>NC_140592.1:971397404-976397404 GCF_964204655.1 Triturus cristatus
ACCTAGCATGGCAGTTTGGGCTGGAATGTTCTCATGGGGAACAGGTTCAAGACTGATTTGCATGCGACTGGGTCCAAACTGGTGTGGCATTCTGAAAAAAGTATGATGGATTCAACCCAGACCTCTTGATTAGGATGAGTGTTTGACATCTTTCAGCACTCCGTCTATCATCTTGTGTTTGATCGGTCTGAAACATCAGCAACTGCTGCAGCTTCTACACCGAGGATGCAGATCCTGGATATCGGTGAGGACACCTCCCAGTTTCCCAGAACAAGATCAGGTCGAACAATTAAAGCGGCAAGAAGATTGATAAAGACAGTTGAATATATATGTCCATCTATAAAAATATTTTGTAATAATTGTACATTTTTATTTAACAGATGGGGAGATGTAGTGTCTTACAATCTTGAAATGATGGAACCCCTTTGGCTCCAGATGTACTCTGTAGAACTGTGACATAAGTGTTATAGCGGACTTAACTGAAGGTTGGTGTAGAATGTTGAGTTCGCATTTGCAAGCAGAAGAATAAAGATGTGTATTACTAAGCTCCATGTGTGGTGTAGTCCTTTGCAAGCAACCAGGCATGGGAGGATGCTACAGATGTATTTCTAAATGCTCTCTCTCTACTTAGCTATGTGAGAAAGATCCATGAAAATATAGCCAGATATTAGCAAAGTGCATAATACCCCCTGGAAATATGCAGTCACATTTCTGGAACATGTCCAAATTCAAAATCAGAGATTGTAGCCTGAGGTAGAGTTTGACTGCTCCTACATTCATAGTTTAGAAATGATGAGCAACTGCTACTTTAATATAAATCAGCTCCAAGAACCATAGGGCTATAGAAGTGTAGGCCTGTGAAAGTCAGTAGCCTCAGAACCCTATAGCAGCATCACCCAGGGCAACAATCGTGATATGTACAGGACATTAAATGGCCTTTTCATGACAGTGTATTAAATAACATTTCTACCCTTTCACTTGGAGGCAGAAATTAAATCTACTACTCCCCTGATAACGTAGATCGTGAGCAATGGAGTAGAGGGATGTTACTGCTAAAAGTGGACATCTCTGCTGCCGAGTGTTGGGTGTTTGCCTCTGTAAAAGACGTCTCTGCTCCTAGTGTGGACTTTAACCCTCATCATGACTTTGGCAGTCCTCCTGCGGCAACCCCACCTCTCCCATCAACAGGAGGACTGCCAAGGCTGTGGTTTAATCGACGTCGGGCAGTGCTGTGGCGGTCTAACAGCGTGGGCTGTTAGGCTCATAGGAGAGCCTAGCTTGCAGACCACCACCCTCACAAAACCTGCAGCAAGTTCCTGCACGGTGTGGCATCCACCATGTCATGCATGGCATACCGTGCAGGAATGGGGGTGCATTTCCACAGGGGCACCACATGTGACCCCCTGCATGCAGCCCTGAGCACAGGAGCAGCAGGAGGGCCTATTGGGGCCACCTTAGTTGCCTCTCTGCCACCCTTTTCATGGCAGCCTCACTACCATAAAATGGGCGGTAGACAGGCAACTTATAATATGCTGGGCAGTGCCACTTAGGCACTGCCAGCAAATTATAGATCCTGACTGCTGATACACCGCCACATTCACAACACTCTGGGTAGGCCTGCTGTGTGGCTGCCATACTCATAATAATGCCCTTTGTCTATATGAAATCATTTATCTGCCCTAGAGAGAAGGCAGAAATAGTCTATGCAACCACACCTGTCTGAAAGATAAAGCATTGTGTTGTGCAATTGGTTTAAAATTCCTGCAGCTTTTCCAGCCTAGAATGCTTTTGCAGCACTGTCAATCCTTCAATCCTCGGCAATGCCAAACTCAAATTTCTGCTAAATGTTTCAGCTTTTTGGCGTGGGCCAATCCTTCACCGCGTAACTGACGACAAGGGCTGACAGTGGGCTTGGGGGTGCTGTTCTGTGTTTTGCCCATTGATCTCGACAGTAGGGCAAAAATTCCAAAAAAGTCAGAGGATGAGGGTTAACCCATTAATACTAGACTTGACAATGGGGCTAGATGGGAAATTGTCAACATGATAGATTTGAAAATGTCTTTGTCACCTTCTTGGAAAGTGTCTTGTATCATTTAAATTTGACACAATCATCAACCATGATTAACTTACATTTCACTGTTTCCCAAGACCTATCTAATTTTCATAGATTTTTCCACTGGAAGAAAATAAAAATTAATTCAATTAAAGAAGGAGGATTGCATTAAAAATTGCCACAGCAGGATATTCCTCTTCGCAATTATTATCACTGATCAGTGACAGAATTATACAACCCACTTGAATGAAATATCTGTGTTGTATGCTTAGCTTGGCTCGGAAGTTTTAATTTTCGAGGATCTGGGAAATGAGCTGACATGTATTCCAGTTGCTATGTAAGATCATTTTGAACATAAAAGTGAGTTTTATCAAAAAAATTAAAAAAGGAATACTCGTAAGACAACTTATTTCTTCAACAATATGTTCTATAACCACTTATTTCCCATCAGAGCTAATGCAATAAATAATAATTTTAACAGCGCATTGTACTGTTTTGGGCTTCTATTCATCTATATTAAGTCAAGCAAACAATATTGTTTGCTAATAATGCATCCACAGCCTCCAAGGCATTGTGAACAGTAATAAAAAATAGGTGTAATAAAAAAGTAGGTGTGCCTCATTTTACACAGTACTTTGAATGCCTTGGCCATATCGTTATTTTTAGACAAGGAACTAAAACACAAGAATTAGATTTGTTTGAAGGGACACTTCACAAATGTCATAAAGCTCAGTGTTTAGCAAATGTACTCATATTTAACCCAGCCAAAATCCTTTCATTCACTATTTCCACCACCAGGAGTACTGATACAATCAACTCCTGTTACACAGCTTTTCAAAATGAAGATAAAATCACCCTCTGTAAGACGTGTGTAGGAAAGCCAGCTTTTTCTGCTTGGTTATTTTAAGCAATTGGGTTGCTGGCCCATTGGGGGTATGAGCCCTGGTCAATCAGCAACCACAATCCTTGTCAGGGTGAGGCACAAGCTAACCCCAAAATTAACCTGTGGTCAACCCTCTGGTAGCTTGGCACAGAGTAGTTAGGCTGAAAAAATCACGATTGGAAAAAAAGAAAGTAATTTTTACTAAATAAAATAAGACGAAGATTGCAAAAATCCAATCAGTAGAACCAGAGATATGTAGTTTTAAAGATCTTAGTGGAGATAGTGCCAAAAAGCACAAGGCGCTGGTCGTGCCAGACCGGGACAAAGTCACTAGATCAGGTCAACCACAATGTCATTCAGAGCAGCCATCCAGCAGAATGGCAGTCATTTCAGCAGCACAGCAGTCTTTCTTCCTGGCAGAGAATCCACAGGTCCAGAAGTGTCTGAAGAGTTGACGTCTGTGATCCAATATTTATTCCCAGTTGTGCCTATAAAGTGCGAAGAAGCTTCTAGATGCATGCCTTTGAAGTGTACAGGTGCCCTGCCTTCCTGGTCCTTCCTCCAGACTAAATACTAGGGGTATGCAGCCCTTTATGATGAGGCAGGGCACAGCCTATCCAAGTGTAAGTAGGGCTGGGCCCAGCTCCTCCTTCCCATTCTGCTGGTGATGGCCCATCTAGGCACACTTAAGCACCCTATTGTGTGTGGCTGGTAGAAGAAATACACAAATCCAAAATGTGAAGCACACTCAGTCATGTGATCCAGAGACAAATTGCGAGGCACTGAGTTGCTAAGGCAGGAAAATGCCAACTTTCGAAAAGTGTAATTTCCTAAATTGTAGTTTAAAATTTGACGTTGCTATAAGGTAGGATTTTTCATTACAATTCCAAAGACACCAAACATGAAATGGTCACCTACTCCCATTTGGAAATTACAGCATATTAAATGTAATAAGGTAACTCCAATGCTATCCTATGTGAGAGGTAGGCCTTTCAGTAGTGAAAAACGAATTTAAGAGTTTTTCACTACCAGGATATGTAAAACTAAGACATACATGTCCCACTTTGCAAATGCACTGCACCCTGCCCTCTGAGCTGTCCAGGGCCTGCCCTGGGGGCCACTTGCATGCATTAACATGCATTTACAATGCAATCACTCTCGCCTTTGGGACCTTATATGTATTTAGCTATACAGCACATTAGCCTGGGTGCTGAAACATCTATTGTTCTTTAACATGGAGGGAAAGTAAGCACCAAACCGTGTAACATGCCAGGTATGGGAACACATGGAGAGAAATATTGCCTTTCAGCAGGAAATGTTATAGTCCAGAGCTCTGTTTTTAATATAAAATCAGGGCCTTCGGTGGTCATATCACTGAAAATACAAGATTTGAAAAAAATATTATTGCCTACGGGTGCTCGTGGAAGACAATGTCTATGGACTGGAATCTAGAGAATGCTACAGTGATTTGGGTATTTTAATGACCTCTGCTGGTCGTTTTCTATTAAGAATGTTAAATAGAGGCAGTTGGCAGAAAAATTAAAAAAAGAAGGTTCCTCAGCAGAAAACAATTCTGGTATTTTACTGACCTCTACTGGTCATTTTCTATCAAGACAGTTAAATAGAGGCAGTTGAACAAACAGAAAGTAATTCTGGTATTTTACTTATCTCTACTGGTCGTTTTCTATCAAGACAGTTAAATAGAGGGCGTTGAACAGAACGAAAGTCCCTAAGGGAAGCAGACAAGTCCTAGGGCTGATCTCCAGAGCCCACAAAGTACATACACATGTAAGTAGATACTAAAGTATATACAAGGTTGAATGCTCAACCTAAAAAAAAGGAAGGTTTGTGTCTGGCAAAAGGTATATTTTGTCAGGTTCACATGGAAGTTTAACAACTGCACACAGGCTGAAATGGCAGAACCTGAGACATGTTAAAAGTGCTACTTAATTGTGTGGTGCCATCAGTGCTCTTGGTCCATTAGTAGCATTATATTTTCAAGCCCTGGGCCTAGGTAGTACCACTTTACTAGGGAAATACAAGTAAATTAAAAGGCTCACAAGCACTTCAGCACTGATTAGCAATGGTAAAGTGGGCAGAGTACTAAAAACCCAACACAAACGGGTTCTGGGAACAGGGAAAAGTTTGGGGATGACCCTGCAAATACTGCTGAGTCCAACACGACCCCCCTCCTTCAAAAGACAGGGTAGACTATTCAATACCTTGATGAGCTTCCCTGCTTAGGTGATAGAACATGGACAGAGGCTCTTTCATGTGGGGGCATTTGCCTGTTCTATGTATCTCTGAACTCAGTTATATCCCTCTGTCGACACCCTCCTGCGCCACTGAACTGGCCCATGGGGAACATTTCTCATCTGTGGAACCCAGCTGTGCAGCACCTAACCTTATCTTGCTCATGGATGCATCCCAGTAAGCAATTAATACCACCCTGGCCAACAAAATGACGTGGCCCATCCCGCCCCAACTCTGCACATAAGGAAAGCAATAAGCAGAGGCCATTGACAGCTGTTAGTTTCAAGAACTAGGCCCAGGCCATCCAGGGCTCTCTGACCTCTAAGGAATCTCAGAGTGAGGGAGGTAGCCCAGGGTATTAGGCACCTTTCTTCAACTCGCCTTCCCACCAGGTCAGGGGTGATATGCTGAGACTGGACACTCAGCCCAGTATCTGTAACCTGAGGCTGAGCAGGGGTCTTCCCTCACCCTGCACCTCCATCTAGTGTCACATACTCTCCACTGTGAAGTAGTAGCCACTGAAGACTAAACCATTGGGATGCCTTAGAACACCACCCCACTAAGTTCTCCTGACACTGGGGGCAACTCATTCCTCAGAATGCAGTCTATGGGCATCTGGGGATTAACTATGACCCTCCTCTGGTTCACCTTCCCACCCCACTCCAGGGATACCATGGCCATACGGCGAAAGAAGCCCAGCCTAAGGGCCTGAGTTACCATACACACCTAGCTAGAGTGCTGAAATGGAAAAACTAGCCTTTCCCCTATAATGGTATGCCTAGCCTCAGTGTCCTTCAAAGCATTGACTGGGACCCCATTCAATTTCACTTGGTGGAAGTGAAGAGTCCCATACTCAGGGATCACCAGCTCACATTCTGAGTCCACCTGTGTAAGAAACTGGCTCTATATATACTACACCAAAATGAGGTATAGTGTGTATAGAGTTCAAGTGTCCCTAGAGGTAGGCAGAGGTTAAAGTTAGATAACACCTTACTCTCTAGTAGTGGTAGCTTGGTCGAGCAGTAAGGCAGTATCAGAGGAGAGTGTTAAGCAGTTGATGTACCCACTCAGTCAGCAAAGGAATTCACACACTCAAGAACTGAACTCTAGGGGGGCGCTAGAGGGCGCCGGACCAAGATGGCCGCACGAGAGTGAGGCTCCCGCCGGACCGGGCACATTCATGACCCTTTCCTGCATCCTGACCGCACTATCCTGTGCCTCACCCTCACCGCTGTGACCGCTATGCCCTAGGCTACGCTCTGGTGCCAAACACTCCTCGGAAGTCCTCCGGAGGGTCGAGATATCTGCTATGTTTCCCCGGAGCGGAGTGGCGAGCCCTCCTGCGACCTGCACCTCCTGGGGGTGACTATCCACTAGAGCCCGGTGCTTTGAGGCCTACACGACGACTGCGATTTCGGCTCCGTTGGTCGAAGAGTGGGGCCGGAATGCCAGCTGCTGCCCCTGCTTGGGAGGCGTGATCTGCGCGGGACGAGCGGGGAGCCCTCTGGAGCTGGGGAGCCTGTGCCCGAGACTCGGGCCTGGCCGCGTCCGGCTCAGCCACGTGGGCTTGGGTGCCGAGCTGACCGCTGAGGCTTCCCCTGGGACGGGAGACGCTGGCTGGAGGCCTGACATCTGGCATCGGAGGTACATTGAGGAGCTGGTGCTGTGCTGCCTGCTTGTCGCGCTGAGCTTCCCCCCGGCCGGGGACGGCCCGTGACGCCGGCATAGCCGCCTCTGTCTGCGATTGGATTTGGCCCCCCCCGGGGACGAAGAGCACATAGAGCCCCTTCCTCCGTCTTTGCGCCTCTGGCTGGAACCCTGACCTGTGAGCTGCTGACCACACTGAGGGCCCCCCTCCCAGCTGCTGGGGGCCTCCCTGGGAGACCGCTGGGATCGGGCGGCTCTGAGCTCGGACGTTCCCCGCTGCCGCTAGGGAGAGTGACGGGGGCTGGGATCCTTCGATTGTCTGGCTGCGCCGTTGGGCCGCTCGGAGCGATCCGGGCGCCCCCCCCCCCGTCGCCATTGGGACGCTGACTGCGGTCTACTGCGGGCCTAGGGACGCTGCCTAGTATTGTCCAGCTGAGGTGGGCCTGCTGTCCGTGGGGCCCCCCCTCTCTCCTCGACTTCGCTGGCTGCGGGGTGGGCGTGGGGGGTCGGATGCCCGGCGCCATGGGGCGCAAGGACGCTAAGCAGTCCAAATTGCCGTTTGAAACCCAAAAAGCCCCCACGCCGCCGCCCGAGCCTGGCCCCTCCGTAGCCGGTCCTCCGGACGAAGACTGGAAATCCCTCCTGCTGGGCTTGAAACAAAGTCTTTCGACCATAGACTCCAAGATCGACAACATCACTACCAGGCTGGATGGAGTGGTCGCCAAGCTGGACCAGCATGACGCCCGCATAAAGGAGACTGAGGACAGGGTCTCCACGCTGGAGGACGGAGCCGCTTCTGCTGGACGGCATATGACACAAATGGACCGGCTTCTCAAAATAATCGCCGACAAGAACGAGGACCTAGAAGCGAGGTCCCGTCGCAACAACGTTCGCATTCTCGGCCTGGCTGAGACTACCAACACTGGGAGACTGGAGGTCTTCATCGAGAACCTGGTGGCCGAACTGTTTGGCAGAGACTCCTTCTCCCCGCACCTCGTGGTGGAGAGAGCCCACAGGTCCCTCGCGGCCCGTCCCCCTCCTGGGGCTCAGCCGCGACCCATTATCGCACGCTTCCTCAACTATAGGGACCGGGACGTGGTGCTCCGTCGCTCGAGAGAGATGGGAACTGTGAATTACTGCAACACTACGCTGTCCTTCTTCCCTGATTTCACCGCTTCTGTGCAGGAGGCTCGTCGGAAATTCACCGTAGTTAAGAAAAAATTGCAGTCCCGTGAGATCCCCTACGCGATGCTGTACCCCGCGAAGCTGAAAATCTCGCACCGTGGCAAACAACTGTTCTTCCAGCAGCCACAGCAGGTGGAGGACTTCCTCAAACAACATAGTAGTGACTCGGCCAAAGGGGGCGCGGAGCCACGACGCTCTCGGCCGTCCTCGCCGATGGAACGGCTGGACTGAATGAATTGTGAGGATGCTCCTCTTGGCCTGGTATGTTGCCGTGGCCGGACTTGCCTGAATGGGCCTCCGTCATTCCTGGTGAGGTACTTTTATGTTTATTCACCAATATGTCACTTGAAATATTGTTGTCACATTATGTGCCCGGTCGCCCACCTCCGTCCCATACTGGGGCCCTGGATTATGCCTGGGTCCTCGTGGGTGTAAGTAGGGAGGTGGATGGCAGGTCTGGCGCCCCTAGAGTTCGATCCCCCAATGGGCGCTCCCCATTACGCCCCTTTCCTCATCAAGGCAGGGGTGGTTACTGCCAATGTTCTGGTTGTTAAGATGGGTTTGGTTGGGGGGGTAGGGGATGGGAGGGAAATGTGTACCCGGCCAGTTGGGGTTGCCGGCGTGGGTGGGTTGCTGTTCCGACTTTCTCCGAGGTTTCTTGATAGCTCCGGACGGGGTATGGACAGCCAAATGGGTTGGGTAAATACGGGGGACCTGGGATTGAAATGTTATGCTGAGTGCTATGTGCAACCTAGACCTAAGTATACATGCCACGCACACCTCCACCCGGGGGAATGGGGGACCTAACTGACACGCGCCCGGCGCCTAACTTTCGGCTGCTCTCCTGGAATGTTCGCGGATTGAACGACACACGGAAGATGAGGCAAGTTTTGAGTTACCTGACCAGGCAGGGAGTGTCCGTTGCCTTGCTCCAGGAGACACACTTGAAACCGGGAGGGACCCCCCCCTTTGCATCGCGCTGGGCGGATAGTAGGGTGTTCTCGTCTTACTCGAGCTATGCACGGGGTGTTACTATCCTGGTGAGACGCGGGGTTGGGTTTATACTTGCTGGGGCAGAGGCAGATCCTGGCGGGAGGTATTGCATGGCATGGGGGACACTCCACTCACATACAATGCTGTTTGCGTGCTACTACGGCCCTAATACTGACGACCCTTCCGCACTCCTCACTATGTGGGGAAGGATTCAGACCCTCGGAATATCGCACATTCTACTGGGGGGAGACTTCAACACTGCACTCAACCCTGCAATGGACAGATCACGCCCGCAGGCGTCGCACTACACAAACACGCAACGTGCGTTAGTAAACCTAGTGGATGAGCACCACTTAGTCGACGCCTGGAGGCATTGCCACCCCACGCTCCGACAGGGCACACACTACTCCGCAGTGCATTCCTCCTGGGCACGTCTTGATTATATATTCCTTACGCCAGGCCTCTCTCCTTGGCTGGGCGAGGCGCTCCACCTCCCCCGCACATTCTCGGACCATTCCCCTGTCCTGCTGTCCTTCCGCATCCCCCTTGCGGTATCGCCATACCTGAGCTGGCGCCTAAACCCCGCGCACCTCACGGACCCCGTGTTTCAGGCGGAACTAGAGCAAGACATAAAAGATTTTTTTGAACGTAATATCGATTCCGTCTCTAGCCTCGCTACTGTTTGGGAGGCGTTCAAAGTCACCGTAAGAGGTTGGTGCATAGCTAAGGGGGGGGGGGGTCCTCAGGTCCCTACGGGGAGATCTGCGCAGGCTGGAGAGCGAGCTGCGAGTGCTAGAGCGCGAAATGGAAGGGAACAATCGGAGGCCTGACACTGCGGCGCGGCTCCGAGAGAAACTCAATGACTACACGGAAGCTGCGGCCACCGAAAGCAAATTTCTGGGGCGTCCCTTTGTCGCTAGGGTGTACGGAGAAGGCGACAGACCGGGCAAGGCTTTGGCCTCCGCTGTTCGCCCCCCACGATACCACAACTACGTTTCCTCCCTGCTTGATGAACGGGGCACCCCACAGCGGGACCTTGCGGCCCAACTCAAAGTCCTCACAGACCACTACACTAAACTTTACACATCCCACAGGACTACACCGCTCGTCCTGCATGAGTACCTTGACGACACCGCGCTTGCATGGCTGGGCCCCTCCCAGCAGAAGTTCCTTCATCACGAACTAGAACTAGACGAAATAACGGACGCCATAATGGCCATGAAGTCGGGCAAGGCGCCGGGATCTGACGGGCTGCCGGTTGACTTTTACAAGGCCTTCAAACATGTGCTGGCCCCCATTCTAAAGCAGGTGTACTACTCTGCGTTGGAGGGGGGCGCCCTGCCGGCCACGATGCGGGAGGCACTCATAACGTCACTGTTGAAACCTGGCAAGCCATCGGACCATTGCGACTCGTACAGGCCTCTTTCGCTACTAAACACGGACGTTAAGATTTTGGCGAAGGTCCTGGCTACGCGTCTTAACCTCCTTATGGAACGCCTCGTCCTCCCAGACCAGGCCGGGTTCGTTCCCAACCGCGCGACTTCCCACAATCTGCGCACGCTACATGCGGTGATGCAGGATATTGACCCTTCTAGCGAGGCAGCTGCGGTTTTCCTTGACGCCACCAAGGCGTTCGACTCCTTAGAGTGGGATTACCTTCTTGCCTTGCTGGAGCGGATGGGCATGCCATTCAATATCCTAGATTGGATACGGCTGCTGTACGGCCAACCTCGAGCTACGGTCCTGCTCAACGGCGCCCGCTCCGCCCCCTTCGCGATCCATAGGGGTACCCGACAGGGGTGCCCTCTCTCCCCGGTTCTGTTCGCAATCGCCATAGAGCCCCTTGCGGCCAAGCTTCGGCAACATCACAAACACCGCGCCCTCATATATCCTGAGCGCCAACTACTCATTGCCCTATACGCAGACGATATGACTCTATATGTGCACAAGCCGCGGGAACACCTGAACCCTCTGTTACGCGAGGTCACCAAATTCGGAGCCATCTCGGGGATACAAATCAACTGGGCAAAATCGGCCTTGTTCCCCTTGACTGAGAACACCACGCAATTTCCTCTAGATTACCCCCTGGTGTGGGAATCGGCCGAGATGAAGTACCTGGGCATTCAGGTGGCTAGGAATCGGGAGGCCCTGATTAGAGGCAACTATGGGACGGTCATTGACAAACTCACGGACAACATTACTCGGTGGATACGCCTCCCGCTGTCAATGGCGGGTCGCATCTCGCTGATAAAGATGGTGATTCTTCCCAAACTGTTGTACCTCTTCACCAACATACCGTATAGCCCTGGCGCCTGTTTCTTTCGCACTCTTGACTCCCAGTTGTCGAGACTTATCTGGGGCGGGAAGCAAGCCAGACTCAGCTTGCGGACCCTCATGTTGCCGTATCACCAGGGGGGGTTTGATGTCCCCAATTTTCGGCGATATTATGACTGCGCACAGGGTCACTTCGCGGCCCACTGGTTCCACCCCCCTCCCTTTATGGCGCACTTGGCAGTAGAGGATGGTTATATGAGGCCAGAGCAACCCTCCGGGTATTTATACACGACAGCACGCACGGAGCGTAGAGACCCCACCACGGTCGACTGCACGGTCAATGCCTGGAAACGTTTGGCAGGATATATGGACGTGAAATTCCTATACTCACCCCGCATGGCCCTGGCGAATGATCCCAGATTGAGCGTCACTCGGGAGGAGATCGGCCGTAGGCTACTCACAAAACTCGCGATTCACACTTGGGGGGATTTGTAACACCAGGGGAGTTTTCGCACTGCGACGCACTTCTTTGGGGACAACTCTCCCTCGGTTATGGAGACCTTCTTATATGTTAGACTTCGGCAAAACATCAGGGCTGTTACGCCTGACTTTCCGGGGGAACCGGACACCGTGGCGCCGTTACATGCTCTATTGCAGAAGGGAATGCCGTCACACGTGGTCTCCATGCTGTATGGACACGCGCAGGCGGCTCCATCCCCCCCCCCTCTTCGTGCACGCGCCAGTTGGGACACAGATCTGGGGGAGCCGCTGTCAGATGAGCAGTGGGAAGAAAGCTGCTCTCATACCAACGCGGTGACAGGCAACGCTCGTCTTAGGCTAGTTCATTTTAAATTCCTACACCGCCTCTACTTTACCCCCGCCAAACTGCACCGTCTCGGACTCCGTGACAGCGATCGTTGCTTACGATGCAGACGGCCAGGAGCAGGCTTCATGCACTTAGCATGGACGTGCCAGGCCGTGGCAGCCTATTGGTTAGCGGTGTTTGCGGCCCTCTCTGACATGATCGGGGTAAACATTGAGCCCTGTCCTCGGATAGCGCTGCTGGGTCACGCTGATCCCGCTGTCAAAACACACCGGAAATTTTTCGCTTTGGGATTACTGCTGGCTAAGCGACACGTCGCGTGCCGGTGGGGACGGGGGCGAGCGCCCAAATTCAAAACCTGGCTGGACACAATGACAACATGGCAGGAACAGCAGCATAGCTATGCAGATCTTTTGCCGCGCGGGTCGCGCCCTGGGGACCTTTGGGGCCCCTTGGCTGAGTACCTCCTTCGCTCACAGGTTTCAGGCGCATCCTCCGCTGATGCGGCGGATGGCGCTGACGGCTGATGTGGCCTGCTCCCCTCCCCTTCCTCAGATCTCTAGCTCCCCAGGCGCAGGGGCTTACGTCCCTAGTATGATGGTCGGGGCAGCATGGGCCCCGTGGAGCTCCCGCTGACACAGGTTGGTGGTGTGGCGGACCTTCCGCCCCCCCCCCCCCCCCCGAGGACTGGAACGCAGCATAGTCCGCCCCCGGTATGGCATCACATACACGGCACTACAAGTAGATATTCATGACGCGCTTCTCACTTGGGTCACTATCATTTCCTCCCAGAACATGAGACAGGTCTGTGGGGCGTAGTGCGATGCGTTGTTGCTTATCGACTGCATTTCAGGATACACGGCACTGCCCTCACAGCACCACGCTTCACCCTTTGAACACCTCATACCGAGTATGGAGGGCTGCTTCTGGGAGGGACCAGTTCACAATGCACTCGTTTTGGGTTTGTTATTAAAGTTGAATGAAACCTCAGGTATTTCACGCTCTCATTCCGCTTGCCGGTATGCCGACTCACAACTGCTTTCTCCAACAGCTTTCCCTTCACCACTACGCGGCCGGCCCGAATGGGTTGTAGGCGACATGCTGTGTTCTGTAGCTATGGCTCTTCAAAATGTGATGCTTGATTCTTTCACTGCATGTTGTCGCTGCCGGCCTGTTACCTCAGGATGTAGGCGTGGAGCTGTGTGTTACTCTTTCAGGATCAATAAAGGTTTTTGAAAAAAAAAAAAAAAAAGAACTGAACTCTAGGCAAATTGATGTTGTACAAAAATATACTATTGTTTATTTTTAGAACCAAGCAGGCCTGGTACAGGTACGCATTAAATATGTTTCTTTAATAAGTTACTGAATATAGGACAGTTTGAAAATACAATAGAAATTTTACTTTGTTTGATTTACAGGGGAGCAGTAGTATGCAACACTTAGCAAATACAGTACATTGGAATGAACAGGATTTTCAGTAAATTGCAGGTAAGTTACTCTTCACGTTATTTTTCTATCTCAGTGGTGAATACCTAAATTCAGCACTGGGACATTTCCTGCAAACAGGTGAGTAAACACGCTTTGGTTATTTGTGCGATTTTTAAAGAATATTTTTAGGTTTTAAACCTCCACACTTAGAAACGTTTTGGAGAAAAAGTGTCAATGGGGCATATTAGCAAGGCCGGCGATAAAAGTATTGCCGTTTTATTGGCAGAAAACTGCCGCTAAAACGGCGATAATGGGCTTGCTTAATATGCATTATAGAATTCCAATAGAAGCCCAGGTTAGATGTCCTGCACATCTAACCTGGGATTCTATTGGAATTCTATAACACATATTATCAAGCCCATTATCGCCATTTTAGTGGCAGTTTCTTGCCGCTAAAACGGCGATAATTTTATCGCCGGTCTTGCTAATATGCCCCAATGTTTTCCCATGGAAGGAAAACAGGTTAACTGTTCACAGATAAGTAATCGACTGTGGGAGTTAAGGTTCTAGGGTTAGACTCATGGGTCTAAAAGGGTCAGTGATGCACTGTTGTTGTACCCTCAGCGGCACTAGGGCGGCCGGGTGCAGAGTTTTGAGGCCCAATGTTATCCAATAGGGGATAGGGGGCCTCCGGATGGTGTCTGCTGGCAAGCAGGCCACTGGGTTGTGGGAGCAAAGCTCCTAGGGTTAAGCTCAGGGCAAGTTAGAGACCAAGTTGGGATGTCGTGGGGTGGTTAGGCACCATTGGTTTGGGCACACAAGGCCGTGGGGCATTGGGTGCAGGGGTGCCTTGTGATGTCGGATTTTCTTACCCGCTCTGGTTGCGGTAAGGGGGTCCTTTGGATTGAGGCTGCAGGCGTTGTCTGGAGGCTTGAGACAGGTCAGGATCGCCGGGGGGACCTCCTCATGGTGATTTTCCACTCGAGCTCGGGCCGGGTTCGGCGGGTGCAGAGTGGGCTGGCTTTGCGGTCTCTGGCTGGCACCAGAAGCTGCAGTTTAAACACGTCCGGTGTTCACGGCAGAAACAGTCTGGGAAGTGAAGGCAGGCAGGTCCTCCGCAGTTTCTGAGGTTGCTGGCTGCTGGACATGCCGGGATTTAACAGGAAAACACACAAGATGGTGGACGGAATGTTGCACATTGACAAAGCATTCACCCCCAATCACAGATCTGGGTTTAATCCATCCTTATTTTGCTCACCACGCCCCCCCAGTTCAGACATGGCCATATGCAAATCAGTCTTGACCCTGTGCCTCATGGGAACAGTCCAGCCCGAACTGCCAAGCCATGTCTTCCCTGGACTGGAATCAAGCTTCCCAGATCTCTGTACTGGGGTGAATGTATGACATTGTTCTGCATTCTGTCCATCAATTGTTGTTTTTGCATTTGTCACCCCGAGTGGGACGGGTATGCTCAGATGTGGGTCCTGTGCTCTCCATGCCACTAGAATCAAGCTATCCTGGCTGAAGAGGGGTGAAACCCCGAAACCGGTCCTAGGATGCTTGATTCCAGTCCAGGGAAGACATGGCTTGGCAGTTCTCTGTACTGGGGTGAATCTATGACATTGTTCTGCATTCTGTCCATCAATTGTTGTTTTGGGGATTTCACAGGAGCAGTTTCGAAGTGAGACAGGCCTGTAGGACTGGGGTCAAGTCAGTGGGTGTCATCCTCTTATTAGCTCTGCACTGCTCTTCGTCCTTCTTCTTCTTTTCTTCTTGTAGGTAGGCTGGATCTGTGGAAGAAGCATTCAGGGTGCACCCTAAATTCTAAATTTAGTGGCGTCACAGGTTGGTAAAGGGCAGGGACCAATGGGTCCCTTCCCTGGGGTGGGTACGCCCCCTATTCTGCCACTCTCCAATGGGAGGGGGGCAGGAGCCTGTCCCTGGTTGGCTGAGTCCCCCCATCCTCAAGATGGCGGGGACTCAAGGTTGTGCTTCACCTCGCCTCCCCCACCTGATGTGTGGAGTTGGCAGAGGTGGGCACGGTTGGTGACCTTTTCTACGCAGCCACTACTGCGGATTGCCTTTACTTCGCATCGTTGGTGCGCAGAAACCATTACTTTGCATGGTTTTACTGTGCATGACTGTTACTTCGCAGGATATCCACATCGTTGTTTTTTTTATTTAGGCGCTTCCGTTTCTAAAAAAAGTAGTACGACTCTGAAGACGCAGGAAGCTGGTGCAGTGGAAGGTGATACACGAGGAGAGGGAGGTTAGTGAAGCTGTGTGTACGGTTGTGTAGGTGTAGTGTAAAGTAGTGTATTTGGGTGTAGTGTATTGTATGGGGTCATAAATGGTAGTGTTTGGGAGTAGGGAACGGACTGGGGAAGGGGCAGGGTCGTGCTGGGGTTAGTGTTTCAGGGTTTAGTGTAGAGTTGTGGGGTTAGTGAATTGTAGGTTAGTGTTTTAGGGTTAAGGGTAGTGTTGGGGTTGTGCAGGGTAGTGTTTGGGAGTAGGGAACTGACTGGGGGAAGGGGCAGGGTCATGCTGGGGGGAGTTTTTTAGGGTTTAGTGTAGTGTTGTGGGGTTAGTGTAGTGTAGGGTAGTGTTTTAGGGTTTAGTGTAGTGTCGGGGTTTGTGATGGGTAGAGAATGAGTGTAGGGACAGGAGTAGGGGAATGTGTATGTTCGTGCAGTGGGTAGTGATTTACAGTTTAGGGTAGTGTAGTGGTGTTTCAGTAGTGTAAGTTAGTGTAGTGTTTTAGTGTATTGGTAATGTTTTAGTGTTTTAAAGGTGTAAGGTAGTATGACACGTTATTCCGCATACCATTTTTATTACTAGGTAAGTTTTTACTTCGCATATATTAACACTTTCATTGTAATGGTATGCGAAGTAAAAACTTGCGTAGTAACGGCTATTGCTAAGTAATAACCGCGTAGTAATAGTATGCGAAGTAGTGGCATGCAAAATAACGTCTCATATTCGTGGGCACACCTCTTTTCCTCACTTGTTTTTCCCGCTGGTTCTCTCGCCCAAAGTGGGGGGTAGAACCAGTGGGGACCAGTTGCTGAAAGCAGCAAATTGTCGGAGAGGCTCACAAAGGCTTTGAAGCTTCTCCTTTGTGAACCCTGCCCATCCTGGGGGAGGAGGCTTGGCACCTCGTCCCAGGATGTGCATTGTTTCAGGCCCCTGAGAGCAGCAAGCTCTCGACCCAGGTGTCCAGAAACATGTCTGGTGGTGGCAGCCTAAGCAGCCACTCAGTCAGGTCACTGGGAGTTGGTCGAGTTTCAGGGGGCATCCCTAAGATGCCATCTGTTTTGCATTTTACATTAAATCTCACACTGGCTTCAGTGTGGGTTTAATATGCTGAGAAGTTTGATACCAAACTTCCCAGTCTTCAGTGTAGCCATTATGGTGCTGTGGAGTTCGCAAAGACAAACTCCCAGCACCATATACTCTCAATGGCAGCACTGCACTTACAGTGCCCAGGAATAGATTTGGGCACTGTAGGGGTACAGAGCTCATGCACCTGTACCCTCACCACTGGCAAAGGGCACCCACCTAGAGGGGTGACTGATGAAGGCCAGGACAGTTGTTTGTGGGCATCTCTTGCCTCAGTGTACAGTAATCTCTCTTCCCAATAAACTCTGTGGGTACCACTGACATCCCCCTTTGCTTCTGAAACACCGTGCTGCCTCAGGCTTTAAAGAGTGGGACAGTCTTGCTGCCCCTGGTACAGCTCTTCCCTGGAGGGTCCCCATGGGCCTAAGAGTTCAACCTGGTAAGGGTCAAGCTCCATGGGCTCACTTCCCTCTGGGGTGTCCAAGTCCTCTCCCTGAGGAGAGGGGTCCTGATCCTGTTGCTGAATAGAAGCTGGTTCCCCAGTCTTCTTACCTTTTCTCTTGGTAGGTTAGGCCATTATTCCAGGCTCCAACACTTTTTCACCCTGCCTTTTGCTCTGTTCTCTTGTTGTTACACACACCAATTCAGGGATATCCAGCATTGCTGCATCAGTTTTTAGTTCAAACTCAGCCCAGACTGAGGTTTCCAGGTCATTGCCAAGCAGGCATGCAGCTGGTAGCTTTGGAGAGACCACTACCTGTTTCAGGCCAGTAACCCTCCCCCAGTTTAATGTCACCATAGCCATTGCATTATTAGTGGTAACACTGTCAGCATTGGTGACAGAGTAAGTACGCCCAATCAAATATTGCTCAGGGGAAACCAGTGTGTCTCTCACCATAGTGACACTGGCACCTGTATCCCTCAGAGCCTCTATCCTAGTTCCATTGATCCAAGGGTATTGCAAGTATTTTTTTAGGTTGGAGGGCCACACAGCTACAGTGGCAAACTCAACTTCCCCCTCTGAAACAAGAACTGCTTCAGTGTGCAACCTGCTTTGCTCTGGCACACTGTTGATCCCATCTGGAGACTGGCTACACCAGGAGTAGCTGTTGCTGTAGGACTAGGGGCCTTCTTGCTAGGGTAAGCCTTGTCTCCTTTTTATCTTGGGGATTCTCACCACCTTTCCCCTGGGGAGGTTTTGTAACCCCTTTCTTTTGGTCACCCCAGTGGTTGTACTAGTCACCCTCGTCTACCAAATGTTGATGTAACTTTTCATTCGTGCAATTACTTAAAATATAAAAACAAAAGAATGGGTGTCAAGGGAAAGAACGCGCAACCTGCAAATTTCACACAATTCGTAATTTTGAACCAAAACTTTCCTAGTACGGTGCTTTCAACTTGAGGATAGGCACCCTAATCCCCAAAACAACAATCAAAGATTGATTCACGTATTTTCTTTTGTCGAAGCACACGCAAATTAACCATCAACGTCTCCTGTTACAGTAACAAAACTAGATACACATTAATGTGGGCTTCTCTTCTTCCTTTTATTTTCATTTGAATCTTCAAACTTCTTTATTCATTAACATTCTTCCACTCCCAACGCTTTTCGTCGATAGGGATTAACCCATACGACTTCCTCAGGGCTGGAAGCAATAAATAATATACATTGGAGTATAGAAACCCACTTGTTTCATACCCAATAGCCCACATTACTTCCATGTGCAAAGGAGAAAACATGCTGTGTGACTTCACACTATTATTATAATATCATATTTGCATATACTTGATATATTAAACAAATTGACCCATTGATTGGATATCCACTCCAAATAGTCCTCCACCATTGTAACAGTGAACACTTAGCACTTTCGTGATGGCACCATTCTCCCAACAGTGAACCACACCATATATTCATGCCTCTAAATAAATCTAATCAGTACCTTAATCTTGTGTAACTGTCTCCTATGTTCCAAAAATCACAAAAAACACCTTGTAAAAAACACTACGGAGCACAAGAGGCAAGACTGGCGAGGATAAACACAGCCTCTTAATAATATACACATACCTTCGTGCACTTTAACAGCATCATCAGCCGTAACTCCTTCTTAATATTCTCATTCAGTCATCTACAATTGCCTAAAATGTAAATTATGCTCTAAATAAAACTGCACTAAAAGATACTGTATAAATCAGGCCTAAAGCCTACAAAAAACGACTAAAGTGTAGTCTCACCTGCTTAATATTGACCTCTGTTCGTGACCATTAACGAATTTAATTTCGAAGCATTGTTATGTTATCTGGGAGTGGCATGTGGTAACGTTAATAATTAGGAATGTCACTAAGAGTTTTATTATCATTTTAGGTCTCCGTACTTCAGAGACTTGTTTGGACAAATTGATTAATGCTTCGAAATTAAATTCGTTAATGGTCACGAACAGAGGTCAATATTAAGCAGGTGAGACTACACTTTAGTCGTTTTTTGTAGGCTTTAGGCCTGATTTATACAGTATCTTTTAGTGCAGTTTTATTTAGAGCATAATTTACATTTTAGGCAATTGTAGATGACTGAATGAGAATATTAAGAAGGAGTTACGGCTGATGATGCTGTTAAAGTGCACGAAGGTATGTGTATATTATTAAGAGGCTGTGTTTATCCTCGCCAGTCTTGCCTCTTGTGCTCCGCAGTGTTTTTTACAAGGTGTTTTTTGTGATTTTTGGAACATAGGAGACAGTTACACAAGATTAAGGTACTGATTAGATTTATTTAGAGGCATGAATATATGGTGTGGTTCACTGTTGGGAGAATGGTGCCATCACGAAAGTGCTAAGTGTTCACTGTTACAATGGTGGAGGACTATTTGGAGTGGATATCCAATCAATGGGTCAATTTGTTTAATATATCAAGTATATGCAAATATGATATTATAATAATAGTGTGAAGTCACACAGCATGTTTTCTCCTTTGCACATGGAAGTAATGTGGGCTATTGGGTATGAAACAAGTGGGTTTCTATACTCCAATGTATATTATTTATTGCTTCCAGCCCTGAGGAAGTCGCATGGGTTAATCCCTATCGACGAAACGCGTTGGGAGTGGAAGAATGTTAATGAATAAAGAAGTTTGAAGATTCAAATGAAAATAAAAGGAAGAAGAGAAGCCCACATTAATGTGTATCTAGTTTTGTTACTGTAAAAGGAGACGTTGATGCTTAATTTGCGTGTGCTTCGACAAGAGAAAATACGTGAATCAATCTTTGATTGTTGTTTTGGGGATTAGGGTGCCTATCCTCAAGTTGAAAGCACCGTACTAGGAAAGTTTTGGTTCAAAATTACGAATTGTGTGAAATTTGCAGGTTGCGCGTTCTTTCCCTTGACACCCATTCTTTTGTTTTTGTACCAATTAAGGGTAGCTGCACCGCAAACACTTTAAATTGTTATGATGAGTGATAATCTGGATAGAGACAGACTGGCTGCAGAACTGTTTGATAATCTGTGCAAAGGAAATACGGTAACAGAAGCTATAAGAGTAACAAATCAACCTAAGAATGAAGGACTAAGAAGTAAATTTATGAGATTAGAGAGATTGAAACGTTCGGAGATGTCAAAATGGTGGGATGGCACCACACTCAAACAGTACTTGAAATTGAATAGGATCCCAAGGGGTCTTCGTTCCCAAATCATCCCAACCTATGATGATTTGGACGAGGATCTTCTGGGAATATGGGAGAAAGAGCTAACATCTAGCTCTGTTAATTTAATGGAAATCCTGATTGAAAATGCTGAAAGGAAAGTGAAAAGTCTACAGCTAGAAATTGCTCAATTGGAGGAGGAGATCGCATCTCTTAATAAGCCTGAGGTAGCAGCAAAAAACTATGAGATTCTAAAGGAAGTTCTAGTAAATCATCAAAATGATGTTAAGCAAAGGAAAGCACGTAAGCTCAAAAGGGACGAAGTAGATTATAATAATGGGAGGGTTTTTACATTCTCCAAAAAATATGACCATTTGATTGTAATAGACAAGAATAAAAAGTCATTAGAGATGCCATCCACCAGTTCAAGCAATACATCACTAAGCACAATACCAACAAGTGGCAGTGATGTGGAGGGTGGACCAAGTGGTATAGAGAGACAACCAGGCCCTTTGGGAAACTCCTCCTTTCTACAGGAGGTGAATCGTATCAAAAGAGGGAACAGGGAGCAAGTCAAAAGAGTAGACAATACAAGAAAACAAGGAGGAGTAAAGGAAGGAGGAAGGGAAGGGGACAAAGTAGGAATGAAGACCCGTTCTTGGAACAAGAAGGATTAAACCGTTCAGGAATAGGAGAGGTAGAGGTCATTAATCTTTCGGATCGAATACTGACAAGTGAGATGATTACTTTATTGAAGAAAGGTTTGAGTTATTGCCCTTTTTATAAAGGAGACATTTGTGACACAAGGATAGACTTATTTCGGTTTGTTAGGAAACTAAAATTGAAAAAATACTTTGCTTTGAATCCTAAACCTAATAAAGATTGTATTTCGCAGATTTGTGATCCAGTGTCTAATACATTAACGATTAGAGATATACAAGACACAGTGACTCTACTCTCTATAACTGAATTAGAAGATGATCCAGTTACTATTGGGAAAGTTTTGGAGGATTTGGATGTAAGACCAGATTTATCAGTGACGAGTGGTTTGAAAGAAAAGTCAAGGTGGTCCCCGAATCTAATCAGTGGGAACAATGTGGAAATTTTCGATACTTTGGTTTCTAACGATCTTGAGAATGGTGTACGTAAACTGGGTCATTCTCTAAGGCATCGGGGTGAGAACTTGTCGACAAGTGAACGTCAAGCACTTAAGACACTAGTAGAAGACCCTATGTTAATTATCAGAAAGGCGGATAAAGGGGGTAACATTGTTATAATGAACAAAACTGATTATGATCGTGAAGTTTACTCCCAATTGGATAAGGTGGAAAACTACCAAAAAGTTTCATATAACCCCATGTTCTCTCTGATCACTAGAATGAATGGACTGTTACAGGATTGGCATTATCAAGGCCTTTTGAACGAAGATGAATTGTTATATTTACAAGTGAATCGTCCACGTTTTCCTTGTCTATATACTTTGCCAAAGATTCATAAGGACCTCCCTTTCCCACCAGGGAGGCCCATTGTGGCAGGGATAGGTGGACCAACAGAACAAATTTCACAGTATGTCGACGTGTTCTTACAGCCGATGGTAGCTAATCTGCCATCACATATTAGGGACACGAAGCATATTTTAAATATATTGAGTGATATCACATGGGAATCAGGAATGAAACTAGTGTCTTTGGATGTTATATCACTTTATACAAGTATACCCAACGATCTAGGTTTGAAAGCTATTCAATACTTTCTTATGAAAAAACCAGCTAGCCAATGGGGACACACTCAAATGTTATTAACAATGACGGATCTTATATTGTCTAATAATTATTTTCTATTCAATGGGGAATGGTTTAGGCAAACCCAGGGAGTGGCTATGGGTTCAAGATATTCACCTGCTTTTGCGAATCTATTTATGGGTTGGATGGAAGAATCAGTAATATGGGGCCCAGCTGGTATATACTGGAATGATGACATCTTATATTGGGGACGATATATAGATGACTGTCTTCTAATATGGACAGGAACGGAAGAAAAACTAAGAGGATTTATTGACTACTTGAATAGTAATATTATGAATATCAGATTTACTTCTTGTGTAAGTTCTACTAATTTGGTATTCTTAGATGTTGAACTATTTATAGACTATGATAAAATCTGTAGTAGGATGTATCGTAAACCTACGTCCTGCAACGCTATTTTACATGCGGGCAGTGCGCATCCCAAACATCAAATTAGGGCAATTCCCTGTGGAGAAATGCTACGGGCGCGGCATAACTGTAGTGAGGTCAACCAATTCAGGGAATGTATAAAGGATATGGAAAGGAGGTTTACTCAAAGGGGTTATGACAAAAGAGACCTAGAGGTGGCTACACAGAGAGCTCTCAAGATAAAACGCGCATCTACCTTAAAACCCAAAAAAACTAAAAACAAGTCAATTTGGATTAGGATGATTACGGATTATAATCCTATAAATTCAATTCTCTATAGGAGTATGTATAAGCACTGGCATATCCTGAAGGCGGATAAGACCCTACGGAAATTTCTGTCAGACAAACCACAAATTACATATAGAAGAGGGAGAACTTTGGGTACAATTCTGAGTCCAAGCTACCCAAGAGAGGCTGAGAAGGAACAATGGCTTACCCAAATGAGTAAGGTTTTTTTTAAATGTGGCCATTGTGGGATGTGTAAACATGCGAAAGATAAAACAAAACAATTTCAGTACAATGGTAAACAAGTATATGATATTGTGACTAACATTAATTGCAGCACCAAATTTGTTGTATATGTAATTAACTGTATGTGTAAGAAAATATGTGTGGGAAGCACAATAAGGGCTCTTAAAGACAGAATCGCTGAACATTGGAGAGCTGTAAAGAACAATGATCAAAGATATCCTATTGCTGAACACATACAGAATTGTACATCGCAAGGTTTACATAAATCATTCCAATTTTGTGGTATTGAGCATGTTAAGATGGAAGCACGTGGAGGGAATAGAGAACTCGCACTGCGGAGGCATGAGGCAAGATGGATCATGCGCTTGAAGGCCGTGGAAGATGGTCTTAATTATGACCATGAGTTACAATATTTCCTAGGCGAATGAGTGATTAATGGATGTGTCAGGATGTTGTAAAGAAAAAATTAAGAAAAGCAGATTCAGTGTCGGTTTATTGAGGTTGCGAGCTTTCCTCGCATATGTAGTTATTTTCTAGCTGTAGGTGTACTGTAGTTCCTAGTAAGATCTACAGGGGTACATATGTTCATGATATACTGAATGAGCAAACAGCAAAATGGATATAGTGAAGAAAGATGCACATGGTTTATCTAACTAGTTGAGGAATGGTGAGTTTTCACACAACATGTGACTGCTGGAAGAAGTAATTTGGGTTGTATTCCCTTGTGGGTAAGAAACACCCCATGTATATTTAATTGTTGCTTGAACGATAAGAATTACTGATTCTTGAATCGAGATAAGGTTGCCGTTTTGAAGTCAGGTATTACTGTTTTAGACCTAACCATAATGGCGCTTTGAGAATTTGGTGAGTGTAGTTATTTAATTTTTGGTATGGCGGGGTTAAACAAAGAATAGTAATGGGCACGATTATAAACGTGAGGTATTTTGTGTATCCGGTACTTAAAAGGATACACATAATTAGATACAGTTTGCCGTTCGTCTGGTTTCACTTATCATTGTTGAAACCTATCCAAAATGGCGCTTGTGAAATTACGGGGAGAGGAGTCACCTCGTTTATTCTGTTCATCTGGTTTCACTTATCACTGTTGAAACCTATCCAAAATGGCGCTTGTGAAAATACGGGGAGAGGAGTCACCTCGTTTATTTTGTTGGCGTGGATAAACAGGGAGTAGGAAACGCGATGCTAGCAGACGCGAGGAGTGTTCCTGTATCCGGGGACCTTGTTATTGCGGATAGTAAGTACTATGAGAGCTCTATGTTATGTTATCTGGGAGTGGCATGTGGTAACGTTAATAATTAGGAATGTCACTAAGAGTTTTATTATCATTTTAGGTCTCCGTACTTCAGAGACTTGTTTGGACAAATTGATTAATGCTTCGAAATTAAATTCGTTAATGGTCACAAACAGAGGTCAATATTAAGCAGGTGAGACTACACTTTAGTCGTTTTTTGTAGGCTTTAGGCCTGATTTATACAGTATCTTTTAGTGCAGTTTTATTTAGAGCATAATTTACATTTTAGGCAATTGTAGATGACTGAATGAGAATATTAAGAAGGAGTTACGGCTGATGATGCTGTTAAAGTGCACGAAGGTATGTGTATATTATTAAGAGGCTGTGTTTATCCTCGCCAGTCTTGCCTCTTGTGCTCCGCAGTGTTTTTTACAAGGTGTTTTTTGTGATTTTTGGAACATAGGAGACAGTTACATAAGATTAAGGTACTGATTAGATTTATTTAGAGGCATGAATATATGGTGTGGTTCACTGTTGGGAGAATGGTGCCATCACGAAAGTGCTAAGTGTTCACTGTTACAATGGTGGAGGACTATTTGGAGTGGATATCCAATCAATGGGTCAATTTGTTTAATATATCAAGTATATGCAAATATGATATTATAATAATAGTGTGAAGTCACACAGCATGTTTTCTCCTTTGCACATGGAAGTAATGTGGGCTATTGGGTATGAAACAAGTGGGTTTCTATACTCCAATGTATATTATTTATTGCTTCCAGCCCTGAGGAAGTCGCATGGGTTAATCCCTATCGACGAAACGCGTTGGGAGTGGAAGAATGTTAATGAATAAAGAAGTTTGAAGATTCAAATGAAAATAAAAGGAAGAAGAGAAGCCCACATTAATGTGTATCTAGTTTTGTTACTGTAACAGGAGACGTTGATGGTTAATTGCGTGTGCTTCGACAAGAGAAAATTACTTAAAATATGTTCGTTCATAAACAAATTGTAAAGTCCAGTAAAGTCATGCATATTGTATCCAGTTAACTAAACATCTAGGGCCAGATGTCGGTGGCCAAATAGCGATCGGTAATGCTGAAATTAGCAGAATTCCAGCATTACCGATCGCTATTTGACTGCGAGCAGTGTAGGTGAGTTTAAACCTACTAGCAAAATAAGGAATCGCAAAATTGTGATTCCTTATTTTGCTCTTGCATTTAAGGAATCGGGAATTGCGATTCCTTAAATGCAATGTAAGTAGCACAAAAGTAAGTGCACTTTAGCCTTAAGGACTCGCTAATTACCACCAACTTCAAGTTGGTGGTAATTAGCGATTTCCTTGAAAAAAACACTTTTTTGCTTTTTTTAAAGTGCCATGTGGCACACATTCATGCCCTTAGGGCATGTATGTGTGCCACATGTGCACACATGCACATTTCAGGGGTGCAACAGGGTGTCCTTTTGACACCCTGGCTCCCTTGAAATAGCGCCCGCTATTTGCCATTCTTTAATACCGAATTCCTAATAGCGAATATCTTCCAATTCATTCCTATGGGCCTCCTAGCCCATAGGAATGAATGGTTAGGTATTCCTTATTTGCTAATCTCAATATGGGATTCGTTATTAAGGAATGTTAAGGAATCGCTAATATTTTAGCAATTCCTACTTACATTCAATTTTGCGAGTCCTTAATAGCGAATCGGTAAAATTCGCTATTGAGGACTCGGTATTTCGGTTTTACCTACATCGGGCCTCTAGTGTCTTAATAGAGTAGTCTACAAAATCAATCCAGGACTGGTTCTGGGTTTTGTGAGCCCCCCTGAATCTAATTCGGTACTCCTCAGTGGCCTCAGTGGTGAGTCCAAATCCCTCAATCAGAGTTCTCTTCATGAGGTCGGAGGACCCTGCATCTGGCCCAGAGAGGGTCAGTAGCCTGTCTCTGCAGTTACCAGAGAACAGTTCCCGCAGGAGTGACCCCCAGAGAGGTTTCTTCACCTTTCTCATGTCACAGGCCCTGTCAAAGGCTGTGAGCCATTTGGTGATATCATCACCCTCCTCAAATTTAGGGACAATCCCTGTGGGGATTTTAGGATCATAAGATTGCTCTTTATCATTATTATTTGGATTGCTGCCACCAGTGATGGGTGCTAAACCCATCTCCTTTCTTTCTTTTTCTAGAGCCAGGAGTCTTTTGGCCAGCCTTGCTAAAAGGCTGTCCTCCTCATTGAGGCTGTCCTCAATGCCCTCACTAGAACCTGACCCACCTGTGTGGCCTCCAGGTCACCAGGGGTTGATTCTTGGAGTTAAGGGTATGGGGACCCTTTCCTCCCTAGGGATTATTGGAAGTGGGTTACCAGCCCTATCATCCTCATACCTTTCCTCGTCTGATTGGTCATCACCATTTTCAGATGGGTGGGCCTTTTCATACTCAGCCAGGAGCTCCTGGAGCCCTTGTTTGATTGGATGCTGGCCCATTGGTATATTTTGAATTTTACATAAGGACCTTATCTCCTTGAAATACAAGTGAAGATAAGGGGTGAGGTCGAGCTCCTCTACCATGTCCTGTATGTCGGGGTTATTTTCACTAGTAGCTGGGTTCTTTTGAGACATTTTAACAAAAAGTTCTAACCCGTCTACCCTTAGCTAAAGTGACTTTTTATTTTCAAAAATTCTACAGTGACTTAAGCAAGGCCCTAACAAGACTTTCAGTAGTTTGGTAAAAATGCCAATTTGAAAAAATCTGAATTCTTTAAAGGCAATTTAAGAGTTCTTAGTAAACAACAAGGGGGACAATGAGGGTTATGATAAAGGTCCACCGTACTTGCCCTGGGTAGAACTAAAATACAAAAGAGGTACGGTGTTCCTGGGTGGCAAGTTGGCCACCTGGTGAGTACTCAGAGTGGTAGGGAGGTGGGCAATACCTCCTTTCGGAACTAGGACCCTCACACACCCAGCAAGCTAGGTGTCATGCTTCATCATATGGGTCTGCTCCTCGTTGAGCCAGCGCTGCAGTGCTCGACGGGCACCCATAAAGGGGCTCTTTATCGGAGATCTTTTGTTCCTTGCCGTATAGGTGCAGTGGGTGTGAGGGGCCTGGTAAGATATAGATGTGGTGTGTGGGTTAAAACAGGTAAGGGAATCCTCTATAATTATTTTTATTCTGGAGAGGTCACAACCTTCCTGATGCAGCAGAGCGGGTAGGTGAGCCGGACTGCTCTGAGCGGGAGCAGCGACACTACGTTGAGTGTCCATATACTCCGCTGCGGTCTGATGAAGCCGCACTTGAATCCTTAAGAGGTTGGCTGCTTTTCTCCGGGAGAACATCCTACGGAGAGAAGAAGTGGTATGTAGAACCACACCACACACTGTAGATAGTTTTCATTTAGTCACTAGGTCCTGAGGAATCACCAACTGATCTATTAGAGACATTTTATAGGCGAGAAACATGTTGACCACTAAGGGGTAAAGCGTAATTTTTGTCAGATTAAAACAAAATAGTCGCCCTCCTTCTTATTTTTACTTTTTAATCAGGTTGTGACCTCTCCAGAATAAAAATAATTATAGAGGATTCCCTTACCTGTTTTAGCCCTCTCACCACATCTACATCTTACCAGGCCCCTCACACCCACGGCACCTATATGGCAAGGAACAAAAGATCTCCGATAAAGAGCCCCTTTATGGGTGCCCGTTGAGCATTGCAGCGCCGGCTCGACAAGGAGCAGACCCATATGATGAAGCATGACACCTAGCTTGCTGGGTGTGTGAGGGTCCTAGTTCCGAAAGGAGGTATTTCCCACCTCCCTACCACTCTTAGTACTCACCAGGTGGCCAACTTGCCACCCAGGAACACCGACCTCTTTTGTCTTCTAATTTAAGAGTTCTGTCATGTGATCAGGTGGTAACCAAGTAGTCCAACAAATGCAAGTTGTGTATCTCACCACTGATCCACCAATGTAAGAAACTGGCTCTATATATACTACACCAAAATGAGGTATAGTGTGTACAGAGTCCAAGTGTCCCCAGAGGTAGGCAGAGGTTAAAGTTAGATAGCACCTTACTCTCTAATAGTGGTAGCTTGGTCGAGCAGTAGGGCAGTATCAGAGGACAGAGTTAAGCATTTGATGTACCCACTCAGTCAGCAAATAAATTCACACACTCAAGAACTGAACTCTAGGCCACTTGTTGTTGTATAAAAATATAATATTTTTAGAACCAAGCAGGTCTGGTACAGGTAAGCATTTAAATACTTTTCAGTAATAAGTTAATGGATATAGGACAGTTTGAAAATACAATAGAAATTGTACTTTGTTTGATTTACAGGGGAGCAAGAGTATGCAACACTTAGCAAATACAGTACATTGGAATGAATAGACTTTTTCAGTAAATTGCAGGTAATTTACTTTTCACGTTACTTTTCTATCTCAGTGCTGGATACCTAGATTGAGCACTGGTACATTTCCTGCAAACAGGTAAATAAACACGTTTTGGTTATTTGTGCGATTTTTAAAGAATATTTGTAGGTTTCAAAACTCCACACGTAGAAACTTTTTGGGAGAAAAAGTGTCAATGTTATCCTATGGAAGGAAAACAGGTTAACGGTTCACAGATAAGTAATCGACTGTGTGCGTTAAGGTTCTGGGGTTGGACTCAGGGGTCTCCCAGGGTCGGTGATGCACTGTTGTTGCACCCTCAGCGGCACTAGGGCGGCCGGGTGCAGAGTTTTGAGGCCCAATGTTATCCAATGGGGGATAGGGGGCCTCCGGTTGGTGGCTGCTGGCAAGCAGGCCACTGGGTTGTGGGAGCAAAGCTCCTAAGGTTAAGCTCAGGGCAAGTTGGGGACCAAAGTAGCACCAAAGGTGCACCCTAAGCGGCACTAGGGCGGCCTGGTGCAGAGTGCTGTTTTGAGGTCGGGTGCCCTGTTGTTTTCAATGGAGAACCTCTGGTACAAAGAAACCCTGCAGGCTCGGGAACGAGGATCTTCTGGGTGCGACCACCACTTTGAGGGGTAAGTTGGGATGTCATGGGGTGGTTAGGCACCGTTGGTTTGGGCACCCAAGACCATGGGGCGACGGGTGGAGGGGTGCCTTGTGACGGCGGATTTTCTTACCCGCTCTGGTCGAGGTAGGGAAGGTCCTTTGGATTGAGACTGCAGGCGTCATCTGAAGGCTTGAGACAGGTGTGGGATCGCCAGATCTCAGGTCAGGATCGCCGGGGGGACCTCCTCATGGTGATTTTACACTCGGGCCGGGTTCCGCGGGTGCAGAGTGGGATGCCTTTGCGGTCTCTGGCTGGCACCAGAAGCTGCAGTTTAAATACGTCCAGTGTTCACGGCAGAAACAGTCTGGGAAGTGAAGGCATGCAGGTCCTCCGGGGTTTCTGAGGTTGCTGGCTGCTAGACATGCCGGGATTTCGCAGGAGCAATTTTGAGGGGAGACAGGCCTCTAGGGCTGGGGCCAAGTCAGTGGGTGTCATCCTCTTGTTAGCTCTGCACGGCTCTTTGTCCTTCTTCTTTTCTTCTAGTAGGTAGCCTGATGGATGGAGTTGAGAGAGGTGGGCACACCTCTTTTCCTCACTTGTTTTTCTCGCTGGTTCTCCCACCCAAAGTGGGGGGTAGAACCAGTGGGGACCAGTTGCTGAAAGCAGCCAATTGTCTGGAGAGGCTCACAAAGGCAGCATGCTTTTGAAGCTTCTCCTTCGTGAACCCTGCCCATCCTGGGGGAGGAGGCTTGGCACCTTGTCCCAGGATGTGTATTTTTTCAGGCCCGAGAGCAGCAAGCTCTCGACCCAGGGGTCCAGAAATATGTCTGGTGGTGGCAGCCTAAGCAGCCACTCATTTAGGTCACTCGGAGTTGGTTGAGTTTCAGGGGGCATCTCTAAGATGCCCTCTGTTGTGCATTTTACATTAAATCCCACACTGGCATCAGTGTGGGTTTAATGTGCTGAGAAGTTAGATACCAAACTTCCCAGTCTTCAGTGTAGCCATTATGGTGCTGTGGAGTTCGTAATGACAAACTCTCAGCACCATATACTCTCAATGGCAGCACTGCACTTATAGTGCCCAGGAATGGACTTGGGCACTGTAGGGGTGCAGGGCTCAGGCACCTGTACCCTCACCACTGGCATAGGGCACCCACCTAGAGGGGTAACTGATGTAGGCTAGGGCAGTTGTTTGTGGGCATGGCACACTGGGATGTGTGCCATCTCGACTTTTCACTTTGTTCTGCACCAAGACACGCAGCCTGCAAAGGCAGTGTGTGGATGTCAGGGAACAGGGCCTCTAAGGGTGGCACAATAAGTGCTGCAGCCCTTAGTGGCCTTCTCTGATCACAGTGCCTTGGGTACCTGTGGTACCATTTACCAGGGGCACCCAATTGGGTTTAGGCTTCAATGCAGTTTTAGGAAGGAACATAGGCCTTGGGTACCTGATTAGCAGGAGCCCAGGGTACACTCAGTCAAAGAACATCAGCGATTCAGCAAAAAGTGGGACCATACCATGCAGGAAGGAGGGCGCATTCTCACAACCTCCCAGCTAAAGGAGACCATGGCATGGTGTGTGACATGCCCCTTGGGATTACCTCCACATGAGGTCATATTGGCCACCTCTGTGGAGGTCCCAGCAGTGGGTGTTCTATTAGGACAAATAGAGTTCCCATGGTGAGAACAATGGAAGCAGCTGGGTCAGAAGTGGGGCACCCTGGGCCACCACCCACCAGAAGACCCTCCTACCTGTGTCTGAGAAGGAGCATGGGGACCCTTTCCTCCCCTTTTTTCTCTGACCTGTCTGTGTCTCCCTTGCCCTCCCCGTCACTTTGTTGTGGGAAGCTTGAACCACCCCTTCTTGAGGTCACTCTCAGGTACCTTCTAATCTTCTTATGCACCCTGGTGCTGAGCCAGTGATTTGTCTCCTTAGCAAGTTCCCTGTGGTCAGTGAGCATAAATTATTGGCACAGCTCTGACAAAATGATTACTGAACATGTACTCTCTTGCAAACAGATCATACAGCACTTTGTCATCATACATCTCATACCCCTTCAACCAACCATGCAGAGCCTTTCATGTGTAATACATATCTATCTATCTATCTATCTATCTATCTATCTATCTATCTATCTATCTATCTATCTATCTATCTATCTATCTATCTATCTATCTATCTATCTATCTATCTATCTATCTATCTATCTATCTATCTATCTATCTATCTATCTATCTATCTATCTATCTATCCCTCTCTCTCAATATATATATACATATATATGTATGTGTGTGTGTGTGTGTGTGTGTGTGTGTATATATATATATATATACTCACAGAAAAAAACATAGGTTTCAGGGGTGTTATAGTTAGATGGCCATTTCACTCGTACAAAACCATAGAAATTCCTCTGTTATAGTTAGTTCTGCTAACTATAACTCGCGCGCCCGCAATGCACTGCTGATGATGTCACATATTGTATCATTCATAACATGGTCAGTGACATAACCGGTGACATCACTGATGACATCTCAAATGACATCACTGATGACATCATCCAGTGAATGTGGTTTAGTTTGAAATGTAAGTATGTATTATATATATATACCAATCTGTATTGAAGATTGAGTGGATATATAACTGTCTGGATGGAGGATTTAGTAGCTGTCTGACTGTCTGTTTAAGTGAGTAATTAAAAGTGTCTCACTTAATACATGGATTAGTAACTAAACTATGTGAATGTGTGCATCACTGTCTCTGTTGTTGTAACATGCTGCATCAGTTGGTCACTAACTACATGAGTGTCTATATTAGTTATTGATTAGTTGGGTGAGTATTTGTATGGGACACTGAGTTTGTGTGTGGTTGGATGGCGTGTGTGTAACTCACTCTACTACTAACTCTCTACTATTCACTCTACTACTCCCTCTCTGCTACTCACTCTCTACTACTCGCTCTCTACTACTCTCTACTACTCACTCTCCACTACTCACTCTCTACTACTCGCTCTCTACTACTCTCTACTACTCACTCTCTACTACTTACTCTCTACTACTCAACTACTCTCTACTACTCTCTCTACTACCCACTCTCTACTACTCACTCTCTACTAGTCTACTACTCTTTACTACTCTATTTACTACTCACTCTCTACTACTCTCTCTCTACTACTCTCTACTACTCTCTACGACTCACTCTACTTCTCACTCTCTACTGCTCACTCTCTACTACTCTTTAATACTCACTCTCTACTACTCTCTCTCTTCTACTCTCTACTACTCACTGTACTTCTCACTCTCTACTACTCTCTACTACTCTCTCTCTGCTACTCACTCTCTACTGCTCACTCTCCAATACTCTCTACTAGTCACTCTCTACTACTCACTCTCTACTACTCTTTACTACTCACTCTCTACTACTCTCTAGTACTCAATCTACTACTCACTCTATACTACTCTCTACTACTCACTCTCTGCTACTCACTCTACTACTCTCTACTACTCTCTACTACTCACTCTCTACTCTCTATTACTCATCCTCTACTCTCTACCTCTCTACCTCTCTCTACCTCTCTCTACCTCTCTACCTCTACCTCTCTACCTCTTCCTCTCTACCTCTACACCTCTACCTCTCTACCTCTCTACCTCTCTCTCTCTCTACATGCACACATATGCACATATATATATTCACTGCAAAAACAAAAGGTTTCAGGGGTGTTATAATTAGGAATTGGCATTTAAAAAACCATAGAAATTCACTAAAAAAAACATAGGTTTCAGGGGCGTTATAGTTAGCTGGACATTTCCCTCATACAAAACCCTAGAAATTCCCCCGTTATAGTTAGTTCAGCTAACTATAACTCGCGCCCCCGCAATGCACTGCTGATGATGTCACATATTACATCACTCATGACATGGTCAGTGACATCACTGATGACATCACTGATGACATCTCAAATGACATCACTGATGACATCACTGATGACGTCAACCAGTGAGTCTGTGTTTCTGTAAAGTTTTAATATGTTTAATATATATAGGGAAAGGCCTGTTGAAGAATGAGTGGGTGTACAAGTGTGTGAATGGATGATTTTCTAGGTGCATAACTGACTCTATAAGTGAGTCATTAAATGTATCTTACTTTGACTAGTGACTAAACTGTGTGAATGTCTGTATGTGTCTGTGTGTTGGTGTATAAGAGGCTGCATGGTTTTGTGAATATCTATATGAGTGTCTATATGGGTTATTGATTGGTTGTCTGAGTATCTGTATGGGTGCCTGAGTGTTTGTGTGGGTAGGGTGTGTGTGACTCTGTGCATAGATGTGTGAGTGGGTGATTCTATGGTGCATGGTTTTAAGAGTGCAACTGTGATGGACTGTATGGTTGGGTGAGTGTATGTATGAGTGTGTTAGTGATTGAATATATATCTCAGTTGTACATGTGTCAGTAACTACATATGTGAAACGCATTGTATATGTGTGTAAGAGTATATAACTATCTATATGTGAGAGTGTGTGATTGAGGGAGTGCCTGTATGGATGAGTGTGTGCTTGTATTAGTAATTGTATAAGAGTGTCAGAATTTGTTAGTATTTTTTTGAGTAAATGAACTTGAGTGTGTTTAACTGTATAGGTGAGTAAATTGGACTGTGATTAATTATTTGCATGACTGACTAGGTGTGTCAGTACCTCAATGGATGATTGGCGTTGTGTGAGTGTCTATATAGGTGTATAAATGCATATGATAGTCCTGTACGGAGTGACTGTAAGTATGAGTGACTGTACAGGTGAGTGAGTGGAGATGTATGTAGACCTAAGAGTCAATGAGTGGGTATGTAGTTATTGGTATTGGAGTATCTATGGTTTTCAAAATGGCCGACTGAAATTTTGAGTCGGTGTATCAAAGGTTATATTAGGGTGTGAGAAGATGCACTAATTTATCACATGGATGACATCATCAGTGATATCATCAGTGATGTCATTTGAGATGTCATCAGTGATGTCATCAGTGATGTCACTGACCATGTCATGAGTGATGTAATATGTGATGTCATCAGCAGTGCATTGCGGGGGCGCGAGTTATAGTTAGCTGAACTAACTATAACAGGGGAATTTCTAGGGTTTTGTACGAGGGAAATGTCCAGCTAACTATAACGCCCCTGAAACCTATGGTTTTCAAATGCCAATTCCCAACTATAACGCAGCTGAAACCTATGTTTTTTTTAGTGAATTTCAAAGGTTTTTTAAATGCCAATTCCTAACTTTAACGTGCATGAAACTTATGGTTTTTTCAGTGAATTTCAAAGGTTTTTTTAAATGCTAATTCCTATCTATAACTTATCTCTGAAGATATCATGTTTAATGATTTTGATTGGATTTCTATATTTTTCAAATTCTGTGTGTCAATTTCATCAATTATCTTTTTTTTAAAATACTTTTTTATCACAATTTTTTAAACTTATTTTTTCAATTAATTCTTTTAAAAATTAAAAAATATTATTTGAACTTAATGGGTTTTTCAAACATATTTTTTTATAGTTTTCAAAATATTTTTTTAACTATATGTTCAAAACTGTATTTTATATATTTTTTTCAATGTTTTTGGATCCGCGCACCCTATGCGCACCGTTCTCGATCCCTACGCGATAGCATCCTTGCATGGTAAGCGTTGGGTACGTGTTTAGTGCGCGATCGCAAGGCGACCGGTACGCAACTCCCAGCCTATACACGACATGTTCGATGTACGTAACGCGACGTTTACGCGCTTCCGCGATGCGTCATCTGCGTCTATGACGTGGTAGGTGCACGGATCCCGCAAAGTATTTAACATTTAAAAAAACATATCTATGTATTTCATGTGAATATTAATTGAAGACAAACTCTAAACTAGTCTTAAAACGAATTTGTTTTTACATCTAATCCTATCTTTTTTTTTAATTCAATTTCGCGGGTGCGCACTGGGTGCGTGCTGCGTACGCGCAGGGTGCGCGGATCCCATGTGACCTGCAAAAAAAGAGATTTGATTGGTTCATTATACTTCCTCTTCTAACTATTGAAAGACCCCACCCATTTCAATCATTCTTCTTTGACCTTCTTTAGAGCACCATCTCTTTGGAGAGAAGAAGATTTTTTAGACTAAGTTTACACTTAGCTCTAACTTTTTTCAACCAAAAATGGCTTCAGGGCAGCAGGCATCACCTGCATCACCTCATACTTCTGAGGATGACTTTTTGCCAAAGGCACCAGCCAAAAAACGTTTTTCTGCAGTGGTGTGGACATGTTTTACTTTTCCCGAGGGGCAGAATAAGACCAATGCCACCTTGGTCACGTGCAAGATTTGCAAAAGAGTCCTGTCGAGAGGGGATCCTAACAAGAAATACTCTTGCGGCACGGCAAGTATGATGAAGCACATGAGGACCCTTCATCCGAACAATCTTGCACAAGAAGAGTGCCCACGGAAGAGAAACATTCCTGCTCCATCCACCTCATAGCAGTCGAGCACATCAAGAGTGCATCCATCAGCCCAAACCTTGGACATCCGTCCTCAATTTCAATTTTTAAAAGTGCTCTGCACTAAGTTCAATAAGACTTTGTGCTATGGTGAGCAGTCGATCGATCTGATCTGCCGCCAGCAAGAAAGTCACATTTGCTATTTATTATTTTTTTTTATTATTGTTCCCTGAAGTTCATTGTTTGGTTTCTCTTGTTTTGTTTTTTTGGGGTTTTTTTGCAGAAAATCCAAAAAAAAAAAAAAAATTGTTCAGAAATCCCCCAAAAAATTATAAAAGAAGAAAGAAGAAAAAAAAAAGTTATTGTAAGAACTAACTTTCCTGGTTTAAAAAAAGAGCTAAATTTCTTTGTTAGTGTTAGTTTAGATGAATGTATGTGTAGTATGTAATTGACTGAATTAATGCATTAGTAGCGTATGGTGAATTTATAAGTGAAGAACTATGAGGAAGTGCTGCAGCATCACACAGTAACCTCTTTAACTGCAGTGTGCTGTAGTACTTCCGAAGCACAGGGATGCAACATATGTACATAAATATATTGCAAATCTATGGTTCTCTCTGCACGGCTGCTTAAACTGCAGCCATATGGTACACAGGCACCCTTGCACCATAGTGCAAGGATATCTGTGTCATGTGCTGTTTGTTTTTCTGCAGGAAGACACACCTTCCTGCACAAAAACAATGAGAAAATGCATTTTTCTTCTTCAATGTCTGTTGAACATTTCAGCATGCATTGAAGATATAAAAATGTGGAGAAATTAAAACAATTCTCCTTGTTGTGCTTTCCTACACCAATTTTAGAATGGTGCAGCATTCACACACATATCGAGATTTATGATTTCTGATAAATCTAGACATGTGTCTTGTTCTATGAGTATTAACTGCAATCATGCACAACAACACTTATAGAACACCCTTTCAACACAAAGTGGTGTGCATGATGAGGTTATATTTACATGGAGTATAAAAAGTGCACAGAGTGCCTTTTCCTCTCTTTGTAAATATGAAAGAGTATCTTGCACAATAACTACGTTACAAAAAGTGACATATTTCCGTTTTTAAATTTCCTTGCGAATGATAGAAGGTAAGCACAGAGTTTTGTCTGCAAGGATGTTCAAAGAAGAATGATTGAAATGATTGCGGTCCTTCAACAGCTAAAATGGGAAATATTATGAACCCCTCAAATCTCTTTTTTTGCAGGTCACATGATGTCTGATTATGGTCAGATTTCAAAACTACATAAACAGAGTGTTTTTAGAAATGTGTTTCAACTTTATAGCTTCTTGCAGGCCTCTTCCTTCTGCATATTGAGACTTAGTTAAACTTACCTTCACAGTAATAGGAATAAAAAATTGTATACATTTTTTCCTGTTTTTCATTCAAATATAAATTCATATAAATTGCTTATTTTAAAATTTGGATCTGTGAAAGAAAAGGAAAAAAAATTATAACATGTAATAATACATTTTTTACAACACAGCATAATTTCCACAAAGTAATTTTTTTGCCTTTTTTGCTGTTCTCAGAATATATTAAATTTCACTAAAAATAGTGATTTCAATTGTACTCATCACTTAACAGCGGGCAAAAAAAACACAATCTCAAAGATTGTTAAAAAAAACCAACATGCCATTCTCAAAATACAAATCACAGAAATATAAAATGCACACAGCTAACAAAATATTTTAACTTTAACTTACAAAAACTGTAAATGATGTCGCTATAAAATATTCACCAAATCTAAAGTTGAATTTTTGGAGGATGCACCACGCCCACAACGTTTTCCTTCAGTGGTGTGGAAATGTTCTACTTTTCTCGAGGGGCAAACAAAGACCAATACCACCTTTCTCATGCACAAGATTTTCAAAAGAGTTCTGTTACGAGGGGATCCTAACAAAAAATACTCATGTGGCACAGCAAGTATGATGAAACACCTAAGGACCCTTCATCCAAACAATCTTGCATGAGAAGAGTGCAAACAGATGAGAAACACTCCTGTTCTGTATCTGTAAAAAAGAATCACAAATAAATGTATATTAATAACTTTCAAAATGATACTATTCCATTACTGTACAAACACATTTTGTATAAATACTGACTAAGAAACTATAGCCCTGAACCACAAGTGTGACGATGGTTAAAACACTACATGCATAGTGCATACTACTTTGAAGCAGTTCATGCCCTAAAGCCTACCTCACTAAAACTCTACATGCTAACTGACTAAATGATTACAGTACTATAAGGAGACACACTGGGTGAGTGACAGGGTGTTTGCTAGAAGAGTATGAATACTAACTAGGGAATTGAAGGTGTGAAACACAACTGTGTAGGTGATTAGAGGACTGCATCCATACTGCATAGGCATTTAAAGCAGTCCATGTGCTAAGGCCTGGCTCACTGCATGACTACTTGGGTACTGAGTGAATAATTAGAGTACAGCAAGGAGAGTGCCTAGATGAATTTATAAGTGCTAGGCTTTTCGCACAGGGAATGGATTAGTTCTTGGTACTGAATGGGTCACTAGAGGAGTGCAAAGGCAGTGACAGGATGTTTGCTGGACTGTATGGATACTGACTAGGAAATTGAAAGTGTGAAAGACAAGTGTCTATGTGGTTAGAAGACTGCATGCATAGTGGATAGGGGTTTGAAGCAGTCCATGTGCTAAGACCTGGCTCAGTGCATGAATACTTAGGCACTGACTGAATGATTAGAGTACTGCAAAGATAGTATCTTGGTGAATTTATAAGTGTTTGAGTTTTCGCACAGTGAATGGATTAGTACATGATGCTGAATGGGTCACTAGAGGACTGCAAAGGGAGTGACAGGGTGTTTCCTGGAAGTGTATGGATACTGACTAGGGAATTGAAGGTGTGAAAGACAATTGTGTAGGTGGTTAGAGGACTGCATGCATAGTGGATAGGGGTTTGAAGCAGTCCATATACTAAGGCCTGGGTCACTGGATGAGTACTTGGGGACTGACTGAATGATTAGAGTACTGCAAGGAGAGTGCCTGGGTGAATTTATTAGGGTTTGGCGCTGTGAATGGATTTGTACATGATGCTTAATAAGGTCACTAGAGGAGTGCAAGGGGAGTGACAGGGTGTTTGCTGGAAGTGTATGGATACTGACTGGGGAATTGAAGGTGTGAAAGACTACTGTGTAGGTGGTTAGAGGACTGCATGCATAGTGGATAGGGGTTTGAAGAAGTCCATGTGCTAAGGCCTGGCTCAGTGCATGAATACTTAGGCAGTGACTGTATCATTAGAGTACTGGAAAGAGAGTGTCTTGGTGAATTTATAAGTGTTTGGGTTTTGGCATAGTGAATGGATTAGTACATGGTGTTGAATGGGTCACTAGAGGACCGCAAAGGGAGTGACAGGGTGTTTCCTGGAAGTGTATGGATACTGACTAGGGAATTGAAGGTGTAAAAGACAAGTGTATAGTATGTTAGAACACTACATGCATACTGCATAGACATTTGAAGCAGTCAATTTGGTACTTAGAAACTGACTAAATAATCAGACTACTTCTAGGACAGTGCTTGGGAAAAACTTTTAAATTTTCAGTTCTGCCACAGTGAAGAGAATAGTACATGGTACTGCACCTTAGTGTCAAACCCTGACTCATTTTATCAATGCATAAGCAAAGACTAGCTTCTAATGCTACTAAAACTTGACAACATGACAGGTTTTAAAAGAGTTATCTGCTAAAAAATACACGATGTTACCAAATGCTTCTCTCACAGTGGTTCCCAAATGCACACAGACTCACAGTGTGATTCTAGACAACAACCACTATACCTAGGAGTTTACCAAAAATCATTCACTACTGTGGAAGTGGTAAGGGAACTGCACACAATCTTCATATTTCCGGACTGCACTTTTGTGTCAAAGCCTGACTCATTTAATCAAAGCATAAGCAAAGACTGGCTTCTAATGCTACTAAAAATTGACAACATGACCGGTTTTAAAACAGTTATCTGTCAGCAAATACACAATGTTACCAAATGCTTATCTCACAATCCTTACCCTAATGCACACAGACTCACAGTGTGATTTTAGACAAGCAACACTATCCTAGGAGTTTACCAAAACTCATTCACTAGTCTACAAGAGTTAATGGTACTGCACACAATCTACATATTTAAGTACAGCACATCAGTGTCAAAGCATGACTCATTTAATCAACGCATAAGCAAAGACTGGATTCTAATGCTACTAAAACTTCACAACATGACAGGTTTTAAAAAAGTTATCTGTCAGCAAATACATGATGTCACCAAATGCTTCTCTCACAATGATCCCAAATACACACTAACTCACAGTGTGATTCTAGACAAGCACCACTATCCCTAGAAGTTTACCAAAACTCATTCACTACAGTGCAAGTGGTAAGGGAACTGCACACAATCTACATATTTCTGAACTGCACTTTTATGTCAAAGCCTGACTCATTTAATCAAAGCATAAGCCATAACTGTCTTCTAATGCTACTAAAACTTCACAACATGACAGGTTAAAACAGTTATCTGGTAGCAAATACACGATGTTACCAAATGCTTCTCTTACAGTGGTTCCCAAATGCACACATACTCACTGTGTGATTCTAGACAAACAACACTATCCCTTGCACTATACCAAAACACATTTCTTCATCTAGAAGAAGTACTACATTTTAGTATAGAAACATAACATAACTCATTTCACAAATTCATAAACAATGACTGGTTTCTAATTCTACCTTAATATAAAAACAGCAACGTTATCTGTCTGCAAACACATGAAAAACACAAATGCTTATCACAGAATGGTTTCTACATGCACACACACTGTCAATAAGATTGTAGAGAAAAAAAGTACTCCCTACACTTTAGCAGGAGAAATACATTAGTCTGATTAAAATCAAAATAGTCTACATACATCCCCTCACAATTAAATAACTCATCTTTCAAGTTCTTTTGTAGATTAAGAAGTATATCAGTCACTCACCATATTTTCTTTTACAGAATCTCTGCACTGTGCACCTCTCAGCAAAAACAAAGAATGGAAGTTTCCCTTACATTTTCCACACATATACATGTAAACATCAAATCACAAACCTTCACACATAAACTCAAAAGCAAACAAACATTTCTATTGGTTAAACATTTCAACCCTTTCCAACTGAAATACATTTCAATCCTTCCCCCAATCTGCCTTCTGCCTGTTACCATAGAAATAAGTCATGGAACACTGCACTGAGCACACAGGTCAAAAGTTCAGCACACAATGTTCTTACACAAGAGAGGAAGTGTGCTTCACTTTTCAACATATCAGCTAATCATATATAATGTTCCTTACAATCTGTTTTTGTTAACCAATAAGAATCATACCTTTAAAAAACAGAAATATACACCCTACCTTTCAGTGTACAAAGTAGTCATACAACCAATGATTTCTTGTCTTTTTAAAAAAAAAATCCGTGGATCCGCGCACCCAACGCGATAGGATGCGTGCACCGTGCGCGTATTTCGCCGTTTTTATTTTTTTTTAAACGGGGCCCCTGGGGGTCCTTCTGGGACCCCCCAAGCACTTCTAGAGGGTCAGAGTATTTCCACTCTGCCCCCTTTATATATTTTACACACTTATTCCCCTTGCTTCTTCAGCCTCGCTTCTACCGAGGCAGAAAATGGCCACCAACAGTTCCTGGTTTTGAATGTAGAGAGACATTCGACAGCCAATTAGCATTCAGCGCACGATCGGGAGGGTGCGCGCTCGGTTCGGGGAGGGTGCGCTCACGGTGCGGGTAGGGTCCGCGGATCCTCCCCGGCCATAGATATTTATGTACTTTTAACTCTAATTTTCTCAGGAACTACTGAACGGATTCACACCATTTATGCAAAAGGCACGAGTCTGAACTGAGGACTACCTCTTTGCCAAATTTGGTGTCATTCCGTTCAGCGGTTTGGGTTATAGCTGCGACAACAGATCCTATGGGAAATTGCATGGGGAAAATGCGTTTTGGGACACCCCGTTTTTCTCGGCCCCTGCTTGACGGATCACCGTGAAACTTGCAGGGTAGGAGCGGAGTGGAGCTGGCCAAAAGTTTGGAAGATTTTGCAAGGATTCGTCAACCGGCGCCAGACTTATTGGGAATAGAATGTTGCGGATTTCCTATGGAAAATAGGTCCTAACTATAACTACCTAGGCCAGTAGGTAATACATATATATGCATATGCATTTATATATATGTATGTGTATATATATATATACATACATATATAAACATACATATAATCTGCTTATCTATATAAATACAAATATAAGTGCATTCATACATATACATATACATATATGTATGCATATGCATGTTATGTACATGAAAGTTTGAAAAACACTAATAAAAGCAAAGCTAAAAAGCCACCTAATTACAAACAGATTTGCTTTAACTTAAACGAGGGCGAGACCTATTGCATTTTCAATGCTTGTTTACTTTGGTTCCATCAAGAAGGCATTCAGATGTGTCACACATTTGCCATAAATTCTCAATGTTAGCACTCTAGGTGCTCATTAGATCACTGTAGTAAAGCTACTGCTCACCAGGGAAGTCTGCTGCTGGTATTCAAAGTGCATGTTTCAGTCTGCATGTCAGAATTTTTTAATGAAATAGAAGAGGATTTGAGAAGTCAAAATGTACCCTCATTTTTCTTTCTCCAGCACTAATCATAATTTCTATGGCAAAATGAGCCCCCTCATTTTGTTCATTTGCAAATTAAATGTTTTACGGGTTACCACTTTATTCCAATCAAGATGGCTTCAGGTGTGCCATCTTTTTGTCATAAGTAAGACTGTCATTGGGCTATACTTGGGCTACATCTGGGTGATATTTGTGCTTCATGTGGGCTCTTTTGTCTCTGGAGGCCATCTTAGGAGACTTATTTGTTATGAAGTTTCCTAATTTACTCATTTACTACAGTCTCCTCAGTAGGAATACTTTCAGTTTTTTAATTTGATTCCATCAAGAAGACATTAAGATGTGTCACACATTTGCCTTAAATTCAGAATGTTAGCACTCTAGTTGCTCATTAGTCACTGTAGTAAAGGTACTGCTCACCAGGGAAGTCTGCTGCTGGTATTGAAAGGGCATGTTTCAGTCTGCATGTCAGAATTTTTTAAGGAAATAGAAGAGGATTTGAGAAGTCACTCAAAATGTGCCCTAATTTTTCTTTCTGCTGCACTAATCATACTTTCTATGGCAAAATGAACCCCTCATTTTGTTCCTTTTTAAATTAAATGTTTTAAGAGTTACCACTTTATTCCAATCAAGATGGCTTCAGGTGAGCCATACGTTTATCATAAGTAGGACTGTTAGCGCTCTAGTTGTTCTTTGGAACACTCTGGGAAGCTGCAGTAGAACACAAAGGAATCAACTGACAGTCTCTGCCCTTGTTGGATGTACATGTTTTACTGAGAATATCAGACTTCATTCTCACATGACTGAGAAATATAATGTGAATTTACCGAAAACATGCTCTCAGTTTAGCTTATAGATCACCTTCCAAACCTCTGTGGGAAAAGCATGAGGAAATAGTTTTCTCTCAAACATGATTCATGATATCCCAGCAGAAGGCTTTTTCACATGGGAAAATCACCTTAGAACATACCACAATTCCTAAAATGAGTATGGTACCATCAACAAATGATTTATAATGTAACTAAAGTCTTAAAACCTTCTATTAACTGCAATGTTTTTTAATGAGGGGCTATCATGTATATTGGTCCCAAGATGGCTACCAACACTTCTTGGATGAAGTGCTGACAGCCAATCAGATCTCACGATGAGATGTGTGGTTAGGCTCTGCCCAGGTATATATGTGGTTTTACTTTTGATTTTCTCAGGAACTACTGAACGGATTTACACCATTTAAGCAAAAGGCATGAGTCGGAACTGAGGACTACCATTCTGCCAAATGTGGTGTAATTCCATTCAGCAGTTCGGGCTGTAGCTGCAGCTAAAGGTCCTATGGGAAATTGCATGGGGAAAACATGTTTTGTGACCCCCCTTTTTTCTCGGCCCCTGCTACACGAATCATCCCGGGATAGGAGCAGACCGGCGCTGGCCTAAAGTTTTGAAAATTTCGCGAAGATTCGTCAATCGGCGCCAAAGGTATTGTGAATAGAATGTTGCAGATTTCCTATGGAAAATAGGTCCTAACTATAACTACCTACTGGCGACCGCCAGTAGGTAATAAATGTGTGTGTGTGTGTGTATATATATATATATCCAAATGAAAAACACACCACCTTGGAGGCCCACACGTGTTTGTGTTAAATTCTTTATTTTCCTCCGGCAGCACGGCTAGCACCTAAACAATCCCAAGCAATAATCGCAATCAAAGTTTGACGCATTTCTGGTGTCACTGCGCCCTTTCTCCAGGAAATGGCATATGGGAGGGGCAGTCTGATAAATTATTTAAATAGTGTTCATGGGTTCCGCCTACTAACACCCCTACAGATGCAGTCCGGTACTTGTGTTTTTGTCCATAAATAATCCTCTAGTAGGTCTGGCTGCCCATTACTCCTAATACAATAAAATACCACAGTGCGTTGCTCAAAACGTTACCAGTGAATGCTGTGCTCTTTTCACCCAGGGGAAACACCACGTTGCTCCATATGCGCCATTCAAAGTAATGGCACCAGACCCTCTCTTCCGCGGGTGGGGGCTCTCCGCGACCCGCAGCAGGCCGCAATTATATCCAAACGAAAAACACACCACCTTGGAGGCCCACACGCGTTCGTGTTCAATTCTTTATTTTCCTTCGGCAGCATGGCTAGCACCTAAAAAATCCCAAGCAATAATCGCCATCAAAGTTCCGACGCGTTTTGGGCGTCACCGCACCCTTTCTCCGGGAAATGGCTTATGGGAGGGGCAACCTGATAAATGATTTAAATAGTGTTAATGGGTCCTGCCTACTAACATCCCTACAGATGCAGTTTGGTACTTGTGGTTTTGTCCATGAATAATCATCTAGTAGGTCTGGCTGCCCATTACTCCTAATTCAATAAAATACCACAGTGGGTTGCTCAGAACGTTACCAGTGACTGCTGTGCTCTTTTCAGCCAGGGGAAACACCACGTTGCTCCATGTGCGCCATTAAAAGTAATGGCACCGGACCCGCTCTTCCGCAGGGGGGGGCTCTCCGTCATTTGAGTTGTCATCAGTGATGTCATCAGTGATGTCACTGACCATGTCATGAATGATGTAATATGTGACATCATCAGCAGTGGATTGCGGGCGTGCGACTTATAATTAGCAGAACTAACTATAACGGAGGAATTTCATTGGCTGGGTACAGGAGAAATTTCCAGCTAACTACAACAGCCCTGAAAGCTATGGTTTTTTTCTGTGAAATTTTAAGGTTTTTTAAATGCTAATTCCTAACTATAACATTTCTGAAACATATGGTTTTTCAGAGAATTTCAAAGTTTTTTTAAATGATAATTTTTAAATGTAATAATAGTTATTTGTATTTTTTGATACTGATTTTCTACAGTTTTTTAACTGTTCATTTTGACATCTTTTATTTTTTTAATTACATTATATATTTTTAATATAAATGGGAAAAAAATGTAGATATTGAAACTGAAACATTCTTTTTTTTTGTTCAATGTATAATTGCAGAACTATAAGTCTGTTGGTTAGTTAGGGGACTGCATGCATAGTGGATAGGTGTTTGAAGCAGTCCATGTGCTAAGGCCTAGCTCAGTGCATGAGTACTTGGGTGCTGACTGAATGATTAGAGTACTGCAAGGATAGTGCCTGGGTGAATTTATAAGTGCTTGGGATATGACGTAGTGAATGGATGAATACATGGTACTGAATGGGTCACTAGAGGAGTGCAAGGGGAGTGACAAGGAGTTTGCTGGAGTGTATGGGTACTGACTAGGGAATTGAAGGTGTGAAAGACAAGTGTGTAGGTGGTTAGAGGACTGCATGCATAGTGGATAGGGGTTTCAAGCAGTCCATGTGCTAAGGTCTGGCTCAGTGCATGTGTACTTGGATACTGACTGAATGATTAGAGTACTGCAAGGAGAGTGCCGGGGTGAATTTATAAGTGGTTGGGTTTTGGCGCAGTGAATGGATTAGTACATGGTACTGAACGGGTCACTGGAGTAGTGCAAGGGGAGTGACACAGTGTTTGCTGTAGTGTATGTATACTGACTGGGGAATTGAAGGTGTACAAGACAAGTGTGTAGGTGGATAGAGGACTGCATGCATAGTGGATAGGGGTTTGAAGCAGTCCATGTGCTAAGGCCTGGCTCACTGTATGAGTACTTGGGTACTGACTGAATGATTAGATTACTGCAAGGAGAGTGCCTGGTTGAATTTATAAGTGCTTGGGTTTTGGCAAAGTAAATGGATTAATAAATGGTGCTGAATGGATCAGTAGAGGAGTGCAAGGGGAGTGACAGGGTGTTTTGCTGGAACTGTATGGATACTGACTTGGGAATTGTAGGTGTGAAAGACAAGTGTGTAGGTGTTAGAGAACTGCATGCATAGTGGATAGGGGGTTGAAGCAGTCCATGTGCTAAGGTCTGGCTCAGTGCATGAGTACTTGGATACTGACTGAATGATTAGAGTACTGCAAGGAGAGTGCCTGGGTGAATTGATAAGTGTTTGGGTTTCGGCACAGTGAATGGATTAGTACATGGTGCTGAATGGGTCACTAGAGGAGTTCAAGGGGAGTGACAGGGTGTTTGCTGGAGTGTATGGATACTGACTGGGGAATTGAAGGTGTGAAAGAAAAGTGTGTAGGTGGTTAGAGGACTGCATGCATAGTGGATAGCCGTTTGAAGCAGTCCATGTGCTAAGGCCTGGCTCACTGCATGAGTACTTGAATACTGACTGAATGATTAGAGTACTGCAAGGAGAGTGCCTGGGTTAATTTATAAGTGGTTGGATTTTGGCGCAGTGAATGGATTAGTTCATGGTGCTGAATGGGTCACTAGAGGAGTGCAAGGGGAATTACAGGGTGTTTGCTGGAAGTGTATGAATACTGACTGGGGAATTGAAGGTGTGAAAGACAAGTGTGTAGGTGGTTAGAGGACTGCATGCATAATGGATAGGGGTTTGAAGCAGTCCATGTGCTAAGGCCTGGCTCACTGCATGAGTACTTGGGTACTGACTGAATGATTAGAGTACTGCAAGGAGAGTGCAGGGGTGAATTTATAAGTGGTTGCGTTTTTGGCGCAGTGAATGGATTAGTACATGGTGCTGAATGGGTCACTGGAGGAGTGCAAGGGGAGTGACACGGTGTTTGCTGTAGTGTATGTATACTGACTGGGGAATTGAATGTGTTAAAGACAAGTGCGTAGGTGTTAGAGGACTGAATGCATAGTGGATAGGGTTTTGAAACAGTCCATGTACTACTGCATGACCCAGTGCATGAGTACTTGGTTACTGACTGAATGACTAGAGTACTGCAAGGAGAGTGCCTGAGTGAATTTATAAGTGCTTGGGTTTTGGCGCACTGAATGGATTAGTACATGGTGCTGAATGGGTCACTGGAGCAGTGCAAGGGGAGTGACAGGGTGTTTGCTGGAGTGTATGGATACTGACTGGGTAATTGAAGGTGTGAAAGACAAGTGTGTAGGTGGTTAGAGGACTGCATGCATATTGGATAGGCATTTGAAGCAGTCCATGTGCTAAGGCCTGGCTCAGTGCATGAGTACTTGGGTACTGACTGAATGATTCGAGTACTGCAAGGAAAGTGCCTGGGTGAATTTATAAGTGGTTGGGTTTTGGCATAGTGAATGGATTAGTACATGGTGATGAATGGGTCACTAGAGGAGTGCATGGGGAGTGACAAGGTGTATGCTGGAGTGTATGGATACTGACTAGGGAATTGAAGGTGTGAAAGATAAGTGTGTAGGTAGTTAGAGGACTGCATGCATAGTGGATAGGGATTTGAAGCAGTCCATGTGCTAAGGCCTGGCTCGCTGCATGAGTACTTGGATACTGAGTGAATAATTAGAGTACTGAAAGGAGAGTGCCTGGGTGAATTTATAAGTGGTTTGGTTTTGGCGCAGTGAATGGATTAGTACATGGTGCTGAATGGGTCACTAGAGGAGTGACAGGGTGTTTCCTGGAAGAGTATGGATACTGACTGGGAAATTAAAGGTGTGAAAGACAAGTGTGTAGGTGGTTAGAGGACTGCATGCATAGTGGATAGGCATTTGAAGCAGCCCATGTGCTAAGGCGGCTCACTGCACGAGTACTTGGGTACTGACTGAATGATTAGAGTACTGCAACCTGACCTGGAATCCAGTGCCCAAGGACCCTCCTTGACGACCCAGATGATGACTGCAGACTCAAAATTAGGGACCCCTCCAACCGCGACCAGCAGAGGGTAAGAATTGCCGATGTCCAAAGACACCCCTGCACCCGGCGCCCCCGGCCTCCTGTGCCCAACTCCAGGGTGCCTACCTATCCTCCAAGATCCCAACTTACCCCTCGAAGTGTTGGTCGCTCCAGAAGATCCATCGTCCCCAAGCCTGCAGCCTTTGTTCCCTTTTAAAGATTTCCGTTGAATAACATTGAGCGCCCGACGGCTCAAAAGCACCCTGCACCCAGCAGCCCGAGTGCCCCTGGCAGTGCAACCTTTGTCCTATCCTACTTCCCCATTTGCCCTGAGCAAGTGACCAGGAACCCAGCTCCCACAGCCACGTGGCCTGCTAGCCAGCATCCACCAACCTAAGGCCCCCTGCCTCCCATTGGATAACATTGGGCCTAACTACCTCTGCACCCGGCTGCCCCTGTGCTGCTGAGTGTGTACCAACTGTACCTACCTGACCCTGGGAGACCCCTGAGTCTATGCCCAGAACCTTAACTCTGCCAGTCGAGTACTTACCTAAAAGCCGATAACTCACTTTTCTTGCATAGGCTAACATTGACTGGTTTCACTTGGAAATTCTTCTAAGTGTGGAGTTTTGGAACTTTAAAATATTCATCTAAAATCAGCCGAACTACGAATTCCGATTTACTCACCTGCTATCAGGAGAGAACTCAGGGCTGCATCTTTGAGCCCAGTACTGACCCTGAAAAGTAATTCTACCCGTACTTACCAGTAACTTGCATTTCCTTCCATAGGATATCATTGCCTGCTTTTTGCTGAAAAAGTTTCAAAGTGTCGATTTTTGAAACTTACAAATATTCCTCTAAAATCAGCCGAACTACGAATTCCGATTTACTCACCTGTTATCAGGAGAGACCTCAGTGCTGCATCTTTGAGCCCAGTACTGATCCTGAAGAGTAATTCTAACCGTACTTTCCAGTAACTTGAACTTCTTTCCATAGGTTATCATTGCCTGCTTTTTGCTGAAAAAGTTTCTAAGTGTCGATTTTTGAAACTTACAAATATTCTCTAAAAATCGTGCCAACGATAAAAACGTAATCACTTGCCTGTTTTAGATAGAGGTCCCAGTGCAGAACCTAGGAGTACAGCACTGGATTACAAAAGTAACGTGAACATACTTTACCTGCAAATTGAATTTCCTTCCATAGGATAAAATTGGTAATTCCAACTGTTCTAAGTTTCTAAGTGTCAACTTTTAAAATACAATAATATTCCTTAAAAATCACTACTGTAACCAAAACACTTTTACTTAACTGTTTACAGCTCATGTCCCGGGACTGAATCTAGGATCCAGTCCTGTGGTTAGAAAAGTAATCTACAAAGTAACTAATTGCATTTAACCAGAAATTCCCATTGAGCTCAATGTTGCATTGTGTTTGAAATTGTGTTGCCTATTGAAACAAACTGTAACTATTGCATTAAAAAAGTCTATTGCCTATTTGAAAAGTATTTAACTAAAGTAACTCAACCTGAGAAAGTATATTTTGATATCTTGTGGGTTCTAAAATAAAACAACTATATATTTTGATACAAAACCAGTTCTTGAGTGTGTGAGACGATTTGCTGACTGTGTGTGCACAACAAATGCTTTAAACTGCCCTCTGATACTGCCTTACTGCTCGACCAAGCTACCACTTTAGAGAGTAAGGTTATATCTAACTTTAACCTCTGCCAAACCTCCAGGGACTGGGGACTCTATACACACTGTACCTTACTTGGCCAACTATATATAGAGCCACTTTCCTACACCATCCTCTCCCTTCATCAATGTGTAAACGCGCCCTGTGTCCGTTTTGATTTGGGAGATTAAGTCCCCTTGAATCCTGAGTGTCCCTAGGGTCCAAGTAGCCCACTAGGTACCACCAGTAAGTGCCACAGAGCTGCGTTGCAGAGAGGTGTAAAAAGTAGCGCAGCCTGGGCCACCTCTCTGAAACACAGCGCAGTGACGCTTACTGAAAGCACCTGGTGGGCTAGTTAGCCCCCAAGGGCCCTCAGGATTGAAGGGATATTATTTCCCCAACTTGAAACGCGCCACAGGGCGTGTTTGCACACGTCACCTCAGGCCCCTTCCCCTCCCTTCACCGCTGTGTAAACGCGCCCCGTGGCCGTTTTAAGTTGGGAGATTAAGTCCTCTTGAATCTTGAGGGTCCCTAGGGTCAAACTAGCCCACTAGATACCTCCAGTAAGCGCCACAGAGCTGCGTTGCAGAGAAGTGTAAAAAGGGGTGTGGTCTCTGAACACCTGTCTGCAACGCAGCTCTGTGGCGCATACTGGAGGTACCTGGTGGGCTAGTTGGCCCTCAGGGACCCTCAGTATTGAAAGAGAATTAATTTCCCAACTTACAACTCGCCACAGGAGCGTTTGCACAATGGTGAAGGAAGGGGGCGTTGCCTGAGGTGATATGTCTGTAAACACGCCCTGTGGCGTGTTTTAAGTTGGAGAATTAATTCCTCCTCAATCCTAAGGGTCCCTGGGGGCCAACTAGCCCACCAGGTACCTCCAGTATGCGCCAGAGAGCTGCGTTACAGAGAGGTGTTCAGAGGCCATGCCCCTTTTTACAATACTCTGCAATGCAGCTCCGTGGCTCTTACTGAAGGTACCTGGTGGGCTAGTTGGCCCCAGGAACCCTCAGGATTGAAGAGATATTAATTCCGCAACTTAAAATGCGCCACAGGGCGTGTTTGCACACATGTCACCTCAGGCCCGCCCCCTCCCTTCACCACTGTGCAAACGTGCCCCGTGGTGCGTTTTAAGTTGGGGGATTAACACCCCTTGAATCCTGAGGGTCCCTGGGTCGCAACTAGCCCACCAGCTGCCTCCATTAAACGCCACAGAGCTGCGTTGCAGAGAGGTTTAAAAAGGGGTGTGGCCTCAGAACACATCTCTGGGCGCGTTTGCAGAGTGCTGCAAGAAGGGGTCGTGGCCTCCGGCGCGATGCCGATCTTTTTATTTTTTTTTATTTTAAGAAGTGGGGCTTTGTGGCCCCCCTTCTTTTCCTAATATTTTGGCCCTGGGGACCCCATCCCCCAGGGCCTGACACATTTTTTTTTTTTTAAGTTATTTTTGATGGGGGCTGTTTGGCCCCCCTCCCAAGGCCATAATTGGCCCCTGGGCCCCCCCTCCCGGGCCACTAATAGCCCCGGGGACCTCATCCCCCGGGGCTGGCCCTCTCCGTTGGGGACCGTGGGGGGGTCCCCAATCACCCCAGAGTCCCACCAGCTCCCCCCCTCCTGCGGGAGCCGGCATTGCTTTTCCACACAGGGAGCTGCGAAGATGCAGCTCCCCATGTGGAAAAGCAATCGTCTTTGGTATTTGGAAGAGAGAGCAGGTTTCCTGCTCTCTCTTCCAAATACCAAAGCAGTTTGCTATGGTAGGGCGAGAGACGTGAGGCTCCCGCCCATCCATAGCAAACTTCAGTGTCCCGGGGGTGGGCACCCCGGGACACTGCAGGAGCCGGCCCTGGGGGTGGCAGTCCCCAGGGCCATCACAGGCTCCAGGAGGGGGGCCGCGCAGCCCCAGTCCCACCATCTGGACATGTCCAATTTTTCAATTGTCCACTTAATGTTTCACTATCTTCTGCTAAATCTATTTCTTCTTCTCCAACAAACATATTTCTATAGTACTCATTATTTTTTAACAGATACAATGATGCCTTTTGCACTTTTCTAACATCCACTAACTCTTGCCATATTTTCTTATTCTTAGTAGGAACACCATTAACCAGAATGACTAGTGGCTCATTTTCTGCATGATCTACACCAATGGTTTCAACATTTTTCCTTAAATCTAATGGTAAATACACAACTCTTCCTTTCAATCCTCTTTGCAACTCTGATGGAGGTAATTTACTTGTTTTGGGCTCCATACGAACAATAGCCTGAAATGGGTGAACACATTGTATCAGAATAGACTCATACGTATTTAAATCTATCAGCTCTGGAGGAATAGGAACCAACTCTAGATTATTATGAACAGCTCTAGCAGGCATTTTATTCTCATCTAATTTTTTATAACAATATTTGCAAATACGCTGCTCAGATCCCAAATCAAAACAATCCTCTACCAGCAAATAAGTTGCAAATTCCATCCACTTATCATTATCTTCCATTTCACTCTTTAAATACAGATTGACACCCCTAGTCTGATTTTTATAGTGACTTCGCCGACAACAAATACAATAAACATTTGGTCTTTCACCTGAAATTACCTTAAACTTTGTGATTTCATCCTCAAATGTTTCTGTAATTACGGGTTCTACATTGTCTTCAACATTTTGTTCTACTAATGTGTCAGTTTCTTCACTCTCTTGCTGAGGCCCAAAGTAACAAAACTCAATATCCTCACAGACCTGCTTCACATCTGATACTGACCCACGCAAAAGAGCACTGTTCAACTCACTTAACTTTAGTGCTGGACTTTTTGCATAATAGAACCTTCTCACTAACTTCCGCATTTGAGTATGATGTACTGCCAGCATTCTGAAATGGTGAAAAACACTTTCACAAACTTTCCTAGAAAGACAAGCCAGAGAATGACCTTGCAAACCAGTATGTTTTCTCACTCTGCAAGGGTCTAGTCCTTGCAACAGCTTAATCTTTTGTTTTACACTTTTTTTACTATAGGTTCGTAAAAAACTACATAATTTTTCAATAGATTCCTGTCGTACACTGCAAACACTACTGCAATCCCAAGTGTACACAGGGTTTTCAGCACGTCTCCCTAAAACTTCATCAGCTATCACTTCTTCTGCATTTCTTTCAACCATTTTCTCTTTCTCCATTGGACAACCATCACTAACTTCATAACCTCTACCACTGGTGTCAACTGCATACAATATTTTTTCACTTAGTGAATAACTCTCTTCATTAAAAAAAGGCTCTGAACTAGAACTGTGTTTCCATTCTCCCAAAAAAACATCACAACATTTTTTTTTATTAATAATTCTTTTCCTCCTACTTTTGGCCTTCATTACATATATTGGTTTATCTAGTGATCGAATTCTGTTTAACAATAAAATAAACAGTTTCCTTTTTACTTTAAAAGCCTTCTCCACAATGCTTTCAATATGCTTCTTCTTTTTATAAAATAAAGCTCTCTTTTTATATTTCTTCACATCTTTCAGCAAATTATTCACTACTCTCTTGTAAAATATTTGTTTGCGTAATTCCTTATACTGATTTTGTCTTCTTTTACCATACTTTATCTCCTTTGACTGAACATTTGCTTTTTTACTTTTCCTCCTAATTTGATTTTTTTTCTTACTTAAAACAATCTGTGAAACTGGAGCATTCTCTACATTCTGTTTGCTCCTACAAACATTTTTAATAAATTGCTTCGTGATCTTACCAGAGGATTTTTTCCTTTTAGCCACATTATCTTGTACATTCAATACTTGTGGTTGATGTTTCTTCAAGTAATCCTCCTGTCTCTGCTCTTTTCTTTTTCTTTTTTTTTCTGGCATAATTTCTCTATTTTAACGTTGAAAAACAGTATCTGTAAAAAAGAATCATAAATAAAGGTATATTAATAACTTGCAAATGTATACTATTCTAGTACTGTACAAACACATTTTATATAAAAACTGACTAAGAAACTATGTCCTTGAACCACAAGTGTGACGATGATTAAAACACTACATACATAGTGCATACTACTTTGAAGCAGTTCATGCCCTAAAGCCTACCTCACTAAAAGACTACATGCTAACTGACTGAATGATTACAATACTATAAGGAAACAAACTGAGTGAGTGACAGGGTGTTTCCTAGAAGTGTATGAATACTGAAATGGATATTGATGGTGTGAAAAACACGTGTGTAGGTGATTAGAGACCTACATGCATACTGGACAAATGTTTCAATCCATCCATATGTTAAGGCCTGTCTCACTCCAATACTATTTGGATAATGATTAGAGTACTGCAAGGAGAGTACCTGTGTGAACTTATAAGTGGTAGGCTTTTGGCGCAGGGAATGGATTAGTACTTGGTACTGAATGGGTCACTAGAAGAGTGCAAAGGCAGTGACAGGATGTTTGCTGGTCTGTATGGATACTGACTAGGGAATTAAAAGTGTGAAAGACAAGTGTCTAGGTGGTTAGAAGACTGCATGCATAGTAGATAGGGGTTTGAAGCAGTCCATGTGCTAAGGCCTGGCTCACTGCATGAATACTTAGGCAGTAACTGAATCATTAGAGTACTGGAAAGAGAGTGTCTTGGTGAATTTATAAGTGTTTGGGTTTTGGCACAGTGAATGGATTACTACATGGTGCTGAATGGGTCACTAGAACACTGCAAAGGCAGTGACAGGGTATTTCCTGGAAGTGTATGCATGCTGACTAGGGAATTGAAGGTGTGAAAAACAACTGTATAGGTGGTTAGAGAACTACATGCATACTGCATAGACATTTGAAGCAGTGTATTTGGTAATGAATGGTTCACAACATAAGTACTTAGAAACGAACTAAATCATCAGATTACTTCTAGAACAGTACCTGGGTAAAAATTTTAAATTTTCAGTTCTGGTGCAGTGAAGACAATACTAGATGGTACTGCACTTTAGTGTCAAAGCATGATTCATTTTTTCAATGCATAAGCAAACACTGGCTTCTAATGCGACTAAAACTTGACAACATGACAGGTTTAAAAACACTTATCTGCCACCAAATGCACGATGTTACCAAATGCTTCTCTCTCAGTGGTTCCCAAATGCACACAGACTCACAGTGTGATTCTAGACAAGCAACACTATCACTAGGAGTTTACCAAACCTCATTCACTACAGTGGAAGTGGTAAGGGAACTGCACACAATCTACATATTTCTCGACTGCACTTTAGTGTCAATACCTGACTCATTTAATCAACGCATAAGAAAACACTCGCTTCTAATACTACTAAAACTTGACAACATGACAAGTTTAAAAAAAGTTATCTGTCAGCAAATACACGATGTTACCAAACGCTTCTCTCACAGTGGTTCCCAAATGCACTCAGACTCACAGTGTGCTTCTAGACAATCACCACTATCCCTAGGAATATACCAAAACTCATTCACTACAGTGTAAGTGGTAAAGGAACTGCACACAATCTACATATTTCACGACTGCACTTTAATGTCAATGCCTGACTAATTTAATCAACGCATAAGCAAATACTGGCTTCTAATGCTACTAAAACTTGACAACATGACAGGTTTTAAAACATTTATCTGTCAGTAAATACACGATGTTACCAAATAGTTCTCTCACAGTGGTTCACAAATGCACACAGACTCACAGTGTGATTCTAGACACGCACCACTATCCCTAGGAATATACCAAAACTCATTCACTACACTGAAAGTGGTAAAGGAAAGGCCCATACTCTACATATTTCACAACTACACTTTACTGTCAATACCTAACTTATTTAATGAAAGCATAAGCCATAACTGTCTTCTAATGCTACTAAAACTTGACAACATGACAAGTTTTAAATCATTTATCTGTCAGCAAATACACGATGTTACCAAACAGTTCTCTCACAGTGGTTCCCAAATGCACACAGACTCACAGTGTGATTCTAGACAAGCACCACTATCCCTAGGAGTTTACCAAAACTTATTCACTACAGTGAAAGTGGTAAAGGTACTGCACACAATCTTCATATTTCACAACTGCACTTTAGTGTCAATGCCTGACTCATTTAATCAATGCATAAGCAAAGACTGGCTTCTAATGCTAGTAAAACTTCACAACATGACATGTTTTAAAACACTTATCTGTCAGCAAATAGACGATGTTACCAAACGCTTCTCTCACAGTGGTTCACAAATGCACACAGACTCACAGTGTGATTCTAGACAAGCAACACTATCCCTAGGAATATACCAAAACTCATTCACTACACTGAAAGTGGTAAAGGAAATGCACACAATCTACATATTTCACGACTACACTTTACTGTCAATACCTAACTCATTTAATGAAAGCATAAGCCATAACTGTCTTCTAATACTACTAAAACTTGACAACATGACAGGTATTAAAACATGTATCTGTCAGCAAATACACAATGTTACCAAACGGTTCTCTCACAGTGGTTCCCAAATGCACACAGACTCACAGTGTGATTCTAGACAAGCACCACTATCCCTAGGAGTTTACCAAAACTCATTCACTACAGTGGAAGAGGTAAGGGAACTCTACACAATCTACATATTTCACAACTGCACTTTAGTGTCAATGCCTGACTCATTTAATCAATGCATAAGCAAAGACTGGCTTCTAATGCTACTAAAACTTCACAACATGACATGTTTTAAAACACTTATCTGTCAGCAAATAGACGATGTTACCAAACGCTTCTCTCACAGTGGTTCACAAATGCACACAGACCCACAGTGTGATTCTAGACAAACATCACTATCCCTTGCACTATAACAAAACACATTTCTTCATCTAGAAGAAGTACTACAATTTAGTATAGAAACATAACATAACTCCTTTCACAAATTCATAAACAATGTCTGGTTTCTAATTCTACCAAAATATAAAAACAGCACAGTTATCTTGTCTGCAAACACATGAAAAACACAAATGCTTATCACAGAATGGTTTCTACATGCACACACACTGTCAATAAGATTGTAGAGAAAAAAAGTACTCCCTACACTTTAGCAGAAGAAATACATTAGTCTGATTAAAATCAAAATAGTCTACATACATCCCCTCACAATTAAATAACTCACCTTTCAAGATGTTTTGTAGATTAAGAAGTATATCAGTCACACACCAGATTTTCTTATACAGAATCTCTGCACTGTGCACCGGTCAGCAGAACCAAAGAATGGCAAAGTTTCCCTCTCTTTTTCCACACATATACATGTAAACATCAAATCACACTCCTTCCCACATAAATTCAAAAGCAAACACACATTTCTATTGGTTAAATATTTCAACCCTTTTCAAATGACATAAACTTCAACCCTTCCCCCAATCTGCCTTCTGCCCGTTACCATAGAAACAGGTCATGGAACATTGTCCTGAGGACACAGGTCAGAAGTTCAGCACACACAATGATGCTAATCAAGACAGCAAGTGTGCTTGACTTCTCAACATATCAGCTTATCATATATATTGTTCCTTACAATCAGTTTTTGTTAACCAATAAGAATAATGCATTTAAAAAACAGAAATATGCACCCTACTTTTCAGTGTAGTAGGTTGTCAAACAACCAATGATTTTTTGTCTTTTTTCAAAATTGCATCTTAGCCACCATTTTAGAAACATCTTACTTTCTAAACTGCCATTTCATTTAGAGAGACCATCTGAGTGCATCCAGACCTCCTTACAAGATGCTTACAGTGTGGATAGTGGGACACAGCTACATTTTCTGGAGCCAAAGGTATGCAAAAAACAAAGGCATTCACAAAGACCTAGGTTTGCCAAATGTAGACATTAAATGGATTGGACAGAGAGGGTTAAAGTGGCACCAATTGATGCCATTGGTGAAATCCTTCATGCAAATCCAACACCCTGACCTCATAATAGTGCACTGTGGTGGCAATGACCTAGGCACTTTGACTGGGGTAGGTCTGGAAGTGCTTATGAAGGACACCTTTGCAGAACTGATTTCACTTTTCCCTAAAACTGCCTTTGTGTATTCTAACATATGCCAAAGGCAGAAATGGAACTGGTCCGATCATTTTTGTCCACAGATTGAGAAAGCTAGGAAACATGTGAATAAATCTGTTTCTGCTTTTCTCCGAGACTACAGAATGGGGTCCATTTACAATAACAATCTGTGCTTTCATATGCAAGAGATGTATAGGAGAGATGGAGTACACATTACTGATGAAGGAAACAGAGTCTTCCTCAACAACTTTAGACTCTGTATAGGTACTTACTTATAAGTACCAAAAACTCTAAATGAACACAACGGCTCTTTTTAGAGCCACTCAAGAACAAAACACTTAAGGTTAATCTTTATCTCCCAACAATTTCATTTTTTTTTCCTTGGATCTGCGAACCCACCGCGAGAGGATCCGTGCATCCAACGCGCTAGGATGCGCGCACCGTGCGCGTATTTCGCCGTATTTTTTTTAAAACAAAAGGGGCCCCAGGGGGTCCTTCTGGGACCCCTTAAGTACCTCTAGAGGGTTAGAGTATATCTACTCTGCCCCCTTTGTATGTTTTACACACTTTTTCCGCTTGCAACTTCAGCCTCTCTTTTACCGAGGCAGAAAATGGCCGGCAACAGTTCCTGATTTCGAATGTAGAGAGACACTCGACAGCCAATTAGCATTCAGCGCGCGATCGGGAGGGTGCGCGTTCGGTTCGGGGAGGGTGCGCTTACGGTGCGGGTAGGGTGTGCGGATCCTCCGAGGCCATAGATATATATGTATTTTTAACTCTAATTTTCTCAGGAACTACTGAACAGATTCACACCATATATGCAAAAGGCACGAGTCCGAACTGGAGACTACCTCTTTGCCAAATTTGGTGTCATTCCGTTCAGCGGTTCGGGCTGTAGCTGCGACAACAGATCCTATGGAAAATTGCATGGGGAAAACGCGTTTTGGGACCCCCCTTTTTTCTCGGCCCCCGCTTGACGGATCACCGCAAAACTTTCAGGGTAGGAGCGGAGCGGAGCTGGCCAAAAGTTTGGAACCGGCGCCAGACTTATTGGGAATAGAATGTTGCGGATTTCCTATGGAAAATAGGTCCTAACTATAACTACCTACTGGCGACCGCCAGTAGGTAATACACATATATATGAATGCATATGCATATATATGCATATTTATGTGTATATGTGTGAGTGTAGAGAGAGGTAGAGAGAGGTAGTGAGGTAGAGGTGTAGAGGTAGAGGTGTAGAGGTAGAGAGGTAGAGGTAGAGAGGTAGAGGTGTAGAGAGGTAGAGGTGCAGAGAGGTAGGGAGTAGTAGAGAGAGAGGTAGAGAGAGGTAGAGAGGTAGAGAGTGAGTAGTAGAGAGTAGTAGAGAGTAGTAGAGAGAGTGAGTAGTAAAGAGCTGTAGAGAGTGAGTTGTAGAGAGTGAGTAGTAGAGAGAGTAGTAGAGAGTGAGTAGTAGACAGTAGTAGAGAGTGAGCAGTAGAGAGAGAGTAGTAGAGAGTAGTAGAGTAGTAGAGAGTGAGTAGTAGAGAGTGATTATTAGAGAGTAGTGGAGTAGTAGAGAGTGAGTAGTAGAGAGTGAGTAGTAGAGTGAGTAGTAGAGAGTAGTAGAGAGTGAGTAGTAGAGTGAGTATTAGAGAGTAGTAGAGAGAGAGTAGTAGAGAGCGAGTAGTAGAGAGCAAGTAGTTGAGAGTGTGTAGTAGAGAGTGAGTAGTAGAGAGTAGTAGAGAGTGAGTAGTAGAGAGAGTAGTAGAGAGTGAGAAGTAAAGAGAGTAGTAGAGTAGTAGAGAGTGAGTAGTAGACTGAGTAGTAGAGAGTAGTTGAGAGCGAGTAGTAGACAGTGAGTAGTAAAGAGAGGGTAGTAGAGAGTAGTGGATTAGTAGAGAATGAGTAGTAGAGAGTGAGTAGTAAAGAGTAGTGGAGTAGTAGAGAGTAAGTAGTAGAGAGTAGTAGAGAGTGAGTAGTAGAGTGAGTAGTAGAGAGTAGAAGAGAGCGAGCAGTATAGACCAAGTAGTTGAGAGTGAGTAGTAGAGAGTAGTAGAGAGTGAGTAGTAGAGAGAGTAGTAGAGAGTAGTAGATAAGTAGAGAGTGAGTAGTAGAGTGAGTAGTAGAGAGTAGTTGAGAGCGAGTAGTAGAGAGTGAGTAGTGGAGAGTGAGTAGTAGAGAGTAGTAGAGAGCGAGTTGTAGAGAGTGAGTAGTAGAGAGTGAGTAGTAGACAGTAGTAGAGTGAGTAGTAGAGAGTGAGTAGCACAGAGAGAGTAGTAGAGAGTGAGAAGTAGAGTAGTAGAGAGTGAGTGGTAGAGAGAAGTAGAGAGTTGTAGAGTGAGTAGTAGCGAGTAGTAGAGAGTGAGTAGTAGAGAGAGTAGTAGAGAGTAGTAGAGTAGTAGAAAGTGAGTAGTAGAGAGTGAGTAGTAGAGAGAGTAGTAGAGAGTAGTAGAGTAGTAGAGAGTGAGTAGTAAAGAGTGAGTAGTAGAGAGCGAGTAGTAGAGAGTGAGTAGTGGAGAGTGAATAGTAGAGAGTAGTAGAGAGCGAGTAGCAGAGAGTGAGTAGTAGAGAGTGAGTAGTAGAGAGTGAATAGTAGAGAGTGAGTAGTAGAGAGAGAGTAGTAGAGAGTGAGTAGTAGAGAGTAGTAGAGTGAGTAGTAGAGAGTGAGTAGTAGAGAGAGAGTAGAAGAGAGTAGTAGAGAGTGAGTAGTAGAGTAGTAGAGAGTGAGTGGTAGAGAGTAGTAGAAAGTAGTAGAGTGAGGAGTAGAGAGTAGTAGAGAGTGAGTAGTAGAGAATAGTAGAGAGTGCGTAGTAGAGAGTGAGTAGTAGAGAGAGAGTAGTAGAGAGTGGTAGAGTACTAGAGAGTGAGTAGTAGAGAGTGAGTAGTAGAGAGTAGTAGAGTAGTAGAGAGTGAGTAGTAGAGAGTAGAAGAGAGCGAGTAGTAGAGAGCGAGTAGTAGAGAGCAAGTAGTTGAGAGTGTGTAGTAGAGAGTGAGTAGTAGAGAGTGAGTAGTAGAGGGAGTAGTAGAGAGTGAGAAGTAGAGAGAGTATTAAAGAGTAGTAGAGTAGTAGAGAGTGAGTAGTAGAGAGTAGTTGAGAGCGAGTAGTAGAGAGTGAGTAGTGGAGAGTGAGTAGTAGACAGCGATGAGTAGAGAGTGAGTTGTAGAGAGGGAGATGTAGAGAGTGGGTAGTAGAGAGTGAGTAGTGGAGAGTAGTAGAGAGAGTGTAGTAGAGAGAGAGTAGTAGAGAGTGAGTAGTAGAGAGATAGTAGTAGAGAGTGAGTAGTAGAGTAGTAGAGAGTGAGTGGTAGAGAGAAGAAGAGAGTAGTAGAGTGAGTAGTGGAGAGTAGTAGAGAGTGAGTAGTAGAGAGAGTAGTAGATAGTAGTAGAGTAGTAGAGTGAGTAGTAGAGAGTGAGCAGTAGAGAGAGTAGTAGAGATTAGGAGAGTAGTAGAGAGAGTATTAAAGAGTGAGTAGTAGAGAGTAGTAGAGAGCGAGTAGTAGAGAGTGAGTAGTGGAGAGTGAGTAGTAGAGAGTAGTAGAGAGACTGTAGTAGAGAGTGAGTAGTAGAGAGTGAGTAGTAGAGAGTGAATAGTAGAGAAGTAGAGAGTGAGTGGTAGAGAGAAGTAGAGAGTAGTAGAGTGAGTAGTAGAGAGTAGTAGAGATTGAGTAGTAGAGAGAGTAGTAGAGAGTAGTAGAGTACTAGAGAGTGAGTAGTAGAGAGTGAGTAATAGAGAGAGTAGTAGAGAGTAGTGAGTAGTAAAGAGTGAGTAGTAGAGAGTAGTAGAGAGCGAGGTGTAGAGAGTGAGTAGTAGAGAGTGAATAGTAGAGAGTAGTAAAGAGCGAGTAGTAGAGAGTGAGTAGTGAAGAGTGAGTAGTAAAGAGTGAATAGTAGAGAGTGAGTAGTAGAGAGAGAGTTGAAGAAAGGAGTAGAGAGTGAGTAGTAGAGTACTAGAGAGTGAGTGGTAGAGACTAGTAGAAAGTAGTAGAGTGAGGAGTAGAGAGTAGTAGAGAGTGAGTAGTAGAGAATAGTGGAGAGTGAGTAGTAGAGAGTGAGTGGTAGAGAGTGAGTAGTAGAGAGAGAGTAGTAGAGTAGTAGAGACTGAGTAGTAGAGAGTAGTGGAGTAGTAGAGAGTGAGTAGTAGAGAGTAGTAGAGAGTGAGTAGTAGTGAGTAGTAGAGAATAGTAGAGAGTGAGTAGTAGAGAGTAGTAGAGAGCAAGTAGTAGAGAGCAAGTAGTTGAGAGTGTGTAGTAGAGAGTGAGAAGTAGAGAGAGTATTAGAGAGTAGTAGAGTAGTAGAGAGTGAGTAGTAGAGTGAGTAGTAGAGAGTAGTTGAGAACGAGTAGTAGAGAGTGAGTAGTGGAGAGTGAGTAGTAGAGAGTAGTAGAGAGCGAGTAGTAGAGAGTGAGTTGTAGAGAGTAGTAGAGAGTGAGTAGTAGTGAGTAGTAGAGAATAGTAGAGAGTGAGTAGTAGAGAGTAGTAGAGAGCAAGTAGTAGAGAGCAAGTAGTTGAGAGTGTGTAGTAGAGAGTGAGAAGTAGAGAGAGTAGTAGAGAGTAGTAGAGTAGTAGAGAGTGAGTAGTAGAGTGAGTAGTAGAGAGTAGTTGAGAACGAGTAGTAGAGAGTGAGTAGTGGAGAGTGAGTAGTAGAGAGTAGTAGAGAGCGAGTAGTAGAGAGTGAGTTGTAGAGAGTAAGTAGTAGAGAGTGAGTAGTAGAGAGTGAGTAGTAGAGAGTAGTAGAGAGAGAGTAGTAGAGTGAGTAGTAGAGAGTAGTAGAGAGCGAGTAGTAGAGAGCAAGTAGTTGAGAGTGTGTAGTAGAGAGTGAGTAGTAGAGAGAGTAGTAGAGATTGAGAAGTAGAGAGAGTAGGTGAGAGTAGTAGATTAGTAGAGAGTGAGTAGTAGATTGAGTAGTAGAGAGTAGTTGAGAGTGAATAGAAGAGAGTGAGTAGTGGAGAGTGAGTAGTAGAGAGTAGTAGAGAGCAAGAAGTAGAGAGTGAGTTGTAGAGAGTGAGTATTAGAGAGTGAGTAGTAGAGAGTAGTAGAGAGAGAGTAGTACAGAGAGAGAAGTAAAGAGTGGGTAGTAGACAGTAGTAGAGTGAGTAGTAGAGAGTGAGTAGTAGAGAGAGAGTAGTAGAGAGTGAGTAGTAGAGTAGTAGAGAGTGAGTGGTAGAGAGAAGTAGAGGATAGTAGAGTGAGTAGTAGAGAGTTTTAGAGAGTGAGAAGTATAGAGAGTGGTAGAGAGTAGTAGAGTAGTAGAGAGTGAGTAGTAGAGAGAGTAGTAGAGAGTAGTAGAGAGTGAGTAGTAAAGAGTGAGTAGTAGAGAGTAGTAGAGAGCGAGTAGTAGAGAGTGAGTAGTGGAGAGTGAATAGTAGAGAGTAGTAGAGAGTGAGTAGTAGAGAGTGAATAGTAGAGAGTGAGTAGTGTAGAGAGAGTAGTAGAGCGTGAGTAGTAGAGTGAGTAGTAGAGAGTGAGTAGTAGAGAGAGAGTAGAAGAGAGTAGTAGAGAGTGAGTAGTAGAGTAGTAGAGAGTGAGTGGTAGAGAGTAGTAGAAAGTAGTAGAGTGAGTAGAGAGTAGTAGAGAGTGAGTAGTAGAGAATAGTAGAGAGTGAGTAGTAGAGAGTGAGTAGTAGAGAGTGAGTAGTAGAGAGAGAGTAGTAGAAAGTAGCAGAGTAGTAGAGAGTGAGTAGTAGAGAGTGAGTAGTAGAGAGTAGTGGAGTAGTAGAGAGTGAGTAGTAGAGAGTAGTAGAGAGTGAGTAGTAGAGAGTGAGTAGTAGAGAGTGAATAGTAGAGAGTGCGTAGTGTAGAGAGAGTAGTAGAGCGTGAGTAGTAGAGTGAGTAGTAGAGAGTGAGTAGTAGAGAGAGAGTAGAAGAGAGTAGTAGAGAGTGAGTAGTAGAGTAGTAGAGAGTGAGTGGTAGAGAGTAGTAGAAAGTAGTAGAGTGAGGAGTAGAGAGTAGTAGAGAGTGAGTAGTAGAGAATAGTAGAGAGTGAGTAGTAGAGAGTGAGTAGTAGAGAGTGAGTAGTAGAGAGGGAGTAGTAGAAAGTAGTAGAGTAGTAGAGAGTGAGTAGTAGAGAGTGAGTAGTAGAGAGTAGTGGAGTAGTAGAGAGTGAGTAGTAGAGAGTAGTAGAGAGTGAATAGTAGAGTGAGTAGTAGAGAGTAGTAGAGAGTGAGTAGTAGAGAGTAGTAGAGAGCGAGTAGTAGAGAGCAAGTAGTTGAGAGTGTGTAGTAGAGAGTGAGTAGTAGAGAGTGAGTAGTAGAGGGAGTAGTAGAGAGTGAGAAGTAGAGTGAGTAGTAGAGAGTAGTTGAGAGCGAGTAGTAGAGAGTGAGTAGTGGAGAGTGAGTAGTAGAGAGTAGTAGAGAGCGAGTAGTAGAGAGTGAGTTGTAGAGAGTGAGTAGTAGAGAGTGAGTAGTAGAGAGTGATTAGTAGAGAGTAGTAGAGAGAGAGTTGTAGAGAGAGAGTAGTAGAGCGTGAGTAGTAGAGTAGTAGAGAGTTAGTGGTAGAGAGAAGTAGAGAGTAGTAGAGTGAGTAGTACAGAGTAGTAGAGAGTGAGTAGTAGAGAGAGTAGTAGAGAGTAGTAGAATAGTAGAGAGTGAGTAGTAGAGAGTGAGCCGTAGAGAGAGTAGTAGAGAGTAGTAGAGTAGTAGAGAGTGAGTATTAAAGAGTGAGTAGTAGAGAGTAGTAGAGAGTGAGTAGTAGAGAGTTAGTAGTGGAGAGTGAGTAGTAGAGAGTGAGTAGCAGAGAGTGAGTAGTAGAGAGTGAATAGTAGAGTGTGAGTGGTAGAGAGAAGTAGAGAGTAGTAGAGAGTAGTAGAGAGTGAGTAGTAGAGAGAGTATTAGAGAGTAGTAGAGTATTCGAGAGTGAGTATTAGAGAGTGAGTAGTAGAGAGAGTAGTAGAGAGTAGTAGAGTAGTAGAGAATGAGTAGTAAAGAGTGAGTAGTAGAGAGTAGTAGAGAGGGAGTAGTAGAGAGTGAGTAGTGGAGAGTGAATAGTAGAGAGTAGTAGAGTGCGAGAAGTAGAGAGTGAGTAGTAGAGAGTGAGTAGTAGAGAGTGAATAGTAGAGAGTGAGTAGTAGAGAGAGAATAGTAGAGAGTGAGTAGTAGAAAGTAGTAGAAGGTAGTAGAGTGAGGAGTAGAGAGTAGTAGAGAGTGAATAGTAGAGAATAGTAGAGAGTGAGTAGTAGAGAGTGAGTAGTAGAGAGTGAGTAGTAGAGAGAGAGTAGTAGAGAGTAGTAGAGTAGTAGAGAGTGAGTAGTAGAGAGTGAGTAGTAGAGAGTAGTGGAGTAGTAGAGAGTGAGTAGTAGAGAGTAGTAGAGAGTGAGTAGTGGAGTGAGTAGTAGAGAGTAGTAGAGAGCAAGTAGTAGAGAGCAAGTAGTTGAGAGTGTGTAGTAAAGAGTGAGTGGTAGAGAGTGAGTAGTAGAGGGATTAGTAGAGAGTTAGAAGTAGAGAGTATTAGAGAGTAGTAGAGTAGTAGAGAGTCAGTAGTAGAGTGAGTAGTAGAGAGTAGTTGAGAGCGAGTAGTAGAGAGTGAGTAGTGGAGAGTGAGTAGTAGAGTAGTAGAGAGCGAGTAGTAGAGAGTGAGTTGTAGAGAGTGAGTAGTAGAGAGTGAGTAGTAGAGAGTGAGTAGTAGAGAGTAGTAGAGAGAGAGTATTAGAGAGAGAGTAGTCGAGAGTGAGTAGTAGAGAGAGAGTATTAGAGAGTGAGTAGTAGAGAGTAGTAGAGAGCGAGTAATAGAGAGTGAGTAGTGGAGAGTGAATAGTAGAGAGTAGTAGAGAGCGAGAAGTAGAGAATGAGTAGTAGAGAGTGAGTAGTAGAGAGTGAATAGTAGAGAGTGAGTAGTAGAGAGAGAATAGTAGAGAGTGAGTAGTAGAGAGTAGTAGAGTGAGTAGTAGAGAGTGAGTAGTAGAGAGTAGTAGAAAGTAGTAGAGTGAGGAGTAGAGAGTAGTAGAGAGTGAATAGTGGAGAATAGTAGAGAGTGAGTAGTAGAGAGTGAGTAGTAGAGAGTGAGTAGTAGAGAGAGAGAAGTAGAGAGTAGTAGAGTAGTAGACAGTGAGTATTAGAGAGTGAGTAGTAGAGAGTAGTGGAGTAGTAGAGAGTGAGTAGTAGAGAGTAGTAGAGAGTGAGTAGTAGAGTGAGTAGTAGAGAGTAGTAGAGAGCGAGTAGTAGAGAGCAAATAGTTGAGAGTGTGTAGTAGAGAGTGAGTAGTAGAGAGTGAGTATTAGAGGGAGTAGTAGAGAGTGAGATGTAGAGAGAGTATTAGAGAGTAGTAGAGTAGTAGAGATTGAGTAGTAGAGTTAGTAGTAGAGAGTAGTTGAGAGCGAGTAGTAGAGAGTGAGTAGTGGAGAGTGAGTAGTAGAGTAGTAGAGAGCGAGTAGTAGAGAGTGAGTTGTAGAGAGTGAGTAGTAGAGAGTGAGTAGTAGAGAGTAGTAGAGAGAGAGTATTAGAGAGAGAGTAGTCGAGAGTGAGTAGTAGAGAGAAAGTAGTAGAGAGTGAGTAGTAGAGTAGTAGAGAGTGAGTGGTAGAGAGAGGTAGAGTGAGTAGTGGGGAGTAGTAGAGAGTGAGTAGTAGAGAGAGTAGTAGAGAGTAGTAGAGTAGTAGAGAGTGAGTAGTAGAGAGTAGTGGAGTAGTAGAGAGTGAGTAGTAGAGAGTAGTGGAGTAGTAGAGAGTGAGTAGTAGAGAGTAGTAGAGAGTGAGTAGTAGAATGAGTAGTAGAGAATAGTAGAGAGTGAGTAGTAGAGAGTAGTAGAGAAGAAGTAGTAGAGAGCAAGTAGTTGAGAGTGTGTAGTAGAGAGTGAGTAGTAGAGGGAGTAGTAGAGAGTGAGAAGTAGAGTGAGTATTAGAGAGTAGTAGAGTAGTAGCGAGTGAGTAGTTGAGAGTAGTTGAGAGCGAGTAGTAAAGAGTGAGTAGTGGAGAGTGAGTAGTAGAGAGTAGTAGAGAGCGAGTAGTAGAGAGTGAGTTGTAGAGAGTGAGTAGTAGAGAGTGAGTAGTAGAGAGTGAGTAGTAGAGAGTAGTAGAGAGTGAGTAGAAGAGAGAGAGAGTAGTAGAGAGTGAGTAGTAGAGAGAGAGTAGTAGAGTGAGTAGTAGAGAGTAGTAGAGAGCGAGTAGTAGAGAGCAAGTAGTTGAGAGTGTGTAGTAGAGAGTGAGTAGTAGAGAGAGTAGTAGAGAGTGAGAAGTAGAGAGAGTAGTAGAGAGTAGTAGATTAGTAGAGAGTGAGTAGTAGAGTGAGTAGTAGAGAGTAGTTGAGAGCGAATAGTAGAGAGGGAGTAGTTGAGAGTGAGTAGTAGAGAGTAGTAGAGAGAGAGTAGTACAGAGAGAGAAGTAGAGAGTGGGTAGTAGACAGTAGTAGAGTGAGTAGTAGAGAGTGAGTAGTAGAGAGAGAGTAGTAGAGAGTGAGTAGTAGAGTAGTAGAGAGTGAGTGATAGAGAGTAGTAGAGAGTAGTAGAGTAGTAGAGAGTGAGTAGTAGAGAGTGAGTAGTAGAGAGAGTAGTAGAGTAGTAGAGAGTGAGTAGTAAAGAGTGAGTAGTAGAGAGCGAGTAGTAGAGAGTGAGTAGTGGAGAGTGAATATTAAAGAGTAGTAGAGAGTGAGTAGTAGAGAGTGAATAGTAGAGAGTGAGTAGTAGAGAGAGTGTAGTAGAGAGTGAGTAGTAGAGAGTAGTAGAGCGAGTAGTAGAGAGTGAGTAGTAGAGAGAGAGTAGAAGAGAGTAGTAGAGAGTGAGTAGTAGAGAATAGTAGAGTGAGTAGTAGAGAGTGAGTAGTAGAGAGTGAGTAGTAGAGAGAGAGTGGTAGAGAGTAGTAGAGAGCGAGTAGTAGAGAGTGAGTAGTGGAGAGTGAATATTAAAGAGTAGTAGAGAGTGAGTAGTAGAGAGTGAATAGTAGAGAGTGAGTAGTAGAGAGAGTGTAGTAGAGAGTGAGTAGTAGAGAGTAGTAGAGCGAGTAGTAGAGAGTGAGTAGTAGAGAGAGAGTAGAAGAGAGTAGTAAAGAGTGAGTAGTAGAGAATAGTAGAGTGAGTAGTAGAGAGTGAGGGTAGTAGAGAGTAGTAGAGTAGTAGAGTGTGGGTAGTAGAGAGTGAGTAGTAGAGAGTAGTGGAGTAGTAGAGAGTGAGTAGGAGAGAGTAGTAGAGAGTGATTAGTAGAGTGAGTAGTAGAGAGTAGTAGAGAGTGAGTAGTAGAGAGTAGTAGAGAGCGAGTAGTAGAGAGCAAGTAGTTGAGAGTGTGTAGTAGAGAGTGAGTAGTAGAGAGTGAGTAGTAGAGGGAGTAGTAGAGAGTGAGAAGTAGAGAGAGTATTAGAGAGTAGTAGAGTAGTAGAGAGTGAGTAGTAAAGTGAGTAGTAGAGAGTAGTTGAGAGCGAGAAGCAGAGAGTGAGTAGTAGAGAGTAGTAGAGAGCGAGTAGTAGAGAGTGAGTTGTAGAGAGTGAGTAGTAGAGAGTGAGTAGTAGAGAGTCAGTAGTAGAGAGTAGTAGAGAGCTAGTTGTAGAGAGAGAGAGTAGTAGAGCGTGAGTAGTAGAGTAGTAGAGAGTGAGTGGTAAAGAGAAGTAGAGAGTAGTAGAGTGAGTAGTAGAGAGTAGTAGAAAGTGAGTAGTAGAGAGAGTAGTGGAGAGTAGTAGAGTAGTAGAGCGTGAGTAGTAGAGAGTGAGCTGTAGAGAGAGTAGTAGAGAGTAGTAGAGTAGTAAAGAGTGAGTATTAAAGAGTGAGTAGTAGAGAGTAGTAGAGAGTGAGCAGTAGAGAGTGAGTAGTGGAGAGTGAGTAGTAGAGAGTAGAAGAGAGCAAGTAGTAGAGAGTGAGTAGAAGAGAGTGAGTAGTGGAGAGTGAGTAGTAGAGAGTGAGTAGTAGAGAGTGAGTAGTAGAGAGTGAATAGTAGAGTAGTAGAGAGTGAGGGTAGAGAGAAGTTGAGAGTAGAAGAGTGAGTAGTAGAGAGTAGTAGAGAGTGAGTAGTAGAGAGAGTAGTAGAGAGTAGTAGAGTAGTAGAGAGTGAGTAGTAGAGAGTGAGTAATAGAGAGAGTAGTAGAGAGTAGTAGAGTAGTAGAGAGTGAGTAGTAAAGAGTGAGTAGTAGAGAGTAGTAGAGAGCGAGTAGTAATGAGTGAGTAGTGGAGAGTGAATAGTAGAGATTAGTAGAGAGCGGGAAGTAGAGAGTGAGTAGTAGAGAGTGAGTAGTAGAGAGTGAATAGTAGAGAGTGAGTGGTAGAGAGTAGTAGAGTGAGTAGTAGAGAGTGAGTAGTAGAGAGTAGTAGAAAGTAGTAGAGTGAGGAGTAGAGAGTAGTAGAGAGTGAATAGTAGAGAATAGTAGACAGTGAGTAGTAGAGAGTGAGTAGTAGAGAGTGAGTAGTAGAGAGAGAGTAGTAGAGAGTAGTAGAGTAGTAGAGAGTGAGTAGTAGAGAGTGAGTAGTAGAGAGTAGTGGAGTAGTAGAGACTGAGTTGTAGAGAGTAGTAGAGAGTGAGTAGTAGAGTAAGTAGTAGAGAGTAGTAGAGAGCGAGTAGTACAGAGCAAGTAGTTGAGAGTGTGTTGTAGAGAGTGAGTAGTAGAGAGTGAGTAGTAGAGGGATTAGTAGAGAGTGAGAAGCAGAGAGAGTATTAGAGAGTAGTAGAGTAGTAGCGAGTGAGTAGTAGAGTGAGTAGTAGAGAGTAGTTGAGAGCGAGTAGTAGAGAGTGAGTAGTGGAGAGGGAATAGTAGAGAGTAGTAGAGAGCGAGTAGTAGAGAGTGAGTTGTAGAGAGTGAGTAGTAGAGAGTGAGTAGTAGAGAGTGAGTAGTAGAGAGTAGTAGAGAGAGAGTTGTAGAGAGAGAGAGTAGTAGAGCGTGAGTAGTAGAGTAGTAGAGAGTGAGTGGTAGAGAGAAGTAGAGAGTAGTGGAGTGAGTAGTAGAGAGTAGTAGAAAGTGAGTAGTAGAGAGAGTAGTAGAGAGTAGTAGAGTAGTAGAGAGTGAGTAGTAGAGAGTGAGCTGTATAGAGAGTAGTACAGAGTAGTAGAGTAGTAGAGAGTGAGTAGTAAAGAGTGAGTAGTAGAGAGTAGTAGAGAGCGAGTAGTAATGAGTGAGTAGTGGGAGTGAATAGTAGAGATTAGTAGAGAGCGGGAAGTAGAGAGTGAGTAGTAGAGAGTGAGTAGTAGAGAGTGAATAGTAGGGAGTGAGTAGTAGAGAGTAGTAAAGTGAGTAGTAGAGAGTGAGTAGTAGAGAGTAGTAGAAAGTAGTAGAGTGAGGAGTAGAGAGTAGTAGAGAGTGAATAGTAGAGAATAGTAGAGAGTGAGTAGTAGAGAGTGAGTAGTAGAGAGTGAGTAGTAGAGAGAGTAGTAGAGAATAGTAGGGTAGTAGAGAGTGAGTAGTAGAGAGTGAGTAGTAGAGAGTAGTGGAGTAGTAGAGAGTGAATAGTAGAGAGTAGTAGAGAGTGAGTAGTAGAGTGGGTAGTAGAGAGTAGTAGAGAGCGAGTAGTACAGAACAAGTAGTTGTGAGTGTGTTGTAGAGAGTGAGTAGTAGAGAGTGAGTAGTAGAGGGATTAGTAGAGAGTGAGAAGTAGAGAGAGTATTAGAGAGTAGTAGAGTAGTAGAGAGTGAGTAGTAGAGTGAGAAGTAGAGAGTAGTTGAGAGCGAGTAGTAGAGAGTGAGTAGTGGAGAGTGAATAGTAGAGAGTAGTAGAGAGCGAGAAGTAGAGAGTGAGTAGTAGAGAGTGAGTAGTAGAGAGTGAATAGTGGAGAGTGAGTAGTAGAGTAGTAGAGAGCGAGTAGTAGAGAGTGAGTTGTAGAGAGTGAGTAGTAGAGAGTGAGTAGTAGAGAGTAGTAGAGAGAGAGTATTAGAGAGAGAGTAGTCGAGAGTGAGTAGTAGAGAGAGAGTAGTAGAGAGTGAGTAGTAGAGAGTAGTAGAGAGCGAGTAGTAGAGAGTGAGTAGTGGAGAGTGAATAGTAGAGAGTAGTAGAGAGCGAGAAGTAGAGAGTGAGTAGTAGAGAGTGAGTAGTAGAGAGTGAATAGTAGATAGTGAGTAGTAGAGATAGAATAGTAGAGAGTGAGTAGTAGAGAGTAGTAGAAAGTAGTAGAGTGAGGAGTAGAGAATAGTAGAGAGTGAATAGTAGAGAATAGTAGAGAGTGAGTAGTAGAGAGTGAGTAGTAGAGAGTGAGTAGTAGAGAGAAAGTAGTAGAGAGTGAGTAGTAGAGAGTGAGTAGTAGAGAGTAGTGGAGTAGTAGAGAGTGAGTAGTAGAGAGTAGTAGAGAGTGAGTAGTACAGTGAGTAGTAGAGAGTAGTAGAGAGCGAGTAGTAGAGAGCAAGTAGTTGAGAGTGTGTAGTAGAGAGTGAGTAGAAGAGAGTGAGTAGTAGAGGGAGTAGGAGAGAGTGAGAAGTAGAGAGAGTATTAGAGAGTAGTAGAGTGAGTAGTGGAGAGTAGTTGAGAGCTAGTAGTAGAGAGTGAGTAGTGGAGAGTGAGTAGTAGAGTGAATAGTATAGAGTGAGTAGTAGAGAGTAGTATAGAGAGAGTATTAGAGAGAGAGTAGTCGAGAGTGAGTAGTAGAGAGAGAGTAGTAGAGAGTGAGTAGTAGAGTAGTAGAGAGTGAGTAGTAGAGTAGTGGAGAGTGAGTGGTAGAGAGAAGTAGAGAGTAGTAGAGTGAGTAGTAGGGAGTAGTAGAGAGTGAGTAGTAGAGAGAGTAGTAGAGAGTAGTAGAGTAGTAGAGAGTGAGTAGTAGAGAGTAGTGGAGTAGTAGAGAGTGAGTAGTAGCGAGTAGTAGAGAGTGAGTAGTAGAGTGAGTAGTAGAGAATAGTAGAGAGTGAGTAGAAGAGAACAAGTAGTAGAGAGCAAGTAGTTGAGAGTGTGTAGTAGAGAGTGAGTAGTAGAGGGAGTAGTAGAGAGTGAGAAGTAGAGAGTATTAGAGAGTGGTAGAGTAGTGGAGAGTGAGTAGTAGAGAGTAGTTGAGAGCGAGTAGTAAAGAGTGAGTAGTGGAGAGTGAGTAGTAGAGAGTAGTGGAGAGCGATTAGTAGAGAGTGAGTTGTAGAGAGTGAGTAGTAGAGCGTGAGTAGTAGAGAGTGAGTAGTAGAGAGTAGTAGAGAGAGAGTAGTAGAGAGAGAGTAGTAGAGTGAGTAGTAGAGAGTAGTAGAGAGTGAGTAGTAGAGAGCAAGTAGTTGAGAGTGTGTAGTAGAGAGTGAGTAGTAGAGAGAGTAGTAGAAAGTGAGAAGTAGAGAGAGTAGTAGAGAGTAGTAGATTAGTAGAGAGTGAGTAGTAGAGTGAGTAGTAGAGAGTAGTTGAGAGCGAATAGTAGAGAGTGAGTAGTGGAGAGTGAGTAGTAGAGAGTAGTAGAGAGCGAGCAGTAGAGAGTGAATTGTAGAGAGTGAGTAGTAGAGAGTGAGTAGTAGAGAGTAGTAGAGAGAGAGTAGTACAGAGAGAGAAGTAGAGAGTGGGTAGTAGAGTGAGTAGTAGAGAGTGAGTAGTAGAGAGTGAGTAGTAGAGAGAGAGTAGTAGAGAGTGAGTGATAGAGAGAAGTGGAGAGTAGTAAAGTAGTAGAGAGTGAGTAGTAGAGAGTGAGTAGTAGAGAGAGTAGTAGAGAGTAGTAGAGTAGTAGAGAGTGAGTAGTAAAGAGTGAGTAGTAGAGAGTAGTAGAGAGTGAGTAGTGGAGAGTGAATAGTAGAGAGTAGTAGAGAGTAGTGGAGTAGTAAAGTGAGTAGTAGAGAGTAGTTGAGAGCGAGTAGCAGAGAGTGAGTAGTGGAGAGTGAGTAGTAGAGAGTAGAAGAGAGCGAGTAGTAGAGAGTGAGTTGTAGAGAGTGAGTAGTAGAGAGTGAGTTTTAGAGAGTAGTGGAGAGAGAGTTGTAGAGAGAGAGTAGTAGAGCGTGAGTGGTAGAGTAGTAGAGAGTGAGTGGTAGAGAGAAGGAGAGAGTAGTAGAGTGATTAGTAGAGAGTAGGAGAAAGTGAGTAGTAGAGAGAGTAGTAGAGAGTAGTAGAGTAGTAGAGAGTGAGTAGTAGAGAGTGAGCTGTAGAGAGAGTAGAAGAGAGTAGTAGAGTAGTAAAGAGTATTAAAGAGTGAGTAGTAGAGAGTAGTAGAGAGTGAGTAGTAGAGAGTGAGTAGTGGAGAGTGAGTAGTAGAGAGTAGAAGAGAGCAAGTAGTAGAGAGTGAGTAGTAGAGAGTGAGTAGTGGAGAGTGAGTAGTAGAGATTGAGTAGTGGAGAGTGAGTAGTAGAGAGTGAGTAGTAGAGAGTGAGTAGTAGAGAGTGAATAGTAGAGTAGTAGAGAGTGAGTGGTAGAGAGAAGTAGAGAGTAGTAGAGTGAGTAGTAGAGAGTAGTAGAGAGTGAGTAGTAGAGAGAGTAGTAGAGAGTAGTAGAGTAGTAGAGAGTGAGTAGTAGAGAGTGAGTAGTAGAGAGAGTAGTAGAGAGTAGTAGAGTAGTAGAGAGTGAGTAGTAAAGAGTGAGTAGTAGAGAGTAGTAGAGAGCGAGTAGTAGAGAGTGAGTAGTGGAGAGTGAATAGTAGAGAGTAGTAGAGAGCGGGAAGTAGAGAGTGAGTAGTAGAGAGTGAGTAGTAGAGAGTGAATAGTAGAGAGTGAGTAGTAGAGAGAGAATAGTAGATAGTGAGTAGTAGAGAATAGTAGAGTGAGTAGTAGAGAGTAGTAGAGAGTAAATAGTAGAGAATAGTAGAGAGTGAGTAGTAGAGAGTGAGTAGTAGGAAGTGAGTAGTAGAGAGAGAGTAGTAGAGAGTAGTAGAGTAGTAGAGAGTGAGTAGTAGAGAGTGAGTAGTAGAGAGTAGTGGAGTAGTAGAGAGTGAGTAGTAGAGAGTAGTAGAGAGTGAGTAGTAGAGTGAGTAGTAGAGAGTAGTAGAGAGCGAATAGTACAGAGCAAGTAGTTGAGAGTGTGTTGTAGAGAGTGAGTAGTAGAGAGTGAGTAGTAGAGGGATTAGTAGAGAGTGAGAAGTAGAGAGAGTATTAAAGAGTAGTAGAGTAGTAGAGAGTGAGTAGTAGAGTGAGTAGTAGAGAGTAGTTGAGAGCGAGTAGTAGAGAGTGAGTAGTAGAGAGTGAATAGTAAAAAGTAGTAGAGAGCGAGAAGTAGAGAGTGAGTAGTAGAGAAAGAGTAGTAGAGAGTGAATAGTGGAGAGTGAGTAGTAGAGTAGTAGAGAGTGAGTTGTAGAGAGTGAGTAGTAGAGAGTGAGTAGTAGAGAGTAGTAGAGAGAGAGTATTAGAGAGAGAGTAGTCGAGAGTGAGTAGTAGAGAGAGAGTAGTAGAGAGTGAGTAGTAGAGAGTGAGTAGTGGAGAGTGAATAGTAGAGAGTAGTAGAGAGCGAGAAGTAGAGAGTGAGTAGTAGAGAGTGAGTAGTAGAGAGTGAATAGTAGAGAGTGATTAGTAGAGAGTAGTAGAGTGAGTAGTAGAGAGTGAGTAGTAGAGAGTAGTAGAAAGTAGTAGAGTGAGGAGTAGAGAGTAGTAGAGAGTGAATAGTAGAGAATAGTAATGAGTAGTAGAGTAGTAGAGAGTGAGTAGTAGAGTGTGAGTAGTAGAGAGTAGTGGAGTAGTAGAGAGTGAGTAGTAGAGAGTAGTAGAGAGTGAGTAGTAGAGTGAGTAGTAGAGAGTAGTAGAGAACGAGTAGTAGAGAGCAAGTAGTTGAGAGTGTGTAGTAGAGAGTGAGTAGTAGTGAGTGAGTATTAGAGGGAGTAGTAGAGAGTGAGAAGTAGAGAGACTATTAGAGAGTAGTAGAGTAGTAGAGAGTGAGTAGTAGAGTGAGTAGTCGAGAGTAGTTGAGAGCGAGTAGTAGAGAGTGAGTAGTGGAGAGTGAGTAGTAGAGTAGTAGACAGCGAGTAGTAGAGAGTGAGTTGTAGAGAGTGAGTAGTAGAGAGTGAGTAGTAGAGAGTGAGTAGTAGAGAGTAGTAGAGAGAGAGTATTAGAGAGAGAGTAGTCGAGAGTGAGTAGTAGAGAGAGAGTAGTAGAGAGTGAGTGGTAGAGTAGTAGAGAGTGAGTGGTAGAGAGAAGTAGAGAGTAGTAGAGTGAGTAGTAGGGAGTAGTAGAGAGTGAGTAGTAGAGAGAGTAGTAGAGAGTAGTAGAGTAGTAGAGAGTGAGTAGTAGAGAGTGAGCAGTAGAGAGAGTAGTAGAGAGTAGTAAAGTAGTAGAGAGTGAGTATTAAAGAGTGAGTAGTAGAGAGTAGTAGAGAGCGAGTAGTAGAGAGTGAGTAGTGGAGAGTGAGTAGTAGAGAGTAGTAGAGAGTGAGTAGTAGAGAGTGAATAGTAGAGAGTGAGTAGTAGAGAGAGAGTAGTAGAGAGTGAGTAGTAGAGAGTAGTAGAGTGAGTAGTAGAGAGTGAGTAGTTGAGAGAGAGTGGAAGAGAGTGACCTGGTTCTTTGGCTCTAGAGCTGCTCTGCTGACCTAGTTCTCAGGCTACAAAGCAGCTTTGGTGATCTGGTTCTCTAGCTCTACAACAGCCCTGCTGACCTGGTTCTCTGGCTCTAAAGCAGCTCTGCTGACCCGGTTCTATGGCTCTAAAGCAGTTCTGCTGACATGGTTCTCTGGCTCTAGAGCAGCTCTGCTGATTTGGTTCTCTCCCTCTAGAGCAGCTCTGCTGACCTGGTTCTCTCCCTCTAAAGCAGCTCTGCTGACCTGGTTTCTCTGGCTCTACAGCAGCTCTGCTGACCTGGTTCTCTGGCTCTAGAGCAGCTTTGCTGACCTAGTTCTTAGGCTCTAGAGCAGCTCTGCTGACCTCGTTCTCTGGCTCTACAACATCTCTGCTGACCTGGCTCCCTGGCTCCAAAGCATCTCTGCTAACGCGGTTCTATGGCTCTAAAGCAGTTCTGCTGACCTGGTTCTCTGGCTCTAGAACAGCTCTGCTGACCTGGTCCCTTGGTTCTAAAGCAGCTCTGCTTACCTAGTTCTCTCCCTCTAAAGCAGCTCTGCTGACCTGGTTCTCTCGCTCTAAAGCAGCTCTACTGACCTGGTTTCTCTAGCTCTACAGCAGCTCTGCTGACCTGGTTCTCTTGCTCTAGAGCAGCTCTGATGACCTGGCTCTTAGGCTCTAGAGCAGTTCTGCTGACCTGGTTCTCTTGCTCTAGAGCAGCTCTGATGACCTGGCTCTTAGGCTCTAGAGCAGTTCTGCTGACCTGGTTCTCTGGCTCTAGAGCAGCTCTCCCGACCTGGTTCTCTGACTCTAGAGAAGCTCTGCTGACCTGGTTCTCTGCCTCTAGAGCTGCTCTGCTGACCTGGTTTATGGCTCTAAAGCAGCTCTGCTGACCTGGTTCTATGGTTTTAAAGCAGCTCTGCTGACCTGGTTCTCTGGCTCTAAAGCAGGTCTGCTGACCTGGTTTCTCTGGCTCTAGAGCAGCTCTGCTGACCTGGTTCTTTGGCTCTAAAGCAGCTCTGCGGACCTGGTTCTCGCCCTCTAAAGCAGCTCTGCTGACCTGGTTCTCTGCCTCTAAAGCAGCTCTGCTTACCTGGTTCACTGGCTCTAAAGCAAATGTGCTGACCTGGTTCTATGGCTCTAAAGCAGCTCTGCTGACCTGGTTCTCTGGCTCTAGAGCAGCTCTGCTGACCAAGTTCTTTGGCTCTAAAGCAACTCTCCTGACCTGGTTCTCTCCTTCTAAAGAGCTCTGCTGACCTTGTTCTCTGGCTCTAAAGCAGCTCTGCTAACCTGGTTCTCTGCCTCTAGAGTAGCTCTGTTGGCCTGGTTCTATGGCTCTAAAGCAGCTCTGCTGACCTGGTTCTCTGGCTCTATAGCAGCTCTGCTGACCTGATTCTCGGCCTCTAGAGCAGCTCTGCTGACCTGGCTCTCTGGCTCTGGAGCAGCTCTGCTGACCTGCTTCGTAGGCTCTAGAGCAGCTCTGCTGACCTGGTTCTCTGGCTCTACAATGGCTCTGCTGACCTGGTTTCTCTGGCTCTACAGCAGCTCTGCTGACCTGGTTCTCTGCACTCACGATGTTTATTAGAAGTATAAAATATATATTTTTAATGAATATCTTAGATGATGTCTTGCCCTAATATGTATATTAAAGACAAATACATATCATTTTGGAACATAAAGTTTTTTTGTAGGAGCCGCGCACCCAGCGCGCCCCAGCAGGTATATGATGTCACGTGGGACCCGCCACCACGCAAGCATCTTGTACCGTAATGCGCATGTGTCGCGAATGTGCGGGAGCAGGAGTCGCGGACTGGTCGCATACCAATCGCGCACATCACGTAATATTAAATGTATATGACGTAACTGAAAAACATGCATCCATTGCACACAATACGTGGATCCTTAACAACTTTTCTAAAATGGTGGCTAGAATCCGCGCACCCATCGTGATGTGTACGCTTTGAGTGCGCGAGTCCCAGAAAAATTGGGAATTTTTTTTTTAAAAAAGAGGCTAATATAAAATAAAAAATGAAAACTAGAAAATTAATCAATATTTCAGTTTGAATGTTTTTTAAAAAGTTTTTTTGCAATTTTCAGAAAAATATATAATGTTATTTAATGAATAAAATATTTATAAATAGATAGTTAAAAAACGGTAGAAAATCAGTACAAAAAAATAGGTATAACTTCTATCACACTTAGAAATTTGCATTTAAAAAACCTTTGAAATTCACTGAAAAAAAACCATAGGTTTCAGAGACGTTATAGTTAGAAATTAGCATTTAAAAAAGCTTTGAAATTCACTGAAAAAACATAGGTTTCAGAGATGTTATAGTTACAAAATTAGTATTTAAAAAACCTTAGAAATTCACAGAAAAAACCATAGGTTTCAGTGGTGTTATAGTTAGCTGGCCATTTCACTCGTGCAAAACCATAGAAATTCCTCTGTTATAATTACTTCTGCTAACTATAACTCGCGCACCCGCAATCCACTGCTGATGATGTCACATATTGCATCATTCATGACATGGTCAGTGACATCACTGATGACATCACTGATGACATCTCAAATGACATCACTGATGACATCACTGATGACATCATCCACGTGACAATCTGATCAATCAATCAGAGTACTTGTAAAGCGCGCTTCTTACCCGTGAGGGTCTCAAGGTGCTGAGGGGAGGGGTGGTGCTGCTACTGTTCGAAGAGCCAGGTCTTGAGGAGTCATCTGAAGGTGAGTAGGTCTTGGGTCCGCCATAGGTGGGTAGGGAGGGTGTTCCAGGTCTTGGTGGCGAGGTAGGAGAAGGATCTGCCACCGGAGGTCGTTCGTTGGATGCGGGGGACAGCGGCGAGGGCAAGGCTGGCGGAGCGGAGCTGGCAGGTGGGGGTGTAGAAGCTGAGTCTGCTGTTCAGGTAGGCTGGTCCGGCGTTGTGGAGTGCTACGTGTGTATGGGTGAGCAGCTTGAAGGTGATCCTCTTGTCGACGGGGAGCCAGTGTAGGTCTCTCAGGTGGGGGGTGATGTGGCTGCAGCGGGGGATGTTGCCGATCAGTCGGGCGGAGGCGTTTTGGATGCGTTGTAGTCGTCATAGGTGTTTGGCTGGGATTCCTGTGTAGAGTGTGTTGCTGTAGTCCAGTCTACTGCAGACGGGGGCCAGTGTCACCGTTCTTCTTGTTTCGGTCGGGATCCACTTGTAGATCCTGCGGAGCATGCGGAGGGTGTTGTAGCAGGAGGAGGAGGCGGCGTTGACCTGCTTAGACATGAAGGGAGGAGTCGAGGATGAATCCTAGGTTGAGTGCATGGTAGGTGGGTGTTGGTGCTGTTCCCAGTGTGGTCGGCCACCAGGAGTCGTCCCAGGCTGAGGGGGTGGGTCCAAGGATGAGGACCTCCGTCTTGTCCGAGTTCAGCTTCAGACGGCTGCTCCTCATCGGCGACGGCCTTCATTCCCTCGTGGAGGCTGGTTTTGGTGGTGTGTGGGTCCTTGGTGAGGGAGAGGATGAGCTGGGTGTTGTCGGCGTAGGAGATGATGTTGAGGTCGTGATGGCGGGCCACTTGTGCAAGGCGGGCCATGTAGATGTTGAACAGCATCAGACTGAGGGATGAGCCGTGGGGGACGCCGCAGATGAAGACAGTGGCCTCGGATCGGAAGGGTGGGAGGCGGACGCTCTGTGTTCTGCCGGAGAGAAAGGACATGGTCCAGTCAAGGGCCTTCTCTTGGATTCCGGCTTCTAGGAGGCGTGTCTTTAGAGTGCGATGGCAGACCATGTCGAAGGCGGCTGACAGGTCCAGGAGGATGAGGGCTGATGTTTCGCTGTTGTCTTGTTGGGGCCTGATGTCGTCTGTGGCGGCGATGAGGGCTGTCTCGGTGCTGTGGTTTTGTCTGAATCCGGATTGGGACGGGTCCAAGATGTTGTTGTCTTCCAGGTGGCGGGCCAATTGCATGTTGACGATTTTCTCGATGACCTTTGCCGGGAACGGGAGCAGAGAGATGGGCCGGAAGTTCTTGAGGTCCTTGGGGTCCGCCCTGGGCTTCTTGAGGAGGGCGTTGATTTCAGTGTGCTTCCAGCTTTCCGGGAATGTCGCTGTTTCGAAGGAGATGCTGATGACCTTCCGTAGTTGGGGTGCGATGGCTGCGTCTGCTTTGTTGAATATGTGGTGTGGGCACGGGTCTGACGGAGATCCTGAGTGGATGGAGCTCATGACCTTGCGTGTCTTGTCGTTGTTGTTGTTGGACCAGGAGGTCAGGCGGTTGGCGCTGGTGGTGTTTACAGGGGATGTGGAGTCTGGCGTAGTTGGGGCGGTCGTGGTGTTGAAGCTGTCGTGGATGTCAGTGATCTTGCGGTGGAAGAAGATGGCTAGTGAGTCGCACAGTTCTTGTGAGTGCGGGATGTCGTTGGCGCTGGGGTTGGAGAGTTCCTTAACAATTCTGAAGAGCTCTTTGCTGTTATGTGCGTTGTTATCCAGGCGGTCTTTGAAGGAGGATCTCTTGGCTAATCTGATGAGGTGGTGATATCTGCGGGTGGCGTCCTTTTGGGCTGCGTGGTTGTCCGGTGTGCGTTCGTGGAGCCATATTTTCTCCAGTTTCCAGCATGCGCGTTAGGAGCTCTGGAGCTCGTCGGTGAACCAAGTGGCTCTCTTGCTGGTGTGGCTGTTGGAGGGTTTCTGAGTGGGGCGAGGGTGTTGGCGCAGTCGTCAATCCACTGTCTGAGGTTGCGGGCTGTGGCGGCTGGGTTGGTGGGGTCGGTGGGTGGGTTCTGGGCAAGGGTGGTGATCAGCTGGTCTTTGCTCCAGCAGCGGCGAGGCAGCTGTCGGTTGCGGTGGTGTGTGGTTGGTTTCTTGAAGGTGAAATGGATGCAGCGGTGGTCGGTCCAGTGGAGTTCGGTGGTGTGGTCGAAGGCGACGTGGGTGCCTGTGGAGAAGACGGGGTCCAGCGTGTGGCCAGTGGCGTGGGTGGGTGCGGTGATGAGTTGTCTGAGGCCGAGGTTGGCGAGGTTGTCGATCAGGGTAGCGGAGTTGGCGTCGTTGTTGTTCTCGAGGTGGAAGATAAGGTCCCCGAGGGGGATGTGGTCCGTGGAGGAGAGTGCGTGGGTGCTGGCGAGGTTGGCGATGGAGTCGCTGAACTGAGCCTGGGGTCCGGGGGTCTTTAGATGAGTGTTCCTCTGAGGATGGTGTTGGGGTCGGTGTGGATCTGGAAGTGCAGGTGTTCGGCGGTGTTGAGGGTGTCGTCTGCATGGGTGGTGACCTTGAGGGTGGACTTATGGACGATGGCTATTCCTCCTCCGATTCCGTTGGTGCGATCCCTGCGGGTGATCTTGTAGCCGTCGGGGATGGCTATGGCGATGTCGGGTGCTGAGGAGTCGTTCCACCAGGTCTCGGTCAGGAAGGCCACGTCTGGTGCGGAGGTGTCGAGCAGATCCCAGAGCTCGGCGGCGTGTTTGTGTGTGGAGCAGGTGTTGAGGAGTATGCAGCGGAGGTGGTTGGGTCCAGTCCATGGAAGTTTGGTGGCTCTGTCGCAATTGAAGCTGCAGGTGCGGCAGGAGAAGGGTCCGTGGGTCCGTTTCGGGGCGGCCTGGAAGCAGGGGTGGTTTCGGCTGGCATTGAGTGCGTGGAGGGTGCTGGCGTTGTATTTATTTATTTGTGTATTTTATAAAGCGCACAGCTGCCCCAACGGGGCGTCCTGGCGCTGAGAACTCTGGAAAAAGAGAGCAAGGAACGGAGGACCTGTCTAGGAGGAGAAAAGGTGTGTCTTCAGCGATTTACGAAATGCTGATTCTGATTGGCTGGTGCGTAAAGCTAGCGGGAGCTTGTTCCAGTGCTGAGAGGCACAAACCTCAAAGGTTTTTCCACCTGCACGAACTCGTTTAAATCGTGGAGTGTCAAGGAAAAATAGGGAGTTGGAGCGCAATGTCCTGGAGTGGACATACGGTCGCAGGATGTTTTTCAGATGAGCCGATCCGGTGCCTTTTGAGGCTCGAAAAGCCAGAGTCATGGCTTTGAAGACACTTCTTTTAGCAATGGGTAGCCAGTGCAGTTTGCGAAGAAGTGGAGAGACATGGTGTCTAGCAGGGATTCTCTCCACAAGCCGAGCGGCGGCGTTTTGGACTGTCTGGAGTTTATGACACAGGCCTGCTGTGATACCAAGGTAAAGGGCATTGGCATAATCAAGATGGGAAATTATCAATGCCTGGATCACAGTCTTACGGCAGTCCGCCGGCAAGTAGTTAATAAGGCGTTTAATGGTCCTGATTTTGGCGAAACAGGAGGCTGCTACTGTTTGTACCTGATTGCTAAAACTAAGATGGTTGTCCCAACGTACCCCTAGGTTTTTCACCGAGTCTTTTGGGGTGGGGGCTTGGCTCAGGTCATCTGGCCACCACAGGCTAGAATCCAAAGGAGATGGTGAGTTGAAAAACAGGATCTCCGTTTTTCCTGCATTAAGTCGGAGGGAGTTGGCATCCATCCAACTAGAAATGTCCCTAAGGCAGGATTTCAGCGGATCAAAGGCAGAAGCAGAGGGGGTATCAAAAGTAAAAAGAAGCTGAATATCGTCAGCATAGGAGGTGGATTTCATCCCGGTCTGGGCGATCAGCTTGGCCAAAGGGGTAATAAACATTAAAAAGGAGCGGACTCAGGGAAGAGCCCTGGGGAACTCCCCATTTAAGTGGTCTGGCAGGGGAGGTGTAGGGAGGGGTGAAAACCTGCTGTGTGCGGTCCGAAAGATAAGATGAGAGCCATTTCAGCGCAACACCTCCCACACCCAAGTCCTCAAGCCTTCTCAGCAAGATCTTATGAGAGACGGTGTCGAATGCTGCTGATAAATCCAACAGCACTAACACCGCCCTCGACCCCTGGTCTAGCGTCCACCTCACCGAGTCCGCCATTTCAATAAGGGCAGACTCCGTGCTGTGGCCCGATCTGAAGCCGTGCTGAGAATCGTGGAGAAGTCCATTGGATTCAATATAGTTCGCCAACTGAGAATGCACCAGTTTTTCCAGGATCTTTGCTGGTGCAGGCAGGAGGGAAATGGGTCTGTAGTTGCTAGGTTGGTCAGGATCCAAGTTGGACTTCTTAAGGATGGGGACCAGAGAGGCATGTTTCCATTTGGCAGGAAAACAGCCCAGTCTGAGGGAGCTATTCCAAATGTGGTTCAGGTAGGAATTAAGTAGAGGTGCAAGTTTTTTGTATTGCTTGGCTGGCCAGGGATCATTAGGCGAGCCTGATTTACAATTGAGTAGTTCGGCCATAGATTCGGCTTCCGAGACGGCTGCAAATTCAGATAAGGTGGACAGAGGTGGCGAGAGAGTAGTGGACTTTTCTTCCCGTCCTGCTGTGTTGAGGGTAGGGAAGGAGGAATAGATGATTTCTATTTTATCCTCGAAAAATTGGGAAAGTTTATCACATAGTGATTGTGAGGCAGGCTGAGTCTCCTGTATTCTTTGAGGGCTAATTTATAGGAGATTTTACTATCCATAGTATAGTTCTGTCTCCAGAGGCGTTCAAGAGATTTGCAGGAGGCCTTTTTCTGCCTGAGCTCGTCAGAGTACCAGGGTGCCGAAGGTACAGCCCTGTAAGTTTTGATGGATTTAAGGGGGGCCAGAGCATCTAAGGCCTGACTGATCCATGTGTCCAGGTGATCGATCTGTAGGTCCGGGTCAGGTGACGAGCAGGGTTGAGTATTTTTTAGGTATTCCAGGAGCGTTTCAGGGGTGATATGGCTCCAATTTCTTCCAGATGATTTGGGAGTGATAACGGGTCTAGTGTGACAAGAAATGTCGATCTCAAAAGGGATAAGGAAATGGTTCGACCAAATAACCGGGGTAGGGGGAGTCACCCGAATAGATGGTAGGTTGGAGCAGATCAGATCCAGAATATGACCCACTTTATGCGTGGGTAGGGATATTATTTGAGCTAGGTTGCAGGCTGCTAACGTAGAGATGAAGAACGTACTGTGCGAGCATGACTCGTTATCAACATGGAGATTGAAGTCTCCCAAAGCGGTGAAGTTAGCGTACCGTGTGCTAAGCTGAATGACATAGTCAGCTAAAGCTGGTAAGTGAGAGGTATTGGAGTGTGGGGGGCGGTAGATGAGAATTCCAGAGCAGGAGGAGGAAGGGGAGATTTGAACAATGAAAGGCATGCCTTCTATACATTCGATTTGATTAAATGGAGGGAGGGTAACCGACCATTTGGAATTGTAAATTAAAGCAATCCCACCTCCCGGTATATCATTAGGTCTGTTGGCACAAACAATACTGTAGCCCTCAGGTAAGGCCAAGGTGATTGCGGGATTCGTAGTGTCGTTCAACCATGTTTCGGTTAAAAAGAGCAAGTCCCAGTTGTTGTCCCGGAGGGACTGCCAGATGTCAATGGCATGTTTGCTCAGTGATCGACAGTTAATCAGCGCAGCTCTGAGGGTCAGGGAGGACTTAGCTCCATGAGTGGAGGGAGGGTTCAATGAGTGTATTGTGTTGATGGTATGGTCTGAAGCAGGAAGGGTGAAGTTACAGACAGGGCAGGAATAAACCTGACTCCGAGCGTCTGAGATAGGAAGCGGGCGGGTCCCACATGGTGGGGGTCTCGCAGACATCAACTCAGTCCGGGAGTAGGTTGCAGTAATATGGCTAGGGAGGCGGGAAGGGAGACCGGCCCCGGTCGCGTCCTGATCGCGGACGAGCGCAGACGAGCTTGCCTTAAGCGCGCCTTCGTCCGCTGCGCTTCCGGTACATACACATATTTATGGAGATGTGACGGAGGGAGAGGGCGTGGCCTCGGAGTGGGCATGTCCCAGTCAGGGCGTGGGGAATGACGGTCAAAGAAGGTCGTCAATTTCGCCCTAATCAGCGCTCGTTATGCTGCGCGGAGGGGAGCCTGCACACTGCAGCTGTGTATCAGGCAGAATGAGTAAGTTCTTTAAAAACTAAATTTTAGCAGTTTGTTAAAAACAGTAAAGTGCTCAATCAATCTAGCTACTCCCGGCTGAGCCTCAGGAGGTTCCGAAAGTTATCTGGGCGCGTACAAGGCAGCGCGTCTTTTATCAACGCTTTGCAGGGGGCGTGGCCTTGGAGTGGGCGTGTCCCAGTCAGGGCATGGGGAATGACGGTCAAAGAAGGTCATCAATTTCGCCCTAATCAGCGCTCGTTATGCTGCGCGGAGGGGAGCCTGCACACTGCAGCTGTGTATCAGGCAGAATGAGTAAGTTCTTTAAAAACTAAATTTTAGCAGTTTGTTAAAAACAGTAAAGTGCTCAATCAATCTAGCTACTCCCGGCTGAGCCTCAGGAGGTTCCAAAAGTTATCTGGGCGCGTACAAGGCAGCGCGTCTTTTATCAACGCTTTGCAGGGGGCGTGGCCTCGGAGTGGGCGTGTCCCAGTCAGGGCGTGGGGAATGACGGTCAAAGAAGGTCGTCAATTTTGCCCTAATCAGCGCTCGTTATGCTGCGCGGAGGGGAGCCTGCACACTGCAGCTGTGTATAAGGCAGAATGAGTAAGTTCTTTAAAAACTACATTTTAGCAGTTTGTTAAAAACAGTAAAGTGCTCAATCAATCTAGCTACTCCCGGCTGAGCCTCAGGAGGTTCCGAAAGTTATCTGGGCGCGTACAAGGCAGCGCGTCTTTTATCAACGCTTTGCAGGGGGCGTGGCCTCGGAGTGGGCGTGTCCCAGTCAGGGCGTGGGGAATGACGGTCAAAGAAGGTCGTCAATTTCGCCCTAATCAGCGCTCGTTATGCTGCGCGGAGGGGAGCCTGCACACTGCAGCTGTGTATCAGGCAGAATGAGTAAGTTGTAGCGGAGTCTGGTGTTGTGGCATTCGCGGGATCCAGGGGTTCTGGCGCTGGCGCGGTCCAGGCACCGACGGGTGCAGACAGGCTTGCCTTAGGCGCGCCCGCTTAGCGCAGCCATGCAACGGCCTCCTTATAAGGCGGGTAGGGAGGGAGGAGCAGCTGGGAGGCGGGAGCGGGCAGCGAGGGGGCGGGCTGCAGGGGGCAGCGGCAGAAAAAGGTGGCGGGATACTGAAGAGAAAAGGGGGAGGGGGAGCGGCGAGCTGGGCAGAAAAACGAGGGCAGAAATGAAACTAAAGTACAATTTACACAAAACCAGGAGAATTAGGCAGAAAAGAGCACAACAGTATAAAGCATAGCTACTGTGCAAACCAAGGGTGTAGCGGCAGAATGGGCGAACTGGGTCACAGCAGGAGCAAACTCGCGCTTGGGGGGCAGCAGCAGCGGGGCTGACACACAGGTGGAGCTGTGCGGCAGTAGGGGAGCGACCTGGCCTTCAAGCAGGGTCAGGGGTCACTCCCACTGTCTCACAGCGGCCTCCATATAAGGCGGGTAGGGAGGGAGGAGCAGCTGGGAGGCGGGAGCGGGGAGGCGAGGGGGCGGGGCCGCATGGGGCAGCGGCAGGAAAAAGGCAGCGGGATACAGAAGAGAAATGGAGGCGGGGGGAGCGAGCTGGAAGGAAAAACGAGGACAGAAATGAAACTAAAGTACAATTTACACAAAACCAGGAGAATTAGGCAGAAAAGAGCACAACAGTATAAAGCACAGCTACTGTACAAACCAAGGGTGTAGCGGCAGAATGGGTGAACCGGGTAACAGCAGGAGCGAACTTGCGCTTGGGGGGCAGTGGGGCTGACACACAGGTGGAGCTGTGCTGCAGTAGGGGAGTTACCTGGCCTGCAAGCAGGGTCAGGGGTCACCTCATCTTACACTAGTATAACCTTTCATTACTCACTGTAAAATACAGAGTACCATATTTGAAACCATTGACACACCAATACCAGTTACTACATACCCACTCACTGATTCCTAAGTCTACACACACAACTCCCCATTCAACAACAGAATCATTTATACATGCAGTCACTAATTAATAGAACACTATCAAATTCACTTATACACATATATAGACATTGACACATCAGCAGTCATCTTAGTCGGTTATGCAGTCATCCTACTCACTCATGAAAAAAATTAATTGCACTTACATTTACTCACTTACCCAATTATCCAACAACACCTCATTTATGCAAACACATAGTAACTCATAGTTAATATGTTAAAAAATCAGCATTACAATTATACACTCATTCATATAGTTACTCTCACAATCACTGACTCTTGCACATACTTATTTATATACACCAACTCTCACATACAATGCCTTTTATTATTTTTCATTGTTGAAGATGTACAACTAAAACATATATTCGCTCACCAACACACAAATAAATACACTCAGTCACCCAAACAGCAGTTTACACATGCACTCTTAAACCTATACACCTAGTCAATCAACCATTCATACAACTATGCATAGTTACACACACCCCATCCAACCACACACAAACTCAGTGTAGCATACAAATACTCACCCAACTAATCAATAACTAATATAAACACTCATGTAGTTAGTGACCAACTGATGCAGCATGTTATACAACAACAGAGACAGTGATGCACACATTCACGTAGTTTAGTTACCAATCCATGTATTAAGTGAGACACTTTTAATTACTCACTTAAACAGACAGTCAGACAGCTACTAAATCCTCCATCCAGACAGTTACATATCCACTCAATCTTCAATACAGATTGGTATATATATAATACATATTTGAATTTCAAACTAAACCACAGTCACTGGATGATGTCATCAGTGATGTTGTCAGTGATGTCATTTGAGATGTCATCAGTGATGTCACTGACCATGTCATGAATGATGCAATATGTGACATCATCAGCAGTGCATTGCGGGCGTGCAAGTTATAGTTAGCAGAACTAACTATAACGGAGGAATTTCTATGGTTTTGTACGAGTGAAATGGCCAGCTAACTATAAAACCCCTGAAACTTTTGTTTTTTTGTGTGAATTTCTAAGGTTTTTTAAATGCTAATTTCTAACTATTACGTCTCTAGCCTATGGTTTTTTCTGTGAATATATATATATATATATATATATATTCACAGAAAAAACCATAGGCCGCCAGTAGGTAATTATAGTTAGGACCTAGTTTCCATAGAAAAGCGTTTTTTGTTTTGCCAATAACTTTGGCGCCGTTTGACAAATTCCACAAAATTTTCAAAACTAATTGTTCATTCAGGTCAGCTCCTGTCTTAAAAGTTTGGGGGTGATTTGTGGAGGAGGGACGAGAAAAGAGTGGGGTCCCAAAATGCGTTTTCACCATGTTAATTTCCATAGGAAACTTTAGACACGGCAACAACCAGAACTGCTGAACGGAATTACACCAAATTTGACAGAGAGATAGCTCTTGGTCCAGAAAGCATGCTTTTCTTTAAATGGTGTAAATCAGTTCAGTAGTTTTGGCGATATTTAAAGATTTACAGATATCGATATTTGAGAATTGTGAGACTGATTGGCTGACGTGTTCCAAGCATGAGCTTGCCTGGGACAGGCTGCCCACGCTTCAAACTAGGAAGCCTTGGCAGCCCTTTTGTGACTTGGTTGAAATGAGTAGGGGGGAAGGGGGGAAAAAAGTAGACAAGGGTAGGGTAGGAACACTGTGACCTTATTAGGGTGCTCAGGGGGTATCAAACATTTTTATATGTTTTCGGCGGAATTTGCGTAGGGACTGGAAATCACAGCAGGAAAAAGAAAAACAAAGCGCGGTGTTGAGTGCGTCATTTAATTAAGCCCCCGTGTGGGCCAGTTCCCGGGAGCTATGTTTAGTTATGATGTGGGGTTTACTTTTGTCACGAGGACCGCCACTTCTTTGGAGCAAATATAATGATATGGGGGTAGGCGTCTGCCCTCCCCCTCTGAGGAGCAGCATGTGTTTGGAGGTATATGCAAAATGTAAGTGTGAAGGCTTGAAGCTTCCCCAAGACTGTCCCAGGGGGCACTACTTGTTTGGGCATTCATGAATTAAAATGCGGGTTCTGTTGGGGACTGCCGGCCCTGGGAAATATGATGTTTGCGGGCTTTAAATTGGATGGAGGCGCATCGTCCAATTTCCCTTGAGGAGCTTTCCATGTCTCTGGTTATCGTTGTCTCTGAGGGCCGGTTCCAACAATGAGCCGTGGTGCCTACGCCATGGAAATTGTATTTTGCTATGGCAAGGTGGGATCTTTGCAGAGTTCTTGCACTGTCATAGCAAACTTTTGCTAAGCTTGATGGAAGCGAGAAGAGGAAATTAGCTCTTGCTTTTATGAAGCGAAGCAGATTTGCTTTTGCGCAAAGGGAGCTTGCATGAAGCAGCTGGCTTTGTTGAAAAGGAATGCCGGCTGCCAGAGGAGGTGGGGAGGTTGCAGGGAGTGCAGGGAATTGGGGCTCGTTGCCCGGTTCCCAAACATTTTGGCGAGGCTCGATACAGTTTCCTGAGCTAAAATGGTCCGGCTGAGGTTGTGTAACGAAACCTGAGGGGGCCCACCTGCAAGGTACGTGGAGTGGCCCTCTCCCGACTCAATCAGGAGCTCTCCGGCCGGAGCACTGTGCTGAGGGGGCCCTCTGGAGCCAGGGGGCCGCCCCGCACCACAGGGGCTGCGGGGGCCTGTGTTACTGAGTTATAGGGTGGATCTAAAAAGAGCCCTTGTTTTCATTGTGAGTTTGTTGGAGCTACATATAAGTGGGGATGCACAGCTTCAGGTTGATGAGAAAAACTCTGTTTTCATGATCTGTGAAGTGTACTTCATCACTTCTGTAGATGCCATCCATGTAAAACCGTATGTTGTTGTTGTGGATGGACCCCATTCTATGATCTCCGAGGTATGCAGGCACAGCTTTATTTACATTCTTCCTAGCTTTCCTAATCTGAGGACAGAATTGATTTGACCAGTTCAACTTCTGTCTTTGGCATATATTGGAGTATACAAAGACAGTTTGAGGCAAAAGCAATATCAATTGTCCAAAGGTATCCTTCATGAGCATTACCAGACCTACCCCAGTCAATGTGCCTAGGCCATTGCCACCACAGTGCACAATCATGAGGTCAGGGGGTTGGAGATGCAAAGAGTTTTTAACCAAAGGCAACAATTGGTGCCACTTTAATCCTGTTATGTTATGTTATGTTATGTTAAAAACTTTTATAAAGCGCACGTTCACCATGCGGTTTCATGGTGCTGATAGGGCAGAAATAAGGTTGCGGGAAGCTGAAATTAAATGTTATATGATTGAGCAAACAAATAGGTCTTGAGCATTTTTCTGAACTGTACGTAGGATGAAGTCAGTCTCATCTCCACAGGGAGAGAGTTCCAGAACTGTGGGCCTGTGGCAGCAAATCGAAGTGCTCCAAGCTTTTTGTGTTTAAAAGAGGGAACAGTCAGCAGGTTATGGTGAGAAGAACGCAGATCCCAAGAGGGGATATATCTTTGAATCCTAGACGAAATAAAGACAGGGCTACTGCCGTGAAGAGCTTTAAAAATGGTGCATCCCAACTTGAAAGCGCACCTTTTGGCCACGGGGAGCCAGTGTAAGTTTTTCATTATGGGGTCACGTGCTGCCATTTGGGTTGGTGAAAGATAAGTCTGGCGGCTTGGTTTTGAACCAGCTGAAGGCGTCTTAGTTGATAAGCAGGGATGCCACAGCATAAGGAATTGGCATAATTCAATCGGGAGATCACCAAGGCTAAAATAACCAAGGTCAGAGCTTCCCTAGAGATAAATCTGCTGAGTTTCCTTATTCTCCGTAATTGGAAGAAGCTAGCAGAAACTACTGAGCTTATTTGGGCATTCATTGACAGGTCATTAGACATCACGATGCCTAAGCTTTTGGCAGAATCTGCAGGCTCTGAAGGGTTACCAAAAGAGGTTGGCCAGAAATTGAAATGCCATGGGTTGGAGGAGCAACCTGTGAGAATCAGCTCAATTTTATCAGGGTTGAGCTTGAGTTGGTTGTGATTCATCCAATCCCTAATGCAGATCATGGTAGATTGAAAGTGAGTAACTGACGAAGCTGCCGAATTGATTTCAAACACCAATTGGAGGTCGTCAGCATAGTTGAATGTTCTAACCCTTTTTTCTTTCAAAGATCGAATTAAAGGGAGGAGATACAGATGAAAAAGGAGGGGAGAGAGAGAGGAGCCCTGAGGCACCCCACAGGTCAGTTCCCTTTTGTTGAACGAGAAATTAGAAAGCCGCACTGCTTGAAAGTGGTTGCCAAGGAAAGAGAAGAGCCATCTGAGCGCCAGACCCTGGATCCCGGCACTTCTGACACGGTCAACCAGAATGTTGTGGTCAACCGTGTCGAAGGCTGCTGATAGGTCCAAGAGGACCAGGGCCTGGGGGATACCGTTATCGGCTCCTCTTCTTAGTTCATCCATAACGGCGAGTATAACAGATTCCGTGGAGTGGACTGGTCTAAATCCTGCCTGATAGGTGTCCAAAATCTGATGGTGTTCAATAAATGAGCTGAGAAAGTTGGCAACATATGCCTCATGAACTTTACCCAGATAGGGCAGGAGGGAGATGGGGCGATAATTACTTAGAACTGAAGGGTCCACACCCGATTTCTTCAAAATGGGGATGATTTCTGCACTTTTGAAAATATCCGGGACAATGCCAAGGTTAAGTGAGTTGTTTAGGAGTGACAGAGGGGGGTCAGGACAAATAGAAAAAGCTTCCCAAAGAATATGGGGGGGACAACAATCAGTAGGGGAGCCAGAGTCGACCTTTTTGAGTAAGTCGAGAAAGGTCTCCTTCGAGATCAAGGGAATGTGTTCCAACTGATGTTCATTCTGACAGGTGTTCGAATCATAAGTGGATGGCCTGGAGGGGGGGATAATGGCTTTGATGACTGCGATTTTCTCAAGAAAAAAAGAGTTCAGGGAGTCGCAGAGACTCTGTGTCGGGACTGGCTTAGGCATGATCCTATTTGGTTTAGACAGCTCATTCACAATAGAGAAGATTTCTTTAGGTTTATTAGATGAATTGAGAACTTTATTTGAGAATAATCGTTGGTTCGAAGAATCTCCGTTTTGTATTCTTTCTGGAGGGCTACATATATAGCCCTCTTATCAGGAAGATAGTGATGTCTCCAACGGCGTTCTGCCTGTCTTAAAATAAGTTTCTTGTTTTTCAAGCCCTCAGAAAACCATCGTTGGGCATCATGGGGTCTTAGAATCGTGATTTTCTTGAGAGGGGCAATGTGATCACTGACCCGCTCGAGCCAGTTCTTGATGCTCTCTGCCTGGGTCTAAAATGCCTCCTGTGCAGGTGGAGCCGTATCAGTTAGCAGCGATCAGAAATGATCAGTATTCAGACGTTGCCAATTTCTTGACTGCACGTTCTTTAGATGTTGTGGTTTCGAAGGGGAGGCAACAGTGAAGGAGAAAGTTGTTAAAAAATGATCAGACCAAATGCAGGGAGAAATCGATGGAATAGAGATCTCTAGATTGGAAGTCCATATTTGGTCAAGGACATGGCCTCTTATATGTGTTCCTCTCTGTGCAAACCATTTAATGTCCACATTTTGTAAACCTAGGTCTTTGTCAATACATCTGTGTTCAGCAAACCTTTTGCACCAGAAAACATAGCTGTGTCCTACGATCCATACTAACATTTTGAAGGTATGGCTGGAAGGAATCAAAAGATGTATGTAGCTCATGTAGTCCGTAGATAGAATGAGAGATATGTTGAAAGGTGGAGACAAAGCTTTTTTTTTTTTAAAACGATAACTGATTGGGTGATGAAGAACATTGTGTAGTGAAAACTAGGGTGCATGGTACTTGCGTGAACAAGTATGTTTCTGATTGGTTAACAAAAAATGTTTGAAACATACACTACATAGGATACGATCAGAGATGCGGAGCGCAACCACACCTGCTACCTACATTTGGAAGGTACTGTTCTTAACTTAAAAAATGGTGAACTTGTGACCTGCACCGGCTGTTGAATGTTCCAGAAACTGTTAAGATGAAGTATAGTGAACTTATGACCTGCACGTGGCGTTGAATGTTCCAGAAAATGTTGGGATGAAATTTGGTGAACTTGTGACCTCCAGTCTTCCGTTAAATGTTGCAGAAACTGTTGGTATGGAAATTGGCGAAAAGATGATTGGGGAGGAGTAGAAATAACTGTGGTATTAAAATATGAAATGCAAAATTAATTACAGCTGGTAAGCTATTAACGTTAATTTTTCAAAATGAGTAGTTTGTCTAGGAAAAGTGTGTTCTTAAAATTTGCAGTAGTATTATTAGAAATAGGCTTCTGAATTGTTGTAAGTGTTCGGGGCTGTATAGCGATGTGGCAGTGTGGGGGAGTGTGCAATCCACAAAAAATAGAACCAGTTTGGGGCATTTTAGAAGAGAGTTAGAGAGGGTTAATTTGAGTAACCAATAGGAATGTGTTTTGCAATTTCAAATAATGAAGGAAGGATTTGTATTTGTTATGTGCATGTATCTGTGCGGAAAGAGAGGGAAATTATGCCATGACTGATTTTATTCTTGACGAGAGTCTAGAATTATACATTTATTGCCTAAGAAAGAAAATATTGCATGCGTTTGTGGAATTTGAAATCTGCATACCAACTACAGAGGTGAGTTAGGAATGAATAAGGCGTGTTATATATTGTGTAGTAGTGGTTAAGTCTTTGAGACAATATTTTTTAAAGTTTGAAAATATTTTTGGGGGGGTCAATAACATAGTATTATTGAAGTGTGCTGTTTCACATTTGTTACAAAATGTGCATTTAGTGTAAGTAGTTGCTTAACAAGTACCCCATATATATTTAGGAGTTTTTGAGGAAGAAGAAGTGTAGTTTGTCATGTTTAAAGGAGTATATGGTTTTGAAAGTGAGGTACAGGGTTAATTTGGGTTCCAAAATGGATTCAGGCAACATAAAGAAAATGTTGCACATTTGCACGTTGTTACTTGTCAAAAAATAGTGGGGAGGGGGGTTAGAAGAGGCATGTTTTATTAACTTGAGGGAAATTTAAAAAAAAGAAATATTGTGTGCAGACGTTGTGCTCAGACTTTTGACACTGTTGAACTATATTTGAATATGTGTAGGCAACTGTCACAGTCCCTGGCCATGCAGAATGTGCAGACATTCGAAGGCCGGCAGATCGAGAGACTAAGAATGACACGTCCCTTTCTATATGTATTTTTACATGTGTTATGCATCAGAAGATTTGATAACTATATAACAGTGGTATATATCTATTTATATGTTTCTTTTAAGTATGTGCTACTAGGAAAGATACAGCTCCATGTACATATGCTTTCAGTGATATGGTGACACTCTTAACTGTGAAACGAAAAGGGTTTCTGCTTTGCATTTGGATAGAGTCAACACTGTTAGTAGTTGCTGAGTAGTGAAGAATGAAAAGACAGATGAAGTGAAATACATGGTGGTAAAGGGATTAGTGATTATGGTACTTTGTATGAGTATTTGGGAAGGTATTGTTGAAGTGTGCCGTATATATTTAAGTGTTTTCGTGAAATGGGGAATGTAGTCTCTTATGTTGAAAGGACTGCATGGTGTTGCGAGTAAGGTACAGGGTTGAATTAATATTGAAAATCAGCCCGGTCAATGTAAGAGAAATAGAGATGTTTGTAGATTGTGCATTGTCGGAAACAAACGGTGGGGGGGAGTTCCTTTACAAGAGATATTTTCTATGAATGTGTGAGAGATAAAAAAAGAAATGGAAATGTCCCGAGCATATTTTGTGTACGAATTTGTTCACACTGGTGAAGTACATGTGAATATAAATTAAGGGAATTGTCAGGTTCTTTCCCTGTGCTGAATCTGCGTATATTAGAGGGCCGGCAGATCAAGAGTTTGGGAATGACACGTCTTCCCTTAACCCCCTCTCCTCCCTCCGCTCTCTAAACGATTTGTCTCCCGTTGTTTGTAAAAGGAACATAAGAGAGGCCCATGTACCCTGAAAAATAGCACTTAGACCTTTACTGGCTTGTTGGTGGCATCTGTACAGCAAAGAGAAAGTTGCAATCCGTTTCAGTGGTACAAAGTGCAGTGTGTGATGTTGCAAGGGTTACATGGTCTTGTGTCTAAGGTACAGGGATGAATTGGGGTCCAAAATCGGCCAGGGTAATGTGCAAGAAATGGCCTTCTGCAGATTGAAGCTTGTGGGAAAATACTGGGGGGGGGCTTTAACACGGACATGATTTATTATTTTCAGTGAGATGAAAAAAATTAAATGTTGTTTCCCCTTTTTGTGCATTGGTTTGTGCACTATTGTGAAGCACACATGAATATAAGTTAAGGTATTGTCAAGCTTCCTGCTTGTGCTGAACCTGCGTACATCACAGGGGTGGCAGATTGAGGGACTGGGAATGACACGTCCCTTGAGGCCCCCCCTTTCCTGTCGCTCTCTAACGGTTTTTCTCCCGTCGTTTGTAAAAGGAAGGTAACAGAGACCCATCTGCATTGATCATCACTGGGCTGCTAGGGGCATCTGACGGGCAGAGAGAGATAGTCATAATTGATTTCTGTGCTATATGAAAAAAGCCTTTATTATCAAGGAAGTGGCAGAGAGAGGCGTTAGCCTTCTTGACTAAACGCTTCTCTCTGCGACTTCGGAAACGCGTGGCTGCACCAAATTAACAAGGATATCGTGCCACCAGAGTGCAAAACAGCATTTTGGAAAAAGGTTTGTTTATGTACAGGAAGGGGCGCCTTCCTGTTCATTAACAAACCATGGCATTTTGCTTTTTCCATGTGTGCTGCACAAGTCAGCACACATGGAAAAAGCAAAAACGAGGAGAAATAAAGCATTTCTCTTCATTTCGGCAAGTTAAGACTAGGGTTTTCCTGGTCTTAATTTTGGCACTGTCTCCTATTAACGCTGCCCTTGTTAATAGGGGGGAGAGTCAAAATCAATGGGTGTTGTGGTGGATGCTGTGGTGGCGTTAGGGGCTTGTTAATATGCCCCATAGTGCCTCAGTGAATGCTTCAGTGCAAAAGTACTCTCTCGCTCATTGCATAACTGCATAAGTAATCAATGATTGTTTTAATTTGTGTGGTAGTAGTGCCTACTTGATTCTATGACTGCATTGCTACTGCCTAAGTGACTACATCAGTAAAAAGATAATACCTACCTGTTTACAACACTGCATGGAAACAGACTGAGTAAAAAGATGACTTCGAGAGTAATTTCTGGATCATTGTGGGAGTGCATGGGTAGTACCTGAGTTAATCAATGAGTGCTTTTCTACTGCCTCATCCATTAATAAAGTGCAATGGGGGATTGCATAATTCTGTTGGTAATGTCTGATTGATTGATCTCTGTATAGCACAGCCTCCATGATTTCATAAAACATTACCCTGTTTATACATTAAACTACATTGAAACTACTTTTATTCATGAATTGGATTCCTTGGTTTTGCATTTTGCCGTCATAATGAAGATACAATTTCGTAACAGAGAACCACACATATTCTTTAGTTTGTATACAAGTTAAATTAAACATAAAATCTAACTTTCTGCCCCTAATTTAAACTGTTTTTTAAAACAAACTCCAGTAGCTGCTGTTAATCCCACCCTCAGTGTGCAATTCAAAAGCAATTATCTTATTACAAATAAATGCAAGTGTTGTTGCCTACATGCAGGCGTTCTGTACAGAGCAACTCTTTCACAATGTGTAACATGTTCCAGCAATGTCTTTTGTCCTCCCCACATGGCCTTGAAGATAGTTTGGTATGGCCTTCCATTTCTACTTTGAAAACATACATTAAAACACTAACAGAAAACGCTACTGTTTCAACAACAAACGGCTCTCACATAACCTCGTGAGACCTTGAAAAAGCAGGTGGCTAAACTAGCAACTGACATTGACTCAGTCTTCTATGGAAATCTCCCACTACATTTTGCACAATTTATACACCAAATATTAATCACTCTGAAACTCAAGGTCTACCACATTTTTCTAAACTATCTGACTGCCGCCTTGTTATCTCTTTTCAGACTATTTTTATAGTAATACCGGATTTCATTCATTCTAATTTTGCAAGCGCATTTGGTGGGTCCCTTGGTGCTCCTCCTTTTCATCCGCAATAGTCTTTCTTTAGCTCCTACTACGAAATGGCTGCCCGTCCTCTGCTTCAACCCCATCCATGACAAATGCAGCTATACCGTAAACAAATGCTACAACATTTTGAATTCTTGCCTTTGCCGATATTTGGCATCAGATATAAAGAATTTCTGCTACGTGTACTTCACCTGCATGCAACCTGTCTTTTACTGTCTCCGGTGCCCCTTTGAATGTGACCTGCATGTCTGCCTCTCTACTACTTCACGCGGTCCCCTGAATTATGAACTGTTGCTGGGTCCATTGCTGGCTCATGACCTGGACTGTTCTGGAGACACACGCTTGAGGGATACATTTAATAATGCAATAACGGGAAGATGGAGTACATGCGCTCATACGGAGAGACTCTTGCAGCAGACTATCATCGAATATCATACAAGTTGCCCTGACATGGTCCTGCTTGCAGAAGATTATGATGACCATGTCTGTTCTTTCGACTTGCTGAATTGGATGGCGAAACTCTTTGCTTGGAGAGGTTCAGATGACCTTTTGGAACTGATTGCATATCACGGTGCGTCTGAGATCTTGAGCTTTGATGAATCTCCATAAGTGTGCATGGTAACCCAATTTGACGAGCTCTTATTTCTACACTTCAAGAACACTGTTTTGTTTTCTTTTTCTCTTTTCACTTTCCTTCCTTTTTGGATTTTCAGACATTGACTTTCTTTATGAATCCCCCTTTACAAACTTGGTTACGCTCTCTTGATGTTTCCGCTCTGTTTACCTGGTTGTTACATAGCTAGTCGACGAAATGGGCAACTTGGCCATTGGGGACTTTACTATATATATTTAAAGTTATGTAGTCTGTAGACAAACCTCTGAGATGTTCTATTTTATGATAACACTTCTTTTTAGCTGAGAGAGAAACGTAACTCAATATGGTCCTTTCTCTATTCTCTTTTTCTGATGACATCTCCCTTTATCACTACTATACTGATTATAATTCTATCATATAGTTTCTTTTTTGTTGTGGCACATATACTGCACATTCCGCCATGAACTTTAAAATATATATTTTTTAAAGTTTCATGTCTGTGTCATATGTTACAAATATAATACAGACAGTTAATTCCTTTCCCACCATGTTTTTAACGTTGTTTGCCTGTTCCATTATCACTACCCACCAACTACTAACAATCTTGAGCCTAACCAAATGCAAACCAGAAACCCTTTCCAGGTTACAGTTGACAGTTTCACCATATTACTAAAAGGATGCATACACCTCCTGTGCCTTTTTGGGGTGGCATCATACTTAAAAGAAACATACAACTACATATATTTGTGTGTTTTATAGCTATCACATCTTCCAATATATAGCTTGTGTGAAAATACGTGTTCAAGCATAGACATACCTCGGCAAAATTAAATGTTAACACCAATTGTCGAGCAATGTAAATTGGGGCGATATGTATGTTGCAACTGTGGGGCATATTAACAAGCCCCTATCGCCACCACAACGTCACTTTCAATGACGTTGTGGTGGCAATAGGGGCCTCGCCTTATTAACAAGGCAGCATTAAGCCTTTTAACGTGGCTTAACGCTGCCTTGTTAATAAGGCCCCCTTTCACGCTGTGTTTAGAGTGAAAGGAGCAGGCAGTGAGTGTTGTGGTGGGCGTTCCACCACAACACCCATTGATTTTGATGCTGCCCCCTATTAACGAGGGCAACGTTATAAGGAGACAGTGCAAAAATGGTCTTAATTTGGCAAAATGAGGAGAAATGCTTTATTTCTCTACGTTTTTGCTACGGCTCTTACTGTGTCAATGTTTCTCTTCTGAGGCACTCTGGAATGTAGGTTTTCTCAAGGCATTCACTGAGGTAATATGTATACAGAGGTACATTTTTTAAAGTACTGTCTATGAACTTATCCATTCAGTGATTTACAATGGAAGCATTTCTCCAATTATTCTGGCAATACACTGTGACTCATAGAAACTGTGAGGCAGTATGTTATGACGGCCACTAACCTGCATTCCAGTTTTTTGAGTCCTGGCACTGACAGGCCCCCAACCCCTCTGAGGAGCAATAGAATGAAAGTAGTAGAATATACACATTCACACTATATCCCCTCAGGGGGAAAGGGAATGGGGACGAGAAAAGAGAAAAGGAGAAATGAGGAAATGTTATCAAGCGTCTTATTGCGTCAACGTTTCTCTTCTCAGGGACTTGGGAATGTAGGGTTTCGCAAGAGAACTGTGTCTTCTGAATTATGTCTTGTTGTGAACAGGAGTTGGTGACGTTAGATGTAAATGCAAATTAACAAATAATGTAACAACTGAATATCTAACACACATTGAACTTTTTAGCATCTTTTATACAAATACCTAAAGGTTAAATATCCGGAAATATTAAAAAAATATTTAAATATTATTCTTTCAAGAAATACTTTTAGTTACTTGTTTCCTAGAGCACAAGAAGCAATTACAATGGTTAATTCCACCACTCGGATAAATAGCCACGCATTAAAAATATCTACTATTCCTTAATCCAAAAATTTAGAAATCCATAATCTCTTTTCTTATCGTAAAAGAAGAATCCGACGCTGGAGAAGGGAAGCTGTAACGCAGACTGGAGACAGGTAAATGACTCGCAAAAACAAAACTAAGCGCTTCTCAAAGGGCGTGGTGTAGTTTATATAGTCTTTGGTTATCAAGTAGCCTATGGAAGCAACGTGCTGTCCCACGCATTTAGATTTCACGATTTTCGGCTAACATGTGCTCACATTTTGACTGTTTGACATGTGCACATGTTGGGAAAGGTTGAAAACTGTTAACCACTAAAGCTTCTCATTTGCATGCTCACACGTGTGAACTGTTTGACATGTGCACACGATGGTAGAAGTTGAAAAGTGTTAACATCCGAAGCGTCTCATTTGCATCCTCGTCTAACACTTGCTATGATTCTGAATACAAGACATATAAATAAACTATGGTTCAGAATATAAGAAATAGAAATAAAAATAGGGAACATTTAGCACCACAATGCTTCAATAGCTTGATCAGTGTTAACTAAGTTTTAATCATGGCTGAATTAAGAGTCATGACACAGTACTGTTACAGTCATTTTTTCAGTACAGAAGTATGCATTTATTTATGTATTTCACTGAATAAACCATAGGTTTCAGGGATGTTATAGTTAGAAATTAGCATTTAAAAAACCTTTCAAATTCACTGAAAAAACCATAGTTTCAGGGAAGTTATATTTAGAAAAAATAGCATTTAAAAAACCTTAGAAATTCACTGAAAATACCACAGGTTTCAGGGACGTTATAATTAGATGGACATTTCACTCGTACAAAACCAGAGAAATTCAGCAGTTATAGTTAGTTCAGCTAACTATAACTCCCGCCCCCGCAATGCACTGCTGATGACATCACATATTACATCATTCATGACATGGTCAGTGACATCACTGATGACATCTCAAAATAACATCCCTGATGACATCATCCACATGATAATCTGATGCACCTCGCCATACCCTAATATAAACTTTGGTACACCTACTTTAAAATACAGACTACTATTTTCCAAACCATAGACACACCAATACCAGTTACTGCATACCCACTCACTGATTCCTGGGTCGACACATACATCCACTCATTCACCCATACAGTCACTCACACATGCAGTCAACCATCAATACGGCACTATGATGTACACTCATATACTTATACAGACACTCACACACTGCCACTCATCCTTGGAGTTACTCACACACCTAGTCAGTCATGCAAAGAATCAATCACACTCCCAGTTACTCACCTATACAGGTATACACACACTACCTTACTTTTTCAAACATATATTAACACATACATACAGTCTTATACAATAACTAATACAAGCACACACTCATCCATACAGCCACTCTCACAATCACTCACTCTCACATATAGTAATTTATATACTCCAACACTCACATATACTGCCTTTCACAAATGTAGTTACTCACACATGTACCACTGAGACATCTAAACACTCACCAACACACCCATACATACACTCACCCACCCATACAGCCCTTCACAGATGTACTCTTGAACCCATAAACCCAGTGAATTACCCACTCGCACATTTATGAACAAAGTCACACTCCCCCACCCACCCACACGGACACTCAGGCACCCATACAGATACTCAGACAACCAATGAATAACCCATATAGACACTCATTTAGCTACTCACCACCCCATGCAACCGCTTACACACCAACTGACAGACTGATACAGACATTTACACAGCTTAGTCAGTAACCCATGCATTCAGTAAAACACGTTTAATCACTCACTTTGACAGTCAGTCACGCACCTACTAAATCATCTGTTCAGACACTTATACACCCACTCATTCTTCAATACACCTTGGCATATATATATTATCTATTGGCGGTCGCCAGTAGATAGTTATAGTTAGGACCGAGTTCCCATAGGAAATCTGAAAATTCTATTTTGAATAACTTTGGCGCCGGTTGACTTATCTTCGTGAAATTTTCAAAACTAATGGGGCGCTCCGCTCTGCTCCTACCCTGAATGTCTCGGGATGATTCGTCAAGCGGGGGCTGAGAAAAAAGAGGGGTTCCAAAACGCGTTTTCCCCATGCATTTTCCCATAGGACCTTTAGTCGAAGGTACAGCCCGAACGGCTGAACAGAATTAATTGAAATGTGGCAAAGAGGTAGTCCTCAGGTCAGGCATGTGCCTTTTGCATAGATGGTGTCAATCTGTTCAGTAGTTCCTGAGAAAATTGCAGTTAAAAGTACATAAATATCTATATGCGCGCACCGTGCGCGCACGGTGCTCGCACGGGGCTCGCACCAAATGTCCGCGAGCGTAATTCTGATTGGTCGTTAGATGTCAGTCAACATTCCAATCAGTCGAAATCAGGAAGTGTCGGACGCCATTTTGTGTGTGACAGTGAAAAAGAAATGTGGAGAACGTGAAAAGGGGGCAGGGTAGAGAGTTCCTGACACCCTAGCCTTTGTCAGGGGTCCCTGAAGGACCCCGAAGGGTGAAAAAAACATTTTATTTTTTTTCAAAAAATCGCGGAATGTGCGCACGGTGCACGCACCGCCCAGCCGCCATTTTGAGTTTTAAAGGCAGAAGAGAGCTAAAAACACAAGTGGAGAACATGAAAAGGGGGCAGGGTAGAGAGTTCCTGACCCCCTAGCCTTTGTCAGGGGGTCCCTGAAGGACCCCGAAGGGCGAATTTTTTTTTTTATTTTTTTCAAAAAATTGCGGGTGCGCACACGGTGCGCGCACCCCCCAGCCGCCATTTTGAGTTTTAGAGGCAGAAGAGAGCTAAAAACACAAGTGGAGAACGTGAAAAGGGGGCAGGGTAGAGAGTCCCTGATTCCCTAGGCCTTCTCAGGGGGACAAAGAAAGACCCCTAAGGTCCCAAAAAAAAAATGTTTTATAAATATTGCGCGCGACCGCAATCCACTGCTGATGACGTCACATATTACATTACTCATGTCATGGTCAGTGACATCACTCATGACATCACTCATGACATCACTGATGACATCATCCTTGTGATAGAGTGGCGGTTGCGTGAGTTATAGTTAGCTGAACTAACTATAACGGGGGAATTTCAATGGTTTTTTACGAGTGAAATGTCCAGCTAACTATAACATGTGTGAAACCTATGGTTTTTTCAGTGAATTTGCAAGGTTTTTTAAAAGCTAATTCCTAACTATAACCTGTGTGAAACCTATGGTTTTTTAAGTGAATATATATATATATACTCACAAAACATATTTAAACTTTACAGAAACACACAGTCACTGGATGATGTCATCAGTGATGTCCTTTGAGATGCCATCAGCGATTTCATCAGTGATGTCACTGACCATGTCATGAATTATGTAATATGTGACGTCATTAGCAGTGCATTGCGGGGGCGCGAGTTATAGTTAGCTGAACTAACTATAACGGACGAATTTCTCTGGTTTTGTACGAGTGAAATGTCCAACTAACTATAAGGTCCCTGAAACCTGTGTTTTTTTCAGTGAATACATATATGAACCAAATGTTCTCAGGTGCTGGGAGCCCCCAACCCCTGCAGGTTGGCCTCAGCAACTGGAAAAGGAGCATTCTCTTAAAAAACATTGTAGACAAAACAGCGAGACCCAATTCTAGTGAATACCGATCATTTTATTCCATAGACACCCTGACAACATGCTAATGCTTCTTTACTAACAAGCCTTATTCAAAGATGAGCAGATTTTTTAATGTAAAATAACCAAATGCTTGTTTCATGTGACTCTATTGTTTAAAGGTCCACAAATACCAGAATGCACTTGGAGTGAAAACATTTGTTTCTCTGAAATGCAATGTATCATAATATTGCTCAATTGCATCCAATCACTGCAATTTGCACTTACAGCGATTATTTCTTGTTAAAGTACAAAATCAAATTAAAGTGACCATGTGCTGTAAACAAGCCTGGTAAATAAATTCACAGTTTTACAATCCTTACTCATATACATGATGCTGTCAGTGATCAATGTCTCTTGAAATGCAAGGACTTTGGAATCGTCAAAGGAAGATAGGCACTACCCTCCGTGTCCCTTGCTCACCTCCTCACTCAACGATGCACAGCCCCCCTCCCTGAGCTATTGAAGCCCAGGGACCCCATTCCATGGGGCTGGTTCAGATGCTATGTCCTGGGGACCTCTGAAGTGGGCAGAGAAACAGATGAAAAGTTTGCTCCGACTCAGAGTGAGCAGCATTATTATTAGCAATGTTGGCTCCACTGCATGCGAGGAGCTGGCTGGGGCCGTGTGGGCCTTCAAGCACCTGTCATGGCCTCCAAAGAGTCTTCGAATGCTGCGCTGGGATGGCACCAGGTCACCCATCTTTTAGAGGAAGGGCCCTGGGGGCTTGGGACCCTGGGGCCAAAAAAAGCCCAGAGACGGACACCACGTGCCCCCCTTCTTTTAAAAAATGCACCATGGATGGAGTCCCTAGAGATGAAATCACCCAGGGGGGCCTCATGACCCCTTCTCTTTAATTTTAATAGTGGCCCGGGTATGGTGTCTCCAGGGCCTAACAAGGCTCAGGAGTGGAGCTATGTGGCCACTTTCCCCTTTATATTTAATAGTTGCCCTGATGGTTGAGGTCCCCGGGGGCTAACAAGGCTCGGCGAAAGGGGTTTACACAGCTTCCCTCCCCTTTAAAATAAATAAGCCCCTTGTGGATAGGGTCCCCAGTGCCTACGGTGACTCCAGGAGGGGGCCACACTGCACCCGTCCCCTTCAATATATATATGGCCCTGGGAGATTGGGTTCCTGGGGGATGGTGTCCCTAGGGCCCGGCTTGCGGCCAGCCCAACTGCAGCATGAGGCCGGAGGTCGTGCATGGCGTTGGTTGGATTTACGAATCGTAATTAAATGTTACTTTATGTGAAAAAATGGAAATTCAGTGAAATAAACAATGGTTAAAGTAACATTATAGTTAGTTGACACGTTCAGTAACAATAGGGGTTATAGTAACCTGAGATGGGTTATAGTAACCTGAGATAACTATAATATAACTGGTGGTTTAGTTGTTAATAATAATAAACTTTAAAACATTACGTTGCTACTGAACATTCCATCTAAATATATTGTTCCATTAACCTTTGTTTCAGATTATATATATACATAGATATATATATATATATATATATTAATTAATTTGGATGATAGTAAGCAGCGATTCAGAAGGATTGTGGTATCGGACTGTATTGACCAGCATGCACTGCTTGACACGTGACATTCACCTGAATGTTATTAAAGAGAATTTAAAAGCAGTGCTAATTCAGTCTTGTGTGATTTTAGAATCTGCTGCTGACCGTGAACAAGGAAGCCAATTCTGAAACGCGTTGGGCACTTTGAATATTTATGAGGAAACTTGCTGACCTTTTCCATGCTGAGCTTGTTATTTTGCCCCGGTGAGGAGTGCACTTTTTGTGGATAAACTGTGAAAAGTAATATATACGGCTGGTCCGGCCGTTGAGTGCACCACCGCCGATCATACAGGGCGGGTCTGCGGCTTTGGAAGTGTGAAGCCATGCGGACTCCTGGGACGCTCTCATGGGGCATGGTGAAGGCGCATTGTTTCATCGACCGTATCAAGGTGTTGCAGGGATTCTGCTTATACACAGAACTATGCGTAGAACCCCAGGACCTCAGTGAATTGTGGTGTACCAGAAACTCACCTCAGAACCCAGAACCCAGTATCCGGCTAGCATAAGTGTCCCATTCGTTATCCGAGATTTAGCTCGGCGGTCCCAATGAAAAGACAACTCAGAACAAGCGACTCAGTGTACTCTCAAGAATGGTGGGAATCGGAAATACCTGTTCGTATATTATTCTCACATCAGTCCACAACAAGAATAAACAGAGACACGGTGAAAATAAAAAGAGTTTATTTTTATAGACCACGTGTCCTAAGATGCAGTACTTTGGCTAATACAAGCAGACAAATGATTATAATTAAAACCATCAGCATCGTTACAATACCATAGAATATAAAGGGAGTGATCATGTTATAAATGACAGTGGATACTACCACCTTCCCTTAACTAAGAAGCTAATATTATTATTATGCTAATAAAAGGTCTCTTAGGCTTGAACAGGGGACCCCATACCTCAAAGATCAGCTTAGTGAAATCACATCACAGGAGCATCAGAAGTCTTCTCGCAGGAAGGCTCGTCTTCGGTCTGAATATTAAACATGATGTCTGCAATATTAAAAGCACCAACTTTCAGGTATTCGCAGCTGCCTGTATGTTATGGCTAAATAGTGAGTCGATCAACCTAGAGTGGAAAACATGCATTGTCTAACGACCCAGACTGTTCTTGTTACACCATGTACAGACCAAGGTCGCTGCGCAGAGCTCGGGATGGTAACAACTGATTGCTCTCGTGTGAGGCAAAGCGCGAGCCAGCAGTTTGTTTAAACAATAACATGTAGATGCAGTGTCGTGCGCAAAAGCAGCAAGATGGCTTTCTAACATCTAACGTGGTTATGCTAACTTAACAATGTATGTACGTATTAAGGGATTCCTTACTACAAAGGGTATTAATTAATTTGGATGATAGTAAGCAGCGATTCAGAAGGATTGTGGTATCGGACTGTATTGACCAGCATGCACTGCTTGACACGTGATATTCACCTGAATGTTATTAAAGAGGATTTAAAAGCAGTGCTAATTCAGTCTTGTGTGATTTTAGAATCTGCTGCTGCCCGTGAACAAGGAAGCCAATTCTGAAACGTGTTGGGCACTTTGAATATTTATGAGGAAACTTGCTGACCTTTTCCATGTTGAGCTTGTTATTTTGCCCCGGTGAGGAGTGCACTTTTTGTGGATAAACTGTGAAAAGGAATATATGCGGCTGGTCCGGCCGTTGAGTGCACCACCGCCGATCATACAGGGTGGGTCTGCGGCTTTGGGAGTGTGAAGCCATGCGGACTCCTGGGACGCTCTCATGGGGCATGGTGAAGGCGCATTGTTTCATCGACCGTATCAAGGGTATTAATTAATTTGGGTGATAGTAAGAAGTGATTCAGAAGGATTGTGGTATCGGACTGTATTGACCAGCATGCACTGCTTGACACGTGATATTCACCTGAATGTTATTAAAGAGGATTTAAAAGCAGTGCTAATTCAGTCTTGTGTGAATTTAGAATCTGCTGCTGCCCGTGAACAAGGAAGCCAATTCTGAAACGCGTTGGGCACTTTGAATATTTATGAGGAAACTTGCTGACCTTTTCCATGCTGAGCTTGTTATTTTGCCCCGGTGAGGAGTGCACTTTGTGTGGATAAACTGTGAAAAGGAATATATACGGCTGGTCCGGCCTTTGCGTGCACCACCGCCGATCATACAGAGCGGGTCTGCGGCTTTGGGAGTGTGAAGCCATGCAGACTCCTGGGACGCTCTCATGGGGCGTGGTGAAGGCGCATTGTTTCATCGACCGTATCAAGGGTATTAATTACTTTGGATGATAGTAAGCAGCGATTCAGAAGGATTGTGGTATCGGACTGTATTGACCAGCATACACTGCTTGACACGTGATATTCACCTGAATGTTATTAAAGAGGATTTAAAAGCAGTGCTAATTCAGTCTTGTGTGATTTTAGAATCTGCTGCTGCCCGTGAACAAGGAAGCCAATTCTGAAACGCGTTGGGCACTTTGAATATTTATGAGGAAACTTGCTGACCTTTTCCATGCTGAGCTTGTTATTTTGTCCCGGTGAGGAGTGCACTTTTTGTGGATAAACTGTGAAAAGGAATATATATATTTATATCTATGTGTCTATTGGAGACACAATTGCAACCTTTGCACATATTTATTTTTATTTTATGATTGGGATATATGTGGGTCTATGACAACTAGAACCCACAGTCTGACAAACCAACCTATTGGTATTCATACCAGAATGTATCGGCAAACGGGAACAGTACTCCCCTGGTTTGGGGCTCCAAACTCCGGCATCTAACACTTAAGTGGGCCGTTTACTGGCAGTCCAATGAGGAATAATGAACATAATAGTACATGGGCTGCATAATTGCACTAGGAATTTTATCTAATTTTTACACATTATTTTATGCACTAGAGTACTTCCACTTACGGCAATATGGACATATTGACAGCATTGGCATCATAACCTACTTTGACCTATGGGTTAAACTCAATAAAATGTGCGTTACAAATAAGTATTTTACGGTTATTCAGCTCATCATGGGTTTACGGGTTTTGATAGTGGGGCATATATTGTGTAAGACACAGCGTCACTGAGGCACTCTATAAACAACTTTGGGCTTAAAAAGCAAAATGTTTGAATAAATTGACTTTATTTTAAAAGTCTCAGGAAATTCAAACAAACATTTTAAATATTTAAAGTATTTATATTTTTTATATTCATGTATTGTCTTTCTTCTAAGCTCAAATCCACTGTGAAATGTTATCCCATGGTGTATAAATATGAAATTTTATTGGTTTAACTTAAACAATATTGCAATATATTTAATGTTTTCTTCTATGTCTGTTGCAAAATTTGCACACGTGGTAAGCAACACCCAGCACTTGTCACTTTAAATATATTGATGAAACGCGGATCCCATGTCATGTGATCAAGGATTGTAGTGAGCTGAAACGCGTAATGGAGACCATGCACCAATAAATCTTTGAAGCACATACCGTGGTCTGTATCCGTTTATCTGGAAATCCTTGGGCGATATTTATATCCTTTAAAGAATTCCCCACTGAAGATATGTGTGAGCAAGACCGCTTGACAGTTGAAACGCATCACGATGTATGGATTTATGATGTAATAAATCCTCGTTTGATTACCGCAATCCTTGTGGCTTCAGTCCTTGAGAGCGTGCTGGCTACGCATTCTTTTAACTGACTTAATTACCGGTGGCTTCGCCAGTAGCGCGCCACCCCCTCAATGGGTTTCCTGGTGCCCGGAATGAGCGTGTCCCTGTTGTGGAGATATATATATATATATTATATATATATATATATATTTAAAGGCATGGTAACTCACTCGAGACGCACACAGTTCTGCACAAGGTTACCAGCCTTTATTAAAGGTATGGACACTTGTCATTAGCAGGCTGGATCAGCAGCTTTCCGAAACGCCGACGCGTTTCGAGTTTCCTCTTTTTCACAGGCTATCGGAAAAATCATGCTGTGGTGGGCAGCTCCCTCAATTTATACATAGTTCCGCCCCAATGGGCTCAATGAAGACTTGTGGGAGCTGTAGTCCCGGTTATTCCATCAAAGTTAAACGTGCACTTCTTTCTGCCATATAAAGCCCGAAGTGGGCCCCCGCATATAACAGTGTCCTCAATCCTTCGTGCAGACTCCACGATGTGGACGGCAAATCCCCTCCACGTGGTGCCCTTGAGATCCACTGTTATATGCGGGGGCCCACTTCGGGCTTTATATGGCAGAAATAAGTGCATCTTTAACTTTGATGGAATAACCGGGACTACCGCTCCCACAAGTCTTCATTGAGCCCATTGGGGCGGGACTATGTATAAATTGAGGGAGCTGCCCACCACAGCACGATTTTTCCGATTGCCTGTGAAAAAGAGGAAACTCGAAACGCGTCGGCGTTTCGGAAAGCTGCTGATCCAGCCTGCTAATGCTTCTCTCACAGTGGTTCCCAAATGCACACAGACTCACTGTGTGATTCTAGACAAATAACACTATCCCTTGCACTATATCAAAACACATTTCTTCATCTAGAAGTAGTACTACATTTTAGTATAGAAACATAACATAACTCATTTCACAAATTCATAAACAATGACTGGTTTCTAATTCTACCAAAATATAAAAACTGCACAGTTATCTGTCTACAAACACATGAAACACACAAATGCCTATCACAGAATGGTTTCTACATACACACACATTGTAGAGAAAAAAAGTACTCCCTACACTTTAGCAGGAAAAATACATTAGTCTGATTAAAATCAAAATAGTCTACATACATCCCCTCACAATTAAATAACTCATCTTTCAAGTTCTTTTGTAGATTAAGGAGTATATCAATCACTCAGCATATTTTCTTTTACAGAATCTCTGCACTGTGCACCTCTCAGTAAAAGCAAAGAATGAAAAAGTTTCCCTTTCATTTTCCACACATATACATGTAAACATCAAATCACAATCCTTCGCACATAAACTCAAAAGCAAACACACATTTCTATTGTTTAAACATTTCAACCCTTTCCAACTGAAATACATTTCAACCCTTCCCCCAATCTGCCTTCTGCCTGTTACCATAGAAACAGCTCATGGAACACTGCACTGAGCTCACAGGTCACAAGTTCCGCACACAATGTTCCTACACAAGGCAGGAAGTGTGCTTGACTTTTCAACATATCAGCTTATCATATATAATGTTCCTTACAATCTGTTTTTGTTAACCAATAACAATCATACCTATAAAAAACAAAAATATACACCCCACCTTTCAGTGTAGAAAGTTGTTATACAACCAATGATTTCCTGTCGTTTTAAAAAAAACCTTGCCGTGGATCCGCGCACCCACCGCGAGAGAATCCGCGCATCCAACGCGATAGGATGTGCCCACCGTGCTTCATTTCGCCGCTTTTTTTTTTTTTAAAAGGGGGTCCTTCTGGGACCCCCTAAGCAGATCTAGAGGGTCAGAGTATTTCCACTCTGCTCCCTTTATATCTTTTACACACTTATTCCCCTTCCATCTTCAGCCTCGCTTCTACCGAGGCAGAAAATGGCCGCCAACAGTTCCTGGTTTCGAATGTAGAGAGACACTCGACAGCCAATTAGCATTCAGCGTGCGATCGGGAGGGTGCGTGCTCCATTCGGGGAGGGTGCGCTTACGGTGCGGGTACGGTCCGCGATCCTCCCCGGCCATAGATAACACTAACTTTTTTACCCTAATTTTCTCAGGAACTACTGAACAGATTCACACCAAATATGCAAAAGGCACGAGTCTGAACTGAGGACTACCTCTTTGCCAAATTTGGTGTCATTCCGTTCAGCGTTTCGGGCTGTAGCTGCGACAACAGATCCTATGGGAAATTGCATGGGGAAAACGTGTTTTGGGACCCCCCTTTTTTCTCAGCCCCCGCTTCACGGATCACCGCAAAACTTTCAGGGTAGGAGCGGAGCGGAGCTGGCCAAAAGTTTGGAGAATTTTGCGAAGATTCGTCAATCGACGCCAAAGATATTCCCAATAGAATGTTGTGGATTTCCTATGGAAAATAGGTCCTAACTATAACTATCTACTGGCGACCGCCAGTAGATAATATATATATATTATATATATATATATATATATATATATATATATATATATATATATATATGTATATATATATATATATATATATACATATATATATATATATATATATATATATATATTCACTGAAAAAACCATAGGTTTCACACATGTTATAGTTAGCTGGACATTTTACTGATAAAAAACCAATGAAATTCCCCCGTTATAGTTACTGTAGGCAACTATAACTCACGCGACCGTAATCCTCTGCTGATGCTAATACTGTATTTAGACACTTATTTGCCCATATCTTCTTCCATTAAATTTTAGCTATACATATATTACAAATATTTTTTTTTCATAAAGACACATATGTCATCAGCAGAGGATTACGGTCGCGTGAGTTATAGTTGCCTACAGTAACTATAACGGGGGAATTTCATTGGTTTTTTATCAGTAAAATGTCCAGCTAACTATAACATGTGTGAAACCTATGGTTTTTTCAGTGAATTAGCAAGGTTTTTTAAATGCTATTTCCTAACTATAACGTGTGTGAAACCTATGGTTTTTTCAGTGAATTTGTACGGTTTTTTAAATGCTAAGTTACTTTACGCCATTTGTGGCGTGCGCGCCCACTTAACGCAGTTCGTTCCGTGCACGGTTTTTATCAACTTTAATAAGCCCTGTACATTTGGTGGCCTTCGGCCACCAAAAGCACAGAGGGTGAGGTCAATGTGGATAGTGTTTTTTTTATTTCGATTTTATAATTTCATGTTGCCAAAATTACGTTTTTTTTCTCTATTAATAAGCCCTGCACATTTGGTGGCCTGCGGCCACCAAAAGCACAGGGGGTGGGGTAAGTGTGGATAGTGTTTTTTTTATTTTTATTTTTTTACCGTAAGCGTACGGTAAGCTTACGGTAAGCGTACGGTAAGCGTACGGTAAGCGTACCCCGCGAAATTGCCGAAAAAAAAATAAAACTGTTTTTGCTCTTGGGGGATGTTTGGGGACTCCCTCAACATGACTATGTGGGAGGGAGTTGTCAAAACAGCCCCGTAACATGTTTTTGGCCATCATGTTTGATAAACAACACTCAGTGCGAGAGACAAAATGGCGGACGCCGCTTCCTGGTTTCGGCCGATTCGAATGTTTACTAAGATCTAAGAGCCAATCAGAATCGCGCTCGCGCACGCCACCGTAAGCTTACGGTAAGCGTACGGTAAGCGTACCGTAAGCGTACCGTAAGCGGGCTCAGATATATATATTGATTTAAAGGCTATTTTCTCAGAATCTACTGAACAGATTTACACCAAACCTACAAAAGGCACTTCCTTGACCTAGGGACTACCTCTCTGCCAAATTTCTAGTAATTCTGTTCAGCCGTTCGGGCTGTAGCTCGTTCTAAAGGTCCTATGGAAAAATGCATGGGAAAAACGCGTTTTGGGACCCCCCTTTTATCTCAGCCCCCGCTTGACGAATCCCCCCGAGACTTTCAGGGTAGGAGCGGAGCGTAGCGCCCCACCTATTTTGAGAAATTCGCGAGGATTCGTCAACCGGCGCCAAAGTTATTCAAAATAGAATGTTGAGGTTTTCCTATGGAAACGTGGTCCTAACTATAACTACCTACTGGCGACCGCCAGTAGGTAATATATATATGTATATATATATATATGTAAAGATGACCCTCTTGCTTCACGACAAAGAAGGTAGGAGTCGCACTCAGGATTGTAGGAAAAGAACAATTTAATGACTGACGCGTTTCAACCTCACGGTCTTTGTCAAAGTCACTTCATAAAGAGGAAGTGGCAACATAAAAATGCATTTAGTTAAGACAACCCAGCATGACCAAGCAGTTTTTCAATAGACATGGAAAAAAGAATATCATGATTACATGCAAAAAAGAAAAAAACCCAGACTCTCCATACATAAAGACTGTCACCAATTGCAAACGGGAAAAATAAAATTAATATAATTTCCCTACAATCTAATTTCTCCCCTATTCGCAATCATAAATACTGAATAGGAAAAAATAAAGAAAAGAATAAAATATAAATTATAAATTATTAATTATTGGATAGGTGAAGGCTTGATGTGAAAAAAGTGTATTTTTAGCTAGTGCTAGAGTCCGCCGATAGCATGAAAGGAAAAATAATCATCCCATCAAATGTGCATCATAAAGAGATGGCACACAAATGGAGTACGTGGGACTGCCAAGTGGCATCAGACAAAACTACCCTGTATCTGCACAGGAGGGTTAAGCTCCAGAAATACAAAATCACACTAATAGTGTATGCATCAAGATGTCTAAGGAAAAGCTAGGGTAACTGTCAAGAATAGAGAGAACCCACCCCCAATATATTCAAAAACCAAGGCTTGGCGACTGAGCCCCCTCTTTCGACCAAGCAGCCGCTTGGGCGAAATGGCGGGAAGTAAGGATTAAATAGGGAGAAAAAATTAAATAAAGTCAAATAAACATTTGCGGATGCAAAATGTCAGATGGAGATCAGCATAGCCAAAAACAGGGGAAAGCCCGGAGGGAGCACGCCTAACAGGGAAGCAGGAGTGTATCAATACAGTGTTCAGAATTGTAGGTACACCTCAGGTATATGATATCACCTCAACCTAGGTGAACATGAAGATCTTCTTCTCGATTTAGGCCACCAGGCGCCTTACTCTGTAGGCGGATGATATACTCCGACTCCAAACGTCGCAGGCGGCGTTCTCGGTCACCTCCACGTGGATGTACTGCAACCCTGTCAATTCCAAAAAACGAAATCTTAGAGCTAATGTCAGGAAACTCACCATGTTCTAACACACAATGTTTAGCAATAGTGTAGGTTAGATCCCTGTTCCTAATAGTGCGGAGATGCTCCAAAATCCGCTTTTTGACTGGAAACACTGTACTGCCAATATAACGCAAACCACAAATGCAGGTCATAACATAAACAACAAATTCTGTATTGCAGTTGATAAAAGAAAGAATTTTCTCCTTCCTACCAATTGGTAACAGGTAACTTTTCTGTGTACTAGTGTGTCCTGTATATATATATATAGTCAAAGTATATATCTATGGAGTTAAGTATAGAAAGTCTATACAAACTTACCTGGCGATATGTTTGCCCTCTATTTTTTGGCTACGATATTAAGGAATAGCGATATTACAATGTTCCTTGAAGTTTCATAAAAAAATTACACTGGCCCTTTACCAGGCTTTAGCCTCTAATGCCATGCCTCTGTAGGGAATTTAAATTTCTTTTAGTTAGCATCGTGAAACCATCCTGATGTGAGCGCACTCAAGAAATACTACTTAATCAAAGGAAATAGTTTAACATCAAGTTCGGCAGCTGCAGTTACAGAACCACAGCCTCGATGGAAATCCGGGGGAGGCAATAGGACTGTTTAGGTCGAGGCAGTCTTTTTAGACGATTGATTCTAATCACCTATATTTGGATTCTAATCTAGAAAGAAGTCTTATAAAGTATGTATCCTTGAATACCCGCATAAATGTGACAAACACATTGCTTTGTGCATATTGTAAATAAACGCATCATTTCTAAAAGTGTTCATGATAGTATTATGCAAATTATTCGAATTATTTCCACAATATCAGCTAGAATGTGATTGAGTCTGGGTAAAAGCAAATTATGAGGTTCCAGCTCATCCGTTGGTAACTGGCATACATCCGTAGCTACAATTTTTTTATGTCATAACTTATAAATGAGTTGACTTAGCAGGCGTTCACCACCCCCCTCAAAAGGACTTCTAATGCTTTATTTAATGGTGGTCAATCATTCTCGATTTCTCATATTTAATAGACAAAAATTAAATCAGGGATTTCTTTCAACATCATTCAGAAACGTACCTGTTTAGGTGGGCTACAAAACTGACATTTGTCTAGCTTTTCTTGATATTTTTTAACTATTTTTGCTATAAGTAAAATGGTGCTCAATGTAGCATGGTTTTCAATTGCTTTTAATTACCATTAAACCGTTTCGCAAGTGATTTGCATAATGTTTCATAAACATGTAGGCAGATTAACCTTTTTTAGTTAATTTATTCATTGGCAGTAAAAATTCAAAGCACCTCTTATGGGAAAGTAATGTCTTGCTGTTAAATTACATGGAAGTAAAGCAATTGGAACATCGTTGTCCAAGTTCGCGCTGTGTCAAGGCACAAAAGTGGGGAAAAAAACTTCCCCTTGCAGCAGAGTGTTGATTAAATTGCAAGCCTGTGAACAATTAGCCCCATTATGAGAAGATTAGGTAAAGTGGTAGTCTGCTGGTTTTGCACCTTAGAGTGCTGAATTTGATGAGGAAACAAACGTTATTGAAAGCAATAGAATTTAACCAACTGGAAAGATGTCCCCTTGAGTGTGCAGAAAGCTTCTGCAGTGTCTTCATGCTTTGACAATACCTCTTTGCTCCTAGATATTTTGCTCACCTCAATCTAATCATTTTGAAAATGTTAGTCTCCGTTTGTATGAGCATCTTTTTTAAAGCAGTTATTGCACCTGGACACGTACACATATTTGGAATTCATCAATGGAAACAGTCTGTTACTTAGGAGTGCTTGAAAAGTTGATACTGACCCCAAACCTGGCCTACCAGACACTTTTGAGAAGATTGGTCTGGGTTCCTGTTGACATCATAGACAACTCTAGCTTTACTCCCAGTGTTTAGTGGATGTCACTGACACCTTCTCTGTGAAACCAGACATCCCAATTATACACTGCAACCCATCTAGAATTTTATAGGTTATGAGTGGGTGTCATCAAACCCCATAGGTGTCTAAATCCACTAGTTCACTGTTATGATGTAGTAATGGTGGGTAGCAAAACTCAGAATCCATCTTTGCTATATCGGAAAGAAATCCCAGGCAGCTCTGACTGGGCTTTCTGAGAGCTTATCTGAGCAGTGCTGAGAGCAGGGATCACAGCATGCAGAGGTGAGGGGTTTATAACCGGAGATTAGGTATTTCTCTTTACAGTTAGGACAGGGAAGGAGAGAATGCTATGTATTGGCTCCCCCATTACTCATTTGCTGCTGGGTTTAAGTTAAAAGCAAGGGCAGTTGATTTCGATAGGCCAAGGCAGAGTTTGTGGAGCTCTGCAGTTTTGTCAATGCGAGTGGTTGTGACCTAACGTGAGCGGTTGCGACTGCCCACATTGAGAAATCTCACCAAGAGGAGGTCTAGCGCATTCACTTTGCGGGGTTTTGCAAAAGTCCACATTCAACACGGAACGTGGAGTGGGCAAAACTCAGCAAACTTGCCAGCAGACAGTATTCTTCTCCCACCCCTATATTTTGACAGGGAAAATTTTCACCCTGTGGTCCTAAGTGACATCAAAGAGAAATCGAGATTCCCTCTCATTGTCTATTTTATGTCACTCAATACCTCTAGGTGAAAAATATCTCCCTTATTCGAAGTTGGCCACCTATAATTCTATAAGTTATGTAACGCAACAACAAATTCTGAATCTGGTTATTCACTTCTATGACATAGCAACAGTGTTATGCCTCTATGGTTTTACAAGTTCTGTATAATAGGAAACAGCCTTTACAACAACGGCTGAACCCCACATGCCATTACCACACAGACTTTACAATTCATGCGTCCTTACCACATATGCCTTTACCACACTGTATTTTACAACAAATATGCCTTTACCGTGCATGCCTTTACAATGAAAATGTAAGTATTTTGAAGGTGTGTGTATTTTACATATATATATATATATATTCACTGAAAAAACCATAGGTTTCAGGGGTGTTATAGTTAGCTGGACTTTTCACTTGTACAAAACCATTGAAATTCCCCCTTTATAGTTAGTTCAGCTAACTATAACTCGCGCGCCCGCAATGCACTGCTGATGACATCACATATTACATCACTCATGACATGGTCAGTGACATCACTCATGACATCACTGATGACATCTCAAATGACATCACTGATGACATCACTGATGACATCATCCAGTGAATGTCTGTTTTTCTGAAAATTAAATATGTTTTATATATGTATATCTCAAGGTCGATGGAAGAATAAATGGGTATATAAGTGTCTATGGATGATTTGTTTTTGAAAAATTGATTGTGTAACTGACTGATTAAGTGTATCATAGTGAATACATGGCTTAGTGAGTAATGTTTAAATATGTAAATATCTGTATCAGTCTCTCACTTTGTGTATAAGTGGCTGCATGGGTTGGTGAGTAGCTACATGGGTGTCTATATAGGTTATTAGTTGGTTTTTTGAGTATCAGTCTGAGTGTCTGCATGGTTCGGTGGGGGGTATTACGTAGTGCATAGGTGCATGAATGAGTGACTCACTGTTTGTTTGTGTTGAAGACAGCATGTGTGCAGGACTGTATGGGTGGATGAGTGTGTGTATGGGTGTGTTGGTGAGTGAATGACTGTCTCAATAGTGTCTTTTTGAGTAACTACATATGTTTTTAAACTAGTATATGTGACTATTGGTGTATATAAGTGAGTATATGTGAGAGTGAGAGATTGAAAGAGTTCCTGTATGAATAAGTATGTGTTTCTATAAGTGATTGTTTAAAAGACTAAGTATGTGTAAGTACCCGTAGAAGTAAGTGTGGTGGTGTGTGTATAACTGTATATGCAAGTAAATGTATGTTTGATTCTTTATTAGCATGAGTGACTATGTGTGTGAGTAACTCTATGGATGAGTGGCATTGTGTAACAGGATGTATAGGTGTATGAGTACATATGATGAGTGAGTACATGTATGAGTGACTGTATAGGACTGTTGGTGAATAAGTGGATGTGTATGTGGATCTTAGAATTACTGAAGAGGTTGTTGTAACTGGTATTGGTATGTCCATTGTTTTGAAAATTTTAATCTCTATTTTTGAATGTGTGTATCAAAGGTTATATTAGGGTGAGAGGAGGTCTGCCACTCTATCACAATGATGATGTCATCAGTGATGTCATCAGAGATGTCATCAGTGATGTCATGAGTGATGTCACTGACCATGTCATGAGTGATGTAATATGTGACGTCATCAGCAGTGCATTGCGGGCGCGCGAGTTATAGTTAGCTGAACTAACTATAACGGGGGAATTTCAATGGTTTTGTACAAGTGAAAAGTCCAGCTAACTATAACACCCCTGAAACCTATGGTTTTTTCAGTGAATTTCTGAGGTTTTTTAAATGCTAATTCCTAACTATAACGTGCCTGAAACCTATGGTTTTTTCTGTGAATTTCAAAGGTTTTTTAAATGCTACTTTCTAACTATGCCTACAGAGATAGGACATGTGAAGAAAGAAGAAAAAATGCACAGAAATAAAAAAAAGAAGTGCAGAAAGAAGCAACAGAAGTCCTCAAAGACGAAGAAAAGTGCAGGAAGAAGGATAACTTGCAGAAAGAACAAAAAGAAGAGCAGAAAGAATCCTTGTTGCAAAATCATCCTATACCCTCAACTTTTTCAGACGGATACTGGTGGTAACTGAGTCTGACTAACCAGTCCTAGAGCCAGTGCTATGTTAAAAGACACTTAGAATACAGTGAAAACACCTACATACACTAGGGAACATTATGCGTTGGGGTCCCCCTGTGATTAGCATGACCTCCTCTGTAAGCCCCTAGTATATAATAGGGCAGGGGGATTAAAACTACCTCTTAAAACAGGCCACAAGGCGTTTTTGCACACGTTAACTCAGGCCCCGTCCCCTCCCTTCACCACTGTGTAAACATGCCCTGTGTCCGTTTTTAGTTGGTAGATTAAGTTCATTTGAATCCTGAGGGTCCCTAGGGTCCAACTAGCCCACTAGGTACCTCCAGTAAGTGCCACAGAGCTGCGTTGCAGAGAGGTGTAAAAAGTGGCACAGCCTGGACCATCTCTCTGCAATGCAGCTCAGTGGCGCTTACTGGAAGCACTTGGTGGGCTAGTTAGCCCCCAGGGGCCCTCAGTATTGAAGGGAAATTATATCCCCAATTTAAAACGTGCCATAGTGCGTCTTTGCACACGTCACCTCAGGCCCCGTCCCCTCCCTTCACCACTGTGTAAACGCGCCCTGTGGCTGTTCTAAGTTGAGAGATTAAGTCCCCTTGAATCCTAAGGGTCCCTAGGGTCAAACTAGACCACTAGGTACCGCCAGTAAGCGCCACAGAGCTGCGTTTCAGAGAGGTGTAAAATGGGGCTTGGCCTCAGAACACCTGTCTGCAGCGCAGCTCCCTGGCGCATATTGGAGATGCCTGTTGGGCTAGTTGGCCCTCAGGGACCCTCGGTATTGAAGAGGAATTAATTCCCCAACTTACAACTCGCCAGGGGGCGCGTTTGCAGAGTGCTGCAAGGAGGGGGCGTGGCCTCCGGCACGATGCCAGTCTTTTATTTATTTGAATTTTTTAAGAAGGGGGGCTGTGTGGTTCCCCTTCTTATTCTAATTTATTGGCCCTGATGACCCCATCCCCCAGGGCCTGTCTCCTAATTATATTTTTTTGACCCCAATCCCCAGGGCCGGCCACTGTTTTTTATTATTTTTAAAAAATATATATTTATAGACACACCTAGGGCATGCTGGACAAACCGTACGTACCTATCACCATGACGATTTGAGTGATATTCATTAAAAGGCGACTATGCATACAATGAATCCACGTGGAATGTATTTACACCTCTAGTGAAGCTCTGACATGTCTGATGCCCTACCGTGCCTAATCCCGGTAGACACCCTTGTCGTTTATTTATACAAACATGGGTAGCTATTGACGGGCACATTTAATACACATGAACACCAAGCCATTCAAAAGGGATTCGACAAAAATTCGACCAAAACTATATAAGAAACTCCACTCACGGTTAATAAAACACACATCCACTGCCGGATATGTAATACTTTTTATTTTACTCTCTGGAAAGGGGACGAACATCACTTGAGAGTCACAGCGCGCTCCTGGCAGAGCCCAATGCTGTGTTACACCCACCATTGCCTGCCGAGTGCCACACACCTCTGTGTTGTATTCCACCAGCTAGTGCATATGCTATGACACTCTCTAGCCCATGTGCACTGTAACACCACCTCGTGAATATGTCATGCCACACTTGTCTTCGCACGGGTTATATTGCCCCATCTAACGTGCCTTCCTCGATGCCTATGTTATAACGCACAGTGCTATGCCATACATATTACAATCTGGGATCCATATCTTTGTCACAGTGCATATGCAACATTACACTCCCCAGCACATATTTTATATTACAACTTTAGAGACTAGTTAGGTTATACAACACTGCCCTGAGCATATTACACTACAAGGCGCACATCGCATAGCATGCGCTAGTGCCTGTGCTATCTCGCGCTCTCCAATGAATCTGTCATTGCGCACAATGTATTGCATATTATATTTCACGCCTGGTTCATCTTATATCACACTTTTTGGTGCATAGTTTATACCATACACTATATCTAGTTTTCATTTTCAATCGTGCTCTCAGGACTATGTTCTATATAACACTGTGTTCACCTACCCTTTTCACGGGCATTACATTTTGCAATAGGGGGTGGAGGGTCAGGGGGTGTTTCTGCCAAGTGAGTCCGGAGTCACAGTCACAAACGTCCTCTTCTTCCTGAATAAAAGTGAGATTATGCTGCATACTTGTTCATATTTTAAGTAGTTCGCACAGACACATGTTTTAAAAACAATAAAGTTCCTAATACCCGCCTTCTCTGAACAGTTAGCTTGCTGCCCCATCCCCCTCCTCCCTATCCTCTGTTGTGTGAATCCATGGACTAGCCTCCTCCCTCCTGCCATGCATGGTCTGATGTGCTGCCACTGCCCTCAATTTAGTATGATGTACCAGTCCCCTCCTCCTGCCCTCCATTGCCCAATTCTATGCCCCATCATTGACCTCCTGCTTAAACTCTGTGCTTAGCTTGCTGCCCCTATTCTCCTTCCCACTGCCCTCCGATGTCTTTGTGCATGCCCCTGCTCCATCCTTTTTGCCCACCATGTTCCATGGACCTGCCACTCCTATCTACTCTGAGTGTTCTGTTGAGCTGCCACTCCCCTCCCACCTGCCTAGCATTGTCAGATGAATGTAACCTGTCCCTGCCACCTCCACCCTGCCTGTCCACATGCCATGCCCCTATCCTCTTCCTCCTGTCCTATATGGTCCATTGTACTGCCACACCCTTCTGCCCTCCCTGGTCTGTTGTGCTGCAACTGCTCCTCCTGCCTGCCCCGTGCGGTCTGTTGTGAGGCCCCTTCCCCTGAACTTTCTTGTCTGTGCACAGGTCCTGACCCTCCCTTCTATCCTCCATCGTCCTTTGTGCATGCCCCTGCACCCTCCTTCTTGCCCATCATAGCCATTGTGCTGCCACTAACCCTCCCACTTGCCATGCATGGTCTTCTGTGCTGCTATGGCCCCTCCCACCTTCCCTGTGTGGCCAGTTAGCTGCCCCTGACCCCCTCCCACCTTCCCTCCATGGTCTGTGTGTATGCCATCACAGTCTCACTGTTGCTCTTCATGGTGTGTCTTGCTTCTAGTGCCCATCCTGCTTGACCTCCATGGCTATCTTGCTGCTCCTGCCCTGCCCCCTTGCCTCCAGCCCTCTGCTTACATGTGCAGACCCCTACTCCCTCCCTCCTGGCTTGTCTGTTCCATTGTAATGCCCCTGATCCTTCCCTCCTGCCCTTTATGGTCTGTTATGCTGCAGCTTTCTCTCCTGTCTGTCCATTATGGTCAGCTAGCTACCATTGCCTCTTGCCCCTCTGTTCTCTGTTGTCCATGTGCATGGTCCTGTCCCCTCCCTCTTGCTTTCTATGGATTGTTGTGCTGCACTCCCGTCCCACATGCCCTGTGTGGTGTATTGTGCAGCTGCAAACCCTGATGCCTGCCCTGCAGGGTCAGTTTGGTGCACCTCTCCATGTCCCTCCTGTCCTCTGTTATCCAAGTCCATGTCGCTACTCCATTTCCTTCCATGATCCAATGTACCATACTTGCGAACATTTTGAACTTGGTAAGAGGGAGATTTTGAAAAAAAACTGGGGTATTGATTTTCCCCTTTGAGTTACATTGAAAAAGAGGAGATTGTAGACAGGAGACAGATCAAATAAAGCCCATTTTAGCTTAAAAACATTGGACGTTTCCTGGCTGAATCGGGTCTGTTGGCATGTATGGTTGTACTACCATTGCCTCTTCCTTCTGCCCACAATGGTCTATTACATTGCCACAGCCTCTCTTGCAAGTCCTGTATTGTTGGTTTGTTGCCCCTGCCCCCCTTTCCACTGCCCTCCATAGTCTGGTGTGCTGCCACTGCCCTTCCTGCCTGCTCAGTGTGGTTAAATTGTTGCCTTTGCACCTTCCTACCTGCCTTCAATTTTCCGTGCCCCTGGCCTCTGCCTCTCAACAGTATCCTAATGAACAACTAGATTGCTAACATTCTATCTTTATTACAAAAGTGTGGAACGCCTGATGTCATCTTGATGTAATCAAAACTGTAATACCTAGAGCATTTCCTTTAGAAATTACATATATGAGAGGGTCTTATTGGCATCAAAATTATGGTTAGTGCTCTAAAAGACTAAAATAAGGACATATTTTCTGAGTTTTCAAATAGCGACAAAGCACTTTTAAATTATTTGTTATCTTTATGTTTTTTTATCCAGTTGACCACTTGATTAAATGTTGCACTTAGGGGAGAGGATGTGGTGTTACTTCCAGAACTGCAGACTTTGCAACTGGGGAACCAGGTTGGAGTTTCTGCTTCAGCTCGACGTTCTGTGATTCTGGTCAAATCACTTAGTCTCCCCATGTCTACAACCAAAATGAATTTGTTCTTGTGTGATGTAACCAATGCTCATGTAAAGCACTCCAATACCTGACAAGTCTGCACTATATAACACTGCAAAAACACAAAATAATAAGTGTTTTGCACACTTCTGTCATTGGGCTATATTTGGGCTACATCTGGGTGATTTTGGGCTACATTTGGGGTCTTTTGTCTCCGGTGGCCATCTTGGGAGATTTATTTGTTACAAAGTTTCCTAATTTCCTCATGTACTGCAGTCTCCTCAGTAGGAAATGCTTTCAGTTTTTTACTTTGATTCCATCATGAAGGTATTCAGATATGTCACACATTTGCCATAAATTCTGAAAGTTAGCACTCTAGTTGCTCATTAGATCACTGTAGTAAAACTACTGTTCACCATGGAAGTCTGCTCCTGGTATTAAAAGTGCATGTTTCAGTCTGCATGTCAGACTTTTTAATGAAATAGAAGAGGATATGAGAAGTCACTCAAAATGTGCCCTCATTTTCTTTCTTCAGCATTAATCATAATTTCTATGGCAAAATGAACCCCCTCATTGTGTTCCTTTTTAAATTAATTAATTAACTAATTTAATTTAATTAAATTCCCACAGAGGTTTGGAAGGTGATCTATAAGCTAAACTGAGAGCTGTAAATTCACATTATCTTTCTCAGTCATGTGAGAATGAAGTCTGACATTCTCAGTAAAACGTGTACATCCAACAAGGGCAGAGACTGTCAGTTGATTCCTTTGTGTTCTACTGCAGCTTTCCAGAGTGTTCCAAAGAACAACTAGAGCGCTTACAGTCCTACTTATGATAAACGTATGGCACACCTGAAGCCATCTTGCTTGGATTAAAGTGGTAACTCTTAAAACATTTAATTTAAAAAGGAACAAAATGAGGGGGTTCATTTTTCCATAAAAAGTATGATTAGTGCTGCAGAAAGAAAAATTAGGGCACATTTTGAGTGACTTCTCAAATCCTCTTCTATTTCATTAAAAATTCTGACATGCAGACTGAAACATGCACTTTCAATACCAGCAGCAGTTTTCCCTGGTGAGCAGTAGCTTTACTACAGTGATCTAATGAGCAAAAAGAGGGCTAACATTCTTAATTTATTGCAAATGTGTGACACATCTGAATGCCTTCTTGATGGAATCAAAGTAAAAAACTGAAAGTATTTCCTACCGAGGAGACTGCAGTAAATGAGGAAATTAGGAAACTTCATAACAAATAAGTCTCCCAAGATGGCCACCAGAGACAAAAGAGCCCAAATGTAGCCCAAATATCACCCAGATGTAGCCCAAGTATAGCCCAATGACAGAATGTCCCAGAGTGTTCTTAAAAACAACTAGAGCGCTTACTGTCTTCATTATGACAAAAGTATGGCACACCTGAAGCCATCTTGATTGGAATAAACTGGTAACACTTAAAACATTTAATTTAAAAAGGAACACAATGAGGGGGTTCATTTTGCCATAGAAATTATGATTAATGCTGAAGAAAGAAAATGAGGGCACATTTTGAGTGACTTCTCATATCCTCTTCTATTTCATTAAAAATTCTGACATGCAGACTGAAACATGCACTTTTAATACCAGGAGCAGACTTCCATGGTGAACAGTAGTTTTACTACAGTGATCTAATGAGCAACTAGAGTGCTAACTTTCAGAATTTATGGCAAATGTGTGACATATCTGAATACCTTCATGATGGAATCAAAGTAAAAAACTGAAAGCATTTCCTACTGAGGAGACTGCAGTACATGAGGAAATTAGGAAACTTCATAACAAATAAATCTCCCAAGATAGCCACCGGAGACAAAAGAGCCAAAATGTATCCCAAAATCACCCAGATGTAGCCCAAATATAGCCCAATGACAGAAGTGTGCAAAACACTTATTATTTTGTGTTTTTGCAGTGTTATATAGTGCAGACTTGTCAGGTATTGGAGTGCTTTACATGAGCATTGGTTACATCACACAAGAACAAATTCATTTTGGTTGTAGACATGGGGAGACTAAGTGATTTGACCAGAATCACAGAATGTCGAGCTGAAGCAGAAACTCCAACCTGGTTCCCCAGTTGCAAAGTCTGCAGTTCTGGAAGTAACACCACATCCTCTCCCCTAAGTGCAACATGTAATCAAGTGGTCAACTGGATAAAAAAACATAAAGGTAACAAATAATTTAAAAGTGCTTTGTCGCTATTTGAAAACTCTGAAAATATGTCCTTATTTTAGTCTTTTAGAGCACTAACCATAATTTTGATGCCAATAAGACCCTCTCATATATGTAATTTCTAAATGAAATGCTCTAGGTATTACAGTTTTGATTACATCAAGATGACGTCAGGCGTTCCACCCTTTTGTAATAAATATAGAATGTTAGCAATCTAGTTGTTCATTAGGATACTGTTGAGAGGCAGAGGCCAGGGGCACGGACTCTGAAAATTGAAGGCAGGTAGGAGGGTGCAAAGGCAACAATTTAACCACACTGAGCAGGCAGGAAGGGCCGTGGCAGCACAACACACTATGGAGGGCAGTGGAAAGGGGGGCAGAGGCAACAAACCAACAATACAGGACTTGCAAGAGAGGCTGTGGCAATGTAATAGACGATTGTGGGCAGAAGGAATAGGCAATGGTAGTACAACCATACATGCCAACAGACCCGATTCAGCCAGGAAACGTCCAATGTTTTTAAGCTCAAATGGGCTTTATTTGATCTGTCTCCTGTCTACAATCTCCTCTTTTTCAATGTAACTCAAAGGGGAAAATCAATACCCCAGTTTTTTTTCAAAATCTCCCTCTTACCAAGTTCAAAATGTTCGCAAGTATGGTACATTGGATCATGGAAGGAAATGGGGTAGGGACATGGACTTGGATAACAGAGGACAGGAGGGACATGGAGAGGTGCACCAAACTGACCCTGCAGGGCAGGCATCAGGGTTTGCAGCAGCACAATACACCACACAGGGAATGCGGGATGGGAGTGCAGCACAACAATCCATAGAAAGCAAGAGGGAGGGGACAGGACCATGCACATGGACAACAGAGAACAGAGGGGCAAGAGGCAATGGTAGCTAGCTGACCATAATGGACAGACAGGAGAGAAAGCTGCAGCATAACAGACCATAAAGGGCAGGAGGGACGGATCAGGGGCATTACAATGGAACAGACAAGCCAGGAGGGAGGGAGTAGGGGTCTGCACATGTAAACAGAGGGCTGGGGGCAAGGGGGCAGGGCAGGAGCAGCAGGATAACCATGGAGGTCAGGCAGGATGGGCACTAGAAGCAAGACACACCATGAAGAGCAACAGTGAGACTGTGATGGCATACACACAGACCATGGAGGGAAGGTGGGAGGGGTTCAGGGGCAGCTAACTGACCACACAGGGAAGGTGGGAGGGGCCATGGCAGCACAGAAGACCATGCATGGCAAGTGGGAGGGTTAGTGGCAGCACAATGGCTATGATGGGCAAGAAGGAGGGTGCAGGGGCATGCACAAAGGACGATGGAGGATAGAAGTGAGGGTCAGGACCTGTGCACAGACAAGAAAGTTCAGGGGAAGGGGCCTCACAACAGACCGTGCGGGCAGGCAGGAGGAGCAGTTGCAGCACAACAGACCAGGGAGGGCAGAAGGGTGTGGCAGTACAATGGACCATGGAGGACAGGAGGAAGGGGATAGGGGCATGGCATGTGGACAGGCAGGGTAGAGGTGCCAGGGACAGGTTACAGTCATCTGACAATGCTAGGCAGGTGGGAGGGGAGTGGCAGCTCAACAGAACACTCAGAGTAGATAGGAGTGGCAGGTCCATGGAACCTGGTGGGCAAAAAGGATGGAGCAGGGGCATGCACAAAGACATCGGAGGGCAGGGGGAAGGAGAATAGGGGCAGCAATCGAAGCACAGAGGCTAATCAGGAGGTCAATGATGGGCCATAGAATTGGGTAATGGAGGGCAGGAGGAGTGGACTGGTACATCATGCTAAATGGAGGGCAGTGGCAGTGCTCCAGCGCGGAGTGCAAAATCCCTCCCTACCGTTGAGGACCAAAAGATCTCACACACGCACACTATCCATTCATTCGCTGGTGGAGCCCATAACACCAACACACACTCACCATCAGTCCGTACGAGAGGCGATTATCCTTCCAAGTGCTGGATAATGAGGGAGGAAGATACCACTTTACCCTAATGAGCAACAAACCTACAAACCCTTCTTATACTCATTAGGCCCTAGATTCTACATTTGATATTACCCTCATGACCGGGATGGATCTGTTAGTTGTAGATTTAAGTGAATTTCTAATACTCTAATTAACCTTTTCATTAACACATTTCAATGGATAAACAACCCAACTCATTACTGTAGATGTTCAAATCCAAATTTATATTAATATTGCAGATTAAATCATTCATTTGATCAAGTTGCCATTCATATTTACCTATTCTGGCTAAAGTCGTCCTCTATGTCAAATCTGGCAATCTCGCAAATCTATGCCCATCAATTTAGCAGGTTAAGTTCATCAGGATTTTGGCCATTAATTCAGTCCGTCAAAGATTCAGGCTTACAGCTGTCCTGCAGTGTCACCGTCCTCTTCGTCAGCATATCATCAGGAAATCGAAGGAGCGACCCTCCAACCTCTCTATTCTATGGGTTTTATAATAATTTCAATAGCAAAATGTAACAATATTGAGTTTTAAACCGTTCTGATTGGCTGATCAGGGGTCAACCTCTCCGTTCCCATAAGGTTTAGTCCATGTTATCAGCATACTTGCTGGTTCCGGTTCTTTAATAAAGCCTTTTGTCTGTAGCGCTGGCACTTTTCCCAGTGGCCTTGATAAGTACAGCTTGCCTGGGGTCAAGACAGGGCCAATGTTGCTCATCTTTTAGCGCAGGCGCACTTCACCCAAGCCTGGATCAGCGTCGGCAGTTGGGTTAGGCACCAAAAGCAGCCATCATTTGATAGGCCAGAATAGTCAACTTAAGCAAAGAAACACAAAAATGTAATTAATACATAGAAATGACGAATTAAATGTTATTCCCTCGCTAATACCCATATGTGTGTGTATTTATCTAGCCAAAAGCAACACTCAATGCGGTTTATACCTACTAAATAAAGCACAAATCACAATTTCATCACCAAAGCGACATATATCATGCAATGTTCTAATTATCTATCATTAATATGCGTACGAAATTTAGTTCACGTCATTAATTAGGCCATGCAGATGCAAATCCCACGTGTATTTCGGTCATTAATAAGGTTGATTAGTTATTTCCACATCACTCCAAACCATTAGTACGATTATGATTAATTAATTAATCTAATTAATAAAACGACATGCAAAATGGGGTGGGTATACAAAAATTTTGCATAACCCGCTCCAGCAGCAGCGCATCAGACCATGCATGGCAGGAGGGAGGAGGCTAGTCCATGGATTCAGACAACAGAGGATAGGGAGGAGGTGGATAGGGCAGCAAGCTAACTGTTCAGAGAAGGTGGGTATTAGGAACTTTATTGTTTTTAAAATGTGTGTCTGTGCAAACTACTTAAAATATGAACAAGTATGCAGCATAATCTCACTTTTATTCAGGAAGAAGAGGACGTTTGTGACTGTGACTCCGGGCTCACTTGGCAGAAACACCCCCTGACCCTCTACCCCCCATCGCAAAATGTAATGCCCGTGAAAAGGGTAGGTGGACGCAGTGTTATATAGAACATAGTCCTGAGAGCACGATTGAAAATGAAAACTAGATATAGTATATGGTATAAACTATGCACCAAAAAGTGTGATATAAGATGAACCGGGGCGTGAAATATAATATGCAATACATTGTGCGCAATGACAGATTCATTGGAGAGCGCGAGATAGCACAGGCACTAGCGCGTGCTATGCGATATGCACCTTGGAGTGTAATATGCACAGGGCAGTGTTGTGTAACCTAACTAGTCTCTAAAGTTGTAATATAAAATATGTGCTGGGGAGTGTAACGTTGCATATACACTGTGACAAAGATATGGATCCCATATTGTAATATGTATGGCATAGCGCTGTGCGTTATAACATAGGCATCGAGGAAGGCACGTTAGATGCGGCAATATAACCTGTGCGAAGGCAAGTGTGGCATGACATATTCACGGGGTGGTGTTACAGTGCACATGGGCTAGAGAGTGTCATAGCAGCATATGCACTAGCTGGTGGAATACAACACAGAGGTGTGAGGTACTCGGCGGGCACTGGTGGGTGTAACATAGCATTGGGCTCAGCCAGGAGCACGCTGTGAATCTCATGTGAGAGAGTAAAATAAAAAGTATTACACATCCGGCGGTGGATGTGTGTTTTATTAACCGTGAGGGAGATTTCTTGCATAGTTTGGTCGAATTTTTGTTGATTCCCCTTTGAATGGCTTGGTGTGCGTGTATATTAAAATGTGCCTGTCAATAGCTACCCATGTTTGTATAAATAAACGACAAGGGTGTCTACTTGGAGAGTACCCACCGGCGGGGGTGCCTAGATTAGGCACGGTAGGGCATCAGACACGTCAGAGCTTCACTAGCGGTGTAAATACGTTCCATGTGGATTCATTCTATGCATAGTCGCCTTTTAATGAATATCACGCAAATCGTCATGGTGATAGGTACATACGGTTTGTCCAGCATGTCCTAGGTGTTTCTATAAATATATATTTTTTTAAAATAATAAAAAACAAAGGCCGGCACCTGGGGATGGGTCCCCGGGGCCATAAGTGGCCTGAGGAGGGGGGCAACGCAGCCCCCTCCTAAAGATTTTTTTTTTAAAAAGGTCATGACCCGGGGGTTGGGGTCCCCGGGGCCGATTAAGGCCTTGAGAGGGCCAAATTTATTTTAAAAAAATTAGGGTGCAGGCCCTGAGGGATGGGGTCCCCAGGGCCAGTAAATTAGAAAAAGAAGGGTGGCCGCACAGCCCTCCTTCTTAAAAAAATAAAATAAATAAAAGACCGGCATCGTGCCGGAGGCCACGCCCCCTCCTTGCAGCACTCTGAAAATGCGCCCCCTGGCCAGTTGTAAGTTGGGGAATTAATTCCCCTTCAATACTGAGGGTCCCTGAGGGCCAACTAGCCCAACCGGTATTTCCAGAATGCGCCAGGGAGCTGCGTTGCAGACAGCTGTTCTACGGCCACGGCCCTTTTTACACCTCTATGCAACGCAGCTCTGTGGCGCTTACTGGAGGTACCTAGTGGGCTAGTTTGACCCTAGGGACCCTTAGGATTCAAGGGGACTTAATCTCTCAGCTTAGAACTGCCACAGGGCACATTTACACAGTGGTAAAGGGAGGGGATGGGGCCTGAGGTGACGTGTGCAAACATGCCCTGTGGCGCGTTTTAAGTTGGGGAAATAATTCCCTTTCAATCCTGTTAGACCCTGGGGGCCAACTAGCCCACCAGGTGCTTCCGGTAAGCGCCACTGCTCTGCGTTGTAGAGAGGTGGTGCAGGCCGTGCCCCTTTTTACACCTCTCTGCAATGGCGCTTACTAGACGTACCTAGCGGGCTATTTTGCCCCTAGGGATCCTCAGGATTCAAGGGGACTTAATCTCCCAACTTAAAAAACGGCCACAGGGCATGTTTACACAGTGGGGAAGGGAGGGGACGGGGCCTGAGATGACGTGTGCAAACACGCCCTATGGCGCGTTTTAAGTTGGGGAAATAATTCCCCTTCAATCCTGAGGGCCCCTGGGGGCTAACTAGCCCACCAGGTGCTTCCAGTAAGCGCCACTGAGCTGCGTTGCAGAGAGGTGGTCCAGGCCGTGCCACTTTTTACACCTCTCTGCAACTCAGCTCTGTGGCGCTTACTGGAGGTACCTAGTGGGCTAGTTGGACCCTAGGGACCCTCAGGATTCAAATGAACTTAATCTCCCAACTAAAAACGGCCACAGGGCGTGTATACACAGTGGTGAAAGGGGGGGACGGAGCCTGAGTTAACATGTGCAAACAAGCCCTGTGGCGCGTTTTAGATTGGGGAAATAATTCCCCTTCAATCCTGAGGGACCCTGGGGGCCAACTAGCCCACCAGGGGCTTCCAGTAAGCGCCACTGCGCTGCGTTGCAGAGAGGTGGTCTAGGCCGTGCCCCTTTTTACATCTCTCTGCAATGCAGCTCTGTGGCGCTTACTGGAGGTACCTAGTGGTCTAGTTGGACCCTAGGGACCCTCAGGATTCAAGGGGACTTAATCTCCCAACTTAAAATGGCCACAGGTCATGTTTACACAGTGGGAAGTGAGGGGACAGGGCCTGAGGTGACGGGTGCAAACACGCCCTGTGGCGCGTTTTAAGAGGTAGTTTTAATCCACTGCCCTATTATATACTAGGGGCTTACAGAGGTGGTCATGCTGATCACAGGGGGACCCCAATGCATAGTGTTCCCTAGTGTATGTAGGTGTTTTCACTGTATTCTGAGTGTCTTTTAACATAGCACTGGCTCTAGGACTGGTTAGTCAGACTCAGTTACCACCAGTATCCGTCTGAAAAAGTTGAGGGTACAGGATGATTTTGCAACAAGGCTTCTTTCTGCTCTTCTGTTTGTTCTTTCTGCACGTTATCCTTCTTCCTGCACTTTTCTTCGTCTTTGAGGACTTCTGTTGCTTCTCTCTGCATTTCTTTTTTTTCTTTCTGTGCGTTTTTTCTCCTTTCTTCACCTGTCCTATCTCTGTAGGCATAGTTAGAAATGAGCAATTTGAATGTGTGTATCAAAGGTTATATTAGGGGGAGAGGAGGTCTGCCACTCTATCACAAGGATGATATCATGAGTGATGTCATTTGAGATGTCATCAGTGATGTCATGAGTGATGTCACTGACAATGTCATGAGTGATGTAATATGTGACATCATCAGCAGTGCATTGCGGGTGCGCGAGTTATAGTTAGCTGAACTAACTATAACGGGGGAATTTCAATGGTTTTGTACGAGTGAAAAGTCCAGCTAACTATAACGCCCCTGAAACCTATGGTTTTTTCAGTGAATATATATATAGATATAAATATAGATATAGATATATAGAAATTCTTTTTTCCTTTAAAAACCTAAAGGGTACGTTAACGTTGTAATGTAGTTAGGCTCAGGTTGCACTCATACAAAACCAGTAGAATTCAGCAGTTATAGTTAGCTGAGCTAACTATAACTCACGTCCCTTGCAATGTACTGCTTATGACCTCACATATTACATCACTGATGACATGGTCAGTGACATTACTGATGACACCACAACTTCTGCCAAGCCAGAGCAAACTCTGCTCTGCTTGGAGTAAGCAAGAGCATGTAAAATGTTCTTGCTTACTCAAGACACAGCAGAATTGCTTTTAGACAGAGGGAGCTGCTTGTTTATCAGCTTCCTCTGTCTCACTTCCTAGCTCGGCGTGGATCACCATTTGCTAATCCTATGCTTAAAAACATTGCTAGGAAAACAGATATTTGAGGTGAGCCGATTCAGAGTGTTGCTGGTGTTGCAGGATGCTCTACATTGGAGCAGCTCTCCGCCGGAATTTGGGAACTACCCTGAGCTCTCTGCTTCCAGTTTGCACAATTTATTCACACCCGCCAAGATATAGCAAAAAATCCACTTCCAGCAAGAGAGAGCAATAAATATGCTCTTGCTTGATGCTAGTGTAGCAGAATTGCTTTTACAGAGAGCAAGCTGCATGTTCAGGCTTGAGGCTCCCCCCGTGGTCCCCAACAGGTGTGAGTGGGTGCTCTGGGTGTGACCAGGGCACCCAGAATACAGGCTGGGCCAGGGAAAGGGGTCCCAGGGACCAGAATAGGCCGAGGGAAGGGGGCCACCCAGCCCTCTCCTCTAATAAATGAAAAAGAAAAGAAAAATAGCCAATTGGCAAGTTGCTGGGGGCCCTGGCCCTCTCACCACCACTTTGCAAATGTGCCTTCTGGTGCACAACTGGGTGGGAGATGAAGTCCCCTTGGCTGAAGAGGGCCCTTGTGTTCTAAAAACACCTTCTGTCACCTCCAGTAAGTCCATACAGGGGATTGCTGAGCGGTGAACTGTGGCTCCGCCCCCTTTCTCCACCACTCCACAATCGTGCCTCCTGGTGCACTACTGGTTGGGGGATGAAGTCCCCTTGGATGCTGAGGGTCCTTGGGGGCCAGGACCCCCTTCTGTTGCTTCCAGTATGTTCCACACAGCGGGATTGCTCAGAAATCTTTAAAGGCCATGCCCTCTTTCTTCACCACTCTGCAAATGCACCTCCTAGTGCACTACTTGTTGGCAGAGGAAATCCGCTTTACTCCTGAGGGTCCTTGAAGTCCAACTGCCCCTCCTGTTACCTCCAGTCACTTCCACAGTGGGACTTCTGAGAGGTTGTTGGAAGCCACACACCCTTTCTCCACCACGCTACAAACAATGCCTCCTGGTGCACTACAAGTTGTGGGATGAAGTCCCCTTGGCTCTTGAGAGTCCTTGGGAGCCAACTACTCCTCCTGTTACCTCCAGTAAGTCCCACACAGCTGGACTGGGAGAGGTTGTCAGAGGCCACATCCCCCTTCTCCACCATTCTACAAACACACCTCCTGGCGCACCACTGGTTGGGGTGAACGGTACTTGGAGGCCAACTACTCCTCTTGCTTCCTCAAGTAAGTCCCAAACTGTGGAAATGCTGAGAGATCTTTGTTGCCCAAGCCCCTTCCTCCACTACTCTGCTAACACAACTCCCGGTGCAATACTGGTTGGGGGAAGAAATCATCTTTGATGCTGAGGGGGCTTGGGGGCAAAAAAGCCTTTCTGTTACCTCCAAGAAGTCCCACACTGGGGGATTCCAGAGAGCTGATGAGAGACCCCATCCCCTTTCTCCACCACTCTGGAAACGCAACTGAAACATTTTACCAGTTATGGAAAAGTTCTGACTGAAGCTAGCATTCAATATAATCTCTATAATGCATAGGAGCAGGCAATCCGAATATAAAAAAATGTTTACTGAACATGGTTACTACAGTTGAGTTGTGATGTTTATAATCAAATGGAGTAAGAAAATGATGTAGCCGCTTATTTGTAATAACTTATTACAGTAGTCTTGTAATAAAGTCGGTAAGAGTCTTCATTCGAGAAGCCTACACCTTAGAAATGTTTATCTTCAAGTTTATTTCACACAAGAAAATGTCTCAGCTACCCAGTTGCTATTGAGGCACCCTTCTTTCATTATTCAAGCCCACACATCACAACATTCCATTCCTCCTGCTTGCTTACATGTGCTTTGTTCCATGCCCATAAATAAATCAGATATCACACCACTTCTACCAACGCACCCCTAAACAATATATATAGTCTACGAAATCATGCACATAATGCAATAAAACTTCCCAAAAAAGCAAAGGCATTTAACAAGTTATGTGCTAAATTTGTCAAATTTGCTTTGAGGTAATTACATGAAAATTATGTAATACATAAATCTAGCATTTTGTGCTACAATTTAGTGCAAATTGCATCCTTGCATCAATTTTTGATGTGAGTATGAACTTTAACAAAGCACTCTGAAGAACAAGCATTGTGGTCTGTGTTTTGCATTTGCTATATCGGATGGGGGTTTAATTGTAAATTGTAACTACATAAAGTGGCATAATGGCATAATTTCAGAAATTTTCCATAGCTAGCATTAATCAAAATTCCCAAAATTACATGAATTAGACCAGAGTAATTTGTTTTTCACCCAGGCCTACATGTGACATAACTAACAAGAACAGTGTTAACATTCTGATTAAAGTATTATGGATAACAATAAGAGCAACAGAAAAATATAATTACACAGTTCAGGGTGACCAAAATTCACTGGCATATTTTCATCTTTTATATTCATAAAAGTACTTAGGGATTCCTGCAACTCTGTTACTCAATCTCAAAGATACTCTGTCAATCACTTTGCTATCCTTACCACACTTCACACTACAATCTTTATTGTAGCTCTCCCTCTCATTTATCGCATATAGGGGTATATTCTCAAGAACGTGTGATAACCATCGCAAATTTAGATTAGCGCAACTTTGCACATCGCAGTCTATCGTGGGAAAACAACGCTGTGTTAACGTAGTATTCTGAACCTGGCGGCACCATGCGATAGTCACACGATAACGCGTCAATTGACCATGTTAAACACAACGCGACGCCGCAAAAATATGAAACACGAACGCCCAAAAAGTTGCGATTAGGCCAACCCCGATACAAAAATCAGCGATAACCAGCGACAGGCCTGCAATTCCTATGCGTCATGCGGGAAAATGCGCCATAAAAGCAACAAAAAAAAAAAGGGAGAGAAAAAGAAACTGCGTAGCACCATAGATGCTCCTGTACCGAGTGCAGAGGCCAACGCGAACCCCACAAGCCCCACAGAACACCACAAGGAACCTCATGGTTGGGGAAGGGCAAGGAGAAGAGGAAGAGGCAGACGGGGTGCAGTCCACAGGAAAACCAGATCAGCGTCACGGAGGTGACAGAACACCACCATCCACTGACCGTCAATAAGACAAACGTGAATGCAGTCGGAGTGTCGAGGAGGTCTATGAAGGAGGACAAGATGCGCTGGCACGATGTGAAAAGCCAAAGCAAGCACAAACCCGCTGCCAACAGGAAGGCAGCAATGGTGACAGGAGGTTTGAGTCCTGCGCTACAGGAGGAGCTGGAGTAAATGGAGGCCACAGTCATCAGGGTGGAGACGGTACAAGAAGTTGGTAGTCCGGACACAGCCCATTAGGAACTGACACAACATCAACCGGGTGAGTGACGATAAGGGACTGGGGGGACAGGGGGAGATGGACACAATGGCACATATGCACGATGATGTGTAGCACACTGCACAATCACAATGACCCTGGATCATATCTTATCTTATCTTATCTTAGGTGAGATTTGTAAAGCGCACTATCGCCGAGGCTTCCTGGCGCTGACAGACAGAGTGAATGAGGGGGAGACAAGAAAAAACGGGATTCTAACTGAGAAGAGGGAAAAGATGAGTCTTAAGAAGTTTCCTGAAGTTCATAAGAGAAGAGGAGGATTTAATGGGGAGTGGGAGGGGATTCCAAAGTCCAGGGGCAAGATGGGAAAACCGGCGACCACCGAATTTCTTGGTTCTGATTTTGGGGGTGGCTAGCAGATGGCTGTGGGCAGAACGGAGATCACGCTGAGGATGGTAGGGACAAATAAGAGATTTTACAAACGCGGGACCAGGGCAATGAAGGGTTTTGAATGTGAGGCAAGCCACCTTGAAAGCTGCCCTTTGGTCGATCGGGAGCCAGTGAAGACTATGGAGTAGTCATGTCCCTGATCCCCGTGGCACACTGCAGCACACACACATAGCAATAACAGCACATCCAACGACAAAGTGGTACAAAGTATAACACCGACACTGCAGAACAGAGGACACAACTGGGTCCGCTCATGCACAGAAACAGGCCAATCACATCCAACATAGCAGTAAACTGTGAGATGGAAACATACGTGTACAACCTCACATGCATCATGTACTCCAGATGTTCTCTGTCCGGCATCAAATATACAGTACCTCCCAAACAGTCACAATGTACATTGTCATACAATCTGCACGTAAACCAGAACAATGCTCCAACACACATGTCAACACAATGTCAACATGCATCTCCCCTTCACATTGCAGAGGGACAAACAACACCTCCAGCAGAGCAGACCAGACTACTCATCAGTGATGCTGGAGAGGACCACCACACCTTCGACAACGATGCCCTACAACAGCCCATGGATATCTTAGGCAACCCACCCCTAGGAGCAGTGCAGCCAAGCTACATGGAGGAAACACCAGCCCCTGCACAGACCACACAGCAGGAAGCACCCGCCTCTGCGGCTGGCTTCCAACATTCCACCTCGGCACACATTGCATTCCAACACCAGGTGTCAGAATGCCAAAAGTAGGTGGCCGAACAGGTGCGGGTGGGGTCATAGCACATGGAAGCCAAACTAGATCACACACGTGGGTGTTCAAGTCCCACCAGGGACCACCTACACCCCACAAAGGAGACCCACACCTCAACAGAAACACATGCATACTTTCTGCAATGAACCACATCCAGAGCCCAGGAATCATCATTCACACCCCCATGTTGGACCTCCATACGACAGCCCAGTCCACTCCTCCCACGTATTCAGCGGGTGACGACATAGCTGCATGTCCAAGGTCTTACCCGCTGCCATCGGCGACATGGTTGCAGCCGCTGTACACAGCACAATGTAATGTTGTAGGCCCAGGGACCCTCATGCATACATCATGACCACACGGACATTCTGAGATAGTTCGTGGAACTGGCTACGGGCACATGAACCCGGCTCCTTTATTGGCAGGGGCACATATACAGTGATGCCTGTGCTGGATGTGTGTGGGGTGAGTGTAAGCCAGCCTGCATGGAGTTGCTGGTGCTGGCAATAACTTGAACAGTGAACACTATGAAAATGGAAACAGAAAATAACAGCATTACAGAGGCAACTGTGGAGCATCATGGTGGTAGCCGGAGCAAGAACAGAGGTCACCCAACATGCAAACAGAAGTGTCTGTGAGTTGCAGTGTACTGATGTTGGGGCACTAGAGCTGAGCTTTCTCATGTCAAGAAAATGTCTAGGATTGTGTCCCTTCAGAAAATACCTTATGCAGCTGCAGTGGTGTGTGTTACACCAGCATCATCTTCCTCATCATCGTCCCAGGTCTCCCAAACTGCCTGAGGTGACATTGCTGCGTAAGCTCTCCACAGCACACAACTCAATCAGAAATGGTCCATGAGTCGTGGTGCTCTGAGTCTGTGGCACCTGGAGTGCTGAGTAGGGTATCAGGCAGATGATGGCATCCATGACAGGTGTGACCAACTCTGATAGTCTGGCGGTAAGGCACTTTCAACTCTGGCAGTCATCGCCTGCAGGCGGTCCTGGCGGTGGTGGCATGTGCCTCCTGCAGTTATGCGACATCCGGGCCGGTCAGGACTCGAATTGATGTGTGAGCCCTGGTCGACCGCAGTTGAGCCAGGAGGCTTCGTACAGCGCAGGGCCACAGACACATGGCGTTGATGACCCAAGGTCACCGTCTCAGAGGCCATCCAATATCTCAGCAGACAGGGTCCCTGACTTGAGCTGCACAGAGATAGTGGCCCCGGATGCACTGCAGCCGGCAAAGGCACACCGCCAGGGGACAGTGACTTGCGGTGTAGGGAGAAAGGGGCACTGAAGTGCTGAGCGGGACCTCGTCGATGTCCAAGGTGGATGTGGCAGAGGCTTGCGGGGTACAGTGGAAGGTATTCTCCAGGGCATGATGCAGAGGGCAGAAGCCGTCTGGAAGCAGCAAATAGAGGAATGAAATACTACAGCCTCATTTTTGACACAAAGTCTGTATCACCGACATGATGATGAAGACAACCCCCAGTCCATAGACTCAGTCGCCACCAAAGTTCAACCAGAAAGTGTCCATGGATGTCAGGGGACAGACTTAGTGGCACCGGAGCTGAAAGGGGATGCAGTCTGTGATGAGGCCAGTGCAATGATATACAATCTGCCATGAATAAATCAAGACTGAATTCCCAATGTGTGACCTACTCGACAGCAGTGTAGGCCGGAGGCAGCGGTCTGCATGGGCCCACAGACAAGTGTCAATGGGATGCTATGCACAGAGTTGCTGCCACCTGTTCGAAGGTTGTACAGTAATGTAAGGCTGCCATGTATGTTTGGCCTCGGACATCATGAAATCAAGACACAGTCTAATATGTGTGACCTACTTCACCACAGTGTAGGCCCGGGGCAGCGGTCAGCAAGGGCACACAGGCACGTGTCGTTGTCCCACAATGCACAGAGTTAGTGACACCAAAGCAGTTGTAGGCAGTGTTTGATCACCTCCGTTACGATAATACTTTTCTCCTCCTGACTGAAGCGCGTCTTCGTCTTACACCTCTCCCTGCGTGCAATGATATGAACTCTGGCATACATGAATCAAGACTCTGTTCCAAGTGTGTGACCTACTCAGACTCAGTGTCGCCCGAAGGCAGTTGTCAGCAAGAGACCACAGACAGATGTTGTTGGAATGCTGTGCACAGTGTTGGTTGCCCCACATAGAAGGGAGCACACAGATATGACTCAGCCATGAAGTGTGTACTCTGCCATTACATAAACAAGACTCAGTTCCAAATGTGTGACCTACTTAACTGTAGTGTAGGCCGGATGCAGTGGTAGAGTACGTTAACGAGAAAGGAGTAAAGCGGGCCTGTGTCGCAGAGGCCATGATGGTCTGAGGAGGCTGCCAAGGTCACGGGCCTCGGGCTTGGAGCTTGCGCCGGCACGTGGTGGGCTCTCATTGACACACGCCAGTGTCGGCAGGTGAGCAGTGTAGCCTGGCTGCAGAAAGGTGGGCCTAACAGGTTCGGGGTCCAGCGGCTCGGGGTACAGCAGATAGCACACAGGATCGCAGGCAACTCCGCTCACAACGGTAGAGTTGGCCTCATGGTGGGGTGAGAGGCGCCGCCCTGGCAGAAACAGTAGGCATTCTGGAAGAGAACCACGCCCAGGGCTACGTGCTTTTTATTCACACCCTATGCTTGCCCTTTGTACGCCAGGCCAGCCCCCTCAGCTCACGCTTACAGGGGGGGACGAAACAGGCTACATTTCCACGATCTTCCCCACTGGCTGGGGTGACATGGTTGCATCCACTGTCCACTACACTCCATACACCAGCGGTGTATGTCGACATGGATATGGGTTTTTTCTGTATACTGCAATCTGTCCAGCACACTGCAGTCTGTCCAGCACATCTCTGGCACACTTGGCATTGTGTACTTTCCCATTCATGAGTCACTTGCCTCCTTCACACATGCCTGGTTCCCACCTCTCCCCACATTCCTCTATTGTGTGGCTGAGGTGCCATGACGTTGATGGCTCATGTACATGGCTAGCCCAGGTTACCACAGTAAGTTGTGCTGTCGTGTCTGGTGGATGGACATGTTGTTTTGCATGTTGTATGTGATTTTGTGACGTGTGCATTGCCAGAGTTGTGAGTTGCATGGTTGTGGAGTTGAGGTGTGTGGGGTGTTCATTTGGTACTTGCCAACGGGCTGTGCATTTCCATTGGTGCCATCCTGGAAGCGCTGGTTGATGTAGGACTGTCGGAAGATGAAGGTATCATGCACACTGCCTGGGTAGTTTGGCGACGATGTTGGTGGTGATTCCACGGTGTTCGAAAGTTGCCTGCACATTGCTGGGAGGTGTGTGCTTTCTGTTGAGGAAATTGTGTGCTGTGTCACCAGGGGGCACAAGTAGGACATGTGTGCTGTTGATTGCCCCAACACGTGCATGCATCCAGCTATGGCATATAGTTCTTGCTTGGTCTCCAGCTGTTTCTGCGCATTGTGGTGGATGTATAGGTTCTGGGGTACCAGGCTGATGATGGCATCCAGGACAGGTGTGAGGGACTTGGATGTGGCTGGCTGTGAGACTCCTCCGACTCTGGCGGTTGTTGTTTGGGAGGTACAAGAGGCCAACAGGTGCAGCACAGCCAGCAGCTTTGTCTGGGCCTGGGGTGGGATGTTGGTTGTCCGCTGTGTTGGGGCCGTCAGCCTGTTGGGCGATGATGGTCAGGATGCATAGGATGGTTGTCCTTTTGAGCCTGTAGTGGGCAATGACATTGTCTGGTGGTAGGTCTGTGAGGCTGGTACGTTTCCTGGGGATCCACTGTCTTTGTCCGCCCTGCCGCTGTGGTTTGTCCTGGGGTGTACGGTGGAGTAGTGGGTGGTCCTGGGTGTGGTGGCGGTGGGTGTTGTGGCCCTGTTGGGGCTCTGAGCTGCATGATCAGGGGCTCCATGGCATCTGTTGGCCTTCCGGTGTGGCTGTGGTCTGGGCTTCCTTTTCTGTTGCCGGTTGTCGTCCGACTTTGCACCAGGTCAGAGCAGGTGTTAGATTTCTGCTGCTAACACGCCTTATCGCAGGTTTTTTGGTCTTATCGCCGATGAGGCTGGTCGTTGAGAATGTTGAGGTGTGGTGTTATCGCGGCTTTTTGCTTGGGAACGCCTACTCTGCATCTCATTAGCGATAGTTGCCGTGTTCATCTGTGGTGACGTTTTTTGAGGATGCTATCACTGGAAATCTGGTGATATTGGCGGTTTGCACCAGCTTGTGAATGGAGCGGTAATTTTATTGCGACTTTGGCTGCGATAAAGTGCAGATAACTCGGCGATAGCTCCTTGAGAATATGCCCCCTAGTTTGAACACCACCAAGTTATTCAAATTCGAAATGTGTGACAGTTTTTTACCACATTCACAATTATTTTTGTCCCCCTGATGGGTTTCAAAAACTTTGATCCCAGATTATTCTATCAGGCATTCTGACTAGAACCTAATCACCTATGTTGACTCCTGTTCTCTTTATTACTCTCTTGTTATGTTATATTATGGTATGTGTAGTGCACTAATCACCTGAGAGTGTATCCAGGTGTCCGGGCAGGTGTGTAGGTGCGTGGTCTTCAATGTGCTTATTCTAAGAGCCAGATCTTCATGTTCTTGCACAGCTCGAGAAGTGAGAAGGAGGCTCTAATGTGTTGAGGGAGGTTCCATATCTTGGGTGTGATTAAGGAGAAGGACCAACCACCTGTTTCACTATTACGGATGCAGGGAATGTGAGAGAGTGAGAGTAATGTAGACTGTAGGTGTCTGGTGGGTTGGTGAAAGTGTTTGCCACTGTTCAAGTATTCTGGTACTGTGCTGTGTTGGGATTTCTGTGTGCGTGCAAATGGGGAGCCAGTGAATCTCCCTGAAGTGCGGTGAGATGTGGGTGCAACATGTAAGGTTGAGAATGAATCTTATGGCAGCATTGTGGTTGGTTTGGAGTCTGTATAGGAGTTGTTCGAAGATTCCGGCTCAGAGAGTGTTGCCGTGATCCAGCCTGCTGGTGATGAGTGCATGCGTGATGGTCTAATCGGTGTTCTGAAGTTAACATTTGAAGGTCTTTTGCAGCATGTGTAGGATGTGTAAGCAGGAGGTGCTCACTGCATTGAATTGAGCCATATTGTTGAGCTTGCCATCTTGGATGCTCCCTAGATATCTTGTGCAGCCTGTGGGTATGGGTATTGGTCTAAGCTCCAACAGCCACCTGGTGGAGTCCCATGAGGAGATCTTGTTGCCGAAGACCAGTACTTCTGCATTGTCAGAATTGAGCTTCAGGCTGTTGGTTCACATCCAGGCTGCTATCATTGTCATGCAGACGGTGAAGATGGCTCTGGTAGTTATTGTGGTCTTATCTATCAGGGAGGGGATGAGTTGGGTGTTATCTGTGTAGTAGATGATGGTGATGTGTTGTGATCAGATGATGTTGGTGAGTCGCATCATGTATATATTGAAAAGGGTGGGCTGAGAGACGATCCCTGTGGGACTCTGCATATCAGTTTCTTGATCTCTATTGTGAAAGTTGGCAGCCTGACACTTTGGGTTCTTCCTGTGAGGAAGGAATGGATCCATCTGAGAGCAGATCCTTGAATGCCAAAATCTCATGGAGGCTGCTCATGAGTGTGTTGTGGGAGACACTGTTGAAGGCCATGGAGAGGTCGAACAGGATGATGGCCTCTGTTTGCCCTCATTCCAGAATGGTTTTAATATCATTGGTAGCCGCAATGAGTGCTGATTTGGTGCAGTGGTTCTTTCTGAAACCTGATTGAGTGTTGTCTAGAAGTTGGTGAAGCTCAGGGTAGTCTGTGAGTTGCATGTTGATGGTCATCTCAATCACTTTGACTGGATAGTGGAGCAAGGAGATGGGTCGGAAGTTGCATAGCTGATTCAGGCTGGTTGTCGGCTTCTTGAAAAGGGCATTGATTTCTGCAAGTTTACATTCATCTGGGAAAGTGATGAAATTGTGATGATATGGGTCAGGGTGGCGCTGGATGGTGATGTTCCCAAGTTGTAGCTGTAGTGTGGATATTAGTCCCTTGGGGCCCATGAGGGAATAATCTGCATGACTGCTGCTGTGTTGTGTCTGGTGAGGGTTGTCCATCCTGTCAGGAGGCCTTCTTGGCTGGTAGTGTGTAGGTTTACTATGAGCATCCGAAGTTGGGTTGGTGTGGGAAGTTGCCATAGGTGCTTGCAAATTTGCTGTGGAAGAAGTTGGACAGGCTGTAGCAGAGTTGTTGGGAAGCAGTGATGTTGACCGTGACTGAGCGTGAGACGAAGGTGTGTTAATTTGAAAGTGTATGATGGAGTGGTCGTTCCATGTGAGTGGAGTGGTATAGTTGTATTTGATGCTGTTGCTTGTGGTGAAGATGAGGTCCAATATGTGTCCTGCTGTGTGTGTTGGTCTGATGAGCTGGATGAGTCCAATGTTGTTCAAGCTTTTGAGTAGTGCTATGGAACAGGGTTCATTTCTGTCTTTCAGGTGAAAGTTGAGGTTGCCAAGAAGATTGTAGGCTCTGGAGGTTCTCCTAGCATTAAACCACTCCAATCTTTCCTTCATTTTTGAAAAACTCTTTTCTTCTCCAATTACTGTCTAAATCTGCCTCCTTGAAATTCACCCACAAAGGAAAGACCACACTATTGGGTCTGCTACTCCAGAACAACTCAAAAGGTGTTTTACCTGTGCTTTAAGATAATGTGAGTCTGTATACTTCCATGGTCATATTCACTTCCTCATTCAACTCTTTAACAGTACATTTAGCTATTTTAATAAGTTATTATAAGACTCTTTTCAAGCTTTAAGCCATCCCATTGTCCTCTGGATGGTAAGAAGCACATTTTTCTTTTCTGATGCCATTTCTGAAAAGGAACTCCCGCATTTATTTAGGTACCAATTTCACCCTATTGTCCATTAGTATTGAGTCTTCTATGCCCCCTCAGCCAAAAACACTCTTCAAGACCACAATGATACGCTCAGTCAGTGTTTCTCCAAATTTTTGAGCTATAAATATCGATAGACAGAAGTATCAGACAGTCCGTCCGCAGTTCCACATGTCCGGCAGACCGCAACTGATGGTTGGTCAGTTGTGGTCCGCCCAACATCATAATGGGCCCTATGTAAATTGTGCATTTCTCATTTAATATGGGGTGCTAGGTTGGTAGAGGTATAGAATAGGAAGTTAACTAAGTAATAATAAAATGCAAAATTAATTTATACGTAATTATTAAATTGTTTAAGACTCCTGTAAATGGGTTACTTTTATATGTATATATATTCACAGAAAAAACCATAGGTTTTAGACATGTTATAGTTAGGAATTAGCATTTAAAAAACCTTAGAAATTCACTGAAAAAAACAAAGGTTTTAGGGGTGTTATAGTTAGCTGGACATTCAACTCATACAAAACCATTGAAATTCCTCCGTTATAGTTAGTTCAGCTAACTATAACTCGCTCGCCCGCAATGCACTGATGATGACGTTACATATTACATCACTCATGACATCACTGATGACATCTCAAATGACATCACTGATGACATCATCCAGTGAATGTGTCTCTCTGAAAATTAAATATTTTTTATATATGTATATCTGAAGCTCGATGGAAGAATAAATGGGTAAATAGGTGTCTAAATGGAAGGGTTTTATGTAAAATTGTTGACTGATTAAGTGTATCTTAGTGAATACATGGGTTAGCGAGTAATGTTTAAATATTTAAATATCTGTAACAGTCTCTCACTTTGTGTATAAGTGGCTGCTTGTGTTGGTGAGTAGCTACATAAGTGTCTATAAGAGTTATTAGTTGTTTTTTTGAGTATCAGTATGAGTGTCTGTATTGTTCGGTGCGGGTATTTCTTAGCGCATAGATGCATGAATGAGTGACTCACTGTTCGTAGTGTTGAAGACAGCATGTGTGCAGGACTGTATGGGTGGATGAGTGTGTGTATGGGTGTGTTAGTGAGTGAATGACTGTCTCAATAGTGTCTTTATAAGTAACAACATATGTTTTAAACTAGTATATGTGAGTACTGGTGTATATGAGTGAGTATATGTGAGAGTGAGAGATTGGAAGAGTTCCTGTATAAATAATTATGTGTTTCTATAAGGGATTGTTTAACCCATTCGCTGCCAGGCCTTTTCCCCCTCCTGTGCCACGCCCTTTTTTGGCTATTTGGGGTAGTGCGCGCTGAGGCCCCTGTAACTTTTTGACCACATAAGGTATCCATGCCAAATTTGCGTCCTTTTCTTCCAACATCATGGGGATTCTGAAGGTACTCAGGGTTTGTGGATTTCCCTGGAGGTGTCACAGAAATGAGCCAAAATACAGCAACATTTTGTTTTTTTTTGGAAAAAATTGGAAAAACAAGCTGCAAATGAAAGCATCTGGGTTTTTCCCTGCAAATGTTATCAAAAAAGGGTTTGTGGGGCTGAAATCACAATTTTCCCAGCTTTTAGGGGATACCAGACTTTTGTCAGAAACCCAAGATTTGCTACACCGTTTTGGTATTTTTCTCGGACAAAGCCTATTTTTGCTATTTTTTGTGCTTTCAACCTCCTTCCAGTTAATGGTAGAAATGGGTACAAAGGCAATAATGGATCCTGGAAAGCTGTACATTTTAGAGAAGTAGACAAAATTCTGAATTCAGCAAGGGGTCATTTGTGTAGATCCATCAAGGTTTCTTTATAGAAACTAACAGTTAAATATAGGATAAATTGAAAATGTGTTGAAAAAAAAGCCTTTTGTGTCAACGTTTTCACCTGTAACTTCTTCTAATTATGACAGCTCTTTGAAAGCAACATACCGTTTCATCCGCTGGACATTACTGGTTGTGGGGATATGTAGGACTTGTAGGTTCACCAAGAACCCGACGAACCCAGAGCCAAAAACTGAGCAGCAACTTGCAATGGTTTTTTATTATGTACCGGGTATATAGTAATTATTCTGTAAAAATGTGTACATGGAAAAATCGGTATGAAAGACACCTATGTGTTTCTGAAATGGGAACAAGATATAGAGTTTAGAAATAGTAGATATTTGCACATTTCCGAAATTGGGAATACTCATACTAGCATGAGAATTATCAGTCATTTTTTAGAATGACTTCTTTTTTACAAAATGTCTTTCATTTGGAAGGCAGAAATGCATCGAAAGTCAATAGGTAATAACAGTTCCTTTACAAATCTGAATTACCCTAAGTATCCCGATACAAAATGGTACCTCACTTGTAGGGGTAGGCATAGTGCCCACAACAGGAAATGGCTCAAAACCCAACGTGAACACACCACATTTTCACAATGCAAAATTACACTTTTTTAGCAAAGTGCCTAGCTGTAGGTTTTTAACCCTAGCTCTGCTGGCACCTAGGGAAACCTAGCAAACCTATACATTTTTGAAAACTAGACTCCCAGGGGAATCCAGGATGGGGTGACTCGACTGCCTCCCACCAGGTTCTGTTGCCCAGAATCCCTTGCAAACCTAAAAAATTGCCAAAAAAACCCCAATTTTCCCCACATTTCTCTGGTGGAAAGTTCTGGAATCTGTGTGGATCCACAAATTTCCACCCACCCCGCGTTCCCCAAAGTCTTCCGAGAAAAATGGTACCTCACTGGTGTGGGTCGGCCTAGTGCCCGCGACAGGTTACGGCGCAAAACGTAAGGGGTACACTCCTCAATTTCACAGCGAAAAATGACCCTTTTTTGGCAAAGTGCCTAGCTGTAGTTTTTGAACCATAGCTCTGCCGGCACCTAGGGATACCTAGCAAACCTATACATTTTTGAAAACTAGACACACAGGGGAATCCAGGATGGGGCGGCTTGACTGTCTCCCACCAAGTTCTGTTACCCAGAATCCCTTGTAAACCTCCAAAATTGCCTAAAAACCACATTTTCTCCACATTTCTCTGGTGGAATGTTCTGGAATCTGCGTGGATCTACAAATTTCCACCCACCCCGTGTTCCCCAAAGTCTTCCGAGAAAAATGGTAACTCACTTGTGTGGGTCAGCCTAGTGCCCGCGACAGGAAACGGCACAAAACGTAACGTGGACACACCTCAATTTCGGAGCGAAAAATGACCCTTTTTTGGCAAAGTGCCTAACTGTAGTTTTTTTTAACCATAGCTCTGCCGGCACCTAGGGAAACCTAGCAAACCTATACATTTTTGAAAACTAGACACCCAAGGGGAATCAAGGATGGGGTGACTTGACTGCCTCCCACCAGGTTCTGTTACCCAGAATCCCTTGCAAACCTAAAAAATTGCGCAAAAAAACACATTTTCCCCATATTTCTGTGGTGGAAAGTTCTGGAATCTGCATGGATCCACAAATTTTCACCCACCCAGCGTTCCCCAAAGTCTTCCGAGAAAAATGGTACCTCACTTGTGTGGGTCAGCCTAGTGCCCGCGACAGGAAACTGCACAAAACATAATGTGGACACACATAAATTTTGTAGCGAAAAAGGACCCTTTTTTGGCAAAGTGCCTAGCTGTAGTTTTTTAACCATAGCTCTGCCGGCACCTAGGGAAACCTAGCAAACCTATACATTTTTGAAAACTAGACACCCAGGGGAATCCAGGAGGGGGTGACTTGACTGCCTCCCACCAGGTTCTGCTACCCAGAATCCCTTGCAAACCTAAAAAATTGCCCAAAAAAACACATTTTCCCCACATTTCTGTAGTGGAAAGTTCTAGAATCTGCGTGGATCCACAAATTTCCACCCACCCCATGTTCCCCAAAGTCTTCAGAGAAAAATGGTACTTCACTTGTGTGTGTCGGCCTAGTGCCTGCGACAGGAAACAGTCCAAAATGCATCGTGTACACACCTCAATTTCGCAGTGAAAAATGAACCTTTTTTGGCAAAGTGCCTAGCTGTAGTTTTTGAACCCGAGCTCTGCCGGCACCTAGAGAAACCTACCAAACCCACACATTTCTGAAAACTAGACACCCGGGGGATCCCAGGGAGGTATGGCTTGCGTGGATCCCCCAACGTTTCCTTACCCAGAATGCCCTGCAAACCTCAAATTTTGCTGAAAAAATCACCTTTTTCACACATTTTTGTGTGGGAAAGTTGTGGCATCACAGGCTGACACAAATTTCCTACCACACAGCGTTCCCCCGGGTCTCCCAATAAAAATGGTGCCTCACTCGTGTGGGAGGCCCAAGTACCCGCGACAGGCAAGGGCCCACAACGTAGTGAGGAGACATGAAAATTGCCTATCTCTAAATGACCTGGTTTTGCAAGGGGGTCACTTGGGTTTTTGGTAAGGGTGGGCGTAGTGGGCGTAGTGGGGCTACGTGAAGCAGCACGTAGTGTGCCCAAATCTACGCACACTACGCGCTTCGCGTAGCCCCACTACGTGCCACCCACCTCCCGCCCGCCCTCCTTTTAAATAATATCAGCAATGTAAAATAAATTAAAGTAAAGCGACTTACCGTAAGCGCGGCGTCTCCGGGGCTCCCTCTTCTTCGTTTCTAATTTCTTCTGACAAATGCGCATGCGCGGACGCCCGCGCATGCGCATTTCTCGCAAGAAATGCGCATGCGCGGGTGTCCGCGCATGCGCATTTGCCAGAAGAAATTAGAAACGAGAAAGAGGGAGCCCTGGAGACGCCGCGCTTACGGTAAGTCGCTTTACTTTAATTTATTTTTCATTGCTGATATTATTAAAAGGAGGGCAGGCGGGAGGTGGGTGGCGGGTGGCAAGCAGCTACGCTTCGCCCTCGGCGTGTGCGTAGCGCTGCCCTGCTTCGCCTACTTCGGAAAGTGTGAAGCAGGCAGCGCTACGTACACTACGTGGGCGAAGCGTAGTGCTACGCCCGGGGTTAGTTTTTGGCCCGGTGCTCGGCGGCCACCTAGGGAAACCTACCAAACCCACAAATTTCTGAGAACTAGACACTCAGGGGATTCCAGGGAGGTATTGCTTGCGTGGATCCCCCAACGTTTCCTTACCCAGAATGGCCTGCAAACCTCAAATTTAGCTGAAAAAATCACCTTTTTCACACATTTTTGTGTGGGAAAGCCAAGCCCGGAGCCAAAAACTCATGGGACCCCCTTTGCAAAACCAGGTTGTTTTGTGATAGGTAATTTTGATGTCTCCTCAATAGGTTTTGGGCCCTTGCCTGACGCGGGCACTATGCCTACCCATGCAAGTGAGGTACCATTTTTCTCTGAAGACTTTGGGGAACGCAGGGTGGGTGGAATTTTGTGGACCCACGCAGATTCCAGAACTTTCCACCACAGAAATGTGAGGAAAATGTGTTATTTTGGACACATTTTTAGGTTTGCAATGGATTCTGGGTAACAGAACCTGGTGAGAGCCAGTGAAGTCACCCCATCCTGGATTCCCCTCGGTGTCTAGTTTTCAAAAATGTACAGGTTTGCTAGGTTTGCCTACATGCCAACTGCGCTAGGGCCCAAAATCCACAGGTATGCACATTGCTAAAAAAGATTCGGAGCCCAGTGGGCTTTCTGCCGCCCTGGGGGGGAATCGGGGAAGGGGGTTTCATCCCGATATGCCCATAAAGGGGCAGAAAGACTGTGGCTATTTTTTGTGGGGGTGGGGGCATTGGCAGGACCCTTTTGGGCAGCCCCCACCCCACGCATAAAAAAAGCCTGCATATTCGCTGGCGCCTAGTGGGCTTTCTGCCCCCCAGGGGGCAGATCAGGGGCCACTGCCACCATCTGCCCTCCCGGGGGGGCAGAAAGAATGGAATTTCTCTGGGGGTGGGGTGGGGTATTGTCATGCCCATTTTGGGGAGCCCCTACCCCTACACTAATAAAACAAAAAAATCCATGGTTTCGAGTGGGCATTCTGCGCCTCCCAGTGGGGGCCAGATTGGGGGATACAGCTCCCATCTGCCTCCTAGGGGGCAGAAAGACTGTCATTTTTGTGGGGGGATTGGCGTGCCCGTTTCTGGCAGCCCACACCCTAAATAAAATCAATCACCCTAAATAAAATCGCGCAAAAAAAATCCCTGGTGTCAGGTGTACTTTGCCCCCCCCCCCGAAGGGGCAGATTAGGGGCCAATGCCCCATCTGCCCCCCTGTGGGGCAGCAAGGCTGTTATGGGGGTGGGGGATGAGGGCATTGGCGTGCCCGTTTCAGGCAGCCTTCACCCTAAAAAAATCCTTTTAAAAATAAATCCCTGGTGTTTAGTGGGCTTTCTGCCCCCCGAAGGGGCAGATTAGGGGCCAATGCCCCATCTGCCCCCCAGAGGGGGCAGAAAGGCTAATGCTTGTGGAGGGTGGGGGCGTGGGCATGCCTGTTTTGGGCAGCCCCCACCCTTATTTTTACTTTCTAAAACAATCCCTGGTTTCTAGTGGGCTTTCCGCCCCCCGAAGGGGCAGATTAGGGGCCAATGCCCCATCTGCCCCCCAGGGGGGGTAGAAAGGCTGTAAGGATGGTGGGTGGGGTCATTGGAGTGCCCGTTTCGGGCAGGCCCCACCCTAAAATAAAACTAAAAACAAATCCCTGGTGTTTAGTGGGCTTTCTGCCCCACCGAAGGGGCAGATTAGGGGCCAATGCCCCAACTGCCCCCCAGGGGGCCAGAAAGACTGTAATAATTGGGGGGTGGGGTGGGGGCATGGGCCTGCCCGTTTTGAGTAGCCCCCGCCCCTATTTTTATTTTTTTCAAAATTCCCTGGTCTCTAGTGGTCTTTTTGCCCCCCCGGGGGGCAGATTGGGGGCCAATGCCCCATCTGGCCCCCAGGGGGGGCAGAAAGGCTGTAATGGTGGTGGGTGGGTGGGGGCATTTGCGTGCCCATTTCAGGCAGCCCCCCACCCTAAAAAAAAACTGAAAACAAATCCCTGGTGTATAGTGGGTTCTCTGCCCCCCGAAGGGGCAGATTAGGGGCCACTGCCCCATCTGCCCCCGGGGGGGCAGAAAGACTGTGATAATTGGGGGGTGGGGGCATGGGCCTGCCTGTTTTGGGCAGCCCCCACCCCTATTTTTTTTTTAATTCCCTGGTGTCTAGTGGGCTTTTTGAACCCCCAGGGGGCAGATGGGGGCTAATTCCCCCATCTGCCCCCCAGGGGGGGCAAAAAGACTAAATCGTGCCAAAGTAATCAGGGGGAGCAAAGGCCCTTGCCCAAGGGGTCGCTTCCCCCTCCCTGGTGTCTAGTGGGTGGATCCCTGCTTGGAGATCGCCCTCCTGTGGTGAACCCCAAGCAGAGATCCACTGGGGAAGGGTACCATTGGAAAGGGGAGATTCTCCCCTTTCCAACGATACCTCTCCCGTCTTTCTACGTGCTCAGGGGGCTGAGATAGCCCCCTGAGCACGTAGAAAGTGAAACTGAAATGAGCCTCTTGGCTCATTTCAGTTTCAGTTTCAGTGTAATGACGTTGGCGCGACGTGCGCGCCGATCTTCATTACACTGAAAGCAGGGGGGCCTCGGGAGCTGGGAAAGCTCTTCCCCAGCTCCCGAGGCTATTTTTAGTGAAAGGAAATGCCTCATGACGAGCTGGACTCGTCATGGGCACACGAGAACTGTGTGCCATGACGAGTCCAGCTCGTCATGGGCATTCAAGGAGTTAACAGAGTAAGTATGTGTACGTTTCTGTAGAAGTAAGTGTAGTGGTGTGTGTATAACTGTATATGCAAGTAAATGGATGTTTGATTCTTTATTAGCATGAGTGACTATGTGTGTGAGTAACTCTATGAATGAGTGGCGGTGTGTAACCGGATGTATAGGTGTATGAGTACATATGACGAGTGAGTACATGTATGAGTGACTATATATGACTGTTGGTGAATGAGTGGATGTGTATGTAGAGATTGGAATTACTGAATAGGTTGTTATAACTGTTATTGGTATGTCCATTTTTTTGAAAATATTAGTTTCTATTTTTGAATGTGTGTATTGAAGGTTATATTAGGGTGAGAGGAGGTCTGCCACTCTGTGATGTTATCAGTGATGTCATTTGAGATGTCATCAGTGATGTCATGAGTGATGTCACTGACCATGTCATGAGTACTGTAATATGTGACGTCATCATCAGTGCATTGCGGGCGCGCGAGTTATAGTTAGCTGAACTAACTATAACGGAGGAATTTCAATGGTTTTGTACAAGTGAAAAGTCCAGCTAACTATAACACCCCTAAAACCTATGGTTCTTTCAGTGGATTTCTGAGGTTTTTTAAATGCTAATTCCTAACTATAACATGTCTGAAACCTACGTTTTTTTCTGTGAATTTTGAAGGTTTTGTAAATGACAATTTTTAAATGTATTAATTGTTCTATTTATTTTTTTGAAACTGATTTACTCCATTTTTTTAAACTATTTATTTTTAGATATTTTATTTTTTAAATGACATTATAATTACATTATACATTACATTACAAAATATACTTTCTCAGAATGAATTACTTTACTTTAAATACTTTGCAAATAGGCAATAGACTTTTAAGTACAGTAGTTACAGTTATTGCAATGGGCAACACAATTTCAAACACAATGCAACATTCAGCTCAATGGGATTTTCTAGTTAAATGCAATTAGTTACTTTATGAATTACTTTTCTAACCACAGGACTGGATCCTAGATTCAGTTCTGGGACATCTCCTTTAAACAGTTGAGTAAAAGCGTTTTGGTAACAGTAGTGATTTTTAAGGAATATTATTGTATTTTAAAAGTTGACACAAACTTTTTCACATAGAATCACCAATGTTATCCTATGGGAGGAAATTCACTTAGCAGGTAAGTAGTGTTATAGTTACTCTTTCCTACTCAGTGGTGGATCCTGGATCCAGCACTGGTGCATCTCCTGTAAACAGTTGAAAGAATGCGTTTAAGTCATACAGGCGATTTTTAAGGAATATTTTTAGTTTGTGAAAATCGACACTTAGAAACTTTTCTGGTGAAAACCAAACAATGGATTCCTAGGGAAGGAAATACAAGTTACTGGTAAGTATGGTTAGAATTATTTTTCAGGGTCAGTGCTGGGCTAAAAGATGCAGCACTGGGTTCTCTCCTGATAACAGGTGAGTAAATCGGAATTTGTTGTTCGGATGATTTTAGGTGAATATTTTAAAGTTCCAAAACTGCACTCAGTACTGGGCTCAAAGATGCAGCACTGAGGTCTCTCATTATAACAAGTGAGTAAAATGGAATTCGTAGTTCGGCTGATTGTACTTCGGTCCAGTATATATTGAGCCACTTTCCTACACCATCCCCTCCCTTCACCACTGCCATGTGGCGTGTTTTATGTTGGGGAAATTATTCCCCTTCAATCCTGAGGGTCCCTATAGTCCAACTAGCCCACTAGGTACATCCAGTAAGCGCCACAGAGCTGCGTTGCAGAGAGGTGTAAAAAGGGGCGTGGCCTCTGAACACCTGTCTGCAACACAGCTCCCTGGCGCATACTGGAGATACCTGTTGGGCTATTTGGCCCTCAGGGACCCTCAGTATTGAAAGAGAATTAATTCCCTAACTTAAAACGCTCCACAGGGCGTGTTTGCACAGTGGTGAAGGAAGGATTGGGCATGGCCTGAGGTGACATGTCTGCAAACACGCCCTGTGGCGCGTGTTAAGTTAGAGAATTTATTACTCCTCAATACTGTGGGTCCCTGGGGGCCAACTAGCCCACCAGGTACCTCCAGTATGCGCCAGGGGGCTGCGTTGCAGAGAGGTGTTCAAAGGCCACGCCCCTTTATACAACACTCTGCAATGCAGCTCCGTGTCGCTTACTGGAGGTATTTGGTGGGCTAGTTGGTCCCCAGGGACCCTCAGGATTGACGAGGAATTAATTCCCCAACTTAAAATGTGCCACAGGATGTGTTTGCACACATGTGAACTCAGGCCCCGCCCCTCCTTTCACCACTGTGCAAACGTGCCCTGTGGCGCGTTTTAAGTTGGGGGATTAACTCCCCTTGAATACTGAGGGTCCCTGGGGTGCAACTAGCACACCAGCTACCTCCAGTAAGCGTCACAGAGCTGTGTTGCAGAGAGGTGTAAAAAGGGGCGTGGCCTCAGACCACCTCTCTGCAACGCAGCCCCCTGGCGCATACTGGAGGTTTCTGGTGGGCTAGTTGGCCCCCAGGGACCCCCAGTATTCAAGGGGAATTCGTTCCCCCTCTGCACACGCGCCAAGGGCCGCGTTTGCAGAGTGCTACAAGAAGGGGCCGTGGCCTCTGGCACGATGCCGGTCTTTTTGGGTTTTTTTTGTTTAAGAAGGGGGGCTGTGTGGCCCCCTTCTTTACCTAATATTTTGGCACTGGACCCCATCCCCCGGGGCATGGCCCTTTTTTAAAAATTATTCTGCATATAGGAGGGGGCTGCCTTGCCCCCCTCCTTATGTGATTTATGGCCCCAGGGACCCCATACCCCAGGGCCGGTCTTTTTTTTTCTTTAATTTACATTTTGGGGAGGGGGCGCGTGGTCCCCCTCGCGGGTCACTTGTAGCCCCAGAGACCCTATCCCCCGGGGCTGGCCCTCTCCATTGGGGACCGTGGGGGGGTCCCCAATCCCCCCACGGTCCCACCGGCTCCCTGCCTCCTGCGGGAGCCGGCATTGGTTTTCCACATGGGGAGCTGTTAAGATGCAGCTCCCACTGTGGAAAAGCAATTTGCTTTGCTATTTGGAAGAGAGAGCAGGTTTTCTGCTCTCTCTTCCAAATAGCAGAGCAGTTTGCTATGACAGGGTGCGAGCCGCGAGGCTCCCGCCCTGCCATAGCAAACTACAGTGTCCTGAGGGTGGGCACCCCGGGACACTGCAGGAGCCGGCCCTGGGGGGTAGCGGTCCTCAGGGCCACAACAAGGCTCCAGGAGGGGCCCCCTCCCATATTTTACAAAGCCCTGGTGGTGGAGGTCCCCGGGGCTGGAGGGTCCATCACAGACCCCCAATTTGAATCTTTAGTATCCCGGGAAGGTGGAGGTCCCCAGGGCATGTGGGGGCCTTGAGCCACCCACACAGGGTATTTATTTATTTTAAAAAAGCCCTGGGGGTGGCAGTCCCCGGGGCTGTGGGGGGGCGCTGTGTGCCCCCCGCAATGTTAATAAAGTCTAGCCACAGGGGGTGGCGGTCCCTGGGGCTCGGTGGGCCTTAGAGGCCCCCACATTAAACTATTAAGCCCCGGGGGTGGCGGTCCCTGGGGCTGTGAGGGGCCGTGTGCCCCCTACAATTATTGATACTTTGCCCCGGGGGTGGTGGTCCCCGGGGCAGTGTGGGGGTATTGGTCCACCATACTTTATTTTTAACATGCCCCCGGGATTTGGCCCCCGGGGGCTAATTAGCATTGAAGTGCGGGAGCCCACGCTTTGTTTTTTTTTTTGATCGGCAGGATCCGCGCACCCAGCGCGGATTTTGCCGATTTAAAAACAATAAAAAAAAATTGGAGGCCTTGGGGTCCTTGTGAGACCTTCTGAGCAGGCCTAGGGGGTCAGGGTGTTTCTACCCTGCCCCCTTTTCGCGTTTTGTGCATTTTTTTATTAGGTTTCTTGTGCCTCGGTTCTACCGAGGCACAAGATGGTTGCCAACACTTCCTGATTTGGAGTGTTGACAGCCAATTAGAATACAGCTCGTGCACGGCAGGGTGCGCTTAGGGTGTGCGGATCCAGCGCGCCCATAGATATATATGTGATTTTGATTTACACCATTTAAGCAAAAGGCACGACTCTGAACCCAGGTCTACCTTTCTGCCAAATTTGGTGTAATTCCGTTCAGCAGTTCAGGCTGTAGCTGCGATTAACGGTCCCTATAGAAAATTGCATGGGGAAAACACGTTTTGGGACCCCCTTTTAATCTTGGCCCCCGCTTGACGAATCACCCTGAGATTTCAGGAAAGGAGCGGACCGGAGCGGGTCACGAGTTTTGAAAATTTCGCGAAGATTCGTCAACCGGCTCCAAAGATATTCCAAATAGAATGTTGCGGATTTCCTATGGATAATAGGTCCTAACTATAACTACCTACCGGCTATATATGTATGTATATATATATATATATATATATATATATATATATATATATATATATATATATATATGCAAATCACCATCCTGAAGTAATCGTAGTCTCGATCACACCAACCAGGTATGGACCACAACGTGGATGTTTAATTCTTCATTTTATTTTTGCAGATTCAAAAAATGTGCAAATGCGAGTGCAAAAATCTCAATACGAGCAAGTGCCCAGCATAACGCGGTTCGACTGCACACAGGCAGTTTTGATCACATGACGCGCTGGACCTATTAGTGCGTATAAATAGTGAAATTCAAATTGAGCACATGCTACAATTTACCCAATTGCAGAAGAAAGAAAATTAGCATTTAAAACTGGTTTTGAAGATACTCCCCAAAAGGGTAACACATGTTAGACATAAATGAAAAACATATAAAGTGTCGAACAATAATAAAAACATAGTGCTCGTAAATTGTTCTGAATAGAATCTTCAATAACCAGTTTGCAAGAATTATTTTCAAATATTAGAACCAAGATTACATACACACTTCATAATGAAGAGTCTCAATTGGTATAAATTACCACGTAGAGTGTAAGTAACCACAATCACTGGTCTAATTAAAGTAATACCTTATACATAAATCTAATTCCTGTTTACATGGTAAATCGTTGTGTGCAAAATTGTGCAAAAGAGTGATCTAGTGCTAAAGTGCATAATAGTAGAATTTCAATCAAAAAGATGTAAACATATAAATGTAGCAGCAGATAATCAATGTCCCTTAAGTAATCTCCTCATCATAAATTTTTCAGTCAATTTCGTCATGTTATGTTGTCCTGTCCCACTCTTCAGTTTCAATACCCAGATGTATCTAATGGCAAGAAAAAGGAAAAAATAGATTTATGGATATTTACAAGCTAACGATCATTTACTCAATTAGGACATAGTGTCTCAAACTAATTAGAGTTAGTTTTTTAAATAGATTGAAAAAACAAGATAGCCGGTCAAAGTCCCATGAAACTTAAAAACATTCGAGGAAACCTCAAATAAAATCAAGTAAAATCAGGGATGTAAATCATCACTTAATCCTAAAACAAGTCATAGACCAATGTAGATATTCAGAAGATATAAAATTAGCAGCCACCAAAATTGAAATGCATTGTTTTTCAATAAAATATATGATAAATTGAATAAAAACTGGATAAGATTCCCCAGGCTTCAAAACCGGCCATAGCTACTATCACAACTTAAAAGATCTTAAAAATTCCAGATACCTCTAGTCATAAAAAAGCACATAAAAGCCATTTGATAGTAAATCTGGGATCTATTATAAGATTTTGAGTAATGTTAAAACCAGTTATTCATTAAAGAAAATTGTGCAAATCATCGCTGTTGTTAAGACCATTTGGCATTTTAGTGTCGAGTAGCATAATAAATTCCGACTCTACTTGTCTCAGTCTTTTTTCTCTGTTGCCACCTCGAATATTTTTGGGCACTGCGCTAATGACAAAATATTTGAGATCATCAAGATTATTATTATGTACAAGTTTAAAATGTCGTGCCACAGGATAATTAGAATCACAATTCACCACTGCTCTAAGATGTTGTAAAATCCTGTTAAAAACTTGCAATTTTGTGCTACCTACATAAAATAAATGACAGGTGCATTCCAGAACATAAATGGCATAATCCGTTCTGCAAGAATAGTGTCCTTGTATTTTGATAGGTTCTCTACCAAAAGCAGTCATATATTCTGTAGTATTTTTGCCAAACTTGCAAGCTCGACATGAACTGCATTTAAAAAATCCTGATCTCAAAGTGAGCCTAGTATTAGAGAATGTCACTTCAGGACTGTTCCTAACTAATGCATCTCTCATAGAGGGAGCTCTTCTGAAAGTTAGACTGGGAAGTTTGGGCAAGATTTGCGACATTGTTATGTCAGACCGAATAATTGGCCAATTTTTATAAAGAATCTTGCAAATGTGTCTCTCCTGTCTGCAAAAATTAGTAATCAATCTTATGTTCTCTATAGATTCAATAACAGTTGTATCCGTGACATTTTCAATCTGGATAATTGGTGGAATTTCAGACTCTTCCAATGTATCACAGTTTACACCGATACTATTTGCCTTGTCTTTCGCTTTTGTTATCTGTGGCTTTGTATCCTCTTTGTAGAAATCTATTGAAAGCCTCTTTCTGACACTCTTCAAGATCCCCCTTATGGCTACAGATACGTTTTATTCTCAAAAATTCACCAAAGGGGATACTTCGTATCAGGTGTTGGGGATGTGAGCTGCTAGCATGTAATACAGAATTTCCTGCCGTAGGTTTCCTATGTAACCTGGTGTGGATTCTATTTTCTTTTATATATATTTCCACATCCAGGAATTTTACTTTTTCATTGCTGATATCAGATGTAAATTTCAAATTTAAGGCATTGTCATTCAAATCATTGATAAAATCCATAGCTGTCTCAGGTGAACCTTTCCAAATTAAACAAACATCCTCAATGAACCTCCACCACTGGAGAACATGTTGATCAAATATATCTTTATGAGTGCTTCTGAGGACATGCTCCTCCCACCAGCCCACGTGTAAACATGCGTAGCTAGGAGAGAAGCATGCCCCCATAGCCACTCCGCGTAATTGTTGATAAACCTCCTTATTAAAAAGAAAGTAATTATGAGTTAAACAAATTTCAACCATCTTGATCAACATCTTATTATGTTCATACATATGAATGCTTCTTTGATCTAAGAAGTGGCGAATTGTGTTAATGCCATCCTTATGATGAATACTAGTGTACAGTGAACTAATGTCCATCACAATCAGTAGATAATCCCCCTCCCATTTGACTGTTCTTAATTTAGTCAAAAAATGTCCGGTATCCCTAATAAATGAAGGTAGATTTTCCACAAATTCATGTAGGAAGTGATCCACGTACTTGGACATAGCCTCAAGTAAACTTTTTTGTGCCGAAATAATCGGTCTTCCAGGAACTGGTGTCAGATTTTTGTGCACCTTAGGGATAAAATATAAGAAAGGAGTCAAAGGATGGTCATTTTTTTAAAAACTGTGCTCATTTTTAGATAGTAGACCAACATGCCTCCACCGTGCCAGTTCACCAAAAACAAATTCTTTGTTTTGCCTTAGTTCCTGGAAGTTTGCTTTCCTATAGCAATTAGTGTCATTTAAATGCAACCCTGCTTCTTCCATGTACATATCTCTTGGCCAGAGAACGATGTTCCCGCCTTTATCGGCTTTGTTAATGATGACTTCAATGTGCTTTTTAAGTTTGCAAATGAGTTTAGTATACTGAATTTCAGAGTGGTTTCTTCGCAAATTTCGTTGTGTGACCTCTCTATTCAATTTTTTCAGATCTTCCACTATGCAGTCACTGAAAACATCTATTGCGTCCCTTTGCATCATAGGAATGAAGGTAGATGGAGGTTTAAATGGGCTGGTTGCTGACATGTTACATATGATACCTGCCTCTAAAAGATTCTCCTGAGTAGCATTTTCTTGTGAATTGTTTGTTTCTGCCAAAGTTTGAACTGCAAGAAGAGTATTAACATCCGCACCCTGCAAATTTGAACAAAACCCCTGTACAGTGCTATTCTGTAAGGCAATATTAGCAGCTTTCTTTAGTTGAAAGTGTTTCCTTAATTTCAGCTTTCGGATAAATTTAAAAACATCAACCCTTGTTTGGGTATATTTAAAACAATTTGTGGGACAAAATGACAAACCCAAAGCCAAAAGTTGTTTTTCTGCGACTGACAACATAATTTCTGATAGGTTGATTACTGTGTTATCACCCATTTCATTTGGTACCTGATTTATTTCCTTCTGTTGTAATTCTTCCTGCCTCTTCCTCTGAAGTTTGAGTTTCCGCCTCTGTTTCCTCCGTTGGTTCCTTCTGGTCCTTGTTGCTGCGCTTGATTGCGCGGTCTTAGAGTTTGCCGGCGGTCCTCCACTAAAAAAGAAAGCTCCTCTCTTGGTGCGAAATTAGTTGGTATTTGAGGCGTCTTATGTGCCATACTCTCATCCGATTCATTGCTACTGTCAACACTGCTTATTTCAATAGAAGAGAAGTTATCGTTTACTGGTGCACTACATGTAGCCGTGTTATTTGTGTTGCTATCATTTGTTATCGCTCGTCGTTTTATATTGTCAAATTTCCTCGAGAACGTGAAGACGCGACCAGTCTCATAATCGCGCTTATCTCTGGCAAATTTTAAAACTTTTCTTTCCTTTATAGATTCTTCATGTTTCTTAAGCCTTGCTGTGATATCTTCCCTTCCTTTTTTAATTTGATCTTTCTGTTCATTTTTTTCCAATAGTATGTTGACCTCATCTATCTCTTTAAGGATTCCAATCCGGTCGATCTCAGCATACTTTATTAGTATCGATACCATGTTCATCGACGCATCTAAGTTATTCGTAGCCCACTCCTTTAACATCAAGGGATTTGGCTTTTCAAAGGAAGGTGCAATCATAACTCTGAGAACCCGTGGAACCCTTCCCACCTCTTTGTATTTTTCCAGAGATTTCTTTTCCCACCATTTTGTCATTTCCACGCGATGCAATTTCTCGAGCTTTTTCAATAGAGTTTTAGCATTGTTGTTAGTATTGGAGTTAGGGTCATTTATTTCATCTGTTCCTGGAGTTACAACTTCAGTAATATTACCAAAAAGGGCATCCGCTGCCTCTTCACGGTCCTTAAGCGCGTCTGCTGTTAAAAGCATAACTGAATGAATCTGCTTATTTATAAATAACCAATCGGTACTTTTAAGATTGGTCTGTTGAATATAATCCTCAATCCCTAGTACTCGTAGTATTTAACTGAATTCGTCGATAGAGCAGCTCACCGTGAGGAACAAAGTTCCGGTGCTTTAGCGTCTTCCGACTCCTTAGGACCGTCCGTTGAATCCTCCTGGTAACGCTTAACTCCCAACTTCGACTTTCAGAAACGATCTACGAGGGGCTGGCTTCCAAGATACCCTTTCCGGGTTACAACACAATCACTTCCGTGATACCGTCTGTTTATATATATTACTGGTCGCCAGTAGATAGTTATAGTTAGGACCGTGTTTCCATAGGAAATCTGAATATTCAGGTGGCGAACGTGAAAAGGGGGCAGGGTAGAGAGTTCCTGATCCCCTAGCCTTTGTCAGGGGGTCCCTGAAGGACCCCGAAGGCAGAAAAAAACCTTTAAATTTTTTTCAAAAAATCGTGCACCGTGCGCGCACCGTGCGCGCACCGTGCGCGCACCGTGAAAAACCCTAAAAAAACAAAAAACTTTTTAATACGTAGTTTATTGTAAAATAAATATATAAAAAATATAATAATACATACATTACTTAGCATTTAAAAAACCGTACAAATTCACTGAAAAAACCATAGGTTTCACACACGTTATAGTTAGGAATTAGCATTTAAAAAACCTTGCAAATTCACTTAAAAAACCATAGGTTTCACACATGTTATAGTTAGGTGGACATTTCACTCGTAAAAAACCAATGAAATTCCCCCGTTATAGTTAGTTCAGATAACTATAACTCGCGCGACCGCCACTTATACAGTCAGTCACGCACCTACTAAATCATCCATTCGCACACTTATACACCCACTCTTCCATAGGTTTTTCCCTATATATATATTAAACATATTTAAAATTTACAGAAACACACACTCACTGGATGATGTCATCAGTGATGTCATCAATGATGTCATTTCAGATGTCATCAATGATGTCATCAGTGATGTCACTGACCATGTCATGAATGATGTAATATGTGATGTCATCAGCAGTGGATTGCGGGGGCGCGAGTTATAGTTAGCTGAACTAACTATAACAGGGGAATTTCTAGGGTTTTGTACGAGGGAAATGTCCTGCTAACTATAACGCCCCTGAAACCTATGGTTTTTTCAGTGAATTTCTAAGGTTTTTTAAATGCCAATTCCTAACTATAACGCCCCTGAAACCTTTGGTTTTTTCAGTGAATTTCAAAGGTTTTTTAAATGCTAATTCCTAACTATATCAGGCCTGAAACCTATGGTTTTTTCAGTGAATTTCAAAGGTTTTCTAAATGACTATTTTGAATGTATTAATTGTTATACTGATTTTTTTTATACTGATTTACTACATTTTTTAAACTATTTATTTTTAGATATATATTTTTTAATTACATTATAATTACATTATACATTACAATACAAAATATACTTTCTCAGAATGAATTACTTTAGTTTAAATACTTGGCAAATAGGCAACAGACTTTTAAGTACAGTAGTTACAGTTGTTGCAATGGGCAACACAATTTCAAACACAAAGCAACATTGAGCTCAATGTGATTTTCTAGTTAAATGCAATTAGTTACTTTATGGATTACTTTTCTAACCACAAGACTGGATCCTAGATTCAGTCCTTGGACATCTCCTGTAAACAGTTGAGTAAAAGCGCTTTGATTACAGTAGTGATTTTTAAGGAATATTATTGTATGTTAAAAATTGACACTTAGAAATTTTTTCCCATAGAATCACCAATGTTATCCTATGGCAGAAAATTCACTTAGCAGGTAAGTAGTGTTATCGTTACTTTTTCTTACGCAGTCTTACTCAGTGGTGAATCCTGGATCCAGCACTGGCCAACCTCCTGTAAACAGTTGAAAGAATGTGTTTAAGTCATACCGAAGATTATTTAGGAATATTTTTAATTTGTGAAAATAGACATTTAGAAACTTTTCTGGTGAAAACCACACAATGGATACCTATGGAAGGAAATACAAGTTACTGGTAAGTACGCTTAGAATTTCTTTTCAGTGTCAGTGCTGAGCTAAATGATGCAGCCCTGGGTTCTCTCCTGATAACAGGTGAGTACATCGGAATTCGTAGTTCGGCTGATTTTAGAGGAATATTTGTACGTTTCAAAAATGGACACTTTGAAAATTTTCTGGTGAAAACCACACAATGGATTCCTTTGGAAGGAAATACAAGTTACTGGTAAGTACGCTTAGAATTACTTTTCAGGGTCAGTGCTGGGCTAAAAGATGCAGCCCTGGGTTCTCTCCTGATAACAGGTGGGTAAATCGGAATTCGTAGTTCGGCTAATTTTAGAGGAATATTTGTACATTTCAAAAATGGACACTGAAAATTTTCTGGTGAAAACCACACAATGGAATCCTATGGAAGGAAATACAAGTTACTGGTAAGTACGCTTAGAACTACTTTTCAGGGCCAGTGCTGGGCTAAAAGATGCAGCCCTGGGTTCTCTCCTGATAACAGGTGAGTAAATCGGAATTCGTAGTTCGGCTGATTTTAGAGGAATATTTGTACGTTTCAAAAATGGACACTGAAAATTTTCTGGTGAAAACCACACAATGGATTCCTATGGAAGGAAATACAAGTTAATGGTAAGTACGCTTAGAATTACTTTTCAGGGTCAGTGCTGAGCTAAATGATGCAGCCCTGTGTTCTCTCCTGATAACAGGTGAGTAAATCAGAATTCGTAGATCGGCTGATTTTAGAGGAATATTTGTACATTTCAAAAATGGACACTGAAAATTTTCTGGTGAAAACCACACAATGGATTCCTATGGAAGGAAATACAAGTTACTGGTAAGTATGCTTAGAATTACTTTTCAGGGTCAGTGCTGGGCTAAAAGATGCAGCCCTGGGTTCTCTCCTGATCACAGGTGAGTAAATTGGAATTCGTAGTTCGGCTGATTTTAGAGGAATATTTGTACATTTTAAAAATGGACACTGAAAATTTTCTGGTGAAAACCACACAATGGATTCCTATGGAAGGAAATACAAGTTACTGGTAAGTACGCTTAGAATTACTTTTCAGGGTCAGTACTGGGCTAAAAGATGCAGCCCTGGGTTCTCTCCCGATAACAGGTGAGTAAATCGGAATTCGTAGTTCGGCTGATTTTAGAGGAATATTTGTACAATGGTGAAGGAAGGGGGAGGGGCCTGAGGTGACGTGTGCAAAGACGCCCTGTGGCACGTTTTAAGTTGGGGAATTAATTCCTCTTCAATCCTGAGGTCCCCTGGGGGCCAACTAGCCCACCAGGTACCTCCAGTAAGCGCCAGGGAGCTGCATTGCAGAGAGGTATTCAGAGGCCACCCCCCTTTTTACAACACTCTACAACACAGCTCCGTGGTGCTTACTGGAGGTACCTGGTTGGCTAGTTGGTCCCCAGGGACCCTCAGGATTGAAGAGGAATTAATTCCCCAACTTAAAAAGCGCCACAGTGCTTGTTTGCACAGATCTCACCTCAGGCCCCGCCCCCTACCTTCACCACTGTGCAAACGAGCCCCGTGGGGTGTTTAAAGTTGGGAGATTAAGTCCCCTTGAATCCTGAGGTCCCCTGGCGGTCAACTAGCCCACCAGGTACCTCCAGTATGCGCCAGGGAGCTGCCTTGCAGAGAAGTGTTCAGAGGCCACACCCCTTTTTACAACACTCTGCAACGCAGCTCCGTGGCGCTTAGTGGAGGTACCTGGTGGGCTATTTGTCCCCTAGGGGACCTCTGGATTGAAGAGGAATGAATTCCCCAACTCAAAACACGCCCAAAGGCGTGTTTGCACAGTATCACCTCAGGCCCCGCCCCCTACCTTCACCACTGTGCAAACACGCCCCGTGGCGCGTTTTAAGTTGGGAGATTAAGTCCCCTTGAATCCTGAGGTCCCCTGGCGGCCAACTAGCCCAGCAGGTACCTCCAGTAAGCGCCAGGGAGCTGCGTTGCAGAGAGGTGTAAAAAGGGGCGCTGCCCCCTTATACGGGAAGGGGGCCACGTGGCCCCCCTCCCCAGGCCATAATTTGCCCCGGGGACCCCATCCCCGGTGCATGGCCCTTTTAAAAAATATATTTTTTTTATAGAGGGGGGCTGCATAGCCCCCCTCTTGTGCCACCTATGGCCCCGGGGACCCCATTCCCTCGGGGCCATTTAAAAAAAAAAAAAATTTGGGGGAGGGGGCCACGTGACCCCCCTCCCGGGCCACTTATGGCCCCGGGGACCCCATCACCCGGGGCCTGGCCACCGTTGGGGGCCATGGGGGGTCCCCAATCCCCCCACGGCCCCGCCGGCTCCCCACGTCCTGCGGGAGCTGGCATTGCTTTTCCACATGGGGAGCAGCTAACATGCTGCTCCCCGTGTGGAAAAGCAATCGTCTTTGGTATTTGGAAGAGAGAGCAGGCTTCCTGCTCTCTCTTCCAAATACCAAAGCAGTTTGCTATGGCAGGATGGGACCCGCGAGGCTCCCACCCTGCCATAGCAAAAAGCAGTGTCCCGGGGGTGGGCACCCCGGGACACTGCAGGAGCCGGCCCTTGGGGGTGGAGGTCCCCAGGGCCATCATTGGCTCCTGGGGGCCCATACGGCCCCCCCCCCACTTATGTTAAAGGGTGGTGGTCCCCGGGGCTTGGGGGTCCATAACAAACCCCCTATTTTACATATTCAGTGCCCCGGGGAGGTGGCAGTCCCCGGGGCGTGTGGGGGGCTCGAGCCCCCCACACAGGGTTGTTTTTTTTTTTTTTTTTAAAAAGCCCCGGGGGTGGCGGTCCCTGGGGCTGCGGGGGGCCATGAGCCCCCCGCATACATTAACATAAGCCCCGGGGGGTGGTGATCCCCGGGGCAGGGGGGCCCCTCTGGGCCCCCATTATAAAACCATATTGCCCCCGGGGGCTAAATCTAAACGAAGCACGGGAGCCCGCGCTTCGTTTTTTTTTCGTTAGCGGGATGCGCGGACCCTACGCGCATCCCGTGATTTAAAAAGAAAAAAAAATGGTTTTTTGGCCTTGGGCGTCCTTGTGGGAACCCCTGACCAGGCCTAGGGGGTCAGGGTGTTTCTACCCTGCCCTCTTCTTGCGTTTTGCGTATTTGTTTTTGTGCTTACTTGTGCCTCGGTTCTACCGAGGCACAAGATGGCTGCCAACACTTCCTGATTCAGAGTGTTGGCAGCCAATTAGCATTCAGCTCGTGCTCGGGAGGGTTCGGGGAGGGTGCGTGGAGGATCCGCGGATCCTCCCCGGCCATATATATATATGTACATTTAACTCTAATTTTCTCTGGAACTACTGAACGGATTTACACCATTTAAGCAAAAGGCACGAGTCTGAACTGAGGACTACCTCTTTGCCAAATTTGGTGTCATTCCGTTCAGCGGTTCGGGCTGTAGCTGCGACAACAGATCCTATGGGAAATTGCATGGGGAAAACGCGTTTTGGGACCCCCCTTTTTTCTCGGCCCCTGCTTGACGAATCACCACGAAACTTTCAGGGTAGGAGTGGAGCGGAGCTGGCCAAAAGTTTGGTAAATTTTGCGAAGATTCGTCAATCGGCGCCAAAGTTATTCCCAATAAAATGTTGCGGATTTCCTATGTAAAATAGGTCCTAATTATAACTATCTACTGGCGACCGCCAGTAGATAATATATATATATATATATATATATATTCACTGAAAGAACCCAAAGGTTACATAGTATACAAAGTATACAAACTATAACATATAAAGTATATAAAAACTGAGAAATTCAGCAGTTATAGTTAGCTGATATTATACTCTGCAAGTAGCTTTTTAGACCCCTGGGCGATTCCACAGGGGTTCAGTTTATGGTTAAAGTCTCCCATCAGGATAAACAAATCACTGGGATGTACTTCACTTAAATCTTGCACATTTTTTTTTTAATTTTTCCATTTCAAATATATACTTTTTGTCTTTAATCCCCTGCGTATAGACATTAACTATAATGATACCCTTATACTCTGGGGTAGGATACAAGAGAGTCGCTCTACCTGCCACTAACCATTTACATGTTACTTTTAGCGGGGCCACCTTCCTGGCTATTTTAGTCAATATCAATGTTAATTGGCCCCCCAATGCACACCCAAATTTCTCCTTTCTAGCTGGTGAGTTTAGTTGTGTTCACCCTTGTATCAGAGGGGTTTCGTCGTATAGCAAGGTTTCCTGAAGGCATACAATTTTGTGGAAACCTTTTAAAGTTTTCTGTTTTTGGAATTCTGCTAAAACCATTTATATTCCAAGTGAGTATGTCCAGGCTGTGCGGCGACCCTCCCCTCTAATCAATATCGCTCATCCAGCCTATTTCCTCATCGTCTAATGGTGCTAGCACATTGCATCTGTTTGCTTGGGCTAAATCATCTCCAGCTGCAACCTTTACATAGGGTCTTATAACAATTTTGAGATCCTCTTTTGCTTCACACACTTCAGGGCAGGTAAACATCACAGAGGGTGGCACCCTGCACTCCTTTTGTCTGGGGAACCCCTCCTTCTTACAGACCATAAGACTGGATAAGAAGAAAAAGAAGGGCTGCCCTGCTGCACCCCTGCTCTTCACCAAAAGGACTGCACTCTTAAGTACTGTGCCTGCTGTACACTTTGGGCTTCACCAAAAGAAGGACTTTGCCTTGCTCTAAAAGTTTAAAGGGGGGACTCCCTGAAAGCAGCAGCCTAAAAGAGCTGCACCTGCATCATCACCACTAAGAAGAACTCAGCTGACCAGCTTCACCTGGACTTTGAAGGATTTAACCAGGTGCATTGTGGGTCTTGCAGTCCCAACTTCCCAAGGAGCAGCTTAGAGCTTCTGGAGCCTTGGGCTGGTGTTGTGGACACTTCAATACCCCAAAAGGACCTTCCAGAAGAAGATACAGATGTTTGAGACCATTTGGAGAATTTTTAATCAAAAAGCTCCACAAGTAGACGGATCTGTCGTCGAGAGGCTAGCTGACAACATCGTACCTCGACTCAGCCAGGATGGTCCTGCTGAAGCTCTGGAGCTTTTAGCTGTTTATGAGGCCTCTAGGAGTTCAGAGAGGTGTCCCTCTGAAGCAAGCCGCCATTGTAGACTCACGACCCGGCCTGCTGAGGAGCCTTACTCGAGGTTGAGAAAAAAGCTCCAAGAAAGTGACATAGTCAGAAGGTAAAAACTTGTCCGGGCTTTATCAGTCATATTATCTGACGTGCTCCATCACGGTCAGCCTGAAACATTGACTTTGTCCCAGTCAAGCATGACCAGATGTCCCAAGTTGGCGGTTTGTGCTTTTAGGCACTAGAAAGCATTTAGTATTTAAAAATTCATATCTCTGGTTCCCTAAATTAGATTTTTTTCATTTTGGTGTCATTTTGATCTTAAAAATATTTCTATAAATTGGTGTTGGATTTTTATAAAAGTGTTGTGTCTTACGTATCTACAGCTAAGGGTGTTTTTAAATGTTTTACACACCTGTCTCCTAAGTTAAGTCTGACTGCTCATGTGGTTGAGCAAGGATTGATAAATTTATTGAGACTTGACGGGACCTTATTTGTGATTGTAGTATTATTATCAGCTTTAGGTACATACGTGCACCTACTAATAAATCACCTTCCAACATTTTGAGATTAGGAGTGAGGATAGCACTGGTGTGTAACCACACCGACGTGACACAATACATCATTTAAGTAACAATCTTTAAAAATCCATTAAATTGGCCCAAAGAAAAAATATATATATATATTTTTTTTAATTTGGGCACTTTTTAAAAATGTATTTTAAATTTTTCTAAAGTGGTTTATTTCAGTTTTGCCAAGTTTTTTTGTGAACAAAAACTAGGGATTCAGCGGACCCTTTTCTATCTAACCTGCCTAACTGTAGCTGAGCTTAGTATTTTGTTTAGGGCCAGGGGGCTACCAGATAAGAATCCCATTAGGAAAGCTGAGCTGATTAAGTCTATTCAGGCCTGGGCAGAGATAGCCCCAAAAAATAGAAGGGTAGGATGAGTCCTCCAACAACCTCTAGGAGGTGGATGATGACTGCTTGCCTACTACTTCTAGCACCAGAGCCAGACATGTAGCTAATGGGGGAGTGGAGGCTCCCCCAAAGGGGAACCAGAAGTGTCCCTCAGAGAGCTTGAGGATCAGATAGCTTACATAGCTATAGAACAGAAGAAGTTGGCCATGGCCAATAAGAAATGGGCAAGGCAGGAGAAAAGAGAGGGTGGCAGCAAAGAGGAGGAAGATGGTGAGATGTCCAGGGGTGGTGGGTTTCATGATCCAAGGGTACCCAAGGGGATTGTGCCCAAGTTCAAAGAAGGGGATGACATTTAAAAGTGGCTGACAAAATTTGAGAGAGCTCTTAGGATGAGGAGGGTTAGCTCTCATTGCTGGGGCTCATTCCAGTGGGAGTGAATCCCAGTAGCTGGGAGGCATACGCACCTGACCCTAGCGAGGGAAGGAGCAGAATCTTACTCCCACATGAAGCAGTGTCTAGTCAGAAAGCTTGATCTCACCGGAGACAAGTACCGGATGAAGTTCAGGGACCCCTGAAAAGGCAGCACCCAGTCGTGGGTGGACTTTATTGTCATCTCAGTAAAGGCACTATAGGTCTGGATACTGGGTAACAAGGTAAGTACCAATTATGGGCTGTACAATGTGTTCATGAAGTAGCACATATTGACTAACAATCCTTGAGAAACATTACACTGGCATCTAGTTGACTCTAAGTTGTCTGGTCCCAGGGAAGTGGGGGAGACAGATGATGATGAGTGGGTATGAACCAGGGTTTCCAGGAAACACCAGGGGGTGATCAAAAGAAAGGAGGACAGGTCCTCTCCCAGGGGAAAGCCCTGGGAAACCAAGATAAAAAAGCAAAAGATCCACAAACATCTGGACAATGTGTGGGATCCCTGAGCCAATCCACTTTCAAGGAAAGAGGGTATCAGGGGAAATTCTTTGACCCTGCCAAGGCTGGCAGGTTCTTTGACCCTTCAAAGGTGGGGAATTGTTATGACTGTAACCAGTCGGGATACAAAAGAGGATATGCTGTCTGCACAAAGATGCCCCCCACCCACTGGTGGGCAGTCCCAGGGGATTACCAGTGTAGGTGTGGAGTAGAAGTTGGTCCAGAGATGGGGAAGGGGTTCACGGAGTAAATCTTAATTTCCCTTGGTGGGTTTAAAATTGCAGCCCTGGCAGCCTTACCTCCCAGCATGGAGAGGTAGGACAGTGGCCTAAAATCAATGAGACTGAGGTTGAAGCTCTGAGAGATACTGGAGCCAGTGTGACTATGGACATAGAGAAATTGGTTTCTCCAGAGCAGATCATACATGGTGTGTATCACCAGGTAACCTATGTAGACAGCAGAGCCACACTCCATCCCGTAGCAATGGTGAGTTTGGAATGAGTAGCTGTGACAGGCCCTACAACGGTATTTGTGTCTCCTGCCCTCCCAGTAGAGTCTCTACTGGGAAATGTTCTTGAAGCTTCTGACTGGTCAGGGGTGAAGAGGATGGTCCAGACAAGGATGCTGGACCTCCCTGAGTGGGTATGCGCTGTGAATAGGTCACAGACTGCATAGAAGGGAAATCCTGGACACTTGGACTCTCGAACAATGGGCCAAGCCTCCAATGACAAGATGAGGAGCACAGGGTCTGGTGAGCCAGTACAAAGTACTTCAGAGGTGCAGGAGGAATCTGACACTGAGAGGGAGGATCTGACCTCCAATGTAGGCATTCCACCCCTGCAAGATCTGTCCTACTTGGCAGAATTGCACACAGTTGCTGGAGCCTCCAGACAGGATTTGTGTTAGGTGCCCCTCTTGAGAGTCCAAGGCAGACTGCCTCCAGGCAATAGCAGTTTGATGTCAGTGGATTCCACAAAGTCCACTGGGAGGATGCAGTTCTCTATACCGAGGCCAGAGACCTAAAAGAAGGGGTAACCAGGAGGCTGGTGGCCCCCCAGAAGAGGATTGCTCTGCACTTTGAGCCAGGACATCTCCCTTGCATGATATTTGGGTCAGAGTAAGACATGAATAGTCACAACATGACAGCCAAAGTGAAGGGGGTCTGTAGCTCAGGCCAGTGGCAAGACAGGGGACCAGTCAAAGGCTTCCTTTTGACCACTGCCAGTGGTTGTAATTCCCTCTGAAAGGTTGGGGGTGGACATTGTTGGTCTCCCAGACCCACCAATGAGCTCAGGCAACAGATTAATCTTGATGGTATTGGACCATGCCACAAGATATGCAGAGGCCGTACGGCTCAGAACAGTCACTACTCCCTCAGTGGCTAGAGCCCCACTTGGTGTGTTCACCAGAGCGGGTTGCCCAGAAGAGGTGGTTTCAGATAGACATTTATATCTGTCTATCTGAAGGCAATGTGGGATGAATGTGGTGTTACCTACAAGTTCACCACCCTCTATCATCCCCAGACTAATGGTCTGGTGGAAAGATTCAATAAGACCCTGACGGACATGATCATAGGTATGTCTGGCAAACCGAGGAGGAGATGGAATTTTTACCTCCCATGTGTGGTGTTTGCATACAGGGAGGTCCCACAGAAAGGTGTTGGTTTTAGCCCCTTTGAGTTACTGTTTGGGCTCCCTGTGAGATGGTCATTGTGTCTGATGAGAGAGTCTAGGGAAAAAACATCTCAGGGAGCCAAAAGCAATTTGCTAGACTATGTACTAGGCCTGAGATCTTGCATGCCGGAGTACATGAGGGCAGCAAGCAGCAACCTGGAGGCCAACTAAGAGCTCATGGAGCTTTGGTATAACCAGAAGGCTATGTTGCCTGAGTACAAACCACAGTGCTTAATTTGTGCCAGTGCTTTTCTTTGCTTAGCACCGGCACTTATCTCTCTGGGTCGGGTCTACATGCTATAACTGTCTCCCCGGCGAAGAGATTATATTACAGGGTAACTGGTAAATCCATGCCTGCCTGGGTTTAGACAGTGATGGATTGCACTGTATTTGTTTATGCTGTAATAAATATTCAAATTCAGATGGAGCGGCTGCCCGCCTTAACATGAGACACACGGACGCCACAAGCACACCGTCAGAAACTGCCTGGGTGGGGTTTTGTCAGCCTCTTCCTCGCTCCTTGGCCTTGAATAGTCAAGTGTCCCCACCCCCAGTCGGATGGACCAATGCCCATCAGAGTTCCCACTTTTGTCCCGCCCCAGCGAAATGTGCAGCTGCATCATTAGTCATTTGCACGAAGTAAGCAGCTTGCAGCAGGCCAAGAAATAAAACCAAAAAAAGGGCAGTAAGTAATTATTTCATTTTTGTTTATTAACATATGCTTTGGAAGACGGTCTGTCTTTTTAATTGTTTTGGTACATGCGTGCCTGGCAAAAGTGCCTCCTCTGATTTTATTCTAGTGCTTGTTTTTTAGCGTAAGTATTGAGGTTACATGCGGTGCCGGCAGTCTCACATCTGAGCGCCGGGTGTGGGTCAGTACTAGACTTCGCCTGGATCTTAACCTCATCAATCAGGTTTTGGGGGCATCTCCCAACTAAGTGATGTGTGCTAAATATCGTAACTTTTGTTTTGCTTGCTTTTGAGGTCTTAGGCAGCCTTCGTTCAGTGACTCTGCTGCCAGGAGTGCCCAACATTTGGATGTCCACTTGTAAAGATTACTGGCCTCCTAGTTTATCTTTCGTCGTTGGTATTGTGTCGCTACGTAGTAGGACGCACTCAGAGTCATTATCTTCTCTAATGAGTTTATGTTAGTGGTGAATCTAATATCATGTCAAGTATCAATTATACCATTTGATTCTCTGTCCAGAAAGGTGCAAGCAGTTTCTGCTGTGCTGGTAGCATACAACATAAACTGATACCACAAAGCAAAGGAGAACGTGGCATTATATACCGATGATGTGGTCTGTACTGATGATTACTTGCTGGCGATTGATTTATGCACCCTATAGATACTGCCATGGGAATTATGCAATTCTGTGGCTGCAGCATTTTTCGCAAAATTATGGGTTTGCCTCATTGGCCACATAACCTATTGTCTGCTGCATATTCTGCTGATTTTTGCAAAAAAAAGTGTTTCTTCAACAAATGGATCAAAAAACATGTTGGCGTGTTCCAGTACAGTGGAAGGCCATGTGTAAAGGTTGACAAGTCACGTTTCAGTTGCTTATGCTTGCTGCTGTTGTTGGTAGTTAAACTGGTACTAACGAGGTGACATTTTTGCACAGTATTACCATGTGTAAACAATGACAAAATTATGAAGTAATGCTATCTCGAAATGTACTACTGCATTACGCTGCATGATTTGCCTTTTCCTTTCACATAATTTAGCCAACCCTGCCACATAATTTGGTCCTCCACTGGCACATAATTCCATTGCCCCTACTTATGGGGACACGCATAAAGCAGAGCAAAGCCGTTAAAGGGAATAAAGTTATGACACACGCTAATCCGAAACCTTGAAATACTACACTAATGGCCCCTTTCTCAAAGGCACAAAAAATGTAAAGTGGACCACAGTTTCATCTCAAATTACACTCAGTCGCAAGGTTTGTGTGCCTGTAATTTCCTGCAGGTAATACCTGGAAAAACAGTGCAGCAAAAACAATGTGCTGAGGGTAATGTGGCATTGTATTCATCACTAACAGGAGTTTCCTGGCTGCTGTCGCTTGGATAAAATTGACTTGGGTAATAGTGTGTTAAATGCTCCCAATCATTTATAATTAAATTATTGCTATAAAATGTTTTGACACAATTTACTTCTAGTGATTCACATAGTTTGAACAGATATATATTGTTGTCTTCTGGTAGCTGCAGCTTGAAGGAAAGCATTGTTTGCTCTTCCACAATTCATTTGCTATTCGGCTGTTCAGGTTGTTTTGCAAGTCCACATTTTACTATATTTTTTAGAAATAATTTAAAATTGGTATTACACTTGGCGTTGTTATCAAGTTATTAGGCCATTTCCCACAGTGGTAACGTTCACCTTGTGATAACACGTGCAGTTTGCTGTTTATCACAACACTTCCTGAGGTGAAGGTGTACTGTTTAACTCCATTTCTTGCTCTGGCAGATAAAGTCTTACATATATTTTCTTTACAAGTGGTAGCTCTTGTGCTCCTGATCCACTGCTCAACAGTGTTTGCCCAAATGTATATTTTTTCAGTTTCTTCATATTTTTCTTCTAAAAAAAAGGTGGTATTTCCTATGAACCACCTACAAACCGCATTATGCCGGTAGGAATGTTGGCCTTACAGATCGATACCCTTCAATCTACTAAGGGGCCGATTCCGATGGCCAGTCGGACAGCTGTCTGTAGCCTTACTGTGCGACCGACACGTACCCGGAGCCGGTCCATCCTGTAGAGTAAGTACGATGCGCATAACTGCCAAAAACACGACCGAAACGTCGGCTGTGAATCAAGCCCCATTCTCCGTCCGAGCCGTAACTCCTAAAGATGAACCGAGTCGCCCGGAAGCAACATCCATAGCAGTTTCCGGCATGACAAGTACGATGCGTACTTCCTACGCGCCAGACTGGTCGTCACGTACGTCACATCACAGCATCCGGAATACAAGCATATCAGCTACGATTCGCGCCACAAATCAATACACGGCTACGAGACGGACCAGCTTGCAGCGGGTACGAGATGGCGCAACAAGCAGCGTGTACAACACGAACACATCATGAATCCCATCGCGCAGGTCATACCAGTACTCTACATCTATGACCGGATCAGGGACCGACGACGACGGCGCAGACGGTAAGTCAGACACCTACAACACCAACAAACGACACTTACATGTACACGTACACACAAAATGGCACACACACACATGGGATCCACATCCTGGCCACCAACAACAGCCCACCATAGGGGTTGCATGGCCAGCACCACTAACACCCCCACCCATAGGGGGCCTGTTGCCCATCACTACTGCCACCCCCACCCATAGGGACTATGTTGCCCAGCACTACTGCCACCCCCACTCATAGGGCTTATGTTGCCCATCACCCCTGCCACCCCCACTCATAGGGGACCTGTTGCCATCACCCCTGCCACCCCCACTCACAGGGCTTATGTTGCCCATCACCCCTGCCACCCACACACATAGGGGACCTGTTGCCCATCACCCCTGCTACCCCCACTCACAGGGCTTATGTTGCCCATCACCCCTGCCACCCCCACTCACAGGGCTTATGTTGCCCATCACCCCTGCCACCACCACTCATAGGGCTCATGTTGTCCAGCACTACTGCTACCCCCACTCATAGGGCTTATGTTGCCCATCACCCCTGCCACCCCCACTCATAGTGGACCTGATGCCCATCACCCCTGCCACCCCCACTCACAGGGGACCTGTTGCCCATCACCCCTGCCATCCCCACTCACAGGGTTTATGTTGCCCATCACCCCTGCCACCCATACCCATGGGGGACCTGTTGTCCATCACCCCTGCCACCCCCACTCACAGGGCTTATGTTGCCCATCACCCCTGCCACCCCCACTCACAGGGCTTATGTTGCCCATCACCCCTGCCACCCTCTCTCACAGGGCTTATGTTGCCCATCACCCCTGCCACCCCCACCCATAGAGGACCTGTTGCCCATCACCTCGCCACTCCCACTCACAGGGGACCTGTTGCTCATCACCCCTGCCACCCCCACTCACACGACTTATGTTGCCCATCACCCCTGCCACCCACACCCATAGGAGACCTGTTGCCCATCACCACTGCCACCCCCACTCACAGGGGGCCTGTTGCCCATCACCCCTGCCACCCCCACTCACGGGGCTTATGTTGCCCATCACCCCTGCCACCCACACTCACAGGGCTTATGTTGCCCATCACCCCTGCCACCCCCACTCACAGGGGACCTGTTGGCTGTTGCCCATCACTACTGCCACAACCACCCATAGGGACTATGTTGCCCATCACCCCTGCCACCCACACTCATAGGATGGGTGATGTGCAACTCATCCAGCATACGCGAACATCAGGTATGTCCGCAAAATACATCCCCCATGACATCATGACAACAGTGTGTAGTCTGTGACAAATGCCCACAACAGTGATTATGGCTACGAGCATACAATGTAAGTAACAGCACATGTGTGACCAACACATGAGTGTGACATACACAAGGCAAGCATCACCATAGCACTGTGGCAATGTTAAAAGAACACCCCCTCACTGTGTAGAGCAGAAGTTAAGTGGGGGCTCACAAAATGCAGCAGATGTGGAGCATTGTGGTGAGGGGGACCAAACCCCCCTCATCACAGTGACCAAAAGGTAAGTGTCATCATGGTCAAAGCTGCAAATAACAAACAGCATGTATGATCCCTGCTCCCAACACATCAAACACTTCTGGGGCAAACTAGTGGTTGTGTCCCATACACACAGAGATGTGGTGAGGCTAACAGTGCAGTGAAAACATAACACTCTCGGCCATGTGCAGACAAGCACCACACATGGGGGCTGACAATACAAACAGCGTACAATGACACAACAGCAGAAGTGAGCATCACCAAGCATGCACACATCTCGAAAATAGACTAATCAAAACAACATGTGTTGACTGGAGGTGTCAGCTCACAAACTCACATTCCATGCCAGCAATGGCACCCAACAACCAGGATGAATGTGCACAATGATGTGAAATGACTCACAGGGACAGCATGCAAAATCACAGAAACAGCATCCAGACCAAGGCCCACAACAGCAATACCAATGCACTGGTGCAGATGCACAAACAGGCAAACTCACGCTGCACATCGGACAGAACATGTGTGTGTGTGTGTCACAGTATCCCCAGGCAACTACACAACACATGAGGGGGGCTGAACCTCAGTGACACAGATGTGTACACAGTGCCATACAAAAGTAAATCATCTTTGGGACACCCTCAGTGGGCAATCAGGCGTTGGGAGATGAGAGGAAGCACAACAGACACATGTGACACAAGTTGGAATGAACACCAACTAACACAGCAAGAGACTGACACACAACACCACTACCCCCAGGGACCAGATAGTGGGGTGACACAAGCATGCATGACACCTCCACTGTGATGACAAAGGCAGATGTCGTACAAACTGGGAAACCCAGACACGTGTCCTGTGCCACAAACGTACATCACACATACACAAACACAAATCACTCAGCATGTCCCATCATCCATGGACAAACGGGAGCTAGGGGACCATCCATGCAAACATTCACATCAGTCCACCCTCAACACCACACACCTAAACTGCAACAGTATGTATCTGTGAAGTCCACATGGACAGGTGACATTGCACATTCATCCATGACAAACACAGGAATGTTGGCAGGAACTAAGGTGCACACACACATCACACAAGGACAGTTTACAACCCTGGGGAATGACAGACACACTGCACAGTATGCAGTACATGGCCATGACCTCAAAGGTCATGTAACCTTCAGAATCCCTGCCACAGTCCCAGGACTATGCAGAAGCCAAGGAGAAACACAAGGCACACATGCTGACACCTGCCAGCATCGCAGCCGTGAACCTGACAAGTGGGAGCAGTCACACACACATACAAATATCTCAATCACTGAAAACTACCACCTAGGGACAACTACATGATATTGCGAACAAACAAGTGCCTTGAGGAACCCTGACTGTGTCCCATCTGTGTCTGACAACACCATCACCACTCAGAACTGACAAATCCCAATGATGATAAGCCAATTAACAGTAGTGTGTCATGCACCCACACATCTGGTAGCCCATTGGAAAAGTAGTGGGATGAACCCAGTACCACTCAGCAAGCATCAACAACAGGAACATATCAAGGGAACACTGTCTGTGTATGAACAGGGATGTGGACACACACACATGCACATACAACACACACCATGGGCCCAGGCCATGTCACTGGACAACACACTAACTTGAGGGGACACAACTCCTGTGGGAGCATAGCTGTGCCAAACATATTCACTGCAAGTCCCTCTCATGTCTGCAGAACACTTGGTCAGTCAGCCATCAGTTACCACACAATGAAGGCTTTGGTCACAACAGCCTGGGTACGGGAGTCTCCCCTAAGTCATCTGCACATACCCAAAACATATGTCTAGCAAGTTGCACAGAGGACCCAGTGGCTCCTATTACAATGATGCCCACACCTGTAGGGCCAGTAGTGATGAGCACGAAGTATGTGGAAGTGACAATTTGGACAATGGGAAGCACATCATATGTGCAGGGGTGCAAGCCACAGATGTGACCATGCCAATGAAATGCTCACAGAGAGATGTACACAAATAGTTGATCCAGACACACCCAGGTAGCTGCAAAGGATGACATGGATACCCACCAGAATAGGATACATATCTCATGGACCACAGGGAGTACCTCACATCAACACATCAGTATGCAACATTGTAAACCAAGCATTACAGGTGCAAGGGCATGTAAAACAACATCAACATGATGTACAGCTAAATCAAGTTAACAAGGACAAAGAAAAAAGCTTTATTCAGCATATGAAAAGTGAAACGTCTGTTCCAACAAAAGGCCAAGGGCCAGTTCATGTCCAAATGGCAAGGACTGAACTAGAGTGACAAATTCAGTATATGAAATTCTAAACGTCTGTGCAACCAAAAGGCCAATGGCCAGTCCATGTCAAAATGCCAAGGAGTGAACTAGAGTGACAACTGTAACACCTTGCTTGCCTGCACTGCTAAGGACCGGGGTCATCCCCTCAGAGGGGCATACATGGGGGCAGGCCAGGCACCACAGGGACAGGATCAAGGTGCAGCAGAAGGAGGCAGTGAAGAGGTGGGGGATGCAGGCGAGGCACTTGCAACTGCAGTGGAGATGACTGAAGTGGTGGGTGCTGTCACAACTGTGGGGCACAAGTCAGATGGGGTGGTTGCCGGCACAACTCTAGTGGGCAGGTCAGATGGAGTTGATTGGCTCACCACTGCAGTGCCCAAGTCAGACGGGGTGGTCGTGGACTCCAAAGCAGTGCCTACATCCATGGGAGCGGAATGGGGGACAGGTGAGGTCAGCAGGGCAGGGGGGGACACGGTCCCCACATCAGTGGCACCAACTGTCTGACCAGGTGTGGAGGAGCAAGTGCTTGGGGGGGATGGCCTTAGATTTTTGGGGATGGTGTATCTGTGTGTGGGTGAACCTGGGGCAGGGAGTGGCGGGGAACCTCTGGAGTGGTGGCCTGGGGGATGGAGGACGGAGACTTTGCCTTGGAGCGGTGTGGTGGCGGGCGGTCTTGCTCTTCTTGCGCCGGGGGGGATTGCGGGTGGTCGTCTCAGTCTGACTGTGCCTGGGGGAGGGTGTCCGGGTGTGAGGGGCACTCCCTTCTGTGTGTGGGGACTTCCTCTTCCCCTTGTAATCAGGATCTGCTGGGTCAGTGGGGAAGAGGCCAAGGTCACAGAGGAAGAGCTTCTGGGGGGATGGGGTTGCAGGTGAGGCAAGGGAAGGGGGCTGGGAGGGAGAGATCTCAGAGGACTGTGGAGTGGTTGTGGATGACTGTGTGTGTGTCAGCAAACCAGCCCCTGTGAGTGTGGAATCAATCCCCTGCGCTTGCTTGTGTGCACGTCTAGATCTTGGTTTGGGGGTTTCTGTGCTTGGGACAGGTAGGGTGCTAGCAATCGTGGGTGGTGCAGGGGTAGGAGGGGTGCGGGACTGTTGGAGGAGGGACACTGCTGCCGTCAGGGAGGAGGCCACGGACTGGTTGGTCCTCTGTAGGGCAGACATGCCCGAGGAAATGCCCTCCATGAATGACACCAATTATGTCAACAGACCTGTGTGTTCATGGAGGACCTTCAGCATCGACATCTGCCCTACATGGATCTGTCGAAATAAGTCCACAGTCTCCTCACTAAGGGCAGCAGGGGACACAGGGGCAGGGGGTGTGATGCCTGGCACAAAGGAGACATGCTCACGAACACGGGAGCCCACAGGGACCACTGGGATGGGAGCCGATGGGAGGGGGGTGGTGGTGGTGGTGGTGGCAGTGGCGGTAGCGGAGACAGCCTCACTAGCTGGTGTTTGGTGGCTGCTGACACACGCCTCCACAGGGGAGTCATCTTCAGAGCTGCTGTGGCCTTCAGCTGAGGGGGATGGTGCTGATGACTCCTCTGTGTGGCTCAACTCGCCCTCCATGCCACTGGGTCCACCTGACTCCTCTCCTTCTGTCCCTCTAAGGCTCTGTGGTTCCTCCTGGTCAATGGAGCTGTCCCCTCCTGTGGCCGTGGATGTATCTGGATAGGGATAGGAAGTATCAGAACTACATCAGTCACCTGCACCAATTGCACACACCACAGTGAGTACATGACATCACAGGGCAAGCCCTGGCACCATCATCTGAACACAGCTCAAAGTGCCAACACTGTTTAGGATAAGACAATTGTCATTCTCAACATCAACCATAGCACACATATCCCTCCTTGACTTTCACACATATGTCCGTTGCATGTTGGATGCTAACACACCAATGTGCCAACATGCACCACCCACACATTAGTTGTACATGCAAGTGAACATGTAGGAGTATGTCACTATACACACAGCACATCTCTTGCGACTGACTCAGTACAGGTGTCCGGATGAAGGGATCGGCAGAGACTCATTTCACATGCTTGGGATGCATGCCAGCAACACACACTATGATGTACTCATGTCCTGATGGGCAAGGCCACAATGGGGTGCATGGTGCACACTTGAACACAACGCAGGCTCACTCATAGCAAGTTCTATGCCAAGGCACTGGGACGCCCTGAAAGTCAGTCAACACTGTCTCCTGTCACAGGGGCAGGGCATCCAGACAACAACAATATGCACTGACTCACAATCCTAGCTCAGGGTTAAAGCTGACTCTGCAGATGACCGGTGCACTTGCCCATCCCATGCAAACAACATATTCAGGACCCAGAAGACCCCACATCATGCGAATCATTCATATGAGTCTCAGGAAACACAAATCCATGTACATTAACACATTACAGTCTGCCATGCATGTAACCCAGCTGCATGAGGGACACAGTTGCATACACCATTGTGCGCTGTCAGATGATCACACACCTATATGTCACAGAGGTCTTGTCTCCCACAGTCACATTGCAGATGTCATGCTGACCCTCTGAATCATGGACACCCCAGTTGTATGTAGCAACAAGCCACACCCTAATGACAAAGAGGCAGACACCTGAGGGCACATGTCACTAAGCACACCTGCAATTTCATACACAGGATTGGGATTACAGAGTGTTTCTGAATGCCCTTGAGGGGGCATGACTGGGCAGGACTAAGTGAAACAGTGTTTTGCACCGGACAGTAGTCAGGTGGCTAAGCAACTGTGACATACTTGATATACATACTCCTGATGCCCAAAAATTGTAGTCCCCTGCTGCATGGTTTTGTTTGGAATACCCCAGAAACATGTTGCGAGTCAGACCAGCAATTGGTACACATCTCAAGGGCACACACAGTTCACATGTCAGATCTCAGGCATTGTGTAAACAATTGACCCACCCATGAAACACACAGCAGAGTCACAGGAACTGATGCTGACTGGTACCTGAAGCATAGCTGACTGAAGGGACACAGTGCCCTAGTGACACAAGCAACAGACTGTAGGGGCCACACCTGTGGAACAGATGAGGAGGGTGCATCACACAAATGAGGGACCTGATTTTGGGACTACAAGACCTACGTAATGTGGAAGTGTGACTTGGACAAAAGACTGCTATTTGCATGTCAGACATAGTACACAGATCAGGCATGGACTTACCCCCTTCCTGCTGCTGTCTGGCCTTCAGCTGCCTATCCAGGTCTGGGAAGACCACAGCCAGTATGCCGAGCATGTGGGAAGTCAGGGTCCGGTGTCCGCCCCTCCTGCGTGGAGGTGACAGCTTCAGCTGGACTCTAGCTATCCTCTAGGTCCAGCCCCAAAGGTTCTGCCACCTCTTCTGGCAGTTGCGGATGCTGTGCTTGTAGACCCCCACAGAACGAACAGCCCGGGTGATGGTCAGCCAGATCTCCTGCTTCTGGTGGGCATCAACCTGTGAGGATGACAAAGTGAAAAGTACATTAACACACATGCCCCATATTTGTGCAGCACACTATTGGATATACATGTAATCATCACAAAGGGAAATAAATTATACAGGTAGTGCAACCATGGGGAATGAAAACTCACATGCATGTCTGACATGTTAACAATGCCTGGATAGTTTAAGCTTGCAATAATGCACTTTAGCAGCAGGAAAACTATTCATTACATGTACCTACACACTTTGGTGGGTAAAAGTAGTCAGTGAGAATGCTTGCCGCTGGTGTACACACTGCTAGTACTGCTAGTCAGACAACATGCATAATTAGGAAGGCAGTGGACAGCACACTCACCTGCTCCCCTGGTGTCCCATAGAGCTTTCTGTACTCTGGAAGGAGCCCGTCCAGCAGGGCCTGGTTCTCCTCCTCAGTGAAGGCTGGGGACCTCTCCAGAGTAAGTGCCATAGCAGGAGCCAGAGGATACAGAGACAGCAGCAGTGGTAGCAGGGATGTGGTCCAGTAGCATGTAGTGCAGGCAAGTGAGCTCCCTGGGGGACAGCCAGCCTTATATCTGTGCTGCAGAGGCAGACTCTGTGCCATGTGTCCCAAGTGATAGGTCCAACACGGTTGCATTCTATGAATCTGGCCAATCCATTCAAAAGTACGACTCTTACACGCCTTCCGCATCGTTCAAACCTTCAACTTCATGAAACACTTGAAATTGCAACATTGTTGTAGGCATCCAACTGAATTTGCAGTGCACAACTCGTACAAGTTTTGAATCTGCATCCGTCTCCATGACAGTCCTGAGCCAATGGGTGCGCCCGGCTCGTTCAACTGACTGTACAACGCGTATTTTGAACATACACATGCACCCGTCTCCATACAATTCAATGGCCAAGGCGTACGCCTGTCTCAGACCATGCCTGTCCGACGCGTATGCATGATAGTCACCCGCGTCGGACCTCATTGGATTCAATGACAAAGCGTACGCTGGGCTCGGTCATGAACCGTGCAATGCGTACGCATTGTCACCCGCGTCGGACCTCATTAGATTCAATGACAAAGCGTACGCACGGCTCGGTCATGAACCGTGCAATGCGTACGCATTGTCACCCACGTCGGACCTCATTGGATTCAATGACAAAGCATACGCACGGCTCGGTCATGAACCGTGCAATGCGTACGCATTGTCACCCGCGTCGGACCTCATTGGATTCAATGACAAAGCGTACGCACGGCTCGGTCATGAACCGTGCAATGCGTATGCATTGTCACCCACGTCGGACCTCATTGGATTCAATGACAAAGCGTACGCATGGCTCGGTCATGAACCGTTCAATGCGTACGCATTGTCACCCGCGTCGGACCTCATTATTGTGACTATTATACGGATGCAATACACATATACTGGCCATAGACACCTGCGCACACCTGCCACACTATAGCATTGGCCACACAGTGTCCCTTGGCATGTAAGGCTGCATTCCCTGGGAGTTTGAGGGGGCCACAGCTGTTTTTTTGTCTGGCACTTTGTGCAGCCACTCCCAGGCTGTTATCTTGTACATGGGGGCAGAGTCCTTTGTGTGTTGTCCACATTACCACTGTGATGTGCAATTGGACAGAAATGGGCATGAGTGAAGGCCACAGTGTCAGGTTGGATATGTTTAAAACATGTCACATACACCCTGAGTCCTGGGGGTGATGGCATGTACGTCACAGTGAGACCTGTAGCCCCAATACTGATGTGCACCCACAGTCTGTGTGCATGTTGTGTCTCAGATGTGTCTGATCACATGTTACCAATGGGTGACAGTTTCCACATCCATGTGGTATATGCATCAACCTTGATGGGGTATGTGTCTAAGAGATGTACAATTAGGGCCGGCAGGAACAACAGTGCCCACTACCTGTGGGACTTACGCTTGCCTTGTGGTGTGTACGTGCTACGCCATGTCCATTGATGTGTTGATGTGGCAATTCAGGGAACCTGGGTTTCTGCATGGCAAAGATCTGTGATGCCTGGGAGACATGAGTCCACATTTGTCACTGGAGTGTGTTTTTTGAACGTTGCAGCAGCACATAGGTTGGGTGACACAGCCAGATGATTAGCCCATTGCACTACATGGGACTCATGTGGACATGTGGAATTGAGATGTGAGGTGGTGGTCTTGTAGGTGACATATGTGTCCATGACCAACAGCACACACCTCAGTACATTGTGTAATGTCATGAACTAGCATGTGATAGTGATCGTGGTCATGGCCACATGGGTGGATGTACTGACAATCTTCCTTTGTGCATCTCTGTACTGCAGGGCACCAGCTGTCCATCGTCCGTTCCCAGACCTTACAACCATGCAGGAACGCGACAGCATCAGACGGTACCGCTTCACCAGACCACTGATTGAGGAGTTGGCGGAGCATTTGGCACCACATCTGCTACCTGGCCGGACATACCCTACAGCACTGACCCCAGAGGTGAAGGTGATGGCAGCCCTGCACTTCTTTGCTACCGGTACCTTCCAGGACACTGTGGCTACTGCTGGTGGTATGTCGCAAACGATGTTTAGTCTGGTGCTACGCGATGTCTTGGAGGGGATGTTGCAATTCCTCGACCTGTATATCAAGTTCCCGAGCCAAGATGAACTTAAGGATGCCTTTTATACACTTGGGAGGATGCCAAACGTCATTGGATCCATTGACGAGACACATGTTGCCCTGATACCACCACAGGCACATGAGCAGGCATACCGTAACAGGAAGCACTACCATTCGATCAATGCTCTGGTGGTCTGTCTTGCTGACATGTTGATCACACATGTGTGTGCATGGTTCCCTGGTTCGGCGCACTATGCCTACATTATGAGGAGTAGTCATATTGCAATGCTGATGTCACAGATGCCAGTTCAGCGTGCCTGGCTTGTCGGTGTGTACTGACTGTTTCTCATTGTGTGTGTTTGTCAGTGTTGTATTCCGCAGTCCTACAAAACTCAGCTACTTGTTCATTTTTGTGTGTGTAAGTGACTCTGGATACCCCAACATACCGTGGTTGCTGACACCCCTCAGGAACCCTGTGACACCAGCCGAGCTGTGCTACAATGAAGCACATGGTCAGAGCAGGAGGGTGATTGAACAGACATTTGGCCTCCTGAAAATCCGCTTTCACTGCCTGGACAAGACCGGAGGGGCCCTCCCATATGAGCCTGCAAAGGTGTGCAAGATAATACTGGCCTGCTGCATGCTACACAACATGGCGGTGCGGAAGGAGGTGGCTCTCATCCAGGATGACGATGACGAACACCAATGTCCGGCACCTGTGGAGGATCCCGGCCTGGGCCAAGATGCCAGTGATCATGAAGATGATGGTGACATCCGCTCCCAGCTCATCAACAACTTCTTCACCTGAATGTGAGTTTCCAGTGTTGTTATGTGAATGTATGGAGGTAGCCTGGAATGTGTTGAGCCAGCTCTGTTGCTATCTGAGTGTGTTTGTGTGCCACTTGAATGGATGCGTCCATTCAGGTGGTGTGTACTCCACAATAGGGTAGTACTGCTAACTAGTGTTTGTGTAGGTGTTTTGCAACATGTTTTGTGCATGTGTATTGCATTTCTCTCCTGTTCTTCTGTGATTTTGACTGTATCTTGTCTGTCCTTCCCAGGGTCCTTTGCTTGTTGTGTGGTCAACACTGACCCCCAACACCCAGAAGCCAACACCAGTGTGGAAGTTGACAATTCCTATCAACTGATGTACCACATCCCTGGACTTCCATTCTCCAACACATTGTGAGCGTGTGTCCACTGTTACGTAGAATTACCGTGCAACTAGTGTGGAATAAACGTGTTGCTGATGTGTAATGAACCTGTGCTACGCTTTATTATGTGCGTTGTCTGTCTTCCCACATCTGAGTGACATCTGCTTACCTCACCTGTGGACTTGTTACCACTGACTGTGCTTGGTGTTGTGTCTGTGCATGCCAATGTGTTTCAGGTCAACATCATTGTGTGTGATGAGTAACATGGCCATGGTGAGTATATTTTGTGTTGCCATAGTGGTGTGTCTCCCTCACATGTGTCACATCCCCATGACTCACCTTACGTTGGTCACATTGTTGCAGTATTTGGCATGCACTGTGTTGTGTAGCAGATCGACATCTCCCTGAACATGACAAGTTGGAATCACAACAGAGGCAAGTATGGTGTACTGGTGAGTTTATTTACAAACATGTGTGAGTGAAGTGCACAGGATGGTGGGTGCTGTACAGTGGTTTGTGAATCCAAGGTTCACATTGGAGTTGGAAGTGCTGGTAGATGAAATGTCCAGAGTAAAGTCCACAGTCGTCTGCTACATTGGCCCAACATGAACCCTCCATGTAATGTGGGCGAGTTGTGTGCGATTGGACAAGGTGAACGGGTTGCGCACAAAGAACATTGTCCAGAACAGATTTGGAGGCCCTGGGGGATGTGCTGGGACATCTGCCTCACACATGTCCTTCTTCAGACGACCCCTCTTCTTCCAGGGGGGTGGATCCTCATGTGCAGGCCTCTGTGGTGCAGGGGACTCTCCGCCAGAGTCCTCTGCCCTCCCTGTGGCACTGGCAGATGGTGTTGCGACAGATGTTGTGAGCACACAGGGGGGTGTGGACAGGTTTGTGTTGATCTGGCGGAGGCATTGTAGTATGTCCTGATGCACTGCAGTGATGTCATCCCACTTGGCCTCTATGCGGGCATGGTGGGTGACCTGCTCGTGTTGCATGTCCTTGAGGATCCCCACTACCTGGCCAAATCCTCCGGTGCTATCCTGGTACGCATCTAAGATGCGTGCCAGTTGGGGATCATCATGCAGTCCAGACCCCTCTGCAAGGTGTGCCCTGTGCCTCCCACCCCTCCCAGCACCCCTCTCCACACGGGCAGGACCAGCGGCGGTACGCACAGGTGACACAGGGACCCCTTGGGTGGTGTTGCTGGTGGTGTTGGAGGTAGCTTCCGGGGGGTCCTGTGTCCCTGTGCTGTGGGTGTTGATTGTCCTTGGTCTGTCCATGTTGGCGGTGTTGTGCCCTGTCGGTGTCCAGATGCTGGAGGCGTGGGTACAGGGGGGGCAGATGTTGCTGCTTCTGCATGATGGCTCACACCGGAGGGGCCAGGTTGGTCATCGTCATCCGAAGAGGACAGTGAGAGAGTCAGACCAGAGAGCTCAGTGTCCACCAGAGTCTTGGACTGGGTATTCTCATCATTTGGTGCTGGGTGCCCAGCACGACCTGTGTTTGGAAGAGACACACAATGTGATTTATGTTTCTACATGCATTGTTGGTTCACATACATGACATTTTCTACTTTACAAACAGATGCCTGCCTGTACACTGCTTTTTCCCGGCTTGTCACAGACAGAGTTTGATATTGTTGTTGGCCATTTGCCAGCATGGCCTTGTGCTCCCCACAACAGAGCCCAGTGTCAGACATCTTGTCAGTCCCTTCCCACTCCCTGTGAGGCGAGTATGGTTCAGTTTGATCTTGCTGGGCCATGTGGGTGGGTGTAGGTTGTCTGTGACTGTGACTCCCATCATACTCTTGGCTACACCCCCCTTCCCAGCATGTCTATGCTTCCTCCCTCTTGACTCTGCTTCCCTGTGAGGGGGTGTGACAGCAATGGCAAGATGGCTGACTGTGAAATCCTGGTGTTTGTTTGGCTACAAGTCCCAGCATGGCCTTGTGCTCCCCACAACAGAGCCCAGTGTCAAACATCTTGTCAGTCCCTTCCCACTCCCTGTGAGGCGAGTATGGTTCAGTTTGATCTTGCTGGGCCATGTGGGTGGGTGCAGGTTGTCTGTGACTGTGACTCCCATCATACTCTTGGCTACACCCCCCTTCCAGCATGTCCATGCTTCTTCCCTCTTGACTCTGCTTCCCTGTGAGGGGGTGTGACAGCAATGGCAAGATGGCTGACTGTGAAATCCTGGTGTTTGTTTGGCTACAAGTCCCAGCATGGCCTTGTGCTCCCCACACAGAGCCCAGTGTCAGATATCTTGTCAGTCCCTTCCCACTCCCTGTGAGGCGAGTATGGTTCAGTTTGATCTTGCTGGGCCATGTGGGTGGGTGTAGGTTGTCTGTGACTGTGACTCCCATTAGACTATTGGCTACACCCCCCTTCCCAGCATACCCAAGCTTCCTCCCTCTTGACTCTGCTTCCCTGTGAGGGGGTGTGACAGCAATGGCAAGATGGCTGACTGTGAAATCCTGGTGTTTGTTTGGCTACAAGTCCCAGCATGGCCTTGTGCTCCCCACAACAGAGCCCAGTGTCAGACATCTTGTCAGTCCCTTCCCACTCCCTGTGAGGCGAGTATGGTTCAGTTTGATCTTGCTGGGCCATGTGGGTGGGTGCAGGTTGTCTGTGACTGTGACTCCCATCATACTCTTGGCTACACCCCCTTCCAGCATGTCCATGCTTCTTCCCTCTTGACTCTGCTTCCCTGTGAGGGGGTGTGACAGCAATGGCAAGATGGCTGACTGTGAAATCCTGGTGTTTGTTTGGCTACAAGTCCCAGCATGGCCTTGTGCTCCCCACACAGAGCCCAGTGTCAGATATCTTGTCAGTCCCTTCCCACTCCCTGTGAGGCGAGTATGGTTCAGTTTGATCTTGCTGGGCCATGTGGGTGGGTGTAGGTTGTCTGTGACTGCGACTCCCATTAGACTATTGGCTACACCCCCCTTCCCAGCATACCCAAGCTTCCTCCCTCTTGACTCTGCTTCCCTGTGAGGGGGTGTGACAGCAATGGCAAGATGGCTGACTGTGAAATCCTGGTGTTTGTTTGGCTACAAGTCCCAAGTGAGCCCCTGTGCTTCACACAGCAGCACCCAGTACGGGGTATCTTTTGCTGATGATTCAATGAGGTGTGTGTCAATGCATTGTACCCGGTGAGTTGTGTGGAGTTTGTGTTGGGGGTTTATCCCCATGCTGAGTAGTATGGTCTGGGCTGTCAGTCCTGCTTCCCAGCATGAAACGTGCTTCCATTGTAGGGCGTGCAAGTTGTCTTTCAGGATGTCAGTCAGTGGTGTCCTGCTTCTGATTTGCACACAAGCCCTAGCAGGGCCCTGTGCTCCCCACAGCAGGACCCAGTGTCAGCCATCTTGTCAGTCATTTTCCACTCCCTGTGATGTGGGCATGTTTCAGAGGGGTCTTGATGGGCCAATCAGGAGGGTGTTGTCAGGGTTCACGGGAGGTTTCCTCCGCGTAATTCGGAACCCACCACTGTTAATACCATCTTCTCGGTTAAACCGAGTGAGGGAATTCATGGGGCTCTCAGTTGGCGTATTTGTTGGCGCCGCTGGATTTCCAATATGGCCGCTGACGCATTCATGGGTCAGCGTTCTAGTCTTTATTGAATTCTAACGCAGCAGGTGAGGCGCGCCTGTCAACGTTCTCGAGCGCACTTCACCAGAGAAATTATTGAGGCAACACTCACCTCACCGTCGTGGAAGTTAGGGTAGGTCGCGTCGAGGATTTTCGTCGTGTTAACCTTCGACGGTCACCATACATACTCAGGTTAGTGTATCTTGATTTGTAATTAGAAAGGTATGAAGAATTTCTTCCTGACAGAAAGTAGGGAAGTCCGAACTCTAGTTAAGAAGGACAATGAGTAGTTCGGAGTCCGCTGACAAGTTTATTCCGCAGGAGGAATAAGACTCTCTTAGAGAATTCATAGATTAAACCAGAACAACGCGAACCCAACCTCGCACTGTCCTTGTTTAATTCCTTTTGGGTCAAAAGACCGTTAGTGCATTCAGCCTAGGAGCTTCCGAGTAGTCTACCATAGTATCTAAGTAGGGAACAGTACCTCAGACATTACAGAGAATTGGGTTACAAAACTAGGAAGTCCATTTATGCCTAGCTTACAGTTATCTCCTCCTGAATGCTGAAGTTCAACGATAAAAGTACAATATGCTCACGGCTAGAAGATGAAGTAAGTTAACAGTTACATAGCAACAGTGTAGTATACATGACAGATAAGATTCACGATACTCACCTTTTAAATTCTATTTCCAAGACCCGACACCACCTTCACTCCTGTAAGAAAAGAAGAAGAAGAAAGGGTTAGCAAGAGCCAGAGCAAGTCAGTTGTTACACACTCAAGCAACTGAGAAATAGAAGAGAGGTCTGGCCCTGAATACCTCCTGGTAAGACAAGCTAATTTATTACCTCAGATACAGTAAGTTAAGGCTTAAAGAATTGAGTAGTGAACAAATGTTAATTGTTGCAGAATCGTTTCTCTACAACGACGAAGATATCCAGGGCTGTCTCTTCTCTGTCCAATTCCCCTTTCCCCCGTTGACACTTACCCGTTGAGAGTTATACATATTTTCGCGGGAACGTTCCGATGGGGGCATTGGGAAATTAGCATCATTCTGCTCCCGTGTTAGTTGAAGACTGTAAACGCACCTGACAGAGTGAAGTGCCCACGTTGTCATCAACACCCGAGCAGAATGGCGGAAGGGTTAGATCTAAAAAATTTGAGTGAAATACTTGGAAATATACAGAGGGATCTAGGCGCTGTTAGAGAGGAGAATCAAATCTTAAGACAGGAAATACTGGGTATTAAGGGAAGGGAGACCATTTCTGGAACAAGTGTAAAATCCACAACTTTTGAAACTCTAGGACAAAACATAAGTTCTAGCTCTGTACCCTTGGGTACCACTCAGGTTGTGCACTCCTTGTCCCCAGTAATTCCCCTTGCTCCTCCGGAGCGATTTAATGGAGACACCCAAAAGGCCCAGATTTTTCTGACTCAGTGCTCCCTACATTTTATGTGCCGACCTGCGATTTTCCCTGATGCTCAATCTCGGGTAGCGTTCATTCTATCTTATCTTAGTGGGGACGCTGCCTCCTGGTCGATGCCCTTAGTAACACAAGATGATCCAATTCTTTACAATCTCGAAGACTTTAAGAAAGAATTTCTTCGTATATTCGATAGGAGAAAAGCTTCACAGGCCATGGATAATGAATTACTAGAGCTTCGTCAGGGTAATAGAGAATTGGTAGCTTATTTGGCTCAATTCAATAAGTTGGTAGTGGAGACGAATTGGCCAATGAGTAAAAGAGCAGCAGTGTTTTACAGGGGATTGAAAGATGAACTAAAAGATGCCCTGTCTCAGGTTCCAAATCGACCCTCTGAAATCTCAGCCTTAATAGACCCGGTGTTAGAGATTGATTATCGCCTAAATGAAAGAAATGGAGAAAGAAGAAGGGATTTTAAATCAAATGTCCCTCGGTTTGATCGAATCAAGTCAGAATCAACACGAACTGTTGAGCAAACCACTGGAGAGGAACCTATGCAGATAGGTGCCATTAGAGGCCCATTGTCGAAGGAAGAAAAAGAAAAAAGACGTCTGAATAAGCTATGTATGTACTGTGGAGGAAGTGGTCACTTTGTTAAGGCCTGTCTGAAGAGACCTAAAATACAAAACAAGGAGAAGGAAAACTCTCAGCACCACCAGTAGGCGGAGTTGGACTGGTGGATGCAATTAAAGACACAACTCCAGTGTATCATCAACTGGCGAACACCTTACAAATCTCCACACCTCACCTGACCTTAGCCGTTACCTTGAAATTTCGAACAGTGATCCTGAAGGAAATCGCAATCATGATAGACTCCGGGGCAACTGGTAATTTTTGCGATCAAAAATTTGCAGTTCATATAGGTTTACTGGCAATCAAAAAGGAGAAGAGCGAAAGGGTTAAGGCAGTTGATGGGTCAGACTTAACTTCAGGACCAATAACCAGCCACACGGAATCTGTACAGATAATTACCAAGGAGGGCCATCAAGAACTAATGCAATTTGATCTAATAGATGCTCCTCAATTTCAATTCATTTTAGAAATTCCATGGCTCACAGAACACAATCCGTCAATTGATTGGGGGGCCAGAACCATAGCCTTAGATTCAGAATATTGTGCCAAACATTGTTTCTCTGAACCAGACACACTAGCCGAAAAAAGTGTGGCCGCGCAACTTTGTGACAATGGACAGACAGTATGCGTAATTCAAACTACTGAAATTCCTGAAAACCTTCAGGATTTCAAGGATGTTTTTGACGAAGCTGAAGCAGAAAGATTACCTCCGCATCGGTCTTATGACTGCAAGATAGACCTGGAACCGGGGGCGAATTTACCATGTGGTCGAGTTTACGCCCTCACTGAAAAGGAGAATCTTCATCTAAAGGAATACTTAGCGAAAAATCTGGACAACGGTTTCATTAGACCTTCCCAGTCACCAGTATCCTCTCCTCTCTTCTTCGTGCCCAAGAAAGGAGGAGATCTTCGAACCTGCATAGACTTTCGAGCAATCGATAGAATAACAACAAAGAATCGTTACCCTTTACCCCTGATCTCTGTGTTGATTGACCAAGTTAAAGAAGCCAAGATTTACACCCGTCTTGATCTTCGGGGAGCCTATCACCTAATCAGAGTGCGAGAAGGTGATGAATGGAAGACAGCCTTCAGAACTAAATACGGTCTTTACGAATATCAGGTGATGCCGTACGGCCTATGCAATGCGCCAGCGGCATTTCAGTACTTCATAAACGATGTTCTGAAAGACTTCATTGATCTATGTGTGATCGTATACATAGATGACATCTTGATTTATTCAAAGTCTGAAGAGGAACATCACGGACAGGTCCGAGCTGTTTTACAACGTCTCAGAGAAAATTCCTGTTATGTGAAGCTAGAAAAATGTTTGTTCAACACCACCACGGTAGAGTTCCTGGGATTCGTGTTGTCACCTTCTGGAATCACCATGGATGAACACAAGGTAAAGGCAGTTGCGGACTGGCAATCTCCAACCACCATCAAGGAAGTCCAGAGTTTTATAGGCTTGGCTAACTTCTATAGGAGATTTATCCATGGTTTTTTTCAAAAGATTCTACCTTTAACCAGATTATTGAGAAAAGGAGTTCCTTTTAATTGGTCAGAGGAAGCTGAGCAAGCATTCACCTTATTAAAGAAAAGTTTCACTTCGGCACCTATTCTTCTACATGCTGACCCCACGGAGCCATTTTATCTAGAGACTGATGCCTCCGACTTTGCTATAGGAGGCATTTTATCTCAAAGGCACAAAAACACCGGCCAGCTGCATCCTGTGGCGTATCGTTCTCGTAAACTCAACCCAGCGGAATGCAACTACACCATCACTGAGAAGGAGCTTTTAGCCATTAAGGATGCTTTTAAAGAATGGAGGCATTATCTGATGGGTGCTAAGCATACTGTGACGATATTCACGGACCACAGAAATCTGAAGTGTTTACGTTCTGCAAGAACTCTTACACCACGCCAGCTTCGATGGTCCCTCCATTTTGCGGAATTCGACTTTGTCATCACATACAGGCCTGGTTCCCAAAATGGGAAGGCGGACGCCTTGTCCAGATTGGATACTGACCATCAGAGTATCAGGGTCGAAAATCAGCAAATAATTCCGGCAGACAGAATCATTGGAACCATTTCCTTGGAACCTTTTGAAGATCAAATTCGAGAACACATGACCACTGCTCTTATCCACGACTGGGCCGCTGAAGACCCTTTACGAACTGTCCAGAATGGATTACCCTATCACGGACAGGCACTATTCCTACCTACCACAGACCTTCAAACTAAAGCCTTACGTGAATGTCATGATCACCCTCTAGCAGGTCATAAAGGTGTCCACAAGACAGATGAATTAGTTAAACGAAGTTTCTGGTGGCCACACATGACCAGTGACATTCGACAATATGTTTTGGGATGTGAGATTTGCACTCGGGGAAAATCGGACAGGCAAGCACCAAAAGGCCTTTTACAACCTTTACCAACCCCCCCATATCCCTGGCACACAGTATCTTTAGACTTAATTGTCGATCTACCATCCTCTCATGGCTTTGACACTATCCTAGTCTGTGTAGATACTTTCAGTAAAATGACACATTTTGTACCTATTAAAGGCACACCAACATCACTACAATTATCACAGTTCTTTAACCAACATGTCATTCGCCTTCATGGCATTCCTAAGGTGTTAATCACTGACAGGGGGTCCCAATTCCTATCTCGATGTTGGAAAGCTTACGTAAAAGGTTTAGGTATCGACCACCGCTATTCCACTAGTTTCCATCCAGAAACGGATGGACAAACTGAACGCACAAACCAAGAGTTAGAACAATATCTGCGGCTTTATTTGCTTGATGAGGAAGCAGATTGGCCTGATTACTTGTGGTCTGCTGAATTTGCTCACAATAATGCTCAAAACGTTTCCACTGGGTACTCCCCCTTTTTTATAACTTCTGACAGGCATCCTAATTCACATATTCATTTGCCTAACATCGAAGTCCCTGTAGTTCAGGATTTTGCCCAACGCCTAGTTAACATCCACCAATCGGCTACACGAAATTTGGCCGCTGCTAAGGCGTCTTATAAACATGGTGCTGATCGGAAAAGACGACCTACGCCCATCCTTAATGTAGGAGACCGCGTTTGGTTGTCTACAAAGAATTTACGCCTTAAGGGCACCCGTAAATTCCAACCACGCTTTATGGGTCCTTTCCCTATTGAAAAAATCATAAATTCTGTCACCTATCGCTTGACATTACCAGCTACTACTAAAATTCACCCGGTTTTTCATGTTTCCCTACTAAAAAGGTGCAACCAACCTTACGTCAAAAATCTGCTCCTGCTCCCATTATTGTTGATGGAGACCCTGAATATGAAGCAAAGAGAATTTTGGACTCAAAATGGAGTCGCAATCGCCTTTTTTATCTCATTGATTGGAAAGGTTTTGGACCTGAAGAACGATCCTGGGAGAAAAGCTTGGATGTCCACGCGCCACGTTTGATCCAGGCCTTTCATGCCAAGTATCCTAATAAACCTCGCTTGGAGGAAACCCCGTTGAGAGGGGGTACTGTCAGGGTTCACGGGAGGTTTCCTCCGCGTAATTCGGAACCCACCACTGTTAATACCATCTTCTCGGTTAAACCGAGTGAGGGAATTTATGGGGCTCTCAGTTGGCGTATTTGTTGGCGCCGCTGGATTTCCAATATGGCCGCTGACGCATTCATGGGTCAGCGTTCTAGTCTTTATTGAATTCTAACGCAGCAGGTGAGGCACGCCTGTCAACGTTCTCGAGCGCACTTCACCAGAGAAATTATCGAGGCAACACTCACCTCACCGTCGTGGAAGTTAGGGTAGGTCGAGTCGAGGATTTTCGTCGTGTTAACCTTCGACGGTCACCATACATACTCAGGTTAGTGTATCTTGATTTGTAATTAGAAAGGTATGAAGAATTTCTTCCTGACAGAAAGTAGGGAAGTCCGAACTCTAGTTAAGAAGGACAATGAGTAGTTCGGAGTCCGCTGACAAGTTTATTCCGCAGGAGGAATAAGACTCTCTCAGAGAATTCATAGATTAAACCAGAACAACGCGAACCCAACCTCGCACTGTCCTTGTTTAATTCCTTTTGGGTCAAAAGACCGTTAGTGCATTCAGCCTAGGAGCTTCCGAGTAGTCTACCATAGTATCTAAGTAGGGAACAGTACCTCAGACATTACAGAGAATTGGGTTACAAAACTAGGAAGTCCATTTACGCCTAGCTTACAGTTATCTCCTCCTGAATGCTGAAGTTCAACGATAAAAGTACAATATGCTCACGGCTAGAAGATGAAGTAAGTTAACAGTTACATAGCAACAGTGTAGTATACATGACAGATAAGATTCTCGATACTCACCTTTTAAATTCTATTTCCAAGACCCGACACCACCTTCACTCCTGTAAGAAAAGAAGAAGAAGAAAGGGTTAGCAAGAGCCAGAGCAAGTCAGTTGTTACACACTCAAGCAACTGAGAAATAGAAGAGAGGTTTGGCCCTGAATACCTCCTGGTAAGACAAGCTAATTTATTACCTCAGATACAGTAAGTTAAGGCTTAAAAAATTGAGTAGTGAACAAATGTTAATTGTTGCAGAATCGTTTCTCTACAACGACGAAGATATCCAGGGCTGTCTCTTCTCTGTCCAATTCCCCTTTCCCCCGTTGACACTTACCCGTTGAGAGTTATACATATTTTCGCGGGAATGTTCCGATGGGGGCATTGGGAAATTAGCATCATTCTGCTCCCGTGTTAGTTGAAGACTGTAAACGCACCTGACAGGTGTGCATTATCTGTGACTACAGACCCCATCATGCTTTTGGCTACACTCACTTCACCTGCATCCCCACTATTCCTTCCTGACAGTCAGTTTCACTGTGAGGTGGTGTGTTTGTGGTGTCAAACTGTTTGGCTGGGTGTATTTGGCTTAGTGCCACTGGCTTGCTCTATTTGTTTGTAGGTTGGTGCATGTCATGACACAGTCCCCAGTCACTATGAGATGGCAGGTATTGTGTTTGTGTGACTGGCATACACATCTTGGGTTGATTATCTATTGGTTAGTGCAGCTTTGCTTGGGGTGCATGGTTTCACTGTCCCCTTGCCACACAATCTTGGGTATGTTGTTTGTGTACTCACCAGGCTCTGGGATGCCTGTTAGGCCATTGACGCTCTCTGGTGGTAGGATGTCCTGCACCTTCTCTCAGTCCCATTTCTACTTTCATGGACGTATCATTATAACACGCCCCGTCAACTGGTTCCGTCATTCCGCGTCTTCTCGCGATAATCGCCGGCACTTCGCCACCACCAGTTCACTGCCGTAGGAATCCTGTTCACCTCCATCGTTTCAGGCACGTTATGGTTACTCCGTAACCCTCATTTAGACACTGCCATATGCTACGTGAATATGCGCCTCATTATACTTTTGGTCATTTTAGACATTTGACGAGCACGGCCTGCCCAGGTCGTCCATTCACAAAATCTTTACTACGGGACAGCGTTCTGCCGACCAACTTATCACGAATCGTCCCTCTGTTAGTCTCACCGAGACAGCAGGTAATAGTTTATATTGAGGTGGGTTCACTTGGGTCACACCTTGCAGGAAGGATTTCGTCACGTTATACCACTGTTTTCTTTTATAGAATTCCGAGAACTTGCGCCCGAGCCCATTACTGGTTCACTATTTTTAACTTGTACCATCCCACAATATGGATACAATAGGTGAGCCTACCATTTATATTCTTCCTCATCACGCCTCGATTCCCTGAGATCACTATATGACTACACTGAGGTGTACATGCCGCACTCTTTTCATCGGTTCATTAACATTTATCACTTCATTCAGGTATTTTTCACTGGTTGGTTACCTTTGATCACCACCCCCTGATTATGGAAAATATCACAGTCTTTTTTACTGCACATGCTAACTCCACGTCGATACGATTGTTTCACCTTTGGTCACCGCCCCCCTATCACGAGATTTGGAAAACATTACAGCTTTCTTTACTGCACTTGCTAACTCGACTTTGATACGAATGGTGCACATTGACTACCAATTGACAAGCCCCATCTTAATCTCTGGACTCTTTCACGGTGAATCTTGAACAGACTATCGACTTGGTTCACATCATCCATTTTTCCAGTACACTTACCCATTAACATTACCATCGCACAGCATGCATTGTCCAAGCAAATGTATTCCTACCCATGCACCATCAGATAGACTTGTATTAGGAAACTGATTATTCTTCATTTAGAGAAATACTACTGTTTGTGTTTTCATTCTAGATTGCCCCTGACGAAGGGATACTTCAAATCCCGAAATGCATTGGGCTTCAACATCTATGAAGATAAAAGCAATTCGCTTGATTCATTTTTTTCCTTAATGAAAAATTGTATAATGTACACAAGATGTTTTTGTTTACTGTACAATATATTGTGAAACCAACAATATACATGTGACAATGAAATATCTTTGGTCTTGCTTTATATTTAAGGTTTAAATTGTTTGTTAATTAACACTAGACTATTGGTTTACAATTAATGATATATGTGTTTGAAACCTGTATTTTGACTACACATATTTAGGGGTTTTGTCCCGCACAGTGAACAGTGCGAGGTACTCAGTGGGTTTTCCCACTTCCTTTTGTTCTGCACCTTCTCCTCCCAGGTCCTGAAGTAGACTGGTTTGGCAAGAGGGCCACCGCCGGTGCGCTGATTCAAGGCGTGATCTTTCTCGATGAGTTTCTTGACCCTCCTGCACACGTCATACCACCGGTTCTGGATATCGTCCTTTGTGTGCAACGTTGGTGCTTGTGCGTTCACCTTGTCCACAATCCTTGCCCACATCTTGGTTTTCTGTGAGATGGGGGTCCTTTGAACCAATGTACCAAACAAATGTGGCTCTACTCTGATGATCTCGTCTACCAGCACTTCTAACTCACTATCTGTGAACTTTGGATTCTTCTTTGGAGGCATGGTGATGGGTGGTGGTGGTGGGGGATGTGTGTGTGAGGGTGCAAGTGATGTTGGTTTGGTGTTGGTTTTGCTGTGTGCATGTGTGTGTGCTTTTGTATGAGGTGATGATGGTGTGTGAGTTGTGTGATGGGTGAGTTTTGAGTGTGTCTGTGGTTGCTGTGTACTGGTGTTTGCTGCTGGCTGTGTCTCCTGTTTACAAGAGATGATGGTATTGATTGTAGTCCTTTATATAGTTGGAGTTGTGGGTGTGTCTTTGTCACATTTTTTGGGGGGGGTATTTATTGGCTTATTCATTGCTTGTTTGGTCCTTTTTTTGCCTTTTTTCCTTTGTGTTTTGTAGGCATGAAGGAGACGTACATGTGACGGAAACGGACGCTGCTGTTATCTCGTGCGGGCTTCTCCACCTCGTTCACGCTGCCTGTCTTCTGTATTTGGTACGCGTCGTTCACGGCGGTCTCTATTGCTTGTGTGCCGGGTTTTCTGTGCGTGTCGGTCGTGCGGCTTGGTCTCCGTGTGAGTCGGTCCGGTTTTACACGCATTGCATCGTACTGCGCTAATCGTACATCGCGGGTACGGGTCGGTCGGGTTCATTCCGGGTTTGTGTCGGTCGGTGAAAATCGCGTCGGTTTTCCGGCCGGATCACTATTTTCCCTCTGGCTCGGTTGTACGGCTTGTATTCCGTACGTGTTGGTTGTAATTCACTCGCGCTGTATCGTACTGCACAGGTCGTAAGGCGCTGGTCCGTGTCGGTCGGTGTTTGGTCCGGGTCCATGTCGGTCGGTTCGTTTTGCGGCCGGAATTGGAATCGGCCCCTAAATGTGCGCAGATAGATTTGTTGTTTCCACAGATGTTAAGTTGGAGGGAATGTAGGGGAGCTAAAAATCATGGCAGTTTGATACTCTTCTCATATTGTAATAGCTATCAGACCCTGGAATAAAGCTAACCTTAACAAAAACCCTATTTCTGGCAAAAGTAAACACACATTGGATTTATTTTTAGTTTTTCAGTGCGGTATTATACAAGCAGGGATAGTAATCAGAATTAAGCTTTCAACTGGTATTGAGCACTCCACAAGTAAACAGTAGCTGATCAGTGGACCAATTTTAATATAATGCAGCAGAAATGCTAGTTTGGTTCTTTTGCTACTTAATCACAGAGAAGGGTACCTGGGCTACATTATAGCATATGTGAGAAAATAGGTTGTTAATTGAGGAGTGTGAAACCATACTCAAGAAACAGCCACAATCTTTGATAGGGCGAACCTCAAAAACTCATTAAATTAACCTGTGCTTAACGCCAGGGACGATAGTCTTTGCTGTCTTGATATTTAGAAAGCACATTAAAAACTGTAATGAATTATAAATTAAATGTAAAATGAACAGTTGTTTCTCGTCACTCACACATACTTCAGAAGATGAATGCATATGGTATGCGTAAGGGACTGCAGATGGTGTTTGCACACAGTGTGGATGTTTGGATGTATAGATAGAACGTGCTAGGGGGTTCTCTGAATGTTTGTAACTGGTACAAAAAATTAAAAAAGCAGTTAGCTAAAACACAGAACTGTTTGAAGGTCACACATGAAGTAGGCCACTTGGCAGTAATGAATTATACACCATAGTAGCCTAGTGGTTGTTATAGGTGATTTCTACTGTTTCTATGTAGTGATGAGGGCTCTGACTCCATCTAGTGGGTATTAGGAATTCTCTTCTATCTCTACTTCTATTGAGAAGGTAGGTCTTCCACTTCAATAGAGAGCTATCAAAGGTGGTTGAGTACAACCTTGGGGAAAGGTAGTGGTGAAAGTAGGCCTTTGTCTGATGAGATCAGGGCCCCATCGAGAAGAAATGGAGGAACAACAATACCCCGGAAGACAATGTAACCTTCAAAGCTGCAATAAACGCACACCACCTCCTCCTCAAAACCACAAAGAAAACAGCCCTCTAAGACTTAATCAATGCCTATGGACACAACAGCAAAGAACTCTTCACCATCGTCAAAGTGTTTGCCAGGCCCAACAGGGAGACCACAGATCTTCCACCCCACCAAGCCCTCTGCAACAAACTTGGCACCTTCTTCCACCACAAGATCCAGCAGAACTGTGACAGCTTCGAAACACAAGAATCGCCCACCATGCCTGACACCACCGAGCCAACCATGTTGCACCCGAACAGATCCTGCTCAACTGAACCTCACTCACCACAGACAACATACTCAGATCTACAGAACGCTCAAAATGCCACAGCCAGACTAGTCCTCAACATCGCCCACCACAGCCACATCACCAAACACCTTCAAGAACTCCACTGGCTCCCAGTAAACAAAATAATCACTTAAGCTCCTCACACACACCCACAAAGCCATACACGATGCATGAGCAGCATACCTGAACCACTGCCTCTCATTCCACGTACCCACCAGACACCTCCACTCCACCATTCTGGCCCTGGCCAATGTCCCATGGATCTGCATGACCAGAATTGGAGGAAGATCCTTTTCCTACCTCTCCGCAAAGACCTGGAACACCCTGCCCTCCACCTCAGGCAATCCTTGTTGCTGACGCAATTCAGGAAGGATCTAAAGACATGGCTCTTCAACTGAACCCCAGAACCCTGATCGATCAGCAGCCCCTTCCCCTTTCCCCCTCTCGGCGCCTTGAGACCCTCACAGGTGAATAGCCATGCTTTACAACCCCTGATTGATTGCAGGTTAGTTCAAAACTATAGGACCATTGTCACTCCGCTGACAGAACTCACCAACAAAAAACTGCCCAAAAAGGTAATTTGGCATCTAGAGTGTCATAAGGCCTTTGACACACTGAAGGAGGCTATGTGTTCAGCTCCAGTGTTACTGGCCCCTGACTACACAAAGGAATTTGTGGTTTAGACAGATGCTTCAGAACAAATGATTGGAACAATGTTGGCACAAGTAAATGAGGAGGGCCTAGATAAGCCAGTTGCTTTCATTGGCAGGCAACTACTCACCTCTTGGAGAACAAAGATGGATGCCATTGAGAGGGAAGCCTTTGTTGTGGTCTGGTCCCAGAAGAAACTGAGTCCATACCTTTTGTCTGAGGAAGGCTGTGCGATAAAGCCAACCTTTTTTGCCCTGATCACTCCCATTTTGTTTTGATGATACTGGTGGTTAATCACTCTGACTGTGCCCTGGGACCTGCTAACCAGGCCCAAGGCCAGTGCTCTGTTTAAAAGGTATATGGTAATAGCTGTAATTATAATTGGTATGACAAACTACCTGTAGGCCCTTAGTACAGAAGTCTTCAAACTGGGGGGATGGCCCCCTAAGGGGTCCTCAAGTGATCCCTGTGGGGCATTAGGCCCTGGTGAAAAGAAGCATTATGGTGAAAACAGTGCTTTGCTTTAAGCGGAAAAAAATCAGCGGCAGTAAGTCGCTCTGTAATGGGCCATCACTAACATCTTTCGTCATTTATATCCGAAATGAGTGTCTGTGTCAAAAGGGAAAGGTCCCCAAATATTCTTCTGAACCTGAACTCTATTTCTAATAATCACACTGTGGATACTTTTGCATGTTAGTAAGGCCAGCCTGATCAGAATAGTATATTTGACAATCATGCATTTGATTGCATTTTTGAAATGGTAACACAACTTAACTGCAATGTTTAAATAAGTCTCCACATATTTAAACATTGCCTAATTTCTAGAATATTTGTAAAAAATTCCAAGGGGACCCAATGATTTTTTCCACTGGGCGGGGGGCGCAGCATTAAAACATTTGAAGACCACTGCCCTAGTATATGGTAGGGCATGTAGGTTTAGAGACCCAGTAGATTTAATGCACTTAGGTGTGCACTGCTTTGGTGCCTGCTGTCATTTTAAAATCCAGCCCTGCCTTGCAGGCTGATTTTGGAGTAAAACTATGTCCAAATATGACTTTGGAATTCAAAGTACTTCCAATGACTACCTTATTTTTACGTATAAGTCACTCCTAAGATCTACACTAGGTGCACCAGTGGTAGGGTGCCATGTTGAAATAAGCAGGGGCATTATAAAAAGATGTTTAAAGTGCCCTGGTGATAGAAACACAGCCATTAGAGTTTTTCTCCATTGTAGTACATTAGCCTAATAGGCTAACATGAGAAGGCTTTATTAAACATTAATAAAATCTAACTATTGACAAGAGTGGTCTAAAATATTAATTCAAATTGTTAAAATGATAGAATAAATCCAACAACTTGCCAAGGTTGGATTTATTATAACTATGGCAGAGAAGAAGTTATAGACCTTGCTTTTCAGATGTGCATTACTCAAGTTCTTGAGCAGCCTCTTTTGATTGGCCAACCTTTGACAGGCTGAGCCAAACTGCTCTGATAAGGTGTGAAGTGGCCTGCAAGGAAACAAAGAGACATCTGGTGGAAGCAGATTGAAGCTGCAGAGCAAAAGGCAGGATGGGGGCTGGGTAGCCAAACAGGTCTTAAAAAGGAAGACAGACAGAAAGGGCAGGAACCAGTCCCACCCTTACATCCTGCAGCCCCAGCCAGATGGGAGCCCCTGCAATTGAATGAGCAGAAGGACTGGAAGGGGAGTGTTAGGGAACATTAGCCACACCTGTAGGTTGGGTTAGCCAGACCTGAAGCTCAAGGAGAGATTTTTTTCCATTTAGATTTTTGTGTGACAGTGATTTCTTGGACAAGAAAATGCCACACTCCAGGGGAAGTGGCCCTCACAGAGGGTGGCATCCTCTATGCCATTGATCAGGGGTACCCCCCCTTTCTATCAGCCCAGAAGCCTGGATAAATATGGGAGTGCTGCACAGCAACTCAGATCCCTACCTGAAAGAAACAAGAAGAAGAAGGACTGTCCTGCTGAGCCCCTGGTCTCCACCAAAAGGGCTGCACTCTTAAGGACACACTTTAGGCTTCACCAAAAGGACTTTGCCTTACTCTAAAAGTTTTAGGAGTGGAATCCTGAAAACAACAGGTTAAAAGAGCTCCACCTTCATCTTCTCCACTAAGAAGAACCAGCTGAACATCTTCACCTGGACTTTGAATTTTTTGGCCAGGTGCATTGTGTGTCTTGCAGTTCCAACTTCCCAAGAAGTCAGCCAGAGCTACTGGAGTCTTGGATTAGTGTTGCGGACACTTCAAACCTGCAAAATGAACTCCTGGAGGAAGATCAAGAAGCTTGAGCCGTATAGGGAATATCATCAAAATGCTCCATAAAATCCTACGAGAAAGAGAAAAATGAAGTAAACTTAAGAATGATTATGACATTCATAGCAGCAAATAAAAATCATTTTCCAAAGACACTAACTTTATTAAAGTGGACTTTGATTAATAAGGTTTATTGCAACCACATTCCATCTTCACATTAAGAAAAACAAAATCAATCAGAGATTTACTGGGGAATAGCTACTTTAGAAGGGAACAGCATACCACAAAGTTAAATGATGCCCTGAAAGAATTCAGAAGATGTAACGACTGCAAGGCTTGTACTTATGCCAAACCTGCAAAAACCTATCAAATGGAAGAATGAGAAGAAACAGGAAATCTAGAATTCCTGACCTGTGCTAGTGAATGCACAATCGAACGTCATTGAAAGTCCATGAAAACTTCAGTATTTTGGTAGGGCCATCAAACAGAGCGTCTTTAAGAACATTTGCAAAATAAAAGTTTCATGACTACTATTATACAATAATAAAATACCTTGACAAAATGCATAACAATGATGAAGAACTGCTGGAATTAAGTACAACTGTAACGACTGAGAGATGAGAGAGGGTGTGATTCTGTGAAGAAACTGTATCAACTTAAGTATAAGTTTCACAGGCTCAGTGAATCTTAAAGTACTAAATACAAATTAGGAAATTTTTGTTTATTTGAAATAAAATTGGTAAGAGGCACAGAGGTAAGTTTACATGTGTAAATTTACTCATGTGTAATTTTACTTTTGCTCATTGCTGTAAATCTACACTTTTTTGCTATTCACCATTTCCGAGTGTAGAAAAAACCTTCACTCATATTTATGACTTTTTGTATTAACCCCTTCGGTGCTCATGACGGAACGGTTCCGTCATGAGCCACGGTTGAGCTGTGCTCATGACGGAACCGTTCCGTCATGACCACGCCCGCGCAAGATTCCGTCAGCACAGCGGCGGAATCTGCGCAGCATGGAAGGGGTTAAGTTAAAATTATTGTATTTCTTTTCATTTTAACAAGATAATTATTTACAATTGTAAAGTATTTAGTTTTGAGTGTAATATAACTTTTTAACACAAAACAACTTTTTAATAATATTACTATTAAATGTAAAAGTCAAAATATTTACTGTATTCAATAATATTTCATTTGAGGTGTAATATTAAGTCCCACATTCCATTCATTTCTATGAGACTGAGTTGTAGTGCCTGTGAGTGACCATGCTTGGTGCTAGACGTATTCCAAGATTGAGTTGGAATACATTTACTGATCTTTTGGGTCTAGTAGCTTTAGAAGTTTTGCTTGTGAAGAGAAGAGGTGTTTCTCTTTTCTGAGTAGTTGTATGCATTTACATGTCCTTCCATAAACCCCTCCTTACCTCTCCCTAAGCCTTTTTATTTCCCAGCTGCTTCCCTAGGTCCCTCCTACATTTACTACCAAAAGTATCCCTACATGTGCAGGGATCTCCTCTCATATGGCGAGGTCTTGACACTCAAATTATAGGAGTGACATAGGCAAAGGTTCCCACAAGTAGGTTTATAAACTGCATTTTGTAGAACATGTAGAGTACTCTGTACTGCTACTTAACTTAATATGAAATACAGTTTGTTAATCGTCCCAATGTTTGTGTTTTATCACCACCTGATTAACATAGCAAGTTTTGTTTAGGCCCGGGTGAAACTTCTGTCATGTGACTGCAATCTCACATAATTTTGGTTATTTGGCATTATATTTGGTAAGCGAAATTTCTAAAACTACCCAATTCCACCACATTTTTTAATTTCATGCTACTCCCTGCAAAAATGTTACTGTAAGCGTATATGAACAACACAAACAACCTTAATTTGAACACCTAGCTGTTTGCAGTACTTGTTTTTTTTAAACATTTCTTTTAGTGTGAGATACCAGTTTTTAATTTTCATTTAATTCCACATTATTCCACATATTTTTCATCATAAGTCGTCATTCAACTTTATTCGACTTGAAAGCCATAAAAGTGCTCCTTGATAAAAAAAGAAGAATTAAAATACAAATAGATAAAATATACAAATTACACAGTAAAACCACATATAAAACAATTTTGATGCACTGTTTACCAGATAAAAACCTAAAAAGTGATCACAAAATAGTTTAGTGCCATATCTATTCGTAATTGTCAAGGCACATCAAATAAAATTTACCACAGCGGCACATGTTGAATATGAGATTGTGTTCATCCATGGTCCGCATGGCAGGCACCTCACCTTTGGTCCCTAACCGGAGGCCACAAAAAGAAAGGGACCCCCAAACTTGCTTTCCGACAGGCTTTCCATGTTGGAAAGGCCGAAATGGAAAGCTTGAGGGAAACCGAGCATCGTAAACCCAATGGCAGAAACACCATCCATTGGGATTACAGGCCGGTCTCCGACTGGCCAACGGGCTCCTTGAGCCCGTTAGAATCGACCCAGAATGACTGTCTGGTTTCAATTTCAATCGCCTATGTTGTAATTAGGTTGTCGGAAGTGAAACCGACGATCTCAGTCGGAAAGCCTTTGACCTCAGGTCAGAGGTTTCTGACCAAGATCGTAATAGGCCCCTAAGTGTTAGACAGCTCTCTGATAAACTTTATTGTCAGTATGCCTATATCTCACATTATCAACATTTCTCAAATAAAAAGCCTCTTTAAATGTTGCATTACAAATTGCCTGGAGCAGGCGGATACCAAATATGAGTGAAATTACTGGGTCCAGAAACACAAGACCCAGTTGCACCGGTCATGGATACACACTAATAAAACCAAGGATGAAGAGGACCAGGGCTGTGATCACATGGGTAGCCCAGCCCGCATCCGCCCAGTGCTACTCGATGGTTGGACCAATCAACATTCCCAGAGCTAGTCTGCAACCTGTTGTCACCCCAAAGGCCATTCTTTCCGCAAACCCACCAACCTGCACTGCTCTCTGCTGATATTTATCACCTACTCAAAACAGGTGGTAAATAGCAGTGCAATGGACAGCATGCAGATTTATAGTGATTCCCATTCCATCTGAGTCCACACAGGTATTCTTCATTCTGGGGTCTGAAACTTTTAGCAGCCAGATAAAGGTAGGGATACTTGAGAGAAACTCAGATTGCGAGCCTTAGGATTATTTTAACCTAAACTCAGTCAACTCATAATTAGGGCCTTGGTCTCTTGCTGTTTTACCTCTTCACTGTGTGGTTCTGCTTAGATTTCAATCGCTTTTCGAGCCCTGACGTAAGAAATCAACAAATGTGGCTTGTGTCGGTGCACAATATGCACTGGTGATCCGAGTACTTCCACTTTCATTACATGCAGTGGTATCTCATATTGTTTAGGACCTTGGGTCTGCTTTGTGATAGTATAATGCAGAAGTTATGATATTTTTTGTGGCTAAGGTATGAGATCGTATGCAAAATATTATGACATGTTCATAGCAACGCCAGCATTCCCAGCTCTTGGAAGTCCAGTGCCGTCTATTTTTGGTTGAGTTATGCCTTCACATTGCCTGATGAGCTTAATGTTGATCTGAAAATAACTGCTCCTTGTATTAAGTTGGCAGCCACCCATCCAATTATTCTAAGTTATATCTGCTGCGGCAGGTTTGTCTTAATTCTCAACCATCTTTGCTAGTCTCATCAGTCTTCATGCGATTGTCCAAAGGAGATTTTTCCACCATGTAAACCTATATTCAGTAGTTTGTCTCTACTGCCTTTGAATATTTGGTTGCAAAAACGTGTGCACTGCGTTGGTATATCCTCTTGTTTTAATAGTCACAATAAGCAAGTAGAAGATTCTATTGATCATTTTCGCTACACTACTATTTTGTTTCACACAACAGGCCCGATTCACAGAACTAACTTAAGACAAAATCCTAAACTTACTACCATTTTGGACTCCTAAATGGAGTTAGGACTCCTAACTTCTGTGAATACCGAAATGAGTAAGTGCCTTCTGTGAATACCAAAATGAGTAAGGGCCTTCTGTGAATACCAAAATGGTAGTAAGTTTAGGATTTTGTCTTAAGTTAGTTCTGTGAATTGGGCCCACCATTCTTTTCTACCACATTTCCATGGTTTTTGCAGTTTCTTTGGCCGGTATAAGACTGCCTGGCTACACCAAATAGCAAGTCCAAGATGGTGATTCATGTATATGCAGTGCTAAATTTGAAGCAGTGGTTGTAGGGGGGCAATTTTTGGGGACCGGGTCTTTTTTTCCTTAACTAACTGTGATACAAAGCAAGAGAGTGAAACCCACAGAAGGGGATGTGAAAGGGAAGAGAAAGAAAGGTAAACAGTGATATAGAAAGAACGCAGAAATGAAAAAGACCCCAAAAGAGTGAGATAAAGAGGCAGGCAGTGTCTAGTGGTGGATAAAAGAGGCATACGTTGGAACCAGGACTATGCAGCCTTGATGTTTGTGGCATCTCAACCTTCCATAGAGCCGGCTGCAAACTTCTGTACATAACTTTGGGCCCAGCACTTACTCTTTCAAAGCACTGCATATACTCTTAGAAAGGAGATAAACACTCTAGTTTTTAAATCTGTGGGCAGTTTTGTGCCTTTTAGACATAGACTTATCCCAATATTTTAAGGACTTTTGACGTACCAGGTATGCCCCACGTATGCCTGGCTTTCAAAATTAAGTCAAAGAGTGAGCCTTATGGTGGCTGTTACAAAAGAGTGGAGTTTAAGTACATCGGGGGAGGAAAATTCATGCTTTTTTGTTCCTTTTTTAAATTACACCAAATGTAGCAAAGAAGACACTGAGTGCCTTGTTACGACTACTGCGTACAGCAGTCCTTAGGACCACAGTAGTCACGGTGGCGGTCCATGGACCACCAGAGTGATGGTCCACCCGCCCTATTACAATTTGGGCAGTTGGACTGCCACAGAACCACTGCAAATGCTGGGATGCAAGATCCCGCAGCAGTCTTGCATTGGTCTGAGGCTGCAATATGCTGGTAGTGCCGCTGCGGCACCACCAAGCATGTTATGAGTGTTCTCACTGCCACAGTTTACAGTGTGGTGGTGATGAAACTAAGGGGACCCTGCAGGGCCCCCTGTTGCCTCTGAACCATTGAGGTCATGCAGGGGGCCACTTGGTGCACCCCTCTGTCAGCATAAATCCCCGTTCCTTCATGGTATGGACTGCACAGTCCATGCCGTGCAGGGACGTTCTTTGGCGCTCTCATTGTGGTGCCTTTCTAAGGCTCAGATTTGAGCCGTTGGAAGGCACCACCTTGGGACTGCCAACGCACTGTCCACTAGACCAGGATTGAACTCCTAATCTGGCGGTTTGTTTGTGGACGGCTTTGGCGGTCTCGCAACGGGGCACAGGTATGGAGGCATGCTGCAAGACTGCCAAAGTCATAATAAGGCCCTAATTCGATTTTAAGTTAGAGTTTGGGGAGGCAGAGCAGTGCACTGGCACATTGGCGCTGAAACCAACCTGGTAAATGTATCCAAATTTGCCATTGATCTATGAGATGATGTTGATTTTACAAACACAGCTGAGATCCTACTGGGTGCAAATAGCTTGTTATACTGCTGAATAGTTTGTGGAGGCAAAAAATTGAAAAGAAATTGATATAAAATATACTCTGAGATTCCCAGAGGGATTCCCACATAGAACAAACAGTATTCTTCTTAAGATACCGAGAGTCTGGTTTATGTTGTTTTCTTCTTAAACTTTGGTCTCCACAACAATCACCACTGTGTTTCTGACTTCTAAACATCTTGCCCTCTATTTATTTAGTTAGATTGGCACTTTCAAGAGTCTGTGTTGGATAAACTCAGTCCACGGCATTTCTCAGGCACAATTCCCAGGACAACTCTGAATATTGCCCTTGGAGGAAACATGCTGCATGTCCAATATCCCACGAAAATATTGTAATCAAAGAGGGCATGCAGCTTGGTTGGAAATCATTTTCAACATTTTCCAGCACTTTCAAAATGATATTCTCAGCAGGCAATGAAATTGTAAAGCTTGTGAAAGATATATTCTTTTTGTGCTTTCCGGCCAGAGTTTTCTAGCACTGTAAGAGCATATGTGTGTAATTTGCAAAATCTGATTTACAATACCAGAATAAATTAGATTCTCCTAACCCACATTTCAACACATTGGCTTGTATGGATATACTTTAGAAAACATTTTGTGTTATATCAACTTAAAATGTACTGCCTACTAATGGCCTTTTTCTATGACTATAATGAAAACCAGCTTTCGTCTGACGACAATGTTCATTGAATCAAAAATGTTGAGATGTAGATAAATTCATTTTGGCATGATGCTTTCAGTCTTGTAACAGAGGCTTTTACAAACGTTTTTCACACTGCAGACAGCATAGAAAGAAAATGAAGTCTATGCACAAATGTATACATACAATGAGCAACATACTCAAAAGAATATTAACTTTCAAAAGGTCGTATAGGGATCTACACGAATGTGTAGAGTCCTACAACAAAATTTTATAGAACAGATATCAAAAGCAGGTATGATTACAACAGTGAATACATAAAATACTGCGTCCAAAACTAGCTGATCGGGTCCGATCACAACACATTTTTGACAGGCGCCATGTCATGTCCTTGGTGGTAAGTCGTAAGGCAGTGCAGTTTTATTACCGTAGTTAGAAACAGGATTCAGGATTTGGTGTTGTTTGACAAGAACATACTGCTTATTTGTCGTATGACTTTTTATTGGGGTGGTGAAGGTTCTGTTGTTTTTTGTGCTTCATTATTTCAATGTTATGTTGTTGTACCGTACTTCAGTTCTTGTGTTGCGCTCTGTTTTTACTGTTTAGTTGTAATAAACCCATGCATGCTTTAATTGTGTGGTTATGTTTCACTACATATGTTATTGTGTTATGTTCTGTGGTTCACTTTACATTTGTCAACCAATTTTACTGGATTTCCACCCAAAAGCAGTACATACCTTGAAAGCTCCTATGACAAACAACTATTTACCATTGACTAAAGTGGTAAAAAAAAAAGCTCTGTGCCTGCTCTTCAACTAACTAAGACAACAGCCAGCCCGAAAGTTATTGCCTGGCTTGGGGTCCTTTTTCGCTGTTTCCTAGGTCCCGACGGTGGAGAGGGCAGCCGCGGGAAAACGCGATTCGAAAATCATTGGCGCAGCTCCCATGATATGCAAGTGGGCTGCCATAGGGGGAGCGTCGCCTTATATCTCCCCTTCCTCTTCTCCTATTGTTCTTGGAAGGGGGGGGCGGGGCCTCAGGGCGTTTCGCCCTGCGGCGCTTCCCGCTGGCGAGAACCAGTTCGTTCCTTGTCGGGCTCTGGCGGCCATTATGGCGCCGGCCCTCGAGCCCCCTTCGGGGGCCGCCTCTGCTAAAGTGACTCTTAACTTACATCTTTCAGTGCTTGCTGAATGTCACGTAGTCACTATTGCAATCCATTCTGGAACATGTATTATATCACTCAGTGACATTAACTGTTAGTGTAATAGTGGTGGTTTTCCATTGTCTATGAGGGTCATATTTCCATTAGTTTTACAAAATGTTTGGTAACAATTGATCCGTGCTCATTTCATGATTATTTCAATTGCATTATTGCCCTCTCGTGGGTTAAGTGCTATGGTAACAAATGATAGACGGAATGCTGAGTAAATCAAACATTCAACCCCAGCTGAAGAGACCTGGGTTAAATTATTCATTTTCGGGGTATCCCGTAGGAACAGATGCCTGTCCATGTCAGTGTCCTATCAATAATTACATGTGGGGCAGGAGGATTGGCTGGTTTGCATGAATACCAAGAATATCGTCGACACTGACTTGGACAGGCATCTGTTGCTACGGGATACCCCAAAAACGAATAATTGATGTATCATTGTAATTTTTGTATGTTTTAAGTCCATGATTTGAATGTATTTTCATTTTTTGTATATGTCTTCAGTGATTGTTTTGTCATTGTGTATGTCCCTTAACAGTCCTGTGCTATTATATAAGTTATTGTGAATATTATCCTTTCCAGCTCTCTATGATAAATGATCATTTAATATACCAGAGGATTCTTAATTTTGGTTGTCGGTGTCATATAATTTATGGTCCATATCAAAGCATGATTGAGTCATCAGACCTACAGAAAATATTTGTGTATTAAGTAATGTCTGTTATGAAAGAAATACATTTCCCTTCAGAACCAAATGTTGTTGCATACCACTAGAGTTCCCAGGTTCTGAGGGATACTGGTCACTAAATCTCAAAATAGATTTTGCGTTGGGGCTGCGACAAAAATGTGAAACAACCCCAATATAAATACTTGGTAAATCTGGGATGTAGTGTTTAGTATATTTAGTGTGATTGTTGTGTTAGATTTGACATTTCTCAGCTTCTCTGTGAAGACTAAGATCTACAGAGGGTTTATACTGATGTCCTTTGATGGTGCTTTAGACTCCTTAACACCTTTACATTTGTTTCTGTATCTGACCAGGATGGATTGTGGAGTCTTTTTTGTTCAGTGTGGGGTGGGATAGTACAATTGAGAGGTAAAAGGAAGTGATTGGTGGCTTTAAATGAATAGCAGATGAAATGATTATAATCGGTTTCAGTACATGAAAGAACACTCAATCCAGTGTATGCACAATGCACAGCTTTGTTTTGAGCAATGCACAACCTGGTTGAGCTCCAGTGCATTGCAAAGCTGTTGCTTATTTTGACTGTTGTCTGTAGACCTGCAGGTTGGATTGCATTATGACACAGTGTGTCTGACTCTTATATGCAGATGGAGAATCGGTTGAATGATTTTGTCACAATAATTAAGAGCCATGTCCCAAAGGGATGCAGATCACTTCTGCAATGAAAAAACAGTCCAGGTAGCCTGTCCTGATAAGGTTACCATCTAAACAATTAAGGGGCTGGAAAACTATGTCTTTCCATTTCCTACAGGAGAAGCCATGAGCATGTAGTAGGTAATAGTGCCCTGATCACTAGGACAAATTAGCATTCAACAGATAGGAGGTCATCCCAGATGATGTATGCATTGTCACGGAATAATTTTTGTGTTAGCAACAATTGAATTCAGTTAGATGGTGTAGAGTGTCCAGAGTATGTTTTCGTAGACAGAGTGTTGAGGAAATCAGGTTTCAAGTAAAGGCTGGATTACTCTAGTTATTTAGGCCTAGGTGAAAACCTGGGGTTTGGTTGAGGCAATACGATGCCTGTTAAAGATCCTGAAACTGCAGTACAAAGGGGTCTATTAGGATGGTGGGCGGTGGCACCACCGCGGTGCCTGTGGTGGTGAAAAATGCCTTTTTCCGCACACCAGCAGCAGTCCTCACGCCCGCCATATTAGTATGGCCAAACACGGCCAATTTTCCGTCCGCCGTGGTGCGACGCGCACCGCCATCGAAGTATGTCCGCCGCCGTGGCACTGGGAGCCAATGGAGTCTCACCGTTGTGCGGAATGACATCCCGTCCGCTGTACAAATCAGGATGCCTCAAAAAGCCAGTCGCACCGCAGCGGAGAAACCGCCCAACTAGAGACGGCAGAAGCTCGACAGCGGAGCGCAAAACCTGTTTCCCGTTCCCGACCGCGATGGATCCAGCTCTTCATGTCTTTCTGGTGCTGTACCTGATACATCACCAGAAACTCATGGACTGTCACGGGCGCTGCCGCAGGTACGCAACAACACAATCACGACCACAACACACAACTCATGGGCTGATACAGGGGAACACATCCACAAGTGTACCCCCACATGTCCTACCTGCCACCAAGTCACCCCTCCCAAGCCATGTCACACATCACCGCGATCTCCAAGTAATGTCCCGGTCATGTCATCGCAGTGGTGAAGAGAAGAGAAGAGAAAACATGTGCACAATGCAGAAGGCAGGGCCAGGCATGGGCAGGGCATAAAGTACACAGGGCCACAACTCCCCACTCCACACACTGCCCCCTCCACATGAATGGACATGCCATGTGCACCCCCCGTGCACCTCCATGCCCAACACCAAGCTAGGTGAATCTACACCCTGCACCACACAACAAACAACTAGGGAGACAGCCACAGCAGGAGTGGCTGCAGAGGAACACACAGCACAGAAGCAAAGGCCCAGGGCAACCCACACACCACAACAACACCACATTCATGGCAAGACAGCTGAGTACAAGCACAAAATGAACACACACACACATACAATGAACAAACATCCTACTGGACACACAGCCTGCCAAGTCACACAGACATAGCCCACACTGACACGCAGCAACATACACATACCACATGCCACCAGCAATGGAGCACAACATATATGAAATCCACAGTGAGGTGCACACAAATGGAAGGCCAAGGAGACAACCAACAAGCATGTGTACATCACATGCACGACAAGGAACAGAGAATAACACCCTCACCCCATCAAAGCACACATGGCTGGCACAGTGAGTGAACTCAAACCACAGTCACCTCAGTGCAACAATTCAGGAAGACAGCAAGGCAACCCAAGTTTAGGCACAGGGATGAAAGGAAGCGCCCTGAAGTCAAACTGTGAACAGCCACACATATATACACAACAACTTCACAGGAGTGTGCCAGCAGCACAAGACACAGGGCACATTGACACACTTCATGACTGTCAAACACAAGTAGGATTCTTCACACATGCCCCCCTCACACTTGCAGCACACAACCTCAGTATCAGACACACAGAAGGGTGTCAATAATGTCCAGTCAATATACAGACAAACAATCACACACCCTGGGGGGATCCACAAACATCACACACACACACAGGGATGCCAGAACCAATGCCTGCACAAAATCAACAGCCAAACACATAACTGAACAGAAACACACACAGATCCTCAACAAGACCAGACATGACCCGTGCAGCCAGACTGTGGGAAGGCAATGGGAGCACAGACACAACAGGAGTGCACAACCTCATCAGTCAGCAAAAATGCACGGACAACATACCACAACACAGACAAGAAGTTCACCATCACAGAACAACACAGTCACATCCAACACACAACAGATGCACTTGACAATAAATCACATAGCAAACACAGCAGGACATCAGGGGATGCACACCAGGCCAGGACAAGGCAACATACACCCACAGCACTGGATGCAAAACAAGCAGTGTGTGCACACAAAACATAACAGTCCCACACAGCCATGAGTGACACACCATGAACACCCACAACAACAATCAAAAGAGCACACTGACAACATCACACTCAGCAAGTCAAGCAGTACCCCAGCATAAACACATACACCTAACACAACACCCACAGAAGCACACGTCTGGGACACCAACGTGGAAACAACTTGACCACAGGACTGGGCAGCACAGACAGTTGAACTTCACATGTGCAGCCATGCCTGCTGAACAGTACTAAAACAACAAAGATAACTAATTAGGGAAATGTCATGAGTGGCACAGTGCTCCTGGCCAAAGATCTGCACCACAAAGCAGTGTCACAAATGAAGTGATGGGGAGGCACACACACAGGCAACACAAGGAGACAGCGGACATCAAAGTGAAGTGGTGTGAATTTTAGTAGTGGACATGGCAGGAGTGTACCATACACAAATAGAGGCAGTGCTGACTCACAATGTCAAGGCATCTGAAGCACAGATAGGGGATGGTATGACACCTCACAACACATGCCACACTGGAGGCAATAAAGCACCATGTGACAGCAATGCATGAGAACATCACACCCACAATGTCAGCGTGGTTGAGCAGGTATGCACAGTGAGTACAAACAGTTTCAAGACACACGGTTTGTTGGAGGGAGGGGCACCGGGTAGTCGGGGAGACTATTCCGGGCACCTTCCTACCGCAAAGGTACAGCCGAGCGCCGCTGAGAAGCCCCCTCGGGGAGGTCCTTCTCCTATGATCGTACTGGGCCCAGTAACACCACCACACAGGACTCAATAGCAGTTGCAAGATTGGATTCTTTATCGGCAGTAATACGGGCAATATTTACAGAGGGATCGAGGGATCCTATCAGAGTCTGAATGTTCGTTAAGAGGATAGGGTAGCGGGACAGTCTTAGTACCAACCAGGTACGGGAGGGCTCTGTGCCAGACCTTGGATGCTGGTCTCAGAGCGGCTCGGACGTGGAGAGCCGCGACGGCGTCTGCAGGGCTCGGATGGTAGTTCCGCTTAGGTCGAGCCGCGACACGGTCAGCAGGGCTCTGGTGGTAGGTCCGCTTCGGTCGAGCCGCAACGAGGTCAGCTGGGCTCAGGTGGTAAGGTTCAACAAGGTCGGGCCGCGACAGCGTCAGCAGGGCCCCAAAGGTTCGTGAAGGTCTTTAAGCACGGAGGAGCCGCGACGTCGTCAGCAGGGCTCAAGTGGTGGTTCCGGGTGAGTCTTCTTCCGTAGGGTCAGCCGCAATCCGATCAGCAGGGCTCTTGACTCCAGGATACAACTACTGCCCTGTTGTCGGGTCGCCCCAGATATAGGACGGGAGCCCTTTGATGTCCGGACCCTTGCGCCCGGAGGGGGTGGAGAGGCCGGGTAGGGAGCGGCCAGACGCCCAGCAAGAGAGACGCCAGGCCCCAGAGAGCTGGGGGCGGTCACACCCAGGTGTGGAGAGACGGTTGGGGGTCTCATCGATACTGCCCTCCGCCGGGAGTGGGAAGGGCTCACGTGGTATCCCCCAGGCCAGGGGTTGGCGTCTCGATGTCGGGCCTCGCTGGGACCGAGGCCGGGTAGAGCAGGGTCATACATATGGTCACGTGGAGTGACGTGCAATACAAGATGGAGGAGTCCCGATGTGCATGGGACCTCGTGCGGCTTAGCGCGGGGAAACAGGACCACGCCACGAGGCCGGCTCCCACTCGCGTTTCCCCCAGCTGAAGGCAGGGAGAGTCACCCATCTGCTTGGGGGTTCTCCTCGCCGAGGCGGAAGAATCGGGACAGGCCGTCAGCATTGGCGTGGTCGTTGCCGGGCCGCTGTTCTACGGTGAAGTCCATCCCTTGCAGTGAGATGGACCAGCGCAACAGCTTGGGGTTCTCGCCCTGCATTTGCATGAGCCACCGCAAGGGCCGGTGGTCAGTCTGGACCCTGAAGTGGGTACCGAAAAGGTAGGGCCTGAGCTTCTTGAGAGCCCATACCACAGCAAAGGCCTCCCGCTCGATGGTGCTCCACCTCTGTTCTCGCGGCAGCAGTCGGCGGCTGATAAAGGCCACCGGTCGGTCGAGGCCCTTGGCGTCCAGCTGGGAGAGGACTGCCCCGACCCCGTACTCCGATGCATCGGTCTGGACTACAAATTCCTTGCTGTAGTCTGGGGCCTGTAGCACAGGGGCAGCGCACATGGCCGCTTTGAGAGCATCAAACGCGGTCTGGCAGTGGGGCGTCCAGTGCACCGCCTTGGGCCGCTTCTTCGAAGTGAGTTCCGTAAGGGGGCCCACAATGCTGCCATAATCTTTTATGAAGCGTCGGTAGTAACCGGTGAGGCCTAAGAAGGCCCGGACAGCGGTTTGGGTGGCGGGAGGCTCCCACGCCTGGATGGCATCGACTTTTAGCTGGAGGGGGGCCACCTGGCCACTCCCCACCTGGTGGCCCAGATAGGTCACAGAGCCTTGACCGATCTGGCATTTACTGGCTTTAATGGTGAGCCCGGCTCTTTGGAGAGCGGCCAGAACTTCCCCAAGGTGTCCTAGGTGCGCGGCCCAGTGGTCGCTGAAGATAGCAATGTCATCGAGGTAGGCCGCCCTGACGGCTTCGAGACCGGCCAGGACCTTGTTTACTAGCCTCTGAAAGGTCGCTGGGGCGTTCTTCATGCCGGAGGGCATCACACGGAAGTGGTAGTGGCCATCGGGGGTAGAGAAAGCTGATCGTTCTTGTGCGCCGAGAGTGAGCTTGATCTGCCAGTACCCAGTGGTGAGATCAAAGGTGCTTAGGTAGCGGGCGGCCCCTAAGCGATCAATCAGCTCGTCGGCTCGTGGCAAAGGGTGGGCATCGGTCTTGGTAACTGCGTTCAGGCCCCGGTAGTCGACACAAAATCTGAGTTCGGGGGCCGTGCCGGGGGCGGCGGCCTTTGGTACCAAGACTACCGGGCTGGCCCACGGGCTGTCGGAAGGCTCGATGACTCCGAGGGCGAGCATCTTGGCGACCTCGGTCTTTATGCAGGCTCGGACTCGGTCAGGCACTCTATAAGCGCGGTGTCGTACAGGGGGGCTATCCCCCGTGTCCACGTCGTGGATGCACCAGGGGGTCACCCCGGGCGTGAGAGAGAAGAGGGCAGCGAAGCGTTGCAGCAGCTTCTGGCAGTCGTGGCGCTGTTCTGGTGTCAGGGTGGCGGAGAGGCGGACGCCCTCCAACGAGCCGTCTTGGCTCGAGGACCCCAGGAGGTCTGGTAGGGGCTCGGAGTCACTTTCACCCCCATCGTCAGTAGCCAGCAGTAAGCTTAGTTCAGTTCGGGCAAAGTGGGGCTTGAGCCGGTTGGCGTGCAGGACCCGGAGGGGGTTCCTCGGAGACTCCATGTCGACCAGGTACGTGACGGGGCTCTTCCTCTCAACTACCTTGAAGGGCCCGGTCCACTTGTCCTGCAGGGTGCAGGGGTCCACGGGTGACATGACCCAGACCTGCTGGCCCGGCTCAAACTCGACGGCGGAGGCATTCTCGTCATACCAGCGTTTCATGTCTTCTTGGCTGGCTTCAAGGTTGGCTTCTGCCAGGGCCCGGAACTTCCGAGTCTGGTTCCACAGGGTCAGGAGGTACCGGTAGACGTCGGGCGGGGCACTTTGGACGTTCGCCTCCCAACCCTCCTTGACCAGGCTGAGGGGCCCTCAGACGGGGTGCCCATACAACAGTTCAAAGGGGCTGAAGCCCAGGGACTTCTGTGGTACCTCCCGGTAGGCGAACAGGAGGCAGGGCAACAGGACATCCCATCTCCTCCTGAGGGGCTCTTCCAGGCCCTTGATCATCCCCTTCAGGGTTCGGTTGAACCGCTCGACCAGTCCGCTCCCCTGGGGGTGGTAAGGGGTAGTGAATTTATAGGTGACCCCACATTGTTGCCAGAGGGATCTCATGTACTTCGAGATAAAGTTCGTCCCCCTGTCGCTCACTACTTCTCGGGGGAACCCCACCCTGGAGAAGATGCCCATCAGGGCCCGGCCCACCGCTGGAGCTGTCACAGTTCGGAGGGGGACAGCTTCTGGGTATCGGGTGGCGTGGTCGACCAGTACCAGGATGAAGCGGTGGCCCAGGGCTGTTCGGGGGTCGAGGGGCCCCACGATGTTGATCCCCACTCGTTCGAATGGGGTGTGGACGGCTGGAAATGGTTGTAGGGGGGCTTTCACCCGTCCCCCAGTCTTCCCGCTAGCTTGGCAGGTCGGGCAGGACCGGCAGTGCTGGTCCACGTCTCGTCTCATTCGGGGCCAATAGAAATGGGTCACGAGGCGGCTGTAAGTCTTGTCCCGCCCTAGATGTCCGGCGAGGGGCACGTCATGTGCCAGGTTCAAGAGGAACTCTCGAAATCGGAGGGGGACCACCAGCACCCGGCCGGCCCCTAGTTCGGCGATTTTCTGCTCGCTATACAATAAGTCATTGTCCCAATAGACCCAGTGGGTTCCCGTAGGGTCCCCCGCAGCCTGCGCGGCCGCCTGCTGTCGGGCCCCCTCGAGGGACGGGCAGCCCTTCTGCTCTTGCTGGAATTGTTCGCGGGTGGGGCCCCTGTCGTGGCGCCACTGGGCCAGCTCGGGGATCTCGCTGAGGGGAGCAGCCTCGTTGGAAGAAAGTTCGGACGGCCCGGCCTCCTCGTCAGGTTCCTCCGGGCCGGAGGAGGTGGATTGTTCGGGGCCCGCCGGCTGGTCGGGGCCGGGGCTGCGGCTGGCTGGGCGGTCATGGACCGAGTGGTGGCGCAGGCCCACTCAGGTAGTCCTAGCATCCCCAGATGCTCTCGGCGCTCCACCTGGGCCCAGGGGGAGCTCTCTAGGTCGTTCCCCAGGAGGCAGTCCACCGGGGCGTCGTCGCGGACAGTTACTTTTAGGGGGCCGGACACTCCTCCCCACTCGAAGGGGATTCGGGCCATCCGGCACATGCTCTCGGTGTTGTCTGCGGTCCGGACAGGGCAGAGGACATGTGGCAGGGTCTGTTCGGGGGTCACCAGATGGCAGCGGACAGCGGTCACACTGGCCCCAGTGTCCCTGAGGGCCTCGGCCCGTCGCGCGTTGATGGTGACCCACTGTTGGTACTTCTGGGTGTTGCTTGGGATGGTGGCTCGGGGCACCATTTCTCGGGAGCCTAGGCATACAAGCGACATGGCGGCTGGTTCCCACTCGGGGGACCCGTCGTCGTGGTTTTCCTCCTCGTCCTCTCTCTCCCCCAGGGCTGCGGCGGCTATGTGTCGGGGAGGTGGCCCCGTGGTCCCGTTCCGTCGGTTCACGGGGCAAGCCGGGTCACTTGCATAATGGCCGGTCTGCTGACATCCGAAGCAGGTCACTGTCGGTCGTGGTCCAGACCGGGCGATAGGGGTCCCTCTTCGGCCCTGGGTCGGGGAAGCGGGGTTGGTTGCTTGCCCTCGTGGCGGACTTCTGGGCGGCCCGGCTGGGAATTCTCGACTGCGGTGGGACCCCCCTCCTCTGCCTCGCTGGCGGGGAGGTCCCGTGGTACTCCGGGTGTAGTCCCCCACAGGGTTCCGGGGGACCCGGGTGTTGACCCATCTGTCCGCTTCGGCGGCGAGCTTCCGGGGCTCGGTCAGTTTACTGTCCAGGAGGTGTTGCCTTAGTTCCACAAAGCAGTTGTTGGAGACAATGAGGTCAAACAGTTCATTATATGAGGTGACCTTGCTCCCTTTTATCCATCCTTCCAACGCTCGGCTGAAGAAGTCCACGTATTCGACCCATGTGGTACCGGGGATCTTCTTGCAGTCCCGGAAGCGTTGCCGGTACATCTCGGCCGATAGTCCGTAGCGTGTGAGTAGGGCTTCCTTCATGTGGTCGTACGAGGTCATCACGGCGTCGGGGAGTTGCAGCAGGGTATCCCGCCCCTCGCTGAGGAACCTCCCCCATAGGCCGGCGCCCCAATCCTTCCGGGGTACCCGATGGGAGGTCATGGCTACCTCGTACGCTCGGAACCATTGCTGGATGTCGTCATTTTTATAGTACTCCTTGACGACATCCTTGGGGATGTGAACCTTTGGCTCGGTCAGGGGCAGAGCGTCCCGGGCTCCGGGGTTGCTGGTCTCCCCAGTTTTAGCTTTTAGTTCAAGTTCTTTAAGGCTCCTCTCGTGCTCGAGGGTTAGCCGTCTCTCCTCTAGCTCCCGATGCCTTTTCTTCTCCTCGATTTCTTCTTGCAGCCGTAGTTGCTCCAGGGCTATCTTTTTCTCCGCCAGTAGGAGCTCACCGTCCAGCCGGAGTCGGGCAAGGTCCATTTTGTGTGTCCGTGCCCTTTCCCGTTCTCGTATCTCTTCGTGGGAAAGGCTGTTGTCCGGGACGGTTCGCTCCCCGTTTGTCGGGGTCGTGGTCGGCAGGTTTCCGTCCCGGGCCGAGGTCCCTTCGGCTCGGGGTGGAGGGGTCTCCAGTTCTGCCCAGGCTTTCAGGGCTCTCTGCATATCTTCCTTGGTGCCCAATCCTGTGGTTGGGATCCCTTTGTCCTTGCAGAACTGTTTGAGTTCTTTGTGGGTGTATTCCTCCAGTTTCTCCACCTGGAAGGTTGCGGCCACGGTTGCTTCTTGGCCATCCATGGTTTTATTTTCCCGTCTGGTCCGGCAGTGGTTGCGTTACTTGCTTGTACGATTGCGTCTGGCTCGGATCCCGTCACTGGCTACCAAATGTTGGAGGGAGGGGCACCGGGTAGTCGGGGAGACTATTCCGGGCACCTTCCTACCGCAAAGGTACAGCCGAGCGCCGCTGAGAAGCCCCCTCAGGGAGGTCCTTCTCCTATGATCGTACTGGGCCCAGTAACACCACCACACAGGACTCAATAGCAGTTGCAAGATTGGATTCTTTATCGGCAGTAATACGGGCAATATTTACAGAGGGATCGAGGGATCCTATCAGAGTCTGAATGTTCGTTAAGAGGATAGGGTAGCGGGACAGTCTTAGTACCAACCAGGTACGGGAGGGCTCTGTGCCAGACCTTGGATGCTGGTCTCAGAGCGGCTCGGACGTGGAGAGCCACGACGGCGTCTGCAGGGCTCGGATGGTAGTTCCGCTTAGGTCGAGCCGCGACACGGTCAGCAGGGCTCTGGTGGTAGGTCCCCTTCGGTCGAGCCGCGACGAGGTCAGCTGGGCTCAGGTGGTAAGGTTCAACAAGGTCGGGCCGCGACAGCGTCAGCAGGGCCCCAAAGGTTCGTGAAGGTCTTTAAGCACGGAGGAGCCGCGACGTCGTCAGCAGGGCTCAAGTGGTGGTTCCGGGTGAGTCTTCTTCCGTAGGGTCAGCCGCGATCCGATCAGCAGGGCTCTTGACTCCAGGATACAACTACTGCCCTGTTGTCGGGTCGCCCCAGATATAGGACGGGAGCCCTTTGATGTCCGGACCCTTGCGCCCGGAGGGGGCGGAGAGGCCGGGTAGGGAGCGGCCAGACGCCCAGCAGGAGAGGCACCAGGCCCCAGAGAGCTGGGGGGCGGTCACACCCAGGTGTGGAGAGACGGTTGGGGGTCCCATCGATACTGCCCTCCGCTGGGAGTGGGAAGGGCTCACGTGGTATCCCCCAGGCCAGGGGTTGGCGTCTCGATGTCGGGCCTCGCTGGGACCGAGGCCGGGTAGAGCAGGGTCATACAGATGGTCACGTGGAGTGACGTGCAATCCAAGATGGAGGAGTCCCGATGTGCATGGGACCTCGTGCGGCTTAGCGCGGGGAAACAGGACCACGCCACGAGGCCGGCTCCCACACGGTTGTTCAACAAAACAAAACCCTGACTTTCCAGTCACACACTCTGCATACTCACAATTGTCAAAAGCAACAAGTAGGAGTCAGCCAGAACTGCAAGGACACACCAACACACTGCACAGTGTACAACATACAACTCACATATGTGCACACAATCACAATCACAGGCCTGAACACTCACACATACAGGCCCTCTACTCCTGGGTGACACATGTGTGTAGTTGACATTGCATGGGCAGACACACATCAACACTCACGACAAACTCACCCCCTTCACAGTGCTCACTTCTTGACCACCCAAGTGAACACATTGAAAGTAACCCATGTAACTAGGATGACTGCCCATCACAACATGACCATACACCTACACTGCTGGGCACACAGAAAGTAAGAACACACATAAATGATGACCCTGGCCAACCTGCCTGCAAGCCTGTGGAAAGAATCCCACACTGTGCTGGCAGTGCCCCCAAACCTGACATGTGTACAATATAGCCAACATGAACAAAGAATGAAAATTACAATGTGGCGTACCATCTACAAACAACATCATTGCACCCACAAGTATCACAGTCAGGAAGAATGAAAGTCCCTGTCACCCAAGACCAAAATTGAATAAGTCAGAGAAGTCATTGGCAATGTTGAAGTGGCACACAGGGCATGTGGCACAGTAACCCATATACACACAGGAAAAACTTTATTCAGTAAGAACACTGACAAAACAGAAAACAGGGGAAACTGTCTTTATTCACAAATTGCACAGATAGGCCCCATTAGAGAAGAGCAAGGCACAAAATGCAGAGCTTGTCCATGAGAAGCTGCACAGGAAGGGGGTACACAGCAGTGAACGACAAGGCCAGTGGGCAGGACAAAGTGCAGAGTGAGTCCATGAGAAGCTGCACAGGGAATAGTTCCACACAACATGGAGCAACAAGGCCAGTGGCAAGTTCAAAGTGCAGAGTGAGTCCATGAGAAGCTGCACAGGCAGGGGGCAAACAGCAAGGCCAGTTGCCAATCCAAGGTGCAGATGAGGTACATGAGAAGCTGCACAGGGAATAGTTCAACACAGCAAGGAGCAACAAAGCCAGTGGTCAAAACGAAGTGCAGAGTGAGTCCATGAGAAGCTGCACAAGCAAGGGGCAAGCGGCAAGGCCCGTGGCCAGTACAAGGTGCAGATGAGGTACATGAGAAGCTGCACAGGGAATAGTTCAACACAGCAAGGAGAAAGAAGGCCAGTGGTCAAAACAAAGTGCAGAGTGAGTCCATGAGAAGCTGCACAGGCAGGGGGCACACAGCAGTGAACGACAAGGCCAGTGGGCAGGACTAAGTGCAGAGTGAGTCCATGAGAAGCTGCACAGGCAGGGGGTACACAGCAATGAACGACAAGGCCAGTGGGCAGGACTAAGTGCAGAGTGAGTCCATGAGAAGCTGCACAGGCAGGGGGCACACAGCAGTGAACAACAAGGCCAGTGGGCAGGTCTAAGTGCAGAGTGAGTCCATGAGAAGCTGCACAGGGAATGTGTGTGACTGTACCCTGCCATGGCCAGCAACATAGTCTGGGGTGTCACGATGGGCAGCACAGGCACCGCTGTGGGAGAGACAGGTGTGTGAGGTTGACCAACAGTCAGACTTTGCTGTCAGTCAGACTGGGAGCTGGCTGTGTGTCGGGCACAGTTGGAGCACTTGACTGGGGAGAGAGAGGCCCAGCTGAGGTAAAGCTATCAGTGGCTTGTTAAGCTGGAGGGCTGCTTGGACCAGGTGGTGTAGTGGCACGTGGAGGTGTAGTCATGCAGACGTGAGACACAGTGTGGGTGGGAGATTGTGGAAGGGTGCCTTGCCACTTCTTGGGGATTCTAAAGGCTTGTCTGACTTTGGATCAATGGGAAGTGGTGTGGACACAATGGGCACACTCAACACCAAGGCTGCATCAGGTGCAGACACAGGCCTTCCCTCTAGGGACGTGCTGGATCCAGCAGTACGCTTTGCATGGCCTTGCCTTTGCCCCTCCATCCCCTGTCTACCAGGTGTTCCCCCTACAGTGCCCTCCTTTCCCTGCTTCACTGGGCTTGGAATGGGAGTCGAGGTAGTGGGTGAATCTGCCTTGGAGCCCTTCTTATGTGTACCCTTGGCAGGCACCACCTTCTCAGTGGGCACGGAAATTGTCTGCTTGTCTTTGCGAGACGCTTTTGGGACAGGAGAGTCCTTGGCTGGGGATGGCTCTGAGCTATGTGACCGTGAGGTCTTCTTCTTTGCTTTTTGGCCCCTGGTGTCAACTGACGAGCTTTTGTTTTTGAGCTCTGGAGTGGCTTTGGTTTTCTGTGGGGATGGTGTCTGCGGCCTGGACCGCTTGGGCTGCTGCTGCTTCGGTGTGCTACGTCTGCTGTATTGTGACCTTGAGGTCTGTGGAGCGTCGTCACTATCGTCAGACGTGGCCACTGGCATGGGGGTGGACAAATGGACTGGAGCTGTGCTCTGAGATTGTGCCAGTTGAAGGGCTGCCTTCACTGTGGAGGACAAAGACGGGATAGTCCGGTGTAGCCCACCTACGTCTGAATGTATGCCCTCCATGAAAGCAACCACCATAGGCCTATTTTTTGCCGTGGTCTACGAATGCATTGAGGAGAGCTGTCTGGCCTACACACAGCTGGTGCAAAAGGTCCACAGACTCAGCACTGATGGCAGCAGGGGGGGCACGGGCATGGGCTGTGGTGCCTGGGGTGAAGGACACTCTTCCCCACTTACTGGGGCGAACATGGGCAGCTTCAGAGGAAGTGGCTGGGAGGGTGGGCACTGTATGCTGTGTGGTGGAAGATGATGCAGAGTCCCCATTCCCTGTGCCTGCCAACATGGATGCATCTCCGCTGGCATCGGATGATGTGGTGCTTTGTGTCTCAGGCTGGGATTCCTCCAGCAGTCTCCTGTCCCCCTCCGAGGCGCTGGTCACATCTGTGTCACTGGGCTGCTGTCCAGCTGTTTTGCTTGTTTCCCCACCACTGGTGTCCGTCCCCTGTCCCTCCGTGACCACGGGAGATGCTGCATGAGAGAGAGAGACATGCAGGGTCAGTTCAGTGTCTGCAACAAAACAAACATATGCAAGCAAAGCAACCATGAAGATGACTAAATCTACATGTTGCACGCCACCCTGCACAATAACATTGTGCAAACACACTTTTGTTACTCAAACAGTGCGTGTAAACAAGAAAACCAGGCATAAGTGAGCCATGTGATGACCACACAGCACAACATCCTGCATGTGGCTCCATTCAAACAGTAACACAAATAGCTCAGACCTGAAGCCCACCACCCAGAATGCTATTGAAATGCGCAGTACTCGAATTTCCTTAGGAAGTACAGGTAGGACAAATGCATGACAGCTGCACCCAGCACAAAGGCCACTTACAAGCCACTGCATCACACTACCAACATCACATAGCCAAGCGCTGGCACAGGCTGTGTACACATGCAGCCACACACAGCCAAAGTCACCCTTCCCAGAATACTCACCCATAATTTGCTGCTGATGCTTCTTCAATCGTGCATCCAGCTCAGTGTGTGTCACGGCCAAGATGCAGCACATTAGTGGTGTCATGCTGTGCCGTGCCAACCTGCCAGTGCGAGGGAGCAGCCCCAGTGTCATCTCCGCAACGTTCTTTGCCAGCCGCGAGATGTCATCCCACTTCTTGTGGCAGTGGGTATACCATCGGTTTGAGACACCCAGAGCCCACACCTTGCTTGTAATGGCCCTCCACACAGCCTTAAGCTGGTGTACTTTGAGCAGCAGGCATGGGAGACAAGAGGGGACAGACATCAGTGACACAGTGTCATGTAACAAAATTCCTCAGGACAGTAGCATGAAATGTATTCATCCCAAATCCACAGATATGTCTTGCAGAGACAGGAATGCATCTCACATGGTACATCTGCATGTGAGAAGCACATGTAAATGCATGCAGGTGGGAGGGGGACACAGTACCTGTACATCTCATATACAAGCAGGATGCCAGCACAGAAAGCCATGTGTACTCTGCCCACATCTACTGTCCATTTCTAGGTAGAGCAAGACATACATCACATATCAACATGTGTTTGGGGGAGACTCACTGTGTCCAACACTGCGCAGGCCTCAACGACCTTGCCATGTGAATAGCTCACTGTGTCATGTATGTCACATTGAGGGACATGATCTCACAAACCCACACCCTCTCACAGGGCAGTCGTGTGCAATCTACAGGGCTGAGATGGCTCATTGATGGAGAGTCCTGCAAAAAACACACCTGTAATACTCTGTCCATTCAGTGATGTGTCCTTGTCAGATTGGGCGGTGACTGTGCAGGCCAGGTGGGCTCACACTGAGATGGACAACAGGGACCCACACAGCCATTCACACAAGCAGTCACTGTCCTGACTCCTGCATTACCAACTCACTGTATGGCTGACAAGACAACACATGTCCCTCCAATCTTGATGTGCAGGCAGGGAAACGTGTGGAGTAGGGTACACCCCCCTTCACCTTAGGAAACAGCATGTTAGGCAGTGCATGACACAACCCCACACTCTCAGGCACATGCTGCATCAGACCAACTACATGTGTGCCCCACCTGCACTTTCACCCCCACTGTTGAAGACTTACCACGACATTCGGGGCACCATATAGCCTTGGGTACTGTGTGAGCACCTTGTCCACCAGGACCTCCAGCTCCTCGCTTGTGAAGGGACTGGCAAGGATCTTCTCAGTCTTGCCATCACTATGGACATGAGACAGCAGCGGTGGCAGCAGCAAGTGAGGGGTCTCAGGCAGCAGTCCCTGGAGGCAGCAGCAGGTGTGGGGTCTCAGGCAGCAGTCCCTGCAGGCAGCAGCAGGTGAGGAGTCTCAGGCAGCAGTCCCTGGAGACAGCAGCAGGTGAGGGGTCTTAGGCAGTAGGCTCTGTGAGCAGTGGAAATGTGGGGCTCTCTCCCACACATGTATAGCGGATCCCATTGGCTGTACGGGCATGGTCCATGGCAGTGACACGCGGCAGGGGCCAGGCGGTAGCTACTGCGAGTTGGGTGCCATACAGTGACATGGGTGACCGTGATATGGGTGGCGGAGCATGCCAACCGCCATTTCACCATGTGCATATGCCTATCACTACCGCAATTGTGTTCCTGGCATTGGCGGTGACACACCGCAAGGACAAGGCGGTAGCTACTGCAAGATGGGTGCCTTACAGTGACATGAGTGACCAGGATATGGGTGGCGGAGAATGCCAACTGCCATTTCACCATGTGCAAATGCCTATCAATTCCGCGATTGTGTCCCGGGCATTGGCAGTGAAACACCGCAGGGGCCAAGCAGTAGCTACCGTGAGTTGGGTGCCATACAGTGACATGGGTGACCGGGATATGGATGGCGGAGCATGCCAACCACCTTTTCACCATGTGCATATGCCTATCACTACAGAGATTGTGTCCCGGGCATTGGCGGTGACACACCGCAGGGGCCAGGTGGTAGCTACCGTGAGTTGGGTGCCATACAGTGACATGGGTGACCGGGATATGGGTGGCGGGTGACTGTGACAGCACAAATGGACACATCATGCTGTGTCAATGAGCATTGGGCAGTCATCCACAATGCACAGTTGCCACAAGGTTGATGGCACGTTATAGTGCACACAACGCCAATGTGCCATGTACCCCACTGATAACTACACATGCCATGTTTGTGTATATGATTTCTTAGATTGGCATGTACTCCCTCACATGTCATTTGTGATATTGATGGGACTGTACACAGGACAGTGTTGTTATGGACTCCCCAATGTGTACACATGTCAAGGTGTAAAAGTGCAGGGAAAATCACTGCGATGTTTTTCAAGATGAAGATTGTCCATATGTGCCTGTTTGATTATGTTTGACCATGCACACACTCGTCATGTACTCTCAGCCTGTGGTCATTGTGTTGTTTATGTGTGCCAGGTTTAACGAATGCCTGAAGGTGTGTCAGGTGCAGCAGCTAGGTGTGAGACAGTGGTGTTGCATTTTTACACTAATGCTGGATGATATACTCCAAGGCGTGCCCATGGTGAACGTGGCCTTATCCATATGTGCATTCTCATATGGCGAGTATGATTTGGAGGTACTTGCTGTGTGTCAGTTGACAGGTGTACGATCAGTGTAGCTGAAGGAGTCCCTACATGTCAGCTGGTCTGTAACACAATTTTGATGACAGTCATTGTTGGTGTTGTGTCCGCCAAAACGTGAGATGCTGTGCCCATCTCATGATGTTCTGCATTGACATGTGTCCACTTTCATCTCGACTAGGAGGAGACCAAATCTGCATCGTCCCTTCACAGTGCTGGCAGACATGGAGAATGAGGAGATCATCCGGAAATTCAGTCTGGAAAGAGCCACCCTACAGACCCTTTGTGCTCAGTTGGAGCCCCACCTGCAGTCTCGCCGGACATATCCAACAGCTTTCACCCCCACGTCTAAGGTGATGGTGACCCTGCATTATTTTGCCACTTGATCATTCCGGCACACGGTGTCCAGTGCAGGTGGGATGTCACAACCTATGTTCAGCATGGTGCTGCGTAATGTTCTGTCTGCCATGATGATATACAAGGACACATATATCCATTTCCCCAGGGGGCACGAATTGGCTGTTGTGAAGGGAGATTTGTATCCCCTTGCTCACATCCCCCATGTTGTTGGTGCCATTGATTGCACCCATATTGGGCTTGTACCACCACAGGCATGTGAGCACATATACAGGAATCGGAAACCTTTCCACTCCATAAATGTGCAGGTGGTGTGCCAGGCATATATGATCATCTCGCACGTGTGTGCCAAATTTCCAGGCTCGGCCCATGACTCCTACATCCTGCGGAACAGCATTGTACCACAGCTGATGGCTAATCTGCTTCCTGAGCGTGCATGGATTGTGGGTGAGTATACCTAGTCAAATAGCGTGCTGTGTGTGTGAAATGCTTTCCTCTGACCCGACAACATTGCAATGTGTATCTGTGTTTGTCACACATAGGTGATTCAGCATATCCCAACCGTCCTTGGTTGCTGAGCCCACTGTGGAATTATTTCCAGGACACCAGCTGATGTCCGCTACAATGATGCCCATGGGAGGACACGTTGTGTGGTGGAGCGTACCTTTGGTCTGCTGAAGTCACGTTTCTGCTGCCTGAACAAGACCTGAGGTGCACTGATGTACTCGCCTAGGAAGGTGTGTCAGATTGTAGTGCCATGCTGAATGCTCCACAACCTAGCCATTCACAAGGAGATCCCCCTGATCCAGGATGAGGATGAGCAGCAAAGGCCCCCACCTGCAAACCAACCCGCGTCCAGTGATGAGGACAGTGCAGAGGAGGAAGGTGTTGACCTGCGTCAACAGCTCCTCACCCGCTACTTCACTTGAAGGTGAGTGACAATGTACAACGGATCCATTGTCTGATGATGTTGCTGTTGTTGTGAAGGTGTATGTGGGCTTTGTGACTGCAGACGGTTGTTGACTCAGTGGTGGCTGACAATGTTTCTGGAACAGGGTAGTTTTGTACATCGACAGGATGTGTATGTTGGCACTTTTTGCCCATTGTGATGTGTGCATGTTGGATTATCTTGATGGTAGGTGTTGTGTGATGTCTGTGATGCCACACCCAGACTAGTGAATGTCGTTCTGTTGTATTTTCCTAGGTGCCTTCAACCTCTCCTTGCCTACATACATTCCATACTCCTGGTACATTGTAATCATGTTGAAGACTGTACATCCTGGAATAAAGACAGAGCAGACACCACATCATGTGTGTAAGGATTTATTATTTACAATGGTGACATGTGAGGGGGTGAACATTTACATTGAGGTGATTAGTGGAGTAGTGAGTTGACAGTTGTGGTAAATGAGATAATCGAGTAATCACAACATTGATGGGGTGACCCAGTCCAACAGACAGATGCCATTCACAAGGCAGTGTGGGGAATGACAGTCCAAAAAGCCAATGCAGTGGTGAAGAGGGTTGACATCATGGCTGGCTCCATGACTGGCGTTTGGCAGGTGCTTTGCCTCCAGTTACTCCCAGGGTTTTCTTCGGAAGGCCCCTTCGTCACTTGGCGGGGAGGGCCCTGCTGTAGGGCCAGTGGGTTCTGAGGACTCACCCCTCTCTGTGGCCGCAGGGGAGGATGGTTAGCTGTCATCCTGCAGCCCACCAGAGGGAGATGGAGGTGTTGGTTGTGGCGCAGGCCTGTCCCTCAGTACCGCCACTTGCTGGCCCTAGAGGATCCACAATTTGTTCCATGCGGGTGTCGATGGACCTCATCAGCAGGATGAGCTCGCGGAACACTTCTTCCGACCGGTCCGTTTGTCCCTGGGCACGTTCATATGCCCCAAGGTCTCTGTTAATGTGGTCCAGGGATTGGGTCCCAGCCTCTTGGTGTCTGTGAGTGACCCTGCCCCTCCCACCTTCCCTTCTGCCACAGACCTGTTGTCTCACCACTGTAGGCAGCCGCATCCTCTCCCTGCCCTCCTCAGTCAGTGGTGTGGGGTGGTCATCCTCTGGGACAGGGGGTATGTTGCAGGCAGCACTGGTGGTGGTGATGTTGGTGGTGGTGGTGGTGATGGTAGTGGTGGAGGATGCACAGGCCGTGACAGCAGGGGTCTGCAGAGGCGTTGGTATTGCAGCAGATGTGGTGGGGGGACGATGGGGTCCTGGGACCTGTTGCGCCATGGCACACCAGATGGGCCGGCTTCGAGCTCATCGTTCAGAGAATCCCGGGAGTCAACATCCGAGAGTCCATGTACCTCGGGGGAGACTGGCTCTGCAGGTTGCTGGTGTTGTCCTTTGCAGTGAGTTCTTGGTCACCTGTGGGACAGATGGGAGATGGTCACTGTAGTGCGCCCCAAAAGCTTTGTGTTAGTTGTATATCATTCACTGTTTGTACACCACACAGTTGACTAATCATCACATTTTTTCTATGTGCACTACAGTGCCTCCTGACATCATGCTGTGGTACATGCATTACTTGTCCATTGTGTGAGTTGTCAATACCTACCATGCGCAACGTGCATAATTTGTGAGTAAAGGGACATGTTGCCATCTAGGGACTAGCACAACTAAAACTTTCGGTGAGGACTATTTTAGGCTTACTCTGCCCTGTCAGACGTTACTTCTGGGCATGAACTGGCCATTGTCATCTCCTGCATATCTTGGTCTTGTCATGTGCATATCTGGATTTGTACCACCAACCATGCTTTCTTGCTCCTCATTTGGTCCTTGCTGTTCTGGACCCATGGCACTTACACATGGAATTTAGTGCTGTGCATGATTGTGCCCAGACTTTCTTCTACATGTGCATTGGTGTGTCACACTTTGGTTGCTGTGACAGTTTCATTTGCTTAGCTGTGTGCACACTGTGAGTGGCAATAGGATCTGTGTGTATGTGTGTGCAATGAGAGGTCTGGTGTTGTCATGTGGCAGCATGCTTTGTGAGGAGAATGGCTGTGTGCACATACTGGCTACTTACCTGTTATGTTTTCCCATTTGGCTTTGACTTGACACATCTGTGTGTGTGTGTGGTGGAGGCTTGCATCCTGCTCAGTGGTGTGACAAGCAAGAATGATAAGTCTACCTACCTGTTAGTTTGTTAGTAGTGATACAATGGCTGACACATTCATCTGGGTAAGAGGGGAGGCTCCATCGTGATGGGCTGGGGATGAGTCGGCCTGGGGTGAGTTGTTGTTCAGGCATCGCACCCCCAAACAGACCTCCCAGGGAAGATGTCTGCCTACCTGTTAGTTTGTTTGTAGCGATCCAATGGCTTGGAACTGCTTCTGGGTGTGGAGTGCTCCATCCTGCTTGTGTTGGGACAGGGCTGCCTGGTGGGAGTTGTAGTGCAGGCCCACCCCAAGACCTTCCTGTGAAGATGGCTACCTACCTGTTAGATGACGTTCAACAATGCAATGGCTGCAACATGCTTTTGGGTGGGGGTGGTGCTCCATCGTGCTGAGGTATGGGACAGGGTGCATGGTGGGAGTTCTAGTACAATCTTTACACCCACAAACACCCCTCACTGTTAAGATGGCTACCTACCTGTTAGATTGTTTGTAGTGGGACAATGGCTTCCTGATGCTTCTGGCTAGGGGGCAGTGCCCCATCCTGCTTAGGGGTGCAACAGGGGGCATGGTGGGAGTTGTAGTGCAGGCCTCCCACCCCAAACAGACTCCATGGCAAGATGGCTACCTACCTGTTGTTTGTTTACGGTGAGACAATGGCTTCCAACTCCTTCTGGGTGGGGGGCAGTGCTCCAAACTTCTCAGGGGTGGGTTAGTGGGCCGGGTGTGAGTTGTTGTGCAGGCCTCCCACCCCCAAACAGCCCTCCCAGGGAAGAGGTCTACCTACCTGTTAGGTGAGTGTGAACCATTCAATGGCTGGCAAATACCTCTGGGTGGGGGTGAGTGCTCCATCCTTCTCAGGGGTGGGCCAGGGGGCCTGGTGTGAGTTGTTGTGCAGGCCTCCTACCCCAAACAGCCTCCATGGCAAGATGGCTACCTACCTGTTGTTTGTTTGTGGTCAGACAATGGCTTCCACCTGCTTCTGAGTGGGGGGCAGTGCTCCATCCTTCTCAGGGGTGGGTCAGGGGGCCTGGTGTGAGTTGTTGTGCAGGCCTCCCACCCCCAAACAGCCCTTGTTTGTAGTGATAGCATCAGCATGGCTGCCACGTGCATCTGGGTGGGAGGGAGTGCTCCATCTTGATGAGCTGGCTGACAAGGGGGCCTGGTGGGAGTTGTAGTGCAGGCCTCCCACCCCAAACAGACTCCATGGCAAGATGGCAAGTTAGTTTGTTTGTGGGGAGACAATGGCTTCCAACTTCTTCTGGGTGTGGAGTGCTCCATCTTGCTGAGCTGTGGGACAAGGGGGCCTGGTGGGAGTTGTTGTGCTGGCTGCCTGTGCACATGCCCCCATGGTGATGTTGCTAGCTACGTTTGAGGTGGATGTGAGTGAATTTTGGATCTGTGAGACATTTGTTGGGGAGCAGAGGCGCAACTAGAGCCAAATTTCGGGGGGGGGGCTAAGAAAAAATTTCGGGGGGGGGGGCTGAATCGTTTAAGCCATAGGCAAAGGGGAGCTGCAGGGGCTCTTAGAAGGGGTGAAACAACAGCGAGGCCTCATTAACATGCAAATGGTCTTTTAAAGACCTGTGAAGTGCTCGGGTGCGGCTGTGTGTGCGCCGCGAGGCTGTCTCATCCCGGGCTGCCACACGCGACGGGGGGGGCTGAAGCCCTGTGAGTCCAATGGGTGTTGCGGGCCTGTTGGGGAGTGTCTGGTGCATATGAATGTACTTGTGTATAGGAGGTGTAGCTTTGTAGTTGTGCAAGACAGCACATAGCAGTGAGGTGGTAGTTATTTGTTTGTACTTACCAGCCTCCACACCCCCGGCAACTCCTGTGAGACTCTCTGGATGAAGTATGGCAAGCAGCTTCTCCTCCCATGCATTGAATGGTTTTGGTGGGATGAGAGGGCTACCGCCAGTCCTCTGAGACAGCTCACGGTTCTTGCTCCTCTTCTGTTTGACAACCCTCTTCAGGTTATGCCACCGCTTCATGATTTCATTTTTTGAGCGCGGGTTGGTCCCTACTACATTGACCTTATCGACTATCCTTGCCCACATTTGAGCTCTTGTGGCTAATGGTGTCTGTTGGACCAGGCTACCAAACAGTTGTGGTTCCACTCTGACTATCTCATCTACCATAACCTTCAACTCACACTCTGTGAATTTGGCATTTTCTGTGTTGCCATGGTGCGTGATGTGCAAAGGGGTTATGGGTTCAGGGGTGTGAGTGGTGGGGGTGGGGGTGAAGTGTATGGTGTGTGATGTGCAGGGGGGTAAGAGGTCCAGGTGTGGAAGTGGTGGTGGTGCTGTGTGTGGTGTGAGTAGTGCTGGTGTGTTGCTTTGCCTTTCCCTTGTTGTCAGCATTAGTGGCCTTCAGTCTTGGAATGTTGCAAAGGATTGTGGTCAGGGAAGGGGCTGGTTTTATTCTCAGCTATTTGGGTGTGTTCAAATGGGGTATTTCTTTCAGGTGTGTTATGTGGGTTGTCCTGGGATTTGTATTTTTGTATTTGCCATGTGGTTGTGTCATTGGGGTGTGGTCTGTGTTTTTGAGTGCATGGCTAGTTTGCTGTGTGAACTTTGTGGACTTGTTGTGTTTTTTTTCTTTCGTCCGCAGCCGGCTCTCCCATTCATCACTGTTTGCGACCGCAGCTGTCCGAAACTGCGGAACGTACCGTGGGGGCATCGAGGTTATCCTAATTTGACGTGCGGTGTCTCCGCTGTCCTTGCGGTGGTTTGATTGTTTACTGCCACAAATGTGACTGCCGCAGATGGGTTTTGGCCATCTCCACCCACTACAGGCATTTTTTCTTGGCCTCGTTTCTCCGTTGTCGGTGTTTTTTGGCGGTTGTTCCTAATTTGGATGCCGGATTTTCCACGGTGCCGGTGGGTGGTTGATTTCCAGATCCATGTCGGTCGGGGTGGTTTTCCACCCGCCATCCTTATAGGCCCCTAAGTTTTGTTTTTTTGTTGCAATCCCTGTTATTTGTAAAATCACAGGATGTGTGACCACAGTAGTGTTATATACAATATACTAGACCCATTTTGGCAGTTGGAAAAGTCTTTCTGATTCACAAAATGGGTTTTGCGATCCATTCTAAATTGCATTTACGAGGGGACATCACAGGGGCACCCCTTCTAAATGTGAGTCACAGTGGTAGGTATCAATGGAACTAATCAGTTACTGACACCTCAAAGGAGGAAATTAATTAGCAAATGAAAATTTGTCCCTTTGAAGGTGTCTCCTTAGAACACCTTTCCAATTGAGAATCATTTTGGGCTACCTCAGAGAGACTAGGCAATGGTTTTTAGGACTACTGCCTGCTCTCCCAGATGTATTCTCAAATAGAAAACATTTTATATATGCAGCACTGATTCCTTAATGCACAAAAACTATCCTTAGAGGAACTTTCCTCTTTTTGTATGTGCTGCGGAATGCAGTTTATAAGTAAAAAGGAAATAACAAGGAGAAATAAAGATATTTCTCCTCATTACGCCTCGGGGAAGGAGTAGCATTTTGATCTAGTCCCAGGTTTACTAGTGTTGATAAATCTAAGAATGTACCAAAATCCATGGGTGGATGCAAGAGAAAGTCCATGCTTGAAATGTAACACAATGCAGTCCTAGCCGCTGCATTGCATTGCATTTCTTTACAAAGCCATGCAACGTGGCACAAATTGCCCCTTGCGTGGCTTTGTAATTATTACTGAACCCCTAGCATTGTCCTTGCTTTCCCTTGGTTGACGCAAGGACAATCCAAAGGCTTGATAAGTCAGGCCCAGTCTCGGGGTAGGAGGTTCTTCAGACTGGCAATCAGATAATACAGCTTCAACCTGAGAATAGAAACTGTAGCAACAGAGTTTTATGAGTGTTAGAGGAAACCATTATCATTTAATTACAAGTCTCCCTTAGCAGCTCAGATCTGTGAGTTTGAAGGTAACTATATAGAAAGGAGGGGAACCAGGAGCATTGTAGGTCCAGCATCCATGCTCCTTAAAGCATCTTGAATGTCAGCAAAGGTATGCGTTTCCTATGGAAAGCTAGTTACGAAGGACTGAGTAGGATGGTTCTAAAGTAAGGAAAATGCTCCAATAGGAGCAAGGGCCCTCACACACTCAAATGGGTGTCATGCTTCATCATTGGGCTATCTCCTCATTGGGCCAGTGCTGCAATGCTCAATGGGCACTCACAAGGGGTCTCTTCGCCGGAGATCTTTTTAGGCTAGCCGTTTGATGAAGTGGGGGTATGTGGGCTTAAAATGTGCTGTAGATTGCTAAAATAAGTGTGGGGAAAGTGCATGAAAATAGGGGAAGTGATGCTCAAAACAATACATTTAATGAATGAGATTTCTAGCCTAGTTAAAATAATGTTCGCTGCCACAGGGTATAAATGTCCTAGATAGCTTTGTGGGTTAATAGTTTACTTAGTAAACATGTTTCTAGACATGTTCAGTCAGAAATGATCATGTGGCGATTCTGTTCGACCTAAACATTACCCTAATCTAGACAGTACCCCATTTCTCTGGAGGTGAATGCTCAATTTGAGATACCCAGTCACTCAACCAATAATGTGGTAAATCTTGTACCTTAAGTTCGATAAAAACCATCCTGAAACACAAAGACAAACATGAAAATATGTATTTGTCAATCACAAATAATAATTTTTGAACAAGGCGTGTAATGTAACTGTCAACAGCATGCCCCAGAGTAACGTATACACAAAACAACATGAATAAAATTGACACCGTCTACCACAAACACACAATATGACTGAAGCAAGACCATTGTATTGAGGAATACTTTCATTGTCAGCATAGAAGTGAAAAATAACAAGGACTCACAAAATTAGGGTGATCGGCACCCGCAAGTAAAAGCAGCAGAGAGAATGCTAATTAGCATCCTGCAGGGAGAGAGCATTAAGATTCAATAAGGCTCATTTTACCATGATGGTAAAAGAACATACTGATCTCATGGAGAAGGGATACTAACACGGACGTGGAACAGCGTCCACCTGAAGACCTACCGCAGCTCTGCTTCCTCCAAGGGAGGCAAGGCAGGCGGGGTGGAGTCTATTTATGCAACGACCAATCAATGCGTGTCTTAGCATTTTGCCATTGGAGCCAGCCGGCTTACAAAGCGGCGCGGACACAGATGGGGGCCATGTTGGCAGTAGGGAAGGAGAAGGTTTTTTCATATTTGTGGAGTGGTAATTGTACAACTAAGTGTCAAGATGGATAATCTGGTCTTCTCCCCTATCAGCCGCAATTCCCTCAATGCAGGTGGGCGTGCCGCAGGGTGCCATTCTGAGCTCATCACTCTTTAACATTTATATGGCCCCACTTGCATGCCTAGCTGAGTCACACGGAGCGAAGATTATTTCTTACGCCTATGATACACAACTGTTGTTCACGTGTGACAAAGGGGCGAACTTCAGAGGGATGGAGATTAACAGATGTCTAACGGAGGTTTTTTCATGGATGCAACTTAACCAACTTAAGTGTAACCCGGAAAAATCTGAAATCATCTTTTTCGGCTGCCCTCCATGTGAGGGCTGGAGCCTATGTTGGCCCTGTGACATGTCCCCCCCTTCTGCTCCAGTCGGCACAGTAAAGAATTTGTGAGTTAAGCTGAACGCTAGCTTAGCGATGATGACCCAGATCCAAACCGTGGCTGGGACATGCTTTGGATTGATAAGAATGGTAAAAAATGTCCTCCCTCTTCTACCGGTTGAATATCGAAAGATCGTAGTGCAAGCCATAATCACATCCAGGTTGGATTATGTAAACATCTTGTATCTGGGTTTACCAGAATATCTGCTCAATCAACTGCAGGTTGTCCAGAACGCCGCAGCCAAAGCTATTCTTATGGTAAATCCCAGAGTGCACATGTCACCACACCTGAAAGCATTGCACTGGCTCCCGGTTAGAAAAAGGATTCAGTTTAAGGCTTTAGTGCTGGTCCATCGAGCGGCCCATGGTACAGGTGCCGTTTATCTGAGAAGGAGGATCCATCACTACCAGCCACTACAGGTCCTAAGGTCCTCTGGACAGTCTCTCATGGTCATTCCCAAGTTCACATCGTCTCGGATAGGGGGGCGTGCCTTTCAGGTTTTAGCTGCACGAATGTGGAACGACTTGCCTTTGCAGCTCAGACAGGTTGAGAATTTGCTGCTTTTTAGGAGACAACTTAAAACATGGCTTTTTCAGCAATAGCACTCTGGTAGGTTGGGTGTAGTTTCTTCTGTTATGGTTTTGGTGGTTTAGCGCCGGGACACTCTATGTGAGTAGTCGTGCGCTTTATAAATACCCATTTTCATTTCATTTTATTTTCATTTAATTTAATTTCATAATAGGCTTGCGGTATACCCACGTCATATTATTAATCATTGTTGGAGTAGTGGAACAATCACATCATCCTCTATTTATGCAATTTGTAAAGGTCAACTGTACTTTATTATAGGGAGCTCCGAAGAATGTAACTCACGTGGAGGATGTCAATAACAACAAGGTGATCAACGGTCACAGTATTGACCAACAGTGTTGGTATGCATAAGGTTCAAATAGCCTCCTATTGAGAGGGCTACAAAGTATTCATGAAGAGTCAGATATCAGGAGGTGGCTGGAAAACATTTTAAGGGTCCACATGGGGCAAAGGCAGGTCTCCAGGCTACACTACAGAATGCATATTACAAGTGTTGTAAATTTGGCAAGCAAGAATAGTGTATGATGCCCCTCTTGATGTACAATGTGTTCATATTGCACTAGGAGCTAAGGTGGTGAAGGGCAATGTTGTCCAATTCCTGTTACTAGTTGATCATAGTATGTCCTATGTGCTTTCAGTATGGCCTCCAAAGGGGGTGTTTTCGTTGCTTAATTCGGCCTATGGAATCTCATAGTTAAGGCCAATAATGTGTGTGGAAGGATAGAAAATTCAGTATTGTTCTTTCCTGAAAAGTGTGTTCTTGCACAAGTATTGGTAGACTTCCAATACAGTCCAACTTATATAATCGGGGTTTTAACTACAGTGAAAAAGTGGGTAATCATTTTGGTTTTCAATTTTCTGCAGCCTATGTTACTACGATGTTCCGTGATCCTATCCTTTGCTGCTCTGGTCATCATGCCTATGTATCTCATCTGGCATGGGCAGGTTATCATGTATATGCAGTTTTTGGAGTTGTAATTTGTGTGTTTTTTCTTTACCCATGTAATAGTGCTGTTCAGTTGGATTTTTTATGTAGCATCAGTATAGGTGCATGCATTGTAAGATCCACAGGGGAAATCTCCCACCACTGGAGGAAGATCCCAAAAGGCCTTTGCTTAGAACTTCTTGATTTTCTTGGTCTTGTGTGCATCAACATATTAGGCCTGGGCGAAAATTTTGTTTCGTTCGCGGAAATTGCGATAATTTGACATTTTCGCGTTCCGCGGAAAGCGCGAAAATGTCAAAATTTCCGCATTCCGCAGCTTAGCGATAATTTGGTTCTTGCTCGCGCTGTAAAATAATACATTCTCGCGCGCGCGCGATCGCCTTACCTGAATCCCTGCGTTCGCCGACAAGTTTTCTTGATCTGGTCGCGTTCTCCATGAGATGTTGTATTGTTTTTAGCCATTTGCGCTGACTCGCAACAGTTCGCGCCCGCAGTGACGTCATGCGTCGCGCGATCACGTCTTTCTTCTCGCGATCATGCACCGCGAGACAACTGAAAACAAGATTGCCGCGCCCGCGAGCAACCACATGGGTAAGTTGGCGAGCCGCAACCATGCAGAAAATCTCGCGAACATTCGGGAAAAAAACTTCCGCATCTTCGCGATATTTCCGCGTGTTTGCGATAATTTTTAAAATTTTCGCGATAATTTGCGAAAGTGGATTTCGCAAATTCCGCCCACCCCTACAACATATCCTTTAGGTTATCTGTACGTTTGAAGGCAACCCTAGGTAGTGGTAGGAAAGGGTGCTGGTTTGTAGAATGGCCCAGTGTTTCCTAATGATTTTGTGAAGGGCATTTAACTAGGGTGAATGTAGTAAAACAAGTTAGCACACCTGTACTAGGCCTAGTGTGTGGTTCTAACAGAGCCCCCCTGTTGTTGTTTTTGTGCATGTTTTTATGCAGTTCGAATGCACTAGGTACTGGTGGGCCTCTAGATTTGCTGCTAGAGGCCCTGAAGAGGGTCTACCTTTTTTGTATATTATGATCTATCTGTCTAATGGCAGACTCCATACAACTACATTTAATAAAAACAATCAGCTTGCTTTTGTTTGATAGCCAACACCCAAAAGTTTGGTGTGACAATCTGCCCTAAGGCAGTTTTTGAGATTGCACCACAATTGCAGTAACTCATATAACCTTGATATCCAAGCACAACAATTAGCAGTGAATCTAGAGGCCTGCCAGTACCCCCAACAGTGCATAAGAACTGCAATGACTAGTTGGCAGAGGTATGCACCCTGTTCAATTAGGGACCACCACTCTAGTCAGTGTAAGTCAGATACAAACCCTAAATTAAATGGTGCTCACCCTCTGGTAGCTTGGCAAAGAGCAGTCAGGCTTAAGTTAAGTGACATTGTGTAAAGTATTTGAGCAACACTTATTACAGCAAAACGGTGAAAAACACCACACACAAATTCTCTGCAACAAGTTAGAATGACAGAGTTTAATTTAATGAACAAAAAAAGGCCTAAACATCAACAATCCAATAAGTAGAATCAGAGTTAAGAAATTTTCAAAAATATCTTGAATTCTACTGCTGAAAAGTCAATAGTGCTTAAGGGTTACTTGAGGTTGTGCTTGACCTGGGCAAATCTGAAAAGTCAAGTCAACCAAGATAGATTGTGAGTCAGAGAAATCAGCCACACAGACCTTGCTGAATATAGTAAGTTTCCAGAGGATGTTTCGACTTCCAGGGGCAACGGCGTTAGTTTAGATTCACGCAGTCCATCCCGAGTCGTTGTCAAACCCCGTTAAGATGAATGCACTTTATTGTCAACGTACTTCACAGTTGGATCCCTTTGTCATCATTAAACCCCTTAAAATGAAGACACTGCGTCGTAGTCGAGCCTCGCAACTGGGTCCGCGTCGTTGTCGAACCCCTTACGAAGAACGTGCTGTGTCCAGGTCAATGTGGCAGTTTAAAACTGCACACACAGGCTCTGCAATGGCAGGCCTGAGACATCTTTAAAGGGCTAATGAAGTGGGTGGCACATTCAGTGAGGCCTGCCCACTAATATAATTTAATTTATAGGCCCTGGGCACACGTAGTGCACTTTACTAGGTACTTATAAGCAAATTAAATATGGAAATAATGGATAAACCAATGTTACCATGTTTTAGGGACAGAGCATCTGTATGTTAGCACTGGTCAACATGATAAAGTGCCCGAGGGGGGCGTGGCTAGCCACCAAAGATGGCGGACATGTTCTGGTGAAGCTCCGGACCCGCTGGGTGGAAAATCCTGATAAATCGCCCGAATTGGCACTGTAATAGCTGCCTGCACCTACCATCACATAAACGACTGTACGAGGTAGTAAGCAGCCGAGTCCAGACCGGAAACTTGCAGCAACGCTGCAGCTGTTGAGCCGGCCCGTGACCACGGGCGTTACGGACTACCTGTGACGCGCTGCTGCGGCCGGGATGCCAAGTTTCCTGCCTGCATCCTGGCGATCGGCGCCCTACAATCTGTGGAACAAGCGAGGGCCCGAGCGCTTGTGGAGTGCTGCTGCCTTCGGAGCCCTGTGCGGATACGGGGGCCTGGGGGCTTGAGACCAACGGAACATACATGCTGAGTTAACCCACACTGAACCACGAACGGGCGGTGAGTGGGGAGGGTTGCACGGGGGCCTGGCTGCTGTGGGAGCCCATTTTCTCACCTCCGCGTCGTCGCTTTAAGGAGGGAAGCGAGTGTTGCAGTCATTTCCTGCATTGGTGTAAGAGGTGAGGGACCCAAACCAGTGTGCCTCTACCGACGCAGCAGCATTAGGGACCTTCCCTATCTGGGGGGCTCCCCCCCTTTGAAGCAGGAATTTGATTGCCTCTGCTGGCCCTGGCGTGGGGGCGGTTTGCCAGGCTCTGGCCAGCGATGAACTCTACACTCTGACACTGCCTGGCCCCCATGTCATAACGGCCCGATACCACTGCTGCTGGCCACCAAACAACCTATATTGAACATGAACTAGTGGGACAACCAGGTGAAGCACTGTCCTGTTGCTTGGGGGCCACGAGAAATACCACACATACCTACTCCCTCGGTCTAACAGATGCCAGCAGCCGCAGGCCTACTGTGCCTCACACTGGACCCTGGCGCTGATTACAACGGAGGCAGCAGCAATATGAGACACATTCTGCGAGATAGTTATACCCTCACAATAAATGCACACTGATCACAGACTACAGTGAGTAACACTGATTACGGAGAAGCAACACCTCAACGGTAACATCCTGCACTTTGCTGTATATGAGGGTTCATAGGGTTTCACGCACTTTCCAGAGCTAGGCCCGGGCCAGGGGCATAGCGAAGGAGCTATACTATACTGTAGGGAGCACAACGAGCAAGGGCGGATTCTCACCCGGTGAGCACTCTGCAAGCGTGGGGCCTCCCCAATCACAGACGGCAGTCAACATGGGTAGAGTAAAGGGGAAAGTACTGGATGGCCATCTAAATACAGGTGGAGGCATAGGAACGTCCGCAATCCTCAGCAGACCTACGTCGCCTGGGGCTTCTTCCTCTGAGACTGCAGAGCACACTCCCAACAAACTAGACCTGAATTGAAAAGAAGTCTGGGAATCCAGAAAAGCAATCGAAAAGCAAATCGGAACTCTTACGTCAGGTCTTACCTTGCTCAGAGCGGATCATGGAAAGTTGGCCGGGACAGTCCAGGAGCATGGAAGAACTCTAACAATTTTGGAACCCCAAGTCACTGAAAATGCCATGCAAATAAAGCAACTACAACAGCAGGTCAGTGGCCTCAAAGACAGGGTGGAGGATGCAGAAGGCAAAAATAGATGTAATAACATACGCGTCATTGGCCTTCCAGAGCATAGCAAAGGCGCCAAGGCTGCGGACTTAATGGAAACCTGGTTCCGAGAATACGTAGCACAGGAAGGACTTTCACCATACTTCTGTGTAGAACTAGTGCACCGGATCCTGACAGGGGCACCAAAGGCAGGGGCGACCCCACGCCTCCTCATAGTTAAAATTCAGAACTACAGGGAGCTGGATGATCTCTTACAAAAAGCCAGGGGAAAAGCACAGATCCAATTTGAAAACCACCGCATATCGCTGTACCCGGACTACACAAGCCTAGTGCAACGTCAAAGATCCTCCTACCAAGCTGTCAAGAAAAAATTACGGGCGGCCCAACTCAAATATGCACTTCTTTTCTCAGCTAGATTAAAGATTATTCATGACAGGAAAACCTACTTCTTCGATAGCCCGAATGACGCAGAGGAATGGCTGGAAGTAATGAACTTGGAATCAAGCCAGAGTGGATTGTCAGACTCAACAAGCCAGGGCCCCACCAAAACTCAGAAACACGGGTCCCGCGTATCCAAAAGAGCACACAGAACAGCGCCACCACTGGTCCGACCCGAGACCAACAGCGGGCGGAAAAGGCGGAGACCCTGGCCCTGGCCGGATCCTTCAGGATACTCACACCAAGACCCAGTCGGACTCAGAAGACAACTCTATTCACTCGGACTCCGACCACAGCATTACCTTGCTTCCCTCAGTAACGCCTCAGACCGTGGATGACCTAGTAGATAACTAATACAATTGCTAATGTTCACTACCTAAATCCATGTTGAGGCACAGTATATGACATAGCAGAAATATCAGTGCCAACAGTATCCTTTACAGTCCTCTGGTCATTGATGTTGATCTAGATATAACTGACTCATTGTGATATCTCCCTATTCTGTCACTCTGTAGCACCCGGCCGGTCTGATAATGTGATATAGACCACTTTAGCAGCTGTTTCATAAACATTGCCTCGGTAAAGTCAGGATAAGCCTACATGAGGCGATTGAACTGTATTTGCAAGATATGTCTATAACCCCCCCGCTCTGTTGAGGTACCGGGACTTCGCATTAGTAATAATCACTTTATGGATGGTGGCAGCGACCCCCAGCTAAGCGTGTGCACCGTTATGTGTTATTTGTATGTTTGGGAACTTTGTTGGGCCCAGGATAGTTTGCTGGCTGAGCCAAGTATTGTTTGTTTTAAGGGTAAAGGGGACTCCTGGTCAGGGACAGTTACATGGCTCTGAGTTACAAGGAGCTCCCACTACCCTAATAACTAAGCCTGGGCAAAGCACTACGCTACGCTTGCTTGGTTTGCGAAGTTCGCGCTACTTCGCACTATGTGAACTGCACGTAGCACAGTGCGAACACGCGTAGCGTAGTGTTGCGTAGGGCTGCGGTCATTTTTTGCTTGCTCGCGGTCCTCAACGTCAAGTTGGCGACCGCGAGCAAGCAAAATGACATCCCGGCGAGACTTTTTCCTTGTTCGCGATCAGCAACATCAAGTTGGCGATCGCGAGCATGGAAAATAACCTCCCGGCGAGATTCCCAACGCGAGGCGGTCAGGTTTCTCATTGCGAGTGGTCGCGTATGCTCGCGACCGCTCGCGATGAGAAACTACCAGTTCGCGTTGGGAAAGCTGGCGCTCGAGTAAAAATCTACTCGAGCAGCAGAAAACTACAGCTCGCACTGTGCAAGATGCCATTTTCAATGATTGCACAGTACCGGTTGCTTGTCCGCACTGTGCAATCATTGAAAACAACATCTGGCACAGTGCGAACAAGGTACTACGCAGTTTGCAAAGTGCTACGCGTAGCTCGCGTAGTGCGAAGTGCACTTTGCGTAGCTTCGCGAAGTGCTACTTCGCGAACTACGCCCAGGGTTACTAATAACTTATGCCTAGCAACTGCACCACAGTAGGGTCCTACAACCTGCTGACCTGGAATGTACGGGGGATGGGGGCTGTACAGAAAAGACACGGAATCCACGCTCACCTGATTAGACGTCAAGCCCACATTGTCTTCCTCCAAGAATCGCACCTTACTGATTCGGAGGCTATAATAACCCATAAAAAATGGAGAGGCCATATTTACTCCACTAATTACTCAGCTTTTGCCAGAGGAGTGACCATCTGGATCCGGCACTGGGACCAATTTACTGAATTAGATCGTCGCATAGATGATCTGGGTAGGTATATTTTGCTGAAGGGTACCCTTGATGGACTGCCTGTGGTTCTGGGAAGTATATATGCACCAAACTTCGAACAGGACACATTTGTCCACCATCTGGGTGTGGCTCTGACTGGGTGGGATACAATCCCCTGGATCTTAGGTGGGGACTGTAACACTGTGTTGGAGGTAGACCTGGATAGGTCCCACTCCTCATTGTGTGGCGTTGGTGCCTGCCGGCAAGCTGACCTCCTGAACACATGGCTGGATGGATGGGGACTGTCTGATGTATGGAGATTGATGCACCCTACACACAGTGAATATTCCTTTTATTCACCTGTCCATTGCCTCCACACCAGAATAGACAGGTTTTTATGCTCAAACACCATTGCTACACATATCAGTCACTCCACTTACCTAGCAAAGACCTTCTCTGACCACAACCCACTGGAACTCACACTTACTTGGGGAAGAGTGCCGACCCCGGTGCCCACCTGGTGGATGTGTCCCCAGTTATTGGAGGATGTCCAGTTCCGCACCACTCTCTCCACTACCATTAATTATTGCATATCTGAAAAGTGGAATACAGCTTCCTCAAACCTTATAGATTCGGAGGCACTCAAGGTGGTTGTGAGGGGTTGTACAATTGGACTGGTAGTGAGGCCAGACAAGAGGTATATCAACGCCTGGTTCGTATAGAAAATCAAATGACTGCCTTCGAACCGGAGGCGGTAATGGACCCAGAAAAAACAGGAATCCTTGCAGGAAGCCCGCATCCATCACGCTGAGACTTTAGAATCCCTTCGGGTCATTGATTACAGGGTTTTCACACAACGGAAGCACACTGAGGCAGACAAGTATGGGACACTGTTGGCCCGCATAGTACAGGACTGACCAGAACCACCAATCATCGCACACGTCCCTATATCAATCAATCAGAACACTTGTAAAGCGCACTACTCACCTGCGAGGGTCTCAAGGCGCAGGGAGGGTGCTGCTACTGCTCGAATAACCAGTTCTTGAGTAGCCTCCTGAAGGTTATTAGGTCCTGGGTCTGCTGTAGCAGGATGGGGAGGGTGTTCCAGGTCTTGGCAGTGAGATGGGAGAACCACTGCCACCAGTGGTCGCTCTTCGGATGCGGGGGACGGTGGCGAGGGCAAAGTCGGCAGAGCAGAGCTGATGGTTCGGGGTGTAGAAGGTGAGTCGTCTGTTGAGGTATGCCGGACCGGTGCTTTGTGAGTGTGGGTGAGGAGCTTGAAGGTGATTCTCTTGTTGACCTGAAGCCAGTGCAGGTCTCTCAGGTGGGGGTGTGATGTGGCTGTTGCGAGGGATGTCGAGGATCAGGTGTGCAGAGGCGTTCTGTATGCGTTGAAGTCGCTTCAGGAGTTTGTCTGAGGCTCCTGCGTAGAGAGCATTTCCGTAATCCAGCCTGCTGCTGACGAGGGTCTGGGTGACCGTTCTTCTTGTTCCGGTGGGGATCCACCTGTAGATGTTGCGGAGCATGCGGAGGGTGTTGAAGCAGGAGGATGAGACGGCGTTGACTTGCTTGGTCATGGACAGTGTTGAGTCGAGGATGAACCCCAGATTGCGTGCGTGGTCAGTGGGTGTCGGTGCTGCTCCCAGTGCGTTCAGCAACCAGGAGTCGTCCTAGGCTGAAGGGGTGGAGCCGAGGATGAGGACCTCCATCTTGTCCGAGTTCAGCTTCAGGCGACTGTTCTTCATCCACTCGGTGACTGCCTTCATTCCTTCGTGGAGGTTGGTTTTGGCAGTGAGGGGGTCCTTGGTGAGGGAGAGGATCAGCTGGGTGTCGTCAGAGTATGAGATGATGTTGAGGTTGTGCAGTCGGGCGACGTGGGTGAGAGGTGCCATGTAGACGTTGAATAATGTCGGGCTGAGGAATGATCCTTGGGGTACGCAGCAGATGATCTCGGAGGCTACGTACCAGAAAGGGGGGAGGCGGACGCTCTGGGTTATGCCGGGTTCTGGGTTATACCAAACAAGGGACAAGTCCACACACAACTCGAGATAAATTAGGCCTTTTGCAAATATTTTAACGAACTCTATGCTGCCCCAGTACACAATAATGACATGTTAATGGAAGAATTCTTCCAGGATCTAACAATTCCCTCTTTATCGGCGGACACATAGAAGGCACTATCTGGCCCTCTCACCCAACATGAAATCCGAGCTGCGATCAAAGGCCTCAACCGTAACAAAGTGCTTGGCCTAGATGGTCCACCCATAGAATTCTTCGAAACATATTTGGACGTCCTAGTCCCTAAATTGGAGGAAGTATATAGGGCAGCCCTGGACATTGGCCATTTACCACATTCCACCATGCAGGCACTGGTCATCTCACTCCTTGAGCCAGGACGAGATGGTGCAGATATATCCAATTATAGGCCTCTATCCCTACTTGCAACCGAATTTAAAATCCTGGGCAAAGCGCTTGCAAACCGCATACAGCCGTATTTAAATACCCTCATACATAGGGATCAATGCGGGTTCTTACCGGCGCGCAGTACATCCCTGAATACCAGACGCTTACATTCTATTATGATGGCAACCCCCGCCGAATATCAGGAGGCGTGTTGTCTGGCATTGGACTTGCACCAGGTCTTTGATTCCATAACATGAGATTATATGTTTGCTGCTAAACGCTTTGGTCTCCTAGATGCCTATCTCAATTGGGTGTGCCTGTTATACACCTTCCCCACTGCTAGAGCTGGAACCGGTCACCATATCTCACGTGAGTACACTATACACAGGGGCACACAACAGGGGTGTCCTTTGTCCCCTCTGTTGTTTGTGCTTTTCGCTGGAACCCCTGGTGATAGCCCTGAGACGATGAGATGAACAGCTAGGGATTCCAATTGGCGGAAATGCCCACCTAATCTCAATATATACCGACGATATCATCCTTTATCTACGCATCCTGACTGCTGGAGCTGAACCCCTCCCCACTATATTTTCCACCTTTGAAAGTATTTCGGGCCTTGCTATGAACCCAAGGAAGTCGAACGCCTTTTACTTCTGGGATGGATCTCACCCAGCTGAGATAGGTTTTGGTAATTACACTTTGCCCGTAGCACACACTACATTTAAATATTTAGGAATCCAAGTATACAGGGCACAGGCTGGATGGCAATCTGCTGAAGGCTATCACTTCGGTACGCTCGAGTGTGGCCTTTTGGATATCCCTGCCGCTCTCAGTAATGGGGAGGATTGCCATCTCTAAGATGGTGGTGCTTCCTCGTCTATTATATTTTTTTGTGAATCTGCCTGTGGTGTACCGCAAGTAATCTTCCGCATCCTGAACACTATCCTCACAGAACTCATCTGGGGAAAAGGCTGTCGGAGAGTAAGCCTCCAGAGACTATGACTCGAAACCCACAGGGAATGTCTAGAATGTCTAATGTTTTAGGGCCTATTATTATGCATGCCAACTCCAGTGGCTGTCTTACTGGACGGCAGGGAGGAACCGACAAGAAATAGGTTATACGCCTTGGGACCTGGATAGGGGTGCGCTACATTCCCTACTTCTGCCAAAAGCCAAAATCCCCTCGGATGGGCCCCTACTGCTTAAGACAGCACTACATTGTTGCCATAGGGCCCTGCAATACACTTCAGGTGCAATCATCTATGCAACTAATATCCCATTAGTGGGCATTCCAATCCCTGGGGGTAGGCTTACGAGGGCCGGGCTACATGACTGGACAGAGGCTGGCGTGGAGGTTGTTGGGTCGCTCTTTGGTGACAGCAACCTCCTAGACCACGGCACGTTTGTACAGGCCACTGGAGCGCCGGAACGACTATATCTGGTTCATGCGGCAGTGTCTCATTATATCAGGAAGACATGGGCGCCTCAACGCAGGGAACCTCCACAACATGACCTGGTCCACTTACTATACTACATGGGGGTCGGAGGCCACCTAGTCAAATGGTTATACACAGGTATTAGGGCGCATGCGGCTATTACACTTATTGACCTTAGAACTAAATGGGTGGAAGACGCAGACATAGAACTTACGGACAAGGTCTGGGAGAGCATGTTAGAACATCCCAAGTGGGTATCCTGCAATGTCAAACTTACATTTATTCAAACGATGGTACTGCACAGATCCTACCTAACCCCAAAGAGAATACATCACATGTTCCCGGAGGCGCAACACTGCTGCCCCAGATGCAAGGTAAACGAGGCGGATTTTGTCCATATGTTATGGGCATGCCCACACCTCCATGACTACTGGAGCGGAGTCCGGCATTCCCTAGGTGAAGTTACGCACCTAACAGTCCAGGACAGTATCCTGGAGTGCCTCATGGGCCTCCGCAAATGCACTAGTGCACAGAAGGTACAATTACGGTTTCTGGACCTTGCCCTTATATTGACGGTACGAACAATCACCATCAGATGGAAATCCCCTAGAAGCCCCTTGTTGACCACATGGCAGGACGATGTGATACTCTGGGGCAGCGCCGAAAGCGCGGCACTTAGAAGAGAGGAAGCAAGGGGGTTGTGGAAACATCCTATTTCTATGGCGTGGGACATTATGATGGAGGACTTTAAACAGCTGGACCTTTTACCCACACTCAGTAACCCCTCCCAATAACACATCCAAATAGCTTATGACTGTACGTCAGGGAGGTTTCTATAGGCATCAGATACATTGCAACCGTGCACAGGCAGCGGTGGACAAATCATGATATGAGGACAGTACTAATAGGCAGCAACTTACATAAATAATGGTAGACCAGGAGGGAGGGTGGTGGGAGGGGGGAAGTTCCATATGTTATGTTTCTGAAATGTTTAAACATACTATGTGCCATTACTACTGGAGAAATATGCATCTCAAGTGATCACATCTTTAACCCTGACCGCGATGGCGGAGGTATAAATATGATCATTTACAACTGAACTGTCTCAGCATAAAGATGTAATATGTACATGGAAAGGGAAATAACAAAACAAAATGCCAATTGTACTAACTATGTCATGTTGAAATCCCATTTTGGTAATCAGTAAAGTATGTTTTAAAAAAAAACATGGTAAAGTGCCCAGAATCCTAAAGCCAGCAAAAATAAAGTCAGAATAACAGGAGTTCAACTAACTATTAACTAAGGTATTGACATGTGCTCTCACACAGGGATATACTTCCACCTACTCTGAGAATAGCAATTAGGACAGTATTGGAATAGCAGGCACATTCCAGCATCTGAATGAAGCCTATCTAAATATGGAGAACGGGGCCCCAAGGAGGAAAGTGAACAGCAGGGGTGGTCTTAGGCTCTTTCCAGACGTAATGGTACTGGCAGAGACACAGCAATGGCAATACTTATGGGAGATAGAAGGAAACATGGGTTACAGCAGCACACGTCATGTCATCCCTACCAAAATGTACAATCCCATGATACAACCGTGCAATGTTGAGGTTTGAAAGTGTATCCATATTCACTCAGACATATCTAACTTCAATATATTTTGGCAGTAGCTATCCTGGCTACGATATTTTTGTAGCATGCTATTTTTGTGCTTGATATTCTGATATAAAACCACTTCAGAGCTCTCAATTATGTTATAGGAACTATGAGTCAGGTCTACAAGGAGGTCCAAGCAGCCAGGCCACTTCTTACATGTCCTGAGAGCAGTTTCTGTGATGATGGTTCTTGTAAAGGTCCTTCAGGTATGTGGGCTCAGTCCCTGGCAGGAAGTGGGTATTAAAGCACTTTGAAAGAGGTTTATTTTTAAGTTTTCAAGTGTTTTATAAGAATGCCCTATTACTTACCGGTAATCTTCATTACTCCTGGTCCTGTTGTCCTCTTTCCATTCCTGACCATGACCATGACAGAAAAGAAGAACATGAGAATGCTGGGACACCTACACCCCCTCCCACTGGGAGTACATAAGCAGTACCAACCCAGCATTCAGTCTGAAATTCCAAGCCCCCACTGGAAGGCCGGCCGTCCGGGAGGGAGGGAGGGGCGTAAGGAATGGGACGAGGACAACGGGACGAGGAGTAATGAAGATTACCGTAAAGTAATAGGGCATTACCTCCCTGTCCCTCCAGTCCTCGTCCCAGTCCTTACAAAGTGGAGAATACCAAAGCAGAAAAAAACGGCCTTCCGAACTCCCACAAACACCGGGGATACCACACCCAAAGTAGCACCCCAAAGGAAGCAAACAGGAGAATCACCAGAAAAAAGACACAGGCAGGAGCACACAACCCGCAACGCCCCGAAACAAACAACAGAGCCGAAATCCCCAAAATAAGCAGGGGACGACCCAGAAGAGCAAAATAAGGAGCCAAGCCAAGGAGCCACCAGGCACAAGGGCAGACAACCCACACCAGGAACTCCGAACCACAGAGGGGGAGAACCCAATCAGAAAGGACCAAAGACAGGCCCCCCCAGAAGGACAGCGACAAAGCCACCCAAAGAAGAAAACCCAGGGCAACCTGACTCTGCAAGAAGCCAGGGCCACAACAAGAAGGACACAAGACCTCCAGACAAGGTCAGAAAGGAGGCCAAGCACCGGGAGTCAAGCTCCAAGGGAACAACCAGCTGGGCCGAAACAACCAGCCTCCCACCAGAACAACCAGCAGAAGGGAGCCCAGAAGAAGCGGAAGAGCCCCAGAGCACACAAAATAAACCCGGAAGGGCACGCAACCAGCGAGAAGGCATCAAAGAACAGGAACACCAGCAAACGTCCAGTACCGAGCAACAGAAAACACTCATCTACAGACCCCCCCGACCCCCGGACACCCTTCGCCACGACCATCACTGACTTCATCGCACCCCACGCCATCGCATCAATGAACTCCATACTCATTGGAGACCTCAACTTCCACCTCTACAACCCCAACGACCCCAACTCCACCACCCTGCGTGACAACCTCACCAACATCAGACTCAACCAGCTTGTCACTACTCCGACACACAGAGCAGGACACACCCTCAACCCCATCTTCACTGCAAGTAACAGCGTCCACTTCAGCCACACAATGCAACCACCATGGCCCGACCACCACTGCGTCCACTTCACCGTCGATAAACCCAAGGCACCAAAACCAGTCCCCCGACCGCCACAAATAAACTGGAGCAAGGTCACTGATGAGCAACTGAGCTCCACCCTCTCCGGAGGCAACCACACCCATGCATCAGATGCAAACACCACAGCCAGAGGACTCCACACATAGATCTCCAAGAATGCCGCAGAAAAGCCGCCTGGTTCACCACTGACCTCCAAGAAGCCAGGCGCACCTGCAGACGCCTGGAAAAGAACTGGACGAACTCCAAGACATCCGAGAACTACTCTACCTACAAGGATGCCATGGCGGACTACCACATCCTAATCAGAACAACCAAAAGGAACTTCATCCACAACAAAATCCTCGCCAACTCCACCAATGCCAAGGAGCTCTTCGGTGTCATTCAGGAATTCACCAACCCATGCAGCGAATCCACAGACATCACCCGGTCCCAAGACCTCTGCGACAAGCTTAAAACCTACTTCCACCTCAAGATCAGAACTCTCTACGACAACTTCACTGACCACCCACAAGAGGCCTAAGCCAACCCACCACCTGCCCAAGACATCAGCCAGCCCACCATCTCCAGCTGGACGCCAACCACGACCAAGGACTTCGCCGCGGCCATGAAAGGCATCCACTCAGGAGCCCCCACCGACCCCTGCCTCCACACATCTACCACAGAGCCGCAGGCACAATTGCACCCAAACTGCAACACACCATCAACACCACCTTCAAAACAGGCACCTTCTCAGATGACTGGAAACGTGCCGAAGTCAGGCCCCTGCTCAAGAAGCCCGCGGCTGACCCCACCGACCTCAAAAACTACCGGCCCATGTCGCTCCTCCCCTTCGCAGCCAAAGTGGCAGAGAGAACAGTCAACAGGGAACTGGCACAATTCATCGAAGAGCATGCCATCCTCGACCCGCCCCAACCCGGATTCCGAACCAACCACAGCACCGAGACCACCCTACTCGCCGCCACAGACGACATCCGCACCCTCCTGGACCAAGGCCACTCCACAGCCATCATCCTCCTCGACCTGTCTGCAGCCTTTGACATCATCTCTTACTGCACACTGGTCACCAGACTATACGACACCGGCATACAGGGAACTGCCCTAGACTGGATTCGCTCTTTCCTCACTGGAAGAAGCCAGAGGATCAGACTATCTCCTTTCCTCTCCACCCCCACAGAAATCACCTGCGGGGTCCCTCACGGGGCATCTCTGAGCCCGACCCTCTTCAATATCTACATCGCCCTACTCGCAGACATCGTCCGACAACACAGCCTTAACATTGTATCCTATGCCAACGACACTCAGCTCATCCTCTCCCTCACTAAAGACCCCACCACCGCAAAACTCAGCTTCCAGAGAGGAATGCAAGAAGTTGCAGTCTGGAGGACCAAAAGCTGCCTAAAACTCAATGCTGAGAAGACAGAAGTCCTCGTCCTTGGAACCCCCCCTTCAGCATGGGACAACACCTGGTGGCCCACCACCCTCGGAAGCCCCCTAACCCCCATAGACCACGCCAAAAACCTTGGCATTGAACTCGAATCGTCCCTCGCCAGGAACCAATATGTCAACGCTGTCACCTCCAGCTGCTTCAACACCCTCTGCATCCTCCACAAAACCTTCAAATGGATCTCATTGGAAAACAGTCACTCATGCACTCATCACCGGTAGAATGGACTATGGCAACGCACTCTATGCCGCCATCAACAAGTCCCTACACCACAAACTCCAAACAATCCAGAGCTAGACTCATCCTCGGCATCCCCCGGCACAAACACATCAGCCAACACCTGTGGTTACTCCACTGGCTCTCCATGGAGAAGAGAGTCACCTTCAAAATCCTCAAACCCACCTACAAATGCCTATACAACAACGGACCTAGATACCTCAATGACAGAATAAACTTCAACGTATGCAAAAGAACCCTGCGATCATCTAACCTCGCACTGGCAAAAACCCTGTGCATCCACAGAGCCAGAGCAGGCGGAAGATCGTTCTCTCACATTGCAGCCAAGACCTGGAACGAGCTACTGGCTCGCCCCCTCCATGAACACCTTCAGGAAAACTCTCTAGACCTGGCTCTTCAGCTGAACGGAGTGGTGTAGCCCCCCCCCCCCCAGCGCCTTGAGACCCTCACGGGTGAGTAGCGCACTTATAATTCCCTGACTGATTGATTGATTTATTGATTCATTGAGAGCGAACCCCCCCAAACAAGGGAAGAATGCCACACACTGCTGGAGAACCCACAACGACCCCATCAGAAAGCCGGGGGGAAGACAGGAGTGACCAAGAGAACCCAAGCAAAGCAAGGGACCAAGGAAGGACACGACCAAACACAGGACCAACCCCAACGCACCAAGGGAGGCCCACAGCAGAGCAGCACACACCAAAGAGGACGGGCCCACTGAAAATCCAAGGCACCGACCCAGAGGAACGAGCAAGGGCAGGCCCAAAAAAAGCCATCCAGGATGAGAGGGAGCAGCGACCAAGAGCAAGCATCCCCCCCAACCTGACTCCAATTGCCCAGGACCGAGGCAAACACCCCGAATGTAGGAGATACCAGGACAGAAACCCAGCACCCCGCCCAACGAAGACCAGGGAGAGGCCAGAAGAGCAACCTCCCCATACAAACGCAAACAACAACAGAACCCAGCCCACTTGATGGACCCCAACAGCCCCCTCAAAAGACCACAACATAACACTAAGAGCGGGAAGAAGCAAAACCCCCAAGGCCACCAAGACCAGGGGATCCCAAAGCCCAAACAGGGCAAAAAGGGAAGAAGGAGCCCAAAACAACATCCACTCCAAGAGACAACAACAGTGGCCAGAACACGGAACTGGGGAAGACCAAACCCTGGAACTGGAAAGGAGGGAAACCCCCACTCGAACCAAGAGTGGACCCGCCGGCCAGGACGACAAAGGAGGACACCATTGAACCATCCAAGGCCAGACCCAAAGCAGCCACAGAAGGGCAAAAACTGGAGAGAAAGACACCCCAACAAACACTCAAGAAGCCAGCAGGCCGAACAGACACGCCAGCCAGACAGGAGGTCCAACACAGCGCCCCCAGGGACCGGAATGAGAGGCAGAGGGCCAACCGACCCAACCCTAAAAAAAACCCAACCAAGAAGGCTATAGGGAAAGGCACAGGTGCCAGCCACAGCCAGGCCACACAGGGATGACAAGCCGCAGGAAGACAAGGAGGTAGCCAAGCAGCCCACACAAGCCAGCCAACGCAAGGGCCCAGCGCAACAGCCAGTCACAAAGATGGGGCTAATGGGAAAAGGACAGCAGGCCAGCCCTGGCTCCAGCCTTTCAAGGCACTGGACCACCTCCCACCAGGTAGCAGAAAGAAAACCCAAGCAAACAAGGTTCCAAGGCACCAGAGAAAAGGCAGCCGGCAAAGGACACAGGCAGACACCCACAGGCGACCCCCAAGCGGCCAAGGCCCCCACAGCGAAGCCGGACACAACCAAGCAGAGAATGCACCAGTAACCCCCCACAGAAGCAAACAAGGGGCCAAACACAGGGACAGCAGGGTAAAACCGGACAGAGGCAAAGCCCAGGCACCACCAACAGACCGGCAGACCCGAGGCCCCACCAAAACCAAAGGAGAGGCGCACAAACCACGGAGGGTAGAGAGACCGGAAAGTAAAAGGAGAAACTGAAGACCGGCAGACCCAACAACTGCAGAGCCAAAAAAAGAGCAAGGACCAGAGACACCCCATGGCCAAAATCAGCTCCTGCACTGGAGCAACAAAGGACCAAGCCCAAATGACAGGCCCCATGTAGAAAGCGACAGCAGTGAGCCAACCCCACAGACACCCCTCAAACAGGCCGATGGCAACCAGGCACACCAGGTAGAACCCGAACAAAGAACCTCCAGGAAGCCACAGCCCTAGAGCCCAGGCAAAGCCAGGGGAGAGAAAAGACAGAGGTGGAAACAACAGGGCCGACAAGCAGGAGCGAAACGGAAAGCCGCAACACAACCCACACACCAGGGGAGGCAGACACCAGACCCAGACCGGCCACCCCAGCAACACACCCACCAGCCACGTACAGGACCAGGTACGGTGAGGACGACACGCAGACAGGCATCAACCAGGCAAGACCCTGGCCAATCACAGAGAGCAGCAGAAAACAGGTACCGACAGGGCGGAAAGGCCGCAGCAGGTGGAACCAACAAAGGAGAAACCAAGGAGCCGCAAAGACAGATGCCAAGGAAGACCCACAACAGACAGCCACCACTGGCGGCAAAGGGACCTGCAGCTGAGAGACAGAGGACCCTCAAAAACGGCCCAAGCACTCAGAAAGGAACAGAATAGGGGAAAAGAAAACCGCAATAGGAAGTCCAAACCCCACCATGCATCCAAGTGCAACCACAACCCAGCTCCAGGCAATAGGCAAACACCAACGCCAGCAACACGTCATACCAGGGGCACCACCAGCACAGCCCTGGAGCCAACAGCCAACCAAGAACCACTGTGGGATACCAAGGAAAGGAACACCAACAAACCGCCACACCAATGCCCATGCCAGGCCAGAGGTAGGGCACAACACCCTCCCCAGGCAACAACGGAACCCAGGAAGCAGAGAGACCAGAAACCCCGAGCGGCCCGACACAGGACGCAAGAAGCGACCCACCCAGAGAAGAGCAAGGAAAACCAAATGAAAAAACTGCAGGGGGCAGAAGCTCCACAATACTGCCAACCCAGGCAACAGGCAGAAACCCACACCCCAGCAATCGGAAGGCCGGGGACCCCAAAGGACAGGGCCCCAGAACAGAAAGGCAACCACAACAGGACACCCACCACCAGGGAAGGCAGACAGCCAACACCCCAACAGCCCCCATCAGCCAGCCCCAGAGCCGTGCCGGGCAGAAGGTCACCCAGAAACACCCCCAAAAAAGAACCACACACAGACCAAGTAACAGGGGTGGTGGGCACACAAAAAGGAAGGTTATTATTACCCTACTCAATGACTCTCATCTTATCGACCTCAGAGGGATGAAAGTCTGAGTGGACAAGCCAGGATCGGAACCTGCGATTATGAGGCCAAACACAGGCCGCTACAGTGAACGCATAAGTCCACTGAGCCACCAGACCCAATCGAACAGCCACAGTGACCACCCACGAGCAGGGACCAAGCAAAAGCAAAGGAACAAACTAAAGAGCCTACAGCAGCCGTAATACCCAGGCGGTGTCCCATGCAGGTACCAACCAGGCCTGACCCTGCAGACATACCGAGAGCAGTCATGAATTGGAGCCATCAGGGCGGAACGGCTGTATGCCGGCATAACATGAGCCGCCGAAGCGAGCACACAGGAAAACAGCACGCCACCAGATGGACGCCCCCCAACATTGGAGAACAGACAAGAGGAAGGGGAAACAGGAGGTATGGGCGAAGGTAGAGCCGGCCCCCCCAAGGAAGGCTACCACCATACCCAACCTAAGAGCAAAAGTGGCAGAGTACATGTATGCCGGAACAACAACGGAAAAGAAACAGCTATGCGGTACTCACCACGTGGGTAGTCAGACACCACCACACACTAACTGACCCCCAACATCCAGCCCAGACACCCTCCACCACAGCAGCACCGGGCAAAGAGGAAAAAACAGGAGTAACTGGCACTCCCAGGCGGCCACACAGCTTCCAGGTAGAAAAAGGCCAAAATGCAGCTCCAACCAGCATCCAGGAATGCCAGGGGCATCTTCAAGACCGGCCCGAGGTATTCCAACTCAGCAGCAGCATGTCTTCTAGACCAGCCCAGCCACAGGAAGATGCACCCACCAACCCAGAACAGACCAGGAGGACCGGCACCCCTGCCACAAAGGGCCGGCCGCCAACCAACACGGCTCCCAGCAAGCCCGGTAGGCCAGGAGTCCGCAGAACAGGACATCAAGGACAGGCCAGCAGCTCGACAAGACCTCCAAAGTGCAACAGGTAAGTGCACCCAGCAAAATCCTTGTCCCATTTCTGTCGGAAGACAGAAAAAAAGGCTGAATGCTGGGTTGGTACTGCTTATGTACTCCCAGTGGGAGAGTGTTAGGTGTCCCAGCATTCTCCTGTTTTTTTTTTTCTGTCATGGAGAGGGTTAGCTCCACTTTGTAAGGAATGGGACGAGGACTGGAGGGACCGGGAGGTAATATGAACGTATGTACTCAGTGGATTACTAAAATATAGCATCTGACCTGCTTATACATGAAAGATGAATCTTAGAGGCAGATGGTGTTTCTGTTAAAATGTAGTGTCCTTGAGGATAAATATTTTCTCACCTTTCGAATTATGAAAAATTGTGGTTAATATTGATGTTTTTATGGAGTTTTGCTTGGCATCAGTTTTGAATATCACGGTTTGTGCTGCACTAACACTAATTAGAACCTTTCAGTCACCAGCTCGTGGACCCTTATTAATAGAAATCTGAGACCCTTCGGTATGACTGCTCTTGAATCACGTGCATCACTCAATTTGTCATTAAACAAAAGTGTTTATTTTACCACAGCTTCTCCTACTAATTATGTGTACTAAATGAACACCTTATAAAACAGCTACCCGGGTATGTGTTACATCTATTGGAAGTGAAAATTAACTGCTAATTTGTTAACCGCTCCAGTTTAAAATAGATACGTTATAAATTGCAAATTTAATGAGTTTGTACGGTCTACACATAAATTGCTGTAGGTTTTATTTATTTTTTCTTTAAACAAACGATGTTAACATGTGAAACACAAGAAAAATGAATTATACATGCAAAACCAATTCCAGAACCATCCTTCCTTACATCTATGGTTGGTTAAAATGTGCAACATTTTACCGAATGAGTTCATTTTGTAACTAGATAGGGAACGTTTGGGGCCCGTTGGTACTGTAGCTGAACAATTTACCGACGTTCAAAATATATTACCTTGTGCCCACTAGTGAACTCATTTTGTGCAAATGACACTGTTGCCTTCTAAGTTACATTGTGCATTCGTTTCTCTCTGTGCATATGTTATTTGTGCAGTAGCAAAGCGGAGCAAATGTACTTTAATTAGGGACTTGTCAGCAAAATATGTAATTAATTAGCACGTTTTCTTTGTCGAAGAGCGATCGTTATAATCTAGACACTGGGGCAGATGAAAATCGAAATAAATGGGGCAAGTGGTGCAAATATAGGTGAAACATTGCACTAGCGCAGTGTAAGTAATCTGGAAATATCAGTGCAAAATTGCTCCAGCCCTGGTGCAATCAATGTCATTGAACCCCTGCTGTAGAAACAGTAACATTTAGGCTCCACAAGAGGACCTCAGGGTACCAAATTCGGTTCCATCAAAAAATATTCATGGATCAAACCTCTCAAGCATCCTTTCTGCAGTGCATGCTCTATCACAGGAAGTGACAGAGCTTTTTTATGTGATGTAGATAGCGTAATTTTGCCCACATTAGGCACCCGATCCCGTTAGGCTTCTATATACAGTGGAAGAACGGGTTCGTTATATAGCTGCAAGCCTTCATATCGATAATGTGCAGATAGGTTATCCAATATCTTATTTTAACTTGTAAGAGTTATAGGCCTGCGCCTGCCATTTCTCTTTCTATTTCATCGTTTTGTCATAGATTTTTGGTCACCTTAGTACTCGTTAACAGCAATAAAGAAAGTTGTAAAAATAGGAGTGAAAGATTCATTGAACATTTTAACACATCACTGTACTTACAGAAAAAGCATTCAGGGGCTTATTTACAAGCCCATTGCGCCGCCGGTGCTTCACTTCATACCAACGTGAAGTATGCCTCCCCATATTTACAAGGCCACGTAAAGCAACCCCACACAACTTTTCATTGCCTTGTAAATGTTGTCCCCTTTAACGCATTACTCTGCGTGAAAGGAGCGTTCCATGGGTTTTGTTGTGGGTGTTTTCACGCAACATCCATGGAACCTGACACATTTCCAGATTTACAAAACCTTGTAAATCTCGGAATGTGTCAGATTCCTATGCCTCCCCAGGGTAGGCATAAAGGGGGTGCAACAAGGAGAAATACCTTTATTTTTCCTCGATTTTCTTTGTCTATGTGTGCTATATTTTGCAGCACACATAGAAAGAGGAAAACATCGCTTGTGATTGTTTTTGCGCAGGAAGGTGTCCCTTGCTGCACAAAAACAATTGCCCCTACAATGCAGACATCATTGAACCATGGTGCAAGGTGCTTGCATTGGTGAATGGCACCCCTCTGTGAACTACCGCAAGGGAAAAGGAAAGGAATACACCATGTCTTGTAGATACAGCGCTTTCCTGCCCTTTTCTTTTAACGCACGGCAGTGCAGCAGGAAAACTTGCTGCACTGCTGTACATCAAAATATTGTAAATGAGGCTGTCAGGGACTTATTTACAAGCCCATTGCACCGCCAGTGCCATACTTTTGTTGATGCACCAGCGGCCAAGTGTGCCTGCCCATATTTCGAAGGCCACATAAAGCCACCCTACATGACTTTTCATGGCCTTGTAAATTTGGCGGCCCCCTTTCAGGCATTAATCTACATGAAAGAGGCATTCCATGGGTGTTGCTATGGGTGTTCCCATGATTGAGAGTGCAGAACGCAGTGCAAGACCAGAACTCAGGAAGCCCTTTTGCTGTTGCCTCCATCTGCTCCTTTCACTCCGTTGGGGGCCCGTGTTGAAGGAGGTTCAGAGACCGGGACCAGGAGAGTGTGGGACTACACTCCTCGGCGCGCCCTGTGGCAGTGTAGCCGCCAACGTCATTTTCACACCAGAAGGCGCCTACAAGATCTCCCCAGGGCACCCGCAGTGCGGGACGTGTGCGGGCGTGCCCGGGCCACACCCGGGCGAAGCCCGGCCCAAGGGCGGGCCCATCTGCGCCTGTCAGAGCCCAAAAGAGACTGGGCTGGGCCACCCTCCACCAGCTATAATGGGTAAGAGCAAACATCCATGTAGTCAGGACCAGGGTAGCGCAAGAGTGAAGGTGCCTAGGAACTCTGCCTCCATCATATCTTACCTGACCTCCGCCATGGGGGCCCTGAATAAGGAAATTCATAACGCAGAGGTTGAGTTGGGTTTAAGCCCTGACATGCCTGGGAGTACAAATGTATCAGATAGCCCCCCTAAAAATTCTGTTCCTATCGAGCCAGGAGTGCAGATATTTAAGCAGGGAACAGGGGGGAACTCACTTTATTCTGCAATAGACCGGCAAGGGGTGCTGATGGTGTGGCAGATGAGAAAGCTTCCTGAGGGGATGTATACCGGCAGAAGGCCCATCAGCCCAACCCAGGGAACAAGAAGGGGGAAAAAAGGTCAAGCAAACCGGAACATTTATCTGCAGACGTGACCCATAATCAGGTTGGAGATCTGGACTCACGTGTTCAGTCAGTAGTGCAGAAAGTGATGGTGGACATTCTCAATTCACGGTTGGAGCCCATTCTCTCAAACATTGCTAAAGACATTGCTAAGTTGTTTACCTCCATAGAGGGAATTAAGGTAAAATTGGAATGTTTGGAGACCCAGTTAGGGGGCTCAAAAAAATCATGTGATATCTCTAACTGTAACCCCACTTACCGGGCACAAATACAGCCCATAGGAGATAGCAGGGTGGAGGGCCCCGTAATTCTAAATCAAAATTTACGAAAGAATAACTCTGAATCTAACTCTGTAACTAATTTAGACAAACCTATAGGGAGTCAGGCAGGGGTCCATACTCGTTGCAACACTGAGCCACCTAGAGGTCTTCTGTCAAATGATAAGGCTCTGTTTCAGAGCAGGCATCAAGGCATCAATGGGGCTAAAAATGGGATTAACAGCAGAAAACTCCATTTGCCCCCAGAAGCCACTCCCCTAGTTGCCATACTTACAGGGGTTCCCCCACGGAGAGTGTATAGCCTGGAATCCACTATGGGGTGGCTACGCAAAACCAAATATTGGTGTGATCAACACTCTGACAGCAGGATCAATGTTACCTCACACATTATCATGGCTAGACGAGTGGGGTGGTTGGCCCAAAACCCAAATAGATGGATGGTGACTGTATTGTCGTTAATTTTGACAGTGCAGACTTTGTGGGGCGTTTATTTAGGGCTGGCCTCAAGGATGGTCAGGGGGGCATTAGGGCATTGCCACTGGGTTTTTTCTACCCACCCTCCAAGGGCGTATAGTCACTGGGTTGATCTTCTCGGAGTCTTGGCCATAATTGGATAGCCAAAATCGTCCCACTCCCTGTTTAAACACTAGGGAGGAGAATTGTCCTGCTACGTCCCATCAGAGTTTAGTATGTGACCCAAAGGTGCCAATTGGGTTCCCTGAGAGGAAAACAGAAGAAAATGGTTAAACTCTGTCAAAATAGATTCCTCGCCTTATCTTTTTTAGATGAAAATGATTGGCTGATATTGTCTGGTTGTCATCAGAGTAAAACCTGTGAGCATATTAAAGGGCATGGTCTAGATGAGATTAATATTCCTAACTGCAATATTATTAGTTGGAATATTGAGGGCCTGAGAAGCAAAAAAGAGGGTCACAGATGGCTTAAATTGTTAAAAGCCTATGCTATAGTTGGGCTACAGGACACTTGGGATATGGATAACAATTATTTCGGTGGATGGGTACAAATCATACAGCATCCCTGCACAACCATCCCCGTCAGGCAGAGCAAGAGGGGGTCATTTTTTATTGCTATTTTCACTTAAACTGCCAGAGGTTCATAGGATGGTGGATGTGGGTTATCACAATTGTCTGGCAATTTAATTTACTGCTTACAACTTGACTAAAATGTTGTTTGTCCATTTTTCTAATTCAGGTGAAAGTAGCTGTTTAAATGAACATTTACTCAAACTGAAATGTTTTTTCGAGGTGTATCGATTGAAGCAAACCACTTATTATTCAATCATAATTACAGGCGATTTTAATATTCATGTATGTGATTTGAACTGTCTGGGAAATGATTTTTGAGGGCCAGTTGATTCCCCAATCCCACACTTTGAGCATACACAGCATGGGGAATGTTTGGAGGAGCTCTTGGCTGCTGTAGAACATTTGAACCGAGCTTTATTGACATTGAGGATAGGATTCCTACTTTTAAAGCATGAGGGAAAGACACTATCATAGATTCTATATTTATTTCCCCTATCCTTCTACCTCAAGTAATCTTCTACAATGCCAAGTGGTCTCACTTCAGCGACCATAACCTGGTTACCCTTGTGTTGGACAGAGGCTGTGGTCTAAAGGGGAAATCGGAAAAGTTAGGGGGTGAAACCTGTTTGAAAACATATGATCAAGGACGAGGCTAAAATGGGCCAAAGTACTACCGGATCTCTTTTTCTAGGACCTCTGGGTGAAGGCTGAGGACAAGTTAGAAACTTGTCTTGATAACTCCAAACAGGGGCTGGGGGTTCTTTAAGCTTTCAAAGGCATTTGTGCGCAGGTAGCGTCTGACCTCACCTTACCAATAAGATCCAGGCATACTATAGGAGAGAGATGATTTGACAGTAATTGCTCTGAAGCACACTGAAAATTGATAGCAGAATTGAAAAGGACCCCACGAGACCAAGACTACATAGCTAGGTTAAGAAAGTAGTACAAGCTTGCCCTTTCCATAAGGAAAAAGGAAATTAAAGAAGAAGCTTTGAATGCTTTATTATCAGTAGAGATTATAAAAGATAGCTCTAGATTCTGGGCCACTGTTAACAAACCTTTTTTCACTGGGATAGGGAATGCCCCAGTCGAATGTAATATTACAGAAGACCAATGGCTTTCTCACTTTGAAGCCATATATGAGGCCACTGGCAGCTTGGAAGTATTAGCTTGCTGTGAACTTAGGAGGGCTTCTCCCATAATAGTTTTTAACGAAGGTGAAGTGGAATCGGCAATTACGCAAATGACTAGTAATAAGGCCCCCAGGCCCTGACGGTGTCTGGGCGGACTTATATAAACAAAACCCATCCTTTTGGGCCAAAATCCTGAATTATGTTTTTAATGTGTCAAGTAGTCAAGCTTTCCCGTCATCATTAGCATCTTCTACCATTATTCTGGTTTTTAAAAAGGGACAGAGAGGGGACCCACCTTGCTATAGGCCGATATCACTAGTAGACTCCGCAGTTAAAGTTTTTGGGAGAGTGATTTTAACTAAGCTAATGGATTAGCTGGAAGAGAATGATGTTTCAACTAATTTTCAATATGGTTTTAGAAGCAGTAGGGGTACTCTAGATCAGTGTCTAAATTTATTTTTAGTAGCAGGTAAATATACTATAGCTAAAGCGGGGACATTACAGCTGGCATTTATGGATCTTTCGCTGGCTTTCGACTTGGTAAATAGATCCAAGCTTTGGCTTATCCTGCTAGACATGGGCATCGATCCAAGTTTAGTCCACTTCCTGGCTGACCAACACAGGGATCTCACCGCAAGGCCGAGGGTCAACCAAGATGGAAAATGCACAAGGCACTTTGCATCTGGTAGAGGCGTTCGCCAAGGCTGTATTTTAACACCACTACTTTTTACTTTATATATTAATAATTTAGGCAAGGTTTTAGACTCGGCTAGTTTGGACATCCTGCGAGTAGGGGGCAGGTCTATTCCTGTGCTCCTACACGCCGCCGCCGCCGTTTTATTAGCCCGCGCAGCTGTGGGCTCCAGAGGCTTCTAGATTCCTTTGGGACCTACATGAAATCTCTGGATCTAGTGGTTAATATAGCCAAATCACACATAATGACAATGGGTCGAAAACATTAAAAATCTAACATTCTACTGTGAAGGCACAGAATTGACAGGGTGACGTCCTTTACTTATTTAGGGGTACTTTTTGATGAGAGGGGTTTGTGGGTCCCACAAAAGAAAGTAAAAGTAAATGCGATGGCGAGGTCAACGGCCGCTGTGAATGGATTTGCGCAGCGACACGGGTGGCCAAACCAATAGACGCCATGCTTAATATTTATGGGTCTAAATGTATAGCCATCGCACTCTATGGTTTGGTCATCTGGGGTTACAAGTCGATGGAGGGGATACAGACAGCTGCAAATAAGTTTTTAAGTACCCTCTTGTCTGTTCTCCAATCCACTCCTACTTTTGTAATTCGCCAGGAGTTAGGGGTTGGTTACGTGGCAGACAGGTTGAGGTTGGCCCCGGTGGTGTGCTGGCTTAAAACTTGGCTTAACCCTCAATTAAGTCTGAATCATAAGATCATTAGGGACTGTGTCAACCTGGAGCGAGTAAATATTATTCCTTGGTATATTATGTCAAGAACACCTTAACTAAGCTTGACTGTCCAGAACTATTTGATTTCCCTGACAAAATAAAAAAAGATGACTTGACTTTGGTAAAAATACATTTTTTGAATCTGATGTTGGTAGAGCGGGAGGAGATCGAGTTATTGAAACCGTCAGTTAAAGCCTATTTTATGTTAAAAACCTCCCCAGTGATTGAACCTTATTTGAGGATCGTCACGAAGCCGTTCCACCGCTTGCTTTTAACCAGATCTCGCTTTACCTTAATTCATTTCTTTCCGGGTAACTTGCAAGGCTGGAGTAGGTTGTGTGAGTTAGGTCCCTGTACCTGTGACAATTTCCCGATTCAGGACACAATGCGCTTTACAGTGTTCTGTGACCATTACAGTGCTATCCGCGGGAGGTTTTTAGTTCCAATCTTAAAGGGAAAAGGTTTTATACAGGTTAAACCCATTTTACTGTAACTTCAGTTGCTTAATGATCCATGGGAAATTTTTAACATTGCAAGTTCTTTAGTCGCAGCTATGAGACTTAGGAAAATACAGCACCCTATGTTATCTTAAGAGTATCCACTAAGTCCTTGTTATTATCCGTTTAATACTTGCCTTTTTATCTATGAACTACTTTTATTGCAGTGATGCTTTGTTTTATTTGTTTTAACGACAGCCACAATGTTTATCTAATTCAATGAATTCTGGTTTGTATCCTCCCTTACCTTTTTATGTCGCCCATATTTTTGAAGATTCGGTTCTGATGTTTTATTATGTATTGTCTTGTGATTTATGTACTGTATTGGGACTTATGTATGGTATTTTTATGGTTTTTATTAACCAAATAAAGTGGTTTGATTGATTGATTGATTGATTGATTGGGTGTTCCCATGCAACACCCATGGAACCTGACGTATTGTATTCCCAGATTTACAAGGTTTTGTAAACCTGGGAATGCGTCAGATTCCTACACCTAGCTGGAGGACATATAAGGGAGGCAAAACAAGGAGATATACCTTTGTTTCTCCTTGTTTTTCCTTTTCCCATGTGTGCTGAATTCTGCAGCACACATAAAAAGGGGAAAACACCTCTTGTGATTGATTTTGTGCAGGAAGGTGTCCCCCAAACAATGCAGACACCCTTGCATTATGAAGCAAGTGTGTCTGCATTGGGCATGGCATCCCAATGTGCGCTAGTGCAGGGGAAAAGGACTGTCCTTTTCTTTGATACACGGCAGCGCAGCAGGAAGGCTTGCTGCGCTGCCATGCATCAAAAGTTTATAAATGAGGCCCACAGTGTTTCCAGAAAAAAAACATTAAATATCAAGGAAAATCTAAGAGGTCTCAGCTTGGTCCAGCTGTTGACTGTGCCAATTACTTTTGACAACTGTACAAATATGCATTAGTAGCAATTTTGGGGTTTGAATAAAAATGTTGATATTGGTTTTGTATTTGTTACACATATGTATGATTCCTATTTTGTAATTTGCTGTTGATGGACGAAGTGTGAGTGAACTAAAGGAGCTGTTGTCAAAGCCAGGGGTAGGTGAAGCTCACAGAGTGTCACTCTGGGGAATTCCGCAGAGTTGAATGAAAACTCCGCTCCGCCCGTTGTAACTTAGACTGTGGTGGAGCTTGGCCAGAGCGTCACATGCCTTCTACCTTCTGCGAATCCCTTGCTGCAGAATGTAGATCCTCGAGATCGATGAAGAGTTGATGATGACGCTCTCCTGCTGCCTCCTGCATCTGATTTCAGCCTCTGGAGGATTCTCTTTTGTGCGCATGTGTGTTATTGTACCCATGCGCACTAGAAACCTGCAGCGACTGCAAGCCCCGCAGCAGCTCTGTGCATGCACACTGGCACCCGGCTCCTTATTCTATTCTGCGCAACAAGAAAGGAAATAAGGTAAGTTATTTTATTTAAAGTGGTTTGGTGATGGGTGGGAAACTCCGCTATGCAGCAGCAGGACATAGGGTTTTTTGCCAAACTAAACATTCCAAGCGGAACGCAGAGTGGCAAAAACTCCACCGGCTGAGCAAAGTTTACTGTCCGCTCTTAGTCAAAGCATGAAAAGGATGAGAGCATACAAGTATCACTTTACAAATGCTGCACACTTGCAAATAAGCAATTCAATAAATAAGTACATGTACATACAATATGGGTTGCATGACGGGGAGCGAGGTGGGAGAGTGTGGGGAACATTGGAAGGTAAGGGAGTGTAATAAAAAGCACTGGGAAAAAGTGAAAACGGATAGTGAGATAGCAAGGAAACATGCACTCCAATAGAGGCCAGAAAATATAAAGTCTATTTGAGAAAGTAGTGGAAGGATACTGTTAGACGTGGCATCCTTGGTGTGGTTTTCCTGTCTTTTTGCCTCTGCTTCCTGTATTTTTGACTGTGTGCTGGATTTCATTTTTGCTGGTTTAGGTACTTTGGCCACATAGCCACTGACGATCAGTGCCATCGTTCAAGTGCTCCCTATGTAAATTGTAATTCTGATTGGTTATCCATGATTGGCATATTTGGTTTAAAGGTAAGTCCCTTGTAAAGTGCACTGTGTATGCCCAGGGCCAGGAAATCAAATGCTACTTGTGTACCTGAATCACTGATTGTGCCACACACACCAGTAGCCTTTTAAATATGTCTCAGACTTGCAACTGCAATGTCTGCACATGCAGTTTTTACCTGTCATGTCGACCTGGCAAGTGAACTTGCTAGGCCCAAACCTTCTCTTTTCTTACTTGTCAGTCACCCCTAAGTTAGGACCAAGGAAACCCCATGGGCAGGATGCAGTGTATGTTAAAGGTAGGACATGTACTGGTGTTTTTACATGTCCTGACAGTGAAATACTATGTATTTCTATTTTCCCTATTGCAAGGAAAGCTCTCCCATAGACTATCATTGGAGCTCCCTTGCAATATATTACAAGAGTAACTTTCAATTGGGAACAGCTGGAGATTTGTTGTTTATCTCTCTTAAGTCAGAATTTAATAACACACCTTTCACTAAAGGTGGTTTTTAAATTGTGTGTTTGAAAATGCCACTTTTAGAAAGTGGGCATTTGTTTGTTTAACCATCCTTTGTGCCTCTACATGCTTGTAGATTCACCGCCTGGTTTTAGACTTACATGGGTTATTTGTGCATTCATTCCAGACACTCACACAAAGGGATCTGTGATGTGCCCTGCATATGCTGATGAGCCATCCTGGGCTGAGTTGTGGGAGGAGTTGTCATGAGCACCTGAATTGGCTGTGGCTTCTCTGCACAATGCTATCTCCACCCCCTATAGTGTGCTTGGACAGGGCAGATCTGATTTTACTGAGCAAGAGAGACTTTGGGCCAGACGTATCCATATGGGATTTTGCGAGTCCTTAAATGCGATTTTTTGCTAATTGCTATTAATGACTCGCAAAATGGAATGTATGTAGGAATCGCAATATTATTTGCGATTCCTTAATATTCCTTAATTGTGAATCGCAAATTGTGATCCGCAATTAAGAAATACCTTTCCATTCATTCCTATGGGCCTCGAGGCCCATAGGAATGAATGGGAAGACATTCACAATTTGCGAGAACCCAATAGGTACTTGCAAATTGTGCGCACAATTTCAAGGGTGCACCCCTGAAATGTGCATGTGTGCACATGTGGCACACATACATGCCCTAAGGGCATGTATGTGTGCCACATGGCACTTTGAAAAAAGCAAAAAAGTGCTTTTTTCAAAGAATTTGCAAATTACCGCCAACTGTAAGTTGGTGGTAATTTGAGATTCCTTATGCCAAATTCGCACAACTTAGGTGCTTTCTACATCGCATTTAAGGAATCGCAATTTGTGATTCCTTAAATGCAATTTGAAAATAGGGAATCGCAGGTTTTGCAATACCCTATTTGGCGTTGGCCTTTTGGGATGATACATCCCAAAAGGCCTTTTCCCGTTTGAAAACGGGTCGATTCTGAGAATCGGCCCGTTTGCGAACGGGAATTGGGCTGCATCTGCCTGAGAAGAATCTCCAATGGCTTGTGTGTGCTTTCCTCCTGTTCTGAAGTCTCAGAGACACAAAGATTTCACCTACAGCCTTCTTGAACTCCACTGCTGGGAGATCTGACCTGCCCGGGGTACCTATTTGAGTTCTGGGCTCCTGGAAGTAGTTTCTGCTACAGAAAGCTGTGAAGAACTGAAGAAACCTACAAAACTGATGATTTTCTCTTCTTCCGGCTACATTTTGTGACCCAGGACCACCGCGAATGAGAAATTCCTGATGCAAAGCCCTGTGCAGTCGAAGAAATCGAAGCATTGCCTGCCCACGGCCCAAGAAACCACCACATACCAACTCCAACCAGGGCCCCACTGAGCAGCTGAAACAATCGATGTGTCACCTGTCAGCAGCTATGGAAATCAACGCAGCACCCATAGTGCCTGAATTTTCTCACGCGCTGCACCTGTGCGGCAAGTTTTTCCGACGCAACTCCAGAAGACCAGAATCGGCTGGGAACTTGATGAATCACTTCCCCCTACAGTCTGGATTCGATACATCACTTCACCTATGTGCAGCAGAACTATTGCAGTACCTCTCCAAGGACTCAGGAACTGACACATCACTGTGTTTTCCAGTGCTTCCTTCCTCTGCGGTTGTTTGCCTTGTGGATTTTGACACATTTGAGGTACTTTGTGGAAAAGTCACACATCCGTAGATTTCTATGGATAGAATTGCTTGAAATCTTTTAAATATAAATTTTGAATTGTGTATATTGGATTTTTGTTGTTTTGGTCTCGTTTGGTTTAGATAAAAATACTTTATTTCTCTAAACTGGTGTGGTGTCCATTTGTAGTGGTTTTCCTGTGTTAGTGTGCGTGTTTTGTACAAATACTTTATGCATTGCTTCTGACAAACGCCTGTATCCTCTTGGCAAGTTAATAAGGGGATGAGCATTGGTTATTTAAGTGTGTAATCCCTTTATCCTTACTAGAAGGAAGGGTTCCTACTTGGACAAGGTGCATACCACTGCCAACTAGAGACCCCTATTTCCAACAGATCAATTCTCCAAAAAGAACACTATCATACCGAAATGCTAATGGGCAGCACAAGGATATGAACAAGGAGCAAATCGACAGAATCAAGGGCTGACAATTTAAGCAGACAACAAATCCATCCAATCATGAGCTAGGGCCTATCCCAAACCCCACTCTAAGGGCCTAATTATGAATAACTCGTTAAATTCCGTCCTGTGCGTAAACCTCAGTGTTAGACTTGGGGGTCTCTAGTTGGCACAGGTATGCACTTGTGACAAATAGGGACCCTCGCCTCTAGTCAGGGTAAGGGGGTACACTCCTAAAATAACCCCTGCTCACCCCCATGGTAGCTTGGCACGAGTAGACAGGCTTATCTCAGAGGTAGTGTGTAAAGCATTTGTGAACACATACCGTAATCAAGTGACAACACTATAGATGGACACCACACTGGTTGTATATCAAAAATAAGTATTCTTTATATAGTTTTACCACAAGACCATTAAAAGACAAAAATACCCAATACTGTTACTTTAGATGGTAGAATTTAGCTTAGTTCTTTTAAGTTCTTAGATGCGACACTTTAAGTCAATGTACCTTTTAGATGCGACACACAGGGCAACAAAAGTGTTGCAACGATGTTGATGCGATGATGTTTTTGGTGCAAAGAAATAAAGGCGTGAAGATCTTCCAGATGCGGCACGCTTCTCCGATGTTGCGAGAAGACTCGACTCGATGCTTCAGCGGCGACACACTTTACGCTATGCGACGACAGCCGCCTTGGCAGCGGCACTTTTCTCTGATGCTGCGAGACGCTTCCGCTCGATGCGATGTTGCAGCGGCGACACCCCTTTACGCGATGTGACGACAGCAGCTCCGACGGCGGCACATTTCTCCGTGGATGCGAGGCGCTTTTCTTGATGCGATGCAATGCGACAAGTAAGATGGCTGCGATGGTGACACCCTTCTTCGGCGTTGCGAGACACTTCCTGGATGATGCGAGATGCTTCCGCTCGATGCGATGCTGCAGCGGCCACAAACTTTACGCGATGTGACGACAGCAGCTCCGACGGCGGCACGCTTCTCAACACTCCGTTTATGGATGGGTTGGAATTATGAGTTATACGGTATTTAACGCATCTGATAATTATTGGATGTGTTAAATACCTAAAGCTTTGTTAAAATTTAGCAAGTCAAACCTGCCAAAATTTAAAAGGCAAAATGTGGACGATATTTACTGTGTCTTGCAGATTTTGGTGCGTTAAACACCAACATTTTCATGTTATTCCACATATACTCATAATATGTATCATTTATTGCACTCAATAAATAACAAACCCTGTGGTATCACTATTTATCAAAGGCTATAAGTAATGCCTCAACTCATAATCAAGCCCGAAGTGTATATTTATGTATTGGAAGCAATAGATCTTGTTATGTTATGTTATATTACTTAATAAAGTGCACAGCTACTTGAAAGAATGTCCCGGCGCTGGCAAAGGGGAGAATCGGACAGGCTGAGGGTTTAGCTGTTAAAAAGGCAGGTTTTGAGCTTCTTCTTGAACAAATCAATGCTGTCTATAAGCCAAAGAACTCATAGAAGTCTGTTCCGAAAGAGAGGACGTAGATAGGAAAAGGATCTCCCACCCATTCTGAGGCGATCAATGCGGGGCACCTTTGTCAGGCACACCGAGGCAGAACGAAGGGTGCGGGCGCGGGTATAAGCACTCATTCTCTTGTTGAGATATGATGTCCCTGTACCGTACAAGGCCTTATACTGGGTGCCAATGCAGGGCCGTAATGGCCCTGCATTGGCACCCAGTGAAAAAGAGGGTGGCTTTAAAAGCCACCCTCTTTTTCACTGGGTGCCAATGCAGGGCCATTAGGTGAGGGGTCATGTGGGACCTGGGAGGAAGTCTGAGCAGCAGTCTTGCTGCGGAACTCTGAACCACCTGTAGTCTGTTAAGGAGAAAGTCAGGGAGGCCTAAGTACATTGCATTCCCATAGTCTAATTTAGACATAATCAGGGCCTGCACTACCTTTCTGACTTCAGCCTCAGATAGAAGCGGAAGACATTTTTTCAGCATTCTGAGCATGCTGAAGCAAGACCCGGTAAGCCCTTGAATCTGTGAAAGGAAGGAGAGGACGCTATCTATTTTAATTCAGAGAATCTTGACACAGGTTTGCAGGAGGCCAGGGTGTGGCAGGCTGTTCGGCCAGCTGTCTTCCACAAAGGTCCCAATCTCTGTTTTATCCAGGTTGCATCTCAAATCGTGCAACTCTAGCCTCTGAAACACCTTGGTGAGACAACAAGAAATCAGCTTTCCGTCTAAGTCCATGCCTTTTTCACATGTAAACAGCAGCTGCGTATCATCTGTGTACGAGATGACTTTAGCGCCAAGAGACTCTGCGAGAATGAGAATAGCAAGGGGTGTCAGGTATACATTGAACAGAGTGTGACTGAGGTCCAAGCTTTGCGGAACACCCACTGACAGGGGTCTGGCTTGAGCTGTAGATGGTGGCAGCCAGACTTCCTGAATCCGTCTGTCCAGGGATGATGATAACCAGCTAAAGGCCCGGTGTCTGTTCCCTATCTCATGTAGGTGCTCAAGCAGCTTAATAGGGTGGGGCACGATGTCAGGGGTGGTTTCGCCGGCGGCAAGATGGCTGCACTCTGAGCGAGCTCTGCCGGCTGAATGGGAATATCTGCCAGCGTCCGTTAGCAGCGGGGAGGTGCAGCTACACAGAAGGCAGGCTTGTGCTGCTTATTGCCTCTAGCACCGGTGCTGCTGTTCTTGATGGTCCCAGAGCCCTGGGACACCGAGAGGGCCGAGGCCCACTGTCTGGAGGATGGCGTTGCTGCAGCCGCACTGGGACTGCGTCCTACGAGAGGAGCGGTGGGCGGCCTGACCTGTGCGAGAATCGGATTAAAGGCCCTGGAGTGCGCTGCCCGTCTGGACTCGTGATGGCGCCCCCATCTGGGATCCGGGCACCGCTGCTGTCTGTAGCGGGGCGCAGACCGCGTCAGGCTGGGCAAGTGGCTCAGCCTCCCAGAGGTGAGGCTTGATTGCATACACAGGCCCCAGGGCCCTGCATGAGCTGCTATGGCGAAACTGGAGTCCTGCCACCTGCTGAGCGACCGGCCAGAGAACTGTGACGCAGGGCTGCAAACTCCCGAGCATTGAACAAATAAAGTGCAGGAGTGGGGAGGAGGCAAACTGCCGGGCCATAATTGTTCCTTGATGGAGCCCCGCACCTGGAGTGCATGCGAGCTGCAGTGGGCGAGGTGTCTAAGCCAGCTGGGCCCTGAGAAACATAAGTGCTGCGGTGCTGAAGATAGGTGCTGAAGATCCTGCACTGTGGGGGCCCCTGCGACCAGGATGCTGCCCTAGCTCGGAAGTGTGGCACCCTATATCACACCATCCCCCTGAAAGCAACTCTATAATTGCATGCCTGCTTTCTCTGTGGGGCCGCTAGTACTCCACATTCTCTTGCGTGAGACCCCCCTTGCATCATTGGACTACACATGTGCTGGGCATGCTGGAGCACGCCGGTCTTTGGATCACAGACCTGCCCAGTGCCACTAGTTCCGGTCTGGCTGACATCGAGTGGAGGGAACAAACACGCTGGGCCCAACATTTAGTGGGGTGGCCCACAAGGCCAGACTTTATACAGGCCATGATAATGATCACCAAGCTAGTGCTACCCACTACCTCCTGCTGCTTGCGCCTGTAGTGCAGACCCTAATTGCTGGGTCGCCCATGGGAGCTGCTGGACCCGAGCCCCTCCCTGGTGGATCGTGGAAGCTTGTGAGACCTGCTGGGTGGACCTCACCAATCCAACCTCCGCTTGGCGACCTGCTGCACACTGCCATTGTTGACGATCTCCTTGTTGAGTTGGGCCTCTTTGTTGCAGTCACAATGGGGAAGGCTGATGCTAAACAGCCTAAGCTAACCTTCGAAGGCTGCAAGACCAGCAGATGCAGAGCTACACCTCATGAGGCCACACAGACGGATGCGCCGGAGGAGCAAGATGACAGCATATGCTCCTTATTACTCGAGGTCCAATCCAGCCTAAAAACCATTGACTCTAAGATCGACCACTTGACCTCCCGTCTCGACCAGTTCAAACAGCAGGTGGACTCACATGATAACTGTATAATGCAGCTAGATGCTAGGGTCTCTGATGCAGATGATACTAGCACAGAAAACTGACAACGACTCCTGAAGATGGATAAAGTCCTAAAGATAATCAGATCAAAGAACTAAGATCTCAAATCCCTCTACCACAGGAACAATATCCGCCTCACAGGTATTCCTGAATGCACTGACATTGTTAAAATGGAGGACTACTTAGAATCCCTGCTGCGCTAACTTTTGGGCGCAGCCCTATCCGGTCTCTTCATTGTTGAAGGGGCGCATAGGTTTCTTGGCCCTCAGCCATCACCAGCACGCGTACTCAATTATTGCGACCGCAACATACTTTCATTCTACCCTGACTTCACTACGACTGTGCAAGCTGCCCGGAGAGACTTCCTGCCTGCTAAATGATTACTTCAACGATTGCACATCACATACGCCCTTTTATACCCTGCCAAGCTGCGATTCGGCTGCTTTGGCATTTGTTAAACAACTGCAGAAATCCCTCCCCCAGGATCATCCTGCATCGTCTGAAGATGGCCACACAAGTGACAATGATTGACTCTGCTAGCGGGGAAATGGGAAAGTGCTGTCCTACATATGGTGGGCTTCGAACCGATATGCAACAGTGCCATAACTTTACACCATTGCCTTGTTTCTGCCTAATTGTTGTCAATTAGACTCCTACACTTTCCTCCTCACTGCGAACTGTAACGTTCGGCCACCCTGCCTTATTGGCAAGGGGGAAGTCTGGCTGAGCCCACATACCCCACAGGGATAATTCCTGTGTTCTAGTCGCACCTTCCAACCTAGTTGGGGAGTTGGAGTTGGCGGGGTGATGGGCAGCTCTTAGGGGGTATGGCGTGGTAAACTCATGCCCCTGAGTTCTGTTAAATTGTTGCACCTGTTTTATTTTGAACATGATAACAATTGCATTCAATGACAGGTATAATATGCTCTACGATATACTATCTCCCGGCATTAAAATGTATGGCACAACAATATACACTCACTGGACTCTGCGCATGACTGAGGTGACTTTTCTAACGTGGAGCATTAGAGGCATGAATGACCAACACAAAGCACATATCATGCATACATATCTCACTAGGCATAAAACTGATGTTTGCTTTCTACAAGTGACACACCTCATAGCCACCAACGCTGCTAAACTGCACACTGGGGGGAGTCCTATTCTTCATTCTACTCCAACTACGCAAGAGGTGTCACAATACTATTCAGAAAAGGCTTGCCTTGGCGCGCTACGCAAATTCATATAGGTACTGAAGACAGATATGTGATACTGGGTGGGATTCTTTATGCACAGCCTGTAATTCTGGCAGCCATTTATAGCCCGAATACAGACAACTCAGAATTCTACACCCATATGTGGAGACTAATCTCCCCAAACGGCCCCCACCCGCTGATATGGGGTGGCGATTTTAACATTGCACCGCAAGGCACATTGGACCATTCGGACGCACGTTTGAAACACCCTCAGGCCACCTTTGCACTGCGTACACTTATGCGAGATAACAATTTAGTTGACACCTGGGAGCACGTTCACCCCGACGGACGCAAAAGTATCTGCGTTTCCAACACACACGGCTCTTGGTCCTGCATTGACCTGTGGCTCGTCACTTGGGATGTCACATGCTGAGCCATGTCCGTTGAGCACCTCGTGCGCACTAGGCCTGGGCTAAAATTCTGTTCCGCTCGCGGAAAATGCGATTATTTGACATGTTCGCATTCCACGGAGAACGTGAAAATGTCAAAATTTCCTCAATACGCATTTTACCGGAAATGTTTTGCTTGCTCGCGCTGTAAAATAATACATTCTCGCGTGCGCGCGATCACCTTACCTGAATCCCCGCGTTCGCCGACAAGTTTTCCCGATCCGGTTGCGTTCTCCATGAGATGTTGGATTGTTGGTAGCCATTTGTGCTGTCTCTCGACAGTTCGCGCCCTTAGCAACGTCATACGTCACGCAATCACGTCTTTCTTCTCGCGATCATGCACCGCGAGACAAGTGAAAACAAGATGGCCGCGCCCGCGAGCAACTGCATGGGTAAGTTGGCCAGCCGCGACCACGCAGAAAATACCGCGAAAGGGCGGGAAAAAAACTTCCGCATCTTCGCGATATTTCCGCGTGTTTGCGAAGATTTTTAACATTTTCGCGATAATTTGCGAAAGTGAATTTTGCAAATTCCGCCCACCCCTAGTGCGCACCCTATCGGATCACTTCCTGGTACGCATGGCCGTGTGGATCCCATTGACTCCCCAACATATGTTTGCATGGCGCCCACCTCCCTACACGCATCGTGATTCTGCATTTACAGAGGAGCTGTGCGTGCCACTCACAGCAAGGCTGCGACAGCACCATACGCAGCATGGCATTGGGTTCTCAACCCGCAGTTTGGTGACATCCATGTATGCGGACGATGTTCCATTGTATATACGCGAGCCACAGAGCAATCTGGCACCAATGACAAGAGAGGTGATGCGGTTTGGAGGTTTTTCTGGGGTACAAATAAATTGGAGTAAATCCATTCTTTTTCCCTTAACTGATGCAACACTGCCCTTCTCCATGGAATACTCGATAAAAAGACCACAGGACAGACTAAGTATCTTGGCATATGGCCGAGCAGAGACATGGAGGAGCTCTGGAAAGCAAATTTCTGTAAAACTATGGAATGGTTGGAAACCATAATTCTCATGTGGAAACCTCTTACTCTCTTTGGCGGCCTGCATTGCGATAGCCAAAATGGTTGTTTTGTTTTTAAATATTTTGCAGCCACTTACCTCACATTTTTAAAAAAGACTATGCTCCAATATGATCACCTTAATATGGGCCAGTCGACAGCCACTCATTACCTACGAAACCTTGATACTGCCCTTCTTCCGTGGCGGGATGGGTGCTCAAAATTTTAAGCTCTATGCACTGCACACTGCGCCCATGCCTGTTTCCTTCATTTTTGGTTGCACTCAATGCCCTTCCAACCGCACGTGGCGGTTGAGATGGACCTTGCCTCCCCTGGGACGCTTCAAACGACACTGTTCCTGACGTACATGGCCCCCAGAAGTGAAATTAACAGAGTTAATGTATGTGCTGGGCATGGGAAGGGATCCGTAGACACACAGGGGACAAAGCTCTACATGTGCCAGTGACGTAACTAGCAAATAATCCCTCTTTCTCTCCACTGCAGACCAGTGGTATGGCTTGTCAATCTGTGACACTAGGTATACGTACCAATGCTGACCTCTATCCCAATGGACAGTTTATTCCTCTCACCGAGAACACAACCCCACTTGACAACCTGTTGTATTATCAAATCAGAGCAACCTGTAGAAACATTAATGACATATTCCCGGACTCCCCACTGCCAAATGCAGCACTTGAATGTATCCACATGCTGACATACCCACGCAGACTTGTCCCTAGGTGGTATGTGTGAGAAGTTGGCCTGATATATGCTGTCCACTAGTTAAAGTGGGCACCTTGTATCGGTCCAGACAACCCCTTCAGGTGAATAGGTTAAAGACAACCTTTATTGAAGGCTATCCTAGTGGTAGCTATGGAGAGCAGCCTTCAGGCTAAGTCTTGACGGAATGTAAAGCAGCTTGTTTTACCAGTCTTTAATCTCTTGAATGATCAAATGAAAGGACAAGCACACCAGGTATATATTTAAAATATATGTATTTAAGATAAAACACACCCCTCTAGTCTCTTTATGAGTCTGGAGTTCGAAGTACTTAAGTTACATGTTAGCAATCAACAGTAATAGCACAGATACACGTTTGGGCCCTAGGGGCGTGCCAAACGATATACCAATAAAGTGGTATAAGAACCACGACTGAACTAGACACAAGGCCTAGAGCCTGTAGAATCACTGGGACCCCAAGTAACCACCCAAGGTAGTAATACAGGGGACCCACGGGGGCCGTGTGATGTGTGTGAACACAGCCGCGGGTTCCTGATAGCTTCTATGGGCAATGTCGCGGTTGGAAATTTAAGGATTAGGGACACTTAAAAATGAGTCAGGACCAAACCCTTTTGGACTTAGGAAGTTCTAGGGCTAGCACCCATGGGAACACCGGAGTACTTGTGTTACCTCACCCAGGGAAGCCGGGTGCATAGGTGTCTTTTGGTGTCGGGTTGCCGATTTCAATGGAAGCTGGCGAAGAAGTGCTGCTGGCGTGAAGAGAAGTGTCCAAAGCGATCCAAGCCTGGATCTAGGATGGAAGGAACCTGAAAGCAGAGGGGACAGAGTCTGGGTCATTTGCCAGTGACCAAGGGCACGATAGACCAATGCTCACAGATGTCAGGTGCTTCAGGTGAGTTGACGGGTGTCTTGACTCTTCAGTCACGAGGTCCAGTAGGTGCCGATGACAACCAGGAGCTGGATTCGAGCTGTCCCACAAAGTCTGTTGAGTGCTAGACATACTCTAGGGTCCCACCTATGGTAGTGTTTGGAAAGAGGGGTGATTACAACCATTTCCTTTGTCCAGTTTTGTGCCAGAGCAGGGGCAGGTAGCCCCTGCAACCGGTTCGAACTGGACTATGCTCAGGAACACCAAGTGTGCCCCCAGTGCAGGACTTCAAAACACCAGAGAGTGCTCCCGCCGAGCCCCAATACACATCTGCCTGTCTGGGGAGGTGATAACACCTCCCTGGGACAGGAAACCTATTGTCCAGGCCTCCCCTGCCGGAGTTTCGGTCAGCAGCAGGAGGCCAGACCCGTGTCTGTGGCAGAGGTATCCATTTTGTGATGCCAGGGCTGTAGAAAGTCCTACCGGGTTAGACCAGTGTGAACATGTCTCTCCCTCTAGAAGGGTGGAATGCTACCCCCGCTGCCAGAACTGGTGGGGGTAGTATTCCAAAGTGTTTGACACCAAACATGACGTTTCCGTGCAGTCAGTCCAAAGTTAGCATTTACCGCGAGGTTATAATGCACTTAAGAGTATATGGTCAGGCTGCACCACAAACAGCATCAGAGGAGGTACTCCGAACGCTGCAGGGGGGCTCTGCTCATGTAGGGACCCCCTCTCCCATAAAAACCAAGCACTCTGCCTGCAGGATTCTTAAGGCCTGCCATAGGAGTGACTTATAGGTTTTATATGTGTGTGCAAAGGTAGTGAAATAGGTAGCCTATACCACTGTAAGGGGTGGAAGCACCACCTTACCCGGGCTGCAGTAGCAGACCTGTGGTGTCATTTTGGAGTGCTTCCCAGGGGTGGTATAATACATGCTTCAGCCCCTGGTAGGCCTCTGAGGTACCTATGCCCTAGGTACATAGTATACCATATACTAGGGGCTTATAAGGCAATCCAGAATCCAATTAGAAATGTACCTAATGTACATGGAAACCATTTTAGAGAGGAAGCAGCTATGCTGGGGTCCTGATTAGCAGGGCCACAGCCAGACTAAGGTCGTAAAACAGTGAAACACCAGCAAAAAGTGGGGGTACCCATGTGAAGCAGATCCTACTCTCCTACACAACCCCCCTCCCCCCCAAACGCAGGGATATTAAACTAACCTTGACCAGTTGAGTCTTCATGTTCTAAGTGGAAATACCTAGAGAGTCATCTGCTTTGGCATGGTTACTCCCAGGTCTATGTTCTACTGTAAAGTCCATCCCCTGTAGGGAAATGGACCACCTAAGCAGTTTGGGGTTTTCACCCTTCATTTGTTTTAGACATAAGAGGGGCTTATGGTCTGTCTGAACAAGGAAGTGAGTACCAAACAAGTATGACCTCAACTTCGTCAGAGCCCAAACCACAGCAAAGGCCTCCCTCTCAATGGCTAACCAATGTTTCTCTCTAGGGGTCAGCCTTCTGCTTATGAAAGCTACTGGCTGATCCTGATCTTCATCATTCAATTGTGACAGTACAGCCCCTACCCCCAATTCAGATGCATCTGTTTGGACAATGAACTTCTTGGAGTAGTCAGGACTCTGCAGAATGGGAGCAGTGCACATGGCTTGCTTCAGGTCATCAAATGCCTTTTGACAGCTAGCTGTCCACTGAACCTTTTTGGGCATCTTTTTTAGAAGTCAAGTCATTCAGGGGTGTCACTATGGATCTATACCCCTTGAAAAATCTCCTATAGTACCCAGTCAGGCCTAAGAAGGCTCTCACCTGAGTCTGGGTAGTGGGAGCAACCCAGTCCATGATGGTCTGGATTTTGCTCTGTAGTGGTTGAACCTGGTCTCCTCCTACAAGGTGGCTCAGGTACACAACCTGACTCTGCCCTATCTGGCACTTAGTAGCCTTGATAGTTAGGCCTGCCTTTTGCAGGGCCTCCAAACCATTCCACAGGTGGACCAGGTGATCCTCCCAGGTGGAGCTAAAGACATCAATATCATCTAGATATGCTGCACTATAGTCTTCCAGACCTGTAAGGACTTGAGTCACCAACCTTTGGAAAGTGGCAGGTGCGATGCGTGCTAGTGGTGCCATGTAGACGTTGAACAGCGTCAGGCTGAGGGAAGATCTTTGAGGGACGCCGCAGATGATCTCAGATGCAAAAACAACAATTGATGGACAGAATGCAGAACAATGTCATACATTCACCCCAGTACAGAGATCTGGCCCTAATCCATCGTTTTTTTGCTCACCATGCCATTCCAGTTTGAACCCAGCCATATGCAAATCAGTCTTGACCCTGTGCCCCATGGGAACAGTCCAGCCCGAACTGCCAAGCCAGGTCCTCCCTGGACTGGAAACAAGCATCCTAGGACCAGTTTCGGGCTTTCAGCCCTCGTCAGCCAGGATAGCTTGATTCCAGTGGCATGGAGAGCAAGGGACTCACATCTGAGTATACCCTTCCCACTCGGGGTGACAAATGCAAAAACAACAATTGATGGACAGAATGCAGAACAATGTCATACATTCACCCCAGTACAGAGATCTGGGCCTAAATCCATCGTTTTTTTGCTCACCATGCCATTCCAGTTTGAACCCAGCCATATGCAAATCAGTCTTGACCCTGTGCCCCATGGGAACAGTCCAGCCCGAACTGCCAAGCCAGGTCCTCCCTGGACTGGAAACAAGCACCCTAGGACCGGTTTCGGGCTTTCAGCCCTCGTCAGCCAGGATAGCTTGATTCCAGTGGCATGGAGAGCAAGGGACTCACGTCTGAGCATACCCTTCCCACTCGGGGTGACAAATGCAAAAACAACAATTGATGGACAGAATGCAGAACAATGTCATACATTCACCCCAGTACAGAGATGTGGGCCTAAATCCATCGCATTCCGTCCATCATTTGTTTGTTGTAACGCTTTTCGCCCTAAGTGGGATGGGTATTCCCAGACGTGGGACCCGTGCTCACTATGCCACTGGAGTAAAGCTATCCTGGCTGATGACGGCTGATAGCCAGAAACCGGTCCTAGGATGCTTGATTCCGGTCCAGGGAAGACATGGCTAGGCAGTTCGGGCTGGACTGTTCCCATGAGGCACAGGGTCAAGACTGATTTGCATATGGCCATGTCTAAACTGGGGTGGCGTAGTGGGCAAAAGAACGATGGATTTAACCCAGATCTCTTGACTGGGGGAGAATGTCTGCATTGTCAGCATTCCGTCCATCATTTGTTTGTTGTAACGCTTTTCGCCCTAAGTGGGATGGGTATTCCCAGACGTGGGACCCGTGCTCACTACGCCACTGGAGTAAAGCTATCCTGGCTGATGACGGCTGATAGCCAGAAACCGGTCCCAGGATGCTTGATTCCGGTCCAGGGAAGACATGGCTTGGCAGTTCGGGCTGGACTGTTCCCATGAGGCACAGGGTCAAGACTGATTTGCATATGGCCATGTCTAAACTGGGGTGGCGTAGTGGGCAAAAGAACGATGGATTTAACCCAGATCTCTTGACTGGGGGAGAATGTCTGCATTGTCAGCATTCCGTCCATCATTTGTTTGTTGTAACGCTTTTCGCCCTAAGTGGGATGGGTATTCCCAGACGTGGGACCCGTGCTCACTATGCCACTGGAGTAAAGCTATCCTGGCTGATGATGGCTGATAGACAGAAACCGGTCCTAGGATGCTTGATTCCGGTCCAGGGAAGACATGGCTTGGCAGTTCGGGCTGGACTGTTCCCATGAGGCACAGGGTCAAGACTGATTTGCATATGGCCATGTCTAAACTGGGGTGGCGTAGTGGGCAAAAGAACGATGGATTTAACCCAGATCTCTTGACTGGGGGAGAATGTCTGCATTGTCAGCATTCCGTCCATCATTTGTTTGTTGTAACGCTTTTCGCTCTAAGTGGGATGGGTATTCCCAGACGTGGGACCCGTGCTCACTACGCCACTGGAGGAAAGCTATCCTGGCTGATGACGGCTGATAGCCAGAAACCGGTCCTAGGATGCTTGATTCCGGTCCAGGGAAGACATGGCTTGGCAGTTCGGGCTGGACTGTTCCCATGAGGCACAGGGTCAAGACTGATTTGCGTATGGCCATGTCTAAACTGGGGTGGCGTAGTGGGCAAAAGAACGATGGATTTAACCCAGATCTCTTGACTGGGGGAGAATGTCTGCATTGTCAGCATTCCGTCCATCATTTGTTTGTTGTAACGCTTTTCGCCCTAAGTGGGATGGGTATTCCCAGCCGTGGGACCCGTGCTCACTACGCCACTGGAGTAAAGCTATCCTGGCTGATGACGGCTGATAGCCAGAAACCGGTCCTAGGATGCTTGATTCCGGTCCAGGGAAGACATGGCTTGGCAGTTCGGGCTGGACTGTTCCCATGAGGCACAGGGTCAAGACTGATTTGCGTATGGCCATGTCTAAACTGGGGTGGCGTAGTGGGCAAAAGAACGATGGATTTAACCCAGATCTCTTGACTGGGGGAGAATGTCTGCATTGTCAGCATTCCGTCCATCATTTGTTTGTTGTAACGCTTTTCGCCCTAAGTGGGATGGGTATTCCCAGCCGTGGGACCCGTGCTCACTACGCCACTGGAGTAAAGCTATCCTGGCTGATGACGGCTGATAGCCAGAAACCGGTCCTAGGATGCTTGATTCCGGTCCAGGGAAGACATGGCTTGGCAGTTCGGGCTGGACTGTTCCCATGAGGCACAGGGTCAAGACTGATTTGCATATGGCCATGTCTAAACTGGGGTGGCGTAGTGGGCAAAAGAACGATGGATTTAACCCAGATCTCTTGACTGGGGAAGAATGTCTGCATTGTCAGCATTCCGTCCATCATTTGTTTGTTGTAACGCAGATGATCTCAGAGGCATCGGATCGGAACGGGGGGAAGCGGACTCTCTGAGTTCTGCCAGAGAGGAAGGAGGTGGGCCAGTCCAGGGCCTTGTCCCGGATCCCTGCGTCGTGGAGTGAAAGGGTGTGCTATGCCTTAACACACAACTCTAAGTTCAGTAGAACTTACTGTATACTAAACTTGATATTATATGTACCTAAGGTACATTTAGTGGTAGCTATGGAGAGCAGCCTTCAGGCTAAGTCTTGACGGAATGTAAAGCAGCTTGTTTTACCAGTCTATAATCTCTTGAATGATCAAATGACAGGACAACCACACCAGGTATATATTTAAAATATATGTATTTAAGATAAAACACACCCCTCTAGAGTCTCTTTATGACTCCGGAGTTCGAAGTACTTAAGTTGCAAGTTAGCAATCAACAGTAATAGCACAAATAAACGTTTGGGCCCTAGGGGCGTACCAAATCATATACCAATAAAGTGGTATAAAAACCACGACTGAACTAGACACAAGGCCTAGAGCCTGTAGAAGCACTGGGACCCCAAGGAACCACCCAAGGTAGTGACACAGGGGACCACGGGGGCCGTGTGCAGTGTGTGAACACAGCCGTTGGTTCCCGTTAGCTTCTATGGACAAAATTTGCAGTTGTAAATTTAAGGATTAGGGACACTCAGAAATGAGTCAGGACCAAACCCTTTTGGACTTAGGAAGTTCTAGTGCTAGCACCCACGGGAGCACCGGAGTAGTCGTGTTACCTCACCCAGGGAAGCCGGGTGCATAGGTGTCTTTTGGTGTCGGGTCGTCGATTTCAATAGAAGCTGGCGGAGAAATGCTGCTGCCGTGAAGAGGAGAAGTGTCCGAAGTGATCCAAGCCTGGATCTAGGATGGAAGGAACCTGAAAGCAGAGGGGACAGAGTCTGGGTCACTTACCAGTGACCAAGTTCACGATAGACCAATGCCCACAGATGTCGGGTGCTTCAGTTGAGTTGACGGGTGTCTTGACTCTTCAGCCACGAGGTCCAGGAGGTGCCGATGACAACCAGGAGCTGGATTCGAGCTATCCCACAAAGTCTGTCGAGTGCTGCGGTGTCGGCGACCAGATAGGACCTAACAAGCCTTGGCAACAGCAAGTCACTTGGAATCAGAGAAAGGATGGCGGTGCAGACCTGCAAGGTCTGTGGAACTCACCCAGCAAGGGTAAGTCAGGGCACGTCTGGATCAACCAGGAAAGCCCAATCAGACGAGGAGTTGCCTTCGTGGGGACCTACTAGCCAACAGGCTAGTGATTGCGAAGGAGCCTCAAGCGGTTGCACTGGAAACTGGCCCATGGGTCACTCGTGGAGTGGAAGCCAGAAATCTTCGGTGCAGGTGGTGCCTAAGGCTGGGGCTACTCGGAGCCCAAAACACAACTTCAAGGAAGACCAGGAAGATGATGGAGCCGCAAAATTTCACGGTGTCCAGGGGTCACGGTTCCACGTCACCTCCTAAAGGTATGGGCCTCAGCTTTGCTGGGGACTCAGGGTAGCCTCGGGAAAGTCTGGAAATCTACCTCTGGGGATGCAGAGACTTCGGTGTCCGGCTGGAGCTTCAAAATTGCAGAACAGACAGTTGCTTCTTTGGTGCCTGCTAAGCAGGGGGGTCACTCCTTGACCCCAAGGGAGATTTCTTTAGTCTTCTAAGCAAAGTAGAACGTCAAAGGTCCAGGATATATATTGAAGAGTCGTCCAGGGTAATCTAAAGTCGAAAGGAATGGGTTCCCAATACTTATACAAAGTTTGGGGGTTGGACATACTCTAGGGACCCACCTATGGGAGGGTTTGGAAAGAGGGATGGTTACACCCATTTCCTGTGTCCAGTTTCGCACCAGAGCAGGGGCAGGTAGCCCCTGCAACCGGTTTGAACTGGACTATGCACAGGGACACCAAGTGTGCCCCCAGTGCAGGACTTCAAAGCACCAGAGAGTGCTCCCGCCCAGCCTCAATGCACATCTGCCTGTCTGGGGAGGCGGTTACACCTCCCTGGGACAGAAAACCTACTGTCCAGGCCTCCCCTGACAGAGTTTCGGTAAGCAGCAGGAGGCCAGATCTGTGTCTGTGGCAGAGGCATCCATTTTGTGATGCCAGGGCTGTAGAAAGTCCTACCGGGTTAGACCAGTGTGACCATGTCTCTCCCTCTAGAAGGGTGGAAGGCTACCCCCTCCACCAGAACTGGCGGGGGGCTAGTATCCCAAAGTGTTTAACAGCAAACACGACATGTTTCCGTGCAGCCAGTCCAAAGTTAGCATTTACCGCGAGGTTATAATGCACTTAAGAGTATATGGTCAGGCTGCACCACAAACAGCATCAGAGGAGGTACTCCGAACGCTGCAGGGGGGCTCTGCTCATGCAGGGGCACCCTCTCACATAAAAACCAAGCACTCTGCCTTCAGGATTCTTAAGGCCTGCCATAGGAGTGACTTATAGGTTTATATGTGTGTGCAATGGTAGTGATATAGGTAGCCTATACCACTGTAAGGGGTGCAAGCACCACCTTACCCGGGCTGCAGTAGCAGACCTGTGGTGTCATTTTGGAGTGCTTCCCAGGGGTGGCATAATACATGCTTCAGCCCCTGGTAGGCCTCTGAGGTAACTATGCCCTAGGTACATAGTATACCATATACTAGGGGCTTATAAGGCACTTTAGAATCCAATTAGAAATGTACCTAATGTACATGGAAACCATTTTAGAGAGGAAGCAGCTAGGCTGGGGTCCTGATTAGCAGGGCCACAACCAGACTAAGGTTGAAAAACAGTGAAACACCAGCAAAAAGTGGGGGTACCCATGTGAAGCAGATCCTACTCTCCTACATTATACGTCTACCCATGCAGCCTCCCCGGTGGACTCTGAGCGCAAGCGCTACGCATGGCTAGCAGATCTAGCTGAGGGACCTTCACCAGAAGAGTGGCAATACTGCTGTAACCAGACCAAACAACTCTCTCCCAACTATCGACTGCATCTGATACACTTTAAGTTTCTGCACAGACTCTATTGCACCCCAATGGCACTTCACAGAATGGGCCTGGCTGTGTATGTGAGATGCACACAATGTTCGGCACCTGATGCAACATACACACCTGGCCTGGACATGCCTAAAGGTAGCAAACTACTGGCAGGACGTGTGCAAAATCATTAGCGCCATCACCTCCGAAACCATCACACCTGATCCCCTCACATGTTTACTGGGACATGTTAAGGACGTCCCGGACATTAGCCGAAGACTGGTTGCAATGCTGTTGATGTTGTGCAGGGTGGCGATCCATTGGGGCCGCAAGCTGGCACCACTGTCCAAATACTGGATTGCAGACGCAACACTCTTCCAGACGCACTTGAGTGAATAATGGAACCTAATGCCTCTTGCTAGTAGGCTGCATTACATCTGGGATCCCCTGGTGACATACCTCCGTCAATCAGATGACACTGAGGAAATTCCTGACCAAACCCCAGACCCCATGGCCCTGAATGTTAGCGCAATCCCCGACAGTGACAGACCTGCAACTCTATGATGGTTAGATATTATGACTTATATAAATGCCAGCCGAATAGTTTTGCATGCCCGGATAATTACCATATTGCCATGTATTTTCCATGTGCCATTGTCATGATCCAAAGTCTAGATGTTAAACTGTATAATTGAATGCATAAAATGTAACATGCCTTATTCTCAATAAAGTAAAGACACCCTAAGGTCGAGCAGTTTCAGCATGGCTTTACCATCCCTATCAAGGGTGCTCCGGACATGCTCTAGGAGTGCGGTCACTGTGCTAAATTAGGGGCAAAAGCCGGATTGAGTAAGGTAGAGAATTCCATTGTCTTCCAGAAAACTGGAAAGTTGGCGGCTAACTTCTTTCTCCAGAATTTTAGCAAAAGCGGGTAGAAGGGAGATAGACCTGTAGTTTACTGCTTGCTTGGAGTCAGCTGCAGGTTTTTTTAGTAGCGGTAGAACTTTGACCTTTTTACATAAAGAAGGAACCTCCCCTTTTGCCAGCGAGGTATTGAATATGTGGTTCACAGAGGAATTGATAGACAGTGCCGCCATATTTAGCACCATGATGGGGTCGAGGGAGGAGCCCGAATTGAGGCTATTTAACTCTGCAAGAGACTGAGCAAGGGAAATGGGAGCTAAGACGTCTAAGGTGGCATACGTGGGTGTGGAAGGAGATAGCCATGCCCTTTGACTCAGTAATAGAGGTGTTGGGTTCTGGAAGCTGTTTTGGATAGTCCTGATTTTTTCATAGAAAAACAGGTTGAGTTCCTTGCACCACTCCGCCGTGGCAGTGCAGGCTCTAGAAGTGACAGGGGGGCGCAGGAAAAACATCTACAATTTTGAAGATTTCCTTTGCTTTGTTGTCCGCTTCCATAATCTTAGTGTCGTAAAAGCTTTTTTTGGCAAGGTGTAATTTTCCCTGATACACTTTTAGTGCATTCTTGTATGCAGCTTTATCACCTGTGTGATAATTCTGTCTCCATGCTCTCTGAAGCTTCTTGCAATGACTTTTACAGGTGCTAATTTCGGTATTAAACCATGGAGAGGTAGGGCCTGATCTAGCCTGAGAGATCTTTTTAATGGGTGCTAGCGAGTTAACCGTCTCACTGATCCAGCTACCTTGCCAACAGGTAGCTAAAGCTGTCTGTAGCCAAGACCAAAATAAGACATGAAAATTCCCAAAATGTCAAGAAGAAACCAAATTAAGTCAAAGAAATGCATTTGACAAGGATGCATCATATGGTGCAAGGATGCCTGTGTTGCAGGGATGATTGTGCAAAAAGGGACACATTCTTGCACAAAAATAATCATTAATTGCATTTTGCTCCTTCTATGTGTGCTGCAGAAAGCAGCACACATATAAAGACTAACGAATGAGGAGAAATACAAATATTACTTCTGGTTGCGCTAATCTAATGCCTCCTTTTGAGAGGCGTTAGTTTTTGGCACTGCCTCAGATTTACAGATCCTTGTAAATCTGGAGCAGTGCCAAAAAGCAATGGGTGTTACTGGGAATGCCCACAGAAACAACCATTGCACACCCTTTTGCCACAGAAAACTGCACTGCAGACAGCCATATGTACAAGGCGGCGTTAAGCCACTCTAAGTGATGTAGCACTGCCTTGTAAATATAGGCTAGCATGGAGCGCCACTGAAGCATACAAAAAAGTGATGCTCCGGTGGCACCAGGAACTTGTAAATATTCCCCAGGGTTACTCCATCACTAACGTAACGGATATCCCGCCCACCGTATTACAATTCCATTATATCCTATGGCACTTGTAATATGGTGGGTGGGATATTCGTCATGTTTGTGTTGGAGTATCCCATCCGCTAAGATTGTAATCAGGCCTTAAGTATGAACACCATTACCACAATTCCCTTTCACTCCACTTCACTCGCCCTTGCTTGAGCCATTGCTCTCAATATCAATTTAAAAAGAGGGTGCTCTTCTCTTGCATTTAAGCAATGATCTTCCTTCTGGTTCCAGTTGAAGTTATTTAACATGAGTGGGAATTTAGGATCATAGAATGAAGGGGGTCGTTTTTTTTTAGAAATTAGTTTAAAATCCTGGTCAGATCCAGCATTATACACAGACGGGCATATTTAGAAGCCCCTATTGCCACCACAAGATCACTTTTAGTGATGTTGTGTTGGCGATAGAGGGTTTTCCTTATTTACAAGCAATCACAAGGCAGCGTTAAGCCACTTAAAGTGGCTTAACACTGCCTCGTAAATAAGGCACCCTTTCACGCTGTGCTTAGTATAAAAAGGGGAGGGCAATGGGTGTTGCGGTGTGAGTTTTCCTGCAACACCCATTGATTTTGATGCTGCCCCCTATCTACAAGGGTGGCGTAAATAGGAGTCAGCGCCAAAATGAATACCAGGGAAAACTAGGTTTTAAACAGGTGAAACGAGGAGAATTGCTTTATTTCTCCTCATTTTTGCTGTTTCCATGTGTGATGCACTGTGCAACACACACAGAAACAGTACATTGCCATTGATTGTTTATGTGCAGTAAGGTGACCCTTCCTGCACATAAACATTCTAAACAAAATTATGTTTTGCAACTTCTATGTGTGCTGCATTACGCAGCACACAAAAAAGTTACAAATCGCCATATAAAGACAATCTTCCCCTGAACGCAGACACCCTTACACCATGGTGCAAGGGTGCCTGCGTTGGTGCTAGGCTGTTAAGTTTAGCGCCACTGCAGGGGGAAATGCAGGGTTTGCCCATATTCTGGTAAATATGGTGCAGCCCTACGTTTCTGAAGTAGCGGAGCGTGACATGGAGCCAAGGAGGCCAACGCCACACTCCGCCACTTCATTGTAAATATGCCCCAGAGTTTTCATGATTCACTTGCGACTTCCCAGTTGTTAAACTCCAAATAATCACTGTTAAGTGAGTTTAAAACTCCACATAGGGCTTTACAAGCAATAATATTTTTTTTCTTTTTTAATGGCTCTTCTACACTGCTTCTCAACTCAGTGACCCACTGGTCACTTTATTACCACGAGCGCCAAACAGATAAGGGGAGAATTAGCATTAAGAATGGTGACATCAGTAGCGGCTATAATAGGGCAGTAGTGGTGAGGTGGGGGGTTAAAAATATCCAATTTCACTTACCCGCTGGCTGACCCTTTCCTCTCTCCTCTTCGGTCGACGCAGACAACAGGCTCCCCTAGCCAATCATAACGCTGCTGTCAACAGCATGACAGAAGTGCTGTGATTGGTCTGAGAGCCCTCGCTCAGCATTCAGACAGACAGTTGGAGCCTGTGCATGTTCTCTACCCAGGCTGTGCAATACAGCCGGGTGGAGACCATGCCAAGTGCACATGACTGTTTGGCCGGCCCAAGACGGTTGGCCAAACCGTCATGCGAACTTTTAAAGTGCTCAATACCCACCCCCCTGCACTGTGGGATGTCCCACCCGATTCCTTCAGAGCCTTTTGAAAAATAAATGATAATAACATGGTCTTATTATCATTTTATTTTTCCTGTGGGGCGATGATACTACACCTTAGCAAAGGAGCCACATCTGGGCGACACAAGTTACTCTGTAGGCATGCACACACGTCCCTTGAACACAGCGGAGTCCTCAGCCACTGCCCTATGTTGATTTCAAGGTTAAGCCAGCGAACGTGACTGGTCGTATGAACTGGGATGTTGGCAGGATTACTACATTTTCTTAAAGCACAATCTGGCTTTTAAGCTTGGCCCATGAAATAAAGACCCTTTGCCAGCGCAGACTGTCATACTTAAAATATGCAAATATAGATGTATCCACCCTCATTGGTACTTTTTGTTTTTTAGATGGCATGAAGTAGTACCACGGTCTTGTATTTTGATAGCACTTGAAGTACGAGGTGTTATATTTTGCCCATTTCTGTGGCTCTCGTTTTATTAACCTTTGAAGAATTAATTGCAGAGTTGTCCACAATGAAATGTGAATCTGTGACGTTCAAGTTGACCACTGTAGAATCAGTATATCACTATCTAAACAGCTATGTCCACTAGCCCGATGTGTTAGACAATAAAGTAATTCAGGGGTCCAAGGCCTCCCCAGTAGAGAGTATCTAGCTGGTCTTAGGTTGCAACAGTGTTAAAGTAGCCCACGTGGTTAGCACGCCCAATGAAGAATACATTTTTGCACAGATCCATGTGCTTTCCATGTCATCCCTGTTACAGTTGCTCACCATTGGGGGGGAGGGGTATGCATTGATAGTACAGGTTTGCGTCCAGTGTGCGTCACTTTTAACATGGGAAAAGTGACGCAAAAGTGGCTCAAGGGGCTTGTAAATCTGCCCCCATATGTTTTATGTCCTACATAACTATGGGCAACAACATTGAGTAGGCTAGAGTTTGATATTTCCTTATTTGTGTTTATTTATCCCTCATTGTATATAGTGCATGCCAGAACCCAATGCGCAACAGAGTTCTTTACTTGGCAACATTATTTTAAATGAAGTGCAGAAGCTTGCATAAACTCAGTCAGAATAAATAGTTATGGTGTATAGTAGGTTAGCTTAGAGTGTATTGTAAAAACAAAAAGGAATACTAAGTATGTGTATAATCGCAGTATACGTGCCTAGATGATCGCAGAGAAGAACAAGAGAAGCACATTCAAATATTATTGCAATGTTAGATAGATGGTTAATGGGATTAGAATCGACAGTATCTTCATCAACATGACAATATCTTTCAAATAACACACTTTGCAGGTAATTGTTGCTCTCTTCTCTGCACTTGAGAGATTAGATCTAGTTTTCAGAGAGCTGAAGTTCCATTTCTTGGGGGCACTCCCTGCGAATACTTGCTTAAGTGCGGTTAGTATCTTGACATTTTAGGATTTAAAAATGAGGTTTTCTGGGTTTAACGGAGAATAGAAACCACCTAATATTGTCAAACTATGAGCCAGGTATTTTTGGTACCAGAGTATAATGTTTTTGTGTTCTATGCAGTCCAACTCATATACGCTGCTGGTTCTATTTCAAAGCCACTTGCGCATGACCAGCATCCGAGTAATATGGGAACTCTAAACATTCATCCATAAAGGCACCTTGGAGAGGAGCCAGGAATGTATGACGTTGCAACGCATACATTTACAATGCATGCCTTTACAACACAGTGTTTACATCGCTACATCCTTTACAATGCATTCGTTTACATTGCATGCCATTACATCGCATTTTCAGAAACTACCTTTACAACGCATTCCATTACATCGCATTTTACCTTTACAACGCATACCATTACAATGCATACCATTACATTGCATTTAAGGTAAATGTTGGATAGTATAGGGGTAATAATAACTATTCTAACTCCAGTGAGTGCAACAGTAGGGTAAGTGCTGGATAGTGAAGGGGTAAAATTGACTATTCTAACGCCAGTGAGTTCAAAAGTAGGGAAAGTGTTGGATAGTGTAGGGGTAAAAACTACTATTCTTCAGGGTACTATGCATTGTAATGGTATGCATTGTAATGACTTGTGATGTAATGCCTATGCTGTAGTGACATGCGATGTAATGGCTGCATTGTAATGACATGCAATGTAAAGGATGTTGCAATGTAATGACTGCTATGTAAAGGTAGTGCGATGTAATGACTGCATTGTAAAGGTTGTTTCCCATTTGTATAGATGGTCATCCACTGGAATAAAAGTGTTATCGCTTTGAAGAATATGGTTTAATAATGAAATATTTAGCTTTGTAGTTTCTCTAGCACTGAAGGTTCCAATTATTGTCCATCACTATGCACTTCGGGCATATTTATCATAGGTTTTGCATTGCCTTGTGCCACACAAGGGCACGCATGGCGGCTCATAACCTACAATGAGATTCATTAAGCCATGCAAGGCCACCCTGAGTGGCACTGCGTGGCTTGGTAAATCCAGTGTAACGCAAGGCAGTGCAAATCGCTGCCTTGTGTAAGACTGCATGGTGAGGCGTTTTACATGGTTGAAGCATACATACAGCATGGGTGTTCTGACAAATTCCCAGATTTACCAAAGTGGTAGCCTTGAACGCCACCCCAGCTGAAGCGCAATGAGGAGAAATATCTTTATTTTTCCATGTTGTTTCTCAGAGGATTTGCTCAGGAAGGGGCTCTTTTCTGCACGAAAACATTCCTACCTACAATGCGGGCACCCTTGCACCCTGCTGCAAGGGTCTCTGCATTAGCGCTAGACTGTACATTGTGAACAGCGTGGGAAATGACAGGAATGCACAACACAGTGTTAAGTACGTTGCATTCCTGCCCTTTCCCTATCACGCAGTACAGCATAGCAAGGTGACTTGCTGTACTGCATGATTTGTTAATATTTATGCCCATAGGTATTTTGAGCTAAAATATTGGAGGACATATACTCCAAAATATTTAGAGTCAAGGCAAGTTTGCAAGATAGTAGGGAGATCAATGAACTCTATTTTAGCCAGGTTCATTTTTATATGATGGGTGGACAGCCAAGATTAGTTTCTTGATACTTATCTGGACAAGGGAGGAAATGCCTTCCAGGGAACTGGCTTTATATACTGTTGGGTAGTAGAAAACATCTAGTGCTAAGCACCAAGTATCATTTTTGGGTGGTGTGCTTTATGTATTGTCATTATTATAAGCCTAATTATTCACCTTAATCAAAGGTACATTTGGCATTCTTGAGTGTCCAGGCATTTCGTTTGCCTTTTCAGTCAAATTAAAGTGTCTAATGCACTCAATTTTGTCTGTTCACCACTTGATCACTTGCGAATTGAACCAAAGAGTATCAGAAGGGTGTATATGACTTCCCACACCCTGATCAAGACAGAATATTTAAAAACTCAAAACTGTTATGTGTATTTGTAAAGTGCAATATCCAGTTAGGATATCGGGGCACTGAGCAAGTTTGTGTGCCTAGCCCTGCCTATGGTAGGTTGGTTAATTGAAAAGCCAGGTCTTTGGCTTACTGTGGAATTCAAGACAAAAGGAGGAGGCTCTGATTTGGAGTGAGAGGTAAAACCACCTTTTAGGAGCAATGTAAGAGAATACCTTTTCTCCAGATCTGGTTCCGTGTATTCGTGGGATGTGTGAAAGTAGGAGTGCTGCGGAGTGGAGGTGCCTAAATGGTTGGTGAAAGGAGATATGACTGTTCAAGTAGGTGGGGTCTAAGTTGTGTTAGTGCCTTGGATATGTGTGTGAGGGTTATGAAATGAGAATGCTTGTGTGCTGGGAGCCAGAGAAGTTCCCTGTGGTATGCTGTGATGTGAGTTCTTTGTCAGAGGTTGAGGATGATTTTGTCTTCCGAGTTCTGGATGGTTTGTAGTCTTCTAGTGCTGTGCTTGGTAAACCTGGCATAGAGGGTGTTCCTGTAGTCCAACTTGCTGGTGACTAGGGCATGAGTGACAGTTTTTCAAATGTTTCTTGGGAGCCTTTTGAAGACCTTCCTCTGCATCTTTAGGGTGTGGAAGCAGGATGCAATAATGGTGTTGACTTGTGCAGTCAGCTCCAGATTGGTATAAATTTGTATTCCGAGGTTCCTGGTGTTTGTGCTAGGTGTTGGTCCAAGTTTGGCCAGCCACCAGTTGGAGTCCCATGTTGAGGAGTTATTGCTGAAAATCCCTACTTCTCTCTTGTTGGTGGTGATCTTGAGGCAGTTGGCCTTCATCCAGCTAGTGACTTTGGTCATGTTGGTGGTGAACTAGTTTCTTATATTGAGGGTCTTATTCGATAGGGGGAATATGAGTTGTGTGCTATCAGCATACAACAGGATGTTAATCTCATGTTGGGAGATGATATTTGGTAGAGGAATCATGCATGTGTTGAAGACGCTGGGGCTGAGGTATGAACCTTCAGGCACTCCACAGATGAACTTCCGGGCTTCCTAGAAGTAAGGTGCCAGGCTGGCAGCTTGTGGTCCATCTGTTAAGAAGGAGCAGATCTAGCTGAGCATGTCCTTTGATTCTAATCTCATGCAGGCACCTAAAGAGAATGGGTTGTGGGACCATGTCAAATGCTGCAGCGTGATCCAGGAAATTAAGGGCTACAATGTCTCCTCTGTCAAGAAACATAAGGGTGCCATCTGTGGCAGAGATGAGTGCTGTTTCTCTACTGTGGCTGGGCCCCAGGACAGACTGTGTGGTGTCAAGGAGCTGGTGATTGCTGAGGTGGTTAGTGAGGTGTCAGTTGATTAGCTTCTTTAAAATCTTTACCGGGTGCTGTAGGAGGGAAATGTGTCTGTAGTAGGAAAGTGTGGCTGAGTCAGCAGATAGTTTCTTGAGCAGGGGCATAACAGTGGCATGTTTCCAGGAATGTGGCTGAATGGAAGGAGTGGTGGGGGCAGAGGTCAAATGGGGCACCCGAGTAGATGGTCTTCATGGTATCAGCAATTTTGACAGTAACAAAGATAGGTTGAGGCATGAGTGCATGCCACAAGGTCAGGATTCATCCTTTGGCCACAATGTTAAGTTGAGACGGTGATAGGAACCGGTTGAGGGTAAAAGATGCTGTGTATGGAGTAAGGGTGGGCGTAGTGCTCTGCTCCGACCGCAGAGTGTACGTAGTGCTGCCTGCTTCGTGGTCCACGAAGTAGGCGTAGCAGGCAGCGCTACGCACACTCCATGGCAGAGCAGAGCTGCCCGCCACCCGCCTCCCGCCCGCCCTCATTTTAAAATAACTTAAAGTATTTCAAAGTAAGCAAATGCCTTACCTGAGGTGCGGTGTCCCGGGGCTCCCACTTCTTGGTTCAGCGGCAACTTCTTCCTCACAAATGCGCATGCGCAGACGCCCGCGTATCCGCATTTGTGAGGAAGAAGTTGCCGCTGAACCAGGAAGAGGGAGCCCCGGGATGCTGCACCTCAGGCAAGGTATTTTCTTACTTTTAAATACTTTAAGTTATTTTGAAATGAGGGCGGGCGGGAGACGGGTGGCACGTAGTGGGGCTACACGGAGTGCGCGAGTGTGCATAGATTTGGTCACACTATGCGATGCTCCACGTAGCCCCACTACGCCCAGGGTTAGTATGGAGGTGATTTTATTACAGCAGAATTTTGAGAGATTGTTTCAAAGGTCTTGTGTGAATATGATGTTGCTGGAAGCGGCAGAAGGTGCTGTGAAATCTTTGAGCATGGCAAAGATTTCCTTGCTGCTGATAGTGCCTGCATTGATGCGATCTGAACGAGCTGTGTTCTTGGTGTTCCTTTTCTGCTGATGGTGGCATCTTAAGGCTGATTTAAATATGTCTTTTCATGTGGTGTCTTGACTTGTTCTACATTTGCACTCCAGTTGCTTGCAGTGGCATTTCATCAGCCTTAATTCCTCTGTGTAGCAATTGACCTGTGGTTGGGCTCTTGCCGTTTGGTTGTACTTGAGGAGAGCCAGGTTGTTGGTGCAAATACGGTGATCCAGGTTCTTGATGGCTTTCAGCAAGTTGCTTGTGGTCTAGGGCCAGTGCTCAGAGATGGCGAAGCCTACTCCTCTTTTGTGATACTTTATCAGCTGGAGATGGTGGTTCCAGGGGTGATAGGTCTGTGGTGGTGTAGGATGGCTACATTGAAACTGACAAGGGTCTAGTCTGTCCAGGTCATAGTTGCTGGATTGCCAACTGTGATGTTGCTGCTTGACTAGAAAATCGAGTCCAATAGATGTCCGGCGGTGTGAGTGGGTTCGAAAACATGCTGGGTGAGGTCAAGGTTTGCGAGATTTTCTAGAAGGGCCATAGTGTTTGGGTCCATGCAGTCTTCTAGCTGAAACGTAAGGTCTCCAAGGAGAATGAAGGTGCAGGTGTTGATGATGAGGGATGCAATGAAGTCAGTGATTTTGCTGGCTAAATTGGTATGGGGTGCTGGAGGTCTGTATACGAGGGTTTCGCCCAGGGAGAAGTTGACTGTGATGCGCATCTTGAACATGAACTTGAGGTGTACCATGTAGCTGGTGGATTAGCCCGAGCACGGGGTGCAGCTGATGGTATCTTAAAATATGATGGTGACTCCACCTTCGGGCTTGTGCTGATAGTCTTTCCTGGCAATCTTGTAGCTGATGGAGATGACTGTTGTGGGTCCGGTGCAGAGATTGAGTTTAGCCATGTTTCCGTGAGGAAGAGCATGACTGGAGAATGGCCATGCAGTAGGTCCTATATCTCCTTGGTGTGTTTGGTGAGGGAGTGAGTGTTCAGAAGCATTCATGAGAGTATGGGGTGTTGTGTGGGTGGTGTTTGGCCTGATTGAGCGTGAGCTGGATGGCTGTTTTTTATGGGCGTGAGCAAATAGAGAGCTGGGTTCTGTTGGTGCAGGAGTGGTGGGTCTGGGATGTGGGAGAGCGAATTAGAACTTGCAGGAGATGCACATGAATGATCTTTCCTTGTTGTGTGGTGTGATGTGGCAGCAGTGCGGTGAGTGGGGGATGGGGTTGACAGCGCAGTGGAGTGAGTCAGAGTAGCAGTATGTATGGGGAGAACCAAAGTCTTGGCACTGTACTTGCCTTTGATGCTCCTCCGGCATGCCAGCAGCATGTCAATTTTGTGTCTGCATTACAGATGCTATTAAGTAGGTCTGGGGAGGGGGGGAAGGAGCGCAGCGTGCCGTGGGCAGGAAACCAGTGATGTCACTTCCAGTGCAAATGAATGATGGGAAATCCAGTGATGTCACTTCACGTCACTTCCTGTGCTGACGGATGATGGGAGATCCTGTTATGTCACTGCGTGTGCTGATGGATTATAGAATATGAAGTCCTTTTGCTTGGCTTCTTCTTTGAGGACAATTTTTGGCAGGAAACCAGTTATGCCGTTTTCTGTGCAGATAGATAACTGGAGATACAGTGATGTCACTTTCTGTGCTGATGGGAAATGAAGTCCTCTTGCTTGGCTTCCTCTTTTGAAGATGGTTTTGGTGAGAAACCAGGGATGTCACTTCCTGTGCAGATAGATGGTGGGAAATCCAGTGATGTCCCTTCCTCTGCTGATGAGTGATGGGAAATCAAGTGATGTCACTTTCTGTGCTGATGGGTGATGAGAAATGATGACCTCTTGCCTGACTTCTTCCTAAAAACAGGTTTGGTGGGAAACCTTGTCATAACAGACAAAGGAAATTATCATACCTTTGTACACTCTTTACTTACCACTGATAAATTCTACAGCATTACTTTTTGAAAAAAAGAAAATTCTACCCTCTTTGAGGTTGTTGTGCAGAGGCCACATACCCTTGCATTTATGTGGCACAGTTGAGGCAGCCTCAAAAAAATTAAACGCCAGGCGTGTTGATTAAAAGTGGAAGTTGATGAAGACCCTGACTCACAACTGACTTTTGCCTGGTGCCCTAAAGGCTAACTCTTCGTTTGAAAGGATTAATCAAATTCAGTTCACACCATTCTGTTACAACATACTCCGCTAAGGTGGAGTAGCGTCACCCCACTCCTGTCAGAGCAGGAAAAATAAAATTATAATAACATTATAATAATTGTATTTTTCGTAGGTTCAGGGCTGGGTTACGGTGGGGCGGGGTGGGGTTGGTTGCACAGGGAGGGGAGTGGTTTGCACACTTCAAGTGCACATGATGGTTTGGCCTGTGATCTTGGGCCGGCCAAACAGTCATGTGAACCTTGCATGTTACCCACTAGGTTGTAATGCACAGCCTGGTGGGGAACATACACAGGTTCGCTGTCCCCGTCTGAGCGCTAAACAATGGCGCTCAGACAAATCATAATGCTGCATTGCAGCTTTGTGGTTGGCTTAGGGGAGCCTGTGTGCTTCCTGCTTCCAGGACTCGCCGTAGAAGCGGAGAGACAATCGTGGAGTGAAAGCAGCTCAGCTGTGAGGAGGTAAGTGTTTTTTTATGTTGTCCTCCCCACCCCTTCACCCTCGTTCCCTGCCAGACGCTACTGCATGTCACACCGCTCACGGTGTTTCCTGAGGTTAGGAATAGCGATGGAGAAGATGGTGTAGTGTATAATATATTACAAAAAGAACTATTGAGGGACAGAATGCAGAACAATGTCATACATTCACCCCAGTACAGAGATCTGGGCCTAAATCCATCGTTTTTTGCTCACCATGCCATTCCAGTTTGGACCCAGCCATAAGCAAATCAGTCTTGATTCTGTGCCCAATGGGAACAGTCCAGCCCGAACTGCCAGGCCAGGTCCTCTCTGGACTGGAAACAAGCATCCTAGGACCGGTTTTGGGGTTTCACCCCTCTTCAGCCAGGATAGCTTGATTCCAGTGGCATGGAGAGCATGGGACTCACGTCTGAGCATACCCGTCCCACTCGGGGTGACAAATGCAAAAAGAACTATTGAGGGACAGAATGCAGAACAATGTCATACATTCACCGCAGTACAGAGATCTGGGCCTAAATCCATCGTTTTTTTGCTCACCATGCCATTCCAGTTTGGACCCAGCCATATGCAAATCAGTCTTGACTCTGTGCCCAATGGGAACAGTACAGCCCGAACTGCCAGGCCAGGTCCTCTCTGGACTGGAAACAAGCATCCTAGGACCGGTTTCGGGGTTTCACCCCTCTTCAGCCAGGATAGCTTGATTCCAGTGGCATGGAGAGCACGGGACTCACGTCTGAGCATACCTGTCCCACTCGGGGTGACAAATGCAAAAATAACTATTGATGGACAGAATGCAGAACAATGTCATACATTCACCCCAGTACAGAGATCTGGGCCTAAAATCCATCGTTTTTTTGCTCACCATGCCATTCCAGTTTGGACCCAGCCATATGCAAATCAGTCTTGACTCTGTGCCCAATGGGAATAGTCCAGCCCGAACTGCCAGGCCAGGTCCTCTCTGGACTGGAAACAAGCATCCTAGGACCAGTTTCGGGGTTTCACCCCTCTTCAGCCAGGATAGCTTGATTCCAGTGACATGGAGAGCACGGGACTCACATCTGAACATACCCGTCCCACTCGGGGTGACAAATGCAAAAAGAACTATTGATGGACAGAATGCAGAACAATGTCATACATTCACATACATTCACCCCAGTACAGAGATCTGGGCCATATATATTACTACATAATATCTCAATAGAGGATGTGGGCTGCCCCTTAAAAAAAAGCTATGATTTCCTTTCAACATATGAAACTCTGAAACGTGTTTTCTTTCATGACAAGACAGGTCTTTTACATTAACTTGAAGAATGTTAACCAAGGTAACTTAACACACCAGGAAATTGGCTTTATGTTCCTTAAACAATGATATTAAACATGCAAAAGAAATATGCTTGATTATCAAAAAAAACCTTCTTTTGAAAACTTGATATTATGCATCCCACAGGCAGTTAGCGTGCCGACTAGAAAAACAAGATAGTTAAGGGTCAAAAGTACATAATAGCTTCATACAGAGTAATACAAAATTGAAGGAATTTTTCTTCTCCCCTAGATCAGATTAAAATGTCAACCCACTCCATAAAAGGTATAAACAGAAGATTGTATTGTTTTAATTTGCATACAATTGTGAATTGAATGGTGTAACATATCCAAGCATAATGTTCTATACAATAACACTGTAATACAAATAAGTTTATCCGGTGCGTCAGAGTGTTGACTACCCCAGGCCTAAAGTTTTATGCATTAGCAAATATCCAGTACAGTGCACTCTGTGCATGACTGCACACACTACGACGGTGATTGCTAAATAGGAAGTATTATCCTGCTGAGTAAAGAATTCTAAAGCAGATGGTCTATGGGGCTTTTTTACAAGCCCCTTGCGCCGCCGGTGCGTCAATTTTAACATGGGAATAAGTGAGGTACCGGCGGCGCAAGGGGCTTGTAAATAAGCCTCTATGTATATTTATGCTGCAGATAGGCTATTGGTGCTTGTACGTAAGGTTGTATTTTATGTCCACACCAAAATGCCTTGAGGGAGTGTCTGATTTATAATATTTCTACATTTTGCAATTCCACTCAAAACTGCAAACCTGCAGGAAGATCAGAAAAGACAGGGATGTTTGTAGGGCTGGGCATTCTGGTTACGCAATTTCTGAACCTTCTCATATTTGGATTTGCGATTAAAGAAGGATTACATAATTTTTAGCTGTTCATGAAACTTTTTTGCGCAAACGCTTTAATTACTTGCAGCTTGATAATGATTAGGTTCACGTACCCACCTCCTGTAAGTAGGCCCTGTAAGTCAACCCTTCATTTCAAACTAGTAAAGCAAAATTAAGTGGACAGGATAGCTCAGTGAGTTGAATGCATACAGAAAGATCTTTTTGTACATATCGCAAGCTGCCCAGCACAAGGCAACACCTGTGTGCTGCCCCCATGGAACTGAATCAGGCATCCACAGTGTTCTTCCCCCACCAGCCCAGGTATCCTTTTTGTCCTGCCCCACTCTGACTGGAAGCTTACAGCCTTTAGCTCGGACAGACCTCAATGTCCTTTTCACTCCCTGTGTACAGATTCCAGACTCCGTGTGCTGGCCTCTGACGTGAAGCACCAGGCAGCTTCCATGGGTACCGTCCTGCCCCAGCACTCAATGGCAGAACCCCAACCACCCCTGCACGCCCGGGATAGGCTTCGTGAGGGCTCAAGGGTTGGCGTGAAGATCAAAAATGTATCAACAAGAGTCCAATATATACCACAAAAGAACTATTAAACACACCTTTAGTTTGCGCCACCATGGGAAGTCACATGTGGAGTGCCTGCAAGTGCTCTCCTGTTATATCTAGCACACACAGCTTCATTTACTCATATTAAGAATTAATTTACTTATGTGTTTCAAGTCACTGTACCGCCGGTGAGTTCTTTCACAGTCAGTGTGCTGCAACCTCAGAAAATCTTTGAATAACCCCCCATTCACTGGAAGTCTCCCTGTCTCAGACAGTCACTATGAGGAGGCCTCGAATCACATCTGTGTTACATTGCCAGTGTGCAGCATCCACAAATCACAGCGCTGTATGCTGCCTTAAATTACTGTCACAGTCAGTGTGCAGCCACACTGCGACTGCACGTAGAGTTCCAGTGTGCAGCAGCCACAAATCACAGCACTGTATGCTTCCTTAAATTACCATCACACAGTCAGTGTGCAGCCACACAGCGATTGCACATACAGTCACTACAGCAACCTCAGATTCATTGTGCACCATATCTTCATTGTGCAGCAACCCCAGAAATTGTCATGCATTGCACAGTCATTCATTATGCAGCAGCTTTAAATTACCCCTTCGTGACACAATCACTGTGCAGCAGCCTCGGATTACCCCTGCAGCATTCACAGTAAAGCATCCTTGGATTTACCAAGCATCACACATCACTGTACATCAGCCTCCGATTAACCCGGCAGTGTTTGCTTTTTTCACCGTAAATTGGCAGGGTATGCCCAGACGTGGGTCCCGTGCTCACTTTGCCACTGGATTCAAAATTAAATTAATCATGCTGTACTTTTTTGTATTTTGGACTACATTCAAAATAAATATATATATAAAAAATATTTTTTATATTTTTATTTTTGAGTTAAAACAACTTTTTATTCTTCCCTCTAATTTACCAGGGGGAGATCTCAATACCATCTGTGGAGTCTCCCTACGGCAGTACTGAATTTGTAATGCAATAAGCACCGGTGTTCAAACTTTTGTTTAGAAGCCTGCAGCGGGCACTATCGAAGGTCAGGATGCCAAATATTAAGGCTGCATAGCCTTGATTCAACCCCATGCCTCCTTAATCCACCACCAGGCACTCTCTCACTCGTTATCTCACTGTTTCAAGGTTCCTTTTCATCCCTTTATCACAGTTTTCCTATCTTACTCTTCGTCCTTCTATTCCCCCTGTGTGTATTTCTCTCTATTGTCTGGGTAAAAGTGTGATGAAGAAAAATTAGTGACGGTCCCCAAAATTAGTGTTGTTAGGCCTCATCTGCTAACACTAGCTTGAATTAAGCACTGCATGGTATGGGAAAAAGTAAAATATATATATATATATTTGACACGAAAATAAATTATTTTCTACTAGTGTAAATACAGAAAATCTGCAGCACCATTAATTTTTCGCGGGCTTACTAAAAATTGCAAGGAGAATGCACAGATGTCCAGTTGTATAGTTGGCCCCCACACAACTGTTTTTTAGGGCTAGGGGAAATATGCATTTTACTACTTGTTTCCCCATTTTAATAATTTTTTCTACTTGTATACATTTTGTCTTGTAGAAAAATTCCTTCTCCTGTACCTTAAAAACCCATAGGATCGTTTGGGCACATTTTCAGGCTAAACACACAATTACTCTGATCATAAATGTAAGTGCATATTTAGCGCAGGAGGTAGCATTGAGAATATTGATGAATACTCACAAAGTTGTAAAATTGCTCTGTGCCAACCATTCACAACATGCATTTGCAATGCAATAGGTCTCCAGGGGCGGATTGGTAACGCGGGCACTGGGGAAATGGCCAAAGGGCAGATAGCCGAGTTCCACCTGTGGGCTACTTTTTTGGGCAGCCTGGAGGCTGTCTGTGCTGTTAAGATGTTGCCAGCGGCCCAGTGGGTGCCTGAGTGGCCTTTCTGGAGGCAGATGGGCAGAGGTATTACTCCCTTTCTCTCACTGGGCCAGCCCATTAATGTATGCTGATTCAGCGGGGGCAGGGGGCCTGAGCAGAAGTGGTTTCACTTGCATTTGTGTGTGACTCAGAAGTGTGAACTAATCTGTGCATTTTTTTGTATCTAAGTGAAGTTAATAAAACATACCCCCACCCAATTTCTTTTCATAAAACTTCGCTGAACCAGTGTTTTGCGGAAAGGCAATACGCAAATGTGGGCCACTTTTTGTTGTTGTGCCAGGCCGATTTGTGATCCCAATCCAACCCTTTATGTCTCGCATTTACGCATGTCTAGGTGATTGGAGGAGTGCATGTGTAGTGCATGGGTAGTTCCTGGGTGATTGAATGAGTGCATGGGTAGTTCCTGAGTGCATGGATGAGTGCATGGGTACTGCTTGGGTGATTGCATAGGTGCATGCATAGTGCCTGGTGTTCGGAGGAGTGCATCTGCACTGCTTGGATGATTGCAGAGGTAGTGCATGAGTGCATCGATGAGTGCATGGGCGGTGCCTAAGTCATTGCATGAATGCATGGGTAGTGCTTGAGTGATTGGAGGAGGGCATGGATAGTGCCTGAGTGATTGAAGGAGTGCATGGGTTTTGCCTGTGTGATTGCATGAGTGCAGGGGTAGTACCTGAGGGCATGGATGAGTGCATGGTTAGTATTTGACAGAATGGATGACTGCATGGGTAGTGCCTGGGTGATTGCATGAGTGCATGGCTACTGCCTGGGTGATTGGAGGAGTGCATGTGTACTACCTGAGTGAATGCAAGAGTGCAGGGGTAGTGCCTGGGTGCATGGATGAGTGCCTGGGTAGTGCCTGGGTGATTGCATGAGTGCATGGGTAGTGCATGAGTGATTGAAGGAGTGCCTGGGTAGTGCCCGTGTGATTGTATGAGTGCAGGGATAGCGCCTGAGTGTATATGTAGTATTTGACAGAATGAATGAGTGCATGGATAGTACCTGGGTGATTGCATGAGTGCATGGCTACTGCCTGGGTGATTGGAGGAGTGCATGTGTAGTGCCTGAGTGAATGCAAGAGTGCAGGGGTAGTGCCTGAGTACATGGATGAGTGCATGGGTAGTGCCTGCTTGATTGCATGAGTGCATGGGTAGTGCCTGAGTGATTGAAGGAGTGCATGGGTAGTGTCTGGCTGATTGCATAAATGCAGGGATAGCATCTGAGGGCATGGATGAATGCATGGGTAGTATTTGACAGAAAGGATGAGTGTATGGGTTGTGCCTGGGTGATTAAATGAGTGCATCACTACTGCATGGGTGATTGGAGGAGTGAATGCAAGGGTGTGGGAGTAGTGCGTGAGTGCATGGATCAGTGCATGCGTACTGCCTCGGTGATTCCATGAGTGCATGGATGGTGTCTAGGTGATTGGAGGAGTGCATGTGTATTGCTTGGGTGATTGCATGAGTGGAGGGATAGTGCCTGATTGCATGAATGAGTGTATTAGAAGTGCCTCGGTGATTTTATGAGTGCATGGGTAGTGCCTCGGTGATTGGAGGAGTGCATGTGTACTGCCTGAATGATTAGAGGAGTCATGGGTAGTGCCTGTAAGATTGCATGAGTGCATGCATAGTGCCTGAGTACATGGATCAGTGCATGAGTACTGCCTGGGTGATTGCATGAGTGCATGGGTAGTGTCTAGTTGTTTGTAAGAGTGCATGTGTACTGCTTGGGTAATTGCATGAGTGGAGGGATAGTGCCTGAGTGCATGGATGAGTGTATTAGAAGTGCCTCAGTGATTTTATGAGTGCATGGGTGGTGCCTCGGTGATTGGAGGAGTGCATGTGTACTACCTGAATGATTAGAGGAGTCATGGATAGTGCTTGCAAGATTGCATGAGTGCATGCATAGTGCCTGAGTACATGGATCAGTGCATGGTTACTGCCTGGGTGATTGTATGAGTGCATGGGTAGTGTCTAGTTGTTTGTAAGAGTGCATGTGTACAGCTTGGGTGATTGCATGAGTGCAGGGATAATGCCTGAGTGCATGGCTGAGTGCATGAGAAGTGCCTGAGTGATTTTATGAGTGCATGGATAGTACCTTGGTGATTGGAGGAGTGCATGGGTAGTGCCTGAATGATTGAAGAAATGCACGGGTAGTGCCTGAGTACATGCATGAGTGCTTGGGTAGTCCCTGGGTGATTGCATAAGTGCAAAGGGAGTACCTGAGTGCATAGATAAGTACATGGATAGTGTGTGAGTTATTGCATGAGTGCATGGGCAGTGCCTGGGTGAATGTACCAGTACATGGGTAGTGCATGGATAAATTGAATGAGTGCGGGAGTAGTGCATGAGTGCACAGATGAGTGCATGGGTAGTGTTTCAGGGAATGGATGAGTGCAGTAAAAGTGGCTCTAAACAATATTTCACATTATCATGCATATTACATTATTTGTTCATCATACCTTTTTTATTACTGTAGATTAAAAACTCAGTGGAACTGTTTTAGACCAGTTTTGTTGTAAACTGAATTTTAAATCTTTTCAAACTTCACCATTACCTTCTGTAAAAAAGAAGAACTGTTATCGAATATATTATAGTTTCAAAAACACAAAATAATTTTATAATTACATAACATTTTCAGTTTCCCCTTTTTGCTGTTCTCAGATTCTACTGAATTTCACCATAAACAGTGATTTCAATGTAGTATTATCATACAACAGCGGGAAAAAAAAACAATCAACAAGATAGTAAAAAAAAAAATCCGCGTTGAGCATTATTTACAATATGTGTAGCTATGCCCTTACCTATATACAGTTCCTTAATGATGTTCTTCAACTACATTAAGTATTTTATTTCTCTCAAGTAAATTTTATAAAATGTACACTCTCATTTACATCTCGTGTAATATAGACAACAAATATGTGAACTATTTGTTTCTAAACACAATTTTCCAAATGCAATATGAATTAGCACAAACAATAATCCATACAATTGTTCACATCTTCCCAATAGACTGAATAATATTTACAAAACATTTGCATTGTAAATATCCAAAATAATCTCGTTAATTTGTGTTTACATCTTCCCAATAGGCCGAATGAAGTATTCAAAACTTTGGCATCAAAAATATCAGATATGAATTTCATAATTCTTAAGGCAACCTAGATTTGAATTCCAAATGGGCATCATTGCAATGTGTCCATCCTTTATTGCACTTTAAATACACAGTATAGTGTCCAGATGTTGTAGTGGGTCCATCATGGTGAATAATAGCCACTGCTTTAAAAGTTCTTTCTGAAATTGATAGTTGACTTGCCACAATTCTTTTTATTTTGGTTCCCAATTTTTTTTCATTTGCTCTACAAAGTTGTAGCATTAAAATTACATATTTTCCAAATCTTTCTATATATAAAGTTAACAACATTTCTGATTTACAATGAGAACATTTCATATCTTGATTAGCTGCTTTTACTAATTTGTTAAAATATACTGATTTGGAATCTGGTATCGTCAAGTATATGAATTGTTCAGTGTCTGTTTCACTGGTAGAAGAAAATAAACACTCTTCACATTTATGATCCCATCTGTAAATTAGTCCAAATACATTTTCAATTTCTATTCCTTCATCGTCCAGCACACCAAGCATAAGGATTAGAAATTCTTGTTCATCTTATTGTATATTTAGTGTGAATTGCAAAGAACCAGTACATATGTCCAGAAGATGTCGAATGCCAGAAGCAGTATTTATTTTACTTCTGTCAGTTACCAACTTTTGAAATACATAATGTAGTAAAGAACAGAATCTTTTTTCACAAATTACCATCATTTCATTGTGAAGATTTTGCAGATATAACTTAACATTCACAATTACATTAGCATAGCAGTTGACACCTGAACTATTTTCTAACTGGTATCCTATAATATCATCAACAGCGTCCATTTTCTTTTTCTTTGCACCTTCATGATCTCTTTAATTGTTTCCTTTCTTGAATCTCAATAGAATGCTTGTCATATTTCCGTTTTGGTCACACTAAATGTTTCTCATATATGGGATATATAAGTTAGGAGCATAAAGTCTTCTTAACCAATTATACCCTCTTACACAGTTTGCATCGAAACTAATCTTTTTCTCATCAAATTCAATCAAATCGAAACCAGATAATGTTCTTACTCGACACAATGCAACACATGCCATTTCCTCTTTAAATACTGAACTTCCAATATTTACCAAACCCAGCACCGTAAGTAGTCGCAGAAGGGTGAAGCTCCAGCACAAAATTGAGGTTTAAGGCATGTTAGGAAACGGATTAGTGATTAGGCTACTTTGTACGAATGTGTGGAAAGGTACACTTAAAGTACACTGCATCAATGTAGGTGTCTGTTTGAAATGTGAAGTGCTGTCTCTCAACTTTTAAGGTCTACATAGTGTTGTGACTGAGGTATGTCTCTGTTTACACATGTATTCTGATATGTGTTATCCATATGAAGATGCTAGATGTGTAAAACACAGGTATACATCCATTTGTATACTTTTTTATATATGGTGTCACTAGCAAAAGTTACAGACACATACATGCATGCTTTTAGAAAAAAGGAGAGACTTACAGCAGATACATGTGAAGGGTTGCTGCTTTGCTCTTAGCTATGCTCTATACCTGAGTAGTAGTAGAATAGTGAAGCAGCAGCAGCAGAAAAGTGATGTTTAAAATAAGTTGGGTAAGAAACTAGAGATTATGGTACTCTGTAAGAGTCTGTGGAAAAGTTTACTTGAAGTATGCCACATAAATCTAGGCGTGTGTTTGAAATGTGAAGTACAGTCTGTCAAGTTTTAAAGCATTTATGGTCTTGTGACTGAGGTATGTGTCTACTTGCACATGTATTCTGATATGTGTTATGCATGTGAAGTTGATGGACATACAAAACACAGACATACATCAATCACAAGACTATGCAGACCTTGAAACTTCATAGACTGCATTTCCCATTTCAAGCAGACACCGTAAATTATGCGGTGTATTTCAAGTGTAGTTTTCCACAGACTCATACAAAGTAGCATAATCACTAATCCCTCTGCCAACATGTCTTAAACCTTAATTTTGTGTTCCACCTTCACGATTCTACGACTACTTAGGGTGTTGAGCCTAGCCAAATAAAGAACAGCAAGCCATCACATGTCTCAGCTGTAAGTCACACCATCTTCCTGAAAGCATGCATGGATATGTCTGCACCTTTTACTAGCAACATCACATATAAAATAAACATACCAATAGATTTATACCTGTGTTTTACACATCTAGCATCCTCAGATGCACAACACGTATCAGAAAATACCTCTTAGTAGAGACTTTCTTCAATCACAACACTATGCAGACCTGAAAACTTCACAGAACACACTTCCCATTTCAAGCAAACACCACAAATTATGAGGCATATTTCAACTGTACCTCTCTAGAGACGTATAACAAGTAGCCTAATCACTAATACCTTATGTCAACATGTTTTAAACCACACTTCTGTGAGGCAGCTTCACCATTCTACTACTACTCACAGTGTTGAACCTAGCCACATACAAAGCAATAACTCCTCTTTGTTATATATCTTGCATCATCAAATGTATATAAGAATATATATACAAGTAAATAAATACTTCAGGCACAAGTCCATGCACACTTTAAAACTTGACAGACTGCATTGCCAAATTGAAAGCGACACCTAAGATTATGCGATATACTTCAATTGCACATTTCAACACACTAATACAAACTAACTTAATCGCTAACCCATCTTCCAATATACACTTATTACTATACACAATCTATTCCAGACAACATCTAAGTACAATAAAACATACTACAATGCATATCTCTAATTTTAATAATGTATTTCAAATATCTGAGTTCTTGAATAATTTTTAATGTTTGGAAATGTTTGGAAATAAAGCTAATACATAATACACCTCACACATTTATAACTCACCTTCCAAATAGTATTGTAGACTATGAAATATCAGAAACTCATAAAAGAGTTTCTTATGCACACAATCAATGTAATGCACCTCTCTCAACAAGGCAAACCAGTAATGGCAAACTTTCACTCTCTTTCTGTACACAAATAAATGTAAGTAACAAATCACATTGCTTCTTACATTATTTCAAATTGTAAAACACTTTTCTATTGGATAGACATATTGACCCTTACCAACTGTCTTCTAAAAGTGCCCAAACTGGTTCAGTAATTTTCTGGAGTCGTGACTCCACCGTGTACCATTGCGATGGAGCCGCAAATCCATAGGGGAGTTCAAAAACCTATTACTGATAATACTAGCAATATTTTTTGAGCACACATCACTTGTAAACATAGTACTGATTTGGAAAATCTTACTTTAATACCATGTCTCTTATATACAAATCACAATACCATATTTTAAAACCACAGTTAAGTTTCAACCCTTCCCCCATTCTGCTTAATCCCAGTTTCCATAGTAACACTTTCTAAAACATTCAACTGGTCACAAGTTCACCATATTTTCAAGTTCAGCACACAAAGTTACAAATGCAAATGGCAGGTGTGGTTGATGTTTGCAAAATATTACCTTATCCTATCTACTGTACCTTTCAAACATTTTTTAATGACCAATAAGAAACATGCTTTTTTAAGAAAGTAACATGCAACCCAATTTTTTGTGTACAATGTTCATGAACAGCCAATCAGTTATCTGCTTTTTAAAAAACAGCATCACATCCACAATTTTAGATACCTCTCATTGTACCCACTGACTACCTCAGCTACAGACATCTTCTTATTACTTCCAGACTTCCCTTCAAGATGCTTACAGTATGGATTGTAGGGCACAGCTATGTTTTTTGGTGCAAAAGGTATGCTGAGGTATTGACAAAGACCTAGCTTTGCAAAATGTGGATATTAAATGGATCGCACAGAGAGGAATAAAGTGGCACCAATTGATGTCTTTGGTTAAAACCTTTTTGCATCTCCAATCCCCTGACCTCATGATTGTGCACTGTGGTGGCAATGACCTAGGCACATTGACTGGAGTAGGACTGGAAATGCTCATGAAGGATACCTTTGCACAATTCTTTTTATTAATTTTTAAAATACATTTTTATTGATTTTTTTTTCAAACAAAACATAATCTGATACAGGAGTCAAAGGTTCACAGTAGTCTTGTAACCATCAGTTGCCAATAAATAGTGATCCATCTACTCTCCCCAACTCAGGAAGGGGAACATAAACAAAAATTCCCTAGAGTAGATAGCAGTGTACATATACAATGAGTGGGATACAGGACCAAATAAGGATTCATCACTGGCTAATGTCCAAAAGGCTCGTCTGTGACTCTTAAGCAAAACATAATAAAAGGAACAAAAACCACCCCGCCACTCCTATCCCACATGTGTCCCCGGTGTGTCCCATACTGCAGCAAGCCAATAGGATTCTGTGCAACATAGGAATCAGCATTATATAACATTAACATATTAGAACCACTGAGGACCATTGCTCCCCCAGTCAACGACACTGTTAATACTACATTACTCACAGACAATCCAGTAATGTACACAGAACTCAAGGTGAAACAATTTGTGTACTCGTTGTTGAGTTGTTATCTTAATCCATCTCGGGTGCTTGCAGTAAAACCACTAGAGCCTCCCAGGCCCTCGCGGCCTCCATGGCTTTATCACCCTGTGCTCATCTAGCAAGCTGAAACCTGACTGTCCTTTCGCACGTTGCCCATTTAAGCAATTCCATTTTCCATCTCTGGACGCTGGGGCCCCGTGCGGCCTTCCAGTGCGCCGTAATATCCCTCTCGGCCAACAATAGTCCCAAATCTAGAAATTTGCTCATAACCCTCGACTTGGCCATGTGGGGGAACCAGTGAAGCAAACAAGTGCCCATGTCAGGCGTTATCTGCCATTCTGTGATCTCGCATAGCAGCGCGACTACATCCTCCCAGTATGTACCTAATTGCGGGCAGTCCCACATCATATGACTCAACTCCACACCTTCTAAGTTACAACGTGGACACTTCGCAGTGTTTGTATTGAAATATTTGTTGATCCTGGCAGGAGTGAGGTACGGTCTATGTAGTATAAAGAAGTGGACCAGTTTGAAACAGGCATTTCAAGTGTTTTTCCATGCCCTCCTAACTATCTGAGCCCATGTTTTCTTGGGAATCTCCTTACCAAGGTCTGATTCCCACTTCCACTGCAGTTCCCTCAATGGCAGCAACCCCTCACCAGTCATACGCCTATATAAGCATGTAACTGCCTTAAAGGTCCCTGCTGCCATTACTACATACTAACACGCCATGGACATCTGCAGCTCTGATAACTCTTACCGCCAGTGCCGCTGTATGGACAAAACAAGGGCCGAATGAAGCAAAATATCTCCACGAGGGAGATCATATCTGTCCCGCAATGGGAGGAGGACGCCATCCTCATACAAGTCCCCCAGCACCTGTAACCCCGTAGTCTCCCAGTCAGACAGTGCAGTCCAATCCCCCCCATGTGGGAGTACCGTGCACATAGCTAAAGGTATTTCCGGGGCATAGGGCTCTTCGCTGACTCCCGAGTCGCAACGGCTGTTGGAGGATAATAGAGGGTAGTACATGTCTCGGGATCCCATTTCCATCTCGATCGCCCGGGTTCCGAAACTCCAGTGCCACTGCTTGGGTAAGCCATTGCAGCTGGGCCTCTAGATAGTATGTCTCGAAATCAGGAACCGCAAGCCCTCCTTCGGCTTTCGGGTGCTTCAAAGTTTTAAGTACGACCCGCATCCTACCAGACGCCCAGATAAAACCCACAGGCAAAGATTGGATCTGTTTAAATAATGACCCCGGGACCCAGATTGGTAATGTCCTGAAATAGTACAACAACCGGAGAAGCGCCTCCATCTTCAAGAGTGCCACACACCCAGCCACCGAAAGAGGCAGAGTGCTCCAGAATGTCAGGCTACCCCGGAGATTTCGAATAGCTCTGCCCACGTTGCCATCCAAGAGATCAGCAGGCGTATGGTAGATGTTAGTTCCAAGATAGGACAAACATCGGTATTCCCATTTCATCCCGTTAGTATGGGAGGGGCCCTCGCTCGTCAGAGCCACCGCATCAGGCAGGTCTTTGCCCAGTTTACCCCGAGGCCCAAGACCCTCCCAAATTCCCAAAGTAGACCTCAAGGGCGTCCGTCATGTCAGCTAGTAACATAAGTAAGTCATACACATAGAGCGATATGTGCTGCACAACTCCCCGCACGTCAAGTCCGCCATATCGCCACCCTAGTCTGGCTTGAGCCGTTAATGGCTCCATGGCCTATGCGGACAACACAGGGGAGAGCGGGCACCCCTGCCGAGTCCCGCGACCCACTACACAAGAGGAGGAGATCAAAGCCCCCGTCCGAACCCGGGCTGTTGATGATTTGTATATGATCTCTGTCCAGGCCACAAAGGCATCTCCAAGGCCAAACCTGTGCATAACTTGGAACAGGTATGGCCACTCCAAGCTGTCAAACGCCTTCTCGATGTCAACCGATAGGATGACAGCGGAGGCCGAATAATAAGAGTCCGCCTCCATTATACGAAGCAGGCGCCTCACGTTACTGGCGGTGTTTCGAGTTGGGATAAATCCCGCCTGGTCTCAGTGAACCAGGTGTAACATATGCGGAAGCAGTCATGACGCAAGCATCCTACTCAATATTTTATAATCCGTCGTGAGCATGGACAGGGGATGTTAGGCCATTTTATCAGCGGGAGGCTTCCCGGCCTTCAATAACGGAATAATGACGGCCTCACGGGTGGAGGACGGCAATATTCCGGCTTTTTTCGCTTCATTAAAGACAGACATTAATTTAGGGGCCAATAAATCAACGTAAATCGAGTAGAATTATATCGGTATCCCATCCTTTCCCAGTGTTTTATTACGCGCCATATGCTTGATTGCGCTTTGAAGTTCCCCCAGCGTTATTTCCTGCCCTAACAGGTCAGCCTGAGTTTTTTCAAGCTGTGGCAGTCCCATGTCTGTTAAAAATTCTCCTATGGTGTCCCCATCGATCTCCAACTCACTCCGATATAATTCCGCGTAATATCCCAAAAACAAATCATTAATCCCCTGCTGGGTGTAAACCGGGTCCTATGTTGGGCTATCTAATTCTAATATAATCATCCCTTGGCGGGCCGGGTCAGGCAGCCAAGCCAACAGTCGCATTCTGCATGCGCACGTGCTAGATATGTCTTATGATCAAAGCAGCGCAACCTTTCGACTTGCACCGCTACTGCCTCTCTAGCGGCAGATACCTCCCTCTACCCTTACGAACTCTCAGGTGGGCTCTTTCTGCTGCTCGCAAGCGCTGTTCTGCTGAGTCTATATCCTGCAACAATGTCTCCTGTACTCCCACCATATTAGCTATGCATAGTCCTCTTACTACAACCTTAAAAGCATCCCATTCTACACCTGTCAACAATGCTGTACCCTCCTTTTCAGTAAAATATTGGGTGATTCCAATCTCAATCTCTGCACGAAAGACCTGGTCTTCCATAGCTTCTGGGCGCAGTCTCCAAGTTGGGATCACGGGGCGCTCCTGAGACCAGTGGAGTCTCAGCAGCAATGGATTATGATCTGACAGCGTCCTGGCAAGGTATTCGCTGTGTCCAACTATGGCATGCAAGTCCGGTGTACATAGTATCGCATCCAATCGCACATGAAGCTCGTGCAGGGCTGTGAAAAAGGAATAATCACGTTAACCTGGGTGTTGTGCTTGCCAAGTGTCTACGAAGATCCCATCTAGTCTGCCAGTCTTGCCTAGCCTTGGAGACCCTATGTATGGGCACCTCAGAGAGTGGGGGATGGATTGATCCAGGAATGTAGCAGTTATGGAATTAGAATCCCCCCATAATTACTGGGCCAGTCAGGTAGGGTGACAGTTTCCCAGACATATGGTTTAAAAAGGCCGGCTGATCCGTATTGGGCGTATAGATCCTACTCAACACGACATCTCTACCATTAAGGCGACCCGCTACTACCACAAATCTCCCCTCCGGGCCCACCAGCTGTTGCATAGGCTGAAAAGGGACTCCTGCTCTAACCCAAATTAATGTTCCCTGTGCGAAGGCGGAATATGTTGTGCAAAAGATCTGCCTACTTCATCTACGCTGCAGGGCTAAACCTTCAACGTGAGTGATATGCGTTTCTTGGAGGAAAGCAATTTGAATCCTCCTCCGTACTAATTAAGCATGAACTTTATGGCGTCGCATCATTGTTTGACTCCCTCTAACATTCCAGAAAATGCACTTCAATTCAAATACTGCCCCCATGCTGCAATTGTAAGTCTACAACCAAAAGACCCAGGAGACCCCATCTGCCCCAAAACAAACCCTTGAATCCCCCCAACATCCCCACCCCAGAACAGGTACTAAAACACTAGTCCCCATCCAAACTAAAGAACAAACTATATCCTCTAGTAGCTGCAGAGGATCAAGAGAGAGGGTAGGCAGCTGCAAACCAAGGAAATCGGGCCAGCAGATCGGCCACAATATAGCACCATACCCCAAACAACAACCAAGCCCCCCACCCAGGGGCTCACATCCCTGATAGAGCCATCTCAGTCCGTTACCCAAGCATCCCGATAACTCTGCAGTCAACATCTTACCTCCACAGACCAGCAATAGGGCCAAAGCCAAGAAGGAGAGGGGAAAGGGAGGGACCAGCCTACCATAGAAGACAGCAAGAGAAGGGAACAACAGAAAATGTAATCAGACAATCTCATCAGCTGTTACTGGAGTGACGTGTGGCTTAGCAACACTGGCCGTTTCGGTCCCATCACAATCAGTTCCCATCATTCCTTTCTCTGACTCCGTGTCCGCTACTGATGGGAAAAGGCGCTCCTGAAACAATTCCGACACTGCTTGCAGAGCAGCCAATCTCTCCAACTCCGTTCGGGATGCTGTAGGCCCCTGCAGAACAGTTCGTTGATGCTTCATGCGTTTTGACCTTCGAGGCCGTTGATCTTCCACAGTTGGTCTCACGCGGCTCCCCGCCACCCCATTCCCAGAGCGATAAGACTCCAGCCAGGTCCATGCTTCCTCAGGGTTCTCACAAAAGTGTGTTTTCTCATCCAGAATTATCCACAGGCGCGCGGGAAACATCCACGAATACTGTAGGCCCTCGTTGCGTAGTGCCTTCTTGACCGCTAAGAAAGAGGCTTGGCGGTGCTGCACCTCAAGGGTGTAGTCAGGGAACAAAGACACTTTACTATTATCCACCTTATAGGGACCCGAAGAGCGAGCTTTTTGTAGTAGAAGGTCACTGTCTTTATGGTGAAGCAGGCATGCCACCACAGGTCTAGGAGGCCTTCCCGGTGCCAGTGGACGAGCTGGAACTCTATGTGCTCTTTCCAGGGTATAAAATTGGGTCAGGCCCTCCGGCGCTACTTCAGTCTGAAGCCAGCCCTCCAAGTAATCAATCATGTTGGCCCCTTCCACTCCTTCCGGCAAACCTACCACCCTTATGTTGTTTCTGTGATTGCGGCCCTCAGCATCCTCAGCCCTCCGCTCTAATGTCTGGAGTCTATGCATGACATCCCCCATCTGGGCCACCAGCGTCTTTTGTGTCAGTTCTAGGGTCTCCAGCGTCACCTCTGTCTACTTCACACGGTCAGCCAGCTTGGTGTGCTCCGTTCTAAGAAGGCCCAGCCCCACTGCCACATTTGCAATATACTGCTGAAAGGCATCTCTGATGTCTGCAATGGCCTTCAAAATTTGGTCCACTTGTTGCTGCTTCAAGGTCTCGGGTTGTGATTCAGAGGAGTCTTGCTTCCTACGGTCTGACGCCAAGTCCTCAGGATCTGGGGGAGACCCCCCTGTTTCCCTCGTGGTTTCACCATGATATCAGGTCCTCAGGAGCTCCAGCTAATCACCACTCCAACTCAAAACCGGCTCGCAACCTCCAGATTTTGCTTCTGAAGTGCAGACGCCTTATCACACAGTTTCAGCAATGGGGAGCCCATCTAAGGGTAGAGGGCGATAGGCCCTCACCACCTCCAGCTAGTGTCTATCAGTGCGCTTCACTCCCCACAGTCCCACCTGCTAGTTTGGGCCCCCGAACTTGCCAGAAGTCTGTACCGGCACCCCCAGTCAGCACCACTCCATTAGGGGTCCGTTCCGCCACTCCATTCGATCTGTACAGCCAAGCAATCAGCTGAAGCAGCGGCCGCCACAGCGTCCGATCCGCCTCCCCAATCAGGTCCCGGCGCAGCAGGTACCCTCACCTCTGGGGCGTCAGTGTTCTCGTCTAGGCTCCTGCTGCCGACCCAATTCACAGCCCTGGGCCTTCCCGGCCTCCACTGTATATGCCTCAACCCCGCCATCAGCGCCTTCGTGAGAAGTTCAGGTCAGTTCCCCACTCTGCCCGGGCACTGTGAGTTCTCTGGGGTGTCAGGCTCTGCTGCAGCGCGGTCGGTCGCCTCCAAGCGCAACCGGGCCAAGCAAACAATCCCCCACTGGTGCACCTAAGATGGTGGCAGGCTCCGCTCACTCCAACTCGGCCAAGGACAATGATCCGGTACCCCGATGAGGGGGCCGCCACAATATCCTCCAAGTAGCCCACCTCCGAGGGGGAACACAGTTTGCTGCGACAGTCTCACCATCCAATCTACCAGGTAGCAGTAATGCAGGACGCCTCCGCGGTCAACGCGACTCCTCCAGTGGGTGCAGTCCATCGGTCCCCACCACACTCAGCGCCCCGTGGCCACTCCGGATTCACAGGTGGGTATTCCGCACATTCAGGGGCCCCCGCATCGGCGAGGCAGCGGTCCCATCAGCTCCGTGATCAATGCTGCAGTTGCCGGATCACCGCGATCGGCACCATTTCGGAGAGCTCGGTCCGGACTCTCCGCTTCACTCGGACACCGCAGCTCGGCAACAGCCCGATTTTGCGCAGGGTCGCAGCCCGCGGGTCCTGTAGTCAGTATCGCTATGTCTGAGCCCTTAGTTCCAGCTCAACAGCTCTCTAATTAGGATAAGCAGTGGGGTCGGCGCGGAGCTCCGAGCCCATGCGACCGTCTCCATTGGCTCCGTAGCCACCTTTGCACAATTGATGCTGCTTTTCTCCCAAACTATCTTTGTATACTCTAATATATGCCAAAGACAAAAGTGGAAATGGTGGAACCAATTCTGTTCACAGATTGAGAAAGCTAGAAAGAATGTCAATAAAGCTGTTTCTGCTTACCTCAGAGACCATAGGATGGGCTCCATCTATAACAACAATCTACGTTTTGATATGGATGACATCCACAGAAGAGATGGGGTACACTTCACAGATCAAGGGAACAGAGTCTTTCTCAACAATCTAAAGCTGTGCATCCGCGCTTACATGTAGCTACAACAAACTCATAATGGAAATAAGGGCTCTTTTTAGAGTCACCCTATAACACAATAATTAATCTAATTATTTTTTACACATGCATACACTTTTTACATTTTTTGTGGATTTGCGATCCCGTCGCGAATCTGCAAAAGCATGAATTCAATGTACTACAACAGGATGTATGACGTTACAACGCACACTTTTACAACGCATGCACTTACAACGCATTTTTTACAACGCATAATCCATTACAACGCATGACATTACAACGCATGACACTACAACGCATTTTTAAAAACTACCTTTACAACGCATTTCCATTACAACGCATACTACCTTTACAACGCATACCATTACAACGCATAATATTAAATTGCATTTAAGGTAAGTATTAGATAGTATAGGGGTAAAAGTTACTTTTCTAACTCCAGGGGGTGCAACAGTAGGGTAAGTGTTGGATAGTATAGGGGTAAAAATTACTATTCTAACTCCAGGGGGTGCAACAGTAGGGTAAGTGTTGGATAGTATAGGGGTAAAAATTACTATTCTAACTCCAGGGGGTGCAACAGTGGGGTAAGTGTTGGATAGTATAGGGGTAAAAATTACTATTCTAACTCCAGGGGGTGCATCAGTAGGGTAAGTGTTGGATAGTATAGGGGTACAAATTACTATTCTAACTCCAGGGGGTGCAACAGTAGGGTAAGTGTTGGATAGTATAGGGGTAAAAATTACTATTCTAACTCCAGGGGGTGCAACAGTAGGGTAAGTGTTGGATAGTATAGGGGTACAAATTACTATTCTAACTCCAGGGGGTGCAACAGTAGGGTAAGTGTTGGATAGTATAGGGGTAAAAATTACTATTCTAACTCCAGGGGGTGCAACAGTAGGGTAAGTGTTGGATAGTATAGGGGTAACAATTACTATTCTAACTCCAGGGGGTGCAACAGTAGGGTAAGTGTTGGATAGAATAGGGGTAAAAATTACTATTCTAACTCCAGGGGGTGCAACAGTAGGGTAAGTGTTGGATAGTATAGGGGTAAAAATTACTATTCTAACTCCAGGGGGTGCAACAGTAGGGTAAGTGTTGGATAGTGTAGTGTAATATTATGCGTTGTAATGGTATGCGTTGTAATGGTAGTATGCGTTGTAATGGAATGTGTTGTAAAGGTAGTTTTTAAAAATGCGTTGTAGTGTCATGCGTTGTAATGTCATGCGTTGTAATGGATTATGCGTTGTAAAAAATGCGTTGTAAAGGTAGTGCGTTGTAAAAGTTGCGTTGTAAAGGTTGTTCCCCACTACAACACAATACACTTTTCAGATATAACTTTTAATATTTATATATTTTTACTAACTCTATCAAATGTTATCTTATTATTAACTTCAATCACACTACCTCTACAAATGCAACACTACCTTCTAAATGATGTAGTATTAAACTATTTATTCATGGTGGATCCGTGAATCCAACATGACGCTACATGGGGTGCCGCGCTGAGAGCCACGATGGGGTTGCGAAAATTTTAAAAAATGCCCCACTTTCATTATTCAGTATCCGCCCGGGGACACCATCCCCTAGGGCATGCTATCACATTGGGGACCACGGGGGGAGCCCCAATGCCCCCACGGTCCCTGCCAGCTCCCAACCTCCTGCGGGAGCGGGCACTGCTTTTGGACAAGGGACATGCAGCTTTCCTCGTCCAAAAGTAATCCTGCTTAGCATCGTGGCAAAACAGAAGTTTCCAATGACAGCACGGGAGCTCTGCTCCCCCCTGTCATTGCAAACTGCAATGTCCCTGGGGTAGGCACCCTGGGGCATTGCTGGAGCCAGCCCTGGTGGGTAATTCAGCAGGTATAGTTACCTGAGCTAATTATAACTTACACCCCCACAATGAACTGCTGCACTGCTTATGACCTCACATATTACAGGACATGGTCAGTGACATCACTCATGACATCTCAAATGACATCACTGATGAAATCATAAAGTGAGTGTGTTTGTAAGACTGTATGGGAGCTAAATATATACTACCTACTACAAGAGTTAGATTAGTATACTAGTTGTACTACTAATGAGTGATACTATCTCTCAAATGATCTGAGTGTGTGTGTGTGTGTGTGACTGTATCTCTTTGTGAATATGTGTGTGTGTGGCTGTATTGGAGTGTGACTGCCTGGGTGAGACAGAGAATTTCGGACTAGGTCTGTAGGTGAGTGAGTGGTTATGTCAGTGGTTGTATGGATTTGTGAGTGATTATCTGAGTGGTTGTATGAGTGTGTGAGAGGTTTTGTGGTTGTGTGATTGTATGGATGTGTTAGTGGCCATATGGGTGTATAAATATGTATGTGAGTAGCTGTGCTGGTGAGTGAATGGGTGAATGAGTGTCTGTTGCTTAGTGAGTGGGTGTGTCAGTGGTTGCATGGTTGAGTGAGTGGCTATGTGAGTGACTGTATGGGAGAGTGAGTGGGTATTTGAATGTCAGTATGAGTGACTGACTGGGTGTATAAATGGCTGTATAGGTGTGCGAGTGGCTGTTTCAGTTAGTGTTTAGTTAAGTGTGTTGGTATGTGAATGGTTATATTGGAAAGAGAGTGTCTCTGTGAATGACTTTATGGGTGAGTAAGCAGATATGAGAGTGCTTGCATGGATGTGTAAATGGATATATACATTGTTGTGTGGGTGTATGAGTGAGTGTTAGAAATGGGGGTCTCTAGTTGGCAATGGCTGGCCACTGTCCAAGTAGGGACCCTTCTTCCAAAGTCAGAGTAAGCATCCTACACCCTTTGATAACCCCTGCTCAACCCTGTGGTAACATAGCACGAGCAGCGAGGCCTATCTCAGTGGCAATGTGTGAAGCATTTATGACCATCAACAGTAATACAATGAGGAACACTACAAATGGACACCACTCAAGTAGTTATAAAAAATAGGTATATTTATATAGACTTTATCGCAAGACCAATAACAGTAAAAATCCACAATACTAGAAAAATAGTTCAAGGTGCACAAAATTATGTTCAGTTCAATGCAGTGGTCTCTGCGACCCTTTTACTCACAAGGTATCTGGATTCTGTAGCAAAGTAACAAAAATGTCGCTAAGGAGTTGTAGCGATAAATTTCCTCACGCTAACCAGCGATGCGTTGAATCCTTACCGCAAGGGAGGGTGATGCGCTGGGTTGCGGGCAGGACAAAGCGACAAACTTCTTCACGCTAAGCCGGTGATGCAATAAAATCCTTGCCGCTAAGGGAGGATGATGCACCGAGCCTGGTGCGTGTGCGATCTTGCTGCGATAGAAGAAAATGGCGCTCCGCGAGGGAGCGGCGATCCTGGTACGATGCGGGGAAAAGGGCAAACGCTCGGCGTCCGCGCTGCAATGAGCTTGGTGCGATGATTCGGGGTTAGCGAGCGCTTTGGGGCACGCTAACAAACAATGCGACAATCCTTGGGTTTAGCAAGCGTTTTCAGGCCCGCCGTCAGGCGATTCAAATACTTGGGTTAGCGAGCGTTTTCAGACCCGCTGACAGGCTCTGCGACGATCTTCGGGATAGCGGGTGTTTTGAGACCCGCTGACAGGCTCTGCGACGATCTTCGGGATAGCGGGCGTTTTCAGGCCCGCTGACGGGTGATGCGATAAGTTTCGGGATAGCGGGCGTTTTCAGGCCCGCTGACAGATGAAGCGATAATCTTCAGGATAGCGGGCGTTTTCAGGCCCGCTGGCAGATGAAGCGATGATCTCCGGTAGCGAGCGCTCAGCAGCAGCAGAGCGACGATTTTTCTTATGCTCACCAGCTGCAGCGGCTCGCTAACGGGGGTTAGCGACGATTTTCAGCTCTCTTTTCTCAGCAGTAGAACTAGAGGCCCTGGAACACACAGGAGCCTCACCTGCAGATAGAAATCCTCGCTGGGAGGACACAGGACGCTGGTGGTGGAGTCTGGTGTGCCTGAGACTCCTGCAGGAGGTTAGCTCTCTTCTAGCCCTTGGGTGATTGCTGTAGCCACAAAATCAAAGTTCCTTCAAAGTCCTTTTCCTCTTCTTCCAAGTCCAGTAGTAACCACTGCAGGCCAGTCCAAGAAACAGCACAAAAACACAAGGACAGTCCTTCTCCTGCAGATTCCTGTAGTCACATGGACAGAGGTTCTTCTTGTTGTCCAGGAGCAATACAAATTGTAGGGGTTTGGGCACAAATATTTATACCCCCAAAGTCTTTGTTCTTAGGAGTCGCAAATCTCTGAACCCAGCCAGAACCAGTTCTGCCCAGCCCTGGAGCACTTTGTTTACCAGGCTGCATCCTTCCTGTCAGAAAGACGGGGTCTGCCTTCAGACGCACAGTGGGAGGTGGAGCCAGCATTCACCTTGCCAGGCACAGCCCTATTCAAGTGCAGGGGCTACCCCCTCCCCTCACTCCAAGGCAGATCTCTCTATTCAACCCAGCTCTGACTCAGCCTGCTCTGTTCCTCCAAAACCAGACAGCCAATACACATATTAGCAGAGCACACTGGAAGGCCTAGGCAAGAAAGTACCTATACTCTAAAAGTGGTAGTTTCAAACACAGAATATAAAAATAACCTTCACTAAAAGATGTATTTTAATATTCTGAGCTCAGGCATACTAAATTCGTTTTTCTACCATGTTCTGTGGGTCAGTTAGGACCATAGGATGTAATAGCCCAGACCTCCCATTCTGGCCTATGGAGAACAGGTAGCCTTACAGTAGTGAAAAACAAAATTGGGTGTAATTCACTCCTAGGACATGCTACACACATCAGAGCATGTCCTACCTTACACATACAATGCACCCTATCATAAGGGTGGCTTACAGGATGCCAAGGGAAGGTTCAGGGGCTGGGAAGTGGGTGCACTTCACAGCCAAGATGGCAGTTCGGGACTGCACGCAGATACTGCAGTGGCAGGTCTGAGACACACTTTACAAGCTGCTTCTGTGGGTGGCACAAACCAGTGCTGCAGGCCCAGCAGCAGCATTCGGTTTACCAGCCCTGGGCACACACAGGCCACACTACTAGGGACTAACAGGTAAACCAAATAAGCCAATCATGGATGTACCGATTCACATGTCATCTTTACAAAGGGAGTATTCCCGCTGTGGCACTGAATGGCATTGGCACAGCGCCCAGAGCATCTAGAACCAGCAAAAACAGAGGAGACACAGCGAAAAATGGAAGGGAGACTCACGCCAATGGTGCCAGGTCTAACACGCGTCCCCTCCAGTTGAAATGTGGGGAGAACTACCCATCCCCTTGGAAGTTCTCATCACTAAGGCGGAAAAATCTGGACAGACCATCAGCATTGGCGTGTTCTGTACCAGGGCGATGTTCCACCGTGAAGTCCATACCCTTAGGGAAATGGTCCACCTTAACAACTTGGGATTCTCACCCCTCATCTGCATCAACCATCTGAGGGGCCTGTGGTCTGTCTGAACCCGGAAGTGAGTCCCAAACAGGTAGGGTCTCAGCTTCTTCAGTGCCCAGACCACAGCGAATGCCTCACGCTCAATTGCACTCCACCTCTGTTCCCGTGGAAGTAACCTCCTACTGATGAAGGCTACAGGTTGGTCTAGTCCCTCCTCATTCATCTGTGACAGAAAGAACAGCCCCAACCCCATGCTCTGAAGCGTCTGTCTGGACAATAAATTCCTTAGCAAAGTTGGGCGCCTGGAGTACGGGTGCTGTACACATGACAGTCTTGAGGGCATCAAAAGCTTTCTGACAGGTGTCAGTCCAGTTCACAATCTTTGGCCGCTTATTGGAAGTCAGCTCAGTCAAGGGGGCAACGATGTTGCCATACCCCTTGACAAACCTCTCGTAATAACCCGAGAGTCCTAAGAAGGCCCTCACCTGGGTCTGGGTCCTTGGGGGCTCCCAAGCCAGGATGGTTTCAATCTTGGGCTGTAGGGATGCCACCTGGCCACTCCCTACCTGGTGTCCTAAGTACACCACAGAACCCTGCCCAATCTGGCACTTACTGGCCTTGATTGTGAGGCCTGCTCTGCGCAGCGATATCAACACTTCCCAGAGGTGGTGCAAGTGGTCTTCCCATGAGGAACTAAACACTGCAATGTCATGCAGGTAGGCAACACTGAAATCCTACAGCCCAGCCAACACCAGGTTGACCAACCTCTGAAAGGTGGCAGGGGCATTCTTCATCCCAAAGGGCTTCACACGGAACTGGTAGTGCCCATCTGGGGTGGAAAAGGCTGACCTCTCCTTTGCCCCATCAGTTAAGGCGATCTGCCAGTACCCAGACGTTAGATCAAATGTGCTGAGGTACCAGGCAGCCCCTAGCCGATCTATGAGCTCATCAGCTCTGGGGATGGGGTGCGCGTCGGTCCTAGTGACCGAATTGAGACCTCGGTAGTCCACACAGAACCTAAGTTCTGGAGTTTTACCAGGCACTGCAGCTTTTGGTACCAAGACCACGGGGCTGGACCAGGGGCTGCTAGAGGACTCAATCGCCCCTAGGCAAACATTTTGGAGACCTCCTCCTTAATGCAGGCCCTTACCCTGTCAGTCACTCTGTAAGCCTTGTGCTTGACAGGAGGACTGTCCCCGGTGTCCACCTCATGGACGCACCAACCAGTGACACCAGGCACCAGGGAAAATAAATCAGGAAATTGCCCCAACAGCTGGTGGCAATCTCTCTGCTGCTCAGGGGTCAGTGTGGTGGAGACGACCACACCCTCCACTGACCCATCCTTCTCTCCTGCACACAGGAGGTCAGGAAGAGGCTCACTCTCCTCCTCCATCCCTGCATCTGTGGCAAGAAGCATGCCCAATTCAGACCTCTCAAAGTGGGGCTTTAGGCGATTCACATGCAGGACCCGCAGGGGGTTCCTGGGAGATTTAAAGTCCACCAAATAGGTAACTTGACTTTTGCGCTCCACCACCTCAAATGGACCGATCCACTTATCTTGGAGCGCACAAGGCTCCACTGGGGCCAGTACCCAAACCTTCTGACCAGGTTGAAATTCGACCAGAGTGGTATTCTGGTCATGCCAACGTTTCATCTCCTCCTGGCTGGCTTTCAGATTTGCCTCAGCAATTTTTCTGAAACGCTGAGTTTGGTTCCTGAAGGCCACAATGTAGCTAAATACATCCTGGGGAGGTTTCCTGGGAGATTGCTCCCAGCCTTCCTTGACCAGACTCAGAGGCCCTCTTACCGGATGGCCATAGAGCAGTTCAAAGGGACTGAACCCTAAGGACTTCTGTGGCACCTCACAGTATGCAAACAACAAGCATGGCAAGAGGACGTCCCACTTTCGCCTCAGGGGCTCTTCCAGGCCCATGATCATGCCCTTCAAGGTCCGGTTGAACCTTTCAACCAGACCGTTACCTTGGGGGTGGTAAGGAGTGGTGAACTTGTAAGTTATCCCACACTCCTTCCACAGAGACTTCATATACTGGGAGATGAAGTTGGTCCCCCTGTCGCTCACCACCTCTCTGGGGAACCCCACACGGGAGAAGATCCGTATCAGTGCACGTCCCACCACGGGGGCCGTCACTGTCCTGAGCGGGATGGCTTCAGGGTACCGGGTGGCATGGTCCACCAAGACCAGGATGTACCTGTTGCCCATGGCTGTCTTGGGGTCCAGAGGCCACACAATGTCAATGCCCACTCGCTCGAATGGGGTACTAAGAACTGGAAAGGGCTGGAGTGGGGCTTTGATCTTCCCCCACTCTTCCCACTTGCCTGGAAAGTCTCACAGGTCCTACAGTATGTATCTGAGCTTTTGCGCATCTGGGGCCAGTAAAAGTGGGTGACCAGCCTCTCAAAGGTCTTGGTCTGCCCCAGATGTCCTGCCAATGGAATGTCATGAGCCAACCCCAGTAGGAAGGCTATGAAGCACTCGGGTACCACCAGCACACGGATTGACCCCGGCTCTGCAGCCTTAGGCTTGCTATACAGGAGACTGTTCTCCCAATACATCAGATGTGAACCAGACATATCACCTGCTGCCTGGGCTGCAGCCTGTTGCCGCATTCCCTCAAGAGAAGGGCAAATTCTCTGCTGCTCATAAAACTCCTCCCTGGTGGGCCCTCCTTCCTGCTGCCACTGGGTCAGCTCAGGTAGGTCCCCTAGGTCGGTACTCTGCTCCCTGGTAGGCTCCAGGGCATCCCCCACAGGGTCTGCTCCCTCCTGGGCTGTGGGAACCAAGGGGACGGCTTCCCGCGCCCCCTGCCCCTTCTCTCTAAGGCAGGGACCTGGGCCATACTCTCAGGCTCCAGGTCTTTCTCAACACCCTTCATGGCTGCCATGGACCGAGTGGTAGCACACGCCCACTCAGGCAGACCCAACATTTGTAAGTGAGCTCTCCTCTCCACCGTAGCCCACGGTGAGTTCTCTAAATCATTGCCCAACAGACAGTCCACAGGCATGGTGGGCCTCACAGCTACCTGAAGAGTTCCTGAGACCCCCCCCACTCAAAGGGAACCTGAGCCACCTCACATTGGCTCTCTGTGTTGTCTGCAGCCCTACTGGGTAGAATGCATGGGGCACAACCTGCTCTTTGGACACCAACCGGGAGCTGACAGCAGTTACACTGGCTCCTGTGTCCCTCAGAGCCTCCACTCTATGGCCATTGATGGTTACCCACTGCCTGTACTTTTTAGTGTTATCAGGCAGTGTAGGCTTAGGAACCACCTCAAAGTCTCCTAGTGAGACAAGGGTCAATTCTACGGGGTCCCACCCACCTTGGGCATCCATCCATCCATCTCCCATCTCGTCATCATGTTTCAACACCCTGCGCATGCTCCGAAAGATCTTCCGGTGGATCCCCATCGAAACCAGAAAGACGGTCACCCAGGCCCTCGTCACTAGCCGTCTGGAGTACGGAAACACCCTATACGGAGGAACCACCGCCAAACTTCAGAAACGACTACAACGCATACAGAACGCCTCCGCACGACTCATCCTCGACATCCCTCGTCACAGCCACATATCCGCCCACCTGAAAAACCTGCACTGGCTCCACCATCAACAAGAGGATCACGTTCAGGCTCCTCACCCACGCACACAAAGCGCTCCACGACATGGGCCCCGAATACCTCAACAACCGCCTCTCATTCTACACTCCTACCCGCCAGCTCCGCTCAGCCAGCCTCGCCCTCACCACCGTCCCACAGATTCGAAGAACCACCACCGGAGGAAGATCGTTCTCCTACCTGGCAGCCAAAACATGGAACTCCCTCCCCGCACACCTACGTATGACCCAGGACCATCTCACCTTCAGGAAACACCTCAAGACCTGGCTCTTCGAGCAGTAGCAGCACCCACCCCCCCTTTTCAGCGCCTTGAGACCCTCACGGGTGAGTAGCGGTGCACGGGGTGGTGCAGTAGTATCCCTTTGGGGACACTGGGGATCAAAGTACCTATGGCCCACCTGGCCACACTTAAAACAAGTAGGGGGCCCCCTCTGAACAGGCCTACCTGTTGGGGGCATTGGCTTCTTATCCTCAAGAATGTGCGATAACTACCGCAAAAGTAGCTTAACGGAACTCTTCACATCGCAGTCTATTGCGGGAAAATAACACTGTGTTAACATGGTATTCACAACACGGCGGCACCATGCGATAGACCCACAACAACACGTAAAATGACCGCGTTAAAACCAACGCGACGCCGCAAAAATGCAAAACAAGAACACAAAAAAAGCTGCGATGAGGCCAAGGGCGATACAAAAATCTGCGCTAACCAGCGATAGGCCTGCAATACCCACGCGTCATGCGGGAAAAGGCACCATAAAAGCAGAGTAAAAAAACGGTGAGATGACAAAGTACGAGCACAACCCCACATCCGTGACTTAGAACAAATGACCATTGTCCCGCATCACAAAGGCATCTCCTCACATTCACAATGTATATTGACATGCAGTCTGCATGTCAACTGCGCCAATGCAGACACACGCATGGAACACACAGTGAAACCACATCTTCCCTTCACATTACAGAGGGACAGGCAACCCCTCCTGCACACAGACATGTCATCGCCATGAACAATCAATAATGACAGCGTGGACGAATAAAGGGGCAGTGACTCCTGCATACGTACATGTCGCCCATGTTGTGGGACTTGAGTCACAGGGGGCATCCCTGCATAATGGTGGTACATAACTGACCCCAAAAGGAGCCCTATTGTCACCTGTAGATCACAAATGGCAGCCAAAATGGAATGACCTTGGACACACGTGAAATGCCGAAGAGTTGGATACCCTACTAACTGTGACACACAGAACTGGCATTTTGAATATGTGACACCCCAAACAGCCCCTCTGCACAGAGGTGACACATCCACCATCCATGAACACATCATAAAATCGTCATCAACACATAACACATAACACACTCACACTTGTCTGAGTGACGTGCCCAAACACATGAGTGACATGCACTTAGGGAATGTTATTTTGGAATGCATTTATTTGCACATTCTGTACCTGTGGTCATTCTGTAGTGTCACAATGTGACGTGCTCATCAGAAGAAATTTGCAATGATGGTGTCCCTGCAGGCTATTCCTGCTGCGGCTGCAGTGGGGTGTGGTCCACCTGCCTCATCCTCATCATTATTGTCCGGTGCCTCTGGAACTGGTATCTATGGTGCCTTGCAGCATACACATATGTTGTGCAACACACAACATGCAACGATCATCATGCACACGATGTTAGGGCTGTACAGGAGCCATCCACCTGTGACGCCCAGGCACCTGAAACGTGACTTCAACATGCCAAATGTGCATTCCACGATGCCCCTGGTGTGTTTGTGGGCCGGAATGTACTGCCTCTGGGCCTGTGTGTTCGGGGCTCGGAGGGGCATCATCATCCAAGCACAGAGTGTATATCCTTGGTCACCTGTGACAGTGCAGAGAGACATGAGTCAATAGTTGGTTCTGCATGATGTGTTTGCAGGCTCACTGGTTCATTGGTGTGTGATATGTGTGACTTTGTGATTCCTGTATGACATGTACTGCTTGTTGCAAATGAGCAGCATCAATGTGTAGTAAATAGCCTCACTGCTGCTCCCCCCTGGGCCTATTCACTAGTGTGCGCAATGCGGTTGCATCACTTGCACCCCTATGGCACACCATTGTCATGCCCGTCTGCGCATGGCCACAAGCCTGACAACGACACTGTGATGTTGTGTGCTGAAGGTGGGCGGCCACGTGTGTGTAGGCCTATGGTAAGGACAGGGTGGACACAGATGTAGAGTACATGCCTGGCTGAACTCGCCCTGTGGTTGAGGGTAGATCTTTGGCTTATGCTGCGGAAATAGCGACACACACAACAGTTGGCATGTCTGAAACCGAACCCCGGGCGGGCTTGCTCACGCTCATGTACCCCTTGGCCGAGGCTGCACTCTGTGGGCATGGTACATCGCAACATCGCACATTGCATGACGGCTGGTGCTGACACTACACCAGAGACACACGCATCAGTTATCTCCTTGTCAAGGCCTACACTCAACCACGCCCAGAGCTACGTGTCAATTACCGCACCCCCCAAGCCGTGCCTCCATACGCCGGTCCACTCACATACGCTCACAGGGGGTCTGGCACAGCTAGATGTTTCAGGTCTACCCTACTGCCTGAGGTGACAAGGTTGCACATGCTGTACACAGCACAATGTGATGTGGTATGGCCCAGGGCCCTCATGCATACATAATGATGACACGGACACACTGAGAGAATTTGTGGAACTGGCTACAGGCACAAGCGCCCTGCTCCTTTTATTGCCAGGGTCACACGTCCAGTGACGCCTGTGCTGTATGGGTATTGTGTAGTGTAAGCAACCCCTCAGGGGTTGTTTGGTGCTGGCAACAACTACAACACTGATCAGACAATCAGAAGTTCAAAGTACAAACAGCAAGGGTCCATGAATTGAGCTGCACAGAGTTAGTGGCCCCGGATGCGATGCGGCCGGCACAGGTACACCCGCAAAGGACGGTGGCTTGTGGTGCACTAAGATAGGGCCACAAGTGCTCAGCGGGTCCTCATTGCGGAGTGTTACGGGGGACAGTGGAAGGTGTCCATCCAGGGCACGATGCAGAGGGCAGAAACAGACATTATTGAGGAGTTGAATGCCATAGTCTCCTTTTTTCCACCATCTCAGTATCAGCTACATGATGAAGACAACCCCCAGGCCATCGACTCAGACGCCAACAAAGTTCAACTGGAGAATGCCCATGACTCCCGTGGCATAGAGTCAGTGGCACCAGAGCTGTGAGGGGATGCAGTCTGCGATGAGGCCTGTACGATGATATAAACTCTGCAATGAACAAATCAAGACTCAGTTCCAATTGTGTGTCCTACTTGACCGCAGTGTGTGCCGTAGGCAGCGGTCAGCTTGGGGCAACTGCTGTGCAGCCAGCTCCTCCTGGATCTCTAACACACGGCGTTGGAATGGCATGTGGAGAAGATTTCTGGTTGACGGAGGTAGGGGCACCAGAGCTGAGCGGGTGATGCCGTGTCTTGCCTGGGACGGGTTGGAATTGAATTTGTCTGAGGCCTGCTGGACCGGTGTGTAGGCCTTAGGCAGAAGTCCTCAGGAGCCCACAGACACATGTTGTCGGAATGCTATGCACAAAGTTGGTGGCACCACATCGAAGGGAGTATAGGGATTTAAACGATGTCACAAATATGTACTCTGCCATCGTGTAATCAAGACTCAGTTCCAAATGTGTAACCTACTTGTCTGCTGTGTATGCTGGTGGAGTGTGTCAACGGGAAAGTAGTACTGTGGGCCTTGCACGCGGAGTCCGTAATGGTCTGAGGAGGCTGCCAAGGTCGTGGGCCTCTGGCTTGTGGCTGGCACAGGCACATGGTGGGCACTCTTGGAGACACGCCGGTGTCGGCAGGTGAGCGGTGAGGCCTGGAATGCGCAGGGGCGGATGACACAGGTTCGGGAAGCAGCAGCCCAGGCTGCGGCAGGCGCCCAGGATCGCAGGCATGGCCACATGGCATCGGCCTTGTGGCTGGGTGAGAGGCGCCGCCCTGGCAGACACGGGCATTCAGGAAGAGAACCAAATGCTTTTTATTCACACCCCTACGCTAGCCTGGCGTACGCCGGGCCAGCCCACTCTGCACACACTTACAGGGGGGACATAACAAACTACATTTCCGTGATCTTCCCCACTGGCTGGGTTGAAATGGTTGCGTCCACTGTTCACAACACTACCACGACCAGCATTATGTGTCAACATGGATGTGTCTGTGGTCTGCATACTGCAGTCTGTCCAGCACATCCACGCCACACTTGGCATTGTGTACATTCTCATTCATGGGTCATGACGTTGATGGCTCATGTACATGGCTAGCCCAGGTTGCCACGGTAAGTTGTGCTTCCTTGTCTGGTGGGTGGGCATGTTGTTTGGCATGTTGTATGTGCTTTTGTAACGTGTGCATTGCCAGAGTTGTGAGTTGCATGATTGTTGATTGGAGGTGTGTGGTGTGTTCATTTGGTACTTACCAACGAGCACTGCATTTACGTTGGCGACGATATTGGTGAAGAGTCCACGGTGGTCCACTATTGCCTGCACATTGATGGAATGCGTGTGCTTTCTGTTGTGGTAATTGTGTGCACAAGTAGGACATGTGTGCTGTCAATTGCCCCCAACATGTGCGGGAACAATATAGCTATGGCTATGGCGTAGAAGCCTTGCTTGGTCTCCAGCTGTTCCTGCACAGTGTGTGGGAAGTATAGGTACTGGGATACCAAGCTGATGATGGCATCCAGGACAGGTTTGAGAAACTTGGATAGGGTTGGCTGTGAGACTCCTCCGACCATGGTGGTTGTTGGTTGGAATGTCCCAGAGGCCAACAGGTGCAGCACAGCCAGCAGCTTTCTCTGCGGAGGAATGTTGGTTGTCCGCTGTGTTGGTGCCATCAGCCTGTGGGCAATGATGTTCAGGATGCGGAGGATGGTTGTCCTTTTGAGTCTTTAGTGGGCAATGACATGCTCTGGTGTTAAGTCTGTGAGGCTGTTGCATTTCCTGAAGGTCTGCTGTCTTTGTCTGTGCTGCCTCTGTGGTGGTCTGCGGGGGGCGGTGGAGGTCCAGGGGGGGTGGCGATCCTTGGGGTGGTGGCAGTGGATGTTGTGGCCCTGTTGGGGCTCCGAGCTGCATGATGAGTAGCTCCATGGCATCTGTTGTTCTTCAGATGTGGCTGTTGGCTGGGCTCCCTTTTCTGGTGCCGGCTGTCGTCTGACTTTGTACCATGTCAGAGCAGGTGTTCATTTCCTGCTGCTAACGTGCCTTATCGTATGTTTTGGGATGTTATCGCCAATGTGGCTAGTCGTTGAGAATGTTGCGGTGTGGTGTTGTCGCTGTGTTTTGTTAGGGAATGCCTACTCTGCATCTCATTAGCAATAGTTGCCGAGGTCATCTGTGGCAATGTTTTTGCTGCTGCTATCGCTGGTAAACTGGTGATATCGGCTGTTTGCACCAGTATGTGAATGGGGAGATAAATTTAGCGCGACTTTGGCTGCGCTAATGTGCCGATAACTCGGCGATAGATCCTTGAGAATATGCCCCATAGATTTTGTGAATTATCAATCAATTAGGGATTTATAAAGTGTGGCATATTACCCGTGAGGGTCTCAAAGTGCTGGTTGCTAACTGCTTCATGGTGATCTGGTCATACAAACAGCCAGGTCTTCAGTCCTTTCCTGAAAAGCCAGAGTAATGGGGTGTTCTTGAGGTGCAGGGGAAGGTCGTTCCCAGCTTTAGCTGCCAGGTGTGAGGAGCGTCTTCCACTTTTGCCTCAGTGGATCCAGGGGGGGTAGGCTGCGAGGAAGAGGTAGTCTGATTGTAGGTGTCTAGTCAGTTGGTGGAAGGTCATGTACTTGTTGATGTATGCTGGTACTTCATTGTGCAGGGCTTTGTGTATGTGGGTGAGCATCTTGAACTGGCATCTCCTCTGGACTGGGAGCCAGTGTAGCTTCTCGAGGTGGGGTGTAATGTAGGGCCATCTGGGAAAGTCAAGGATGAGTCTTATCTCTGCATTTTGTATTGTCACTAGTCTCTTCAGGAGGCGTGCGTTGATTCCTAAGTAGAGTGTGTTTCTGTAGTCCAATCTGCTGGTGACAAGGGCTTGTTTTTCTGGTGTTAACTGTGAACCACCCAAGGATCTTTTTGAGCATGCATAGGGTGTGGAAGGAGGTGGATGAGACTGTGTTCACTTCTTTCTTCTTAGATTGCTCACTGTCTAAGATGATGTCAAGGTTGCGGGTGTGGTCTGTCAGACATGGGATGGGCCAAGTTCAGCAGGTCACCATGAGTCATCCCACAGGTGTTGTTCCCAAAGATGAGGACTTCTGTCTTGTCCATGATGAGCTTGAGACAATTATCCTTCATCCAGTTAGCTGTGTTCACCATACATCTGTGGCAGTTGGCTCTGGTGATGGAGTGTGTCATCAGATGATGTTGAGTCTGTGTGATCTAAATTTGTTGGCAAGGGGGTCATATATGTGTTGAAGAGAGTGGGGCTGAGTGACGATCCTTGTGGTCACTACAGATGATCCTCTTGGGTTCCAAGATGAATGATGGGAGACATATTCTGTGGGTTCTTCCAATGAGGTATGAGGTCATTCATTTGAGGGTGTATCCCGAAGTGGTGGAGTCTGTTGATCAAGCTGTGATGGGAGACGGTGTTAAAGGCAGCTGACATGTCCAGGAGGATGGGGACTTCCATATTGCAATGGTCCAGGAGGGCCATGATGTCATCAATATTTGTGCTAAGGGCTGTCTCAGTGCTGAGGTCGGCTCCGAATCTATGTTGAGAAGAGTCCAGGAGGTTGTTTGGTACCAGGTGTTCTGTGAGTTGCTGGTTGATTGCCTTCTTGAGAACCTTCATTGGAAAGGGGAGACGGGAGATGGGCCGAAAATTCTTTAGTTCCGCTGAGTCAGTGGATTTTTTTTCCAAGGTGATGGAGGTGTTCAGTACTTTCTTGAGCTTGTCGCTGATCATCTTGCTCCAGAGGTTGAAGATGTGGTGAGGACAGGGGTCCGTGGGTGCTCCTGAGTACACAGAATTCATAATGGTGATTGTGGCTTGCATTTTGAGAGGGTCCCAATGGATGAGCAGGTGTTCGGGTTTGTGTCAGTTGGCATTAGCAGGTTGATTCTGTCTGTGGCGGGGGTTGGGGTTTCAAGTTTTTGTAGATTGAGACCTTGTCATGGAAGAAGTCCGCCAGGGTAACACACAGATCTTGGGAGTGGGTGATGTTGTTCTTAGCAGCTGTGGGGTTGCTGCAGTTTCTGCTTGCTTCTGTGAGGTCTGCTAGGGTGTTCTTCTTTGTTTCTTTCCGGGTTGGTGATACTGGTTAAGGGCTGACTTGAAGGTGTCACCTGTCTCTTTGCTAGTGTACCTCTTTCTTTCCAGTTGCCGACAGTTGCGTTTCGAGGATTTCAGCTTTACAGGAAAACAGCTGGTTCTTCTGGCAGCACCTTTGAATTTGGTTGACTCTGTGGGGCGATTGTGTCGGTGTATTCTGTGATCCACTGGGAGAAGTCCTTTGCAGCCTGTTCTAGGTTGGATGCTGGGTCTGGGATGCGGGTGTGGGAGCGTTGTTTCACTGGTCTTCTAATATCATTTTCCAGGTTCACGGGTGTGGAGCTGGGGGGCATGGCACCAGTGTTGGTATGTCCTGAGATGGTGAGGTGGGCACTGTAGTGGGCGGTCCAGATGAGCAGTTAAACGAGGTTGTACTTGACTCTGTCCTGGACAAGAAAATGGGGTCAAGCATGTGTCCTGTGATGTGGGTAGGGTCGTTGACAAGTTGCTTAAGGCCGAGGTTGCTCATGGTTTCCAGGAAGTCGGTTGTGCTGGTGTTGCTGGGGTCGTCGAGATGGAAGTTAAGATCCCCTAGGAAGATGTAGTGCTCGTAGTTGATGGCAATCAGGGCTATGAGGTCAGGGATTGCGTTGCAGTAGCTGGGGCGTGGCACTGGTAGTCTGTAGGTTAGTGTGCCTCTGATGGGGCTTTTTTCTTCTGTGTGGATTTGGAAGTTGTGATGTTCTATTTTTAGGGTTGAGTTGTCTGAAGAGGCAATTTCACCTCTGTGTTTGTTGGTTCAGTCCTTGTGTGTTACCTTGTAGCCTTCGGAGGTGGCAATGGTGAGGTCTGGCACAGAGGCAGGAATCAGCCAGGCCTCAGTGAGGAAGATGAAATCTGCGGAGAAGAATGGTATTGTGTCTCCATGGCGAGCTTGCTGAGCGATCATGCATTAAGTAGAATGTACTGGAGTAGTCCTGTCTTGGTTGGCGTGGTGAAAACAGGTGTGTTTGCTGTGTCTCCAGAGTTGTTGGCTGCTTCGGTGTTTCGGGTGAAGCAGCAGCAATGGCAGGAGAACAGTCCTCTGGTGGTGCATGGAGATATGCAGCAGCAGTTTTGTTGATGCGCCTGGGATCAAGGGCTCGGAGGTCTGTGGCAGTGTAGCTGCGCTCGGTAGAGGGATACTGCCTGCTAATAAATGTTACTTCAGATGTGTTTGAGTGGGTGTGTTGCTACCAGACTGATTTAAAAAAAAATAGGAATTCTTACTAGGGATGTCACCTACAACACAACTCTGCCTATACTTTACTTGTAAGTCTGGTTGTGATGGTGCTTGTATTCATGGTGTTGATGGAGGTTTCGGGGGTGGCGGTTGAGATGGTGGTGGTTTATGGGTAATGAAATGGGTTGGAATTCATGGTTTGTGGGTGGTGTGTGCCTTATAAGCCTTGTGCCTCTGTAGACTCTTGTGCATGCCTTAGCTCTGCAATTTGACATTGGCACTTATTTTTTATTCTTTGTTATTGCCTCTATCATCTTCATGGTCAAGGCATGTTGTTGTACACTCTCTCTTCAAACTATGAAGGTGCATCTTTGCTAGGTCTTGGTAATATTTCACACAGTTATCTAAGGCATGGGTCTGCTTGTCAATCACCTGAGGAAGTTCTTTAAGGTGGTCTGCAATCACATAGAGACCTGTCCCCTTCTCATGAATATCCCCCTACATACCACACTACTGTTGTAAAAACTGATTCTCCCAGAGGACAGGATTTAGCAATGTCAGTCCCCTTCCCACATGCATGGCCATCGGACCTAGCCAACAGGTTGTTCATCATGGAAAAGGTTGCCCTCTGGATGTTTTTTTGGGGTGGGGAGATTAGTGAAGGGGAGAAATGCTCCCCACCAGGAGAGTAACCTCCCTCGGATTATTGAGAGAAGCCAGAGATGTGCCTGCATAGGAGCATTTTGTAGTTGACCTTACAGTGGCACCCAAAGTTTGAGGGCTGTGTGGAGAGGAGCTGTGCACATATTTGCCAAGGATCTATGACTGTTTAGCTGGTGACTGGGCACTAGGGACTGGAAGTTCTCAGACATAATCATGGCAGAAGACTGCTAGCTGCCACTGAGGTGGTCTTGTCTGATGGTTTCTCTGTGGAGTCAATAATGTCCTCATCCCTTTTCTCATCACAATCCTCATCCTCATTTTGTGGTCTTCCTCCTCTTCTTGTTCAATTCTGATCACTGATATAGCTGCTTGGAGGCAGATTGGATTTTCTATTGGGGTTATCTGCCTTGCTCCACTTATGTAGGATACAGCATTACTGTTAGGCTCAGTTTCCCCGGTACCTACAAGAGAAAGATCATAAATGTTGAAATACATAAAGTGAAGTTTTGTCCTCATGCTTTTACAAACTAGTTTAATTAAGCAGATTTGAACTAAAACCCATCTTGAGTTAGTAAAATGAGAGCTAAAATAAACATATGAAGTTGAAGTTGATCCTTGTGTGGAATTATTACATACATATAATGTCACATCTTTGGTGCCAGCTGTGGATGCTTGCTTTCTGCATGACCCCCTTGTCCAATGTCCCTGCAGCAGGAGTTAGGAAGATATTCTGTGCTATAGCAGATGGAGAGAAGATCAATGTGAAATGTTGATTAGAGAGTTATGAATCAAACTATAACAGTGGTGTGACATAAAGCACACCAAAGAAAAGCAATAAATCATAGTACAATCTACATTTAAATAAAATGCACACTTTAAATAAAACAGACTTACTGGTAATAGACCTAATTGCTGATGCCAGGATCTCTTCTGATGTACTTTATGGTTTGGACTCAATGAGGACACCAGGGCCTGTTGCTTTCTTATAGAGGGACATATATGTCTCTATTGCTACTTACTTTCTACAAAATGCACCTCATATCTTTTCTATGAGGTGTTCTCTGCATATGTAAGTATTCTATTTAGTATAAAATATCGGAGGAATTGGGGGTGTTTCTGGAAAATGAGGAATGCCAACTACAAAATAGGAGGGTTTTATAAAGGTGTAAGGATGGTCTAAGGGAGGGGCATGTTAATACAAATACATATCCACAAAAGAGTAAGGCCATTGCTATTCACACCCTACACTGACTACAGCTGAGAAGACCATAAAAAAATCACAAATGTACCTCAGTCCATTCTTGGAGTAAGTGGATTACAAATGGGCATGGTATAATAGTGTTAAAAATATGAAAGTTCAAGTTATAATTTAGTATAGAAATTTGTCAAGATAAAACACCCATTACTAAAACCATTAGGGTATAACCAGTTCTTAATTTGTAAAAAAAGAAGTGCCAGGGCCCTTCTCAAGAGACCACCTCAGCTTCCAACACCCATTGGCACTGCCAGAGCTGCCAATGACAGCACAAGTAATAACCATCACACTCCTACAGGTGTGCCAGTTGAGACTATTCCAGGGCCCCAAAGCTATAGGAATAGCTTGTGCGGGAGGTACTACTTGTTATTAATGTATATTGAATTAAATAATAATTGTTGATCTGCTCATCTCTAAATTCCACAAACAGTGACACCATGTGGCAGCTCTTATAAGTGCTGGTCTTGTCAATTAAGTGCAGGTGCCAAGAACCAAAATCCATCGGCTCAAATTAAGCACTTGATAAAACAAATAAAGATTTAAATCCACTCAAGTGTGTTATTAACATTGGTACCATAAGAACATACATGTGTATGTTGTAGGATTTGGTTTTAAAGACATGCCTTATGTGTTGCCTTGCAGCATTAGGAAGTACTCCTACCTCACCTGTAGCAACAAGTTTGCTTGTAATGATGAGGGTATGAGAGTAGAGAAGAATAAAAGCAAATTAATATAAGTATCAGCTCATTTAAAGGGTGTGTTTTAACAGCTGTGTTTGAAAGATTTATATTTGTGAGAGGAGTTGCATCGCTATTGCACCATGCAATGTGGTGCAAGAGTGGCACACGTCCAAAATGCAATTTATAAAGCCATGCAAGGCACCTTGCATGGCAGAGTGGCTTCATAAATCTGGAGTAATGCAACACAGCGCAAAACTCTGTGTTGTTTTACTCTGCCCAGAAAAGGCATTCCATGGGCACTGCATGGGTATTCCCATGCAACAAAGATTACTAGGGTATAATGTTGCCAATTGGAATCATTTGCCACTGTTGTTCAGGGGTCACTATACTATTGGATCTCAAAGTGGCTTTCCAGCTTGGGTGTCATGCCAAACTATTAAATCAAGTTTTTTATGAGGCACAAAGATTGTATTTTACGTCATGATGATGAAACATATTGTGGGAGAGATAATCACTAAAATGTCTGCAATTTATATATTTTTTTATCATATTTGTTTTATGTTATTTTACCTCATTATCTCTTATTTGTTTAAATGTTTTTAAATAATTTTAGGAGTGGGATTTTGGGTTAATAGGGTATAAGGTGGGAATAAATGTAAATAATTGTATTATACATTTGCTATATTTTAAATTGTGTGGTATATATTTTTTATTATATTTTTTAAAATGTAAAATACTTTTATATTTGATTGCATTTTGTATTGAAATGATAAAATATATTTGTATGTACATTTTGAACATTGAGTATATTATGTTGCATAGATATTTTTGTTTGTTTTAAATTTTGTTTTATTTTTAAGTAGATTGCTAAATATTTTCTTTTTTTTATAAAAATTTTATTGTGCAGATAAAAAGGGTACAAGCACGGGCCTACAACCTCCGGGGCCGGCCGCTAGTCTTCAGAAATGATCAAGCAGTTCAAAAAACACTGACTGGCCCACAGGGGCTCCGCTAAATTACAGGAGATCAGACTGCACATAAGGGACGTCAGGATATACCCTTTTTACATAAATATCAACAAAAGTAAAGAAAAACAAAAAGCAAGGCGAAAAACATTGAAAGGGCGTCTAACCATAGTAGAGGAACTCCACACCCGACCACCCTAGGGTGGTCAATAAAAAGGGGGGGTCTGAGAGGGAGGGGGGGGGCCACGGGAAAACCAAATCTATACATAGATGAACAAATTAAGCAAGGAACCCTCAAGGATCAGGGGGACAAGGCAACCTCAGACGTATCCACCAGGGGGGGAGAACAGATAGTCCCTCGATACACATTCCACTGACCCCAGATTCTACCCCACGCCCCCGGTTTACCACGAGCCACATACACCGACTTCTCCCTGAACATGCACCAGTCCATGTTCTCCTTCCATACGGACACGGTGGGAGGCCGTTGGGAACCCCAAAGCTGCGCAATATCTCTCTTTGCAATCATGTTCCCAAGGGCCGCCCACCGAGCCTGGGCCGCATTATAGTCATTGGGCTCCCACACATTCAGAACACATCGGCGCACCTCCGGCAGCAGAGCGACCCCAGTGACTCGTTTCATAACATCATGCACCTGGCGCCAATATTCCGCCACCTCGCGGCACTCCCAGAGGATGTGGAGCAAGGTGGCACTGAGCCCGCAGCCACGCTTACAGAGCCCGTCATCAGAAAACCCCATCGAGACCAAACGGGGACCCGTCACATAGACACGATGGAGAATCTTAAGCTGGACCAGACGGAGACGGGCCGGGATGGCAACCTCCTTAGGGGATGACAGCGCAGACTGCCAGTCCTCGTCGTCCAACTCAACCCCATCACCCGTCCACGCCTCCCGAAGACGCACCAAGAGATCAGCCCGATTATTTATTAGTTTTTTATAAATCAGGGAGATAGTACTGTCGGGGACGTGTCCGTCGAGTATACGGTCCTCGAGAGGCGAAGAGACAGGGACCGTGGTCCCCTCCCCAAAGATCGAGAGCAGGGCGTGCCGAACCTGGGCATAGCGGAAGAACTCCCTTTCACTAAGCACGTACTCGCTCTGAAGCGCCGCGAAGGATTTAACCGCGCCTTTAACCCATAGGTCCCCCACTCTGCTAATGCCGATCGTATCCCAGTGCTCAAAGCCTATCGTTGTCCAGAGGCTTCCCAAGCGCTCTGAGGCGAATAAAGGAGTAGCACACGTTAAACGCTCACTCCAGCCCACAGCTACATTCGCCGCCTTCCACACACGTACCGCAATCCTAGTAGGGCCCGTGAGGGTCCTACCGGCAGACCGAGAGTAAATCGCTCTGTTATAGTTACCGCCGGGAAGCAGGAATTTATCCATCTCATATGCCGGGTTCGAACCAGGAGCGTATGTAGCATGGTTAATGGCAGCCAGCTGGGAGGCCCAATAGTACCTTCTAATGTCAGGAAGCGCGATGCCCCCGTCGGGAAGAGTCAGCTTTGCCAAAGCGATACGCGCACGACCGTCCCAAACCAGTCTCCTCTGCAAACTCTCCACTTCCCTAAAGTAGGCCGCCGGAATGATATCGAAGGAGTTCTGGAGTGCGTAAAGGAATCTGGGAAGGGACATCATTTTAAACAGTGCTGCGCAACCAAGTGGAGACAAGGGCAGCTTACACCACCGAGCCGTATCCACCCTCAAACGCCGGAGGGGAGACAGGAGATTCTGCTCGTAGCGGACCGCCGGATCCAACGAAACGTACACCCCCAAGTATTTAAAGCCGGATTGAGATGTTTGGATCGGAAGCCGAGGCGGCAAGAGAGGAAGGCCACCGGAGATAGGATACACGCAAGATTTGGACCAGTTAATTATCAAACCCGAATTTCTCCCGAAGGAAGTAAGAACATCAAAAAGCACATTGAGCGACTTCCGCGGCGAGGTGAGGTACAAGAGAATGTCATCCGCGTACAACGAGACCCGATCCTCGAAGCCCGGGCCCACCGGATCCCTCTGATCGAGGGCTCCCAGCGGAGCCAGGCAGCGAGCGGTTCCAAGGCGAGAGCAAAGAGCAGAGGGGACAACGGGCACCCCTGCCTAGTACCCCTCCCGAGAGCGAAGGGCCGAGAAACCCGCCCATTGACAACATCCTGAGCCATTGGTCCAGCATAGAGGAGCTTAACCCAACTAATAAATCCCTCCCCAAAGCCAAACTTTGCCAAGACGGCCCAAAGGAATGGCCACTCGATGGTATCAAAGGCCATCGTGGCGTCTAAGGAAACCAATATGGCTGAGTCAGAGAAGTACTCCGCCCTAGCGAGGACGCCATGGAGACGCCGCAAGTTGAGCGCGGTATTACGATGCGGGATAAAGCCACATTGATCCGAATGTATCAGATCACATATAACTCTCAGCAAGCGATTAGCGAGGACCTTGGCAAGGATTTTTGGTTCGGCATTTAGGAGGGAAATAGGCCTATATGAGGCACAGCGGTCTCGTGGCTTACGGTCCTTGGGAATCACCACTATGGTCTGTGGTAAATATTTCATTACCGGTACTATTTTTTATGCGGTAAAGTCTAGTAAGAATAACTCAGTAAATATAAGAGGCAGAATCCGTGGTATTAGAGGTTCTAAAAGGCTTTATTCCTCTACAAAGGAAATTACAGTACAGTTCGAACTGCAGGCTTCAAATTCCATCACCACGAAAGTTCAGGAAGGGAAGGCAATACATTATTGACAGGTAATGGTATTTATATGGAAAGCATTACATTAAGACAGATGCAAGAGGCGTAACAGCTGATAATACAGATAAAATATGCATACGTAACTAAAAAGGCGAACATATAGGCGTAACTTAGTAAACGTCATTATACATGATGTCACAAGTGGGTGGATCCATAAGAGAATCCTGCAATGTCAGCAGAAATATTTGGCAGAGATGCTCGCGCAGCCGCATGACGTGTGATCGACGTGCAACTAGAGGGTGAAGGGGACTTGACATTTAGCTCTACATGTGGAGACAGAAGTCTGGGGGGTCATGTCAACCTAATCCCAAATCAAATCTAATATCTTATGTTTAAAGAACTGTATTATCCAAAAGGAAAGGTCTCTAGGATAGAATCTATTCTATACTGACTATTAGTGCGTGTACAAGCGTCTAAGTGTCTACATGAGATGCGAGGGGGCAGGAATCTTCCATGGTAACAGGGGCTATGAATTACTTGCATGAGGACAGCGAGGCCTGGCCCTTAGCACGGTAGCTGGAGGAATGTTTACCTAAACTACTAGACAGGAATGCATCGGATGAGGAGCGGAGCAGATAATCTTGAAGGTGAAATACAGTTTTTGGCAGGCAACAGGCTGGATCAGGCACCGTTAGCCGCGCAGGGAGTAGGACAAAGTTCATGGATACTGATGCAGGCTCGGACTGGAGCTTTCAGAGGCAGAAGGCAGGAAAAGGCTTGATGACAGAATTCAGGGCCTACTCGCCTGAATCTGTAAAATGTGGAAAGTGAACCACATAAAGTCGGTGGCCTTTCATACTTAGGAATGGAATATCTGACCCATTCATGGCGGATCTGAAAGAGGACATGTTGACGGTGGACGCACATGTATTTGCGTCTTCATAACTGGAACTGGAGGGAACATACATGTACTTATAGCATGCACATGGAGCCGTTGGGGTCTACGATAGGGGACATAACTGATCACAAAATTCATATTTCCTCATTCCCTCCTTGTCCCCTACGGACCCTCAGGAGATATCGATCTTCATCAATCCATCGATCTGTTCATATAGCATCATTTGTTCTTCTTTCTTCTTCCGGGATCTTGAACGAAAACTTGGATGTGGGATACACGATGTGGCACACAGACCACAAATCGCTGGCCCACATTGTAGACATAAGCAGCAACTGAATAGTATGAGAAAGCCAATACCTAGGAACGATAGGATCCTCCATCCCCAGGCTGACAACACGCTCCAGAACCAACCGGATCAAGTCCAGGTGCCTGGACTCTGGTGTATCTGGCTTATAATCTTATGAAGGCGAGTTATGGCTTTATATACTGACGGCGAGTTTTCTGGTATGAAAACACAGCAACTTGATCCGATGACCCTACAAGCTCCGCCCCTATCGGCCGGGATGACGTCAAGGACAAGACGATTTTGAAGCACAACAATCCGCATAGCAGACTGCTCTTCTGTTAAATTGCCTAAGGCGGAAGTAGTCTCGTTCACTACTGCTTCAAGGGTTCTAGTTAATCTACGTATCAGCTTACTATTAGTGACTGTACCTATATAGGGAAAGAAACCTTTATTGAAATCTGTGTATTGCTCCCATGTCGTTTCAGTGTAATCGACAATCGGGAGATCTCTCTGCTGTCTATTGTGTACTAAATGGGTATTTCTGTGATAATCAGGAGGAGCTAGGAAAACAGGTGGCAGAAGGAATGCTATGTAACAGGTACCATCCCAATCTAGAGGTAGACGTATATATGCGGTCTGGCCACATATGAAGTAGGAATGACGGGAAGCTCTAAATGTAGACTTGCCTTGATCACTGAATTTTATCACAGTGGTGCATTTACTATGGCCCATGTGTATGGAACCATTCTTTCTTACACATAATTCCCCTTTAACTGGGAATACTGACATAGCGGGCAAGATTGGTGTGGCTTCGGATTCAACATTCAGGATCATGAGGTTAAGTGTAAAATTACCCAATCCATATACTTCATTTTCTAGATCAGTTCCTGTTCTTTTGGGAAGTCCCTCCTTGTTAGGGCAGCAGACTTTAAGCAAAACTAGGTTCAGGTTTCCCCATACCCAGTTGTCTTGATAAACTACTGGATTTGAATCTAGGGAATTGATCAAACTAAACCATGCTCCACAGGAGCCATTGTGTGTAAATGGATACGGAAAGAGGGGCAAAACTCCCTTATAGTTCTGATAGGGAGGGAGTCGGCCACATATCCAACAATTGGTAGCATTGCTGGTCTGATGAGAATGATGTAACATACTAATAAAAGTGTTGTTGCGCAGCGCAAATCTATAAGACAACTCATGCGGAGGTAATTCACTAAAAGAATGTTCAGCAGTAACATTGTAAGTACGCTTAGAAATAGGGTAATACATATGAAGCAATACACTAGTTATAATGATCAGAAAACTTAGAAAAAACAAAATTAATAATGTTACTGTGCAATGACTACGAAGTGATTTACAATACGCATGCTTTTTAAGCTGCATCTGTCGATTTCTTTCTCTATTCCGGTCTAGAGGATACATGTCAAAGACAAATTCAACCGATTCACCTTGGAGAGGACTTAAACAATCAAATTGTCTGACTTGCTAGACCTTAATTTCAGTTTATAAAGTTCGTGTTTTGTTGGTTCAACCAAGGGGAGCTTTGAGTCCGTCTGTGAGGGCATGCAGGGCTGAGTGTTCACACTGGACGGTAGTCCATAAAATTTTTTGATATGACTCGAGTGCAACCACCCTTTACGTCCCTCGATCTTCACGGCTGTCCTTGTTGTTAGTAGAACAAGTTTAGGCGACTTCCACCTAGGCTCCAGTTGGGTCTTCCGGTCGAAATTCCGTACCAGAACCAAGTCACCTGGAACCACGTCATGGGGCTTCACCTCAGTGTTATCGGGAAAAGCTGCGGCTACCTGTGAACGACAAGATTGTAGTGCAGACATCAAGGAAGCCAGGTAATCTGTCAGCATATTACAGTCAACATCAGTGATTTTGCGAGGTATAGGCGTCCCCCACATATTTGGTGGTCTACCGAAGATCACCTCGTACGGGGATAGCCCTGTTCGAGAATGTGCCACCATTCTCATGTAAAAGAGCGCAACTGGTAAGGCTACTACCCAATCAACACCTTTTTCTCTACATATTTTGGACAATCTGATTTTCAGAGTTTGATTATGGCGTTCCACGAGCCCTGCTGCCTCGGGATGTCGGACACAGTGGAATTTCCATTGGTAGCCTAACAAAAGTGAAACGTGTTTCATTAATTCGGATGAGAATGGCTGGCCGTTATCTGAGTAGACAACACGTGGTAAACCGTACCGTGGGAAGAATTCTCGAACTAACTGTTTGGCAGTAGTCGGGGCAGTGTAATCTGAAACCGGGTAGGCTTCAGTCCAACGGGAAAGAGCACAAACAACTACGAGAACATATTTGAATCCTCGACATCGTTCCATCTGGATATAATCCATCTGGAGGGCTTCAAAAGCATGATCGGGAGGTTGAAATCCACCCTGCTCTACGGGGATGCTTTTACCTGGATTGAACTGACAACATATCATACAGGTACGTACTTTCTGTTTGGCTGCTGCTCGTAAGTGTTTGTTGAACCAAATGTGTTGAATACTGTCTAGCATAGCTTTTTCTCCTAGGTGCGCTGGACTATGTATTGTGTTAATGATGACTTGAACCATGGAGTCGGGAAGAAACCATATAGATTTTTCCTTCGTCATCCATCCTTGATCCGTTTGGATCCCTCCTAATTCAGTCCATTTCTTTATTTCTTCTGGTGTAGCATGTGTCTGTATGTCAATTACATCAAGGGCGGGATCCTTAACTGTCATGCAATGTGTTGGTGTCGGAACTATTGTCTTTGTCGCGTCAGTTGTATGAGTCTGGTTCTGAGCAGTCTGTTTAGCTGTTCTGTCAGCTAGCTCATTACCCTGAGAAATGATATCGGTAACTTTTGTATGAGCTTTGCATTTCATAATCGATATTGCAGTAGGTAGATGAATCGCGTCTAATAGGGCTTGAATGAGGGGTCCGTGTTGGATGTGGGCACCGTGAGAAGTTAAATAACCTCTCTCTCGCCACAGTACACCGAAGTCATGGACGACTCCGAATGCATAACGTGAATCTGTGTATACGTTGACTTTCTTATTTGTGGCTTGAATACAGGCTTGTGTCAGAGCGATGAGCTCGGCTGCTTGAGCTGACAGAGTGTTAATACAATTTGTTTCAATGACTTCAGCGTCTGTTGTGACTGCATAAGCGGCCACTAACTCTCCTGTACTTGTTCTCATACATGAACCATCTACATACAATGTCAGGTCTGGATCTGATAAAGGGATGTCTGTCAAGTCTTGTCTGGGTTTCGTCGTGATAGTAATGACTTCAACACAATCATGTGCCAATGGATCTGTTCCGCCTACTGGCAACAGTGTGGCAGGATTTAACGTGTTACAACGTCTGATTTCTATATGTGGCTGAAACAATGTTAATTCATAACCGGTGAGTCTCGCTATAGTCAAGTGTTGTGTTTGTGTGCGGTTCAAGAGAACTTCTACTGCGTGTGGTACTTGTACTATCAATTGATGTCCTAACACTATGGCATCGCTTTGTCTGATTGCTAAAGCTGTTGCTGCCACCGATTTCAGGCACGCAGGAAGAGCCTGAGCTACTGGATCTAATGTACTAGAGAAATAAGCACATGGTTTGTGTGATCCTGCTTGTTCCTGAGTGAGTACTGACAAGGCAGTACCGTCGCGTTCTGTAACAAAGAGTGTAAACTGTTTACTGTAACATGGTGTTGCTAAAACAGGTGCTTGGCATAAAGCTTTCTTTAAGCTTTCAAAGGCATGTGTATGTTCTTGAGTCCAAGGGAGGACAGTCGATGTGGCTGCCTCCTGTGTTGTCAACTGGATGAGTGGTTTTGCTAGAAATGCATATTGAGGGATCCACTGCCTACAGTATGAAGTGAGACCTTTAAAAGCCCGCACCTCCTTTTGTGTCTTGGGTGGTGGCATGTTAGCGATTAACTGGATGCGATCAGATGTAAGCTGTCTTCCCTCCTTGGACAGCGAGTGCCCAAGGTAAACAACTCGCTGGACACAGAATTGCAGCTTAGAAGGGGACACTTTGTGCCCCTTGTCGGCCAGAAATCTTAAAACCGCCAGTGACGCTTTTTCACATTCAGGTTCGCTTCGGGCGGTGATCAGCAGATCATCGACATATTGAAGCAAGGCAGTGTTAACTGGCATGTGGATACTGTCAAGTTCTCTTTTCAGTGCTTGACTATAGATGCTGGGGCTTTCTGTGAATCCTTGAGGAGCGCGTGTGAATTTAAAACTTCGTCCATTTAAACTGAATCCGAACAAATATTGACTTTCCGGATCTATTGGGACGCTAAAGAAAGCATTCTTGAGATCAATTACAGTGAAGAACGTTGCTTCTGAGTCAATAGCTGTTAGTAATGAAGAGATATCTGGGACCACAGGGTATTGTGGTACAATACATTTATTTAATTCGCGCAGATCAATAACTAATCGATATACTGGTGATGCTTTTGGATCCGTTCTTTTAAGAATCGGAATTATCGGGGAATTGCATACATTGGAGTCGGTTTCGACAACCACTCCTTGTGCAATGAGCTCGTCAATGATTTGCAGCAAAGCCACAACAGCATCTGATGGTAACTTGTATTGTAGCATTCGTGGTAGTACTACTCCTGTTTTTAGTGTGACACGATATGGTGTAATGTTCATGCAACCAACATCAGTGGGGCCTTGTGCCCATAAATGTGTAGGTAAATTCTGCAGCCGGTGATCCATGTCTCTGGACACGTAGTGACCTTTAAAGTCACGTAAAAATAGTCGTACTCCTTCTGGAGAACAACATATTATAGCTCCTAGAGCTTTCAATGTTTTTATTCCTAACAAGTTTTCTGGGCATGATTTAGTAAGTAATAGATCTGTAGTACGTGTCAATGGACCAACCGTGAGTGGAAGAGGTTGTGTTACGTCATTAATTATAGGTTTTCCTGAGAATCCAAGGGAAATATTCTGTGAGCCTGAGAGGGGTGGCCCTGGAACTTCACTGCGTCGTATAGTTGTTCTGCTTGCCCCTGTATCAAGTAAAAACTTTCTGTCTTCCCCTAATAGTTCACTATGTACATAAGGTCCCTCTTGGTCTACAGGAACCTCGATAAGGGGTAAGCCAACTTCCCTCTCTAGGCTATTTCATGTGTATCGCTGATAATCGGGATAATCTGCTTGTGCATACTGATACATTTGTTGCGTTGTTGCTTGTGTGGCAGCAATAGGCTGTGCTTGTGGTGGTGCTACCATCTGTTGTGGAGCCGCCTGTTGCGGAGCTAGTTGTTGCGGAGCTGACCTAGGTTGTGCATGCTGAGGGATTTGTTGTTGATTCTGATCCTGTCTAGGTGGACGTGGTCTTTCCTGTGTTCTACCTGTGGCAATATTATGTTTCAGGACTGGACAATCGTGTATATAATGACCTTGTTGTTTACAATAGTTACATGTCCCTTTAACTGGACCTGTTGAATCACCCTTTTGATGACCATCAGCTGGAACTGACTGAGCAACAAGCATTTTCATTTTTGTATCTTTCATACGTCTTTGTTCGTGTTCTTGTTCTTCTCTAATTCTATTGTGGTGATATTGTAACATCTGTAACATCTGTGACGGGGTGTTACCTTGCCAGGTACTCTCGAATTTCAATACTCTATTCTTAACTTGCGGCAGGGAATTTTCAACTAATTTTGTCACAAACAGATGTGGATATGACTCGCTGCTTGCTTTTATGCCACTATTAATACCAAAACATTTTTCAAATCGGGAATAGAAATCACTAGTGTCTTCATCTTGTTTTTGTTTACAGGCTGAGATTGCACCCCAGTCTTCCTTTTTCGTAGTTAATAAACGTGGCAGTACCTGCACTAGTAATCCTGGTAGTGCTGTAGTCTTTTCCCCAAGCCCTGATCCTGCAGCTCGGGCCTTTTCTTCGTTTTCTAATGCTGTCCAATCTATCTTTTGGTCTCCCACCTCCCATTCTTTTTCTTTGAGTTTCTCGTAAACACCGGCAGGCATTAACACTTTCAATATTTTCATAATGTCGGGGTAGGTATACTCTCCCATGAGTAACATGTCTTTTATCTCACGGTGGAAACCTGCTGGATCCTTGTCATGGCTGGGTACTACTTTCTTCATTTCTAATAATTCAATTTTAGTTATAGGCGTGTACACAAACACGCGTGTAAAGTTATTATCTTCACCTCTGATTGGGTGTACTTCGCGTAACGGATTCTGTCTATCTATGTGATACATTTTTCTTCCCATAGTGGGAACTGGAACGTGTTCTGGGCACACGAAAGCTATATACTGGTTTCGAAATTCTAGAATTTCTTTAATTAAATCAGTACCTGACCCTCTCCATTTATTCGTGAGTAGTTCTGTCAATATGTCAGGTAAGGGTCCAGGATCGGAGTGTTGGCTTTTATATAATATAAGGAGGTGTTGAATCATGTATATACTAGCTAAACGCTGTTCGTCTGGGGCAAGATTCAGAAACGTGTTTGCTAGTGCATCATCACTGTATTTGCTGGGACTGTCAGCCCATTGTACTGCTGACCTGGCTAATTCTTGTTCGTCCATGGAATCGAGCATATGGTACCCCCTTCGATCTCGGAGTAATTTATCAGCGGCTTGGAATAGGTGTTCAGGGGATCTTGTATTTAACATAGGGGTTTGAAAATGTCTATTACATTCTAGACGTATCGGACGTATCGGATCATTAAAGCCTCTAGCATTATTATGTGGTCTTCCTCTACCTACGTAAGCTATCGTTTCTAATTGTTCTGATTCTTGCTCCTCCTCTCCCTCGGATTCAATTCTGTCTGCTTCTCGTCTTTCTTTATGTATTCGTTCTACTTCCTTGCGGATCTTTCGATACATGGCGATTATACATGCCTGTCTATCATGTTTCTCGTCTGATATGTTCTGACCCCATTTGGCAAGTTTTTGCATGGTATCATGATCTGCCCCAGGCCTGTCTTGGTTCCTGATCACGCAGTTTATGAAAAAACGTAGTAGTTGTCTTTGTACATCCACTTTCTGGTATTCCATAGCTTCGTTAATACTTTCTGGGCCTCGTCCTGTTTGGACAAAGTGATATATATTGTCTAGGTGTTCAACCATTCCTGGTATCGTCATTAAATACAATGTAGCTCGTCGTATACGTAGTGATGATAGTAGCAGTCTGTCCTGCTTACCTGGCACTGGGTCATATCTACAATCCACAAGATGTTCTTTAAACATATCGGATGTCCCTAGTTGGGGTGTACGTTGGAGTGCTAAATCTCTAAGGGTCTGTTTATTTCGCGGCGGTGTGGCAAATATGTCTGTCGTACCTCCTGTAGCACCATCTGAGGTGCTGGGCAAGAAAGGATTCGTTGGACGTAAGATAGAAATTGTAGATGCGGGAAAAACAGTAGAAACGGACGGACCTGTTGGAACTTGTGTAGGAGTTTGTTGTTCCGGAGATACAGACGGATGCTCTTGATGTTGAACACCATCGGCAAGCGGTGTGTGTGGGGTGGAATTAGCATACTCGGGAGCTACGTCATCTAAATAGGAGGAAAGGAAAACGTCCTTTGCTGTTTTAGGATGTGTTTTGGGATGTGCTTTTATCGGGAGCAATGGAGGAGTCAAGTCTTTTGGTATTTCCGGGGTAGCCTTAGGTAACCCTTCGGCCAGAAGAGGATACATACCATTCATAAGTGTGTTTCTTTGTCTATCTACTTGTTCTGATTTTACTCGGGTACCTTCCTCAATTAATAGATTTTCTCGGGCTTTATTTGAATTCTCCCTACCTTTCTCTTCCTGTCTGAGCGCGTTTTCTGTACGTCTATATGATTCTTTACGCCATAATTCAATGGCATCTTTCTGTGACTGTCTGGCTTTCTTTTTCCATAATTCTTCTTCTACTCTCATGATGCAATCTGCATCCCAGGTCCCAGCTGCGGGCCATCTCTGACTTTCTGGCAAATCCTTGGTGTAGTCCACCCATAAATCAAGAAATAATACGGCATCTAGGCCATGTTTATGATACATGAAGTATCCTGGAGTGTCCCTAGGTGGAATGGGAACAGCTTCTTCGAGTACCCCTTTTCTAGTTTTGATCTGTCTTAATTTCGAAAAGAGCGGCATTTTTAGATCTGGTTACTTAACCTTGAACACACTTAATACAATAAACACAATAATGAACAATCATTCACACCACAATATGTAGAACGTATTTAAAACATTTAACATTTAACAGTTTTAACGAACGATGATAACTAATAAGAAACTAGTTACTGACATAATACTTAACACTAGATAATACTAAATTATATGCAAGACATACTAGATATACTGCTAAACAGTACAGATACACTGCTGAAACAGTGCAGACCGGATTTGTGTACCCAAACCCGTCTTGACCGGCACAGACTATGTGCACGTTTAAATGCCTCCCCGGCAATGGTACTCACCGGGTAGCTCGGAACGGAAGGCCTCGGAACTGAACTGAAACTGGACCGGACTGGACTGGACTCGACTGGATTCGGAACTTCGGAACCTGGTGGGCCTCTGTATACCTCGGATCTTGCTCTCTCAGCTAGGCTCTGGTCGGGATACTTCGCACTTCTCACCGCCTCGTCTGGGTGTTGATCGCAGCCTCAGTCGCCCCCGCTTGGCCGGAGGGAGATACAGGAAATCCTGCAGGTACGCGTTTTTGTCCGTTCAGCTGTGGCAGGAGACCGGGCCTGCAACGCACCTCCGGCGCGTGAGATGAGAAAGTGTCCCTGTTCGGGCGCCAATTTATGTGGTAAATATTTCATTACCGGTACTATTTTTTATGCGGTAAAGTCTAGTAAGAATAACTCAGTAAATATAAGAGGCAGAATCCGTGGTATTAGAGGTTCTAAAAGGCTTTATTCCTCTACAAAGGAAATTACAGTACAGTTCGAACTGCAGGCTTCAAATTCCATCACCACGAAAGTTCAGGAAGGGAAGGCAATACATTATTGACAGGTAATGGTATTTATATGGAAAGCATTACATTAAGACAGATGCAAGAGGCGTAACAGCTGATAATACAGATAAAATATGCATACGTAACTAAAAAGGCGGACATATAGGCGTAACTTAGTAAACGTCATTATACATGATGTCACAAGTGGGTGGATCCATAAGAGAATCCTGCAATGTCAGCAGAAATATTTGGCAGAGATGCGCGCGCAGCCGCATGACGTGTGATCGACGTGCAACTAGAGGGTGAAGGGGACTTGACATTTAGCTCTACATGTGGAGACAGAAGTCTGGGGGGTCATGTCAACCTAATCCCAAATCATATCTAATATCTTATGTTTAAAGAACTGTATTATCCAAAAGGAAAGGTCTCTAGGATAGAATCTATTCTATACTGACTATTAGTGCGTGTACAAGCGTCTAAGTGTCTACATGAGATGCGAGGGGGCAGGAATCTTCCATGGTAACAGGGGCTATGAATTACTTGCATGAGGACAGCGAGGCCTGGCCCTTAGCACGGTAGCTAGAGGAATGTTTACCTAAACTACTAGACAGGAATGCATCGGATGAGGAGCGGAGCAGATAATCTTGAAGGTGAAATACAGTTTTTGGCAGGCAACAGGCTGGATCAGGCACCGTTAGCCGCGCAGGGAGTAGGACAAAGTTCATGGATACTGATGCAGGCTCGGACTGGAGCTTTCAGAGGCAGAAGGCAGGAAAAGGCTTGATGACAGAATTCAGGGCCTACTCGCCTGAATCTGTAAAATGTGGAAAGTGAACCACATAAAGTCGGTGGCCTTTCATACTTAGGAATGGAATATCTGACCCATTCATGGCGGATCTGAAAGAGGACATGTTGACGGTGGACGCACATGTATTTGCGTCTTCATAACTGGAACTGGAGGGAACATACATGTACTTATAGCATGCACATGGAGCCGTTGGGGTCTACGATAGGGGACATAACTGATCACAAAATTCATATTTCCTCAGGTCGCCAGACGCTGGTCGTCGGGAAGGGAACCCCGCTCGAGCGACTCCAGAAACATACGACGGAGGAAGGGCGCGATTTTATCCGGGCGTAGTTTATACAGTTCAATCGGCAGTCCATTGGGGCCCATTGCCTTGCCCGAGCGAAGGGAACGAATCGCGGTAGCAATCTCATCGACAGACAGGGAGGCTTCCATCTGCTCACGGTCCTCGACGGATAAGCCGGGCAAGGCAATATCCCGCAGCAAGAGACGAGAGTCATCCTCATCTCTATCAGACAACGGGGAGTACACCGCCCGGAGGTGGTCCGCAAAACACTCCACAATCTCACCAGGGTCAGTCACACACACTCCATCCGAAACCCGAAGCTCCGGGACCACACGATTCACTCTCTCCTTCTTATCCAACCAAGCAATCAGTTTACCCGCCTTGTCCCCGGCATCATACAACCTACCCTGCTGCTCCCTATACATGGTCTTGGCAGCGTCAGTGACAAGAGACTTATATTCAAACTGCTTCAAGCTGAGGGCGTGAAGCCCATCCTGAGTGACACCCGTCTCCAGAGCTGCCTCCAGCCCCGATATTTCAGTCTCCAGCTTCACCACCGCCTCATTCTTAACCCTCTTAGCCTCCACTATCTGGGATAGGGCGTGCCCTCGGAGCACTGCTTTGAAGGCTTCCCACAGGGACACTGAGGACAGCACCGACCCCTCATTCTCGAGAAAATACTGATCAATCGACTTAACAAGGCTATCACGAATCTTGGGGTCACGCAAGTACCAAGGGTTAATAGGGGCGATCCGCCCAGCGGACCGCGTCCCGGTGTCAAAAAGCAACCACAGTGGGGAATGATCAGAGATACCCCGGGCCAGGTGCTTAACCTCTCGAATCCGGGCAGTCTGGGCCGCGGGCATAAGAAAATAATCCAATCTGGAGAGACTCCCATGGGCCCCAGAGAGAAATGTGTACTGGCACTGTGTCGGATGCATTAACCTCCAACAATCCACCAGACCGAGGGTATCCAAGAGCCCGCCGAGCCACGCCTGGGCAGCAGGGAGGGCCCTGGGCGGGTGGCGATCCAGCTCTCCCGAAACAACCGAATTAAAATCCCCACCCATAAGCAAAAGACTGTCAGGAAGCTCAAGCAGCATACGACCCAAGTCTGAGAAAGTGGAGTTCTGGAGGCCCGGGGGAACATAAACCGAAACCAAGGAAAGGGACTGTCCCTCCCACCTCCCAGTCAGGGCCGCATAGCGCCCTCTATCGTCTAGGACAACCCTGGTGATCTCTAGTGGAAGTGAAGATCGTAGGAGAATGCCCACCCCTCTAGAGCCGGTGGTGAAACCGGAATGGGCCACGAGTCGGTAGCCCCCCCTGTTCATGGCATGACAAACATTACCAACCAAATGCGTCTCTTGTAAGAATACCACATCAGGAGTCAAACGACGCAAATATTGCAGCACAACACGTTTGATGCGATCCCCCAATCCATTGACGTTCCAAGACATCAATCTCAACCCGTCCCCCCCCATCCCCTCCAGTAGGTCAAGGGTCCCCCAACAAATAGCGCGACACCTGAAACTGAAACAGAGCCAATACCTCACCTTGAAAACAAAAAACACAAATCCAAACAACCCCTCCCACCCACCCCCCCCCGAATTCAACTCTCCCCACCCTGCACCCCTGCGATCCAAAAAACCACCCCAACTTGCAGTGTGCCTGTCGCCCTAGAAACCCCATTCTACGAAAAGACCCCGGAGGAGGAAAGGGACCCGTCCCTGCCCGCCCCCAACACAGATCATAATTAAACAAAATGTACAAAAGAAGTAGAACCCAGCCGAACAAAACAAAATGTCAAAGTCAAGGACCAAAAGTCACTCGGAAAGAGGCCCGCCACCCTCGGCACCACCAGAAGGCCCAGGCCGGTCACCCCGGTCCGGCAGAGAATCCAGCCAGTCACTCACAGTCGCAGGACAGTCAAAAAAGGTAGTCCGGTCTTCGTATTCCACTCGGAGCCTAGCAGGAAAAAGCATAGAGTACTTAAGACCCAGGTCCCGGAGACGACGCTTCACCCCCTGGAAGCCCATCCGCTGCTTCTGGACAAGTTGGGTAAAGTCCGGGAAAAAGTTAACGGATGAGTTCTCATATCGGACTGGGCCATGTACTCGTGAGGCCTGCAGAATCGCATCTCGGTCTCTGTAGTGAAAAAGTTTTGCAACAATAGGCCTCGGGGGAGCCCCCGGTCGCGGCCGACCGCCTGGGACTCGATGGGCCCGCTCCACGGCAAATAACTTACTCAGGCCAGTGGGGGCAAGCTGGTTGAGGATGAGATCCTCAACCATAAGATCAACCGGGCGATTGTCGGAGGTCTCTGGAACACCTATGACGCGGATGTTATTGCGTCGGGCCCGTCCCTCGAAGTCCTCCAGCCGCCGGGCCATCAGGTCGTTGGCCAACTTGAGGTCGCCAAGAGCAGTATGCAGGTCCGACACATCCGTACCAAGGGTGGACGTCCGCAAATCCAGCGATTGAACCCTCTCATTGGTCTTAGAGAGATCCGCCCGAATTAGCGTAACATCAATGGCCACCGTGTCGATTTTACGGGCCAAGGCCTCGTACTGCTTAGCGATGGTCTCCTTGATGCCATTAATGGCGCCCATGATGTCCTGCAATGACAAATCCGGAGGGACGGACGGAATACCACCAGCGTCATCCGGGAGAACACTGGCCGCCCCAGGGGACCCTCTACCTTGGGTGTAGCGGTCCATGTTGTTAGTCTGGACCGGTCCCCCACGTAGGGATGTCTTGGTCTTACGCCTCTCGGGATCCCCCCTGCCACCCATGTTGAACCACACTCGCCGAAGGGGACCACCGAGCAAGCGGCGAAGGGGCACAGGCGAAGCAGACACGAGCCGTACCCCAGACCGCAATGTGGCGGTGCGAGAGGATCAAAGTCAATGGGCACACTGGTATCAGGCGGAGGCAAAGGCACCAAGCGAAGGCCGAGTGGAAACCCAGCCGCACAAAGCAACTCCACTGTCCAGCCACTCGGAGATCCAAAAGTGAAACCGAAAGTGATGGGACGGCCGCTGGCACAGCCCCGATGCCGTTGTTGTTCAACTATGCCCCGGCTCCACAGTTCACCTTTGCACCGGCACAGCCATCAGTTGGGCCTCAAAAGTTCAAACCACCATAGATCAGGTCTCCCAGATCCGATTTGGTTTCTGAAAAGAGTTTAGGGTTCAGCCAACGTTCATCTTCCAGAATCCGTCAACCAAGTCAGGATAAAGTCAGGATAAGTTCCGAGGAGCAGCAAGGGTCCGGGGAGCCCTGTGCTCACGCGACCATCTTGGATGCGTGCTAGGCTCCTCCTCCCGCTAAATATTTTCTTAGTATATTTTATTAATGTAATCCTTAAAACAATTATGGTTCTAAACTACTTACATTAAAATGTTTGTTTCCTAATATTAAATTGTATTTATAATTACATGTATGTCCCTTATTTACCTTTGGTTTGCTTTAAAAGAATTTTGTTTTTGAATATGTTATTATAAAATATTTTTTCAAATTTACATTTTATGTTATTTTTTTATTTATGATTATTGTGAAAAATATTTTCCATTTATACCATATTTTACATTTTTGGAGCGGATAAGTAAAATGGGTTCCACCAATGTATTATTTTTAGTATAATGTGTATTAGAATTTCCTGGGCATAGTTAATTACAAACACTCAAACTCAGACATGTCCTCAAATGTGGTTAAGTTTGGAGTAGGAATGGCACACTTGACCCTCACAAATTCCAACACATCCCACAAAGTAGTTAAGTTTGGGTGGGAATAGTAAGCCTAACCCTACTTCTAAAGTACAACATTTTTCCCAACGCGGTTAAGTTTGGAGTGGGAGTAGTAAATCTCACTACCGTGAATTTCCAAGACTTTTCCCAATGTTTCCTATGTATTGCCTCTCATCCAACCAAATTCACTTTCCCCAATATGGTTAGACTTAAAGTAGGAATAGCAAATTTGATACCCCCCATCAGTTGAACAGTTTTCCAATTGCAGTTAAGTTCAGAGTGGAAATAGTAAATGTGACCCACCCAAAGTCCAAGCCTTTCCCCTGTGTGGTTAATTTTGACATTGGAATACTAAATCTTCCCCCTCCACAGTCCAGCAATTTCCCCAATGTGGATACGTTTGAAGTAGTATTAGCATATCCTAGCCATCTAAGATCCAACACTTTCCCCAATGTGGTGCATTTTGGAATAGGATTAGTAAATTAAATATTCACCAAAATACAACACTTTCCCCAATGAGGCCAAGTTTTAAGTGGGAAAAGTAAATGGGATATACAGGAAGTGTTACTGTGCTTTTGTATATCTTTTTCGTATCTTGAAACATTATAGTAATTCATAGTATGAATTGTTTCTTTATTGCTACATTTCATGCTAAGTGTATTTTCTTAGTTTTTCATTATATACATTGTCTAAATATCTATTTCAATATATAACATTTTTCCTATATTTTCTGTAATTTTTAGAGCAATCTCTTTTTTTTACTTCACAATAATTAACATGTCATATATTTAGCTACAGTGTAGATTCATTTTTCATAGTAGTTTTGCAGTTTTTTTTTAATGAATTATTTAGTCCCTACGATAAATACGTTTGTCACAATATGATTTTTACAACTACGGCGTATTTAAAAATACAGATTTTTATTTATTTATTAATACATATTCAAGTAAAGTGTCAGTACATTGTTTCAACATAGAATTGTTTAACATTTTTGTACGTTATTTATTATTATTTTATGAACTGTACTACTAGTGCATGCACCGTACGTGTACTACTAGTGCATACAGGTATGTGTACTACCTTGGTACACGTACGTGTACACACTAGTAGTACACGTACCCGTACGTGTACTACTAGTGTGTACCCATACGTGTACTACCTTAGTACACGTACCTGTACGCACTAGTAGTATATGTACGGGTACGTGTACTACTAGTGCGTACACGTACGTGTACGCACTAGTAGTACATGTACCTGTCAAACGCACTGTACAACTGGTGCCGTAGGGGTACGTGTGAAACGCACCGTACACCCGCTATCATCACGTGTGTACGCTTCGTTTCACCATTGTACTTGTGCCATAGGGGTACGTGTGAAACGCACTGTACACCCGCTATCATTGCGTGTGTATGCTTCGTTTCACCATTGTACTTGTGCCGTAGGGGTACGTGTGAAACGTACCGTACACCCGCTATCATCGCGTGTCTACGCTTCGTTTCACCATTGTACTTGTGCCGTAGGGGTACGTGTGAAACACACCGTACCTGTGTGTGGATTTAAAAATTACATAGGGGACTCATAAGGGACAAGTATTAGGCCCTAAATGCATGCTGGTTGTCATGGAGACAGAGTTTTCAGTTGGAAAGTGTCGATCATGTGTCCTGGAACAGTCAGTTGGCCACAAAATACAATGTTGCAAAGTGGTTGTTGACTTGACATGATGCTTAAAATTTGAACGATGCAAATGCTGTCATTGGTGTATGTTTAAAGTCATTGGTGTATGTTTAAAGGGATTGGAGAAAACGTAGGATGCTAATGAGTCTGACCAATCACTATGTACTCCTCTAAATGAATGCCCCTCAGCAAGACAGATATAAGGCAGCCAGAACCCATGAGAGGGCACTTGCCTGCACAACTTTCTGGTCGACAACATTGCTGCTGTCTCTGCATCCTCTGGACCATGTCGCGTACTGTGGAGAGGGCCCAGCCATTCACCCAGGAGGAGAATCAGGCCTTGCTGGATGCCCTCCTCCCACAGTATCCCAGCCTGTATGGGAGACGAGGGGAGCAGGTGAGTACTGAGTCCACTACCTTTGCCTAGGCACATCTTGTGTGACTGTCAATATTGTGTCCAGGTGGGACAGACACGCTATGTTGTTTAGAGTGGGTCCCAGGGTGGGGGACATGCTGATATCTCTCATGCAGAGCCTGATGTAGTTTCTGTGTGCACTCCTCACTTGCATTGCGCTTACTGTGACTTTCACTGCATAGTGCATGACACATTCAGCCAGTGAAATCCTTGGTGTTTTTTTTACCTATTGTCCTGAGGTGATTCAGTGCTCCCCCCGGTGTGACAGATGACTGTACCCACAGATGTGTATGAGTTGAGTGGACCTGTGGCGAGAGTGTCCAAATGATGTGTATGACCTCATGGACATTGATGTGTGTGAATCTTCCTTTACATGTGGGTGAGTGTCTATGTGAAGTGTTGCACCACAGCTGCATGGAGGTGGCAACATATCTACCCATCTGATGTGACAAGTAAGCCGTGCTATGTGTCTGACTTGCATAGCTAGCATGACACCTGTGACACCCCACTGGCAAGTGGCACATGTGCAGAGTGAGGGTTGTATCTGCTGTTGTCTATGACAGGCGAGTGATCTGTGCTTGGGTGTGTCTGTCTAGTATGCTGAGGGTGCGTCAGTGGAGTGGGACATGTGACTGCTTGGCACGTGCTGGCCATCAGCCTGCTGTTGCATGTGCTGCACAGTGTGTGGCATGATCAGTGAGTGTGTCGCAACCCTCATGCCAACCGGTTGACTTTCAATGCCATGTAGTGCATTGGGGCTTGCACAGAGGCCAATTTCTTATAGTGTATGATGTAATTCCTGTCTGCATCCTATGCCCTGTTCAACATTTATAAGAGGTTCAAATGTGTGTCTTGGGGACATGGAGCAGGTATATTGATGGTGTGTCACTTTGTCATCCTGACAGGTAACTGCCTACGTGAAGGGGGTGATTTGGAACCACATCGTCAGGGCCGTGAGATCTGAGGGGGAGCGTCATCGCCAGCTGCCACAGGTCCGCAAGAGGTGGCAGGACATCCGGTGCTCGACAGTCCTCGCCCCCATGGCAGACGCCGACGGCTGACCCCCCCAAATGAGTTGTGTCCTGGCGGTGGTCTTCTCAGACCTTGATAGGCAGTCACAGGAGAGACTGCAGCAAGGAGGGGGTAGGTACATGGCTGTTTGTCGTGTTATGTGTCGCAAGCTTTTGTAAGTGCTCTGTAGCCTGGATACACTCCCAGAGTTGATATGTGCAGTGAATTTTCTGTTCCCCAATGTCACCTGTTGCTCTTTTTCATCCATTCCCCTCCTTGACATGTGTCCCCTGGTCTGTGTGTAATCACATTTGCACATGGTCATCTAGGGTGCCAGTAAATCTAAGTGCACATTGCTTTCTGCATCATGTGGGAGGGTGGTCTGTGACTTGTGTTGGTACCTTGCCTGTGCCATGACCTGTTCACTATGTTGGGGGTCCATAGTTGTTGTCACTGATGCTGATTCTCCACATAGGAGCGTGAGGTTTCAACTGGACACCCTTGCAGCATGCATGACCAATGTTGTCGCCTCAGACATGATGGGCATGAGTGTGAGATGTGCATAGTGCCATGACGGTTGAACATGGCACAGTCAGCTCATTCCAGGACCACGGAGCAGTGTGCCCACTACAGTCCCCTGAGACACCCTGGCCTCCTAATCATGTGTGTCATCCAACACTGTGCACTTTCTCTGTGTGTTCTGCATAGGTCTGACTTTGTGGCATTGTTCCCTGGCCTAGTTTGTATTTTGCTAATGTGTGCTGCGTGTGTCAGGGATACACCATTTTGCTTGTGCATACTCACACTGGGCAGTGCCTGTGTGGCTATTCACAACAATCTGTTGATGGTTGTTTGTCACAAATATGTGTTTGCAGCCCCACGAGGTGATGTTGTGTAAATGAAGCTATTTTTCAAGCACAGTTGTTGTAACCCAGAATAAGAGGTGTCAGTTCTTGATCTGTATCAATCACATTGACTCAGGTATTGGGGGGGGGGGGGTGCGGGAGAGGCATACATGTGCATCCCTGATTTTTCATTGGCAGGTCTGACTTGTGTGTGAGAATTGCCTGTACTAAAATACACTGTGCAGTGCCCCTGTGATGGTGGCCAGTGCTCAATGTTCGTGCTTTGCAGCCTGTGTCATTTTTTTACCAACATGAATCCTGATCATACATTTTTTGCACCTGTGTGTGGTTCTGATGCAACGCATTTTGGACTTTGTGTGCTGACATCTGTGTGTACATTCTGGCTTGGCATGAGGGTGTCCCCACACTACAGCTGGGCTTTTTTTTACCAGCCAATTGCAGGCCCATTAGCTTATGCATTGTCCTGGGTGTGGACATGTGTGCCACTCCAGATGACAGGCAGTAGGTCATATGTGTAGCCAACTGTGTAATCAGGTGACGGATGGCCTGGTGACAACTGACATAATTAAAGTTGTTACTCTTACAAAATTGTACTTTGGCACTCACAGCACTTGTCAACAGTTGTTCATGTTTTAAATATGGAAATTGGAGGATTTGTGTTAAGTACACTGATGTGCCTGCATGAAATAAGTCTACCAAGGAAGCGCACACCAAACGACATTTCGACTTTCATGGAACACACTGGCACCTATTCAAAGAAGCCATTGTTCAAATTAAATGGTGTTGCAGATTCTCCATATACATGTTCCCACAGTGGTCTTGATTTTGTGAGACTCCTTTGTTGTTGGTGATACAAACTAACGAGTCTCAAGACATCAAGACCTCCGTGGGCCCATGTATATGTACTTTCTGCAACACCATTTATTTCTAACAGTGGCTTCTCAGAAAAGGTGCCAGCTTCTTCAATGACAGTGTACATGTACTTTTGTGTGCACTGCCTTGTGCGACATATTGCATGCAGCCACATGAGTGTTCTTTTCACGAAATGGCCAATTGGCACATTCAAAACATGTAGATTGTGTAAAGTATTGTGAGTCCAAAGGTACCAACATTTGTTCGTTTTGTGTTCCAAAGGACTTACAGGTCTCTGAGTGTGGTGACACCTTGAGTATTGAGGTGTGTTAGTTTACCTTGAGTGCATCACTACTGTTTCTTTCAGACTAAACAAGAGGTGTCATGACTTCATTGTATTGCTGTGCTCACCGGTTCACAGACACTAGCTTCTCAGTGTATTTCTCATTCAAGTTGTGGCCTTTTGTGTATGTATTTTCCTGGTGTCAAAGTGGCATGGTGGGTCTAACAACTGGGCAGTACAGGGCTTACATATGTGCGGAGTAAGCTAGCTGTTACTCATGATGCATTGCCTGATATGCACTGTGACCAATTGTTCTTGCGCTCATGTGTCAGATGTATACAGGTGACTGATGCATTTTGGTTTCTTCTCCTTGCCCACAGCATCATCATCCGCAAGCGAGGGAGACACCTGCATGGACCTTGAGGAGGGACCCAGCGACAGTGCTGCCAGTGCTGTGGAGTCAGCAGGAGCCAGTGGCACCGAGGGCGAGGGGAGTCAGTCGGAGGACTTGTCTGGAGGCGAAAGCATCTACGACGCCGACGGGTCCGAGGCTGAACTCCCTGAGGAGGCGGAGGATGCCCCAACAACTGGCAGCATCCCACCATCTGTACCCGCCTCCTCCATTGACATCTCCGCCCTCCCAGTTGCTCCTGTCCCTTCTGTCCATGCAGGGTCCCACCGTGTCTCCTTCGGACCAGGCACCGCACCCCCTGCCCCTGTCACCCCTGCTGTCCTCAGTGAAGAGTCTGTGGACACACTGCGCCAGTTGCAGGTTGGTCAGGCATCAGTGCTGCATGTCCTCTATGGACACACTAAACTGCTCACACAGTTGGTGTCGTTCGTGGAGAGTATGTCATCAATGATGTCAGAGTAACGCAGGATTCTGCGGTCCATGGACTCTTCACTGACGGAAGCAGATTCTCTCCTGCGGCGCTCCTCCCCCCCCTACCCCGGACCCATCCACACTGCCCTCTCCCATGCCTGCCCAACGCACACACAGACAGTCACGGGCATGCACCCCAACAGACACATCCAGCACACCCCCAAGTAAGGCACAGTGCACACCTCCTGGCGCGCACACTCAGGGGGATGTAGGCACACCCACAGGGTCTGGGGGCAAACAACAGACATGCAGCCACAGTCAGAGTCCGCAGTCCTCACAACCCAGTCCCTCCAAAACCACTCCCCTTAGCTCCCCTGCCAAACTGTCACCCAAAGAGCTCTACATGGGTGGGCTGGCCCTCACCCCCACTGTGACACCACCCCGCAAGCGGGCGAGGAAGTCCCCGGGCAGGGGAGTTGAGTCCACCCCATGTCCACCCCCTCCCCCAAGAGCACTGCACCCCATCCCTCGGCCACCCCCCCCCTCCATTGGCCCTAGGGTCTCTTCAGGCACAGGGGTTACTCTGGACGCCCTGGCAGCAGTGTGCAGCACCGAGTTCAGGTCCACCTTTGGCACTGCCCCACCCCCTGTGGTGGAGACGTCCAGCCCTGCACCCACCACACCTACCCAACCCCCTCCTATCCCTGAGGTGCCTGGTACTGCCACAGATGATGCCCCCCCCCGGGTCGACAAACCTTAAGGTTACTTTGTGCAGGCAAGTTAGGGGTGGACACAGTCCCCTACGTCCACCCATGGACTATAACAAAGGACTGGCCATTGGCCTTTGTAGATAGTGTCATCTTAATTTATTATTTTTGTGTGCTGAATAAAGCCTTTTCTTTTACTTTCAACACTATTGCATTTCAGGTACTTGATGTTGGTGATGAGGCTCCTGGAGTTGTTGTTCTGGTAATCTGTTAGGGTTCTGAGAAATGTTTTTGTATGATGGTCATGAGGTGGACCATGGTATCTGTGTGCCATCACAAGGTCTCTGCAAAGAATCATTGGTAGTGTGTGTTCATTTTGTTTTGAGACATTGTCCCAAGGAGTGTTCCTTCCACTGTGGCACCTGACATCTTCCCTGCAAACAGTTGCACAATTGTTGTGCTGACCTGTGTCAACATTTCGTTTGTTGGTGACGGATCCCTTCAACAATGGCCATGCCTGCTCACCGATGTCTCCTGCTGAATCGTCTGTGCCATCCTTGCTAGTCACTGTACTTGTGTTTTGGGTATGTAGGAATACCTTCAGGGACAAATTGGCCCTTATCAGCACTATGCATGTGTGTAATCACGGCCTACCACACAAATGGTACTTGTTATGCAGGGTATTTGGGCACCTGACTCACAATTGTGGGCATTGTATCTGGTGGAATTTAACCCTATTCCTTCCATGAGAGACAAGATCTTGGTGGCTGGACCAGCACCTGGACATTCCTATCAGTCCTGGGATGTGCGTGACAGTGTGTGTTCCCTTTGGCTATCTTAGTTTTGTATGCAGTTACATGACTATACAGTCTATTGGCATGAAATCTGGGTGTGTATTGTGCTGCATCCACCATAGGTGGGTATGCATGTGTTATATGTCCTCACACCCACATGTTGTGTGTCATGCAGTGTGTGAAAGACATCCATCCTCCTGGGAGTGGGACACTGCTGGGAGTCCTCTGAACACACCCCTCATATGTCTGGACACTGCTGGTAGTGATATGCACCCACCCCTCATATGCCTGTCCACTGCTGGGAGTCCTCTGCACCCACCCCTCATATGTCTGGATGCTGCTGGTAGTGATATGCACCCAACCCTCATAGGTCTGGACGCTGCTGGTAGTGATATGCACCCACCCCTCATAGGTCTGGATGCTGCTGGGAGTCCTCTGCACCCACCCCTCATATGTCTGGATGCTGGTGGTAGTGATATGCACCCACCCCTCATATGTTTGGACGCTTCTGATAGTGATATGCACCCACCCCGCATATGTCTGTCCACTGCTGGGAGTCCTCTGCACCCACCCCTCATATGTCTGGACACTGCTGGTAGTGATATGCACCCACCCCTCATAGGTCTGGACGCTGCTGGGAGTTATATGCACCCACCCCTCATATGTCTGGACGCTGCTGGGAGTCCTCTGCACCCACCCCTCATATGTCTGGATGCTGCTGGTAGTGATATGCACCCACCCCTCATATGTCTGGGCGCTGCTGGTAGTGATATGCACCCACCCCTCATAGGTATGGACGCTGCTGGGAGTCCTCTGCACCCACCCCTCATATGTCTGGACGCTGCTGGTAGTGATATGCACCCACCCCTCATATGTCTGGACGCAGCTGATAGTGATATGCACCCACCCCGCATATGTCTGTCCACAACTGGGAGTCCTCTGCACCCACCCCTCATATGTCTGGACACTGCTGGTAGTGATATGCACCCACCACTCATATGTCTGTCCACTGCTGGGAGTCCTCTGCACCCACCCCTCATATGTCTGGACACTGCTGGTAGTGATATGCACCCACCCCGCATAGGTATGGACGCTGCTGGGAGTCCTCTGCACCCACCCCTCATATGTCTGGACGCTGCTGGTAGTGATATGCACCCACCCCTCATATGTCTGTCCACTGCTGGGAATCATCTGCACCCACCCCTCATATGTCTGGACACTGCTGGTAGTGATATGCACCCACCCCTCATATGTCTGTCCACTGCTGGTTGTGATATGCACCCACCCCTCATAGGTCTGGACTCTGCTGGGAGTCATATGCACCCACCCCTCATATGTCTGGATGCTGCTGGTAGTGATATGCACCCACCCCTCATATGTCTGGATGCTGCTGATGGTGATATGCACCCAACTCGCATATGTCTGTCCACTGCTGGGAGTCCTCTGCACCCGCCCCGCATATGTCTGACACTGCTGGTAGTGATATGCACACACCCCTCATATGTCTGTCCACTGCTGGTAGTGATATGCACCCACCCCTCATAGGTCTGGACGCTGCTGGGAGTCATATGCACCCACCCCTCATATGTCTGGACACTGCTGGTAGTGATATGCACCCACCACCCATATATCTGGATGCTGCTGATAGTGATATGCACCCACCCCGCATATGTCTGTCCACTGCTGGGAGTCCTCTGCACCCACACCTCATATGTCTGGCCACTGCTGGTAGTGATATGCACCCACCCCTCATATGTCTGTCTACTGCTGGGAGTCCTCTGCACCCACACCTCATATGTCTGGCCACTTGTGGGTGTGATATGCACCCACCCCTCATATGTCTGTCCACTGCTGGGAGTCCTCTGCACCCACCCCTCATATGTCTGAACACTGCTGGTAGTGATATGCACACACCCCTTATATGTCTGTCCACTACTGGTAGTGATATGCACCCACCCCTCATAGGTCTGGGCGCTGCTGGGAGTCATATGCACCCGCCCCTCATATGTCTGGACGCTGCTGGGAGTCCTCTGCACCCACCCCTCATATGTCTGGACGCTGCTGGTAGTGATATGCACCCACCCTGCATATGGCTGGACGCTGCTGGTAGTGATATGCACCCACCCCTCATAGGTCTGGACGCTGCTGGGAGTCCTCTGCACCCACCCCTCATATGTCTGGACGCTGCTGGTAGTGATATGCACCCACCCCTCATATGTCTGGACGCTGCTGGGAGTCATATGCACACACCCACGCACCGCCTTGGGGCTGTACACTGCTGGCCTGGACCTACACACACACCAATAGGAAGGTAACATGCTGGGCCAGTCCTCTAGGCCCAAATTCCTGGCGTGTGTACGCATCCTATCCCAAATTTACTGCTGCTGTAACAGGGTACGTGTGGTACGCACCGTACCCACGCATTAATGCGTGGGTACGGTCCGTACCTGAGTTGTAATGGTGCCGTAGGGGTACGTGTGGTACGCATCGTACCCAGGGTACGATCCGTACCTGAGTTGTCATGGTGCCGTAGGGGTACGTGTGGTACGCACTGTACCCACACATTAATGCGTGGGTACGGTCCGTACCTGAGTTGTAATGGTGCCGTAGGGGTACGTGTGGTACGCATCGTACCCAGGGTACGATCCGTACCTGAGTTGTCATGGTGCCGTAGGGGTACGTGTGGTATGCACTGTACCCACGCATTCATGCCTGGGTCCGGTCCGTACCTGAGTTGTAATGGTGCCATAGGAGTACGTGTGGTACGCACCGTACCCAGGATACGGTCTGTACCTGAGTTGTCATGGTGCTGTAGGGGTACGTGTGGTACGCACCGTACCCACGGATTCATGCGTGAGTACTGTCCGTGCCACTGTTGTAATGGTGCCATAGGGGTACGTGTGGTACGCACCGTACAAGTCCACTTCCGTTGTTGCGGTACGCAGGGGTTGCTGGACAGGCCCCCCAAAGTGACCAGACCCTGGTGGTAATGTATGGCCTCCATATTATAGGTTTGGGTTTGGTTATGGGGTATGTTTCGTGGCCCTCACCCCCACCCTGGCCCCTGGGTGTTGTTCTCACCTTCTGCGGCGTGTGCGTCAGGTGCGGTGTACCAGGTCGTAGGCCAAGAGGACAGGGATGACACGTATGATGGGGTTCATGGCGTGTACGTCGCGTACCGGGGCTCCGTTGCGTAGCGGTTCACGTCAAACTCTGCTTTTCCGGCTGTGTTTGACTCCCGTAGAAAAAGAGCCGTACGGAGTGACGTAGGGACGAATCGTACTTGCTGGGACGGAAACCGCTGCCTGAATACGTCCGGACGTCGCGTACAAGCTGTTCTGGATCAGAATCGTAGGTATTTTTTCCACGTACGGTCTTTTGTACGATTCGTACGGAAATAGGCTTTCTGTACGAATCGTGCTTCCTAGGTTGTAGGGACAGTTTACCGGGTGCGAGTCGCACGGGGAAAACGCTCCGTAGGACGATTCGTAGGGCCTTTGTACGGGATCAGAATCGGACCCAAAATTAGGAAACTGAAATAAGATTTCAAAATAGGGAGTGGTAAAAGTTAAGGAAATATATATTAATATTAACAAAATGACAGAGTACTTAGTGGGGCCAGCAGAGCCATCTTCTGAGGATCGTTCCTGCCCCTGGGAGACCCCTCCAGCTCCCACATCTACCTCGGAAGACCTCCACGTCATATTCTCACCCCTGGATGCTGATGATCATGTAAGAAATAATTCAAGAGACAAAAAATGATTGGTGTTAAATAAACATTAAATAATCGCTCCAAAAACATTTTCTGATAGGAAACAGCAATTGCAATACCATTGACCTTTCCTAAACCAGATCGGCTGGTAGTAAACTAGTATTGTGGTCGCGGACCACTCTCACTTCATTATTTCACAATTCCATTCTGATTCCTGAATCCTAAACCTACCTAGCCCACCTATTCCAATGACTTTTGAATGAACTGCAAAAAAATGTTATTTGCTTCTAAGTTCCGAATCTTATTCGCAATCATCTCTTCCCCCTTTGAGGGGCCAATTCACTAAGGCTGCATTTAGGATTCTTAAATGCATAGATGGACGCATGCATATTGCATAGACCAAATTGGTTGGTTGCTTTTCACTCACCATGCAAACTACAAAAAAGGTTTTACTAAGGACTAAGTGTTGTAAATTGAAACCACGATGTGATTAAGCATTTACTAAAGACATGAATTCTCCTTCCTTAGAAATGTCTCTTTCGTTATGTTGACTAAAGTCTGGACTCCAGTTTGTATTGTCATGTCTCCACGTGCTCAACATGAGAAGAGTCCTATCTTCGTGTTAGTTGCTCTTGTAATCTGCCTAGTAACAGTCTATAAATAGTTCCTTTGTCCGCCTGGCGCATGCCCAGGCTTGACCACATCTGTTATCAGTTAGTCCTTGCTTGACCATGTTTTCGCGGGCTCAAGGAGTATGTCAGCTCCGCCCACATATTGATCTTGTATCGAAAATGTCCATAAAAGGTAACATTCCTTGCCTCATGTTGTATCCTCCCACTTATGAGCCCCTCTGTTGTGTATAAAAGGGGACCGTGTACGCAAGCTCTTTGTGCTACTCTATGCAATACCGAAGGGTATTGTATGGATTGTAGGACCACCCTTAAGGGTTAATAAACTTTGTCTTTGTACTTTGCAGTTTCCGTGCCAACTTCCTTATAGATTCATTTGCAGGAGAGCGAACCCTTGTGTCCTGCGGGCCTAGCTGGGGCCTGTATTCATCAATTGGCGCCCGTCACGTGGGGCTCATCGGCGACTCGGATGCTCGAAGGATTGGTCGGGACGAAGGTGAGGAATTTGGCCGGAGATGTGATCACTGCCAGAGGCACTTTAGTCCTGGCATCCCGAGGTTTTTCTTCCTTCCCTTCCGAGCTGACCATCTGGGTGGCGCCGGTCCTCGACTGAGACCTCTTCTGTCGGTCCTGCCGTGACAGCCGTTTGGGCGAATTTTGGAGCTTGGCAGTTGGAATCTGGACTCTTGATTGGTAAGAACCGTTGTACGGTACTTGCTCCGAGTTTTTGAAGCCTGGTTTGGCTATTTGAGTTTGATTTGTGATGACCGGTCATATCTTGTATTGATTATTGTGAGAATATATGCGTTGCAACACATATAGGCAGGTAATGTGGAGATATTTCTCCGGAATTGTGTAACTTTGAACGGCACAAAGTTTAAGTGCCATTTTTGATAATACTGCATATTTTGCATTATTTTTTAGCATGCCTGCTTTTAGCGCACTCCGTAAGTGGTGCTGCTGCTTTGGAAACCGGTTAAACCTCGAGGAATCTGCTCGAGCTCCCCCAGAGGGGACTCCTAATAGGGATATGTATGTGAAGCATGGTCTTTCTTCCATAATGTACAGCACAGTATGGAGGAAATATACCAGAAAGGATCCTGAGCTACGGTGGCCGTTGTATGGGTCGTTTGATATGCGTAAGATTGAGTATGTGGAACAGTGTATGTGTAAGCGGCGTGCTCGGCAAGACATGTTTGAATGTGTGCGATTATGGGTGAAGGAAGTGCGTGAGCGTGAGAAACGTGAGAAAGCGCTGTTTGATAAAGAGCAACGGAAGAATGATCATGTGAGAGCACAGGAAGCAAAGCGTCGGGAGGAGCGAGAACAGACGGAGAGGCAAGAGAAAGAGCGTAGGTTACAAGTCTCGGGTCAATATGCTGTTCGTCAGTCACTTTATCCTGTCCTTGATAATCATGACGATGATTTTTATTTATTAGATCGTTCTCAGCCTCCTTATGTCGGTGCGTCTGCCCCGAGGCCACAAGATTCTGGATCGAGTTCGGGTAAGGTAGACACGCGGTCCATGTTATCGGCTGACCGAATGGGTGAGCTTCGGCAAGTTTCCTATCGTGCACTTAAGGGCAAGTTATCCCTTGCTGAGTTGTTGGATTCTTGGGAGTTGTGGCAGGATAGAGAAAGGTTGTATTTTTTAGGACACTTTTCTGATGAAGTGATTGCTGCTTTTCGGAAATATTCCAGTGTCTTTGAACCTGACGATGTGGTATTAGATGCTAAAGCATTGCGTAATGGTGTTTTTTCTCCCTCTAAGGCGCCTGATGCGGTTCGGCGACTGTTTGCGTTGCGGGACGCGGCGAGGGACCTTAAAGAGAAAGCACGCCAACAAGCTGAGGAGGAGAAGCGGTCGGATTCGCGTACCGGAGATGGCCATTCATCCACCTCTCAGTCAGATAAGAGCGACCTAGTGCATGCTAAACCAATGCGAGAGGCGGCGCCTTTGTATGTTCCTCCTAAAGGAGCGGGGACTAGCTCAGATATTACCTCCGCCGATGCTAAGGGATATTTTGTGTATAATTGGGTTTATACTCCCTGGCACAGGGCTGACGTCATGGCATTAAAGAATGCGTTGCCTGATCCCCGCAAGAATCCAGCGGCCTTTTACGAAGAAGTCGAGGGGGCCTTGAATTCTTGTACTATGACCTTAGCAGATATAGATTTGTTCTTTGGGCTTATTCTACCACCAGATATGTGGCGATCTGTGCGGAAGGTGGACGATGTTGCCGCTTTTAAGGCTCGGTGGTCTGAGCTTGAGGATGAGGATAGGGAGAGAAAGCCCGCGCAGAAACCACCTCAGATTATCTTAGATCTCCCCGCTGCTATTCTGACTAAGTTGAAGACAATCATTCCCCCTAAAAAGATTGACTGGAATATGCTAGCCTCGTGTAAGCAGAAAGTTGATGAATCAGTTGCAGATTTCTTTACGCGCTTTGAGGAGACGTTTCATGATTTTAGTGGTCAGTCACTTACGGATGATACGGGTCGACACCTTTTTGCTGATAAATATGTGGCGAATTTACTACCGGCGATCGCAGCCCGCTTAAAAGCGAGTGAAAGTTCTTGGTCCACTGCGACCCCGACAGCCCTCCTGACTATAGCTCAGTACTATGAGCGCCAGGAGCAAGAAGCGAAGGGGCAGGAGGAGAAGTAATCGAAGGATTTAAAAACGAAGGTGATGTTAGCGCAAGTATATGGTCCGCCCCGCCGTGGTGTCAATAGAGGTAGGGGAGGATTTTATGGTCCTCCCTCGGGTCGATCTGATTTGAACAGGAATCAATGTGCGTATTGTAAGCAATCGGGACACTGGGCCAGAGATTGCCCGGCGTTGCATGCTTCGCGTCAGGGACACAATCAGGGTGGCCCGAGAGGTAGAGGGGGTTTCTCGAATTTTAGAGGGAATTCTGTCGATCACGCTCGTTTTGACCCTGCCGGGCAGCAACGAGATAGGCCTAATGTTTTCGATCGACAAAACCAGTATCAAGTGTCGGGGATTGACCGTTCTGGGTACCATGATTCTCAGCATGCATAGGAATGCGTTGGATGGGGGTTAGAATCAGTTGAGGTGCCGGTTGATCAGAAGGGTCCTTATGTATCAGCTGAGGTTTTGGGTTCTACTGATCAGTTCCTAGTGGATACAGGAGCGACTCGTAGTGCGCTGTCTAAACAATTGGTTCCGAGGGCTCCCCCATCTGGCTTAATGGTTACATCGGTAGGGTTTGATGGTACACTCTCCCGAAGCCCTCTTTCGCGGCCCCTCACATTTCAGGTTGATTCTTTTTCTGCACACTGTCCGTTTCTGCTTGCCCCGAACACGCCGGACAATATTATGGGCCTTGATATGTTGAAGCACTTCAGAGCTACGATCCGCTGCTCCCCTGCTGGAGTGCGGGTGATATTAAACGACAATTACCCCCTGTCTGAACGGATGTGTGTGGTTGCAGAAGATGCTGTGTTAGCTACCCTCCCTTGCGCTTTGTGGGCCACCTCGGATACTGATGTGGGACAGATGGTGATTCCGCCTGTTCATATTAGTGTCCAGGAGGGGGCGGTGTTACCACGCCTTCCACAGTATCGTATTTCGCAGGAGGGGGAAGAGGCTCTTATACAGATTGTGCAGGATTTGATTAAGGTGGGAGTAGTGGAAGAAGTTCCCTATAACGTCTGTAATAGCCCGATTCTACCCATTTTGAAAAAGGATACGGATGCCAAAGTCTATCGGTTTATCATTGATTTGAGAGAAGTAAACAAGATCGTGATACCTCAGTACCCAGTGGTTTCTGATATCACGACGTTGCTTACTTTGGTCCCGCCTACGGCGACCACGTTTTCGGTTATCGATTTGAAAAATGCCTTCTTTTCAATTCCCATTCATCCCGATAGTCGATACCTCTTTGGTTTCACTCTAAATAATAGGTCTTACTGATTTTGTAGAATCCCTCAGGGCTACACAGAAAGCCCTAGCATTTACAGTCAAGCTTTGAAAAGACAATTGGACTCCTTTGTTCTGCCTGAGGGTGTCGCCCTCATTCAATATGTCGATGACATCTTGCTGGCGGCCGACACTCCGGAGTTGTGTGAAACAAGTACGTTGTCTTTGCTTTCCTTTTTGGCATCCCGCAATCACAAAGTATCTCGGAAAAAGTTGCAATTCTGTAGACCAAAGGTGACTTATCTGGGTCACCTTTTGTCTAAGGAGGGGCGTGCACTCACACCAGATCGTGTCCAAGTAATTCTGGACACGCCGACGCCGTCCACGCAGAAGGACGTGCGTGCATTTTTGGGTCTTGTGTCGTTTTGTAGGCAATGGATACTAGGGTTTTCACACATAGCTAAGCCATTGTTAGCCCTTTTGACAAAAGACACACCTATCCCGCTTCCTTGGACGAATGAGTGTGACACTGCCTTTCAGAAATTGCGACAGGCCCTCTGTTCAGCACCAGTGTTAGGGACTCCTGATTATACCAAACCTTTTTCGCTGTATGTGCATGAGAAAGATGGATGTGCATTATCAGTTTTAGTGCAGATGCACGGCGACAAGCAGCGCCCTTGTGCATATTTTTCGGCTGTACTTGATCCTGTTGCCCGAGCATTGCCTGGTTGTTTTCGCTCGGTTGCGGCAACAGCTGTGTCAATACGCCAAAGCGAGGGAATTGTGTTATCTCATAAGCTGTTGGTATTAGTCCCCCATGCTGTTGATGCCCTGCTTAATCAGACAAAGACGCAGCATTTGACCAGTGCCCGTTTAACGGGATATGAGCTGACGCTTTTGGCTCCTCATATTACGTTAAAGAGGTGCGTAACGTTAAATCCGGCCACATTGTTGCCATACCCCGAGACTCAGTCTGAGGCACGGAAAGCACATGATTGTATCCTTGTGACTGAGGAACAAACAAAGGGTCGTATTGATCTCCAGGATACGCCCTTTTCAGATGTAGATGGAGAACTGTGGGTGGACGGGTCATGCCTGAAGCTACCAGATGGTACGACTTCAGCAGCGTATGCAATTACCACATTGCAAACAATAGTGGAGACAGCACGCATACCACAGAAATCAGCTCAAGCAGCGGAACTGATAGCATTAACACGAGCATGTGAGCTCAGTACAGGATTGTGTGTGAATGTTTATACAGATAGCCGCTATGCCTTCGGAGTAGCGCACGATTTCGGCCTGCTCTGGAAGGAGAGAGGGTTTTTAACGTCACATGGAGTACAAATAATGCATGGGGAGTTAGTTCATAATCTTTTAACTGCATTGACATATCCGAAGAAAATTGCCATCATTAAATGTAGCGCCCATAGGAAGGTAGTCGATAAAGTTGGAGAAGGGAATGCGTTAGCAGACCGAGTGGCACGGGAAACTGCGATGCAGCCCGGTGCTACTGCCATGTATGTAGTGAAGTCGCAAGTAGAAAGATGGCACGATGCGAAGGAAGAAGTGCGAGAAATACAGAGGACCGCTTCTGATAAAGAACGGGAGCAATGGTCCAGTGAGGGAGAATTGGATGATGAGGGTTGCTGGAGAAATAAGCAGATGGATAGATGGAAATTACCCACGGCTTTTGTACAACCTATGGTTCAGATGGCACATGGGCTAGCACATGTTGGAGCTTCCGCAATTGTAAAATTGCTTACCCAAGTCTGGGAGCATCCAGAGATTGCTAGCACGGCAAAGAGGGTGGTGCAGACCTGTATGATCTGCCTGAGGTACAACCCAGGAAAGGGTACTCGAACCCCAGCAGGAGGATTTGTAACACCTACTGCACCCTTTGAGGTTCTGCAGATGGATTACATCCAGCTTGAGCGCTGTAACAATTTGAAGTATGTTCTAGTAGTGGTTTGTGCCTTTAGCAAATGGGTTGAGGCATACCCTACGAAAGATAATACTGCAATGACTACCGCCAAGATGCTGTTGAAGGAGTTCTTCCCTCGATATGGCGTTTGTAGACTTCTGTGGAGTGATAACGGACCCCATTTTATAGCGGATGTTATAAAGTATGTTTTGAAGGGTCTGGGCATCACCCAGAAGTTCCACGCAGTATTCCACCCTCAATCTGCAGGACTAGTCGAGAAGTATAATGGTACACTGAAGCTCAAGATCGCTAAAATCCAAGCTTCAACGTCTTTGACTTGGCCAGATGCTTTACCGCTGGCGTTGTTGTCAATTAGGTCGGTACCGCACTCTCGAATCGGTCTTACACCGTACGAGATTGTCTTTGGACGTCCAATGAATATTTGGGGTCCACCAAAACCTAAGACTGTGTATGATGTACCTTGTGTAATGATGAATGATTATCTGGCACAGTTAACGGATAACTTGGTTTCTATTCATCAACAGGTCCGGGAAGGCGCTCCCTGATCGGTCCACCGGTGAAGGACATGGTCTCCGGCCTGGCGACCATGTCATGATAAAAATCTTTGACAGGACGAACAGCCTGGAGCCGAGATGGGTTGGTCCTGAGCAAGTCCTACTGGCAACGAGGACGGCTGTGCGAGTTTCCAACAGAAAGAATTGGATTCATTCCCTGCACTGCCGCAAAGTACCGCCCGGATTGGTGGAGCCTGCTGTATTGACCGATCAACGAGAGATTCTGACCACAGAAAAAGGCCGTGCTGTGGAACCGAACGACGCTGAGGAGCTCTTTCCGGACCACGTGACTCCTGGAGGAAAGCGATATCATCTCAGGCCAAGGAAGTGAACTCTTCAGTATCGGGACATGATGTCAGAACGGCCCTTGGGTTAGTGAAACGGAGAGCCAATGAGGCAAGGGGGGGGGGATCAGCCCTGCATTAGTGTAGTGACACCCGTCTTGGCCCGTTGGTGAAGAAATCGACCGCTGCCCAAGGGGAAGAGTTCTGACAAGCTTTTAGTTTCAGGAAGATATTGATTCTTTATCTTGACATGGAGCAAAAGAAGATCCTTTGTGCAACAGGTTTTATGCTTACAGTAGCTATTGTTGGGATAACCACATGGTTTGTGGAGGATGTGACTCCTGCTCGAGAGTTACTTGTGTTGACCACTCCAGTGCCTGAGGAGCACTACTTCTATACCCTTCCGTATCAAGAATTGAAGCATCGTCAGTCTTATTTGAATAACACTTTCATCCAGATGTTGCATCATACCCACGTTGCCACGAATGCTACGAACTGTTGGATATGTGGTATGATGCCAGCTCATCAGAAGAAAGGAGGAACGCCATTCATACCTCTTCCTTTCTCTCATAATGGCTCTTGTAGAGCATGGTACACTTTGCTTTTTGCCACTCGGAAACCCACAGTGGGACGATTACTCTTCAGACTCAATAAAGAATGTCATCAGGATAAAGATGGATATCCGCAAGCGAATGGGACGATTTGGGAATGGGAAGAGTATCGACCAGACAATGAATCGATTCCTTATATTTTCACGAACACCAGAGACACTGTGGGAAAAGACAAATTTGTGATTCAAGTGGCACAAGCTCAAGCGGACCTGTGTGTCCAGAGTGTGGGTTATATTCCTGTTGGTGTTAGTGATTGCATTACCATATTAAACATTGATGGGTTGAATAACAGTACCTTCTTAGCATCCCATAATACATACTTCGTATGCGGAAATAAAGGTTATTACCGTTTGCCAGCCGGTTGGTCCGGAGTATGTTATGTAGCATTTCTATTGCCTCCTGTATTTTTGGCACCTGCGTCCTATCATAAGGATTTGAAGTTGTTAAATAATGTGACTGTAAATAGGTACAAACGTACTCTATCAATTGATGATGTGGACCAGACTGACACCAGTCTGCAGCAGTACATTGATTTTAATTTAGGATTGTTTTTCTTCGTTGGAGCTGCCCTAAATAGTAGGAAAGTTCGAAGATTAACAAGAGTGGTAGAGGCTGTGACAAACCAAACCGCTGCTGCTCTTGGGAATCTTACGGAAGAATTGCAGATTACCAGAATTGTTGCATTACAGAATCGTATGGTGTTAGATGTTATGTTAGCTGACCGAGGTGGAGCTTGTAAAATTATCGGAAGTAGTTGCTGTGTGTTTATCCCTGACCACACGCCGTCAGTCTATAATGCAATCAACAGGTTGCATAAAATTGCAGCTGAAATCCATACAGAAAACGGCACTTGGTCCTTTTCTGGATGGTTTTGGGCATTGATCACTGCTTGGTGTTGGAAGGTTTTAACTGGTCTCTGTATAATTATAGCAGCTCTGTTTTCTTGCTGCATCTGTGTCCAATGTGGTCCCTTGCTCTGTTCCTTATGTGTATCATTCTGTATCCCCGATAAGAAAGCTATTTCCAATGTCACTTATCAGAAACGTTTAGCCAAAGAAGTGGAAGAAATGATGACAATTGACATATACGATGATTATCCTAATAAACCGGATGTCTTCAGTAAATGCTGAAAGGGTCGTCTGTTGTAAATTGAAACCACGATGTGATTAAGCATTTACTAAAGACATGAATTCTCCTTCCTTAGAAATGTCTCTTTCGTTATGTTGACTAAAGTCTGGACTCCATTTTGTATTGTCATGTCTCCACGTGCTCAACATGAGAAGAGTCCTATCTTCGTGTTAGTTGCTCTTGTAATCTGCCTAGTAACAGTCTATAAATAGTTCCTTTGTCCGCCTGGCGCATGCCCAGGCTTGACCACATCTGTTATCAGTTAGTCCTTGCTTGACCATGTTTTCACGGGCTCAAGGAGTATGTCAGCTCCGCCCACATATTGATCTTGTATCGAAAATGTCCATAAAAGGTAACATTCCTTGCCTCATGTTGTATCCTTCCACTTATGAGCCCCTCTGTTGTGTATAAAAGGGGACCGTGTACGCAAGCTCTTTGTGCTACTCTATGCAATACCGAAGGGTATTGTATGGATTGTAGGACCACCCTTAAGGGTTAATAAACTTTGTCTTTGTACTTTGCAGTTTCCGTGCCAACTTCCTTATAGATTCATTTGCAGGAAAGCGAACCCTTGTGTCCTGCGGGCCTAGCTGGGGCCTGTATTCATCATAAGGAGTCAAGGACTGAAGTAACCTGACAGGATGCGTCATGCGGGCCTCTAAATTACTAACTAATACTAAGTAACTAACTACCACTATCTTAGTAATAGGACAAAGGAAAGGAGTCTCTCTTGTCTGCATTACCTAACTTAAGTTCTATAACTTCTCTTACATAATCAGCCCAAGTGAGCAGAAAGTTGCAAACAACTTCAAGTACGATTAGTACCGCTGAGCACCCGTCTAAAGGAATAACGATCACATAATATAAGATTTTTAAACATCATTTACCTGCATGTAAGCAGCAGCATTCTTGCCATTTGGGATAAAAATAATTTTTGCAAAAACATACAATAATAATAATTAGCTACTCGCCAAGCCCAGCGACCTCAACACCTAGCAGGTCCAGCAGGTCTTGCTCTCGGTCCAGGATATCAGAGCACCGGTGCATCACTTGGTTATGGGTGCGCCGGATCCCAGAGCAGCGATACATTGCCTGACACATCCTAGCCCACCACTGATAATGCTCCCGGAGCCTGTACCTAGACCCAGGCCTGGTGTCAGGGTGGAGGGGAGGAGGCGCTGTACGAACAAAACAAGAGCTGTCACAGCCACCTCCGAAAACAAGTCCCAGTGCTGCACCCCTTCCGGGCGTCGCCTTCCGCAAGTAAGGCGGCTCCTCTTTTCCCGGGTCACACTCTCTGCCATGTTGCTCGGGGGGTTTGCGTGAGCAGAAAAGAAAATGTAGATAGTCAAAAAGTAACGGAAGGGAAGAAGAAAGGAAGTAAAAAAATTAGAAAGCCATAATAGAGAAAAACAGTACAAAATGCAGTAAAAAACACAAAAAGTAGAAAACAACATAAAATGTACACTTACAAGACACAGAATAAGATAATAAATAAAAAAGATTTTAAAAAAGTTTTCAGAAAGAACCATTGAAAAGATTAAGGCAGGATTGAGAAGTAGGCCCCGGCACCATAACAGAGAGAAGAAAACAAGATGGCCACGCCCATGCGTGATCACATGGTGCAGTTCAGTTGATATTTCCCCAAGAACATGCCATCCGAATTGCTCTACGGCAGAAACGTGACACAAACGGGCAATTCCCGGAACTCTGTGTAGCGCAGCAGATTTCTTTTGCCGCTTCGCGGAGTTCTGCGTAGCCCGGCTATGCAAACTATGCCCAGGCTTACTCAAAATGTTTAAAAGCCAATCATGGTATTCAGAGCATGAATTGTAAAATTTTCAGTGCAAAGAGTGCCAAGACAACGTAAAGACATAACCAGGAGTCGTTGTACACTGTAAGCCAGGACCTAGGCATGGTTTCATGCAGACCACAATGGAGTTGAGGGCAAATACATCAAGCAGTCATCCTGGTCGTAGTGCCTACCTTCTGACATAATCTTTTTTATGGAAGTTCAAAGCTTTCAGAGGGGCTAGCTTTCAGGCTTTATCGAGTGAGGTCCATTCAAGGTTGGATACTCATTGGCAGAAGTCCCACTGAAGCTGTTGTTTTTGGCAGAAAGAGCTCAGAGTGAGAGAATTCAAATTTTGGGTGCAGTGATATCCAGGATCTTTTCAAGCCTTCACCCACTCAAGATATCTGCACTGGAATTGTGTCTCTTTTTGGAGTTCAAGAACCTTCAGCGGAACACGCGCGGGGGATGCAGCTGTGCAGATCCCACTGACGCTAAAAACCATAGCCACTGAGGTTCACTTAAGTCTTTTTCAGGTTGGAAAAAGCTTTGACAAAATGCTCTTAGTGGGATCAACCTGATTTTCTTGCTCTCTGACATGGTACATTGGTTGATAGCTTTGAGTTGTTGGTGTCAGTCCTCACTGAGATCTGAAAGTTTGAAATTGTTCTAAGTCCCAATATGATTTGCTTTCCAAAGTAACTTTTTTTAGTCACTTCCAAGGACCTCAGTTACAGCACTTAGGGTCCAAGAGCTATTTCAGCAGGGGTTTTCGGCATAGTCCAGTCAAAGGTCCATTTACTACTGCTCTTCTGGTCACTCCAGTACTAGGTACAAATCGGAGCAGGTCCAATCCTTTAGATCTCCACAAAGCTCACAGACAAAAGGAGTCTTCCTCTTCTAATCTTCCACAAGTTGAGATGCATTCTGAGTGAAATGCTGTTTTTGTACAATTCATAAGCCAGTGCACGGGGGTCACTCCTGGACTCTACTTAACCAAGGGGTAAAAGATTTCCAAGGGCAAATTTTCCCAGTTTTGTAGCATATCCTGTTTGCCTTACAGAGAACTATCCTGGAGTGCACCATTCTAAGAGAAAATCAAGATGGCATAACCTTTCTGCCCTTGGAAGAGAATGGTGGCCCAGGTAGATGTGTGTGTGTTGAAATTAGCAGTCCCCGCCTCCTCAGCCACACCACACTGCTTCTGGGATCAGCTCACTCTCCCACAGGAATGTGAGCAGGATGGTTAAAGTTGGCCCAGAACCCTCTTACCCAGACCACACTACCCAGGCCACACTTTACACTTAACTATTTATGGGCAGGCTTGCCTTCAACCAGGTCACTTTCATAATAATGAAGTGCTTGAACTCTCTGCAACTGCTTTTCTAAAGAGGGATGAGTCGCATACCTCACATCCCAGTCTTCCTGTAAAAAGGTCAAAGCCACTCTCTCTGCTCTGGGATCTTTTTTCTCATCTCCTTTCAAGAGGAAAACTCTGATAGGGAGGGTGACTGCAGGCGGCTTATTAACCCAATGGAAATTCGGACAGGTGAAATTTAACTTTGTAAAAGTTACTTCTGTGTGTTTATTTAAAGATCCAATTTCACCAATCAAAGTAACCAAAATAATATTTAATCTGTACTTTGCTTTATTCTGATAGAATCAGTTACATGAAATGCAGCCTAATTAGGGGTTACTTTCAAAACCTTTAGAGGTAAGGTTCTTTCTTGTCAAAAAAGGTTATTTTGACAGGTTCGCTGTTAGATTTGGGGGTCTCTAGGTGGGAGCGGTAGGTACCTTTGACAAATAGAGACCCTTGCGTCTAGTCAGGGTAAGGGGTACACAACTAAAATAACCCCTGCTCACCCCCTTGGTAGCTTGGCACGAGGAGACCGGCTTCTCTCAGAAGCAGTGTGTACAGCATTTGTGAACACATACAGCAAACCAGTAACAACACTACAGATGGACACCACACAAGTTTTATATCAAAAATAAGTATTCTTTAAATAGACTTATCACAAGACCATAAACGACAAAAATCCACAATACTGTACTTAAAAATGGTAGAATTAGCTTACTTCTCTTTAGATGTTAAAGTGCGACACTTTGAGTCAATGTACCTTTGGATGCGTAACGCTAAACAATGAAAGTGTTGCAGGGAAGGTGATGCGTCGGTCCCTTACACGCAGGATCGGTGACGTGTCGGTTTCATACTGCGCTTCTGTGGCGATGTGGCCTGCTACGCCGTGATGCAATGAAGATCCGGTGCAATGAAACAAAGATGGCGTTTTCTTCTTGATGCGTGCACGCCCGAAGGCAGTACGGCAACTCAACGAAACGATTCTTCTGAGACACAACAGGCCCTGCAACAGGCTTCTCCGATAATGCAAGATGTGCGACAGCTGCAGCGGCGACACCCTTGTTCCCTGATGCAACGACAGCGGCTATGGTGACGACACTCTTGTTTGATGATGCTAGACGCTTTGGCTCGATGCAACAGCTGCAGCGGCGACAACCTTGCTCAGCGATGCGACGACAGCGGCTGCGGCAGCGGCACGCTTCTCCGGTGATGCGAGATGCTTCAGCTCGATGCAACAGCTGCAGTGGCGACACCCTTGTTCAGTGATGCGACAACAGCGGCAGCACTCTTCTCCGGTGATGCAAGACGCTTCGGTTCGATGCGACAGCTGCAGCGGCGACACTCTTGTTCAGTGATGCGACGACAGCGGCTGCGGTGGCAGCACGCTTTTTCAAAGTTGCGAGACGTTTCTTGCAATGCAATGCGACAGCTACAGCGGCGACACCCTTCTTCAGTGATGCGACGCAGCGGCTGCGGTGGCAGCACGCTTCTTCTTCGTGAGTCGCGCTTTAAGCTCCTTGTGACACGCAGTCCCTCAGAAGGCCCCAATACAGCTGCAGGCACTTCCAAAGAACTCTTGGGGAGCTAGTGGTTGAAGTATTATGTCCCTGAGACTTCAGCAGGAGGCAAGCTCTTTTCTCAATCCCTTGGAGATCCTTCACAAGTTGAATAAAGTACAGACAAAGTTCTTTTCTCCTTTCTTAGGAAGTCAGGCAACCACTGCAGGCCAATCCCCCAAGCAGCACTTCAGCTTAGGGATAGTTTCTCCTCAGTCTCTCTGGTTCCTCTCCTCAGCAAAGGTTTCACCTTGTTTCCCAAAGTGATCTAAAGTTCTTGGGTTTGGGTCCAAATATTTATACCCACTTTCTCTTTGTTCTCTGAAGGCAGAGAAGCCTTTGCTTAGTTTTGGTCAGTCCTAGAGCAATTTGTTGACAACACTCCTTCTTTCCTTTCAGAGTGCAGGGCAGAGACATCAGACGTACCACAGGAGGTGGAGCAAGCATTGTGGAGGGAAGGCACAGCCATATTCACGTCCCAGGTGCAACTCCTCCCACCCATCTAGATGCAGATCTCTCTATTCAGCCCTGTGCTGACGCACCCTGCCTCCTGGAATCCCCCAGCCCCTGTCACTCAAACTCCGGGCAAGGAATACACAACCTAGCAGAAGCAGGCCTGGATGGTTAGACAAGAAAATATCTAATTTCTTAAAGTGGTATTTTCAAACACAGAATGTTAAAACCAACTTCACTAAAATATGTATTTTATCATTCTGAGTTCAGGCATACTAAACTCGAATTTTCACCATGTTCCCTGAGTCAGTTAGGATTATAAGATGTAATAATCAAACTACCCATTCTAGCCTAGGGGGAACAGGTAGCCTTGCAATAGTGAAAAACGAAAATGGCTGTAACTCTCTATTAGGACATGCCACACACACCAGGACATGTCCTACCTTATACTTACACTGCACCCTGCCTTGGGCCTACCATAGGGGTGTCTGATATGAAGAAAAGGGAATGTTTAGGTACTGGCAAGTGGGTGCACTTGCTCAGTCAGAATGACAGTACCAGACTGCACACAGGCTCTGCAATGGCAAGCCTTAGACACACTTTTACAGGCTGCTTCTGTGGGTGGCACAACCAGTGCTGCAAGCCCACCAGCAGCATTTGGATTACCAGCCCTGGGCACTCCTGGTGCACTGTACTAGGGTCTGACAGGTAAACCAAACCAGACAATCATGAAATCACTAATCCATACATCAATTTCTAATAGGGAGAGCATATGCACTTTAGCACTGATCAGCAGTGGTAAAGTGCCCAGAGTCATAAAACAGCAAACAACAGGTCAGAAAAAATATAGGAAGGAGGCAAAAAGTTCAGAGATGACCCTGCAAAAAGGTCCAAGTCCAACATTCACCTTCAAGATTGCAAGTTGCAATAGTTAGTCTACACATCTAGGCATGACACCATGTTTTCCTTGTCGGCCTACCGGATGGCACAATATGAAATTCAGTCCATAGGTGATATTTAGCCTTGCATGCCAAATTAGAAATTGAAAAATGCAAATTGAGGATTAGTCAATTTTACTACGCTTTAGAGGTCAAAACATGTACACTATGGACTGGAATGAGAGAAACATAGTGGGCAGGAAAAAAACCAACGCTAGGCATCAAAAGTAGATCAGGGCAGAATTTCTGTAGTTGTCCTACACAAATTATCGCGAAATTGCTCTAAATCTCCGTGAGCACGCGGAACTTTCGCGAAGACGCGGAGATTGCTTTTCCCGCCCGTTCGCTATGTGTTTTGCGTGCTCGCGATCGCCAACTTGCCCATGAGGTCGCTAATGGGCACAGCCACCTTGTTTTTCACTTGCCCCGCCCGCTCACAATGGTTATTTCCTGTTCAGGGTCACGTACTGCATGCTCCCGCCCGTTCACGATAAGTGTTTCCTGTTCGGGAACACATATTACGTGTTAGCGACGCTTTATGCGTGCTCACGGGGGAAATATTGCGCGAACTTGCCAACGCAGTCGCAATGGGCGCGGCCATATTCTTTATCACTCTATTGCTATGGTTCTGGGCCAGCTTTTCAATCCTCCCTGTATCTTTTCAATCCTTTCTTTGTGGAATTTTTTTTTGAACTGTTTTTATTTATTATCTATCTCTCTATTTTCCTGATTCTATATTTTGAGTTTTTTCCAACTTTTTGTGTATTTTTCAATACTTGTTCACTCTTTTTCTATTACCTGCTTTTTAAATTTCTTTTACTTACTTTTTTCATTCCGCCCCATCCTACTACCCAGAACCATGGCAAAGGGGTGCAGGGCTCATAGCCGTAGCCACAGCAGCGACCGCCTTCCTCGCGGAAGGCGGCGCCAACCCGGGTTGCAGCAATGGGCCTTATTCGGTGAGGCCGAGGTGGCCGCACTGGTTTTTTTTGTGCAGCGCCACCTCCCCTTAACCCTGGCAGCAGGCGGCAGGCGGCAGGCCTGGGTCCGGGTACGGCAGCGTTGGGGAAAGGTGTACCGGGCAGTGTTTCGCTGCTCTGGTGTCCGGCGCACCCAAAACCTGCTGGACCTGATAGGAGTGGAGGTTCCGGGGCTTGGTGAGTAGCTATTTAATATCACTACTTTGTGTCTGTTCTTCTGCTCTGTGTTATATATTGCGAATATATTTTTTTACCGACCAGCAAGAATGCTTGCTGCTGCTTACATTGCAGGTAAATTACATTTAAAAATCTTCTGTGATTGTTATGACACAGGTGTTCGGCGCTACTAATCTTACTTGTTTGCAACTTTGCGCTCGCTTAGCGTGATTATGTAAGAGTTTCTTTTAGAGAACTTAACTTAAGTAATGCTAGAGAGACTAGTCCTTCCTTTGTCCGTCTGTCACTAAGAGATAGTGGTGGATTGATACTTAGGTTTAGATGCTTATTAGTATGAGTTGGTAATTTTTTACTGGTCTTCGTGATACACCCTCTGTTAAGTCACATGCTGCTTACCCCAGTCCTTAGTAGAACCTTTTGTAGTTTGTTTAGTGAGAGGTAATAGAGGCTTAGCACTAGCATTACATCAGCAGCAACCAACCAACAATTTGTCCTCCATTTATGCATTTTTGAGAACTACAATAATTGGAGTGGAAAATTATGCCGCCTGTAAGAGGTGGGCTAGGTCAGATGGTACTTAGGATTAGTTGGTATTCTGGAATTAGAATGGAACACTGGATTAGTGTTGGATTAGTGTTTTGATAAATAATAACAAGTCGGTCCGCAAATCCCCCGATACTACTAGTAGACCAGATTAGATAGCTCAATTTTATTGCAATTGTTGTTTCCATAAATGTCTTTTTGACCGTTTTTAAAAATCTTTCATGATCAGCATCCAGGAGCAACAAGACTGAGTCGGCACAGGAGGAACAGGACCAGGACCGCTCCTCTATCGAGGGTTCTGCTGCTGACCCCAGTAAGTCTTCCTGTTGTTAATATTAATAATTATTATTCCCTAACTTTTACTGCACCTTATTTTTTCCGAACTATTGTTTCCGCTTCCTAATGCTATTTTTTTTACCAATTCTTCTTCGATCTAAACTATCTGTTTCTAAATTCTTGTTATCCTTGCCTCTAACTGCCTCTGCTATGACTCTCTGTACTACTACTATTCTGTCTGTAGCTAAGCTTACCCAGTTGGCCACTCTTTATTTGAAAGGCTTTAAATAAAACTCAGATTCACCAATAGGTCTAGCCATTTAGTCCAGTCCTTTGGGTTGTCCTCTTCTACTACATCAAGTCTTCTGAATCTTGAGGCTTTCTTAATCTTGAGGCATTGACAATTCCCACCAACAAAATGCCCAACCAGATTGTACTATTTTTGATAGGATAGGATATACTAATGTAGTGAAGATCGTTATCTACATATGTACAATGCTAAGTTAGAATAACCGCGTTAGATGTTAGAAAGCCATCTTGCCGCTTTTGCTGCTTTTGCACACGACACTGTAGTCACATGTTATTAAATTGAGAAATGCTTACTCGACTTTGCTTCACATGAGAACTGTCTGTTGTTAACATCCCAAACAGTGAGCAGCGACCTTGGTCTGTACACAGTGTAAAAGAAACAGTCTGGGTCGCTAGACGGTGCATGTTGTTGAGTTCAGGCTGATCGGCCCACTAGTTTAGCCATAACACGCACGCAGCTGCAAATACCTGAAGGTCGAGTGCTTTTAATATTGCAGTGTTACATGTTTTCATTACATTCGGAAGAAGAGCGTTCCTAGGAGCAGAGCATAACTGATCCTGTGATGTGAACTCTCTGAGCTGATCTTTACGGTATGGGGTCCCCCATTCAAGCCTAGACACCTTTTATTAGTCTAATAATACTAATAGTGTGTTAGAGAAAGGAAGGTGGCTTAGATCCACTGTCATTTTAGTATGATTACTCCTTTCATTTTCTATGGTATTGTAACTATGCTGATGGTTTTGATTTTAAACGTTTGTCTGCTAATGTTAGCCAAACTGCTGCATCTTAGGACACGAGGTTTATAAAATAAACTCTTTAAACTTTTAGCGTGTCTCTGTTTATTCTGTTGTGGACTGGTATGAGAATAATTACGAAAAGGTATTTCTGATTCCCACCATTCCTGAGAAATATACTAAGTCGCTTGTTCTGGGTTGTCTATACATTGGGACCGCCGAGCTAAACCTCGGATAATGAATGGGACACTGATGCTGGCCGGATAAGGGGTTCTGGGTTCTGAGGTGAGTTTTTGGTACACCACAATTCACTGAGGGCCTGGGTTCCTGCGCATAGTTCTGCGCATAAGCAGAATCCCTGCAACATGGCGCACCTAACGTTTGGTCTATTGATTTGAGACGCCTTAGTAGTGCTTGTATTAGTCCACAACACCCTCACTCTGGTTTCCGGATAACGGGAGTGACGGTTTAACCTACCTGTGTTTCAACTAAATAGGTTCCTTCAAGCTTGATCATTAAAAAGGTTATTTAATCTGAACCCTAGTGCTACTAATATTTTGTAGATTTACTGTTGTGTCCTAATGGCGGTCGATATTCCGGCTCATAACCGGGCACCCCTGAAACGTCATCTGGCGCAGTATGGGGTGCCGGACGATGGTATGGCTGTGATTTTTGTGGTGAGTGCCGATGCGTTGTTTCCGTTTGAGTTGTTCTACTCTTGGGTTACTTTGCCGGTGGTGAGTGAAGACGATGATACGTTCCACACCTATACTGCCACGCAGCTACCAGCCAACTATACGCCATATAGGACTCAGGAAATTCCTAATATTTGGTTTAATGGCGCCCTTCCCCATGCGGTCATGCCGGAGAGAATGGGCCCTTTGTTGATTGCGGGGGCCACATGGCCGCTACTAGCAGGATATACGCCTCATCCCCGCTATCTACAGGTAACGGTGGCTGAGTTGCGTGTGCTTCACACAGCCCTTATTACAGTACATAGGGCTTTAGTGCAGTACGTGTCACACAACGTGCAGGTGGTCGCTACTGCTGTTGCGGGACAACCAACTGACCACCACACGGTGGTTATTAGTCCTGTTATGGTTAATTCGGTTGTAGGCAAGCAACCCCAAAATAGGCATGATTTCCCTTATTGGCTTGCTGAGAAATTTGACCAGCTGGAAGCGGTTTATCCGCATACGACTCCTGTGGAAAAACACAGGATACATACCATCACTTTGCCGAAAGACTTAGTCCCAGATATGGCCGATTGTGAGAACCGGGGTAAGGTCTTTGCAGCGACATACTCGAAGTGCTTTGGCACTCCGTCTCTGTCGGTACTGCCCTCCGTTATCAAACGTGTTCAGGAGAATCATGGTGCGGAGGCTGCTATTGAATTGGGAATGCGGCTTGTCGTTGTGTTCGATGTGGTTGCTACCATGATACTGGGCAACCTCAAAGTAGATGCTATGCAATTCCAAGTGCTTAATAAATTAGACGCAGTGAACGAAGACGACAAGCCGAGGGAATTTGCGAAAATTATCACGAACGCCTATAAACAAGTTGGTCGTAGCGCCTTAGGTGTTAAACCAACTGTGAAGAATCCTGATTAAATACAGCAGACAAAGGCAAACTCGTCTGGTAAGGACGAACGCCCTAATTTTCCAAAACAAAGTTGGCGGGCGAAAAACCAGGAGAAGCAGCAACAGAAACAGGGGTCTCGTCCTGCCTCTCCAATACAGTCAAGTAGTGAACGCACTTATGATCTGCGTGATCGTGCTACTATTAAGTCACCTGATCGATTTCAGGTTTCTGAACAACTTTCTCCTCGTTCTTCACAGGAAACATCGGCTTCACAGTCCGGTGGCGGAGGCGGTGGAAAAAGGAGGGGTGCACCGCAAACACGTGAGCAATCCCGACAGACTGACGGCAAGGGCAAGCAAGAGCACTCTGCACGTCAACGACCCCCGTTTCAGAAGAAGAAAGTTGCTGCACTGACAGCGAGGTATGCCTCAGATGGTATGGACGCAGCTTCAGAACCTGACATGAGCGCTAACGCTGCTAGACAGCGCGGCGGAAGTTACAGTAGTGCGACAAGCACTGCGTCCATATCTGGTGGCGACAGCAACTGATATATTTGTGAATATTGAAACTGCTGACACTCGGGTGTCTTCCCCTGATAGACTGTATAATATAGTCATTCAAATTGAAGGTGACATACAACGTACAATTCAAGCGTTTTTTTGGGATAATCTGACTACTACCTATGATATCTTGTTGGCGGAGGCAGATTGGCCCCCGGCTTTCGTTTTTTTTTTAGTTTTTTTTTTTATAAATTTTTTATTTTGACATCAGGCAAAAGAACAGAAAAAAAGGAAAGCACAACATGTGCTAACCCAAACATATCTCTCGATGTCTTATACATTTTTACCCCCATCCAGAGATCCCACCCTGACCCTCCCCATCCCAACCCCCTCTCTCGGGTCCAGAACAGATACATTTACATAGAAAAACTGCTGTTTTTTTTGTTTTTTAAAAAAGGGAGGAGAAAAAAAACAAGGAAAAAAATAAAAGTACATTCTGCATCCCCTTATCCTAAGCCGATTTCAAAATAATGGAACTATTCTGCCAATAGAGAGACTGCTTCCTTGTTAAGCCATTTAAATATTGGTGCCCATACAGCAGTCCCCTTCTTTTTTGCTCTAAAACCCCTTCGGTTATAAACTTCGCTCTCCCAACGGTATGTAGCTAGTAATTTCCCCAACCAAACATGTATCGATGGGGGTTCTTTGTCGAGCCAAGCACTGGCTAAACATAGCCTGAACACCACCATAGCAGTATATAACAAAATCTGATTTGGTTCTGCCATTTCCTGTTTACTGACCCCCAGGACTATTACATGAGGCGTAATATCTAACTCAAATCCAAATATATTTCTTAAGTAATTGCCGAGCGTATTTACTAAGGGAGCAAGTTTGGGACAGGTGGCAAACATATGGACGCTATCGGCGGCTAAGAAACCACAGTGAGAGCAGTGTATGCCCCACGTCCCACCCCATCTAAAAATTCGAGCTGGGGTAATATATAGATTAAGCCAAGTTTTAAAACACTGCACTTGAAGATTGGCCGAGATAAATGCTGTCTGGCTAAGCCAAAGTGACACCTCACATTCCTCGATGTCTGCTTGAAGCAACTCCTGCCAACGAGTTAAATGCTTGTTTATATCATCCCCCAATTCATTATTAAGTATTTTATAAATTACGGACAAGGATGGAGAAGCTCCAAGCAGTAATTCCAAAAGGGGAACTTTGCTACCAGTGGCTAGTTTTTTAATTAAGAAATCCCTCAATTGTAAATATTTGAACAAAATATTGTTCCCAATCTCGAATCTATCCTTAATAATAACAAAAGAATATACCTCCTTATCTTCCATTAAATCCCCGATAAGTCTGACACCCTTGTCCACCCATACTTTCATATAGCCATCATGAAATATAGGTGGAAGTAAATCATTATTAACTAAGGGAGAGTATCTATGAATTCTACCAATATCCAATTTTTTCCGAACAGCAGTCCACACCCTAAATGCTCCAATCAATACCTTAAATTTAACTCTCTTAAAATAAGCAAAATCAATATGTCGCATAAGACAACCTCGAGCTTCAGTCCCATATATTAACTCATATATGGAAACATTGACTGTTTCTCTTATTGTCCCGCTTTGTCTTCCCAATAACACAGACATCTGCTGAAGTGCCGAAGCCCAATAATATAGTTGACAATTAGGGACTGACCAGCCTCCATGATCTCTAGACAATATTATATATTTCAATGCCCTTCGAGGGCGGTGCCCAGCCCGCAAAAATCTAGTGATCATTTGATTCATCATCATAAAGCAAGATTTGTTTATCTCCACGGGAATGGCTCTAAAAAAGTATATAAGACTTTTGGTAGAAACAGCATGTTGATCACATTGCACCTGCCTAAAAGTGTCAAATGGAGATTATTCATCCTGTCAAACTCTCTCTTAGATTTCAGAATCAGAGGTTCCAGATTGATATTGACGATTTCATCTATGTTAGCACTGATTTTAACCCCTAGATACCTAGCATTTCCGACTACTCTGGAATCATCCAGATCAACTTTGTCATTCTTGACTATAAGCGTCTTGCTTTCATTAAGATGATACCCTGAGATTTTACCAAATAAGATTGCTTCCTTTTCGATTTCTATAAGAACCTCTCTCGGGTCGGGTGTTATAATTGCCAAGTCGTCCGCGTAGGCTAAGATCTTGGTGCCCCCGCCGATAGTATATAAAGTTTTAATCATATGATTCTCCTCTATTTTCTTTATTAAGGGGTCGATATAGACCGCAAACAGTAGAGGAGAACAGGGGCACCCTTGTCACGTGCCACAACGAATTTGAATAATATCAGACGTAGACCCCATCATGGCAATTCTAGCAACAGGTTCGTGATACATACAGCTAATTGCCCTGATAAACCCGGTTCCCAGACCCTTTTTTTCCATGAATGCCCATAAGAAAGGCCAGGAGACCCTATCAAAGACTTTTTCTGCGTCCAAAAGTATAAGAGCCATAGGCTCTCCTGTAACCTTAGAGGAATCAAATAGCGCAATAGTACGCCGAACATGATCTATCGTTCCTCTCCCAGGGACAAAGCCATGTTGATAAGGAGAGACTACTTTCTGAATCACTGAGGCAAATCTATTGGCTAAAATCTTCGAGTAGATTTTTGTATCACTGTTAACTAGCGTTATAGGGCGATATGATCCTAGTTCGTTTAAAGGCTTATCTTTCTTTGGAAATACGACAATGTTGGCGGGCTTCCATGACTCAGGAGCTGACTCCCTTAGCTGCGCATTTAGAAAAAGCTCAGATATAATACTTATCAGCTGTGTTTTAAACTTTTTATAAAACTCCCCTGGAATCAGGTCCGTACCTACTGCTTTACCGGACGGTATAGAGTCGATTGCCTTTATTATCTCATCAATAGTGATTGGTGCTTCTAATCTACATCTCTCCTCAGGGGAAATCTTCGCTACATTTAGCCCAGCGAGGTAGTCACTAAACTCTTGATCCCCTATCTGAATATCATCTGTATACAGATTCTGATAGAATTTTTGAAAAGCAGAAAGAATATCTCCCGGGTTCGAGACCATGCCGACAATGGGGTCTTTAATTTCACTAATCCGAGTTTGGATCATTTTTTCCCGCGTACGAACTGCGAGCATGTGTCCAACCCTTTCGTTACTTTTGTGCGCCCTACTCCGCCAAGCCATATATCTACCAGCTGCCTTTTGAGTCGAGATCTCTATAATAGCTGGTCTAAAAGATATAATTCTAGATTGAGCTAACACCGGGTCACCCCCGCTTGAAAGAGTCTCACTCAGATCAGCCTCTGCTTTTGCCAGATCGTCATATAGTGTCTGTAGCCACTTTTTATCTTTCCATTGCGTTTCCCAGCCAAACTTAGATGTTTCTCCTCTGATGCCAGCTTTTAGAGTGTCCCAAACCAAACAAATACTGGTACTACCCAAGTTCTCCTCAATAAACCTAGGGATCCACTTCTCCATGTGTAGTATATAATCTTCCTGGCTTAATAGAGCTCTATTAAATGTCCTTTGAGACAGTGGAGTTTTTATCTGAATGTTTACTTCTAACACCAGCGGGTTGTGGTCCGACATAACTCTTGGAAATTTTCTAACTCTACTTCCTTGTAAGAATTCCTGTGACACAAAAAAATAATCCAACCGTACATGTGTTCTGTGTGGCGCAGAGTAATACGTAAAACCTGGATCATTGTCTTCTTGTTTAGCCCAAACGTCTACCAATCCATGCAAGGATTTGAATTGTACAATGGATCTATAGACTTTTGGTTTACGACCCTTATACACTGCGTCGGACTGGTTGGAGATCTGACGAGTCATATTGATATTAATATCCCCGCAAATTATAAGGGGTAAAGGCCAGCATACTAATTCTGTCTTGAGCCAATCAAACAGTGCTGAATCATCGAACACTGAACCATAGACTGAAAAGTGTAAAGGTGGTGTTTTCCAGACAGCATTGTATAATTATCCACCTGCCCATTTTATCGACATAAGATCGTGAAAATCTGGCAATCCCTTTTCTCCCCAGTATGGCCACCTCTCTGGTCCTGGTATCCTGTGTAGTACTAGCAATCAGCTGATAACCAGCCAACTCCAAAAGCCCACATCTGCTGGCTTCTATATGTGTCTCCTGGAGGCAAAGAATATCTACCTGCAGGAATTGAATATCCAGGCTAATTCTCCGTCTTTTTGGGGGATTATTCAACCCGCAGATATTAATTGATGCTATTCTTAATTTCTTCATTAAAAGATATAATTACCCATCCGAGGAATTGTCCAGCCATAACAAATACCAATGTGTGAAGAGAAAAAAGAAAAAAGAAAAAATCCTCTGCCCCATTCTGGACCCCCCTCCCCCGCCCCTGACCCCTCGCCCATACAAAAAGGCAAAAAAGGTCCGTAGACCCTTGTGATGCCTCCTGTGTCAAGCCGGGCCCCTAGCCGTTCCCTGCCAAGAGAACATATCACAGCGTGATAATCAAACAATCGAATCGGAAAAAGCCCCCTAGAGAAAAAAAAAAACAAGAGACAAATGAAGAGAAGGAGAAAAGGAGAGAAAAGCCCCTATTTCTGAGAGAGTTCCTGCATGTATTCCTGTGCTTGTATTTCTGACGTGAATACTCTGCTTGTGCCTTTAAGCGTAACCTTAAGTCTAGCAGGGTTCATTAGAAAGACCTCACAACCCAATTTCTGGAAAGGGGTTATTAACTGCCGAAGTCTCCATCTCCGCTCTACGGTAGTGTGACAAAAATCCGGGCGAACAAAGAAGGAATATCCTTCGGCTGATCGTCTCGCATCCGGTCTAGCCTTCTCAAAAATAGACTGGCGAAGTAAAAAATGTCCCAAAAATATAAGTATGGCTCTGGGTTTCTCCTCCTGTCCAGCTCTCTTCTTTAACATCAGCGGAAATCGATGTACTCTTTGGATCTCCGCTTCCCAGTTCCATTGAGTCCGTTCGGGAAAAGCACTCTTAAAAAGCTTAAGGACAAATCCACGGATGTCATCTCCTTCTGCCTTTTCAGCGATCCCAAGTAAGCGGAGATTATTACGACGCTGTAGATTTTCAAAGTCCTCAAGTTTCCACATCACATCGGACATCCTGCTATCATTTGATGCTATTTGTTGTCCTGTGTTATCGGCCCCTGCCTCAAGTTGAATGATACGTTCCTCAGTGCTGAAGTACGCTCATTGATTTCGGAGCATGTTTTGTTAACCTTGCGGGTAGCTCCTTGAAGCTTCTTAGTAGCTAGATGGGCTCTCTTATGCTCATGTCGAGCTTCTGTCTGCATTTGTTTTAGCGTTGAGTAAATTAACTCCATCGACGGAGGCAGTTCCGGACTAATTTTACTTTCTGACTCCCCTGTTGTTTTTGGGAGATCTGACCGAAAACCATTTTCTTCGTCCGTTTCTATCCCACAATGAGTGGTGGAGTAATCCCATTTTAATTGACTATTGTCCGACTCTAAACTTTTTTCCCTATCATGAGTGCTTCGCCTTTTAGTGCGAATTGGTAATCGCCTTTGGGTTTGGGGTTTTAAAGGAGGGCTACCACTATCCACTCCAGAGAACTCATGATCAGAGCCTTCACTCTCACTGTTATTAGTGAGTTCAGAGTCATCTGTCAACGAAAAAAATGTATCTCCCTCTGGAGTCCCAATATGTTTCCGATCCATCTGGGAAGAGACCATGTTTTTTAGCTTTGAGTCTCGGTAGCCGCCAGAGTCAGAAATATTAGCAATGTCTCCTTGTTTTTCAGTGTTAACCACTCTCTCTTCCTCTTCACCTCTATTTGTATTCAAAGATTTGGCATTCGGGTCACTCAAGTCTGACTCTTTACTGTCTGTATTAATAAATGTTTTAGACATTGTTCCTGCCACTGGCAGAGACATTTCATTTATAATAAGAGCTTCCACAGTTGAGTCCCCTATTATAGTTTCCGACATCTTAGGGATATTTGTTGTCTTAAATAGATTATTCTTAGATTTGCCCTTGCTCAGAGACTTTTTCCCCAAAGAGTCCTCCTTTGCCTGCCCTGCGAACAATCTGGGAAGTGTCTTCTGCTGCTTTGGTCTAGTTGTTGTGTCGAGACACTTCTCCCCCAGAGGCGTCGCCACGTTTGGCCCCTCCTCGCTCTGACCAGCTGGGAGAGCTGTGTTTGGAACCCCCGGAGCAGCGTGAACACGTCGGAGCGGAGTAGCACCTCTCCCGCTGCCGCCAGCTGTCCCACAGTCCTTCAGAAGTGCCTTGATCCTTGGCGGCATACTTTCGCCCTGGAGAGGCACCAAAGCCTGCACGGTCCTCTGAGCCCAGCGAAAAAGCACCAGCCTCGCCCCGGCAGCTGAGAGGCAAGCTCGCTTCACTACACTGGTGGCAACTGCAAGCAGATTGTTGGCCGCATGAAACGACTTCATCCGCCTTCGTCCGAGGTTCTCCAGAGTGTACCGTCTCCTTCCTCTTCGCTTCACACCACCAACAGTAAGTTTAATTTAGATAGTTGAATCGTGTCTTTCCGGGGCTATTTCCTATTAAGTGAAAATCTGCTTTAGCCGGTAAATACCAGCATTAATCCAACGGCAGGGAGAGCGGCTCCGACAGCATTCACACAGCCGCCATCTTGCCTCCGACGGTCCCTGTTTTTCCCCAGCTGTCCTGGCAGATTTCAGCCCCCCCGGCTTTCGTTTTAGATGCTCCTAGAGGGGAGGAAGTAATCCTCCCGTCCTTTGCGCACACGGTGCCTAAGGTCCTAGCTAATATGTACGCCGGGGAATGGGCTCAGGTGCAAGCGCCTGCGTTATATCGAAATCAGGTAGGCTGGGAATGTGTTTCAACTATGAATAATCCCTTGTTCACTGTGACGAAGCCTGACGGGTCGTACCGCCTAGTTTTGGAATACCGGCACCTAAACTCTCATTGCCGGACCTGTGCAGTACAGAACACCCACAGTTCGTCTCTCGTCGGTAGTCTTGTGAGAAAAAGGTTTAAAACCACACTTGACATTTCCAATGGCTTTTACAGCCATAACCTGTCCTCTCTTAGTAGTGAGTGGACGGCGTTCACCTCTGGTGGCAAACAAAAACAACTCAAAAGATTACCAATGGGCTATAAGAACAGCCCAGGAGTCTTTGCCGCTCGCGTGGTCTCCCTCTTGGAGGGTATAGACCCTGATGCGTACTCATATGTGGATGACATTTATCTCACAGATGACGAGTTGGACCCGCATCTCCGTCGCGTTGATCGCATTATTGTTTTGTTTGCAGACTTCGGTTACAAATTCAACTTTGCGAAGTCACACATTGCGGAATATACAGTGTTGTTCTTGGGGTACGAACTCAACAATGAAGGTCGAGGATTGGCTCCGCACTTTCTAGAGAAGTGTGCATGCCTCCGTGCTCCTACTTCACTGAAGAAATTACAATCCCTGCTGGGTTTTTTGAATTTCGGTCAAACTTACGTCCCGGATTATGCCCAGCGTATCAAGCCGCTTTACGCCTTGGTACAACCTACTTTTTCCAAATCTTGTTGGCTGCCAGAGCATTCAGCTGTATTGCAGTTATTGCAAGCTGATCTTCTTGCTTCTAAATACTTACTGACACGTGATAACCACACTAACCTGGCCATAAGAATAGTGCCTGGCGCAGTTGGTTTCACATACTTAACGTTCAATGAGGGCGACACCGTCCCCATTGCTTACAAATCTCACTTGTACACTTCAGCTGAACTGCGTTTTTCCGCTGTCGAGAAGGTCCTGACAGCGGTGCAGATGGCGATTCTGAAAGAATGAGCGCTTTCGCAAGGAAAACGCATGTTGGTGGTAACACCCTATCCTGCCCTTGAGGCGGTGACAAAATCAAGTGTACCGAATTCTAAAGCTTTGCATCCAAGGTGGATACAATGTGCCACTTGGTTGACCTCGCCGGACGTCACTTTTATATTTGACGCGGCACTTCAGACTCAGGAGTTTTTGCAGTATGAATTCGTTCATCCGGCTCCTCTGTCCTTGCGCCCGCTCGAGGATTACCATTGTGTCATATACACTGACGGTTCTGCGCAACCCGCAACTGGATCAAAGCACGACTATTCAGCGGCTTGCGCAATTGCAGTCGGTACTTTCGTAAATGGTGACTTCCAGTCCGATGTCGTGCATACGCAGTCATTGGGTGATTGTACCGCTCAGTTGGCGGAGCTTCGTGCTCTGGTGCTTGCACTGGAGTTTGCTGATCCCCAAGTCACTACTTTTATAGTGAGTGACTCCTTTTATTGTGTTCAATCTTACAACGACAATCTACATTTTTGGTCTCAGAATGACTACCATGATTCCAAAGGTAGCACTATTAAGCATAAACTGCTTTGGGTTCGAGTGGCAGATCTTAAAGAACGTCTGCCTCTCGTGAATGTAATTCACACTCTTGGTCACCAACAAGTTGGTGTCCATGCTGTCAGCAACAGCCTAGCTGACGAGGCAGCAAAAACAGCAGTGGCGACATATTTAGTAGCAGCAGTTACAAGGTCCAAAAGTAAGATCGATGATGACATCTTGGCAGCTATTGCTGCTACAGAGCAGGGAACGAAGCCACCGAGAGGTTTCCCTGCTCATTACCATTATCGCTTAAGTCCTGATAAAGTCCCATTAGTGAGGATTAATGACGTTGGTGACAGATTGATTCCCAACGCGGACTGCAGACCTTCTTTGATATTAGCGGCTCACGAGGGCATGGCGTCTGCGCATGCCGGCGTTGCAGCTACTGTATCTCTGCTACAACAACGTTACTGGTGGTGCGGTTTGTACAAACAGGCCAGAGCTTATGTTCTTAATTGCGACATTTGCTAGCAGATTAAACGTTCAACTGCGGCGCGCCCACCACAAACTCAGTTGTACATATCTAATAAACCAATGGGTTGTGTTTATTTAGATCATTGCGGTCCTTTTACCTCTGATACTGCGTACAAATACATCTTGGTTGCAGTAGATTCGTGCACACGTTTTCTGTGGGTGTGGCCACAAAGGAGTGCTGATTCTCGCACTGTCATAAAAGATTTGCGTGTCTTTATTGGGAGTTTTGCATGTGGTACCTTTCATTCTGATCAGGGCCCGGCGTTCGCCTCTAAGGCGTACAAAGAGGCCATGAGAAATTTGGGGATCCAAGTCAAATTTTTGTCTCCATACCGGCCTGAGGGTAATAGTGTAGTGGAGCGAATGAACCGTGACTTAAAGCAATCTTTGACAGCCAGAGTTTTGGGTACTGGCCGGAACTGGCTAGCCCACTTGTATGATGTGCAACGTGCACTTAATAATCTCCCTAGAAGGTCTCTGGGTGGGCGGACCCCATAGATGATGCTCTTTGGTGTACGAATGTTTGTCCCAGACCTTGATGGTCTAGACATGGCGGCGTCAGCCGCACCCTTTGACGTAGATGAACACTGTGCTGTATTGCAGAATCTTCAAGAAGCCAGAAACAGTCTAGCGAAGGAACACATACCCTCCTCGTCTGAAGCTGAACTTCAGATTCCGGTAGTCGGCTGGCTACCTCGAGTTGGTGATCTGGTCCGTGATAAGGTGGAGAACAAGAAGGAGTTTGGCCCCTCTTATCGTGCACCGGTTCCAGTGCTTGGAGTGCAGGGTACTAGAACAGTCATTTTACCTCCACTTCCTGGTCGAAAGGATAACAGGTACATTTCGATTGACAATGTCAAACTACAGCGAGTTGCCGATTCTTCTTAGTATGACTCCGGCGGTTTCCTGCCCTTCGATGCTGAGAAATTCTGTTGTGGCCCGAGCTTCTGACAAAGTGCCTGATGTTGCCATCGAGATGCATGCCGTTACTAGTCCTTTGTTGCCACAAACACCTAGTGGTGTGCTTGAAGAAGTTGAGTATGCTTATCCTGCGGATGTTACCTTGCCTGTTTTACAATCCACCACAGTTGCCCTCTCACAAGACTCTTCTGATTCTCGTTCAATGACTTCCAAGGCCCCGTCCAAGGTTTCAATTTTTGTGGCTTGGTTCAAAAGACATTTTTTAATACCCCCTTGGACTTACATTTGGCTGGTGCTCATATATGTTTTTTTGTTTATGTCCATTGGCTTTGTGGTAGTGTGTTTTAGACTTATCAATGGACACTACCTGAATGAAAGGTCTACGATTCGACTAATTAATGGAACTTTGGCCCCCCACTCCTCATCAAACATTATGAAGAGGGACCAGACTTTTGTGAACATTACTGCCTGGCCTGTACGTGATGGGATCGCTTGGGATGCCGTTAAATTTCAAATTCATGGCCCCACTGAAGTGATTAATGTGCCAAATGTATTTCATGTTTCTATGGGTGGTGTCGTTAAGCAGAACATTCACTCAGATGTTTGGGATGTTCAAGCCATAGAAGCACTGTTTTCTGATTTGAAATATTATGCTGCATTTGATGCTGAGGATTTGTATTTGGATACTGCTAATTATGATGAGCAATTATGTTATCAACATTATGGCACGCATTTTCTACACAAAGCAAATACGTTTAGAAATTTTGTAAATTTTACGCAGTGGGAACACTGCCCCGCCCCTAGGATGGGCAGCTCTGCCACTTTTGTGGAAAAATTCACTTATTTTTCTGATTTTAGTATGTCCAATCCGGCCTCCTTTTATTTTAAAGTTGCTCCTGAGTCTGCTTCTAAAGTTAAACTGACACACACCAAATTGTTGTATTCCAAGTCCTTTATGGACGAGTTGGCAATTGGCGGGTATGATCTGTGGAAAGCTACAGTCGATCTTAAATCGGTTTGGGGCTCCAAACGATGGCAAGTACAGGGAACAGAAGCTTTGCATCGTGCCTGTCTTATCCCGAATCACTTGTTATTTTTAAATTCATCCATTTTTCAGACAACCTGTTTTGGATTGGCTACTTCTAAAAAATGTAATTCTCCCTCCGTTCCGGGTCTGGGTGCTTATCCCAATTGGGGTAATCATACGGATCTATCACTTGCTGTGTTGCATACACAGGTTTCCAACACGTCCTTCAATATTTCTGATTTGAATCCGGAAGGGTGGTTGGTGTGGCAAACGAGTTCAGACTCCTGTCAACATCGGATTCTGGATTTGAAGCAGGGGTATACACAAGTTCGTGTAGACCCCCGTTTTGAATCTTCTCACACTGTAACTACCTACTCAGTAGGGAAGTTATGCCAGTCTTGGCTGCAACATTCCACTTTAGCATCTGTTAAACTTCATTTGGCACGTTTGAATGACAAAATAGATTTGAATGATTTTGTTAAGGGTCCTGCTGTTGGCAGGCCCAAACGATGGGTGTATGCTGTTTATAATGAAGTTTGGAAGTTATCACAAGTTGAGGCTGCGTCCAGATTACGTGCTATTGATCAAGCCAATATGGAAAAAGTGTTGGCTGTAATAGATAATATTATTAACACCCTCTCTTCTAGAATTTATACCATAGATAATATTGTATCATCTGTGGTAGACATTGTGCAGGATGATTTGTCTGTATTGTATCATGGTCAAAATCAGTTGCGCTCTATTATGCAGTTTGCATGGACGTTGCAAACTTTAAAGGCAGGGAAAGTCCCTTGGGATTACATGAATACTTCATCTTTGTTCCTCTCTTTTAATTTAACTGCAAAACAGCAGTTCATGTCCATGAAAGATGCTACATATTCATTGCTACACATTGAAAAGTTAGAACCTTTGCCTTTCTCTGTTGCTGAATTGAATTCTGCTGTGTGGCTTGTACATGGGTTGATCACGTTACCGTTTCCCCTGTTTAAGTTTAGTTTGTGCATGAAACATTATGCTCTAGGCAGATATGAACAATTTGGTACTGCCTTCCTGCATGAAGTTTGGTCACTCCCTTTCACATAGAGATGTGTGAGGGACGGCAAGGAGGTTTACTTGAAAGGTGAAGAGTGCACTTCCACACCGGATCACTCTGTTGTGTGTAGGCACATTCAATTGCATGGTGCATGTAATATGCACGCCCCCAATTTAGCTTGGGTCCTGAAGGGGATTCCTGTGCCAGTTATTACTCCATCTTTTACGCTGCTTGCTAACGGTAGTTATTTGCTGTTAAATAATGAAGCTTGCTGTGGGATGTTAGTGGGAATTCCCTACACAGTGACTGTATCACAGAGAGTAGTTTGCTGTAATAACGTCCTGTTCCCACCGCCGCATGGCCGGCTCGATGTATCCATCTGACCTTCCATTCCAACCTTGAAAGCAGAGTTCAACAAGATGAGCAGAATAAGGGCTCTATTGTCTCAAAAAGAAGTCGCGTTGACTTCGTCCCGGGAAACATTTGTCCTTCACGTAGCAAACACGCGCACTGAGGTGCAAGCGCTTTTGAATACTGATCTACCACTTCATTTTGGGACTCTGATTCAGACTATCTTTAATGCATCGTCCACAAGTGGCATAGCTCATTTTTTTTAAATTGTGGGCTCCGGCCTCGTGACCTCTTTTCAAACTATGTTTGGAGTGATCCCGGCCTTTTTTCATTCTATTTTTTCCAGCGTCTTCGGAGGTCTCCCTTTGCTTCTTGCCCTCATAGCTGGAATACTTTTGTTGATCTGCGCCCTGCGCTATGGATGCACAACTTGCGTCACATGACAACATGTCCCGGCTGCTCCATCTTCGTAACCGGATGCTTGAATACTATGGCACTTCACCACTGGCAACTTTGAGCGTAGCCTATGGATTGTCCTTCCGGTTTGCCTATTTTACTTGTGTGCAGCCAGTCTTTCATTGCCTAGATTGTCCGTTCCAATGGGCTCTGGATTTGTGACTGTCGAACACGGTGTCTCCTGTCCCGGATTATGATCGGCTAATGAGCTCCTTAGTGGCTCATGAGTTGGACTGTTCTGGTGTCGGGATTATGGCCTGTGCAGCAGCGCATGGAGTCCTTGGGATTTGGGACATCGGAACGGCTGCGATTGACTTCTTAGCAGGAGGTTATCTTGAAGAGCACGCCAGTTGTCCTCGTCTGGTGCTGGAGGCTCCGAACGTTGAGGAGCATGTATGTTCCTTCCCAGTCCTGAACTGGATGGCAGATAATTTTGTGGAACGTTCCAATGATTTCCTCTTGGAAGCTGTTACAACTTATTGTGCCTATACATTGATGGATTGACTTTTGTACTTTCATTTCGTCCTGCGTCCTTCAATGATGTTTTTTTATCCTCTACATGGGTTTTTCTTTACTCCGTTTTAACTTTTTTCTTTGTTTTTTTTCTTCAAACTTTTTTCACTTACCTTATATGGACTTACAGTTCATGCCCTTGGTTCCGTTCTATCAGACTTGAACTCTGCGTTCTTGCAAGTGTGCCCCTACTGGTTAGTGGTCTGATCAAGGGGGGGGTGTAGTGAAGATCGTTATCTACATATGTACAATGCTAAGTTAGCATAACCGCGTTAGATGTTAGAAAGCCATCTTGCCGCTTTTGCTGCTTTTGCACACGACACTGTAGTCACATGTTATTAAATTGAGAAATGCTTACTCGACTTTGCTTCACATGAGAACTGTCTGTTGTTAACATCCCAAACAGTGAGAAGCGACCTTGGTCTGTACACAGTGTAAAAGACTGTGGGCCCGATTCACAGAACTAACTTAAGACAAAATCCTAAACTTACTACTTTTGGTATTCACAGAAGTTAGGATTTTGTCTTAAGTTTGTCTTAAGTCTGTCTTAAGTCAGTCTTAAGTCAGTCTTAAGTCTGTCTTAAGTCTGTCTTAAGTTTGTCTTAAGTTTGTCTTAAGACAAACTTAAGACAAAATCCTAACTTCTGTGAATACCAAAAGTACTAAGTTTAGGATTTTGTCTTAAGTTAGTTCTGTGAATCGGCCCCACAGTCTGGGTCACTAGACGGTGCATGTTGTTGAGTTCAGGTTGATCGGCCCACTAGTTTAGCCATAACACGCACACAGCTGCAAATACCTGAAAGTCGAGTGCTTTTAATATTGCAGTGTTACATGTTTTCATTACTTTCGGAAGAAGAGCGTTCCTAGGAGCAGAGCATAGCTGATCCTGTGATGTGAACTCTCTGAGCTGATCTTTACGGTATGGGGTTCCACATTCAAGCCTAGAGACCTTTTATTAGTCTAATAATACTAATAGTGTGTTAGAGAAAGGAAGGTGGCTTAGATCCACTGTCATTTTAGTATGATTACTTCTTTCATTTTCTATGGTATTGTAACTATGCTGATGGTTTTGATTTTAATCGTTTGTCTGCTAATGTTAGCCAAACTGCTGCATCTTAGGACACGAAGTTTATAAAATAAACTCTTTAAACTTTTACCGTGTCTCTGTTTATTCTGTTGTGGACTGGTACGAGAATAATTACGAAAAGGTATTTCTGATTCCCACCATTCCTGAGAAATATACTAAATCGCTTGTTCTGGGTTGTCTATACATTGGGACCGCCAAGCTAAACCTCGGATAACGAATGGGACACTGCTGCTGGCCGGATAAGGCGTTCTGGGTTCTGAGGTGAGTTTTTGGTACACCACAATTCACTGAGGGCCTGGGTTCCTGCGCATAGTTCTGCGCATACGCAGAATCCCTGCAACACTACTACTGTTGTAGGGATTCTGCACATACAGAACTTTGCACAAGAAAATAGGACGTTGGTGATTGGAGGTTGGACCTTCCTCACACCTCAATCAGAGAACCCACCAAAATCCCCTGACCGACTAGTTATAGACAGTGTCTCATTACTATTATCTCTCCAAACCCCCATACACAATGAGTAGACAACCCAGATTAGAACACTCCCGACCTCTCAGTCGCAGAAGCAATGCACATGGACATTGCACTCCCTTTCGCTCACTCACTCGTGTAAGTCCACACCAAATACCACAGTGTCTATGTAAGTTCAAAAGGTTTATTTTCAACTGACAAGCTCTGTACGTTGTTCTAAAATGCAGCACCAACAGCAAAATGCATAAGATTAAAACAATAAACATTGTTACAGTTCGTTACACTTACAACAACTACAAGTAGAAGACAAAAGGCGAAATCATGATAACTGAACAGTGGTGGAAGCATCACCCTCCCCTTGTTAGGAATATAGTTTATATAAAATTATAAATGAAGATCTCTGAGTGAATTCTGGAGACCCCTCACCTAAGAAGACCCTAGTACTGGTTACATCATAAGCTCTGAAAAGCTCTGATTCGTAGAATGGAATCTTCCGTCTGTTATGAGAAAAACGGTGCACGTTAGTACTATATTGCAAGCATTTCTCAGTTGTGCCAAAAAGTGTAGCATTTTTATGGATAAGCAATATGGACTAACACCAGAACTCCATAACAAAGTGGCTTGTTTTTCGACCTTGTACGCAGCGCTCATACAGTAGCAGTATGAGCTCATGTGGGCTCAAAGGCGTTTTACGCAACAAGCTGCGAGGTATCGTGCGCAAAAATAAAAGACACAAAGGTAAAATGGTTGCATGGCTCGGGCTGGCTGAGCAAAGACTAGAATGACCCTAGGGACCATATTATACTACTAGTGTCTACTCTACTACCTGAATTGTACTAGTGATGTCTGTTGTATATGTATGTATTAACTTTTTTTTCAATCTTGCTAGTGAAAAATAGGGGGAGGTGTATATAGCGTCTAAAAAATGTGTTAATTTTTTCTAGGCGTACTACCGTCAACCAGTGCCGGGGCCAGCGGCGAAGGCGACTCAGCTGCTGAGGCAGGAGAAGAGGCGGCAGTTGCAGGAGGAGCTGCAGGGGGTGAGCCAGCAGCAGTGGCAGGCGGTGGTAAGTTATATTCCTAATCCTTACTTATTGACAATGCATTACACTCACTGCAAAGGTGTACTGTATTCTGTACTGTTGAGACATTAAGTAAGATGTTGTTGTGAACGGTTGAAGACACCCTTTACTTAGCATTAGCAAAAGCATCAGCGGTGGGAGTGTTGAGTAACCAATGGCCTCTTCAATCTGACTTCAACTCAGCTGTGAACGTTTGATGGAGAAGACTAAAAGTCAGATCAGATGACCTTGATGGATGGGTTGAGCGAAAAGGAAAAGAAGGGTGGAAGGAAGGACGGCGAGAGTTAATATTTATGACTGGCAGAGAAGGCTACATGGGATGCATGCATGCATAGGCGGCTGATAGGAATCAGATGCATGGGTGGTTAAATGCCTAAAACTCCCACAAATGGTAGAGGCCGAGGAAGTGGGAGGATAGATACATACCACAAATGTTATGTACTGTGCTTGCTAGTGCTACTGTGCCACTATGTGTAGAATTAATTTGTCTTACTGCAGTGCTTTGCTAAGAGTATATTTTACAATAGTCTTGTTTTTTTTCTTGATATAGCTACTCCTTCCTAAGGGGAACCCGACAGGAAGGAGTTGGCAACGAAGGCCCGGCGCTGGAAGCTGGAGGCCATACTAAGGGAATACTGGCGGCTGGTGGTTTTGGCGGAGGAGGAGGAGGCAGCAGCAGCTGCAGCCTCCTCCAATGCCTGGGCCCCAGCCACCCCCCTCCAGCGTTAGAGCGCCACCGTCTGGCACGCGCCCACCACCGCCCATCTTACATCAATGCTGCCCCCCTGTGGATGCAATTGCTGCGTTTGAAGCACCGCATCGCTCGGCTAGAGGAGCAAGTTTGTGTCCTCCTGGAGAGGCGAGCCTGCTGATAAGACCCAGTTAATTGCCCCTTTTTTATTTATTCTTTAGGTGGGTGGGAATCGGGCGTTGGTGTTAACTTTCAATGGACAATTGGACTTTTTCGCTGCGGACATTGGTTGAGGTTAGGGAGAGGGGTAGGTCAGGTGTTGTTGCGGGTTTTTTACAAAGTCTGATTTTGTTAGGGGATTAAATTATATGTTAATTCTTTACATACGATGTTGTTAATGTTTTGTGGGTGGTTTTACTGTTTTACGTCACATTGTTTCCTTGCTGGTGCAGGGCCACAGCCAGTGTTTGATTTAAATAATTGGCTGACTTTGTAAGGCACAAACAGATAGATGTGGTACTCCTCACTGAGTGACTTGTCCTACTAGTACTGTCATTCTCTCCTCCTAGTCTATGCATTATGCAACTGGACTCAAAGGGGTGTGTGAAATTGAATTAATGAAAAAATTCCCATTATTAATTATGCCTCCCCAAACTTCTTCTCTTACCTGTGCTTGATGTTTAACTTAGGCACAGCGATGCCTGCATGGTGATGATGGTTTTCTTTCCCAACATGCCATTGGTTGTGGTGGTAGTAGTAGTAGACACTGGCAGTAGCATTTGCAAAAAAAGAAAATGAGACCGTCAGTCGCCTGCGAGAGACTGTTGGAGGAGTAGTAGAACGAAGTACAGTATAGAACTTACTGCCAAGCAATAATGTGCAAAAATCCAATAAAACATAATGGTGGTGGGGATAGCCCAGTACATAGAGTTACAAACTCTAGTTGTGTCGAGTCACTCGACTAGGCCTACCTACAGTACACTCGACACAAGCGTAACCGTTAGTGCTGTGTAGGAGGATGACAACAAATCCAATCGATGCCGGCAATTAATGCTGATGGATTAGGTTCCTTTGGTAAAAAAATTACCTCGCAAATATATACTGCTCATGGGTGGGCAAGCAGAAGAACATCCTCGACCTGCTTTGAAATTGAATTAGTGTTGCTTTTGCCACATCCTCGCCAGCAAGCGTGTGATAAATTATTGGTGTCCATTTAATTTAGTTACACCTCAATAAGTCACACAGCCAGGGGCAAGAGGGTTAGGGTTTGATGAATGGTTGGGAAGGGGGGTTTAGGGAAAGGTTTGATAAAGAAAAACAGTATGCATGGACAACAACAAAAGAAAAAACAATCTTGGCAGACAACCATATCCATAAATCTGTTAAGGGAGAAAAAGGAAATGCATGCATGTTGATGATGATAACTTGATGGTTAATGAAGAACTTACTAACTACAATTAGACAGTACAAGGCAACAGTATATTATGCAATCTGCCCTCAGAGACCCGAATTACACAAAGTTTCTGTTCTGTTGTACCTGCACGGGCTTACTATTAACCCCTTCCCCGCGGCACAAATTCCGGCGCGGCGCTGGGGAGTTCGGGGTCATCGCGGCGCCGCCATGCTCATGACGGAACCACTCCGTCATGAGCCACGGGCGCGCTGTGCTCATGACGGAGTGGTTCCGTCATGACTCCGCCCACTTGCATTGATCGCCCGCACAGGCGGGGAATCAGTGCCGCGTGGGCGGAGCGGCCGCCAACGGCCGCAGCATGACGGAACCACTCCGTCATGAGCACACGGCGCCCGTGGCTCATGACGGAGTGGTTCCGTCATGAGCAGGGAAGGGGTTAAAGATTGCAAAGGAAATTCAAGAATAGCTGTAGGGAGAGCAAACATACTAATAACAACAACACACAGTACTAATGATTGAAGACAACAAATGAATCAAATTATTTAAAAGATGATGAAAGTTGATACTGTTACTGTATGTTATCCTGGTCAAAATGGGGAGTTGCATCTCGGCATTCCTCTTGGTCCTCCCTTCCATGGACGCTCCGGCCATCAATCTTGGGTGACGCCACTGCCTGCCTGGCAGATGTAGATTTATTGGTCAGGTAAGTGTGAGTTGATTTTTCCAGTATAGCACAGGGTAAGGGCTGGCCTGTAAATGTAGATGGAAAAACAAAAGGCATATTGAAGATCAAGTAGAAAAAAAATGCATAAATTACGGTGGAGTGCAACAAGAACACTTTCAGAGGTGGCATGATACATCATGTCTACTCTAGTCTGTGTCCAGCATTAACCTCCAACAACAACAGGACAGAGCAGGCCCATGGCACCCGCCATGACCCCTCCTCAGTTTAGCGTACTTTTTTTGGGGGGACAGAGGCAGACAAAGCACATAATATACAGCAACATAGCATTTTACAAATTCAGTGACTAAATCAATGCACCTCTCAGTCATACCACCACACTCGACTCCACCACTACACAGACATGTAGGTCTGCAGTGGTTGTTGTTGACTTGTTTACCTTTTATTCCACTCATGAAACACCATGAGTTATTCCATCAATCATCTTGGATCCTACTGAGTGACTGCAAAGATATTATCTCACTGTGGTCATCATCATGGTGTTGTCCAACTCAGTGTGCATTGTAAAGATTGAGTCCCCTTTCCATATTCAAAATGCAATGGATCGGCCTGCAGTAGAATTAAAAAATTTTATTAAAAAACGAGAAGGGAAACAAACATTGCCTTGAGTTACTTTTCGTGTGTAGATTAGATAATAGTACACAATGAATAACTTCAAGCACTACAAACAACAACAACACAAATTACTCAGTCAGCATCCAATGCATGTCATCATTAGGTTCATTACCTGTTTCTTCTCATCTTCAGTTAATGGGCAGTCTCTCTCTGCTCGCAAAGGAGGATAGCTATAGTAGTCATCATCATGTTCCACTTCTTTTGGAGGGACTCAATGAGGCAAGATTTTTTTCTATTATGCTAATCATCTGGCTTGAGGACAATAGATTTAGGGCAATTCAGGAGGATGGAGGAGCAGGACTCGGAGGAGTGGACTGAAATGCAGAAAGCTGAAACTCATATATGACAATAAAAGACTAGAATACGGTGGTGATGGATTTGTTGTGATTCGAAGTTTCCAACCAGAAAGACAGACACACAAATAAAAGTCAAAAAGGGAGAAAGACAGTAAGAAGTTGAAGTCTAGTTGTCAGGGAAGTATAGCTTGTCTTCAAACTCTGGGGGTTCAACCAGAAGTAGGTAATAATCATCATCTAAGATGCTACTTCCGAGCCGATGTCCTCATCTTCCTGCGTTGATTCATGTATTGTATAATTCGGTGGTATAAAGTGCTGACTTATTTTGATCATGGTTAACCTCTCCACGTTTTTGGGCGAGAGACTGGTCCTTCTCACTGTTACAATGGAACCAGCAGCACTGAAAACACGTTCATAAGAGACACTTGCGACAGGGCAAGCCAGATAGATTATCGCCAGCCTGCAGAGCAGTGGCCATTGGCCCCTTTTCCCATACCAATACCGCAATGGTTTTTGATCATTGTACACCTCTGTCGGGTCATACATATAGGCCTGGACCATCCGCTCAATGTTCAGGGGTGCTACACTTTGTTTGGCCTCTTTTGTCTTAGCATCAGCACTGGACCTAGCAAGTCCTTGCTGTAAATACTAATTCTTTAACGATTTTACTGGGGCTGATGATCCGGTTCTTGCTGTTGTCGATAGTGGTGGTGAGTGTTCTGAGTGAAACGCACTGCCCTCAGACTCCGAAGTTGAACTTGACACCGGATGCACTGCTGCAGTACTTGTTGTTGTTGTGGGTGTATGGAGCGGGCTTTTAATTACTAGCCGTTCATTTTTCAACTTACTGGCTGCCTCAGCTATCCAAGTTTTGTACCGGGCAACATCCACTTCAGAAAAAGGAATTAATGTCTTACTTTTCAGTGCAGATTTGGACAGCGGATCCAGAATTGTGGCACAAATGTAATGTTCCCTTGTATTGTCAGCTAAGTGACGGGATAAGCTCTCCACCAACTCATATGCTTCTTTTTTTTCATCTACACCTTTGTACACTTCAGACACCTCCTTCAGCTGTTGGTCTAGCATTTGCAACAATGGGATAGCTTGGCCCATAGTACAGTCCTCCTTGCTGACTTCACATGTGAAGACCTCGAAAGGAAGAATCATCTCAGTCAGGCATTTAACTAGGCACCATTGGTCCATGTGCCTTTCACAGTAGCATCCCCTCTTCTCATGACATATTAATTGATTGGCCTGTACTGCTCAAACAGACAGTCAAGCATGTAATAAGTTGAGTTCCAACGTGTTGCCACCTCCTGGATGGGTACTTTGACTGGCATTCTATAGTCACATTGAATGATCCTCAGCTGCTTCCGAGCTTTAAAAGAATGGCTGAAATGAGTGCATATTCTTCGGCAGGTGGTCAGTAAGTTGCTGACTATGGCTTCTTTTTTCAGAAAGTCTTGAACTATAATGTTAATGCAGTGCGCCAAACACGGCACCCTGAAATAGGAACCAAGATGCATGGCCTTAAGTACATTACTGCCATTATCTGTGGAAACAAAACCAATCTTAAGCCCTGTTGGGCGCAGCCATTCAAAGATCTTGCTGTGAAACTCTTCCAAAATGTTTACAGCAGTATGAGATTTTTCCATGGCGAGCATGGCTACAGTTGCATGTTTCCGAGTAGCATTAAAGATATCAGCTGTATCAACAGCACCTACTTCAGATAGCTTATCTCTAGCCCCCACAAAATAGACCCAGTGTGCAGTGATGCACATGTAATCAGTGGCTTGGCAACTGGTCCACATGTCTGTAGTCAGGTGGATATTGTGAACAGCACTCTGCTGCAAAGCTTGTCTAACCAATTCCAGTACATCGTGATGTAGTGCTGGAACAGCAACTCTTGCAAAATAGGACTGGCTGGGAACTTTCCATTTAGGGCAGATGGCTGACACAAATTCAAGGAAACCCACCCCTTCCACAAATGAAAAAGGGAGAAGGTCCAGCGCTAACATTTTAGCCAGCTTTGCATTGTACAACAGTGCCATTGGGTGGTTTTGTTCGTACTGCCCCTCGAACCTAAACATGCTGAGAATGGTAGGCTGGATTTTTTTACTTTGTGGGGCAGCTGTTTTCTTGAACCCATTTAGGCTCAACTATTCACTTTTTTTCATTGCAGTACTCGGTCGCCTTGGCGTCTCAGTCTGACTCTGAGTATGACTCTTACTGCGGTGCCACTGAGATGTTGCTGAGGATGCGGGCAGTACCACTACACTGCTGGGAACAGGGCTAGAAATGTCTCCCTCTTGCTCACCTTCCACCGCGATCATATCTTCCCCTATTTCTTCATCCCCAACAACATCAATGGGTTCAGTTTTACTTTTTTCTAAGCAAAGTAGGTGAGCCACCCACTGGATACTGTGGTGTATTTTGAGATGACTTGTTTGGCCTCTGGTACCATAGTTTGTACCAAGCTTACCCCGCCTAACAGCCTGTCGACAAATTGAGCATATAGCAATGTTCTCCTCCTTACTGCTAACCAAAAAGAAGTCCCATACTGGGGAGGAGAACTTTCTGGCGCAGCTGGATTTGCCACTTTCAATACCAGATGGACTGGAGGGTGGGCCTGGAATTTACTCTGTGCAGTTACACTGCCACTACCTACTGAGGTGGTGGTTGAGCTGGATGTAGGTCCCTGCCGGGCCTTTGCAAATATGGAAGCTGGAGGTCATGTTGTTGTTACCTGTGTTGGAGGTATCCATGCTACATCCCTCGCAGCGATTTTGGATAGGGTAATAATGTTGGTCTCCATCTTCTCGGGTCGGGAGTGATGCATGTGATGACTGGCTCGTCATCATCATCCCCCTCTTGTACATCTACCTCCATAACTGTAAGGCTTTCTGGAGCCTTCCTTTTCACTAGCCTTGTCTTGTGGCGTGCATCACTCTCAGACTGAGCTGGTAGCTTCCAAGTGGCATCAAGATCATCAGAAGCGGGGCTTGAAGAAAAAGATGATGGACTAACCCTCCTTTTCCTTGCTAGGTGTCTGGAAGACAATAGATCTTCTGAAACAGTGGCTTGCCCCTCTTTGTCTGCAGGAAGCTCAATCTCCTGAAATGCCCCTACTTCAGGAGGAACAACTATTATTGTGGGCTGTGGCTGCTGCTGTTCTTACGGCTGCTGCTGTTCTTGCAGCAGCTGCTGCGCCTGCTGCAGTGCCTGCTGCTGCCCACTTATCTGCTGAGTTTCCGCCTGCGTTGATTGTGTACTACTTTGCGATAATGACATTTCAACATCGCTGCTTGTTAGTAAACTAGCTACCTCTGCGACACTCATGGGCTTGCACCTAGGTTGGTGGGTCTGGCCCTCTGATGCGGAGGTGCTGCTCCCAGCTTGGTCCCTGGACAATGCTGCTGCAGGCGTAATATTTTGTTTTCCAACAAACATCTGGGGCGGCACACCAGTCTTGGTAAGTGCCACTTTCTTTTTCTGTTCGTTCTTCTCACCGACAACTTTCTTGGTACTGGAGGACCTGCTACCTCTCTTTGGGGCCATCTTCTTCAGATATTAGCAGGACGTAGGTGCACAAGTTGCAGAGATGTCTGTGGTCACTCGTGACGTGGTGCGCAGCAGGACTTCTGTCTGGCAGTACAACGGGTGATGATGATGACACCTCCTCCTCTGTCTTTTTGTGCACCTAAATGCCAAGAACCTATGAGAAGATCATCAGTGAAATGTTGCATTTGTTGTTGTGGTTCAATTACTACTAGTACAAACAAACAAATACAAGATATAACTTAGTGTAGCCATTTGTGAGATGGTGTCAACAAGGGATTTCATGTTATACTGCGTACACTCTCAGGAAGGATAGGAAAGAAGAACAACAAAAAAGAAAAGGTACTGGAAGTGGACCCAGTTTGGCATTACGTTATGTGCTCGCCATCTCATCACATCATTCAGAGAGCTACAAAGGGGATGGATGGAAGCAGTAAGCCAAGAGGAAACCCATACAGGCCTAAATGACAAAAGCAGCACACTTATATAACTCCCAACAGAAATGGCCACTCACAAAAAATCACAAGCACAAAGCAGGAGGCCTGGAAAACAATGTACTGACAAAAGTCCTATAATAGCCAGGCAAAGAATGCACGCTAAACCACACTGCTTTGCCTATTAATGCAATAAAATGCAAAAACGAAAATCCACAGGGCTAGACAAGGTCTGCAGGGTACACAACAACACGCCACTCACAACAAAGGCATTTATTTACCACAAACCCAAAAAGAACAGAAATACCCCCAAAAATACACATTTTGCACATCAATCAAATGCCATCCATGCCCTAAATGATGTTTGAAATAAATTCAACACACACCAAAGGAACAGTTGCTTCATCATACACCCACCCATGACTAGCTCTGGTCCTACTGGCTACCCACAACAATAAAAAAAAAAAAATTATGATAAGTACCAAAATTGTAGTTGCAGCAACTGCAATGCCCCAATCAAACAAGAACCACACCAACTTACTTGTAATGATCCTACCAGCTCAAAATCCAATGTCAGAATGAACAGGAGATGGACAAAGCCCTGGGAGGAGTTAGCTGGAAAGGAACAGGAAGTTGGAGACTCTGTGGCACTTCCTTCCTCTCCCCCAATTTTACTATTTTTTTTAAAAGGACTCCTTGCACAAAAAAGGACAGCCAAATGTCAATCTGAGGAGTTTTTTTCATCCATTCATCATTTACAGAAGGTTTTATGCTGCTCGAGATATTCTTCTCCAGATTGAAAATTTTGCGGGATCGCGAGCTTCACCACACTTCTGCCGGATGTCGGATTGCACGTCCAAATGATATGTTTGCAATCGCACGCTCACTCTTGCGGTGGTGAATGACGTATTCGCGATCGCAGACATCTCGCGGTGTCCGATGGCGTTGCGAATTACGTGTTCGCGATGGCAAACTCTTGCAGGAGAGCGCGACCGGCTACCGACATCTCGTGGTGCATGCATCTGAAAACTCGCCGGCGAACGCAGGGATCCGGGTAAGTTGACCGCACGCGCGAGAATTTATTTTTAAAGCATGAACATGAAAAAAATCTCCGCTACGCCACAGATCGCGAAAATTTTGACATCTCCGCGTTCTCCGCGGAACGCGAAAATGCCTAAATTTCGCAAATTCCGCGAGCGGAACGGAATTTGATGCCCACCCTTAATCAAAAGAATGGTTGTGACCATGAAATTTTTTTATTTTCAACAAAATGTTGTATGGTATATATTTTCATAAGTGCATTCAAACTTACAACATACTGATGGAGCGGGTAGTACGAAATGTTGTATACCCCCCCTATTCTGCATGCCTACACTAATTAGAATAGTCTATTAATTATAATAATATTAATGTGTTTGCATGAAGTTTAATCAACATTACTAATGTACGAAATACACGTGGGATTTGCATTTTGCATGGCTAAATAATTTGTAATTAAAAATATGTACGCATACTAACACTAGAAAATAGAATATTGCATGATATATGTTGCTTTTGTGACGTTTTCGTAATGTCGCACCAGATTACATCAATGGGGGAATATGAACGCTTTAAATGTCCCTATATGCTAGATAATTACAAGCACATAGGGGAATTAGTGAGGGTTTAACATTTTATTCATTATTTCTTTGTATTAAATACTCTTTTGTGTTTGTTTTGCTTAATTTGTCCTTTGGGCCTAAAGCAAAGATGGCCACCGACTTAACACGACGTGATGGCCACCATTCCACGAGGTTTTGGGCGAAGTGCGCCTGCGCTACAACATGTTCCTATGGCCTCGACATGACCCTGCTCTCGCTGTACCCAAGCAAGGCCACGGTGGGAAGCCCACCAAGTACTCTAACAAAGGACAGACACAAGGAACCGGAAAGATCATGTATAATGACATAACCTCCTGAACTGTGTGAAACCTCACCGTTCGATCCCAACCGACCTATGGGATAAGCCCAAATTTTGTAAAATGTAACATCTTGACTTTACTTTTACTATAAAAATGACGGTAGAATAGAGAAGACACTTTCCCTTAAATCTCTTTCCTTTTTGCTGACGGAGACGATGGTGACGCTACGTGATTGCTGCGTTCCTGAATCTTTGATAGACTGAATGCTGCCCATTTCTTTGACAAGCTAAGAACTTAATAAAACCTATGGGCACTGATAGAATCTTGCACGTCTCTGGTCCTTGTCCGTTCTTGGGACTGTAGCGTGCTGCACGAAGAACTCCCCAATTCTGACTGATTGACGACTAAATTTGATGACTTAGAGGACGACAAATAGCCAGATTAGGTAAATATGGTGTGTTGTGATTTGCGGAAAGTCTAATAAACTTACTAGATGGAACTAAATTATTGCATTAATTAGATAAACAAATATTGATTTGAGTAATCTCAAGCATTCCTGGTCGTATGCTGTTCTTGTTTGAATGACAATGGATCCTCCCTTGTCTGCAGGCTTATGACCACGTCTTGGTTGTTCTTAAGTTGGTCAAAAGCCACTTTCTCCTCCCTAGTGAGATTCCTGAAGGGTTGAGTGTGTGACCTAGCCAGCTCTTCCACCTCATGAACCACTTCTCTTTCAAAAGTGATGCCTTCAAGAAGGAGAGTGGAAATCAGAGGAGTGAAGTTCGATTTTGGGTGGAAATTTGTACCTCCTCTGCCTTCTGAACTCTCTGTGTGTCCTTCAAAAAAGACTTTAAGTCTTACTGCTCTGAAGAACTCTGACAGTTCTTGCCCCAGTCTGATGCTGTCTAAAGTATTTGTGGAAACAAACCCCAATCCCTTGTTTAACAACCTTTCTTGGGGAGCGGTGAGTGGGGTGTCTGTTAGGTTAATTACTAGACTGCCCCCCTGCCGGTCTCAGGTGAGGGGTCCCGTGCCATGCTCTTTGTTACCCCCTGATTGAGTTCTTCCCATTGTACCCCTAGTGTTCCTCTTATCTTGCGCCTGCCTCGTCCACTGCCTCTCCCTTAAAAAGGAATGGGCGTCTGTGGATATTGGGGATAGTGAGGCCCTAGCAAGCCCCAACAGTACCTGTCAACTCTGACAGGTGTTGTCATTCTCAAGGTAAAGTGATGAGAGAGGTTGATTGAACAACTTTCTTTTCTCTGCTCCAAATGGTAAGAGGGTGTACCTGTATTATCTAGAGGCCAAGGGAAATCTACCAGGTATGGTCACTATTACTTGGCAATGCAATGAATGGCCTATGGAATCAGAGCAATGAAATGTAGGAAGGAAAGAGTTATCTGTTCCTATTAGTAGAACGATAATCTCAAAAGCATTATGACAGAGACAAGTGTGGTGCATCCAGTCTTGGTAATTTGAGTTTTGCAAATATTACCACATAAACATTGAATTGGGTGTGGGACAGAAATGATGCTTGTAAGACACCATAGACAATTACGTTGGACTTCAAGAGGAAGGACGTCAGCTTGACACAAGGAGACCTACTGGACAAAAAGGTGACCACCCACTGGATTTTTGCTAAGCACCATTGCTGTTAAATGCAGTCAATACAGCAGAATTTTGTAGTTGACTGATTTGATCACCACTTACAAGTCTTTAAATGGAACCTGGAATTTGTTGGGGACACCAATAGTGTTGAAATGTCTTTGCAAAATGGTGCCAGTGCAATCTATGTTCCCTGGAAATGAAGATTTACATTTGCACCAGGAAGGGCATAACTTACGTAATCAATCGGACCCTGTTGTCCTGTGATGTGTGATGGTCTTAAAAGCTTGTTGAACATCCAAATAGTGCTGTGCCAAAGCCTTCAGATGTTTGAGCAAACATTAAATGACGAATATTTTCCCCTGCCAATGTGAAACATTGTGACTTGCTATGGTCATGTCCGTTTGTTGTTGATGTCAAGAGCATACCATAGTAATTAGTTTTCCATAAGCACCCAGAGAGGCCAATACATCCACCTGCAGCGCTGCTACCTTCGCTTTATTTGATCCTCAACAACGACGCGAGTTAATCGCGGTAAATTAACATCATGGCGGTGTTCCATTTTTCACATTAGAAAGCAATCAGCTGGAAATCAATAAGATACAATGTTCGCTAAACAATGCTAAATAATTAATACCATTTGCTCTGCAAAATGAATGAGTAATAATTTAGTAGCCCTAATTGCAAGTGACTCTGTTTAGGATTGGACTGCGATCACGAGCCATGGTCGAGCCTTCTAGCAGCTTAGAAAGGTAGGAAGAATTATCTATACATGTACTAACTATTCTCCACTCGGATTCGGTATTCTTACATATAAATATCGGAAGAAAACTAGAGAACCGTAGCGTGCCAAAGAGCGCCGTTCTCCCTGTAACACTGTGCCTCTTCGGACTCACTTCGGGAGCGAGCATTTAGGGCTTTGCGTGTTCACTGAATGAGCGTGCCTCCCTTTTACCGCCTGTGCGCCCAACACCTTCATTTTCTTTTGTGTGTTTGATTGTCAGGGGCAATTGTTTTTATGTTAACCTTCCTACGTCTTGTCAACACTTCTATTCAATTTCGGCTTCCTGCTGAGTCCTCCCCGCACGGCGCCTTGTTTCTAAGCTTTTTATCCAACTACAATGTACTTTTAGTTTACATTGCTCTGCGTTAATTAACGTGTAGCACATTCCCTTCTCGCCCATTTGTTTAATATAATACTATACCGTAAATAATAGTCATTAAATATGGGCTGCTTTGCCAAAATAATACATGTTGCAACAGTCTTGCGGCTTGCTCACTACTGCAGAGGAGAAAACGAGATGGGTTATTTCATATGGAGAGGTAAAGCCTGTGGATACTTTCAATAACAGGGTAGTAGATCTTTAGGGTCCAGGTATGATTTACGTCGTGGACAAGCCACATTACTTAAGTATGAAATATCAAATAATAAAAGCAGACGGATGGCTGGGAAGAAGAGCATACTGATTATATGTATGTTGGTGTTTGAAGGCCATATAAACTCATCAAAAGGAACCGACAGTTATCTGAGTAGCTGCAAATACACATATTTGCCGTTGTTTCATAAACATGTTGGGTATAGAATAACAAACAACATTACAGAATTGTAAAAAAAGAAATTGAAAGTGAAAAATATTGAGCTCTGGTTAAAAAGTTGCTAATGATTTTGGGCTATATTATCAAGGAACTGCGATGACATTATCGCCGCTTTAGCGGCAGGAAACTGCCGCTAAAGCGGCGATAATGGGCTTGATAATATGCCCTTGTGAATTCCCATAGACGCCCCGGTTCACACCAGAACCTGAGCTTCTATGGGAATTTACAAGGGCTAAAGCGGCGATAATGTTAAACCGTTCCTTGATAATATGGCCCTTTGTTTGCTATTAGAATAATAGATAGGAAAGCAATATAGGGGCATATTATCAAGGTCCGGTGATAAACATCGCAAAGCGCGCTTAGCGCTTGCATATTTATCGCCGGCTATCTCTGGAATTTATCGCCCGGTTAGCGCGTTATCAACAACGCGCATCACCGAGGCGATAAAAATTCCAGAGATAGTTGGGATTTCGCCGTTTTTCCATGGTGACAAATGTCGATATCCTAGATGATAGGGGCCTGTGGTCTTAGCCACACAATCCACCCCCATGTTAAGTATGCCTTAGTCAGGAATTTAACAGACGTTAAGTTCCTGCGTTAAGGCATACTTAACGCGATTTTAAAAAATCGTTCACCTTCCTTGATAATATCACGAAGCTGCCTTTGCGATATTTCCCCTGGTTGGTTTCACAGCCACGCCTACTTTGCATCTCATTAGCGATGCAAAGTTAGGCGTGCTGGAAATGGGGGCTAAATCAGCAAAACACGCGATAGTGTGTCTTTGCTGATAAGGCGATGAAATTGTCGCCGCTTTTCGGCCGAAAACGGCCTCAAAAGCGGCGGTAATTTCATTGCGCCGCCTTGATGATATGCCCCACAATTTGTAGCAAGATTTTCCGTGCACTTTTTTAGATCTAGTTGATGGCATAGCCTCCTGCTTTTATGGCCGATCTATAATGCTGTGGATCTATTGCGGGCAATGGCATTATTTACAGTGGGCTTTGGGTCAGCACATTGCATACCACTGATTGGCTTTATTTAATGTCTCATTTACCTGTATTTTATCCACTTACTTACTTTCTTCTTCTTGTGTTGTTTTCTCTCTATATCATAGCTTCTCCATCATGCTTTTGATAGACTGACTTGAAGCCCTTCACTGCCTCACATTTAGAAACTACTTTTTTGTTTTTCTTCAAGCACCTCATGGAGTTCATATGTGTTCTTGCCCCCCCCCCGCTCCCCCCGTCCCCAAAGTTCGTCTTTGCTGCCCATTCCCTTATCACTTGGCTTTAATTTGCCATTCCAAGAAGGGTGTCCTCCGTTATGGAACTGTAAATTATACAAATATGGCTGTTCCATCATGACACATGGACACTTATGTCATGAAATCGGGGCTGTGGTAGCATCATGCATGTGTATTCATCTGCTCAGCTTTTTTGCTGATGCAGTTCTAGGTCTGCAAAGATGTACTTTTTTTTCTTTTTGACAATGCAAAGTTTCATCATCATCAAAAAAAACAAAAAAAAAACAGCTTTGGCAAAACTAAAAGGTTGGGTAATGCCACTGAACGGCAAGACCTACTGGTTTTGTCAGTGCTTAGTCGTATTGATTTGCAACCAATACGGTAAAATATACAGAGTGGGCTTCCTGTATTATTCCATCTGATATGGAGTGCTTTTATTGGAAAGCCTGCAGGGCTATTTTACATCCCAAAAGTACACTGGATCATCACAAAATAAATTTTACATCTCATAGATAGCACTATGTACAGAAAGCAATTGTTCTTTTGTTTTGCTATTTTCCCCTGCATAAGATTTTGTATGCTTATGCAGAATGCAAGCCAGATATATTAACTTTGCCAGTGATTGTTCTTTTGTATTGCTATAGTTAGCGAACTGTAGAAAGTTAGTGGCTCAGCTGGAACGTTAATGCTTGATCTCCAAGCTCATTCTTGCAGAGCTTTAAATGAGTAGAACATGAGCATATGTGAGTACCATTGAAACATGCTTTCAGTAATTCAGATAAAAGGAAAACTGCTACAACTGAACATTGCTTTGTTCGAAACCCTCTTGAGCTATGAAACTGTGGCCAGGACATCCGGGTTCATGCTGTTGCAAGTATCTGCTACATATTTTGCTTTCTCCATAAGGACAGTAATTCCTCCTGCTTCATCCTTTTTCTGGGTGGGGCCAGGTAAGTTCCAGCGGCCCAAGACCCCTTTTCAGCATGTACTATTTGGTAAAAAGACACCCAATTCATGTGGAGCAGTTGTGAAGGACAGATATGTATTAAGTGTAAGCAGACATATTTCAGAACAAGATGGTAAGAGATCAAGAGTGTGATCTCCTTGAACATCAATAGAGTGACTCCCAAGATGATGCTTGTGCAGATATCTCTCGCCAATTTTGTTTCCTATTTACTGCTGTGTCACCTCCTAAAATGAAGAGCCGGCCAACGAAGACCATCCTTGAAAATAATATAATGGAACTATCAGTAACATAATAACTTCTCATGTAAGCATTGGAGGGGTGAAAAACAAATATATCGATTCAAAAATGTTGTGCGTAATGAATATTGAGTCAATAACATTGAGACTACAAAAATACTGAGTAACAAAAATGGAAGGTAAGGAAATTGTTTATTTCTGTGTTTTTGAAAATAGCATTGTATATAATAATATTTACTTTAATAAAGTTGTATTAAATATCGTTTTAATTTATTTATTATGCTATAATTATTATGTAAATTGTAGGTGTTAATAATATAAGTGTAAATGTTTGAAATATGTACAGACTGTACATTTTATTGTGTAATTATTTTGTTTTACATTTAATTAGCAATTTATAATTAGGGTTCCCGGTTTTATGGTATTTATTTTTTTGACATTTCCGTCTGTATTTATCCATATTTATTTTTTGCTAATTTTTTCTGTATTTATCCATATTTATTTGGGGTTTTGTGGAAAAATGAAGCTGAAATGAGTATATTTCCACGTTTATTTAACCAATAAATATGCACTTATGCTTGAATGCCTGCCAGATTTCAGTGATATGAACACCCGCAGAAGATAAATCAATGCACATATATGAAAATATGCACATTTCAGTATCAACCTTGTGCATATCTTCTGGTGTTAAAGCCTCTATGCTAAGATTCCTTTCTTTTTTAACCCCATCACCTATCAATTCACACAGCTATTGGCCTGGCAGTCATGGCAGACAGTATTTAGAATTACTTAAAAAGCAACCCAATTTGTAAATGTAAATTTGTAAATGTTTTCTGTCTTTATTTATGTGTAAAAATCAGTAAAAACGGAAAACAGGGAGCCCTATTTATAATTTAGTAGTGGGTTGTTGGGTTTATAGAGAAATATGGTGTACAGTTATTTAAATCATAAATTATTGTTTTTTAACATTTCATTATGTTTATGTTACTTACATATTTAATTTGTGATTAATTATGTATATTGATTGATTAATTGTTATTTTAAAAATGTAGGGTATTTTGTGCTTTTCAATATAAACTAACTTTTCCATCATTAAATTTTTTATTTATATTTTATTTGTATAGCTGGTGGTATTATAGGAGAATAGTGTGGAAAGTTATTTAAATTATGGGCCTGATTTAGATATCGCAGGGTGGGTTACTCCATCACAACTGAGACAGATATCACGTCTGCCGAAATCTAAATCCCATAGGATATTATAGAATTTATATTTTGGCACATGCAATATCCATTACTGTTGTGACCGAGTAACCTGTCCACCGATATCTAAACCAGGTCCTATATCTTTTTTCCATTTTTTTAATTTTAATTAAATATTAAATGTGTAATGCATTGTTAACTGATTATTTGTTATGAATTTTTTTGCTGTTTTTAAATTAATTGATGCTTCAATAATTAGTGGATTTAATAATACAATTTGTCAAATGCTTTTTAGGCTTATTTTGTTTTAAATTATTTCTTTAATGTAATAAATATTTTAATATCAATATTGTTTTATTTATAATTTATTATACTTTTTGTGGGGAGGGCTTTGCATGTGTTGGGTAGTGGAGAGAGAGGTGCATTGATTTGGTTTTCTATTTGGAACATTATTGTTGGATTTACTTTTTTACATTTTAATAAAAAATGTCATTCATTATATATTTTTTATTTTGGAAAGGTTTTAATATTTTTATGTTGTTAGGTATTTAAATATTTCTTTAGAAATGATAAGGCTTTTGAATGGTATCTCTAATCCTTCCTAAGTCCAACACTTTCCCTGATTTTGCTTACGATGGATAGAGAATAGTTAATTTAACCCCTGCAAAGTACAACACTTTTCCTGATTATGTTTACATAGGAGTAGGAATAGTAAATCTAACCCCTCTGAAGTCTAGCAATCTCCCTACTGTTGATTAGATTGGAATGGAATAGTAAATCATTCTTCTCCAAAGTCCAACAATTTCTTATTGTTATTTAGGTTGGATTGGGAATAGTAAATGTAACCCCTCCAAAGGCTAAACAGCCTTCTGCATCGATAGACTGTTTCCTGTCGCATAAGCGGTGCACCGTTGTCGAGGCGGCACACTCCTGCTGGTACAACAGTACTCCATCACCATCAGGTCAACGGGTTTGCACTGAGCCTTTTAGATGTTCCAGTTGTGCTGGCTTTGTCCTAGCAGTGGTTTGCTGTCGGAGTAAGTCCCTGGTGGTGTGGAGACGGGTAAGTATTACTGATGTATTTGTCAATACACATATATGTTGTCAGAGGCGTAGCTAGAGCTTGTGGCGCCCGGGGCTATCCCTCAGATTGCCGCCCCTGGGGGGGGGTTTGCTGGGGAAAAAGGATGGCAAGCATTTGAAAGAGGACCGAGAGACACGTTGTTTTGCCGTTAATAGTTACCTCAATCATGCAAGTTACATGCACATACATGACACGGTCCAAGGCTACACAGTTGAATACACCGGTGACTGGCAGTGACTGGCAGTACAAAAGAGAACACACAGACTGCATGATCTATCTGGGGACTCAGAAAAACCGCATGTGACATCTATCAGAGAGCTGCGTGAACAATTACCTGGTGTTCCCCTCAGCACAATGCAAACATGCACATACATGACACTGTTCAGGGATCCATCATCTACAGCTGACATTAAATGACCATTCATCATGGTCCCCCCATTAAAGCAGTGCACTTTGTGATCTGCATGGTACATATTCTTTGCTACCTTTCCAGGAGGCAACCCTTTCACTAGACAAAACTCGGATCTCTCTCTAGGAAGAACATTAATTACCGAAGTTATCATGACATTTTTATTGTTTCTGAAAATTGCTGGAGGCCAGAAAGGAGGCAGCAAGTTTTTTTTAAACCATAATATACTTGCAAACACTACGCACCCACCGAAATAGGTACCCAGTGCGGTCACACCGTTCGCACTGCCCTAACCTGCTCAAGGTTCATGTGACCTCAGTGACAGAGTCACAGTGACTGGATCACTGTCGCTCTAGGGTGTGCTGCTTCGTAGGCCTGCCCGCAAGACTGGAGATGAACTTCAATATGGATTGTGGTGGACAGGCCTTCAAGGTTAAACCACAATTGACACCACTAGGGTACACCTGCTTGTGCTAAGACATCAAGCCTTCTAAGGTCTAGTGGGGCCCCCTAAGGTCTTACATGGGAATGTGCTCCCTCAGTAGAGTGGTCTGGTGGACTGGTCATGAAGACTGAACCCAGTTCCCCAGTTCCAAATTCGACAGCTCTGGCCATAGTGCCACATCCTCTCCCCCACTGAACACCATACTGCCCCACTGAGAGAAACTCGCACTGCCTTCAGCTACAACCTAATTGTACCCGCTATAAACACTTGGATGTGGCTCAATTCAAATTATGCACTTGATAAGATTAATATGCTGCCTAAAAAAAAAAAGTAAAAACAAACACTCATAGGGAATGCAAGATTAAGTAAAGCATGTGAAATGTAAGCAGAAACAACATGGTTACCTTAACGATCTCTCACTCACTATTCAGAAATCAGCGAGTGGTGTTACTTGAAAAGTTAAGGACATGACTACAGGGCCCTGAAGGGAACCGTTTCAATGTCTATTGCTTATATCCTTAATAAACGTAAGCAGTAAGGTTTAAAAAGACCACATCCATAAACAGAGCCAATCCTTTTCCAATCCACCCATCAACAGGTATTGCAGTACCTCCAGGAATGGTACACTTCCCCACCTGGGAGCAACAATGCCAAGAAAACAAAAGTAGCGCTTCACTGCAAAGTCTGTAAAGTGAGGCTGATGTGTTTGGATGTGAATAAAACCAATCTGGCCACTTTGCAACCACTCTGTCTTGCTTTATTTAGTTATGTATTTATTTTTAGTATTTAAAACCTTCTATTTCTCTCCATCCCGCTGCACTTTGGAATAGAAAAATGTCAGAAAAAGGGCATTTCCCGCAAGAGTATTTTTCTTTTTTTGATCCATTTCACAGGGAAGCAACTAAATGAAAGAAGGAAAGAGGTTGTGAACCGTTTCTTCAAGTTACGGTTTTTAGTAAGTGAGGAGCAAGACAGAAAGAGAGGGAATAATAGGAAGAGGGGGGGGACAGCTGCCAGCACAAAAAAGAAGAGGACATTGCCCGAGTCCTATTCCTTCTCTGTCCATCCCCGAACGTCCACGAAAGCAAGCTGAGCCTTATCTGAATGCCTTTGTCTGCCCCCAAAATAGTGCCGCCTGGGGCGGACCGTCCCCCCTAGCTACGCCACTGTATGTTGTGTTTGCTTCTAAAATATATGTGGGTAATATGTTATGCCCCTTTTCTTACACATTGCTGAGCACATAAACAACACAAACACAGACACTATTGAATGCACGCCCACAGGCACCACAAGCACAATATCCATACCCATCACAACAACATATTTTGTTTTTTTAAGTGTCAGTACGGGTGTGTTCATTTTACCTTGATAAGTTGTAAAATGGAAACAAATGCATTACACATAAAAAATGCATGTAAGAGCAATGTTAAAATACACAAAACTAAATCAATTGTCAACACACTATTCATAGTAATGCCCTAATACTCACTGGTAATCTTCATTACTCCTGGTCCCGTTCTCCTCATTCCATTCCTGACAAAGTGGAGATGACCAACTCCAAGACAGAAAAAAAGAACAGGTGAATGCTGGGACACCTAACCCCACCCCCTCCCACTGGGAGTACATAAGCTGTACCAACACAGCATTCCGCCTGAACTACCAAGCCACCAACCGGAAGGCCGGCTGGCTGGGAGGGAGGGCGTAAAGAATGAGACAAGGACAACGAGACCAGGAGTAATGAAAATTATCGGTAAGTAATAGGGCATACCCTCCCGGTCCCTCGAGTCCTCGTCCCTGTCCTAACAAAGTGGAGAATGCCAAAGCAAATGACCCGGCCTTCCAAACTCCCACCAACACCAGGGACACCACACCGAAAGCAGCACCCCAAAAGAAGCAAATGGGAGAACCACAAGAAAAAACACAGGCAGGAGCACACAACTCGTAAGGCTACCAACCAAACAACAGGGCCTAAACCCCAAAACAAGCAAGGGATGACCAGGTAGAGACAAGACAAGGAGCAAAACCAAGGAGCCACCCCTCAAAGGGCAAAAAACCGACACAAGGAACCTCCAAACCAACCACAGAGGAGGAAAACCTAAAAAGAAATGACCAAAGACTGACCCCACCAGAAGGACAGCGATGAGGCCACCACAGTAGAAGACCCAGAGCAACCCAACATAGCAAGGAGCCAGGGCCACACCGAGAGGGAGAAAAGACCCCCAAGCAAGGACAGAAAACAGGCCAAGCACACAGGGCCAAGCCCCAAGTGAACCCCAAGAGGGGCAGAAACAACCAGCCCCCTCCCCAGAACAACCAGCAGAAGGAGGTAGGGAAAAAGCGGAAGCGCCCACAGGGCACAAAAAGCCAGGAAGGGCATCTAACCAGCGAGAAGGCTGCCAAGGATAGGAACACCACCCGGTGCCTGGAACCCAGCAGTAGAAACGTCAGAGAGCGACCCCTCCAGACAAGGGAAGAACGCCACGCACCACCAAAAGAACCCACAACAACCTCACCAAAAGCCAAGGGAAAGGAAGGAGATACCGAACAGGCTCCACCCAAAGCAGGAGACAAAGGAGCAACACGAACAACCACAGGACCAACCCCAACATACCAGGGGAAGCCCCCAGCAGACCAGCGGAGACAGAAGAGGACGGTGCTCGATGAAAGAACCAAGGCACTGACCCAGAGACCCAAACTGGACAAACCAGGACGGGAGGGAGCAGTAACCACGAGCAAGCCCCCCAGCCTTTTGCAGCTCCTGGAGGGAGTGCTGCGGGGCGGTGGGGTGGGGTGGGGTCGGGGCAGGGTGTGGGTAGTAAATTCTGGCCTTCGGCCTACCAGAGTTAAGTACATAAATAAAATTAATTACATTGCACGCGCTGCAACGCCATTTGAGTACAGGAAAGCCAGCCAACAAGGACAGGCACCTCCAGGCGGCTCCCCAGGGAAGGCAACAACCAGGTCCCACAGGAGAGTAGACCAGAACACTGGAAAAAAAAGGGTGATATGACTACAGGCAGCATCAGGATCGGAAAAGAAACCGCTATGCGGTACTCACCACTGGGGCAGGTGGATAGCACCACAGACCGACTGCCCCCACCAGCCAGCCGAGGCACCCTCCACCAAACCAGCGCCGGGGAGAAGGGGAAAGTCTGCAGCATTCAGCACTCCCAGGCGGTCAGACAGTGAAGGAGAGACCAGGCCTGTCCCTGCACCACCACAGAAATCTGGAAGGGCCTCCAGGGAGGAAAAGGACACAAGCAGGCCCCCATCAGTAATCCTGGAACCCCAGGGGCACCCCCAAGACTGGCTCTAGGACACTCCACAGCAGCAGCAGCAGCGCGTCTTGCAGCCACAGGAAGACGCACACTCCAACCCGGAACAGAGCGGGAGGAACGGTGCCCCAGCCCGAAAGAGCTGGCTGTCAACCAAGGTGGCTCTCGACAAGCCCGACAGGCCAGGAGATGAGCAGCAATATGCTGAGGACAGCTTAGCAGCCCAACAAAAACATCCAAAGAAGACTGCAAATAGGTAAGAACCATCAAAATTCCTCCCATTCTGTCGCAAGACAGAATAAAAAGAACAGGCGGAATGCTGGGTTGGTACAGCTTATGTACTCCCAGTGGGAGGGTTGGGGTTAGTTGTCCCAGCATTCTCCTGTTCTTTTTTTCTGTTGTGGAGATGGTCATCTCCACTTTGTTAGGAATGGAACGAGGACTGGAGGGACTTGGAGGTATGCAAAAACAACAAATGATGGACGGAATGCTGAATGAATCAAACATTCACCCCAGTCAACGATCTTGGTTAAATCCGTAGTTTTTTGCACGCCACACCATTTCAGTTTAGACCCAGTCATATGCAAATTGACACTGCTCCACATGGGAACAGTCCAGCCTGAACTGCCAGGCCAGGTCTTCCCTGCACCAGAATAAGCATCCTGGGACCGGTTTTGGGGTATCACCCCCTCATGAGCCAGGCTAGCACAAATCCGGTGGCGTAGTGAGCACGGGACCCAAGTCTGGGCATACCCTTTCCACTTAGGCCAACAAATGCAAAAAGAACAAATGATGGACGGAATGCTGAAGGAATCAAGCATTCACCCCCAGTCACAGATCTGGGTTGAATCCATAGTTGTTTTGCCCGCCATGCCATTCCAGTTTAGACCCAGACATATGCAAATCAGTTTTGCCCCTGCTCCACATGGGAACAAGCCAGCCTGAACTGACAGGCTAGGTAATCCCTGGACCAGAAACAAGCATCCAGGGATCAGTTTTGGGGTGTGTGCATATATATACATATATGTTATATTGTATAATTATGCAAATTCAATATTTGTTTGGACAAAAGCTGTGACACTATTGTGGGTCATGATTTTGTTCTTCATGATATTCTTTTATACATCCCATTGAAGGAGAGCATTTTTCTCCTTTCACTCTTCCACAATATTATGCAGGAAGGATTCAAGAGGAAAATCAACTAACAATTTAAAGGATTTTTCATCAATTGTGGTCATTCTGAAGTGCATCAATTGACAAGTAGCATCGAAAATAAAAGTGCATAAGTCTTTCTCACCAAAATGTCTAGTATGTGCTTTTGACAGTATGGTGAATCAGACTATTCCTGCCAGGACACTCTGGCAAACAAGACATCAGGTTCACGGTAAGGTCAGGAGAAGTCATCTTCTAGTTGGGGTAGGGTCCCAAATTTCACCACTAACTCACTTTAGCTCGAGTGGGTTGGTGGAAAATAGTTAATCATGGTAATTCCCCGACCTAGGACTCCTTGCTACTCTCATTGCCCGCACTAACGATGCAGCCTTAAGTGCTACCAGTAGGAAGGAATGATGTTCAACATAGAGTAGAAGTTTAGGCATGCTATTGCCTCCATAAATCAAAGATGATAAACATCTTCCCCATGGTGTTATGGCAGAATTTCTCGATGGCTTGGATGACAGGATTTGCAACTGCATCACTAACATCTAGGCACACATTGTCCACTCTGACCACTCATACAATGTAAAGACAAGAATGTGCCTTTAATACTTTTAATCTTGTTAGAAAAGAGATTGACTGGATGATAAAACATTTTAAGTGAAAAAAACGAAAGCGTGTACCATGCATTAAACCCATAACTTCGTTCATATCCTGTGCTTGATTCATTCTGTTTAGCTCCTTCTGCCCTATCCATCTGCTCTGCCTTATGGAACAATAGATGTTTTGTTGTGTGATCTTTACATATTATGACATATATTTTTGCATCATTTATTGCACCGTTTTGTGAAGTTATATATGTGTAAATGTTTCTGTTTTTGAGAACAGGACAAAGGTAGGCCATCAGAATGGAAGTGGTTTGTGTTGCAGTGATCTTCAGATTGTAACATCTCGAGAAGATACTTTTTTATGGAGGGAAATACTGAGACATATGGCCAACATAGCCAGCCAAAGGGACATGCACATTTTGAAAGGTGCAGAGGCAGCCCGCCCTTCTCCCTGCAGCTACCACGCAACAAGCTCCACCCCTTCCTGACACTGAGTTGGGGATGGGGAGAATGAAAAATAAAATGGTTATAAATGAACCTTATTACCTTTTTATTTTTCCTCTCTGGGCCTTTTTTGTGCATTTTGGTTAGCGGGGCAACTCTACTCTGCTCATAGGGAGGAGCTGCCCCTGCTCGGATTGTGCAAGGAGTGCAGAGATTCTGTCCAGAGTGTGGGTACTCCACACTCGTAACTTTTCAAGACGTAAGTCCCTTTGTGAATAAGGCCCTGTATGTCAGGCCTCCCTGATTGACATAGAGGAATGCACTTTGGAAAGAAAACAACACAGGGTCTGAAGACTGGTTGCCAAGTCTGATTTACAACTGTATCAAAATCTAGGGGTCCTAAAAGAACAAGAGATCTGGTGATAAACCAGAGCAGGTGATATTTCCTGCACCCATGTTTCTATATTGAATTAGATGAAAAACAAAAGGTACAGATGTACAGGTATATTTCCAAGCCCTTTGCCCCGCATGTGCATCACTTTTTGTGATGCACCGGTGGCTCAGTGTGGTGCTCCATCTTTACAAGGACACGTAAAGCCACCATGTGTAACGTTTCGTGTCCTTGTAAATACGGCTCCTTTTCATACAGCACTTTGCGTGAAAGGGGCATTCCATGGGTATTACTGTTGGTGTTCCCAGATTTACAACCTTTCGTAAACCTGGGAATGTGTCAGAATCCTAACCTCCCCAGGGGAGGTGTAAGGAGGTGCAACGAGGAGAAATTATTTTATTTCTCCACATATTTTCCTCTTTATTTGCATGCTGCATTCTGCTGCACACATAGAAAGAGGAAAACACCTCTTGTGATTGTTTTTGTGCAGGAAGGGGTCCTTTCCTGCACAGAAACAATCATCCCTGCAACGCAGCCAACCTTGCACCATGGTGCAAGGATGCCTGCATTGGTGCATGGCATCCAATTGTGAGCCAGAGCAGGGGAGAGCTGATTCATAAGTAACGTAGCATGGCGCAGCCAAATAGCTTGTATCACCGCGCTGCATTACTTCCTTGTAAATATGGCCCAAAGTGTTTAAAGTTTGTCAATAAATAAGGCTAACACTCCCAAAAAGTGACTAAAAGCTGACCGACTGACTAGTACATTAATAGTTAAAGGCTGGGGCTTGGCCCACTGTAATAAATAATGAATAAAACACTAAAGAGGCAAAGCTGGATTTGGAAGCAGGACACTCGATGCTATTTAACAAAAATATTCATACTTACAAGTCCCTAGCTCCATTGGAATGTCACTTTTTTTGATGCTCCGGTGGCTCTGTGTGCTGGCCCATATTTCAAGGCCATTCAAAGCCACTTTGCTCTGCTTTACACAGCTTGTAAATATGGCCCTTTTTTACGCAGTACTCTCCCACACAATACCCATGGCTTTGACAATGCCACAGATTTACACAGATTTGTAAATTCTGAGTCAGTGCCAAAAACTACAGTCTTTCCAGGGGAGGCATCAGAGTGGTGTAACAAGGGGAAATACTTTTATTTCTCATGTTTTGCTCACTCTATATGCGCTGCATTTTGCAGCACACAGAGAAAAAGCAAAAAGCAATCAATGATTGTTTTTGTGCAGGAAGGTTTGTGGCCCTTACTGGACAACAACAATCATGACTACAACGCCGTGCAAGGGTGCCTGCGTTGGCGCTGTTTTAGCACCGGCCCAAGGGAGAGCACAGGAGTGCACCGTATTCTTATAAATACGGCGCATCCCTGCATTTTTCAAATGATGCAGGTCAGCGGAACAAAATTTGAGCCATGCTGCACCATTTCATTGTAAATATGCCCCTAAGTTGGCACAATACATTTATGGCTGTAGGTAAAAAGTATTCCTACTCCACAGCCATTTTGGTAGGAACACCGATGATCAGACACAAGTGGATCTCTTCACTGTCAACTTATACTGGTTATTAATATTTTATATTTGAGACATTGCTGTGTGAACTTGTGGCCTGATGCAGGGCTGGGTCCATCGTCTGGAACCTACACAGGAAGTGACAGGAACATTATCTTAAATTAGGAGATAGTTGCTGAGTCATGGTCCAGAGCCTTAGGCTATCGTTAAAATCAACATCTTGAGATGCCACAGGTAACCATTCCGTAGGTGTTACTGTTGAAGACTATTTTATTTTTATAAAATCACTTATTTGTGCGTAAATTATTTGAGCAGTTCAGTAGCTACCATAATTGCCAATTATAAACTACAATATCTCTTGAGAGGAGGAGAATGTTCACAAAATAGACCAAAGTGTAAAGTAAGTACATTTCCACCAACAGCAGACAAAATCAAATGTCTAAAATACAGAAGGGAGATAAATGTGAAGTTAGATATGCAACAGATAAAATAAAACGTGAATATTTTTGTCAAGACACTAGGGTGGACTGTAGCTACTAACCTCTTTAAAATGCATGATTGTTGTATTGATTTGGTACAACTGCATCTATGCTCTTCGAAAAATTCTTTTGACATATGTTAAATTAAAAAAAATATTGTCATTGTACCGCTCCTCCTCAACTGTAGAGTCTCCGTACACATAAGTGTATGTTTCTGTAGTAAATGCGAGATGAACAGAGGAGAGTGGCTGGAAAATAGAGAATACTTACAAATGAAGGATGGCGGTTTAAGGGAAGAGTAAGGAAGGGTTCACGAAAGGTAGGCAGGGAAATAGGGATGGATGTGTACCCACTCAAAAATAGTAAACCCATTGCTATTCCTAAACTGCACTTTTCAAGTTACTAATGCCAAAAAAGGACCCAAACAAATAGCAGTAGGTCTTCAGCTCAGGGATGGAGTAAGTCTAGGCCAATGGCCAATGACAAGGACTCCAAAACACTACTATACAAATAAAGAGATTGGACTTTAGATAAAACTCCATAGGAAATAATGTAAAACTGAATTAATGATTAAAACTGGCACTTCCCAAACTGTGGATCGCGGGCCACTGGTGGGAAACAAGCTGATAAATAGGGATTGGTGTTTACTTTTCTTTCTCTGGCTGCAATGTGAGAGGTGCTTTTGAATTCAACTTTGTGACAATCTTGCTGAGGCACATGGGGTGTGAAAGGAAAGGCTGTAGGTTGTCATTTTGTGACACACAATGCAATTTAAATGCCTGTAAATTAACTGCACACATATGTTAGAATAAGTCAGAAACTAGGAAAACAAACATGAAGCATTTGTAGGTAATTCTGAGGTGTGATGGAAACAAAGATTTTAATAGGATCAAAACAAATCAAGACACTTTTACTTGGTGATGCACAGCTGATGGATATTCACAGAAAGGCAATCTCAACACAGTATAATTTGTGTGCTATATAGATCTATCAGTAAAACCATATGTCCATGCAAATGTAGTGGCCATTTGTTAGAAATGGGATTCCTGGTTCAATGAGTTATGCACACAGTCACTGTGTCATCGTCGAGCTTCGCTGAGGTGAAGGCAATGTGTCGGTGTCAAGCCACACAGTGTCGTCATCAAGGCTGTAGAACTGCTGTCCTCGAATAGCCTCTGCTTTGGCGTTGAAGGGTGATACATCGGTTCTGATCAGCGCAGTGGTGACAATGTGTCAGTTTTGTGGAACACAGCTGCAGAGCCCACCTTCAAGGCCCAGAACTGGGAGTGGGCATCTCAGGCAATGGTAGGACTCACAGAAGTCAGAGTTCAGCTGTACCAGCAGAATTGCTGGAAATCTTTTGTGACCCTGAGACTCCAGAAAAGAGGAGGCAAGCCAGCAAGCCCTTGGACACTTGTAAGGAAGACAGAGTCCAACTTTCCTTCAGTAGAGTCAGGGATCAGCAGTGCTACAAATAGAGCAGCAGTCTCTCCAGAAAAGCAGTCCAGTTGAGTCCTTTAAGCAGCACAGCAGTCCTTCTGAGTTTCAGTTAAAAATACAAAAGTGTCTGATTTTAGGGGGTCAGAAACCCAGTACTTATACCCAAAAGTTTCTTTGATGTAGGGGGTGACCTCAAAGCAGGTCTCTGAAGTGCACAAGGATCCCTTTCAACCCAGTCCTTTCTGCCAGGCTATCTGTAGGGGGTAAATCAGTGATTTGTGTGTGGACAGGACACTACCTATTGAAGTGTAAGTGTCAGCCCCTCCCATTCCTCTCTGCCCAGGAAGACCCATCAGAATGCAGATGAATGCAGATGAGTGCTCATAATGCAGATGAGCCTTACCTTCCTGTGTTTGTGGCTGTCTAGGGGGAATGAACAAAGCATATCTGTCACCCAACCCAGATGTGTGTTGAAGACAGGCTGTAAGGCACAAATGAACTGAGAGCAGAGAAATGTCCATTTTATAAATGTGGCATTTCTAAAATAGTAATGCTAAATCCAACTTCACCAGTAAGGAGGATGTATCGATATCATTCCAAACATATGAAACATGTAACAGCTACTCCTCTCTGATTAAGAATTAATGCTTAAAAGTGTATTAAGGAACTCCCAAAGCTGGTCTATGAGAGGGGTAGGCCTCGCAGTAGTGAAAAACAAAATAGGCTGTTAGTCACTACCAGGACATGCAAAACATCCAAGGACATGTCCTATCTTTTACTTACATGGTACCATGCCCTTAGGGCCAACCTTAGGGGTGAGATATATGTAATAAAAGTGGAGTTTAAGGCTTGGTAAGTAGTTAAATGCCAAGTCGAAGTGGCAGTAAACTGCACAGACAGGCACTGAAGTGCAGGCCTGAGACGGGTTGGAAAGGCTACTTCTGTGGGTTGCACAATCAGTGCTGCAGCCCACTAGTAGCATTTGTAGTACAGGCCCTGGGTATATGGTATGCCACTTTACAGTACAACAAAGATTCAAATCAGATATACACCAATGTCATCATGTTTATGGGAGAAGAACATGCACTTTAGCACTGTTTAGGAATTGTAAAGTGCTCAGAGTCATCCTAAGGCCAACAAAAGAATCAGCAAAACGAGAAGGCAAAAGGCAAAAAGTCCATGGTAAGACCACCCTAAGGATGCCCGGTCTAACACCATTTCAGTGGAAAATGTGCTGTTTATAAGTTACAGTGCAATACTGCACAATGCTTTAGTAATATAATTGCGGCAGTGTGAGCCAAAATGCACCACCAGCTACATACTGCACCCTTACCGCTCTACTACTGAATACATTTGCTACAGTTTGTGCGAAGCTAGGATTTTTTAGAACCCGTATGAGTTCAGTGATGTAACATTGATGTCAGTTCTCCCACTCAGAAAATAGTTCCAGCACCACTTGTGCAAGGGAAACAGGCTTACCATACAGGCATTAAAACATAATGCCTTTACCATGTATCCATTACCACCCAATGCCTTGACAATGCATGTTTTTTACCATCCATATGCCTTTCTCACAAATGACTTCAAGACAAAATGATGAAATAATGGGAAGTATATATATATAAGGTAAGTGTGTGTGTGTATTTGTGTGTGTGTGTATACATATATACATATTCACTGAAAAGACATGAGTAACGTTATATATGAAAGTGAATACGTCAGCCATAACACTAATGTTTTGAACTAAAAAAACACAGAAATTAATCAGTTATAGTTAAGGCTCCCTATTTTCCATTTTTACTTATTTTTACAGATAAATACAGACAGAAAACATTTATTTTTTTGTCTGTATTTATTTTTAAATGTGGATAAAAATGGAAATTGGAGTGCTTTCTGAGTAATTCTAAACACTGTTTACCATGACTGCCAGGCCAATAGATGGGTGGATTGATAGATAAGGGGGTTAAAAAAGAAAGGAATTTTAGTTAAGAGGCTTTAACAGCAGTAGATATGCACAAGGTTGATTAAGAAATTTGCATATTTTTATATAATTCACTGATTTATCTTCGGCGGGTGTTTACCGCACTGAAACCTGGCAGACATTCAAGCATGAGCGCATATTCTCAGTTAAATAAATGTGGAAATATACTAATTTCAGCTTACTTTTTCAATGAAACCCAAAATAAATATGGATAAGTACAGATAAAATTAGCAAAAAATACGGAAAGGGTAAAAAAATAAATACCATAAAACCGGAAGCCCTAGTTATAGTTAGCAGAGCTAAGACATCATTTATGACATCACAGATAACAGCTTAAATGACAATTATTTATGACTGCAGAAATTTGCCAATTTGTCTTCAATTTATCCCCCTGGAGTGGTCCCTCTGGGTCCCCCCAGGGGGCCCGGATGGCAGGGTATCCCTGTCCTGCTTTATAATTTCTTTCACACTTCAGGACAGGGTACCAAGTCCCTGAGTCCTGTAATGGCTGTCAGCAACATTGTTCTTATGTTGCTGGAAGCCAATCAGAGTACTTGCTCCCACGGGATTCTGACTTTCATTGCAGCGAATTGGCCCAAGGATAAAAGCTTCCTGGGCCAATCAGAGTGCACTATTTTTAAATAAGCACTCCCATGAGACTCTCAAGAATCTCTTGTAGACCCAACTGTCCAGATATAAAATAGTTTTCTAACCTGAATTTCTCAATAACTACTGAATGGATTTACACCAAGTCACAAAAAGAACAATTTGTGGACAACCAAGATTTAGTTTCCTTCCAAATTTAGTGTACGTCTGTTCATCAGTCTTAACGGCAGTGCTTCTAAGGGTGTTTTGGGTGGGAAGGGTGATTTTAGGGTTTAGTAGTTAGTAAGGGAATAGGATGGTAAGGTTATGAAATAAAGGAGGGTTTAGGGAGCTCCCCCAAAAACATAAAATATGTGTTTTTATAATAATTTTAAAAGAGTAGGGATTACAAAACCTATATATATCTGTATAAAAGTATATATATGGTTTCACTTACCTTATATAAACTTGCTATGCATTGGATAAGCATGCGTGGTAAAAGTATATGCATAGTAAACGCTTGCATGGTAAAGTCAATGTGTGGTAAAGTCATTGTGTTGTAATGGATGCCTGGTAAATGCATGCGTTGTAACTGCATGCATGGTAATGGCATAAAACCCTGGTGCAATACTACTGAACTATGTGCCTACGTCTAGGTTTATAACAAACATTTGCAAGACTCTGGGTGAACCTTCCAGTAAACAGAGAATGTGCTTGCTATATGTATTCATAGAGAGTCATCCAACTTGTGTATGTCTTTCACACATAAATTGAAAGATAGGGATGTGGCCTAACATGCACAGATATCAACTTTGCATCAGGAGAGCCAGGTTTAGTTCTGGTGCTGTTTGTGGGCAAATAACATAGGGCCATATTTATGTTAATGTAAAGTAATGCAGCACAGCGCAGTGCAGCAAGTTACCTTGCTGCACTGCACTGCATTAGAGGAGAGGCCAGGAATGGCCTGTATTTATTGCATTAAGGTGCACTCCTCTCCTTTCCCTAGTGCTTGCACACAATAGGCTGCCTAACACCAACACAGGCAGCCTTGCACCATGGCGCAAGGGTGCCTGTGTTGCATGCAGGATTGATTTAGTAATAATCTCCTGAGGTATATTCCTCTATCTATGTGTGCAGCAAGATGCAGCACACAAAGAAAGAGGAAGTAACACCTTACCTGGGAAGGAGTAGCATTAAGGGGGATTCCCAGGTCTACCAGCAATGGCAAATCTACATCTACATATATATACAGATATACATGCATATATACATACATGCAAAATTGATCCCTGCTGCAAAAAATCAAGGCTCGTCCACACTAATTGGGCTGGTGCAAGAACACAGGTGTAGAATCCCTCATTTATATTCAGGCAGAAACTGGGGTTAATGTATAACACTCCAGAAAACTCGCACTCCACAGTTCTGATTTTCAGGTTGCTTATTTTGGCAACATTTTCACCCTCACTCAGGCTTTGTCACGGCCAGTTACACGGAAAACACAGTGCCTAATTCCCTTTGAACACAGGAGGATGTGCACAGCAATAGACATAAAGGAAATAAATGAAATACTCAAACTAGAGTCGTATTCCCCGACTTGCCCAATTTCGCTTGATAATTTGCATAGCTGTATTCAATGTCCATTAAGGGGACATTTTTTAAATAAAATAAAACAAATAAAGCATTTGTGTGGCATTTTTGTAAAAACCAGATGCTCATTAGAAGTAATGTACAGGCAATTTAAGGAGCGTACAAAAAACATGTTTAGCAATTTTGAAGCCAAGTGGTTGAAAATTCAAATTAGTGAGATTCTTAAGGTACAACTCTTGTTGGACCCTTATAGTGGTCAGACATGATTGCTCACATAAGTCCCAACCTGTAATAATTAATATTATGGTTCAGCCAAGTGGCTGACCATCCCCATCTCGGTTATCCACAATAGACTATTAGATATCCTAGTGTTTTTTTAGAAGCTTGTAGACATGCGTGTTAAAGTGCAACGAGTAAAGACCATAGCAAAATCAGACCACAAACAAACAAAAAGATAGATGAGCTTGAAGCCTCTGCATCGAGTATGAAGCCTATACCCGCACCATGTGTCCAACAAATAAAACATGCTATCTCATGACTGCTCAAAATATTACATATAAATACCAGCCAGTATCCTGCTTAGGAGAAAATGGATGGCTAAACACAAATCCTATATGTGAGTATAAGATGTACATACAACTCAGATATAAGAAGACTCAAAACCATCAAAGCACTCAAAAAACCCAAAACAAGACCAGCCATTGGAGGGAGGGAAAACTAAGCCTATGCGCTCACCAATGAGGAGAGTAAAGATGCAGAGTTAAAGTTATCCTATGTCCCATCAGCCGATGTGGACATGAATTTCTTCATCTTCACTGAGGCCTCCCGAGATTTACTCCTAAGCAGGATGATAAATTCTGACTCCACCAGTTTCTTCTCCCTTCTCCTCTGCGGACATTCAGTGGAATCCTGTCATGCCAAAATAACACAATAGGTCAGCATTTCGATTATGCATCTTTGCCCATTGTCTTGCTACTGGATCATTTATATCCATGTTCTTAATGGCTCTGTAATGTTCCAGCACCCTCTTCTTTATAGGGCAGATAGTGCTCTCCACATACTGACACTCACATTGACACACAAGTGTTACACCGCGCGCCGACTCACAACCCGCGGCGCCACCCGTTTCCTCTTCGCCGGCCGTGATGCAGCCCACGGCACCCCTCCCTCCTCTTCGGGGGTGCCTGCGGTACAGCATTGAGGCCCGCTGTGGCCATTTCAACGGCATCGCGGAAAGCACCCGCGATGCCTGTTGGTTTTTGGGCATGCTGCATACTTGCACAGCGGCCCATCTGATTCGCGAGGCACATTGGGACATTACACTCACCTGGTGTTGGCGTCTGGTGATCCCCCTTCCTTGGGGGCCAATATATTGCACTTCACTTCTTTCCCTATCCAAGATGATGACACCTCTCCTTCCCGTTTTGTCATTTCCTGTTCCTGTATGTCAGTTCCTGTTCCTATATGTCACTTCCTGTTCCTGTATGTCACTTCCTGTTTTTTCTGTATATAATTGATCAGAACCTGTCCTTCCTTGTGTTGCAACACTCCTTGTTCCTGCTGGTGTGTCCTCACTCCTGTTGGTTCTTGCTGGTGTGTCCTTGCTCCTGTTGGGTCCTGCTGGTGTGTCCTCGCTCCTGTTGGTCCTGTGGCTCCTCTTGTGGTGATTCCTTCCTTCTGTTGGCGCTTATTTTTCCCCTTGCGCCTTCTGTTCCAGCTTGTCTTCCAGTCCTCTGCTGGTTCCTATTTAGGCTCCTGGTTTTCCAGTGTTTTCTGGCTCCTTGTCTTCTCCTTCATTCCTAGGGCCTCATCTTCAACATCAGAGGTTTTTTTTCTCTGGGGTTTTGCCTCTCGGGACTCCTTATGGAGGGCACTGGCTGCTTAGGCTTTAATTGTCTGCAGCACCGTGGTTACTGGAAGGGGTCACCCCCATCTCGGCCAAACCAGGACTTACAAAAACCAAAGCCGGGAACCATCCCAACACCTCGAGACTGGTAAGAAAGACCCTAAATCCGACAACAAGGACATATACCACAATCAGTGCCACATGTAATGAATTTGTTATTGCGGCTTGTTTGCCCAGTGGGTAATACATATTCTGTCTTATTCGTCCTGCAGCAGCAGGCTTTGTATCAACCACTTTGAAAAAGCCCATCCGTTCTTGTAACCACCCCCTCCTGTCAGTGGCAGTAATGGTGTCAGTATGAACTAGAAGATCCCTCAAAGATTTCACTTTGCGGTAAGTCACAGAAGGATGTGGTGGCATAACTTTACCAATGACTGGATCTGTTTTATTCAGATGCCAATGTTTATTGAAAATCATTCTTGAGGCACCTGATTCACTATTGTAAGTTGTAATAAGCCTGACCATATGGGGATCTTCTTGCTCCTTCTTTTTGTGGGTCAGCAGGTGCTCTCTAGATGTTAGTGCTGCCTTGCCGCTAGCCTCTTTCATAACTTTTCAGGGGTATCCCCTAGTTCTAACTCTGGATGTCATATGACACTCCTCATCCTTAAAAATCTATGTGGTGCTACATGCTCTTTTTGACCACAAAAGATCTCCATAAGGGATAATCTACTTCAATTTCTCTGGGTGGTGAATTTTTGCATGAAGGATACTGTTTCCACAGTCACTTTGTGGTATAGGCTGCTTTGGATGTTTCCTTCTACTACTCTGACAGATACGTCTAGGAAGTCCATCACAGTGTTGGTGATTTTGTGTGTGAAGGCCAGGTTTAAATTTTTTTGAGCAATATGTGTCAAGAAATCATTTAATTTATGTTCAGGATCTTCCCATAATAGAAACAAGTCATCAATGTAATTTGTCCAAAACATAATGTGGTTCGTCCATCCTTCATTCTCATCTGTCCAAACACATTGCTCCTCCCACCATTCCATAAACATACAGGCCTAGCTTGGAGCAAAGAAACTTCCCATAGCAGTGCCATCAAGTTGGCGGTACCAAACATCATTGAATATAAAAAAGTTGTTTTCTGGGCAAAAACGTAGCATGTCCAATAGCATCAAAAGTGATCAAATCTATGTATCTGCCTGTCCATGAAAAAGTGTTTTCAGGCTCTTATGCCTAAATCATGGTCAATATATGTGTATACGAATACTACATCAAGGGTGAGAATGGTAAAGTTGGGCTGCCACGGTATGCCTGAAATTTTGATGGTGAAGTCTGTGCTGTCTATGCAATACGACGTCAGAGCAAGAACATAGGGGAGAAGGTGGAAGTCAAGGTAATTGGAAGTTTGCTCAAGCAGACTTCCATTGGCTGATATTATTGGTCTGCCAGGTGGCTCTGTCTTGTTTTTGTGCACTTTGGCCTACATATAAAAACGAGGGCAACTAGTTTCTTTATTAAAAGAAACTGATATTCGTCAGTGTTCAGTAGTTCTTTCGATTTCCATCCATATGACATATCATGAAATATCCCAATTGCTATGCAATAGTGGGTGCTTACTTCATAGCTGTTGGAGTGTAGCTGTCTCTGTGCTTCCCTCAGGCATTTATTTACATCCCAGAGTACCCCATGGCCCCTGCCCTTATCTGAGGGTTTAATAAGGATACTCTGGTCCTTGGATAGAGTTCTCAAAGCTTTTCTCTGTCTACTGGTCAGGTTTGAGGCAACGTTATTCATAGATTTTTTCCACAGATTCTTGAGATCTCGATTGATTATCTTGTGAAATGTGTCTATCGAATCATGCAGAGTTTTGAGGTTACATAAGGATTTAGGTCTGAAAGGATTAGTACTAGTTCTGTATATTTCTAAATTTAAAGATGCTAGAAAATCTCTTTCTGAAATCACACCACTTGCACCCTCTTCAACACCTAGATGACCCCTTTAGCAGACTGTTGGGTTCTCCTTCATGTTCCACCTTGTAGAATTCTCCCGCATCATGAAATTCTCCATGCCATCAGTCTCAACTGACCCGAAACCACTAAATCGTGATGTTCCCCCAAAGGACCTGTCAGTACGTCTTGAAACAATGGAATCAGAATAGGAAAATCTATTGACATTTCTAGAAGGATTGGATACCAGACTTGGGACTTCCATAGGGGTGTTATCAAAACCACTGTTTCCTTCCATTTGCGAACCAACAAGGTTACACCTGTTATAAAAACAAATGGAGGGAAGGCATAAGGACAAAGACCCCTCCAATCCTGTCTGAAGGCATCTATCCCTGCTGAGTCCGGATCCAGACGCAAACTGAAAAACTTCACTAGCTGAGTATTCCCCCTTTTCACAAACAGATCCACATAACAAGGACCCCAAATCTCCATCAACCTCAAAAACACCAACCTGTGAAGAGTCCAGTCACTTGAATCCATGTAGTTCCTCGAATACCAATCCGCTTGCACATTTTTCAGGCCAGGAATGTGTTCCGCCTGAACCAAGATATTCTGATTCAAACAATAATCCCAAAACACCCTTGCAAGATCCGCCAGGTCCCTTGATCTCGGGCCCCCCAGTTTGTTGACATATCTCACAGCTGAGACATTGTCAATTCTCAATAGGACCGAACACCTTGCCTTGTCCTTTGTAAAGCTCTTTATCGCAAAAGACCCTGCAAGTAGCTCCAGACAATTTTTTATGTGCATTTTCCTTTCCTCTATAGTCCAGGTTCCACCTGTCAAAGTAGCACCACAGCGAGCTCCCCATCCAGTTAAACTCGCATCTGATTCTAATCAATCCCGATTTACTCCAAAAATTGCTTTCCCATTCCAAGCCTCTATATTTCTTAGCAACCAAAGGAGCTCTGACCTCGCTTTCCTTGAAAGTGTAACCTCCTCTGAATACTTCATACCATGTCTTAAGTGACTGCTCTTCAATCTCTGAAGAGCACGATAATTCAATGGTCCTGGAAAAATAGCCTGGATAGTTGAGGACAACAGCCCATTCATTCTTGCCAACATTCTCAATGAAATTATATCTAAAGATAACACTCTTCGAATTTTCTTCCTTATTCTCTTTATTTTCTCCATAGGCAATCTCAATTGACCTTGAATTGTGTTTATCAAAACCCCCAAAAATTGAGTTTCCTGACTTGGAACTAAGCATGACTTCTTCCTGTTTACTACAAAACCGAGACTCTCTAAAAGGTCCACCGCTAACCTCGTATGATCTACCACTCTCAATTCTTCCTGATCCATAATTAAGATATCGTCTGAATAAATAATCACACGTATACCTCTCTCTCTCTCAAAAAGTCAACTACTGGTTGAAGCATTTTTGTGAAACACCACGGGCCGAGGATAGCCCGAAAGGGAGACAAACACACTTCCACAACTTCCCTCCCCATCTGAACCTCAGAAACCTCTGATGTTCCGACCAAATTGGAATAGTTAAATAAACGTCCTTTAGGTATAGACGAGTCATCCAATCTCTGGTTTGTAAGATATCTCTTAGCATATGCATTCCTTCCATGTTGAATTGATGGTCCACCACCCAATCGTTCAGATGCTTTAAATTTATTACTGGCCTCATACCTTTCCCTTTCTATTCCACCAGGAAAATATCACTTACGAAACCCGCACATACATCCAATTCCTCTACAAGATCTTTTTTGAATTTTATCATGGGAGGATATGGATTCTGAGCTGGTTCCTCCACAAAATCTATGCGATACCCCAACACAGACTGAAGGACCCACGGATCCCCTGTTAACATACGCCAATTCTGGTAAAATTGGACAAGTCTGCCGCCCAACTTTATTTGGGTAACCATAAGGTCTATTCTTACCTGATTTTCTTGATCTTCTATTCCCTCTTGAGTTTCCTCTTTCCTTTTGAGGGTAAAAGCTCCCTGATTGGAAACCATATTGAGACTGATATCTATAATTGTAGGGTCTGAAACCCCTTGAAAACGAGGTCCTTGTAATCCCTTGATCTCGGCCTGGGAAGAGACCTCTAGTTTTGTCAAAAACACGACGATCAAAGACCTTTTTAATATCCCTTTGCGATTTCTGGAAGGAACTAAATGCCCCAACATATTTGGACATTTCCTTAATAAAGGATTCTCCAAACAACATGCCTTCAGCTTCCATTCCACCCTCATTATTTGCTAATTCAACTAGCTTGGGATCAATTTTGAGGAGAATAATCTTCCCCCTTTCCAAAGAAATTGCGGTGTTTGCATTCCCCAGCAAACACACCGCTCTCTGAATCCATTCCCTAAGTTCCTCTACATCCAAAACTTTCTTACTAACATATGCCTCTTTGTCCATATCAAATATCTTTGTCAGTGGTCCTTTTAAATCTAAAAGTCTGTCCTGACACATCCTTAGACCCTTGTCCATCCCTTTTTTTGGGTCGCTGACTCCTTTCCCTATGAATGCAATTATCTTAGCATCAAGATCAGGAGTCATTCCGATTTTGTTTGCCAAATTAGGTCTTGGGCAATCTGAACGGAGCCTCAATCTCACGTCCTTTGGAATCTGTTCCTCAGCCACATTTGTACATATTCTGCAACATGAAGAGCTGGACTCCATTCTGGAGACAAAGGGTGTTTCAATAACATAGGGTCAAACATTGACTCTCCTAAAGGGTCCTTGACCCCACCAATGCCATCTGAAATATATTTTGATTTAATCGCAACTGGCTTATCATTCTCCACAAATTCTACCTCAGATCAAAAATTGGATGAGCAGCTCAACTCAATCTCTGCGCTTGCAGAAGAATCATCGCAAAGGATATTTGTATGTCTTCTAGACTCCTTCTGACCTCTAACAAGGTCCCCTTGTGTGTCCTCGACACAACTCTTGTTGTTACAAAAAAACATACCCGGATTAACAGATTTAGCTTTTTTGCCTTTAAAAACAGCTGCATCCGTATTTTTCCTCTTTCTGCTCACTTTTCCACCTTTCTTTTCTTTTGGTACTGGACCTTCTCCAGCAGACCAAAAATGCTCATCTTGTGAGGGATGGCCATTATTTCTAATAAAATCCTCAAATGTTTTATCCATCTTTCTATCTAAGTCTGTTGCAAACTTATTCAACATTTGACTAATCTCCTCCAATCCTGACCCGGCTTGTGCATTTCCATTTTCCTCTGACATCTTGAATATACTATGAACACCACTGAGTAAATAAACAAGATGAATCAAAGCTCAAGGTAATCCTCACCCACCAAGATTCTTAATTCCTACTTAGAATTACTTCACAAATATGACCGACAGCTTACATAAACCATCCCTTCTGCACAACCAATTATGCTCGACCACCTGCTAATACGGATCACCGTTATTCCATCCAAGTTCAAAAACCACGTACACGACTCCCTAGTCAGTTTCTGACTAAACTGACACTTCTCCTCACGCTGTGCACACGCCTGAAACATACGCGATAAATAAACGTGCGTATGCCATCAGCGCGTCATTCCACCAAAGCAGCCTGACTGTAACATGGCTACTAGGGCATTATGACGTTCGCTGCACGCGCTCACCACTAACGGTAAGGACCATTCAATCCTAAGCAATACACATTCTGCATCGTTAAACTGCGACGTTAAAATCTATTATTCTTCCAGCAAATTTTTTTTAATTTTTTTATTGTAACGTGCCAAAATATGTTTATGCAGCAAATCAAGCGTTTTCAATATTATTGAAAAAAATGTTAATAATGACGCGCCGCATGTAAACTAAACAGCCTTCCCACACGGCACGACGATATTCTCAAACTTCTTCTTCTCAGAAATCTAAGAAATCGACAATTATACTTCATAGACAAATTTCAAAACATGTACGCTTACATAGAATAAACCTACAATCATTAAGTCACATCAAAATCTATCCGATTCTATGCTTAGTCTAAAAACGTAATTTATTAAATGACAGTCTCAGAATCTATGTTTAGATCAAATCTAAAGATATGAATTTCATTCATCCAGAGTTAAATAACACACCAAGAATAGAAAACAGATTGTTTCTAAGATAGTTTCAGAGCAACCGCATGCAAGACTTATCTTAAGGGCAGCAGCAAAAAAGAAGGAAGATGACTGCAGGTTCCGGCACATTGTTAGATTTCATCTGATGATCCCATCTTGAGACAGCAATCACTCTCGCGAAAAGCATTGAACATTCTCAATTTTGCATGAAAGAAATAACTGGCAACCCTTCTCATCCCACTGAAGTTAAACTGTTATCATCAAAGCATAATGTTAAGTCTACCAAAGTTACCATTGAGAATAAAATGCAAAATTCTCCTTCTCTACCTTCGCCTAAGATCAAACCTGAGAAAGTTCAACTCTTTTGTTTTCGTTGAGGGAGCAAAATTCACTTAGGTAATGCGAAGTTTTGTTTTGCTTTGAACCAGACTTATTACAAATGTGGGAAGAAAGGTCATCTGGCACTTCTCTGCAAAGCCATGGGATCCAACAAAGGGAACATGCAAATGGTCAAGTCCATTGAAGAAGACTTCATTGACTCTAGTGAAGAAAATGATAATATGTTGCCAATGTTATCTTCTTCATCGTTACAATCTGAGGGTGTTGTGGAAATCGCATCCATGAGTGGTTTGCGTAAAAGAAAATCCCCCTCATGCATTATTTGTGTGAATGGGAAAAAAGTAATTTGTTTGGTTGATTCCGGTTCCCCATTCACCCTTATCAATGCTAAGGATTTTGGGGTGTTAGAAGACATTCAGTTGCATCAGTCAAATATAAAATATTTTGCATACGGTGGCAAAAGAGTAGAAGTTCTTGAGAAATTTGAAGCAAATTTGGAATTCTGTGGGGATTTTGCCACAGGAACTGTATACATTGTTGAGGATGGTGCAAACTTGTTGGGATGGGAGGAGCAAGGAGAACTTGGCATCATTCTTGATCCTAATCATCCTAACATGGTTCTGTCTAGGCATGAAGCACGCAAATTTTATAATCCTTCCTCATCTTCCAATCTACCTAGTGTGTTGGTTATTGGACATTTATCGGGAGATGAGTGGGTTTCGAAGTATCCCGAAGTTTTTTGTGATAAACCTAGGAAGCTAAAGGGTTTTCAGCACCGCATCATCCTAAAAAGTGCTGCTAAGGCTGTTGCACATAAGGTGCGCAAGGTACCCCTGAGCTTGCGTGTGGAATTAAAACATGAACTTGAACGCTTATGCACCATGGATGTAATTAAGGCCATAGAGGGATTTGAATGGTTGGCCCCCATAGTTCTTGCACACAAGGCTGACAAGTTTCTTAGGATGTGTGTAGACTTGCGCGATCTGAATGCTAATATTTGGATCGACCGCCAGCCGTTGACCAATATAAATGAAATGCTTACAACATTAGATGGAGACAAGTATTTTTTGTCATTTGATATTTCCTCAGCTTACCATTAAATTGAATTAAGCAAGGACTCCAGACATCTCACCTTGTTTGTGACTCCGGAAGGAGCTTTCCGTTACAAACGAATGCCTTGTGGTCTGGCCTCGGCTTCTGCTGTGTTTCAGCGCCTCATGGGGAATTTATTCGAAGACACAGCAGGAGTCATGTTTTTCCAAGATGATATTCTTGTGTATGCACAAACTGAGGTAGAGCACGACAGCAGAGTTAAACATGTACTGGATACTGTGAAACTCCATGGGCTAACTTTAAGGAAGGACAAGTGTAAATGTTTTCTGGAAGGTGTGGATTATTTGGGTCACCACATTTCCTCTAAAGGAATTGAACCCAAAATTAAAATTTTAGATGCCATTCAAAATGCACCTTCACCAACCAATAAAGACCAACTTCACTCCTTTCTAGGCCTCGTGGAGTACTATGCCAAATTTGTGGGGAATTTTGCTAATAAGATCTCCTGTTTGCGTCAATTACTGAAGAAGAATGTTAAGTTTGTGTGGTGCGACAAGTGTGTTGACCAATTCAATCTTCTAAAAAAGGAAATTGTGCAAGCACGTCCTTTGAAATTGTTTTATATTAATGATAAGTGTATCGTCTCTACAGATGCCAGCAACATACGATTGGGTGCTGTTCTTATGCAAAGGAGGAGTGATGGTCGTGAGGAGATCATTGCGTTTGCCTCCAGGACTCTTCGTGGTGCTGAGGATTCGTACTCCACCATTGAGAAAGAGGCGTCAGCCTTATGGTGGGGTGTCCAGTACAATTGAAATTTCCTGTGGGGAAATGAATTTATCCTCAGGACCGATCACAAACCCTTGGTTGATCTCTTCACCACCAAAGGTGGCGGTTGCGCCACTCCACGGATTGCCAAATGGCAATATAGACTGCAGGATTTCAATTTCCGTTTGGTGTATGTTGCTGGTGTCAAAAATAACATTGCGGATTGTTTATCTCATTTGCCCCTTGTCAAACACATCAGTGAATCTCCTGAGGAGGATCTTGACATTGTGTGTGCCGTAGGTGCTGTTGTTGACATTATGAAAGGCGCACTTTCTGAACATGAATGGTTGCAAGCTTTATCAGAGGACAATGAAAACAAGATGGTCATTGACTTCTTGGTTCATGGTTGGCCTATCAACAAGGATTTGCCTCCCGAGTTAATTCCTTTCAAAAGAGTTTGTGATGAGTTATCCATGGTGGATGGAATTTTACACAGGGGGGGTGTTTTGGTCGTTCCTACATGCATGCAAAAAAAACGTTTTAGATCTGGCTCACGAAGGTCACCTTGGTATTCGTGCTATGAAAAGCAGAATCCATGAGGACTTTTGGTGGCCCGGGGTGAACAGGTCCATCGAGCATTATATTAGGGACTGTTGTGCATGTGTTCTCAGTAGGCCTGGGCGTAGTTCGCGAAGTAGCACTTCGCGAAGCTACGCAAAGTGAAGTTCGCACTACGCGAGCTACGCGTAGCACTTCGCGAACTGCGTAGTACCTTGTTCGCACTGTGCCAGATGTCGTTTTCAATGATTGCACAGTGCGAACAAGCAACCGGCACTGTGCAATCATTGAAAATGGCATCTTGCACAGTGCGAGCTGTAGTTTTCTGCTGCTCGAGTAGATTTTTACTCGAGCTTCAGCTTTCTCAACGCGAACTGGTAGTTTCTCATCGCGAGCGGTCGCGAGCATACGCGACCACTCGCAATGGGAAACCTGACCTCCTCGCGTTGGGAATCTCGCCGGGAGGTTTATTTTCCATGCTCGCGATCGCCAACTTGAAGTTGCTGATCGCGAACAAGGAAAAAGTCTCGCCGGGATGTCATTTTGCTTGCTCGCGGTCGCCAACTTGACGTTGAGGACCGCGAGCAAGCAAAAAATGACCGCAGCACTACGCAACACTACGCTACGCGTGTTCGCACTGTGCTACGTGCAGTTCGCGTAGTGCGAAGTAGCGCGAACTTCGCAAACTACGCGAGCGTAGCGTAGTGCTTCGCCCAGGCTTAGTTCTCAGCCATAAGACTCAAGTAACTCATCCCTCTCCCATTGATCCTATCATTGTCAAGAATTTGCCCTGGTGCAAATTAGCTTTTGACGTTGCTGGTCCTTTTGGGATTTCTGGAGGTTTTCGTTTGTATGCCCTAGTCTTAGTGGACTATATGTCCAAGTGGCCGGAGATTAAGTTTGTGGAGTGTGTGAATTCTTCGTCTGTCATTAATTTCTTCAAGGAAGTGTTTCTTCAGCAGGGGTTTCCTGAGGAACTAGTGACAGATAATGGGACCCATTGGTGTCTCTGGAAATGCAAAAGTTCCTCAAAGAAAACTACATCAAACACGTTTTAATTTCCCTTTATCACCCTCGAAGCAACGGATTGGTTGAACGCTTTAATCGCGTTATCAAAAGATCAATTACAATTGGCTTTGGTGAATAGTTTATCCTGGCGTATGGCCATTTCAGATATGTTGTGGGCAATCAGAACTACTCCTCATATTAGTACTGGGATGTCTCCTTTCACTCTGCTTAGGGGAAGAGTTGCCGGTTCTAAGTTGAACAAGGATTGGATGTCCAGGAAAGAAGTTGACCAAGCTAGACTTGTCAAGGTTGCCGATGTGAGAACTGCTGTTCAATCAAAGTACACCACTGTTTCTGGAAGGGTTTCTCCTGTGTGTGTTGGAGATTGGGTAAGAATCAAGATGCCTGGCTTCATTCACAAGGGGACTTCTCGGTTCTCAGCCCCGGCTAAGGTGAGAGAAGTAACAGACACTGTGGTGGTGTTGAAGAATGGCAAGATTTTGAATAAGTGTGCTATTTCTGTTGTTCCTCATTCCACAATTGTGTATGTTGGCGGGAAAATGGGTGTTCCTTTTGATTCCGCTAATGTAACTCCTGTTCTTCCAGGTTGCTCTTCGTCTAATGCAGATTCTTCTAATGGCAATGTTCGTTCGGATTGTTCTTCTTCTAACAGGTTTTCTTCCAGATTGAGATCTACTATTGTTAAGTTTCAAGATTATGTTATACATTGATGATACTGTGTTTTTGTGTTACTATATTTTTCTTCTAGGATGAGATCGAATCCGGTTAAATGTCAAGACTTTCAATGCATTAATGTACCTTGTTTTTATAGTTGTTGATTCTTGCTTTTCTATTTTTCTCATTGGCTATTATCCATTTCCCTCCCTTCTTTTCTTTTCTTTTATTGTGTGGGAAGGGAGGTGTGTTGGGTTCTCCTTCACGTTCCACCTTGTAGAATTCTCCTGCAGCACTGTTCCCTGTGTGGAACATAGAATGCTTTGTTGTGGGAGTTGCTGCCTGGGAGCTGCCCTGATGGGACATAATTAAATGAAGTACCAACCTTATCTGCATTTGTACTTCTTTTCACAGACACAGCCAATTAACGCGGGTTCAACATATTCTCATACGTGTACGATACACAACTCATCCTCATACTGTCCGAAGACCCCACCATCACCAAAACCAACTTCCACAGATGTATGTTGAATGTTGACGACTGCATGAAGGACAATTATCTCAAGTTCAACTCAGACAAAACAGATGTCCTCATCTTTGGAAGCAACCTGTCGCCATGGAAGAAAACATGGTGGACAGTGCTCCTCATACCATCACACACCCCCATAGGCCACACCCGTAATCTTGCAATCATCCTGGACAACAAGCTATCCATGAAAAAACAGGTAAATACAGTTTCCTCAGCCTGTTTCAACACTCAGCGTATACTCGGCAAAATCTTTAGGTGGCTCCCCATCAACATCAGAAAGACCGTCACACAGGCCCTCATCACCATCATATTGGACTACGGGAACATGCTCTACATAGGTATAACCACACGTCTACTGATGAGACTTCATACAATATAGAACTTAGCAGCAAGACTCATCTGCGACCTCCCGAGAAGAACTCACATCACATCAAAAACTGCACTGGCTCTGAATCCAGAAGCGGTGCCAGTTCAAAATGCTGACCCACGCACACAAAGCCTTGCACAATATAGGGCCTTGATAAATCATCAAGTGCATCACTTTCCACAAACCAACCAGACTCCAATGCTCCGCCTCCCTCTCCTTTGCTGACACCCCCCCAAATCTGGAGAAGCAACAGCAGAGGGCGCTTATTCTCCCACCTAACGGCCAAGGCTTGGAACGATATTCCCATGCACCTAAGGACCACCTTCTCGCTCCAGGAGTTCAAGAAAGGACTCAAAACATGACTGTACAACTGAGCAGAGTACCACCAAGTTGTGGAGCTCACCTGGTGTTTCTGCAGAGACGAGGTGGATGGACAGATACCGGATCCCAACTTCCCTCACCCACCAATTCAGATCAACACAGTAAAAGCCAAAGAGGTGAAAGTGGGGAAGAGGGGAAACAAAACAAGGAAAGGGGAATAGGAGTAGAACATGATGGTATGTCTGGCATGATGTTCTTATAGGTTTGATTGCATATACATCCTAGGTGAAAATGACATGTAGTAAATAATGTCCATGCATACAAAGGACAATAATATTAATAATGATGTGATATATATTTAGGAGGGATATACCTGATGGACATCCTTCTTCCAATTCAATTTAAGATATGGACATGTAGGAATAAAGTTAGAACTGTTGTGTCTACAAGAAAATAAAAGTACAAAGCATTAACATTAGGACTGCAGAACCAGGCATTCAATCATGAAAAGCGTAAACTATACTAACCTTAATGAAGACCACCATAAGTATCCACTATACCTAAAGGTTATATCTATCCTGAACTACTAGAAAGAAAATAAAAAACGTATTTTCCTAGACAGGATAAAAAAATAAGAGAAACAATACACAAAAAGGTGCTGGGTCAGATTAGGATAGGCTATCCTTAGGATTCACAAAAAGTAACCAATTACCACTCTCTTATTTAACAGCATAGGAGTGAATGCAGAAAAAAACAAGGAAGAATCTCCAAATCCACACTGTGTAGAATGCAGGAAATCAGATAAGTGAAAATACATTAATCACATGTTTCTCAATCCTACCGTCATACTGGAGGCTAGGATACTTTAAATAAAACACAACCATTCTCTTTCCTTACAGGTTAAGGCAAAAACTGTGCAGTGGGAGCGCTGGCCCGGAGAGGAGCTAGCGAGGGAACGCCAACACAGCTGCTGACCTGGAAGAAGGACTGCAACTTGAAAGAGAAAGACTCTACCCATCGTTGCGAGAATGCGCTGGAGACTTCTCTGTGACCCGAAGCATATCTGATCAAGACTGCAGGTTAGTGCAGGGAAATACTGGAGTGCGGGAAGTCTCAGTAGGAATCTGTGATGGAACGCAAAAGTGCGCTCCATTCACAGACCGCCCTCTTTATTGGACCTAAGCATCGCCCCTGCTCGCGGACATCCTTCGGTGAGCAGGCAACCATGACAGTACACTCCCCCTAGAACCCCCCCTACAGGCTTGGGTTTAGCTGGATAATGTCGATTGAACAATTGCAAAAGCCTGGAAGCATGAACATGGCTAGCGGGTTCCCAAGGCCGTTATTCAGGCCCATACCCTTTCCGATGTATCAGATACTGCAGTCTGCGTCGTACTCTACGGGGTCCACAATGTAGTCCACTTCGTATTCTGGCTCGCCAACCAATGCAGGGGGGGGGTTGTACAGGGGATTCACTGACAAAATCTCAATGTCAAAAACCTAGATGAAAAAAAAATGCAAAAATATCGACTCCCGGGGGGCGTGGCTTGCAGCCGAGCAAGATGGCCGCAGCCTAGTTGGGCTCCGAGGGTGAGATCGACTCCCCTGACATCCGTGCAGCATCCGTGAAGCGATCCGACTCCAGGGTCCCTGTACTGACGGCGGAGGCGAAGTGACACTGTTTGATCCGATCCCGGAGTTTCCCGGGCACCCAGGGCGTGAGCAGCGAGGTTCGGGGATTTGCGGCCTGCATTGGCGCTGGAAGCCGGGGCCTCGAGTGACTGCGGTGCCCCGAGCGGAGCGCGACCGGACCGGGCCGTCTCTGAGGCGGAGGCGGTGTGTTTGCGGCCCCTGGCGGACCAATGCCTGAGAGGAGGGAAGAGGCCTGAGCGATACTGAGGCGAGCAGCCCGGCGGGGGCGGAGCACCCGGGCACGGAGATCCTGATCGGCCCCTGCTGCGAGGACCGACTGGCAGAACGGAGCTGGGGTGCTGCTCGTCCTGGCTGCCTGTATAACGACTCCTGGAGCTGCTGCCTGACGCCGGTGAGGCCCCCCGGGGCGCCTATTAATAATTGTGACCGGAGGTGAGGACTGAGGGCTGTGCACCCGCCCTTTGCTGAATTTCGCTGTGCCCTGGACGCTTCGCCGGGCTGAACCCAGGCGAGCGACTGGATGCGGTGTGCATCTCCTGGACTGCCTGAGTGAGACGTCGCCCGGTCAGGGAGGCCCATTTCACCGGCTCACTAGTGGTGAGCGAGAAGGAAAGTCTGGTGGCACCACCTGCTGCGACTATGAGCGGGAAGGGGCCCAAAGGGAACCCGCAGGGCAAACTCGACAAATTCGCCTACACCAAGGACTCCTCCGCATTGACGGACCGTGGCGGGCGCACCGAGAAGCTGACGACGGATAAGGAGACGCCTAAGGTAACGCTGGAGGACATTATGGCTGCCTTGACACAAGTGCAGACGACTGTGGGGTCAATTTCCACGGACGTGTCTCTTCTCTGCGCGGACTTCCAAAAAATGTCCGCCAGGGTTGCGGATGTGGAACAGGTGACGGAGACCCTAGCAAAAGACTCAAGCTATCTCCTGCAAAAGGTGTCTCAGTTGGAGGCGGACAACAAGCGCATGGCGGCCAGGCTGGACGACCAAGAGGGGCGCTCTCGCCGCAACAACGTGCGCATCAACGGGATTCCCGAAAGCGAGGGGCACCCGGCCATGGACCTCTACATTGAAGACTTGATCAAGTCCAAATTACAGCCCAGGGGCCTGTCAACCTTTTTCTCGGTGGAACGCGCCCATAGAGTACCCGGCGGCCGACCGAGAGTGGGTGCGCCCCCGCGGCCTGTCCTGGCCCGCCTGTTTAATTTCCGCGACAGAGACGCCATTCTTCAGGCGGCGCGGGTGGCGCCGCCCATCTGTCTCCAGAATTCCACGGTGTCCTTCTTCCCGGATTACACGGCGGCGGTGGCGGAGCAGCGGCGGTGGCGGAGCAGCGGCGGTGGCGGCGCAGTGCCGCAGCTTCTTGGAGGTCAAAAAGAAACTACGGGCTCGAGAACTCCCCTACGCCATGATCTTCCTGGCGCAACTCCGCGTTGTGGCGGATGGCAAAACGGTATTTTTCAACACACCGGAGGAGGCTCACGACTGGCTGGAGGGATGGCGCCAAGCTAAGGGTGGTGGGCGCTCGACCTGCAGGACGAGGCGCTTAGGGAGTGAGGAGGACTCTGATGGCCGTGACCGGCGCGCGGAGGAGGCTGAGGGGGAGCCCACCGGATGACATCGTGGCAGCGGCTGCCCCCGGCATGAAGTCGGAGACTAATACCTGGTGCCCGCCGATGCTGGACTGGCCTATGTCCTATTGCCAGAGGGTGTGAACGATGGGACCTGGGGACAGGGGATGTTCTGGTCTTCCTCGGACCCCACGCTCCTTACAGCGCAAGTACTGGTTGGGGTTCTGGGAATGGAGCACTCTGCTGAGTTGGGGTGGCGGGCAGTTCTAAGTCCGTGTGGCAGGGAGGCAGGGAGGGGGGTTTGGGGATGGGGGATGTTTTACGGTTTTGTTGTTATGTTGGGGTTCTGTAGGACACGGGCCTTTGACCTAAACCCAGCGCGATCTCGCTGCCAGACACATGCATCACGCCACGCTATCCGCACCATGATCCGTCACTTCGCCCAGCCACCGTAATGTCTGGCGTGTTGCACGACCCACCCCCTGACAACACTCTGACTCCCGTGCAACCCCTCTCTTTACTCTCGTGGAATGTACGGGGACTGGGGGATAAAATCAAGCGGGGCCTGGTCCTGCACAGCCACAAAAGATGTTCCCCGACAGTGGTCCTGCTCCAGGAGACCCACCTCACTGTCATCACAACTAAAGCGCTTGATAGATGGGGGTATAAGATGGTGGCGCACTCTGAATTCTCCTCCGGGTCCCGGGGGGTTGGTATCTTGCTGCGGCGTCAGTCCCACTTGATCGTGCTCAGTGTACACACGGACGGGGCTGGGCGCTTCGCCGCAGCACACACTCAGTGGGAGGGGGCGGCCCCTCAACATAGTGTCTGTCTATATCCCACCTGGACTGCACGCTTCGACGCTCCCGGCACTCAGTGAGTTTCTGCTCGCACTCCCAGAGGGGGAGGTGTTATTGGGTGGCGACTTTAATGCTGTAATGAACGATCTTACTGACCGGTCTCCACCTCGGGGGAAGAGTGGGGGAGTGTCCCGCCTTGCGGGGTTCGCGACGGCGATCGGGTTAACGGACTTATGGCGGCTCCATCATCCGACGGCACAACAGTACACGTATCACTCAGGGGTGCATGACAGTCTCACCCGCATTGATTACTTTCTGGGTTCCCCCGGTTGCCTTCACAATATTGACAGTATAGACATTAGACCCAGAGGCATCTCTGATCACTCCCCGATCCTCTTGCACTACACCAGTTACCACCTGGTGCGCCGTCACGTTTATCCGCTGCGCCCTAGCTACATGCGCCTACCAAAGATTAATAAATCCATAGTGCAGGCAACGAAACTTTACTTCAAGGAAAATGCCGCCTCGGTCGACTCCCCGGCAGTTCTCTGGGAAGCGTACAAAACGGTGGTGCGGGGCCGAGCGATGGCCGCCATTTCGGAGCACAGGCGGGAACAGGTAGCTGAGCTGCAGTCGCTTGAGCTCGAGCTCCGGGCGGCGGAGGCTCGCCAGGCCGCGGCTCCCTCCCGTGCAGCCTCACATGACCTGCATGTGATTCAGACGAAATATAAAGAGCACCTCGCAGAGCGCGTCAGGCAGCGCCTAGAGGCCTCGAGGCACACGGTTTATGATGTGGGAGATAAAACCGGTAGGCTGCTGGCGTGGCTTGACAGGCGCGATACGGGCACCAGGTGGATTGCGCAGCTGAGCACGGATGAGGGGGAAGTAGCGACAGACCCACGAGTAATAGTGCGCACTCTGGCAGAGCACTTTCGTGGAGTATACTCCTCCAACTCGTCCATGACGGTGGAGATTGCGCTGACATACATCTGAGACCTGCAGATGCCCAAGCTTTCCCCTGAGGCTCGAGAGGCACTTGAGGCTGAGCTCACGGTAGAGGAGCTCCAGGCGGCTATCAACGCGCTGAGCCTGGTAAGGCGCTCGGACCGAACGGCATCCCAATCGAGCTTTACCAAATGCTCTCCGAGACGTTAGCACCGCACCTACTGAATATGTTTACGCACAGCCTCGAGGTGGGAGAACTCCCTGAGGACCAGCGAACGGCCACCATTGTGGTAATTCCGAAGCCGGGTAAGCCGGCGGACCGATGTACCTCCTACCGCCCCATCTCGCTGCTCAACGCAGAGGCCAAGATCCTCGCGAAAGTGTTGGCCGCCCGGCTCACACCTCAGTTATCTGACATAGTACACCCGGATCAATCCGGTTTTATGCCTGGCAGAAGCACGTCTCACAATTTGAGGCGACTGCATGGTGTGCTGGCCCGAGTGGAGCGGTTGCAGGAACCGGCTGTTCTTCTCTCCCTTGACGCACGAATGGTGTTCGACATGGTGGAATGGCCCTTTCTCTTCGGGGAGTTCCAGCATTTGGGGTTCGGACCCAAATTTTGTGCCTGGATCCAACTCCTTTATGCTAAACCGCTGGCCCATGTCGCGGCCAACGGACACATGTCGGAGGACTTCCCCTTGACGCGTGGCACGAGGCAGGGCTGCCCTCTGTCGCCTCTGCTTTTCGCCCTAGTGCTCGAGCCGCTCGCGGCTTGGATCCGCTGGGAGCCCATGATGCGGGGCCTCCGGTGGTCTGCCGACTGGGAGGACCGCGTCTCTCTCTATGCGGATGGCATACAGCTCTATTTGTCCTCCCCGAGGCGTTCCATCTTGACGCTACTTAACATCTGTGAGATTTTCGGCCGGGCGTCTGGCTATACGATCAACTGGTCGAAGTCGGTCCTCCTGGTGCTGCGGGGCCCGCCTCCACGGCTACCGGCGAGCTGCCCGCTCCGAGTGGCGGAGGGGTCGTTCAAGTACCTAGGGATACACATCTCGTTGGATCAGATGGAGTTCTTCAAGCGCAACCTCAGCCCTCAGATGGATCGCCTTAAGCGGGATGTGCAGTACTGGGGAGCGTTGCCCCTGACCCTGGTTGGGAGAGCGGCGCTCTTCAAGATGATGGCTCTGCCGCGGTTTCTATACGTGCTGGAGAATACCCCGTACCAGGTGCCTCCGGCCTACTTCTGCGTGATAGCGGCGCAGGTGTCCAGCCTGCTCTGGGGCAACAAGCCGGCGCGCATAGCACAGTCCAAACTGGTTTGCGGGTGGTATGATGGAGGAATTGCGCTCCAGGATATCCAGCTTTATTACTGGGCGGCGCAGCTGAAGGTGATTAACCAGTGGCTCCACGCGCCTCAATCTGACCCGGCATTTAAGGCGGACAGGGACGTGCTGGGTGAAAGGGGTATGCTGTCCCCACTGTATGATACCCGAATGGCCTCGAGGATGATCGGCCCTTTGAGGCAGACTATATCCATCTGGCATGCCGCGCAGGCCAGGTTGGGATGGCGAGGGGTCTTGACTCAGCTTACACCTCTATGGGATGCCAAGAAGCTGGGATGTTTGAGGGACAGTAAGGGCTTCGACGTTTGGGACAACATTGGAATATCGGTGATAGGCGATGTGTGGCAAAAGGGGGAGATCGTCCAGTTCGCGCGCCTGCAACAGCAGTACAAGCTGGCCCCCTCTGAGTGGTTCAGATACCTCCAGATGAGGCATGCCCTGATGTCACAGCTGACTCCTGGCGCGAAGGTTCCGGAGGCGTCCCCGCTGGAGGACAGGTTGCTAACGGAATACATGCCGAAGAAGGCTACTTCCTTTACGTACCGCAAACTGATCAACAATCTGCCGGACCCCATGGGGCGCTTGCGGGAGAAGTGGGCTGACGAACTCGGCGACTTTGATGACCCAGAGTGGCGTGAGGCACTGGCCTCGCCGCGCGAGGCGGGTATACCATCGAGACTGTGACTGGTGCAGCTTCGTATTTTACATCGCTCCTATTACACCAGGTGCTTACTACACAGGATGGGCAGAGCGCCACACCCCTTCTGCTTGCGGGGTTGTGGGGAGGAGGGAACTTTTTACCACACTATCTGGGACTGCCCAATCGTTCAAGACTTTTGGAAGCGAGTGCTACGTACAATGTCACAGGCGTGTGGGATATCGTTGATGCCGGAGCCCAGACGCTGTTTGGTAAATGTATGGGAACCCAATGATCTCGATCGTCAGACGCAGGGCTGGGTGACGCTGGGGATCATGACGGCCAAACGGAATATAGCCCAAAAATGGGGTGCGGTGGAGGCGTCATTGCTCTCCATATGGCGTAGGGAGATGGATGCAGCCATGTTTGCAGAGCGTTCTGTATTTATTAAACGGGGATGTCCTCGCAAGTGGGCCAAGGTCTGGGGGGCGTGGAACAAGCACAGGGGAGGTATATGCGATCCACCGCCTCTTTCAGATGAAGACTCCTCAGATTCGGATGGTTAAGCGGGCCTGCAGGTTGGTGGGGAGGTGGGGAGCCAGAGTCTTTCGCACAGCAGTAGAGCTAGGGTTGGTTGAAGAATTGTGCACTTGGGTGGTGATCTATCAAGGGTTATGTACGCAAGGTTCGTTTCAGTGTCCTACTGTTTTAACTGTTTACAAAACAATAAAAATTCTTTTACAAAAAAAAAAATATCGACTCCCTATACTTAAACAGGTAAGTACAAAAATATATAGAAAAAAATATAATATCAGTGTTAAATATATAGTTGTACAATATATATATATATATATATATATATATACATATATATATTTCTTAACCACTCGTAAGCACACTTCCTAGGAGGAAATCACGAGCGCAGACCTCTTGTCGTGCCAGCAGTTTTATTTATTTACAATCCCCATAACGGATGTCAGGACGCGTTTCGGCCGTCACAGCAGCCTTGGTCACCTGACCACACATCCGTGCAGGCCCGGTATTTAAAGTGCAAATGCAACACATTTTTTTACTTTTCTGTCATAGACATAGAAAACATGTATACACGAAGAAATACTATGTAGGCACAATGCGATTGAAATGGAAATTCAGTTTTCACAATTTCATAAATTATATTGCATTGCGTCTGACAATAATAAAAGCCTAAATGCATATATTAATATCAGTAAAAATACTTCAATTGCGTATCTTTGTGTCACGTCATAATATGTCACATTAATATTCATATAAAGTGCTCACCGTGCTAAAGAAAAAAGCCCTAAATGAGGGACAACTTTAAAAGAAAAAAAGAAGAAGAATAACCACAGTAGTCCATCAGATAACAAGTATGTTAAAGTGCATAAATGCCCCACTGATGGAAGGACATAAAGTGGCTAGTGCTAATCTAAATAGAATGAGGCGAACAAACCTATAAAATCAGATAAGGTGCATAATGCAACAGTACTTGATAATCTAGTTTAACTAATGCTACTAGTGCTTGTCAAACTCTATGTACAGTTTCAAATAAAGTGCATGATGCAACAGTACTAAATACCATAAAGTGACTAATGCAACTAGTGCAAAACACATCTTGGCAATCAACTAATGGAGACCACCGATCTAAAAATACAATTCAATCCTATTATGTAAACATACAGAATGGACGGAGAAAATATCCCATACGCAATTCATTTTTAGCAATCAAATTCATCTGAGTCACGAAAGGCAAAAAGAATATACAGACATTATCTATGAGGGATAAAAACCAGTGACATGATTAAAATGATCAATAAAAGGAGATGGGAATATAAGATTGTTAATACTACCCTACAATATCCTAAAAACCAATCATTAAAATATGCACATATGACCCCAATATGTATTCCACCTATATTTGTTTTGTGATGGAACCAAGGAATGGATGTGTATGTCTGTATGAAATTCAAAGAAAGGTGTAAAGATCCTCCGTGGCATTGAGGCCACCTGGCCATTTCGAATCGAACTCTAGAATGTATTGAGTCTCCAAACGACGCAGTGTGGCCTCCCTATTGCCACCTCGTTTTCTCAGTGGTACAGATTCGATGGCAAAATATTTCAGGCATTTAGGGTTGCTGTTGTGTACCTTTTCAAAGTGCCTAGCCACGGGATAATTTTGATCCTTGTTATTAATGGCTCTAATATGCTGCAAAATGCGTTTGTGTACCGCCAGTTTTGTGCTGCCAATATATTTTAAAGTGCAGTCACATTCTAGGACATAGACACAATAGTCCGTTTTGCACGTAAGGTGTTGTTTAATTTCCCGTTGTGTATTGGGGAATTTCGTGCAATAAGTTTTGGTATTTGTACCAAATTGGCAGGCCTTGCATATAGAGCATTTGTAAAAACCATTTCTAATAGGCAGCCACATTTGTTTGTTGGAGGTGTCTTGGCTGTTGGCAGTTAACATGTTACCCATACTTTTTGCTTTACGAAAGGTGATAGAGGGATTAAGTGGCATAAGTCCCCCTATCACTGGGTCTTCGCGTATAAAATGCCAATGTTTCCTCATGATATTCCTTAATTCCTTTTCCTGTTTGGAATATGTTAAAATAAGGCGTACTGGTTCATTATCAGTATTTGAAACCTCATTTTTATCTTTTTTTCTATATTCCAAAATTTCCTCTCTTGGTTTTAGCCGGGATCTATTCATGGCCGCTTCCACTACTTCCAAACTATACCCTCTATCTAAAAACCTAGTCATGCATTCTTTTTGTTTAATTTCCGTATCCAGAGGGTCACTACATATACGTCGGATACGGAGCATCTCCCCATACGGGATGCTTTTAATAAGATGTGGGGGATGCGCACTGGTTGCATGAAGGAGTGTGTTGCCTGCCGTAGGTTTTCTAAAAAGGGTAGTAGTTAAAATGTTATTATTAACTAAATCCTGTACATCTAAAAATGTCACTGTCTCATTACTAACATTTGATGTAAAAGAAAGATTAAAATTGTTACAATTGATTTCCTCTACAAATTTGAGTACACTTTCCTTAGATCCCTGCCATATGATAAAAAGATCATCAATATAACGGAACCATCGCATCACATTTTGAGTAAAAATCTGCTGATATTGTCGCCTGATCACCAGCTCCTCCCACCAGCCCATAAATAAACAAGCATAGCTGGGGGAGAAGCTGGCGCCCATAGCTACTCCTCGTAATTGCTGGAAAAAACAACCATTGAATAAAAAAAAGTTATTTTCCAAACAAAAGGAAAGCATGTTCAATAACATTTTAGTATGATCAGCAAATTCAATTGTCCTGGTACTCAAATAAAACTCTGCCGCTCTCAGGCCATCTTGGTGTTTGATGCTGGTGTATAGTGAACATACATCCAGGGTGACTAATAGATAATCCTCTTTCCATTTAAAATTATCAATCTTTTTAAGGAAGTCACCAGTATCTTGGATGTATGAATCCAGTTTTTTCATATGGTCTTGCAGGAAATAGTCAATGTATTTTGAAAGGTTCTCAAAGGGGCCATCACAGGCAGATATGATAGGTCTGCCCGGAGGTGAGGTCAGACTTTTATGAACCTTGGGGATGAAGTACATGTAAGGCGTTGATGGATATTCTTTTTTGATGAATTTGAATTCTTCCCAGCTAAGGAGACCCAAGCCTTTCCACGCTAATACATTTTTAAATAGGGTCTCCTGCGCATTTTTATATTTGAAAGGGGTACTTTTGCTATAACATCCTACTTCATCCAATTGTCTGTGCGCCTCTTTGAGATAATCCGCTGTGGGCCAAAGTACAATATTTCCCCCTTTATCGGAATTGCGGATTATTAAATCAGCCTTCTGTAGCTTTGAAATCAATTGTTTAAATCTCCTTTCTTGATTGCAATATTTCTTTTTTCTTACTGAATTGCTCATGTACATAAGTTTTTTTAGTTGAACTGTCACATGGTCATTAAAGGTGTCCAGCCCGTCATGGGACGAAATAGGGATAAATTTAGATTTCGGTTTGAAGGGAGTATCAGGCTTCTTTTGGTTGAGAGTTGGCATTGATTCACCTGCCTCTACCTGGTCGCCTGTTGCCAGTTGGTATAAGTCATTATATAGGGCTGCATCAGAGACTTGGAGGTTGCTGGGACTGTTGCTGTTGCTAGACCTTTTGTCAATATCCAGGCCCGGCTTCTGTAGATATAGTTTTTTGAGTTTTAGTTTCCTAATAAATAGGTACACGTCTGCCCTGGTACGAGTATAATGGAAACTCGTTTCCGGGCAGTAGCTCAGGCCCAAACTCAATAGTTGGTTTTCTGCTTTCGTAAGGTCTATTTGTCCCAGGTTGATGATAGTCTTGATTTTGTCAGCCTGAAAACCAACATTCTCTGTCTCTAATACCTTCGGGAGCGTCCGCGACCGCGTCCTCTCTTCCTTGGTTCGCCGTTGCTTATTTGCCCGACGTCTCGCCCGTCTTCTTTGGCATTTTGTGGTGCCTTCATGTCTTGTGGTCTTGGTCTCAATGTCTCCCTTCTTCCCTGTTTTAAAACATCCAACTCTTCCCCCACCGTCAGTTTAATTCCTGATGTATTACGTGTCCCTTCATTTTCAGATTCACTTTCCAGTGCGGAACTGGAAAGTGAGGAAAGTTCCACTTGTTCCATTTGAGGTCCCTTATTCCCATATCTTTTTTTGGCTGTAGCTGCTCTCAGGGAATCATAGCGCCGCGAGAAGGTGAAGATTTGACCATTTGCGTAATCATCGCGGTCCCTTTTAAACTTCCATATCTTCCGTTCCTTTATTTTCTCCTCCTCTTTTTCCAGCCGCTTGTTCATCTCTTCCCTTAATTTTGCTTGCTGCTGGGGATCATGTTTTTGTTGTTCAATTTATACTTCATGCGCGTCTATTTTTATTTGCAAGGCTGCCCCATCTATTTCAGCATATTTTACTAAAATCTGGACTAGACGCCTGGACGAGTCCAGATTGCATTCTCCCCATTCTGCCATCATAAGGGGATTGGGTGTCTCATAGCTGGGGGCCAGCATAATGCGAAGCCCCCTTGGAATTCTTCCAACATCTAAATATCTTTTAAGTGATCGGGCTTCCCACCACTTGGCAGTTTCTTGTTTTTTCATTTTCTCCAGAATTTTGAATTGTTCTCTTAAGCCAGTAGGCTCTTTATTAGTCTCATTTGATGCCTTGGCTTGTATAGTCGCCTCATTCTCTAAAGCATCAGAGAATATTTCATTAGCGGCAAGCTCACGGGCTGCACGCGTGTCAGCCGACATCCTTTTTTGGGGGGTTTCAACTGAATTAAACTGCTTTTTGACACACTGGGGAAACAATATTACGGGTAAAGCTAAGAACACTTGTAAGTCCGTTTTTCCTCCCAGTGCGGGCACACCTCCTTCCCGGTAACCTCCAAGCCAGAAAGCCAACGTAATTTCTTACCGGAGGGATAGAAGCATAATACGGCACTGGACGCTCCTCACACGGTGACAGCTCAGCCGAGCATTCCTCACCAGCGGTCGAAGAGCACCTTCTCGTGCTTCAAACTCCTCCGGATAACGCCGTACTGGTTACTCTGTCGGGTCCCGAGGGGCTTTGCCTGGTTCCTTTTCCTGGACTCTGCGAAGTGCCCCGGGGGTCCCCGCCGTCACTTACCACAAGCCTGTGGTTATGTCCGCCCGGGAAACCCTCGAGTGCAGCAGCTGATTTCGTAGCAAATCCTCTTGCATAGGAGGGGGTCTGCGAGCCGGCAGCAGCCGCCTGCCGGTAATGTTTCTTAACCACTCGTAAGCACACTTCCTAGGAGGAAATCACGAGCGCAGACCTCTTGTCGTGCCAGCAGTTTTATTTATTTACAATCCCCATAACGGATGTCAGGACGCGTTTCGGCCGTCACAGCAGCCTTGGTCACCTGACCACACATCCGTGCAGGCCCGGTATTTAAAGTGCAAATGCAACACATTTTTTTACTTTTCTGTCATAGACATAGAAAACATGTATACACGAAGAAATACTATGTAGGCACAATGCGATTGAAATGGAAATTCAGTTTTCACAATTTCATAAATTATATTGCATTGCGTCTGACAATAATAAAAGCCTAAATGCATATATTATTATCAGTAAAAATACTTCAATTGCGTATCTTTGTGTCACGTCATAATATGTCACATTAATATTCATATAAAGTGCTCACCGTGCTAAAGAAAAAAGCCCTAAATGAGGGACAACTTTAAAAGAAAAAAAGAAGAAGAATAACCACAGTAGTCCATCAGATAACAAGTATGTTAAAGTTACATATATATATATATATACATATATATAATAAAATATTCAAAATGTAATATATTAAATAATATTATTTTTAAATAAAGTAGATTTAATATACATTTTAAGAAATATAACATAAATGTAATTAAAAAAGTTAAACACACATAATAATAATAAATAAATATATATTTATTCACTTTAAAACAATTATTAAACTATTAATTTTCATTTACTTTATAATTTTAAAATGATATAAAAATTATATAAAAATATACATTGCTATTCCCACTCTAGTGAGTGCAACAATAGTGAAAGTGTTGCATAGCGGAGGGGTAAAAATTACTATTTCCTCTCCAGTGAGTGCAACAACAGGGAAAGTGTTGGATAGCAGAGAGGTAAAAATTACTATTCCCATTCCAGTGAGTGCAACAGTAGGGAAAGTGTTGTATAGCGGAGGGATAACATTTTCTATTCCCACTCCAGTCAGTGCAACAGTAGGGAGAGTGTTAGATAGCGGAGGGGTAAAAATTACTATTCCCACTCCAATAAGTTTAATAGGAGGGATAGCGTTGGATAGTGGCGTGGTAAAAATTACTATTACCACCCCAATGAGAGCAACAGTAGGGAAAGTGTTGGATAGCGGAAGGGTAAAAATCACTATTAGCATTCCAGTGAGTGCAACAGTAGAGAAATGTTTGGATTACGGAGAGATAAAATTTACTATTCCCCCTCCAATAATTGTAACAGTAGAGAAAGTGTTGGATAGCGGAGGGGTAAAAATTACTATTCCCACTCCAGTGAGTGCAACAGTAGGAAAAGTGTAGGATAGTGGCGGGGTAAAAATTACTTTTCCCACTCCAGTGAATGCAACAATAGGGAGAGTGTTAGATAGCGGAGGTATAAAAATTACTATTCCCACTCCATTGAGTGCAACAATAGGGAATGTTTTTGATAGCGGAAGGGTGACAATTACTATTCCCACTGCAATAAGTGTAACAGTAGGGAAAGTGTTAGAGAGCGGAGGGGTCAAAATTACTATTACCACTCTAATGAGTGCAACAGAAGGGAAAGTGTTGGATAGCGGAGCAGTAAAAATTACTATTCCTACTCCAGTGAGTGCAACAGTAGAGAAATTGTTGGAATACGGAGAGATAACATTTACTATTCCCACCTCAATAATTGTAACAGTAGGGAAAGTTTTGGATAGCGGAGGGGTAAAATTCACTATTCCCACTCCAATCATTGTAACAGTAGCGAAAGTGTTGGATTGCAGAGGAGTACCAAAGAGCAGCCGATTCTGATCCGGGTCGGAAGGGCACCAAACGCGATCCGGCCGGAAAAACTATGAGCCATACGTGTGTTTCCCACCCCACTCGTACAGCTGTACGAGCGAACCAGTACGATGCGTGCTACATGAAATTCACCGACCAAGTCGTTTCTGGGTCCGGACTGCTCCGTACGTCTCGGTCGTAAGCTAACCATGGCTTGCAATGGATGCGATTCACAACCGAGCCAGTACGATGCACGCATCGGACAACCTGTGCGAGCCAAATTGTCCGGCTCGCAAAAGCTCCCGGAGTCGGTCTTTGGGGGTCTGCGTCAGACCCCCCGACACCCGCAGCCGTACGACTCGCACACAGGGGGAGACCCATGGGTCTACCCAACATAGGCATGTACGGTGCGGATGGCACCGACGCGTACCCACTGTTGGGGGCGCACTCGTTTGAGACGTACCCATTCAGTCAATGGGAGCGCATGTACAACTGGCTCCCATTGACTTCTATGGGAGTCCGACCAAACCGAGTCCGACAGCATACGTGCGCATCGTACTCGCTCGGTCGGACTGTAGGGATCCGGCTCGGTCAGACAACACTCCGGATCCGACTCGGTCGGAGTGCTTTCCGACCCGGATTGGAATCGGCCCCTTAATATTCTCACTCTAGTCAGTTGAAAATTAAAAGCAAACAAAATATTAACAACAACAAAAATATTTAAAACACAAAATCAATAAAAATAATATAAATGTGTTAAAAATTAAAATACAAATATATTTAATATTACAAAAAATTATATTATAATGTTAAATGCATATGACACATACCTACATATATTATATTAAATAAAATAAAATAGATTTTCAAACAAATAAATATTTATTTTAGAAATTCTATAGAAACAAATACATGAATTACATAAATTGACTTTTTTTTATTTCCTAGCCTATAAAACCACACAATTCCCAACCCACATGTAAATTTAAAAATAAATGTACTTATATAATTAACATACTTAATTCCCAATTAAAGAAATATCATTGATTAAAAAACAAATTAAAACTCATAAAAATGATTAAACTTCCCACACTTTAAATTCATAGCCCCCACAAAAAACAGCTAAGGTTGAACTGTAAAAAAAATAATTACCCAATTAAAACTTATTTTCAATTCAAAAACTAATAGCATTTAACAACTATTTATAAAATAAGTACAATTAATTTACTCCCACCCTTTACCTCCTTAAAAGTAAAACCCATGCACAAAAAATGTAAACAATTACCCTAATTAAATATCAATTACATAATCAATATTAATGATCAACTAATTATTAATTAAAAAACATACATTACTTCCCACCCTCTACCCCTATAAATCCCACAAACCATACCTAAAATTAATTATACGCACCCTTATGCATCAAGCCAAAATCCAGTCGGTAAAATACCGATTCCTTATTAGCTCCCGGTATTAAGTAAAAAATACCCAATCCCAATGCATCAACCCAAAAGCAGAAATCGCTATTTAAGGAATCCTTAAATAGCGATTCTTTAAATAGGGATTCCTTAAATACCGATTCCTTAAATAGCGATTGCATTTAAGGAATCCCAAAGTGAGATTCCTTAAATGCAATGCATCAAAGTTAAAACATTAGCGATTTCGCTAATAAGGGGAGCAAATTACCATGAAGATGAACTGCATGGTAATTTGCAAAAACTTTGAAAAATGCACTTTTGTGCATTTTTCAAAGTTTCATGTTGCGCACACACATTCCCTTAGAGCATGTGTGTGTGCAACATATGTGCACATATCACTTTCAGGGGTGCAACAGGGTGTCCTTTTGACACCCTGGCACCCTTGAAAGTGCTCCCGCTATTAGCGATTCGGTAATACCGAATCGCTAATACAGAATGGCTTTACATTCATTCCTATGGGCCTCCAAGCCCTTAGGAATGAATGGGTAGGTATTCCTTATTACCGATTCGGTATTACCGATTCGGTAATAAGGAATGTTAAGGAATCGCTATTTGAATAGCGAATCCTACATGCATAGCCTTTTGCTATTCCTTATTAGCGATTCCTTATTTTTCGCTAATAAGGAATCGCAAATGCTAATGTTGATGCATATGCCCCACAGTTTTTATATTAAATTTTCAATAAATAAATTAATTCTGATTAACAACTTATTATTAATTAATAAAAAATAAATTACCTCCCACCCTTTACCCCTCTAAACCCCACAACCCGCACCTAAAATAATTACACAATTACCATAATTAATTAGCAATTAATTAATATGAATGAACAACCAAATAATAATAAATTACTTCCCACGGTTAACACTATAAAATCTCATTAATAAATATAAAATAGTCATTAATTTATTGTAATTAAATTACTTCCCACCCTATTCCCCTATAAACCCACAACCCACTACGGAACTAAAAAATGCAAAATGTAATTGAAAGAAAATTGATAACTGCATAAAATGTAACACATATTAAAAAACAAAAAAAAACCTTAAACAAAAAAAATACATCACATATTTTTAAAATATATACTAAAATACATAACACTAATTAAAAAAACAATATTTTAACAACTATATTTATGCAAACGATATTAATGACTTCCATATTTTTTAAAACAATATTTCTTTACTTAAAATTGATATTCTTGGCCACAATATTCTTGCTGTCGATATTTCTAAATCAAGATGTTTAGGACTTGATAATTCTGTATGTCGACATTTCCATCTCCAAATTCTGTCTGCACACTGTACAGGAACTATAGTTCCAGTAACCAAAGGTTTTAGTAGGGAAAAGTGAAAAACTGGATGGATTCTCAAGGAGGCAGGTAAGTCTAATTTCATGGCAACCGTGTTTACCACTTGGGAGATAACATTAGGACCAATAAAGCGAGGTTTAAACTTTCTTGTTCCTTTTATATTTATATTGATATTTCTTGTGGACAACCATCTCCAGCCGCATAATCAGGAGATGTCTCCGATGTTGATCTGCGTTATCCTTATACCTACTCATCGTCTCCTCTAGGTTTTTCTGGGCCTTAATATGTATTCCCTGAAGGTGATTCACAAATTCTAAGGCTGCAGGAGTGGAAGTGGTAACAGAAGGAGACAAGAGTCCACAGCGAGGGTGAAAGCCAAAACTGCGGAAAAAAGAAGAGAGATCTATGGAAGAGTGTTCACCATTATTTATGCGAATTCTGCAGTCCAACGAAAGATATACCATTCCTCAGAAGTGTGCACCAGTTGACACCTCAGGTATTGTTCAATGCATTGATTTACCCTTTCAGTCTGCCTTTCGGTCTGGAGATGATGTGCAGAAGAGAGTCCCACATCCATTTTTAACAGTGTACTCAATCCCTTCCAGAATCTAGACACTAGGGGGCCGATTCCAATCCTGGAAAAAGGCTGTACGAATCGTTGTACGGAGCGTTTTCTCCGTACGACTCGTACCCGATAAACTATCCGTACAACCTAGGAAGTTTCGTACAAAAGACCGTACGGGTAAAAAAAAACAACGATTCTGATCCGGAACAGCTTGCACGCGACGTCCGGACATATTCAAGCAGCGGTTTCCGGCCCAGCAAGTACGATTCGTCCCTACGTCACTCCGTACGGCTCTTTTTTTACGGGAGCCAAACACAGCCGGAAAAGCAGAGTCCTACGCGAACCGCTACGCAACGGAGTCCCGGTACGCGACGTACACGCCATGAACCCCATCGTACGTGTCATCCCGGTCCTCCTAGCCTACAACCTGGTGCACCGGACCCGACGCACACGCCGCAGAAGGTGAGAACAACACCCAGGGGCCAGGGTGGGGGTGAGGGGCAGGAAACATACCCCATACCCAAATGCAAACCTATAATATGGAGCCCATACATTACCACCAGGGTCTGGTCACTTGGGGGCGCGTGTCCAGCAACCCCTGCGTACCACAACAACGGAAGTGGACGTGTACGGTGCGTTGCACACGTACCCCTATGGCACCAGTAGAATAGTGATACGGACCGTACACACGCAATGAATGCGTGGGTACGGTGTGTTTCACACATACCTGCACGGCACCAGTAGAATAGTGATACGGACCGTACACACGCAATGAATGCCTGGGTACGGTGCATTTCACACATACCCATACGGCACCAGTAGAACAGTGATACGGACCATACACACGCAATGAATGCGTGGGTACGGTGCGTTTCACACGTACCCGTACAGCACCAGTGGAATAGTGATACGGACCGTACACACGCAATGAATGCGGGGGTACGGTGCGTTTCACATGTACCCCTACGGCACCAGCAGAACAGTGATACGGACCGCACACACGCAATGAATGCGTGGGTATGGTGAGTTTCACACGTACCCGTACGGCACCAGTAGAACAGTAATACGGACCGTACACACGCAATGAATTCGTGGGTTCGGTGCGTTTCACACGTACCCCAACGGCACCAATACAATAGTGATAAGAGGCGTACACACGCCAGGAATGGAGGGCTATGAGTCGCACAAGGATGTCCATCAAGAACTTGTCATTGCATACTTTCATGTGCCGGCCCTAGGTGTGTCAGCCAGTGATATTGCACAGGTCATTTCATCTAGTTGCACAATTGATGTGTGATGACCTGTGTACACATGTCATGTGTGATGGGGCACTATGTGGCACACATCACCTTGACACTTGCCACATGTGTGTCTGTAGTCCTAGTCCAACTGTGTCATGAACAGCAGCAGTGGGATGGCACAGTCATCACCACCCGTACCTGTATCCTGATGCCAGGGACAGGGACATTCTATTAACTGACATGTCACGATCAGCGTGCCCCTATGTGACTATGTCAGGTGTGTGTCATGTGTTCCCATGAGCTTGCTGTTAGTGTTCCGTCAACTGCATCTGCTGTTGGTGCATCCAACATGGGTCTGTGTGGAGATGGGCATGGCACACATCTACGCACACCATGCCACATGTGGATTCCCACGGCTGTAGGGTCTGTGTGCATCGGACATCATATTTTCCCAGACATACATCTCTGTGTCGTCTCAATGGCTGTGTTTTTTTGTTGTCACGTGTACCCCTTCATCGTAATGTGTTTCATATGTACATTTGACATTCCATGTGATCTGTGCGTGTGCCTTGCAGTTAACTGTCTGGATGAGATGACATCCTTCCAATGCAGCTTTGTGGATGTGTGTCACTCCAGTGATATCTCTGGCTGTTCACTCAGACTTGCCCCCAGCTCATTTCAGGGCATGTCATGTAGACTTGACAATCAACAGGTGTATCTGGCTTTTCGTAGGAGTGCCAGCAAGCTGGAATATGTGTCGTGGATGTATTGCACACACCAGACTCCATAGTTACCTGGTTTTTAGTAGCAGTTTAGCATGTGCTATGTTCATTGACATTGATGTTGGCAGACTCTCAATCTTCATTATTCCTAACAATGTCTTGCAGGGCACCGCCTGTCCCAAGACCAATGCCAGACTTGGCTGCCATGAGGGAACGTGCCTGCATCCGACGTTACAGATTCACTCGACAGTTGATTGAGGACTTGACTGACATGCTGGCACCACACCTCCAACCGGGACACAGGTATCCTACTGCGCTGACCCCCAAGATGAAGGTGATGGCAGCCCTACATTTTTTTGCCACAGTTACGTTTCAATTGACCATAGCTGATGTTGGGGGCATGTCACAAACAATGTTCAGCCGTGTCCTGCGTGATGTTTTGGCAGCCATGTTGGACCACCTTGATGAATTCATCAAATGTCCTACTCCTGAGGAGTTGACATATGTCAAGGGTGATTTCTATGCCCTGGGAGGGATGCCCCATGTCATTGGGTCCATTGATGGGACACATGTGGCTTTGGTACCACCACGGGCACAGGAGCAAGCCTATCGCAACCGTAAACATTACCACTCAATAAATGCCCTTGTGGTGTGTCTTGCTAACATGCTGATTTCCCATGTCTGTGCACGTTTTCCAGGATCAGCACACGATGCCTACATCATGAGGACTAGCAGGGTGCCACAAATGATGCTGTGGCTGCACAACGAACGAGCATGTCTTGTTGGTGGGTATACTCTGTTTGCCCTGTGTGTTGCATTATCTTTGGCTCTTACGACATCTCCTGACCCACTTATTTACATGATGTTTCCATGTAGGGGACTCTGGATATCCCAACATGCCATGTGTTAGAAATGGGATCTCTGGTTGGCTAAGGCTTGTGCCAAAGCCAGGCAGAAACCACCACTCCAAGTCAGGGCTGGGGAGTTGCACGCCAAAGATAACCCCTGCTCACCTCCTTGGTAGCTTTGCACGAGCAGTCAGGCTTATCCCGGAGGCAATGTGTAAAGCGTTTGCACGCGCACACAGCAACAACACCCTAGGTCCACCACAAAAGAAACTCCACACAAGGTTAAATATAAAAATAGCCTTTGTATTATACCAAAACAAATTAGATAATATTCACACAAATTACACTGTGCCAACTGGCACTGGGCAGAATTTACAGGGGTCTATTTACACAGTACAGGGCCACATGGACCACTGTCAGAATTAGCACAAATCACTATTGTAGATGTAAAACATATACCAACTGTAACACAAATTATAACTGTAGAGCACAACCAGTACCTACTGGTAAAAGGTAAGTGCACCCTACGCAATCCTAAATACCTTCGGCATATATCACGCAGGGAACCATGAACTCACTAGCATAACCTACACTAGGAAAACAATCTGCTAAGCATAGACACATTTAGAAATAGAAATAAGCATAAAGGCAAGGCACATTATGCAAAAGTACACATGTAGAAATAACCATGTACCCTAGGTGAGGGCACAACACAGAAAATCTGTCCCCAGGCCAACTTGGCCTCTCAGGGGCTCAAACGCCCCTTGTCCAAAATGTCAGGGCTAGGCTGCGCAGGCAGTAAAGCCAAGGTGCGCAATTGCACCACCTAAACGTGGCAGCCGCCCACTACTTGCTGGGCAGCTGTGGATAGAAATAAAGGCTGGGCACTCAGTGGCCCGTTAAACAAATGAGTCCCCTTCGTGGGAGCCACGGGGCTCTGAAAAACAATTAGCCACATGTTGGAGCCATCTGGCTCTAAAACAATTATATGCCGTAGGGAGCACACTGGCTTCTGAAATAACTATGCGCCAACTGGAAGGAAAAGCCAAAGAAAGAACGTGTCTCCAACGTTGGAGCACTCAAGTTCTAAAACAAATATGCCCCCAAGTTGCAGTTGCCCGCAAGGGCGGCGCAACTGTAAGGAGTTGGACCCTCAACACATTGCAGCTGCCGCTTATCAGATGGGGCAGCTGTGGCAGCTGTGGCAAGCTCTAGCACTACCGTGCCTCTGGGCTCTGCTCTGGGGCTTTTTACATCAATCATGTGCAACGTTGCAGCTGCCCACTGCGAGGCGGGGCAGCTGTAGAATTCTGTGAGCCCCAACCCTGGGACTCAAAGAGAAGTAGACTGCCCTCTTGTTGGAGCGGCCCCCTGTTCCTGCGGGGCTGCTCGGGTAGGCAGGCACCAGTCCTGTGCCTAGCTCTTGCTCCCCAGGTCAGCTCACTCACCGGGAGTATGGCAGCAACGTCTCCGCGTCCTCGGCAGGTAGTACTTCTCTTGCGGCGTGCTGTCGCTGCCCGCGGGACTCCCCCTTTACTACGGGAGTCCCACCTGAAAGATCTCGTAGTCGCGTCACGGCCTCACTGCACTGGCCGGACTCAGCTTCCGCCGAGAAGCCCTGCTTCCGTCCCCACACCGGGCGCCTGACTTCCTGTTGGCTGCTCCGACGCAGCAGTCTATTTGGATCTCAGGCTGCGGCGGTGATCCTTTACTGGGAAGGCAATACGGGGTATGCTCCCGTCTTAAGGCAAAACGCGGGGTGGGCACCCGTTTTCCACGTACCGATGCGAGGTGGGCTCCCGCTAGGTTTATAGCATAAATTAGCGGGGTGGGCTCCCGCTAGGTTTATAACAGGGCATAACAACGCAGGGTAGGCTCTCGCTTTCCCCACGCCCAGAAGGGGGGGGATCACACCCGAGGCAGCTTTGTGTTGCAGGCCACCAGCAGTCCTCCTGGGGCAGAACACAGCGCTCCAAAGACAAAAAGTCAAGCGCTCTTTAGAAATGCAAGGCGCCTCTTCAGCAGTGGAAAATAAAGCGCCCACAGGCGCAGAAGATCAGAGTCCAGGGGAAAATGAAAAGCTCTCCCCAGCAATGAAGGCAAGGTCCAGGAACAAAGCCCTTAGGAAGGCAGGGGGGCAAGGGCTGGGCCCAGGGGCCAGCTCACAGGGCCCTCCAGGCAGGGAGGCAGTCCCCAGTGGCGGTCCTCCTGGCGCCCAGCAGCAGGCCCCCCTCCAGTTAGGATCAGCAGAACTTTTTATATGGTGTCACAGCCCCTTTTTATACACAAAATCCTTTGTCTCAGGCTGCAGGGTTAAGGAAAAACCAGACGCAACTGGTCTTGGAGCACTCTGTTGTGTTCAGCCCCTCTCCCTATTCACTGGACAGGCTAGGGACATCAGTCGCACCACAGGGGGCGGAGCCAGCATTATGTAGGGAAGGCCCAGCCCTATACAGGTCCCAGGTGCACTCCTCCCACCCATCTGGATGCAAATCTCCCTATTCACCACTGGGGCAGACCCATCCTGACTCCTGGAGCCAGGCACACCAGCCAATCTCAAGCCAGACAGTCACTTCACATTTATTACACAGACGTGCCAGCTTCTAGAAGTGGCACTTTTACACTAGACACACTAACGCCGCACACATCATCACACAGCATTCAATCTCATGAGTTCGCACTTACCAAACTCGACCCTGCACTCCCCACGCATCAGGAACTACCATGGACACACATATCCCCCATGCATTCCTATGGGAGGGCAGGCCAGTCTCACTAAATGTAACACAGAGCGCACGCACTTTACACTGGGACACAGTGTTAAAGTGCCTGGGGGTCTAAAACCACTAACACTCCATAGGGAAAAATCTAGGATAATTGCAAAAAGTTTAGGGGTGAACCTGCCAGAAGGGCCAAGTCTAACACCATGGCTAATGACACCTCTCCGCAACCCAAGAACAGCTGCAGATCACCGGTACAACAATGCACACGGGCAGACCAGGCGAGTGATTGAGAGGACGTTTGGCCTCCTGATTCTGGTGCCTTAACAAGACAGGTGGGTCCCTCCCATATGTCCCGGAGAAGGTGTGCAGAATCTTCATTGTGTGCTGAATGCTGCACAACATGGCCGTTGAGAAGGCAGTGCCACTCATCCTTGATCCTGATGAGCAGCAACATCCACCAGTGGAGGATCCAGGGCTTGGTCACGAGGCAAGTGATGAGGAGGAGGAGGATGATATCCGGAGTCAGCTCATACGCAACTTATTCTCATAATGGTGAGTCACTGGGTATGAGTGTGCAAGCTTGTAGCATTGACTGGCATGTGTTGCAATGTGTGTGTCCAGCTGACTGAATGTAAAGTGACTTTGATGTGTGTACTGATGTGTCACTCGAGTGATGATGTCATGCCACACAGTTTTGCGGAGAGACTTTCTTTGAAATTGGCATGTGTCCAACATTGTTCATGTTTCGTAACTGACCATGTGTGCGGCAAGATTTGTTTTAGGTGACTTCTTGTGTGTCTGTCATTCCCAGGTTTTTGCACCTGTTGTCTGCTCGTGTCATCTTTGTCCTCCTGCTATTGCTCATGAGGATTGCAACGTGTGCTGAATCAGCGTTCCATGCACGGGCATGTGGAAATGTCAGTTTGGGTAAGGATTGCAGCAAGGCTTTTTGGTGGTGGTACGGGTTGGGAATGTGTGGGGACTGCTTCTGTGCATGTTGTGGTACCATGCATACATGTCTTCTCACCATGGAGCATATAACATGTAGCATCACTCCCATGACATGATAGTCACCCTTCTTGACAGTCATCTGTAGTGGAGTGTGGAGTCTGATGAAGGCATCAATGTGCGTAAACCTTGCCTCTGAAACATTGCGGATGCTACGGGTGGACACAGTGTGGGACATCACAACAACAGGCTCTATGGTGAATTGAAGCCTCTCTGTGTGCAGCAGGATGTGTTTGGCTCATCCCCTTAACTTGTGTGCCAGTTCATTGGTATTTACAACATCCGTGTTGTGAAGGGGGGGTCCAGCGAATGTCCCACATGTTCTGTCAACTGACCTGTGAGTCTGTTCGTATGGATGCATTTCCCTTTGTGTGAGTTTTTGCAATAAAGGTGTTCAGCACAATCCAAAGTGCCTCATCTCTGTCACTGCAGATCTCTTGCCAGTTTGCATGTGTCATCTATGGCATAATTGTCAAAGATTGAGCATATGAGTGTATGTGTGCTTCGGCAACATGCATGCAGTTCTGCATGGCTAATAATCTCTATTGTGCATGAAGTACCTGGTTGTGTATGTATTTGTGCAGGTTGCTCACCACAACGGGACATCAACGCCTGCTGACGGTGTGTCTCCTGTGCGCAGCTCCACATTTTGTTGCCTGATCCTGTGGCCGTCAGTTTTGTTGATTCTTCATAAATGAGTGACCCAGGAGTAACCTGACACTCCTTCCTTTACATACACATGTTGCACTGTGCCTTTCTGACCTCCTTGTCTTTGTGTGCTACTTTTTGCCTAGTTTCTCACCTCTTCCCCCTGCTGCAGCCTCACCTGCGGCACCGCCCCACCGAGTGCCCTGATTCTGCAACCACACGCCTCCAAAATACTCCTCCCTTCCCCCTCCACCCATTCTTAATGCAGCCAGCAGCTTGTCTGTGCCACTGTTGCGCCAACGCCGTGCCAAAGGCAGGACTGTCTGCGCCTGCAACGTGCACAGTGCACGACCCTCTGGTCCTTGTATGACCCACGTCAAACAACAGGCTCATGCTGCAGCCACCCTCCTGGCAATGTCCACCAGACAAGCAACCGCCTGCTATCAGGCAACCCCTAAGTGCACACACAACACCTTTGCATGCTGAGTGTGCAACTCCAACTGCCTACACAGCGCTGCCCCGCCTACCAGACCCTGTCAGAACAACCAGGTCATGTGCCTCCTGCTCCACACCCGCCCCGTCCACCAGCACGCTATTGGACTCTGTTACCTCCTCAAAACAACAGCCCACTCATCACCTTCATGACAGTAACCTGGATCAAAGCATCCTCAGCACACAACTTCTTCATTGCCATCTCTGATGGATAAAAGATCACCCGCAGGGACGGCACCAACAATCCCGGCGGATGACTTGCAATTTATTCACAAGTACACCCTCAGAGTCACAAATCCGGTTTCGCACCAACCCCCTGGCAACCCTCAGAGTAACACTCATCTACAGATCTCCAGGCCTACATCCACAATTCCGCAAAGCCATCAACACGTACATCTGCACGCACACCCTCACCTCCACAGGCTACATGTGGCTGGGGGCCAGTAACTTCTTGCTGGAGGAGAACCACACCACCATCGATCATTGGTCCATCAACATTTGCATCCACGTCTCCGACAAGCAACACACTGCCCCACACCCCGCTACCGATCCCCCAAAGATGCTTGATGTAAGTCACCACAGACAAGCTGTGTGGGACACTCGAACCAACATCCCCACCACACCCTGCAACCTCACACACTGGATCAGCAACTGATCCAACAATCTTGCCACATTGACAGACTTTCCTGTGAAGCACAACAACAGTTAAGCCACCTGGGACAAGGCAGACCTACTGGACTGATACAGATCTAGCCGGACTCTTGTACAAACCATGCAACACAAAGAACCATCAGTTACCTTACAGCCCTGGAAAACGCCACACACAGCCATCACCATATCATCAGCAAGGACAATTGGAGATCCTTCAGATAGGGCCGAGGCACCAAAACATACGACATAAAGGAGCTCATCAGCATTGTGAGTGAACTGACAGCAGCTCTCCATCCAAAAGACACCCCACCCTTGCAAGGCAGATCAAATCCCTTGCAACTTTCTACCACTGCAAGCTCATGGACATACACAACAGCCTTGGCACACAGAGGCAGACAACTCTATTATCTGCGGGACAAAACCCCCTCAGGTTCTGGACTCCCGTCAGCAGCAAATACACCACCTGGCTCATGTGCACCATCCACTTTGGCTCTCCATCAGGCCCCTTTCCACACAACATCTCAACCACATCATTCCCCATCGTTGAAGCCCACGTCCAGCATGTCATGAATGTCTCCTTTGAGTTTGCCATGTTCCATGGGAGCTGGAGGCATGCAGAGACCCAGGCCCTTCTTAAACAACGGACGGCAGTACCACAGGATCTCCTGGAACATCACCCTGCTTCCCTACCCAGCAAATGTCATCAGGAAGACACTCAACGAGCAACTGACAAACTTCCTCCACGCAAACAGCTCCAGGCAACCGGCACCAGACCATCTTCCACAGTAATCACACCACTGCAATCATCATAATTGCCACCACCAACGACAACTTTGCCCTGCTCAACAATGGTAAGACCACCCCCCTTGACCTCTCAACGGCATTCTACACCATGTGCTACCACACTGTCAGCTCACACATCTCAAACACTGGTATCCAGAGGAGGGCCCAGGATTAAATCAACAAGTAGCTCACCAGCAAGGCCAAGGGAGTCGGCCTCCACCCTTCAGCATGTGGTACACTGGGGTCATCTGGCCCATGCCCCAGGGCTCATCTCTCAGCGTGACGATCTTCAATGTCTCCATGACCGCCCTCTCCACCTTCACATGCGCACACATCCTCATCATCATCTCGTATGCCATTGACACCCAGCTGCTCCTCACCCTCACCAAAGACCCAGCCATTGCCAGATCCAACCTTCAAGAAGGCATGAGATCCGTTGACGAATGGCTGAACATCAGCCACCTGAGGCTGGACTTGGACAGGACTGAGGTCATCATCTGAGGATTGTCCCCTTACGGCTGGGTCAACTCCTTGTGTCCCACCGGCCTGGGCACCGCACCAGCACCCAGTGGCCACGCACGCAAGCTGGTGTTCATCATGGACTCATCGCTCACAATTACCATGCAACTCAACACCATCTGTACCTCATGCTGCAACACCCTCCGCATGCTGCAAATGATCCAGAGATAGATCCACTCCAAGGCAAGACAGACCGTCCCCCATGTCCACGACACCAGCCGGGTCAACTACAGCACTGCCCTCTACGGAGGAACAACAGCAAAACTGCAGGAGAACTTGTCCACATCCAGGGTGCATCCGCACACCTCATCTTCAACATCCCCCGCCCCAGCCACATCACCGTCCACCTGAGATAGCTACAATGGCTCACTGTCTGCTGCAGGATCACCTTCAGACTCCTCACCCACACTCAGGAGGTTGTCCACAACCCCAGACCCAAAACCGACCTTGGACGTCTGTCCTCCAACAACCCGTTGGCCCAACTCTGTGCAGACAACCTTGCCCTGGCCACCATTCATCACATCCACAGAACAACTGCATGCAGGAGATAGTTCTCCCACCTCACCAAACAGACCTGGGACTCCCGCCCCGGGCACCTCCACATGACCCATGACCTCTACGCCTTCATGATTCTCTTCCAAATTGGTCTGTCCGAGCCGTATTGCAAGCCCCCCCTCAGCAGCTTGAGGCCATCACGGGTGAGTATTGGGCTCCATGTCTGTTTTTGATGATACATTGTGACCCATGTGTGTCCTCGACCGGACTCAGATCCCAGTGTATGGATGGCTGGAGTTAGTTCCACACTCAGGCATACTTTGACATATCCCCACACTTACGTTGTGGACTCATGCGAAATGACTGCAACATCAAATAAAAAAAAAAAAATTATTATAGGTCTGGGGCGTGATTTGTGCAAGAAAAAGGTGCAATACAGGGATCATAGAATCCAAAGTTCCTGGGGAGAGATGGGATCCTTGGCATTTGAAAGCAGCAGAGTCCAGACCACAGTGTTTGGCATCACTGGTCAGACTGTGACCAGCAAGTCCATGTGGGAGAGAATGTCAGTCAATGAGGTGATGCTGTTGCACATGAAGGCCAAGTGCCAGGCCAGGTGACCTAGGAGATGTGGATGGGCCGCTGCCTCTCACGGTCTTTTCCGTGGATGACCCACCTCCCTCGGGGGACCCTCAGATGCTGGCCTTGACGATGCTTGGGATGCTCCGTCGGACAAATCCTCCTCCTCCTCCCTCCCTGTGGCTGGTGGTGGTCTTCACCTGGTGTCACAGGGAGGGTTGCCCATGTTGTCTGCGATCCAACAGAGTGAATGGCTTATGTCCCTTTGCACGGCCAGGAGCTCAGCCAGTCTTGCCTCCATCCGTCCTTGGTGTTCTTGTTGACTGGCATTTTGCTCGGCCTGCTGGTTCTTCATCTCTGTGATGGTCCCCTTTATCTCTGTGAGTGTCCCAACTACCTGGCTGATCTCCCTGGTGTCACGCCGGTATGCCTCCATGATGTTGTGTATGTGTGACATACCGGTCTCTTCAGCTGGCTGGTCAGGTTCTCACCTCTGCCTGCCTCCACTCCTACCACCCCTGCCAACACAAGCCTGGCCTGCCGTTGTGGGCACATCGGGTCTACGGGACCCCTGAGGGATGGCAGTGGTGGTGTTGTCTGCCTCCTCCTGGTTGCCCGGCGAACCTTGTCCCTCCTGGTCAGACTGGCTCATTTGTTCACTGCGGGCAGGGCTCCTCGGTGTCTCCTGGGATGTGGCAGGAATGGGGGTGGTGGTTGGCACAGATGTTCCTGAACCTGGTGCTGCAGGGGCTTGGACAGCAGAGGGTCCAGGTCGGTCGGGGTCATCCGCGGAGTGTTGAGAGGCGTCGCTGCCAGTGGTATCAGGTTCCTCCCGAGCCTGGGACTGTGATTCTTCACCCCCATTGTTGGGGGGAGATTCATCACATTGCCCTGTGTGTGAGAGACAGACAATGTTAATGCTGTTTCACGCAACATCCATGTTTCATACACATTCTAGTTGGCACTGTTCCTCCAGGTAGTTGTATGTGCCTAGCATTCTCCTCAATGTTCACTTGTGGATGGGTATGTTGCGGGGGACTGATTGATATGTGTTCCTGAGTCTTTGACTTGTTGATTTTTGGCTTGGATGCTTCTTCGGCTATGTATTGGTCTTGTTGTGTTACATGTCCATTGTGACAGTGGGTAAATCAATTGCCTGTGTCTGTTGGGTGTCTGCTTGTGTAAGGGGTGTGTGTGACAGGCCCTGCTGGTGGGTGTAGTGTGATTTGGCACTGGGGCTCCCAGGTGATGTAGCTGTCCCCCCATGGAGCATGCTGCCATGACAGTGAGTGTGAGTTCCTGTCCTAGATATCTGACCTTGTTGTCTTGGTGTTTGTGTTTGCACTGGTCACAAGAAGGCCTTGTGCTGCCTACACCAGGGCCCAGTGTCAGCTATCTTGTCAGTACTTTCACAGTTCCTGTGCAATGAGCATGGTGCATGGGTATGCACCTGGGCCATATGGGATGAGGGCAATTGTGTTTGATTTGGAGTTCAACAATGCGTTTTGTGACACCCACCCTCCCAGCATACCGGACATCCATTCTTGTTTTCGTGCTTCGTGTAGCATGGGACATAGCATGGCCTTGCTTTCTCAATGGGGCATACACATGTTAGTGGCATTAGCGTTGTTTTTGACTAGGGTTCTGGGCAGTGAGTGTTTGGAGGTAGTTGCGTGCATTTTGTGTAGTTGGGGTGTGGATGCCATTACCCCCATGTTACATAAGTTGTTTGTGTACTCACCAGGCTCTGGAACTCCTTGAAGTCCATGTACTCCCACCAGCGGAAGCAGGGCCATCACCTTCTCCTCCCAGGGATGGAAATGTACTGGTCTGCGGGGCCCACCACCTCCAGTGATGTTGCTCTGGGCATAGTCATTCATTTTTCGCTTGACTGCCCTCCGCAGATCGTACCACCTGGCTTGGCATTCAGTCCTGCTCCTTCTGATGGGTGCAACAGCATTCACCCTATCGACGATCCTCTGCCACAGCCGTGATTTTTCGGCTATGCTGGTCTGTCTGACCAATGTTCCAAACAGCTGTGGCTCGACTCTGATGACTTCATTAACAAGGATCTCCAGCTCATCCCTTGTGAACTTTGGATTCTTGTCTGTGGGCATGGTGTGGGCTGTGGGTGTGGATGGTTGTGGGTGTGTGGGTCTGAATGTGAAGCTGTGGGTCTGAATGTGAAGAGGGGGTATGTGTGAAGGAGGTTGTGTGAAGGTGTATATGTTAAGGTGGATGGGTGCAGTTGTTGGTGTGTGCTCTCTAGCTGCAGTGAGTCTGTTGCAAAGGCTCATGGTTTGTGTGTGTGGGCCCTTTTTATTGGTCCATTTGTGGGTGGGCCTCAGTTTGAATTTTTGGTGGGTGTGTTATAAGGGGTGGTTGTGAGTTTGCCCCGCTGTTTGCCTATTTGGATGTGGCCAGGTAGGTCATTTGCATGTTTTGTGCACTGTAGACGTGTTTTGTGGTGTTGTGCGAATCCAATAGACCCTCCTTGTGCTGTTTTACATTACCTATGTATGGTGCGTACATACGCGATGTTGTTGTGAGGTGCGTACATACGCGATGTTGGCATACGCACCGTACATACACGATGTTGAGGTACGCACCGTACATACGCGATATTGTTGTAAGGTGCGTACATACGCGATGTTGGCGGACGCACTGTACATACGCGATGTTGGAGTACGCACCGTACATGCGCGATGTTGTTGTAAGGTGCGTACATACGCGATGTTGGTGTAGCACCGTACATGTGCGATGTTGTGTAAGGTGCGTACATATGCGATGTTGTTGTAAGGTGCGTACATACGCGATGTTGGGGTACGCGCCATACATACGTGATGTTGTTGTAAGGTGCATGCATGGGGGGGCCTGTATGACTCGTACCCCAGTACGACTCGCACCCCGGGAACAACTTTTCCTGGGATACGAGTCGTACAAAGTTTGCTTCGTAACGGGTAAAGTCATTCCCCGTGTACGGGACGTTTTCCGTACGAATCCTAAATCGGAAAACCGGTCCGGATCGTACTTGTTCGGTCGGACTGTATTTTTAGGATTTGTACGGAAAAGTGTCCGGGTCCGTCTCGTACAACTTTTCCCGATCCAATTCATACGGATCGGGCAGATCCATATGTATTTTTCCCGTACGAATCGTACTTCATGGGTGGGACGGAACTTGTACGATTCGTACAGGAAAAATTACGGATACGAGTCGTACAGAAAATAAAAATACAGGATCGGAATCGACTCCAAAATAGGGGGCTCGATCTGACACAATAATGGTAGGAGGGCCGTGAATCCTTAGCACTTGCTGGAGAAAGACGGAAGCTAGTTCCTTAGAGTCAGGTAGATTTTTTAAAGTTATAAAATAAGACATTTTCAACAACATATCGACAACCATATATATAACAGTACATCCCTGCTAAGTGGGTTGAAGTTCAACAATGAAATCCATAGAAATGGAGTGTCATGGTATAGGAGGTGTGGGCATTGGAGTTATGAGCCCCACTGGGACTTGGTGTGAGCTCTTGCTCTGGACACAGATATGACACTGCTGAATGTACAGGTGAGTGTCCTGACCCATAGATGGCCACCTAAAGGATCTTTTAAGTAACGCAATGGTTTTCTTATAACCTGGGTGTCCTGCTAACACGTGAATGACACAAATCAAGCGCCTGTAGCAGTAAGGCCTTAGTAAGGAGCACTAAGACTCCTTGAGCGTATAACAGATTCTGAATTCTCACTCCCCTGTGTTTGTTTTCATACTCCTTTATTTCCTCTCTGTCTTGTGCCTGGAGTACCTCTATCAAAAATTAGTCCTCTGAACATATAACCCCCAGGATATGCTTGGGACATAAGATAAGGGGTTGTTCATGAGTGTTCTGAGCATTGGGTATATCATAGCCATTGCGTGACATGGTATCTACTTCGCCATGTTTCTTACCAGCCTGGAACTGTATGATGTAATAAAAATTGCTAAAATAATAAGTCAATCGTAACTGTCTCATGGATAGAGCCATAACTGCCTTCAAGAACTGCAGGTTTCTGCGATCCGTAATGACGGTGACAGTGTGCAAGGCCCATAGTAGGTACTGATGCCATTCTTCAAAGACTCGTTTAATGGCCAATAATTCCCTGTCTCCCACCAAATAGTTCTGCTCAGTAGGTGTGTGTTTGTGTGAATAGAAGGCAACCGGGTGTAGTTGTCCACTTTGTCTGTATCTCTGGGATAACACACCTCCACTGGCCACCTGGGATGCATCTGCTTCTACTATAAATGGCTGGGAGGAGTCAGGATGTTTCAAGACAGGGGCAGTAACAAAAGCTGTTTTTAGAAAAGAAAAGGTTTCGTCAGCAGCTGGCATCCAAGTAAAAGGCATCCCCTTTTTCAGATTTGTAATGGGGGAAACCAATGACGCAAAACCGTTGATGAACCGCTTGTAGAAATTTACGAAACCCAGGAAACTCTGCACTCCCTTCACAGTGCTAGGATAAGGCCATTTCGTAAAAGGTGCAACCTCTGGGAGATCCATGGTGACCCCTTTTGAGGATAACACAAAACTCAAAGCTTCAGAAATGTGGAATTCGGATTTGTCCACTTAACATAGAAATTGTTATCTCTGAGACGTTCTAACACAGTTTTCACATGTCCAATGTGTTCTCTGATGGTAGAGGAATAGATCAAAATATCGTCAATGTATGCAATGGCTCTCACATCCAATACCTCTCTCAATACTTCATCAATGAACAATTGGAGTGCAGCAGGGGCATTCCAAAGCCCAAAAGGCATGACCAAATACTCATAGAGCCCAAATTTGGTATGAAAAGCTGTCTTCCGTTCATCTCCATCTCTTACCCTTACTAAATGATAGGCACCCCTCAAGTCCAGTTTCGTAAAGATGGTAGCGTCTTTCACCTGATCGAGTAATGACTGTATCAGTCGCAGAGGGCACCTGTTCTTTATTGTCATACTGTTTAGGGCTCTATAGTCTAGGCAACACCGAAGACCCCCTTCCCGTTTGGGTATAATAAAAGGGGGGGTTGAAGCAGCCCACCTAGAAGGTTGAATGAACTCCTTTTTTAACATGTCATCCAGGTGCTCTCTCAATTAGATATTTTCCTTCTCTGTCAAAGCATATTTGACTGCACAGGATTTGCCCTCAAGGTACTAAATCAATGCAACAGTCATACGGACAATGAGGTGGTAGAACAGAGGCCTTTTCTTTATCAAGCACCTCTCTTAGGGGGTGATAGTAGGCAGGTAATTCTGGTAAGTTGGAGTCAGTGGTCATGGCTACGTGTTGTGATGATGTATTACTCTTCATGCAGTGTAACATATAGAATTCAGAACTGAAAACCAGGGATTGATCTCTCCAATGTATATTTGGATTATGTTTCATCAACCAAGGGATTCCTAAAATTGTTTGGAACTGAGGCAAAGAAATGAGATCAAATTGAATGGTTTCATGGTGGCTATTATGAATGCAAAGCTCTAGTTCATTAGAGGAATGTGTGATAGGTCCTGATTTTATAGTGCTCCCATCAATAGTCCTTTCTATCTCTACTGCCTTTTTGGGTTCGACTGGGATTTCCATATGCTTAACCCATGCAGAGTCTATAAAATTCCCTGTTGCCCCAGAGTCTAACATGATTTGGACCTCTACAGATTTTTCTCCCCAACTCACCTGTGCTTTCATAAAGAAGCTGTGAAGAGGGGAAAAGGCATAGTTCAGACTTAACAGTTGGGAGACCATCAAACCTGACCTACCCAAGCAACCTGTCTCCACAGTTCTCGGGTTTGCTAGTTTACCAACTCAGGACGTCTTTTTGGTTGAATAGGGCAGTCTTGTAAAAAGTGTCCTGCTTTACCACAGTATAAACATAGTTTTTTATCTCAACGTCAGGGTAATCAACGTTTTTGTCAAGATCAGGCTTCCTTTCATTAAACGTAAGGCACTTGGTCTCTGAATGCCCTAAGTCTTTTTTTACGCTCATGCAGTCTGTGATCTTGTTTGACCATCAAGTCTATCAGTGTGTCACAAGAGTCAGGGGGATCCACTAATTGGGCTAAAATATCTTTTAGCTCATCTTTCAACCCTTTGTAAAACAGGGCACTGTGCTTGGCCTCAGGCCATTCTGCCTCAGCAATTAACCTGTAGAAACAGGAGATATAAGATATGAGGTCCTTTGATCCCTGTTTTAGATTCAGCAATTCGGCGTCTATGGACTGCATGAATGAATGCCTGTTAAACAGTCGCCGTAACTCTTCTTTGAACGCCCTATAATCGTACAACAAGGGGTCATTACGATCTACTAAAGGGATAAACCACATAGCAGCAGTTCCTCCCAAATATGATAAGACAAATGCTACTTTTTGATTGCTCTGTGGGGAAACAAGCTTTGCACATTAAATGCAACTGGCATTGGTTGATAAAGGTAGGAATTTAAGCAAGATCTCCTAGAAACCTTCCTGGTGCTCCTAACGGTATAAAGAAGGGGGTTGTTACATGATATACTGGTGAAGCAATACTGGAGGAAGATGACTGAGATGAGAAAAAATGACCATGGGCTCCTGACACAGTGTCTGGTGGGGGTACAGTTTGGGTGGCATGTTGTAAGGCATCTACTCTAAGAGTCAGGGCCCATGTTTCGTTTTGCGAGTTCTCTATCATGTGTGCTACATCAGTCAAAGTAATCTTTTGTTCCTCCTTCACGCCCAGGTGGAAAATACATGTGGGCTTCATGTTCTTTGGAGCTCACCTGGTGTTTCCGCAGAGACGAGGTGGATGAACAGATGCCGGATCCCAAATTCCATCACCCACCAATTCAGCCCAACAGAGTCAAAGCCAAAGAGGTGAAAGTGGGAAAGATGGGAAAAAAAGACAAGGACAGGGAAATGGAGTAGAACACGATGGTATGTCTGTCACGGTGTTCTTATGGGTTTGCTTGCATATACGTCCTAGGTGAAAATGACATGTGGTAAGTAATGTCCATGCATACAAATGACAGTAATATTAATAATGACATGGTATATATTTAGGAGGGAAATACCTAATGGACATCCCTCTTCCAATTCAATTTAAGATATGGACATGTAGGAATAAAGTTAGAATCGTTGTGTCTACAAGAAAATAAAAGAAGTAAGCATTAACAGTAGGACTGCAGAACCAGGCATTCGATCATGAAAAGTGTGAACAGTTCTAACCTTAACGAAGACCACCATAAGTATCCACTAGACAGAAAGATTATTTCTATCCTAAACTACTAGGTAAAAACCCCAAAACGTATTCTCCTAGAGAGGATTAAAAAAGGTGCTGGGTCAGATTAGGCTAGGCTACCATTAGGATTCACAAATTTACTGATTACCACTCTCTTTTTTAACAGCATAAGAGAAGATGCAGAAAAAAACAAGAAAGAAGCTCAAAACCACTCCGTGTTGAATGCAGGAAATCAGATAAGTGAAAATAGTTAAATCACATGTTCCTCAATCCTACGTGATACTGGAGGTTAGGATACTTTAAATAAAACACTACCATTCTCTTGCCTTACTGGTTTAGGCGACAACTGCATAGTGGGAGCGCTGGCCAAGAGAGGCTGTAGCAGAGCGAAGCAGCCGGCGAGGGAATGCCAAAGCAGCTGCTGCCTCGGAAGAAGGACTACAACCCAGAAGAGAAAAATTCTACCCGTCACAGCAAGAACACACCGGAGACGTCTCTGAGACCCGATGCGTATCTGATCAAGACTGCAGGTAAGTGAAGGGAACTACTGGAGTGCAGTAGGGCTTGGCGAGAATCCGTGATGGAACGCGAAGCATGCTCCATTCACAGACCGCCCTCTTTATTGATCCTAAGAACCACCCCTGCCCGCCGAGGTCCGTGTGCGAGCGGGGCTGCCATGACACAAGTGACCAGCAACCTCAGCGCCTTGAGACCGTCTTGGGTGATTTGTCGCACTACATAAATAACCATCATTGATTGATGATTTATTCATTGGAAAGTTACTACAACTAAAAAAGGATCTAAAACACTCAGAAAAGAACACTAGCTCAAGCCTGGAGTAGGTCTAGTACTACATGGTCATCAGCGCGTACTGCAACGCTCTTCTATAGAAAATATTGAAGGCAGGGACTTAACACCACATAGGAAATAATATCAAAAAAATGAAATACTTTTTACTTTAAAAAATATACATATATGTAATTTAATGATAAAAAACATATGTGAATGAAAAGTAATTTGTATATTGTGAAAATATTTTTATATCTTTATCTAAATTAATAATAAATGTAACTTTATTTTTCAAAAATAATTAAAATAATTAAAATGAGTCCTATACATAACATTTAGTAATTTTAAATACATTTAAAATAAATATTAACATTTTACTTGGTGGGTTTTAAAAACAAATAATCTTAAATAAATAATTTTAATTTAATTGAATATATTTATATTATTTAAATATTAATTTCAAAATTAAGATAATCATGCTGTAGTATTTTTTATTTTGTTCAACATTTTACCCAAATATGTTATATTAATTTAAATTAATATTTAATATTCAATTATTTGTAAACTTTTTTAAAGTTGAATAAACTTTTGTAATTTTCCCTGTACATAGTGAGCCCCGATGTTGAAATCTCTGCCTATGTGTGAAAAGTTGCAAGTAGTATTTTTGCACTCGTAATTTTGCTTTATCTCCTGAATGCAGGGTGAGAAGACATGTAAGTCTAGGTTTTGTTTTAAATTTACACTCATAAATGGTGAATAGTCAAAAGTACTACAATTGCTACAAAGTGTATATTTTTACCTGTAGATTTACTCCTGAGCGCAATATTTGTGCATTGATATGATTATTACAAAATGCGCTCTTTTGGAAAATGCCTATATAGAGGTATGTCCTAAAGTTACATCTGATCATAATCCTGTCTTGCTAACTGTACAGGTTCAGGTAGAAGTTGGAGCTGCTCTACGTGCTTTTTCATTCCCCGCCACCTGCTTAATAATCAAGAATATTGTGGGTATCTTAGATTAGTATTGTGGGAGTATATAGGAAATAACAAAGGCACTGTCTCTCTGCCTGTTGTATGGGGTTTCATGAAGGCGTTCGTTGGGGTGCTGACCCTACAGTTTCTTCTAGGTCAGAATAGGCGTGTACTTGAAGAAACTGAGCAGTGGCACCTGGACTATTTAGATCTGGAACTCCAACATGCACAGGCCATCATAGTGAGGGACCCTGCAGAGCAGTTGATTTATTTAAAGCTTTTGGAAGGAAGGTCTTTGGTAAATAGAAGGCTAGCAGAGAAAACAGTTGCTAGCTATCAGAAGCATTGAATGCTGCAGTATACGTACAGGGAAAAAGTTGGTTGTCTGTTGGCGACTCAGATTTCTGATATTAAGGCAAGGTCTAACATCAATCACATTAAAAGGGGGGGTGCTTTTATTGCAACCATGTGATATTATTGAACAGTTTGGTGTTTTTTATGTAGGAATATCTAGGGGCATATGTATCATCATCTACATTTGCGATTCTCAAATAGCGATTTTTTTGAGAATCGCTATTTGAGAATTGCAAAACGGGATGTATTTAAAAAATCGCACAAATTTTGCGATTTCTTAAAATTCCTTAATTGCGATTAGCAAATTGCGAAATCGAAATTAAGGAATACCTTCCCATTCATTCCTATGGGCCAGGAGGCCCATAGCAATGAATGGGAAGTCCTTCTCAATTTGCGAATCGCTATTTGCTAATCGCAAATTGAGAATATTTTCAAAGGTGCAAGGGTGTCAAGATGACACCCTGATGCACCCTTGAAGTCAGCATGTGTGCACATATGGCGCACATACATGCCCTAAGGGCATGTATGTGCACCACATAGCACTTTGAAATATGCAAAAAAGTGCATATTTCAAAGAAATCACAAATTACCACCAACTTGAAGTTGGTGGTAATTTGCGATTTCTTAAGGAGAAATCGCACAACTTGGGTGCGTGTTACATTGCATTTAAGAAATCGCAATTTGCGATTTCTTAAATGCTTACGCAAACTTAAGAAATCGCAAATTTAGCGATTCCTTAAGATTGTGAGGCTGAAATGCCTCATACATCTCCTTTTGCGATTTTGTATTCGCAAACGCTGTTTTTTTGCAATTCGTAGCGTTTGCGAATACAAAATCCTTTGATACACATGCCCCTAGTGAGTTAGTTTCTACTACTAATTTAAGTTTTCGGGATTATCTACAGGAAAGTCATTTACCTAAGCTTGATGTACACAAAATGGAAGTGTTACAGGGGGAAATTGGGGTGGCCAAAGTGGAGGAAGCAATTAAGGCTCTGTCCTCTGGTAAGGCGGCGGCTGAGGATACTATCCCTCTGGAGTTTTATAAAACCTTTAGGGATATCTTGGTGTCCAAATTGACAGAGTTAATTACGTACCTTTCGTAAAAAGGGGTGGCTCCTGCCTCTTGGTCCATAACTAATATTGTGGTAATCCCCATGAAAGGTAAACTAGCTGAAGAAAATAGTTCATAGCACCCCATTTAATTAATTTAAAAAATATTGACAAAGCGGTTAGCCTCTTTTATTCATAGGTTAGTCTCTGATCAGCAACACTAGTTTGTTCCCGGTAGGGACACCTATGCCCACATTAACACTGCTATCACAGCCTTCGATGTATCCGGTAAATTAAAAGAACGTATGGGTATGATAATGTTGGATGCCGAGAAGGCTTTTGATAGAGAGGCATGGGATGCACTCTGGTCTACTATGAATATGTTTGGAGTTGGAAGTCGGTTTATTTCTTTGGTGACGAAATTATATCAGAACCTGGTAGCTAAAGTTAAGGTAAACTGCATCGCATCAACATTTTTCTCGGTCCAGAGAGACACAAGGCAGGGGTATTCACTTTCACCGCTGCAATTTGCTCTCTACATCAAGCCTTTTATAACACATCTGTTGCGGAATCCAGGGATTCTTCCAGTCTGCTTGAATGGAATGAAATTGAGGATCACCACATATGCCGATGATATCACTATCTTCTCTGTTAACTCAGCTATAGTTTGTATCTCAGAAGAGGCTGAGTTTTTTGGCTCTTTTTATGGATATAAGCTCAACCTGGATAAAACACTGACTATCTTGAATTATCCACAAGATACCCTGTCACCATTTTTGGGGGTTTCATGCACTGCTACATATTTAGGTATTTGCCTTAGTAGTCAAATGGAGGACATAATTACACTTAATTATGAGTCGCTGCTTACATCAGTCACAGCTAAATTATGATCTTGTCATCTAAAACTGTAATGCCAGGGATCTAAAAGGTGTGATGGTATAAAGAAATTGTGGATATATCACAATCACCTTTAGCAATTAATCACTTCTTTTGAGGTCAAAGGAAGTTAAGTTAGGATTTTCTCTATTAAAAACTTTGAAGAACAGACAGTGCCTAGTACTTAACCTCATCTTTAGATCACCAGCAAGGGTATCTATCATTCATTAGTGCTGAATGTAAGTTGATGTGTCACAGGGAAACCTGCCTAATGGGAACAGGAGCAAACAGGAGTTGGGGTAAAGGTTCTGCTTCCTAGGACTGACCTTAATATAACATCACATTGCTCAAGACCTATGTGGACAGTTTATTAGAGTACATCTATATTAGGGCACCATAGGGATCCACTAACAGCAATTTTACCTTTTAAAAACTGTGACACTTCACAACATTGCTGGAGGTTGCCGATGCCAAATCCTCCTTCCACATTGTTGCTTTGTAAAGTTCAAGTTTCCATTATTTTCTTGCAAAATAAGACCCATATAAATACCTTTATTGATTTGTTGGTGCCTGCTTGTTCATGATTAGCGTTAGGTGAAATTGGGATTTTTATGTGAAAAGAAATTTACTTGAAACTACATGAAATGTGCTGGTGGGTAAGTTAGATGTTTGAGGTGAGTGCAGACATAAGTAACTGGGCCTCTACCTTAATGTTTGAGATTGTTTGTCATTGGTGTTCTATGGTCTGTACTGTATGACTGTGCAAATTGGGCCAAGCCACCCTTGACTCAAAGGGTAGGGTGGGTGAGCAGTTAAAGGATTCTCAGTAAGGTGGTACTTAGAACTTAAATGTCAATCGTCAAATATTGTTGGGGGGATTTTTCAAAAACCTTTATTGGGAAAAATTGCACAGCACAGATACAGAATTCCACAGTAGTAAGGGATTAAGCACACCAATACAATGCAACACAGCATAGGCAATCGCGAACTTGTGACACTAGGAAGCGATGTCAGGGAGAGTTGTCATGTAACCACTTGAGAGGTGAGAACATATGACAGGGAGAGGGGTGGAGGGGGTGGAGGGGAGCGTGAGCAGAAGGGAAGCAGCTCATGGACATACACCGGCAGCCGCTGCGGGCGGAGTGCCGGCGGGGAGCGTGGGAGAAGTCGCAGGGTGCTGCGGATCATGGCTTGAAAGGTAGGTGACAATTGGGCCACATATGTCAATTGGGTGGGATTTGGTTGGAAGAAGGTCCCAGAATTCAGACAGAAGGGTTTGGCAGCAGGACACATCCTCGAGCCAGAGGGCAACCTTAGGCGCAGGCCTGCAGCCCCAGCACATAGAGACCCTGCGCCACGCGAGGACTAGCAGCATGGCAGTCAAACGATGGGAGGCGTCCAGAAAGAATTTAACAAAGCCTAAGAGGCAGAGCATGGGGTCAGGTTGAAGCGGTGCCAAAGTGATTTCCGAGATAATAGTGCAAACCTCACGCCAGTATGCCGAGACCCGGGGGCACAGCCAAGCGAGATGAGAAAAATCAGCCGCGGGCGCAGAGCAGTGCTTGCATCTGTCACTTGCTATAAGACCTAACTTATGAAGCTGGGCAGGTGTTCAATACAGCCTGTGTATGTACTTGAAATGTATAAGGCGCAAACAATAGTTTGGGGAGAGGCGTACAGCAATACAGCCAATCTGCTTGAGAAATCTCAACTCCTAGGTCTTCGCCCCATAAAACTTGCACCCGATCTGTGGAGGTGGATGATGCTGCTAGCGTGTAGGCATAGATTTGAGTAACCAATTTCTTAGGAGATGAGGAGGCATAGAGAAGATCTAAAGTGGCCATCGAGGAAGGAGGCTGGGGAAAGCTGGAGTGGAGCTGCCTGCAAACAGCCCGGAGTTGATAATATAACAGGGTGTCCATGGGGCCAGAATCGGTGGCAAGCGAGAAGAAAGTGTCCCCTGGGTACAGGTCCGATACTGTAGAGAGGCCCAGACGAGCTGCGTGTTTAACCATCTCAGAGGACTGGAGAGGAGGAAAGGCCGGGTGGTGAGCGATTGGCATCGTGTTCGCGAAGAGCATATCAGAGCCAGAAATTTTGCAAAACCCATCCCAAGCCCAGCGCAAGGTATCGACCATGTCGATTTCAGAGCGTAGGAGTTTCGCCGGGACGAATAAAGCAGTCGTGAGCGGCCACGGGAGGAGGGGCAGGGCGAGGTCAGCCTCCACCACGGCATGAGGTTGGAACAGAGTGGGGTTGAGCCAGAAATGAAGAAAACTGGCCTGAGCGCTGAGCGCATAGAGCTTGAAGTCCGGGGCGCCAAGCCCGCCACGCGACATCGGGAGAGTAAGGATGTTATATGTGATCCTGGGTTGCCGTCTGGACCAAATCAGGGTGATGAGCAGAGAGCAAATCTTACGGAAAAAATGAGCGGTGAGACGGATGGGGATATTAACGAATAGATATAAGAACTTCGGGAGTACCACCATTTTGGCGATGGCTATGTGCCCGGCTAAAGAGAGAGGTAGCCGATCTTGGACTCAAACCAGTCCGCAGCGCGGCCAAAGTTAACTTTCCAAAGTTCATCCATGTCCCTACTCAGCCAAATACCCAGGTATCTAGTGGGCTCCGAAGCCCACACAAAGGGATAATCGGGAACAAAGGGAGTCGTTGCGTCTGTAAGGGGGAATAATACTGACTTCCAATTGACCTCAATGCCACCAAAACGTATCACCCCACGGACCAGTAGACTGATATTCTCCTAGGGATGGCAGACGTAAAGAGTGATGTCGTCCACGTACATAGAAACTAACAGAGCATGAGCCGCAAAACCAATGCCTCTCTAGGTATGATGTTGTCAAAGTCGATCCATTGCGACAGCGAAAAGCATAGGTGATAGCGGACAGCCCTGCCGAGTGCCACACCCGATAGAAATGGGCTCAGAGATCTGTCCATTGATGCGGAGATGGGCGGTAGGGAGAGTGTACAGGAGTAGCACCTTGCGTATGACGACCTGACTGAAGTCCAAGTAGGGAAGAAGATAAAACAGGAAAGGACACTCCAAGGTATCAAAGGCCTTAGTGGCATCGAGCAGAGCCGCCACTGCTGGAAGCGACGGGTTAATTTGATGGAGGACGGAGAAGATGGTCCGGAGGCTGTGGGAATTTGCGCGACAGGGGATAAAACTGGACTGGTTTGGGCGGGCGATGAGCAGCATGAGAGGAAGGAGATGGGAAGCGAGCAACTTAGCGAAAACTTTATTGTCTGTGTTAATGAGGGATAGGGGACGGTAGGAATCACGCTGCTCGGGTGACTTGTCCGGCTTGAGAAGTAGGGTTAACAGTGCCTCACGCAGTGATGGGGGAACTGACCCGTTTCGAACGACTCGTTATACATGGCAGCTAAATGAGGGATCAGAAGAAGGGCAAAGGCTTTGTAGAAGGAGGCAGTCAGGCCTTCAGAATCGGGGGCCTTGTCTCCGGGCATGCTGTTGATTGCCTTTAGAATCTTTAGAGAAGGGCTCGTCCTGGAACTCCCGATGTGGATTGCCAAGCCAGAGGAGTTGAAGTCGAAATAATGGTCAAGAATCTCGCTCGATGGTAGCGACCCATAGGTATATAGCTGTGTATAAAAAGTAGTGAAGTGCGCCTTAATTTCTTCAGGGGTGGTGGTGTGAGTAGGTCCGCTGTCCTGGAGGGCAGTGATATATGATGCCGCCCGAGGCTGGCAAAGGAGATTAGTGAGGGTTTTTCCAGGGCGATCGCCCTCACTGAAGTGAAACGCCAGTTCTCTGTTAGCCTCGCCGGCAAAGGCAGTCAGTTTCTCGCGTATCTGAGCAAGCGCATCAGGGTGCGTGTTCTGGGCGTGGAAAGCGTTGAGCACCTTAATCTCCCTTTCAAATCTGTCCAGGGTGCTGCGGATGGAGCGTAGGACACCGGACTGCTTGGAGATACATCCCCCGCGGATGACAGTTTAAAACCCCTCCCAAAGCGTGGATGGAGAGTTCACCGAACCCTCGTTGAGCTCAAAATAGTTCAAGATTCCAGTTTGTATCTCGTCGCAGAAGACCGAGTCTCAGAGTGCATTAGGGGGAAGCCGCCAGGAGAACGCTCGGCAGGGGGAGTGTGGGAGGCGGAGGGATAGGCGAACGGGAGCATGGTCTGAGAGAGTGCGCGCCATATGGTCCACATAGGTGAGCCAGGACAAAATGTCCGGAGTGTTGATCCATAAATCCAGTCGAGACCAGCAGCTGTGGGAACCAGTGACACACGTGCCCTCTCTCGCAGCGGGGTGAGTATGACGCCATGCGTCGTACAAGGAATTGTCCAGGAGAATAGAGCTAAAGAGTGAAACCGTGCAGGGGTGGGAGACATGGGAGCCGGACCAGTCCAAAGTGGCAGACAGTGTCACATTAAAATCACCCCCCCAGAGAAGAGCAGCAGGGCCAAAGGAAGAGATGTGGTGCCAGACTTGTGCAAAGAAGTGCGGTTCGTCGCAGTTGGGGCCATACAACGCAGCAAGCATCAGAGGCTGGGCCTGTAGGGTGCTGTGAAGGATTACGAAACGCCCCCCAGGGTCAGAGAGCAGTTGGGAGGTCTGCCATGGGAGCCCTTTGCGCAGCAATATGGAAACCCCACGTGAGTAGTTGGAGTAAAAGGAAGAGTGGATTTCTCCCCAATGTCGGGAAAGGAGTCTGGAGGCAGTAGCCGGTAGAAGATGGGTTTCTTGTAAAAAGCAGATGTCCACTTTGTGTCGCGAGAGGTGAGCATGGACCAAACGTGATTTGCGGTGGTCATTGAGCCCATGGACATTCCAGGTCCAGAGTGTGGCGTCGGTCATGGTGCTGAGACGGAGGAAGGAGTGTCCAGAAAAAGTGAAAAAAGTGACAGGAGCTGTGTACGACTGTAAAGAGCAGTGCAATGAATAATAAGGAGGGAAGGCAGTGCAATAATCATGGAGTCACATTGACATGACATAATCAGAAATGTAACGTGGTTCCCAAGAGAAGGCAGCAAATCAATCAATACAATCCCCTCAATAGGAATCTGGATAGTAGAGGAGAGAAACCTGGTCATGGAAGGGCCCGATACATGAGCCTGTGCTAATGACAACAAGAATGCCTCATAAGGAGGCCACAAACCCCAAACCCCCAACACCCAACCACCAGAGCCCACCCACAAAACAAAAAACCCCAGGAAGCCCCACCACCCCACACCCACACCAACCCACCAATCAGGCTGAGATACCACCCATTCCCCCCCCAGGGACCCACAACTAGGAAGGGGAAAGTCCATGTCCGTGAGGGTAATTATCCCGTGGGGGCATGGCAACACCCAGCATACGCCCCTGCCATATAGACAGGGTGGCCAAGCCTTCAGTGACAGCAGACAACAAAATATGGGCATCAAGAAGTAAAGAGCACAACACCAAAGGTGAAGAGATGAACAGAGATGACCTAGGAGGCAACGTGAACCCAGGGGTCTCAACACAAATCACAAGCCTGAGTGGTAAGCAGTACACATAGCATAACATCAGAACTTTATAACAAGCGAAGGGCGTCAGGGGAATAGGGGAATCCAGCCCGAGGTGCACCCGTGGGGAACAGGAGCCCTGTGCGGAAGGGAAATACTACATAGGCCAATAACAATCAGGTGCAGTAGCAACATGAGTGAGAGGCAGCAGGTAAATCAATGGTGCACTTTGTATCAGTCATTGTCGCTTAGGTTACATTCTGCAGTATCGTTTGAGTTCGCAGGGGAGGATTGATGCGACTTGTCCAGTTTCTTTGCAAAGGCCAAAGCATCCTTGGGATCCGGGAAGACAAGCATCTTTACGCCCTGCCTGACGCGTACCTTAGAGGGATACGCCAGGGAATATGAGACTTCATGCTTTTGGAGAATCCGTTTTGCAAGAAGGAACTCACGGCGAGCAGACTGCACCGCCAGGGTATAATCAGAGTAGAAGGACAAGGAGTTACCCTGATGTCGGATCTCGCCTTTCTCCCTGGCCGCTCGGAGAACAGCATCACGGTCCCTAAAATTAAGGATTTTGGCAATGATTGGGCGAGCTGGCAGGCCCGGGCCAGGCTGAGGGCCGAGGGAGCGATGGGCATGCTCAACAATAAAAACAGGGGAAAGGACGTCTCCAAAAAGTTTGCGGATGAGTTGTTCGACAAAGTCCTCCATTCGTGAGATATTGGTGGATTCAGGCACGCCTGTGATGCGAAGGTTGCTCCTACGAGAACGCGCCTCCAAATCCTTGTTTTTGTTCCAAATCAGTTCTAGAATCTTGTCCATCTGGAGGAGCTTTTGACGATCCTGAGTGGCGGAATCCTCAGCATCAGAGACCTTGGTTTCTATATGCAGCAGGCGAGCATCATGGGAATCAACACGGGCCTTGACAGTGTCCAGACGGGATGACAATTGTTCAAGCTGGGCCGCTATACCAGTGACAGCGAATTTGACCTCCAGCATGATGGACTTAAGGTCATCCTCCCGCGACAAGTCCATCTCCAAGGGAGCAACCGTGTCACCCCCCTCCACGACCATGCCATCTTAATGCGTTTGTTGGCGCTGGTCGAAGGCGATCTTCGGCTGTTTGTGTTCAGTCTTCCCCATGGTTGGGCGGGGGCAGGTGGGATAGTCTGCCACCCAGCAGGAGAGGCTAAGGCATAGAAGGCAGTAAAGCAGAGGCCTCAGGCGCGGGGAGAACAACCCAGTGAGAGCCAAGAGGATCCAGCCGGTAAGACGGTCAATCGTCAAATATGGCACTGTATTGTATTGCATTGTAAGCCCAGCACATATCTTGTAGTTAAAAGAAAGTACTTTAATCTCCCAGCAAAATGAAATACCTCACAGATCAATGGGGATAGCAATTGCAGGCTTATAATCCTGGTTCCTATCTTCAGTATGGAGCTAAACCCCACTCTTGGTACTCTTTCCCTGCTGTAAGTGAATTCTAATAGCTATATTTTTGATATATTACGAGCACAGGCATTAATTAAGCACAGATGCAAATTTCTTTAGGGCACCCTATTGATTAGATGTGCAACTCAGTACAACGTCTTTACCCCTTGTGTTAAATTTGTGCAAAAAATTCTTAAGAGTGCACCACAGATTCTTCTCCATGCTCTAGTCTCTCGTTTCAATCATAGGCCAAGCCCTGATTTTTTCTGATGGACAGTATTTCAGTTCTAGCAATGAGACCGGCACAAATCGCATAACCACCCTCATAGCAGTGGCGTCAACCTCATGATAGTGACCTTGAGTTATAATGGACAAATTCATCATGGCAGGCCAGTGCACTGGCAAACATGTTTGACAGTTTCTTACTCCCCAGTCATGTGCAGACAGGAACCCCAGATGTGGCCTCCGGGTCAAGTAGTCCATGATGAATTGTGTATAGCAGTTGTGGATCCAAGGTAATAGGAGCTTCTGCAATGGCCATCACATTTTAAATATCCTTTTAATTAATTTCAGGTTAGAGTAGCCATGCATACATTCATTGCGGTACATACATTATGTAAGAAGAAGAAAGAAGAAGAGTATAGAAGCAAAGGCGTAGAGACACCATAGATAGAACACATACTTTGAGAGATTTTGCAATATCAAGAAATTAGGGGAATAAGCTAGTGCATACTCAATCAGAGTTAGCACTAAGAGAATCCCAGGGGAGATTATTTCAAGTCCTTTCAAACTTTTTCAGAGAGGCGGGAACTCTGACTTTAGCCAAAGCCAGTTCTGCCTCATTGATCTGATGGATAAGGACAGTCCATTTGGCAGCATTAATGGTGATCACAGAGATCCATGACCTAGCAATACAGAGTCGAGCACACACCGACAAGATCATTACCAGGCGTTGAGTTCCTCCTTCATAATCATATTTAAGCTCCATCATTTTCTCTTTAGCGGATATTGAGACTTGGTGACCCAGACTGGAGGACATAAAAGTACTCACCGTTGTCCAGAATTCTTCTAGGGTGGGACATAGCACAACCATATGAACTATGTCAGCAGGTAAAAACTTGCACTTAGGACATTTGGTCATATCAGTGATAACATTTATTCCCAATTTAGATACTTATCTGGGGTATAATACAGCAGGCACATAGTATAAAGCTGTTGTAGCTTTAAGCTAACGGAGTGTACAGAGTGATCCTGTATCTCTAACGCCCTCTGAATCTCTGAGACAGAGAACTCTGATGAGAGCAATCAGCTCCACTTAGCTGCCAATAGCACTGCATCATCTGTGTTATGATGAGGAAGCACTTGATAAGTCATGAGGATCGAGGGTTTTATTCCTGGTTTATAGTAGTACGGCGAGAGTTCAGAACCTTCGATATCAAGTGTATGTTAAAATCCTGACCGGATATAGTCCCTCACTTGTACGTACTTAATGATGAAGTGCTGCGGGAACCCGTATGAAGCGTGCAGTCCCGAGAAAGATCGAAAACCATTCAGATCGTAAAGCTGGTCCATGGTTACAAAACCGCATCTTGCCCAGGTCCTGTCGGTTTGGTCCTGAAAAACCGAAAGAAAGGCAGGATTAATGGTGTATCTCCATTTAAAAAATCTATTGAGAATTTGGAGAAAATCTCGTTCCATACATGGATAATATCTTCAATGCTTTAAGGCATACCCTTTTGTAGTAGTTTGGATCCCCCAGTCAATAAAGAGAAAGCCTAAGCTCACCCCACAGCTAAATGCTAGCAGAGAAATGAGGGACCAGGATCGTTCGGATTGAGCAAGCTACCAGGCTGCCGGTAAAGGCAGCCCAGAAGTATACCTTAAAATCTGGGAGTGAGAGCCCCCCTTCTCATAGGGAAGTTTCATGAAACAAGTGGCTCTTCTTGCGCATCTAAAGCCCCATAAAAAGCATCCGATGCGCCCTCCAAGCACCTAAAAAAGGAATCTGGGACCCTCAATGGAATGGCCCTGAAAGGATAAAGAAATTTGATGAAGGACATTCATCTTAATGATTTTAGCTTGACTGATAATAGTAAGTGGTAGCTATTCCAAAATGTTAGTTGAAAATGATTGCATATAGCGGAGGTTAGTAATTCAGTTTGATAATATTAAAAACCTCTGAGCAAAGCTCAATACCCAGATAGACTGCCATAGTAGTTACCCCTGTAGTGGGTGAATCTGGCTAAAATTTCAGAAGAACCTGTGTTTTGGATATATTAGGCTTGTATCCAAAAACCTTGGCAAATCTGGCTGCCTAATTGACAACCTGTTGGATTGCCATTATCGGCTTAGACGAGAAGACTGCCACATTGTCTGCATATGCTGTCAGTTTCAGTTGTTGCCCTCCAACAGTCAAAGGTTGGATACCTGCATCCTTAAGGGGTGACTGTAAATAAGGCTCCATGTACAGGGGCAACAAAAGGGGAGAAAGTGGGCACCCCTGTCGGGGGGCCTCAACATATCTGAAATTGATTTGAACAGTTCCCTGCGAGGGCTACCCTCACCCTGAGTGTCTTCTAAAGAGCTTGAGTCAATTTAACAAACCTTTTATTTATACCGAAAGCACACAGTGTAGCCCATATGCAGTCCCATGCAACATGGTTGAAGGCTTTCTCTGCATCTAGTAGGATCATATTCATGTTAATCTTAAGTATCCCTGCAGCATCGAAACCAGCGATTGCCAAATTGGTATGACTGGTAGTATCTCTTCCTGGAATAATTCCATGTTGTTGTGAAGAGCCTGAGGATGAAATTACAGGGGCCAGATGCATGGCCAAGATTTTAGTGAACCATTTTGCATCTGCATTATTCAGAGAGATGGGGTGGTATTACTCCATGTCCTCCCAGGGCTTATACTTTTTTTAGTAATACAATGATGTTAGTAGTATTCCATGTGCACAGAGCAGCCCCTCCTGTAGAGATGTGTTGAATCACCTTAAGGAATTCCATGGCTATTATATCTTTGAATACCTTATAGAACTCCAGAGGTATGGCGTCCTCACCTGCCGCCTTGCCTTTTGGCAAATCCATCAATGCTGCATCAATATCCAAAGTAGAAAACGCTGTCTGCATGTCACTTGCCTGATCTTTACCCAGATGGGGTAGACTACACTGCTGGATGTAATCTGAGCAATCAGTCTGATCTATAACTTGTGGTTGGCTGCATAGCTCCTTAAAAAACTGGGAAAACTGTTCCAAGATAGACATTGGGGTAGTGTGAACCTTGCAATCCTTACCCTTAATCACCCGGAGTGCACACTTAGGGGTCCATTAGGATGGCAGGCGGACTTCAGTCCGCCCGCCACACTAGCGGTGCTGGGACCGGCCGCCAGTGGTGTGGTGGTCCCGCACCGCTAATTAGGATGCGACCGCCCCCATGGCGGTCGCATTCCACATATGCAACATTGTGGTGGGCGGTGCTGTGAGCCGCACCCACCACAATGTTGTAAATGCATGTTGTGCATTGGCATGCACAACGTGACAGGCACTGCACGATGCCTGCCACCTCATGTATGCCAATGTAGGGGGTATGGTACCCCCCAAGTTCAGTCCCCCTTCCCCCGGAGGCCCACAACAGGCCCCCAAAGTGATTCCCGCATGCCTGTCCATGGCGGGGAAAGGCATGAAACCGCCGTCATCATAATGTGGATGGCGGTGCCTGCAAGGCACTGCCACCATATTGTGGGCCTTTTCTGCTCGGTAGGCAATTGTGATGATTGCCTACTGGCGGAAAAGCGGCGGATGGTCTTTCAGTCCGCCGCAGTACCCCCTGCCATGCTAATGTGGTCCGGCGGTGGTGATCCGCCTGCCATGCTAATGACCCCCTTAGAGTGTTAGCCTGATATCTGGTGAGCTAGAACTTGGCTCACCCTTTCCCCATATTCGTATTATAGCTTTCTGTATTTAGCATATCTGGCGGCTACCTGATCTTTCAACCTACACCCTAAGAGAGACCTTTTTTTCAAATAGTTGTAAAAAAAAACCTGTTTATCTGCCCGTCCTTGGGTCATTTTTAAAAGCGGGAAGTACTTTGAGTTGGAGAATATCTTGACGGAGAGAGCGAGCCTCCTCCGCGGCATCTCTGTTTTGCTTGACAACATACTGTAAGGTAATGCCCTGGATATATGCTTTCATTCTAGTCCATATTATTTGGGGTGAAGCCATATCATTTTTGAGCTGCAGGAATTTCCTAAGTGGCCCTGATACAAATATCATATAGTTGTCATTCACCAGCAGATGATGAGGAAATGAGAGCTTGGCGTGGTTGGGCCTAACTCCAGTCAGGCAAATTAAAACAGAATCGGATTATGATCCTAGGGCATACCTTCATTTCCATGCTATACACCAGGGATTGCTTGGTAAAAACCATGTAGATCCTGGAATAGTTCTTATGTTGACATGAGTAGAAGGTATAGCCAGGATCAATCGGATAAAGCATCTGCCAAGTGTCACATATCCCATGCAACTGGATCAGATCCTTAAGTCATGCCCCAGTTCTGGGCTTTTGCAAGTATGCAGTTGAAATCGCCCATTACGATCAATTCACCTTCCCAATCCAATAGTTCCAGTGACAACACATCTAATACTTCTGGGTCATCGACATTAGGTCCATATACCAGGCACAGAACATATTTTAAAGAATTTTATTTTAACTGAACAAGGACCCATCTTACCCTAGAGTTAGCAGCCGTTCCTAGAACTTCGCCACAAAACGTCTTAGCAGAAAGCACTGTAACCCCACGTTTCAAAGTGGATTGTGATGTACATACAAATATGTTATAACCCAACTGTTTAAGTAAAGACCGATCTTTGTATGCTAAGTGGGTCTCTGTCAGTGCTACCAGTTGGGGGTTTGTGTAGTCCAATCTTCACCCGAACCAATTGATTCTTACTCCGCATGTCAATTCCAGATACATTCCAGCATATACATTTATTCTGAGCCATGGGGTCTAGAAAATGTAACGCCACTTCTGTACCTTAGTGATTCTAGGTTATTATTCCACCATCTTAAAAAGAAAGAAACATAAGCCCTGAGTGAGCTGACCATATTCTGACCAGTTTTACAACCCCACCAACCTATAGCTATTTAGCTACCAGGTATTGACAACCTGGATCATAAACCCTTCTGAGAGAAAAGCAGTGAGTGATGAACAGACTCCATAGTACAGAGAGAGAAGTATAAGAAATATCAGGGCATAAAATCACAAAAGAGCTAGCATGTCCAGCTTGTAGACAATGTTATTGCCCACCCTCAAGGCGAGACTGAGCCTGCTTAGCATTCTCCATGGAATAGCACATCTTCATACACCCATCTTTTATGATTTTGAGATGGGCTCGTTCCTGAAGGAAGACTTGGCCCCCCCTCAGCCTTAAGGGGATCTATAAGTTGACGCATCTTCCATCTTTGGTTCATTGTAGATCTGCAGAAATCAGACCGAGCCACGACTGACATAGTATCAATTCAAACCGGGGTTGTGGAACGTGCCTTGAGGGAGATCGCCTGCCTCAGAAGAAAATTCTCAACAAAGTTTAAGATTGGATGGGGCTGTGCTGTATTTGCATTGAGAGAGTTACCGCTAAGAGGGAGATGATGAGAATGCTGGATTGGAGAGTCCCAGTGCATCAAGTCAGGTAATGCCCTCCCAGAGAGTTGTCCAATATATTGTAGAGGGTCAGAGCCTTCCTTCCCCTCCCAGATTCCAAATATCCTACGATTGCTTCTCCTCTGGCGGTTTCCCATATATTCGATTTTAGTTTGGAGATATTCAAGCTGAGTATCATGGCTCCCAATTGCCTTGACTGTTGCGGTTGCAGCCTCCTCAGTATGAGCAACTCTCTCCTGTAGCTCAGTAAATTCTGTGAGAGTAGTAATCTGCCCGAGACCTCATCCAGAGATTGCTCTATTTTCAAGATGTCGGCTCTAGCCTGAGAATAGTGTAGCTGAGCCTCCGAGCACTTGGCTTGGAGGGCTTGAAAAATTACTTTCTGTAGATTATCCTCCAAACAAGCCTCATTGGTGATAGATGGAGGAGAGTGCTTGGGAGGGGTATCAGAGGAAATATCAAGAGTGTGTCCAGGGTAGGGTATTCTTGGGGTGAGCGATGTATAGTAGGCTGCTTGTCATCACCTGGCCCTGAAAATGTTGCAGATAGATGGTAAATGATTGCTTTTACCTCCCCCTTGAGGTGACCAACTTCCTGAGCAGACTACTCCTACCCCCCTGGCCACCAACCTTGTTGGACTGCCGCTGTCTTGCAGGTTTGAGTAATTGGTGCTGCTGAGCCTGGTCCATAGGTTTTATCTTTTTTTTTAATAGTCCTGTCCCTGCTGAGCAGGATGCCACCCCAGAAAGGATGTAGGTTATAGTGCCATTGTCTGCATGGGCGAATGAGGCATCAGATGTGACAGTGGTAGATGTATATCTTTTACTGCTGATTGCCTTTGGAGGGGTATTGACATGTTTATAGTGCTGAGCTGCTACCCTTTCATCATATTGTATTTCATTGTTTGCCTCGCAGCCTGCGCACTCAGGAGCCTCAATGACAGCAATGGTCCCTGCGCCCTGGGTCCCTGAGGTCTCTAAAACAGTACTTACAGTTTGTGCCTCTGGAAATGCAACTTGAGGGGGCCCAGGGATAAGTCAGGAGGGCAGCTAAGCAATTTGCGACTGTATTGCTGAATGCTTTTGACGTCTCCTGAGTCTGAGGGAGACATTTTTGTGTCCACCAGTGATGACTCTTCTCCAGTGATCCATGGTTCTCTGACCGCTGTTTGCATGAGTCCCCTCACCCTGCCTGACTGCAGTAGTATTCAAATCTAGAGGTATTGTTGCAGTGCTGTGCTCCCCCTCCTCCTGCAACTGCGCTTCATGCACTCCGTTGGCTCCAATAGCGCGTGTCTTCGCCACCATTCAGGCTCCACGGCCGTGGGAAGCATTCCACTTCTGTGGGGCCATTGATGCTTTAAAGTGATAGCCGTGGATTTGGAAGGACAGAAATATTGCTAGACGCGGAAAACAGTGAGGTCGAAAGCAGCCGTAAATCTGGTGGCAGCACAGCTGCAGTATCCGTACGTGAGGAGAGGGCTGTCAGTGAGCTGCTGAGTAGTCTGAGAGTAGCATGGCCGAGGGATCCTATACTCATCGCTCGTGGATTGTGGCACAATAGAAGATGGCGGCAGCGGTCACAGAGCTATGGGGTGGAGTGGAACTCCGTAGCGGGCTCAACCCGACATCTTGCTTCCCCGGTGCATTCCTGTCATTGGAGCTAGGGACAACCTGCAATGGTCACGACATGGCTCCTCTTCCTAACATTGGTAGCAGCAGCACCGGTCTATTGGGCTGGGATTACAGCAGACTTCTAGATGGCACAGCGATACTTGTAACTACAGTACTGGAACAGTTCACACTATGGACTGCACACAGTGACCAGGGACCAAATTCTAGCTTCACTCTCAGTTGTAGTCAGATTTCTCTTAGTGTTCCTTGTGTCAGGAAAACACCTGTCTGCATCTCCTGTACAGATACTATCCTTCCCTCTACCAGCAACCAGACAGGATTCTAGGCACTAGGCATGCTTTCAGGTAGTCCAGGAGAAACTGCAAACTTCAGGTGAAGTCCCCTCACTTCTGGGAGATAGACTGTCAAGCTGACACCAGCGCTAGTTCTAAAGCAGCACTTTGTGTACTTTACAGAGCACTCCCTTCCTTTATTAGGCAGTACAACAAATGTGGGGGAGTTTGGATCCCACTTTTATATCTACTTGCCAGACAGGGTATATGGATTCTATCTAAGGCTTTAGAACAGGTTTTGGTTGGTCTCTTTCTAAAGTCATTTTCTGGCTGTTGCTCAGACATAACCATTGTGCAAGGTGATGACTTTTGCACAAGGTAGCAATTGGCTGGCTCCAAGAAAGAGTGTGCCAACAAGAGCAAAATAAAGTATGACAACTCTGCACCTGGCTGTTATCAGCCTTAGTAATGCACAAATCTAGAACAGAAAAAAGGACAGGCCCTAGGATTGAAAGTTATTCACCGTGAAGAGCACACACTGCGTTTCTAGCACTCACCCCTGCTGTCTACCAAATGGCAATGCTCTGGAAGGGCTACTGCCTCCATCCTCCATACCTTCAGTGCCTGGGTCTCCACCCTCCAGCCACAGAGATGCAGACAATGCTGTCTGGATAAGCAGTACTCATCCTTCATTTTATGCCATGCTAATTTCAGGGCATTCTAAATTGATCATACTGGCCTGGTACTCAGACTCACACCACCGACAGAGTCCTAATACTGTACATGTGCAACACTTTCACTACACACACACAGTTTGCTTGCATACAGGAGATGAGTGTAAGGGTTTGGGGGCTCACATAGCAGCACAACTTAAACAAGAGGTGTCCGTAGACTGCACTCTCTATTACACAGAGAAAAAGGTCTGGTCACACTAAAGATTTACAAACGACGATACACTGCCAACACTGTTTTTATGACTCATGAAGGACATCATCAGTAGTCCTCTGCCCCTATGAGCACACCCGTGGTGTTCCCATCCGAGTCACAGGGCAGGTACCTGACCTCACATTTCCAAAGACAGACACAGGCCTCTGTGCAAATGTTAAGTTAGCATGATGCCAGGGCCAAACTGAAAATCAGGATACCTGTTTAACGTTTAATTGGACACTCTGGGCAGAGATGTAGCGAACATTCTCACCCCACCAGGGTATCTCATCTGAAAATTGAAACCTCACAAATAAAAGTCATCTGTGATACCACAGAAGAATGGTTTGATAAGAAAATGTCTTCTGCAAGATCTTTTCTGTCAATCCTTTCCCCTGGGTCAAACATTAACAACATTTTGCATATAAAACATCCTGTGAAATTTTGCACAATTCAACTAACTTTAAATTCACAAATGTATCAAGACTTTGCAGTCATTAAAGACATTCTAATCATGTTGTCTTAAGTGAAGGGGAGGCACAACAATGGATAGAAGTGACTAAAAATTAGATTCATTTTCATGATGTTTATTCCTGCAGATAGATGAGCAGCATCATGCACCTCCTCAGATACATATGGTGGGGTCTCCCATAGAATGTGTAATTTGCTTCATAAGTGCATTTGTGTCCAGGGTTGGTATTAATCCAAATATCAAAATTTAGCTTTGTGTTTGGGCTATTACTCAGGGACTCTCCTGCCACCTCTTCCTTAACGGTATAGGCCTTCTTTTCTTATGGGCTCAGATGTATACATTATGTTTTATTTACATTATGTTCAGAGACTGAGCTAAAAGGGTGGAATATGTAAAGTATGTTATCTCCAGGTTTGGGTATATGAAGAAGGACACCATCTTCACATATGTAGATATGATTATACACATCTAACACAGTAATGCTCCTAGTTGATCTACATTTCTGAAATTCTCCTACTGCAATTATATCAGGACTGCAAATGGGAAAGAAAACAGTTGCATCCATGTCCCAATTCTCTTACCATTGTTACTACATCTGACTTGATCTCTTTAGTGGAGACTTTGTACTAAGTTTCAGAAAATCAGGGACACCAGCTTCTTTACAACCGCCATGGTGAATGGCCACTCTATGTGGTCAAAAGCTTTTCTAAGTTGAGTACCATCATAACTGCCTTGTTGTTGTCCGTCTCACAGACTGCTTAAACTATGTCCTAACATTGTCACTTTCCATTCTAGTTTCAATTAAGAATGTTTTATTGCTAGCTATTATCTTGTCTATCATATCTTCATCAGAATTCTAGATCTGGGTGCTGTTGGCATGATCACTTCAAATATTCTTCAGTTGATATATTTTCAGGTTAATGTCAATAAACATAATTTGTAGAGATGTTTGGAAGATATTTTGAAAGGCTTCCATTGTTCGACCTATCCAAAGTCAGGGTCTGCCCCGATAGAGCATGGCATATTTAATATTCTTTAAATTGATGTCTTGAGAAAATGGGATCTATGCTTCAGAATGATGTTTGCATTATTATTATTATCACTGTATATGCTGTACTTGTATTCTCATGTAGTGCTTAGTTTCCATCCATCAACCAGAATTTTCTTCTTTGCCTGTAAGTCCTAGACATGGCGAGTACAGCTCTAGGAGTGCATACTTGTTTCTTCGGAGAAATTGTTATGGTTCTATGTGCCCTGCTGACATGGGACCTTCTCTTCTTGGACAAACCCATTGCAGTTTGTGGAACTTTTTCCACAAAAAATCTGTTTGCTACCCAGATTACTTCTTTCTGTTTATGAAGGATGCCCTTATTATGGTGTGTGTGTCTCAATGTGCTCTCAGTGTCATCTTGATTGTCTTTAATTTGCTTATTTCACTGTGAGAATAAGAACATTGATTTACCTCCATCCATACCACTCATTATCAGTTCCACCTCTTTCAGTCTGGTTCCCATTGTCTGCAAACATTTTTCCACATCGGAGGGTTTTACTTACAATATGTTGAGCTGATGGTTTCGTTCTTTACAAAAGCCCATTATCTCCTATTTGACTGTTCCTATTTGCCTCATAATGACTGCCATCAGTTGCATCTTGATGAGTCAATTTCGCATCTTCTGATGTCCTCCACTTGCTCAATATGTTTTGGACAGATCAGATCGTTGGGGTTGAAGCTCTTGTCTTTGGGCCTTTCTTCTGGTGCATCTATCCAGAGACCAATATCTTCTGAGGAAATCAGATGGTCCAGCAGTGATTGTGTCTTTTACCAACTCCTCTTCCTTCTAACACAATTTAAAGTAATAATTGTATAATCTAGATTACTTATTCTCCATTTTACATTTAAGGATTTTTTAAAACTTTTTTCAAAACATGAATTTTTGCATGTCCCTCTGGTGGATATCCTACTTGTGGCTTAATGTCATTGCAATTTCTTTGGATTTTTTGAGTCCAGCATGCAGTGTGTGTGAAATTTGCATCATTTGCTATTGCTTTGTTATGGAAATTTCAGGAAAGTATATGAAATTATACGTAAATATGCAAGATGCAAATCTGGCACTCAGTGCTATAGAGTTAAATGCCTTCTCTTGTCCATTTTGGACATGAGGACGCATTTAAAGCTAAAAAGTAGTTGTAGAATCCAAGAGCTGCGAAAAACATACGCTCGCGTTCTGGTTATTTGTTTTTTTCCGGCACACTTTAATCTTGCTGGAATTGTGTGCAATTATGCAATGTGGATTAATGACGGAAGTACAGAAATTTCACTCGACAAGTTTAATGTCAAATTCCCGAAATGATGTAAATTACGCAATCATAGCTGACATTTCCCCAGGCCCAGATATTTTTTGCATGATTTGTATGTTTTATGTCTAAAGTGCTCACTTACGACTTCCTTCCTTTCCACCTATGTGTCCACTGACAAGGCACTTGGGGGCATATCAACAAGGCGGCGATAAAAAATTATCGCCGGTTTTGGGGCCGTTTTCGGCCAAAAACCGGCGATAATTTTATCGCTATATCAGCAAGGTCACGCTATCGCGTGAATCCTTGCCTTAGTGCCCTTTCCCATAACGCCCATCTTTGCATCTCTAATGAGATGCAAAGTGGGCGTTCCAGCTCAAAATAACTGGAGAAATGTCGCTAACCGACATTTCTCCAATTATTAATGGGCACGCTAACAAGCATAGCGATAAGAAAAGTTGCGCTAACCTTGGTTATCGCTACTTTCCTTACGCCTGCTTTTAGTTTGACTTAGCCATGCTATCCAATGGAAGGTGGATATCATGGCTGAGTCTGCCCTGCCCTATCAGCAAGCTATCGCCAAACGTTGTGCGATTATCGCTGTATTTCCAGCGATAATCGCACATGTGGCATCTTGCGCCTGGAATTTTATCGCTTTTGAGAAAAGCGTCGCTAATAGCACTGTATCTCAGCGATAAAATTCGGCGATAGCTGGTGATAATTATCCTAGCGCTAAGTGCGCTTAGCGATAATTATCGCCGGTTGTTGCTGATATGCCCCTTGATTCATTCATATTGAGATCTTAATCATCCATCCAGACTGTCGATTTTATTGCACTTTCATGTTCCGGCCTTTAGTAAGCACTACAAGACCTTTTCGACATTTCCAAGGTTTGTCTATACTAAGATCTGTTTTGCAGGAAAATTTAGTATTGAGACCTATAAGAAAATGTATTTTGAATACAGAAAACAAAAGTCAATGAACAGGCACGCATTTGTAGTGCAGCGAGGAACAGATTGCAGATTTAACAATGTACGAAAACATCAAACACAGAATGGCAAGACTTTTCCATGACAAGCTTTACTCTCCTCTCCAGCTGTCTAAGAATAATTTTGAAATGCTTCACACTAGGAGCTTTCATGCAAGTCACAATCGAAAGGTATTATTTCCCCGCAGAGCGTATTTAAAAAGCACATTACACAAATCTATGCATATCTCTTGAATTAATCATTGAAGGACGTCAGTTGCATGCTTTATGTTTAATATAGTGTTAAGAACTTTAAGAACTGAATAATCAAAAGCTGGGATCGACTCTCTATGAAAGCCCTTACTGTTCACAGCGGGGCGTACATTGCAGTAACGGAATTCTTAATTGCAAAATTCGGTGCACATTTGCAATGACAGCATTGCAAAGAGAAGCAAAGACAGTATTATTAAGCGAAGCAGGTATTAATTAAATAATATTGAATCACTTCGGGTTGTCCCTTGGTCCTTAACAATATGGACGAAAAGACGATCTCCTTAAGAGACAAAAAGAGGGATAATTTTCAAAATGTCGGAAGTTCTTTACAAAGGCATTTCAGCGTATGTAAAGAAGTACTTATATAGTACTTTTTAAAATACTCATATGCTTTTGTGAATTGTCCCCAAAATATCTAAAATGAAAATAAAATTGAAATATTCACTGAATATTCATATACAATCTCTACAAATAGAAAATACTGTTTTACTCTCTTTGCACATTTACTGATAGGGAGTTGGTCGTTTCAGACTGATTCACAAAGATATGTAGGAGTATGCAAAAGAGTGCTCTAGTAGTACGACTCCAGTAGTACTACATCCTGTGCTCGTAAATGGTTCTGTGAGTCACCTCCTTGATTGTCATGTCTAACCTGCGAATAACAAACTCACATTATTGCGGTGCTAGCCAGTGTTTCATCATCTGAGGCAGATAACAAAAATTATTTTCATTTCATTGATTTCCTTTAATAATACCAGTCTTGTAATATCATAGAAACATACATGTTAATAAAGATACTAGTATTCATATTATTGTCTTCATTACGAATAAAATACTATGCTACTAAAATGTTTACTTTAAATTGAACACATAGGGCACCCAGCCATGGTGGCAGGATGAATCTCTACTTCACCACATTTCATAAAACACTTGTACAGTCGGACTGGAGAAGAAAGTAGACCTGGGCACCAATATAAAAGTGCACCCCCTTAGCGCATTATAGCTAATAAAAGTGGCACCCTTTTGCAAATTGAGAACACGCCGTAAACATGTTTGCAATGGAAACAGCATTTACAACGAGGTCGGGCTCAAGCATGCATTTACCATACAGGCTTTGGATGGGGAGGGTGTTCCAGGTCTTGGCGGCGAGATGGGAGAATGATCTGCTGCCAGAGGTCGCTCTTCGGATGAGGGGGACTGTGGCGAGGGCGAGGTAGGAGGAGCGGAGCTGGCGGGTGGGGGTGTAGAAGTTGAGTCATCTGTTGAGGTACGCTGATCCAGTGTTGTGGAGTGCCTTGTGTGCGTGGGTGAGGAGTTTGAAGGTTGTCCTCTTGTTGACAGGGAGCCAGTGCAGGTCTTTCAGGTGGGGTGTGATGTGGCTGAGGCGAGGGATGTCGAGGATCAGGCGTGCAGAGGCGTTCTGGAAGTGTTGCAGCCGTTTGAGGAGTTTGGCCGAGGCTCCTGGGTAGAGGGCGCTTCCGTAGTCCAGCCTGCTGCTGAGGAGGGCCTGGGTGACCGTTCTTCTCGTTTCGGTGGGGATCCACTTGTAGATCTTGCAGAGCATGCAGAAGGTGTTAAAGCAGGAGGAAGAGATGGCGTTGACCTGCTTAGTTATGGAGAGGGTGGAGTCGAGGATGACCGCTAGGTTGCGTGCATGATCGTTGGGCGTTTGAGCTGTTCCCAGTGCGGTCGGCCACCAGGAGTCGTCCCAGGCCGAGGGGGTGGATCCGAGGAGATGATGTTGAGGTTGTGCAGTCGGGCTATGTGGGTGAGCGGTGCCATGTAGACGTTAAACAGCATTGGGCTGAGGGATGAGCCCTGGGGAACACCGCAGATGATCTTGGTGGCTTCGGAGCGGAAGGGGGAGGCAGACGCTCTGTGTTCTGCCAGCGAGGAAGCAGGTGGTCCAGTCCAGGGCCTTCTCTTGGATCCCGGCGTCGTGGAGGCGTGTGCGTAGTGTGCGGTGGCAGACCGTGTCGAAGGTGGCTGACAGGTCCAGGAGGATGAGGGCCGCGGTTTCTCAGTTGTCTAACAGGGTCCTGATGTCATCGGTGGCGGCGATGAGGGCGGTTTCGGTGCTGTCGTTGCTGCAGAACCCGGACTGGGACGGGTCCAGGATGCTGTTTTCCTCGAGGTAGTGGGTCAGTTGTTTGTTGACGGTCTTCTCGATGACCTTCGCCGGGAACGGGAGCAGGGAGATAGGCAGGAAGTTCTTGAGATCTTTGGGGTCCGCCTTGGGTTTCTTGAGTGAGGCGTTGATCTCGGCATGCTTCCAGCTCTCTGGGAAGGTTGCTGTCTTGAAGGAAATGTTGATGGCTTTCCAGAGGTGGGGTGCGATGGTGGTGCTGGCTTTGTTGAAGATATGGTGCGGGCATGGGTCTGACGGAGAGCCGGAGTGGACGGTGTTCATGATCTTGATGGTGTCGTCGTCGTTTATGTTGGTCCAGGAGAGCAGGCGGTTGGTGCAGATGGTGGTAGTGGTCGTAGTTCTAATGGAGGTAGTTCTCATTAGCACCATGTTTTAAGAGGAAAATTGTTTTTTGACCAGCCTATATCTTTGGTGCCATTTGACAGATCTTCACAAAATGTTCCCAAAAAAGTGCCCTGTTGATTGTAGGTGTGCACAAAAAGTATTGAGGTTACCATCAAGGGGGGGCTGAGAAAAAGGGAGGGGGCAAAAAAAGTGTGTTTCCCATGTTAATTGCCGCAGAGTCTTTAGACATGCCTGCAGCCTGAACCGCTATACAGAATTACACCAAATTTGGCAGAAATGTAGATTGTTTTACAGAGTTCACACTTTTATTTAGTGTAAATTCATTCAGGAGTTTTGGAGATTTTAAGGGAAAACCAAATTTGTATTCTGGGTATCGCCTAAGCACACATCTCATGGGGAGCGTCTGATTGGCCACCAACACTTCAACCAGAAAGTGTTGGCAGCCATCTTGGGACCAATATACCCATTGGAATGCATTGTAGTGAATGGCAGGTTTTTAGGATCACAAAAAGAAGAAGGTATAAAGGGTGATAACAGATTTTAGTTGCAGTATAGTTCACTTGTGGATGGTACTATACTAATTTTACGAATTGTGGTGTGTTCTAAAGTGATTTTACCCTGTGAAAAAGCCTTCTGCTGGGATTTCATGAGTCATGTTTGAGAGAAAACTGGTTTCTCATGATTTTCCTAAATGAGAGCATATTTTCTGTAAATTCATACTATCTTTCTTAGCCATATGAAAATGAAGACTGACATTCTCAGTAAATCATGTACTTTCAACAAGAGCTGCATGCCAGTTGATTTCCTAGTGTTCTACTGCGGCCTCCTAGAGTTTTCCAAAGAAAAACCAGGGCGTTAACAGAGTTGCCTTTAACAAAACTATGGCACACCTGAAGCTAGGTTGATTGAATCAAACTGGTAAAACTTAAAACATTTAATTTAGAAAGGAACAAAATAAGGGGATTCAGTGTGTCATAGAAATTATAGTTAGTACTGTAGAAAGAAAAATGAACTCATTTTTTGTGAGTTCTCAAATATATTGCTCTTGTATTTAATTTAAACATTCTGACATGTAGACTTTAACATGCACTTTCCACACCAGCAGCAGACTGCCAGTTAACTCACTGGTGATCAGCATCTTTACTAAAGTGTTCTGATGAGCAACTAGAGTACTACAATTCTGAATTTATGCCACAAGTGTGGGACATCTGAACGTCATCTTGATGGAATTGAAGAAGAAAACTGAAAGCTTTTCTACTGTGGAGACTGCAGTAAATGATGACTTTATGGAGCTTCATAACACATAAGTCTCCCAAGATATACAGCAGAGAAAAAAGAGTCCAGATAACACCCAAATGTAGTCCAATTATAGCCCAATGACAGATGTGGGCAAAACACTCAAGATTTTTTTTCTGCAGTTTTATATAGCGCAGATTTGACCCACAGGTATTTTGAGTGCTTTTCATGAGCATCACTTACATTACTCAAGGACACATTTATTTTGGTTTTAGGCATGGAGAGATTAAGTGATTTGCCCAGAATCATAGGATATCGAGCAGACGCCAAAACTCAAACCTGTTTCCCCAGATGCAAAGTCTGTAGCTCTGGCCATAATGCCACACCCTCTCCCTTAAGTGGAACATATAATCAAGTGATCAATTGGATAAAAAAACAGCAAATGTTTTTAACCCCTTCGCTGCGGCGCGAATTCCGCCGCAGCGCTGGGGGGGGTGGGTGAGGGGTGAGCGCGGCGCCGCCATGCTCATGACGGAACCACGCCGTCATGAGTCACGGGCGAGCTGTGCTCATGACGGCGTGGTTCCGTCACGAATCCGCCCACTGTCTAATTCGCCCGCACAGGCAGGAAATTAGTGCCGCATGGGAGGAGCGGCCGCCAACGGCCGCAGCATGACGGAACCACGCCGTCATGAGCACATGCCGCCCGTGGCTCATGACGGCGTGGTTCCGTCATGAGCGCACAAGGGGTTAAAGCACTTTATTACAATTTGAGAACACAGAAAATATGCTCTCATTTTTGTTGTTTAGAGCACTAACCATAACTTCTTTGGGAATAATATTCTCTCATGGAGGAGGGTGCAGAAGCAATAAGTTGACCACGCTGGGCAAGCGGGAGGGGCTGTGGCAGCACAACGGACAATGAGGGGCACGAGAAGGGGGGCAGGGGCAACAAACCAACAAAGCATTACAGGCAGGAGAGACTGTGGAAATATAAAAGGCCATTGAAGGCAGAAGGAAGAGGCAGTGGCAGGACAGGCATACATCCTAACAGACCTGATTCAGGCAGGAGACTCCAAAAGGACTTTATTGTAACTGTCTCCTGCCTATAATCTCATCTTTTTGAATGTAAGTCAGTGGGGAAAATACATTTCCCAGGTTTTTTTTTCAAAATCTCCCTCTTACAAAGTTCAAAGTGTTACAAGGCGATGTCATCAGTGATGTCATTGACCATGTCATGAGGGATGCAACATGTGGGGTCATAAGTAGTGAATTGCAGGGGCATAACAAATTGTTAGCTCAGGTAACCATAACTGAATTTTTATAGTTTTGTACGAATAAAATCTGAGCCTAATTATAACGTGAATAAATGAATCAATTAGAGAATTTGTTAAGTGCAAACGAATACCCGGAGCTGTCTTGGCACTCTGCAAGACAAGGAATAGTGGAACTCAATTATACTATTGCAGGGACATCTTTTCAGACACTTTCTGAAGATTGAAATGGAAGAAGCTGTTTCGAGCTCAAACAGGAAGACACTTCCAGAGTAAAGCCGTGGACCTGAATTGTTTTTTAGCCCTCCAGGAGGAACTTTTGAAGGATGTCACCACCAGATATTTAGCAGAACTGGAGTGCAGAGTCCTACTGGGAGTGTACTACCTCAGGTTTTCCTTAAAGTAAAAGGGACCCTACCCATGAAGAGTCTTGTATGCCATACAGAGAGCTTTAAAGATGATATGTTGCCTAAAAGGCAGCCAACGTAGTTTGCTGATGGCCGCTTTCGCAAATGGAATTGAGGGATTTTCAGCGGGAACCTTGCAGCAACATTTTGGTGAGTTTGCTGTTTTTTTAGTGGACCCTTGGGAAGGTTACATAAAAGGCTGTTACAGTAATCCAGTCTTGTTAAGACGAGATTGATGACCAAATGGTATACATTTCTCAATTTGTTTGATCACTCTGAGAGCATGAAAAGAAGCCTAGGTGACCTTGTTAACTTGATCTTTATATTTTGCCTAGAAGCACCCTGAGGTTTATTTACCTTTGAAGCTGGGCTACGGAGTAAAACTAAATCAGATGGCCACCAAGCCAGGGGCTAGAAGGACGGCTTTTTCTCAAAAAGAATACCCTCTGTCTTGGATGAAGTTAATTTCAGATAGTTGCAGTCCATCCATTTACCTACTGCACTCATGTAGTTCCTGAACGTGGCGCTGGAGTTAATATCATCTTTGGAGAGTGAGAGTGCGATTTGCATGTCATCAGCATAGGATGCTAACGATAGGCCGAAAGATCTAATAAGCATAGCCAGAGGAGTTACATACATGTTGCACATCGTTAGACTCACCAATGATCGTTGCAGAATTGCACAAGGCACAGAGCGGAGTTTTGATGTAAATTTTCCAACAGCCACCACTTGCTGCCTATCAGGGAGAAATGAATGTAGAACAGCTAGCGTTGAGCCCTCTACCCAATGACTCTGCATACGGTCAACCAGCACTGACATTTCTGATAGGACACGAGCAGCGTTTCTACCCCGTCCAATGTCGCCCTAATTTCCCCCGTAGCCACTACTAGCACAGATACTGTGCTGAGGCCTTGTCTAAATCCAAACTGGGTTTCGTCCAGGAGATGGTTTGCATCTATTACCTTCTCCGCTAGCTTTGCAGGGAAGGGAAGCAGAGAGATCAGATGGTATTTATTCAGATCCATCCTAATTAGATTATCTTTATAAATCTCTATGACTATAGAACATCCCTTTTCAGTGAATATATACATACACATACATATATATAGACATGAATTGGTTTGGGGCCGAGGACGTAATGGTAAAGTCCTTGGCTGTGGCGCTGTTGTGCCAAGGACGTAACCATTTTGTCCTCAGCACACCACCACAAAATCTCTCAGCAGTAAACAGCATAGGGATTTCCTTTTTATTTATTTTTTTGCCTCAGGAGGTGGGGAAGAGCTTCCCCTCCCAACGCCTTTTTTTAAAAAATATATTGATAATCGCGCGCATGGTGCGCTGAATTTATTACATTGAAAGCGAAACTGAAATTAGCTGTTTGGCTTTTTTCAGTTTCACTTCGTCAGTGCTTGTGGGGCTATCTCAGACCCCTGAGCACCGAAACACACAAGAGAGGTATCGTTGAAAAGGGGAGAATCTCGGCTGAGGCAAGATGATGCCTCTGTGAGAGACCGCAGCAGGTCACTCTCCCATTCCCCCGCCACTCAAGGCTAACGTCGGGGAGCGTAGTGAAGTGTTGAGACATCACGATCAACGCCAAAGACACACTCTCCTCTGCCGAACACCTACACTTCCAGATCCACACCAACCCCAAAACCACACTCAGAGGAACCCTCATCTACAGACCCCCGGGCCCATGCACACAATTCAGCGAAACCATCGCCGACTTCATCAGCCCACACGCCCTAGCCTCACCCAAATACATCTTCCTAGGGGACCTGAACTTCCACTTGGAGAACAAGGACGACAACAACACCACCACCCTGCTCGACAACCTCGCCAACCTCGGACTCAAGCAACTGGTGAACACCCCCACCCACTACGCCGGCCACACACTCGACCCCATCTTCTCCGCCAGCAACCACATCTCCTTCAGCCACTCCACCAGACTACACTGGACCGACCACAGCTGCATCCATTTCACCTTCAAGAAGACTACCTCCCAACACCACACGCAACAGATCCCCCGCAGATACTGGAGCAAAGTCACCACAGACCAGCTAACCACATCGCTGAGCCTGAACCCACTAGTCGACACCCCAGACACCAACAACGCAGTCCAGAACCTCGCACAGCGGATCACCAACTGCGCCGACGACCTCGCTCCTCATAAGAACCCCCCAGGCAAGACCAGCAACAGGAAAACCACATGGTTCACCGACGCCCTCAAAGACTCAAAGAAATCCTGCCGAACCCTCGGAAAAGCCTGGCACCACGAAGGGACGACAGAAAATATGACAGCCCTCAAGAACGCCACCCGTGAACACAACCAGCTGATCTGCACCACCAAAAGGACATCGTTCAAAGAGCGGCTGGACAACAACACCAACAACAGCAAAGAACTCTTCAACATCGTTAAGGAGCTCTCCAACCCCAGCGCCAGCAACAACGACATCGCACCGTCGCAAGACCTCTGCAACTCCCTCGCCACATTCTTTTACCGCAAGATCGCAGACATACACAACAGCTTCAGCACCGGGACCCCGCCTCCGGCCACCAAACCAACAATCACACCCACCACCCTCAGCGACTGGACCTCCGTCAGCACTGAAGACACCACCCACGTCATGAACTCCATCGACTCTGGCTCTCCCTCGGACCCATGCCCTCACCACATCTTCAACAAAGCCAACGCCATCATCGCACACCACCTCCAGAACATCATTAACAACTCCTTCACATCAGCCACCTTCCCATAAAGCTGGAAGCACGCAGAGATCAACGCCCTTCTAAAGAAACCCACAGCCGACCCAAAAGACCTCAAGAACTTCCGACCCATCTCTCTCCTTCCCTTCCCGGCTAAAGTCATCGAGAAGACCGTCAACAAACAACTGTATGCATTCCTCGAAGCAAACAACGCACTCGACCCCTCCCAATCTGGATTTCGAGCCAACCACAGCACCGAGACCGCCCTCATCGCAGCCACCGAAGACATCAAAACCCGGATGGACAACGGGGAAACAACCGCTCTTATCCTCCTAGACCTCTCGGCCGCCTTCAACACCGTCTGCCACCGCACCCTAATAACCTGTCTACACAACACTGGAATCCATGGAAAAGCCCTGGACTGGGTCACCTCGTTCCTCTCCAACAGAACCCAGAGAGTCCGCCTCCCTCCCTTCCGCTCCACAGCCACCAAGATCATCTGTGGCGTACCCCAAGGCTCCTCGCTCACCCCAACCCTCTTCAATATCTACATGAGCCCCCTCGCCGTCATCGCACACGAACACAAACTCAACATCATCTCCTACGCCGACGACACCCAGCTGATACTCTCCCCCACCAAAGACCCAGCCACCGCCAAAACCAACCTCCAGGAAGGAATGAAGGACGTCGCGGAATGGATGAAGCTCAGCCGTCTGAAACTGAACTCAGACAAAACGGAGGTCCTCATCCTCGGACAATTCCCATCCACCTGGGACAACTCCTGGTGGCCCACAGCGCTGGGCACCGCACCCACACCCACAGACCACGCACGCAACCTGGGATTCATCCTGAACTCCTCCCTCATGATGACCAAACAAGTCAACGCCATCTCCTCTTCATGTTTCAACACCCTGAGCATGCTCCGAAAGATCTTCCAGTGGATCCCCACCGAAACCAGAAAGACGGTCACCCAGGCCCTCGTCACCAGCCAACTGGATTACGGGAACGCCCTGTACGCAGGAACCACAGTCAAACTCCAGAAACGACTGCAGCGAATACAGAACGCCTCTGCACGACTCATCCTCAACATCCCTCGCCACAGCCACATAACTCCCCACCTGAGAAACCTGCACTGGCTCCCCGTCAGCAAGAGGATCAAGTTCAGGCTCCTCACCCACGCACACAAAGCGCTCCACGACATGGGCCCCGAATACCTCAACAACCGCCTCTTGTTCTATACTCCCACCCGCCAGCTCCGCTCCGCCAGCCTCGCCCTCGCGATCGTCCCATGGATCCGCAAAACCACAACCGGAGGAAGATCGTTCTCCTACCTGGCCGCCAAGACATGGAACTCCCTCCCTGCACACCTTCGACTGACCCAGGACCATCTCACCTTCAGGAAGCACCTCAAGACCTGGCTATTCGAGCAGTAAACGACCCCCCCACCCCTTCAGCGCCCTTGAGACCCTCACGGGTGAGTAGCGCGCTCTATAAATGAATTGATTGATTGATTGACTGGAGCACAGCCAATTCTGACGGCGATGGGAGCCTCAATAGCAAGGCTCTCTCTTTTAACTTACACAGGGTTCCAGGCCATGTGTGCTGGTTGGCTCGGGCGGCTCTCGGCGGTGAAGTGCACCAAGTCAGATATGCCACCCAAGATTGGCCACCCAGCTCGAGATCAGAGCATGGAAACTGGGCAGGATGGGCTGGCGGAAGTTACTACTGGAACATATCCCCCCAATGCTTTAAAAGGGCAAAAATGGTCCCTGTTGGAGGAAATAAAACTGCTCATAAAAGAAAGAAGGACTCAGAGGCCAACATAAGTAAAAATGCTGAAAGAGGAGTTGGCCTAACGGCTAGGGCGCTCGACCTCGGACCTGGGGGAACTGGGTTTGAGTCTCGGTAATGACGCTAAACATCCCGTGATTCAGGGCAAATCACTTAATCTCCCCGTGCCTAACAAAAATAAATGTGTGTCCTCATGGAACGTAACTGGTGCTATGTAAAGCGCTCTGATACCTGATTGGATTCAGGTCAAGTTCGTGCTATATAAAACTCTGCAAAAAAAAAAATGCTAATAAAGAAGTGCTGGGACAAAAAACAGTCTCACCTCAACAGCAGTCGATTACAGAATATTTTACTAACTCTGGGCGTAAAACTCCGCTCTGCTTGCGGAGTTTGCGGATTTTTGGCAACTCCTTAGAACACGGAGTTGCCGGAAAACTCTGCACTCCTCGACGGAGCGGAGTTTTCTTTTGTTCACGTGCCGGAAATGCATTTTTGCACTAGCGGGATTGACTTACTGGGTGCCTGTGATCGCTGACGAGATTTGCCGAGCCGTTCGCGAGCAACACAAGATTTGCTAGGTGGCCACATGGTCTCCCAAGAGTTTGCTATCCATCGGACATCCGGCAGAACTTTTGTGAAGAACGCGATCCTGAACACGCATAATCTGCTATCTGGAGAAGATTATCTCCCGAGCAACATCAAAACCTTCTCGAAATGATGATTTGGATTAAAAAACTCCTCAGATTGACATTTGAGTGTACTTTTTTGTGCAAGAAGTCCTTTTTCTTTTTTTACTTTTTTTTAAGAAGAAGGAAATGCCCTAGAGTGCCCAACTTCCTGTTCCTGTCCAGCAGGCTCCTCCCAGTGCTTTGTCCATCTCCTGTTCTCTTTTATTTTGGATTTGGAGCTGGAAGGATAAATCGTTGTGGCTGCTGCATCAATTATCATTGGATTTGAGGACTTTTGAATTTGAAATTTCACAAGTAAGTTGGGAAACTGGTGTTTGTTTGATTGGGGCCATGCACCTAGATTTATTTGTACTTTTCATTTTTTGATTTAAATGTATTATGGTAGGTGGCCTGTAGTTTCAGTAGGGGCCTTTCTCTGTATGTAATTTTTCTTCTTTTATAAAGGAAACATGTTGCACAGTTCACTACATTCTCTCCAACTTTTGAAATCATCAATTTGCAATATTTATTTAATTCACTATGTAGCCCAGTAGTCTGCCAGTAGTGCATTCAGCCAGTAGGACCAGAGCTACTCATGGGTGCATGAAACAACTGTTTCTGTGGTGTTTGGTAAATGTAAACATCATTTAGGGCATAGATGGCATTGGATTGAAATGCAAAATGTGTTTAGGCATTTCACTTTTTTTCATGTGCCTTTGTTGGATGTGTGTGGTTGTAATAATTTGCAAACCATTTTTTAGCCCTGTGGATTTTCGTTTTTGGCATTGATGCATTAAAAATGTTTTGTTAGCATGCCTCCTTTGCCTGGCCAGTGTGTGAGTGTGTTTGTTTGCAATAGTGGGCCATCATTTGCCTAGGCTGAGCCACCCCATGTCATCCATCACGACATCCATTGTCATCATTTGTCAGCCGCAGCTCCCTGAATGCTGCATCCCACGTGATATACAATGTCAAACTGTTACATTTGTATTTTTGTTGTTCTTACTTTTTCTTCTTTCCTATCCTTCCTGAGTGTACTGTGCATACAGTACATCATTAAAGCCCTTGTTATTGTCAAAGTCTCAAAAATGGCTACACTGTATTGTAGTTAAATGGTTTAATAAATGAGGTAATACATTTAATAGTAATATTATTAGCACTAACAAGTGAGACCACACCCTAAGTTATATACTATACTTGCTTTTACTATTATTAATTGAACCGCAACAATGAATGCCATGTTTCACTGTTGTTCTTCCTGCTTCTTCGCTTTTAGGTGCACAAAAGAGGAGGAGACTACATCAGTCATTGTACTGCCAGACAGAAGTCCTGCAGTGCACGACGTCATGTGACATGTGACACAGACATCTCTTCGACTTGTGCCACTGCGTGCTGCTGACATCTTCAAGATGGCCCCACATAAAGGTACCAGGTCCAGTACCAAGAAAATTGCCAGTGAGATGAAGGTACTGCCACTTACCACGATCGGTCTGCCGTCCAAGACCTTTCTTAGGGAAACCAAAAATTGCGCCTGCAGCAGTGGTGTCCGGGAAGCAAGCTGGGAGCAGCACCCCTGCATCAGTGGACCCACCCCACCAACCTAGACCCAAGCCAAGTCTGTTGCAGAGGCAGGCAGTCTAATCACGAGTCAAACGCCGATGAGCAGTGATGTTGAAATTGACTTATCGTTATCACAAAGTAGTACCCAATCAATGCAGGAAACTCAGATAAGTGGGCGACAACAGCTGCAACCACCCCCAAAAGTAGTTGTTCCTTCTGAATTAGGGGCAGTTTAGGAGATTGAGCTTCCTGCTGAGGAAAAAGAAGAGCAAGTCGCTCTTTCAGAAGATCCATTGTCTTCCAGAATTCCAGCAAGAAAAAGGAGGGTTAGTTCATCAACTTCTTCTGCAAGTCCCCCTTCTGATGATCTAGACGCCACTTGGAAGCCACCTCAGCATGAGAGTGAGACACGCCACAAGACAAGGCTAGGGATAAGGAAGTTTCCAGAAAGCCTTTGGGTTATGGAGGTAGATGTAGAAGAGGAAGATGATGACAAGCCAGTCATCATGGACATTAGTCCTGCCACAGTGGAGACAGACATTTCTCCATCCCAAATTTCTGTGAGGGATGTGGCGCGGATACCACCTACACAGATGCCACCAAAACCACCTCCAGCTTCTATATTTACAAAGGCCCGGCAGTGACCTACATCCACCACAACCACCTCAGTAGAAGTAGGTACTGCAGAGAGTCAAACGTCACGCCGACCTACCAGTTTATCCGACATTGCAAGTAGCACCAGTAGGGCCAGAAAACTGACCTCCCCATTTTGGGACTTCTTTTCGGTTAGCAGGAAGGAGGTGCACATTGCTATATGCTCCATTTGTGAACAAGGTATTAGTTGGGGTAAGCTTGTTACAAACTATGATACCAGAGGCCAACAACCAATCTGCAAAAACTCCATTTGATCCATTGGGAGGTGCACCTTAGTGGCCAAAACATGGCACGTGTTGTTGGTGGAGGAGATGAAGAAGATCCGAACACTGTGGTAGGTGAACAAGAGGGAAACATTTTCTCTGTTACACAAAGTAGCCCTGTCCCCACCAGTGCAGTGTTACCGCCCACATCATCATCAGCAACATCGCAGTGGCACGAGAGTCAGGCTTAGATACCAAGGGGTACAAGGCAAGAGAGTACCACAACGAAACAACGTGCATAGAGCCTAACATCTGGCGTCAAAAAGTCACTTGCATCAGTCGCACCAGAAAAGAAAAAAATCCAGGCTACCATTCTCAGTATGTTTCGGTCGGAGGGGCAGTACGAACACAATCACCCAACAGCACGTTTGTACAATGCAAAGCTGGCTAAAATGTTAGCGTTGGACCTCCTCCCTTTTTCTTTTGCGGAAGGGGTGGGTTTTCTTGAACTTGTTGTAGCCATCTGCCCGAATTGGAATGTTCCCAGCCCACCCTATTTTGCCAGAGTTGCTATTCCAGCACGTCAAACAGGTAATGCAGCACACCACAAAAGTAACGTACACCCCTAAGGCAGTCTTATTTTCGGGTGTAGTCCATTAGTTGTAAATATTGTACAAAGAACACAATCAATATCCGTTCTTGATATCACTGGATATGTAATATTTATTCGGTAGAAATCATACAGGTGTCCAAGTTTCACAGCGCAGCCGACGCGCGTTTCGCCCAACGGGCTTTCTCAAGGCTGCATTTACACAAGAAAAAAGAAAAGCTATTCCAGCACTACATCATGACATGCTGGAATTGCTTGGACATGCTTTGCAGCAGAGTGCTGTTCACACTATCCACCTGACAACAGGCATGTAGACCAGTTGCCAAGCCACTGATCTCTTTTGTGGGGGTTAAAGAAAATATATCTGCAGGTGTTAACACTGCTGAGATTTTTAATGCCACTCAGAAACATGCAACTGTAGCCATGTTCCCCATGGAGAAATCTCATACTGCTGCAAACATTATGGAAGACATTGACAGCAAGGTCTTTGAATGGCTTTGACCAAGAGGGCTTAGCATTGGTTTTGTTGACACGGACAATGGCAGTAATATAGTTAAGGCCATGGGCGATGGTGGCTATTTCAGGGTCCTGTGATTGGCACACTACATTACCATCATTGTTCAAGACTTTCTGAAAAAAGAAGAGGCCAGCAACTTACTGACCACCTGCAGAAGAATCTGCAAATATTTCAGCCATTATTTTAAAGCCAGAAGCAGCTGAAGATCATTCAACGTGGTAATATAATGGAAGTTCAAGCATTTATCCAGGAGGTGCCAACACGTTGGAACTCAATTTATTACATGTTTGATAAGTACAGACCAATCAAATAAATATGTCATGCAAAAAGGGGATGATACTGTGAAAGGCATGATCATTGAGATGGACCAATTGGAGATAGTTAAATGCCTGATAGAGATGCTACTTCCTTTTGAGCTCTTCACGCGTGAAGTCAGCAAGGAGGACTGTACTACGGGCCAAGATATCCCATTTTTGCACATGCTACAGGAACAGCTGAAGGGGGTGTCTGCAATGTATGCAGGTGTGGAGAAAAAAGAAGAAGCATATGAGTTGGTGGAGAACATAACCCTTTGCTTATCTAAAAATACAAAGGTGCAAAGAGGCATTGTGTCATCCAACCATTACATCTGTGCCACAATTATTGAACCACGGTACAATCCATTACTGCACACTTTCATTCCTTTTTCAAACAGGGATATTGCCAACTACAAAACCTGGATAGCTGTGCAAGCCAGTCTGCTAGAAAAAGACTGACAAGGAATTGGAGGCCTCTCCTCCAGGGCATAACAACTACTGCAGGTCAGCCTTCAAGTTCAACCTCAGAGCCTGAGGGCAGTGTGGTTGGCTCACAGTAGCCAAAACCACCAACAACACCAAGAACAACATCAACAACAACAAAAACAGGAGCACCAGCCTCAGAATTGGCAGATGAATGGTTTCTACAGGCAGGGCTTAAGTCCAATACTGAGGCAAAGGCACAAGAGGCTGAGCAAAGCGAAGCACCCATGAGCATTGAGCGGATGGTCCAGGCCTATTCGGATGACCCAACAGAAATCTACCTTGACCAAAACCCATTGCTGTATTGGTATGGGCAAATGCGCATATGGCCAGTGCTCAGCAGGCTGGCGATAAACTATCTGGCTTGCCCTGTCGCAAGTGTCTCTTCTAAGTGTGTTTTCATTGCCGCTGATGCCGTTCTGACAGTGAGAAGGACCAGTCTCTTGCCCCAAAAAGTGGAGAGGTTACCCATGATCAAAATGAATCAGCACTTTATACCACCAGATTATAACATACCTGAAGTAGAACAGCAGAAAGATGATAACGGCGACTCAGGTAATGGAAGTAGTGTGTTAGGTGACCTACTTCTGGGTGAACCACCGGACTTTGAGGAAAAGCTCTACTTCCCTGACAACTAGGCTTTCAAGTTACCTCATTTCTTCCTTTGAAGAAAGCCCTCCAAAAAGATATAGCTAAGGAATATTAATTACTTTATTATTTGTGTGTGTCACTGTCTTTCTGGTCGAATCACAACAAATCCATCACCACCTTCTTACTCTTTTATTGCCGGATTGGAGTTGCAACTGTGTGCAGTCAGTGAAGAAGTAAGTCCACTCTTCCTGACTTGCCCTAAATGCATTTCCCATAAGCCAGACATTGGATGGAGAATAATACATACAACAAATGTGAAATGTGTGCCTGCTTTGAGTCCAAACCTGACTATATATCTATCCTTTCCGAGCCTAGATGGACTGCACCGGAAGAAAAGTGATTGGTGTTTGCTGTATTAGTATTCTACACACATAAAAAGTGACTCAAGTCAATCTTTCCCTTCTTGTTGTTCAATTACAAAATTGTACTACAGCAGGCTGATCAATTGCATTTTGAGTCTGGACTCACTTGGGACACTTTTGATACAGAGTTGGACACCATGATGACCATACCATACTCCCAGTCAGTCAGTAGGATCGGAGATGATTAATGGAATCACCCTGACATTTCATGAAGTGGCCTCAAAGGTAAACAACAAGACCAGACCTACATGTCTGTGTAGTGGTGGAGGCGAATGTGGTGGTGTGACTGACAATGGTGCATTGATTTTGTTACTTAATTTGGAAAATTCTAAGTTTCTGTGTGTGAATGTGTGCTCAGTGCTGTCTGGCTCAAACTTTAGGCTAAGTGGAGGTTTGGTGGGGAGGCCTGCTGTTCCTGTTGTTGGAGGTAAATTCTGAAAAATAGACATGATTTTGCTATGCCGCCTCTGAAAGCCTTCTTGTTGCACTCCTCCTTCATTTATGCAGTTTAACTTTTCTCATTGATTTTTCAATATCCTGTTTTTCCATCTACAGGCCGGTTTTTATCCTGCACTATACTGGGAAAAACAACTCATAATTACCTTACCAAACCACATCCGCCAGGCAGGCACCCTAGATTGACGGACAGACAGTCCAAGGAAGGACCAAGACAGAGGAATGCGGAGATGCAACTACCAATTTGGCAATAATTATAGTATAATTTCCTTTGATTCATTTTTTTCTCTTCAATCATTATGACTGTGTGTGTTGTTGTTTATGTGTGCTTCTATTTGACTCCTAAGGATATTTTTTTATTTTCTTTGCTATCTTTCAAAAGTAGCCCGGTACAACAGAACATAAAATGTATGTAACTTGGGTCTCTCTGGGGGCAGAAAGGCAAAGCAATCGCATAATATTTAATAATATACTGCCCTGTACAAATCTATTACTACAAGTCATCACATGCCTGTATTTCGTTTTTTTCCCTTAACATATTTATGATGGTCAGCTGCCAAGATTATGTGTGCTGTTCATGTGTAGTGTTTGTCTTTGTCAAACCTTTCCCTCAAATCCCCCTTCCCAACCATTCATCAAACCCTAACCATCTTCCCCCGGGCTGTGTGATTTATATAGAGGGGTGAATAAATTAAATTCACACTAATTATTGATCACACACTTGCTGGGGCAAATGTGGTGAAAGCAACACTAACTCAAGACATGGTGAGTATCTTCTTCTGCTCTTTATATATATACTATAGCCCACACTGGCAATATATAGAGATTAGATTGCCCACCCATGCACATTATTCGATATTCACATTTTTTCCAGAGGAACATAATTCATCATAATATAATTGCCAGCATTGAGTCATCAATTATCCTAGTACCAGCACTGAAGGTTACAAAGCCACTTGTCCGCTCCATTGCTCAAGTCGACTGCAGTTTGTAACTTGTACTATGCTAGCCCTCCAGGTACTCTGCTTCATTTTACTTTAGCATTGGTAATCATGGTTTCTTGTTTTGCATTCTTCTTGTGTACTGTACTTCTACTTCTCATTCCCTAGTCTCCCTCAGGTAACTGACTGTCTTTTTCTTTTTTTTGCAAATGCTACTGTCAGTGTCTACTACCACCACCACCATGGCATCTTGGGAAACCAAACCATCACTATGCAGCCATCGCTTTGCCTAAGTATGAACATCAATCACAGGTTAGAGAAGAAGTTTGGTGGAGGCATAATGTATATACTAAGGAAATTAATTAATGCACACACCCACACCCTTCCGAATCCATAGGGGTTTTAGTTGCAGACGGCATAGACTAGGAGGAGAGACTGACAGTACTAGTAGGAGAAGTGTTGGTGTGTTACACTATCATCAAATTTCAGTAAAAAACTGGCTGCGGCCCTGCAGCAAAGGAAACAGTGTGAAGTAAAAGAGTAACCCCCCCACAAAAGATTTACATCATATTGTAAACTATAAATAATGTATTCCCCTAACAAATAAACTAACTAGAATTAAATAAACGCACAACACCTGACCCACCCCTCTCCCTAACACCAACCAATGTCCATCATTAAGTCTGTGTCCAATGACCATAATTTAAAATGTCCATACAAAACCCCCAAGTTTTCCCCAACGAATGCCCAATTTCCACCCACCATAAAACAGATTAAAAAAGGGGCAAGGAGACGGAGGTGTAGCGGTGGGGTGGCCGGATCTTCCTCTCCAGGGTGTTAATCCACTCCTCTAGGCGCGCTATCCGGAGGAGCATGCAGCACTGAAATGTCTGCCCCACAGGGGTGGGCAGCAGAGGTTAAAGAAGTGTGACGGGCAGCTGCCAGAGCATGGCGCCGTACCACCGGAGGTAGTGGGGGGCCTGGCTGGGGTCCGGGGCATTGGAATAAGTTGCAGCTGCTGTCGCCTCCTCCTCCTCCTCCTCCTCCGCCAGAACCACCAGCTGCTGATATTTATCATGGATGGTGTCCGGCTACCGTTGCCGGGCCCTGGCTGCTATCTTTTGCCTGGTGGGTAGTTTTGGCTTGGAAGGAGTAGCTATATCAAGAAAGAAAAAAAACAATTATCCCCAATACTTTTAGCAAAAGAGTAACACAAAATTAATTATACACATACAATTATAGTGGCACAGTAGCACTAGCAAGCACAGTACATAACATTTGTGGTATCCTCCCACTTCTCGGCCTCTAACATTTGTGGGAGTTTCTGGCATTACTAGGCACTATGGAGTAGACAAGTCTTCTTCTTCTCTCTCTTGTTTAGCTAAATTAACCTTGCAGGCATGTCAGCTCAGTCAGCTTGCGCTCTAGACAGACATACTTGTGTCGCAGTCGCAGACTCACGTTACTTTACTAATGTCTGTAGGTGGGGCAGCTGTAGTCTACAACTACACAATTATCTATTTTTCTATTATTATTGCCATACTCTGTTAAATCAATGGCAACTGCTCAATTTCACTTTCACCCTGACTACTACAACAAGGCAGATGATATCTGATATGAAAGATTATATACGGGATGCCGTGAGGTACTGCTATTGTTTGATTGGGTAACCATGCAGCCGATATGCCACCCATGGCTGACATGGTCAGTTAAAATGACATAGGTAGAGAGAGGGCCTCAGAGTCAGAGGGAGGTGATTGAGAATGGGTGAGTATGGGTACATACATACATAATATATATGTTGTGCTTGCAAACTACTGTGAGTCAAGGGAGCATTCTGAAATGAAACCTGGAATCAAAAACCTTGAAAAAACCAGTCCTTTTTTCTTCCCGGCGATTCTTCCATTTATCATTGCAATGCTCTTCTAGCATTTTTTTTATTCTAATCTTATTCTTATCTTCACCCTTGGCTTTGCTACTCTGGCACAGTTTTTTTTTTTACATTCTCTTCATCCAGTCTCCACCTATGCTATGATTGAATACCATCCAGGCATCCATCCATTCAAAGTAAATATGGCTATCATTCTTCATAATCTCTCAACAAACCTTTCACCAACAACATACATTTGTCATTGTTATAAACCACCACCCATGCGTCCTTGCTTGCCTTTGAATTGCCTTTGAACTTGATCCATCAAACCCCCTGAAGGATTCCTTTCACCCATACAGTTTCACTTATCAAGACAGGCATCATTTTGTTCATCTTACACCCATCCTTCAACCACCCATGCATCCTATCAGCCACCTATGCATCCCAGGCCCCCTACCTTCACCCACACATCCTTCTCTGCCAGTCATATATTACATGTTACCCATCCTTCCTCCTTCCATCCTTCTTTCCCTTTTTGTTCAACCCATCCATCAAGGTCATCTGACTCTTAGTCTTCTTCATAAAATTTCCCAGCTGATTTGAAGTCAGATAGAGGAGGCCATTTGTTACTCAACTCCCGTCGCTAATGCTGTTACTAATGCTAAGTAAATGGTGTCTTCTTCAACCGTTGTTCACAACAACGTAGTCTTTCTCAACAGTAGAGCATACACCCTTGTAGCATCAATAAGTAAGGGATATAACTTACCACCACCCTCCACTGCTGCAGGCTCACCCCCTGTAGTTGCCACATCTGCTGCTCCTTCCTTTCTGGCCCCACCTTTGCCGCTGGCCTCAGCACTGGTGTTTGGTTTGTCTATAAAAAACATTACACATTGTTTAGATGCCATATAAATGCCTCCCCCTATTTATTTTTTTCACTAGCAAGATTGAAAATTCAATACATACATACACCACACACATCACTTGTACAAATCGGGTACTAGAGTAGAGAAGAAAGAATTTCCTATGATCCTATCAAAAATGATAAAATATCTGGTTGGGCATTTTGTTGGTGGCAACTTTCAAAAAGCCTCTCAAGAAGAGGGCAACACAAAGGACTGGACTCAGTGGCTAGATCTAATGGTGAATGTGAGTTGTAAAACGTTTAAAAAAGAAAAAGGGTGGCCAACTGGGCAGGCAATTGGACATGAGGTCCCTCAAGGACTCTCTCTTGTTTGGAAAATATAAGTGTGCCCTCCTCCTCCTCATACTTCCTACCAGCCATGGTGCAGGGTAATCAGTTGTTCACAATCAACTGCTGCTAATAATAATAGTACTAGGGCTAGATGAGAGAAAGTAAAAATACACCACTTTGGGGTGTCCAACGTGACCATCATTTTATTTACTCATTGAGCATGAGAAAAAAAGTAAAAGAAAGCCTTCTATTCTCATTTGCAACAACAATGCGTATATTACCCTAGTTTGGAAGGCTATCTGCACAGAAGAGTAATAGTAATAGTAGTAGTAAAGGACCAATGTGTTCTCTGAGTCTTACAGTAGTATCACCTCTAGGCAGTCCACAAAATATAAGGGGAGAGGGAAAGATGACTGAAAAACCAGAAAAATGTATAAATCAAGCTACAGACAGACTAATAGTACAGAGTCAGAGGCAGTTAGATTGATGTCAAAAAAAATATTAGAAATATAAATAACTAAGTTGGTAGGTAAATCAGGGATAACCAGAATTTAGAAACAGATAGATCGAAGAAGTTTTGGTAAAAAATTAAATTAGGAAATGGAAAAAATAGTTAGAAAAAATAAGGTGCAGTAAAGTTAGGGAAATATAATTATTAATATTAACAACAGGAGTACTTACTGGGGCCAGCAGCAGAGCCATCTCTGGAGAAGCAATCCTGGGAGGCACCACCAGATCCCACCCCGGTAGAACCCGTCTTCTTCTTGCCCCTGGATGCTGATCATGTAAGACACAGTAAAGAGAAAAAAATTGATTGGTGTGAAATAATAGATATTAAAAAGTTTGCTCCAAAATGATATTTTGACAGGAAACGGCAATTGCAATAAAATTGACCCATCTAATCAGATTGACTAGTATTAGTAGACTAATATCGCGGTGGCGGATGGTCCTATCTCTTTATTATTCCACTGTTCCCTTCCGATTCCAGAACCCTAAACCTAAGTACCACCTAGCCCGCCTATTCCAAAAACTTTGGAAAGAATTGGCAAACATTATATTTGCTTCTTCTAAGTTCCGATCTCAGTCGCAATCACCCATGAATCAACTCCCGTTGACGAGCCAATTCACTACGTCTGCATTTATTTTACTCCTGAAAAATGCATAGATAGATGCATGCATATTGCATACACCAAATTGTTGGTTGGTTGCTGATGCTGAGTTGCTATTTTAGTCAGTCACTAACAATCTACAAAAGGTTCTACTTAAGGAGTCAGCAGAACGTGACTGAAGACGCATCAGGCAGACCGCTAAAAAATTACCAACTAATACTAAGTAACTAACTATAACTACTTACTACTATCTTAGTGACAGGACAAAGTAAAAGAGTCTCTCTAGGCTGCATTACCTAACTTAAGTTCTCTAACCTCTCTTACATAATCAGCCAAAGCGAGCGCAAACTTGCAAACAAGTAAGATTAGTAGTGCCTTTCGCCTGTTTTCAAGAATAACAATCACATAATATGATATTTTTAAACATAACTTACCAGCATGTAAGCAGCAGCAGCATTCTTACTATTGTGGAAAAATACTATCCGCAATAACACAGAACAGAACACACAATAGTCATAAATTAGCTACTCACCAAGCCCCATGACCTCAACACCTAGCAGATCCAGTAAGTCCTGCTCCCAGTCCAGGATGTCAGACCACCGGTGAGTCATTTAGTTGTGGGTGTGCCGGACCTTAGAGCAGTGAAACACTGCCCGGCACACCCTCGCTCACCGGCAGTGATGCTCCTGGATCCCGAACTCAGAACCAGGCCTGCCGCCTGCTGCCAAGGTTAAGGGGAGGTGACGCTGCACAAAAAATACCAGTGCAGCCACCTCCACCTCAGAGAATAAGGCCAGGGGCTGCATCCCTTCCAGTCTCTGCCTTCCACGAGGAAGGCCGCTCCTCCTGATGCTGTTTCCCCAGGAACTGAGGGAAGCACTAGTCTTGGCCATGGTTCTGAGTGCGGGGTCAAAGAAGAAAATGTAGGAGAAAAATAAGTCAGGAAAAAATAGAAGGGAAGTAAAAGAAAGAAAAAAGCAAGCAATAGAAAAACAGTACAATAACGCAGTAAAAGTAGAAAAAAAGGTTAATATACACTTAGGAAAAGAGATGGATAGATAATAAAGAAAAAAAATCAGAAAAAAGGTTTTAGGAACAAAGGATTGAAAAGATATAGGGATGATTCAAAACAGGTCCCAGAACCATGAGAAAGAGTAGAAAAACAAGATGTCTCTGCCCATTGGCGACCGCGGGATAAAGTTTGCGGGATACTTCCCCCCCCCCCCCGAAATACACAATCCGCGTTGCCGAATGCCAGAAACGTCTCGCGAGGATGCGGAACAAGCAACTCCACATGCTTGCAGATCTCCACGTAGCGCTGCAGAGTATTTTTGCCGGTTCCCCGAGTTTTGCGTAGCGCAGTTACATGAACTCTGCCCGGGCCTAATTAAAAATGGTATTATTGCAGAGAAGCTTGTTTAAATACATTTTCATAGTTCAAAATGTAGTCCCGACACCATTGCGATGGCGTGCGGATCCCATGTGACACAGGAACAAATGGATTTGACATATAGAAACACCTTTCAATCATTAATAGGGGAAGCTCCCACTTCTTTTCTCCATCTTTTAGGAGTAGCTCTGATTTTTACACTTTTTTATTGACACTGATAATTATGTTTATACTTTGATGTTTTACTTTGCTTTCTTTTGAGAAAAATTTTGCATCTGCTCCTCAAGACTACTCAGAGGAACACCGCAACTCTTCAATGGAAGAAGAGGAAGTAAGACCAAAGAAATAGATATTTGTTTGGCAATATTTCTCCATACCAGCAGATATTCCAACAACTGATCTGGAGTTTGCGAATGTGGGTCAATGTTGCCTTAAGTGCTATAAAAGTACTGAGCATAGGTGCACGATCAAACCCTGCTCCTGTTTACATCATCAACACACATGTTAGTTTTTTATTTCTACAAATACAGCACTGGTTGTACTTCTGTGAATATTGTTCCTAAGAATTATGTTTTGCAGTATTCTGTGAAGATACAAAAAAACTCACCAAAAACCCTAAAAAGTGTAAGAAAAGTTGCTGTCAGAACCACCCATTTCAGTTTAAGAAAGAAAATGTATATGATAAATGTTGTAACAGTGTGAATCCATCTTGTTATTTCTATTGGTGTGTTGCTGAATGAATGGGAGAGCGTGTGGGCATGTGAGTGACTCAATTTGTGAGCGAGTATATTAGTGGATGTACGAGTAAATGAGTGTTAGCGCTATTTTCTGTATGGATGAGTGACTGGGTGAGTTAGCGTCGGTATGAGTTAGTGCAAAGGTGTGTCAGTAGGATATAGGGGTGACTGTGTCTTAGTGGCTGCATTGGTGAGTGGGTGTGAGAGTGAGTGAGCGAGTGAGCATATAGGTAAGCAAAAGGGTGCATGAGTGGCTGTATGATTGATTTAGTGGGTGCATCAATGGTGTATGGGAGAGTGAGTGTGTGCATCAGTGGTGTATGGGTGTGTGAATGGGTGCATGAGAGCATTCACGGGTGAGTGAATGGGTGTGATAGTCGTATATTGACGAGTGAGCAGATGTATGAGTGGCTGTGTGGGTAAATGAGAGAGTTGGTTTGTGACTAGCTGTATGAGTGAATACGTGAGTATAAGTAGCTGTATGGGTAAGTGAGTGACTGCATGAGTGATGTATGGATGTGTGAGTGTGTGTGAGATTGTGTATGATTGAGTGAGTACCTCTATGAGTGAGTTAGTAGATGTTTCAGTGACTGTGTGGGTCAGTAAGTGGGTGCATGAGAAGCAATATGGGTCGAATAGTGGGTATATGAGTGGTTATGTGAGTTAGTCGGTGAGTGTGTCTAGAGTTGTATGAGTTAGTGACAGGGTGCACCTGTGGCTATATGAGTGAGTCTGTGAGTTGCAGTATCAGTGAGTGAGTAAATATCTATAACAGCATCTATAACAGTAAGCAAAACAGAACATGAGAGGTTGTAAGAGTGAGTGAGTGTGTGCATTGTTGGTGCAAGTGGATGTGTGGGTATGTGAGTGGATGTGGATGTGTCTGTAGCTGTATGAACAAGTTCTTAGGTGTGTTAAGGTTTAAATGGGAGAGTGACTACATCTACTAGTGATTATATGGGTGACTGAGTAGATGAATGAATAACCCCATGTGTGAGTGAGTGGGTGCGTGAGTGAATGGGTGTGTAAGTAGCTGTATGGATAAATATGTGCATGTGTTAGTAGCCCTATGAGTGAGTGAATAGGTGTGTGAATATCTGTATGGGAAATTGAGTGTATATAATAGTAGATGTATGTGTAAGCATCTTGGTCTGTTATATTGACTGTGTCGGTGAGTGAGTGGGTGTGTGAGTGGCTGAATGGGTGACTGACTGGGTGTAGGAGTGGCTTTTTCAGTGCGCATTTTTATGCCTCAGTGGCTCTATGAGTCTGTACCTTAGTGTATAGCTTAACAATGTTAGTTATTAGAATTACAAAGAGAGGAGTAATTAGAAAATTACTATACTCCAATCGATGTTGTTATTCATATGTTTTAAAATATAAAGAATACAAATCTAAGTTAGTATTACTTTTGTACATTACTGTGTTAAACTATTAGGGCCTGATTACGAGTCTGGCGGTCTTAGTGGCGCAGGAGTGGCGGTCTACCGTATTACCGATAATTACTTACAAAGTTGTATCGGCGGTGGACAGCCTGCTCGTTCCCTGGTGGCGGTGCAGGAGTGCCACAATGCAATATGCTGAGCAGGGACTGGCACAGTCCCGCTCAGCGTATTTTGAGTTCTTGCACCACCAGCCTTTTTATTAGGCCTGGGTGAAAATTTCGTTCCGTTCGCGGAAATTGCGATAATTTGACATTTTCGCGTTCCGCGGAAAGCGCGAAAATGTCAAAATTTCCGCATTCCACAGCTTAGCGATAATTTGGTTCTTGCTGTAAAATAATAAATTCTCGCGCGCGCGCGATCGCTTTACCTGCATCCCTGCTTTCGCCGACAAGTTTTCTTGATCCGGTCACGTTCTCCATGAGATGTTGTATTGTTTTTAGCCATTTGCGCTGTGTCGCGACAGTTCGCGCCCGCAGTGACGTCATGCGTCGCGCGATCACGTCTTTCTTCTCGCGATCATGCACCGCGAGACAACTGAAAACAAGATGGCCGCGCCCGCGAGCAACCACATGGGTAAGTTGGCGAGCCGCAACCATGCAGAAAATCTCGCGAACATGCGGGAAAAAACTTCCGCATCTTCGCGATATTTCCGCGTGTTTGCGATAATTTTTAACATTTTCGTGATAATTTGCGAAAGTGGATTTTGCAAATTCTGCCCACCCCTACTTTTTATGGCAGATCCACACCATTAAAACCTGGGAATGCAAAAACAAAGGAGGCTCTATAGGGCCCCCATGTGCCTCACACCATTGGGATATATTCAGGGGACACAACATGTGCCCCCCTATCTGAATTCTCCCCAGTTCCAGCACGGCATGGACATCAACGTCCATGCCGTGCTGGAACTTTTTGGCCATTGCCATTGCAGTGCCTGTTTTAAAAACACCACCATGGGAAAGACTGAAGAGTCGCTAACCGCATTACGAGTTGCACATTTGCAACTTATAATACGGTCGACGGGGCTTGCGCGTCATTGGTGCAGCAGAGGCGGCATTGCCCCCTCAGTACTGCGCCAAAGTTGTAATCAGGCCCTAAGTTTTTGCAATGCATAAGTACTTATTTCAAACCAAATAGCAGACATTTGTTATGCTGTAATAGTATTTCATGGTATAGTAATGGAATTTGTGTTCCCTTTTTACTGTTTATAGCTTTTCTACTTTTACACCATAATAGATGTACTGTATAAATATCATTTTTCAGCAATAGGGGAACAAACTGTCACAAATATTGATAAAAAAAGTACCCTGTTCACAATTCTGCACCTGCTGTTTTCATTTCCTAAATTTTGTTTTGTTGCTTTCCATACCATTTTCAAATAAAATGGCATGTACTGGCAGTTGTCACAGCACAGTAAAGCGGCAATAAATTGCGTTGGAGTTTTTCACCATCCCTTCATGGCATGAAGACCCTCTCCATGGATATGTCAAAGAAATACTTCTGTGGCATTACAAGTATTACATGTGCCCGGGGCTCCCTTCAGAGTTTCGGAACAAGCACGATAGTTCCATAAGCATATCTGACATGGTGTGAGACTCTGCAGAAGATTGAGTTGACACATATATAATATGCTTTAGAGCCTTCTGACCTATCATATTGATCAACATTGCGCTTGATGGTCAAGAAATTGAGGCCTAAGTTTCACATTATGATTCATGCATTTTATATAGCAGAGTGACTGTCTTTTGATCCTGATGAATGCCTTGAACAACATTGTCACTTGGACAGAAACATGTTGATCATTAGATAGGGTATTTATTTTTAACCCTATACTCACTTGCATTTTAACTTACTACCACATAGGCAGGGAGAATAAACTTGTTGCCCCTATGTAGATAGTTTTTAATTACACTTTTCTTTTGCACTCTACCCCTCCTTACCATATCGAGTTGGTAGAACCAACACGTGCTTTGCACTCCTGCTCCTTCCCTCTTGGGTAAAGTCGTAGCCCACATGGGGTACCTTGCGGTCCCCGAGTGTTGGAGGAACCCAATGATGAAGCATGTCACCCTCGGGTGAGTGAGGGTTTTCGTCCATAACCGGGTTATGCCCAGCTTCATGGTTTGTCCTCATTTCCTTAAGTAGCGCTACCCTATATGATGTGTGAGTAGTATTAGTTTTGGAAGACATATGGGATAGAAGTTTCTATCATGTAGCCTAGTTCTTCCCTGGACCCTCTTACGTGTGAGATATATTACAATTATGTTGACACATCCAAAGAGGTATCACTCCAACTGTTGTAAAATAAAAAGAAAATAAATATAAGTTAGTATTATATTTACAAAATTTCAGAAACAAAACAGTTGCTAATGCTGTAACAGTATATCATATTATAGTAAAACATTTCATTTTCCCTATTTTGTTGTTCTCAGCTTTCATACTTCTACACCATAAACGATGTACTGTATGAAGACTCATCATTGAACTGTGGGGAAAAAACAATCACATAGATTGTAGAAAAAAACTGCACAGTATAACACTAAGATTGACACTATGCAAAGTGGGTTTTACCCACCGTTACAAAACTAATCTAAACAAGTCTATGATGTCTTAAACACTGATGATCCATGTAGATCAAATACTGCACGCCACATTTTTAACAGTAAATCACCTTAGAACTTTGGTTGAAAAAACAAAAGGTGAGAATTTCATAGTTTGAAAGGCAGTTTTGGTTTGAATTTATGGTTGCTGTCATTGCATTCCGTCCATCCAGTTTCACTCTTTAGATAGACAGTATGGTTTCCAGATGTTAAATTTATGAAAGATTATAGCCATAGCAGTATAGGTTCTTCCAGAAATTGATATTTGTCCTGCTTTGAAGTTAGTAATTTTGGTTTTCAATTTAGATCCATCTTCTCTGCATCATTGGACCATTAATTTAAGGTATTTTCCACGTCTTTGTATACACAATGTAGATATAACATCTGAGCTTCAACTTGGGCAAGTCATGTTTTGGTTAGCAATTTTAATCAATCTCTCAAAAGGCACCCTTTTTGGGGGTGCGGCCAAGACCTTGATGGAGTAGGATGTGCGCTGCGAGAGCTCTGTCCTCCAGGGGTCAGCCGGGGGCCTTTTTTGAGTCTTCAGAGGTGTGGGGGTGCGCTCAGTGCCCTACTTCCAGTGCATCTTTGCCCCTGGGTGTCCCAGTTGAGGTACCGTGGGCTTTGCCACAGCGGGCAGCTGGAGCAGGAGAGACGATCAGCGGCAGCGCTCCTGCCCACTATCTTTTCCTCGCTGGTTGCAGGGGCATGCATCCTGCGTGAGTCTCAGGCCCAGTGTCGGGACTGGCTGCTGGGGTGTGGGGTGTTGCTGTGGTGCCCTACATATCCCAGTGCCCCTGCACCTGACTGCATGACTCTCTGGGGACTCTTGAGGCACTGAGTGCACCTGGCAGAGGCCCCGCGAGCCAGACCACGTGGAGCCTTGGGCCAGAAACTGTGTGTGGGCCGCCGAGGCCAGTAATCGTTGACCCGGATCGGTGGCCTTGTGGTGAGGTGGCTGGTGGAACTGTTTGCTGCGGCAGAGCCGGCAGAGGGGGGTTGGCTGTGGGTCCTGGGGGAGGAGGTGCAGCCCCCCAGGGAAGAGTGACTCTGGTCTATCGCCACGCAAGGTGCTTGCACGCTCCTGGGCCCTGAGGCCTATCACTGCTTGGCATCCTCTGCCATTTCTCTCCCACTGGACTACGTGGGCCGTGCCTGGGGGAAACCAGGCGACTACACACAGAGAGGCATGCTGAACCTGGGACCCTGCTAGCCCTCTGAGCTCTTCCCTGCGCCTGGAGCATCTAGGAGCCCGGACCTACATGCCAACTGCATCCCGGTAGGTGCCTGGGGCCTTGCGGCAGGGAACGCCGCCTTTGGCCTCTTGGGTCAGAGCACATCCACCGAGGGAGAGGAGACCTGAGCACGTTGCCCCACTGTTGCCCAGCATGCCCATGGTCCTTGATGAACACTGTGCTGCCCCCCTCTACCATCTCTCTTACTCCCCCCAGGACTGAGTGGGCTTTGTGGGGGACGAGCCCTCGTTCTAGTGCATGCAAGGTTTTGGGCCTTCATACAAACTAAGACAGCAGGGGTAGCTATTTGTTTTAAAACGGGTACTCCTGTGCAGGTCACTCGCGCCGTGCACGACAAGGAGGGACGGTTTTTAAAACTCACACTTGGTAAGCCACTCACGATGCCTAATGTTTATGCACCTAACCACGCACAGGACGCATACCTTCAGAACTTGCTTAAGAACTCACTCTCCCGGGAGCCTGACCCTATTATCCTTGGGGGTGATTTGAACTTAGTATGGGATCAGAGCCTGGAACGCACTACCTCGTCTTTTCAGGGAACTGGAGCTATGTCTGCAGCACTCAAGGGCGATTTTGAAGCCTTGGGCCTCATGGACACGTGGCACTCCAAGGAGCCTGAGGCCAGGATTACACTTTCTACTCCCATGTCCACAGATCGTACTCCCGCATCGATTCGCGCTTTGGAGTCCGCAGCGATTTCAGACATATCGATTTTTGATCATGCCCATTCAAAAATTACTCTGACGGGTATGGGCAGGCACCTCTGCACCGTTCCTAAGTGGCGCCTTCCCCCTCATGCCCTTTGGGACCTGGTCGATGTGGCCGAAATTCGCCAGTCAATATGAACATACTTCGCCACTATTGACCTCCCGGAAACTCACGGGCATGTCCTATGGGAGGCCAAAATCTGAGGCAGCATCACGTCCATTTCCATCGCCCGCACGCGGGACTCCTGCTTGGTGGAAAAAAAACTAGCTCAAGACATCAAATCGCTGGAAAGGCAGGGCCATAGGGCACCCTCTAAGCAGACACAGAAACAGCTTGCCTCGCTTCGGGGCCAACTTAAAGCTCTCTGAGATAACAAGGCAGAACACTCCCTCTTACCCTAAAACAAAAATTCTATGTTGGGGGTAAATAAGGTGGGTTCTATGCTAGCGTGTCGCCTTCGTCCCCAGGTGTCCCGTAGCCACATCTCCAAAATTGCGCTACCAGGAGGGGGGTGGGCTACCTCGGAGTAAGCCAAACAGCAAGAATTCGGTACGTTCTTTTCCGCTCTTTATGACTGGGGCGACACCTGTGTGGACCAGATAGACCTCTTCCTGGCCTCTTGCCCTTGGACATCACTCGACCCCTTTTTTAAACAGCAATTGGAAGAGCCTATCACAGCTGAGGAGCTACAAAAAGCACTGAACAGCTTTCCTATTGGGAAGGCTCCTGGCCCTGATGTCCTCACACTATCATTCTATCGTCTTTTTCTTCCGGAGCTGCAGGCCCCACTGCTGCAACTTTTTAATTCCTTTGCCGACTGATTGTGACGCCGACGATAGCCAGTGCCGAGATAGAGCTTATCCCTAAGACAAGGAAAGACCGGACCTCTTGTGCGTCATACCGCCCTATTTCATTGTTAAATGTTGATGTTAAATTCTATACCAAATCTTGGCCTTGTCTAGCCCCCATCTCCCTGGCCTAATTGAGCCCGACCAGGTAGGTCTCATCCAGGAGCGCCAAGGGACGGACAAACTCCTTCAAGTGGCTCACTAAGTGGAAAAAGTCCAACGCTGTAATATCCTGGCTTTCCTCCTTTCCCTTGATGCCAAGAAGGCTTTCGACCGGGTTGACTGGTCCTTTCTCAGGGCGGTACTGCAGCAGATAGGATTGGGCCCGGTCATGATCGCTTAAATTATGGCCCCATATGCGGCACCATCAGTGCAGATTTGAGTCAGTGGTCTCCTTACCCCACCCTTCTTCATTTATCGGGGTCCACACCAGGGATGTCCATTATCACCTCTACTCTTTGCCCTTGCTCTGGAGCCCTTTACGATTGCCATCTGCTAATCGGCGGAGGCTTATGGCTCGGGGGTTGATCACAAGATCTCCCTCTTCGACGATGACCTCCTCTTGACACTCACCGATCCCGCGACCTCTCTCCCCGCGTTACTTGATATACTCTCCCAATTCGAATTGATCTCAGGCTCAAAATCTCGCTAAGTCTCAGGCGCTTATTCTTACCCTCCCCCACAACAGCTCGAGGACCTGGGAGATGTTATCCTCTTCCAATGGGCCCCACAATCTATCCACTATCTAGGCATTAATGTCGCAGCCACTCTACGTTCATGGACACAGGCGAATTGGCCGGCTTGTAGAAAATCAGTACGAGATGACCTCCGCCATTGGAAATCCCTTCCCATTTCCTGGTTGGGCCGTCTCAATGAGATCAAGATGTCAATTCTTCCTAATGGTGCTCTACCTCTTTCAGGCGCTCCCAACACTTATCCCCCAGAGGGACATCCTGAGCCTTCAGCGGGAGGTGACTGCATTCATCTGGGGTGGGGGGAGACTGCGTTTTTCTACAAGGGTCCTAATGCTACCGCGCGACCGGGGAGGGCTGGTGTGCCCCGACTTTCTTGTCTATTACTGGGCGTCGCACCTGCGTTATATTTCGGAGTGGGCAGTTCGTGAAAATGAAAAGCACTGGTTCCACATGGACAGGGCCGTGGCCTGTCGCCCACTGTGGGTCCTAGCCTGGCTGCCGAGAGGTGCTAGACATCGTAGCGCTTATATTACCACCACAACAAGAAATGTTTTGGAGATCTGCGACAGAATAGCGGTGACTCTGGCCTTACCTCCTTCCTCTCCCCAATACACCTCTGGCATGTAATCTGGGGTTTCCACCGGCCCTGCACCCTGCCTCCTTCCCTGCATGGGAAGCTGGTGAGTGTCACATCATAGCACAACTTTTTAAAGGGGGACTTTTTAAATCCTTTGAGCAATCAGGAAGGACTTTAGACTCCCTACAACAGCACGCTTAGAATACTTCGTCATTGGCTGCACACCCTTTCTTACACAGAGGGTGCAACACACCAGATCACACCCTTTGAGACTTTAGTCCGATCTTTTGATGGCTCCTGTGGGCTGATTTCCAGGACTTATAAGGTCCTTCAACACTTGCACACCGTGCCACCTCACACCTACCAACACCGCTGGCAGATGGACCTCAAGGAGGCCATTCCCCCTGACCAGTGGGAACAGCTATGGCAGGATATCCCACATATTTTTAAAACTATTGCACAGCAAGAGAAAGCATATAAAATCATGACCCATTGGTACTATACTGCAAAAGATGTTCCCCGGCTTCGCTCCTCTCTGCTGTCGCTGTCAGGCTGCCCAGGGTTCATTCATGCACATATGGTGGTCTTTCCCACTCCTAAAAATATTTTGGAAAGAAGTCCTGAGCCACATTAGGGAGGTGGTGGGGTTTCCCATACCAAGTACCCCGGGGGTTACGATTCTAAGACTCGGTCCGACGTCCCTTAAAGCCATGACACACTCGGACTGGCGCTTGATCCTTCATATGCTTACTGCGGCAAAACAGGTCATAGCCCTTCACTGGAAGAAGACCTTTGCACCCCCGTCCTCGGTGTGGCTCACTCATCTATGGCATGTCATGACGATGGAGCTCCTCTCTCATAGACTTACCCACACCGATGCTAAATTTGAACGCACATGGCAGCCCCTAGTTTCACACCTCTCTAAACTGGAGCATGTCCGATCTGTCCCTCCCCGCTTGTGAGCTCCCCAACTCTTTGCCGACCCTTACTTTCAAGGGGAGAGTCCTGTGGGGAGGAGACGATATACCAGGGGGAGGTGCATACCCTTTCCTATGGAGGGATTGGCCATGGCCCCATGTCCGTGGAGCTTGCTCACCCTCTCCCTGGATTTCCCTACCCCAATGAGACGATGCACCATCCTCTCTCCCCTCTTCTTCTTCTGTCTCTGCTCTGTTCTCATCCCTCACCTCTACGTCTTTGGTATTGGGGGTTCTGTTCTTTGGTTTCCTTGTTAATTGACAGGCCAGCAGAACTGGGGGCTTCCCCTGGACTTTTAGTTGCAGGCAGTATTTGGTATACGCTGGTCCTTGATAAAATGCTCATAACTGAACTGTGCCAAGTCTGGATAGACCTTCATGTTGTGTTACCTTATACTGGGGCTTACAGTGATAACCCCAGACCAGGTTACCCGTGCTGGAGTAGCTAATAATGTTATCTAGGCACCGCTATGCGCTTAATACGCTCACTCCTTAGGGTTCTCCTATTGTTTAGAAGTTTTTAGTACTCTGCATCTTCTACCCCATAGTACCATGTGTTATATAGTATTCAACCTGGAGGGATTTTTTCTTTCCTTTTTTTGCTCAGCACACTATGGCTATCTTTTGTGCACCATATCTTATAGCCTCATTACTGTGGACCAACTATATATGAAATGTAATTTGTCTGCTAATATCTGCCTACTGTTGGTGAATATTGATGTTCTTCCTTTTTATTGCGTATAAATTCAATAAAAGAGATTTAAACAAAAGGCACAGTTTTGGAATCTGGTAGCATTAAGTACAGAAATGTTGTAGAATTTATTTGAATGGTAGATGTAAAAAAGTAATCTTCACAGTCATGGTTCCATGTGTAACTGAGTCCAAATAAGTCAACTATGTTTATTTCTTCTTCTTATAAAACTCCAAGGAGGATCATTATAAATTCCTGTGTGTCTTGTTGAGTGTTCTGAGTAAATAGTACTGATCCGCTACATATATCTACTAGATATTGGATGCCTGAAGCGCAATGTATTATAGTCCAATGGGTAAGTAAGCGTTGTTGTAACATAATAATAAACAAAGCCTGGACCCCCTGTCGAAAGGGCTTTGAGTGTACATGCAAGAGAGGGCATTGGGAGGGCCTCTTCAAACATTCCAGCACAATGCCCTGTTCCTACTCAGCCCTCGCCATTTTTAGCACCAGAGGATTACAAATTATTATTTGGTCACCTGGCACAAGAGACTCCAGTCACAGCCCTACACTGGGCCATGCCAAATACATCCCTGCACCCCTCGGCCACTGGAGAAACATAAGCAAAGAAGCAGACAAGCCCTTTTTCTGTTCTTCTGCATTGTTTGCAGAGTCGCAGACTTGAGCTGGGTTGCTCTGGTATACACTGGGTATGAGTTGGTGGGGGCGGGAATGATAAAGTTTACATTCACACAGCCAATATTTCAAATGTTTCCTTAAAACTAGGCTGACCATAACTCGGTGTTCTGAATTTTCTGGTACAGTCCCAGGTCTGTTGGAGGACAGGGCTGCTCAATTGGAACCAAGGACAGTGATTTTCAAATTTCCCTCTAGCAGATACAAACTCTCAAACAAGGTGCCCCTTCACACAACAGAGGGGAGCACGTTGGCTTTGCCCCTTTATGTGAAGGGATGACCTGTCTTTCAAAATTCCACATGAAGGCATGCAGCAGAAATGGAGCTACCCAGAATTGAGGCATGAGTCCCCTGGATTGTCAAAGCTTTATTTATTCACCAATAATGATCACTGGTGCTACATGAAAACAGAATTAAGGTCACATCAGCTGTGCACATGAGATTTCTGCAATTTAGTTAGTGTATATTTCTGTGCAGTATCAAGGCACAGGAAATGCAATAAATATAAACAAAATGGGGGCTCAATACAGTTACCATATTGAACAGTTAATAACACAAACCTGTAATTAGACCCTGGTGTGGTACAGGAACGGTGCAATTCCAATCCTAGGTGGGTCGATCGATACCTCTCTGTCAAAAGGGCAGTTCCACATTTGGCCCAGGTGCCCTCACTCAGAGTCATTCCTTGGCTCTGCTTTCCTATTTATACAAATTTAGTTTTATTTTAACATCTGAAAAACTACTGAATAGATTTTCACCAAATACAAAAAGGCACTCTTTCTGGACCAAGAGCTAGCTTCCTGCCACATCTGGTGTCATTCCGTCCAGCAGTTCGGGCTGTAGTTGTGCTAAAACTCCTATGGGAATTAACATGGGAAATGCACTTTCTTTTACCCCCCCCCTCTTTTTCTTGGCCCCCGCTTGATGGATTACCCCAACCTTTCAATGCACAAGTAGAATCACTGGCACCCTTTTTTGGGACATTTTCATAAAGCTTCATCAAACATGTCAAAAGCATAGGGAAGTCAAAAAATCTTTTTTCTATCTAAACATGGTCCTAATTATAACTACCTTGTGGTGAGCGCCAATAGGTTACATATATATATATAGATTTAAATAGGGAAAGTGGTTTTTGTTTTGCCAATAACTTTTGCGCCATTTAACAAAACACTTCACATAAATTCTGACACTAGTATGCCACCTATGTTCAGCTGCTGTGTGGAAAGTTTTGGGGTGATTCATCAATTGGGGGTAAGAAAAAGGGGGGCCAAAAACTTGTTTTCCCCATGCATTTTCCGATTGAGATTTTAGACAGGACTACAGCCTGAACCGCTGGACGGAATTACACCAAGTGGCATATTTACAAGCCCCTATCACTTTTAGTGATGTGGTGGTGGCGATAGGGGCCTCACCCTATTTACAAGACATCGTTAAGCCACTTAACGTGGCTTAACGCTGCCTTGTAAATAAGGCACCCTTTCACGCTGTATTTAGCATGAAAAGGGAGGTTAATGGGTATTGCAGTGGGCGTTCCACCGCAACATCCTTTGATTTTGATGCTGCCTCCTATTTACAAATACAGTGTATATAGGAGGCAGCAGCAAAATTAAGACCAGGGAAAACCTTTACTTCTCCTCGTTTTTGCTGTTTCCATGTGTGCTGCCTTGTGCAGCACACATTGAAGCAGCAAATTGCCTATGATTGTTTCTGTGCAGGAAGGTCCCTCTTCCTGCACATAAACAATCATTTAAAAAAAATGCTGTTTTGCAACTTCGTTGTGTGTGGCATTAAGCAGGCAGGAAGGGGGACCTTCCTGCATATAAATAATCTTCCCCTCAATGCATTCACCCTTCCACTATGGTGCAAAGGTGCCTGCGTTGGCGCTAGGCTGCTAAACTTAGCGCCAGCCCTGGGGGGAAACACGGGGCTGCACCATATTCTTGTAAATATGGTGCAGCCCTGCGTTTCAGAATGGCAGAGCGTGTCGTTAAGCCAAGCAGGCTAAAGAAATGCTCTACCACTTCTTTGTAAATAAGGCCCCAAATGTGGGAGAGAGGAAGCCCTTGGTCCAGCAAGAGACCCTTACATTATTTGGTGAAAATCCATTTAGTAGTATTTGAGATATTAAAAGAAAACCACATTTGTATATCCAGAGACACGAACCCTCTGCAAATCCAACCGATTTCATGCAGAGATCTGATTGGCTGCCAACACTTCAGCCTAGAAGTGTTTGCAGCCATTTTGGGACTCAGACTCAGCCGAGTCCAAAACAAAAAGAGAAAAAAAGAGAAGGGGCAGGGTAGAAATGCCCTGACTTTCTTGGTCTGGTTCTGGGGTCCTCCAGGGTCCCCGCCAAAGCCAAAAAGCATTGTTTTTTCAATTTTACGGGGGTTTCACAAATTCACTGCAAAATTGGAAAAAAACAAGCTTGGTCTTTTGTGCTTGTTTTCTATATGCCTCCTGGGTGGGCCAGGTCCAGGGGGGATAATGGGGATAATTCTATAATCACAGTCACAGGTCACCCACACACTATGCCCCATGCCTGTGGGCCATTCAGATAGGATTCACTGGGTACCTTTTCCTTGTCACAATTCTTATGGAACAGCAACATGGAGCACCGCAGAGGCATCACAGGAGCAGCGACAGCAGGAAGTGCGTGCTCAGGCAGGATCCATAGCACCAACCATAAACATACACTGACCAGTGCCTTGGGAGTTCTGGGAGGCCCCACGTTATATGGGGAGATGAATGGCAGGTGGGAGATCCAATGAGGTCAGCTTGAGGGTGAAGGTGTTGTCAGGGGGGGTTAAGGCACACCTCGGTGCCAACAGGTGTCAGAGGCACGAGTGGCGGCAGAGCAGGCACCTCATGGGTGGCATCTCCTGGAGTTGCCATTGCTCTTCTCTAGGACCCACTTGAGCCCTTGTGAATAATATATTGACTGTGTATGTACTCTGCAGAAAAGCAGTTCTGGTGTGAGGGCAGCTGGTGCACCTACACATCCGGTGTTGAGGGGCTCACGTTTTCTCTTGTTGTTTTGTTAAATCCAAGAAGCAGCAGAAAGTTGTGTTTGAGGGCTGCGGACTGAGATGGGGACCCCAAGAGCCTGATGGTGGCTCCCCACATGGTCTCCATTGTTGTGGAAAAAGTTGAACAAAGTGTGAATCCTTGAGGTTGGAGGGATGGGGTGCTTCTGGAAGTTTAAAGGGACAGAGGAGCCCTGATAAACATCACTCGGTGTGGATCTTGATGGGAGTGAAGGGGTTAGCATCAGGGACTATTTCTCGCTCTACCCATAGCTTCACTGGGTTAGTGGCTTTGCTACATGACATCTTGTTTCTTACAAATGGTAGCCCGATCTGGAGTTGGTGGAGGGTCCTTCTTCCATTGTGGGAGGTCAGCCACTCACCATTCAAGTGATTTCAAACCATTAGTCACCACTTCCTGAGTTAAAGTAGGGGAAGTAGTTGCTATCACACATGCACTGATGATCTGTCCTATCCATCTGCACTCCTCCCGGGCAGTTACTCACCAAGGGGCAGAAGGAGATATGGGCAGCAGAGATCGTATGAAAGGGGTAACACCTCGCTAAGGGGATCTCCTTGTTAATCATCTCATGTGGGGTGCTCTGCTTCTTGAGCTGGTTTTTGTAACTCCTTCTCAAAGCAAGTATTTCTAACATGAGCAAAGGCAGAACAAAGCAGCTCTCGGCTCCTATCTTTTCCTAGCCAGAGGCTTGCAAAGAAAAACCAGTATAGACTAATTCAGGGCTGACTTTACTGTGTGTTGACAGTTGTTTTTATTTAAAGTGTCTGCACAAAATGAGCACTTTCTAACTAGAACTAGGGTAAATTACTTTCAAATTGGTGAAAGCCGTAAATGTGTGTTCATATACCTGAATGCTTCATGCCTGACTGTAACAGGGGTGCCTTTAGACAGTAAGGGGTTCTGGTTAGTACAGTCCCATACCCCCTTACTCCCTGACTTGCATCTCTCTGCGTCAATATCTGTGTAAAAATTGAAGATAATTCCCACAAAGGAAGATTTACCTTCCTGGTGTTTTGCTATGTATGACGAGAGTATGTGTTTGTTTCCTTGTACAAAAGAAGCTCTCAAACCAGTAACCTAAAATGGTAGCTCTAATTTAATATTTAAATATTCATTGACAGTGATCACACACAGGGCCTGGGACACACTACTCACCTCAGCAGTGGAAAGAAACTTTCAGGATGATAGCAAATGGAGAGGTGCACTGGTAAAAGCACAGTAAAGGGTCAAGTTCATATAGTCAAACAAACGTTCAGGATGTCCGCTTCCTGTATGATTGACAGATTTTCATGTGTTTTTATTAGTAACAGCCCTATTCACACACCCACTTACAGATCGGTAGAGCCAAACACACAGTCCCAGACCATACAGATATACAGATACTCACACACCCACTCACAGACCCATACAGTAATGCACAAACCCATTCATACCCCAACACAGCTACTCACACACCCACTCACAGACCCAATCAGCAACTTATACACCCACTCACAAACCCATACAGCCACTCACTAATCCATTCATATATCCATACAGTTACTCACACACCCACTCACAAACCCATACAGACACTCACACACCCAAACACAGACCCATAAAGGCATTCACACACCCACTCACAGACTCATACATCTACTCATACACCTCCTAACAGACCTACACACACGCACTCACAGACCCGTACAGCTAATCACATATCCAATCACAGACTCATACAGCCACACATAAACCCACTCACAGTCCAACACAGCTGCTCACATATAGGGGTGGGCGGAATTTGCGGAATTAACCTTCGCAAATTATCGCGAGAATGTTTAAAATTATCGCAAACAAGCAGAAATATCGCGAAGATGCGGAAGTTTTTTTCCGGCATGTTCGCGCGATTTTCTGCATGGTTGCGGGTCGCCAACTTACCCATGTGGCTGCTTGCGGGCGCGGCCATCTTGTTTTGAGTTGTTCTCGCGGTGCATGATCGCGAGAAGAAAGACGTGATCGCGCGACGCATGACGTCACTGCGGGCGCGAACTGTCGCGAGACAGCGCAAATGGCTAAAAACAATACAACATCTCATGGAGAACGCGACCGGATCAAGAAAACTTGTCGGCGAACGCAGGGATTCAGGTAAGGCGATCGCGCGCGCGCGAGAATGTATCATTTTACAGCGCGAGCAAGAAACAAATTATCGCCAAGCTGCGGAAACCGGAATTTTTGACATTTTCGCGCTCTCCGCGGAACGCAAAAATGTCAAAATATCGCAATTTCCGCGAACGGAACGAAATTTTTGCCCAGGCCTACTCACATACCCATTCACACAGCCATGTAGCCACTCACATACCCACTCACAGAATCCACACAACCTCTCACACCTACTCACAGACCCACCCAACCATTCACAGACCCACACAATCACTCACACACCTATGTATGACCCTCACAGCTGCTCAAACAGCCACTCACAGATCCATGTAACAAATCAAACATTCACTCACAGTTCCACACAACCACTTAAAGACCCACACAAAAACACCCACACCCACTCACTAATCCGCCCAACAACTTACAAACCCACTCACACACCATCACAAGCACTCACACACAGAGATGCAAACAACCATTCACACATCTACTCACAGACCTCTACAGCCAGTCACACACTGGAACGACACAGCCACTGACCAACCAACAGCCACTTACTCCCACTCACATACCAATATAGTCACTGACATACCCACTGACATACCCCAAAATCACTCACATATCCACTCAGACCCATATAGCCACTCACACACCCACTCACACACTCATATAACCATTCACTCACTCACAGACCCATGCAGCCCCTAACACACCTACAAAGTCACTCACACACCCATTCACCAACTAATATAACCATTCACACACCCACTTTCAGACCCGTACAGCCACTCAAACACCCACTCAGACCCAAACAGACTCTCACACACCCACTTGCACACCCATGCAGCCATTCAAAAACCCACACACACACCTACTCACTGACCTATTGAGCCACTCACATATCCACTCTCAAAGGCTGCAGGTTACAGTTAGGAAGTACAGTTTTAAAAGCCTTGTAAATTCACTGAAATTTCCAAAGATTACAGGAACATTATAGTGAGGAAGTAAAACCTAAAAAACCTTGGAAATTCACTTAAAAATACAAAGGGTACAGGGACATTATAGTTAGGAAATAGAATTTTTTTTAAACTTTGAAATTCACGTCAAAAAACAAAGGTTACGGGGACGGTATAGTTAGGCTCAGATTTTAGATGAACAAAACCATAGAAGTTCAACAGCTATAGTTACCTGAGCAAGATATAACTTACACCTAGGCTTTCCTGTTTTCAGTTTCTATTTTTGGTGAATTCTGGTGGTGTTTTTTCAGTGTTTTCCAGTGATTTCAAAACCTCAAAAAAACACTGCTTTTCAGTGGTTACTCATTTTCGCCCCATAAAAACCAACTGAAACTGTGTTTTACCGGTGTTTATGGAACGCTTTGCTTTTATTATTGCTTGCTTTCTTCATTGATGCATGGTATATAGACAGTGTACATACAGTGTATATGAGGTCCAAATACATTTTTACAAGTCGAAGGTTTCAAGATGGTTGGTAGAGTTGACTCGCCCTGATTTAGATTTATTTAAATGCCCGCTCTACTTGCCACTCCTTAGAAATTGCTGAACTTTTGGTTGATCTGTATTTGGAAAATGGGATTACTGAGAGCTGAGTTTGGGCCATATCTGGTCCATGATTAGGGATGAAATTTCACCTAGCTACAAAAATAATTCATGTTGAGTTTATCATGGACACAATATGTGGAGGCATATCTTCATTTACAAGTCTTTTGAAGGGCATTTACACCCCCTGTCGGAATATAACCAGGGACCCCTAGGGGAAAACACATCTTAAAGACCTACGCTATAACCAATTCAGGCCTACTGTAATGAGCATAAGCTTTCCAACTAACCACAGTGTATAACAGAACCACTCTTTCAGTGGAGGCACACAACTTCTGCACAATCCTATGCTGTATTTAAGACAATCCACATGTGGGATTACCCATAGCCCCTCTAGTTGCGCTTCTTAAATCTTTTTTTCTGTTAACCACATAAAGTCATCAACACCTGCTGATTTAAAAAGCACAATATTGTCCACTGTGCAGTCAGATTGTGCTTATTTTTAACAGGAAGGTAAGGATGCTTAATAGCAGGCAGGTGTACTTGGAATGGGTGTAAAACTACTCTTCACCTTTAATTCACTATAGTGAAATAAGCTTTTTATTTTTGCAAAAAAAAAAGTGTCTGATGGCTTCAAATTACTGGAACAATAAAACATGGCTTAGAATTTACTGTCAACTTCAGAACTGCAGTGTCCATGTGTGTTGTATAAATGATTACATTTATAAGCATAGGCAGCCAAAAGAGTATTTCAACATTCTCGACCACTTAAGGTGGTTACAATCTGACCACTGTATACACTCCAAATTCATAGGACAATAATAGCCCAAAAAAATTCTTTCATATGTAATTAACATCTCTTTCCTAACCCTGAGTAGAGCTGTTTTCACTTTAAATTTCTTCTGCCAAAAGCTTCTGGAAATATCAATCCCCCAAACAATGGAAGCTCTTTTCTGGATTTGCATAAGAGGCCAACTGACTTATGCACACAACTTTCCTAGCAATAAAGAAAGTGCCAGCGAACAGCAAGGCCTCAAAATGTATATTATTCACTTAGCAAACTCATTCTGCGTCACAGATGCCCACAATTTCGGCTTTATAAAGCACAGCCATGCATGCCACGTTGATTTCGCAATATAGAATGTTTGTGTGTTTTTGGACATGACTTAGTTTGAAAGGTCGGGAGCCCTTGCTCAATGTCTAACATTAAGGCTTATTGAACTGTTGTACAAATTTGGAAGAAGGTTGGATTGTGAGTACTTCTTGGAAAACATCAGCATCTCTCAGGAAGATCACACTAGGACTTAAAACGCAATACAGAAAAAAAACAGCACATCATTCAAACAAAAGATACAAAACGTACAGACAAACCCAGCACACAACAAAACATCTAAAAGACATTTAGAAATTTACCCACGGACATTAAATTGCAAATTCATTATGCAAAACAACTTTCACCAACACTACAATAGGGATGACAACTAGACCTAGTTGTTGTCAAAGACTTGTTCTACAGTTAGGATTAATTACAAAAAATAGAAAGTCTCGGAGACCAAATACACCACCCTTAGAAACTCTGAACTGGTAAAAGAATTGTACAAGTCAACCGAGCTATGTATTAAACATTCAGTGTAAGCCTAGTTCACAATCTTCGCAGACCTCTTCTAGCAAACGTACTTTAAAAGTATTTTAAAACGCGTTACCTTGACATGGACTCATGCAAACAGTTAGCATTTCTAAATAGGGATATGCTTCCAAACAGGAATAAATCCTAATCAAGAATGAGAGCAAACAATTTTTTTGCGCAGTTACAGGACACCAATTCCTTCTCTACTGTCGCTGTCCATGGTCAATGTCTTTTTGGGGGCAGGGGTGGCAAGAATCATTTTGGTTAGGTCTGTGGTTCGTGCATCGACCTGCTCATATAGAATCATTGACTGGCATCCTCATGGACCAATGTCCCGGGATAAAGATTCATTCTGTTTTCAATTATCTCAAGTCAACCGCTTGACTGAATTTGTTGTGGTAGTAAAAAGCCTATTCTTAAGGAACCTTTAACAAGTAGGGTCATAATGCCTTCCAGGGGAGACGACATTTTTCAAATCTTGTCAGCCAATACCAAAAAGGAATAACGTAAAATAATAATAAAGCTTCCGCTAGCATCAGGATCAATTTCATACATCGTTTAAATTAGCTACACCCATACTGAAAATAAAAAAAACAACATCAAGATACATACCTTAGAAGTATTAACACGCGGGCTCAAGCGAAGACTAAAAACATGCAATTTAATCACCCACTAACTCCGGTTTCCTAATACCAAAAACCAACACACTAATTTGGAGAAGATAGTATTAAAACAGGAATAAACTAATGAACCTGTCCTTTAAGTATGCGATACCCTGTCCTTCGATCGTACCATATGAAACACTTGCACTTTCAGAAGAAAACGCATTATGTCACTGGGGAAAATCAAGGCTGGTATGAAAAACGTGAAGACGTGTAACGATGTAAAGCGATTAAACCAGAGTCGAGGACGAGCTGTTGGAGTCGAAGAAACAATTGCTACAAAATGTTATGTTTTGGTAATATGCAAGTTGTGCAATTAAGTTACTAATGTGATAGGCTGCTGGACACAGCAGACTACCATCGAATTCAAACTCTTCGTGTTGAATCGCTTAAAGATATATATCCAGTGAGCAGTTAGTGAGACGTCACGAGCGGTAGGTCAGGTGACAAACAGCATTGAGTAGCTAACAAATGAAAACAAACTGTTTGGTTTGGAGATTGATCTATTAAGGTATACGATTTGTACTCGTTTTTTTATTGTTTATATACACTTAAACGTATGACTGGACGTGACTAACATTAACAGCAACGGAACTACTACAACACACTGGCTGGAACGTTTAAAATTTCATGAAATAATCGGAGAATCACAGAACAATCCCCTCACGATGGAACACCTTCTAGAAAGAAGTGCGTCTGGTCTGTGGTAATGACCAACAAACTACGGAAAAGTGAATAAGTCACAGTTTCACGTCAAAACAAGAAACATACGACATACAAAAGCAACTTAACTCCGAAAAAGAACTACGTCGTTTGTGTTCGGACACCACAGCTTAAATGTACGCATCTCACTAACCCCCTGGCGAAAAGTTGTCAACAGAACATCATCTAAAACCACACAAAACGCACATACGAGGCATGCAACCAAGTTAGTAAAGAGTATTTACTGTTGCAACTGCCAGTAAAGTCCATGCTGGGAAGTGCAACCTAGAGCATCCTTGAAGAACCACGTTTTCAGAATTGTGCACTTTTGACCTACCCGGTTTCTGCACTCAGCCCCGCCCACAGGGGCTCTGAGAAGGGGCGAAAGAACAACAAAGCCTTGTTATCTAAATGGTCTTTTTAAAGACCTGTGATGTACTCGGGTGCGGCCGCAGTCAGAGAGACGGCAGACCACAACAGCTCCTCTCCCCCGTCAACTATGAAAATCAGTGACACTCGGTTTAAACCGGGTCAGCTGATTTTCATCAGGTAGGGTACTGTCGGTTACATTCGGTTTAAACCGAATTCCGGACAGCCTACTTACACCCCTAATGCACTGCTTATGACCTTACATATTACATCACTCATGACATGGTCAGTAACATCACTGATGACAGCACTGATAACATGTCAAATTACTTTACTTATCGCATCACTGATGACAACATACAGTGAGTATGAGTGTTTCGTAAACATTTGTTCGATGTAAAGATATATACTAAACTACTACATAAGGTAAACTAGAATACTTGTGAAGGCCTGTGATGTAATGCAATGTGTGGTTCTGTCATCAAACCATTTAGAAAGCTATGGCATTCAGCAAGAAACACTTGATTTCTCATGAAGAATTGTAAGCCTATGCTCCCTGGCAAAATACAACATATTTGAGGGAACAAATAGGGATGCAGTTATTTGTGTACCTGTATATTGCTTTATTTAGATACACAGGTAAACCACATAGAGGTACTCCATAAAATAGCACAGAGCAGGTGAATTGTGACAAGAAGAGTTAATGCTGGTGTGCATGAGGTATTTACAAAAACTGATAAACTGTTGATTAATTAGCAATACAAGTTTGATAACACAGAACTCCATGTTCAATATGCTGTAGATAAATCCACAGTTGAAGACAGTTAACAGTGCAATACATTGACATTTTGACTCCCCATAATAACTTCACCCAGGTTTCCTCATGACAAACAAGATGGCAGCAACCCTTAGAATGAATCTACTAATCCTGTTGAGGGTCCCGCAATGTCAGGACATTAACCCCTTCCATGCTCATGACAGAATGGTTCTGTCATGAGCACAAGTTCAAGTGTGCTTATAACGGAACCATTCCATCATGAGCACACTTTCAAACAATCTGTCTGCTGTAGATAGCAGAGGGATGGGGTTTTCATTGCAACGACGATTGCGTGCATGGTGCGCTGTCGTCATTACAATGAACACAAAACTGAAAGTTTCAGTTTTACAGTTTCGGTGCTTGTGGGGCTATCCCAGCCCACCGAGCACCGAAAACATGCATGGGAGAGGTATTGTTGGAAAGGGGAGAATCTCCCTTTTCCAATTGTGCCCTTCCCTAGAGGATCCCTGCTTGGGGATCACCCCAGGAGGGCAATCCCCAAGCAGGGATCTACCAACTACCCACCAGGAAGGGGGGAGCGGCACCTTAGGAAGGGTCTTTGCTCCTCCATACATTTTTTCCAGACAGCATTTCTGGCGATGGGGGCTTATCTGCCCCCTGGGGGGGGGAGGGCAGAAAATACCCTAGATGCCAGGGATTTTTTCATAGGCCAGGGGTGTGGACTGCCCAGAATGGGCACGCCACTGCCTCCACCCTAACCCAAAAAGAAGGCATAAGTCTTTCTGCCCACCCAGGAGGCAGATTGGGGCAACAGCCCCTGATCTCCCCCCCCCAGGGAGGGGCAGAAAGCCCACTAGGCCCCAGGGATATTTTTTTCATATATACGTAGGGGTAGGGTCTGCCCAGAATGGGCATGCCAATGCCCCCACTCAAATTCTTTTTTGACAGTCTTTATGCCGCCCAGGAGGGCATATGGGGCAATAGCCCCTTATCTGCCCCCCCCCCGGGTGCAGAAAGCCCACTAGGCACCAGGGATTTTTTTCTCCAAAGTTTGGTGCGTGGGTTGCCCATAATAGGCATTCCAATGCCACCACCCCCTCCTAAAAAATGCCACAGTCCATATGCCCCTTTTGGAGGCAGATGGAGCAGTAGCCACTTATCTGCCCCCCAAGCCCCATAGGCACCAGGGATTCAATTCCGTCAAAGTTTAGTGTGGGGGCTGCCTAGAATTGGCAAGCCAATGCCCCACAAAATGCCACAGTCTTTCTGCCCCCCCAGGAGGCAGATGGGTGAAGTAGCCCCTTATCTGGCCCCCGGGGGCAGAAAGCCCACTAGGCAGCAGGGATTTTTTTTTTTTTATACATAGGGGTGGGGGTTGCCCAGAATGGGCATGCCAATGCCCCCACCCCCACAAAATTGCCACAGTCTTTCTGCACCCGCTGGGAGTCAGATGGGGCAATAGCCCCTTATCTGCCCCCTTGGGGAGGCAGAACGTCCACTAGGCACAAGGGGTATATTTTTTTCAAAATTCAGGGGTGGGAGCTGCCCTGAATGGGTATGCCAATGCCCTCACCCCCCAAAAAGATGCCACAGTCTTTCTTCCCCCCCAGGAGGCAGATGGGGTAGTAGCCCCTGATCTGCCCCCCGTGGGGGGCAGATAGTCCAATAGGTGCCAGCAATTATGCTGGCTTTTTTATACATAGGGGTGGGGGCTGCCAAGAATGGGCATCCCAATGTTCCCACCCACCCAAAAAAACTAGCCACAGTCTTTCTGCCCCAATAGCCCCCGTTTTCTACCTTCCCCAGGGCGGCTGAAAACCCACTAGGCACAGACTTTTTTCGGAATGTGCCTACCTGTGGATTTTGGGTCCAAGCGCAGCTGGCACAGAAGGAAAACTAGCAAACCTATACATTTTTTAAAACTAGACACCCACGGTAATCTATGATGTGGTGATTAGTGTGGCTCTCACTCGGTTCTGTTACCCAGAATCCCTTGCAAACCTCAAACTTTGAAGAAAAAAAAAAAGATCCTCACATTTCTGTGATGGAAAGTTATGGAATCTGCGTGGATCCACAAATTACACCTACCCTGCATTCCCCAAAGTCTTCCTAGAAAAATGATACCTCACTTGTGTGGGTAGACCTAGTGCCCGCTACAAGAAAAGGCCCAAACCGCAATGTGGACACACCACATTTTTACGGTGAAAACTGACCCTTTTTTTGCAAAGTGCCTAGCTGTAGATTTTGAACCATAGCTCTGCGGGCACCTAGGGAAACCTGGCAAAGCTAAACATTTTTGAAAAGTAGGCACCCAGGGGAATGAAGGATGGGGTGACTTGTCTGGCTCTCACCATGTTCTCTTATGCAGAATTGCTTGCAAACCTCAAACATTGTAGAAAAAAAAACATTTTTCTCACATTTCTGTGATGGAAAGTTCTGGAATCTGTGTGGATCCCCAAAATTCCTCCTACCCTGCATTCCCCAAAGTCTTCCAAGAAAAATGGCATATCACTAGGAATAGTGGCTGCAACAGGAAATGGCCCAAATTGTACTGTGGAGACTTCAAAATTACCTATCACAAAACTACCTGGTTTTGCGGGGGCACCTGTTTCTTTGGCCCCTGACTCACGGCCATCTAGGGAAACCTCCCAAACCCACACATTTCTGAAAACTAGACACCCTGGGGACTCCAGTGAGGTATGTCTTGTGAGGATCCCCCAAAGTTTCCCTACCCTGAATCCCCTGCAAACCTCAAATTTAGCTGAAAAAAATCACTTTTTCCATACATTTTTGCGTGGGATCACCATGCCGGCACTAATGTCCTACCACCTAGTGTTCCCCTTGATCACCCCAGTAAAATGATACCTCACTTGTGTGACTGTCCAATACAGAATCAACGAAAAAATATATATTTTTTTTTAATGTAGCGCTTAGAACTTGCGGTGCTATACCTTTATTCCCTATGTTTTTGGCTCTTCCCAATCACAGGCCTTTGGCCCATCCACACAAATGAGTTATCATTTTATTCAGGAGATTGGAGGCTTGCAGGGGATTCTGGGTAGGGAAACATTGGGGGATCCACGCATGCCATACCTCCCTGGTCTCCCGGGTCTGTAGTTTTCAGAAATGTGAAGGTGTGGTAGGTTTCCCTAGAGGGGGAGACCAACCTCGCAAAACCAATTTGTTTTGTGATAGGTAATTTTGATGTCTCCTCAATACGTTTTGGGCCCTTGCCTGTCACGGGTACATGACCTACCCACGCGAGCGAGGTACCATTTTTATCGGCAAACCTGGGGGAACGCTGGGTGGTAGGAAATTTATGGATCCATGCAGATTCCAGAACTTTTCCACACAGAAATTTGAGTAAACAGTTACTTTTTCAGCAAAATTTGAGGTTTGAAGCTGGGTAGGAAAACATTGGGGGATCCATGCAAGCCATACCTCACTGGACTCCCCCGGTGTCTAGCTTTCAGAAATGTGTGGGTTTGGTAGGTTTCCAAGATGGCTGCTGAGCCCGGGGCCAAAAACCCTGCTGACCCCCTTGGAAAACAAAGTTCTTTTGTGATTGGTAATTTTGATGTCTCCTCAATATGTTTTGGGCCCTTGCCATCCGCTAGTACTTGATCCAACCACACAAGTGAGTTACTGTTTTTATTGGGGGACCTGGGGGAACGCTGGGTGGTAGGAAATCTGTGGATCCAGGCAGATTCCAGAACTTTCCATCATAGAAATGTGATGAAAATGTGTTTTGGGTCCTTTACAAAGTTTGAGGTTTGCAACGGATTCTGGGTAACAGAACCTGGTGAGACCCAGACAAGTCACCCCATCCTGGATTCCTCTGGGTGCCTACGTTTAAAACAAGTATAGGTTTGCTAGGTTTCCCTAGGATCCGGCAGAGCTAGAGTTCAAAATGTACAGCTAGGCACTTTGCAAAAAAAGGCTCAGTTTTCACTGGGAAAATGTGGTGTGTCCACGTTGTGTTCTGGGCCATTGCCTGTCGTGGGCACTAGGCCTACCCACACAAGTGAGGTACCATTTTTCTCAGAAGATTTTGGGGAATGTGGGGTGGGTGGAATTATGTGGCTCCATGCAGATTCCAGAATTTTCACCATAGAAATGTGAGGAAAATGTGTTATTTGTTTACAAAGTTTGAGGTTTGCAATGGATTGTGGGTAACAGAACCTGGTGAGAGCCAGAAAAATCACCTCAAAAATGTATAGGGTTGCTAGGTTTCCTTAGGTGCCGGCAGAGCTAGGGTTCAAAATCTACAGCTAGGCACTTTGCACAAAAAGGTCACTTTGCACTGTAAAAATATGGTGTGTCCATGTTGCGTTTTGGGCAGTTTCCTGTTGTGGGCACTAGTCCTACCCACACAAGTGAGGGACCATTTTTCTTGGAAGACTTTTGGGAATGCGGGGTGGGTGTAATTTTGTGGATCCACGCAAATTCCAGAACTTTCCACCACAAAAAAATTAGGAAAATGTGTTTTTTTTTACAAAGTTTGAGGTTTGCAAGGTATTCTGGCTAACAGAACCTGGTGAGAGCCAGACAAGTCACCCCATTCTGGATTACCCTGTGTGTCTAGTTTTTAAATATTTATAGGTTTGCTAGGTTTCCCTAGCTTCTGGCAGAGCTAGGGTTTAAAATCTACAGCTAGGCACTTTGCAAAAAAAGGGTCAGTTTTTACTGTGAAAATGTGGTGTGTCAACGTTGCGTTTTGGGCAGTTTCCTGTTGCGGGCACTAGGTCTACCCGCACAAGTGAGGTACTATTTTTCTTGGAAGACTTTGGGGAATGCGGGGTGGGTGTAATTATGTGGCTCCATGCAGATTCCAGAACTTTACAACACAGAAATGTGAGGAAATGTGTTTTTGTGACAAAGTTTGAGGCTTGCAAGGGATTCTGGGTAACAGAACCTGGTGAGAGCCAGACACGTCACCCCACCCTGGATCCCCCTAGGTGTCTAGTTTTCAAAAATATATAGGTTTGCTCGGTTTCCCTAAGCAGGGCAGAGCTAGGGTTCAAAATCTACAGCTAGGCACTTTGCAAAAAAAGGGTCCGTTTTCACTGTGAAAATGTGGTGTATCCACGTTGCGTTTTGGGCCGTTTCCAGCCATGGAAACTAGGCCTATCCACACAAGTGAGCTACCATTTTTCTCGGAAGACTTTGGGGAATGCGGAGTGGGTGGAATTCAGAACTTTCCACCACAGAAATGTGATGAAAATGTGTTTTCTTTTTTGCAGAGTTTGAGCTTTGCAAGGGATTCAGGGTAACAGAATCTGGTGAGAGCCAGACATGTCACCCCATCCTGCACTCCCCTGGGTGTCTAGTTTTCAAAAATATATAGGTTTGCTAGGTTTTCCTTTGTGCCTGCAGAGCTTTGCAAAAAAAGGTTCAGTTTTCGCTGTGAAAATGTGGTGTGTCCACGTTGCCTTTTGGGCCGTTTCCTGTCAAGGGCACTAGGCCTATGTAATGAAGGAGGCACGGCAGAGTAGAAGGATGAAGCATGAAACAGCTTTATTGAGTGCGAAGACATGGAAACCCCATCCTGCATACAAGCCCTACAGCTGCCAACTGACAAGCTGCTCACAGTCTCTTCAGAAAATACCCATTCTACATTCCATGCTGCGTAGCCTAAATACAGTGAAAACATTCCAAGAGAAGTAAGAACACTACATCACCTCCCCCACAATAACACATAAACAAACATAAATGGAAGAAAAGTGGAGGTGAGAAGTGAAATAAAGGCGTACTTAAACATAATCTTGATATCTAACAGGTCGTTGGATGTGCCTGCGAGGTCTTACTGACTTCACTTGTGACTTGGCAGCAGATTCCTCTGAAGTATGACATGGTTGAGGTCTTGTGGCATGGCATTTGACCACTCTATTCAAGTTCCAAACTCTATGGTCATTGGTCCGAATGGCGCCTTTATTAAATACTTTTATGACCTTAAAGGGAACACTGAATTTCGAACCAGATTTGCCCAAGCTGGGAGATTTTATCTTCACCCAATCACCCACAAAGACCACAGTGTTTTTAACTGCCTTCCTCCCATCATACCATTGTTTGCTTTTTTCCTTAATTACTCTTCCTCTATCTCTCCAACCTTCAACACACACCGCATCTTTATCAACAGATAGTCTCTTGGAGATGACCCAAGAGGGACACACCTCTGTGTTGGGCGTCCTCTTCTTAAATAATTGGAAGGGTGATAAACCTGTAGATGAATGTGGGGTAAACCTGTATTCTTTTACTTTCTTTCTCATTGCAGTCTCCCAATCATTACCAGTGGCTACAGCCTGATGTAAAGTTTCTTTCAAGACTTTTACAAACCTTTCAACAAGCCCATTACTTTCTGTGTGATAAAGAGCTGCTTTTTTGTGCTTGATGTCTCTCGAAGACAAGAAATCTTCCACGACGGAAGAGGTAAATTGCATCCTATTATCTGACAGTAGGGACTTGGGAAAACCTTCTCTCTCAAACAGATTTCAAAAACTCAATGACCAGAGAAGATTCAATAGAATTTACGACCTTAGTCTCTGGCCAGCGAGAAAACATGTCCATGCAAACAAGAACATAACGGTCACTAGATCTTAACCTAATGGGACCCAAAATATCTATAGCCACATCCGACCAAGCACCATCAGGTTCTTCTCTTAGTGCCATGGGTTGTGTTCGACATTTTAACATTTTGTCACAAAACACACATTCCGGGCAATTTCTAATCTTTCTCTCAATCCAGACATCCATGCCTGGCCACCAGTATGACTCCCTCAATCATTCCTTCATTTTGACAATGCCCATGTGACTGGCATTTGCATGTTTCAACAATTTCACCCATAACTCACGGGAGGGAATCAGCCTACTGCCCCTCAAGAGTATCCTATCCACAATGGTGAGTTAATCTTTGACCTGCCAGTATCCCTTTTCATCTTGGTTACAATCTTTTTTGTCGCACCAGCCTTCCAAAGCCATCTTCATGATATTTTTCAACAGTTCATCACTCATTAAAGTTCCTCTCCATTCATCCTCAGAGATGGATCCATCGCCAAAAAAACAAACGTTCACACCTTCTTCAAAATCATCACCGTCAAAGTAATCTCTGTTGATTCTTCATCGGCACCACTGAGCCTGGACAAGCAATCAGCCAAAATATTAGAGGCACCTGGCAAGTAGGAATCAACAAAACTAAACTCTTGCAAGGCAACCACCCACTTATGAATGCGATGAGAGACAAAGTCAATACTTTTTTTTAAAGAGTTCCTTCAAGGGTTTGTGATCAGATAAGACTTCAAAGTCACTGCCCCAAGGAAACTTCCGCAATTTGCGAATGGCCCAATAGATAGCTAGCGCTTCCCTCACTACGACTGAATAATTAAACTCAGCCCCTCTTAAAGGTCTGGACATAAATAGGACCACTTTTTCAGCCCCTTCAGATTTTTTAAATAAGACCACACCTAAACCTTTAGAGCTGGCGTCTGTCATTAAAAAAGATTTCTTCCTTGGGTCAAAGATGCTGAGATCTTGGGCTTTGTTGAGATAAATTTTTAATTGTTTAAATTACCTTTCACAGTCATCAGACCACACAAACTCACAGCTCTTTTTTAAGAGATCCCTTAGATGACTTGTCGTGCTAGCAAAATTGGGGACAAATTTGTGGTAGAATTCTGCCATCCCCAGAAATTTCACCAATTCTTCTTTGTTTAAGGGAGTGCGAAGTTTACAGATAGTCTCCACTAAGGCAGATTTGAAGTCTGATGCCATTTGCAGATACAAGATGACCCAAATATTCAATTTCAGATACATCAAATTTACATTTGTCTGCACGTAGAGTCAAGCCGACATCACACATTCTTCTCAAGACCAAGTTCATCCTGTGATCGTGTTCGTCTGGGTTTGCACCAAAAACCAAAACATCATCCTGATAAATTTTGACGCCCTCGACGCATTCTTTTTTTTTTTTTTTGTTTTTTTTTTTTTGTTTTTCAAAAACCTTTATTGTTCCATCGAAGAGTACACCGCTATTCAGCCAACAACCCGGAGGCAGGCAGCTAGTATACGAGGCGGAACTCCGCCCAAGCATTTGAGATCGTACTTTCAAACGGCAATACAGCAATTTACAATGGAACAAACAAAACAGAACTAATAAAGAGCCCGAGTCAAAGGAAAGCAAACAGTAAATGATCGAGATGACATAATCATCTTCACGCTGCGCCCACAGTCCGCCCAGACAGAGCAAGCGACAGACAACCCCTCTCAGAGAACGAACCCCATATCCCAGATCACTTATGCCAGGCGGATCACCACTTACAGCACCCCACAGTCGAACTCCAACCTCTCCACGTCATTTAAGCCACGATCAGCCCGCTTGGTCATCTTCCAACGCTGTCGTACTAGCCAACCAGTCTACCAGTGGCTGCCAGATATCTACAGGCCGCGAGCGCTGCGGCAGCTGGTCCCAGTATGAGGTCAGCTGCTCCCTACAGTACACCGCCGATCTTATCCAGGCCTTCACGCTTGGCGGCATTGTCTTCTTCCAGTGTAGCGCTACCTGACGCTTAGCAAGTAATAATAAAATGGCCACAAGCCTACGTGAGGTCTTGGGCACATTTCTAACGAATCCCAATAGGGCCACAAGTGGGTCCGGCCCCAGCACCATCCCCACGATCTGCCCCACGGCATTGAAGACTGCTATCCAGAAGTCGCGTATGGGGCCACACACCCAGACAAGGTGATAGAACGCGGCATCCTGCGCACCGCATCTCCAACAGCACGCATCAGACCGCAGACCCATCCTACACAATTGAATGGGCGTCCGGTAGGTCCGGTGCAGATAGTTGAAGTGTACCAACCGCAGCCTATAATTAGGGGATAGGTTTTCAAGTTGGGAGCAACAGTACTCCCACTGCTTCTCGGTAATAGATATACCCGCTTCAAGTTCCCACGCGGATCTGGAGTCAGTGTGCGCAACCGGAGCCGTGCTTTGAGTAGCTCTATAGATCCGTGTGATCAGTTTGCGCGCGGAGGAGTTCGAGAGTACGTCCTCCAAGGCCGCAATCGTCGGCGGAGCCTCTGGAAACATAGGGTACCTGCCCTTGCAGGCGGACCGCAGTTGATAGTAGAGAAGGAGCTCCGAGGCCGTCGGTTCCGGCGCTGCCGCCATGTCCCGCACTGTGAGGAAGGTATCGTCCGGGTACAAGTCTCCCGCCACCTTCAGTCCGCAGGCCTGCGCCCGCCGCGCCACTGCCGCGTCCGTCAATGGCCCCAATAGTGGATTATCCGCGAGGGGCATACTCGGCGCATATAAGTCATCTACGCCTGCACGTTTGGCAATGCTTGACCAGGCCCAGCGTACCATCTCAACAGTGTCAATGTCGTCCCTGGAGCGTCTGTATCTCTGATATGCCGCTGCACGAAGGGGGCAGGGGGCCGCAACATCCATCTCGATGGCCACGTGCGGCTGGTAAGGGATCGGGTGCTGCCAGTAGTGCAGATATTGGGCCTGAGCACTGTACGCATAGAGCTCCATGTCCGGGGCCGCGAGTCCCCCCTGACGGAAGGGAAGTGTGAGGAGGTTCCAGGCCACTCTGGGCTGCTTACCCGCCCAGACCAGTTCAATCAAGGCGGAGCGGAGCCGGCGAAAGAACGACTTAGTGAGTGGCACGGGGATGTTTACGAATAGGTAAAGAAACTTAGGAACGACCACCATTTTAGCAATTGCTATGCGGCCCATCAGAGATAGTGGCAGCGCCGTCCAGCGCTTCACTTTGCACTCCAGCCATTCCACGGCCACCCCAAAATTGGCCAGCCATATGTCCTGTATCGATCGGCTAAACCGTATGCCCAGGTATTTAATCTCATCAGTGACCCAGTCAATCGGGAATTCCGTGTGGCATTGACTCGTACCGTCCGTCAGCGGGAACATCGCCGACTTTGACCAGTTGATATCGATACCCGTGAGGCCGCTGTACCTCGTCACCTCACGCATCAGTGGGTCGAAGTTTTCCGATGGATTCATCATATATATGGTTATGTCGTCGGCGTACATAGAGACCAGCAGGCCACGCGACGTGAAGCCGATACTGCGATGAGTGTGGTGTTGGCGCAAACGAGCCGCCAGCGGCTCCGTCGCAATAGCGAACAGCAGTGGTGACAAGGGGCAGCCCTGCCGAGTGCCTCTTGTTATGGGGATCGGGGAAGACGTCTGACCATTAACCCGTACCCTAGCCGTCGGGTGATTATAGATTATTCCAATACGCCTGGCAAAGGAGGGGCTGAAACCCATGCGAGTGAATAACGCCCGTAGGAATTTCCACTCTAGGGAGTCGAACGCCTTAGTGGCGTCAAGCAATGCGGCCGCGGCTTGTACCTTGGGATCCAAATAATGCAGGAGCCCAAACAGCACTCTAAGATTGTGGGAAGTGGACCGCCCCATCACAAAGCCCGACTGATCGGACAACGCTATCTGAGGCAGCATAAGTTTCAGGCGGTCAGCGAGTAGTTTCGCGTAGATTTTGGCGTCAAGATTAATTAGCGAGAGTGGGCGATATGAGTCCGGGGTAACAGGATTCTTGCCAGGTTTAAGCAGCGTAATGATGAGGGCCTCTCGCATCGAGGCAGGGAGGATGCCAACCTCTATCGCTTCCTCAAAAACATTATGCAAGCGAGGGACCAGTAGGTCTGAGTATTCCTTGTAGAAGGCTGCCGTCAGCCCGTCTGGGCCTGGTGCCTTGCTGAGCGGCATAGCGGCTATAACCGCTCGAATGTCCTCCTGCGTGAAGGGGAGGTCCATATATTGTCGGGCACTATTACTGAACCACGCAAGAGCTATGGTGTCCAGGTAATCACTAATAATAGTGTCGTCAGGGGACACCTTAGAGGTGTACAAGTCCTTATAGTAGTCTGTCATCACCGCCAGTATAGCCGGAGGATCTCGAATTACTGCACCCCCCGACTCCTGTATCTCAAGAATATGCTCCGACCCGTGTGGCGGGCGCAGCAGATTTGCTAGTGTTCGGCCAGCTCTATCACCCTCTCCGTAACGCCTGGCCTGAGAATCTTTGGACAAGAACCTGACCTCCCTCTCAGCCTCCTCTTGATACTCGGTCAGTTTCGTCCTGAAGTCTGCACTCGCACCACCAGACGGGGTTGCCACCATCGCAGCTTCAAGCCGGGCCAGTTCAGATTCCAACCTGCCGAGAGTAGCTCTAATGGAGCGTAAAACCCCAGTTTTTAGCGCCATGCAGTGGCCTCTTGTCACAGCTTTACAGGCCTCCCAGAGCACGCCAGGTGAATCTACTGAGCCCTCGTTTAGTGCGAAGTATTCCTCCAGTTTTTCCCGCAAAGAGTGCTGGAAGACCTGGTCGCGCAGAGCCCGGGACGGGAATCTCCAACTAAACGGCTGAATGTACTGCGGCGGGGTGGATATCGTTAAGCAAACCGGGGCATGATCAGAAAGTGACCGCGGCAAGTGAGTCACCTCTAACACCGATGAGTGCAGATCCCTGGACAGCAGCCAGAAATCCAATCTGGACCAGGCCGCACGATGAGCTGTGATACACGTACCGGCGCGGGTCTCAGGGTGCAGTGTCCTCCAGGAGTCCACCAGCCCTGCCTCTTGCATAATATGGCCAAGCGCCTCCGACGCCCTAGGGTGATGTTCCCGAGTGGTGCCCTGCCTATCTGCAGTATCTGACAGTACCACATTATAGTCTCCTCCCCACAGTATCGCAGCAGGACCACAGTTCCGCACCTTATGCCACAATCCCTCGTAGAAACCTGGATTATCGTCATTCGGGCCATAAACATTCACCAGAATCACTCTCGCGCCGCACAGCGAACCTACCAACAGAACAAACCTGCCCCCCGCGTCCCTGATTTCCTCATGCGTCCTCCAGTGAAGCCCTTTTCTGATAAGTATCGCCACCCCTCTAGAGTAGTTAGAGTAGTGAGCGTGAACTACCTCACCCCATCGGTTGTGTCTGAGCAGCTGCGCAGCATTGTCCGTCAGGTGCGTCTCCTGCAGAAGGCAAATGTCCGCACCCTTCCTAATCAGAAAGGCCTGTATCAGTCTCACTTTCCGCCTATCATTCATGCCCCGTACATTCCAGGTAATACACTTTATGCTATTCACCGCACCATACGTGTTAACAGAGTTCGGGCAAGCCTCAAGCATACACCTACCCCCCAGTCACCCGGCCAAGTCACACCAACTCTCAAAGCACGCATTTCCAATCCAGCGGGTCCCAATATATGAGGGCGGCAATGCCACAGCAATCCGTACGCCCGCCAACAGGGCAGGGAACCTCCACCAGGCACCAAGCAGGGAAATAGAACTCGAGCAGGCCACGGACCCGTTCCTCGTTGCATCGATTCCTGCAGCCCGTCCCTGTCAGACAACACACATCCCACCCGGCCAGCTGGGCAGCCTGCCCGGTAAATGCCAGTACACCTCTTGCTAGGTGACTGTCGACATGACAGCGCGCTGCGCACAACGTGCGATTCAATAGCAGTTTTCGCCACCTCCGACCCGGCTCTGAAACTTAAATAAAACACAACAAAAACCCCCAGCCCCAGCCAAACCCCTAACCCTCCCGCTCCAACCCCCCAATCAGGTTGTGCAATGAACTCCCTGGACCCCCTCCCAACTACAACAACTGTAACTACAGTCTCTAAATGTGAACAGTGAATGGGAATCATCCCTTGAGGTACGCAGGTTGGCCACCTACAGGCCCTGTACTTGTGACAGGGCGATCGAGCGCGAGACTAGTGTACCAGCTCAAGGACCATCCCCCCCCAATCCCGCAGCCCTGCTCAGCTCCCTCATAGCATCTGAAATTGGAACTCCAGGGAATTAAACATTCTCAATATGGCCCAGCACAGCGTAGCCAGGCGACACCCAGCGATTTAACAAGAAGCAAACAGGAGTAGTCATTCAACGTCACTTAGCCTGTCCCGCTGGTCCGGGTCAACTGCCGGTGTCTGAGCCTTTTGGTCCTTTAACAGTTGTTTGGCATATTTCATAGCCGCCTTAGCGTCAACAAAAAAGGATGGTTTACCGGGACCTTGGACCCGGAGTTTAGCAGGGTAGATGAGGGAGTATTTGGTGCCCGCCTGTTGAAAAAGTTTCTTCGCCGGCAAAAATTCCCTTCGAGCGGCTTGAACCTGCATCGTATAGTCCGGGTATAGTGCAATGTGGTTGCCCCTGTATTGCAAGTCCGATATGTCCCTTGCCATTCGTAAGATCACGTCCCGGTCCCTATAATTCAAGATTCGTGCAATAATAGGCCGGGGCGGTGCACCGGGTTTAGGCCTGGGCCCCAGTGATCTGTGAGCCCTCTCGACCAGGAACATCGGAGACAATCCCGACCCAAACAGATCCTTACACATTTGTTCGACAAAGAGCTCCATGCTGGTTATGTCCGTCGTTTCCGCCACACCCGTGATGCGGACGTTGTTGCGCCGCGAGCGCGCCTCCAAATCCTCATTTTTCTGCTGAATGAGTGTTAGAATCTTCTCCATGCCCCGAAGTTGGCCGGCAAGGCCGGTCTGATTTTCCTCCGTGTCGGCCACACGTGTTTCGAGCAATTCCACTCTCCCCTCTTGTTTGTCCATGCGGGACGTGATACCGTCCATGCGGGCAGCCAGCGCATCCAGTTTGCCATCGATGCCATGTAAGCTTGTTTTCAGTTCCTGAAACATGGCCTTAATGTCCGCCTCCTGAGCACCCCTCTGGTCCGCTCGAGTAGATTCGGCCTCACGGAGGTCTGGGTCTGGATCCGGCGGCTTCTGCCTGGACTTGTCGAAAGTAATTTTCGGCTGCCGCGTGTCCGGTTTGCCCATGGCCACTCACCAGCCGCCACCCGGCGCCGCGAGTATGCCTTGGCGGCCGCGACCAGTCGCCGCCAGTCGCCGACCCTCAGCGTCTCACCGAGGGCAGCAGGTCGGTTAGTCCCAGTAGGTAGGCTGAATGGCTGGGCCTCCAATAGCGGGGCGCGCACCCTAAGCAGAGCAGGCGGGGAGAGTCACAGCGCAGGCCACCGGAGCAGGACAACCCTAGTACAGCCGTGCACTTTCCACATAACAGGTCAACGCTCCAACCTCACCACAGTATTGTCGGGGCATGTACGGCAGCCGGCCTCGTCTCTCCGATCGTCTCCCTGGAACCTTCGACCATGGGACTTCTGCTTCAGGCAAAATGGCCGCCACTGCGATCAGCCGCCCGGGCCCGTCGCCGTGCGCCGTCGTGCAATCCAGGGGCGGACGTTCGGCGGTCTTCCACACCAGCCGCCGCCTCCTCAGCTTCACTCCGACAGCCGTAGGGGTGAGACCTTCGCCGGGGTGCGCTTTTCTTTGGGCGAGCGAACAGCCTCTGCCTCACCCCTCGGATAGGTTTCGGGCACTCCACACGCAAGGCCCCGGCTCTAGCGAATGGTGTAGGCCGCCACGACTCCGCGCCGCCCGCGGGCCGCTCTCCGTCCACAAGCCGCCGACGGGGTCAGAAAAGCCAGAGCACAGGGCGGACACCCAGGACTACCGTCTCGGGCGGGGAGGACCGAGCTCGCACCCCAGTTCAGCTAATAATTGAAGGATTTCTGTGCTCGATCGGCGGAGCTGCGGTTTCAGGCAGCCATTCCGCTCGGCAGCCAAGCCACGCCCCTCGACGCCCTCGACGCATTCAAGAACGTGTTACATTACTCTCTGGAACACAGAGGCCACAGAGATAAGGCCAATGGGCATTCTCAAAAACTTAAAAGTGCCAAAGGGCGTTATGAAAGTGGTTAAGTCTTGAGAAGAAGGGTGAAGCCTGACCTGGTGGTAGGCCGAGGTCAAGTCAAGTGATGAAAAGTGTTTTCGCACCACCAAGAGCACAACATTTCGCTGATGTTAGGCAGTGGATAGTGGTCTACAACCACTGCCTTGTTGAGCTCTCTGAGGTCCACACAAAGTCTGGCCTCTCCATTGGCCTTGCGGGCCATAACTATGGGAGAAAGCCATTCTGTAGCTTCAACCTCCTCTATAAGGTTATTTCTTTTCAGGTTGTCAAGTTCACTTTTCATGCTAGCTTTAACTGCAAAAGGAACCCCTCTGACTTTAGCTACATTAGGAATAGAATCAGGTATGATTTTGATTTGGTGCATGTAGTTCTTAAGACAACCTCATTCTTTTTTTAACACTTCAGGAAAACGACTGACCCAAGTTTTTCTGTCTTTTCCGATTTGATTAACAGAGGGTAAATTCCTCAAACACACTAATTAAGAAGGCACGGCAGAGTAGAAGGATGAAGAATGAAACAGCTTTATTGAGTGTGAAGACATGGAAAACCCATCCAGCATACAAGCCCTACAGCTGCCAACTGACAAGCTGCTGACAGTCTCTTCAGAAAATGCCCATTCTACATTCCATGCTGCGTAGCCTAGATACAGTGAACACATTCCAAAAGAAGTAAGAACACTACAGCCTACCCACACATGTGAGGTACAATTTTTCTCTGAAGACTTTAGGAAATGTAGGGTGCATGGAATTTTATGGATCCACGCAGATTCCAGAACTTTCCACCACAAAAATATGAGGAAAATTTGTTTTTTTTGTACAAAGTTTGAGGTTTGCAAGATATCCTGGGTAACAGACCTGGTAAGAGACAGAAAAGTCACCCCATCCTGGATTCCCCTGGGTGTCTATTTTTCAAACATTTATAGGTTTGCTAGGTTTCCCTAGGTTCTGGCAGAGCTAGGGTTCAAAATCTACAGCTAGGCACCTTGCAAAAAAATGGTCAGTTTTCACTGTGAAAATGTGGTGTGTCCACGTTGCGTTTTGGGCCGCTTGCTGTTGCGGGCACTAGGCCTACCCACACAAATGAGGTACCATTTTTCTCAGAAGACTTTGGGGAATGTGGGGTGGGTGGAATTATGTGGCTCCATGCAGATTCCTGAACTTTCACCATAGAAATGTGAGGTAAATGTGTTATTTGTTTACAAAGTTTGAGGTTTGCAACGGATTGTGGGTAACAGAACCTGGTGAGAGCCAGAAAAATCACCTCATCCTCGATTCCCCTGGGTGTCTAGGTTCAAAAATGTATAGGGTTGCTAGGTGTCCTTAGGTGCCGCAGTGCTAGGGTTCAAAATCTACAGCTAGGCACTTTGCACAAAAAGGTCACTTTGCACTGTAAAAATATGGTGTGTCCACGTTGCGTTTTGGGCAGTTTCCTGTTGTGGTCACTAGTCCTACCTACCCAAGTGAGAGACTATTTTTCTTGGAAGACTATGGGGAATGGGTGGGTCGGATTTTGCGGATCCACGCAGATCCCAGAACTTTCCACCATAAAAAGATGAGGAAAATGTGTTTTTTTTTTTTACAAAGTTTACGGTTTGCAAGGTATTCTGGCTAACAGAACCTGGTGAGAGCCAGACAAGTTACCCCATCCTGGATTCCCCTGTGTGTCTAGTTTTTAAATATTTATAGTTTTGCTAGGTTTCCCTAGCTTCTGGCAGAGCTAGGGTTTGGAATCTACAGCTAGGCACTTTGCAAAAAAAGGGTCAGTTTTCACTGTGAAAATGTGGTGTCTCCACGTTGCATTTTGGGCCATTTGTTGTCGCGGGCACTAGGCCTACCCACAAAAGTGAGGTACCATTTTTCGCGGAAAACTTTGGGGAATGTGGGGTGGGTGGAATTATGTGGCTGCATGCAGATTTAAGAACTTTCCACCACAGAAATGTGAGGATTATTTTTTTTTTAAACGGTTGAGGTTTGCAAGGGATTCTGGGTAACAGAACCTGTTGAGAGCCAGACAAGTCACCCCACGCTTGATTCCCCTGGTTGTCTAGTTTTTAAAAATGTATAGGTTTGCTAGGTTTCCCTAGGTGCTGGCAGATCTAGGGTTCAAAATTTACAGCTAGGCACTTTGCAAAAAAAGGGTCAGTTTTCACTGTAAAAATGTGGTGCATCCACGTTGCGTTTTGGGCCATTTCCTTTTGCTGGCACTACATCAACCCACACAAGTGAGGTACAATTTTTATCGTAAGACTTAGGGGAACACAGAATTGTGGAGCACCCATTATTCGCTATTGACTTTCAATGCATTTCTGCCTTCCAATTGTAAGACAATGTGTAAAAAAGAAGTAACTTTGAAAAATATCCTATAATTCACATGCTAGTATGGGTACCCACAATTTTGGAGATGTGCAAATAGCTACTGTTTCAAAACTCTATATTTTTTTACCATTTCAGAAATACATGCTATGTTATGTTATAACCTCTTGTATAGCGCGCAGCTGCCCCAGCGAAGGGGCGTCCCGGCGCTGAAAGCAGTGTCCAAAGAGAGCCAAAGCTAGACTGTAGGAAACAGGTGAGTTTTAATGATTTTGCAGAAGGATAGGTGTCTTTCATACAGATTTTTCCCGGTTTATATCTTCCCAAATGAATTGCTATGTACCCGGTACACAATAAAAAAAATTGCAAAACGCTGCTCAGTTATTGGCTCTGGGTTCCTCGGGATCTTGGTGAACCTACAAGTCCTATATATCCCCACAACCAGAGGGGTCCAGCAAATGTAACGGTATATTGCTTTTAATCATCTGTCATACTTAGTAGAAGTTACAGGTGAAAACGTTGGCACAAATGTCTGATGTTTTTTTAACACATTTTCAATTTTCCTATTTTCAACTGTTAGTTTCTATAAGAAAACCGTGAAGGATCTACACAAATGACCCCTTGATGAATTCAAATTTTGTCTACTTTCTAGAAATATATAGCTTTTCAGGATCCATCACTTATTTCATACCCATTTTTACCATTAAATGGAAGAACGTTGAAAGCACATAAAATAGCAAAAATAGGCTATGTCCCAGTAAAATGCCCAAACTGTGTAAAAAATTTGGGTTTTCTGACAAAAGTCTGCTTGTACCTGAAAGCTGGGAAGATGGTAATTTCAGCACCACAACCCCTTTGTTGATACAATTTGCAGGGAATAAAGTGACATTTTCATCTGTAGCCCTTTTTTCCCATTTTTAAAAAAAAAACTAAATTTAGCTGTATTTTGGCTAATTTCTGGGTCCCCTCTGGGGGAATAAACAAACCCTGTGCACCTTTAAAATCCCCATGATGTTGGAAGAAAAGGGCGCAAATTTGGCGTGGATACCTTATGTGGTCAAAAAGTTACAGTGGCCTATGTGCAAACTACCCCAAATAGCCAAAAAAGGCTTGGCATAGAGGGGGGAAAGGCCTAGCAGAGAAGGGGTTAAAGTAATGCAGTTTAGAAAAACTTAATTCTCCTAAACATTACACATTGTTAAAAACTATCTCTGTCCATCAAAGAGATCCCATAAAGCACCAGCTCTACAAAGAACTTTGGTTTGTCTGCATCCTTTGAGAGTGAGACACCCTGTGGTACCTGAATGTGAATGAGAGTTTATGCCCTCATGTCTTAAGTCCTTCTTTTAACTTTTTCTCCTTTATAGTTATTTTCTACTTTGGATTATGTTTCTGACTGGCTGACTTCTTAGGCGTAAGGCCTGCTTTTGGCTGCAATTCTGTGTACCCACAACTCCCAGCTGGGATTCATGGGACTGTGTGGTTGTGGATTCCTTGCCTCTCTACTCTCTCCCTCATCTTTCTTTACTTCACCTCACTCTCTACCTCTCTATTTTGTTGTACGCCTGTATCTCCTCAATCACTATATCTCCAGCCCTCTCTACTTTATTTCTCTATCTGTCCTTACTGACTACCTCTATGTCACTGCTCCATATCAAGCTCTATCTCTTTTTTCTGCCTTTCCTTTCTTTCTAAATCAAAGATCTCTTCTTCTTCACTTCACCTCTACTATGTCTACCAGTCTTTTTCAATCTCGTGGGCATCTCGATATACCTAGCCCTCTCCCACAACCTCTTTTCTCTCAAATAAACTTCTTTATATCACACTTCTTCCTACCTCTCCCTCACAACCTTACCTCTGCCATTTTCTAAGATAGCACATGGTACTATTTTATCTCTATGCATTGGCATAAATGTAACAAATTAAAATACCTTTCTTTCACTTGAGAAGTATGTGTCCGAGAATGAAGGGGGGGGGAGGAAGATGGCAGCTGTGCAAGTTTAACTTTCTCTTGACCTAGTTAGACGAAAGTGATGCAAGCAACATTGGAAAAAACTGGATAATTCTGGAATTGTGTAGAGTGTGCCATGGAATGCCAAAGGAAACATGGTGAGTAGAAACTCCCATTAATTAAGGGGTTCTGGTGGTCATTAATGTCCTTATTGGAGCAAGAGGAACTATAAATGCAGAACTGAGAAACATCATGATATGATGTCTCTCTATATAAAATGAATGGATGCATAATACTGGTAGAGAGTCTATATTACGTGTTCTACTTTATAGGCAGGGCACTTTATTTTTACAGCTCAGATTAGAAGAGCCTTGATTTATTGCAGAACATAAGTGTTCAATGAAAGCATGCTAGCTGGGTTTAACAATGGTCATTGGAATGGTTTAATTGCCATAATATGAAATGAAATCATTTATGTCATGCCACTGAAAAATAAATATGTTCAAATTAAACATATTATCTGCATCAAGTTTTCTACTAAATATATATTTTAGCATTCATTGTTGCTGTGTTATGGTCACATCTCTCGGCATTAACATTCTGCAGTATAATTAACTGAACAAATCACTGCTTAGTCTCTTTCAGATACCATGTTATAATGAAGATACAGAGGAACATACTTCGGCTGTAATCATAAAGACTATTTAATGATATTTAATCATACTGCATATATTGAATGCCTTATGCTGAACAGAGCTTAATATGTAAAAAAGTAAGTGCCAGGGTCCTCGTGAGGAAGTCAATGCAGCCAACACCAACCATTGTCCCTATCAGCTCTACCAATCAGTCAGTCAAAAACACTTTTATTAATCTGCTTGCCATAAAAAGATATATCGCATCAATACAAATAAAACAACAATAAAACATATAAAATGCAGTCGAATGTTAAAATATATGATAAAACACAAATGAAAAACGTTAATGTTTCAGTCTCAAAAAAACACCCTAGTTACATAATTTTAGAACATTAAGCCTTGAAGATATCCATCTAGAATTCCCAACATTTGTCTCTAATTATTAATGACCATCTAATGAAAATAATCACGGCATGGTAGGTATGCTGATTTTCTTAGCGCTGGAGAAAATGAAGGCCTAACTTACAAGATGTAAAATTATTTGTTTTCACTATAGGACGTAAGAATTATCTTCTTGGGATATTATAAAGATCAGAAAAAGAAAATAATTAGCAGTAGACTGTGGTGAAATTGTGATCATATGGGCAACAGGGTAGTGAAGCAAACCAAGAGACTTTCTGTGGGAAAAGTGCACAGTGCTCAATCTAAAACTTGGGAGATAATATCTATTAACATTCAGAAGTTAAAATTGGCAAACAAATTCTCACAGTAGTTAATTTTAAAGCACTTGCAAACCTAACATCATGGCACGGTTTAAAAAGTTGATATTTTAACTGTAATCTGCACACTCATTTGGAAGGTGATATAGATCTAGGGTCCCAAGTGCAGAAAAAGCCTGCTTAACATAGGCTATCAATGGGATCCATTCTGGCTTGTCCTCACTCAAACAGTGCTCAAGCACCAGTCGTGAAAATGTAGCCTCTTGCCACATCCTCTAAAAAAGGTAGCCCCAATTCTGAATGAGTGATGTAACTACTCGGGGAGAGGATGTGGCCTTACGGCTAGAGCTGCTGACTTTAAAGCTGCGGAACCAGGTTCGAGCCTCAGTGTTGTCTGAACATCCTGTGATTCTGGGCAAATCACTAAATCTCCCTGTGCCTCCCAAAAAATGAATGTGTTCTTGTGTAACGTAACTGGTGTCATGTAAAGTGCTTCAATACCTTCAGGTCGAGTTCACACTATATAAAATCTGCAAATAAAACCATGAAAATAGCTGTAATCTCTGGGACTTCCAACACCCTACATAAAATTGCATTCTCCGGTTTTTGAAAGATTCCTGGGCGTACATAGCCCCACACTCCTTCTCCATATAGACCGACAGAAAGAAATTTGCTTTTGGATTGTGAGATCATCTCTTTTATGGGCTTTTGGCCTAGTTTATTGGCAAATGTGAAGGTTGCTTAAATTTCCCCTGCATATTTCTGGGCCCTCTCAGTCATCAACTTATCCCTTTTTAATTGGACTAAAAAAGAATCCCTATATTAAAATTATGAACTTTAGATATTGTGGAATTCCCACTATGGAATTTCATGAAGTGGTTAATTTTTGGGCCAACAATTAAAATAAAGGATTTCTGATAATTTATTTTTAAAGTTAAATTGACCATAAAATCATTAAAAGAATCCAATCAAATCTGAAGGCCACTGGCTGTGGGAGCAATTGAAACCACGTAATCGGCATAGGGGAGAACTGGGACTTGGTGTTTACCTGCTTTGGGTAGATCATCCCCTTTTGTGCTAAAACTGAGTCCAGAAAATGTATGTAAAAAAGAAATATATATGGTGTAAAGAAACAACCCTGTCTCACCCCCCCCAAGTTGTCCTAATTAATGGGGCACATTCACCATCTGGACCAAAACAAATGTTTGTAGCCTTAGCCTAGTGAAAAAGTCTAAGAAAATCTAAAAGAGGTGCCTCCAAACCTGCTCTATTTATTAAGTTCCATAATTTCCATCTATCTACCAGATCAAAGGCGCAGAAGAGGTCCATAAATGCCATATGTAATGATCCTCTCCTGGCCTTGTCATATTTCCCAGCTATTAGTGAGAGGATTAACGATTGTGCTATTGTAGCTAAACTGGTGCTGTAACTATATTGAACATCTGAAAGGAAATAGTTTATTTCTATCCGGGCTTCCTAATATTTTGCATCCAAAAGGATATAGGGTGATAGCAGGTTGGGGGATTTCTGGCTCCATTTTAGAAAATTGGGACAGTAGTAGATTCACTCCATGAGTCTGGTAGCTTCCGACCTATAGCTGCACAAAGTACAAAAATTTACAATGGTGCCCAAAAATCAGGATTTTGACTAAAAACATCAACTGGGACACCATCTGAGCCTGGAGCTTTGGTCATTGGGCATCTCATAATGACTTTTAAAACATATTGACAATCAATGGATTCACTCAAAATATGTAAATTCTTAAAATCAAAATAATGTGTATCTATTTGATCAGAATGGACAAACGATTTTTCTTGTCCAAAAACTTTGGAAATGTGAAGCACCCATTGATCAGATGAAATATGAAATACTGTTTTAAGGTTAGGGGATTCATGAAAAAATGACTAGTTTACAATTTCACAGAAGGCTCCATCACAGTGAAGAGAAGAAGCAACTTCTAGGTCTTCTCATGCCTTCCTTCTTATTTCCTCCTTTCACTGGTGCAGGACAGCCTTATAATGTAATGTCCTCAATACTTTGTGACAAATTTGAGGTGATTTAGAGCAGTTGTACACGCAGGGCTAAATCACTTCTGGGGAGGGTGGTTTCTTTTGGGATGGTATGGCTGTCAACATGCAGTACATAATTCTACATATAGCTTCAAAACTAGTAATCTCCCTAGATTTTGCTTCAGAAGATAAGCAGGATTTAACATTCTTCTTATTTCCAGGCAGTAGCTCCTTAAAAAAGTTTCAGGATCTACACTATTCCATATAATCCTCAATCCCTTATTAAAAAAGTATAGTGGTTCTCAAATTGGCTGGGTCTCTCATGTCCATGCCTATATAATGAAATCATTATGGTTCGCAGGGTGGGCTGGATTGAGGATTCTTTGTGATCAAGCACAGAAGCCTTTTCTGTGGCCAATTTTAGAAATCAGAGGTTGGTTGAAAAGAATCTATTCACGACCTGGCCTGATTCGTCAATGAGAACCAATATTTTACTTTATTCCCTGTTTTTGTTTTACGCTAGATCCTCCCCTAAGGTGTCAGTTAGACAACTTTTAAAAGAAGGTTGCCCAATTTTTCCTCAAGAGGTCTCTGCTCTAATCTCCACTCAAGCTACAGATCTGCACCTTACATAGGACCTAGTTTCGATCTCCAGCTAAGCAACAGATTTGCCCCTTTAGCACAGCTTGACAAGCAAGATTGACGCTCAGCCAGACTTAGAGCTTTACATGGGGGATGAGGTTTGACGCTAACCAGTAGGTCTCCTGCATTATTGGGCTGGAATGTTGCTCTGGTTTGTGTTATTTTGTCAGACGAGTGAGAGGAGTGTGCTGCAATCCTATGGGATTATTTGTCTACAAGAGATGTGGGATGTTTTGGGAGACCTGCATATGGATGACTATGCTGATGTCTCTGTCAATGTGACACCTTCGTCCCATGGAAGACCTAAGGGGGCCTTGTGACCTTTGTAAAATTGGGATTAGTTTGTGAATTGGAGACTGTACCTATTGACTTACTTAGCATCGTTTGTGTGCTCATAAATCTCCATAACGATTTCCTCAATGTCCACCCCTGTTCCAAATTTACAACCTTTTTTAGATGCTTTGTTAATTGCAGTGTCCAACCCCATATTGATTTTAATGTTGGGTGATTTTAATTTGCATCCTTGCATGTCGTGTGGTCCTAATCTGAGGAATGATGCCTTTTGCATTGATTCTGACCAGGTGTATTTCATCCATTCACAGGAGGCTGATTTTTTAAACAATGTGCTGGCAGAATGGATTCTTATTAATTTACTCTCCCAGGAGGAGTTTTACTTGGTTGGTTTAGTGCCCACCTTTAAGGGCAGAGGCCTTAGCACCCAGAATTGATTTTATTATATTGTGAACTAGTTTATTTTCCTCCCTTATTGATTTTAAAATAATATGGAGTGCCCTTAGCGATCATGACCTGATATGTTCAGAGTTTAGAGTGGATGTGATAGCTGACAAGAAGCCCAATTGTTTAAGAAGCCTATTATACCAATGAAGCAGGGCCATTGGATAAACTGTGCCCAGATAATTCCAGATAATTTCTTAAAGAAATTGTTGACAAAATGTTGCACTCATTTTGAAGTCTGTCTACGGACAGAGAGCTCTGTTTAAGACATTGTAGACTTGTATAAACATATTGGTTTAGAAATCCAGATGGCTCTTACCAGGAATAAGCATGCACCCAATAGTTCTGGGCTAAAGGGTTTGACAAGAAATGTTGTAAGACCCACAAGATTTTGCAGGCAGCTCTACATCAGAAACCCAGAAGCAAGGTATCAGTAAGGGAGGCCAGGACTCTGTATTGTGCCACTTGCAAGGAGCATAAAGTTGCCCTCAAAAGGAGGATTTGTGGTAGATTGCTTGCTTAGAGACAGATTGGCTTTTTGGAGGGTAGTGAATCAGCCCCTGTTTCACGTGGACAGTTCACCAAATATGGTTCTCACTATGCCAGCCCAAGCTTGGGTTTGCCATTTCAGTCCATCTATAAAGCTAAAAGCTTATCCTCTTTCTGTTTTCATCCTCCTAGGGGGGAGGTGCTCCTTTATAATTTGAAGGAGGTTAGATATGCTATCTTCGCTCTATCATCTGGGAAAACATCAGGCCCAGCTGGAGTTTCCAGAGATCTTTATACATTTTATGTGGATCTCTGGGCCGCTATCATTACCCAACATTTGAATGTGGCAACTCACAGCCAAACCATCCTATCCTGGCAAACAAATCAGAAAATTGTCCTGATTTTCATAAAAAGGAGTAGAGCCGATCCATCCTTCTATAGGCCCATTTTTTTTAGTAGACCCTGAAGTAAAAATCATTGACCCTGTCCTGCTGAATTGACTGACAGTGTGAGCAGAGGAGCATAACATACTTTCAGATATTCGATATGGCTTTAGTCTAGGCCTGGGCAGTGAACTTTGCTCCATTTGCGGAGTTTGCACAGTTTTCTGCACTCTGCACTTCGCAGAGCTCGCGGAGTTCAGAAAACTCCGCTTCGCGATGTGCAGATGAGTTTTTTCCCCGCTCACAATCGCGAATGGTAAGTTCGCAATCGCGAGCTGCCGCTCGGGTACAATTTCTACCCGAGTGGCAGTGATACCAGCACAAACTGCAGTTCGCACTCCACTCTGCCACTCGTGGAACTACGCTCAGGCCTGCTTTAGACCAGGATGGGGTATGATTGAACAAAATTGAATCTTTACTTATTGATTAACAAGTACACTACAGTAAAGAAAGATAGCATCGATCTGGCCCTCATTAACCTCAGCACATCCTTTCATCGGGTTAATAGATGGAAGTTCTGGGCCATGCTGAAGTCTTTGGGGGTGAATAATGCGCTTTTCACTTTCCTGCACGATTTGCACATAGGGCTGGAGACCTACTTAAGATTTGGCCCCAATGGGGAGTGCACACCACCCTTTCAGTTGGCTAGGGGAGTCATCCAGGGCTGCATATTAGCACCTTTGCTTTTTATTTTATATATTAACCAGTTAGAGTATTTTTTATTGAAACAGTGCAAGGATGTCCCTAGAGCTGGTGATAGATTTCTACCAACCTTGTTATACGTGGGTCATACAGTCCTAATATTGCATACTGCCAATGGCCTTCAGCACCTGTTAGACCATTTATTGTATTCATGGATAGCTTGGGCCTGAAACCCAATTTTTCCAAGTCATATACTATAGTGTATGCTGGGCTACCTGGGTGGTATTTACTCCAGTAATGATCTTCCATGCTTCCCTTGCGATGATCTCTTGTTACAAACTGATTTGCACATCTTTTTTTCTAAATTTTATTGTAATCACCGTGAAAGGTTTTTAATTCCTCTTTTACGTAAATTAGGTTTTAGACAATGTTGTCCTGCGTTACATTTTTTACGAATGTTGTCTGATCCTTTAATCTCATTTTTATGTGCGTCTTTGAGAACGAGGAAACTGACCAATTGTTGGAATGAATTATCTGGATTCTTAGAATTTTTTTATCTGTGATGTATTTCTCTAACTTTTATGATTAATATCTTATTAATCGAATAAAGAAATTTTGATTTGATATACCATAGTCTTCAATCAGTTAAACTCTAAATCCAAAAGCTATTCGATGAAATGCCAGCAAATAAGTCAAACCGACAACTTCTGTTACCTTGGACTGCTATTAGATACTAAATTGAACTGGCAATATCTTTTTAATGACCATGTACAGTCTTTTAACAGAGTAACCTAATGTATTTTTTTTGTCCTCATATGCCACCAAGGTTCTATATGCACAATCAATAGGCTTACAAGCAATATGCTGTCACAGTTCATACCAACTGGAAGGGACAGACATGGAACCGGGGCCTCGTCCCACAGCAATAGGGCTTGACATACCAGCGATCACCATACCATAACCTCAGGAGTTCAGCCAGGGTGCTACCTAAGTGCTGAAAAAGGAATCAGAGCACCGCTTATACCAAGCAGTGGGATTGATGGCTTAATCATTGGACCTGGGGAAAACAAAAAAACAAAAAAACAAAAAAAAAAAACAGAGTCTCACTGATCCCATTTAAGAAGGTGCCAAAAGGATCTTTTGTCTGGATTCCCAGCTCTAGCCAAATCAAACTTAGAAACATGCAGGGCAGAGGCGTACCATTCATTGATAGAAGGAGGTGAAGGGTCCTTCCACTTTCTGCATATCTCCCTTCTAGCCAGTAGTATAGCGTGAAATACTAGCTTCTTCGCCAAGCTGGAGACCCCCTCTAAGATTCCAAAAATCACCAACTGGGGATCTAAAGTTATTTTGGAGTCTATTGAAGACGACAGGATCTTACAAATGGCTTCCCAAAACTGAGACAGAAGGGGGCATTCATAAAACATGTGAATGTCAGAGGATGCTAGGAGTCCACATCTAGCACACACCACCATATTCCCCTGAATAAATTTAGAAAGTCGAAGGGGGGAATAATATGCTCTGTGGATAGTAAAGATGTGGTTCCTACGCAACCACGCTGGTTTCACCACATCCCACAGCAATCTACAAGATGTTCTCCATATCTCTTGCAAATCAGTGTTACTTATATCAGCCCCCCAGAGTTCATCTGGAAGCATAAATACTCCGTCCATCTCATCCAAAATCAGATTATACCAGGACGAGATCTCCTTCTTAGCAGGGGGTCTATCAATTAACAAAGTAATAAGGGTACTATAACCACCTACTGGGAATTTATTTTTTCGAGAGGGCTGTGCAGAATAGGAGCGAGACCAGCTGGACATCTGCAGATATTTTAGCCTAGCTAGGCCAGGGCCAATCTTTCTACTCAAACACTCCCAGGAGAGCAGTTCCCCCTCAACAAATAGATCTCCCCAGACCTCCACCCCTGCCTCTCTAATAGGTACTGCAAGTGAGTCTCCCAACCAGGGTGGATTATCGGGCAGATCCCATAAGGGAGTTCTACAGCTATAGTACCCTATTTTAATGGATTTTGAAACCTGGGCCCAAGTCCTTGCCATTCCCAAAAGAATTTTCAATTTAATTTTTTTAAAGAACTTGGGATCTCCGAATTTCAGTAGGAACCCAGACTGGCTAACCCCCTCTCCCCTAAGCAGAGTGGTATATTGATTTCCCACCCCATACTCTAATGTTTTTTTTTTTAACAACACCCTGGCATGAGATAACTGGAACGCCCAGGCATAGACCTGGATGTCCGAGGCAGCCAGCCCCCCCTTTTCCCTGCGCCTCCTTAACTTTTTCCACGAAATTCTTGGAAGATGTTTATTCCAGATAAAGGTGTTAATCTCGGCCTGAAAAGTTTTAATAGGGTTTGGATCAAAATACAGAGGGATAGTGTTGAACAGAAAGGAAATCTCTGGCAAGACAGCCATCTTGACCAAGTTAGCCCTTCCTAATAAAGACAATGGAAGATGGGACCAAGACTGAAGCAACTTACGGCAGTCCTTGGCTACCTTGGAAAAATTGATATTTACGATCTGATCTATATTTTCCACAATATCGAGGCCCAGGTATCTCAATTTATTTCCTGGCAGAATACCCGAGATACAAAAGCTCTGATCCATACCCCAGGTCAACATCTCGGTTTTTGAAGCGTTGATCTCGTACCCGGACACTACCCCAAATTTTGAGGCTAGCTTGACTATTTCCGGGAGAGCCGTACGGGCATCAGAGGTGAAAATGAGGATATCATCAGCGTACAGGGCCACTTTCCTTTCCCAACCCCTGTACGGGAACGCCTTGATGTCAACATTATCCCTTAAATTTTGAGCGAATGGTTCAACGTATAGATCGAAAAGAAGTGGGGAGAGGGGGCAGCCCTGTCGCGTACCCCTCGAGATGTTAAAGGGGTCAGATAAGATGCCATTGATCAGTACACAGGCACTTGGGTTCTGATATAATAGACTGATTGCCCGGCGAAACCCTGTTCCCACATTGAACTTTGCCAAGGCCTCCGACAGATACAACCAATTAACTCTGTCGAAGGCCTTGGTGGCATCCAAGGTAAGAACCGCCAGGGGGAGAGACTCCAGAACTGCCAAGTCGATAGCCCCTATTAAATCAAAAGTTAATTCATATAGCTGTCGCCCCCTGACAAACCCTTTCTGATCCGGGTGTAAGATATTGGGGGCAACAAGAGCTAATCTATTGGCCAGAATTGAGGCAAATATTTTATAATCGACATTTTGTATGGAGATTGGCCTATAGGAACCACATGCAGTAGACGGTTTCCCTGGTTTTAAGATTACAGTAATAGACGCACTGTCCCATGATGTCGGGGGCCGACCACCATCCAGTAAAATATCGTTAAACAGTAGTACCAAGAAGGAGACAAGTTCCCGCTCCAGGGCTTTATAAATTTCAGCCGGTAGGCCATCTGTACCGGACGCCTTCCCCTTCTTGGCATCATGTATAGCCTTGAAAACTTCCTCCTCCGAGATTTCACTATCCAACCTCTCACTTTGCTCATCAGAAAGTGCTGGAAGTGTGATCTTACTGAGCCAATCTTTATTACTAACTGGACTGATGTTCTTATCCTCACAGTAGATATTTTGAAAAAATTCTCTGAAGGCGGATCTAATATCGTCATCCCGGGAGAGTGGGGAGCCATTGACATTAATCGCCTCGATATTATTACGAACTTGGTCTGTTTTGGTTTTCCATGCCAATAGCTTCCCTGCTCCTTCTCCATACTGGAAATGTGCGAGCTTACTGGCCTCCCATCTTTCTTGTATCCGCTGATTTAAGATAGAAGCAAGGTGGCCCTTTAAAGAAATTAATCTTCCAGACCAAAGAGAGCGATCCTCTGATGTAATGGAATCAGCGTCTAGGTCTAACTGAGTTTTAGCGATGTTTGCTTCCACTGATGTCACTGCCTCCTTGTATTGCCTCCTCCTATAAGCCATTTTGTTTGTAATAAGGCCTCTCACAAAAGCTTTAAGAGAGTCCCACACCACTCCGATGCTTGCCGATCCTACATTTGTTGTTAAAAAGTGGCTCACCTCAGACTTAAAGAAAAGAACATCGTCTGGGTGAGAGAGTAAGGAGCGATCAAAGGACCAACTTCTAGCCGACAAACTTAGCATCGATATAAGCTCCATGGCTACTGCAGAGTGGTCAGATAGATGTAATGGGAGGTATTTAACATCTTTACAGAATCTACTAATGTATGGCTGATTAATACAAAGTCTATTCTGGATTGGTGGCGATATTTTTGATTTTTATAAGAGATACCCAGCTGTTCACCTGCCCTCAACCTCCAAATATCCACATAACCATATTGCTTCATTTCATTAAGCAAAAAGGATCTAGATTTTGATGGAATTCGAGATCGACTATTATGCGATTTATCAAGAGTGAGGTCTAGGACAATATTAAAATCACCTGCAAAAATTACAGGCTCTGGGAAAGACAAAAGGTGAGAAAAAATTACCTCCAAAGATGACGGATCGTCCTGATTAGGACCATAATACCCCACGATAGTAAACTGACTGCCCAAAATAGACAGGGAGGCAATAACCCATCTACCCGCTGGGTCAACCTTAAAATCTAACACTCTAGCCCTAAGTTGTTTTTTAAAGATAAGTGAAACCCCTCCACAAGTCAAAGACTGAGAAGTAGAAATTGAAAAGTCGATCCACTTATTCTCCTTAACTAACGTGTCCATTTCATCTTGAACACAATGCGTCTCTTGCAGGATAATAACCTGTGCCTCTGAATCCCGAAGATATTGTAGTATTTTTCTGGCCCTAGGTTTAGTACGCAGGCCATTACGTTCCAAGATATTATCTTTAAATTAGCCATCTGACTTTAACGCCTCTCAACCCCACCCAGAGACTTGGGACATCACCCGTATGACCTAACCTAATGTCTGATAGTTGCATATCTGAAATTATCCTACACCCAGCAGAATACAATAGCGCACAAGGTTGGCACATGAGGAATTTTATGAAACATTTTACCCCGTGACCCCTATATCCCCCCACCACCCCCCTCCCTCCCATGGAGAACCCTTGGTGTATCTAACCGGAACAAATCTAGTAGATAGCACCCCATCTCAAGCTCCCGTGACCCCCCCCGACGCTGAACCAAGTTCCCCTCCAAAAGTGACCTAGTTGCACACATATTCTAACAAAATCTGTAAATGCAGGTATATGAGAATGGGAGTTTATGGATACAACAAGGATAGAGCAAGGAAAAGGAAAAGGAAAGGAGAAAACAGACTAGAAATCCTACCCTTCACCGAAAAGTTTTTTTTTTTTTTCCCTTTCACCATTTTTTTATTTTTTCATTTTTTTTTTTGCCTGTCTCCCCTATCCCTTTCCTCCCGTATGATAATTATGTTGTAGCCAAAACTACCTCCTCTAATACCAAAGACTAAATTCAATACCTACAAATCTACTGATATATTTTAACACTCAGGAGCCCATTTTTTTTTTTTTGGTCTGAAAATTTACAAAGGGTACATATCAGCCAGTTGCCTTATTGCCCAACTCCAAAAGGAGCTCGTCAGCGGCTTGCACTGACCTGATGTTAAACATCTTATTGTTGAACATCACCTTCAGGGCAGCAGGGAACACCAGCTGGGCCGTTGCCCCCAATTTTCGAAATGCCTCAAGCCGCCTACCAAACTCCCACTGCTTCTCTAACGTAACCCTAGAAAGGTCAGATCTAATGAGGAAAGTAAATCCCTTTCCAAGGAGGGATTTTTGTTTCAGGGCTAAGTTGAGGATCTGCTCTTTGAGTGCATAGGTATGGAAGTTAACCAAGATTTTGCGAGGTTTAGATCTTTGTTGATTTCTCCTGAACGGATCTCTATGGACCCTCTGAATATCGATGGTCAATTCCTCTAGAGGTTTCTAGAGACATAACGACTCCTTTAGCAATTGCACCTCGAATTTTTTAACGTCAGAACCTTCGGAACCTTCTGGTACATGAAGTATATGTATATTGGATCTTCTGGGATTATTTTCCAGCAATTCCATCCTATCAAGTAGGGCCTGATCCTCCTTTTGCAGTTTAACAATGTCCTCCTTGGCTTTGTCCAGATGGATAGACATCACAGCAACCGTCTCTTCTAGCTCCCCCGTCCTAGAGGTTAACCCATCAATCTTTTTATCTAAAGACTCACAATAGCTCCGAATGTCCGCCTGATTAGCAGAAGACTCATCAAACACTTTTTTAATGTCCCGGGATAGGGTTGAAAACATTGCCAGTATAGAAGCCGCAGAGATTACGCCCCCCCGTATCTGGATCCACTGGGGTTACCAGATCAAGAGTAACAGAATCCCCTGCCCCCCCTACTTCTCTTGCATTAACATGACTTCCCTCCCCCGGAAGCTCAGGCTCCAGAGTCCTGACCGAATCACTGGTCACTAAGTCGCCCCCAAGTAGATTCAGTAAACCAGGCTGAACCGAATCCACCTCAGACAAAACACACTCAGAAGTGAGCATAGGACCAGAGTCTCCGCCGGAGGGGCCACAAGAGGCAGGAACAGAATCCGCGGCTGGAACTTCCATGACACCTAGGGCACCCGAGACGGGCAAACCATTAACGCCAGTGTCCATTATTGTCAAGGGGGAAGACATGCCCTGAGCCTCTGTCAAACGAAGCACCTGTGGTACAACTTTAAAGTATGAGCCCAGGGACTGGGTTATCTTAGAACTCAAATCAGATGCCACGCTTGAGTCCCTTTTATGTTTAGCTTTACCCCTGACCCCGTTTGATCTTGTACACTTCGATTTTACTTCCACAGACAGATAGGATGAGGCTTTCTTACCTTCAGGGGGTGAGGGTCCGCTGTGTACCAAATCGGCCAGATTTACCTGTGGGGTAGGAGCAGGCTTCTTCCACTGTGCCTTTATGGACACCTTGCCTCTTCTGCGTGAGTTTCTACTTTTGGATGACTGCTGATGTAACTGTGGACACTTCTTAGCTAACTCCTCCAAGAACCCCTCCTCACCCTCCTCACCGCTTTCCACGTTCTTCGTGCACTCAGGGCACTCAACACCTCCTTCACCCTCCACCGCACCTCGAGAATTATACTCGAGCTTCTGAGCCTGGGTCTTAGTGGAAATACTACATGCAGCGAGAGCCAGACAGCGCGCCTTCCTCCCCCGACGCAACTCCAGGGCGGCCACGGACCACAATCTTAACCTTAGATCAGCCGGTATTACGATTTGATTAGGGCGAGTAGCACCCGCTGCACCGCCGCTACCTCCACCGCTGAGCTCGCTACCTCCGGTCATAGAGAGGGAAAGCAGCCCGCCTACGCCGAGCCGAGCCGTGCTGGAGACCAGGTACGATAGAAGATCGTTAAGGAAACAAACACTCCGTATTCTTACAAGAGTCTTTTCTTATCTAAAACAGTCAAAGCTTAGCTTAGCCAAGAAATCTGTCACGCCGGGTTATGGGAAACATTTTAAACGCGTATTCACATAACTCAGACGTCTAGGCAGAGTGCATCGGGAGCTTGATCACAGAGCGCTGCAGCGGATCAGCCGACCGCCGCCATGTTCCCCCAGAGTAACCTAATATATTGGGAACTGCCAAGCTGTATGGCAAATTCCTCAATACAGAGTAACCTAATGTATTGAGGAATTTGCCATACAGCTTGGTAGTTCCCATATCTTATCTATTATGGACTTCTATAAATGCTAAATGTATTCCAACTCCGTCTTTTGGCTGCAAGATTTGGTGTTGCTATGCAAATCAATTTAGGTGGCTGAAAATAAATTCCTGAGAAGGGTCATGAGGCTTATCCAAAGTGATCTTTTCCCAGATCCTGATAGCCTAGTACACATCCTCTAGAGTTTCTGTCTAGCACTTGTGATTCTGCTGCTACCTTTGATACCTTGCACATTATTATTTTTATATGTTCTAAAATCTCTAGGCTGCATTTTAAGTTTAATTGTTCTCTTATATTGCCAATGAATTTTACTCAAGTAAGACCTGTCCTATTGTACCTTCAATTTTTAAATACACCTACTTTTTGCTTTTATGTATCGTAGCATTTAGCTGCGGTGTTTCATTCTTATACAGGAGATGTTATTATGATGGACTATTTGTTTTCTTGCTTAGGCAGTCTTACTGTTCCTTCGGTTTTATGTACTTTTATGATTTGTTTAATCCAAATCAAATATAGTGATTACTGACTGTATAGTAACACTTTACTACTTTTGTATAGTTCTTACTGAGCGACGGGCAGTCCAGATTTACGGTGTACAGGATTATGGTCACTAAAAATTGCCGGTAGAACATATGAATCAATAACTCCTGGGGTAAGTCTGATTATATCAATAGAAAATCAATAACACTACCCCTCATACCGCTCACACCTTATAAAATGCCATTGAAAAGTAAACTTTATTGTTGACCATAATTTGATTTAATGCCTCCCCATAAGGTGTATGTAGAAAATGTATAATGTTCTCTCCCTGCAAATTAGTTGTTCCACAGACACGATCTCCCGTTAGAGGACAGCTGGTCAAGTTAAAATCACCCGCCCAACTTATAGCTACTTCTTTACGGCTTCTACTCACATAATATCAACAGGTTCTATAAACACAGAATAAAAAGAAAAAATAATTAACAAAATATCATAATAACCAATAATGGGCAATTTAAAAATCTGACAATAAGAGTCAGAGGAAATGATCTTTAATGTTTAAAAGTTTAAGTGGGATCAAGACTGTAAGCTCTCCCTTTGCTCTGCTTGATGTGGAAGGCTGGCATAGGGTACAACATTATGTAAAGCCTTCTGGTGAGACATTTTCGGCACCCATCACACAGTCATTTTTTGTGTATGTTGAATTAATAAACAACTGCTGTTGTGCTCATCTCTAAATTAGACAAAAAGCACAGCCATGTGGCAGACTGTCATAAGTGCTGATGTTGACAATTAAGTGCTGGTGCTGAGAACCGGAAATGACCACCTCAAATTAAGCACTGGTGCTGAGGTTTTAGTTTAACTCAATTAGGGTATGGTGTAAGCAATGTATGCACATCCACCTAGAGTAATATGTTATTTAATACCCAAGCCGAAAGACTGAAGGACATAAGGACTGTTTACAGACTTTACGTCTCATGAGTCATGGCCCATGCCCACAAATAAACAATATTAACAAAAGCATATTAAACTTAGTGCCTCTACATATATGAATGCTACTTGTATGATGATTGTAACACTTTGAAAATGAAGAGGAGGCTGTGACAATCTCTTTATGATTTTAGGTGCAGAGGGTGGATCAATATGAGTCATTGTGAACTAGGATGGTTCATTGAACTGAACACTGGCCACTGAAAGAATACAGTCTTCAGGCTGTCATGAATGCAAATCTTGGCAAGGTCATACTCATCCCTTCCTCCATTAATGGTTGGGAAGTTGAATACCTTAAATTGGTAAACAGTCACATCTGTTACATTGCAGGGAGAGGGAAGAAATCGTGGTATTTAGAGCTATATAATAAGCAAGTTAAAACGATCACTTGGGGTACTACGCCTGCAGTTTCTCTAGCTATGACCAACCAGAGTTTCAGAGTGTGGGCAACTCAGCACATTGCAACAGCACTGGCTTTATTATTTTCAGAAGAAGCGAAACGATACCAACTGCAAACTGCTTTACCGAAGGAGTGAACCTCACAGTACAAAGTCGCCCTTTCCCGCCCAAGCACTCTGACTCAGACTGTCTTCAAGAAAACACACATCCCTCTCTTCTATTTGTTTTTTCTCTACAATACTGGGAGATCATGTGCCTGTGTGTGTTGTTGGGCTCAGGGTGAGTGGAGACACATTGAAGCCTGAGAGTCGCAGTGGATCTGAGATGTTGAGATGTTTCAAAGCTTTGTATAATCTGTGACATTTCCCAGACTTCTCTCCATGGGGTAGCTCGGATGCTCTTTTGTGTAGTTTCCCATCCCTGAACTCCATTCTTAGCATGTGGCGTCTCTTGGAAGGCCCATGGTTGTGGGGAATTGCTGCACGTTTTTCATCACAATGCACAGTTTTGTTGGAAATACGCTACAAGGAACAAAAGAATGAAAAATGCGTTGGCTTTCTTTAACATTCATCCTAATTAGAAAAGTACTTAATAGAGTATTGGGTGTGTTATTGAATTATATATCCTAAATAGTCAGTCACCACTGTGCCTTAGGAGGCAATAATATATTAGGGTCTTCTCCCTTTTTTGATTGTAAATGTTATCCTCATAAGGGCAGGTCTTATAGTTTTGACCTCCAAATCACATTGGGGCAGATTTACAAGCCCCTTGCGCCACTTTTGCCATGTTAAAACGGACGCAAAAGTGGCGCAAGGGGCTTGTAAATCTGCCCCATTATTTACAGTACTGGTATTCAGCCGTCTTAGATCATGCACACAGGTCGGCTTCAAATTCCTGCTTGTGCTGTCGTTTATTCCATGATGCACCCCCCTTTGGCAATGTGACCTTTACAAATAGTGGCCAGAATTACAAAGGAGCTGGCTCACAAAAAAAATACAGGAATCCATTCAGTTGTGGACACTCACTGTGTTGTGAGCAAGTTTCTTTCTTTCCGGTCATGGACAAACCCATTGCTTAATTTGCGCAGGTGTTTATATATGGCCAGCACTGGCATCAATTTTTGGGGCGCAAGACCTATTATCCATCATCAAAGTTTGACTCAGAGCAAGAAAGATGAAAGGTAGAACGGGTGGGAAAATGAAAGGAATGGCAAGGGGAAAAACAGAAGGTTCAAGGTGGTGAAAGAAAGAAGCATGACAACGAATCAAGGTCAGATACGCTGGGTCTTATTCACAGAGGTAAACCTATACGTAAAGTCTAAGTTTAAACTTAAAATTTAGTAAACTTTATTCAATTTAAGCAATGCAATTCTTGAAAGTAAAAACACATCTCAATACAATCAAAAAGAATCCGCAGTTAAAAGATATTATAACATTGCATCTCGCTATTTCAGTTTTAAAACACCTGATAAATAAAAAGAAACACACATGCGCGGTAGATAAACATTGCAAGTATAATAAAGCTGGAAGCAGTTGTCTAAAATTCCAAGATTTCAACAGTGGTTCAATATATTTAAATCAAAGGGTACTAAACCTTGGGCAACGAAAAACAACATGCGAAGTTTCAAGTAAAGAGACATTGTCACGGATGCATGCAAGCAATTCAGAAGTTTTATGCCACCCATCGTTACATAAAAGTAATGGAGAAATCCTGTTGAGTCTAAAAAGGGTCAATAGCCTTTTAAGGTAACCAGCCATCTCAAGTGTCAAATAGGGTTCCAGGCGTCTCCTAGGTTTGATCAGGAGGTAATCAATCATGGTATCTGCTTTAATAGTACTGTCAGGATCAGAGAAGAGATCAGGTCTACCCAAGTCCCTCATTTTGTTTTTGATATATGATAACCAAAGAATATTGAACCTGTGACCCAAACCCATGGAGTCCTTTAAACTTAGTTTATTAAAACTGAGCTCCTCTTTCAAACATACAGATAACCACAAAAGTAGAGGGCAAAGAGAAATAAAATAAAAAATATAACCCATGCCTACTTCTTCACGGGCAAACTCAGCTGGCATACATTGTGTTATCTTTAGTAGGTTTCTCAGAAATGTATATTTTCCACAACTTGAACAGGGAGTATAGAAGAATATCTCCAGATCCCACAACCATCGCACACTGTGGGAACACACTTGGCTTTAAGAATATCAGTGATAGTCTTGAAATGAGTGCTCCCCAATCGCCGGGTGAAATCACCTATACTATGGGTGACCCTATTAAAAGACACTATATAATTTTGGATCAATGAGTACTAGCTCATGTGGGACTTCAATAAATGCCTAAATAATAAGCCAGGGTGGAGTTTGTGGAGTTCTGCTACGCGGAACTCTGTAAAGTGCAAAAATAACTCCACTGCGCTATGCGGGGCTCTGCAAGTGGCGTAGTGCGTTGGATAAATTCTGTTCTGCTGTGATTTTCAGTGCCAAGTGCTTGTCTGCACTGTACAATCATCGAAAATGGCACCATACATAGCGCAAGCGGGCACTGCTTCCTTTCTGCAGCCCGAGTAGGTTTTTACTCGAGCGACAGCTTTCTCAATACGAATGTACAGTTACTCAACGCAAGCATATGTGACCACTCGTAATTAGAAATCTGACCACCTGCGATGAGACATCTCGCTAAGAGGTTGATTTTCCACGTTCGCAATCGCCAACTTGAAGTTGACGATCGCGAATGAGGAACAATCTCACCAGGAGGTGGATTTTTCTAGCTCGCGCTCACCAACTTGACATTGACAAACGCGAGCAAGGAAAAAACTTCACGAGCTCCGCGTAACACGGAGTGCAGCAATCTCCACAAATATCCCAAGCGGAGCAGAGTTCACTGCCCAGACTTACTAAGGGGGATATTTACAAGGGGTTTATCTCTGCTTTTTTGGCTTAAAAAGCCCAAAAAGCGGAGATAAAACTATCACCCTATTAACAAGAGAGTGCAAACATGCATAATCGCATGTTAGCACCCTTTTTCCCACCGCCTCCCTTTGCATCTCTAATGAGATGCAAAGTGGGCGTCACTGGGCGTACACCGGATGGACTACCTTGCAAATATCACTGATGTTCACACCGCGATATTTACAAGGTAGCCCACAGGATTTTAGCAGATGTTAGATTTTGGCGAAAATGGCAGTTTTCGCCAAAATCTAACGTCTGCTAAAATCCTGACTTACCTATGTTTGACATAGGGGGTGGATTATGCTGATACGACCACAGGGTCGTATCAGCAAGGTTATCGCCGTTTTGCAGGGAACATCGCTGGAAAACCAGCGATGTTCCCTGCAAAACGGCGATAACCTTGCTATCTCTGGAATTTTTATCGCCCTGGAGAAACACGTTGTTAATAACGCGCTAACAGGGCGATAAATTCCAGAGATAGCCTGCGATAAGAGATTTATCGCTAAGCACGGCCAGCGATAATTATCGCTGGCCGTTGATGATATGCCCCTAAATAACATAAATTGTCCACCCTGCAAACATGAAAACCTTTAGCTATATACTTCATAGATTTCGTACCCCTGGGTCGAAACACCATAGTATAAGATTTTGTAAAATTGGTGTCTAGATGAAAACTATCCATAAAATTAATAAATTAATCTAAATGCTGCTGTAGTTCTTTAGCAGTACGCAAAATTTAAACAGTATCATCCGCGTATAGCAGCGCTGGAACAAAACTAGCCATAAAATTAATAAATTACTCTAAATGCTGCTGTGGTTCTTTAGCAGTATGCAAAATTTAAACACTGTCATCCGCGTATAGCAGTGCTGGAACAACCTAACCTAGGGACATCCTGGCAATGCTCAAGTAAAATAAATTCAGAACTGTTAAGGTAAAGAATAAAAAGGAAATGTACCAAGATGCAGCCCTGTCATACTCTTCTCATTAATTTAAAGTGAGTTGTGCATTCTCCATTTGGCTCATATCTAACTGAGGCCAAGAGCCCCTTGTGCAAATTGCACGGAAAAGAGATAAGTGCAGACTCTCCCCCCATTGACCCCATCACAACCCAGAGCTTAGCTCTATTGACAGAATTGAACGGCGTGCTGAGGTCCATGAAGACCAGATGAATAGCCCCATTCTTAGCTCTAGTAAACATGCTAATAAGCAAGAATAAATTCAAACTCTGCTCTATGGTGCCTCGCCCACGCCTAAAACAACATTGAACATCAGAGAGGATGTTATGCTCTAAAGCCCAAGCCATTATTCGATCCAACATAATCTGACCCATGATCTTTACCTCTAAATCAACCAAAGAAATTGGCCTGCAACAGAATGGCGTGCTCTGTTCCCCTTTTTAAATTCAGAAACTATTACCAACCTGTGCCAAGACAATGGCATCGGTCCTCGAGACACCATATTCAGATGTCATGTTATAATAGGGGCCCAGAGTTCAACACAGGCTTTATATAAATCTACAGGCACCTCATCAGGTCCTGAGGCTTTGCCGGAGGAAGGGCTAAAATAGTGGTGTTATCTTCTTCATAACAAAAGTTAAGAGGGTCCTCTGAACTAATGCCCATTGATGGCAAATGTCACCCCACAGAATTATAGTTGGCCTCAAAATGAGAAACCCAGTCACTTTGTGTGGCTGTACGGGCTAAATTGGACACTCAGGATGAAATAAAGGCTAGTTCACCACTCTCCAAAAGGTGTCACTATTCTATAACTCATTAGCAGTGAGTAAACTCTCCCAGGCTTTCCTCTTCAGTTCATTTTTTTGCTTTTTAATGGCAAGAATATATTGGGCCCTTACATTTTGTATGTCATCCTTTATATATGGCTTCATATGCAATAATGCCTTCGACTCTTTTTCTAGCATTTCTTATCAAACCCTTTCTGAAGCCGGGGATAGAAATCAGAACCTGCCCCAGTAAGGGCAGACTTAACTGCTCTATATATAACAGAAAAAGATTCTAAAATACCCTGGCCAGAAGCCTCTTCATCTAGGCAACAAGAAACATCTGATTGTCTAGAAACAGGTTGGAAAGTATATTCAAGGGAACAACATCAGCCCTTGTCCCTGGGCCATGTTGTGGGTAATGAGGTACTACTGGCTCCTTATATGTATGGAGCATGGCCTTGCTTACATTTTCCTCCAAATGGAATGATACTGCGAGTAAGTTCTTGTCACTCCATGCAACGTCAACCACTTCAAATTTAATGAGGGAAAAGAAGAGACAAACTGAGGCAAAAATGTAATCAATAGTTGTATTTATGCCCCTAACCTTGAATATATGGACCAAATCAGTAGAACTACTCCCCCAGGATAAAAGATTGACTTAATTATGTTCTGCGGTCAGAGTATTAATGATGTAAATGCTGGAAATGAATATTGTCCACAACAAAGGATGAGTCAAAAGTGTGATCATTATTATGACACACAAAACATGAATGTAAATTCAAATTCCCAACAAGCAAAATCATTGTAAATTTAGACAATCCAGAAAGATAATCATCCAGGAATGTTTTGAGATCCAGTATAGCATCAGCGTCAACTGTGGGCGAAACAGAATTATAAATATTCAGTAAGAAAAGCCTATAATTATTGGGGAAAATTAAAAGGACACTTAATATACTGAGGGAATTACACAAAACTCTATCTACTTTAGGGTTCATGCTTAGGTTTATAAGTATTGTTAGCACCCAAGGGTCTCTTGTGAGAGGAAGGTATTACATTAACAAAATATAAGCCAAATCATCATCATAGAAGCAGCCCTGGATGTCTGTAGTGATCACGCCGAGGCAGGTAAGTAGTATACACTATGTTTATTGACTATACATCTGCACAGCTTCCAGAAAGAATGTTGTAACCAACATTTACATTCAAACTGTAACATTCTGAAACCTAGGAGACAGCATCACAATCACTGAGATCAGCGCTGACATATTATCTACTACATCTCGTTCCTTTCTGTAGGAGAACAAAGAACTTAAACTGAGTAACAAAGAACAGAATACTAAAGGAAAGGGGTATTACAAGAAAAGATATAAACCAAAATAGACAAAAAAACTAAAGAGAAACATCAATAAAACCCTAGTGTTGAAAAGAAAGATAATTAGCATAGGAAGAGAATGATAATGAAAATTACCAACCAAAATGTTTAAGTGGGATCACCTTCCTACCACTTTTGCGTGACTCACAGCGTTGTTCCAAAGGTACATTGAGAAACTCATTTCCCTCACTTCCTGTCATTTCTGTGTTCATTAGCATTTCACACCACTGTTCTGAAGGTACAGAAAAATCATTGATAACCTGCATACATTTGTCATATCCAGACAAGCCCTGTAGATTCATCTTTTTAACAATATGTCTGTGAATCTAGTACACTCTAGCGATGTTCACCAACTTCTCCCATTGACTCTCACAGCATACCGAGATGTGGCATCAACTTTTGTGGGTGGACCAAACTTTGACAAGCCCATATCAACTTTATGAGGAAGTTTGATCCTAATCCAGTCCCCTACCTGGATCTTAGATTCCATCATAGTAGAATCTCCTACCCTTTTGTCAGTACATCTAGATCCAGAGGTAGGCTTCTTCTTAACTTTACCCACACTCCCAGGCATCATCCGCAAACCCCATTTCCTCCTCTGGGCGGAACACATGTCAAAAGTAGATACTCTCCCTCGCAAAGTTTGAAAGATCTTTTGTCAGACACTTGATTGTGGGTCATGTAATATGCCCATAACATGCTTTGCACAGCCTCTCTCACCTCTGTCCTCTTGTTACAGCCAACTGTATACATTCTACCAACACACGGCTCATGCGCTCAATGAAATCATTGACTTGTAGATGATGCAAAGCCACTCTGCGATTTGAAATATCGGACTGTTGTAAGAACCCATTCATTTCCTTGGGCATAAATTGGACGCCATTGTCCGAAACAATTTCTTTGGGAAAACCCTCCCTTGGAAACAAACGTGATCACTTCTTGAATGTTGGGATCTGCCATGAACTGAACCTCCCATCACTTACTCTAGAAATCAGCAACCACCTCAGCGTACTTATACTTATTAGGAAGAATATGGAATGGCTCCACAAAATGCAGAGCAAGTTTCATCCTGGGTCCCATAGGTAATTCAATCACCTGATTGGGAGGAGTGACATTATTGATGACCTTATGGCTTCTACAACATGTCACACATCCCTTGACAACATCCTCAATCTGATGATCCATAGATCCCTTGACAACATCCTCAATCTGATGATCCATAGATGGACACCAGTAGACCAGCAAACCCTACTTTTAGTGCTCATCTGTCCAAGATGACCCTCATCACCAGACTCAATAATGCAGGCCCTTAGCTTCTTGGGACGGGTATACATATTTCACTACACAAGATCATCTCGCCATCTTCCACAGACATTTAATTCCCAGATATTGGCATATAGCTGAAGTTCACACTCTAAATTCTTCTTCTTAGGCCACAATTGGATGATGTGCTCCTTTACTCTGTTGAGAACTCTGTCTGACTGTAAACCCTCATACCACTCTTTTTCAGAAAACCCACTGACATATATCACACATTCACAGCAGCAATCAAACATTCTTCATCTTCATCACCCACAAATTCCTCTTCCATTTTCAAAGGCAGGGGTGATCTAGATAAAAAAATCTGCTCTGTCCTCAACCTCAAAACTGTACTGTAATAATTTAGAACTAAGTCTTGTAATCCATGTGGTATGTTCTTTAACCATTCCATTAAATTTTGGAATGAGACGTTTGCGGTCAGTTAACAATTTAAAAGACATCCCCCACAAAAAACACTTAAACCTCTCAACAGCCCAACAACAAGCAAATAACTCCCTTGCAATGACCGAATAGTTTTTTTCACTCTGACTTAAAGCACATGAAGCAAACTCAACAGTGTATTCTTTGCAATTTTTGAGTTGGGAGATCATACCACCCACTCCACCAAGACTAATATCCACCGAAACTACACATTAACTCGACGGATCAAACTGTGTGAGAATCTTACAAGTAAACTGTTCCTCTTTAATCAGATCAAATTCCTTCTGACATAAACCACTCCAAATAAACGTGACCTTTCTCTTCACTAAGTCCCTCATGTGACCAGTCTTAGCAGCAAAATTGGAAATTAATTTAGAATAGAACTCACATACTCCCAAAATTGATAAACATTTGGTCCTTTGACATGGGACAGGGGGCTTTCATAATTGTCTCAATCAGACCCTCAAACGGTTCAATTCCCTCACCGGAAATGACATGCCCCAAATATACAATAGACTCAATATCAAAAACACACTTCTGTTTGTTGGCAACAATGCCCTTCTCCTTAAGTCTGTTTAGCACCTCAGTCAAATGTTTGTCATGTAAATCCTTAGTTTTACCTGCAACTAAGATGTCATCCTGAAATACTACAGTTTCTTCTAACACCTCCTAAGACCCTCTCCATGATGCGCTGAAGAAACAAGGCTGCCAAAGCAAATCCAATAGGCATCCTTCTAAATTGAAAAGTCCCTACAGGAGAAACAAATGTTGTGAGATGTTTGGAACTACTGTCCAACCCTACCTGATGATAGACTGAGGATAAATCAATTTTAGAAAAATACTTGGGCCCAGCGAATTTCAACACAATATCATCAATCCTTGGTATCGGATGTGAGTCCACCCATATTTCTCAGTTCAAACTACGCAAGTCAATGCATACCCTCAAATTACCATTCTTTTTTCATGCAACTTCCAGAGGTGAAAGCCATAATAACAATTCAATTGGCTCAATGAGCCCTGACTCCCACATCTTCCTAAATTCATCAGAAAGATCCTCCCTAATACTACAAGGTACATTGCGCAGCTTGCGTTTTACCGAAATTGCTTGATCTTTTACCTTAAAAGGTGCTTGAACCCTTTAATGCAGCACAATTTATCAACAAAGACATCCTTTTGTTTTTGGGCCCAGAAAAACACTTTGTCACCTTGGTTGCTGTCTGCCACCAACAACCCTTATTCTCTGGTTCCTGGCCTTAATGTCATGCCAAAAGGACCCTGATGGTACCATCCCAAGATATTGAGTCTCTTCTTGGCTACCTAAACCTTGCCTTGAATACATTGGTCCTTAAAAATGAGTTTTGTGTAAAAAAAATGCCTTATGTTCTAGCCTTCTGCCCTCATAAGACACAAGACTTCTGACTGGTGCTTCCTTTTTTTATTTTATTTTTTTATTTGATTTAGCCATAACACATTACAGAATTGAAGAAACTTAAGAAAAGTTCAAACATGATTATCATGTAAAAAATAGAAATACCAGTACCAACATAATTCAAATCGATATATCACTCAATTAGAGCCACCACAGAAAAGAGAGAGAGTAGTAAAAAAGAAAAGCAAAGATATAGTAGTATATATGAAGGAGGAGTATGAAAGTCAGAACACAATTACAGAATTGGAATAAAAGGAGGATAGTGACAAAATACAAGGTGACAATGTTACGTTAATCCCAATGGAGACTAGATCAAAACCTTTAAAATTTTAACCAAGGACGAGGGCCTCTGACCTTGGCTAAAGCAAGCTCCATTTCACACACTTGCCTGAGTAGGACCCAGACTTCATTAACGTTTGGGCTTGTACTGTTAATCCAGACACTGGCTATAAAAAGCGGGCACATGCTATAACAATTGCAGCTACTACGCACTCGTGGCTAGCCACATCGCATATGGACCCTAGGACTATTTCCCTTTCAGTAAGTTGAACACTACGACCGTAAGTATGAGAGACACATCTCTCCAGAATATGTTAAGCCTTGGACAGGTAACAAACATGTGTCTTAAATCTGCAGCAAAGACTTGGCATTTTGGACAGAATGATTTAGCCGAAGATTGGAATGTAGCTCATTTTGAGTTAAGCTCAGGCGTATAGTACAACTTGAAAACAGTCCGATGTTGTTGTATTTTCAAACTAACAGAAGCAACAGCATGGTCTAATGTTTCCAATGAGGCCTGTATTTCCTCACCTGTTATATCAGTTTGAAAAATCCGGCTTAATTTCGTAGCTATCTGCAAGCTGCCATCGCTGATAACTGCTAAAAATTTCTGATAGACAGTACCAATAATTGCTCGGTCGGAGGTCAAATATAATGCTGATAATATTTCCGAGGGGCTTGATATTTCTAATAAACCCTGGCCCTGTAAGAAGTAGTCTCGAACATGCAAAAATTTGAAAAATGTACTCTGTGAAAGTACAAACTCATCTTTCAGAGCTAAAAAAAGATCAAAATCCCTGCCCGCCATGTAATATTCAAGTCGATTAATGCCCTTATGCTGCCAACATTTTCCAATGTGATCATGAAATATGTTAGGCAGCATAGGGTTACCCCATAATACTGTATACTGATGCAGAATGGGCAGAGAGTATTCCTTGCAGATGTCTTTCCAAACACTAGTAATGTCTCTGATTACCTGGAACCTGACCCGCTTAAAATAATTGGGATCAGAAGTCTTATACAGCATGAACCCAGTTACCGGTCCACAGGCTAGCTGATATGGTAGCGAAGCGTTGCCGGTATCAGACCCACTGATCAAGCTTCGGATCCGACCAGCAAATGCAGCCCAAAAATAAAGTTTGAAATCTGGGAGCTTAAAACCCCCTTGTTTGTAAGATAATTTAATATAACTAAGAGCCTTGCGGATGCGCCTGTATCCCCATATTAAGCTACCTATAGCACTGTCTAAATGCTTAAAGAAGCACCTACGAACCTGCATTACATCTTCCGTATATACTGAGAGGGAGCAGATGCCAACTACGAAATTTCACCAAAACTGTTTTAAGAAGTGGCACATTATTCAAAGAGACCACATCATCTACTTGACTACTAAGCCAAACTCCCAGATAGGTAGCTGTTCTTATAACCCCCAGTGATACAGGCAGTGTTTCAGGTTGAAAATTTAGAATGGTCTTGGTTTTAGTCAAGTTTAATTTATAGCCGGAAAAGGAGCCAAAGGACTCAGCCTCCCATGTAATTTCAACTATAGCATCATCTGGATTAGAAGAAAAGGTGGCAATGTCATCCACATATGCAGTCAGTTTTAATTCTAGGCCACTGAGATATACTGGAGAAATCCTTATATTTTCCAGCAAATGCCTTATAAAAGGCTCAATATCAAGGGCAAACAGTAAAGGGAATAGCGGACAACCCTGCCGCGTACCCCTTTGAACTGAAAACTGGTCTGATAAAAAACCGTTGAGCTCAACTTTTGCCACCGGGTTTTTATGCAGTTTCTGGACAGCAGAAATAAACCTAGGACCGAGGCCAAATGTTGACATAGTGAGCCATAGGGCTTCCCAGGCAACTCAATCAAAGTCTGGTGCTTCCAGTGACTAGTTGATCCATTTTTGATCAAACAATTCTTCAGTGATCATGGTCATATGTGCCCCATAATCCACCAAAAGCTGCAAGGATTTACCAACCACAACTATAGCAATATACGGATCCACACAATTGCCTACCTCTTCTTTAACAACCAGAATGTAATCATTCATAGAGCTCACTACTTATTCAGATACACCTCCCTTCGCATCATTAGCATACAAGAAATGAACTTTATTCTTGGACACACACAACTTTTCGAAATGTCCTTGCTGACCACATTTGTGGCATGAATAATTTCTGGCAGGACAAAACTGGCTATTAGGAAAACAGCAGGATTTTTGCTGTACTTCTGTTCATTAGATTGCGTTTCTCCTTGATCTCTATGTTCTTTAACTGTTCCCACTTTCAATTAACTATTTAAATAGTTTAGGTTCTCATCGAAACAGATTTTCAAAATTTCAAGCAATAAAGACAGGGAAATTATAGATTGCGTGTCAATTCCCTCTGCCACAACAGTTTAAAGAAGAAAGCCCCTTTTACATAAAAAATATTAGTTTGAATTACCAAAGAGGATTTCAGATAACTCGCAAAAGAACCACCCGAAGGTTTTGTTACAGAGTATTTGGGCGTTCCTTCCCTTGTTAAATATTTGGATCTGTACCCTGACCCTAAAGTAGAAGAGGCTTTATTGAGGTGGTGTATCAGAAATACAGCCCGGGAGGGCCTCTAACATTTTCCTGGGGGCCGCAAAGTTTGGTCTATGGTGTGACCAAGGCTGCACTGATGCCAGCGGGGGTGTAAAGTGGGAGTAGGGGAAGCAAAGTATGTATATCTAGTAGCTGTCTTTAAAAATGAAGGTGTTCCTAAAGTTAAGGGCCTAGTTACTTCCTTTCCCTAACTGCAATTAACCTTTAAATAAGTGTTTGCTGTATATTTAACATTTTTCCATGTTAGTGCTGAGTCGAGTAAACAGCAGCCCAGTGCTGCTCTTGCCTAGGGGGGCCGTATGTTAAGGCCAGGAGGGCCGCATGCGGACCCCGGCCTGTACTTTGAGTATTATTGCTCCAAGGGCTTCAAAGAATGTAATAGAATAAAGGCCAGAACTTGTATGCTTGCATGCAGCAAAAACTTATCACAATGCATTTAGTTATTGATGGTTTTTGGGTGTGTATTCTGCCATGATTGGACTTCCAACACAATGGTGCTGTAGGGACAACAATTTAAACTAGGAAAACATATTCAATCAAACAGCAAGAGAAACATAATTTGGCGCAAGAGAATTTCTGTGTAAAAAAGGAAAAAAGAAATGCAACTCCTGGGCCAAATTTGCAATATATTGTATATACTGGACTACCTATACCGTATACATGTCATTCAAATCATTACCATGAGAAGGGTGTCATGTCATGCGACTCTAGGGTGCTCAATCCACTTGTCCTGATGAAGCACCATGTGAAAGGTTCTGAGTAACTTGTTTGCACTGCAATTTGCATTCATTCTTTACTTGTAAATATTTGTCATTTGTCACACTGCATGATTACGTTTTTCGCAATTTATGTCACCTAATGGAGCAACCTCAAATATGACTTGTATACTTTACAAGTACCCCAATACATACAATATATTGGAAATTTAGTTCTGGTGTTAGTTCTTTTTCCAACTGAAATTGTCTTGCGGCAATTTATGTCTCGCTCGATGTTTGATTAAATATGTTTTCCTATTTGAATTTGTTGTCCTGACAGGAACAATTTTGTTGTATATACTAAACAATACCCAGGAAATGTGGGCCATTGGGTTACCCCGTTGTTTTGTAATGATTGTACTTCTGTCAGATGTTTTTAAAATAAGTTTACTTAATCAATTGCAATCAAATGAATCTTTGTGCAAACTTGAATATTTTGAAATTGCTCCTTCTCTTGAAAAGGTATTGTGTGATTTTATAAAAAGGTTTACTGTCAGTTCTATTGTTATTTTTGGAGATCTTTCTAATTAAACGGATTTTATATGTTAATGTTTTTGGGAGTTTTGGGGCGTAGGCCCATAAAAACAATTATTATTTAATCACTTCCAATACATACACCTCTGCTGCAGCTTTATTATTTCTGGACATCAACTTATCCTTAAACTGAATTTCAGAGTGTGTGTATACATTATAAGGCACTCCATTATGGATATGTACGAGTGTTGGTTTTGCTTTGTTCGCCCTAAGTTGGCAGGGTATGCCCAGATGTGGGTCCCTTGCTCACTTTGCCACTGGATTCAATGTAGCCGGGCTGATGAGGGTTATGACCTCGAAACCGGTTCCTGGATGCTTGTTTCCGGTCCAGGAAAGACCTGGCTTGGCAGTTCGGGCTGAACTGTTCCCATGAGGCACAGGGTCAGACTGATTTGCATATGGTCATGTCTGAACTGAGGTGGCGGAGTGAGCTAAATAATGATGATGGATTAAACCCAGATCAGTTGAATGGGGGTGAGTGCTTGCAATGTTCAACACTCCGTCCATCATCCCCTTTGGTTTTGCTTTGTTGGCCCTAAGTTGGCAGGCTATGCCCAGACATGGGTCCCATGATCACTTTGCCACTGGATTCAAGATAGCCTGGCTGATGAGGGTTATGAACCCGAAACCGGTACCAGGATGCTTGTTTCTGGTACAGGGAAGACATGGCTTGGCAGTTCAGGCTGAACTGTTCCCATGAGGCACAGGGTCAGACTGATTTGCATATGGCCATGTCTGAACTGGGGTGGCGGAGTGAGCTAAAGAATGATGATGGATTAATCCCAGATCAGTTGACTGGGGGTGAGTGCTTGCAATGTTCAACAGTCCGTCCATCATCCCCTTTGGTTTTGCTATGTACGAGTGTTTACCCAGTGGTGGCGGCTATTTATTGAGGGTGGTGAGGCAGGAGTTTGTTTAAAATGAAAAAATACCCACTTACCTTCATACCGGCCACTCAGCTGGCTGCTGCCTCTCGGTTTGCTCGCCGCCTCCTTTCGCTCCTGGAAGCAGGAACAGGAAGCACCCAGGCTCCTGACTCCCCTAGCCAATCACAGTGCTGCAATGCAGCGATGTGGTTGGTCTGATTGCCACTCGCGCAGGGAATGGGAGCAAGGAATCATGGTCTGCACCCAGGCTGTAGAAGCAGCCTGGGTGCAGAACATGCCAAGCGAGTGGGGCGACGCTTCTCCGCCTAAGCTGCAGAGCCGCACTGTGTTTATCGCTTCCTTACTTCAGATATTATAACAAAATATGTTTAAGGGATGACTGAATGGTCAGGTTTTATACCTGAGCACAGAAAAAGAAATGGATTTTAGGGGCTTCTCAGAATCACATACATGATGAGTTCATCAATTTATACAGAGCAAATACATTTTTTAATTACTTTGTAGATGACAGCTGCACACATGAAAGAGCTACTATATAGAGCTATATAGGGTAAATAAGGACGCAGTGTTTTTGTGACTAGTCTAACAACCTTGGTGCAGCTCAGTTTCCCATTTTATCAATAGGTAGCGTATCACCTAGATGCCTAGATTCTGTCAAGATTCTGTATTCCTAAACATTTTACGCTGTCAAATCCTGTTCCTGCTCGATGTATCACAGTCAACCATCTCACACAACAGTATTGACGAAGCTATAAAAGGAGAAAGGAGCAGGTAAAGCAACGCTTCAGAAACACAATTACTCACAGTTGACATTTAGGTAAGGTGAGCAGCAACAAAGAACGGAGTCATAAAATAATACTACGTTTACTTTGGCTCAGCCACCAAACCGCGTTCCATCCCTTGTTCAAATACTCCAGGAAGGAGTACCCAGCATAATTTCCACCACGGTCCGAGAAACAACAAAAGGCATTATTATAAGCAGTTCAAGTAGGTTCCTGATTTAGCCCACATTTAGAACTCAATAGAATAAGAGAATAGACAATCTCCCGAGGGGATCTTGGGGTAGTTAATTCCGGAGGATTATGACAAACATATTTTTGCAGTATTCCCTGGTGGGTGACAGCAGGCCTTCACAAAGCATCAGTTCCAATTATGCACCACCGAAGGAGACTTGTTGCACAAAGACAGGATGCATATCAGTGACTTTATCAGAATTCCATCACTTCATTAGCATAATGTCCAGACTTGGCAGGAAGGAATATTATCAGACCATATCTCGCGACCAGGAAGCACGCAGACCTGTGACAACACAACCGAGGGAAACATGAGAGAAGTTATAAGTTCAAATAGACAAAGGAATAAAAAAAACTGCCTAGCAAGCAAGTTTTGGCTTTGGAGGCAAGATGCAGACAGTAGTCATGTTCTAAAACAAACAGGCTCTTAGAGAAGGCAGTCTGGCGAGCCAAACGGCATATGGGGGCCCTGTTATGAGGTGCTACTGGTGATTGTGCAACTGCCCCTGAGTTCTAGTTCCCAAGAAAGACAGGTTAATTTCTACCTTGAAAACTGCTGCTCTGGGCTCAGATGTGTAACAGTATCTCTTCTTTCAGTCTTGATTCTTTAGTGGTTGACAGGAGCAGTCAAGCAGCGGAGCATGTTACCCTTTGTCGGATTTTGTAAGGACACATTTAATGGACCCAGGTTCATTTGGCAAAAGCTACTTGTGGTAGCTTCACAATAAAACACGTTACTCTTTGCGTTATGCTACCTTCTATATATTGAGGGAAGAGTTGTGGCGCCGCGGCCAGGGCGACTGACGCTGGGGCTCACGGTTCGATCACCGGCGGCAGGTCAGCCCAGCACCATGTGACTCTGGGCAATAGCTCGCTTAATCTTCCCCACGGCCCCCAGCGCCGGGATGCCTTCGGGTAGCTGTTCGCGCTTTACAAATACTGGATTTAGATTGAAATTTTTCTATGTTATACACATATAATACGCTGAACATAGCACACTTGTAATTGATCACATATAATACTGAACATATTACACTTGTAATTGATCTCCTGTGATGTCATCCTGCGCCTTAAAAAATCCAACCCTTCCTCACAAACTTCAGCATTTCTGTGTCCTTCTTGATAGGCTTTAAACAAATACCAAACATTTTTGGGACCCGGGGCAAGGCAGATTTTGGGGTCCCCTGTTCGAAAAAAGTTCGAATATTTTTACGCAATTTCTCCTAATTCAAGCTTGCATAGTGCCAATACAACCTTCAGAAATAGGGATCGATAAAAAACAGTTCAACTGTGTCAGAGGCTCCAAAATCCTTTAGATGACATTGTGCAAAGAGAGACAAGGCACAGGTAGGGAGAGAGGACAGAGGTTGACATGCGAAAATAGATAGAGATGAGAGAGAGCGAGAGATAGTTATTTTTCCCAGGGGCCCTCTGGAAACTGTGGTTCCTGGGCAATTGCCCACTTTGACCATGCCTTAAATCGCCTCTGCATTGGAAAAGCCAACAGGTCTGGGTATATTGTGCTAACAAATGGCATGCTACATCGCGGAAAAGTTTACAATTTGCATATTTGTAACATTTCAGATTTGCAGTATGTTTACATGTAAAATTTGAAAAGATTATATATGACAGCCCAAATGACACATCTTGGGTTGGACAAATCAGTGATGACCACATACTGGCATTAATTTCAGAATTAACCCCATCCTATGCAACAGTAAGGGCCTTAAAGAAATGCACCCCTCTGAGGTGCTTATGCAGGTCACGAACTAATTTACCTTTGTAACATTACACCCCAGGAAACATTTATTGTGCCTTAGAGAAACAAAATACTTGTAGGCATTATGATGATTGTGCAGATCCCCCAGTACACTTACAGGACATTCTTCCAACTTCATGTAGGCTTAATGTTCTATAAAGCTGCATGCACAATGTATTTGAATGATACCATATACATAGTGTGCACATTGTAACTAAACCACATTCACATTCATCTAGTTGTTTTTAAAGCCTACATTTTAAGGTATTCCCTGAACTTATAAATAGTAATCAATGTTCACAGCATTACATAATACTCAGATAGGAAATGAAAGATAACTTTTAATCATACCCATGAATAAGTCGCACAGCAGGCCTTAGCCATCATAATTTGCAGCCACAGTTTGACCCCCTGCAAGCTGTTTCTAGCAGACATTTGTATTAAAACATCCATTTGATTTTCTTTGCAGTAAGCCCTCTCATTCAGAGCAGCACTAACTATTGTCAGTAAGTCCTTGCTAGTCTCACCATATAGCTCTACTGATGAAAATCTGCAATTTTTGTGACAGGTCTGCCACACTACCTGACAGCTGAGCTGTGTGTTAGGCAAGTTGGAATTGGATCCAGGGCCGGACTGGCCGTGGCGGGCACCGGGCAATCCCCCGGTGCGCCGAACGGGTGGGGGCCGGTTTTGGGCCCCTGTGGGCCGCTTTTGATACAGGGTGGTTTTTTGCAGCATAGCTGCAAAATCGGCCTTGTAACAAAATCGGCCGAAAACCGGCCCTTGCAAAGTGCTCGGCGGCACCCAACCCCTGATTGGATCCAATGAGCTCCTTACTAGACCTGGGTGGATCTTGAGGAGTTTGTCTCAGCAAAAATTGTGGAGTACCAAAAATCTCTGTGGGACTCTGCGGGCTTCAGTGGAACTCCACAAGCGGGCAGAAAGGCTGGTCTGCTAGTTCACACTGCTTTTTTACAGGCAAGTAGAGTGATTCCCGCATGGGGTGGCCATTTTCTTTTATCTGCTTTTTGTTCTCTGCATGGTGCTGAGCTGAATTTTGGACCCATTTCAATCCTCCCCACCCCAAATTTACTTTTTTTTATAGCAATGTGTGACTTTGTGAATTTAAGTTTGTCTTTTAGTTTTACCTTTCTGTGACTTTTTGTCCATTTTTTGTTATCACTATCTGTCTCCTTTAGTTCTTTCTTTCTGCTTCTTTTCCTTATTTGCTATTATTCCACCACAGCACCATGTCTGAGGAGCACCAGGGAGCAAGTGGCTTGGGGTGCTAAGAGATGCACACACACCCCATTTTTTCTGAGGTGAAGGTGGCCGCACTTTTTTTTTATGTGCAGCGCCACCTCCCTTCATGCTGGCAGCAGGCGGCAGGCTTGGGAGGGGGAGCGCCCTGCTAGAGCATCGACTGCTATGAGAGAGTGTGTCCTGGTGTGTGAGCCTGAGCACTAGGGTGCAGCACACAGTGCAGTAGCTGGAGCACCACTTGGCGTACATCATTGACCGGAAACAGGACCTGCTCTACCTGCTGGGTGTTAAGGTTGCAGTTGAGTATTTATTAACTGTTTGTATTCTAAAATGCAAAAAAATAATCAAATAGCATGCTGCTCCCACTCAGAGGTAAGTTAAGTTTACGTAACCTTATGAATATTTTATGATCAAGCTTGAGCTAGGCAGGTGCTTAGCTCTACCTAATCATACTCGTTGGTACTCGATTGGGCTGTATATTTGTGAAGTACTGCTGATTCCTGTCCTGTCACTGAGATAGTGGTAGTAAAAGTCAGAAGACCTGCTCTCTTCCCCAGCAGCACTGCTGTTGTGCCGCTACCCTGTGCCCTGTGTAGGTATGGTTCGAGGCCCTCTGTCTGTGTGGTGCGCCCGGTTTCTGTTTCTCTGTCCGTTTTCTTTTCTTTATCGTGCCTTGTTCTGTTATTTTCTCTCATAGTCTTTATATTGTCCTTTTTGCCTGTTTCTTTACTTGTGCCGTTGTCATCTGCCCCACTCACTGCCGTTTCCTGCTTCTGCCTCCCAGTTGCACTTCCCTCCCCCTTCCTTATTTATTGACAGCTGCTGCTCGGGTATCTGAGCAAGACCTCTGACCTCCTGGTCAGAGACCTGATCTCTCCCCCAGCAGCTCTGCTGTTGTGCCGCTGCCCTGTGTAGGTAGGGTTTGAGGCCCTCTGTATGCGTGTTGTGCCCAGTTTCTGTTTCTCTGTCCGTTTTCTTTTCTTTATTGTGCCTTGTTCTGTTATTTTCTCTCATAGTCTTCATATTGTCCTTTTTGCCTGTTTCTTTACCTGTGCCCCTGTCCTCTGTCCCTGTTTTTTGCCGCCCTTCTTTCCAGCCACTGCTGCCCCCATGGCTCCTCCCCCCTGCTGTTTTCTGCTCCCACCTCCCAGCTGCACTTCCCTTCCCTATTTAATGGCAGCCGCAGCAGCGGATGCGCTACTAGCGCCAAGTCTGTGACCTGACCGCGACCAGTGCCATGGACCCTGGTTCTCCGGCCACACACTGCTATGACTCAGCTGCCCTCCGCCCACTCAAACCCGGAAGGAACAACAACTGCCAGTGGTCTACGCCGAACACCACCTACAGCATGTTCTCCTGCCGACTGTCATGACCATGCACCAACACAAGCATTAGACACACACACATTACTGGTTATGAGTGTTGAATGATTGAGAACCAAGCAGTTTTGGGTATGTTTATCTATTGGGACTACATCACACATAAAACCCATTTTGGAGGGGCTTGCCTTCATGACCAATAGTGTGGGCTATTTAAAACTCCACCAGTGAATTGTCCGGTGCTTGAAAATTCAAGTCAGAGTCGGAGTCGGACGTTGTAAGACAGCCCCGCTACTTCCGCGCAGAAGAGCGTCCCAGTTGTGGCCTCTTTTCTTCATTACACCCTGGTGAGCGAAGTCCTTTCCAGCGCTACTTCCGCGCAGGAGTGTGCCCCGGCTGTGGCCTCTTTCCTTCATTATCGCTCTGATGAGCGAAATCCTTTCCAGCACTTCTCGAAGCGCTTTCCATATTTCTTGCCTGTAGCTTTCATTTTCACTCAGGAGAGTGAAGTATATTTCCTGCACTCGCACAGGAATGCTTCCCAGTGCTGCCTCCTTACTTCGTGGGTACTCCTGCAAGCATAACTCCTCACTCCTTTAGCGCTGGAGCTCTAATTGTATTTTTTAGTTACTTTTTTCCATGTATTTTGTTGTGACTATTTATTACCTCTCTGCACGCGGAGGAGCGCAGCCATTGTTTTTTGAGTAGCATTCTATGTCAGTAACAGAACGCGAGGACGCTCTGCTGTCATACGGGCTCTATGTTCAGCTAAGTACGTTAATTTGCATCCACTGTTGGCTAATTCTATCAGAGACTAACATTTGTTCTTGATGGTACATCATACCCTGTGGGAGTACTATACCCTATTTTTTACATCGGGGTTTTCGTTTATTTTCTTTGTTGGATGACTGCGGCATATGGTGGAAGTGTGTGTACTCATTAAACCTATAGACCAAGACAGTCAAAAAGGAGAACGTATAAGGTTGTACAATGCATCTCTCTTTTGTCTTACTGCAGGTTACACGGGACTATACTGCCTGCGTAGAGGGAGTACACCAGGTACCCTTCCATCTGGGACGTCACAACACCCCTCCCTGTGTCCACCACTGCTGTGTCCTTTTATTTCTTTCGTCCCCTTTTTCCCATTCCCCTACGTGGTATCTTTGTTAGAGTTGTAAATTGCTTACTCACAGGAGATACCATAGGGGGAGAAGGTTATGTATCCCTGTACCTTGCCCCTGCTGTGCACTGGATGTCAGGTTAGTGGTATCGCAAATTTGCATTCTGACAGATTGTCAGTCCCACGTATACTTACAGCCTGGGCGATGGATACCACTACTGTGCTCACGTCAGTGTTAGAAACCCTGAGCACGTTGCGGATGGAGGTTAATGCCTTCCATAATAAAACATTTGAGTTGAGGAATGAAATGGGAACCATAAGAATGGAAATAGCAGGTCTGTCAAGAAAGAGCAAAGCCAGTAATAGAGGAGGATCATATACAAGAGAGTGGACTTTACCGCCTCCAGTACAAACCCATGCTACCGACACGAGACTCCCAGGACAGGCCAAGGAGGGGGAATCCCTGGTCTGGGCACTTCACCACCTCTTATCCCAACACATCCCCTATAGGACCCACCTCCATTCAAGTGGTTCAACCCTTGCAAATTCCCTTAGCACCCCTGAATGGTTCTTTGGGGACCCTAAGTAATTTGCAATTTTTCTTAGCCAGTGTAGATTGCATTTTATGTGTAAACCCACTGTGTTCCCTATTGACCAAGCAAAAACAGCATTTGTTATGTCCTATTTAGGTGGGAATGCTTCTAGCTGGTCAATACCCCTATTAGAGAGGGAGCATCTTGTTTTGTATAATTTTTCCGATTTTTGTACTGAAATGCTTAAACTCTTTGATGGAAAGGCACACCTGTCATCTCAGATCGGGAACTCATTACACTGAAACATGGCTCACAAGACTTGCTCACATATCACCACCTTCAATAGACTCCTTGTAGAGACGGATTGGCCCATACAAAACATAACCTGTCTATTCTACCATGGGTTGCGAGGGGAGCTAACAGATGTCTTGGCTCAGGTTGTTCATCTGCCACACAATTGCAATTAATTATTACATCTCACAGTACAGTTAGATCATCGTCTCCAGGAATGGAAAGGGGATAAGTCTCGAATGGAAGTTAGGTATTACATGCCTCGTCCCAAACGGTTCCCAGAAGAACACCCTCGAGTGAGTGATGAAACAGAATCCATGCAGGTCAATAGAATAAGGGTGCCTCTTAGTCAAGAAGAACAGAAGAAAAGACGCAAACAGAAACTGTGCAGGTATTGTGGCAAGCCTGGACACTTTATCAAAGAATGTAAGGCCAGGAACAAACCCATCAGAAAGACCGCCCTAGGACAAGGATGAATTCCAGTGGTGACCTGTTCCACAGAGAACTCAGAAAACTGATCTATTTGAACAAGATAGAGACCCCTTGTTCGAGGATGAAGAAAGATGAGGTCTCTTCAATGGTGGCAAACACTATCCAGACTTCGGTGGCTCATTTGAAGGTATGCATGACATTGTGGTTACCAAAGAGTGAGCAAGTGGTTGTACTTGCCTTATTGGATTCGGGGGCCACCGGTAACTTTATTGATCAACAGTATGCCAAAGAAATAGGTGTTCCTTGCATACAGAAGGATATCCCAGAACCAGTAATGGCGGTGGATGGTACGGCATTGACGTCAGAACCCATACGCCATCAAACGCAACTCATAATGATGCAAATGGGAGAAAATCACTTTGAGCATATCTAGTTTGATTCTATAGATGCCCCTCATTTCCGTCTTATTCTGGGAATGCCCTGGCTAACACATTATGACCCATCAGTGAAGTGGTCGGCCCATACTGTTACGATGGATTCCTTTTTTGTGTGCACCCGAGAGAGCATACCAGCCCGTCCCTAAGGAAATCCCCCCATGTCTATTATTCATTGGATGCAATGTGAAAACGTTGTGCTGTGTCACCAAGTTACCTGAGGAGTATGAGCAATATAGTACTGTATTCAGTAAACAAGAAGCTGGGAGGTTACCTCCTCAACGGGAATACATCTGTTGGATTTACTTGGTGCCAGGGGCCTCAATTCCTTGCAGTAAGAATTATGCTCTTACTGAACTGGAGACCACATATCTCCAACAATACCTAGAAGAACTACTGGCTTCTGGATTCATTAGTCACTCTTCAGCCCCGGCCTCCTCACCTCTGTTCTCTATCCCCAAGAAGGAGGGAGGCTTGAGAGCATGCATCGACTACCGGGCAATCAATAGGGTAACCATTAAGAATAGATATCCGCTACTCTTAATTCTAGTTTTATTGGACCAGTTGAAAGGGGCCAAAGTGTTCACGAAACTGCATCTTCACGGAGCATATCACCTGGTAAGTGTGAAACAATGTGACAAATGGAAAACAGTGTTTTGGACAAAGTTTGTATTGTACAAATACCAGGTGATGCCCTTGGTTTGTGTAATGCACCTGCCGCATTTCAGTACTTCGTGGATGATGTATTAAGGGGGCTATTGGATGTCTTCTGTGTCGTCTATATTGACGACATCCTTTTTTATTCCTCATTCATGGTAGATCATGTCTCCCATGTAAAAGCAGTATTAGACCACCTGCAACAGAACTCACTTTTTGCCAAATTGGAAAAATGTCTGTTTCACACCTCTGAAGTTAAATTTCTGGGTTACATCATTAGTACAGGTGAATTTTGCATAGATGATCATAAAACCGGAGCCATTACTCAATGGGAGACTCCTTCTTACTTGAAAGCCCTGCAGAGCTTCCTAGGCTGTGCCAATTTTTATAAAAGGCTTTTCCAAGCTCATACAACCCATAATGCATCTGCTACGTAAAGGTGCTCCGTTTGTATGGAGTAATTCTGCAGACAATGCCTTTCAAATATTGAAGAAACGCTTTACGCAAGCCCCTTTGTTACGACACCCAGATTTGACTCTCCCTTTTGTGGTGGAAACAGATGCATCACACTATGCATTAGGAGGTGTTTTGTCCCAGGGACATCCAGATACGGGACAGCTCCATCCTGTGTCTTATTTTTCCAAGAAGCTAACTTTATGTGAAGTCAACTACAGTATCATGGATAAGGAGCTCTTGCCCGTAAAAAGAGTTTGTGAGGAATGGAGGCACTATCTGTTGGGGGCTCAGCAAATAATTGAGATATACACTGACCATCATAATCTGTTATTCTTGAAAACCGCAAGAGCATTGACCCCCGAAAATTTTGTTGGTCTCTTTTCTTTTCCGATTCTGACTTTGTAATTAAGTATAAAACAGGACCTCAAAATGGCAAAGATGATGCCCTCTCAAGTCAAATTTTGGAGACCAGCCTTGATTCCTCTGAAGAGCCACCAAGAATCCTACACAAGGCTTCTTGTCCTGAAGCAGACCTTTCTCTGGTAACCACAAATGACTTTCTGGAGGAAGTGCGGAAACAGAAGTCTGAAGGAGATCAGCATGTGTGGTTAACCAAAGCCCCTGAACACTGTACAGTTGTAAATGACTTGTTGTACCTGGATAGGTTGCTATTCATCCCTGAAGGCCTCCTACGGATACAGGCATTAACATGGATTCATGATTCTACCTTAGGGGGACATTTGGGAATCCGTAAAACCATCCAAGGTATGAAGAGACATTTCTGGTGGCCTTTGCTGCAGGCCGACACCACAAAGTATGTGACTGAGTGTGCATTATGTGCACAGGGAAAAGCACTGCATCAACGATCAAGTGGGTTGTTACAACCTATAACCATACCTCCAGTTTCTTGGCACCCAGTTTCTATGGACTTCATTGTTGACATGCTTCACAGTCATGGCAATAATACCATACTAGTAGTAACTGATCATCTAACCAAGATGGGTCATTTTATTTCCATGCAAAGACTTCCTACCTCCCTGGAATTGGCTCAAACATTCCTGCAATATGTGGTGCGCGCTCATGGCATACCAGCAGTACTCATCACAGACAGAGTTTCCCAATTCAACTCCCGCTTTTGGAAGGTGTTATGTGAAGTCATGAAGGTCGATGCTCATCTTTCCACTACTTACCATCCGCAGACAAACGGCAAAACAGAAAGAGTTAACTAGGGGTGGGCGGAATTTGCGAAATTATCTTTCGCAAATTATCGCGAAAATGCTAAAAATCTCCGCAAACTCGCCGGAAATATCGTGATGACGCAGAAGTTTTTTTCCCGCCTCTTCGCGGTATTTTTTGCGTGATCGCAGGCCGCCAACTTACCCATGCGGTTGCTCACGGGCACGGCCATCTTGTTTTCACTTGTCCCGCCCTCTCGCGATGCTTAATTCCTGTTCCGGGTCGCGCAATGCATGTTTGCGCCCGTTCGCAGTAGATATTACCTGTTTGCTACCGCTTTTACTTGATCGCGTTGCTTTTTGCTTACTCGGGGAGAAAATATCGCGCGAACTTGCGCACGTGGTCGCAATGGGCGCGGCCATCTTGTTTTTCACTCTTTTGCATGGTTTTGGGGCCTGATTTTGAATCCTCCCTACATCTTTTCAATCCTTTGATAAAACCCACTTTTTTTTTATCTTTCTTATTTATTATTTCTCCAACTATTTTCCTGCTTCAATATTTTTGGTTTTTGTCTCCTTTTATTTTGTTTTTTAGCTACTTTTTCTCTTTCTATTGCCTGCTATTATTTATTTCCTTTACTTCTTCAATTTTATTACCTTTTCTTACCCCAGAACCATGTCTAAGGGTAGGGCTGGTCGCTGTCGCAGCCAGAGCCGCGACCGCCTTCCTTGCGGAAGGCGGCGCCCACAAGGGGTGCAGGCACGTGCCTTATTTGGGGAGGTGGAGTTGGCTTCACTTATTTTCTTTGTGCAGCGCCACCTCCCCTCAACCCTGGCAGCAGGTGGCAGGCCTGGGTCCGGGTACAGCCTCCGGGAGTGTCAGCAGCGGTGGGGAAAGGTGTGCCGGGCAGTGTCGCGCTTAACTGGGGTCCGGCGCACCCAGGCGCAGCTGACGCACCGGTGGTCCGACATCCTGGACCGTGAGCAGGACCTGCTGGACCTGCAAGGAGTGGAGGTCTCGGGGCTTGGTGAGTAACTATTTAATTATTACTACTTTGTGTCTGTTCTTCTGCTCTGTGTTATATATTGCGAATATCTTTTTTTTCTTCCAAACAGCTAGAATGTTGCTACTTACATTCCAGGTTAATTACGTTTAAAAGTCTTCTGTGATTATGACACAGGGGCTCTTCTGCGCTACTACTAATCCTACTTGTTTGCAACTTTGCGTTTGCGCTCGCTTAGCGTGATTCTGTACGAGTTTATTTTAGAGAAATTAAGTTACGTAATGCTACAGTGACTCTAGTCCACTCCTTACTTTGTCCTGTCACTAATAGATAGGGGCGGATTGATACTTAGGTTTAGGTACTTTGTATGAGTTTCTAATTTGTTAGTGGTATGCGTGATGCCCCCTCAGTTACGTGATGTGCTGCTAGTACGGCAGTCTTTATTAGAACCTTTTCTAGTTTGTTCAATGAGTGGTGGTAATTGGCTTAGCACTAGCAGAACATCAGCATCAATCAATCAACCCAAAATTTGGTGAATACAAAAAATGTAGTCATGTGTCCTCCATTTGACCATAAGCATTGTTGAGGAACAAAAGAAGTGGAAATACATACTTAATGTACAATTGGCATGCCTGGAATAGGTGGGCTAGGTTGGGTGGTACGTCGTACTTAGGCTAAGTTGTAACTTAGTATTCTGGAATCAAAATGGAAGACTGGATTACTGTTGATAAATAGTAACTTAAGTAGTCGATCCGCAAATTCCCCGATACTACTTGTTGACCAAATGAGATCGGTCAATTTAGTTATTGCAATTGCTGTTTACATAAGTGTTTTTTGACCGTTGTTGAAAAATATTGTATTTGTTTGATACCATCCATCAATGTTTGTCTCTTTCTTATATCTTTCCTGTTCATCAGCACCCAGGGGCAGACAGACAGGGAGTGGGAAGTCGGCAGGACAACAGTCTGAACAGAACCACCAGGAGGACACCAATGAGGGCTCCTCTGCTGGCCCCAGTAAGTCTTCTTGTTTTTAATAATATTTCTTATTCCATAGCTTTCACTGCACCATATTTTTCACAAACTATTGTTTCAGTTTCCAAATGTCTTCTAGTTCACTCTTCAAACGTTCACAACAACTCATACTTACTCACGACATCGGATGGCGGGCGGACTTTGTCCGCCCGCCATCCTCACGCTAAAAAGGGTGGGGGTCCCGTGGGGACAATTAATTAGGATGATGCGCCCGGCACAGTGGCGGGCGCATCCTGTTTTTTTTACATTCTGGTTGGCGGTGCCGAAAGCAATGCTAAAAATACATGTTGCGCTGCTTTTCCAAGCACAACATGACAGGCCCCGCACGGACCCTGTCACATTTTGCTTCGAATGGCAGGGAGGTACCATAGCATAGGAAGGTACCCTCCATGGGGGCCCCCAAGCATACTCTGCAATGTCTGCATGCCTTTCCGACAACAGTAGTAGTATGTCCTATAGGCTTGAGAGCATGCATCGACTACCGGGCAATCAACAGGGTAACCATTAAGAATAGATATCCGCTACCCTTAATTCTAGTTTTATTGGACCAGTTGAAAGGGGCCAAAGTGTTCACCAAACTACATCTTCACGGAGCATATCACCTGGTAAGTGTGAAACAATGTGACAAATGGAAAACGGTGTTTTGGACAAAGTTCGGATTGTACAAATACCAGGTGATGCCCTTGGTTTGTGTAATGCACCTGCCGCATTTCAGTACTTCATGGATGATGTATTAAGGGGGCTATTGGATGTCTTCTGTGTCGTCTATATTGACGACATCCTTTTTTATTCCTCATTCATGGTAGATCATGTCTCCCATGTAAAAGTAGTATTAGACCACCTGCAACAGAACTCACTTTTTGCCAAATTGGAAAAATGTCTGTTTCACACCACTGAAGTTGAATTTCTGGGTCACATCATTAGTACAGGTGAATTATGCATGGATGATCATAAAATCCAAGCCATTACTCAATGGGAGACTCCTTCTTGCTTGAAAGCCCTGCAGAGCTTCCTAGGCTTTGCCAATTTTTACCAAAGGTTTATAAAAGGCTTTTCCAAGCTCATGCAACCCATAATACATCTGCTACGTAAAGGTGCTCCGTTTGTATGGAGTAATTCTGCAGACAATGCCTTTCAAATATTGAAGAAACGCTTTACTCAAGCCCCTTTGTTACGACACCCAGATTTGACTCTCCCTTTAGTGGTGGAAACAGATGCATCACACTATGCATTAGGAGGTGCTTTGTCCCAGGGACATCCAGATACGGGACAGCTCCATCCTGTGTCTTATTTTTCCAAGAAGTTAACATTATGTGAAGTCAACTACAGTATCATGGATAAGGAGCTCTTGCCTGTAAAAAGAGTTTGTGAGGAATGGAGGCACTATCTGTTGGGGGCTCAGCAAATAATTGAGATATACACTGACCATCATAATCTGTTATTCTTGAAAACCGCAAGAGCATTGACCCACGACAATTTTGTTGGTCTCTTTTCATTCCGATTCTGACTTTGTAATTAAGTATAAAACAGGACCTCAAAATGGCACAGATGATGCCCTCTCAAGTCAAATTTTGGAGACCAGCCTTGATTCCTCTGAAGAGCCACCAAGAATCCTACACAAGGCTTCTTGTCCTGAAGCAGACCTTTCTCTGGTAACCACAAATGACTTTCTGGAGGAAGTGCGGAAACAGACGTCTGAAGGAGATCAGCATGTGTGGTTAACCAAAGCCCCTGAACACTGTACAGTTGTAAATGTCTTGTTGTACCTGGATAGGTTGCTATTCATCCCTGAAGGCCTCCTACGGATACAGGCATTAACATGGATTCATGATTCTACCTTAGGGGGACATTTGGGAATCCGTAAAACCATCCAAGCTATGAAGAGACATTTCTGGTGGACTTTGCTGCAGACCGACACCACAAAGTATGTGACTGAGTGTGCATTATGTGCACAGGGAAAAGCACTGCATCAACAATCAAGTGGGTTGTTACAACCTATAACCATACCTCCAGTTTCTTGGCACCCAGTTTCTATGGACTTCACTGTTGACATGCTTCACAGTCATGACAAGAATACCATACTAGTAGTAACTGATCATCTAACCAAGATGGGTCATTTTATTTCCATGCAAGACTTCCTACCTCCCTGGAATTGGCTCAAACATTCTTGCAATATGTGGTGCGCGCTCATGGCATACCAGCACTACTCATCACAGACAGAGGTTCCCAATTCAACTCCCGCTTTTGGGAGGTGTTATGTGAAGTCATGAAGGTCGATGCTCATCTTTCCATTACTTAAAATCCGCAGACAAACGGCAAAACAGAAAGAGTTAACTAGGCGTGGGCGGAATTTGCGAAATTATCTTTCGCAAATTATCGCGAAAATGCTAAAAATCTCCGCAAACACGCCGGAAATATCGCGAAGACGCAGAAGTTTTTTCCCGCCTGTTCGCGCTATTTTTTTGCGTGATCGCGGGTCGCCAACTTACCCATGCGGTTGCTCACGGGCACGGCCATCTTGTTTTCACTTGTCCCGCCCTCTCGCGATGCTTACTTCCTGTTCCGGGTCGCGCAATGCATGTTTGCGCCCGTTCGCGGTAGATATTTCCTGTTTGCGACCGCTTTTACTTGATCGCGTTGCTTTTTGCTTACTCGGGGACAAAATATCGTGCGAACTTGCGCACGTGGTCGCAATGGGAGCGGCCATCTTGTTTTTCACTCTATTGCATGGATCTGGGGCCTGATTTTGAATCCTCCCTACATCTTTTCAATCCTTTGTTTAAACCCACTTTTTTTTATCTTTCTTATTTATTATTTCTCCAACTATTTTCCTGCTTCAACATTTTTGGTTTTTGTCTCCTTTTTTTATTTTTTAGCTACTTTTTCTCTTTCTATTGCCTGCTAATATTTATTTCCTTTACTTCTTTAATTTTATTACCTTTTCTTACCCCAGAACCATGTCTAAGGGTAGGGCTGGTCGCTGTCGCAGCCAGAGCCGCGACCACCTTCCTTGCGGAAGGCGGCACCCACAAGGGGTGCAGGCACGTGCCTTATTTGGGGAGGTGGAGTTGGCTTCACTAATTTTCTTTGTGCAGCGCCACCTCCCCTCAACCCTGGCAGCAGGTGGCAGGCCTGGGTCCGAGTACAGCCTCCGGGAGCATCGGCAGCGGTGGGGGAAGGTGCGCCGGGCAGTGTTGCGCTTAACTGGGGTCCGGCGCACCCAGGCGCAGCTGACGCACCGGTGGTCCGACATCCTGGATCGTGAGCAGGACCTGCTGGACCTGCTAGGAGTGGAGGTCCCGGGGCTTGGGGAGTAACTATTTAATTATTACTACTTTGTGTCTGTTCTGTGTTATATATTGCGAATATCTTTTTTTTCTTCCAACCAGCTAGAATGTTGCTGCTTACTTGTTTGCAACTTTGCGTTTGCGCTCGCTTAGCGTGATTCTGTACGAGTTTATTTTAGAGAAATTAAGTTACGTAATGCTACAGTGACTCTAGTCCACTCCTTACTTTGTCCTGTCACTAATAGATAGGGGCGGATTGATACTTAGGTTTAGGTACTTTGTATGAGTTTCTAATTTGTTAGTGGTAAGCGTGATGCCCCCTCAGTTACGTGACGTGCTGCTAGTACGGCAGTCTTTATTAGAACCTTTTCTAGTTTGTTTAATGAGTGGTGGTAATTGTCTAAGCACTAGTAGAACGTCAGCATCAATCAATCAACCCAAAATTTGGTGTATACAAAAAATGTAGTCATGTGTCCTCCATTTGACCATATGCATTGTTGAGGAATAAAAGAAGTGGAAATGCATACTTAATGTACAATTGGCATGCCTGGAATAGGTGGGCTAGGTTGGGTGGTACGTCGTACTTAGGCTAAGTTGTAACTTAATATTCTGGAATCAAAATGGAAGACTGGATTACTGTTGATAAATAGTAACTTAAGTAGTCGATCCACGAATCCCCCGATACTACTTGTTGACCAAATGAGATCGCTCAATTTAGTTATTGCAATTGTTGTTTACATAAGTGTTTTTTGACCGTTGTTGAAAAATATTGTATTTGTTTGACACCCTCCATCAATGTTTGCCTCTTTCTTATATCTTTCCTGTTCATCAGCACCCAGGGGCAGACAGACAGGGAGTGGGAAGTCGACGGGACAACAGTCTGAACAGCACCACCAGGAGGACACAATGAGGGCTCCTCTGCTGGCCCCAGTAAGCCTTCTTGTTTTTAATAATATTTCTTATTCCATAACTTTTACTGCACCATATTTTTCACGAACTATTGTTTCAGTTTCCAAATGCTATTTTTTTACCAACAATTATCCTTCGATCTGTACGGTTTCAAAAAACTTATCCCTGCCTCTGCTATGATGACTCTCAGTACTACTACTACTATCAGTCTGTCTGTACTGTAGTAGCTAAGCTTGCCCAGTTGGCCAGTGCCACTCTTTATGTGAAAGGTTGTAAAATAAAACTCATATTCACCAGTAGCTCTAGCCATTGAGTCCAATCCTTTGGGTCGTCCTCTTGTACTACTTGTAGTCTTATTGATCTTGAGTCTTTTTTAATCTTGAGGCTTTGAAAATTCACAGCAACAAAAGCCCAACCAGATTTATTACTATTTTGATAGGATAGCCTATAGGACATACTACTACTGTTGTAGGGATCTTGCACATTAACAGACCTTTGCACAAGAAAATAGGATGTTGGTGATGGAAGGTTGGACCTTCCTCACACACCTCAATCAGAAATTCAGAACCCACCACAATCCCCTGCTCGACTATAGTACTGTCTTGTCATAACTATTAGGTCTCCGAACCCTCCCCCCAAGATACCCAACAAGTAGACAACCCAGAACATAACACACCCAACCTCTCAGTCGTGGAAGAAATGCACATGCACACCCTTACTTAAATTTGCTCACTCGTGTAAGTTAGTCCACACCAAATACCACCAAGTCTATGTAAGTTCAAAATGTTTATTTTGAATTGAGAAGCTATGTACATTGTTCTATTATAAAATGCAGCACCAACCGGAAAATCAATAACATTAAAACAATAAACATTGTTACACTTACTTACAGTTGGGAATTAAATCATGATAACTGAACAGTGGTGGAAGGCAGCACCACCATCCCCTAGGAATTTAGTTTATAGAAATTTATAAATGAAGATGTGAGTGAAGGGACCCCTCACCTAGGAAGAACCTAGTACTGGTAGTTGTTGCATCATTCAGAAGCTCTGGTTCGTAGAAGGGAATCTTCCGTCTGTAATGCGAAAAATGAAATGGTGTGCGTTAGTATATTGCAACTTGCAAGCATTTCTCAGACGTGCCAAAAAGTGTAGCATTTATGGATAAGCAATATGGACTGACAGTACACCAGTACTTCCTAAAAAAGTGGCTTGTTAATGTTGTTGTTGACGGCTTGTACGCAGCGCGTAGACTAGACAATAGCAGTGTGAGGCAGGTCATGTGGGCTCAAAGGTGTCTTATACAAGAAGCTGCAAGGTAACGTCACATGTGCAAAAATAAAAGACACAAAGGTAAAATGGTTCCATGGCTCGAGCTAACTAAGCAAAGGCTAGAATGGCCATATATAACGATTAGTGTCTACTATACTACTACCTGATTTGTACTAGTGATGTATGTTAGTATTAACTCATTTTTCAACCTTGCTAATTATCAATAGGGGGGAGATGTATATGGCGCCTAATAAATGTGTAATGTTTTCTAGGCGCACTACCGACCACCATTGCCGGGGCCAGCGAAGGCGTCGCGGAGGGAGAGGATGCGGCAGTTGCTGCAGATACCAACGGAGCGGTAGGGGGAGTGGCAGCACCAGTGGCGGGCAGTGGTAAGTTAGATTCATAATCCTTAACTATTGTTGAACTTGACAGTACCCTCACTGCAAGGGTGTACTGTATGTATATATATACTGTACTGTTGAGACTTACGGCCCCATTAGGATGGCGGGCGTATTGCCCCAGCTGGGCCGGCGGTATTCAACGCCGACACCGCAGGGGCAAACCTCCCGCCATCCCTGTAGAAAAGAGTCAGACCCCCCACATGTCGACCAGGCGGAAAAGGGTTCAATATGGTGGTGGTGTCTCTCTGAACACACCGCCAGCCATATAATCTGCATTTTGGAATGCCTTTGCGTGGCGGCATTGCCGTCCGCCACGTAAAGGCAGGCAGACATTGCAGAGTATGCTTGGGGGCCCCCATGGAGGGTACCTTCCTATGCTATGGTACCCCCATGCCTTTCAAAGCAAAACGTGACAGGCTCTGTGCGGGGCCCGTCATGTTGTGCTTGGAAAAGCAGAGCAACATGTATTTTTAGCATTGCTTTCGGCACCGCCAACCAGAATGTAAAAAAAACAGGATGCGCCCGCCACTGTGCCGGGCGGATCATCCTAATTAATTGTCCCCATGGGACCCCCACCCTTTTTAGCGTGAGGATCCGCCCGCCATCCGACGTCGTGAGTAAGTATGAGTTGTTGTGAACGTTTGAAGAGTCAACTAGATGACTAGAATCCCTTTAATTGGCATAGGAGTGGGAGTATTGAGTAACCAATGGCCTCATCTATCTGATTTCAACTCCGCTTTGAAAGTTTTATGGAGAAGAGCACCTGGTGCACTGTTCAACTAAAAAGTGAAAGAGGGGTGGAACGAAGAAGGACGGGCGAGATTTAAAATGTTATGTACTACTGTGCTTTATAGTGCTACTCTACCATGCCACTATGTGTATAAATAATTAACTTGTCTTACTGTTTTTCTAAGAGTATATTTTACAATTGTCTTGTTTTTTTCTTTTTGATACACAGCTACTCTTAAACTCAACCGAAAGGAGTTGGCCGCCAAGGCACGGTGCCGGAAGCTGGAGGCAATCCAGCGGGAATACCGGTGGCTGGTGGTCTTAGCAGAGGAGGAGGAGGAGACTGCGGCAGCAATTGAAGCCTCCTCCAGTGCCCCAGGCCCCAGCCAACGCCATCCAGCGGTACGGCGCCACCGTCTGGCGGCAGCCCGCCGCCACCATAGTGCCATCTCTCGTGCCCCCCCCACTGTGGCTGCAACTGCCACGTCCTTAGACACTGCGTCGCCCGTTTAGAGGAGCAAATATGTGTCCGCCTTGAGTCCCGCCCCACACCTCAGTCCCTGTCATCAAGTTCTGCCCCTTTTTAAATTCTTGTTTGGTTGGGTGGGACCTGGTTTGAGCGTTGGGTTTGGGTTTTTGCTTTACGGACTATTTCTCCTGGACTTTCCTATGGACATTGGTTGGGGTTAGGGAGGGGGGTGGGTCAGCTTTTTTGGGTTTAGTTTATTTTTGTTAGGGTAAATTAAATATATTTTTCTATGTACATGCAATGTTGTTAATGTTTTGTAGGTGGGATAACTGTTTTACATCACACTGTTTCCTTGCTGGTGCAGGGCCGCCTATAGCCTGTGTTTGATATAAATAATTGGCTGACTGTGTAAGACACAAACAGATAGATGCGACACACCTCACTGATTGACTTGTCCTTCTAGTACTTTCAGTCTGTCCTCTAGTCTATGCATTCTTTATCTGGACTGGTGTGTGAAATTGAAATCATTGACAACATGTCCATTATTAATTCTGCCTCCCCCAAACTTCTCTCTTACCTGTGCTTGATGTTTATGTTTAACTTTGGCACAGCAATGGCTGCATGGTGAAGATGGTTTCCTTTTTCTAACATGCCATGATTGGGGTGGTGGTGGTGGTAGTATAGTAGTAGTAGTAGACACTGGCAGGGCGGCAGCATTTGCAAAAAAAGAAAAAAAGACAGTCAATCGCCTTTGAGAGACTGTTAGAGGAGTAGTAGAATGAAGTACAGTACAGAACTTACCGAGCAACAATAATATGCTAAAATATTTTACAACAAAACATAATGGTGGTTGGGATAGCCTACTAGACAGAGTTACAAACTATAGTTGTGTCGAGTCACTTGACTAGGAATACAGCCCAACAGTTAGTGCTGTATATGAGGAATGACAACAAACAAATCCAATCAATGTCGGCAAATAATGCTGAGGTATATGTTACTTTGTTAAATAAAATAACCTCTAAAATATCCTACTCATGGGTAGGCAAGCAGAAGAAGATCATCGCTCTGCCTTGAAATTGAAGTAATGTTGCTTTCGCCACATCCGCCCCAGCAAGTGTGTGATTAAGTATTGGTGTACATTTAATTTAGTCACACCTCGACAATAAGTCACACAGGAAGAAGGTTAGGGTTTGTTGAATGGATGGGAAGGGGGTTTTTGGGAAAGGTTTGACATAGAAAAACAGTATGCATGGACAAACAAACGACAATCATTGAAGACTACCATAGCCATATGTTAAGGGAGAAAAAGGAAATGCATGCATGATGATGAGAGACCCGGATTACATACACTTCTAGTTCTTGTTCTGTTGTTCCGGCCTTAATACTTTTACAGATAGCAAATAGAAATTTTAAATATTGGTAGGGAAGAATCGTAAACAGAGAGCAAACCTAATGATGATAATAACAACTCCAAGAACACACTGTTGTAAAGATTGTAAACAAAATATTAATCAAATTATTTAAAAGAAGATAAAAGTGGATACTGTTACTGTGTTATCCTGGTAAAAAATGTGGACTGGATTTGCATCTCGGCATTCCTCTTGGTCCTCTCGTCCATCAATCTTGGGTGTGTCGCCTCACCACTTGCCACTGCCCGGCTGGAAAAAAAATGTCAATTTATTGGTAAGGGAAGTGTGCATTGTAATATTTTCCAAAGTATAGGGCAAGGCCCGGCCTGTAATTGTAGATGGAAAACCAAAGGGGATATTGAGAAACAAAGTTGAAACAAATGCACAAGTTATGGTGTAGTGCAACAAGAACACTTTCCGAGGTGGCATGTATGCATCATCTCTACTCTAATCTGTTTCCAGCATTGACCTTCAACAATAACAGGTGAGAGCAGGCCCACAGTGCTTAGCAGTAGCACATCCTACGTTAAGACTTTAGAGTACTTTTTTTTTTTTTTTAAAGAGTTGGACAAAGGCAAAGCACATTATCCATTCCAAACATAGCATTTTACAGTTTAAGTTAGTAAATCAATGCACCGCAGTCATCCCACCGCTACACTCTATTCCACTTCTACACAGACATTTGGGTCTGCTGTGGTTGTTGTTGACGTGTTTACCTTTAGGCTTTTAAGTTTTATGCCACTCATGAAACGTCCTCCTGACTTCATCCTCATCTCCGATACTTTTACTGACTGACTGTGAAGATCGGCCTGCAGTAGAAGTAAAATTGTTATTACACAAGAGTAGAAATATTATTGACTTGAGTCAGTCTTTAGTGTGTACAGAAAGAAAGATTACTAGTACACTTCACTTTGTGCACAACAAACAAACAACGAAAACACAAAGACCAATCGCTCAGAGTCAGGTGTCCAATGCATGCGATTAATTGTCATTACCTGTTCCTTCTCATCTTAAGTTAACAGGCCGTCTATTTCGCCATCATCATGATGGACGGTGCTGTTGTGTCAATCATACTCATTGCGCAGATTGAATGAGTCCCCTTCCTGTATTGAATTAAAAGCAATGTATCACCAAGCTGCAGGAGAAGTACACATTTCTTATTTGCAAGAAGGGGAAAATTGAATTCACCTTGAGTTAAGTTTAGTGTGTTCTGTAGAAAGTTGATTAGTGGCAGTGCACAATTACATAGATTCATGCACAACAAACACAACAAAATCATTCAGTCTGCGACTCTGCGTCCAATGCATGGCATCAATCATTACCTGTTCCATCTTATTTTCAGTTAATGGCCAGTCTCTCTCGGCTCTGAAAGGATAGCTATAGTAGTCATCTGATTCATGCTCCACTTCTTTTTGCAGGACTAGGAAAGTTTGAATTTGTTCTTGTAGCATTTTATAGGGGTGGGCGGAATTTGCGAAAGTGACTTTCGCAAATTATCGCAAAAATGTTAAAAATCTCCGCAAACACGCGGAAATATCGCGAAGATGCAGAAGTTTTTTTCCCGCTCGTTAGCGAAATTTTCTGCGTGGTCGCGGCTCGCCAACTTACCCATGCGGTTGCTCGCGGGCGCGGCCATCTTGTTTTCACTCTTCTCGCGGTGCATGACCATGAGAAAAAAGACGTGATCGCGCGACCAATGACATTACTGCACGTGCGAACTGTCGCGAGACAGCGCAAATGGCTACCAACAATCCAACATCTTGTGGAGAATGCGACAGGATCGGGAAAACTTGTCGGCAAACACGGGGATTCAGGTAAGGCGATCGCGCGCGCGCGAGAATGTATTATTTTACAGCGCGACCAAGAAACAAATTATCGCTAAGCTGCGGAATGCGGAAATTTTGACATTTTCGCTCTCTCCGCAGAACGCGAAAATGTCAAATTATCGTAATTTCCACGAGAGGAACGGAAATTTAGCCCAGGCCTAGTATTTTACCATCATCCAATCATCATTCATGAGGGCAATGGATTTGGGCGGGAGATTCAGTATGATGGAGCGGAGGAGCTGGATTCGGAGGACTGTACTGTCAAATTGCAGACACCTGATAATTGTATATTAATAAGAAGAGTAGAAGACGTGGGAATGGATTTGTTGTAATTCACAAGTTTGTAACTGGAACGACAGACACACAAATAAAGGTGGGAAAAAAGGGAGGAAGATAGTAAGTGCAAGCCTAATTGTCAAGGAAATATAGCTCGTCCTCAAACTCTGGGGGGTCAGCCAGTAGTAGGTAATAATCATCATGTGACACACTACTTCCGTCACCTGAGCCGCTGTCCTCATCTTCCTCCATTGCTTCATGTATTGTGTAATTCGGTGGTATGAAGTGCTGATTCATTTTGATCATTGCTAACCTCTCCACGTTTTTGGGCCAGAGACTGGTCCTACTCAATGTTACAATGGAACCAGCAGCACTGAAAACATGTTCGGAAGAGACACTTGCGACAGGGCAAGCCAGATAGCTTATCGCCAGCCTGCTGAGCTGTGGCCATTCAGACCTTTTCCTATACCAATACTGCAATGGGTTTTGATCAATGTACACCTCTGTTGGGTCGTCCAGATAGGCCTGGACCATCCGCTCAATGTTCAGGGTTGCTGCTGGTAAGCTTTTGTGCTCTTTTCTCTGTGCATCAGCACTGTGCTTATTAATGCCTAACTTTACATACCAATCATGTAATGATTGTACTCGGCCTAATGATCCAGTTATTGTTGCTGTGGTCGATAGTGATGGTGAGTGTTGTGATCCAAACGCACTGCCCTCAGCCGACAAAGTTGCACTTGATCCTGCATGGCCTGCTGCAGTACTTGTGGGTTGATCTTGTGGGCTTTTAATTAGCAGCCGTTCGTTTTCCAACTTACTGGCTGCTTCAGCTATACAAGTTTTGTAGCGGGCAACATCAATCTCGGAAGAAGCAAAGAATGTCTTCAGTCCAAATTTTGCACGTGGATCCAGAATTGTGACACAAATGTAATGTTCTTGTGACAAAATGTTATTTTGTATCCGTACATTTTCAGCTAAGCAACGGGATAAGCTCTCCACCAAGTCATGGGCTTCCCTTTTGTTCTCTACACCTTTGTATGATTCAGACACATTATTCAGCTGATGCTCTAGCATTTGCAATAATGGTATAGCTTGGCCCATTGTACAGTCCTCCTTGCTGACTTCACGTGTGAAGATCTCAAAAGGACAAAGCATCTCAGTCAGGAATTTAATTAGGCTCCATTGCTCCATCTCAAGGTTCATGCCTTTAACAGTAGCATCCCCTCTTCTTTTCCAGACATATTCATGGAGTGACCTGTACTGCTCATACAGACGATCAAGCGTGTAATACGTTGAGTTCCAATGTGTTGCCACCTCCTGTATGAGTGCCTTGACTGGCATCCTATGTTCATGTTGGATGATCCTCAGCTGCTTCCGAGCTTTAAAAGAATGGCTGAAATGAGTGCATATTTTTTGGCAGATGGCCAGTAAATTGCTGACTGTGGGTTCTTTTTTCAGAAAGTCTTGAACTATAATGTTTATGCAGTGCGGCAAACACGGAACCCTGAAATAGGAACCAAGTTCCATGGCCTTAAGTACATTACTGCCATTGTCTGTGGCAACAAAACCAATACCAAGCCCTCTTGGCTGCAGCCATTCCAAAACCTTGCTGCGAAACTCGTGTAAAATGTTTTCAGCTGTATGAGATTTCTTCATGGCGAACATGGCTACAGTTGCATGTTTCCGAGTACCATCAAAAATCGCAGCTGTGTCAACAGCACCTCGTGCAGATAGCTTATCTCTAACCCTCACAAAAGAGGTCCAGTGTGCAGTGATGCACATGTAATCTGTGGCTTGGCAACTGGTCCACATGTCTGTTGTCAGGTGGATATTGTGAACAGCACTCTGCTGCAAAGCTTGTCCAACCAATTCCAGCACATCATGATGTAGTGCCGGAACAGCAATTCTTGTGAAATAGGACCGGCTGGAACCTTCCATTTAGGGCAGATGGCAGACACAAATTCAAGGAAACCCACCCCTTCCACAAATGAAAAAGGAAGATGGTCCAGCGCTAACATTTTAGCCAGCTTCGCATTGTACAACCGTGCCGTTGGGTGGTTGCGTTGGAACTGCCCCTCCAACCTAAACATGCTCTCAATGGTAGGCTGGATTACTTTCCTTTGTGGTGCTGTTTTCATTAACCCACTAAGGCTCAACGGCACAGATTGTCTCATTGCGGTACTCGGTCGCATTGGTGTCTCAGCCTGACTCAGAGTATTGTTCTTACTGCAGTGCCACTCTGATGTTACTGAGGAGGATGTGGGCGTTACCACTGCACTACTGGGGACAGGGCTAGAAATGCCTCCCTCTTCTACACCTTCCACCACAATAATATCGCTCCCTGATTCTTCCTGACCAACTTTAATGGGTTGAGTTTTTCAACTTTCTTTTAACTGAAGTAGGTGATCCCCCCACACAATAGTGTGGTGTTTTCTGAGATGACTTGCTTGTCCTCCGGTACCATAGTTTGTACCAAGCTTACCACGCCGAACACCTTGCCGACAAATTGAGCATATAGCAACGTTCTCCTCCTTGGCGCTAACAGAAAAGAAGTCCCAAACTGGGGAGGAGAACTTTCTGGCACTGCTGGATGTGCCACTTTCAATACCAGATGAACTGGAGAGTGTGCTTGAAATGTGACCCTGTGCACCTAGACTGTGACTTTTACTACCACTACCTACTGAGATGGTTGAGCTGGATGTAGGTCCCTGCCAGGCCTTGGAAAATATGGCAGCTGGAGGTAGTGGTGGTGTAACCTGTGTTGGTGATATCCGTGCTACATCCAGCTCAGTAGCAGCCTTTCTGGATAGGGTGAGAATGTTGGTCTCCAATCCCTTTGGGGTGGGAGTAATGTGTGGGATGACTGGCTCGTCTTCATCAATATCATCACCCCCCTCTTCTACATCTACCTCCATAACTCTAAGTTTTTCTGGGACCTTCCTTTTCAGAAGCATTGTCTTGTGGCGTATATCACTCTCAGACTGAGCTGGTGGGAGCCAAGTGGCATCACGATCATCAGAAGCGGGGCTAAGCCTCCTTTTCCTTGCTGGTGGTCTGGAAGACAATAGATCTTCTGAAACAGTGGTTTGACTTTGCTCCACTTTGTCTGCAGGAAGCTCGATTTCATGAAATGCCCCTACGTCAGGAGCAACAACTACTATGGTGGGCTGTTGCGGCCGCTGCTGTTCTTGTTGCGGCTACTGCTGTTCTTGTTGCGGCTGCACACTTATCTGCTGAGTTTGTGCCTGCGTTGAACTTGATTGTGTACTACTTTGCGGTAATGACATTTCTTCAACATCACTGCTCGTTAGTAGACTGGCTACGTCTGCGACACTAAAGCCCTTGGGCCTAGGTTGGTGGGGTTAGACCGCTGTGCTGCTCCCAGCTTGGTTCCCGGACAACGCTGCTGCAGGCTAACTTTTTTGGTGCCAAAAAAAACAATGGCCGGCACACCACCAGTCGTGGTTATCTGGTACCTTTCTTTGGGGCCATCTTCTTCAGATGTCAGGCAGGATGCAGATGCACAACAAGTTCTGGTCACACGTGGACGTGATGCGCATCAGGACTTCTGTCTGGCTGGCAGTACAACGGGTAGCTGGGTGATGCTGATGACACCTCCTCCTCTGTCTTTTGTGCACCTAAAAGCAAATAAGCCAGGAGAAGAACATCAGTGAAATGTTGCATTTGTTGTTGTGGTTCAGTTACTTAGTACTGTACTAGTGCAAACAAAAGATATAGTCTAGCCATGTATGACTTTTTTTTTTAACAAGGGCTATGTTATACTACTGTGTACAGTCACACACTACACTCTCAGGAAGGATAGGAAAGTTAATAATAACCACCAAAATAAAAATGTAATGGAAGTGGGGGGGACCCTATTTGCCATTAAATTATTTGAGCATCTCAGCATCCATGGAGCTGCTGCTGGCAAAGGGGGTGGATGGATGGAAGCAGTAAGCCAAATAGCCAATAGGAAAACCATGCAGGCCTATGGCAAAAGCAGGACACTAATAACTCCCAGTCCAAACACAAAAAAAGGCCACCAGCCACATGGACACTCACAAATCACAAACAAGCAGGGGGCCTGGGAAACACCAGGAGCTGACAAAAGGCCTATAAAAGCCAGGTAAAGGATGCATGCTAAAGCACACTGATCTGCCTTTTTAATGCAACAAAATGGAAATACTAACATTCACAGGCCCCAAAAAGGTCTGCAGGGTGCATGCATTGCACACCAACACACCAGACACATACAACAAAAGCATGTCTTTACGACAACCAACATCAGAAAAGCCACCCCAAAAAAACAAACTTCCCCAACTCAATCCAATGCCATCCATGCCCTAAATGATGTCTAAATTCAAAAGACCACACAGAAAACACTTGATTAATAAAGCTGTGGCTACCTGCTCTGATCCTAGTGGATGAAAAAGCAGGCCTGTTGGCAGACAAGGCCAGGCAAGCTTGCAGGCCTAGGCTTCAAAATGGCCACCAGCCACATGGCCAGGCCCAACAACATCAGAAAGGCCACCCCAAAAAAACACACATCCCCAACTCAATCCAATGCCATCCATGCCCTAAATGATGTCTAAATTCAACAGACCACACAGAAAACACTTGATTAATAAAGCTGTGGCTACCTGCTCTGATCCTAGTGGATGAAAAAGCAGGCCTGTTGGCAGACAAGGCCAGGCAAGCTTGCAGGCCTAGGCTTCAAAATGGCCACCAGCCACATGGCCAGGCCCAACAACTTAAGAAAGGCCACCCCAAAAAAACACACTTCCCCAACTCAATCCAATGCCATCCATGCCCTAAATGATGTCTAAATATTCTACAGACCACACAGAAAACACTTAATTAATAAAGCTGTGGCTACCTGCTCTGATCCTAGTGGATGAAAGCAGGCCTGTTGGCAGACAAGGCCAGGCAAGCTTGCAGGCCTAGGCTTCAAAATGGCCACCAGCCACATGGCCAGGCCCAACAACATCAGAAAGCCCACCCCAAAAAAACACACTTCCCCAACTCAATCCAATGCCATCCATGCCCTAAATGATGTCTAAATTCAACAGACCACACAGAAAACACTTGATTAATAAAGCTGTGGCTACCTGCTCTGATCCTAATGGCTTAAAGCAAGGCTGTTGGCAGACAAGGCCAGGCAAGCTTGCAGGCCTAGGCTTCAAAATGGCCACCAGCCACATGGGCAGGCCCAACAACATCAGAAAGCCCACCCCAAAAAAACACACTTCCCCAACTCAATCCAATGCCATCCATGCCCTAAATCAGAGGTCTTCAAACTCTTTTGCTCTGAGCCCCCCTTACCCAAAATATTTTGAAGTCGGGCCCCCCTCCAAAACGTTATGGATAATTGGGAGGGTTAGGACTGAGTGCAGAGAGTGGGGCTTATGAGATAATATCAGGGGCACTTTTTCAGTAGCTCATACTTCACACTAACTGTGAGATGTATAAAAGAGCACACCCATTTAAACTGAACTAAACAAAAACACTACTCCCATTAACTGAGGTCCTCATGCTCTTGGGTCCCAATGCAATTGCACCTTCTGTGCTAACGGTAGCTGCAGCCATGAATAGTAGGTGATCCCCCTGTCTCTTTCACCCCTTCCCCACCACATCTGGCCCATCACACCATTCTTGAAACAGATTCTCTGTCCCTTACAGAAAGAAATAGCGCCCATGTGTGAACCACCTAATCCCTAATCTTCTCCTCATGTCTTATTGTAAAGTATAAGACAGTCTTAATTGTGATGCAGTGGGCCCTTCACACTCTTGGGCTTTGCCACTTTGCTTGCTTCACTAATGAGACCTACTGCCTTGTGAAGCTGGAAGTTTTCTCTATCCCATGTTAAAGTCCTCCCATCCTCCTTTCTGCCATCTCCCTGAAGCCTATAGCCAAAGTGTGTCCTCTGCTCCAATTATTCTCTCTTTTGGGCCATGGGTCTGATGCCGGAAACAACACTGTCACAGCAAGGGTGGACTGAGCACTAATGGAAGGAAGGAATGAGTAAAGCAGCAATAATAAGGGTTTAGTTGGGCCCACACACCCCTGGGTCCTGGTGCCATGCACCACAAATGATACCTACTCTTCTGCCCATTCCACTGGCTGTTATTTCTAGGTCAGACACCCAAAGCAGACTGTCTGCCCTTTGTTTCGAAAAATGGGGGAAAATATCCACATTCTCCCACGTTGCTTGTAATCCGGACTCTAATGCTAACAAGGAAAATGGCTTTCCACCCTTTGTGCTAGAACCACACTCATTATTGGTGTGCATTGGCCCCTCGCACCATTGTACCAGTGCCAATGCAGCTGCTGTACTAATGGTAGTGGTGGCCAAAAAAAGAAAAATGAACCTGCATTTCTGAACACCTTCTTCAGGCATCCTCTGAGGATAGGGGGAAGCGGTCTCATTTATAAACGAAAAAATTAAGTTCCACAAAGTGCATCCTACTCTGGCCTATCTCTTTTGGTGCTATGCATGGATTTCCTGCCTTTACTCTTTCTGCTGGGCCATTACCCAGAAACCCCAGGGGTCCAGGCGATCGGGTCTTTGAATATGATCCTTTTGGTCTCTTCCCTTGTACCGGAAATGACATCTGCATGTAAACAGAGGCCAAAGTTGGCAGGGGGTATGAGGACTAAGGTGCCCATGTGTTTTTAATTTTGCAAAGACTTACCATGTTAAAAACAACCATCCCAGATGTGTTAATGGGGACCTGGAGGTACCTCTATGTGAGAGTTCAAGGAGGGGGTCTAATGTGAATTAATTTATGGGATAACTTGAAGCACCATCATGACAAAAAAAATCTTTTTTAGAGGCAATGTAAGGCTGTTGAGTTTTGAAAAGTGTACTTTAATGGTCTTATAAAAAAGAATCCTGCAATAGGTACAGTCTGGTTAGCTATTACTAATATGTATTCTTAGAAAGTACTTGTTTTATCTTATAAAGGGCCGCTGGAATTATGTGAGTCTGCAGCCGTGACATTTTTCACATATTTATGGATTTGCCACATAATACACCAACTGCAGTATAACATGCAGATTTAAAAAAAATTTGATTGAAGCTCAAATGGATCGAAAGTTACTAAAAACATGGTGACGTGTTTGTGCGCATTTGAAGCCCTTCACAAAGGGTAACTGACCAACTTTCAGTGGCTTAGTTCTGAATTTGGCTGTTAAATTGGTACTAATGAAGTGAAATCTTTACCTAGTCAGTACTATCAAGTGAATAAAATGTCAAAATAATTAATACTAGTAAAAATGTGCCGCATTATACTGCATAATTTGTCTATGGTGCTCCCCTGCCACATAATTTCATGTGCCCTGATCACATACGCAAAATCATTGTGTGGCAAACTTATACAGTGTTTTAATACAATTTTAGAATAATGCCTTACATATTCACATTGCTGTCTGTTACATGCTAGAACCTAAAAACATTATAAATTCACATGTCACTATTATGCACTGCACCGTCCTGGATTCAGTTTTGTGACTCTTTTTTCTCGTTCAGACATCTTCGGGGATCACATTAACCAAGTTTCATAATGTGAAGATGTGCGTGTCCCATCAATTAATTTAATGTGCATTTATTTAACACCTCATTTCTCACTTGTAGAGCATTATTTTAAATGCAGTTGCTGAACATGTAAATACAACAAAATACTTATAAAATATTTTGTTGTTTTTGGCGACCCCCAAGGTTCAGGATCACAGCTGCCTTACTTTTCTCACTTCAACTGTCATGTAAATGAAGACGGCCTGGAAACGCGAAAAATAAGCAAAGTTGCTCTTCTAGGCCATCTTCATTCTTAAGTACTTAATGAGGCATTTGCGCCCCCCTGGGACTGCCGCCACGGACCCCCAGGGGGGCGCACCCCACAGTTTGACGACCCCTGCCCTAAATGATGCTTGAAAATGAAATACATTAAAAAAACACCAAAGGAACAGTTGCTTCATCATGCACACACCCATGAGGCCATGCCCATGACTAGCTCGGGCCTACTACTGACTACTACTACCCACAACATTTTTAAAAAAAGGAATGATGATAGTTACCAAAAATAAATTATAGTTACAACAACTGCAATGCCCACAATCAAACAGACACAACAATCACTTACTTGTAAAATATCCAAATCAAAAAATCCCCAAATCCAATTGCAATGATGCAGCAGACAAAAAGATTGATCTTTCCAGCTCAAAATCCAAAGGAAGAATGAGCAGGAGATGGACAAAGCACTGGGAGGAGCCTGCTGGACAGGAACAGGAAGTTGGAGATTCTGTGTCACTTCCTCCCTCTCCCCACCTTTTTAAAAAAGGACTCCTTGCACAAAAAAGGACAGCCAAATGTCAATTTGAGGAGTTGTTTTCATCCAAAATCATCATTTGCAGAAGGTTTCATGCTGCTAGAGCTGATATTCTTCTCCAAATTGAAAATTTTACATGTTCGAGTTCTCGAGCTTCACATTACTTCCGCCGTTTGTCGACGGCGTGTCGAAAATGACTTGATCGCATATTCTCGCGTTGGATATGACGTGTTCGGTGTCTCTTTCTCCTTTTCGCGTTCGATTAGACGTGCCCGCGTCCTCTCTCTCTTGCTTGCGGTGGAGAAAACACGTGTTCGAGATCTCAATCTTCTCATACTCGCGTGGTGTATGATCGCGAGAAGTATGACGTGATCACGCGACAAATGACGTGATCGGGCAACAAGTGACAATAATGCGAGCGCGAACTGTTGCGAGACAGCGCAAAATGGCTACCAACAATCCAATATCTTGTGGAGAACGCGACCGGGTCGGAAAAACTTGTCAGCGAACGTGGGGATTCAGGTAAGGCGATCGCGCGCACGCGAGAATGTATTTTTTTAAAGCGCGAGCAAGAAACAAATTATCGCTAAGTTGCGGATTGCGGAAATGTAGAAATTTTCGCGCTTTCCGCGGAACACAAAAATGACAAATTATCGCAATTTCCGCAAACGAAACGGAATTTTGGCCCAGGCCTAGAGTTAACCAGACCTTAGAACAATACCTATGTTTTTTTACGCTACAGCATGAAGAAGAATGGAGCACGCTGATATGGATGGCGGAATTCGCATATAATCACGCCAAGCACTCCACTTTGGGTTGTTCCTCTTTCTTTTGCTTGAATGGACATCATCCCAATATGTTACTTTTCGAATGGCCCATTAAGTCTAAACATCCTTCCATCCAGGAACACCATGCTCATCTAAGAACTGTATTGCAAGATGCTAAAACGCACTTAGGTAAAGCACAAGAGTCGGACAAACACCATGCAGATAAAAAGTGCACACCAGAACCTTCATATACGGTTGGGGATAAGGTTTGGTTGAATACAAAAAATCTGCAGTAAAAAGGGAACACTAGACTGAAACCTAAGTTCATCGGCCCTTATCTAATAGAAAAAAAAAAATTAACCCAGTATCTATGAGGTTATCTTTCCCTTCCTCTTAGCACATCCACACGGTGTTCCATGTATCCCTGCTATGTCCTTGTCCTGTACAAATCAGATTTCACCAAATTCCTTACCAATGGACATAGACGGGGAAGAATATGAAGTCAAATGCATTCTAGATTCCAAGCTAGTCAGAGGACAGGACCTGGGAACCTAGATGTAACCTTAGCTGCCCGGGGCTCCTTAGGCGATTTCACACTCACTATTCCACTAAGCCTGGAAGACCGCTGGGACGTCGGTCCTTGAGGGAGGGTTCTGTCATGAACATGCACCAACACAAATGTTATACACACATTACTGGTTATGAGTGTTGAATGTTTGTGAAACTAGAAGTTTTAGGTATGTTTCTCTATTGGAACTACATCACCCTTAAAAAAACATTTGGGAGGGGCTGGCCTTCATGACCAATAGTGTGGGCTATTTAAAACTACACCCGTGAATTGTCCGGTGCTTGACAATTCAACTCGGAGTCGGATGTTTTATGACAGCCTTGCTACATTCGCGCAGGAGCACGCCCCGGTTGTGTTCTCTTTCCTTCATTTACGGTCTGGTGAGCGAAGTCCTTTCCAGCATTCTTCCACGCAGGAGCGCGTCCCGGTTGTGGCCTCTTTCCTTCATCATCGCTCTGGTGAGCGAAATCCTTTCCAGCACTACGCCCATGCAGGAGCACGTCCTGGTTGTGGCCTCTTTCATTCATTTCGTCCATGCAACCTTCCTGAACAGACCACCACTGCATACACTTCCACATCAACAAATCCACCACGCACAAAACAGCACCACGCCTACCATGAAGGAATTGGAGCAAGGTCACTTAGCAGCACCTCAACTTCGCCCTCAATCGTAATGCCCCCTTCACCTTGACCAACACCAATTTTGCAGCCAAAGAACTGCACATATGGATCAACAACTGCGCAGATGAGTTTGTGCTCCTCCGCAACCCCGACAGACAACGCCCCAGAAAGGTCACCTGGTTCACTGCCAACCTCCAAGAATCCAGACAGCAAATCCTCGGAAGACTGCAACACATATATGAACGTCATGACAGAATACCACCAACTCATCAGATCCACCAAAAGGACCTTCATTCAGAACACGATCCTCGCCAACTCCAGCAACTCAAAGGAACTCTTCAGCATCCTCCAGGAATTCACCAAACCCCCAAGCGAAGCCAAGGACATCTCCCTTTCTCAAGACCTCTGCAACAAGCTTGGCTCCTACTTCCATCTGAAAATCAAGTCCCTCTACGACAAATTCGATGAACAGACTCCGACTCCGAAACCATCCCCTCCTCTAACAATGCCAGCCAGCCCACCATATCCTCCTGGATCCCAGTCACCACTAAAAACACTGAATTGATCATTAAAAGCATTTACTCAGGCACCCCCAAGGACCCCTGCCCTCCGCACATCTTCCACAGAGCTGCCGCCATTGCACCGGAACTACGATGCACCATCACCACCACCTTTGAAACCGGCACTTTCCTCAATGACTGGAAATGCGCAGAAGTCAAGCCCCTACTCAAGAAGCCCTTGGCAGATCCTACAGACCTTAAAAACTACCGACCCATCTCCTTCCTCCCCTTCATGGCCAAATTCAAAAAAGAGAATGCCATCCTCGACCCTTCCCAATCTGGATTCCGCACCAACAACTGCACTGAGGCCACTCTACTCGCCGCTACAGACCACATCCGCACCTTCCACGACCAGAGCCACACTGCGGCACTGATCCTACTCAACCTCTCCGCAGCCTTCAACACAGTCTTCCACCGCGCGCTCACCTCCAAACTCCACGTCACCGGCATACTGGGAACCGCCCTCGAATGGCTCTGTTCCTTCCTCACCGGTAGAAAGCAAAGAATCAGACTGCCGCCCACCCTCTCCAAACCTACAGAGATCAACTGCGGAGTACCCCAAGGATCATCACTCAGTCCTTTCATCTACATGGCTCCATTCGCCATCATTATCAGACAGCACGGCTTCCGCTTAGTATCCTACGCCGACACCCAGCTCATCCGCTCCCTCACCAAGGACCCCATCACAGCCAGACTAAACTTTCTAGGAAGGATGAAACATTTTGCATTCTGGATGAGCAGCAGCTGCCTGAAGCTCAACTTTGAGAAGACTAAGGTCCTCGTCCTTGGACCCTAACACTATGCATGGGACAACACCTTGTGTGCCACTGCCCTTTGGCAGCCTTTCACCCCCACAGACCATGCCCGGAACCTCAGCATCCTACTCAACTCCTCCCTCTCCATGACCCAACAGATCAACGTCGTCACCTCCACCTGTTTCCACACTCTCAGCATCCTTCAGATAATTTTCAAATGGATCCCCACCGAACCAAAGAAGTTCGATAGCCACGCACTCATAACCAGCAGACTGGACTACTGAAACAGCATCTAGGCCAGAATTAATAAGTCTCTGCTCTTCAAGCTCCAGACCATACAGAACACTGCAGCCAGACTCGTCCTTGACATCCCTCAACACAAACATATCACTCAACACTTGTGAGATCTCCACTGGTTCCCCATCGAGAGGAGAGTAACCTTTAAGATACTCACCCACACCTACAAATGCCTCCACAACAATGGACCCAAATATCTCAACAAAAGAATCTCCTTCTACATACCCAGGAGAAACCTCCAATCCGCCGACCTCGCCTTCATCGAAGCACTGCACATCCGCAGAGCGAGAACCGGTGGAAGATCCTTCTCCTACATCGCAGCTAAAACCTGGAACGAGTTCTCAATCAACATCAGATGCTCTGCACATCTTCAAGAAGACCCACAAGACCTGGCTCTTCTACTGGCTGGAGTTACTCCCCCCCAGCCCCTTGAGACCCTCATGGGTAAGTCACAAGGGGATTACCCCCCCACCTGGAAGGCCCATTGTATCTGGGATCGATTCACTGTTAGAACCACTGTTAGAACCACTTAGCAAATTCTGCGATGTATTCTTACGCCCTTTGGTAACTAAGACCTCTACCTACTTGAGAGACACAACAGAAGTTCTGAACCTTATTGAACAATTTGGAACACCAGAATCAATTACCCTCTTAGTCACCTTAGACGTGGAGGCTTTATATACGAACATTCCCCAAGATGCTACACTCACAGTCTTGGACAAGGTTCTCCGTAACGTGAACCCATGGCCATCCGACACACCTGTCACTTTCATCTGTGACTGCGCTACTATTGCATTGAAAGAGAATTACTTTGCTTTTGAAGAACAACTTTACCATCAGGTCCAGGGCACCAGCATGGGGAGCACCTTCGCGCCGAGTCTGGCCTGTTTGTACATGGCGGACTTCGAAGAAGAACATATCCTGACGGACGCCAACCCTTACAACAACAACATTCTATTATGGCGAAGGTACATCGACGACATCATCATCTTCTGGAAAGGAGACGAAGAAAGGTGTTGTGCTTTCTTCGCATGGATCAACACCCTTAATCCATTCCTAAATTTTGTAGACACTCTGTCATCGGAGTCCATTCCTTTCTTAGACCTTCTCATATCTTTGAAAGACGGGTCTCTCATGACCACTAACTACAAGAAACCGACTGACAGGAACAGTCTCCTCCTGTTCCAAAGCCACCACCCGAAGTCTTTAAGAAACAACTTACCGGTGGGCCAGTTTCTTCGATTACGACGCAACTGTAATACTATCACAGAATATGAAAAAGAGGCGGACACCCTAACTGAGAGTCTGATCAAAAGAGAATATCCAAAGAGAATCGTGAAACAAGCCCGCAAACGAGCTAGGAACAATCACAGAGAAGCCCTACTTGAAATAAAAGATAAACCCACCACAGACGTTCTGACGTGTGTCACATCTTACACACCCAACTCAAATAAGATTCAGAAAATCATCAAGAAGAATTGGAAGATCCTGGAAACTGGACAGTTCCAACCAGGTCCAAAACCACTCTTTTCTTTCAAAAGAACCCAGAATCTTAAGGACATGCTAGTGCACACACGTCCCAAGAAAACTATTCAGATTCAACCCACACTATGGAACTTACCTCCAGTGGTTGGGCATTATCCATGTGGCTCATGTGCAGCATGCCCCCAGACAAGCACCACCAAGGAACTCGACTTGGGACTTCCCAGGCTCTGGAAACAGACACGGCACACGAACTGCAATACTAAGAACTGCGTGTACTTGATTACCTGTCCCTGTGGCTCTCAGTACATTGGCATGACTACCAGACCAGTGAAGGTCCGAATCGGGGAGCATAAGAGCACCATCCGTCGCAAACGTACAGCCACAAGATTGCAGAGTCACTTTCTGAAAAAGAACCATCCTCCAGAAAGTTTGCACTGGACTATCATCGAATCCAACTCCCAGTGGTCAGCCACCACACTTTTCAAACAGGAACAACGATGGGTGTTCAAACTTAGGAGCAACAAATGTGGACTGAACGAGGATATACCCTGGGTAGACCTATCACACTAATCCCTGACACTCTGGATAGATATATTAAGAACCTTACAAAGCACACACATCTCATTGTAACATTCTCTTGAGACTATGAACCATACTATCAACCATAGCCATTAGCAAAGAATGCCAATGACCTAACATCTCACAAAGAATCATGCACTACATCCCACAATACCTCTATAGGTACTGTACAAAAGCACACATTCTGAGGGATCCCCATCCTATCCTAACATGTGGATCATCACGCATTTTTCCAACCCTGTTGTCACACTTAGGTAATCCCATGCGTTTACATCCTATCATAGAACTTAAGGAACAGGGTGCAGAAATATTATGTTATACCTGTCTGCACTGGCGACTACCTCTATAGTACGATTATTTCGTACTCAGACACAGAACATGAACAGCCCCCCCCCCTTTTTTGACCGCCACTTGGGCCCGCTCCGCATGTTATCTTGGACCGATTTCTTACAATAGGTTAGACTCTCATTTAGGTCTGGTTACGACTCGAATTGGCATTGAACTACATGCAGCGTACACAGTGTGACCATAAGGCTTGTATCTTCCTTTTACCACTCCACTATGGCCGCCCCCTTTTCAAAACATACTAACCAGCCTCATACTCAGATACGTAACATGGGCTTTATCCCTATTCTTGACCCCTACATGGTTCCGCCCATCACGCTATCTTGACTGATCCCCTATAAACAGGGTACAGAGTCACTTGTCATTTGGGTTTCAGGAAACTAACCCCGGGTTGAGTGTTCTTTGGATTAGGCTTAGTACCACCATTAGGTCACATAGTGTTACTTCAACACTCGTTACTTCCTTTGACCATTCCAAGATGGCCGCCCCATTTCGGAAATAGACTGACTAGCTCCATCACGCTATCTTGACTGATCCCCTATAAACAGGGTACAGAGTCACTTGTTATTTGGGTTTCAGGAAACTAACCCCGGGTTAAGTGTTCATTGGATTAGGCTTAGTACCACCATTAGGTCACATAGTGTTACTTCAACACTCGCTACTTCCTTTGACCATTCCAAGATGGCCGCCCCATTTCGGAAATAGACTGACTAGCTCCCCTCACGCTACGTGATGACGCCACCGCCTCAGCCCACAACCGCGCTGAGATCGGTATTTATGGAGATCCGCTTCCCGGCTCAGTATGCTACCGGCAGTACCGCTGGACGGGTAGGTTTCCGGTTACGTGAGGCTGTATCCTGAGTAAGTAACTCTTCCTCTTTACATAGGACGCTGTTTTGGTTCCTGACTATACCGCTGGGGTCTCTTCCTGTAATATGGTCCCCCCTTTTTATTTGTTGTTCTTAGCCTCACCCCGCGGTACACCCGACGGAGCCCTCTCCGATCCTGGGAGGGTATGCTTTTTGTCATTGAGTGTTAATTACTACTGCATTTGTATAACTGTCTTATTCCACACTGGTTACTGTGAAAACCGTTTTTCCGACACTAACCCAGTACTTTTAATTGTATTCACGCTAGTGCCCGTTCTCCAGGCATGCCGTGTCCATCTGTATTTCAGCAGTGGTCCATACTCTAACCAACGTCACTCCCTCTCTTCGCTTCAAGTTACCATACTGGTGTTCACCGTTTACCATGATATTGCACTAGGTGGTAAGTATCTATCACCCCTGCAGCATACCATCACCATTCGGAACCAGTCAATTACTCCGATGCGGCACAGTTCACCTTGTGCAAGTTCACCACAGCTGAACACTTAGTACACTGCCGCTCTCTGTTATTTAGGTAGAAGGCACCCCACAGTATCTTCTTTTTGAGATGCATGTTTCACCGAAGACGCACCGACGCTTCACTAGTTTCATGCATATGGCACTTGGGCACAGACTGTGCACTTGTGACTTTGAGCTTTTTTCTACAGTACCATATGTAACTAATATGTCACTGGGCTCTTAATGTTTTTGCTTTATCTTCTCTACCCCACCCCCCCCCCCTTTTTTTTTGTCTCCTTTCTTAGGCTGTGATTAAGGACATCAGTATAACTACGGGTCCTTAGACTATTATTGTCATATACCTTATCTAGGTTATACGAAGGAATACAGGGTGTTTTTTCCTGATTCCCGTTCTCTTTTCTCCACCTGGTCCTGATGAAGCGCTCTAGGATCCTTTAGGGACCAAATTATAGCGCGAAACATGTCGACCCCCTTTTAAAATTTGCACTTTATTACACACTACACGGGTTGAGAGAAGTGGGAATTTATTTGGTCTTGTTTCCCCTCTCCTAACGGCACAAACGTGCATCTCCATCCCCGTGGATTTTTATTTTGGATCAGGGGTCCTACGAATAAAGTTGTCAGGGCCTCCTGACCCATTTTAACTTACACTCACTAGCACTTTCTTCCCACACACCCTCAATCACAACTGTGGCAACTCCTAAAAGATCTCCGCCAGAGAGCCCCTAGGGGCCCGTGAGGGACTGCAGCGCCACCCCCACGAGGAGCAACTTTGCCCGATGATGATGCTATACACTCGAAAGGGTGTGTGAGGGCACTACGTACCAAACCAAGGAGTACCTTCCTTTCTCTTTGCACACTCACCTATCCCAGGAGACTTCCCCTCTTCTTGTTACAGTACATAACTATTGGCTGTATCCCCCTCTACCTATAGGAACTGAAACCATCCATTGTGATTTTGGAGTTACTCCCCCCCAGCCCCTTGAGACCCTCATGGGTAAGTCGAGCAATCAATCAATCATGGCATTTGTAAAGCGCACTACATACCCGCGAGGGTCTCAAGGCGTTAGGGGGGGAAGCTGCTACTGTTCGAAGAGCCAGGTCTTGAGAAGTCTTCTGAAGGTCAGAAGGTCTTCGGTCTGCCATGAGCAGATGGGGAGGGTGTTCCATGTCTTTGCGGTGAGGTGGGAGAATGATCTGCTGCCGGCAGTCACTCTTCGGAGTAGCGTGCTTCATAATTCCCTGATTGATTGATTGATTAATATCAGTGAGTTAGCCTTTCTTTATGTAGCTCACAAGATCCTAATCTCCCAGTGATGTGTAGTTTTTATCTATGCATTGAAAAGGGAGAATGAGTTGGCCCATCAAAGGAGGTTAGGAAGTGTTAGACCTGGCACCATTGGCGTGGGTCTCCCCTGCATTTTGTGCCTTTGCCTCCTGTGTTTTTGCTGTATGTTGGACTCTGTTTTGCTGGTCTAAATGCTTTGGGCACATTATCACTGCTGTTCAGTGCCAAAGTGCAAGTGCTCCCTTTGTAAATTACTGTTATGGATTGGTATTTCCATGATTGGCTATTTGATTTACTAGTCAGTAACTAGTACAGTGCACTGTGTGTGCCCAGGGCCTGAAAATCAAATGCTGCTAGTGGGCAGCAGCACTGATTGTGCCACCAAAAGAAGCAGCCTGTAAAATGTAACTCTGGCCTGTCATTGCAGAGCCAGTGTGCAGTCTAGGACTGCCATTTCAAGTTGGCAAGTGCACACACTTGCCAGTCCCTAAACCTTCCCTTTTCCACATAGTAGTCACTACTAAGGAAGGCCCAAGGTACCCCTGTGGGCAGGGTGCATTGTATGTAAAAGGTAAGACATGCCCTGATGTGTGTGGCATGTCCTGATAGTGAAATACTGCCAATGTCGTTTTTTCACTATTGCAAGGCTACCTGTTCCCAAAGGACATAATGGGAAGTTTGTTTGCAACATCTTATAAAAATAACTGGCCCTGGGAACAAGGTAGAAAAATAAGGTTGAGTATGCCTGAACTCAGAATGTTAGTGAGGGTGATTTTTACATTTTGTGTTTGAAAATACCACTTTTAGAAAGTAGGTATTTTCTTGCCTAACCATCCAGTTTGCCTCTGCTAGGTTTGTGTATTGCATGTCTGGCTTTTGGATGACAGGGGCTGGAGAGGGGCAGTAGCTCCAGAAGTCTGATGAGTCACGTCTGAGCTTATTATTCATGGGCTGTATTTAGAGTAGGGGAGGAGAATTCCTTTCACCTGAATGGGCCTGGTCTGCCTTCAACAATGCTATCTCCACATCCTGCCAGGAAGCTACACCAGTGAGAACAGAACTGGTTTTGGCTGGGTACAAACATTCTCTGCCTTCAGAGAACAAAGGATTTTGGTGTCTAGAAAGAGGGGCCCAGACCCCAGACTTTTAGATCACTTCCGGGAAATCAAGAGGAACCTTTGCCAAGGAGAAGCTGAGGAGGAATACTGCCCCTGTGCTGTGTAGCTGTCTGGGGTTGGCCTGCAGTGGCTACTTGCTGCCAAGGAAAGGAGAAAATGACGTTGCTGCTTGCTTTGTCCCCCTGCTTGAAGAAAAGATCCCCAAGGACATGAACTGAGCTTGCCCCCTAGTTCTAGAGGCCTCAACAACAGCAAAGGCCTCACCGTGTCTGTGGGCACCGTCTCTGATCGTTGCCGCAAAAGAAAAGAGTAACCAACTCTGTCATCGAGTCCGTTGCAGCATTCTGTGTCCTCCAAGCACCGTCGAGAGCAACGCCTTACTTCGCAACGCAATCCTGGTCTCACCGGCTGTCAATGAGCCGCTGCTTGCACCGCGTCCTGTGGGCACCACACTCCACAATGCTTCGCTACATGCTGCGAGGACGTCACCGACTCCGTCTCTTCCCAGCCTGAATATCGACCGGCTCCATTGCCGCACCGTGACTTGCCAGCACTGCAGCAAGTACCGTCTCACCCTTCAGCACAGGCCCTCGTCTCACAGACTCCGTCTATGAGCCGCTGCCTGCACCGAATCATGAGTACATCGTCTGCCACAAAGCTTCGCTTCACAACACGACTGATATATTTGCCCCAACTGACTCGCACCGACGTGTTGGTCGCAACAAGAAAGGTACTGTGCCCGAGTCTGTCAACGCTTTAGCTGGCCCGTATCGATGCGGTCGGCTGGAATTGTTAGACTCTGTCGTATTCAGTATCGCGGTAGCCCCAGGAGGAGCTACCGAGTCGGAAGAACCGTGTTTTATTGATTTTCCTGCAATTTTGCACAAGTACTATTTTTCAAGAGTATTGTAAATTGGATTTTTATAGCATTTGGTCTTGTTGGTTTAGATAAAGATTTTCTATTTTTCTAAACTGGTGTGGTGTCCATTTGTAGTGTTTTCACTGTATTACTGAATGTGTTCACAAATGCTTTACACCCTACCTCTGAGATAAGCCTGTCTGCTCATGCCAAGCTACCAAGGGTGTGCACATGGGTTATTTATAAGTGTATCCCCCTTACACTGACCCTGACTAGAAGCAAGGGTCCCTATTTGGACAAAGGTACCTACCTCTGCCAACTAGAGACACCCATTTCTAACAAGAAGCAAACATCATTTGTTGCAATGCATTAGCAGTCTCAAATGTAGTATACCGTTGGGAAATTATGAATAGGGCTTAGGTTTAATCAATTCGAAATCGGTCAACGCAATACTACTATTTCTATAGGTGAATTGATATAGACAAGTACAATGCTACTGTGTTTGCCTGTCAAACATTTGGGGAGATTATCTGTACCACTAATATATTTTTTATTCTTCTTTATTTCTTACATCAGCACCCAAGGGCAAGAGGGCATCTAAGGTGGATGAAGGGGCAGCTGCCACCACAAGTTCCACGGTGGGTGGAACCACCACCACCAAGGCCACTGTCAATGGTTCTGCAGGCCCCAGTAAGTCCTGTTATTATTATTAATATTATTTCCCTAACTTTTATCTCTCCCCACTATTAGAATAATTTTCAGTTTACCATGTTTACTTTTATATTGTCTCCTTTATTTTCAAAGCTAATGCTTTTTAAATTCTTGCTATCCATCCATCATCCTTTTTTTCTATATTTCATGATTCTTTAACTGGCCTCCTCCTGTCAGTACTAGTCTGAAGCCTTCTTCTGCTTTGTTAGTAAGCTCTCCTTCACCCCTTAAACATCTTGTGGTACTATAAGACTAAGAGAACAGATTTTTGGTACTGTACTGTGAGGATTGAGTCCAAGTAAGTTAACATTATTCACCACTCATATTTGTTGAGAAGGCTTTCTTTTTCTTAGTCATGCTTAAACAGTTAAAAGGAGAGAGTGGCCATGGTCATGGTGGACCCCCTCAATGTTGTGGTATAATTCACTTCTAAAATATACGAGCAGTTTTCATGACAGTGCAGCATGGCATGATATGAGGTTCCATTGCAGTTGCCAACCAAGACCATGTATCTTTCATTGACTATTATTCCATCTCGTCATTGCGCTTCAATGAATCAGAGTCCTCATATCTCTGCTCCTCAATTCTGAAATGTTTTGCTTGGCTTGACTACCTGGCTTTTCTAACAACATCAACCAATGGCAGCAAGCTGCCCAAAGTGATATTGCTGATATAAGATACTGTTAACCCAACTATAGCAAGGCATTATGTTTGTATTTTGCTAAAAACAATAATAAGGTGAGGTGGACCTGGAGTCTAAACTGTATCATTTTTGTTCTACCCACACAGACCACCATGGCCAGGGCAAGCAGCAGTGCTAGAGGCTGAAGAGGCAGTTGGACAGCAGCAGCAGGGACAGCTTATGGTAAGTCACATTGTTTGCTTATTTACAAATTATGTATGCTCACTGTATTTGTTAAGTGAGGCAGATATCCCATCCATCACCATTCATCACCTCCCTGCCCGTGGCATTTCACCACCCATGACCTAACTGCAGCATGTTTCAGTTTGGCACTGCCGTGTTGACTGTGCAATGTGTGTCTGCGTCAGTTAATGAGGCATGTACAAAGTTTTCAAAGCATTGCAAACCACAAATGGGTTGCACTTTGTTTCCCAGAGCCCACTCAGTTACCTCCTACTGGTACTTTACTCCTTTATTCTTTTCTAAGTTTTTCCCAGCCTACCAAAAAATCCATTCTTGCATTGTGCCAGATTTTTCTGGCCAAGTAATTTATGTATATATATTTCATGGCTCCCATAATGGATTTAGGACTGTTCATATGTTATCGCTTTCATCATTCATCAACTACAGTGACTGACTAAGTCAAAGCTAGGCATATGATGATCAGTGACACCCCATTATTCTATAGAAAGTCCTCTACCTATCTTAATCCCTCAAACTTACCCTGCAGTAGAGTAAGTTTAATTACTGCCAAGCGAAGGTATTTGTTGAAAATATTTTGTGGTGGAGGGAGAAGCCAGGGAGTAAAGTGGGACTAAGGGCCATATGTATCAAGCTAAATTGCGATCGCAAATGCTGAAATTTGCAATTTAGCAGTATGCAATGTATCACACATAAACCCTCTCGCAAAATAAGGAATGGCAAAATTTGCGATTCCCTATTTTGCGAATGCATTTAAGGAATCGCAAATTGCGATTCCTTAAATGCAATGTAAGAAGCACAAAAAAAGTGCGATTTGGCCTTAAGGAATCGCAAATTACCACCAACTTGAAGTTGGTGGTAATTTGTGGTTTTCTTTAAAAAAGCACTTTTTTGATTTTTTAAAAGTGCCATATGTCGCACATACATGCCCTTAGGGCATGTATGTGTGCAAAATGTGCACACATGCATATTTGAGGGGTGCAACAGGGTGTCCTCTTGGCACCCTTGCAACCTTGAAATTGCATTCTCAAGTTGTGATTCTCTAATTGGTAATCGCAAATTGAGAATGTCTTCCCATTCATTCCTGTGGGCCTCCTAGCCCATAGGAATGAATGGGAAGGTATTCCTTATATGCGAATCTCAATTTGCGATTCGCAAATAAGGAATATGTAGGATTTGCAAACTTTTTAGCAAAGCCTATATACATTGCATTTTGCGATTCCCTAGTAGCGATTCGCAAAAAATCGCATTTAGAGATTCGCAAAATTTGTTTTTGATACATACGGCCCTAAGTGCCTTATTCGGAGTTTGGCAAATGGTATATTCCGTGATGAATGTGCCAAATAAAATCTATATCCAATTCCTTTCTCTGTACTGCAGGGCATTGTTTTTCCCTCTGTCTAATACAACAGACAGGATATCCCAGTTTTCATGTGACATGTGTGACGTATTATTATTAATATTTGTCTAGCTCTTTGGGGTCAGGGTAGAATTGAAAGGCAGTCAGAGAGGAACAGGGCCATTGGAATTAAAGTAAGATAATAAGTTACCCATTGCAGCTGCCCCAGCTGCAGACTACAGAGAGTAGCAAAGTACCCAACGCGCTATCATGCCTCCATTCATTTAGGACAACAAGAATACTTGTGCTGAATAGTGCATAAGGCCTTATTCATTAATGAGAGGTCATTTATTTGTATTTTTACACCAAAGTGTCTTTTTAGTGTTTTTACTAGGAAATCCTTTAATAGAAAAAAATTACTTAGTTTGGTGTGGATTTACACAGTGGCAGACTGCACAAAATAGCCACCAGCCACATGGTCAATCAAAGTTGGCCTAACGGCAAGGGCAGTCTACCGCTGATCTGGGGAACCAGGTTTGAGTCTCGGCAAAGACGCGCAACATCCTGTGATTCTGGGCAAATCACTTAATCTCCCTGTGCCTAACAAAAATAAATGTGTCCTCATATAACGCAACTGGTGCTCGTGTAAAGCGCTCTGATAACCGATACCTTCGGGTCAAGTTCGCCTAATATGAAACTATTTTATAAAAAAGTGAACAAGGAGGCTTGGCCACAACAAAGAACACATGCAGGCCTATGGCAAAAGCACACTCACTGGCTACACAAAATGGTCACCGGACACATGGTCAAACAACAGCAAGCAAATAGTCAATGCCACCACAATAACACATGCAGGCCTATGGAAAAGCACACTGGCTGGCTATACAAAGCGGACATTAGCCACATGGCCAAATAAACAACAGAAAACAAGGAGGCATGGCCACAACAAAGAACAGAAGCAGTCATATGGCAAAAGCACACTAGCTTGCTATACAAAATGGCAACCAGTCATATGGTCAAAGGAGGGATGGATAAGAAAAAACACATGTAGGCTTATGGACACTGACTACACAAAATTTCCCCTGGCCAGAGGGCATGGAGATTAAAGACAAATGGTGGCCTATGGCAAACACATACATGCACACACACACACAAACACACTGGCCAGACAAAGAAGTAATGGTAACACTGAAGAAAACACTACCATTAATTCAGCAATGCCAAAAATGAAATTTAGTGATCTGTAAAAATTGTACAACAACATGCATCCTCCCAAGGCATCAAATATTACCCCATCTATTTACTTTTGCAGAAAAAACGTGATACAAAAACAAAACATTTACATTTTAATCGAATGCCATCCATGCCCAAAATTATAATTTAGAACAAGAAAGTATACCACATGAACAGTTGCTTCATGTACCCATGACTAGTACTGGGCCTACTGGCTGGATGGCCCATGAGAAGACTAGACCACATAGTAATATAAATGATTATTACACATTTACCAAACAAAGAAAATGGACTGAACTATGCAACCTTTTTTCCCTGACAAAAAATACAAAAATTATGTGTAAATACCTAGCCCCCTACTAAAGCTGCACACCACCCACCACATTAAAATGTAAAAATCAAATAAAAGTACAACTAAATGCTGGTGCATACTGGCGCCAACTCTGCGAGCGGAATTATATTTCCGCTAGGCCTCCTCCTGAGAGGATCCTCAAGCGAAAGGAACCTGAACTCCATGGTGATTGCCAGACAGAATAAGTAGGTCTGGAGAATGTAAACTGCCAGGTCCTGCTTTATTGTTGGCAACTGTCATGGCAGGGTCACTTAGAGAGTGGCTCGCTCTCTTTGTTTTTCTTACAATCGCTCTTTATTAAATGTTATTATAAAATTCACCCATGTCTCAACAACATCCGTGTTTTTTTGAGCCTGGTTGTATAAATCGCCAGTAGAACAATGATTTTCGGGAAGTACTAAACATTATAATAACAACATTATCCTTTTGAAACCAGACTTTTACCTCATCCTTCAATTGGCATGCCCATTTAGACTCAAATTCTGCATATTTTGTGACAAACACTTTTGCTCGTTTTAACCATCTCTTGCAAAATTCTTTATCAAATTTCTTTCAAAAGCCCTTTCCTTCTCCATTAGGTTTCAATGTATGATGTGTGTGCTCTCAGGAGTGTATCAGACTCTGGGAGGGAGATGCAGCGGTGAGAGGGCAAACAAGTAATGGAGACAAAAGGATGACTTTGGATGTGATGCAAGTGGGCAAGATGGACGTATTTAGGAGCAGAAAAAGAAGCAATGATATATCAGGGGATACGAGGCAGGGTAGATGAAGGGGAACCATTAGATAGTAGGGGTCATGGCTTTGAGAAAGCAGTGTGACCACAGGAGAGGAGTTCAAGCAAGCAAGAGACGGAGACAAGGTGACGGATGGAGTCAGGAAATGGAGATGCATAATGACCCAGAAGCAGAGGGTAGGGAGCCTATCAGCACCAAGGGTGGTGGCATCATCAGAAACTCAGAAGCCTGTGCCCAGTGGTCCTCTGGAGAGAGGCACTGAGTCCTTAGAGATTACTGTATGCTGTAATCAGAAAAGTGATAATGAAGTGGTGGGCAGAGACCATAGGCATCAAAGGTGGGAAAGGGGAGCATATGGAAAGGAACACAAAATATGTTTTAGTATGGGGGAAAGTGTGACCTGACTGAAATTGCACATAAATTGGGAAATGTAGGAAAGTATTCATTTTTGACATGGTCGCCCCCACTTTTTGCCTGGTACATTATCTGGTTTTGACTGGAAAGACACTGGGTTCCCTAACCAATTGTACAATTGTTCCCAAATTGGCAATGACTTTAGCACCCTCTATAAGACCCTAGTAAATGGTGCCCCTGATACCTAGGGCCTGAGGTACTTGAAGTACTCAATACAAATCCCAAGGGCCACACTTACCAACGGCAACGGAGAAGGTTCAGAAGCTTTATTGGCCAAAGCAAAAACTCTATATAGAGGAGCCTCATCGATCCTCACCCATCAGGTGCGCCGAGGAAGACTGCTGGCCCCTTGACAAAACCACACTTATATACAAAACAGATTCAGCATACAAAGCCTTACAAGTGGAAAAATACCAGTTAGTCCATTGGCTCCTGGATGAGCTCATACAGTGTTCAGTTTCAGTCTCACATAAAGGGGTGCTATCTATACAGAGGAGGTCGGCAGGGTGACTCCCTTTTCGTCCCAGGGCCTGAAGGAATTTGCTTAATACTCCCTACAGCAGAGGTGACCTTGGGCCTTGGCCATAAATACAATTAACCTGTCTCTGGGCTGGCACGAACTAAATCATGAAGACGGTAGGCAAAAGAAACCACATGATCTGACACATGGTCTATCGCAAACCAAGATGGCCACAGTATGGTTTTTCTGTCCTTTTCGTAGTGCAGCAAGAAACGAGAGAAACGCTTCTTCTAAGACATATGAATAGGTATTTATCTGGTCAGAATTACTGTCATAGATACATTGTGCTAACTTTACATGGTGCAAATAAACAGAACAATTGATTTTTTATCCTTCAGATCGGCCCTTTTTAGCATAATGTAGCTAACATACCAAATTAATCTTCAAAGATGTCCTCATCTATCTGCATCATGTTGTATATCTCCTTCTGAACTAACTGAGTGCCTATCTGAGCTGGGCGTGGTTTAGATTCGGAAAGGGCAAAAAGGAGTCGATTAGTACAATAAGAACAGCAAGCAGGTCCACATTGTATGCAGACACAACAGGTGAAAAGGAAACCTGCTGTACCTAAAAGGATCATAAGTAATTTCCATCCCCAAGTGGCAAAGAGGCCCCAGAACCAGCTAGAAAGAGACCAGGTTCCGGTATCCGTATGAATTTCAGATGCTAAACGGTGCAGTTTTTGGATGGCTAAATGCACAGAGGGGGCGGAGTCAGGTATATACACACAGCAAGAACTGCCAATCACTCTGCATGATCCTCCACGATCAGCTAAGATAACGTCTAAAACCATACGATTTTGAAGCTTTACAAGCCTGGTCGCCTGAAGCTCAACAGTTATGTTAGTTAGTATTCCGGCAGTGATATTCACTACTCCCTCTACCACTCTAGATAATCTTCTGATTTCTTTACTGGTCAAAATGGGTCCCCATATGGGCAGGACTCCTTTCATTATGTCCACAAAGTGTTGCGCAGGAGTATCGGTCTGATCAGTAGCATCTCCCATAGTAGCTCGCTTTCCTAAACTCCGCCGGTTCAGTGAATGGGTCTTATGGGGGCTATATAGACTGGTGGGTATAGGAAAGACAAATAGCATCTACCTGACCATCCTCTGGGGAGCCATGTGTAGGCATTTTCCCCACATACAAAATACACATTCGGGGGAGTAAGCATTGGTGGGCTGCTGAATGTTCGTAATCTGTATGTATAATTGCATTTACTAAATCCAACTGATAAGTGACCAGTGCCATATACACAAAAGGAAGATGACGCATTCAATACCGGGACCGGAATAACCTTATCATCTGATACATTTCGTTCCTGAAAATATTTAAAATACTCAGTGAAATTGAAAGACAACAAAATCCAATACTTCATCCCTTAACCAAGTGTCATTTGCATATTCAGTATACTCGTTCATGCAAGCAGTTGGGTCTAGAGTACCATCTGTACAATCTTCATTCGGAGTGAATCCCTGATGTACTTCTATATATGCTAGAATAATTTCATAGTCTTTTTCTGAAAATCGGTGTTCATCAAAAGTATAGTGCGTATATATCATCGACAGCAATTTAAACCATGCTTCACAACTGCCTAGTTATGACAAGGGCATTGAAATAAAAAGGTCATGTTTGTGCATAACTGAGGGGAGGAGGCCACAGACCCAGCAATTTGTAGTATTAGTCGAGCTATGGGTCTGGTGCAGCATTTCAATAAAAGCATTCTTTACATATGTCTGACGGTGTCTTTGCTTATGCGGGACGAAGGTGTGGAAATTATGCTCTTCAGGGACAGGAGTAGAGGGTACCAGGGTGTGCACAGGGTGACGACATTCTAAATAAATGAATACACCTAAACATGTTACTAGTGATATAGTTATTATAGCTATAAATACTATCTTGATACGCAAACTCCAAGTAGAAAACATAGGCATATGTGGGTGGAGCTATAGGTCACTCCTCTACAGGAACAAAGCGAGCAAAGGGATACATTCTTGCTAAAAGTCCAAATATAATCTAATGGGAATGAGCATACTTGCAGTCCAACCTGCCAGAGGGTGCTTCTTTCCTGTGTCCGTTCTGAGCCTCACAGGCAGACTCCTATTGTTCATCAAAAAAGAGAAAATACCAAAACAGAAAAATTGCAAAAACTTTTCGCGTTGGGATGCAGCTCTTACTGAAAGACTCCACCTGGGCCCCACTAATCAATCAATGTCTCTATTTTCTTTCTGAACAGAGCTTTACTGAAAGTTCCGAGCTCTCAACTGGTTCAGTCCAGTGTTCTTTGATTATACCAGGATTTACTCAAGTCTGTCTTCTCTTTCTCTAGACTGAACCTGGTATCTTTGCTTTTTGTCGGGCCGCAGGTTATAGCGAACATGACCAGGTGTTCGGGGATCAGGGAAAAGAATGGGCACAGTAGGATCAAATGAAGTACTGGAAGTGTGATCTTTCGGATCGGATGCAGCATTACCAGGAGCAGAGCTGATAGTTGGGCCAGCTGCTGTAGGCGTTTCTGAACTCACAGCGCCTCCCTCTCGCCCGTTCACTTCTCCTTGGGCTTCAGAGAGAGATGAATCTTCAATGAGCTGCTCATCGTCATGCACCAACCCTTCACTCTGATCCTGCAGGTCACCCGGCAATGGGAGAGGAACCCTTTTTAAATGTGACACGTGAATCCAGTGCCACTTCCCTTCAACCTTAACAGCCGTTCTTGTAGAAAGGAGTATCTGATGGGGTTTGGTCCATCGTGGATCCAAACTCGATTTTCGCTGGTAGTTCCAGATCAAAACCCACTGTCCAGGTTCAAGAAGATGTCCAGGACCCTCCGGCAGGGGCTGCAATACCGCTGATATCTGTTGATGAATGGAACGAAGATCTTTAGTTAATGCATAAAGATAATCTGTCAACATCGGGTACTCAATGTCCCTAAAGGATTTCTGTCTCGGTGAGGAAATATGAATTTTGTGATCAGTTATGTCCCCTATCGTAGACCCCAACGGCTCCATGTACATGCTATAAGTACATGTATGTTCCCTCCTGCTCCAGTTTTGAAGACGCAAATATATGTGCGTCCACCGTCAACATGTCCTCTTTCAGATCCGCCATGAATGGGTCAGATATTCCATTCCTAAGTATGAAAGGCCACCGACTTTATGTGGTTCACTTTCCACATTTTACAGATTCAGGCGAGTAGGCCCTGAATTCTGTCATCAAGCCTTTTCCTGCCTTCTGCCTCTGAAAGCTCCAGTCTGAGCCTGCATCTGTATCCATGAACTTTGTCCTACTCCCTGCGCGGCTAACGGTGCCTGATCCAGCCTATCGCCTGCCAAAAACTGTATTTCACCTTCAAGATTATCTCCTCCCTCCTCATCCGATGCATTCCTGTCTAGTAGTTTAGGTAAACATTCCTCCAGCTACCGTGCAAAGGGGCCAGGCCTCGCTGTCCTCATGCAAGTAATTCATAGCCCCGTTACCATGGAATATTCCTACCCCCTCGCATCTCATGTAGACACTTAGACGCTTGTACACGCACTAACAGTCAGTATAGAATAGATTCTATCCTAGAGACCTTCCCTTTTGGATAACACAGTTCTTTAAACATAGGATATTAGATATGATTTGGGATTAGGTTGACATGACCCCCAGACTTCTGTCTCCACATGTCGAGCTAAATGTCCAGTCCCCTTCACCTTCTAGTTGCACGTCAATCACACGTCATGCGGCTGCGCGCGCATCTCTGCCAAATATTTCTGCTGACATTGCAGGATTCTTTTATGGATCCACCCACTTGTGACATCATGTTTAATGACGTATTTTAGTTACACCCATGAATACGCCTCTATTAGCTACGTATGTACCTTTTATCTATACTATCAGCTGTTACGCCTCTTGCATCTGTTTCACTGTAATGTATTTTCTATAAAACTGCTTATCTGTCAATAATATATGCCCTTCCTTCCTGAACTTTCGTGGTGATGGAATAGAATGCCTACAATTCGAATTGTATTCCTTTGTATAGGAATAAAGCGTTTTAAAACCTCTAATACCACGGATTCTGCCTCTTATTTTTACTGAGTTATTCTTAATAGACTTTACCGCATAAAAAATAGTACCGGTAACGAAATATTTACCACATAAATTGGCGCCCGAATAGGGACACTTTCTCATCTCACGCGCCGGCGGTGCGTTGCAGGCCCGGTCTCCTGCCACAGCTGAACGGACAAAAACGCGTACCTGCAGGATTTCCTGTATCTCCCTCCGGCCAAGCGGGAGTGACTGAGGCTGCGATCAACACCCAGACGAGGCGGTGAGAAGTGCGAAGTATCCCGACCAGAGCCTAGCTGAGAGAGCAAGATCCGAGGTATACAGAGGCCCACCAGGTTCCGAAGTTCCGAGTCCAGTCGAGTCGAGTCCAGTCCGGTCCAGTTTCAGTTCCGTTCCGAGGCCTTCCGTTCCGAGCTACCCGGTGAGTACCATTACCGGGGAGGCATTTAACGTGCACATAGTCTGTGCCGGTCAAGACGGGTTTGGGTACACAAGTCCGGTCTGCACTGTTTCAGCAGTGTATCTGTACTGTTTAGCAGTATATATAGTATGTCTTGCATATAAATAAATAGTATCTAGTGTCAGTATTATGTCAGTAACTAGTTTTCTATTAGTTATCATTGTTCGTTAAAACTGTTAAATGTTAAATGTTTTAATACGTTCTATACATTGTGGTGTGAATGACTGTTCATTATTGTGTTCATCGTATAAAGTGTGTTCTAGAAACAAGATCTAAAAATGCCGCTCTTTTCGAAACTAAGACAGATCAAAACTAGAAAAGGTGTACTCGAAGAAGCTGTTCCCATTCCACCTAGGGACACTCCAGGATACTTTATGTATCATAAGCATGGTCTAGATGCCGTATTATTTCTTGATTTATGGGTGGACTACACCAAAGAATTACCAGAGAGTCAGAGATGGCCCGCAACGGGGACCTGGGATGCAGATTGCATCATGAGAGTAGAAGAAGAATTATGGAAAAAGAAAGCCAGACAGTCACAGAAAGATGCCATTGAATTATGGCGTAAAGAATCATACAGACGTACAGAAAAAGCACACAGACAGGAAGAGAAAGGTAGAGAGAATTCAAATAAAACTCGAGAAAATCTATTTCGTGAGGAAGGTACCCGAGTAAAATCAGAACAAATAGATAGACAAAGAAACACTCTTATGAATGGTATGTATCCTCTTCTGGCCGAAGGGTTACCTAAGGCTACCCCGGAAATACCAAAAGATTTAACTCCTCCATTACTCCCGATAAAAGCACATCCCAAAGCACATCCCAAAACAGCAAAGGACGTTTTTCTTTCCTCCTATTTAGATGACGTAGCTCCCGAGTATGCTAATGCCATACCACACTCACCGCTTGCCGATGGTGTTCAACACCAAGAGCATCCGTCTGTATCCCCGCAACTACAAACTCCTACACAAGTTCCCACAGGTCCGTCCGTTTCTGCAGTTTTTCCTGCATCTACAATCTCTATCCTACGTCCAACGAATCCTTTCGTGCCTAGCGCCTCAGATGGTGCTACAGGAGGTACAACAGACATGTTTGCCACCCCGCCGCGAAATAAACAGACCCTTAGAGATTTAGCACTCCAACGTACACCCCAATTAGCGACATCCGACATGTTTAAAGAACAGCTTGTGGATTGTAGATACGACCCAGTACCAGGTAGACAGGATAAATTGCTCATATCATCACTACGTATAAGACGAGCTACATTATATTTAATGACGATACCCTGAATGGGTGAACACCTAGACGAAATATATCGCTTTGTCCAAACAGGGCGAGGTCCAGAAAGTATTAACGAAGCTATGGAATACCAGAAAGTGGATGTCCAAAGACAACTACTACGTTTTTTCATAAATTGTGTAATTAGGAATCAAGACAGGCCCGGGGCAGATCACGATACCATGCAAAGACTTGTCAAATGGGGTCAGAACATATCAGAAGAGAAACACGATAGACAGGCGTGTATAATCGCCATGAGTCGAAAGATCCGCAAGGAAGTAGAACGAATACATAAAGAAAGACGAGAAATAGACAGAGTAGAATCAGAAGAGGAGGAGGAGCAAGAATCAGAACAAGTCGAAACAATAGCTTATGTAGGTAGAGGAAGACCCCATAATAATACTAGAGACTTTAACGACCCGATACGTCCACTACGTCCAGAATATAATAGACATTTTCCAAACCCTGTGTTAAATACAAAATCCCCCGAACACCTATTCCAAGCCGTTGATAAATTACTCCGAGATCGAAGAGGGTACCATGTGCTCGATTCCATGGACGAACAAGAATTAGCTAGGTCAGCAGTACAATGGGCTGACAGTCCCAGCGAATACAATGATGATGTACTTGCACACACGTTTCTGAATCTTGACCCATACGAACAGCGTTTAGCTAGTATATACATGATTCAACACCTCCTTATATTATATAAAAGCCAACACTCCGATCCAGGACCCTTACCTGACATATTGACAGAACTGCTCACGAATATATGGAGAGGGTCAAGTACTGATTTGATTAAAGAAATTCTAGAATTCCGAAACCAATATTTAAATTTCGTATGCCCAGAACACGTTCCAGTTCCCATCATGGGAAGAAAAATGTATCATATAGATAGACAGAACCCGTTACGCGAAGTACACCCAATCAGAGGTGACGGTAATAACTTTACACGCGTGTTTGTGTACACGCCTATAACTAAACTAGAATTATTGGAAATGAAGAAAGTAGTACCCAGCCATGACAAGGACCCAGCAGGTTTCCACCGTGAAATAAAGGACATGTTACTCATGGGAGAGTATACCTACCCCGATATTATGAAAATATTAAAAGTCCTATTACCCGCCGGTGTTTATGAGAAACTTAAAGAAAAGGAATGGGAGGTGGGAGACCAAAAGATAGATTGGACAGCATTAGAAAACGAAGAGAAGGCCCGAGCTGCAGGATCAGGGCTTGGGGAAAAGACTACAGCACTAGCAGGACTACTAGTACAGGTACCGCCACGTATATTAACTACGAAAAAGGAAGACTGGGGTGCAATATCAGCCTGTAAACAAAAACCAGATGAAGACACTAGTGATTTCTATTCCCGATTTGAAAAATGTTTTGGTATAAATAGTGGTATAAAAGCCAGTAGTGAGTCATATCCACATCTGTTTGTGACAAAATTAGTTGAAAATTCTCTGCTACAAGTCAAGAATAGAGTATTGAAATTCGAAAGTACCTGGCAAGGTAATACCCCATCACAGATGTTACAGATGTTACAATATCATCACAATAGAATTAGAGAAGAACAAGAACACGAAAAAAGACGTATGAAAGATACAAAAATGAAAATGCTTGTTGCTCAGTCAGTCCCAGCCGATGGTCATCATAAAGGTAATTCCGCAGGTCCTACGAAAGGGACATGTAACTATTGTAAACAACAAGGTCATTATATACACGATTGTCCAGTCCTGAAACATAATATTGCTACAGGTAGAACCCAGGAGAGACCACGTCCACCTAGACAGGATCAGAATCAACAACAAATTCCTCAGCATGCACAACCTAGGTTAGCTCCGCAACAACTAGCTCCGCAACAGGGAGCTCCACAACAGACCATAGCACCACCACAAGCGCAGCCTATTGCTGCAACACAAGCAACAACACAACAGATGTATCAGTATGCACAAGCAGACTATCCCGATTATCAGCGATACACATGAAATAGCCTAGGGAGGGAATTTGGCTTACCCCTTATTGAGGTTCCTGTAGACCAAGAGGGACCTTATGTACATAGTGAACTATTAGGGGAAGACAGAAAGTTTTTACTTGATACAGGGGCAAGCAGAACAACTATAAGACGCAGTGAAGTTCCAGGGGCACCCCTCTCAGGCTCACAGAATATTTCCCTTGGATTCTCAGGAAAACCTATAATAAATGACGTAACACAACCTCTTCCACTTACGATTGGTCCATTGACACGTACTACAGATTTATTGCTTACTAAATCATGTCCAGAAAACTTGTTAGGAATAAAAACATTGAAAGCTCTAGGAGCTATAATATGTTGTTCTCCGGAAGGAGTACGACTATTTTTACGTGACTTTAAAGGTCACTACGTGTCCAGAGACATGGATCACCGACTGCAGAATTTACCTACACATTTATGGGCACAAGGCCCCACTGATGTTGGTTGCATGAATATTACACCATATCGTGTCACACTAAAAACAGGAGTAATACTACCACGAATGCGACAATACAAGTTACCACCCGATGCTGTTGTGGCTTTGCTGCAAATCATTGACGAGCTCATTGCACAAGGAGTGGTTGTCGAAACAGACTCCAATGTATGTAATTCCCCGATAATTCCGATTCTTAAAAGAACGGATCCAAAGACACCACCAGTATATCGATTAGTTATTGATCTGCACGAATTAAATAAATGTATTGTACCACAATACCCCGTGGTCCCAGATATCTCTTCATTACTAACAGCTATTGACTCAGAAGCAACGTTCTTCACTGTAATCGATCTCAAGAATGCTTTCTTTAGCGTCCCAATAGATCCGGAAAGTCAATACTTGTTCGGGTTCAGTTTAAATGGACGAAGTTTTAAATTCACACGCGCACCTCAAGGATTTACAGAAAGCCCCAGCATCTATAGCCAAGCACTGAAACGAGAACTTGACAGTATCCACATGCCAGTTAACACTGCCTTGCTTCAATATGTCGATGATCTGCTGATCACCGCTCGAAGCGAACCTGAATGTGAAAAAGCGTCACTGACGGTTTTGAAATTTCTGGCCGACAAGGGGCACAAGGTGTCCCCTTCTAAGCTGCAATTCTGTGTCCAGCGAGTTGTTTACCTTGGGCACTCGCTGTCCAAGGAGGGAAGGCAGCTTACACCCGACCGCATCCAGTTAATCGCTAACATGCCACCACCCAAGACACAAAAGGAGGTACGGGCTTTTATAGGCCTCACTTCATACTGTAGGCAGTGGATCCCTCAATATGCATTTCTAGCAAAACCACTCATCCAGTTGACAACACAGGAGGCAGCCACATCGACTGTCCTCCCTTGGACTCAAGAACATGCACACGCCTTTGAAAGTTTAAAGAAAGCTTTATGCCAAGCACCTGTTTTAGCAACACCATGTTACAGCAAACAGTTTACACTCTTTATTACAGAACGCGAAGGTACTGCTTTGTCAGTACTCACTCAGGAACAAGCAGGATCACACAAACCATGTGCTTATTTCTCTAGTACATTAGATCCAGTAGCTCAGGCTCTTCCTGCGTGCCTGAAATCGGTGGCAGCAACAGCTTTAGCAATCAGACAAAGCGATGCCATAGTGTTAGGACACCAATTGACAGTACAAGTACCACATGCAGTGGAGGTTCTTTTGAACCGCACACAAACACAACACTTGACTATAGCGAGACTCACCGGTTACGAATTAACATTGTTTCAGCCACACATAGAAATCAGACGTTGTAATACGTTAAACCCTGCCACACTGTTACCAGTGGGCGGAACAGATCCATTGGCACATGATTGTGTCGAAATTATTACTATCACGACGAAACCCAGACAAGACTTGACAGATATCCCTTTGTCAGATCCAGACTTGACATTGTATGTAGATGGGTCATGTATGAGAACAAGTACAGGAGAGTTAGTGGCTGCTTACGCAGTCACAACAGACACTGAAGTCATTGAAACAAATCGTATTAACACTTTGTCAGCTCAAGCAGCAGAGCTCATCGCTCTGACACAAGCCTGTATTCAAGCCAAAAATAAGAAAGTCAACATATACACAGATTCACGTTATGCATTCGGAGTCGTCCATGACTTCGGCGTACTTTGGCGAGAGAGAGGTTATTTAACTTCTCACGGTGCCCACATCCAGCACGGACCCCTCATTCAAACCCTATTAGACGCGATTCATCTACCTACTGCAATATCGATTATGAAATGCAAAGCCCATACAAAAGTTACCGATATCATTTCTCAGGGTAATGACCTAGCTGACAGAACAGCTAAACAGACTGCTCAGAATCAGACTCTCACAACTGACATGACAAAGACAATAGTTCCGACACTAACACATTGCATGACCGTTAAGGATCCCGCCCTTGATGTAATTGACATACAGACACATGCTACACCAGAAGAAGTAAAGAAATGGACTGAATTAGGAGGGATCCAAACGGATCAAGGATGGATGACGAAGGAAAAATCTATATGGTTTCTTCCCGACTCTATGGTTCAAGTCATCATTAACACAATACATAGTCCAGCGCACCTAGGAGAAAAAGCTATGCTAGACAGCATTCAACACATTTGGTTCAACAAACACTTGCGAGCAGCAGCTAAACAAAAAGTTCGTACCTGTATGATATGTTGTCAGTTTAATCCAGGTAAAAGCATCCCCGTAGAGCAGGGTGGATTTCAACCTCCTAATCATGCTTTTGAAGTCCTCCAGATGGATTATATCCAGATGGAACGATGTCGAGGATTCAAATATGTTCTCGTAGTTGTCTGTGCTCTTTCCCGTTGGACAGAAGCATACCCGGTTTCAGATTACACTGCTCCGACTACTGCCAAACAGTTAGTTCGAGAATTCTTCCCACGATACGGTTTACCACGTGTTGTCTACTCAGATAACGGCCAGCCGTTCTCATCCGAACTAATGAAACACGTTTCCCTTTTGTTAGGCTACCAATGGAAATTCCACTGTGTCCGGCATCCCGAGGCCGCAGGTCTCGTGGAACGCCATAATCAAACTCTGAAAATTAGATTGTCCAAAATATGTAGGGAAAAAGGTGTCGACTGGATAGTAGCCTTACCAGTTGCGCTCTTTTACATGAGAATGGTAGCACATTCTCGAACAGGGCTATCCCCGTACGAGGTGATCTTCGGTAGACCACCAAATATGTGGGGGACGCCTATACCTCGCAAAATCACTGATGTTGACTGTAATATGCTGACAGATTACCTGGCTTCCTTGATGTCTGCACTACAATCTTGTCGTTCACAGGTAACCGCAGCTTTTCCCGATAATACTGAGGTGAAGCCCCATGACGTAGTTCCTGGTGACCTGGTTTTGGTCAGGAATTTCGACCGGAAGACCCAACTGGATCCTAGGTGGAAGTCGCCTAAGTTGGTTCTACTGACTACAAGGACTGCCGTGAAGATTGAGGGTCGCAAAGGGTGGTTGCACTCGAGTCATATCAAGAAATTTTATGGACTACCATCCAGTGTGAATACTCAACCCTGTATTCCCTCACAGACAGACTCAAAGCTCCCCTTGGTTGAGAAATCAAAACCAGAACTTTATAAACTAAAATTGAGGTCTAGTAAGTCAGACAATTTGATTGTTTAAGTCCTCTCCAAGGTGAATCGGTTGAATTTGTTTCTGACATGTATCCTCTAGACCGGAATAGAGAAAGAAATCATCAGATGCAGCTCAAAAAGCATGCGTATTGTAAATCACTTTGTAGTCACTGCACAGTAACATTATTAATTTTGTTTTTTCTAAGTCTTCTGATCATTATTTTTAGCATACTATTGCATATGTATTACCCTATTCTTAAGCGTGCTTACAATATAACTGCAGAACATTCTTTTAGCGAATTACCTCCGCATGAGTTGTCATATAGATTTGCGCTGCGCAACAACACATTCATTAGTTACATCATTCCCATCAGACCAGCAATGCCACAAATTGTTGGATATGTGGCCGACTCCCTCCCTATCAGAACTATAAGGGAGTTTTGCCCCTCTTTCCCTATCCGTTCACACACAATGGCTCCTGTGGAGCATGGTTTAGTTTGATTAATTCCCTAGATTCAAATTCCGCAGTTTATCAGGACAACTGGGTTTGGGGAAACCTGAACCTAGTTTTGCTTAAAGTCTGCTACCCTAACAAGGAGGGACTCCCCAAAAGAACAGGAACTGATCTAGAAAATGAAGTATATGGATTAGGTAATTTTACACTTAACCTCATGATCCTGAACGTTGAATCTGAAGCTACACCAATCTTGCCCGCCATGTCAGTATTCCCAGTAAAAGGGGAATTATGTATAAGAAAGAATGGTTCCATACACATGGGCCATAGTAAATGCACCACTGTAATAAAATTCAGTGATCAAGGCAAGTCTACATTTAGAGCTTCCCATCATTCCTACTTCATATGTGGCCAGACCGCATATATATGTCTACCTCTAGATTGGGATGGTACCTGTTACATAGCATTCCTTCTGCCACCTGTTTTCCTAGCTCCTCCAGATTATCATAGAAATACCCATTTAGTACACAATAGACAACAGAGAGATCTCCCAATTGTCGATTACACTGAAACAGCATGGGAAAAATACACTGATTTCAATAAAGGATTCTTTCCCTATATAGGTACAGTCACTAATAGTAAGCTGATACGTAGATTAACCAGAACCCTTGAAGCAGTAGTGAACGAGACTATTTCCGCTTTAGGCAATTTAACAGAAGAGCAGTCTGCTATGCGGATTGTTGTGCTTCAAAATCGTCTTGTCCCTGACGTCATCCTGGCCGATAGGGGCGGAGCTTGTAGGGTCATCGGATCAAGTTGTTGCATTTTCATACCAGAAAATTCGCCGTCAGTATATAAAGCCATAACCCGCCTTCATAAGATTATAAGCCAGATACACCAGAGTCCAGGCACCTGGACTTGGTCCGGTTGGTTCTGGGGCGTGTTGTCAGCCTGGGGATGGAGAATCCTATCCTTCCTGGGTATTGGCTTTCTCATACTATTCAGTTGCTGCTTATGTCTACAATGCGGGCCAGCGATTTGTGGTCTGTGTGCCACATCGTGTATCCCACATCCACGTTTTCATTCAAGATCCCGGAAGAAGAAAGAAGAACAAATGATGCTATATGAACAGATCGATGGATTGATGAAGATCGATATCTCCTGAGGGTCCGTAGGGGACAAGGAGGGAATGAGGAAATATGAATTTTGTGATCAGTTATGTCCCCTATCGTAGACCCCAACGGCTCCATGTACATGCTATAAGTACATGTATGTTCCCTCCTGCTCCAGTTTTGAAGACGCAAATATATGTGCGTCCACCGTCAACATGTCCTCTTTCAGATCCGCCATGAATGGGTCAGATATTCCATTCCTAAGTATGAAAGGCCACCGACTTTATGTGGTTCACTTTCCACATTTTACAGATTCAGGCGAGTAGGCCCTGAATTCTGTCATCAAGCCTTTTCCTGCCTTCTGCCTCTGAAAGCTCCAGTCTGAGCCTGCATCTGTATCCATGAACTTTGTCCTACTCCCTGCGCGGCTAACGGTGCCTGATCCAGCCTATCGCCTGCCAAAAACTGTATTTCACCTTCAAGATTATCTCCTCCCTCCTCATCCGATGCATTCCTGTCTAGTAGTTTAGGTAAACATTCCTCCAGCTACCGTGCAAAGGGGCCAGGCCTCGCTGTCCTCATGCAAGTAATTCATAGCCCCGTTACCATGGAATATTCCTACCCCCTCGCATCTCATGTAGACACTTAGACGCTTGTACACGCACTAACAGTCAGTATAGAATAGATTCTATCCTAGAGACCTTCCCTTTTGGATAACACAGTTCTTTAAACATAGGATATTAGATATGATTTGGGATTAGGTTGACATGACCCCCAGACTTCTGTCTCCACATGTAGAGCTAAATGTCCAGTCCCCTTCACCTTCTAGTTGCACGTCAATCACACGTCATGCGGCTGCGCGCGCATCTCTGCCAAATATTTCTGCTGACATTGCAGGATTCTTTTATGGATCCACCCACTTGTGACATCATGTTTAATGACGTATTTTACTTACACCCATGAATACGCCTCTATTAGCTACGTATGTACCTTTTATCTATACTATCAGCTGTTACGCCTCTTGCATCTGTTTCACTGTAATGTATTTTCTATAAAACTGCTTATCTGTCAATAATATATGCCCTTCCTTCCTGAACTTTCGTGGTGATGGAATAGAATGCCTACAATTCGAATTGTATTCCTTTGTATAGGAATAAAGCCTTTTAAAACCTCTAATACCACGGATTCTGCCTCTTATTTTTACTGAGTTATTCTTAATAGACTTTACCGCATAAAAAATAGTACCGGTAACGAAATATTTACCACATCGGTACACCCCAGATATTAGCGGGCCTACCAAATATCACCTCATATGGTGATATTCCAGAGCGAGAGTGGGGAGTGGTTCTCACAGACAACAAGGCTAAGGGTAAGAGGTCAGGCCATTTCAACCCTGTGGTGTCTTGCAGCTTAGCCAATTTCAACTTTAAAATCCCATTATACTTTTCTACCAACCCCGCTGATTGAGGGTGGTGGGCAGCGTGGAATTTTTGCCTAATGGATAAACCGCTACAAATGTGCTCGATAAGGTTGGCATTAAAATGTTTTCCGTTCTCACTCCAAATTACGCGTGGCAAACCATACCGAGGGAAAAACTCCTTTACTAAAGCTTTGGCTGTGGATAGAGCGGTATTTTCCTTGGTGGGGTATGCCTCCACCCATTTACTGAATGCACAAACCACTACTAGAACATACTTCAGATTATTTACCCGCTCTAATTGAATAAAGTCCATTTGTAACACCTCAAAGGGTAAGGTAGGGGGCGTAAAATTACCTTTCAGTACAGGGACACTACCTCCTGGATTATGCTATAAACAGATCATACAGTTCTGGACCAAATGTGTTGCAGTCTTATTAATATTGGTGTTATACCACACAGAATCTAATACTGCACAAATACCTTTAACACCTATATGTGCAGGGCCGTGTGCCATGGATACTATCACATTCACAAATGTATTTGGCAGTAACCACCTGCATTTGTCTGACAGGTCGATCCAACATCCATTTTCGTCTAGTTTCCCTATCTGCTCTTGCCAATGCACTAGTTCTTCAGGGGTTGCTTCTTGTTGTATTTCTCTAACACTATCCATAGTGCTATTGAATATTTCTGTTTCTACCATTCCTCTCGATGAACTGGCTACAAACGTAGAGGTGGTGTTTGACTGGGCAGTTTCCTTAGCGATTCTGTCAGCAAATGAATTTCCTTTGCCTACATCATCGATTACAGCTTTATGGGCGCTACATTTAACAACAGCAATTCCCTTTGGTAAAGTCAGGGCAGTCAACAGTCTCAAGACCAACGGGCCGTTCCTTATCTTCTGACCATGCGAAGTAAGGAAACCCCTTTCTGCCCATAACCTACCAAAGTTATGCCTACACCGAAAGCGTATTGGCTATCGGTGTAGACATTCACTCTCAAACCTTCACTTAACTCACAAGCTCGAAGCAAGGCTACTAATTCGGCAGCCTGGGCAGATTGATAAGACACTTTAGCCGTTTCAACTACAGTTTGGAGAGTGGTAATCGCATAGGCGGATGTGGTAGTGCCATTCGGTAACTTTAAACATGAGCCATCGACATATAACTCCTCTTGTGGGTCAGATAAGGGAATGTCTGTCAGGTCTATCCGTCCCTTCGTTTCTTCTTCTGTCCGAAATATACAGTCATGTATGTCCTGATCTTGTTCTTCCGAAGGGAGGGGTAGTAACATGGCAGGGTTCAGAGTGGCACATCTTTTGATAGTGATGTGGGGTGCGAACAGGGTCAATTCATACCCTGTAAGACGCGCACTAGTTAAGTGCTGCGTCTTGGTCCTGTTTAATAATACATCCACGGCGTGAGGCACCATCACCGTGAGGTCAGTATTCAGGACGAGCCCTTCTGAATGTCGAATTGCCACCGCAACAGCCGCCGTGGCCCTTAGACAACTGGGAAGTGCTCTGGCGACATTATCCAATACCGCCGAAAAATATGCACAAGGTTTTTGCTTACCACCAAAACCATGTGTTAACACAGAAAGCGAGCAACCGTCCACCTCATGCACGTAGAGTGTAAAAGGCTTCCGGTAGTCAGGAGTGCCAAGCACAGGAGCAGAACAAAGAGCAGATTTCAGAGAGACAAAAGCGTCCTGACATTCAACAGTCCAAGGTAAAGGTTCAAGCACATCTTTAGTTGTCAAGTGTAGTAGGGGTTTAGTCAGAAGGGAAAAGTTAGGAATCCACTGGCGACAGTAAGAGGTTATGCCAAGGAAAGCGCGGACATCACGTTGCGTGAAAGGAACAGACATGTTAGATATAGCTGTTATACGATCAGGAGTTAGACGCCTACCCTCCTTCGACAGAAGATGACCTAAATAAGTCACCTCCGGTCAACAATATTGAAATTTAGACAAGGATACCTTATTACCATGGTTTGCCAAATGCTGCAGCAATTGAACTGTAGCGTCCCGGCAACCCTGTTTGGTATCCGAAGCCACCAATAGATCATCCACATATTGTAACAGTACGTTACCATCGGGCAAAGTTAGAGTATCCAATAGGGCTTTGAGTGATTGACTATAAATACTAGGACTTTCTGTATAGCCCTGAGGAGCGCGACAAAACCTGAAGCTGCGACCAGCTAATGAGAATCCGAAAAGATATCGGCTATCAGGATGTATGGGGATGCTGAAGAAAGCATTTTTCAGATCAATCACAGAGAAGTATCGAGCTGTAGGAGGAATCATAGTTAATGTGGTTATATCAGGCACCACGGGATACTGAGGTACCACGATCTTGTTTATTTCTCGCAAATCAATCACAAAACGATATGTATCTACATAATCAGGGTTGCAATCTACGGGGGCCCTTTTAAGAATAGGTAGAATGGGACACATATTGGAGGTTGTCTCTTCCACCACCCCAGATCGGATCAGATCCTGAATAATGGACAACAAGGCTCGTTCACCTGCAGGGGCAATTTTGTATTGCGGTATTTTCAGTAAACGAGCATTTTGCTTCACGGTAATTGAGATTGTGGGTATCCTCAACAAACCCACATCAGTGTCTCCGGTAGCCCAAAGGGTTTTTGGAATCTTCGCAAATTCAGGGGGTAAGGTGTCCGTCTCAGAGAAATACTGCACCGAAGGTGGTTGGACAGTCAGATAGACACCATCTGGGGAACAATATATACGAGCATATAACTTTTTCAATAAGTCTATGCCTAATAAATTCTCTCCACATTGCGATGTTAAAAGGAATGGTGAATCAATAGAAATAGGGCCCAGAGTGAAAGAAAGGGGGAGGGAAATGGGGCTCACCACCGGAGTTCCAGGGAAACCTACGGACACAGTCAGTCAGTCAGTCAAAGTACTTTATTTCATATTTAGAGTATAAATTCATAAAAAGTCACAAACGGCACAAATTTTAAATATACTTCCAAGATAAAAAAAGAAATCAAGTGCCATCAGAGTGTTTAACAATCCATATCCATTCTAGATTTCAAAGTAGATTTTAAAAAACGGACAATAAAATATGTACAGTCCCTTTTGGTCTTGCCAGTAAAAAGTGAAATGTGTTGCATCTGAACCTAGTTAACAAAAAATTTTCATGTGAGGTGAGAGATGACAATAGGTAGGGCTCAGCAGTGAGGGTCGTGATTAGTGGCATGAAAGCCCGGACACTTGGTTTCATGAGCTCGATCCCCTCCCTTTCCTGCCTCCTATGATTCAGGAAAGCGATTTTAAATAATGGAATATCATTCTTAAGGATTTCTTCAGGGTTAATAAATAAAGAACCCCTTCCCAGTTGTTCAAATCCCTTTTTGAAATAATTAAACCAGGGGATTCATGCCATGTTCTCTAATGCCAAGCAGTCCTTAAGTATAGCACGGGTCAGGGGAATGTCCGGGTTAAGCCAACACTGTAGCCAAAAGAGCAAGGGGTGCAGTGCTAGTTGGTCGGCTATGTAAGGTACTCCTAATTCTTCATGAACCACCAAGTTCGGAGTACTTTGCGGGACACATAATAATCTTTTAGAAACTTGTTTTCCTCGACCTGTAGAGGTTTCGTTACACCGCGTCCCCACAGCTCACTACCATAGGTTGCTATGGCGACACTCTTGGCACTATAGACCTGAAGCATAGCCCCCGTCGGTTTCTTACCCAGTTTTGAAGCAAAATTAAAGATTGCAGCATTTGCCCTGGCCATCTCCCCCTTTTTTTTGTGTATCGCCGCCTCCCACTTTAGCTTATCGTCGAAAAGAACTCCTAAGTATGAGAACACCTTGGTGCTAGGAATTATGTCAACCCCTGTTATAAACTGAAATGCCTTTCTGGTACACTTATCCAGTCTCATAGTGAAAGACTTGGTGCTGTTAATCTTTAAGTCTAGATTTTTCATAAACTCATAAAATGAGTTTAACAGGGTTTGGAGCCCTAATTCTGTCCTAGCTATTATTTCAGCATCATCCGCGTATAGCAAAACGGGAATACCCCGTTTATCTATACGCGGAAAATCTGCACCAGTCTCTATCAGGGTGCTCTCAAGATCGTTTATATAAAAATTAAATAAAAAAGGAGCCATAATGCAGCCCTGCCTTACACCTTTCTTGATTGAGAAATCATTTGTTACTTTCAGGTGCTTACTGTACATAACATTAGCCCGGGTTGAGGAATGTAAATCTCTTAAGAAATATATCAATCCCCTGTCTACCTCTCTCGCCTCCATGGACTGCCAAAGTTTAGATCTGTTAACACAATCAAAGGCCGATGATAAGTCCATGGAGGCGAGATGTATTGAACCGGGCTACACCACGGTGTATTTATTTAGCAGCAGATATAAATTGAGGCACTGGGTAGTGGTCGAACGCCCTTGATGAAAGCCGTACTGACAATCTGATAACAAATTATTATTGTCTGCCCAGTCCTGCAGTCTATTTAAAATAGCTCGCCCCATTACCTTAACAACCGAATCAATAAGTGATATCGGTCTATAGCAGCTAGTATCAAGTCAAGTCAAGTCAAGTCAAGAAAGTCTTTATTTCGAATATTTCATCTTAAAAGACATAGATAAAAATACATTTAAGAAAATATGCGATAATTTACATCATTTACATAAAAACCATTTATAAATACATAACTCTTTAAAAACAGGAATAAAAAGGTATTAAATGGTTAAAGAACACGACTTGAATTAGTTAAAACAGACTCCAGGAGAGTAAAAATTGCTATAATTCTGAGGTAGGAGGCAGAATGTTACGAGAATTATGCCTGCTCCGTAGGAGCCAAGCCCATCTAATGTATTTAGCTAGACCAATAACCACAAGGGGAGATGTATCTGTCTTAAGAATCATTTTGGCAGCCTGGGCAGATCTTACGCCTAGTTCACGACACACAGGCCGCAACCAAACTCTTCTGGGTTGGTCATATACCGGACAGACAAATAGAAAGTGATCGTCTGATTCGACTAGATTCTTACAGGTTGGACATTTGTCATTGCCGTTAATAGACCATCCAGAAGTGAAAGAGCATAATGGGAGGGGCCCTATTCTGAATTGATGATACAATTTCCGGTCCAACTTCTTAGTTATTACATCCCAGTATGCCTCAAGAGTGGGTTGATCCTTAATAGACAGATAACATGTTGTCAAAGAGTTGGCAGTCAAGGAAGAATGACGTTTGTGCTGTGACCAAAGCCAGTAGGAATCCCTGAAGACTTTTTTAGGGGGAAAAACGGCCGTCACAGGGTGAGACCACAGATCGCCCATACCCATATCTATCAGAATAGATTTAATTTCTGTTAACCAGCTAATTCTATGGGAGCCCGCCATGTCTTTTACCTCCAGCAGTGCCCTTGCATAATGAGATAACTCCGGGGTGGTCCATATGCGACGCCAAAACGCCAGAGGCCTGTACCGGGTCATATCTTCAATGGGCTGACATCCTAGATCGTATAGCAAGGGAATACGTGGGGCTGATGTGGGTAGCCCAACTATAGACCTCAAAAAGTTGTTTTGGGCCACCCTCAGAGGGTCCAGTTTGCTGAACCCCCATAACTCAGCATCATACATAACAGCTGGGATAATTTTGGACCCATAGATTTTGATCAACGGAGCTACTGGTTTGGTGCAAGATAGTGAGGTTCTGTAGCGATCCGAACCCGTGTATTCGGTATCGTAGTACTGACACGATTTTGGTACCAATGAACCGTAAATGATCCATTATATGCATGACAGTGTTTTCGCTGCGCAACTAGCATGAATTCACTGAGAAATAGGGCATTCTGTTGTTAAGTCATGGCATCCATTTTAGTTACGGCATCCATTTTGTTTCTTGCCCTCACATAGTCAATGAACGGGCGATGACCCCGGCAGAATCACCTTGTTAAGGATACGTAAGCTCGAGCCCCGAGAAAGGCTGACGCGGCATGACTAGGCAGAATCAAGCTGCCTCCCTTGCCTGAGGCCAGTCCTGCTATACTGGTTCTCGTGTCCATTGTCCTGACTGAAAGGCCGAAGACGGTAGCCATGCCCGTTTATGATCCATAAACACCTCTTATCCTACTTTTCAATCCTTTGCACCTGGCTCTGCTCCTCTCCTTCTGGGCTTTTACAATGGGGAGGTTACGATTTTTATGATGGGGAGGATCGGGCAAAGAATGGAAAACTGACAAGGGGACCTGATCGAATACCGAAAACCTACGATTAGTTATTGTTTGATGTCTATTTACTGTTTGTTTGGGATACCGGGTTGGGCATGAGAAATATTCGTGTAATGTTGCCTAAAGACATTTTTCGTGTATTTAAGGAACAACCCACTTAATGCAATTTGAACAGTCTCGTAGATTCTGCCTCTGTGTGGTTCCTATGACTTCTGTGTCCCTGCAGTGAATAAATCTTGGTCTCTGACACCACCATCGAGAAACCCGCGTCTCTGTTTATTTGTGCACCGAGACAGGAAGGAACTCAGGGGTCTTCGGGTGTTGTTTCCCTGACACCTCTGGACTCTTAAAAGTCCAGAACCTCAAATTGGCGCCCAACGTTGGGCGACGTCATCCGGTACCGGTCCAAAGCCTGAAAAGTTCGAGGAGTTTTGTGTGAAGATTCCGGAGGGAGGTACCCCGCTTCATCGATCCCTGCATGTCGTAAAAGTGGCCCGACGATCTCTTCCACGAGGGTTCCCGTTCCCAGACGGCTACAGAGGACCGCTGCCTTGACTGTCGCCCTGTCTTGGACCCGAGGTGCAGACCTTAGTACGGCGAGACGTAGACGGGTTCTCCTTGGTGACGTCTTCCACATTTCAGTTAAGTATTAAGTGGGTTGCGCTCAGTTTGGTCGTTCTTTGTTGCTCTGGTTTAATTCGTAGATTATCATTGGTTGCTCTTGTTTAGATAATCTTTGTTTTGGTATTGGTTCATTTTGGTAGGCCTAAGTTCCCTGCGCATTTTGGTTGGAATTTGTCTTTGTTTGACATGACTAACAGTAGTAATTGTTTCCTGTCCTGGTTACGTTGCAACGGGGATTCCCGGTTGGAGGATTCGTGTTCGGTTCCTCCGATTGGAACTCCTACATATGAGCTCTATTGTAAACACGGTGTAGGTCCTATTGCGTATAATGAAGTATGGGTCCGTTATACCAGAAAAGATGGTGTCCTTAGTTGGCCACCGCATGGTAGCTTCGAAAGCGAAATTCTAGACAATCTAGAAATGAAGTTGTTTAAAAGAAAAGCCCGGCCGGCAATGTTTGATTCTTTTCGCATATGGCGTAAAGAAGCCAAACAGAGAGAAATTAGGAAGACGAAGAAAGAACAGAAAGAGAAAGGGTTGACTTTAATGGAGTCTGCTAGGCAGCTGCATGTCAACGAGACTGAGAAAGCAATGGAGATGGCGAATAGAAAATATAATTTGGCAATTGATAAATGTTACCCTGTATTGCCATCTTGTCCTACTAAGCCGATAGAGGACCATGAAAAGGATCCTCTGTTGTCTTACCTGTTAAATTCACCTCCACCGTATGCACAGGGTATTACAGTACCACAGTTACTACCTGTTGTACAGCCAGCTGCTGGTCAGCCTGGAATAGTTGCTCCACTTCCTTTGATTCCAGCTCCTGTCCTTCCCGTGGTTAATGTTCCTTCGGCACCCCCTCTTCCTGGGTCGCCTGTTCCGCCTTTGCCTGTCGTTTCGCAAACTGCTTTACCTACTACTCCCACCCTTACTATTTCATCTGCTCCAGCTGCCCTGTCCCCGAACCCTGTGGACATTCTGACTCCGCTTTCCGTTCGTCGGAAAATAACCGACTGTGTAACTAATATCTTAACTCCTCTCTACAGGTCTTTTATTGGGACCCCCGTTTCTGACTCTATACAGAGACGTAGCCAGCTTCCTGGTCCCCAGGAACGAGAAATGTTAGATTCGACAGCTCTTAGGTGGATGTCGAAAGCTGCGAAGTATGATGCACGAAGAGTGTTAGATACCTTTATGCAATGGAATGAACCAACTCAACGTTACGTTTTTGACGTGATGTGTTCTCTTGTGCGTGAGGAATGGTAAGATGATGACTTAGATTCCGTCCCTTCTGATATGATAAATGTTCAGCAGAAATTTGCCGCAGGAATGGTGATAGGTTCAGAAGTAAGGGAAGCGATAGAACTGATTTTAGCTTATAGGGATGATTTCCCTCTTCGAGCGCCAAGGGACCCTGATGGTTCACCGATTACTAGGAAAAGACGAGGTCAATATCCGATGAGGGAAGTTCCACCGATATGGCGCGATGCAGTCCGAGCTGATGCGGCTAATGGTATTGCAGCTGCTCCGGCACAATTCCAGAGAGTGTGGATACACATCCCTTGGAAGCGGGCCGAAGTATTAGCAGTAAAACAAGCGCTGCCGGACCCGCGTAAAAACCCTGCTGGTTATTATAAAGAGTTAACACAGACAGTTCAAGCGTGTGTCATGAATTTGGCAGACATTGAAATGCTATTTGGCAATGTAGTGCCACAGCCTATATGGGCCAAGATTCGGCAAGAGAACCACCCGGTCGCCCTAGGAGGTGATTGGCCAGCTATTGTAGCAGCAGATGCGCAACAAGTTGGCGGTGCTAGACCTGAACCTCTGATTGCTGCCTTACCTGGCAGAATAATTAATCTGATGAAAACGCTGATGCCAGCGTTACGAGTTAATTGGGATAAACTATCGGCATGCAAGCAAAAGAAGGACGAAAGCGTCTCTGACTTTTTCACTAGATTTGAAGAGACCTTCGTAGACCACAGTGGGCAAGATATGAGTACTGAGGGAGGCCAGAGGTTGTTTCTCGACAAGTTCGTGTTTAATTTACTAACTGAGCTTAGTAACAAGTTAAAGGATTCTGAAAGTGCATGGGCAGTGTCGACGACAGCACAGATACTTGCAACTGCTCAGTATTACGAGAATAGAGAGAAAGAAGAGAAGGAAAAGTCAGAAAAGAAGACAAAAGATTTGAAGACTAAAGTACTATTGCAACAGGCGTATCCGCCTCGCTCGAATCAGTCAGATTCACAGCAGCGACCCCAGTTTCAGCAACAGCCACAATTCCAACAAGGGACGTCCCAAAGATTTAATTATGGTTTTTCCCGACAACAGTTAGCATGGAATCAGTGTGCCTATTGTAAAAAGGAGGGTCATTATAAGAATGAGTGTCCGGTACTGCACGCACAGACTAGTGGTGTCCCAGCTCAGAGAGGTAATGTTGGGTTTATGCAAGCTCCTAGAGGTAGAGGACGTGGTACAATGACACCACAGGCCGATCGCCCATCAAATTATTTCGATCAGCGAAATGTACAACCTGTGCAACTAGGTAGATCTCCACAGTATCACGTTGAAGATTACTATGATCATAATGAAGAGATTCAGAGAAGCGAGTACTAGGACAGCCACAGGCAGAGAGAGGGAGTAGTATCAGTTCCAGTTGATCAGAGTGGACCTTATGTCGCAGTAGTTACATCAGGCGTGGTCGAACCGTTTCTGTTGGATACTGGTGCGGCAAAAAGTTCAATTATGCATGCGAAACTCCCTGGCGCACCTTTGTCTGGCTTAACGAACACTTCAGTAGGTTTCTCAGGCGCCCCTGTTCACAATCCTGTTTCTAGTCCTTTATCAATTTCTGTTGGGCCATGCGAGCTAGAAGCACCCCTTATCCTAACAACCGGTTGTAATGAGAATCTGCTTGGTTTAGATCTGTTGAAACGCCTGCATGCGACACTGTACTGTTCTCCTTCAGGAGTACAGCTCACATTAGGCAAAAGAGTCATCTCTCCAATGTATATGTCGATGGATAAGCTCCCACCGGAGCTGCGTTCTCTCCCTGATACTCTTTGGGCGACTGGTCCTAACGATGTAGGCCTCTTGGAAATTCCCCCTTATGTGGTAAGTCTGAAAGCGAATGTTAGATTCCCACGAATCCCACAGTATCGGATTTCGAATGAAGGTGAACGTGCACTCTTGCTGATTGTGAAAGACTTAATACAGAAAGATGTGATAGAGGAAACTAGAGGAAATGTCTGCAATAGTCCTGTTCTGCCGATTTTAAAACGCACTGACCGGTCTAAACCTCCAATCTACAGATTTGTGATTGACCTCAGAGAAGTTAACAAAATAGTGATTCCGCAGTTTCCTGTGGTACCAGATATCACTGCATTATTGACGTTGATTCCTGCCTCAGCCTCATGGTTTACAGTGATCGACTTGAAGAATGCCTTCTTCAGCATTCCGATAGCCGAGGAAAGTAGAGACATTTTTGGTTTCTCCTTAGGAGGTCGCAGTTTCAGATTCAAACGCACTCCACAAGGTTATTGTGAGAGCCCCTCAATTTACAGCCAAGCATTGAAGAGTCAATTAGATGCTCTTGTACTTCCTCCTGGTGTTGCTCTGATCCAATATGTAGATGATCTTTTACTGGCTACTGATGACAAGGAAACTTGCAAAATAGCTACAATTTCTTTATTACGTCATTTGTCAGACTTACATCACAAGGTTTCACCTTCTAAACTGCAATATTGTTGCCAAGAAGTGACCTACTTAGGTCATCTTTTGTCAAGGGAGGGAAGAAGGTTGACCCCAGAGAGAATCAAAGCAATTTCGCAGATGACTGTACCAAGCACACAGAGAGAAGTACGTGCGTTTTTGGGTATTACGTCATACTGCAGGCAATGGATCCCACATTTTTCTCTCATGGCGAAACCATTGGTGGCCCTGACTGGAAAAGGTGTTCCGAGCCCTTTGCCATGGTCTGATGAATGTCAACAGAGCTTCTCCGACTTACGTGATGCGCTGTGTTCAGCTCCTGTGTTGGGTACTCCTGACTACAGTAAGCCGTTTACTTTATATGTCCATGAAAGAGAAGGTTGTGCGTTGAGTGTATTAACGCAACAATTTAGTGACAAACAGCGGCCTTGTGCATATTTCTCATCCACATTAGACCCGGTAGCCAGAGCATTGCCAAGTTGTTTGAGAGCTACAGCAGCAGCTGCAGTGTCTATTCGACAGTCTGCTGGACTAGTCATGAACAACATGTTAGTAGTCATGGTTCCACATGCTGTGTATACACTCATGAATCGAACGAAAACTCAGCACCTCACCAGTGCTAGACTATCAGGCTATGAGCTGACGCTTTTGGCAAGTCACATTCAGATCAAGCCATGCAACATATTGAATCCAGCAACGCTGTTGCCGACTACTCAGGAGTCGAGTGATTCAGAGCCCCATGATTGTTGTTTCAGAACTGAGGAAGAGACAAAAGGTAGGATTGATTTAAAAGACACTCCGTTACTAGATCCAGATGGCACTTTGTACGTCGATGGGTCATGTTTCAAACTACAGAATGGTGATGTGACGGCCGCGTATGCAGTTACGACTTTGAGTACGATTGTTGAGACCGCAAGAGTAAGTCAGAATTCTGCTCAAGCTGCAGAATTAATTGCATTAACAAGAGCGTGTGTTTTAGCTGAGGGAAAGAGAGTGAATGTGTTTACTGATAGCCAATACGCCTTCGGCGTAGCACATAGTTTTGGACGTCTGTGGAAAGAAAGAGGTTTTCTCACGTCCCATGGGACTAAGATCCAACATGGACAGTTAGTCAGCGATCTATTGGAATCTCTGACCCTACCGAATGAAGTTGCGATTGTGAAGTGCAGTGCACATCGAAAGATTACGGATGATGTTGGCCGTGGGAATGCGTTCGCTGATGAGGTCGCCAAAGAAACGGCCAAAAACATGACGAGCCGAATGTACGTTGCAACGTCTGCAAGATGGATTGCTGAATCAGGGATGTGTGAGAATACGATTGAAAGTGTAAAGGCAATCCAGAATGAAGCAACTGAAAATGAGAAGAATGAATGGAAGGAGAAAACGGGTAAAATGGATTCAAGTGGATGTTGGGTTGATTTGTCTGAACAGCAGCGTTGGATGTTACCTGATGCGTATGTGCTCGCAGTAGTCACGATGGCGCATGGAGCGGCGCACATCAGTTCGAAAGGGATCTGTAAAATGTTAGCTCCAGTATGGAAGAATGATGGAATTACTAAGTGTGCGGAAAGAGTGGTGAAAAACTGCATGATATGCCTGATGCATAATCCTGGCAAGGGAACCCCAATCCCAACTGGTCATTTTGCTCCCCCTTCTTGTCCCTTTGAAGTGATTCAGTTGGATTTTATCCACATGGACAGGTGTAACAATCTTAAATATGTCCTAGTGGTAGTCTGTGCCTTTTCAAGATGGATTGAGGCATATCCATTAAAGGATAACACTGCTATGTCCACTGCCAAAATCCTCCTCAAAGAATACTTCCCCAGGTATGGTATGCCACGGATTGTTTGGTCGGACAATGAAAGCGAGTTTGTAGGGAAAGTCATGAAGAGTGTGTGTACGGGTCTGGGTATCACCCAGAAATTCCACAGTGCGAATCACCCACAGTCAGCAGGTTTGGTTGAAGGGTACAATGGTACCCTGAAGCTGAAACTTGCTAAAATTCAAGCTTCCACTGGTCTATCTTGGCCAGATGCACTGCCTTTAGCTCTACTGTCCACCAGAGCGACTGTACACTCTCGAGTAGGGCTTAGCCCATATGAGATTGTGTTCGGTCGTCCTGCTAATGTTTGGGGAGTCCCTAGGCCAAAGGAATTCAAACAGATCGAAAATCCAATGTTGATTGATTATCTTTATGACTTGACTGCTAAACTAAGCCTTATTCATCAACAGGTATTCGAATCCTTGCCTAAACTGCCAGAGAGTCCAGGCCACACGCTGAAACCAGGAGACCAAGTGGTGGTACGGAATTTTGAACGAACCCGGAACCTCCAGCCAAGATTCGTGGGCCCGTTCCAGGTGCTCCTGGCAACAAGAACTGCTGTACGCCTAGCTGGAAGAAAGAATTGGGTACACGCTAGCCATACGAAGCGTGTCCCTCTCCCACTCCCCTATGACAACTGGGTTAGACAGGGATTTGGTGTATCCGAGACAGAACCTGTTCCTAGGCTCATCCTTTTCAGTGATGCAGAGTACATAACGGACCCACGAACTGAAACGCAGAACTCTGACACCTCAGCAGGAACCGCTCCTTTGAACTTTGGACAGAGTGTTGTACAAAGTGAACATTTGTCACCTGTGGAGTCGAACATTTCTGCACCTGTAGACCAGCTATTCCAAGATCAAACAAGACCCGGGAAGTACAGATATAATCTACGTTCTCATGCTATGAACTAATGACATTGCATAATTACCTTTCTGTTTGAAAACTGTTTTGATCTTATCGCATTCCATTCAGTCAGGAAGTTTGCTCTAAATTTTTATCTTTTTGTTTTTGTTGTTCTCTCACCTTGCCGTCTGGGTTACCGTAGGGTCGTAACGTGTGCCTTGTTTTAATTTGCAGGGAACCAGACACAAGGTCGGTTCCTTCTGTTTACTTTGGGAACTCCCAGGGTAGACAGAGGCAATTTTTTAACAGGTACAAACCATCCGTTGCGAACGGTTGTAGAAGATGGAGCTTCCTGAACTGCGACGGGTTAACGTCATAAATGTGCACAAGACAAAACTATATGACATATTGTATAGCAAATGTTTTCTAATGCGATGTGCTCTGACACTTCTGATTGTTTTGATAACTTTGGTAGGCGGAATTATTTTTGGTATTCAGTTGATCTTTACACCTGTTACATCTACAGTATCTCCCCGTGTTCCCGTTTCTCCGACTGTTGTTTCTCTTCATTCTTTCCATCCTTTTCCTGCCCACGAGCAAGCACGACGCTCTGAGTTTATAAATAACACTTTCATTCAGCTCTTGCACCAACATCAACTAGTGGTTAACACAACACTGCTGGGTGTGTGGCTTGATACCACATACCATGGACAAGGGCATCCCTTATCTGGTTCTGCCCTTTAGTTATAATGGATCATTCTGGGCATTTCAGACCATGTTCGCTTATGCCCTAGAGACCTATCCTCCACGACCTCCGCATTCCACTAGGTATAACTCCGCTAATAGAGCCTTGGTAAAAGGAATCACTGACATGGTTAGAGACGTCAATAACACTCCGTTCATTCCCAAGGATGAATTGCGAGTTTACATGGATTGGAATGTTACGGAATATGGCATTACTTAGGGTGAGAACAAACGTAAAAGCTCGACTCCGATCTGGGTCGTACCCCACCAAGGTCAGGTCTGTTTGCAAGGAAATGGGAGGAATCCGAAAGCTCGACTAGGGAAGAGTGACTGTATCGAAACATACGTTTTCCCGTCACAGTCTTCCCCTGCATTTTTAGCTGCTAAGGGCACCTATTTTGTTTGCAAAGACAGAGCATACAAATGGCTGCCTGCTGACTTCTCAGGCTCATGTTATATCGCTCAACTGTTACCTCCGACATACACTGCTGCACCGGACTATCACAAAACTAGAGTTGTGAGAGGTGTTTTCAGTAAAGAAGATACTGCAGGCCAAGAAGCAGGAGACTTCTTCAAAGGTTTCCTTCCATTCTGGGGGCCTATGGCCAACAGTAGAAACTTACGTCAACTAACACGGGTAGTTGAATCCACTATCACCGAAACTGCGGGTGCCCTTAGTAACCTGACAGCTGAGCTTCAAGCGGATCGCCTCATGACGTTACAGAACCGTATGGTCCTTGATGTGTTACTTGCAGATCGAGGTGGGGTATGTAAGATGATCCAGTCGAGTTGCTGTGTTTTTATCCCAGATAATGCGCCAACGGTATATAAGGCCATCTCTAAGTTAAACAAAATCTCTGACTCTATTCATGTAGAGGAAGGTGACTGGTCATTAATGGGATGGTTCTGGAGTCTGTTATCTGCGTGGGGATGGAAGGTTTCTGATAGTCACTGGTGTTGCGTTGGTATTTTTATTTTCGTGCTGTCTCATTGTTCAGTGTGGTCCTGCCTTATGTAGCCTTTGTGTTTCGACATGCGTAAGAAGACCACCTGTTTTTAGAGATACGCCACGGGATAGAGTAATGCTTCAGCAACATATCAGTGACCTGATGAACATAGAAATGGACTCTGACATAGAGTAAGTTATTGCCTATGTAAGGGCAAAAGGACGGTCTGAGGTTCTGTAGCGATCCGAACCCGTGTATTCGGTATCGTAGTACTGACACGATTTTGGTACCAATGAACCGTAAATGATCCATTATATGCATGACAGTGTTTTCGCTGCGCAACTAGCATGAATTCACTGAGAAATAGGGCATTCTGTTGTTAAGTCATGGCATCCATTTTAGTTACGGCATCCATTTTGTTTCTTGCCCTCACATAGTCAATGAACGGGCGATGACCCCGGCAGAATCACCTTGTTAAGGATACGTAAGCTCGAGCCCCGAGAAAGGCTGACGCGGCATGACTAGGCAGAATCAAGCTGCCTCCCTTGCCTGAGGCCAGTCCTGCTATACTGGTTCTCGTGTCCATTGTCCTGACTGAAAGGCCGAAGACGGTAGCCATGCCCGTTTATGATCCATAAACACCTCTTATCCTACTTTTCAATCCTTTGCACCTGGCTCTGCTCCTCTCCTTCTGGGCTTTTACAATGGGGAGGTTACGATTTTTATGATGGGGAGGATCGGGCAAAGAATGGAAAACTGACAAGGGGACCTGATCGAATACCGAAAACCTACGATTAGTTATTGTTTGATGTCTATTTACTGTTTGTTTGGGATACCGGGTTGGGCATGAGAAATATTCGTGTAATGTTGCCTAAAGACATTTTTCGTGTATTTAAGGAACAACCCACTTAATGCAATTTGAACAGTCTCGTAGATTCTGCCTCTGTGTGGTTCCTATGACTTCTGTGTCCCTGCAGTGAATAAATCTTGGTCTCTGACACCACCATCGAGAAACCCGCGTCTCTGTTTATTTGTGCACCGAGACAGGAAGGAACTCAGGGGTCTTCGGGTGTTGTTTCCCTGACACCTCTGGACTCTTAAAAGTCCAGAACCTCAATAGTCTATGTTCTTTATACAACGCACCACCTAATTGTGAGTGCTTAAGACTAAGGAGGTCGATCTGGGGCCTCCAGCTTAAATTGTCAATGAACTGCGTCTATGAGGCTAATCGGGCGGTAGTTGGCAGGGGCAGAGCGATCACCCTTCTTATAGATAGGCAATATCTCAGCCCCAAACCCAGACACCGGGACCGATGCGCCACCAGCCAGGGCATTGGCTAAAGTTTGAAGGTAGGGAACCCATAGATCCTGTTCCTGCTTGAATAGATCGGCGGGAATACCGTCGGGGCCTGGGGCTTTTCCCGACGGCAATGATTTCAAAACAGACACTACCTCACTAGAGGTAAACTCAAGTGGAGCAGCACCACTAAAGACCCGTGGGGATTCTAAAGGCAACACCCTAGAAAAAAAATGTTTTTCAAAATAGCTGACCCACTGGTCAGGAGCTACATGGTTAGCCGGTATCATAGCATGTGGATTCCTAGCCCATTTTAAAAGGTGCCAAAAGTGGGTCATATTTCTGCCCTCGCAGGCCTCGAATAACTCTTGCCAACGTGATTCGTCCCATTTAGATTTTGCCAGGCTTTGGGCAAATTTATATGCGGCTCTACAGCTCCTGATCGTTTGCGGGTGTCTAGATTTGATTGCTGAGATAAGTGCTTTGCGTGAAGCTCTGCAACCACCATCAAACCAAGAGTTTTCTGGCTGGGAAACCGGTTTAGTAGTGGCAGGGACAGTTTTAATAAAAAAATGTTTAAGCCCTGTAAACAGTTCACTATGAATGTCCGGCATGGAGTTTATGATCCTCTCCCTTGATTCACAGTTAGATAACTTAAGCGTTGCTGCAATAATCAAATTCCTGATAGCGACCCGGGTAGAGGGGTCCGAAGCAATTTTAGGCCAACGAACCCTTCTCATGTCAAGGGATAGAGTAGCTTGCACATGCGGGACACTTCCAACATCAGTATATGGCTTGGCAAAGCTACTGTCCGATAAGGTCAGCATCAAGGGGTTATGGTCACTTTCTAATCTATCAGACACAACCATATCGACTACGTCGACCCACAACTCACAGTTCACTAGAATATAATAAATTCTGCTCCCGCATCTACCATTATTAAAAGTTATCTTCCCCTGCCTGTCAGATGTTGTTCTGCCATTAACGGCCCTCAACCCCATCTCCAGGCAGATCCCCTTCAAAAAGAGGGCTGCTTGAGTCCATTTACTAATAGGTGGTAAACCTAATTGCGGAATACCCCACACGGAGTCCTCCGCCTCAGATAATTTTCCATCGTCTAACCCCAGTGGTTCAAAACAGGTGTTGAAATCACCTGCCACAACCCGATGGCTGTCTCTTGTAGAATTACAGAGAAACTGTTCTAATACAAGAACTGTAGGGGAGCATTTACCTCCGGGTATTCCCCTAGAATAAATATTAATAACGAGAATATTTAAACCCTTTGAAGAGGTAATACGAGTGGCCAATATGTCAGGGCTATCTATAGGCACTTCCACAGCAACTATGCCTTCGCATTGGCGAACCCAGGTTGTCAGACCACCCGTTGGTCTCCCTCTGGAGCCCCTGGTGGCTGGTTTAGAGTAATTCATATACCCTACTCGAAAAATAGGGTCAGCCGCCCACGACTTCTGGAAACACCAGATATCCACCTGGTCAATAAAAGCCACCCAGTCAGGAGAAATTACTTTTGATTGGAGGCCAGCTATATTCCAGGAGGAGAGTGATAGATGGCAGTTGGTGTCTGGCGGTTTTAACATACGAATCTCCATATTAGGGTTAGTTGTAGGGCTAGCACTAGGGGAGCTTAGATGATCATGAGTGATAGGTACAATGGACTGTATTAGAGCTTGTGGCTCCCTACTAACAAACAATGGGCTCCTAGACTGGAATTTCCAGGGCTGTGCAAAACTATCCCCATGTCAATCGTTGTCCTCCAAAGAAGAGAGAACAGCGAACCGGTTACTTAACCCCACTGGGTGAGAACCAAGATGGAAATTACGATGGGGGGCACATGGTTGCATATGAGCCGCAGGCCTTACTGGTCTATAGAAGTAACCCAAAGGTAAGATCTGTATCTCATCTAACAAGGGTGCATGATATGAGGCCATCTCCAAAATACGTTCGACCAAATAGCGGGACCCAAAACTTAGCACCACACAATCACCTGTCATAGCCTTTTGAGTGTGACCAACCCAGGGCACCCGCCTAACCATTTTAAATTCTTCAAATAAGGAATGGGGTACCCCACATTTCCTACTGAGGAAGTGCAACGCTTTGTTTTTTAGGTTGGACCAGTGCTCACTAGACCCTTCCGGTAATTGGGGGACATTGGCTAAAATAACTGTATAAGGGTTGGCCTCAGAGGGGAGATGTAAGCTTCTGAAAAACTTCGGGATCTACTGCATTAGGGGGCATGGGCCTTAGTTGGTTCACTGAGGGCTGCTGATCTATCAGCGATCTTCTAGCAGCTATGGGGGCATGGGGGCAGCAATAGGCCTAGAAAGTTGTACCCCTGTTGCTGGGGGAGTTGGAAGAATATTAATGTTAGTTCCCAAGGCAGGTTGACCAATAATAGTCCTTACACTAGGTCTACTGACCTCGTCCTCAATATTTGTTACAGTGGTTGTTGGCTCAAGCGGCGGACCATTAGACAAGCTAATTTCAATATGGCTGAGTCTAGTCAACACAATTTCTAGCTTTTCCAGGACTGGTTGTATTAGTGTAACTATTTGGTCCCTGAGTGCAGAACTTAAGATATCAATGCTCCGGTAATCAATGGGTTGCATGTTATTGGTGCCTGTCGGGGCGGATAGAAGAACAGAAGGGTGTGTACTTGACAAATCCGCGGCTGCTCGGGGGTTGGGGGGTTTATTTTGGGCCCTGCCTTTCCTTTTTTTACATGGGGGTTCACTAATTTTAGGGGCTACTACTCTTTTGTTTGCTCGTGTAGAAACCATTGCCGAGAGGGAGGGGGGACTAGAAGTGCGGGGAGAGTCGGTAGCACCGGGACAGAAGGGTACACTTGCCAAAGTGACATTGGCAGCCATGGGTGGGGCACCTGACAGGGAGATAATGGGGTCCAGTGACAGCCTACGTTCTACAGCTAGGATCTTATCAGAGATTTCAAGTTCGACCCTTGTTAAATATTCGTCAAGAGTGCCTGCTAGCCTACCTACAGCCTTCCTTTTGCTCATGATGGGGACGAGGCAACACAGCAACAGCCCAGTAAAAATGAAGTTATCACCAACGAATATCACACTTAAACGACCAGATGCTGTAGTGGACCCCTGCAACAGACAGATCGATCGCACAAACCAAAACCAAAAGGGTAGGCCCAGCCCGGCCTCTCACGGCCCGGGCTTCGCCCGGGCGCTGCCCGCGCGCGTCCCGCGCTGCGGTGTCACCAGGCGGCCTAAGTAGTGTTCCGGCACAGCCTGGTGACGTCGCCGCAAGCGCCGATGTCAGGGTGGTGCTGGGAAGTGTAGTTCGTGAGGCGCCGTTCACCTCACGGCAGCAGGTAACAAGCAGCAGTGGCGAGGAGCGACCAGCAGCAGGGACCTTCCCCTTCCCCTCAAGAGACACGCTCGTAGCAAGTATAGAGCACCAAAAGCTAGTAAAGCAGCAAAGCGTCCCGCGCTGCGGTGTCACCAGGCGGCCTAAGTAGTGTTCCGGCACAGCCTGGTGACGTCGCCGCAAGCGCCGATGTCAGGGTGGTGCTGGGAAGTGTAGTTCGTGAGGGGCCGTTCACCTCACGGCAGCAGGTAACAAGCAGCAGTGGCGAGGAGCGACCAGCAGCAGGGACCTTCCCCTTCCCCTCAAGAGACACCCTCGTAGCAAGTATAGAGCACCAAAAGCTAGTATCACTTCTATTACCCTTCTTAAATACGGGCACTATTGTTGACAATGCCCAAGAAGTCGGACATCCTTCTATCGTGGCCGCATTAAAAACAGGGTGGAGGATAGATGCCCAGAAACTAGGGTCTGATTTAAATAGGTCAGGTGGGATCCCATCAGGGCCAGGGGCTTTGTTACTAGTCAAACCGAAGATTCCATCTAGGATCTCGGTTTGGGTAAAAGTTATGGTTGGTATGTCCCCAAGACTTAATAACACATTACTTGGCTCAGCCGGACTATCAAACATTAGTTTGAAGTGGTGAACCCAGTCCCCTTCTCCTATATGTGCCACCAGGCCATCTCCCCCCTCCTGGTGGAACAAGGGACCATTAACGACTTTCCAGAATCTAGCGCTATCTTTCAAGGTACTGCTGTCTATTAGTTCCTCCCAGGCTTTGTCCTTTAACAGAGCCTTGTGAGTTGCGAGGACATTCCTATACTCCCTTCTCAGGGAACGCACTACAATCATATTTCTAGGGTTTTTAGCCAGAGCTTCTCTTAACCGTTTTGCGGCTTTAGTACAATTGGTATCAAACCATTTGGGGCCCAAGGTATTTCTATGTCCTGACTTTCCTGTCAATAACTCACTTATTTTTCCGGACATATTAGAGAATGCATCCAGGACACTATTTGCAGTTGCTCCATCAGTAGTGCAGGTAACTGTTTCACCAGCAGAGTAGGCCTTTACATTATTATTAAAGGCATCAGGTGATATATGAGACCACCTCAGCCTCCTCTTACCATCTATGGTACTTATTGAACCTGTTTCTGGCGTATTACAAATAAGATCAGTCAACATACCACCAAGGTGAACTGACAGCGGGTTGTGGTCACTATGTTCATTAGTTGTGATGGTGAATCCCCCTAAAAGGGGGGCTAGAGAGGCCGAGATAAGAATATAATCAATAAAGGTACCCCTCCCCTTGCCTTTGAACGTTGGGATCGGGAATATTGTAACAGGGCTCATATACGACATAGCCACCCCCATGTCGATGTCACTCAACAAAGTGTTAAGTTCCTCTCCTTGTGTCGTGTGTTCGAAATGTAAGCCTATCAGGCGCGGACAACCTAAGTTGGCTAAACAGGTGGTTTTAGGGTTACCACAGGGATGGATGTTGAAATCCCCCATGATTATCAGGTTATGTAGTTTGTTGGCCATATGTTTTGTTATAAAATTAACCAATGTTTTGATATTGCCACCTTCCTCTAGGGTAATCGGGGAGTTATAAAAATTTATTAAACCCCATTCAGACCCCCCCCCTCCTTAATGTTATCGCCAGGATTCCTGGATGTGAATATGGAATCAAACGGGCCTCACATTTGATATCAAGAGAGATGGAAGTTACCAACCCTCCTTTAGGTCTCCCACTAACCGAAGGGGAGGCCGGGACAAAAAAGCCTTGTAACCATCCAAATAATGATTACAGTCCAAGGCCCACGTTTCCTGTAAATTAATGATCTTGAACTGTCTAACAAAAGCAAGCCAGAGTGGATCGTTACTTTTCCTAGCCAACCCTGCGATTTTCCATGATAAAATATTGTTACTAGGAATTGGCAAGCTGTCTATTACTACCTCTTTGTTAGAATCCTGTAAAAAGATTTGTGGACTTGTTCCGTTTCTTGGCTGAAGGTTTAGTCAGTCACACTCTTCCATGTCAGATAAAGGTACGAATCTATTACTTAATTCTAATCTTGGAGTAAGGTGAGCTCTGACTATGTCCCTGGGAGGGTAAAGACGGGGAGGGATTCGATGTTGAAAATTCTGTTCCATAGGGTCCCTTATGTGTGTATGCACTCTATGGCAAGTATCAAACCTGTACCTGCAAGGGTCTTGAGTATAAAAATAGCCCAGAGGTAAAATAACTATGTTAGAGCTGGGTCCCAGATAACGGTTTTGGGTCTCCTGCAATATCTTCTCAGCGGAACATGGGTTGTCAAAGTTTACAACTATACAGTCACCTTGACACGATTTTGCCCTGTTACCGATCCAGCTAACTCTACGAGCCATTATTATATATCTGATGAGGTCGTGACCCATGTATATATTGTTGGTAAACCATTGGTTTAATTTGTTTTTAAGTTGATCAAAATTCTCTGTAGCCCCTTCCATTAGTTGGGGAACGTTTCCCAGAATTAAAGTGTATGGGGTAGACTCCATTGGTAAATCAATTGTCAGGGTTCCCTGGGGGTATTGAACATGCACATCCCCCTCCCGCGATCTCCCTGCTTTGTTTATAGTACTGTTAGATTTGCTAGCTTCTGGGGGCCCCAAAGAGGGCGTAGTGTCGATAAGTGGGTTGGGATGAGAAACTAAGTTAACAGGAGCCTCTCTGGATTTACATATGTCACCATTTTGTACCCCATTCTGATCCTTCTTGGAGACCCTGGGAGTGCCATTTGTTAGTGCTTCCGCTATATTGTTAGACTGATTGGCTTGTCTGACGGTAGTTTTACAGCCACAGCTCCCCTCTAGTAAAGCTAGCCTATCTTCTATATTGTTAAGCTTCTTTAAAATTGGGTCCAGGAGCTTTGTTAACATGGTTTCTAGGTTTACCAAGCCTCATTCCTTAATCTGGCCCATGGGCTGAACACACTTAGAAGCTTGTTTTCCCAGGGGGCTGGTTTCCAGTTCAATTATCTCCGAGATCTGTTCGTTATATGTTGTCCCATCCGTTCTACCCTGTACACCCACTTGCTTGTTTTCCCGTCGTCCTTTCGACGTAATAATGTTGGCTTTTACTGTTTTAACTTTAACCTGTTTCCCCCTAGTCCTCATACCGTTATTCTCTATCGTGGGTTCCTTTGAAGGAGAGATAACCTTCTCTTTAGAAGGCTGGGATGTCGATGTGTTAACAGGAGAATCTTCTACGACACTGGGTTGCAATAAGGGGAGAAATTCAGGTGTTAGGGATAGCCTGGAGATTGAACTCTGAAGGTCCAGGGAGAGTCTACGTTCTGTTTCATTTATTTCCTGAGTTAAAACCGTATTGGCTCTGGTAATAAAAGCATCCAGTGTACGTGCCATGCTGTTCCCCAGTTTAGCCTTCGCCTTATTCATGATTCACAATTAAAAACCGTAAGTGATTTAAACAAAAATACTAATACACTTCTAATTATAAAAATGCCCACCTTCTGACCTTTACGGACAGATTGGCAATGGACAGGGATGGCCCGGTGTTATACAGTGATCATTTCAGACAGTACCTTTGCTTTCCTGTGTCCACACCAGAGTCCCTTGTTGGAAAGAAGGGGCCAAATAACGTGGCCCAGCCCAGCCTGTTCCGGGCTTTGACGGGCAAGGACAGGCCCACCCTTGGCCCGGGCTTTGCCCGGGCGCTGCCCGCGCGCGTCCCGTGCTGCGGGAGGCGTGCAGGGTAGATGTAGGCAGGTGACGCCTACCACTGACGTCACCTGCTAGCGCCGGTCAAGGGAGCCTGGGAGTTGTAGTGCGATATGCAGCCGTTGCCCTCACGGCGGACCTGGTGGTCTTTAGAGCGGAAAGTACTTTGAGAGCCCTTCTGGGTGCTGGTGCTGTACTGCCGTTGCCCTCATGGCGCCAGGGAGGTATCGGTCCGGAGCCCCCTTCAAACGCGTCCCGCGCTGTGGGAGGCGTGCAGCGTAGATGTAGGCAGGTGACGCCTGCCACTGACGTCACCTGCTAGCGCCGGTCAAGGGAGCCTGGGAGTTGTAGTGAGATATGCAGCCGTTGCCCTCACGGCGGACCTGGTGGTCTTTAGAGCGGAAAGTACTTTGAGAGCCCTTCTGGGTGCTGGTGCTGTACTGCCGTTGCCCTCACGGCGCCAGGGAGGTATCGGTCTGGAGTCCCCTTCAAACGCGTCCCGCGCTGCGGGAGGCGTGCAGCGTAGATGTAGGCAGGTGACGCCTGCCACTGACGTCACCTGCTAGCGCCGGTCAAGGGAGCCTGGGAGTTGTAGTGCGATATGCAGCCGTTGCCCTCATGGCGGACCTGGTGGTCTTTAGAGCGGAAAGTACTTTGAGAGCCCTTCTGGGTGCTGGTGCTGTACTGCCGTTGCCCTCACGGCGCCAGGGAGGTATCGGTCCGGAGCCCCCTTCAAACGCGTCCCGCGCTGCAGGAGGCGTGCAGCGTAGATGTAGGCAGGTGACGCCTGCCACTGACGTCACCTGCTAGCGCCGGTCAAGGGAGCCTGGGAGTTGTAGTGCGATATGCAGCCGTTGCCCTCACGGCAGACCTGGTGGTCTTTAGAGCGGAAAGTACTTTGAGAGCCCTTCTGGGTGCTGGTGCTGTACTGCCGTTGCCCTCACGGCGCCAGGGAGGTATCGGTCCGGAGCCCCCTTCAAACGCGTCCCGCGCCGCGGGAGGCGTGCAGCGTAGATGTAGGCATGTGACACCTGCCACTGACGTCACCTGCTAGCGCCGGTCAAGGGAGCCTGGGAGTTGTAGTGCGATATGCAGCCATTGCCCTCACGGCGGACCTGGTGGTCTTTAGAGCGGAAAGTACTTTGAGAGCCCTTCTGGGTGCTGGTGCTGTACTGCCGTTGCCCTCACGGCGCCAGGGAGGTATCGGTCTGGAGCCCCCTTCAAACGCGTCCCGCACTGCGGGAGGCGTGCAGCGTAGATGTAGGCAGGTGACGCCTGCCACTGACGTCACCTGCTAGCGCCGGTCAAGGGAGCCTGGGAGTTGTAGTTCGATATGCAGCCGTTGCCCTCACGGCGGACCTGGTGGTCTTTAGAGCGGAAAGTACTTTGAGAGCCCTTCTGGGTGCTGGTGCTGTACTGCCGTTGCCCTCACGGCGCCAGGGAGGTATCGGTCCGGAGCCCCCTTCAAACGCGTCCCGTGCTGCGGGAGGCGTGCAGCGTAGATGTAGGCAGGTGACGCCTGCCACTGACGTCACCTGCTAGCGCCGGTCAAGGGAGCCTGGGAGTTGTAGTGCGATATGCAGCCGTTGCCCTCACGGTGGACCTGGTGGTCTTTAGAGCGGAAAGTACTTTCAGAGCCCTTCTGGGTGCTGGGGCTGTACTGCAGTTGCCCTCACTGCGCCAGGGAGGTATCGGTCCGGAGCCCCCTTCAAACGCGTCCCCTACGGACACATTATTCTGGCCAGACAGAGCAGCCCCAGGGACAAGGGCATGTGAAACGGAACTGTTCATAGCTCCTGTGTCAACTAGAAACTTACCTGATGCGCCCATTAAATGTGCATTAACATAAGGTCCGTTCTGATCTATAGGAATTGACCCACGTCCCCCACTCTGCCTTTGGCTGTCCTATGGAAGAGGATAGCCTGCCAATACATCGCTGCCACATTCTTCATTGAAGTACTGTTTTCCCTGACCATGTTCAAAATAGTTCTGACTATTCCCACCTTGTCCAGACTCCTCCTGTCGTGTATGTCCACCCCGACTACCACCACCGCGTCCTCTCCCTTGGCCTTGTGTATTGCTGTTTTGCGCATATAACAACGGACACTGGGAACGGCAATGCCCTTCCTGTTTACAAAACGCGCATTGGTTTATTCCTAAATCGATTGGTCCTCCACCCGGTACTTGGCCCGCCCCTCGTGGAGCAGAGGGCGGCCCTCCACGACCCCTTCCACGGCCTCTCTCAACCTGCTGTAACAGGACCCGCGTTTTTAAATCCTTTGCTTTCTTTTCCGTTTTATCCTTACTTTCATTCTCTCGGTGCTCATAGTATTGAGCCATGCTTAATATAATCGAGGGAGTAGACGTCGTCCAAGTACTTTCTGCGGCCTGGAGTCTGGCCGAAATTTCGGGCAGTAAATTTGTTACAAACCTATTGACAAACAAGCGTATACCACCCTCCTTGGATAAGTCCTGGCCACTGAAGACAATAAAAACACCTTCAAATCTAGTGAAAAAATCCGACACACTCTCATCTTTCTTTTGTCGGCACGCTGTCAATTTATCCCAATCCACTTTTCTAGGCGGGATTAACGAATGCATGTATGTAATTATTTTGTCAGGTAGCGTTTATATTTCAGCCCTGGGCTTATCTCCGGGTTTTCGATCTTTATCCCAGTCTTTCAATTGATCCCATGTTCCCCCAAATTCAGTCACATGGTCTTGGTCATGTACCTGACGCCATATATCCACTGGTACTAATAGAGCAAAGAATAATTCTATATCGGCCAATGTCATTACCGCCGATGAGGCAGCTTCAGTAAGTTCTTTATAATATGCTGTAGGATTTTTCCTAGGGTCGGGCAAATGAGCTTTCAATGACAGCACTTCACTGCGTTTCCATGGGGTGTACACCCACTGCTCCTGAAAACGAGCATCTACTCGCGGGTGGGTAACCGTCCCTGTTGCATCTATTATTTCAGTGATTTATGGATGATAAATAGGGTGGACCTCGCGCATTGGGAAATGCGCGGAACCCGCAGGACCAGCAGATTGAAGTCGGGTTCTATAACCAACCAACGTTCCAACATTTTTGTACACCTCCTCCGGGGCTAATTGAAATTTATGCGCATGATCATGAATAGTATACAAAATTACCGGAGCCTTCCCCCCTGCATGAACTTGTTCCCATAATGATATCAGGCATGCAGCCATATGGTCTAACGCATGCTGTTGCATCACGGGCTTATAGTCTTTCATAGTGCTCCATATGTCGGACACAGTGTAAATAGGCTGTTGCATCCATTGTGATGCTTGTAGCGCAATGACCTCCCTTTCCTCCAATTTTAAGGCTGACCGGGTAAACAGTTTCTTGCCTTCAAGAGAACCGGGTGGATGTATGTACCGGAGTGGAAACAGCTGGTAAGGGAGTTGCACTCGCCGAGGAAGAGGTCAACACACGGGGAGAATGGGCTGACCCGGGTGACAGCTGAAGATTTCCAGCTGTCGTAGATGACAACAAATTGGGCAATAGAGTCATAATCTCTGTAACAGACGAGGACAACCGGGACAAATTGGTTTGAGGCGCAAGGAGGGGAGGGGCTGAAGGTGCTGACGCAGCAGGAGCTACCATCGTCACAGCTGAAACTTGCGCAGGGGCGACTGGACCTGCAACGGCTGATACCGGGGCATCTGGTACCGCCGGGTATAACCATTGCGGGACATATGGGGGTGGTGGACGCAGGTCCAATAAATCTCCAATTTTATCTTCGGCGTCGGGCCGAGTCACGTAACTTTTATCGGCCTGTAATCTGAACTCACAATTCACACATTCAATCCCTTCTTCTGTTCGGGCTCTGTCGTAGGCAACAGCCTTCTGAGTAACTGTTTGCCCTGCTTTAACTCTAGCTCGTTTCTCTTCTCTCATTCGCCTCCGCTTAGATTCCTTCTGCCAGGTGTTTAATGCATCAAACATAGACTGCCTACTGCGTCTAGAAAATAACTGATCCTGTAAAAAGGCAGTTTTCTTCTCATCGAAGGAACCCCTTTGAGGCCATTGCAATTCTTCATTACCTCTGGTAGACTTATGCCACAAAGTATTAAACAATAGAGGAGTTATTCCGTGTTTTATGTACATGAAATGGTTGGGACTGCCTTCCGGTGGGGCAGGCTGGCTTTCGGCCAGACGAGAGCCACCAGTCCGACAACAACAACCAAAACAATTCAATTTACTGAAGCACGGCATTGTTAGTTAACAGACAAACACCAATAACGTCCAAACAAATTCTTGTATCACATATAACACATATTGATTTTCTATATGACGTTTTCTGCAGTTCAGCCTCAACCTACTTATTCAAACTTGATGCATCCAAACAAACGAACCGAGCCCGTCGACTCGTGGAGAATTATTCAAAATACCGGACCGACAGAATCACAACGAGCAGTCTTTCCAAAAAGACTGGCAAGAGGCAGTCAGACAGGTGCGACCACGGACTGGACTACAGACCATCCTATGACCTCCTTGGTTCACCACTGAGACCGTTCTGATGTGGTGCAAGCATCACCTCAGGTATGTCTCACGGCTACCTAATTACAGTCACAGGCTTTTCCGAATACAATCCGGCCATGTGTTACACACAGGTAACAACTAGGCATCTGAGCAGTGTCTCCAAATCACAAAAGATCCGTGGAGTCTCTACAGTCAGTCCCTACCGGATCACGCTGCAAGACCTCCGTAATTCTCCTAGGGTACTCATGACCCCCAAATCAAAATACAGTTAACTGTTCCAAATGCACCGCTCAAAAGCGTGCGTCAAACAAACAAATTACTCACCGGGTGCACCCAGGTACGGACGTTCGTTCTCCGCTGCCAACTTCTTGGGACCAACACGGTCAGCTCCTGGGTTAAGCCCGTAGGACCCCGGTGAAGGGCTACTAGCAGCAGGGGACACCCTGATCGGGAGTGCGGAGTGGACGTGTCAAAAAGCCAGGGAGAAGGAAAAATAAAATCCCTCTTCTCCACCCGCCAGACCAGGTCGCCCCCAATCCTACCACCCGACTACTGGGGAGGAAAGACCCTATCACGGGATCCCACCAGAGTCGCCAACTGAAGTACTCAATAAAAATCCCAAGGGCCACACTTACCAGTGGCCCGCAATATCTTTCAAATAATAGTCAGTTGGCAACGGAGAAGGTTCAGAAGCTTTATTGGCCAAAGCAAAAACTCTATATAGAGGAGCCTCATCGATCCTCACCCATCAGGTGCGCCGAGGAAGACTGCTGGCCCCTTGACAAAACCACACTTATATACATAACAGATTCAGCATACAATGCCTTACAAGTGGAAAAATACCAGTTAGTCCATGGGCTCCTGGATGAGCTCATACAGTGTTCAGTTTCAGTCTCACATAAAAGGGTGCTATCTATACAGAGGAGGTCGGCAGGGTGACTCCCTTTTCGTCCCAGGGCCTGAAGCAATTTGCTTAATACTATCTACAGCAGATGTGACCTTGGGCCTTGGCCATAAATACAATTAACCTGTCTCTAGGCTGGCACGAACTAAATCATGAAGACGGTAGGCAAAAGAAACCACATTATCTGACACATGGTCTATCGCAAACCAAGATGGCCACAGTATGGTTTTTCGGCCCTTTTCGTAGTGCAGCAAGAAACGAGAGAAACGCTTCTTCTAAGACATATGAATAGGTATTTATCTGGTCAGAATTACCGTCATAGATACATTGTGCTAACTTTACATGGTGCAAATAAACAGAACAATTGATTTTTTATCCTTCATACTAAAGAGGGTCCCCCAAGGGCTGCAGCACGTATTGTGCCTCCCTGAGCGACCCCTCACCAAACTTATGCAGGGTTGCTATTGCAGGCTGTATGTTTTGGTGCAGACAAAAATGAAAACACGACCTGACATACGTCCCTGTGTACCTGGTCCAATAACACTGCAAGTAGTACTTTTAGGTCACCCCTAAGGCAGAGTGCTTGGTATTACATGTGAGGGCATATCTGCATGAGCACATATGGCCCTGTGCTGGTTAGTTCCATTACTGCCAGTGCAATTGAATTGGGAAGCCATTTTAGAATATGTGCTGGTACTGGTGAAAATGAGTTCCACAGCTACATGATGGATTTACTGAAAATAGGGATGTTTGGTATCAAACATCTTTATTTACAAACCCATCCTGATTATAGTGGTGGATTTGTAAATACTTGCACACAGAGGGAACTCCTGTGCCAGCAATCTTCAAAAAAGCACCTGCCATTGAATTGAAAATCTTGCTCCCCTCACCGGAGAAGAGGCCAACCCCCCTTTGGCCAGAGCCCTTTGGCACCTGGACAGGTGGGAAATTACCTAGTCAGTTAGGCGTGCCCACCCCTCAGGCTACTACCACCCTTAAGGTGTCCTAACGCGTTGTGAGTACAATTTTTTCGAAGTGGCTATCATTATGTTGGCACACTAAGGAGCTCTGGGACAAGGTTATGCCCACTTCCCAAAGGAAGTGAAAATATAGGGAGTGCGGTGACCCCAAGGGTAAGTATCCCCTGGACTACTACTCTACCCTTCACTACGCCCCAAAATTCAGTATTTAGGGGAACCCTTGGTACCAGGAATTCAGATCCTGCTGACCTGAAAGACAAAGAAGGACATGAAGAGTTGCATCCTGCAATAACTTAAGGCCCAGCAACTGACCTGGTGCCAACCCTGCTGGCCTACCAGCTGACTTAAAAAATTGTGCCAAAAGTCGACTTGTCCTTAAGCTGCTGAGTCCCCAAAGCTCGGTAGACCTGCCAGTACTTCACCCCAGACTCAAGACCTCCAGAAAAGTAGCATACTTGCTTCCTTGCAAACCTGGATGCATCCAAAGACTCCTATGGGAACTTTGTATCTGCAGAAACTCGAAGCCTGAAGACACCACTGCACCCGTTGATCTAAGCCTGAGTTGAAGTGGGTCAATGGTGTCATTGTAGTTCCCCAGCCCTCCACAGTGATCTCTCCAATATCACCTTCAGCCTCTGTATGAAGGCCCCCTCTACCGCGACTGCTCCAGATAAGGAAAATTTGACACCTAAAGACACCTCTGCACACATCACCCTGGGCCAAGTAGAAGGTGTCCCAAAGTCCCTCAGCATCATGAGAGCCTGGGCCTCCCTGTTGGTTCAGCCCAACTGATCTCCCAGTCCGAGCCTGCAGCCTCTTTATGCAAAGATTGATCCCCACGGAGTAACATTGGGCACCCAACGCAGATTTGAAACTCTGCACCCAGCTGCCCTAGTGCTGCTGGTAGTGTTCTGCTTGTGCTGCCTTCGACCTCGTCAACCACTCACCTTACCTCCTGGAGATTGGTCCTGTAAGTCGCTGTACTGTACCTAAATGCTGCATTGACTTTTTTTCTTATAGGATAACATTAAAGCGTCTAAAAAATTCACTGTGTTGACTTTTTGAACTAAAAATAATTCCTATTTAAAAACGTACTAACCTCAGTGATTTGGTTCTGATGCCTAAACGTATATAAAGATACATTATTTTCAATAATTGGTGTGGATCTCCTTCTTGAGTTGTGTGTCTCATTTATTGACTAATGTATGTATCTTTAGATGTCTTGAAATCCTCTGTGATAAGCCTAAGGCTGCTCAACCACACTATCCCCTAGAAGAGCACCTTGGGTTTACCATAGCTATCCCCTGTCTACTTATAAGGGAACCCCTGGACTCTTTGCACGATACAACTAATTTTGATGTATCATATACAGAACCAGCTTTCTACATTGGTGGTGCATTGGTGTGATACAAGACTTGACATATGCTGTGCCACTTGGTTAATAAGTGATTTCCCTAAGAAATCCAAAATAGTCATTAACGAAAAATATTTTTTGTTGATTTTGAGTTTTTTCTTAAACATTTTAAACTAGCTGTTGGGGCCTTGTGTTAAGTCCCATTGCGAAGCTGTTTAGAATTTAAAAAGTATTAAAGTCAGTTAGGCCTTTAGAAAGTACTTAGCATTTTTTGTAAGTTCTTTAAAAAGTTCCCACCTTCTTTAAAACCATGTCTGAGGCAGGGCCTTCCCAGGAGCTCAACCTGGTACCCTATCAGCACTTTAGGTTGCCCCCAACTTAAGGAGCTCTGCAAAGCAAGGAAACTTGCCATGGGGCCTAGACCCATCGAAGTCCATCGGCAGCAGTTGCTAACAGAAAATGATAGGACTCTGTCAAGTAATGGAACCCCGCTTGGGGAGGTGACAGAGGATGCTGAGGTGGATTAAGTCGATGATGATTCCAGCAGCAATCTTACAGAAAACAATTCCCTGGGAGTACTACTGATAGCACCTTAGACAAAATAGATAGTGAAGATGCAGATCTTCAAAAACTAGCAGAGAGGATAGCATTAGAGGCTAAACTCCTGGCTATAAAAAAGGAAAGAGCTTAGATGGGCCTAAGACATGTCTCTGTTGGCAGCAAAATCATAAATAGGGAGGAGGATGAAGCTTTTGATCCTAAAATCCACAAAGGGACTGTCCTAAATTACTCAGAGGTTAATGATCTCACCAAATGGTTTACTGCCTTTTAGAGGGCTTATAAAATGAGGCAGCTCAACAAGAAGTATTGGGGCTCTCTTCTATGGGAGGTGTTCTCAGGAAAGTGTAGGGATAGGCTCCTGGAACTGAATGAGGCAGATGGTCACTCCTATCTCCTCATGAAGCACACACTGATTGAGGTCTTTGGACTCACCAATGAAGAATACAGGATCAGGGTCAGGGAGACTTAAAAATCCCAATCTCGGACCTGGGTCGATTTTGTAAACAAGAGTTTATTAAAGGCCCCTGTTAGAACCGGCGGTCTCTAGTTGGCAGAGGTATACACTTCTGACAAATAGGGACCCACCTTCTCTAGTCAGGGCAAGGGGATTACACACTCAGATAACCCCTGCTCACCCCCTTGGTAGCTTGGCAGAGCAGACAGGCTTATCTCAGAGGCAGTGTGTTAAGCACTTATGACCACATACAGTAATAAAGTGAATACACTACAAATGGACACAACACAGGAGTTATTATAAAAATAGTATTTTTATATAAGGCTTAGCACAAGACCAAATAACGACAAAAATATACCACAATCTTAATAAATACTCTTTGGAAGGAAAAATAATAGTTCAGGTAAAGTTTCTTCTTAGGAAATAGTTCTTTAGCAACAAAAGTAAGTATTCTTCTGGAACACAGTTCTTGGCAACAATGTGACCCCCACAGGAGTCACACGACGTCGAGTTTACGATATTCCCAAGGTTCGGCGTCGACCGCGAGGAGCGCTACGTCGAGCCTGGAGTTGCAACAGACCCCACAAACACAGTACCTTTGGAAATGAAGAAAACGATGATCCACGGCGTCGAGATGTCGGCGTCGAGGTTGGCGTCGATCGTGCCTCGGATTCGGGTCGATCCGCAGCAGCGTCGAGAGGTGTCGGGCTGGAGCAGCGCTCACGGCGTCGAGAAGGGCGTCGCGTCGATGCGATCAGCAGCGGCGTCGAGACTGGGTCGCTTGGAGCCGGAGCCGAACTCACTACTCACTGGCATCGATACCGGCGTCGAGACGGGGTCACTTGGAGCTGGAGCCGAACTCACTACTCACTGGCGTCGCTACTGGCGTCAATCGGGCCCGGCGGCCGGCGTCGAAGGCTCGTAACACTGGAGCCGTACTCACGATGTCGAGCTGGATTCGGCGGCATCCGGCGACGTCGAGACTGCAGATTTCCCCTGTGTACTGGAAACAACACGTTCCAGCAACTAGCAATCCAGCAGAGGGTGAAGTCCTTTGGCCCTGTGACTTCAACAGGAGGCTGGCACTCTTCCAGCCCTTGGAGAGTTTCTTGCAAGCTTGAGAGTACACACCAAGTTCCTCTCTCCTTGTCCCTTGGCAAAAATAAAGAAGAATCTTCAGTTTCCCCCCAGCAAACAGCACACTGGCAGAAGGGGGAGGCAAGTCCTTGGATCAGCAGGCTTCTTGTCCTTGGTAGAGGTTTCCTTGTCAGAAGTGATCTAAGTTCTTTGGTTCAGGGGTCCTTCTTTTATACCCCTTTTCTGCTTTGTTCCCTTTGTCCAAGCAGGGAAATTCCCCCCACCTAGGTTTGTTGTGGGTGTTGCCAGGCCGAGGCACCTGGCCTATTCACTGAGCAGGGCAGGGTCATCAGCCGCCCAGCAGGAGGTGGAGCCAGTATTGCCACTGGCAGGGGCAGGGCTATCAGCCACCCGGCAGGAGGTGGAGCCAGCATTGTGTCAGGCAGGGCAGGCTATCAGGGACTACTCTTCCCCCACTCTAAGTGTAGATGCCTCATTCACCCCACACTGACTCATTCAGACCTCTGGAGCCACCCAGCCCCTGACACACACACCAAACCAGCAGAGACCGGTGGATAGTTGGACAAGAAAATAGCCACTTTCTGAAAGGGCTATTTTCAAACACAGAATTTAAAAAGCATCCATCCTAAACGGTGTGTTATTAAATTCTGAGTTCAGGGATACTAAACTCGACCTGCTACCATGCTCCCTGAGTCAGATAGATTATAATGGAGTTAATAATCCGTCTGCCCATTCTGGCCTATGGGAGGCAGGTAGCCCTTCAATAGTGAAAAACGAAAATGGCTGTAATTCACTATTAGGTCATGCCACACACATCAGGGCATGACCTACCTTTTACCAACAATGCACCCAGCCCTAGGGCCTACCATAGAGGTGTCTGAAATGTGGCAAAGTGAAGGTCTTAGAGACTGGCAAGTAGGTTTCCTTGCCAAGTCGACATGGCAGTCAGGGACTGCACGCAGGCTCTGCGATGGCAGGCCTGGGACACATTTTATAAGCTGCTTCTGTGGGTGGCACAACCAGTGCTGTGAGCCCACCAGCAGCAGTTAACTGACATGCCCTTGGTACACGCGGTGCACTAGACTAGGGTCTGAACAGTAAGTCAACCAAGCCAATCATGGTAACACCAATCAATGTATCAATTTAACATAGGGAGCACTTGCACTGTGGCACTGATCAGCAGTGGCACAGTGCCCAAAGCAGTATTCCAGCAAAAACATCGTAAACAGAGGAGGCCAACAGAAAAAAAATGGAGGAGAGACTCATGCCAATGATGCCAGGTCTAACAGCCCCCAAAAATCTATTCAGGAGGGTGGGCACCGAAACAATACAAAGTCTAAGGGTTTGTACCAAGGTAATAACTAGGACTCCAAATTTGCTTGATGCATTGACTGCAAGACCAATGGGCACAGAACTGGCGACCCTAGCTGTCCACACAAAAGGAATGCCTCCAGTACACCTTCAGTAAATGCAGTGGCAAGTCTCCAGATGGATCCCAGGTGATCCCTGACCTTGTCAGAGAGCTTACTGAGCCACCTCTAGTCTTAGAGGGTGAGATAGATGTAGGTGCCATGGCTTTCTGGTCCATAAACATGGAGAAATACAGGCAACAGTCACATATTAATGGGAGGAAAGTTGTAGCACTGAGGGATACAAGTGCAAGTGTCACCATGGTGACTGTAAAACTGGTATCCCCATGGCAATGCCTGACTGGTGGGACATACATAGTCCAATCAGTCTGAGGTACATCCCATGACATTGATGTCCTTAAAGTGGGGAGGGGTTACTGGCAAAAAGAGGGTGGTGGTATCCTATGCTATTCCTGTTGAATGTCTGCTAGGCAATGATCTGGAGTTCACAGCATGGGCTGAGGTCGAATGAAAGACCCTCGCAGCTATGCTGGGTATAACTGAATGGGTGTGTGTAAAAACAAGAGCATAATGCAAAACCCAGGGTGAAAAAGAAGAGTTGGAGCCTTGAATAAAAAGCCCAACCTTCCAAGAGAAAGGCAAGAAGCCTGGAAAACCAGCTTCTTATCACACACGCTCAGGTCCCCTCTCCTTAGGGAGACAGAGATCTTGGTCCCATAGGGACCCACTAGGAAAGATCTGTGCCATGGATAAAGGACCTGTACCACTCTTGAAAGCCTGAGACAGCAAGCTGCTGATCAGGAAAAGGGAGATGTCTGTGGCTCCCACATTAACTATTGGGAGGAGGGGCTCCTTACGTGGAGGCCATAGACACCAAACCTGGTGCCACTAGGAAAGTGGAAGTCCCTCAGCAGATTAGAGAGTTTCTCCTCACATTGGCTCATGACATCCCTTTAGCTGGGCATCTTAGGCAGGCAGAAACTAAACTAGGAGTAAGTTGGTAACCCACTTCTACTGGCCAGGTATGTCCCAGAAGGTGAAGGAGTTTTGTAACTCCTGTGTCACCTGTCAAGCCAGTGGCAAGACAGGTGGCCTCCCAAAGGCCTCATTAATTTCACTTCCAGTGGTTGAAGTTCCCTTTGAAAGGGTAGGGATTCACATTGCTGGTCCCCTTGACCCTCCAACTGCTAAGTGGACAGATTCCTACTGGTAGCAGTGGATCATGTTACCAGGTACCTTGAAGCAATTCCCCCAATGACTACAACTGCTCTTGCAGTGGCTAGGGCTATCATTGGTATCTTTACCAGAGTTTTCCAACAGAGGTGGTATCAGACAGAGATACAAGCTCGATATCTGGTTATCTAAAACACATGGGGGCAGAATATGGGGGATTTCTAAATTCACTACCCCATGTCACCCTCAAACAAATAATCTTGTTGAGAGATTCAACAAGACGATGGAAGGTATGATTGGTGGACTTCTTGAAACCTCAGAAGGAGATGAGATGTCGTACTACCATGCCTTCTTTTTACTTACAGGGGTGTGCCACAGAAGGTAATAGGGTTTTCTCCCTTTGAACTGCTGTTTGGTCATCCTATGGGAGTACCATTGTGAAAGAAGGCTTGGAGAAAAGTCTAAGCAAGTCATAGTGGACAACGTGCTTGGCCTTCATTCCAGAATAGCTACGCACATGGAAAAAGTATCCAAAAACCTTGAGGCCTGCCAGGGGATTCAGAACCTGTGGTATGACCAAAAGGCTGCACTGGCGGAGTTCCAACCAGGGAAGACGGTGTGGGTTTTTGACCCAGTGGTTCATAGGGCCCTCCAGGACAAATTGAGTGGGACCTACCCTATCCTAGAAAGAAAAGGGAAGGTCACCTATCTGGTGGACCTTGGCAGTTGCAGGAACCCTAAAAGTGTCACCTATGTGAACCACCTTAAACCCTACCATGACAGGGCTGAGATGACCATGCTAATGGTCACAGATGAGGATCTGGAAGAAGAGAGTGAACCTCTCTCTGACCTCCTGTCTCATAGACCTAAAGATGGGTCTGTGGAAGGAGCTATATTTTCAGACACCCTCTCTGCTCAACATCAGGCTGACTGCAGGCAAGTCCTATATCAGTATGCTGAGCTTTTTTCTTTGACCTCTGGTCAGACTAACTGGTGTACACATGATTTTAATACAGGGGGCATCCTACCTGTCAAAAATAAAATCTACAGGCAGTCTGATCATGTCAAAGATATCATCAAAGCTGAAGTAAACAAGATGCTGCAATTGGGAGTTATTGAACCCTCTGAGAACCCCTTGGCCAGCCCACTTGTCTTAGTCCCCAAACCTCACACTGAGGGTGGTAAAAAGGAGCTGAGGTTGTGTGTGGACTATAGGGGCCTCAATGCAGTAACCAAGACAGATGCATACCCAATTCCTAGGACTGACAAATCAATTGACAGGTTAGAGGCAGCCAAGTATCTCAGTACTTTTGATTTGACATCAGTGTACTGGCAGATTAATATGGACCTTGGAGCAAAAGAAAAATCATCATTCTTGACCCAAGATGGGCATTATCAGTTCACTGTTATGCTCTTTGGGCTAATAAATGCCCTGCCACCTTCCAAAGGTTGGTGAACAAAGTCCTTGCTGGGCTGGAATCTTTTAGTGCGGCTTATCTTGACGATATTGCTGTCTATAGTTCTACCTGGCAGGATCACCTGATCCACCTTGGAAAGTTCCTTGAGGCTCTGAGAAGTGTAGGCCTTACAATCAAGGCAAACAAGTGCTAGATAGGGCAGGGCTCAGTTGTATACTTGGGCCACATTGTAGGCGGAGGCCAAGTTCAACCCCTACAACCCAATATCCAGAAAAGTGTGGACTGGTAAGCTCAAACCACCAATATTTAAGTTAGAGCATTCTTTGGCTTAACTAGTTACTACAGGAGGTTTGTGATGGGATATGGGTCCGTTGTGGCACAAATCCCATTCTGATACCTTAGTATGATCAATCCCAACACCAGTTCATTCAGCAAAAGATTTGAAGAGTTTCATCTATGATTATGATTACTTGGTATACAATTGCCTCACCTCAATCAAAAATAACAGGACTGGCTCCTATGATGTGAGCTATAGCTCTTGTTACTTAATGTTGTTTCATTGTGAATAAAAAGTGACTGGATTTCCAGAAATGTGAATTAGTTACTGTTATGAAGTGTACAACTCCAGTTAGGTGAGGGTAAGGTAGAATTATTAGAGGAATTTGAAGTGCAATTGGGGGAGAAAGGATGGCTTACAATTCGTATAACAAAGATAACACAATTTTGATAGATACACTTATTTAATGTTCTATTAAAATGCAGGGTACGGATTAAATCAAAAGTTCTCAAAACAAATTACTATCTTTCTCCTTGAGTGACTTAGCAATGCTGTTAGAGGAAATGTTAGTGTTGCTGCCAGGAGTGTAAACAAAAACATGTTTCTCCTTTGTCTTTTGACTACAATTCAGACATATGAAATTCTTTCCCACCAGAAATTAAAAAAGGTTTTATAATGGTAGCAAATTCTTAGTGTGATTTGTTCATAAACTGAAAGGGGAAGGGTGCCTGCTTTTTGACAAACCTGGGGGCATCGATGGGTGATGCAACAACAAAGTCAAATTTATTAAGCCATGCAAGGCCCCTATGTGTGATCCTCCACGGCTTGATAAATCTGGAGTAACCCAACATACACAAATCTCTACCTTGCGTTACTCTGCACTAAGAAGGCATTCAATGGGTGGAACGTGGGTGTTCCCCCGGATCCACCCATGGATTTTAGCACACTCCCAGCTTTACCATCAGTAATAGACCTTGGAAAGCACCTAAATACTAACCCTCCCCAGGTGAGGCATAATGAGGAAATAGCTTTATTTCACCTTGTTCTTTCCTCTGCAGTACACATAGAATAAGGAAAATGACCCACAGGATTTTTTTGTGCAGGGTGCCTGCATTAGCGATCTGCAGCCAAGAGCAGGCAAGCGCAAGGAAAGGACATGAATGCACCGTGTGATATTAAATATTTTACATTCCTGCCCTTTCCTATTCATGAAGCGCAGCAACGCAAGGTGACTGTGGTTATTGCACTGAGTTAAAAATTGATAAATGTGCCCCCGGGTGCGAAGAGAATAGTCATACCTCGGAGTACAAATGAATATGGAACTTTTCATAAATGTGAATTTAGTTTAATTTACTGGACGAATCCCTAGTGCTGAGCTGCATTCTCTAGTAGGCTAGTCAGTGACTGTTAGTGCTGCTGCACATGTGTGCCGCTTCTGACACATCGCTGTACCCTGGGCGTTTTCTCAGCATCGCATCGCAGGGCAGCGTCCTCAGCATTATTTCAGCCCAGTGCCGGTGCCTGTGTCTAGCATTGACGTTACGCCCGAGGGTCTATGGGTCTATGGGTGCGGCAGTCACGGTGAGAGGTAGCTGAGCTGCAAGCAGCAGGGGCGCAGCAGGAGCGCTCCGGCAACGACATTAAATTCTTTTTCGAACCTTCTCATCTCAGTACTTGCTTATCGCAGCAATATTTGGCGACAACGATTAAGGCCTATATTTGCCCTATCTGCTCTTGGGATGGGGAAGCTGTTGAATACACGCAAGGCGAAGGCTTCTCGCATTCAGGCTAAAGAGGCGCGGAATGCCGCCAAATTATTAAATAAGGGGTGCCTCGGTGATGGCAAGGCAAAGGAGAGAAGTCATAGTGTGGGAAGTTCGGAAGAGCTCGAGGAATCTATCTGTGAGACTCTATCTCCATCCCTATCTCCATCTCCAGCTTTGAAAGCTTCTCACTGCACAGAAATCGCAGGGTCCTCGTTCTTCAAGGATGGGTCATCTACGCAGGCGAGCCCAGTGGAGGGGCTTAAAGGTACTAAATCATTTCCTCTCTTTGAAAAGAAAAATGTCGCGTCTGCCCAAGTTTCTCCTGCTCTTTCTCCTTCAATTATTCACCCTCCTAATTCTTTGCCTAAATCTAACTTAGGGGCACCCCTTATGTTATCTATGCCTTCTACGCCTTCGTCTAGAGACAATCCCTCCGCACATTCCCCAACAACTACGGCGGGTGCTTCGACTCCGGGAGGGATGGCTACTGGGACCCCATCTATTGATAAGTCTCTAATTCCCCCCGCTAAATTTGTCTCTAATGTCTCTAATGGGGACCATCTCAGTCCTTTGCTTGATTTAGATACTGAGACCGTGGGGGAGATTAAGATGACAGTCAAGGACATGTTAAATTTAATCCTCGACGAGGTTAGAGAGCTGAAGAGGTTTCAGAGATCTGAGCTTGCTTTAATCCATCAACGTCTGGATAAAATGGAGGATCTCTTTTCCGCATTTCCCGCTCGATTGCAAGAAGGCGAAACCCGCATTTCTAGTTTGGAGGATCAAATGATCAAGGTCAAACAGGACACAAATCAGCTCTCCCTCACTTCACGTGCTCTTGAATCTAAATTGGACGATTTAGAGAACTATAATCGTCGATCTAACCTACGCATAGTGGGGGTTCCGGAGGGTCTTGAAGGGCCCAGCACGCTGCAGTGGGTCACCTCTTTTTTGAAATCTAAAGTCATCCCTAATCATGAGGGCGACCTGACTATTACACGAGCACATCGCGTTCCCGCTCAGCCTTTCCCAAATTCTTCTCTTCCTCGAACAATTCTATTGAATTTCTCGGACACACGGATTAAGGAGACTATTCTTTCAACGGCAATTCAGAAAAGACAATTTTTTGTCAATGAAACCGTGAAGTGTCGCATTTTTTCAGACATGTCTGCGTCTGCTGCTCGCAGAAGAAAAGAGTTTGTCCAGATGCTACAGTTATTCAAAGCTAAAGGAGCTCAAGCCACGATAGCGCAGCAATCCAAACTCAAAGTTTTAGTGAAAGGCAAATTCTTTATGTTGTCTGATATCGCAGCAGCTCAGGAATTACTCCGGGACATCTCCAGCTCTTCATGAGGCTAAATTTGGGAAAAATTTGGAAAATCTATGGACTTTAAGGACTCTGCTTTTGTGGGGTCTTTTTTTTTTTTTTTCTTTTTTCCCTAAATATAGACTGATAGTTGTGACGGTTGTGCTCAGATGGGGAAACTGTCTTGTTTTCTTCCTGTTGGCTTTTGAGTAGGGTGAGGGGAGGATCAGTTGCACAGGATGTAGTGCGGAATCCAGGGGGTCCAGGGGGTGCAAGATGTCACCCGAATTGCAGGGGGTTGGAACCATTGGTCCGCGTGGGCTGGGGAATCCTGGCCAGTGGTTGGGGTGGGGGGGGCCATTGGAGGGTGGGGTTTGGGGGGGTGGTGGGGGTGTTGTTTGGGGTGTTCGGGTTGTGGGTGGTGGCTGGGTTGAAACAAAAAGGAAACTGATGGTGTCTGACTATTTTTACTTATTTTGTCCATTTGTTAACATGTATTCATTGTATTCAAGGGGCCAAGTGCAGTTAATTCTCTATAGACATTTCAATTCTGATCTCAATGTCCAATAAGGAGAGTTTGAAGTTGCTTTCTTTGAATGTTAACGGCTTAAATAATATTAAGAAAAGACGCGCTATGGAAGTTTGGTTAAAAGCTGAGAATCCCTCCGTTATTTTGCTACAGGAGACTCATATTCCCTCTTCCAAACTAGATGGGTTCTCAATGCTTAAATCCTGGGCTTCGTTTCGGTGCTTCGCATCATGTGATGTATCTCAGCGTGGGGTGGCAATATTCTTGAATAAGAACCTATGTGCAGATATTATTCAATCACAACAGGGAGGTGCAGGACGTTGGTGTTGGGTCTTATGCAGAGTCAAAACCAGGCAGAGACCTTTTATCTTTGTATGTTGTTACGGACCTTTAACAGACGATGCTAGTTTGTATGAAGACTTGTTTCAATCTCTTTTGATGGTCTCAGGTGATATCGTGATTGGTGGGGACTTTAATTTGTTAATGGATCCGCTTTTGGACACATCATCCCAATTATCCAAACAACTTAAACCGAAAGTCTTTCAAACCATTTCACATTATATTAAACTATTCGATCTCTCTGATCATTGGCGGGCTGATAATCCCTCTAAAAGAGATTATACTTGCTGGTCGGGCAGATTTAAATCTTCATCCCGCATTGATTTTTTTATAGCTTCACGTAACCTTAAACTCGGATTTTCTAACACGGTGTTCAATGTATTTTCAGACCACGCTAGGCTTATTCGGGAGTTCGTTTTTGGGGATATTAGAAGATCCCCTAAAAGATGGGTCTTCAATAGAGTTTATCTCAATGATGATAAATGGGTCTCTGAATTAAAAAACAAGATTAAAGACTTTATAACTCTTAATATGGGCACTGCCCCCATAAGTATAATTTGGGATGCCCTAAAGGCTTTTATTCGCGGAATCATCATAGGGAAAGATGCGGCTATGTTAACGGCATCCAGGGCTCAAATCAAACTACTGGAATCTCGTATACAGACACTTAGCGTCCAAAGGCAACAAAACCCCTCACGATTGGTTAAAGAACAATTAATTGAAGCTAAACAAAAATACACTACTTTTTTATATGAGCAGGGCGAGGCATTCTTTCGTACCCAATATCAAAAAATATATGAAGAAAGTAATTTCACTGGGAGATTCTTGGCCTGGCAGGCCAAGGAACAAGCAGCATCTAATTTAATTCAGGAGTTAAAATGTCCGGTCTCATATCAATCCACAACAGACCCAGATAAAATAGGTGCGATAATGCATTGTCATTATCAAAATATATATTCACACCAGCTTAAAATCAACCAGTCTAATTTAAACTCCTTTTTACGGCAGGCTGAGATTCCTTCTCTTTCCCACCCCGAAGATTTAACCATGGCAGATGGATTTTCTTTGGAAGAGATAGAGGGGGTGGTAAAAAATCTTCCATCAGTGAAAGCTGCCGGTCCGGATGGACTACCTGCAGAGTTTTTTAAGGTTTTTTTTTCTTCTTTCTCTAATTTGTTGTTACTTTTGTTCAACTCTATGTTGTCTGGCGCCTCAATCCCTGACTCTTTTCGCGAGGGCACTGTGGTCAGCTTCTTGAAGAAGGGGAAAGATCCTACTGATCCTAATTCATATCGCCCCATTAATCTTCTAAATTCGGATTACAAGATCGTCACTAAATTATTGGCTATTCGATTTAATCGCATTTCTTCTGATTTGATTCATACAGACCAAAACGGTTTTATTACCGGTAGACAGCTTATGACTAACACTCACTATCTGGCAGAAGCTTTGGATTACCTGGAGACACGGAGAATCCCTGCACTTATTTTGTTATTTGACGCAGAAAAAGCTTTTGATTTGGTGGTTTGGGAGACACTTTTCATTATTTTGCAGCACTTTCATATTCCAGGTATCATTATTAACTTCATTCGTAATCTTTATTCTGGTGCTAAAGCTAATATTATTATTAATTCACATTCGGTTGGATCTGTTGCAGTTAACCGTGGAACCCGTCAGGGGTGCCCCTTATCACCGATTCTTTTTGCTTTTTTTATCGAACCCCTCGCAATAGCTATTCGAAAGTCTGCAGAGATCTCACCCCCAATTCCATTTATGTCTAAGATAAAACTTTATGCTGACGATATCATGTTGCTCATTAAATCCGATTTGCAGTCTCAAGCTCAGGCATTTCAGATTTTTGAGCAATATGAATCTTTTGGGGGCTACCGGATTAATAAAAAAAAGACCGAAATTTTGATTTGTGGCAATCACATTCCAGAATTATATCCCGATCTACGCAGCTGTATAAATAATAAACCTAAAAGATATTTGGGGGTGTTTTTTTCTTCTTTAGTTACAGATCTTTTCGGTTTGAATTTTGTTCCCCTTCTCCAAAGGGTTCGCTCGTTGCTAACTCGCTGGAATAAATTACCTTTATCATTACTAGGTAGAGTCGCCCTGATTAAAATGTCCATTTTACCATTATTTAATTTTCTGTTCTCAACAATTCCGTGTTTTCTTCCAGGGTCTTTCTTTTCGAAAATAGAATCCTTATTCTCAAACTTTCTGTGGTCACATAAAAAGCCCCGGATTGCGTTGACTACCCTTTATGAGGGTTTAGATAATGGCGGTCTTGCACTTCCAAACATTAGAGAGTATTATTACGCCTATTTTGCTCAGTACTTAACTCGTTTCAAGGTCCCTACTCCGAATCCAAATAATTATATTAGCTTTTTTTTCGATTTAATTTTTTTAGAGAGTCAAATATCCTCCCCTCTTCAAATACCCAAATCTCCAAAATTGGTTAGGTATAAAATAATTGCTTGGTTTTTTATGAAGCGTAAGGCTATGATTAGTCGATACTCTCTCTCTCTTTTCAATACCTCCTCCTCGCTGATTAATTTACTCTCCTCAAGAGGGCAGGGGGTAAACCCGCATTTAATGGGCTATTGGTCTAAAGCCGGCTTTAGCAAAGTGGGCGACTTTTTACATTACTCTAGGTGGTTAACTCCGCCCGAGATGCTCCTACTACTTGCAGGCAACTTTTTGTTAGCCGGGTCTTATCATATAATCTATAAACTTTTACAGCCGTTCGCTCCCACCTCCTTTACTCAGATTTCCCCTTTTAACAACGATCTTTTGTTCAATAGTACTTTAATAAGGAAACCTGGTGTGTGGAAACGTCATCTTGCCCAGATCAAACAAGACGATTTAGGATCGAAAGCAGTTAAAAAATGGTGGGAGCACGAAAAGCAGGTTCTATCTTTAACGACGTGGCGGACTATTAATAAATATAATTTCTCCACTTTACGGGGAGCCAATTGGCGCAGAATGATATTTTTTGGGAAATGGCTCCTCTACTATACCCCGGCGGTAATTGCCAAAATGTTTAGTAATTATACACCGATCTGCTTTCGTTGTCAAAGTTTTGCCCCCGCTAACTGGACACACGTCACAGTTGAATGTTGCATGATCAAAGAGTTCTGGACAGATATTTTTGCTTTTTTATCTTCTACTTTTCATATCCAGATATCTTTAAATTCCAATTTGATGCTGCATGGTTTGGATCAGAATCTTAATATCTCTGTCTCACATGCTAAACTTCTGTTTATTTGCATGGCAGTGGCAAGATCATTGCTACTTCAGAATTGGTGATCAAATCAGACACCATCCTTTTATGAATGGCTGCGTAAAATGCAAAGAGTTAAGATCAGTGAGCGTAACTATGCAGCGAGGATTGGAGGGGGGAGAAAATTCGATAAAATTTGGGAAAACTTTTTTTGACTCTCTTTTCATTCAGGTCATTTTCAAAATTGCCTTTGTTATTTTACAAAGATCTTGGTTCATTGTATCTGAGATGTTTTGGTTTTTGTAATGCTATACTTTCTGTATTAACTTGTATGTTGTATGACACCCTCAGTCTCAACAATAAATAAAAATTTAAAAAAAAAAAAAAAATGTGTGGTGCACATCACAAGCCTGGATAAGGATTTCAACATTTTTATGTTACTTGTAATATGCAGCAGAGAATGTTTTCATTGTTCAGCAAGAGCCAGGTGTATTGAATGTTTGGTATTCACAGGAGAGGGATGTTGGTGGGTGGCTATTGCACTCAGTCATGAACAGTTTAATCTGCTTCTGTCCAGGTGGGAGCACAAGACTAGACACAACCATTCATTCTTTCTCTTTCGCCATCTTGGGGAAAGAGAAATAAAATATATATATCCAACAAAGGCCCGAAAGCATTCGAGCTCGCACTCCCAGCCAATGTTGCCTTCCGGCATTAACATAGAGAAACCAGCCTCTGCATACCAGGAAATCCTTTATTACTTATGCCGACGCGTTTCAAGGCAACAGACTCTTTTTCTCAGGCAACTGCAATAACGTGAAACGGGCTTCCTCATTGCTTGCACTAATTTATACTGCCCCCAGTAGGCCACACCTATTGTGGTGAATTTGTGGTGCATGCAGGGACTTGTGGTCCAGGAATACATTAATTACCCTCAGTGGGTTCCGTCTTTCACATTAAAATTTCATGCAGCACTGTCTTTATGAATTTCTATTAAAAAAAGCCCACAGTGGGCCCTGCAGTGCCGACTGCTACCATCAGGGAGATGCAGGAACAACTTTACCCAGAATGCACTTGCACATGATGGCAGGCATAAAGACCATTTAGTTCGCACTTGTGGTGGCCTGCATGCATTGCCAGTGAACAAGGGCCGTCCGCCCGAAATGCGTATGGCACTATGGACATGGAGAAATAATGCGCTGCTTTGCTACCCACAATAAGGAAAGGATTACCCTCACCTGAGTTGGCGTTTCCAAGCATGCTAACTTTGTTTTTGTGAATTCAATATGCGGCGTGCCTCGTCGTGGAAATGCCCCACCGCAGAACCTGTGGACCACAGCACCCATACCGGGGGGCCATGTGGAGGTGACGGTCCATTATTGTGGGATGAATATTTGCTGGACAGTGCTGTTTTACTCCTTCCAAACCCACTTGGGAATTATTTTTAATGCATACAGTGCCGACTGCTACCATCAGGGAGATGCAGGAACTACATTACCCAGAATGCACTTGCACATGATGGCAGGCATAAAGACCATTTAGTTCGCACTTGTGGTGGCCTGCATGCATTGCCAGTAAACAAGGGCTGTCCGCCCGAAACGCGTATGGCACTATGGACATGGAGAAATAATGCGCTGCTTTGCTACCCACAATAAGGAAAGGATTACCCTCACCTGAGTTGGCGTTTCCAAGCATGCTAACTTTGTTTTCGTGAATTCAATATGTGGCGTGCCTTGTCGCGGAAATGCCCCGCCGCAGAACCTGTGGACCACGGCACCCAAACCGGGGGGCCATGTGGAGGTGACGGTCCATTATTGTGGGATGAATATTTGCCAGACCGTGCTGTTTTACTCCTTCCAAACCCACTTGGGAATTATTTTTAATGCATACAGTGCCGAGTGCTACCATTAGGGAGATGCAGGAACTACTTTACCCAGAATGCACTTGCACATGATGGCGGGCATAAAGACCATTTAGTTCACACTTGTGGTGGCCTGCATGCATTGCCAGTGAACAAGGGCTGTCCGCCCGAATCGCGTATGGCGCTATGGACATGGAGAAATAATGCGCTGCTTTGCTACCCACAATAAAGAAAGGATTACCCTCACCTGAGTTGGCGTTTCCAAGCATGGTAACTTTGTTTTTGTGAATTCAATATGCGGCGTGCCTCGTCGCGGAAATGCCCCGCCGCAGAACCTGTGGACCACAGCACCCAAACCGGGGGGCCATGTGGAGGTGACGGTCCATCATTGTGGGATGAATATTTGCTGGACAGTGCTGTTTTACTCCTTCCAAACCCACTTGGGAATTATTTTTAATGCATACAGTGCCGACTGCTACCATCAGGGAGATGCAGGAACTACTTTACCCAGAATGCACTTGCACATGATGGCGGGCATAAAGACCATTCAGTTCGCACTTGTGGTGGCCTGCATGCATTGCCTGTGAACAAGGGCTGTCCGCCCGAAACGCATATGGCGCTATGGACATGAAGAAATAATGCGCTGCTTTGCTACCCACAATAAAGAAAGGATTACCCTCACCTGAGTTGGCATTTCCAAGCATGGTAACTTTGTTTTTGTGAATTCAATATGCGGCGTGCCTCGTCGCGGAAATGCCCCGCCGCAGAACCTGTGGACCACAGCACCCAAACCGGGGGGCCATGTGGAGGTGACGGTCCATCATTGTGGGATGAATATTTGCTGGACAGTGCTGTTTTACTCCTTCCAAACCCACTTGGGAATTATTTTTAATGCATACAGTGCCGACTGCTACCATCAGGGAGATGCAGGAACTACTTTACCCAGAATGCACTTGCACATGATGGCGGGCATAAAGACCATTCAGTTCGCACTTGTGGTGGCCTGCATGCATTGCCTGTGAACAAGGGCTGTCCGCCCGAAACGCATATGGCGCTATGGACATGAAGAAATAATGCGCTGCTTTGCTACCCACAATAAAGAAAGGATTACCCTCACCTGAGTTGGCATTTCCAAGCATGGTAACTTTGTTTTTGTGTATATATATATTTATATATATATATATATATATATATATATATATATATTACCTACTGGCGGTCGCCAGTAGGTAGTTATAGTTAGGACCCTCTTACCATAGGAAATCCGCAACATTCTATTTTGAATAACTTTGGCGCCGGTCGACGAATCCTCGCCAAATTTTCAAAATAGATGGGGCGCTGCGCTCCGCTCCTACCCTGAAAGTCTCGGGCGGATTCGTCAAGCGGGGGCTGAGATAGAAGGGGGGTAAAAAAAAACGCGTTTTTCCCATGCATTTTTCCATAGGACCTTTAGACACAGCTACAGCCCGAACGGCTGAACAGAGTTAAATGAAATTTGGCAGAGAGGTAGTCCTCAGGTCAAGGAAGAGCCTTTTGTAGGTTTGGTGTAAATCTGTTCAGTAGATTCTGAGAAAATAGCCTTTAAATCAATATATATATCTGAGCCAGATTACGGTGCGCTTACGGTGCGCTTACCGTACGCGTACGGTGACGTGCGCGAGCGCGATTCTGATTGGCTGTTAGATCCAAGTAAACATTCGAATCGGTCGAAACCAGGAAGCGGCGGCCGCCATTTTCTCTCTCGCACTCTGAGTGGGGCAGCAAAAGTAAAGCCCAAAAATGTCTAAAGGGGCAGTATATTGAGATCATAACCACCCAGCATTGATATAGGGGTCCCCAAACAACCCCCAAGGCAAAAAAAAAAATGTTTTTTTTTTCGAAAAATCGCCGATTACGCTTTCCGTACGCGTACGGTAAAAAATTTAAAAAAAAAAAAATTATCCACCCTCTCCCCACCCCATGTGCAAATTGTGCCCGAAGGACACCATTTGTGCATGGCATATTATCATTCTGCAATTAATAAAGGATACATTTCACAACGATGCGCATAATATGTCCCCCATGTGCGCACAGTGCGCGAAGCGCATCGTGCGTACATTGCCCATCCCGCATAACGTGGGCACGCGGTGCGCGCAGCGCACCGCGTGACCACCGTGCGTGCTCGGCACTAACTGCGTAAAGTGGGCGCGAGGTGCGCGAAGCGCACCGCGTGCTCACTGTGCGCGCACGGTGCGCGCACGGAACGAACTGCGTTAACTGGGCGCGCACGCCACGAATGGCGTAAAGTAACTTAGCATTTAAAAAACCGTACAAATTCACTGAAAAAACCATAGGTTTCACACACGTTATAGTTAGGAATTAGCATTTAAAAAACCTTGCAAATTCACTGAAAAAACCATAGGTTTCACACAAGTTATAGTTAGCTGTACATTTCACTCGTAAAAAACCAATGAAATTCCCCCGTTATAGTTAGTGCAGGCAACTATAACTCACGCGACCCCAATCCTCTGCTGATGACATATGTGTCTTTATGAAAAAAAAATATTTGTAATATATGTATAGCTAAAATTTAATGGAAGAAGACATGGGCAAATAAGTGTCTAAATACAGTATTAGCATCAGCAGAGGATTGCAGTCGCGTGAGTTATAGTTGCCTGCACTAACTATAACGGGGGAATTTCATTGGTTTTTTACGAGTGAAATGTACAGCTAACTATAACTTGTGTGAAACCTATGGTTTTTTCAGTGAATTTGCAAGGTTTTTTAAATGCTAATTCCTAACTATAACGTGTGTGAAACCTATGGTTTTTTCAGTGAATATATATATATATATATACATATATATATATATATATATATATATATATATATATATATACACTGAAAAAACCATAGGTTTCACACATGTTATAGTTAGCTGGACATTTCACTCATAAAAAACCATTGAAATTCTCCCGTTATAGTTAGTTCAGCTAACTATAACTCGCGCAACCACAATCCACTGCTGATGACGTCACATATTACATCACTCATGACATGGTCAGTGACATCACTCATGACATCACTGATGACATCTCAAATGATATCACTGATGACATCATCCAGTGAATATGAGTCTTTCTGAAAAATAAATATTTTTTATATATGTATATGTAAAGGTTAATGGAAGAATAAATGGGTAAATAATTGTCTAAATGGATGTTTTTTTTTGTATAATTAATTGTATAACTGACTTATTAACAGTATCTTAGTGAATACAGTGATGTAATATGTGACGTCATCAGCAGTGGATTGCGGTCGCGCGACTTATAGTTAGCTGAACTAACTATAACGGGGGAATTTCAATGGTTTTTTACGAGTGAAATGTCCAGCGAACTATAACATGTGTGAAACCTATGGTTTTTTCAGTGAATTTGCAAGGTTTTTTAAATGCTAATTCCTATCTATAACGTTTGTGAAACCTATGGTTTTTTAAGTGAATTTGCAAGGTTTTTTAAATGCTAATTTCTAACTATAACGTGTGTAAAACCTACGTTTTTTTTTAGTGAATTTGTAAGGTTTTTTAAATGCTAATTTATGTATGTATTATTATATTTTTTATATATTTATTTTACAATAAACTACCTATGTATATAGTTATAGATTGAGTGTATCCTGTAATATGGAATGGCTCAGCTCTTTTTTTTTTTATTTGGATAAAGTTGAACAGCATAGTTAATATCTTCTATAAACTCATAAACAGTTTAAAATGTTTTTGTTTTTTTTAAGGGTATTTCACGGTGCGCGCACCATGCGCGCACCGTGTGCGCACCGTGCAATTTTTTAAAAAAAAACTAAAATGTTTTTTTCACCCTTCGGGGTCCTTCAGGGACCCCCTGACAAAGGCTAGGGGGTCAGGAACTCTCTACCCTGCCCCCTTTTCACGTTCTTGACCTTTCTTTTTCACTGTCATACACAAAATGGCGTGTGACACTTCCTGATTTTGACCGATTGGAATGTTGACTGACATCTAACGACCAATCAGAATTACGCTCGCGGACATTTGGTGCGCGCCCCGTGCGCGCACCGTGCACGCACGGTGCGCGCATATAGATATTTATGTACTTTTAACTGCAATTATCTCAGGAACTACTGAACAGATTGACACCATATATGCAAAAGGCACATGCCTGACCTCAGGACTACCTCTTTGCCAAATTTCAAGTAATTCTGTTCCGCCGTTCGGGCTGTACCTTCAACTAAAGGTCCTATGGGAAAATGCATGGGGAAAACGTGTTTTGGGACCACCTTTTTTCTCAGCCCCCACTTGACGAATCACCCCGAGACTTTCAGGGTAGGAACTGAGCGGAGCGCCCCATTAGTTTTGAAAATTTCATGAAGATAAGTCAACCGGCGCCAAAGATATTCAAAATAGAATTTTCAGATTTCCTATGGGAACTCGGTCCTAACTATAACTATCTTCTGGCGACCGCCAGTAGATAATATATATATATATATATACACACATATACATACATACATACACACACACACACACACGCATATATATATCTTTTTTTACAACAAGGATACCCTGCACTTGATAAAATCCAAGCTGATATTTGGTTATAGTTAGAATTTTAAAAAACTTAGAAATTTACTGAAGAAACCAAAGGTTACAGGGACGTTATAGTTAGGCTCAGATTTCACTCTTACATAACCATAGAAATCAGCAGTTATCGTTACCTATGCTATATCAAGAGAGCCTTTTCGTAGTTATACTTAGGATTGTGTTTTCATAGAAAATGCCTTGTTTGTGTTCCTATTACCATTCATAAATCTCCATGAAACTTTACAAAAAAGTGCACTTGCAATTTACCACCTACTTCAAGTAGGTGGTAAACCAGTCACAAACAGGAAGAGGTCTTCAGGAGACTCCTTCCCTTTGTGAATGGATGCGAATGGATGCGAACATATTTTTTAAGAGCTGGCAGAACCATTTAACCTTTCTTTTTCAAATACATCCTGTTTTCCTTTCAGGAAAACAGGCTGCATTTAGAACAAGGATACCTGTTTTATTGAAAAAGCAGTCACAGACATCTTGGTCTGCTGACCCCAGTAAGCCACCGCACCTGTGAGTGCTAGTCATTTCCAATGGGTCTCAAATCGTGACCTGCCCCATGAATATTTGTGAGGCAGGTCATGTGACCCCATTAGGAATCACACACAGTGTCTGAGACACTGTTGTACATTCCATTTTGTGAGTAGCAAATTGCGAGTCGCAAAACATTGCAATTTGCGACTCGCAAAATGGAATGGTCATTCATCTGGCCCTTAATCTCCCATGCCTAACAAAACAAGCATTTACAATGCAATAGGTCTCGCAATCATGAGCCTTCAAGCAATTAGCACTGTAAATTTCATTGCCTTTTATAAAAATTAAAATGTATTGTCATTTAAAATACCAACAGCTCAAACCTTCGCAAAAGCAACACCTAATGCATTGCATTGCGCAGTGTCCGTAAAGCGGATGCCGTGCTCACTACTAAAGTTACAACAAAAATTTAATGAACCGAGCTCGGTGTCCCTGAAGCAGGCACCGCGCTCAGAATTTAAGTATAAAAAAAGATTACAACTGAGGGCGGTCTTCCTGAAGCAGGCACCGCGCTCAGTATTAAATTAAAAATAAGCTTAGCGCAGTGTCCCTGAATCTGGTATCATGCTCAACATCAAAGCTTTTAAAAAAACAATGTTAATGAGCGCGGTGTCCCTAAAGTGGGCGCCGCGCTCAGCATGCATCTACAAAAAAAAGCAACCATCCATTATCCCCATCAGTATCCATTATCAAAATAGTGCTCACCCACTAAAGCCGACCATGTAAATAACCAAGTAAAAGGTCCAGTCCTTACGGGTGGTAACAAATGGAGACAGGGCGGTACTAAGGAGGGACTAACAAGCTTCATAATGAATTGGAAGCCAGCCTTAATAAAAGACAATGACACAAAGCCAATGACAAATATGGGCGAAGAGTGGGAGGATCCTCTAGTGCATACCCTAATACAGCACACCTCGCAGAGCGAGCAGCGGCTGCGCGCTGCCGCTAGGCTCGACCTAAAAAAGAATGTGTCCATCTGTAACACAACTTGTGCTCATGTAAAACGCTCCGATACCTTTGGGTCGAGTGTGCACTATATAAAACTCCAAACAAAAAAAAACCTGCCTCCAGCACACACAAAGGAATCTGACATCAGGCCTGCCCCTGCATTTGTTCCACTAGCAAAGCAGGTGCCAAAGGAAATAGAAGAACTGACCAGTACCAGTTTTAGGGTTTGACAAAGGGTTGACCCCCACTCACAGACTGGTACTGGCTGTCTGTAAAAGTGGCATTACCAGAACCTGAAGAGGAGCAAAACCCTGGAACTGGATGGTGACAGTAGCAACTCCATGGACCGCTGGATGGACAAGCCACCTCATGTCTAAAGGACTAAGGACTCTGTCTGCAGCTGATCCCTATAACTAGATGGGTCTCTCCAGGGCCAGTGATCCTGGCTACTTACACCTCCTTATGCCCAATTGAGGGAAGACCTGGACTTCTGTGCCCCAGCAGGAGCAGAGGCAGGGCCAGGAGCCAGGCAAAGGGGACAACGCTTGTGCAGGGAGACAATGAAGCTAGTCCCCCTCAAAGTGCACCTCTTCAAGGCAAGGATGTCTTCTGAAAATGTTCCAGGTAGCATGACCTAGCTATCAGGAGTAAAATTAGCCCAAGATCAACAAAATTAGCCCAACGGGTCTCGAGATATTTGCTGTTAAAGAAATTTGACCTTTGATCTCTTGTAGGAGAACAAGCATTTGGTGCTCCACTGTATTCTCAGGATTTATCCCTGGAGAGGGCCAGTGTCCGGGGGTCAACACAAGCATCATTAAATATTTATGAAAAGTTAGGAAGAGTGTATGGGGCCTCCTCACTAGACTCCCACTGAGCTAGGGACCCTATCCTCTGGACTGGCTCAAACATAAAGGGGGTCAAGAAGCACATCCTTGAGCTCTGAAGACAAAGACTAGTTATCTGGATTCCAGCCCAGGAAGCCACGAGAACCAAGCTTGCTCCCAATACAGGTAAGAGCCAGAAACCGAGGCTGATCTTCTCTGGCGTGAGCAGGTTAATCAGCTTCTGGCTTCCAATCCAGCATGAGAAGACACCCAGGTAGCTGGTTGGGCAGTGTGGGATAGACCTCCCTGTGCAACTTCAATCATGACCACTGCTCTGGGTGCTCTGGGTGGGACCATGATACCCATTTTTTAGGAAAAACGAAGCAAAGCGAATGTTGTGTGTGGCCATGGTTCACTCTAAACGAGAGCGGTTGAAGCCGCTCAGAACATATTCACGCTCCCATGAGGAGCGCACCATAATGCTGTTTGAGGGCTCTGCTTGTGTTCTTTCCTCCTTGTGGTGTCGCAAGGAGGAGCAGGTGCAGGGGCACCACCAATGTTTCCAAGGATATGTTTGGGGGGCAGCAGGAGTGCAGTAGCTTCCACGTTCCCACTTAAAAAAATAATCCTATGTGTCCCAGGTCACAGAATACATGACCTGTGGAGACTTTTTAGTTTTTTTCAAGCACTCTGAGCTGGATCTTAGGCTTTCCCGCTTGGGAGATCAGGGACCTTTAGGGGTTGGTTCTATGGCTGCATTCTATGTGGCCTAAATGTGAGAAAGAGTATCTCAGTCACAAGTTATGCTGATTTTCAATGCTTTATTTGACAATAGTTTTAGGTAAATGTTGTGATGCTTTTTTTTGACAATAGGGATAGTATTTAAGCATTTTTATGGTTTTCAATGATATAATGATAGCTTTTAATACGTGATTATTGGTCTTATAATGAGGTGACCCCAGCCAAAGTTAATAGGCGTGCCTTGTATTATGATGTTGTGACCACTTGATAAAGCCACTCAAATTGCCTTATAGTATAATGGGGTTACCTCTTAAAAATCCAATTGTCCTGCTTTATCTAAAATGATTCCCTTTTATATTGTGATATTTAATCTGGTATAAGCAGCCTGGTACCGTGATTTTGGGAATCATGATCCATCAGGGATCAAATGTGATTTCAAAATATCGCCAAAGGTATTTTTATCTGCCTGATGTATATATTTGGAATCAATTTGTAGTATTTAGTATTGTGTGTATTAAATGCACTTTTCCTTTTAAAGAAAAAAGCACTGACTGAACAATCATTTACTAGGTTTAGTTATTGCTTGCCAGCAAATGGAGTTTAGTAGCCCACAACTCCTCCACTGAGTAAGCACTGGGCTGCTCTACTTTGGTACCCTGACAGAGTCAAGTGCTACAATGGGTTACTTGGCTTCCAGTAAGGATATAATTGTGAATCTATTACTGAGGCAGACCTCTCATCTGTTACAACTAATAAAACAATTTATTCAACAGACGTATTGGGTTTTATTTTTATCAACCTATATCATGATTTTCCTAATAGTGTTACATTAGGATTACATTTGTTTATGGATTCATTTTCAGGGTTATTCTTTTTTTGCTGATTGGAACAGTGAGCTGTGCAGCATAAAGACGTTTCTTTACTTGGTGCATATGCCAAAGACTACTACCTCACTGGAAAGTAGTTCACAAGAAGATGTGATGACCAAATACATGTAGTGAAGTGTTTTCATTTCTATAAAGGTGTATTATCAAACATAGGAGGACATTTTGAGTGTAGGGCATCCCTTAATAGTTCAAATAGTCGGTCAGATGTTGGGAAGTTATTGGAGTTTAGGTGAAGGTAAGAAAACACGTCTTGTTAGAACTTCATTTCTCTTCTCTGATGTTCTGAATCAGATTCAAGATGGTCCTGTTGGCCTTCACTACTTTTCAGGACATTGATTCACATTGTTTGAAGACTTGATTGACTGCGGACAGGGATGACAAAACATGAAATTCTAATATACAAGAAGGTAAAGCACCTAGTTCAGAAATTACAACAAACTCCGGACAAAAAGTTTTTTTGAGCCAGATGCATTAACTAATTCTACAGAATATTTTTTGTTGTAGGCTTTTTTCTTCCTAATCTCAAATTTCCCAAATATGCTGATATAAGATGTGGGGAGTACTCTTAAATATTAAGGGCCTCATGTAGGTAGCCAAATACCGGTCGGTAACGGCCGATTTTCGGTAAATATGCCGTTACCGACCGGTATTCAGACAAGTGAGATGTAGGAGTCCAAAAACGACTTTTTGAGGCGGTAAATACCGAATCATATTTACCGAATTCTAAAATACCGAATCAGATTTACCGAATACATACTTAACGAATCGGTAAATATGAAGTGGTAAATATGAAGTGGTAAAAATTAAAATGACATGTAGGAGCACTCGGTAATTAAGAAATCCAAGAAAATCGGTAAATAAGAGTCGGTAATTAACACGGATTGAAAGCAGGTGGTAACCATCAACAGTGCATATAAGCAATCCCAAAATGCAACACCGTGGACAACATGGCCGCTATGTATGTCATTGCAAGGCGCCTACGTCTACAGGCAGCAGGACTGAGGGTTTGGCGACGGGAGGAACGCATCTACAGACAGCGCATCACACTATTCCACCTGACTGATGCAGAGATACATGAGAGGTACAGGCTACACCCCGAAACCATCATGGACTTAATCAGGGACCTTCACCCACTCCTGGACCAGCCAATAAGAAGGGCGCACGCCATACCCCCACATGTGCAGGTGCTCTGCAGCCTACATCTGCTGGCATCCGGCAGTTATCAGGTGGTGATAGCTGCGGTGGGTGGTGTATCCCAGAGTTGCCTGTCACGTTTCTTCAGGAAGTTCCTGGATGCCATGATGCAGAGAATGCACCACTACATCAGCTTCCCCAACACACAGGCTGCACTGCAGAAAACAAAAACAGACTTTTATCACATCGCACAGTTCCCCCATGTCATCGGCTGTATTGAAGGTACACACATCCCAATCTGTCCACCAGCTGACACAGAGCACATCTACAGGAACAGGAAGTCCACCCACTCCATCAATGTGCAGGTGATCTGTGATGCAGGGAACATCATCACAGATATTGTTGCAAAGTTTCCTGGGAGCACCCACGACTCGTACATCTTCCAGAATAGTGGGATCTACACACGACTGAGTGCCGGAGAATTTGGAGAGGGATACCTGCTAGGTGAGTAACAGTGACGCCCCTTGCAACCTGCAAATCATAGTGTAAAGAAGCATGTGACTGATGTTTCCCTTTAACTCATCTAGGCGACAGTGCATATGCATGCCGGTCATTCATCCTCACTCCCTACCTACACCCAGCAACCCAGAGTGAGAGACGATACAACGTGGCACACAAAACAACACGCAATGTGGTGGAGCGCACGTTTGGACTACTGAAGAGCAGGTTCCGCTGCCTCCACAAGAGCGGAGGCGCACGCCAGTACACACCCATCACCTGCTGCAAAATTATTGCCACTTGTGCAATGCTGCACAACCTTGCCACGAAAAAAGGTACAGATGTGGAACTAACATATTTTGAGGACAACGAGGATGAGTCAGGCCAGCCACAGGGCAACGCAGCTAGAGTGCCAACTGCAATCGATGGGAGAGAGAGATGGACAGAGATCACATGCAACTATTTCTGAGTAAGTAAGGGGACACAGCCAGTTGTGATTAGTCATGACGTAGTTTTAATGTGGCACCACGCCATGAACACATGAACAAGCCAATCTGGCAATATACCATCTATACAAGGAGTATGTCCAGGGTTACGTCACCCATTGGGAAGTGGCTAAGCAGGGCCACATCAATGTTTGCGCATACGCGCTGCAGTGGTGGATGGCACGGCCTGTGCATCCTCACTAGAGCCAACCCCAAGCCGCCTGCTGCTCCTGCGTCCTTCTGGGACGGGGGGTGTGATGCTGCTCCTGCTGCTGGTGTCGATGCTCTCCGCAGCATCCCCTGCAGCAGTTGTCGACGCCTGACTAGTAAATAGCACCCCTAGTGCACTTGTCACCTGCACCATCCCCCGAGACAGGTCGCTGCAGCAGTGTGTTAGGCCCTCCTGCATCGTCACAGAGCGCCGGCACAGTAGAGAAGTCGCAGTTGCCAGACGGTTGAGTGCCCTGTTGGTAGTGTCCCTTCTCTGCCGTTCCCGGCGCCGTGCCTCGATGTCAGCATCTAATTTGCTGCACAACTGCTGGATTGACTGGGACATGTCCCGAATGCCCGTAGCCATGCCGCTGATGTTATTGTCCATGTTGACTAATGTAGTTTTCATCACCCGCATGTGCCTCTGGACTGCCTTTGTTTGCAGGCGCTGTTGTTTCAACATTTGGCCCTCGAGACCCAAGAAGACACCATGGCTGTCAATGGGTGCTGGTGGACTCTGGACACGCGACCTGCGGCGCCCTCTTGCTCCCGTCTGTGCTGCCTGTGAGGTGTGGGGCACAGTGGCATGGCTCCCTTCCTGGGGCCTGGTGAGTTCTTCAGGGCCCATGCTGTCGTCTGACGAGGTGTCTAAGGCTCGTAGCCTGGCTGCTGGACGCCTCCTCATTCCCACACCTGCAAGCGGAGATGTGGCCGGTGATTCAAACATGAGTGGCGATGCTGGCTCTGGGCGAGGTGATGCTGGCTCTGGGTGAGGTGATGCTGGCTCTGGGTGAGGTGATGCTGGCTCTGGCTGCGGCGAGGCTGCCTGTGTTGGTGGTGCGGCTGCCAGTGGGCCTGCTCCCTGGTCTGAACTTGTGCTGGCTGGAGGTGATATTTGTGGCCGGTGTGCCGTCTCTCCTGCAGCATGCCCTGTCCTGCATGATGTCACATCTGTGGACAGAAATACAACATTGGCTCAGTGTCCCTGAAGGGCTGCATTGAAAGCGTCACAATAAATAATTTCACATTCCAAAATGTCCTCTGTCTCCTTGTGCCTCGAGTGCGTGACATGCCTTGTTGCCCTGTAACATTTACGTCATGGTTGGTGTTTCCCTGACTACATCTCCCGGAATGCATTGCCTGTCTGCACTGACACGTGTGGACTGCAGTGTGATTCTCGTTTCACAATGGGGGATGTGGGATAGGGATAGGGGGTGCTACATTGCTGTGCTTTTGTCTTACCTTGTTGTGTGGCGGCTCTGGCAGAGCTGTCGGCGTCCCCAAGACCCACGACGCTCTCTTGCTCGATTGTGGCCCCCACCAGCTCCTCCAGTTCGGTGAGGGCAGGTGCCCTGTTGGTTCCACCTCCAGTCTGGCTGGCCTCCTTCTGGATGTCGCCCATCTTCCTCTTGGTTACAATCCTCAGGTCATACCAGCGCTTCTTTAGGACCTCTATGTCCCTGTGGGTCACTCCCACAGCATTCACATGGGCCTGGATGGCCAGCCATATGTTGCGCTTTTCAGCCTCAGGCACTTGCAGGGATTGCCTTCCAAACAGCTTCTGGTGCTGCTTCACCACCTCCTCCACCAGCACCTGGAGTTCCTTGGGGCTAAATTTCAGCTTCCTCCTCCTTTCCCCTCCGTCTCTCTGTGTTCTCTGGCTGGACATGATGTTCGTTTTCCCGCTCGCACAGGCACTGGCTCCCTGCCTCTCCTCTGCACTCCAAGCCTCTCCAGGGTCGGCTAATTATGTACACCTGCCTGGGTGTGGCCACTTCCTGGTTGGGTGGGCTGTGGTTGCACAGGATTAGCTGTTTCGTCAAGTCATGTGATTTTATTCACCGATTCCGTACATACCGATTCGGTATTTTCCGATTCGGTAAATACCACCTCGGTATTTTCCGATTCGGTAAATACCACCTCGGTATTTACCGATTCGGTGAAATCCGATTCGTGATTACCGAATGTTACCGAATCGGTAACTGTTACCGAATTTTTACCTACATATAACTTACCGATTCTAATTTACCGATTCGGTACGGCTCGGTATTTAAGAAACGGTAAAATTTATTTACCTACATGAGGCCCTAAATGTGGTAATCATATTATTTTATTTAAAAACTTAAAAAGGGGAATGAACCAATCAACGGAAAAGAACGTTTTTGATGGTCAAAGTTATCTTAAGAACTTTTAATTTGTTTTCTAAATGGAATCTAGTCTTGAGTCTTGTGTAAAATGACATGCTATCTTGACAAACTTTGAAAAACTTGGACTTAAGTAGTTGCATGAACCATGTGGAAAAATTGGTGCTCTTTGTGAAAGTCAACATTGGTTTGTTACATTTTGGTTGGAACAGTTGTATGTCAGAATATGTACATGAATGCAAAGAGAGAGGCCCCACTACTCCATTGTCTCTCCTTTTCTTTCTTTTTATGTATTTGATCTTGGATAAAATTTTGCTATTGGGTTTTTATTGCTGTATTCACATGAGATTGTATTCCTTATTGAATTTGGAGACACAAAGTGGTTTCTCAATATTTCGGTCTTTCTAGATTGGCTGTACGCAAAAAAACTGAACCTACAATTTAGGCACGGCGTATTACCACTGCGCGCATTTACAAGTAAATGGGGAAATACTTTGACCCAGGGCTGCCCAGTCTGTGCAGATAATCCGGAGACGGACCAACACGTTCTATTTGTCTGCCAGGCAAACAAGAAGGCTAGATACTGATGGTTACAACAGGTGTGCTGGAATCTTGGTACAAAGTATTGCACGGAGGCTTATAGGATCCTAAAATATGATACTAGTCTGCCTATAGTGTACTCAGTTACTCGTTATTTATTTTCTATGTGGTGTGTACGGTAATCTATATTAAAAGCTGGGTCTTTTGGATAATTTTCGTTTTTTACGCAAACAAAATGTATCATTACTTTTTTCAATTACCTTTTTTAAATGTTTTAAAAATATCAATTCTGTTGTGCCCTGTAAAGGTAGACACCAGGAGCCAGGATGTATTTTCAAGTTTTCTTAATTTAGTCTTAGGTCCAGGTTACATCAGTCTTGAGTCCAGCCAGCACTGGTGTGGTACCGGCCCCACCAGGAGCAGCCTGCCTAGCTGCTCAGCCCAGCTCTAACTGCCAACACTCATCCACTCAGACACCCAGGCATTCCACGCATCACAGGCACACCAACATTCCATTACCATCTCTCACTCTGGCTGAGCAGCTAGAGGCAGCAGGGCTGGAGTACATGTAAATACAACTTAGTAGGGTATAACATTACCCCTTTTTCTTCAGAAGAAAACGAAACATGAAAATGAGTAACACAAGCAAGAATTATAAACAGGAAAAAATAAATAATGGTACGAAGCTCTAGGATGCAACAATAAAGACAGAACATCACAAGAGAGAGAACCATTAAGTCAAGAAACGATGGTTAAGCTATGACTAGTAAAAAGCAAGAGCAACAATACCCCCATCCTCCCCCAAAAATGAACATTTTTAAGCAAAAATATATCGTATACAATAATAACAATTGTAGTAAAACGTAAGACTATAAACTGTGACGCAAAGGCGAACACGCCCTGCAGCAGCAATCCCAAACATAAGGGAACAAACATGTATATGGGTCGTAACCCATAGAAACGCCCATGAAGGGATGTACATTGGTACTGCGCGCAGCTGTAAATGGAGACTAAGTCCATATCCCAATCCAGTGTAAGTGTTGACCTAGATCCATTATGTAGGCCTGGGCTAAAATTCCATTCCGCTCGCGGAAATTGCGATAATTTGACATTTTCGCTTTACGCGGAGAGCGTGAAAATTTCCGCAATCCGCATCTTACGTAAAAACATTTTCTTGCTCGCGCTGTAAAAAAATACATTCTCGCATGCGCGCGATCGCCTTACCTGAATCCTCGTGTTCGCCGACAAGTTTTCCCGATCCGGTCACGTTCTCCACAAGATGTTGGATTGTTGGTAGCCATTAGCTCTGTCTCGCGACAGTTCGCGCCCGGATAAACGTCATTTGTTGCGTGATCACGTCATTCGTCGCGCGATCACGTCTTTCTTCTCGCGATCATGCACCGTGGGAGTATGAGATGATTGAGATCTCGAACACGTCATTCTCCAACGTGAGCGAGAGCGTGAGGATGGGGGCACGTCAATATCGAACGTGAAAAGGAGCAAAAGACCCCGACCACATCATATCCAACGCGACAGGGAGCGAGAGAACGTGATCAAGTCATTTCGGACACGCCATCGACATCCGGCGGAAGTAATGTGAAGCTCGAGAACTCGAACATGTAAAATTTTCAATTTGCAGAAGAATATCAGCTCTAGCAGTATGAAACCTTCTGCAAATGATGATTTGGATGAAAACAACTCCTCAGATTGACATTTGGCTGTCCTTTTTTGTGCAAGGAGTCCTTTTTTAAAAAGGTGGGGAGAGGGAGGAAGTGCCACAGAATCTCCAACTTCCTGTTCCTGTCCAGCAGGCTCCTCCCAGGGCTTTGTCCATCTCCTGCTCATTCTGCCTTTGGATTTTAAGCTGGAAAGATCACTCTTTTTGTCTACTGCGTCATTGAAATTGGATTTTAGGATTTTTTAATTGGATATTTTACAAGTAAGTGGTTGTTGTGACTGTTTGATTGGGGGCATTGCAGTTGTTGTAACTACAATGTATTTTTGGTAACTATCATTCCTTTTTTTTTTTTAATGTTGTGGGTAGTAGTGTTGAAAACTAAAATGGCGATATGATTAAGCATTCAATTCTCTCCAGTTAAAACATGTCTTTCGTCTTATGTTGCCTAATGTTCGGACTCCATTTTGTACTGTCATGTCTCCACGTGCTCAGCACGAGAAGAGTCCTATCTTCGTGTTAGTTGCTTTTGTAATCTGCCTAGTAACAGTCTATAAATAGTCCCTTTGTCCGTCTGGCGCATGTCCAGACTTGACCACATCTGTTATCAGTTAGTCCTTGCTTGACCATGTTCTCGCGGGCTTAGGAGTGTGTTAACTCCGCCCACATATTGATTCTGTATCGAAAATGTCCATAAAAGGTAATGCTTTTCGCCTCATGTTGTATCCACCCACGTATGAGCCCCTCTGTTGTGTATAAAAGGGGACCGTGTACGCAAGTTCTTTGTGCTACTCTATGCAATACTGAAGAGTGTTGTATGGGTTGTAGGACCACCCTTAAGGGTTAATAAACTTTGTCTTTGTATTTGCAGTTTCCGTGCCAACTTCCTTCTAGTTTACGTTACAGGAGAGCGAACCCTAGTATTCTGCGGGCCTAGCTGGGGCCTGTATTCATCAATTGGTGCCCGTCACGTGGGGCTCATCGGCGACTCGGATGCTCGAAGGACTGGTCGTGACGAAGGAGAGGAATTTGGCCGGGGATGTGATCACTGCCAGTGGCGTCTTAGTCCTGGCATCCCGAGGTTTTCTTCCTTCCCTTCCGAACTGACCTTCTGGGTGGCACCGGTTCTCGACTGAGACCTCTTCTGTCGGTTTGCCGCGACAGCCGTTTGGGCGAATTTTGGAACTTGGCAGTTGGAACCTGGACACTCTTGATTGGTAAGAACCGTTGTACGGTACTTGCTCCGAGTTTTGAAGCCTGGGTTGGCTATTTGAGTTTGATTTGTGATGACCGGTCATATTTTGTATTGATTATTGTGAGAATATATGCGTTGCAACACATATAGGCAGGTAATGTGGAGATATTTCTCCGGAGCTGTGTAAATCTGAACGGCGCAAAGTGCCATTTTTTTGATAATACTGCATATTTTGCATTATTTTTTAGCATGCCTGCTTTTAGCGCACTCCGTAAGTGGTGCTGCTGTTTTGGAAACCGGTTAAACCTCGAGGAATCTGCTCCAGCCCCCCCGAGGGGACTCCTAATAGGGATATGTATGTGAAGCATGGTCTTTCCTCTATAATGTACAGCACAGTGTGGAGGAAATACACCAAAAAGGATCCTGAGTTACGATGGCCTTTGTATGGCTCGTTTGATATGCGCAAGATTGAGTATGTGGAACAGTGTATGTGTAAACGGCGTGCTCGGCAAGACATGTTTGAATGTGTACGGTTATGGGTGAAGGAAGAGCGTGAGCGAGAGAAACATGAAAAAGCGCTGTTGGATAAAGAGCAACGGAAAAATGATCATGTGAGAGCGCAGGAAGCGAAGCGTCAGGAGGAAAGAGAACTGGCGGAGAAACAAGAGAAAGAACGTAGGTTGCAAGTCTCGGGTCAATATGCTGTCCGCCAGCCACTTTATCCTGTCCTTAATAATCTTGACGATGATTTTTATTTATTAGATCGCTCTCCGCCCCCTTATGTTGGCGCGTCTGCCCCGAGATCACGGGATTCTGGATTGGTTTCGGATAAGGTAGACACGCGGTCCATGTTATCAGTTGAGCGTATGGGTGAGCTTCGGAAAATTTCTCTTCGTGCACTTAAGGGCAAGTTATCCCTTGCTGAATTGTTGGACTCTTTGGAAAAGTGGCGGGATAGAGAGAAGTTGTATTTTCTTGAAACCTTTTCTGATGAAGTGATTACTGCCTTTCGGAAATATTCAGAAGTTTTTGAGCCTGATGATGTAGTATTAGATGCTAAAGCATTACGTAACGGTGTTTTTTCTCCCTCTAAGGCACCTGATGCGGTCCGACGGCTGTTTGCATTGCAGGACGCGGCGAGTGAACTTAAAGAGAGAGCGCGCCTAAAGACAGGGGAGGAGGAGCAATCGGATTCACGTATCGGCGGCGACCAATCATCTACCTCCTACTCAGATAAGAGCGAGCTAGTGCATGCTAAACCAATGCGAGAGGCAGCACCTTTGTATGTTCCTCCTAAAGGAGCAGGAACTAGCTCGGATATGTCTTCCCCCGATGCTAGGGGTTATTTTGTGTATAATTGGGTTTATACTCCCTGTCATAGAGCTGATGTTATGGCATTAAAGAATGCATTGCCTGACCCCCGCAAGAATCCAGCGGCCTTTTACGAAGAAGTCGAGGGGGCCTTGAATTCTTGTACTATGACTTTAGCAGATATAGATTTGTTCTTTGGGCTTATTTTACCACCGGATATGTGGCGATCTGTGGGGAAGGTGGATGATCTAGCCGTTTTTAAGGCCAAATGGTCTGAGAATGAGGATGAGGATAGGGAGAGAAAACCTGCACAAAAACCACCCCAGATTATTTTAGATCTCCCCGCTGCTATCTTGACCAAGTTGAAAACGATTATTCCCCCTAAAAAGATTGATTGGAATATGTTAGCCTCGTGTAAACAGAAGGTTGATGAATCAGTTTCGGATTTCTTTACACGCTTTGAGGAGACATTTCATGATTTCAGTGGTCAGTCGCTTACGGATGATACGGGCCGACATCTTTTTGTGGATAAATATGTGGCGAATTTATTACCGGGAATAGCAGCTCGTTTAAAAGCGAGTGAAAGTTCTTGGTCCACCTCGTCTCCGGCATCCCTCCTGACTATGGCTCAGTATTATGAGCGTCAGGAACAAGAAGCGAAGGGGAATGAGGAGAAGAAATCGAAAGATTTGAAAACTAAGGTGATGTTAGCACAAGTATATGGTCCGCCTCGGCGGGGTGTAGAAAAAGGTAGGGGAGGATTCTATGGTCCCCCTTCGGGTCGGTCAGATGTATATAGAAATCAATGTGCGTATTGTAAACAGTCGGGTCATTGGGCCAGAGATTGTCCGGTGTTGTATGCATCTCGTCAGGGACGTGGTCAGGGACCACCGAGAGGTAGAGGGGGCTTTTCGAATTATAGAGGGAACTCTAATGATCGTACTCGATTTGAGCCTAGCGTACAGCAACGGGATAGGCCTAATGTGTTTGATAGGCAACACCAGTATCAAATGTCTGGGAACGACCGTTCTGGGTATCATGACTCACAACATGCGTAGGATTGCGTTGGATGGGGGTTTGAATCAGTTGAAGTGCCGGTTGATCAGAAGGGTCCTTATGTTTCAGCAAATGTTTTGGGTTCTACTGATCGGTTCCTAGTTGATACAGGAGCTACTCGCAGTGCGCTGTCCAAACAATTGGTTCCGAGGGCTCCCCCATCTGGCTTAATGGTTACATCGGTAGGGTTTGATGGTACACTCTCTCGCAGCCCTCTTTCCCGACCCCTTGCATTCCATGTTGACAACCTTTCTGCGTCCTGTCCGTTTCTGCTTGCCCCGAACACGCCCAACAACATTATGGGTCTTGATATGCTCAAGTACTTCAGAGCAACGATCCGCTGCTCCCCTACTGGAGTACGTGTGATCTTAAATGATAATCACCCCATGACAGAAAGGATGTGTGTGGTTGCAGAGGATACTGTCTTAGCTTCCCTCCCTCGTACTTTGTGGGCTACTTCGGATACTGATGTGGGACAGATGGTGATTCCGCCTGTCCACATTAGTGTCCAGGAGGGTGCGGTGTTACCGCGCCTCCCTCAGTATCGTATTTCCCAGGAGGGGGAAGAGGCACTCATACAGATTGTGCAGGATTTGATTAAGGTGGGAGTAGTGGAAGAAGTTCCCTATAATGTCTGCAACAGTCCTATTTTACCCATTTTGATGAAAGATACTGATACCAGAGTTTATCGTTTTATCATTGACTTAAGGGAAGTGAATAAGATAGTGATACCTCAGTATCCAGTGGTTTCTGATATCACAACGTTACTTACTCTGGTCCCGCCAACGGCGACCACGTTTTCAGTTATTGATTTGAAAAATGCCTTCTTTTCGATCCCTATTCACCCTGATAGCCGATACCTTTTCGGTTTTATTCTGAATAATAAGTCTTATATCTTTTGTAGAGTCCCTCAGGGCTATACAGAAAGCCCTAGCATTTACAGTCAAGCATTGAAAAGGCAATTGGATTCCTTTGTTCTGCCCGAGGGTGTCGCCCTTATACAATATGTCGATGACATCTTGTTGGCGGCCGACACTCCTGAGTTGTGTGAAAAGTGTACGTTATCCTTGCTTTCCTTTTTGGCAGCTCACAATCACAAAGTGTCGAAGAAGAAATTGCAATTCTGTAGACCAAAGGTGACTTATTTGGGTCACCTTTTGTCTAAGGAGGGGCGTGCACTCACACCAGATCGTATTCAAGCAATTTTGGACACGCCAGTACCTTCCACACAGAAGGACGTGCGTGCATTTTTGGGTCTTGCTTCTTTCTGTAGGCAATGGATATTGGGATTTTCACATATAGCTAAGCCCTTGTTAGCACTTTTGACAAAAGACACACCGATCCCTCTTCCCTGGTCAAATGAGTGTGAAATTGCTTTTCAGCAATTACGACAAGCCCTTTGTTCAGCACCAGTGTTAGGTACCCCTGATTATACGAAGCCCTTTTCACTGTACGTGCATGAGAAAGATGGATGTGCATTATCAGTTTTAGTGCAGATGCACGGCGACAAGCAGCACCCTTGTGCATATTTTTCGGCTGTACTTGATCCTGTTGCCCGAGCGTTGCCTGGTTGTTTTCGCTCGGTTGCGGCGACAGCTGTGTCAATACGCCAAAGCGAGGGAAATGTGTTATCCCATAAGTTGTTGGTATTAGTCCCCCATGCTGTTGATGCCCTGCTTAATCAGACAAAGACACAGCATTTGACCAGTGCTCGTTTAACGGGATATGAGTTGACGCTTTTGGCTCCTCATATTACGTTAAAGAGATGTGCAACGTTAAATCCAGCCACATTGTTGCCGTTCCCGGAAACTCAGTCTGAAGCACGAAAAGCACATGACTGTATTCTTGTGACTGAGGAACAGACAAAGGGTCGTATTGATCTCCAGGATACGCCCTTTACAGATGTAGATGGAGAACTGTGGGTGGATGGATCATGCCTGAAGCTATCAGATGGTACGACTTCAGCAGCGTATGCAATTACCACATTACAAACAATAGTGGAGACAGCGCGCATACCGCAGAGATCAGCTCAAGCAGCGGAACTGATAGCGTTAACACGAGCATGTGAGCTCAGTGCAGGATTGTGTGTGAATGTTTATACAGATAGCCGCTATGCCTTCGGAGTAGCGCACGATTTCGGCCTACTCTGGAAGGAGAGAGGGTTTCTAACGTCACATGGAACACAGATAATGTACGGGGAGTTAGTTCACAACCTTTTGACTGCATTAACATATCCAAAGAAGATTGCTATAGTTAAATGTAGTGCCCATAAGAAAGTGGTTGATAAAGTTGGAGAAGGGAATGCTTTAGCAGACCGGGTGGCACGAGAGACTGCGATGCAGCCTGGTGCTACTGCAATGTATGTTGTGAAGTCACAGGCAGAAAGATGGCACGATGCTAGGAGAGAAGTGCTGGAGATACAGAGGACCGCTTCCGATAAGGAACGGGAGCAATGGTCCAATGATGGAGAATTAGATGATGAAGGGTGTTGGAGAAGTAAGCAGATGGATAAGTGGAAGTTACCCACTGCCTTCGTACAACCTATGGTTCAGATGGCACATGGACTAGCGCATGTCGGAGCTTCCGCAATTGTTAAATTACTCACACGAGTTTGGGAGCATCCGGAGATCACTAGCATGGCAAAGAGGGTAGTGCAGACCTGCATGATTTGCCTGAGGTATAACCCGGGAAAGGGTACACAAACTCCAGCAGGAGGATTTGCGACACCTACTGCACCCTTTGAGGTTTTGCAGATGGATTACATTCAGCTTGAGCGCTGTAACAATCTGAAGTATGTTCTAGTAGTGGTTTGTGCCTTCAGCAAATGGGTTGAGGCATACCCTACGAAAGACAATACTGCAATGACTACAGCCAAGATGCTATTGAAGGAGTTCTTCCCTCGATATGGTGTTTGCAGATTGTTGTGGAGTGATAATGGACCTCATTTTATAGCAGACGTTATTAAGTATGTCCTGAAAGGCCTGGGAATTACCCAAAAATGTCATGCAGTGTTTCACCCTCAGTCTGCGGGATTGGTCGAGAAATATAATGGTACTCTGAAGCTTAAGATCGCGAAGATTCAAGCTTCGACTTCTTTGACTTGGCCAGACGCTTTACCGCTGGCATTATTGTCAATTAGATCGATACCGCATTCTCGGACCGGTCTCACACCCTACGAGATTGTATTCGGACGCCCAATGAATATTTGGGGTCCACCAAAACCAAGGTCAGTGTATGATGTACCTTGTGTAATGATGAATGATTATCTGGCAGTTAACGGATAATTTGGTTTCTATTCATCAACAGGTTCTAGAAGCGCTCCCTGATCGGTCCACAGGTGAAGGTCATAATCTCCGACCTGGCGATCAGGTTATGATCAAGGTATTCGAAAGGACGAACAGTCTGGAGCCGAGATGGGTTGGTCCTGAGCAGGTCCTGCTTGCAACGAGGACAGCTGTGCGAGTTTCCAATCGGAAGAACTGGATCCACTCTTTGCAATGTCGTAAAGTGCCGCCTGGATTGGTGGAGCCTGCTGTGTTGACCGACCATCGAGAAATCCTGACAGCAGAGAAAGGCCGTGCTGTGGAACCGAACGATACTGAGGAGCTCTTCCCGGACCAGTCGATTCCTGGAGAAGGAAGATATCATTTCAGACCGAGGAAGTGATTTTCTTTGTGTATCCAAAGACGTTGTCAGAGCGGCCCTTAGGTTAGTGAAACGGAGAGCCAATGTGGCAAGGGGGGGGATCAGCCCTGCATTAGTGTAGTGACACCCTTCTTGGCCCGCTGGTGAAGAAATCAACGGCTGCCTAAGGGGAAGAGTTCTGACAACCTTTTAGTTTCAGGAAGATATTGACTTTTTACTACAAGATGGAAAAGAAGAAGATTGTTTGTGCGACGAGTTTTATTATCAGTGTAGCTATTGTTGGTATAACCACATGGTTTGTTGAAGACGTGACTCCTGCTCGTGAGTTGCTTGTCTTGACCACTCCAGTGCCTGAGGAGCACTACTTTTATACCCTCCCGTATCAAGAATTGAAGCATCGTCAGTCTTATTTGAATAACACTTTCATTCAGATGTTGCATCATACCCATGTTGCTACAAATGCTACGAACTGTTGGATATGTGGTATGATGCCAGCTCATCAGAAGAAAGGAGGAACGCCATTTATACCTCTTCCTTTTTCTCATAATGGCTCTTGTAGAGCATGGTACACTTTGCTTTTTGCCACACAGAAACCTACAGTGGGACGACTACTTTTCAGACTTAATAAGGAATGTCATCAGGATAAAGAAGGCTATCCACAAGCGAATGGGACAATATGGGAATGGGAAAAATATCGACCAGACAATGAATCGATCCCCTACATTTTCATGAACACTAGAGACACAGTAGGGAAAGAAAAATTTGTGATTCAAGTGGCACAAGCTCAAGCGGACCTGTGTGTCCAGAGTGTGGGTTATATTCCAGTTGGTGTTAGTGACTGTATTATTGTTTTGAATATAGATGGTCTAAATAATAGTACTTTCTTAGCCTCCCATAACACATACTTTGTATGTGGGAATAAGGGTTATTATCGTTTGCCAGCCGGCTGGTCCGGAGTATGTTATGTAGTGTTCTTATTACCTCCTGTATTTTTGGCACCTGCATCTTATCATAAAGATTTGAAATTGTTGAACAATGTAACTGTAAATAGATATAAACGTACTCTATCTATTGATGATGTTGATCAAACTGATACTAGCTTACAGCAGTATATTGATTTTAACTTAGGATTGTTTTTCTTTGTTGGAGCTGCCCTAAATAGTAGGAAGGTTCGAAGGTTAACGAGAGATGTAGAGGCTGTGACGAATCAAACCGCTGCTGCTCTTGGGAATCTTACGGAAGAATTACAAATCACTAGAATTGTTGCATTGCAGAATCGTATGGTATTAGATGTTATGTTAGCTGACAGAGGTGGAGCATGTAAAATTATCGGAAGTAGTTGTGTGTTTATTCCTGACCATACGCCATCAGTTTATAATGCTATTAATAAATTGCATAAAATCGCAGCTGAGATTCATACAGAAAATGGCACTTGGACCTTTTCTGGATGGTTTTGGGCATTGATCACTACATGGGGATGGAAGGTTTTAACTGGTCTCTGCATTATTGTGGCAATTTTGTTTTCCTGCTGCATCTGTGTCCAGTGTGGTCCTTTACTCTGTTCTTTATGTGTGTCATTCTGTATTCCTGATAAGAAAGCTATTGCCAATGTCACCTATCAGAAACATTTAACCAAAGAGGTGGAAGAGATGATGAAAATTGACATATATGATGATTATCCTAATATCCTAATGAATGTCTTCAGTAAATGCTGAAAGGGTCGTCTGTTGAAAACTAAAATGGCGATATGATTAAGCATTCACTAAAGACATGAATTCTCTCCAGTTAAAACATGTCTTTCATCTTATGTTGCCTAATGTTCGGACTCCATTTTGTACTGTCATGTCTCCACGTGCTCAGCACGAGAAGAGTCCTATCTTCGTGTTAGTTGCTCTTGTAATCTGCCTAGTAACAGTCTATAAATAGTCCCTTTGTCCGTCTGGCGCATGTCCAGACTTGACCACATCTGTTATCAGTTAGTCCTTGCTTGACCATGTTCTCGCGGGCTTAGGAGTGTGTTAACTCCGCCCACATATTGATTCTGTATCGAAAATGTCCATAAAAGGTAATGCTTTTCGCCTCATGTTGTATCCACCCACTTATGAGCCCCTCTGTTGTGTATAAAAGGGGACCGTGTACGCAAGTTCTTTGTGCTACTCTATGCAATACTGAAGAGTGTTGTATGGGTTGTAGGACCACCCTTAAGGGTTAATAAACTTTGTCTTTGTATTTGCAGTTTCCGTGCCAACTTCCTTCTAGTTTACGTTACAGGAGAGCGAACCCTAGTATTCTGCGGGCCTAGCTGGGGCCTGTATTCATCAGTAGTAGTCAGTAGTAGGCCCGAGCTAGTCATGGCCTCATGGGTGTGTGCATGATGAAGCAACTGTTCCTTTGGTGTTTTTTGAATGTATTTCATTTTCAAGCATCATTTAGGGCCTGGATGGCATTGGATTGAGTTGGGAAATGTGTTTTTTTGGGGTGGGCTTTCTGTTGTTGGGCCTGGCCTTGTGGCTGGTGGCCATTTTGAAGCCTAGGACTGCAAGCTTGTCTGGCCTTGTCTGCCAACAGGTCTGCTTTCATCCAGTAGGATCAGAGCAGGTAGACACAGCTTTATTAATCAAGTGTTTATGTGTGGTCTGTTGAATTTAGACATCATTTAGGGCATGGATGGCATTGGATTGAGTTGGCAAGTGTGTTTTTTTTGGGGTGAGCTTTCTGATGTTGTTTGGCCTGCCCATGTGGCTGGTGGCCATTTTGAAGCCTAGGCCTGCAAGCTTGTTGTCTGCCCTTGTTGTCTGCAATCAGGCCTGCTTTCATCCAGTAGGCTCAGAGCAGGTAGCCACAGCTGTATTAATCAAGTGTTTATGTGTGGTCTGTTGAATTTAGACATCATTTAAGGCATGGATGGCATTGGATTGAGTTGGGAAGTGTGTTTTTTTGGGGTGGGCTTTCTGATGTTTTTGGGCCTGGCCATGTGGCTGGTGGCCATTTTGAAGCCTAGGCCTGCAAGCTTGTTGTCTGGCCTTGTTGTCTGCCAACAGGCTTGCTTTCAACATGTAGGTTCAGATCAAGTAGCCACAGCTGTATTAATAAAGTGTTTCTGTGTGGTCTGTTGAATTTAGACATCATTTGGGGCATGGATGGCATTGGATTGAGTTGGGAAGTGTGTTTTTTTGGGGGGGGGGGCTTTCTGATGCTGATGGGCCTGCCCATGTGGCTGGTGGCCATTTTGAAGCCTAGGCCTGCAAGCTTGTCTGGCCTTGTCTGCCAACAGGCCTGCGTACATCCAGTAGGATCAGAGCAGGTAGCCACAGCTGTATTAATCAAGTGTTTCTGTGTGGTCTGTTGAATATAGACATCATTTAGGGCATGGATGGCATTGGATTGAGTTGGGAAGTGTGTTTTTTGGGGTGGGCTTTCTGATATTGGTTGTCTTAAAGACATGCTTTTGTTGTGTGTGTCTGGTGTGTGTTGGTTGGTGTGCAATGCATGCACCCTGCAGACCTTTTTGGGGCCTGTGATTTTTTGTATTTGCATTTTGTTGCATTAAAAAGGCAGAGCAGTGTGCTTTAGCATGCATCCTTTGCCTGGCTTTTATAGGCCTTTTGTCAGCTCCTGGTGTTTCCCAGGCCCCCTGCTTGTTTGTGATTTGTGAGTGTCCATGTGGCTGGTGGCCTTTTTTTGTGTTGGGAGTTATTAGTGTCCTGCTTTTGCCATATAAGCCTGCATGGTTTTCCTATTGGCTTACTGCTTCCATCCATCCACCCACTTTGCCAGCAGCAGCTCCATGAATGATGAGATGCTCAAATGATTTAATGGCAAATAGGGTCCACTCCACCCCACTTCCATTACATTTTTATTTTGGTGGTTCTTATTATCTTTCCTATCCTTCCTGAGAGTGTAGTGTGTGTACACAGTAGTATAACATAGCACTTGTTGACAAAGTCTCACAAATGGCTAGACTATATCATTTGTTTGCACTAGTACAGTAGTAAGTAACTGAACCACAACAACAAATGCAACAATTCACTGATGTTCTTCTCCTGGCTTATTTGCCTTTAGGTGCACAAAACGCCAGAGGAGGAGGTGTCATCATCATCACCCGTTGTACTGCCAGACAGACAAAAGTCCTGCTGCGCATCATGTCCACGTGTGACCAGAACTTGTTGTGCATCTGCGTCCTGCCTGACATCTGAAGAAGATGGCCCCAAAGAAAGGTACCAGGTCCAGTACCAAGAAAGTTGCCGGTGAGAAAAAGGAACAGAAAAAGGAAGCGCCATTAACCACGACTGGTGTGCCGGCCAATGTTTTTATTGGCACCAAAAAAGTTACACCTGCAGCAGCATTGTCCGGGAACCAAGCTGGGAGCAGCACCTCAGCACCAGCAGTCCAACCCCACCAACCTAGGACCAAGGCCTTGAGTGTCGCAGAGGTAGCCAGTCTACTAACGAGCAGCGATGTTGAAATGTCATTATCGCAAAGTAGTACACAATCAATGCAAGCGGAAACTCAGCAGATAAGTGTGCAGCCGCAACAAGAACAGCAGCAGCCGCAACAGCAGCCCACAATAGTAGTTGTTGCTCCTGACGTAGGGGCATTTCAGGAAATCGAGCTTCCTGCAGACAAAGTGGAACGAACCACTGTTTCGGAGGATCTATTGTCTTCCAGACCACCAGCAAGGAAAAGGAGACTTAGTCCATCATCTTCTTCTTCAAGCCCCGCTTCTGATGATCGTGATGCCACTTGGCAGCCACCAGCTCAGTCTGAGAGTGATGCATGCCACAAGACAATGCTTGTGAAAAGGAAGGTCCCAGAAAAACTTAGAGTTATGGAGGTAGATATAGAAGAGGGGGGGTGATGATATTGATGAAGACGAGACAGTCATCACGCACATCACTCCTGCCCCAAAGGGATTGGAGACCAACATTCTCACCCTATCCAGAAAGGCTGCTACTTAGCGGGATGTAGCACGGATATCACCAACACAGATTACACCACCACTACCTTCAGCTGCCATATTTTCCAAGGCCCGGCAGGGACCTACATCCAGCTCAACCATCTCAGTAGGTAGTGGTAGTAAATGTCACAGTGTAGCTGCACAGAGTCACATTCCAAGTACACCCTCCAGTTCATCTGGTATTGAAAGTGGCACATCCAGCAGTGCCAGAAAGTTCTCGTTCCCAGTTTGGGACTTCTTTTCTGTTAGCACCAAGGAGGAGAATGTTGCTATATGCTCAATTTGTCGACAAGGTGTTCGGCGGGGTAAGCTTGGTACAAACTATGGTACCGGAGGCCAAGCAAGTCATCTCGGAATACACCACACTATCGTGTGGGAGAATCACCTACTTCAGTTAAAAGAAAGTAGAAAAACTCAAACCGTTGAAGTTGGTAAGGAAGAATCAGGGGGCGATATTATTGCGGTGGAATGTGAAGAAGAGGGAGGCATTTCTAGCCCTGTCCTCAGTAGTGTAGTGGTACCACCCACATTCGCCTCAGTAACATCTGAGTGGCACCGCAGTAAGAGCCACACTCAGAGTCAGGCTGAGACACCAAGACGACCGAGTACCGCAATGAGACAAACTGCGTCGTTGTGCCTAAGTGGGTTAATGAAAACAACAGCACCACAAAGGAAAGTAATCCAGCCTACCATTGAGAGCATGCTTAGGTTGCAGGGGCAGTCCCAACGCAACCACCCAACGGCACGGTTGTACAATGCGAAGCTGGCTAAAATGTTAGCGCTGGACCTTCTCCCTTTTTCATTTGTGGAAGGGGTGGGTTTCCTTGAATTTGTGTCAGCCATCTGCCCTAAATGGAAGGTTCCCAGCCGGTCCTATTTCGCAAGAATTTCTGTTCCAGCACTACATCATGATGTGCTGGAATTGGTTGGACAAGCTTTGCAGCAGAGTGCTGTTCACAATATCCACCTGACAACAGACATGTGGACCAGTTGCCAAGCCACAGATTACATGTGCATCACTGCACACTGAGTCTCTTTTGTGGGGGTTAGAGATAAGCTATCTGAACGAGGTGCTGTTGACACAGCTGCGATTTTTAAAGGTACTCGGAAACATGCAACTGTAGCCATGTTCGCCATGGAGAAATCTCATACTGCTGTAAACATTTTGCAAGAGTTTCGCAGCAAGGTTTTTGAATGGCTGCAACCAAGAGGGCTTAGTATTGGTTTTGTTGCCACAGACAATGGCAGTAATGTACTTAAGGCCATGGATCTTGGTTCCTATTTCAGGGTTCCGTGTTTGGCGCACTGCATAAAGATTATAGTTCAAGACTTTCTGAAAAAAGAACCCATAGTCAGCAACTTACTGGTCATCTGCCGAAGAATATGCACTCATTTCAGCCATTCTTTTAAAGCTCTGAAGCAGCTGAGGATCATTCAACGTGAATATAGGATGCCAGTCAAAGCACTCATCTAGGAGGTGGCAACACGTTGGAACTCATCGCATTACATGCTTGATTGTCTGTTTGAGCAGTACAGGCCACTCAATGAATATGTCTGGCAAAGAGGGGATGCTACTGTGAAAGGCATGACCCTTCAGATGGAGCAATGGGGCCTAGTTAAATGCCTGACTGAGATGCTTCGTCCTTTTGAGGTCTTCACACGTGAAGTCAGCAAGGAGGACTGTACAATGGGCCAAGCTATCCCATTATTGCAAATGCTAGAGCATCAGCTGAAGAAGGTGTCTAAATCATACAAAGGTGTAGAGGACAAAAAGGGAGCCTATGACTTGGTGGAGAGCTTAGCCTGTCGCTTAGCTGTAAATACAAGGATAGAAAATAAAATTGTCACAAGAACATTACATTTCTGCCACAATTCTGGATCCACGGGCAAAATTTGGACTGAAGACATTCTTTCCTTTTTCAGAGTTTGATGTTGCCTCCTACAAAACTTGGATAGCTGAGGCAGCGAGTAAGTTGGAAAATGAACGGCTGCTAATTCAAAGCCCGCAATATCAACCCACAAGAAGTACTGCAGCAGGGCATGCAGCATCAAGTGCAACTTCGGAGGCTGAGGGCAGTGCGTTTGGATCACAACACTCACCATCACTATCGACAACAGCAACAATAACTGGATCATTAGGCCCAGTAGAATCATTAGAGGATTGGTATGTACAGTTAGGCATTAACAAGCACAGTGCTGATGCACAGAGAAAAGAGCCCGAAAGCTTAGCAGCCGCACCCCTGAACATTGAGCGGATGGTCCAGGCCTATCTGGATGACCCAACAGAGGTGTACATTGATCAAAACCCATTGCAGTATTGGTATAGGAAAAGGTGTGAATGGCCACTGCTCAGCAGGCTGGCGATAAGCTATCTGGCTTGCCCTGTCGCAAGTGTCTCTTCCGAACGTGTTTTCAGTGCTACTGGTTCCATTGTAACAGTGAGAAGGACCAGTCTCTCGCCCAAAAACGTGGAGAGGTCAACAATGATCAAAATGAATCAGCACTTCATACCACTGAATTACACAATACATGAAGCAAGAGAGGATGATGAGGACAGCGGCTCAGGTGACGGAAGTAGTGTGTCACATGATTACCTACTACTAGCTGAACCCCCAGAGTATGAGGACGAGCTTCACAGTCAGTCAGTACAAGTATCGGAGATGATTGATGGAATAATAACAAGTCAGGAGGACGTTTCATGAGTGGCATAAAAGCCTAAAGGCAAACACGTCAACAACAGCCACAGCAGACCCAAATGTCTGTGTAGAAGTGGAGTCAAGTGTAGCGGTGGGATGATTGCGGTGCATTGATTTACTAACTTAAATTGAAAAATGCTATGTTTGGAATGGATATGTGCTTTGCCTTTGTCCAACTCTTTAAAAAAAAAAGTATTCTAAACGGAGGATGTGCTAAGCAACGTGCCGTCAGGCCTGTAACTGTGGGCCTGCTCTGTCCTGTTGTTGTTGAAGGTCAATGCTGGAAACAGACTAGATTAGAGATGATGCATACATGCCGCCTTGGAAAGTGTTCTTGTTGCACTACGCCAAAACTTGTGCATTTGTTTCAACTTTGTTTCTCAATATCCCCTTTGTTTTTCCATCTACAATTACAGGCCGGGCCTTGCCCTATACTTGGGAAAACATTACAATGCACACTTACCTTACCGATAAATCTACATTTTTTTCCAGCCGGGCAGTGGCGAGTGGCGACACCCAAGATTGATGGATGAGAGGACCAAGAGGAATGCCGAGATGCAAATCCAGTCCACATTTTTGACCAGGATAACACAGTAACAGTATCAACTTTCATCTTCTTTTAAATAATTTGATTCATTTTTTTGTCTACAATCTTTACAACAGTGTGTTCTTCTTGTTGTTGTTATCATTAGGTTTTCTCTCTGTTTATGATTCATCCCTACCAATATTTTAAAATTATATTTGCTATCTGTAAAAGTAAGCCCGGAACAACAGAACAAGAAGTGTATGTAATCCGGGTCTCCTTATCAATCATCATCATGCATGCATTCCCTTTTTCTCCCTTAACATATTGATATGGATATGGTAGTCTTCAAAGATTGTCGTTTGTTTGTCCATGCGTACTGTTTTTCACTGTCAAACCTTTCCCCAAACCCCCTTCCCATCCATTCAACAAACCCTAACCCTCTTCCCCCGGGCTGTGTGACTTATTGTCGAGATGTGACTAAATTAAATGTACGCCAATAATTAATCACACACTTGCTGGGGTAGATGTGGCGAAAGCAACAGTACTTAAATTTCAAGGCAGAGCGATGATCTTCTTCTGCTTGCCCACCCATGAGCAGTATATTTTAGAGGTGATTTTTATTTAACAAAGGAACATATACCTCAGCATTAATTGCCGGCATTGATTGGATTTGTTGTTATTCCTCATACACAGCACTAACTGTTACGCTGTAGGCCTAGTCAAGTGACTCGACACAACTATACTTTGTAACTCTGTCTAGTAGGCTATGCCCACCACCATTATGTTTTGTTGTAAAATATTTTAGCATATTATTGTTGCTTGGTAAGTTCTGTACTGTACTTCATTCTACTACTCCTCGAACAGTCTCTCAAAGGCGACTGACTGTCTCATTTTCTTTTTTTGCAAATGCTGCTGCCCTGCCAGTGTCTACTACTATTACTATACTACCACCACCACCCCAATCATGGCATGTTAGAAAAAGGAAACCATCTTCACCATGCAGCCATCGCTGTGCCTAAGTTAAACATCAAACAAAGGTAAGAGAAGTTTGGGGGACTCATAATTAATAATGGACATGTTTTGAATGAACTCACACACCCCTTTGAGTCCAGATAAAGAATGCATAGACTAGAAGAGAGACTAAAAGTACTAGTAGGACAACTCAATCAGTGAGGGGTGTCCCATCTATCTGTTTGTGTCTTACACAGTCAGACAATTATTTAAATCAAACACTGGCTATGGGCGGACCTCCACCAGCAAGGAAACAGTGTGATGTAAAACAGTAACCCACCTACAAAACATTAACAACATTGCATGTAACGTAGAAATATAGATTCAATGTACCCTAACAAAAATAAACTATGTAAAAAAACCACAAAAGTTGACCCACACCCCTCCCTAACCCCAACCAATGTCCGTAAGAAGAAAGTCCAAAATAGTCCAAAACCCCAACGCCCAATTCCCACCCACCCAAACAAGAATTAAAAAAGGGGCAGAAGACAGGGACTAAGGTGTGGGGCGGGATTGCAGGATGACACACATCTGCTCCTCTAGACGGGCGACGCGGCACCTGAGAGGGCGGCAGTTGCAGCCACAGTGGGGGGGGCCACCAGAGATGGTATTGCGGGCGCGGTGGCGGGCAGCTGCCAGACGGTGGCGTCGTACCGCTGGAGGGCGGTGGCTGGGGTCCGGGGCACTGGAGGAGGCTTGAAGTGCTGCAGTCTCCTCCTCCTCCTCTGCCAAGACCACCAGCTGCCGATATTCCTGCTGGATTGCCTCCAGCTTGCAGCGCTGTGCCTTGGAGGCTAACTCCTTCCGATTAACTTTGGAAGGAGTAGCTGTGTATCAAAAAGAAAAAAACAAGACAATTGTAAAATATACTCTTAGAAAAACAGTAAGACAAGTTAATTATACACATAGTGGCATGGTAGCACTATAAAGCGCAGTACATAACATTTATTAAATCTCGCCCGTCCTTCTTTCTTCCACCCGTCTTTCACTTTTTAGTTGAACACCAGGTGATCTGATTTGACTTTTAGTCTTCTCCATAAATCTTTCAAAGCGGAGTTGAAATCAGATAGATGAGGCCATTGGTTACGCAATACTCCCACCCCTATGCTAATTAAAGGGTGTCTTCACTCTTCAAACGTTCACAACAACTCTTACTTACTTAGGACATCGGATGGCGGGCGGACTTTGTACACCCGCCATCCTCACACTAAAAAGGGACCGCCCGCCATAAGGGCGGGGGTCCCGTGGGGACAATTAGGATGCGCCCGCCACAGTGGCGGGCACATCCTTTTTTTTAATATTGTGGTGGGCGGTGCTGAAACCACCGCCCGCCACAATGCTAAAAATACATGTTGTGCTTTTCCAAGCACAACGTGACAGGCCCCGCGCCGAGCCTGCCACGTTGTGCTTTGAAAGGCAGGCGGGTACCATAGCATAGGAACCCTCCATGGGAGCCTGCAACGGGCACCCCAAGCATACTCTGCATGCCTGTGGCGGCAATGCTGCCACGGAAAGGCATTCCAAAATGCAGATTATATGGCTGGCGGTGTGTTCAGACACCGCCACCATATTGAACCCTTTTCCGCCTGGTCGACATGTCAACTGTGCGGAAAATCGGCGGACAGTTTCTATCCGCCGCGGTCCCCCCAGCCATTGTAAATGTAATATCTTTGGCGGGGGGTCTTTTCTACAGGGATGGCGGGAGGTTTGCCCCTGCTGGGGTCAGCGGTGACTACCACCGGCCCGGCGGGGGCAATCCGCCCGCCATCCTAATGGGGTCCTATGTCTCAACAGTACAGTATACATACAGTACACCCTTGCAGTGAGTGTAATGTCAACAATAGTTAAGGATTATGAATCTAACTTACCACCGCCCGCCACTGGTGCTGGCACTCCCCCTACCGCTCCATCGTCGGTATCTGCAACTGCCGCATCCTCTCCTTCCGCGTCGTCTTCGCTGGCCCCGGCAATGGTGGTCGTGGTCAGTAGTGCGCCTAGAAAATATTACACATTTTTTAGCCGTTATATACACCTCCCCCTATTGGTCAGTAGCAAGATTGAAAAATGAGTTAATAGTATATAACATACATCACTAGTACAAATCAGGTAGTAGTAGAGTAGACACTAGTAGTTATATATGGTCCCCCCTAGGGTCATTCTAGCCTTTGCTTAGTTAGCCCGAGCCATACAACCATTTTACCTTTGTGTCTTTTATTTTTGCACATGTGACGTTACCTTGCAGCTTGTTGTATAAGACACCTTTGAGCCCACATGACCTCACACTGCTACTGTCTACACGCTGCGTACAAGCGGCCAACCAAAACATTACCAAGCCACTTTTTTATGAAGTACTGGTGTACTGTTAGTCCATATTGCTTATCCATAAATGCTACACTTTTTGGCACGGCAGAGAATGCTTGCAATATACTAACGCGCACCATTTCATTTTTCGCATTACAGACGGAAGATTCCCATCTACGAACCAGAGCTTTGCAGAGCTTATGATGCAACAACTACCAGTACTAGGTTCTTCTAAGGTGAGGAGTCCCTTCACTCACATCTTCATTTATAAATTTATATAAACTAAATTCCTAGGGGATGGTGGTGCTTCCACCACTGTTCAGTTATCATGATTTAGTTCCCAACTGTAAGTAATTGTAACATTGTCTATTGTTTTAATGTTATTGATGTTCCTGTTGGTGCTGCATTATAATAGAACAAAGTACAGAGCTTGTCAATTCAAAATAAACATTTTGAACTTACATAGACTTGGTGGTATTTGGTGTGGACTTACACAAGTGAGCAAATTAAAAGAAGGGTGTGCATGTGCATTGCTTCCACGACTCAGAGGTTGGGTGTGTTATGTTCTGGTTGGGTTGTCTACTTGTTGGGTATCGTGGGAGAGGGTTCGGAGAGCTAATTGTTATGACAATACACTACTATAACTAGTCGGGCAGGGGATAGTGGTGGGTTCTGAATTTCTGATTGAGGTGTGTGAGGAAGGTCCAACCTACCGTCAGCAACATCCTATTTTCTTGTGCAAAGGTCTGTATGTGAAAAATCCCTACAACAGTAGTAGTATGTCCTATCATATCAAAATAGTAATAAATCTGGTTGGGCATTTGTTGGTGTGAATTGTCAAAGCCTCAAGATTTACAAAGACTCAAGATCAATAAGACTAGAAGTAGTACTAGAGGACGACCCAAAGGACTGGACTCAATGGCTAGAGCTACTGGTGAATGTGAGTTTTATTTACAACCTTTCAAATAAAGAGTGAGCAACTGGGCAAGCTTAGGTACTACAGTACAGACAGACTGATAGTAGTAGTAGTACAGAGAGTCATCATAGCAGAGGCAGGGATAACAAGATTTTTGAAACAGTACAGATCGAAGGATAATTGTTGGTAAAAAATAGCAATGGGAAACTGAAACAATAGTTCGGGAAAAATATGGTGCAGTAAAAGTTATGGAATAAGAATTATTATTGAAAACAAGAAGACTTACTAGGGTCAGCAGAGGAGCCCTCGTTGGTGTCCTCCTGGTGGTGGTGTTCTCCCGCCGACATTGTCCCACTCCCTGTCTGCCTGCCCCTGGGTGATGAACAGGAAAGATATAAGAAAGAGACAAACATTGATGGATGGTGTCAAACAAATAAAATATTTTTAAAGAACAGTCAAAAAACACTTATGTAAACAACAATTGCAATAACTAAATTTACCGATCTCATCTGGTCAATAAGTAGTATCAGGGGATTCACGGATCGACTACTTACTATTTATCAACAGTAATCCAGTCTTCCATTCTGATACCAGAATACTAACTAAGCCTAAGTACGACGTACCACCCGATCTAGCCCCCCTATTCCAGGCGTGCCAATTGTACATTAAGTATGCATTTCCACTTCTTTTAGTCCTCAACAATGCATATGGTCAAATGGAGGACACATGACTACATTTTTTGTATACACCAAATTTTGGGTTGATTGATTGATGCTGATGTTCTGCTAGTGCTAAGCCTATTACCACCACTCATTGAACAAACTAGAAAAGGTTCTAATAAAGACTGGCATACTAGCAGCACGTGACGTAACTGAGGGGGCATAACGCATACCACTAAAAAATTACAAACTCATACAAAGTAACAAAACCTAAGTATCAATCCACCCCTATCTCTTAGTGACAGGACAAAGTAAGGACTACAGTCACTATAGCATGATGTAACTTAATTTCTCTAAAATAAACTCTTACATAATCACGCAAAGCGAGCGCAAACGCAAAGTTGCAAACAAGTAAGATTAGTAGTAGCGCAGAGAAGCATCTGTGTCATAACAATCACAGAAGACTTTTAAACGTAATTGACCTGGAATGTAAGCAGCAACATTCTAGCTGGTTGGAAGAAAAAAAGATACTCGCAATATATAACACAGCGCAGAAGAACAGACACAAAGTAGTAATAATTAAATAGTTACTCACCAAGACCCGAGACCTCCACTCCTAGCAGGTCCAGCAGGTCCTGGTCACAGTCCAGGATGTCGGACCACCGGTGCGTCAACTGCGCCTGGGTGCGCCGGACCCCAGAGCAGTGCAACACTGCCCGGCGCACCTTCCCCCACCGCTGTCGACGCTCCCAGAGCCCGTACCCAGACCCAGGCCTGCCACCTGCTGTCAGGGTTAAGGGAGGTGGCACTGCACAAAGAAGATGAGTGCATCCAACTCCACCTCCCCAAATAAGGCCCGTGCCTGCACACCTAGTGGGCGCCGTGGGCGCCGCCTTCCACAAGGAAGGTGGTCGCGGCTCTGGCTGCGGCGAGCCCTACACTTTGACATGGTTCTGGGGAGAGAGAGAAGGGGGCGGGAAAGAAAAGGTAATAAAATTAAAGTAAGAAAAGGAAATAAATAGCAGCCAATAGAAAGAGTGAAAAAGTAGCTAAAAAACAAAACAAAAGTAGACAAAAACAAAAAATATAGAAGCAGGACAATAGTTAGGCAGATAATAAATAAAAAAGATCAAAAAATGTGGCTTTAAACAAAGGATTGGAAAGATACAGAGAGGATTGAAAATCAGGCCCCAGAACCATGCAATAGAGTGAAAAACAAGATGGCTGTGCCCATTGTGACCACGTGCGTAAGTTCGCACAATATTTTCTCCCTGAGCACGCAAAAAGCGATGCGGACAAGTAAAAGCGTTCCCGAACAGGAAATACGTACCGCGAACGGGCGCGAGCATGCATTGCGCGACCCGGAACAGGAAGTAAGCATCGTGGGCGGGCGGGACAAGTGAAAACAAGATGTCCGCGCCCGTGAGCAACCGCATGGGTAAGTTGGGGAGCCGTGATCACGCTGAAAATACTGCGAACGGGCGGGAAAAAAACTTCTGCATCTTCTCGATATTTTCCATGTGTTTGCAGAGATTTTTTACATTTTCGCGATAGTTTGCAAAAGTGAATTTCGCAAATTCCGCCCACTCCTACCATTATGGGAACTAACCCATGCCCAACCCATTGTAGAGGTTACATACCCCCATGAAGGAGTAACAAACATTGAAATGTAATGGGGAAGCTAGCCCACAACCATCCCTCGTGTACGGGAACACTGTGATGACCACCCACAAGAAGTAAAGGAAGACCCATCCTCAGAAAAGCGTAAACCTGTGGCATCACGACATCAAATGTGCTGTAGAAGAAACACCTATTTACTTAAACTCTAAATAATGAAAACACTATAGCTTTTATACACAAAAATATAGGCAAAACATACAATCATGCCCCTAAAGAAACTAGGATGCCCACATGTGATACGCCGGTGAACGATCTTTCACCCGAGTTGTGTTTGATGAGTGGACTTGCTGCAACACCATAAACATTAGGAGAAAGGTAGGCAATAGCATAACCACAGTCACAACCAAAGACTTGAAGAAAATGCTCCCTGGCTCTTCATGAAACATGAGACACATAGGGGAATTCCGGAAGAAAACTGTCAATAATGAACAAAAGGAGTTAAAAAAAAACAGCAATGTGAAATCAGCTCCGACATACATGAAAAGGAGGATTCTACTCAGAGGATGTCCAGACGACGGTATAATGTCATGTCCAAACACAAAAGTTCTGCGTAATCCACGGACACCATGAGGCCACCAAGAACGTTTTTTTCACAAAGACAGATAAATGTACCTTTGCTTTTCTTCTATACTGGAACCAACCAAACACTGTATCAGCTAAGATTGATAGTGTGCTTCCAATGAAGATGTGATCTTGAAACCTGACACGCCGTACTGGACCAACCTGAATGCTGCTTGACATCACCCAACTCTGTGCAGAAACGCACACCTCCGTGTGTGAAATGACGTTGACAATTGATCAAGCTTTATTTGTAGAGGCCGAAACAGCGTGATTGGCAGACAGAAAGAGCATGGTTGGCAACTCGGCAGAAAACAACAGAGAGCCTAACGGCCGCCAACCACAAGATGGCGGCCCGTATGCAGACGTGCTGCCGGGTGGCTCTCAGCACGACTGTGCATCCGGCTCCTGGAGGCAGCGAGACAGCGCGAACAAGAAGGAGCGTCACCCGGGATCCAAGGAGACGTGAAGAATCACAAAGAGGAGGTAAGGTTGCACGCGGATAGAGGACAGCACGTGCCAAGATTTTGATACCGCTAAGCAGCGGTTGAGCTGTCAAAAGTATAGCGCTGCCGGTAATGATTAAAAATAATAAAATATAAGGCTCACCACTTAAGATCTCCAAACTCAGCATTTGGTTCCGCCCGCATAACATGTAGAAAGGCACATCCGACATTAAGTACACATAGGCATCATGCAAATAGAGCACTATCGTGCAGCTGGTAGAGGAAAGTAAAATGAAAACACTTGCAATAGTGCTTCTCCTGTTGCCGAAAAACACTATTCTTGTCAAATCTACATCTCATTTTGCCGAAAAGCACTACTCTTGGCAAAACCACACTGCTCTTGTGTAGTGCCAGTGCGCACTCACGTAGGTACAGGTACAAACAAGACAAAGTAGGACATCAAGAGTTGACCATATGAGCAGGCGCTGCACGCAGTGTGTTGAGACTGCTACACCCACGTTGGTTCAGGTTGACGGATGACAAAATTGGGCATCAGGAATTGTCTATCAGTGCAGGCACAGCACGCAGTATGTTGTTACCTCTGATGATGATGAGACAGAAAAACAAAAATTACCCAGAAGTCACTGTAGTATTAAAGTCACTGTAGATAGATGTGGCTGGACATCAGAAGTGGCTGTTTTTAGCTACTCCTCCAACTCACTGTAACTTTGTAATTTCATTAGAGTATGGTGTGGCTGGAACACCAGATGTGGCTGTAGTTTAACTACTCCTCCAACTCACTGTAATCCTTTAGAGTATTCCCAGGCTGTAGTGTCAGTTGGTGATGACACTGGTCGGTGAGGCTGTCTGTTGGTAAGGACACTGGTGGGGCTGGTACTGGCTTGCCTGGAAATACTTTCTTTGTAGATGTAGTTGCTTGTGGGATCTCTTGGTTTCTCTTGTAGTTTCTTTGTAGTCCCTTTGTTTCTGTGCTATACCAAGAGTCTCTAGGGTCCAAGTCCGCTCGTCGCCAAAATATGTTGTGTCCGGTGACACAAGTACACGCTGGTAGCCGAGTAGAGTTCATAAGTACCTTTATTCTGTAGCTGGTTCAAGTACATGAAGATGGTACACAATGTACATCAGGTAGGTAGTCCAGGTAAACAGGTGATGTAGATGTAGGTTAGCCAGTACTCAAGTCCTTAGTTCCAGGTGACAGCAAACCCCACCAGGAGCAGCCTGCCTGCTGCTCAGCCCATCTCTAACTGTCATTCCTCACTCACACAGACACCCAACATTCCATGCATCACTGTGTTCCCAACATTCTACTCTGAACACACACACTGGCTGAGCAGCAGGAAGATAGATAAACTACAAGATAAGTAAACTATGCAGGGCATAACAAATTCCGAAACAGCACCTTTTATATTTATATTCAGAACTCCTTTTTAAATATTGCAATGCACGCGCACTTTATCTCTGCAAGATTCATATGTACAAATTGTGCTGTATTTTTTTCTTTGTGCTTTTATGGCCATAATAGCCGAAATAAAGATTTTTTTAATTGAATTGAAATAAAAGTAGGCATAAAACTATTCTTTATGATGATGCAGACATTGAGCAAATTACCCGCTGACAATGAATATCAGTTTGCAATGTAAAAATAGCTTATACTTTACTTTCCCGCTGCGCACAGGAGTACTCGAGTGTGGCACATTGGTGCTTCACTATGCTGGCTAGAAAGAACATTTTATCTGCTGGTACTAAAACAACATACGAAATATGAAAAGAAAACCAAATGGACATATGTACACGAACACAATTTGCTTGATACGCCATGAGTTGCCAGAGTAGCAAAAAATTAGCAGAACTTTATTCACGGAATAAAGTCCATATAGAGTTGCTGCTCTCACACTTCCGGGACAAGAGGTTACGTCACGCACCTGTAATTCCTGTTTTTTTTTTTAAGTGACCTCAAGGTGTCTGCCCTCTTACAATAACCAGAATGAATTGTCGCCTGTCTGTGCATTTCCCAAACAAACGCACATAGATAGTAGTGATATAAAATCTAGCAGTTTAAAAGGGCCTCCCAGATTCAAAATCAATACGTTTGATTTTTTACACTCACTCGGTTCCAAGGTCCAGGAATGATCTATTATAACTCCCGGAGTGTCGAGTTGTGTGACAAATTGAGTTGGTAGCCTGTTTTCGACTGGGGGCAGAGTTTGCAAGATGACCAGCGCGTCATGCGCTCTGCTTCAGCGTATCTTAAGTTGAATCGATAGCGCGCGGTTTACCTTATATGACCCGTGTGGTGAGATGCAAGGTTATCCGGGGGGAGCCTTAATGAGGCTGTCGGCTTCTCCTCCCGCTGGCCCGTCTCGTCCCAGAGCGCAGACCCTGAAGGTTTTCCGTTCAAGGTTCGTTTGCTCGCACACCGCATTATGTAGATGGGGATGTTGGACCTTCGAAGCATGCACTTTCGGCCTGTCTAGCTGGGAGTGACGCACAGCGTAACAGAAGAGCGGCTCCTGGATCAACCTACCTCCCTCTCTGACATTCGGCCCCGTTCAAGGACAACTGGTAAACAAATTACAACATCAAAAGTGCACAAAATAGTAAAAACCATCATACTGCTTTTGGGATTCAATATGAGCATTTGAGTAAATTAAAACTTTCATTTCATAAGGATCGAAAATCCATTATTAAATACTTTTTTCATGCACCACGTATAATTTTTTATCTCCACCAGCCAATACCAAATATTTCAAACATTAAGTGAAAAATTATGACAAACTAATATCTACTGTGAAGTGCAAAAGGAAAGGAAAGTCACTTGAGACCAAAACAACCAAACCACGCCCAGACTACTCCTTTTAAGATGGCGGGATGACGTCCTGAGCATGAATTCAACAAGTCAGGGTTCTCTGAGGGTTGTAATGTGTTTCGCAGGACTTGTGGAAATTGGTTGATAGTGTGAGGTATGCTGAAGGAAAATCTACACCTAAATGAAGATATTTTTGTAAACAATATTTAAGACAGCATTTATATGAGACGGTATTTGTGTACAGGATATTCCGAAATGCAAGCATCGAAAGGGCCATTTTGCACATGACTTTCTGAACCAAAGAAGCTCTCTTATCTGATATCTTTGAGGATTGCCCGTGCTGAATTCTTCTTTGAAAGGTGTCATGTGCCTCGCATGCACAGACAACAAAGCAGTCAGTGAAGGGTGTGCGAATTTGTGTACTTTTAAGAAAATGTTGGTAGGAAAATGACAGAATATTGCACAAAAATGATGAGAAAAGAACTATGGGGGAAGCCGAGTAAATTGAATGCAAGGGCATTTCTAATGCTAAAAAGTCACTCGAAACACCAAAGCTGGTGTTACTCGCGACATTCCGCATAATGTCCGTAACAAAAAAAATCTACAAATAACATGATCCTAACCACATTTTCAAGGGGCCTAGCTGCGGAGTGATTTTTTCCATTGAGAACGTCTAAATTGTAGTAGCATGTGCAAAAGCTGATTTCATTTGCTTTCCTAAACAAAACATTTGTTGCCACCTCTAATGTAGCTGTGGACCACTCATGAAACTTTCCGTAAACTATTTGAGAAATGTTGGAGGTGTTTATAATCTGCTTACACCTATTCATATTTGTTTAATTTTCTTGGCAAAACGCTTGAATGCTGTCGAGGAGTATCACAAAATATTAGCTTATTTTCAGGCTGAAGTTTAAAAATGAATAACAAGGGTTATAAAGGTTACTATTTATAATTTGTTGTTGGTTAAGCAAACTTTCAATGTAACCCTATACCCTGAAGTGGACCTTCTCTCCCTTTCTTGGCTTGTTGGCTGCTTAGGAGCAAGTGATATCACACTGGTCTTGCCCTGTTTGGGATCTGGTCCTGCGTCCTTACTCCTATCTCCACGCAAAGTCAGCTACCAAAACCTCAACCCCAATTGCCACAACCACCAGCAAAGATGCAGGGATCAGGTGATGACTAGGGGCGGACAAAATATTCGGGCGAGTTTCTGAACTTGCAAAATATGCCTTTTCCCCCTTCACTAGAGCAGAATCACAAGTTTTTCTTGTGCTCCACAAGTCGAAAAGTAGATGTCCACCAGAGCAGATTTTAGGGGCACTATGGCGAGCCAGGCAATGTACATCCCTTAATGTTAATTGCAACAAGGTAAATACGTTGCCTGGCCCCCTAACAGTGCTCTTGAAAGCAAGTTTTCCAGCTTGGAAATCAGTGTGCCGAACATGTCTGCCGGGTCCACCTGGTGTTCTTGCAGGAAGCCTCCACACATGGGCTGCCTTGCTGGCGACCTTCCTTTCATGCACCAATAGGGATCGGGTAGTCTAACTTAATTTAATCTCCATTAAGGTAATTCAATTTTCCTATCCATGAAACTTCTGGATGGCACAAGTATTCCTCATTCAATGTATTCATTACTGCGTAGAATCAAAAATTATTGTGCTACAGGACATTCTGCCTGCATTTTGGGTAGGCAGGTGTGAACCACAAAAATGGGCAGAATTGTTTGACTTATTGCATCTACTTACCACAGATTAAAAAGTAAGGGAATGCACTTATTCAACTACTAACAGCTTTATAGGCATATTTTAGATGTGAATGGGTCACATGTAGTTCTATAAACTGCAGGTGTTACTCTCCCGATATGTAGGCCTGGTCAGAGTTTGCAGAGTTCCGCTAAGTGAAACTCCATGAAGTGACAGAACAACTCTGCCGCGCTACATGAAGTTCCGCAAGTGGTGGAGTGCAATATGTCGTGCTGCTCGTGCTGATTTTTAGTGCCGGGAGTATGTCCTGTGCTGTAAAATCAGCGAGAACAGCACCACATGCAGCTCGAGAGGTCGCTGCTTCCTTCTGCCACTCAAGAAGATCTTCTACTCGATCAGCAGCTTCCCCAACACGAGCAACAGGTTTCTCAACACGAGCGGTAACAACCTGCTGTGACCGGCCGCATTGAGAAATCTTGCCAGAAGTTGGTCTAGCGTATGACTTAACGTTGGTGAGCTGCACAAGAGGAAAAACTCTACTTCACTGAGTTTTTCGGAACTCCATGGACAAAACTCTGCGAACTCCACTGGTGGAACAGCATTTACCTCTCTCCCCTAGTAAAATGTATCAATTTGTTTTCACCCTAATAAAATCATTGTTTCCATTACACTTCAGAATTAAAAATCTGCTTCATTTTGCTCTTTCATTACTGCTGATGTATTTGGAAATATTTGCACAGTTCGTTTACAAGTCTTAACATTTTGTTGTGTGCTAAATAAAAATTACATGCTATTTCCACTTTCATTCACCCTTTACACCAGCAAGATTGTCGGGTAGTTGACTTATCAGAATCCTCTCACGATGCGATCAGAGAAAAGAAAACAATCATCTCCATGTTATAAGAATAAGCAGTGTTTTGTCAGAATACATTTGACCTCTATCTTTGAAAGCACAATTAATGTGCCAGATTAAAATAAAATTTAAATGAATCTTTATTGATCAATCACCTTCTGAACTCAGCATTGGTATTTTGAGAGTGGTGCCAACACTCCTACTTCCAGTGCCACTGAAAACATTTATGTGTAGCGTGTTCATAAGTAGGGGTGGGTGGAATTTGCGAAATTCACTTTTGCAAACTATCGCGAAAATGTTAAAAATCTCCACAAACACGCAGAAATATCGCGAAGACGAGGAAGTTTTTTTCCCGCCCGTTCGCTGTATTTTCTGCGTGATCACAGCTCGCCAACTTACCCATGTGGTTGCTCACGGGCGCGAGATCTCAATCATCTCATACTCTCGCGGTGCATGATCGCGAGAAGAAAGACGAGATCGCGCGACAAAATTACGTGAAGGCGTGACAAATGACGTTAATGCTGGCGCGAACTGTCGCGAGACAGCGCAAATGGCTACCAACAATCCAACATCTCGTGGAGAACGCGACCGGACGGGAACACTTGTCGGCGAACGCGGGGATTCAGGTAAGGCGATCGCGCGCACGCAAGAATGTATTTTTTTACAGCGCGAGCAAGAAAAAAATTTCCGGTAAGATGCAGATTGCGGAAATTTTAGCCCAGGCCTATTCATAAGTGTCATTCTAGCAGAAGAAGCACTTGCAGGCACTGGAAATGCCGGAATTGACCCAGTAACGGCTGTCTGGGAAAAAAGTAATACATGTTCTAAGTCTAATTAAATGAAAAGGTGTTGTGGAGTGCCTATTATTTTGGCTTCCTGTGAGGGGGGTTCTGTCCTTGAGTTCCTCCGGGATGGGTTTTTGCTTAGGCTGTCCGTCTCTACGCTCCACAGCCAGTGGTCCACATTAAGGCTCTCCGGGGGTCCTCTCTCGTTCCCTTTGAGTCCTTGGCTTCGCGCCTACTGCGCAGTTTCTTCTTTCGGCGGCCTGTCGTTGCTTCTCCTGTCCCTCCCTGGGATCTTCCCTTGGTCCTTCATGCCTTGCAGGATTCTCCCTTTGAGCCTCTGCCTTCAGTCTCTCTGGAGTTTCTCACCCTGAAGGTTTGCTTTCTGGAGGCCATTACTTCTGGCTGTCATTTAGGGGAACTTGGAGCCTTGCCTTGTCATCCTCCCTTCTTATGTTTTTTTCCTGACAAAGTGGTCCTTCGTCCTAACCCGGCTTTTCTCCCCAAAGTTTCCTCAGCTTTTCATTTGACGCAGGATATTGTCCTGCCTGTCTTTTTCCCTTCCCCTTCTACTGATGAGGAAATTCGGCTCCATTCTCTGGATTTGACCAGGGCTCTGATGATCTACCTGGAGCGTACTGCCTCCTTTCGCCAGGTGGAATTTTTGTTTGTTACCTTTGGTGTTGCCCGGCAGGGTCATCGCCCTACCACGGCCACTCATTCCCGTTGGGTGCATTCCATTGTCTCCCTGGCCTACCGCCATTCGGGTGTGCCCCTTCCCCCGGTTGTTCAGGGTCGGTCTCCCCAGGGTATGTCTTCCTCCTGGGCTTCCTTCAAAGGGGCTTCCCTTAAGGATCTTTGTGCTGCGGCTACCTGGTCCTCCCCTCACACTTTCATATCCCATTATGGATTGCGGATGGGGGAGTTTTTTTCTGGGGATTTTGGTTCCGCTGTCCTTGTGGTTGTCCACTGTTTGTGTTTCTTGTCTGCATTGATTAAAATGTGTTTTTTTCTATCATCTTGGTGTCTGTTCCTTGTTCGTCTTGAGCTTGGGTATACGCTCCATGGTTACTGTGATGAGGGAGACGGACGAGGCTGGTAGTGACTCGGTTACTTACCGGTAATGTTCATTACTCCGAGTCATAGTCTCCTTTATCACAGTCTTAAGAGAAGTGTAGCTCACTGGTTAGAGGAGGCATACCCTGAAGCAGAGATCAGGCCCAGGACCTGGGTTCGATTCCCGACGCGGCAGGGTCCAGAGCCCAATTGTCCACGGACTCGATAATTCTCGCTTCGGTGCCCACTCTAAGCACGAGTTCACACTATGCAGCTCTGGGCAACAAGCCTGCTTAATCTCCACAACGGCCCCCCCGCGGCGGGATGCCTGGCTTTCACCTTGGGGATGCCGAGTACGGGTTACCTTACAGGGAAAAACCAGGACGGGTTCCCAATGCAAGCGCCAAGATGCCTGTAGGGTGATAGCTGTGCTCTATAAGTACATCAATCAATCAATCTTATTCCCTCCCCCCCGCCCTTGCTGTTGGGGGGGCGAACAATGTTTTTTTGCTTTATATTTCAGGATGTTTCCTGTCTAGGTCCCACCCTTATAAGTCAGTTGGCAGGTACTTCCTGCCGGGTGACCATCTTGGGTGAGGACCTTTTTGATTGGGTGAATGCTGTATCCGGATCACAGGGTGCTCCATGGTTACTGTGACGAGGGAGACGGAAGAGGTTGTGTTTTGTCAGACTTAGTATCTTTGACGTTGTTTCCCCTGACTTTTGTCTTCTTCCGCCTGTATTTTTTATGCTGTGCTGGATTTCATTCTTGCTAGCATAGATGCGTTGGGCACTTTGACACTGATGGTCAGTGCAAGTGTTCCCTGTGTAATTTGTTATTACACCCTGATTGGCATATTTGATTTACTGGTATGTCCCTAGTAAAGTGCACCAAGTGTGCCAGGGCCTGTTAATCAAATGCTACTAGTGGGCCTGCAGCACTGATCATGCCACCCACATGAGTTGCCCAGAAAAGGTATCTCAGACCTGCCATTGCAGTGTCTGTGCACAGTTTTAAACTGCCATGTCGACCTGGCAAGTGCTCCTACTTGCCAGACCCTAACCTTCTCTTTTGGTACATGTAAGACACCCCTCAGTTAGGCCCAAGGCACCCCCATGGTCAGGGTGCTGTGTATGTAAAAGGTAGGACATGTACTAGTGTGTGTGGCATGTTCCTTTTTCACTACTGAAAGTCTATCTGTCCAATAGGATAGTATGGGAGCTACCTTGCCACATTTTACTACTATAACTTCCCATTGAGACAACATAGAGAAATAAAGTTAAGGCTTTCTGAACTCAGAATTTAATAACACATCTTTTATTAAAGATGGTTTTCAAGTTGTGTTTTTGAAAATGCCACTTTTGAAAAGTAGGCATTATCCTATTTAACCATTTTGCGTGCCTCTGCCTGTTTGTGGATTGACTGTCTGGTTTTGGAGTGACAGGGGCTGGGAATGTGAATTCACTGTAGGCAGCCACAGGGGTGTTGAGGTGTGCCTTGTCCTTCCTGGATGACTCAGAGGTGAGCTGAATGGGCCCTGGCTGCATTTAGAGTAGTGGGAGGAGTTTTCTTGCACCTGAATACCGCCTGTCTCCCTTCCACAATGCTGTCTCCACCCCCTGTTGTCATACTGCACCAGTGAGGACAGAACTGGTTTGGAATGGGCTCAGAGACCCTTGCACAAAGAGAACAAAGACAGTAAGTAGTGGACTTTAAATCCCAGAGTTTTAGAACACTCCTGTACTCATTAGGAACCTTTGCCAAGGAGAAGAGCTATGAGGAGGAGTACTGCCTCTTTGCTGTGTGCCGTGTGGGGTTGGCCTGCAGTTGCTGTTTCTGCCAAGGAAAGGACAAAGAGTGGAACTTTGCAGTGAACCTGCTTGAAGAAGATCTCCAAGGGCCTCTGTGTGCCGGCCTCCTGTTCTGAAGTTTCAGGGACAAAAGACTACACCCTCACCTCCCTTGAACTCTGCTGCTAAGAGTTCTGACCCGCCAGGAGGTACCTTTTTACAGTCTTGGCCTCTGGAGGTTGTTCTTGCAGTTGGGAGCTGGAAGAAAAGAAGAACAGAAGAAATCAGCACATTGCTATTCTTGCAGCTGTTATTCCTGACTCAGCACCTCCGTGTGGGAAGAATCTCCATGCATCACCGCTGTGCCGCTGCAGAGACAACACAGCACCTGCAACTGCAAGAACTGATGCATCGTGAGATCGCAGCTTGAGATACAATGCAGCGCCGCTTGCCGCTGCCACATCAACCACCAGTGCATCCCAGATTTTCACACATTCCAGATGCATCACCTGCGACCAGAACCCTCTTGGAGTCTACACATCACTTCCCCCTCCAGTCTGGATTTGACACATCACTTCTCCTTCGTGCAGCAGAGCTGTTGCATTGTCTCCCCAAGGACTCCGGAACGGACTCATCCCTTTGTTTGTCAACACTTTCCTTCTTTGCGGCTGTTTGGCCTTGTGAATTTTGACGCATGTACAGGTACTTTGTGTGAAATCTAGCATCCATGGGTTCCTATGGACCAAGGTGCTTGAAACCTTTTAAAAGTAATATTTTAACTACATGTATGTTGGATTTTTGTCGTTTTGGTCTTGTTGAGTTAAGATACAGATACTTTATTTTTCTAAACTGGTGTGGTGTTCATTTGTGATGTTATCACTTTATTACTGTGTGTTTTGAGTACAAATACTTCATACTTTGCCTTTTGGATAAGCCTGTCTGCTTGTGCCAAGCTACCAAGGGGGTGAGCAGGGGTTATCTGAAGTGTCTATCCCACTTACCCTGACAAGAAGCAATGGTCCCTACTTGGACAAAGGTACCTACTAACCCTGGGCGTAAAATCCGCTCCGCTCGCGGAGTTTGCGGATATTTGGCAACTCCTCGTTCCGTTTAGAATGCGGAATTACCGAAAGCTCCGCAGCGGTGCGGAGATGTTTTTGTGATCACGCTCTCAAAATGCGATGTCGCGCGCCCAGGAGCGACTTACCGGGATGCCTGCGATCGCCAATGAGATTTCCCATCTGTTCACCTGCGCCATGAGAATTAGTAGCCAGATGCACGTTCCTGGAAGAGTGTGTGATAGCGAACACGTCATTCGGGTGCACCATCGGACTTCTGGCAGACGTTTTGCATAGCTCGCAATCCCAAACATGCAGAATTTGCAATCTGGAGATGAATCTCTCTCGAGAAGCATCAAAACCTTCTTGAAATGGTGATTTGGATAAAAAAAAACCCTTAGATTGACATTTGGCTGTACTTTTTTGTGCAAGGAGTCAGCTTCTTTTTTTCCTTTTTTGTTGAAGAGGAAGGAAGTGCCCCAGAGTCTCCAACTTCCTGTACCTGTCCAGCTGGCTCCTCCCAGTGCTTTGTCCACCTCTGGTTCACTTTTCATATGGATTTGGAGCTGGAAGGATCAATCTTTGTGGCTGCTACATCATATATCATCGGATTTGAGGAATTTTGAATCTGAGATTTCACAAGTAAGTTGGTGTTGTTTGTTTGATTGGGGCATTGCACCTACATTTTTCTGTACTTTTTCTCTTTTTTAAAATGTATTGTGGTGGATCGCCTGTAGATCAGTAGGAGCAGAGTTGTTTCTTTTTAAGTAATTTTTCATCTTTTATAAAGGAAACATGTTGCACAGTTAACTGCATTTTCTCCAACTTTAGAAATTAATTAATTTGCAGTATTTATTTAATTAACAAGCCCAGTAGTCTGCCAATACTTTAGGCTTTTCAGCCAGTAGTCCCGGAGCTACTCATGGGTGAATGAAACAACTGTTTCTGTGGTGTCTGTTGAATTTATATATAAACAACAGGAGAGAGAGAGTGACATTGTAGCACCCACTCTTGATCCCCCAGGGGGATACTCAATAAACAACAAAAAAGTGAAGCGAAAAAGTAAAGGGCTATCAACTGGAGTCACTCATGTTCTTTAAAAGAGCCCTTACTCACCAACCTAGTTGGTGGTGACATGCTTGATCATTGGGCTCCCACCAGAGAGTCCTAGTGACTCTCCGGTGTGCTCCGACGCCTGACTACAGCAGAGCGGTATTTTTTGTTTTGTGATAAGTGCAAGTGATGGTGCAAAAATGGGATAAAATAGCCTTTACTATTGCAAAAGAATTTTAATGGTGGGATAGTAATGCTTGATTAAAATGTGTAATGTGCAGTGAATGTTGCGACTGATTAAATTGCTCAATCACATCCTAAGTAAAAGTGAGGTCTCCATGTTTCAGCCTCCAAGTGCTAATCATGAGGCTTTCTTCAGCGCCAGCGACTACGGCGGTAGGCACTCGCTAAGGTGCACCCTAATCAGTGGCCACAATGGGAACCGAGTTACTCACGGTTCGCAACTGACGCCTTCAGGACTTCTGAATGCCTAAACGATTTTGTAGGGAGAAAAGGACACAAAGAAAGACAGACAAAAGACATGACAATTCACAGATATTTAGTCTTATAGTCAGTCCAAATACGAGCGATCCTCTTCATGCAGTCGCAAGTGCCCTTAGCTGTGACATCATAAAATCATGCGTTCACATGTGCATTATATATGTGACTAAATATGCGCTAATCTGGATATGGTGCTAGTGTAAATGGCTGAATAAGCACAATGCTAAAATTAACACATAGTGACCTGGAGAGTTTCCAGGTGAGCAATTCAAAAGGGAGTCCGCACAGTATTCCATGAGCGGCGCTTACATTTTAAGTATGCCTGCTCCAGTGGTGTCAACATTGCGTTGAGAAAAGTTAAACTGACTTCAAACAGACGTGTGTACGGGCATATGGTTGATAGTATAAGGTATGACCAGTTAGAGGTACCATAGTAAAGGGACAGCCAAGGCCTACGTTAGATGTAGTGAAGTTTTACTTCATGGGTCCTGGCAGGGGGCAGTGACTTATAGTCACACGCTAGAGGAGGAAAAAAGAAAAGCACACCATCAGTTCATATGGTGCAAAGTTAAAACGCCCGGTCAGTGCTGGAACACTTACTACTCCAAAGTCTACTGCCCGTGTGGCACCTAGTTTGTGCCCGTCGGCCGGACCCCGAGGATGTGAGAGGTCTGCCATTGGGTGTATTTAAGCAGCAGCCCTGGCCGTGTCTGAGGGTGGAGATTCTGCCGACGGCATGACGTCGGCTCGTGCATCCCTGTCCTTAAGGAGGAGTATACAGCTAACCACACCAGCGTAGTGGTGTGAGTGAGCAGTGTGCGCATGCGTTCCTGATAATGAGGGGTTGTACCGCTAGCCACGCCAATGTAGTGGTGTGTGTCTGCAGAAGACTATTATACATAGCAACTAGAACGGTGGGATTTTACCCTCAAGAAAGTGGTTAAAACGTTTCACAGTGGGTAAAGCTACAAGTTTGTGTTTGTGTTTTTAAGGAAAGAATGAATATGGTAACATGAAGCCAGATGATTGGGGTAAATGACCAGGAATCTTATTATTTGTAGAGTATGATAGAATGCCTATATTAAGGAGTATAATCAACAACTGAACTATAATGTGTGACTACAGGTACATTATAGGTGGAACTATCCATGGACACCAGTAGAGCACAAGAGAGCCTAATAGTTTAGCTGGCACTTAATGCTGTTACATGAGATCATGTGACTGAAGGACTAAATAGCCATGTAGATGGTCAGGGGTATTTACAGTACTTGAAAGGTAACAGAGTGTCTCAGGTAGGGAAGTGGGCATTATCCTTTTTCAAAGTGAAAAGCTTAACTTGAAAACCACAGAGTGATTATCGTCTCAGGACTGATCCCCATGGAATGTTGTCATTCATTTCTTGCTTATGGGTGGCCAAATGATATACCCAGCATTGCTCTTTCTCAATCAGGATCCCCTGTGTGTTTCTGCCGGGTCTCAATTGTTCGATTACTGTCCAGTGTATTTCGTTGGTAGTATGGTTGGCCTGCAGAAAGTGTTAAGTCATCTTTGTGGTATTCTTCCTACACCAGATGTTGCTCTGGTGTTCACATATACGTTGTTTGATCTTCCTGGAGGTCATACCCAGATATCGTAGGCCACTGTTTTTGTGGTGTCTGTTGAATTTAAACATCATTTAGATCATGGATGGCATTGGATTGAATTGCAAAATGTGTTTTTCTGGGTATTTCACGTCTTTCATGTGTGTTAAATAAATGCCTCTGTTTGATGTGTGTGGTGTGGCTGTTGTGTAACTTGCAAATCTTTTTTAGCCCTCTGGATTTTTGTTTTTGCATTGTTGCATTAAAGCTGTGTTGTATAGCATGCCTCCTTTGTCTGGCCATATGGCCTGCTTTAGTTCATTGCTTTCCAGGCCTACTGCTTGTTGTGAGTGACCATGTAGGTGGTGGGGATTTTGTGGTGGTAGATAGTGTGCTGCTTCTGCCAGCCCATAGGCCAGCATGTCTTTCCTTTGTTCCTCTTGGATTACTGCTTCCATCCCCATTGCCAGCTGCAGCTCCCTAAATGCTGCATCCCATGTGATGCACAATGCCAAACAGGTTCCATCCATTAACTTTGTATTTTTGTTTTTGTTCTTCTTCTTTCCTATCCTTCCTGAGAGTACACAGTACACCATGAAAGCCCTTGTTGTCAAAGTCGCACAAATAGTTACACTGTTTTTATATTTGTTTAATAACTGAGTAAATAAAATGTAAGAATATTAATAATAACAATAACAAGTGTGACCACACACTAAGTTATATATTATATTTGTTTGTTTGTAAATTGTACTAGTAGTAATTGAACCACAACAATAAATGCCACGGTTCACTGATTTTCTTCTTGCTTCTTTGCATTTAGGTGCACAAAAGAGGAGGAGGCGTCATCATCACCCATTTTACTGCCAAACAGAAGTCCTGCTGCGCACGACCTCATGTGATGTGTGACCACAGACATCTCTTCAACTTGTGCCACTGCGTGCTGCTGACATCTGAAGAAGATGGCGCCAAAGAAAGGTACCAGGTCCTCCGGTCCCAAGAAAGTTGCCAGTGTGAAGAAGGAACTGCCACTTACCAAGACTGGTGTGGCGCCCAAGATTTTTTTTGGGAAACAAAGAATTGTGCCTGCAGCAGCGGTTTCTGGGGAGCACGCTGGGAGGAGCAACCCCACATCAGTGGACCCACCCCACCAACCTAGGCCCAAGCCTATGTCTGTCACAGAGGCAGCCAGTCTAATCACGGCAATGACAATGAGCAGTGATGATGAAAATGACTTATCATTATCACAAAGTAGTACCCAATCAATGAAGGAAACTCAGATAAGTGGACAACAACAGCTGTAACCACCGCCTACAATAGTAGTTGTTCCTCCTGAAGTAGGGGCAGTTCAGGAAATAAAGTTTCTGCAGAGAAAGAAGAAGAGCAAGACACTCTTTCACAAGATCCATCGTCTTCCAGATCCCCAACAAGGAATAGGAGGGTTAGTCCATTGAGTTCTTCTGCAAGCCCCCCTTCTGATGATCAAGACGCCACTTGGATCCCACCACCTCAGTTTGAGAGTGAGACACGCCAGGAGAGAAGGCTATGGAAAAGGAAGGTACCAGAAAGCCTTTGAGTTATGGAAGTAGATGTAGAAGAGGAGGAGGATGATGATGATGAGCCAGTCATCATGGACATTAGTCCCGCCCCAGTGTAGACCAACACTACCCCATCTCAAATGGCTGTGAGGGATATGACACGGATACCACCAACACAGATAACATCAACACCACCTCCAGCTTCCATATTTGCATTTTCAAAGGCCCAGCAGTGACCTACATACAGCACAACCACAGAAGTAGAAGTAAGTACTGCTGAGAGTCAAACTCCACGCCCACCTACCAGTTCCTCTGACATTGGAAGTGGCACCAGCAGCTCCAGAAAGTTCAGCTCCCCAGTTTCGGAATTCTTTTTGGTTAGCAGGAAGGAGGTGAACATTGTGATATGCTCCATTTGTGGACAAGGTGTTCGTCGGGGTAAGCTTGGTACAGACTATGGTACCAGAGGCAAAACAGCCCATCTGAAAAAAACACCACATGATCCAGTGGGAGGCGAACCTTAGAGGCCAAAAACCTGCACCCATTGTTGTTGGTGGGGATGAAGGAGTAGAAGATCCAATAACTGTGGTAGGTGAACAAGAGGGAGAGATTTTCTCTGGTACACAAAGTAGCCCTGTCCCAAGTAGTCAAGTGGTACCGGCCAGATCAGCATTAGCAACATCGTCGTGGCACAAGTGTAAGAGTCAGGCTGAGACAGCTAGGGGTCCCAGGCAAGAGAGTACTGCAACAAAACGTGTGTTGAGCCTAACAACATCTGACATCAAGAAGATGTCACCTGCATCAGTGGCACCAGAAAAGAAAAAAATCCAGGCTACCATTGTCAGCATGTTTAGGTCGGAGGGGCAGTACGAACGCAACCACCCACCGGCACGTGTGTACAATCTGAAGCTGGCTAAAATGTTAGCGCTGGACCATCTCCCTTTTTCTTTTGTGGAAGGGGTGGGCTTTCTTTAATTTGTGATAACCATCTGCCCAAAATGGAAGGTTCCAAGCCGGTCGTTTTTTGCCAGAGTTGCTGTTCCTGCACTACACCACGACGTGCTAGAATTGCTCGGACAAGCTTTGCAGCAGAGTGCTGTTCACATTATCCACCTGACAACAGGCATGTGGACCAGTTGCCAAGACACTGATTACATGTGCATCACTGCACACTGGATCTCTTTTGTGGTGGTTCGTGAAAATATATCTGCAGGTGTTGCAACCGCTGATATTTTTAATGCCACTCAGCAATCAACTGTAGCCATGTTCACCATGGAGAAATATCATACTGCTGCAAACATTTTGGAAGAATTTGACAGCAAGGTCTTTGAATGGGTACATCCAAGAGGGCTTAACATTGGTTTTGTTGCCACGGACAATGGCAGTAATATAGTTAGGGCCATGTACTATGGTGGCTATTTCAGGGTCCTGTGTTTGTCGCACTGCATTAACATTATTGTTCAAGACCTTCTGAAAAAAGAAGCAACTTACTGACCACCTGCAGAAGAATCTATCTATCAGCCATTCTTTTAAAGTCCGGAAGCAGCTGAGGATCATTCAAAGTAGGCATAGAGAGCCAGTTAAAGCACCCATCCAGGAGGTGCCAACACGTTGGAACTCAACTTATTACATGCTTGAAGGTCTGTTTGAGCAGTACAGATCAATCAATGAATATGGCATGCAAAGACGGGATGCTACTATGAAAGTCATGACCGTTGAGATGGACCAATGGGGCCTAGTTAAATACCTTACAGGGATGCTACTTCCTTTTGAGCTCTTCACATGTGAAGTCAACAAGGAGGACTGTACTATGGGCCAAGCTATCCCATTGTTGCACATGCTACAGACACAGCTGAAGGGAGTGCCTGCAATGTACGCAGGTGTGGAGGAAAAAAGAAACATATGAGTTGGTGGAGAGCTTAACCCTTCGCTTATCTGAAAATACAAGTGTGCAAAGAAACATTATGTCATCCAACCATTACATTTCTTACACAATTCTGGATCCATGGTACAAAGCAGTACTGAGCACTAACACATAGATTCCTTTTTCAGATGTTGCCAAGTGCAAAACTTGGATAGCTGCGGAAGCCAGTCGCTTAGAAAAAGAACGGCTGGGAATTAGAGGCCCGCTACTCCAGCCCACAATAAGTACTGCAGGGCAGCCGGCTTCAAGTTCAACTTCAGAGCCTGAGACCAGTGCGGTTGGCTCACAGTAGTCAAAACCACCAACAACACCAAGAACAACATCAACAACAGCAAGAACAGGATCATCAGCCCCAGTAAAATCAGCACAGGAATGGTATGTATGGCATGGGCTTGTTAGGTCCAGTGCTTAGGCAAATGCAAAGGAAGCAGAGCAAAGCGGAGCATCCCTGAGAATTGAGCGAATGGTCCAGGCCTATATGAATGACCCAACAGAGGTCTACAGTGATCAAAACCCATTAGTGTATTGATTTGGGAAAAGTGGCCAATGGCCAGTGCTCAGCAGGCTGGCGATAATCTATCTGGCATGCCCTGTCGCAAGTGTCTCTTCTGAGCATGTTTTCAATGCTGCTGGTGCCATTGTAACAGTAAAAAAGGACTACTCCCTCACTGCAAAACCTGTAGGGGTTAACCATGATCAAAATGAAGCAGCACTTTATACCACGGGATTAAACCATACCTGAAGTTGCACAGCAGGAAGATGATGACAGCGACTAAGGTCATGGAAGTAGTGTGTTAGATAACCTACTTCTGCGTGGACCACCAGAGTTTGAGGAGGAACTCTACTTCCCTGACAACTAGGTGGCTTTCAACTTGTTACTTTCTTTTCTTCCTTATTTGCTTTTATTATTTGTGTGTGTCTCTGTCTTTCTGGTTCGAATCACAACAAATCCATCACCTCCGTCTTACTCTTTTATTGCCAGATTGGAGTTGCAACTGTGTGCAGTCAATAAAGAAGTAAGTTCACTCCTCCGAGTCCTGCTCCAGTCCACTATTCCTGACTCACCCTAAATCAACTTACCTCAAGCCAGACATTGGATGGAGAATAGTACTAGAAATCTGTGCCTGCCTCGTCGAGTCACTCTAAAGAACATGACCAATTGACTTTAGCTATCCTCCTTTCCTAGCTGAGAGGGACTGCCCCTTAAGAACAGGTAATGATGATGGCATACATTGGACGCAGACTCTGAGTCTGTTGTTGTGCATAAAGTATACTAGTATTTAATCTATTCTACACTCAAAAAACTGACTCAAGTAAATGTTTCCCTTCTTGTTGTTTAATAACAACATTGTACTTTTACTGCAGGCCGATCCATTGCATTTTTTTAATTTGGAATCTGGACTCACTCTGTACACTACAGAGTTGGACACCATGATGAACATACTATCCTCATCGCAGTCAGTCAGTCAGTAGGATCAGAGATAATTGATGGAATACCTCTGGGCATTTCATGAAGTGGCCTAAAAGGTAAACAAGTCAACAACAACCACAGCAGATCTACCTGTCTGTGTAGTGGTAGAGGCGAATGTAGTGGTATGACTGACATCGGTTCATTGATTTAGTGACTTAATTTGGAAAATGCTATGTTGCTGTATATGTGTGCTCTGTCTGGCTCAAAATCTAAGCTAAGTTGAGGTTGGGTAGACGCCACGGGCCTGCTCTGTCCTGATGTTGTTGTAGCTTAATGCTGGAAACAGAGTAAACATGATTTAGCCATGCTGCCTCTGAAAGTGATGTTGTTGCACTCCTCCGTAATTTATGCATTTTAACTTTATTTTTCTCCTTGATTTTTCAATATACCTATGTTTTTCCATCTACACTAACAGGCCGTCCTTTAAATTGTGCTATACTAAGAAAAACAACTCAAACGTACCTTACCAATCCGCATCCACCAGGCAGGCAGAGGCACCCAAGATTAACGGATGAGGCATCCACGGAAGAAAGGGCCAAGAGGAATGCCGAGATGAAACTCCCAAATAGACGATAACATAGTAACTTATATTATCGTCTTCTTTTATTTCATTTGATTATTTTTTTCCTTCAATCATTTTACGTCTGTCTGTGTTGTTGTTTATTGTGTTTGCTTATATATTTGACCCCCAGAGCTATTTTTCAATTTTCTTTGCTAGCTTTAAAAAGAAGCCCGGTACAACAGAAAATGAAGTAGACTCAAAGGTAAACAAGTCAACAACAACCACAGCAGACCTACCTGTCTGTGTAGTGGTGGAGGCGAGTGTAGTGGTATGACTGACAGCGGTGCATTGATTTTGTGACTTAATTTGGAAAATGCTATGTTGCTGTATATGTGTGCTCTGTCTGGCTCAAAATCTAAGCTAAGTTGAGGTTGGGTAGACGCCACGGGCCTGCTCTGTCCTGCTGTTGTTGTAGCTTAATGCTGGAAAGAGAGTAGACATGATTTAGCCATGCCGCCTCTGAAAGTGATCTTGTTGCACTCCTCTGTAATTTATGCATTTTAACTTTACTTTTCTCTCCGATTTTTCACTATCCCTTTGGTTTTTCCATCTACACTTACAGGCCAGCCTTTACCCTGTGCTTTACTGAGAAAAACAAACCAAACGTACCTTACCAATCCGCATCCACCAGGCAGGCAGAGGCACTTAAGATTGACGGACGAGGCGTCCACGGAAGGAAGGACCAAGAGGAATGCTGAGATGAAACTCCCAATTTGAGGATAACATAGTAACTTATACTATCGTCTTCTTTTATTTCATGTGGTGATTTTTTTCCTTCCATCATTTTACGTCTGTGTGTGTTGTTGTTTTTTTTGTGTTTGCTTATATATTTGACTCCCACAGCTATTTTTCAATTTTCTTTGCTTGCTTTAAAAAGAAGCCCGGTACAACAGAACATAAAATGTATGCAATTTGGGTCTCTCTGGGGGCAGACAGGCAAGGCAATTGCATAATAATAATTAATAATATACTGCTGCCCTGGCCTGTACTGCTAGTCTAGTAAAACTCATCATTAACCATTAAGTCATCATCATGCCTGCATTTTCTTTTTCTCACTTAACGGATTTATGATGGTCGTCTGCCAAGATTATGTGTTGTCCATCGGTAGTGCTTGTTTTTGTCAAACCTTTCCCTCAAATACCCCTTCCCAACCATTCATCAAACCCTAACTCTCTTCCCCGGGCTGTGTGATTTATATTGAGGTGTGACTAAATCAAAATAATTTACACCAATAATTGATCATGCACTTGCTGGGGTGGATGTGCTGAAAGCAACACTAACTCAAGGCAGGGCGAGGATCTTCTTCTGCTTGCTCACCCATGCTCAGTATTTGCAAGTCAATTTTTTCCCACAGGAACATTACATAATCCATCATAATTAATTGCCTGCATCGATTCATCATCCTTACAGCACTAAAGGTTACGCTTGTCCACTTCATATGTCGAGTCAACTACAGTTTGTAACTTGTATTAGGCAATCCCCGCCACCATTAAGATTTATTTACTTTAGCATTGCTCATCATCATGGGTTCTTGTTTGACAGTCTTTTTGTGTACTGTACTCATTCTACTACTCCTTCCTGAGTCTCCCTCAGGCGACTGACTGTCTCATTTTCTTTTTTGCAAATGCTACTTCCAGTGTCTACCACTACAACCACCACCACCATGGCATATTGGGAAACCAAACCATCATCACGATGCAGCCATCACTTTGCCTATGTTTAAATAAACATCAATCTCAGGTAAGAGGAGAAGTTTGGGGGAAGCATAATTAATAATATGGAAATTAATTAATTAAGTCACACACACACACCCTTCCGTTCCGAGTCTGGTTGCAGACGGCATAGACTCGAAGGAGAGACTGATGGTACTAGTAGGACAAGTCACTCACAAGTGAGAGTACCGCACCTATCTGTTTGTGTGTTACACTATCAGCAGATTATTTAATTCAAAAACTGGCTGCAGCCCTTCAGCAGCAAAGGAAACCATGTGAAGTAAGACTAACCCCCCACAAAACATTTACATTGAATGTAAACATTAAGTATAAATAATTTATTCCCCAAACAAATAAAATTAATGCAAAAATCCCACAACACATGACCCACCCCTCTCCCTAACCCCAACCAATGTCCAAAAATGCAGAAAGAGTCCAACCAATGTCCGCTTGGCTCAAGTTCATTGTCCATAATAAATATTAAATATAAACCCCAACTTTTCCACAACGCCCAATTCCCACCCACCAAACAAAAGATTAAATAAGGGGCAATGCGATGGCGTTCCAGTGGCGGGCTAACTTGTTACCCTCCAGGACCTTTATTCACTCCTCTAGGCACGCCCCTCGGAGGAGCATGTGGTGCTTGAATGCTTTACAATTGCATCCACAGGGGTGGAAGCAGTATTGAATGAAGTGCAGTGGGCGGCTTCCAGACAGTGGTGCCGTAACACTGGGGGGGGCCTGACTGGGGCCCGGGGCATTGGAGGAGGCTACAGCTGCTGCCGCCTCCTCCTCCGCCAGAACCACCAGCCACCGATATTCTTTGCAGATGGCCTCCAGAGCCGGGCCATGGCTGCCAACTCCTTCCTGTTTGGTGGTCCTTTTGGTGACGAAGGAGTAGCTATATCTAGAAAGAAAAAAGACAATTATAACCAATGCTCTTAGCAAAACAGTAACACAACATTAATTCTACACATAGTGGCACAATAGCACTAGCAAGAATACTACATAACATTTGTTGTATCCTCCCACTTCCTCGGCCTCTAACATTTGTGGGAGTTTCAGGCATTACTGCTACTAGGCACTATGGAGTAGACAAGTCTTCTTCTTCTCTCTCTTGTTTAGCTAAATAACCTTGTTGTAGGCATGCCAGCTCAGTCAGCTTGCGCCCTAGACAAACATACTTGTGTCGCAGACTCACATTATTTTTAATAACTACTGTCTTCAGGTGGGGAAGCTGTAGTCTACAACTACACAATTATCTTATTTTTCTATCATGGGTGGCCATACTCTGTTACGTTAATGGCAACTGTTCAATTTCACTTTCACCCTGACTACTACAACAAGGCAGATGATAATGATATCTGATCCAAATTATCATTGATTACATATGGGACAACATGAGGCCCTTTTGATTGATTATGCCATGCAGCCGATAGGCCACCCATGGCAGGCTGACACAGTCGAAAATAAATGACATAATTTGGGAGTGGGCCTCGGGATCGGATGGAGGTGCTTGATAACATACATACACAATATATATGCTGTGCTTGCAAACTACTGTGAGTCAACAAAGTATTCTGAAAATACAACCTTGAATCAAAAAACCTTGCAAAAAAACAGCCGTTGTTTCTCTTCCCAGCAATTTTTCCATTTATCAATCATTGCATTGCTCTTCTAGCTTTATATTTCTTTAATTCTAATCTTCTATTCTCCTTGGCTTTGCTACTCTGGCGCAGTTTATTTTTCTTTTACATTCTCTTCAAAGACTTTACATCCAGTGACAGTTTCCACCTATGCTATGATGATTGAATACCATCCAGGCATCCAAAGTAAACATGTCTATCATTCTTCTTAATCTCTCAGCAATCCTTAATTTCACCGACAACATACATTTGTTATGTTTTTTTACACCACCACCCATGCGTCCTTCCTTGCTTGTCTTTAAGGTTGACCCATGAAACCCCCCGGAGGATTTTTCCTATCACCCATACAGTTTCACCCAACCACGCAGGATCTTTTCTTTCACCTTCAACCCATTCTTCAACCATCCATGCATCTGATTCCTATCAGTCACCTACGCATCCGTCTCTGCCAGTCATATATTACATTTCGTCCGTCCTTCCTCCTTCCATCCTTCTGTCCCTGTTCATTCAACCCACCCATCAAGGTCGTCTGACTCTTAGTCTTCTCCATAAAACATTCCTTGCTGTGTTGAAGTCAGATAGTTACTCAACTCCCACCGCTAACGCTATTGCTAATGCTAAGTAAAGGGTACCTTCTTCTTCAACAGTTGTTCACAACAACTTAGTCTCACTCAACAGACAGTGGACACCCTTGCAGTGAGTGTGTAGCTATTGTCAATAAGTAAGGAATATAAGTATAACTTACCACCACCCGCCACTGCTGCTGGCTCTCCCACCCCTGCGGCAGCAGCCACATCCGCTGCTCCATCCTGGCTGGCGTCGCCTGCCCCGCTGCTGGCCCTGGCACTGGTGGTTGGTACGCCTAGAAAAAACATCACACATTTTTTAGATGCCATATATCCCTCCCCCTATTTGTTCTTTTTCACTAGCAAGATTGAAAATAGTTAATACAATACATACATACACCACATACATTACTGAATGTATGACGTTACAACCCAAACATTTACAACGCAGTTTTTACTTCGCAACATCCATTGCAACGCATGATTTTACAAGGCATGCCATCACAATGCATTTTCAGAAACTACGTTGACTACACATGTCACTGCAATGCATACCATTACAACGCATACCATTACAATGCACACAACGCATATTACTTTTAGGGCAACAGTAGGGTAAGTGTTGAATAGTGTAGGGGTAAAAATTACTATTCCCACTCCAGTGAGTGCAACAGTAGGGTAAGTGTTGGATAGTGTAGGGGTAAAAATTACTATTTCTACTCCAGTGAGTGCAGCAGTAGGGTAAGTGTTGGATAGTGTAGGGTTAAAAATGACTATTCCCCATTATTTACCTTATAATGAGTTGTAATGGCATGCGTTGTAGTGACATGCATTGTAATGACATGCGTTGTAGTGACATGTGTTGTAATGGCTGCGTTGTAATGGCACGCGATGTAAAGTATGTTGCATTATAATGACTGCATTGTAAAGGTAGTGCGTTGTAATGACTGCATCGTAAAGGTTGTTTCCCACATCACTAGTACAAATCCGGTACTAGTCTACTAGACAGAGTAGAGTAGACAGCAGTGGTATGTCCTATCCTATCAAAAATAGTAAAATATCTTGTTGGGTATTTTGTTGGTGGCAATTATCGAAAAGCCTCTCAAGATTAAGAAGAGGACAACCCAAAGGACTGGACTCAGTGGATAGAGCTATTGGTGAATCTGAGTTTTTAAACTTTTTAAAAATAAAGAGTGGCCAACTGGGCAAGCTATAGGCAGACTTATAATAGTAGTACAGAGTCAGAGGCAGTTAGAGGCAGGGATAACAAGAATTTTGAAACCGTAGATCGAAGAAGATTTGGTAAAAAATAGAATTAGGAAATGGAAATAATAGTTCAGAAAAAATAAGGCGCAGTAAAAGTTAGGGAAATATAATTATTAATATTAACAACAGGAGGACTTACTGGGGCAAGCAGCAGAGCCCTAGGTAGAGGAGTGTTCTTCCTGGCCCTGCGAGGCATCTCCAGCTCCCGCCTCAGACTCCGTCATCTTCTTGCCCCTGGGTGCTGATCATGTAAGATATAATAAAGAGAGAGACAAACATTAATGATTGGTGTGAAACAAATAAAATATTTTTAAAAATGCTCTAGAAACATCTACCTCCCTTTAACCTTGGCAGCAGGCCCGGCTCCGATTACACTACCCAGGAGCATCACTGATGGGGAGCGAGGGTGCACCGAGCCATGTTTCACTGCTCTGGGGTCCAGCGCACCCATAACCAACTGACTCACCGGGGGTCAGACATCTTGGACCAGGAGCAGGACCTGCTGGACCTGCTAGCTGTTGAGGTTTTGGGGCTTGGTGAGTAGCTAATTTATTACTATTGTGTGTTCTGTTCTGTAATATTGCAGATATTATTTTTTTCCCAAATAGCAAGAATGATTGACCTATCTAATCTGATCAACTAGTAGTATCGCGGGATTAGCGGACCGTCTAGTTATTATTTATTAATCCAGTGTTCCATTCTGATCCCAAAATCCTAAACCTAAGTACCACCTGACCTAGCCCACCTATTCCAAAGACATAGGAAATGAATTGCCAAAAATATTTTTGCTTCTTCTAAGTTTCATCTAATTCGAAATCATCAATGAATCAACACCCTTTGACGGACCAATTGTTTACTAAGTCTGCATATCCATTTATTTTAGTCCTCAAAAATGCATAGATGGACACATGCATAAACTTGCATAAACCAAATTGTTTGTTGGTTGCTGCTGATGACTTAGTTGCTATATTACTCACTCACTAACAAACTACAAAAGGTTCTACTAAGGACTGAAATCAGCACTCAGCAGCACGTGAGTGACCTGATGGAGGACGCATCAGGCAGACCGCAAAAAAATTACCAACTAATACTAAGTAACTAAACTACCTATAAATCCACCACTATCTTAGTGACAGAAGGACAAAGGACAGGACTGGAGTCTCTCTAGCATTACCTAAATTAAGTTCTCTGAACTCTTTTACAAAATGATCAGCCCAAGTGAAAGCAAAGTTGCAAACAAGTAAGATAAGTAGCGCCGAGCACCTTCCTAGTGGATAACAATCACATAAGATTTTTACACGTAACTTACCAGCATGTAAGCAGCATCATTCTTGCTATTTGGGAAAAAAATAATATCTGCAATATTACAGAACAGAACACACAATAGTAATAAATTAGCTACTCACCAAGCCCCAAAACCTCAGGTCCAGCAGGTCCTGCTCCTGGTCCAAGATGTCTGACCCCCGGTGAGTCAGCTGGTTATGGGTGCGCTGGACCCCAAAGCAGTGAAACACGGCTCGGTGCACCCTCGCTCACCATCAGTGATGCTCCTGGGTAGTGTAACCGGAGCCGGGCCTGCTGCCAAGGTTAAGGGGAGGTAGTGTAACCGGAGCCGGAGCCGGGGCCATCTCCGCCTTTGGGAAAAGGGCCCGGGGCGCAGTCTGCCGCAAGGAAGGTGGCTCTTGGGTGCAGGCGCCTTCCCCTTCCCCTTACTAGAGCCAGTAGAGGTAGCCTTAGCCATGGTTCTGAGTGGGTGGGCGGAAAAGAAAATGTAGGAGTGAAAAATAAAGTTGTGACAAGAAGTAGGAAAGTAAAGAGGCTTGTACTATAAAACAGTAGAAAACTGTAAACAAAACGCAGTAAAAGTAGAAATAAAATGCAAAATATTCACTTGGGGAGAGAGAGGGATAGATAATAAATAAAAAAAGATCAGAAAAACTGAGTAAAAACAAAGGATTGACAAGATTAGAGATGAAAAACAGGCCCCAGAACCATGCAAAGACTAGGAAAACAAGATGGCCACGCCCATTGGCGACCGCGTGGTGAAGTTCGCATGATATATCCCGCCGAACACGCATTCCGCGTTGCCGAACGTCAAAAACATCTCACGAGGATGTGCGAGCAAAAACGAGCATGCGAAACAAGCAATTCCGCATGCTAGTGTAACTTCGCGTAGCTTTGCAGAGTTTTTTGTGGCTTTACGTAGCCTCGCGTAGCATGGCTACACGACCGCCACCAGCGGTTAAAACCTACCTCTGCCAAGCAGAGACCCCATTTTTAACATTGGTGGCAGGTGGTGGGATTTTAACTTATATTTGTACTTGACCCACAGTGATTGGTGCACATCAATAGTTTAGTGCAGACCACTACGCAACCAAAAACTGTGTTTTATTTTTGGTTCTACTTTTGATCTGACCCTTGAAGTATCCACACACCATGTCTATAAATGGTAATCCAGCAAATGGGGCTGCGGAATTGAGTTTGACATTGAAATGTTAAGTATTTAGAAAGTAGATCAACTCAAGATGTTCTTCAAGAGCGTTGGAGGCCCCATGAGGAGCAACTCTTGGAAAGAGGAGCTGCAGAAAGTCTTAGGGGCTTGGTGGGAGGCCAGAGAAGCCAGAGAAACAGATAATGGAGATGTGGATGGGGGTGTGCCAGAGAGAGGCTTCATATCCCAGGATTTGCCAGTTGGGAGAGCAGTCTCTGAGACTGGCAGCAATAGTTCATCCAGGAATCCTTCTCCAGAGGAATTAGAGGACAGTCAAAGGGCGAGAGATCATAAATTGGAGGTTATGGGGCTCGAAATTTGGAAATGGAGAATCACAAAGCTGCTATAGAAAAGGAGGGATTGGCAGTAGGGAGTGAAAAAGCTCTTGCCTTGGAGGAGAAGAAATTGATCTTGGCACATGAATTGAGCAAGAGAGAGCTGGACATCAAAGCCAAACAGGCAGAGTTGGCATATGTTGGCAGCGTACAGCCAGTGCAAAGGGGTAACGTATACCTTCACAAAGACCAAGTGCAGAATTTCTAGGAGGGGGAAGAAATGTTCTGTTTGGATTGCATCTTATGAGGCAGCCCTGTGGATGAATGAAGTACCTGAGAAGAATTGAGGGACTGGCTTGTGGAGACACTTTGCCAATGGGAGGAACATCCTGGCACCTTTTGGAGGAGGCGGGCGCTCTGACCAATCCCAATGTGAAGGAGGCTATTTTAAAAATTATTATTTCAATCCATAACATGAATAAATACAGAGGAAATTCATTAGAGACATATACCAATGTACGCAGAGATAGTAAAAAAAAGCAATTCATCCACAAGATAAAAGCAGGTAAAATACATAAAGTGAGGCAAGTGCAAAAACATTGTTACAAGAGGTATTTTTTCTGATCTTTCATGTGTTCGATCATTGGGCCCCATATCTGTGAACCCATTTTCCGTCTACGCGACACTTTGAGAGAGTAGAGACTATAGTCAAGATTAAAAATAGCACAAAATCTAGCTCTTCACATCTCAAAAGTAGGGGCTTCCTTCTGTAGCCACATAGAGGCTATACATAGCCGAGCCACAGCCGTAGCTATAAACATCAAATAACAAAAATCATAGGCCGGCTGCCCCTCAGTCAGGCCAGCCTCTATGCTTAACAATATTATGGACAGTGTGATCCTTATTCCAACCCCTGTGATCTCCAAGAAAAAATTCTCAATGTGCCCCACTAGCTGAGTCAGATGCCCACATGTATAAAAAATATGTAAGATATCTGCCAGCTCTGCTCCACAGCGAAAACACTTCCCATAATTATCCCTGCCCCATTTAAGCATTTTAGCAGAGGTGGAATAAAGGTTAAACAAAGTCTTTGAATGCTGTACCTTTCAATTAGCAGAGATCAAAATCCTCCCAGCCATATTAATCGATTGCTCCACACAAAAACCTTGACACCCCAGTCGGTTTTTCCATTTAAGGTTTCGAACCTCTAGATCGTCCCGCTGTGTATCCAGCAAGCCATTATTTAAAACACTGAATGATCCTTGTGTCTGATGGCCTCAACGAAAGGGTTTGGCTCTTTCACCCTGTGACTTTTAAATAGGAAATCACAGATTTGTAAAAGAAAGAAAAGAGACCCCCCATCATTATAAAAATCACATATTTGTATGATCCCTTTACATCTCCAGCTATCTACTATCCTATACCAAAAGATAGCAGGTAATAAAGTTGATGCGGCTGTAGCTGTGTAACAACTGACCCCATCAATCCGGAAATATCTCAGTGCGGCCTTCCAGACCTTAAAAGCAGTTACTAGAACCTTAAAATGCGTCTTTCTCTAGTAACTAGGTTCCAGCATTTTAAATACACAGTTCTTGGCCACCGTTCCTAGCAGCATCTGGTAGATGGATGGCGTCTCAGCCATGTTTCCAACCTCCTCTCCTGTGAACAAAATCTGCATATTTTGCAACATGCAGGCATAGTAATAAAATGTAAAGCCGGGGACTGCCCAGCCACCTTTCTCCCAGGGTAGCATCATGAAAAGCATTGCTCTGTGTGGTTTCCCTTTAGCCCATAAAATTCCAGCACATAATGATTGAAGCTGCTGTAGCTGTCCCTGAGTGAGCTCCAGTGGCACTGCTCTAAAATAGTTTAATACTTTAGGTAAGGTGTTCATTTTAAGGACATTGCACCTTCTCACCAGCGAAAAGTGCAGCCACTCAAACTTCTCTGACTTTTGTTTAACACTGCTGAGAATAGAACCCTTGTTAGCCTCAACCACTTCTTTTAGGCATGTCCTGATTCTGATACCCAAATATATCACCTCATTGGTCACCCTGGGGTCACCGCTGTTAGGAATTATGCATTAAAGCTTAACCAATTCTGGAACCACAGACTGACAGGAAGCAAGACCTTTGAGTTGAGGTTATGGTCAGACACAAATGCCTTGAAGTTGTGTAAAACATGAGAAAGTGTACATGTAGTTTTGCTTGTGTTATTTTCTTTTATATGCTTAAATAAGATTGATGTACTGGAAACGACTTGTAAGCATAACTAAAGTCTTGTGTAGAGTAAAACAGATTGTTCACATGTTAAATAATTATTTGTAAACATGATTAAGACCTTCAGGTTTTCTCCACGCGTGCTGCCACACCCATTTGCCATGTGCACTACTCTGTCAGTTGATGATGAGTCATACATCCTGTACAAGTAAACCTCACCCGTCCCAGAGCTATCAAAAGAAACGTCTCTCTAGCAGAAACTCTTGGCTTCATTGTTGCTTATGCTTACCTGCATTCCAGCATATGAAGCTCTTCGGCTCCTGTCCTCTACGGCTTCAGTTCCTGGCTTCATCTTCCCCTCCCGGACGTCTCAAAGTTCCTGCCTTGAGATGAAAATGCAGAATTACGTAGTGAGTTAATACGTTATTGACCCAGAGACAGTCCTTGGAATACCCCTATGGAAAAGCCTTTAAAGAATCCCTTTGAAACAGGTGCAAAAGTCAAAATGCCAGAACCTGAACCTATGCAAATAGGGGGCGTAAAGGGTCTCTCATCCACTGAAGAAAAAGAACGTAGGCGAAAATTCAATTTGTCCTTATATTGCAGAAAGTCTGAACATTTTGCCTGAGATTGTACCATTAAGCCAAAAGGTTTCTAAAACGTCAACCTTGTCACTAACATTACTCAGGAAAACAAGAAATCTTGTCAGGAAAGGAGGTTGCCCTCTTTTATTTATTTATTTATTTGTGTATTTTGTAAAGCGCAACAGCTGCCCCAACGGGGCGTCCCGGCGCTGATAAATCATGGAACTTAGAAGCTAGGCACCAATGGGGCATTATATGGGGAAGAGATGTGTTTTCAGGGACTTTCGGAATGCTAATTCGGTTTGGCAGGCTCGTAATGCAACCGGGTGGTTATTCCAACACCGAGTGGCACAGACCTCGAATGTTTTCCCTCCGGCGCGAGTACGTTTAAATCTGGGGGTTTCCAGCAGAAGTAGGGAATTTGAACGTAATGTCCTGATGTTGACATACGGTTTCAGAGTGCTTCTCAGATGGGCCGAGCCTTTGCCCTTGGAGGCCCGGAAAGCCAAGGTCATGGCCTTAAAAATACATCTCTTGGAAATGGGGAGCCAGTGGAGTTTACGGAGGTGTGGGGAGATGTGATGTCTGGCAGGAATTCTCTCCACCAGCCGAGCAGCAGCATTCTGGACAGTCTGTAGCTTGTGGCATAGGCCTGCTGTGATGCCAAGGTATAGTGCGTTGGCGTAGTCCAGGTGAGATATTATCAGGGCTTGTACCACAGTCTTACGGCAGTCCATCGGTAGGTAGTTAATGAGCCGTCTAATTGTCTTGATCTTAGCAAAACAGGATGCTGCTACTGTTTGAACCTGGGCGTTAAAACTGAGATGATTATCCCAGCGCACTCCCAGGTTTCTCACCGAGTCTTTAGGCGTGGGGGCATGGCTGAGATCATCCGGCCACCATAAATTAGAATCAAGAGGGGATGATGAGTTAAAAAACAGAATCTCTGTCTTTCCAGCGTTGAGTCGGAGGGAATTGGAGTCCATCCAGCTAGAGATGTCTCTTAGACAGTTTTTCAATGGGTCGAAGGCAGAGGCAGTGGGGGTATCAAAAGTGAAGAGTAACTGAATGTCATCAGCGTAGGAGGTGGATTTAATCCCAGTTTGCGCAATCAGTTTAGCCAAGGGGGAGAAGTAAACATTGAACAAGAGCGGGCTCAGGGAGGAGCCCTGTGGAACTCCCCATTTTAGTGGTCTAGCGGTGGAGGTGTAGGGAGGGGTGTATACCTGCTGAGTACGGTCACCCAGGTAGGAAGAGAGCCATCTCAACACTGTACTGCCGAAACCCAGGTCTCTCAGCCTTCTCAGCAGGATCTTATGAGAGACGGTGTCAAATGCTGCTGAGAGATCCAGCAGCACTAACACCGCCCTCGATCCTCGATCCAGCGTCCATCTCACAGAGTCAGCCATTTCGACAAGGGCCGACTCCGTGCTGTGGCCCGACCGAAAGCCGTGCTGAGAGTCATGCAGGAGCCCATGGGATTCGATGTAATTGGCAAGCTGGGCGTGCACCAGTTTTTCCAGAATCTTAGCTGGGGCAGGCAGGAGAGAGATGGGCCTGTAGTTACTAGGGTTATCTGGGTCAAGATCAGGCTTCTTAAGGATGGGGACTAGGGACGCATGCTTCCATTTTGCGGGAAAAATGCCCGTTCTCATGGATTTGTTCCAGATATGGTTAAGGAATGGATTGAGCAGGGGTGCCAGTTTTTTATATTGTTTGGCTGGCAAAGGGTCCTTGGGGGAGCCAGATTTACAATTGAGTAATTCTACCAGTGTGTCAGCCTCAGAGATATCTGCAAATTCTAGCAATGAGGGTGACTGTAGCGGGTACGTAGTAGATTCCTCAACCGACCCTTCACTACTGGTGATGGGAAAGGAGGAGTAAATAGCCTGGATTTTTTCCTCAAAGAATTGTGAAAGTTTATCACACAGAGACTGGGAGGCTGGTTGAGTTCGAGTCAGAGCGCTGGGGTCCGTGAAGGATCTGACTATGTTGAAAATCTCCCTGGCGCCGTTACTGGCATGTTTAATTCTGGAAGCCAGGAAGTCCCTTTTATGATCCTCAATCATTCTGCGGTATTCTTTGAGAGCTGTTTTATAGGTGATTTTACTGTCGAGGGAATAGTTCTGCCTCCAGGAGCGTTCGAGGGCTTTGCATGATGCCTTTTTCTGGCGAAGCATGTCAGAGTACCAGGGTGCGGATGGTGTGGCCCTGTAGGTTTTGATGGGTTTGAGAGGGGCCATAGCCTCTAGGGCTTGGCCGATCCAGGCGTCGAAATGGTCAATACCATCATCCGGATCAGATGATGGGGAGGGTAGAAAATTATTTTGGTGTTCCTGGAGCGTTTCAAGGGTGATACGACTCCAGTTTCTGCCTGATACTTTGGGGGCGATGGTAGGTCTGATAGAGCGGGAGATGACGATCTCAAAAGGGATGAGAAAGTGGTCTGACCAGGTGACCGGGATGGGAGAGGCTACCAGAATGCTAGGTAGGTTGGAACAAATCAGGTCAAGGGTATTTCCCGCTTTGTGAGTGGGGGAATCTATTTTTTGCTCTAGATTGCAGGTCGCCAGTGTAGAAATAAAATTATTGCTGTGCGAACATGATTCATCGTTTACGTGAAGGTTAAAATCTCCTAAAGCAGTGAAGTTGGTGTAGCGAGTGCTGAGCTGAATGATGTAATCCGTCAAGGCCGGCAGGTAGGAGAGGTTGGAATGGGGAGGGCGGTAGATAAGTATTCCAGAGCAGGAGGTGGACGAGGAAAAATGGATAGTAAAAGGTAGACCCTCTATGCAGTCAATAGGGTCATATGTAGGGAAGGAAGCCGTCCATTTGGATTTATGGATTAAGGCAACTCCACCCCCCTGTTTACCGTTAGGTCTATTGGCGCAGGCGATGCTATAGCCATCCGGTAAGGCAAGAGTAATGGTGGGGTTAGTGGTCTCATTCAACCAGGTTTCAGTTAAGAAAAGCAGATCCCAGTTGTTATCCTGGAGGGACTGCCAGATGTCGATAGCATGTTTGTTCAGAGACCTGCAGTTAATCAGTGCCGCTCTGAGGGCGAGAGAAGGGTCGGCTCCATGAGAGGAGGCAGAGCGCCGAGCGAGGGCCGGGCCAAGAGTTGAGTCCAGAGAGGGTAGTGAGAACTGGCAGGTTTCACATACATAAACGTGACTCTGGGCGTCCGGGATAGACCAGAGGCAGGTAAGGCCTGTCTCTGAGAGGGTCTCAGAGACAGCAACATGGTCCGAGAATGGATTGTGGGGGTAGTGCTGGTGAATCGAGCAGGGGAACCGGCCCCGGTCGCGTCATGATCGCGGACGAGCGCAGACGAGCTCTTGAGAGGAATAACTCCACAGATCTCCCAACATTTAGCAAATACTGTAGCACGTATTCCACGAAATCTTACTCTTCAGGTAACCCTCATTTTAACTGTACAATTAAGACACACAATTTCAGTACTATTAGATTCAGGAGTGTTAGACCTGGCACCTTGGTGTGAGTCTCCCTTCCACTTTTTGTCGCTGTGCCTCATGTGTTTTATGGTGTTGACCGCTCAGAGCACTGTGCCACTGCCAACCAGTGCCACAGTGCAAGTGCTCCCTATTTAAAATGTATATGTTGGTTGGATTCAATGATTGGCTTATTTGGTTTGCTGTCAGACCCCAGTACAGTGCACCAGGAGTGCCCTTGGCTTGTAAATACAAATGCTGCTGGTGGGCTTGCAGCACTGGTTGTGCCACCCACAGAAGCGGCCTAGTAAAATGTGTCTAAGGTCTGCCATTGCAGAACCTGCGTGCAGTCTGGTACTGTCATGCTGACTGGGCAAGTGCACCCACTTCCCAGTCCCTAAACCTTCCCTTAACTTCATATTAGTCACCCCTATGGTAGGCCCAAGGGCAGGGTGCATTGTAAGCATAAGGTAGGACAAGCCCTGATGTGTGTGGCATGTCCTAATAGTGAATTATAGCCATTTTCATTTTTCACTATTGTAAGGCTACCTGTTCGCCATAGGCCAGAATGGGCTGTTAGAATTGTTTCATCCTATGATCCTAACAGACTCAGGGAACATGGTAGTAAACCGTTTTTAGTATGCCTGAACTCAGAATAATAAAATACATCTTTTAGTAAAGTTTATTTTAATATTCTGTGTTTGCAAATATCACTTTTAGAAAGTTGGTATTTGCTTGCCTAACCATTTCAGCCCGCCTCTGCTATGATGTGTATCTGCCTGTCTGGTTTGTGTGAGTGACAGGGCTGGCGAAACCCAGAGGGGCAGGGCTAGGTAGCCTGGTGGTGAATAGAGAGATTGACATCCAGATGGGTGGGAGGAGTGCACCTGGACTCTGAAGAGGGCTGTGCTCTGCCACCACAATGCTGGCTCCACCTCCTGTGGAGCGGCTGATATCTCTGCCCTGCACCCTGAATAGAAAGGCAGAGTCATGTCAACAAAGTGCTCAAGAACTGGTTTGGACTGGGCAAAGACCCCTCTACCCCAGAGGAACAAAGGAATTAGGGGTATAAGTATTGGGACCCTGCTCCCAAGAAATTAGATCCTGCTTGACAAGAAGAACCTCTGCCTGAGGAGAAGGAACTGGGAAAGCTGTAAGGAGGAGTACTGTCCCTGACCTGGGGGATTGGCCTGCAGTGGTTGCCTTGCTGCTGAAAGGAGAGGAGAAAAGACTACAAAGACTTTATTTCAACTTGTGCTTAAAAGATCTCCAAGGGCTTGTGCTGAGCTTGCCCCCTGAACGAAGTCCCAGGACCAGTGGACTTCACCCCCAGCTCCCCAGAGTCTTTTGGATGTGCCTGCTGTGTTGTTGGGCCATCTGAGGGACTGCGTGCCGCAAGGAGCTGGAAGCGCGACTCGAGAAGGAAAAGCGTGCCGCCGTCGGAGCTGTTGTCGTCGCATCTCGGAAAGGGTGTCGCCGCTGCAGCATCGCATCGAGCGGAAGCGTCTCGCATCATTCCGGAAGTGTCTCGCAACACCGAAGAAGCGTGTCACCATCGCCGCCATCGTAGCTGACGCATTGCACCGCATCAAGAGAAGAGTCTCGCATCGAGGAAGAAGCGTGTCACCATCCCAGCCATCGTAGTTGTCGTATTGCACCGCATCAAGAAAAGCGCCTCGCATCCACCGAGAAGAGTGCCGCCGTCGGAGCTGCTGTCGTCGCATCGCGTAAAGGGGTGGCGCCGCTGCAGCATCGCATCGAGCGGAAGCGTCTCGCAAACATCGGAAAAGAGTGCCACTGCCAAGGCCGCTGTTGTCGCATTGCGTAAAGGGGTGACGCCACTGCAGCCGAAGCATCGAGACGAGTCTTCTCGCAACATCGGAGAAGCGTATCGCATCTGGAAGATCTTCACGTCTTTATTTCTTTGCACCAAAAACTTTATCGCATCTGCATTGTTGCAACACTTCCGTTGCCCTGCGTGTTGCATCTAAGGTACATTGAATTAAAGTGTCGCATTTAAGAACTTAAGAGAACTAAGCAAACTTCTACCATCTAAAGTAACAGTATTGTGTATTTTTTCTCGTTTATTGGTCTTGTGGTAACTCTACATAAAGAATCCTTATTTTTAATATAAAAACCTGTGTGGTGTCCATTTGTAGTGTTGTCACTTGGTTACTGTATGTGTTGACAAATGCTTAACCTAGAACGCTCTGAGATAAGCCTTGTCTGTTCGCGCCAAGCTACCTAGAGGGTGAGCAGGGGTTATTTTAGGAGTGTAACCCCTTACCCTGACTAGAGGAAAGGTTCCCTGCTTGTCACAAGTACCTACCTGTGCCAACCAGAGAACCCGGATTCTAACATTGGTGGTCAGCGGTGAGGATTCTGGACTTGCATTTGTGACTCATGTACAGTAATTGGTGAACACTACTTAGTGAGTGCAGACCTTAAACGCAACCAATACTTGTTGGTTGATTTCTTTTGGGACTGTCTATTTTTTAGCACTGCCAAGCTTAACCATGGTGGAGAAAGCAGCATCCATAGTCTCTGTCAATACTGAATTTGAATGGGAAGAAGAGAAATTGGATAGCTACACTGCAAAGCAGCTGAAATTCTTCTGCAGGAAATTTAATGTTTCTATAACTGGATGTAAAAACAAGGCAGTGTTCTACAAGGCGCTGAGGGCCTGGGTAGAAGCAAGGAATGCCACTGATGATGAGAATGCAGATGAGCAGCTGGATGGGCCAGTGGGTCCAAGAGGAAGGAGATCCCCTTCCCCTGCAGGTAGCAGTGTTTCTAGTAAAAGTTTATCTCCAGAGGAATTGGCAGACAGCAAGGAAACCAGAGCTCATGAAATAGAGATCGCCAGACTAAATGGACAACTGGCAATGGAACAAAAAAGGCTGGAAATGGAAGAGAAAAAAAGCCAAATGGAGCATGAAATGAAAATTAGGGAGCTGGAGTTGAAAGCCCAGGGCTTGGGAAGCACTCCCTCTGGTGGCAGCACACCCCCAGTGCAGGTAGAGTCCAGAGTGTACATACCCAAAGATGTAGTGAAATAATTTTTTTTAAATGATGACATAGGGCAGTGGTTCAAAGCCTACGAAGTAGCCATGTCCTCCCACCGGGTCCCTGAGAAGGATTGGGGAGCGGGGTTGTGGGGGCGGTTCTTGAGTGGAGGGCGGGACACACTGCTAAATTTGCCCTCAGTAGTGTATAACTCTTACCCCCATATGAAGGAAGCTTTAATGGCTAGGTATGGGTTAACCCCTGAAATGTATAGACAGAGGTTCAGGGGTTGCACTAAGATTCCCAATAGTACGTATGTGGAATATGTGACTTTTTTTTGCAGAGCACTGGATGGTTGGGTGAAGGGTAGCAAGGTTGATAATTTTCAAGAGCTTCTTGATTTAATGGCATGGGAGCACTTGTCCAGTAATTGTTTTCCTGAGCTACGCCAGCACCTGATTGATAGTAGGCTGACTAACCCTAGGAAGCTTGCTGAGGAGGCGGACCGCTGGGTCTGTACCAGGGTCCACAAGGGTCCCGTGGGAGACTCCGCCAAAGGTGGGCATGGTCCCCAGCAGAAGAGCGGGGGGGACAAGGGAAAACAGAGGGAGTTCCAGAGGAGGCCCCAAAGTAATCACCAAGGGAACCAAGGGAAAGGTTCTCAGCCTCCCCCACCCCAGAAAACGATTGGGGCCCCGACAGGTACCCCTGTTCAAAGAGGGCCCCCAACCTGTTACAGATGTGGTGAGCAGGGTCATTTTGCCAATGATCCCAAGTGTCGCCAGTTTGGTTAACCAGCACCCCCTGGTGCAACCCCCGGCAGACGGCTAGTGTAGCCCTGGGTGGAGAGATGGTGTCCTAGGTGGGTGGGGTTCAGTAGAAATGTCCCTGGTCTCATTAGGAGACTGTGAAGTGGTCCCCAAAACCCAGCTGCCTGAGAACACTAAAAAATACAGGCAGTGGGTGACCATAAATGGCCATAGGGTGAAAGCTCTCAGAGACACAGGAGCCAGTGTGACGGCTGTCAAGCGCCACCTGGTGTCTCAGGAGCAGGTTGTCCCAGGAGCATTCTATCCGGTTGTTGCCGCCGACAACACCGAGAGTCACTGCCCGGTGGCTCAGGTTCCCTTTGAGTGGGGGGTCTCTGGTACTCTTCAGGTAGCTGTGAGGCCTGCCATGCCTGTAGACTCTCTGTTAGGGAACGATCTGGAGAGCTCACCTTGGGCTAAGGTGGAGCGGAGTGCTCACCTGGAGATGTTGGGTATGCCAGATTGGGCGTGTGTCACCACACGGTCCATGACAGCGAGTAGAGGTGCTCAAGAGGACCTGGAGCCTGAGAGGGAGGCCCAGGAACCGGCCTTAGGGAGAAGAGGCAGGGGGCGCGGGAAACCGGCCCCTGAAGTTCCCACGGTCCAGGAGGAAGCAGACCTTGAGGGGGATGCCCTGGAACCTACAGGGGAACAGATAGCTGAACTGGGGTACCTGCCTGAGCTGACCCATTGGAAGCAAAAAGGAGGACCCTCCAGGGAGGAATTCTGCAGGGAGCAGAAAAAATGCCCTTCTCTCGTGGGTATGCGGCAGCAGGCTGCAGACCAGGCCAACGGTGATCAGTCTGGAACACATTTCATTTACTGGGAGAACGACCTCCTGTATTCTGAGCCTAAGGTTGCTGAGCCTGGGTCAGCCCGTGTGCTGGTGGTACCCCAGCGCTTCAGAGCCTTCGTACTGGGGCTGGCTCACGATGTGCCATTAGCAGGACATTTGGGGTAGAACAAGACCTTTGAAAGGCTTGTCACCCACTTCTTTTGGCCCCAAATGCGCAGTAGTTCAGACACTCACTGCATGACCTGCCAGACTTGCCAGGCAAGTGGGAAGAGTGGAAGGAAGCAGAAGGCTCCACTCCAGCTATTCCCTGTGGTCGGTACCCCATTCCAGCGAGTGGGGATTGACATTGTAGGGCCACTGGACCCCAGGACAGCGATGGGCAAAAGGTTCATCCTGGTCCTGGTGGACCATGCCACCCGGTACCCAGAAGCCATCCCTCTGAGGACAGTGGCGGCCCCCGTGGTGGGACATGCGCTGATGGGAATTTTCTCCCCAGTGGGATTCCCTCTAGAGGTGGTGTCTGACCGAGGTACCAATTTCATATCTAAATATATGAAATCCCTTTGGCAAGAGTGTGGTGTAACCTACAAGTTCACCACATCTTACCACCCCCAAGGAAACGGGTTGGTTGAGAGATTCAACCGAACCCTAAAGGGCATGATAATGGGTCTTGAGGAACCCATGAGGCATAAGTGGGACGTCCTCTTACCATGCCTTCTCTTTGCTTACAGAGAGGTGCCACAGAAGTCTCTAGGGTTTAGTCCCTTTGAGCTTCTGTACGGACACCCAGTGAGAGGACCTCTAAGTCTGGTCAAGGAAGGCTGGGAGCAATCTCCCAGGAAACCTCCCCAGAATGTACATAGCTACATGCTGGCCTTCAGAAACCAGACTAGCCGTTTCAGGGAACTTGCTGAGGCAAACCTGGAAGCCAGCCAGGAGGAGATGAAGCGGTGGTACGACCAGAATGCCATTCTGGTAGAGCTTCAGCCTGGACCGAAGGTATGGGTCTTGGCCCCAGTGGAGCCCTGTGCGCTCCAGGATAAGTGGACCGGTCCCTTTGAGGTTGTGGAGCGCAAGAGCCCTGTCACCTATTTGGTGAACTTGCGGTCTCCAAGGAACCCATTGAGGGTCTTTCATGTCAACCGCCTCAAGCCCCACTTGGAGAGGTCCTAAGTGGGCATGCTCTTAGCGACAGATGCTGGGATGGAGGAGGAGACCGAGCCTCTTCCTGACCTCCTGTCAGGCAAGGAGCAAGATGGGTCAGTGGATGGTGTCATAATCTCTTCCACCCTGACCCCTGAGCAACAGAACGATTGTCGCCAGTTACTGGGACAATTCTCTGACCTGTTTTCCCTGATTCCCGGTGTCACTGATTGGTGTGTCCATGATGAGGACACTGGGGATAGTACACCTGTGAGGCACAAGGCCTACAGGGTGACTGACAGGGTAAGGGCCTGCATCAAGGAGGAGGTCTCCAAGATGTTTGCGCTTGGGGTAATTGAGTCCTCAAGCAGTCCTTGGGCCAGCCCAGTGGTCTTGGTCCCAAAGGCTGCAGCGCCTGGAGCCATACCCGAACTCCGGTTCTGTGTGGACTACAGAGGACTCAATTCGGTCACCAGGACTGACGCATACCCCATCCCCAGAGTAGGCCTGGGCAAAATTTCCGTTCCGTTCGCGGAATTTGCGATAATTTGGCATTTCCGCGTTCCGCGGAGAGCGCGGAAATGTCAAAATTTCCGCATTCCGCAGCTTTGCGATAATTTGGTTCTTGCTCGCGCTGTAAAATAATACATTCTCGCGCCCGCGCGATCGCCTTACCTGAATCCCCGCGTTCGCCGACAAGTTTTCCCGATCCGGTCGCGTTCTCCATGAGATGTTGTATTGTTTTAGCCATTTGCGCTGTCTCGCGACAGTTCGCGCCCGCAGTGACATCATGCGTCGCGCGATCACGTCTTTCTTCTCGCGATCATGCACCGCGAGAAGAGTGAAAACAAGATGGCCGCGCCCGCAAGCAACCGCATGGGTAAGTTGGCGAGCCGCGAACACGCAGAAAATACCCCGAACGGGCGGGAAAAAAACTTCTGCATCTTCGCGATATTTCTGCGTGTTTGCGGAGATTTTAAACATTTTCGCGATAATTTGCGAAAGTCGCTTCCGCAAATTCCGCCCACCCCTACCCCAGAGCTGATGAGCTCATAGATTGGCTAGGGGCTGCCAACTACCTCAGCACGTTTGATTTGATGTCTGGGTATTGGCAGATCGCCTTGACCGATGGGGCCAAAGAGAGGTCAGCATTTTCCACCCCTGATGGGCATTACCAGTTCCAGGTTATGCCCTTTGGGATGAAGAATGCCCCTGCCACTTTCCAGAGGTTGGTCAACCAGGTGTTGGTTGGGCTGGATTCGTTCAGTGCAGCCTACCTGGATGACATCGCAGTGTTCAGCTCCACGTGGGTGGAACACCTGCGCCACCTCTGGGAAGTGTTGATGGCGCTGCGGAGGGCAGGCCTCACGATCAAGGCGAGTAAGTGCCAGATCGGGCAGGGTTCAGTGGTGTACTTGGGGCACCAACTTGGGAGTGGCCAGGTGGCACCCCTTCAACCCAAGATAGAAACCATCCTGAAGTGGGAGTCACCCAAAATCCAGACAGAGGTGAGAGCCTTCCTAGGTCTCACCGGGTATTACAGGAGGTTTATCAAGGGGTATGGCAACATTGTTGCCCCCTTGACAGCGCTGACTTCAAGGAAGCAGCCCAGGATTGTGATTTGGACTGACAACTGTCAGAAATCTTTTGAGGCCCTGAATGCTGCTATGTGCACGGCGCCCGTGCTTTTGGCTCCCAACTTCTCCAAAGAGTTTATCATTCAGACAGACGCTTCAGAGCATGGTGTGGGGGCTGTTCTTTCACAGATTAATGAAGAGGGCCTAGATCAACCTGTAGCCTTTATTAGCAGGAGGTTACTACCACGGGAACAGAGATGGAGTGCTATTGAGCGTGAGGCATTTGCTGTGGTCTGGGCACTGAAGAAGCTAAGACCCTACCTGTTTGGGTCTCACTTCTGGGTTTAGACAGACCACAGGCCTCTCAGATGGTTGATGCATATGAGGGGTGAGAATCCAAAGCTGTTGAGGTGGTCCATTTCCCTACAGGGTATGGATTTCATGGTGAAACATCGCCCTGGTACAGATCACGCCAATACTGACGGTCTGTCCAGACTTTTCCGCCTTAGTGATGAGGAACTCTCTGGGGTAGGGTAGTTCCCCCCACTTTTCAGCTGGAGGGGACACGTGTTAGACCTGGCACCTTGGCGTGAGTCTCCCTTCCACTTTTTGTCGCTGTGCCTCATGTGTTTCTATGGTGTTGGCCGCTCAGAGCACTGTGCCACTGCCAACCAGTGCCACAGTACAAGTGCTCCCTATTTAAAATGTATATGTTAATTGGATTCCATGATTGGCTTATTTGGTTTACTGTCAGACCCCAGTAAAGTGCACCAGGAGTGCCCAGGGTTTGTAAATACAAGTGCTGCTGGTGGGCTTGCAGCACTGGTTGTGCCACCCACAGAAGCGGCCTAGTAAAATGTGTCTAAGGTCTGCCATTGCAGAACCTGCGTGCAGTCTGGTACTGTCATGCTGACTGGGCAAGTGCACACACTTCCCAGTCCCTAAGCCTTCCCTTAACTCATATTAGTCACCCCTATGGTAGGCCCAAGGGCAGGGTGCATTGTAGGCATAAGGGAGGACAAGCACTAATGTGTGTGGCATGTCCTAATAGTGAATTACAGCCATTTTCGTTTTTCGCTATTGTAAGGCTACCTGTTCTCCATAGGCCAGAATGGGCTGTTAGAATTGTTACATCCTATGATCCTAACAGACCCAGGGAACATGGTAGAAAATCGAGTTTAGTATGCCTGAACTCAGAATAATAAAACACATCTTTTAGTAAAGTTTATTTTAATATTCTGTGTTTGCAAATATCACTTTTAGAAAGTTGGTATTTGTTTGCCTAAGCATTTCAGCCCGCTTCTGCTATGATGTGTATCTGCCTGTCTGGTTTGTGTGAGTGACAGGGCTGGGGAAACCCAGAGGGGCAGGGCTAGGTAGCCTGGTGGTGAATAGAGAGATTGACATCCAGATGGGTGGGAGGAGTGCACCTGGACTCTGAATAGGGCTGTGCTCTGCCACCACAATGCTGGCTCCACCTCCTGTGGAGCGGCTGATGTCTCTGCCCTGCACCCTGAATAGAAAGGCAGTGTCATGTCAACAAAGTGCTCAAGAACTGGTTTGGACTGGGCAAAGGCCCCTCTACCCCAGAGGAACAAAGGAATTAGGGGTATAAGTATTGGGACCCTGCTCCCAAGAAATTAGATCCTGCTTGACAAAAAGAACCTCTGCCTGAGGAGAAGGAACTGGGAAAGCTGTAAGGAGGAGTACTGTCCCTGACCTGGGGGATTGGCCTGCAGTCGTTGCCTTGCTGCTGAAAGGAGAGGAGAAAAGACTACAAAGACTTTATTTCAACTTGTGCTTAAGAGATCTCCAAGGGCTTGTGCTGAGCTTGCCCCCTGAATGAAGTCCCAGGACCAGTGGACTTCACCCCCAGCTCCCCAGAGTCTTTTGGAAGTGCCTGCTGCTGTTGTTGGGCCTTCTGAGGGACTGCGTGTCGCAAGGAGCTGGAAGCGCGACTCGAGAAGGAGAAGCATGCTGCCGTCGGAGCTGTTGTCGTCGCATCTCGCAAAGGGTGTCGCCGCTGCAGCATCGCATTGAGCGGAAGCGTCTCGCATCATTCCGGAAGTGTCTCGCAACGCCGAAGAAGCGTGTCGCCATCACAGTCATCATAGCTGATGCATTGCACCGCATTAAGAGAAGAGTCTCGCATCGAGAAAGAAGCGTGTCGCTATCGCAGCCATCGTAGTTGTCGCATTGCACCGCATCAAGAAAAGCGCCTCGCATCCACAGAGAAGCATGCCGCCGTCGGAGCTGCTGTCGTCGCATCGCGTAAAGGGGTGACGCCGCTGCAGCATCGCATCGAGCGGAAGCGTCTCGCAACATCGGAGAAGCGTATCACATCTGGAAGATCTTCACGTATTTATTTCTTTGCACCAAAAACTTAATCGCATCTGCATCGTTGCAACACTTCCGTTGCCCTGCATGTCGCCTCTAAGGTACATTGACTTAAAGTGTTGCATTTAAGCACTGAAGAGAACTAAGCAAACTTCTACCATCCAAAGTAACAGTATTGTGTATTTGTTGTCGTTTGATGGTCTTGTGGTAACTCTATATAAAGAATCCTTATTTTTAATATAAAAACCTGTGTGGTGTCCATTTGTAGTGTTGTCACTTGGTTACTGTATGTTTTCACAAATGCTTAACCTATAACGCTCTGAGATAAGCCTTGTTTGCTCGTGCCAAGCTACCTAGAGGGTGAGCAGGGGTTATTTTAGGAGTTTAACCCCTTACCCTGACTAGAGGAAAGGTTCCCTGCTTGTCACAAGTACCTACCTGTGCCAACCAGAGAAACCAGATTCTAACAAGGAGCTACAGGCAATTTTTTTGATATTCAATTAGCTAAAAAATTGGTTATTCCTACAGTCTTAAAGACACAACCTAAAGTGGTCTGTGCTGTAGATGGCTCTGAGTTATTATCCGGTTTAATTACCACTCACACAATTCCTATCACTCTAGTATGTCAGAATGGTCACACTGAACAAACCAGTTTCGATTTGATTGACACACCCACATCTGGAGTCATTCTTTGTGCTCCATGGTTAATTTCACACAACCCTAAAATTGATTGGGAGGCAAAAACAGTTCCTTTGAACTCTTTATATTGCATTACACATTGCTGTCAGGTAGCACATATAGAGCCAACAGCTGTGCTTCATTGTGCTAATACCATGACTTCTTTGGATACAATACCTGTTGAATAACAAGATTTTATTGATAGTTTCAATCCAGAAAAGGCCACTACCATACCTCCACATAGGTCATATGACTGCAGCATCAACTTATATCCAGGTACCAATTTACCTATGTGTCGAGTGTACGCACTCAAAGAAGCTAAGACACAATACTTAAGACAGTATTTGTATGAGTTATTAGAACTAATTTTCATTCATCATTCCACCTCACCTGTCTCCTCGCCTCTTTTCTTCATCCCAAAACAGTATGGAGGCTTGAGGACTTGTATTGATTATCGCGTACTAAATAAGGCTACAATTAAAAACAAATATCCATTACCACTGATTCCTGTACTCTTGGATCAGTTACGGCATTCAACTATCCACACAAAATTGGATCCGTGTGGAGTGTATCATCTTATACAGGTCAAAGAGGGTGATGAGTGGAAAACATTTAGAACAAAATTTTGATTTTTTTGAGTACACCGTCATGCCCTTTAGCCTGTGTGATGCTCCTGCATCATTCCAATAACTCATAAATGAAGTATTGAGTGAATTTCTTGACATTTGTGTAGTAGTCTACATTGATGACATTCTTATTTATTCTAAAAATAGGGATGAACATATTCAACAGGTCAGGAATGTGTTGAAAAGATTACAAGATAAACATCTAATCATCAAATTGGCAAAATGCACTGTCAATACTCGATACTGTCGAGTTTTTAGGATACCTCCTGTCTCCAACAGGAGTTATGATGGACCCAAATAAAATAACTGCAATACTTTATTGTCTAGAAACTAACTCCGTTAAAGAAGTTCAAAAGGTATTAAGGTTTCGCAAATTTCTATAGACGTTTCATCCATCAGTTTTCAGAAATCTTATCTCCAATCACTAAACTTCCGTGAAAAGGACAACTTTTCTTATGGTCTGAAGAAGTGGCTCAGGCTTTTCTGAAATAAAAACAGAAACTTACGTCTGCACCTACTTTGAGATATCCTGACCCAGATCTTCCTGTTTTTGTTGAAGCTGACGCTTCTCAGGTCGTTGTAGGAGGTGTGCTCTCCCAAAGAAATCTCATCAATGGACAAATACACCCATTGGCCTTTTATTAAAAAATTGCTCCCTGCTGAGCAAATTTACACCATAGCATACAGAGAGAGTTATTATCCATAAAATAGTTTTTCACAGAATGGCGCCATCACTTAATGGGGACTAAACATCCAGTAACCATATTTACTGATCATAAAAATCTTGTTTTTCAGTTCAGTAAAAGCATTAACACCGCAACAGATGAAATGGTTACATTTCGTTAGCGGTTTTGATTTTGTAATAAAGTATCGACCAGGATAAAAAAATACAGTCAGATATCCTTTCACATTTTGATCATACAGCAGACTCTAAAAATTAAAGTTTTATTCCTCCATTTATACCCGCTGACAAAATTATTACATCAATAATCCAAAAAGACTTTCTATTTTTATTTAAACAAGAAAGTCTAAAACAAGATATACACAAATGGTTGTCCCATCCTAAAAATACAATCAGTGATGGAATGTTATTTCATGACAAATGTGTGTTCGTGCCCACTCCAGCATCACAAAAACAAATCCTGAGTTGGATTCACGACTCCGCTTTAGCAGGTCATCCTAGAAGTAAAAAAACTTTAGTAAATTGCAAAAAATACAGTTTTGGTGGCTAAGGATGTTAAAGAATATGTTGAAACATGCCCAGTCTATGCTAGAAATACAGTCTTGCAGAAAGCTCCTGCAGGTTTTTTTTACAACCTTTGGCTCCCCCAGTCCCTGGCATACCATTAGTCTAGACTTCATTACAAATCTACCACCAGCTAATGGTCGCACTACTATCCTCGTGATAGTTGATTATTTGTCCAAAATAGCGCATTTTGTTCCATTGCTCAAATTGCGTACATCAATTGAATTCAGCAACATCTTTATTAATCATGTAGTGCGGCTACACAGTTTAACATCCAAAATTATATATGATCGTGGAGGTTAATTTACGTCAAAAGTTTTGGAAGGAATTGTGTAAGAATTCAGACATGGAAGTAGCACTATCTACTGCTTTCCATCCAGAAATGGACAGATAAAAGGAACCAAACCCTTAAAAGAATCCTGCGCTGCCTTTTGGCCTCTATCACTAATTATTGGGCTAAAGTCTTACCCATTGCAGAGTTTGTTTACAATAACAGTATCCATGTAGCTACCCATTCTACTCCATTTTATTTCCTAACAGGAAATCATCCTAAGGCCTTACCAGTTTCCATTGAACCTTCTTTCATTCCTGCAATCACCGAGCAGTTACAACAAATATTAGATATTCAAGCACAGGCTAAAACCCATTTAAATAAGTATAAGGAAAGTATGAAAAAATAAACAGACAACAACAGATAACCCACCCCAAAGTATAAGGTAGGAGACAAAGTCTGGCATTCCACAAAACACCTTAAAATTGCAGGCCCATGAAAGTTACAACCTCAATATATTGGAACTTTTTCAATTCTAAAGATTCTTACTTTTGTCACAGTTCAATTAGAATTACCTCCAGAATATCCTGTGCACCCTACCTTCTATGTATCCTTATTAAAATTCTTTAATCCAGAAACTTTAATCACCTGTTAAATAATTATTTGTAAAAATGATTAAGAAGTTCAGTTTTTCTCCACTTGTGCTGCCACACCCATTTGCTATGTGCAATACTCTGCCAGTTGATGATGAGTCATGCACCCTGCATAAGTAACGGGTCAAATAGATATTTGTAAGCATGACTAAGGCCTTGAAGTTCTCTCCACATTCTGCCACACCCATTTTCGATGTGTAGCACTCTGTCAGTTGATGATGAGTCATTCATCCTGCACAAGTAATCCCCACTCGTCCCAGAGCTATAAAAAAGAACTTCTCTCTAGCAGAAAAGCTTGGCCCAGTTGTTTTTTCCGCTTACCTGCAATCCAGCGTGTGGAGGTCTTCGGCTCTGTCCTCTGTGGCTTCAGTTCCTGGCTTGGTCTTCCCTTCCCAGATGTCTTGAAGTTCCTGCCTTCGTTGACTTTGGTTGCCTGGACAACTTTCTGGATTCCCGCATCATTTCCGGTTTCCCTTGAGAGCTGTAAGGAAAAAGTATAAAGTTAAATAAAGGTATTTCTTTCTGCATTCGCGTCTTGCTGATGCAGTTCCAAGAACAATCAGGTTCTTTTTAACTTCAAATCTTATGCACAAGAGAACTTCTTTGAACAAACATTAATCCACGTACCTGTTTGATAGGGGTGACTGTTAGGAATTACGGACAATGCTTAACCAATTCTGGAACCACAGAATGACAGGAAGCAAGACCTTTGAGTTGAGGTTATAGTCTGACACATACACCTTGAAGTTGAGCAAAAAACATTAGAATGTGAAATGTGTTTTTTTTTTCGTTTTCTTTTCTTTTATATGCTTAAATAACATTGGTGATTTGGAAACGTATTGTAAGCATAACTAAAGTCTTGTGTAGAGTAAAACAGATTGTTCACCTGTTAAATAATTATTTGTAAACATGATTAAGAAGTTCAGTTTGTCTCCACGTGTGCTGCCACACCCATTTGCCATGTGCAGTACTCTGCCAGTTGATGATGAGTCATGCACCCTGCATAGGTAACATGTGTCAAATAGTTATTTGTAAGCATGACTAAGGCCCTGAAGTTCTCTCCACATTCTGCCACACCCATTTTCCATGTGTAGCACTCTGTCAGTTGATGATGAGTCATTTATCCTGCACAAATAATCCCCACTCATCCCAGAGCTATAAAAAAGAACTTCTCTCTAGCAGAAAAGCTTGGCCTCGTTGTTTCTTCCGCTTACCTGCATTCCAGCGTGTGGAGGTCTTCGGCTCCTGTCCTCTGTGGCTTCAGTTCCTGGCTTGGTCTTCCCCTCCCGGATGTCTTGAAGTTCCTGCCTTCGTTGAATTTGGTTGCCTGAACAACCTTCCGGAGTCCCGCATCATTTCCGGTTTCCCTTGAGAGCTGTAAGGAAAAAGAAAAAGGATAAAGTTAAACAAAGGTATTTCTTTCTGCATTCACGTCTTGCTGATGCAGTCCCAAGAACAATCAGGTAATTTTTAACTTCAAATCTTATGAATAAGAGAACTTCTTTGAACAAACATTATTCCACGTACCAGAATTATTCTTTTGGCTGTAACGCTTATCGTTTTTTGAAAACAGGAATTTTTAATTGAATAAGGACATTGGTTAAGGACAGTAATCAATAATATTTAATCCTGTGATAGCTAGTATATGTGATTTAACTGATTGTTAGTGTAAAAGCTAATTTTTCTTGTTTCTTTCTTTAGTGCATGAGTAAATTAAGAAATCTCAATTAAAGAATTGCCCCAACAATATTTGGAAAAGCAGATACAGTCTAAAGGTTTATAGACTGTTTTGAGAGGTATACAGAAATCATAGACATTAGATGATTATTGTTTTTTATAATATGATAGCAAATAGAAGATATAACTGAACAGTTGTATATCGTTTGTTATTTAGATAAACCTAGCGTACTGCAAATAGTGCCCGACAGTGCTGAAGAAAAAAGAAGCTTGCCAGCTCTTCAGAAGTGCGCCAAACCAGAGATTGCTGTGTTTGTTATCCCTCCTTTTTTAGTTTATCCAATTCCCCTTTTCCCTGGGATTCTTTCATCGCATAAAGTGTTTTTAACTGCTTTGGCAGAGGTAGGGTCTTGGAGGCATTGGGAGCCAGCATCTCATCTCCCCAAAGGGACAACCTGGTTTTCAGGTAAGTGGTTTCCTAACAGAAGGCCAAGCCACATAAATTAATTTTCCTTTTGGAAGATATGGACCTAGACCAAGACCACATTGATACTCAAGACATGGCCCAAGCTCTAATGAGTGATGTTTATAAGCAACAATAAATGAAGGATGCTTTGTGGACTTTACATTTAGATTAGTGAAAATTAAGAGATTAAAATGCAGAATTACGTAGTTAGTTACTACGTTGCAGACCCAGAGACAGTCCTTGGACTACCCCTATGCAAAAGCCTTTTAAGAATCACTTTGAAATAGGTACAAAGAGTATAAATCAAACTATGTATATGACATCTGAATCCTCCTCACCACCATTAAAGGTTACAGTAGAGGTTCCTAGTCCTGTGCCCTTAGCAGCCACTGAAAAGATTTATGGGAGATAGTTGTACATTAGATGTTTTTGTTAGTCAGGGTCAATTATACTTTTTTGCAAGCCCCAGCCATTTTCAACCGACGAAAGTAAGGAGGCTTTTGTCCTTTCTTATTTAGGAGGGGTAGCTGCTAATTGGTCAATTCCACTAATCGATAATAATGACCCCATCCTATATAACTGGCCAGCATTGAAATTATCCATGACAAAACTATTTGCCAAGCTTACCTTTGTGCAAGCAAGCAATAACGAACTTTTGAATCTCAAACAAGGTAACAAAGACTTACTGATTTAAATTAGCCTGGGCAAAGCACTACGCTACGCTCGCATAGTTTGCAAAGTTTGCGCTACTTCGCACTACGCAAATTGCACGTAGCAGTGCGAACATGCGTAGCGTAGTGTTGCGTAGTGCAGCGGTCATTTTTTGCGTGCTCGCGGTCCTCAATGTCAAGTCGGCGACCGCGAGCAAGCAAAATGACATCCCGGCGAGACTTTTTCCTTGTTCGCGATCAGCAACATCAAGTTGGCGATCACGAGCGTGGAAAATAAACCTCCCGGTGAGATTCTCAACGCGAGGAGGTCAGGTTTCTCATTGCGAGTGGTCGAATATGCATGCGACCGCTCACGATGAGAAACTACCAGTCCGCGTTGAGAAAGCTTCCGCTCGAGTAAAATCTCCTCGAGCGGCAGATAACTACAGCTCGCACTGTGCAAGATGCCGTTTTCAATGATTGCACAGTGCTGGTTGCTTGTCCGCACTGTGCAATCATTGAAAACGACATCTTGCACAGTGTGAACAGGGTACTACGCAGTTCGTGAAGTGCTACGCATAGCTCGCGTAGTGCGAAGTGCACTTTGAGTAGCTTCGCGTAGTGCTACTTCGCGAACTACGCCCAGGGTTAATTTATATTACTAATGTTAACCGTTTATTGTTTGAGGAAAAACGAACCTCACTATTTTATAGAGGTTTACGTAATATGTTGAAAGATGCCCTTGCTCATATTGTTGAACTACCAGATGACTGTTCTGAGTTTATAGATCTTGTTGTGAAACTGTATCACCGTTTAAGTGAACGCAAGGTGAAAGGTCACCTTTTGGTGATAACATTATTTCTATAAAGACTGAAAGAAAAGAGCCAGAAGTCAAAATGCCAGAACCTGAATCTATGCAAATAGGGGGCATAAAGGGTCCCATAGCAACTGAAGAAAAAGAACGTTGGCGAAAATTAAATTCGTGCTTATATTGCGGAAAGTCTGGACATTTTGCCGGAGATTGTACCATTAAGACAAAATGTTTCAATATGGTCAACCTTGTCACCATCATGACTCAATAAAATGAAAAATCTTGTCGGGAAAGAAGGTTGCCCTGTCGAGAGGAACATCTCCAGAGATCTCTCAACAGTTAGCAAAAACTGTAGCGCATATTCCACAACATTTTACTATTCAGGTTACCCTAATTTTAACTGTGCAATTAAGACACACAATTTCAGTACTCTTAGACTCAGGAGCTACAGGCAATTGTTTTGATATCCAATTAGCTAAAAAATAGGATATTCCTGCTGTCTGACAGACACAACCTGAACCGATCCGTGCTGTAGATGGCTCTGAGTTATCTTCCGCTTTATTTACCACTCACACGATTCCTATCATTCTAGTTTGTCAGAATAGACACACCGAACAAATCATTTTCGATTGGATTGACACACCCACTTTTGGAGTCATTCTTGGGGTTCCACGGTTAATTTCACACAACCCTAAAATTGATTGGGAGGCAACAAGAGTTACATTGGACTCTTTATATTGCCGTACACATTGCTATTAAGAAGCACATATAGAGTCAACAGCTTTGCTTGATTGTGCTAATACCACAACCTCTTTGAATGCAATACCTGTTGAATACCAAGATTTTAGTCATATTTTCGATCCAGTGAAGGCCACTACCCTACCTCCAAATAGGTCGAATGACTGCCACATCAACTTATATCCAGGTGCCAATTTACCTACTCGTCGAGTATAAGCACTCACAGAAGCCGAGACACAATACTTGAGACAGTATTTAAATGAGTTATCAGAACTAGATTTCATTTGTCATTCCACCTCACCTGTCTTCCCACCTCTTTTCTTTGTCTCAAAACAGGATGGAGGCTTGAGGGCTTTTATTGATTATCACGGACTAAAAAGGCTAAAATAAAAACCAATATTTATTACCACTGATTCCTGTACTTTTGGATCAGTTACGGTATTCAACTATCTACACAAAATTGGATCTGCATGGGGTGTATCATCTTGTACAGGTCAAAGAGGGTGACGAGTGGAAAACAGCATTTAGAACTAATTTTGGATTATTTGAGTACACCTTCATGCCCTTTGGCCTGTGTAATGGTCCTGCAGCATTTCAATAGTTCATAAATGAAGTATTGAATGAATTTCTCAACATATGTGTAGTAGTTTACATCGATGAAATTATTATTTATTCTAAAAATAGGGATGAACATATTCAACAGGTCAGGGCAGTGTTAAAAAGATTACAAGAAAAACATCTATTCGTCAATATGGGAAAATGCACGTCCAATACTGATACTGTCGAGTTTTTAGGAAACCTTCTGCCTCCAACAGGAATTATCATGGACCCAAATAAAATAACTGCAATATTTGATTTTCCAGAACCTAGCTCCGTTAAAGAGTATTAGGTTTCACAAATTTCTATAGACGTTTCATCCATCAGTTTTTCGGAAATTGTCTCTCCAATCACTAACCTTCTGTGAAAAGGACAACCTTTCTTATGGTCTGAAGAAGTGGCTCAAGCCTTTTTAAAATTAAAACAGAAATTTATGTCTGCACCTATTTTGAGACATCCTGACCCAGATCTTCCTTTTTTTGTTGAAGCTGACACTTCTCAGGTCCCTGTAGGAGGTGTGCTCTCCAAAAGAAATCCCATCAATGGACAAATACATCCAGTAGCCTTATATTTAAAACAATTGCACTTTGCTGAGCAAAATACATTGTGGAAGAGAGAGAGTTATTAGCCATAAAATTGGTTTTCACAGAATGGAGCCATCACTTAATGAGGACTAAGCATCCAGTAACCATATTTACTGATCATAAAAATCTTCAGTTTTTCAGTTTAGTAAAAGAATTAACACTGCAGCAGATGACATGGTGGTACAGAAGAGGGTGGTGATGGACGGAGCATAAGAACCAATCAAACACTCACACCCAGTCAACAGATCTGGGTTTGATCCATTACCATTCTTTAGCCCACTATGCCACCCCAGTTCAGACATGGCCATATGCAAATCAGTCTGACTCTGTGCCTCATGGGAACAGTCCAGCCCGAACTGCCAAGCCATGCCTTCCCTGGACCGGAAACAAGCTTCCTAGGACCGGTTTCTGGCATTTCAGCCGTCTTCAGCCAGGCTTGCTTGAATCCAGTGGCAAAGTGAGCAAGGGACTCACGTCTGAGCATACCCTGCCAACTTATCATGAACAAAGCGGTACAAAAGGGGGTGGTGATGGACGGAACATAAGAACCAATCAAACACTCACACCCAGTCAACAGATCTGGGTTTGATCCATCACCGTTCTTTAGCCCACTCTGCCAACCCAGTTCAGACATGGCCATATGCAAATCAGTCTGACCCTGTGCCTCATGGGAACAGTCCAGCCCGAACTGCCAAGCCATGCCTTCCCTGGACCGGAATCAAGCTTCCTAGGGCCGGTTTCTGGCATTTCAGCCGTCTTCAGCTAGGCTTGCTTGAATCCAGTGGCAAAGTGAGCAAGGGACTCACGTCTGAGCATACCCTGCCAACTTATGGCGAACAAAGTGGTACAAAAGGGGGTGGTGATGGACAGAGCATAGGAACGTGAATCCCTTGCTCACTTTGCCACTGGATTCAAGCAAGCCTGGCTGAAGACTACTCAACAGGACAAGAAACTATAAAGGGAGTCCTCTTAAAGAGGACAGGATCCCATCACCCACAGAGGTGGCATGCTTCATCATTTGGGATTTCTTCTTAACTGCAACCTGGTGCAGTTAAGGAGTTACAACTCCTTACTAGTATCAAAGGAGGAGCTCACAGATGTTTTAGGATGTACACAGAGGACTAGATCTCCTAAAGATCGATGAAGCTACCCATAGTGTGGTGAACAGTATGTAGTGCAGTGTCAATGAAGTGTATGTTAAAATTGACTACCAGGAGAAGAAATATGTTTATTGGAGATCTCAAGGTGTCAAGTTTAAAAGGCAGTAAAGGCGCAGTCTGAGCAAATTAACGAACACGCTGGTGAAAAATGCGGTCTGCATGTTTCAGCCAAACTAGATCAAGAATGTGATCATTTCTTTCTTCAGGACCATAGTGTGTTACTACTGCAACAATTAATAAGTGAGTGAAGATTGTCACATTTAAAGTATTTGTGGAACGATACAGCCAACCGTATACCTGTGTACTTATTTGTAGGAAACACTACAGGGATATTTGGAAATCACCTGCTGAGAAAGAAGGGAAAAAGAGAGAAGCACACATTCACAAAATGTAAAGTGTCATACCAGTCAATTTTACATCCAGACTAAATGATAAATGCTATTAACAAGGCCTACAATTGACCTTCTTACCCGTATAAAATCGGGGATACCACCCACCGCTCCTGGTAACAACTCAGGGCGTGAGGCAACGCTCTGTGAAAAGAAGAAATGAAGAAAGAACTAATACTACACAAGCATATAGTTCTAAAATAGAACTACCTATAATTGGTATTTCTACTAATATGAAGAAAATGGACTGGAAAGAAGTCACTCAGAAAGGCTGTCTTATTTAAAATGGTGAGTAACAACCCTCACTTTACCAGCTGCATGGCCACAACAATGAATGTGGGCAGTGGGAAGGGAGCGGGTAGAATGGTGAATCCAATTATGGTGCTACCCACTTATTAGGATTGGGTTTAGTGAGTACTGAGGATGCATCAGTTGTAACATCTATGGCAACAACACTAGTTATTGCATGCTTGAAGCAGTATTTTGCTCACTGTGAAAATCAATGTGAGCAAGGGAATATATCAAAAACGGGTACAATAACCCAAAGTAAAAATTACTTGCACCAGAGAAGATCATGCTAATGCACACCAATGCACCAGCGCGGTAGGGTCTAAGTGCAGAAAAATGTGCGCGCATATAACGCCAGCAAGCCGCTTCCACTTACCTGTCCGTCGTTACCCCGGGCGTCCTTCCTGGTTGCTCCAAGCGGTAACTGGACAGGCAAGAGCACGGCATTTATGGCGGATAAAGGGGTAGCCATTGTCTTAATGAAGCAGACAATGTACCAGGAAGAATGTAATCGACTACTGTCTAACACAACAAGCAATGAGGTTCACCGGCGAGACCCCACTGCCAAACTCCTAAACAAAATAAGAAGCATGATTGATGAGGGACTGACCAACGACTGGATTACCAGACATGAAGCAGAATTCCTTAAAAAACGATAACCCTCGGACACCGTGGTTTTACATCCTACCAAAAATACATAAAAATAAGATGCCTCCCCCAGGAAGATCGATAGTCTCAGGCATCGGATCCATCTTGGAACCTCTCTCACAATTCTGCGATTGGTTTCTGAGCCCAATTGCACAAAGATCGCCATTGTACTTGAGAGACACAAAAGATGTCCTTTGTCATCTACAAGACATGGAAATCAACACCACCAATGATCTTTTTATAACAATGGATATATAGGCGCTCTACACGATCATCCCTCAAAGACGCGCCTTTGCTGTTGTTGAACAGATCCTGTTGAACCTTGATTGGGAGTTCTTGACCCCAAGGCATTTCATTATGGAATGCGCAGAGGTGGCATTAACCAAAAACTACTTTAAGTTCGAGGATGTCCTGTGCCACCAGATGAAAGGCACGTCAATGGGCAGCACCTTTGCCCCGAGCATGGCGTGCCTTTATGTACACCAACTTGAGGAGGACCATATCTTCAATCAAAACAACCCCTATGCGGCACAACTAAAAACCTGAAATCGCTACATAGATGGCATTTTCATCGAATGGCATGGGACCCCAGAAGATGCTACAGCATTTGTGCAATGGGTTAATACGAAGGACGAACACCTCAGATTCACCAATTCCATCAGCAAAAATCACGCTATCTTCCTAGACCTTGACATCACAATGACAACAGAAGGCATCTGTACCAAAGTACATAACAAACCAACTGATAAGAACAGTTTGCTCCTGTATGAGAGCTTCCACCCGAGGGCATTACGGCAGAACCTACCAGTAGGAAAATTCCTCAGAGAACGGAGGAACTGCTCTAGCATAGAAACATTTAATGAACAAGCAAAACAACTCAAAGAGAAACATCTGGAATGACACTACCCGAAAAGAATGGTCAGAAGGGCTAAGAAAAGGGTTAGAAACAATAACCGAGAAGCCCTTTTGGAAACCTCACCTGAAGAGGAAACAGAAAGAGTGGTGTGTGTAACTACCTACTCCCCAGTATCAAATAAGGTCCAAAGTATCATAAGGAAGAAATGGCATATTTTAAATAGTGCAAAAAACACTGTGGGAACCACCACTCTTCGCGCTTAAAAGGAGTAGGAGCCTACGTGATGATCTGGTTCATTCAAAAACACAGATTCGCGAAGGGGTGGATCAAGTAACACTTTGGAACCATCAGAGACCAACGGGACATTTCCCATGTGGAAGCTGTGTGGCCTGCCTGTGCACTCACATACACTACTAAGGACGTAGACATAGGTACAAATAAGCCATGGAGGCTGAAGCATTTCAGCAATTGCAACACAGAGAATGTGGTTTATCTACTAAAATGCCCTTGCAACCTCATGTACGTGGGAATGACCACAAGGAAAGTGAAGACCCGGATCAATGAGCACCGGAGTACTATCCGCTGCAAAAAATCAAATACCAAACTAACGAAACATTTTTGGGAGCAAAATCATCAAGACTCTGATCTAAAATGGGTGGTTTTGGAGGTGCTGAAGAAGCAAAAGACGGATATCACAAAAAGTTTACATATAAGGGAACAACGATGGGTATACCGCCTTCGGTCATGGGACACTGGTGTAAATGATGAAATCCCATGGCTGCAGATGGGAAGATAAGAATTTACCAGGTACCTACAACGCACCAACTGTTCACTAGACGAACTCCTAACCACCAATTTTACAACACTGCGTGAGAACTACCCACTGGCATAATGACCTTTTAGCAATCACAACATACCATCTAGCTATGATTTGAACATTCACTAGGCACTAGGCACTCTTATATGAGAGAGCCTTTTTATATATATATATACATATATATATATATATATATATATATATATATATATATATATATATATATATATATATATATATATATATATATATATATATATATATATATATATATTATTTAACATATTAATACCAAACCATCATGCGCAATTTCAATGCAGATGGACATTGCCCGACTAACAACTCCTGGGCACCTCTTAATAAAAATCAGCGTGTAGTAAGGAACTTAGATGCTGGGGACCCTCCCATCTGGTATATAAGAGTGCCCGATGAGATTTGACACAAGTACAATTTTCACATACATTATTATGTTTTTCCACCTCGAATTAACCGCAGTGCACGAATTCGGCAGAATTAAGGATAGCGGCAGCCACAACAGGCAATGCCTGACCTCTGTGGGCAGAGACACGTACGCAATGCTAGTGTGTGTCCCTAGGCCCCGCCCCCAACAACACCTCGAAGCAGGCGGTTGCCTGCTCCCCGGTCAGCATTTCTATCGGACTCTGGATATTGATGGAGTCTAAAGGCGACACTCTACTCCTCTTTCGCCTATTAAGGACGAGCCAGGCGATCAGGCACACTGAAACACTGGCGCATATTGGGACACCGGATCCCACTAGCATGCAGGCGATTTCCGAGTAACCACAGCCGCTGACTAGCCACTTAACCAATCGGGCACACTATATAAACTCACCAAACTCCCAGCTAAGTTATCGACGGGGAGGAGAGACGGACCCACTTAGGTTCCACGGCGGAAGGCGCACCTAGATGCAGTAAGAGAATGAAAGGAATGAGTGGTATGAATGGAGATGCAATTACAGATCTGGCATTTTCGACGTGTTCATCATGACAACTTGTGTTTGTTTTTTAACCCCTCAGAGTGTGACTAAAGGGGCCTTCCCCCATTCCTCCTTCCATGGAGCACGTAGGTTAAGGCTCTTTGGTAAGTTATAAAGAGAGGATTTCCCTCAATTTTAACCATGTGCGCACTGATGACTGACATGTGTCACGCACATATAGACACGCACGCTAATTACTGTGGTTTCAAATGAATCTATTGTAAGTGACCAAGGAAATCTCTTAAGGTCCTTCTGTGCTCTTTCTCCTTTTTTCTCACAGGCTAACATTGGAGCCCTTTTGAAGTCGAGAGTTACAAAGGACATTCCACCGAGTGGTTTTCTCTTATCTCTTATCACCCTTTACATGTGCTTTGTTGACTTTAAAGCAGCTTTTGATGATGTCCCTTGGGACAGATTATGGGCTAAGCTTCAGCGATGGGGCATCCCACTGAGCATCCAACAAGCAATCAGGCTAGTATATTCCGACACCTTGGTCAAAATCAAAATCAGAGATGGCTCTCGCGTATCAAGGAAGGTCCAATCATCCTTCGGTGTAAAACAGGTCTGTGTCCTAGCCCCCTTCCTTTTTAACTTATTTTTGGCAGATCTTTCCACTGAGCTTGACGAACAGATGGCCCATGCTCCGTCTGTTGGAGATCAACAAAGGTCACATATCCTTTATGCAGATGACCTGGTGTTGTTCAGCAACAAGTGAATAGGACTCCAAAGGCTGCTCAACACTCTAGGAGCTTATATTGAAAAGAAAGGCCTGGAAATGAATTTTTCAAAAACAAGTGTGATGGTGTGCAATCGTCCCTTCAAGACCAATCGAAAATGGTTTATTAACGGAAACAAAATTGAGGAGGTCAAACTCTAGGTATACCTAGGAGTGAAAATAGACGCAAATTCCTCCTTTGTTTCCCAGAAGAAGGCAATTAGGGCGAAAGCGCAGGCCCTTAATTATGGCTTCTTGTCACTGGCCAGATCTATTAAAGGACACGATCTAAAGCCCATGGGATTAGTTCTGAAAGCCAAACTGTTGCCAACTCTTGCATACGGAATGGAGATTATGTTGGGCGATGATGCTCTTTTATTAGAAAAACTGATGATAAGAGCCTATAAACAAATCTTTAGGCTCCACAAGTGGGCTTCTCCAGCGCAAATCCGGCTAGAATTTCTGCTTACAAAACAGACACTCGCTAGGCCGGTGGCGTTTGTAAAGCTTTGTTACAACTTGCAAGCAGCAGCGGAAAACACTCTGGCAAATCTAGTCTGGATCAAAATTAACTTGCAAAGGGGCAACTGTGCTTACAAGACATTTTTAGAAAACAGTATAGCGACGCTTGATTTGGGTGACCTTTGGAATTCTAATATCTCTGGGCAATTATTTAAGAAGCTTGTAAATAAATCTCCAAATCTCCAAAGTTGGATGGCAGACAAAGAAACCCTGTCAAAACGCCACCACGGGTGGCTGGTGTTGAAATCATATTCCACTCTAAGAGAATCAGCCCTGATAGCTGCACTTTATCACCGGAAGATCAAACAGTTGTTTTTGGCCCTAAGATTTGAAGAATACCCACGCTAGACCTCTTGCCAAAATGGAAGATGTTCGGTCAAAGTGAAGACCAGTCCTACTGTCTATGCCACCAGGGACCTGAATCTCTGCTTCACATTGTCCGTGTTTGTCCTGCTTTGATGGTTCAACGAAGATTTCTATTAAGGCAGGAGTTCCTTGAACAGGGAATTAGGTCCTGCGGGCATGCACTGGTGGAGTCCATGGACCCAAACAACACCATGCTGGACATTAGACTGACTCAGTTATAGATCTGTTTAAAGAAAATGATCAGCTAATAGGGTATGCGATGTGTAATCTGGAGGGGGTCCCTGAATGTATTTCTAAATTGTAATAACTCGGAAACCTCTAATGTTAAACTAGCACGCACAGAAACTGTGAAGGACGGGCTGCTAGGGACTGAAACTAGTAGTTCCCTATCCTGTTAGACTCAGATTCGCTTTTAATAGTAGGTCTCACAGTCCATCTGGCACCATATTTGTACTTCCCTTAGTCCCGCTTATAGGCATTTTAACTATATATATTAATTTACTGAAGGGATATTTTAGTTATCGTTTTTAGACATCAGGGTAGGTAATGATTGATTCCTGTTTAGTCACTTTTCATCTAACATAGATTAGTGTTTGGTATCCTGACTAAAATCTCTAGGAAGGAAAGGGTATGTAGCGTGAAGAGTCAAGATTGTACTAGTTGAATGACATACCCGCTTTTTATCTATTTTATTTTTTATTCATTATGTATTTTGTAACTGTGTGATTTTGTAAATGGTTTTAATTGACTAATAAACTAATATTAAACTAAACCTATCACAAGGTTGGTTAGGACAGAGCCCGCTTTAGAATAGGTCCTGAAGAATGCCACGTACCCTTTTGGGGACAAAGTCAGAAACATGTTGACCCTTTTCACCACGGTGAGGGAACAATAATTTCCCCAAGTCAATGCTCACCTTTTTAATACTATACAGTTGTTCACCTTGTTAAAATTAATTCAACAACAGTAATGGTTTTTAAATCACATTCACTACTCACGGGCCCCCATTTAGTTTAGAAGTGCATCCCTGTCATCAGGTGTATGCCCGCTCTCTATCAAACCAAGTTTTTAGAGGGCGAGGACTGCCGATGATGATGCATGACATCAGGTGGTGTGTGAGGCCAGTCCTTCACTTTTTGTGAGATGTCAACACTCACAATTTAATTTTGAGCATTGTTTGGTCACTATTTTGGGAGCAGCCACACTTGTGTGTAACATTTTGTGTTGGAGGCTGGCTTGCTCCTGGCACCCTGTGTCTCTAGTTCCCTCCTCCGGTTAACCGCTGGGGTTAGTGTGGTTTATATCCCACACATAAACACATGAGGTTGAGTTACTGTTGATCTAAAAAAAATGCCTGATCCAATTATTCATATGGATGACAGATGCTGCATCAGGCAAGAGTTTCCTGTCAAACGAGAAAGATTTTGGAAAAGAGAGTGTGTTAATTGCAGGAATATCAATCACCAGTGGGCCATGATCCGCAGTAATCCTAGGATAAACCTGAATTTTAGCCCCGGCACGTAGTGCCGTAGAAATAAAAAATAGTCTAACCTCACTAACTTATTATATGGGTAAGAATAAAACGTAAAACCAGGTCTGGATCCCGTAGTGCAGCCTATGCTTCATTCAAACTATGATCAACCAGAAGGTGCTGTAATGCCTTAAACCTTTGGGTTCCTGCCCTTAGAGTTCTTCACACCTGACTATAGATCCCAGCAGCCCAAGTGCATATTAAAATCACAACATAAAATCAAAGGGGTGGGCCATGATGCCAATTCTAGATTAAGCCCCTCCAGTACTGATGCCTCATCCAAATTAGACTCATACACTGACCATAAGGCAAACTTAACAGCCCCCATTATACATTCAATGATGACCCAGTGGCTTTGCTTATCCACCAGTGGTCTACCAGTACCCTGGATCCCATGTTTAGCCAAAACAGCTACCCCACAATGTGTCATAGACTGTTGTGTACATGTCAACACCGAGTAGCCTAATTCAGCTAAAATCTTCAGTTTACATCATGGGATGTGGGTTTCCTGTAAGCCAACCAGGTCGGGTTGCATCACACATAGTTCAGCAGCCACCCGTTGCCTTTTTCCATTATTATTTAGCCCACAGACATTAAAGGAGCAGATGCGCAACTGAAGGAATCATCTTATCCCCCTCCGGATGCTAACCCTGCTAAATAGCTTCACATGCCTTTTTTCCTGTATCTTCCACATGTTATGGATTGCTTTTGAAATAGGAGGATGAGCTTTCACAACTGCCATAGTTTTCCGCTGTCTGGTGGCAGACGTTAGACCTAACAAAAAAGTCTGACCCTTTCCAAACCTCTTTCTATCTGGGCATGTAAGTTCGCACACTGGTTGGCAAGCCCAAAAAATATTATAACATATTAGGTTTGCTATGGGCCTAGGGGTAGTTTGTCCTGGTCTCGTGCATTGCATCAATGGGAATCAATGCGCTCTTTGTATCTCCTGATTCCAATCCCATTGCGGGAGTTCAGGGAGGGCCTCAGAAAAGAGATCAACAATGAACTTTCGAGCATCCTGTCCATCCGCACCCTCTGGAATCCCCAAAACTCTCAGATTGTTTCACCGTAGGAGGTTTTCAAGATCAGTTAACTTCCACTGTGTGTCCTCTTTCAATGAGCACATTGACTCTGTTACCCCCTTCTGTTCTGAGCTGCCAGCTCATCTTCCAGACTAGAGATCCGGGCTTCTGCTTCATTAACCCTTTCTACGAAGTCAGAACAGGATTTCACAATGTGTCATATGGAGTTCTGGAGTTTGCGGCAGGCTCTTTGAGTCCGTTGGCTCTCCGTGTGTGTCTCTTCTCTATGCACCATTATAATCTGGTAAATCACAGCCAGTGATATATCATCAGGTTTCTCCACCATGCTTTCCCTTGTGTGTTTAGATGTGGATCCCCTGTCTGCCCCAAGTCTAGACAAAAAAGAATAGTCCCATACCAGGGCACTGTTGCCCCCAGCATGTATAGCGGTCTCTCCAGGTTCATGCCTCTTGCGAACTGTCTGTGGGCCGGTTTCCGATGTGTCAGTACACTGGTACTCAGGATGCATGCTACTTGTCTCCCTGTGACCACTACCCGGGGACTCTCCCCTAGAGTGAGTCCTTAAAATTGGCTCAATCTCATCTCCTGATGAGTCAGAAGGATCTGACAGGGAGTGGAAGTTGTCCACAGAGTCAGTTTCCTTAACCATAGGCAGGATGCCTATGTCATCATTTGCCCCTGGCTTATCCATATTCAAGAAGCTTCGATCTGCGCCTCCCTTGTAGAAGATTTACTCCGAGCCATTTTAGTAATTTTATTGGTTCCTGTGTGGTTCTTAGGGGTATCCCCCATTCATGAGTTAGCTGAAAGGTGCCCTTCATACCCCCCAGACCCAGCATTAAAAACGCTGTCACCCCCTATTTTGATCGGACTTTTGTGTTTACCAGGTAAATTCCTACCCTGGTAAACAGTGTTGCCCTCAGCATGTCCCTGGCTCATAGAAGGATTCAGGAGTTTGCCAATCTCTCCTTCCTGTCCGCCTACATCATTACAGGGGAGAGTGTGTTGAGGGTTGTGATGTTGTTTTTTCCCTTTATCAAGAAGAAACAAAGAGGTCATATTGTTCTTAACAGTGTTCTCTCCTAGTGCACCCTCTCGTTTCTCCCCCGCTGTTTTGCCAACGCTGCCGCTCTGGCTGCCTCGTTGTTGTGGTGAGCCGCTCCTTGCAGCTCCATCAATGTCCGTCAGGATCCGAGGTTTCCCTCAAACAGACTTCGGCGGCATTGCAGCAGTCAGGAGCATAACCAGGTCAGATCTGCTCCCAACCAACGAACCAGTCTCCGCCGTCGCAGATTCCCAGAGGAAACGCGGAAGTTGAGGAGGGCGCCATGCCAACCCGAGGCACCACTGCAACCAGGACTAGGAGATTGCCGAAAAGCTCGAGATCATGCTGTTTGAGGAAGACGGAAGGTCAGGATGTCCACAGGTTAGGAATTTCAGGCACGAGGAGGGGGATCTGAGAACACAAGCTGAAGCATCCGGCATGGCGGGCGCAATCTTGCCTCCGATCCAGAATGTGTGCTTTTATTGGATCATGAAGCAGGCTTTATGCCTCAGGTATGGGCTCACACCTGAGCAGTACAGGAAAAAGCTTAGGTATTTCAAGAAGCTTGAATCCAATACGTGTGTTGAATGTGTGATTTTCTTTTACATAGCACTGGATGGATGGATAAAGGGAAGCAAAGTAACTGATTGAGGGGTTGTACAATCTGATTGGTTGGGAGCACTTAAGTAGTCTTTGTGTTCCAGAGCTGCACTAGCATCTGATGGATAGCAAGCTGACTGACTCCAGGAAGCTTGCTCAGGAGGCGGATGGCTGAACAAGGACCAGGGGTCCACAAGGGATATGTGGGAAACCCAAACAAAGGTGGGCCGGTCCCCAGCAGAAGAGAGGGGGGGACAGGGGTAACTAGTAAAGCCATCATAGAGCTATGTAATTGGGTCTTTGTCCTCCACCTTGCCTTGCTTGAAAAACTGCAGATTGAAGAATTATGTTTCACTGCTGAATGGAAAGAGCCAGGCGCTGGGAACCCATCTCATCTTTGGTAGACACCAACCCACCATTGATATTGAAATGTATTAGTAAAGCACAGTGAATCCCCAAGGGTGTCTTGTCACTGTCATTTGCAAGAAGCCGCACTGCAGTAGCAATACTAGTGGAAACTCTAGAGGGAAAGAAAAGAGCGAGGATTTGAGATGATTCCTGAAAATGCTTACATTTGACTGACATCTAAGATGCCAGGGCAGCCGATTCCAAAGCTGGCAAGTGGAGTGGACAATGCTCCTTCCCCAAGGAAACTTTGTTGTATACACTAATAATAATTTTTTTAGACACTCCAGGCCTCTACTGTGGAGAGTTTTGTGCGCTGTGCACAGTGCTTTAAATGCCACTCTCTTTTTTACTAAAAGCCATTGAAGCTCCACTGGTGCATCAGAAGCTGATTTGAACTTTGCAATTTTCTTCAGGAGCCGTGACGCTGCATTTTACAACCCATGTAATTTATTTAAGGGACCTTGTTGAATGCCCAAGTAGAGGGCATTACAGAAATCTAGCCTTGACAAAACTAGGTACCTTTTAGTAGGAAGAAACAGGATGAGGTGAGTTTATTGATCTGATCAATAAAGAAAAGGTTTGAATCAAAGGTTATACCCAAATTCCTAACTTTGGGTACTAGCGTGGGAAGAGGGACGAAAGTATGCAACTACCAGGAATGATTCCAAGATGAGTTGTCCTTGCCAAAAAGGAGCACATCCGTTTTCTCCTAGTTCAGCTTAAGGCAATGACTGCTCATCCAGCTGAATATTGATCTCAAACAGTTGTTAAAGTGGTTTTTCCACCTGCTTAACATTATTTGTGATCAACACTACGATTTGAGTGTTGTCAGTGTAAGAAATGGTTGAGAAACCAAAGCCCAAATTAGCTTAACTTGGGAAGCTACATATATGTTGAAAAGTGTAGGGCTTAGTGATGACCCTTGCGGGACACCATAGAGCAAGGAGAACGATTTGGAGGTAAAATTTCCAAAAGTGACTGACTGCTCTCTATCAGTAAGACATGAACAGATAAGATCATAGGCTGAATTGCTGATCTCGATCTCCACTAGGCGCTCCTTTAGAACCGGGTGACTTACGGTGTTGAATGCTGCGGAGAGGTCCAAAAGGACCACTGCAGCCTTTTCTCCATTGTACATGATATGTCACATCTCTTTCAGCCTTTATCAATGCTGACTCAGTACTATGGCCTCTCCTAAAGTCAAACTGTGCTCCACCCAAACTCCGGTTTCGATCTAAATACTCTGAGACCAATATTTAAATGCCTCTCGAGGATTTTCGCTGGCATAGGGAGATGCGTGACAGGGCAATAGTTTTTTCTTCACCTGGATTGAAGGAAGATTTTGAAGCAAAAGTAAAATGGAGTCCTTTTTTGAGTCCCTGGGAAAAATACTCACATTATTAATGCTGTTTTGGTAGGGTGGTGAGAGGAATAGCTACTGTTCCTGTGACATCTGTGCTACTTCCAGTGTGAGATCACTGGACAAGCAAGTGGTAGCAACACCTCCAGGCAATCAAGGGTCTCATTCTTGTTCAGATCCTTCTTAACCCCCACCAAAACTGCATGATGCCTAAGTCAAGATATGCCCATTGCTTTTTCCAATTCATTGTCAATGGAGGATTCCAAAGGGGAGGGCAGTTATGCTACGCTTGTCAGTCTAATGCCAAATTGCACTAGTGTCCGGCTTTTCCCACTTGTTTATGTGCAAGTAAGAAATACTTATTAGCTTCTCCCCTCTATTGCAGCAAGTGACAACCAAATACTTTTGGCATTTGAGTGCTACTTCTTTCCAAGGATGTGAAAAATGTCTCAACTTTGCACGCATGCCTTACATTCCTAGGTCATCAAAGTATTCCTTTGTTCCTTTTATTATTAATTGTTGGTGAGATCTCTGTTTGTATCTCACTTGACAGCAATGAATGTTTCAGTTATTTTAAAATACTGGCTTCCCTTTTCCAAAGAACAAATATAGCCTAGGCCTTCCAATAGATTAACATATTGCAATTCTCAAAAGAATCCGAAGATATATAATGAAAAGGAAAACTTCCCTAAGTGTACCAATATTGTTCACACTATGCAATATCTGTAATGTATCTGAAAATTAAGAGTTTAAATTGTGAGGATATAGAACATGTAACTTTCTGTTTAATCACATGGCAGCCTACCTGAAACCAGTAGTAGTTTGCACTTAAGGTTGACAAACAGGAAACGTTTCCTACAAACTGTTGGGAAAGAAACTTATATGCCACACTGCACTCATTCACACTCGTAATTTATCTGTCATGCACATGCATGAAACCGGAGATTCGCCAGAAGAAAGCGAGCTGAGCCCAAATGGTGAATGGTTTATAGATATAACTGTAGAGAAACAGTAATGGAATTCAACTAGACAACCATCTCCGGGGATTGAACTAATTTATATGTTTTGAGCAAAAACACCTCAAAGCATCACTCCAAAGGTTTTTCTATGTGCATAGCTTTCATAGAGTCTAGTCTAGACAGTTCTTGTCCCACACAGTAGTAGTAGTATAATCTGTTTATTAGTCAGTTAAAACCATAAACTTCGACAGAAGGGCATACACAATAAAACAGATAAATACAGAAACTAAAAACACATTATTTCCAATTTGGGGAGCAGTCGTTAATACAGAATTTGCTGCACATACAGTGGTCGATTTAACTTAATGCGCAAAATGTGCATAATGCTTAGAAAGCTATCAGAGTCAAAGTGGTGAACAAATTTACACAGAAGGTACTGATATTTAGCCACCAGAAAGGAGGAGTTTTAAAGGTGCCGTTGTTTGTTTTCCTGGACATAAAGACAGCAAAGCTTGTGGCCCCTAGCGGCCTGCTAAACAATGAATACAATTGTGCAAATTTGTGCTAAATGTGCATTTGTGCAATTCTACTAATTTATGCTGAAAGTGCAGATAATCAAGGGACAGACAAGATGATGTTGAATTTATAGTTAGGCTAACAGAATTGGAAGCAACTGATGTTCAGTGTCCCTAGCAGCCCGCCAGCGTGTGGTACACCCAGATCTTATCAGGGGCCTTCTTCGCCACTACCTCTACCCCACCTATGTCTCTTCATGTGTTTTACAAGGGGTTTAAATTTGTCCAGGAATTGTACCAGTCTGATGTTCAACATTGTATTCTTTGGATCCAATTACTCCATCAGTGCAGATCTACTGGTCCTGACACTTAGGTTGTTAAACTCTTTTCTCAGCAGACCTTTTCGCTGTGTGTCCAGGGCGGGACAAATACATATCACATGCTTCAAAGTTTCGTCTGCCAAATGGCACAGTCGGATGTTCTTATCTCCTGCTTGCTCCTCTTCTTTCCCTTTTGGAAGGGAATCTAACATGGGGATATTACCAGGTCTTAGTGCTGATAAGCTCTGTTTTATCTTTCGATGGTAGGTTGCTTCCAGAAGGGGGATTCTCGTAGGGTAGGATAAGATCTCAAGACCAGCAACCCATGTGACTGCTTGGACAGCTTTTCTTTATCAATCATCCAATTTTGTAATTTCATAGATTTATTTACTGCTTTCCTGAAAGCTTGCCCTGATAGACTTGTGTTCCATATGTCGCTTATTTCGAACTGTTCAATGCTACTCTCAAGATATTTTTCGTATTTCCCTTTCCTCCTTCAAAGATTTATTTCAGACCAGACTCGATGAGCCAGCGTGTCATCTGTGAGGATTGTATTGTATTGTATTGTATATCGATTTGTATAGCGCGACTGCTGCCCCACGGGCGTCCAAGCGCTGAGGATGTAGACAGAGTTGGGAGGTACAGCAGAAGTTTTAGGACAGGTTGGACCTAGCAAACAAAAGAGTCTTCAATTGTTTGCGAAAAGAGTGCAAGTTAGGGTTGGACCGGAGTTGTAGAGGGAGTGAATTCCACAGTTTTGAGGCGTTCAGAGTGAACATTCTGCCTCCAGTTCTAGCTCTCTTAACTTTCGGGACCACGGCCAAGAAGGCTTCCGTAGAGCATAGATTCCTGCTTGGGTGATAGCGGGTGACTAGATTGTCATTTATTGCTGGACCTGTTTTCCAGAAGGCACGATGTGAGATACATAATGCCTTAAAAGCCACTCTCTGCTTCACCGGCAGCCAGTGTAGACTTTTTAGTCCAGGTCTAGCTGACTGCGTACGTGGAATCTTAAGCAGGGTACGGGCTGCGCAGTTCTGCACCACCTGTAACTTCCGTAGAGTCAGCTCTGGGGCTCCCACGTAGAGGGCGTTATTAAAATCCAGCCGGGACTGTATCAGGCCTTGTACTGCCACCTGTTTGGCCTCCATTGGTAAAAGGGGCAGAACTTTTCTGAGTGTTCTGAGCAGGCCTAAACATGTGGCAGATAGCTTGGTGGCCTGGTGGGTAAATGTAAGACTTTTGTCCAACCAAATTCCCAGGCTCTTTACATTCTCTTTGGGGATAGGGGGGGTACCCAGACATGAGGGCCATAGGGAGATAAATGGTACTGGTGACGCTGGGCCCAAGAGCATGAGCTCAGTCTTGTCTCCATTGAGTTTTAAGGAGGAAGCTGTCATCCACCCTTTAACCTCCTCTAAACATTTCATCAAGCCGAACGAGGTTTGCCTGTTGCTCTCCTGCGTCAATGACACCACTAGCTGGGTATCGTCCGCGTATGATATGATCTTAATACCATGCGGTTCGACGACCCCAGCCAGCGGTCTCATGTATATGTTGAACAACGCAGGGCTCAAGGAGGAATCCTGCGGAACCCCACAGCTCAGTGATTTGCTGACTGACACTGTGTCCCCGTCAAAGATCTGGAACGATCTGTCAGTCAAAAAAGAGTCAAACCACCTCAGTGCATTGCCTGTTACCCCGATGTCAAGGAGACGGTTCAGTAAGGTGGTATAACTGACCGTATCGAAGGCAGCACTTAGGTCAAGGAGGATCACTGCCACTGATCCTCCTTGATCCAGTAACCTCCGTGACTCTTCAGTGACTGCCAGCAACGCAGTTTCAGTACCGTGCCTGGGTCTGAAGCCTGTCTGAGTCGTATCCAGCAATAGGTTGTTCTCTAGGAACTGAATTAGCTGGGTGTTTATGTATTTTTCCAGGATCTTACTTGCCCAGGGGAGCAATGAGATGGGGCGATAATTGGCGTGATCTTCTGGGTCGAGATTTGTTTTTTTTAACAGTGCCCGTACCATGGCTCTTTTCCAAACAGTGGGCACAAGATCGAGGAATTTAATAGATCCAGAATTACGGGCAAAGTGGTTAGACTTGCCCGCAACATGATCTCCGGTGGAGCTGGATCAAGTGGGGAGCCAGATTTGACTCGCCGAGCCAGCATGTTCAAGATGTCGAGGTCTAGAGGTGGGAAATGTTCTAGAGTTGGTTGGCCTGGGAGGATGGGATGTGTCGAGAGTGCTTCCTCAGCACCTCCAGAATTTGAGGTTACTGTCGAGAAAGAGGAATAAATCCGAGAGACTTTATTATGAAAGAATTCCGCTAGCTCGTTGCACTGATCTTGCGTTTTTGGCAGAGGTGTAGCTGTGTTTAATCTAGTGCATTTTTTTACCAGGTGAAAAATTTCCCTAGGTTTGGATTTGGCTTCCATGATTTTGTCTGCGAAATAGGCAGCCTGGGCCGTCCTTACCCCATCTCTATAGGCCTTGATTGCTTCCCTATATTGCAACTTTTTCTCCGCTAGGGAGTCTAGGCGCCACGCTCGCTCTCGTTTTCTACAGAGGCATTTTTCTCCCTTAGGGTGTCTGAGAACCAGGGAGCTGATTTATGCAGCCTCTTTGATGTGACTTTCCGACAGGGGAGAATAGTCTCCAGTGAGTTTGTAATCCAGCCCTCATAATCCTTGTTTGCCAAGTTGGGGTCTGTATAAAGGGATGGGCGGGTGGATTCTAAATTCCTGCACCACACTTCCACAGGAAGTTTAGGCCAGTTCCTCTTAGCTTTTACTTGGGGGGCAGGCGTGGAGGGTTTGCTGGTGACCCAGGTCAGCGGGATTAAAAAGTGATCGGACCAGGGAAGGGAAATGGGATGACCCACCATCAACTCGAAACAGTTGCTAAAAATTGGGTCGAGTAAATTGCCCTTTTCATGGGTAGGGGCTGTGACCCGCTGAATTAGCTGTAAGGCTGCCAGATCATCAGTTAGTTCCATAGCAATATGGTCTATGGGAGAATTGAAATGAAAATTAAGATCTCCCAGCATAGTAAAATTAGCTAAAGCCATGGCTCGTTTAGCTATGATATCAGGAAGAAATTTGTGGAACATTTTAGCCGGCTCTGGGGGACGGTATATTAAAGTGCCAGAGAAGGAGCTGTTAGCAGTAAATTCGATGCTAAAAGCTAGGCTCTCGCATTCAGGGATGGTTTCGGTCGTAATGCGGCACTGGTACTGATCTTTCAGTATAATAGCCAGCCCTCCTCCTCTACCCTCTGTCCGGTCCAGTCTATGAATTTGAAAACCAGGGGGAAAGGCAGAGATTATGTGTGGCTCTGATTGGGGGGTGAGCCAAGTTTCCGTCAAGAAGACGGCGTCCGGATTGCGCTCCTCAAGCAGTAGAGCGATTTGTGTGCTATGTCTCGGGAGTGATCTACAATTTAACAAATACATTTGGTATTCCTGCGTCGTGGGTAGTACTGTGGTGTTATAAAAAGAGTGTTTACATCCAAGGCAATGGGGGGGAAGGTCGGCTGGTGCGTAGATGTGTGCGCAGTGGACAGCCGCCATAGCCCCAATGTTGTAGATATCTAATGAGCTATATGTTCTGACCTGGGATACGTGGGGGCCAGGGATTGTGGCCCCTGGTCCCGGTTGGGCGCGGACGGGCGCAGACGGGCTTGCCTTTGGCGCGCCTTTGGCGCGCCACCGGCGCGCCCGCTGCGCGCGTTCGCCAAGCCAGGGTTTTAACCCCAATGCCCCGGAAGTGGTGGGGGGAGGGGGAGGAGTCAAGCCCGAGGTCCACCCTCCGTTCGATCGGCACTTGCCGCGACGGACCGGGGTGCAGGGCAGCTCCAGATACAACAAAGTAAGTGATTTTAAAAATATTAAAATACAGTTATGTGCAAGCGAGCCAAATTAGCGATTTTCTGGTCCTACGAACCGCACCTCAGCAGTGCTCTGCTACATCCGCTGCGCGTTCGCCAAGCCAGGGTTTTAACCCCAATGCCCCGGAAGTGGTGGGGGGAGGGGGAGGAGTCAAGCCCGAGGTCCACCCTCCGTTCGATCGGCACTTGCCGCGACGGACCGGGGTGCAGGGCAGCTCCAGATACAACAAAGTAAGTGATTTTAAAAATATTAAAATACAGTTATGTGCAAGCGAGCCAAATTAGCGATTTTCTGGTCCTACGAACCGCACCTCAGCAGTGCTCTGCTACATCCGCTGCGCGTTCGCCAAGCCAGGGTTTTAACCCCAATGCCCCGGAAGTGGTGGGGGGAGGGGGAGGAGTCAAGCCCGAGGTCCACCCTCCGTTCGATCGGCACTTGCCGCGACGGACCGGGGTGCAGGGCAGCTCCAGATACAACAAAGTAAGTGATTTTAAAAATATTAAAATACAGTTATGTGTAAGCGAGCCAAATTAGCGATTTTCTGGTCCTACGAACCGCACCTCAGCAGTGCTCTGCTACATCCGCTGCTCGTTCGCCAAGCCAGGGTTTTAACCCCAATGCCCCGGAAGTGGTGGGGGGAGGGGGAGGAGTCAAGCCCGAGGTCCACCCTCCGTTCGATCGGCACTTGCCGCGACGGACCGGGGTGCAGGGCAGCTCCAGATACAACAAAGTAAGTGATTTTAAAAATATTAAAATACAGTTATGTGCAAGCGAGCCAAATTAGCGATTTTCTGGTCCTACGAACCGCACCTCAGCAGTGCTCTGCTACATCCGCTGCGCGTTCGCCAAGCCAGGGTTTTAACCCCAATGCCCCGGAAGTGGTGGGGGGAGGAGGAGGAGACAAGCCCGAGGTCCACCCTCCGTTCGATCGGCACTTGCCGCGACGGACCGGGGTGCAGGGCAGCTCCAGATACAACAAAGTAAGTGATTTTAAAAATATTAAAATACAGTTATGTGCAAGCGAGCCAAATTAGCGATTTTCTGGTCCTACGAACCGCACCTCAGCAGTGCTCTGCTACATCCGCTGCTCGTTCGCCAAGCCAGGGTTTTAACCCCAATGCCCCGGAAGTGGTGGGGGGAGGGGGAGGAGTCAAGCCCGAGGTCCACCCTCCGTTCGATCGGCACTTGCCGCGACGGACTGGGGTGCAGGGCAGCTCCAGATACAACAAAGTAAGTGATTTTAAAAATATTAAAATACAGTTATGTGCAAGCGAGCCAAATTAGCGATTTTCTGGTCCTACGAACCGCACCTCAGCAGTGCTCTGCTACATCCGCTGCGCGTTCGCCAAGCCAGGGTTTTAACCCCAATGCCCCGGAAGTGGTGGGGGAGGGGGATGAGTCAAGCCCGAGGTCCACCCTCCGTTCGATCGGCACTTGCCGCGACGGACCGGGTTGCAGGGCAGCTCCAGATACAACAAAGTAAGTGATTTTAAAAATATTAAAATACAGTTATGTCTAGCGAGCCAAATTAGCGATTTTCTGGTCCTATGAACCGCACCTCAGCAGTGCTCTGCTACATCCGCTGCGCGTTCGCCAAGCCAGGGTTTTAACCCCAATGCCCCGGAAGTGGTGGGGGGAGGGGGAGGAGTCAAGCCCGAGGTCCACCCTCCGTTCGATCGGCACTTGCCGCGACGGACCGGGGTGCAGGGCAGCTCCAGATACAACAAAGTAAGTGATTTTAAAAATATTAAAATACAGTTATGTGCAAGCGAGCCAAATTAGCGATTTTCTGGTCCTACGAACCGCACCTCAGCAGTGCTCTGCTATTACTAATGCTATTGTAGCATTTAATGTATGCTGCAGGCCTGGAGAGGGTCTGTTTTGGTAATGAAAATGTTATCTTTTGAGTGGCTGTTGAAGATCTGGGTAACCGGAAGGTTTGTTTATATGATCTCATCAGTATTTTATCTAAAATTTGGGCTAAGCGCCTAACATTACCTCTGATCCATATGCAAGAGTTAATAACAATTTAGCCTTCAATACCACCACCAGTGGTTTCAGGTTATGGCCTCGGATGCATCTTGCCAATGTAGAAAAAGCATGATTAAGTGCCAGCACTTTCCCTTTAATCGCCTCTCTATGGGGTGCAAACGTGCCTCTTGCATCTATTTTGATTCCTAGATACACATAGGTCAATGCCTCGTTGATTGTTTTCCCACTGAGATTCCATTAGCGCTTATTTGAAATCAGGGCCGGACTGGCCGTAGTGGGCACCGTGCATTTTCCTGGTGGGCCGCCAGGGTGGGGGCCGGTTTTGGGCCCCTGAGGGGCCGTTTTTGTTACTCGCCAGTTTTTGCAGCTTAGCTGCAAAATCGGCCCCTGTAACCAAATCGGCCGAAACCGGCCCTGGCAAAGAGCTCGACTGCACCCCTAAACCCCAGGGGGGCCATGCGAGCACTTTGCCAGGGCCAGTTTGGGTTCCCAGTCCAGCCCTCTTTGAAATGCAGGGATTGAATGCAATCACTTTTGTTTTTTTACTTTTTACTTCCAGCTCATTTGTATCTGCATATGTGCTGAGGCAACTAAGTAGCCTCTGCAGGCATATGCTTGTGTTGCTGAGAAGTAGCAGATCATCTGCATACAGGATGTTTGACACTTGCTGGTCACCCAGACTCGGGCATGGGATATCTGCAGGTTCAATTCTGCGGAGAGGTCTGCAATATATAAATTGAATGGACGTGGTGCCAAAACACAAACTTGTTTTAAACCTGAAGACGTTCTGCTCTGAGTATCAGGCCCACAGCCATGAGGTAAATTAGTGTCCCCTGGGTCCTTGTGAATCCAGTTTGATTGAATGGGAGTCTCCTGTTATTTAGTGCCCAGTAGTGTGGAAAAAAAATTACGATCCACATCTAAAAGAGCAATTAAGCAATAGTTGCTGGGTGAGGAAGCCTGACCTCCTTTAAAGATGGGTTGAATTATTGAACCTTTCCAACTTTCTGGCATAACTCTGTTTGTCAGGACATGTTTAAACATCGTTGCCAGGAAAGTTGTTTATCTTGCTGTCAAGCATTTGAGAAGCGCTTGTGGCGGCCCATTTGGGCCTGAGGCAAATCAGTCTGGGATTTTGTAATTATCTTCACTACCTCTGGTGGTGTATATGCTGGATCGACCAACAACTCAGCAACCCTGCTGTCAATTTGGGGTCAGTCCAAGCTGTTTACGTCATGGGCGCTGCCTTTAAAATGCACTTTTAAAAACTCGACCCAATCTCCCCGATTGATGTTTGCATTGTTGGCTGTTCTTGGACTTTTTTCAATATTATTAACAAGTTTCCAACATTTTTGAGTCATTTGTTTATGAAGCATGTAGCAGTTGAGCCCACAGTGTTTCCTGCTTAGTTTAAAAAAGGCGACTTCTCTCTTTACGCAGACTTTCCAATATGTTCTTGTCTTCAGCCGTAGCTGACTGAGAAGCCTACCTACGTTGGATCTTATTGATGGAATAGGTTGTGGCATAACTATCACTTTATGGAATCCAAGATGGGCTCCCTATGCGTCTTCTACCAGGTCCTTGGCTGTGCTTGAACTCCACCTTAGGCATTTCAGATTTGCAGTGCCAATCTCTCACCATAGAACAATTACCGCATCATGTTTGTATCGAGATATATTCATTGTAGTTATCTGTTGATGATGATCACTCTCCTTGTGATGGAAGATTCTAAAATCTTGCACTTTTTTGTATAGTGAGAGGGTCACTAACGTGTAAAACAAAATTGAGACCGAGTTGCCTGAAACTCTTGTGCAAACGGGAGGGATGTCACTTGGTTTTCGGCCATTTAGTAAGTGTAGACCAGTTAGTTCACAGACCTTTACTAATTCTTCTCTTATCTTATCCTTTCAATGTTGATGAGGCATGGTCTGCTCTGATAGTGGGCCAACTATTCCAGCATGCTCCTCACTTGGGTAAAAGAAATATTGATATTAAAGTCTCCAGAGACCAGCTGGTGCGATAGATGGTATGTGTTGTTTAGCTGAAGTAGGTGCGCTGCAACTCTTTCTGCTTTTACTCCTATTCTCTTAGGGTTTACGTACACATTGATAATGATTAGGTATTTGTGCTAGTTCTTTGCCCAATCAACCATTTTGAGAGCCAAGAGGCATGAATCATCCATATACAGTTCCACAACCTCTGCTGACAGGTTGGTATTAATATAGCTGGCCAGGATGCCTTTCACCCTTCCGAATATGCTGCTTTTCTCGGCTGATTTTCTATATTCTTCATATCCAATTACAGGAATACTACATTGGGCCGAGGTTTCTAGGAGTGTTATTATATCAAAAGTCCCTCAATTTCTGCCTATAACCCACTTATATTCCAAGAACAGATTGTTAGGCCATCTCTTTTGAAGATTATCAGCTGTTCTACTGTTCAATATTTATAATTAGCAGCCTGCGATAGGAATGTGGGTAGCCGGCACCAGTTATTCTGAGATTCATGCTTTGTTATAAATTTTCACTGTTTGGAGAGCCCTTCTTCTCTGCTTACTTCAATTGTGAAGTTATTATTTGCTGCCATGCTTTTGTTGTGGCTATTTGAGGATGTCCTCCAGATGCCCCTCCTAGCATTGATAAAATGGTGGTCCCCTGGATGGTGGCCAGAGGAACTAGGCTCTGCCCCAACCCCAAAACAAGTGTTAAAAAATCCAGGAGTTCGTATATATCAAAAAGTAACTCTAGAGGAGCACGCCACCACTACGGCTGGGGCTTGCTTCCACACACTTAGGGGCAGATTTACAAGCCCCTTGCGTGAGTTTTGCGTTGTAGTTGCGTCACTTTTTTCACACAACAGTGGCGCAAACAATGCAGCCTATTTACAACGTGACACATTTAGGGAGATGCGTCACGTTGTAAAGCCCTGCGTCACATTATACCTGCGTCAGGTATAATGTATGCAGGGTGGGCGTTCCCACGCAGGAAGGCCTCGTAAAAGTGACTCAGTGAAATCTACAAGATTTCACTGTGCCACTTTTAGGACGCCACTGCGTCAAAACCTTATGCCTGCTTCAAGCAGACGTACGTAGTGACGCAGTGTAGTGGGAATAGGCCTCAACACGCATTGCTGGAGTTATGTCGTGCTTGCGACACGACTCCAGCAATGCGTGACTTTTCGACCAACAGATGCGTCAGAATTTCTGACGCATCTGTCAATCCTTGCACCATAGTGCGCCGTATTGTAAATACGCGAAAAACACAAGATGATGGACGGAATATTGCACAGTGGCAAAACATTCACCCCCAGTCACAGATCTGGGTTTAATCCATTGTTATTTTGCTCACCACGCCACCCCAGTTCAGCCATGGCCAATGCAAATCAGTCTTGACCCTGTACCTCATGGGAACAGTCCAGCCCGAACTGCCAAGCCATGTCTTCCCTGGACCGGAATCAAGCATCCTAGGACCGGTTTTGGGGTTTCACTCCCCTTCAGCCAGGATAGCTTGACTCCAGTGGCATAGTGAGCACGGGACCCACGTCTGGGCATACCCTTCCCACATAGGGCGAACAGCAAAACACACAAGATGATGGACGGAATGTTGCACATTGGCAAAACATTCACCCCCAGTCACAGATCTGGGTTTAATCCATCGTTATTTTGCTCACCACGCCACCCCAGTTCAGACATGGCCATATGCAAATCAGTCTTGACCCTGTGCCTCATGGGAACAGTCCAGCCCGAACTGCCAAGCCATGTCTTCCCTGGACCGGAATCAAGCATCGTAGTACCGGTTTCGGGGTTTCACCCCTCTTCAGCCAGCATAGCTTGACTCCAGTGGCATAGTGAGCACGGGACCCACGTCTGGGCATACCCTTCCCACATAGGGCGAATAGCAAAACACACAAGTATTGTAAATACGGCGCATCTATGGTGACGCAAGGGTTTCTAAGAGTGGCACAGGGAAAGTGACGCATCTGTACAGATGAGTCACTTTCTTGTAAATCTGCCCCCATGTCTCCTACAAAGAGTTTTCCCTTTCTTGCCATCCTCCACGCTGAAAACTTTGATCCAGGCATTAGTGCTAAGCCTCCTGGACTACTGCAATACTTTGGTGATTTCAGCCAAAGAGGTTTCCTTGAATAAATTGCAGGTTGTCCAGAACACTCCGGCCCGCCTGGTTGACAATGTCCCTCATAGAACAGCTTCTCTTCCCTTACTTCAAAAGCTCCATTGGCTCCCGGTTGGGAAAAGGATAAAATTCAAGATCTGCTGCATTGCTTACAAATCTTTATTCAACCTGGCTCCCAGCTATGTATCAGACACATTTGTCAGATACCAGCCATCCAGGTCCCTCCGGTCAGGGTCCAAAGGACTTCTGTACATCCCATGCTTTAAAAAAGCTTGCATGGGTGGCAAAGCCTTCTTCCATCTGGCTCTCCTCTATTGGAACTAACTTCCCATCAACCTACTCCAATGTACTGACTTCCTGGTATTCAGAATGCTGCTGAAAACCCTATTGTTCCTAGTTGTCGCTCCCTGGTTGGCTACAGCAGTCTTAGCATGGAGACACCCCTGATGGGGTGATTCAGATGCTTTATAAATCAAAAAATCAAATCAAACGGTCACTATGTTCGCATCGAGATACTGCTCAGCTGATAGCAGATAGGAGTATCTATCTCCCTGGTGTGCCATTACTTTGATTCCCCAGGCTTTCAGCATCTTTTTCCTCTCTTGTACTTGTACAGGGAGATCTGGGGCTACAAAATTGACCAAGGTAGGGTCCAAGTGCTGCTGTTAGAAACTTGATGGCAAGGATCTCTTCTGATGCAACATGGTCTAGGTCCGGTAACACGTTTATTAATTTTAAGATGCTTGAGCTGTTTAGGACCTCATGTGGGCCTCTGGATTCGAATTTGGGAATCCATGATAGCCGATGTCCAGAGTTGCTTGGATGGCCGGTAAGTGTATGGTATCGCTCTCTATGTTCATCACCAGTTCCAAGAGAGTCCCTTCCCATCAATTGGTTCTGGATCATGAGTCCAATGTGTTCCCTGCTGCACATTATTCTTCAGGAGTTGTATTTTCTGCTTTATTCAAGCTTGTGTCATGGGGGTTCTGATATATTGGACTCCGGGTTTGAGTTGCTTCTTCCTTGAGGTTCTTGACTTGATGTCTCTCCATCTGTGATTCTGAACTTTGCAGGGAACCCCCTGGTGCTTGTGCCTTTCCGCCTTCTGACACAGAGGATTTTATAGTTATCACAGTCATGGCAGTGGAGGTGACCTCCATGGTTGATGATTTGTTCTTCACTGGCTTGTTATTGGCAATATCAGTTGCTGGTGCTGAGTTAGTTAGCCAGGAGATAACCACGTGGATGGCTACCTCCTTATGGTCTGTGCCTTCGGGTTTTGAGGCTAGTGAGGTGTTTGAAGGGCCTGCATGGTTGAAGAGAACTATGTTCCTCCCCTTTCTTGTGCGTTTCCTCTCCCTTTTTAGGTCTCGCTGAGCCCAGCGCATGCGCTGGCTCGAAGAGACATTTTGTATGTGGGAATTTCAAAGTGCTGCTGGCTGGCCTAACGCTTGCGTTCACGCGATCGTGCACGCGCGCAGCCGGCCGCCAGCAGCACTTTGAAAACTTGTGCATCATCGCGATCACTTTCGCTTTCAGAGCGATCGCGATCATGATGACGCACGCGCACACACAACTCCCGCTTCTCCCCCTCCCCCACCACATATTGCGTCTCCAGCCGCTCGTGCGCGGCCAACGCTTGTTTATTTATTTTTGTCAACAGTCGAATCAAAATTCCCAACATACTTTCGCCGTCAATCCTATGACTGGTACTTTAAACATGACTCGATCAGCCTACATTCACCGACAGGAGCCCGCCATGTTACACCATACCGTGAGATAAGTGCTATTGAAAGTGACTCTCTCCAGGCTTAGCCACGCACCACGGGAGGTTTCACGTTTCCCCTTCCGAGCTCTGCAAGCGGTTTTCCATTTCATTATACGGAGATAACCAGGAAACGAGCGTCTCAAAACGGCGGATTCACGACATTGTGACTGGTAAATTAAAGAAAAAAAAACAACTAAAGTCGATATTTGGGGCAGGCAAGACGTGACGGGATGCACTTACTGCCAAGGCCTTTGAAAGCTTGGTTCTGAAGTCGTTTAGGACAATGGCAAAAATATCCTGGTGCGGGACGTAGGCAAGGCCTTTCTGAAGGAAGACTTTTCTTGGGCGAACCAAATCGAGCGCATCCAGGTAAGGAACCTACAAAGAAAAGAAAGCAATATGAGAAACGACTCAAACATGTAATTTCCATCCGCTTCTGGTTCAGACAGAAAGTGGACTTTTTAAGTTTTAGCAAGGAACCCCTGCTACTTATTATTTGACAATATCGAAATCACAAAGCAGTACTCCATCTAAAAAGTTCTGAATGTTAGACTGTTCTTTGATAGGAAAATAAAAGCTCTTTATGTGAGGACGGTCTACACAACAATGAGAGAAGCCCTTCTATCAATATTATTGGGTGAACAAAAAATACAACACACTTCCCTAAGAAAACGGGCGTTTCTAAGTAATACAGCGCTGTAAACAAGACCCATTCCTCTTGTTTTACTGTCAGAGCCTGAATAGCAAAATCAAAACAAACGTTTACAATGCAATAGGTCTAGCATTTGCCAGAGTTTAAGCTATTGGCATTGTAAATGGCAATGCCTTTTATTTATGTTTTATAAACCAACACGTAAATAAAAGGCATTGTCATTTACAATGCCAACAGCTCAAACTCTCGCAAATGCGAGACCTATTGCATTGTAAATGCTTGTTGTCATTTGGGGTGGAGCGGGGGATTCATCCTGATTTGCGGTTGGTGCATTTACCAGATCCCTATCTTCAATAGGCTCTCTTTGTTGCTTTTTTGGGGGTTGGCAGATGACTGTTTTAAACTGCTCCTCCTGTTCCCTCTGGGCCACCGACATGCAACTGTATGGTTGCTCAACCCAATATGGATGTTGATGGTATCGTAGCCCAGGTACCTCCCACGATGCGACTATTTTTGACTTCCCCAAGGATTCCTTCTTTAATTTCCTGCAGTTACACAAGTCTATCAATCACTTTCTTACATGAGGATATAGTGAAATAATTAAGGTGGTTTAATTTAAGCTATGTGATCAGGGAGTTTAATTTTGCAAGTTGTTCATTGATCCCAGAAACGAAAATGGTATAAAGAAAATTCACCTGAATATCCATTTAATTGGAGTGGTGCCTGAGGGCCATGACTGTTCCTTGCATTGAATTTAACATAGCTGCCCACATGCTAGCGGGATTAGTCGAGGGTTGCGAGCCCCTGTTGTGTTCATCCATCTGTAACCTTTGCATTGGGTCACCCCCTACTGAACCTCTCCAAAGACGTTCTGGGGAGTTTGGTGTCTCAGTATAATTGACCTTGAATTCTGGAAAGAATTGGAGTCTAGACTGCAGGTTCATCGGCATATCCAATGCATCTGGAGCAATCCTTTTATATTGAGTGCCACTTGTTATATAGTGTGGCGGGACTCTTGGTATGCCAGACCGGTTGGTACTGCTGATGCTGGATTTTCTAGTTCCATCTGCTCAGGGATATCCTCAGCAGTCCAGCTATATGGCCGTGAATTTTTTTAGATCAAAATCGTTTGTGACAGAATGATGTAGGTAATGTGGGTGAATGGCTATCCTTTAGCCTCCTGAGTCCCAGATATCATCGTGTCGTGATTCTCACCTAGTGCGCTTGATCCGCTGGGTACACTTGACGGAGACAAGGATGTAAAGTTGTCTCCTTACTTAATTAACACCTGAAAGAAATATGTTATTTTTACTGTTTTGTGCTGCTTCAGTGAATCCTTATTCCCCTCTGTGGTTTGATGCTTTCCCAGGGTAGCACTGCATTGTGGGCTATCCATCGGGATCAGACTGGAATTTAGGACTGGGCTATTTTATTGAGGGGGCCCCTTTAGTGTTCCATTTATTGTTGTAATTTTAGGCTTTATTTTTGCCGCCGCTTCTCCGATTGCGGTTTCTCATTTTCTTTTATTGGACGCTTGTGTCTAGCATTGTAACTTGCTGGATCTCATTCTTGTGCGGGTGCAGGGCAGGGATGCAATGGGTATTTGGAAATGTAACAGTCAGCACAACTTGCTGAGGTCTTACGCTGAGACCCGGCCTGTTTGTTGCACCATCTGGGATTAAATTTAAATCGGTGTTAAAATTGGCCTAAATCCATTCTGTCTCCCACTTCCAGTCTTCATGCTCCTTTGTGTTGACAGATGATTTCTGGCTTAGATTAAAGCACTATATGCCACAATTTGCCATAGTTCAAGTTGTAAGCAGGTTGCAGACAGGGGCATGAGAATACCTGGTGGCTCCGTCATACCCTCTGCCACAATAAATCTTGGATTGATCTGGCTTATCTACTCTCCTCTATTCCTCATGCTGAGGGGGGGTTACCCCTCTCTCTCCTCCCTCTCCTTATGCTTTGTTGAATGGCAATAGCAAATAAAAACTAGACAGTCCCACAAATGCTGACAAATGGGGAGAATTACTTGGGATCCCTAGTTTGCAGTTCGTAATGGCCTGGTAGGGGTGAGGGGATTAGTCTCATCACAAGCCACACCTGGACCCCACTTGCCAGTCGCACAACTAGAAGTAGCCCCCCTCTGTGCCTTAATGTATTTCCTCCGGTCGTGGTCAGCCTCTTTCCTACCTTGTTGGGCTTCACTTCTTGTTTCTGATGTGTATGGGGCATCCTCCCCCTCTGCTCCTGCCCCCAACTCCCTCCAGATCAGTTGCAGACCACCTGCCAGTGGTAGGTCACCACGGGCTATGGGTCGCTGAACTCCAGCACGAAGCAAAAAGGTAGACCGATCACTAGCAAACAATGAAGCTGAGACACAATTTTGCCAAGACAGCCGCAATACAGGCCGGACCAGTGTGCCACAGTGGCGCATGAAATCGCAGGCGAGAGGAGTCATGATGTGGCAAGAACAGCCAAAATCCAGCCGCGACCAGCACACCCTGCAGCGTGTCCCTCAGCTGGCCGGCGTCCCACTCACTCGCTCACGAAATTCTGTATCCGGCAAGAGTGTGTGGGTCGTGTCGTCTACTGGACTTGAACTGACTTATTCACCCATAGTAGCCAGCCAAATTAATCTTTCCCAGTTCTTCTCTACTGATCTGTGCATGTTTTCAGAGTCAACAAGATAAAAAGTCAAAATATGGTGGAAATGTGTATTTAAATAAAAATTGAAACTGAAAAACAGCCAAGTCCTTGGCACACCAAGGGTAATACCATATTATGGTGATGAATATTTGAAATATTTATTAATTTCTAGAATGTGTTGTTACACCATAATGTGTCCTGGTGCTGAGGATGGAGGTACAACAAACTGGAAATAATGATGGTAGCCTTGAACAGAAAGGTTTTCAAATGATGTCAGAATGTGAGGATGGTTTACAGTAAAGCACCATTCCAGTGTTGCCAGCCACCCTTACAAGATAATACAATACAGAAGTGCAGAAGTAGGAATTCATTTCTGGAGCTTAGCTATCTACTAGGATTATAAGGTTTTAGTTTATCCTGTTGTTAAAAGGGATCTGTTGTATGAAGGTCAAGATGACAATTTCAGAGAGGTTTAAAGAGAATCTGAAGAAATACAAAACCAATGAAAAGAGTCTAGGTGATTATAGATGGAGAATCTAGAAGCCAGACTATGAAGGAGGCGAGCAGCCGAGTTTTGCACCAATTCAAGATGTTTCAAAGTGGCTTTGGGTGCACCAAGAATGAGAACGTTTTGTACCAATTGAAGATGTTTTAGAGTGGCATTGGGAGTACCAAGAAAGATGGAATTGCTATAATCTAACCATGAAAGTATCAGAGTATGAACTATTTGTTGATGCTGATAGCTTAAGAAAAGGGAGACCTTGCCTGAGAAATTCTGATGCATGCATGTATGAAAGTAATGGTGTACATAATCAAAGGCAAGCATACAGTCAACAAATAGGAGGAGGTAAAACTGGGTTGTAGATGGTTAATGGATTGTGATGTAGTATTTGTTAAAGAAATGAGTCTTCAATGCTTTTCTGAATTGGAGCAGCTCAAACCAGACGTACTGCCATGAGTTAAGGCAGAGAAAAAAACTTCCTGTGTGTAAGGGGCATTTGTTTTTCAATAACAAACTCCCGCTTTAGGAATTGTGTTTGAAAAACACAAAACTTTTCTGAACGGGGGAGCACCTACAATACAACACCGACACAGAAAAGCTTCAGTGCTTTAAGAGTTAGAAAATTCTCTTTGTAAACGGCATTACATCTTCTTATTTCGATCTGCAGAGGGGTATGCATCCGGGATGCCCTTTATCTCCATTTCTTTTTAACTTAGCTTTGGAGCATTTGATGTCCAGATTGCGTCAAAATAGTAATATAAATGGATTTGAAGTGAATGATACCTAAGTTAAGCTGGCTGCATATGCCGATGATATTTTATTATTCATTTCAAACCCGCATTTCTCTATCCCAGCCTTTTTACGTGAAGTGGAACTTTTTCCTTCTGTCTCTGGCTACAAACTAAACAAAGACAAGTGTGAAACACTACCTGAAACAAAATATACTTTTAAAGATGATTTCAGTGTTTCAACCTTTTCCTGGAATTCTCAACATATTAAATATTTGGGACTCTTTTTACCCCTTAACATTCAACTACAATCTCTTTGTGTCTGGAGAAATGCACACAAAAAAATCTCCACCAGACAACTAGGTGGCTTCCCTTATATCTCTCCTGGTGAGGCCGTTTGGATACTATTAAAATGGCGCTCTCTCCTATTATTTTATACACCCTCTCTAATATTCCTGTTCCTATTCCTGAAAAATTCTTTAAAAAAATCAATTCTTTACTCTCATCATTCTTGTGATATAAAAAAAAATCGTGCATGTCACTGTTTCGATTAATAAAACCTAAATCAGAAGGTGAAGTGAATTATCCTGATTTTCTTAATTATCACAAATCCTTCTTACTTCGTCAAGCTTCTAGATGGCTCGATGACTCTTTGTTAGATTGCCCTCGTTGGGCAGACATTGAACATACATTCCTTTCTACTTTTTCATTTATAAAGAATCTTTCAACCGAAGCTGAGCCATTCTCAAAGCCTGGGGCGAGACTTGATGTGGGGTGGATGTGTGTGCGGGGGGCGGCAGGTGGTGGATATAGAGGGAGGGGTGTGTATGAATAATAGTTCTATTGCATGTCAGGAAGTGTCAATATGTTACCAGAGGTACTGCACAGATATACCATGTAATGATGAGAGGTGCATTTTTGTTTTTGTGTGTGTTAATAAAGTGTTTTAAAAAAAGAAAAAAAAAAAGTATCATTCTTTTACTCGTAGACCACAATCTTTATCTACCCCCATTATTAAGCACACTTGTAAACTCCAGGACTCTCGTTCATCATCAACTCCTACTGATGCAGCATCCTTTCTAAATTCTTCTTTATGACATAACAGAGCTATATTACTTTGTGGGAAACCTTTCTACTGGAAGTCTTGGAGACAAAAAGGTCTAATTTGGGTATGTCAACTTTTTTCTCAGAATAATGTTATATCTTTCTCCAGAGCTAGCCTACTCTTTGACTTACCTCCGTCTTTTCAGTCTAAATATAACCTTCTTAGCCAGGCTCTTCTCAATGCCTATATTCAAGTTTCTTCCCACTCTCCTTTCAGCTCATCTCCGATCAACAAATTACACAATCTCCTATATTACTCCCCCAGAGCTTCCACTATTTATGCTCATCTATGTTCTTCACCTTTGGTTAGACAAAAAACTAAGGTGGAACTCTCATGGGAAGAGGACTTTGGGATAGAATGTCTATTCTTATGTGGAATAAAATTTAGACCAAGATTTGAAGGTCTTCTAGAGCTGCGAACACCACTCAAATATTGTTTTTCATCTATAATAGGCTTTTATTCCACCCAGTCCTGTTGCATAAGAGACACATTGACATACCTGACATGTGTTGGTCTTGCTCTTACCCAACTGCTGACTAGCAACATCTTCTTTTCACATGCACACCTTTTTTGGAAATTCGTTTGGTTCCAGATCAACTTAATTTTTGGTTCTAGTTTCTCTTTCTCTACTATTCCTTTATTTCTAGGAAGTCTATCACCTGTTTGGGAAGACTGCACACACAATGTAAAGATTATTGATTTATTGTTAGCTGTTGTATTTCAACAAATCAAAAAAATTGGAAAGATTTGAATCAATTATAATTTCAGGCTTGGTGGTATGCAATGTGTTACAATCATAGACTTGACACAGCTTTTGTTCATCCCATTCATTTTGCTATAAATTGTTTGAATCTATGGTCACCAGTCACAATGTTTATTGATGCTAGTGCTAAGTGCTCCTTTTCCTTAACACCCATTCAGCAAGAAGTTGCCCAACCTCCGTGACATTCCTCCTTTTAATAACATATTGTCATATCTCTGTTTATTTCATTTTCATATGAATTGCACATATATTATCTTATTGCTTATAATGCTACCTTGTTATATTATCATTCAGTTGCATCCATGATTGTATGATATTTTACTTTCACGGTATTTGATTTCCTTTTTTATAGTATATATATTGTGTTCTTCATACTCTTTATTTCTTCATTCCTTGTTCTTCAATTAACTTCCTTTTTAAACTAAAGAGTTTAAAAACTCTGCCTATCTCGTGGAGATGACTTTATGTAGTGGGCTTTTCTCCCCAGGATAGTGGAGTACATCCCATACTGACCAAGCCTGTCAAAATTTAAATAAGACATTAAGGGACTGATGTACAAGGCATCTTTGAGGTTGCATGTGGCCCAATTCATGGAACTGAGCCATTTGCGATGTCAAAAATGCTTTTTTAAATGAACATACACCAAATTGCAATACAGTAACTTGTTACGGAAACACAATTTACGTTTGCGACCCAAATCTGATTTGGTATTTGGAAGGGGACATTTCGAGGGCATCCCTTTCAAAAGGCGAATCAGTATGGAATGTATTAAAGTTTTGCGACCAAACTCTGCTTGCAAAAAAATAAAAATTTACTGACTACAAATGCGGAGATTGTTATATTTTTATGTTTGGGGTCGACCTCTCTATTATGAATCAGCAGTGTGGAGATGTTTGCTACCTGGACCCCGTGAATGTGTATCGGGTGGTCTGCCCGTGATGTCAGGAAAAACGATCATAAAGAAGGCTGTGACTTGGCCACGCAGTTCCACAGCCAGTATTCAGTGGCAAAAGTTTGTACCTCATTATTAGAAAACGGTATTTCACACATAAAGAAGCCTGGCCCTGATAATACCGGCCACCAATGCAACAAATTGGCAATGAGTGGGCTTCACCCTCCCACCTTCGTACTCCTGCTCCCGGCACTGTACCTGCTGTGTTTCTGCTGGAGACCTGCGGAGCATCTGCAGCTGTGTTTGCTGCCGACCGCGCAGCCTGTTTCCGGCGCGGAGCGTCCCCTGCTTCCCTGCTGCCGGTATCGAGGCCTGCTCCGGCTGGGCCATCTGTTCTGGAGTTCGGAGAGTCCTCTGCTGCTCCTGATGCCCATGCCGAGGCCTCTTCCTGCTGGGTCATCTTTTTTAACACTTTAATACATTGGGGCAATATGTACAACGGATTTTTGCATCTGCGTGCGAATGGGTTAGTGTCTCGCTATTAGGAAGGGGCGTTCCAAGGGTGTCCCTTCCTAATTCCAAGTCTGTACCTTATGTACGAATGCAATTGCAGTCGCAAAACACTCTCAGTTTACCACCCATGAGTGCACAAACATTTTTTCAGAGCAGGCAGTGGTCCCAGGGACCACTACCTGCCCATAAATAACTAAACAAAAGCGTTTCTTTTTTTTTTTATAAATGCAGCCCGCCCGTTTTTCTTTAAGGAAAATGGGCTGCAATTAAAAAAAACTGCTCGCAAGAAATGCGCATGTGCGGGCATCCGCGCATTCGCATTTGTGTGAAGAAGTTGCCGGCAAGCAGGAAGAGGGAGCTCTTTTAAGTATTTTAAAATGAGGTCGGGTGGGCGGCGGGTGGCGGGCAGCTCTGCTTCGCAGCGGCGTGTGCGTAGCTCTGTCTGCTACGCCTACTTTGTAAACGGCGAAGCAGGCAGCGCTACGTGCACTCCGTGGGCGAAGCGGAGCACGACGCCCAGCCTTAATAATAAGTGGGCTGAACAATTTCTCAAAATATTGCTGAACAATTGCAATCCTTACGAATGTTTTCAATGTCCAGCACATATGAAGCAGAATGGAGAAATGTTCTTTGACCAGTTATGCAGGTTCAAAGGTCCCACAGAACATGACTTACTCAGATCCTAATTATATTGATTTAGCAATGAGTCTGTAACACAATGGCTCTTTCGAAATTCATACTGGAACATTTTGGCATGGGGATTTTGGCTCACTGAACAGACTTAATCCTTGCTTCTCAAGCTTTAATACGTACATTAGCAGCACAGAATGTGGTATAAACCTCTCCGAAATTATTTTCCTACATTTTAGCTCGAGAAATGAGGTGGGCTAGGTGAGGTATTTGCCATACACTGTAAATACCATTACCTCAGAGAAAGGTATTCACCAAATGTGGTAAGTACCTTGTATTCTGACTTTTTTGCTTGCGAATGAGTCATAACAGGCAGAATCAGTATTTTGCATACCACATTCTGCATGTTTTGTCTTTTTTACAGGCTGTTTTCCCAGATAAATCTTGGCAAGTTTGATCTGCTGAAATTTACCAGGGAAAAACTCTAAGAGTTTGGTAATTATCACACAACTCGTAATTCCAATTCCTGCGCAACCACATATATCCATCGAACTGTAGCCCTGCATTTGTAATCAGGGCTTTTGTTACAATAGGCTTTGCTCCTATCGAGCAAATTCCAGAACCACTGAGTGGTTAAGCAGAAGAGATACCCATGAAGTTGCCCTAATACATATTTATGCTGAATATTATATAACCTTTGGCCTTACATACTCGTGTGATGCAGTAATATTAATGATATATGGTGTACTAAAGATACAGAAGGTTAATTTATTGTGTCTTTTGACATACATATGTGCATATTAATGATTTTCCTTTTTCAGAGACATCTGGATTGCTGATATTAATCCTCTATAGGTTTGGAATGTAAGGTGGTGCGCTAAAATGCATTTAATGCAGTGCATCTGCCAGGGATTAGTGAAAATGAAGTACACATGCGTTCAATGCTTTATTTATAGATTGTCATTTTGGAATAATAAAACATGTATTAGTTTATTTTGCTACATACATGTGTACAGTATAATATACTTGATTCCTTTATAAAAAGAAATAATGTATTGGATTATATGTAGGGTATAGAATTAATATACATTTAATGAAAACTGCTAAGTTAACATGATGGTGGGCCTTTAGCTTACAGTCCGGACATTTAATACTAATGTGAAAGTTGTTTTTCTGCATGTTTTACCTCTGCAGGAGCAGAGCAAAGGCATTCATTAGTTAGTGAAAAGCACATTATATTTCAGAGATAGTGAAGCGAGGAAGAACCGCAAGGTTGAATGATTTTAATAGATAACAAAGGGAGCGTCAGCACTTGGTACTATCAGACAAAGGGAGGTATCCAAGAACCCCTTGGAAGAGGAAACTGGAGTATGGGAATAGCGTTCAAGGTGCCAAGTTCCAGTCGCGGCCTGTGTCACAGCAAAGCGGCAGGTGGGGGCAGGCGGACAAGCCAAAAAAACCAAAAATAAATTCACCTGAATTCCGACGTATTGCCACATTGCCGCTCTTATGTCTCCATTGCAGGCACAGGCTCCGAGACTGCCCTACAGCCAATCCTGATGCTGCTTTCATAGCATGAAAGCAGCATCAGGAGTGGCCTGAGTGCCCTCGATTTGAACTCTCACAGAGATTGGGAGCCTGTGCCTGCTGTCTTCAACCCGGCAACGCAGCTCCGGTTGGAGACAGCTTCAGTGCGCATGACGGTTTGGGCGTCATGAGATGGCCAGGCAAACCGTCATGCGCACTGATAACAGTGCCCTTACTACTCCCTCTCATGCCTTTGATCCCCATTGGCCTGCAACATAGACTCCACAGTATGGAAAAAAATTAAATGATTATAAACATGCTTTATTATAATTTTATTTTCCAAGTTTTGCAGCTGCTGACGGCGGGTGCGATGCTCCTCCATCATAGTGGAGGAGCCACCGCTCTCAAGTTATTTCTGTGGAGCTGGAAACCTAGTCTGATGTGTATGAGGTCATATTTCTTGAATGTTTTTTGTGCATTTTAACTAGTGAACCCGTCTTGGGTTTGGTTAGATTACCCTTTGGACACAGAGAGGTACCGACCTCTTTTGTAATCTCTGATTGTGTGGCTTTATGCTATACATGTCTCCTTACTCATAGAACTTCTACAGAGGTTCTGATACTGACACCTTTCTTGCTTCCTTGATTCAATAGGGCTTTTCCCTATCTTTAGTTTAGTTTTGGGTTTAGTAGATGTTGCAAATCTTTTCCATGTGTGGGGAGAAGTATCGAAACCATTTGTCTAGTCATCAAATCCTTTTTCTTACTTTTACATAGCTGCAACAGAGATCCTTTTATGCTCTTTGCTGTTGAGGACCACATTGTATTTCACTTTGGTCTTCCTTTGATTATCCTGTACTTTTATAGTATGCTCTTGAGCTAGATTAATATTTTTCTGGCTTTGAGTTTGTAGTAAACCTTTTAACTTCAAGGTACTGACTCAGATTTGTATTATGTGATCCTAATTGTTGCACTGCATTTAGAGATTACAATTTGCTGTTTACCCCTTTTGCTCTCCGGCTATTATAAAGCTCTATTGACCATAGTAAATTGGAATAAATGGGCCAGAGCAAATATCAGGGGAAAAAATCAAGGATTTTCATTTTGAAGGTTTTGCATAGCGCGAACCAGACCCTTGCGGATATCAGAGCTCTTTACAGGGCAGATGTAAACAACCGAAAACAGGTGTAGAAATATATAGGCGATAATAAAACAAACTAGCACCTGGTACAAAATAGCAGCAAAATATCAGGAGATAAACATAGTTCAAGTGAATTTGGCCATGAGGATAGATTGTGGTCCTTATCACACCTGCTAATTTCTGAGTGCAATAAAACATTACACAATTTCATCATTTTCATCATCAAACCTTTTATTTCGGCTGAACGCCATACAAAGTTACACACATAAAATTCAATATAATTAAAAACATCTGCACACTTCCTTTTCACAATAAGCTAAAAAGCAGCAATAAGTCAAGGTGAATAATTATTGAATAAAACAGTTCTTGTCACCACTATGTATAGTATATACTTTTCCTAGGGGGAACTGGGTTATCCTATTATACAAATATCCACCATAGAAGTAAAATTTCATATAGGAGTGGAAAAATACATTGACAAGGCATACAAATGACATAATCCCCAATATCTATATTAGAAGTTTAAAGGAGGGGAGAAGGTAGGATGCTGAATAGGCCTTCTGGGACTTTTTCTATGGGCTAACTATCATAGATGGAGAGTTATCTATAACCTTCTTTCTCTGAAACCAGGCACAGAGCAAGTAGTATGAGACTGCTAAGGCTAGTAATTCCCTTGTGTCGCTCTTGAGAAGCCTTACTGCTTCACTAGAGTGTCTCACTCCCATAGATTTGAGTGCCACTATCAGCCATTTCTTACTCGGAATCCTGTATTGGGAGCAGAAAAACATGAAGTGCTCTACTGAATCCACAATGTTGGGGCACTTTGTGCAAAACCTAGATTTTGAGGGTGCCTTATCCCATTCTATGGTGTGGGTTCTCAGGGGCAATATGCCACACCTAAATTGGACATATGAACATTTAGTGGCAGATTTAAAAGCCCCTTGTGCCACCGGTGCATCACTTTTAATATGGGAAAATGTGAGGCACCTGCGGGGCAAAAGGCTTGTAAATAAGCCCCTTCGAACAATATGGATGCATTTGGTCCATATAAGGCTCAAGGCTGGGTTCACATTGGTGGTTGAGGAACTGGCCAGTTATATTGTTATCTGGTATACTTACCATATTTGCCGCAAAGCTGCGTCCCAGAACCGATTCTTTACTTCCTGTGCATCACTTTTTATGATCAGCTCCGGGGTGTTCCATAAATTAACCATACCTATTCTGTGTGATATATCTTTTACGGTCTTCAGCCAAGGTGTGCTCTGGTCCCTGTGAAGAGCCAGAAACCCTTTTTCATAGTCCGTATAAGCTGCTAGTTCACTACTGGACCAAAGTCTAATCCAGTATAACAAGGGTTTGACTAAAATTGTTAGATCTACTGGGTTAAGGGCTAGGTCAAGGCTCAATAGGGTAATTGGGAAACTTGGGGGGAGTTTCAAAAGACTCCTTATAAACTTATTTTCTATCCTTGTCAGCATCTTTGCAGAGGCGTAACCCCAAATCTCATCTCCATAAATCGTGGATGCTTCAGCTGATGCTCTATCTTCAGTAGTAACCGGTGACAGAGCGCCTCCTGAGGCAGCCCTATATTTTCTCCCTATAGCCGAGGTTTTCATTTGGAGGATGGAATGACTTTTTTCTAGCTGAGGGTGCCAGGACTGGCTATCACTTAACCTATCTCCAAGGTAATAAAAGTACAATACTTTCTCAAGGGGGGGCCCCCTCTATGGACACATTTCCTTTATATGTTCTGTGAGGATTAATGGTCATAAATCTAGAATTAGCGTCTTTTAATTCTAGACCTCTTTCCTCACAGAAGGAGACAAAGGCCTTTAATTCTGCATGCAGCCCAATTGGGGTTCGCAGGATTAGCATGGTGTCATCCGCAAACTTCAAAATAGGAGTAGACACACCTGCTATTTTAAGGGCATCATGTTTGCAGTCCATCCGTCTGCCTGCTGCTCCATTAATATATAGGCTGAAAAGGGTGGGGTCAAGGACGCACCCTATCTGTCAAGTCCCCTGCATTATTCCACCTGACCTTTGCGTACGTGTTTGCATGTAGGAGTTTCAATAGCCTTAACAAGTCTAGGGGGATGCCATCCGAAACATCCCATAGCGTTTCCCTTGGGACCAGGTTAAAGGAAGCCCTCAGATGGATGAAGGCGACATATAGATGGTCATGCTTCAAGGTGACATAGTTCCAAGTTATCGCCTTGAAGCGGAGGACCTGGTCCAGTGTGCTGATCTTTGGTCTAAACCCTGCTTGTGCCTCATCTAGGATGTTGTTCTGGTCTATCCGATCATTAAGTTTGAACAACATCTGCCTGCAGAAATGTTTCTGAGTGTTATCCAGCAGGCCAATGGGCCTGTAATTAGAGGGGATTGATCTTTCTCCCTTTTTGTAAATTGGTATAATAATCGCTCCATGCCATGTAGGGTTATTTTTTAGGATGCTGATAAATACAGCATTCAGGTATGGTACCCAGATGTCTGGTTTGAACAAGAAGAGATCACCCGGTATACCATCCATCCCTGGCGCCTCTTCTTTTTTCATTTGATTTACTGCTAGATGAGTTTCAGCTAAGATAAAACAGGGATGACCTTTTGACAAAGCAAGTCCACTGCTCTCTGCGTGGATTACATTTCTCACATCGGAACTATTAGCCCCTATGGGGTGGCTTGCTAGGTTGTTTTGTTTCCTATTGCCCTTATACAAACCACTGAAATGTGAGACCCATGTTTCAGGTTTTATAGCCAATTCTAGAAGAATTAACAGATATCAATTTCCAAAAAGTCTTATGGTATCCCTTTTATAGGGTTTCAGCCATTAGCAACAACTAATACTCCTCCCACTCCCTTTTGGCTTTACATAACATGGTTTTATACCTATTTATGGCTTCTGAAATTTCATGTCTTAGGCCCTTTTTGATGACACTTAGCCCTGCCTCTTCTTGCCAATGACAGGCAAGGACAGGCCCGCTTTGCCAGGGCGTGGTTCGCATGCGGCCTGCGTGGTGGGCGCACGTAGTGCTTAAGAGCGCATGGGCAGCCCCTCCTTCTGCTTGGCAATGGCTTCAGGGGCTTGGAGTCCCCCACCAAACCGGCAACAGCAAAATGCTCAAATCAATACTCAGCGCTAGAAAATCTTGAGACTTTGGAGCACAACTCCCCACAACTGCACAGGGAGGGAGATATTGTTAGGGCCTTTGCGAGCAATCATTCTGCGAGCATAGATGACCAATTATCTGCACTAAGAAATTAAATTAACTCTTTAAGGGAGAGTATGGAAAGGATGGCCAGGTTACTAACAGCTAAGTTGGACACTCTCACTGTTTTAGCCAAAAGGCCATCGAAACAAGCCATCGAGACCGGGCATGGTGCTCCACATATGATCAAGAGCATGACCAACAATCAAAACGGAGGGCAGTATAACCATGTGAATCCTAACTTCTGTGCTCACATCATAAAGGAAAGGTTGCCGGCCCATACCTTTACAGTACCTGACTATTCTTCTCTGCGAGAACGGACGCATGTAAAAGCTAGAACAGTTAACAGAAGCCCCAGACCACATGCGACAACTGCTGGGATTTCTAAATCACATGTGGTAAGATGTAACTACATGTACCCTAAGGGCCTCAACAAGGAGGGAAGGCTGTTGACTTCCACTATTGTGTTAATCTTGTGCTTTTAACTTCACGCTACCTTCGGCCCCCACTTCCGGGTTGTGCCACTTAGAGCCGCCATTTTGGTTAGTGCGTGCTCTAGTGATTGAGAAGGGCGGGGTTTTAAAATGCGTGCTGTGCGAATGCACCGCTGGCGTGCCTAAGGCAAGCCCATCTGCGCCCGTCAGCGTCCCAGAGACGGCCAGCGCCAGCCACTATGCTGGTGACGCCATCCAAAATAGCGCTAGCACTATTCAGTATAATAGTAAGGAACTGTTTTCCCTTAACACTCTTAATTGTAGAGACTGTGTGAGATGGGATGCTGCGTCTAACAGATCCTACTCTTGTGATAAGTGTGAGCTTGCTTTTTCCCAGTCCCCCATTTCCTCTGCTGATTAGCTTAGGGCGGGGAAGGTGTTGGTCACTATTAAGGCGGCACTTATAAATGCCCGCTCTATGTCTAAACACTGCCAGGACAGCTTTGAGCTACTCACTGACGCGTTTCTTGATATACTGTTCTTGACTGAAACATGGCTTACTCCATCTTCTTGTCCAGTCATTGAAATGGCCATCCCCACAGGCTTCAAAATTGCCTGTGCGGAAAAACGGACGGGCGGGGGTGTGGCAATAGTGGTTAAAGAGGAATCAGAGTGTCTATTCACTCAACTTACGGATTCGCCCGATGTTGAAGCTTTGTATTTCTGCATTCAAATTTCCCCTCACCACTGCCTGGGTGGGATTCTGCTGTACCATCCTCCTGGCCCAATAGGCCCCTTCCCAAAGTTACTGGATACTTGGATCATACCCAGATCTTTGCATTACTCCCATTTCCTGCTCCACGGGGACTGTAATATACACATGGATAATTTGGATGGGAATGACACGTGTGATTTCTTAGCCTTGATGCACTCGACCGAACTTAAACAGAGGCAAGGTATCGTTGGTGCTGCATGGAAATGGTTAAAGTTCTTCCTCGATAACAGAACCCAGCAAGTTTGGATTCCTGAGGGACCCCAAACAGGTGTCCCTCAGGGATCCATACTGAGCCCTTTGTTATTCAAAGGGCTCAGTATTCAAAGGGCTCAGTATGTTATTCAACTTGTATATGACCCCTCTAATCCAGCTAGCCGAGGATCTTGGTGCTAAAGTGGTAGCTTAAGCTGATGATACTCAGCTTATATTCACCTGGAAAAAGCATGAGACTGCCTGTCTGCTGTGTTCAATTGGTTTACCTCTGCCCAGTTGAAATGCAACGATGATAAAACAGAGATACTGTTCTTTGTGGAATTCCCTTCGTTGTTCTGGCATGACTGTGGGCCTGCTGATGTCCCTCGACCATCCCCTTCATGTCTTTCAGTGAAAAATCTTGGAATCTAGTTTGACGAAAAACTCAGCTTTGTCAACCAGATCCATAAACTTACTGGCACCTGCTTCGGTATTCTGAAGCTTCTTAGAACAATCTTGCCCCTGCTGCCCCTCCCCGCCAAAGAAACGGTAGTCCGGGCCTTGGTCACCTCCTGTCTCGATTATGCGAATGCATTGTATGTGTGTGTCTTCCGGGCTACCTAATGGATAAGTTACAGGTTGTTGAAGAATGCTGCCGCGCGGCTGCTGCTGGACTTACCCAAACATACTAGCGTGAGGCAGCATCTTCGCAACTTGCATTGGCTGCCGATCAAAGCTAGGGTCATGTTCAAGGCCTTAGTCATGGCCTATGCAGCACTCTACAAGTATGGCCCGGCGTATCTGAGGAAACATTTCTCATTTTATGTTCCGGGCAGACTCTTACGCTGATCGAACATGGGCCTGGCCTCCATACCCAGAATCCGCCTGAAAAGAAAGGGGGTCAGCTCCCTGTCCTATCTGGCTGCTAAATCTTGGAACTCTCTTCCCCCTGAGCTCCATAGCCTTCAAAACCCTACTCAGTTCAGGAAAAAACAAAAAACGTTCCTATTCATTTAAGCTTGTTTCCTTCTGCCTCTATCTCCGTACTCAGTTCATGTTCTCTCTGGGCTCGCGCCGGGATAATCCTCTGAGTAGCCGCGCGCATTATAAATCACCACTAACTAACTCTCCCTAGGTTAAATAATGCCCCCTGGCGAGTTTGTTGCAGGCACAACATAGTATAGTAGATGGGAGCTTTAGATCTTGTGCCCGAACCAAAGAAAATGGATTAAATGAGACACCCCTGATAATAGATGCGGCAAAGCTTTTGATCTCTTTATGATTAAAACCCCTAAAATCCAAAGCCCATCCCTGGAGAGCTGGGAAGCATTGTTAAACAAGGTGATCCATTGGATTCGGTACAAATTGGGCTGTAGATCTATAATTAGGGGGGATATATGCAATGTCAAAGGGTTTTCAACTGATAACCAACAGTGGGATTATGTCGGAGTGGCCTTTAATGACAATGTCCTAGCAGAAGGCTTACTCGCACTAGAACTACATTTCAGACCATCTAATGACACCCATATAAAATTAAAACTTAACTCTCCAGCGATTAACCTAGACTTGCCATTCAGAAATAACCAAAATCTACCCAGAATCAATTGGCAATCCAACCCCATGGAAATGTATAGCCTCACAAACACTTCAGATATTGATTGACTTAGAAACAAGAGCCCTGATTGACCTGCAGCTCTAGATGGACAGTATCCACCTATAGTTGCAGGGAATCCATCTATTATATCTCCCATTGCAAATTCCAAGACAAGTGTTAGGGGCATTGATACTTCTAAAAGTAGAGAAGATCATTCGATACAACAGACCGAATACATTGGCTCTACCTCGAGGACCCCAGTAACGATAAAGACAGACAGTCTAAATATGCTATCATGGAATGTAGCGGGTATCAAGTCCAAACTCCAAGACCCTGAGTGGAGCATGTTTGTTGACTCCCATCATAATTTTCACCACTTTTGAATCTAATTTACACTCAAACAGGAGAAATGGGGTCGGAGGAGGGCGTAGGTGCTCTGGAAATTGGGGCAGTAGAGAAAATAAGGCATGGTGGCAGTGATGCCTTATGGGGATGAAGTCTCCTCAGATCGACCAGTCACCCATGCAGTTCCTGGAGGGATGCAAAATATATGGATCCAAGCTAACAAAGGCAGATTTGCTCACCAGGGCATTGTTTCAACCCCTGACCACCCTTTGCTATTCTCCAGTACTGACAACCCCCCAATCAACTCCATCGATTGGTACAAGCAGACCCAGTTGCCTCCTAAATGCATTTATATGACTTATATATCTTATGTGCCCAAAGCTCCCTTCTATGCTAAATACTAAGGTAAAGACTCCCTAACTAATATGTATTATTTTATTTATTTATTTATTTATTTACTCATTTATATAGCGCAAATGAGTCATCCCCACAGGGATCTCTTGGCGCTTAAAGAAATGAGTACTCATAGTCAAAGTCTCCTAGAACAGCCACGTCTTCAAGAGTTTCTTAAAACAGGATATCTCGGTACAAGACCGGATCTTCTCCGGTAGAGTGTTCCAGTGACTAGGGGCCAGATACGAAAAGGCACAGCCCCCCATTTTTGCTCTGTTTATTCTGTGAGGGTGTAGAAAGTTATGGTTGCTAGATGAGACATTGACTATAATTGAGGAGGTTTTGTTTTCCACCGAGTGGGAATTCCAAACACCACGAAATGTGGTGATGGAGTGCGTCTCCCTGGCACTCACAAAAAACAACTTCATGTATGGAGACACCTACTATCTACAGAAGCACGGGACCAGCATGGGGAGCACGTTCGCTCCCAGTCTATCTGGTCTCTACGTGTACAATCTGGAGTCCAAGAAGATCCTGAACTCCCATAACCCATTCTACCAAAATTTAAAAATGTGGAAACGGTATATAGATGACATACTGGTAATTTGGGAAGGGGACATCCCATCCATTGAAGCCTTCATGGTATGGCTGAATGAACAGAACAGTTTTCTGAAATTTACTACTACCACCTCATGCACCAATTTGGTTGTCCTGGATCTCAACATTTACCCAGATGAAGGTACCCTAAAGACCACGACACACTTCAAACCGACAGCTAACAATTGCTTACTTATGTACAATAGCTTTCATCCCTGCCATTTGAGGGAGAACCTTCCCTACGGACAATTCCTCCGCCTCCGGAGGAATTGAACAGAGTTGCATATTTACAGGAGCCAGGCAGCTGACTTAAAAACAAAACTCCTGAAACTGAACTATCCTAAAAATTTCGTTGACAAGGCCATGAAAAGGTCAAAAAACAATAATCTGGACTCACTGTTGGAGGACAAAGTGACGACCAAACAAGAGGAACGACCCATCTGTGTTACCACTTTTAACACACATTTGAATCAGATCACCAAGATGGTGAACAAACACTGGAGACTCCTCAACAGTTGCCAATTAAATTTCCCCAATCCAAAGTTTGCTCACAAGAGAGGGAGAAATTTAAAAGACATGCTTGTCCATACAAGACCTACGAGACTCCCACTCACCAGACCTAGGGACCAAGTATTATCACCAGTTCAGGGACACCATCCATGTGGCAACTGCAGCACATGCCACCTGACATGCAAAAGTAGATTTTTGAAATCCAGGAATGGTAGTGAGTGGGAACAAAGAGGTTTCACTAATTGCAATAGCAAGAACATTATCTATATGATCACCTGCCCATGCAGCTTGGAATATATTGGAATGACCACGAGACCCATCAAAATTCGTATTGGGGAACATAAAAGCAACATTCACTGCAGAAGAAGTACAGCCAAGATGGCAACCCACTACCTTACCCACAATCACGGAACGAGTGATTTAAAGTGGACCGTAATTGAACAACTTAGTAGTGAGATTGGACTCTTCAAGAAGAAACAAAGATGGGTGTTCCGTCTGGGTACACACGTCGAAGGGCTCAACGACGAAATACCATGGAACCAGTTCTCATGAGATGGTTTTATAAAAAACTGGAATCCCTAGACTTGATACACTTTTGTAAACCTCATGATAAACACCTTTTTTGTCACAAGACAACCTCTGAGGGACCCCTACCAACTCTTGCTCCCTCAGTGGGTACACTTTTGCTACCCAATTTAATAATTTGAAAACCTCCCCTACACCTGCACAATATTAGCAGTGCAATGACCGCTACCTTTCAGGGTACTCATTGGAAGAGTCTCTTTTTTTTAAATGTTCCCCCTTTTGTCTTGAAATTGCACGCTACAGGTACCCGTAATTTTGGGAGGGCACATGTTTGCCATTATCACCTGGAATTCACTCTAACTACAAGCATAGTCACTACCACTATCCTCCTCAATAGCGGTTCGCTCTTTCGCTCTCTCCCCCCTCCCCTTTTTTCATACACGGAAGTGGTACCATCCACGTACCACCGTCCTTCTGGTTATTATAACTTCTTAGTTAATACCCAGTCTTTATCGTTTTCTCGTCCCGTTTCTAACATTAGGTTAGCACAGCGTTTAACCTTTAGAAACAACGCATACGTCATGACGCATACGTCGTATCCGGTGACTACGTCACGCTGCAGCTCAACGCACCGGAACCCCTCTTGAGAAGCATGGGGAGTTAGCACTCCAGCTTCCTGAGCCCGACTAAACTCAGGTGCATCCGATCAGATGGTAACTCCGGAGCGGGAATGCTAATTCGTAACCGTATTTAAACCCCTCCCCGACCAAGCTCCATTGTCCAGCGGAGCCGTGGGAAGGCCAGACACGGCGGGGCAGTGTCCCAGGAGCAGTGAGTACGGCATAGTCCTTCGCACTTTTGGAAGGCTTGTTTCAGGCTGAGGCAACCACTTTGGAAACAAATCTCCTATGTATTTTTCTCCCTCTAGGTTGCAATTATAGGCACCCCTCCCACCCGAAACAGGCTCATGGGGCACGTTTTCCTTTGAATCCAAGTAGGTTAATTTTTCCCTAACACGATGCCTTTCCTGATAAAATTTTATTAACTATACGTTATTTGATGAAATATGACACCTACCCTACGGATCAATAGGCCGGATCCTTTGACATAGTGTGTGTGCTTTATGTTTTATGTGCGTGAGTCTTTGTACGTTGTCTTTTCTTCCATTTAACAGCAGGACACACCACCATCCAACTGCACAATGAATAATGATAAGGAATTCAAGTTCACTCATCTCACTTCCTTTGCAGGTTTTTATTATGTCACGATGGTTGGCCTTGTTCTATGTCTCGCATTCTAATACGTATAACACCATTTTCCTTCCAGATAAATTGATTCAAGATACCTACTAAGGTATTGTATATTGGGCATTGGGAATCGACGTGCACATCATTACTATATATATTTATGCATGAATACACCTGTCTATTGAAGATTAGTGTAAATTTATACACCACATAAAATAGTGAGTGTAGATAGGGATCTGTTAAGTCCTGAAGAAGAAGCCTGGGGGGGCTTCGAAACATGTTGACTAACCCAGGAGGCATAGCTCATTGAGGCATACATACCTCTGTCCCCACTTTTTTAACAATACCAGCTCACAGGTGTATTAAAAAATATTTTCTAACCGACGAGCCAGGTATTTTTTAACCTCACTTTTCGATCCACTTCCCGACCCTCCCACTCACACTCCTACACAACACATAGTCGTCTCACAACAAAAGTGCTCCCGCGTATCCGTAGGTCGTAGCACGCCCCGTCCCGTAGAGGGGCGGGAAGACCCCCATGATGAAGCATGACACCAAGGGCCCTTTTGGTGTGTGAGGGGTATTTAAAAGCACTATGTGTATTTCCCACCATTGTAGGAAGCATACCTAACTTGGGAGAACACAGTCTTTGAAACTGTTAAGGGTGGATCTTCGTGGTATATAGCACACCCTTCCTAGTCACAAAGAGTTCCAAAAAGGCATATATCAAATGTGTATATGTCCTGACAAAATGTAATAAAATTCTTCAGTCCACATGTGGGTATATCCTATTCAGATCATTTATAAATTCTCAAGGATCGTCCACGAATCACATCCATTGGTAAAACGCATTTATTCATATAAGACAAATTCCCAGCAGTTATAGAAGCCAACACGTGTTTCGTCTGTACACATCTGTATTCAGACTTTTTCAAGGCAGAATGGATGGAACGTAAACCAGGGTTTCATGACGCAAAGGGTCCTCCTCATCAGTAGTGTCCAGATATACGCCAACTAGTTGTATAATTCCTTGAATAGCTGGTAGGTCTATTGTTATATCCGTGATACTGACGTAATAGTGCTGCTAATTGTTGTAGCTTATAGTCCAAAACCCTGAAACCCCCAACTTGAGCCAGTAGTGCCCCACATCTAGTTTTGAATGTAATCCTCCAAGTGGTAGGGTAAAATGAACCCTTATTCCCGATAGAATATCTGGGTTGATGTTAAATAGTTCACCGGGCCGAACCCTGATAAGTCGGTCCCCTCTCAAGTCAGAGTGACTGGTTAACACACCGGTCCGTGTAATTATCCGTGACCACAAGGAAGACTTCTCGTTATTTATAAATGGAGTAGTCCAGTACCTTTCTGAGGTCCCTGCAGATGCCCCCGACCTAGGAGGCGACAAAGTGGCAACACTGTTGTTTTCTGATGACACGTTGTTAGTCTCTAAAACCCCTAGAGGGCTAGAATTGGTTTTAGACCACTTCAAGGCCTTCTGTGATTCCAGAGACCTAGAAGTTAACACCTCGAAGACAAAGCTTCTAATGTTGAACCTCAAAGAACATACAAAGGGAAGTTAACATTGGGTGTGGTCCCGCTGGAGAGAGTGAGTACCTTTGACTGTCTGAGTATCACTCTCTCCATCAACATGTCTTGGAAGCCCCAAGTATCAAACCAAACTCTCCATCATTGACAGATAACCGGGGCTTTGACCAAAGAGCATAGGACCTCCCATAGTAAGTCGGTAGAAGCTCCTCTCATATATATGACTGCAAGGCAGTAGGCTCAGCACTGTATGGTGCGGAACTGTGGGGATTCAAAAACATGGAAGGCCTCCTAACTACAAAGAACAGCTTCCTGAAGGCCCTGGTTTCACTCCCTCAGAGCACCCCTCTTTACCCACTAAGGCTGGACATGAGACGAGCCACCATTATCAAAAAGGCCAAACTACGATCCCTATTATTCTGGCTTCGCTTAAAATCGCCCCCTGAGTTGCTTCCTTATGCTGCTGCCCTCTCTGAATCTGATCACTTTAAGAAAATTACCTGGTTTTGCGAGGTAAAATCTCTGCTCATCGCAATCAGTCTAGAGGGGCTGAGGGAACCTAAGGATCCAGCACGGCTGCCTATCAAGGAATTGCTAAAGAAACAATATTGGCATTCGCTGGCTCAGTCCTCTTGTTCATATCTGTCCTGGTGTCGCTTAACCATGGAGTTCATGGAGTTTAAGCTGTGTGCCTCATACGAACAATATCTGGGGGCTATTACGATTCCCCAGGATAGGAAGCTGTACATGCAATTTAGATTTGGCTCACTTCCAGTGAATTCCCCAACAGCTTCCTGGCATCAGCCATCCATTTTTTCACAATTTTGTCTAGGCTGTCCCCTTGCTGTTGAGTCAATAGGTCACATATTTTTTGCCTGTCCACTGTATCAGCGGCCGAGAGCCAAATGGCTTGTTCTCATCTGTAAATGTTTTGGTATTCAATGCCATCTCGAGGCACTGCACATTCTAAAATCTGACTCTAGCTTACTGGTAGTCTGCTCTGTAGCAAAGGTTCTTGGCATTATGTGGGCAATTCGAAGTCTGTTGAAATTGTAACATTGTTATATTTGTCAATGTACAACACTTTTATGTACTTTTGATGGTGCCATGATGTTTATTTAATCTCTGTGTAACTGTGAAAGTGGCGATTTGAACTGGTCTAGTCTTTTAGCGCTATTCTCATTACCAAGTCATTATGGCAGGCCATGCCGTTTACATTTGTTTAGGGACAGGCCCTTGCTGATCCTGTTTTGTAGCGCTCTATCACATTTTATTCTCTTATCCAATTTGTAAGTAATGGAGCAATACTTTTAGCTGATCACCAGCGTATTTTTGTATGTACTTAATAACCCTGTATGTATGACTTGTATGCAGTTGCACTTTTATGGTCTGAGGACCGAAATAAAATTTATGATGATTTGTGCATGCCACATTTGCAGTAATATGCTCCTACTTCCTGTTTTTTTGTACTGCTATAAGCTTAGGAGAGAGAACAGGAACTATTGGTGGACACCGGGCACTCAGACTTTAAGTTAGAGTAATAACTGGAGTGATTTCTTGTAGTTGGTCGAAATAGGAGTCAATGCTTTTTTGGTGCTTAACATTTTTTCCCTTCCCCTTCTCATTTATCGCTTTCCCTTGCTGGTTCGGCCATTTTGCCTTTGATTTAGGAGCTAACAGGTCCTCCACTTCCTCAATAAGTTCATCAATTTCGTCCATGGTGCAGTTGTCGGGGCATGTCTTGGAATATTTCTTGCGCTGCATGCTCCCTGGATTTTATCTGTAGCCTTCCTTTTGCCCATAGCTTATCCTCATTAGTTCGGAGCCAGGCCCAGTGTCTGTTTAGAGAGAGTTGGTAAACCGTTTTTAGAGCCTGCAACACCAAATTAGAGCATGTTGTGCTTACAGTTTGAGATCAAGGGGGGCGGCCGTACCCTGCCTCTTCCTGACACTGACAGGCAGAGAACGGCCCGTCCTTGGCCTGGGCTTTGCCCAGGCACGACCCGTGCGCGGCCTGCGCTCGTATGTGCCACGGGAGACACTGCACACTTTTGTGGTGTTGGCAAGCCCCTCCTCCTGGGCTAAGCGCAGGTTCCTGGGAGTCCCTTGCCAGAGTCTGCAGCAGCCGGGATGCACAACCGGCAGAATCTACACCCTGCGCTGCAGGAGATACAGCACACTTTTGTGGTGTTGGCAAGCCCCTCCTTCTGGGCTGAGCGCGGGTTTCTGGGACTGGGAGTCCCTCGCCAGAATCTGCAGCAGCCGGGTGTAAAGTTGCTGCTTTGTATGTGGTGCAAGTACCTCTCAAGGATGTGCTGGAGACAAGTAGTAACTGTTCAAATTGCCTTTATTGACATTTAAGATCACCTCACCGAGAGAGCACCGGGCTGCAAGCTCCGTTCGCTTCTCTCGCGCCGCGCTATCTAACGCGCATGCGCAGTAGCGTCCAAGATGGCTGCTACGCGCATTCCTACCCTGACGTAGTGCACGTCAACTAGACCGCGACACTACATATCTCCCCCTTTTATACCATGCAACACAAAGCACCTAACCAGGTGGTCAGTCCATTTCATAGTCTCTGAACTTGGCTGGTCTCACCACTGCTCGCCCAACCCGGGTTTGTCTTACCGGGGTGGTGTGTCCTTCTTGACCTCCTTCTGCGACCGGGCTCCCTCTTCTACCTTCCGGAGTGCCCTTGCTCTCTCTCACTCCATCCTCATCGTCTTCCCGGGCTTTCTTCTGGGGCCCATCCTTCCAGTATGTCTCTCTCACCGCCTTGTTCTTCACTCCTGTTCTCTCCGCATTCTCTCTGAGGAGCTCCTGCTTCCCTTGTCGCCCCTTCTGGTGGTGTCGCCCCTTCTGCGTCCTCCCGGGGCCATTGTAATATTTTGTTGCACTTGGCCATGCGGTCATGGGACCACACGTTACCATCACTGAGCAACGCTGCTCGATCGTACACTTCTTCCACTCTTAGGGGTGGGGAGTACTTTCGTTTTAGAGTTGCCAGCTTCACTCTGACCCACTCCCCTTTTTACAACACTGTCTCCTTCACCTTTCTGTTGCAGTTGTAGTGTTCTGTGTACATGCATTGTGCCTTCTCCAGGTTGTGTTGTACCACCGCTGGAGACCACTTGCTGGTGATTGTCTTCTCTTGCCAAGCAACATTGTCTCTGGTGAATGGTTGCCTTCCTCGTAGGATTTGGAAGGGGCTGTACCCCGTACCGGCGGGGCTGATGCAGTATGCCCAAATGGTGTTTTGTACTTCCTTTTCCCAGTCTTTGCCCCTCGTGATGGCGGCCTGTATGGAACCCATGAGCACCCTATTAAACCTTTCCACTTGTCCGTTACTGGCCGGATGATATATCGACGTGTGTCTGAGTAGAATGCCGTTCCTTTCGGCGAATTTGGACCATTTGTCCGAGGTGAATTGGGGACCATTGTCACTGATTATGGTTCTGGGGATGCCTTCCCTGAGGAATACCTCCTTGAGGAAGCGCAAAATTGCGTCTGTGTCCATTGCCTCTTTAATGTGTACCTCCGGCCACTTTGAGTACTTGTCCACTAATACGCATAGGTATTTGGGTATCCCCTGATCGTACAGTATAGGTCCTAAGAGGTCCACTGCCACCTCTTCCCATGGGTTGCTGGGATTCGTGAATTTCCCTAGTGCCGGCCTCATTGGCTTTAGTATTTTGTCCGCTCCTTGGCACTGTGCGCAGTCTCTCACGTGCCTTTCTACTTGCATATCCATCCCCGGCCACCAATACGTTTGTTTGGTCCTGGCCTTCGTCTTCACGATTCCCAGGTGTCCTTCGTGTAATATGGATAGCAGGTCCGGTATTATGTTTCCTGGTGGTACCACTCTGTTTCCTCTGTATACGAACACTCCGTAGTTCCCCACCGACAGCTCCTCTCGAACCTCGTAGAACTGCCGGACTTTGGGCCTCTGTCGTCTCCTCTCCGGCCACCCTTGTATGATGTACTCCTTGATGTCGCCCAGATCTCCATCTGCTGCGGACGCGTCTTTCCACTCCTGTCTGCTGATGGTCTTTTCCGGATCATCCGTCAGGGCCACCATCTCCTCTTCTTCCTCTGTGCCGCTGGTGGCGCTTTCCATTGCTGACGCCCTGCTGAGGTAATCCGCTATCTTGTTTCTCGAGCCCGGTATGTACTCCACGTCGTACATGTACTCCAGGAGTTTCAGCGTCAATTTTGCAATCCGGGGTGTGGCGCTAGCATGGCCGCAGGACGTCAACACCTTCACTAGTGGTTTATGGTCCGTCTTCACCTGAAAACGTGTGCCCCACAGGAACTGGCGGTACTTTCCCATGGCCCAGACCACGGCTAGCATCTCTTTTTCAATTACGCTGAACTTTTGTTGAGGAGACGTCAATGTTCTAGACGCGAAGCTGATTGTCTCCGTCCCGCCTTCTGGTCTTTCTTGCATGAGCACCGTACCGCTCCTAACCCTTTTTCGCTTGCGTCCGTCATCAATATGGATCTCCCCTGGGGGTCGTACCCATGCAGCGGGATCGCCTGGCTGATTTCATGTTTCACCGTGTCAAACTCTTCTTGCGCCTCTTCCGTCCATGCAAACGCCGTCTTGTCCCTCGTGAGTTGTCTCATGTTGTGTGTTTTCGTGGCGAAGTGGTGGACAAACTTGCTGTAGTATTCCGCCATCCCTAGGAAGGACCTTACTTCTTCCTTGGAAGTGGGCGGGGGTGCGTCACAGATGGCCTTCACGTTCCCTTTCTTCGGTGTTATCCCGTGTTCTCCTATCTCGTGCCCCAGGTATGTGACTGATGTCATTCCGAAATGACACTTCTCCCACTCCGCCGTCAGACCGTTTTCCTCCAAGATCTTCAGCACCGCTTCCAACTTCTCGTCGTGGTCTTCTAGCTCCTTCCCCATTATTAGGATATCATCCTGGAAGTATTGCACTCCCTCTATACCCTTGAATAGGTGGGCCATCAGCTTTTGGAACACTGCAGCTGCGGATGCTAATCCGAAGGGCATGCGACAGAACTGATAGCATCCAAACGGCGTTATAAATGACGTCAGTTTCTTGCTCGTGGGGTGCAGCACCACCTGGTGGTATGCCGATTGCAGGTCGATGGTGGAGAACCATTTCACGCCTTTCGTGCGGGCCAACATTTCTTCTATGCGCGGTAAGGGGAATTTCTCTACCACGATGCACTTGTTCAATTCTCGGAGACCCACACATAAGCGCACCTTGCCTGACGGTTTCATGGCCACTACCAGTGGCGCCAACCACTCCGCACTGTCGATCGGTTCGATGATTCCCCCGTCCTCCAATCGGTGTAGTTCCTGTTGCACTGCCTCTCTCACTGCGATCGGTATGTTCCTTACTCTGTGCGCCACAGGGCTGACGTTTTCCTTGAGGACGATCTTGTGGGTAAACTTCTCGAGTTTACCGATCTTGCCGCCGAACACTTTCGGGTGTCCGCCCCGCCATTTCGCTGCTGTCAACTCATCTCCGTCCAAGGTCACCAGCACTTGAATGTCCCCTCCTGGATCCAGCTGTACGCCCAACTCTCCTTGGTCCATCCACCCTAGGACTGATGGTCCCTTCTCCGCGACATATAGTTTACAGTGGGTGCTGCGTTCTCCTGAATCTGTCCATGGAGATGGGTTCCCCTGTGTAGGTGACCGGTCGTATGTCAGGTGGTTCTAGGCGTGAGCCCAGTGTGGGTTCGAACCTCTCGTTCCATACCGATCTTTGGATGATCGTGTAAGGGGACCCCGAATCCGCCACTATGGTGATTCCTAATCCTCCGATGAGCATGTCGCACTGGGGCTTGCGCGCTCTTCTCCCCTCGATGCCCAGTACTTGGTCGTCCACGCACAGGACTTCGTCGTCTTCCTCCTGGCCTTCTTCTTCTTCACCTATGTCCTGTGCCACGAATTTCACCGCGCGTTGTTTCCCTTTCCTTCAGCACACCTTCTCATAGTGGCCGACCAGGCCGCAAAACGCACATTTGGCTCTGAAGGCGGGGCACCGTTTGTCATGTGCCGCGTGGCTCGGGCTTCCACATCTGTAGCACCTCGCCGTTTCTCCCTTGTCTTGCTTCCACGGCTGTCCCAGTTTTCCTTTCGCCCTGTATGATCCTCTGTATTCTCCAGGCGCCGGTTTTCCTCTTCCATGCTGGTCCGCGTCATCTACCTTGTTTATCGTGAGTCTCGGGGCTTGATCTCTCTTTGCTGCTTCTGCGCAGCGCTTGGTCAGCTCTGCCCTCTTCACTATGGCGATCACGTCTTTCAGCGTCGCATCTCCACTCGCCCACAATTTATCTTGCACAGATTTGCTTGTCGTGTGCATTACGATTTGGTCTTTGATGAATTCGTCTTGTAATCCTCCATATTTGCATGTTGTCGCAAGTTTCCTCAGTGCCGCCACGTAATCGTCTATCGTTTCTCCCGCTTCTTGCTTCCTCTGCTGGAAGTTGTAGCGGTCGATGGAGGTGCATACTGCGGGACGATAGTGGTTGTCCAAATCTTCAAGGGCATGTTTGAACACGTCGGTGTCTGCTGCCTGTCTGGCGACCGGTGTTAGGTTTTGGAATACCCGTATGCCTTCTGGTCCCAGGTTGTGCAATAGTATCCTCTTCCTCCTGGCGCTGGAGAACGCCTCCTCGTTCTCATCTTCCAGCGCTTCTAGGTAATTATTGAAGTACTCCCTCCAGTCTTCCCATTTCATTTGGGGTTCTCCTGGCCGCGGGAGGAACGGAACCGGCGTCGTTAATACTGATGCCTGCGCACTCATCTTGACGTCCGCCTGTTTCCTCGGGCTACCTGGCGCTTCTGTCCTCTCCCCCCTTCTTCGGGTCACTGGGATCTCGTCGGAGCTGCCTGCGCCGTCTCCACCCGATTCCGCCAGGGTCTCTACAGCCGCACCACGGTTCGCCCCTGACTTTCTTCTACCTCGTGGACGGCACACTTACTGCTCTCGTGCCTCCCTCTGGCGTCCGTCTGCCTCTGCCGCGCTCTCTCGGTGCGTTGGTGTCTGTCCCCGACCTCCTGGATCTGTTCTCTGCGTGTTGAGCCGTCCCCCTGCGTAGGTCTTCCTCCTATGTGCAGGTTGGGGGCACCTCCCTCACAGTGGGTCACCGGGTCCGCTCTGTCCGAGCCTCGTCGCCACTGTAAAGTTGCTGCTTTGTATGTGGTGCAAGTACCTCTCAAGGATGTGCTGGAGACAAGTAGTAACTGTTCAAATTGCCTTTATTGACATTTAAGATCACCTCACCGAGAGAGCGCCGGGCTGCAAGCTCCGTTCGCTTCTCTCACGTAGCGCTATCTAACGCGCATGTGCAGTAGCGTCCAAGATGGCCGCTACGCGCATTCCTACCCTGACGTAGTGCGCGTCAACTAGACCGCGACACTACACCGGGATGCACAACCAACAGATTCGACACCCCGCGAATCTGTACATCAACTTGTGATTGTGAACACTGAGCAAACAGATGAGAGATCATAATTTAAGGAAAAACTCCTAAATTGAAGCCTTTGACTTGAAAGGGGACAGGTAAATTATTGAATCTTTTTGCAAATTCTGGTATAGGGTACCAGAATAAAATAGTGGGTGTATGACCAAATTTGAGATTATAACTCAAGATGGCTAAAGCATGGATCCATAAGTCATGTAATGTGAAGTAATTTTTACTCATTTAAATTAAAAAATCCTGGTTTCCTTTGTCTATGACAGTATCAAACTGATCATTGCAATGCTCCAAAATGTATGCATTCTTTAGAAAATCAAATAAAATCTCCCTCTCAGTAGTTGTGAGCGTGATTTGAAAAGAACTAGCTTTTATTGCAGCTCGCTAAATATTTAGTGAATAATTGTGACAAATGAAGATTTAAAAATGTTTTGTATTGCTGTTTTGTTTAAATATTGTTTTATACTTGTAGGGAAAAAGTAACCTCTTAAAATGCGTGCATTATTGGAACATTGAAAAAAAAAATGATATTTACTTTTAAAAGAATTCTGAAAATGCCACAGTGGCCTTGATCTTACTCATTGATACCTCTTTTCAGACGAAGGGGATGTCACCTTACTGGAAAATTCGCATTTTCCATTGTGGTATTGTGGAGGTTCAGAGAGAGCTCATGGTCATTATAGCCTAATTTGTATACACAGCATTGTCACATAAAACTCTTCATAAGTGATAATGTACAAAGTCAAGGAAAATTCAACCACTGATGAAAAATGGTTGGACTGTAAGTCACGAAAATAGATGAGAATCGCTTAAAAACCAATTGAGGACACACTGGGTTTAAATGCATTTATTCGTAACCTGGCATTCGCACATAATTTCTATTGCAGTTTAAGTTGTTTATCACAGTTAAATAAGGACACACGAAAAAAGTGTACAGAAACTGAAGAGACTGTTGTTGTGACATGACTTTGACCCTGCAGAGAGAAAGAAAAAGGTATGTCCACGAAACCATTCATGAAAGAGGATGCTTCGCCTTTTCTACTGTGACTTTTAAAAAGAAATGCTCAATATAAAAAGAAAAAAAATTACTTTGTAAGTTTTGATCCAAGTTTCGTTTAGATGTTGTAGGGCTCCAAATGTATCTGTGCCTCTCTGAGTGGTGGATTTCTTCATCTAAACGGAGAAGAAGTATCCAACCAACGTGAGTAGCACTCTATGGACACATCTTTGAAACTCTGTACAGTATTTCCCACAGTGCTTAATTTGAACTGGTAGTTAGAGGTGGTCTGTACAGGGACTCGGGAGGTCATAATGTTCTTCGCCTCCTAGAAGCCCCTGTCTAGATTGGTTACCTGGCCTGTATCACTGTCCCTCCAGGACCAAGGCGTACAGGTGCTGTAAGTATATGACTATGGTGGTGTTGTACTTTCATGATGTGAGTAATGTCATCTGATCACCAAAACGTTCTCAAGGGTCACACTGATCACGACTCCTGACATTTCATGATCATTTATTGTTGGGGAAAAAATAAATGAATACATCTGGGCTGGTTGTGTGGCTCAGGTAGGGTGGAGTCTTGCAGAGATGGTGGGTTTGCAGCTAGGGTGACCAACCGTTCTTAAATTTCATGGACCATCTGTTATTTTGGTATCAAATCCATTATCCATCATCATTCTTTTTATGGACGCCTTTTTTCTGTAATTATGGGTACTGCAACAAGCTGTGCTGTTCCCCTGCGAGAAGCCCCAAGAGTTTAAAAGGTGTAACTGTTGCAAACGGCTCACACTTCCCCTTTTAACTCTAGAGGCTGCAGGAGCCCCTCCCCAACCTCGCACAGACTGTGGACTGGCCCATTGTAATTCTGACTTCCGCAGATTATCACATAATGATTGACAATGGTTTTTATTGTAATTACAGCATGTGGTGTGCCTTCTCCTGCATAGGCCTAAGACTGGGCAGTCTGCTTTTGTCCAGGAGCCATGCTGGAGGACTATGCTGCATTCTGAAATATCTTTCCGGATTAAAGGCAAAGACTTCTGAGTTCTTTGGGGGCCTGCAATTTTTAGGCCATAACAAAATATCTATTTAACTCTGGTAGTTAATGTATCTCTTGGAGAGAACTGAGTTTTCATAAATCCCAGTGTTATGTATTAAATCCCGAGTTTGTATTTCTCTGGAGCACGCACTCTTAACATATAGTCACGGATGCTGGTTTTGTGTTATTGTTCAGGTGCAATTTCATTTGCATGATTGTGGATTTGCCGCATTTGCCACATAATCCATCATCAGCTGCACAATCTAAATAGTCTATTTAAAAAAAATAGTTTCCAGCTCAAATGGTTCAGAAAATAACTAAACACACAGTGACATATATTGCAAAGGATGACTGGTTACCTCTCTTTTGCATATTGCTATATTTGTGTGTGTAACTGGCACGAATGAGGTGCAACATATGCCCAGAAAATGTTAAAAAGTGTAAAAATTAGAACATTATTTAGTAATGCTATCACAAAATTTACAACATTATGCTGCATAGTTTCCCTTTTCTTGCCAAATAATTTAGTCAATCCTGCAGCATAAGTTGGCCCTCCCCTGATGCATAAGTCCAGTGCCCCTGCTTATAGTACCTACCACTATAGATGACATGTGACTCCTATGCTTCACAGCCCTCCTTGTCCTAAGTACTATTTCCTATACATTGAGTTACACACCTATATGAGTCATTATCTCCCAAAACTATTTGTGTGAGGTAAAGTGTTCTTGACGCCCTACATTGGGATGATTAGCACTATAAAAGAAATGAAATAAACATGAGAGAGGGTCTATATAGAGATGAGGGGCACCATTGGAGGTTGATAGTGAGGGAATCTGTGCAGAAGAGGACCTTTGGTGAAGGGGTGTCATGAAGGCCTCTGCCTCCCCTGCAGTGCGGAGGAACCCAACTCTTCAAGTGAATCCCACACCTTCAGGAGGCCCTACACAGCCCAAAGCCTATCTACATTTCGGAGATATGGGAGACTCATGGGCATTCTGCAGGGGAACCCCATCGTTATGCGTTATGCCACTGCTTTTGTGGGAGAGTGCACCAACAAAGATTGTCGCACCGGGTGCCACAGCACTAACAGCGGCCCCTACCAGTGTTGTAGCTATTATTTCTGTAGCCTGGGATGTGTCCCAGGCACTGAGGTTAAAGCACTTTAGGATTTGAATGTAGGACGAACTAGTAGGAAGGCACTGCCTATGAACAGAGGGATTTTATTTAATTATAACCTGTGTTTCTGTACAGTTTTTATTTCAACATTTCCAGTCAGTGGCAAATGAAGAGCACAATTAGAAATGTCTAACAAAACAAAACTGGTGTGCACTAATCCAAAAATCTTGTAGTGCCACACTGTAACCTGTCAGACAAATTCTCCGAGCTGGAGCCCTAGATGCATTCCTCCCTCATTTGAAAAATAGCATGTTTTCCTAACAAAATGTGATTTTCTATCTGCCTGTATGTATATGTTATTTCTGTAGTGTGACCCTAGACAAAAAGGCAGTGGAGCGTAGTACGATGCCCAAGACCAAATTTATGTCTGGACACCTGTGCCACATTTATAATCGGTATATTTACTAACATTTCATGCAACACAGCACAGCAAGTGAAGTTCTGCACTGTGTTGCCTGAAATGAAAGGAGCACAAGAACACTGTATTTTCAAAGATATGGTGCAGTTCTGCTCTCTCATAGCACTATGGCACTTGTTGCTGCCTAGTGCCAAAACATTGCAGTCAAGTACGTTTTTTGTGCAGAAATGGAAATCTATCCTTTGCGGCTATTTCCTCTTTGCATGTGTTCTGCAGAATGCAACACACATGCAAAGACGAAGCAACAAGGAGGAATAAATTCATTTCTCCTTATTACACCTACCTAAGATAGTCACACTATTTTGGCACAAGCCCTTTTTTACTAGTCTTTGTAAATAGGGTTTACATCGAGATGCTTGGAACGCCCATGCACCACCCATGTAATGCCTACATGAATGTAATGCAAGGCAGTGCTATGCACTGCATTGTGTTACTTTTTTTTACAAAGCCACACCAATCAGGATTGGTGCCAGTGTGAGCTGCATAACCTTAATTAAGCTAGCAAGATGACTTATCAGCCCAATTCTTGAGGCAACATATCTCAATAACTGAAGACAACCTTATCAGAGTGCTGCCAAGAAACACTGTTGAGTAAGAATGATGGAAGCATGGCAAGAGGGATGAAAAGAGGGCACATTGGGTTTCACTCTCTTTCTTAGATGCCATATATCTCCATGCCATGCTGGTCGCAGTCTGTCTATCATTTTTTAACATGCAGTTGTGTAATGCAGGACCCAGTAGTTTCTGTGGCACTGTGGATGAGGGGACCTCTATTCAGATGGTCTGTATTCAGACACAGGTGTATGAATATCTGTGAGATATGGGAGGCTTCGCGTCTCTCACCATTTTCTGCAAGAGGGGCTATCTATCACTCTCTTTTACACCATTGGAACACTGGACTCTGGGACATGTGGTTTAATGTAGTTTCACTTTTTGGTATAACTAGAGGTGTCACACATGGCGTACAGGACCTTAGCAATGAAAATCTTCAATATCTTCATATATCTGTTGGCAGTACTCTCATCAGTGGTAACAATTTTAAGTTTTGAAAGGATGAGTTGGCCCTGCCAAAGTCCAAACTGTGACCTAACATTTGCAAAGAAAAGTCTGCAACAGACATTTAAATCATTCAGGGTTTTTGCATGTTTGTTTGATAATGTAATTCCTCTGTCTTGGGAAACCTCTTTTATTCATAGGAGAGAGTTATGATTTCTAGTGTATTTGACTGTGTGTGTTCGTTTTTTGTGCAGTGTGCTTCAGACCTCCAAATGGGATGATGACCAGGCTCACTCTTATTCACTTACAGAGACTCCATTGCCTTGAAAGCGAGTTTTGGGAAGCTTTCAACTGCAGGCAGCCAACTGTAAGGCGCAGATGACAGAAGCTAGCAGATCTCACAGTCCCTTCAGAGAGGGAAAACAGCCTGAATTCCTGAAACACTCTTGCACTTTGTGATAAGCAAAAGTTATTCTCATACAGTGGAGTGATATTTCAGGCAATACCTGGGAAGTGAGAAAAAGTAAACATGGAGATCGGGTATTGTCTTTGAAACAGTGTCAGCAAGCATGGAGGTTGTGCACATGTAAGTAACCAGGACGTTCAGTGACCTGCAGTGTGCACAGAAACCCCAGGGACAGAAAAGAGAGGAGGAACTTTAATGACCTGCAGTTGGGCAGTAGCTTCAGGGACTGAAGGTGAAGCAAAGTTTCAGAAATCTTAGAGTGAGGAGTGCTACAGAACTTGAGGTTAAGCAGGGTGAGTAGAAGCCTCTGGGAACTAAGATTCAGGCTGGCGCCTTTGAGGCCTTAGCATAAGCTGGAGCCTTGAGGACCCACATTGAGCAAGGCATATACTGGTAACCCAAGTGTGAGCCTGCGGGGCCTATTGGTCAGAATGAGCTTTGGAAATCTAGTGGTGAGTGGGAACCTCAGGGTCTTTGTGTGTGTAGAGCACCGGAAGAGCTGGGAGTAAACTGAAGCATCAGGGAATCTTATGGTGGGCATGGTCTTCACTGACCTGAGGGTAAGCAGGAGCTTCGAGGAAAGAGTGAGCACGATATACAGGACCTAACGGTGAACAGGAATCTAAGTGGAAGTAACAATGAGCAGGACTCGAAGACACCAGTGAGTGAACAGAATTGCTAGGACACCTAAAAGTTAGCTGAAGACTCCTGGGTTCTCTGTGTGAGCAGGATCATTACAAATGTCTCTGAGCAGGAGTCTCGGAGAACCAGAGAGCGGAAATGAGTTTAAGGGACCGAAGATCAATGGGTAAATTTAGGAACAACTGATGATGAGCAAGAACCTTTACTGCCATAGGTCCATCAGCGAGAATAAAAGTCAGACCTAAGGGGGTACATGACTCTCTGAGGACCTGTAGGCCAGTGGACATTGGGGATCCCCATGTATGAGCAGGATTTTCAGGACCTATAACAGGGAGAATGTGCAGGGAAATGAGGGTCGGCAATGGCAAAGTGAGTTTCATGGACCTGAAGATGAGTGTCAGTAGGCCAGTAGGTGAAATGCAGCAGAACAAGTGAAGTTTTCAGTCCTATCAAGTGTTACTGGCCTACAGGTTCTTGAAAGCTTTATGAACCACAAAGCTCTCACAACATAAATCACCTAATACTAACCAAGCAATGCTTCATGAAAGTTTGTAATACAAAAATGTGTCCCACATTTTTTGGGGTGCTTTTAAATGGATTGCAGGTGGTTGGTGAAACGGAAGAGAGAATGGGGTGAGAAAGGAGAACCATCACACACAAGAGAGAGCTACTTTTAAAGATCACCAGCTGCCACTGATCTAATATTGAAAATTGGGCAGTTTACCTCTAATTTCTTGATCTAAACATGTTTCCATAATTATGGTTCATTTCTGTTAGATATGGGAGGTGTTAATCTGTTGTATGTACTATCCAGGTAAATAATAAGCTGAAAGTTAAAGCACCTCTTCATGTATGCCCTGAATCATTAGCATGCCAAATCCATCAGGTTGAATGTCAGAATATCTTACACAGAAATACTGGATTACAATTCCAAAATATTGTCCGATTGGAGGCACATTTTCTATTATTGATTCCGATTGTGTCATATTTTTGTACACAATATTTAAGGCAGAATAATTATGTCAAACGATGGGGGGAAAGTTGGTAAAAAACCCAAGGATTTTTGGTGTTACCAACTTTGTAAGTGCCTGGAAGCCTCCTTAGAATCATTGCATTTTTTTTTGCTTTACACTTTTGGGAATGATTTCACACCATGAGCCTCTACACTGTCAAAACATTCTTCTGCATCACACTCATTCCTCCCAAAAAAATTAATACCTGGCCATAATTCGCGTGGACAGTTAAAATGCCCTCCTTGCCAGTATCCACGAGTTTGTGCTGGCACCACTGAAGGGCTGCTGCTTCACTGTGGTAACTCTGATCAAAGGGTTAAAGAAATGTTACTTCTAAATTAAAAAATCTATACTGACCATGACTGAAGGTATGTACAACGATCAATACCTGCTTTACTATCTCCAAAGCTGTAATGACCAATTGTTAGGTTTCAAATTTGCGTCCCCCGCAACACACTCGTTTCATGCTATATTAGGTTAGCAATGTGTGGATAAATAGATGCCATTTGTATTCATGTTATGCAACCCACTGAGTTATCCCCGTAATGTGCAGGCTTCAGTTAACGAGTGAGACTCCATTTTGCAATTCGTAATCCCTATTAGGCTGCGGAGGATGTGTCTGAGTTAGACCTCATTACTCGTATTGCTTGCCTCAGCAGAACACTATATTTCATTATTATTTTCTCTTCTGTTCAAGGCTGTTTCTCGACTTACTAATGAATGGTCCATTCTGCCCTTCCGTACCTATCTGAATGTGTAGTTTCTGCTCCCACGTTAGAAAGAAGATGGGTCAAGTGCCGTGGCCTTTGATTCCTGATAATATGTACCCATCTGGCAGGTGTTAGCCCATCCTACATTGTATCTTTGTTCATGTTCGGCACAGGCCGGTGGTTTTCCATTGGGGGCGTGGTTGGAGGCTTCTCAGGAGGAATTATTACTTACTGTAGACTGTTGGGGGGCCAGTCCCTCGACAGACATCTTAGGATGCAGGTCATGATGGACTCCTCTGCAGAGTTTTGCCAATAAACATGTAAGTCTCAATTCTCTACTGTCTGACCGACATTCTTGGAAAGGCATAGCAAGTGGTTGTAAGCAACCCGAGTGGCCCTTAAGGGCCTCTTCCTTCAGTTGGCACCCGAACAGGGACCCCACAAGGTGATATGCAGGGTCGAGGTGCGTCTGGTCGGTCGGGCGGTTCGGGGTACCCCACACGGTCGAGCTTGGTTCGCACAGCTGCCCCACCCGTCTGATCGGCCAGCTCTTCGTCTGGTGATCACCGGCTGGGGTCCTGAGAATGCAAAACCTTGAATTTGACCGTTTGGTCTAAAGAGTCGGCAGTGGAGAATAATTTGACTCGACCTGTGTGCACCAGGTGAGTGATTTGAGTTTTGGAAAATGGCGCCATTCTTGAATGACACGAGCCTGCGGGCTATGTCCTGATACAGTCTCTTGACTGCCTTGGTGCAGTTATTAGACTGCCTTGCTTGAACGGCACGAGCCAACGGGCGGTGTCTTGGTATGGTCTTCAGGGCTGTTTTTGTTTGAACTTGGTGGGTTTGTGGACCCTTTTAAAGGATACAGAGTGTTTGCGAACAATCTACCAGACCAACTGGTAATTTGTTTTTTTCCTCGCAAAAGGTCTGGGGCTAGACCCTGTCTTCTTGAACTTGGTACAGTCTCCATACTGCGGTGGGCGGTTTGCGAACTGTTTCATTTTGGTTTTTGTTTTGAACTATTGCTCTCTTGTTTATTTTTCTTCTATTATTTTATTGATGTATTTGTTTGCTGGGTACAGTGAACGTGTCTTATATTAAGATGCCTTGTTTAATTATGTTCGGATGTTTTGGATGTCAATGTTGTTCTACTGATGCTCGATTGGAAGAGAGCCAGCCTGCACCTCCGGAGTGTTCACAAATTTTTAAATATACGTCAAGCATGGTATTGGCCCTATTATGTTTAGCACGTTGTGGCATAAATATACGAGGGACAATGCTGAGCTGCAATGGCCACTTACAGGTTCGTTCGATGAACAAAAATTGAATTTCTTGCAGGATAAATTGTTCGCTAAAAAGAGCAGACAGTAGATATTTGATTCTCTACAAGTATGACAGAAGGAGGCTAAGCAACAGCGTATGAGAGTGGAGAAAGAGGCTCGGAAGAGACAGACGCAAACTATAACCCAGAAAGCAGTAGCCTATGAAAGGGGAAAGATAGAGAAAGGCATAGAATGTGCAGATAGAAAGTTTTGGTTGCAGACAAATAAATGTTATGTTACTAAAGAGGTGATGATTTTGTCGACGAGTTATTGGATTCTAGCCCTCCTCCTCCTTATGCTCCTGAATGGATATACCCAACAGTTCCGACATCTCAGGCCTCAGCCTCTAGTGCTGCCCCTTCTATTGATTCTGTTTCTAGAACTAACGCCTCAGCCCCGGCCCCACTTGCTTCTCCAATACTCACACCAGTCACTGGGGCAGATGCTGTTAGCTCCCCCTCCCTGTCTATTGGTTCTGTATCGACTGCTACTTCCCCTTTTACCCATACAACTCTGTCTCCCCAGTTGACGGTACCTGTCTCTGAGTCTGCTCTTTCCCCCGTGAGTGTAACACCCCAAGCACCATTGAATGTTGAAACTCCTGTGCGTGGGATACATGAAGTGAATTGAGCAGCAGCGCGAGACCGAACGGAGAAAGTGTTGGTACGTTCTGCTGTGGGTGATGAGGAAAAGCAAATGGTGGAGAAACAGGCAGCTCAGTGGGCTCAGAACCCAATCTACAGTGTAGAAGAGGTGTGGAGTGTGATGAAAGATTATAAGCCATTCATACAGCAGCATGCTCTTAAGCACATGTCGGCCACGCTAATAGAACTGTGGGAACAGTGTTTCCAGGGTATTGCACCGCAGATCATTTATGACATACGAGACAGGGTATATGCTATAGGTATGGCTCCAAATGAGGTTTTTAGCAATGTAACAACACTGGTGGGTTACTGAGTAAGACTGCTCCAAAAGGTTCCGATGAAAGGGACACAGCACCCCATGAGGGAGGTCGATCCCATTTACCATCCTGAAATACCAGAACGGCATGACTCGATGGACACTGTAATTAGACCACGGGTTGATGCTCGGTTCCAGGAACAGTGTATCTACAGTCCTTGGAAGAGGAGTGAGTTCCTATCTTGAAAAAGCCAGCTGTCAGACCATCGGGAAAACCCCACTGCATATTATAAGGAATTGATGGAGGCGACCTCCTCCACAGTGATGATGTTAGCTGATATTGGGTGGCGGTGGCAGTTTCTATCAGACAATTGGCAGGGCTTGTCCTTGATCCTGATCTCACAGTAATGGTACCTCATGCTGTGGATACGTTATTGAATAAGACAAAGACGCAGAACCTTACTAGTGCGCGTCTGACTGGCTATGAATTGACTTTGTTTGCTCTGCACATTACCATCAAAAGATGTGCTACTTTGAACCCAGCCACTTTACTACCCCTCCCTTCAGAAGGAAAGGACAATGACGTCCATGACTGTTTATTTCGGACTGAGGCAGAAAAAAAAGGACGTGTAGACCTGACTGATGTTCCCTTATCTGACCCCCAATGGGAACTATATGTTGATAGCTCTTGTTTCAAACTACCAGATGGCACCACCACTGCAGCCTATGCAATCACAATGTTACACACTGTAGTTGAGACATCCCGCATCCCCCACCAATCGGCCCAAGCTGCAGAGTTGATTGCCCTCCTCAGGGCTTGCGAGTTGAGTGAGGGTTCATATCTATACCAACAGCCAGTACGCCTTTGGGGTGACCCATAATTTTGGGTGCCTCTGTGCAGAGAGAGGGTTCTGGACCTCGCACTGACTGCGAATACAGAACGGCCCATTGATACATAGTTTGCTGTCCGCATTGACACTTCCCGATAAATTAGCAATAGTGAAATGTAGCGCTCTATCAAGCTCTATCAAAGATGAAAAAGATGTTTGTGGCAGGTCCCGCTAGGTGGGTCCCAGACAATGGAATGTTCGAGGATACATTTGAAAATGTCAGGGAAATTCAGGGCAAGGCAACTCTAGATGAATCTGCAATGTGGGAGGAGAGAACAGGTAGTTTGGACAAGGATGGGTGTTGGACTGACTTGTCTGCGAAACAGCAATGGTTGCTCCCAAATGTATATGTGCTCCCTGTTGTCACCATGGCCCATGGCCCAGCGCATATCAGTGCCATAGGAATATGCAAGCTACTGGACCCAGTATGGTAGAATGATAATATCACTAACGTAGCCACACACCTAGTGAATCAGTGTATTATTTGTTTGAAGCATAACCCTGGTTAAGGTACTTCTACACCCGCTGGTAACTTTGCACCGCCTTCCTTCACTTTCAAGGTTCTCGCAATGGATTTCATCGAAATGGAACAAGTGAATAACTTGAAGTATGGGCTAGTAGTGATTTGCGCATTCAGTAAATGGATTGAGGCTTACCCCACTAAAGAGAATACAGCTATGGCGATGGTGAAGGCACTTTTAAAAGGATTCTTCCCACTCTATGGATTGCCACATGTGATTTGGAGTGACAACGGAAGTCACTTCAATTTAAAATTCATTGAATTGGTGTGCAAGTGCTTGCATATTAGGCAGAAGTTACATGCAGCAAAACACCCCCAGTCAGCAGGCCTGGTTGAGAACTACAATGCTACTCTCAAGTTGAAACTAGCAAAGATTCAAGAAAGCACAGGATTGCAATGGACAGATGCATTACCCTTGGCTTTATTATCTACCAGAGCGACAGCACATTCTAGAACAGGGTTGTCCCTGTATGAAGTGGTCTTCGGACACCCTGCTAATGTCTGTGGCGTCCCAAGACCCAAGCACTTTTCTGAGATAGAGTACCCCCTGCTTGTAGACTATCTGTATGAGTTGTCTAAAGATCTTTGTTTCCTTCACCAACAGATACAAGCCATGCTGCAGCCAGTAACAGAGGGGCCCTGGAATCAAATACAGCCCTGAGATTTTGTTCTGGTCAAAAACTTTCAGTGGAGAAACTGTTTGGAGCCAAGGTGGAAAGGGCCTCTCCTCGTCCTTCTTGCCACCAGCACAGCAGTGAAAGTAGACAGCAGAAAACACTGGATCCATGGTTTCCATGTTAAACGGATACCTCTACCACTCCCGTATGACTGTTGGGTCAACGAAGGCAACACTGATCATGAAGGAGAAAGGGTGCCATGCTTCTTTCCCTTCTCTGATGCCCGATTGAGGTGGGCGCAGATGGACGAAGAAAGTGACGCAGCCCTATTCGAGGTGATCCCACCAGAGATGAGGGCCGCCCCGGATAACACAGTTTCTAATACACCAGAATCTGAGTCTCGATACCCACTTGACCCTGAGTCTCTGCCCCTTTTGTTGATGACACAGTTCCTGCACTAATGAAATATAATCTGAGACCCCGAAAGAAGGATGGTGCACGAGCCAAACAGTCTAGGAGTTATGGAAGGACTTGAGCTTAGGGCACAGGTGCTGTACCTAAGGTGCCTGTATTAGACTAGGGTGAGCTGCACTGGTGCACTGCCCTGAACACTGGACAGGATAGTTGAGGGTACTTGCCCAGGAGGGAGGATGCCCTATCCTGAAAGGTGAGGATTTGTTTTTCTGCAAGGGCTGCGATCGCGAAGCTCCTCCGTGGGAGTGCTTCATGGCACCATAGTTGATAAACTATAGGAGCCTGCCAGCGAGGCTCTAGACGGGCGCTGGGTGATTTGTGCCCCTTGGTACTGTTGTTGCAATGGTGGCTCTAGGCCATGAATTTGTCCCTTGTGACACCCATAAATTGCCCTTAAAATTTTCTAAATATATCCCTTTGGTTGTCCTATCCCGATGAGGAGCAGCCCTTTGCTGCTTCGCATCCCACGTCAGATGGTCCTGTTTGGTCCTCTTCGTCCACCAAGACTAATATATTGTTTATGGTAATAATTTTGCTTTCTCTGATATTTGTATTTGGGGTACTGTTCTTCCAGGAAGAAAAATATCCTGTGCATGCTTGGATAAGTACTACGCCAACCCCTCCTGAACATATTTTTGGTACCTTAGTGCCTCACAAAGAAGAACACCGGAAGTCCTATAAGGACAATGTTTTTATTCAGACTTTGCATCAAACGCATACTGTTTATAATACAACGAAATGTTGGGTGTGTGGTTTGTTACCTTCTGTCACACATCGAAGTGAGAACCTGCTGCCTATGCCCTTATCCTATGGTAATAGCTGTGAAGGATGGTTTACCTTACTTAGTTTGATCCGCTCATTCTCTCAAGTTGACTTCTTGGAACGAAGAGGTACCAGTTCCCGTTCTTTGACAATGAATGTATATCCTCAACATAGGTCCCCACCTGGTATTTCCCCTCGAGATGGGCGGTTTGATAGACTATTCTTGAGTTCTTGCCTCAGAGCAGCAGATCAAGGTAGAAAGGCCAACAGAACAGGGATGGATAGAGATAGGTTTTCGCAGTTCAATGTATCGGAATACTACCAATCCTTCCAAGCTCACAATGTCACCGAAGATAATCCCATATCCCTGGCTGTGATAGACGTACTGGCCTCTTTTTGTGTTCAGGGGGCGGGAGACAAAGAGGTGGGGGACAGTAGATGCAACACCACTTCCATTTTGAGGATGCCCAAGAGTCCGCCCTTGATCCCGCCACCTAATGTTTATTTTGTTAGTGGTGCTCAAGGTTATGTGTGGCTCCCTGAGGTCTGGTCCGGGCGGTGCTACCTTTCTTGCCTTCTTCCACCAGTCTATATAGCCCATCTCAACTACCACAAAACTCATCGCTTACAGCGTGGGGGTGTCCTAGTCCCCCTAGTTAAGAGGGTGGTCAACCCAGACAATATTGATCAGACAGATACTTCCTTGAAGCCATTTACTGACATAATGAAGGACATTCTGACATTCTGGGGTCCCATGTTCAACAGCCATAATATTTTGTGCCTGTCCAGAGTAGTTGAGGGAGTCATTAATATAACTGCAGGTATACTGACCAATATTACACGTCGAGCTTCAGGGTACTATGCTTGTTGCTCTTCACAATCGGATAGTTTTAGACATCATTCTGGCTGATAGGGGAGGAGCCTGTCACATCATCGGCAGCAGTTGCTACGTGTACATTCCTGATAGTGCCCCCACTGTACACTCTGCAATACAGAAATTACACAGGCTTGCTTCCGACATCCACCAAGATAATGGTTCATGCTCCCTCACAGGTAGGCTCCTGGGTCTATTGACATCATGGGGTTGGAAGATACTAATTGTCCTAATAACTATCGCAGGTGTCATCTTTACCTATTGCTTATGTATTAGATGCCTTTCAGCATGTTGCACCTATTGTGTGAGCAAGCTCACCCCTTCTCCTAAGTTCTCGGGACGTGATAATAAAGTCTCTACAATGATGATGCAGGATGTCCAAAATATAACGCTCATAGACGAGGGCATTTTTGAGTATTGGTTAGATTTTATACTAAGCGTGTTGCTTTCTTCTCCATTGTTGCATGATTGTCACACGAGTACCTATGCATTGCCCCCCCTTAGAATCGTAAAGACCCTACCAGATAGCGAATAAAGCATTTAGCCACCAATTCTAAAAGGAGTGTGACTCCATTTTGCATTTCGTAATCCCTATTAGGCTGCTTAGGCTGTCTCTGAGTTAGGCCTCATTACTTGTATTGCTTGCCTCAGCAGAACACTGTATTTCGTTATTATTTTCTCTTCTGTTCAAGGCTGTTTCTCAACTTACAAATGAATGGGCCATTCTGCACTTGCAGACTTATCTGAACGTGTAGTTTCTGCTCCCACGTTAGGAGAAGCTGGGACCCAGCACTGTGGCATTAGATTCCTGATAATACGTACCCACCTGGCAGGTGTTAGCTCATCCTACTGTGCCTCTTTGTTCATGTTCGACCCAGACCTGTAGTTTTCCATTGGGGGCGTGGTTGGAGGCTTCTCGGGAGGAATTATTACTCACTGTAGACTGTTGAGGGCCAGTCCCTCGACAGACATCTTAGGGTGCAGGTCATAATGGACTCCTCTGCAGATTATTGCCAATAAACATCTATGTTTGTATTCTCTACTGTCTGACTGACTTCATTCTTGGGAAGGTATAGCAGGTGGTTGTAAGCAACCCGAGTGGCCCTTAAGGGCCATTTCCTTCATAATGCAACACCATAACTGACAGGAAGAAACCTAGCCATCGGAGGAAATGTGCTCAATAAAAGATGCCAAGACACTGGAAGTCTCAAATTCAAAAGGACAGAAAATAATTATTCAAGAAACAAATCTTCTAAGCCAAATGGCCTGGCTCCGTCACATCTTCCCTACATAGATCAGATCACACCATTACTTCTACCTTTTGAAAAAACAACTAAAACCTCACCTCTTGATTAACCACCTCATTCCACATGGTCAAGTATCCTGCTTCTCAACTTTTTAGCTCCACTAAAGTGTCACTATATCCTCCTATCCTCACTAGTAACAATTATAGTAATTATTGCATATATAATTACCTACATCCATTTGTTCGTAAGGGGAGTTTCAGGTACAAAGTTTCCAATCACCTCTGGATTTCCCCAGGGTTCCATGGTGCATTTGGTCATCTTCAACCTTAACATGGAGCAACATGATGCACTACTCACAAATAACAGCATCAAAATTCACCAATATACAGATGATACTCAACTCTGCTTGATTGTCTCCTCCTTTTCAGACATTTAACGTATTAAACACTGATTGCACATCATCCAAACCTGAATGTTGAGCGCCTACCTGAAGCTCAACCCAATACAGACAGAATTTGTGCTATTTTCCAAGAACAACTGACAAAATCCAGTACAAACCTGGCTCAATGACATTAATCTTGACAGTTTTGAATCCTAACTTTCATTGAATGCCAAGACACTTGGATTTACCATGGACACCAATCACACCCCCAAGGAATACATTGCCTGTAAAAACAAAACGTATTCCATTACCAGCTCTCTCTTGTAAAGAAGGTCAAGCAGTTTCTTCCAATATCCCTCTTACTCTTGCATCTGGATGGTGGTAATGTCCTGACCTACCTCAAGCCAATACAGACAGAACTTCTGCTATTTGCCAAGAAGAACAGACAAGATCCCGTACAAACCTGGCTCAATGACATGAACCTTGACAGCTTTGAATACTAACTTTCATTGAATACCAAGCCACTTGGATTTACCCTGGACACCAATCACACCCTCAAGGAATATATTGCCTATAAAAACAAAACACATTCCATGACCATCTCTCTATTCTAAAGAAAGTCAAGCAGTTTCTCCAAAAAACCCTCTTACTCTTGCATCTGTATGATGGTAACATCCTGCTCCATAGTCTCTCAGATTCCAAACTTGCAGCTCTTAAGGCCATCCTGCAGGCCAAAGCACACCTCATTCAGGGTCTGAAGAAAATGATCACATCTTCCCCGTCCTGATATAACTCCATTATCTCCCCTTGCCAGTGGACTCCATTTTCAAGACCAGCTGCATAATTTATAAAGCTATACCGACCACAAGCCCTGTTTATCTTGCAGACTAGCTCACCATCTTTTGTGGTTCTTAGCACACACACAGGTAGGACATCATCAGACTGCAGATTAAAAAGAGTAAAAATGAAAAAAACGAGAGAGAAGGCCTTTTTCAATGATGCACCCAGGATCTGGAAAAACATCCCTGCATCGATCAGGGATGCCCCAGTGCAGCTCCAGTTTTGGAAAGAGTTGAACATTCTCTTCTTTAAAGAACACTGCATCCCAATGCATTAATCATCCACAACTATTATTCATGGACTTTATGGTTGTCTTTGAGGGTGGACAGTGTTCCCTTGCCTTCTGGCTAAGTTTACACTATAGAAATACCATAGAATTTACCACACACACACACACACAAAACATAACAAACCTATTATTATGAGAAAGTGTGCATTTACTATTCTAACTCCATGCATATTTGATAGTAAGGTAGGTTATAAAGCAGACGGGGCAAATATAATTGCACTTTTAATTTTTTGATATACTCACTCGAAAGTACCTAAACACACTACCAGGACCGGTTCTACTAATGCACTGGTCCTCACAAAGGTAGCGTTTGTCTAGTTCTGTCACGGTTTACCCACACTATGAGGACTGATACAGTCCTCACACCGTGGGTTATACGGACATACAAATAAATCACAGAAATGGGTACGGTTGCGTTGAATGAATCTCAAATAAAGTACTGTTTCCAAATATTCTTGGAACAGTTCAGGAATCAAAATTGTAGTTGCCACAGAGAAAAGCCTGCCACGTGTACGGGGAAAGTCATCCTCTATAGAAGAGGAAACCTCACACACATACCAGTGTCATGCTTAATCATTGGCATCCTCTCCAAACCCAGGTAGATCAATGCCACCAGGGCGGACTTAACCTCCTTGAAAACTTTATTAGAAGGAGGGAGTTATTAGATACAATCTACAGTATTCGTAGGTTATTACCTTTATTTGAGAGGACACTGGGTACATCTAAAAACAATTGCAGATGGGTATGTTGAGGGCAATGGCTCAAACCTGTCTTCCATCTGCCTACATACACACACACACACACACACAAACACACGCACACAGATGCACAAACACGTTGATAAAGCGCTCAACGTTGTGAAATTTGTAAGGGGTGCATTATATTCATGGACAAACTGCACTCATATATATTCAATGTTTGGTTGAACTTTGTGAATCTTAAAACGAAGTTTATATATCAATATGTGAGAATCTGTAGAATAAAATTGTGATGCTCTTTACAAGATTGATTAGTGTTTTGCATGTATTAGAAGAAAACATGTAATTGTGCACGTATATAATAACTAGTAGGGAAACCAAATGTTCTCACTGTTATAAGATTCATATATAGTCCCGTATGATGAGTGTATATTAAAGAATGTTCTTAGGTTAGCCGGAAAGTTTTCATTTCTCCTCTTTTGCTTTGGGTCAAGAGTTAATTAAAGTTTATGTGTGTAGAAGGTTTTCTTTACACCCCTACTGAAGGTGCAGGAATTTGATCTTGTTATTTTAGATTTAAGAAGATACATGGAACGAAAGAAATGCCTTTGAAGAACTCAGACAGAGAGAAGGGAGGTCACCTTACGTGCCTGGTGAAACTTGGGAACCAAGGTCGGTGGATAGAGCTGTGAAATTATTTGGACTTTTTGGAAAGTTACTCAAAGAAGATGTTCACGGAATAATGTACCATGTGACCCGTTAGGGGTGTAACTTTGTCTTTTTAGGCACAGGGACAGATTTGCAGGACTTCTGCTTTTGACTGAGGAAGGAGAGCATCTTAGAACGAGCTCTGTGGCTTTATGCTACACATGCTGACACCTTTTGGGAAATTCTTCAGGGAAATAAGGAAGGGATGCCACTTTAAAATTAGAATAGGGACAGATTATTCTGTAACTTGGAAATACAAATGAAAAAGGATTAGGACGCAGTGTCTATGCTATGTTCTGATTTTGGAATTTATTGTTCTGTGCCTTCTGTGCTGTAAGAACTATATTCGTAGATTGGGCTCTGTATCAGTTTTCATATATCTTTACACCTTGACTTTGAGGTGTGTCTATATTCTGTTGTTTCTGGCTTTGTAATAAATCAACAAAAAACTGAATTTGGGTTCTGCAGTTACTTAGCTTGGTGGGAGGGGAAAAGTATAACTTGAAAATTCTTTCATCCCTCCACACTTCTTAGCAGGCAATAAAGTCCCTCGGCCGGACACCTGAATAAGGGTAGGATAGGAAATTCGGCCCCATCAATTGGTAGCAGAAACGGATGGTTGCCTCTAGATGTGAGGGGGGATTTAAGAAAATCTAGACCAGTATTAGACCTACAGAGCCCGAAATAGAGCCCATAATTGAGAGCAGAGGACGGTGGGCATTGACGGAGGTTAGCGGAAGCTGATGGTGCGGCGGAGACTGCGGTAGCGTGAGAATGAATAGTGTTGAGTGTGTTAGATTGCAGTGAATTGATTGTGTGATGTCTTGCGGAGTTGGAAAGATAGTTCAGTGAACGTGAGGTTATTGGTTTACTGGTCCGAACACGTGCGGATCAGGAGGTTTTTGCAAAAGGGACTGAAGAGAAGTCCAAGATCCTGGGATAGTTTTGTACTTAATTGTCTGATCATTAATGTGGGTGTCGTGGAGCGCTACCGACAGCTCACTTGGGTTAGGGAACTTTGTGTGAGTGGGTTTCATAGAGTTATGTGTGGAAAACCTCAGGCCAGGGGTGGACTACAGCAATTCGAGTGAATGATGCAGGTTGTGGGTCAAGGAGTATGAATGTTTTTGAGTGAGAGCGGACTATCAATCTTTTAGATGACAGATTATTACTTGGTTTTACGTAACTGTAAGTTGCTGTGGCTGCCTGATAGGCAGTTACTTGGTTTAGTAGCTTTTGTGTAATCAGTTACTTGGCCATGTGAATGTGAGCACGAATGTACGAGGTGAAATTGTGAAGGAAGGTGAAACCGCTAAGAAGAGGGCTGGACTGTTTCCATTGGGCGCAGGGTCAAGACTGATTTGCATATCGCTGGGTCCAAACTGAAATGGCATGGTGAGCAAAAAAATGATGGAATAAGGCCCAGATCTCTGTACTGGGGTGAATGTATGACATTGTTCAGCATTCTGTTCCTCAATTGTTCTTTTTGCATTTGTCACCCTGAGTGGGACGGGTATGCCCAAATGTGGGTCCCGTGCTCTCCATGCCACTGGAGTCAAGCTATTCTGTCTGATGAGGGCGGAAAGCCCGAACCCAGTCCTAGGATGCTTGTTTCCAGTCCAGGGAGGACCTGGCCTGGCAGTTCGGGCTGGACTGTTCCCATTGGGCGCAGGATCAAGACTGATTTGCATATGGCTTGGTCCAAACGGGAATGGTATGGTGAGCAAACAAATGATGGATTTACGCCCAGATCTCCGTACTGGGGTGAATGTATGACATTGTTCTGCATTCTGTCCCTCAATTGTTCTTTTTGCATTTGTCACCCCGAGAGGGACGGTTATGCCCAGACGTGGGTCTGGTCTGATGAGGACTGATGAGGGCTCTGTAGTCAAGCTATCCTGGCTGATGAGGGCTGAAAGCCCTCAAATGATCTTTTTGCATTTGTCACTCCGAGTGGGACGGGTATGCCCAGACGTGGGTCCCGTGCTCTCCATGCCACTGGAGTCAAGCTATCCTGGCTGTGGAGTCAAGCTATCCTGGCTGATGAGGGCTGAAAGCCCAAACCCGGTCCTAGGATGCTTGTTTCCAGTCCAGGGAGGACCTGGCCTGGCAGTTCGGGCTGGACTGTTCCCATTGGGTGCAGGGTCACGACTGATTTGCATATGGCTGGTTCTAAACAGGGATGGCCTGGTGAGCAAAAAAACAATGGATTTAGGCCCAGATCTCTGTACTGGGGTGAATGTATGACATTGTTCTGCATTCTGTCCCTCAATTGTTCTTTCTGCATTTGTCACCCCAAGTGGGACGGGTATTCCATGCCACTAGAGTCACGCTATCTTGGTGATGAGGGCTAAAAGCACAAAACCGGTCCTAGGATGCTTGTTTCCAATCCAGAGAGGACCTGGCCTGGCAGTTCGGGCTGGACTGTCCCCATTGGGCGTAGGGTCAAGACTGATTTGCATATGGCTGGGTCCAAACTGAAATGGCATAGTGAGCAAAAAAAACGATGGATTTAGGCCCTGATCTCTGTAGTGGGGTAAATGTATGACATTGTTCTGCATTCTGTCCCTCAATTGTTCTTTTTGCATTTGTCACCCCGAGTGGGACGGGTATGCCCAGATGTGGGTCTGGGCTAATGAGAGCTAATGAGGGCTCTGGAGTCAAGCTATCCTGGCTGATGAGGGCTGAAAGCCCTCAAATGTTCTTTTTGCATTTGTCACCCAGAGTGGGACGGGTATGCCCAGACGTGGTTCCTGTGCTCTCCATGCCACTGGAGTCAAGCTATCCTGGCTGTGGAGTCAAGCTATCCTGGCTGATGAGGGCTGAAAGCCCATACCCAGTCCTAGGATGCTTGTTTCCAGTCCAGGGAAGACCTGGCTTGGCAGTTCGGGCTGGACTGTTCCCATTGGGCGCAGGGCCACGACTGATTTCATATGGCTGGTTCTAAACAGGGATGGCATGATGAGCAAAAAAACGATGGATTTAGGCCCAGATCACGTTACTGGGGTGAATGTATGACATTGTTCTGCATTCTGTTCCTCAATTGTCATTTTTGCATTTGTCACCCTGAGGGAACGGTGATGTCAGAGTGTGCTGTGCTGTGATAGGCCAGTTGGTGTAACGCCATGCTGGGATTAAAGGGTTCTCGGCGAAATTTTTGAAAGAGAAAATTGTGTTTTTTAACAATTGAGTGAAAAAATGAGATGTTTTAAGGTATTGCAAGATTTATGTAGGGGAGATTGAGGTGTAGTGACTCGGTTGGGGAAGAAGCCCCGCCAGAGGATACCCCAGCACATTATATGGCAACGAATTTAGGATTGCATATCATAGTGTGGCTCCAAAATTTGCATAAGATTTCAGAAAAGGAAGGAGAATTGGCTTTCTCACAGTATGAGTCATTTCGATTGGATGGGATGTATCAGTTGAGAGGGGTGATGTCTTCATTAAAACTTCCACCTAGACCCACACAATTTGAGACACTAGATGCATGCATGCGGGCAGCACAAGCTAGGCGAAGAGAAAATTCTCAGGGAAGGATGAGAAAAGCAATGAAGTTGTATCAGGGTGCTAGGTGGGATACTCAGTTGAAGAAATGGAGGGTGGACACCATAGAAGGAGAGAGGCTGTATCCATTGTTACTGCAAGGAGCTAGTGCACAGACAGGAAATACAGAAGATGACAGTGACACAGATGATAGCTTGTTAGACAGATTGTTGGCAGAGCGTCCTCCATTTTACAATCCTCAGTCTGAGGAGGTAAAGCGAGAATTGGTAGTGGTAAGCCTAGACAGGGTGGAATCTGCTCCGACTGGTGTAATTTCCAGTATAGTGGGAAGTACAGAATGGAGGGTATGTTCATGTGCCTTGGAGCAGGGGTGATTTAGCATCTTTCACAAATGATTTCCCTCGGCTGAGGGAAAAGCCTGAGGAATGGTACAAGCAAATTGATTGGTTTCTGAAGATTCCTAAGGTTCTGTGGATAGATTTGAATACCCTATTTGACAATGTGGTCCCAAGGGATTTGTGGGCAGCATGCAAAATTGCAATTGAGGGGCCCACTTCAGAACCAGCTAGGGATCCCGTAACACATGGCCCCTCCGCTGAAGTGATGAAAAAATATGAACAGGCAATTACATGGCTCCAGTCCAAAGTAGCCCCTCGAACAATTGATTGGCTCAAGATTGATCATACCACCCAAGAGTCGAAAGAATCAGTGCATGAGGTTTACGAGAGACTTTTAGTGCAGTTTAAACATTATAGTGGCCTTGATTTCCTTGAACAAAAAGATATGGGACAGTTTGTCTCATAATTTGTGTTAGGATTGAGGGCCAAGATAAGTTTGATGATTCAGTAACATTTGATTTGTTGGCAAAATAAGTCTGTGGACGAAATTATGTGTTAAGCTAAGTACTGTAGTAATCAGGTTGAGTCCACACATAGGAAAATGAAGGATAAGTTGATGATGGTACAGCTGAGGAATGCCGAGAGACCATAATTGATGCAGAGGAACGGAGGTACAATGGGTCGACGGCAAGGGAGTGGTTGAGGAATGGAATAAAATATGATGGTTGACCCAGGGCAGGGGAGAGGACAAGGAATGGAAAAAGGGACGGGAACTGAATGGGTTAACCCAAGGAGAAACACTGCCTGTCATTATTGTCACAAAATCGGGCATTGCAAGAGCGAGTGTCGCTCAAACCCTGCCAATCAAATCCAAAATGAGGAAACCGTGCAGGTATCTGATGGACTGAACACCGTGACTAAACCCAAGTCAAATTGATCGGTTTGTGAACATTTCTAAGGTTGTGTGGATAGATTTGAATACCCTATTTGACATTGTGGTCCCAATGAATTTGTGGGCAGCATGCAAAATTGCAATTGAGTGGCCCACCTCAGAACCAGCTAGGGATCCCTTAACACATAGTCCCTCCGCCGAATTGATATAAAAATATGAACAGACAATTACCTGGCTCCAGTCCAAAGTAGCCCCTCGAACAATTGATTGGCTCAAGATTGATCATACCACACAGGAGTCAAAAGAATCAGTGCATGAGGTTTACAAGAGACTTGTATTGCCCTTTAAACAGCATAGTGGCTTGATGCCCTTGAACAAAAAGATATGGGACAGTTTGTCTTGAAATTTGTGTTAGGATTGAGGGCCAAGATAAGTTTGATGATTCAGCAACATTTCATATGCTGGCAGAATAAGTCTGTGGACGAAAGTATGCATCATGCTAAGTACTGTAGCGATCAGGTTGAGTCCACACATAGGAAAATGAAGGATACGTTGATGATGGTACAGTTGAGGAATGCAGAGAGACCAAACCTGATGGAGAGGAACGGAGGTACAATGGATCGATGGCAAGGGAGTGGTTGAAGAATGAAACAAAACATGATGGTCTAACCAGGGCAGGGGAGAGGACAAGGAATGAATACAGGGACAGGAACTGAATGGGTTAACCCAAGGAGAAACACTGCCTATCATTATTGTCACAAAATCAGGCATTGGAAGTGCGAGTGTCACTCAAACCCTGCCAATCAAATGCAAAATGAGGAAACCGTGCAGGTATCTGATCGACTGAACACCATGACTAGACCCAAGTCAATGTATGGGAGAGGTTCAGAACCTCAGGTGCAGGTGCCCCAACCCCCAAGGATTTCTGTAGGAAATTATGTGTATCAGCAAATGCCCTTTATTGAATTGGCTGACAGCTATGATCAGAATCCATCACAAGGAAGGTGTAAGGTGGGGAGGAGGACGGCACCTTAGGAGCAGTCTTAGAGGTAGATCAGAGGAGAATTTTTTGTGGAGGCTGATATTAACAGTCATTCGATCACATTTCTAATTGACACTGGAAGCACGATCTAATGTAAGGTAGTCCCCAATTTGTCACTTTCTGGACAATTGATCCAAGTGGTAGGAGTCACTAATCAGAAGATGACCAACCCCCTAACCAATGAGTTACCTGTGAGAATAGGACCCTTTCAGGACCGACACCAATTTGTAGTGTGTGATTCGAGTCCAGTCTGTCTGTTAGGGCGTGATCTCCTGTGCAAGTTAAATTGTACCATCTATTGAACTCCGAAGGGGTTGGAATTACAGACCTTTGATGATGATGCTGCCTTTAAGGTGGCAAGTCGGAATTTGTGTGCCTAAATGTTCATTGTAATAACCAAAGAAGAATTACTGATAGATTTGATGGACTCTGTGAACCCCGTGTTGTGGGATTTAACAGGAGTAGAACCGTTAAAAATACAGGTTAAGCCGAATGCTGCATTCCCAAGGATGCCACAGTATAAGTTTACACTAGAGACAGTGGTGGCAATAACACCAGTGATTGAATATATGATTGCTCAAGGCAAACTGAAGGAGATTAGAGGAAGGACCTGGAATTCACCTATAATGGGTTTGCAAAAACCTAGTGGCAAGTAAAGAATAGTACAGGACTTGCGAAGGGTTAATGAGATCGTGAATCCATGTTGTCCTGTGGTACTCAATCAATCAATCAATCATAGGCATTTGTATAGCGCACTGCTCACCCGGAGGGTCTCAAGGCGCTGGGGGGGGGAACGCTACTGCTCGAACAGCCAGGTCTTGAGTTGCTTCCTGAAGGCGAGATGGTCTTGCGTTGTCCGGAGGTGGATGGGGAGGGAGTTCCATGTCTTGGCTGCCAGGTAGGAGAAGGATCTTCCTCCGGCGGTGGCTCTGCGGATGCGGGGGATGGTGGCGAGAGCGAGGCTGGCGGAGCGGAGCTGGCGGGTGGGCTTGTGGAAGGTCAGGCGGCTGTTGAGGAACTTGGGGCCCAGGTCGTGGATGGCCTTGTGTGCGTGGGTGAGGAGTCGGAACGTGATTCTTTTGTTGACGGGGAGCTAGTGCAGGTCTCTCAGGTGTCCGGAGATGTGGCTGTGTCGGGGGATGTCCAGGATGAGTCGTGCTGAGACGTTCTGGATCCATTGGAGTTTCTACTGGAGTTTGGCGGCGGTGCCGGCGTAGAGGGCGTTCCCGTAGTCCAGCCGACTGGTGACGAGGGCCTGGGTGACCGTCTTCCTGGTCTCGGTGGGGATCCACCGGAAGATCTTTCGAAGCATGCGCAGGGTGTTGAAGCATGAAGACAAGACGGCGTTGACTTGTCTGGTCATCGAGAGGGAGGAGTCCTGGATGAAGCCTAGGTTGCGTGCGTGGTCCGTTGGCTTGGGGGTGGCTGCCAGGGCGGGGGGCCACCAGGAGTCGTCCCAGGCGGAGGGTGATGATCCCAGGATGAGGACCTCCGTCTTGTCTGAGTTCAGTTTGAGGCGGCTGTTCTTCATCCATTCGGCGACGTCTTTCATCCCTTCGTGTAGGCTGGCTCTGGCGGCGTCCGGGTCGCTGGTGAGGGAGAGGATCAGCTGGGTGTCGTCGGCGTAGGTGATGATCTTGAGGTTGTGTTGACGTGCGATGGTTGCGAGGGGGCTCATGTAGACGTTGAAGAGGGTGGGGCTGAGCGATGACCCTTGTGGAACGCCACAGATGACTTCGGTGGCTGCTGACCGGAACGGGGGGAGGCGGACTCTCTGGGTTCTTCCAGCGAGGAATGAGGTGATCCACTCCAGGGCCTTCTCCTGGATGCCGGTGTTGTTCAGGCGCTGTACCAGGGTGCGGTGGCAGACAGTGTCGAACACTGCGGAGAGGTCCAGGAGGATGAGGGCCGCAGTTTCCCCGTTGTCCATTAGGGATCTGATGTCGTCTGTGGCTGCGATGAGGGCGGTCTCTGTGCTGTGGTTGGCTCGGAAGCCGGATTGCGAGTGGTCGAGGGATCCGTTGGTCTCGAGGAAGGCGGCTAGCTGTCTGTTGACGGTCTTCTCGATGACTTTGGCAGGAAACGGGAGGAGCGAGATGGGGCGGTAGTTCTTGTGGTCAGAGGGGTCTGCAGTTGGTTTCTTCAGCAGGGCACTGATCTCGGCATGTTTCCAGCACTCCGGGAAGGTGGCAGTGTTGAAGGAGGCATTGATGATGTCGCGGAGGTGGGGTGCGATGATGTGGTCGGCCGTGTTGAAGATGTGGTGTGGGCAGGGGTCCGTAGGGGATCCGGAGTGGATGGTGTTCATTGTGCGTGTTGTGTCTTCGGTGCTGACTGGGGTCCAGGTGCGGAGGGTGGCGGTGGGGGGCATCGGTTCGGTGGTGGGGTTCGTGGTTGGTGAGCCGAAGCTGTTGTGAATGTTGGCGATCTTGTCGTGGAAGAAGGCTGCGAGGGAGTCGCAGAGGTCTTGCGAGGGAGTGATGTCATTGTTTCCGGCGTCAGGGTTGGAGAGCTCTTTGACGATGCTGAAGAGTTCCTTGCTGTTGTGGGTGTTGTTGTCCAGTCGTTCCTTGAAGGCTGTCTTCTTTGTGGCACAGATCAGTTGGTGGTGTTTGCGGGTGGCGTGTTTGAGGGCCGTCATGTTGTCTGTGGTCTGGTTGGTGCGCCAGGTGTTCTCCAGGGAGCGGCAGTTCTTCTTGGGGGTGATGAGCTCGTCGGTGAACCAGGAGGCTTTCTTGCTGCCGCGTCTGCTGGGGGGGTTCTTCTTCAGTGGTGCGAGGGCATCTGCGCAGTTGGTGATCCACTGTGTGAGGTTGTTGGCGGCTTCGTTGGGGTCCGTTGAGCTGGTGGGGGGGTTCTGGCTGAGGAAGGTGGTGAGCTGCTCGCTGGTGATCTTGTTCCAGCTCCTGCGGGGGGCTTGTTGAGGGTGGTGGTGGGTCTTCATTTTACTGAAGCTGAAGTGGACGTAGCTGTGGTCAGTCCACTGGAGATTGGTGGAGTGGCTGAAGGTGACGTATTTGCCGGATGAGAAGACTGGGTCAAGCGTGTGGCCGGCGTAATGGGTGGGGGTGGTTACCAGTTGCTTGAGTCCGAGGTTGGCCAGGTTGTCCAGCAGAGCAGTGGTGTTGCGGTCCTTGTTGTCCTCCAGGTGGAAGTTGAGGTCCCCCAGGAGGATGTAGTCGGTGGAATTGATGGCGTGCGGGCTGATGAAGTCTGTGATGTCTTCGCTGAACTGTGTGCGTGGTCCCGGTGGTCTGTAGACGAGGGTGCCTCTGAGCGTGGTCTTGGGGTCGGTGTGTATCTGGAAGTGAAGGTGTTCAGCGGAGGTGAAGGTGTCATCGGAGTTGGTCGTGATGCGGATGGTGTTCTTGTGGATGATGGCGATGCCTCCTCCAGTCTGGTTGACGCGGTCCTTCCTGGTGATTTTGTAGCCTTCCGGGACGGCGATGGCGACGTCGGGCGCCTAGGAGGCGTTCATCCAGGTTTCCGTTAGGAAGGCGATGTCTGGTGCTGTCGAGTCGAGGAGGTTCCAGAGTTCGACGGCATGCCTGTGAACGGAGCGGGTGTTGAGCAGGATGCACATCAGGTGTTTGTTGCTGGGGCTCGGTTTAGCAGGTGCGGTGTTGGGTCGGAGGCCGGTGAAGTGGCAGGTCAGGCAGGTGAAGGGTCCGTGGGTGCATCTCGGGGGTGGCTCGGTAGCAGGCGGTGTTTCGGCCGGCGTTGAGTGCGTGGAGGGTTTTGGCATCATAGATGTGCAGGGTGTGCTGGCGAGGGCGAGGACCAGGGGGTCTGGCGCTGGGCGCGGTCCAGGCGCGGACGGGCGCAGACGGGCTTACCTTTGGCGCACCTTCGGCGCTCAATTGGCGCTCCCGCTGTGCGCGTCCGCTTCGCGGTCGCTCTGGGGGCGTCAAAAGTAAGGAGCCGGGAGGGAGGAGCAGCTGGGTGGCGGGAGCGGGGCGGCGAATGGAATCACAGGGGGGCGGGGCCGCAGGGAGGCAGCGGCGGGAAATTCCAAGAAGCAGCGGGCAGCGGGAAATTCCCAGGAGCAGCGGGAAATTCCCAGGAGCAGCGGGCAGCGAGCGAAGGAATCTGCAGGCAGGAGGCGGCAAAGGCAGGCAGGAGCGGCAGCAGTGAGTGGGGCGACCAAGCCCTGTGCAGGGCTGAGCGGTGGACTGAATCCAGCTGAAATCTTGTTTCAAATACCTTGTGAAGCTGAATGGTTTACGGTCATTGACCTATGCCAAGCATTCTTCTCGATACCCCTTCATGAGGAGAGCCAATTTTTATTTGCTGCCTGGCTTTAGAACCATGTGTTAACATGGTGTTGTATCCCACAAGGGTATACAGAAAGTCGTCTTTCTTCAATCAGATTCTGAAAAAGAATCTTGAGGGCTTGACAATGCCACAAAATTCGGTTCTTGCCCAGTACATAGATGATCTTCTGGCCACCTCAGAGACGGAAGATGCTCGCAGGATAGATACTGTGGCTTTGTTGAATCACCTGGCAGAAATGGGCACAAAGAGTTCCCAGGCAAACTTCTATATTGTTTGTCTGAGGTTCAGTATTTGGGGCATTGAATCAAAAAGGTAAAAATAAAGGTGTCACCAGATCGCTTAGAGGTGATTTTGCAAATGGGTACTCCAAAGACGCAGAAGGAAGTTCGAATGTTTTTGGGAATGGTCGGCTATTGTCGACAGTGGATCCCAAACTTTTCTCTGCAGGCAAAACCTTTGTTAAAGTTAACATGGAAGGATGTGAGTGATCCGGTACCATGGGATGACGATTTTTTAAAGGACATCTGGGAGCTAAGGGAAAGCTTATTTCGCGCTCCAGCTCTGGGAATGCCTGATTATAATAAAGCGTTTTCGCTTTTCTGTCATGAGAGAGATCGGTGGGCATTGTCAGTGTTAACTCAGGCAGATGGGGGTGCCCATAGACCAGTGGCCTATTTTTCAGTGGCTTCTGCATTGCCCGGATGTCTCAAATCCGTTGCTGTAACAGGTGTCAGCTTTGGGAGGTGCGAAAGCATTGTGATGAGTCATCCCCTTAGGGTATGTGTCCCACACTCAGTGGAACTCCTGATGACGAAAACCAAAACTCAGTATTTGACTAATAATAGGCTCACCAATTATGAGCAAGTTATATTGGCATCTGCAAATGTTTCTTTGAAAATATTTTCTATGCTAAACCCTTCCACATTGATGGCAATTTTTAGCATAGAACATAGTTTTCATATATATTTACAGCTTGATTTTGAGGTGTTTTTATATTCTGATGTTTCTGGCTTTGTAATAAATCAACAAAAAACCTGAATTTGGAATCCACATTTACTTAGCTTGGTGGGAGGGGAAAAGATTAACTTGAAAATAGTTTCTTCCCTCCACACTTCTTAGCAGGCAATAAAGACCATCGGCCGGACACCTGAATAAAGGTAGGATAGGAAATTCAGCCCCATCAACGTTATAGTTAGGTGTTGAATTAAAATAAAAACTAACAATTAAACAGTCCCAACCACATATGTGTGCATGGCTTACACTATTAACTATCCCAAAAATGTGTTTATTTTCCAAGCTTATGGTCAGAAACCCAGTACCTTCACAACACCCTCTGTCTCCTTACTCTGATATCCATTTATGTCCTGGAACACAATGGTACCTATTTTACCATACAAAAGACTGTTCTCATGGGACATCTTAGTGTTCTCTTTGATGGTTTGGATTTTCCTCACTGGGCCTGAGCTGCTTAGTTGTTAGAATTTGGTATTTCATTCCTAGGCCACTTCTGCTAATCTATGTGACCCTCTTCTAGGCCAGTAGTTGATCAGGTGTTTTTGATGCTTATAATGAGGTCTGAGTGACTAAATCAGTTCAGTTTAGTTATTTCGCTGTTTCAGTGTGCTTGGCAGTGATCTCACAACAATTTCCTCACACCACAAACAATTTGTTTTTATTTTTTGTCTCTTCAATCCCAGTGATCTCTCTATACTCTTTAAGGTTCTCCCAAATTTATGAATTGGTCCATTATACTCCATGTACCCCTTTCTGTCTAGTTTGTGCTGATTCCTAGCCACTTGTCAGCTCTTATGTTTCTTTGCCCTCCACCCTGCTGCATTACTATTTTTTCCATTTATTGTACCCCACCTCTCTACTGGCAGTCCTGTTGGAGATTTTGATTAGAGGTTGCGCATCTGAATATGAGTAATGACCATCAACATACAAGTGGTGAATCCAAGGTTGGGGTTTGCAAAGTGCAAAGGGTGTCTGCACTACTGCACAGTAGGTGGTGGTGTGGTTCTGTATTGTAACCCCCTTTGCTGAATACAGTAACTGTAACAATTAATGGCCTAAGCCATTTATACTAGTCATTCAGTTAATTTACTTCTAATGCTCTCTGACATGTTGGGACAATACTAGAGGCTGCATTTTTGAAGTCTCTTGTCTGACCTTCCTAACACCTCTTACGTTAATCAAAGTAGTAGGAGACATTTCGTTCATCAGGGTCTCAGAAATGGCTGTTCAAGTTCCTTATATTTTTCTGTGTTTTAATATGTTTGTATTCAGATGCTAAGATAATTCAGTAAGAAGAAAGTCTGAACTAATGCTTCTGCTGTGATTCAGTCATCGTATTCTATGTACAGTGCTGATAAAATAATTACATTATCAATTTAAGTGACGTTCAATGTTTGTTCAGTGATGATCTTCCCATCTGTTCTCACTGGTCATCTCGTCCTCTCTAGCCCTTTGACACTTTGATCTGTTTCCCGTCCTCATAGATCCCCTGACCTAATATTCTATGTCATATTTTGTACATTAATGTGCTTTAATGATTTTGGAATACAGTGAACTATAATTATCACTGTAGCATTATCCCCAGCCTGTGTGCTTACCAATGACTATGACACAAACGGAGCTTAGTATAACTTCTCTTTTTTCTTCTGCATGTAACCATGAACTCAACATTTGAACCTGCAATCAAATCAGTCATGGGAGGTGGAACCGACTCCGAGGGAGCATGCTCATTAATAATATACACCAAAACCACCAAACTCCATTCAAAACAAAAGACAGAGATCCAATCCATTAAGATCCTGGTTTATTCAGCAAAGACTCTAAAAGAGGTGTTTCGGCCAGATGGCCAAACCCCCTATAGGCAGCAGACCCCAGGCCGTGCACAGCAGGGGCTTGGCAAGGCCAGGTCCTGTGGCCAACGGACCCAGAGGCAGCACTTTTGCTTACTACTAACATAGAAGGGGCAGGGCCAAATGGGCGGAGCATGTAGGTGATTTGGCCCTTTAGCACACTCAGCAGTAATCAAAAGGAAGAAGCATGGTTTCGGCTGTCAAACAAGGAGACAACAAGAAATTACCCACAGGTCTTGGACAGTCACTACAGAAGATATTACGCGCCAATAAATCAATGTGCAGTTGTAAAGAAAACACACTGTACATTTTGTAAAGAGGGAGGGTTTCACAGCCCCCCTCCCCAACCTCTTTAGGCTCTGTGGACCCCGTCCCCCACTACAGCATTTTTTTAAAATGTGAGAGTGGCTCCACAGGCTTTCCTCATTGAGTCTAGTTTGGTCCTGGCGACCCCAACCCCCGGGGCCCTACGTTTAATATCGTTGGGCACCCTGGTGCCCACCCAGCCTACTCAACATACACAATGTTACGGGCTGCATAGGGAGCTCTAGAGCCAATGTGGCCCCAGCTGGCTCCCTGCATGCTGCGTGAGTCAACATTGCTCCCTCCAGCAGGGATCAGCGATTTATGCTGCTCCCTCCAGGCAGGAGCAATCTGTTGATCAGTTTCCCTGTCCCCATCAGTATGGGCAGGGAAATAGCTCTCAAGTCTTCTCACAGCTGGTGGGAGCATTTTTAAAGTTCCCGCCTGCTGGGAGCAAACTTCTTGTTTGCTCTAGTTTGGTGGGAGATTTAGGAATGATCCTGCCAGGTGAGAGCAAATACAAGTTTCTCTGCATGCCTGGGTGCAGGCAGGGAAACTGCTTTGTCCCAGGGGTGGGCTCTCCTGGACAAAATATGTGAGTCAGTCTCAGGGGATGGGTCATAGGCCATAGGAGGCTCAGGGAGGAAGACTACATGGCCCCCCTTCCTTTAAAGAAAGAAGGGCCTTGGGGATGGGGTCTGGGGGACATGATAAGGCCTGAGGAAGGGGAGCCACTCAGACCCCCTCCCGTTTAACAGAGTACAGCCCTGTAGGATGAGGTCCACAGGGCCAAAATAGACTTAGACAGGGGGGTGGGCAGCACCCTCAACTTGTATAAAATATCCGGCCCCAGGCCTATAAAGGGTCAAGGAGGGGACTCTCCAGCCTGCCTATCCTACAATATATATTTTGACCCTCGAGGATGGGGACTCTGGGGCCTAAGAAGACTCGGCGAGGGGTTAGTGTGGCCCCCTTCCCTTTTGAAATAAGGTGCGGCCCCAGAGGATGTAGTCCCTGGGGCCCTGTTGGACTTAGCCCTTTTTGCAGGGTCATCCCTAAACTTTTAGCCTTCCTCCTGCATTTTTCTGACCTGTTGTTGGCTGTTCTAAGACTCTGGGCACTTTACCACTGCTGTTCAGTGCTAAAGTGCATATGCTCTCCCTATTTAAAATGTATATTTTAGTTGGATTCCATGATTGACTTATTTGGTTTACTGTCAGACCCCAGTAAAGTGCACCAGGAGTGCCCAGGGCTTGTAAATACAAATGCTGCTGGTGGGCTTGCAGCACTGGTTGTGCCACCCACAGAAGCGGCCTAGTAAAATGTGTCTAAGGTCTGCCATTGCAGAACCTGCATGCAGTCTGGTGCTGTCATGCTGACTGGGCAAGTGCACCCACCTCCCAGTCCCTAAACCTTCCCTTAACTTCATATTAGTCACCCCTATGGTAGGCCCAAGGGCAGGGTGCATTGTAAGCATAAGGAAGGACAAGCCCTGATGTGTGTGGCATGTCCTAATAGTGAATTACAGCCATTTTCGTTTTTCACTATTGTAAGGCTACCTGTTCTCCATAGGCCAGAATGGGCTGTTAGAATTGTTACATCCTATCATCCTAACAGACCCAGGGAACATGGTAGAAATTCGAGTTTAGTATGCCTGAACTCAGAATAATAAAATACATCTTTTAGTAAAGTTTATTTTAATATTCTGTGTTTGCAAATACCACTTTTAGAAAGTTGGTATTTGCTTGCCTAACCATCTCAGCCTGCATCTGCTATGATGTGTATCTGCCTGTGTGTCTAGTTTGTGTGAGTGACAGGGCTGGGGAAACCCAGAGGGGCAGGGCTAGGTAGCCTGGTGGTGAATAGAGAGATTGACATCCAGATGGGTGGGAGGAGTGCACCTGGACTCTGAATAGGGCTGTGCTCTGCCACCACAATGCTGGCTCCACCTCCTGTGGAGCGGCTGATGTCTCTGCCCTGCACCCTGAATAGAAAGGCAGAGTCATGTCAACAAAGTGCTCAAGAACTGGTTTGGACTGGGCAAAGGCCCCTCTACCCCAGAGGAACAAAGGAATTAGGGGTATAAGTATTGGGACCCTGCTCCCAAGAAATTAGATCCTGCTTGACAAGAAGAACCTCTGCCTCATGAGAAGGAACTGGGAAACCTGTAAGGAGGAGTACTGTCCCTGACCTGGGGGATTGGCCTGCAGTGGTTGCCTTGCTGCTGGAAGGTGAGGAGAAAGACTACAAAGACTTTAATTCAACTTGTGCTTAAAAGATCTCCAAGGGCTTGTGCTGAGCTTGCCCCCTGAACGAAGTCCCAGGACCAGTGGACTTCACCCTCAGCTCCCCAGAGTCTTTTGGAAGTGCCTGCTGCTGTTGTTGGGCCTTCTGAGGGACTGCGTGTCGCAAGGAGCTGGAAGTGCGACTCGAGAAGGAGAATGTGAGCCGCCGTCGGAGCTGTTGTCGTCGCATCTCGCAAAGGGTGTCGCATCGAGCGGAAGCGTCTCGCATCATTCTGGAAGTATCTCGCAACGCCGAAGAAGCGTGTCGCCATCGTAGCTGACGCAGTGCACCGCATCAAGAGAAGAGTCTCGCATCGAGGAAGAAGCGTGTCGCCATCGCAGCCATCATAGTTGTCTCATTGCACCGCATCAAGAAAAGCGCCTCGCATCCCCGGAGACGCGTGCCGCCGTCGGAGCTGCTCTTGTCGCATCGCGTAAAGGGGTGACGCCGCTGCAGCATTGCATCGAGCGGAAGCGTCTCGCAAACGTCGGAGAAGAGTGCCGCTGCCAAGGCCGCTGTCGTTGCATTGCGTAAAGGGGTGACGCCGCTGTAGCTGACGCATCGAGTCGAGTTTTCTCGCAACATCGGAGAAGCATAACGCATCTGGAAGATCTTCACATCTTTATTTCTTTGCACCAAAAACTTCATCGCGTAAGCATCGGTGCAACACTTTAGTTGCCCTGCGTGTCGCATCTAAGGTACATTGACTTAAAGTGTAGCATTTAAGAACTTAAGAGAACTAAGCAAACTTCTACCATCTTAAGTAACAGTATTGTGTATTTTTGTCGTTTAATGGTCTTGTGGTAACTCTATATAAAGAATCCTTATTTTTAATATAAAAACCTGTGTGGTGTCCATCTGTAGTGTTGTCACTTGGTTACTGTATGTGTTCACAAATGCTTAACCTATAACACTCTGAGATAAGCCTTGGCTGCTCTCGCCAAGCTACCTAGCGGGTGAGCAGGGGTTATTTTAGGAGTGTAACCCCTTACCCTGACTAGAGGAACGGTTCCCTGCTTGTCACAAGTACCTACCTGTGCCAACCAGAGAACCCGGATTCTAACAGGCCCTAAGTCCAAACCTGTGTCATGTGGCAAAGGCCTAACTCACCTGCCGAACGTCATGCATGGAGTGGGGTTTGCTGTCTGCGGTTAACTGTCCACAGAGACTGGCCACAGGCCAGGCCATGTGGCCAACCATCTGCTACGCATGGCCAAAGGCCCCGCTCAGCATGGGTTTGGCTGTATTTGGTGGGGTTGGCCACAGGTTTAGTAATGTTAGAGTCAGGTGAATGTTCATTAAGACCATAATGTTTTCAACTCTAAAATCCACACAAATTCATCACTTATAGTTATAATTATCTCAAGTAACTATGACTCGTGCTCTAGGACAACTATAACTTCCACCCTCACCTTGCACTGCTAATTACCCCACATATTACATCACTCATGACATCTTCTATGACATTATTGATAATATAATTGCAACACTTGCAATGACATTATTCATGAGAAGACTGTGCATGGCGGAGAGAGAGAAAGAGAGAGAGAGAGAGAGAGAGAGAGAGAGGGGTACAGAGAGACAGAGAGACAGAGACAGAGATATATTACACAATGGCAGTCACCACTGTGCAGGTATAGTTAGGTCTTAGTATCAAATGAAATAGATTTTCTTTGGTTTGCTGTCATCTTTACCCATTTTCCATCTTCACGAAACTTTGCAACAAAAAATTTCACCCACCTCAGCTCCTTTCTTAAAAGTTTCAGGCTGAACCATCAAGCAGGGGCTGAGAAAAAAGGGAGGTCCCGAAACGCAAATTCCCCATGCTCTTTCCAGAGGGAAATGCTATTTAGCTAAAAATTAGTTAACTTTCACCTTAGTGTGTGTTTGTGATAGTGCAGTGTTGAATGTTTCCATAAATAACATACTTTTTGACTGAAGGTTTACCCTGTAACATTTGCATGAAGCGATGGGTGATAGCTCTCTCTGAGACATTCCCTTGTGATTTATTTGAAGCTCAAGGGATAGTTTTGCTTTTGGCTCTACCTCATGATCAATGTAGCCTTGAGAAAATCTCTGGGTCGGAAGCCTCAAAACTTAGCACTAAAACGTAGTGTTAGCCCTGTTATCCTGTACTAAGCTTGTACAGTCCGTTTTAGGATGGTAATGTAATATATGTGTAGCTTGTATAGTAATTTTAGTATCAGATTCCTGAACCTGCAAGATCTCTGTGACAGAAGATATACGTAGCCCATCGAATGCTTGGGCCTATATTTATAACCTAAGAGATAGCTTTGCTATCAAAGCAAGAGACTCTGAAGTCGGTTTAGCAGGGGTAGCTTTGAAACTATGCAGTCCCTAGCTTGGGATATTGCTCTAAGGGCTGCAACCAGAATATTGCAGTAACCTGCTGTATCCTGAGATGCATCCTGAAGATTGCCTTAACCCGAGTCACCCAAATGCTACAGACTTAAGTCTGTAGCGTTTGTGCGACTTGCGGGACAGCTACCCAACAAAAGGCTGAGTCTCCATTTTCACTAACTATGTATTCTGATTATTTGTTCTGCTGCTGAGAGCATGAAGCATGAACATGAATTATATTTAGATTACAAATGACAGATTGGTTTTCTAAGTCTGGAGCGTGTTACTTCTGGGTTGACTTCAATTAAATATAGCAAACAATTTGCTGAAACTAAGCAAAGCTCCTGGACATCAGTGGTACTTTTTCTTCACTATTTATGAGCTGGTTCGCCTGTGTGCCTTCTACTTTTTTCAATCCATGATTGTAGAGCTTCTATTTCAGTTAACTTTACAACTTGCATTCTTTTTCACTATCCATGAATTGTAAGGGTGAAAAAGGGGTTTGTCTGCATGTATGTATGCATATTGTATCTTTTATTGCCCGAAGGAATGGTGCACGGCACTCAGTAGAGTTATCTGAAAAATTAGTGGAGAAGAAGTGGGGCAAACTTTAAAATGTTCGAGGTGCAATGGCGGAAAGAGCTGGTAGTTTTCATATCAGTGACAGATGAGGTGCTTATTTAATGATGAGTTTCAGCTCCTGTCTAAGGTGAGAAAGTGAAGTAGCAATCCTGATCTGTGATGTGACCGTGTCCAAGATGCTGAATGCACAGTTCTAGAAGTATTATCTTCTGGTATTTTCCTTTTTCATTTCTTGATGTCAAGTCTGCCTATATCAACAGATTTGTCTGTTAAATTGACTTTCTGAGATTATGAGTTAGTTTTGCAGGTTACTCTATTGCAGGTGGGGCATCACATTATACAGATCTCCCAGTCCTACATGATCAATAGCCAGGGCAGGTTAATTATAGTGGAGAACTGAAAATCCTAATTTAGGCCTGTTATGAGTTAGTCAGTGCGGAATGCTCTTCAGTTGATTTATGGAAGAGTTATGGATTCCATAGTGTAGGGCAATAGCACCATTCAGGTGGGTGAGGACCAGGGCTTATATGACATTTCCAAAGCTTGGTTTGGGAAGATAATTTGACTACATCTTTACGAGAAAGTTCAGTTAAACTTATTTCATTGCATTTTGGAGGTATTATTTAGAGGACTATGCAATGCTTTATTACATCTGAGGTACTGGGTACATAAAAAACTTAGGGGCAGATTTACAAGCCCCTTGCGCCACTGTTGCGTCACTTTTCCCATGTTAAAAGTGACGCAAAAGTGGTGCAAGGGGCTTGTAAATCTGCCCCTTAACTTTTACCTGTGAGAGGGGCAATCCCTAATGAGCTCCTCCAAAGGCTGTGCACTGAGGGGCTTTGGAGACTGGGCTTGGTCACTGGTCAGGGCTGGCTGGCCTTTGGCATTGGGCATGATGATGGGTGTATGGGTAACAGTGTTCAGGGAAAATATGTTTTGACTACAAGTTTTGACTAATCTGCACGAACGTTTCGAATCAAAGTAGGTAATTCCCTTGTAGCATATACAGTTGAATTGAGATCCATCCTGAGAAAGCAATACTATAAAAGATCGGAATAAAAATACTTAAAAAAAGAAAGTTCTGCTCATGAATAACCTCTGCTAAGAATGGAGCAAACTTGATTTGCATTATTTATGCCTACTATTGGACACAAAATAGAGCAAAATCATTTTAAATAGAACATTATTCTGTCTTCCGCATTTGAACTATGGAAAAACCATATTTCTTCCCCTTCCTTTCGTGTTTACCGAAAAAACCGAGCAAAATATTTTTCCCTCCCTGGGACAGGCGTAATGTTTTCCTTCTCTCGTCATTTTTCCCTCTTTGCATGTGTGCTGCATTAAACAGCACACATAAAAAAGGACATGTCTTTAAAAATAGCCTTTATACGGGAAGGGGCCGCTTCCAGTTCAAAGCTATACTTACCAGAAAGCAGACATCCTTGCACTGTGGAGCCAGGGTGTCTGCATTGTGGCATGGAAGCCAAGGGTGCACCAGGGAGAGAGCAGAGCAGCCACCAATGACCAGCTAGAAGATGCAAATGAAATAAACTGGAATTGTGTTAACTCTGCAACAGTTCGATCATGTCTGTATTCAGTAGAATCCATTTGCGACTGGTCAAATGAGGTTTCCACCTGGAACAGACTGGACCCGCGACCAGGAACAGACTGACCGCCCTTGTGCAATGCAGCTTCATATAAAAGAAGTCTGTGTCCCCGATTCATGTAATGCATTGCATCAAGTATAAATGTCCTCTGAGACTTCTGCAGGGGAAGGCGTACTCAGAAAGTACAGGTCGTGTCAAAAACCGTGTTAGTTGTGATTGCCATGTACCAAAAATAATAAACCTAAGTTTATTTTATGAATAGGCAACCATTATCGGTGGTCCTTTTTCCACATTTCCTATTAACTTTCCTACAGCAATCTTAGTTGGAAGTGACAGCGGTCTAATTAGAGTATTTAACTAGCCATTGATATCCTGCAGAGCAATCACTACCGCTCCCTGGTGCAGAAGGAAAGATGAATTATGTTTATTTAAGTATCTCGGTGGAATGCCTCTTGGTTGCGTGAGCAAAATGGAGTGGAATTTTGTACGTGGCGAGAGCTGAGCTTTTCTTTCCATTGTGGCAGCGAGGATGGCAGGATGGCTTACCGGTAACATCGCCACTCCGACTTCCAAGTCTAAACACCCAAACTGTGGAAGTGAGCCCAGCTCTTAAGGCAGGAACTGTACACTTACTAAACTGTTTTTCTACCAAAAAAGTAACACAATAGCTTCTGCTATAAAAAAGACTTCCCCAGCGACTTTTTCAGTCTCTTATTATTCTTTGTCGCTGTCCTTACAAATGTCAAGGTGTTAGGGGTGGGTAAAATCCAATGATCACCTCAGCAAGTCTGGAAAAGTTTATCTTTTTTATCCCTAGGCAAAGTTCAGATTCTTGCAGCTCACATACCCTGCAGCTCGATGTCCTGCCCAAGACGAAAGGGACTTAAGGTTGCTGGGAAAAGTAGTGAGTGTGAATTTTTCCTGCTGATCTGGGTAATCACCAGCAGATAAGTACATCATGTTAACTGCTGCCACAGTCCTGTAATGAAATATCTGGCAATGTATCGGGACTTCTAGAGTAGATGGTAAGTGTCTGCCAGGTGGCGTCAACACACTCGTGGACGTTAGTAGCAGCAAGAGCAATGTCATTATCAAGCAGCACTGCTTTTCCTCTTGTTGCAGGGATTCTGCACATATACAGAACTATGTGCAGGAAAACAGGACCTCAGTGAATATGGGTGTACCAACCTATCACATTACTACCCAAAATCCCAAACCGACTAGCTATAGTGTCTCATTCATTCTCCGACTATGAGCGAAGCTATCAATGATTAGACAACCCAGAACATGACAATCCCGACTCTCTAAGGAATTCCGGGAGCCAGACAACTCTTTCACTCACTCACTCATACCTGTCCACAATGTGAGTAATCAGAGTCGCGGTATAGTTTGAAATGTTTATTTTAACTAACGCGCTGTATGGTACAGTACACGTGCCATTCCTAGCAGCAAAATGCATAAACACAATATAGTCCGCATTGTCACAATTCCATAGAATACAAACGGGGATATCATTTTATAAAGACTGTGGAAAAGGGCTACTATACCTAAGAAGACCTCTGGGCTTTATCAGCAGACCCCATACCTCAAGGCCTAGATGAAAGGTTTACATCTCAGAACAAGCACAGCTCTCCTCTCCGGAAAGGAGTCTCTCCAAGTGTGTCAACCATATGCTTCGCTTGCGATATTAAAGCATACGATTTCTAGTAGTGCAGCTGTGCGTCATGTTATGTCTAGGTGCAAGGAACTGACCAGAACAGAATAACAAGGGGCATTGTTGATCGACCTTGTACATCGTGTGCAGACTAAATCACAGAGCATGGCAGAGACGCGAAAAGCAGACAGTTCTCATGTAAAAAGAGCACAGAGTCTTGCGAAATATATGCATGCGGTGTCGTGTGCAAAAGCAGCCTCATGGCAGCGAAGCTCATGCTAACTTAGCAGATGTCGAGAATGGACCCACAATCTATACCACACTCTCTCCTATTTCCAAAACACTTAACTTTGCGACTTCACGCATCGCTATAGGGTGTGATAAAGCTCTGGTCACCAGTATTGACACTGTCTTCACTCACACGTTATATTAAATGTGCAGCACACATGAATTTTGTAATTTAAACCGAATCATGCATGTGCTTCATATGCAAGCCACAAGATATATTCCCCATGAAGAAATTGTAGAGCCTAGAGGGCCTCAAAGTTCTGGGGAAGAATCCCATTTTCCTGTCACAGCTTCAGGAATGATGTCCAATAATGACCATAGGGCGACCTGACAGATGATTTTTGGGAAGACTCAGCTATCAGTGCAAGGTCTCTACAGACAATTTCCACACCAAAAGAAGATTCCTCATAAGAATGTCCAATCACAATAGAACAGTGAAGGAGTCATTGCTCTATACCTGCCATGTGTGGATGATGAAAAAACCAGCACACCTTCTTTCAAAGGGCAACAGCTACTGTTACCCAGGGCTATTTGGGCCCTCTCCCTCCTTCCTGAGCCGAGTAAAAGAGGAATGAGAGGGAACTGGTGAAAAGATTAAAAAACTCAATTTGGTCAAGGAAATGGAAGGGCATCCAAGCCAATTCAGGTGGAATTGGGAGCAGAAACTCAAAAGCAAGGCATCTTGCTGAGATGTAATAAAAACATTATCAGTGGAGGAAATCCCTGGCACAGCTCAATGAAGATTTGTCTGAATGGATAAAAGTAGTGGGAAAATGTGAATACTCATTTCAAATCATCTAGGACTTAAATCAAATAATGCTCCCGATTGACCAATCACATGTCAAAGCTATTCAGAAATTTCTCCTCCATATGTGCAAAAATATCCTACAGTTACATGTATTAATCATTATTAATGCAACTTTATTGCAACATTAAAGTGACCTGGTGCACTATTTGAATCACGCTACAAGAATATATTTCATTCTGCAAAATTCATAATATTTACATATTAAAAAGTCTTACAATTCATCAGTTTTATTGCAAGGGGATGTACACAAGCTATAACATATATATGCCCAATAAATATTTTGGCATAATATTTTTATACTGCCATATTATCACAATATATATAATGTATTGATTGCGACATCTAAATAAGTGTCTTTTATAACCTTTCATAGGTGATTTGATTTAATAAGGTACTTTCCTTCCAATGAAACTGCAGAATACATGTCAACGATCTGGTCTCTAAGTATCAAAAGTATATAAGCCCATTTTCAGGACACTTTATCATCTTTCCTATTTGTGTCTTTATCAATCAATCAGCATTTGTATAGTATAGCACTGTCACACCTAACGGTATCTAGATACTGTGGGTACAACGTCTCCATCGAAAAGCCAGGTCTTGAGTTTCTTTCTGAAGACGGCCAGGGAGGGTGCTGTACAGAGATGGAGGGGCAGGTCGTTCCAGGACTTGGCAGCAATGTAGGAGAAGGAGCACCCCCATTGCGGCTGCGATAGATGCGGGGGCTGCGCAAGGCTAGTGAAGTGGAGCGCAGGTATCTTAAGAGTAGATGGAAGTTCAGTCAATGGTTGAGGTGCCAGTCCTTGATCATGCAGAGCTTTGTAGGTGTGCGTGAGGATCTTGGCTGGAATCTCTACTGAATGGGGATCCAGTGGAGGTTCCTGTGGTGGGGATGATGTGGGTTCTTTTGGAGGGGTTCACAATGAGTGTCGCTGCAGCATTCTGTTTGGTCTGGAGTCTTGTGGTAAATAATTTAATTACCGGAACTGAATTTGATACAGAAAATTAACAAAATAGCTCAGAAAATTAAGAGGCAGAATCCGTGGTATAAGAGGTTTCGGAATGGGCTTTATTCCAATGGACAATTCGAATTGTTGACCTCAAGTTCCATCACCACGGGGGTTCAGGAAGTGAAGTACATACATTATTGACAAGTAATTACTTTTATAGAACATACATTACAATGAAACAGATGCAGGAGGCGTAACAATTGATAACAAAGATAAAATCTTACATGTGTAACTGAAAGGGGCGTAATTGGGCGTAACAAAGAAACGTCATTGGTTGTGATGTCACATATGGGTGGATCTATGAAATAATTTTGCAATGTCAGCAGAAATACTTGGCAGAGATGCGCGCGCAGCAGCATGACGTGTGATTGACGTGCAACTAGGGGGTGAAGGGGACTTGACATTTAGCTCTACATGTGGAGACAAGAAGTCTGGGGGGTCAAGTCAACCTAATCCCAAATCATATCTAACATCCTATGTTTAAAGAACTATGTTATCCACAAAGGAAGGACTCTTGGACAAAATCTATTCCATACTGACTGTGTGTGCGTGCACAAGCGTCTAAATGTCTACATGAGATGCAAGGGGCAGAAATCTTCCTTAGTGACAGGGCTATGAATTACTTGCATGAAGACAGAGAAGTCGGGCCCTTTGCGCAATAGCTGAAAGAAATGTTTACTTAAACTACTAGACAGGAATGCATCGGCTGAGGAACGAAGCAGATAACTTGAAGGTGAAATACAGTTTTTGGCAGGCAGGCAGACCGGCCGAGTCAGGCACCGTTAGCCGCACAGGGAGTAGGACAAAGTTCATGGATACAGATGCGAGCTTGGACTGGAGCTGTCAGAGGCAGAAAGCAGGGAAAGGCTTGATGGCAGAACCAGGGCCTACTCGCCTGAACTGCAAAATAGAGTAACTGAGCCATAAAAAGTCAGTGGCCTTTTGTACTTAGGAATCGAATATCCAGCCCATTCATGGCGGATCTGAAAGAGGACATGTTGACGGTGGACACATATGTATTTGCGTCTTCATAACTGGAACTGGAGGGAACATACATGTACTTGTAGCATGTACATGAAACCGTTGGGGTCCAAGCTAGGGGACATAACTGATCATAAAAATCCATATTTCCACATTCCCTCCTTGTCCCCTACTTGCCCTTCAAGAGATATCAATCTTCATTAATCCATTGATCTGTTCATATAGCATCATTTGTTCTTCTTTCTTCTTTCGGGATCTTGAATGAAAACCTTGATGTGGAATACACGATGTGGCACACAGACCACAAATCGCTGGTCCACACTGCAGGCATAAGCAGCAACTGAATAGTATAAGAAGGCCAATACCTAGGAAGGATAGAACTCTCCATCCCCAGGCTGATAACACGCTCCAAAACCACCCGGACCAAGTCCAAGTGCCTGGATTCTGGTGTATCTGGCTCACAATCTTATGAAGGCGGGTTATAGCTTTATATACAGATGGCGAATTTTCTGGTATGAATACGCAGCAGCTTGATCCGATGACCCTACAAGCTCCGCCCCTATCGGCCAGGATGACGTCAAGGACAAGACGATTTTGAAGAACAACAATCCTCATCGCAGACTGCTCCTCTGTCAAGTTGCCTAGGGCGGAAATAGTTTCATTCACTACGGCTTCAAGAGTCCTAGTTAATCTACGTATTAGCTTACTATTGGTAACTGTACCTATATAGGGAAAAAGGCCTTTATTAAAATCTACATACTTTTCCCATGCCGTCTCAGTGTAATCGACAATTGGGAGATCTCTCCGTTCTCTATTGTGTACTAAATGAATATTCCTATGATAATCAGGAGGAGCTAGGAAAACAGGTGGCAAAAGGAATGCAATGTAACAGGTACCATCCCAATCTAGAGGCAGACGCATATATGCAGTCTGACCACATATGAAGTAGGAATGGCGAGAAGCTCTAAATGAAGACTTGCCGTGATCACTGAATTCTATTACAGTAGTGCATCTACTATGGCCCATATGTATGGAACCATTCTTTCTTACACACAATTCACCCTTAGCTGGGAACACTGACATGGCAGGCAAAATTGGTGCAGCTTCGGATTCAACATTCAGAATCATGAGATTAAGTGTAAAATTACCTAATCCATATACTTCATTTTCTAGATCAGTTCCTGTTCTTTTGGGACGACCCTCCTTGTCAGGGTAGCAGACTTTGAGTAAAACTAGGTTCAGGTTTCCCCATACCCAATTGTCTTGATAAACTGCTGTGTTTGAATCTAAGGAATTGATTAAACTAAACCATGCTCCACAGGAGCCATTGTGTGTAAACGGATATGGAAAGAGGGGCAGAACTCCCTTATAATTCTGATAGGGAGGGAGTCGGCCACATATCCAACAATTGGTAGCATTACTAGTCTGATGGGAATGATGTAACATACTAATGAAAGTGTTATTGCGCAGCGCAAATCTATAGGACAATTCATGCGGGGGTAGGTCACTAAAAGAATGTTCAGCAGTAACATTATAGACATGTTTAGAAATAGGATGATATATGTGCAACAATATACTTGCAATGATTATTATAAGACTCAAGAAAAACAAAATTAATAACGTCACTCTACAATGACTACGCAGTGATTTACAGTACGCATGTCGTTTCAACATTTTTCGGGGTTTTCCTCTATTCAGGTCTAAGGGATACATGTCAGAGACAAATTCAACCGCTTCACCTTGGAGAGGACTTAAACAATCAAATTGTCTGACTTATTAGACCTCAGTTTTAATTTATACAGTTCCTGGTTACTTGATTCAACCAAAGGGAGCTTTGAGTCAATGGGTGAAGACACACGAGGTGTGGTATTTACATCCGATGGTAGTCCATGAAATTTCTTGATATGACTTGAATGCACCCAGCCTTTTCTGCCCTCAATCTTCACGGCTGTCCTTGTGGTAAGCAAAACTAGTTGTGGCGACTTCCACCTAGGTTCCAGCTGGGTCTTTCGGTCAAAGTTCCTCACCAGCACTAGGTCCCCCGGAACTACGTCATGGGGTTTCACCTCAGTGTTGTCAGGAAAGGCTGCAGCTACCTGTGAACGACAAGATTGTAGTGCAGACATCAAGGAAGCCAGGTAATCTGTCAGCATATTACAGTCAACATCAGTTATTTTACGGGGTATAGGCGTCCCCCACATATTCGGTGGTCTTCCAAAGATCACCTCATAAGGGGATAGCCCTGTTCGAGAATGTGCTACCATTCTCATGTAAAAGAGTGCAACTGGTAAAGCCACTACCCAATCGACACCTTTCTCTCTACATATTTTGGACAATCTGATTTTCAAAGTTTGATTGTGTCGTTCCACGAGACCTGCTGCCTCGGGGTGTCGGACACAATGAAACTTCCACTGATATCCTAGCAAAAGTGAAACATGTTTCATTAGTTCGGATGAGAACGGCTGGCCGTTATCTGAATAGACAACACGTGGTAAACCGTACCGTGGGAAGAACTCTCGAACTAGCTGCTTGGCAGTAGTCGGGGCAGTGTAATCTGAGACTGGGTACGCTTCGGTCCAACGGGAAAGAGCGCAGACAACTACGAGAACATATTTGAATCCTCGACATCGTTCCATCTGGATATAATCCATCTGGAGGACTTCAAAAGGGTGATCAGGAGGCTGAAATCCACCCTGTTCTACGGGGATGCTTTTACCTGGGTTAAACTGACAACATATCATACAGGTACGGACTTTTTGCTTAGCTGCTGCTCGTAAGTGTTTGTTGAACCAAATGTGTTGAATGCTGTCTAGCATAGCTTTCTCTCCTAGATGCGCTGGACTGTGTATTGTATTTATGATAGCTTGGACCATGGAGTCAGGAAGAAACCATACAGATTTCTCCTTCGTCATCCATCCCTGGTCCGTTTGGATCCCTCCTAATTCAGTCCATTTCTTTATTTCGTCTGGTGTAGCGTGTGTCTGTATGTCAATTACGTCAAGAGCGGGATCCTTAATCGTCATACAATGTGTTGGTGTCTGGACTATTGTCTTTGTCATGTCGGATGTGCGAGTTTGAGCAGTCTGTTTAGCTGTTCTGTCAGCTAAATCATTGCCTTGAGAAATGATATCAGTAACTTTCGTATGAGCTTTGCATTTGATAATCGATATTGCAGTGGGTAAATGGATTGCGTCTAACAGAGCATGAATGAGGGATCCGTGCTGAATGTGGGCACCGTGAGAAGTTAGATAACCTCTCTCTCACCACAGCACGCCGAAGTCATGTACAACTCCAAATGCATAACGTGAATCTGTGTATATGGTGACTTTCTTATTTGTGGCTTGGATACAGGCTTGTGTCAGAGCAGTAAGCTCTGCTGCTTGGGCTGACAAGGTATTTATACAATTTGTTTCAATGACTTCAGTGTCGGTTGTGACTGCATATGCGGCCACTAAATCTCCTGTACTTGTTCTCATACATGAACCGTCTACATACAACGTCAGGTCTGGATCTAACAATGGGACATCTGTCAAGTCTTGTCTGGGTTTCGTCGTTATTGTAATAACTTCAATACAATCATGAGCTAGTGGGTCTGTTCCGATTACAGGTAAAAGTGTGGCAGGATTCAATGTATTACAGCGTCTGATTTCTATATGTGGCTGAAACAATGTTAATTCGTACCCTGTAAGTCTTGCTATGGTCAAGTGTTGTGTTTGCGTTCGGTTCACAAGAACCTCTACTGCATGTGGTACTTGCACTGTCAACGGATGTCCTAACACTATGGCATCGCTTTGTCTGATTGCTAAAGCTGTCGCTGCCACTGATTTCAGGCACGCAGGCAAAGCCTGGGCTACGGGGTCTAATGTACTAGAGAAATAGGCACATGGTTTGCGTGATCCTGCTTGTTCCTGAGTGAGTACTGACAAGGCAGTACCTTCTCGTTCTGTAACAAAGAGTGTAAAATGTTTCCTGTAACATGGTGTCGCTAAAACAGGTGCTTGACATAGAGCTTTCTTTAAGATTTCAAAAGCTAGTGTGTGTTCCTGAGTCCAAGGGAGGACAGTCGATGTAGCCGCCTCCTGTGTTGTCAACTGAATGAGTGGTTTTGCTAAAAATGCATATTGAGGGATCCACTGCCTACAATATGAAGTGAGGCCTATAAAAGCCCGCACCTCCTTTTGTGTCTTGGGTATCGGCATGTTAGCAATTAACTGAATGCGGTCGGGTGTAAGCTGCCTTCCCTCCTTGGACAGCGAGTGTCCAAGATAAACAACTCGCTGGACACAGAATTGCAGCTTAGAAGGGGACACCTTGTGCCCCTTTTCGGCTAGAAATTGTAAAACCCTCAGTGATGCTTTTTCACATTCAGGTTCGCTTCGGGCGGTGATCAGCAGATCATCGACATATTGAAGCAGTGCAGTGTTAACTGGCATGTGTATACTGTCAAGTTCTCGTTTCAGTGCTTGGCTATAGATGCTGGGGCTTTCTGTAAATCCTTGAGGTGCGCGTGTGAATTTAAAACTTCGTCCATTTAAACTAAATCCGAACAGGTATTGGCTTTCCGGATCTATTGGGACGCTGAAAAAGGCATTCTTGAGATCAATTACAGTAAAGAACGTTGCTTGTGAATCAATGGCTGTCAATAATGACGAGATATCTGGGACCACAGGGAATTGTGGCACAATGCATTTGTTTAATTCGCGCAGATCAATAACCAATCGATATACTGGCGGGGCCTTTGGATCAGTACGTTTAAGAATCGGAATTATCGGGGAATTACATACATTGGAGTCGGTTTCCACAACCACTCCTTGGGCAATAAGCTCATCAATGATTTGCAGTAAGGCCACTACAGCATCTGATGGTAACTTGTATTGTCGCATTCGTGGTAGTACCACTCCTGTCTTTAGTGTGACTCGATATGGTGTAATGTTCATGCAACCAACATCAGTAGGGCCTTGTGCCCATAAATGTGTGGGTAAAGTCTGTAGTCGGTGATCCATGTCTCGGGATACATAGTGACCTTTGAAATCTCGTAAAAACAATCTTACTCCTTCCGGAGAACAACATATTATCGCTCCTAGAGCTTTCAATGTTTTTATACCTAACAAGTTTTCTGGGCATGATTTAGTAAGCAATAAATCTGTAGTTCGTGTCAAGGGTCCAATCGTAAGTGGAAGAGGCTGTGATACTTCATTAACAATAGGTTTTCCTGAAAAACCAAGGGAAATATTCTGTGAGCCTGAGAGGGGTGCCCCTGGAACTTCACTACGTTTTATTGTTGTTCGACTTGCCCCTGTATCAAGTAAAAATTTTCTATCTTGACCCAATAATTCACTGTGCACATAAGGTCCTTCTTGATCTACAGGGACCTCGATAAGGGGTAAGTCAACTTCCCTCTCTAGGCTGGTTCATGCGTATCGTTGATACTCAGGATATTCATACTGTGCGGTCTGATACATTTGTCGTGTCGTGGTTTGTGTGGCAGCAACAGGCAGCGCTGGTGCAGCTGGCACAAACTGTATAGACTGTTGTGGAGCTGGTATGGACTGTTGAGGAGCTGGCATGGACTGTGCATGCTGCGGAGCTCCTTGTTCATTCTGATCCTGTCTAGGTGGTCGTGGTCTTTCCTTTGCAAGACCTACGGCGATATTACGTTTCAGGACTGGACAATCGTGTACATAATGACCTGGCTGTTTACAATAATTGCATGTCCCTTTTACAGGAACTGCTGAATCTCCGGAATGTGTCACACCCTTTTTGTGACCGTCAGTTGGAACTGTCTGGGAGACTAGCATTTTCATTTTCGTGTCTTTCATACGTCTTTGTTCATGTTCTTGTTCCTCTCTAATTCTATTGTGATGGTACTGTAACATTTGTAACATTTGTGATGGGGTGTTACCTTGCCAGGTACTCTCGAATTTCAATACTCTATTCTTCACTTGGGGCAAGGAATTTTCAACTAATTTTGTCACAAACAGATGTGGATATGACTCACTACTTGCTTTTATGCCACTATTTATACCAAAACATTTTTCGAATCGGGCATAGAAATCACTAGTGTCTTCATCTTGTTTTTGTTTACAGGCTGAGATTGCACACCAATCTTCCTTTTTCGTGGTCAATAAACGTGGCAGTACCTGCACTAGTAAACCTGGTAATGCTTTAGTTTTCTCCCCAAGCCCTGCTCCTGCAGTTCGGGCCTTTTCTTCTGTTTCTAATGCTGTCCAGTCTATCTTTTGGTCTCCCACTTCCCACTCTTTTTCCTTAAGTTTTTCATAAATGCCAGCAGGCATTAATACCTTTAATATTGTCATAATGTCGGGATAGGTATACTCTCCCATGAGTAACATGTCTTTAATTTCTCGGTGAAAACCCGCTGGGTCTTTGTCATGACTGGGTACCACTTTCTTCATTTCTAACAATTCTATTTTAGATATGGGCGTATATACAAATACACGTTTAAACTCATTGTCCTCGCCTTTTATTGGGTGCACTTCTCGCAAGGGATTCTGTCTATCCATGTAATACGGCGTTCTTTCCTTGATGGGCAGTGAGACATGTTCTGGGCATACAAAAAGAATGTACTGCTTTCTGGACTCTAGTATTTCTCTAATTAACTTAGTACCTGAACCTCTCCATCTATTCGTGAGCAAGTCAGTTAATATATCCGGTAAGGGACCAGGATCGGAATGTTGGTTCTTATATAATATAAGAAGTTGTTGAATCATATAAATTCCGGCTAAACGCTGTTCATCTGGGCTGAGGTTCAAAAACGTGTGTGCTACTGTATCATCACCATATTTTCCGGGACTGTCAATCCAGTGAACGGCTGACCTGGCTAATTCTTGTTCATCCATAGAATCGAGTAGGTGATAACCCCTTCGTTCTCGGAGTAATTTGTCAGCGGCTTGGAACGAACGTTCGGGAGACCTCATATTTATTATAGGTGTTGGATAAGTTCTGTTATTATCTGGACATATCGGACGTATCGGATCAGTAAAACATCTAGTATTATTACAAGATCTTCCTCTACCTACATAGGCTATAGTTTCTGACTGTCTTGCGGGAAATTCTAATTCTCCCTCTTCGTTTTCTTCAAACTGGTCTACCGCCAATCTCTCTTCATGTATTCGTTCTATTTCTTTACGGATCTTTCGGCACATGGCTACTATACATGCTTGCCTATCATGTTTCCCGTCTGATATATTCTGGCTCCATCTCGTAAGAATTTGCATTACCTCCGGGTTTACCCCCGGTCGGTCTTGATTTCTGATCACACAATTTATGAGGAAACGTAACAATTCCCCCTGTATTTCCACTTTCTGGTATTCCATAGCTCTGTTAATACATTCAGAATCTTGCCCTGTTTGGACAAAATGATATATATTATCTAGATGCATAGTCATTCCTGGTAGCTTCCCTAAATACATCGCAGCTCGTCTGATACGTAATGATGCCAGGACCATTTCGTCCTCTTTGCCGGGCACAGGGTCATATCTACAATCTACTAGAAGTTCCTTAAGCGTGCGGGTATTTATAAGTTTGGGCGTACGTGGATGTGCTGATTCTTGAAAGGTAAGCTTATTTATTCTGGGTGGCGTAGAAAAATCGCTGATAGCACCTCCGGTAGCCCCATCTGGGGTACTAGGCGCGAAAGGATTCGTTGAACGTGATACAGCAACCATAGGTGGGGGTACAGCTGTAGAAACGGCTGTGGGAACAGATGTAGGAACAGATGTGCTTGCCGGAACTTGTGTCGGAGTTTGTTGTTGCAAAGGTACAGACACATGGTCTTGACGTTGAACCCCCCCAGCAGACGGTCTATGTGGTGCGGGGTTAGCATACTCGGGAGCTGCGTCATCTAAATATGAGGAAAGAAAAACATCTTCTGCGGTTCTGGGATGCCCCTTTGGATGTGCTTTTATCGGAAACAATGGGGGTGGCAAGTCTTTTGGTATCTCCGGAGTAGCCTTAGGTAATCCTTCGGCCAGAAGGGGATACATACCATTCATAAGGGCATTTCTTTGTCTATCTACTTGTTCTGATTTTACTCGTGTACCTTCTTCAATCAATAAATTTTCTCGGACTTTATTTGAATTTTCCTTACTTTTCTCTTCCTGTCTTAGTGCTTTTTCTGTACGTCTATGAGATTCTTTTCGCCATAACTCAACGGCGTCTTTCTGTGACTGTCTAGCTTTCCTTTTCCATAACTCTTCCTCTACTTTCATGATGCACTCTGCATCCCAGGTCCCAGCTGCGGGCCACCTCTGACTTTCTGGTAATTCCTTGGTGTAGTCCACCCATAAATCAAGAAATAATATGGCGTCTAAGCCATGTTTGTGATACATGAAGTGCCCTGGAGTGTCCCTAGGAGGAATAGGAACAGCTTCTTCGAGTACCCCTTTTCTAGTTGTGATCTGTCTTAATTTCGAAAAGAGCGGCATATTGACAACTGATCTGAGACTTAGTCTTGAACACACTTAATACAATAAACACAATAATGAACAGTCATTCATACCACGATATGCAGGACATATTAACATTTAACATTTAACATTTAGATGAACAACAATGATGACGATGATCTAAAAACTAATCACTCAACATAATACTCGGCAATAACTAGACGCTTCTGAATTATATACTCGACATACTTGATATACTGCTAAACAGTACAGATACACTGCTGAAACAGTGCAGACCGGATTTGTGTACCCAAACCCGTCTTGACCGGCACAACCTATGTGCACGTCAGAACGCCTCCCCAGCAATGGTACTCACCGGGTAGCTCGGAACGGAAGGCCTCGGAATGGAACTGAACTGGACCGGACTGGACTCGACTCGAAAACTTCGGAACTTCGGAACATCGGAACCTCGGGACTTCGGAACTTCGGAACTTGGTGGGCCTCTGTATACCTCGGATCTTGCTCTCTCAGCTAGGCTCTGGTCGGGATACTTCGCACTTCTCACCGCCTCGTCTGGGTTGATCGCAGCCTCAGTCGCCCCCGCTTAACCGGAGGGAGTTACAGGAAATCCTGCTGGTACGCGTTGTTGTCCGTCCAGCTGTGGCAGGAGACCGGGCCTGCGACGCACCACCGGCGCGTGAGATGAGAAAGTGTCCCTGTTCGGGCGCCAATCATGTGGTAAATAATTTAATTACCGGAACTGAATTTGATACAGAAAATTAACAAAATAGCTCAGAAAATTAAGAGGCAGAATCCGTGGTATAAGAGGTTTCGGAATGGGCTTTATTCCAATGGACAATTCGAATTGTTGACCTCAAGTTCCATCACCACGGGGGTTCAGGAAGTGAAGTACATACATTATTGACAAGTAATTACTTTTATAGAACATACATTACAATGAAACAGATGCAGGAGGCGTAACAATTGATAGCAAAGATAAAATCTTACATGCGTAACTGAAAGGGGCGTAATTGGGCGTAACAAAGAAACGTCATTGGTTGTGATGTCACATATGGGTGGATCTATGAAATAATTTCGCAATGTCAGCAGAAATACTTGGCAGAGATGCGCGCGCAGCAGCATGACGTGTGATTGACGTGCAACTAGGGGGTGAAGGGGACTTGACATTTAGCTCTACATGTGGAGACAAGAAGTCTGGGGGGTCAAGTCAACCTAATCCCAAATCATATCTAACATCCTATGTTTAAAGAACTATGTTATCCACAAAGGAAGGACTCTTGGACAAAATCTATTCTATACTGACTGTGTGTGCGTGCACAAGCGTCTAAATGTCTACATGAGATGCAAGGGGCAGAAATCTTCCTTAGTGACAGGGCTATGAATTACTTGCATGAAGACAGAGAAGTCGGGCCCTTTGCGCAATAGCTGAAAGAAATGTTTACTTAAACTACTAGACAGGAATGCATCGGCTGAGGAACGAAGCAGATAACTTGAAGGTGAAATACAGTTTTTGGCAGGCAGGCAGACCGGCCGAGTCAGGCACCGTTAGCCGCGCAGGGAGTAGGACAAAGTTCATGGATACAGATGCGAGCTTGGACTGGAGCTGTCAGAGGCAGAAAGCAGGGAAAGGCTTGATGGCAGAATCAGGGCCTACTCGCCTGAACTGCAAAATAGAGTAACTGAGCCATAAAAAGTCGGTGGCCTTTTGTACTTAGGAATCGAATATCCAGCCCATTCATGGCGGATCTGAAAGAGGACATGTTGACGGTGGACACATATGTATTTGCGTCTTCATAACTGGAACTGGAGGGAACATACATGTACTTGTAGCATGTACATGAAACCGTTGGGGTCCAAGCTAGGGGACATAACTGATCATAAAAATCCATATTTCCACAGTCTTCAAAAGAGCTCAGTGGAAATGCTGGCATATAGAGCATTGGTGACGAGGGCTTGAGTGACAGTCTTTCTGATGTTGACTGGGAGCCATCTGAATATTTTTTGAAACTTGTGAAGGGTGCGGAAGCAGGAGGTGGGGTCTGTGTTGACTTGTCGTTTCATGGTAAGTTCGCTCTTCAGGATGATGCCTAGGTTGCACGCATGGTCTGTTGGTGTGGGTGTTGGACCAAGTTCTGCGGGCCACCCACTGTGGTCCCTTATGGGAGTGTGGTGGGAAACGGTGGCAAAAGCAGCTGAGAAGTCAAGGAGGATCTGGGATACAGTCTCTCTGCAGTGGAGGAGGGCTCTGATGTAATCTGTGCGGCGATCAGCATAGTCTCAGTGCTGCTGTTGGCATGGTAACCCAACTAAATGACCCGCTGCTGAGTCAAGCAATCAACAGTGTAAAAAGACACATCCAAATAAGCATAAACTGGACAAATTAACAGTGGCGGCTGGCAGTGAATGGGGGAGGTAGGGCAGGAGAGTCAAAATTTTATTTTTTTAAACCACTTACCCTTTGCCGGCCATCATCATTCCTCAGCATCATACCTACTCACTGCGCCTTCTCAGCTTCGGCGGAAGCAGGAAGCACACAGGCTGCCTCCCCTAAGTCAATCACTATGCTGCAACACAGCGTTGTGATTGGTCTGAGCGCCTTGGTTCGGTGCTCAGACAAGGAATGGGAGCCTGGGCATGTTCCTCAATAGGCTATGTAATGCAGTCTGGTGGGGAACATGCAAAGTGCGCATGACTATTTATGCAGCCCAAGACGGCCAGCCAAACAGTCATGGGCATTTAGAGTGTTGCACCACTCCTCCCCCTGTGACCCCAATCCCACCTAGCCCCGTAGTGAAAAATAAAATGCTCTGCCTTAGCGGAGGAGTCGCCTCTGCACATTAAACATAATAAACTGCACAAACAAACTGGCAAAAAGTGGACAAATTAAACTCATTACAGAACACAACCAAATCAGCACAAACTGAACGAAAGTTGCCAATTGTCCAAAACAACTTGACCAGTGGTGCGCGGGTCAATCCAAGCGTGCTGTGTCAACAGTGGAGCTGGCAGTGCAAGTCACTAGGCAGGTGGCAGAGGGCATCAAGGAGTTAAGGCAGCAGTGCCTGCCAGCAAGACCAGTGGTGCCTATAAATGAGGGGACGGAGTCTGGGACCTGTTCAATGGAGCTACGCTGCGTCCTCCTTTAAGTATATACTAAGAGGAGGGAGGAGCGCTGGGTGGCGGGAGGTACAGGAGTGGCAAACGGTGAGAAAAAGGAGCAAGGCGGGAACAACCCAACTAAATGGCGCACGGCTGAGTCAATCAACAAGTATAAACGGTCAGAACGAGTTAAACAGCACAACCAAATCAGCACAAACTGGACAAATCAAATAAATTAAACCACACAATAGAATCAGCACAAACTGAACAAATTATACAGCACAACCAAATCGGCACAAACTAGACAACTTAATCAAATTAGCCAGCAAAACCAAATCAGCACAAACTGGATGGAAGCTGGCAGTCATCCGGAACAATTTGACCAGCAGTGCTTGGGTCAATCCAAGAATGCTGAGCTGTTAAACTTGGCTTTTTTGGTGTGGTTCCCCCCGACTTTTGGCCTCTACCTCATGTATTTTTGATGCTGTGCTGGATTTTGTTTTTGCTGGATTAGATGCTATGTGCTTATCAAAAAGGAGTTCCCTTCTGTATCAAATTCACTAGATTTCAATAGTTTGCACTGAACCAGAATCTGCATTCAGTCATTAAGGGGCATATTAACAAGGAACAGGGAAAAGGGTGCTTAGCGTTAATTTTTTAAAATGCACGTTATCGCTGGATAATAGCACCTGATTATCGCGTTAATTAACAACGCTATCCGCCTAGGCGATAAAAAATCCAGCGATAGCGGCATTTTGGGAGGTTATCGCTGGGAATGCAGTGATAAAACTACAAGGATAGGGATATCCTTGTTGATAGCCCATTGTGGACTTAGTCATGTAATCCACTTCCCATTGGATTACATGGCTAAGTCTGAAAATTAGCAGATGTAAAAAAGCAGCGTTAACCGTGGTTAGCACTGCTTTTTTTGTCTTTAACAGGGTTCGCGTGAAGCTTGATAATAGGAGAAATGTCGCTTAGCGACATTTCTCCTATTATTTTGCTCTGGAACGCCCACTTTGCATCTCATTAGAGATGCAAAGGGAAGCGTAGTGAAAAAGGGTGCTAACATGTGATTTTGCATGTGAGCACCCTGTTGTTGATAGGCCCTTGTTAATATGCCCCTTAGTGTCATACCACATCTATTTGAATACGATTTCTTTATTCCACACAATGCAAACCCACTTTTGATGGCATTTAATTTAAAATGCTTTTAAAAATCATCTTAATGATATAACTAATTCACAATGTCTGTAGCCACAATTGTTCATACACGCTTTACAGATATAAAGTAATCACATACATATTATACATTGAAAATAAAACAAAATACAATACTGAATCAGTTTATTTACTACAGTGGAGTTATTTCCCAAGAAACAGTAAATATAGCAGTCAAAATTTTAATGAACTTATTTCCTGGTGTGTAATACCCACATCCACATAATACATGAGATAGGCTAATAAAAACAGTATAGATGGATATACTGTTTTTATTGGCCTATCTCATGTATTATGTGGATATGGATATTACACACCAGGAAATGAGTTCATGAAAAATGTGACCAATATATTTACTGTTTTTTGGACAATAACTGTAGACAGCCCCTGGCGGGGTTTAGATGTGCCTGGCCCTTCCTGGATGACCCAGAGCTGAGCTGAATAGGGCTTGGCTGTTTTTAGAGTAGTGGGAGGAGATTTCCTTGCACCTGAATAGGGCCCATCTCCCCCGCACAATGGTCTCTCCACCCCCTGTGGTCATACTGCACCAGTGAGGACAGAACTGGTTTGGACTGGGCTCAGAGACCCTTGCACAAAGAGAACAAAGACAAAAAGGGGTGTAAGTAGTCGACCTTAAACCCCAGAATTTTAGATCACTTCTGGACTCAAGAGGAACCTTTGCCAAGGAGAAGAGCTAAAGAGCTGCAAGGAGGAGTACTGTCTCTTTTCTGTGTGCTGAAGTTGCTGTTTCTGCCAAACAAAGGACGAAGACTGGCATTTTCCTGTGAACCTGCATGAAGAAGAATTTCCAAGGGCCTGAGTGTGCTGGCCTCCTGTTGTGAAGTCTCAGGGACACAAAGACTTCACCCCCAGCTCCACTGAACTCTATTACTTAGAGTTCTGACCTGCCAGAAGGTGCCTATTACAGTTTTGGGCTGCTGTTGGCAGCTGGAAGAACCCTAAGAGAAGAAAGAAAACCTGCCTTCGACTCCGTCAGCTATGTGCTGTGACACCCCGACCTGTACCGAGAGTCGGGGCACCGTTCATGAAGTACACAACGCACTGCCCGGCCTGCACCGCAGCTCCAACACCCTTTGATGCCTGCAGTTATCCTCATTTCCCGATGCCAACGCTCGCACCCACTCTGTCATCGCCAGACACGTCACCTCCTTGCAGACACGATGCCTCGCCAGTCCATGGCAGCCAGGAAGCCATGCATCGTCATAGACTTGTTCTTTGGGGGTCTGTGTGATGCCGTGCCTGAGGCCGCGCTTCTTGCGATCGGCACTGTACTTTGCTTTTATTGCTGTCATGATGTTGCAATAGCCCCAGGTGGAGCTATTGTTTTCTACAATCTTTATTTTTGCAATAACTGTTCTAAAGTCGTATCTTATTACCTGTATGTTAGATTTTTGTTGTTTTGGTCTTGATGAGTTTAGATAAAGATACTTTATTTTTTTTAACTGGTGTGGTGTCCATTAGTGGTGTTATCACTGTATTACTGTATGTTTTGAGTAAAAATACTTTACACATTGCCTTTAGGATAAGACTTTCTGCTCGTGCCAAGCCACCCAGGGGTGATCAAGGGTTATCTAAAGTGTGTATCCCCCTTACCCTGACTAGAAGCAAGGCTACCTATTTGGACAAAGGTACCTACCTCTGCCAACTAGAGACCCCCATTTCTAACATGCGCCAACAGTGAAGCTGGCCTTGAAAGTTACCAGGTGGATGGCAGAGGGCATCAAGGGGTTAATGCAGCAGCATCAGGGAGACCTGTGGTGCCTACCAATGAGTGGAGCGATGACTGGAACCATTTTGTTCTCTATCATTTACATGAATCCTAACATTTTTCAAAAATCAAAAGTTTGAATTTAATTTAAAAAGTTTGAGTTTAATTAAAAAAAAAACTTACATTTTACATAACTTTTATGATAAACCATCAGAGGTAATTCACATGCCTGTATGTGTGGGATGGGCATTTAATTCAACTTTGATGTTAACATTTCCTCTGGACATAGAGCTTAAGAGCCTTCTGAAGGCCAAAGCTAACAAGCTTATGATGGTGACACCAGATGTGGTTCACTCATCACAGGTTAGGTTTGCTTTTGGGCCAACTTTGGCTACCAACACATGGGCCTGCTCTCTATTCCTATACAAATAAGCTACCAGAATAAAAAAAAAGGTTCCCTCTTGGTGAATGCCAAAAATATATCTGAATATGTGGAAATAGGGTACTTATTTAGTACCATTGCGTCAGCCAGTAAAGGCTTAGAATTAATATGGTAGGCAAGGTGGTTGTTTGAAGAGCCAATTACTACTTTCAAAGTTAAAGGGCCTCATCAAAACTTATCACCAGGGTTATTCACTATTACAAATCCTACCTCTCCCATAGGATAACATTGTGTTACCTTATTACATTTAACAAATGCCCACATTTGGTTGGGGTCAGGTAAGAATGTCATGTTTGGTGTCTGAGGAATTGTAATTTAGATCCCTCTTTAATGTTAATGTCAGATTTTAACTCACAGTTCTGAAAATGCCACTTTTAGGAATTGGCATTTTCTTCTGTTAACCAATTGGTGCCTGTCCGCTGTTACTGGATGACATGATTAGGTGTAGTGATAGTTGGCCTTTGAATGGTCTTTTCAGACAGCATCACAATAGATGGTCTTGGTGTTGGCAGGATGGGCATCTCAGGAGAAAGTGACTCCAAGGTCAGCTGACTGGTCTCCTGTTCTGAGATACAGGGACACAACAAGCTCCAGGGTCTTCCTGCAACTGCCCAGTTGAACCTGATGCACCGGACCTGCCTGGACCTCCAACTGGACCTGCTGAGTACTGCTGGCCTCTGCTTGACTGAGTTCCTGATCCCCAAGAGATGCCCCCCAAATCCTGAACCTTTGTTGTGGCATTAGTCGAGCTCCTCTTTGAAGAAAAGGAGAAATCCTGACGTTCTGACCTCTGGACTACCACAAACTGACCTGTTGTTGCCTCTTACGCCGACCACAAATGAGAAGCTCTGGAGATCTCGACTCTTCACTCTATAGAGACAATCAGCGATGAACGGCACCACAAGATCTTGTATTTTCAACAATTCATTTTTTTTAGTGGAACCCATGAGCTATCTACACAAACAAGCCCATGCTAAATACTACATTTTGTCTACTTTTCAAAAATTTATAGCTTTCTGTGTTCACCGGCCATGTCCTCCACAAACCACAAGTAGGTAGGTAGCACTCAAAATAGGAAAAATTGAATGCAACATAGAAAAGTTACTAAAACTGTGACAAAAAATGATTTTTTTTCAAACTTGGCTTGGCCCTGAAAGATTGTCTTCGTACCACAGCATATGTTTGTTGAACCACTTTTAGAAAAACATACACATTTTTGCACTCCACTTGATCCCATTTTTTTAATGCTATATTTTGGCTATTTTACTGGTTCCCTACAGGGCAATCCACAAACCCTTGATGTCTTTGGAATCCCTAACTAACAGGAAAAAAGAACACAAATGTAACCTGGTAGCATTTTGTTGAGCAAAGTTTATGATGGTTTAATTGTGAACTGTCATAAACTTAAATAAAATAGCACAGCATTTCAGAGGTGGGGGATGGAGCCTCAGTAGCTAAGTAGTTAAGAAGTCTTGCTGATGGTTTGGGTTCCTAGTCATATATAGCTCTGATGGTTGTGTTCAGTGTCAATGAGTGCAAGAAAGTTTTCTTTGTGCTGGCTATCAGAAAAAGGATATCAGACAATGCTGAATATTTGATGGTTGTGTTCGTTGTCAATGAGTGCAAGAACGTTTTCTTTGTGCTAGATATCAGAAAAAGGATATCAGACAATGCTGAACTTTGAGGGAGTGCATGACGCAATCTGTGAAAATGTGCTTTTATTAGAATATAATTTGACATGACAAATGCATAACAAGGGTTAGATTTTGCCTGGGGTTGTTGGTAGTAGCAAAAATGGATACCTTCAAATGAAGGTGAGTTGCTTCAGCAAACACTCACTGGAAATTGCAGATTTTTTTTTAATTGACTCAACTAGATTTTTTAGATAGATATTGAAGAGGGTTAAAGGTAGTACAGAGCTTTGTAGAATGCCTTTCGAAAGAAGAATCTGATTGGATGGAAAGTGGTTGTTTTGAATGAACGTCATTGGTCGACTACATAGGATTAGAATCAGTTTACACCTGACCCTTCAATGCCCATGGGATCTTGTGAAGTGTTCTGAAAAATATTGTGATTCTCATTGATGATTGCCACAGACCGATTATATGGGGACACGAGGCAGGAATTGCCATTGCCTAGTTTATGCTGCTCCTAGTAAATGATATGTAAGCTGAAAGATTCTGTGCTGCTGCCAGATCTGAAGACAGATTGGAAATCAATTTGAAAGTGTTACTTCAATAAATTGTTTAATTTGAATGTCTATGCATGTTTTCAAAACCATAGCCGGGACACTGAGGTCTGATAGCTGAAGGAAGTTGTTAAGGGGAATCTGATTCACAGTGGGTATTTTTTATAAAAGAAGACCGGTCCATCTTTGAAACATGTAGGAAGGTAGGATCTGACTGGATGGTTACCTCCACTTTTTGCCTTTTGTTTTGCTGGTTTTTGACTAGTCTGACTGGGATTTTGCTAATCAGGACCCCAGTCTATCTGCTTTCTTCCTAAATTGGTTGTGTTATGTACTTAGGTACACTCCAGATTGGATACTGGGGTACCCTTATAAGTCCCTAGTATATGGTACACAGGTACCCAAGGCATAGATAGCCCACAGGCCTCCCATGGGCTGAAGCATGTATTATGCCACCGAGGAGTGGCCATGCAAAATGGAACAACAGGCCTGCCATTGCAGCTTGTGTAAGATTGTGAATGCACAACTTACTTTATATATAGGTTTAGTATATCTGTAGGTCACTACACCTAAAACCTATAAGTCACCCCTATAGCAGGCCTTGACAATACTGAAGGTAGGGTGCTGGGTTTTACATGAGAGGGTGCCAATTCATAAGCAGAGCACTCCTTCAGCCTTCGGAGACCATTCTCCCGGGTTTTCGGTGACGCAGCCAGACATATAGGTAGAGGTGCATTATATGCTCACGTAAATTGATCTCGGAAACAGTTGCAACAAATCATGTTGTGTTTGGTATCGAACACCTTGGAATCATACCTCCACACTGGTAACCGGTATGCAAGGTATGATTCCACCCTTCTGAAGCAAGCTTTGTGGGTCCCTGGTCTTTCCGGTACCAGCCTTCTTGACCCGGACAGCACAACATGGTTGCTGCCTACCAGAGATACATTTCTGCCCTACTGCTGCTGAGCCAAGCTTGAGTAAGGGAAGGCAGCACAATAGGCATCCAGTCACAGAGAGGGGTGACCACCTCCCAGACAGGATTTAATGTATTGTTGCTGGGTGGGTGCACTTCCAAAGTGCCTGAATGTCTGCACGAGGGGCACATGTGGTGTCCCTGTGCATAGTCCAGCGCAAACCAGTTCTGGGAGCTGTTGGCACCTGCTCTGGCACGAAACTGGATGAAGGACATGGGAGTAACCTCCCCACTGTCCTGACCCTCCCCTGGGAGGGTCCCCTGAATCTGTCCAACCCTCTCCTGTGGATACAAAAGGGCTTACCTGGCTGTAGGACCCTAGATTCGACGTGGACAAGATTCTGAACAAGAAACCACTGACCTTCAACCATCTGGACACGCTGGACTTCGACTGGGCCCGACTTTGTCTCCCTTTCTGTCCAAAGCATTGTCTGTGCCTGTGCACCATACAGGCTCTGTGCAGTACCTGTGGAGAATCAAGGACAACAGAAGTATCTCCTTTGGGGTGAAGGAGTCACTCTCCTGCATTCACAATCATCATAACGCAACTTACAGGTCTGCTGATCCTGAGCGCCTGTGGACTCTGAAGGCTCCAGCAACACAGGAGGTGGGTTCCTATGTTCATTGATGTTGAGCTGCCCTTTCACCAAGTTTGAGGCCAGTATCCCTTGTGGGTACCTCATAACCCAAACCCCTGTGCACTCTGTACATTTGCAAGTGCATATGATTGTTGGTGTTCCCCAACTTCTGCATTGGGCTGTCGATAGCCCCAACCTCTGTGCACATTTCATACAAAGGACTTTGGCCTCCTCACACTCTGTGCCCTGCAAGCTGCTGCCTTGTGAAACTGCTAGAGGTCCCCTAGCGACTCCTGTGCCTTCGGCCTGTGGGTCGAGTTGGGGAACAATCCTGATTTTCTTGGCCTGCCCTGGTTGCTCCTGGCCTGCCCTGACTCCCCTTGCTGTGGTGAGTCCTCTGGTCCTTGCTTGGCCAGACGTAACCTTCTTTCCTTTTCTACGTGGGTTGCCGTTGCCAAGGCTTGTTGGTGCTCCCGCCGGACACCAACCCCTCAGTACTCGACATCCTTTGTGGGACAGCTCGTATCTGGCTCCTGTTCATCCTTGATGTCTCCTGGTCCCTGCAGCTGTAAAGTCAAAGTCTCCTTCTTCACACGTGAAGCACCCAACATTGGTGGGCATTCATCTTCCGAACCCCTGGTCCCTCCTGAGTGACCCTGACTCTGTCCCCACTGCTTTCAGGTTCCTTCCATCAAGACTCCACCTGCGGATTCTACCGGACACTTTTTCAAGCAGTGGCATTTCTTTGAAGACTCCTATTGAGCATGACGGTGGTTTCCGACGCCACTTCAGCCCTATGCACCCAGCTTACCTGGGATAGGTAACTCTGGTACTTCGGTATCCACGGGTGGGGTGGCTCTCCAACCTTTTATGTTCCAAAGAGTTTCCTCGTAATCCACGGGGAAGGGTCCTTAAACTGAAAAACTGCAACCGTGACTCTCCCTTCGAATTGCACGTGGCACACATTCATGTTCTCACACTGCACCCGTCCTCCGTGAGATCCCTACTTACTAACCTGTGGTGATTCATTGGGGTCCCATCAATTCTACATCCTATAGACACTGTCTTGACTCGAGTCGTGGTTCTTATACCTCTATTTTAGTACATGGTTTGGTCTACCCCGGGAGCCCAATGTGTATTAGTGCTACTTACGATTGTTTCTGTGCTACAGTATTGTGTGCTTTGTGTTTATCTGCATGTAGCAGATACTGTGAGGTATTTAAGGTGTTGTAATAATAAATATATATTCTTATAACGACTGTGTGGGAATCAACCTTTACAACGCAGTCATTACATCACACTACTTTTACATAGCAGTCATTTCATCGCAACATCCTTTACATTGCATGTCATTACAACGCAGCGATTACATTGCATTTCACTACAACGCATGTCACTTCAATGCAGGCATTACATCGCAAATCATTACAATGCATACCATTACAACGCATAGTACCCTTACACTATCCAATACTTACCCTACTTTTGCACTTACTGGAGTTAGAATAGTAATTTTTACCCCTACACTATCCAACACGTACCCTACTGTTGCACTCACTGGAGTTAGAATAGTAATTTTTACCCCTACACTATCCAACACTTACCCTACTGTTGCACTCACTGGAGTTAGAATAGTAATTATTACCCCTATACTATCCAACACTTACCTTGAATGCGATGTGATCGTATGCATTGTAATGGTATGCGTTGTAAAGGTATAATGCGATGTAATGGAATGCATTGTAAAGGTAGTTTCTTTAAATGCGATGTAATGGCATGCGATTTAAAAGAATGCGTTGTAAAGGATGTTGTGATGTAAAAACTGCGTTGTAAAGGCATGCATTGTAAAAGTGTGCGTCATGCATTCCTACTGTGTGGTTCTCCTTTCATTTAACCAATACAATAAGGTTGCATTCTGGTAAAACAAGCTGATTAACATTCCTGCAAGACTGAGCCTGAGGCTGCTCTCCACAGCTACCATTTGGATATCTTTTAAGGTTATCTTTGACCTCTTAAATCACAATAAGGGTTGTTTGGACTGTTGCAAGGTGCCCAATTTTAATTAATGAAGCGGTACAAAAGGGGGTGGTGATGGACGGAGCATCAGAACCAATCAAACACTCACACCCAGTCAACAGATCTGGGTTTGATCCATCACCGTTCTTTAGCCCACTCTGCCACCCCAGTTCAGGACCGGTTTCTGGCATTTCAGCCGTCTTCAGCCAGGCATCACCACCCCCTTTTGTACCGCTTTGTTCGCCATGAGTTGGCAGGGTATGCTCAGACGTGAGTCCCTTGCTCACTTTGCCACTGGATTCAAGCAAGCCTGGCTGAAGACGGCTGAAATGCCAGAAACCGGTCCTAGGAAGCTTGTTTCCGGTCCAGGGAAGGTATGGCTTGGCAGTTCGGGCTGGACTGTTCCCATGAGGCACAGGGTCAGACTGATTTGCCTATGGCCATGTCTGAACTGGGGTGGCAGAGTGGGCTAAAGAACGGTGATGGATCAAACCCAGATCTGTTGACTGGGTGTGAGTGTTTGATTGGTTCTGATGCTCCGTCCATCACCACCCCTTTTTGTACCGCTTTGTTCGCCATAAGTTGGCAGGGTATGCTCGGACGTGAGTCCCTTGCTCACTTTGCCACTGGATTCAAGCAAGCCTGGCTGAAAACGGCTGAAATGCCAGAAACCGGTCCTAGGACGCTTGTTTCCGGTCCAGGGAAGGCATGGCTTGGCAGTTCGGGCTGGACTGTTCCCATGAGGCACAGGGTCAGACTGATTTGCATATGGCCATGTCTGAACTGGGGTGGCAGAGTGGGCTAAAGAACGGTGATGGATCAAACCCTGATCTGTTGACTGGGTGTGAGTGTTTGATTGGTTCTGATGCTCCGTCCATCACCACCCCCTTTGGTACCGCTTTGTTTGCCATAAGTTGGCAGGGTATGCTCAGACGTGAGTCCCTTGCTCCCTTTGCCACTGGATTCAAGCAAGCCTGGCTGAAGACGGCTGAAATGCCAGAAACTGGTCCTAGGAAGCTTGTTTCCGGTCCAGGGAAGGCATGGCTTGGCAGTTCGGGCTGGACTGTTCCCATAAGGCACAGGGTCAGACTGATTTGCATATGGCCATGTCTGAACTTGGGTGGCAGAGTGGGCTAAAGAACGGTGATGGATCAAACCCAGATCTGTTGACTGGGTGTGAGTGGTTGATTGGTTCTGATGCTCCGTCCTTCACCGCCCCCTTTTCTACCACTTTGTTCGCCATAAGTTGGCAGAGTATGCTCAGACGTGAGTCCCTTGCTCACTTTGCCACTGGATTCAAGCAAGCCTGGCTGAAGTCGGCTGAAATGCCAGAAACCGGTCCTAGGAAGCTTGTTTCCGGTCCAGGGAAGGCATGGCTTGGCAGTTCGGGCTGGACGGTTCCCATGAGGCACAGGGTCAGACTGATTTGCATATGGCCATGTCTGAACTGGGGTGGCAGAGTGGGCTAAAGAACGGTGATGGATCAAACCCTGATCTGTTGACTGGGTGTGAGTGTTTGATTGGTTCTGATGCTCCGTCCATCACCACCCCCTTTTGTACCGCTTTGTTCGCCATAAGTTGGCAGGGTATGCTCAGACGTCAGTCCCTTGCTCACTTTGCCACTGGATTCAAGCAAGCCTGGCTGAAGATGGCTGAAATGCCAGAAACCGGTCCTAGAAAGCTTGTTTCCGGTCCAGGGAAGGTATGGCTTGGCAGTTCGGGCTGGACTGTTCCCATGAGGCACAGGGTCAGACTGATTTGCCGATGGCCATGTCTGAACTGGGGTGGCAGAGTGGGCTAAAGAACGGTGATGGATCAAACCCAGATCTGTTGTCTGGGTGTGAGTGTTTGATTGGTTCTGATGCTCCGTCCATCACCACCCCCTTTTGTACCGCTTTGTTCGCCATAAGTTGGCAGGGTATGCTCGGACGTGAGTCCCTTGCTCACTTTGCCACTGGATTCAAGCAAGCCTGGCTGAAAACGGCTGAAATGCCAGAAACCGGTCCTAGGACGCTTGTTTCCGGTCCAGGGAAGGCATGGCTTGGCAGTTCGGGCTGGACTGTTCCCATGAGGCACAGGGTCAGACTGATTTGCATATGGCCATGTCTAAACTGGGGTGGCAGAGTGGGCTAAAGAACGGTGATGGATCAAACCCTGATCTGTTGACTGGGTGTGAGTGTTTGATTGGTTCTGATGCTCCGTCCATCACCACCCCCTTTTGTACCGCTTTGTTTGCCATAAGTTGGCAGGGTATGCTCAGACGTGAGTCCCTTGCTCCCTTTGCCACTGGATTCAAGCAAGCCTGGCTGAAGACGGCTGAAATGCCAGAAACTGGTCCTAGGAAGCTTGTTTCCGGTCCAGGGAAGGCATGGCTTGGCAGTTCGGGCTGGACTGTTCCCATGAGGCACAGGGTCAGACTGATTTGCATATGGCCATGTCTGAACTGGGGTGGCAGAGTGGGCTAAAGAACGGTGATGGATCAAACCCAGATCTGTTGACTGGGTGTGAGTGGTTGATTGGTTCTGATGCTCCGTCCTTCACCGCCCCCTTTTGTACCGCTTTGTTCGCCATAAGTTGGCAGAGTATGCTCAGACGTGAGTCCCTTGCTCACTTTGCCACTGGATTCAAGCAAGCCTGGCTGAAGTCGGCTGAAATGCCAGAAACCGGTCCTAGGAAGCTTGTTTCCGGTCCAGGGAAGGCATGGCTTGGCAGTTCGGGCTGGACGGTTCCCATGAGGCACAGGGTCAGACTGATTTGCATATGGCCATGTCTGAACTGGGGTGGCAGAGTGGGCTAAAGAACGGTGATGGATCAAACCCTGATCTGTTGACTGGGTGTGAGTGTTTGATTGGTTCTGATGCTCCGTCCATCACCACCCCCTTTTGTACCGCTTTGTTCGCCATAAGTTGGCAGGGTATGCTCAGACTAGGGGTGGGCGGAATTCGCGGAAGCGCGTTACGCAAATCTCCGCGAAACGGTAAAAAATCTCCGCGAACACGCAGGAATTCCGCGAACACTCGGAATTGCTTGTTCGCGATACTTTTTTCCTGTTCGCGATCGCTGTTTGCGTGCTCGGGGTGAAATATCTCGCGAACAAGCATATTGAGAACGCGAACAAGCAAAAATTTTCGCGAAGTCGCGGAACGCAGATTTTTGGGCAATTTCGCGTTCTCCGCGGAACGCGAAATTACCCAAATTCCGCAAATTCCGCGAACGGAACGGAATTTGCCGCCCAGGCCTAGCTCAGACGTCAGTCCCTTGCTCACTTTGCCACTGGATTCAAGCAAGCCTGGCTGAAGATGGCTGAAATGCCAGAAACCGGTCCTAGGAAGCTTGTTTCCGGTCCAGGGAAGGCATGGCTTGGCAGTTCAGGTTGGACTGTTCCCATGAGGCACAGGGTCAGACTGATTTGCATATGGCCATTTCTGAACTGGGGTGGCAGAGTGGGCTAAAGAGCGGTGATGGATCAAACCCAGATCTGTTGACTGGGTGTGAGTGTTTGATTGGTTCTGATGCTCCGTCCATCACCACCCCCTTTTGTACCGCTTTGTTCGCCATAAGTTGGCAGGGCATGCTCAGACATGAGTCCCTTGCTCACTTTGCCACTAGATTCAAGCAAGCCTGGCTGAAGACGGCTGAAATGCCAGAAACCGGTCCTAGGAAGCTTGTTTCCGGTCCAGGGAAGGCATGGCTTGGCAGTTCGGGCTGGACTGTTCCCATGAGGCACAGGGTCAGACTGATTTGCATATGGCCATTTCTGAACTGGGGTGGCAGAGTGGGCTAAAGAACGGTGAGGGTTCAAACCCAGATCTGTTGACTGGGTGTGAGTGTTTAATTGGTTCTGATGCTCCGTCCATCACCACCCCCTTTTGTACCGCTTTGTTCGCCATAACTTGGCAGGATATGCTCAGACGTGAGTCCCTTGCTCACTTTGCCACTGGATTCAAGCATGCCTGGCTGAAGACGGCGGAAATGCCAGAAACTGGTCCTAGGAAGCTTGTTTTTGGTCCAGGGAAGGCATGGCTTGGCCGTTCGGGCTGGACTTTTCCCATGAGGCACAGGGTCAGGCTGATTTGCATATGGCCATGTCTGAACTGGGGTGGCAGAGTGGGCTAAAGAACGGTGATGGATCAAACCCAGATCTGTTGATTGGGTGTGAGTGTTTGATTGGTTCTGATGCTCCGTCCATCACCACCCCCTTTTGTACCGCTTTGTTCGCCATAAGTTGGCAGGGTATGCTCAGACGTGAGTCACTTGCTCACTTTGCCACTGGATTCAAGCAAGCCTGGCTGAAGACGGCTGAAATGCCAGAAACCGGTCCTAGGACGCTTGTTTCCGGTCCAGGGAAGGCATGGCTTGACAGTTCGGGCTGGACTGTTCTAATGAGGCACAGGGTCAGACTGATTTCCATATGGCCATGTCTGAACTGGGGTGGCAGAGTGGGCTAAAGAACGGTGATGGATCAAACCCAGATCTGTTGACTGGGTGTGAGTGTTTGATTGGTTCTGATGCTCTGTCCTTCACCGCCCCCTTTTGTACCGCTTTGTTCGCCATAAGTTGGCAGAGTATGCTCAGACGTGAGTCCCTTGCTCACTTTGCCACTGGATTCAAGCAAGCCTGGCTGAAGACGGCTGAAATGCCAGAAACCGGTCCTAGGAAGCTTGTTTCCGGTCCAGGGAAGGCATGGCTTGGCAGTTCGGGCTGGACTGTTCCCATGAGGCACAGGGTCAGACTGATTTGCATATGGCCATGTCTGAACTGGGGTGGCAGAGTAGGCTAAAGAACGGTGATGGATCAAACCCTGATCTGTTGACTGAGTGTGAGTGTTTGATTGGTTCTGATGCTCCGTCCATCACCACCCCCTTTTGTACCGCTTTGTTCGCCATAAGTTGGCAGGGTATGCTCAGACGTGAGTCCATTGCTCACTTTTCCACTGGATTCAAGCAAGCCTGGCTGAAGATGGCTGAAATGCCAGAAACCGGTCCTAGGAAGCTTGTTTCCGGTCCAGGGAAGGCATGGCTTGGCAGGTCAGGTTGGACTGTTCCCATGAGGCACAGGGTCAGACTGATTTGCATATGGCCATTTCTGAACTGGGGTGGCAGAGTGGGCTAAAGAACAGTGATGGATCAAACCCACATCTGTTGACTGGGTGTGAGTGTTTGATTGGTTCTGATGCTCCGTCCATCACCACCCCCTTTTGTACCGCTTTGTTCGCCATAAGTTGGCAGGGTATGCTCAGACTTGAGTCCCTTGCTCACTTTGCCACTAGATTCAAGCAAGCCTGGCTGAAGACGGCTGAAATGCCAGAAACCGGTCCTAGGAAGCTTGTTTCCGGTCCAGGGAAGGCATGGCTTGGCAGTTCGGGCTGGACTGTTCCCATGAGGCACAGGGTCATACTGATTTGCATATGGCCATGTCTGAACTGGGGTGGCAGAGTGGGCTAAAGAACGGTGAGGGTTCAAACCCAGATCTGTTGACTGGGTGTGAGTGTTGAATTGGTTCTGATGCTCCGTCCATCACCACCCCCTTTTGTACCGCTTTGTTCACCATAAGTTGGCAGGGTATGCTCAGATGTGAGTCCCTTGCTCACTTTGCCACTGGATTCAAGCATGCCTGGCTGAAGACGGCTGAAATGCCAGAAACCGGTCCTAGGAAGCTTGTTTTCGGTCCAGGGAAGGCATGGCTTGGCCGTTCGGGCTGGACTTTTCCCATGAGGCACAGGGTCAGACTGATTTGCATATGGCCATGTCTGAACTGGGGTGGCAGAGTGGGCTAATGAACGGTGATGGATCAAACCCAGATCTGTTGACTGGGTGTGAGTGTTTGATTGGTTCTGATGCTCCGTCCATCACCACCCCCTTTTGTACCACTTTAATTAATGGACATTATATACCAGGCCAACTTCTCACAAGACAGTTAAGTAACACTTCTTAAGGCAAGATAATTTAATGCAGTTGAGCAAATACAGGGCAAAAGTAGAATGTTTTTTCTTGCTAGTTTGGATGTAAAGACGTCTGAAAAATTAGTCATCATCGTCATCATCAATAATCCTTTATTCGGAAGAATACAACATCCAAAGATGTACATCATACACAATTAAAAAACGTTGACAAATTTATAAGTCATATATGTTAGAAAACAATGCATCTTTGCAGCAGCTATATCATAGATAATAAATCAATCAAAGTGCACAGTGCTTCTTGAACGAACATCTAGTTTCAGAAAAGACCCTACATAAAACAACATTCACTATTTACAAACTTTTGATGATAATGCACATTGTTGAATGTTGCATTTCTTAATAAGCGGGATTAAAAATTGTCTTGTTTAATTCATGTAAAACGAAAATAAAAAGTATAGCAGGGACTGAGTGGACATGCCATCACATGGACAGGGAAACGAGAAAACAGAGCAGATCAACAAATGAACCAGCCCTAACACTGAACAGAAGAGATGTTTTCCACCGTCCATGTGTAATAATAAATCTATCCTCCAAAGGCCTCAAACATAGGTAGGTTAGAACACCCAATTTCTAGCTTTCCACGGTTAAGCTATGTTTATACAAGCAATTTTAAAACCGGTCTCTCAGTGTCTTTTTATCAATCCTGCAGCAGGAGATAGGGTCATCAAAAAGATGAGACTGCCCCAAGTCATAAAAAGTTTTCTTTACATATGCAAGCCATGGAATACTAAGACCCTTATTGCGTCATAGCCAATCTTTGGTAATATCTCGATTCAGAGCCACTTCCTCATTCCAGGAAATGGAAATACAGAGAGAAATAGTCCTAGTTTTAATGTGTCCTCTATATAAATTAATCTAAGCTCCTCATGGCATTTAAAGAAAGACAGGCAGAATCTTTCTACAGAAGTGATTTTCCTCCACCTGAATAGTAGCACTGTTTGAAATACTCCAGATCTCAGCTCCATAGGTTGCAATCAGTGCTCAATGGGTTTTGTAAATTTGTAAACATGGCAGCAAAGATCTCCCTTCTGGAAAGCACTGAATAGTAACAAGGGACCCTACTGCTCAAGAGAGCTTTAGCCTTTAAAGCACAATACTGGGCACCAAAGGAATCTAATGTGACCCGCAGGTAGGAAAGACTATTAGTTCTTTCAAAGCACCTATTACCCACTACCAGAGAAGAAACATTGATTCCTTTTGGGTCACATACCATGATATATGATTTTCTGAAATTATTTAATAATTCTGGGCTATACATAAACTGGGAGAAAGCGGTGCGTTTGGGGTGCAAGCCATCAAGATTACCTCGTCTGCATAAAACAGGGTTGGAACTGGTGCTCAATTGATCCGTGGAATATCTGAGCAAACTTCACTTAGAAAAGGGCTTAACTTATTGATGTATAATATAATAATATAATAATATAAATAGCAAGGGTGCAGGACACAGCCTTGCCACACACCATGGGAAACTTCAAATTCACTGGATAGCTTAACAGAAGTGACAAACAGTAAAAAAGGTAAATTCTCACCTCATGATTCCGCCTACTCAAAGTAGGAGGTGTTCCCGCCACAATTGCCTTAGACTGAAAGGCACATCATAATTAGCTCAGCGGTAATCCAAGTGAGGCTCTCTCCAACAGCTAGCTGCGTTTGCCTATGACTCAGTCGATGCGATCAAACAATCCTGGCTGAGTAGGCGTGACTCGGGCAGCCTTTTGTTCACAGACCCGCCAACATCTAAATACAGCAGGCAGACCGCCAAGTGGGCAGAAGGAGAGACCATCGAAAAAGTGGCTGTAGGACCAGGTCCACCAATTTCTAAATCAGGACCATTGTCTTTCATGTTTTTTTAATGTAGAATTCATTTTACTTCAAATTCCAAACCTTCTTCCATTTGCAAATATTTTGGTGTCAGTGTCAATCTCAAGTTTGGTGGTGCTTTGTTAAGCAGGGATACATGTGAAACTGGGTGAAACTTAACAATCTGGGGTAACTTTAATTGAAAAGTCATTGTGTTTATGATCTTTACTATAAAATATGGACCTACAAAACGAGGTTGGAATTTTTGAAACCCTTTTTGTCTACGATATTTAGAATTTAGCCAAACCTTGTCACTAACCTGAAGAGTAGGACCTGTTTTTCTTTTTTTTTCTGAATAGAACTTATAGCATTCCTTGACTTGTGTTAAATTCTCGGCTGCTGAATTGTGTACTGTGTCTAGATGCTTGACAATGTTCTTTTACTGCGGGGACTGTGATCTCTTTTGAGCTAACTCTAGAGTTTGAATGCCTACCTTAATTCAGGAAAAACAGTGAATAACCTGTGGAAACATTCTTTGCATCAGCGTGTGTGAATTTTTAAACCCCAAGACGATCTGGCCCATCTCCTACTTGATCCAAAAGGAACAGGCTCAGATACTGTTCTAATTCATGATTAGCCCTTTCTGACTGCCCATCTGTCTCTAGGTGAGGCTAGAAGGGAAGGGCTGAATGTCAGCGTAGACACCCCATGTCAGCAAATCTGGGGCACTGATATAGCTAGGTACACATGGCTACAAGGGAAGGGGCAACCCCAAATTGAAAAGGAATGCACAGTTTATTCCTTGTGTTTCAGAGGCAAAGGAACGATACCACTTTATTGGCATGAATGAGAATTGTGAAGCAATAGTCCACCTCATCAGATGTGCAGTAGTGCACCTTGATGTAGATAGATGCCTACTAGCAATGTAGGTAGATTTCCTACACCCAGCTTAACCCTGGAGTGTTGGGCCTCTGCACCCTCATAACCATAAACAACTTGACTCTGGTCATTTCTGGGGAGGATCTGTCCGAGTTGTTTCAACATCGGCTACAGAAGAATACAACTCTATCACATCTGATTCAAGAAAAAACAACTGCTAATTACTTTAATTGGGTTCAGTACAAGAACTTTCTGGAAAAAGTCAGTGTTCCAAAGGACCTTTTCCTGCTCTTAAAAAATGATACTGAAACATTTTATTTTTATTTTTTAACTGCATCTTGTTTTCTTTTAAAGAAATTGGGCTGCATTTTAAAAAACTGCTTTATTGAAAAAGCAGTCACAGACACGGTGGTCTGCCATCCACAGCAGACCACCATCCCTGTGAGTGCCAGCCATTCCCAATGGGTCGTAAAATGTGAACTGCCTCATGAATATCAATGAGGGAGGTCCCCTGCAACTCATTTAGGAATTGCAAACAGTGTCTCAGACACTATTGTCCATCAGTGTTTGCGACTTGCAATATGCAAGTTTTGTGTTGAATTTGACAATTTTCTACAGGTCTCATTTACTGTGGGTGTAGGGGCAAAATTGGATCCAGATATTATCCTATTCATTTTGGATAATAACTCTGCATTCTCTCTTCTCAAAGCCATTTTGTCGTGTTTTAGACTGCTATTTTCTTCTCTGATGGCTACTAATTCCTTTTGGATTACTTCTAGTATCCCTCCCAAATTTTTTATGGTGCAACCCTCAGACATTTTGCTTAGGTGAAATAATTAACGTGGTCACTTCACTCTTGTAGAGCTACTATAGTGATTTCCAAATTTCACAGAAGCAGAATGATGTCAAAATCCCACTCTCCAAAATATATTCTAGAAACTTAGGAGTGCTCTGAGGGGGGAAAGGGGATGGGGAAAGACAAAGAAGAGATTGCACTGGTCTTAATTTTTGGGGTCCAGATTGTTGTTTAAACTTCACTCCTCTTTTATAGAGATATTATTGTGTTGTTGCAGAACTGTAAATAAAACACTGTTTTAATTATCTTTACTATTCTCTCTATGGCTTGTGCACATCATATAATATATCAATAACATGTGTAATTTTCCATTTAACATACCCCATAAGAAACTTTAGCCTAATTTCTGTAAAATTAGTTAATTATGTTGTATAAACTCTTATTTGATATTGACACTTTCTTAAAACATCCTCTTCTTTCGACTTTTTTTAATAATACCATTAACACACTTTCTGTGAGTTCCTATTTAGTTTTCACTCATTGGGCTCATAATTAATTATTGTTGGTTTTCTTTCCAATATAGGGATACTTGCTAGACCAGGAATTGTCTACAGAATTTTCCTTGGCTTGTCTTCACCTCGTGTACAAATACTTTGGACAGGTGAGAACTGGACTTTCTTATATGATTACCTTTTGCTATTTCTAGGAGATGTTTGCAGATTTAGGGGCAGATTTACAAGCCCCTTGCACTGCCAGTGCATCACTTTTTGTGACGCACCGGCAGCGCATTTTTCTGCAATTTATTTACAAGGAAAGGAAAACCACCCTGCGTGGCTTTTCCTGTCCTTAAAAATATGGCCCCTTTACACGCAGCACTTTGCGTGAAAGGGGCATTCCATGAGTGTTGCTGTGGGTGTTCCCACGCTGCACTCATGGAACCTGACACGTTTCCAGTTTTACAAGAAATCGTAAATCTGGAAATGTGTCTGAATGCTATGCCTCCCCAGGGGAGGCATATGGAGGTGCAACGAGGAGAAATGTATTAATTTCTCCTTGTTTTTCCTTTTTCACACAGAATGAGAAAATAACCTCTAATGATTATTTACGCACAGGAAGGTGTCCCTGCCTGCACATGAACAATCCTTTAAATAAATTACATTTTACAAGTTCTATGTGTGCTAATGCAGCACACATAGAAGTTGGAAAACATCATTTTTGATTGTTTATGTCCAGGAAGGGAACCATTCCTGCATATAAACAATCTCCCCATGACTCAGGCATCCAGTCCCAGTGCTGTCGCATGGCATCAGTTTTTGCGCTAGCACAGGGGGGAAGCACAGAGATGGGACATATTGTTGTAAATATGTTGCATCCCTGTGTTTTGAAAGTGACTCAGTGCGGAGGCAGCAAAATGGCTTGCGGCACGCACTGAGTCGCTCTCTTGTGAATCCTTTAATTGCTTTAGGAAGAGTTTTTTTCATCTTTGAACAAGTTCATGAGAGAAAATTGAGAACGCTACTTTGAGTCTGACTCGACAAAATTGTTCCAATTAGTTTTTCTCACAACCAACAAAATTACTACGATGCATCTCTGCGATGCTGCTAAACAGGAGATGAGCAGCTCCTATATAGAACACCCTCCAACACTAGGGACACTCTGAATTTGTTCATCTCAAATGTCTGTTTTTCTAGCAAGGTTTTTAGGTATAGGGTTAGCACACTGCCATCTAAGCTGAGATAGAAAGTGATGAAGTCTTTAGCGATTTGTACAGCAAAGTCTTTAAACATAAGATCAGCTAGTGCCATCCATTCCGAGCTGAAAAATGACAAAGTCTTTTACTACTCCAGGAACAATATTACAGCTTAGGTAAAATACCATCCAGGCCAACCTGGAATAAATAAAAGCAAATTCTGACACATGTTTTACTCCTGTTTTGAGCTCTTCAGAGAGGTATATGTTTCTCTAGACACAAGGGACCAATCAGTATAAGTCAAAAGAATACCCTTTCAGACTTAGAGTGTTGCATAAAATATGCAGTTATTTGCTCACCCGAATGCCTGTTTTTGTAGCATGTAAACCAAGCTAGAAAGTGACTAAATCTTTTTCATTTGTACAGCAAAGTCACACGTTCAGACCTACCACAATGGAGCTCGGGTTGGATACAGGGTCCAGGTTAATCCCACTGAAAACTTACCTTCTCAGCCCAGCAGCAAGATTACTGTTTGCGGTGGAGGGGGCCATAAGAAGTAAAAAAGAGTAGCGGACAGTCATTGATATTACGCAAAGAGCAGGTTGGGAATCGCTGTAACCTGAAGATCCAATTGTGGTAGCAGACGGTCAGGCCGGGGTTTCACAGTGTCACTCCATGCTAGCAGTCAATGCTACAGCACGAAGGGTCGGACTGGAAAAACTTACTGGCCTGTGCGAGTGACAAGGATTCAGTGCAGTTGCAAGGAGCCCAAAAACTTCAATTCAGCCTCACAAAGACCCCACAAAGGGTCCAGGAACTGAGCGTCACCACTTGGGGGTCAGGGGCTTGCTCCAGCTAGAGCTGGGTGCTGGGGCAGATGGATGGGAGCTTGTTAGGTCCCAGTGGCTCAAAACAGGAGGCCAGAAGTCTAGCCCTTGTAACCACTCTGGGAGTCCTGAGTTTGATAGGTGGAGGTCCAGTTCTTCTCACCCAGGCAAGAGGACAGCAGGCAGCAGGTTAGCTCAGCAGGGTAGCAGTTCCATCAGAGCAGCAGTCCAGTAGAGTGGCGGTTTTTCAGGCGGTTTTTTCAGCATCACAGCAGTCCTTCTTCCTGGCAGAGTATCCACCAGTCTAGAAGTGTACTGAAGAGTTGATGTAGGAGGTTCAATATTTATACCTGGTACCCTTCCTCTGGGAGGTGTAGGAAGCTTCTAGAAGTTCCATTTGAAATCCCTAGACATCCTACATTCCCTGTCCTGTCTCTAGACTAACTTCCCGGGGTATGCAGCCCTTTGTGTGGAGGCACGACATAGCCTATTCAAGTGTAACTAAGGCTGTTCCCAGCTCCTTCGTCCTATCCTGTCAGTGGGGGTCCATCCAGGCACACCTACTCTCTCCATTCTGTGTGGCTATCTAGGAGGAATATACAAAACCCAACTGTCAGGACTTCTTTTACTACCAGGACATGTTAAACTTAAAATGACATTCCCCACATTATAAATTCATTGTTCCATGCCCTGTGGGCTATTAAGGACCTACCCTGGGGTAACATATGTATTAAAAAGGAAGATTTGGGCCTGGAAAAAGTTTTATTTTGGCAGGTCGTAATGGCAGTTTAAAAACAGCACAACAGGCTGCAGTGGCAGGCCTGAGACAAGTTTGAAAGGGCTAATGAAATGGGTGGCACAACCAGTGCTGCAGAACTACAATTAGCATTTAATGTACAGGACCTGGGTACATGGAGTACCACTTTACTAGGGAGTTATAAGTAAATTAAATATGCCAATTTGGTATACGTCAATGTTACCATGTCTTAAGGAGAGAGCTCATGCAGCTTAGCACTGATTAGCAGTAGTAAGTTACACAGAGTCCTACGTCTAGCAAATATGGGATCAGAAAAAGATAAAGGAGGAAGGTAAAAAGTTTGGGGAAAACACCTCCATAAACCTGACAGGTCTAACATGTGACCCCCTAGCTGAAAGTGAGGAGAACTATCCAACCCCTAGGGAATTATCATCATTAAGGCAGAAGAACCTGGATAGACCATTAGCATTGGTGTGGTGTGACCCAGGATGGCGTTCCATCCAAAAATCTATTCCCTGGTGGAAGATTTTTAGATGTGTCAGCCTTAGGATGGTCTTCCCCCAAACATTTTACCTACTTATATTCAATGTTTGCTAGTTTTTATATTTGTTTGCCTTAGTAATCTGCATTATTTACCCCTGCCAATCAGTGATAAAGTGCTTGTGCTGACTCCCCTAAACATGGTTTGTTTGGCCTATACATAATTGGCATATTTAATTTACTTATTAGTCCCTTGTAGTGTGGTATACCATATACCCAGGGGGAGCAAACTAAATGCTGCTAGCGGGCCTGCCAAGCTTATTATGCCACGCACTTAAGTAACTCTCTGAAACATGTCACATGCCTGCCATTGCATCCTGAATGCAGTGTTGCACTGCCATGTCAACTTATTATTTAAACTTTTCTGCTGGGCCTGAAACACCCCTTTTATTACATTTAAGTCACCCCTAAGTTAGGCCCCAGGAATCCCAAAGGCAGGATCCTCTTGCGCAAAGGGCCCAACAACCCTGTATTGTCACTACAGCCAGCTAGAAGCCAGGGTAGAGGAGTCAGGAAATTCCATGCACTTCAAAGAACCTTTCCAGAAGCTTTTCTCACCTTCCAGACCCGCACCAGGGTATAAAAATAGGACCTGCAGACCCTCTCTTCAGTTCACTGCTGGACCTGCAGAAGGCCTCTCATAGTGCTATCTGCTGCTGTGAAATGTTGTCCACTCTGACAGACTGCTGCATTACCTGGAAGGACTGCTTTGCTGCCTGGAGCCTGCCTTGAACCCTAGGAGGCCATGTTGAAAACTAAAACAGCGATATGATTAAGCATTCACTAAAGACATGAATTCTCCTTCCTTAGAACATGTTTCTTGTCTTATGTTGACTAATGTCTGGACTCCATCTTGTAATGTCATGTCTCCACATGTTTTGCACGAGAAGAGTCCTTCCTTTTTGTTAGTTGCTCTTGTAATCAGCCTAGTAACAGTCTATAAATAGCTCCTTTGTCCGTCTGGCGCATGCCCTGACTTGACCACATATGTTATCAGTTAGTCCTTATTTGACCATGTTTTCGCGGGCTCAGGAAATTGTTAACTCCGCCCACATATTGATTCTGTATCGAAAATGTCCATAAAAGGTAATGAATTTTGCCTCATGTTGTATCCACCCACTTATGAGCCCCTCTGTTGTGTATAAAAGGGGACCGTGTACGCAAGTTCTTTGTGCTACTCTATGCAATACTGAAGAGTGTTGTATAGGTTGTAGGACCACCCTTAAGGGTTAATAAACTCTGTCTTTGTATTTGCAGTTTCCGTGCCAACTTCCTTCTAGTTTTCATTACAGGAGAGCGAACCCTTGTATTCTGCGGGCCTAGCTGGGGCCTGTATTCATCAATTGGCGCCCGTCACGTGGGGCTCATCGGCGACTCGGATGCTCGAAGGACTGGTCGTGATGAAGGTGAGGAATTTGGCCGGGGATGTGATCACTGCCAGTGGCGTTTTTTAGTCCTGGCATCCCGAGGTTTCTTCCTTCCCTTCCGAACTGACCTTCTGGGTGGCGCCGGTCCTCGACTGAGACCTCTTCTGTCGGTTTGTCGCGACAGCCGTTTGGGCGAATTTTGGAACTTGGCAGTTGGAATCTGGACACTCTTGATTGGTAAGAACCATTGTACGGTACTTGCTCCGAGTTTTGAAGCCTGGGTTGGCTATTTGAGTTTGATTTGTGATGACCGGTCATATTTTGTATTGATTACTGTGAGAATATATGCGTTGCAACACATATAGGCAGGTAATGTGGAGATATTTCTCCGGAGTTGTGTAAATCTGAACGGCGCAAAGTTTAAGTGCCATTTTTGATAATACTGCATATTTTGCATTATTTTTTAGCATGCCTGCTTTTAGCGCACTCCGTAAGTGGTGCTGCTGCTTTGGAAACCTGTTAAATCTCGAGGAATCTGCTCCAGCCCCCCCAGAGGGGACTCCTAATAGGGATATGTATGTGAAGCATGGTCTTTCCTCTATAATGTACAGCACAGTGTGGAGGAAATACACCAAAAAGGATCCTGAGTTACGATGGCCTTTGTATGGATCGTTTGATATGCGTAAGATTGAGTATGTGGAACAGTGTATGTGTAAACGGCGTGCTCGGCAAGACATGTTTTAATGTGTACGGTTATGGGTGAAGGAAGTGCGTGAGCGAGAGAAACGTGGGAAAGCTCTGTTTGATAAAGAGCAACGGAAAAACTATGTTATCCACAAAGGAAGGACTCTTGGACAAAATCTATTCCATACTGACTGTGTGTGCGTGCACAAGCGTCTAAATGTCTACATGAGATGCAAGGGGCAGAAATCTTCCTTAGTGACAGGGCTATGAATTACTTGCATGAAGACAGAGAAGTCGGGCCCTTTGCGCAATAGCTGAAAGAAATGTTTACTTAAACTACTAGACAGGAATGCATCGGCTGAGGAACGAAGCAGATAACTTGAAGGTGAAATACAGTTTTTGGCAGGCAGGCAGACCGGCCGAGTCAGGCACCGTTAGCCGCACAGGGAGTAGGACAAAGTTCATGGATACAGATGCGAGCTTGGACTGGAGCTGTCAGAGGCAGAAAGCAGGGAAAGGCTTGATGGCAGAACCAGGGCCTACTCGCCTGAACTGCAAAATAGAGTAACTGAGCCATAAAAAGTCGGTGGCCTTTTGTACTTAGGAATCGAATATCCAGCCCATTCATGGCGGATCTGAAAGAGGACATGTTGACGGTGGACACATATGTATTTGCGTCTTCATAACTGGAACTGGAGGGAACATACATGTACTTGTAGCATGTACATGAAACCGTTGGGGTCCAAGCTAGGGGACATAACTGATCATAAAAATCCATATTTCCACATTCCCTCCTTGTCCCCTACTTGCCCTTCAAGAGATATCAATCTTCATTAATCCATTGATCTGTTCATATAGCATCATTTGTTCTTCTTTCTTCTTTCGGGATCTTGAATGAAAACCTTGATGTGGAATACACGATGTGGCACACAGACCACAAATCGCTGGTCCACACTGCAGGCATAAGCAGCAACTGAATAGTATAAGAAGGCCAATACCTAGGAAGGATAGAACTCTCCATCCCCAGGCTGATAACACGCTCCAAAACCACCCGGACCAAGTCCAAGTGCCTGGATTCTGGTGTATCTGGCTCACAATCTTATGAAGGCGGGTTATAGCTTTATATACAGATGGCGAATTTTCTGGTATGAATACGCAGCAGCTTGATCCGATGACCCTACAAGCTCCGCCCCTATCGGCCAGGATGACGTCAAGGACAAGACGATTTTGAAGAACAACAATCCTCATCGCAGACTGCTCCTCTGTCAAGTTGCCTAGGGCGGAAATAGTTTCATTCACTACGGCTTCAAGAGTCCTAGTTAATCTACGTATTAGCTTACTATTGGTAACTGTACCTATATAGGGAAAAAGGCCTTTATTAAAATCTACATACTTTTCCCATGCCGTCTCAGTGTAATCGACAATTGGGAGATCTCTCCGTTCTCTATTGTGTACTAAATGAATATTCCTATGATAATCAGGAGGAGCTAGGAAAACAGGTGGCAAAAGGAATGCAATGTAACAGGTACCATCCCAATCTAGAGGCAGACGCATATATGCAGTCTGACCACATATGAAGTAGGAATGGCGAGAAGCTCTAAATGAAGACTTGCCGTGATCACTGAATTCTATTACAGTAGTGCATCTACTATGGCCCATATGTATGGAACCATTCTTTCTTACACACAATTCACCCTTAGCTGGGAACACTGACATGGCAGGCAAAATTGGTGCAGCTTCGGATTCAACATTCAGAATCATGAGATTAAGTGTAAAATTACCTAATCCATATACTTCATTTTCTAGATCAGTTCCTGTTCTTTTGGGACGACCCTCCTTGTCAGGGTAGCAGACTTTGAGTAAAACTAGGTTCAGGTTTCCCCATACCCAATTGTCTTGATAAACTGCTGTGTTTGAATCTAAGGAATTGATTAAACTAAACCATGCTCCACAGGAGCCATTGTGTGTAAACGGATATGGAAAGAGGGGCAGAACTCCCTTATAATTCTGATAGGGAGGGAGTCGGCCACATATCCAACAATTGGTAGCATTACTAGTCTGATGGGAATGATGTAACATACTAATGAAAGTGTTATTGCGCAGCGCAAATCTATAGGACAATTCATGCGGGGGTAGGTCACTAAAAGAATGTTCAGCAGTAACATTATAGACATGTTTAGAAATAGGATGATATATGTGCAACAATATACTTGCAATGATTATTATAAGACTCAAGAAAAACAAAATTAATAACGTCACTCTACAATGACTACGCAGTGATTTACAGTACGCATGTCGTTTCAACATTTTTCGGGGTTTTCCTCTATTCAGGTCTAAGGGATACATGTCAGAGACAAATTCAACCGCTTCACCTTGGAGAGGACTTAAACAATCAAATTGTCTGACTTATTAGACCTCAGTTTTAATTTATACAGTTCCTGGTTACTTGATTCAACCAAAGGGAGCTTTGAGTCAATGGGTGAAGACACACGAGGTGTGGTATTTACATCCGATGGTAGTCCATGAAATTTCTTGATATGACTTGAATGCACCCAGCCTTTTCTGCCCTCAATCTTCACGGCTGTCCTTGTGGTAAGCAAAACTAGTTGTGGCGACTTCCACCTAGGTTCCAGCTGGGTCTTTCGGTCAAAGTTCCTCACCAGCACTAGGTCCCCCGGAACTACGTCATGGGGTTTCACCTCAGTGTTGTCAGGAAAGGCTGCAGCTACCTGTGAACGACAAGATTGTAGTGCAGACATCAAGGAAGCCAGGTAATCTGTCAGCATATTACAGTCAACATCAGTTATTTTACGGGGTATAGGCGTCCCCCACATATTCGGTGGTCTTCCAAAGATCACCTCATAAGGGGATAGCCCTGTTCGAGAATGTGCTACCATTCTCATGTAAAAGAGTGCAACTGGTAAAGCCACTACCCAATCGACACCTTTCTCTCTACATATTTTGGACAATCTGATTTTCAAAGTTTGATTGTGTCGTTCCACGAGACCTGCTGCCTCGGGGTGTCGGACACAATGAAACTTCCACTGATATCCTAGCAAAAGTGAAACATGTTTCATTAGTTCGGATGAGAACGGCTGGCCGTTATCTGAATAGACAACACGTGGTAAACCGTACCGTGGGAAGAACTCTCGAACTAGCTGCTTGGCAGTAGTCGGGGCAGTGTAATCTGAGACTGGGTACGCTTCGGTCCAACGGGAAAGAGCGCAGACAACTACGAGAACATATTTGAATCCTCGACATCGTTCCATCTGGATATAATCCATCTGGAGGACTTCAAAAGGGTGATCAGGAGGCTGAAATCCACCCTGTTCTACGGGGATGCTTTTACCTGGGTTAAACTGACAACATATCATACAGGTACGGACTTTTTGCTTAGCTGCTGCTCGTAAGTGTTTGTTGAACCAAATGTGTTGAATGCTGTCTAGCATAGCTTTCTCTCCTAGATGCGCTGGACTGTGTATTGTATTTATGATAGCTTGGACCATGGAGTCAGGAAGAAACCATACAGATTTCTCCTTCGTCATCCATCCCTGGTCCGTTTGGATCCCTCCTAATTCAGTCCATTTCTTTATTTCGTCTGGTGTAGCGTGTGTCTGTATGTCAATTACGTCAAGAGCGGGATCCTTAATCGTCATACAATGTGTTGGTGTCTGGACTATTGTCTTTGTCATGTCGGATGTGCGAGTTTGAGCAGTCTGTTTAGCTGTTCTGTCAGCTAAATCATTGCCTTGAGAAATGATATCAGTAACTTTCGTATGAGCTTTGCATTTGATAATCGATATTGCAGTGGGTAAATGGATTGCGTCTAACAGAGCATGAATGAGGGATCCGTGCTGAATGTGGGCACCGTGAGAAGTTAGATAACCTCTCTCTCACCACAGCACGCCGAAGTCATGTACAACTCCAAATGCATAACGTGAATCTGTGTATATGGTGACTTTCTTATTTGTGGCTTGGATACAGGCTTGTGTCAGAGCAGTAAGCTCTGCTGCTTGGGCTGACAAGGTATTTATACAATTTGTTTCAATGACTTCAGTGTCGGTTGTGACTGCATATGCGGCCACTAAATCTCCTGTACTTGTTCTCATACATGAACCGTCTACATACAACGTCAGGTCTGGATCTAACAATGGGACATCTGTCAAGTCTTGTCTGGGTTTCGTCGTTATTGTAATAACTTCAATACAATCATGAGCTAGTGGGTCTGTTCCGATTACAGGTAAAAGTGTGGCAGGATTCAATGTATTACAGCGTCTGATTTCTATATGTGGCTGAAACAATGTTAATTCGTACCCTGTAAGTCTTGCTATGGTCAAGTGTTGTGTTTGCGTTCGGTTCACAAGAACCTCTACTGCATGTGGTACTTGCACTGTCAACGGATGTCCTAACACTATGGCATCGCTTTGTCTGATTGCTAAAGCTGTCGCTGCCACTGATTTCAGGCACGCAGGCAAAGCCTGGGCTACGGGGTCTAATGTACTAGAGAAATAGGCACATGGTTTGCGTGATCCTGCTTGTTCCTGAGTGAGTACTGACAAGGCAGTACCTTCTCGTTCTGTAACAAAGAGTGTAAAATGTTTCCTGTAACATGGTGTCGCTAAAACAGGTGCTTGACATAGAGCTTTCTTTAAGATTTCAAAAGCTAGTGTGTGTTCCTGAGTCCAAGGGAGGACAGTCGATGTAGCCGCCTCCTGTGTTGTCAACTGAATGAGTGGTTTTGCTAAAAATGCATATTGAGGGATCCACTGCCTACAATATGAAGTGAGGCCTATAAAAGCCCGCACCTCCTTTTGTGTCTTGGGTATCGGCATGTTAGCAATTAACTGAATGCGGTCGGGTGTAAGCTGCCTTCCCTCCTTGGACAGCGAGTGTCCAAGATAAACAACTCGCTGGACACAGAATTGCAGCTTAGAAGGGGACACCTTGTGCCCCTTTTCGGCTAGAAATTGTAAAACCCTCAGTGATGCTTTTTCACATTCAGGTTCGCTTCGGGCGGTGATCAGCAGATCATCGACATATTGAAGCAGTGCAGTGTTAACTGGCATGTGTATACTGTCAAGTTCTCGTTTCAGTGCTTGGCTATAGATGCTGGGGCTTTCTGTAAATCCTTGAGGTGCGCGTGTGAATTTAAAACTTCGTCCATTTAAACTAAATCCGAACAGGTATTGGCTTTCCGGATCTATTGGGACGCTGAAAAAGGCATTCTTGAGATCAATTACAGTAAAGAACGTTGCTTGTGAATCAATGGCTGTCAATAATGACGAGATATCTGGGACCACAGGGAATTGTGGCACAATGCATTTGTTTAATTCGCGCAGATCAATAACCAATCGATATACTGGCGGGGCCTTTGGATCAGTACGTTTAAGAATCGGAATTATCGGGGAATTACATACATTGGAGTCGGTTTCCACAACCACTCCTTGGGCAATAAGCTCATCAATGATTTGCAGTAAGGCCACTACAGCATCTGATGGTAACTTGTATTGTCGCATTCGTGGTAGTACCACTCCTGTCTTTAGTGTGACTCGATATGGTGTAATGTTCATGCAACCAACATCAGTAGGGCCTTGTGCCCATAAATGTGTGGGTAAAGTCTGTAGTCGGTGATCCATGTCTCGGGATACATAGTGACCTTTGAAATCTCGTAAAAACAATCTTACTCCTTCCGGAGAACAACATATTATCGCTCCTAGAGCTTTCAATGTTTTTATACCTAACAAGTTTTCTGGGCATGATTTAGTAAGCAATAAATCTGTAGTTCGTGTCAAGGGTCCAATCGTAAGTGGAAGAGGCTGTGATACTTCATTAACAATAGGTTTTCCTGAAAAACCAAGGGAAATATTCTGTGAGCCTGAGAGGGGTGCCCCTGGAACTTCACTACGTTTTATTGTTGTTCGACTTGCCCCTGTATCAAGTAAAAATTTTCTATCTTGACCCAATAATTCACTGTGCACATAAGGTCCTTCTTGATCTACAGGGACCTCGATAAGGGGTAAGTCAACTTCCCTCTCTAGGCTGGTTCATGCGTATCGTTGATACTCAGGATATTCATACTGTGCGGTCTGATACATTTGTCGTGTCGTGGTTTGTGTGGCAGCAACAGGCAGCGCTGGTGCAGCTGGCACAAACTGTATAGACTGTTGTGGAGCTGGTATGGACTGTTGAGGAGCTGGCATGGACTGTGCATGCTGCGGAGCTCCTTGTTCATTCTGATCCTGTCTAGGTGGTCGTGGTCTTTCCTTTGCAAGACCTACGGCGATATTACGTTTCAGGACTGGACAATCGTGTACATAATGACCTGGCTGTTTACAATAATTGCATGTCCCTTTTACAGGAACTGCTGAATCTCCGGAATGTGTCACACCCTTTTTGTGACCGTCAGTTGGAACTGTCTGGGAGACTAGCATTTTCATTTTCGTGTCTTTCATACGTCTTTGTTCATGTTCTTGTTCCTCTCTAATTCTATTGTGATGGTACTGTAACATTTGTAACATTTGTGATGGGGTGTTACCTTGCCAGGTACTCTCGAATTTCAATACTCTATTCTTCACTTGGGGCAAGGAATTTTCAACTAATTTTGTCACAAACAGATGTGGATATGACTCACTACTTGCTTTTATGCCACTATTTATACCAAAACATTTTTCGAATCGGGCATAGAAATCACTAGTGTCTTCATCTTGTTTTTGTTTACAGGCTGAGATTGCACACCAATCTTCCTTTTTCGTGGTCAATAAACGTGGCAGTACCTGCACTAGTAAACCTGGTAATGCTTTAGTTTTCTCCCCAAGCCCTGCTCCTGCAGTTCGGGCCTTTTCTTCTGTTTCTAATGCTGTCCAGTCTATCTTTTGGTCTCCCACTTCCCACTCTTTTTCCTTAAGTTTTTCATAAATGCCAGCAGGCATTAATACCTTTAATATTGTCATAATGTCGGGATAGGTATACTCTCCCATGAGTAACATGTCTTTAATTTCTCGGTGAAAACCCGCTGGGTCTTTGTCATGACTGGGTACCACTTTCTTCATTTCTAACAATTCTATTTTAGATATGGGCGTATATACAAATACACGTTTAAACTCATTGTCCTCGCCTTTTATTGGGTGCACTTCTCGCAAGGGATTCTGTCTATCCATGTAATACGGCGTTCTTTCCTTGATGGGCAGTGAGACATGTTCTGGGCATACAAAAAGAATGTACTGCTTTCTGGACTCTAGTATTTCTCTAATTAACTTAGTACCTGAACCTCTCCATCTATTCGTGAGCAAGTCAGTTAATATATCCGGTAAGGGACCAGGATCGGAATGTTGGTTCTTATATAATATAAGAAGTTGTTGAATCATATAAATTCCGGCTAAACGCTGTTCATCTGGGCTGAGGTTCAAAAACGTGTGTGCTACTGTATCATCACCATATTTTCCGGGACTGTCAATCCAGTGAACGGCTGACCTGGCTAATTCTTGTTCATCCATAGAATCGAGTAGGTGATAACCCCTTCGTTCTCGGAGTAATTTGTCAGCGGCTTGGAACGAACGTTCGGGAGACCTCATATTTATTATAGGTGTTGGATAAGTTCTGTTATTATCTGGACATATCGGACGTATCGGATCAGTAAAACATCTAGTATTATTACAAGATCTTCCTCTACCTACATAGGCTATAGTTTCTGACTGTCTTGCGGGAAATTCTAATTCTCCCTCTTCGTTTTCTTCAAACTGGTCTACCGCCAATCTCTCTTCATGTATTCGTTCTATTTCTTTACGGATCTTTCGGCACATGGCTACTATACATGCTTGCCTATCATGTTTCCCGTCTGATATATTCTGGCTCCATCTCGTAAGAATTTGCATTACCTCCGGGTTTACCCCCGGTCGGTCTTGATTTCTGATCACACAATTTATGAGGAAACGTAACAATTCCCCCTGTATTTCCACTTTCTGGTATTCCATAGCTCTGTTAATACATTCAGAATCTTGCCCTGTTTGGACAAAATGATATATATTATCTAGATGCATAGTCATTCCTGGTAGCTTCCCTAAATACATCGCAGCTCGTCTGATACGTAATGATGCCAGGACCATTTCGTCCTCTTTGCCGGGCACAGGGTCATATCTACAATCTACTAGAAGTTCCTTAAGCGTGCGGGTATTTATAAGTTTGGGCGTACGTGGATGTGCTGATTCTTGAAAGGTAAGCTTATTTATTCTGGGTGGCGTAGAAAAATCGCTGATAGCACCTCCGGTAGCCCCATCTGGGGTACTAGGCGCGAAAGGATTCGTTGAACGTGATACAGCAACCATAGGTGGGGGTACAGCTGTAGAAACGGCTGTGGGAACAGATGTAGGAACAGATGTGCTTGCCGGAACTTGTGTCGGAGTTTGTTGTTGCAAAGGTACAGACACATGGTCTTGACGTTGAACCCCCCCAGCAGACGGTCTATGTGGTGCGGGGTTAGCATACTCGGGAGCTGCGTCATCTAAATATGAGGAAAGAAAAACATCTTCTGCGGTTCTGGGATGCCCCTTTGGATGTGCTTTTATCGGAAACAATGGGGGTGGCAAGTCTTTTGGTATCTCCGGAGTAGCCTTAGGTAATCCTTCGGCCAGAAGGGGATACATACCATTCATAAGGGCATTTCTTTGTCTATCTACTTGTTCTGATTTTACTCGTGTACCTTCTTCAATCAATAAATTTTCTCGGACTTTATTTGAATTTTCCTTACTTTTCTCTTCCTGTCTTAGTGCTTTTTCTGTACGTCTATGAGATTCTTTTCGCCATAACTCAACGGCGTCTTTCTGTGACTGTCTAGCTTTCCTTTTCCATAACTCTTCCTCTACTTTCATGATGCACTCTGCATCCCAGGTCCCAGCTGCGGGCCACCTCTGACTTTCTGGTAATTCCTTGGTGTAGTCCACCCATAAATCAAGAAATAATATGGCGTCTAAGCCATGTTTGTGATACATGAAGTGCCCTGGAGTGTCCCTAGGAGGAATAGGAACAGCTTCTTCGAGTACCCCTTTTCTAGTTGTGATCTGTCTTAATTTCGAAAAGAGCGGCATATTGACAACTGATCTGAGACTTAGTCTTGAACACACTTAATACAATAAACACAATAATGAACAGTCATTCATACCACGATATGCAGGACATATTAACATTTAACATTTAACATTTAGATGAACAACAATGATGACGATGATCTAAAAACTAATCACTCAACATAATACTCGGCAATAACTAGACGCTTCTGAATTATATACTCGACATACTTGATATACTGCTAAACAGTACAGATACACTGCTGAAACAGTGCAGACCGGATTTGTGTACCCAAACCCGTCTTGACCGGCACAACCTATGTGCACGTCAGAACGCCTCCCCAGCAATGGTACTCACCGGGTAGCTCGGAACGGAAGGCCTCGGAATGGAACTGAACTGGACCGGACTGGACTCGACTCGAAAACTTCGGAACTTCGGAACATCGGAACCTCGGGACTTCGGAACTTCGGAACTTGGTGGGCCTCTGTATACCTCGGATCTTGCTCTCTCAGCTAGGCTCTGGTCGGGATACTTCGCACTTCTCACCGCCTCGTCTGGGTTGATCGCAGCCTCAGTCGCCCCCGCTTAACCGGAGGGAGTTACAGGAAATCCTGCTGGTACGCGTTGTTGTCCGTCCAGCTGTGGCAGGAGACCGGGCCTGCGACGCACCACCGGCGCGTGAGATGAGAAAGTGTCCCTGTTCGGGCGCCAATCATGTGGTAAATAATTTAATTACCGGAACTGAATTTGATACAGAAAATTAACAAAATAGCTCAGAAAATTAAGAGGCAGAATCCGTGGTATAAGAGGTTTCGGAATGGGCTTTATTCCAATGGACAATTCGAATTGTTGACCTCAAGTTCCATCACCACGGGGGTTCAGGAAGTGAAGTACATACATTATTGACAAGTAATTACTTTTATAGAACATACATTACAATGAAACAGATGCAGGAGGCGTAACAATTGATAGCAAAGATAAAATCTTACATGCGTAACTGAAAGGGGCGTAATTGGGCGTAACAAAGAAACGTCATTGGTTGTGATGTCACATATGGGTGGATCTATGAAATAATTTCGCAATGTCAGCAGAAATACTTGGCAGAGATGCGCGCGCAGCAGCATGACGTGTGATTGACGTGCAACTAGGGGGTGAAGGGGACTTGACATTTAGCTCTACATGTGGAGACAAGAAGTCTGGGGGGTCAAGTCAACCTAATCCCAAATCATATCTAACATCCTATGTTTAAAGAACTATGTTATCCACAAAGGAAGGACTCTTGGACAAAATCTATTCTATACTGACTGTGTGTGCGTGCACAAGCGTCTAAATGTCTACATGAGATGCAAGGGGCAGAAATCTTCCTTAGTGACAGGGCTATGAATTACTTGCATGAAGACAGAGAAGTCGGGCCCTTTGCGCAATAGCTGAAAGAAATGTTTACTTAAACTACTAGACAGGAATGCATCGGCTGAGGAACGAAGCAGATAACTTGAAGGTGAAATACAGTTTTTGGCAGGCAGGCAGACCGGCCGAGTCAGGCACCGTTAGCCGCGCAGGGAGTAGGACAAAGTTCATGGATACAGATGCGAGCTTGGACTGGAGCTGTCAGAGGCAGAAAGCAGGGAAAGGCTTGATGGCAGAATCAGGGCCTACTCGCCTGAACTGCAAAATAGAGTAACTGAGCCATAAAAAGTCGGTGGCCTTTTGTACTTAGGAATCGAATATCCAGCCCATTCATGGCGGATCTGAAAGAGGACATGTTGACGGTGGACACATATGTATTTGCGTCTTCATAACTGGAACTGGAGGGAACATACATGTACTTGTAGCATGTACATGAAACCGTTGGGGTCCAAGCTAGGGGACATAACTGATCATAAAAATCCATATTTCCACAGTCTTCAAAAGAGCTCAGTGGAAATGCTGGCATATAGAGCATTGGTGACGAGGGCTTGAGTGACAGTCTTTCTGATGTTGACTGGGAGCCATCTGAATATTTTTTGAAACTTGTGAAGGGTGCGGAAGCAGGAGGTGGGGTCTGTGTTGACTTGTCGTTTCATGGTAAGTTCGCTCTTCAGGATGATGCCTAGGTTGCACGCATGGTCTGTTGGTGTGGGTGTTGGACCAAGTTCTGCGGGCCACCCACTGTGGTCCCTTATGGGAGTGTGGTGGGAAACGGTGGCAAAAGCAGCTGAGAAGTCAAGGAGGATCTGGGATACAGTCTCTCTGCAGTGGAGGAGGGCTCTGATGTAATCTGTGCGGCGATCAGCATAGTCTCAGTGCTGCTGTTGGCATGGTAACCCAACTAAATGACCCGCTGCTGAGTCAAGCAATCAACAGTGTAAAAAGACACATCCAAATAAGCATAAACTGGACAAATTAACAGTGGCGGCTGGCAGTGAATGGGGGAGGTAGGGCAGGAGAGTCAAAATTTTATTTTTTTAAACCACTTACCCTTTGCCGGCCATCATCATTCCTCAGCATCATACCTACTCACTGCGCCTTCTCAGCTTCGGCGGAAGCAGGAAGCACACAGGCTGCCTCCCCTAAGTCAATCACTATGCTGCAACACAGCGTTGTGATTGGTCTGAGCGCCTTGGTTCGGTGCTCAGACAAGGAATGGGAGCCTGGGCATGTTCCTCAATAGGCTATGTAATGCAGTCTGGTGGGGAACATGCAAAGTGCGCATGACTATTTATGCAGCCCAAGACGGCCAGCCAAACAGTCATGGGCATTTAGAGTGTTGCACCACTCCTCCCCCTGTGACCCCAATCCCACCTAGCCCCGTAGTGAAAAATAAAATGCTCTGCCTTAGCGGAGGAGTCGCCTCTGCACATTAAACATAATAAACTGCACAAACAAACTGGCAAAAAGTGGACAAATTAAACTCATTACAGAACACAACCAAATCAGCACAAACTGAACGAAAGTTGCCAATTGTCCAAAACAACTTGACCAGTGGTGCGCGGGTCAATCCAAGCGTGCTGTGTCAACAGTGGAGCTGGCAGTGCAAGTCACTAGGCAGGTGGCAGAGGGCATCAAGGAGTTAAGGCAGCAGTGCCTGCCAGCAAGACCAGTGGTGCCTATAAATGAGGGGACGGAGTCTGGGACCTGTTCAATGGAGCTACGCTGCGTCCTCCTTTAAGTATATACTAAGAGGAGGGAGGAGCGCTGGGTGGCGGGAGGTACAGGAGTGGCAAACGGTGAGAAAAAGGAGCAAGGCGGGAACAACCCAACTAAATGGCGCACGGCTGAGTCAATCAACAAGTATAAACGGTCAGAACGAGTTAAACAGCACAACCAAATCAGCACAAACTGGACAAATCAAATAAATTAAACCACACAATAGAATCAGCACAAACTGAACAAATTATACAGCACAACCAAATCGGCACAAACTAGACAACTTAATCAAATTAGCCAGCAAAACCAAATCAGCACAAACTGGATGGAAGCTGGCAGTCATCCGGAACAATTTGACCAGCAGTGCTTGGGTCAATCCAAGAATGCTGAGCTGTTAAACTTGGCTTTTTTGGTGTGGTTCCCCCCGACTTTTGGCCTCTACCTCATGTATTTTTGATGCTGTGCTGGATTTTGTTTTTGCTGGATTAGATGCTATGTGCTTATCAAAAAGGAGTTCCCTTCTGTATCAAATTCACTAGATTTCAATAGTTTGCACTGAACCAGAATCTGCATTCAGTCATTAAGGGGCATATTAACAAGGAACAGGGAAAAGGGTGCTTAGCGTTAATTTTTTAAAATGCACGTTATCGCTGGATAATAGCACCTGATTATCGCGTTAATTAACAACGCTATCCGCCTAGGCGATAAAAAATCCAGCGATAGCGGCATTTTGGGAGGTTATCGCTGGGAATGCAGTGATAAAACTACAAGGATAGGGATATCCTTGTTGATAGCCCATTGTGGACTTAGTCATGTAATCCACTTCCCATTGGATTACATGGCTAAGTCTGAAAATTAGCAGATGTAAAAAAGCAGCGTTAACCGTGGTTAGCACTGCTTTTTTTGTCTTTAACAGGGTTCGCGTGAAGCTTGATAATAGGAGAAATGTCGCTTAGCGACATTTCTCCTATTATTTTGCTCTGGAACGCCCACTTTGCATCTCATTAGAGATGCAAAGGGAAGCGTAGTGAAAAAGGGTGCTAACATGTGATTTTGCATGTGAGCACCCTGTTGTTGATAGGCCCTTGTTAATATGCCCCTTAGTGTCATACCACATCTATTTGAATACGATTTCTTTATTCCACACAATGCAAACCCACTTTTGATGGCATTTAATTTAAAATGCTTTTAAAAATCATCTTAATGATATAACTAATTCACAATGTCTGTAGCCACAATTGTTCATACACGCTTTACAGATATAAAGTAATCACATACATATTATACATTGAAAATAAAACAAAATACAATACTGAATCAGTTTATTTACTACAGTGGAGTTATTTCCCAAGAAACAGTAAATATAGCAGTCAAAATTTTAATGAACTTATTTCCTGGTGTGTAATACCCACATCCACATAATACATGAGATAGGCTAATAAAAACAGTATAGATGGATATACTGTTTTTATTGGCCTATCTCATGTATTATGTGGATATGGATATTACACACCAGGAAATGAGTTCATGAAAAATGTGACCAATATATTTACTGTTTTTTGGACAATAACTGTAGACAGCCCCTGGCGGGGTTTAGATGTGCCTGGCCCTTCCTGGATGACCCAGAGCTGAGCTGAATAGGGCTTGGCTGTTTTTAGAGTAGTGGGAGGAGATTTCCTTGCACCTGAATAGGGCCCATCTCCCCCGCACAATGGTCTCTCCACCCCCTGTGGTCATACTGCACCAGTGAGGACAGAACTGGTTTGGACTGGGCTCAGAGACCCTTGCACAAAGAGAACAAAGACAAAAAGGGGTGTAAGTAGTCGACCTTAAACCCCAGAATTTTAGATCACTTCTGGACTCAAGAGGAACCTTTGCCAAGGAGAAGAGCTAAAGAGCTGCAAGGAGGAGTACTGTCTCTTTTCTGTGTGCTGAAGTTGCTGTTTCTGCCAAACAAAGGACGAAGACTGGCATTTTCCTGTGAACCTGCATGAAGAAGAATTTCCAAGGGCCTGAGTGTGCTGGCCTCCTGTTGTGAAGTCTCAGGGACACAAAGACTTCACCCCCAGCTCCACTGAACTCTATTACTTAGAGTTCTGACCTGCCAGAAGGTGCCTATTACAGTTTTGGGCTGCTGTTGGCAGCTGGAAGAACCCTAAGAGAAGAAAGAAAACCTGCCTTCGACTCCGTCAGCTATGTGCTGTGACACCCCGACCTGTACCGAGAGTCGGGGCACCGTTCATGAAGTACACAACGCACTGCCCGGCCTGCACCGCAGCTCCAACACCCTTTGATGCCTGCAGTTATCCTCATTTCCCGATGCCAACGCTCGCACCCACTCTGTCATCGCCAGACACGTCACCTCCTTGCAGACACGATGCCTCGCCAGTCCATGGCAGCCAGGAAGCCATGCATCGTCATAGACTTGTTCTTTGGGGGTCTGTGTGATGCCGTGCCTGAGGCCGCGCTTCTTGCGATCGGCACTGTACTTTGCTTTTATTGCTGTCATGATGTTGCAATAGCCCCAGGTGGAGCTATTGTTTTCTACAATCTTTATTTTTGCAATAACTGTTCTAAAGTCGTATCTTATTACCTGTATGTTAGATTTTTGTTGTTTTGGTCTTGATGAGTTTAGATAAAGATACTTTATTTTTTTTAACTGGTGTGGTGTCCATTAGTGGTGTTATCACTGTATTACTGTATGTTTTGAGTAAAAATACTTTACACATTGCCTTTAGGATAAGACTTTCTGCTCGTGCCAAGCCACCCAGGGGTGATCAAGGGTTATCTAAAGTGTGTATCCCCCTTACCCTGACTAGAAGCAAGGCTACCTATTTGGACAAAGGTACCTACCTCTGCCAACTAGAGACCCCCATTTCTAACATGCGCCAACAGTGAAGCTGGCCTTGAAAGTTACCAGGTGGATGGCAGAGGGCATCAAGGGGTTAATGCAGCAGCATCAGGGAGACCTGTGGTGCCTACCAATGAGTGGAGCGATGACTGGAACCATTTTGTTCTCTATCATTTACATGAATCCTAACATTTTTCAAAAATCAAAAGTTTGAATTTAATTTAAAAAGTTTGAGTTTAATTAAAAAAAAAACTTACATTTTACATAACTTTTATGATAAACCATCAGAGGTAATTCACATGCCTGTATGTGTGGGATGGGCATTTAATTCAACTTTGATGTTAACATTTCCTCTGGACATAGAGCTTAAGAGCCTTCTGAAGGCCAAAGCTAACAAGCTTATGATGGTGACACCAGATGTGGTTCACTCATCACAGGTTAGGTTTGCTTTTGGGCCAACTTTGGCTACCAACACATGGGCCTGCTCTCTATTCCTATACAAATAAGCTACCAGAATAAAAAAAAAGGTTCCCTCTTGGTGAATGCCAAAAATATATCTGAATATGTGGAAATAGGGTACTTATTTAGTACCATTGCGTCAGCCAGTAAAGGCTTAGAATTAATATGGTAGGCAAGGTGGTTGTTTGAAGAGCCAATTACTACTTTCAAAGTTAAAGGGCCTCATCAAAACTTATCACCAGGGTTATTCACTATTACAAATCCTACCTCTCCCATAGGATAACATTGTGTTACCTTATTACATTTAACAAATGCCCACATTTGGTTGGGGTCAGGTAAGAATGTCATGTTTGGTGTCTGAGGAATTGTAATTTAGATCCCTCTTTAATGTTAATGTCAGATTTTAACTCACAGTTCTGAAAATGCCACTTTTAGGAATTGGCATTTTCTTCTGTTAACCAATTGGTGCCTGTCCGCTGTTACTGGATGACATGATTAGGTGTAGTGATAGTTGGCCTTTGAATGGTCTTTTCAGACAGCATCACAATAGATGGTCTTGGTGTTGGCAGGATGGGCATCTCAGGAGAAAGTGACTCCAAGGTCAGCTGACTGGTCTCCTGTTCTGAGATACAGGGACACAACAAGCTCCAGGGTCTTCCTGCAACTGCCCAGTTGAACCTGATGCACCGGACCTGCCTGGACCTCCAACTGGACCTGCTGAGTACTGCTGGCCTCTGCTTGACTGAGTTCCTGATCCCCAAGAGATGCCCCCCAAATCCTGAACCTTTGTTGTGGCATTAGTCGAGCTCCTCTTTGAAGAAAAGGAGAAATCCTGACGTTCTGACCTCTGGACTACCACAAACTGACCTGTTGTTGCCTCTTACGCCGACCACAAATGAGAAGCTCTGGAGATCTCGACTCTTCACTCTATAGAGACAATCAGCGATGAACGGCACCACAAGATCTTGTATTTTCAACAATTCATTTTTTTTAGTGGAACCCATGAGCTATCTACACAAACAAGCCCATGCTAAATACTACATTTTGTCTACTTTTCAAAAATTTATAGCTTTCTGTGTTCACCGCCCATGTCCTCCACAAACCACAAGTAGGTAGGAAGCACTCAAAATAGGAAAAATTGAATGCAACATAGAAAAGTTACTAAAACTGTGACAAAAAATGATTTTTTTTCAAACTTGGCTTGGCCCTGAAAGATTGTCTTCGTACCACAGCATATGTTTGTTGAACCACTTTTAGAAAAACATACACATTTTTGCACTCCACTTGATCCCATTTTTTTAATGCTATATTTTGGCTATTTTACTGGTTCCCTACAGGGCAATCCACAAACCCTTGATGTCTTTGGAATCCCTAACTAACAGGAAAAAAGAACACAAATGTAACCTGGTAGCATTTTGTTGAGCAAAGTTTATGATGGTTTAATTGTGAACTGTCATAAACTTAAATAAAATAGCACAGCATTTCAGAGGTGGGGGATGGAGCCTCAGTAGCTAAGTAGTTAAGAAGTCTTGCTGATGGTTTGGGTTCCTAGTCATATATAGCTCTGATGGTTGTGTTCAGTGTCAATGAGTGCAAGAAAGTTTTCTTTGTGCTGGCTATCAGAAAAAGGATATCAGACAATGCTGAATATTTGATGGTTGTGTTCGTTGTCAATGAGTGCAAGAACGTTTTCTTTGTGCTAGATATCAGAAAAAGGATATCAGACAATGCTGAACTTTGAGGGAGTGCATGACGCAATCTGTGAAAATGTGCTTTTATTAGAATATAATTTGACATGACAAATGCATAACAAGGGTTAGATTTTGCCTGGGGTTGTTGGTAGTAGCAAAAATGGATACCTTCAAATGAAGGTGAGTTGCTTCAGCAAACACTCACTGGAAATTGCAGATTTTTTTTTAATTGACTCAACTAGATTTTTTAGATAGATATTGAAGAGGGTTAAAGGTAGTACAGAGCTTTGTAGAATGCCTTTCGAAAGAAGAATCTGATTGGATGGAAAGTGGTTGTTTTGAATGAACGTCATTGGTCGACTACATAGGATTAGAATCAGTTTACACCTGACCCTTCAATGCCCATGGGATCTTGTGAAGTGTTCTGAAAAATATTGTGATTCTCATTGATGATTGCCACAGACCGATTATATGGGGACACGAGGCAGGAATTGCCATTGCCTAGTTTATGCTGCTCCTAGTAAATGATATGTAAGCTGAAAGATTCTGTGCTGCTGCCAGATCTGAAGACAGATTGGAAATCAATTTGAAAGTGTTACTTCAATAAATTGTTTAATTTGAATGTCTATGCATGTTTTCAAAACCATAGCCGGGACACTGAGGTCTGATAGCTGAAGGAAGTTGTTAAGGGGAATCTGATTCACAGTGGGTATTTTTTATAAAAGAAGACCGGTCCATCTTTGAAACATGTAGGAAGGTAGGATCTGACTGGATGGTTACCTCCACTTTTTGCCTTTTGTTTTGCTGGTTTTTGACTAGTCTGACTGGGATTTTGCTAATCAGGACCCCAGTCTATCTGCTTTCTTCCTAAATTGGTTGTGTTATGTACTTAGGTACACTCCAGATTGGATACTGGGGTACCCTTATAAGTCCCTAGTATATGGTACACAGGTACCCAAGGCATAGATAGCCCACAGGCCTCCCATGGGCTGAAGCATGTATTATGCCACCGAGGAGTGGCCATGCAAAATGGAACAACAGGCCTGCCATTGCAGCTTGTGTAAGATTGTGAATGCACAACTTACTTTATATATAGGTTTAGTATATCTGTAGGTCACTACACCTAAAACCTATAAGTCACCCCTATAGCAGGCCTTGACAATACTGAAGGTAGGGTGCTGGGTTTTACATGAGAGGGTGCCAATTCATAAGCAGAGCACTCCTTCAGCCTTCGGAGACCATTCTCCCGGGTTTTCGGTGACGCAGCCAGACATATAGGTAGAGGTGCATTATATGCTCACGTAAATTGATCTCGGAAACAGTTGCAACAAATCATGTTGTGTTTGGTATCGAACACCTTGGAATCATACCTCCACACTGGTAACCGGTATGCAAGGTATGATTCCACCCTTCTGAAGCAAGCTTTGTGGGTCCCTGGTCTTTCCGGTACCAGCCTTCTTGACCCGGACAGCACAACATGGTTGCTGCCTACCAGAGATACATTTCTGCCCTACTGCTGCTGAGCCAAGCTTGAGTAAGGGAAGGCAGCACAATAGGCATCCAGTCACAGAGAGGGGTGACCACCTCCCAGACAGGATTTAATGTATTGTTGCTGGGTGGGTGCACTTCCAAAGTGCCTGAATGTCTGCACGAGGGGCACATGTGGTGTCCCTGTGCATAGTCCAGCGCAAACCAGTTCTGGGAGCTGTTGGCACCTGCTCTGGCACGAAACTGGATTAAGGACATGGGAGTAACCTCCCCACTGTCCTGACCCTCCCCTGGGAGGGTCCCCTGAATCTGTCCAACCCTCTCCTGTGGATACAAAAGGGCTTACCTGGCTGTAGGACCCTAGATTAGACGTGGACAAGATTCTGAACAAGAAACCACTGACCTTCAACCATCTGGACACGCTGGACTTCGACTGGGCCCGACTTTGTCTCCCTTTCTGTCCAAAGCATTGTCTGTGCCTGTGCACCATACAGGCTCTGTGCAGTACCTGTGGAGAATCAAGGACAACAGAAGTATCTCCTTTGGGGTGAAGGAGTCACTCTCCTGCATTCACAATCATCATAACGCAACTTACAGGTCTGCTGATCCTGAGCGCCTGTGGACTCTGAAGGCTCCAGCAACACAGGAGGTGGGTTCCTATGTTCATTGATGTTGAGCTGCCCTTTCACCAAGTTTGAGGCCAGTATCCCTTGTGGGTACCTCATAACCCAAACCCCTGTGCACTCTGTACATTTGCAAGTGCATATGATTGTTGGTGTTCCCCAACTTCTGCATTGGGCTGTCGATAGCCCCAACCTCTGTGCACATTTCATACAAAGGACTTTGGCCTCCTCACACTCTGTGCCCTGCAAGCTGCTGCCTTGTGAAACTGCTAGAGGTCCCCTAGCGACTCCTGTGCCTTCGGCCTGTGGGTCGAGTTGGGGAACAATCCTGATTTTCTTGGCCTGCCCTGGTTGCTCCTGGCCTGCCCTGACTCCCCTTGCTGTGGTGAGTCCTCTGGTCCTTGCTTGGCCAGACGTAACCTTCTTTCCTTTTCTACGTGGGTTGCCGTTGCCAAGGCTTGTTGGTGCTCCCGCCGGACACCAACCCCTCAGTACTCGACATCCTTTGTGGGACAGCTCGTATCTGGCTCCTGTTCATCCTTGATGTCTCCTGGTCCCTGCAGCTGTAAAGTCAAAGTCTCCTTCTTCACACGTGAAGCACCCAACATTGGTGGGCATTCATCTTCCGAACCCCTGGTCCCTCCTGAGTGACCCTGACTCTGTCCCCACTGCTTTCAGGTTCCTTCCATCAAGACTCCACCTGCGGATTCTACCGGACACTTTTTCAAGCAGTGGCATTTCTTTGAAGACTCCTATTGAGCATGACGGTGGTTTCCGACGCCACTTCAGCCCTATGCACCCAGCTTACCTGGGATAGGTAACTCTGGTACTTCGGTATCCACGGGTGGGGTGGCTCTCCAACCTTTTATGTTCCAAAGAGTTTCCTCGTAATCCACGGGGAAGGGTCCTTAAACTGAAAAACTGCAACCGTGACTCTCCCTTCGAATTGCACGTGGCACACATTCATGTTCTCACACTGCACCCGTCCTCCGTGAGATCCCTACTTACTAACCTGTGGTGATTCATTGGGGTCCCATCAATTCTACATCCTATAGACACTGTCTTGACTCGAGTCGTGGTTCTTATACCTCTATTTTAGTACATGGTTTGGTCTACCCCGGGAGCCCAATGTGTATTAGTGCTACTTACGATTGTTTCTGTGCTACAGTATTGTGTGCTTTGTGTTTATCTGCATGTAGCAGATACTGTGAGGTATTTAAGGTGTTGTAATAATAAATATATATTCTTATAACGACTGTGTGGGAATCAACCTTTACAACGCAGTCATTACATCACACTACTTTTACATAGCAGTCATTTCATCGCAACATCCTTTACATTGCATGTCATTACAACGCAGCGATTACATTGCATTTCACTACAACGCATGTCACTTCAATGCAGGCATTACATCGCAAATCATTACAATGCATACCATTACAACGCATAGTACCCTTACACTATCCAATACTTACCCTACTTTTGCACTTACTGGAGTTAGAATAGTAATTTTTACCCCTACACTATCCAACACGTACCCTACTGTTGCACTCACTGGAGTTAGAATAGTAATTTTTACCCCTACACTATCCAACACTTACCCTACTGTTGCACTCACTGGAGTTAGAATAGTAATTATTACCCCTATACTATCCAACACTTACCTTGAATGCGATGTGATCGTATGCATTGTAATGGTATGCGTTGTAAAGGTATAATGCGATGTAATGGAATGCATTGTAAAGGTAGTTTCTTTAAATGCGATGTAATGGCATGCGATTTAAAAGAATGCGTTGTAAAGGATGTTGTGATGTAAAAACTGCGTTGTAAAGGCATGCATTGTAAAAGTGTGCGTCATGCATTCCTACTGTGTGGTTCTCCTTTCATTTAACCAATACAATAAGGTTGCATTCTGGTAAAACAAGCTGATTAACATTCCTGCAAGACTGAGCCTGAGGCTGCTCTCCACAGCTACCATTTGGATATCTTTTAAGGTTATCTTTGACCTCTTAAATCACAATAAGGGTTGTTTGGACTGTTGCAAGGTGCCCAATTTTAATTAATGAAGCGGTACAAAAGGGGGTGGTGATGGACGGAGCATCAGAACCAATCAAACACTCACACCCAGTCAACAGATCTGGGTTTGATCCATCACCGTTCTTTAGCCCACTCTGCCACCCCAGTTCAGGACCGGTTTCTGGCATTTCAGCCGTCTTCAGCCAGGCATCACCACCCCCTTTTGTACCGCTTTGTTCGCCATGAGTTGGCAGGGTATGCTCAGACGTGAGTCCCTTGCTCACTTTGCCACTGGATTCAAGCAAGCCTGGCTGAAGACGGCTGAAATGCCAGAAACCGGTCCTAGGAAGCTTGTTTCCGGTCCAGGGAAGGTATGGCTTGGCAGTTCGGGCTGGACTGTTCCCATGAGGCACAGGGTCAGACTGATTTGCCTATGGCCATGTCTGAACTGGGGTGGCAGAGTGGGCTAAAGAACGGTGATGGATCAAACCCAGATCTGTTGACTGGGTGTGAGTGTTTGATTGGTTCTGATGCTCCGTCCATCACCACCCCTTTTTGTACCGCTTTGTTCGCCATAAGTTGGCAGGGTATGCTCGGACGTGAGTCCCTTGCTCACTTTGCCACTGGATTCAAGCAAGCCTGGCTGAAAACGGCTGAAATGCCAGAAACCGGTCCTAGGACGCTTGTTTCCGGTCCAGGGAAGGCATGGCTTGGCAGTTCGGGCTGGACTGTTCCCATGAGGCACAGGGTCAGACTGATTTGCATATGGCCATGTCTGAACTGGGGTGGCAGAGTGGGCTAAAGAACGGTGATGGATCAAACCCTGATCTGTTGACTGGGTGTGAGTGTTTGATTGGTTCTGATGCTCCGTCCATCACCACCCCCTTTGGTACCGCTTTGTTTGCCATAAGTTGGCAGGGTATGCTCAGACGTGAGTCCCTTGCTCCCTTTGCCACTGGATTCAAGCAAGCCTGGCTGAAGACGGCTGAAATGCCAGAAACTGGTCCTAGGAAGCTTGTTTCCGGTCCAGGGAAGGCATGGCTTGGCAGTTCGGGCTGGACTGTTCCCATGAGGCACAGGGTCAGACTGATTTGCATATGGCCATGTCTGAACTTGGGTGGCAGAGTGGGCTAAAGAACGGTGATGGATCAAACCCAGATCTGTTGACTGGGTGTGAGTGGTTGATTGGTTCTGATGCTCCGTCCTTCACCGCCCCCTTTTCTACCACTTTGTTCGCCATAAGTTGGCAGAGTATGCTCAGACGTGAGTCCCTTGCTCACTTTGCCACTGGATTCAAGCAAGCCTGGCTGAAGTCGGCTGAAATGCCAGAAACCGGTCCTAGGAAGCTTGTTTCCGGTCCAGGGAAGGCATGGCTTGGCAGTTCGGGCTGGACGGTTCCCATGAGGCACAGGGTCAGACTGATTTGCATATGGCCATGTCTGAACTGGGGTGGCAGAGTGGGCTAAAGAACGGTGATGGATCAAACCCTGATCTGTTGACTGGGTGTGAGTGTTTGATTGGTTCTGATGCTCCGTCCATCACCACCCCCTTTTGTACCGCTTTGTTCGCCATAAGTTGGCAGGGTATGCTCAGACGTCAGTCCCTTGCTCACTTTGCCACTGGATTCAAGCAAGCCTGGCTGAAGATGGCTGAAATGCCAGAAACCGGTCCTAGAAAGCTTGTTTCCGGTCCAGGGAAGGTATGGCTTGGCAGTTCGGGCTGGACTGTTCCCATGAGGCACAGGGTCAGACTGATTTGCCTATGGCCATGTCTGAACTGGGGTGGCAGAGTGGGCTAAAGAACGGTGATGGATCAAACCCAGATCTGTTGTCTGGGTGTGAGTGTTTGATTGGTTCTGATGCTCCGTCCATCACCACCCCCTTTTGTACCGCTTTGTTCGCCATAAGTTGGCAGGGTATGCTCGGACGTGAGTCCCTTGCTCACTTTGCCACTGGATTCAAGCAAGCCTGGCTGAAAACGGCTGAAATGCCAGAAACCGGTCCTAGGACGCTTGTTTCCGGTCCAGGGAAGGCATGGCTTGGCAGTTCGGGCTGGACTGTTCCCATGAGGCACAGGGTCAGACTGATTTGCATATGGCCATGTCTAAACTGGGGTGGCAGAGTGGGCTAAAGAACGGTGATGGATCAAACCCTGATCTGTTGACTGGGTGTGAGTGTTTGATTGGTTCTGATGCTCCGTCCATCACCACCCCCTTTTGTACCGCTTTGTTTGCCATAAGTTGGCAGGGTATGCTCAGACGTGAGTCCCTTGCTCCCTTTGCCACTGGATTCAAGCAAGCCTGGCTGAAGACGGCTGAAATGCCAGAAACTGGTCCTAGGAAGCTTGTTTCCGGTCCAGGGAAGGCATGGCTTGGCAGTTCGGGCTGGACTGTTCCCATGAGGCACAGGGTCAGACTGATTTGCATATGGCCATGTCTGAACTGGGGTGGCAGAGTGGGCTAAAGAACGGTGATGGATCAAACCCAGATCTGTTGACTGGGTGTGAGTGGTTGATTGGTTCTGATGCTCCGTCCTTCACCGCCCCCTTTTGTACCGCTTTGTTCGCCATAAGTTGGCAGAGTATGCTCAGACGTGAGTCCCTTGCTCACTTTGCCACTGGATTCAAGCAAGCCTGGCTGAAGTCGGCTGAAATGCCAGAAACCGGTCCTAGGAAGCTTGTTTCCGGTCCAGGGAAGGCATGGCTTGGCAGTTCGGGCTGGACGGTTCCCATGAGGCACAGGGTCAGACTGATTTGCATATGGCCATGTCTGAACTGGGGTGGCAGAGTGGGCTAAAGAACGGTGATGGATCAAACCCTGATCTGTTGACTGGGTGTGAGTGTTTGATTGGTTCTGATGCTCCGTCCATCACCACCCCCTTTTGTACCGCTTTGTTCGCCATAAGTTGGCAGGGTATGCTCAGACTAGGGGTGGGCGGAATTCGCGGAAGCGCGTTACGCAAATCTCCGCGAAACGGTAAAAAATCTCCGCGAACACGCAGGAATTCCGCGAACACGCGGAATTGCTTGTTCGCGATACTTTTTTCCTGTTCGCGATCGCTGTTTGCGTGCTCGGGGTGAAATATCTCGCGAACAAGCATATTGAGAACGCGAACAAGCAAAAATTTTCGCGAAGTCGCGGAACGCAGATTTTTGGGCAATTTCGCGTTCTCCGCGGAACGCGAAATTACCCAAATTCCGCAAATTCCGCGAACGGAACGGAATTTGCCGCCCAGGCCTAGCTCAGACGTCAGTCCCTTGCTCACTTTGCCACTGGATTCAAGCAAGCCTGGCTGAAGATGGCTGAAATGCCAGAAACCGGTCCTAGGAAGCTTGTTTCCGGTCCAGGGAAGGCATGGCTTGGCAGTTCAGGTTGGACTGTTCCCATGAGGCACAGGGTCAGACTGATTTGCATATGGCCATTTCTGAACTGGGGTGGCAGAGTGGGCTAAAGAGCGGTGATGGATCAAACCCAGATCTGTTGACTGGGTGTGAGTGTTTGATTGGTTCTGATGCTCCGTCCATCACCACCCCCTTTTGTACCGCTTTGTTCGCCATAAGTTGGCAGGGCATGCTCAGACATGAGTCCCTTGCTCACTTTGCCACTAGATTCAAGCAAGCCTGGCTGAAGACGGCTGAAATGCCAGAAACCGGTCCTAGGAAGCTTGTTTCCGGTCCAGGGAAGGCATGGCTTGGCAGTTCGGGCTGGACTGTTCCCATGAGGCACAGGGTCAGACTGATTTGCATATGGCCATTTCTGAACTGGGGTGGCAGAGTGGGCTAAAGAACGGTGAGGGTTCAAACCCAGATCTGTTGACTGGGTGTGAGTGTTTAATTGGTTCTGATGCTCCGTCCATCACCACCCCCTTTTGTACCGCTTTGTTCGCCATAACTTGGCAGGATATGCTCAGACGTGAGTCCCTTGCTCACTTTGCCACTGGATTCAAGCATGCCTGGCTGAAGACGGCGGAAATGCTAGAAACTGGTCCTAGGAAGCTTGTTTTTGGTCCAGGGAAGGCATGGCTTGGCCGTTCGGGCTGGACTTTTCCCATGAGGCACAGGGTCAGGCTGATTTGCATATGGCCATGTCTGAACTGGGGTGGCAGAGTGGGCTAAAGAACGGTGATGGATCAAACCCAGATCTGTTGATTGGGTGTGAGTGTTTGATTGGTTCTGATGCTCCGTCCATCACCACCCCCTTTTGTACCGCTTTGTTCGCCATAAGTTGGCAGGGTATGCTCAGACGTGAGTCACTTGCTCACTTTGCCACTGGATTCAAGCAAGCCTGGCTGAAGACGGCTGAAATGCCAGAAACCGGTCCTAGGACGCTTGTTTCCGGTCCAGGGAAGGCATGGCTTGACAGTTCGGGCTGGACTGTTCCCATGAGGCACAGGGTCAGACTGATTTCCATATGGCCATGTCTGAACTGGGGTGGCAGAGTGGGCTAAAGAACGGTGATGGATCAAACCCAGATCTGTTGACTGGGTGTGAGTGTTTGATTGGTTCTGATGCTCTGTCCTTCACCGCCCCCTTTTGTACCGCTTTGTTCGCCATAAGTTGGCAGAGTATGCTCAGACGTGAGTCCCTTGCTCACTTTGCCACTGGATTCAAGCAAGCCTGGCTGAAGACGGCTGAAATGCCAGAAACCGGTCCTAGGAAGCTTGTTTCCGGTCCAGGGAAGGCATGGCTTGGCAGTTCGGGCTGGACTGTTCCCATGAGGCACAGGGTCAGACTGATTTGCATATGGCCATGTCTGAACTGGGGTGGCAGAGTAGGCTAAAGAACGGTGATGGATCAAACCCTGATCTGTTGACTGAGTGTGAGTGTTTGATTGGTTCTGATGCTCCGTCCATCACCACCCCCTTTTGTACCGCTTTGTTCGCCATAAGTTGGCAGGGTATGCTCAGACGTGAGTCCATTGCTCACTTTTCCACTGGATTCAAGCAAGCCTGGCTGAAGATGGCTGAAATGCCAGAAACCGGTCCTAGGAAGCTTGTTTCCGGTCCAGGGAAGGCATGGCTTGGCAGGTCAGGTTGGACTGTTCCCATGAGGCACAGGGTCAGACTGATTTGCATATGGCCATTTCTGAACTGGGGTGGCAGAGTGGGCTAAAGAACGGTGATGGATCAAACCCACATCTGTTGACTGGGTGTGAGTGTTTGATTGGTTCTGATGCTCCGTCCATCACCACCCCCTTTTGTACCGCTTTGTTCGCCATAAGTTGGCAGGGTATGCTCAGACTTGAGTCCCTTGCTCACTTTGCCACTAGATTCAAGCAAGCCTGGCTGAAGACGGCTGAAATGCCAGAAACCGGTCCTAGGAAGCTTGTTTCCGGTCCAGGGAAGGCATGGCTTGGCAGTTCGGGCTGGACTGTTCCCATGAGGCACAGGGTCATACTGATTTGCATATGGCCATGTCTGAACTGGGGTGGCAGAGTGGGCTAAAGAACGGTGAGGGTTCAAACCCAGATCTGTTGACTGGGTGTGAGTGTTGAATTGGTTCTGATGCTCCGTCCATCACCACCCCCTTTTGTACCGCTTTGTTCACCATAAGTTGGCAGGGTATGCTCAGATGTGAGTCCCTTGCTCACTTTGCCACTGGATTCAAGCATGCCTGGCTGAAGACGGCTGAAATGCCAGAAACCGGTCCTAGGAAGCTTGTTTTCGGTCCAGGGAAGGCATGGCTTGGCCGTTCGGGCTGGACTTTTCCCATGAGGCACAGGGTCAGACTGATTTGCATATGGCCATGTCTGAACTGGGGTGGCAGAGTGGGCTAATGAACGGTGATGGATCAAACCCAGATCTGTTGACTGGGTGTGAGTGTTTGATTGGTTCTGATGCTCCGTCCATCACCACCCCCTTTTGTACCACTTTAATTAATGGACATTATATACCAGGCCAACTTCTCACAAGACAGTTAAGTAACACTTCTTAAGGCAAGATAATTTAATGCAGTTGAGCAAATACAGGGCAAAAGTAGAATGTTTTTTCTTGCTAGTTTGGATGTAAAGACGTCTGAAAAATTAGTCATCATCGTCATCATCAATAATCCTTTATTCGGAAGAATACAACATCCAAAGATGTACATCATACACAATTAAAAAACGTTGACAAATTTATAAGTCATATATGTTAGAAAACAATGCATCTTTGCAGCAGCTATATCATAGATAATAAATCAATCAAAGTGCACAGTGCTTCTTGAACGAACATCTAGTTTCAGAAAAGACCCTACATAAAACAACATTCACTATTTACAAACTTTTGATGATAATGCACATTGTTGAATGTTGCATTTCTTAATAAGCGGGATTAAAAATTGTCTTGTTTAATTCATGTAAAACGAAAATAAAAAGTATAGCAGGGACTGAGTGGACATGCCATCACATGGACAGGGAAACGAGAAAACAGAGCAGATCAACAAATGAACCAGCCCTAACACTGAACAGAAGAGATGTTTTCCACCGTCCATGTGTAATAATAAATCTATCCTCCAAAGGCCTCAAACATAGGTAGGTTAGAACACCCAATTTCTAGCTTTCCACGGTTAAGCTATGTTTATACAAGCAATTTTAAAACCGGTCTCTCAGTGTCTTTTTATCAATCCTGCAGCAGGAGATAGGGTCATCAAAAAGATGAGACTGCCCCAAGTCATAAAAAGTTTTCTTTACATATGCAAGCCATGGAATACTAAGACCCTTATTGCGTCATAGCCAATCTTTGGTAATATCTCGATTCAGAGCCACTTCCTCATTCCAGGAAATGGAAATACAGAGAGAAATAGTCCTAGTTTTAATGTGTCCTCTATATAAATTAATCTAAGCTCCTCATGGCATTTAAAGAAAGACAGGCAGAATCTTTCTACAGAAGTGATTTTCCTCCACCTGAATAGTAGCACTGTTTGAAATACTCCAGATCTCAGCTCCATAGGTTGCAATCAGTGCTCAATGGGTTTTGTAAATTTGTAAACATGGCAGCAAAGATCTCCCTTCTGGAAAGCACTGAATAGTAACAAGGGACCCTACTGCTCAAGAGAGCTTTAGCCTTTAAAGCACAATACTGGGCACCAAAGGAATCTAATGTGACCCGCAGGTAGGAAAGACTATTAGTTCTTTCAAAGCACCTATTACCCACTACCAGAGAAGAAACATTGATTCCTTTTGGGTCACATACCATGATATATGATTTTCTGAAATTATTTAATAATTCTGGGCTATACATAAACTGGGAGAAAGCGGTGCGTTTGGGGTGCAAGCCATCAAGATTACCTCGTCTGCATAAAACAGGGTTGGAACTGGTGCTCAATTGATCCGTGGAATATCTGAGCAAACTTCACTTAGAAAAGGGCTTAACTTATTGATGTATAATATAATAATATAATAATATAAATAGCAAGGGTGCAGGACACAGCCTTGCCACACACCATGGGAAACTTCAAATTCACTGGATAGCTTAACAGAAGTGACAAACAGTAAAAAAGGTAAATTCTCACCTCATGATTCCGCCTACTCAAAGTAGGAGGTGTTCCCGCCACAATTGCCTTAGACTGAAAGGCACATCATAATTAGCTCAGCGGTAATCCAAGTGAGGCTCTCTCCAACAGCTAGCTGCGTTTGCCTATGACTCAGTCGATGCGATCAAACAATCCTGGCTGAGTAGGCGTGACTCGGGCAGCCTTTTGTTCACAGACCCGCCAACATCTAAATACAGCAGGCAGACCGCCAAGTGGGCAGAAGGAGAGACCATCGAAAAAGTGGCTGTAGGACCAGGTCCACCAATTTCTAAATCAGGACCATTGTCTTTCATGTTTTTTTAATGTAGAATTCATTTTACTTCAAATTCCAAACCTTCTTCCATTTGCAAATATTTTGGTGTCAGTGTCAATCTCAAGTTTGGTGGTGCTTTGTTAAGCAGGGATACATGTGAAACTGGGTGAAACTTAACAATCTGGGGTAACTTTAATTGAAAAGTCATTGTGTTTATGATCTTTACTATAAAATATGGACCTACAAAACGAGGTTGGAATTTTTGAAACCCTTTTTGTCTACGATATTTAGAATTTAGCCAAACCTTGTCACTAACCTGAAGAGTAGGACCTGTTTTTCTTTTTTTTTCTGAATAGAACTTATAGCATTCCTTGACTTGTGTTAAATTCTCGGCTGCTGAATTGTGTACTGTGTCTAGATGCTTGACAATGTTCTTTTACTGCGGGGACTGTGATCTCTTTTGAGCTAACTCTAGAGTTTGAATGCCTACCTTAATTCAGGAAAAACAGTGAATAACCTGTGGAAACATTCTTTGCATCAGCGTGTGTGAATTTTTAAACCCCAAGACGATCTGGCCCATCTCCTACTTGATCCAAAAGGAACAGGCTCAGATACTGTTCTAATTCATGATTAGCCCTTTCTGACTGCCCATCTGTCTCTAGGTGAGGCTAGAAGGGAAGGGCTGAATGTCAGCGTAGACACCCCATGTCAGCAAATCTGGGGCACTGATATAGCTAGGTACACATGGCTACAAGGGAAGGGGCAACCCCAAATTGAAAAGGAATGCACAGTTTATTCCTTGTGTTTCAGAGGCAAAGGAACGATACCACTTTATTGGCATGAATGAGAATTGTGAAGCAATAGTCCACCTCATCAGATGTGCAGTAGTGCACCTTGATGTAGATAGATGCCTACTAGCAATGTAGGTAGATTTCCTACACCCAGCTTAACCCTGGAGTGTTGGGCCTCTGCACCCTCATAACCATAAACAACTTGACTCTGGTCATTTCTGGGGAGGATCTGTCCGAGTTGTTTCAACATCGGCTACAGAAGAATACAACTCTATCACATCTGATTCAAGAAAAAACAACTGCTAATTACTTTAATTGGGTTCAGTACAAGAACTTTCTGGAAAAAGTCAGTGTTCCAAAGGACCTTTTCCTGCTCTTAAAAAATGATACTGAAACATTTTATTTTTATTTTTTAACTGCATCTTGTTTTCTTTTAAAGAAATTGGGCTGCATTTTAAAAAACTGCTTTATTGAAAAAGCAGTCACAGACACGGTGGTCTGCCATCCACAGCAGACCACCATCCCTGTGAGTGCCAGCCATTCCCAATGGGTCGTAAAATGTGAACTGCCTCATGAATATCAATGAGGGAGGTCCCCTGCAACTCATTTAGGAATTGCAAACAGTGTCTCAGACACTATTGTCCATCAGTGTTTGCGACTTGCAATATGCAAGTTTTGTGTTGAATTTGACAATTTTCTACAGGTCTCATTTACTGTGGGTGTAGGGGCAAAATTGGATCCAGATATTATCCTATTCATTTTGGATAATAACTCTGCATTCTCTCTTCTCAAAGCCATTTTGTCGTGTTTTAGACTGCTATTTTCTTCTCTGATGGCTACTAATTCCTTTTGGATTACTTCTAGTATCCCTCCCAAATTTTTTATGGTGCAACCCTCAGACATTTTGCTTAGGTGAAATAATTAACGTGGTCACTTCACTCTTGTAGAGCTACTATAGTGATTTCCAAATTTCACAGAAGCAGAATGATGTCAAAATCCCACTCTCCAAAATATATTCTAGAAACTTAGGAGTGCTCTGAGGGGGGAAAGGGGATGGGGAAAGACAAAGAAGAGATTGCACTGGTCTTAATTTTTGGGGTCCAGATTGTTGTTTAAACTTCACTCCTCTTTTATAGAGATATTATTGTGTTGTTGCAGAACTGTAAATAAAACACTGTTTTAATTATCTTTACTATTCTCTCTATGGCTTGTGCACATCATATAATATATCAATAACATGTGTAATTTTCCATTTAACATACCCCATAAGAAACTTTAGCCTAATTTCTGTAAAATTAGTTAATTATGTTGTATAAACTCTTATTTGATATTGACACTTTCTTAAAACATCCTCTTCTTTCGACTTTTTTTAATAATACCATTAACACACTTTCTGTGAGTTCCTATTTAGTTTTCACTCATTGGGCTCATAATTAATTATTGTTGGTTTTCTTTCCAATATAGGGATACTTGCTAGACCAGGAATTGTCTACAGAATTTTCCTTGGCTTGTCTTCACCTCGTGTACAAATACTTTGGACAGGTGAGAACTGGACTTTCTTATATGATTACCTTTTGCTATTTCTAGGAGATGTTTGCAGATTTAGGGGCAGATTTACAAGCCCCTTGCACTGCCAGTGCATCACTTTTTGTGACGCACCGGCAGCGCATTTTTCTGCAATTTATTTACAAGGAAAGGAAAACCACCCTGCGTGGCTTTTCCTGTCCTTAAAAATATGGCCCCTTTACACGCAGCACTTTGCGTGAAAGGGGCATTCCATGAGTGTTGCTGTGGGTGTTCCCACGCTGCACTCATGGAACCTGACACGTTTCCAGTTTTACAAGAAATCGTAAATCTGGAAATGTGTCTGAATGCTATGCCTCCCCAGGGGAGGCATATGGAGGTGCAACGAGGAGAAATGTATTAATTTCTCCTTGTTTTTCCTTTTTCACACAGAATGAGAAAATAACCTCTAATGATTATTTACGCACAGGAAGGTGTCCCTGCCTGCACATGAACAATCCTTTAAATAAATTACATTTTACAAGTTCTATGTGTGCTAATGCAGCACACATAGAAGTTGGAAAACATCATTTTTGATTGTTTATGTCCAGGAAGGGAACCATTCCTGCATATAAACAATCTCCCCATGACTCAGGCATCCAGTCCCAGTGCTGTCGCATGGCATCAGTTTTTGCGCTAGCACAGGGGGGAAGCACAGAGATGGGACATATTGTTGTAAATATGTTGCATCCCTGTGTTTTGAAAGTGACTCAGTGCGGAGGCAGCAAAATGGCTTGCGGCACGCACTGAGTCGCTCTCTTGTGAATCCTTTAATTGCTTTAGGAAGAGTTTTTTTCATCTTTGAACAAGTTCATGAGAGAAAATTGAGAACGCTACTTTGAGTCTGACTCGACAAAATTGTTCCAATTAGTTTTTCTCACAACCAACAAAATTACTACGATGCATCTCTGCGATGCTGCTAAACAGGAGATGAGCAGCTCCTATATAGAACACCCTCCAACACTAGGGACACTCTGAATTTGTTCATCTCAAATGTCTGTTTTTCTAGCAAGGTTTTTAGGTATAGGGTTAGCACACTGCCATCTAAGCTGAGATAGAAAGTGATGAAGTCTTTAGCGATTTGTACAGCAAAGTCTTTAAACATAAGATCAGCTAGTGCCATCCATTCCGAGCTGAAAAATGACAAAGTCTTTTACTACTCCAGGAACAATATTACAGCTTAGGTAAAATACCATCCAGGCCAACCTGGAATAAATAAAAGCAAATTCTGACACATGTTTTACTCCTGTTTTGAGCTCTTCAGAGAGGTATATGTTTCTCTAGACACAAGGGACCAATCAGTATAAGTCAAAAGAATACCCTTTCAGACTTAGAGTGTTGCATAAAATATGCAGTTATTTGCTCACCCGAATGCCTGTTTTTGTAGCATGTAAACCAAGCTAGAAAGTGACTACATCTTTTTCATTTGTACAGCAAAGTCACACGTTCAGACCTACCACAATGGAGCTCGGGTTGGATACAGGGTCCAGGTTAATCCCACTGAAAACTTACCTTCTCAGCCCAGCAGCAAGATTACTGTTTGCGGTGGAGGGGGCCATAAGAAGTAAAAAAGAGTAGCGGACAGTCATTGATATTACGCAAAGAGCAGGTTGGGAATCGCTGTAACCTGAAGATCCAATTGTGGTAGCAGACGGTCAGGCCGGGGTTTCACAGTGTCACTCCATGCTAGCAGTCAATGCTACAGCACGAAGGGTCGGACTGGAAAAACTTACTGGCCTGTGCGAGTGACAAGGATTCAGTGCAGTTGCAAGGAGCCCAAAAACTTCAATTCAGCCTCACAAAGACCCCACAAAGGGTCCAGGAACTGAGCGTCACCACTTGGGGGTCAGGGGCTTGCTCCAGCTAGAGCTGGGTGCTGGGGCAGATGGATGGGAGCTTGTTAGGTCCCAGTGGCTCAAAACAGGAGGCCAGAAGTCTAGCCCTTGTAACCACTCTGGGAGTCCTGAGTTTGATAGGTGGAGGTCCAGTTCTTCTCACCCAGGCAAGAGGACAGCAGGCAGCAGGTTAGCTCAGCAGGGTAGCAGTTCCATCAGAGCAGCAGTCCAGTAGAGTGGCGGTTTTTCAGGCGGTTTTTTCAGCATCACAGCAGTCCTTCTTCCTGGCAGAGTATCCACCAGTCTAGAAGTGTACTGAAGAGTTGATGTAGGAGGTTCAATATTTATACCTGGTACCCTTCCTCTGGGAGGTGTAGGAAGCTTCTAGAAGTTCCATTTGAAATCCCTAGACATCCTACATTCCCTGTCCTGTCTCTAGACTAACTTCCCGGGGTATGCAGCCCTTTGTGTGGAGGCACGACATAGCCTATTCAAGTGTAACTAAGGCTGTTCCCAGCTCCTTCGTCCTATCCTGTCAGTGGGGGTCCATCCAGGCACACCTACTCTCTCCATTCTGTGTGGCTATCTAGGAGGAATATACAAAACCCAACTGTCAGGACTTCTTTTACTACCAGGACATGTTAAACTTAAAATGACATTCCCCACATTATAAATTCATTGTTCCATGCCCTGTGGGCTATTAAGGACCTACCCTGGGGTAACATATGTATTAAAAAGGAAGATTTGGGCCTGGAAAAAGTTTTATTTTGGCAGGTCGTAATGGCAGTTTAAAAACAGCACAACAGGCTGCAGTGGCAGGCCTGAGACAAGTTTGAAAGGGCTAATGAAATGGGTGGCACAACCAGTGCTGCAGAACTACAATTAGCATTTAATGTACAGGACCTGGGTACATGGAGTACCACTTTACTAGGGAGTTATAAGTAAATTAAATATGCCAATTTGGTATACGTCAATGTTACCATGTCTTAAGGAGAGAGCTCATGCAGCTTAGCACTGATTAGCAGTAGTAAGTTACACAGAGTCCTACGTCTAGCAAATATGGGATCAGAAAAAGATAAAGGAGGAAGGTAAAAAGTTTGGGGAAAACACCTCCATAAACCTGACAGGTCTAACATGTGACCCCCTAGCTGAAAGTGAGGAGAACTATCCAACCCCTAGGGAATTATCATCATTAAGGCAGAAGAACCTGGATAGACCATTAGCATTGGTGTGGTGTGACCCAGGATGGCGTTCCATCCAAAAATCTATTCCCTGGTGGAAGATTTTTAGATGTGTCAGCCTTAGGATGGTCTTCCCCCAAACATTTTACCTACTTATATTCAATGTTTGCTAGTTTTTATATTTGTTTGCCTTAGTAATCTGCATTATTTACCCCTGCCAATCAGTGATAAAGTGCTTGTGCTGACTCCCCTAAACATGGTTTGTTTGGCCTATACATAATTGGCATATTTAATTTACTTATTAGTCCCTTGTAGTGTGGTATACCATATACCCAGGGGGAGCAAACTAAATGCTGCTAGCGGGCCTGCCAAGCTTATTATGCCACGCACTTAAGTAACTCTCTGAAACATGTCACATGCCTGCCATTGCATCCTGAATGCAGTGTTGCACTGCCATGTCAACTTATTATTTAAACTTTTCTGCTGGGCCTGAAACACCCCTTTTATTACATTTAAGTCACCCCTAAGTTAGGCCCCAGGAATCCCAAAGGCAGGATCCTCTTGCGCAAAGGGCCCAACAACCCTGTATTGTCACTACAGCCAGCTAGAAGCCAGGGTAGAGGAGTCAGGAAATTCCATGCACTTCAAAGAACCTTTCCAGAAGCTTTTCTCACCTTCCAGACCCGCACCAGGGTATAAAAATAGGACCTGCAGACCCTCTCTTCAGTTCACTGCTGGACCTGCAGAAGGCCTCTCATAGTGCTATCTGCTGCTGTGAAATGTTGTCCACTCTGACAGACTGCTGCATTACCTGGAAGGACTGCTTTGCTGCCTGGAGCCTGCCTTGAACCCTAGGAGGCCATGTTGAAAACTAAAACAGCGATATGATTAAGCATTCACTAAAGACATGAATTCTCCTTCCTTAGAACATGTTTCTTGTCTTATGTTGACTAATGTCTGGACTCCATCTTGTAATGTCATGTCTCCACATGTTTTGCACGAGAAGAGTCCTTCCTTTTTGTCAGTTGCTCTTGTAATCAGCCTAGTAACAGTCTATAAATAGCTCCTTTGTCCGTCTGGCGCATGCCCTGACTTGACCACATATGTTATCAGTTAGTCCTTATTTGACCATGTTTTCGCGGGCTCAGGAAATTGTTAACTCCGCCCACATATTGATTCTGTATCGAAAATGTCCATAAAAGGTAATGAATTTTGCCTCATGTTGTATCCACCCACTTATGAGCCCCTCTGTTGTGTATAAAAGGGGACCGTGTACGCAAGTTCTTTGTGCTACTCTATGCAATACTGAAGAGTGTTGTATAAGTTGTAGGACCACCCTTAAGGGTTAATAAACTCTGTCTTTGTATTTGCAGTTTCCGTGCCAACTTCCTTCTAGTTTTCATTACAGGAGAGCGAACCCTTGTATTCTGCGGGCCTAGCTGGGGCCTGTATTCATCAATTGGCGCCCGTCACGTGGGGCTCATCGGCGACTCGGATGCTCGAAGGACTGGTCGTGATGAAGGTGAGGAATTTGGCCGGGGATGTGATCACTGCCAGTGGCGTTTTTTAGTCCTGGCATCCCGAGGTTTCTTCCTTCCCTTCCGAACTGACCTTCTGGGTGGCGCCGGTCCTCGACTGAGACCTCTTCTGTCGGTTTGTCGCGACAGCCGTTTGGGCGAATTTTGGAACTTGGCAGTTGGAATCTGGACACTCTTGATTGGTAAGAACCATTGTACGGTACTTGCTCCGAGTTTTGAAGCCTGGGTTGGCTATTTGAGTTTGATTTGTGATGACCGGTCATATTTTGTATTGATTACTGTGAGAATATATGCGTTGCAACACATATAGGCAGGTAATGTGGAGATATTTCTCCGGAGTTGTGTAAATCTGAACGGCGCAAAGTTTAAGTGCCATTTTTGATAATACTGCATATTTTGCATTATTTTTTAGCATGCCTGCTTTTAGCGCACTCCGTAAGTGGTGCTGCTGCTTTGGAAACCTGTTAAATCTCGAGGAATCTGCTCCAGCCCCCCCAGAGGGGACTCCTAATAGGGATATGTATGTGAAGCATGGTCTTTCCTCTATAATGTACAGCACAGTGTGGAGGAAATACACCAAAAAGGATCCTGAGTTACGATGGCCTTTGTATGGATCGTTTGATATGCGTAAGATTGAGTATGTGGAACAGTGTATGTGTAAACGGCGTGCTCGGCAAGACATGTTTTAATGTGTACGGTTATGGGTGAAGGAAGTGCGTGAGCGAGAGAAACGTGGGAAAGCTCTGTTTGATAAAGAGCAACGGAAAAATGATCATGTGAGAGCGCAGGAAGCGAAGCGTCGGGAGGAAAGAGAACTGGCGGAGAGACAAGAGAAAGAGCGTAGGTTGCAAGTCTCGGGTGAATATGCTGTCCGCCAGCCACTTTATCCTGTCCTTACTAATCTTGAAGATGATTTTTATTTATTAGATCGCTCTCCGCCCTCTTATGTTGGCGCGTCCGCCCCGAGATCACAGGATTCTGGATCGGTTTCGGATAAGGTAGACACGCGGTCCATGTTATCAGTTGAGCGTATGGGTGAGCTTCGGAAAATTTATTTGCGTGCGCTTAAAGGCAAGCTACCCCTTGCTGATTAGTTGGAATCTTTGGAAAGTTGGCGGGATAGAGAGAAGCTGTATTTTGTTGCAACTCTTTCTGATGACGTGATTACTAGGGGTGGGCGGAATTTGCGGAATTAACTTCCGCAAATTATCGCGAGAATGCAGAAAATCTCCGCAAACACGCCGGAAATATCGCGAAGACGCTGAAGTTTTTTTGCCGCCTGTTCGCGGTATTTTTTGTGTGTTCGCGGGTTGCCAACTTACCCATGCGGTTGCTCACGGGCGCGGCCATCTTGTTTTCACTTGTCCCGCCCTCTGGCGTTGTTTACTTCCTGTTCCGGGTCGCGCAATGCATGTTCGCGGTCGATATTTCCTGTTCGCGATCGCTTTTACTTGATCGCGTTGCTTTTTGCTTGCTCAGGGAGAAAATATCGCGCGAACTTGCGCACGTGGTCGCAATGGGAGCGGCCATCTTGTTTTCCACTCTATTGCATGGTTCTGGGGCCTGATTTTCAATCCTCCCTAAATCTTTTCAATCCTTTGTTTATAGCCACTTTTTTGGGATCTTTATTACTTATTATTTCTCTAACTATTTTCCTGCCTCTATATTTTTGGTTTTTGTCTACTTTTCTTTTGTTTTTTAGCTACTTTTTCTCTTTGTATTGCCCGCTATTTATTTCCTTTACTCCTTTATTTATTTTACCTTTTCTTTCCCGCCCCGTCCCCAGAACCATGTCCAAGGGCAGGGCTGTTCGCCGGCGCAGCCAGAGCCGCGACCGCCTTCCTTGAGGAAGGCGGCGCCCACAAGGGGTGCATGCACGGGCCTTATTTGGGGAGGCGGAGTTGGCTGCACTAATTTTCTTTGTGCAGCGCCACCTCCCCTCAATCCTGGCAGCAGGTGGCAGGCCTGGGTCCGGGTACGGCCTCCGCGAGCGTCGGCAGCGGTGGGGGAAGGTGCGCCGGGCAGTGTCGCGCATCTCTGGGGTCCGGCGCACCCAGGCACAGCTGACGCACCGGTGGTCCGACATCCTGGACCGTGAGCAGGACCTGCTGGACCTGCTAGGAGTGGAGGTCCCGGGGCTTGGTGAGTACCTATTTAATTATTACAACTTTGTGTCTGTTCTTCTGCTCTATGTTATATATTGCGAAAATCTTTTTTTCCTTCCAACCAGCTAGAATGTTGCTGCTTGCAATACATTCCAGGTTAATAACGTTTAAAAGTCTTCTGTGATTATGACACAGGTGCTCTTCTGGGCTACTACTAATCTTACTTGTTTGCAGCTTTGCGTTTGCGCTTGCTTAGCGTGATTCTTTACGAGTTTATTTTAGAGAAATTAAGTTACGTAATGCTACAGTGACTCACGTCCACTCCTTACTTTGTCCTGTCACTAATAGATAGGGGCGGATTGATACATAGGTTTAGGTACTTTGTATGAGCTTCTAATTGGTTAGTGGTATGCGTGATGCCCCCCCCCTCACTCAGTTACGTGACGTGCTGCTAGTACGGCAGTCTTTAGAACCTTTCTAGTTTGTTCAATGAGTGGAGGTAGGCTTTGCAGTTACTTAGCAGTAGCAGATCAGCATCAATCAAACCAAAATTTGGTGTATACAAAAAATGTAGTCATGTTCATGTGTCCTCCATGATTGGATCATACACATTGTTGAGGAATACAGTGGAAATGCATACTTAATGTACAATTGGCATGCCTGGAATAGGTGGGCTAGGTTGGGTGGTACGTTGTACTAATACTTAGGCTTACTTGTAACTTAGTTTTCTGGAATCAGAATGGAAGAATGGATTACTGTTGATAAATAGTAACTTAAGTAGTCGAACTGCGAATCCCACGATATTACATGTTGACCAGATGAGATCGGTCAATGTAGTTATTGCAATTGTTGTTTACATAAGTGTTTTTTGACCGTTGTTGAAAAATATTGTATTTGTTTGACACCATCCATCAATGTTTGTCTCTTTCTTAATTCTTATATCTCTCCTGTCCATCAGCACCCAGGGGCATACAGACAAGGACTGGACAGTCGGCGGGACAGGAACACCACCAGGAGGACACCGCTGAGGGCTCCTCTGCTGGCCCCAGTAAGTCTTCTTGTTTTTAATAATATTTCTTATTCCATAACTTTTACTGCCCCATTTCTCCCGAACTATAGTGTGTTTCCAAATGCTATTTTTTTACCTCCAATTATCCTTCGATCTGTACGGTTTCAAAAAGCTTATCCCTGCCTCCGCTATGATGACTGAGTACTACTACATACTATCAGTCTGTCTGTCTGTACTGTAGTAGCTAGTCTTGCCCAGTTGGCCAGTGCCACTCTTTGTGAAAGGTTGTAATATAAAACTCATATTCACCAGTAGCTCGTACAATCCGTTGGGTCGTTGTCTTGTACTACTTTTTACTCTTATTGATGTTGAGGCTTTGAAAATTCACAGCAACAACAGCCCTACCAGATTTCTTAATATTTTGATATGATACCCTATAGGACATACCACTGTTGTAGGGATCTTGCACATACATTTGCACCAGAAAATAGGATGTTGGTGATGGTAGGTTGGACCTTCCTTGCACACCTCAATCAGAAATTCCGCACCCACCACAATTCCACTGCTTGACTATAGTACTGTCTTGTCATACCTATTAGGTACCCTCCCCCCAAGATAACCAACAAGTAGACAACCCAGAACATAACACACCCAACCTCTGTCGTGGAAGCAATTCACATGCACACCCTTACTTTAATTTGCTCACTCGTGTAAGTTAGTCCACTCCACACCAAATACCACGAAGTCTATGTAAGTTTAAAATGTTTATTTCAATTTGAGAAGGTCTGTACACTGTTTTCTTAGCAGCACCAACCGGCAAATCAATAACATTAAAACAATATACATTGTTACACTTATACAGTTGGGAATTAAATCATGATAACTGAACAGTGGTGGAAGGCAGCACCACCATCCCATAGCAATTTAGTTTATATACATTTATAAATGAAGATGTGAGTGAAGGGACCCCTCACCTCAGAAGAACCTAGTACTGGTAGTTGGTGCATCGTTCAGAAGCTCTGGTTCGTAGAAGGGAATCTTGCGTCTGTAATGCGAAAAAAGAAATGGTGTGCGTTAGTATATTGCAACTTGCAAGCATTTCTCAGCCGTGCTAAAAAGTGTAGCATCTATGGATAAGCAATATGGACTAACAGTAACAGTAGTACACCAGTTCTTCCTAAAAAAGTGGCTTGTTAATGTTTGTTGACCGCTTGTACGCAGCGCGTAGACTAGACAGTAGCAGTGTGAGGCAGGTCATGTGGGCTCAAAGGTGTCTTAAGAAGCTGCAAGGTAAAGGTAACGTCACATGTGCATGGCTAGTGCTAATCAAGCAAATGCTACAATGATCATATAACTTAGTGTCTACTCTACTACTACCTGATTTGTACTAGTGATGTATGTTAGTATTAACTCATTTTTCAACCTTGCTACTGATCAATAGGGGGGAGGTGTATATGTCGCCTAATAAATGTGTAATGTTTTCTAGGCGCACTACCGACCACCATTGCTGGGTCCAGCGAAGGCGACGCCGAGGGCGAGGATGCGGCAGTTGCAGATAGCAACGGAGGGGGAGTGGCAGCACCAGTGGCAGGCAGTGGTAAGTTAGATTCATAATCTTTAACTATTGTTGAACTTGACAGCACACTCACTGCAAAGGTGTACTGTATGTATATGTATACTGTACAGTTGTGAATTAGGGCCCCATTAGGATGGTGGGCGTATTGCCCCCGCCGGGCTGGCTGGAATTCACTGCCGTCACCGCAGGGGCAAACCTCCCGCCATCCCTGTAGAAAATATTCAGACATGTCCAGGCGGAAAAGGGTTCAATATGGCGGTGGTGTCTCTCTCACCACACCGGCAGCCATATAATCTGCATTTTGGAATGCCTTTGCGTGGCGGCATTGCCGTCCGCCACGGAAAGGCATGCACACATTGCAGAGTATGCTTGGGGGCCCCCATGGAGGGTACCTACCGATGCTATGGTACCCCCCGACTTTCAAAGCAAAACGTGACAGGCTCCGTGCGAGGACCGTCATGTTGTGCTTGGAAAAGCAGCACAACATTTTAGCATTGCTTTCAGCAAAGCCAACCAGAATTTAAATTTTAAAAAACAGGGTGCGCCCGCCACTGTGCCGGGCGCATCATCCTAATTAATTGTCCCCACGTGACCCCCACCCTTTTTAGCAGTCGGATGGCGGGCGGACAAAGTCCGCCCGCTATCCGATGTCGTAAGTAAGTATGAGTTCTTGGGGACGTTTGAAGAGTGAACTAGAAGACTAGAATTCCCTTTAATTGGTATAGGACTAGGAGCCGGAGTATTGAGTAACCAATGTCCTCATCTATCTGATTTCAACTCCGCTTTGAAAGTTTTATAGAGAAGAGCACCTGGTGCACTGTTCAACTAAAAAGTGTAAGACAGGTGGAAGGAAGAAGGACGGGCGACATTTAAAATGTTATGTACTACTGTGCTTTATTTTATAGTGCTACTCTACCATGCCACTATGTGTATAAATATTTACCTTGTCCTACTGTTTTATTAAGACTATATTTTACAATTGTCTTGTTTTTTTCTTTTTGATACACAGCAACTCCGAAACTCAACCGTAAGGAGTTGGCCGCCAAGGCACGGCGCCGGAAGCTGGAGGCAATCCAGCAGGAATACCGGCGGCTGGTGGTCCTAGCCGAGGAGGAGGAGGAGGCTGCTGCAGCTATTGAATGCTCCTCCAGTGCCCCGGGCCCCAGCCACCGCCCTCCAGCGGTACGGCGCCACCGCCGGACGGCTGCCCGCCGCCACCGTGTCATCTCCGGTGCCCCCCCACTGTGGCTGCAACTGCCGCGGCCTTAGACGCCGCGTCGCCCATTTAGAGGACCAGATGCGTGTGTAATGGCTGGATTTTCTGTTTAGATGGGATCAGCCCCCAGGGGCCCCTGTGACCCAGCCAAAACGTACTCACCTTCCCTTCTTAGATCATATTTACAATGGGTAGATATAAGGATGAATATACAGGTCGCACCTAAGAATGGGGAATGACAATATACATATATGGACTTTCTACAATATCTTATTCACATCAGTTGGCCTCGCGGTCACCCTGACCCAGACCGTTCTACCCTAGGGCAGATCTGACACGCAATCCGGCGTATCTACACACGGGCCTGCAGAACCCAGTGCTCTCTTCTCCCAAATTGTTCGCGATCCTGCGAAACCTACACGGCGGTATCCCTCCCGCCGCTCTCACTTATACACGGACCGCAATCCGGCAGTCCTACACGCTGGTAATCCTCCCCAGCGCTCTCATTAACGCCGCATATCAACGACGACCACATTCCTATGAAACATGATTAGGATGATATCTCAGCAATCTACTTAGAATAAAACTAAAATAATAACTTTGGATATGGATTCAGATTGTATAGTATACTCTGTACTTACGACATCAAAGGTCCACTCACTCCCTCTTTATTTGATAACTATTTGTCTGATCGGGATTTCTCATCCGTTCGTCTAAACAGTGCTCAACTAGGAGCATCATTTACCAAGATTGAACACAAGAACCAGGTACACGATAATTCTATATGAATTGGGACATTTATTAACCATAAACATAAATCACATTACTATGCAGCATTACATTTGCACAAGAAATAAAAGAGAAAGGTTAGGGTGCACGCACTATAAGAATCGGTCGGACTTCACCTGGTTAATAGGAAATCGGGACTCGGCAGTCATCTAGGCTCCTGTCTCGTCTCTGGGTCCTGGCTCGCCTTGCAGTCACCCTCAGCCGTCACAAGTACACGTCTGCACTGATAGGCTCAAACTCGTCTGCTCTCCCTCAGGACCTCGGAACCCTGCTGTTAATTAGCTACCGTCTCTCTCTCTGGGTTAGTGCGCTCCGCGCCACTTCTCGTTCAGTCTATCTTCAGAGAGTTTCGGTCTTAAATCTTTCTCCGACTTCAAAGATGGCGACTTGTCCACCATGAAAATGAATAATGGCAGAGATGCTAACGGCTAGATGCCGCCTACGGACTAACTCACTGAAAGACTAACACCTTTGCTAATATAACAAGCCTGTTCCTTCATGGAAAATTACGGCCAGTAACCTGCCGCCCACCAAATTCTTGTACCTCCCCGTACCAAGGACACTTTCCCAGCTGGCCAGCCTGAAGTTGTGTCTTCGGAGTGGAGAAAAATACATTCCTTCGATAAGGGTCAGTCTGAACCGGTTCTCTCCAAGTGAACAACAGCTTGAAACTAAAACATCACTCTTAACCTAGAAAGCCTTCTCGAGCTACCAGGCAGAAAGCAAAATGGAGTCTGTCTCGCTTAAGGCCTACGGAGCCCATAATATACATAGCTCCATGAGAAACAGATCGGCATGTTAGCAAATGAGTAAATCATGACTAATACTTATATATCTAACTCCTCACTTAAATTCATAAGCCTTACTCTAAGGGAAATGGCACGAAAATGCCCTTATATCTGTCCCTGTTTATCGGTCTAGTCCCTATGCTATGGGGTGATAGGCTGGAGTCACTCTCTATCATTCTCCTTCTCCAGAGGGCTGGCAAAAGGACGGTCATTACAGCGTGTCCTCCTCCAGTCCCGCCCCACCAGTTAGTCCCTGTCACTGCCCCTTTTTTAATTCCTGTTCGTTCTTCACTCGTTTGGGCGTTCTCTACTTCTATGGACAGTCGTTGGGGTTAGGGAGGTGGGTGGGTCAGCTTTTGTGGGTTTAGTTTATTTGTTAGGGTCAATTAAATATATTTTTCTATGTTACATGCAATGTTGTTAATGTTTTGTAGGTGGGGTAACTGTTTTACATCACACTGTTTCCTTGCTGGTGCATGGCCGCCCATAGCGTGTGTTTGATTTAAATAATTTGCTGACTGTATAAGACACAAACAGATAGATGCGACACACCTCACTCATTGACTGGTCCTACTATGCATTCTTTGGAGTGGTGTTTGAAACTGAAATCATTGACAACATGTCCATTATTGATTCTGCCTCCCCCAAACTTCTCTCTTACCGGTGCTTGATGTTTATGTCCAACTGTGGCACAGCACTGGCTGCATGGTGAAGATGGTTTCCTTTTTCATACATGCCATGATTGGGGTGGTGGTGGTAGTATAGTAGTAGTAGTATACACTGGCAGGGTGGCAGCATTTCCAAAAAAAGAAAAGGAGATAGTCAATCGCCTTTGAGAGACTGTTAGAGGAGTAGTTGAATGAAGTACATCACAGAATATACCGAGCAACAATTATATGCTCAAATATTTGACAAAAAAACTGAATGCTGGTTATTATGAGGATAGCCTACTAGACAGAGTTACAAACTATAGTTTTGTCGACTTGACTATGCCTACAGTCTAACAGTTAGTGCTGTATATGAGGAATGACAACAAACAAATCCAATCAATGCCGGCAATTCATGCTGAGGTATATGTTTCTTTGTTAAATAAAATAACCTCTGAAATATCCTACTCATGGGTGGGCAAGCAGAAGAAGATCATCGCTCTGCATTGAAATTGAAGTAGTGTTGCTTTCACCACATCCGCCCCAGCAAGTGTGTGATTAAGTATTGGTGTACATTTAATTTAGTTACACCTCGACAATAAGTCACACAGCCCGGGGGAAGAGGGTTAGGGTCCGTTGATTGGATGGGAAGGGGGATTTTGGGAAAGGTTTGACATAGAAAAACAGTATGCATACATAGACAAACAAACGACAATCATTGAAGACTACCATACCATATCCATTCCATATGTTAAGGTAGAAAAAGGAAATGCATGCATGATGAGACCCGGATTACATACACTTCTATTTCTTGTTCTGTTCCGGCCTTAATACTTTAACAGACAGCAAATAGAAATTTTAAATATTGGTAGTGAAGAATCGTAAACACAGAGCAAACGTAATGATGATTGATAATAACAACTCCAAGAACACACTGTTGTAAAGAATGTATACAAGATATTAATCAAATTATTTAAAAGAAGTGAAAAGTGGATACTGTTACTGTCTTATCCTGGTCAAAAATGTGGACTGGTTTTTTGCATCTCGGCATTCCTCTTGCTCCTCTCGTCCATCAATCTTGGGTGTGTCGCCTCACCACTCGCCACTGCCCGGCTGGAATAAAAAGGTGATTGATTGGTAAGGTAATTAATATGCATTGTAATGTTTTACAAAGTTTTGGACAAGGCCCGGCCTGTAATTTTAGATTGACAACCAAAGGGGATATTCAGAAAGAAAGTGAAAACAAATGCACAAGTGATGGTGTAGTGCAACAAGAACACTTTCCGAGGTGGCATGTATGCATATGCATCATCTCTACTGTAGTCTGTTTCCAGCATAGACCTTCAACAGTAACAGGAGAGATCAGGCCCACAGTGCTTACCATTAGCACATCCTACGTTAACACTTTAGAGTCCTTTATTTTTCTCTCAAAGAGTTGGACAAACGCAAAGCACGTTATCCATTCCAGACATAGCATTTTACAGTTAAAGTTAGTAAAATCAATGCACTGCAGTCATCCCACCGCTACACTCTATTCAACTTCTACACAGCCATTTGGGTGTGCTGTGGTTGTTGTTCACGTGTTTACCTTTAGGCTTTTCCGTTTTATGCCACTCATGAAACATCCTCCTGACTTCATCATCAGCTCTGATACTTCTACTGACTGAAGATCGGCCTGCAGTACAAGTGTAATATTTATAACACAACAAGAGTAGAAATATAAATATTACTGACTTGAGTCATTCTTTATTGTGTACAGAAAGATAGATTACCACTAGTACACTTTGACATCACTTTGTGCACAACAAACAATGCAAACACAAAGACCAATAGCTCAGAGTCAGGTGTCCAATGCATGCCATTAATTATCATCATTTATTACCTGTTCCTTCTCATCTTAAGTTAACGGGCCGTCTCTTTCGCCATCATCATGATGGACGGTGCTGTTAAGTCACAGTCATTTGCATTGCGCAGATTGAGTGAGTCCCCTTCCTGTATTGAATTAAAAGCAATGTATCACCAAGATGCAGGAGAAGTACACATTTCTTGTTTGCCAGAAGGGGAAAATTAGTAATTACTAGTGTGTTCTGTAGAAAGTTGATTAGTGGCAGTGCACAATTACATCATTTCATGCGCAACACACACCACAAAATCTACATCATTCAGTCTGCCATTCAGCGGCCAATGCATGGCATCAATCATTACCTGTTGCATCTCATCTCGTTAACGCTGCAGGCCGTCTCTTTCGCCATCATCATGATGGACGGTGCTGTTAAGTCACAGTCATTTGCATTGCGCAGATTGAGTGAGTCCCCTTCCTGTATTGAATTAAAAGCAATGTATCACCAAGATGCAGGAGAAGTACACATTTCTTGTTTGCCAGAAGGGGAAAATTAGTAATTACTAGTGTGTTCTGTAGAAAGTTGATTAGTGGCAGTGCACAATTACATCAATTCATGCGCAACACACACCACAAAATCTACATCATTCAGTCTGCCATTCTGCGGCCAATGCATGGCATCAATCATTACCTGTTGCATCTCATCTCGTTAACGCTGCAGGCCGTCTCTTTCACCATCATCATGATGGACGGTGCTGTTAAGTCACAGTCATTTGCATTGCGCAGATTGAGTGAGTCCCCTTCCTGTATTGAATTAAAAGCAATGTATCACCAAGATGCAGGAGAAGTACACATTTCTTGTTTGCCAGAAGGGGAAAATTAGTAATTACTAGTGTGTTCTGTAGAAAGTTGATTAGTGGCAGTGCACAATTACATCAATTCATGCGCAACACACACCACAAAATCTACATCATTCAGTCTGCCATTCTGCGGCCAATGCATGGCATCAATCATTACCTGTTGCATCTCATCTCGTTAACGCTGCAGGCCGTCTCTTTCGCCATCATCATGATGGACGGTGCTGTTAAGTCACAGTCATTTGCATTGCGCAGATTGAGTGAGTCCCCTTCCTGTATTGAATTAAAAGCAATGTATCACCAAGATGCAGGAGAAGTACACATTTCTTGTTTGCCAGAAGGGGAAAATTAGTAATTACTAGTGTGTTCTGTAGAAAGTTGATTAGTGGCAGTGCACAATTACATCAATTCATGCGCAACACACACCACAAAATCTACATCATTCAGTCTGCCATTCTGCGGCCAATGCATGGCATCAATCATTACCTGTTGCATCTCATCTCGTTAACGCTGCAGGCCGTCTCTTTCGCCATCATCATGATGGACGGTGCTGTTAAGTCACAGTCATTTGCATTGCACAGATTGAGTGAGTCCCCTTCCTGTATTGAATTAAAAGCAATGTATCACCAAGATGCAGGAGAAGTACACATTTCTTGTTTGCCAGAAGGGGAAAATTAGTGTGTTCTGTAGAATGTTGATTAGTGGCAGTGCACAATTACATCAATTCATTCATGCGCAACATACACAACAAAATCTACATCATTCAGTCTGCTATTCTGCGGCCAATGCATGGCATCAATCATTACCTGTTGCATCTTATTTTCAGTTAATGGCCAGTCTCTCTCGGCTCTGAAGGAGGATAGCTATAGAAGTCATCAGATTCATGGAAAGTTTGAATTTGTTGTTACCATCATCCAATCATCATTCATGAGGGAAATGGAATTGACCAGGAGATGCAGTATGATCGAGCGGAGGAGCTGGATTCTGAGGACTGTAGTGTCAAATGGCAGACACCTGAAACTTGTATCTTAAATTAGAAGATTAGAAGACGGTGATAATGCATTGGTTGCGATTCACAAGTTTATAACCGGAACAACAGACACAAACAAAGGGGGAAAAAAGGGAGGAAGACAGTAAGTGCGAGCCTAATTGTCAGGGAAGTATAGCTCGTCCTCAAACTCTGGGGGATCTTCCAGTAGTAGGTAATCATCTGACACAATACTTCCATCACCTGAGCCGCTGTCCTCATCTTCCTCTGTTGATTCATGCATTGTGTAATTCGGTGGTATGAAGTGCTGATTCATTTTGATCATTGTTAACCTCTCCACGTTTTTGGGAGATAGACTGGTCCTTCTCAAGGTTACAATGGAACCAGCAGCACTGAAAACACGTTCGGAAGAGACACTTGCGACAGGGCAAGCCAGATAGCTTATCGCCAGCCTGCTGAGCTGTGGCCATTCAGACCTTTTCCTATACCAATACTGCACTGGGTTTTGATCAACGAACACCTCTGTTGGGTCGTCCAGATAGGCCTGGACCATCCGCTCAATGTTCAGGGTTGCTGCTGGTAAGCTTTTGTGCTGTTTTTTCTGTGCATCAGCACTGTGCTTACGGCCCATCTTTACATACCAATCTGATAATGTTTGTACTCGGCCGAATGATCCAGTTATTGTTTTTGTAGTCGATGGTGATGGTGAGTGTTGCGATTGTGAGCCAACCGCACTGCCCTCAGCCGACGAAGTTGCACTTGATTCTGCATGGCCTGCTTCAGTATCAGTACTTGTTGTGGGTTGATGTGGCGGGCTTTTAATTAGCAGCCCTTCGTTTTCAAACTTGATGGCTGCTTCAGCTATACAACTTTTGTAGCGGGCAACATCAGTGTCGGAAAAAGAAAGTAATAGTCCTAATTTTGCACGTGGATCCAGAATTGTGGCACAAATGTAATGTTCTTGTGACAAAATTTTATTTTGTATCCTTACATTTTCTGATAAGCGCCTGGATAAGCTCTCCACCAAGTCATGGGCTTGCCTTCTGTCCTCTACACCTTTGTAGGATTCAGACACATTATTCAGCTCATGCTCTAGCATTTGCAACAATGGGATAGCTTGGCCCATTGTACAGTCCTCCTTGCTGACTTCACGTGTGAAGACCTCAAAAGGAGACAGTATCTCAGTCAGGCATTGAATTAGGGTCCATTGCTCCCTCTGAAGGGTCATGCCTTTAACACTAGCATCACTGCTTCTGTACCAGACATATTCATTGAGTGACCTCTGCTGTTCGTACAGACGATCAAGCATGTAATACGTTGAGTTCCAACGTGTTGCCACCTCCTGGATGAGTGCCTTGACTGGCATCCTACGCTCACGTTGGAGGATCCTCAGCTGCTTCCGAGCTTTAAAAGAATGGCTGAAATGAGTGCATATTCTTCGGCAGATGGACAGTAAATTGCTTACTATGGGTTCTTTTTTCAGAAAGTCTTGCACTATAATGTTTATGCAGTGTGCCAAACACGGAACCCTAAAATAGGAACCAAGTTCCATGGACTTAAGTACATTACTGCCATTGTCTGTGGCAACAAAACCAATACCAAGCCCTCTGGGCCGCAGCCATTCCAAAACCTTGGTGCGAAACTCTTCTAAAATGTTTTCAGCCGTATGAGATTTCTCCATGGCGAACATGGCTACAGTTGCATGTTTCCGAGTACCTTCAAAAATCGCAGCTGTGTCAACAACACCTCGTGCAGATAGTTGATCTTTAACCCCCACAAAAGAGATCCAGTGTGCAGTGATGCACATGTAATCTGTGGCTTGGCAACTGGTCCACATGTCTGTTGTCAGGTGGATATTGTGCACAGCACTCTGCTGCACACCGTGACCAACCAATTCCAGCACATCATGATGTAGTGCCGGAACAGCAATTCTTGCGAAATAGGACCGGCTGGGAACTTTCCATTTCGGGCAGATGGCAGACACAAATTCAAGGAAACCCACCCCTTCCACAAATGAAAAAGGAAGAAGGTTCAGCGCTAACATTTTAGCCAGCTTCGCATTGTAGAATCGTGCCGTTGGGTGGTTGCGTTGGATCTGCCCCTCCAACCTAAACATGCTGTCAATGGTAGGCTGGCTTACTTTCCTTAGTGGTGCCATTAACCCACTAAGGCTCAACGACACAGATTGTCTCATTGAGGTACTCGCCGGTCGCCTTGGTGTCTCACCCACACTCTGAGTATGGCTCTTACTGCGGTGCCACTCTGATGTTACTGAGGAGGATGTGGGCGCTACCACTGCAGTGACTGCACTACTGGAGACAGGGCTAGAAATGCCTCCCTGTTCTTCACCTGCCACCACAATAATATCGCTCCCTGATTCCTGACCAACTTCAAAGGGTTTAGTTTTCCTACTTTCTTTTAAATTACGTAGGTGATCCTCCCACACAATAGTGTGGTGTATTCTGAGATGACTTGCTTGTCCTCCGGTACCATAGTTTGTACCAAGCTTACCACGCCGAACACCTTGCCGACAAATTGCGCATATAGCAACGTTCTCCTCCTTGGCGCTAACAGAAAAGAAGTCCCAAACTGGGGAGGAGAACTTTCTGGCACTGCTGGATGTGCCACTTTCAACACCAGATGAACTTGAGGGGGTGCTTGAAAATATGTGACCCTGTCCACCTACACTGTGACTTTTACTACCACTTCCTACTGCGATGGTTGAGCTGGATGTAGGTCCCTGCCGGGCCTTGGAAAATATGGCAGCTGGAGGTAGTGGTGGTGTAACCTGTGTTGGTGAGATCCGTGCTACATCCCGCTCAGTAGCAGCCTTTCTGGATAGGGTGAGAATGTCAGTCTCCAATCCCTTTGGGGCGGGAGTAATGTGCGTGATGACTGGCTCGTCTTTATCAACATCATCACCCCCCTCTTCTACATCTACCTCCATAACTCTAAGTTTTTCTGGGACCTTCCTTTTCAGAAGCAATGTCTTGTGGCGTACTTCACTCTCAGACCGAGCTGGTGGGACCCAAGTGTCATCACGATCATCAGAAGCGGGGCTTGAAGAAGAAGATGATGGACTAAGCCTCCTTTTCCTTGCTGGTGGTCTGGAAGACAATAGATGTTCTGAAACAGTGGTTTGACTCCACTCCGCTTTGTCTGCAGGAAGCTCGATTTCCTGAAATGCCCCTATGTCAGGAGCAGCAACTACTATGGTGGGCTGTTGCGGCGGCTGCTGCTGTTCTGGTTGCGGCGGCTGCTGCTGTTCTGGTTGCGGCGGCTGCTGCTGTTCTGGTTGCGGCGGCTGCTGCTGTTCTGGTTGCGGCGGCTGCTGCTGTTCTGGTTGCGGCGGCTGCTGCTGTTCTGCTTGCGGCAGCTGCTGCTGTTCTGGTTGCGGCGGCTTGACACTGATATGCTGAGTTTGCGCCTGCGTTGAACTTGATTGTGTACTACTTTGCGGTAATGACATTTCTTCAACATCGCTACCCGTTAGTAGACTGGCTACCTCTGCGACAGTAAAGCCCTTGGGCCTAGGTTGGTGGGGTTGCTGGACCGCTGTGCTGGTCCCAGCTTGGTTCCCGGACAACGCTTTGGTGCCAAAAAAAACCTTGGCCGGCACACCACCAGTCGTGGTTAATGGCACTTCCTTTTTCTGTTCCTTCTTCTCACCAGCAACTTTCTTGGTACTGGACCTGGTACCTTTCTTTGGGGCCATCTTATTCCGATGTCAGGCAGGAGGCAGATGCACAACAAGTTCTGGTCACACGTGGGCGTGATGTGCAGCAGGACTTCTGGCTGGCTGGCAGTACAACGGGTAGCCAGGTGATGCCGATGACACCTCCTACTCTGTCTTTTGTGCACCTAAAAGCAAAGAAGACAGGAGAAGAACATCAGTGAAATGTTGCATTTGTTTTTGTGGTTCAGTTACTTAGTACTGTACTAGTGCAAACAAAAGATAGTCTAGCCATTTATGACTTTTTTTTAACTAGAGCTATGTTATACTACTAGTACTGTGTACAGCCACACACTACACTCTCAGGAAGGTGATGTCTAAAAATTCAACAGATCACATAGAAAACACTTGATCAATAAAGCTGTGGCTACCTGCTCTGATCCTAGTGGATGAAAAAGCAGGCCTGTTGGCAGACAAGGCCAGGCAAGCTTGCAGGCCTAGGCCTCAAAATGGCCACCAGCCACATGGCCAGGCCCAACAACATCAGCAAGGCCACCCCAAAAAACACACTTCCCCAACTCAATCCAATGCCATCCATGCCCTAAATGATGTCTAAATTCAACAGAGCAAACAGAAAACAGTAGATTACTAAAGCTGTGGCTACCTGCTCTGGTAGCAGTGGATGAAAGCAGGCCTGTTGGCAGACAAGGCCAGGCAAGCTTGCAGGCCTAGGCCTCAAAATGGCCACCAGCCACATGGCCAGGCCCAACAACATCAGCAAGGCCAGCCCAAAAAACACACTTCCCCAACTCAATCCAATGCCATCCATGCCCTAAATGATGTCTAAATTCAACAGAGCAAACAGAAAACAGTAGATTACTAAAGCTGTGGCTACCTGCTCTGGTAGCAGTGGATGAAAGCAGGCCTGTTGGCAGACAAGGCCAGGCAAGCTTGCAGGCCTAGGCCTCAAAATGGCCACCAGCCACATGGCCAGGCCCAACAACATCAGCAAGGCCACCCCAAAAAACACACTTCCCCAACTCAATCCAATGCCATCCATGCCCTAAATGATGTCTAAATTCAACAGAGCACACAGAAAACAGTAGATTACTAAAGCTGTGGCTACCTGCTCTGGTAGCAGTGGATGAAAGCAGGCCTGTTGGCAGACAAGGCCAGGCAAGCTTGCAGGCCTAGGCCTCAAAATGGCCACCAGCCACATGGCCAGGCCCAACAACATCAGCAAGGCCACCCCAAAAAACACACTTCCCCAACTCAATCCAATGCCATCCATGCCCTAAATGATGTCTAAATTCAACAGAGCAAACAGAAAACAGTAGATTACTAAAGCTGTGGCTACCTGCTCTGGTAGCAGTGGATGAAAGCAGGCCTGTTGGCAGACAAGGCCAGGCAAGCTTGCAGGCCTAGGCCTCAAAATGGCCACCAGCCACATGGCCAGGCCCAACAACATCAGCAAGGCCAGCCCAAAAAACACACTTCCCCAACTCAATCCAATGCCATCCATGCCCTAAATGATGTCTAAATTCAACAGAGCAAACAGAAAACAGTAGATTACTAAAGCTGTGGCTACCTGCTCTGGTAGCAGTGGATGAAAGCAGGCCTGTTGGCAGACAAGGCCAGGCAAGCTTGCAGGCCTAGGCCTCAAAATGGCCACCATCCACATGGCCAGGCCCAACAACATCAGCAAGGCCACCCCAAAAAACACACTTCCCCAACTCAATCCAATGCCATCCATGCCCTAAATGATGTCTAAATTCAACAGAGCACACAGAAAACAGTAGATTACTAAAGCTGTGGCTACCTGCTCTGGTAGCAGTGGATGAAAGCAGGCCTGTTGGCAGACAAGGCCAGGCAAGCTTGCAGGCCTAGGCCTCAAAATGGCCACCAGCCACATGGCCAGGCCCAACAACATCAGCAAGGCCACCCCAAAAAACACACTTCCCCAACTCAATCCAATGCCATCCATGCCCTAAATTATGTCTAAATTCACCAGAGCAAACAGAAAACAGTAGATTACTAACGCTGTGGCTACCTGCTCTGGTAGCAGTGGATGAAAGCAGGCCTGTTGGCAGACAAGGCCAGGCAAGCTTGCAGGCCTAGGCCTCAAAATGGCCACCAGCCACATGGCCAGGCCCAACAACATCAGCAAGGCCACCCCAAAAAACACACTTCCCCAACTCAATCCAATGCCATCCATGCCCTAAATGTGATTGAAAATGAAATATATTCAAAAAACAAAAGGAACAGTTGCTTCATCATGCACACACACACCCATGAGGCCATGCCCATGGCTAGCTCGGGCCTACTACTACAACCCACAAAATTAAAAAAAATTTAAAAAAAAAAAAAGGAATGATGATAATTAATTATCAAAAATAAATTGTAGTTACACAACAACTGCAATGCCCACAATCAAACACAACAACCACTTACTTGTAAAATATCCTATTCCAAAAATCCTGAAATCCAATTGCAATGATGCAGCAGACAAAAAGAGTGATCTTTCCAGCTCCAAATCCAAACGCAGAATGAGCAGGAGATGGACAAAGCACTGGGAGGAGCCTGCTGGACAGGAACAGGAAGTTGGAGAATCTGTGTCACTTCCTCCCTCTCTCCACCTTGTAAAAAAATGACTCCTTGCACAAAAAAGGAAAGCCAAATGTGAATGTAAGGAGTTCTTTTCATCCAAAATCAGTATTTGCAGATGGTTTCATGCTGCTAGAGCCGATATTCCTCTCCAAATTGTAAATTTTACGTTGTTGAGTTCTCGAGCTTCACATTACTTCCGCCGGCGTGTCGAAAACGATATGATCGCGTTCTCTTCTTTGTCCTTGTCGCGTTGGATATGACGTGTTCGCGGTCTCTTTCTCCTGTTCGCGTTCGATTTCATGTGCCCGCGTCCTCATCCTCTGGCTCGCGATGTAGAATGACATGTTTGAGATCTCAATCTTCTCATACTCGCGCGGTGCATGATCGCGAGAAGAAAGACGTGATCGCGCGACAAATGACGTGATCGCGTGAAAAATGACTTGAATGCGGCCGCGAACTCTCGCGAGACAGCGCAAAATGGCTACCAAAATCCAACATCTCGTGGAGAAAGCGACCGGGTCAAGAAAACTTGTCGGAGAACGCAGGGATTCAGGTAAGGCGATCGCGCGCGCGCGAGAATGTATTGTTTTACAGCGCGAGCAAGAAAAAAATTATCGCTAAGCTGCGGAATGCGGAAATTTTGACATTTTCGCGCTTTCCGCGGAACGCGAAAATGCCAAAATATCGCAATTTCCGCGAACGGAACGGAAATAGTGATTACTGCTTTTCGGAAATATTCAGATGTTTTTGAGCCTGATGATGTAGTTTCAGATTCTAAAGCATTACGTAACAGTGTTTTTTCTCCCTCTGAGGTACCCGATGCGGTCCGACGGCTGTTTGCATTACGGGATGCGGCGAGTGAACTTATAGAGAGAGCGCGCCTACAGGCAGCGGAGAAGGAGCAATCGGATTCACATGTCGGCGGCGGCCAACCATCTACTTCCCATTCAGATAAGGGCAAATTAGTGCATGCTAAACCGATGCGAGAGGCGGCACCTTTGTATGTTCCTCCTAAAGGAGCAGGAAACAGTTCAGATATATCTTCCCCCGATGCTAGGGGATATTTTGTGTATAATTGGGTTTATACTCCCTGGCACAGGGCTGATGTTATGGCATTAAAGAATGCATTGCCTGACCCCCGCAAGAATCCAGCGGCCTTTTACGAAGAGGTCGAAGGGGCCTTGAATTCTTGTACTATGACTTTAGCAGATATAGATTTGTTCTTTGGGCTTATTTTACCACTGGATATGTGGCGATCTGTGCGGAAGGTGGATGATCAAGCCACTTTTAAGGCCAAATGGTCTGAGATTGAGGATGTGGATAGGGAGAGAAAACCCGCGCAAAAACCACCCCAGCTTATTTTAGATCTTCCTGCTGCTATCTTGACTAAATTGAAAACAATTATCCCCCCTAAAAAGATTGACTGGAACATGTTAGCCTCATGTAAACAGAAGGTTGATGAATCAGTTTCAGACTTCTTTACACGCTTTGAGGAGACATTTCATGATTTCAGTGGCCAGTCACTTACGGATGATACGGGTCGACATCTTTTTGTCGATAAATATGTGGCGAATTTATTACCGGGAATAGCAGCTCGTTTAAAAGCAAGTGAAAGTTCTTGGTCCACTTCGTCTCCGGCATCCCTCCTGACTATGGCTCAGTATTATGAGCGTCAGGAACAAGAAGCGAAGGGGCATGAGGAGAAGAAATCGAAAGATTTGAAAAACTAAGGTGATGTTAGCATAAGTGTATGGTCCGCCTCGTCGGGGTGTCGAAAGAGGTAGAGGAGGATTCTATGGTCCCCCTTCCGGTCGGTCAGATGTTAATAGAAATCAATGTGCGTATTGTAAACAGTCGGGTCATTGGGCTAGAGATTGTCCGGTATTATATGCATCTCGTCAGGGACGTGGTCAGGGACCACCGAGAGGTAGAGGGGGCTTTTCGAATTTCAGAGGGAATTCCAATGATCGTGCTCGCTTTGAGCCTAACGTGCAGCAACGAGATAGACCTAATGTGTTTGATCGGCAACATCAGTATCAGATGTCTGGGAATGACCGCCCTGGGTACCATGATTCGCAGCATGCATAGGATTGCGTTGGATGGGGGTTGGAATCAGTTGAAGTACCGGTTGATCAGAAGGGTCCTTATGTTTCAGCAAATGTTTTGGTTTCTACTGATCGGTTCCTAGTTGATACAGGAGCTACTCGCAGTGCACTGTCCAAACAATTGGTTCCGAGGGCTCCCCCATCTGGCTTAATGGTTACATCGGTAGGGTTTGATGGTACACTCTCTCGAAGCCCTCTTTCCCGACCCCTTGCATTCCATGTTGACCACTTTTCTGCACCCTGGCCGTTTTTGCTTGCTCCGAACACGCCCGACAACATTATGGGTCTTGATATGCTTAAGCACTTCAGAGCTACGATCCGCTGCTCCCCTACTGCAGTACGTGTGATATTAAACGATAATCACCCAATGACAGACCGGATGTGTGTGGTTGCGGAGGATACTGTCTTAGCTTCCCTCCCTCATTCTTTGTGGGCCACTTCGGATACTGATGTGGGACAGATGGTGATTCCGCCTGTCCACATTAGTGTCCAGGAGGGTGCGGTGTTACCATGCCTCCCTCAGTATCGCATTTCCCAGGAGGGGGAGGAGGCACTCATACAGATTGTGCAGGATTTGATTAAGGTGGGAGTAGTGGAGGAAGTTCCCTATAATGTCTGCAAGAGTCCTATTTTACCCATTTTGAAGAAAGATACCGATACCAGGGTTTATCGTTTTATCATTGACTTAAGGGAAGTGAATAAGATAGTGATACCTCAGTATCCAGTGGTTTCTGATATCACGACGTTACTTACTTTGGTCCCGCCAACGGCGACCACGTTTTCAGTTATTGATTTGAAAAATGCTTTCTTTTCGATTCCGATTCACCCTGATAGCCGATACCTTTTCGGCTTCACTTTGAATAATAGGTCTTATAGATTTTGTAGAGTCCCTCAGGGTTATACAGAGAGCCCTAGTATTTACAGTCAAGCATTGAAAAGGCAATTGGATTCCTTTGCTCTGCCTGAGGGTGTTGCCCTTATACAATATGTCGATGACATCTTGTTAGCGGCCGACACTCCTGAGCTGTGTGAGAAGAGTACGTTATCTTTGCTTTCCTTTTTGGCATTTCACAATCACAAAGTGTCGAGGAAGAAATTGCAATTCTGTAGACCAAAGGTGACTTATTTGGGTCACCTTTTGTCTAAGGAGGGGCGTGCACTCACACCAGATCGTATTCAAGCAATTTTGGACACGCCAGTACCTTCCACACAGAAGGATGTGCGTGCATTTTTGGGTCTTGCTTCTTTCTGTAGGCAATGGATATTGGGGTTTTCACACATAGCTAAGCCATTGTTAGCACTCTTGACAAAAGACACTCCGATTCCTCTTCCCTGGTCAAATGAGTGTGAAATTGCTTTCCAGCAATTACGACAAGCCCTTTGTTCAGCACCAGTGTTAGGTACCCCTGATTATACGAAGCCCTTTTCACTGTATGGGCATGAGAAAGATGGATGTGCATTATCAGTTTTAGTGCAGATGCACGGCGACAAGCAGCGCCCTTGTGCATATTTTTCGGCTGTACTTGATCCTGTTGCCCGAGCATTACCAGGGTGTTTTCGCTCGGTTGCGGCGACAGCTGTGTCAATACGCCAAAGCTAGGGAATTGTGTTATCTCACAAACTGTTGGTATTAGTTCCCCATGCTGTTGATGCCCTGCTTAATCAGACAAAGACGCAGCATTTGACCAGTGCTCGTTTGACGGGATATGAGTTGACGCTTTTGGCTCCTCATATTACGTTAAAGAGATGTGCAACGTTAAATCCGGCCACATTGTTGCCGTTCCCGGAAACTCAGTCTGAAGCACGAAAAGCACATGACTGTATTCTTGTGACTGAGGAACAGACAAAGGGTCGTATTGATCTCCAGGATACGCCCTTTACAGATGTAGATGGAGAACTATGGGTGGACGGATCATGCCTGAAGCTACCAGATGGTACGACTTCAGCAGCGTATGCAATTACCACATTACAAACAATAGTGGAGACTGCACGCATACCACAGAAATCAGCTCAGGCAGCGGAACTGATAGCATTAACACGAGCATGTGAGCTCAGTGCAGGATTGTGTGTGAATGTTTATACAGATAGCCGTTATGCCTTCGGAGTAGCGCACGATTTCGGCCTACTCTGGAAGGAGAGAGGGTTTCTAACATCACATGGAACACAGATAATGTATGGGGAGTTAGTTCACAACCTTTTGACTGCATTAACATATCCAAAGAAGATTGCTATAGTTAAATGTAGTGCCCATAAGAAGGTGGTTGATAAAGTTGGAGAAGGGAATGCTTTAGCAGACCGGGTGGCACGAGAGACTGCGATGCAGCCTGATGCTACTGCAATGTATGTTGTGAAGTCGCAGACAGAAAGATGGCACGATGCTAGGAGAGAAGTGCTGGAGATACAGAGGACCGCTTCCGATAAGGAACGGGAGCAATGGTCCAATGATGGAGAATTAGATGATGAAGGGTGTTGGAGAAGTAAGCAGATGGATAAATGGAAGTTACCCACAGCCTTCGTACAACCTATGGTTCAGATGGCACATGGACTAGCGCATGTCGGAGCTTCCGCAATTGTTAAATTACTCACACGAGTTTGGGAGCATCCGGAGATCGCTAGTACGGCAAAGAGGGTAGTGCAGACCTGCATGATTTGCCTGAGGTATAACCCGGGAAAGGGTACACGAACTCCAGCAGGAGGATTTGCGACACCTACTGCACCCTTTGAGGTTTTGCAGATGGATTACATTCAGCTTGAGCGCTGTAACAATCTGAAGTATGTTCTAGTAGTGGTTTGTGCCTTCAGTAAATGGGTTGAGGCATACCCTACGAAAGACAATACTGCAAAGACTACAGCCAAGATACTATTGAAGGAGTTCTTCCCTCGATATGGTGTTTGCAGATTGTTGTGGAGTGATAACGGACCTCATTTTATAGCAGACGTTATCAAGTATGTCCTGAAAGGCCTAGGCATTACTCAGAAGTTCCATGCAGTATTTCACCCTCAGTATGCGGGATTGGTTGAGAAATATAACGGTACTTTGAAGCTTAAGATCGCTAAGATCCAAGATTCGACTTCTTTGACTTGGCCAGACGCTTTACCGCTGGCATTATTGTCAATTAGATCGATACCGCATTCTCGGACCGGTCTCACACCCTACGAGATCGTGTTCGGACGCCCAATGAATATTTGGGGTCCACCAAAACTGAAGTCAGTGTATGATGTACCTTGTGTAATGATGAATGATTCTCTGGCACAGTTAACGGATAATTTGGTTTCTATTCATCAACAGGTTCGAGAAGCGCTCCCTGATCGGTCCACGGGTGAAGGTCATAATCTCCGACCTGGAGATCACGTTATGATCAAGGTGTTCGAAAGGACGAATAGTCTGGAGCCGAGATGGGTTGGTCCTGAGCAAGTCCTGCTCGCAACGAGGACAGCTGTGCGAGTTTCCAATCGGAAGAACTGGATCCACTCTTTGCACTGTCGTAAAGTGCCGCCTGGATTGGTGGAGCCTGCTGTGTTGACCGACCATCGAGAAATCCTGACTGCAGAGAAAGGCCGTGCTGTGGAACCGAACGACACTGAGGAGCTCTTCCCGGACCAAGCGATTCCTGGAGGAAGAAGATATCACCTCAGACCAAGGAAGTGATTGTTGTATCCAAAGACGTTGTCAGAACGGCCCTTAGGTTAGTGAAACGGAGAGCCAATGAGGCAAGGGGGGGGGATCAGCCCTGCATTAGTGTAGTGACACCCGTCTTGGCCCGCTGGTGAAGAAATCAACGGCTGCCTAAGGGGAAGAGTTCTGACAACCTTTTAGTTTCAGGAAGATATTGACTTCTTATTACAAGATGGAGAAGAAGAAGATTCTTTGTGCGACAAGCTTTATTATCATTGTGGCTATTGTTGGTATAACCACATGGTTTGTTGAGGATGTGACTCCTGCCCGTGAGTTGCTTGTTTTGACCACTCCAGTGCCTGAGGAGCACTACTTTTATACCCTTCCCTATCAAGAATTGAAGCATCGTCAGTCTTACTTGAATAACACTTTCATCCAGATGTTGCATCATACCCATGTTGCTACGAATGCTACGAACTGTTGGATATGTGGTATGATGCCAGCTCATCAGAAGAAAGGAGGAACGCCGTTCATACCTCTTCCTTTCTCTCATAATGGCTCTTGTAGAGCGTGGTACACTTTGCTTTTCGCCACACGGAAACCCACAATGGGACGATTACTTTTCAGACTTAATAGGGAATGTCATCAAGATAAAGATGGCTATCCACAAGCGAATGGGACAATATGGGAATGGGAAGAATATCGACCAGACAATGAATCAATCCCCTACATTTTCACGAACACCAGAGACACTGCAGGGAAGGAACAATTTGTGATTCAAGTGGCACAAGCTCAAGCGGACCTGTGTGTCCAGAGTGTGGGTTATATTCCTGTTGGTGTTAGCGACTGCATTATTGTATTGAACATAGACGGGTTAAATAATAGTACTTTCTTAGCCTCCCATAACACCTACTTCGTATGTGGGAATAAGGGCTATTATCGCTTACCAGCCGGCTGGTCCGGAGTATGCTATGTAGCATTTTTATTACCCCCTGTATTCTTAGCACCTGCATCCTATCATAAAGATTTGAAGTTGTTGAATAATGTGACTGTAAATAGGTATAAACGTACTCTATCCATTGATGATGTTGATCAAACTGATACTAGCTTACAGCAATATATTGATTTTAACTTAGGATTGTTTTTCTTTGTTGGAGCTGCCCTAAATAGTAGGAAGGTTCGAAGGTTAACGAGAGTTGTAGAGGCTGTGACGAATCAGACCGCTGCTGCTCTTGGGAATCTTACGGATGAATTACAAATTACTAGAATTGTTGCATTACAGAATCGTATGGTATTAGATGTTATGTTAGCTGATAGAGGTGGAGCATGTAAAATTATCGGAAGTAGTTGCTGTGTGTTCATTCCTGACCATACGCCATCAGTTTATAACGCTATTAATAAATTGCATAAAATCGCAGCTGAGATTCATACAGAAAATGGCACTTGGACCTTTTCTGGATGGTTTTGGGCATTGATCACTACATGGGGATGGAAGGTTTTAACTGGTCTCTGCATTATTGTAGCAATTCTGTTTTCCTGTTGCATCTGTGTCCAGTGTGGTCCTTTACTCTGTTCTCTATGTGTGTTCTGTATTCTTGATAAGAAAGCTATTGCCAATGTCACCTATCAGAAACATTTAACCAAAGAGGTGGAAGAGATGATGAAAATTGACATATATGATGATTATCCTAATAAGCCGAATGTCTTCAGTAAATGCTGAAAGGGTCGTCTGTTGAAAACTAAAACAGCGATATGATTAAGCATTCACTAAAGACATGAATTCTCCTTCCTTAGAACATGTTTCCTGTCTTATGTTGACTAATTTCTGGACTCCATCTTGTAATGTCATGTCTCCACGTGTTTTGCACGAGAAGAGTCCTTCCTTTTTGTTAGTTGCTCTTGTAATCTGCCTAGTAACAGTCTATAAATAGCTCCTTTGTCCGTCTGGCGCATGCCCTGACTTGACCACATATGTTATCAGTTAGTCCTTATTTGACCATGTTTTCGCGGGCTCAGGAAATTGTTAACTCCGCCCACATATTGATTCTGTATCGAAAATGTCCATAAAAGGTAATGAATTTTGCCTCATGTTGTATCCACCCACTTATGAGCCCCTCTGTTGTGTATAAAAGGGGACCGTGTACGCAAGTTCTTTGTGCTAGTCTATGCAATACTGAAGAGTGTTGTATAGGTTGTAGGACCACCCTTAAGGGTTAATAAACTCTGTCTTTGTATTTGCAGTTTCCGTGCCAACTTCCTTCTAGTTTTCATTACAGGAGAGCAAACCCTTGTATTCTGCGGGCCTAGCTGGGGCCTGTATTCATCAGCCAGCCCTTCTGTTGAGCCCTGTCTTCACCTGCATCCATGATTGCCAGAAGTGACTCTAAGGGCTAGTCTGCCAGGCTCCTGTTCAGAACCATAAAAGGCTCCCACCATCTTGAACCTGCACCTGGACCCAGCCTGAGTGAGTCCTAAACCCCAAAGAGATGCCCTACCAGTCCTGGACCATTGGTTGTGGTGCTAAATGTGCCCAGATAGCCAATTTTCAACACTGAGGACGTAAGCCAAAATTTGGGCAAAAAGTGCCCTGAGAACCCGAAGAGACCGGGACCAACCTGTTTGCCTATCCGCATGAGGTGTATCGCCGGACGGATTTAATTTGTGGCTTTACAAATTACATTCCCATTACATTCTTCTCCATGGCAGCAAATCTGTTTCAGCGGACCTTCGCCAAAGGTAAACCTCATGGAATTGTCTTCGGCTATAGCCCTCTGCATCGTCTCAGAGTTTTTTTACTTCCATTTCGGCGACTAAGTATGAATGTAGAAATCTTCACCTTGGGCTCGACCTAAGGCCTTTGGGCAATGACGCTCCCTCCTCAGACACCTCCTGCTGTCTTGCCCTACTGAACTTTACCTTCTCAGACATTTTTCTTTGAAAAATGTCAAAGTCCGAATCGCTGACAGGGCCCAATCCACTTCATGTAATCGAACCACGCTCCATCGCGGTCGGCCTCAACTTTCAACTTTGAACCCAGTCCTGCATGACTGGATGTTCGCAGTTGATCTTCTAGGGGCTAGTTTTCACCTAAAACTTTAATAAATGATGAGTTCTACTGATTGGATTTTTGTCGATTGGTGTCAAATAATTTATTGAAATGTACTCTATTTTTCAAAATTTGTGGGGGATTTCTGGTTTTATGTTTTCACTTTATTACTGTTTGTGTATTGCATAAATACTTTGTACATTGCCTCTAAGTTAAGTCTGACTGTTTTCTGTACCAAGCTACCTAGAGTTAAGCACATGTTAATTTAGTGACTTTTGCTGCAAGGGATTGTGGCTGTTTCTTGACCATGGCTCACACAGCAGCCAACCAACTACCCACTTTCTCACAGAGATCAACCACCCCAACAGTTTGGGATTTTCGCCCATCATCTGCATGAGCCATTTGAGGAGCCCATGGTCTGTCTGAATAAGGAAGTGAATCCTTAACATGTATGGTCTCAGCTTCTGCAGTGTCCAGACCACAGCAAAGGTCTCCCTTTCAATCACACTCCACCTCTATTCCTAGGGAGGTAACCTCTTTTTAATTAAGGTTACTGGTTGGTCTACGCCCTCCTCATTTAACTGTGCTAAGACAGTCCCTATGCCATTTTCTGAAATGTCTGTCTGCAATATAAACTCCTTAGAGATGGCAGGAGCTTTGATTACAGGTGCTGCACACATGGTCTCCTTGAGGGTGTTAAAGGCTTTATGGAAGGCATCCATCAAGAACACCTTTCTGGGCTGCTTCTTTAAAGTGCGCTCTGTTAAGGGGCAACAAGGGTGCCATACCCCTTAACTGACCTCGTATAGTATCCTGTGAGGCCCACAAAGTCCCTCACCACATTTTGTGTTTGTGAAGGTTACCAGGCCAGGATGGTCTCAATTTTGGTCTGGAGGGCCTGCATTGTGCCCCTGCCCACCATGTGGCCCAGATATAGCCAGTAGTGACTGCTACCAGACGGTGCAGAGGGGCAGAGGGTGCTTGGGGAATAGGGAATGAAATAAATAAAGTAAAACTTGCCTGGAACGGCCGGCCACCCCCTCTCCTCAATCTGCGTCCTTGCCCTCTTCCTTTCTTCAGTCCTGGTCAGCAGCAGGAAGGGAAACAACCTTTGCAACACAGTCATTACATCGCACTACCTTTACATAGCAATCATTACATCGCAACATCCTTTGCATCGCATGTCATTACAATGCAGCCATTACATTGCATGTCACTACAAAGCATGCCATTACAACACATCTCACTACAACGCAGGCATTACATCACAAGTCATTACAGTGCATACCATTACAATGCATAGTATCCTTACACTATTCAACACTTACCCTACTGTTGCACTCACTGGAATTAGAATAGTAATTTTTTACCCCTACACTATCCAACACTTACCCTACTGTTGCACTCACTGGAGTTAGAATAGTAATTATTACCCCTATACTAGCCAACACTTACCTTAAATGCGATGTAATGGCATGCATTGTAATGGTATGCGTTGTAAAGGTATAATGCGATGTAATGGAATGTGTTGTAAAGGTAGTTTCTGAAAATGCGATGTAATGGCATGCGATGTAAAAAAATGCATTGTAAAGGATGTTGCGATGTAAACACTGCATTGTAAAGGCATGCATTGTAAATGTATGCGTTGTAATGTCATACATTCAAGCAGGAAGAACCTGGGCACACAGATTCCCCTGAGCCAATCACAATGCTGCAATACAGCATTGTAATTGGTGTGAGCGCTGTGGTTCGGCTCTCAGAGGAGATGAGCGAGCCTGTGCATGTGTGTACTGCAGCCTGGTAGGGAACATGCAAAGTGCTCATGACTGTTTGGCCATCCCAAAACAGGGATGGCCAAATAGTTATGGGAACTTAGGGAGTGGAATCCACTCCTCCCCCTGTTCTGGACAGCCCCGCCCCACCAATGACTGCTATAGGAAAAATAGAATGATAATAACTTTACGTTATCATTTCATTTTTCCTTTCGAGCAGTGGGGCGACGCTCATCCGCCTTAGCGGAGGAGCCGCCACTGGATATGGCACAATCCCTGCCATATCTGGCACTTACTGGCCCTGACAGTCAGGTCGATCTGCTGCAGGGCCTGAAGCACCTTCTGGAGGTGGTACATGTGCTCATCTCAGATGGAGATGAAGACAGCTATACTATCCAGGTAGGAGGCACACAATGTCTTTTTCCCAGCTAGGACTCTATTGAACAACCTCTTAAGGATGGAAGGGGCATTCCTTAACCATAAAGACATCACTCTAAATTGGAAGTGGTCCTCTGTTGTTGAGATTCCATTCCTCTTTTTTGCCCCCTCAGTCGGAGTATTCTACCAGTACTCTGAAGTGAGATCAAATGTTCTGAGGAACTTGACAGTGCCCAGCCTGTCTATGAGCTCATCAGCTCAAGGGGGATAGAATGTGCGTTAGTATTCATGATGAAATTGAGTCCCCTGTAGTCCACACAGAGCCTAGGTTCTGGAGTGGTGCCTGTAGGGGCAGCCTTCAGTACCAGCACCACAGGGATGGAACAGGGACTGTTGGAGGGCTCAATCACCCCATAACATAGGCATCTCGAAGACCTTCTCCTTGATTCTGGCCCTCACCTTGTTTGACAGTCTGTACATTTCATCCTTAACAGGGGGACTGTTTCCAGTGTCAATGTCATGGACGCACAGGTGTGTGAGTCCAGGGGTGATGAAGAACAGAGGTGAATACTGCCCCAGTAACTGGCAACAGGCACTCTGCTGTTCTGGGATCATAGTTGGGAAGTGGTTGGCAACCTCTACTGGCCCATCATGTTCCTGGGCAGAAAGGAGGTCAGGGAGACGCTCGCGCTCCTCCTCCACTCCTTCATCTGTCACCAGGAGCATATTGACTTAAAACCTCTCAAAGAGGGTTTTAATTTAGTTTATGTGGAGTATCTTAAAGGGTTTCTAAGGATCTTGAGACCCACAAAGTAGGTGGATTCCACTTCTGCTACTCTACCTCATGTAGACCTGCCCAGTGTTCCTGAGAACTCTGGGCTCCACAGGATTCCTAACCCACACCTTACAGCCAGGTTTAATCTGCCCTCTGCCCTTCTGATCATACCAGAGTTTCATACATTTTTGACTGGCCTCAAGATTGCTTTTCACCTTTTTCCAGAAGTGGTGCACCTGGTTGCGGAGGGAAAACATGTAGCTGAGCACACCCTCGGTGAGTTTCTGAGGAGCTTGCTCCCATCCTTCTCTTACCAGGCTGAGACATCCCCTAACCGGGTGGCCATAGAGGAGTTCTAAGGGGCTAAAGCCTACCCCCTTCTGTGGCACCTCCCTGTAGGCAAAGCCAAATCATGGCAGGAGGATGTCCCAATTATGCTTCATGGGCTCAGGTAGGCCCCTTATCATACCTTTGAGGGTCTTGTTAAATCTTTCACCAGGACCATTGGTTTGGGGAAAGAAGTGGGTAGAGAATTGCAAGTCAGTCCACACTCATAGCACATGGACTTCATGTTTTCTGACAAGAAGTTAGTGCCTCTGTAAGACAGTACCTCTTTGGGGAACCGCACACAGGTAAAGATCCCCATAAGGGCCCTGGCCACCACAGGTGCAGTCACCGACCTTAGAGGGATAGCCTCTAGGTAGTGGGTGGCAGGGTCCGTGAAGACCAGGATGAACCCTTTGCCTAAAGCTGTCTCGAGAGTCCATGGGTACAACAATGTTGATGCCCACACTCACAAAGGGGATACCAATGACAGGTAGCAGAGTCAGTGGGGCCTTTCCTAACTTCCCACTTGACAAGCAGGTGGGACAGAACCCACAGAAAGCATCTAAGGCTGTCTTCATCTGGGGATAATAAAAGTGTGCAATAAGCCTGGCACCAGCCTTGACATGCCCCAGATGATCCGCCACGGGGTTATCATGAGCCAACCCCAGTAGGAAGGTCCTGTAACACTAGAAGACCACCAGCACATAGATTGCCCCAGGTACAGGAATCTTAGGCTCACTAAATAGGAGTTTGTTCTCCAAATAGATGAGGTGATCTACAGAGGTATCATCTAATACCAGGGCCTCAGCTTGCTGTCTTAAGCCCTCTAGAGTGGGGCACTCTTTCTGGGCCTTACAAAATTCCTCCCTGGCGGGCCTACCCTCATCTTGCCATCCAGCAAGCTTCGGCAGGTCACCCAGGGTGGCTATGTCCTCCCCATAGGCCTCTTCCTCAGGTGCCCCGTCAACATGGACTGCTGGAACTTCAGGGGCTTGTTTCCCATGTCACTTGACCCTACACTTGTAGGCAGATGTCTTGGCCATTGTTCAAGTCTCCAGATACCCTGAACTCCCTTGCTGTGCAGCCATGGACCTTGTGGCCATACAGACCCATGCAGGTAAAACCAGGCAACCGGTAGATGACTCTCGCGGTTGTCTGTGACTATGACTTGGTGGAATGTGTTAGGGAGTACTTGCTCTGAAGACACCAGCTGACACCTTACAGTGGTCATGCTGGCTCCTGCAACCCTCAGAGTCCACCTGTAGATGACTCTCACGGGTGTCTGTGACTATGACTTTATGGAATGTGTTAGGGAGTACTTGCTCTGAGGACATCAGCTGACACCTTACAGTGGTCATGCTGGCTCCTGCAACCCTCAGAGTCTCCAGCCATTGCAAATTGATGGTGAGCCACTGCCTGTACTTTGAAGTATTGGCAGGCATGTTGGCTTTTTGTACCATCTCCTTATCCTGCCGGGATACTAGGGTACCCTCAGTCTGCTCCCCAAAGCTGACTGGGACCACCTACTTCTCAAACACTATACTTGCCAACCCAGGTGTTTGCCTGTCAGTGGAGGGTTCTGCCCTCTTGGGACATTTGGTGTCTCCCTTGGAGTGCCCATACTTGTAGCACTCTGTGCATTGGGGGACAAACCTCTCTGTCTCTTTGTCAAAGAAATCATTTTTCTTTCGTCCAGATTGGAACTAGTTACCACTTTTCCCTTGCGAATTATTTGGAGGCCTTTTGACAACCCCTTGCATTTGAGTTTTTCTCCACCGTCTTTGGCCTGGTGGAACCCCTGACCCTCATTTTGAGAGTCCCCTATAAGCCTTTTTAGACAATCTGGTACTGACCCAGAGGTCCGCTTCCTCAGCAGGCTTCCTAGGGTCAGTCATCTTGCTGTCCACTAGGGACTAGTCCAGCAAACAAATATTGAGCATGTACTTCCTAAGAATCGAGTTGTATAGTCCACTGTAATCATAAACTTTGCTGCCCCACACCCAGCCATTGTTAGAATAGTCCAGGAAATCCACGTATGACTGAATGGGAGGAGTGTAGCTGTCCCTGATCCTCTGGCGATACTTTTCAGGGGTCAGCCCATATTTGGCTAGAAGGATGGCTCTCACAGGGGGTGTACCTGGTTTTGCCTTGTTGTAACATTAGACCAGAGTGTCAGATGCACTAACCTGATATATCCTGAATCCAGCGAGAGCAATGTACCGTGGTTGCCCTACCACACCCCTCAATGAGATGCAGACAACATGTCTGCTGGCCCATGCTACAATGAAGGGAATAGGGAAATGGGACAAAATAATAAAGAAACAAGATCTGGTCCATTGGCTCTCTGGTCACCCTTGTGTGTGGTTACCGGGTAGGCTTTGCCTTTGACTAATAGCAGATGGGCATTGAGGATGTGGGGCACAATTTGATATAAACATAAACAGAATTTCCCACAGATCATCATACCTAATACAAGCACTCCCCTGCTCATCCCAACACACTCACTTCAGTATCTGTATTACCTTTTCACAAAACCAAATCAGCAGGTATCCTAGGATCTTGGCTCAAGAGGATGGTAGGAATTGAACACTTCTCTGATCCAAAGGTGCTGTAAGGCACCTTACACACATGCCCCACAATAATGACCTGTGTAGACCTGAACTTGTAAACCTTCGAGTTACTTCACCCTCCACCTATCCCTCGCTGCTAGCCCTAAACATTGCAACAAGCTGGGCATGAGATGATGAGGGCAGTGTTATACATGCTAGCAGTTGTAGTCCTGTATGTACTGACTTGTTACCTTTGCCAAGAGCTGCTGTAGCAAGATTGTACTGTAAACTTTGAAATGCCACCTTGGGGTGCGTGACTGGAGGAGAAACTTACTGTATTTATTTATTTATTTATTTATAGCATTTGTAGAGCGCTCTGCAACCCTATGGGCATCCTGGCGCTAGGTACATACAGCTGAGAACCCTGTAGAACAGAAGAGGACGGTGGACAAGGTGCTGATCAGTTAGATTGTTTTAGTAGATTTTTTTGGGAAGAGCCATGTTTTCACCTTTTTACGAAAGGCCATCAATTCGTTTGTTTTTCTGATGTCAATAGGGAGGTTGTTCCATAAATGAGCTGCGGCTATACTGAAGGCTCTTCCCCCACAGGTAGCTTTCTTGATCCTAGAAATGCTGATAAAGTTTAAAAATGAGGATCGAAGAGACCGGGTAGGCTCATACCAGTTAAATTTATTTTGGAGTGGTCGGGGGCCTAGCCCATGAACTGCCCTGAAGACAACACATAAGGATTTGAAACAGATCCTATGGTGTATAGGCAGCCAGTGGAGGTCGGCCAGGGCAAAAGTGGTGGAAGATCTTCGTTCCCGAGAGAGTGCCAGTTTGGCTGCAGCCGCCTGGATACTTTGAAGTCTGGAAATGAGATAGGCAGGGGATTCCAGCAAAAGGGCATTACAGTAATCCAGGCGGCTGAGGATGGTGCTCCTGACTATGTTAGCTCTAGTCTGTGGGGGCAGGAGAGGTAGCAGCTTTCGCAGTCCTCGCAGTAAGGCAAGGCAGCTGCTGACCTGCTTGTTGACGTTAGTCTCAAGGCTCAGGCTGTTGTTAATAGTGACTCCGAGGTTCCTTACTGATTTCACTGGGGTAGGCGAGTCTCCTAGCAGCTGAGGCCAGAAGTCTATAGGTAGACTTATGGGGATTCTTCCCACTACGCAGTGCAGTATTTGAGTTTTGTCACTGTTGAATTGTAGTGAGTTCTGGTTTAGCCAGAGTGACATTTCCAGCATGCAAGTGTGGAAGGTCTCCAGTGAGTTTGCATGGGCTCCATCAAGAGAGATCATTAGCTGGGTGTCATCTGCGTAATTTGTCACGCTGATGCCATGGCTTTTAATGATCCTCATCAGGGGTTGCATACAAATGTTGAAAAGTATGGGGCTAATAGCAGACCCCTGTGGGACCCCATGCGGAACTTTAATGAACTCTGATTGATATGGAGGGATAGCTACTGCCTGCCATCTATCCGTCAGGTAGGAGCGGAACCAGTCAAGCGTGACTCATCCGACTCCGATGTTCTTTAGTCTTTTTATCAGGATGTCGTGGTTCACCGTATCGAATGCGGCGGACAGGTCCAGCAAAATCAGAATTGCTGATTCTCCCCTGTCCGCCCTCATTCGTAGGTCATCCATGACTGTCAGCAAGGCTGACTCAGTTCCATGAGCTGGTCTGAAACCAAATTTCTCCTCTTCCAAGATGTTGTTGGTTTCTAGGAAGAGGGCTAAGGATCTGCTGACCCATCGCTCTATGATCTTTATCGGGTATGGTAAGAGGGATATAGGTCGGTAGTTCTTTTGGCAGTTTGGGTCCAGATTTGGTTTCTTTAATAATGGGGTAACAACCGCCAGTTTCCAATTTCTTGGTACGGAGCCTGTGTAGAGAGATTGGTTACAAAGCTGATGCAGAGCTGGGAAGATATCATCCTCGAATTTCTTAGCTATTTTATGGGGAAGAGGGTCTAGAGGGGATCCTGATGACGTGTTAAGGGCTGTTCTAAGAAATTCCTGTTCTGAAGGGATCACAAAATTTTCCAGCGTGGCGTTCCGAGAAGGGTTTCTAGCATATTCCACCATCTCATCTCTGTTCGCTTGATTGCTGTTGTCCTGCATTGTGGGGATAGACTTACTATTCATCCCCTCGACAATTTTATTGATTTTTTCCTGAAAGAATACTGCTAGGCTGTCACAAAGTTCTTGTGAGGGCTTGATTTGGTTGTCAGCGCAAGCAGGATGAGAAAGCTCTCTGATAATCTTGAATGTGTTGTGGGACTTATTAGAGCTTTTGAGAATAAGGTCTGCAAAGTGGCTTGTTTTGGCTGTAATAATTTCCTTCTTATATTGTACGATAGTGAGCCTCCATCGCACTTTCTCCTGTTCTGAGTAATTTTTCCTCCAGAGCTTCTCCGCCTTTTTACAGGTGTTTTTCAGTTCTTTCAGTTTGTCCGTGTACCAGGGCGCAGAGGGTTTTCCCCTTTTCTTGATTGTTTTCAGCGGTATGATATCATCAAGTTTCTTAGTTATCTCATTACATAATGAGAGATAGTTTGTAGTGACATCGTTCTCTAAATTGAACGAGGTCCCAACCTGACGAAAGTCAGACTTACCTTCCTCTTTCCTTTTCAGCAGATTCCTCCAATCACGACCAATAAAGGTTCTGGTCTGTGCCCTGGCGGATCCTGTGTAGGTCAGGATATGGATATTAAATATGAGGAGGTGATGATCTGATCAACCTACTGGAAGATTTGTATCCATGGTCATTAGATCTTCTGCCGCGAATATTAAGTCCAGTGTGTTTCCCTGTATATGTGTGGGGGTAGTTATCCACTGTTTCAGCCCCAGATTATGACAGGATTGAGTGATGTTATACAAGGCTGTGTGTAATTGGTCATTGTCCCATATATTAAAATCACCCAGTATCAGCAGCCTGCTGTGAGAGATTGAAATAATATTAATAACAGTGATCAGTTCCTGCTGTTGTGAGGCATTGAAATGCCCCGGTGTCCTATAGCAAATGAGGCCCGTAAGGCAATGTCCAGAATCATGTTTTATGGAAATCCCGAGGATTTCAACACAGGAGACAGAGTCAACGTCCAGAGTTGTAATGTTTAGCTCCTCCTTAAAAATGATCCCCAAGCCTCCTCCTCGTCCTGTATTTCTGGGTTTATGAATTATACAGTAAAAGTACAGTTTAATATATGCCGCTGTCCATTGCAAGTCCTTGATACAAAATGACATGCTTACATCCACTGCAGACTTGTGACACAGGATGATGACGTCGACTGTAGACTTGTGACACAAGATGACAATGTCCACTGCAGACCCATGACACTGAATGATGCACCGATGTCCTCTGCAAGCTTGTGACTTAGGATCCATTAGATGCCATTATCATGAAGTCAAATGGCAACCAGATCTGCTCTGAAGGTGCAACCAGAGCCGCACAGATTCCTGATTGCCTAGCAACTGTGTGTGGGTGAGGAGTGCCTTTATAGTCCTGGTCCAATTGAGATAGCTGCTGAGTGGGTGACTCGTCTCCTGGTTGTATAATCACCAGACTGAGTCTGGCTGAATAATTTTCTGATTGCATAATCACCAGGCTCATACCATGATGTGTTCTTGGTGACTCATTTCCTGATTGTAGAATCACCAGTCCCAGTCTGGGTGCATCATTTCCTGAATGCATAATCATCAGCCCCAGACCATAATATAATGGTGTCAACACAACAAATACACAAAACTATATGGGGTGAACGCACACATGCAATCAGATGCACATGTGCCGCCCAGGAGCATATGGGTTATAAATGTGGGTTTATGCAGAACACATTCTCCAAGATCACACACTACCTGTCCAGGGATAAACATCATCTCAAGCATCATATATGGAGGTGTATGTCCCCATGACACCAGGCATATTCACCACCATTTTATATGTTCATGTTTTAAAGTTGTCATCTTTCTTGAACGTTGACATTAGACACACATCTGGTTGTATGGATAATATTCTCTGAAATCACTATTGCGTGCATGTACACTTCTCCAAAGGCATTTCATCAGAGCCTTGAACATTCTAAATGAAAGCTTTTGTTCACTGCACAAAATGTTGATGTTTGTTATTGTTTGCTTGGCGAACAGCTTTGTCAGGATAGAATCAATAATCACGGCCTGACTGGGACTTCGACATTGCAACATAGGTGAAGTTTATTATTTAAACAACATCACTCCTTTGCCTACTTAGAGGAGTATTTTGCTGAGACAGTCAAGGTCACCCTATACCGGAATTCGCGCCCAGCTGAATCCTGTTTACCTCCAAATGCGCCCATCTCTACACTAAGACGGGTCCCCTGGGGAGTTAGATCACCCATGGGGATTCTGGCAGATTCACCCAACCTAGGGACACTGGGATAGGAAGAGCTAGGTAGAAGCACAAATATAATTGGACTTATAAGCAAAAATATATTCTATGTAACAGCGCAATGTTTGAATTGTTCATTTTCTTTACCATTCTTGTGATACTGATTACTCTGTTTTGTTCCCTTCTATTGATAATTGCAGAACATGTATTTAACACAAGAATCTCATTGCTTTAATACATATTTAAAATACCAATTTGAGTATTTCTTGTGTCTCCCCTTGGGCATGCATGAGTTACCAAATGAAAGGGTTCTAGATCTGTTTCTGTGATTTTGTTGGGGAGTCAAGGTTGTCATGTTGTGAGGATTCACATACCAGCTGTTACCTTGCTAGGTTAGGGGTACAGATGGTGCACTATGAACTAGCCAGGCCTAAGGCCAACATATCCTGATGGTGTAGGTAGCCTCAGTCTCATCCAGTTTTGACATTTTATGTTGTCCAACAAAAACACAGTTTTACTGAGAAAGTATGAACCATACGACTGTTTGATCCACTACTTGTAGGGTCAGAAGAATGTCCCTCCCCACTAGAGGCATATGCTTCCACAGACCCCCTCCCCCCCCTCCTCCAGTGACCCTCTGGGATTCTGTGTACTCTCAGGGTCACCACATAAGCTGAAAATCATTTATTAATGTCATCTGCCACATATAGCTTGGTATCAGGGCTTTGGGGATACAGACTTTCTTGTCTCCTTCAGACACCGAAGGCATACTGCCACCATTGCTGCTGAACTCTGTTTGCCAAGCCATTTTGTCAAACTCTCTCAGGGTCCTTTCATGAGCCATCTTCCTCTCCTCTGCCTCCCTGGCCAGTTTCTTTTCTTCCATTCAGAGTTGGGCCATCTGGAGCCCGAACTCCCTCTCTGCCTTCCTGTCTGCCAGCTCCTCCAGGTACATGCTATGCAAGGAGACACTACTTCCTGCTCTGGCAGGGAGCTCTCTGTGGATTTAGGGTAACCCTCCTTCACTGAACACTGTGTTTCCGAGCTGATGTCCTGACCCTGCTCATCCCCAACATCCTCATTATCCTGCTCCGCTTCTGCTGTTTTAAACTGATTCACCTCTGTCCAGGCCCTCAGAGCTTTCTACAGCTTCAACATTTTGGTGTCCTTACTCATTAGCAGTCCCCTTTCCTTGAGAACTGTTGACAGTCAGCCACAGTGAACCTTTCCAGTTTGGCCAGCTCAAACTCCATTGCTGCAGGTATGGTTTCAGACAGTCCATTAGTAGGGATAAGGGGAGATTTGGGGAAACAGAAAAAAGCCAATCAGGGATGATTTAAAAACTAGTAAAGATCTTTGAATATTTGTGTGGGATTATAGTGTAACACAAACTAGTGTATGGCACTGGACAAACACAAGTCCAAATCCTCACCGATGAACACCAGTGTAAGAAATTGGGTTGTTGGTTGACTGAGGCAGGAGCCCTAGTAAAGCAGCAACCACAATTCTTCTCAGGGTTTATTTGTTAATTTAGCAAACCCTAAATTAACGTGTGCTCAACCCTTGGGTAAGGTGGCATAGATCTGTCAGGTTTAACTCAGAGGCAATGTGTAAAATATTTGTGCCACATCTAAGACAGTCAAAAAGTGCAAACACACCACAAAAGGACCCCACGCAAGTTTAGGAAAATAGAGCAAATCATAAATAAAAGAAGACCAAAATGACAAAAAAAACAATCAGTGGTACCAGAGTTATGAATTTCCAAAGATTTTAGGGTAAAATCGCAGCAAAAAGCACAAAGCACCAAACGTTCCTATCTGGTTGTGTAGAACCAGGAAAAAGTCAAATGTTCAGGTCAACTGCGATGGAGTGATGGTCAGAAACAGGGACCAGCTTGGCCCTACTGAAAAGTTACCTTCTCAGTTCAGCGCTAAGAGTCTCATTCATGGTGGAGGGGGCACAAGGATCAGGGAAGCATCGCGGACGGTTGTTGATGTAGTGCAAAGAGAAGGCCGGGCATCACAGGGGGTTGTCACTGTAGTGCAAAGATCTGGTTATCACCACAGACAGTTGGGCCGGTGCTTTGAGGTGCCACTCCATAATAGCTGTTGATGCTGTAGTATGAAAAGCCAGGCTGACAATACTTTGCATTGCCCAGACTGTGCTGCTGCCAAGAATGTTATGCCCACAGGCCCATTTGCGGTCTTGTGGAGTCTAAAACCTTCAAACCGGCCTCTCCGAAGCCACACTAAGGGTCCAGCACCTGAGAGGCACCACTTGGGGGTCAGGAGCTTTGTATGGCTCGATCTGGGGGCTGGTGTAGGTGGCTGGGAGCCTGTTATGCCCCTGCGGCTCAGAAAAGGAGTCAAGCAGACTAGCCCTTGGATTCCCTCTGGGATTCCTGGGTTTAAGAAGTGCAGGTCCAAATTCTTCTCAGCCAGACACGAGGGCAGCAATTCCTTTAAAGCAGCAGTATCGAAGAATTGGTGTCTGAGGTACAATATTTATACCTGGTACCCTTTCTCTGGAACGTGGAAAAAACTTCTAGAAATTCCTTTTGATGTACCCAGGCATCCTGCCTTCCCTTTACTGGCTCCAGACTAACTACAGGGGGTATGCAGCCGTATGTGTGCAGGAAGGACACACCCTATGCAGGTGTAAGAAGGGTTGTGCCCAGCTGCTCTCTCCCATCCTGCCAGTGATGGCCCATCCAGGCACACCTAAACTCTTGCTTGTGTGTGGCTGTCTAGGAGGAATACATGGAGCCCAGTTGTCAGCTGTAGTAATGTGACCCAGGGACAGGCTACAGTCCCTAAATGTCTAAGGAAGGAAAATGGCAACTTTCTAAATGTGGAATTTTCAAAATAAGGGTGACATATATATTGTAAAGGCAGGTTTGAGCCTGGTAAAAGGTTTATTTGAACAGGTTAAAAATAGCAGTTTACAAACTGCACACAGAGGCTGCAATAGCAAGCCTGACAGATGTTTGAAAGAGCTATTTAAGCGGGGGGCACAACCAGTGCTGCAGACCCACTAGTAGCATTTAATTTACAGGCCCTGGAGTACCACTTTACTAGTGACTTATAAGTAAATTTAATATGTGAATTGTGTATGAGCCAATGTGACCATGTCTTAAGAATGGAACACATGCACCTAAGCACTAGTTAGATATATTCAACTGTGCAGAGTCCTAAGGCTAGCAAACATAAGATCAGCAAAGGAGGACTCTGAGCTGCAAAATGACAAAAGATTTTTACTGCTCCAAGGCACAGTTTTACAGCTTTGGAGGTGTAAATACATCCAAGCCAACCTAGAATGAATAAACCCCTTACACATGCTTTGCTCTTGTTATGAGCTCGTCAGAGAGGTATCGCTTTATCCAGACACAAGGGAGCACCCAGTATAAGTCAAAACAATACACTTGCAGCCTAAAATATGCATAGAGGAAAGCAAGAAAATATGGGTGGTTTCAAAGTTTAGTTGAAGAGGTGCTCCTATATAGAGCCCCTACAACACTAGCAACACTATGAATTTCCTCGCCTCGAGTGTCTGTTTTTTTAGCAAAAAAAATGTTTAGGCATTGGAATAGCACAGTGCCATCCAAGCCTAGCTAGAAAGTGACAAAGTCTTTTGCCATTTGTACAGCACAGTCTTAAGCATAGGATCAGCTAGTGCTATCCATGTGAAATTGAAAAATGACAAAAGCCTTTTACTACTCCAGCCATTATTTCAGCTTTGGATTGAATATGCTATACTATACTACGCTATACTACACTATACTATATATTGTACTATTACTGTATTATATATTTTAATCAAATGCACAAAATGTTAATTAAAAATACAATTGCCCTGTAGAATGTTTTTAATTTGGTTTATAAGTTATATTTTTTTAATAAATGGATATATTTAAATTCTTTCATTTTTAAGGAGACTTTTATTTTGAAGAGGTAATGTGCTTTACCATTTTATTTTATTAGCTCTATAGTAAATTGATTATTTTATTTGACATTTAGAATTTGCAATGAAATAAATAAAACATATATTTTACAATAGCATATGTTAAACATGTTCCCTATTTATCCAATATGGAGATATTCACTGCGCACAATTACAGTTGGTTTACCACAATGTCACTTATGACAACCTAATGGAAAAAGTGGAAGAAGACACCAAGGAGGGCCAGTTGAGAGGGTCTCCACAGTTCGAATACAAAATTGCTAGTTCAAATATGAAGGAAAAAAATAGAAAAATGATGGATTTCTTGATTTTAAGACAATTTGAATTCTACGACTCAAATTCTGAAATTAGATTGATTTATGTCTTTTAGTACCAAATGTAGGCAAAGAGTATAAGGTGCAGAGCGTTACCCAAAGCTCTAAGCACTGTAAACAATTTTTTTGTAAGTATAAATATGATAAGGTTTTACGTGGCTGGTAGTGCCAACACTCAATCACTTCACATGCATTAGGAGATTTCGGATGAATAAAGACTTGTCACTGCTGTCCTGAGCATTAGGCCTGAGTCAAATGTAATGGCCAAATAAATGGAGTAATTTCCCTATTTTCGCATTACTTTTTTGATGCAAAATCACTGAAAATTAAACGATTGCGCCCATTTGCGTAATTTTGAGTAATTTGGCACTAAAATTGTCCGCAGAAACCCATGAGCAATGAACATAGCAGGTGCAAGCTGCTGCTGGCTGCTGCTGTTCATTCGCTGTTACTTTTAGGAGTCTTTACTTACTGTAAAATGCATTCTCTGTTCCCTTTTGGCTGCTAGGGTATATGTTGCAGAAAATAATGCTAAATCCTGGGTTACTCTCCTCGTGTACTTCCTCGTAATCGCATGGAATTTTTCTGTAATTTCAAGCAATTTCGTACAGCTGATTATGTGAGTTAAGCCCACCCCTACTAAATATTAAATAAATATAGCTGCAATGATGCCCAAGAAGCTGGCAATTTAATGTGTCTCTGTTCATAAGCTTGGCTGAGGATATCAGGAAAAAGGCCACCACATCCTTTTTGATTACCGCTCTGCAAGGAACTTGCAGCCACCATGCATTTTATGCTTCGTACCTCCAAGTAACACACGTCCAATGATGTCTGAATTTCCCCATTGCTTTGACCTGGAAATGGCTGTGATGATGAGCTGTGCCAACGCAGCCACAGTCAAGAAGTAATATTAGTAAATGAGCATGGCCCTTGTTAATGATTTTTCAAAATGCTGGTAACAAAGCTTGATTGGCCCAAAAAAATACATTCTTCTTTTGAAAAGGAAGGATGTAATATTGCAAATACACATCCTCCTAATATGGTTCAGGTTTTAAGAAGACACTGTTCCCACTACATGATATTGTGGAGCCCAATATGCCTCTTGCTTGCAGAAGAAAGACAGGGCAATGCACAATCAAGAACATGTCAAGGAACAAAAGTTGCCGCCGGTATCTACACCATTGGGTTTTCCTTTCAAAGCAGTGAACAGAACTGAAACTGTAGCAGTTTTTTGGATTGGGTTTTCACTAATGCGCAGTCTCGTGGCGCATGGCTGTATCTACAATTGCTGGGGTCCCAAACACTTGTTGAGGTTGATTTAGCTCAGTGGCTTAATGCAGGCCCATGCAGCCTCGGCGGTGCGGAGGGGCCCCCACTCTTTAAATATCCCCATTTACCCTGAGACCTATAAATCTATGTGACATATGGGACTCTCAGGGGACCCTCAAAACATTCTGCAGGTTGGCGTACATCATTGTGTGTTAAAACACTGGACTTGCCTTGGTTGTTAGGCCTGACGCTTGTGTGCACAATTGCTCTAGACCGAAAATGGCTTATTAAAAAAAAGTAAAGTGAGTCAAGAGGTACCAAGCCAATAATCTGCTTTTATAGGTATTATCGACTATGAACAAAAATACTTTATAGAGATAATTTTTTTACAGAACTAAGGGGCATATTAACAAGCCTGGCGATAAAATTATCGCCGCTTTAGCTGCAGAAAACGGCCGCTAAAACGGCGATAATGGGCTTGATAATATGCTCTATGGAATTCCAATTGAAGCCCATGTCAGATGTGAAGGACGTCTAACATGGGTTTCAATTGGAATTCCATAGAGCATATTATCAAGCCCATTATCGCCGTTTTAGCGGCAGTTTTCTGCCGCTAAAGCGGCGATAAGTTTATCGCCTGGCTTGTTAATATGCCCCCAAAACTCTTGTCAAACATTAAAAACGAGTAATGGTCCTTCTGAAACTCACGAGGCAGAACAATTTACCGATACATGGGCTGTTACGTGAAACCTGCCAGGGACCTCTGGCAGGGCCGACAGATCATCCATAAAGCACCGAAGCAGGCTTTGCGTCCATGAATCTTTACTAGCTGGGTATGAATTACGGTCCCGAAATTATTCCTGGTTTGGCACTCTGCGCAATTTACAGGAGGAATAAATTCTCCGTTTTGAAAAAAATAAGTGCTTACTGAAGGGTGAAAGACAGATGGTATATTTTATTGTGCAGGAGCAGACAGTAATTTCATTGTTCATGAAAGCGGATCATACGACAGGCAAAATTAAAAAATGAATAGTAATGCACCTGTGACTAACAGATTCATGGTTGGGAATAGTGTCGGCATTAATGAACTGAAGCAAGCGGAATAATCGGATCTCAGGTGAACAAACATTATTAGGCAATACAGGGAAATTCATTTGTCTCTGCTTTAAGAGAATGAATTGCTGAGCAAGCAGTGCTGTGAGTCGAGCCTGTAACCTGCAGGTTAACTACTGATCTCTGAAGTGGGCTGATATAGTTTGCCATTTAGTGAAGAGGAAGAAATTCCTATAGAACAAACATGGTGTTTCTGAAAAAACACAGCAACTATATTTAAAGCTATTCTTCCTCTCAGTCAAATGTGTTTCTATAGAAACAGCAACTCCTTTAGAATGATGCACCCCGCTTGTTGCTGTGATTCACTGTCTAACATTGCAGGTTTTCGATAGCAACTGACGGGAAAAAAAGCATAGGGTGAAAAGAGACAGGGTTGGGTATTTGAGAAAACCCACTGGCAATTGTTTAATGAAATTTTTAAAAAACTGACAAAGCCAATATTTCGGGCTAAGACGCATTAAAAGAAACGAAGTTGCCCGCTAGAAATACATTATCCTAATATCCACTGGCGTTAGTAGCTGATTAAAACCTCTTTCTCTGAATTCAAAAATTTCAAGTTGTATCAAGTCAAGTCAATACAAAGTTTATTGTATAGATTACTTAAAATCATGACAATAGAAACATTTAAAAAGAAGAAACATAGTATACAAAGGCAAAAGAGGATAATGGTTCCTTGCAAGACCCTATGGTGTAGCTGGCATATAATGCCCGAAAAAAGAAAACTCTTGGTGTACAGGCTTTCGCTCTACCTTCTTCCCTTTCCCTTATCTTTTATGGAAATAATGAATAAAAAAGAGTAAAAAATCTACCATAAAATGGATTAAGTGTTTCATCTAAGAAAATACTCAATTACAGAGTGGTCAGACTCTACAATGTTTAATGTCCGCGATCCAAAAGCTAAGAGTTAACAGTTCATGATCATCTCAGTGCTTTGTTGTGAGTTTTTAAGGAAGTCCTGTACTGCTTTGAAAAATTTGCCTATTTTTCCCAATTTGAGGGGAACCATGGTGCTAAAAATCCAGTTCATTGCATTAATGCATGTTCTTATACCATGAATTAAGAAGAGTGGCTTTAATAAGGATCCGCGGTAGTTGAGCAACATCGGACAGCTGAACAGTAGATGTAAAAAAGTTGCCGAATTGTAGCCGCAAAGTCTACACTTAAATACTTTAGAATGCAGCGGCCAGTTAGGATTAAAGTCTTTGATGTGTAATGCCAGCATCCTTTCTGCCAAAATTTGGGTCAGGCAAGCTTTCCCTATTGTTCAGTTAAGATAAGGTTGTGCCCCGAGTCCAACTTGGCTGTCATTGTTGTATGATGCTGCCAGGGCCCTTAATGGCGGTGTGGAATACATTTTTTGCAAGTCCGTGGTCTTAGAAAGTGGTTTGGTCTGTTTTTTCATGATTCTTTTTATTGCAGTAGACGTAAGTGAAGAAGTGTTTAGAGTGGCCAGGTCGATTTGTAGAGTTACTACTGCCGTCCTTAAATAAGTGGACCAAAGGTTGATTTTATGTTTGAAAATGTCTTGCAAAATACCTTTCAGGGTACCCGGCAATGCTGTAGTGCATCTATCGCAGTACTTTATAAAAGACCCCATACTACACCATGCGATGCCCTCCAGGCCAAATTCAAGTCTCACCAAGGGTCCCCTGGTGTAATAGGGCAATTTAAACACTCTTTTATATATTTTAAGGTGTAGTTTTTGATGGTTTTGGTGAGTTGACCTGGAAAGGCCTCTCTGCCGTAAGTAATTGCGGATGGTAATACTGCCTTGAGCACCTTTCTGATTGGCGCTGAGGAGGGGCTTTCAAGGGCTGTATATAATTGGCAGAGTCTAGTAGTTATTAATGCTGCCTTATCCTTTAGGTGGCGTTTGTGTGTTGTTGATGCACCATTTACAGGAAATCATGTGCCCAGATAGTTATAAGATTTGGCTCCAGAGATTTTTAAGGTACCCAGGGACCAGTTATTACTTATTTTTTGTAGCGTCCTTCCAAAGGATAGCACCTGTGTTTTGGCTTCATTTACTTTCATCTTGTTTACACTATTGTATAAGTGAAGAGAATGTAATGCTCTCTGGAGTCCCATTTTTGAGTTGTCAAGGAGGACGATGTCATCCGCATATTGCAATATTGTGATCTTAGTATTGCCTATTTTTAGAGGGATTAAATTAGCGTTGATAAGTGCCCGGGATATATCCGCTGTATATAAATTAAACAACATTTGGAGCAAGGACGCACCCTTGCTTTAGCCCTTGGTTGGTGTTAATCTTCTGCGGTGTCTGAAAACTTGACCCTCACCCAGGTTGATATGTATAATGATATGATGGCATTGAGGAGGCCTCTGGGAACCCCACACCTGGAGTTTTCTCCATAAGATGCCTCTGTCCACCAGATCGAAAGCAGATGAATAGTCCACGAAGCATGCGTAGAGGCTGTTGTCTTCTGTTTTTTTGCCTGGTGGACAAGATAGGATAAGGTGAATATGTTATCCAGTGTGGAGGAATTGGGTCTAAAGCCAGTTTGGCAGAAAGGAATTATTGCATTTGTTGTTGCCCAAGCCTCTAGATCTTTTAAAAGTGCGGCTGCCTATGTCTTAGCCTCGATATCCAGTAAGGCTATCAGCCAAAAATTGCAGGCATTCTGTCTATCGCCCTTTTTAAAAATTGGGTGTAATATTGAACCTTCCAGCTGTCGGGCACTTGATAGAGTTTGGTGCAGATTGTAAACAGTGAGGAAAGTATTGCGGACCATAATGACAAGTCTTCTTTGAACAGTTGGGCCGGGAGGCCATTTGGACCAGGTGTACCTGAAGATCTTGTTTTGCTTAGTGCCTTTTGAATACTGTTAGTCATAAATATGGAGATACAATTGTCTGAGTCATCAGAAAGATCTGAGTGTTCAGGCTGAAAGACTCCTGGTTGATCGACTACATAAAGGTTATTTACATGCAAAGACCACATGGCTTCAGTGATGGAGTTGCTCCTTATGACTTCTTGGCTTGTTTTGTTTTTGATGTATCTCCATAGGTCTGCCTGAGTATGTTTGCTCAAGATTGAGTGGACGTATTGCCAATCCTTTTCCGTTGGCTGATTTTTTTCCTGACATATCAGTAGCCTATGCTGTTTTCTTGCACCTTGGAGTTTCAAAGACAGGTCAGCTTTGACTTGTTCGTTCCGAGTTTTCTTACGTGCCGTCGTCACCTTGCGAATGTGCCATGAGCTAGCCAAAATTGTTTGATTTTTATTAGTGGGTTTTAACTGATGTTGCCCGGGGCCTGTTTGTGGATTAAGTAATTTACGGATGCCCCTAGTGATGGGAGCCCAGTGAGTTAATAGATATTCGCCACTTTGGGCTTCCAGGGAATGGCCAGTAGCAGCTTTCCAAGATGCTAGGTTCCGTAGATTGACGTGGCCCCATTTTATTCTTTGAGTTAGATGTAGTGTTTTGTCATTGCAGGAAGTGCCCAGAACCTTGTGGCCTTTGCATTTAGGTAGATTAATGTTAAAGGTTGTGCGAAGTGGAAGGTGGTCACTGTCATTTGAGAAATGCACTTTAAAGCTCACACGGTGGTTCGTAAGTTTCACTGAGGCAAAAACATAGTGGATGGTACTTATTCCCCTGAAGGCCTTCAAAAGTTGAGATGATGGTTCTAGATTGTTAGCTAAAATCTGTACGGATTGTAGGCCATGTTTACTACTCTTGGGTGTAAAGGATATATTGACGCTCATACAGAAGTTGCACTAAAGTTTTCCTAAAAAATACTACATTTGGTGCATCCAAAAGATAAGGGAAGATAACGCCCTACTTCCCACACTCAATTTAAGGATTGAACAATTTTTTAACAAAGTTCTTGGAGCACACAAACACTTCTACATTCAATTTACAAAGTATAAATTGCAAAACAAAACAACAATCGGTTGGGCTCTTATTATTCCCTTCTTTTTAATATCGTGAGGTCATCCAATCCCTCTTGGCAACGCGTTTCGCCGTGGTAGGGATAACCTACGGATTCATCAGGGCTAGAAATAATATAAAGCGAACATTTGTCATGATATTCTTAAGCACATCACAAAAGTGCCATTAGAGCCCACATCTTTTTGACAGCCTTGTGTATAGGGACTATTTGTGCCTACACCATGTGCAACATATTTTAACACATTTAAACCGCAAGTGAAATTTCTTTCTGATTCGTGCACATTCTTGAATTTGTATAAAAAGCATATACATTGTATATTACTAATGTTTTCTTAACATCCAGTTCATGAAATCATGACTATACCATAACACCCTGCCCGCTTTTTGCACTTTCGTTATTTCCTCTCTTCGCGAGAGTCATGTTGTTTTTTCTTTGCACTCCTATGTTAGAACCACTCCTGCCGTCTTCAGGATAAATCCCATGCTGATTGCGACCTATGTTCACAACTTCTAGGTTCGTCTCAGTGTTTTATTTCCGCGCTTTATGCCCGGGTCCTGATTCATGAGCACTTTCTTTTAGCATTCTTTGTCAGCCTCCATGCACGCTATGTTTAGGAAATTCCGGGAGAGGTTTCAGTTTCATGATTTTATAGTTGCGGTATGCACATTATCACTCCCGCACGCTTTCTACTCTAAGGTCTGTTTTAGCTGTCTGGCACCTCGCGTCTTGCGCTCAGGGATCTATGCACTAACATTTTCAACAAGCTTACACTTTTGTAATTTTTAGGAACCTTTGGGAGAGGTCTCTGTTTCACTGCCTTTTCACTATTTTTGCGTTCCGGTATGCACATTATTATCATGTTTATTGGATTCTCACATGCGTCGCATCTTATTGAATTTCTGCATTGGTAGCTACAGTACACACTCCTCTAAGGTTACATGTGGACACATAGCTCCTGAGGGTACCGTTTGGTATTGATGGCTTAACCTATATGAGTATATTGAAACTACATTGTTGTATAATTGCTTTGTATATAAGGGATTTCTTGAAGTCAAATGATTTTATTTTCATTTACAGTGGCCCCTGAGGAAGGGACAGGAGGTCCCGAAATGCATCGGACCGAAATTCACCAATCGTCACCAATTTTATTACAATGATGATATTGTGACTATGTTCGATTTATGTTGTATTGACAGTCATGCTGTTTCTAACAATTGAGTCATGAAGCAATGACAAAAGAATTTAGAAAGACTTTATAACCCTTAAATCTGCACATGAGCAAAAGTAAAAGATGATTTATTGAAAGATTATTGTGAAATTATTAATTTGCGTTTTTGTTATACTGTATGAAGCTGAGAAACTGCATGTTAAAATTTAGTACAGTGAGACAATGAATTGCTTAACGCAGTGCGCCCGGTCTATTCAAGATACTTTGCCTTGAGTCACCCCTTAGCACCACAGGAATTGACATCATAGAAAGTGGCATCACAAGCCACGACTTTACAGGAAGTGGCATCACAAGAAGTGACATCAGATCTAAAGCCCTCACATATATGTTTAGCAGATTTATCATGTGTCTGTTTGAGCGCATTGTGGGGATAATAGCACAGTGATCTATGGAAGATGATGTGTGACTTCTACACCTTGCAATCCCCCAGTTTTATGTAACACATCCTGTGCATTAATTTACAAACATGTAATTTATTGTACATGTAATATGCATGTGTTTATGTAAAGCGCTCTGACACCCTGCATTGGAATGAGTAGGACTATACAAGAAAAAATAGTGGTACTTAAATTATTTCAACGCCTCTTCAGGGGAAGTAAGTTCTATATAAATGCAATTAGTTTTGTTGTTAATACTGGGAAAGACCAACACAGCTGACATTCTTACAGTGCATGCATATCTCCTAAACAGGGACTGAACTAAGTGAAAAGCTGCCTCTCTTAAGTATGTGTGAAGTGTTAACAAGGTGTGAGCCTTTGTTTCCCCACCACTTCATTTGCATCAGGTGTGAGGCTTCTGGCTGCTCCCAGCCAAGAGACTCGAACAAAAGGAGGTCTGATGACCCCTCAGATTCAGCCTTTGTTATGGGCCCAGCAGGAGTCTTAAATAAGAATGCCCCGTCCTGTCCCCGCCTGCACATTGTTGCTTGTTGCAGCCAGAAAAGCAGACAATGTGCTGTCCCTGCTGAAAGTGTCCCGGTGTTTGGAAATTACACTGGGACGAGTTCAGCACATTATTCATTGGGGCCCAAATTCTTGGCAGGGTGGACGGCGTTCACCCTGTGAAAAAAGTGGGTGCAGGCCATCTACCCACGTGTACCCCCGACTCCTGCCCTGGTGTTACTTCATTATTTTGCCATTTCTGCACCAGTTAACACTGTACAAGAATAGGTTACACCTCATTAGTACCAGTTTAACACCCAAACATAGCAATAAGCAACAGAAAGGTGACCAGTGAACATTTGTAAATGGCCTTCCAGTGCATGGGAACACATGTCACTATGATTTTAGTAACCTTTGAACCGTTTGAGCTAGAAACAACTTTTTAAAAATAAATATGCAGATTATACAGAGGAAGGTGAACTAAGTGGCAAATGTGACAGATCCACAATTATGTGAAAAACTCTATGGCCGCACAATTGCATAATTCTGGTGGCCCTGCTTATGAGGCAGCTCCATCTCCTGACAGGGAAAAGGTTACCCACGCTTTTCTTTTATTCTTATTGTAACTTAAACACAAGTGAGATAAAAGGTCCACTGCCTGTCTTCCTTTCAGTCTTCAGTCACAACAAGAGAATGTGACCCAGCAGGAGGTAAGCCGTAATTTGAACAATGCAGTGTTGTCTGTTTGTTTTCAAAACTGATCCATTTATGCGATTAAGCAGTGGTGCACTTGACAGTACACGCATTTCCCACTCAGGTGCTTTAGCTGGGGTAGGAAGCTTTCCTGTTTCCTGTAGCCTGGTAGAGCCGTCTCACACAGAATCGCTGAACTTAGTGCTAGTTTTGAGCGTGCGCAAAGTTCAGCACACAAGCACTGGCATGTTTTTTAATGGGATTTTGGTCTTCCGAAACAAGACTTTTTTTTCTTTTGTTGCAGATTTTTATAGTGTAAACTTGACCCAAAGGTATTGGAGCGCTTTACATGAGCACCAGTTACTTTACACAAGGACACATTAATTTTTTTTGGTAGGCGTGGGGAGATTAAGCGATTTGCCCAGAATCGCAGGATGTTGAGTCGACCCCATTGCTCGAACCTTGGTTTCCCGGCTCCAAAGTCGGCAGTCTAGCCGTGAGACCACATCCTCTCCCTTGGCATCCTCTCTTGCTTGGCTACCTACTTAAACAGGAAGAGGCAGCTCGAGCACATCTTTCAAAAACAATGGAGTTGGTTCCCGAACTTCTGCGGCAGGACAGAGTGCTGATGATAAAGTGTTGTCTGTTTCCAGATGCGACTTGGTGACGGTCATTTATGAGGATATTTCATCTGCCTTGGCTCAATCAGCTGCTAAAAGGCTAAAACTGTTCTCAGTTGAAGAAGTTCCTGAGGTTTCAAGACATGTTGAAGCATGTAAGGGAAATGATGGATTTCCAGGAGAAACAACTTCAGGATGAAGAATTCCTCTCCAATACAAAACTCCATCAGCTGATGTTTTCCTTATTCACAAGGTCATTGAAGGTGTCTTCTTGAAGGAGTTAAAAGACATTGATAGACGGGGCGTGGCTTGACGCCCAATGGAGATGGTGGTCCGCGGGTGAAGCTCTCCGGCGGATTCCAGAGTTGTCACGCTTCTGACCCATTTCGTGGAGGTGTGAGGACGGACCTGCGCAGATACAATTTTAAGGCAGTGCCGAACTAACGCCGGCTCGCTGCACGCCACGATTCCTCCGGTGCACGATTCATTCGTCTTTCAACTAGTATCCATTCACTGGGTTCAGAGCCGCATTTTCCTACACCGCCCGATTGAATACACGGAACTCGCCATACCCTTGATGCCGTGTCCGTGTGGTTATTAGTCATCCACAGTGCTATACCGTACACTGCCTTAAAATTGTATGTAACCAGTCCTGATGATGGCCTAGACTTCTACAGGCCGAAACGCCGTCGACTCCAACAGCGTTACTTTTGGCGCCCTCTTGCTATGGACATCTAATTCATTGTTCTTCATATTCTTTCACCATTGATTGTTTGGATGTCCTAATTTTTGCAAAATGTATTGTATCATTTTATTCCTTGTTGCGCCCTATATCACCGCTGTATATACCTCTTCACGTGTCACTTGCGCCGTCACAACTTTCACGAGCACTTGTGCACAGTATTCTATCGGTTACATTTCCAGTAATGTAACGCAGTGCTTTCTGTCCATGTGTTTTGCACATATGATGTTTAATATGTCCAACATGCTTTAAGTAATTCGAATACAATGTTCAACTTATTTTTGTCTCCCTGTGTCTCTCCCCACGTTGATTTACTCCTTAACAGACACTATTTGTGCTTACTATATTTGTTCCTTAAAATGAAACCCACATTGAGACATTGTCATTTGATATATTTCTTCATTATGGCACTGAGGTTTGTTGCTGCACAGCGCTGCTATATAATTTTTGCATGAACTGTGGTGCTGATGCTTGGCAGCCATTTTGTGTTGTCCAGTCAGCTCCTTCAATGACTGCATCCCCGAATTCTTCGTATAGCTGACTGGAAATTGGCTTAATCATTCTCTGTATTGGCTGTTTTATAAGATAACAGCATTTTTTGGCATTTTAGGCACTATCAGACAACTTAAAACTTTTACTGAGGATTTTGTGACTATTGTGTCTGAGCGTCCATTTTGTGAATTTCAGCGAATCTTCTCAGAGAGTATTTTTCTTCATCTCCTGGCAGTTTTACTGGAGGAAGAATTCTTCGGTTAGCATTTTATTGGCAGAACAAGAGTAATTCGTCCTTTTTCTTCCAAGAAGCACACCTTCATAAAAAATTGCAAAATTTTTACTGAATTCTCAAAATTTGAAGACTCTCTATCATCTACACTTCAGTGCTTTGAGACAAATATGGATCCTCCCTCTGTAAACCCTGGGAAATCTAGCTCTAAACGTCTTAAAAAAGATCCTCCCTCACCGCCTAAGTCAGCCTCGCCTGTCTCTATGGAGCTTTTGCTTCAGGAGATCAGAGCCCTCCGACCTTTTATGGAAGAGACTATTACCAAGCTGCAAACTCTCACGGATAATTGGTCTCAAATGGACACAAGGGTCTCCGCGGTTGAGAACACTTTTGCTTCCTTAAAAGAGTCCTGCGTTAAAGTCTCTCAACTAAATTCTCAGGTCTACACGCTTCAAAAACAGGTCGAGGATCTCAAAAATCGTAATAGACTAAACAACCTACGTATTTATGGCCTGGGAGAAGGTCTTGAGGGATCTGACCCAATCACCTTTTTCAAATCTTTTCTCCCTAAACTTCTTCATCTGCCTGAAGGGACTTTACTTAACATTCAACAAACTCACAGGCTGGGACGTCTTCCATCTCATGTTTCTCCTTCACAAAGACCAAGAGGAGTCATCATATACTTCTTGGAGTACACTGACTTGCTGAAGGTACTTTCAGCGGTTAAAGCTTCTCCAAGAATTACATGGCCAGGCTCATCTTTATTCTTCACGTAGGATTATGCTAAAGCTACTGCAAAGACGGCGAAAGGCTTTCCATAAAATGAGAGCTGATCTGCGATCCATGGGAGCTCGTTATGTCCTTTTTCATCCATGTCTTTTTAAAGTTACGTATAATACCAGAACAACTACGTACGAGGATCCGACACGTTTACAAAGCTTCATTAATTCTTGCAAAACGGTTGCTATGGATTCTTATGGACCCTCGACTTCTTCTAACACATGATAACAGTTTTCCTTTCACAGGTTGCTCAGTTTCTGTTGTCTCTCTTATGATACCCTGTTATTCGAGAATGGATTATATATAGTTTTTTTGTCATACTTGCTGTTTCTACAAAGTTATGTTTTTCGCCCAAACTTGTTTATCTTCATTGTTGTTGTTCTTATTACTATTTGATCCAATATATGCTCTCATCTCCTCTTCTTTTATTTAACCTTATTCTTTTATTTGTCGTCTTCACAGATTTTATGCTCCCCTATCGTGATGTCTCCTTGAGCCTCCGTTTGGCTGCCCCCGGATTTGTGGCCTTCTCCAAGTGGTTTCTTCCCCCCTCCCGTGTATTTTTGAGTCTTCCTTTTGTAGGTATGTTACCTTCTTGCCTTGTCTTTGACTTGTTAGTCGTAGTCTTTTTTGTTTTTGTTTTTGTTATATTGGTTGGTATTTTTTCTTCTGATGGTGTCTTCTGTTTCCTTCTTATCTTTTCACTCTTATCGATATTCCGGTCATTACAATTGTTACTTTCCTTATTCTTTTGTCCTCCTATTGCTTATTTACCTGGTCTCTCCCTTTCTTCATTCCTATATTCTTTTCTCGTTCTTTTTTTTGGCTATTCAATATATTTACTTCTCTTTGCTCTAATATTTCCAGTTTATTTTCCTTATTTCACAATTTATATAGTTGTCTTAATGAATTGGATTTATATTTGTCAATTTTGGTTCTTTTTCTCTTTTATTACTTATGTTACTAAAATTGATTACATGGAATGTTAAGGGTTTACATTCTCCTATCAAGAGGCAGAGAGTTCTGACTCAGTTAGCTAAATTGGATGCTGATATTGTATTTTTACAAGAAACTCACCTCTTGGCTACAGAATCATTAAAGTTAAAAAAAGGTTGGGTGGGGGAGATTTTCTTCTCCCCAGGTGATGGGAGACGAAATGGAGTAATGATACTATGTCGCAAATCCCTTTCGTTTTCATTTGTGTCTCAAGAATCAGATACGGATGGCAGATGGGTGAATGTCAAATTGTCCTTGAAGGGGGTTCTTGTTTCTCTTTTGAATGTTTATGCCCCTACAGGTGGTGCACCCTCTTTTTGGCCTACGTTGGCTAAACAAATTACACATTCTATAGAAGATAATTTTATTTTTAGCTGGCGACTGCAACCAAAGTTTTGACCCGTTTATTGACAGAAACTCCAAAGTCTCCTTTGTTCCCAACAAACCACACAAGTCTTTTGTACATGCTATCTCTCAACATAAACTTCTGGATGCCTGGCGTCTTTGTAATCCGACTACCAGAGAGTATACTTTTTATTCCCCCTCTCACCATACTCAATCAAGAATTGATTATATATTTGTCTCACACAACATTTTGCAAACTCTTACAAATGCAGAGATTGGCCCTATTTTATTGTCAGATCCCGCCCCAGTTTCAATTGGCCTTGACATCCTTCCTAAGGTCACCGGTCCCAGAAGATGGCATTTTAATAATGCCCTCCTCTTAGATCCAAAATTTACTGCTTTCTTCACTACCTTTTCTAACAAGTTTTTTGAAGTAAACCAAACCCCCTCTATGCCTCTTGTCACTGTATGGGATGCATTCAAGGCCTCAGCAAGAGTTTTTATAATAGGCTTTGTTGCTTCAAAACGGAAATCTTCCCGTAAGCTCACTAAAGATCTCCTTCAGGAAATTAAGTGTTTGGAACATACTTATTACACCTCAAACTCGAAAGAATGTCTCACAGCCCTCATAAATGCAAAATTACAATTCAATAAAAAATCAACGGAAGATGCCTCATTATATTTGTTTAAATCCAGTGCGAAGTTTTATGGGGGTAAGAATAAAGCTGGGAAAATACTGGCCAATTATTTAAAAATTAAACACAATAAGTTAAATATGGAATCAAAGTCAAAGTCAAAGTCAAAGTTTGCTTTATTCGGTTAAAATATTAAAACCATCAAAGCACAGGACAGAAATTCATGATACAGGCAATTGCAATTACAGAAAAATTATTAACACAAAAAATAAATACAATACAGTTTGGCGCGAAGTACAATAAAAGTATGTCTTTCAATTAATTCATTCATTCAATAATAAAAAATTCTAAAAAATAATTTCTCCTTAAAAGACTCCATCTACGACAACATGTTAAGCGCGGTGCTCATTGGCGAATAACTATATAAACTGAGCCCTGTTTCTAGCTCTTAAGGCACCCACGATGAAGCAAGCAACCCCAAAACAAGTCAAAGGAGAGTCCAACATTTGTAAATAGGTCAATGCAGGCCTTGCTTGCTTAAATTGACAATTCTTCAAAATCGGCAAGATATATTTTTTACGCTGAGAAGAGTAAAATTTACAAAAGAAAAACATGTGCAACAAATTTTGTTCAGAGATGTTGTCACAAGGACAGGGCCCCAGAGTTCCCTCTTTAAAATATCCTTTTGGGTATGCCAAGAGCCAAGGGAGCAAACCATGCTTAAACCTTATTAGCAAAAACATATGGAAAGGTTTGTTAATGTAGGTTAAATAGGGCTGAATCTCACTACCTGAACTCAACATAACAAACCTCCTAACTGTCGGTTTCCCCAGCTCATCTCCTTCCCTTGACGACATTGCTCTGGACAAAAATTGGGTCTTAATGGCCTTGATTTGCTCTTTACTCAGTACACAAGGACTGGTAAACAATTCCAGACAGCCAAGTGATTTCAAGTTGTTTTTAATGTAGCATAACCATGGGATAGACAAGGCTTTTTCCAAGGACAAGCAATCTTCGATAATTTGTTGGTTTAGGTTTGGTGGCTGTTGTGCCCAAACCCTTAACCAACCTAATAGCGGTGCCACAGCTATTTGGTCAGTAACATATCCCATCCCCAAATCCTCATGAAAGTTAAAAATAGAAGCGGAGGGGGGGAGAGACAACAATTTCCGAAAGATGGAATCGATTTATGATGCTCAATCAGTTTTAAACTTTCAAGATGCTGAGATTTTGAATGAGTTTTCTCTCTTTTACAAATCATTATATACTTCTGAAACACAGCCCTCTAATCTTTCTCTTTCCCATTTTATTTCCATCATCCAGAAATCTCAACATAATATACCTTATTTTCTTCCCTAGAGCGCGATTTAACCCGCCAAGAACTATTAACAGCTCTTCAACATCTTAAAAAAGACAAAGCCCCGGGACCGGATGGCTTCACTGTAGAATTTTACCAACACTTTTCTAAACTCTTATTGCCCAAGCTACACTCCCTAATTACTTCTCTTAGCACATTAGGCATATCCTCAGGCTCTTTCTCAGAAGTACATATTTGTCTCATCCCCAAGGCTGGTAAGGATTCCAAACATTGTAAGAATTATAGGCCCATATCCTTGGTCAACATCGAGTATAACATTTTCGCTAAGGCGCTGGCCATACGATTGGACTACTACTTATCTGATCTGTTAGGAAAAGAGCAATCTGGATTCGTCAAAGGTAGATTCATAACTGATAATACGCGCCTCCTTTTTAATGTTTTATCTAAGTCCTCTTGTCTAAATCACTCCCTAGCGGCGATAGCATTAGATGCCGAAAAAGCATTTGATAGAGTTGAGTGGACTTATCTGTTCCACACCCTCAATTGGTTTAGCTTTGGCCCTAAATTTATATCCCTGATTTCTCTTCTTTATTCTAATCCTCGTGCGGCTGTTTGCGCTAATGGGTTGGTTTCCCCATTTTTTGATTTGAAGAGGGGAGTACGTCAAGGTTGCCCTCTTTCCCCTTTCCTTTCTAACTTAGCATTGGAACCTTTTCTTTCTAAATTACGTCAGATCCCAAATTTGCATGGCTTTCAATTATCTAATTCCCATATTAAACTCGCGGCCTATGCTGATGTCATCTTGCTTTTTATATCACAACCAAACAACGCGATTCCTGCCTTTTTGGCGGAAGTACAAGCTTACTCTATTGTTTCTGGATACAAATTGAATGAAGATAAATGTGAAATCTTACCCTTAAACAAATTACCTACACTCCTTTCCACACCTAATACCGTCAATTCCTTTCTCAATTCAACAATTTGGCACAACAAAACCCTGACTATCCATAGTAAACCATTCTATTGGAAGACCTGGCGACAAAGAGGTTTAATATGGATTCATCAGCTATTCTCTAATTCAAATTTCTTGCCTTTTTCATCACTCAGCCAATTATTTAGCTTGAAGCCCATATTTGTACATAAATACAATTTTCTTAGGAAAGCAGTGATGGATAAATACATTCAGATATCTACCACTCCTACTACTTCCATTGCCTCAGGACCCTCCTCACAACTCCACACTCTGTTAAAAACCATTCCCAAAGCTTCCACTATATACCGTTATCTACAAGACACAGGAAACACTAGGCAGAAATCCAAAATAGAAGAGGTATGGGAACGGAATTTTGTATTATCTTGGCCAGTGTCTTTATGGAACAGTTTATGGATTAAGATACGTAAATCCTCTACAGCAGCTAACATAGTACAAACATTGTTCTTTGTTTATAATAGACTTTTATTTACACTGAATGTTTTAAGCGAAACATTTACGAATGTACCAGATACCTGATGGACATGTTCTTCTCCAAATGTTGATTTATTACATATGTTATTCTCTTGTCCAATTGTATACAATTTTTGGGAACAGGTATGGTCCCAAATGAACTTAATTTTTGGAACTGACATTTCTTTTTCCATTACCCATGTTTCTTAGGTAGTCTCTCATCTTGCTGGGAGAACGTTGCACTTAATGTTAAAATTATTGATTTATTATTAGCGGTTGCTTTTCAGCAAATCACTGTAAACTGGAAAGATTTTAAAAAAAAATCCTATAAAGAATGGTGGTACGCTGTTTGCCATAATCATAGATTAGACACCTCTTTTGTTTATCCTTTACATTTGGCACCGAAACGTCTGGATTTGTGGGCACCTGTTACAATGTACCTAGAGGTGTGTGCCAGACGTCATTTCCAGATGCAACCATCTCAGCAAGAAGTTCTTAAACCCCCTTGATTCCCTTATACGTTCCTAGATTATTTGTTATTACACGGTTTTCTATGATCCATTTATTTTGTTTTGTTTCTCATGCTTGTAGTTATCAGTCCAATTCCTTTATTCTTCTTTTTTGCAGTAAATCCTATTGCAATGACTTGACCTTAACATTGTGAACTATGTATCAACACTTTTATTTTTTATCAATAAAATTAATTTTTTGAACAAAAAAAAAAATACATTGATAAAGACAGTTTTCCGCATTTCTTTGAAAAAAAAAATGTTTTGCAGTCTTTTGAGGAAAAGTTTCCACAACAGCCTAAAGTGAATTCAATATTGCCAAGCATGGCCACTCCATCCTCTCTGGCCTCTGAGGAGGCGTCTTTGTTCGATACAAATGATAAAAAGGTAGAAACGTCATTGAAAAGAGCATATGAAACTTCATTTTTTACATTAGGGCTGAAACCTATGCTGCAAACTGTTCTCACATTTTATTGAAAGATTTCTAGTTCCTGTTTGATGCACTCCAAGGGCAGAAGGACAGAACAGAAATTCTTGCTAATATGGAAATCTTAGCATAGTTTTTATCTGGTGTTCCTTTTAACTTCTTATGGTCATCAGCAACAGCAGCATAAGGCTCAATCGCTGCACATCGTCATTTGTGGCACAAGATGTGGAAATTAGAGCAGTCCCAAAAGGCTTTTATCCCCAGTCTTCCATTCACAGGGATTCATTACTTTCTGCACAATTGGAAGATCTGCTCAAAAAGGCTGCTGAAGAGAAAAAAGGACTTGCAACTGTTTTGAACATATAATGCAAAGAATTCAAGTATAGTCAAACTTTATATTAATAAGCACCACTTTTGAGCCAGGCTCGTGGTCGGGGAGTCATGACAGGAGAAAAATCCTGACTACACCTGCAATCCCAACAGCGCCTGCAGCCAAATAAATGACAATAATTTTGATGCGGTGGGGGGTGAGGAGAATAAACCTCTTCTTTTCAAATTGGCAAATCTTGATATTCGACAATTGGGTGCTAAAAATGATCCCTGAAGGATATCAAATTGTTTTTTATGCTCCCCCCCCAAAAATGTTTTGTACAAAACTGATATCAAATTGTTTTTGATGCACACCCCCAAAAAATGTTTTGCACAAAGCTCCGCTACAAGGATTTCAGATCTTGCTTTAGAAACAAGCAATAGTTCCACTGCCACACCACCAACATCGGCAAGGTTTCTAGTCTAGTTTCTTTTTGGTGCGCAAACCAGACCAAACGTTCTGCCCTGTCCTGGATTGGTAATACCTCAACAAATTTGTAAAATACCTTCCATTAAAAATGGTGAGGCTGCAACAAATAAATCCAGCAATATCACAGCGAGATTGGATTGCCTCAATATACTAGAAGGACACTTATTTTCATGTCTAGTGCATCAGAATTCTCAGGTCACTACCATGTTAATGCTGTTGTCAGTAGCTATTACTTGGGAACAAATCAAAAGATTGCAAGAAGAAGTTTCAGAGGCAGAGCAGCAAGGGTGGATGAGAGCGGGATGTGTTTAAAATGCAAATTACATTTGAGTTTTAGCTGATAGAAGGCCAGTGTTGCCAGATAGCCTGATGTTTCCAAAGACACAACATTTCCATGGTCCTGCCCACATTGGAAGGGATGCAAGGGTTAGGTTGTTTAGACAGAACTGGTTTAATCCCTGATTCCAAATTCTAGCTGAGGAACTGTGCCATAGGTATGTGACATGTCAGCAGATGAATGTAGGGAAGGGAATCCCTGTAACATTGAGTCACATAGAAAGATCAGAAGGAGCCTTTAATTGGATGCAGTTGGACTTTATCGAAATGCCTGTTTGTAAGGGGCTAATGTGTGTATTGGTTATAGTGTGCATTTTCTCCCGATGGGTGGAAGCCTATGCAACACGGATAAATGACAGTCTCACTGTATCTAAACTGCTGCTACCCAGACTCATTCTGACATTCAGATTTCCGATTTCTATGGAGACAGACCGAGGAACCCATTTTAATAATGAAGGCCTTAGAATTCTGTGAGTGGCACTTCAAGTGGAATAGAGATTGCACTGTAGCTATTGTCCTGAGGCTTCAGAGATAGTTGAATAGGTGAATGATACACTGAAATTTTAATTGGCCAAATTCTGTGTATCTGCTTCTCTGAAATGGCCAGATGCTTTACCATTAAGTATGATGAGTCTATGAAGTACCCTTGACAGGAGAACTGGATTCACTATGTTTGAGATGCTCGATTACTGCAAAGGATCATCTGATGTAGTGTGTTCTGTTTCTTACCAGGTTGGAGCTGCTTCTGCCAGTCCACATCAGGAGCATAGCAGAGCCATAACCATAACCATGGCGACTGTGTTTTGGTAAAACAGCACAGGAACTAAAGAATCATCACAAGAACACTCAAATGATTCCGATAAAGGGTCAAGTGTGCGGAGGAAAAGACCCCTATGGAGATCAGAATGACGGAATGGTTGGAGGCAATTGAGATCTAGTGCGTCATTTGAATGTACACCACAAACCATCATTGAGGAAACAGAATCTAGTGGTATAAGCTAGACAGTGGAAGATCAACAGACACCAAGGAGATCCAAGAGATTGAGAGTATCTTGTCTCAGGTATTCTGCACCTGTTTGGACTTATTACTCAGCAAATGTGCCTAATGCATCAGATCAAAACCCTAAAGAACTGATATCGGATTCATTTGAATACTACAGCTAAAACTTGAATACCACTATTTTGTGGATTCAAAACTGAAGGAACTGTTGTCATAGGGTGATTGAATTTGGACTCCACATGACAGCTTTGAAGGAAGTTCCGGGCACGACGCACATAAGACACATGCACAATGTGTTTCCGGTTCCACGTGGGGGCAGGGCGAGGATCAGCACAGGGCCTTCTTGTCCTCCATACACTGTACCGCACTGTACTGAGCTGCACAACTGAATCACACCACACCGTACCACAGAGGCTGCCATAGGCCTCCAGCCTTTAACTCCCCCCCACTGGGGCAGCCTGGTGAGGAGACCAGTTGTGGCTTGTGGGGGTTTGTGGCTTCACTTGGTCCGGCTCTTCGTTCTGCTGTGACAGCAAGTGACACTAAAGGGGGTGGTGATGGACGGAGCATCAGAACCAATCAAACACTCACACCCAGTCAACTGATCTGGGTTTTGATCCATCACCGTTCTTTAGCCCACTCTGCCACCCCAGTTCAGACATGGCCATATGCAAATCAGTCTGACCCTGTGCCTCATGGGAACAGTCCGGCCCGAACTGCCAAGCCATGCCTTCCCTGGACCGGAAACAAGCTTCCTAGGACCGGTGTCTGGCCTTTCAGCCGTCTTCAGCCAGGCTTGCTTGAATCCAGTGGCAAAGTGAGCAAGGGACTCACGTCTGAGCATACCCTGCCAACTTATGGCGAATAAAGAGGTACAAAAGGGGGGTGGTGATGGACGGAGCATCAGAACCAATCAAACACTCACACCCAGTCAACAGATCTGGGTTTGATCCATCACCGTTCTTTAGCCCAATCTGCCACCCCAGTTCAGACATGGCCATTTGCAAATCAGTCTGACCCTGTGCTTCATGGGAACAGTCCAGCCTGAACTGCCAAGCCATCCCATCCCTGGACCGGAAACAAGCTTTCTAGGACCGGTTTCTGGCATTTCAGCCGTCTTCAGCCAGGCTTGCTTGAATCCAGTGGCAAAGTGAGCAAGGGACTCACGTCTGAGCATACCCTGCCAACTTATGGCGAACAAAGCGGTACAAAAGGGGGTGGTGATGGACGGAGCATCAGAACCAATGAAACACTCACACCCAGTCAACCGATCTGGGTTTGATCCATCACCGTTCTTTAGCCCACTCTGCCACCCCAGTTCAGACATGGCCATATGCAAATCAGTCTGACCCTGTGCCTCATGGGAACAGTCCAGCCTGAACTGCCAAGCCATGCCTTCCCTGGACCGGAAACAAGCTTCCTAGGACCGGTTTCTGGCATTTCAGCCGTCTTCAGCCAGGCTTGCTTGAATCCAGTGGCAAAGTGAGCAAGCGACTCACGTCTAAGCATACCCTGCCAACTTATGGCGAACAAAGCGGTACGAAAGGGGGTGGTGATGGACGGAGCATCAGAACCAATCAAACACTCACACCCAGTCACCAGATCTGGGTTTGATCCATCACCGTTCTTTAGCCCACTCTGCCACCCCAGTTCAGACATGGCCATATGCAAATCAGTCTGACCCTGTGCCTCATGGGAACAGTCCAGCAAGAACTGCCAAGCCATGCCTTCCCTGGACTGTGCTAATCCTATGCTTAAAATCTTTGATAGAAAAGCAGACATTTGAGGTGAGCAGATCTAGAGTGTCGCTGGTGTTGAGAGTGCTCTATACAGAGGCTGCTTTCCACCTAAACTTGAGAACTACCCAGAGTTCTCTGCTTCTTTTTTTGCATAATTTATTCGTCACTCAATGCCTGAAAGGGTATTTTTTTGACTTATACTGGGTGCTCCCTTGTGTCTGGACGAAGCTATACCTCTCTGGAGAGCTCTGGTTCGAGCGGGACACTGTGTCGGGGGTTTCTTTTGCTCGTTTCGGGTTGGCTTGGTTGGTGTTTTGCCGGTTCGGAGCTGTGGTGCTGTGCCTGGAGTGGTGGGTGGCTTTTGTCATTTTGCAGCTCGGCGGGGACAGCACTGTGCTAGTCCTATGCTTAAAGACTTTGCTGTAAAAATGGCAAAAGACTTTGTCCATTTCTATCTCGGCGTGGATAGCACTGTGCTAATCCTATGCTTAAAAACTTTGATAGAAAAGCAGACATTTGAGTTGAGCAGATCTAGAGTGTCGCTGGTGTTGAGAGTGCTCTATACAGAGGCTGCTTTCCACCTAAACTTGAGAACTACCCAGAGTTCTCTGCTTCTATTTTTGCATAATTTATTCGTCACTCTATGCCTGAAAGGGTATTTTTTTGACTTATACTGGGTGCTCCCTTGTGTCTGGACGAAGCTATACCTCTCTGGAGAGCTCTGGTTGGAGCGGGGCACTGTGTCGGGGGTTGCTTTTGCTCGTTTCGGGTTGGCTTGGTTGGTGTTTTGCCGGTTCGGAGCTGTGGTGCTGTGCTTGGAGTGGTGGGTGGCTTTTGTCGTTTTGCAGCTCGGCGGGGACAGCACTGTGCTAGTCCTATGCTTAAAGACTTTGCTGTAAAAATGGCAAAAGACTTTGTCCATTTCTATATCGGCGTGGATAGCACTGTGCTAATCCTATGCTTAAAAACTTTGATAGAAAAGCAGACATTTGAGGTGAGCAGATCTAGAGTGTCGCTGGTGTTGAGAGTGGTCTATACAGAGGCTGCTTTCCACCTAAACTTGAGAACTACCCAGAGTTCTCTGCTTCTTTTATTGCATAATTTATTCGTCACTCTATGCCTGAAAGGGTATTTTTTTGACTTATACTGGGTGCTCCCTTGTGTCTGGACGAAGCTATACCTCTCTGGAGAGCTCTGGTTGGAGCGGGGCACTGTGTCGGGGGTTGCTTTTGCTCGTTTCGGGTTGGCTTGGTTGGTGTTTTGCCGGTTCGGAGCTGTGGTGCTGTGCCTGGAGTGGTGGGTGGCTTTTGTCATTTTGCAGCTCGGCGGGGACAGCACTGTGCTAGTCCTATGCTTAAAGACTTTGCTGTAAAAATGGCAAAAGACTTTGTCCATTTCTATCTCGGCGTGGATAGCACTGTGCTAATCCTATGCTTAAAAACTTTGATAGAAAAGCAGACATTTGAGGTGAGCAGATCTAGAGTGTCGCTGGTGTTGAGAGTGCTCTATACAGAGGCTGCTTTCCACCTAAACTTGAGAACTACCCAGAGTTCTCTGCTTCTTTTTTTGCATATATATATACATGTAGTGTTGTTGGGGGCTCCTTAATAACAATATTTATAACCGCATATATATAATTTGGTTAATACAGACAGGCCGTAATAAGCCAATGGTTCAAAGATGAATCGGGCCAGAGATAAGATACAATGAAAATGGGGCCCATCAAGTTCTATGGGCCATCGACGCGTGGAAGTTTCCAAATGTTGGATCATGCGACTACTGCCTATCCGACCCAAGAATAAATAAAAATAACTTCATATATATATATATCGGAGTGCCAACAAAACCCACAGTTAGATAGGGGCCATTCGGTATAAGGGCATCTCGAAAAAAAATAATTCAAGGCTGGTAGGTCCTTGTAATGGCCCGACGCGTAGAGTCCAAACGTCAGTCAGGAAATCCGTCTGTTGTTATTGTTTAGTGATTTCCCCTGCCCTCCTCTCCCCATGATTGGATATTCAGGGACCCTCTTTTGTTTAGTAGTACCCCTAGGTTTCTGACTTCTCTTGAAATTGTTGGAGGGGCCTCATGTTACTTAGGCCATATGGCTGTAGTCTGGAATTTATGCCACTGTCAGCAAGTGATAAGATCTATCTTTGGGGTATTTAGCTTTAGATGGTTATTCATCATCCATGTGTTTATTTTCCGGAGGCAGTCATCAAGTTTTAAAATATAGCTGGCTTGTGGGCCATCCACTTTTAGAAATGATTTGGGTGTCATCCACAAAGCTGGAATATGTGAAGTTCAATGATTCAATCAGATTGGGTAAGGAGGTTCGGTAGATGTTGAATAGTAGAGGGGATCAATGGAGGTGCTTGGTGCTTAGAGTGACACCCCTGCAGGATTTGTTGTCCTATTGACCAGCTAGCTCACAGTGCCACTGTAAGCCCCCCTAAGCCTATCAGGGGTAGATGGTTTGCGACAAACACTGAACATGACAACCATGACCTCTCAGGGATTGTGGAAACAGTACAGAACCTTTTGCTCAGTCACTTGTGCCCACTTATTCGCAAAGAAGTATACAGAGAATACACAGTGGGACTTTTTCAATAAGTTCATTGATCTAACGTTATTCTTGTATAAAATACATGTGCTGCAATCATTAATAGACAGAAGAAGATACAAGTGATTACAAGCACCAAAAGTGTAAATAGTAGATATAGTTCTACCATGGTGCTAAAACAATGTATATATGCAGGTATATAACATGGCAGTAATCTGGTGTACTCCTATTATACAAATCGTGCTCTAAGTGTACCTAGAGTGTGTGTAGGTGTGGAGTCAAGAATCCCCTCCAAGGGACGATCCAACCCCATTACCTGATGTGAGAGAATAGAAGACCCCGTCTTTGTCATGAACTGCACACCCCTTAGGAGATGTCAGATCACTGCAGGGACCCTCTATGTCAGCTGAAGTGCCTCCCCAGCCAATGTATCGGGATGCTCATCTTTTATAATAGAAAGCAGCTTTGCAATGTGCGTATAGATTACTGATGTTATTTATATGTAGATAGCCCTGTTGCACTGTGGATAAAAATAGAGATGACATATGTATATCTTGCGAAACAAGACCTTGTACATGGTGTTCAGGACATTGTGATAATGTTGTGCGAAGCTAGATGTGGGTAAACAAGTATAGTTTCTGGGAAACTAATCCAACATTGTTCATAGATTAAATGTTATTGTGAGGACAACGTAAGAAATAAGCTGCTTCGCTACATGGGTTTAACCAAGGAATATAACACAATGGGCCACCAGTGTTGTATGTGAGGAGCTGATAGGAAACCCAAACCTTTGAGTCATTCAGAAGCAATGTCAGTTAGGAATCTCTGGATTCCAATATCGCATGGTGCTTTGATTAGCCTATTGATTTGGGGCAGAGTTACTACGCCAGACACAACTTATATTTGACTGACATTGCTTCAGCCTATACTGGCCAGTTGTGAAATATAGCCTGGTAAGATTAGGTATCTGCTCTACAGAATGTTATTTTGTTTGCAGGAACCACATAGTTTGTTTGGTTAATATGCCTGCCGCAGAGCAGTGCATATACCCTAACTAGCAGTAGCTTGAAGCTGAAGTGACCCAATAAAGCCTGCCATGTCACAAAGGGCTGCTATAACAGACTATCAAAAATGGTCAAATATATAGATAACCCTGTCAGAGTAGGCACACTGAGGATTCATCCCTTGAACCAAATAATGTGGAAACCATATTCAGGGCATTTGAGGCTGGAAGCATTTGTATTTTAATTGGCCTCTCTAGACATCTCTGCAGAACATCAACTAACATTTTCTGATTTTTGTATAATTAATTAAATATCTGTGTAGTATGAATCTACTTTTTGAACTTTATTGACTCCTATGAAATTCTGCTTCATCTTTATCTAATATAAAGCCATAGCAGATAAATTGCTGTTTTGAGGTCCAATGTAATTAATGTACTAAATGCAAAATATTAAGTGAAAATCTGGGGTAGTGTTTTTATTGGGAGAAGAGTGTAAATGCTAGGTGGCAGAAAGTTTATGAATTTTCACAGATTCCGAAATGTTCCTTCACAGTTATATATGGAAAATTTGATTTAACCAAAGTTTGGAATTTGTAAGGCATTCTGGGTAAGGAAATATATTGAGATCCATACAAGCCACAACACCCAAGACTACTGTATGAGCCTTGTTTTCAGAATTGTCTTGGTCTGGCAGGTTTCCCTCGGTGCCCACCAAACCCTGGCTTAAATACTGCAGCTACCCAATTACCAGAATGGGTCTATTTGCAAGGCAACACTTGATGTTTCTTTGTGTCTTAGGAATCCTATCCTTTCATTGATAACAGCTCAGTCACACAAGTGCTGTTCCTTTGTTATCAGGAGAAGTGCAGGAACGCCATGTGGTTGGAGACTTGTGGATTTCTGCAGATTCCATTAGTGCAATTTGCTTTTACTTATGTTTTGGTATGTAACGACAGGGCACTTTACAAGGTGATTTGACTTTCTAGTGTAGATTTAAATATGGCAGTGTCCTATCTGTTTCATAACATGAAGCTTGACTTTTATCTGTGCCATTAGCAATGGAAAAAATCCCTCTGCAAGTAACTTTTTTCCATTTCTAGTACACATGGTGGGATTCCATGCTTTCCACGCTCCCAGCTCAAAAAAGAGCATTCTTGTCCAAGTATTGTTCACCGCATAATATGTGCCTCCTTGAGGTTCCTGTGCAAGGAGTCTACTGCATGTGGAAGAGTAGAGAATGTCCATAATTCTGGAAGTGGAGGACTCAGTAGCATCCAAATGAGAGGTACTGTGCTAACACCAACAAAGAGAGATGTTATTACAAAGGAGGGTCCTAGATGCAAACCGTAAAACCACCACTCACATCATTAGAAGCAGTGCTGCTGCTAGTAACCTCAGTCAGGCCACACGCCTCAAGTGGACCAATCACGGGCTCACAAAATCACCTATACTTTAACATGCTACCTGTCTTACTGGTCAATGCCCAACAAAAGTCTTCTTTTGTGCAATACCTTTCACAAAATCTTCCTGTACTGTAGAGGGGTATATGCCAATGTCAGAGCCTGCTTCAAGTCCATACAGTTTTAATTGGTGCTTTTGATGAAATGCAACTGAACTATCAATCTTTTGCCACAACCTTACAGTGAAATTTATTGTGGGGCCTTCTGAACGTCCCCTGTAAAATGACATCTAAATTCTATTTAGTTTTCACAAAAGTTGCATCCCTAAAGCATTTAAAACACACTGTTAACCAATAATTTTATGTTCTTGATAGATATTGTTCAAGGTCTGTGCAAAGTTATTTTAAATTAGTGGCAAGTTAAATAAAACTTCTCTTACAAAGTTGGTCGGAATTAGGAAACTCCACACTTCATGATTGAAATAAAGTTTCTTAACTTGTGAAGTTCATCCTTTTGGGCCTTCCAGATGTGATTACTTGCTGATGCAGATTTTCCAAGGTAAGACATCCTGCAGCAAAATAAATGTAGGTGTTGAAGTTTTGCATCTGGCACATCAGGTAAGAGGTGTGGGAGGGATGGCTCTGAGCTGAGGCCAGCTTAGGTTTATAAAAAAAATAATTGTTGGATAAGCTTTGCATTACACACATCTTGAACAGTTTAGAAAATACACAAAGCTGCCTGTCAGGGCTCCCAGGGGTGCCTCGACAATAGTGAGCACAGTGTTGGGCGGAAGTCATGGGCCAGGAGGAAGAATACGGGCCAGAGGCAATGGCTGGACCAGGCTGAATCAGAAATGGAATCTAAAGATGGCAGCCGCTATCTAATCATCGCGGCGGTCTAGTTTATTTTTTCCCCACAGGTGTTCAGAGGCAGTTTGAGGCGCGCGCACTGGAACAAACGCGCACTTCACTGAAGAATTTACGAAGTACGCAGGTTTAGACTTTGGCTCCTCAGAATAGTGCAGAGTATTACCTCGTCGGGTTTCGTCCGGTATTCGTTCGCTACCTCCGTCGGAAGTAGACAGAAACAGAGTAAACAGTTAAGGTTCTCACCAAGTTTTTGACAAAAGAAAAGAAGTTTGCTGAAGTATCAGTTGGTGGCGCCTCTTCCCTAGTAATCAACTTCAGCTGGTGAAAGCAACTCGCCGATGAATATCCAACGCTGACAGAACCAGAAGGAAGAAAGAAGACATAAGCTAAGTGACCAAAAGAAATGATTAGAATATGTCAGAATTCATTGTAAATCATTGTATGTAGCTAGAGACTTAAAACAATACCTATCTGAAAATAAGATATACAGCAATATTCCTGCAAGGAAGGAAAAGAATGTTAAAACACTCAAGAGACGATATTACTGAACAGCTAAGAAAAGACATAGACTACTACATGTTAGGAAATTAGATACAATATACGAAGAGTTCCTTCAGAAGTAAAAGCACACACACTCAAGTAAGTAAGATAGGCTTACCCTAAGAACAAGAAAGCATAGGGGTAAATCAGGAAATAATTACATTAAGTGATATCTTGTTGACAGGTGAATTCCAGGGTTGTTTTTCAAAAGAAAAAAGAAAGAGAGACAGTAACAAGAATAATAGAGGAGAGGCACTGTACTTGGAACTATGGGTAGGTAAAGAACATAGGAGCAAAATAGAATATTGGAATACAGTTAAGTGTAAAGATTATAATTTAATGCTTGATTTATAGATTCTCACAGTTGACACGCAGTCTGCAGATTGAATGAAGAAGCAGACGAAGGAGAGAAGACAAGTTTCAGGACCAGTCTCTTCTTGTTTTATTATTTTATCCATTCCCCCTTCGCCCTTAGGGGTAGATTTGAGGGTCTAGATATTTAGCTGGACCACAGAGATATCCTTGAAGGGGAGTTGGGAATTAGCGTCTCTGTTCCCGTGCAAGACATCTGAAGAATACTCTTAAACCCTTGACAGAGTGAAGTGCCCACGTTTTAAAACTTGCACCTGAACAGAGATGGCTGAAGGAATAAATTTGCAAACCTTAGGAACAGTTTTAGAGACAATACAGAAGGAGTTGGTGGCAGTAAGAGAGGAAAATCAGAGTCTTAGACAGGAGGTGGTCAACTCTAGGAAGGAAACAGCAGAATTAGCTCAGAGATTAAGACAACCATTTAGTACAGGACGAGAAACTTTAGACCCTCCCATTGAAGGTCCAAGTAGAATAGCAACACAAGTGATTAATTCTCTGTCCCCAGTTATACCGTTAGCACCGCCAGAGCGATTTAGCGGAGACCCACAAAAGGCGCAGATATTCATCACTCAGTGCTCACTACACTTCATGTGTTGCCCTTTGATTTTCCCAGATGCGCAGTCAAGAGTGGCCTTCGTGTTGTCATACTTAAGCGGTGATGCGGCGTCCTGGTCTATGCCCCTGTTTTCCCGTGATGACCCCCTACTGCATAATTACGAAGCATTCAAACAAGAATTTCTTCGGATCTTTGACAGACGAAGAATCTCTCAAGCAGTTGATAACGAATTACTTGACTTAAGACAAGGAAATCGAGATCTCGTGGCATACTTAGCACAGTTTAACAAGCTAGTAGTGGAGACTGACTGGCCAGAGAGTAAAAGAGCTGCAGTCTTTTATAGAGGGCTAAAAGACGAACTCAAAGATGTGTTGGCGCAAATTCCAAATCGACCCACCAAAATTTCAGAGCTGGTAGACCTGGTCTTAGAAATAGACTTCCGTCAAGGAGAGAGAAAAGGGGAAAAGAGAAGAGATTTTAAACCAATAACCCCAAGGTTTGACAGGGCTCGGTCAGAAGGCGTCAAGATGGCGGACGGACAAATGGTTTCGGAACCGATGCAAATAGGAACAATAAGGGGTCCTTTGACCAAAGAGGAAAAGGAAAAGAGAAGGACAGGCAATTTATGCATGTACTGCGGCTCCAGCGGACACTTCGTTAGGGGTTGTCCAAAGAAACTAAAGACTTCCTTCAAGCCGAAGGAAAACTTGCAGCACCACCTGTAGCGGGAGTTTGACCGGTGGATGCAAATCAAAAATCAACTCCAACAAAACATCAAGTAGCGAATACTTTGCAATCGTCTGCCCCACACTTGATCTTATCTATGGTAATTAAGTTTCGGCAAGTAACATTGACCGAGGTTTCGGTAATGATAGAATCCGGAGCCACCGGAAACTTTTGTGACTTAAAATTTGCAGCCAAGGTAGGGTTGCGAGCAATATTAAAATCTAGGAGTGAACCCGTCCGGGCGGTGGACAGAACGAATCTTTCCTCCGGACCCATAGTGAGCCATACGGAGCAAGTGCAACTAATTTCCAGCGACGGACACCAAGAAGTGATTCAATTCAATTTAATTGACGCACCCCAGTTTCAACTCATCTTAGGCCTACCATGGCTTACAGAACACAACCCAACCATCAATTGGAGCTCCAGGACAATAGTAATGGATTCGGAGTATTGCAAGAAGAACTGTTTTGAGACGAAAGAAAAAACCAATGGGTGTAATCCAGCTCATGCATTGTGTACGACTGCAGTATCTGTTTGAGTCATCAATTCCCAAGAAATTCCACAAGAGTATCGAGATTTTGAGGATGTGTTCAATGAAACGGAAGCAGAACAATTGCCCCCTCATCGGGTGTATGATTGTAAGATAGACCTGGAACCGGGCTCTAATCTGCCTTACAGTCGAGTTTATGCTTTGACAGAAAAAGAACATCGTCACTTAAAAGAATACTTAGATAAATATCTGGCAAATGGTTTCATCAGGCCATCGCAATCTCCAGTGTCTTCGCCTCTATTTTTCGTGCCGAAGAAGGAAGGTGATTTGAGAACTTGTATCGATTATCGCGCGATTAACAGGATCACCAAGAAAAATCGGTACCCGCTTCCACTCATTTCCGTCCTATTGGATCAAGTGAAAGGAGCACAGATATATACCAAACTCGACCTTAGAGGAGCTTACCATCTGGTCCGAATGCGTGAAGGAGATGAATGGAAGACAGCCTTCAGAATGAGATTTGAGCTATTTGAATACCAAGTTATGCCGTATGGTCTCTGCAATGCTCCAGCTGCCTTCCAACATTTTATTAAAGACATCCTCCATGAATACATTGATCAGTGTGCAATCATGTACATTGATGATATTCTGATTTATTCATCCGACAAGAATAAGCATCGAGGGGAAGTGAGAGGAGTTTTACAAAAGCTCCGAGAAAACAAGCTGTTTGTAAAACTATGAAAATGTGTGTTCAACGTTTCCCAGGTGGAGTTTTTGGACTTTGTCCTCTCACCAACCGGAATAAATATGGACAAACGGAAAATCAAGGCAGTGGTCGATTGGAAGTCCCCCGAAAGTGTTAAGGAGGTTCAGAGCTTCATCGGGTTCGCAAATTTTTACAGAAGTGAATTCTCGTGGAAAATACTTCCTCTTACAAAACTACTCAGGAAGGGAGTTCACTTTGATTGGACAGAAGAAACTGAAGAAGCTTTTAAATCTCTGAAGAAAGACTTCACCACTGCTCCAATACTTTTACATGCAGATCCCTCGGAACCATTTTATGTGGAGACTGATGCCTCCGATCTAGCAGTCGGAGGAGTGCTGTCCCAACGACACAAGGAAACGGGCCAGTTGCATCCAGTTGCTTACAGATCAAGAAAACTGACGTCTGCTGAAGCAAATTGCACTATAACGGAGAAGGAGTTATTGGCCATTAAGGACGCCTTTAAAGAGTGGCAACACTACCTCATGGGAGCTCAGCATCTAGTAACGGTTTTCACAGATCACCGAAATTTTAAATTTCTCAAATCAGCTAAGACACTAACTCCAAGACAACTTCGATGGTCATTGTACTTTGCCGATTACGACTTTGTAATCACCTACAGACCTGGGGCTCAGAACGGGAAGGCTGATGCCTTATCCAGACTAGGAACCAATAACCAAAAGAGTAACACGGAAAATCAAACTATAATACCAAGTACCAGAATTATTGGCGCCACCACCTCAACTGACCTGAAGGAACAAATAACCGAAATCATGAGTCCAGAAGAAATGCAGGGTTGGGTCGAAGAGGGCGCTGGAAGAGAGATTCAACATCAGTTGCCGTATTTCAAAGGAGCCTTGTATTTGCCTACCAAAGAGTTACAAAATCAAGCGCTGTACGAGTGCCACGATGCTCTTTTAGCGGGACACAAAGGAGAAGCTAAGACCGAAGAATTAGTTAAAAGACTTTATTGGTGGCCTCAAATGACCAGAGACATGGAAAAGTACGTTAAGACCTGTGAAATCTGCGCTCAGGGAAAATCAGAACGACAGGCTCCTAAGGGGTTGTTACAACCTTTGCCCACACCACCTTTTCCATGGCACACAGTTACGTTAGACCTCATTGTAGATTTACCTCTTAGTCAAGGTTTCAACACCATCCTAGTGGTAGTGGACACATTTTCTAAGATGGCACATTTCATAGCTCTAAAAGGGGTTCCCACAGCTGAGCAACTAGCCAGACACTTCAGTACACAAATAGTGAAGATTCACGGAATTCCAAGGGTTGTTATTTCAGATAGGGGTACACAATTCGTATCTCATCTTTGGAAGGCTTTTCTGGAAGGTCTGGGAATCGAAGCCAGGTATTCAACCAGTTATCACCCAGAGACAGATGGGCAGACAGAGAGGGTGAACCAAGAATTAGAGCAGTACCTAAGGTTGTTTCTGTTGAAACAAGATGGAGAGTGGGCAGATTATTTATGGGCTGCTGAGTTTGCACATAATAATGCCAGGAATGTCTCTACAGGCTATTCCCCATTTTACCTGAACTATGGCCGACATCCAAATTTCACAATAGGGCAGACTGATATTCTAGTCCCAGCAGTAAAAGACTTAGTATCTCATTTAAAACAAGTCCACCAGACGGTCATACAAAATTTAGAACAGGCTAAGAGAAAATATAAGATCTATGCAGATAAAAAGAGACGAGAGGGCCCTCCCTTAGAGGCAGGAGATTGTGTTTGGTTGAGTACAAGGAACCTTAGGTTAAAAGGCAACAGAAAATTCCAACCTAGATTTATAGGGCCTTATCGGATAGAAGAAAAGATGTCTCAAGTTACCTATCGGTTAAAACTGCCCACCAAACTTAAGGTTCATCCAGTGTTTCACGTGTCTTTGTTGAAAAAGGCACCACTAGATCTGCGAAAAAACTTGCCTCCGAAACCCATTCCATTAGAATCTGGAGTAGAATTTGAAGTCAAGGAGATTCTAGATTCAAAAGAAGTAAAAGGCAAACTGTACTACTTAGTGGACTGGAAAGGCTATGGGCCAGAGGAGCGATCTTGGGAATTGGAGTCAGATGTTCATGCTCCGAGATTAGTAAAATCTTTTCATCAAAGATTTCCTACTAAGCCACGATTGAGAGGACCTCCTTTGTTGGGGGGTACTGTCAGGGCTCCCAGGGGTGCCTCGACGATAGTGGGCACAGTGTTGGGCGGAAGTCATGGGCCAGGAGGAAGAATACGGGCCAGAGGCAATGGCTGGACCAGGCTGAATCAGAAATGGAATCTAAAGATGGCCGCCGCTATCTAATCATCGCAGCGGTCTAGTTTATTTTTTCCCCACAGGTGTTCAGAGGCAGTTTGAGGCGACCGCGCTGGAACAAACGCGCACTTCACCGAAGAATTTACGAAGTACGCAGGTTTAGACTTTGGCTCCTCAGAATATTGCAGAGTATTACCTCGTCGGGTTTCGTCCGGTATTCGTTCACTACCTCCATCGGAAGTAGACAGAAACAGAGTAAACAGTTAAGGTTCTCACCAAGTTTTTGACAAAAGAAAAGAAGTTTGCTGAAGTATCAGTTGGTGGCGCTTCTTCCCTAGTAATCAACTTCAGCTGGTGAAAGCAACTCGCCGATGAATATCCAACGCTGACAGAACCAGAAGGAAGAAAGAAGACATAAGCTAAGTGACCAAAAGAAATTATTAGAATATGTCAGAATTAATTGTAAATCATTGTATATAGTTAGAGACTTAAAACAATAACTATCTGAAAATAAGATATACAGCAATATTCCTGCACGGAAGGAAAAGAACGTTAAAACACTCAAGAGACGATATTACTGAACAGCTAAGAAAAGACATAGACTACTACATGTTAGGAAATTAGATACAATATACGAAGAGTTCCTTCAGAAGTAAAAGCACACACACTCAAGTAAGTAAGATAGGCTTACCCTAAGAACAAGAAAGCATAGGGGTAAATCAGGAAATAATTACATTAAGTGATATCTTGTTGACAGGTGAATTCCAGGGGTGCTTTTCAAAATAAAAAAGAAAGAGAGACAGTAACAAGAATAAGAGAGGAGAGGCACTGTACTTGGAACTATGGGTAGGTAAAGAACATAGGAGCAGAATAGAATATTGGAATACAGTTAAGTGTAAAGATTATAATTTAATGCTTGATTTCTAGATTCTCTCAGTTGACACGCAGTCTGCACATTGAATGAAGAAGCAGACGAAGGAGAGAAGACAAGTTTCAGGACCAGTCTCTTCTTGTTTTATTATTTTATCCACTCCCCATTCCCCCTTAGGGGTAGATTTGAGGGTCTATATATTTAGCTGGACCACAGAGATATCCTTGAAGGGGAGTTGGGAATTAGCGTCTCTGTTCCTGTGCAAGACATCTAAAGAATACTCTTGAACCATAGACACTGCCAGTCAGCCTACATTGCAATTTACATCCTTCTACTTGAAATTCCATCTAATTGATAGGATTTAATGTTGTATTGTGAAAAGATTATTGAGTATGCTTTAGGATGTACCCCAAAAAATCCATATATTCCTTCATATAGAATCCCACTATGTGCATCCGGATTATCAAAACCAGAATACAGAATAAAATATACCAATAGGTAAGTAAGCATCGTAATTCTAATCCTTATGCCACATATATGTATCAATACAATATATACATACATATATTATCTACTGGCGGTCACCAGTAGGTAGTTATAGTTAGGACCTAGTTTCCATAGGAAAAGCGTTTTTTGATTTCCCAATAACTTTGGTGCCGGTTGACAAATCCTCGCAAAATTTTCAAAACTAATGATCAGCTCCGGTCAGTTCCTGTCTTGAACGTTTCGGGGTGATTTGTCAAGCGGGGGCCGAGAAAAAAAGGGGGTTCCAAAACGCGTTTTTCCCATGTTATTTTCCATAGGAAACTTTAGACAAAACTACAGCCCGAACTGCTGAATGGAATTACACCAAATTTGGCAAAAAGGTAGATCTTGGTTCAGATAGAGTCCTTTTTGTTAAAAGGTGTAAATCCATTCAGCAGCTGCTGAAAAATTAGGAAAAGAAAACGTTTTGATATCAGAGCAGAGGCGGGTTTGCGAACCCTCCCGAGCACGAGCTTCAATGTGATTGGCTGCCAAAACTCCAAACCAGGAAGTGTTGGCAGCCATCTTGTGACTCAGTAGAACCGAGTCACAAGAAAACAGTGAAAAAAAGATTAAAAACAAGAAAAGGGGGCAGGGTAGAAACACCCTGACCCCGTAGGCCTGCTCAGAGGGTCCCACAAGGACCCCCAGAGCCAAAAAATGCATTTTTATAAAATAATTTAGGTGGAATTCGCGCTGGGGTTGCGAATACAGTCGGAATTATTTAAAAAACTGAAGCCCGCGCTTCATTTAAATGAGGCCCCTGGGTGGGCCAGGTCCCGGGGGCAATGCCAAAAAAGAAATAGCGTCACATGTATATTTCAGAACCATAGTGCAGCATGAAGCATGCATTATGAACGACATTGCACTGCTGAGTTAAATTGTTGAAAGTTCCAAACGAGCAATGACGTGCATGTGATATTACACGGTCTGCTGCCTCTGATATTTTCTATGGCTGATTGAGGCAAGCAGTGTGGTGTATATATCCGTATGGGCATACCATGTAATATTATGTGGCTGCAGCCTGTCACATACCCACACACAGCTATTTGGCTCTATCATTTTGGCTTCTGCACTTTGTCATTTGAAGTACCTCTGTAGCGTTATAACTATAAGCCGCTGTGAGTAAAGGCTGGGGAGTGAGGCTGTGTGTGTTGTTGACTAGTTTAGATATAGCCTTGCCATGTAGCAATTCGAAAAGTCTTTATTTATCGATAATTCATCATAAAAAGACAGTTTACAGAATATAAAAGAATATAAACAGGATATTTTGTTTTTTAAAATATTGTTACAACATAATACAAAGTGATAAAATCTCAAAGATCCAGGGTACAATAATTTTATTGCCTCCTCAATCTAATAAGCCACACCCAAGCTAAAAACTTGGCAACTGCAACTACAACATATTCGCTAGTGTCGAAGCGCAGGAAATCAAGTGCTACTGACCCTTGCCTTGTTCCCAGAGTACGACAAAGGGGTTTTAACCATATAGCCCGAGGGGCTGCGTAAACAGGGCAGACAAAAAAGATATGACCCACGGAGTCGACACATCCAGAACACCAATTACAAGAATCAGACGATACACCCTTCCATTTTTTAGTGAATAGGTTTGTTGGTAATGTACCGACTCTAAACTGGTGGTAAAGTTTTCTATCTCTCGGCCTAGTAATGGTGTCCCAGTAGGCTTCAAGAAATGGGGTATTCTTTTGTTCAAGAAACCTACCAGTCAAGGAGTCGGTTGAAACGGAAGTTAATTGTTTTTGCAGTACCATTGACCAATATAGATCTTTAAAATCTTTTTTAGAGGGAAATGGGTTATTGGCCGGGTCAGTCCACAAGGTACCTAAACCCATGGAATCCAAAAGTTGTCTAACCTGTCTGAACCAAGGGATGTTACCAGCTCCCAAAATAGAACGAACATCAAGAAAGGCTTTGGCATAGGGACCAAGTTCGGGAACAGTCCAAAGTCGCCTCCAAAAGGCCAATGGCTTAAACCTAGCGATGTCGTCAAATGAATGGGAGCCGAGATCCAGCAGTAGTGGTTTCAATGGGGTGGAACTGGGAAGGCCCGTGAGCATTCTGAAGAATTTATGTTGTACTTTGACCAGGGGAGAGAGATTGGCAAAACCCCAGAGTTCAGCTCCATAAAGGATCGCTGAATTTATCCTAACATTATGGATTTTCATTGAGGGGCCAATTATTTTCGACTGGGATTGCTTTTGTTCTTTGGCAAGACATCCAGAAAGCTGGGCAAAAGTAAGGACGTCAATCTGCGGCCTCCAGACCAACTTGTTTTCAAATACTACCCCCAAATAGGTCATGACATTAGTTCTCTCAAGCAAATCATTATTCATAAACACTTGGCCTTTCACACATTTCCCTTTGTTGAATACCATGTATTTGGTTTTGGACACATTCACAGACAAATCAAAATCATTGCAGAATTTAGAAAAAACATTCATTGCCGACTGTAACCCTGAGAGTGTCTGAGAAAGAAGTAGGGTGTCATCGGCAAACATGAGGAGTGGAAGTTTACTTCCACCCAACATGGGTGCGTCGGTGGGAGTAGATGAAAAGTACTGGACCACTCTATTGATAAACAATAGGAACAACGTGGGCGCAAGGACGCACCCTTGCCTGACACCCCGATTGACGCTGAATCTTTTAGTAATCTGGCCCTGTTTCCCCCAGCGCACTTGGGCGAAGTTGTTATCATACAGCCTAATGATGATGCTCAGAAGATCTCCCGGAATCCCTAGCTCCACCAAAACATCCCATAGCTTGGTCCTATTGACCAAGTCAAATGCTGACCGAAGATCAATAAAGGCAGCATATAAGGTACCACCACATAGATAGACCGTTTTCCAGACAATCAATTGAAATTTGAATGCCTGATCGATGGTACTGGTGCAGGGTCTAAAACCGGCCTGGAGTGGAGAGATGATATCCTCCTGTTCAATCCAGGCCTGGATTCTAGCCAGGGTCATCCTAGCAATTATCTTCTGAACGGAGTCAATAAGGCTGATCGGGTGATAGTTCCCCGGACAGGAACGATCGCCCTTCTTAAAAATGGGAAGTATCTCTGCGCCCCTCCAGGATTCAGGAATAGCAGCCCCTCTAGCTATAGCGTTAGCAAGATGTGCAATATACGGTACCCAGTTATCGGGGTCAGACTTGAAGAGGTCCGCGGGGACACAATCGATTCCCGGGGCCTTACCACTAGGTACCTTTCTCAAGGCTGCAGCAACCTCAGCGCAGTCAAAATTAAAAGTGGGGGAGATGGTCAAGTCCCTGCTTACTGCGTGGGCAAGCCACTCAACCAAGCTTCCATCCGAAAACTGGGACTCAAAGTGTGAGACCCAGTTGTCCGGAGAAACATGGTTGCTGGGAATCTGGGTATCAGAACAGTTACCCCACTTTACAATGTGCCAAAACTGGGATAAATTCCTTTTTTTGCTAGCGGCCAAAAGATCGTTCCAGTGGTCATTATCCCACTCTCGTTTGGCTATTGCTTTAGCCTTGGAGTAGTCTTTTCTGGTTTGTTTAATAACCACCCGATCTTTAGTGATGATAGCATGTTTCAATTTGTTGTATGAGATTCGGCATGCTTTATTATACCAAAACTTAGATTTATGGGTAACAATTTTTTTGCCCTTACATGGTTTAGAGAAAATAGACTTAAGATCTAAAAATAAATGATCATGTACTAGGGTGGCCTCAGTGTGAGTGTCTTCAGCGCTCAGTAGATGCTGTAGATCCCCAACAGCGCAAGAAACCTTTTGGCTAATCTCTAACAGTAGTACACTATCAATTGCTACCTTGTCCCACCGTACTCGCCGTTGGTTATTAGTTAATAAAGTTTCAGCGGTCGCTATTTCAGAAGGTTTATCTCTAGGTGCTGGACATAGTAATAAACTCAAGACCAGAGGGTTATGATCACTCTCGGGTCGGTCTAGGACCACCAAATCAAATAGCATGGGCCAATACTCCACCTTAATTAGGGCATAGTCGATTCGACTCTTGCTGCGTCTACCATCAGAGAATGTCGGCCTACCGACTTTATCTGATGGAGTCCGACCGTTGGCAGCTCTATAGCCCCGCTCCATGCAAAGGCTCATCCACTGGGTAGCGGATTCGGACCACCTCTTGATAGAAGGGAGATCCAGGGGTGGGATATTAAAAACCGCGTCCACCTCCCCTGTGAGTGAGTCGGGGGCAATTGGTAGTGGCTCGAAACAACAGTTCAAATCGCCCAATATTACAACATTAGTGCCCGTGTTGACTTTATCCAAAAACCCATCTAATTGGAGAAATGTATTTGTACCACGGCCGCCCGGGAGACCCCTGTTGTAAATATTTATAATCAGGATTTCAGGGAGATCTCTGCGGGCTAGTGCAATGATCAATAGGTCAAGACTATCTATAACCAATTCCCTAAGGTTATACCCAAGGGTTTGCTTGACCCAAATGCAAATTCCACCAAAAGGACGACCTTTTGCTCCACGTACAGCCCCTTTGAAGAAGTTTAAATATCCTGGGAAATAGATAGGATCCACAGCCCAGGTTTCCTGGAATACCAGGATATCATGCATATTTACCCAGGTAGACCAGTCTTCCAGAGTTATTTTACTACAGAGGCCAGCGATGTTCCACGAAACCAAAGTCAAAGGGGGAGAACCAGTGGAGGCGGAAATCAAAGTAACTGGGGGAGCTCCTGATATAGCCGGATGTATGCTGATGTATTCACAACCAATAATCTCACTCTCGGGTATATCAGGATCACTAGTAGTTAAATGTGACCTAGTAGATGTTACCCGGGAGGGATTAGGAGATAGCATGCCCGGGGCCAGGGGCTCCCTCCTTGACTCGCCCCTCCCCACTAGACCCGTAATATCAGGTCCTGGTCTAGCCTTGCACACTCTATCCCCAATCGTTGGAGTTGAGGGTAGTCAATCCACACCATCTAGGGTATGCAGCGGGGCAAAGAATTAAACAGTGGAAGATGGAAGTCGAATCCTGTGTGACGATAGGAGTTCTTATTAACCCTTTCCCATGGAACAGACGCATCACAGGAAGCAACATGGGAGTCTAATGAATAAAAATAAGACATATCCAAAGTAGATATTCCAGTGGCTCTCAGGTCATTGGGATAGGAACAAATATGGCTCACCTCCCTAGGGTCCCGGAAATTAACGATCACACAGTCTCCCTCCATTTTCTTGGCTCTATTACCCAGCCAGCATACCCTGCGAATGGTCATAACCTCTGCACTTAGTCCTGGAGGTAGTGTCCTGTTGCTATTTAGCCAATGTGTGACTTTGTTCTTCAACTCTGTATGGGTCTCGGATTTATCCTGAGTGAGCCGAGGCACACCTACCATTATGACAGTGTACGGCTTAGACTCAGGGGGGAGATTTATACATGGTAGTTCATTAATTTGATCGACACTCTCTATATTAGACTTTCCAGCAATGGGAGCATGCTTGGTAATGGCTGTACCATTGTTGTTATTGCGTCCTGGAACAGTCGGCGTGTCTACACTGGCGGGGGGGCCGGAACCTTCAATAATGGGGGGATTGCAAACGTGAGAGTTCAAAGGGACTCTACCTTCATGAGTGAGTCCATTAGAAACAGACCTATTACTATCAGCAATTACAGGAATAGAAAGTTTCTTAGGCCCAGTAGATGTCTGTGTGATTTTCTCCAACATAGACGAGTTCCCGAGCAATGTGCCTTCAATTTTCTCCAACAAAGTGGAGAGTCGATTGACTCTCTCATACAGAGGTAAGAGAAGGGATTTAAACAATTTCTCTATATGAGGCAGAAAATCGAGAGGCAGGGGTTCGGCACTTGATTCAATAATAACAGGCGATGGCCTAAGGCTTCCTGTGATAGAAGTAGTACAACGAGGTAATATAGAGTCAACAGCTTCACGATGCATAAGAATGCCATGCGTTTTTGGCAATCTAAATCTTTTAACACGTTTGCTTAAAGGAGTGACTCCCTTACGCTTTCTTTTACCAGGAATAGACATAAGATTGTTACTCACAGTTGGGGCAGCAGTGCACAATATCTCAGAGGGGGACTGTAGATCAGAAGGGCTAATAGTTGAGGATAAGGCACTTGGACCAGGGTTATGTGTTTGCTCTTGTGTCATAACCAGTGAATCCTGAGCAGCTAGGCTTAACGAGACTGTGGTAGAGCTAGACGATGATTCTAGGATGGTTTGTGGTGGTCTACTAACTGGAGACTTGACTGACATAAGGTTGCCCAAGGAGGATCTTTTGGCTAGGCTGTCTAAGGACAGTCTCTTTTCATTTAAGATAATTTCAAGTTCAAGAACGCGAGTCGTTCTTGTGATGAAATTATCGAGGGTCCCTGTAATATTACCCCCATGATTAGCCTGGGCAACCTTCCTACCAGACCTTAGGGAAGTCATACTTAAAATAGGAGCTCAAACTTCAGAAAAATAACCAAAGTGTTAAGTCACAGACCCAGGATAAGAAGTGTTACAACCAAACAGAACAGCAGATATAATAGCCGGGAAACGATATTTTAACCAAAATACCAAAGGGGGAGGCCTGTCCCGTCCCCGGTCGTCCACGAACGGCCACAAACGGCCCGCTCTTTGCCCGGTCTTCGCCCCGAGCGTCGACCCGCGCGCGTTCCGCTAGCGCGCTCACAGGAAGACAATCTTAAGCACAGGGCGACAGCAGGGGCGTGACCGGGAAGAGTGACGAGGTGAGCTGAGTTCAGGGAGCGCAATGCTCCGTGGTCCTCGCAGTCCCGTGGGCGTCGATGTCAGCAGCCTGCCCCCAGAGTTCAGCGTAGCGTCCTGCCAGATACGGGAGCACCAAGAGGTCACACACGCCAAGCACACCAGCCCAGATTTTAAAGATTTTGTGGCCGGCGAGCGGCTCCCGCGCAGCGGGGGCCGCGAGGCGCTGTGTTTGTAGGAGGTGCCAAACGGGAAGAGTGACCAGGTGAGCTGAGTTCAGGGAGCGCATGGCTCCGTGGTCCTCGCAGTCCCGTGGGCGTCGATGTCAGCAGCCTGCCCCCAGAGTTCAGCGTAGCGTCCTGCCAGATACGGGAGCACCAAGAGGTCACACACGCCAAGCACACCAGCCCAGATTTTAAAGATTTTGTGGCCGGCGAGCGGCTCCCGCGCAGCGGGGGCCGCGAGGCGCTGTGTTTGTAGGAGGTGCCAAACGGGAAGAGTGACCAGGTGAGCTGAGTTCAGGGAGCGCAATGCTCCGTGGTCCTCGCAGTCCCGTGGGCGTCGATGTCAGCAGCCTGCCCCCATAGTTCAGCGTAGCGTCCTGCCAGATACGGGGGCACCAAGAGGTCACACACGCCAAGCACACCAGCCCAGATTTTAAAGATTTTGTGGCCGGCGAGCGGCTCCCGCGCAGCGGGGGCCGCGAGGTGCTGTGTTTGTAGGAGGTGCCAAACGGGAAGAGTGACCAGGTGAGCTGAGTTCAGGGAGCGCAATGCTCCATGGTCCTCGCAGTCCCGTGGGCGTCGATGTCAGCAGCCTGCCCCCAGAGTTCAGCATAGCGTCCTGCCAGATACGGGAGCACCAAGAGGTCACTTGTATAGCGCTTCCTAAACCTAATTGAGGCACTGAAGCGTTTATCCACAAGGCATCATTGAGTTACACAGCTCAGCAGTCCCAGTAGAGAAGGATCATATTTGATATTACTGTGGTTTATGGTCACATCGCATAGCACCTTATACCTCTTACGAGGTGCCGAAGACGATTTTAGTGGATGCCTGGCACGCAACTCTACAGGCTGTGCTTTGTTGATGAGTGCTGGTTTCTAGAGTGACCTATGAACGGAGTGTTGTGGTATCACACATGATCACCATGGGGTGGTGTTAGGGCATCGAGGCACTAGCTTGCTGGACGAAGACGAGCGAGAGATAACTTTGTGCATGACGGCACCTTTGCCTCCCAGACGATACCGGTGGAGGCAGCTGGGTTATCGCCAATTTATCATGTAGCGCACAGAGGACCTCATTTATTAATGGAGGGCTCTTTGCCTCCATGGAACATGAATATGTTTGTGGAAACAATAGCAGTTTGGGAAAGGAAAAGGGGGTGTGGCTACCTCACCAAAACCCGAGTTAATACCCAGATGATGCGAAATTAGGATTCTACACAAATATAGTGGTGCACGTGGATGGAAGGGCCCGTAGCATTGAGATGCCCTGCAGCAAGGAAGGCGCCTAGAGGCAAAGAAAAATGAAGGTTTGTCTGCAACTTTTCTGAGTCACGCACCTGCCTGATCCCTAACCCGGGGTACCATACATTTCACTTCACTGAGGCTCCAGACACACGCATAGTCCCTTTCACAATAAACAGCTGGAAAGCCCTGGGTCTGTCAATTTCAAAAGTGTAAAACTCTGAGTGAGTCGGTATGGATTTGAACCTGTGACTTTCAAGTAGCAGCAAGGAACGAGCGGCATGTGCATTAACCCACGGGGGTATTGCAGGTGTTTCTTAGAAAAGGCATAGGGCGATAGATGTAGGTATGTGCGCACAGTGTTCTCGTGGCTGGGATGGGACTGCACGCACATGTATGTGTCTGTGAATTCGGCTTGTGGCCACATTCCTATTCTTTGAGGCTGGTACCGTGCGCATGCGTTAGGAGAATACATGACTCCCAGCTCACAATATTCAGGCGAGAGGCTTGCACCTGCAAAATAAAAATGTTAAAGTTGAAAAAATGAGGGTGAACGCATTCTGAATGTTTGTCATGGCATTGCCCCTGGACAAGGAGTTGAAAGGGATTGCGTGAGAGGGGACTGGGTCAGGAGGAGTTTGTGACAGTGTATGGAAAGGAACCATCGGAAGATCCTCAAAGTCTGATGTAACATAAAGGACCAGAAATACCTTGAGTGCGTGGGATCTGTCCAGGCAACCCAAACACCCATCCATCCATCCATCCACCCACTCACCCACTCTTGCTGGAGAGGTGAATTTCTGTGCACTAATCCATTAGTATAGTCATGGGGGACACCATTTGTTCATCTAGTGGGTAAGCTATGTAAAGCAACCAATCCTAGCACTGCACTTCGGTCTACAGATATCTGAGAAACCAGTCCAGTTCCCCCCTCATGTATTGCCTGACATAGAATAGTGTATGCTTTTTCTTTAAGTTATTTGATGTTTTAATTTACCATCCTAGCAGTCAAATGGCTGCTTCAGAGCGGTTTGCGAGAGAGGAAAGCTTGTCCACCGTTAGAAAGAGATAGAGGGCTCATGAGGTGGAGATGCAGTCCAGCCTGAGCAGTAAGGTTCTTAAGTCTTTGTTGAATTTCTTCAAATAAAGGAATTGATTCAAATGGATCAATTAACAAATGCAATGAACACTTCCGTTTTTTATCAACCATTTATCAGAAGCATACTGTAAAATGAAACAATGTCATCGTAAAGTGAAAATGTAGAGTGTTCTTAACATTAAGGTGCCGATTAGGATCCTGGAGAAACCGGGTACGAACCGTCGGACGGAGGCTTTTCTCCGTCCAACTCGTACCCGGTTGTAAAACTTTACAAACATGCAAGTACGATTTGCACGGAAACAATATTTCCGTACGATTCGTACAAAACACCAACCGAGGAAAATAAACATACAAATGACATCCGGAAAAGCGCCGACGTGAAGTCGGGACGTATGCAGCCTGCGTTCCACGAACCAGGAAGTACGTTTCGAACCGACAGCAGTCCGGACGGCAATATTTTTACGGCACCCAAAAAGTGCCAGAAAAGCTAAGTACGCCGCGATGCACGGCAAAAAGGGGGCCCGGTACGTGCCGTACCCCCCCCGCCCCCGAATGTACGCCCTGAACACCCCCCCAGCCCCCGCATGTACGCCCCCGAACACCCCCCAGCCCCCGCATGTACGCCCCGAACCCCCCCACCAGCCCCGGCATGTATGCGCCGAACCCCCCCAGCCCCTGCATGTACGCCCCGAACACCCCCCCAGCCCCTGCATGTACGCGCCAAACCCCCACCCGTGTACGTATGCACCATACCCCCACCCGTGTATGTACACCAGTGTAGGTATGCACCGTACCCCCACCAGTGTATGTACACCAGTGTAGGTACGCACCTTACCCCCACCAGTGTATGTACACCAGTGTAGGTACGCACCGTACCCCCACCAGTGTATGTACGGACCGTACCTCCACCCGTGTATGTACACCAGTGTAGGTACGCACCGTACCCCCACCAGTGTATGTACACCAGTGTAGGTATGCACCATACCCCCACCAGTGTATGTACGGACCGTACCCCCACCCGTGTACATACACGGGTTGGGGTACGGTCCGTACCTACACTGGTGTACATACACGGGTGGGGGTACGGTCCGTACCTACACTGGTGGGTGTACGGTGCGTACCTACACTGGTGTACATACACGGGTGGGGGTACGGTGCGTACATACACGGTTGGGGTGGGGGTACGCTCCATACATACGCGGGTGAGGGTACGGTCCATACGTACACGGGTGTATATACGCGGGTGGGTGTACGGTCCGTACGTACGGGGGTATACATGCACGGGTGGGGGTTCAGCGCGTACATACGGGGGCTGGCGGGGGTGTCCGGCACGTATGCGGGCACATGTCTCCATGGTTGCTATGGGAGTTCGGTGCGGACGGTGTTTTTTCCATATGGTTGTAACATCGGACGCACGGGATGGATCATACTTGCGCGGTCGGACTTCACTTTTCACATTTGTATGGTAAATCGTCCGGGGACGTGTCGGACACATTTTCCGACCCGAGGACATGTGGGGAATTATTCCCAATGCGATTCGTATGGACTTTTTCCCATGCGAATTGTACTTGGCAGTTTGTACGGCACTTGTACGATTCGCACGGTAAAAAGACCGGATACGAGTCGTACGGGGAAATTTTTTCCAGGATCGTAATCGGCACCTAAGTGTAACATTTGTATGGAAGTGTAATGTGTAGGAAAATAAACTGGTTACTAAAAGCCATAAAATTAAAAGAGGTGAAAATCTCAGGGGAAAATGAGGAAAACAAACCAAATGACAGGCAAAAGCATAATGAAAAAACAATGAGCAGGAGAAAGAAGAATAGGAAGTGTCACACGACTACTCAAAATGTCATCCTTTTGACGGTGGGCAACTCTAGGGGATGAAGCATTACAATGTATTCATATAAAGCTTTGGAAAGTACTGGCATGTCACCCAGACCACTTTGTAGCACTGACGGGCAAACATAAACTAAAGGAAAGCTGGGCTGGAGACTAGTCCTAAGGAGCTGAGAATACCTAAACCAGTCCCTTCAATACCTACCCTGGTATTCATGGTTCGAGCTGCGAGCTGCCCTGAGCACTTCTGTTTCCAACAGTCTCCTGAGTTGGAGGTAGCTGCCTTTAGCTCGGACCCAAAGGCGATGGTGGCTCCTAGTTTTAGGCCTTAAACTACTAAGGACGTTCTGTCTTGTTTTAGTCTCTTGAAGGGGCGTTGTTGGGTCAGCTGAGAGGAAAATGAGGGCAAGTGTTTGTCTGGTACATAGAAGAGTAGGTAGCAGGTAATCAGGACCTGTACCCTAATAAGTTTTATGTATGTATGTTGATTTTATCCTGGTCCCTCCTGTAAGTACTACGTAGCGGAATTCCTGAGTGCTGGTCGGAGGCCCAGCACCCTTCCTCCACCACTCTGCAAACGTGACTACTTTTTAAAGAAGTGTTTGCAATGTTATCGGTTCGAATTTGCGAGAGTTAGAGCTATTGGCAATGTAAATATAAAAGTTTTTTAGTGTTTTTCTTAGTGGATGTACATTGTGTGCAGTAAAATTATGTGGATAGAAAGTATTGTGGTATTTATTTTATAGGAATTATTTAGAGTGGGAATATGTGTTACGGAGAGTAATTATGTGGTATGGTAGTCTGTGTTGTGGAGTGGTAACGTCAGGTTTAGTCTTCCTCATTTCCATAGAAGCTCAACTATGAACTCGATATACCAATGGGCCACAGGAGACTACCTTGAGAGAAGGGCTCACCGCGATCGATACGAGGCAAGATGGCCGCGGACGGGCTGTGCTGAGCATTCGCTGCCGACCTCTCTCCTATTGGTAACAAAACTGACACCGACGATGCATTGGTTATTATGATTTTGGACCCCTGATGGCTTTGATATACAGCTGGTATACAGATCTACACATTTATTTTCCGGTCTGGCCTTCTACTATAGCGTTTAAATACGGAAAACTATCGGAGCTGGTCTGGCTGAAGAAAAGCCTTGGGAGATTTTGGAATACCTGTTGTAGCCTAAAACTACGATACACGCATTCACGCAAAATGCCACCGCGCCCTGCTAAAGTCGACAAAGCGAAAGGGAGGGAGAACCCAAAGGATCAAGCGGAGACCGGCAAAAATCCCCCCCCCAAAAGGCTTAAACGAAGAAACAGTCACAGCTGCCAAGGAGCCAGGGGCGATACGGAAGACGGCGGCTCCGCAGCGGCTTAAGAAGACGGAGACACGGGGGGCGGAAAAAAGTGTCACAATCAGCCGTATTGATCCAGGCAGTCACCCAGATAGTTCCGCTGAAGCAAAGAGTCAGAGGCTAGCAAAATCTGATGAAAGGGTTGAAAAGACTGCTAGATCGGATAAACCTAACTTGAAAACCAGGGAGAACCCCCTCAGACAGCCTACCTTATCGGAAGTATTTTCTGCTCAATCCATGGTTCCAGGCGTTCGGGCACTAAGCGAAATCGGCAGAAGCAGAAGCAGCGGCGGATTCAGCGATCCTGGAGGCTTCCTCGAGGACGCTGGAGGCGCGTCAAGCACGGACGCGCTCGTTGCTAGGCAACAGCAACAACAGCAGAATCAGCGGTCTAACAGCATTGCTGGGACTCAGGAGCGGGATATGCTTCAGATAGACTCGGCCTCCGCAAGGGGCTCTCCCCTACTACGCGCTGTGGAAGGTCAGCCAGTTAATGCAACCCTGTGGGAGAGGGGGAGTGCGGATGCAGATATGATGGGGGCAATCATGATGCTCGAGACAGAGTTAGTAGCCCCCAATGCCTCTAAGACCTCCGAAAAACCCAAGAGGTCTCTACCTACATGGGGAAGCTCCATTAGTCTGATAAAAGGGGAGATACGGCTTGGTCGCAAGGAGGATGAGGTAACTGAAAAAAGCGATGTGGGCTCGGGTGAAGGTGAGAGATTTTTTTCTCTCAATGAAGACTCAGACTCACTCTCAGCGCAGCTAAGCGAGGAGATCACAGAGGAAGAGGAGGTGCTGGATGAAGCGGAAGAGGCCTCATTATCAGACTCCAGTTCCTCTGGGGGGGATATTGGTACTGGTGCAGGTAATGACTCGACTATGAGGAAGAGACAGGTAAAGCTAAAACCAAGTAGTCAACAGGCTGGATCACTGGGAGGCACGGAGAGAGGATTATTGTGGGACTATTCAGGAACTTCACAGACATATCAGGAGGATGGCGTCACTGGGTCACCGAGACAGAACGCTCCTTTTGAGACCCTGCTTAATATGCTGAAACAAATGCAAGCAGAGGCTAGGGTTGTAAGTCGGAAAGCAAGGCAGGACGCAAAAAAATACAATCTTCATTGAGGAAAACTAATAAACTTTACGATGACTTGGTTGGCAGAGTCACGGAGGTCGAAGAGCGCACGAGTAAACTCGAAGATGTCCTTGGCAATTGGCAGACTTTTAAAGCAGATCAAGAAAAGGTGACAGAAGACTTGCAGTGGAAAATGGAGGATTTTGAAAATCGCCAAAGGCGTAACAATGTTAGAATTTTGGGTGTGGCTGAGGGGGTCGAAGGGCAGGACATAATGCGCTTTGTGATTAATCTATTTAAAGGAGCGTTCCCGGAGTCTCAGTGGCAGTGGGAAAGGGAAGTTCAGAGAGCGCACAGGTCCCCTTTTACACTCAAAAAGGGGCATGGGGCAGATGGTGGAGGCAAGACAGTTTTTCCGCGAGCCATTTTAGTCTATTTCGGGAAATCAAGATTCGTAAGGAGAAAGTCGTCCCTATTGCAAGTCAGGGGGGGTCTTGAAACACTTGGCTGTCTTTAGAAGTTTCCCCGGACTCAGGGGGCATTAGTCTTAGCATAAGATTAGAGATGAAGATGGGAGAGGGGTGCGACTGCTGCAGCCCGAAAACCGGCTATGTATAGGTCTTATTGACCTATTTGCCTGTTTAGGGGAGGGAGGGGGTGGGCTTGAAGGGATGGGAAGGGAGAGGGTTTGGGTTGGGGGGGTTTTATTAGGGGTAACATTTTGTGTTTTTTGTGGTTTGATAATGCACATTCTTGTTCTTTTTTTTCCTGTGTGAGTCATGGTATATACAATACAGTTGGTATAGACAGTACCAAAGAAATGTAGGTTGTTATAGATTTTTGATGTCTATTCTCTGGTTGACTAGGAGTAGGAATTCCTCTGATCTCCTGTAATGCCTTGCAAGATTGCTTCAATTAATGTTTGTGGCCTGAATAATTCTGGGAAAAGAGCGAAAGTAGCAGGGCTGCTGAGATCTCTACAATTGGATTTGGTTTGCCTCCAGGAGACCCATATTGAAGCAACACAGATTTATCTTTTAAAACAGCTTGGTTTTGATGTATTAGCAGCAAGTAATCAAGGGACTAGAACTAGGGGGGTAACAATATTAGGGAGAAATAGCGATTTGGTGGTACATCGAAAAAATGAGGATCAATGTGGTAGATGGGTGATGGTGGAATTAAGTATTAAAGGGGTACGGATTACACTAGTCACAATATATGGCTCCACGGAAGATGATCCTGATGTCTGGCAGTTTTTGGATATGGAACTGGCGCAGTGGCAGTGGGAATTATATGTTGTGGAGATTTTAACATTCATGATCCAACAAGCTCTTTTGCAGAACAAGGGGGGAGGTACCTAGAGAGAAAGAGGAAGACATTCAGAGCCCTGGCTGGTATGGTTCATCATAATTCCCTTGTCGACCCGTGGATAAAGTTGCATCCCCTTATAGATGGTAGTACCTATTTCTCTGCCCCGCATAAAATTTTGGTCAGGCTGGATTATTTTCTAATTTCCAATCCTCTAATTTCTCAATCAAAAATAGAGAAACAACCCAGAATTATCTCAGATCACAGCCCTCTCGTTCTAACTTTAAATACTACACAGATAAATGTTAGAAAAACTCAGTGGACTTTTGAGCGTATACTGTTAAGGGACGAGGCTTATCAGAAACATATGGAATTTTGGATAAAATTTTTCTGGGAAGTTAACAGAGGCACTGCCCCTCCTGGTGTGGTCTGGGATTGTTTTAAAGCAGGGGTCAGGGGAGAAACAATGAGTTATGTACTGGCTAAACGGAAAAGGGAAAGAAGCCATCTGGAAGATATAAGGCTTAGGTTGCTTGCAGCAGAAGAAAATCTTGCTAGAGCTATAATGCAGGGTCTTCCACTCGAGCCCTATTTAGTTAGTATAATTACCCTTAAAGGAGATGCTACAGAGGGCATCAGCTTGAAAGCCGCTGAAAAGTATCTAGTGTATAAACAAGATTCTTACGAGTTAAGTGAGAGAGTTGGACATATTCTCGCTGTCAGAACTAGGCAGCGCACAGCCACGGCTGATATTAAGGAGATTCATGATACTCAGGGTAACTTAGTCATAGATCCTGACCTTATCAGGGAAGTGTTTCGGAAGTTTTATGCCAAACTTTACACTCTGGATGAGGGGAGTAGCTCAACAGAGGTAGAGGTGGATCGGTACCTTAGTGGCATCCTGGCTCCTTCCCTGTCGTTACAGGATAGAGAGGGGTTAGATGCTCCTTTTCATTCAGATGAATTTAAGGGAGCCTTGGAGAGTTTACCCTCAGGGAAAGCGGCTGGGCCAGACCAAATCCCGGTGGAATTTTATAAATTGTTTCAGAACATCTTATTGGTAGATATGTTTAATATTATGTTACATACACAGCGGGGTGGTTCTCCTCCGGAGTCTTGGGGGGCGGCAGATATTATAGTTATTCCAAAAAAAGATCAATCCCCGACACTCCCTGGTTCATATAGACCTATTACCCTCATGAACTCTGACATAAAAATGTATTACAAAATGCTGGCAATGAGGCTTGCAGGCAATATAGAGCAACTTGTAAGTTCTTCACAGCATGGCTTCATACCAGGCAAGGGAACTACTCAGCATGTAAGGACGGTCATTACAATGTTTGATGCCGCAGGGACCCTGGGGGACCCTATCGCAGCGCTGTTTTTGGATGCTGAAAAGGCTTTTGATAGGGTCGCCTGGGGATTCCTTTGGGCAGTTTTGAGGTGGAGTGGTATCGGGGAAGGCTTCATAACAGCTATCCAAGCCCTATATGAAGGACCAACAGCTAAAATTAGAGTAAATAGTGGACACTCAGATGCAGTAACAATTTTTAGGGGAACGAGACAGGGTTGTCCCTCATCCCCTCTGCTATTTGCGTTATTCCTTGAGCCTCTAATACGAAGGTTGGAGAGAAATAGAGAGATTTCCCCAATGGCCATGAACGGTCGTGTAGTTAAAATGTTGGCGTACGCCGACGATGTGGCCATACTTACCCCGAACCCAGACTTGGCTATCATAGATGTTGAAAGGGAAGCTAGCATATTTGGGCAATTTTCGGGCTACAGCTTGAATAAATCTAAGACCCAGATAGTTAGGAATAAATACACTTCTTGTACCGATCCTAGGGCGGTTATCTCTGCTACGTATTTAGGTATAGTAATAGCTGCAAATTTGGACTCTGTTGTTGAGATTAATATAACTCCTCTTTTTGCCAAAGTAAAAAAAGATTTAGATAGAATTAATAATTTACATCTTTCTTTAGTAGGCTGTACCAACGTGTTGAAAATGAGTATTCTACCAAAGTTCCTCTATCTATTTAGAGCAATCCCGTTAATTTTCGAAGCCAAATGGTTTAATATACTGGAAGGCATCTTAAATAAGTTTATATGGGCCCATGGAAAAACCCGTAGGGCTTATAGATTTATGTCCCTACCCAGAGATAGAGGCGGGTGGGGAGCTCCGGATTTTAGATTATATTACTTGGCAACCACCCTTCAATATATGCAGGGCTTAATTGGAGGAGGGGGGATGCTCCAGAAAATTACTTCCTCATCTACAGATGTTTATGCAACTTTGCTGGGACACGAGACAGAAAACAGTTTCTTATACTATACTGATCTTGGGCACTTCAGAAGGAAACAGTTTAGGACTCTTAACGCGGCTATTAATATATGGAAAGCTTTTCTGAAGAAGACGGGACTTGGTCGATTTAATAGATATATCAAACTATATAATAATAAGTTGTTTCCTTCATAAATTTTTTCAGACACAGTTATGGCCGCATGGAACCAAAAAGGAATTAAGCAAATTGGGGATTTAAGATATTCTGCGGGTGTAGTACAGTTTGACGTATTGGTAAATAAATATGATTTAACTAGAAGAGATTTTTTTAAGTACCTACAGGTTAGAAGTTTCCTGGGTAATAAACAGGGCGGCTCAGCAGGATATAAGGTTAATGACTTCTTGGAGACATTAATCACCGGTAGGTCAGTGTATGCGCTATTAGTTAAAACTAAAGTGGATGATCTGGATAAGCATAGACATAAGTGGGCGGAGAAGCTTGGAGGAGAAATTGAGGATTTTCAGGATTCGCTGGATTTGGGTTGTACCATTCTGTGTTCAGCTCCTTTACAATCCCAGCACTATAAAACCCTATTTTCACTTTATTATACGCCTGCCAGAATTGCAAAATGGGGGGGTATAGCGGGGATAAGCTGTCCTCGATGCAGCGCACTGGACGCAGATATAGTTCATATGTTTGCTACCTGCCCTCAACTACACACTCTAATAGGGGATATAGAGGGTTTTTTGGATAGGGCATTAGGGATACAGATATCCCTATCTCCCTTACGGATTTTGTTTGGAATAGGACATGATGGAAGTAGTAATGTAGACAAGGAGTTTGGGTTTATGGCAATGGCGGTGTATAGATTAACCTTAGCCAGGGCCTGGCTGGATAAAACCCCTCCGCTTATGCAAATATGGTTAGCAAATGTAATCGCTACATTCAATTTGGAAAAACCTATATATGCAAAAAAGGGTAGAGCAGGGAGAGCTCTGGGTGTAAGAATTTGGGAGCCTTTAGCGCGGTGGAGGGAGGGGATAGGGTAATAGGGTAATATGTCAATCATGTTTGGTTTAGATTTGTTTAGCTATACTATATTTTGTAGAAAATAGGTTTATGTGGTGCTAATAACCAATTGAATGTATCAAATGCGCATTGTTGAAAGTAAAAAAAAAAAAAAAAAAAAAAGAAGCTCAACTATGAACTCAATGAGACAAAAAAAAGATGGAATCATTGAGGAGCACTTCTGGACCTAGTCAGAGGTATGAGCAGTGCCACTGGAATTATGTGACTGTTTGGCTGCACCGACTTTCGCACAAATATACATTTTCCACATTAGCCACATAATTCATCATCTGCTCCATAATCTGCAGATTTGAATAAAAAAAGCCTTATTTCTAGCTCAAACGGCTGACACATTAACAAAAATGCAGCAACAAGTGTTACACCATGGTGGAAGGCCCTTTGCAAACCTAGAATGGTCATCTGTTACTTATTGCTAAATGTGGGTGTTAAATTGGCACTAATGGTGTGCAAGGCTTTCTTGCCTCCTTGTGCACCTCTCTCTGCACCTCTTGCCTCTTTCTGCACTTCTGTTGCTTCTTTCTGCAAATTTCTTTTTTCTGCATGTCTGTTGCCTGTTTCTGCACCTCATTTGCTTCTTTCTGTACCCTCTTGACTCTTTCTGGACCTTTCTTCCCTCTTTCTGTACCTCTCTTGCCTTTTTATGTACCCCTCTGATGTCTTTCTGCACCTTTATTGTCTCTTTCTGCACCTCAGTTCCTTCTTCCTGCACTTCTTTTGTTTCTTTCTACACCTGTCTTGCTGCTTTCTGTATCCCTCTAGCCTCCTTCTCCACCCCTCTTCCCTCCTTCTGCACTTATCTTGCTTCTTTCTGCACCTCTATTGCCTCTTTCTGCAGTGCTCTTGCCTCCTTCTGTACTTCACTTGCCACTTTCTGTAACTCTCTTGCCTCTTTGTGCACCTCTCTTGCCTCTTTCTGTACCTCACTTGCTTCTTTCTGCACCCGTTTTGCCTCTTTCTGCACCCCTCTCCCCTCTTTGTGCAACTCTCTTGCCTCTTTCTACACCTCTCTTCCCTCTTTCTGCACCACTCTTGCCTCTTTATGTACCTCTGTTCCTTCTTTCTTCACCTGTCATGTCTCTTTCTCTAACCTTTGTACCTCTTTCATCAGTTCTCTTCCTCTCTGCACCCCTCCTGCCTCTCTTTGTACCCCTTTTGCCTCTTTGTACACCTCTCCTACCCCTTTCTGCACCCCTATTGCCTCTTCTCCACCTTGGTTGGTTCTTTCTGCAATTCTTCTTCTTCATTCTGTACTTCACTTGCCTCTTTCTGTGCCCCTCTTGCAACTTTCTGTACCTCTGTTGGTTCTTTCTGCACTGCTCTGGCTTCTTCCTGAACCTCTGTTCCAAATGTATGCATCCCTCTTGCCTTTTCCTGCACCCCTTCCCTCTTTCTGTACTTTTCTTGCTTCTTTCTACACCTATGTTGCTTCTTTCAGCAATTCTCTTGCCTCTGTGCACCTCTCTTGCTTGTTTCTGCACCTCTCTTGCCTCTTTTTGCCCTTCTCTTGCCTCTTTCTGCACCCCTGTTCCTTCCTTCTGCACTTTCCAAGCTTCTTTCTGCACCTGTCTCGCTTCTTTCTGCACCCCTGTTGTCTCTTTAAGTAAAGCTGTTGCCTCTTTCTGCACTTTTCTTCCCTTTTTCTGCACCCCTCTTCCCTCTTTCTGCACATCTGTTGCCTCTTTCTGCACCTCATTTGCTTCTTTCTGTACCCCTGTTGTCTCTTTCTGCACTCGTCTTCCGTCTTTCTGTACCTTTCCTGCCTGTTTTTGTACCCCTCTTTCTGCACTTTTTCTGCTTCTTTCTACACCTCTGTTGCTTCTTTCAGCAATTCTCTTGCCTCATTGTGCACTTCTCTTGCCTGTTCCTGCACTTCTCTTGCCTCTTTTTGTACCTCAGCTGGATCTTTCTGCACCTCACTTGCTCCTTTCTACACTTCTCTTGCCTCTTCCTGCACCCCTGTTGCTTCATTCTGCACTTTTTATGCTTCTTTCTGCACCTGTCTTGCTTCTTTCTGCACTCCTGTTGTCTCTTTATGTACCTCTGTTGCCTCTTTCTGTACTTTTCTTGCCTTTTTCTGCAGTTCGCTTGCCTCTTTCTGCACCTCTTTTGCTTCTTTCTGCACCTCTTAGTTAGAGGTAGTTTTACTCCCCCTGCCTACTAGGGCCATACAGGGGAGGTCATGCCAATCACAGGGGTACCCCAACCCATAGTGTACCCTAGTGTATGTAAGTGTTTTCACTGTATTCTAAGTTTCTTTCAGCATGGCACTGGCTCTGGGCCTGGTTAGTCAGACTCAGTTACCACCAGAACCCAACGGCAAAACGTTGAGGGCACAGGATGACTTTGCAACAAGGCCTCTTTCTGCTCCTCTGTTGGTTCTTTGTGCACATCTATTGCTTCTTTCTGCACCTTTCTTTGTGGACTTCTATTGCCTCTTTCTGCATTTCTCTTGCTTCTTTCTGCACCTTTCTTCCTCTTTCTGCACATGTCCTACTTCTGTAGGCATAGTTAGAAATTAGCATTTAAAAAACCTAGAAATTCACTAAAAAAAACACAGGTTTCAGGGACGTAATTGTTAGAAATTAGCATTTGAAAAACCTTAGAAATTCACTGAAAAAACCATAAGTTTCAGGGACGTTATAGTTAGTTGGACATTTCACTCGTACAACACCAGAGAAATGATGCCATTATAGTTAGTTCAGCTAACTATAACTTGCGTCCCTGCAATGCACTGCTGATGACATCCCATATTACTGACATGGTCTTTGACATCACTGTGTGTTTCTTTAAAGTTTTATTATGTATTATATATATGCCATGGTGTATTGAAGAATGAGTGGGTGTATACGTGTCTGGATGGAGGATTTAGTTTGTGCGTGACTGACTTTATAAGTGAGTGATTAAATGTGTCAACTATTTGTATCTGTCTATCTGTAGTTGTATAAGCTGCTGTATGGGTTGGTCAGTAGCTACATGAGTGTCTATATGGGTTATTGATTGGTTGCCTGAGTATTTGTATAGGAGACTGAGTGTGTGTGTGAGAGGGTGGGAGGTGTGTGACTCTGTGCATAGATGTGTGAGTGGTTGATTCACTGGGTATATGAGTTCAAGAGTACATGTGGAAACAGCTGTATGGGTGGATGAGTGTATGTATGGGTGTATCGGTGAGTGAATGGATGTCTCAGTGGAACATGTCCAAGTAACTACATATGTAAAAGGCAGTGTATGTGAGAGTTGGAGTATATAAATAACTATACGTGAGAGTCAGTGATTGTGAGAGAGGCTGTATAGTTGAGTGTGCACTTGTATCAGTGATTATATAAGAGAGTAAGTATGCACTAGTATCTGTTTGAATAAGAGAGGTGGTGTGTGTTTAACTGTATAGGTGAGTAAATGGGAGTGTGATTGATTCTTTGCATGACTGACTAGGTGTGTGAGTAACTCCATGGATGAGTGGCGGTATGTGAGTGTCTGTATAGGTGTGAGTGCATATGATAGTGTTGTATTGAAGAGTGACTGCATGTATGAGTGATTGTATGGGTGAATGAGTGGATATGTGTGTAGACCTAGGAATCAGTGAGTGTGTATGTAGTAACAGGTATTGGTGTATCGATGGTTTCGAAAATGGTAGTTTGTATTTTACAGTGGGTGTATCAAAGGTTATATTAGAGTGTGAGAAGGTGCATCAGCTTTTCATGTAGATGATGTCATCAGTGATGCCATCAGTGATGTCATTTGAGATGTCATCAGTGATGTCACTGACCATGTCATGAATGATGTAATATGTGACGTCATCAACAGTGCATTGCGGGGGCGCGAGTTATAGTTATCTGAACTAACCATAACAGCGGAATTTCTCTGGTTTTGTACGAGTGAAATGTCCAACTAACTATAACATCCCTGAAACTTATTGTTTTTTCAGTGAATTTCTAAGGTTTTTTTAAATGCTATTTTCTAACTATAACGTCCATGAAACCTATGGTTTTTTCAGTGAATTTTTAAGGTTTTTAAATGGCAATTTCTAACTATAATGTCCCTGAAACCTTTGTTTTTTTCAGTGAATTTCAAAGGTTTCATAAATGCTAATTTATAACTATAACATCCCTGAAACCTGTGTTTTTTTCAGTGCAAGAAGCGTCTGTGTGCAAGCGAGCAATCTATTGGAGCTATTGTTTTGCTGCAAACAATCATCGTTGGAATTTTTTTTCTATTTGCAGCGAGTTTCTAATTGCAAAATGTTTCGAAAAGATTTTTTAGTTCATTTCCTTGTTTTTTCAATCGTTTGCTTAAAAATACACCCAAAAATTACTAAAAGAGTTAAAAAACACAAAAATATTTAAAGTGAGTAGAAGGGTAATGTCTGAGTAATGCATTTAGTGAATAAGTAGTGTCTGAGTGAATGAATGAGTGCAGCAGTATTACCTGACTCATTGGATGAGCGCACGGATAGTGTTTGAGGAAATGAAGGAATGCAAGAGTAGTGGCTTAGTGTTTGCATGACTGCATGGGTAGTGCCTGGCTTATTGCATGAGTGCCTGGGTAAGGCCTAGGTGATTGCATGAATGTAGCGGTAATGTCTGGATGAATGGATGAGTATATGGCAACTATAGGAGTGTATGGGTAATGCATGGGTGGTTGCATGAGTGCATAGGAAGTCCCTGTGTTATTGGAGTAGTGTAAGGGTAGTGCATGGTGATTTTGTAACTGCATGGGTTACGCCAGGGTGATTGCATGAGTGCAGAGGTAATGTGTGGGTGATTGGAGGAGTGCATCGGTAATGCCTGAGTGATTACATGAGTACAAGAGTAGTGCCTGGGTGATTGGAGTAGTGCAAGAGTAGTGCGTGGTGATTTGGTAAGTGCATGGGTAACACCATGCTGACTGTGTGAGTGTAGAGGTAATGTGTGGGTGATTGGATGAATGCATGGGTAATGCATGAGTGATTGCATGAGTGTTTGGGTAATGTGTGGGTGATTGTATGAATACATGGGTAGTGCCTGGCTGATTGGAAGAGTGCATGGGTTCTCCCTTAGTGATTGAAGAAACACATGGGTTATGTCTGAGTGATTGCATCAGTACATGGGTAGTGCCTGGGTGATTGCATGAATGCAGCAATAATGTCTGGGTGACTGGAGGAGTGCATGTGTACTGCCTAAGTGAATGAATGAGTGCATAAGTAATGTCTGGGTGATTGCATGAGTGCATAGGTAGTGCCTGGGTGATTGCAGAACTGTATGGCTAATACTTGGATGATTCCATAAGTGTAGGAGTAATGTATGGATGATTGAAGGAGCACATGGGTTATGTCAGGGTGATTGCAAGAGTATAGGAGTAATGTCTGGGTGTTTTCAGGAGTACATGGTACTGCCTGAGTTATTTAATGTGTGGATTGGTAATGCCTCGGTGATTTTGTAACTGCATAGGTAATGCTTAAGTAATTCAAGGAGTGCATGACTAATGCCTGGGTGATTTAAGCAGTGCATGGGTAGTACATGTATGGTTGGAGAAGTGCATAGGTACTGCCTGAGTGATTGGATGAGTGCATTGCTAATGGCTGGGTGATTGTATGAGTGTACAGCTAATGTCTGGATGATTGCAGGACTGCATGGTTAATATTTGGGTAATTGGACGAGTGCATGGGTACTGCCTGAGTGATTGAAGGAGTGCAAAATAAATGCTTCAGTGATTGCATGAATGCTAGGGTAATGTTTAGGTGATTGGAGTGCATGGGTAATGCCTGGGTGCATGGAAGTGTGCATGAGTAGTGCATTGGTGCATGGAGGGGTACATAGGTACTTTCTGGGTAATTGGAGGAGTGTACAAGAAGTACCTGGGTGATGGCATGATTGTACAGGTAGTGTCTGTATGATTGGAAGACTGCATGGGCACTGCCTCAGTGATTGTAGGAGTGCATGGGTAATGCGTGGGTGATTGCATGAATGCAGGGGTAATGTCTGGGTGATTGCAGGAGTGCATGGATAATGGCTGGGTAAATGGAAGAGTGCATGGGTAGTGTCTTGCTGCATGGAGGAGTGCACGGGTAGTTTCTGTGTGATTGGAAGAGTTCATAACAAGTACCTGGTTGATTGCATGAGTGTACAGGTAGTGTCTAGATCATTGGAAGACTATATTGGTAGTGTTTGAGTGATTGTATGAGTGCAGCAGAAGTGCATAAGTGCATGTATGAGTGCATGGGTAGTGTCTGGGAGATTGTATGAGTGCATAAGTATTACCTGAGTGATTAAAAAAGTGCATGGATAATGTCTGGGTGATTGCATAACTGCATGGTTACTGACTGGGTGATTGAAGGAGTGCATGGATAGTGCCTGGCTGATTGCATGAATACAGGGGTAACACTTTGCGGGGGCGCACAAGTTTTTTTACGGCACTGATTGGGAGCTGCTTTGAAGACAAGGGGGTGGCAGGGTGGCAATAATGGTTGGTATAGACTTGCTTGACTGTCTTACTGGTTCTCCCTGTATAAATGAGGGCTCACTCCCTCTAGCAGGTGAAATGTTCTAATAGCATTATAGCCCTTTTGGCTAGGGAGACAATGGATGCTAAAGGCCCTCTTTTGTGGTAAAGGCCCTCACCTGTAGTTTGGGCCTCTCACACAGGTAGAGAGCTTTTCATGGCCAGGGTAGCCCTCTGTAACCAGCTATGAGGCTGGGTTGATGCAATTACCAGAAATCTCCCTAAACACGTAATTACATTTACCATTCTGTAAAATGAGACTCGAAGGAATTAGTCGGAACTGCCACCTGTAAAGATACATTCTGGAGTTGGCAAATTATATAACTGGCACAGCGCCCAACAGTATCAGAGGTGTTATCTGAAGGTGTATTCATTCTATGGCTCCAAATACGGGCCAATTAGGTTAACATCATCAAAAGTGGGTGCAAAGTTTGCACAAAAGGAGCATCATTGAAATGTGATCATTATATGTTTTACCAGTTTTCAGGATAAAAGTCCTGTGTGAACAATTTTTGGTGGTCTCTGTGGTTATTCCAACGTATGTGAGGGGCCTGAATTGTGCCAGGCCAGATGTAAACGACAGCTCCTGGCTGGTGCCTTGTGTGCCAGGGCCGGTGGACGGGACAAGACGGAGGCAGAGGAGGGGAGTGAGGGTCCCCACAGGAGTTGGGGAGGTAGGGTCCTCACAGGAGCTGGGCTGCATTCCTTCACACACAGGGCATTCTGCTGCACGCTGCTGGCGCAAGCCTGTGTGAAGGTCCATGTTTGTTATGCTTCGTTGAGGGCACCAGCTCTCCATATGGCTGCAAGGTTGTGGACTGCGGGGCTCCTGTTGTGCTTCGGGGTGCTGCCAGTCGCCCCTTCCTGGTGTATGGACCATGAAGAAGGGGCCGGGGGAGAGTTGGCACAGCAGGTCTCCAGAGCCAGGTGCAAGTGCTGCTGCCTGGCACTGCAAATGGCACACTTCTCTGGGGCCTTCAGGAACTTCCAGGTAATAAAGAACGCAGTGATGGTATTTTTTAAGGTGCCCAACCATCGTCATTGAACGGTTCATCGGCATTTTGGTGACACTCACTTGTCTGACCGCCTTATTGAGTTAGCGCCCAGCAAACATCATTGTATCTTCTGTGCACTGTATATAAAAGTGTGCACCTGTGGCGTTGCGATTTTGCTCTGCTTTCAAACAATACGGTATTTTATGGGGACAGTGCAACACTTTCTCTCTGTGTCTGTGGTGTGCATGTGTTAGCGTGCGCTTGAGTGCACGTGTCTGTCAGTGCACGTGTATGTGTTTGTGAGTGAGCATGACGTTTCTCTGTGCCTTTGTATTAATATCATATGTGTCTTTCTTTTGTACTGACACTGTGCATACTGCACACCTGTAGCACAATTGTGCATGTGCATGATTGTGTGGGAATGTGGTGTGTGTGCATAAATGTGTGTGCGTGTGTATTGTGTGTGCGACTGCATGTTTGTTGTGTGAGCGTGTTGTGTCTGTGTGCTGCGTGTGTTTTTTGTGTGCCTTGGTGTGTGTTTTGTGTGCGTGTTTTTGTTGTGAATGTGTTTTGTGTGTGTGTGCCAGCATGTGAGTGTGTGCGTGCGTGTGTTGTGTGGTGTATTTGCCTGCGTGTGTGTTGTGTGTGTTCGTTTGTTGTGAGTGTGTGTGCGCTTGTGTGTTGTGTTGTGTTTTTGTGTGTGTGTGTGTGTGAGTTGTGTACGTTTATGAGCACGTACTCTAGAACACTCACCCTCAAATTTCACCGTGGGCACTCCTTCCATGATATCTTCCATTTGTGTTTTGGTTATTTCACACCGACCTCACAAGGATGAACGTGCGGCCAGCAGGGTCTCTGACTGGGGATAAGATGACCTCCCATCACTCTCTCATATTTCACAGGTGTCTGAGTAACGAGTGCTCGTGGCAGCACTTCGCATACATAATAAATTTTGCCCCTGGGACCTGTGCTGCGTGTGTTTTGTGTGTGTCTGTGTGTGTGTTCTGCGTGCGTGCGTTTGTTGTGTGTGTGTTTTGTGTGTGCGTGCCAGCATGTGTGTGTGCTCATGTGTTATGTATGGTGTAAGTGCCTGCATGTGTGTTGTATGTGTGCGTTTTGTGTGAGTGTGTGTGCACTTGTGTGTTGTGTTTTTGTGTGTGTGTGTGTTGTGTGCATTTATGAGCACGTACTCTAGACTGCTCACCCTCACGGCCACTCCTTCCATGATATCTTCCGTTTATGCTCTGTTTATTTCACACCAACCTCACAAGGATGACCGTGCGCACAGCAGGGTCTCTGGCCGGGGATCGGTGGCGTTCACTAATCACCCCTCCCTCCTTGCTGGATATTACGCAGCAGCACGTTCTTAATTGAAAATGACCTGTGGGTGCCGCTGCTAAGAGTTGGTTTTTGGTGACTGTGTATTAAGGGATGTCGGTCAGAACCCCTATCCCCCCGTCATGCTTTTCTTAGCCGGAGTTGGTCTATGTATTGTCAACACGCTTCTGCAGAATGGCCGTGGGTTTGCTCTTTGCTCGGATGCACTCTGATGCCTGGCCTCTCACATCTTGAATTTAGAGTGGCACTAATACTATTGCTTTTTTATCTTTTGCTGCTACTTGCCATGTTTTGCACCTATTGCTTGTTTTTAAAATAAACAAAGGCTTTTTTAATCTAGTGAACTTACTTTGGTTTCTGCCCTCCTGTGCTTTGGTGTACCTTCCTGCAATTGCGAGTGCTGCCTTGGCCTTCCTGTGGTTAGAGCGCGGGTCTGCCATCTTGGGCAGGCTCGGGGTTGGCGGCTAGTCTTTTGGCACACAAAGATTATGTAATAATCACGCAATGGCGCGAGCGCGCAGTGGACGCGCCAGCGGCGCGCCAAAGGCAAGCCTGTCTGTGCCCATCCGCGATCGTTCCATGATCAGCGCCAACCCCCCTGGTCAAGGAAAGTCAGGTATTCCTTTTATATTGCAATATGATAGCACGTTTAAAAAAAGTATTAATTCCCAAATCAATCCTATTAATGGGGCTTATCCCTGCCTCTGTATTAATCTTGAGGGTGAGTCTACGAAGCATCTTAAGGGATGCCCAGGATGTGGTATTATAATTCCATCGCTCTTATTTCAAACCACCATAGACCCTCCTAAAACTCAAGCAAAGTTAAATAGGGAGCTGAATACGTCTTTTTGGAGATGCGTCCTCATGAATGTGAGATCACTAACCAAACATAGCTTGGAGTGTGCATCATTCATAGAGGATGATGGCATAAAGATTGCTTTCATCACATAATCTTGGATAAATAGTGCCTCAGGCCCGGACTTAGTTAAAGCCACGCCTCTTAACTATGTATGTTATACCTTAAATAGGCCCACTGGAAGATGAGGTGGTTTAGCTGTCATCTACTATTCTTCGCTGGCAGCTACTTTTAATCCAGGAGGGGTGGAAGGCTGCGAGGTTTTGGACTTCTCCTTTCATATCTCCCCTCAGTACATCTTTCAAAGCTCTTTGATATACAGACCACCAGGTCCTATAAGTGGTTTTTGCATCCAGGCAGGAAAATGTGTGGAAAGTAGTATTACCGCCAGCTCCTATACTGTTTTAGGTGATTTAATTTTCATCTGGAAGCCTCTTCAGACACAGATACAGCCAAATTGCTAGATCTGATGAAGGGCAACAATTTAGTGCAAATGGGGACTGGTGCGACCCATTAGGCAGGACACACACTTAATGGTATCTTTTCCAACAACCCACAATTGCAGGTTTCGTCTATTCTTCCGCTACTTTGGTCTGACCATGAGGCGGTTGTTTTTAACCTTACCATTCCTGAGCGACATTTACAAAAACTAATGAAAAAAAACTGATGATAAGAGCATGGAATAAGGTATCAGCTGAAGATCTCTCCAAGGTCCTTAATAATACCTTAACCCCTTCAGTGCCACGCCCTTTCCCCCTCCTGTGCCAGGCGTTGCACTAGTGGGTGGGGTTCATGACGAGATAGTCTCGTCATGGGCACAGCGCAACCGTGCTCCATGACGAGACTATCTCGTCATGGGCACTGAAGAGGTTAATTACGCCTCCTAGTAATCTTGACAAGGCCGCACGTTTTTACTCTAGCTGGTAGAAGATGCAGGTCAAAAACTAGCTGCGAGTAAAATGTGTCATTTTACAAGACAAGTACCATCTGCCCCTTGGTATTCACAGGATCTGAAGGACCAAAAACTGATCTGCAAGCATCTTGAGAGAAAATGGAGAAAGAACTATACAGATCGTGACAAGGAGGAATATAAACATGGACTTGCTAAGTTTAAACAGCTGATCCACAACGCTAAGGCAACTTTCTTCTCTATGAAGATTAACAAAGCAAAAAATTCAGCAAGGGAACTATTTAATACAGTTACTAACCTGGCTAATCCGGGGGCTACTACCATCACACCTAGTCAGGGACTTTGAGACAATTTGGCTAACTTTTTTTGTGAGAAAGTGAATGTCATTTTCTCCTCCTTTTCTCATGTTAAATCTGAGGCGACACTGAACAATGTGGATGACTTCACATTAGAAAATAAAGTTCACCTGGATCAATTTGTTCAGCTTACAACTACTGACACTTTTAATCTTATGATGTGGGTCAAATCCGGCTCCCCTTTCGATCCCTGCCCTACATCTATAATAAAATTAGCGGCAGAACCGATTTCTCTAATACTATGTATAAAGAAGATTACTACTCATTAGGATGGGAAAAAACCTCCATCCTGCCTCTTTTAAAGAAACCAAATTTAGATGTAAAAGATCCCAACAGCTTTAGGCCTATATCTAGACTACCGTTACCGGCCAAAATTGTTGAGAGAAATTTAAATACGCAACGTGGTTTGTACCTGGAGGCAATACAAGCTCTGGATCCCACCCAGCACTGCTTTAGAGGTGGCCATAGCACGGAATCGGCTCTTCTGAAACCTATGGAAGAGATCCGAACCATTTTAGATAAAGGAGGCAAGGCTGCCCTCATCATGTTAGATCTCTCAGCAGCATTTCAAACGGTCCACCACGATCTGCTGATGGACCGGCTGCGGGAGATTGGAGTTCAGGGCTCTGCATGGAGACTCCTGAAATCCTTTCTCACTAATCGGAGTCAGTTAGTGTCTGTAGGGGAATTCTTATCTGAATCCTTTTCTCTACCTTGTGGGGTCCCACAGGGGTCTTCTTTAAGCCCGACTCTGTTTAATATATATGAGTCCTCCCTGGCGCCGCTCATTCAGTCATTTGGGTTCAGTTTGACTTCTTATGCCGACGACACTCAAATTGTGGTTTCACTACAAACAGATGAGGGGCGTAGTACAGCCAGTCGATTTAGGGACTGTATGAGCGCCGAAGAGAATTGGATGGCCAGAAACTGCCTTAAACTGAACTCCAGTAAGATGGAGGTGGTCTGCTTTGGCAATGCCCCTACGTTTTGGACCCCTGATTGGTCGCCTGACACCTTGGGTCCTCTTCCCGCACATAGCAAGAAGGTAAAAAATCTGGGAGTTTGGGTGGATCACAAGCTCAGTTTTAGTGACCAAGTAAATTCAGTGTCTTCTGCCACGTCTTTTGCGTTAAGGTCCTGTAAAAAAATTCTCCCGTTCCTACCTGTACAGTGTCATCAAACATTAGTTACGGCACTTACTATGTCTAGGTTGGATTATTGTAACAGTCTGTATCTCAATATCCAGGAGGGAATAATGAATAGATTGCAACTCTTGCAGAATGCCGCCGCTAGGCTGCTATCAGGTATCCCTAAATATGCTTCAATCTCTAAGGAGATATGGAGGCTTCATTGGCTACCAGTTAGAAAGCGTACCCAGTTTAAGGCCTTGTGTTTGGTCCACAAGGTGATTCATGGAACAGGCTCAGGGTTACAGCCCTCCTGCCTCTTTCTGCCCCTCTGTTCCTTCATTCTGCACTTCTTTTGTTACTTTCTGTAACTCTCTTGCTTCTTTCTGCACCTCTCTAATCTCTTTTCCACCCCTCTATCCTCTTTATGTATCTCTGTTGCTTATTTCTGCACCTTTTTTGCTTCTTTCTGCACCCCTCGTGCCTCACATCCCTCTTCCCGCACCCCTCTTTCCTCTTCCTGCACCTGTGTTCCTTCTTTCTGCACTTGTTTTGTTTCTTTCTGCATCTCTCACTTCTTTCTGCACCTCTTTGCCTCTTTCTACACCCCTCTTCCCTCATTCTGCACCACTCTTGCCTCTTTCTGCACCTCTATTCCTTCTTTCTGCACTTCTCTTTCTTCTTTTACACCTCTCTTGCTTCTTTCAGCACCTTTCTTGCCTCTTTCTGTACCCCTCTTTCCTCTTTCTGTACCTCTCTTGCCTTTTTTCCCCTATGTTGCTTCTTTCTGCACTTCTCTTGCCTCATTCTGCACCCCTCTTGCCTCTTTCTACACCTCTGTTGCTTTTTTCTGCACCTCTCTTGCTTTTTTCTGCCATTCTGTTGCTTCTTTCTGCGCTCCTCTTACCTCTTTCTCACCCTTATTCCCTCTTTCTGCACCTCTCTTGCTTCTTTCTGCACACCTGTTCCCTTTTCTGTACCTCGCTTGCCTGTTTCTGCAACTCTCTTGCCTCTTTCTGCAGTTCTCTTACTTATTTCTAGACCCCTCTTGCTTCTTTCTGTAACTCTCTTGCAAATGTCTATAACACAGGTGCCTCTGTGTGCACCTCTTTTGCTTCTTTCTGCACACCTGTTCCCTTTTCTGTACCTCGCTTGCCTGTTTCTGCAACTCTCTTGCCTCTTTCTGCAGTTCTCTTACTTATTTCTAGACCCCTCTTGCTTCTTTCTGTAACTCTCTTGCAAATGTCTATAACACAGGTGCCTCTGTGTGCACCTCTCTTGCTTCTTTCTGCTCCTCTCTTGCCTCTTTCTACACCCCTCTTACCTCTTTCTGAACCTCATTTGATTTTTTCTGCACTTCTCTTGCCTCTGTCTGCACCCCACTTCTTCTTTCTGCACCTCTGTTGGTTCTTTCTGCACTGCTCTTTCTTCTGTCTGCTACTCTCTTGCACATTTCTGTACCCCTCTTGCCTCTTTCTGCACCTCTGTTGTTTTTTTCTGCACCTCCCTTGCCTCTGTCTGCACCCCTGTTCCTTCTTTCTGCACCTCTTTTGCCTGTTTATGTAACTCTCTTGCCTCTTTCTGCACTTTGCTTGCCTTTTTCCGCACCTCCTTTGCTTCCTTCTGCACTTCTCTTGCCTCTTTCTGCACCCCTATTGCCTCTTTCAGCACCTCTGTTGCTTCTTTCTGCACTTCTCCTACTCCTTTCTACACCTCTCTTGCTTCTTTCTGCACACCTCTTGCCTCTTTCTGCAATCTTCTTCCCTCTTTGTGCACCTCTCTTGCCTCTTTCTGCACCTCTGTTCCTTCTTTCCACACTTCTCTTTATTCTTTCTACACCTCTCTTGCTTCTTTCTTTACCTTTCTTGCCTCTTTCTGCACCCCTCTTCCCTATTTCTGCACCACTCTTGCCTCTTTTTTTTACCTCTGTTGCTTCTTTATGCACTTGTCTTGCCTTTCTCTGTACCACTCTTGCCTCTTTCTGCACCTCTGTTGCTTCTTTCTGCACTTCTCTTGCTTCTTTCTACACCTCTCTTGCTTCTTTCTGCACACCTCTTGCGTCTTTCTGTACTCTTCTTCAATCTTTCTGCACCCCTGTTCCCTTTTTCTGTACCTCTCGTGCCTGTTTCTACAACTCTGTTGGTTCTTTCTGAATGGCTATTGCTTCTTTCTGTACTTCTTTAGAAAATGTTGGTACCCCTCTTGCCTCTTTCGGCACCACTCTTGCCTCCTTCAGCACCTCTGTTGGTTCTTTCTGCACTGCCCTTGCTTCTTTCTGTGCCCCTCTTTCCTCTTTCTGCACCCCTCTTCCCTCTTTCTGTACCTCTCTTCCCTCTTTCTGCACCTGTTGATTCTTTCTGCACTTCTGTTGCCTCTTTCTGTACTTCCATTGCTTCTTTCTGTACCCCTCTCCCCTCTTTCTGCACCCTTCTTCCCTCTTTATGCATCTCTCCTGCCTTTTTCTGCACCTCTATTGCCTATTTCTGCAGTTCTCTTGTCTCCTTCTGCAAGTCTGCTGCTTCATTATGTACCTCTCTTGCCTCTTTCTACACTTCATGCTTCTTTCTGCACCTCACTTACCTCTTTCTGCTCCTCTCTTGCCTCTTTCTGCTCCTCTCTTGCCTCTTTCTGCACATTTCTTACTCTTTCTGCACCTCTCTTGTTTATTTCTGCAATTCTCTTGCTCCTTTCTGTAATTCTCTCGCCTGTTTCTATTTTCAAATGTGAAGTGCAAGCTGTCAAGCTTAAACGTCTGCGTGCCTTCGTGACTGAGGTAAATGTCTACTTGCACATGTATTCTCCATGTGTTATGCATCTGAAGATGGTAGCTTAAAAAGCGGGTAGCAGTGCAGCACGCATGCAAATTCGGAAAGACACAAAGAAATGTAAACATTTCTCAGGTTAAAGCCTGCTATTCAGCAGCATTAATTTTTGGTGCAACCCCTTTCCACTGATGTTAGTGAATCGGGTTTAGCACCATAAAGCATGGCTGGTTGCATGGGAACACCCGTGTACCACCCACAAAACAGGTTTAGTGTCGGGTTAATGTTAAAAAAGTAACGCTAACCTGATGCTAAACCTTTCAGAACCTGGGCCAAAGTGCCACAATAATGTTGCAAAATTGCCATTTTTAGGCTGCACATTTTTTTTTAAACTATGCCGCAGTATCCTGGGGGGTTCTGAATAAAGACCTAAAATTCACAGCAGAATCGGAACCACCACCATGGAATAATCTGCTGAGCTGAGTAAAACATTTTCAAAAATGTGAATTATGTTTGAAAATCCAAGTTGCTAATGTCTGCCAGGAGGCATCAGATGCCTTCACCTAGCGATGCTTAAATAAACCTACATAGCACCACGTATTGTGAATGAAGGCATGAAAAATAATTGACGCAAATTAAAAATAAGATGGTTTCCTATTTTATATCCACCCAAAAGTAACTAACATTCTTAACCGCAAGTGTGTGATTTCCGAAAAAGTTCATAATAACCACTACTTAATTGAAACTCTAAATCACAGCATCATATTTATTTCATTTAAGAACAGTGTGCTTTCTTTTACCTCCTATTTATAGATATAAATCATACACTGCTTTCAAAACAATGGTTAGCTGATCACCAACTATTAATTCTGTATTTGTAGTTTTAAAACAAACACATTGCAGACTGTTTTCAACTGGTTTTTATCTACCTGTGTCTTCATTTTCCAAACAAATTAAAAGGTTAAGGAAAGCTGGAGCTATATCTGCATCTGGTTGCAATTTTCTTTTTGCCCCAATAGCCAATTAAAAGCAGGTTAAAGTTTTGCATTATCAAGTTTAAAGCTAGAGTGAAATTAAGGCTATTGTTGAATGAGCCCCTCTGGGCAGAACTTCCTGTGAAGCCCTTGCCAACTCAATGCTGCTCTACCCTTTTTATAGGCCCATGATGAGATGCTTAGAGCGAATGCTATGGAGACCTGCAGAACAGCACAGCTGCTCTTCAAAGGGAGAGTGTGCACTTAATACCAATATCTTCTGGATAATGTGTTTGCAAATTGCTAATCACGACACAAGGAAAAGAATCATCAACGTAGCTCCTGCATAATGAAAGGATTGCTGTGCTAATTTATAATGAGTTGCAAATGTATGCTTAGAAATGGATGCTGGCATTTGAACATTTTCTTACCACCTACATTTCTCAAGTGAAAACTATAGTACAATGCTAGCCCAGAAACATAGGCCCTGTACAACCTTAATCTGCATGTATGTATTTATGTATATGGTATTTCTATAGTGAAACCTAGCCAAAAGGGAGAAGAGCTTTGTACATGGTCAAGGGCAAGCATAAAGTCAATTAGTAATAAGAGAAGAAGCTGGGTTGTGGATGGTTAATGCATTGTGATGGAGTGTGTTTTTAAAGATGTGAGCCTCCATCTCTTTCCTACATTGGAACCATTTTGGGGAGGTTCTGATGGACACATAGATGTTGTCCCAGGTTCTGGGTACATAAAAAGAAAATGCCTACAATCATGTTTTTTCTTTTTTACACTTCTTAGTCTGTAGTCTGATGGTGTTCTGGCTGCAGATGTGCCACGAACCACCAGAGAATGTGAACTTGTCTGAAAGACGAGCAGGGGTGGTGGTCGATGGCTTTGTAACTGATGCAGCTTGTTTTGTAGATAGGCCAGCAAGGGAAGTCTATGGCATTCCATTAGGATGTGATGTGATCATATTTCCTCAGACCATAGAAAAAACATGGTGTGGTGTTGTAGGGTGTCTTTAAGTGGTGTCATTATGGAGTGTGGGAGGTCATGGAGTAGGGCATTAACCACCATGCAGATATGAGAGTATGAGCAATTCTGATGTTTTGTTCTGGAAGAGACTGTTTGAGTTTCTGAAGAAGAAAGACCTGGTATCAGGCTGTTTTTTTTTTTTTTTGTAATGTGCTCCTTGAGGGTGAGGTTGGTATCCAGGGTAAATCCAAGTGACTTGGCATTTAGTAAACGTTTGTGCTTGAAGCAGTCAGAATTCATGTAATTGAGACATGTTTGTACAGTATCTTGTTTGCTTTTCTTAACAAACACTGGAATTCTTTATTGGATGGGTCAAGTTTCAAGTAGGCACTGGACCTCCAAGCATGGATGATATGCATGCAGGTTTTAAGGCATTGGATGTCTGAAGCTCAGGAGAGCTCGGTGTCATCATCATATTGGTGAGTCTTGATGCTGCTATCTGTGAGCAGAGCACCAAGTGGCTCCATGTAAACGTTAAAAATTACAGGAGACAGCATGAAACCCTGGGGGACATCAAAGGTGATAGGAAACTTTAGTGACCTGGAGGTGCTCATGGTGTCAGTTGGAAAGGTAAGAGTAGAACCAGTGAAGGACAATGCCAGTGAATCCTGATTCCAGCATACACATGTGGGTGAGATATTCAAATGTCATTACAAGGCTGAGTTCCGTTCTTGCTGTCTGACATCATGTGTCAGTTTGGGATGGTGGGTTGAGTCAACCGGGGGTGTGGCATCCATTCATTCTTTAATCCATCATTCAGTCTTTCACCATTCATTCTGTCCTTCCATCTGTGTGTCCATCCATATCCAAACCTATTAATCTATTTCCACATCTGTCCATCATCTGTCCTTCCATCTATCATTTCACTCATCCATCCATCCATCCAACCTTTCACTCATCCATCCATCATCCATCCACCCTTTCACCTCATCCATCCTTTCACTCATCCATCCACACTTCCACCCATCCATCCACTCATTTATCCAACCCTTTACTCTTTCACCCATCCAGCCATCCTTTCACTTACTCATCCATCCATTCATTCATCATCCACCCAGTCACTCATCTGTCCATTCAACCATCCATCCATTCACCATTTTGCTCATCCCTCCATCATTTCTCCCAGCTCTTCATCCTTCCGTTCACTCATCTATGCATTCTTTCACTCATCCATCCTTACATCCTTCTTTTCATTCATCCATACACCCATTTGCCCATCCATCATGTCAATCATCCATCCATACTTTCACTCAACCATCCATCCTGCCTTTCCCACTCCATTCCTCTTTCACTTATCCATCCTTCACCCACACACCCACCCATCCATCCACTCATGAATCCATCCATTGACCCTATCATTCATCCATCCTTTCACTAATCCATCCATCCTTTCTCTTATCCATCAATCTACCCTTTCACTCATCCACACATTCTTTTACCCCTTTCTTTCACTCTCATCCATCCTTACATCCACCCTTTCACTCATTCAGCCATCTATCATTTCACTCATCCATCCACCCTGTTACTTATCCAGCCACACTTGTTCCGATATATCAGCGATTCAACCCATACATCCACCATTTCACCCATACATCAATTTATTTACCTTTCTCTCATCCATCCATCCTTTCTTTCATTATCCATCCATTTACCCTTTCACTAATCCATTCATCCTTTCACTAATCCATCCAGCCATTCACCCATTCCTTCACTTACTTACTCACCCACGTTTTATTAATTATGAGCTGAGCCTTTGTCTGCAGAGTTGAAGACAGAAGAAGTCCATCAAGAACTTCACCCCACTGCAGTTCCTAAAGCAAGTGGTGGGGCAGGGGATGGTTCACTATACCCCTGCACATAGGCAATCTGAAAACGTAGAAATTATGAGTCTTGCATGATGCCCAGTGCCGGTACCTGAGGGGACTGTGACATGGTGTTGTTTCTAGGGATTTAAGTGGATTGAAAAAACGTGAGGGTCTCTTCAAAGGGCATGCTCAATGTAATTAAAGGTGTGCCTTGAAACACGGTACCTAAAATCTGTGCTTAGCATAATGTGCTGCCCGACTGGTATTCTGCTACTTCTTTTATTGCATCCAGATATATAATACATTACACCTACTAGCCAGGACTATTAGCTTTGCCAATGGTTGTTAGTTGCATAAAATAAAAAAGCAGAAACTATGACTTCATTGTATACAATATTGAAAATACTTCAGTTTCAAAATGATGAGACTGTGAAATAACTCTATTCCCTTCTTGTTAACTTCTTTCTCTGGCTTCTTTTCATTTAGTGGATTCTGTACATTTCTTCCATTGGTGAGGTGCAACATTATTTTTTAGGTACTGTTAAAACAGAATGCCCGCCCTAGACCAAGGCAGGAGGAGGCCAACCACATGCTTTAACAGCCCAGACTAGTCCTTTGTTATTCTGTATGTGACAAGCAGCTGGCAGACAGAATGACAATGGGCAGGGAGGAGCTGCTCTTGTGCTCAGAGGAACAGTGCAGGGTGGCCCCATCAGGGAGCTGAGGCTTCTTGCAGAAGAACAGCGCTGCTCCCTGCAATGCCTAAAATTATGGACAACAGGTGTCCATAAAAGGGATCATCATGGACAATGGAGGTGAGATACAAATCACAAACGATCCGTGAAATTTACAGACGGTTGGTCACCCTAATCAGGATCATGGCTAATACTGTGGTCAAGAGGGTATCGTCTTTGATGTGTAAGGTATGGTCTCTGTGTAGGAGCATGATCTGAAGCCACGATGGTAGTCATGTAGAAGATAGATAGATAGCGGTCGCCAGTAGGTAGTTATAGTTAGGACCTATTATCCATAGGAAATCCGCCACATTCTATTTGGAATAACTTTGGCGCCGATTGACGAATCTTCGCAAAATTTTCAAAACTCATTGCCCGCTCCTATCCTGAAAGTCTTGGGGTGATTCGTCAAGCGGGGGCCGAGAAAAAGGGGGTCCCAAAATGTGTTTTCCCCATGCAATTTTCCATAGGGACCTTTAGTCGCAGCTACAGCCCGAAGTGCTGAACGGAATTACACCAAATTTGGCAGAAAGGTAGACCTTGGTTCAGAGTCGTGCCTTTTGCTTAACTGGTGTAAATCCGTTCAATAGTTCCTGATAAAATCAAAATCACATATATATCTATGGCCGTGCTGGATCCGGGCACCCTGACAAGCACGAGCTGTATGCTAATTGGCTGTCAACACTCCAAACTAGGAAGTGTTGGCAGCCATCTTGTGCCTCGGTAGAACCGAGGCACAAGAAAACAGAAGAAAAAATGCGCAGAACGCAAAAAGGCCTGCTCAGGGGGTCCCACAAGGTGGGGGCCAACTAGACCACCAGGTACCTCCAGTATGCGCCAGGGAGCTGCGTTGCAGAGATGTATTCAGAGGCCACGCCACTTTTTACACCTCTCTGCAATGCAGCTCTGTGGCACTTACTGGAGGTACCTAGTGGGCTAGTTTGACCCTAGGGACCCTCAGGATTCAAAGGGACTTAATCTCCCAAATTAAAAAGGACACAGGGCGTGTTTACACAGGGGCGAAGGGAGGGGACGGGGCCTGAGGTGACGTGTGCAAACACGCCCTGTGGCATGTTTTAAGTTGGGGAAATAATTCCCCTTCAATCCTGAGAGCCCCTGGGGGCCAACTAGCCCAACAGGTGCTTCCAATAAACGCCATTGTGCTGTGTTGCAGAGAGGTGGTCCAGGCCGTACCCCTTTTTACACCTCTCTGCAACGGCGCTCACTGGAGGTACCGAGTCGGCAACTTTGACCCTAGGGACCTTCAGGATTCAAGGGGACTTAATCTCCCATCTTAAAATGGACACAGGGAGTGTTTACACAGTGGGGAAGGGAGGGGACGGGGTCTGGGGTGACATGTTAAAACATGCCCTGTGGCGCGTTTTAAGTTGGGGAAATAATTCCCCTTCAATCCTGAGAGCTCCAGGGGGCCAACTAGCCCACAAGGTGCTTCCAGTAAGTGCCACTCTGCTGTGTTTCTGAGAGGTGGCCCAGGCCGTGCCCCTTTTTACACCTCTCTGCAACGCAGCTCTGTGGCGCTTCCACTGGAGTCAAGCTATCCTGGCTGAAGAGGGGTTAAACCCCAAAACCGGTGCTAGGATACTTGATTCCGGTCCAGCGAAGACATGGCTTGGCAGTTCCGGCTGCACTGTTCCCATGAGGCACAGGGTCAAGACTGATTTGCATATGGCCATGTCTGAACTGGGGTGGCGTGGTGAGCAAAATAACGATGGATTAAACCCAGATCTGTGACTGGGGGTGAATGTTTTGCCAATGTGCAACATTCCGTCCATCATCTTGTGTGTTTTGCTGTTCACCCTATGTGGGAAGGGTATGCCCAGACGTGGGTCCCGTTCTCACTACGCCACTGGAGTCAAGCTATCCTGGCTGTAGAGGGGTGAAACCCCGAAACCGATCCTAGGATGCTTGATTCCAGTCCAGGGAAGACATGGCTTGGCAGTTCGGGCTGGACAGTTCCCATGAGGCACAGGGTCAAGACTGATTTGCATATGGCCATGTCTGAACTGGGGTGGCGTGGTGAGCAAAATAACGATGGACTAAAACCAGATCTGTGACTGGGGGTGAATGTTTTGCCAATGTGCAACATTCTGTCCATCAGCTTGTGTGTTTTGCTGCTTGCCCTATGTGGGAAGGGTATGCCCATACATGGGTCCCGTGCTCACTATGCCACTGGAGTCAAGCTATCCTGGCTGAAGAGGGGTGAAACCCCGAAACCGATCATAGGATGCTTGATTCCGGTCCAGGGAAGACATGGCTTGTCAGTTCGGGCTGGACTGTTCCCATGAGGCACAGGGTCAAGACTGATTTGCATATGGCCATGACTGAACTGGGGTGGCGTGGTGAGCAAAATAACGATGGATTAAACCCAGATCTGTGACTGGGGGTGAATGTTTTGCCAATGTGCAACATTCCGTCCATCATCTTGTTTGTTTTGCTGTTTGCCCTATGTGGGAAAGGTATGCCCAGTCGTGGGTCCCCTGCTCACAACGCCACTGGAGTCAAGCTATCCTGGCTGAAGAGGGGTGAAACCCCGAAACCGGTCCTAGGATGCTTGATTCCGGTCCAGGGAAGACATGGCTTTGCAGTTCGAGCTGGACTGTTCTCATGAGGCACATGGTCAAGACTGATTTGCATATGGCCATGTCTGAAATGGGGTGGCATGGTGAGCAAAATAACGATGGATTAAACCCAGATCTGTGACTGGGGGTGAATGTTTTGCCAATGTGCAACATTCCGTCCATCATCTTGTGTGTTTTGCTGTTCACCCTATGTGGGAAGGGTTTGCTCAGTCGTGGGTCCCGTGCTCACTACGCCACTGGAGTCAAGCTATCCTGGCTGAAGAGGGGTGAAACCCCGAAACCGGTCCTAGGATACTTGATTCCGGTCCAGTGAAGACATGGCTTGGCAGTTCCGGCAGGACTGTTCCCATGTGGCACAGGGTCAAGACTGATTTGCATATGGCCATGTCTGAACTGGGTGGTGTGGTGAAAAAAATAACAATGGATTAAACCCAGATCTGTGACTGGGGGTGAATGTTTTGCCAATGTGCAACATTGCGTCCATCATCTTGTGTGTTTTGCTGTTTGCCCTATGTGGGAAGGGTAGGCCCAGACGTGGGTCCCGTGCTCACTACGCCACTGGAGTCAAGCTGTCCTGGCTGAAGAGGGGTGAAACCCGGAACCGGTCCTAGGATGCTTGATTCCGGTCCAGGGAAAACATGTCTTGGCAGTTCGAGCTGGACAGTTCCCATGAGGCACAGGGTCAAGACTGATTTGCATATGGCCATGTCCGAACTGGGGTGGCGTGGTGAGCAAAATAACGATGGATTAAACCCAGATCTGTGACTGGGGGTGAATGTTTTGCCAATGTGCAACATTCCGTCCATCATCTTGTGTGTTTTGCTGTGCGCCCTATGTGAGAAGGGTATGCCCAGTCGTGGGTCCGTGCTCACTACGCCACTGGAGTCAAGCTATCCTGGCTGAAGAGGGGTGAAACCTCGCAACCGGTCCTAGGATACTTGATTCCGGTCCAGAGAAGACATGGCTTGGCAGTTCGGGCTGGACTGTTCCCATGAGGCACAGGGTCAAGACTGATTTGCATATGGCCATGTCTAAACCGAGGTGGCGTGGTGAGCAAAATATGTATGGATTAAACCCAGATCTGTGACTGGGGGTGAATGTTTTGCCAATGTGCAACATTCCGTCCATCATCTTGTGTGTTTTGCTGTTTGCCCTATGTGGGAAGGGTATGCCCAGACGTGGGTCCCGTGCTCACTACGCCACTGGAGTCAAGCTATCCTGGCTGAAGAGGGGTAAAACCTCGAAACCGATTCTAGGATGCTTGACTCCAGTCCAGGGAAGACATGGCTTGGCAGTTCGGGCTGGACAGTTCCCATGAGGCACAGGGTCAAGACTGATTTGCATATGGCCATGTCTGAACTGGGGTGGCGTGGTGAGCAAAATAACGATGGACTAAAACCAGATCTGTGACTGGGGGTGAATGTTTTGCCAATGTGCAACATTCTGTCCATCATCTTGTGTGTTTTGCTGCTTGCCCTATGTGGGAAGGGTATGCCCATACGTGGGTCTCGTGCTCACTACGCCACTGGAGTCAAGCTATCCTGGCTGAAGAGCGGTGAAACCACGAAACCGATCGTAGGATGCTTGATTCCGGTCCAGGGAAGACATGGCTTGGCAGTTCGAGCTGGACTGTTCCTATGAGGCACAGGGTCAAGACTGATTTGCATATGGCCATGTCTGAACTGGGGTGGCATGCTGAGCAAAATAACGATGGATTAAACCCAGATATGTGACTGTGGGTGAATGTTTTGCCAATGTGCAACATTCCGTCCATCATCTTGTGTGTTTTGCTGTTCACCCTATGTGGGAAGGGTTTGCTCAGTCGTGGGTCCCGTGCTCACTACGCCACTGGAGTCAAGCTATCCTGGCTGAAGAGGGGTGAAACCCTGAAACCGGTCCTAGGATACTTGATTCCGGTCCAGGGAAGACATGGCTTGGCAGTTCCGGCAGGACTGTCCCCATGAGTCACAGGGTCAAGACTGATTTGCATATGGCCATGTCTGAACTGGGTGGCGTGGTGAACAAAATAACAATGGATTAAACCCAGATCTGTGACTGGGGGTGAATGTTTTGCCAATGTGCAACATTTTGTCCATCATCTTGTGTGTTTTACTGTTTGCCCTATGTGGGAAGGGTAGGCCCAGACGTGGGTCCCGTGCTCACTACGCCACTGGAGTCAAGCTATCCTGGCTGAAGAGGGGTGAAACCCCGAAACCGGTCCTAGGATGCTTGATTTCGGTCCAGGGAAAACATGTCTTGGCAGTTCGGGCTGGACTGTTTCCATGAGGCACAGGGTCAAGACTGATTTGCATATGGCCATGTCTAAACCGAGGTGGCGTGGTGAGCAAAATATCGATGGATTAAACCCAGATCTGTGACTGGGGGTGAATGTTTTGCCAATGTGCAACATTCCGTCCATCATCTTGTGTGTTTTGCTGTTCGCCCTATGTGGGAAGGGTATGCCCAGACGTGGGTCCCGTGCTCACTACGCCACTGGAGTCAAGCTATCCTGGCTGAAGAGGTGTGAAACCCCGAAACCGATTCTAGGATGCTTGACTCCAGTCCAGGGAAGACATGGCTTGGCAGTTCGGGCTGGACAGTTCCCATGAGGCACAGGGTCAAGACTGATTTGCATATGGCCATGTCTGAACTGGGGTGGCGTGGTGAGCAAAATAACGATGGACTAAAACCAGATCTGTGACTGGGGGTGAATGTTTTGCCAATGTGCAACATTCTGTCCATCATCTTGTGTGTTTTGCTGCTTGCCCTATGTGGGAAGTGTATGCCCATATGTGGGTCTCGTGCTCACTACGCCACTGGAGTCAAGCTATCCTGGCTGAAGACGGGTGAAACCATGAAACCGATCGTAGGATGCTTGATTCCGGTCCAGGGAAGACATGGCTTGGCAGTTCGGGCTAGACTGTTCCCATGAGGCACAGGGTCAAGACTGATTTGCATATGGCCATGTCTGAACTGGGGTGGCGTGGTGAGCAAAATAATGATGGATTAAACCCAGATCTGTGACTGGGGGTGAATATTTTGCCAATGTGCAACATTCCGTCCATCATCTTGTGTGTTTTGCTGTTTGCCCTATGTGGGAAGGGTATGCCCAGACGTGGGTCCCGTGCTCACAACGCCACTGGAGTCAAGCTATCCTGGCTGAAGAGGGGTGAAACCCCGAAACCGGTCCTAGGATGCTTTATTCCGGTCCAGAGAAGACATGGCTTGGCAGTTCGAGCTGAACTGTTCCTATGAGGCACAGGGTCAAGACTGATTTGCATATAGCCATGTCTGAACTGGGGTGGCATGGTGAGCAAAATAACGATGGATTAAACCCAGATCTGTGACTGTGGGTGAATGTTTTGCCAATGTGCAACATTCCGTCCATCATCTTGTGTGTTTTGCTGTTAACCCTATGTGGGAAGGGTATGCCCAGTCGTGGGTCCCGTGCTCACTACGCCACTGGAGTCAAGCTATCCTGGCTGAAGAGGGGTGAAACCCCGAAACCGGTCCTAGGATACTTGATTCCGGTCCAGGGAAGACATGGCTTGGCAGTTCTGGCTGGACTATTCCCATGAGGCACAGGGTCAAGACTGATTTGCATATGGCCATGTCTGAACTGGGTGGCGTGGTGAGCAAAATAACGATGGATTAAACCCAGATCCGTGACTGGGGGTGAATGTTTTGCCAATGTGCAACATTCCGTCCATCATCTTGTGTGTTTTGCTGTTTGCCCTATGTGGGAATGGTAGGCCCAGACGTGGGTCCCGTGCTCACTACGTCACTGGAGTCAAGCTATCCTGGCTGAAGAGGGGTGAAACCCCGAAACCGGTCCTAGGATGCTTGATTCCGGTCCAGGGAAGACATGTCTTGGCAGTTCGAGCTGGACAGTTCCCATGAGGCACAGGGTCAAGACTGATTTGCATATGGCCATGTCTGAACTGGGGTGGCGTGGTGAGCAAAAAACCGATGGATTAAACCCAGATCTGTGACTGGGGGTGAATGTTTTGCCAATGTGCAACATTCCGTCCATCATCTTGTGTGTTTTGCTGTTTGCCCTATGTGGGAAAGGTATGCCCAGTCGTGGGTCCCCTGCTCACAACGCCACTGGAGTCAAGCTATCCTGGCTGAAGAGGGGTGAAACCCCGAAACCGGTCCTAGGATGCTTGATTCCGGTCCAGGGAAGACATGGCTTGGCAGTTCGAGCTGGACTGTTCCCATGAGGCACATGGTCAAGACTGATTTGCATATGGCCATGTCTGAACTGGGGTGGCATGGTGAGCAAAATAACGATGGATTAAACCCAGATCTGTGACTGGGGGTGAATGTTTTGCCAATGTGCAACATTCCGTCCATCATCTTGTGTGTTTTGCTGTTCACCCTATGTGGGAAGGGTTTGCTCAGTCGTGGGTCCCGTGCTCACTACGCCACTGGAGTCAAGCTATCCTGGCTGAAGAGGGCCGAAACCCCGAAACCGGTCCTAGGATACTTGATTCCGGTCCAGGGAAGACATGGCTTGGCAGTTCCGGCAGGACTGTTCCCATGTGGCACAGGGTCAAGACTGATTTGCATATGGCCATGTCTGAACTGGGTGGTGTGGGGAAAAAATAACAATGGATTAAACCCAGATCTGTGACTGGGGGTGAATGTTTTGCCAATGTGCAACATTGCGTCCATCATCTTGTGTGTTTTGCTGTTTGCCCTATGTGGGAAGGGTAGGCCCAGACGTGGGTCCCGTGCTCACTACGCCACTGGAGTCAAGCTATCCTGGCTGAAGAGGGGTGAAACCCGGAACCGGTCCTAGGATGCTTGATTCCGGTCCAGGGAAAACATGTCTTGGCAGTTCGAGCTGGACAGTTCCCATGAGGCACAGGGTCAAGACTGATTTGCATATGGCCATGTCCGAACTGGGGTGGCGTGGTAAGCAAAATAACGATGGATTAAACCCAGATCTGTGACTGGGGGTGAATGTTTTGCCAATGTGCAACATTCCGTCCATCATCTTGTGTGTTTTGCTGTGCGCCTTATGTGAGAAGGGTATGCCCAGTCGTGGGTCCGTGCTCACTACGCCACTGGAGTCAAGCTATCCTGGCTGAAGAGGGGTGAAACCTCGCAACCGGTCCTAGGATACTTGATTCCGGTCCAGAGAAGACATGGCTTGGCAGTTCGGGCTGGACTGTTCCCATGAGGCACAGGGTCAAGACTGATTTGCATATGGCCATGTCTAAACCGAGGTGGCGTGGTGAGCAAAATATGTATGGATTAAACCCAGATCTGTGACTGGGGGTGAATGTTTTGCCAATGTGCAACATTCCGTCCATCATCTTGTGTGTTTTGCTGTTTGCCCTATGTGGGAAGGGTATGCCCAGACGTGGGTCCCGTGCTCACTACGCCACTGGAGTCAAGCTATCCTGGCTGAAGAGGGGTGAAACCCCGAAACCGATTCTAGGATGCTTGACTCCAGTCCAGGGAAGACATGGCTTGGCAGTTCGGGCTGGACAGTTCCCATGAGGCACAGGGTCAAGACTGATTTGCATATGGCCATGTCTGAACTGGGGTGGCGTGGTGAGCAAAATAACGATGGACTAAAACCAGATCTGTGACTGGGGGTGAATGTTTTGCCAATGTGCAACATTCTGTCCATCATCTTGTGTGTTTTGCTGCTTGCCCTATGTGGGAAGGGTATGCCCATACGTGGGTCTCGTGCTCACTACGCCACTGGAGTCAAGCTATCCTGGCTGAAGAGGGGTGAAACCACGAAACCGATCGTAGGATGCTTGATTCCGGTCCAGGGAAGACATGGCTTGGCAGTTCGAGCTGGACTGTTCCTATGAGACACAGGGTCAAGACTGATTTGCATATGGCCATGTCTGAACTGGGGTGGCATGCTGAGCAAAATAACGATGGATTAAACCCAGATCTGTGACTGTGGGTGAATGTTTTGCCAATGTGCAACATTCCGTCCATCATCTTGTGTGTTTTGCTGTTCACCCTATGTGGGAAGGGTTTGCTCAGTCGTGGGTCCCGTGCTCACTACGCAACTGGAGTCAAGCTATCCTGGCTGAAGAGGGGTGAAACCCTGAAACCGGTCCTAGGATACTTGATTCCGGTCCAGGGAAGACATGGCTTGGCAGTTCTGGCAGGACTGTCCCCATGAGTCACAGGGTCAAGACTGATTTGCATATGGCCATGTCTGAACTGGGTGGCGTGGTGAACAAAATAACGATGGATTAAACCCAGATCTGTGACTGGGGGTGAATGTTTTGCCAATGTGCAACATTTTGTCCATCATCTTGTGTGTTTTACTGTTTGCCCTATGTGGGAAGGGTAGGCCCAGACGTGGGTCCCGTGCTCACTACGCCACTGGAGTCAAGCTATCCTGGCTGAAGAGGTGTGAAACCCCGAAACCGATTCTAGGATGCTTGACTCCAGTCCAGGGAAGACATGGCTTGGCAGTTCGGGCTGGACAGTTCCCATGAGGCACAGAGTCAAGACTGATTTGCATATGGCCATGTCTGAACTGGGGTGGCGTGGTGAGCAAAATAACGATGGACTAAAACCAGATCTGTGACTGGGGGTGAATGTTTTGCCAATGTGCAACATTCTGTCCATCATCTTGTGTGTTTTGCTGCTTGCCCTATGTGCGAAGGGTATGCCCATATGTGGGTCTCGTGCTCACTACGCCACTGGAGTCAAGCTATCCTGGCTGAAGAGGGGTGAAACCATGAAACCGATCGTAGGATGCTTGATTCCGGTCCAGGGAAGACATGGCTTGGCAGTTCGGGCTAGACTGTTCCCATGAGGCACAGGGTCAAGACTGATTTGCATATGGCCATGTCTGAACTGGGGTGGCGTGGTGAGCAAAATAATGATGGATTAAACCCAGATCTGTGACTGGGGGTGAATATTTTGCCAATGTGCAACATTCCGTCCATCATCTTGTGTGTTTTGCTGTTTGCCCTATGTGGGAAGGGTATGCCAAGACGTGGGTCCCGTGCTCACAACGCCACTGGAGTCAAGCTATCCTGGCTGAAGAGGGGTGAAACGCCGAAACCGGTCCTAGGATGCTTTATTCCGGTCCAGGGAAGACATGGCTTGGCAGTTCGAGCTGAACTGTTCCTATGAGGCACAGGGTCAAGACTGATTTGCATATAGCCATGTCTGAACTGGGGTGGCATGGTGAGCAAAATAATGATGGATTAAACCCAGATCTGTGACTGTGGGTGAATGTTTTGCCAATGTGCAACATTCCGTCCATCATCTTGTGTGTTTTGCTGTTAACCCTATGTGGGAAGGGTATGCCCAGTCGTGGGTCCCGTGCTCACTACGCCGCTGGAGTCAAGCTATCCTGGCTGAAGAGGGGTGAAACCCCGAAACCGGTCCTAGGATACTTGATTCCGGTCCAGGGAAGACATGGCTTGGCAGTTCCGGCTGGACTATTCCCATGAGGCACAAGGTCAAGACTGATTTGCATATGGCCATGTCTGAACTGGGTGGCGTGGTGAGCAAAATAACGATGGATTAAACCCAGATCCGTGACTGGGGGTGAATGTTTTGCCAATGTGCAACATTCCGTCCATCATCTTGTGTGTTTTGCTGTTTGCCCTATGTGGGAATGGTAGGCCCAGACGTGGGTCCCGTGCTCACTACGTCACTGGAGTCAAGCTATCCTGGCTGAAGAGGGGTGAAACCCCGAAACCGGTCCTAGGATGCTTGATTCCGGTCCAGGGAAGACATGTCTTGGCAGTTCGAGCTGGACAGTTCCCAAGAGGCACAGGGTCAAGACTGATTTGCATATGGCCATGTCTGAACTGGGGTGGCGTGGTGAGCAAAATAACGATGGATTAAACCCAGATCTGTGACTGGGGGTGAATGTTTTGCCAATGTGCAACATTCCGTCCATCATCTTGTGTGTTTTGCTGTTTGCCCTATGTGGGAAAGGTATGCCCAGTCGTGGGTCCCCTGCTCACAACGCCACTGAAGTCAAGCTATCCTGGCTGAAGAGGGGTGAAACCCCGAAACCGGTCCTAGGATGCTTGATTCCGGTCCAGGGAAGACATGGCTTGGCAGTTCGAGCTGGACTGTTCCCATGAGGCACATGGTCAAGACTGATTTGCATATGGCCATGTCTGAACTGGGGTGGCATGGTGAGCAAAATAACGATGGATTAAACCCAGATATGTGACTGGGGGTGAATGTTTTGCCAATGTGCAACATTCCGTCCATCATCTTGTGTGTTTTGCTGTTCACCCTATGTGGGAAGGGTTTGCTCAGTCGTGGGTCCCGTGCTCACTACGCCACTGGAGTCAAGCTATCCTGGCTGAAGAGGGGTGAAACCCCGAAACCGGTCCTAGGATACTTGATTCCGGTCCAGGGAAGACATGGCTTGGCAGTTCCGGCAGGACTGTTCCCATGTGGCACAGGGTCAAGACTGATTTGCATATGGCCATGTCTGAACTGGGTGGTGTGGGGAAAAAAATAACAATGGATTAAACCCAGATCTGTGACTGGGGGTGAATATTTTGCCAATGTGCAACATTGCGTCCATCATCTTGTGTGTTTTGCTGTTTGCCCTATGTGGGAAGGATAGGCCCAGACGTGGGTCCCGTGCTCACTACGCCACTGGAGTCAAGCTATCCTGGCTGAAGAGGGGTGAAACCCGGAACCGGTCCTAGGATGCTTGATTCCGGTCCAGGGAAAACATGTCTTGGCAGTTCGAGCTGGACAGTTCCCATGAGGCACAGGGTCAAGACTGATTTGCATATGGCCATGTCCGAACTGGGGTGGCGTGGTGAGCAAAATAACGATGGATTAAACCCAGATCTGTGACTGGGGGTGAATGTTTTGCCAATGTGCAACATTCCGTCCATCATCTTGTGTGTTTTGCTGTGCGCCCTATGTGAGAAGGGTATGCCCAGTCATGGGTCCGTGCTCACTACGCCACTGGAGTCAAGCTATCCTGGCTGAAGAGGGGTGAAACCTCGCAACCGGTCCTAGGATACTTGATTCCGGTCCAGAGAAGACATGGCTTGGCAGTTCGGGCTGGACTGTTCCCATGAGGCACAGGGTCAAGACTGATTTGCATATGGCCATGTCTAAACCGAGGTGGCGTGGTGAGCAAAATATGTATGGATTAAACCCAGATCTGTGACTGGGGGTGAATGTTTTGCCAATGTGCAACATTCCGTCCATCATCTTGTGTGTTTTGCTGTTTGCCCTATGTGGGAAGGGTATACCCAGACGTGGGTCCCGTGCTCACTACGCCACTGGAGTCAAGCTATCCTGGCTGAAGAGGGGTGAAACCCCGAAACCGATTCTAGGATGCTTGACTCCAGTCCAGGGAAGACATGGCTTGGCAGTTCGGGCTGGACAGTTCCCATGAGGCACAGGGTCAAGACTGATTTGCATATGGCCATGTCTGAACTGGGGTGGCGTGGTGAGCAAAATAACGATGGACTAAAACCAGATCTGTGACTGGGGGTGAATGTTTTGCCAATGTGCAACATTCTGTCCATCATCTTGTGTGTTTTGCTGCTTGCCCTATGTGGGAAGGGTATGCCCATACGTGGGTCTCGTGCTCACTACGCCACTGGAGTCAAGCTATCCTGGCTGAAGAGGGGTGAAACCAAGAAACCGATCGTAGGATGCTTGATTCCGGTCCAGGGAAGACATGGCTTGGCAGTTCGAGCTGGACTGTTCCTATGAGGCACAGGGTCAAGACTGATTTGCATATGGCCATGTCTGAACTGGGGTGGCATGCTGAGCAAAATAACAATGGATTAAACCCAGATCTGTGACTGTGGGTGAATGTTTTGCCAATGTGCAACATTCCGTCCATCATCTTGTGTGTTTTACTGTTTGCCCTATGTGGGAAGGGTAGGCCCAGACGTGGGTCCTGTGCTCACTACGCCACTGGAGTCAAGCTATCCTGGCTGAAGAGGGGTGAAACCCCGAAACCGGTCCTAGGATGCTTGATTTCGGTCCAGGGAAAACATGTCTTGGCAGTTCGGGCTGGACTGTTCCCATGAGGCACAGGGTCAAGACTGATTTGCATATGGCCATGTCTAAACCGAGGTGGCGTGGTGAGCAAAATATCGATGGATTAAACCCAGATCTGTGACTGGGGGTGAATGTTTTGCCAATGTGCAACATTCCGTCTATCATCTTGTGTGTTTTGCTGTTCGCCCTATATGGGAAGGGTATGCCCAGACGTGGGTCCCGTGCTCACTACGCCACTGGAGTCAAGCTATCCTGGCTGAAGAGGGGTGAAACCCCGAAACCGATTCTAGGATGCTTGACTCCAGTCCAGGGAAGACATGGCTTGGCAGTTCGGGCTGGACAGTTCCCATGAGGCACAGGGTCAAGACTGATTTGCATATGGCCATGTCTGAACTGGGGTGGCGTGGTGAGCAAAATAACGATGGACTAAAACCAGATCTGTGACTGGGGGTGAATGTTTTGCCAATGTGCAACATTCTGTCCATCATCTTGTGTGTTTTGCTGCTTGCCCTATGTGGGAAGGGTATGCCCATACGTGGGTCTCGTGCTCACTACGCCACTGGAGTCAAGCTATCCTGGCTGAAGAGGGGTGAAACCCCGAAACCGATTCTAGGATGCTTGACTCCAGTCCAGGGAAGACATGGCTTGGCAGTTCGGGCTGGACAGTTCCCATGAGGCACAGGGTCAAGACTGATTTGCATATGGCCATGTCTGAACTGGGGTGGCGTGGTGAGCAAAATACCGATGGACTAAAACCAGATCTGTGACTGGGGGTGAATGTTTTGCCAATGTGCAACATTCTGTCCATCATCTTGTGTGTTTTGCTGCTTGCCCTATGTGGGAAGGGTATGCCCATACGTGGGTCTCGTGCTCACTACGCCACTGGAGTCAAGCTATCCTGGCTGAAGAGGGGTGAAACCACGAAACCGATCGTAGGATGCTTGATTCCGGTCCAGGGAAGACATGGCTTGGCAGTTCGAGCTGGACTGTTCCTATGAGGCACAGGGTCAAGACTGATTTGCATATGGCCATGTCTGAACTGGGGTGGCATGCTGAGCAAAATAACGATGGATTAAACCCAGATCTGTGACTGTGGGTGAATGTGTTGCCAATGTGCAACATTCCGTCCATCATCTTGTGTGTTTTGCTGTTCACCCTATGTGGGAAGGGTTTGCTCAGTCGTGGGTCCCGTGCTCACTACGCCACTGGAGTCAAGCTATCCTGGCTGAAGAGGGGTGAAACCCTGAAACCGGTCCTAGGATACTTGATTCCGGTCCAGGGAAGACATGGCTTGGCAGTTCCGGCAGGACTGTCCCCATGAGTCACAGGTTTAAGACTGATTTGCATATGGCCATGTCTGAACTGGGTGGCGTGGTGAAAAAAATAACGATGGATTAAACCCAGATCTGTGACTGGGGGTGAATGTTTTGCCAATGTGCAACATTTTGTCCATCATCTTGTGTGTTTTACTGTTTGCCCTATGTGGGAAGGGTAGGCCCAGACGTGGGTCCTGTGCTCACTACGCCACTGGAGTCAAGCTATCCTGGCTGAAGAGGGTTGAAACCCCGAAACCGGTCCTAGGATGCTTGATTTCGGTCCAGGGAAAACATGTCTTGGCAGTTCGGGCTGGACTGTTCCCATGAGGCACAGGGTCAAGACTGATTTGCATATGGCCATGTCTAAACCGAGGTGGCGTGGTGAGCAAAATATCGATGGATTAAACCCAGATCTGTGACTGGGGGTGAATGTTTTGCCAATGTGCAACATTCCGTCTATCATCTTGTGTGTTTTGCTGTTCGCCCTATGTGGGAAGGGTATGCCCAGACGTGGGTCCCGTGCTCACTACGCCACTGGAGTCAAGCTATCCTGGCTGAAGAGGGGTGAAACCCCGAAACCGATTCTAGGATGCTTGACTCCAGTCCAGGGAAGACATGGCTTGGCAGTTCGGGCTGGACAGTTCCCATGAGGCACAGGGTCAAGACTGATTTGCATATGGCCATGTCTGAACTGGGGTGGCGTGGTGAGCAAAATAACGATGGACTAAAACCAGATCTGTGACTGGGGGTGAATGTTTTGCCAATGTGCAACATTCTGTCCATCATCTTGTGTGTTTTGCTGCTTGCCCTATGTGGGAAGGGTATGCCCATATGTGGGTCTCGTGCTCACTACGCCACTGGAGTCAAGCTATCCTGGCTGAAGAGGGGTGAAACCACGAAACCGATCGTAGGATGCTTGATTCCGGTCCAGGGAAGACATGGCTTGGCAGTTCGAGCTGGACTGTTCCTATGAGGCACAGGGTCAAGACTGATTTGCATATGGCCATGTCTGAACTGGGGTGGCATGCTGAGCAATATAACGATGGATTAAACCCAGATCTGTGACTGTGGGTGAATGTTTTGCCAATGTGCAACATTCCGTCCATCATCTTGTGTGTTTTGCTGTTCACCCTATGTGGGAAGGGTTTGCTCAGTCGTGGGTCCCGTGCTCACTACGCCACTGGAGTCAAGCTATCCTGGCTGAAGAGGGGTGAAACCCTGAAACCGGTCCTAGGATACTTGATTCCGGTCCAGGGAAGACATGGCTTGGCAGTTCCGGCAGGACTGTCCCCATGAGTCACAGGGTCAAGACTGATTTGCATATGGCCATGTCTGAACTGGGTGGCGTGGTGAAAAAAATAACGATGGATTAAACCCAGATCTGTGACTGGGGGTGAATGTTTTGCCAATGTGCAACATTTTGTCCATCATCTTGTGTGTTTTACTGTTTGCCCTATGTGGGAAGGGTAGGCCCAGACGTGGGTCCTGTGCTCACTACGCCACTGGAGTCAAGCTATACTGGCTGAAGAGGGGTGAAACCCCGAAACCGGTCCTAGGATGCTTGATTTCGGTCCAGGGAAAACATGTCTTGGCAGTTCGGGCTGGACTGTTCCCATGAGGCACAGGGTCAAGACTGATTTGCATATGGCCATGTCTAAACCGAGGTGGCGTGGTGAGCAAAATATCGATGGATTAAACCCATATCTGTGACTGGGGGTGAATGTTTTGCCAATGTGCAACATTCCGTCTATCATCTTGTGTGTTTTGCTGTTCGCCCTATGTGGGAAGGGTATGCCCAGACGTGGGTCCCGTGCTCACTACGCCACTGGAGTCAAGCTATCCTGGCTGAAGAGGGGTGAAACCCCGAAACCGATTCTAGGATGCTTGACTCCAGTCCAGGGAAGACATGGCTTGGCAGTTCGGGCTGGACAGTTCCCATGAGGCACAGGGTCAAGACTGATTTGCATATGGCCATGTCTGAACTGGGGTGGCGTGGTGAGCAAAATAACGATGGACTAAAACCAGATCTGTGACTGGGGGTGAATGTTTTGCCAATGTGCAACATTCTGTCCATCATCTTGTGTGTTTTGCTGCTTGCCCTATGTGGGAAGGGTATGCCCATATGTGGGTCTCGTGCTCACCACGCCACTGGAGTCAAGCTATCCTGGCTGAAGAGGGGTGAAACCATGAAACCGATCGTAGGATGCTTGATTCCGGTCCAGGGAAGACATGGCTTGGCAGTTCGGGCTAGACTGTTCCCATGAGGCACAGGGTCAAGACTGATTTGCATATGGCCATGTCTGAACTGGGGTGGCGTGGTGAGCAAAATAATGATGGATTAAACCCAGATCTGTGACTGGAGGTGAATATTTTGCCAATGTGCAACATTCCGTCCAACATCTTGTGTGTTTTGCTGTTTGCCCTATGTGGGAAGGGTATGCCCAGACGTGGGTCCCGTGCTCACAACGCCACTGGAGTCAAGCTATCCTGGCTGAAGAGGGGTGAAACCCCGAAACCGGTCTTAGGATGCTTTATACCGGACCAGGGAAGACATTGCTTGGCAGTTCGAGCTGAACTGTTCCTATGAGGCACAGGGTCAAGACTGATTTGCATATAGCCATGTCTGAACTTGGTTGGCATGGTGAGCAAAATAACGATGGATTAAACCCAGATCTGTGACTGTGGGTGAATGTTTTGCCAATGTGCAACATTCCGTCCATCATCTTGTGTGTTTTGCTGTTAACCCTATGTGGGAAGGGTATGCCCAGTCGTGGGTCCCGTGCTCACTACGCCACTGGAGTCAAGCTATCCTGGCTGAAGAGGGGTGGAACCCCGAAACCGGTCCTAGGATACTTGATTCCGGTCCAGGGAAGACATGGCTTGGCAGTTCCGGCTGGACTATTCTCATGAGGCACAGGGTCAAGACTGATTTGCATATGGCCATGTCTGAACTGGGTGGCGTGGTGAGCAAAATAACGATGGATTAAACCCAGATCCGTGACTGGGGGTGAATGTTTTGCCAATGTGCAACATTCCGTCCATCATCTTGTGTGTTTTGCTGTTTGCCCTATGTGGGAATGGTAGGCCCAGACGTGGGTCCCGTGCTCACTACGTCACTGGAGTCAAGCTATCCTGGCTGAAGAGGGGTGAAACCCCGAAACCGGTCCTAGGATGCTTGATTCCGGTCCAGGGAAGACATGTCTTGGCAGTTCGAGCTGGACAGTTCCCATGAGGCACAGGGTCAAGACTGATTTGCATATGGCCATGTCTGAACTGGGGTGGCGTGGTGAGCAAAATAACGATGGATTAAACCCAGATCTGTGAATGGGGGTGAATATTTTGCCAATGTGCAACATTCCGTCCATCATCTTGTGTGTTTTGCTGTTCGCCCTATGTGGGAAGGGTATGCCCAGACGTGGGACCCGTGCTCACTACGCCACTGGAGTCAAGCTATCCTGGCTGAAGAGGGGTGAAACCCCGAAACTCGTCCTAGGATGCTTGATTCCGGTCCAGGGAAGACATGGCTGGTCAGTTCGGGCTGGACTGTTCTCATGAGGCACAGGGTCAAGACTGATTTGCATATGTCCATATCTAAACTGGGGTGGCGTGGTGAGCAAAATAACGATGGATTAAACCCAGATATGTGACTGGGGGTGAATGTTTTGCCAATGTGCAACATTCCGTACATCATCTTGTGTGTTTTGCTGCTTGCCCTATGTGGGAAGGGTATGCCCAGACGTGTGTCCCGTGCTCACTACGCCACTGGAGTCAAGCTATCCTGGCTGAAGAGGGGCGAAACCCCGAAACCGGTCCTAGGATGCTTGATTCCGGTCCAGGGAAGACATGGCTTGGCAGTTAGGGCTGGACTGTTCCCATGAGACACAGGGTCAAGACTGATTTTCATATGGCCATGTCTGAACTGGGTGGCGTGGTGAGCAAAATAATGATGGATTAAACCCAGATATGTGACTGGGGGTGAATGTTTTGCCAATGTGCAACATTCCGTACATCATCTTGTGTGTTTTGCTGCTTGCCCTATGTGGGAAGGGTATGCCCAGACGTGGGTCCCCTGCTCAATACGCCACTGGAGTCAAGCTATCCTGGCTGAAGAGGGGTGAAACCCCGAAACCGGTCCTAGGATGCTTGATTCTGGTCCAGGGAAGGCATGGCTTGGCAGTTCGGGCTGGACTGTTCCCATGAGGCACAGGGTCAAGACTGATTTGCATATGGCCATGTCTGAACGGTGGTGGCGTGGTGAGCAAAATAACGATGGATTAAACCCAGATCTTTGACAGGGGGTGAATGTTTTGCCAATGTGCAACATTCCGTCCATCATCTTGTGTGTTTTGCTGCGCTTACTGGAGGTACCTAGTGGGCTACTTGGACCCTAGGGACACTCAGGATTCAAGGGGACTTAATCTCCTAAATTAAAACGGACACAGGGCACGTTTACACAGTGGTGAAGGGAGGGGATGGTGTAGGAAAGTGGCTCTATATATACTGGACCAAAGTAAAATCAGCCGAACTATAATTTCCGATTTACTCACCTGTTATCAGGAGAGACCTCAGTGCTGCATCTTTGAGCCCAGTACTGATCCTGAAAAGTAATTCTAACAGTACTTACCAGTAACTTGAATTTCCTTCCATAGGATATCATTGCCTAGTTTCTATGTGTCGATTTTTGAAACTTACAAATATTCCTCTAAAATCAGCCGAACTACGAATTCCGATTTACTCACCTGTTATCAGCAGAGACCTCAGTGCTGCATCTTTGATCTTGAATTTCCTTCCATAGGCTAACATTGACTGGTTTCACTTGGAAATTCTTTTAAGTGTGGAGTTTTGGAACTTTAAAATATGCATCTAAAAGCAGCTGAACTACGAATTCCAATTTACTCACCTGTTATCAAGAGAGACCTCAGTGCTGCATCTTTGATCTCAGTACGGATCCTGAAAAGTAATTCTAACCGTACTTACCAGTAACTTGAATTTCCTTCCATAGGATATCATTGCCTGCTTTTTGCTGAAAAAGTTTCTCTGTGTTGATTTTTGAAACTTACAAATATTCCTCTAAAATCAGTCGAACTACGAATTCCGATTAACTGACCTGTTATCAGGAGAGACCTCTGTGCTGCAGCTTTGAGCCCAGTACTGATCCTGAAAAGTAATTCTAACCGTACTTACCAGTAACTTGAATTTTGTTCCATAGGCTAACATTGACTGGTTTCACTTGGAAATTCTTCTAAGTGTGGAGTTTTGGAACATTAAAATATTCCTCTAAAATCAACCGAATTACGAATTCCGATTTACTAACCTGTTGTGAGGAGAGACCTTAGTGCTGCATCTTTGAGCCCAGTACTGATCCTGAAAATGAATTCTAACACTTATAAATTCACCCAGGTACTCTCCTTGCAGTACTCTAATCATTCAGTCAGTATCCAAGTATTCATGCAGCAAGCCAGGCACTAGCACATGGACTGCCTCAAACGCCTATACACTATGCATGCAGTCCTCTAACCACCTACACTTGCCTTTTACACCTTCAGTTCCCCAGTCAGTATCCATACACTTCCAGCAAACACCCTGTCACTCCCCTTGTACTCCTCTAGTGACCCATTCAGCATCATGTACTAATCTATTCACTGCGCCAAAACCCAACCACTTATAAATTCACCCAGGCACTCTCCTTGCAGTACTGTAATCATTCAGTCAGTACCCAAGTACTCATGCACTGAGCCAGGCCTTAGCACATGGATTGCTTCAAACCCCTATCCACTATGCACGCAGTCCCCTAGCTAACCAACACACTTATAGTTCTGCACTTATACATTCAACAAAAAAAACTATATTTCAGTTTCAATATTTTAAAAACCATTTTTATTTCCATTTATATTAAAAATATATAATGTAATTTAAAAAATAAAATATGTAAAATTAAACAGTTATAAAACTGTAGCAAATCAGTATCAAAAAAATACATATAACTATTAATACATTTAAAAATTATCATTTAAAAAACCTTCAAAATTCACTGAAAAAACCATAGGTTTCAGACATGTTATAGTTAGGAATTAGCATTTAAAAATCCTTTGAAATTCACTGAAAAAACCAAAGGTTTCAGGGCTGTTATAGTTAGCTTGACATTTTACTCGTACAAAACCATTGAAATTCCTCCGTTAAAGTTAGTTCTGCTAACTATAACTTGCGCGCCCGCAATCCACTGCTGATGATGTCACATATTACATCATTCATGACATGGTCAGTGACATCACTGATGACATCTCAAATGACATCACTGATGACATCATCCACATGACAATCAGATACACCTCATCATACAGTAGTATGACCTTTCATCATTCACTGCAAAATACAGAGTACCATATTTGAATCCATTGAGACACCAATACAAGTTTCTAAAATCCCACTCAGTGATTCCTAGATCTACACATACATCTTACCACTTACCTATAGATTCACTCATACATGCTGTCAATGATCAATAGAACACTATCAAATATACTTATACACCTATATTGATATTACACACCAGCACACATCCTATTCACTTATGCAATCATCCTACTCACTTATGTAAACAATGGATCATACTTACATTTACTCAGCTACACACTTATACAAACACCACTTCTTTTATACATATAGATAGTAACTCATACTCAGTGTGTTATAAAATCACTATTACAAGTATACAGTTATCCATACAGTCACTCATACAATCACTGAGTCTGATGTATACTTATTTATATACAACAACTGTCAAATACACTGCCTTTTATTTTTCTAGTTTGTTGTACATGTACCATTGAGAGATAAATTTGCTCATCACCACACCCATAAAGATATTCACTCACCCAAACAACTGTTATAACATGTAGTCTTAACCTCATTTACCTAGTGAATCAACTATTCACACATTTTGGGCAGTCACACACCACCAACGAACCACACACACATTCATTCTCCCATACAAATATTCAGTTAACTAACCAATAACTAATATGGACTTTCACATAGCTAGTAACCAACTGGTGCAGCAGTTTACACAACTGACAAAGTGATGCAGCTATTCACACAGTTTAGTCACTATCCTATATATTTAGTGAGACACTATAAATTAGTCAAGTAAACAGTCAATCACACTGCTACTAAATCTTCCATCCAGATATTTATATTTATATATCAACTCATTCTTCAATGCAGATTGCTATATATTACCTACTGGCGATAGCCAGTAGGTAGTTATAGTTAGGACCACGTTTCCATAGGAAAACCTCAACATTCTATTTTGAATAACTTTGGCGCCGGTCGACGAATCCTCGCAAATTCTTCAAAATAGGTGGGGCGCTACGCTCCGCTCCTACCCTGAAAGTCTCGGGGGGATCCGTCAAGCGGGGACTGAGATCAAAGGGGGGTCCCAAAACGCGTTTTTCCCATGCATTTTTCCATAGGACCTTTAGAACGAGCTACAGCCCGAACGGCTGAACAGAATTACTCAAAATTTGGCAGAGAGGTAGTCCCTAGGTCAAGGAAGTGCCTTTTGTAGGTTTGGTGTAAATCTGTTCAGTAGATTCTGAGAAAATAGCCTTTAAATCAATATATATATCTGAGCCAGCTTACGGTACGCTTACCGTACGCTTACGGTAAGCGTACGGTGGCGTGCGCGAGCGCGATTCTGATTGGCTCTTAGATCTTAGTAAACATTCGAATCGGCCGAAACCAGGAAGCGGTGGCCGCCATTTTGTCTCTCGCACTGAGTGTTGTTTATCAAACATGATGGCCAAAAACATGTTACGGGGCTGTTTTGACAACTCCCTCCCACATAGTCATGTTGAGGGAGTCCCCAAACATCCCCCAAGTGCAAAAACGGTTTTATTTTTTTTTCGGCAATTTCGCGGGGTACGCTTACCGTACGCTTACCGTAAGCGTACGGTAAAAAAATAAAAATAAAAAAAACACTATCCACACTTACCCCACCCCCTGTGCTTTTGGTGGCCGAAGGCCACCAAATGTACAGGGCTTATGTTAAGGGCAAAAAACACTATCCACACTTACCCCACCCCCTGTGCTTTTGGTGGCCGAAGGCCACCAAATGTACAGGGCTTATTATAAGGGAAAAAAACTTAGCATTTAAAAAACCGTACTAATTCACTGAAAAAACCATAGGTTTCACACACGTTATAGTTAGGAATTAGCATTTAAAAAACCTTGCAAATTCACTGAAAAAACCATAGGTTTCACACATGTTATAGTTAGCGGAAATTTTACTGATAAAAAACCAGTGAAATTCCCCCGTTATAGTTAGCGCAGGCAACTATAACTCACGCGACTGCAATCTTCTGCTGATGACATATGTGTCTTTATGAAAAAAAAATATTTGTAATATATGTATAGCTAAAAATGTATGGAAGAAGACATGGGCAAATAAGTGTCTAAATACAGTATTAGCATCAGCAGAGGATTGCGGTCGCGTGAGTTATAGTTGCCTGCGCTAACTATAACGGGGGAATTTCACTGGTTTTTTATCAGTAAAATTTCCGCTAACTATAACATGTGTGAAACCTATGGTTTTTTCAGTGAATATAATACATATTTAAATATCTAACCAAACCACATTCACTGAAGGATGTCATCAGTGATGTCATTTGAGATGTCATCAGTGATGTCATCAATGACGTCACTGACCATGTCATGAATAATGTAATATGTGACATCATCAGCAGTGGATTGCGGGCACGCAAGTTATAGTTAAAAAAGAAGAGACAAGGAAACCCTGAAAGCCAGACGGGACCCAGGGTAGACAAGTATTTTAAAGAAACAATGGTCCCATTCAAATAGAGTAGGAATAAATATCACAATTACTAAAATAAGAAATTGGAGTTCAAACAAGTGATCAGTGCATATGATGACATTTTTTTAAATATGAGTAAGAACAATTCAATGAGTGAGCGAGCCGTGATGAGGTAAAAGGGAAATCAGCCAATTTCCTTAACCCAGGCTGGTGACTTTAAAAAGTGACTTTTTAATGAACAGTCGCAGATACGAAGAAGTCAGATCAGCGTCTCATACTCAATCAATAAAATTACAATACAATATGGAGTTTAGAGACTTGAAGCAACAGAAATGCAGAAAGATGCAAGAGAAGTGCAGAAAGAGGCAAGAGAAGTGCAGAAAGAGGCAAGAGAGGTTCAGAAACAGGCAACAGAGGTGCAGAAAGAGGGAAGAGGGATAGAAAAAGAGAGAAGAGGGGTGCAGAAACAGGCAAGAGAAGTGCAAAGAAGCAGGAGAAGTGCTAAAAAAAGCAACAGAGGTGAAGAAAGAAGCAAAAGAAGTGATAAAAGGACAAGAGAATTGGAGAAAGATACAAGAGAGGTGCAGAAAAAAGCAAGAGGAATGTAGAAAGAGGTGAAGAGAGGTGCAGAAAGAGGCAAAAGGGTGCAGAAAAAAGCAAGAGAAGTGCAGAAAGAAGCGAAGAAATTGTAGAAAGAAGCAAATGAGGCGCAGAAAGAGGCAAGAGAAGTTCAGAAAGAGGCAAAAGAGGTGCAGAAAGGGGCAGGAGAGGTGCAGAAGAAAGAAGCAAGAGAGGTACAAAAAGAAGCAAGAGAGGTGCAGAAAGAAGGGAGGTGCAGAAAGCAGAAGAGATGTGCAGAAAGCAAGAAAAGTGCAGAAAAAGGAAGATATGTGCAGAAAGAAGCAAGAGAAATGAAGAGAGAGGCAAGAGAAGCGCAGAAAGAAGAAAAAGTGGTTTGTGCACCATTAGTACCAATTTAACATCCACATTTAACAATATGTAACAGGTGACTATTCCAGCTTTGCAAAGGGCCTTCCACCATGCTGTAACACTTGTTGCTGCATTTTCGGTAATGTTTGAGCTAGAAACAAGGGGGCAGATTTATGTTCCCTGACGCATCCCTGCAAATCAGCATGGATGCGCCAGGGAAGATGCGTCACGCAAGTTTGCCCTTGTGCCACCGCAGATGTGCCGCATTTACAATGCGGCGCATCATGGCGCAAGGACAAGCAGATACGTGACGCATCTGCCGGCGTAAGGTTGGCGCAACTCCAGCACTGTTCCAACCTACCCTATCCCTAACATGGTGCGTCAAGCCTTACGCCTGCTTCAAGCAGGTGCAGGGTTTTGACGCATCAGCGTTGGGAAAGTGACTCAGTGAAATCTTATAGATTTCACTGAGTCCCTTTTCAGGGGCGTTCCTGCGATGGAACGCCCCCCCTTAGTAGACACGCCCACATGAAACCTGACGCAGGTTTCATGTGGTGCAGGGCTTTACACCGTGACGCATCTCCATAGATGCGTCACGATGTAAATGGGGCGCAACATGGCGCAGGGTTTACGCTGTCGCTGCGTCACACAAGTGATGCAACGGCGGCGTAAAAGGGGCGCAAGTCCCTCATAAATCTGCCCCAAAGTTTTTCTTGTTCAAATCTGCAGATTATGCAGCAGATGATGGGTTATGTGGCAAATGTGGAAAATGTATAATTATACAAAAACCGTTGCAGCCGTATAGTCGCATAATACCAGTGGCCCTACTCATACCTCTGACTAGGTCCAGAAGTGCTCCTCAGTGGCTTCTTCTTTTTTTGCCTCAATGAGTCTATAGTTTGGCTTCTATGGAAATGAGGAAGACTAAATCTGAGGTTACCCCACAACACAGAATAGCATACCACATAATTGCTCTCCATAACACAGAATCCCACTCTACATAATTCCTAGACACTAAATACCACATACTTTTTATCCTTTCTATTCTATTCTTTTTCACTACACATCATAGCACAAAATTCCACCACAAACAACGTGCATCCATTCCACTCCAAAAAACATTAGTAAAAAACTGTTAGATTTTTAATGCCAATAGCTCTAACTCTTGAAAAAGCGAGACCTATTACATTGCAAATGCTTCTTTAACTAGTAGTCGCGTTTGCACAGTGGTGGAGAAAGGGGGCTGGGCTCTGACCAGCACTCAGGATCTCCACTGCGTAGGATTTACTGAAGGTACCAGGAGGGCTTCTTGGCCCACAAAGTCCCTCAGGAGTAAAGTGGACTTCATCCCCCAACCTCTAGTGTGTCAGGAAGCACGTTTGCGGAGTGGTGAAGAAAAGGGGTATGGCCTCCAAAGACCTTTTAGCGATCCCACTGTGTGGGACTTACTGGAGGTAACAGGAGGGGTAGTTGGCTTCCAAAGACATCCTTGGGGGTCAATTACCCCTCCTGTTACCTCCAATAAGCCCCACACAGCAGTACTCTTAAGAACTCTCCCCCTTTGCCCACCACTCTGCAAATGTGCTCCCTGGCATGCTCTTGGATGGGGATTGAAGTCGCCTTCGCTGCTGGGGGTCCTTAGGTGCCAGCTATTCTACCTGTTACCTCCAGTAAGCCCCATACAGTGGGACTGCTGAGAGTGGTCAGAGACCACGCCACCTTTTGGTAGAAGAGGTGTGGTGCAGTGGCCAGGGCAGCTGACTCCGGAACCCAGGGGCTCACGGTTCGATCCCCGGCAGCAGCAGCAGATCACTAGCACCATGTGACTCTGGGCAATAGCTCGCTTAATGTTCTGGATGGCCCCCAGCGCCTTGACACCTTCGGGTAATTGTTCACGCTTTACAAATACTGGACATTAACATTTTACACCACTTTCAAACATGCCTCCTGGCACACTGCTGCTTGGGGGATGAAGTCCACTTCAGTCCTGAAGTCCTCATGACACAAGGAGACCTCATCACCTCACCCCACCAGAAGTGTTGTAAAAAGGGGCGTGGCCTCGGACCACCTCTCAGCAATCCCACTGTGTAGGGCTTACTGGAGGCACCTGGTGGGCTAGTTGGTCCCTAAGGATCCTCACCAGTGAAGGGGATATCATACCCCAACCCAGAGAATGCCAGGAGGCTTGTTTGCTGAGTGGTACAGGAAGGGAGCAGGACCTCCGGCGAGTTGCCGGTTTCTTTCTTTATTTTTTTAGGAAGGGGGGCTGTGTTACCCTATTTCTTTGACCCTTTTGGGCCCCGGGGGCCCCATCCCCCAGGGCCTGAGCCATTTAAAAATAAAAATGAAAGGGCCGTGTGACCCCCCCCCCCCCCTTCACAGGCCAATTTCACCCCGGGGACCCGATCCCCATAGGCATGGCCATTTCTATTTTGTTTTATAATATTTAAAGGAGGGGGCAGCGTGGACCCCCTACCGGACCATTTTTGGCCCCGGGGACCCCATCCCCTCGGGCTTGGCCTCTGGTTGGGAACCACGGGGGAGCCCCAATGCCAACATGGTCCCTACTGCCCCCCCCCACCTCCTGCGCAAGCCGGCAGTTCTTTTGGGCAAAGGGAGCTGCTAAGATGCAGCTCCATTTGCCCAAAAGCAATTTTAATTTGCTTTGTGGAAGCGAGAACAGTTTTGCTGCTCTCGCTTCCATGAAGCGAAGCAGAAGTTTGCTATGGCATTGCAGGAGCAGTGCTCCCGCCATGCCATAGCAAACTGCAATGTCCCGGGGGTGGGCACCCCGGGAAATTGCTGGAGCTTGCCATGGGGGTGGCGGTCCCCAGGGCCATAGAGGACTCCTGAAGGGGGCAGCGTGGCCCCCTCCCATCTGTGTGCTGCCCTGGGGAGGTTGTGGTCCATGGGGCTGGAGGTCCACAACGGATCCCTGCACTTAATTGATGTATGCTCCAGCGAGGTGGTGCTCACCAGGGAAGTGTGGGGGGCTCACGAGGCCCCCAGACCATTATTCAAGAAAGCCCCCGGGAGGTGGCGGTCCCAGGGTTGCGGGGGACCACATGGCCCCCGCATATCATTAGAATAGCCCAGGAGAGGTGTCAGTCTACAGGGCTGCGGGGGTCCAGCGGGCCCACACATCATGATCAACATTTCCCCTGGGACCTGGCCCACCTGGGGGCTTCAAGAAAACAAAGAGTGGGAAATACCGCTTTGTTTTTGTTTTTTATTTTAAAAAAAGGCTTTTTTTGGCTCTCGGGGTCCCTGTTGGACCCACTGAGCAGACCTAGGGGGCCTGCCCCTTTTTCACATTTTTTCACCTTTTTTCTTGTAACTCAGTTCAACCGAGTCACAAGATGGGTGCCAACACTTCCTGGTGTGAAGTGTTGGCAGCCAACCAGAGTCAGGCTCGAGATCGGGAAGGTTTGCTGATCCACTGAATCCACTAGATATCAGGAACTACTGGACAGATTTACACAATTTAACAAAAAGAGTGCACTCTGGACCCAGAGCCACCTTTCTGACAAATTTGGTGTGTTTCCGTTCAGCAGTTCGGGCTGTAGCTGCATCAACATTTCCCTATAGAAATTAACATGGAGAAAACATGTTTTGTGACCCCGTTTTTTTGTTGGCCCCGTTTGATGAATCACCCCGAAACTTTCAAGACAGGAACTGACCTAAGCACTCCAATAGTTTTGAAACTTTTGCGAAGATTCGCCAAATGGTACCAAAGATATTGGCAAAAGAAAAAACGCTTTTCCTAAGAAAACTATAACAACCTACTGGCAACCGCCAGTAGGTGATATATATAGTTCCACAGGATACCCAAGGGCGGGACACACTCCCTGTTGGCTTGCTCCAGGTAGGGGAAGATACCAGTGCACCCAGCACCAGCAGAGCCTGACGCGTTTCGGGCTGGAGCCCTTCCTCAAAGGCTTTCTGCTTATTGAATGAATGCCAGCAATACAAACACCAGCGTTTGTCCATCATTTATTTCAATTCCACTGGGTACACTGGTATCTTCCCCTACCTCCAGTCCAGTTTATTTTCATCTGCGATGTTGATCTTTAGAAGTTAAACTGAACTAGGTTTGTGCATTCCATCTTTGATCACGTTATATCAAGCAGCACTATGGGATATGTAGTTTTATGCACAGACTCGGAGGCTGACATTTATGTCGGTAGTTCACACATGGAGTGTGACTTGACCCCGAGGTGCGGATGCTAGCAATGTGTTTACCTGCCTGTTTGACTACTAATCTAGTATCGGGCGAACTGGTAACATTGTAGCAGTTTCCAACATTCTCATCACAGATGTATGGTGACATGAGAACAGTGTATATTTTATCGGCTCTATAATCCTTCAGAGGTTGAGACGGACTTGATTTGGACTAATGTGTACAATAGCAGCATTGTTCTTTTAATATTTTCATTCATGTTCATTTTTATTTAAATGTGACTTTTGAGATAAGATCTGGTGGCACAGCGTCTATTATCTGCAACATTCCCACTTATGGCAGATAACACTCTCTATTCAAATCTGCTTCCTTCACAGTAAACAGCAACATTGGCATAATTGTTGATTTGTACTGTGCAATTAATGTATTTCTTGTTATACATATGTTGGTTTACCTGCCCCAGTGCTAATACTCTATTGTAGAGAGCATTTAATCCTTGTGGGTGGAAAATGGAAAATGGATGCTGCATACTTATGAGTCTGTCGACTATGTCTACACTTACCTTAAGTGGGAAGGGCTATATATATGATGTGAATGATGGCGCCAAACAAAGTAAAAAAGGCTTCCTGAAAGCCAAAACGCATATCTCTAATCTCAGGGGTTGAGGGTGGACCTGAGAAATTAATATTTGCCACATCTTGATTACCTCGTGTCCTTGCCTTCATCCATGGAGTTTTCTGTGGGAGCTGGATTGTTTGTTTATATATATATTCACTGAAAAAAACAAAGGTTTCAGGGGCGTTATAGTTAGGAATTGGCATTTAAAAAGCCTTAGAAATTCACTAAAAAAACCATAGGTTTCAGGGGCGCTATAGTTAGCTGGACATTTCCCTTGTACAAAACCCTAGAAATTACCCCGTTATAGTTAGTTCAGCTAACTATAACTCGTGCCCCCGCAATGCACTGCTGATGACGTCACATATTACATCACTCATGACATGGTCAGTGACATCACTGATGACATCACTGATGACATCTGAAATGATATCACTGATGACATCACTGACAACTTCATCCAGTGAGTCTGTGTTTCTGTAAAGTTTTAATATGTTTAATATATATATTGAAAGGCCTGTTGAAGAATGAGTGGGTGTACAAGTGTGTGAATGGATGATTTTCTAGGTGCGTAACTGACTCTATAAGTGAGTCATTAAATGTATCTTACTCTAGACTAGTGACTAAACTGTGTGAATGTCTGTATGTGTCTGTGTGTTGGTGCATGGTTTTGTGAATACCTATATGAATGTGTATATATGGGTTATTGATTGGTTGTCTCAGTATCTGTATGGGTGCCTGAGTGTTTGTGTGGGTAGGGTGTGTGTGACTCTGTGCATAGATGTGCGAGTGGGTGATTCTATGGTGCATGTTTTTAAGAGCAACTGTGATGGACTGTATGGTTGGGTGAGTGTATGTATGAGTGTGTTAGTGATTGAATGTATATCTCAGTTGTACATGTGTTAGTAACTAAATATGTGAAACGCAGTGTATATGTGTGTAAGAGTATATAACTATCTATATGTGAGAGTGTGTGATTGAGGGAGTGCCTGTATGGATGAGTGTGTGCTTGTATTAGTAATTGTATAAGAGTGTCCACATTTGTTAGTATTTTTATGAGTAACTGAACTTGAGTGTGTTTAACTGTATAGGTGAGTAAATTGGACTGTGATTAATTATTTGCATGACTGACTAGGTGTGTCAGTACCTCAATGGATAATTGGCGGTGTGTGAGTGTCTATATAGGTGTATCAATGCATATGATAGTCCTGTACGGAGTGACTGTAAGCATGAGTGACTGTACAGGTGAGTGAGTGGAGATGTATGTAGACCTAAGAGTCAATGAGTGGGTATGTAGTTATTGGTATTGGAGTATCTATGGTTTTCAAAATGGCCGTCTGAAATTTTGAGTCGGTGTATCAAAGGTTATATTAGGGTGTGAGAAGATGCACTAATATATCATATGGATAACATCATCAGTGATGTCATTTGAGATGTCATCAGTGATGTCATCAGTGATGTCACTGACCATGTCATGAGTGATGTAATATGTGACTTCATCAGCAGTGCATTGCGGGGGCGTGAGTTATAGTTAGCTGAACTAGCTATAACGGGGGAATTTCTAGGGTTTTGTACAAGGGAAATGTCCAGCTAACTATAACGCCCCTGAAACCTATGTTTTTTTTAGTGAATTTCTAAGGTTTTTTAAATGCCAATTCCTAACTATAATGCCCCTGAAACATTTGTTTTTTTCAGTGAATTTCAAAGGTTTTTTAAATGCCAATTCCTAACTTTAACGTTCATGAAACCTATGTTTTTTTCAGTGAATTTCAAAGGTTTTTTAAATGCTAATTCCTATCTATAACTTATCTCTGAAGATATCATGTTTAATGATTTTGATTGGATATCTATATTTTTCAAATTCAGTGTGTCAATTTCATTAATTATCTTTTTTTTTAAATACTTTTTTATCACCATTTTTTGAACTTATTTTTTCAATTAATTCTTTTAAAAATTTAAAAATGTTATTTGAACTTAATGGGTTTTACAAACATATTTTTATATATTTTTCAAAATATTTTTTTAACTATATGTGCAAAACTGTATTTTATATATTTTTTTCAATGTTTTTGGATCTACGCATGCTATGCGCACCGTTCTCGATCCCTACGTGATAGCATCCGCGCATGGTACGAGTTGGGTACGTGTTTAGTGCGCGATCGCAATGCGACAGGTACATGACTCCCAGCCTATATGCGACACGTTCGATGTACGTAACGCGACGTTTACGCGCTTCCGCGATGCGTCATCTGCGTCTATGACGCGGTGGGTGCGCGGATCCCGCAAAATATTTAACATTTAAAAAAACATATATATATGTATTTCATGTGAATATTAATTGAAGACAAACTCTAAACTAGTCTTAAAACTAATATATTTTTACATCTAATCCTAGATTTCTTTTTAATTGAATTTCGCGGATGCGCGCTGGGTGCGTGCTGTGTAAGCGCAGGGTGCGCGGATCCCATGTGACCTGCAAAAAAAGAGATTTGATTGTTTCATTACACTTCCTCTTCTAACTATTGAAAGACCCCACCCATTTCAATCATTCTTCTTTGACCTTCTTTAGAGCACCATCTCTTTGGAGAGAAGAAGATTTTTTAGACTAAGTTTACACTTAGCTCTAACTTTTTTCACCAAAAAATGGCTTCAGGGCAGCAGGCATCACCTGCATCACCTCATACTTCTGAGGATGAATTTTTGCCGGAGCCTCCACTCAAAAAACGTTTTTCTTCAGTGGTGTGGAAATGTTTTACTTTTCCCGAGGGGCAGAATAAGACCAATGCCACCTTGGTCACATGCAAGATTTGCAAAATAGTCCTATCGAGAGGGGATCCTAACAAGAAATACTCTTGCGGCACGGCAAGTATGATGAAGCACATGAGGACCCTTCATCCGAACAATCTTGCACGAGAACAGTGCCGACGGATGAGAAACGCTCCTAAGCCATCCACCTCATCGCAGCCGAGCACATCAAGAGTGCATCCATCAGCCCAAATCTTGGACATCCGTCCTCAATTTAAATTCTCTGCACTAACTGCAATAAGACTTTGTGCTATGGTGAGCAGTCGATCGATCTGATCTGCCGCCGGCAAGAAAGTCACATTTGCTAGTTTTTCTTTATTTTTTTTATTGTTCCCTGAAGTTCATTGTTTGGTTTCTCCTGTTTTGTTTTTTGTTTTTTGCAGAGAAACCAAAAAAAATAAAAAATTGTTCAGAAAACCCCCAAAGAATTATAAAAGAAGTAAAAAGAAAAAAAAAGTTCTTGTAAGAACTAACTTTCCTGGTTTAAAAAAAGAGCTAAATTTCTTTGTTAGTGTTAGTTTAGATGAATGTATGTGTAGTATGTAATTGACTGAATGAATGCATTAGTAGCGTATGGTGAATGTTTAAGTGCAGAGCTATGAGGAAGTGCTGCAGCATCACACAGTAACCTCTTTAACTGCAGTGTGTTGTAGTACTTCCGAAGCACAGGGATGCAACATATGTACTTAAATATGTTGCAAATCTATGCTTCTCTCTGCATGGCTGCTTAAACTGCAGCCATGTGGTGACACAGGCACCCATGCACCATAGTGCAAGGATATATGTGTCATGTGCTGTTTGTTTTTCTGCAGGAAGACACACCTTCCTGCACAAAAACAATGAGAAAATGCATTTTTCTTCTTCAATGTATGCTGAACATTTCAGCATGCATTGAAGATATAAAAATGTGGAGAAATTAAAACAATTCTCCTTGTTGTGCTTTCCTACACCAATTTTAGAATGGTGCAGCATTAACACACATAACGAGATTTATGATTTCTGATAAATCTAGACATGTGTCTTGTTCTATGAGTATTAAGTGCAATCATGCACAACAACACTTATAGAACACCCTTTCAACACAAAGTGGTGTGCATGATGAGGTTATATTTACATGGAGTATAAAAAGTGCACAGAGTGCCTTTTCCTCTCTTTGTAAATATAAAAGAGTATCTTGCACAATAACTATGTTACAAAAAGTGACATATTTCCGTTTTTAAATTTCCTTGCGAATGATAGAAGGTAAGCACAGAGTTTTGTCTGCAAAGATGTTCAAATAAGAATGATTGAAATGATTGCAGTCCTTCAACAGCTAAAAAGGTGAAATATTATGAGCCCCTCAAATCTCTTTTTTTGCAGGTCACATCATATCTGATTATGGTCAGATTTCAAAACTACATAAACAGAGTGTTTTTAGAAACGTGTTTCAACTTTGTAGCTTCTTGCAGGCCTCTTCATTCTGCATATTGAGACTTAGTTAAACTTACCTTCACAGTAATAGGAATAAAAAATGGTATACATTTTTTTCTGTTTTTCATTCAAATATAAATTCATATATATCGCTTATTTTAAAATCTGGATCTGAGAAAGAAAAGGAAAAAAAAAATTATAACATGTAATAATACATTTTATACAACACAGCATAATTTCCACAAAGTAATTTTTTTGCCTTTTTTGCTGTTCTCAGAATATATTAAATTTCACTAAAAATAGTGATTTCAATCGTACTCATCACTTAACAGCGGACAAAAAAAACACAATCTCAAAGATTGTTAAAAAAAAAACAACATGCCATTCTCAAAATACAAATCACAGAAATATAAAATGCACACAGCTAACACATTTTCTTAACTTTAGCTTACAAAAACTGTAAATGATGTCGCTATAAAATATTCACCAAATCTAAAGTTGAATTTTTGGAGGATGCACCACGCCCACAAGGTTTTCCTTCAGTGATGTGGAAATGTTCTACTTTTCTCGAGGGGCAAACAAAGACCAATACCACCTTTCTCATGCACAAGATTTTCAAAAGAGTTCTGTTACGAGGGGATCCTAACAAAAAATACTCATGCGGCACAGCAAGTATGATGAAACACCTAAGGACCCTTCATCCAAACAATCTTGCACGAGAAGCACTCCTGTTCTGTATCTGTAAAAAAGAATCACAAATAAATGTATATTAATAACTTTCAAAATTATACTATTCCATTACTGTACAAACACATTTTATATAAATACCGACTAAGAAACTATGTCCCTGAACCACAAGTGTGATGATGGTTAAAACACTACATGCATAGTCCATACTACTTTGAAGCAGTTCATGCCCTAAAGCCTACCTCACTAAAACTCTACATGCTAACTGACTAAATGATTACAGTACTATAAGGAGACACACACTGGGTGAGTGACAGGGTGTTTGCTAGAAGAGTATGAATACTAACTAGGGAATTGGAGGTGTGAAACACAACTGTGTAGGTGATTAGAGGACTGCATCCATACTTCATAGGCATTTAAAGCAGTCCATGTGCTAAGGCCTGGCTCACTGCATGACTACTTGGGTACTGACTGAATGATTAGAGTACAGCAAGGAGAGTGCCTAGGTGAATTTATAAGTGCTAGGCTTTTCGCACAGGGAATGGATTAGTACTTGGTACTGAATGGGTCACTAGAGGAGTGCAAAGGCAGTGACAAGATGTTTGCTGGACTGTATGGATACTGACTAGGAAATTGAAAGTGTGAAAGACAAGTGTCTAGGTGGTTAGAAGACTGCATGCATAGTGCATAGGGGTTTCAAGCAGTCCATGTGGTAAGGCCTGGCTCAGTGCAGGAATACTTAGGCACTGACTGAATGATTAGAGTACTGCAAAGATAATATCTTGGTGAATTTATAAGTGTTTGAGTTTTCGCACAGTGAATGGATTAGTACATGATGCTGAATGGGTCACTAGAAGACTGCAAAGGGAGTGACAGGGTGTTTCCTGGAAGTGTATGGATACTGACTAGGGAATTGAAGGTGTGAAAGACAATTGTGTAGGTGGTTAGAGGACTGCATGCATAGTGGATAGGGGTTTGAAGCAGTCCATATACTAAGGCCTGGGTCACTGGATGAGTACTTGGGTACTGACTGAATGATTAGAGTACTGCAAGGAGAGTGCCTGGGTGAATTTATTAGGGTTTGGCACAGTGAATGGATTAGTACATGATGCTGAATGGGTCACTAGAGGAGTGCAACGGGAGTGACAGGGTGTTTGCTGGAAGTGAATGGATACTGACTGGGGAATTGAAGGTGTGAAAGACAAATGTGTAGGTGGTTAGAGGACTGCATGCATAGTGGATAGGGGTTTGAAGAAGTCCATGTGCTAAGACCTGGCTCAGTGCATGAATACTTAGGCAGTGACTGAATCATTAGAGTACTGGAAAGAGAGTGTCTTGGTGAATTTATAAGTGTTTGGGTTTTGGCACAGTGAATGGATTAGTACATGCTGTTGAATGGGTCTCTAGAGGACTACAAAGGGAGTGTCAGGGTGTTTCCTGGAAGTGTATGGATACTGACTAGGGAATTGAAGGTGTAAAAGACAAGTGTATAGTATGTTAGAACACTACATTCATACTGCATAGACATTTGAAACAATCTATTTGGTACTTAGAAACTGACTAAATAATCAGACTACTTCTAGGACAGTGCTTAGGTAAAACTTTTAAATTTTCAGTTCTGCCACAGTGAACAGAATAGAACATGGTACTGCACCTTAGTGTCAAACCCTGACTCATTTTATCAATGCATAAGCAAAGACTAGCTTCTAATGCTACTAAAACTTGACAACATGACAGGTTTTAAAAGAGTTATCTGCTAAAAAAAATACACGATGTTACCAAATGCTTCTCTCACAGTGGTTCCCAAATTCACACAGACTCACAGTGTGAATCTAGAAAACAACCACTATACCTAGGAGTTTACCAAAAATCATTCACTACTGTGGAAGTGGTAAGGGAACTGCACACAATCTTCATATTTCAGGACTGCACTTTTGTGTCAAATCCTGACTCATTTAATCAAAGCATAAACAAAGACTGGCTTCTAATGCTACTAAAACTTGACAACATGACCGGTTTTAAAACAGTTATCTGTCAGTAAATACACGATGTTACCAAATGCTTCTCTCACAATCCTTACCCCAATGCACACAGACTCACAGTGTGATTTTAGACAATCAACACTATCCTAGGAGTTTACCAAAACTCATTCACAAGTCTAGAAGAGTTATTGGCACTGAACACAACCTACATATTTAAGTACAGCACATCAGTGTCAAAGCATGACTCTAGGAGTTTACCAAAACTCATTCACTACAGTGCAAGTGGTAAGGGAACTGCACACAATCTACATATTTCAGGACTGCACTTTTCTGTCAAAACCTGACTCATTTAATCAAATCATAAGCCATAACTGTCTTCTAATGCTACTAAAACTTCACAACATGACAGTTTAAAACAGTTATCTGTCAGCAAATACACTATCAGCCTCATGCATCAAGCCATAATCCAGTCGGTAAAATACCGATTCGCTAATAGCTCCCGGTATTGAGTTAAAAATACCCAATCCCAATGCATCAACCCAAAAGCAAAAATCGCTATTTAAGGAATCCTTAAATAACGATTCCTTAAATAGCGATAGCATTTAAGGAATCCCAAATTGAGATTCCTTAATTTAAGGAATCTCAATTTGGGATTCCTTAAATGCAATGCATGAAAGTTAAAAAATTAGCGATTTCGCTAATAGGGGGAGCAAATTACCATGAAGATGAACTGCATGGTAATTTGCTAAAAGTTTGAAAAATGCACTTTTGTGCATTTTTCAAAGTTTCATGTTGCGCACACACATGCCCTTAGAGCATGTGTGTGTGCAACATATATGCACATATCAATTTCAGGGGTGCAATAGGGTGTAATTTTGACACCCTTGCACCCTTGAAATTGCATGAGAAATTTGCGAGAACCTACTGGTACTCGCCATTTGCTCATGCAATCTCCAATTCATTCCTATGGGCCTGGAGGCCCATAGGAATGATTGTGATGGCATTCCTTAATTGCTACTCGCAATTTGCTAGTAGCAATTAAGGAAAGTTAAGGAATCGCTATTTGAATAGCGATTCCTACATGCATAGCCTTTTGCTATTCCTTATTAGCGATTCCTTATTTTTCGCTAATAAGGAATCGCAAATGGCATTGTTGATGCATGTGCCCCTATGTTACCAAATGCTTCTCTCACAGTGGTTCCCAAATGCACACAGACTCAGTGTGTGATTCTAGACAAACAACACTCTCCCTTGCACTATACCAAAACACATTTCTTCATCTAGAAGTAGTACTACAGTTTAGTATAGAAGCATAACAGAACTCATTTCACAAATTCATAAACAATGACTGGTTTCTAATTCTACCAAAATATAAAAACAGCACAGTTATCTGTCTGCAAACACATGAAAAACACAAATGCTTATCACAGAATGGTTTCCACATACACACACACTGTCAATAAGATTGTAGAGAAAAAAGTACTCCCTACACTTTAGCAGGAGAAATACATTAGCCTGATTAAAATCAAAATAGTCTACATACAACCCCTCACAATTAAATAACTCATCTTTCAAGTTATTTTGTAGATTAAGAAGTATATCAGTCACTCACCATATTTTCTTTTACAGAATCTCTGCACTGTGCACCTCTCAGCAAAAACAAAGAATGGAAAAGTTTCCCTTTCATTTTTCACACATATACATGTAAACATCAAATCACAATCCTTCACACATAAACTCAAAAGCAAACACACATTTCTATTGGTTAAACATTTCAACCCTTTCCAACTGAAAGACATTTCAACCCTTCCCCCAATCTGCCATCTGCCTGTTACCATAGAAACAGGTCATGGAACACTGCACTAAGCACACAGGTCAGAAGTTCAGCACACAGTGTTCCTACACAAGAGAGGAAGTGTGCTTCACTTTTCAACATATCAGCTAATCATATATAATGTTCCTTACAATCTCTTTTTGTTAACGAATAAGAATCATACCTTTAAAAAACAGAAATATACACCCTACCTTTCAGTGTACAAAGTAGTCATACAACCAATGATTTCTTGTCTTTTTTAAAAAAAAATCTGTGGATCCGCGTACCCAATGTGATAGGATGCGCGCACTGTCAGCGCATTTCGCCGTTTTTTTTTTTTTAAAGGGGACCCCAGGGGCTTCTTCTGGGACCCCCTAAGCACCTCTAGAGGGTCAGATTATTTCCACTCTGCCCCCTTTATATGTTTTACACACTTTTTCCCCTTGCTTCTTCAGCCTCGCTTCTACCGAGTCAGAAAATGGCCGCCAACAGTTCCTGGTTTTGAATGTAGAGAGACACTCGACAGCCAATTAGCATTCAGCGTGCGATCGGGAGGGTGCGCGCTCGGTTCAAGGAAGGTGCGCATACAGTGTGTGTACGGTCCGCGGATCCTCCGCGGTCATAGATATTGATGTACTTTTAACTCTAATTTTCTCAGGAACTACTGAACAGATTCACACCATTTATGCAAAAGGCACGAGTCTGAGGACTACCTCTTTGCCAAATTTGGTGTCATTCCGTTCAGCGGTTCGGGCTGTAGCTGTGACAACAGATCCTATGGGAAATTGCATGGGGAAAACGTGTTTTGGGACCCCCCTTTTTTCTCGGCCCCCGCTTGATGAATCACCACAACATTTTCAGGGTAGGAGCGGAGCGGAGCTGGCCAAAAGTTTGGATAATTTCGTGAGGATTCGTCAACCGGCGCCAGACTTATTGGGAATAGAATGTTGCAGATTTCCTATGGAAGATAGGTCCTAACTATAACTACCTACTATATATATATATATATATATATATATATATATATATATATATATATATATATATATATATATATATATATATAATATATATATATATTACCTACTGGCGGTCGCCAGTAGGTCGTTATAGTTAGGACCACGTTTCCATAGGAAAACCTCAACATTCTATTTTGAATAACTTTGGCGCCGGTCGACGAATCCTCGCGAATTTCTCCAAATAGGTGGGGCGCTACGCTCCGCTCCTACCCTGAAAGTCTCGGGGGGATCCGTCAAGCGGGGGCTGAGATAAAAGGGGGGTCCCAAAACGCGTTTTTCCCATGCATTTTTCCATAGGACCTTTAGAACGAGCTACAGCCCGAACGGCTGAACAGAATTACTCAAAATTTGGCAGAGAGGTAGTCCCTAGGTCAAGGAAGTGCCTTTTGTAGGTTTGGTGTAAATCTGTTTAGTAGATTCTGAGAAAATAGCCTTTAAATCAATATATATATCTGAGCCCGCTTACGGTACGCTTACCGTACGCTTACGGTAAGCGTACGGTGGCGTGCGCGAGCGCGATTCTGATTGGCTCTTAGATCTTAGTAAACATTCGAATCGGCCGAAACCAGGAAGCGGCGGCCGCCATTTTGTCTCTCGCACTGAGTTTTGTTTATCAAACATGATGGCCAAAAACATGTTACGGGGCTGTTTTGACAACTCCCTCCCACATAGTCATGTTGAGGGAGTCCACAAACATCCCCCAAGAGCAAAAACGGTTTTATTTTTTTTTCGGCAATTTCGTGGGGTACGCTTACCGTACGCTTACCGTAAGCGTACGGTAAAAAAAAAAAAAAAAAAAAACACTATCCACACTTACCCCACCCCCTGTGCTTTTGGTGGCCGAAGGCCACCAAATGTACAGGGCTTATTAATAGGTAAAAAAAAAAACATTTTGGCAACATGAAATTATAAAATTGAAATAAAAAAAACACTATCCACATTGACCCCACCCCCTGTGCTTTTGGTGGCCGAAGGCCACCAAATGTACAGGGCTTATTAAAGTTGATAAAAACCGTGCACGGAACGAACTGCGTTAAGTGGGCGCGCACACCTCGAATGGCGTAAAGTAACTTAGCATTTAAAAAACCGTACAAATTCACTGAAAAAACCATAGGTTTCACACACGTTATAGTTAGGAATTAGCATTTAAAAAACCTTGCAAATTCACTGAAAAAACCATAGGTTTCACACATGTTATAGTTAGCGGAAATTTTACTGATAAAAAACCAGTGAAATTCCCCCGTTATAGTTAGTGCAGGCAACTATAACTCACGCGACCGCAATCTTCTGCTGATGACATATGTGTCTTTATGAAAAAAAAATATTTGTAATATATGTATAGCTAAAAATGTATGGAAGAAGACATGGGCATATAAGTGTCTAAATACAGTATTAGCATCAGCAGAGGATTGCGGTCGCGTGAGTTATAGTTGCCTGCACTAACTATAACGGGGGAATTTCACTGGTTTTTTATCAGTAAAATTTCCGCTAACTATAACATGTGTGAAACCTATGGTTTTTTCAGTGAATATATATATATATATATCTATATATATATATATATATATATATATATATATATATATATCACAATTCAGTCTGGCCCAAGTTCGGAGGCTCCCGGGTGCTCTGAGGCGGTGCACGCGAGGCGCAGCAGGACCCGCTGCGAATACAAGAATTCAGCTTTTCCCATAGGGAAGTTTTTTCCTCATGCACTCCCGTGTGACGGAGTCAAAAACCACACCGGGTTTTAGATCAAATTACAGTTTCTTTATTTCAGCATCCAGCAAAACCTAACGCGTTTCGGTCTCTACGGAGACCTTGCTCACAGGTAGTGTGTTTGACAAAATTTGTGCTTTTAAATAAAGGGGAAGGGGGAGAAACCAATTGGGTTACATCACTTCCTGTAAGTTGTACAGGCATTCTGGGACATGTAGTTTGTTGATTCAACAAATGGCGCAAAACGTTGATTTTTATCTTTTTCACAGAAAGCATACTTCCAAAATTAAAGTTTCTTATAGTTTTTGCATTTAACTCATGCATTTGTTGTCATACTAGATAACATAAAGAGTTAAATTGACAAACCCACGAAATTATATCAAGGCCCTCCAGTGGGCAAAACCTGTTTCGCACTAAATTTTTTTCGTCAATTTAGATGCTAGTGCAAGAGTTCACCAATTTTTTAAAATTATAATCATACATTTCAATTGATGTGTTATTTGAACAACTTAGATAAGTATAATAAAGCCCTCTAGTGGGCGAACCATTCCACACCATAATTCGTGATTCAACGTTTCACTGTGCAAAATAAATGATTGTTCAAACATGTCCAGAATGAAGAAAAATGTGTGGGAAAAAATGTGTGAATTTGTAAAGAGTGAGCAACAGTCATTATCTGATAAGTATGTAAGTACATCTTTACAGGTGGCAGTGTAGTTCTTCATCTTGATTATGCCCGAACGGGCTCAAGGTCCGGAAATTCATAATATGTTTGGACTCTTTTTGTCTCATCACCAGTTTACGATCTCCGCCTCTTCTATTTGGTCCAACACTTTCGATTCCATAGAAATTTAAGGATTTCCAATCACCTTTATGTTCCTTCTCCATGTGTCTAGCCATGGCATTACTGCGATCAGAGTTAATTGTCGCACGGACATGCTCCAAAATCCGTAGTTTGAGTTCTTTTTTGGTGCTTCCAATATATTTCTTTAAGCAAGGGCACTCAAGGGCGTACACAACAAACTGAGTTTTGCAATTAATTAATTGTTCGATTTTCCATGTTTTTTTGTTTGCCATCTGTAACTCCTTAGTTGTCTTCGCAATGCAACAAACTTTGCATCCTGAACATTTGTAGAATCCTTTCGGTCTACGCCATGCTTCGGGTTTTTTTGGTTCCTGAAAATGACTATGAATCAATTTGTCCTTCAGGTTTTTTGCCCTTCGATAGGTCACATTTGGGTGATCTCCTACAATTTGAGACACTGTAGGGTCCATGTGGAGAATGTGCCAGTTTTTTTTAAGAATCCTTATGATTGCTTGGTTGGCCGTTGAGTGAGTGGTGATGAAGCGTATTTTATCTGATTCGTCCTTTGTTGATTGATGTTTGTCCATCAATAAATCAGTTCTATTAATCATTGTAGAGCGATTAGAGGCAGTTTGAATCCAAGCTGGGTTATATTTTCGTTTTAAAAACCTATTTTTGGATAGGTCTTTTTGTTGTTGCCAGTCGTTCTCGTTTGAACAAATTCTTTTGATTCGGAGAAATTCTCCATACGGGATGTTTTGTAGAAGGCTAGGTTGATGAAAACTCTGAGCATGTAGGACCGCATTTGTCGCGGTGCTTTTACGGTGTAATGTAGTATGCAATACATTGTCTTTAACGAAAATCTCCGTATCCAGAAACACAACCCTAGAGTCACTGATTGTATAGGTAAAGTTTAAACCAAAATTGGAGTTGTTCAAAATTTCGAAGTACCTTTCAAATTCCTCATTTGTTCCTTCCCAAATTAGCAATAAATCGTCTATATACCTTAGCCATGCTATGGTTTTTTGGACCGCTTGATCGTTTTCCGATCTCCATGCCCATGTCTTTTCCCATTGCCCCATTGTCAGGCAGGCATACGACGGGCTGAAAGAAAAGCCCATTGCGGTGCCTTTTGCTTGCCGGTAGATTTCATTTCCAAATAAGAAGATATTTTGCTCCAGGCACATCGAAATCATCTCCAACAGCATGTTATTATGATCAGTCAGTTGTATGCTTCTGTCCTTAAGGAAAGATTTAACTGCTTCAATGCCAATTTTATTTTCAATATTGGAGTATAAGGATATTACATCCATTGTGATCAATTTGTACGTTGGTTGCCATGGAGTGTCCTGTAATCTTCTTAGCATGTCACCCGTGTCTTTTATGTAAGATGTTAAGCCCTTTACATAGGGTAATAGAAACACATCAATGTAGTTGGCAATAGGTTCTAATAATGCCCCTTTGGCGGAGATTATTGGTCTTCCTGGCGGTCTAGTGGCGTGTTTATGGATCTTAGGCAAAAAGTAGATTGTTGCCATTTTGGGGTGTTTTGTTTGAAGATATTTGTATTCATCAATGTCCAATAGTTTTTGTGAGAACCACAAATCCAATTTTGTATCCAAATCTTCTTTTAGTTTAGGTAAAGGGTTGGTTTTTAGTTTTTCATAATATTCCTTATTTTCTAGTTGTGAATGAGCTTCCCGCATATATGCCTCCTTGTCTAGAACAACAACATTGCCACCCTTATCAGCAATTTTAATTTCGATGGTATCATCTTTTTGCAGTGAGTTGAGAGCCTGGCGTTATTGTCTGGATAAGTTATCTTTAGTGAATGGTATGTTTAGTTGGTAAAGATCTTTTACAACACATTCCTGAAAGAAATCAATTTTGTTCCCAGGAGGGAGTTGTGGGTAAAATCTGGACTTTGGTTTTATGTTGGAAATTCCAGCTCCTAACTGTACACAATATGTTTGTACTTGTCCACCTCCTTCTTGGGGCGTTTGGCTTAGTTCCATCAAATTTACAAAGTGTTCCGCGTCCTCTATGGGAGTTTGGAGGGTCGGTTGAATGGTTTTTTTTCTGTAATTAGCTATGTCCGGTTTGTCAATAAATAGTTTGGCAAGTTTAATCTTTCTTATAAACTTGTAAAGGTCTATTCTAGTTTCAGCTAGATTTATGCCACTGGTGGGGCAGAAATTCATGCCCCGTTTGAGAACCTGTAGTTCCAATTCACTCAGTTGTTTCGAAGATAAATTGATGACTTGTAATTCTTGATCATTAGATGTGTCATGTTGATTTGTATCGGTGTTTGCCATGTTTTGATTTCTTTCTTGAGTTTCATCATCTGGGCTTATGCATTCCATTTTTTCCTCATGTTGCGTGTCATGGTACCTACGCGGTCTGGGCAAGAAGCTTGTGCCGTATTTTCGCTTGCCTCTCCTTGTTTGTTTTGGGGTGTGTTTCCCCGTCCTCTTCCCCTCCCTCTTCCTCTTGGATTTGTATACCTGGGGGGACCCATTGTTTTTTCCCAAGTCTTTTGGTTGAAAGCCAGTTTCAGATCGCCTAAAAAAGAATTCCTTGCTCTGGCTTCTCTTTGCTCTTCTTCCCCCCCACTAAGGCTTGGTTCTGTTGAAACCATGGAGGATACTGAGGACATACTTCCAAATTCATTATTTCTGAACCTTTCGTATTTTTTGGCATACGTGAAAATGCGTCCGTCCTCATAATCTTCTTTATCTCTTTGGAACTTTGTTTGTTTCCGGATTCTGACACTTTCCTCATGTTTTTCAATGAATTCTTTTAACTGTTGAGTAATTTTTTCCAAGGCTATTTCAACATGTTTCACAAGAATCTCCATTAGTCCTAGTGAGGATTTCAAAATAAATTCACCCCACTCCGTTAATAATTCATTACTTGTGTCCTGGTGGCTGGGCATGAGATTGATGCGTAATCCTCGCGGTATGCGTTTCACATCCAAGTATTTTTTGAGGGCTGCAACCTCCCACCACTTGTTAATTTCTTTTTTTGACAATTTTTCCCATGCGCGTAATATATTTCTTACATCAGATTTACGTGCGCCGGCTCCATTGCTGATTGTAGCTAGGTCATCCTCAAAGCAAGTTTGTATCAGAGTGGTTCGTGATGCCTCTCTTTTCTCCATGGTTTGCTGGTGTAACAAAATTCAAGCTGATTTAAACAGTAATTTATAAGTTTGCACACGGCTCCTTCAGTCACTATGAAACTAAAGCAAGTTTCATTTGCACTGTGGTTTTGTAAGGATCTGGTTCCCCGAGTATTTTCTCACTCGTGTTGTTTAGAAACAGTGAATTTGACTGAATCGGAGACCAACCGACAATTCTGTATCAATACAATGTAGCGTTGAAAGGCAATACAGGCGGAACACGCCCAGGTCGCTTACCGGCTGCAGGGTACTTCGAAAAGACTCGCTCCCCTCCGGAACCGCCGTCTCCCGTTTCCAGCCTGCGCCAGCAGGTTTCCTCTCGTGTTTCCTCGCCACACTTGTCTCTCCGTTATTCAGTGTCGGCGTTCACCCGAGCCTTCTTGTAAACACAATTCAGTCTGGCCCAAGTTCGGAGGCTCCCGGGTGCTCTGAGGCGGTGCACGCGAGGCGCAGCAGGACCCGCTGCGAATACAAGAATTCAGCTTTTCCCATAGGAAAGTTTTTTCCTCATGCACTCCCGTGTGACGGAGTCAAAAACCACACCGGGTTTTAGATCAAATTACAGTTTCTTTATTTCAGCATCCAGCAAAACCTAACGCGTTTCGGTCTCTACGGAGACCTTGCTCACAGGTAGTGTGTTTGACAAAATTTGTGCTTTTAAATAAAGGGGAAGGGGGAGAAACCAATTGGGTTACATCACTTCCTGTAAGTTGTACAGGCATTCTGGGACATGTAGTTTGTTGATTCAACAAATGGCGCAAAACGTTGATTTTTATCTTTTTCACAGAAAGCATACTTCCAAAATTAAAGTTTCTTATAGTTTTTGCATTTAACTCATGCATTTGTTGTCATACTAGATAACATAAAGAGTTAAATTGACAAACCCACGAAATTATATCAAGGCCCTCCAGTGGGCAAAACCTGTTTCGCACTAAATTTTTTTCGTCAATTTAGATGCTAGTGCAAGAGTTCACCAATTTTTTAAAATTATAATCATACATTTCAATTGATGTGTTATTTGAACAACTTAGATAAGTATAATAAAGCCCTCTAGTGGGCGAACCATTCCACACCATAATTCGTGATTCAACGTTTCACTGTGCAAAATAAATGATTGTTCAAACATGTCCAGAATGAAGAAAAATGTGTGGGAAAAAATGTGTGAATTTTTAAAGAGTGAGCAACAGTCATTATCTGATAAGTATGTAAGTACATCTTTACAGGTGGCAGTGTAGTTCTTCATCTTGATTATGCCAGAACGGGCTCAAGGTCCGGAAATTCATAATATGTTTGGACTCTTTTTGTCTCATCACCAGTTCACGATCTCCGCCTCTTCTATTTGGTCCAACACTTTCGATTCCATAGAAATTTAAGGATTTCCAATCACCTTTATGTTCCTTCTCCATGTGTCTAGCCATGGCATTACTCCGATCAGAGTTAATTGTCGCACGGACATGCTCCAAAATCCGTAGTTTGAGTTCTTTTTTGGTGCTTCCAATATATTTCTTTAAGCATGGGCACTCAAGGGCGTACACAACAAACTGAGTTTTGCAATTAATTAATTGTTCGATTTTCCATGTTTTTTTGTTTGCCATCTGTAACTCCTTAGTTGTCTTCGCAATGCAACAAACTTTGCATCCTGAACATTTGTAGAATCCTTTCGGTCTACGCCATGCTTCGGGTTTTTTTGGTTCTTGAAAATGACTATGAATCAATTTGTCCTTCAGGTTTTTTGCCCTTCGATAGGTCACATTTGGGTGATCTCCTACAATTTGAGACACTGTAGGGTCCATGTGGAGAATGTGCCAGTTTTTTTTAAGAATCCTTATGATTGCTTGGTTGGCCGTTGAGTGAGTGGTGATGAAGCGTATTTTATCTGATTCGTCCTTTGTTGATTGATGTTTGTCCATCAATAAATCAGTTCTATTAATCATTGTAGAGCGATTAGAGGCAATTTGAATCCAAGCTGGGTTATATTTTCGTTTTAAAAACCTAATTATTGCAAAACTCAGTTTGTTGTGTACGCCCTTGAGTGCCCATGCTTAAAGAAATATATTGGAAGCACCAAAAAAGAACTCAAACTACGGATTTTGGAGCATGTCCGTGCGACAATTAACTCTGATCGCAGTAATGCCATGGCTAGACACATGGAGAAGGAACATAAAGGTGATTGGAAATCCTTAAATTTCTATGGAATCGAAAGTGTTGGACCAAATAGAAGAGGCGGAGATCGTGAACTGGTGATGAGACAAAAAGAGTCCAAACATATTATGAATTTCCGGACCTTGAGCCCGTTCGGGCATAATCAAGATGAAGAACTACACTGCCACCTGTAAAGATGTACTTACATACTTATCAGATAATGACTGTTGCTCACTCTTTACAAATTCACACATTTTTTCCCACACATTTTTCTTCATTCTGGACATGTTTGAACAATCATTTATTTTGCACAGTGAAACGTTGAATCACGAATTATGGTGTGGAATGGTTCGCCCACTAGAGGGCTTTATTATACTTATCTAAGTTGGTAAAATAACACATCAATTGAAATGTATGATTATAATTTTAAAAAATTGGTGAACTCTTGCACTAGCATCTAAATTGACGAAAAAAATTTAGTGCGAAACAGGTTTTGCCCACTGGAGGGCCTTGATATAATTTCGTGGGTTTGTCAATTTAACTCTTTATGCTAGTATGACAACAAATACATGAGTTAAATGCAAAAACTATAAGAAACTTTAATTTTGGAAGTATGCTTTCTGTGAAAAAGATAAAAATCAACGTTTTGCGCCATTTGTTGAATCAACAAACTACATGTCCCAGAATGCCTGTACAACTTACAGGAAGTGATGTAACCCAATTGGTTTCTCCCCCTTCCCCTTTATTTAAAAGCACAAATTTTGTCAAACACACTACCTGTGAGCAAGGTCTCCGTAGAGACCGAAACGCGTTAGGTTTTGCTGGATGCTGAAATAAAGAAACTGTAATTTGATCTAAAACCCGGTGTGGTTTTTGACTCCGTCACACGGGAGTGCATGAGGAAAAAACTTCCCTATGGGAAAAGCTGAATTCATATATATATATATATATATATATATATATATATATATGGGAGCGCCGCAGTAACATCAAAGGAGGGAGAAGGTGCAATCCAGCTGAGAGCGGCGTCTGACGAAGGCTAGGAAGCCGAAATGCATTATGCCGCATTTCATTTCGTGAATAAAGGATTCCTGAAATATTCCCCGTTGTGTTCTTGGATTGCTGTTAGACAAGTGATCTTTTTTCCGATATTTCTGCGTCTGCCAGGAATGCGCAACAAGGACCCGTCCATTAAGAGGCTTGGGAGTTTGCTGGCAATTAACTTTTATGCATCAAGGTATTGATTCTTCCCAGGACCGCCATGAGAATGGGCCTTGTCAGCGGCCACTGCCTGGGGCAGCCTGTGATTGCATGGGGAAGCAAGTTTATAACAGTTTGCTTCATGGCCTGGCTTGTTCAACTACTGTGGCTGGACGTTGGGGACTGGAGGGAATCCTGGACACTTTAATTACGGTGGGCATCCGCCACTACATGGCCCCCCCTTTGCGAAGCAAACGCAGCGCTCATTCGAGCACAATTCGACCATGCTGCAGTACACCATTGAGGTGCACACTGGGATCTGTAGTCTCACATTTGACTACGGACGTCCTGATAGGAGTATGGTCAGCTGTTCTCCCGCCAATGGGAGCGCCGCAGTAACATCAAAGGCGGGAGAAGGTGCAATCCAGCTGAGAGCGGCGTCTGACGAAGGCTAGGAAGCCGAAATGCATTATGCCGCATTTCATTTCGTGAATAAAGGATTCCTGAAATATTCCCCGTTGTGTCCTTGGATTGCTGTTAGCCAAGTGATCTTTTTTCCGATATTTCCGCGTCTGCCAGGAACGCGCAACAAGGACCCGTCCGTTAAGAGGCTTAGGAGTTTGCTGGCAATTAACTTTTATGCATCAAGGTATTGATTCTTCCCAGGACCGCCATGAGAATGGGCCTTGTCAGCGGCCACTGCCTGGGGCAGCCTGTGATTGCATGGGAAAGCAAGTTTATTACAGTTTGCTTCATGGCCTGGCTTGTTCAACTACTGTGGCTGGACATTGGGGACTGGAGGGAATCCTGGACACTTTAATTACGGCGGGCATCCGCCACTACATGGCCCCCCCTTTGCGAAGCAAACACAGCGCTCATTCGAGCACAATTCGACCATGCTGCAGTACACCATTGAGGTGCACACTGGGAGCTGTAGTCTCACATTTGACTACGGACGTCCTGATAGGAGTATGGTCAGCTGTTCTCCCGCCAATGGGAGCGACGCAGTAACATCAAAGGAGGGAGAAGGTGCAATCCAGCTGAGAGCGGCGTCTGACGAAGGCTAGGAAGCCGAAATGCATTATGCCGCATTTCATTTCGTGAATAAAGGATTCCTGAAATATTCCCCGTTGTGTCCTTGGATTGCTGTTAGCCAAGTGATGTTTTTTCTGATATTTCCGCGTCTGCCAGGAACGCGCAACAAGGACTCGTCCGTTAAGAGGCTTGGGAGTTTGCTGGCAATTAACTTTTATGCATCAAGGTATTGATTCTTCCCAGGACCGCCATGAGAATAGGCCTTGTCAGCGGCCACTGCCTGGGGCAGCCTGTGATTGCATGGGGAAGCAAGTTTATTACAGTTTGCTTCATGGCCTGGCTTGTTCAACTACTGTGGCTGGACGTTGGGGACTGGAGGCAATCCTGGACACTTTAATTACGGTGGGCATCCACCACTACATGGCCCCCCCCTTTGCAAAGCAAACGCAGCGCTCATTCGAGCTCAATTCGACCATGCTGCAGTACACCATTGAGGTGCACACTGGGAGCTGTAGTCTCACATTTGACTACGGACGTCCTGATAGGAGTATGGTCAGCTGTTCTCCCGTCAATGGGAACGCCGCAGTAACATCAAAGGAGGGAGAAGGTGCAATCCAGCTGAGAGCGGCGTCTGACGAAGGCTAGGAAGCCGAAATGCATTATGCCGAATTTAATTTCATGAATAAAGGATTCCTGAAATATTCCCCGTTGTGTCCTTGGATTGCTGTTAGCCAAGTGATCTTTTATATATATATGTATATATATTTGCTCCTCCTCACTCGAGTAACTGCCGCCGCACGCCAGAAGAGAGGGTGCGTCGTCTGCCGTGAACTACCCCAGCAAGGTCCGCATTACATCACTCAGTCCTCTGCAAATATCCAAAGGATGACGACGCCGTGTCCAGGCTCAATAAGTTTATTATTCAATCAGCCGGTTTGTTGTACGCGTTTCGCCTGCCCAGCAGGCTTGATCACCAACAATTCGTTTGAACTCAAACTCCTTATTTACATATTTTTTATGCTCGTGACAAGTCACGTGACGTGACTACAACATTAGTGCATTAAAAGACAGACTCGTAGTCCAACGGGAAAGAAACACTCTTAGTTCAATAGTATACAATTAATCATGCAAGTCGTAATTCTTAAAAATGGAAATAACGTGTAGGCACATCCCATGTCATTCCTCCCCAAAGACACTAATGGAGGCAAGTGCCCTGATTATTCCTGATTAGTGCAATTACTGATAGCCGATATAATCATAACATTATCCACACGTGTACTGCGCAGTTCCATGTGGATGTCTTCAAATCGACAAATTGTCATTCTACAATAGCACGTTCATTACATTTTGCATGATTAACAATTAAGCCCAAGTGGGCAGTCATTCATTATACTTCTTAAAGAATAGCCCATTGGTCATGTCTTACTATAGACTATGCTCGACAAAAAAGTGTGTGCAGTGCAGAAAGAACCAAAAAACAACTCATAAGTTTAAAACACAGTCGAGGGGGATTATTGCTGTTATTACATGTGTATATTATACAGGTCCTTTAAAGATGTGTAATCAGATCTTCCTCAATATTAAGACCTGTGGGGGTTCGTCTATTGAGTGCCAGGATATAAGTTGATTCAAGTCTCCTTAGTCTTTTTTCTTGATTGCCCCCTCTTACATTTGGCGGTATACAATCAATGACAAAATAAGAAAGGCCTTTCTCATTCTTCTCATGGTGAGATTCAAAGTGGCGGGCCACAGGATATGACCTGTCCGCATTTTTAATGGCCCTCAAATGCTGTAAGATCCTTTTATGGGCAGGATGGATTGTGCTGCCCACGTACCGCATGCCACACGGGCATTGCTGGACGTAGACAGCATAATCCGTCTTACATGAAAGGCATCCCTTGATTTTTTAAATTCTTTTCGAGAGGCCTAATGTGTAAGAAGTGGTGTTTTTACCGTGGCTACAGGCTTTGCATTTGTTGCATTTCATGAAGCCTGCTCTTCTCATCAGCCAGGCGCTGCCTGTAGGCACTTGCTTCTTTGATGTAAGCATGTTTGTAACTAACATCTGTTTAAAAGAACGCGCTTTTCTAAAGGTCAACGCTGGTTTTTTCTGAACCAGTTTCCCCAGTAAGGGATCATTGCGAATTAAGTGCCAATGTTTGGAGAGAATACCCCTGATCTGTCTATGGCTTTTGTTATAAGTTGTGATCATCCGTATTTCATTATTCTTGGCATTTTTTCGGTTGGTTTGACTCCGGCTCTCATTAAACAGAATATCCTCTCTAGTTCTCTTTTTGGCTTTTGTAATCGCTTGCTCAATGACCTCATCTGTATACCCTCTGGCCTTAAAACGGTTATGCAGACAGGAAAGCTCTTGTTCAATTACTACCTCCTCGCTACAATTCCGGATAGTTCTTATACTCTCGCCATACGGGATGCTTCTAATCAGGCTATACGGATGAAAGCTCTTAGCGTGCAGCAGTGTGTTAGTCGAGGTAGGTTTTCTGAACAGTTTGGTTTGTACTTTACCCTCTCTGATATAGATCGTGAGGTCTAGAAAATTCACTTCGGTTTTGCTGATTGAACTAGTGAAGCTTAGGTTCAAGTTGTTGATTTGCAACCTCTTAATAAAGTCTTGGGCTGCTGTCTCCGACCCCTTCCATATAATAAAAAGGTCGTCGATATAGTGACTACAAAGTAGCACATTTTCCTCCCGTTCTCTCTGATGACTGACCTTGACCACCTGCTCCTCCCACCAGCCCATATGCAAATTAGCATAGCTGGGGGCGAAGCAGGTGCCCATCGCTGTACCGCAGGTCTGGTGGTACAGTTGGTCATTGAAGAGGAAAAAGTTATTTTTCAAACGGGTAGAGATCATAGAAAGCAGCATTTGTGTATGTGACCATAGTTTAATTGGTCGATTGCCCAAAAAATGTTTAACAGCTTTGAGTCCGTCCTCATGTCTAATGCTGGTATGTAATGCAGCCACATCTATTGTAACCAGCACGAGGTCTTCTTCCCAGGGAAGGTCATAAATCTTTTTAAAAAAATCACCCGTGTCCTGAATAAAGGCTGGTAGAGTTCGCACCAGAGGACATAAGAAAGAATCAATGAATCTAGATGTATTCTCAAATGCCCCCCCTATGGCAGAGATGATCGGCCGCCCTGGGGGGTTCTGTTTACTCTTATGCACCTTGGGGATCAGGTAGAATACTGGTACAACAGGGTTGACAATTTTCAAAAATGCTAATTCTTCACGTGTAAGTAGACATTGACTATACCACACATAAAGTTGGTCATTGAACATTTTATAGCTCGAATGCATGACATTCTCTTTGATCTTAGCGTAATTACTGGATTTACTCAGTTGTTTATGTGCCTCTGCAAGGTAGCGACTCCTTTCCCATAGGGGTACAAAAGAGGGTGGTAATGGACGGAGCATCAGAACCAATCAAACACTCACACCCAGTCAACAGATCTGGGTTTGATCCATCACCGTTCTTTAGCCCACTCTGCCACCCCAGTTCAGACATGGCCATATGCAAATCAGTCTGACCCTGTGCCTCATGGGAACAGTCCAGCCCAAACTGCCAAGCCATGCCTTCCCTGGACCGGAAACAAGCTTCCTAGGACCGGTTTCTGGCATTTCAGCCGTCTTCAGCCAGGCTTGCTTGAATCCAGTGGCAAAGTGAGCAAGGGACTCACGTCTGAGCATACCCTGCCAACTTATGGCGCACAAAGGGGTACAAAAGAGGGTGGTAATGGACGGAGCATCAGAACCAATCAAACACTCACACCCAGTCAACAGATCTGGGTTTGATCCATCACCGTTCTTTAGCCCACTCTGCCACCCCAGTTCAGACATGGCCATATGCAAATCAGTCTGACCCTGTGCCTCATGGGAACAGTCCAGCCCGAACTGCCAAGCCATGCCTTCCCTGGACCGGAAACAAGCTTCCTAGGACCGGTTTCTGGCATTTCAGCCGTCTTCAGCCAGGCTTGCTTGAATCCAGTTGCAAAGTGAGCAAGGGACTCACGTCTGAGCATACCCTGCCAACTTGTGGCGCACAAAGGGGTACAAAAGAGGGTGGTAATGGACGGAGCATCAGAACCAATCAAACACTCACACCCAGTCAACAGATCTGGGTTTGATCCATCACCGTTCTTTAGCCCACTCTGCCACCCCAGTTCAGACATGGCCATATGCAAATCAGTCTGACCCTGTGCCTCATGGGAACAGTCCAGCCCGAACTGCCAAGCCATGCCTTCCCTGGACCGGAAACAAGCTTCCTAGGACCGGTTTCTGGCATTTCAGCCGTCTTCAGCCAGGCTTGCTTGAATCCAGTGGCAAAGTGAGCAAGGGACTCACGTCTGAGCATACCCTGCCAACTTATGGCGCACAAAGGGGTACAAAAGAGGGTGGTAATGGACGGAGCATCAGAACCAATCAAAGAACGGTGATGGAACAAACCCAGATCTGTTGACTGGGTGTGAGTGTTTGATTGGTTCTGATGCTCCGTCCATCACCACCCCCTTTTGTACCGCTTTGTTCTCCATAAGTTGGCAGGGTATGCTCAGACGTGAGTCCCTTGCTCACTTTGCCACTGGATTCAAGCAAGCCTGGCTGAAGACGGCTGATATGCCAGAAACCGGTCCTAGGAAGCTTGTTTCCGGTCCAGGGAAGGCATGACTTGGCAGTTCGGGCTGGACTGTTCCCATGAGGCACAGGGTCAGACTAATTTGCATATGGCCATGTCTGAACTGGGGTGGCAGAGTGGGCTAAAGAACGGTGATGGAACAAACCCAGATCTGTTGACTGGGTGTGAGTGTTTGATTGGTTCTGATGCTCCGTCCATCACCACCCCCTTTTGTACCGCTTTGTTCGCCATAAGTTGGCAGGGTATGCTCAGACGTGAGTCCCTTGCTCACTTTGCCACTGGATTCAAGCAAGCCTGGCTGAAGACGGCTGATATGCCAGAAACCGGTCCTAGGAAGCTTGTTTCCGGTCCAGGGAAGGCATGACTTGGCAGTTCGGGCTGGACTGTTCCCATGAGGCACAGGGTCAGACTGATTTGCATATGGCCATGTCTGAACTGGGGTGGCAGAGTGGGCTAAAGAACGGTGATGGAACAAACCCAGATCTGTTGACTGGGTGTGAGTGTTTGATTGGTTCTGATGCTCCGTCCATCACCACCCCCTTTTGTACCGCTTTGTTCGCCATAAGTTGGCAGGGTATGCTCAGACGTGAGTCCCTTGCTCACTTTGCCACTGGATTCAAGCAAGCCTGGCTGAAGACGGCTGATATGCCAGAAACCGGTCCTAGGAAGCTTGTTTCCGGTCCAGGGAAGGCATGACTTGGCAGTTCGGGCTGGACTGTTCCCATGAGGCACAGGGTCAGACTGATTTGCATATGGCCATGTCTGAACTGGGGTGGCAGAGTGGGCTAAAGAACGGTGATGGAACAAACCCAGATCTGTTGACTGGGTGTGAGTGTTTGATTGGTTCTGATGCTCCGTCCATCACCACCCCCTTTTGTACCGCTTTGTTCGCCATAAGTTGGCAGGGTATGCTCAGACGTGAGTCCCTTGCTCACTTTGCCACTGGATTCAAGCAAGCCTGGCTGAAGACGGCTGATATGCCAGAAACCGGTCCTAGGAAGCTTGTTTCCGGTCCAGGGAAGGCATGACTTGGCAGTTCGGGCTGGACTGTTCCCATGAGGCACAGGGTCAGACTGATTTGCATATGGCCATGTCTGAACTGGGGTGGCAGAGTGGGCTAAAGAACGGTGATGGAACAAACCCAGATCTGTTGACTGGGTGTGAGTGTTTGATTGGTTCTGATGCTCCGTCCATCACCACCCCCTTTTGTACCGCTTTGTTCGCCATAAGTTGGCAGGGTATGCTCAGACGTGAGTCCCTTGCTCACTTTGCCACTGGATTCAAGCAAGCCTGGCTGAAGACGGCTGATATGCCAGAAACCGGTCCTAGGAAGCTTGTTTCCGGTCCAGGGAAGGCATGACTTGGCAGTTCGGGCTGGACTGTTCCCATGAGGCACAGGGTCAGACTGATTTGCATATGGCCATGTCTGAACTGGGGTGGCAGAGTGGGCTAAAGAACGGTGATGGAACAAACCCAGATCTGTTGACTGGGTGTGAGTGTTTGATTGGTTCTGATGCTCCGTCCATCACCACCCCCTTTTGTACCGCTTTGTTCGCCATAAGTTGGCAGGGTATGCTCAGACGTGAGTCCCTTGCTCACTTTGCCACTGGATTCAAGCAAGCCTGGCTGAAGACGGCTGATATGCCAGAAACCGGTCCTAGGAAGCTTGTTTCCGGTCCAGGGAAGGCATGACTTGGCAGTTCGGGCTGGACTGTTCCCATGAGGCACAGGGTCAGACTGGTTTGCATATGGCCATGTCTGAACTGGGGTGGCAGAGTGGGCTAAAGAACGGTGATGGAACAAACCCAGATCTGTTGACTGGGTGTGAGTGTTTGATTGGTTCTGATGCTCCGTCCATCACCACCCCCTTTTGTACTCCTTTCCCATAGGACAATATTGCCACCTTTATCAGCATTACGAACTATACAGGTGTCGTCTGTTGCAAGTCTAGTCACCAATGCAGAGTATTGTTGTTGATGTTTGGTCAATACTTTATATTTGACAATTGTGCATTTTTCTAAATTTTTTAGTTCATTCACAACAAGTTCATTGTAGACATCCACTGCGTCTCTAGTGGTTAGCGGAATGAATCTCGAAGGTGGTTTGAACTTGGTGGGATCACTGCCCCCAATATCCATTTCTCGCTGTCTGGCTATGTCCTGCGCCTGGGAGATCGACACTAGTTCGTCTGTAGTGTTAGTTGTTGGGACCCCAATGTCCATACAGTCAGATGTCTCATCCATTGGTCTTAAATTCAGGAGCAGGTCCATATCATTCACCGATAACCCAGCGGGGTGGACTTCATCCAATATACTGGGCTGGGTCGATTGTGGTCTTTTATCTAAATTTGAGGCAAAGTGTTTTTTCAACTTCAATGTTCTCACGAATTTGAAAACATCTACTCTCGTCTTAACATAGTCAAAGTCTGCCGGTGGGCAGTAGGATAGACCAAGACTAAGAATGTTCTCCTCTTGTTTCGTTAATTTGATGTTAGTCATGTTGATTATTGGATTATCGTTCTCGGCCAATACATCCATCATTGCTTGTTGTTCTTTCCTCTGCCAGAGCTTTGCCCCCTTGCGCCTTTGTTGCCTCTGCCTCTTCCTCTTCGTGTGCCTTTGTTTGTCTGGAGTGGGCGTGGACGAAGATTGAATCTCCTTTCTTGCTCTAAAAAACTGAATTTGTCTATTATCGATGGTACTGTAACCCCATTGTGGCGGTTTGGGTTTTCCTCAATGTCCGTGTCCACCTCAGAACTTTTGATGCTACTGAGTTCTGCCTGGGCATCTATCTGCATATGGCTTTTCGGGTTCATCCGCTGTCTACGTAAAGTATCGAATTTCTTCGCAAAGGTGTAGATTTGACCACGTTCGTAGTCATTTTTGTCTCTGATGAATTTTTTTGCGCCTTTCTCTCTTTGATTGTTGTCTCCAATTTGAGAAGTCGTTCTTTCATTTCCTTCATGCACTTCTCAATCGGTTCCTGATTGCTTTCTTTGGCCAGCATCCCTGAGATTTGGGAAATTTCTTCCAGAATTTTGCTTCGGTCTATATCCGCATATTTGACCAGGATAGCCAGCATCCTGCATGAGGACTCAAAGTTATTTTGCGCCCATTCATTTAACATTAGTGGGTTCGGATCTTCATATGTCGGGGCCACCATAATACGAAGCCCCCGAGGAATTCTATTAACCTCCAGATAACGTTGAAGGGACTTCGATTCCCACCACTTTGAAAGTTCACTGCGCTTGAGTTTTTCCAAGCGCTTCAGGCGTGTTTGCACATCCGAAATTTTGTCACCGATTGCATGTGTGCCAGATTTTGCCGATATTACACTTGTATCATCAAAGATGGAAAGTGCAGCCTCCTCCCTCTCTTTCATTTCCTCGGCTGACATATTCACAACCAATTTCCAGCTGGTCGCTGAGAGCCCGGAACCGTCAGTTACTACAAAGCGAAGTTGCTTGCAGTTCCTAAAATCGTGACTGACTTCCCCTCTTCCCGTTACCGTTACACAAGGGAATTCGTACCTGGTAGTTCACTGGTGTCCTGCGTTGGTAGGTTACCCCGCCAGACTCAACCTCGGAACTCCTGGAACAGTCCCTGGAATCCAAAGAAGGGGTGCACGCCTGCACCTCCTTAGTATTCGGTACGGGGGGGCGGCGGTCCAAACTATTTGCTCCTCCTCACTCAAGTAACTGCCGCCGCACGCCAGAACAGAGGGTGCGTCGTCTGCCACGAACTACCCCAGCAAGGTCCGCATTACATCACCCAGTCCTCTGCAAACATCCAAAGGATGACGATGCCGTGTCCAGGCTCAATAAGTTTATTATTCAATCAGCCGGTTTGTTGTACGCGTTTCGCCTGCCCAGCAGGCTTGATCACCAACAATTCGTTTGAACTCAAACTCCTTATTTACATATTTTTTGTGCTCGTGACAAGTCATGTGATGTGACTACAACATTAGTGCATTAAAAGACAGACTCGTAGTCCAACGGGAAAGAAACACTCTTAGTTCAATAGTATACAATTAATCATGCAAGTCGTAATTCTTAAAAATTGAAATAACGTGTAGGCACATCCCATGTCATGCCTCCCCAAAGACACTAATGCGGGCAAGTGCCCTGATTATTCCTGATTAGTGCAATTACTGATAGCCGATATAATCATAACATTATCCACACGTGTACTGCGCAGTTCCATGTGGATGTCTTCAAATCGACAAATTGTCATTCTACAATAGCACGTTCATCATGCAAAATGTAATGATTGTTGTTCTGTGATGTTTATTGGATGGGCTGCTCCGTGCCCATTGTTATTGAGGCTACCCTGAAGGGTTGGAGGCTCCGGAACCGGAGAAATGTTTTTCGAATTTGATGGAGGAGCATGACCCACTCATGCGCCCAGCCCATTTGGGAGATGCTACGAATGCGAAAATGAGCGCATGTGGAAGGGGTTCGAGGGGGGAGAACATCCCTGCTTCGATCGTGCTGGAGGTGAGAGTTTGTAAGGACACCAGTAGAAATTACAGCACTACGCACGTTTGAACTCACCTGACTGTTGCTAAATTTCCACACGAACATTTGTGCTTGTGCCAAGTGAAGGATTAATGATGGCATAAAATGAGGACTACCAGAGTACCAGAGGCACTTCTGAAGCACTATGGGAATTGGATTTTCTGACATGCAGTCACGTGATGCTGAACTTAAATAGGCACACTTGTGTGCATTTTTGAAATCTAACTTCCCTCCTGTGAGCAAGGCAAGACGCCGAAACGTTAGAGAAAGGGAAAGCATGCTGTGTCATTTGGATGCCAAATAAACGCTTTTCTACCAGCAGCGAGCCTCAAAGTGTTCTGTGATGTTTATTGGATGGGCTGCTCCGTGCCCATTGTTATTGAGGCTACCCTGAAGGGTTGGAGGCTCCGGAACCGGAGAAATGTTTTTCGAATTTGACGGAGGAGCATGACCCACTCATGCGCCCAGCCCATTTGGGAGATGCTACGAATGCGAAAATGAGCGCATGTGGAAGGGGTTCGAGGGAGGAGAACATCCCTGCTTCGATCGTGCTGGAGGTGAGAGTTTGTAAGGACACCAGTAGAAATTACAGCACTACGCACGTTTGAACTCACCTGACTGTTGCTAAATTTCCACACAAACATTTGTGCTTGTGCCGAGTGAAGGATTAATGATGGCATAAAATGAGGACTACCAGAGTACCAGAGGCACTTCTGAAGCACTATGGGAATTGTATTTTCTGACATGCAGTCACGTGATGCTGAACTTAAATAGGCACACTTGTGTGCATTTTTGAAATCTAACTTCCCTCCTGTGAGCAAGGCAAGACGCCGAAACGTTAGAGAAAGGGAAAGCATGCTGTGTCATTTGGATGCCAAATAAACGCTTCTCTACCAGCAGCGAGCTTCAAAGTGTTCTGTGATGTTTATTGGATGGGCTGCTCCGTGCCCATTGTTATTGAGGCTACCCTGAAGGGTTGGAGGCTCCGGAACCGGAGAAATGTTTTTCGAATTTGACGGAGGAGCATGACCCACTCATGCGCCCAGCCCATTTGGGAGATGCTACGAATGCGAAAATGAGCGCATGTGGAAGGGGTTCGAGGGGGGAGAACATCCCTGCTTCGATCGTGCTGGAGGTGAGAGTTTGTAAGGACACCAGTAGAAATTACAGCACTACGCACGTTTGAACTCACCTGACTGTTGCTAAATTTCCACACGAACATTTGTGCTTGTGCCGAGTGAAGGATTAATGATGGCATAAAATGAGGACTACCAGAGTACCAGAGGCACTTCTGAAGCACTATGGGAATTGTATTTTCTGACATGCAGTCACGTGATGCTGAACTTAAATAGGCACACTTGTGTGCATTTTTGAAATCTAACTTCCCTCCTGTGAGCAAGGCAAGACGCCGAAACGTTAGAGAAAGGGAAAGCATGCTGTTTCATTTGGATGCCAAATAAACGCTTCTCTACCAGCAGCGAGCCTCAAAGTGTTCTGTGATGTTTATTGGATGGGCTGCTCCGTGCCCATTGTTATTGAGGCTACCCTGAAGGGTTGGAGGCTCCGGAACCGGAGAAATGTTTTTCGAATTTGACGGAGGAGCATGACCCACTCATGCGCCCAGCCCATTTGGGAGATGCTACGAATGCGAAAATGAGCGCATGTGGAAGGGGTTCGAGGGGGGAGAACATCCCTGCTTCGATCGTGCTGGAGGTGAGAGTTTGTAAGGACACCAGTAGAAATTACAGCACTACGCACGTTTGAACTCACCTGACTGTTGCTAAATTTCCACACGAACATTTGTGCTTGTGCCGAGTGAAGGATTAATGATGGCATAAAATGAGGACTACCAGAGTACCAGAGGCACTTCTGAAGCACTATGGGAATTGTATTTTCTGACATGCAGTCACGTGATGCTGAACTTAAATAGGCACACTTGTGTGCATTTTTGAAATCTAACTTCCCTCCTGTGAGCAAGGCAAGACGCCGAAACGTTAGAGAAAGGGAAAGCATGCTGTTTCATTTGGATGCCAAATAAACGCTTCTCTACCAGCAGCGAGCCTCAAAGTGTTCTGTGATGTTTATTGGATGGGCTGCTCCGTGCCCATTGTTATTGAGGCTACCCTGAAGGGTTGGAGGCTCCGGAACCGGAGAAATGTTTTTCGAATTTGACGGAGGAGCATGACCCACTCATGCGCCCAGCCCATTTGGGAGATGCTACGAATGCGAAAATGAGCGCATGTGGAAGGGGTTCGAGGGGGGAGAACATCCCTGCTTCGATCGTGCTGGAGGTGAGAGTTTGTAAGGACACCAGTAGAAATTACAGCACTACGCACGTTTGAACTCACCTGACTGTTGCTAAATTTCCACACGAACATTTGTGCTTGTGCCGAGTGAAGGATTAATGATGGCATAAAATGAGGACTACCAGAGTACCAGAGGCACTTCTGAAGCACTATGGGAATTGGATTTTCTGACATGCAGTCACGTGATGCTGAACTTAAATAGGCACACTTGTGTGCATTTTTGAAATCTAACTTCCCTCCTGTGAGCAAGGCAAGACGCCGAAACGTTAGAGAAAGGGAAAGCATGCTGTGTCATTTGGATGCCAAATAAACGCTTCTCTACCAGCAGCGAGCCTCAAAGTGTTCTGTGATGTTTATTGGATGGGCTGCTCCGTGCCCATTGTTATTGAGGCTACCCTGAAGGGTTGGAGGCTCCGGAACCGGAGAAATGTTTTTCGAATTTGACGGAGGAGCATGACCCACTCATGCGCCCAGCCCGTTTGGGAGATGCTACGAATGCGAAAATGAGCGCATGTGGAAGGGGTTCGAGGGGGGAGAACATCCCTGCTTCGATCATGCTGGAGGTGAGAGTTTGTAAGGACACCAGTAGAAATTACAGCACTACGCACGTTTGAACTCACCTGACTGTTGCTAAATTTCCACACGAACATTTGTGCTTGTGCCGAGTGAAGGATTAATGATGGCATAAAATGAGGACTACCAGAGTACCAGAGGCACTTCTGAAGCACTATGGGAATTGGATTTTCTGACATGCAGTCACGTGATGCTGAACTTAAATAGGCACACTTGTGTGCATTTTTGAAATCTAACTTCCCTCCTGTGAGCAAGGCAAGACGCCGAAACGTTAGAGAAAGGGAAAGCATGCTGTGTCATTTGGATGCCAAATAAACGCTTCTCTACCAGCAGCGAGCCTCAAAGTGTTCTGTGATATATATATATATATAAAACCAACGCCTCCTCCAGGATAGGAAAAAGCACGGCACACTCCGGAGTTCGAGGCTAGGGCTTTATTGAAATAAAATGCGCGAGGTGCTGGCAGTCCCTTGGAACACTAAGGCAGACGCATTTCAAGCCTTCAAATGGCTTTCATCAGTGCCTGTTCCCGGGGCTCCGCGCTCTCTGTGATGGTAAAACAAGGTGCAGGTGAGTAGAAAACCTCTCCCTTAATGATGTCATCACGCTCCTCCTCCAATGGGTGGTATGCTGACCACTTGCGCTTTCAGCCTGCCAGGCAGGAGCATGCTGGTAGATGTAGTCCTAAGGGGTGTCCGTACAGTCACAAAGAAACTCCGCACATCAAGTCATGTCCCAGATTGCTGGATAAGGGCCACACTCCAGCTCAAGTGCCCAGCAGGACGACCAAAAGCCTCTCACCTGACTCCTTAATCAGGCGAACAATATCACCTCCTCAGCAGTGGATTGCAGGCGTGCAAGTTATAGTTAGTAGAACTAACTATAACGTAGGAATTTCAATGGTTTTGTACGAGTGAAATGTCCAGCTAACTGTAACACCACTGAAACCTATGGTTTTTTCAGTGAATTTCTAAGGTTTTTTAAATGCTAATTCCTAACTATAACATGTCTGAAACCTATGTTTTTTTCAGTGAATTTCAAAGGTTTTTTAAATGCTAATTGCTATTTATAGCATGTCTGAAACCTATGGTTTTTTCAGTGAATTTCAAAGATTTCTTAAATGACAATTTTTAAATGTAATAATAGTTATATTTATTTTTTTGATACTGATTTTATACATTTTTTCACTATTTATTTTTACATATTTTATTTTTTAAATTACATTATATATTTTTAATATAAATGGAAAAAAAATGTTTTTGCAAATATTGAAACTCTTTTTTTTTCTTTAATATTTTTTGTAATATATTTATATAATTTTCTTTATTGTTTTTTTTTTCAAATTTTAGGGGGGAGTCGCGCACCCAAAGCGCACCTTTCTCGATCGCTGCGCGTAACCTAGCCATCATTTTAGGATTGTTGTGTAGGATCTGCATGGGATGTGCGATGGGTGCGTATTTTCCTGTGCGATTGCTATGCGACCGGTACGGGACTCCAGGCACATACGCGACAAATACGTATTACTTTACGCTCGCTCGCTCGCTTGCGCGTGACGTCATATACGTGTTCGACGCGTTAGGAGTCGCACACCCAGCCCGTGCACACCAGGGGGCCGGGCTGAGCGCCACGTTGGGTGCGTGACTCCTAATTTGCCCGTAAAAAAAAAACATAGCACCTACCACTAATTTCTATTCTCCCCGGGGACCCTATCCCCCGGGGCCTATATACAACGTTGGGGACTGTTTTGCACACTTATGTCATGTGGGCTACATCTGGGTGATATTTGTGCTGCATTTGGGCTCTGTTGTCTCTGGTGGCCATCTCGGGAGATTTATTTATTATGAAGTTTCCTAATTTCCTCATTTACTGCAGTCTCCTCAGTAGGAAATGCTTACAGTTTTTTACTTTGATTCCATGAGGAAGGTATTCAGATATGTCACACATCTGCCATAAATTCTGAATGTTAGCACTCTAGTTGCTCATTAGATCACTGTAGTAAAGCTACTGCTCACCACGGAATTCTGCTGCTCGTATTAAAAGTGCATGTTTAGTCTACATGTCAGAATTTTTAAATGAAATAGAAGAGGATTTGAGTAGTCATAATTTCAGTGGCAAAATGAACCCCCTCATTTTGTTCCTTTGCAAATTAAATGTTTTAAGTGTTACCACTTTATTCCAATCAAGATGGCTTCAGGTGTGCCATACTTTTGTCATAAGTAAGAGTGTTAGCGCTCTGTTGTTCTTTAGAACACTCTGGGACATTCTGTCATTGGGCTATACTTGGGCTACATCTGAGGGATATTTGTGCTACATTTGGGCTCTTTTGTCTCTGGTGGCCATCTTGGGAGACTTATTTGTTATGAAGTTTCCTAATTTCCTCATTTACTGCAGTCTCCTCAGTAGGAAATACTTTCAGTTTTTTACTTTGATTCCATCAAGAAGGCATTCAGATGTGTCACACATTTGCCATAAATTCAGAATGTTAGCACTCTAATTGCTCATTAGATCACTGTAGTAAAGCTACTGCTCATCAGGGAAGTCTGCTGCTGGTATTGAAAGTGCATGTTTCAGTCTGCATGTCAGAAATATTTAATGAAATAGAAGAGGATTTGAAAAGTCACTCAAAATGTGCCCTAATTTTTCTTTCTTCAGCACTAATCATAATTTCTATGGCAAAATGAATCCCCTTGTTGTGTTCCTTTTTAAATTAAATGTTTTAAGTGTCCCCAGTTTATTCCAATCAAGATGACTTCAGGTGTGCAATAAGTTTGTCATAAGTAGGACTGTTAGCACTCTAGTTGTTCTTTAGAACACTCCAGGAAGCTGCGGTAGAACACAAAGGAATAAACTGACAGTCTCTGCCCTTGTTCGATGTACATGTTTTACTGAGAATGTCAGACTTCATTCTCACATGACTGAGAAAGATAATGTGAATTTACAGAAAATATGCTCTCAGCTTAGCTTATAGATCAACTTCCAAACCTCTGTGGGAAAAGCAGGAGAAAATAGTTTTCTCTCAAGCATGATTCATGATATCCCAGCAGAAGGCATTTTCACATGGTAAAATCACCTTAGAACACACCACAATTCCTAAAATGAGTATGGTACCATCAACAAATGATTTATAATGTAAAAAACGTCTTAAAACCTTCTATTAACTGCAATGCTTTTTAATGAGGTGCTATCATGTATATTGGTCCCAAGATGACTGCCAACACTTCTTGGATGAAGTGCTGACAGAAAATCAGATCTCACGATGAGATGTGTGGTTAGGCTCCGCCCAGATATATATGTGAATTTACTTTTGATTATCTCAGGAACTACTGAACGGATTTACACCATTTAACCAAAAGGCACGAGTGTGAACCAAGGGCTATCTCTTTGCCAAATTTGGTGTAATTCCGTTCAGCAGTTCGGGCTGTAGCTGCGATTAAAGGCTCCTATGGAAAATTGCATGGGGACAACACGTTTTGGGACCCCCCTTTTTTCTCGGCCCCTGCTTGACGAATCACCCCAAGACTTTCAGGATAGGAGCAGACGGGAGCGCCCCACCAGTTTTGGAAATTCGTCAACCGGCGCCAAAGTTATCCCAAATAGAATGTTGCGAATTTCCTATGGATAATAGGTCCTAATTATAACTACCTACTGGCGACCGCCAGTAGGTAATATACATATATATATATATACATATATATATATCTATAAATATATATATATATATATATATTCAGTGAAAAAACCATAGGTTTCACACACGTTATAGTTAGGAATTAGCATTTAAAAAACCTTAGAAATTCAGTGAAAAAAACCATAGGTTTCACACATGTTATAGTTAGCTGGACATTTTACTCGTAAAAAACCATTGAAATTGCCCCGTTATAGTTAGTTCAGCTAACTATAACTCGCGCGCCCGCAATGCACTGCTGATGACGTCACATATTACATCACTCATGACATGGTCAGTGACATCACTCATGACATCACTGATGACATTTCAAATGACATCACTGATGACATCATCCAGTGAATGTGTGTTTTCCTGAAAATTAAATATGTTTTATTTATGTATATCTCAAGGTCGATGGAAGAATAAATGGGTATATAAGTGTCTAAATGGATGATTTGTTTTTGAAAAATTGATTGTGTAGCTGACTGATTAAGTGTATCATAGTGAATACATGGCTTAGTGAGTAATGTTTAAATATGGAAATATCTGTATCAGTCTCTCACTTTGTGTATATGTGGCTGCATGGGTTGGTGAGTAGCTACATGGGTGTCTATATAGGTTATTAGTTGGTTTTTTGAGTATCAGTCTGAGTGTCTGCATTTTTTCGGTGGCGGGTATTACGTAGTGCATAGGTGCATGAATGAGTGGCTCACTCTTTGTATATGTTGAAGACAGCATGTGTGCAGGACTGTATGGGTGGATGAGTGTGTGTATGGGTGTGTTAGTGAGTGAATGACTGTCTCAATAGTGTCTTTATGAGTAACTACATATGTTTTAAACTAGTATATGTGACTATTGGTGTAAATAAGTGAGTATATGTGAGAGTGAGACATTGGAAGAGTTCCTGTATGAATAAGTATGTGTTTCTATAAGTGATTGTTTAAAAGACTAAGTATGTGTAAGTTTCCGTAGAAGTAAGTGTGGTGGTGTGTGAATAACTGTATATGCAAGTAAATGTATGTTTTATTCTTTATTAGCATGGGTGACTATGTGTGTGAGTAGCTCTATGGATAAGTGGCATTGTGTAACAGGATGTATAGGTGTATGAGTACATATGATAAGTGAGTACATGTATGAGTGACTGTATTGAACTGTTGGTGAATGAATGGATGTGTATGTGGATCTTAGAATTACTGAAGAGGTTGTTGTAACTGTTATTGGTATGTCCATTCTTTTGTAAATTTTAGTCTCTATTTTTGTATGTGTGTATCAAAGGTTATATTAGGGTGAGAGGAGGTCTGCCACTCTATCACAAGGATGATGTCATCAGTGATGTCATTTGAGATGTCATCAGTGATGTCATGAGTGATGTCACTGACCATGTCATGAGTGATGTAATATGTGACGTCATCAGCAGTGCATTGCGGGCGCGCGAGTTATAGTTAGCTGAACTAACTATAACGGGGCAATTTCAATGGTTTTTTACGAGTAAAATGTCCAGCTAACTATAACATGTGTGAAACCTATGGTTTTTTTCACTGAATTTCTAAGGTTTTTTAAATGCTAATTCCTAACTATAACGTGTGTGAAACCTATGGTTTTTTCACTGAATTTCTAAGGTTTTTTAAATGCTAAGTCCTAACTATAACGTGTGTGAAACCCATGGTTTTTTCAGTGAATTTGCAAGGTTTTTTAAATGCTAATTTTTTTTTTTCTTCTATTTTTTCTAACATATTTTTATTTTAATTTTCTTACCTTTTATAAAAACTATGATTAAATTTTTAAAATTCTTTAATATGTTTTTTTTAATATATTTTTTAAAATAAACATGTAAAATTTATTTGCAGTACTTTTTTTCTATTTTTTTTATTATTTTTTTAGTACGCGTACCGTAAGCTCACGGTAAGCGTACGGTTTACGCTACGTCCGTAATTTATCTACGCTGCTTGCGTATAGTTACGCAATTTGCGTAGCCGCGCGTACTCCGCGTGGGACGCGTACGCGTGTACGCTACACGCGCACGTTACGCGGAAGTGCCGGGGAGTGACTGTTATGCGCATGCGCGCAAGCACGTGTCTTTTTTACGCGCATGCGCACTTTTGCCGTAAGCGTACCGTAAGCGTACCGTAAGCGTACGGTAGGTCATGTGATCATGAAACACAACTTTTGATTGGTTGAAACTACTTTCAGTTCTAGAACTCTCCTACACCACACCCATTCCCCTCATTTCTGCTTGTGATCCCTTAGGAGAAGGAGCTGGGTTGTCTTTGTGATACTATGGCAGAACAGCAGAGCTCTTCTGAGAGTGAGGCTAGCACTAGCAGCACTGTCTTGAGGCAGAGAGCGAGGAAACAAAAGCCCTCTTATGTATGGGATTATTTTACTTTTCCTGAAGGCCAGCAAAAGGTGAATGCACCCTTAGTAACTTGCAGGCTGTGTCAGCGTGTACTTTCTAGAGGTAATCCTGACAGGAAGTATTCCTTTGGGAATCATACCATGAAGAGACACCTCAAGGATGTACACAAAAGGACACATGGTCATCTTTTTGGAGGTAACTCTTCAGAAAGACAAGCAAGTACATCCACAGCAGCTCAGCCTGGACCATCATCTGCAGAGCTGACTCCTTCTTCTGCAGGTCAGGTGAGCCCTTCATCTGTGGGGGGAGCATCTCCTTTTGCTGGCCCTCTGGAAATGAACCCTCGATTTCGAAGGGTTGATATTCGATGCACCTTTTGTCAAGATCTAATTTGCCATATGGAGACCAGTGTTTCCCTAGTGAACAACAAAATAGATCAGCACATTTGTCGCTTTGAATAATTTTCCCATGCTTTCTTTCCTCTGTCCCTGCATGAACACAACGGTTCTTTTAAGAGCCAACCTTATCTTTCATCTTTTTTTTACATATGTTTTTAAAAACTTTTTTTTATTTTTTTTTTACCGTACGCGTACGGTGCGCGTACTTTTTTTTTTTTTTTTTAAAAAACACTAAAAATCAATTATCACATTACAAGGTCCTTGAGAGACTACAATTATTATTATTGACTTACCATACTCACTCAAAAAAATATTTATTCATTTGTTTTTTAAAAAAATAGCTTTAAAAATGGTTCTAGTTTTCGAAAATTTTCTATATCAATCTGAAAAAAAAAGAAAAAAGTATTAATATTTTTAAAACATTTTATAATACAGTACACATATTTACATTTTTTTCCCAAAAATATTTTTGCCTTATTTTTGCTGTTTTCAGAATATATTGCATTTCACTATAAATTGTGAAAGCAATTGCATTCATCATTTTACAGCGGGCAAAAAAAACATAACAATCACAAAGATTGTAATAAAAAAGCCCAGAATCTCTTTTTACTTAAACTTAACATTATAGAAATGCATAATATTCTAAAAAAATATCATCTAATACCAATAGTTATTTCTTTAAAATACCGTCTGATATGTTTGTTTCAGAAGTATAATCACAATATTATATCTCAAATAACTCCACAATACATCTGATTCCATTTCCTTTAGGCCAAATAGTAATTTTAAAATTTTTTTGGGAATAAATTTCCAACAGTAATCAAATAAAATTCTAAAGTTTAATTTGTCCAGATGTCACCGATTCTGTTACATTTTGGTTCATGAAAATTTTTGGAATAATTTATTAAGTCCACAATAGAATTGGTTACTTTTCCGCATGGCCAAATAGTAATTTTTTAAATCATTTTTGAAAAAATTTCCAATGGCAGTCCAATAACATTCCAAAATTTAAATTGTGCAGATGTTACCGATTATCTCTAAATTATTGGTTTTTCAAAGTTTCATTAAAAATTTAAAAAGTCCACATTACAATTGGTTATCTTTCCATTAGGCCAAATGATAATTTAAAAAATCTTTTTTCTACAAAATTGCAATGGTAATCCAGTAAAATGGTAAAATTATTGTGTCCAGATCTTGCCAAATCTGTCTAAAATTTAGGTTTCAGGAAGATTAGATAGGAATTTGCTAAATCAAAAGGCAAACGTTGTTTGAAAATCAATTGGGAATCATTACACAGTGTCCAACCTTTGAAAGCACACTTACTACTCTTTTTTTTTGGCAAGTGATAAACACTTTTACAGACTGACACATTTTGAATCCACTTTTCAGATTCTTAAAAAAGCACATGTCCAAACTGCTTTTTCAGACCAGCACCATGTGTAACCTGGGTGACTGACTACACTCCAGCAAGGGCAACCAGCCTTAGTGATGCTGAATGTATTTGCATTACTGACTGAAACCTCAAACCCCACTCGGTTGTGAATACTGTGCATGATTCCACAGGATAAGCAGCTGGGTGTGTGCTAAGAGTCTGCTTCTGCACAAAAAAATGCCTCCCCCTTTCCATCTAATGCAAATGTGAAATCACCAGAAAAAAACGCAATAAATCTCTGCCTGTAATTCCTCTTTGCACACAGAGTCATGTTTTCACATTAGTCACAAAACGAAATTTCTTTGCCAACTTGAAAGCACACTTACTGCTCTTTTTTTTTGGGCAAGTGAAAATCACTTTTACAGACTGACACATTATGAAACCACTTTTTTGATTTTCTTAAATGCACATGTCCAAACTTCTTTTTCAGACCACCACCATGTGTAACCTGGGTGGCTGCCTACACTCCAGCAAGGGCAACCAGCCTTAGTGATGCTGAATGTATTTGCATTACAGACTGAAACCTGAAAACCCCACTCGCTTGTAAATACTGTGCATGATTATACATGGCAAGCAGATGGGTGTGTGCTAAGAGTCTGCTTCTTCCCTCAAAAAATCGCTCCCCCTTTCCATCTAATGCAACTGTGAAATCACCAGAAAAAAACGCAATAAATCTCTGCCTATAATTCCTCTTTGCACACAGAGTCATGTTTTCACATTAGTCCCAAAACGAAATTTCTTTGCCAATTTGAAAGCACACTTACTGCTCTTTTTTTTTGGGCAAGTGAAAATCACTTTTACAGACTGACACATTATTAAACCACTTTTTTGATTTTCTTAAATGCACATGTCCAAACTTCTTTTTCAGACCACCACCATGTGTAACCTGGGTGGCTGCCTACACTCCAGCAAGGGCAACCAGCCTTAGTGATGCTGAATGTATTTGCATTACAGACTGAAACCTGAAAACCCCACTCGCTTGTAAATACTGTGCATGATTATACATGGCAAGCAGATGGGTGTGTGCTAAGAGTCTGCTTCTTCCCCCCAAAAATCGCTCCCCCTTTATCCTACTAATGCAACTGTGAAATCACCAGAAAACAACGCAATAAATCTCTGCCTATAATTCCTCTTTGCACACAGAGTCATGTTTTCACATTAGTCACAAAACGAAATTTCTTTGCCAATTTGAAAGCACACTTACTGCTCTTTTTTGTTTGGCAAGTGAAAATCACTTTTACAGACTGACACATTATTAAACCACTTTTTTGATTTTCTTAAATGCACATGTCCAAACTGCTTTTTCAGACCACCACCATGTGTAACCTGGGTGGCTGCCTACACTCCAGCAAGGGCAACCAGCCTTAGTGATGCTGAATGTATTTGCATTACAGACTGAAACCTGAAAACCCCACTCGCTTGTAAATACTGTGCATGATTATACATGGCAAGCAGATGGGTGTGTGCTAAGAGTCTGCTTCTTCCCCCAAAAAATCGCTCCCCCTTTTCATCTAATGCAACTGTGAAATCACCAGAAAAAAACGCAATAAATCTCTGCCTATAATTCCTCTTTGCACACAGAGTCATGTTTTCACATTAGTCACAAAACGAAATTTCTTTGCCAATTTGAAAGCACACTTACTGCTCTTTTTTTTTGGCAAGTGAAAATCACTTTTACAGACTGACACATTATTAAACCACTTTTTTGATTTTCTTAAATGCACATGTCCAAACTGCTTTTTCAGACCACCACCATGTGTAACCTGGGTGGCTGCCTACATTCCAGCAAGGGCAACCAGCCTTAGTGATGCTGAATGTATTTGCATTACTGAGTCCAACCTCAAACCCTTAAACTATTCTTTTTTTTTCCAGTACACCTTAATTTATTGTGAAAACATAGTCCATATTATTTTACATGTTCCTCACATTTAAATTTCTCCCAAAACAGAAAATGATAAACGCAACTTCAACAAAAAGAATTTCCATTTCTATTATTCATTTCTTAAGTTACCACATACATCCCCTCTCAAACTCATAACTCACCTTTAAAATTAGTTAGTTGTGAAAGAAATGTGGCACTCAAACAGCAGATTATCAGAGCCAGGATCTCTGTTGTGTTCACCTCTCTCCTCTCAGCAGAACCAGATAATGGCAAACTTTCCCTCTATTTTTCCACACATATACATGTAAGTTTCAAATCTCAGTGCTTCCCCCTTTTTTTCAAATGTAATAACACATTTCTATTGGTTGAAAACCAACCCTTTTCCAAAAGTACCCTGCCCCCAACTTGACTTCTGCCTAGTACCCTTCCCCCAACTTGACTTCTGCCTGCTACCATAGCAACAGCTCAGGGAACACTGCTGTGTGGAGTTAGGTCAGAAGTTCGCCACACAATGTTTCAATTCCACAGAGCAAGAGTGCTTGACTTTTCAAACCTAACAGCAAATCCATAGTACTGTTCTTTGGTAACACATTTTTCTGTACCAATACAAAACATGCTTCTATTAATTTACACATACAGCCTAGTTTTTATTCTAGAATGGTATGAAACAGCCAATCAGTTCTTTTTGTTTTGAAAAAAATATGTATGCCTCCATTTCCAAACTGTCTTTCTTTTCATATTGCCATTCTACTGAATTACACCTCCTGAGTGCATCCAGTTCTCCTTTGAAGATGTTCACAGTGTGGATTGTAGGGCACAGCTATGTCTTCTGGAGTGAAAAGTTTGCAGAGAAAACAGATATGGTGAGAGACCTTGCTTTGCCAAATGTAGACATTAAATGGATTGGTCAGAGAGGGTTAAAGTGGCACCAGTTGATGCCATTGGTGAAATCCTTCATGCAAATCCAACACCCTGACCTCATAATAGTGCACTGTGGTGGCAATGACCTAGGCACTTTGACTGGGGTAGGTCTGGAAATGCTTATGAAGGACACCTTTGCACAACTGTTTTCACTTTTCCCTAAAACTGCCTTTGTGTTTTCCAACATATGCCAAAGGCAAAAATGGAACTGGTCCAATCATTTCTGTCCGCAGATTGACAAAGCAAGAAAGCACGTCAACAAATCTGTTTCTGCTTTCCTCCGTGACTATGGTATGGGTGCCATTTACCACAACAACTTGCGTTATGACATGCAAGACATTTATAGAGGAGATGGTGTGCACTTCAATGATGAAGGGAACAGAGTCTTCCTTTTGAACCTTAGACTCTGCATCGGTACTTACTTGTAGGTACCACTTAAAAAAATGACTTCATAAACACAACAGCTCTTTTTAGAGCTCCCTAATATCTAAACTCTTAATGTTGCATTTCATTTATTTATTTTAATTTTTTTTTACCGTACGCTTACCGTACGCGTACCCCGTGATTTTTTAAAAAATCAATAAATGTTTTTTTTGTACTTTTCTGTCCTTCTTTGACCCCCTTACAAATGTTAGGGGGTCTGTAACTCTCCTCATTGCCCCCTTTTCTTGTTTTCACTCTTTTTTTTCAGAGTGAAATACACAAAATGGCGGCCGCCGATTCCTGGTTTCGGCCGATTCGAATGTTTACTAAGATCTAAGGGCCAATCAGAATCTCGCTCGCGCACGCCATTTTTCTTCCGTACGCTTACCGTAAGCTTACCGTACGCGTACCCCGTGATTTTTTTAAAAAACAATAAATGTTTTTTTTGTACTTTACAGTCCTTCTTTGACCCCCTCACAAATGTAAGGGGGTCTGTTACTCTCCTCTTTGCCCCCTTTTCTTGTTTTCACTCTTTTTTTCAGAGTGAAATACACAAAATGGCGGCCGCCGCTTCCTGGTTTCGGCCGATTCGAATGTTTACTAAGATCTAAGAGCCAATCAGAATCGCGCTCGCGCACGCCACCGTACGCTTACGGTAAGCGTACGGTAAGCGTACCGTAAGCGGGCTCAGATATATATATTGATTTAAAGGCTATTTTCTCAGAATCTACTGAACAGATTTACACCAAACCTACAAAAGGCACTTCCTTGACCTAGGGACTACCTCTCTGCCAAATTTCGAGTAATTCTGTTCAGCCGTTCGGGCTGTAGCTCGTTCTAAAGGTCCTATGGAAACATGCATGGGGAAAACGCGTTTTGGGACCCCCCTTTTATCTCAGCCCCCGCTTGACGAATCCCCCCGAGACTTTCAGGGTAGGAGCGGAGCGTAGCGCCCCACCTATTTTGAGAAATTCGCGAGGATTCGTCAACCGGCGCCAAAGTTATTCAAAATAGAATGTTGCGGATTTCCTATGGAAAAGGGGTCCTAACTATAACTACCTACTGGCGACCGCCAGTAGGTAATATATATATATACATATATATATATATACATATACATATACATATATATATTTATATCGCTTCCCCACCATGCCATGCATAATGTTGTCATCAATGATGTCATGTCAGATGTTACATTGATATTATCAATGATGGCATTGAACTTTCACAAGTGCTGTAATATCTGAGGGTATATGCTGTGCATTGGAAGTCCTTGTAGTTGGCAGATCTAATGATAAAATCTGAGTGGCTGCCACCACATCACCAAAAATGTGGTAGCTGCCAGATGATCTTATCTTTCAATCTGTCAGATCTGGGAAGTTTTTCGGTGTCATGATATAAACATACATTTTAAAACTTCTTTTCTCAAAAACCACTGGATGGATTTACATCAAACCACAAATAGCATGCATTCTGCTCAAAATTGGTGTAATTCCATTCTGCTGTTTTTGCATCATCGCTGTGTTGTTCAATATTCCAATGGAAAATTCATGGGGTAAATGTGCTTGCAACCCAACCCTTTTGCTTGGCACCCCTTGATGGATCATTCTGAAAACTTTCTTGGAAGGAGCTGAGGTGGATGAGAATGTGTTGGGAAAGTTTCATCAGGATTTATCAAACTTCGTCAAAGTTGTTAGCAAACCCAAACATCAATTTCCTCTAAAAATGTATCCCTAACTGTAACTACCCATCTTTAAAGAAATGTTCTCATCTTCATTATCTGTGGAGCCTTGATACGTGATTGCAATATTTGTATGGTAGGCACAGCATGAAGAAGACACCAAAATGCTTAAATCATTAGTGGACCATTTCCATTAGAAATTGTTAGGGTATTTCTGTGTTCTGACTTTAAGATTTTTGGATTATTACCCTAATGATAATTTAGGTTCAACCATTCATCTTGTCTGATAACGCATTCACATACTTTTAGGATTGCAGAAAGATTTGTATGTGGGAGTTTTTTCATATAAGGAGGAGAGAATTAGCTGTTTTTGATTATGTATGTTTCAAGATGTGCTCCAGAGGATTGTGACCCTAAGACATATGGTCATGCTAAGACTTTATGTAATTGGAAAAGGGCACCAGACAGTTTGTAGATTATACAGTAAGCTTCTCTGTGACTTGAACACTGATATCATCCCCGCTTTATTATGTCTTTTCTTAGCTAATCCTCCCTACTTCCTCAGAACCAAACATGCTTTCTCATAAATCATCAAGAGAGTAGTCTTTAACACATTTTCCAACCCTTTTTAATAGGTTTGTCAGTACTCTGCAATCAGGATTTTGCCAAATGCACCCAACAGATGTTGATCTCTCACATATGATGTAATTTTTTATCTGTAGCTCAATATAGTTCATTTTGAGCCCCCTTCATATTTCCTGCACTCTCTTCTCGTCAGCCTTCGATAAATTATACTAACAGCTTGTTTTTGTAGTACTTCACACCAAGCTTCTGTCATTTATGAAAAGCATAAATAATTGGTGTTACCATTTTATATTGTAATGGTGCTCAATGGTGAAATGTTGGGCTGCTCTTGCCTGCATTCAAAATGTGTACCATGTCGTTCACAACAGCTGTCAATGCTGGTTGTATGGCACAAAATCGACTACAGAAATATCATGCTTCCAAAACATCAAGGCTAAAGTATCATGGATCAAGATCGAGAAGTTGAATATCTTTTTTCATAGTTTACAATGGATTTTCTTTAACTCCAGAAGCTACCTTTCTTCCCTATATTGTGTCCTTAATATGTGATCCATAACATTCAGGTAACATGATACTCTGAAATTGATATTCAGGTTAAGTACTCCCAGTGGGAAAAACTTAACTCACTGACCAATCCTGCATAACAACATCCAGTTATGGAACCAAAGCTACCCTGGTCACGAGCTCTGTACCCACCCTTCTATCTGTGGCCATTCCCTGGCGCTCATTATTAAGCCCCTTATAACCTCGTTCAACATCATTGCTGCCTGCTGAAGAATCTTCTTTACAGGATTCTATTGCCTCCTCCTTGATCAATGGGGAAACACATTTTTTGTACACATATTTTGATAACTTTCAAGGCATTCTGGGAATAGAAACTTGTTGGGATGCGTGCAAGACATACCACTCTATATTCTAAAAGGTTAGAACTTTTAAGCAATTGCCAGTTTGTTGACTTCCCTAGGTGACGGCTGCAACTGGATCTGAACGATGCAGCTACTCTCATGGATTTTGAAATTATATTGCCTATTTGTATGTGTAGTTTTCCATATGCAGTTCATTCTCAGTAAAAAAAACGTGCTGGGATCAACACAAGACACATCACACTTGGTTCCCAAGCGTGCCTAGCTTTCAGAAATACTTTGGATTTTTAGGGTAGTTGACTTCTTGTAGGCATAGCGTTACAACAAACAAATGATGGACGGAATGCTGACAATGCAGACATTCTCCCCCAGTCAAGAGATCTGAGTTAAATCCATCGTTCTTTTGCCCACTACGCCACCCCTTTTCAGACATGGCCATATGCAAATCAGTCTTGACCCTGTGCCTCATGGGAACAGTCCAGCCCGAACTGCCAAGCCATGTCTTCCCTGGACCGGAATCAAGCATCCTAGGACCGGTTTCTGGCTTTCAGCCGTCATCAGCCAGGATAGCTTGACTCCAGTGGCGTAGTGAGCACGGGACCCACGTCTGGGCATACCCATCCCACTTAGGGCGAAAAGCGTTACAACAAACAAATGATGGACGGAATGCTGACAATGCAGACATTCTCCCCCAGTCAAGAGATCTGAGTTAAATCCATCATTCTTTTGCCCACTACGCCACCCCTTTTCAGACATGGCCATATGCAAATCAGTCTTGACCCTGTGCCTCATGGGAACAGTCCAGCCCGAACTGCCAAGCCATGTCTTCCCTGGACCGGAATCAAGCATCCTAGGACCGGTTTCTGGCTTTCAGCCGTCATCAGCCAGGATAGCTTGACTCCAGTGGCGTAGTGAGCACGGGACCCACGTCTGGGCATACCCATCCCACTTAGGGCGAAAAGCGTTACAACAAACAAATGATGGACGGAATGCTGACAATGCAGACATTCTCCCCCAGTCAAGAGATCTGAGTTAAATCCATTGTTCTTTTGCCCACTACACCACCCCTTTTCAGACATGGCCATATGCAAATCAGTCTTGACCCTGTGCCTCATGGGAACAGTCCAGCCCGAACTGCCAAGCCATGTCTTCCCTGGACCGGAATCAAGCATCCTAGGACCGGTTTCTGGCTTTCAGCCGTCATCAGCCAGGATAGCTTGACTCCAGTGGCGTAGTGAGCACGGGACCCACGTCTGGGCATACCCATCCCACTTAGGGCGAAAAGCGTTACAACAAACAAATGATGGACGGAATGCTGACAATGCAGACATTCTCCCCCAGTCAAGAGATCTGAGTTAAATCCATCGTTCTTTTGCCCACTACGCCACCCCTTTTCAGACATGGCCATATGCAAATCAGTCTTGACCCTGTGCCTCATGGGAACAGTCCAGCCCGAACTGCCAAGCCATGTCTTCCCTGGACCGGAATCAAGCATCCTAGGACCGGTTTCTGGCTTTCAGCCGTCATCAGCCAGGATAGCTTGACTCCAGTGGCGTAGTGAGCACGGGACACACGTCTGGGCATACCCATCCCACTTAGGGCGAAAAGCGTTACAACAAACAAATGATGGACGGAATGCTGACAATGCAGACATTCTCCCCCAGTCAAGAGATCTGAGTTAAATCCATCGTTCTTTTGCCCACTACGCCACCCCTTTTCAGACATGGCCATATGCAAATCAGTCTTGACCCTGTGCCTCATGGGAACAGTCCAGCCCGAACTGCCAAGCCATGTCTTCCCTGGACCGGAATCAAGCATCCTAGGACCGGTTTCTGGCTTTCAGCCGTCATTAGCCAGGATAGCTTGACTCCAGTGGCGTAGTGAGCACGGGACCCACGTCTGGGCATACCCATCCCACTTAGGGCGAAAAGCGTTACAACAAACAAATGATGGACGGAATGCTGACAATGCAGACATTCTCCCCCAGTCAAGAGATCTGAGTTAAGTCCATCGTTCTTTTGCCCACTACGCCACCCCTTTTCAGACATGGCCATATGCAAATCAGTCTTGACCCTGTGCCTCATGGGAACAGTCCAGCCCGAACTGCCAAGCCATGTCTTCCCTGGACCGGAATCAAGCATCCTAGGACCGGTTTCTGGCTTTCAGCCGTCATCAGCCAGGATAGCTTGACTCCAGTGGCGTAGTGAGCACGGGACCCACGTCTGGGCATACCCATCCCACTTAGGGCGAAAAGCGTTACAACAAACAAATGATGGACGGAATGCTGACAATGCAGACATTCTCCCCCAGTCAAGAGATCTGAGTTAAATCCATCGTTCTTTTGCCCACTACGCCACCTCTTTTCAGACATGGCCATATGCAAATCAGTCTTGACCCTGTGCCTCATGGGAACAGTCCAGCCCAAACTGCCAAGCCATGTCTTCCCTGGACCGGAATCAAGCATCCTAGGACCGGTTTCTGGCTTTCAGCCGTCATCAGCCAGGATAGCTTGACTCCAGTGGCGTAGTGAGCACGGGACCCACGTCTGGGCATACCCATCCCACTTAGGGCGAAAAGCGTTACAACAAACAAATGATGGACGGAATGCTGACAATGCAGACATTCTCCCCCAGTCAAGAGATCTGAGTTAAATCCATCGTTCTTTTGCCCACTACGCCACCCCTTTTCAGACATTGCCATATGCAAATCAGTCGTGACCCTGTGCCTCATGGGAACAGTCCAGCCCGAACTGCCAAGCCATGTCTTCCCTGGACCGGAATCAAGCATCCTAGGACCGGTTTCTGGCTTTCAGCCGTCATCAGCCAGGATAGCTTGACTCCAGTGGCGTAGTGAGCACGGGACCCACGTCTGGGCATACCCATCCCACTTAGGGCGAAAAGCGTTACAACAAACTAATGATGGACGGAATGCTGACAATGCAGACATTCTCCCCCAGTCAAGAGATCTGAGTTAAATCCATCGTTCTTTTGCCCACTACGCCACCCCTTTTCAGACATGGCCATATGCAAATCAGTCTTGACCCTGTGCCTCATGGGAACAGTCCAGCCCGAACTGCCAAGCCATGTCTTCCCTGGACCGAAATCAAGCATCCTAGGACCGGTTTCTGGCTTTCAGCCGTCATCAGCCAGGATAGCTTGACTCCAGTGGCGTAGTGAGCACGGGACCCACGTCTGGGCATACCCATCCCACTTAGGGCGAAAAGCGTTACAACAAACAAATGATGGACGGAATGCTGACAATGCAGACATTCTCCCCCAGTCAAGAGATCTGAGTTAAATCCATCGTCTTTTGCCCACTACGCCACCCCTTTTCAGACATGGCCATATGCAAATCAGTCTTGACCCTGTGCCTCATGGGAACAGTCCAGCCCGAACTGCCAAGCCATGTCTTCCCTGGACCGGAATCAAGCATCCTAGGACCGGTTTCTGGCTTTCAGCCGTCATCAGCCAGGATAGCTTGACTCCAGTGGCGTAGTGAGCACGGGACCCACGTCTGGGCATACCCATCCCACTTAGGGCGAAAAGCGTTACAACAAACAAATGATGGACGGAATGCTGACAATGCAGACATTCTCCCCCAGTCAAGAGATCTGAGTTAAATCCATCGTTCTTTTGCCCACTACGCCACCCCGGTCCTAGGAAGCTTGTTTCCGGTCCAGGGAAGACATGGCTTGGCAGTTCGGGCTGGACTGATCCCATGAGGCACAGGGTCAGACTGATTTGCATATGGCCATGTCTGAACTGGGGTGGCAGAGTGGGCTAAAGAACGGTGATAGATGAAACCCAGATCAGTTGACTGGGGGTGAGTGCTTGCAATGTTCAACACTCCTTCCATCATTTCCTTTGGTTTTGCTTTGTTCGCCATAAGTTGGCAGGGTATGCTCAGACGTGAGTCCCTTGCTCACTTTGCCACTGGATTCAAGCAAGCCTGGCTGAAGACGGCTGAAATGCCAGAAACCGGTCCTAGGAAGCTTGTTTCCGGTCCAGGGAAGACATGGCTTGGCAGTTCGGGCTGGACTGTTCCCATGAGGCACAGGGTCAGACTGATTTGCATATGGCCATGTCTGAACTGGGGTGGCAGAGTGGGCTAAAGAACGGTGATGGATTAAACCCAGATCAGTTGACTGGGGGTGAGTGCTTGCAATGTTCAACACTCCGTCCATCATTTCCTTTGGTTTTGCTTTGTTCGCCATAAGTTGGCAGGGTATGCTCAGACGTGAGTCCCTTGCTCACTTTGCCACTGGATTCAAGCAAGCCTGGCTGAAGACGGCTGAAATGCCAGAAACCGGTCCTAGGAAGCTTGTTTCCGGTCCAGGGAAGACATGGCTTGGCAGTTCGGGCTGGACTGTTCCCATGAGGCACAGGGTCAGACTGATTTGCATATGGCCATGTCTGAACTGGGGTGGCAGAGTGGGCTAAAGAACGGTGATGGATTAAACCCAGATCAGTTGACTGGGGGTGAGTGCTTGCAATGTTCAACACTCCGTCCATCATTTCCTTTGGTTTTGCTTTCTTGTAGGCATAGCCTTTTCTATTAGAAATGTCTGTTTAGACGGGGACATACACGGGGAGAAGCTGTCGGGACTTAGAACAGCAGTGAGGACGTAACATGGTCCTATCAGTGATGATCTGTCCTCTTCAAAACGGTTGGAAACTTACAAGATATGATTGATGTTGATTGGAGCTATCACGTCGCACACCATTGTTTACACTTGAATCCTAAAGATTTGTTCTCATCACAAACAAACGCTTCTAATAGATCGACTGATCACTTCAAAGAAAGAATTTTCACTCTACAAGCCTTGAGGAAGCTTCTGTGCAAATTTGGAATAAAGATTGATTACTGAAATTGCAACTTGAAATTTGGAACACTCTGTGGAGTCTTTTGTGTCATTTAGTAAACTCTTTTAAAGGACAGAACAACAATGAACATATTACAGTGATAAGGATTGAATTGTTTGAATAACTTCTATAGTGACTTTGCTCTGGTGTGCTACAGTGATTGTTTTTGTGACCATGCTGGAGGTGGGGCCGAAGTCTCGGATGGGCTGCACCCAAACCTTTACAATTATTCCACTAATCCCTGACATCTAGAGGGATTTCTGCTAATGAAATGGGCAGCTAGAGGTCAAATTTCCAGAAATTGTAGGAAGACTGTCTGGGGCTCAGGAGTTCCCTGGTGATATGGCATGTTTTCTGATTCTCCAGAAAGAGCATATTAGAGGAAAACCTCACAATCTGACTACCAAGAGGTCAGAAAGATTAAATGGGACCACCTGATGTCAGGACAGGCTGGTCACACCCCATTGTTAAAAAAAAAACATGGATGCCTAATGCACTTATTGCCCCCTGGCTATGCAGAAAATGGTCTATCTATTTATTTTGAGTGGGGAGAGTGTGGCCCGGTTCTAGAGAGACTGCGATCTCACAAACGTTTTGTTGCAGAATTTCATAGTATTTAGTGTGCCTTCTGCTCCTGCAACTCTGAGGGAACTCCTCAAATCTGCCCAACTAGTATGGCAAAATTACAGTCTTGGGAAAATGGAGAGGGGTAGCCAGATGCCAGTAAGGCAAGCCCTTCACCCAATTTCTTTATGTTTTACTTTATTCTCAGATTGAGTTTCTATCTCCTGAGATGAGTTGATTAGTTGATTGGATGTAAGTTTCCCGGTCTGCACTCACAGAGGGAGAGAAAGACCAAAGGAAGAAATAAAGCACAGAACACTACTACCATGTTGCTTTTTAGTATGCATTGCATTTTTCATTGTGCTGTTGTTGGCATGTTGATTTGGTGTATTTTTGTTATTTTCATGTTTTGCATTATATTGTGGTGTAGGTTTGCTGTGTTGTTTTGTGCTCTATTGCTTTTGCTTTCATGGCCTATTGAGTGTAATGTTGTTTTGTGTTATTGTGGTATTGTTCTGAATATTGTTGTGATTTGCTTTGCTGTTGGATTAGTGTTCTACCTAAATCGCAGTTTGTTTGCCTCAACATCCACACACTTATCTCAATATACCCAGCCATAAACTTCCATTTTCATCATGCAGTGGTAAATGCTTTGGCACCAAACACTGTGCTATTTAACAAATAAGACTTGTAACAGCAGTGACCAACAATGATCTGTGATCCGTCCCTTAGCTGTGTGAGGTGAATAATATTGTGCACAATAATAAAAAAAGATATACAAACAGTCCTATTTATTATATATACTTTGGAATTAATGTAGGAAATATAGGGACATACCTTTTTTTTACATGAACACCCCAATTTTATTGGCCTGAAGTTGCTGGTTTTTTCTTACTCTGTGCACTGGGACTCTGTATCCAAGCCCCAGTGCATCTACTCCAACCATTAAATTGTTTTAACATTTGTATATACCTGATTGCCTAATTTAACTTACCTATAAGAACCTTGTACATGGTGCAAAGTGTATCCAGGGCCGGTAAGTTAAATGTCACTAGTGGACTGCAGCATACATTGTGCAACCACTATAGTGACACTGAAAAGCTTGACTGCTTGCCTACCAGTGTAGGCTGTATGTGTAGTTATAAAACTGGAAATTCGACCTGTCGAAATAACCCCTTTTGAAAGGACTGAACCCTCCTTTTAAGTATTAATAAGACTAACCTAAGTCCTTAAAACTCAATCTGGCAGGGTGCATGGTATTTAAAAGTAGGAGATATACGTTAAATGTGAAATGTGTCCATATACTAACAAAGCCCCAAAAGCAGTGTAGCTGAGTGAGCTAATCCATAGGGAAGCATTAGATATCATATTAAAATGTAATGTTTTCTCCACCCAGGAACCAGGTAAAAATGTAATCCTAGGACTTCTTCAAAAATTAATTACAAGGCCAATGTATTGATAAAGACGGATTTGTAAAACATATTTTATAAAAGGTATTTTCAAAGAGTCACCTGTAACTTGGTAAAAGCTTCTAGAAGCCCATTTGCATGAGTTGAATATGTCATGGATGAGGTGAGAACGTGTTTCCAGGGCTGAGACAAAGGGCTTGGTTATGGAGAGCTGTCCTGTTTGTCTGGCAGGATGCCATATGGGCAGTGCCCTGGAATGTAATTAACTTCAAAGGGGCCTGCCCTGTCACAGGCAGATGTAGCTAACACCTGGCCCTGCCCTCTTCCTTTGGTTTTGAGGAGCTTTGTACAGGGGAAAAAGCTCTGATATGTTGGATTTAGATAGATATATGTGTTGTGGGATTGTTTGCAGTAGGGATAACAGGAAGTGCTGCAAAAGTAGGTAGGATTCCCCTGGGAAATTTTACTTTATTGGTTACGGAGGGGCCAGGAGTCACCCCCACCCACAGTCTAGTGCCATGCATAAATGTGGCACACATGGGGATCTGCTTCAAAACACTACTGGACCTGTGTGAGATGGAAAAAGGACTGCACCTAATGTGAGGACATTCCTATGGGTTGGACTTTCTCCTACTTGTACCCAGTACAAAGAAGTAGACTCCAAGGGTCACTTGGATGACCTCCTATTAAATAAAAGGGACACAAAAGCTGCTGGAAACCCACTGTCTTTATCAAGCCCAGCTGACTAGTTTCAATTGAAGATGCCCTGGACCATGTTGTAGCTTCAGTTGAAGTGAGCCCTCTCCAAAAAGTGCTATTCCGGAGCTCCTGGGGCCATTCGGTGACTGGTGTAAAAGTGTAGTCCTACCAATCCTACAACCTGGACAGTTAGAAAGGTTTTGCTAACTTTTGTACTGGAGAAATTTCTAGGACAGGGGCCATTCTTGCCTGCAAATCGGGCTCACCTTTTGATCCATGTCCCGCATTAGTCCTACATACTCTAGCCACAGTAATGAATCCCATTATTAATGGGATCATTAACTCATCTCTTGCCACAGCGGATATTCCAAACGACTGGAAACTTGCTGCTCTTAAGCCTCTTCAAAAAAAAGCACTGGCCGACCCGACCACCCTCTCTAATTTACGGCCAATATCCCTGCTCCCCGCTCTATCCAAAATGACTGAGAAGTTCGTGAATTACCAGCTCACGAGTTTCTTGGAAGATAATAACATTCTGCATTCCAATCAGTCAGGGTTCAGATCTAATCATTCCACTGAATCTGCCCTGCTGTATACAGCAGAGACCCTTCGGATGGCCTTGGACCGGGGTAAGAAAGCCGTATTAATCCTACTTGACCTGTCGGCAGCCTTTGATACGGTTTCTCATAACATCCTTCTGAACCGTCTGGCTGCCGCAGGAGTAGGTGGGGTGGTTCTGGCCTGGCTAAAAAATGTTCTTACTAACAGACAACAAGTTACAGTGCTTGGTAATTTTCAATCGGAGGCCAGACCCCTTTGCTCTGGAGTTCCTCAGGGATCAAGCTTGAGTCCTCTGCTCTTCAACTTGTATATGGTCCCCCTGATGAAACTAATTACAAGCTTCCAGATTAGTAGTGTTTCATATGCTGATGATACTCAGCTTATTTTAGTACTAGATGGTGACCATTTAGAAAGTGAGGACAATCTCAGACAGTGCCTAGCTGCTACTTTTCATTGGATGGCGGACAATCACCTCAAATGCAACGCTGGCAAAACAGAAATTATCCCTTTTGGTAAACAAAATCTGTTTTCCCCAACAACTTGCTGGCCTGAGGATGCTGAAGTTCCCCCTATGACCATCACCTCTGCCCGGAATTTGGGCATTAGATTTGATTGCCAGCTATCCTTTAAACAACAAGCGCTGACAGTAGCAGGCTCATGCTTCGGTATAATAAAATCACTGAGGAAGTTTTTTGACCTCCTGCCATTGCCAGCTAGGAAGACAGTCGCAGTTGCTCTGATTACCTCCAGGCTGGACTATTGTAATAGTTTATACGCGGGAACCACTAAAACTGTTCTACGTAAACTACAAATAGTCCAGCACGCTGCGCCTCGTCTAGTACTACGCTGGCCTCGTAAATCATCTGCATCAGCCGCACTGAACACACTCCACTGGCTCCCTATTGGTAAAAGGATTCTTTTTAAGATCCTTCTACTTACTTTTAGGGCCTTCCATCAGCAAGGCCCGAAGTATTTGTGTAATGGCTTTAAACGTTACCATCCGGCACGTTGCTTGAGATCCTCAGGATTGAATCTGCTCACCATCCCTAAATTCAAGCTAGCCACCAAGGGTGGCAAATCTCTCTTCGTCTTGGGCGCTAAGGCTTGGAATGCTCTTCCCTCCTTCATTCGTTCCTTGTCGCAGGAGGCTCAATTCAGAAAGGCTCTAAAAACATGGATCTTTTCTCTTACTGATGCGGCTTGCCTAGCAATGGTGTAGTCTTGGTACCTGTGTGAATTATGTCTTCCCCCCTCAACTTTTCCAGCTGGTTGATTTAGCGCCAAGATGCTCCTTGGAGTGGTAGCCGCGCGGTATAAATTCACCTTTACATTACATTACATTACAATCTGCCAGCTGATCTTCTGCGGAGGCATGGTTGGTGGGCCTGATTTGCCACAGATCCTGCTACATTCATTTCAGCAGCAGCAAATCCAATTCAGCAAGCAAGACTCCAACACATCCGATGATGTTGAACACTTTTTGGATGCAGCTTGAAACCTTGCCCCGCCGAAGAAAAAACTTGCAGAAAAGAGCCTTATGTCCAGATTCAGGTACCTGTCAAAAAATGTAGCCAAGACCCTAAAGTTGCTGTGCTGCATTGCGTGACGGGGAGTAAGGAGGAAAGCACCATATCTAGAGATATGGCACTCTCCTCCTCTCTGTCTAGTGCTGGTGCAGAATTTTGCTGCTGGGTACCATGTACACAACATTGTGCTACAATGCAGAAGAGTCTGCGTGGGAGTAGCATAGGTTTTGTACTGAAAGGGTACCCTTCCAGTACAAAAAGTACCATGCTTAGACTAAATTTAAAACTGTTCTTACTTTGTTGTGTGCTGTACAGTGCAGTATATATGCAAAGTCAGAAAGGAATGGAGACATGATAGCACTGCTCTTTTTAATGGCTACTTTCAAGTGGCATTAATTTTTGCCACATAACCCTGTCTACTATTATTAGTAGATAGGGTTTTGTGGCAAGACCATGGTGGTAGCACAGGAAAGACCATGTACCACCCCTGGCATACCCCTTGACGTAGAGTAACGCAAACCAGTGCTTTCTTCTGATTTGCATACAAACTATCGCAAATGCAAATTTGTGTTGGTTTGTAAATGCTAAAAAAGATTTGTGTTCGCACTATGTTAAAAAAGTAATGAACACCTGATGCAAAAGCTTTCTAAATCTGGCCCTTAGTTCAAAGGCAGAAAGCTTCACCGGGCCTGACACCGAGCAGCAGCAGATCAATGTCGATGAAGTTTGGACTTTTCCTATTCTGAGCTTTTTCTGCTTTTGACAACAGCTTTACCAAGGCCTCATTGTTCGTCAACCCAGCATCTTCCAATCCTGCCTGCAGCTTTGCACTGCTTCCGTCTCTACCTATGTGTGAAAGTAACTTTCTGACTGAAGCAATCTGACATGTGCATGAGATTTGCACTTCGCGGTAGGTCTTGAACCTTACTCTTGTCCTGGTGTAGTGCGACTAGTTGCCTGCTGTTGGAGATTTGCACTTTTTGGTGGTATTTTTACTTAAATGTTTAAAAATTTAAAAATGAATAGCTTCAGTTTCTCCAATTGGAAATGTTCTTTTTTATTTAAAATATTATCTATTTTCATAAATTTAAGTGGGGTTTTTATTGTGTTGGGTTTTCTTAAGGTAAGCCTGTCTGCTCTGTGCCATAACAACCAGGTGTGGAGCTCAGGAATAAATGACTGAAAACTTTACTGGACTGGTATAGGAACATTATTACTTGTAGTGGATGTTAGACCTTGCAGCCTTAGGAGCATCTTCCCCCTGACTCTTTGCCTTCCTCCTCCACTTTCTGACCTCGTTTTTGCTGGTATTAGGACTCTAAACACTTTACCACTGCTAAACAGTGCTAACATGCTTGTGATCTCTACCCTTAACAAGGTAATATTGCTTAATCCCCAGTTGGCATATTAAATTTACTCATGCATCCCTAGTAAAGTGGTTGCACCTGTACCTAGGGCCTTTAAATAAATGCTACTACCCAGCCGGGTGCACTGTTTGTGAAACCCACTTAAGTAGCCCTTTAACCATGTCTCAGACCTGCAATTGCAGAGCCTGAGTGTTCATTTTACACTATGTAAGAAGTGAAACGGAAGTTTCCATTCCAATCTCTCAGTGCACAGCTCGTGGTCCCTAAGGTTTCAACAACAAGTTAAACATTTTTTAACATTCGTAAAGACAGACTATTTGCTTTTTATCACAATGTTAAAGATTTACCATCAGACATCTTTTTGTAAGTCTCAATGTTTTATAATCACATTTTGAGAAATTCCGTATGGACAATGATGTTTTTTCAAACTCAAAGTATAAGTGTATCAGTAACAAAAAATCACATGACTTATTATACAATTTTAAGCCAAATCCCAATGCATTTCGGGTTTTAGTAACTCTTCTTCAGGGTGAACAACTTTACGGGCAACATGATCAGGATAAAAACACCTGCCGGAACAGTCAAAAGAAGGTTTCAATCAGAATATGATAATACAATTGCAGCAGTATAATGCTATGCTGTCAATTACAAAACTAAGAAAATCTGTGCTTGTGCTCCCTGCATGACAAAAACCAGGTGCACGTGAAAATATGTCAACCAATCTCAACAATCATCCATGAGTCCACCTGAAACAAACGGTGTGAGGGTAGAATCCCCAAGCCCTTGTGTGTTAGAAGAGCTAAACCCGAAAGAGTGCACGTGCTGTAGTCAAATATGTCAGCAAAAATAAAATAAAATGGAAGGTTACTTCGAAAAATTCTGAGTGAAAAAGTTTGAAATTACCGAAAATGTATCAGTAGAATAACATGCGCTGTGTAAAACAACCAGTAAAAAGTAGTGTAGCTTACCAAACTCTGTAACTTACAAACTTTTGAAGCTGAGCTGCAAAATGACGAAACAATTTGATAACTAAACTATGAAGTGTTATCCCCAATGACAACACCAATAATGCTCTCCAGAGCCCTACCTTAATGTGAATAGCAAGCCAACGAAGATAATCTGTTTAAAGATAAATCGCAAGAAAACGCGTTAAGCCCTACTTATTTAAAGTAGAATCGCGACATAATGAATGCTCAGAAGAGCCCTACATTGTTTTTTTTTTCCTCATTCGCCTCTGACCCCAGCTAACTGGTAATCCGCCAGTCGCCACTGTTACTCACTTTGATGATTTGGGGTACTGCCTGACCGTTTTTCACCTACCTACCAGTGGCTTACAAGTTTCCTACCTGTTGCTGACCTCTCATTGTTAAGGAGAGGGTGGTCATACTCTCCCCTGATCTGGAGGGACAAAAGATTGTAGGCTGGGCACCCCCTTAAATCACCGTTTCCTAGTACACCTGTGATATCTGTAGTGTTCGGCACGATCTGAGAGCTTCCTGAGAGGCTTAATCATAGGACAAAAAGAAAGAAAGATGACAAAAAGGTGGTACAAAAGCATGATCGAAATGACTGGAGTCCAGATTACCAGGCAATCCCAAATGGCTCTCTTCTTGCTATTTTTTAGTCTGGCCAAATCCATCTTAGATGTTCTATACAATGAAGAAAGCCAGTCAGAGTGTGTAGGGGGCAGAACCTCGGCCCATCTCTTACAAATTTCTCGTCTGGCCAGCAATATAGCAAAAAAACGGAAAACCTCTATTAGCACCAGTTATATCCTCTTGGATGCCAGAAATTGTTAGACTAAGTGTGATACATAATGGGTGTCCTCGGATAGACTTTATGCTAGCCCCCACTTTTTCCCAGGATTCTGAAATGGCAGGGCAGGTCCAAATCATATGTGTATCCAGGGCTCTTTCCATGTTGCATTTTTAAATTTAGCTGGTGGGCCATTAGACATCTTAGAAAGCCTCGCCAGGGATACATAGGCCCTGTGAGTGGAGAAATAGAGGTTTCTTCTCAGCCATGACGGCTTCACCATTGAAAACAGAGTCCCATACGAAGTCTGCCAGAGCTCAGCCCAATCTGCCTCCGGAATTAATCCCTCCCATAATTCTCCCGCCAATCAAAAATCTCCATCTATGGCTTCCTCGATTGCCCAAAAGAAAGATGATACCTCCTTTTTTCCTACTACCTTTATTACCAGATGTTCTTCTAGGGCATTTTCCCACCCTATTGGTGTTTTTTGATTCTGTGACCAACTCTTTAACTGTAGATATTTAAATCTGGACATGCTTTCATCCAGTTTCTCATTAAGAGTTGGCCAAGAAAGGAGAGAGCCATCTCCCAATAATTCTCCCCTTGTTAATAGCCCTGCTGTTTTCAAGGGTATGGCTAGCGCGGATGCACGATGTTACAACGCAAGTTTTTACAACGCATACCGTTACATCGCAGTCATTACAACGACTGCGATGTTACCACGCCATGCCTTTACAACGCAAGTCTTTACATCGACTTGCACTAGATGGCGTGCTAACATTAGAAAAGCGTAATTTACTATTCCAACTCCAGTTCACTTAACAGTAGGGAAGGTGTTGGGATAGTAACCTACACTATTTGTAATGTTAGCACGCCATCCAGCGCAAGTTGATGTAAAGACTTGCATTGTAATGGCATGGCGTGGTAACATGCAGTCGTTGTAACGATTGCAATGTAACTGCATTGCGGTGTACTAACCACGATGTTAAGGATGTTCCCCGGCTAGCGCATCTTTTAGACAATTCGGTGTCCCCGGAGCTAATCTTGAGTAGTATTCGATACCCGTTACTGCTCTAACTCTGGCCCATATTTGGACCGCACCCCATAAAACCTTCAGCCTTACTTTCTTAAAATAATTTTTGTCCCCATATTTAAAAAGGAAGCCTTCACGCGGAAACCCCGCCTGGTATAACATGGCTTTAAACATCTTCCCTCTAACATTCTCGAGTGGGTCAGTTGGAACGCCCGTGCATAATACTGAATATCTGGAAGTGCGAGACCTCCCTTTTCCCTTTTGCGTCTAAGTTTTTTCCAGGAAATCCTGGTTGACTTATACGCCCACACAAATGAATTAATTGACTGCTGGAATCTGTAAATTATTGATTTATCAAAATTTAGTGGTATGGTATTAAAAAAGAATGTTGCCTTTGGGAGAATTGTCATTTTAATTAAATTGACTCTACCTAAAATAGTTAAGGGAAGGTGAGCCCAAGATCTCATTAGTTTTTTACTTTCTTTTAGAGTATTCTGGAGATTTACCTTAACTATTTCGTCTATATTAGGTACAATTTTGACTCCCAAGTACCTCATCTCATCTTTAGTATTGTATTTGCCCTTTGACAGGTTCCAGGTCATGATCTCAGTCTTGTCTGCATTGATCTCGTAGCCAGAGACTCGACCAAATTCATCAGCTAAACTGATTACTGGAGGAAATGATGACTCTAGATCGGACAAAAAGATAAGAATATCGTCTGCATAAAGGGCAACCTTCCTCTCCGATGTGCCACTCTTAAATGGTAAGATAGCTATCTCCTCCCTGAGACACCGAGCAAACGGCTCGATGTACAAATCAAAGAGGAGTGGAGAGAGGGGGCAGCCCTGTCTAGTTCCTCTCTTGATACTGAAGGGTTTAGTCAATTTACCATTGACCACCAACCTTGCCGAAGGGTCACTGTATATGAGGTTTATGGTTTCTGAAATTTTGGGCCAAAATTCAATTTCTCCAATATGGCAGCAAGGCAATTCAATTTACCCTATCGAAGGCTTTTGTTGCATCTAGTGTCATTACTGCCAAGGGAAGAGTAAAATTCAAGGCAAAATCTATCGCACCTATTAGGTCGTGCGTTAGATCAAAAAGATTCCTGCCTTTTATAAAACGCTTCTCGTCAGTATGCAATAGGTCTCCTGCAACTGCACCCAACCTGTCGGCCAAAATCCTGGTAAAAACCTTATAGTCAGAATTAAGAAGGGAAATAGGTCTATACGACCCACACTTCGTAGCTGGTTTACCCGGTTTTAAAATCAGAGTGATATTTGCTTCTCCCCACGAGGACGGTGGTTTAGCCCCTTCTATCAAGATTTTATTAAAAACCATGGTCAAAAAAGGTATTATCTCCTCGCCCGGAGATTTATACACTTCGGCAGGAAGGCCATCCGGCCCAGCCCCCTTGCCTGTTTTACAGGCTAGGAGAGCCTTCCTAACTTCCTGATGAGAAATTTCCACCTCTAGCTTCTCTCGTTTGGTTAATTCCAAAACTAGCAGATGGATCGGTTCTAACCAATCCTTTGCCAATGTGATGTCTACACCATTATCCTCATCATATAGTACCTTAAAAAAGATATGGAAAGCATCACCTATCTCTTCTTCGTTACTCGTTTTAGTATTTGCGTCGTCTATTTGTTTTTATCAAATTGAGCACTCTGTCTGATTTGGCCTTCCAGGCTAGTAATCTACGTACTCAAAATGGGCAAGTTTGCTCACCTCCCACCTATTAGATATTCTAGCCGGAACTGTACTATTTAGTGTGGCTTTCAGAGAGTTCAAATTTGCTATTAGTAGCTGAATTTGATCTTGATTGATTTCTTTAATGATCTTCTTTTCAACCTCCTTCATTTGTCTCTCAATAGATGACATTTCTTCCCTATACTGCCTGTTTTTGTACGACATCCTATTTGTAACTAAACCCCTCAAAAAGGATTTGAAAGTATCCCAAACCACCATAGGATCCACTGAGCCAATATTGATATTTAGGACATTTTTTATCTCCTGAGACAGATAACCAATTTCAGCCTCATCCAGAAGAAGTGTACGGTCAAATGACCAGACCCTTTGCTGAACCTACCATGCTAATTTCAAGTCCATCCAATTTGCCACATGATCGGATAGATGGGGGATCAAGTAACCTATATCTTGGATGTTGCCTCTAAGATCGTTACTTATTAAAAAGTAATTGATCCTGGATTTATGTCTATATTTTTTATTATAAAAAGACGCCCCAACTTGGGTGCCCGACCTTTCCCTTCAGATATCGGCTAACGCATTTTGTATCATCATAGTTTTTAAATAGGATCTAGAATTAGATAGGAGATTTGCGCTACTGCTTGGGGATTTATCCAGTATAGGATTCAGTACTATATTAAAATCCCTTGCAAAAATTAACGTGTCAGGCAGCCCCAGCAAATTGGAGAAAATTATTTTCAAAGTTGAGGGGTCATCCCGATTTAGGCCATAATACTCAACTATTGTGATTGGCATACTTTCTACAGAGATATTAGCTATAACCCATCTGCCACTATCATCAGTCAAAACCTTCAAAAGGCTAACATCAGCTTGTTTTTTGATTAAAATAGCAACCCCCCTAACATTTGCCGATTGACCAGAACAGACAGTGTTCTACCCACCAAAGTTTCCCACGGATTTCCAGAATTTCTTCTTTAATAAGGTGGGTTTCTTGCAGGATGATTATCTGTGCAAGCGAGTCCTTTAAATACTGAAAGATTTTTTCTCTCCTGCTCCTAACTCGGAGGTCATTTACGTTCAATGATAAGCAATGAAGCGTTCTCATGAAGGGTTAAAGGGACCGCAATTATATTCTACCTCACCCCATAAGGTATCGGCACCAAACCGAAAACAGCATAAAATAAAACATACTGGGGTTAGAAGTCAAAAGAGGATTTTTTTCCCCTTTTTTACCCATCTGCTCCTCCACCCGTGCTACCCCCACACCCCCCTGACATCCTACCCAATCCCCTCTGAAGAACCCTTCCCCTATTTACCTGGACAAGTCCAGATTCTGCCTGCCGGTAAGCCCTGCTCTACCTCATTTTTACATAACATTAGTGCTACACCCCGCTAAATATGTAAGATTATGTCATTAAAGATTTCAAAAACTCATCTTCTACTAATGTGTCCATTGATTTATATTGCTGAAATGGTGCAATTTCTAAGAGTAGTTTCTACCTCCCTGCCCAAACTCTAACAGACATACCTAAATTTTATAAGCAGGTACTTCCTAAGTTGTTTAAGGTTTTTAAATTCTCGAGAAGATTGTCTGCCTCCTGCACTGTTCATACATTGTGCATCTTGCATAATTTTTAATTGGGCCGGGAATTTGAGTTGGACAGTTGCCCCCAGTTTCTTGGAGTCTTCCATTCTCTTTGCTAGCTCCCACTGACGGTCTAAAGAGACTCGTGAGAGGTCCAACCTAATCTCGAAAGTGAAATCTCTCGATTTCAGCGATTTCAATTTGAGAGCAGCCGTTAGTATCTTCTCTTTTAATTCAAAGTAAGAAAGTTAATTAGGATTTTCGGTTTTGTTCTGTTAGGATGTCTCCTAAAGGGGTCTCTATGAGTCCTCTGTATATCTAGCCTTAGCTCTTCTTCCGACTCCTCAATCCCCACTTCTTCCTTAATGAGGGTTACAATAAAAGATTTAAGGTCATCCCCCTCTTTTCCTTCCGGTACCTTCAGAAGGCGCAAATTATTGCACCTAGAATGGTTTCCCAACATCCCCACTCGATCTCGTAGTGAGGCCTCTTCCTTTTTTAGAGTTTGAAATATCTACTTTAACTGCTCCCAAGTCCGTTTTGAGTTCTTCCATGGAGTTTTCTAAAGCTACCTTCCTGGAGCTTAAGATATCAAACTTTTTTTCCAAGGACTAGCAGAAAAGTCTAATATCTCTCGGATTTGACTCCAAAACTGCAAATCCCTTTTTGATATCAGATGGCATGGTGTAAAATAGCAATTCTAGTGAGCTTCCTGAGGGAGGTTTATCTCCTGGATCACCAGAAGCCGCACCCCCTACCTCATTATCACTCTCAACAGTTCCCGCTGCTCCCGTTGAAGCAGCGCCAGCCGGGTTAACGACATCAGCACTCATTATTAGACCTTCTAAGCTCGCATCCCCATTGCTTTTTGTTAAACCTGGAGGGCCGGACGCATTTATCTGAAGCGGCTGTGCGGCCAATTGCTCATCAGGCATCGCATGTAGGTTTGTTGATTTTAACAATGAACCAGCTATAAAGAGTAGGCAGTCGGCAGTAGGCAGTGTGACCAAACAATCATTAGGGATAATCAGGGGCAGGAAACTCTCTGTTGACATGCTTGCAGGGTGAGAAAACGGCTTTTCCAAGCCAGAGTAACCTCGACTTTCACTGAGAGACTCTCCCTGTCTCACCACATCCAACACTTGAGAAAGAACTTTAAAATATGACCTCAAGGATGGCGTTAATCTCACTTTTAGGATCTGAGGGATAGCCTTTCTTCCTTGTGTTTTTTGTGCCTTTCCCTTTATAGACCCAATAAGTAGAGGAACTATCTTTGATGTCTCCTACTGGCTTCCCACCAAGAGATCCCATACTTTGCGGAGATTCTTTATTAATGTCTTTGGTTTCTTTATAGACACAACTCACCCTAAACTCTTGTGCCCCCTGTGCCTCCTGTTTCTCGGGCACACGCGCTCCCCCGCCTTTCTTATTTTTTTTACCAGACCTAGTTTTTAAGGTACTTGAGGTTTTTGCTATTTTGCCAGTTTTCTCCAATTCAACCTGTTTTGCTTCCGGCGGAACGCTACTGCTGTGGGCTAATTTGTTTGATGCAGAAACCCCCTTTCGCCTCAAACAATAAGGTGCAGCATGAGACACCAGAAGTTTACCAACTTGAGGCCCTTTGATGTTACTGCCCTTATCTTGGAGCTCTTGGACCCCCAGTACCTTTACTAGCTCTGTCTCTTCGGTCCCACCATTTATCTGGCACAAACCACTATTGCTGCTGCTCACCGTCGTAGCAGATACTTCACCTTCCAGCCTCCCTGGCACCTCGTATTCCCTCTCCAGCGTGAGTGTGGTGAGTATGGCGGCTCCCGCTGCCTGCCTGGTACTGACTCTGCCCACTCTATTCCCGGATACACCTCAGGAAAGGTTACCGCGAAACAGCCGACAAGCCGCAAACCTCCGCCCCTTCCTGAACTCCGAGGCGGCAACGAGATGACGTGGGAGGCCCACTGACGCGGCCAAACACATCTCCGGGTAAACAGGTCAGCAATGAGGCAGCGATATTTAACAACTTGTAAAATACTGTACAATACTTAGGATTGTCGGCGTAGGTCCTACTGCAACTCCTGCAACTCCTGAGATGAGTTTCCATAGATTCTCCAGCACATTTCAGCAGATTCAGCACATTCTAGTGAGGTTTCTAGTGAGGCATTGCAGGAGCATTACCAGCACAGCAAGCAACCGCTTAGCTCACGGCCGCCATGTTCTCCTCCCCCTGCCAAGTGTCCTACCTTGTTGTAAACGTCTTGCCAGCGTAGATTATCTATTGGAGATAAAGCGTGAACAAACACATTAGAAATGTCTGTGTTCATTGTGTGGAGAACACACGTTTGCCGAAAACTTCGAGTCACCAGCGTCTGACTTATCCCGGAAGTCAAAATCACGTGTTCTTGTAGCAAACGATTGTCAACCAATGGACAGTGCCGTTTATTTAAATAGTGAACGAGGCGACCGTGAAGTGAATAGTGAAAACTTTATTAGTAGAGCCTAAGTAAACACAGGATGGTATACGAGTGTATTAAATCCAGTGATCAGATAACATACGGGTTGACGATAACACTAATGAACACTCACAAGTGTTATCCATAACAGCGGTTAGAGGTAAAAATAAAAGGTTAATGTAAAAAATTAATAAATATGAAAAATTGAAACGTCACTCAATGCGATGATGTAACTACAAAAATTAGTGATGTGTACCCAAATGAGTTAACCCGGTGAAAAAAGTGTAAAAAAAAAAATTATTGGATCTCAGCCTGAGATGCTGTGAGTATCTGGACCATGCAGTGAGTTCAAGCACAGAGGTACATGCCAATATGACCCTATTTGGTACATCATAGGTTTATAGAAAACACGACAATTCATAAAGGTCATTCAAACCTTTAGGTATTAATGTTCCTAGAAAATCTATCCAAAAGGTTTCGCGCTGTGCTAATAATGAGTGATATTCAATGCCTGTGCACGGTTCTATGCATTCTAGAATGGTGTATCGCAATTGAGGAATGGTGTGTGGTCTCTGTATCCAATGGGCTGCTAAGCATGAATTAGAATTGCTGGTGCGTATCATGCTCTTATCATCAATTATACGCATTTTTATCTTCCTTGAGGTCCTTCCTACTTATGTTAAGCCACAGGGGCACTATATGGCGTATATTACCCCTTCCGTATTACAATCTGAAGTATGTTTTAGTAGTATCTTTTTGCCCGTATGTGGGTGATGAAAAGTATTTCCAGTGATTACATTACCACATTGTCCACAATTAAAATATTTCCTCATTCCTTTTTGTGTAGCAGACTTTGGATTTGCTTAGGTCTTCAAAAGTTCTTTTAAATTTTTGGATCTAGTATGACCGAATAAAGGTTTGTCTGTGAATACTGTAGCGAAGTCCTTTTCTTGTTCTATTATTTCCCATCTTTTTCTAATGATTTGTTTGATTTTAACAGCCTGTTGGGAGTATTTTAGAAAAATTATTTCACGTTTGGTTGATGTTTGTAATATTAAGTCTTCACGTTTTTTGCCAGATACGACTTCCTTCGCTTTTTCTAGTAAATTCAAAGGGTATCCGCATTTCTGATAACAATTAATTTGTTTACAGATTAATTTATTGGAAATTTCTTCATTAGATGTGATTCTTTTGATCCTGATCAGTTGTGCAATTGGTAAATGCTTTTTTAACGACGGTGGATGGGCGCTGGTAAAATGAAGAGCATTATTCCTGTCCGTGGGGTTGTGATATACCATTGTTTCCAAACCTTTCAATGTTTTGTTTATTTCTATGTCCAGAAAATTAATCTTAGCAGATTGAATGTTATGTGTAAATTGAATATAAGTATTACATTTTTTAAACTCTTGAATTTTGTTTTCCAATTCCAAACGGTTACCGTGCCAAATTATCAATATGTCGTCTATTAACCGCTTGTAGGTTACTAGATGTTTTTGCCATTGTTAATTTTTTAGAATGTGTCTGTCTTCAAAATATGCCATGTACATATTTGCGTATGAAAGCCCATTGAAGTGCTAGTACGTTGTAAAAAATATCGATCTTTCCAGGTGAAGTAGCTGTTGTATAGTGCGAACTGTAATAGTTCCAGTAAGAATATATGATTTATATTTTCTTGTTGGCTGTTCAATAACCTCCATTCCACAGCTTCTAGACCTTCCCCGTGGGGGATCGAGGTGTATAATGCTACTACATCAATTGTGCATAAGAGTATGTCCTCATGAAAAGATTGACGTATATTTTCCAATTTGTTTAGACAGTCGGTGGTATCCTTTACGTACGAGGACCATGTTTGAACCAAAGGTTGCAAGTAGTAGTCAATGTATTGCCCGATGGATTCATTTATCGAAGCACAACCAGCCACAATTGGACGAAATGGTGGATTTACTGCATTCTTATGCATTTTAGGTAGCATATATATATATATTCACTGAAAAAACCATAGGTTTCACACATGTTATAGTTAGCTGTACATTTCACTCGTAAAAAACCAATGAAATTCAGTGCTTAATTTGTGCCGGTGCTTTCCGGTGCTTAGCACCGGCACTTATTTCTTAGAGCCGGGTCTACACCATGTGTCTCCACATCATCTGGCATTGTGGCAAAGTCAGCAATTATATTACCTCACTCACTGACTCACTGCTGGAGACAGTGCTGTTTGTCTCCCGAGTCCCGGCAGTCGTGAAGAAATAATAAAAAGAAAAGATAAGTAATTCATTACAGAATCTAACCATATATCCAAACTTGCCTTTGGCAGCTTCGGCCCTTAGTTCAATGTTGATGGTGGGCGGGTCACTGATTAGGCTGGATTTGGTTCTGTGGGTGTAGGGGCTGTCCTGCAGCAGCGTGCGTACTACGTAGATTTGTTTTGAAAACGCCACGCCCCGGAACACCCATAACCCACGAGTTATCACCAGCAGTTGGACTTGGTCGAGTTTAGGGTAGTCAGCGTCAGGCCTATTAATCAAGGCAGTGCGCCTGGCACCCACCACCGCCCACCAGTAACTGTAAGTAACCCAAACCAACGTTGCTTTCTCCTTAAGCGTGCCGTTGTGACGGTGGTTGGCTATAATAACAGCTTTATGAGTGAATGGACCGACCAAGGGAACATTCCGAGGCCCCAGGCCTGCCATGAGGCTGAGCAATCATGCCTCCTCTGGTGCTGGGCACTGTGTTCAAGGCTGCAAGCAAGTATAATAAATACCATGACATTCAGATAGCGCACTGTTCGCACCTGCACGTCCTCGAAGCGCTCAGCCTTAACTTAATTTTGCTGATGGTAGAGTAATGCCGGAGGAAGGTTAGCACCTGCCTTTAAACTGCTTGCAGCTAATCGTGGTTGTGTGGATCCATCACAACATGTGAAACTTTCACCAACTTCACTTGGCACTATACCCCCCCACACACACACACACACAGAGCCGTGGCTACGTTTACGTAGCAGCCTTGTGGCATTGACAAATAGTCCCCTTAATAAGAGTTTTATTACTAAATTAAGAAAATGCAGGTATGCAAATAAGAGGTGTTGCCCTGTTATTTATTAAAGACCAGGCTTTACATCACTGCAGTCATCTGCTTCAGCCCCCCCCGCCCACCCCGCGGACCCGGCGCGTGCCCTCCAGCAGCAAGCAGTGTGAAGAGTAGCGCCTTGAGGCTCCCCTTCCTCCAGGCTCACTCCACGTTGACATATGTCTTGTGTTTGGACCCTCACTCATGGTTCTGTCAGTCGCACTCTGTGTGTAGGAATCCGTGATTCTCCCTCTTGTGTCTGACCCTGCTCACCTCTGTGTGGTGTGTCCGTGAGGGCACCGCCACCCTGAAGCTCACCATGCCTGGGGGTGGGGTGGAGGGGGGGACATTGACAGGACATTATTCGGGTCCAAAAATCCCTGCTGAGAGTTCAAGAGAAATGCTTGTGACAGTTTTAAAGGGGGCTCTGGACTGCAGACCCTGCACTCACTCCCCACCCTGCACTGGCCAAGAGAAAGGGAGCCAGCCCTTCCAGCAGGAACCCACCCTAGCAAGGGTCCGGGAGAGCTGGCTCCTTGCAGGATTGAACACTAGCCAAGGGAAACGGAGACCTCCTTCATTAACCCACACTACCAGAGGGAAGAGAGACCCCTCTCCCTGACAGGACCGCACCCGCTGCCTCCCAGAATTTCACACCACTGTTTATGTTAAGGGGTTGCTCGGAAGAATCCCTCTTTTTAGCCCTTAAAAACGCAGCCTGAGGTACTCCATCAAACCTCAAATCCAGGGTACCCTTCACCCTTGTCCTCTGTGTGTGCTCTGTCTTATATCCCACTGGTGCATGTCACGAACCTCACACGTGCACAGCCTGACACCATGACAGACAAGTGAAAACCACTACTACCTCGACCCACATCAAAGGCCCTACAAGCATAGTCCTCTACATGTTTGTACTCTGTGTTACATCCACTGGTTCAAGTCACTGCAGCTCCAAGGTACTGTCTCACACCATGACAAGTGCAAGACACTACATCAACCCACGTCAGATGCCCTACGACCCTGGACCTCTACATGTACTGTGTTACATCCCACTGCATTATGCAAATTCACAACATTGTTTGCTGCGGGGACCAGCAACCACAGGAATCTACATATTATATCCTGCATGGACATTACCCACATTTCATTCCTGTTGGAAGGCCGCCCAGTGAAAATTGATGCCTTGGGAATATTTCACGTTGCTCAATGAGGTATTTATAAATAACTAAAAACGTTAAATAACTAAAAACGTTGCTTATTCACTCTCGGAATAATTTGTATTTCTAACAAGCTGTGCATTCTGTAAATCAAACAATTTAGTCAGATGTGGATTCTCAAAACTTAGGAGTGGGGGGTGATGGCCCAATTCATCGAATGATGTGGTGAAATACACCTTGAAACTGTGAGTTGGCAGTTTCTAAGATCACTGGGGTCTATCATGATGAGTTGCCCCTGCTAAGTGCAGAGTGCGGCAACTGCTTTCTTGTGTTTGAAGTGTCTAAAGTTCACTTCATACACACGTAACTTGAGATGATATTTGATCACGTTTACAGCTTGTGCAGAGTTAGCAGAGTGTCGCAGTACTGTGGTGACCAAATACTTTGTCTGCGGTGCTGTGGGATGTGGGGGCGTGCAAGAGTTGTCGAAGTACACATTGTGCAGCAAGGGAGGCAATATCCTAAAAGGACATAACGCCAATTCGTGAAAACAGTAACTAGTTTGGTAACGTGGTAAATAAATAACTTAGCATTTTTTTTAAGGCTCAAGCACCCACTTCCAGATATTTGGTTTTTTTTTACATGTTTTAATTATTATTTTATCCACATGAAGTGGGTCTCTTTGGAAATCACCCACTGGCACAATCTGGGAAGTTGTAGGCATAGTTAGGCAGGAAACTGAATGAGAAAAATTACTGACACTTCTTATGCCACGAAGGTGGGGAAATGGCTGAGCCTTCTGGTGACCATGCTTTCGTAAAAGATTACAGTGACTGTGACCAGGGCATGGACCAGCAGATGCAGATCCAAAGTGATGAAGGAATGAAGGAGGAGGGAGAAGGATAGGTTGTTGCAGATTTTCCAATTCATATGGCTGAGAATCCATGCAATGCTATCCAAACAAATCAATAGTTTTACCTCTAACTTACCTTACAGTAATGAGTAGGCATAGGCTATTACATATGACTTTTAGCACTGCCTGTTGAGGATGTGGGTGGAACCAAGAGAGTAAGTGGGTGGAGCCAGTGGAAGAAGTGGGTGGAGCTGGGGCAAAGTGGGTGTGGCCTCCGACAAATATTTGAGCACCTGGACTTCATATTTTACAAATTAAGCACTGATGAAATTCCCCCGTTATAGTTAGTGCAGGCAACTATAACTCACGCGACCGCAATCTTCTGCTGATGACATATGTGTCTTTATGAAAAAGAAATATTTGTAATATATGTATAGCTAAAATTTAATGGAAGAAGACATGGGCAAATAAGTGTCTAAATACAGTATTAGCATCAGCAGAGGATTGCGGTCGCGTGAGTTATAGTTGCCTGCACTAACTATAACGGGGGAATTTCATTGGTTTTTTACGAGTGAAATGTACAGCTAACTATAACATGTGTGAAACCTATGGTTTTTTCACTGAATATATATATATATATTACCTACTGGCGGTCGCCAGTAGGTAGTTATAGTTAGGACCCCTTTTCCATAGGAAAACCTCAACATTCTATTTTGAATAACTTTGGCGCCGGTCGATGAATCCTCGCGAATTTCTCAAAATAGGTGGGGCGCTACGCTCCGCTCCTACCCTAAAAGTCTCGGGGGGATTCGTCAAGCGGGGCTGAGATAAAAGGGGGGTCCCAAAACGCGTTTTTCCCATGCATTTTTCCATAGGACCTTTAGACACAGCTACAGCCCGAACGGCTGAACAGAATTACTAGAAATTTGGCAGAGAGGTAGTCCCTAGGTCAAGGAAGTGCCTTTTGTAGGTTTGGTGTAAATCTGTTCAGTAGATTCTGAGAAAATAGCCTTTAAATCAATATATATATATCTGAGCCCGCTTACGGTACGCTTACCGTAAGCGTACGGTGGCGTGCGCGAGCGCGATTCTGATTGGCTCTTAGATCTTAGTAAACATTCAAATCGGCCGAAACCAGGAAGCGGCGTCCGCCATTTTGTCTCTCGCACTGAGTGTTATTTATCAAACATGATGGCCAAAAACATGTTACGGGGCTGTTTTGACAACTCCCTCCCACATAATCATGTTGAGGGAGTCCCCAAACATCCCCCAAGAGCAAAAACGGTTTTATTTTTTTTTCGGCAATTTCGCCGAGTACGCTTACCGTACGCTTACCGTAAGCGTACGGTATAAAAAAAAAAAAAAAAAAACACTATACACACTTACCCCACCCCCTGTGCTTTTGGTGGCCGCAGGTCACCAAATATGCAGGGCTTATGAATTGCGAAAAAAAACGTAATTTTGGCAACATGAAATTATAAAATCGAAATAAAAAAAACACTATCCACATTGACCCCACCCCCTGTGCTTTTGGTGGCCAAAGGCCACCAAATGTACAGGGCTTATTAAAGTTGATAAAAACCATGCACGGAACGAACTGCGTTAAGTGGGCGCGCACGCCTCGAATGGCGTAAAGTAACTTAGCATTTAAAAAAACGTACAAATTCACTGAAAAAACCATAGGTTTCACACACGTTATAGTTAGGAATTAGCATTTAAAAAACCTTGCAAATTCAGTGAAAAAACCATAGGTTTCACACATGTTATAGTTAGCGGAAATTTTACTGATAAAAAACCAGTGAAATTGCCCCGTTATAGTTAGTGCTGGCAACTATAACTCACGCGACCGCAATCTTCTGCTGATGACATATGTGTCTTTATGAAAAAAAAATATTTGTAATATATGTATAGCTTAAAATGTATGGAAGAAGACATGGGCAAATAAGTGTCTAAATACAGTATTAGCATCAGCAGAGGATTGCGGTCGCGTGAGTTATAGTTGCCAGCACTAACTATAACGGGGCAATTTCACTGGTTTTTTATCAGTAAAATTTCCGCTAACTATAACATGTGTGAAACCTATGGTTTTTTCAGTGAATATATATATATATATTCACTGAAAAAACCATAGGTTTCACACACGTTATAGTTAGGAATTAGCATTTAAAAAACCTTAGAAATTCAGTGAAAAAACCATAGGTTTCACACACTTTATAGTTACCTGGACATTTTACTCGTAAAAAACCAGTGAAATTGCCCCGTTATAGTTAGTTCAGCTAACTATAACTCGTGCGCCCGCAATGCACTGCTGATGACGTCACATATTACATCACTCATGACATGGTCAGTGACATCACTCATGACATCACTGATGACATCTCAAATGACATCACGGATGACATCACTGATGACATCATCCAGTGAATGTGTGTTTTTCTGAAAATTACATATGTTTTATATCTGTATATCTCAAGGTCGATGGAAGAATAAATGGGTATATAAGTGTCTAAATGGATGATTTGTTTTTGAAAAATTGATTGTGTAACTGACTGATTAAGTGTATCATAGTGAATACATGGCTTAGTAAGTAATGTTTAAATATGTACATATCTGTATCAGTCTCTCTCTTTGTGTATAAGTGGCTGCATGGGTTGGTGAGTAGCTACATGAGTGTCTATATCGGTTATTAGTTGGTTTTTTGAGTATCAGTGTCTGATGTCTGTATGGTTTGGTGGGGGGTATTACGTAGTGTATAGGTGCATGAATGAATGACTCAGTCTTTGTATGTGCTGAAGACAGCATGTGTGCAGGACTGTATGGGTGGATGAGTGTGTGTATGGGTGTGTTAGTGAGTGAATGACTGTCTCAATAGTGTCTTCAGGAGTAACTACATATGTTTTAAACTAGTATATGTGACTATTGGTGTATATATGTGAGTATATGTGAGAGGGAGAGACTGAAAGAGTTCCTGTATGAATAAGTATGTGTTTCTATAAGTGATTGTTTAAAAGACTAAGTATGTGTAAGTTTCCGTAGAAGTAAGTGTGGTGGTGTGTGTATAACTGTATATGCAAGTAAATGTATGTTTGATTCTTTATTAGCATGAGTGACTATGTGTGTGAGTAACTCTATGGATGAGTGGCATAATGTAACAGGATGTGTAGGTGTATGAGTACATATGATGAGTGAGTACATGTATGAGTGACTGTATTGGACTGTTGGTGAATGAGTGGATGTGTATGTGGATCTTAGAATTACTGAAGAGGTTGTTGTAACTGTTATTGGTATGTCCTTTTTTTTTGAAAATTTTAGTCTCTATTTTTGAATGTGTGTGTCAAAGGTTATATTAGGGTGAGAGGAGGTCTGCCACTTTATCACAAGGATGATGTCATCAGTGATGTCATCAGTGATGTCATTTGAGATGTCATCAGTGATGTCATGAGTGATGTCACTGACCATGTCATGAGTGATGTAATATGTGACGTCATCAGCAGTGCATTGCGGGCGCGCGAGTTATAGTTAGCTGAACTAACTATAACGGGGCAATTTCACTGGTTTTTTACGGGTAAAATGTCCAGGTAACTATAACGTGTGTGAAACCTATGGTTTTTTCACTGAATTTCTAAGGTTTTTTAAAGGCTAATTCCTAACTATAACGTGTGTGAAACCTATGGTTTTTTCAGTGAATTTCTAAGGTTTTTTAAATGCTAATTCCTAACTATAACGTGTGTGAAACCCATGGTTTTTTCAGTGAATTTGCAAGGTTTTTTAAATGCTAATTCCTAACTATAACGTGTGTGAAACCCATGGTTTTTTCAGTGAATTTGCAAGGTTTTTTAAATGCTAATTCCTAACTATAACGTGTGTGAAACCCATGGTTTTTTCAGTGAATTTGCAAGGTTTTTTAAATGCTAATTTTTTTTTTTATTCTTCATTTTTTTCAAACATATTTTTATTTTTATTTTCTTACCTTTTATAAAGATTGTGCTTAAATTTTTAAAATCATTAAATATTTTTTTTATAATATCTTTTTTAAAATAAACATGTAAAATTTATTTCGAGATTTTTTTTTTTTTTATAGTACGCGTACCGTAAGCTCACGGTGAGCGTACGGTTTACGCGACGTCCGTAATCTATCTACGCTGCTTGCGTATAGTTACGTACTTTGCGTAACCGCGCGTACTGCGCGCGGGACGCGTGCGCGCTTACGCCATACGCGCACGTTACGCGGAAGTGCCGGGGAGTGACTGTTATGCGCATGCGCGGAACCGAGTGTCTTTTTTACGCGCATGCGTACTTTTTGCCGTAAGCGTACCGTAAGCGTAACGTAAGCGTACGGTAGGTCATGTGATCTTGAAACACAACTTTTGATTGGTTGAAACTACTTTCAGTTCTAGAACTCTCCTACACCACACCCATTCCCCTCATTTCTGCTTGTGATCCCTTGGGAGAAGGAGCTGGTTTGTCTTTGGGATACGATGGCAGAACAGCAGAGCTCTTCTGAGAGTGAGGCTAGCACCAGCAGCACTGTCTTGAGGCAGAGAGCGAGGAAAGTAAAGCCCTCTTATGTATGGGATTATTTTACTTTTCCTGAAGGCCAGCAAAAGGTGAATGCACCCTTAGTGACTTGCAGGCTGTGTAAGCGTGTACTTTCTAGAGGTAATCCTGACAGGAAGTATTCCTTTGGGAATCATACCATGATCAGACACCTCAAGGATGTACACAAAAGGACACATGGTCATCTTTTTGGAGGTAACTCTTCAGAAAGACGAGCCAGTACATCCACAGCAGCTCAGCCTGGACCATCATCTGCAGGGCTGACTCCTTCCTCTGCAGGTCAGGTGAGCCCTTCATCTGTGGGGGGAGAATCTCCTTTTGCTGGCCCTCTGGAAATGAACCTTCGATTTCGGAAGGTTGATATTCATTGCACATTTTGTAAAGGTCTAATTTGCCATAGGGAGACCAGTGTTTCCCTAGTGAACAACAAAATAGATCAGCACATTTGTAGCTTTGAATGATTTTCCCATGCTTCCTTTCCTCTGTCCCTGCATGAACACAACGGCTCTTTTAAGAGCCAACCTTATCTTTCATCTTTTTTTTACATATGTTTTTAAAAACTTTTTTTAATTTTTTTTTTACCGTACGCGTACGGTAAGCGTACCTTTTTTTTTATTTTTTAAAAAAAACACTAAAAATCATTTATCACATTACATTGACTTACCATACTCACTCAAAAAAATATTTATTCATTTGTTTTTTTAAAAAATAGTGTTAAAATGGTTGTAGTTTTCGAAAATTTTCTATATCGATCTGAAAAAAAAGAAAAAAGTCTTAATATTTTTATAACAATTTATAATACAGTACACATATTTACATTTTTTTCCAAAAAATATTTTTGCCTTATTTTTGCTGTTTTCTGAATATATTGCATTTCACTATAAATTGTGAAAGCAATTGCATTCATCATTTTACAGCGGGCAAAAAAAATTAACAATCTCAAAGATTGTATTAAAAAAGCCCAGAATCTCTTCTCACTTAAACTTATCATTACAGAAATGCATATTATTCTAAAAAAAAATTATCTAAAAAACAATACTTTTTTCTTTAAAATACCATCTGATATGTTTGTTTCAGACGTATAATCACAATATTGTATCTCAAATAACTTCAAAATACATCTGATTTCATTTCCTTTAGGCCAAATAGTATTTTTTTCTGGAATAAATTTCCAAGGGAAATCCATTAAAATTCTAAAGTTTAATCTGTCCAGATCTCACCGATTCTCTGTAACATTTTGGTTCACGAAAATTTTTTGAATAATTTATTTAGTCCACAATTGAATTGCTTACTTTTCCACATGGCCAAATAGTAATTTTTTAAATCATTTTTGAAAAAATTTCCAATGGCAGTCCAATAGCATTCCAAAATTTAAAATGTGCAGAAGTTACCGATTATCTCTAAATTATTGGTTTTTCAAAATTGCATTAAAAATTTAAAAAGTCCACATTACAATTGGTTATCTTTCCTTTAGGCCAAATGATAATTTTAAAACATCTTTTTTTTACAAAATTGCAATGGTAATCCAGTAAAATGGTAAAATTATTTTGTCCAGATCTTGCCAAGTCTCTCTAAAATTTAGGTTTCAGGAAGATTAGGAATTTGCTAAATCAAAAGGCAAACGTTGTTTGAAAATCAATTGGGAATCATTACACAGTGTCCAGCCTTTTTCACATTTTAGATAAACTGTGTAATGTCCAGAAGTAACAGTAGGTCCATCATGGAAAATTATTGCAACAGTTACAAAAGTTTTTCCTGAAATTGATAATTGCTGTCCTGTAAACTTCTTTATTAAAGTATCCAATTTTGAACCATCAGCTCTACATCGTTGCATCATTAAAATTACATACTGTCCGTATTCCCTTAAAATTAATGTTGAAAACATGTCAGAATTACACTCACCACATTTTATGCTATGATTAGCATCCTTAACTAATTTTGCAAAAGTGACTGTTTTAGTCTCTGGCAATGTCAAATAAATAAACCTTTCATTATCAACAATAGAGCCACATATATTATAACAATTTTCACAACTATGTTCCCATTTATAAGAGAGACCAAAAAAAATGTCAATGGGAACTCCTTCTTCTTCCACTACCTGAAGAAAATACATCAAAAATTCGTGTGCATCTTGCTGTTCATTTTGAGAAAACTGTGTTCGTCCTGAACATACATCTAAAAGTTTTCTAATATCAGTAGCACTTTCTATTTGAGTTTTATCTTTACTCAGCTTTTGAAAAAGGAGACTCAGCTCTGAACAGAATCTTTTTCCCTGATTTACTATTATCTGCTCTTGCAAACTTTCCAGATAAAATGCAACATTCAGCACTACATTAGCGTAGCAGTTGACACCAGAACTATTTTCAAAATGACATCCTACAACCTGTTCTTCATTTTCTTTTTTCTTTTTGTTTGCAATTACATCACTCCTCTTTTTTTTCCTCTTCTCTATATCTTCATTACAGATATTCTCATTTCTCCTTTTACGAGAAACTACACGTTTCTCCAACACAGGATACTGACCTAAATGAGGAGCATAGCTTCTTCTTAATCTATTATATTCCTTTACACAGTTTATATCAGCACTAACTTTTGAGTCATCAAAGTCTATCATGAATAAACCTGATAATGTTTTGACTCGTGACAAAGCTACATATGCCATACCTTCTTTGAACACAGTTGAACCAATGTTCACAAATGCACAATCTACAGTCAATCCTTGAGACTTGTGGATAGTTACAGCATATGCTAGTGAAAACGGAAACTGCTTCCTACGTACATATAAGTCTTTCACAAGCATGAAACGAACTGTACAACGACAAATATCTTTAACTTCATCTATCTGATCAAATTTTATCTTTAAACATTCAATTCCTTCTTTTTTCTGATAATTAATAAAACCCACAACTGTTCCCATCGCTCCATTCACTAAGCCTTTCTCTACATCCAAATTTCTCCTTAAAAACACTCTACAGTTCATGCAAACATATAGATTTTTTTCTAATCCAGCTGTTTTGGAGATGTTCTTCTCTAGTGAGTCCAATTTATTTTTCATTTTGCCTGTTACTGTGACAGTAATTCTTCCATCCTCAATTTTGTCCACTGCTTCCAATTTCCTGATCTCTTCCTTTTCCAATTTCAAAAGCTCCTCATTGAATATTGAGCATTCACGTAGAGTTGGCATTAAGCAGATGACACTTTTGTTTTCTGCAATATTCTTGTATATCTTCTCTGCAACTATTTCTTCCTTTGGAAATAAATTATGTAGCAGCCGACTCTGTAATGCTTTTTTCCCAACTTCTGTGAGTAGTCCAATCCTGATATCTTTCAGAATACTTCCATATTCTTCATCGTTTGCTTGCCTCATATTAGTTGTAAGTTCCTTGTACTCAAAGAAGGACCAAATATTTGTATTTCCGATGCTTCCCAATGACTTCTTCGTGTCTTCATGTGTCACAGTATTAAACACTGGTTGTCCTTTAACTGGAGTAAGTTGCAAAAGATCCCCAAAAACTATGACGTGTTTTCCACCAAATAACACGTCATAGTCTGTCTTCAAAATTTGCTGCATTCTTAAATGGACAAAGGCAAGCATTAAGTTTGATACCATGCTCACCTCATCAATAATGAGAACTTGCATCTTCTTCAATACTCTTGAAACTTCCAAGGATGCTTCTCCAGTTAGCTTGTTGAATTGTATTTTGTTCTCATGCTCCACTGGTAACATTAGCAAACGATGTAAGGTGATTCCTTTTATGTTATATGCTGCTAACCCAGTTGGAGCAGTAACCACACAAGACAAAGTAGAATCCGTTTTTTGCTTTAGGTAGCTTCTGATGACTTTAATTAGGAAACTTTTTCCAGTGCCAGCTTGTCCGCTTACATACATCCTGATTGGTTGAAATGATGTGCATGAGCACTCTTTTTTGATATGTAGAAATCCGTGATCAATTTTGTTTTTGATCTCTTCATAAATTTGTTGCTGCTCTTGATTCAGTTGTCTTTCCAAATTTTCTAAGTCTATAAATTCTTCTTGAGCTTGATTCATAGCCGTTTCCACTTCATTCATGGCTATTGATGCTTCATTTTCAACGATTGGTTGTCCTAGGGGATCTTGACTGTATGTTCCTGAACTTTGGCTGTCCTGAGAACTGTCTCTAGCTATTTCTGCTGCAATTGTAGTTTCCTGTTCAATTTCTTCATTTAACATTTGCAGATAAGTTGAGAATGTACTGCATTGTATGCTGTCTTTGCAAGCATTAAAAGAATCTTCATAGCTCTGGAATTCTCCCAGTAGTTCATCCTCTGAACGCCATGGTTTAAACAACTGTAAAAGAGCCAAGTAGTAAAATTCTTTCTTGTCGGTAGTGTCACAACTCAGCTTCCGGTGATTTATCAAACTTCCTTTGGTTTGCTTCACCAAACATCCTTCTTCACCAACAACTTTATATTTTCCACTGTTGATGTCTTCTGCAGCTTTCCGTGAATAAATGTAGTTCTGTAACACTTCATAGAGACACATGTTCTCCAGATGATGACTTCTCTTGGGATAATATGTGTCCAACATGTTTGTTTTCAATATATCTGTACTTTCAGGTTCGAACTGTGCCAAATATTCAATTTCTCCAACAGATTTCAGTACCCGATTTCTCATTGCTGCAAGGCCTAAACTTGCCCAAATTATTCTTCTTGACTTCGAGTAGAGACTTGCAGAAGATAACCTATCTGAACATTCGTAGGATCCAATTTCTCGATGCGATAACATCTTCAAACTGAAACTGTACAGCTTCTTACTGACAGTCTTCTCGTGAGAAATCTCTTCCCACATTTCCTTCAATTCTGTTTTTTCTGATTTCGTAATGTAAGACGTTACATGTCGAGCAACAGCAATGGAATTGTCAGCAACATACTGTATATCCATGTTAGCGTTCCACATGGATAAAATGACTGGGTTGTAGTCATTTATATTTTTTGATTCTTCTTTTCTTTTAAGGTTGTAGGTATTCTTAGGTGATTTTCTTGTGATAGTATATCTCACAGCTGACATAAAACTGTTGACTCTTCCATTTGAAAGAACAGGTCTAGGAAATCCAAATCGACATTTAGTGTAGTATTTTTCTTTGCTCTTGTATTTCCGTCGACAGTATTTTCCACACCGATGACTTTGGAAACGTAGAACTTGCTCCTTTAACTTTTTCTCTTCTGTGCTTTTAGGTATAGCACATGTTGCATATTCTTCAATGTAAGATAACACTGCTTCATCAGTATCTGTTCCAAACTTTGGGGCATCCTTGATCCACAGCAGCATATGAATATGAGGAGCACCTCTTGCCTGGTACTCTTTTCTCCAAAAGAAATCCACTACTTCTCCAAGGGGTGGATTTTTTTTATTGCAGATGAAGGACATCATAGCCTCAAATCTATGATTGAAATATCTGCAAACATTAACCGGATCCAATGAGCACAGTTCTCCTGCTGTCTTGTATTCGAAGTTTTTAATGTTTGAATTGGCCTCTCGTAGAAAATCCAGTAAATCATCCCAAGCGTACTCGGCACAGCTTAGGGTAAGGAACCATGTTGGTGTTCCTAAATTGCGTAACATGCATTTTAGTTCACCATGGCGTCGGTACCAATATTCATTTGTCCCACGCTGACAAGCCATCAGATTGATCAGTTGTGTTTCCAAATGATCATCTCGGTGCTGCACTTTCTCCATAAAATCCTTAGCAGACACATTTTGTAAATGTACTCCACTTTTTAAAATGTGATTTACTGCATAAGACAGTGCAGACAAGTCGCTTTCAAATAAAAGATGGAACAAATAAGGAATACTTTGTCGAAATCTGGGATCTTCAGCATATAGTCTTGTAGTCCGATACTCTGAAGCTGGAATCTGTTCTGGACGTTCATCGTATCGTCCTCCTTTTCCTTTAGGAAACAGCTGGGGAAAACATCGAGCTTCCAAGCTCTCCTCCCATACACTCACGGGATTTCCTTTTGCTTTCTTCATCTGAAAGAGATCAATATTGTCTCCCATAACTTCTTTCGAATGGAGAGGATGTATGCTAAAATGTTCATAAATTTCTTCTTCCTTTGACTTGTCCACTTTTTCAATTTGTCCAGTTGGTGTTTCTGTGTCTCCTTGTAAATCTTCTTCTTCTTCTTCTTCTTGTATATAAATTGATTCATACCATTTGTTATTTTTTTTCAAATACAAATTTGCTCTTTGTACTTTCCTCACATCTACCAGCTCCTGCCAAATCTTCTTATTCTTTGTAGGTACACCATTAACCAGAATAATTAATGGTTCAGTTTCCAAAGTATCCGCATCAATAGTTTCCATATTTTTTTTCAAATCCAAGGGCAAATACACCACTCTACCTTTTAAACCTCTCAGTAAATCTGAAGGAGGTAATTTACCAGTTTTGGGCTCCATACGTACTATGGTCTGGAACGGATGAACACATTGAATGAGTATAGACTCATATGTATTCAATTCAGAAAGTTCAGCAGGAATAGCATCCAATTCTAAATTATTATGTACAGCTCTGGTCGGCATTCTATTTTCCTCTAACTTGTTGTAACAGTATTTACAAATACGCTGATCTTCACCCAATTCAAAACAATTTTCTAGAAATATATATGTGGCAAAATCCATCCACTTATAATTATCTTCATTTTCACTCTTTCTGTAGAGATCAACATTCCTAGTTTGTTTTCTATAATGAGTTCTGCGGCAACAAATACAAGTAACATTTGGTCTTTCATTAGAGACTATTGCAAATTTTGTTATGTGATCATTAAATGTGTTACTTACAGAGGGTTCTACATTCTCTTCCACTTCTGCCTCATTTACTGTGTCCTTCTCTGCACTGTTTTGTTCAGGACCAAAGTAACAAAACTGAATTTCATCAACAACCTTCTCTACATCTGATACCGTTCCTCGGAACAGAGCCCTATTCAATTCATTTAACTTTATTGCTGGACTTTTGGCAAAATACAACCGTCTCACAAACTTTCTCATTTCAGTATGATGAACAGCCAGCATCCTAAAATGATGGAAAACATTATTGCACACTTTTCTAGATAGACAAGCAAGAGAATGACCCTGCAAACCAGTATTCTCTCTCACTCTGCATGGATCCAGACTTTGAAGCACCTTAATCTTTTGTTTTACACTTTTTTTACTATATTCTCTTAGAAACTCTCGAAATCTGTCAATAGATTCCTGACGCACAGTGCAAATACTACTACAATTCCAAGTGTACACTGGGGCTTTAGGACGTCTCCCCATTGCCTCATCTGCCATCACTTGTACCTCATCTCTTGGAACCATTATCTCCTTCTCCATTATGCAACCATTTTTTACTTCGTATGAACGACCTCTGGTGTCAACTGCATGCAGCAAACTATTACTTTGAAAATAGCTCTCTTCATTAAAAAAAGGTTCACTACTTGAACTATGCATCCACTTTCCTAAAAACACTTTACAAAAGTTTGTTCTGTTCACTACTCTTTTGCTTTTGCTTTGTGATTTCAGTACATTAACCATTTTATCTAATGTACGCATCCTATTCAAAATTGAAATGAATAGTTTCCTTTTTAATTCTAATGCTTTTGCTGCAATGGCTTCAATTTCTTTTTTTCTCTTGTAATATTTAGCCTTTTGCTTATATTTCTTTATATCCTTTATCAAATTGGACATAACTCTTCTCTGAAACATTTTTCTACGTATCTCTTTAAACGCTGTTTTTCTGTTTATGTTAAACTTTTCAATTGCAGAAGGTATATTTGCATTAACTAAATTCTCAATTTTTTCCTGTTCTCTATATTTTGTTACATTTTTCCGAGGACAGACATTTTGTACATTTTTCTTTGTTTTGAATATTTTGTTAAGAAATTGTTTTGTAGGCTTACCAGAAGATTTTTTCTTTTTCCCAACATGAGCATCTTCTACTAACTTTGGTCCTCCAGTTGTCTTCAAATATAGTTTTTTTTTTAGCGTTTTTTGAACTCGAGATTTTGTAGGCATCTTAAATTTTGTTCACTGTTCTTCAGCAATACCTGAAAAAAACTAAAAAAAAAATCCTTTATTGTATTTAAATATATTACTACATTTCTTTTCACAATAGTCAGAAAACGAAATTTCTTTGCCAATTTGAATGCACACAAACTGCTCTTTTTTTTGGGCAAGTGAAAATCTCTTTTACAAACTGTCACATTATGAAACCACTTTTCAGATTTTTTAAAAAGCCCATGTCCACAGTGCTACACTCCAGCAAGGGCAACCAGCCTTAGTGATGCTGAATGTATTTGCATTACAGACTTAAACCTGAAAACCCCACTGGCTTGTACATACTGTGCATGACTATACACGGCAAGGACATGGGTGTGTGCTAAGCCTCTGCTTCTTCCCCCAAAAATTCGCTCCCCCTTTCCATCTAATGCAACTGTGAAATCACCAGAGCAAGACGCAATAAATCTGTGCCTATAATTCTTCTATGCACACAGAGTCATGTTTTCACATTAGTGCCAAAACGAAATTTCTTTGCCAATTTAAAAGCACACTTACTGCTCTTTTATTTTTTCAGGGGCAAGTGTAAATCTCTTTTTACAATTTGAAATCACTTTTACAGACTGACACATTATGAAACCACTATTTTTGCTTTATTTAATTGCACGTGTCCAAGCTGTTTTTTTTTCAGACCACCACCATGTGCATTCTCTGTGACTGCCTACAGTCCACCAAGGGCAACCAGCCTTAGTGATGCTGAATGTATTTGCATTACAGACTTAAACCTGAAAACCCCACTGGCTTGTACATACTGTGCATGACTATACAAGGCAAGGACATGGGTGTGTGCTAAGCCTCTGCTTCTTCCCCCAAAAATTCGCTCCCCCTTTCCATCTAATGCAACTGTGAAATCACCAGAGCAAGACGCAATAAATCTGTGCCTATAATTATTCTATGCACACAGAGTCATGTTTTCACATTAGTGCCAAAACGAAATTTCTTTGCCAATTTCAAAGCACACTTACTGCTCTTTTATTTTTTCAGGGGCAAGTGTAAATCTCTTTTTACAATTTGAAATCACTTTTACAGACTGACACATTATGAAACCACTATTTTTGCTTTATTTAATTGCACGTGTCCAAGCTGTTTTTTTTTCAGACCACCACCATGTGCATTCTCTGTGACTGCCTACAGTCCACCAAGCGCAACCTGCCTTAGTGATGCTGAATGTATTTGCATTACAGACTTAAACCTGAAAACCCCACTGGCTTGTACATACTGTGCATGACTATACAAGGCAAGGACATGGGTGTGTGCTAAGCCTCTGCTTCTTCCCCCAAAAATTCGCTCCCCCTTTCCATCTAATGCAACTGTGAAATCACCAGAGCAAGACGCAATAAATCTGTGCCTATAATTCTTCTATGCACACAGAGTCATGTTTTCACATTAGTGCCAAAACGAAATTTCTTTGCCAATTTCAAAGCACACTTACTGCTCTTTTATTTTTTCAGGGGCAAGTGTAAATCTCTTTTTACAATTTGAAATCACTTTTACAGACTGACACATTATGAAACCACTATTTTTGCTTTATTTAATTGCACGTGTCCAAGCTGTTTTTTTTTCAGACCACCACCATGTGCATTCTCTGTGACTGCCTACAGTCCACCAAGCGCAACCTGCCTTAGTGATGCTGAATGTATTTGCATTACAGACTTAAACCTGAAAACCCCACTGGCTTGTACATACTGTGCATGACTATACACGGCAAGGACATGGGTGTGTGCTAAGCCTCTGCTTCTTCCCCCAAAAATTCGCTCCCCCTTTCCATCTAATGCAACTGTGAAATCACCAGAGAAAGACGCAATAAATCTGTGCCTATAATTCTTCTATGCACACAGAGTCATGTTTTCACATTAGTGCCCAAACGAAATTTCTTTGCCAATTTCAAAGCACACTTACTGCTCTTTTATTTTTTCAGGGCCAAGTGAAAATCTCTTTTTACAATTTAAAATCACTTTTACAGACTGACACATTATGAAACCACTATTTTTGCTTTATTTAATTGCACGTGTCCAAGCTGTTTTTTTTTCAGACCACCACCATGTGCATTCTCTGTGACTGCCTACAGTCCACCAAGCGCAACCTGCCTTAGTGATGCTGAATGTATTTGCATTACAGACTTAAACCTGAAAACCCCACTGGCTTGTACATACTGTGCATGACTATACACGGCAAGGACATGGGTGTGTGCTAAGCCTCTGCTTCTTCCCCCAAAAATTCGCTCCCCCTTTCCATCTAATGCAACTGTGAAATCACCAGAGCAAGACGCAATAAATCTGTGCCTATAATTCTTCTATGTACACAGAGTCATGTTTTCACATTAGTGCCAAAACGAAATTTCTTTGCCAATTTCAAAGCACACTTACTGCTCTTTTATTTTTTCAGGGGCAAGTGTAAATCTCTTTTTTCAATTTGAAATCACTTTTACAGACTGACACATTATGAAACCACTATTTTTGCTTTATTTAATTGCACGTGTCCAAGCTGTTTTTTTTTCTGACCACCACCATGTGCATTCTCTGTGACTGCCTACAGTCCACCAAGCGCAACCTGCCTTAGTGATGCTGAATGTATTTGCATTACAGACTTAAACCTGAAAACCCCACTGGCTTGTACATACTGTGCATGACTATACACGGCAAGGACATGGGTGTGTGCTAAGCCTCTGCTTCTTCCCCCAAAAATTCGCTCCCCCTTTCCATCTAATGCAACTGTGAAATCACCAGAGCAAGACGCAATAAATCTGTGCCTATAATTCTTCTATGCACACAGAGTCATGTTTTCACATTAGTGCCAAAACGAAATTTCTTTGCCAATTTAAAAGCACACTTACTGCTCTTTTATTTTTTCAGGGCCAAGTGAAAATCTCTTTTTACAATTTGAAATCACTTTTACAGACTGACACATTATGAAACCACTATTTTTGCTTTATTTAATTGCACGTGTCCAAGCTGTTTTTTTTTCAGACCACCACCATGTGCATTCTCTGTGACTGCCTACAGTCCACCAAGCGCAACCTGCCTTAGTGATGCTGAATGTATTTGCATTACAGACTTAAACCTGAAAACCCCACTGGCTTGTACATACTGTGCATGACTATACACGGCAAGGACATGGGTGTGTGCTAAGCCTCTGCTTCTTCCCCCAAAAATTCGCTCCCCCTTTCCATCTAATGCAACTGTGAAATCACCAGAGCAAGACGCAATAAATCTGTGCCTATAATTCTTCTATGTACACAGAGTCATGTTTTCACATTAGTGCCAAAACGAAATTTCTTTGCCAATTTCAAAGCACACTTACTGCTCTTTTATTTTTTCAGGGGCAAGTGTAAATCTCTTTTTTCAATTTGAAATCACTTTTACAGACTGACACATTATTAAACCACCATGTGTAACTACAACAAAAACAATTCCCATTTCTATTATTCATTTCTTAAGTTACCACATACATCCCCTCTCAAACTGTAAACTCACCTTTAAAATTAGTTAGTTGTGAAAGAAATGTGACACTCAAACAGCAGATTATCAGAGCCAGGTTCTCTGTTGTGTTCACCTCTCTCCTCTCAGCAGAACCAGATAATGGCAAACTTTCCCTCTATTTTTCCACACATATACATATAAGTTTCAAATCTCAGTGCTTCCCCATTTTTTTTCACATGTAATCACACATTTCTATTGGTTGAAAACCAACCCTTTTCCAACAGTACCCTTCCCCCAACTTGACTTCTGCCTAGTACCCTTCCCCCAACTTGACTTCTGCTTGCTACCATAGCAACAGCTCATGGAACACTGCTGTGTGCAGTTAGGTCAGAAGTTCGACACACAATGTTTCAATTCCACAGAGCAAGAGTGCTTGACTTTTCAAACCTAACAGCAAATCCATAGTACTGTTCTTTGGTTACACATTTTTTTGTACCAATACAAAACATGCTTCTATTAATTTTCACATACAGCCTAGTTTTTATTCTGGAATGGTATGAAACAGCCAATCAGTTCTTTTTGTTTTAAAAAAATATGTATGCCTCCATTTCCAAACTGTCTTTCTTTTCATATTGCCATTCTACTGAAAGACACCTCCTGAGTGCATCCAGTTCTCCTTTGAAGATGTTCACAGTGTGGATTGTAGGGCACAGCTATGTCTTCTGGAGTGAAAAGTTTGCAGAGAAAACAGATATGGTGAGAGACCTTGCTTTGCCAAATGTAGACATTAAATGGATTGGTCAGAGAGGGTTAAAGTGGCACCAATTGATGCCATTGGTGAAATCCTTCATTCAAATCCAACACCCTGACCTCATAATAGTGCACTGTGGTGGCAATGACCTAGGCACTTTGACTGGGGTAGGTCTGGAAATGCTTATGAAGGACACCTTTGCACAACTGTTTACACTTTTCCCTAAAACTGCCTTTGTGTTTTCCAACATATGCCAAAGGCAAAAATGGAACTGGTCCAATCATTTCTGTCCCCAGATTGACAAAGCAAGAAAGCACGTCAACAAATCTGTTTCTGCTTTCCTCCGTGACTATGGTATGGGTGCCATTTACCACAACAACTTGCGTTATGACATGCAAGACATTTATAGAGGAGATGGTGTGCACTTCAATGATGAAGGGAACAGAGTCTTCCTCTTGAACCTTAGACTCTGCATCGGTACTTACTTGTAGGTACCACTTAAAAATCAAATCACTTCATAAACACAACGGCTCTTTTTAGAGCCCCCTAATATCTAAACTCTTAAATCTTCATTTCATTTCTTTTTTTTTCTTTTTTTTTCTACCGTATGCGTACGTTGAGCTTACCGTACGCGTACCCCGTGATTTTTTTTAAAATCAATAAATGTTTTTATTGTACTTTTCTGTCCTTCTTTGACCCCCTTACAAATGTTAGGGGGTCTGTAACTCTCCTCATTGCCCCCTTTCCTTGTTTTCACTCTTTTTTTTCAGAGTGAAATACACAAAATGGCGGCCGCCGCTTCCTGGTTTCGGCCGATTCGAATGTTTACTAAGATCTAAGAGCCAATCAGAATCGCGCTCGCGCACGCCACCGTACGCTTACCGTAAGCTTACCGTACGCGTACCCCGTGATTTTTTTTAAAATCAATAAATGTTTTTTTTGTACTTTTCTGTCCTTCTTTGACCCCCTTACAAATGTTAGGGGGTCTGTAACTCTCCTCATTGCCCCCTTTCCTTGTTTTCACTCTTTTTTTTCAGAGTGAAATACACAAAATGGCGGCCGCCGCTTCCTGGTTTCGGCCGATTCGAATGTTTACTAAGATCTAAGAGCCAATCAGAATCGCGCTCGCGCACGCCACCGTACGCTTACCGTAAGCGTACGGTAAGCGTACCGTAAGCGGGCTCAGATATATATATTGATTTAAAGGCTATTTTCTCAGAATCTACTGAACAGATTTACACCAAACCTACAAAAGGCACTTCCTTGACCTAGGGACTACCTCTCTGCCAAATTTTGAGTAATTCTGTTCAGCCGTTCGGGCTGTAGCTCGTTCTAAAGGTCCTATGGAAAAATGCATGGGAAAAACGCGTTTTGGGACCCCCCTTTTATCTCAGCCCCCGCTTGACGAATCCCCCTGAGACTTTCAGGGTAGGAGCGGAGCGTAGCGCCCCACCTATTTTGAGAAATTCGCGAGGATTCGTCGACCGGCGCCAAAGTTATTCAAAATAGAATGTTGAGGTTTTCCTATGGAAACGTGGTCCTAACTATAACTACCTACTGGCGACCGCCAGTAGGTAATATATATATATATATATATATATATATATATATATATATATATATATATATATATATATATTCTTCAAACACAAGTGCCCTATGCACAAGAGCGCACTCAAGCCAGTGCTGATTTGTGGCAAAATATTTATTCAGGATGAAACAGCAGACACATAGAGAGTCAATATCGCCTGTTGTGGTTTCTGCACGACGCGTTTCGGGCATCACGCCCTTCTTCTTGGTGCCTCACTACAACCTGCAGCCAAACGCCACTGCCAACATTTTAACCAATCACATGCCCTCCAATGGGCCAATCAAACGAATTGTCATCCCCCGCTGAATGTTGGGAGTTGCAGTGCGCTTCTAATGTAATGGCCACAATATCTCGCTGCAAATATCTTGGCATAAAGCCCTGAATGGGCCCCTCAAAGTACCGCTGTTTCAAATCCATCCAAGCGCTGCTCCAAAGGACTTGGCAAATGCCAAACGCCCACGGCTCCCTTACAATCCTCGGGGTGGTGCGGCTCTTCGCGGCTGGGCAGCCGCGCATCATCTTCAAACACAAGTGCCCTATGCACAAGAGCGCACTCAAGCCAGTGCTGATTTGTGGCAAAATCTTTATTCAGGATGAAACAGCAGACACATAGAGAGTCAATATTGCCTGTTGTGGTTTCTGCACGATGGGTTTCGGGCATCACGCCCTTCTTCTTGGTGCCTCACTACAACCTGCAGCCAAACGCCATTGCCAACATTTTAACCAATCACATGCCCTCCAATAAGCCAATCAAACGATTTGTCATCCCCCGCTGAATGTTGGGAGTTGCAGTGCGCTTCTAATGTAATGGCCACAATATCTCGCTGCAAATATCTTGGCATAAAGCCCTGAATGGGCCCCTCAAAGTACCGCTGTTTCAAATCCATCCAAGCGCTGCTCCAAAGGACTCGGCAAATGCCAAACCCCCACGGCCCCCTTACAATCCTCGGGGTGGTGCGGCTCTTCGCGGCTGGGCGGCCGCGCATCATCTTCAAACACAAGTGCCCTATGCACAAGAGCGCACTCAAGCCAGTGCTGATTTGTGGCAAAATCTTTATTCAGGATGAAACAGCAGACACATAGAGAGTCAATATCGCCTGTTGTGGTTTCTGCACAACGCGTTTCGGGCATCACGCCCTTCTTCTTGGTGCCTCACTACAACCTGCAGCCAAACGCCACTGCCAGCATTTTAACCAATCACATGCCCTCCAATGGGCCAATCAAACGAATTGTCATCCCCCGCTGAATGTTGGGAGTTGCAGTGCGTTTCTAATGTAATGGCCACAATATCTCGCTGCAAATATCTTGGCATAAAGCCCTGAATGGGCCCCTCAAAGTACCGCTGTTTCAAATCCATCCAAGTGCTGCTCCAAAGGACTCGGCAAATGCCAAACCCCCACGGCCCCCTTACAATCCTCGGGGTGGTGCAGCTCTTCGCGGCTGGGCGGCCGCGCATCATCTTCAAACACAAGTGCCCTATGCACAAGAGCGCACTCAAGCCAGTACTGATTTGTGGCAAAATCTTTATTCAGGATGAAACAGCAGACACATAGAGAGTCAATATTGCCTGTTGTGGTTTCAGCACGACGCATTTCGGGCATCACGCCCTTCTTCTTGGTGCCTCACTACAACCTGCATCCAAATGCCACTGCCACCATTTTAACCAATCACATGCCCTCCAATGGGCCAATGAAACGAATTGTTATCCACCGCTGAATGTTGGGAGTTGCAGTGCGCTTCTAATGTAATGGCCACAATATCTCGCTGCAAATATCTTGGCATAAAGCCCTGAATGGGCCCCTCAAAGTACCGCTGTTTCAAATCCATCCAAGCCCTGCTCCAAAGGACTCGGCAAATGCCAAACCCCCATGGCCCCCTTACAATCCCCGGGGTGGTGCGGCTCTTCGCGGCTGGGCAGCCGCGCATCATCTTCAAACAAAAGTGCCCTATGCACAAGAGCGCACTCAAGCCAGTGCTGATTTGTGGCAAAACCTTTATTCAGGATGAAACAGCAGACACATAGAGAGTCAATATCGCCTGTTGTGGTTTCTGCACGATGCGTTTCGGGCATCACGCCCTTCTTCTTGGTGCCTCACTACAACCTGCAGCCAAACGCCATTGCCAACATTTTAACCAATCACATGCCCTCCAATAAGCCAATCAAACGATTTGTCATCCCCCGCTGAATGTTGGGAGTTGCAGTGCGCTTCTAATGTAATGGCCACAATATCTCGCTGCAAATATCTTGGCATAAAGCCCTGAATGGGCCCCTCAAAGTACCGCTGTTTCAAATCCATCCAAGCGCTGCTCCAAAAGACTCGGCAAATGCCAAACCCCCACGGCCCCCTTACAATCCTCGGGGTGGTGCGGCTCTTCGCGGCTGGGCGGCCGCGCATCATCTTCAAACACAAGTTCCCTATGCACAAGAGCGCACTCAAGCCAGTGCTGATTTGTGGCAAAATCTTTATTCAGGATGAAACAGCAGACACATAGAGAGTCAATATCGCCTGTTGTGGTTTCTGCACAACGCGTTTCGGGCATCACGCCCTTCTTCTTGGTGCCTCACTACAACCTGCAGCCAAACGCCACTGCCAGCATTTTAACCAATCACATGCCCTCCAATGGGCCAATCAAACGAATTGTCATCCCCCGCTGAATGTTGGGAGTTGCAGTGCGTTTCTAATGTAATGGCCACAATATCTCGCTGCAAATATCTTGGCATAAAGCCCTGAATGGGCCCCTCAAAGTACCGCTGTTTCAAATCCATCCAAGTGCTGCTCCAAAGGACTCGGCAAATGCCAAACCCCCACGGCCCCCTTACAATCCTCGGGGTGGTGCAGCTCTTCGCGGCTGGGCGGCCGCGCATCATCTTCAAACACAAGTGCCCTATGCACAAGAGCGCACTCAAGCCAGTACTGATTTGTGGCAAAATCTTTATTCAGGATGAAACAGCAGACACATAGAGAGTCAATATCGCCTGTTGTGGTTTCTGCACGACGCGTTTCGGGCATCACGCCCTTCTTCTTGGTGCCTCACTACAACCTGCAGCCAAACGCCACAGCCACCATTTTAACCAATCACATGCCCTCCAATGGGCCAATCAAACGAATTGACATCCCCCGCTGAATGTTGGGAGTTGCAGTGCTCTTCTAATGTAATGGCCACAATATCTCGCTGCAAATATCTTGGCATAAAGCCCTGAATGGGCCCCTCAAAGTACCGCTGTTTTAAATCCATCCAAGCGCTGCTCCAAAGGACTCGGCAAATGCCAAACCCCCACGGCCCCCTTACAATCCTCGGGGTGGTGCGGCTCTTCGCGGCTGGGCGGCCGCGCATCATCTTCAAACACAAGTGCCCTATGCACAAGAGCACACTCAAGGCAGTGCTGATTTGTGGCAAAATCTTTATTCAGGATGAAACAGCAGACACATAGAAAGTCAATATTGCCTGTTGTGGTTTCTGCACGACGCGTTTCGGGCATCACTCCCTTCTTCTTGGTGCCTCACTACAACCTGCAGCCAAACGCCACTGCCACCATTTTAACCAATCACATGCCCTCCAATGGGCCAATCAAACGAATTGTCATCCCCCGCTGAATGTTGGGAGTTGCAGTGCGCTTCTAATGTAATGGCCACAATATCTCGCTGCAAATATCTTGGCATAAAGCCCTGAATGGGCCCCTCAAAGTACCGCTGTTTCAAATCCTTCCAAACGCTGCTCCAAAGGACTCGGCAAATGCCAAACCCCCACGGCCCCCTTACAATCCTCGGGGTGGTGCAGCTCTTCGCGGCTGGGCGGCCGCGCATCATCTTCAAACACAAGTGCCCTATGCACAAGAGCGCACTCAAGCCAGTGCTGATTTGTGGCAAAATCTTTTTTCAGGATGAAACAGCAGACACATAGAGAGTCAATATCGCCTGTTGTGGTTTCTGCACGACGCGTTTCGGGCATCACGCCCTTCTTCTTAGTGCCTCACTACAACCTGCAGCCAAACGCCACTGCCACCATTTTAACCAATCACATGCCCTCCAATGGGCCAATCAAACGAATTGTCATCCCCCGCTGAATGTTGGGAGTTGCAGTGCGTTTCTAATGTAATGGCCACAATATCTCGCTGCAAATATCTTGGCATAAAGCCCTGAATGGGCCCCTCAAAGTACCGCTGTTTCAAATCCATCCAAGTGCTGCTCCAAAGGACTCGGCAAATGCCAAACCCCCACGGCCCCCTTACAATCCTCGGGGTGGTGCAGCTCTTCGCGGCTGGGCGGCCGCGCATCATCTTCAAACACAAGTGCCCTATGCACAAGAGCGCACTCAAGCCAGTACTGATTTGTGGCAAAATCTTTATTCAGGATGAAACAGCAGACACATAGAGAGTCAATATTGCCTGTTGTGGTTTCAGCACGACGCATTTCGGGCATCACGCCCTTCTTCTTGGTGCCTCACTACAACCTGCATCCAAATGCCACTGCCACCATTTTAACCAATCACATGCCCTCCAATGGGCCAATGAAACGAATTGTTATCCACCGCTGAATGTTGGGAGTTGCAGTGCGCTTCTAATGTAATGGCCACAATATCTCGCTGCAAATATCTTGGCATAAAGCCCTGAATGGGCCCCTCAAAGTACCGCTGTTTCAAATCCATCCAAGCGCTGCTCCAAAGGACTCGGCAAATGCCAAACCCCCACGGCCCCCTTACAATCCTCGGGGTGGTGCGGCTCTTCGCGCCTGGGCGGCCGCGCATCATCTTCAAACACAAGTGCCCTATGCACAAGAGCGCACTCAAGCCAGTGCTGATTTGTGGCAAAATCTTTATTCAGGATGAAACAGCAGACACCTTGTGTTTGAAGATGATGCGCGGCCGCCCAGCCTCGAAGAGCCGCACCACTATGTACAGCCATGCCGTGTCATCGCTGGACCATTTGTTAATCACAGCCTGCAAGACAAAAAGAAAGATAAGATGGTGCGTCATGCGTCCAGCAAAGGATAAAGAGAAAGAGTGAGGGAGAGAGAAATAAAGAAAGAGTGAGAGAGAGAGAGGAAGACAAAGAAAGAAAGAGTGAGAGAGAGAAAGAGTGAAAGAGTGAGATACAAGGAACAGAGAAAGAGAGAAACAGTGTGAGAGAGAGGTAGAGAGAGAGAGAAAGAGTGAGAGAGAGGAAGGGAGAGAGAGAAAGAGAGAGAGAGGAAGAGAAACAGAAACAGTGAGAGAGAGGAGAGAAAGAATGAGAGAGAAAGACAGAGAAAGAGTGGGAGAGAGAGAGGAAGACAGAGAAAGAAAGAAAGAGTGAGAGAGAGAAAGACAGAAAGAGTAAGATACAAGGAACAGAGAGAGAGAAACAGTGTGAGAGAGAAGAAGAGAGAGAAAGAGTGAGAGAGGAAGAGAGAGGAAGAAAGAATGAGAGAGAGGAAGAGACAGAGAAAGAAAGAAAGTGCGGGAGAGAGAAAGGAAGAGATGGAGAGGGAGAGGGAGTGTTGACACTGGAGAAAATCTTCGCAGCTCACCTTTGTGCCACTGGTGTGTCTCCAACCACATGCTGGGACATAGTGCAACCTCAAGTTTAGTCATCTGAAAGATAGTATAGAATTAGTAATTGCAGAGTACATACAACTGCATATGCCTAATTCGCTGTTTCGGCAATGCTGCAGCCCATCCACTCCCACTGCTCGGAGGTGTCTGTGCGCTTTTGTGTGCCCAGGCTGCTGCACACTATCCACTCCCACTGCCCAGAGGTGACTGCCGCTGCTGCGGAAAGAAGCCTCTCTGCTCACCTTCTGCCACTGGCGTGTGTGTAAGAGGGTGCACCACGCATTGAAGCAACTTTTACAGGCGTTGTCAGGATGGCTTTGCATCATCGCAGGTTCTACACGCATTCAGCTGTGGTGGTGTTGGGGGGACGTCGATTTGTTAATCACAGCTTGTTAGATAAAAAGCAAGCTATGATTGTGCATCATGCGTCCATCAAAGGAGAGAGAAAGAGAGAGAGAGAGAGAGAGAGAGAGAAAGAAATAGTGAGAGGAAGACAGAGAGAAAGACAGAAAGAGTGGGAGTGAGAGGAAGAGAGAGAGAGAGAGAGAGAAAAAGAAAGAAAGAGTGAGAGGAAGACAGAGAGAAAGAGTGAGAGACCAAGAGGGAGAGAAACAGTGAGATAGAGGAAGAGAGAGAGAGAAAGAGTGATAGAGAGGAAGAGAATGAGAGAAAGAGTGAGAGAAAGTAAGAGAGAGAAAGAAAGAGTGAGAGAGAGGAAGACAGAGAAAGAGAGAAAGAGTGAGATAAAAGGAAGAGAGAAAGAGAGAAACAGTGTAATAGAGGAAGAGAGAGAGAAACAGTGTGAGAAAGAGGAAGAGAGAGAAAGAGAGAAAGAGTGAGAGAGAGCCAAAGAAACCTCCTCACCCATTGTGTACATGCGGCGCAGCGGAGCTCCCAATTTAAGTTGAGTGTTGATTTCAGGTTGGCCATGCATCATCGCAGGCCTGCTAGACAAAAAGCAAGATAAGATTGTGCATCAGGCGTCCATCAAAGGAGAGAGAAAGAGAGATAGAGAGAGAAAGAAAGAGTGAGAGGAAGACAGAGAGAAAGACTGTGAGAAAGAGGAAGAGAGAGAAAGAGAGAAACAGTGTGAGAGGAAGAGAGAGAGAGTGTAAAGGAGAGAAAGGAAGAAATGAAGAGGGACAGTGAGTGCCCATACTGTGGACACAACCCTCACAGCTCCCTTTTATGCCACTGCTGTGTCTCCAACCTTGCGCCAGGATCTAGTGGAGCCCTAAAGCTCCGACATCTGAAACATAGTACAGAATTAGTAATGGCAGAGTATGTACGACTGTGTATGCCTAAATCGCTGTGCCGCGTTTCTGCATCCAGGCTGTTGCACCCCATCCACTCCCACCACCAAGATGTATTTGCCCACTGCTGTGCACCCAGGCCTCACTGCTCACCTTTTCGTGGACAGGACACCCTCCACATCATGCAGCCATGCTCCGTAAGCCTACAAGTCTTACATTTGGAGCTGCGTCTTGATTTTTCCATGGCAGAGTACATATTAGTGCACTTATCATCATCGCAGTTTGCACACCCGCTCAGTCCTTTCGGTGCCACTAACTCTGTGACCAGTGAGGCCACATTTGAGATGTCATAAGTGATGTCATCAGTGATGTCACTGACCATGTCATGAGTGATGTAATATGTGACGTCACCAGCATTGCATTGCAGGGGAGTGAGTTATAGTTAGCTCAACTAACTATAACGGCCAAATTTCTATGGTTTTGTGCGAGTGAAATGTGCAACTAACTATAACGTCCCTGAAACCTATGTTTTTATTCAGTGAATATATATATATATATATACACACATATGTACCTTTACCATACAAGATATATATTACCTACTGGCGGTCGCCAGTAGGTAGTTATAGTTAGGACCCCTTTTCCATAGGAAATCCGCAACATTCTATTTTGAATAACTTTGGCGCCGGTCGATGAATCCTCGCAAATCTCTCAAAATAGGTGGGGCGCTACGCTCCGCTCCTACCCTGAAAGTCTCGGGGGGATTCGTCAAGCGGGGGCTGAGATAAAAGGGGGGTCCCAAAACGCGTTTTTCCCATGCATTTTTCCATAGGACCTTTAGAACGAGCTACAGCCCGAACGGCTGAACAAAATTACTAGAAATTTGGCAGAGAGGTAGTCCCTAGGTCAAGGAAGTGCCTTTTGTAGGTTTGGTGTAAATCTGTTCAGTAGATTCTGAGAAAATAGCCTTTAAATCAATATATATATCTGATCCCGCTTACGGTACGCTTACCGTACGCTTACCGTAAGCGTACGGTGGCGTGCGCGAGCGCGATTCTGATTGGCTCTTAGATCTTAGTAAACATTCGAATCGGCCGAAACCAGGAAGCGGTGTCCGCCATTTTGTCTCTCGCACTGAGTGTTATTTATCAAACATGATGGCCAAAAACATGTTACGGGGCTGTTTTGACAACTCCCTCCCACATAGTCATGTTGAGGGAGTCCCCAAACATCCCCCAAGAGCAAAAACGGTTTTATTTTTTTTTCGGCAATTTCGCCGAGTACGCTTACCGTACGCTTACCGTAAGCGTACGGTAAAAAAATAAAAATAAAAAAAACACTATCCACACTTACCCCACCCCCTGTGCTTTTGGTGGCCGCAGGCCACCAATTGTGCAGGGAATATTAATAGTGAAAAAAAACGTAATTTTGGCAACATGAAATTATAAAATCGAAATAAAAAAACACTATCCACATTGACCCCACCCCCTGTGCTTTTGGTGGCCGAAGGCCACCAAATGTACAGGGCTTATTAAAGTTGATAAAAACCGTGCACGGAACGAACTGCGCTAAGTGGGCGCGCACGCCTCGAATGGCGTAAAGTAACTTAGCATTTAAAAAACCGTACAAATTCACTGAAAAAACCATAGGTTTCACACACGTTATAGTTAGGAATTAGCATTTAAAAAACCTTGCAAATTCACTGAAAAAACCATAGGTTTCACACATGTTATAGTTAGCGGAAATTTTACTGATAAAAAACCTGTGAAATTGCCCCGTTATAGTTAGTGCTGGCAACTATAACTCACGCGACCGCAATCTTCTGCTGATGACATATGTGTCTTTATGAAAAAAAAATATTTGTAAAATATGTATAGCTAAAAATGTATGGAAGAAGACATGGGCAAATAAGTGTCTAAATACAGTATTAGCATCAGCAGAGGATTGCGGTCGCGTGAGTTATAGTTGCCAGCACTAACTATAACGGGGCAATTTCACAGGTTTTTTATCAGTAAAATTTCCGCTAACTATAACATGTGTGAAACCTATGGTTTTTTCAGTGAATATATCGATATATACACATACACAAGATATATATTATATATATATACATATATATGTGTGTATATATATATATATATATATATATATATATATATATATATATATATATATATATACATAAACAAATCGTTACGACGTTTTCACAAGAAACGATGCCATGGCCGCAAAAATTATCTCAGCGTGATTTTAATCTGACGGTCTATGTCACTGTATATATACATATATACATATATACATATATACATATATACATATATATATATATATATATATATATATATATATATATATATATATATATATATATATATATATATATATATATATATATATATATATATATATATATATATATATATATATATATATATATATATATATATATTACCTACTGGCGGTCGCCAGTAGGTAGTTATAGTTAGGACCTATTTTCCATAGGAAATCCGCAACATTCTATTCCCAATAAGTCTGGCGCCGGTTAACGAATCCTTGCGAAATTTTCCAAACTTTTGGCCAGCTCCGCTCTGCTTCTACCCTGAAAGTTTTGTGGTGATTTGTCAAGCGGGGGCCGAGAAAAAAGGGGGGTCCCAAAACGTGTTTTCCCCATGCAATTTCCCATAGGATCTGTTGTCGCAGCTACAGCCCGAACCGCTGAACGGAATGACACCAAATTTGGCAAAGAGGTAGTCCTCAGTTAAGACTCATGGCTTTTGCATAAATGGTGAGAATCAGTTCAGTAGTTCCTGAGAAAATTAGAGTTAAAAGTACATAAATATCTATGGCCGCGGAGGATCCACGGACCGTACACGCTCCGTATGCGCACCCTCCCCGAACCGAACGCGCACCCTCCTGATCGCACGCAGAATGCTAATTGGCTGTCGAGTGTCTCTCTACATTCGAAACCAGGAACTGTTGGCGGCCATTTTCTGCCTCGGTAGAAGCAAGGCTGAAGAAGCAAGGGGAATAAGTGTGTAAAACATATAAAGGGGGCAGAGTGGAAATACTCTGACCCTCTAGAGGTGCTTAGGGGGTCCCAGAAGGAACACCTAATTTTATTTTAAAAAAGACAAGAAATCATTGGTTGTATGACTACTTTGTACACTGAAAGGTAAGGGTGTATATTTCTGTTTTTTAAAAGTAGGATTCTTATTGGTTAACAAAAACAGATTGTAAGGAACATTATATATGATTATCTGATATGTTGAAAAGTGAAGCACACTTCCTCTCTTGTGTAGGAACACTGTGTGCTGAACTTCTGACCTGTGTGCTTAGTGCAGTGTTCCATGACCTGTTTCTTTGGTAACAGGCAGAAGGCAGATTGGGGAAAGAGTTGAAATGTCTTTCAGTTGGAAAGAGTTGAAATTTTTAACCAATAGAAATGTGTGTTTGCTTTTGAGTTTATGTGTGAAGGATTGCGATTTGATGTTTACATGTATATGTGTGGAAAATGAAAGGGAAACTTTTCCATTCTTTGTTTTTGCTGAGAGGTGCACAGTGCAGAGATTCTGTAAAAGAAAATATGGTGAGTGACTGATATACTTCTTAATCTACAAAAGAACTTGAAAGATGAGTTATTTAATTGTGAGGGGATGTATGTAGACTATTTTGATTGTAATCAGACTAATTTATTTCTCCTGCTAAAGTGTAGGGAGTACTTTTTTTCTCTACAATCTTATTGACAGTGTGTGTGCATGTAGAAACCATTCTGTGATAAGCATTTGTGTTTTTCATGTGTTTGCAGGCAGATAACTGTGCTGTTTTTATATTTTGGCAGAATTAGAAACCAGTCATTGTTTATGAATTTGTGAAATGAGTTATGTTATGTTTCTATACTAAAATGTAGTACTACTTCAAGATGAAGAAATGTGTTTTGGTATAGTGCAAGGGATAGTGTTTTGTCTAGAATCACACAGTGAGTCTGTGTGCATTTGGGAACCACTGTGAGAGAAGCATTTGGTAAAATCGTGTATTTGCTGACAGATAACTGTTTTAACCTGTCATATTGTCAAGTTTTAGTAGCATTAGAAGACAGTTATGGCTTATGATTTGATTAAATGAGTCAGGCTTTGACAGAAAAGTGCAGTCCAGAAATATGTAGATTTTGTGCAGTTGCCTTACCACTTGCACTGCAGTGAATGAGTTTTGGTAAACTCCTAGGGATAGTGGTGCTTGTCTAGAATCACAGTGTGAGTTAGTGTGTATTTGGGATCAGTGTGAGAAAGGCATTTGGTGACATCATGTATTTTCTGACAGATAACCTTTTTAAAACCTGTCATGTTGTGAAGTTTTAGTAGCATTAGAATCCAGTCTTTGCTTATGCGTTGATTAAATGAGTCATGCCTTGACACTGATGTGCTGTACTTAAATATGTAGATTGTGTTCAGTACCATTAACTCTTCTAGACTAGTGAATGAGTTTTGGTAAACTCCTAGGATAGTGTTGATTGTCTAAAATCACACTGTGAGTCTGTGTGCATTTGGGTAAGGATTGTGAGAGAAGCATTTGGTAACATTGTGTATTTGCTGACAGATAAATGTTTTAAAACCGGTCATGTTGTCAAATTTTAGTAGCATTAGAAGCCAGTCGTTGCTTATGCTTTGATTAAATGAGTCAGGCTTTGATACAAAAGTGCAGTCCTGAAATATGAAGATTGTGTGCAGTTCCCTTACCACTTCCACAGTAGTGAATGATTTTTGGTAAACTCCTAGGTATAGTGGTTGTTTTCTAGAATCACACTGTGAGTCTGTGTGCATTTGGGAACCACTGTGAGAGGAGCATTTGGTAACATCGTGTATTTTTTTAGCAGATAACTCTTTTAAAACCTGTCATGTTGTCAAGTTTTAGTAGCATTAGACGCTAGTCTTTGCATATGCATTGATAAAATGAGTCAGGGTTTGACACTAAGGTGCAGTACCATGTACTATTCTGTTCACTGTGGCGGAACTGAAAATTTTAAAGTTTTACCTAAGCACTGTCCTAGAAGTAGTCTGATTATTTAGTCAGTTTCTAAGTACCAAATAGATTGCTTCAAATTTCTATGCAGTATGCATGTAGTGTTCTAACATACTATACACTTGTCTTTTACACCTTCAATTCCCTAGTCAGTATCCATACACTTCCAGGAAACACCCTGTCACTCCCTTTGCAGTCCTCTAGAGACCCATTCAACAGCATGTACTAATCCATTCACTGTGCCAAAACCCAAACACTTATAAATTCACCAAGACACTCTCTTTCCAGTACTCTAATGATTCAGTCACTGCCTAAGTATTCATGCACCGAGCCAGGTCTTAGCACATGGACTTCTTCAAACCCCTATCCACTATGCATGCAGTCTTCTAACCACCTAGACACTTGTCTTTCACACTTTCAATTTCCTAGTCAGTATCCATACAGTCCAGCAAATATCTTGTCACTGCCTTTGCACTCCTCTAGTGACCCATTCAGTACCAAGTACTAATCCATTCCCTGTGCGAAAAGCCTAGAACTTATAAATTCACCTAGGTACTCTCCTTGCTGTACTCTAATCATTCAGTCAGTACCCAAGTAGTCATGCAGTGAGCCAGGCCTTAGCACATGGACTGCTTTAAATGCCTATGCAGTATGGATGCAGTCCTCTAATCACCGACACAGTTGTGTTTCACACCTTCAATTCCCTAGTTAGTATTCATACTCTTCTAGTAAACACCCTGTCACTCACCAAGTGTGTCTCCTTATAGTATTGTAATCATTCAGCCAGTTAGCATGTAGAGTTTTAGTGAGGTAGGCTTTAGGGCATGAACTGCTTCAAAGTAGTATGCACTATGCATGTAGTGTTTTAACCATCGTCACATTTGTGGTTCAGGGACATATTTTCTTAGTCAGTATTTATATAAAATGTGTTTGTGCAGTAATGGAACAGTATAATTTTGAAAGTTATTAATATACATTTATTTGTGATTCTTTTTTACAGTTACAGAATAGGAGTGTTTCTCATCTGTTTGCACTCTTCTTGTGCAAGATTGTTCGGATGAAGGGTCCTTAGGAGTTTCATCATACTTGCCGTGCCGTACGAGTATTTCTTGTTAGGATCCCTTTGTGACAGAACTCTTTTGCAAATCTTGCACGTGACCAAGGTGGCATTGGTCTTTGTTTGCCCCTTGGGAAAAGTAAAAAATGTCCTCACCACTGAAGAAAAACGTTGTGGGCGTGGTGCCTTCTGCAAAAAAAATTCCTCAGATTCAGTAAATATTTTAAAGAGGCAACATTTACAGTTTTTGTAAGTTAAACTTATAAAATTTTGTTAGCTGTATGCATTTTATATATCTGTGATTTGTTTCTTGTTGTATTTTGTTGAGAATAGCATGTTTTTTTTTTTTAACAATCTTTCTGATTTTTCCAGGTCTGTCGTCGACATCCATGGTCCACCTTGTTGTTTTGTATTATTGTTGATACATTTTGTTTATTAGTTTATCGTTCATATATATGTTAATAAAAAAATAAAGTTTGAAAATAGTTTATCGTTTACATATTTATGATTATAAAAAATAAAGTTTGAAAAAAAATTAATAAAGTTTTTGGTTGTTCTCTTAACTGCTGTGTGACTCTTTCTTGTTCTTATTACTGTTATTTGATGGAGTCCAACATGGTGTTAAATTTTGGGCCACTTATCGCTGGAATACTGGTGATATCTGCAGTTTGCACCAACTTCTGAATAGTGTGTTAGATTTATCTCAACTTTACTTCCGTTAAAGTGCTGATAAGGAAATGGAGACTAGCCTTTCCCGTGCAAAAAGCCACAAGGTGCACCTTTCCGATTTATTCTAAATACTAAAATCCAGTATTGAATTGCACTGAGGTATTGGCTGCACTTACAGTGTTCACACAAAATCTATTAAGAAATCTCATTGTATTTATATTGATTGGGAATAGTGCGTCAGGTGCTGAATCTTGACGAGATACACTGCTCAGTTCGTATATTGTTCTGCACACGAAAAAAATCACATCACAACTTTCACACCAATTGCAATGCGAAACAAATTCCGGCAATAAGACACGTTAGCACCAGGGATTTTATACCTGCTTTCTGTTGGTGTTAAGCAGGACAACTACCTGCACCATGAAAGGGAACACAGCCAAGAGCCACACCAGAACACCCACCGGTGCCATAGAGTCAATGAGCATGATACAGGGATACCCATGAGGGCCAGAAGACTCATCTCAACAACTCCAGGACCGCCAATGCCCCCCAAACCCACATCTTAGCAAGTGTGTCCCTGTGGTCATTGTCTTAGCATGATAGGCACAATCCCTGCAACATCACAGTGTGCTGTCAACTCAGCGTTGGCAGTGAGCCTGGACGTGTAGCTTCGCAAGCATCCTCCTGCATGCACAACTGGCATGTGCTGGTCTGGTGTTCACAGGTCAGTGCAGGGGTGTGCCTATCCGGCAAGGGGAACGGGGTGTCTCTGTGTTCTGGTGTGGCCTGCTACAATAGCCGCAGCAGTCGATGTTGTAACGTGGCATGCACCACCTCCAAACGGCACTGTGATGGTGTTGTTGGAATGTAGCAGGACATGTGCAAATAGGCATTACAATGGTGTGCCGTACGAGTGCACGAGATACAACAGTGGACCATACAAAAGAGTGGGGGCTCGTGGGAGGGAGGAGCAGCCGTTTGGCAACATAACACACAGTGAACTCGACCATGTGCCACATGCTGGGCATCTCATCCATGATGACCACAGTTGCAGACATCCCACAACACCAACGACTGGCCTTTGTACACATCCTGTATGAATGCAGCGTGGTTTTCACTTCTATGCTCGTTCAGTGGTGTGATGTTGGCGGGTTGTGTGACTTGTGCTCCTTGTTGGTGTGTTTCATTTTGGCCATTGTTAGTCTATATGTGTGTTGTACTTAATTGTGCATGTGTGCCATTCTGCCCATCTCCGCCCCCCCCCACTCCCTGCTTCTTCCTCTTCCTGGTGCTGTTGTGTCTATATAATTTTGTTGCTCCACACATAAATACATGTAAAGAATCAATTAGAATAGTTCCTTGATTCTTTTAGGTTTCAAAACTTCTCTATTGGTTTCTTTTTAATTTTCCATATAAACCGTTTTTTTAAATTCAACAACACATAGAAGTCAGAAGTGCAACATATTCTATCAACACACTTTCTAGAACATTCTACAACACGTGCAGGTTAAAAGTTCATCAATTTTTTATAACTTAATGATATTTTTTTTCTAACATTTTCTTGAACATTTAACGACACTTGCAGGTTAAAAGTTGACGATTGTTTTTAGTTCGAGCAGTGCCTTCCAAATGCAAGTAGCAGGTGTGGTTGAGCTGAGCAAATTTTATCCTATGATATGTACTCCACGTTGAAACTGCTTTTTCTTAACCAAGCATAAAGATGCTTTTCCACAAAACTAATGTGCACCCTACTTTTAAAAAAGAATGCTTTTCATGATATCTTTAGAGATAAGTTATAGATAGGAATTAGCATTTAAAAAACCTTTGAAATTCACTGAAAAAACCATAGGTTTCATGCACATTATAGTTAGGAATTGGCATTTAAAAAACCTTTGAAATTCACTGAAAAAAACTTAGGTTTCAGGCACGTTATAGTTAGGAATTAGCATTTAAAAAACCTTGGAAATTCACTGAAAAAATCATAGGTTTCAGGGACGCTATAGTTAGCTGGACATTTCCCTCGTACAAAACCCTAGTAATTCCCCTGTTATAGTTAGTTCAGCTAACTATAACTCGCGCCCCCGCAATGTACTGCTGATGACGTCACATATTACATCACTCATGACATGGTCAGTGACATCACTGATGACATCACTGATGACATCTCAAATGACATCACTGATGACATCACTGATGACATCATCCATTGAGTATGTGTTTCTGAACAGTTTTAATATGTTTAATATATAGGGAAAGGCCTGTTGAAGAATAAGTGGGTGTACAAGTGTGTGAATGGATGATTTTCTAGGTGCGTAACTGACTCTATAAGTGAGTCATTAAATGTATCTTACTGCAGACTAGTGACTAAACTGTGTGAATGTCTGTATGTGTTTCATGCACGTTATAGTTAGGAATTGGCATTTAAAAAACCTTTGAAATTCACTGAAAAAAACATAGGTTTCAGGCACGTTATAGTTAGGAATTAGCATTTAAAAAACCTTAGAAATTCACTGAAAAAACCATAGGTTTCAGGGACGCTATAGTTAGCTGGACATTTCCCTCGTACAAAACCCTAGTAATTCCCCTGTTATAGTTAGTTCAGCTAACTATAACTCGCACCCCCGCAATGTACTGCTGATGACGTCACATATTACATCACTCATGACATGGTCAGTGACATCAGTGATGACATCACTGATGACATCTCAAATGACATCACTGATGACATCATCCATTGAGTATGTGTTTCTGAACAGTTTTAATATGTTTAATATATAGGGAAAGGCCTGTTGAAGAATAAGTGGGTGTACAAGTGTGTGAATGGATGATTTTCTAGGTGCGTAACTGACTCTATAAGTGAGTTATTAAATGTATCTTACTGCAGACTAGTGACTAAATTGTGTGAATGTCTGTATGTGTCTGTGTGTTGGTGTATAAGTGGCTGCATGGTTTTTTGAATAGCTATATGAGTTTCTATATGGGTTATTGATTGGTTGTCTGAGTATCTGTATGGGTGCCTGAGTGTTTGTGTGGGTAGGGTGTGTGTGACTCTGTGACTAGATGTGTGAGTGGGTGATTCAGTGGGTGCATGTTTTAAGAGTGCATCTGTGATAGACTGTATGGTTGGGTGACTGTATGTAAGAGTGTGTTATTGATTGAATGTATATCTCAGTTGTACATGTGTCAGTAACTACATATGTGAAACGCAGTGTATATGTGTGTGAGAGTATATAACTATCTATATGTGAGAGTGTGTGATTTTGGGAGTGGCTGTTTGCGCCATAGTGCAAGTATATCTGTGTCATGTGCTGTTTGTTTTTCTGCAGGAAGACACAGAATTTGTTAGTATTTTTATGAGTAAGTGAACTTGAGTGTGTTTAACTGTATAGGTTAGTAAATTGGACTGTGAATAATTATTTGCATGACTGACTAGATGTGTCAGTACCTCAATGGATGTTTGGCGGTGCGTGAGTGTCTATATAGGTGTATAAATGCACAGAGTGACTGTAAGTATGAGTGACTGTACAGGTGAGTTAGTGGACATGTATGTAGACCTAAAAGTCAATGAGTGGGTGTGTAGTTATTGGTATTGGAGTATCTATGGTTGTCAAAATGGCCGTTTGAAATTTTTAGTCGGTGTATCAAAGGTTATATTAGGGTGTGAGAAGGTGCACTAATTTGTCACATTTGAGATGTCATCAGTGATGTCATGAGTGATGTCACTGACCATGTCATGAGTGATGTAATATGTGACGTCATCAGCAGTGGATTGCGTACGCGCGAGTTATAGTTAGCTGAACTAACTATAACGGGGGAATTTCAATGTTTTTTTATGAGTGAAATGTCCAGCTAACTATAACATGTGTGAAACCTATGTTTTTTTCAGTGAATTTTCAAGGTTTTTTAAATGCTAATTCCTACCTATACCGTGTGTGAAACCTATGGTTTTTTCAGTGAATTTGCAAGGTTTTTTAAATGCTAATTCCTAACTATAACGTGTGTGAAACCTATGGTTTTTTAAGTGAATTTGCAAGGTTTTTTAAATGCTAATTTATGAATGTATTATTATATTTTTTAAATATTTATTTTACAATAAGCTACCTATGTATATAGTTATAGATTGACTGTGTCCTGTAATATGGAATGGCTCAGCACTTTTTTTTTAAATTTGGATAAAGTTGAACAGCATAGTTAATATCTTCTATAAAGTTATAAACACGCATGCGTACGTGCTCCACGTGCGCATGCGTACGTCGTGCGTGCTCCGTACGCGCATGCACGTGTGCTCCGTACGCGCCTGCGCACGTGCTCCGTGCACGCACGGTGCGCGCACGGCAAGTCATGCGATTAAGAAACAACACTTTTCATTGGTTTATGGTAGTTTCAGGTCATGTGATTAAGAAACAACACTTTTCATTGGTTTATAGTAGTTTCAGTTTCAGAAACTTCCAACACCACACCCACTTCCATCATTATTTCTTCTGATTCCCTGGGAGAAGGAGCTGAGCAGCTTTTCCTAGACTCCAGTACTTGAGAATGGCAGAGCAGCAGTCATCTTCTGGGAGTGAGCAGGAGACCCTTGTGCTACAGAGACAGAGGAAACAGAAATACTCTTTTGTATGGCAATTTTTTACATTTCCAGAGGGGCAGAAGAAGGTGAATGCTCCAAAAGTCACCTGCACTATTTGTGGTGTTGTCTTATCAAGAGGAGATCCTAAAAAGAAATACTCTTTTAGTATTTTCACTATGGTCAGGCATGTTAAAGGAGTACATCCTGTGGCTTTTGCTCAAGCTGCTAGAGACAACCCTCCAGCAGCTCAGCCGAGCACATCTGCAGCAGCTCAGCCGAGCACATCATCGGCAGCTCAGCCGAGCACTTCATCTGCGGCGGCAGCTTCACCCTCCTTCTGTTCCTCTGGATATGCACCCTCTGTTCAAGAGGGTGCATATACGGTGCAATGCGTGCAATGCTCTTCTCTCTTATGTTGACACCAGCATTCCCCTAATAAAGAGCAATATACAGCAGCACACATGCGGCACCCCATAATTTTTTTCATTTTTTTGTTCCTCTGTTCCTCAATTAACACAACGGCTCTTTTTAGAGCCACCTAACATCTGAACACTTAAATTTAATTTTTAATTCTATTTTTGTAATGATTTTTTTCCGCCGCGTACCTCGCGATTTAAAAAAAAAAAAAAAAAATCAGCCTTCGGGGTCCTTCGGGGTCCTTCAGGGACCCCCTGACAAAAGCTAGGGGGTCATTAACTCTGTACCCTGCCCCCTTTTCACGTTCTCCACCTTTCTTTTTCACTGTCACACACTTCCTGATTTCGACCGATTCGAATGTTGACTGACATGTAACCACCAATCACAATTACGCTCGTGCACGGTGCGCGCACGGTGCGCGCACGGTGCGCGCTTATAGATATTTATGTACTTTTAACTGCAATTTTCTCAGGAACTACTGAACAGATTGACACCATATATGCAAAAGGCACATCCCTGACCTGAGGACTACCTCTTTGCCAAATTTCAAGTAATTCTGTTCAGCCTTCGACTAAAGGTCCTATGGGAAAATGCATGGGGAAAACGTGTTTTGGGACCCCCCTTTTTTCTCAGCCCCCGCTTGACGAATCACCCCGAGACTTTTAGGGTAGGAGCTGAGCGGAGCGCCCCATTAGTTTTGAAAATTTCGCGAGGATCCATCAACCGGCGCCAAAGTTATTCAAAATAGAATTTTCAGATTTCCTATGGAAACACGGTCCTAACTATAACTATCTACTGGCGACCGCCAGTAGATAATATATATATGTAGTAACCCTGACAATATTACTTACCATGCCTTCAAAAGGCATGCGTGGTAGTGGTAAAGGCATAAAATATCCTATCTGTGTGGTAAGGCATGCGCGGTAAAGGATACGTGGTAAACGCATTGTGTAGTAAAGATTGCATGGTAACGGTGCAACACCTATTTCCCCCACAAAATATATCCCATTTATGTTTTCGTGGTCTTTCTGGCAACACTGTTTAGACTCTACTGGATAGTACTTTAGTGTATGAACTCAAGATGTTGCCAGTTTGCAATAAAAAACACTTTGTAAATGAAGCATAGAGATCATATCACAAAATGTTGTTCCTTTTTCATAACTATATGTTTTAAACTAGTAGATGATACATATTTATGAATCCAATCTTGTTTACGGAGCATGTAATGAATTTCATGAACTCAGAAACTTAGAAAACTGCTGTTCCTTCTCAACGTAGTTATTCAAGACAAATAGGGCGTGTCAATTACATGCCATGGATGTGAGGATCAACCAGTTTCTGTTCTGATTGCAGGCTGGGATGTACAGCCTTTTTATTTTTTCTTCAGACATCTAAATAATGTTATAAAAAGGACTTGAGTTTGGTTGTTTTGACTGAGCTTTGTTACCGCCTGTCTGCATTATTTAATTTGCAATTAATCGTTCTTTGTTTTAGTTTATCTAAAATAAATGCTATTCAAATAGATGCACGATTGAGGATTAAACCTGAATATAATAAGTGACTGCAAACTAAATTATTGAAATCTTTTAAGAAGATGGAAATCCTCTGAAATGACATTGAAAGTCAGTCCCATTACAGTGAACGCTCACTATTCCTACATTGTTGTTTCAGATGTTCTCTGGAATAAATCATCAAGTTTTCTCTATTGCTGAGGTGTCAAGCAGAAGTGAGGAGCAGTCCTTTTTTCTACCCCCATGAATATGCACAAGGAGACTAAGGGGCATATTCACAAGGAGCTATCACCGAATTAACAGAACTTTGTCGCAGCCAAAGTCGTGGTAAATCTACCTCCCCATTCACAAGCTGGTGCAAACAGCCACCAGCACCAGTAAATCCCCGATAGTAGCCGCAAAAAACATAATCACAAATGACCCGCGCAACTATCGCTAATAAGATGCAGAGTGGGCGTTTCCGTGCCAAAAGCCACGACAACATCACACCGCAACATTCTCAACGACCAGCCAGATCTGCGGTAAAAATACAAACAGGCGATAAGGCACATTAGCACCAGGAAATCTACATCTGCTCTGACCTGATGTAAAGTCGGACGCCAGCCTGCACCACAAAAGGGAGCACAGCCCAGGGCCACATCGGAAGGGCAACAGATGCCATGGAGCCACCCATCATGCTGCCCGGACACCAAAGAGGGCAACAACACCCACTGACACCACCCCAGGACCACAACGCACACCCGGGACACCCCGCGGACCACCACAGACGCAGCGCAGACAAAGACAGCGGACCCCCAGGAAGCGTACCAGACGCACAGACCCAACCTCTGACAATGTCACCGTCCACCACAAGCTGAAAGGGAGAACCATCCCATGCATCCTGACCATCATCACCTAACAGACCTACGGCACCGACACAGCGAACAACCAACATCCCACCCACACCAAGCTGCTGGCTTGGCTGCACCTGTTGGCCCCTGGCACACCCAACCAACACCCGGCAAAGTCAGGGGAGTCTCATAGCCAGCCACATCCAAGTCCCTGACACTGTCCTGGACATCACCATCACCCTGGTACCCCAGTCCCCATACGTCCAACACAATGCGCAGGTCACCCTGGAGACCAAGCAAGGACCATACGCTATAGCAGGATGCACGCACGTGTTGTGGACAACCCACAGCACACATGTCCTACCTGTGCCCCCTGGTGACACAGCACACAATCACCGCAACAGAAAGCACACGTCCCACCCCAATGTGCAGGCAACAACAGAACACCTTGGAGACTCCAAGAATGTTACCTTGAAATACACAGCCAGTGTGCATGATTTCTTCACCCTCCGACAGTCCATCATCAACCAACGTACCCAGGATGGCAACAAGTGAAATGCACAGCCAATTGGCAAGTTCCAAATGAACACCCCACTCAACTCAACTCCACAATCATGCAAATCACAACTCTGGCAATGCACACATCAAAAAATCCCAACCAACATGCACAACAACATGCCCACCCACCAGACACGACAGAACAACTCACAATGGTTGCCTGGCCAAGCCGTGAACATGAACCACCAATAGCATGGCACCTCAGCCACACATCAGCTGAATGTGGGGAGAGGTGGCAAACAGGCATGTGTGAAGGATGCAGTAGTACCATGATTGGGAAAGTACACAATGCCAAGAGTGGCGGAGATGTGCTGGACAGACCGCGGTATGCAGCACACACCCATATCCATGGCGACATACACCTCTGGTGTATGGAGTGTAGTGGACAGTAAACGCAACCATGTCACCACAGTCAGTGGGGGACCACGCTGAAATCTTGCCTGTTACGCTCCCTAAGCGTGACCAGAGTGGGATGGCCCGGCATACGCCATGCCAGCGTAGGGGTGTGAATAAGAAGCATGTAGCCATGGGCATGGGCCTCTTCCGGAAAGCTCAACATCTCTGCCAGGGCGGCGCCTCTCAACCCGCCACGAGGCCGACGCCGTCCTCTTGAGCAGAGTTGCCTGCAATGCTGTGTGCCTGCCGGACCCCGGGCACGCTGGACCACGAACCCGTCAGGCCCGCCCATGCGCAGCCAGGCCTCACTGATTACCTGCTGACACCGGCGTGTGTCAAGGAGGCCCACCATGATCCGGCACAAGCTCCAGGCCTGAGTCCCGCGACCTTGGCAGCCTCCTCAGACCATCATGGCCTCCACGACACAGGCTCGCTTTACTCCTTTTTCGTTGACGTACTCTACTGCCGTCTCAGGCTTACTCTTCAGCCCAGTAGGTCCCATATATGAAACTGTGTCCTGAGTCATGAATTGCAGTGACCCCAAATCCGGGCCAGCGGCAACAGCACCAGGCCCCACCTGATCAGTGAGGCATAGTTCCATATGGACTTCTTGCGACATGTGGTGCCACTAACCCTGTTCAACGCCAGCCGGCGACACATGGTGCCACTAACCCTGTTCAACGCAAGCCGGCAACACGTGGGGCCACTAACCCTGTTCAACATCAGCCGGCGATACGTGGATGAGGGATCAGGACAACCCTGTAGACCAGTAGGTCCCACGTCCAGCACCTGGGCGCAAATCACGAATGGCAGAGTCCACACCAGTGGTCGCACGGAGAGGAGTAAGAGGAAGATGTGGCTCAGTCTGGACAAAACCCGGGTCACATACACGGAGGTGTCCAAACCCGTGGTGCCACTGAACCTGAATTACGCAGGCTGGTGGGGCCATCCAACCTATACCGTTGACACTCGGTGAATGGGCCATGCTGACCACTGCCTCAGGCCTACACCACGGTCAGGTTGGTCACACATTTGGAACTGAGTCTTCATTACACCATTGCAGTGAACACCATTTAAGGCATAGAACAAGTCACTATACCCCCTTCGATGTGGTGCCAACAAGGCTGTGCATGGCATCAAAACCACACGTGTCTGTGGGCCTATGCGAAATACTGCCCTCGGCCTACGCTGCGCACGAGTGGGTCACAGATTTGGAACTGAACATCAGTTATTCAAAAGGCAGAATACATGTCCACGCACGGAGAGGTGTAAGAGGATGATGCATTGCAGTCTGGAGGGAACAGGATCATTGTTACGGAGGAGATCTAACACTACCGACAACTACCCTGGTGTCACTAACTTTGTGCCTCGCCAGCCAACGACACGTGGGTGTGGGCCACTGTGACTGCTGCCTCCGGCCTACACTGCGGTCCAGTATGTCACAGTCTTGATTTAGCAATGGTGGAGTTCATGTCAGTGTACCGGCATCTTCGCAGACTGCATCCCCGCTTAGCACCTGCACCACTAAGTCTGTTACCCAACCTTCACGGACACTCTCTGGTCGCACATTGGTGGCGTCTGAGTCTATGGCCTAGGGGCTTTTTTCATCCTCATGTAGCTGATACCGAATTGGTGGTGAAAACTAGGCTGGCGCTTTCCACTCCTCCATTTGCTGCTGCCTGATGACATCAGACCTTCCGCATCATGCCCTAGAGGAGACCTTCCTCTGTCACCCGCAAGCCTACACTACATTCAACTTGGACATCGATGAGGACCCGCCCAATGTGCGTGGACCGACCTCAGTGCACCGCAAATCACCGTCCTGTGGCCTGGTGCCTGTGCCAGCCACAGTGCATCCGGGGCCACTTACTCTGTGCTGCTCAAGGTCTGGGACCCCGTCTTATGATATATTGGATGACCTCATTGACGGTAGTCTTGGGGTCATCAACACCATGTGTCTGTGGTCTTGCACTGTCTGCAGCCTCTGGCCTCAACTGCGGGCCACCAGGGCCCACACATAAATTCGGGTCCTGACTGGCCCGGACATGGCTTCACCGCAGGTGGCACATGCCACCGCCGCAATGACTACCTCCAACCGCCATCTGCCAGAGTTGATACGGTGGTCCTGACAGATCTACAAAGTTGCTCAGACCTGTCATGGATGCCATCATCGGTCTGATACCCTGCTCAGCACTCCAGGTGCCAGTGACTCAGTGCGCCGCAAGCCATTGTCCATTAGTGATTGAGTTTTGTACTGTGGAGATGTTGCGCAGCTATCTCACCTCATGCAGTGGGGTGTACCTGGGACTATGATGGGGAAGATGTGTCAAATGTGCCTACAGGAGATGGCACAGACAATGGGAGGGCAACATCCCCAAGGCAGGAATGCAGACTGGTGGTGGTAGTCAAGCTACACGCCCAGAACCATTACTGGGTATTGCACTGTGGACTGCGGATGCAACTGTCACCTCAGGCAGTGTGGGAGACCTGGGACATTGATCAGGAAGTTGATGTAGGTGTAACACACCCCACTGCATCTGCATCAGGACTTACCCGCAGGGACACAATCCTAGCAATTCCTTCACATGAGCGCGCTCATCTCTAGTGCCCCCACCTCAGTGCACAGCAACTCATTGAACCTCCTGACTGAATATTGGGTGATCTCTGTCCTTACTCTGGGTCCCTCCATGTTGCTGTGCAGTTGACTCTGTTATGCATGTGGTTTCTGTTTCCATTGCACTGGTGTCCAATGGTCAAGTTGTTGCCAGCACCAAGCATTCCATGTGGATTGGCTTACACTCACCCCACACACATCCAGCACAGGCGTCACTGTACATGTGGCCCTGCCTATAAAGGGACCTGGCGCACATGCCCATAGCCAGTTTGACAAGATATCTACGTGTGTCCCTGTGGTCTAGTTGAATGCACGAGGGCCTTGGGCCCTAGGACATTACAGTGTGCTGTGTACATCGGATGCAGACATGTCACCGCAGGCAGCAGGTTGGAGCTTGGACATGTAGCTTTGTTGTCACCCACTCCATTCATAAGGGGAGTGGCCAGGGCCGTCATACGCCGTGCCAACTTGGGTGTGTGACTGCTATTTGCGCTCCCCTGGGCATAGTTCTGTACTGTGACTGTGAATCTGCATGTGTCTATATGGCAGTGTGGGTCTCCTTTGTGGGGTGTGGGTGGTCCCTGAGGGTGATAGACACCAACGTATGTGTTCTAGCTCGCCTTCCATGGGTTCGCACCCACCCCCACCTGTTGGGCCACCTCCTTTTGGCGTGATGACACATGGCATTGGGGTGCCATGTGTGGGTGGGTGAAGTGTCGTGTGCCAGCTGTGCTTGCATGTTTTTCCTGCTGTGTGGTCTGTTGCAGGGCTGTGTTCTCCTCTGAGTAGTTTGTCTGCCCTGGTCCTGGTGGTGGTTTGCGTGGTGTCGAAAGTGTGGTGGTCCTCTCCGGCATCACAGATGTGTTGTCTTCTGTGCTCTGCTGGAGGAGTAGTGTGCCCCTCTGCAATGTGAAGGGGAGCTGCATGTTGACATTGTGTTGACATGTATGTTGGCACATTGTTCTGGTTTACATTTACATGGAGACTGTTTGGCAATGTACATTGTGACTGTTTGTGAGGTGCTGGATTCTTCTGCGGGACAGTGTAGATTTGGACTACATGACGGATGTGAGGTCGTACGCGTACATTTCCATTTCACAGTTTCCTGCTCTGTCAGATGTGGTAGGCATGTTTCTGTGCATTTGCGGAGCCAGTTGTGTCATCTGTTCTGCAGTGTCGGCTATGCGCATTGTACCAGATTGTCGTCGATGTGGGTGTGCTGTTCTTGCTATGTGTTGTGCTGCAGTGTGCCAAGGGGATGTGGGACATGATCCTGGGTAATTGTGGTGTGCAGTGTGCTACGCATCATTGTGCATGTGTGTTATTGTGCCCATCTCCCCTGGTCCACCCAGTCCCTGTCCGTTACTTTCCCTGTTGATGTTGTCAGGTCCTCTCGAGTTGTGTCCATACTCCCTACTCCTTGCACCGTCTCCACACTGATGACTGTGGCCTGGGTTTTCTCCAGCTCCTCCTGTGGTGCTGGACTGCCACCTCCTGTTGCCATTGATGCCTTCCTGTTGGCCGCGGGTTTGTACCTGGTTTAGGTTGTCACGTCCTGCCGGCGCCTCAAGGACTCCTCCGTTGGCCTCCTCGACACTCCAGCTGCATTCATGGTAGTCTGCTTGTGGGTCACTTGCTGGTAGTGTTCTGTCACCTCCGTGACGCTGGTTTTGTTTTCCTGCGGTCTGCACCCTGTCTTTCTCTCCCTTTTCTCCTTGGCCTTCCCCAAGCCCGTTGTTCCTTGCTGGTGGTCTGTGGGGGTTGTGGGGTTTGCATTGTCCACTGCGCTGGGTCAGGGTGCATCCATGTTGCTCCGTGCTTAGGCTTGTTTCTGGTGTGTTGTTTCTGTGTTTTTTTATGGTGCATTTTCCCACAAGACACGTGGGATTTGCAGGCTTTTACCTCGTTTTCGCTACTTTTTGTACCGCGATTGACCTCATCGCATGAATTTTCGCATTCCCGTTTCGCATTTTTGCTGCTTGGCGTTGATTTTGACGCTGACATTTAACGCGTTATCTGGTGTCTATCACATGCTACCACCTTGCTGTGGATTCCATGTTGACACGGGGTTATTTTCCCGCGATGGGCTGCGATATTGAAAGTTGCGTTACGCTACTCTTGTGGTACTTACCACACGTTCTTGAGAATATCCCCCTAGGTAAATGTTTTAGCCTAAAGTAAATTAAGGCACAATGTATCTTTTGACCCTATTTTAAAAAAGCAGCACCACCCAGGTAATTAGTGATGGTTAAATAACTTTGTGAGAGAAATAGTTTGTGAAAAAAAATCTGTATGAGATGAATAAAGAATCAGATCCAAAAAATACATTTGAAGAAAAAATAATAGTTTTATGACAAGCAACTATAGCTTGCAGCTGTCTCAAAAATTATGGTCAATCAATGTCCCTGCAGCGTGGGATATTCTAAATGTGAGGCTTAGCCTTGGTCTGTGAATCATTACTGCCAAATACAAACCTTATATTCATTCAACTGTCTCCTTGGATCCACAAATGAAATCTCACAGAGTTATGCAACTGATGTATATCACCGCTTTGCACTGATGATGCTTGATTTGATCCTGTAACATAACAGAAACTTCTTGCTTGTGTTTCAATTTTTACCCTGTAGCTCAGGAAGAACTGAGGTTCATGAAGAGATAAAACTACTGTTGTAGATGAAAGGCATCCAGTTCCAAGGTAGATTAAGATAGTTGATGTATTAAGTAAGATGTTATGAAGAGCCCATCAGGAGCAGCCTTCCTGCTGCTCAGCCCATCCTCCAACTGACACCACACTCATCCAACATTCCACAGCATTACCACACCAACATTCCACGCACCCAGTCACATTGACTGATTAGCCGGTATAACATATATCCCTTCTTTACAAACACTGGAATAACATTGGCAACTGCTACGAAACTAAGTAAGCAACTAATGACCATCTATAGTGTAGAGGTGGTGCACCGCGCAACATAATCTGTAATAAAGCATGCATGTTACAAGTTATCATAAAATCTATGCATACTAAAAAAAAAGAAGATATACAATTACATTATAATGCAAGCAATTAACTTGTTAAGAGAGTGATAGCAAGTTGCCATTTTAATTAAAAAAGAGACAGTACACATAAACCTGCCCCTATGATCATATGCTTGAAAAATAGCACAACCATAGCTCACACATCTTTTCATTACAAAGACACAAGAACCTCTACAAACTCTTAATGCCACAAACCTGTCAGCCAGCCAGGCCAGGCCGGCACGAAAGAGGACACGCAGAGAACAAAACCTCCAACGGAGCAGTAGGGACCACCCCATAACAACACACAAGCGGAAACACTCTCAAACCCAGTACACCAAGCAACACCATTCCACGTGGTAAACCTGAATGACTTCACAACCTAAAGTCATCACAAACGTAAATTCAAAAGTGGGTGATATTACTGATATTATTGCACCATCCCACAACCACATAAGTGTGGTAGACCTAAATGACTTCGACAAATAAAGTCATCACATACCAAATCCAACAGTGGGTGATATTACTGCACCATCCCACAACCACATAGAAGTGGTAGACACCAAAACAACCGCTACAGTGTGTAATATTACTGCACCATCCCACAGCGATATAAAAGTGGTAGACCTATCATCACATGCAAACTCCAACAAGGGGTGATATTACTGCAACATCCCACAACCACATAAGTGTGGTAGACCTAAATGACTTCTCATCATGCAATGATCATAATACAGAAACTCACACAAATACAAAATGGGTGACTTACCACTTCAAAGTCATTCCAAGAAAACATCACTAGTTATTTGAATTTGCTTATATTATGGGGAAAAACAAAAACAAAAGAAATTCCAGAACAGCACATATAAACTGCATCTCCCATGTCCCTGTCACGCTTAAGTCATACATCCTTACATCATACATAACACAGCACATCATGTCATAACTGCACATAAAAATGTTCAAATATGGCAAAACATTTAAACCCGCAACATAAAAACCATATGCGACACACCACAATGAGTCCATGTGGTACAACTACAACAAAACAAAAACATTAGTGAGCAAACTCTCACCCTCAGAACACCACAGACCTCGTATTTAACCTTATAAAAAAACTATTGCCAAACTTCGTAGAAGCTCTCACCTCACTGAACTGATAATGTACGATGAACTAATTGACTCGGTTCCACATAGTCTATCTGTCTAGTGAAGCTGTGTTTTCAGACAGCCCTCGTAAGTCATTACTGTAGCATGCAGTAAGGTTTCAACTAGTAGCTCCATATTCCGGTGACCAAAAGCTGAGCAGGGTCCTTAAATGTAAGAAACAAATAAAAAAATTACACTGCACCATTTCCATTCCTGGTAAAATATCGTAGGTTGAGCAGTGACTCCCAAAGAAGAATCCATACGCTCCTCCAATTATCCACTCTTAACTATCTACTTTTTTGCGCCCTTAATGTAGAGCGATAGCCGGAAAAACAACCAGGAACTGTAGTAAATTCTTTATTATATCATATTCCCCAAAAGCCTTAGGGTTAATGGTAGTAGACTTCAATAACTTTCTTGACCAAAATTTGTAAAATGTTTTTTCAGCTAGAATTGTTATGGGAGACCCTGAGTCAGCCATGACATCTAAATCGATAGCCCCAATTTTAACATCACACAAGGGACCTTTACAACGTTTCTCAGAGTTCCCTAATGCATTGACTTCAACTGACGATAGAGATACGTTGCTAATGGTTTCAGACAATATATCATTTTCAACATCAAGTTGACTGACTTTAACCTTTGTTTTGCTAGCATGACAGACATTATAAAAATGTCCAATTCTTTTGCAATTGTTGCATCGCCTACCTTGAGCAGGACAATTAGGAAAATTACCCAAATGAAACTTAGAACCACATCTATAGCAAGTTCCACCAACTCTCTTATCACTGCTTTTTTTAACGACATTCTTATGTGAGACAAAGTGTACATTTGGTTCATTACCACCAGATGTCATTTCTACAACAGCCACATTAGAAGTGTCTGTAGGCATAGCAGATTCAGATAAAATTTTTGAACAGACAATAGAACGTTCAATACTTCTGGCTATGTCCATGACTTCATCTAGAGAAGGATTCTTACAGGTCAAAATGCGTTCTTGAATTTTCTTGCTAAAACAATTGAAAACCAACTGATCATGAAGAGCAGTATCTAAATAATCTCCAAAAACGCACTTAGAAGCTAAAACACGCAAAACTCCAAGATAGTCTTCAATGGATTCCTCAGAAGATTGTTTACGTTTGAAGAATTTATGTCTCTCAACCATAACCGATGGCTCATCCACATATTGTTTTCCAATTCGTGCTAAGGCCTCTTTAAATACATCTCAAGATTCTTCTCCTGAAGGTGCAGGAACTATAGGCAAATTATCAAAAACTTCTTGACCAGCGTTGCCCAAATGGTTAAATAACAATGGTTTTTTACGTGATGCAGAATATTTGGTAGCACCTATGGCTTCAAGATAGTTTTCATAAATTCTAAACCATTTATCCCAAGGTTTAATAGGCTTGCCTGGTAATTCTAAACATGGAGGTGGTTGCATAACATTGTTACTGCTACTAGAAGCCATAACACTTTTAAAGGGAAGTATGACAAATGTACACTTCAATTGTAATACCTTGTATGAAGATTTCTATGACTGGTTCTTCAAATATATCACTATTGTTCATGTAGCCATAGCATAAAGCATTACTAAAAATGAAAATGTGTTTAAAGGCTGTTAAATGCGAAAGAACGCGTTATTTCAAAGTGTTTCCAGTTGCTAGGTTACCAATATAAATTTTCCTACAAAATGGAGGCACGTTAGGTCGCGTTGCGTGACCTTGCGTGATTGCGTGTGACTTCATACGTCGATTAGGCTTCCATGGAGAATGGAGATCTTTCAGAGCGTGCACAGCAACTTTCGAAGGATGCAGGCAAAGGAACGCCGCTCGAATAATATGTCCGAAACTGCCGAAACAACGGTGAAGCTAAGGTACGGTACAATCCTTAGCAGTAGAAACATCCAAATACAAGTGCCCATAAACGTTTGCGAACGCAGACACTCGATACAGGAAATCCAATTGTTTACACACACGTCGGACAGCTGCTCAGATTACTGCTCAAGCCTTTTACCTTCCGCGCGACATCCAAAGTATGCGCTTGGTAAAATTAGGCTATATGCGCCACTTCACTTTGAGGAAAGTACATTACCATGCAAATCCAGATCTTCAACAAAGTTCAGCAATAAATATCCAATTTACCTTTCTTTCCTTACAGTAACTATTAAAAGTCTCGACAAAAATCCAGTGTCGGTGGGTCCAAATTCAATCCAAAATCATTGCCATAAAATGTAGTAAACTCTTCAGGAAGAAATCCAAGACAAGGTATCCAAAAGATTAAGATAAGTTTATTGGATAAACAGGACCCACGACCACCTGCTAACAGCTCTACAGCAGGTTCTCAAATAATGCCCACACCAACATTCTACAAAAGGGAATACTACTACATAGAACATTCCTTTCAAAGATTCCTTAAAGAAAACACAACTAAGATTACATTACCACATATTACAGGAACCCTGTTGAGAAATAAACCTGGCTTTTGTTGCCAGGTAACAAGATGGCGGCATGCAGACGTGAGGAGTGCCGGGTGGCTCCAGTTACAAACTCGCTGCACGATGTCAAGACCCAGAGCTCATAAGGATTTCCCGAGCTCCGGACTGCTGAGCTCGTGCTGGACACCCCGAAGATGTGACGCACTGGAATCCGTTGAGGTGTGTTATATTATTTCCCATTCAAAATTCCTCAAAAATTGAAACTCTTAGTGGCACAACGATAACATTACGACATAAACAGTCTTTTGAAAACCTGCTATCTCACACCAAACTCAGATGGTTAATGGCCAAAATTGCCTTTTTTTGTTATTACTCTCATTCTTCTAATTTCCTCAATAGTGCTAATCTGCTTCTCGTGTCCGCTGACCGTGCCAGCACGCTTGTAACAACACAGTGATTGATATCCACACACCCTATGCTGACAGAGACACACGTGTAGGTGTCAACATGACCATGTGGTCCGTCGGCTAAACTGCCGACTTTGGTGCTGGAAACCAGAATTCGAGCCTTTACTTGCTTCAAAAGATTCCATATTTCTCACAGCCACTCGTAATAAAGGTCAGGCTTTGAGTTGCCTTGCTGAGTGATTTAATTTCCCTCCTGCACCAGCTGTAAGATCAATGATCCATGAAGACAGTAGTCCAATACCAAGGAGGCTATACTTCTGTTTCTATGGTAAAGGGGAAGGATGGAATATGCATGACTGTTAGCTTCCACTACCAGTTAATTAACATACACGATGTTCCTGCATTTGACAAAGGGATTACGTGTACCACTTCAGCTCAATTCACCACAAGAGACCATGCCTGAGGGGTGGGAGGCTGACTTTGAGGAGAGATTTTTCACAATTTTTGAGGAAGCTGCAGTCTTTAATCCTCCGCAGAGTGCATCACAGAAGTGGGACAAGTATCAGGCTCATCCCTGCTAGAGACAAAAAAAGGTGGGACGATGATATGACACTATCAGGTTGGGTAGGTGCCTCACCAAACATAGAAAACTCTGCCTCCCTTTTTAAGACCGTGCTTAGGATCAGAAACCTGGGAATGAGCCTGCATGACTTGACGAAAAATCTGATGCACCCGTGTCAGGAGTCTGAAGATTCCGAAGTTGTACTCTGGACATTATCAGCTGTTTTCAAGGCTCGTCACACCAGTTCCCTGACACTGTCTCAAGACCTGTTGGAGGTGTGCTTGCTGGGACACTAAATGAGGCAGTCCACTGAGTGTCTGTAGAATGGTCTTCTTGTGGGTACCCCAGAAGCAAGCACTACAAACATAATTGCATCCTGTAAATGCAGAATGTCTGGGTAATAGGGAAATGAATGCCAAGACACAGGTCGGCACAGCCTGAGTCCTGAGCACTCTGTCAGCGATGCCTATGGCATATGCTCCAACTCAAACGCAAGCCCTGCTGGGCAGCTCAAGAAATCAGTGCATCACCTGCTTCCTGGCTGGAAAATCGATGCTGCGCCTGTTCTGCCGCAACTGCATCAATCCAGTGCATCTGGATTTTCGATGTATCCTCCCTGTGCACCAAATTCTCCATTGACGTTACCCTGCAGTAAGGAACAGAGGCCGCGTGCACAGATATGGACACATCACCTACCCTCACAGTAAGGAACAGACTCATCACCTTTCCTGACAGCAAGGAACTGACATATCACCTCCCATATCCTGGAGTAAGGAACTAACGCATACCCTCCCCTGGCAATAAGGAACCAATGCATCGTCTCCCCTGGGGGTAAGGAACCAACACATCGATTTGCTTTTCTGGTACCTTACCTCCCCTGCGCCTGATTTCATCTTTGATTTTGATGCCTCCCAGGTACTTTGTGATAAATGAGACGCATCCATAGTTTTCTAATGGCTGAACTATTTGGAACTTTTAACAAGTGATATCTTTACTTGCGCATATTGGATTTTTGTAGTTTTGGTTTTGCTTTATTCAGATATATATTGGATATTTTCCTAAACTGGTGTGGTGTCCTTTTGTAGTGTTTTCACTGTGTGCTTATGTACAAATACTTTACACATTGCCTCAGAGATGAGCCTGACTGCTTGTGCCAAGCTACCAAGGGGGTTAGCAGGGGATATCTTAGCTGTGTAATCCTCTTACCCTGACTAGAATGAGGGTCCATATTTAGACAGGGTGCAAACCACTGCTGACTAGAGAAACCCATTTATAACACTAACCAAGCCCATTCCCCCTTAAAAAGAAGCCTAAAGCTAGCACAAGTCTCATGAGAAAATAAAACGTTAATGTAATATGCTTTACAATCATACTCATTATTCTTTGCAAAGACAAATACTCATAGCCTGCAGAGCAAAATATCTGTATGCTACATCCAAAAGCTACTGAAACCAAATTTTAATTCCAAAATTTCTTATTCGAATATTAAAATAACAACTTTTTATTGAAAATTGGTTTTACTGCTTTTTTCATCTGTAAACAGCTTACCATAATTTATGCACTTACCTTTGTACAATCTATTGTACATTTGTATATGCACTTACTTTCGTCTGCTTCAGACATGCTGTATCCCCATTACAAGATGCACACCAGCCAACTATTGCCTGGAGTTCTTTCTTTTCTTCATGGTCAACTAAATAAGGACCTCCTTCACATTGCTAACCAGGCAATCAGGCAAATTCTCCTTAAACTCTACTATTTAGACTGCAGCTGGCTAAACAGCAGATAATATTTACTATTTTGCTACCCACTGGGTAAAGAGTGGCAACTATGTACTATTTGGCTGGAAGCCAGGTAAATAGTCACTTCCTTCCTTTTAAATAGTCTCAGGCTAGTTTGTGCCTCAAATAAACTTTCCTAAGCCGTTCTCCTGTCAAGCACGAGAGAGTATCAGGCCCTTGGCTTAATAAATTAAGCTGCTTGAGCTTACTCCCATGTCAGTGTGATGCAGAGGCACCCTATAAATATAGGATTTCAGGTGAACCGGTATGACCCTATTTAAACAGCATAGGACTTCAAACACTCTTGACAGACAACAGATTTTATAGGATGGATACACGAGGACTATACTGAGATTCTCCAATTGTCCTCAGTGGGTAGTAGAACTGTGCATCACAGGTGACTTATAAGACAAAGCCAAGTGAAATAAAAGAATTCTGCAAGGCTCACCATAAGTTCACCTTTCAGAGTTTTGTAATAGGCTAGAGAGATAAAGAAATGAGTTAAACTACAGTAATATGGGAATATAAATGAGAAGCACAAAACGGTTTTGCTAATAAGAAAGCTTAAAACAATGCACAAATGTGTATGTATGTTTAAGTTAAATATAATGCTATACACCTAAGCATCGGTGTGGGCAGGAGTTCTGTAAGAGAACTTCTATTTATAAGTATATGTCTTAAATGAATGCCTCTGTTCATTCTTGAATTTCTTCCATGACAGAGTGGAGACAATAGAATCTTTAACTCAGCCAGTTACTGACTTTAAAGTGTAAAGTGTTCTAATGTAATACACACTTCTCAAATATATCCTCCTTTGGGACTGCATTAGGTTTCGAATGAAACAGGTGGGTGAGCATGCTTCCTGTGTCCCCGGTGGCACTTTGGTACTACGGAAGATGCAATGCAGATCATGTCAGCGCAATTCTAAGGGAATATTCTCTCATTAATATGGTGGTGTGGCCCCCTGCTAATGAGAGAAATACGGTGCCTTCAGTAAAGGTACTGGCTGTGCACCACAAAGACGTGGCGTTCAGTCAGTGTTACTCCAAAGAGTGACCCCGGGGAAGAGGGTCCCATAGGCTCCACAGACACTCCCCTGAAGGTGGGTGCAGACACATTACCTGGATTATCACTTAATGACCAGGTCTACACGAGAAACATTCATTTGGAGGTGTGCCACAGAACTGAAGAGGGCAGTATACCTTGTAAATAATATTGCCCCTTGTGTTCTGGTTCACTTGGAAATGGAGTACCATCCCTTTGAAGGACTTGGATCACTCACACCTGCATAGGTGGAAGAATGGGACCTCCTCTCATGTTTCACCAATCCAGTGACCTTTTGATGGATAATATTTGGTGATCAGCCTGATATGTCTGGATAATTTGCCTGGACTGTGAAATGGATGGACTAGCAGCAAGCAAAGGAAGCTCAACAAAAGAGATGTGTAGAATTGGAGTGTGACAAGGTCGTGCCAAGGGCTGCTTTGTTATATACCACAGGAGGCATGCAATGGTGGCAATATGCCTGTTCCCAGATGGTCGCTGCATGTGGTTTTGTTCATTAATGTTCCTGGTTTTATGATTAATTGCTTCTGCAGTATAGAAGTCAGCATGCAGACGTGGAATATCATTTACTCAATAACTATGCCTGAAAATGTTCTTAGCTGTTAGATTTTGGAGCATGATTGCTTTTGCCTGGGACATCTGTGTATTGTTGGTGCGAGGAGGAGGATGCAAAGTGAGGCTGGAGGACAAGAAATGTGAAAATAAGCATGGGCGAAGCGGGGTTCTTCATTAGTGGCCTTGACTTGCGGTGACTCATGGAATCTGCTCGCTCGGTTGCCTCGTTTTTAAAACTGACCCATCTCTCCCGACAATGAGGAGGACCTACTATGCAGTTCTGATAGTGCCGGTATTTCCAGTGGGCTCAGCGTATTCTCAGTGTCCTGCCCGGTTAGCCTTTTGCCTATCAGGCATCACCTTGTGACTCCCGACTCCCGGCTCCCAGTGTCTGGTCCCGGCTCCTAGTACGAATTCCAATGAGGGCATGGACGGACCTTCAGGCAGGGCTGTAGCCAAGTGGAGCATACTTCAGGAGAATATGTCAGGACCTTGGAGGAGTGGGTGAAGGAGGGTGGAGGAGAGTGTAATGCAAGGCCCTAGTGCCGCTGTTGTCACCCAGCAGGCACGGATCAGCCAGCGTTAGGCCCGTACAGATAGCTCCTCCTGGGGGGCTCTGCATGGCACACTTCTTCTTCAGTTGCCTCATTTCCCTAAGTTGGTCACCAATCTCCTCTGCATGCCCACTGTTGTCTCTTCTTAAAGGAAATGGATTAAGTGTGCATTGGGCGCTTTTGAGGGCAGGTGCTTTGTATAGCTAAGGAAGAGGAAGTATTATACTCCCAGCTTTTGTGATAAAACATCAGACGGCCCAATGAGGACTTCTGCCCCCCTTACCTCAGACAGCCACGTCTAAATCCAGTATTTTAGTGCCTCTCATTATAAAACAGGCTGCACACCACTATTGCTGCCCCAGCAGGCCCAAGGAGAGGAGGTGAACAAAGGGGGAGTATAGCATTCCTGCCGCACGGGCTGTGTTGCAGGTAGAGCCCCGCTCCACAGAAGCGGCCCAGATATGTCTGTGTGTGGCTTGTGGTGTTGGGAGTGATCCAAGCCTCATCCATCTGGACCCCCATATGAGTAGTTCTGTCCACCCCCTCCACTGTGCAGTGACTGTTGATGCTGTTCGCTTGGATCCCGTTCATACTGTCACTGTTAGAAGGTGTTAAGCCCCATCTTTTAGACTTAGTGAGCCTTCCCTTCCCCTGGTGGTTGAGAAAGACAGCTGGAGTGTGAGTGTGGAGAGCAGCCCCACCTGAGGCTGCGAAGGTCGACTTTGGGCTATAGAGACTGGCCCCTTACACCATAATATTGATGTTGCTGTCTAAGCTCAACTCTGGAAATCTTGGAAAACTTTGGAATACCCCGAAGAAAATGACTTAGTTGTGAAGTCACGTTTAGTGGAGCAAGTGAGAGTTCTAGAGTACAATTTAATAATGACTGCAAGAAAGATGATACTAGGTCATTTGCTCCTGGGCAGAGACTGTGCAAAGACTAAATCAAACCTTCTCCGGAAAAAAGATGACCCAGTTACGTTTCTGAAAGGGAAAAATCAGATATTAAGTTTATGGTGAAAGGAAAGTGAAAAGAAGAAACCCCCAAGTGGAATCAAATGTATTGATTAAATTAGATGAGGGGTCTAATGTTAATACCAATATTTTCATCAATGCAAATGTTAATGCTAATGCTACTGTCAAATTGCATCCCATGGATCCTGATGTTAAGGCAGGACTGCCTTTACTACAGAAGGTTCTTGTACGGTGTTCTGGGGGTATAAGTATCCCACCCTCTGACCCGAACTTATCAGGCCCCCTCAGTCAGTGTCAGTGGCGGTAATAGATGATCCATATATAATTATTGAAGAAGCTCCTTGTCATCTGATAGTAACCATTGTCCAGGATGAGGATTTCACTTCACAAGATCTGGACATGGACCTCTGTAAGAAATATGATTTACCAGATATTAGTAAGACTGTGGAGACTGTGGGTACTCCATGTGCGATAATGCCAGTGGGAATTAAACTGTTCAGTAGTACTCTTTTAAATAATTTTCTTTGATATCTCGTCTCTCTGTGACCCCTGAAGTGGTTATAATTGACATCCAACCCAGTCACCTTCCAAATGAAGAGCTAAAAGTATAAGATGTTTTAGTGTGCTCAGAAAGGCTATTGTTTTCTATCTTAAAGCTGTCAGAAAAATGTGTTGGAGGTTCTGACTGTGTTTTGGATATGGTGACACAAATATTAAAGTACTTGATAAGAAATACAAAGGGAAAGCTCCCACTGAACCAGTAGCAATAGAAGGTGTTAGGTCATCCTGTAAAGGGAATTTTCAGATTGATGTTGATTGTCAAACTGAAGTTTTCACTCAGGTTCGTAACCCACAATCTATGAAGCTGGTTAAAAGCGTTTAAAATCCAGAGAGCTTATTTGAATCCACACTTGATCCACTGCAATCTATTTTTAATACTACTCCTACTTCTAATAGAAAGAATCTGGATGGTACAGCTAAAAGGGTTGAACAGAAAGTATGTCCAATATTTAAAACCCAGCTAAGTCATTAAATAAATGTTGGCCATTTATGTGCGGGCAAAGGGACAAGAGAGGAAGGAAAAGCAAAGAGGAAAGAAGAAGAAACCTTTGAGTAGATTTGCTAAAAAGAGACAAAGGGGACTATGGGGCTCATTAAGATCTGCAGCAGCAGTCAGACCGCCGCATTACAATGCGGTCAGTCCGACCGCAAGGGTGAGGGACCGACTGCTGCAGTTTCAACAAGCTCAAAGAGCCCGTCGAATCCTACATTGAGGGTGGTGCCTGATCAGGCACCGCCATAGGGATTACAATGGCCTTTTTCAATGGCCTTTTAATGGCAGTCAAACTGCCATTAAAAGGCTATGGGAAACGGACTTTGGGGGCACCTGGCAGGGCCCACGTCCCTCTGCAGCCTCTGTTATGAGGCCATCCTCCACAAACATTCATGCCCCATGTGGCAGGCACTGGGTACAGAGATGTTTAAAAACATGTCTTTTGGCATTGGGGCTTGTGCTGCAGCTCTTTTCCGGGCCGCAGCACATGCCTCAATGCTAAAATCCCAATTTTAGAAGAGGATGGGTACTGTGCTGCAGATAAAAGGTCTCTGCAATACGGATCTTTACTTTTCAGTAAGAGGTTCCCAACTGATGTAAAAAAGGGATAAATATCCATAGCATAAGCTGAGCAAGGACAGGGACCCTACTAGGAGCCCCTAAAGTCCCTTTTCGTCTGCCTCTTCATGGTAGTGGGACCACCAGAAACAGGCAGTTGGGAAGTTCTATCCTAATCCCTATGGTGGTGCCTACGCAGGCACCATAACCTTTACAGGGATTACGAATCCGACTGCCGTCCCGAGGGGATCTTTGATCCTGCCAGATGTCCTACCTCTCACCTCTACAGTCTGACCAGCTGCATTGCAATGCAGTGGTCAGACCAGTGCCCTAGATGGCAGGCAGACCTCCACTGATGGCCTGCGGGTGGCGGTCTGCCTGCCATCATAATGAGGGCTAAAGTACTGTAATTGTGTTACATAAGACAAAAACAAAAAACATACACAATTTTAAAAAGTCAATTATTTAAAAAATATTAATTATTGATATAGAGAATTTTAAAAGAGAATTACAATATGGTAATATTTTTTACAAGTAAATCTATTTTCAAAATCAGTTTTTAATTTCTTCAAATGTAATTACGATTTCCATAAATATAGTTGGATGTCACTTTTTTTGCAAAAGGTAATATGATATAATATTTAATTTAATAAGTAAACAATTATAGATTTAAAAAATATTAATATTAATGAATTCAACAATACATTGTAAAAAACAATAAATAATTTTTAATTTTAAAATAGTAACTTTGCATTTTACAAATATTAAATAAAAATACATTTACAGATATATACTTAAAAAATCTCCCCATCCTTTAACCCTATAAAGCCCAGTTACTAAAAAATTTTAGTGAATAAATTATTTAAATAAAATGACAAACATCATAACACAAACTAACATATTGTAATAATCAAAATAACCGACAGCAATATTTTTAGGAATTAGATATTTTACAATGATGTTAAGAACAATCCTAAAAATGATATTCTTAACTTCCATATAAATGATCACGATATTTTTGAAATCACAATATTTCAGAAATAATATTTTTGAATAGTGATGGTAAATGTTCAATATTCCGTCTAAAGTCTTTCATGACTGTCTTTATTGTAGCCTTTTTCATTGATATTCTCATTTCATCTGTCACTAGTCAAGCGCACTCCAATCTGAACCATCAAAACATGAGGAAGCCCTTACACAGGGTCAGATATAATGCTCTATAAACAAAGGTAAAAAGAAAACTACTTGTAGTCCGAAAATGTTCTTTTCTGGGATGCATCATTTCCCTCAGTGAAATCACTCTGCACCAGGCAAGGTCTAAGCAGTACACCAATGGCATATTCCTAACACTATAAGCCTGCTACAACAATTTCTAGGATTCACAAATGTTTACTGACAATTCACGCTCATCTTCTCAGCTATCATTGCTTAGGTTGAATAACTGACTCATTGGGTGGCTTCTAAGGGACCACTTCACTTTTCCAGTGACGTGCATTTGAACAGATGCAACTCTGCATGCATCTCCAAAGCAGACCTTCACTCCGCAGTCACTACTCTGACTGTGACGTTACCACACATTCCTTTACCAGGCAAGTCATTACAATGACTTGCCTTAGGGGGGAACTATTCCAACTCCAATCAGTGTATTACTAGGGAAGGTGCTGGACTTAAAATCCAACATCAGTACAGCAACATGCCCCCTAAAGCAGGTTGTTATAACGACTTGCGTGGTAAAGGAATGTGTGGTACTGTTGCAGTCAGGGAAGTGACTGCAGAGTAAAGGTGTGTTGCGGTTCTCTGTATGATGTAAGGATGTTTCCCCATTTCTCCAATTATAACTTCATAATAAGACATCCAGATCTTATCATTATCTTTGGACTTGAGAGAGATCTCTCTGCTTGGGCTTTGGGTGAGACATACCAAAATGATACCAAGTCATATCCAGTATCGTTCTACTCCTGCTCTTTGTCCTTACTGGAACAACATTTTACATTGTATGATCAAGGGTTTGCAGGCTATAATAACTCATTCCCTGATTGGGTTTACTATTTTGGAAAGGATTTCGATGAAGTGATTGTGTGGAATGACCACAAGATCCTAGGGATTCTGTGACATTTACATCATTAGTATCATCATGGGTTGCTGTTCTTTTCACTTTTTTACTTTTCCATCCAGTAATGATTATAGAAAAAGCATGGTTATCAGGGGCTCTATCCCATTTGCAAAGTATTCCACGAAAAAAAGACTCTATACCTGTAATTCAACATGCATCCAAAGTTTAAATTACAACTTTTTTGGAACTAGAAGCACCAATTATATAATTCAGATGACTGGATACAAGAAGAACTCTCAAAGAAGAAGAATAATCAATACAAACTCTTACATGATCAAGGATTATGTTTGCCTAAGATTACTTTGCAGAACCTCCTGTTGAATTGGTGCCATTATGCTCCTATAGCTTGTCACCCACTTTGCTTGGTTGTCTCATTGGTGAGATGATGTGTCAAATATGTGCATTCCTGTCTCATTTATATAAATATGGTTACGTATATATTAAACCCATGGGACTTCTATTGCCCTCAACCGCTTCAATAATAATAACAATCATTATTATCACTGTCATGGATTCACAATTGAAATCGCAACTTTGACCTGTATTACTCAGGTGATTGTGGGTGCATGGCAGAACTTCCAGCAGATGGTATCTCTGGCCAGGTGGATAAACTGAGTGGTTAACATATAAAGATATAAACTCCTCACATCATGTATGCCTCTTTACTTCATTTGTAGAGTGTTAGACCTCTCAGTATTAAGGTGACCTTCCCCCAAATGTTTAGCCTTCCTCCTCCAATTTTGCTTTTCTTGTGTTTGCTGGCCTTAGGATTCTGCACTCTTAACCACTGCTAACCAGTGCTAAAGTGCATGTGCTCCCTCCTTAAAATATGGTAACATTGGCGCATTCCCAATCGGAATACTTAATTAACTTATAATTTACTAGTAAAGTGGTACTACATGTACCAAAGCCAGTAAATTAAATGTTAGTGGACCTGTAGCACTTTTTGTTCCACCCATCTAAATAACCATTTAACCATGTTTCAGACCTACCATTGCAGCCTGTGTGCATAGTTTAAACTGCCATTTTGACCTGGCAAAATTAACCTTTTGCAAAGCCCAAACCATCATTTTTAAAGCATACAAGTCAGCCATAAAGTAGGCCTTAACAGCCCACAGGGCAGAGTGCAGTGCACTCAAAAAGTAGGACATGCACTTTTAAGTGTTTCATGTCCTGGAAGTGAAAAACTTTCAAATATGATTTTCACTACTGCAAGGCATACCAAATTCCGTTGGATAACATTGAAGTTACCTTAAGATAATTTATATGTGTGATTTCTAAATGTGAAGAGGTAAGCAGTTGATTTATGGTGTCTCTGGAATCCTAATTTAAAATCCTAACGTATGGTGAAGTCAGATTTTGTATTGTAGACTTGAAAATGACAATTTTAAAAAGTTGTTGTTTTCCTGCCTTAGCCATTTAGTGCCTGTAGCCTGTCTCTGGTCACATGACTGAATGTAGCTCACAATTGGGATTTGTGTATTCCTCCTAAGACAGCCACACACAGTTGGGAGCTTAGGTGTGCCTGGATAAGCCATTACAGACAGGATGGGAGGGATGGGCTCAGCACAGCACCACTTACACCTGACTAGGGTCTGTCTGACCTCCACACAAAGGGATGCATGCCAGCTGTGGTTAGTCTGGATCCAGGACAGAGAAGGCAGGATGCCTGGGGACTTCAAACAGAAACCTCTAGGAACTTCTCCCCCGCTCCAAAGCACAACTGAGTATAAATTCTGGACCTTTCGGCCACCACCACTTTAGTATCCTTCTGGACCTGTGGATACTTTGCCAAGAAGAGGGACTGCTACTCTACTAAAGGGCTGTCATTCTGCCAGACTGCTGCCCTGCTTGACTCCTAACTTGTTGTGTTGCTGCCTTGCTGTGCTGACCTGCTGTCTGCTGCCCTCTTGCCTTAGTGAAAAGGACTGGACCTGCATCTCTTGAACCCAGAGCGATTCCAAGGTCTAGTTGAATGACCTCCTGGCTTGTGCTTCAGGGATAATATTCACCAACTTTGTTGCTGCACCTAATCTCTGCCATCTGTGAATCTTCCCTGCCAAGTGGTGCCCCCCCAGTCCCTGACCCTAGGAAGTGGGCATAAGATGGTCTGCCAGTCTCTGTGAATCCAGCGGAACTGACACCACTCCTCTACTCACGACGCAACCCCAAGCAGAACCTATTCATCACAGCAACTGCATGGATCGGAACCACTGCAAAGATGAGCAATGCTGCCCTTCACGGCATTGAAACTGCTGCAGCACAACACATCCTCAGCTTAGAGCCTCTCATCTCTTGTTGATGGCAGCCTTCGCCAATGATGCCGGACTCTGCATCACAGCCTCACAACTTCTCAAAACTGACACATTGCCCCGACTGTGCAACGTATCCTCAACTCCAGACTTCACAACTCAAGCCCTGCCCTTGTTGGCGGGATCTTCAACAACAACACAGCAGGACCCCAAACTGCAGCTTTGCCGCATCTCGGGACTGACGCATCGCCTTGCATGCATCTTCAACATGGATCCTGGCAATGCTCTGCAAACCAGAATTTAAGCTACTCTGTTCAGCTGGCCTAACTGGGTCCCTGTAGCTGGCCCACATGCCATTGTGGTCAGCCTGAACTTGTGACTGTGTCCTGGTCTGACACAACCAGATATCCCAAGTTGGCGCTTTATGCCTTTTTGGTGCTATCTTTACTGAAAATCTCCAGTTTTACTGAGTTGAATTTTTGTCATTTTGGTCTTGTTTTATTTATTAAAAAAAAATACTCTATTTGTCCAACTCTGTTGTGGGCTCCTGTAGAGATAAAACAAATTGTGAGACTCACGCACTCACGTATAAATAAATTAATCAAGTACTGTCTTTGATGGCGCAGATCGGTTAATCCTCCTGAGTATGAGGTCTTAAGTAAACTGATCTAATGCGATATCCCCAACATGTGGCTAGCGTCCCCGATCTGCACTCTGATATGCACTCTTCAAATAATTCAAAGGGTAATCTGTGCAATTCCAAGAAATTTCTTATATTTCATTTTCTTTCTGATGTCTTTTTCGTTTCAGACTCTGAATTTTTGCTCTTGTGACTAATATATCAATACATAAAAAAACGGGGTAAAACAGTGAAAATGTGTGCTCTGGTGAGCATGCATGTGAATAACTCGTTTAACATGCTCCTGTGCAATGTGCTTAAAGTCTGTTGTACTCTTGTGACAGGTGAATTGATTCCTCATGTGCAAAGATAGAATAATGAAACATGTGCTACGGTAAAAATGCATGCAGGACCACATCTTAAGAGTTGCTTGTGCCGAATATCTGGATACCTATCAAAGTGTTGCTAAACTGGTCCACTAATTCATATACTGTACTTGTAATATGTCATAAATGTAGCCTAATGTTTATGCATTCTCTAGTCCAAGGTGAACTGTTCGTCTACATACCTCAATGGTGTGATGGTATTAAATACAATTTAAATGAAATCTGTCCGCGTTAATGCCCTGTGACAACAAGGGAATACCTTAATTATGTTAAAAAAGTAAGGCGAGATGTAATGCTCCAGCGAATATTTACCCGAACAAATGCTTACCTGCTGTGCTGTGAAAGCGATTTCCGTGAAGAATCCTGGCATGTCTGTCACAGTAACGGTTAGTAAACCGCTGCAGCGTATATCCTGTTGTTTAGTTTCCCAGTGAGCTGAATATGTGTGATAACTCATATTTAATCCCCGCGGTTCCCCCGGAAGTGAAAGAACAGTCAAAGCAGCGTATGAAATGTACTAATAAAGTGATAATTTACAAAGTTAAACCTTCTCTATGACATATCAATAAGACCTTAATTCTAGTTGCAATCCGTGATAAACAGAGTTTTATGTTATACCAAATCTTTTTTAAATTTCAATGACATTTTTCAATAAAGCTTTATCGGACAAAAAACGTTGTATCCATTACTCGTGTAATCAGTGACCCAAATATCAATTACGTAAATCATATCTTAAATAGGTTACTTATACATTTGATGTTTGACATGATTTACTGGTTATCCATTGTAACACATGGACAGTTCAGTCATATCCAACATTTTATTTATTTGAGGTATTTGTAGAGCGCAGCATTCATCCCAAGGGATATCAAGGCGCTTAATGAGAAAGGGCTGCTGAGGTTTGGACCGGGGGTTTATTGTAATCACAAAAGATAAAAACTGGTAAACAACGATGCATACTAATGTTGCAATGATATTACTAAAAGTGCTGATTCCACCTAAATATAAATGCACTTCAATACATGATCTTACTCTCTTTAACTCTGTTTTTAAAAAAAACTTAATGGATCTATTCTGAGTGAAGTTTATTCTATGTTTTTAGGACTTAGCCCCTGCATTGGGCATATTAGCGTTGAGAAGAATTGTAAAAATTGAATAATAATAAAATTCAGAGTTGGAAATAAAAAAGACATCGGAGAGAAAATAAAATATACAACATTTCTTGGAATTACACAGATTACCATTAGAATTATTTGAATAGAGCATATCAGAGTGTGGATTGGGGACCCTCCCCACATGTTGGGGATGTCGTAAATGATCATTCCGTAGAGTTAAACAGTGGCTGAGCTTACACAGTTCTGACAGGGAAAGGGGTCTATAGATGAATAAGTGCACCACAATTATGGGGCTACATAATTCTCTGTGAGCCTAAATAGAGGTCACCAGTTTATTACCTCACGTAGGAGCAGGATGGTGAGGATGATGTGGAGTAGAAGGATCAGGATCAGGATCTGGAAATCTACCCTGAAATGCAGTCTTTAGTGAGGGGGAGGACCTATCACCTGCATTGGACCCCCTACCAGAGAAGGAAGCAATGTCCCTTCACATGGCCTGTCCCCAGAGGAGCTGGCAGACTGCAAGGCAGAAAGTGAGCTTTAACTGCAAATGGGCAAACTTAAAATGGAGAAGAAGCTGGCCTTGGAGGAGAAAAGATTGGCTCATGAAAGGGTAGTCAGAGAGCTGGATCTTAAAGCTAGACAAGAAGAGTCCATAAGCATTGGTGGCAGTATAACCTCTGTGTCTGAAGGAAACAAGAAGGTCCAGATCCCCAAAGACCCAGTATTGTGGTGTAAAATGAGATTGACAAATAGTTTTCAGCTCATAAGGTGATCCAAGAGTCCACAAGATAACAGTGGAGCACTGTGGGGGGTAAAGTGTGTAGAAGCAATTGCCTACAGTGGGGAGGGACACTCTTCTGACTCCAGAAGGGGAGGCCAACACCAGATATGTCCCCATGAAGCCATCTTGCTAGCTAAATTTGGGCTGACCCCTGAGAAGTATCATCAGAGATTCAGGGAAAGACACAAGCTCCCAAATCAGGGTGGGTTTTCCTTGACTATTCTAACAATGCTTCAAATGGTTGGTTGAGGGGCAGCAAAGATGATTACAATGGCCTGTACAACTTGACTCTCAGGTAACACATTCTCAATACTTGCTTTACGTACATGTACCAGCAACCGCTCTTGACCCGCTCTCTGTGCCTGCCCAGCTGTGCCATAGTTTGCTTGCCTGGGGTTTTTGATTTTTATTATTGTCTTTTCTTAACTTTGTTGCCATCTCTTAAATTTGTGATTGCCTTCTCTTAACTCGTTTTTGTCAATTCTGTTCTGTCTCCACTTGCACTTCTCGGGCCTGACAGGGCCCCACGGCCCCTCCCTCTTGCCACTTGCCGATTTCCACACTTCCCACCTTACAGCTGTGCTTTCCCTCCCCCTCCCCTATTTATTGGCAGTCGCTGTGCAAGCCTGTCTGTCCCCTTCTGCGACTCGACTGTGACCAGCGCCAGAAACCCTGGATCTCCGCCCATCCACCACTACGACCCAGCCACCCTCCTCGCAATCAACCCTGGAAAAAATAACAACTGCCAGCAGTCAGCAACGAACACGACACACAGCCAGTTCTCCTGCTGGAAGTGCCACAAATCTCTCACCACCGCCCCTGCAGCCAACACCAATGATGCCCTAAAGTACATCCTCCTCAACGTCCGCTCCTTGAACAAGCATGCTGCAGAGATCTGGAACCTCCCAGACACCCTTTCACCTGACGTCACCTTTTTCACAGAAAACTGGACCAGTGCCTCCTCTGGCACGGACATCACCATGGCCATCCCAGAAGGATACCAGATCCAGAGGAAGGACCGCCCCAACCCACCGGGAGGGGTCTCGCCATCACACACAAAAAAAAACCTCCACCTCTCCATCTCGAGCGTCTCCTTCCCTGCAGCAGAACACCTGCACTTTCAGGTCCGAACCAGCTCCAAACTCCACTCTCCGTGGCACCCTTGCCTACAGACCCCTGGGCCCCCGAGCCCTTTTCGCCAACACCATCACCAACTTCATGGCCCCTCACACCATTGCCTCCACTGACTACACTCTCATTGGAGACCTCAACTTCCATCTTAACAACCCCAGCAACTCCCAACACCACCACCCTCCTGGACAACTTTGCCAACAACAGACTAAAGCAACTCCTCCCCACGTTACCTACAAGGCAGGACACACCCTCAACCCCATCTTCACAGGAGGAAACAGCTTGCACTTCAGCCACACCACGCAACCACCCTGTATGAACCACCACTGTGTACACTTCCACATCAACAAACTCAAACTGCCCGGTCCCACTCCACACCCGCCACAAAGAAACTGGAGCAGAGTCACTGAGGAGCAGCATAACTCCTTCTTCAACAGCAACACCCCCACAGCCGCAACTGATGCCAACCTTGCAGCCAACAAATTTCACATGCGGATCTCCAACTGTGCAAAGAACCTCGCCCCACTACGCAACGCTGACAGACACTGCCACAGCAAAGCCACATGGTTCACCACCGACGTCCAGGAAGCCAGACACTCCTGCAGACACCTCGAGAAGACCTGGAGAAATAGCAAGAAACTCGAACACTCCTCCACCTACAAAAGCACCATGACAGAGTACCACCAACGCATCAGAACTTACAAAAGAACCTTTGTATGCAAAAAAATCTTCGCCAATGCTAGCAACTAGAAGGAACTTTTCAACGTCATCAAGGAATCCACCAAACCCCCAGCAAAGTCACAGACATCACCCCGTCCCAGGACCTCTGCGACAAGCTCGGATCTTACTTCCATCTATGACAAATTCAACGGCCAGACCCCGACCCAGCAACCATCAGGCCCCCGACAGTGCCAGACAGACCACCATCTCCTCCTGGACCCAGGTCACTACCGAAGAGACCACCTCGACTATAAAGGGCATCCACTCAGGGGCACTCACCGACCCCTGCCCTCCTCACATCTATCTCAAGGCTGACACCGCCATCGCGCCAGAATTAAGTCACACCATCAACAACACCTTCAAGACTGGCACCTTCCCCGATGACTGGAAACGGGCAGAAGTCAGACCACTGCTCAAGAGAAGTTCAGTAGACCCCACAGACCTCAAAATCTACCAGCCCATCTTGCTCCTCCCCTTCGTGGCAAAAGTAACCGAAAGGATAGTCAACGCACAACTAACCAGGTTATAGGGAACCACCCCCCACCAGTGGGCAGGTACTTACATTGGCAAGTGTAGAACTTGGGGGGAAGAGGAGGTCCCAGTTAGGTTTGGTGAGATGACCGAGGTAACCCCATTGTCCCTGGGGGATAAGGTGATGGTGCCAAATCCCACATGTCTGCCAATACTTCTAAATACAGGCAGTGGGTCACCATCAATGGGTAACGGGTGGGTGCTCTGAGGGACACGGGAGCCAGCATTCTACTGTAACCCCCCCGGACAGGTCACCCCCCGAGCACACTCCCCGTGAGTGAGCCCATCCCCTGGTGCCACCTCTGCCCTGAGCTTTGCCCTGCGCCCACTGTTGTGCCCCGACCGCCGGATCCGCTTGGTCTGCGGATCTCCTGTGCCCCCTGCCACCAGCTTGCTTCGCCGCCTTTTCGTTTTTCCCGCCGTTTTGCCCAGCCCCCTGTGCTCCCCCCCCCTCGCCCAGCCCCGGCCGCGTTTCCCGCCACCTCCCCGCCGCTGCCCCCCTGCGGCCCCGCCCCCTTCCCTCGCTTGCCCTCCCCATTCGCCACCCCGCTGCCCCTCCCAGCTGCCCCTCCCAGCTGCCCCTCCCTCCCACGAGACTACTTAAAGCCCGTTGCTGCCAGTGAGGTGCAGTGACCTCTGTCCCCCGGACAGGTCATCCCCCGAGCACACTCCTCGTGAGTGAGCCCGTCCCCTGGTGCCACCTCTGCCCTGAGCTGTGCCCTGCGCCCTCTGTTGTGCCCCGACCGCCGGATCCGCTTGGTCTGCGGATCTCCTGTGCCCCCTGCCACCAGCTTGCTTCGCCGCCTTTTCTTTTTTCCCGCCGTTTTGCCCAGCCCCCTGTGCTCCCCCCCCCTCGCCCAGCCCCGGCCGCGTTACCCGCCACCTCCCCGCCGCTGCCCCCCTGCGGCCCCGCCCCCTTCCCTCGCTCGCCCTCCCCATTCGCCACCCCGCTCTCCCTCCCAGCTGCCCCTCCCTCCCACGAGACTACTTAAAGCCCGTTGCTGCCAGTGAGGTGCAGTGACCTCTGTCCCCCGGACAGGTCACCCCCCCGAGCACACTCCCCGTGAGTGAGCCCGTCCCCTGGTGCCACCTCTGCCCTGAGCTGTGCCCTGCGCCCTCTGTTGTGCCCCGACCGCCGGATCCGCTTGGTCTGCGGATCTCCTGTGCCCCCTGCCACCAGCTTGCTTCGCCGCCTTTTCGTTTTTACCGCCGTTTTGCCCAGCCCCCTGTGCTCCCCCCCCTCGCCCAGCCCCGGCCGCGTTTCCCGCCACCTCCCCGCCGCTGCCCCCCTGCGGCCCCGCCCCCTTCCCTCGCTCGCCCTCCTCATTCGCCACCCCGCTCCCCCTCCCAGCTGCCCCTCCCTCGCTCCGCCCCCCACTCTCCTCATATGGCAGAGTGGCCAACGCGCAGCGTGCACGCGCAGCGGGCGCGCCAATTGTGCGCCAAAGGTAAGCCCGTCTGCGCCCGTCCGTGCCTGGCCCGCGCCCAGCGCCCGAACCCCATGCCCCCGAGGACCCCAGCCCACCCGCCAGACGTACGACGCCGCCACCCTCAACGCACTCAACACCGGCCGAACCCCGGGATGCTACCAAGCCACCCCGAGACGCACCCACGGACCCTTCAGCTGCCTCGCCTGCAAGTTCACCTGCATCCAGACCTGCCCCGTACCAGCACCCGCCAAGCCGAACACCAGCAGCAACCACCTCAAGTGCATCCGGCTCAACACCCGCTCCGTCCACAGACACACCATCGAACTCTGGAACCTCCTCGACACCACATCTCCAGACGTTGCCTTCCTCACGGAAACCTGGATGAATGACTCCTCAGCGCCCGACATCGCCATCGCCATCCCAGAGGGATACAAGATCACCCGGAGAGATCGCAACAACCAGACTGGAGGAGGCATCGCCATCGTCCACAAGAACACCATCCGCATCACGACCAACACCGACGACACCCTGACTACCGCCGAACACCTACACTTCCAGATCCACACCGACCCTAAGACCACCCTCAGAGGCACCCTGATCTACCGACCCCCGGGACCACGCACACCATTCAGCGAAGACATCACCGACTTCATCAGCCCGCATGCCCTCCCCTCCGCTGACTACATCCTCCTGGGGGACATCAACTTCCACCTGGAGAACAACAACGACCGCAACACCACCACCCTGCTTGACAACCTCGCCAACCTCGGACTCAAGCAGCTGATGTCCACCCCCACGCACCTCGCCGGACACACACTCGACGCCGTCTTCTCATCAAGCAAAGACATCCCCTTCAGCCACACCACTGGACTCCACTGGACGGACCACAGCTGCGTCCACTTCACCTTCAGAAGAACCACGATCCACCACCACCGGCAACAGGATGCTCGAAGAAGCTGGAACAAGATCACAGCCGACCAGCTCGCCGCTTCCCTGAGCCAGCACCCTCCAGCCAGCTCAGCGAACCCTAGCCAGGCCGCCGACAACCTCACGAAGTGGATCAGCACCTGCGCGGACGAACTCGCCCCACTGAGGATCCCGCCCAGCAGACCCGGCAGCAAGAAGGCCCCATGGTTCACCGACGAACTCAAGAGCTCCAAGAAGAACTGCCGAGCCCTCGAGAAAGCCTGGAGAAGGGAGCCAACACCGGACAACATGACCACCCTCAAGCTCGCCACCCGGAAGCACCATCAACTAATCCACACCACCAAGAAAACTGCATTCAAGGACCGGCTGGACAACAACCCACACAACTGCAAGGAACTCTTCAACATCGTGAAAGAGCTCTCCAACCCCAACGCCGGAAACAACGACATCACCCCATCGCAAGACCTCTGCAACTCCCTCGCCTCCTACTTCCACAACAAGATCGCTGACATACACAACAGCTTCATCCCACAAACTATGCCCCCCACGACCGCACCAACGCCCCCCACCACCACCCTCAGTGCCTGGACCCCGATCAACACAAAAGACACCATCCGCACGATGAACTCTATCCACTCCGGATCTCCGACCGACCCCTGCCCTCACCACGTATTCAACAAGGCCGACGCTGTCATCGCACCCCACCTGCGGGACATCATCAACACCTCCTTCGACACCGCCACCTTCCCTGAGAGCTGGAAGCACGCCGAACTCAGCGCTCTACTAAAGAAACCAACAGCGGACCCCACCGAACTCAAGAATTACCGCCCCATCTCGCTCCTCCCGTTTCCAGCCAAAGTCATCGAGAAGACCGTCAACAAGCAGCTGGCCGCCTTCCTCGAGACGAATGGATCCCTCGACCCCTCACAGTCTGGCTTCCGAGCCAACCACAGCACCGAGACCGCCCTCATCGCTGCCACTGATGACATCCGAGTCCTGCTGGACAACGGAGAAACAGCGGCCCTCATCCTCCTAGACCTCTCCGAGGCATTCGACACTGTCTGCCACCGCACCCTAGTACAGCGCCTCAGCAACGTCGGAATCCAGGAGAAGGCACTGGAATGGATCATCTCCTTCCTCGACGGAAGGACACAGAGAGTCCGCCTACCACCGTACAAGTCAGAGGCTACCGAAGTCATCTGCGGCGTCCCCCAAGGATCCTCACTCAGCCCCATCCTCTTCAACGTCTACATGAGCCCCCTTGCGGCCATCGCACGCCAACACAACCTCAACATCATCTCCTACGCCGACGACACCCAGCTGATCCTCTCCCTGACCAATGACCCCGCCGCCGCCAGAGCCAACCTCCACGAAGGGATGAAAGACGTAGCCGAGTGGATGATGACCAGCCGCCTGAAACTGAACTCAGACAAGACGGAAGTCCTCATCCTGGGCTCCTCGCCCTCCGCCTGGGACGACTCCTGGTGGCCCCCCGCCCTGGGCACCGCACCCAAACCGACAGACCACGCACGAAACCTGGGCTTCATCCTGGACTCCTCCCTCTCCATGACCAGACAAGTCAACGCCGTCTCCTCGTCCTGTTTCAACATCCTGCCCATGCTACGGAAGATCTTCCGGTGGATTCCCACCGAGACCAGGAAGACGGTCACCCAGGCCCTTGTCACCAGCCGACTGGACTACGGCAACGCCCTCTACGCCGGAACCACCGCCAAGCTCCAGAAGAGACTCCAGCGGGTACAGAACGCCTCAGCCAGACTCATCCTCGACATCTCCCGCAGCAGCCACATCTCCGGACATCTGAGAGACCTGCACTGGCTCCCCGTCAACAAGAGAATCACCTTCCGTCTCCTCACCCACGCACACAAAGCCCTACACGACCAAGGCCCGAGCTACCTCAACAACCGCCTCAACTTCTACGCTCCCAAACGCCATCTCCGATCAACCAGCCACGCCCTCGCCGCCGTCCCCCGCATCCGAAGAGCGACAACAGGAGGAAGGTCCTTCTCCTACCTGGCCGCCAAGACCTGGAACTCCCTCCCGACCGACCTGCGCCTGACCCAAGACCACCTCCCCTTCAGGAAGAAGCTCAAGACCTGGCTGTTTGAGCAGTAGCGGCACGCCCCCCCCCCCCCAAGCGCCTTGAGACCCTCCGGGTGAGTAGTGCGCTTTATAAATGGCTTTGATTGATTGATTGATTAAGGTGTCAGCTGGAATCCTCAGAGCAGGTCCTCCCTAATACACTCCACCAAGCCATAGTTGCAAAAAACCACAGGAGTCATCTACCAGTGGCTCTGGTTCCCTTTGAGTGGGGGGGATTTCTTAGGTTCTCTAAAAGTAATTGTGTGCCCTGTCATGCCTGTAGATTGTCTCTCAGGCAATGACATTTAGCACACTATCTGGAAGGAGGGAGAGCTCAGGTCACACTTGGAGCTTTTTGGGATTACCTGAATCAGTCTGTATGAACACACAATCCATGGCTGCTGGGGAAAAGAGTCCCACTCTAGAGGGCTTGAGGCGGCAAGCTGAGGCCCAGGCAGCAAGCTATACCTCTGGAGATCACCTTATCTATTGGGAGAATGACCTCATATACAGTACGGCTAAAGTTCCTGAGGGAGCCCGAGTGCTGGTAGTACCCCAATGTGCAGTCCTCCTAAGACATACAGCATAGGGGTTTCGTTTTGCACGGACGAGCCTGGAGAGGAGCCTTCCAGGAGGGGGAGGACAGCCCGGGCACGGCGGAGAATGCACCAAGTAAGCAAACAGGTGGCAGTCTGGGGGTCAGGAACCCTCCAGGTCTGTTGCCTACATCATGCTGCATGCAGGGGGCGGAGTGGAGTGGAATTCCAGAGTTTTTAGGCAACTCCATGGAATTCTGCGTAGTGGCACTCCACCAACTGGCAAGGAGAGGAAGAACAACTCCCAGAATTTCTCCCGTGGGTTAATCTATGTGGTCCACACATGAAGTTCACTCCCAAAATAAACAAAAGCAAGGTCGATTTTCTAGATATTTGGATCTTTAATGAAAATAATACTATCCAATTATCAATTAACTGCAGGTGTCAGAAGCAGGGCATTCCGTTTAGCCAGTTTTTATAACTCCTCAGCAACTGTTCCAACATCAAGGACTATGACTATCATGCTGAACAACTCAAGCATAAGTTCCTCAAAAGAGGATATCCCAAAAGACTTATCAAAGACTCATACAAAAGAACTAAGTATTATAACAGAGAGAGCCTCTTCCAAGAAAAAAATCTAGGAATGATGACCAAAAGCTGGTTTGTGTCAGTCAACACTCTTACCTTAACAACAAAATCAGACAAATCATTGGCTCACAATGGCATATCCTCAGTGCCGGAGAACAATCGACAAAGCTTTTAAGACCAGGTTTGCATTTAGACGCAACAGAAACCTCAGAAACACTCTCGTTAAAGCGGCTTGTAATGAAGAGAAGAGCTATATTAAGAAATCTATCACAGGATTGACACCTATCACAGGAAACCACAAATATGGTAACTGCCATGCCTGTAAGCATGCCCTCCCTACCAACATACTCATATGGGGCAAAAGACAATTCAAACTCATGGAAATGACCAATTGTAGGACAGCCAACATTGTATATCTGATCCAATGCCCATGTAATCTTGACCATGTAGGAGAAATCGGCAATGAATTTAGGGTCCGATTTAGGGAACATAAATCGGCTATCAAGAACAACCGAGTCGGAGCTCCCCTGGTTGAACAGTGGACCACGAAAAAAGACATTGAGAAAGACCTTAAGTGGATTATCTGGGAAAAAATCAGACACCCCAGAGACAGCAATGTGGATGGCCTGAGGAAAAAAGGGAAGTTTTGGGGATTTTCACCTTGCAAACAGTAAATTCTGGCCTCAATAAACTTCTTCCATGAGAAAATGCCATCATATGAGGGTACATTCAGTTCGCTTCTCTCCTGTAGTCTCTTGACCATCCCTTCCTAGGAATGCCTTTTAGATATCTATGGCCTTCATCTCATTAGCCCCATGAACTAGGACTCAGACCCTCATTCCTCTCCCTGAGAACACCCCCTCTTTTTAGAACCTTTGATTTCAACCTTAATAGTGCTAACCTATTCCTCTTTCTGTATACCATTCCCCTTGGTTTTTTTTGTGTGTAATATGTTCTATTTACTCAAGCAACATTATTTATAGGCCAGTTTTTTGCCAATTTTTTCCTAATCTTGGGATTCAGACCTCTTACTGGCTTTCCATCCTCGATTTTAGTTTTCCAACCCTTTTGATTATTATTTGTGATGCTACACTTTCGTAATTCTCTGCAATTTCTTTTAACTTCTTTATTTCATACAATTTGTTGACACCAGTGAGCCACTTGATGGCAGTCTTCCCCACATAGTCTGCGGACTCACTTTAGTTTTTACATTGTTATGTACTTCTGAGTTTTCTGAGCTCAGTTTCTCCCTTTATTGGTTTGAGTTCTTTTTTATTAACCGGTTCGGCCTTTCTTTATTTAGTAGATATATCTTACACTCCCAAACATGGAGAGCCCTCACAAGCCTGGAAATGTAGAACCAGCCCTGTTCCACCAGTTTCCACTATTTCCAATATGGCGGCCGTATTTCCTCTTTTCTTAACCCACTGAACCTTTTCAGCCTCGCCAGTTCCTCCACAGGTGTCCTAGATTGTGATGTAAATCTTGATGATGCAGGACACTATAAATCATGTCCTCTCCTTTTTCCTTGCTACTAGCCGAATCCTGGAAAGCGGCTCCTCACTCTGCTAGGTAAGACCCCCATGTGTTTTTCTTGCCCCAATACTCTGAGCGTAGGATTGCTTCCTCTTGTTTTTACTTTGTTCTATACTTATGCCTGAATGATTTTACTTGTCTCTCACGTCTCAAAACAATCCTTTTGCCTCCCAGCTTCTGATTGCCACCCACCTGTTCTATTGCCCCCTTTTTGGGCCTTAGCTATACTCTTACACATTCAGTTTTCTCTCTTTTTTTTTAAATTTCTTTATTTGCAAAAAACAACAAAGAACATAAAATTCAAAACTAGCTCAATGCCCACCCCCCCCACCTCCCCAGTGGTTCAGTCGGACATTAAATTTGCCACTTTTTAGAGATCGTTCATAAACACCAAAAGCACGTTCGCGATCTTTAGGCTGCCGTCTGTTCCACAATTTTAAATTATTGAATAAAATGCAAGCCCAGAAGCAGAAAAGTACATAAAGTGCAAGTGCATGAAAATTAAAGCCACAGACATAGTAAACGTTGTCTCAAAAGACAAAAATACAACCATTAAAGTGACCTGTGCTCAATGTTGAACAAAGTGCATAATAAGCAAGATAATACTATCTAAAGTTAGCTTTAGAATGGAAAAAGGTTAAACAGTTACAGCCGAGCATCAAATATTATGTTTCCTAAAATACGATTCAGCAGCCATTAGCTCACGGTTCATTTCAATATTAAAGACTCCAGTGCAAAAAGAGCAAGAATATACAAAGTAGATTGGTAGGATAAATAACACCCACAGCAAAAGTTAACATTAGCGAAAAGGGACGTTTGGCGGTTACGTCCTAGTGGCCGATGTTACAATATCTAGAATGCAGTTCAACAATCTTCGATGAAAAACAGAATGGCACTTCCGTCCAATATCAACATAAGAAGATACGGACATTAGCAAATTACAGCCAATCATCAGATATTGCATTTTATAAAATGAAAAATTCATTGATTTTCAATACAATAGGGCCATTAATTCTATAAAGTAAGGAAGGGATAAAACAGTACACAGCTTGGCAATCAGAGAAACTTAATTTTCCACCCAGCAGTTCGTTAGTTATTCATCTGACTGGCCCACCTGGGTAAGGGCTCCCATATGATTGTTTCTTTCTTTTTGGCCCGTATGCCTTTTTTGGCATAGATAGCTTTTTCCAGATAACAGGTGGCAAAATATCTGGCTAGACATTGAGAGAATAGGGGGGGATTTGGGTCTATCCATGCTGATGCAATACATAACCTGTAGATTGTCATGGCAACAAAAATCAGAGCACCACAGTTCTTCCTATCCACAGAGTCCTGGGCACCCAGCAATATGGTGGCGGGTGATAGCAAAATATCTTGTATCAGAACTTTTTTTTTAAAATCCTGAATTCGATTAAGTAAAGGTCTCAGGTGTACACAAGAGGCAAGCATATGGATGAATCGGCTCCAAATTCCGCACATCTGGGGCATAACGTTCCCCTACCTGTCCCCCACTCGGCGATTCTACTGGGTGTGAAATAATGGAAGAAGCCAGTTTTGTAAAACTGTGCCTGAAGCTCCGCTCAGAAGCATGTAGTGCAAAGCTGAAAACATTGTAAGTAGCGTCTAATTTTTTTTGCCATTTACAAGAAATTCTAGCTACATCGTTCGGCATAAGATCGTTCAGAGATTAATAAATGTGCCCGATACGAGGCATGGCGTGCCCGCATAGTTTATTATTTAAATCATTTGGGGTAAACCCCGAGGGCCCCCCAGCCTTTCGAGCCAGAAAATCGCTGATCGCTAAGTATTTGAAAGCATCATTATGGCTCAGATTATATTGGGTCTTAAGGGCATTAAAGGTCAAAATGCATTCAGTGAAAAGAAAGGAGCCTAATTTAAGAATACCAGAATTGATCCAATTTTGCAGGTAGGATCTCCCAAAGATGGCTGGTAGATTAAAATTGTGATTCAGTCTGCCTAGCCCCAAAAGTTTCCGAACCTAGGTAAAGACCCTAAAAGTACCCATCAGGGATTTAAATCTAAACTTTTTATAGTACCCAAATTCCAACTGGCGCCACAGACACCACCAAGTCTCCGGGCCCAAAAATAATTCGAAAGGAGACGGAAGTGCGGTTGTTATAAACGAAGGTTGTTCCTGTAGCAGTATGAAGCAATTTTGCAAAACCGTTGCCCAGTAATATAATCTTATATTAGGGAGCGCCCAAACCCTTTTTCTTGAGGAAGGGAAAGACATTTGAGCGCTCTTCTTGGTTGGGAGTATGCCCAAACAAATTGGGAGAAAAGGCATTCAAATTTCTGCAGTAATACATTTGGAAACTCAAGAGGGATAGCTCTGAAAAAATAGAGTAATTTGGGAAAGAATATAATTTTCAATACATTGCATTGTCCCACTATTGTTAAATGTAGCTTGTTAATTCTATCAATGCTCTTTATTGTCTCTGCAGCCAGGGGTATCAAGTTCTCAGAGACAATTGAATCAGTGTCAGCAACGATGTCTACACCCAAATATTTCACCCTGACGACTCTTGTATCTATCCACTTAATTTTCTCATTAACAATAATCTGAGTTTTATCTTTATTTAGGGCACACCCAGCGATCTTTCCAAATTCTTGAGCTTCTAGTTCGATGGCAGTCATAGCTTTTTCCAGCTCCGACATCGTCAGGGCTAAATTGTCGACATAAGCCATGATTTTTGTTTCAAAACCGAATCTATTTATAGCCCTGATATCTAAGTTATTTTTTAGCCTTTTTATTAGGGGATCTATATATAGGGCGAAGAGCAGCGGGGAGCAGCGACAACCCTGCGGCGTCCCGCGTGAGATTACAATCTGCTCAGTGGATTTCTTATTTATCGACACCCTGGCTGTAGGACTACAATGTAGAGCTTTGATTGCTTGAATAGCTTTAGGCCCAAAGCGCATATTTCCCATGACCCTCCACAAATACTGCCAGGAGACCCAATCAAATGCTTTTTCACCATCAAGAAGTATCAACGCGATTGGGTCTCCTGTAGTTTGAGTCATATCAAACAGAGTAATGGTTCGACGAATGTAGTCAATAGTACCCTTCTCGGGGATAAAACCATGTTGCCATTTAGAAACCAAATGTTCGATAATAGAAGATAATCTAAGTCGAAAAAATATTGGCATAGATCTTAGAATCCCCATTAATAATAGTAATGGGGCAATAGGAACCCATTTGTAAAGGTGGTTTATCCTTCTTAGGGAATATAACAATTTTCGGTGTCGCCCATGACGCAGGTGGTGAAGCGCCCTTAAATATTAACTATATTAGGGTAATAAAAACGTTGTTGAGGAAAAAAGATCTTATAAAATTCCACCGGAATATAGTCAGGACTGGCAGGCTTTACCATCAGGCAGAATAAATGAAGCCCTTGTGACTTTTTCCCGAGAATGGGAGTGTTCCAACACATTGTAGTCTTCAAGACTAAGTTGTGTTAAAGAGATCGCATCTAAATAATTATCAGTTTCTTTCATGCTCAGTTCCTGGGGGCTAGCCTCCTCTTCAGAATATAATTTCTGGTAGAATTCCTGAAAGGCTAATCAAATTGTATTAGGATCGCTAGCAATTTACCCTGATAAAGTCTGTATTGACTGTATTTCATTAAGGGTTACTTGTTCTAAAGGCCAGCTGGTGAGCAATAAGTTCACTAAGTTCATAGATTTTTTCCTTTAGAGCTGCCCAGTTAGCGGCAGCTTTCTCGGCCAATATTATCCCAATTGTGTCCCTTATAGCTGAAGCGGCTAATTGTGCGGGTTCTATTTCACCACCTTTTTTAACTGATCTAGTTAATTTCTCTTCTGCTTTTGCTCACTCTGGAGCTCCATAATATGTGTTTTTTCCAGCTTATTTTTCCTTAAAGAAAATTGTAAGGTTTCCCCCCTGACACCTGCTTTTAATGTGTCCCAAACAACCATTGTGGAGGCAGACCCAATATTATCGGCCAGAAATTCTTGAATCCATTTCCTCATATGGATCTGATACCCATTATCGTAGAGGAGCGCTCTCTCAGAGCTCCAGGAAGAGACTTCCTTGCGAGAGGTTAAACCGGTTATGTTTAGTATGAGTGGGTTATGGTTTGAGAAAAACCGGGGAGCAATATCAATATCACAGTTGCTAATCAAGGAGGATGAAACAAAGAAATAGTCCAACCTTGCTCAATAAAGATGGGGGGCAAAGTAATAAAAAAAAGCCTGGCTGGCTCAGTTTTAAGTTGGCCCAAACATCAATGAATCCATGTGTATCCATTAGATTCCTTACTGCTTGAAATACCTTAGGTTTCCGGCCTGTGTATCTCCACTGGTTCACCCCACCAAATCATTTGGTAAATTAATGTTAAAATCACCGCTTAGGATTACGGGAAGGGGTCAATGTGCTAATTCGCCATTGACCCAGTTGATTACCCAAGGATCATCAGCTGTGCATCCATAGATAGAGCATAGGGTAAATGAGAAGCCTGATGCTAGCCGACATTCTGCCAAAACCCATCTTCCAAGGGGATCAGCCTTGGAACGGATAACCTGTAGTGGAGTTCTATTCTGTACTAAGATCCCAACACCTTTCACCCGTGCCCCTTGGGATGTCCCCACATTTACCTTATTTTTTAAATTTATTTATTTAGTGTTTTATAGAGCGCGAACTTGACCCGTTAGGGTAACAGGAGTCATAGAGTTATACAAAAGGCTTAGCATCACATAGTATACATACAGTGCTGGAAATATGATGGATAGAAGGACATGTATGTACAGTTTATATTTCCAATTACACAAGACAGGGCCCCAGGTATATCCAAGTGTATCTAAAAGGTAAAGCTGTGAACCCACAATATGTATTTCTTGGAGGGAGACATCGTCAGCCCCCAGTAGGCACATCCCCTGGGCTACCTTCTGCCTCTTCCAGGTGTTATTTAAGCACAGATGTTGACACTGAAAAATCTAAGATTATTAGCCATAATCAAGCAGAGCTATTATACAGAGTTGAAAATAGGAGGCAAAAAAAAGCAAAAATTGGCTCCCTAACATACATAGTTTCCTATGAGAAACTACCATGCCACAGCGTATAACTAACTTTAACATTGTCTACATTCAAGCAATCAAGCAAAAGTATGTTTTTTTTTATCATTCTTTGATCTTATTTCTTATCTCTTCTTTTTTTTTTTCCTTTCCTTTTTCCGTCGCCCCAACACATGATTAATGCAGAGAAATACAAGTGGCTAAATAAATACTAGTAACCACCACCCCACACTGACTCTAGTGACCCCCGCCTCCCCCCCATGTCTCAGAGAAATCAGGAAAAACCTGAGTGATGGCTACCTGTAATAGATCCCCGCCACCCGGCCCGCCGTATTTACACAAACCAAAATTTCAAACAAGAAAAAGATAGTCTTTAGGCAAAAATAATAGCCTGCAAGCAGCAAACAAAGAACATGTGGGACCTATATTACAACACTACTGGGTTCAACCCTAAGAGGCCAATACCCTCCAAAGCCGGGATAGGTAAACTTGAAAAGAGCCATTTCTATCAAGGCATCTGAAGGGGCCTTAGGGTTTTATACGCCTAACTCATGTTGCTATCAATTTGGTTTCATGGCCTTTTTCTAGATTTTGTTCCTTCAAGATACTCTTGGGCTTTGATTTCAGAGGTGAAAGTACGAGTTGACCCATTTACAATGATTTTCAATCTAGCAGGGTTCATTAAAAAAACTTGAGCCCCCAACTGCTGAAAAGGTATGAAGAGCTGACAAAGGCGCCATCTCCACTCCACCATGTAGTGGCAGAAATCAGGCTTTGCAAAAAAAGATACCCCTTCAAAGCCCTTATGAGAGTTAGGCCGGGCCAGATCATAGACTAACTGTCATAGAGGAAAATTTCCAAAAAAAACAAAAAAAAGCCCTGGGTTTTTCTTCCCAAGTTAAGGGGAAAACAATGGGCTCGCTGCACTTCGTGTTCCCAGTTCCATTTGGGACAATCCGGGAAGGCCCCCATGAGGAGTTTCACTATGTAGCGCCGCCACTTCAGGAATCCTAAGGATGCGGAGTTTGTTCCGGTGCTGGCGGTTTTCATGGTCTTCCAACTTCCACATCAGCACCGTCATAAGGGTGCTTTGAGATGAACCAAGCTCTCTACACGGCTTCCGGCCAGAGTGACCTGGTCCCCTATATCAGAGCACATCAGAGCAAACTTTGTTCAGCTTCCTCATGCCCCCTTTTAGTTTCTTGGCAGTGCCTTTCGCAAGCCGGCTATCTGATCTAACCTCTTCCTGAAATTGTTATATTGAGGCAAGTATAGCCAACAGTGAGGGTTCTTCAGTGGAATCGGTTATAGATCCTGCAGAGGCTCCTGTTTGGTCAGAGATTATAGAGGGCTCCTCCCCGAAAGGTAATGTTAGATGAGAGTCAGAGTAATCCAATTTAAGCTGGCTGTGCCGTTTCCCTTTACTACATCCATTCTTCAGGCGCTGCACAGTCCCGGTTTCTCTAGGAGGGCTTTTACCATTATAGTCCCAGAGTGCGCCATCCTTCTTTTACTGAGTCAGAGCCATCCGAGACCAAGAAAAAATGTTCCCCAGTAGATTCAAGAGAATGGGGGAAAAGCTGCTGGGATACTGTTAGAGCCAGAGGCCGGGGATGTCAAGCCGGTAATCCCCCCCTCCGGTTTGCCAAGGGCAGAGTTTGCTGTTGTTATAGGTGTAAAGGATGTTGGGTCGTTTAGGTTGGTGTGAACCCCATCCATATGGACTTGTGACGAGGCTTCAAATTTAGTGAAGTCTGTGATACTAGCTGAACCTTCAGCTCCCAGAGGCTGCCTAGTAAGTATGATCCCTTGAGTCTCTTGAACAAGTAATTGCGCCGGATTATCAGTATCCACACAACATGTTTCCGCTACCGAGGTAGTAGATGTGGTTTCACCTTTTGGGGGCCGGGGGTTTAGCCATAGAAAATAGTTTAGCAATTAAAGGTTGATGGTTTAAACTTTCCTTAGGAGCGCCGCTTCGTCCCAATCTCCCCGTCGTCTTTTTAATCGCACCGGGCTCCTTTTTACCTTTCTGGGCTGGCTTCTGTGCTGGCCCTTCTGCATCTCAATGTGCAGTGAGGGGCGTACTGGTGTTGACAGCGAAGGCTTTCGCTTTTAATCCTCGAGCTCCACAGGAGGCCATAATCTATTTACGGTGGGGCCGGGTCTCCGCAGGCTCTTGAACAATCTCAGCCGGTGGGAAGATGGACAACAAAACAGCGGCCGCAGCAAACAGCCCAAGTGTCCCAGTTTCTCCCCATTACTAAGTAGGACCACAACCAGCCCGTGAGGTTATGGGCAGCACCATCGTGACAGCAGCAGTAGCGGCGTCCTCCCGTCGACTTCACAACCGAGTGAAGCTGCGTTCGCAATACAGGCGGCATAATCGAAGGTCGAGTTTCCCTTACGCCATGGGCGGCGGTATGGCCGAGAGTTTCATGAGCGCCATCTTGCTCCCTCAGCGCATTCAGTTTCCTATCGACTTTCTTGGGAACACCCCATGCAGACTTGCCCTTTTCCTACATTGCCTTATTATCTTCTTTTTCCCAGCAGAATTTACAGCTAATCTGAAGCCCATACCCTAAGCCATAAGAAGCAGGGTACCCCCATTTCACTTCAATTATCTCGTTTGGTCAGAGACCCTCAACAGTGCCCTCTAGCTTTCTTTTAGATCGCTTTTTGAGGCAAGTACCTCCTTACACGCTTCTCTGTGACTCCTACTGTATCCATATATCATACTTCTTTTTATTCATGTTTGCCTTACATTCTTTGTTTATATGCAGGTAGGTTCATTGCCCCCTGTTTTCTGTTGGGAATCCTTTTAGTTCAGACTTTTCCCTGAACCCGGTATTTGCCAGACGTTACCCTCCATCGAACTGAGATTACGGCTATAATATCCCCTCACCTATTCCACTGAGAAGTAGGTAGCCCTTCTCTCTTCAGTATATTTCACTCTGTCCTTGTTCAAGTATGATCTATAACATGTTAGTTCAAAAAAAGTTTTCCCCTCGGATGAATCATACATTAATCATTTCCCATTCAAACATTCATATCCATTTACAAACCATATAGACTACACGACTCGTTGATAATTGAAGCACTTATCGATCCACCACACTCTGATTAAAAATCAATTTCCTTTAATTGGAAATATATCCACATATAATACTCATATGAGTTCATTCGCATATAAAATCACCGAAGATGAACAAATCTTTACATATATCACAAAAAAGAAGAGTTTGTCACAATAATAAATAAAATACATAAACAATATGCTACAATATGAAACAATATAAAGCAATATACACCAATGTAAAATGAGGAAGAATACAAAAAGAGACAATGTACTATGTCATTTTTAGCGTTAATTTGGACATTTGAATAGGCAGCAACAAGCATAGGTATAAATCCCTTGTCTTAGACTGTTTGCTGACTTCACCAAATTTAATCGCATATGTGGGCGTCGACGCGTTTCGATGGTGTAGTTTGAATAAAGACCACCTTCTTCAGGACAATATTTTTTGTCTTCCTCAATCGTTAAAATGACCATATCACATATGGGCCTAAACAAAAATTACATCAATTAAAAGGGGACAATAATATATCATTCTAACATGTTTATCTTTTTAAAAAAAACACTGTTTTTAAACTCAACATTTAACAGCTAATTTGGAAGACCATAAGTGCGACAATCATCTAACTCATCTATCATGGCCATTCATTCATGACATTCATTTATAGATATTCTTAATTTCATTTCAACGGGACTTATACAAGCCTCCTTATAGCATCTGCTTCAATTTGAAGAGTAGTCGATCACTCTCTTCTCTATGATATAATAATCATCCTCATTTTTTTAAAAGGATTATGTACCCAACAGGCTCTCTTTAGTATATCTCAACTGCAGCTAGCTAGCTTAATACATGATCTAATAAAGAAGGTACCTTGTAATTTCATTGCTATTATAGGTATCACAGTCAGTTTCGCAATAGGCCACTTCTTATACAGGCCAATGTACTAGAATATAAGAGAGAAAGGTCATACTCAATGTCTATTTTCCAAAATGATTTTTTTAAAAAGGCGTGATAAGGATCAACATTCTCACCTGTATTTTAAAATCCAGAGTGCGAACCGTGATACCGTTCGTTCTGTTTGGGTCACGGGCTCCGCACCTTTAGCGGATGTTTTATTTAGCGCGTGGCTCTTTGTTAGATCCCTCGCTCTGGGCTAGTGGGATGTAAAAAGACAAAAAATGCCCTTTTAAATCGATGTAGATTTAATCAACATAGTAAGTTAGTTCTCCTACTGCTCTACGTAATGTTCGAGTATCTACCGAGTGATTATCTTTTTTTAGGGTGGTCAAACTCGATTCTAGGTCCGGGCTGTGGGCGTTGTTACTGTTGTGATACCCCCGGAGTTCAAAGGCACGATCCTGTCTGTCCTTCCCCTCTATATCGAGAGTATTAAGATTTCTAGAGGATTAAAAGGGGGAACAATTCTGTCTCTACATGCTCTATCTATAGAAACACGTATTTTTAGTCTAGTATAATCTTTGTTTAGGGCATCCTAGATCCTTGACTAAGTCAGTTTGACAATGACTCACTATTGTATCCGGGGTTGATCGACTCGTATCCAGTCTCCACCGCGTCTAGCGTCCGCGTTCAGTGGGTCGCGTCATCAGTCCGCGTCATGAGCACCGCCCTATGGGATAGCGGTTCTTTTATATAGTTACTCCCAATCAATTAGTCAATTAGTCAGTTCTTTCCAATTGGCAAAAAGAGTTCAAAGCTTTATTGATCTCATATACGACTCGTGTAAAATGGTCATATCGTATGTTTGGTTGCCATCTTGGAATGGTTCGTATATTATCGAACCAGCCCATTTTTGCTAGATAGACTCATTGAAATCAGTCGTGATATATATATATCAACTATATTCTGCGAAATGATTTCTCTATTTCATAAACCTTATATTGAAAGCCCTTTTTATCCAAATGTGAACGCGGTCGCCATTTTGGATTGGAATTGTTAGTCTGTTTACCCGCGATTGACTGATATCCTCTTCCTAAGAGTTTTTATCCTGAATGTATCATGCAAGGTACACCCCGTATATAGATCCCCCATTCCTCAAATATATTAAACAGATGTACTATAGCTGTTTTCCAAGGTTACATTTAATTCCCTGTATTTCAGTGTCCTTCAGGGGTTTCTTTGCCTGAGATCATTGTTTATATTGGCTGAATTGCGGATCCTCACACTGCAATTCTCATCCAGTCTTCTTTTGTGTTAAGACCTCTTGCTATTGTATCTAATGTGGAAATGTACCATTGTTCTCTGTTTTTTCTCTTCCTTTCTAGGTCTCCTCCCCTTTTATTCACCGTTATTTTTTCTACTATAAACCATTCAAAATTAGTATGGTCATGTCCCTTCTTATTATAATGGTCTACCAAAGGTGCATTTATTTTGCCTGTTTTGAGGGCCGACCTATGTTCTAAAAGTCTTACCCTCAGTTCACGGCCTGTTTCGCCTATATACGCTAAATGATCTATAACATGTACATAATAGTCCCCTGCACGCGCTTGTAGTGTAAAGTCAAGTGACAGAAAGATGCAATGACAATCTTCTTCTCCAATCCTTTTTTACTTTTTTCTTGCATGAGGTTCCTTTACATTCCAATGGAACCTTTTACAACCTTAGCCGACACATGTTTTGTCGCGTTCATTAGAAAATCATCTCGCAACTTCTTAAGGGCTAAGAAAACATACAAATAAATATTTAGGCTGTAGTAAGTGTTAAACAGTTACACATGTATAGACATCCCTAGTGACTTGGTGTCAAAAGTAATGGGAAGTCTTCAACTCGTGTTGAACTAGTGGAAACCCATGCTTAAGTGATCGCACCCAAAGTCTAGTAATCAGTAAAACATCAGAGGTATGTGAGACTCCACATACTTAGATATACAACTAGCACCTGCCTTGAACCTCAGGAGTCCTCTATGCCCATATAATTACAATTACCATAGTTAATCATATTTGGCAACTCCTGTGCACATTTATTTGGAATGAGAGTTGTTAGTATTGGAATGCTGTTGGAATTGCTGCATGGTCTAACGTTTAATTGGTTGTGGTTTACTACCTAGTGCTGTGAAGGGGGTTAATGTGACATATCAGAGTCTCCCTGAGAGGAGTTATTGGCCATTCCTCGTACTTCTAAGGTAAACTCTTTTCTTATACTTTAAAATTAGCCCTCGTGCATTATGTTACCATAAAACCCAAAGACATTTCCTAAATATGTTGTTAGTAAGAGGTAGCTAAGCAGTAATAACTAACCACACATCATTGTTTATAATGTCCTTTATCAAATGTGGCATCACGAATCACATCATTAATAGTTCCACTGACTTTTCCACAACTGACATGATCAATAATGTGATTGATGATGTCGTATGTAGCATTACCAATGTCAGGGGTGGGTCGGTGACACCAGACCCCTGGTGTGTTTACCATCCACTGGACCACAACTACGGCTGCATTTTACTACACAAATCGAGGCACCAAGCCCATTTTCCTTGCTCATATTATGGCTCAATGACAACAGTCACTTGCTACTTTGGAATACATTCTTTGAGTAAGTGATAGTTGGATATCTTTCCATTATATCCAACATAGTACTGTTCACAAATACCCTTGCTACAATGACCAAACAACTACATATTCTAGATTTCAAGTAAACATACACTGGTAATCACTAGTGTTCCAGTAACTATGATTTTTCACATTAAGCTCTATGGAATATATTGAGTCATACCTATGAGGGATTTATGAGCGGGTAGAGTGAGAAACACATAAGCAGAGGAACGTAAGCAGAGGACATATAGAAAAACAAGTGACGGCCAAGAGAGTGCATGTGCTAAAACACTTGGAAAAAATCAACATTATTTCAAATGGGAGTTAAGAGAACAAGCACATAGTTTTTAAAAAGTGACAGGATGTGTTAATGGAAGTTGGGGAGTGAGTTAGTGAACCAGTTTTTATAGAACGCAAGAGGCAGTCTGGAGGAATTTATGGCACTATGAGAATCATAAGGACAACAACAATTAATCAGCCACCTAATGAACTGAGGAGGTCGGTTTAGAGCTCTTTCCTAATTAAGTGCAAGGTGTCCTTTTGTTAAAGAAATGGAGGTAGTTGTTCCACAACTGCAGAGCCAGAACAGAGAATTCTCTGGTCCTTAATCTGGCCTTCGCTTGTGATTTTACTTGTTTTCAAATTTAAAGCTTCATGTCAGAATCAGAGGGACTTAAACTTTATATTCTTCTCGATAGGAAGCCACTGAAAGGAGCGTTTAGCTTTGGAACCCGTGCCATATTTTTGATGATTGAAGATTGCCATAACTGCCAGGTCCATTTTTGCTGAAGTTTTTCGCAACATATTTAAGCAATTACAGTTTTTCAGTGCATACTGTCTACAAGTCTTGTTATCGTTGAAAACCAGCATCTGGTTTTTCGCTTGATTTTAAAATGTTTGCTATGTTTTATCAACAAAATGTGGAAATGTTTAATGGTTTCCATTAACTATGCACTTTTGAAAAATTATTGAAGTTAAACATCTTGGACTGTGGGAAATACGCTGAAGCTACCTTCTTAATTTGAGGCTCTTACCATCCTTTGCTATCATCTGTGAGGACTAAGTTGCTCTAGCCATAACCTAGTAGTCCTATGTTAATATCCGTGAATACTATGTCATTACACACCATGATATATGCAGGGCCAACCACGGCAATATCAATAAATGCAATTTTGACGCATGTCATAAAATATGCTCGCATAACAATGTCGATACCAGAAGAAACAATGTCAATGTATGCCATAATCTATGCACGCATAACAGTGTTAATATCAGTAAAGACAATATCGATGTAAGCTATGGCAACTGTACCCACAATACTGAGGATCTCATTAAAAATGATTTCCATGACCGCCATGTTAATTGTACACAATTTAGTGAACTCATAATATTGCTGTTGGATTCACCCAAGGGGACAAACCTATCAACCGTGAGTAAGAGATACATGGTCAAAAAAACCTGGGACCCTAACCCAGGCCTATCGATTGACAAGTCAGAGGTGGGGTTGTACTTAGCCCAAAGACAAATGTGTACCCAGGGAAAACCCTGACCGATCCCACATATAGGCAGTTATACCACAAACAGGTCTGAGGAAATTGGCCCTAATGAAACAAGTTTGGCCAAAGGCGTATGTTCCCAAAATACCACAAAGATTAATGTCATATACAGTGAGGAACACTCAGCCAATCATGACACAACATGCACACCACACATAATGATCACACACGCCCCACACAAGACATCACACACTGGCCCACACTAACTTGAGGTCGAGAGATACCTGTGTCCCACTTCACAGATGGTTATACTTGTTGTTTAGGAATGGGCTATGAATACCAGATCAGTTTCTGGTACCTCATGAATGGTAGAAAAGGTTGGCCAAAGCTTCTGTACAGTGACATACTTTCTTCAGACGCTACTCTATTGAGACTCTCCTGGCTGCTGGATTTAATTAAACCAACTTGTTTCCTGTTTTGCCAAAGGCACCTTGCCTTTTCAGTTTTTTTAAGATAAATTAACAGACACTTAGACTGATAGTTTTTGGGGAAAAAACAATCACTTATGTCTTTGATCCTTTTAATGCAAGAAAGTTGACACCAATCTAAAAAATCATTGCCAAAAATATATTAAGGAAAAAATATTGAAAATGTATTGTGAAAATGATAGTATGAAAACATTAAGGTGTGACTCAATTGTTATTGTGGTCCAGATATTTGGATCATTTTTTTGGATTGGTAAAGCAAGCAAAGTAGCCTCACATTTTTTACAAATGCCATATGCAACTGAATTTTCCTGTTTTACACCTGCCAGGAATCCACTAAGGGATTCCTTGTGTCATAAACCTATTTATGTTTGCAGAGATCTCCACCATGAGTACTTTTTCCCCCACAACTTTAAAGACCATTCACAAGGTCAAAAGATTGGGCTTTCTAAGGTGTTAGCCTTTGTCATTTTGTTGTATATTTGTGGGCATTCCAATATTTCTATCATTTTCATTTTAGCTCTGAAAATGGTGGATTTTTTACTCTGGCCAAGTTCTGACATACATCCCAGAATGGGAAGTGGAATGGATCATCCCCATATTTACTAGGAGTTTAGAGGAAGGGCTTTCTCTATGTGGGAAGACATTATGGATAGGATCTGCATTTGCATAGGATATCAAATTACCCCGTGTGCAAACCCCATACACCGGGAATAGGATTTTATGTGAATGTCACATGACCTCCAAGAACACCCATGCCTAACATAGCTTTGCAGGTTGACCTCTGAGAACATTGTAAAATTCCAGAAACTTGGAAAATTACTTCTAGATTGAGACAAATTTTCCTTCTTTCTTAGTTAATATGTGTGACAAACCAGGTTATTAGTTATTAGTTCAAAAGGATGGGGACACTTCACAAGTAATATGACACAACTTTCCTCCACAAGGGGTAACAAATTACCCCTTGTAGCACTTGACTCTTTCAGGGCAGCAGGGCAGAACAAGTGGTGTGGGCTAATAGCCAAGTTGTCAATATAAATAAATAAATCATTTTCCAGCCAATACTTTTACTTATAAAAAAAGAAGAATACATTATTATGCACACAGTATTCAATAATATGTATTCATTTACAAATCTATATATTGTTGGCAGGTGGAAATACCTATGGTGGTACCCTCTAACTGAATATACCCCGACAGGTCCTGCACACTATAACCACAATAACCCCAGCCTACGCTGAACAAAATATAATGGAATGTACTTATCAAAAGCCAGCAGCCGGGCTTTGTCAGGGAGTCACCAAAATATATGGAATCTCAGATCTCTCGATTTTTTTCAAATAGCGATAGGCATGCAGAGACTATTGGTCTCCCATAACGTTTCACTAAAGTTTGAAAAACTTTGAAATATGTGGATGACTATCTAGCTCCCATTGTTCAGAGGCTGACCTCTTCATGACCAATACAGGATATTTCTTGAGAATGTTAGTAAACACTTCCAGGAAAACCGGTAATCTCCTAGTGATATTTGATATTGCCTCCTTATATACATCAATACAACACGATGTAGGGATGAAAGTATGCAAATACTTCCTAAAACAAGAAAGCATAGGAGAATTGCCACATTCACAGATGTTGCTCACTATAGTAGATATATCATGTACCAACAATGTTTACCTCTTAAATCGTAGGTTGTATCAACAACAGTGTGGCATGGCCATGGGAATTGTTTTCTCTTCAAGGTATGCTAATCTCATCATAGAATTGTGGGAGAAAGAATTAGCATGGAGGAACAGAGCGATAAGTACTTAGAACATATACAACATTTTTAGAATTTGGAATGGCACATCAGAAGAGTTTTGGGGTACTTCAATGAGTTGACTCAGAATGAGGATGGGCTAACGTTCACTTGCACAACTAATACCACACAAGTCAATTTACTGGATATTTTAGTCTATATAAACAACAACATGATAAAAATTATAACATTAAGAAAGGAAACTGCCACAAACAGTATGTTACATGAAACGAGCTACCATCTAAAAGCCTAATAAAGAGTACACTATATAAGGAGCTACTGTGAATAAAAATGAAATTGCTCCAATAACACTGATCTGCAAGCACACAATGAAAAAGTTACACAGAGATTTTCCAAAAAGAGAGTTTCACTGGCAAAACATTAGGAGAGACTTGGAGAGAGCCAAATAGAAAACCTGAATATAAACTCTAATATAAACAAAAAAGGAACAACATGAGGGATAATCATCAGAATGAAATAAGACTAATTCTTACTTAAAGAAAGTGATCAAATTCACAAAGCTTTTAATAAATAATGATTGGTCATCCACCAAGATGCAGATATTAATCATATATTTGGACAAAGACTGACAATAACTTTCAGAAAACTACAAACCTTAAAGGACAAACTAGGTAAAAGTAATTTCATAGAGAAACAAAAAAAAGAATTGGCTAGAAATATCAGGAATTGGATTCACTAAGTGCTCTGCATGTAAAATTGGAAAAAACACAGAAAGCACAAAAGACAGAAAAAATAGAATTATTGAAATTAAATAATTAAAATGTGTATCCCAGTCTGTAGAGTACATACTTGAGTGTGACTAAGGATAAAGATACATAACCAACACAATTTGCACCATAAATAAAAGAGTATAGGGACATATTTGAGCAGTGCAAAATCAAGGTGCCATGTATGTGATGGCTTAACGCTCAATGAGGAATCATCAAAGTAATTGAAGTACTATGTAATTTACATGATAACAAAAAATGAACAAGGTGGAGATCGGGGGAAATTAAGTTTGTCAATTAGAATCAAAATATATCATCAGGTTGGGCACTGAGTTCCCTTTTGGTTTGAATGATGATGAATTATGAGAGCGAATTAAAGGCTTTCAGCTGATTAAAGTTATTGGGGGTTTAGAGCTTATTGAAGTTATTGGATGTCAATAACGACATTACCATGCCAACTCTAGAGTATGGAATTGAATAGAGAACAACAACTGGAGCTACAAATGATTTTATAATAGGGAAATGATCAACTAGTTGTGGATGAACAGATAAGTATACACATATAGGACATTACAGACACTTATGTACAAAGTATGGTGGGTTTCGGCACTATGATGATGGAAACCACTGGAACACATCAACAGAATCTACTGAGGTATAAATAGGACATAATGAGTGCTCAATGATGGAGATCTGACATTGGAAGTTGGATCTGGAAGTCATTAACAACTACGGATGTGTATATATGTCAACTACATTTGATGAGGAGAACACCATCACCTGGAACACGAGCCTACGTGATTATTGAACCCTCATATACATAAAAATAAAGCAGCTGACAAGGTTAAATGGATTGAGTATAAACTGGATTCAACAAGCGAATGACAAAATGTAAGGACATGAAAGATATGTGTAATTGAAGAAATGTTTGCACAGTAAATAAAGATAGAAAGTGACTCTATGTTGAAAGACTGATTGTTTTCAAGAAATCACCAAAAAACAGGTGAATCCTAAATAACTACACATCCTAGAATGCCTCATAAGGGGTAGAATGGGCATTAGTGATAAATATTGAAATGGACAAAGGACATACTAACTTTACTAACTGTGACCAAGACAGTGATGGTCGAAGCTTGTTGGTTTTGTGTTCTATGCAGACAAAACAGTGCAATTCCGAATTCCTGGAGTGCTGTGGAGTTTTATATATATATATATATATATATATATTCACTGAAAAAACCATAGGTTTCACACATGTTATAGTTAGCGGAAATTTTACTGATAAAAAACCAGTGAAATTGCCCCGTTATAGTTAGTGCTGGCAACTATAACTCACGCGACCGCAATCCTCTGCTGATGCTAATACTGTATTTAGACACTTATTTGCCCATGTCTTCTTCCATACATTTTTAGCTATACATATATTACAAATATTTTTTTTTCATAAAGACACATATGTCATCAGCAGAAGATTGCGGTCGCGTGAGTTATAGTTGCCAGCACTAACTATAACGGGGCAATTTCACTGGTTTTTTATCAGTAAAATTTCCGCTAACTATAACATGTGTGAAACCTATGGTTTTTTCAGTGAATTTGCAAGGTTTTTTAAATGCTAATTCCTAACTATAACGTGTGTGAAACCTATGGTTTTTGCAGTGAATTTGTACGGTTTTTTAAATGCTAAGTTACTTTACGCCATTCGAGGCGTGCGCGCCCACTTAACGCAGTTCGTTCCGTGCACGGTTTTTATCAACTTTCATAAGCCCTGTACATTTGGTGGCCCTCGGCCACCAAAAGCACAGGGGGTGGGGTCAATGTGGATAGTGTTTTTTTTATTTCGATTTTATAATTTCATGTTGCCAAAATTAAGTTTTTTTTCGCCAAACATGAGCCCTGCACATTTGGTGGCCTGAGGCCACCAAAAGCACAGGGGGTGGGGTAAGTGTGGATAGTGTTTTTTTTTTTTTTTTTATACCGCACGCTTACGGTAAGCGTACGGTAAGCGTACTCGGCGAAATTGCCGAAAAAAAAATAAAACCGTTTTTGCTCTTGGGGGATGTTTGGGGACTCCCTCAACATGATTATGTGGGAGGGAGTTGTCAAAACAGCCCCGTAACATGTTTTTGGCCATCATGTTTGATAAATAACACTCAGTGCGAGAGACAAAATGGCGGATGCCACTTCCTGGTTTCGGCCGATTCGAATGTTTACTAAGATCTAAGAGCCAATCAGAATCGCGCTCGCGCACGCCACCGTACGCTTATGGTAAGCGTACGGTAAGCGTACCGTAAGCGGGCTCAGATATATATATTGATTTAAAGGCTATTTTCTCAGAATCTACTGAACAGATTTACACCAAACCTACAAAAGGCACTTCCTTGACCTAGGGACTACCTCTCTGCCAAATTTCTAGTAATTCTGTTCAGCCGTTCGGGCTGTAGCTCGTTCTAAAGGTCCTATGGAAAAATGCATGGGAAAAATGCGTTTTGGGACCCCCCTTTTATCTCAGCCCCCGCTTGACGAATCCCCCCGAGACTTTCAGGGTAGGAGCGGAGCGTAGCGCCCCACCTATTTTGAGAAATTCGCGAGGATTCATCGACCGGCGCCAAAGTTATTCAAAATAGAATGTTGAGGTTTTCCTATGGAAAAGGGGTCCTAACTATAACTACCTACTGGCGACCGCCAGTAGGTAATATATATATATATATATATATATATATATATATATATATATATATATATATATATATATATATATATATATATATATATATATATATATATATATATATATATATATATATATATATGTGTGTGTGTGTGTGTGTGTGTGTGTGCATGTGTGTGTAAGCAATGCATTTTTGTGTTGCTAATAACTTTGGCACTGTTTGTCAAAACTTTACAAAAAGAGTGCTCTTTCTTGCCTACGTGGTGCATGGAAAGTTTTGGCATGATCTGTCAAGAAGGGGTCAAGAAAAAAAGAGGGGTAATAAAACATAAAATCCCCATGAATTTTCCATAGACTTCTTTAGGCAGGTCAAATCTGCTGAACAGAATTACAACTAATTTGGCAGAAAACTAGATCTTAGTCTGCAGATTGTGCTTTTTGTGATTTGGTGTACATCCATTCAGCAGTTGTTTTGAAATTAAGGGTAGAAAATATATATATCTGGACTGTTGGGTCCGCAAGAGGCTCGAGAGATTCTCACAGGAGAGTCAATTTAAAAACATTGCATTTTGATTGGCCCAGGGAGCCTTATTTCCCTTGGGTAAATTTGCTCCTGTGGTAGTATGACTCCCAGTGGAGCGAGAACTCTGACTAGCTGCCAGCAACATGAAAAAAATGTTGCTTGCAACTATTACAGGACTTGGGGACTTAGTCCCCTGTCCTGAAGTAAATTAAAAAAAATACTGTAAGGGGGCAGGGTAGGGATGCCCTGCTCCACCCCATGGGGGGAAGCCTGAGAGCCCCCCCACCTCCGGGACCAAAATGTAAAACAAAACTGCATTTTTATAGTGATCCTGTGGAACTACAGTGGGATCAGAAAAGCAAAAATAACACAAAAATGGAGGCTGGGTCTGCATTCTTCAATTATCAGCCTTGGGAAGCCCACCCCCGGGTTTCATTGTTTTTTTTAATGGGAAGGTAGAGTGGGGAGCCAACCCAATGGCCAATTACTATAAGGTAAGGGGGGCTTGTGGCCCCCTCCCCGAGTCTTCAAAGCCCTGAGTACCCCATCCCTCAGGGCCAATATATTTCATTGTCAGGGAGGATGGCTGCAAGGCATCTCTCCTGAGTCATTGAAGGCTCCATGGAGCCCACCCCGGGGCGATTAATAAAATAAAAGGGGAAGGGGCCGAGCAAGTTTATCCCACAAGGCACTAAACTTTTTGATAGGGAGGAGACCACACAGGCCTCCCTATTTGAGCCTTCTATGGCCATGGAGACACCCTACCCCAGAGCCGGCTTACATGCTGAGTCCAGGAGAGCCAACCTCCAGGACACATAGGTGCAGGCAGGAAATATTGTTTTTGCTCCTGCCTGGCAGGAGAAATTTTTAATTCCTGCACCACGGGAGCAAACACAAATTCCGCTTCCAGCAAACGGGAGCTTTGCAAATGCTCCTGCCAGCTGTGAGCAGAGTTTTGATCTGTTTCCCTGCCTGCACTGAACTATTAATGGTGCTCCCTCCAGGCAGGAGCACTACCATCTCTGGCAGCATGCAAGGAGCTGGCTGAGACCCCAGGGGCCCTGGGCTTCCTCCTTTCGTGGCCACCAACAAGTGTGGTGGATGATCACCTTTAATTAATGCAGACACTACGGGATGGGTTCTCCAGGGCCGAAAATGGCTCGGTGAGGAGAGCCAAGCATCCCCCCGCCCCGTTAAGGACTTGGCTTTCTCTGAGCAATTGTATACATATTCAACATCATATGCAACAAGAGTGTCCCATATATCTGTGGGCAATCGTTAATATAATCTAGGTTACCTATGAAGTGCATGATATAGGGTCAATTTTGCACATAACCCATGCTTGCTACAGCCAACAGCATTGTGTCTGTGATGGCATTAATGATGCTTCATATTATTCTGAGCTATTTTGTACTTATTTTCAGGCTTCTAATGCCATGCTAGTTTATAGAGCAATGTGTGCAAAATAAGCTGGGGTGATGTCATCAATGATGTCATTTTAGATGTTGTCAGTAATGTCATAAATGTTGTCCTAGAACATGTATTGAGTGATATATTATGTGAGGTCATAAGCCGTGCATGGGGGAGTGCAAGTTATAGTTAGTTCTACTAACTATAACAGGTGAATTTCTGTGTTTTGTAGTTCAAAATGTTAATGTTGAAAGTGAAATATTGAATCAATCAATCAGGGGTTTATAAAGCGCGCTACTCACCCGTGAGGGTCTCAAGGCGCTGGGGGGGTGATGCAGCTCTCGTTTAGTCGAAGAGCCAAGTCTTGAGACTCTTCCTGAAGGTGTGCAGAGGGGGGGAGCATCTGATGTTGACTGCGAGCTTGTTCCAGTTCTTTGCTGCGACATAGGAGAAGGCTCTCCCACCTGCTCTGGTTCTGTGGATGCGTCGGGTCTCTGCCAGGGTGAGGTCGGCGGAGCAGAGGTTCTTTTTCGGGTACGTGGAAGGAGACTCTTTCGCTGAGGTAATTAGGTCCGATGTTGTGGAGGGATTTGTAGGCGTGGGTGAGTAGGTTGAAGGTTACTCTCTTCTCAATGGGGAGCCAGTGGAGGTCTCGTAGGTGCTGGGTAATGTGCTTGTGTTTTGCGGTTCCGAGGACCCTAACCTAACTATAACATTACTTACAAAGGCTGCAATGGCAGGCCTGTAGTTCCATTTTGAATGGTCTCTTATGGGTGGCATAATACATGCTGCAGCCCATTGGAGACCTCTGGGGTACCTATGCCCGGGGTACATGGGTACCATATACTAGGGACTGACAAGGGTACCCCAGTATCCAATCTTGGCTGTACCTAGGTACTGAACACAACAGTTTAGGGAGAAAGCAGATAGACTGGAGTCCTGATTAGCAGGATCTCTGTCAGATTAGTCAAAAACAGCATCACATTAATCTAATCAAAAAGTAGGGGTAACCATAAGAAGTAGATCCTACTTTCCTACGACGGTATTATTTGAGTTTTAAAATATATGCAGTAAAGTGTGGTTGACAAAAAAATTCTCGACATCACTATTGTTTAAGTGCTAGGCATTGGTTAAAATGAAGATGTTAAAATGTTGTTCATAATTAGTATTATTCCCACTTAGTGTAGCATAAACCTTCCTCTCTCAATTTAGCAGCTGACTTAATTGCTACTGGTGTACCATAACCTAAAGCAAATGCAGTAGGAAGAGTACGATGTCACTTGGCTGACAATAAGATCTTTTAATCTATGTCCTTGATATAGGTGCTACAGATGTTTAGAGGGTGGTAGCAAATAATAATAATAATAGGGAATTTGTAGAGCGCACACCTACCTCTGACGGAGTTTTCCTGGCGCTAGGCAGACTGATAGACGGGGGAGTAGGGGAAAGGGGGAGTAGGGGAAAGAGAGATCATAAGTGAATTTCTCAGAATTACACATTCTTTTGCATACTTTTCTGGGACTTTGGTGATCGTCCCTGGAAAAATGTATTGAGATAATACACAGGGTTAATTACCTTGCATAAGGTGTCGTCACTTCTGCCAACAGAACAGTGATGTTATTGTTGATAACATCATCACATTACTCATCACATTAATGTATTTGTTGATGTCTTATGTGTTTTTTTGGAAGTTAAGGTATACATTGGGAGGCTGTGGTCATGTATCTATTGTACCTAGGATATTTTTCTTTAGTTTTACATTTTTAATTCTATCTAGCATGTCCATACAACTACATTTTTCAATGGGCTCTGTATTGCTCTAACATTCTAAAAATAAATAAAAAATCAAAATTATGATTCCACCTACACATATTCGCCAGCCCATACTTAAATATAAAGCACAACCAAATCTCCATATTTCTGCTAAAGCGTTTAAGTATGATATGTTACACAGGCTGTACATGATTAAAACTAAGATTTATGCTGTGCTACATCAGAAAACATGCCAAAACTGCACACATGGTGAAAATCTAAATAAATACCACAGAAAATAGAAGAAATCCATGGAGACATGTAATGTATTTTATATCTTCCGTTTTCTCTCCCTAAGTCCTATTCAAAGCTGTTAAATGTTTCACAAAGGCTAATGGATTTAACACTGCCGCATGGTCAGCTTCCTAGTGTCTCCTCTAATCAGGGGCTAAAGTCATTCACCAGCATGAAACTGAAGCCAGCCTCTTGATGCTGTATCCTGAAGGAGGCAATGCCTTACGCCTCCACTTTCATAAATGATTTATAATAATACAATAGGCAGAAGTGCAACAATTTCGGAATTTTAGCGGGTCAGAGACTGTTGTACACTTGCCCAGAGTGCAACAAAGATCACAGACTCTGGGATGAGCGTAATTTCCTTTACAAACCTCAAAAGCCTTATTGTGTTCCAAATCTATCGTCGCTGAATTCATGAACATATCGTTTATTTAGAAATTCTCTGCGCCTTTCCTTTTTGTTTCAGAATCCCAACCTGTTTTTGTATTGCTGTTCTGTTGGGTCCATTATTTATTTTTCCATTAATTTGGGACTTTCCAGAAATAACAACAAACTAAGTGCTGGGGACAGGTATAACCTGTAACACGAAAATGCCACAGTACATATGCGCCTTCATAGAGTCATGTGATGTGGCAGGGTGTCCCAAATGATGCAGTATGTACTGAAAGACAGTCTGTGACTCTATTATCTAGGTAATCACTGATCAGACATTTTAACAGGAATTAGCATTCCTATCAAATGGGTACTGAAACTTTAGAACATGGAGAGACTTTAAAAAAGAGATCTATTAATATCAATCGGATGTTATTTACAATAATAGTCACCACAAATTAATAATTTTGTCTCTTCACAAGAACATCGTTATTTAAAACTGTTAAGTTAGCTTTCCGCAGTATAATAGCTTGACTAACTTTTGCAAAGTTTCACTGAGCTGAATGCAAACCTACTTCTACACTTCATTTAACTAATGCCGCATAGCCAGTATGTGCCCATTTAATCAAGAGTAAACCTCATGAACCGTAAGAGGAAAAAGGCAGAAAAAAAAGAAAAAAAAAACCTTGGTATGAGCTTTTATATTGTATAATATCATAATTTTTCATTAAAACATTAACTCAGCCAAACCACAGGTGATTCACAGTAAAAGTATCGATGAAACGAGTCAAACCAATTTGAAACTTTCACAAGTTGTTTTTCCTTCTGCCCACTTTGAAGAAGTGGTATATTTCTGCAAATCGAATGATGTCTATTCTCGATATAAAAACATAGAAGATATTACAGCACTGATTGGTCGGTCTTTATGTGTTTTTGGGCACTGGTGAGTGAATTTGTGATTCTTCATAAGGGCAAAGCACATCTCAACAATTTTAATTCACTAATAAAGAATAGTTAAAAATAAACGTGTTTTAAAAAACTATTCAGCAGAATTATGTAGATTGCTCAACGGATATTTACCACTTGCTCATAGTAAGTGTTAAATATCATCAGAATAATCGTTGGAATCAGTAACATGCATGTTTTCATTTTATATGTCAAGGGCTGCATAGGTATTCGTCCTTCTGGCACTAAACTTTGTAATGCTTGTACTTAACTTGGGCATACCAGCTGAAATCGGAGATTCTGGGCTGCAGTATCCTTGCACCTGAATTAGCCGAACTCTTTGGGGGTCATTACCATCGTATCGGGCACGAGACCGCCGGGCAAGGAGTTAGCGGTCCCAACAGCCCAATTACGATATGACCACCATGCAGGTGGTCGTAAAACGCTTTTTCCTATTGTGGCTTGTGCAGGGGCCCAGGAAAACCTCCATGCACCGTGGCAGGCACCATTTGTTGCCTGCCACAGGGTGCATGGATGTTCAGGGGACATCACATGTGCCCCCCTGGCCACATCGCAGAGGCCCACAGGGGACTGGGGCCCTGCTGGGGCCCCCAAAGTCCCTTAGCGACAGCCCTTTTGATGGCGGTGGGACAATCACGAAAGGCTGTTGGAAACTGACATCCTAATTCCTACGACAGCACCTCTGCAGGCACCACCTCCATTGTAGGGATTAGACTACGATCACTGCCCGGATGGGCTCCTTGAGCATGTCAGAGGTTGCAGTCTTTTCCCCTGCCCAAATCGCTCCAACCATCGGTATTGTAATCCAGCAGTTGGACCAATACCCTGGCTGTCGGGCAGACCGCCACCAACTGCTTGTCAGAGGTGGTCTGCCCAACATCCTAATAAGGCCCTTAATGAGGTCCTCAACAAATGTAAATGTGAGCAGGGGTTTTGTGCGGATTTGAGATGTTGGGTAGATGTGAGAGGGTGTCTGGGCTGAAGGGAAGCTTTGGCCTCAGTAAGGGGAGCATTGCTTGCTTATCCTGTGGTAATATAGTGGCAGGCAGGGACTTTTCTGCAACTGTGCCTATGCGCCCTTTGACCAGTAAAACTGGATTGAGTGTTTTACCTGGACATGATGAATTCTGCTCTGGTAACAACATATGAGTCATACTTGCATGGAGCAGTAGCTCATAATTTCTTCCCAGGGATCCTACTCCGGGAAACTTGTAATGTGGGCTAAGATGCAGTAGGATGAACACAGTACAACAGTACAAGATCTTCTTTTATTTCCTATGAATAAATGGAACTCAGCGGAAAGTGTGGAATTTCCATAGACAAAAGGTGCAACCTTTGAAATTTCGTTAGTTGTGTACCTGCACATTGGTTTTATTCATGATACAAGAAGAAGAGTAAGGCAAGCCTTCCAGCTGTGAAGTGACCAATAAATACTGCAGTTGTGTACCCTGTTGTCAGCGGCATCCTTATTAAGAGAAGCTATCAAATTATACAAGGTCTATCAGATTGATTTGCAGTAACAATGAAAATCTGCTTATAAATTGTAGGGCCAAGAGTCATGTGCTTTAGCCATATGTAATCTTGCTTCTAACTTCATCATTTTGGCAAACCCAGTGTGTTTTGCAGCTCAGGTGACCCATTTCATAAGTCTAGAGATATATCCTCCACATAGTTTTTATGTTGCTCTCCAACACAATTTTAGATTCTGAAGAATGGTAGTGCTCCATCATTTCTGGAATACTAACTGACATCTGCTGTCCCCGTGACCACACCATGGCTCACCTCACACTTGGTGGCCGCTAATCTATAGTCATGGAGTTCACTGGGAGTAAGAAAGAGAGAGTAACACAAGCATATTGTCCCAACCCACAGAGTTTCTATAAAAATAATGGTGGCCTGAAAATGTGCTTGTGACATGTTCTTACAAACCTCTTTGTGCTGCTATCTTTCTCCTCCCATTCCTCCCATTTTTCTATGATCTTTTTACTAATACATTGTCAAGGATATAAATAAATAGACAGATTTATATTGACAATTGATCACATTTTCTGTAATTTTTATTGGAAACACATCTGAGGCAAATTGATAATACAGATGTCAATACGTATAAAGTATACACATTTTTTTGATGACCAAGCTTACACGCCTCTGAATGCATTTCATGTTGTTATATACTTGTCTTCTGTATCATGTTTGAAGTACATTATATTTTCATAGTTTAACAATAACAGCAGCTCTCCATTTTATTCCTCGACTGTTGGCGACCTCCTAGTCTTCCAATTTTTTAATACTAGTTTTTTAGCTGCAATGAAAGCCCTGATCCAATTTTGTTGATCATGAGTTCTTCTAAATTTTAGGGTTCTATGTTAAATAGTGCAACTATATCTTCTTATTATAGTATCCTCTGAGAATTCAGATCCCCGAAGGGAATGAGAGCTTAGTTGACGAACCCCTTTGCAATGCAGGCACTGCGTTGCCATCGAGCTGCGATGTCCTTCATCGTTGAGCCTCGCAGGTCATCAAAATAATGTTGTTGATCAGCTCCTACACAGGTATCGAAGGGCAATGTGTCAGTACCGATCAGCGCAAAGATCAGAGCAACAAGTCTCAATCTGCCTCGACTGCAAGGTGTGCGCAGCAAAATAAGCAAACCCTCCCTTGTGGTCAGTGATAACCGGTTCTAAGGGAAGCTCCTCTTCCGCAGGGGATTGGCGCCTGGATTGGTAGAAAAATAATAGAAGTGCAGGCCCAGGTGTGAGCTACAACTGACTGTCACAGGGCAGGCCCCTCCGACGATGGTTAAGGTCTTGGGCATTGTCCAGATGATCATCCTCTCAAAGGAACAGGACACCTCCCCAAAACCGAAGCACTTTGTTTCCCCTCTGGGAGCCAATTCACACCTAATCAAGGAGTGAGTCTGCTCCTGCGTGACAGCTGGAAGCTCAGGCAGATGGACTTTTATAGACTTTAGGCAGACTAAAGGTAACTTTTTTAAAGAAACTTTTGTCAAATATTTATTACAAATCTGACTTTACTAATGAATTTATTTTTTGTGATACATATTTTAAAAAGTCCAAGAATGAACTTATCAGTTCCTAGGCCGGAATAACTATTAGCATTTAATAAAGTATCCTAATGCTTTCTATGGAACTGCTAACCCTGATACCATGAGAATAACTTTACAGGCATTTGCACTGTAAAGACATATTTTATATTACACCTTTACATACCCTACTTTTAAATAACATGCCCCCTGACTTATGGGCTTTTAAGACCATCTTAGGAGTGGCTTATTAATATTTAATGGAAGATGTTGGTCTATCAAAATGGGTTATTTTGCCAAGTAGAATTAGCAGTTTAAGCCTGCACAGCCAGGTTACTTGTTGCAGGCCTAAGATCATGTTTTGCATTGTCACTTTAGTTGTGGCACAATATCGGCTGCTGTCCGCTGGTGACATGTGACTCACAGACCCAGGGCACACTTTACACCATACATTGGGGACTTATAAAGAGGTTAAATATGCCACTTAAGAGAACATCTAATGTTGGCATGTTTTAGGGGTCAGGGCACCAACACTTAGGCCTGGTTAGCAGTGTCCCAGTGCACAGAGTCAAAAAATGGCTCCCTTGGTCCAAGCAAACTGGAGGGAATCATGCATAAAGAGCCATTTTCCTGGTTGATCAATTCTGTCTATAGATGTAGCTATTTATGTTTATTTCTATTTATCAGTTTTAATTACTGATATAATTGTAGCAAATCTAATGTAAAATATATTATTTTGTGAACAATAATAATTAACAAAACAAATTAAACGGAGTTTTACATTATTGAAATGTTCCAAAGTCAAATAATAAGGACTTGAATTGTAAAAGGCTTGTCTGATTGTTGATTCATGAGTCTCTAACACAAACAAATGTGGCTGCATTGGAAGGTACAGCAGAGTTTGTGTAACAGCAGTATGCCCTTCCAAAGCTAAGCTTTTGTGCGACTACAAGAAAGAATGAGTGATAAAGCAGAAGAGTGATAAAGGCATTCTTGTAATATTAACACCAAAAAAAGTCTCTGTAGGCTAGTTGATTTAAACAGGACTACACTTAAAGAGCAAGTTAAATGTAGATATTTATAAATGCTATCTGACGGGACAAATGTAGGCATTTATAAGTACTATTTTACAGACATACCATTCTCAACTTTTCTCCATTTTCCCTCTTGTCTATGTATCGCATATTTTGTCACACAATGGTTTTTGTTTCTCTCAGGGCAAACTATCTGAATTAAATAACAGCACACAAGGGGACAGATTCAGGGGCGGCTGGTGACATTTGAAAGTGGTAGGGCGTAAAATTACTGTTGTACTGCACTGCAGCGAGCAAGCGTAGCGAGCGAGCCCGAACAGCCCGAGAAAATTTGAAACAAGAGTGGACAAATGGTGCATTTTCAAGCAAATTTGAGGCAGCAGGAAGGTTAATAAAGGAATACGATTGCATTATTTATCATTTAAGAAATTGCCTATTTTAATGAGCTATAGAGGACAATCTTTGCTTATGCTGATGTTATAATTTTCCCATATACAACAAAGCTTATGTACGTGCCTAACTGAATTTTTGTTTTAAGCTATTGTTCTTCTTCAAGTTTAAAACATTCCTACTCTAACAATATTTGGCTGGCAGCTGGGGAAAGTGGTATTTGTAAACGTGTAGGCAGGCATTCAAAACATTTTTCGACTCACAGGCCGGAATTATTGTACTGGGGTTTCATGCTCTTGACAGCCTGGTTTGACGCACCATTATGCCATCTGGGAACAGACCCCTCTTTCTTCCCCAACTGCAATCCAATGTTTCATATAATCAAATTTGTATGTATCAGCGAACTATCCGTGTCTGTGAATTATTTTCATTGTCCGGTTCTGTTGTGTGCTGTTTTGGCCAACAATGGCAACATTGATTTTAGAATCCGAGAATTGGGTGCACAGAGCAAACTGTGAACAAAAAAGCACCTCCTTTCAGCAGCGGTGCACAGTGGTCTTATCTAAACACGCACATCCTTGGTGAAAGCAAGGTGTGATGAAGTACGGAATACTGAATGAGGCGAGGGGTGCGTGTTTTCACTGCTTCCTCACGTGCATGTGTACACTGCTGAGTACAGAATACTGCATGAGACTAAAGGCGAGGGGTGCGTGTATTCACGGCTTCCTCGCGTGCATGTGTACACTGCTAAGTACCGAATACTGCATGAGACTAAAGGCGAGGGGTGCATGGGTTCACTGCTTCCACGCGTGCACCTGTACACTGCTATGAAGTACGGAATACTGCATGATCCTAGAGGTGAGGGGTGCGCATGTTCACTGCTTCCTCGGGTGCGTGTGTGCACTGCTATGTATGAAGGAGAGAATGCTGCATACGTGCGGAACGGTAACGTGTGTATGTACTGCTTTGTCACATGTGAGAGGAGTGTGTGGCAGAACTCGATCCAAAGGTATTGGAGCGCAGCCAGGCCCTACCTCAGAACTGATTGAAGACAGGCTCATTAAAACTGCTTTGACTCTTGTTCACGCTACGATACTGCTGGCATTACTAGCTTTGTGAGAAGCTAGTATTCAACAGTAGGCCTCCTTGCAGCCAGGACCGGACCGGAGCACTCACTAAGTGCACTTCATAGACGGCAGCGAGACACTCACGGAAGAAGCGAGTATTCTTTCTCTTTGCAAGCGTCTACTTACTGCTGATTGGCAGTCGCGGCTCGCGGGGGGTCGCGCACGGGGGTGGGGAATGAAATATATATTTTTTTTAAACGTACCTAACTGTGGTGTCGTCAGACTCGTGTCACACACACTCGCTATGCAGGCCAGACCCACGCGGTGAAATTAGGACTCGGGACACACGTGTTACTGTTGTTGCCGTCTCCGCTGCCGTGGCGTTTCTGCCGACGCGCAGGCGTGACGTCATATTTATTGGGGGACAGTTACGTGACCTGACGCGCACGCCATCGCGTGTCACGTCAGGTAGGCTATCGTGACACTACATTCCTCCCCAACACACAAAAACCCAAACAATAACCTAAGATATGTGACTGCACGCTATAGCATGGAAGACAGTCTCTCAGTGTCCCGCAATCCTGCACACAATATTGGCAGTCTGCAAATAGAACAAGGAAAAACTGAAACAATCTTACTTGACATAGTCCCGTAACCGACAGGAGGGTGCGGGGTGCGGTCTCAGGTCATATCGCACTCCCCCACGGTCTCTACCCCCGGGGTCACCATCGGCGTCGCTCTCTCCCGCCTCTGGTACACCAGCCGCTTCGGGTGGCATGTGCTCTGGCTGGCCCGGCAGCGGGTCAAGTTCATGATCTGGGGATTCTGCTCCTCCACTCGCCTGGTCCGAGAGTTCTCGGAATCGCTCTTCCCGCAGCGTGTCCATCGTGGAATTGTCCTGGTGTCGTTCGCCCAACCCGGGGGGCCTTGGAATTTTCTTGAAGAATGACACATTCCTCGTGATTTGGTCGGTGCCTCTCTGGACTGTCACACACGTGCCTCGAACTTTCTCCACTGTCCACGGCCGAGGTTCAAAGTTCAAATGAAACTTGCCCCCGGGCATCCGATTACGGATCAATACAATGTCACCTGGGACTAGGTGTGAGGACGCAGCCCGCCGGCGGGCATCGGTTTGAGCAAAAGCTCCGCGTCGATGTTCATCAATGGCACTGTCATTGGGGGTTTCGGGCCTCCACTCTGGGTGATGCGGTATGGAGTCGGTGACAACCCGCCCCATCAGTAGATGTGCCGGTGCCACTCCCGTAACAGAGTGGGGCGTTTGGCGATAGCTGCGGAGAAATGTGAAGATTGCAAGTTCCACAGGTTGGCTCTTTTCGTGGGCAATCCGTATCACCTTATTGAGTGTCCTCATGAAGCGTTCAGCTTCTCCGTTCGCTTGAGGCCATCGGGGAGTGATTCGCCGGTGATGGATTCCAAGAGTCTGTAGGTATGCCGCGAAGTCCTGGCTCTGGAACGGTGACCCATTATCGGTTCTGATCTCTTTGACTATGCCGTGCGTTGCCATGATTTTCTCAAGCTTCGGGATTACTTCCTGAGCACTCAGAACAGTCAGTATTTCCACCTCCGGATACTTGGAGTGATCATCTATGGCCACCAAAGTGTGCCGTCCGTCTGGCAAGCTGCCAAAATCGACGCTGATCTTCGACCATGGCCTCCGAGGGCGAGGCTCCATCACCACAGGGGCAGGCCGGGGCACCTCTCCGGTGACCTGGCACGCCGGACATTCTCGAACCATGGCCTCCACTATTTCGTCCATGAGAGGGAACCATACTTTGGTTCGGGGCCGGGACTTAGTCTTGACCATGCCCTGGTGACCAATGTGGGCTAGATCCACCACTCTCTGGGTGAGGGACGTCGGGATGACTAGCCGGTGGCCTCTCAGCAAGCATCCTGTATCGTCTTCCGTCAGCTCCGTCCTCACATGGTACAGGCTCTCCATTATTTGCTTCGCCCGCAGCGTCAGGTTTTTCCACTCCTCTCGGGTGCGGGTCCAGTTGTTGTCTCGGACTGCCACTCTCGCTCTTTGTAGGCACTCGTCTTCGCTAGTGGCCTGAGACAGGCTGGCCATGGACACTGGCCAGGGACATGACCGCGCCGTGATGCAGCGGACGTATTCCTCTGTTTCTGCCGCCTCCTTCATTTCTTTCGGAGTCGCCGTGCGAGGGTGGCGAGATAGGTAGTCTGCCGGGTTTCGGGTGCCCGGCTGGTACTCAATCTTGCAGTTATAGTCCTGCAGTTGCAACATCCACTTCTCGATTCTTGGCGGCGGCTTAGTGGACGTGCCCGCGAATAGGGATACCAGTGGCTTGTGGTCTGTGGTCACAACAAAGGGTTTTCCGTAGACGTACAGGTGAAAGTGACGACATCCCCAATGGATGGCGATCGCCTCTTTTTCTATCTGGGAGTATCTCTGCTCCGTTTCCGTGAGCGACCGGCTGGCGAATGCCACCGGGGCCCATTCCTCGGCACTCGTCTTCCGTTGTAGCAGGACCGCGCCCAACCCTACTGGACCTGCATCGACGGCGATTTGCGTCAGCTTGGCTGGGTCGAAGAAGGCCAACGTCGTGGCTTCTGAGAGTGCCTGTTTGACTTCCTCGAACGCTCGATTCTGGTCACTGTCCCATGTCCAGGGAGTGGACTCTTTTGTGAGCTCCCTCAGTGGCGCCGTGAGGTTCGCCAGATCCTTGATGAACCTGCCACAATAGTTCACCATTCCCAGAAAACTCCTTACTTCCGTAACGTTGGCAGGGGCGGCCGCTTCCTTGATATCTTTGACCTTGTCCGGGTCCGGGTTGACACCATCTGCCGAGAAGGTGTAGCCGAAGAACTGGATCTTCCGGCACAGGAACTCGCACTTCTCCCTATGTAGGGTGAGACCTGCGTCCCGTATACGTCGTAGCACTTGCACCAGCCTCTCATTGTGCTCCGCCACGGTGGTGGCATGTACCATGATGTCATCGCTGACGTTAATCGCTCCGGGAATTCCTGCGATGAGCTCTTGTATCACATTCTGGAATACTTCCGCAGCGCTCGACACCCCGAAGCTCAGCCTCGTATACCGCCTCAGACCTACATGCGTGGAGAACGTGGTTATGTTCCGGGACGCCTCGTCCAGCACTAGTTGGTGATACCCCGAGCGTAAGTCCAGCTTTGAGAACCACTTGGCGCCTGCCATCTCTCCGACAATATCATCGATGGTTGGGGTGATGTGTCGCTCCCTTTTGATGGCAGCATTGGGGAGCCTCATGTCCACACATATTCTGACAGCGCCTGGCTGCTTGGGTTTCTTTGCCACGACGATCGGTGACACCCACGGGGTCGGCCCGGACACCTTCTCGATGATCCCCGCCACCTCAAGCTTCTTCAATTCAGCTTCCACGAGTGGCCTGAGATGGAATGCTATGTGGTGGTGCCGGAGGGCTATGGGCTGGACGGTGGGATCAATATGTAGGTGGACTTCTTTGCCCCGGAATTCGCCTATTCCGTGAAAGATTTCCTCGAACTCCTCCAAGGTGTGGTGTACTGACTCTTGGTGTACCCCGAACGCGAACGTTACCACTCCCAGGTCTTCTGCCGCCCGACAGCCCAAGAGCATGCCTTGCCCGTCTTCGGTAACGTATACATTCGACGTGATGGACCGCGTCCCATGGGATATCACCGTCCTGAACTTTCCTCGTACCTTTAACGGCTCTTCCTGGCCATAGGCGAACACCGTGATCGTCGAGGGCTGGAGTGCGGGCTGTGGGCGCATGGACTTGTGCATGGCAGCGGCCATGATGTTGATGCTGGCTCCTGTGTCTACCACCGTCATGACTTCCTGTGACCCTACTCGGATGTTGCATTGCGGCAGTCTCCTAGTCCGGCGGGCCGCCGTGCCTATCATGTGTACCCGGTGTATGACCTTCTCCTCCTCTTCATCATCGTCCATGTCGCTAGCCCCCTGGCCTCCTTCCTCAACCGTGTTGACGGCTTGGCGGGGCTTTCGGAATCTCTTCGACCGGCACACTTTCTCAAAGTGGTTGAAGCGTCCACACCCTCTGCACTTGGTCCCTCGCGCTGGACACTCAGACGGGGTGTGAGGCGAGCCACCGCAGTACCCACAGGACTTTGGTTGTTCTTGAGTAGCCGGGCCTGGTCCTCATCGGGGCCACCTCTGTTTGGGTTTGACTGCCACGGCGTTGACCGGCTCGGTCTTTATTGGCACCTGTAGGGCCGCTTCCATGTGCGCGGCGCGCGCTTTGGACAGTTCCTTCATTCGGCCCATCGTCAGGATGTCAGCCAGGGGCTTACCGGACTCCTCCAGGATCCTCTCCCTCAGCTTGACGGACGCACAGCCTTGTATTCTCTGGCCTCTTATCTCCTCCGTCTCATCCCGAAACCCGCAGGTGGCCGCTAGGTTCTTTAGGCGGGCGTAGAACTTGTTGAGCGACTCCTCCGGCAGCTGGCGCGCTTGGCGAAATATGAAGCGTTCATAGTCGCGGTTTGCCATTGGCTCGAAGTGTTCGTTGAGCGCAGCTATTAGCGTCGTGTACGTCTTGGGGGTGGCCTCCGCAAGCGTCTTTACGATGTTGTGAATCTCCTTCCCACCTAGGTGGATAATCATTGCGCGTTTCTGATCTCTGTGGACCTTCGTGGCCTCGAAGAAGATGCGCACCCTGTCCTCCCAGTCTCTCCATCGGGCCGCTACCGTTGACGGGGACCCCTCGACAGAGAACGGCTCTATTGGTGGGATGGTCGCCATGTTGCACGTGCGCGGCTTGCGCTGGGCGAGACCTCTCGCTCACGTGTGCCCTCGCGCTGGGCGAGACCTCCTCCACCCCTTGACAATGGGGTTCTCCGATGTGGCCCCCCCTTGGGTGGTAGGGCTGTCCCCTATGCGCTGTGTGGGACTCCCTGGGGGATCTCCTGGGAGGCAGGGCTACGGGGACCAGGCAGTACTGTGTCCTGAGGGCTTCTCATGCAGGCAGGGGCAACCAAAAATCTTACTTCCGCTGGCAGCACGTGGCTCAGGCGGTGTGTCAATGTGTCCTCGGGACTACACACCCTGCAGGCAGCAAGGGGCACCGCATCTCATTCTCCCCAGAAGCGTCAGGCAGGAGACAAGGTACGAAGGGTGCTCCGCGCTCCACAGGCCAGGGGGCGGGGCACGCGAGGACACCGAAGCGCGCTGGGGCGCCGATGCTGGAGACGGCCCCAGCGCGAGCCAGCAGCTGAACAGGAGCGCTCCGGCGCTTCCGCACGCGTCCACCGCAGGCCCGTGACGCGGGGGCAGCAGCGCGCGTTCCGGCAGGGCACGAGCACCGCGAGCGAGGATCGCTCTCCGGCCGCCACACCAACCGAGCGCACGGAGCAGGAGCGAGGGCACGCCCACCCTCGTCGCCACTTTGTGGTGTCGTCAGACTCGTGTCACACACACTCGCTATGCAGGCCAGACCCACGCGGTGAAATTAGGACTCGGGACACACGTGTTACTGTTGTTGCCGTCTCCGCTGCCGTGGCGTTTCTGCCATCGCGCAGGCGTGACGTCATATTTATTGGGGGACAGTTACGTGACCTGACGCGCACGCCATCGCGTGTCACGTCAGGTAGGCTATCGCGACACTACACCTAACAGCCAGTCCACGCCATTCTTTGCTTGAGGGTGGTGATGGGAGCCTGAGTGCTGGCCTTGGAAAGCAGAGCAGCTTTCATTACCGTGACAACTGAAGTGGTTAATAAATAAACACAATAACAAGCTAGCTAGCGATGTTATTTAACCCCTAACTAACTGCTCAACATCCAAAACACCTCCGACAAAAGGACTTAGTAATTTACCATGAGAAGGGTGAAGTGAATCATTTGCTACCAGGTGGCGCTGGAATAAACTCCTTCCTCACCCCCTCCACCCTGGATACTGCTGCTCCAATAAGGGGAATCAAGTAGTACTCACTCACTGTTTTCAGCTTGATCATGGGTTTCTCAGTCTCGGACCGGGTTGAAGGAAGCTGGTTCAAGGAAGGAGGGAAATGGAACTCAGCGCAGGAAGCAGTACTTGAAATCCCGCCTCTTGTCATAGGGTGACTCTGTATCAACGTCATCCAGTCAGGGGAGGAGGCGGGATCTTAGAACTAGAAGAATGTTCTCTGAGCTGAGCTACGTGACTACGTCAGATCAGGGCGAGCCGAAAATCCGACCGAAGTCCTGGAAAACCAGCTGCTTCAGGTAGCGCCTGCTTGCCCTCACCACTGCCTCACAGACACACTCTGCACATGCGTGACTTGAGCGATATTGAAGTCGAACGAACGTCCACCACACGTCATGCGCAGGGTGTGTGTGTGTTTGTACAACAAGGCTGGGCTGCACTGCAGTGCTAACAATTTTTCAAGGTGTCTGTCTTAGTGTCTTGTCTTCCTCCGCTCCGACCCCGATCCTCGTCCGTCCGGAGGCTGGTGGGGCAATGCCCCATTCGCCCCTATGCACCAGCCGCCCCTGGACAGATTTATAAGGGGATGTTGCCACTAGAACATCACTTTTAGCTGAGTTCTGCTGGCGATATGCCCTTCTCCATAGTTACAATGTTGTAAATAAGGCCCCTTTATATGTATCACTTAGCGAGAAAGGGGCGTGCAATTGTTGTTGCTCTGGGTGTTCCACCACAACACCAATTGCTTTTTTGCCGCTGTCCTAGATTTATGAGGAGGTTTAAATCTGAGGTAGTGGGAAAAACTAACACCATGCAAGAGCAGGCATTACAATGGTGATACGAGGAAAAATACTTTTATTTCTCTTCATTTTTGCTTTTTCTATATGTGCTGCAAAATGCAGAACACATAGAAAGCGAAAAAGTTCACAAATGATTGTTAATGTGCAGGAAGGGACAATTTACAAGCCCTTTGCACTGCTAGTGCATCACTTTTAATATGGGAAAAGGTGATGCAGGGGCGGCGCAAGGGGCTTGTAAAAAATCTCCATGGAGTCTGTATAATTGACGGCATAGAGATGTTGAAATTACATTAATAAAAAATGGAAAATCATGCTCCCCCCTTTGCAATTTAGGCATGTTTATGCTGGTTCCAGTTCTCAAAAGACACCCATAATATGCAAGTTCTTTGTGAATCTGAACTATATTTTCTAAAACACTAAGCAGCTTCTTTACAAGTCACTGCCGCTGCCAGTGCATACCTTTTTTTCATAAAAATTGATGCACAGGCTGCGCAAGGGACTTGTGAGTAAGCCCCAAAATGAGAAACTGTGGGGTTTATTTACAAGCCACTTGTGCTGCTCTTGCATCACTCTTAACATGGGAAAGATTGGCATACCGGAGGCGCAAAGGGCTTGCAAATAAGCCCCTGTGTCCATGATAAAGAATCTTACTAGTCGGGCTGTCCTGCATAGTGATGGCAGCAAGAGAGGCATTAAATAAGCCTTCATCGTTAAGAGAATATAGGCAGGGCTTTTTAAAAATGTGCCTGATGCTTGGTGTGGTGGTATCAAAACAGCTGAAACCTGGTACCTAGTAAACCTATCTCATAGATTGGATTAAGGAATTGCAGGCTTAGGCCTAAACGGATAGGGCGCACTCTCCAGGTCTGCGTCATGTGCACCTTTAACTGGGTGCACTGTGCATAACCGAGACAGCATGCCAAATTACAATAGATGTGCTGCCCATAGTGCAGACGTACTCATGCCTGCACTGTGGTCAGCACATTAGTTAAAGGATTGGCTTTTTGAAGCAGCTGGTTCACTTTCCGTTGCGCAGATAGCACTTGCACCTGCGTTTCAATGGGAGAGAGAGATCTACCTGCAGGTGTGTCCATAAATGACTTCACCATCATGCATTTCAAAGGGGGATGTCTGACGATTCCATAGGACCCCTTTCAAGAGGCATCCTCGAGGGGCGCACTGAATGTGCACTGCCTCTTTGTGGTGCAGAGACAGTGCTCCTGTAACAGGTTCTTTGCTTCTGTGTTTCCTCATTTGAATGGGGTCACACTACTTGGGAGGTGGTGTGATATGTATGGTGTCACAAAAGGCACCTCCTATGCATCTGTGGCCCCTTGGATAATTTAAAAATGCCCCAAAGGTGCAAAGAGGGGGGAAATCCCATTGCACCTCTGAGCATGTTAGATAATACACTCACTAGTCTTCCAAGTGGAATGTGGATTACTTTAGTCAAGCATGGTCCCACGAGGGTGGCACTCCCAGATGCCCAAAAAGGAGCTAGTAGAATAGACGCTTTTACTACTGAGGTAGCAGAAACCACCTTGTGCCATTTAGAAAGGCTAGGCCCCCAACAGGCCCAAGACCCTAGGAGTGTTACTGACCCCAGGAGCCTTATTAAAGCAAAAGGGAGCAGCAACTGTGACACCACTACGGAGGACCCAAATGCAAAAATGCCCACCCGATTAGAGGCCAGGGCAGACACGGAAGGGATGGAGGCCATAGAAAAAGGCTATGGAGCAGTGACCCTCCCGACTATAAATTTACCCCCAGCCTCACTTCTTCCATATGTCATTATATTGACAGGAGTACCCGAGATTAAAGAGGGCCAGAAGGAAACGCAGCTGGATCTAAGAAACAAATGCCTTTTCTGGCTGGCCAGACACAGGCAGTTCTCCTATGATCAAGCAAGAGAGATCCTAATGGTTTGTAGAGTTGGCTGGGTGGGCAAGAGACCCAAAACATCGCAAGGGGATTATATTGTTATTAATTTGAGCAATTCACAGACCGCTCACACCCTAGCAGCCCACATCTCCAGTCCCTGTGGACCATACACAAGGATCAGGGCCCATATATTGGACTATTTTTATTTCCATAGTCATAGCCAAAATAGGACCACTAACACCTGTGCACCAGCTAACTGGTCTTTACAACAACCAATAGTGGGTCCACCCTCCAGATCTCTCCTTTTTATCATCCCAGTGGTGAATAGGTTTGGGGTTTTAGAGGAGGTGGATTGACTTATGTGGGAAGGTGGACTTGCCCCGAGATATGGGTTCCAGGGGTCAAGTAGGGAACTAAAGGAATCTAATAGTGGTTAGCTGAACCAGAATAACCCCTGTGGTCATGATTTAGGTGCTCCACAAACCGAAAACCATCCGGGAGCCATTGATTCCCATGGGACCTATGTAGACTCGCCTAGAAACCCAGTGCCGACAGTGCACGACTCCTTACTCTAGGAGCGGTCCACCTGCGGAAGATGTGGTAGTAGCCCAAATGGCCCACCAGAAGGACACTCAAACCCCAGATTCTAACAGCCTTAATGCTCCTGGTGAAAACTCTACCTTTGATCATAAGCAGAGGGTCTTAGCCTGGAACATCGCAGGAATAAAATGTAAACTGTATTGCCCAGAATGGGGGTTATTCGTAGGCAAATTTGATGTGTGTATGTTCCAGGAATCATGGGCAAGGGATGATATTGTGAAGATGGGATATGCAGCCTTTAATTTGCTGGCCACGAAGAGGGGGAGAGGCAGGCGGCTTATGTACCTGGGTTACCACGCACCTGGATTGTACAGTGGACCAGCTGAACAGTCTGTCTAACGACATTCAGTGTACCATACTCACTTTCTCACCCAGCCTTAAAATTGCTTTTATTAACATCTATTCCCATCCTGTAAGTATTTGCTACGAATCACAGAACTTTGAACAACTGAACACTTTTATTGGTACTGTCCCCCCGAACACAAGGCTGGTCATGGGGGAGATTTTAACTGTCAATTTGAGCCCCTTGCTGCCCCTACTGATGCTCTTTCCAGTGATGAGGACCGACATTGGCTAATCCCTGACCCCCAAATCCAACCAATAAAGGCCTGGAACCCATTGGCACTCCAGAGCAATGCATTAACACTAACTCGTTCTCTGAGAGCGTGCAATGGTCATACTAAGTCAGACCAGGGAAGCTAACCTTTAATAGAACTGGACAATCCTCCCTGCTGGATTATATTTTAGTGGAAACAAGACTATGGCAGTGGGTTGCTGACTTCGCCGTCCTGCCAAGACAGGACAGTGACCACAATGCCTTGACCTTGAAGCTACACCTCCCAGATTTTCATAACCCTATGGATAGTGGTACCCCTGTAGACAGCAACCTAATACTCACCAACAACAGAAGGAGAATTAGATGGGGGATAGTCAAGCAGTCACCAGATAATTTAGCCACACTATTTGCTCTAACTATCTTGCCCTTACAGGAAATGGGGGTGATCGTTGGGGAAATGGACTCTCCTCGAAACACTGCTAGATTAGAGGCACTGCATGCAGAACTAACAACTAGCTTGACCAACATATTTAATCCCCAGACACACTCCAAAGCGAAAAAGGGTGCCAATCAAACTTGGTTCAATAATACCTGCCGTGAGGCCAAGAGAGCCCTCATTGACTCTATTAAAAGTAAGGACAGAGTCCTCATCAAACAAATAAGGGCCCTCTACTGAGATTGTACCAAACAGGCAAAGAAGAACTGGGAAATAGACAGATGGGATGCTAATAGAACAGCTCTATCTAATAGGGATATGAGGCTGTTCTGGTCACTCGTGTGCTCAGATGGCAATGTAGGGAAGTCTGCCCTAGAGCCCAACATCTCTGCAGCAGCATGGAAGTCTTACTTTCAAGCTCTATACTCTACCAAAGAGCACATAGATACAGAAGCTGAAAGTCCTCCATTAATAGCAGGGATTGCCTTTGAAGAGGGCCAAAGGATCACTTTAACATAGGTGCTAAATGCAATCAGGAAGCTTCCCCTTAGCAAAGCCCCAGGACTAGATAAGATTCCAGGGTACCTTTTTCGGGCAAAACCTGAAATATGGGGACCTTACCTCTGGGCACTATTCAATGACATCCCGAGAGGTATGGTGATCCTGGACACTTGGTTGGGGGCTAAAATCTTCCCCATTTTCAAAAAGGGTTCACCTCTCTTGCCAACCAATTATAGGCCGATCAGTTTGATAGATGTGACCCAGAAACTGTTCGCGAGGATCCTCCTCTCGATCGCCTTCTTGTGTGGATGGAGGAGTGTGAAATCCTGTGTCCTTATCAAGCTGCTTTTAGAAAAAACATCTCCACCATCTACCAAATTTTCAGGCTTCTATTACTATACTGGAAGTCGGTATCAATAGAGGGTGGCAGACTCTATTTGATATTCGTCGACCTAAAAACTGACTTTGATTTGGTCCCTATAGCAAAATTGTGGGAGGTTCTTAAACAACAAGGAATCCACCCCTATCTCTTGTCATTGATCACAAGACTACATGAGAGCAATTTTGCCCAAGTAAGGTATGGGAAATATGGGGAATTAACACCTCGCTTTCCAGTTAACAGAGGAGTAAGGCAGGGGTGTTTGCTCGCCCCTACTCTGTTTTGTCCTTTCATCAACGCTCAAGTTGCTCAAATTAATGAGGTAGCGGACAATGACGCCCCAAGCTGGTACATAGAAAGGTGCCAGCAATGATGTTTGCGGACGACACTCTCTTGTTGTCGAAGTCGCCTATGGGCATCCAGAGGGTTCTTGATAGTTTTGTAAAATTCTGTAAAAACAGGGGGCTGGATATTATTCCCCTAAAACCAAATTTAGGGTTTTGAGCCCAGCCAATACATCCTGCCCAAATCCCTCTTTAAATGGTACCTTGCGAGAGAGAGTGACCGTTTTTACTTATCTTGGCGTCACACTGTTCGAAACATTTCAGTGGGGTCCAAAACCTATAGGAATTTGTCCTATAAACCGGCAGGTCTGGTGGGTGAGATATATAAAGTGCAAACCAGGAGTGCTGCACTGTATGGGGGAACTATGGGACCATTGTCCCCCTGGCGCTCTGACTAAATCAGAGAATAATTTTATGAGACAGTTGTTGGACCTTCCTCTAAGTACCCCTCTTATCCCCCTACGCATGGACTTAGGAATCAGATCTATTGCAGAGGAGACCTTTGACCTTCTAGCGTAGACTGTGGGTGACCCCGGAACTAGGAGTCTACCAGTCAGAACTAAAGGAGATTTTGGGTCTATCAGGTAGGGGTAAACTGCCACGGCTCTCACAGTTAAGGGATGTATGTTATACGATAGGTCTACCAAACCTATGGAGAAATCAGGAGATATTATTCTTGGCTACTTCACATCTAGAACTAGTAAGAGCATAAAGATCCCTCAAATTAGCTGACATTGAGGGAAACATCCAACTTGGTCATTTAACAGCTGAATTTTTAGACATTAAAGCTGAGTATCAGCTCAAGCCCCTTCTGGACGACATTCAACCTGTTCTGACTAGGAAATAATATATCCCATTTAGAATAGGGACATTGCCGCTTCACGCCTTCACTAACAAATGGCTAAAAGCCTCCCCCTTGGGTGCCCTGCATGTAACTGTGTAGATGAGACTTCTATCCATGTCTTGTTCTTTTGTCCTGGCTATAAAACAGCCAGATGACGATGGCTTCTCCCACTTTGCAGAAACCTGGGGTGCAGGCACTTTGAAGAGGCATTTAGAATATTGAGAACGGATACCCACCTACCCATTGTTTTCGCCTTCTCCCGTTTTTTGAACTCCATGTGGCATAATCGAAGGATGTTGTAAAACTCATCACTGCAAGCATAAAACCTCCACAGTGCCGACCTTGTCAATTTCTAATCATTTTGAACAATTTAACTTATTCTAATCTTTTTTTTTATCTTCTTCTCATTTAAAAAAACAATATTATTGATGAATTGAAACTCGTCTAAACTAGCTTGATATGGTGTAAATGCCGGTTGTTGAGAAGAAGCTTTTTTGAGTTTTAAACATAAACTTTATTTTGAGAAAAACGCCACCAAGTATACAAAACAGTCAAATAAATACCATATGATAAGTAAAAACATTAATTAGAACATAGGATGTTGAATAGAAAATGGTTGCACGTAAAATTGTTGTTATAATGAAGGAAGGGAAAACAGGGGAAAAGAAAACAGTAGTAACACAGCTGAATAAATACAAATTAAAGTAAAAAGGAATATTATATCATAAAAGATATCGGGCCATAATTGCTGTATTTCAATGTATAATACCAGTTAAAGCGAAAGAAAGAAAGCTAATATATGATTACTAAAATAAAACAACAATATATCATTATAAACAGTTCATGGTGGCTTGGGAACTTCTTCCGATGAAGGGTAGAATGTTGTGCAGAAGTGTCCAAGAAAATAGTCACAGCCACATACGTTCTCTTTTCAAGAGTAGAGACGTAGGGAAAACATAGTCACTGTCTAGTCGATGATTATAACATACACTGTACCACCAAGATTGAAAAGATAGTTGTGTGGAGTGTTTCCAATTTTTAGTTATTTGTTGGAAGGTGATTGCAAGCAATAAATCCACAATGTCCATGTTCTGAGAAAGGGATTGTCAATTTTCCGATAGTGTGCCGAGAACTATAGTTTCAGGGGAGAAAGGGAAACGAGTATGGGAAATAGTGTTAATCTGAGACAATACTTTCAGCCAAAATTGATGTGTAAGGGGACAGGAGAAAAGCATATGAAATAAGTCTGCGTGAGGAGCTTTGCAAGACCAGCAATCTGAAGAGAGTGTAGGTTGAATTTATGTAAGGATAATACAGTGAACATAAGTCGATTGTCTATAAAGAAAGGTTTTTGGGTTGTGCTGGCTGATCTGGAAGTCTTGCGGAGTTTCAACCATAATCTGTCCCAAAGTGTAGTGGGCCAGGTTGAGTGGAATTCAGATTCCCATTGGAGTTCTGTGTTACTTTTAGGTGTATGTTTAATGGGTATAGTGAGAAATTTGTAAATGGATGAGGCACTAGATTGGGCATTTAAGATTGGAAAAATGTTGCGCTGAGATAATGAGGAGGATGGAGTAGAGGATATGAGAAGTAGAGAATCTGTTAAATGTTTGATCAACAAATTAAATTTGAAGAAGAAAGATTTTTGTAGTTGATAGAGTGACTGTGCGTCAGAGAAGGTGAAGAAAGAGTCATTTAAATATAACTGTTAGATCTAAAGTAGACCTCTGTCTCGCCAAGTCTTCCAAAAAATGGGTGTGTTATTAATTTTAAGAAGATTATTATGCCAAATAGAAGAATTTAGTTGAGAGGTGTGAAAGCATAAAAGAGTGAAATAGTTTATGAGAAGTGTTATGTATAGGAGAAGATAAAAAGAGAGATTTGTGGGTGAAAGTAAGTGATTCATCGAGAGAAAAGGGGGATAAAAAGGAATGCTCTAGATCTTTCCATAATGGAGATGGATTAGGTTGTAGAGTCTTTTATTGATTTAGCAAGTTGCTTAATAAGGAAGGCATTATGGTAAAGTTGGAAATCAGGAAAGTTAACTCCACCTTGTGATTTAGTGCGTTTTAGCTTAATTAAGGACATGTGCATTTTTTTCTTGTTCCATAAAAATAACAATAGTATAGAATAATTTTTTTTGAAAAAGTACGCCGGGATACTAAGAGGAATAGCTGAGATCATGTAAAATATAATGGGAGCAAGCCTAATTTTAATTGTCAAGTCTGCCCCACCATGACAAGTATAAAGGATGCCATTTGGAGGTAGAAGTAGATAAGGTAGAGAAGAGACGGCTCATATTTAGAGAGATTGTTTGTTTAATAGAGGGAGCAAACAAAAGACCTAGATATTTAATTTGTTGGGGATTCCATGAGAAATTAGTTGAAATAAAATCTTGTTTAAAAGAAAAAATATTCAAAGGTAGAATTTCACATGTATCATGGTTTAACTTGTAACCACAAAGTGAATAGAAAGACTTGACTTCTACTAAGAAGGCTGGAATGGAGAGCTCTGGTTTAGATAAAATTAAGAGAATTGTAATAATCAAGGTGACAAGAATGTCATCTGCATAGTGCATAGACACTCATTTTAACATGTAGATTATTCTGTTGAAAACCATGTATTTTGGAATTTTGTTTGATTTTAGCTAAGAACGGTTCTAGAGCTAAAATGAAAAGGAGGGGGAGAGGGGACAGCCTTGATGAACACCCCTCTGTAACGTAAAGGTTTTAGAAAAAGAACCATTAGTAAAAAGGGTAGCCTTTGTTGAGGTGTATAGCGAAGAAATATAAGAGATGAATTTGGGACCAAAACTGAACCAAGATAAAGTGTGAAAAATAAAAGACCAATCCATGTAGTCAAAAACCTTCTCTGCATCTAAAGAGATGGCTGCAAGAGAGTGGGGATATTTGCTTGCTTTATGTAATATGTTAAAAAAAGGTCCGGGTGTTATCTGAAATATTTCGTCCTTTAATGAAGCCAGACTGTTCTTTACAAATAATTGATTGCAAGAAAGGGTCTAATCGGACAGCAAGAATTTTAAGCAAATATTTTATAATCAGAATTGAGTAGTGATATTAGTCTGTAATTTTTAAAATAATGAGGATCTTTACCATCTTTAGGGACTAAGCAAATGAGAGCATCCTGAAAAGTACCTGAGGAGGCATTAGAAGAAATAAAATATGAGAACAAAGTAAGACGATAAGGAAGAAGCGCTTTGGAGAAATTGGAATAGAATTCCACAGGGAATCCGTCAGGGCCAGGTGCTTTTCCTGTGTTTAAAAGTTTTATGGCCTGAGGAATATCCTTTATGGTGATATCCTGTTCTAGAGAAGAAAAATCAACATCTGTGGGAAACTGTTTTTGTATAGATTCAAGATAATAATGTATGTCTATAGAATCAGGAGAAGACTCGGGGGTATATAGTGAGGTATATTATTTTTTGAATTAATCTAAAATCTCATTATGCTTAGTAACTGGAGCAGAGGCCGAATTTAATATATAACCAATGAAAGAGCGCTACTTTTTAATTTTGAGGTATGAAGCAAGAGGTTTGCCCGCTTTATTCTATCCACCATAATAATGAGCACTACCTCTAAGAAGGTATGCCAAAGCATATTCTGTAGATAATTTATTGTACTTAAATTTTTCTTTGATTAGATTATCAAGATTGTCTGCAGAGTTAGTTAATGTATAGAGAAATTCTAGTAATTTACTAGATGTAAGAATTGCATTAGCTTTATGGGAATTCTGATGTTTGTTTTTAGCGACATAAGAAATAATAAAGTCTCTGGCTGAAGCTTTAAAAGAGTCCCAGACAATAGAAAAGGACGAGACGAAGACACATTATGTTTAAAGAATTCTTTGATGAAATTTTCGAAGGAGGAAGTGAAAGAATAATCAGCTCATAGAGAAGTATTAAAGCGCCATCTTTTATTAGAGTTAGTGACAGGAAGTAGTTCCAGGTCTAATATTACAGGAGCGTGATCAGAGATTAAAATGGATCCAATGTCTGCATGTAAGATAGATGGTATTAGTGCCTTTGAGACAAATAAATAATCCATGCGTGATTGTGAAAGGTGAGTGGGGGAAAAGAAAGTGTATTCGCGAAATTGTGGGTGGCAGTCTCCAGGAGTCAAAAAGGGATCTATGAGAAATGAGATTATTAAAGTGCTGGTACATCGGTGAGGGAATGAAAGGTGTTTTGGAAGTACGGTCAATGAAAGGGTCTACATTCAAATTACAGTCACCACCAAAAATAACATATGGTGTATCAATAGACATCAAAAGGGAGGAAATGTGTGGCCAAAAAGCATTGTCAGGTTTAGTAGGTGCATAGATGTTAAATAAAGTAATTGGTACATCATTAATTTTAAGGTGAGTAATCAGCCATCAACCATCGGTATCTGACTCTTGGGAAATAAGAGTACCTTTAAGTTTTTTATGAATAAGAATTACAGTACCATTTCCTTTACTAGTGCCAGGAGAGGAAAAAACATGCCCTACCCATTGTCTCTTTAGTTAAAGAACTTCTGTATCTATTAAATGGGATTCTTATAAAAATACAATATCTGATTTAAGATTAGATAAATCGGGGAGTACCCTTTGCTGTTTAATAGGAGTGCCCAAACCTTTAACATTCTATGAGATTACACGCAAAGTCATTAATCAACTATAAAAATTAGAACTTTTACAACATTACAGCAAAAAAGAAGATGTAATAAACAATCCATAATAACTAGAGAGGAAAGAATAATAGTAAAAAGCTTTAGAGTTGGAATATAAAAGAAGAGGAGGAAGTAGCGTTGAAATGGGAATATATAAAAGAAAGAAAGAAGGAAGGAAGGGAAAAAAAGAAGAAAGTAAAGACAGAATAGCATAAATAAAGATAGAAAAAAGTTAGAAAAAGAACACCAAAACGTATCAGAGAGCCAAACTTGGGTGCAAGGTGTTGAGGCAACAGGATGAGAAGACGAACCAGCATAACACCTCCGGGTAAGATCACGAGGGAGAAAATGTTCTAGACGATAATAACACAATGGAGGATAAAAACAGAAGGGAGTTGACATCTGAAAGGGAAGACATGGGAGAAAAAGAGAAGTTATTTCATAAAACATGGGTAAAGAAGTTATGAGACAAATATACGACTACACATTTGGCATAGAGAAAAATAATAGAATTCTTAGGAAGAAAATGATCTTGCAAATTCCATAGATTCTTCTCTGCAGTTTTCGAGGAACCGTTGGAGTAAAGCTGGATTTTCATACGTGGTTGTTTTATTTTTATAGGTTACTTTGAGGAGGCAAGGGTGAATCTAACCATATTTGGCATTTAAGCTTTGCAGTGCGGGTCGCATGGCAAGAAAGATTTTCCTTTTATCAGCAGTGGCTTTGGCATAGTCTTGTGAGAAATATAGTTGAGAGCATTGCCAAGAAATACGATGTTGGATTTTAACTGCCTGCAGACCTTTTAACAAGTCAGTATATTCTAGGAAGTAGAGTATTAAACCTCTTGGTTTAAGCTGAGATGAAGAAGCAGAGTGAGGACGACCCAATCTATGGGCTCTTTGTATGTTCAATGGTGGAGATTCTGGAAAATCAAGCAGTTGTGGGAGAAATGATTGAAAGAAGGTTAAAAGGTTGGCTCCTTCCAACCCTTTTCGATAAACCCTAAATACATAGATTATTGTGTCTGCTGCGGTTTTTGAGGTTTTCAACCTGTTTCTGGAGTTGTAAGATTTCTGCTTTCATAGGAGAGATTTGTCGTGTAGAAACTTGTAATGATTCAATTTGACCTTCCACAGAGGGGATTTTACTTTGAAGTGAGAACCAATTATCTTCCAAACCTTGCAAACGGGTATTTGTTTACTCTGTTAACGGTTTAAGAGCACGTATTTCATCCAGAAGTAGTTCTATTGAGGGAGGTGGAGCTGAGACCGTCGATGTAGGAGGATCTTTTTTGACTCGTTTAATGGAGGAGAGTTATGATGAAGCATTTGCTTTAGGTGCATTTTTTGTATTGAACTCCGCCAGATCGTGACTGAACTCACGCACTCAGCAGGACACACCCTCGACCCCCTCTTCACAACAGGTAACTCCATCACCTTCAGCCACTCCACCGAACTCCGATGGACTGACCATCGATGTGTCAACTTAACCCTTAGAGTACCCACCATCCACAGACACCTGCACCTGCTCCGACGAAGAAACTGGACCAGAATCACCGACGATCAGCTAACCTCATCACTCAGCAACTCCACCCCAACCATCGCAGAAAACGACGACCCCAACACCGCAGCCCAAACCCTGCACAGATGGATCTCCGACAGCGCCAACACCATAGCCCCCCTCAAGAAAAACAACAACACCCACGCCAAGAAAGCCAGATGGTTTACCACAAAACTTTGAGAGACCAGACGCACTTGCCGCCGCCTCGAAAAGGCTTGGAGGAACACAAAATCCACAGAAGCCTACAACAACTTCAGAGCCGCCACCAACACCCACCACCAACTCATCAGAAAAACGAGGAAAAAAGCGATTGAAGACAGAATCTCCACTCATGCACACAACAGTAAAGAACTCTTCAACATCATCAAGGAGTTCACCCAACCCACCAGCGAGTCCACCGACATTCCTCCCTCACAAGACCTCTGCGACAAACTCAGCACCTTTTTCCAAAACAAAATCAAGAGCATTTACGACAACTTTGACGAAGACAACCAACACACTGAACCCTCACCAACCACCCCCGACACCCTGAAGCCAGCGATCAACAACTGGACAGCCCTCACCACCGAAGACACACTGAAGACGATGAAGTAAATCCAGTCCAGGGCCCCCACCAACCCCTGCCCCCACCACATTTTCAACAGAGCCACCGACACCATCACACCCATGCTCTACCACACCATCAACCGCTCCCTGGCAACCGCCACGTTCCCCAATGACTGGAAACACGCTGAGGTCAACCCCATCCTGAAGAAACTCTCGGCAGACCCCACCGACCTCAGTAACTACAGACCCATCTCCCTGCTCCGGACCATACTGGACAAAGGAGAAACAGCAGCCCTCATCCTCCTCGACCTCTCAGCGGCGTTCGACACAGTCTCTCACCGCACCCTAATATGCAGACTCCACGACACACAGATCCAAGGCAAGGCCCTCAACTGGATCTGCTCCTTCCTCTGAACGCAGCAGGTCAGACTCTGACCCACATATATAGAGCGGCATATATTTGAAGAGAGACCAGTGCGGTAGTGAAAACTCTGAGAGGAGCACAAGCAGGTAGTCCCGGTATGAACCTGAGTTTAAAAAAGGAATTTAAACAATGCCAAGTAAAACAGTATCTTTCAATGCCATATACATATCAAGCAAAATGATAACCGCTTTGTGAGGTAAAATACTGTAGGAAGCACAAGATGGCGGTCGCGGTCCCCTCGCGGAGCGCGCCGCATATTAAAGTAGAATTCTCATTGAAATTGAGTGTGGGCTTATCGGTGCGAAAGTGAAGAGTAACTTTAGATATTAGGCACTTAGCCAATTAGAGCGGTATCTTTGTGATTAACCGCTGCGTAAGACGAGGGCTGTGAGGAGCAAGCACAAGATGGCGGTCGCGGACTCTTCAAAGAGCGCACCGCATATCGAAGGCTGATTTCAGTAAGAATGCGGGCTTACTGCGGGAATATAAAGGTGTCCTCCGTTGCAGGAAACATACCCCCAGCAAATTCTTCATTTAACACCCAACAAGGCCACTCCATTGGTCGGCTTTTACCGGCTCCCTCGTTCTCGGTCCGGAGCGGTATCAACAGGCCGCCATCACCGTCGGCGCTCAAGCCACGCCCCTAGAGAAGAAGCTTTTAAACCTATTAAGTCTTGTTCTTATGATGAATCTTAATGTTGTTTATAATCAAGTTTTGTTTCCATTCTACTTTTATGCATTGGTCTTTGCTATGTATTCTCTACGTCATTCTTGTATTTTGTACTTTTTATGGTCTGTATTGACCAAAATAAAGTTTGTTGGAATGGAATGGATTACATACTCTATGATAATTTACTATCAAAGAAGGAAACATTCCTGCTTGATGAACAACAACTGTGTGTTGCTGCCTAAACACATTCTGCTGGAGCAGAATGTGATAATGCCTCTGTAGACCTCAAAGCCAACAAATCATTCTCAAAAATCAGATTGCAGTTGAGGGCAGTAGTTATGTGTGAAGCTCTTATACTCAATTTTGGGGCACATTTGTTTGACTAAACTTAAAGATGAGTTGTTTTCCCTGTCTGTGGTTCCCATGAAAGGTAATACATTTTCCTATGAGCACCACACTTCTCTTCCAAGCCTTAGCATGGGGTCAATGGTAAGGTATTCTGTGGCGCAAACAGAGATGACAGGTATGTACTTTCAAATCCGTTGTCCTGCCCCTTGGGTGTCATATGATGACATATAGGTTAAACTGGGACACTATAAATCTGAAGCAGAGGCCGAAGGGACGAAGAGATCAAGCATATTGAATAGAGAATACTCACCAAAAATAAAAACTCTTCAGGTGCTTCCTATATTCTTCAATATATCACAGCGCCATGGGCCATGAAGAAGCAGGGCTCAACAGCACCTCAGAACATTGAGAGATAACTGGGGAAGGAAAGAAGGTCAATGTCACAATTGCACTTTCAGAATTTGACAGATTTTTTCACCACCCATATTGAGCAGTGCCCAGCCATAATGACTGGAATACCGTTATACTGACCAACCCTGGATACTGACCAACCTTCTGCAATATTGAGCTGCACCCTTGAAAATGAAACAATTGTCTGCAATATTAGCATTTTGAGCAGCATCCTGGCATATTAAACAGCATTTAGAACAGATCAGAATACACAGTTTCATATGGAATTTCCTTCAGTGGCTAGGAATTTTAAAGCACCAATGTGTTATGATTGACAGTAGTCTCGAATGTTGACTTACTTCTTGATGTCTGTGAAGGAAGCCCCCATGGACCAGGTGGCTGTACTTTGACTATGATGCCAGCAATTGTGAAAGCCTTATCCACCTTGTCATTCATTTTGCAGTACTCTATTCTGTCGCGAATAATGGGATCATGCGCGAATCTCATATGGCAGCGAAAACCAGCAGCATCCTTCCAAAAAGAATGACAGCTAGTATATAGATCTGAAATAATGTCAGGATGCCTAAGGTGTGCTCAGTTTGTTCCGCTGCTCAATGTAAGAACTCAGAAGAAATTCTTACGTTGAGTGGTGGGTCGCACGTATTCACCTCACAGGGCACAAGGACGTACATTTGTCATTTTCATAGGCTTCATTTAATGGATTACCCTACAGATGCCTTCATTACCGACAGTTCAGATGATCGAACATCACTAGAGTGGAGCATGCATTTTATAGTGCTTTTATACAATTTTTCACTTGCTCCTCTTTGAGTGCAGACATCAAGTGCATCATCAATCAATGAATGTTGCTGCTGAAGTTAATTGACTACTGTTTGTGGTGCTCTATAGTAATCTTTTTACAGTTGTGACCTGTGTATGATGGAATTCATGAGTCTACTTATTTAAACACACATGTCTGGATCATGGTTCAAAGTATGCAGCCCACCGGAACCAAAACGCTGACTCCCCATGTAGGATAAATGTATCCTGCACTTGAAATGTTTACCTTTTGCATATGATACAGGTTTCATACATAACAATTACTCTGATTTCATGACAAGTAAAGGTGTTTTGGTAACTGTGCTCAAGTCATTTTTTTAAATCAATTTTTGCCTCCACTACTTTCTGCTCTTTATTTTATTTGTGTTAATCAGGCCTCTTAAACACGTACATAGATATGTTTTGTATAACGCTATAAAATGTTATGTATTAACGTTATCACTTTAAAAAAAAAATATTTTTTATTGGTTTAAACAACAACAGGTCACGTGTGTGAGCATAAGACACGTGCACATTACATCATGAGTATACATCCAGCATATTAGACAGTCATCGCTATCAGGGTGCATTGTCACACATAGATCTCCTTGGTGGGCGTTCCACTTGCCCCACTTTTTATCCCACTTCTTCGGGCATCCCCTTGTTTTAAAAACCTCTTCTTCTGCAATCATGTACTTGTCGAACTCCCTGACCCACACCCGGAGCGAGGCCTATCTGCCACTCCCCACTTCCTCGCTATCTCCCTCTTGACCAATGTGTAGCCGAGTGTCATAAACTGTTGCTCAATTTCCGTAAGGTCTGTTGGCTCCCATATATTTAAGAGACCTAGCCGAGGTGCAAAGGTGTGTTGCTTCCCCAAGGCCTTGAGGATGTGTTCTGTGGCTCCCTCCCATATGGGTCGCACCACCGGGCATTCCCATATCATGTGGTAAAAAGATGCATCTTGTTGGCACCATCTAAGGCATTGTGCGCTAGACCTCGAGCCTATCCTTGCAAGGGTGATGCCCGTCAAGTAAGATCTATCTAAGACTTTTAGTTAAATGAGACGGTACCAAAGTGTTATGACTGCCTCATGGGGGGACATCAGCGCCGCCTGCCAGTCGTCTTCATCAATAGGTCCTACGTCCATCTGCCAACACTCCCGAAGTTTGTGAAAGGTATCAGGTAGGTTATTGCATAGTTTTCTATACGTGAGGGATATGGCCTTGGTGAGCACTAACGTTATCACTTTTTACCCTACACCGGTTCACAGCAATTAAATAACGAGTAATTTAGCTGCACCTATTTAAACAACTATATTTAAAATTTAAATCAAACTGTGTAGAAAGAAATAACCAAATAATTTCCCTAATGGATTATTTGTGTTTATATCCTAATAGCCAACATGAAGCACAGTATATAAAAACATAATAATTGCATTTGCCACAAGCTGTAGAACAGAAAACAGACTACTCAATCCCAGGATGGTGTCTGTTCCTTTTAGAAGGCTGCTGCTTGCATTGACGTTTTATTGTGTGTCAGAGCTGTTGGTATTATTTCAGCACTACCAGTGCTGCATCATCTACCACACTATATTTATAGGAAGGAAAAGAAATTCCAAGTGTCGAGGTTTTAATGAGGCCAAATGAATGAATCCTTAATAATACTATTTCCTCTTTCCTCCTGAGTTGCTGGCCTTGGGAGAACATTATTTCCTGCTTCTTGTTTGTTTACTCTTTTGCTCTACTGCAAGATCAAGTGCCAGGGAATGTTTGTGGCACAGCGAGAATAGCAGGAAAAATCATGAACCTTGAGACCTAGGAAGCATCCATAGATGTTCTCCAGCTATGAATGAGTCGAGGTAGACTAATAAAGCAGTGCATTACATTCACTGTAGTTAAGTTTGTGCAACTGTAAGATTTTCAGTTATCACTTTCCTTGTTCTTTCCTGCGATTGGAATATGGATCTCGCATGCTTATGCCGATAGTCTTACATATGGATGGCTTAATTCTTCAAAACAGGGTGCATGACCATATATCTCTATATGTATACATATTATCTACTGGCGGTCGCCAGTAGATAGTTATAGTTAGGACCGTGTTTCCATAGGAAATCCGCAACATTCTATTTGGAATAACTTTGGCGCCGGTTGACGAATCCTCGCGAATTTTTCAAAACTAATGGGGCGCTACGCTCTGCTCCTACCCTGAAAGTCTCGGGGGGATTCGTCAAGCGGGGGCTGAGAAAAAAGGGGGGTCCCAAAACGCGTTTCCCCATGCATTTTCCCATAGGACATTTAGTCCAAGCTACAGCCCGAACGGCTGAACAGAATTACTTGAAATTGGGCAGAGAGGTAGTCCTCAGGTCAGGGATGAGCCTTTTGCAGGTCTGGTGTAAATCTGTTCAGTAGGTCCTGAGAAAATAGCATTTAAATCAATATATATATCTGTAAGCGCGCTCCGTGCGCTTACGGTAAGCTTACCGTACGCGTACGGTGCCGTGCGCGAGCTCAATTCTGATTGGTGGTTACATGACTGTAAACATTCGAATCGGTCGAAATCAGAAAGTATCGGCCGCCATTTTCTGTCTCTCGCACTGAAAAACAAAGGTTGATAACATGAAAAGGGGGCAACGAAGAGAGTTGCAGACCCCCTAGCGTTCGTCAGGGGGTTCACGAAGGACCAAAAAGTATGAAAAATAAATGTAATAATTTTTAAAAAAAATTGCGGAGTGCGCGTACGGTAAGCTTACCGTACGCGTACGGTAAAAAAAAATAAAAAAAATAAAAAGAATTAACAATCACATTTAATATATAAATCAAAGGACCCCCAAGGGAGAAAAAAACAATTGATATTTTGTAAAAAAAGGGGGAGGCGTGCACGGTACGAAATGCGCAACGTGGTCGCTCGGTGCGCGAAGCGCACCGAGTGCCCACAGCGCGCGCACGGTGTGCAAAGCGCACCGTGCGCGCAAAAATTAAAAATAAATACATAACTTAGCATTTAAAAAACCGTACAAATTCACTGAAAAAACCATAGGTTTCACACACGTTATAGTTAGGAATTAGCATTTAAAAAACCTTGCAAATTCACTTAAAAAACCATAGGTTTCACACAAGTTATAGTTAGTTGTACATTTCACTCGTAAAAAACCAATGAAATTCCACGTTATAGTTAGATCAGGTAACTATAACTTGCGCGACCGCAATGCACAATGTGTCATTTCAGATGTCATCATTGATGTCATGAGTGATGTCACTGACCATGTCATAAGTGATGTAATATGTGACGTCATCAGCAGTTTATTGTGGGCGCGCAAGTTATAGTTACCTGATCTAACTATAACGTGGAATTTCATTGGTTTTTTACGAGTGAAATGTACAGCTAACTATAACTTGTGTGAAACCTATGGTTTTTTAAGTGAATATATATATATATATATATATATATATATATATATATATATATATATATATATATATATATATATATATATATATATATTACCTACTGGCGGTCGCCAGTAGGTAGTTATAGTTAGGACCCCTTTTCCATAGGAAATCCGCAACATTCTATTTGGAATAACTTTGGCGCCGGTCGACGAATCCTCGCAAATTTCTCAAAATAGGTGGGGCGCTACGCTCCGCTCCTACCCTGAAAGTCTCGGGGGGATTCGTGAAGCGGGGGCTGAGATAAAAGAGGGGTCCCAAAACGCATTTTTCCCATGCATTTTTCCATAGGACCTTTAGAACGAGCTACAGCCCGAACGGCTGAACAGAATTACTAGAAATTTGGCAGAGAGGTAGTCCCTAGGTCAAGGAAGTGCCTTTTGTAGGTTTGGTGTAAATCTGTTCAGTAGATTCTGAGAAAATAGCCTTTAAATCAATATATATATCTGAGCCCGCTTACGGTACGCTTACCGTACGCTTACCGTAAGCGTACGGTGGCGTGCGCGAGCGCGATTCTGATTGGCTCTTAGATCTTAGTAAACATTCGAATCGGCCGAAACCAGGAAGCGGCGTCCGCCATTTTGTCACTCGCACTGAGTGTTGTTTATTATAGATGATGGCCAAAAACATGTTACGGGGCCGTTTTGACAACTCCCTCCCACATAGTCATATTAAGGGAGTTCCCAAACATCCCCCAAGAGCAAAAACGGTTCTATTTTTTTTCGGCAATTTCGCCGAGTACGCTTACCGTACGCTTACCGTAAGCGTACGGTAAAAAAAAAAAAAAAAAAAAACACTATCCACACTTACCCCACCCCCTGTGCTTTTGGTGGCCGAAGGCCACTACATGTACGGTGCTTATTAATAGGTAAAAAAAAAAAAATTTTGGCAACATGAAATTATAAAATCCAAATAAAAAAAACACTATCCACATTGACCCCACCCCCTGTGCTTTTGGTGGCCGAAGGCCACCAAATGTACAGGGCTTATTAAAGTTGATAAAAACCGTGCACGGAACGAACTGCGTTAAGTGGGCGCGCACGCCTCGAATGGCGTAAAGTAACTTAGCATTTAAAAAACCGTACAAATTCACTGAAAAAACCATAGGTTTCACACACGTTATAGTTAGGAATTAGCATTTAAAAAACCTTGCAAATTCACTGAAAAAACCATAGGTTTCACACTTGTTATAGTTAGCGGAAATATTACTGATAAAAAACCTGTGAAATTGCCCCGTTATAGTTAGTGCTGGCAACTATAACTCACGCGACCGCAATCTTCTGCTGATGACATATGTGTCTTTATGAAAAAAAAATATTTGTAATATATGTATAGCTAAAAATGTATGGAAGAAGACATGGGCAAATAAGTGTCTAAATACAGTATTAGCATCAGCAGAGGATTGCGGTCGCGTGAGTTATAGTTGCCAGCACTAACTATAACGGGGCAATTTCACAGGTTTTTTATCAGTAAAATTTCCGCTAACTATAACATGTGTGAAACCTATGGTTTTTTCAGTGAATATATATATATATAAGAGTGTCTTGTGTAGGCTTTACAAACAGAAGGTCTCTAGCCAGTCACACCTGTATCATTCTTAAGGGTTCGCTATCAACCACTACCGATTGAAAAGGCAGGTGTCTTCTTTTCTATAGAAGGTAAGGATGTGTGATATTGATCATAAGTCTTAAGGAAGTTTGATCCACACCACCAATGGAGAATCCACTGAGAAGAAGTAGTCTGCCTGATCCTTCAAAATGGAAGTCTCTACTGCTGGTTTCTGCACAGACGTAACTATGGGCCTGATTTAGAGTTTGGCAACACAGGTTCTCCATCACCAATGTAACATGTGCTATGCAAGGTGGCCTTGAGTGACTTCATAAATATTATTTTACATTTGCGTGGCTCTTGCACCATGTTGCATATAACTTGAAGCTTCACAATTGCAAGAATAAAGGAAGCTGAGAAGTCTGTACCCCTCAAAGTCTAAGTGAATCTCACAAAACTTGGACAGTTACTGAAACCTTGAACATTTTGCGTTCTTAATATTGGATAAATAGGAGGCTTCATCTGCTCATTAGATCTTCACGTTTCTTGCAGAGATGCCTCTTCTCAGGCCTTACTATCAAGAATCTAGTAGAGACAACAATACTCATTTTATCTAGCTAATGAAATCTTGAGAATGTGCTAGGCCTGGGCGGTAAATTCCGTTCCGTTCGCGGAATTTGCGGAATTTGGGTAATTTCGCGTTCCGCGGAGAACGCGAAATTGCCCAAAAATCTGCGTTCCGCGACTTCGCGAAATTTTTTGCTTGTTCGCGTTCTCAATATGCGTGTTCGCGAGATATTTCACCTCGAGCACGCAAACAGCGATCGCGAACAGGAAAAAAGTATCGCGAACAAGCAATTCCGCGTGTTCGCGGAATTTCTGCGTGTTCGCGGAGATTTTTTACCGTTTCGCGGAGATTTGCGTGACGCGATTGCGCAAATTCCGCCCACCCCTAGAATGTGCACCTGAAAAAAAGAACACTGACCAAGCAAAATATATTTCAAAATCAAGGCCTTTAGTCAGTGATTTGTCCACCATATGTTACAATATCATATTACGCTGCTGCCCTCTAAAATTTACCACATACAGGTACAGCTAATACCTATCCAACTAGTTTCCATGATACACTCCTAGTCTGTAGCTTCTTTCTGAAGATAAGAACATTTAATTACAATATTACTTGCAGTGCATCGGCACTGGTGTGGCCTCAGATATTGTTAAGGGGTTTGTTAAAAGTTAATTGGTTCATCGATCATTCAGAATGATCAACTCTGAAAGTAGTTCCCTCTCCTCCAGCTAACTTGTGGCTTTCCTTGTGCCCTGCATGGTTAATTCACTCCTTTGTGATTTTATCTTATGTCTATGAGGTTGACAGTTTCCACCTGTCCACAATGTAATGAAAAAACTATTTTATCACTGTCATCTATTAGTAATGTGGTAAGATACTTCTCAGCAGGCAGCTATATTATTACAACAGTTCCTTGTTTATTAATCAAGTGGAGAAAAAGAAGCATACATTGTACCCAGAATAATACAAAAATAAACTTTTCTTTAAGTCATCCACTGTTACGAAAAACGTTAATAAATGTATTAGTAGATGAAGCCATAGGGGCTGATTGAGGCCTTACCTTCTCCATCTCTTCAAACAAGTTGCCCCCAGACAAATTAAGAGATCACCACCTGCCCTGCAGTGATCTTGATAACTTCAGAGGAGCTTTCACCATAACAGCTCCTGTGAAGGAACCTAGGGCCACATGTATTAAAGGTCCATTTTGCATTCCCTAAATAGCAAAGTTTAGGTAATTGCTATTTAAGGAATGTAAAATAGTATGTAAGAAAATAGTGATTACCTAATAGCGATTCCTACAGAGTTGCATTCACAATTAGGTCATTGCCATTAGGTAATACTACTCCATTCGTTTGGTGCGAATGGTTTTGCATTACCTAATTTGCAATTACCTGGTAATTACATTGGACATAGTTTTTCCTCGTCTCTCTGCTGTGTTTCCTTCCCTCCCCCGCCTCATCCCTCCATGATCCTATGGCTGCCTCCTCCTTCCTGCCCTGTGTGGAGCTGTGGAGTCAGTTACCTTATGGTTTTTGCATTGGATTTTTCTATTTCCCGCCATTTTGAGATAATTGCTATCAGCTCCTGTGACCTGGGTCCTCCTTCTTGGCGGTTTCGACTAATCTGCATTTCTGCTCCTTTGTTCTTATGACTGGCCTTTTTCCTCTAGTCGACCCCCTCCTCTTAGGTCTCCAACACCCCTTTCTTCCTATACTTTCACCGATACACAGGATGTTTTTGGATTGTTTGTCCCCAGCCCATTTGTTTGTTCTTTCACTTTGACTGTTCTGTCCCCCTGAAGTACTTTTCCCCTTGCCGGCCTTCCTTACCCCTCTTTACCATTCCCCTCTAACTTCCATGCCCCATTGGATGTGGGTCTTGACTATGCTAGTCGCTAATTACTCATGTTATTGTTTAATCACTCTTTTTTCTCCTATTTTATACTTGGCTCCTGTAACTGATATAATTTATTTGTAACTTGGAACTCGCTGATCCTCATGGAAAGTGCTCTGATACCTCTGGGTCTAGTCAGGGCTATTTTTATAACTCTGCAAATACATTTAAAAAAAACAAGTGCACCCTTCCTCCCCCTTCTTGCACAAAAACAATCCTGTATGCAATGCAGGCACCCTTGCACCATAGAGCAAGGGTGCCTGCATTGGGGCTAGTCTGCCTAAACGGCGCCAGTGCAAGGGAAAGAGACAGAAATGTGCCGTATTGGACACAAACAGCTCATTTCCCTGTGACACAGTGCATCCAAAGTGACTTGCTGCGCTGCCCTGCACATCAAATGTCATATATATATGCCCCTTATTCTTATTCTGAAAGACTTCCACTGGAGTCTTTACTTTGCTGACACCTTCTCACACTTCCAAATTTCCTTGAGACCCTATCCTATGAACCATCCTTATACTAAACTTATAGCCTTGATTACATGACTATAGAACTTATTCATGTTTAAGAGAGACATTCGAAGTTTCATTAAGGAACACCTATTGCTATTTCTTAGTTTTTGTGTTTCTGTGGCTGAGATTATTTCACATCTTATATTTTTGAGACTAAACCTTTTGCGATATTTTAGCTTGCCAGCTATAATCCTGTATCTTTTTACTAGTCTCCTGATATGCATATGGTGGAAACCTACCACCAACCTAGCTGCACGGGCTGCCACAGGGCACTTCATGCCCCATATTGCAACACACCAGGAGGTGAAAACATCTGTTTCCAGCCTGCGTCTTGCAGCCCCTTCCCCCTACCCCCAGCCTAGCTGTAAGGTCTGCCACATGGGACTTCATCCCCCATCTTGCATAGTGCTGCAGTGCTTATTAGGGCAGTTGTTTACCCATGGCGTGGGAAACGCCTGGGCAAAGCCCAGGCCAAGGGCAGGCCTGTCCGTGCCCGTCTGCCCCTCTGGGGAATGTCTAAAGAGCCTAAAAACTACTAATGACCTAATTAATTAATTAACTGATGCGGTGGGCCTAATAAGCATATACATCTTTAACCTGGGAGAAACTTGAGACTAATGAGGTCCTGTGCAGCACAATGCTAGAGGTTACTGGTGAGATGTGAAGGACATCTAACCTGGGCTTCAATTGGAATTCCATAGAGCATATTATCAAGCACATTATCGCCGTTTTAGCAGCAGGTTTTTGCCGCTAAAGCGGAGATAATTTTATCGCCTGTCTTGATCATATGCAACCTACTTCTTGTACCATGCAATAATAATGATAAGAAGGGTGAACTTGGTTGGGTATTTGCGAAAAACAGGGTACGGAGATTGTATTGTAGACAACTTTCCGCAACCGGCTGTGGAAAAAAGTCCCTTCTTTCAAATCTTTTTAAAGGCAATAGCCCCTGAATAGTCTCAATGGGAACTTCACGGCTGTAATTCACTGAAAGGGTGGCATGTCCTCACGCACCATGGGCCATAGTATCAAGATCAGCGTTAAAATTATCGCTGCTTTAGCGGCAGGAAACTGCCGCTAAAGCGGCGATAATGGACTTGATAATATGCCCTTGAGAATTCCCATAGAAACCCATGTTCTGGTGTCAACATGGGCTTCTATTGGAATTCTCTGTGGCATATTATCAAGCCCATTATCGCCGCTTTAGCAGCAGTTTTCTGCCGCTAAAGCGGCGATAATTTTAACGCCTTGCTTGATATCATGCCCCCATAATTTTGCCACCAGCAGGTAAAAAGTCTTTGGAGCATATTATCAAGTACGGTGTTAAAATTATCGCCGCTTTAGCGGCAGGAAACTGCCGCTAAAGAGGCGATAATCGGCTTGATAATAGAGAATTCCAATAGAAGCCCAGGTCTGGTGTGAACATGGCCTTCTTTTGGAATTCTCTAGGGCATATTATCAAGTCAATTTTAATGCCGTTCTTGATAATATGCCCCTTTGAGTACAAGGAGGTTTGCATCCTATCATTTAGATCACAGCTGCACCATTGGGCTTCTTCTATAGACCCCTGGTGAAAGATCTACAGCAGTAACGGCCCGCATCTTTGTACCACCTATGACAGCCTAGATTTGATATGCCTCTGCACAATTTTAACGGATTTACCCCGCTTCTCTGTCTTAGTGAACAGGATTGACAAAAGAGGACATTGGGACTGAAGAGGAATATAGGGGTTTGGCGGACATCAAAAGTAAACAAGAAGATAGAAGAAATACAATGTTAGCAATGTTGACAACTTATTACTTATCAGATCATGGAATGCTGGCAGAATAAAAAAAAAAATAGAGAACAAAGAATGGCCGAGTACTATAAATACTGCACAGCTGATAGGCCTGCAGCAAACCTGGCATGTGGAACATTTTAATATTGAAGATTTTGCCTCTATAATTACCCCTCCAACAGTCTCGACTAGTGGGCATCTAAGGGAAGCCTGGCAGTGTCAATTTCAACCACATCTCCAGTAACTTTAAAGAAAACATATTCCGAATTCCCATTTTTCTAGCTTGTATTCTGACAGACTAATCTAAAACTAAAAATTGTACTGATACATTTTTATAATATAATTTTTAATAACGCAAGAAATAAGGTAGCGGTGGATCTTGATAACGAGTTGTAAAATGTAAGTGGAGTTGAGGCAAATTGTGTATGTATTTGGGTGGGGACTTTAATATTAGTAAATGCCAGCATACATCTAGAGAGGCACTTGGGTATAGGGATGATTTAGGGAGTGTTCAGTTACATTTTCCACATGACATATATGGCGAGTCTTTAAACGAGGTGTTATTTAAATATAATTTAGAATTGCTGGAGCAGATAACGAAAAAGCTCTATTACCCACCTTACAAGCAAAGGGTCGATGTTCAATCATTAATCATACATTGCTTTCACAAAATGGTTTGATTCGTGTTAGACCTGGCACCTTGGCGTGAATCTCCCTTCCACTTTTTTTTGCTGTGCCTCTGTGTTTTGCTGGTGTTAGCTGCTCAGAACACTGTGCCACTGTGCCACTGCCAACCACTGCCAACCAGTGCCACAGTGCAAGTGCTCCCTATTTAAAATGTATATGTTGGTTGGATTCCATGATTGGCTTATTTGGTTTACTGTCAGACCCCAGTAAAGTGCACCAGGAGTGCCCAGGGCTTGTAAATACAAATGCTGCTGGTGGGCTTGCAGCATTGGTTGTGCCACCCACAGAAGCGGCCTAGTAAAATGTGTCTAAGGTCTGCCATTGCAGAACCTGCGAACCTGCGTGGTCTGGTACTGTCATGCTGACTGGGCAAGTGCACCCACTTCCCAGTCCCTAAACCTTTCCTTAACTTCATATTAGTCACCCCTATGGTAGGCCCAAAGGCAGGGTGCATTGTAAGCATAAGGTGGGACAAGCCCTGATGTGTGTGGCATGTCCTAATAGTGAATTACAACCATTTTCGTTTTTCACTATTGCAAGGCTACCTGTTCCCATAGGCCAGAATGGGCTGTTAGAATTGTTACATCCTATGATCCTAACAGACCCAGGGAACATGGTAGAAATTCGAGTTTAGTATGCCTGAACTCAGAATAATAAAATACATCTTTTAGTAAAGTTTATTTTAATATTCTGTGTTTGCAAATACCACTTTTAGAAAGTTGGTATTTGCTTGCCTAACCATTTCAGCCCGCCTCTGCTATGATGTGTATCTGCCTGTCTGGTTTGTGTGAGTGACAGGGCTGGGGAAACCCAGAGGGGCAGGGCTAGGTAGCCTGGTGGTGAATAGAGAGATTGACATCCAGATGGGTGGGAGGAGTGCACCTGGACTCTGAATAGGGCTGTGCTCTGCCACCACAATGCTGGCTCCTCCTCATGTGGAGCGGCTGATGTCTCTGCCCTACACCCTGAATAGAAAGGCAGAGTCATGTCAACAAAGCGCTCAAGAACTGGTTTGGACTGGGCAAAGGCCCCTCTACCCCAGAGGAACAAAGGCATTTGGGGTATAAGTATTGGGACCCTGCTCCCAAGAAATTAGATCCTGCCTGACAAGAAGAACCTCTGCCTGAGGAGAAGGAACTGGGAAAGCTGTAAGGAGGAGTACTGTCCCTGACCTGGGGGGATTGATCTGCAGTGGTTGCCTTGCTGCTGAAGGAGAGGAGAAAGACTACAAAGACTTTATTTCAACTTGTGCTTCAAAAGATCTCCAAGGGCTTGGAATAGAGCTTGCCTCCTGCTGAAGTCCCAGGAACAACAGACTTCACCCCCCAGCTGTCAGGGCTCACCTTCAGCTTCCCGCTGGTTGCTGTTGTCTTGCACAGGAACAGAAGCTGCTAGCTTCCCGACTCCCACTACTAATCACTCAGCCCCAAGAAATGTCTTTGGTTCTAACTGATAAGCAAGGGGGAAGGGGAAAATTGGATAAAATAACAAACGAGAGAAGAGACTGGTTCTGGACCTTCTGGTTTTCCTATCTGGAATTCTTCTTCAGCTATCACTCTGCTACTGAAGATTCCTGAGGTAACTAAGCACACAACATTATTATTATTATTCCTCCTCTACTCTATTCTATCTCTTTTCTTCTCTTCTCTAATGGTGTTTTCTACCTACCCAGTATCCTGAACTCTGTGCCTCTCTTCTTGTTCAACTCTGCCTTTTCTTCTTTCTGGTTATTGATGTCACTAATTATCTGTAAAACATATATTCGTCTTTATTAAACCTATTTATCTTGTAGTCTTAATATCTTTTAACTCTTTCTCTTTTGACCTACCATAAATCTTTCTTCTCGTGGCTTCTCTTCTTTCTTTTCTTGCTTCTAGCTATACTAATAACTGTTGTCTTCTAGATGAGTCTTTTGTGCTTTAACTTCTCCAGTTGCTTCCTCTCCTATGGTTACTGCGATCTGGTATAGCTCTGGTAAGTGTTTCTCCTTACTTCCCTAGTTGACTGTTCTTATTGTCTTTAAAATTTGTCCCTTAGTAACCTCTTCAGTATCAACTACAATATACTTCTTTTCTTTTCAGGACTCGGTATGCAGATCTCTGCTGTCTCTGGTAAGTCTTTACTTATTGCGTCACCCAACACTACTTATCACTTTAATGTGACCTTAAATAAACTGTCAGTAATTCACTTAGCTTTCTACTGTCTTCTCTTCAGGTGCTGTGGAAGTCGTATCTTGTCTCCTGGAGCGACGAGGAAAAACTCCGAACTCTCTCAGTAAGTTGCCTCTATGGACTCCGCGGCTTCTCCTGTTCTCTTCGGTAAGTATTGACACAACTCTCTTGTGTCACTCTGGAAAACTTCTTGACAAGGTATTCTCTTCAGAACTGGGAACTCTCTCGAACACGTCTTCTCTGAGGAAAAGTCTTGGTGAAGTGCGCACTACCTCAGGCGCGCGCGCGTCACATCGTCTCCCTCTAGATCTGTTAGCAACTAGACCGCCGACCCCAGCGTCTGCGCGGCCATCTTGGAAATGCGGGCATGCCACAATCTCGACCATTGAAATCCATTCAAGACTGAAGCACCCATAGAACTTAATTCCTTGTGCTTCGTTTTGGAACTTACATTAGGGGTTCTGACAGTACCCCCCACCAAGGATGGTCCTTCCACTCTGGGCTTGGTTGGATCGCGCTGATAAAAAAGTTTTATTAGCCTAGGAGCATGAACATCTGAATCTGATTCCCAAGACCGCTCCTCTGGACCGTAGCCTTTCCAATCTACCAAATAGTACAGTTTACCTCTGACTAATTTTGAGTCCAGAATTTCCTTCACCTCAAACTCTACTCCTGTATCTAGCTGAATTGGTTTTGGAATTGGTTCTTTTCTCAAATCAGAAACTGCCTTCTTCAAAAGGGAAACATGAAATACTGGGTGAATTTTGAATTGGGAGGGTAAGGTCAATGTATAGGTCACTGGACCGATCTGCTCAGCAATTGGGTAAGGGCAGATAAATCGTGGCTGAAATTTTCGGTTCTCTTTTAGCCTTAAATTTTTTGTATTCAACCAGACTTTATCGCCTATTCCTAGTGGAGGGGGTTTCTTTCTTTTCTTATCTGCGTATTTCTTCTACTTTTCCTTAGCCTGTACTAGATTCTTTGATGCTTCTTCATGCACTGACTTTAAATGAGCTACCAAATCCTTGGCTGCTGGGACTGTGAGCTCCACATCTTGTACTGCGTAATTTGGATGTCTACCATAGTTTAAGTAGAACGGGGAATATCCAGTGGACACATTCTTCGCGTTATTATGAGCGAATTCTGCTGTCCACAAGTAGTCCGGCCATTCTCCCTCCTGTTTCAGCAAGAACAATCGTGAATATTGCTCCAATTCCTGGTTCACCCTTTCCATTTGTCCATCCGTCTCCGGATGGAAAATGGTGGAAAAACGAGTTTCTACTCCTAACCCTTTCATGAAAGCCTTACAGAAATGTGAAACAAATTGGGTTCCCCGGTCTGATATTACGATCTTGGGTATTCCATGTAATCTGACAATCTGTGTACTAAAGTGTCTTGCTAACTGTTTTGCTGTAGGGATTCCCTTTAAGGCCAAGAAGTGTGTCATTTTTGTGTATGCATCTACTATTACTAGTATGGTATTTGTCCCTTGACAGGATGGTAAGTCTGTAATTAAGTCTAGGGTGATTGTATGCCAAGGATGAGGTGGAATGGGAAGGGGTTGCAACAGCCCTTGTGGAGCGTGCCGTTCTGATTTTCCCTCAGCGCATATCTCACAAGTCTTTACATATTGTTCAATGTCTTTACTCATCTGTGGCCACCAATATTTTCTTTTAATTAGATCGGCTGTCTTGAACTCTCCCTTGTGGCTAGCCAACAGATGATCATGGCATTCCTGCAAGGCTTGCTTCTGCAATGCTGTAGTCGGCAAATACAATGCACCTTCCTTAAATGGTAATTCATCGCGAACCTCTCTTCCAGGTTCTAGTTGCACCCATCTCTGCATTTCTTCTGGGGTTAGAGCCTGGATTACCCTTTCCTTAAAGTTCAATATATCAGTGGCACCTATAATCTTGGTATCTGGTATGATCACTTGAGCGCTTAGTGGACTTTTTTCTTCTTCGGTTCCCAACCTAGACAAAGCATCCGCCTTTCCATTCTGTGCCCCCGGCCGATAGGTTATCACAAAATCGTAATCGGCAAAGTACAGAGACCAACGGAGTTGGCGAGGTGTCAAGGTTCTGGCTGACTTCAGGAATTTTAAGTTCCGATGATCCGTGTAGACTGTTACCACGTGGTGGGCCCCCATTAGATAATGTCTCCACTCCTTGAAGGCGTCTTTTATCGCCAGCAACTCTTTTTCCGTAATCGTATAATTGATTTCTGCTGGTGTCAACTTCCTGGACCGATAAGCCACCGGGTGTAACTGGCCCGTTTCCTTATTCCTTTGAGATAGAACTCCACCAATCGCAAGGTCCGAAGCATCTGTCTCGACATAAAAGGGCTCCATCGGATCGGCATGAAGGAGGATAGGCGCAGTGGTGAACTCTATCTTCAAATCTTTAAAGGCTTGCTCTGCTTCCTCCGACCATTCGAATCGTGTTCCCTTCTTCAGTAGTCGCGTCAAAGGTGGTATTCGTCGAGAAAATTCTCCAATAAATCTCCGATAGAAATTTGCAAACCCAATAAACGCTTGGAGTTCTTTCACACAAGTGGGCGACTTCCATTCTTGTACGGCCTGAATCTTTCGTTTGTCCATATGAATGCCTGATGGCGAGATTACAAAGCCCAAGAACTCTACTTGTGGAACTCCAAAAGCGCATTTCTCCAACTTGACAAATAGTTTGTTCTCTCGCAGTTTCTGCAAAACTCCTCGAACCTGTGTTTGATGCTCCTGCGTATTCGTTGAGTAGATTAGTATATCGTCAATATACATAATTACGCATTGATCAATGAATTCACTGAGCACATAATTTATGAAGTGTTGGAACGCTGCAGGCGCATTACACAACCCATAGGGCATCACCTGGTATTCAAATAGCCCCAAGCGTGTTCTGAAGGCCGTCTTCCACTCGTCTCCCTCTCTAACTCGAATAAGGTGATAAGCTCCCCTTAAATCCAACTTCGTGAACATCTGTGCTCCTTTGATCTGGTCCAACAAGACGGAGATAAGGGGAAGAGGATACCTGTTCTTCTTTGTTATCCGATTTATGGCTCTATAATCAATGCACATTCTCAACTCGCCCTGCTCCTTCTTAGGCACAAAAAATAGTGGCGAGGATACCGGCGATTGGGATGGACGTATAAATCCATTGGCCAGATACTTGTCGATATACTCCTTTAGGTGATGATTCTCTTGTTCCGTCAAGGTGTACACTCGACTGCAAGGCAAATTTGCCCCTGGCTCCAAGTCTATTTTGCAGTCGTAAACACGATGAGGCGGCAGTTGCTCGGCTTCCTGTTCATTGAAGACGTCCTCGAAATCTTGATATTCTTGTGGAATTGTTTGCGTATTTATTACCCACACAGAGACTTCCGCTGAACATAAGGCATGAGCCGGGTTCTGTTTACTCGTTGCCTCGTGGGCCCCAAAACAGTTCTCTCTACAATATGCCGAGTTCATTTCAATTGTTCTGTTGCTCCAATTGATTGAAGGATTGTGCTCTGTGAGCCAAGGAAGCCCCAATATAAGTTGAAATTGGGGGGCATCAATTAAGTTAAAGTGCATAGCTTCTCTATGCCCATCTTTTTGAATCAGCTCTATCAACTCTGTGTGACTCGTGATTGGCCCTGAGGATAGATTGGTACCATCGATTGCTCGAACTGGTTCACTTTTAGCCTTGGCAATTGCTTGCAGCCCAATCTTAGTCGCGAATTTCTGATCGCAGAAATTACCTGTGGCTCCTGAGTCCACCATCACAGTCACTCCTTTCATTATTTTTTCACGAAAACGGATTGTCAAAGATAAAATCAAATGAGGCGAAGACGACTGTAATGTATTCGCCAGCCGATGTTCCTGAGGAGTTGATTTCTGATTCGCATCCACCTGCACAACTCCTTCTACAGGTGGTGCTGCGAGTTTTCCTTCGGCTTAAATGAACCCTTTGGCTTTTTTGGACAATTTCGCACAAAATGTCCACTAGATCCACAATACATACATAAGTTGTTGGCTCGTCCTTTCTCCTTCTCCTCCTTTGTGAGCGGTCCTCGAATCGTTCCTATTTGCATAGGTTCAGATCCTGAGGTTCCTTCTGTACTTCTTCCTGTTTCAGCCTTAGCTCGGTCGAATCGCGGAACCGTACTTCTGTACTCTCGTCTTCTCTCTCCTCTTCTCTCTCCCTGCCGGAAATCCAGTTCTAGCACTAGGTCTATCAGGGCGGAAATTTCAGTTGGACGATTCGGTATTTGAACCAAGCCATCTTTCAATTCATCTCGCAGGCCTCGATAAAATATTGCTGTCCTCTTGTTCTCCGGCCAATCAGTTTCCATTACAAGTTTGTTGAATTGAGCTAGATAAGCCACTAAGTCTCTATTTCCCTGCTTCAATTCCAAGAGCTCGTTATCTACTGCTTGAGAGATCCGTCTTCGGTCAAAGATTCTCAAAAATTCTTTCTTGAACTCATCAAAATTCTGCAATAATGGATCATCTCGTGACACTATCGGCATCGACCATGCTGCTGCATCTCCACTTAAATATGACAATATGAAGGCTACTTTCGACTGCCCATCAGGAAAGATAGAAGGGCGACACAAGAAATGAAGTGAACATTGTGTAATAAACACCTGCGCTTTTTGTGGGTCCCCACTAAATCTCTCTGGCGCTGCCAACGGTATTACTGGCGACAAAGAATGTATTACTTGCGTTGTTAGCTTATTTGTGTCTTCCATTGAAGTGGTGGGACCCTCCCTTCCAGTTGAAAACGGTTGTCTCATCCTCTGTGCTAATTCTGCCGTCTCTTTCCTAGAATTCATGACCTCCTGCCTTAGACTTTGATTCTCTTCCTTAACTCCTACCAATTCCTTTTGTATCGCCTCTAGGACTGACCCTAAGGTCTGTAAATTTATTCCCTCAACCATTTTCTTTTCTGTTCGGGTGCAAGATTAATACGTGGGCACTTCACTCTGTCAGGGCTCACCTTCAGCTTCCCGCTGGTTGCTGTTGTCTTGCACAGGAACAGAAGCTGCTAGCTTCCCGACTCCCACTACTAATCACTCAGCCCCAAGAAATGTCTTTGGCTCTAACTGATCAGCAAGGGGGAAGGGGGAAATTGGATGAAATAACAAACGAGAGAAGAGACTGGTTCTGTACCTTCTGGTTTTCCTATCTGGAATTCTTCTTCAGCTATCACTCTGCTACTGAAGATTCCTGAGGTAACTAAGCACACAACATTATTATTATTATTCCTCCTCTACTCTATTCTATCTCTTTTCTTCTCTTCTCTAATGGTGTTTTCTACCTACCCAGTATCCTGAACTCTGTACCTCTCTTCTTGTTCAACTCTGACTTTTCTTCTTTCTGGTTATTGATGTCACTAATTATCTGTAAAACATATATTCGTCTTTATTAAACCTATTTATCTTGTAGTCTTAATATCTTTTAACTCTTTCTCTTTTGACCTACCATAAATCTTTCTTCTCGTGGCTTCTCTTCTTTCATTTCTTGCTTCTAGCTATACTAATAACTGTTGTCTTCTAGATGAGTCTTTTGTGCTTTAACTTCTCCATTTGCTTCCTCTCCTATGGTAACTGCGATCTGTTATAGCTCTGGTAAGTGTTTCTCCTTACTTCTCTAGTTGACTGTTCTTATTGTCTTTAATATTTTTCCCTTAGTAACCTCTTCAGTATCAACTACAATATACTTCTTTTCTTTTCAGGACTCGGTATGCAGATCTCTGCTGTCTCTGGTAAGTCTTTACTTATTGCGTCACCCAACACTACTTATCACTTTAATGTGACCTTAAATAAACTGTCAGTAATTCACTTAGCTTTCTACTGTCTTCTCTTCAGGTGCTGTAGAAGTCGTATCTTGTCTCCTGGAGCGACGAGGAAAAACTCCGAACTCTCTCAGTAAGTTGCCTCTACGGACTCTGCGGCTTCTCCTGTTCTCTTCGGTAAGTATTGACACAACTCTCTTGTGTCACTCTGGAAAACTTCTTGACAAGGTATTCTCTTCAGAACTGGGAACTCTCTCGAACACGTCTTCTCTGAGGAAAAGTCTTGGTGAAGTGCGCACTACCTCAGTCGCGCGCGCGTCACATCGTCTCCCTCTAGATCTGTTAGCAACTAGACCGCCGACCCCAGCGTCTGCGCGGCCATCTTGGAAATACGGGCATGCCACAAACTCGACCATTGAAATCCATTCAAGACTGAAGCGCCCATAGAACTTAATTCCTTGTGCTTCGTTTTGGAACTTACATTAGGGGTTCTGACACCAGCTCCCCAATGTTATTTGGAAGTGCCTGCTGCTGTTGTTGGGCCTTCTGAGGGACTGCGTGTCGCAAGGAGCTGGAAGCGCGACTCAAGAAGGAGAAGCGTGCCGCCGTCGGAGCTGCTGTCGTCGCATCTCGTAAAGTGTGTCGCCGCTGCCGCATCGCATCGAGCGGAAGCGTCTCGCATCATCCAAGAAGTGTCTCGCAATGCCGAAGAAGCGTGTCGCCATCGCAGCCATCGTAGCTGACACATCACACCGCATCAAGAGAAAGTCTTGCATCGAGGAAGAAGCGTGTCGCCATCGCAGCCATCGTAGCTGTCGCATTGCACCACATCAAGGAAAGCGCCTCGCATCCACGGAGAAGCATGCCGCCGTCGGAGCTGCAGTCGTCACATCGCGTAAAGGGGTGTCGCCGCTGCAACATCGCGTCGAGCGGAAGCGTCTCGCAAACGTCAGAGAAGAGTGCCGCAGCCAAGGCCGCTGTCATCACATCGTGTAAAGGGTGACGCCGCTGCAGCTGACGCATTGAGTCGAGTCTTCTCGCAACATCGGAGAAGCGTAACGCATCTGGAAGATCTTCACATCTTTATTTCTTTGCACCAGAAACTTCATCGCATCAGCATAGTTGCAACACTCTAAGAACTTAAGAGAACTAAACAAAAGTCTACCATCTAAAGTAACAGTATTGTGTATTTTTGTCGTTTAATGATCTTGTGGTAACTCTATATAAAGGATCCTTATTTTTAATATAAAAACCTGTGTGGTGTCCATTTGTAGTGTTGTCACTTGGTTACTGTATGTGTTCACAAATGCTTAACCTATAACGCCTGAGATAAGCCTTGTCTGCTCGCGCCAAGCTACCTAGAGGGTGAGCAGGGATTGTTTTAGGAGTGTAATCCCTTACCCTGACTAGAGGAAAGGTTCCCTGCTTGTCACAAGTACCTACCTGTGCCAACCAGAGAACCCGGATTCTAACAATTCACAAAAAATATATGAAGTAAATCTATAAAGAGTAAAGGGCATATTCACAAGGAGTTATTGCAGCGTGAGCGGCACTTTTCGCGCCGCTAATCCAGCTGTGAGGGGGTGCAATGATGGCGGTGGCGTCCGGTGGGCAAGGTGAAGACGTGATGTTACCAATGATGGTCGGTCCAGGAAAGTCCGGTGTTGTGGCTGTAGTTGAAGGTCCCGCTGGCGGAGGTGACATGCTCAACCGTGTGTCCTGCTATGTGGCTTTTTGAGGAGATTTGCTGCTTGTGTCTGATGTACGGGACCTTCCCCAGGAAGGGGTGGTGTCCTGGTCACTGGGGTTGAGTTCACCAAGTAGGATGTTTTCGGTGAATGGGAGACCCTGGGTTGCAATGAGGTCTACAATGGTATTGGAGAATGGGGGGCCATGGCCCGGGGGGCCAGCACATGAGGGTGCCTCAGAGGACATGCTTGGGCCGGATCTGGGTGTTGAGGTTGAGGTGGTCCATGGTCACCCTTGGGTCATTAGAGTGCGTGGTCAGTCGGAGTGTGCTTTTGTAGGTGATGTCAATGCCTCCTCCTTGATGCATGGGGTGCTCCTTGCGGGTGATACTGCAGCCGTCAGTGATGGCAATGGCGATGTCCCATCCGGAGCAAAGGTTGGTCCTGGCAGGCGAGGTGGCATCCAGGGTTGATTGTGAGGAGGGTGCCTGGCGTCATAGTGGTGGAGTGCCCAAGAGTAAGGCTCCTTGGTGCAGAGCGTAGTCCAGGGGCAGACGGACGCAAATGGCGTAGCCTATGGGTTGCTTTTGGCACGGGGATGACCATTACAATGCAGGCAGTAAGTCGTTAACAATGCAACTCCAACAACACAGGTGCCTTTACATTGCATTTGATTCCAACACATTGTGAGGTCAGTATTCGGGTAATTTAAAGTTTTTTGGGTGGGTATGGGTTTTGGATGTAAAATATGGAAATTGGGGTGTGTTTCAGGGTAAAATATGGAAATTGGGGTGTGCATTTGGGTCAAATTAGATTTGTTTGTGTGTTATGGGGGCTCAAAAAGGAATTCCAGGGTTCACATTGGGTTTGGGGAGCAAAGGTTACTTTTGGGTTGCACTCACTGAAGTGAGAATAGTGATATTAATGTCTCCCTTATGCAACACCTACTCTACTGTTGCAATGTGCCTAGTATTAATATGCATTGGAATGGAGTGCAATGTTATGGCATGTGTTACAACTACGTATGTGCCTTTGGCACAAGAGTGGTACGCCCGCTGTGTATGGGCGCACAGCGGCCGCCATTGAGAATTGCCGGGGGGCAGGACAGCTGTGAGGTGGTAAACGTTGGAAAGAACACTGGATGGGGCTTGGACGTGGGGATGTGTGTGTGAGCAGGTATTGTAAAAATTTGTATGAGGGAAGTCTTACCACGAAGCCGGGTCCCGTGTCTTTGTAGCTCCTGCTGTCCTGCATCTGCTTCCAGGAAAAGGAAGTAGGCAGCCAGGCTCCCTCCCCATAGTCAATCACAACGCTGCAATACAGCGGTGGGATTCGTATTTGGCAACGGGACAAGTAATGCAGCCAGGGGCCGGAAGGATGGGCATGTTCTCCATGCCGGCTGTAATGCAGCCTGCATTGCGAACAGGGAAGTGTGCATGACTGCTTTGGGTGGCCTGCGTGAGCCAGCCAAACAGTCACTGCACACTTGAGTAGGCATGCCAAGCCGCCTATTCCCTGCTCCGTGTTTAGAGCAGTCCTACCCACCCTCCAACCCCTGAGGATACATAGCATGATTACATCAGTCAGTTATCCCTTGTTTTTCCCTTTTAAATCTGTTTTTTTGCTCTTCCTGCCTCCTGCCAGTGCGCCCAAGGTGCGGCTAAGGCAAGCCCGTCTGCGCCCATCCGCGATCCGAACGTGACCAGCGCCAGGAACGCTGGATCTCGAGCCACCCACTGCTGCAGCACAGCCACCCTCCATGCACTCATCCCTGGAAAACTCAGAGACTTCCGACAGGCCTCGCCAAACACGACCCACGGCCATTTTCCTGCCTCCACTGCTGCCAGACCTTAACCACCACCCCAGCCTCCAACACAGCCAAAGTCAGCACTGGCGACACCCTAAGATGCATCCTCCTCAACGTGCGCTCAGTGCTCAAACACGCCCTGCAACTTTGGAACCTACTGGACTCTCTCTTGCCCAACATCGCCTTCTTCACTGAGACCTGGACCAATACCTCCTCTGCCCCCGACATCAACACCGCCATCCCGGATGAATACAAGATCCAGAGAAAGGACCACCCAACCACCCGGGAGAGAGCCTCTCCATCGACCACAAGAGCATCATCCACCTCACCACCTCCAGCAAAACCTTCCCCTCCGCCGAACACCTGCACTTCCAGATCCAGACCAGCCCCAGCTCCACTTTCTGAGGAACACTCATCTACAGACCCCCTGACCCCTGGACACCCTTCACCACCACCTTCACCAACTTCATTGCACCCCACACCATCGCCTCAATGAACTACATACTCATTGGAGAGCTGAACTTCCACCTCTACAGCCCCACCAACCCCAACTCCACCATCCTTTGTGACAACCTCGCCAACATCGGACTTAAAAAACTCGTCACTACACCGACCCATAGAGCAAGACACACCCTCGACCCCATCTTTGTGGCAGGAAACAGCATCCATTTCAGCCACACAATGCAACCGCCATGGACCGACCACCACTGCGTACACGTTGTCGACAACAAGCCCAAGGCACCCAAACCAGCCCCACGCCCACCACAAAGGAACTGGAGCGAGGATACTGACAAGCAATTCAACTCCAACCTCACCCAAGGCAACCACACCTGGGCCGGGGCAAGCTCGTCAAGATACCTGAAATCTACACCACCTACAAGGACGCCATGATGGACTACCACAACCAAATCAAAACCACCAAGAGGAACTTCATCCACAACAAAATCCTCGCCAACTCCACCAACTCCAAGCAACTCTTCAGTGTCATTCAGGAATTCACCAACCCACGCAGCAAAGCCACAGACATCACCCCGTCCCAAGACCTCTGTGATAAGCTTGTAACCTACTTCCACCTCAAGATCAAAAACCACTACAACAACTTCGCCGACCATGCACCAGATGCCACAGCTGGCCCCCCGCCCCCAGACACACCAGCCAGCCCACCATCTCCCCATGGATGCCGGTCACAGCCGAAGACACTGCCTCAACCATTAAAGGCATCCACTCGTGGGCCCCCACCGACCCCTGCCCACCTCACATCTACCACAGAGCTGCAGCCGCTATCGCACCCGAACTACAACATACCTTCAAAACAGGCAGCTACCCAGACGTCTGGAAGCGCGCAGAAGTCAGGTCCCTGCTAACAAAGCGCACAGCTGACCCCACCGAACTCAAGAACTACCGGCCCATCTCGCTCCTTCCCTTCTGGGCCAAAGTTGCAGAAAAAACAGTCAACTGAGAACTGACATGATTCATTAAAGACAATGCCATCCTCAACCCATCCCAATCTGGATTCCGAAGCAACCACAGCAGCGAAACTGCCGTACTCGCCGCTAAAGACAACATCCGCACCCTCCTGGACAAAGGCCACTCCGCAGGCCTCATCCTACTCGACCTTTCAGCGGCCTTCAACATCACCTCCAACCGCACACTAGTTGCCAGACTACACGACGCCAGCATACAAGGAACAGCCCTAGACTGGATCCGATCATTCCTCACTGGAAGAAGCCAAAGGGTCAGACTGCCACCCTTACTCTCTGATCCCACGTAAATCACCTGCGAAGTGCCTCAGGAGTCAACTCTGAGCCCGACGTTCTTCAACATCTACATTCCCCCCCCTCACTGCCATTGTCTGACAACACGGCCTCAACATCGTATCATATGCTGATGACACCCAGCTCAACTTCTCCCCCACCACTGCCAGACTCAACTTCCAGAAGAGTATGCAAGATGTCACAGTCTGGATGACGGACAACTGCCTGAAGCTCAGCACTGAGAAGACAGAAGTCCTCGTCCTTGGAACCATCCCTTCAGCATGGGACAACACCTGGTGGCCGACTGCCTTCAGAAGCCCACCTACCCCCTTGGACCACGCCAAAAATATCAGCATCATACTCGACTTATCCCTCACCATGAATCGACAGGTCAACGCCTTCACCTCCAGCTGCTTCAACACCCTCAACATCATCTGCAAGACCTTCAAATGGATTCCCCCAGAGTAAAGGAAGACAGTCACCCATGCACTCATCGCCAGCAGACTGGACTATGGAAACACACTCTACTTCGGCATTACCAAGTCCCTACTCCACAAACTCCAGGCATTACAGAACTCCGCCGCCAGACTCGTCCTCGGCATCCCCCGGCATGAACACATCAGCCAACACCTATGAAGACTCCACTGGCTCCCCGTGGAGAAAAGAGTCACATTCTAAATCCTCACTCACGCCTACAAATGCCTACACAACAACAGAGCCAAATATCTCAACAACAGAATCAACTTCCACGTACCCAAAGGAAACCTCCGATCTTCCAACCTCGCACTGGCTGAAACCCCACGCATCCACAGAGCCAGAGCAGGCGGAAGATCCTTCTCCCGCATTGCAGCCAAAACTTGGAACGAGCTACCAGCAGACATCAGATGCGCCCCCTCCCTGAACACCTTCTGGAAAACCCTCAAGACCTGGCTCTTTGGCTAACAGATCTGCAGATCCCTCCCACCGCACCTTGAGGCCCTCACAGGTGAGTTGCACACTAACAATTCCCCTGATTGATCGATAGATTGAGTTATCTTCATGTGATGATTGTTCCTCTTCTGCACTGCTTGAGGCACTGGGGCAACGCTCTTCTGCCATTGCTGAAGTGCCACCACTGGGGGTGCGTCATCTATGTGTGATCGGCCTTCACAACTCACCCCGGGCCCTCTTGCGCTTCGCATCCCACCTTCTCCTTACCTGGACATTGACACTGTGGCGCAATCCACTGCACTCTCTCCAAATCTGTGACTCAGCCAGCAGGAGCCTCAGCCAGGTGTGATTTCACTAGGCTGGGTACAGCTTTCGCTGCCTAGTCCTCTGGTGGAGCTCCCCATGCAGTTGATGCAGCAGGGCCCCCTTAGGCGTGAAGTTGCAGTGCTCACGCCACACAAGTTTGGCGTAGCACAGGGGCCTCACCCACCACAGCATACGGCCAGTCCAACATCATCGGGCCTGGGATGCAGAAAGACGGCACACAGCGTTGCTAATCCCCTTTGTGCACCCCGGTGTAGCGGTGGAACGTAGTATGTGATGCGGACCTCACTACGTTGGTGCGCAGGAGTGCCTCTCCTATTAACAGCTCCAAGGGTCGCAAGGCGTTCTTCTCACACAGGTCAGCAATGTGTCTCCATGCGACCTGCCAGACTTCACCACCAGGTAAGGGTGATCGTCGCGCCTCAATATCTACCGCCATGGCTCATCGACTCCACAACTCCTCCACATCCGACTCCAGGCTCCAGATGCTGGTCCAGCAAGGCATCAAGGCTCCAGACGCAGGTCCAGTGAGGGATCCAGGCTCCAGACGAAGGTCCAGCGAGACATCCGGGCTCCAGGTGCAGGTCCAGCGAGGCATCCAGGCTCCAGGCGCAGGTCCAGCAAGGCATCCAGGCTCCGGGCGCAGGTCCAGCAAAGCATCCAGGCTCCAGACACAAGTCCATCAAGGCATCCAGGCTCCAGACGCAGGTCCAGCGAGACATCAAGGCTCTCATCCTGGTCATCCTGGATGTTGGCTGGCTTACCGGGGTTGTTGATGTGTGCTGCACTTGGCCCTGGCTGCTCCATTCTGCATGTCATTGTTTGTTATGCCTATTTTATATTGGAGGTTGACTGATAGGCTATATTTTGCATTAGAGCCAAGGAAACAAAAGTTTTGCTGACTAGCGTGAGTGTTCTGGCCCCCAATGAGCCTATCGCTAGGTATCGCCCTCTAACACCGGATTTCCTATCGCCATTGCGCTGATGTTGGTAGCAGTTTTCATCGCTGTTCCCTGATACTATCACCATGTAGCGATGGCTTGTTAATACACCACTGACATGGTGATAGTTTTCAGGGTTAGGCAGTGATAAACACTGCAGCTAACTGGCTTTTGAGATAGATATCGCCGGTCCTTGTGAATATGCCCCTATTATACTTATGTGTTACAGCAAACAATTGATGGACGGAATGCTGACAATGCAAACATTCTCCACCAGTCAAAAGATCTGGGTTAAATCCATTGTTCTTTTGCCCACTATGCCACCCCAGTTTGGACCCAGCCATATGCAAATCAGTCTTGACCCTGTACCCCATGGGAACAGTCCAGACCGAACTGCCAGGCCAGGTCCTCCCTAGACCAGAAACAAGCATCCTGGGACCGGTTTCAGGGTATGTCACCCTTCTTCAGCCAGGCTAGCTTGAATCCAGTGGCACAGTGAGCAAGGGACCCACGTCTGGGCATAGCCATCCCGCTTAGGGTGAAAAGTGTTACAGCAAACAAATGATGGGCGGAATGCTGATAATACAAACATTCTCTCCCAGTCAAAAGATCTGGGTTAAATCCATTGTTCTTTTGCCGACTATGCCACCCCAGTTTGGACCCAGCCATATGCAAATCAGTCTTGACCCTGTGTCCCATGGGAACAGTCCAGACCGAACTGCCAGGCCAGGTCCTCCCTGGACTGGAAACAAGCATCCTGGGACCTGTTTCAGGGTATGTCACCCTTCTTCAGCCAGGCTAGCTTGAATCCAGTGGCACAGTGAGCAAGGAACCCACGTCTGGGCATACCCATCCCACTTAGGGCGAAAAGTGTTACAAAAAATAGGGAGACCTGGGCGAACACTGGGTGGTAGGAAATGTGTGGATCCACGTTGATTCCAGAACTTTTCCACACAGAAATTTGAAAAAAGTGATTTTTTTCAGCTAATTGTGAGGTTTACAGGGGATTCTGGGTAGGAAATCGTTAGGGGACCCATGCAAGCCATACCTCACTGGACTCCCCGGGTGTCTAGTTTTTAGAAATGTGTAGGTTTGGTAGGTTTCCCTAGATGGCCGCCAGGCCCGGGGCCAAAATCTCATGGGACTCCCCTTGCAAAACCAGGTTGTTTTTTGATACGTAATTTTGATGTCGCCTCAATAGGTTTTGGGCCCTTGTCTGTCATGGGTACTTGACACACCCGCGCGAGTGAGGTAAAAAAAATTATCGGGAGACCTGCGGGAACGCTGGGTGGGAGGAAATTTGTGGATCCACGCAGATTCCAAAACTTTTCCACACAGAAATTTAAGAAAAAAGTGATATTTTCAGCTAAATTTGAGGTTTGCAGGGGATTGTGGGTAGGAAAACATTAGGGGACCCACACAAGCCATACCTTGCTGGTCTCCCCCGGGGGTGTGTGGGTTTGGTAGGTTTCCCTAAATGGTCGCTGAGCCCTGGGCCAAAAACTCATGGGACCCCCCTTGCACAACCAGGTTGGTTTGTGATAGGTAATTTTGATGCCGCCTCAATAATTTTTGGGCCCTTCCCTGTCACGGGTCCTTGACCCACCCATGCAAGTGAGGTACCATTTTTCTCGGAAGACTTTGGGGAAGGCGGGGTGAGTGGAAATTTGTGGATCCACGCAGATTCCAGAACTTTTCACCACAGAAATGTGAGGAAAATGTGTTGTTTTTGACAATCTTTTAAGTTTGCAAGGGATTCTAGGTAACAGAACCTGGTGAGAGGCAGTCAAGTCACCCCATTATGTATTCCCCTGGGTGTCTAGTTTTCAAAAATGTTTAGGTTTGGTAGGGTTCCCTAGGTGCCGGCAGAGCTAGGGTTAAAAACCACAGCTAGGTACTTTGACAAAAAAGGGTCATTTTTTGCTGTGAAATTGTGGTGTGTCCACGGTGCGCTTTGCGCCGTTTGCTGTCGTGGGCACTAGGCCTACCCACACAAGTGAGGTAGCATTTTTCTCGGAAGACTTTAGGAAACGCCGGGTTGGGTTCAAATTTGGGGATCCACGCAGATTCCAGAACTTTCCACCACAGAAATGTGAGGAAAATGTGATTTTTTGGACTATTTTTTAGGTTTGCAAGGGAATCTGGGTAACAGAACCTGGTGAGAGGCAGTCAAGTCACCCCATTCTGTATTCCCCTGTATGTCTAGTTTTCAAAAATGTATACGTTTGCTAGTTTTCCCTAGGTGCCGGCAGAGCAAGGGTTCCAAAACTACAGTTAGGCACTTTGCAAAAAAAGCATAATTTTTCATTGTGAAAATGTGGTGTGTTCACGTTGCGTTGTGAGCCATTTCCTGTCATGGGCACTAAGCTTACCCACACAAGTGAGGTACCATTTTTATCGGGAGACATAGGGTAATTCAGATTTGTAAACCAACTCTTATTACCTTTTGACTTTCAATGCATTTCTGCCTTCCAAATGAAAGACAATGTGTAAAAAATAAGTAATTTTGAAAAATGATCGATAGTTCTCATGCTAGTATGAGAATTCCCAATTTTGGAAATGTGCAAATATCTACTGTTTCTAAACTCTATATTTTGTTCTCATTTCAGGAATACATAGTTGTCTTTCATACCGATTTTTCCATGTATACATTTTCCCAGAATAATTGCTATATACCCGGTACATGATAAAAAACCATTGCAAGTTGCTGCTCAGTTTTTGGCTCTGGGTTCATCGGGTTCTTGGTGAACCTACAAGTTCTATATATCCCCACAACTAGGACGGTCCAGCGGATATAACGGTATATTGCCTTAAAAGAATTGTCATAATTAGAAGAAGTTACATGTGAAAACGTTGACACAAAAGGCTGTTTTTCTCAACTAATTTTCAATTTTTCCTATATTTAACTGTTAGGTTCTATGAAGAAACCTTGAAGGATCTACACAAATGACCCCTTGCTGAATTCAGAATTTTGTCTAATTTTCCGAAATGTATTGCTTTCCTGGATCCATTATTGCTTTCATACTCATTTCTATCATTAACTGGAAGGAGGTTGAAAGAACAAAAAATAGCAAAAATAGGCAATGTCCCAGAAAAATTCCAAAACTGTGTAAAGATTTTTGGTTTTCTGATACAAGTCTGCTTGTCCCTGAAAGCTGGGAAGATGGTGATTTCAGCACCACCACCCCTTTTGTGATACCATTTGCAGGGAAAAAAACAGATGCTTTCATCTGTAGCCCTCTTTTTGCATTTTTCCCCAAAAACCCTGGGTATCTTTAGAATCTCCATGATGTTGGAAAAAAAGGACACAAATTTGGCGTGGATACCTTATGTGGTCAAAAGGTTACAGGGGCCTAAGCGGTAACTACCCCAAATAGCCCAAAAAAGGCTTAGCGCGGGGGGGGGGTCCTAGCAGCGAAGGGGTTAGCATCGATTTTTTTTTTTATCTTTTCTAGCAACTTTTGCACACCGAATAGTTTGCACTATAGGTTTTCATAGACCTTTAGATTGTTAAAATAATTGTTTTGAAATTGTTTATGGTATGATGTGGATTTTAATATTGTGCAACAAAGGTTTCATAGTAGTTGCATCTTTGTGTGTTACTGTTTTATGGATTTTTGTTAATCTGAATAAAGATTTATGATGATGATCATGATATGCATATATACTGGTCTGATATTAATTAGTAATAAAACTATTTAACTTCAATTACTGATTGCTGGTCCTTATGGGGGCAAATGGGCTTCATGAAAGTTGAATTGTTTTATTATTGCTAACTACCTTTGTGTCTTAGTCAACTTAAATTGATCCATCAAATGAAACATTGTCAATCACGCAACTGCAAGCTCTCAGACGGTAGCTTGTCGGGTGGTTTGGTTTGGCCCAAACCCAGTTCAAGCCCCTAAAGCCCATGTCTCGAGTATGAGCATCGATGGTGTTCCAACTGTTCGGAAGAGAGTTGTAACAGCAGAGGAGTGAGCATATTGTTGCATGTTGTAATTGCCTATATTTAGCTTGCTATGTTTTGCGGAGGTTGTGTGGTGTGATGTGGTGATGTGGTGATGTATTAAGTTGTGAGCATGTGGAAGCACTTAATGCAAAGAAGTTGAAGTGCTTATTGGGCTTGACGTGGCATAAGATCCTGGGTTAGTAGTAAGTTATCAGTGTAAAAAATACTGTGTTGTTATTGTCTGCTAAGTTTTGGGGTGCTTGTCAAGAGGTGCAGATAATGTCACAATTGGGATTGTGACATTTAGCTTTGTGTGAGAGTAAGGTATTATTGGTGTGGTGGATCCTTTTGCTCGGGGGTGAAGCTACACTAATCTGGGTGAGTCCCAACTGGTCAAGGTTTTACTCCAATGTGAGTCAGAGTAGGCCGGAAAGTATGCTCCGGACCATTTGTTATGTGATTGAATACTATCATTTCTATAGTGGAGCAGACATACATTGTTGAATTTTGCTTCACATTGTTGCTCTGCTTGTATTGCAATGTTCATGGAGAATTGTAAAGAATTATTTCTTGGCTTGAAGCAAAATTCTATTTATGATTGTTGACATTGTTGTTGAAAAATGAAATTGTTTAATGCTATATGAAATCTGGTTAGTGGAGATGTGAGAATTCCTGTTTGAGAGGGGGAAGAGGCACCACCCATAGAAACACCAGCTCATTATATGGCCATAAATGTGGGCCTTCATGCATGTATTTGCCTGAATCAATGGCATAAAATCACAGAGACTGAATGTGCATTGATGTTTCCACACTATGGCACATTTAATTTGAGAATCATTAAAAACTTGAGAAGGGTATTGCATGAAATGAAGCCACCTCCTTGGTCTACACAGTTTGAAGCACTTAATGTTTGAGAGCACAACAACGGTGGTGGAAAACCTATACAGTAGAGGGAACTAGACTGTACCCTGCATTGGCAAGTGAAGAACCTGGGAATGAGAAAGAAAAGAAAGGGAAGAAGAAGGAGGAAAAACAGGTTACCCAGGGATTTGTTGTTATCAACGCATCCACCTCCAAATAATGTGGTCCAACCCAAGGGAATTAATGGTGCAGTTGCCAGTGGAAACTCTAGAATAGCGACAGAAGCAGTAAATGTGGTACTAAATGCAAGTTAAATCCTAATCGGTGAGATTTCAGGGATTAGTGCCCCTGTTAACTCCATTGTTCCCAAGGCCCCAGATGCAATTGCTGTTCTGGTTACTATTGGTCCTGCAGTTCCTTTGTAAAAACCCAAGTTGGCTGGAAACAAGACACATACTTTGACATTCCCTACTTGAGTAGATATATCAGCTAATGGTCCTTTGGTTCCAGGAATGGTAACTCCTTTAGTCCCTACTCAGGTGAATACCCCTTATGTTGCTGCTACAGAATTAACCATGAATAAGACAGGAATTACTCCAGTCGGTGTGTCCACTCACTGATTAGATCACAAATATTTGTCATGTCTATTTAGAATTCACATCAGAGTGTTATCAACAGTATTCCCAGACAAAGGATAGCGTCTAACACTTCTATAGTACAAAGCAGTATTAGTGCCAAAGATCTATATGATTGGATTCGATTTTTCAATGGGTCTCCAAGAGAAAGTGAAGGTTCAGGATTAGGCAAAGGAAAATGCAGTGGATGTGGTCACATTAAAATCAGCCACTTAGATACCTACCAAGAGAATGAACTTGTATGCATGTGTAAAGATACCACCTAAGTAACAGGACAAGATCATGAGAAATTGTCTGAATTGGTTCAAAATATGATGTAGATTTAAGCTGAGCTAAGTTGATGCAGAAAAGTTATCTTGAATGTTTTAATTGACATTTGCAGTATGATAACATCAGAAAAGAAGACGCACATAAAGAATTAATTAGTTGCATCCAAAAATGGAGTGAGTTAGATAAGTGGGAAGGCAGATGGGTGAAGAAGAGAGAGGGAAAAAAAAGGGAGAGCCACCACCATTTTAATGGATGGAGAGGGCACTTCTAATATTCCATTAGGGAAAATGCCTGCTGGAGGTTATGTCCATGTGCCTTGGAGTAATAGTGATCTTGCATCATTCACCAATGATTTCCCAAAGTTGAGAGAAAAGCCAGTGGTATACACTGGTTGAACGTTTTGTGAAGCTTTCACAAGTATTGTGGGCAGATATGAATACTTTCTTCGACATTGTGATACACAGGTGATTTGTGGGCAAAATTGAAAGTGTCTGTAGAGTGGACATAGAAGGAGCCTCTGAGAAATCCGAGATCCCGTTAGTGATGAAAAGTATCAAAAGGAGATTACCTTTTTGAAAGGGAAAATACCAGCTAAAGACATTGGATGAGTTAAGATTGACAGGACAACCTAAGAGTACAAGGAGACAGTGCATGCCTAATATGAGAGATCGTTGCAGGTGTTTGAGAAGCACAGTGGAAAGGAGACTCTTGAAGCAAAAGACATGGGAAATGTGGTGTCCCGGTTTCCGATGGGATTGAGACCTGAGACTAGCTTGATGATTCAATGGCATTTGATCTGCTTGCAGAATAGATTGGTTATTGAGATCTTAAGATATGCGAACTATAGTAGTGATAAATTGGAAACGCAGCAGAAGCGATTGAAGGAGAAATTGATGGTGGGACAGATAAAAGGAGTACAAAGAGGAAGTCAGAGTCAGCAATTTGTGTGGAATGTTGGTCCTATGTGTGTATCAACAGGGAGCTCCGGTGGTGCAAGGTGGAAATGGGTTCCTGCAACAAGAGTTCGTAGTGTTCCAATTGACCTGAGTATTGGGATTGATGTGGTAACTTTGAAGAAATCGAATTCTTGTCACTATTGTAATAAATTGGGGCATTGGAAACGGGAATGCCGTCTTAATCCCAACAGATTGATGAATAAGAACCATTTTCAGAGTTCAAGGTTGGCACAGCCCCAGAGTAATAACCCCAATACAGTCACAGAGTATACAGAGACTGAGAATGCAAAATTCTAATGTGCCTCAAGCTCTAGTGATGCAGGTTCCACAAGCCCCAATGCCTCAGAAAAATGTGAATAGTCCCTGATTTAATTCAAATCAAGTCCCAAAGGTGAATATGAATTCCTTCCATAACCAGTATCCATTTAATTTTCTGTGTTTGAAACGCTTAAGGGCTAAGGATCTGATCAGTCACAATGATGATGCCTGAGGGAGGAGGAAAATTGCGTACTTGCTGAAGTACTAGAGATAGACCACAGTGGTCCACTTGTAGAAGGTGAGGTGAATGGCCAAACCGTATCATTATTGATTGATACTGGGGCTACCCGCTCTACTGAAAAAACTGTGAAAGTTTCAAACCTACCCATCTTAAAAAAAGTAATCCATGTTGTAGAACTCACAAAAAAGCAAATGACAAATCCCGTAACAGAAGTACCAGTTAACTTAGGGTCCTATGAGGAGAATCACCAGTTTGTGGTGTGTGATTCGAGTCCTGTGAGCTCACTAGGACAAGACGTATTGTGCAAGTTAATTTGCACTATTTATTGTACTTCAAAAGGAGTAGAATTTGAATCCAATGATAAGGATGTTAGGCACGATTCACAAAGGTAAAATGAGACGAAAGCCTAACTTTATCGATTTCAGTATTTACAAAGGACATTTACTTATTGTAAATGCCCTTTGTGAATACCGAAAGTCATACAGTTCACTTTTGATATTCATAAACAGCATTTGTGAGTAGTAAACGCCCTTTGTGAATACCAAAAGTCATAAAGTTAGACTTTCGTCTTAGTTTAGCTAAATGAATCAGCCCCCTTAGGCTTTAAACTGGTAAGTCAAAAGCCAAAAGTTGGGATGTATTCTGTAATAACATCTGAGGACTTTCCACCGGATCTTAGGGATATGGTGAAGCCTGCGATCTAGGACTTTTCAGGAAAAAATGTTGGTTTTATAAAGAGAGTTGAGCTTGTATGCATAAAAGTAAAATCCATTTGGTGTCAGCATAGAACAGTGTGAAAGTATTGTGATGGGACATCCCCTAATTGTTCTTGTGCCACATATGGTTGAGATTACTTGAAGCACTACAGCTGCCTGCCAAACTTGCAGTTGTGAAGTGTCCCGCTCACCGCCGAGGTGACAAATATGTGAAAGTGGTCAACCATTAGGCTGATGAGGTTGCACGATACTGTGCTCATAAGCCAAGAACATTAAATTCTGAATATGTGAAACAATCCAAATAGGAAACTAACTATAACCTTTTGTTGTCAACAGCTGATACTTGGGAGGAAGTGAAGAGCTTGCAGGAGGAAGTATCAGAGGCAGAACAGCAGGGTTGGATCAGATCAGGATGTGTGAAGAGAGATGATGATATCTAGGTTTCTGTAGATGGTAGACCAGTGTTGCCAGACAGCATGCTATCCCCAATGGCAAGACATTTCCATGAACCAGTACATATTGGGAGGGATGCCATGACATGGTAGGTTAGACAGTATTGGTTTAACCCACAATTTGGATTGGTGACTGAAGTATTGTGCCACAGATCTGTTGTATGTCAACGGATGAATGTAGGGAAAAGAAGTCCAGTGGCACTGAGTCATGTATGAAGATCAGGAGGGCCATTTAACAGAATTCAAATTAATTTTATTGATATGCCTGTGTGCAACAGGATGAGAAAAGACCTAGTGTGTGTGTGCACATCTTCTCCCATTGGGTGGAGGTCTACCCAACCAGAAGAAATGACAGCCTCACAGTAGCCAAGTAGTTGTCGACGAAGTTGATACCTAGGTATTGTTTTCCGACTTCGCTAAAATCAGACCAAGGTATTCATTTCAATAATGAGGTCCTGCAAAATGTTGTGTGCTGTATTACAGGTGGAACAGAGATTACATTGCAGTTATTGGACAGAGGATTCTGGCATAGAGGAGCAGGTGAATGAAACATTGAAAGACAGATTGGCCAAAGTGTGTGCAACAACTTGTGAGGGACCCACCCATTCTGCAGCTCATCTGCTGAATGGAATTTTCTCAGATAACCCCCACCTCCAAATATTATCATCCCTCCCTTTCGTCTGGTCATCTGGCGGTTATGTTTAATCGAAATCCTGCAGTGAACAACCCCACAGTCGCCGGTCCACTCTCTGCCAAGTTTGTTCACTTATGGCATAAAATTAAGATTGATTCATTTAACACCACGCTAGCCATGACTTTGCCCATAGTCTCTCACAATCTGGATTTAGCAGTCAACGACTACCATCACTGGATTAACACCACTCTAGATCAGCTAGTCACTCACAAGAGTAAAAAAAAAAGAGCTACCCCTTCTGAACCTTGGTTCACAGAATGTTTTGTACTCCAGAAACAGACTTGCGTCAGGCTCGAAAAGAAATGGAGGCTTAACTATAGCCTCATGGAAAAAGAAAATTATATGTGCTCCTTACCTATAAAAATATGATTTTTGGGGAAAAAACTCCCTTCTTCACTCGCAAAATTGAGTGCTCCAAAAACATTTTGAGGTAATTGTCTGCCACGGTTAAAAAGCTCACTAAAATTCCAGAAAACAAAAGCCACAAGCCCAGTCAACTCTTTTAGAATTCTCTTGCTTCTTTCTTCCAAGACAAAGTGTATGCAATTTACAATCTCTTCTCTGCTAATCATGATTTTTCTCTGGCCTCCGACGTGGTCAATCCACTGTGTGACACAGGGTCAACTGCCTGTTTCACGTCATCTGGGCTCCCAATCAATTCTTTAGACTGCCAGGTTGGTCCCCTGCCTGTTTCTCATGATTTATCTCCAGTAAGCCATCTTCCCCTTTAATTTGTCCACCTTCTCATTACTCTATCCAACGCAAGTCCTGAGCTTATTTAACTAAATCAAGTCAGGTTACCCCTTGACCCATGCCCTCCTAAAATCTTACATCTAGCACATGCGATTGTCTCTGTGAATCTTACAGACATCTTTAACCAGATGCTCAGCACATGGTATTTCCCTACAAAGTGGAAGCTGGCCTCCATCCCTCCTCTGCTTAAAAAGCCTAATCTCTATACTACAGGTCCTAACAACAATCCCCCTATTTCACGCCTCCCGCTCCCTGCAAAAATTATTGAAAAAGCCACTAACTCTGAACTAAAACCTTCTTCAAGACCTGTGGCTTCTTAGACCCCACCCAGTTTGGCTTCAAAAGCCACCGTAGCACAAGGCTGGCCTTGAAACCTGCATCAGAACAAATCAGACAGACCGTTGATGTAGGAGGTAATGGTGCCTTGATTCTATTAGATCTCTCAGCATCATTTGACACGGTCAAACATGCTATCCTCCTAGATCATTTGGCCTCCATTGGAATTTGTGGGAGAGCACTTACACTTCTCAAATCATTTCTCTCAGATCAAGAACAGTTAGTCACTCTTACAAATTCAACTCCCCTCCTTTCACTCTGCCCTGTGGTCCCTGGGGTCTCTTCTTTGAGCCTTACCCTCTTTAATATCTTTTGGAGGCCAAATTGATCAGGTTCTTCAGTTTCTCAGTGGTATCATATGCTAATGACACCCATATTATGGTGTCAGTAGCCAGTAATCCAGAAGATACCGCCACTTGCTTCCATAATTGCATACTCCAGGTCAGCAGGTGGATGGCCCACAACTGTTTGAAGCTTAACTCCAGCAAAACAGAGGTTTTGCTGTTTGGCAGCAAGGCATCATTCTGGTCCCCAAGCTGGTGGCCACAGGAACTCAATTCGCTTCCCCCCCCAGCAGCCATGGTCAAGAATCTAGGGATTGTCACTGACAGTAAATCATCTTTTGAGGGCATATCAACATCTTCACCTCAGCCTCCTTTTATATCATGAACCTAATTCTAAAAAACTACCCATTTTTTCCTCAGGAATTACAGCAAACTGATCATGGTACTCATTCTTTCAAAAATTGATTACTGTAATGCCCATTTTACAAACATTCAGAAAAGATGCCTTGACAAAATATAGATTCTCCAAAATGCTGCTGCTCGTCTTCTTCTAGGCATTCCCAAATACAAGTCAGTGTCCTTTGCACTGATTCACCTCCACTGGCTTCCTGTCAATAAGTGCATTGACTTCAATGCTCTTTGTATCACTTTTAAAGCACTCCACGGCATAGGCCCCGAGAATCTCAGACAAACGTTCCGCTGGTATATCCTGCCCAGATCACTTCGCTCAGCCACGACTTTCAACTTAGTCCCTTGAATTAGAAAATCGTCTTGGGGTGGAAGGAGCATCAGGACCTGTACCTCCAGACCATAAGCCTCCCTCCCCCTCGATCTCAAGAAAGAGACTCAACTGTTAGCCTTTAGACAGGTCCTCAAAACCCGGCTTTTTGAACAATAACATCTCAGTCTTTACTCTCTCTGTGTCCTAATTGACTACCTTTTTTGCTGAGTTTAGAGTCTAGACACCCTAGGGTAGTAGAGCACTTTAGAAATCTTATTTTCATTTCATTTCAACATCTCCGAAGTGGCCAGACACTTTGCCTCTTGTGCTAATGAGTCTTCATAGTCTTCCTGACCAAAAGACAGGATTATCCCTGCATGAGATAATCATGGGGAGAGCAATGAGACTGCCTGCGGTACCTACAAATGCTCTTGTGAACGATACAGATAACATGATCCTTGACTATTGCAAGGGACTAGCTGATTTAGTCCATTCTGTGTCCCGCCAGGTTGAAGCTGTTGCTGTCTTCCATGTTTGGAGCAGTGCCATGACCTCAGTCCGGCCGACTGGGTCTTGGTGAAGAAACATGTTTGGAAAACATGCCTGGAGCCTAGATGGTGTGGACCGTTAAGTGTGGGGTTCTTCCCAAATGGATTCATACAGCCCACACTCATAGAGTGGAGTGTCCTCTTGATGATGTGATAGTGCCTCTTCATGAAGAGCAACCCATAACTGACAGACATCAAGAAGAGGGTGCAGAGGTACTAAGACATGACAAGAGTCCATGACAGCACATCCTCTGCCTGAGGTAGGTCTTAATGAACTGACGGTTGAGAAATCTTGGCCTGAACTGCTACTTGAGCCAGACTCAGACCCCCAACAAACAGCCTAGTGCTGAGTCATGCAAAGTAGAGACTGAGGACAGTTGGCTGAGGAGGCAAGAAGGAAAGAGATTAACATTGTTTACAGAGTGCTGTCCCAGAGGATAATGGGGATTCTGAGAATTCTTGCCTCGATGACAGTGAAAGCAACAACCTGTACTCAGGAGATCTAAAAGAGCTGGAGTGTCATGTTGGAGGTGCTCATTGCCTGAATGAAGATACTTTGCAGCTAATGAATATGAGAGTGGAGTATGGGATCTGGAGGATAATAGTGAGATTCCAGGTGAACCTCCGTCAATCAGAATTCCTTCATGAACTGTGTTTTTAAATTGCTCTGCCATTGAATAGACTGACCCGAGTTGTCATTGACTTGAACTCTGAATTGAACTTTGGGCTTTGATTTACTTGAGACTAATAAATGAACTTTCTTAAAAAGAATTAGGAAGATTACTTAGGCCTGAGGCTGTTGAAGGAGCTTAAGGGTGTCATTTAAGCAGCAGAAGGGTGTCATTTAGAAGGACATGGAGTAGGGCTAGGGAAGACTCACAAGTACTTTATGTAAATAATTTTGTCACATGATTTATAGACTTTGTTTGTAATTTGCATAAGTAGAAGTGCACAGGAGAAATGTACTTGCTGAAAACCTTGCTTAACTGCCTGATTCTAGAGAAGTCATGAAAATAATAACAAAAAAAGATGAAGATATATATTAGTAGGTGTGTCGCTTGCTATTGTTGTAGTTTTACTTGTCCCCAAGGCCTATATATAATAGTTGGCATGTACTAGAGTATAACGTTGTGCATGTAGATTCATCCAGAGGAGATTATTCTTCGAATGGCTATTTTAGAATGCTTTATGAATACGTTGATGCTATGGATGCAAAGGACTGTTATGTCTGTTTGCAGTTACCTGCGTCAGCAGCATAGGGAATTACCTACCACCATATTTCTCTTAAATATGGTGCTACATGTAGCCTTCTGTGAAGTCTGTTTTATGGAAAGTTACATTTCCAATATTTGTGATTTGTTACTTTCTGAAGTTCCTTTGCTTAAACATTTGAGTAGACATCTTTATGCTAATACAATGGATACAGTTCACAGCTTTCTTAGAGCAAAAATTCAACTGAACACGGCTTAGGCTCACAGAAACAATTTGACCCGTTCTTTAGCTGAGTCTGAAAATACATTTTGGGATTTAACAGTAGATAGGAATAGAGCAATAGTTGCAAGGTAGAGAACAGGATGGAATCAGAGGCATAAAGGACCATGGGATAGGGAAGAAACTGAACATCGAGGCTGAGGAGTTATGCCTGCACTACTTCTAGAATGGCAACACAAAGGGAAATTATGTGTGAGTAGAGAAAAATTGTCCCTTAACACTAAGTTCATGGGTAAAGGTGAATGTGATCATAGTTTTTGAATATGTAGGAGGTTGGCTTCTGTTCTTGGGAAAACAAAACCCCGTTATTCCCAGAGTTTATTTTGTTTGTGGGAAGCATGCATGCCAAACACTTCCCAAGGGATGGTGTGGTACATGTTATTTAGGTGTAGTTTTCTGAAAGATTTATCATGTGTAACATTTGAATGATCCTTAGCTAGAGAAAAGGAGTATTGTTGTTTTTAATAGTATCTTGATAGTAAGGTCTGAGAAGAGACATACCCGCAAGAAACATTAAGACCTAATGAGCAGATGAAGCCTCATATTCATCGCGTATCAGGAACAGAGACTGTTCAAGGTTGCAGTAACTCCAAGTTTTGTGGGGTGGGAAAATCTGGTAAAGTTGCAAATGTACAGCACAAGAAGATAAATGATTGGAGCCTGTTGGCCTGGGGAGGTATATGATTGTTGCTGCAGTTTCTGTCTGTTTTAACTAGTGTCCACACTTTGACAAGTTAAAGCAAATTCCCTTAATTCCCTTAGACTTTGAGGGGTACAGACCTCTCTGTTGCATTTACCCTTGCAAGTGTAAAGCTTTATGCTTAACACTTATTGTCATTGGAAAGACTTTTACTGGAGTCTTTACTATGGTGACACCTTCTCGTGCTTCCAAATTTCCTTGAGACTCTGTTCTACGAACCATCCTTATTCTAAACTCAGAGCCTTGATTTGATGAGTTTAGAACTTATTCATGTATGTTTAGGAGAGGGAATCAGACAGAGTTTCTTTAAGGAACACCTAGTCCTATTTCTTCATTTTTGTATTGCTGTGTGTTGGAAACTGCCCACTCCCACTCCGCAGGGTGGTGGTGGACCTTTCCCAAACACACTGTGGTAGCTTGGCTCGAGTGGTCAGGAAACAGGCGCAGTGCTAAGCATACAATATACCCATACAATAACCATGCGTGCATCCACTCCAAAAACGACTCTACACCGTAAAAATTATGAAAATATGTATTCTTTATCTTTCTTCTATTAGTTGCTGATTGGGAAAATAAATAACAATCACAATATATACATTTTCTTAAATATAGCAGGTCAAATAAATAGTTGCTGTTTGCTGAAATAAATAGGGGTGATTATAAATAACAGGGCATAAATACAAGTGCAATATATACAGACAATTAAATACTTTGAGGTAATAAATACTGTATCAATAAATACTATTCCAATAAATACTGTACACTAACAAGTCCTGTGGACCTAGAAATTCAGTGCAGCAATAAATAGATGAGAACTTAATAAATACAGTTACCCCAATAAATAATTAGCAGTATACAATAACACTCCTGTAATCAGATGTCACTTCACTTCTGAAGGGCTGAATTGGCCCAGGCACAGCTTGTAGGGTGTGGAAGGCTTGAGGGGGGGCTACTCCCTGGCTGAGGCAAAGGCTGAGGCCTAAACTGAGGTAGATCAAAAAGGGGGGAAATTCCAATGCCCTGGCTTCCCTCTCCACAGAACCTCTCTAGGATAGTCCCAGTTCACCCCAGGCACAGTCAGGTGGGTTTCAGCACCTCCCTAGCCCCTTAGAGTAGTCTCTCAGGTCTCCACAGGGCCTTAGGCGCCCTCTACTCCACTTACTGCCCTTTTCTGATGCTCCGACGCCGCTGGAGTCGTGTCGACGCCGTGAGGCGGTTCCGGTTCGGTCTCGGCGGCCTCGGCACAGTGTCAGTTCTTTTGACGACGCCGGTAGGCGGTTCCGGTCCGATGTCGGAGGCCTCGGTTCGACCTCTCCCTTCGATTCGACGGCGTCGGGCAGTCTCCACACGATGTCGACTTCGGCGGCTCCGGTCCGATGGCGCACTCGGCTCCGATGACGTCGGCCGGCCTGACCTCGCTGTCGACTTCCGGCGACTCCGGGGTGCGATTCTCACCCCCGACCTCCGGTGTTCCTCCTCACAGGTTCCGGGCGACTCCGGAGTGCGATCCTCACTCCCGACCTCCGGTGCTCCTCTACCTCGGTCTCCGACGACTCCGGAGGGCGGACTTCACTCCTCCGATGACGCCGCTCGCTCGACCTCGGTTTCACCTCCTTCTCGACCCTTGGTATTCCACTCGACCTCCGCCGGCGCCCTCTTACGACCTCAGGCGGCTCCGGGTACGACGTCTGCTACCTCAGTCAGCGCCGCTTCTCCACCTCGGGCTCCAGGTCTTCGGCTACTCGACGCCAGGCTCCAGGGAAACCAACTCTCAGGTCAGAGTCTTGCTATTTTCTTGCTTCTAAGGCCTGTTCCTGCTGTCCAGGTCCTTAGGATGGTTTTCTTCTTTCTTCTTCCCACACAGGGCTATAGGCTGGGATCCATCAGCTGGGACAAGTATCAAGGGTGGGTTTATGGACCCCACTCCAGGCACAAGTTTCCACCCCTGCTGCTTCACTCCTTCCTCCTTCACTCTTGTGCTCCTCTCTCTTCACCAGTCAGGTGCCAACTGCCAGCTCCAACTGCCAACTGCTTCTCTTATCCTCCCAACATTCTAAACGGTTTCCAACTGTCACCAAGTGCTGGAATCTTCAGGAAGGTTCTGGAAGGTGCTGGTAGGTTCCAGTGGATGCTGGTGATGTCATAGAAGGCCACCATTTTGTGCTTCAGGCCCTCAGACAGAAGTTTCAGGGGTAGCTAAAATGGCTCCCTGAATCTGTAGCAACACGAAAAAGTCTGGTGGTTCCCAATAAAAAGGAAAAATTCAAACAGGGTTTGAGGCAAAAGTGGGACAAAATAAATAATGATGAGGAGGGACCACCCAAAGGGCTGACAGGTCTAACACGCGTCCCCCCCAGCTGAAAGTGGGGAGAGCTACCCAACCCCTTGGGAGTTCTCATCACTAAGGCGGAAATACCTTGAGAGACCGTCTGCATTGGCGTGGTCCACTCCAGGCCGATGTTCCACCTGAAAGTCCATCCCCTGTAGGGAAATAGACCACCTCAACAACTTGGGATTCTCCCCCTTCATTTGCATCAGCCAACGAAGGGGTCGGTGGTCGGTCTGAACCAGGAAGTGCGAGCCAAACAGGTATGGCCGCAACTTCTTCAGAGCCCATACCACTGCAAAGGCTTCACGCTCTATTGCACTCCACTTCTGTTCCCTGGGAAGTAGTCTCCTGGATAAGAAGACCACGGGTTGATCCAGACCCTCTTCGTTGAGTTGCGATAACACTGCCCCAATGCCATGTTCTGATGCATCTGTCTGGACAATGAACTTCTTGGAAAAGTCTGGGGCCCTTAAGACCGGGGCCTCGCACATGGCTTTCTTCAATTTCTCAAAGGCTTGCTGACAAGCCTCCGTCCAGACTACCCGTCGAGGTTGTTTCTTGGACGTGAGCTCCGTGAGAGGGGCTACGATGGTACCGTATCCCTTCACGAAGCGGCGATAGTAACCCGTGAGGCCCAAAAATGCTCGGACCTCAGTCTGTGTCTTGGGGGGTTCCCAGGCCATGATGGCCTCGATCTTCGCCTGGAGGGGCTGCACCGTTCCCCTACCCACCAAGTGTCCAAGGTACACTACCGACCCCTGCCCGATCTGGCACTTGCTGGCCTTGATCGTCAATCCAGCTTGTCTCAGGGCCTGGAGAACAGCTTGCAGGTGCTGCAAGTGATCCTCCCAGCTGTTACTGAAGACGGCTATGTCATCCAGATAAGCAGCAGAGAAACTCTCCATTCCGGTGAGGATCTGGTTTACCAGGCGCTGAAACGTGGCAGGTGCGTTCTTGAGCCCAAAGGGCATCACACAGAACTGGTAGTGGCCATTGGGCGTGGAGAAGGCTGACCTTTCCCTTGCTCCATCAGTCAAAGAGATCTGCCAGTACCCAGAAGTAAGGTCAAAGGTACTTAGATATTGGGCAGCTCCCAGCCGGTCAATCAATTCATCCGCCCTAGGGATCGGATGAGCATCAGTCCTTGTCACTGAATTCAGTCCCCGGTAGTCCACACAGAACCTCAGTTCTGGTTGGGCACCCGGTGGTGCAGCTTTTGGTACTAACACCACCGGACTGGACCAGGGGCTGCTAGAAGGTTCAACCACTCCTAGCTCCAGCATCTTAGTGACTTCACTATGAATGCTGGCCTTCACCTTGTCTGACATCCGGTAGATCTTGGACTTCACAGGTGGGCTGTCTCCTGTGTCCACGTCATGGACGCACAGGTGAGTCCTACCCGGGACAAGGGAGAACAACGAAGAGTACTGCCCCAAGACCTGGCGACAGTCCTCCTGCTGTTCAGGAGTTAGAGATGGGGAGAGAATCACTCCCTCCACCGACCCATCCTTTTCCTGAGACGCAAACAGATCAGGGAGAGGCTCGCTTTCCACGTCCTCTCCTCCGTCAGTCACCATCATCAAGATGACTTCGGGCCTCTCGTGGTGGGGTTTGAGGCGGTTGGCATGCAGCACCCGCAGGGGCTGGCGAGGGGTCTTCAGGTCCACCAAGTAGGTAGCCTTACCCTTCTTCTCCAACACCTCAAAGGGTCCTGACCAGCGATCCTGGAGGGCACTAAGCTCTCCTGGTTCGATCACCCACACCTTCTGGCCAGGCTCCAACTCCACCGGGTGAGCGTTGTGGTCATACCACGCCTTCATTACTGCTTGGCTGGCTTCCAAGTTGTCAGAAGCTTGCTTCCACAACTTAGCCATTTGGCTCCGGAAGGCCAGCATGTAGCTCACCACATCCTGGGGGAGCTTTCTGGGAGTTCTTTCCCATCCGTCTCTCACCAGGTTAAGAGGTCCGCGTACAGGGTGCCCATACAGAAGCTCGAAGGGGCTGAAGCCCACTCCCTTCTGTGGCACTTCCCTGTAGGAAAAAAGTAAACAGGGTAGGAGGACGTCCCATTTCCTCCGCAGGCTTTCAGGCAGACTTCTGATCATGCCTTTTAAGGTTTTATTAAACCTCTCCACCAGACCATTGGTCTGGGGGTGGTAAGGAGTGGTGAACCGGTAGGTCACTCCACACTCCTTCCACATGGCCCGCATGTATGCTGACATGAAGTTGGTCCCCCTGTCGGACACAACTTCCTTGGGAAAACCCACTCGGGTAAAGATTCCCATCAGGGCCCTAGCCACAACAGGTGCTGTTATGGTCCTCAGAGGGATTGCCTCCGGGTACCGTGTGGCATGATCCACCAGAACCAGGATGAACCTGTGACCAGCTGTAGTCGGTGGATCTAATGGACCCACAATGTCGATGCCTACCCTTTCAAAGGGGGTGCTAACGACAGGAAGTGGTTCCAGGGGAGCTTTCAGCTTCACCCCTGTTTTCCCACTGGCTTGGCAAGACACACATGTCCGGCAGTAGGTATCGGACGACACTTTCATCTGAGGCCAATAAAAGTGTGGGACAAGACGGGCGAAGGTCTTGTCTTGCCCCAGGTGTCCTGCCAAGGGGATCTCGTGAGCCAACTCTAACAGGAAGGCTCGAAAACGTTGAGGTACTACCAAGGCTCGTGACGATCCATGTAGGGGTGCCTTGGGTTCACTGTAGAGGAGGCCATCCTCCCAGTAAACACTGTAGTTCCCTTCAACGTTCCCTGCTGCCTGGGCTTCGGCCTGTCGCCTCAGCCCCTCAAGGGTAGGGCACTCCCTCTGGCCCTGGCAGAATTCCTCCCTGGACGGGCCTCCCTCCACGTGCCACTCGGCCGGGATGGGTAAGTCCTCCAGGTTGGTAACGTCCCCCTCCGCAGACTCCTGGTCCACCACCTCCGGTGGCCTATCCGTCCTACGGGGTGGAGACGCCGAGGCAGGCTCCTCCTGTCCTCGGTTCTTCCCTTGACTGGCAGCTGGCTGGGCCTTTGTTCCAGGCTCCAGCCGGAATGAACTCCCTCTTCGGGTAGTCACGGACCTTGTGCTAACACAGGCCCAGTCAGGTGTACCCAGCATCTCGGTATGAGTCCGGTATTCCACCTCCTTCCAAGCGTTGTGCTCCATGTCATTGCCCAGCAGACAATCGACTGGCACGGCAGGGCTTACGGCAACTCGAAGTGAACCTGCAACCCCCCCCCATTCAAAGGGAACCTCAGCCACGGGATAGTGGCCGGTTCTGCCGTCAGCAATCGCGGCTGGGTGGAGTACATCGGGAATGACTTGCTCTGGAGACACCAGTTGGCTACGTACCATAGTCATACTGGCTCCTGTGTCTCTCAGAGCCTCCCCTCTTTGGCCATTGATGGTGATCCACTGCCCATACTTTGCAGTATTTGCGGGCACCTGGATCTTAGGAACCATCTCCCGTTCTCCCAGGGACACTAAAGTGACACCCGCCCACTCCCTTCCCTTAGTTAAGGGCATCTCCTCCCCGAGCACTACACTAGCTACTCCGGGGGGCTTTCCTCCAGTGGGAGGGGGTGAGCGTTTCTGACACTTCGGATCTCCTTTATAGTGTCCAACGCCACCGCACTCGTAGCAATGGACAACCCTTGGCTGCTGACTCTGGCCAGGATTAGGGTTTCTGGGTGGGTTAGCCTTAGAGGTGAATCCTGCTCCCTTCCCTTGGAAGTTATTTTGGGGGCCTTTGGAGAACTCCTTTTTCTTTTCCCCTCCCTCTTTCTTCTGGGGGGCGCCCTGTCCGGCCTTTTGAGTATCCCCTCCAGTCCCCCTTGTGGACACCCGGGTACTAGCCCAAATGTCCGCCTCCTCAGCAAGCTTCCGGGGGCTGGTCAGCTTGCTATCCACCAGGTGTTGCCGCAGTTCAGGGAAACATTTCTCGAGTAGGTGTTCCTTCAATACCAGGTCAAACAGCTCCTCGTAGTTCCTGACTTCACTGCCCTGAATCCAACCTTCCAGTGCCTTCTTTGCATAGTCCAGGAAGTCCACCCAATTCTGTGTGCCCAGTTTGTGACTACCCCTGAACTTCTGTCTGTACTTTTCCGGAGTTAGTCCAAACTTCCTGATGAGCGCCAGTTTCATGGTGGGGTAGTGGGTTTGCTCATCCTCTTCGAGGGCCAATAAAGCATCCCTTCCAGCTGGAGGCATGTATTTGTACAATCCCCCTCCCCAGTACTTCACTGGAACCCCATGGGCCCTCAAGGAGACCTCATAGGCTGCGAGCCACTTGGCGATGTCGTCACCCGCTCCATAGCTTGCTACAATGTCCTTTGGCAGGTAAGGTTTGGATTCCCTAGTGGACTCTTGGTTTTGGCTGCCACCATTGGGAGCAGGTTGTGCCCCGATTCGCAAAATCTGAAGATCTATTTCTTTCAGGCGCAATTCATGGGCCATCCTCTGCTCCTCTTTCTCCTTTTCCAGCCTTGCTAAGTCCCATGTGAGCTGTCTCTTCTCTCTCCGATCTGCTAACTCCACCCTGGATAAGCCCCCGCTAGAGACAGTGCTGCCCTTCCTAGAAAGTGTCCTGGGCCCTGCTGACAGGTTCCCCACCTCAGGTTGGTACATCTCAGCCCCCTCAGGGTCAGGCTCTCCATCCCTGTCTTCCTCCTCAGCCTTGCTTTCTCGGCGTGCCTCCCCCCAAGCCCTTAAGCTGGTTTGGAGTGCACCCTTCTTTGCTCCTGGGGGACAGTACACCCCCTCTCGCTGGCAAAACTCCCTGAGTTGGGCCACAGTGTACGTGTCTAGATCTTCCAGTACAAACTCCATCTTGCCCACTCAGGTTAGAGGACAGGTTTTGTGCAGTAACAATGCAGGGGGGTACCTTTAGTAATACCTCCTCCCACCACCAGAGTAAATTTGGAAAAAACAAAAACCCACAATTAGGAAGGCCGCTTTGAGTAAACTCCCGGTGTAGGCCTATGGACTACCCACAGTTATTGTTGAGTATACGTAGGCACAGCTCTATCCCACCGCTGAACACCAATTTATGTTGGAAACTGCCCACTCCCACTCCGCAGGGTGGTGGTGGACCTTTCCCAAACACACTGTGGTAGCTTGGCTCGAGTGGTCAGGAAACAGGCGCAGTGCTAAGCATACAATATACCCATACAATAACCATGCGTGCATCCACTCCAAAAACGACTCTACACCGTAAAAATTATGAAAATATGTATTCTTTATCTTTCTTCTATTAGTTGCTGATTGGGAAAATAAATAACAATCACAATATATACATTTTCTTAAATATAGCAGGTCAAATAAATAGTTGCTGTTTGCTGAAATAAATAGGGGTGATTATAAATAACAGGGCATAAATACAAGTGCAATATATACAGACAATTAAATACTTTGAGGTAATAAATACTGTATCAATAAATACTATTCCAATAAATACTGTACACTAACAAGTCCTGTGGACCTAGAAATTCAGTGCAGCAATAAATAGATGAGAACTTAATAAATACAGTTACCCCAATAAATAATTAGCAGTATACAATAACACTCCTGTAATCAGATGTCACTTCACTTCTGAAGGGCTGAATTGGCCCAGGCACAGCTTGTAGGGTGTGGAAGGCTTGAGGGGGGGCTACTCCCTGGCTGAGGCAAAGGCTGAGGCCTAAACTGAGGTAGATCAAAAAGGGGGGAAATTCCAATGCCCTGGCTTCCCTCTCCACAGAACCTCTCTAGGATAGTCCCAGTTCACCCCAGGCACAGTCAGGTGGGTTTCAGCACCTCCCTAGCCCCTTAGAGTAGTCTCTCAGGTCTCCACAGGGCCTTAGGCGCCCTCTACTCCACTTACTGCCCTTTTCTGATGCTCCGACGCCGCTGGAGTCGTGTCGACGCCGTGAGGCGGTTCCGGTTCGGTCTCGGCGGCCTCGGCACAGTGTCAGTTCTTTTGACGACGCCGGTAGGCGGTTCCGGTCCGATGTCGGAGGCCTCGGTTCGACCTCTCCCTTCGATTCGACGGCGTCGGGCAGTCTCCACACGATGTCGACTTCGGCGGCTCCGGTCCGATGGCGCACTCGGCTCCGATGACGTCGGCCGGCCTGACCTCGCTGTCGACTTCCGGCGACTCCGGGGTGCGATTCTCACCCCCGACCTCCGGTGTTCCTCCTCACAGGTTCCGGGCGACTCCGGAGTGCGATCCTCACTCCCGACCTCCGGTGCTCCTCTACCTCGGTCTCCGACGACTCCGGAGGGCGGACTTCACTCCTCCGATGACGCCGCTCGCTCGACCTCGGTTTCACCTCCTTCTCGACCCTTGGTATTCCACTCGACCTCCGCCGGCGCCCTCTTACGACCTCAGGCGGCTCCGGGTACGACGTCTGCTACCTCAGTCAGCGCCGCTTCTCCACCTCGGGCTCCAGGTCTTCGGCTACTCGACGCCAGGCTCCAGGGAAACCAACTCTCAGGTCAGAGTCTTGCTATTTTCTTGCTTCTAAGGCCTGTTCCTGCTGTCCAGGTCCTTAGGATGGTTTTCTTCTTTCTTCTTCCCACACAGGGCTATAGGCTGGGATCCATCAGCTGGGACAAGTATCAAGGGTGGGTTTATGGACCCCACTCCAGGCACAAGTTTCCACCCCTGCTGCTTCACTCCTTCCTCCTTCACTCTTGTGCTCCTCTCTCTTCACCAGTCAGGTGCCAACTGCCAGCTCCAACTGCCAACTGCTTCTCTTATCCTCCCAACATTCTAAACGGTTTCCAACTGTCACCAAGTGCTGGAATCTTCAGGAAGGTTCTGGAAGGTGCTGGTAGGTTCCAGTGGATGCTGGTGATGTCATAGAAGGCCACCATTTTGTGCTTCAGGCCCTCAGACAGAAGTTTCAGGGGTAGCTAAAATGGCTCCCTGAATCTGTAGCAACACGAAAAAGTCTGGTGGTTCCCAATAAAAAGGAAAAATTCAAACAGGGTTTGAGGCAAAAGTGGGACAAAATAAATAATGATGAGGAGGGACCACCCAAAGGGCTGACAGGTCTAACACTGTGACTGTGATTATTTCATATCTTATTTTACTGATTCTCAACCTATTACAACATTTTGGCTTGCCAGCTGAAATCCTGTATTTTGTTATTATTTTCTTGATCTGCATATATACTGGTCTGATTATTAATTCATATTAACACTACTTAACTTCAATTTCTGATTCCTGGTCCTTCTTGTGGGGTTAAATGAGCTTCATGAAAGGTGCATTTTGTATTGCTAACTCCCTTTGCATTTAAGTCAGCTTCAAAAGATCCATCGGGTGAGAGAATGTAAATCATGCACCTGCATGCTCTCACCATCCTTACCCAAATGTGATACTGAAATTAAGTGCCATGAAGTCAGAATAGAATATAAAGACTAGTCTCCAATGCAAACAAGTACAGCTGACAGTATTGCAAAATGTTTGTGTGTTTACTTTTATACCTCACGATGAAGATAAACTAATGCGCATAGACCACCTGTGGGCCACAAATCTACAAGTGAAAACTGGGCTAGGTGAATGGAATTGTACAGTATTAACCATTTTCTTGTTGACATGGTGACATTTTTCAGGTTGGAGTTCCAAAGGTCACTCAATAAGTGCCTCCAAGAGTTTGGATATTATGAGTTTTATTAATACCTTAGATGAAGACCCTCACCCTGAGTGCTATGCATGCAATCATTTTATTGCCCTTGCTGATGTAAATTAGCTATAAGTAAATCAGAAATTACCTGATGGAGAGCCAGTCAACATAAAAGCTGCACACTAGTATGTCCTTTAGGCTAGTCCAATAATGTATACCCTTATTGCATACATTTGTCCCATCCCCACGACTATAACGATTTTAAACAGGTGACCTGTTACCTAATAGCTTGCTCCGGTTTCTTTGAAACCAGGCTCTTACTCTTCTATCAGAATCCCTGTACCTGACGTACATAAACATGTCCCCAGGCACGGCAGATTTATTCTGTATAAGGGTCATCACTCTTTTTCTTCTTTGGCCAACAGCCAGCTGTGCATGAGCGCACTTGTTTAGGAAAACATTGTTGATTGTTTTCAAAACACTTATAATTGTTTTCAAAACATCCATGATTGTTTTAAAATCATTGATTCTAGAAAAAACCCTGGAGTGACCACTTTAGTTTAAAAGACCCTCACTCCCCCCTACAAATTAGAGGAAAATTCCTTCCAAGCTGAGACAGGGTCCTGCATGCTGAATCTTCGACAAGCAGTGGTCTGACATTCCCTTGCGGGCTGTCATCCTCAATGCAGAGATGGGGTCCTTCATTCTAAACCATCAGGTGAAGGGGCTGGTTCATCCCTATGATTTCTTGGCTACAGATACACATAGCTATATTCATACATGCAACACATACAGATCTAGGCTAGGTACATTTTAGGCAAATTACTAGGGTGCGCATTTTAGGAATAGGCAAGTGCTACTTTTTTATCTGAACTGCTTATGTTCATCCTATTAGCACTATGGTAGAAATGTATCTACTATTTACTATATAATACTAGCAATTTCTTTCATATGCTCTGTCTCCTGATTGTCACAGCGGTACAAAAGGGGGTGGTGTCACAGCACATGTGTTTTACACAAGGCTGTCGCTGGACCAATACATTCTTATTGAAACGTCCTAATTGCCAACCTGTGTATTTTCTGAGAGAAAGCAAGCACGAGTGCCTGAGCAAAACATACTGTACTGTTTTCCACGATCCCAGAGGAATCAGGGTTGTCATGTTCAGTGGTTGTCAAAGACCACCTACACCACTGTAGAATACAGGGTGGTGGTAGTGGCACTGTAGAGCTAGCTGGTCTAACGGCTGACATATCCTGTGGGGGTGTCTGGAAGCGGTTGGGACACCGAGCTTTCAGTTTAGGTTATCCAAAATGCGCAGATTATGGGGCACTCCTAGGAACTACATGACAACACTAAAGTGTCTCTCGCCCAAAAACCGACCCGTTCGGCATAATCCTAATGCTCTCATACGAGAGACTTCAAATGCTCCTATTTATCACAAATTGCTACTGAACCCTCAATGGAAGCTATGAGGCAGAGTCCATTGAAAAGATGATGCCTGAGACAAGGAAAACAATCTGTGCTTTGTTTTAAGGAAGTCTGTTGGACAAGATAGCCACCATGGGCAATGAAAAAATCAGGAGGCAGTGGTATGGTGGTGGATTTATCACCTGGCAGGACAGAGCCTGGAGTCCTGTGACCACCAGAGAAGGAGCGTTGGGACACCAATCTTTACAGTGAGCAATATAGACCACCAAGGCCATCGATGACATATTTTGGAACACCAATAGCTATGAGGTGTGTTTGTTAGGAGAGACCGCCATGCAACCCCCCTCATGGGTGGCTGAGGATGAATGGCCCGGTGCCCTAGGTGGGGCTCCAGAGAACGGGTACCATAACTGTGGCTTAAATCAGAAGGGCACAGAGAGTGATTGTGGAGCCTGTGTGACTGCTGACCCAGCACTGAGCACTTGCAATTGAACTGCAACTTAAATACAGATGTACAGCATCTTAAACAAACTGCAGGACCTAAAGCCACAACACTTACAGAGAAATAAGGAAAGCCACCATACTGGGCTTCTAACTAAAAGCTACAGTGATGCCCCTTACTCAAGCTTGAGTGCAGAAGCTAAAGTAAGAGGACATTTTAATGCAGGAAAGGCCATGAGGATTATTCACCAGAGGCAGAAATACTAAAAAGTACTTATGTTACGGACACTAAGCTGTTGAGCTCAATCATTATCTGCAAAATACTTACTGTATCTGACTTTCTACTGGAGAAAATTGAAGTGAATATGTATGTAGCAGCAACTTGAGATGTGTGCCAGGTGGCAAGGCACAAAAACTAATAGGACATGTTACATCAGAGGCAATACTTTTGCATGTGTACAATGCCAGACTAGTTGTACAGGTATTTAACGCTGTAGTAAGAAGTAGAAATAACTAAAGCCTGTGTCCTATTGATCTGACCACCTGGTGAACTAAAACATAAAATCTATGACATATCATCATCATCGACTAAAACCAGGAAGAATAGAGTCAGAACATCTGGTGAACAATTCCAGAACCCTCTTACACCAGTTTGACTGTGGAACTTTTCTCCTATAATTGAGACACTGAATAGCTGAAACATAACGTGGCCAAAGATAAAGGCAACCAGACCACACAGGCCAAAATGGAAAAGTACATCAAGGTGACCTAGACCGAAAAGATTGATGTGCTTGCCTTTGGAACAGAAACATCTATCTGGAATAATAACTGGTGTCCTGAGACATTAGGTACTTTACCTATGACAACAGTGAAGGCTTAGAATTTAGGGGCTATCTTGAACTGAAAACTCTCCTTAGACTGGCAGGCCGACCACATTGTGTCAACGAGTTTCTGGCATATTAGTGTGTTCAGGAAAATCTTTCCTTTCAACCCCCTTTCAGCACAGAAACAATTGGCCCTGGCATTAGTCATGTAAAAATTGACTATTGTAATGCTCTGTATTCAAAGACCAACAATTGTACCCAAGCCAAGCTGCAGGTAGTGCAGAATGCATTGGTCAGGCTTACTTTGGCCATTACAAAAAGGCAGTAGGGGGCTAAGAGACTACGTGATCTGCACTGCCTCACAATAAAAATGCACATTATGCACAAGGCCATCTGCGTAGTGCTCAAGGCCCTTTATCGGGCAAGCCTCGCAGAAATCAAGTCATTGTTTCACCGGTATACCCCTGGGAGAAATCTTCGGTCAGTCCACCTTAACTTGGTGACAGTGCCCAGAATTCAGAAGTAGAGATGGGGAGGCACAGATTTCTCGGTTCATGACAGTAAGCCTGTGGAACTCACTGCTAAGTCATCTGACTGGTATCAATTACACTCTCCCTTCAGAAAAGTCTTAAAGACCTGGCTTTTCAAGCTACAATGAATACTCTTGGGCTTTTTTGTAATTTTTTAATATGCTCTGGCTGAATGAGACCAATGAGAGTATAGCGCCTTGATGCCTGTAGGCATTTGTCACACTTTATTTGTGGAGTGGTGTGGCTCACTGGTTAGAGGCGGCAGACCCGGAAGCAGAGGTCGGCCTGGGACCAGGGTTCGATTCCCGGCAGGGTCTTGGGCCAAGGTCAACGGACTCGATAATTCTCGCCTCGGTGCCTACTCTAACCATGGATCCCACTCAGAAACTCTGGGCAATAGCTTGCTTAATCTCCACTTACAGCCCCATCAGCGCCGGGGATGCTTGTCTTCACCTTGGAGATGCCCAGTAGAGACCATCACACAGGGAAAGCCAGGATGGGTTCCCCAGCTGTATACAGCGCCGGGACGCCCCGTTGCTGGGGCAGCTGTGCGCTTTACAAGTATACAACATTTACAAGTATACAACATTTATAAATCTCCCTCAAATCAAGTAATGTTATGTTATGATATGTTATGTTATTCCTATATAGCCATGTTTTCAGGGCTCTTCTAAAGAGAAACAGCGATGGTGTTTTGTAAAGAGACTCCAGAAGGTATTTCTAAAGTTTTGCTGCAACTGTTGTGAAGGCATTACTTCCGCAGTCAGTTTAAAAAGACATGAGTCTTTTGATCTTAAAAGATTAGGAAGGGTGTAGATATTGAATCTAATTTCCATATGTAGAGGGTCTTGCCCATGCATGGCTTTTAACACATAGCAAACAGATCTAAAAATGATTCTCTTATGCAATGGAAGGAAGCCAATGAAATCGATTGAGTAGAATACGCTTGTCGAGGTAGGCCCAGGGCCACTTTAGAATCAACATTTTGAATCCTCCACAAGCTATTTATAAATACTACAGGATGAGCCAAGAAGCAGAGAATTACAATAGTCTATGCAGCTAAGGATGGTAGCCTGAATAACCATTTCATGAGTTGGTTGGGGCAATAATGTCCTTGGCAGAAAAAAGCATATGGAGTCAAGATGAACGATATGCCCTCCTAAAGACTGTTGAGGGTCTAAATATAATCCTAGATTTTTTCCCCACTTTGCCAGGCAGGTGGCATGGTCTAAGAGGGTGGCCAGAAACAAGTTTGAAGTGGGCTGAATATAGTGGAATGGTCTTACCAGAATACTTAGGTCCTATCTGAGTGAAATTTTAAGGTAATATTCTTAATCCAAAAGCATACTGCACACATATATTGGTAAAATGATTCACAAGGGTTAAAGACCAAGCTTGTCCATAACAATGATCAGCTGTGTATTGTCTGCACAGGTCATGCATCTGATCTAAAGGATCGAATAAGTGTTGCGAGTGGTCTGATTTAGATGTTAATACAAAATAAGGGCACAAAGCTGACCCTAGAGGCACTCCTTGCTTCTTAACCTGTCATGCTAAAACAGAAGAACCCTTAACCGTGGTGTGCCATACCAGTCCAGCTCGCTGTTAAACACCAAAGTTAAACTTCTGGATAAAATGTTAGTGCAGACTTGCAAAGATAGTGAATTCACTGGTCCTTAATGAGCAAAACAGCTTCAGGCTAAGCAAGATGTACAAGACACTATACTAAGTTGCCAGAGTGCAAGAATTTACAAACCCTCGAGCTTCACTATTAGCAGATATTGAGAAGGTGTTTGATTCAATGTGATGAGATTTCCTCTGGCAAATATTACAATAATTGAACTTTGGAACCAAGTTCTTCAGGATAGTCCATATACCCTACTTTCGATCATAGTTACACTTCAGAGCTAATAGGAACCTTTCTTCTCATATTCCTGTCAGAAGAGTCACCAGTCAGGAATGCCCATTATCACCACTGTTATATCCACTGGTAATTGAGCTCCTAGCAAGCTGATCAAAGAAGATGGCCTTGTTCAAGCGTTTCAATGGATGAGTGACAGTACATAATGAATATTCACAGGTGGATGACATACTGTTATTTCAGAGTCTTCCATGGTGGACTGGTTAAGATTAGCAATAATTCTGAACCTCTGTGGAAAGGCTTCTGGCCTAATGGTCAATTGGGAAAATGCTATACTATTACCAATAAGAGGATGGATGAGAAGCTACAGAGACTATGACACGTAAAGATACAACAGGTCAATTTAAATATTTGGGAATAAACATCTCCACTGAAACAGTGCTCTGCTGAGAACTTAATCTAAGCTAATTTCTAGTCAATACAACACAAAAGGTGCTCAAGGGGAGAGGAAAGCCTGTCAGTAACGTATCAGTCCCATTAGTTTGTAGGACGCTAGCTCTCGCCTACCATGAGGTAGCATTCTTCCTCATCCTCCATCATCAGTCTCTTCCCACACCAACTTCACGAGTGGTGTGTGCTACATCCATTAAAAGTAGAGAGACCTTGAGGTATTAAAAAATCTGAAGGTGGTCCTCCACAGGGGTAGGTGGGGGGTAAAAAATTAATGAATACAGTGGAAATAAAAACACTTTTAAAATTGCCTCCTTGTGCAAATGTACATGTTTTGTTATCATCCACAGTGGGTAGAGAGTAATAAAAATGAGGCAAGGTTCCTGAGGTCAACATGTTTCTGCCTAAATTATAACTTAATCATATTCTCAAGCAAAAGCTGTAGAACCATTCCTCAGGACCAAAATTCATTCTGCAAGTGCATACTGGATTTCTCTCTCACACACACACACACACAGCAAACACCCAAAATTAATTGATGAATGGTGTGTGGGTAATTGCTTATCCATGTCCAGTTGGAGTCACATCTCAACAATTCTTAGCGCTCATGGCATGAGTAAACCTAAATAGATCCCTAAGAAAAGGTAAAGCACAAATACACATTTGAGAAGTCAACATATGGTAATACTCAATTCCATCATAGTCAAAAAGTGATCTAAACAACAAGCATATTTCATTTTAAGCAGTCAGCAGTAATGGAAGCTAATATATGGTACATGCAATGTATAGCAGGAGGTAAAGAGCCAATGCTAAAATTGGACTCAAAATACTGAAATTGACTTGCAGACAGTATTGGGAGCCAGGGATGAGGGATGTAGTCACCTGCTAGTAAGCAAATGAAAAAAATTAGGTAAATCATACCATGCTGTCAGGCTTTGAGGGCCCAAATGGGGCCATGGCTATTTTTTAGGTGAGAACAGGCATCGCTTTGTGGTCATCACACCGTTGGACTATTGTGCCATCTGAGGTGCAGTGGAAACGCTTCCAATAGGCCTGGATGTCCATTAAGAAATGAGAGTACGCTGTCTATGCAGTGACTGTGACATCATTTGTTTGTTGATGTACAATATACTGATGGGATATGTAGTTCCATTGTGCAGTTGACACAGTCCTTGTTTAAAAAAGCCTTGGTGAAGGAGATATGTAGTCCATGTGATGTTTTCCTATTGTGAAGAAATGCAAAAATATCCCAGCATGTCATGCAAGGGAGCAGTCATGGCCACGCTCTCTAAAAGGCATAGATATATAGCCAGAGGCATATCCCATTGTTTAATTGATGCTGTAATGTTTAAAGGAAGCCTTAGTGAAGGGGTTTGCATTTCCTGAGAATCACTTATTGTGGAGAAATTGAAAGATTTTCAGGCATGTCATACAAAAGACCAGATAATGTCACATTTTCTAAAGCATTTTACGTATATCCAGAGGCATGCCGAACTAAACAGAGGAAAACAGGCTTAGAAGAATGAATGACTCATTTATATCGTTTAAGTGGAGCTGTCCAAAGAATGTTGTCACTGACGCTCTAAGTGTGTGATAGAAGGCTGAACACCCAGTGCAGTACTTTCAAGAGAAGGAATTGACTGAGATCACTTATATGACATAGAGGTCTGGGCTTTTCAATGACCTTCAATTTAATATCATCTTACTGGTGACTTAATTGTAAAAAATGTGCCATCTTCTTGGTAGTGGACCATCTGCATCTAATATTCCTCCTTTGTTCCGTTATTTATTTCTTGTTTTTTATAGTAGTCATCCCTATATAGCATAATTCACAGTGACATGAGAACAAATAGATAGTACCCTCACTGTTGCAGTCCCCATGCTGTGGTGAGATCCAAATCAAGTTTGGTTTTGCATTCTGTGAATTTACATACTCCACAGTTCCCACAGGTTATTTTGTTATTTTAGGAAGTTCCTATAAAGTTGTTTGCGAGTTAAAATCAATCAATCAATCAAATATTTGTATGGCGCACTAATCACCCATGAGGGTCTCAAGGCGCTGAGCGGGGGTGGGGGAGCAGCTACTGCTCAAACAGCCAGGTCTTGAGGAATCTCCTGAAGGTCAGCAGGTCCTGGGTCCATCACAGCTGTGTGGGGAGGGTGTTCCATGTCTTGGCCGCGAGGTACGAGAATGATCTGCTGCCGGTGGAGGTTCTGTGGATACGTGGGACGGTGGCAGGTGTAGAAGGTGAGACGCTTGTTGAGGTATGCTGGTCCAATGTTGTGTAGTGCTTTGTGGGCGTGGGTGAGGAGCTTGAAGGTGATCCTCTTCTTGATCGGGAGCCAGTGCAGGTCCTTCAGGTGGGCAGTGATATGGGTGTGGCAGGGTATGTCGAGCATGAGGCATGGGGAGGCATTCTGTATGCGTTGAAGTCTCTTCTGAAGTTTGGCCGTAAATTCTGCATAGAGGGCGTTGCCGTAGTACAGCCTGCTGCTGACGAGGGCCTGTGTGAGCGTCCTTCTGGTTTCATTGGGAAGCCATCTGTAGATCTTGCGTAGAATGCGAAGGGTGTTGAAGCAGGAGGAGACGGCGTTGACTTGCTGGGTCATTGAGAGTGATGAGTCCAGGATGACCCCTAGGTTGCGTGTGTGGTCGGTGGGTGTGGGTGTGGGTGCAGCCCCCAGGGCGGCAGGCCACCAAGAATCGTCCCAGGCTGAGGGGGTGGATCCGAGGATGAGTACTTCTGTTTTGTCTGAGTTAAGTTTCAGGTTGCAGGTCTGCATCCAGCTGGCGACTGCCTTCATTCCTTCGTGGCGGTTGTATTTGGCGGTTGAAGGGTTTTTGGTGAGTGAGAGGATCAGTTGAGTGTCGTCGGCGTAGGAGACGATGTTGAGGTTGTGTGAGTGTACGATGTTGGCGAGCGGTGCCACGTAGACGTTGAAGAGGGTAGGGCTGAGGGATGATCCTTGGGGCACGCCGCAGATGATCTTGGTGGCTTTGGAGTAGAAAGGTGGTAGACGGACCCTCTGGGTTCTGCCGGTGAGGAAAGCGGTGATACAGTCCACGATTTTGTCATGTGATCCTGCTTCGTTTCGTCGTGTGCGTAGGGTGTGGTGGCAGACAGTGTCGGTGGCGGCCGAAAGGCCCAGGAGGATGAGGGCCACGGTTTTGCCATTGTCAAGTAGGGTCCTGATGTCGTCTGTGGCAGTTATGAGGGCAGTTTTGGTGCTCTGATTGCTGCGGAAGCCGGACTGGGATGGATCCAGGATGGTGTATTCCTTGAGAAGGTGTGTCAGTTGCTTTTTGGCGATCTTTTCAATGACTTTCGCCAGGAACGGAAGAAGGGAGATGGGCCGGAAGTTCTTGAGGTCCTTTGGGTCCGCTGTGGGTTTCTTGAGTAGGGCGTTGATTGATGGTCTTCCGAAGTTGGCGAGCGATGATGCGGTTTGCTTTGTTGAAGATATGGTGAGAGCAGGGATCGGTTGGTGATCCGGAGTGGATAGAGTTCATGGTCTTGATGGTGTCCTCGTCATTGACGTGGATCCAGAAGAGAAGGTGGTTGGTGAGGCTGGGAGGTGGTGGTTCTGCAGTGTTGCCAGTTGTAGGAAGGGTCTGGGTGTTGAAGCTGTCATGGATGTTTGCGATCTTGTGGTGAAAGAAGGTGGCCACGGAATCACATAGGTCTTGCGATGGCGGGATGTCGTTGGAGTTGGAGCTGGGGTTGGAGAGCTCCTTAACAATGTTGAAGAGCTCTTTGCTGTTGTGTGCGTTGTTGTCGATGCGTTCTTTGAAGGAGGTCCTTTTGGTGGCTCGGATGAGTTGGTGGTGCTTGTGGATGGCGTTATTTAGGGCTGTGTGGTTTTCCGGTGTCTTTTCGTGGCACCACTTTTTCTCAAGTCTTCGGCAGGTCTGCTTGGTTACCTGGAGGTCGGTGGTGAACCAGCTGGCCTTCCTGTCAGTGCGTCTGTTTGAGGTTTTTTTGATCGCGGTGAGAGTGTTGGTGCAGACGTCAATCCATTGCCTGAGTTTGTTGGCGGCTGTGTCGGTGTCGGTAGTGTTTGTCGGTGGTCTCAAGCGAGGGTGGTGATGAACTGGTCTTCCGTGACCTTGTTCCAGCTGTGGTAGGGGATCCGTAGTGGGTGGTGGTTTCTTGAAGGTGAAGTGGATGCAGCGGTGGTCGGTCCCGTGGAGTTTAGTGGTGTGGCTGAAGGTGACGTGGTTGCTGGCTGAGAGGATGGGGTCGAGTGTGTGACCGGCGGTGTGGGTAGGGGTCGTGGCGAGCTGTTTGAGTCTGAGGTTGGCGAAGTTATCGAGCAGAGCGGAGGACTTGCTGTCGTCGGCTTTCTCAAGGTGGAAATTCAGGTCTCCGAGGAGGATGTAGTCTGTGGACGCAAGAACGCGCGTGCTGACGATGTCTGATATGGCGTCGATGAACTGTGGCCAGGGATTCTGTAGACGAGCGTTCCTCTGAGAGTGGTGTTGGGGTTGGTGTGGATCTGGGAGTGCAGGTGTTCGGCGGTGCTGGAGGTGTCTGTCGTGCAGGTCGAGACTGTGAGGGTATTTCTGAAGACGATAGCGATTCCTCCTCCTGGTTTGTTGGTGCGGTCCCTTCTGGGGATCTTGTATCCCTCTGGGATGGCAATTGCGATGTCTGGAGCTGAGAAGGGGTTCATCCAGGTCTCTGTTAGGAAGGCCTGTCTTGGTCTGGTTTGTTATAGAAAGTCGTTCTGGTTATGAGTTCATTTTAACACAAAAAGTGTTTTATCCAGGTTCATCTGTCCTGTATCGAGAATATGCCAGCTTTTCTGGATTATGTAGGAAAATGGGTTATTAGGTGTGTGGCCAACACCAGCAATAGGTCCAATATTTTCCCTTAACCAAGCACCCCATTGTAGCTTTTGGCTCTCTCAGGGTAGCGAAGCAGAGCAGTCCAAGGCCTACTCAGGGGAGGTGGTTTGGGCTAGTAATTGCCATTTGCTATTACACAATAATAGCCCTCAACAAATGATAATCCAGCCAAAGCTTTTTCTTTGAAAATGGAAAAATACATTTATTACACATATACACACGCTACTAAATACTATGCATTTATTAAAAAATATATACACTAGGCAAATTGAAAATACTATTGATGACATTGCATAATCACATTTGAGCCTTTAAAGGGTCATACTAAAAATATAAGGTAAATCTATAGGCTTAGTCAAAGATTCAAGATTAACAAACCAAATGATAAAAATGCCATCATTTTGTACGTAAATGCAGTGATCAATTATAACCATGTGTATATGCACTTATTAATGTTATTAAAGTATATTCGCCTTGATCAGTAATCACTGTCAACATTATTATGTCAAATGGCTTTTTATATTTTTCAAGCCATATAAAATGCTATCATAAAAACTGCCTCAAGGGGCATTACATTCTGATCTCGTAAAATACAACAATTGATTCAGCCCCCAGAGGATGCTTCATTACATGTATCTTCTTTATACGCCTTCAGGCCACATTATATGTAGCCATAGAGTCACCCCTAGAGGGCATTGCACTCCCAGCTGTAGAGCAGAATCCCTAGCCTTGGAAATGCTTTACGAATTGGGTTAAAAATCCCAGAAGGGCAAAGAATCCATGACCCAGCAAACATAGGGTAAGCAACTAAAAATGCCTAAATTTGCTACGGGCAGCTCAGGGAGCCCATCATTGGTGGCTCCATGCCTGTCCAGCAGTCCTTGATTTCGGTATGGGACCCATCAGTGTGTATTTCCCCTCCCATCATGAAGTGTGCTGGGAATTGATTATGGAGAGGCTGCCAAGCTCCCCCCCAGACACAGCCATGGGGATCCGGAGGGGGGCCATCGCCACTTGGCACCCAGAGATGGGGGTCCCTGATCCCTATCATCTTTGTTGGAGATGCGTAACAGTGCCCCCTGGTGTATATCTGTACCAGCCCCCGGAGATATGGGGGATCCCCAGAAGTATAACTGAGCCTGAGGCCCCACACACTCCCCTACCTGGGTAAAAACAATTAGATCATCACTACTAACCCCTGGAATTTAGCCAACCCGAGGGCATTTGTAGGAAATATGGCAGAACACCACTTGCTGCATTTGATAAAAAGGTCAAAGGTTGCCAAATTTCAGAATGCCATAGCTTGGGCCCTCTTGGGACGACTTGGACAATCATGGACTCATTTTACTCTGGTGGCAATCTCTAGCCACCAGGAGTAGTTTTAGCAGACCCCCAAAGTGGTGTTATCTACAAGGAGCTGGCTCCACTGGCTCCTTGCCCCAGTGTTCCTCCTAGTCCTTGTCTCTGGGTTCAGAGGTCCAGGGCTTCCCCAACTAGTCCTCAGAGAGTGTAATGGGGCCAGCCTCACTGGCTTATGGAGAGACCCACTGGTCCTGGGATCAACTGAGGGTAGAGTCCTTAGTCCTTTTGGGAATCAGGGGTTTCTTCTACCAGTTATCCATGGCTCTCACAGTCCCAGGGTCTAGCAGTAAGGTGTGAAAAAATACCAACCAAGAAGGAGTTTCCCCCTTTTGCAAGAGTTTTTAAAGTGTGGTAGAAGGTTCTAGAAGTGAGGTACCTCTTGGATAATCTGGGGGTGCCACATCACATCTCCAACCCTGTTCCAACCCTCCTGCCCAGCATGCCTGGACAGTTCAAAATTGTGTCATTCAGGTGTCACTGGTCACATCTGGTCCTCAGGTTTCAGCTCCGTTAATACCTTACTTTACTGCCAGGGCCTTTCCCATCAAAAGACCAAAGAGGAGCCCCTTCATGTGTTGGTTCCAATTGTCTGGGCTTCCTCCTTTGATCAGTGGGCCTGGGCTGTCCCCAGACCTGGTGCAGTGTTCCAGGTAATTAATAGGCCTGGGGGTAAATTCCACTTCACTCATGGGGGCTTGCGGAATTTGGGCACTGCGCCCCATGGAGGAGCGTGGTGTTCCTGAAATCTGCCTTCCCAGGAGCGAGATTTTTTCTGTTTGCACACACATGATTTGTTTTGGTACTCGCAAGCAAGTACCACGATAATCTCGTGCCGCTAGCAAGCTCACGCAATACTTTGTACTTGCTTGCACAGTTTACAGCCACGACGGCGCCAATGTAGTGCTTTTGAGTGCGTTGTTTTTTGGGTGAGAAGCCTTTTCTTTTCCAACTGGCAGGAAGTGCCCCAGAGACTCCAACTTCCTGATCCTGTCCAGCAGGCTCCTCGCAGTGCTTTCTCCGTCTCCTGGTCACTTTTCATTCAGTTTGGAGCTGGAAAGATCACTCTCCTCATCTACTGCATATTAACCATTGGATTTAAGGACTTTGTATTTGAGATTTGACAAGTAAGTTTAAATACTGTTGTATAAGGGTGTTTGTTTGATTGGGGGCACGCAACAGTACTTATTTTTAAAAATGTATTGTGGTGGGTGGTCTGCAGTTTCAGTAGGGGCCTAGTTACATTTTGCATGCCATTCTTCTTCTTTTGCAAAGGAAACATGTTAATCTGCTTAGTACATTTTCTCTATTGTTTTAAATATGTTTACAATATGTGGCCTAGTCTGCCAATGGGCCTTCCAGCCAGTAGACCCAGTAACAACTGTTTCTGTGGTGTCTGTTAAATTGAAACATCATTTAGGCCACGGACGGCATTGGATTAAATTACCAAAGGTGTTTTTTTGGGGTATTTTATATTTTCTTTCTGCAAACAGTGTATAGGTGCGGTAATATATTTGATGCCTTTGCAGGATGTGTGTTGTTGTAAAAAATGTTGGCCCAGTTAATTTGGCATTGTTGAATTAATGCAGTTTCTCTTGTTTTGCAATTCCCACTTTGTCTGGCAAGTATGTGAGTGTGTTTGCCATTGGCCACAATTTGTCTTTGTGACCAGGGGCCATTTTTTTGTATAGTCAATGTCCTAAGAACTGTATGTGTTCTTTGTTTTCCGTACCAACTGCTTGTTGTTTGACCATGTGGCTGGTGGCATAGCCAGCCAATATGTTTTTGCCATAGACCTGTATGTCATCTTTGTTCCCCATGCCTCCTTGCTCAGTGTTGTTTTTTGACCATGTGCCACTGGCTGGTAGCCATGTTGTGCATCCAATCAGTGTGCCTTTGCCATAGGCTTGCATGGATGGATGAAATATCAGTTTAATAATATGCTTGAAGTTCATTGTAGTATCTATATTAAGAATATGGTATTGACAGTGCTTATATAATATGACATGCATTATTTAGCATTTCTTTTTTATTTTGCAACTCAAATACGTTTCTTTTCATCGTCCCATATAAACATTGGCCGTTATTGATTTTTCAAATTATAATTTTGATTTTATCTTTTTAATTTTAAATATTTGTTTTCACTAGTTTTAATTTACATTTTTCTTTTTAATTTAATTTCTTTTTAAATGTTACTTTTTTATTTGAATTTTTCAATTTTTCTTATTTTTTTTACATTTTGCCTTGGTCGATCCATTATCCATTCATCCATCCACCATAGGTGCACAACCGTGCAAAAGCATTCCGTTTTTTTAGCTATATAATTACATTTCCTCCTGGACACCTTGGCTGCGGTGCACTTTAAACACATCGCCTTCATTCATTTGTAATGATGATTATTCCAGTTCCTCTTGGACACCCTGGCTGAGGTGCATGTTAGACACATCAGCATCATTCATTTGTGCAATAATGATTATTCCATTTGCCCCTGGACCACACTGCCTTTCATAGGTGCACACTAACCTCCATTTTATAGAAAATTACTATTCAATTTACCCATGCAGGTCCCTGAGTGCCATAGGTGTCTCCCTTAGAATATATTGACATAAAGGAACGAGCTCTATCTTTCTGTATTTTGCTTGTTATTCTGATGGGGAATTTAATTTTATGGTATGGTGGTGAGGTTTGACTTTAACATGGTTATTATTACCTTTGTGTGTACTAATTCAAACTGCAACATTGCCACATTTCACACTAAGGGCCTGATTATGAGTTTGGTGGTCCATCGGACTGCCGAACCCATGGTGGTGGTCTCTGGACCACCAGACTGCAGGCCCACCCACCGCATTAAGAATACTGCGGCGGTCGCGCAGCGGTCAGAGGCCCTAATATGCTTGCGAACTTGCTGCAGCGCTGGTGAGGATATTAGGATTCTCCTAACTACCACAGTTTTCATGGTGGTGAGGACGCTATTAAAACTGTGGCAGTGAAGAAACAAAGGGGGCCCTACATGGGAAATAGGGTGCCGGCAGAGGGCACATATTGTGCCTCCATGTGTGCAATCATCCCTTTCCTACATGTCATGGACTGCACAGTCCATGGCTTGAAGGAATGGGCTTCGGTGCTCTCATTGCGGTGATTTTTTAATTGGCACCGCCATGGGATTACCAAAGGACCACCTGTCCCACCACGAGATTACTCTTAATCTGGTGAGTAGCTGGTGGTCGAGTTTGGCAGTCATGGGGCAGGACACTAGTGTGGCTGTCCACTTCAAAACTGCCAAACTCGCAATGAGGCCTTAAATTCTTTTCTTGCTTGTTTGCTTTTAGGTGCACAAGAGAAGAGACATTACCCGCAGGACTGCAAAACAGTCACATGTCAGTCCTTCAATCTCTTCCACTTGTGCAGCTTAGTGCAACTCCTAACTGAGAGTTTTATGAGGGCCCCAAAGAAAGATGCTTCCAAGAAAGTGGTCAGTGAAAAGAAGCAGATTCCTACCAGTGGCATGTCGACCCAAACCTTTCTTGCACCACCACATCATTTGTCTGCCGCACCGGCGTCCGGGGAGCAAGCTAAGACCACCACATCATTTGTCTGCCGCACTGGCCTCCGGGGAGCAAGGTGAGAGGAGCCCTCCTGCTTAAACAACAGCATTCGAACCTAAGCCCAAGACCATGTCTCTTATTGAAGTGGCAACTGCAATTATGGCAACGCCAATGAGCAGTGATATTAAATTTGATTTGTCCCTTTCGCAAAGTAGTGCCCAATCGTTTCAGGAACCAGAGCAAAGTGGACAGCAGCTGCAGCCAGCAATAGTACAGCTTCCTGGTTTTGGAGCAGAATAGGAGGTTGAGTTTCCTTCTGTGCAAGAACCTTGTATTTTAGAATCATTTGCTCCCAGATCTCCAGCAAGGAAAAGGAAGGGTACTAACCATCTTCTCCAAACACCACTTCTGATGATGATGATAGGGATATAGAGTGGCCTCTGGTAGATTCCAGGAGATGCCAGAAGAGTCAAGGGAAAATAAAAGTTCCTGAAATCCTTAGATTTATGTAAGGGGATGATGACAATGAGGCAGTCATTGTGGAATGTGACACAGATGAGTCTGCAAATATGGGAGCTAACTTTGCAACATCCCTTGGAACAGGGTAAATAGCAATGTCAAAGACCTAGCAGAGACCTGCACTAGTAACAACTACCTCAGTAGAAGAATACACTGCAGAAAGACAATCAACGATATACCCACCCACCTCTAGTTCTACTTCAGGCTTCAGCAGTGACTTTTTTATGGTTCGCAAAGAGGGAGAGCACATTGCAGTATGCACAATTTGCCACACAAATATTTGTTGAGGTAAGCCTGGTATACATTATGGTACTGGAGGCCAAACTACCTATATGAAGAAACACCACTCAATCAAGTGGGAGGAGCACCTAAAGAAAATTGCTGACCGTGCTTGTGGTGGTGAAGGTGAGGAGAACTGGGGAAAATCAGCTATAAGTACAATCATGGTGGGAGGTTATGATGATGAGAAGAAGAGGGTGACAACCTCACACAAAGCAGCATTGCCCCAGCAGTGTACCAGCAGAATCACCCACCTCAATGACTTCACAATAGCACAAGACTCGGAGTCAGCTGGAGACCCCAGGGCATACAGTGACTGCCCCAATAAAACATGTGCTGAGTCTACCACACCTACTTCTCAAAAGTCAAAGTTGTTAGTGCTGGACCTCCTCACTTTTTCTTTTGTGGAAGGAGTGCGATGTTTAGAATTTGGGGCAGCCATCTGCCCGAAATGGAAGGTTCCAAGTCAGACCTATTTTGCCAGAGTTGCTGTTCCAGCGCTGAATCACGATGTGCTGCAATTGGTTGGACAAGCTTTGCAGCTACATGTTGTACACACTATCCATCTGACAACACACATGTGGACCAGTTGTCAGGCGACTGATTACATGTGCATCACTGCACACTGGATCTCTTTGTGGGGTAAAGCAACAGATATCTACAACTCTTGGCCCTGAATAAAGTTTTAAGAGCACTTGGCAGCATACAACAGTAACCATGTTTGCCATGGAGAAATAACGTATAGCTCTAAACATCCTGGATGAATTTAACAGCAAGGTGTGTGAATGGCTGTGACCTGGAGGTCTCGGAATTGAATTTGCCACAGACAATGGCAGTAACATTGTAAAGAATATGCAGATGGCAGCTATTTCAGGGTTCTGTGTTTGGCCCATTGTATCAACCTGGTGGTGGAAGACTTTCTCAAAGAAGAAGACATAGTCAGCAGCATACTACCACCTGCAGAAGAATCTGCACTCATTTCATCCATTCTTTTAAAGCCTGGAAGCAGTTGTGGATTATTCAGCTTGCTAGTAGAGCACCAGTTAAAGCCCTGGTGCAAGAGGTGCAAACCCTTTGGAACTCAACCTATTACAAGTTGCAACGTCTGTTTGAGCGGTACAAACAGATCAATGACTATGTAATTCAAAGAGGAGGAGATGCAGTTGGGAAAGCTATGACCATGGATGGGGACAAATGGGGTCTAGTCAAATACCTGCCACAGATGCTACTCCCCTTTGAGGTTTTCACACAGGAAGTTAGCAAGGAGGACAGTATGATGACCTGTCCAATTGTTGCATCTACAACAGGACCAGGTAAAGAAGGTGTCTGAAATGTTCACCCTCGCATGTGTGAATGAAAACACAGAAGTGCATGCCTTGGTTGACAGCAGAATCCTTAGCCTGGCTTGTACTACAAGGCTGCAACATGTTATCATCTTATCCAAATAGTACATATGTGGCAAACTACTTGATCCACAGTAAAAAGAAATGCCCACTTTCATTCCTTTTTCTGAATGGAATGTTTCCAAATGCAAGAGGTAGATTGTTGAGCAAGCCTGCGAAATGGAAGAAGAATGGCTGGACCTTAGAGTCGCACCTCACAGTTCTGGCCTGCCCCCTTCAACTTCCAGAGGGGGCAGTCTTGTCTCACCACAACCAGCAACACTATCAACCAGAACACCAGCAACAACAGCAACAGAAGGACCGGACGCAACCTCTGCAGAGTATTGGTTTCAATCGGCAGGGCTTAAGTCCAGTGCAGAGGCGATGGCAAAAGAGGTTGAGCAAGTGGCAGTACCAACGACCATCCACAGGATGTTCCAGGAGTATCTGGATGATCCAAAAGAGGTCTATGTGGATCAAACCCATTGATGTATTGGTATAGGAAGATGCACCAATAGCCAGAGCTCAGCAGGCTGTCAATAAAGTGTCTGGCTTGTCCTGTAGCCAGTCTTTCTGCTGAGCGTGTGTTCAATGCAGCTGGTCTGGTTGTTACAGTGAGAATGATCAGTCTCTTGCATCTAAATATAGAGAGATTGACTATGATCAAAATGACCCAACATTTCATACAACACAATTACACCGTTCCTTAAGCAGCAGATGAATAGGAGGATTGGTCAGACTGTGAGCTGATTAACTTCTGGGTGAATCACCTGAGTTTGAGGACAAACTTTACTTCCTGGACTTAGTATGCCAGTGGCCCCCTAGTACTTTTCAATTATTTCTTGTTGAACTTCTATTTTTTGCCCCCCCAAAAAGTCACTAGTATAACATTATTATTTTTGTTTCTGATTTATGCTTCCCCACCATTCTTTAGTCCCATCTATATTGCCATATTTTAATTGGACCATTGTGCATTGAAGTAGCCTCCACAATTCCTTCATGACATTGGAGACTATGCCTGCCTCCCACGTATGCCTATCTTTATTTGCATCACTTAGCAAGGGTGCCCCAGAAGATTGATGATTTACAAGAGTGCCAATACCAAATTTCAATGTGTTGCCTGCGTCAAAGATGAATTGTGTACCTACTACCTAACCTACCCGTGCTTGAATTGGAAGAAGTAAATTCAACAATTGCAATGGTGAGCGAGTGATTTTGAGTGATGATTGATGATTCATGTGGTGGCAGACAGTGAAGGAGTGTGTTCAACTGTAATGTGGGAACTTGCTTGAGATGATTTGCAATGTTTGGGGCCTGAATGATGTATGATAATGTTTTCCTGGAGGTGATTGGCCTTTACAAGCATACTTAGCAAAAATTAACCTGTACGGTACACTCCTATGATCCTTCTGTTTTTCCTTCACCTAGGAGGGCTGTCCTAGATGATCATTTGATGTACAAGACTGCCAAATTCCAAGCTGTTGCTTGCATTAAAGGGGAGATAGTGTACCTACCACCATGCTTGGATTGGTACAGGTATCCATTGCACAAATGACTGATTATTAAGTGATTGTGAGTAATGATAATTGATGATTCATGTGGTGGCAAACAGTAAGGGAGGGTGTTGAACTGTAATTTGGGAACTTGCTTTAGATGATTTGAAATGTTCGGGTCTGAATAATGGGTGATCATCTTTTTCCTGGAAGTGATTGGCCTTTTCACTCTTAGCCAGATTTACTTGCAGGGCCCTCTCCTTTTTTCTGGACCTTCAAAGGCCAGAACAGTAACTTTAGTTAAAAAACAAAAACCTAAACACAATACTACAATTCTGTTTCTCTAATTGCTCTCCAACAGCATTGCGCTACCCATTTATTTTGGTCGGGTCACTAATGACTTGGATAGAGTTACTCAGTCAGATGGAAGATGGAAGAACTCAGGGCGGGACTACCTCATTTACAGCTAGAAGAAAGAAGTTATCGACTTCAAAGGTAAACCATGACTTCAAAGCCTAGTACTCAGCTATGTGGAAAGGCGAGAGGTGCATTGATTTGTCAAATGCTGCTGAGTGTGTGTTGCACTGGTGGCAACAGTAAAACTCTGAGTCCTCCTCTTGTTTTTCTTGCTCTGCCTCTGAGACTTCTTGGTACACTCCACATGAAGCTTACCTTGCTTCTGTCCTTCTCCTTGACTCTAAAATACAGTTTTTGTTTTACAATCCCCAGGCCCTCTAGTCTCCTGCACAAATGAAAGGGTAAAGCTGAGCTCAAAACTCATGATTACCTACTGGACCAGTCCAGATAGGCACTCCAGAGTAATGAACATTCCCAAGGAGAAAGCAGAAGCACAATCTAAGTTTGCAATACAGTATCGTTTTTCTTTTAGCAATCATATTGGGAGAACTGGTTGGGTGATTTTACTCCTCCATAATTTATTATTTTCCAACCTAGAAGACAGAGCATTTAGATATCTGATAACTTGGGTCTCTGGGGCAGAAGGACTGTTTGTAATGCATTTTTTTGTAGTGTGTCATACTCATTTCCTTGTTTCCTTCCACAACAGATTGATAACGATAATTTGCTGCTCTTTGCCCAGATGACTGTTGTCCTTGTGTAGTGTTTGTCTTTATCAAAACTTTCCCCAAATCACATTTCCCATGCATTCATCAAACCCCTAACCCACTTCCCCATGGCTGTGTGATTGTTTGAGGTGTGTCTTAATTTACACCATCAATGGACCACAAACTTGGTGGGTCAGATGTGGTGAAAGCAACACCAACTCACTGCAGGAACTTCTATTGGATATAGCCCACATTGGCCCCATTTTCCCACCAGCACATAAAAGTGATGCATTTTTAGATATAGAACGAAGAACATCAGTCATCAGCATCATCATTCAATCCTAGGGTTGCGTAACCATAAATGCCTAACTTTGTCCACTCCAGACTTTGAGTCCAATTTTTATGACTCGAGAACTTTGTATCTTTAGTTTTAATTAAATAGTAGCTCTCCATTGCTCAAGTTACTATTGCAATTTTTTGTTATTTTATCTCTATCAAGAATTCTTTGCTGTGTTATCAATAGTACTCTGGTCTCAATTCTTTGTAAAGCTTTGATATAATTTATAACCCACAAACTCAGTGTTTTATTTTACATTTAGTTGCCTGCGAAGGATAATAAAACGATTAATCCTGCAGCTGGAGCTCACCTGGGTGGGAGTTGGACCTTGCTTGTGAAGTTGTGATACCTTCCCTCTTATTGCTTCATCTATATTCAGATAAAACAACTATGTAGTGAAATGAAGTAGTTAAGTTAGTAAGTAAGTAACTAACTGCCACTTCAAGTAATCATTTATCTAGGTTGTTGTTGACAATGTAGGTCATGGCAGCATCCCCCCAATGGTCAAGATAGATAGAGAGGTATAACTACTTATAACTAAGTGATATACACTCCTACAAGCAGATAAACAGGCTGCATGAAAATTAAAGGCATAAGTTCAATGAAAAGTAAAACAAAAAACTACTTCAGGTATAAAATTTTATGAAATATAATAATGCTCCCCTTTAATTCTTTTTACAAACAAACCCACCCTCTCTACCCACAACAGGCCCAACCCTCTCCCCCAAAAACATGGACCCAATCACCAATGTCCAAAAATGTGCAACAAATGAAAAACCTGGTCCCAACTCCCTTCCCACCCTCTCCACCCACAAGAAGTCTCTCCAACTAAAATAACAAAATAAAAAAGACTAGAAGAGGGCATTGCTCATTTGGGTCCGGAGCTGGTCCAGTGTATGCTCCATCCCGATGAGCGGACACTCCATAGTGTCTAGCCACTGAAGAATGCACTGCAGCAAAGGCCTGTCACAGCCAGAGGGGAAGGCAGCAGTTGTTGTCAGGGCCCCTGTCAACTGGCGCTGTCAATAGAATGCCTGGGAGGCTGAAGGCTCAGGGTGACCAGCTTTACTGGAACCTGGCTAACAGGGGGTTGTTTCCACCTCTTCTCTTCTTCCAGGATCACCAGCCACTGATATCCTTGCTAGATACGATCCAGCCTCTGCCGCGTCAGATGGGCCAGTATCTCCTGCCTATTAGGTGCTATTGGGGGACTACCAGGAGCAGCTATGTTGAGAAAAACAAAAAGAAAAAAGACAAAGTGTAAATGATGCTCTGTGAAAACAATTGTTTGAGATTAGTGGGTGGCACAGTAGTAGTACATTGCCAGTTCCCTAGAGTCATTGGAATTTGATGTGATTATGATTAGGAGAGGCACAAGGTCAATTTGTTTACTCACACATGCCTCACATACAAAAGCACTGACTTTGTGCTAGAAAAGTATTAAGGCAGAATAACACCAGATTAAAAAAAAGGTGATTTCTTGTTTTTAGGTCGAGCCCTAAGCCAGCGTGCAAGTGCTTCTCTGGTGTTGATCTGTGGTAGTTCGCTATGTGAGGGAAGCCCCGCCCACTCATCCACCCATCTTTTTCATTGGCTTGTGTCTTTGTCCTTCCTAAATGCTGCATTCTGATTGGTTTATAGGCTTGTTAGTCCCTCCTTATGACAGCCATGTCGTCATTTGCATCCTTCCATGGCTACTGGCGCCTTTACATCGAGTGTTGCACAGTATGCGTTATTTAGATTGTGAGCACTACTTTCTTTAATAAGGTTCTCTTCCTGCCCGTGCCTTCTCCCCCTCCCACAGTCCGTGCCTTCTCGCCCCCCCGCCCACACTCCCGTTGTTCATGCCTTCTCACACCCCTGCCCCCCGCCCGCCCTTACTCCCATTTGCAATGCAATATGTCTTGCGTAAATTCGAGTCCTATTGCATTGCAAATGCTCTTTTTTTTATTAGGCCCCCACAGGAGCCCACATTGGAGCTTCAAAGTCTGCTGATCTCACCCTCCCGAATCCCGTTGAGCCCTCCCCCATCGTCGACCCTCCGAGCATGAATGTGGTTCCCTCAACCCACCCTTTCCCTGTGCAGGGAGTGAGACACCATCCATGTCATTATGTGGAAGAGGGGGAACATTTAGGCCCTTTTCTATGGCATTACTGACTGGCTGGCCACGGTGACGTATCTCCATTTCAAGCTGGTCAGTAATTACGTAGACAAGGATCTAAATGTTCCCCCTCTTCCAGATAATGACACCGATAGTGCCTCTCTCCGTACACACAACCAACAGAATTTTGTAAACGAGAGAAAACTGCTCTTTGTTTTGCCAAATGACCACGCCCCTTCTCCCGCAACGATTTCACTGTAGTCCCATCTCACTTTGACTGGAGCAGTGAGGACCTGGCGGAGTTAGGTATTGTCTACTTTTGTAAAATTGCTTAGTTTTTAATCGCTCGTGCTGACTGGGGTGCTGTGGTCTCACGTCTCTGGTTCATGGGGGAGGAACAATGTTAGAAAATAAAATAAAGCAACAACAGCGCCATCCCCAACCTCCTGTGAATCTAATGCCCTTTGTGCTTGTGGCTCTACTCATATTGTTTATTTTCACACTCTCTGGACGCAGTCTGAAATAAGCTGGTGTACAACAAACTCCGTCTGTGGTAGTGGAGGGACTCTGCAGTGAAAGCGTGGTGCAGGATGTTTTTGGTCTTCAGAATGGTTGGAGCAATAGCTCACATAGTGTGCTCTCCCCTCACTTCTGGGCCCCAGGCCTTCCTCACCCAAAATACTTCGGGCCCGATTCATAGAATTAACTTAAGACAAAATCCTAAACTTACTACTTTTGGTATTCACAGAATGCACTTACTACTTTTGCGATTCACAGAATAAACATACTACTTTTGGTATTCACAGAATGGATTTATGACTACTAACTTTACGTCCGCACTCGGGCCGGAAATTCCGGCCCGGAGGCGGAGCTTCCGGCCCGGAGGCATAGCTTCCGGCCCAGAGGTGGGGATTCCGGCCAGTGGCGGAGATTTAGCCATGGCCAAAATCTCCACCTCTGGGCCAGAAGCTCCGCCTACGGCCCGGAAGCCCCGCCTACGGCCCGGAAGCTCCGCCTACGGCCCGGAAGCTCCGCCTCCGGGCCGGAATTTCCAGCCCGAGTGCGGACGTAAAGTTAGTAGTCGTAAATCCATTCTGTGAATACCAAAAGTAGTAAGTTTATTCTGTGAATCGAAAAAAGTAGTAGGTTCATTCTGTGAATACCAGAAGTAGTAAGTGCATTCTGTGAATACCAAAATGGTACTAAGTTTAGGATTTTGTCTTAAGTTTGTTCTGTGAATCGGGCCCATTAATCTTGCAGTTCAATTTATAATTTATGTTGTTGACACTGGAGTGTGCCAACAAGATTCTAATTAGTTTGCCATCTTGGCATCACCTCGGGGAAAGTGTACATTGTGACCGGGGTGCCAATACTCTTGGCACATGTGCAAACTTTAAAATGTAGGGCAGCGGTGGTCTGCCAGCTCGTATGCACGACACAGGGACACAAGCAGCAACCATACTCGGAGGCTGCCTGACATCAGAGACACCTCACACTGGCCCTCTTACAACAAAACAGCTCTAGTTCAGCACCAGAAGTCGGCTCAAGTGACTGTGCAGCACCTGCCTGTACAATACAAATGTTTATTTGTAAAATGTAACGGGTGCCCATGTAAACTTCTCCATTACCTTCAGGTCAAGTTCGTGATAAATAGTAAAAAGAACTAGGCAACAAAGTGAAAACCAGCATCAGCCAGGATCAATCCATTGTGAGACTGTGGCCAGCCTCCAATAGCAGCTCATTCTACAGCAGCACTGCCACTGTGAGGTCACTGCCCCCCTTCACTCTCCCCACCCCACTGTTCAGGCCACTGGATAAAGCCAGAATTGGCTTCACTCAGCCTGGCACTGCACAGAGGCTGATTTACTGATTATGACACGAATGAGTCCAGAAGCAGAGCCATCACCGAAGAGGAGTGCAATGTCTGTGTGAAATTTCGGTTAGGGCTCTTCCATTTCAGTTTTAAAAGCTCCCTAGTTTCTCATTGCTCAGATGAGTGTAATTTTTTATATTTATATGTTTCCCACGTCTTCATTGTTTTTATTTTGCGCGCAATAAAGTGTCACTAATAGTCGTTGAATGTCACTCATAATTACAATGAAATTATTTAAATGTCACACATAAGCAATCTGAAACCTTGGCAGCTATGTAACAGTTGCAGGGCGCATTTTATTTTTCCTTTGCACCTGAGTGTCAGTATACCCATACTTGCTAAGTTTTCAGATTGCTTATGGGAGACATTTTCATAATTTTGAAAATCTATGGGAACAAGTAGCTTGTAGTACTTTTCCTGAATGTTCTCCAGATTTCTGATGTGTGTTAGGAGCACATAGATGATTTCTTGAAAATGACTTAAACGGGGGGTCATTGGTAGTGAAACGTAGACAGAGCCCTAAGAGCATTTATGGGAACAGGGCTTGGTGGGAAAATGCTGCATTCACTAATAAGTTAGAATAACGGATTATAACAAAAATAGAATGCAGTGCCAGTCTCGTAGTGCATGCCTTTTTTGCTGTTGAAACATAACCTTTTTGTAACCCCATCTGTGCATTAGCAGAGCCAATAGCTCTTGCTAAACACTTATAAGGTTCCAAAAGCGAGACTGATTGCATTGTAAATGCTTGTTTTTTGTTCTAAAGGCTTTTCATGTAACTAAACAGACACTTTGAGTAGAAAAATAACTTACCTCTCATTAATGAGTAAGGCATTATGCACTATGGAGTGCAAGTTGTGTGTTGTGCTGTGCTCATTGCTAGCCAGCTCGTCTGGTATTTTGCTACTATATACAGCTGGGGCAGCTGTAGATAACAATTTTCTATTTTTAATTCCAATGGCCCTGCTCTTCTCCAAATGACTTTGTCTTTCTACCCTAACTTCAAAGAGGCAAATTGAATAATATATAAAATACTTTGTCACACACCTCGTGTGTAAAATGTGGATATTATCCTGTCCAACTTAAGTAGATACTTTGGAAATAATGCACTGCACTACAGGAAAGAAACAAAAATTGGATAGGGGAGTTGGAAAAAAGGATACAGTATTAAAAAATAAACAAGGCAAAATGTAAAAGAGCTAATCCATTGTGCTTTGCAGAAGTGGGCTCGTATCTCATCCTCATCACCATGTGAAAGGAAGATGACAGTTATGGGTGTCAGAGCAGCTTTATTTCTCACTAGCAAAACCAACCTCCAGGCAGCAACTCCCTTCTTGGAACCCAGCACCACCATTCCAATACCCTCGGATTCTACCCTAAGCCCAAAACAATCATAAAACCCAACATCAGGGAAATGGTAATAATAAATAATAGAACGTACTAGGGTTAGCAGAGCCCTCAGCAGTGGTACTGGTAACCGGCGCCTCCTGCTGACCAGCTACTCCCTTACCTGTCTCCACAACATCCAAATTCTTGTGCTGATGTCAGTAATGAGGAAGATATACAAAAATAGATTAGTGATTCAGTTAATCTCTACAAAATTGTTAAGAAAGGCAAACACAGTCAAATTGTAATTCTCTAAAATGGATCGCCTATAGTACTAGTTTTGAGTCCATTGACTATCGTTAAGTTGCCCATACTAATCCTAAAATCCCTATTCCAAATTTCCTTAAAAAAACTACATTTGGAACTGATGTATTGCAGTTAATGATCTTCTATTCTATTCTCAATTCTCAACCCCCTTCATGGACTAACTCAGTCTTCCTTTTTTGCAGTGCATAGGTGCATAATACACATTGCTGTGAAATAGGTTGGAACTGTATGAGCTACATAAACAAAGTCACAGAGAACGCTAACTCACTGATATCACTGATTCACTATGGTGACAGGAGGACAGAAGAGTCTGCAATTGCTTCTTAATAAATCAACCATAGTGAGTGCCAGTGATGAGTACAATTAGGTGGTGCTGAGCACCTGCCTAGCAGAAACTGGATCACATAAAACTAATTTTCTCAACCTAAACTAAACGCAACTTATCTCTGAGTGTGAGCTGCTATTCAAAAAACAAATTAGCATTGTAAAACACAAACACAAGAAATTATTAATACTCACTGAGCCCTGGAATCTCAGCACCGAGCAGGTCTAGCAGGTCCTTCTGCTGGTCAAAAATATCCCTGCTCTGACATGGCGCTGACTAGGGTAAAGGCTAGAAAAGAAACAGGAATAGGATGGAAAGGAAAGAAGAAATGAGGAAGTATGGGAAAGAAAAAAACAAAATAAAGGAGTAATTTAATTAGAAGGAAGGAGGATTACAAAGTTTACAGAGAGATTGAAAATTAGGCACAGCACCATAAACAGAGTTTGAAAAAAAGATGGCTGAGCCCATGAGAACCGGGTGGTTCTGTTTGCATGGGATTTGGAATGCGAGAAAGTACTCTGCATTGCATTGGATGGAAACAGCAATGCGAACAGGCACCGAACTCTGCATAGTGCAGCAGAGTTTTTTAGCCACTCTGCAGAGTTTCGCATAGGACTACTCCACGAACTACACCCAGGCATAGTAATTAAGAGATGGAGATTGTTATCCTCATCCTTTTTGCTCAGGAGCTGAGGGAGCCACTGTTAAATACTCCTTTGAGTGGGGCGGCGTTTGTTCCAGCTGCTTGAGAGAAATGCAATTAACTTGGCACAGAAGGGTGACAAAAGGCATGGGCTCTGATTCTGAGCTAAGCCAGATAGATATGAAAATTCTGGATGCCCTTTAGGATAGTGTCTTGGAACTTGCAGAATTGATATTCTCGCACAGGTTCCACCCCATTTTGATATGTCTCTGAACTTTGTAGGCCAAAGGGAAGCTGAATTGCACTCTAACGGGGTTTCCCCCATGTGTATAATGAATTGTCACTCCAGACAAAACAGTAAATCACACTAACTCTCCCTATGAGTGTAGACGAACATTATAAGGCCTACAACGGGGTCAATATCTAATCTTTCAGCATCCCTTCTGCACCAGGCTACCTGTTAGCAGTTAGCAGACTATGCATGGCAGCAGTCTCCCACATGCAGCCCACACACATGTACACATGCGTGTGCACATGTTCACATATAACTAGCCAAGTGCTCCTTACCCTTTCTGCTTCCTTATCCTAAGAGACAGACACTGGCAGTAAGGCTGGGCGGAGCAGGCTTAGTGCCTCTATGCGTAACTCTGCAGAGTTTGAAAAAAACTTTGTGGAGCTCCGCTCTGCTCCCTCCCTGCTCCCCCCCTCAAATACTTTAAAAATAATAAAAAAGAAGGCACTTAACTGTGTTTCTGCTGCCTTCCCTGCCTGGCCGCTCTCCTTCCTGCTCCTCGCCGCCTCGCTTCCTTCTTCATTGAAAAAAACACTACGTTGTACGTCTTGCTCATGCGTAGTGTTTTTTTTATGAAAAAGGACGCAAGAGGAGCAGGAAGGAGAGAAGCCAGGCAGAGGCGGTGGCAGAAACACAGGTAAGTACCTACTGTTTATTATTTTAAAGTATTTGGAAGGGGGCGGGAGTGGCTAACTCCACTCTGCCATGGAGTCGGAGTTTTGTCTATCTCTGCGTTCGCCACGGAGCGCGGAGTAGGCAAATCTCCGCAAACTCTGCTCGCGGAGCGGAGTTACCCGCCCAGGGTTAGTTAACACTCGCAGTCCATCTGCCATATTTTTACCATAGCTGGGCCACTTGTACTAAGACTCACCCACAGTAAAAAGTACAAAGCCGGGGGATCCATATAGCAAGAAATGTGGGTGTACTGAATGTGTGGAATCCAACTGCAACACATTGTTTTCTTAATATCATTACTGATCTACCTGGATAGGAATATTGGGACTTGGAACCCATTACTACCTTGGGGTGATGTGCCCTTCTGAAAATGATTACAATTATTATATTTCTCCATGTCCTGACCCATTCTGTGGTGGGCAAAAGCAAAATTTGAATGACGCTTAAACAGCCCAATGGATCAACACTTTCCCTCTTCAATTCTCTCTCTCTCTCTCTCTCTCTCTCTCTCTCTCTCTCTCTCGCTCTCTCTCTCTCTCTGTCTCTCTCTCTCTCTCTCTGCCATCATAGATCATCTCTAAACATTCTCAAAAAAAGGTTCATCCACCTCAGCCCCTTCCAAGAAAAATTCAGGGTGATCCATCAAGGGGGTGATGAGAAAAGAAAAACACATTTTTCTCATGCATTTTCAGTTAGCAGTAATTTTAGGAAGCATTGTTTGAAGAAATAGCTGTACAGAGTGACACTACATTTGGCAGAAACCTAAATCTTCATTCATAAAAATTCTTTTTGTGACTTGTTTAAATCTGTTAAGAGTTGTTTGAGAAAATAATGGTCAAAAGTTGGTGCTATCTAGATGGTTGGACCCAAGGGACTATCACTGCAATCAGGCGGTACAACAAACTAGAAAAATAGAGCATTCATATTGATTGAGAGGGCTTTTTCTAATTGCCCAGGACCGGGTGGGGACTGGGTAACATCAACAGAAATATTATGGCCACCATTTCAAGATATGAGTACCTTCTTCTTCTGCCCTGTAATTAAGAAAAAATCAAGTAAGGGGGACAGTATAGTGATAACTTGAGTGGAAATGCCTCTGGCTAATTTAAAAGAATTTGTTTTTTCATGATGCAGGTCTCCCAGCACACCTGCGAGAACCAGCAAGGGGTCCCATGAGGTATCTCAGGACTCTTGCGGGAACCAACATGGACGCTTGTGTGGTCCCACAGTAATGCACCAGTACCATGACAAAAGACGTTTAAAAAATGAGAGGTAGGCATCTGTGTGTTGGTGTATGTCTGTGGGTGGGTTGGCCAGCAATTGGGCACTGGATTCTGGTGGGTCGTTGTCTCCCCATGGGGGGTTGGGGCCAGGGATTGCTGCCAAAGGCCATGCCCTGTGACCAATTCCATGCCACACATGTAAGAAGGTGGAGTTGGGTGGGGTTGAGTGCAGGGCCTACCACAGCCTAAGACCTGTGGCCAACCCCACACCTCATGCATCCAAAAGTCATGAGCAGTGGGGCATTAGCAGCCAGGAGGGGTTGGGTGCAGGGACATGCACAATCAAAAGGTATCCTCAGTGAGTGAGTTGAGTGAATAGGATAATCAAAAAACTGAACAATACTAAAAAAAAACTTAGGCTATAGGTAGGTATGTTAATAAGGTCTTACTATAAGGAAAGACTTTCTTGTGCTATTTATTTTATTTTTTTAAACCCTGCATAATGTCTGATGCTTCTAAACATTGTAAAGGTTGAAAAATATAAACGAAATTGTCGAGGAGCATTGCCCCAGTCAATTACAATTTTGCCTATCTACCCTTTTGTTATTTAGGCAATATTCTGACCCTGATATGCATTCATTTATTTATGTAGTTTGGGCTGTTTGCCAACTTTGTGAATCCTTCAACAGGGAGATATACAATGAAATGTTCAAACACATCATGCCATATAGATGGCATGTGTAAAGTAGACAATAGTATAGACGGAGCCTCCAGAATTTTCCCTGTCTTGAATGTAAAATATTTAAAATTACAATGCGCCACTAAGGCATCAACAACAATGAAAGCGTCTTGTGTTGTTCTTAAACTAGCCTACGCAATGTACCTTTAGCCCAAGGCTACTGCTCACATATTGTTACAATTCCCCAAAAACCGCAGCCCTAGAGATCATGCTGTGAGATCTGATCAGATGCCGGCTGTATCTGCACAGGCAGGAAATACCATTCAAACCAAGATACCGTTACCATGCACACCACACCAGAGCTCATAAAGGCTTACTAAAAAAAATATACTTACTGGTCATTGAGAGAAATTACCTTTTTTCTGCCAGCATGGTTTTTTTTTGGGAGATATTTAACACTCTTCTGTTTATAAATGGAACAACATGTTTGAGTTAGTGGTCTCTGAGTTTTGTTCCCTAGTTTCAGAACAGGAATGTGCTGCCTCAAGCTGTTTGCCTTAAGTTTCAGATAATTTTTAAGGACTGTTCATTCTTACTACTTTAAAAAATGTATATAATAACATCTTTAAAATGAGTGTACTCAAACAATAAATGGATTTCCTTTGTACATGAATTATTAAGCGTAATATTTAATTAGACTCCAAACATTTGTTGAAAAAATGTGGTCTTCCCATTTTGGACCTAGATGTTGATACCAATTCTTGTTTGGCTAATGCAAACAATTTCCATCTTCTCTATTTCAGGATGAAAAGTCTGTACTATGACCAAATATGTTAAAAAATTTACATCTGAATTTTAGATTTGCTTTGCTCCTCTGGCGAGCCTTGCACCACTGATGGAAAGCCAAAGTAAATAAAGAAGGATCTATCCTGGAGAGGTGAATTTCTCAGTGAGTTAGAGAAAGCATTTACTACGTAGTTTATTGAAGGATGCGTGTGAGGGTTTCTTGATTTGTGAGGGAGCACACCCAACTTCTTTTAGCTGCCAATATATTTATTCCCAGCTCAGAATAATACAAAGGCAGAATTTGTGGGTTTTCATGCCACCAATATTGCACTTTTTTGTTTCTTTTTTTTTTTATTATTATTTTTTTATTTTTTTTGTACAATTCAGTGAGGCCAAATGCTTAAACAAAATTCATAACATACAGAAAAAGCCTTAAATCAGGGACATATACAAACATAAAGCCATAATGCAACATAGATAATCCGTAATTTACAGACATAAATCTAATACTAATCATTAAAATATATTACTATACCCAGTTAGCAATCGGCTCCCATATTGCAGCCCCCAGTTTCTTCCTTGCCCTACCTTTTTTAATTTATAAAGGGCGGTTTCCAAATTATACAATGAGATAAGCTTAGCCCTCCAATTAACAAATGACGGAGGTTCGGGGTCTAGCCACTGGGATGTTATACATAGCCTCAGAACCGCCATACATATAAACTTTAGGCCTCTATGCGGTACCAGTTTCCTCCCCGAGTCCATACCATGTTCTATCCCAAACAAAACCAAATGTGCAGTCAGAGAAATCGGTATGCCCAGAGACCCTAAAATAAAACATTCAATATCCGATAAAAGTTGATGGAGCGAGGGGCAGGAAAAAAACATATGTATCGAATCTGCCCCGTATAACCCACATCTAGCACATCTCGTCCCCCTTCCAGCCTTCCACTTTATGATCTTTGCTGGCGTATAATATAAATTAAACATAGCCATATAGACTTGACTTCTTAAACTGCCAGAAAGCAAAATAACATAAGCAGTCCTCCATACCAACTGAAGATCGATATTGGTCAATGACAGTTTTCCCTCCCACGTTGCTTCAAATTTACGGATGTCATCGGGCTCTTTCAAGATAATTTCTTTGTATATTTGCCCTATTTTAGATTTCTCTTTTATCAACTCCACTAACCGGATCTGAGACACCTGACAGTTCCCCCTTGCAATTTCAACCTGTAAAAAACTTCTAAGTTGCAGATATTTAAAAAAAATCAAACCTACCAACCCCGAATTTCTCTTGGAGTGTCAGAAAAGAGAGAATATTACCCATCTCTAATAGGTCCCCTATTACTCTTATATATTGCTGTGACCACCTCCTCATAACTGAATCATGACATACAGTGGGAGGCAGAATATACGAATCAAAAGGTGTATACCACGTAATGGTAGGGATCGCTAGTTGTTTCCTGAGCCTCTTCCATACTACATATGCTGCCTGAATAATCTTAAACCTAGTCTTTTTATAATAACTTGGCTCCAGGATTTTTACTAATAACCCTCGCGCCGAATCTCCCAAACACCATTCATAAATAGATGGGGAAAAAGCAGACTCCTGTACCTCAGTATTCCCAGATACCAACACACCCATAAATTGTAGCAGCGTAGCACAATAGTAAACGTAGAAGTTAGGAATAGCCAGACCTCCCCGTTCTACCGGCAGATATAACCATTTCATCGTCCTTCTAGAGCGCCGATACCCCCAGAGAAACCGTGAGCACATTCGCTCTATTCTCTTAAAAAAAAATATTAGGAAACATAATTGGGATCACCCGAAACAGATATAAAAATTTCGGAAAGATTGACATTTTTAAAACATTCCCCCTTCCATATAGAGATAGATGCAGCCTATTTAAACGCTCCAAAGTGTTATTTGATGATATAATCAATGGTTCAACATTAATCCTTGGTATATCTTGAATTTTAATAGAAATGAGCACACCTAAATATGTTGCCTCCGTGGCTACGTCCATCCCTAATGGAAAACCAACACTTTTTTGTTTCTTTAGAGGAATTGATAGACTCCTGCGCTGGTGCTGTTTATCAGCTTTCTGCGTCATTGGTTCATAACAACAGTAGGATCACAATGAATGTATGAAAGCAGACCCTTGGGAGTCTCTATTTCCACGGGTGTACAATTAATAATTGATGAAATCCTCACTGAATCCATTTCTCAATTTTTCCACTTTGTAAAGCAAACTTTGAAATTGTTATTCCAAAACAGTGAAGAAAGATGCAAAACCTTCTTAAGCAAAGTATAATGGGGCATAAAAAGGCTAAAGAATGTGTGGTAATACCTAATAATTTAGGATAATCTAAACAAAAAAATCTACAAGTAATACCATGGGCAATGAAATGTATCCTGACTATTTTAAAACAGAAGGAATTAAATGTATTTTCTATAAATGATAGATCTCATCAATAATTGGAGAGACATACTAGCTACAAATTATGTTCCAATTAAGTTGCGTGCGTGCGCACATACACGCACCCTTGCTTCTTATAGCACCCAGACACTCTCTGGAAGGGTGCTCTTCCCTCAAGAGCCAAAATACATACCAAAAAGGAAATGTGAAAACTTCCCTTTTCGTTGCAGACAGTGCAATAGGAGGCCCAGCACATTATTAAATGACAAAGGGGCTGCCTCTTTTAAGATCAAAGTGTTTCAAGAGGGATCACTGACATAATATCGGAATTAACAATATTATATAACAGAAATATTATGTTATAATATAAACATAATTTACAAACATATCAATTTCCTATCCTTGTAATGGTAAGTAGAAAAATATATATTTTTAAATATCTTTTCACATTAATATCTTTAAAAAACATATAAAATATTTTTTTTTATATATATGCGGCACTCTTTGCCTGAAAGGGTATTGTGTTGACATACTGGGTGCCCCTTTATGACTAGACAAAGCTAAACCTCTCTGAGGAGCTATGATGATAGTAAAGCACATGTCAGTGGTTGCTTTTGTTCATTCCAGGTTGGCTTGGATGGTATTTTACAAATCCAGAGCTGTAATACTGTGCCTGGAGTGGTAAAAGGCTTTTCTCATTTTACAGCTCAGCTTGGATGGCACTGTGCTAATCCTATGCTTAAAGACTTTGCTGTAGAAATGGCAAAATTCATTCTCCCTTTCTATGTTTGCATGGTTGGCATTGTGCTAATCCTATGCTTAAAAACCTTGATAGAAAAGCAGACATTTGAGGTGAGCAGATTCAGAGTGTCTCTGGTGATGTAGGGTGCTCTATACAGGAGCCACTCTTCACCTTAACTTGGGAACTACCAGACTTCTCTGCTTCTATTTTGCATATATATAAGTATATATATATATATATATATTACCTACTGGCGGTCGCCAGTAGGTAGTTATAGTTAGGACCCACTTACCATAGGAAAACCGCAACATTCTATTTTGAATAACATTGGCACCGGTCGACGAATCCTCGCGAAATTTAAAAAATAGGTGGGGCGCAGCGCTCCGCTCCTACCCTGAAAGTCTCGGGGGGATTCGTCAAGCGGGGGCTGAGATAAAAGGGGGGTCCCAAAACGCGTTTTTCCCATGCATTTTTCCATAGGACCTTTAGACACAGCTACAGCCCGAACGGCTGAACAGAGTTAAATGAAATTTGGCAGAGAGGTAGTCCTCAGGTCAAGGAAGTGCCTTTTGTAGGTTTGGTGTAAATCTGTTCAGTAGATTCTGAGAAAATAGCCTTTAAATCAATATATATATCTGAGCCAGTTCACGGTGCCCTTACGGTGCGCTTACCGTACGCGTTCGGTGACGTGCGCAAGCGCGATTCTGATTGGCTGTTAGATCTTAGTAAACATTCGAATCGGTCGAAACCAGGAAGCGGCGGCCGCCATTTTCTCTCTCGGACTCTGGGGGGGGATGAAAAACAAAGAGAATAAACATATAAAGGGACTGTTTAGACAGCTCCCAACCACCTAGGCTTGCTAACTGAGTCACCAAAGAACCAAAAAAAATCCAAACTCTCCCCACCCCGTGTGCAAATGGTGCCGGAAGGGCACCATTTGTGCATGTCATGTAAATTATTTATAATATAAACTAAATAGAAATGTTTATCTTTCACAACGAAGCGCATAATATGTCCTCCACGTGCGCTCGGTGCGCGAAGCGCATCGAGCGTACATGGCCCAACCACTGCACTAACTGCGTAAAGTGGGCGCGCGGTGCGCAAAGCGCACCGCGTGCTCACTGTGCGCGCACGGTGCGCGAAACGCACCGTGCGCGCACGGAACGAACTGCGTTAAGTGGGCGCGCACGCCACGAATGGCATAAAGTAACTTAGCATTTAAAAAACCGTACAAATTCACTGAAAAAACCATAGGTTTCACACACGTTATAGTTAGGAATTAGCATTTAAAAAACCTTGCAAATTCAGTGAAAAAACCATAGGTTTCACACAAGTTATAGTTAGCTGTACATTTCACTCGTAAAAAACCAATGAAATTTCACGTTATAGTTAGTGCAGGCAACTATAACTCACGCGACCGCAATCCTCTGCTGATGACATATGTGTCTTTATGAAAAAAAAATATTTGTAATATATGTATAGCTAAAATTTAATGGAAGAAGACATGGGTAAATAAGTGTCTAAATACAGTATTAGCATCAGCAGAGGATTGCGGTCGCGTGAGTTATAGTTGCCTGCACTAACTATAACGTGGAATTTCATTGGTTTTTTACGAGTGAAATGTACAGCTAACTATAACTTGTGTGAAACCTATGGTTTTTTCACTGTATATATATATATATTCACTGAAAAAAACATAGGTTTCAGGGACGTTATAGTTAGTTGGACATTTCACTCATACAAAACCAGAGAAATTCCACTGTTATAGTTAGTTGACATAGCTAAAACTCATGCACCCGCAATGCACTTCTGATGATGTCACATATTCCATCATTGATGACATGGTCAGTGACATCACTGATGACATCACTGATGACATCTCAAATGACATCAATGATGACATCATCCAGTGACTATGTGTTTCTGTAAAGTTTAAATATGTTTTATATATATATATGCCAAGGTGTATTGAAGAATGAGTGGGTGTATATGTGTGTGGATGGAGGATTTTGTAGGTGCATGACTGATTGTATAAGTGAGTGATTAAACATGTCTTACTGAATGCATGGGTTAGTGACTAAACTGTGTGAATGTCTGTATCATTCTATCTGTTGTTGTGTAAGCTGCTGCATGGGTTGGTCAGTAGCTACATGAGTGTCTATATGGGCTATTGATTGGTTGCCTGAGTATTTGTATGGGTGCCTGAGTGTGTGTGTGTGTGTGGGTGGGTGGGAGATGTGTGATTCTGTGCATAGATGTTTGAGCGGTTGATTCACTAGGTGTATGGGTTCAAGAGTACATGTGCAAACAGCTGTATGGGTGGGTGAGTGAGTATAAGGGTGTGTTGGTGAGAGAATGGATGTCTCAGTGGTACATGTCCAAGTAACTACATATGTAAAAGGCAGTGTATGTGAGAGTTGGAGTATATAAATGACTATACGTGAGAGTCAGTGATTGTGAGAGTGGCTGTATGGATGAGTGTGTACTTGTATCAGTGATTGTATAAGAGAGTAAGTATGTATTTGTTTCTGTTTAAATAAGTGATGTGTATAACTGTATAGGTCAGTAAATGGTAGTGTGATTGATTATTTGCATAACTGACTAGGGGTGTGAGTAACTCCATGGATGAGTGGTGGTGTGTGAGGGTCTGTATAGGTGTATGAGTGCTTATGATAGTGTTTTATTGATGAGTGACTGCATGTATGAGTGATTGTATGGGTGAATGAGTGGATGTGTGTCTAGACCTAGGAATCAGTGAGTGCGTATGTTGTAACTGGTATTGGTGTTCCAATGGTTTCGAAAGTGGTGGTCTGTATTATACAGTGGGTTTATCAAAGGTTATTTTAGAGTATGAGGAGGTGCATCCGATTTTCACGTGGATGATGTCATCAGTGATGTCGTTTGAGATGTCATCAGTAATGTCATCAGTGATGTCACTGACCATGTCACGAATGATGTAATATGTGACGTCATGAGCAGTGCATTGTAGGTGTGTGCGTTATAGTTAGCTTAACTAACTATAACGGCTGAATTTCTATGGTTTTGTAAGAGTGAAATGTCCAGCTAACTATAACGTCCCTGAAACCTATGGTTTTTTCAGTGAATTTCTAAGGTTTCTTAAATACTAATTTCTAACTATAACGTACCTGAAACCTATGGATTTTTCAGTGAATTTCAATGGTTTTTTAAATGCTAATTTCTAACTATGACATCCCTATTAAGTTCCCTTGAATCCTGAAGGTCCCTGGTGGCCAAGTAGCCCACCAGGTACATCCAGTAAGCGCCACAGACCTGCGTTTCAGAGAGGTGTTCTGAGCCCACGCCCCTTTTTTACACCATGCTGGAAACGTGGCTTCTGGCGTACTGCTGCTCAGTGGATGAAGTCCACTTGTGTCTTGAGGTCCTTATGACACAAGAGTACCTCATCGCCCCACCAGCAGTGTACCAGAAGCTGCGTTTGCAGAGTGGTGTAAAAAGGGTCTTAGCCTTAGAGCACCTCTCTGCAAGATAGCCCTGTGGCATTTACAAGAGGTACCTGGTGGACTAGTTGGCCCCAGGGACCCTCAGGATTGAAGGGTAATTAATCCCCCAACTTAAAACAGACCACAGGGCGCGTTTGAACTGTGGTTCAGGGAGGGGGCAGGGCCTGATGTTACAAGTGTTACATTTTTAGTGCCCCGGGGAGGTGTCAGTCCCCGGGGCATGTGGCAGGGCTCGAGCCCCCCACACAGGTTTAATCATTTTTCAAAATAAAAGCCCCAGGGTTTTGTGGTCCCTGGGGCTGCAGGGGGGCTCTGTGCCCCCGTGAATATTTCAGAAAAGCACCTGGTGGTGGTGGTCCCCTGGGCTTGGGAAAGGGGCCTTAGAGGCCCTGCCACAAATTAAGCAAGACCCAGGGGGTGGTGGTCCCTGGGGCTGCGGGAGGGCCGTGTGCCCTTCCGCATATTACACAGATTGCCCCGGGGAGGTGGGGGTCCTTGGGGCTGCGGAGGGCCCCGGCGGGCCCCCACTAATATTTGATGGCAATGCCCCTGGGACCTGGCCCAACCAGGGGCCTCAATTAAATGAAGCGCAGGGGCCCGCTCTTCATATTTTTTTAACATTTTGGCAGAATTCGCGACCCCGAGCAAATTTCGCCAACATTTTTACAAAAATGTGGGATCCCCTGAGCAGGCCTAGGGGGTCAGGGTGTTTCTACCCTGCCCCCTTTTCTTTTTTTTCCCCTTTGTTTTACTGTTTTCTTGTGACTCGGTTCCACAAGATTCCTGCCAACACTTCCTGGTTTGGAGTGTTGGCAGCCAATCACAGTGAAGCTCATGCTCGGGAGGGGTCGTGACTAGATATCGAAACATTTTCTTTTTCAAATTTCTCAGGATTACTGAACAGATTTACACCATTTAACAAAAAGGGCTCTTTCTGAAACAAGACCTACCTTTTTGCCAAATTTGGTGTAATTCCATCCAGCAGTTCAGGCTGTAGCTGTGTCTAAAGTTTCCTATGGAAAATTACATGGGGTAAACATGTTTTGAGACCCCCCTTTTTCTCAGCCCCCCCTTTGTCAAATCACCCCGAAACTTTCAAGACAGGAGCTGACTGGAGCGGGCCACTAGTTTTGAAAATTTTGCGAAGATACGTCAACTGCCGCCTAAGATATTGAGTAAACAAAAAACGCTTTTCCTATGGAAACTAGGTCCTAACTATAACTACCTACAGGCGACCATCAGTAGGTAATATATATATTACCTACTGGCTAGTTATAGTTAGGACCCCTTTTCCATAGGAAATCCGCAACATTCTATTTTGAATAACTTTGGCGCCGGTCGACGAATCCTCGTGAATTTCTCAAAATAGGTGGGGCGCTATGCTCCGCTCCTACCCTGAAAGTCTCGGGGGGATTCGTCAAGCGGGGGCTGAGATAAAAGGGGGGTCCCAAAACGCGTTTTTCCCATACATTTTTCCATAGGACCTTTAGACAGGGCTACAGCCCGAACGGCTGAACAGAATTACTAGAAATTTGGCAGAGAGGTAGTCCCCAGGTCAAGGAAGTGCCTTTTGTAGGTTTGGTGTAAATCTGTTCAGTAGATTATGAGAAAATAGCCTTTAAATCAATATATATATATCTAAGCGCGCTACGTGCGCGCTGGGTGCGCGCACCTCGCCGTGCGCGAGCGCAATTCTGATTGGTTGTTAGATCTTAGTAAACATTCGAATCGGTGGAAATCAGGAAGCGGCGGCCGCCATTTTGTCTATCGCATAAAGAGGGGGTGATAAACAAAGGGGGAGAACTTGAAAAGGGGGCAGAGTGGGTAGAAATAGACCCAGTAGGCATTGTAAGGGGGTCAAAGTAGGACCTTGTAGGGCAAAAAAAAAGATTAATATTTTGTTAAAAAATATCGCCGAGTGCGCGCACCCAGCGCGCACGCGAAAAAAAAACTTAATAAAACAAATTAAAAAAAAATCGCATTTAAGTGTTTAGATATAAGGTGGCTCTAAAAAGAGCCCTTGTGTTTATTGTTTGTTTTTTGGTACCTACAAGTAAGTACCGATGCAGAGTCTGAGGTTTAAGAGGAAGACTCTGTTGCCTTCATCAGTGAAGTGCACACCATCTCTTCTATAAATGTCTTGCATGTCGTAACGCAAGTTGTTGTGGTAAATGGAACCCATACCATAGTCTCTGAGGAAAGCAGAAATAGATTTGTTGACGTGCTTCCTTGCTTTGTCAATCTGCGGACAAAATTGGTTGGACCAGTTCCACTTTTGCCTTTGGCATATGTTAGAATATACAAAGGCAGTTTGTGGAAAAAGCGACATCAATTGCACAAAGGTGTCCTTAATAAGCATTTCCAAACCTACCCCAGTTAAAGTGCCTAGATCATTACCACCACAGTGCACAATAATAAGGTTAGGCTGTGGGAGATGTTGAAAGGTTTTCACCAAAGGCATTAATTGGTGCCACTTTAACCCTCTCTGACCAATCCATTTGATGTCTACATTTGGCAAAGCAAGGTCTCTCACCATACCTCTTTTCTTTTTTTTTAAAGTTTTTTTATTAATGTTCCACAAACCGGCCATTACAATAAATCACAAACATAAAACAAATTAAGTCACATATATCTCGTACAATCATATCAGCTTGTACACGTTAAAGATCAAAATAATCTTTTAAAGGGCGCCAAATTCTGAGGCCTAAAAGTCTTTTGCGAGGTTTTTTTAACAAATATATACTAGTTTCAATGTTATACAAATTAAATAACTTAGATCGCCATATATCAAAACTCGGGGCTTGAGGTTGTAGCCAAGCAGTTGCGATGGATAGACGAATTGTAGCAGCAATAATGAAAAGAAAAAAACGAAACTCAAATAGAGGATGCCCCACAGTAATTTCATCCTCTATGCCCAATAGAATTAACTTTGGTGAAAAAACTACAGGTTTCCTAAGAATATAACCAAGAAAGTTTGAAATTTGATTAAAAAAAGATGTTAATGATGGGCATGAATAAAAGACATGCACTAAGTCGGCTTCACTAGCTTTACAGCGAAAACATTCACCAGAGTTAGCATATAAAGGTGAGTTACCCCATTTCATCATCACAGCCGGAGTGTGATATAAATTAAAAATGGTTTTATATAATTGCGTTTTTAATGATGCGGAAAAGAAGATAATATGGGCCATTTTAATAGACTCTTGAACATTAATGGGGGAAGATGTTAACCTGCTTGACCATTTCTGATTAGTTTTATCAATGTCATCAGTACGATATGTTAATAAATGTTTATAAATAGTTCCAATCGGCGGTTGTACCCTAATAGCATCAATAACATCATTTGAGGACAGTGGTGTGGTGTGTTTATGTAAGAAATCCCGAATCTGTAGAAATTTGAAGAATTGATTATTATCTAGATCAAATTGTGTTCTAAGTATATCGAAAGAGAGAAGTGAACCATCAGTAAAGACGAAGTCGCCGAGACATGTGATACCTTTGGAGTACCAGTATCGTGCTACTACGTCACCAAAAATTGGCGGCAATAAGTGTGAAGCCCTGAATGGAGTATATATTGTAAATTTAGGTATATTACACATTTTCCTGACACTTTTCCATGTAATGAAGGCAGATATAATGGTTTTGAACCGTGTGTGTTTGTAATAACTGCTATCAAAGTTAGAGATCAGACAGCTTTTTGCAAGTGAACCAAGAGTGATATGGTAGATCGAGGGATTTTCTGCCATATTAGATATTTCATCTCCAGTCAGGAGGATGCGCATTCTTAAAAGTAAACAGGACATCTGGTAAAGGGCAAAGTCCGGTACTCCCCAACCCCCCCGAACAAGAGGGAGGGTCATATAGCGTGAAGCTCTACGAATTTTTCCTGGGGCCCATAAATATTTTTCACAAATTGATTGTAGCTGGCGAATTTGGGGCCTAGGGATTAATAACGGAACAGCACGAAAAAAATAAAGTACTCTGGGTAATATAATCATTTTAAGTAAATTAACTCTGCCAACCAAAGTAAGATGTAAACTCTGCCAAGATTCCAGTGCATGTTTTGATTTGTCCAATATATCAGTCCAGTTGGTATTAAGGAGTTCCTCCAAATTAGGCCTAATCTTAATGCCCAAATAAACCACTTCTTCCGTAATCCTATTGTCGAGTGCAAGAGTTTGATCTGTGCACAGACATTGTGTTTTAGATTTGTTGAGTAGATACCCAGAGTATTTCCCAAAAGATTCGGCTAACAATTCGATGGAGGGTAAAGCCATATTCAGATCAGATGTAATAACGGCTATGTCGTCCGCGTACGCGAGAACCTTATACTTTACGTCATGAGCTATAAAAGGGGGAATCTGAAGGTTAATCTCGAGCATCTTAACAAAGGGATTAATATAAAAAGCAAAAAGAATTGGAGAACACGGACAGCCTTGTCGGGTCCCTCTACTGATCTGTACCTCCTCAGATTTAAAGCCCATAGCACAAATCCTTGCAGTAGGAAACTGATAAAATATCTGGAGAGCCCGGAGAAAATTAGAGCTAAATCCCAAGCGAGTCATGACCTCCCATAAGAACCTCCAGGATACGCGGTCAAACGCCTTCTCGGCGTCGAGCAGGGCAAGACCCAAGGGTCTGGACTCAGCCTGCGCGACGTCGAGAAGTGCGATGACCCGATTGATATGATCTACCGTACCACGCCCCGGCACGAAACCGTGTTGCTGTAATGAAACCAATCCTGCAACGATAGGGGCCATGCGGTTTGCTAATAATTTCGCATATAATTTGCCATCACAGTTTAGCAGCGAAATCGGACGGTATGACCCGGGTTGGTCAGGGGGCTTCCCCTTCTTCGGGAATATGACTATATGAGCTGCGGCCCAAGAATCAGGTGGAGTGCCCAACCTAGCTGCCTGAAAGGTGATCAGGAGGTCGAGACGAAGTTCCTGAAAAAAAATCTTATAAATCTCTGATGGCAGGGAATCGGGGCCCGCAGCTTTACCAGAAGGTAGGTTAAAAACTGCACGCTCAATTTCATCATCAGAGAATGGAAGATCCAATCTTTCTGCGGCGGCAGGGTCAAGTCTGTTCCATCCTAAAATAGGAAGTCCCAGATCAGATGGGATATCATCAAAGTCCGGCTGGCTATACAGTTCAGAGTAGAATTGATGAAAAACTTTCATGATAGCCAGAGGATCTTGGATTAGTACCTGTTGGTCATTATGGATAGCCTTGATATTGGATATTTGTTTTTTCGCCCGGATCCTTTGAGCTAAGCATCTCCCAACTGTTTCACCATATTCATACATCTGTTTCCTGTAAAGTTGATATTTAAGCGCTATTTCCTGGGTCCAAACGAGATTAATCTCAGCCTTGCAACGAGCTAATATATCAAGGCTATACTTGGGATCTGTGGCGGCCTGTAAGTTAGTTATGAGATCCAATTCCGCTTTCTGTAGATGAGTGTATAACTGCAGCAGATTTTGTTTGCGCAATTTTTGTAAATGAGACGCAAAGCTAAGGACTTCGCCTCTAAAGCAAGCCTTAAAGGAGTCCCAAACTACAGCGGGTTCTGCTGAGCCACGGTTACGCTGAAAGAAATCTAAGATCCACTTTTTCATATATGACACAAAAGAAGTGTCTAGCAAACGCTTCCTATCAAAAGTGAAAGTTTTATTGTGTCGTATGGTGGTAACATTAGAAAAAGAGATGGTTACCGGGGCGTGGTCGGATAGCAATCTAGGGTAAATTTGAATTTGGCAATGGGAAGCCCAGGCAACGGGGATAAGAAAATAATCCAACCGGAAAAACTTGGTGTGTGGAGAGGAAAAAAAAGTGTAGCCGGGTGTCTGAGGATGTAAGAAATTCCATCCATCTACGAGGCCATGGTCCGCCATCAAATTCTTTAAAGCCTGGAAAACCTTGGGTTTACGACCCCGATATGGGGATGAAGGAGGGCCTGCCCAATCACTATCTAAATGGATATTGAAGTCCCCACAGCACACAACTGGTGAAGGCCATAGAGCGAGCTCACCATTTAAAAAATTAAAGACATTAGCATCATCCACATTAGGGCCATATATTGTGCAGAGGGTAAAGCGCTTGTTGCCAATTAAACATTCAAGAATTGCCCATCTACCTTGTGTATCAGCTGAAATCCGTTCAGTTTTAATTATAGAGGGGCGAGCGAGGATAGCCACTCCCCGTGTTGTATCCGATTGTTTAGAAGTAACTAACAAAATATACCCCAAATCATCTAGCTTCTGTCGTACCGACCATGAAATATGTGTTTCCTGAATACATACTATGTCAGGATTAATAAGATTCAACTCCCTTTGCATCTTCCTGCGTTTTTCATATCGGTTAAGACCACACACGTTATACGTAACAATTTTTAAATTCAAACTAGCCATTAAGTTGGAAACCTATGAGCCCTTTAATAAAGTAAATCAAAACTTGCCTAAATAACAAAACATAGAAATAAGAAGAACGGTTGCAGAACATATTATTTTTCCCCCAATTTCTCCCTTCACCCTCAACCCAATCCTCCCCCCCCACCCCAATCTCAACCCCCCCCCCTCCCAACCTACCCACCCAATAGTGAGGCGTTGGGACCGTGGTCCTGGTGATGGAGAGCTGGAAGGACTCACCCGCGGTGCCCCCATACACTAAAGTAAAGACAAAAGTGGCAACGTGGCTACATAGTATAGATTACAATCTTAATCTTAATCATAGTGCTTTCTTCAGCCCAGAGGTGCTAGCTGTTGCAAAAATTCCTCAGCAGCTATTTCAGACAGAAATAATTGGTTTCGACCCTGCGCCACCACCCTTAATTTAGCCGGGTTCATTAAGAACGCCTGTGCCCCCTTGGCCTGAAATCTAGGGATTAGTTGACGCAAATGCCATCGACGGGAAACTGTTTCATGGGAGAAATCGGGTCTGACAAAAAAGTGGATCCCCTTAGCCAGTCGCTTACTGTTGGGGCGAGCTAGGTCAAAAACAGCATCTCTTGCTAAGAAGTTATTCATAGAGATCAAAATGGCACGGGGGTATTTAGGATCTGAACCTGCCGGGGTAGTTTGTTGTTTTTGATGGAAAGGGAATCGATGGGCTCGCTGGATCTGAGTCCCCCAGTCCCATTGAGAGAGGTCCGGAAAAGCCTCGGTGAACAGTTGAATTATGAATTGTCTAGTGTCATCTTGCTCCACCCCCTCCGGAACACCCAGCACGCGTAGATTATTGCGTCGCATTTGGTTTTCGAGCTCAGACAGTTTCCAGGTAACATCGTCTTTTTGTTTTTTGAGAGCAGTCACCATATCTGTCTGCATAGTTAATGCATCTTCCAGAGCAGAGATACGGTTCTCAGTCTCATTAACTCGGATACCCATCTCCGCAGTTGATTTATTAATACGTCTGATAGCATTTTGGAGTTTGCGACAAGCATTTTGAGTTCTGGCGTTCTGGCGTTCTCCAGACGGGTCTCCGCTCTGTGTGAAATCATTGTCTCATGAATCATTTCTAAAGTTATAGGTTTAGAGGGGTCCGATGGTTTAGAAATAATTGTACTCACAGAGTCTGCTCCTTGACTATTGGAGGTGGGGTTCGCTGCGGAGAAAGAATAATCCCATGCGAGATTTTCATCCAGCTCCAGATTCTCTCCCGGCGTTTCAATTTTATTATCTGATGGAGTATCGCCATTATGCCACCCGACCCCACTTTTATTATTTCTGCGAATAGTCCCAGGAGTCTTATGAATGGACCGAACCACGTCTTCTCCTCTAATTACAGACTCTGCCCACTCTCTACCGATCCCTTCTTCATCCGAAGTGGTGGATCCGTCTGATAGTGAAAAAAAATTATCAAATAGTTCATTATCCATGTTATGAGCAGTCTGCGCCATGCTTGGCCCATCTTGAGAAGCCAAAGACTGCGAGGCTTCATTAAATTTGGGAGAAGGAACTACTGGACCCAGAATGCATCCTGCTAAACCATCCAAAACGCTTACAGTCTCACCCCCAGCTTCTGATCCATTTCCAACACACTTACTGTGATCAGCCTCCGATGTATTCAGCAAGCCAACCGCTTCCTTGGGGTGAAAGATGGGATCTGAAGTCTGTTGATCCCCACTGTCACCCGCTCTATTCAGGGACTGTGTCACCGCCTTCGTTGGAACTTTTGCGAATAGCGGGGCTGTTTTCCCAGCACTGGATGGCGTGGTAGCAGGCAGAGAGCCCCTAGGGGCAGAGGCCCCCACACGAGGTGACAGACCGGGGCCGGGGGGGCCGGGGGGGCCATTCAACCCTGCGCCCCCTGCCGGCGTCCGTCCGCCAGAGATAGATTCAACAATCCCAGCCTGCCTGTTAGCTCCGCGGGACTTCAGGTTCTTCGCAGGAGCCTTCGGGGCGGCTTTCGGAGGCATTGGAAAACCGTGCAATACAGCGCCGTTCTGAAAGAAGTTGCAGGGCGCGAGTCCGTAAAAAAACCAGTCCCGGTATAAGGGAAGGAAACGCCAAGATCCCCCACGAAGCCAGGTAGATGTAAACGCGACTGAAAGTATTTTCATTGCCAAAGGAGGCAGCGATTAGGCGCATTAACAATCTTTTTACATCTTCTGTAAAATATCCAAACGCTTATCCAGACGCTGCTCGTAGCATGACGATAAGGGGAGATCACCGCAGGGAGTGCCGTCCAGCTCACTCGGCTACGAGGTCAGCCGCCATCTTGCCTCTGCCACAGTAGAGTCTACTCCTAAACCTGTCTACATTTGGCAAAGCAAGGTCTCTCACCATACCTCTTTTCTCTGCAAATTTTTCACTCCAGAAGACATAGCTATGTCCTACAATCCACACTGTGAACATCTTCAAAGGAGATCTGGATGCACTCAGGAGGTGTAATTCAGTAGAATGGTAAAAAGAAATGAAAGACAGTTTGGAAATGGAGGCATACATATTTTTTTATAGAAAAAAAGAACTGATTGGCTGTTTCATACCATTCTACACTAAAAACTAGGCTGTATGTGTAAAATAATAGAAGCATGTTTTGTATTGGTACAGAAAAATGTGTTACCAAAGAACAGTACTGTGGATTTGCTGTAAGGTTTGAAAAGTCAAGCACTCTTGCTCTGTGGAATTGAAACATTGTGTGGCGAACTTCTGACCTAACTCCACACAGCAGTGTTCCATGAGCTGTTGCTATGGTAGCAGGCAGAAGTCAAGTTGGGGGAAGGGAACTAGGCAGAAGTCAAGTAGGGGGAAGGGTACTTTTGGAAAAGGGTTGGTTTTCAACCAATAGAAATGTGTGATTACATTTGAAAAAAAGGGGGAAGCAGTGAGATTTGAAATTAACATGTATATGTGTGGAAAAAGAGAGGGAAAGTTTGCCATTATCTGGTTCTGCTGAGTGGAGAGAGGTGTAGAGAACAGAGGTCCTGGCTCTGATAATCTGCTGTTTGAGTGCCACATTTCTATCACAACTAACTAATTATAAAGGTGAGGTTAGAGTTTGAGAGGAGATGTATATGGTAAATTAAGAAATGAATAATAGAAATGTAATTCTTTTTGTTGAAGTTGTGTTTATTATTTTCTGTTTTGGGAGAAATTTAAATGTGAGGAACATGTAAAATAATATGGACTATGTTTAATTGCAGTCTCTCAAAAAAAAAAAAAAAAAAAACCTTGGGTGCGCGCAGGGTGCGCGCACCTCAAATAAATTTCAAAAAAAAATTCTAAAAAAAAAATTTGTTTGTTTAAGTTTATAAGTGGCTCTTAAAAGAGCCCTTGAGTTAATGGAGGGAAACAGGAAGAGAAAAACGCAAAAAAAGAAAAAAACATCTATGGCCTAGTGCACGGATGCGCATCAAATTTTCTCTGAAGGAGATCAAGACTGGTCTCCCCCACAGAAATAAGAGAACCGCAATCAGTGCACCGTGTAGACAACCTCGCCAAACAAGGTGGACCAACAAGAGGTAAAGAAACAGGTGAAGGCACCATCGCAGTTGAAGTGCTCCCCTGAGCTGCCGAAGATGTGCTCGGCTGAGCTGCTGCTGATGTCGTCGGCTGAGCAGGTGGAGGGTTTTCTCCAGAAGCTCGACGATAAGAAGCTGGATGCATTTTGTAAACATGTCTCAACATAGTGTGAATGCTAAAAGAATATTTCTTGTTAGGATTCCCACGAGATAAGACTTTTTTACAAAGTATACATGTAACTTTCGGTGCATTTACCTTTTTCTCATTCTCTGGAAAAGTGAAAAACTGCCATATAAAGCTGTCTTTCTGCTTCCTGTTCCTCTGCCTCTCAAGAGTGTCCTGTTCACTGTCTGAAGTAGGTTGCTGTTCAGCCATTGTCTCTCAACAACAGAATAGCTCCTTCTCCAAAGGAATCAGAACTAATAATGAGGGGAGTAGGTGAGGTTTGGGAAGAATCTGGAACAGAAAGTACTACAAACCAATCAAAAGTGATGATTCTTGATCACATGACTTGCCATGAGGGGATTGGGTGTGGTATTGAAACAATTAGAAACTGAAAGTAATGATAACCAATAAGAAATATTGTTTTATTATGTATAAACCCGAGGTGCGCGCACTGCGCAAGCTCCGAGCGCGCACCCCGTGATGACGTATGCACGAACGCGTAAGCGCGCAGGTGCATACGTCATATACGCGTACCTAGCGCGCATACGTTGAACACGCGTATACGCGACCGTTATTGCGCATATTTTTAGCGTATGCGGAAGTAAACAGCGTCGAGGGCGTAGGACGCATGCGTACGTACGTACGCATACGTACTGGGTGCGCGCTCCCAGCGCGCACCATTAAGTATATTTGCGTACGTAAATAACGTACGCCGGAATTCATAAAAAACTTACGAAATAGTACTAGGTGCGCGCTCAGAGCGCGCACCCCAAGAATTTATTTAAAAAAAAAAAGCGGACATAAAATAATTAAAAAAATTAAATAAAAAAAAAATATCCAAATTGAATTTTTTTAAACAATAATTTATAAAAAAATACAGATAATATATAAATGAATATATAGTAATTTTATTTAAATAAATAAAAATATCTTTAATTAAAAATACATAACTTAGCATATAAAAAACCATACAAATTCTCTGAAAAAACCGAAGGTTTCAAAAACGTTATAGTTAGGGATTAGCATTTAAAAAACCTTGCAAATTCACTGAAAAAACCATAGGTTTCACACACGTTATAGTTAGGAATTAGCATTTAAAAAACCTTAGAAATTCAGTGAAAAAACCATAGGTTTCACACACGTTATAGTTAGGAATTAGCATTTAAAAAACCTTAGAAATTCAGTGAAAAAACCATAGGTTTCACACATGTTATAGTTAGCTGGACATTTTACTCGTAAAAAACCATTGAAATTGCCCCGTTATAGTTAGTTCAGCTAACTATAACTCGCGCGCCCGCAATGCACTGCTGATGACGTCACATATTACATCACTCATGACATGGTCAGTGACATCACTCATGACATCACTGATGACATCTCAAATGACATCACTGATGACAACATCCTTGTGATAGACTGGCAGACCTCCTCTCACCCAAATATAACCTTTGATACACACATACAAAAATAGAGACTAAAATTTACAAAAGAATGGACATACCAATAACAGTTACAACAACCTCTTCAGTAATTCTAAGATCCACATACACATCCATTCATTCACCAACAGTTCAATACAGTCACTCATACATGTACTCACTTATCATATGTACTCATACACCTATACATCCTGTTACACAATGCCACTCATCCATAGAGCTACTCACACACATAGTCACTCATGCTAATAAAGAATCAAACATACATTTACTTGCATATACAGTTATACACACACCACCACACTTACTTCTACAGAAACTTACACATACTTAGTCTTTTAAACAATCACTTATAGAAACACATACTTATTCATACAGGAACTCTTTCAATCTCTCAATCTCACATATACTCACTTATATACACCAATAGTCACATATACTAGTTTAAAACATATGTAGTTACTCATAGAGACACTATTGAGACAGTCATTCACTCACTAACACACCCATACACACACTCATCCACCCATGCAGTCCTGCACACATGCTCTGATCAACACATACAAACAGTGAGTCAATCATTCATGCACCTATGCACTACGTAATACCCCCCACCGAACCATGCAGACACTCAGACTGATACTCAAAAAACCAACTAATATCCTATATAGACACCCATGTAGATACTCACCAACCCATGCAGCCACTTATACACAAAGTGAGAGACTGATACAGATATTTATATATTTAAACATTACTCACTAAGCCATGTATTCACTATGATACACTTAATCAGTCAGTTACACAATCAATTTTTCAAAAATAAATCATCCATTTAGACAGTAATATACCCATTTATTCTTCCATCGACCTTGAGATAAACATATATAAAACATATTTATTTTTCAGAAAAACACACATTCACTGGATGGTGTCATCAGTGATGTCATTTGAGATGTCATCAGTGATGTCATGAGTGATGTCACTGACCATGTCATGAGTGATGTAATATGTGACGTCATCAGCAGTGCATTGCGGGCGCGCGTGTTATAGTTAGCTGAACTAACTATAACGGGGCAATTTCAATGGTTTTTTACGAGTAAAATGTCCAGCTAACTATAACATGTGTGAAACCTATGGTTTTTTCACTGAATATATACATATATATATCTCTAATCGCAGTTTCTGACAAATTGTCAGAATCTGCGATCGGATTTTGTTGAAAGGAGTGCCCACCGGCTGAGATACTTGTTGTGGAACTGGATGAATGGAAGGGCCACAATGAGAGGTCCGTCTCACCCGTGAGATGAACTTGCAATCAGCCAGGGTTTGCCGAAGGGATTTCCCTAAGCACGACGTGCTGCTCAACATTGACTTGAAGGCAAGTAACGAACCGTAGAAAAAGGGGTGGTAGCGGAATTCCCCTTTTTTCTGTGACCATTTGTATGCAGCCGAAATATGGCACTAATCCGAATAAAGGCAATCAATGCATCGTTGGGACTCAGTTTAAATCGGGTGAAGTTTTGCCAAAAGCATCATCGGAGAAACTAAGCATTTTAAGACATTATTTGAGGCATTATGGTCATTGTGGTCCTAGTAATGGCAGAGTACAACATGAAAATGCTGGAATAGAAATATAAATAAAAGGAAGAAATATCTGACTTACAGAGGAATTATTTCGAAAATGAACATTAAATAAAATTCACCATTCCTGCTATGTGAAAGGATAAATATAAAAAAACTTGTATAAACGGACTGCCTCTTTAAACCGAAAACATGGACATTAGTCCTTCTTCGATGTTGAAGTTACGTTATTTAAAAAGCTAACAAACCCACCGCTGATCTGTGGCATATGATTAAGAGGTGTTTACTTCGAAACGCGTTATGCTGTTTCCTGCCTGATAATAAAGAATTTGAAAAGTACGATGGTGTGGCCTGTTGCACGTAGCTGAATGGTGCGTGTTTTTTAGAGGAATATATATATATCTATATTTATATCTAATGTGTGTCTGAGACAAAGTAAGCTCCTGACCTCTGTTCTCAGGAGACCATATACCCCTGACACATCCACCTACTCATGCACACAACCATTCACACACTCACTCACCCATATAGCCCTTCACACATGCGCTCAGGTACCCATACAACCACTGACTCACCTACTCACCCATCAACACAGACACTCAGACACCCATACAGGTACTCAGTCAACCAATCACTCACCCATACAATCACACACATACCCACTCACACACCCATACAGACAATTAGGCACCAACTGATAGACTGATACAGACATTTGCATAATCAGTCACTCACTCATACATTCACTGAGACACCTAATCACTCACTTATACAGTCATACACTCACGGAATCATTCATACAGATACTCACATACCCACTTATTCACCAAATCACAAAACAAACTCAGTCACTGGATGATGCCGTCAGTGATATCATTTGACATGTCACAAGTGATTTAATCAGTGAACGCAACCGACCATGTCATGAGTTATGAAATATGTGAGGTCACAAGCAGTGCATTGTGCATAGTGGGGGCGCGAGTTACATTTAGCTCCGCTAACTATAACTGCTGAATTTCACTGGATTGTACGAGTGAAACCTGAGACTATCCATAACCTCCCTGTAACCTTTTGTTTTTCATTATATATATATATCACCTGCTTCGCCTCTGAACAACCAGTTTCTCTGGAACTGACGAACGCGGACCCACTTTATGGTGCAAAACTAATTTATTTGTTACCCGGCACAGCCGCCATAACGCGTTTCGGCCTCCCCATAGGCCTTGATCACATGACGCATTGCGTAGTGCCTTACCAAAATTTAAAGTGCCAGTGCCACACTGGTGATCTCACACATTGCTACATCATAGACATAGAAGATAGATGAGAAAATTCCAACTGAATACAGAGTAAATTTACATCATACAGGTAAAAATGCACACTTATTGGTTCAAAAATCAAAATCACTCAAAATTTCATAGTTAAAAAAAATAAGATAAATAATACCAATGCATTTAACAATTTGATTTGAGTCGTATTAATTACAACATTTCTCTATATCCTGCAATTTTAAAACACAATAAAAATCAAAATGCTATAGAGTGCTAAAAAAGTCCATACGGTAAAAGTCACATCTCCATGTCAGTAGATAGATGAATTTACCATGAGCATCAATACATTACACTCTTTCACTGGTTTTTATTGAAATAGTGTCTGCTGTACTATATATTTATACATATATATATATAGAGAGATATATGGTCTAACACTCAGATAAAAAGTATATATATATACATACATATATTACCTACTGGAGGTCGCCAGTAGGTGGTTATAGTTAGGACCAAGTTTCCATAAGAAGAGCATTTTTTGTTTTGTTTATAACTTTGGTGTCGTTTGATGAATCTTCATGACATTTTCCAAACTAATTCTTTGTTCATATCAGCTCCTCTGTGGGAAGATTGGGGGTGATTCGTCAAGGCGGGGCCAAGAAAAAAGGGGGGTCCCAAAACGTGTTTTCTCAATGTTAATTACCATAGGAAATTTTAGACAAGGCTACAGGTCGAACGGGTGAACGGAATTGACCCAAATTTGGGAGGGAGAAGGGTCTTGGTCTAGAAAGCACACTTTTGTTTATTTGGTGTAAATCCGTTCTGTAGTTTTGGAGAAATATCGCAATTTACAGATATCTATATTTGGGAACTCTGCCATCTGATTGGCTGAGGCGTTACGAGCACGAGCTTGCTGCTTAATGGTTGTGAGCGCTGCGAGCGGTTGCAACTAGAAAGTGTTGGCTGCCATTTTGTGATTCCATTGAAGCGAGTAAGGGGGAAAAGGGCGAAAAGAGTAGGAAACAGGAGGATAGGAGCACTGTACCTCTGTGGGGGAGTGCGAAGTGAAGTAGTCACACCTACCAGTCTGAAAGTGCAGTGTTGCTCATAGTGACATGGTGCTGAGATGAGATGCTGCTACTGTCGGGTATGAAACCTAGAGCCTAAACTGGGAGGTCATTGCTGTAAAGTGATGTGCTGTGGTGTTTGTAGGATACCTGTGGAAGTAGCTGAGCTCTACCGTGCATTTATACTACACCGGAAGTGGGAAGCGAAGTACTACGCCTACCGGTGTGAAGACTCGGGGATCAAACCGAGCTGATTGTTGTAAAGTGATGGGCTATGGGCGCTGTAGCATACTGGCTGCTGTAGTACAACTGTAAGTAGTGTTAGTATGCGTTTATACTATACAGGGAATGGGAAGCGAACTACTCACCCCTACTGGTCTGAAGACTCGGGGATTAAACCGTGAGCTCATTGCTGTAAAGTGATGTGCTCTATGTACTATTTCAATGTAAGTCATAGTACAATGTTAGTGAGTAATGATACTATAATGTAAGTATGTAATGTTAGAATGTAGGACTGTCATGAGGGGAATCTTGGGGAGTTTGTACACGGTGCTGGAGAAGACGGATGCCATGGTGTCTGGTCCTGTTGGTGGCTGTTTAAGCTGTCTTCTTTTCCTGCAATAAATCTACTTATCGGATCCACTGCTGTCTTCCTGTTCACTACATAAATTTGGCGACGAGCGGGAGAAGGTGAAAAGAAGGCAGCACTCACCAAGATTTTGCGCTTGCTTGCGTTGTGCTGAAGACCCGTTTTCTTGGTGAATCTGTTTCTACTCATCCCAGGGTCATGTGCTGAAGAACCGTTTTCTTGGTGAATCTGTTTCTACTCATTCCAGGGTCGTCGGCTGATCGAACTACGTGATCCTACTTCTGGTAGGATTTATATTTTTTGATTTTGGGCTTCAACTGCCTCTTCTCTACACTCTGGTTGCGGTACCACACGTGTGCAAGTAGTGTTAGTATGCGTTTATACTAATTCTGTAGTTATGCATTAGACAAAGCATCATGGTCCCATGGAGCGCCACCTCCCAGGTGCAGGTCATACAATGTCCCGGGGTGTGCAAGTGCGGGACATTTATGTTTGCTATTACAGGGCGGGAGCATTGCTTGCACCCTGTGATAGTAAATTCTTGTTTGCCTCATTAAAGCGAGAGGAGGAAAACCTCATGTCGTTTCAATAAAGCGGAACCGGATGGTAAAAATGGAGAAGAAAAAAAAGAAGCGGGGTCTCACACGTTCATTTAAATGAGCCCACTGGTGGGTAATGTTCCGGGGCCAATCCTATTATTATATTGCGGGGTGTCTGCAGCACTGGGGATCTTAATCTCACATGTAAATTAGGCGCGGGAGGGCACAAAGACGTTTTGCAGACTAGGGGATCAACACCTCCCCGGGTATTGTTTACTAATTGTTCGGGGGGCTTCGAGGCCAACTCAAGACCAGGGATCGGCAACCTCCGGTGCTTTATTTTAATATGCAGGGTGGGCCTCGCCAGTCCTTGAAGCCTCGGTGGCCCTAGGCAGTGTCTTATTATTTCTGAAATCACACGGGCAGTACTCATGGTGTTATAAAGTGATACACTCATAGAACTCTTGCCGTTGTACATTTACCCAGGCCTTATTTATGTAATACTCTGTTGGTTTATATTTGGAAGGTGCACCGGAAAAGTAAACAAAATTTCCCTTATAACCTACTATCTACTGCTGATTTTCACGATAAACTACAGACAAGTGTTGTCAGAAAAAGAAGACCCAAACACTCAGTTATTTATTGGTAAAAAAAAATAACTTTTATTAACGCAACACAAATAAATGGAAATGTAAGTTTATTTGAACAACAGTACAACATGAAAGAAGTGGGTGGGACTCCTCCGGAAGCGGCGTACAAAATCTGCAAGACAAAAAAGAAACATAAGTATGTGTGCCATGTCTAAGAGAAAAAGAAAGGTAGTGAGAATGAACGGAGGAAAGTGAGAATGGGACAGAGAGCGAGTGGGTGAAAGGGAGAAGGGGAGGGAGAGTGAAAAGAACAGAGGGAGGAGGAGACAGAGCCGTGTGTCCGGGACGCTGGGGTCCGAGGGAAAGAGTGCAGTCCAGCAAGTCCTTAAAATGAAACAGAGATATGAATGTGGCCAGAGATAACATTATTATCTATGGCAACATCGCTTGCCTGCACCTGTGCACCCAGGCTGCTGCACCCCAGCCCCTTTCTCCACTCTGTGCTCAATTGCAGCTCCTGCGCGCCGAGGCTTGACTGCTCACCTGCCACAACCGGTGTGTCCAAGGACGTGGCGGTGCAAGCTCCAACTCCGGGACGCCGCTATCAGGGTGGCCCAGCAGGTCTCCGGTCGGGCACGGTATCTTGATACCGCGGTGGAAGGCGTCAGAATGCCCAGGGCATCATCACAGGGTGAGCAGCCGCTCCGCCCATTTTGGCTTCACTAACCCAGTGTCTGAAAAGGGAGAAAAAATATAATGTTGGAAACGCCTTGAGGTAAATGAAGGTTTCTTTCAACATTAATAGAGAACACCAGTTGAGTGCATCCTTCCTTCTTGAAGTACAATCTTTGAACTGTTAGTGGTAATCGTGGTTCAAAGAGGAGTTGGAGTGCATGAGAATACACAAGGTTAAATAATAATATGTTATGCCAACGTTCACATACAAAGGAGCAGAGCGCATGGTAGAAGCATAATGTGCAGGTGTAATGCAGTGGTGCAACCCTGTGTGCATGTACACTTAGTAATCAGCTCACTACAGTACCCCAAAAGCCAACGCCACATGCCTGTAGGGCAGCACTGCCCACTGGCTCAGGCCTACCGTACGGTCCAGCAGGTCCTTAAAATGAGACATAGATGTGACTGAATGAGGTCAGAGATCACATCGGTACGCAGGGTAACATCGGTTGTTTGCACCTTTGCACACAGGCTGATGCACCCCACCCCTCCCGCAGCACTGCACTCAACATGTGTCTGTAGGGCAGCACTGCCTGCTGGCTCACGCCTACTGTACGGTCCTGCAGGTCCTTAAAATGAGACATACTCAGAAAAAGGAGTTTAAGAGGGAAAAATCGACCAGGCCACCCTCCACTCAATCAATGATACACAATACAAGACCTGGAGATATCACAGCACTATTTCCGATTAAATGGGATTGTTTACAGGGTAATATAAACATTTGTTATACCCTCAACAGTAGTTCATATCATGAACTATCAATACCATCCCTAGTGCCTCAAAATTCAATATTTAAAAAAAGGCAACCCAACATGTGCAAATGATTCCACCTAGAACATAAACCAGAAAAAGTGTGGAGAAAGAGAAAGCATCTCACGTGCGCAACACCACAGGAGCTGCTGGCTGGTTCTCGCCAGTGTGCTCACGAGTTTCTCATCATCGATGTCTTTCTCATGAAAATAATGATGTGAAAAAATGATGTGAAAAAGATCATGTGTAAAGTAAACCGGGGAGGATTTATTTAGGCAGCCCAAAACCAACAAAAGGAGAAAATAGGAAGAAAGACCCGTGTGGTCTTGCAGATAAGATTAGGTATGACCCACATATATAGTTCAAACTGTTTTATTCCGCTTTGTGAGTCATCCCAAGGTTAAAAACACGGTCATGTTCAATAACCACATCTACGAATGGCCAACATGTTTCATTGCCTACTTATCTTTGCGGCAAATTCATCAGGGCGTCATGGAACTGCAATCACTTCCCTGGATTTAATCTGTTTTGAGACAGAAATCACTGCATGTATGCAGGGAACATAAAAACACATGTAAGGTTGACAAATACATGAAGGAACCAAGTTGCACCCCACTTAAAAGCCTAGAGACAAACAACCTTCCAAAAAGGACATTACCTAGTGAAAGCCAAGGGCCCATGTACCAGCTCTCACGTTGTTAATGTCAGTTGCTCTATTACTCCTAATACAAAGCACATCCGTTGTTTTTGTGTTGCTTAAACCTTCATCTGTAGAGACAAATATGAGGAAACAAACAATTTAGGAAGTCCCTACATCTCGATACTAATACAGGCTCACTCGTATCATTCAAAGTCCACCCAAAGAGGATAATGTCTCCATTTATATCCTGTCACTGACCCACCAGCATGTTCAAGCAGGGTATTGGCGGTAATATACTTCACCCAGTACACCCTAATTCTCCCATGTATTATCTGTTAACCCTTCGTAATAGTTCTCTCTCACCATATTTAAAATGAATGATGTTGCTACCTCGGATTTTCTAAGTTTAGCTATTTCCCCGTGGCACCGCTAATGCTAATTCGGATCAAGCTGGGCTCACCGTAAGGTTTAGGAGCTCCCACCGTAAATCATTCCAGGAACAACCCGGAGGGATGCGGGGCCGGGATTTAAGCCGGTGGCGCGTCCCGAGCACTTCCGGGTCGGAACTGCTGGGTCAAAGCTACTCTTCCGGGTCACTGCGGGAGCAACAATAGCGAGTCCCACAAGGCGGCCATCTTATAGTGGCCAAGTTATAACTAAGTAGATGCCCAACACGCTAATCTTAAAACGAATCTGAAATGTATTTATCACTTATGGAGACTAATATTCAGAGGGGAATATAGGATATTTGAAATTATTCATAAATGAATAAAACAGATAATATTAGAACGAATCGATTGTGGAGACTGATATTCTTTTTATTCTTTTTTAAATTATTCACAAGTGAATAAAACAGTCCAAGAAGCAACCACATAGCACAGTTAAGATAATCACATAGAATGTGTCATGCCACACAAGAGCATGTGTTTAAGGAATCGGACACTGAATTCATCCACTATATGTGTTCCCCAAACATCATGGCTTCCAGAAGTGTCTGTCAAACGCTCTCATCGTTTGGAGATCTTATTCCACTCGATCTGATCATTAAGGCCAATCTGATCGACCCTCTCAGAATAAATCCAGCGAGCCTCTTTCACTGCAAGTATATTCTCGATCTGATTCACATTACCCATCACTTTTTCCAACACCACCCATTTTACAGCTTTGCAGTTGTGCTGGTGATCCTTGTAATGTTGAACCAACTTCGTAGTTAATTTGCCATTCTTAATGGTGCTAAGATGCTCTTGTATCCTCACTTTAATTTTTCTTGTGGTGAGGCCAATGTAGTGAAGCCCACATGGGCAGGTTAGCCTGTAAATAGTGTTAGATGAGTTGCAATTACTGAACTTGTTTAAGTACCAAGTTCGTCCATCCTGCAACTGTACACTAGTTGTCTTCTCAGTTAATTCACAAACAGAACAACCGCCACACGGGTAGTGCCCAGGGGGAATGGATGTGTTGGTCACTTGTGATTGAGGCCTTGTATGGACAAGTCTGTCTTTAAGGTTCTGAGCTCTTCTGAAAGCAAAACGAGGTGCAGGCATTTTGTACTCGCTGGTAGATAACAACGACCAATGCTTTCTAATGGCCTGGCGAATTTTCGTCGCAAGGGGGTCAAAGGTGAGCACTTTGGGTAGACACTCAGCTGTTTCCCTAGAACTTCTTTCCAACAGCGCGTCACGTGGGGTGTTATGAGCCCTCTTGCGAGCTCTGGTGACAATTTTTCTTGGGTAAGCCCTTTGTACCAGTTTCTCAGTGAGACCCTCAGACTGTTTCAGAAAGTCAGCAGTCGAGGAACAGTTTCTGCGGTAACGCAGAAACTGTCCTACCGGGAGATTGTCCCTCAGTGCTCTGGGGTGGAATGATTGGTAATGCAAAAGTGAGTTTTTATTTGTGGGTTTCTGGTGAACAGTCGAGGTTAACTTATCACCAGTCACAGTGATATCCAGGTCCAGGTATGTTACTTTCTCGGTGCTCATACTCCATGTGAACTTCAAACATTTGTCGCGGTTATTAAGCCATTCCAAGAACTCACACAGATGGCTCCGAGTACCAGTCCATATGCACAGGACATCATCAATATACCGCTTCCAGAGGCTGATGTGCCCCTGGAAGGGATTAGATGGGTGGTATAGATGATGCTCTTCAAACTGGCCCACATAGATGCAGGCCAGACTGGGTGCAAAGGTGGCACCCATAGAAGTCCCGGATGTTTGTAGGAACATGTCATCCTTATAGGCAAAGTAATTGCGGGTAAGTGCCACCTCTATGCATTGCATAACAAAGGATTGGGGGGTGTCGTAAAACCAACCCTGACCACCAAGAGCGCGTGCTGCTGCCACCAGCGTTGCGTCTTGGGGGATACTTGTATATAACGATTCAAAATCGATAGTTACAAGTATCTGTTGCAATCCATCAAATTGTAGATCTTGAATGATGTTCAAGATGTCCGTAGTATCCTGGACGTAAGACAGTTGTTTAAGTACCGATTCTCTAAGGAAGAAATCAGCAAATTGGGATAATGGTTCCAGCACTGAGGAGATCCCCGACACTATAGGGCGTCCTGGGGGGGGCCGTTGTGTCTTATGGATTTTCGGCAAGATGTAAAATGCCGGAATCCTGGGTTTGGTGTCAACTAAGAAGTCGGCTTCCTTGCTGGTAATCCAGTTTTTTTCTCTGGCTTGTCCTACCATGGTGGTGATGATACCTAATAGTTCAGTAGTGGGATCCCTAGTCAAGGGTTGATAGTTCTTTCTCTCATCAAGGAGCCTACGGACCTCTCTCTCATAGTCCACGGTATTCATAAGGACGATAGCCCCACCCTTATCAGCCGATTTTATTGTGAGGGATAAGTTTTTCTGCAAAGATGTCAAAGCATGCCAGTCGTTCTTAGTCATGTTGCTGAATATATTTCTTTGTTCTGTTTCTTCAAGCAACCTAATGTCATCCAGAACCTTTCTTTCGAAAACAATAACTTCAGGGCCTACTGCATGACTGGGGGGACAGAAATGAGAGGGTCGATGTAAGTTAGTAGTAAACAATGATGGGGATTCCGAGTCTTTCTGTGCAAAAATCTTTTTGAGTTTGATCTTCCTCATTGCCTCCTGCACCTCCATTCTACACTTAAAAGCATCATGCCGGGGAGTTGGAACATAACCCAGACCCTTATTAAGCACTCTTAGTTCATCAATAGTAAGCTGGTGATCTGACAAATTAACTACGATGTTGTTTATGTAGGCATTCTGCCCCTGCTCCTGGTTACGCAGGGGGAGAACGACTGCCATGTCTGGGACTGATTCTGACGTCCTCGACCTCGACCCCTCGATCCTCCCCCTCTGTTTCCTCTCTGGCTCTGGACTAAAAAAGAACGTAATAAACCACCCAAGTCCTGATTGGATTGAACCTGTGGGTTGAATCTCACTCTCCCTGGTTCCGGGGCTGATATCCCCTCTTCCTCCTCACTAGAGGTGTTGTCGAATGTCCAATTATGGGGAGTGCGCCTAGCTTGTACTCGGCCTCCCCTCTGAAACCAGGGAAGTGATTGCAGTTCCATGACGCCCTGATGAATTTGCCGCAAAGATAAGTAGGCAATGAAACATGTTGGCCATTCATAGATGTGGTTATTGAACATGACCGTGTTTTTAACCTTGGGATGACTCACAAAGCGGAATAAAACAGTTTGAACTATATATGTGGGTCATACCTAATCTTATCTGCAAGACCACACGGGTCTTTCTTCCTATTTTCTCCTTTTGTTGGTTTTGGGCTGCCTAAATAAATCCTCCCCGGTTTACTTTACACATGATCTTTTTCACATCATTTTTTCACATCATTATTTTCATGAGAAAGACATCGATGATGAGAAACTCGTGAGCACACTGGCGAGAACCAGCCAGCAGCTCCTGTGGTGTTGCGCACGTGAGATGCTTTCTCTATCTCCACACTTTTTCTGGTTTATGTTCTAGGTGGAATCATTTGCACATGTTGGGTTGCCTTTTTTTAAATATTGAATTTTGAGGCACTAGGGATGGTATTGATAGTTCATGATATGAACTACTGTTGAGGGTATAACAAATGTTTATATTACCCTGTTAACAATCCCATTTAATCGGAAATAGTGCTGTGATATCTCCAGGTCTTGTATTGTGTATCATTGATTGAGTGGAGGGTGGCCTGGTCGATTTTTCCCTCTTAAACTCCTTTTTCTGAGTATGTCTCCTTTTAAGGACCTGCAGGACCGTACAGTAGGCGTGAGCCAGCAGGCAGTGCTGCCCTACAGACACATGTTGAGTGCAGTGCTGCGGGAGGGGTGGGGTGCATCAGCCTGTGTGCAAAGGTGCAAACAACCGATGTTACCCTGCGTACCGATGTGATCTCTGACCTCATTCAGTCACATCTATGTCTCATTTTAAGGACCTGCTGGACCGTACGGTAGGCCTGAGCCAGTGGGCAGTGCTGCCCTACAGACATGTGGCGTTGGCTTTTGGGGCACTGTAGTGAGCTGATTACTAAGTGTACATGCACACAGGGTTGCACCACTGCATTACACCTGCACATTATGCTTCTACCATGCGCTCTGCTCCTTTGTATGTGAACGTTGGCATAACATATTATTATTTAACCTTGTGTATTCTCATGCACTCCAACTCCTCTTTGAACCACGATTACCACTAACAGTTCAAAGATTGTACTTCAAGAAGGAAGGATGCACTCAACTGGTGTTCTCTATTAATGTTGAAAGAAACCTTCATTTACCTCAAGGCGTTTCCAACATTATATTTTTTCTCCCTTTTCAGACACTGGGTTAGTGAAGCCAAAATGGGCGGAGCGGCTGCTCACCCTGTGATGATGCCCTGGGCATTCTGACGCCTTCCACCGTGGTATCAAGATACCGTGCCCGACCGGAGACCTGCTGGGCCACCCTGATAGCGGCGTCCCGGAGTTGGAGCTTGCACCGCCACGTCCTTGGACACACCGGTTGTGGCAGGTGAGCAGTCAAGCCTCGGCGCGCAGGAGCTGCAATTGAGCACAGAGTGGAGAAAGGGGCTGGGGTGCAGCAGCCTGGGTGCACAGGTGCAGGCAAGCGATGTTGCCATAGATAATAATGTTATCTCTGGCCACATTCATATCTCTGTTTCATTTTAAGGACTTGCTGGACTGCACTCTTTCCCTCGGACCCCAGCGTCCCGGACACACGGCTCTGTCTCCTCCTCCCTCTGTTCTTTTCACTCTCCCTCCCCTTCTCCCTTTCACCCACTCGCTCTCTGTCCCATTCTCACTTTCCTCCGTTCATTCTCACTACCTTTCTTTTTCTCTTAGACATGGCACACATACTTATGTTTCTTTTTTGTCTTGCAGATTTTGTACGCCGCTTCCGGAGGAGTCCCGCCCACTTCTTTCATGTTGTACTGTTGTTCAAATAAACTTACATTTCCATTTATTTGTGTTGCGTTAATAAAAGTTATTTTTTTTACCAATAAATAACTGAGTGTTTGGGTCTTCTTTTTCTGACAACACTTGTCTGTAGTTTATCGTGAAAATCGGCGGTTGATAGTAGGTTATAAGGGAAATTTTGTTTACATTTCCGGTGCACCTTCCAAATATAAACCAACAGAGTATTACATAAATAAGGCCTGGGTAAATGTACAACGGCAAGAGTTCTATGAGTGGTTCTGGGGCTGATATCCCCTCTTCCTCCTCACTAGAGGTGTTGTCGAATGTCCAATTATGGGGAGTGCGCCTAGCTTGTACTCGGCCTCCCCTCTGAAACCAGGGAAGTGATTGCAGTTCCATGACGCCCTGATGAATTTGCCGCAAAGATAAGTAGGTAATGAAACATGTTGGCCATTCATAGATGTGGTTATTGAACATGACCGTGTTTTTAACCTTGGGATGACTCACAAAGCGGAATAAAACAGTTTGAACTATATATGTGGGTCATACCTAATCTTATCTGCAAGACCACACGGGTCTTTCTTCCTATTTTCTCTTTTTGTTGGTTTTGGGCTGCCTAAATAAATCCTCCCCGGTTTACTTTACACATGATCTTTTTCACATCATTTTTTCACATCATTATTTTCATGAGAAAGACATCGATGATGAGAAACTCGTGAGCACACTGGCGAGAACCAGCCAGCAGCTCCTGTGGTGTTGCGCACGTGAGATGCTTTCTCTTTCTCCACACTTTTTCTGGTTTATGTTCTAGGTGGAATCATTTGCACATGTTGGGTTGCCTTTTTTTAAATATTGAATTTTGAGGCACTAGGGATGGTATTCATAGTTCATAGATATGAACTACTGTTGAGGGTATAACAAATGTTTATATTACCCTGTTAACAATCCCATTTAATCGGAAATAGTGCTGTGATATCTCCAGGTCTTGTATTGTGTATCATTGATTGAGTGGAGGGTGGCCTGGTCGATTTTTCCCTCTTAAACTCCTTTTTCTGAGTATAAACAGAGTACGGCGGCTCAGCCGTGAGAGTTTTTAAACTATAGAGTTTTTATAGAAGGTACTTGAAGGTTCCACTTAAATCCCCTCTCTCATAGATTTGAGGCATGCCTACTTTGATATAGAGACTTCCAGTGTGCTCTACTTTGCATCTGTTGAGACAAATTATCAGACCCCTCTTCTGTCTCGTCTTTTTTTGATTCTTTGAGATGGACAGAAATTGTCTAGCCTTTACGGATGATCAGATCGCTGCGATTCTCTCAGGCCCCTCACTTCTTCCCGACTCCGGTCTTTCCAATACGGGCTCTATGCGTGAAGAATGGGAGAAATTGAGCTTCACTAAAAAGAAGCAAGTGAGAGTTGCTTTGCACGGGGCGTTGATGACTGAATATTACCGAGCTGGTGCAGCCCCCTCGAGTTTGCTGGTGAGGATTGAACCTAGGATCTTTCTAGAGGATAAACAATTTAGGATCGACTGGAGTTTCATCGCGGAAAAATGCACCAGAGATTGGCTGATCCTGATTATTCAGACAGCCAAACGATTGAGCGAGGAACTCCTAAAAGAGATCCTAGAATTAGAAGAGAATATAAAAACAGACTCTAGTATTACAGACGCTAAGGAACAGCTGCAGAGAATTCAAGAAGATCTCAGCGAATATAAAAACTACATGATCAATCAAAAGATTAAGGGGCTGAAGAGAAATCTAGAAAGATATTCACACGAGTGGGCGTTTCCGTACACGGAAGATAAGTACTATCAGCAGGATAGTGAACAGGCACCACAGAACCGGTTTCAGAGGGGAGGCCGAGTACAAGCTAGGCGCACTCCCCATAATTGGACATTCGACAACACCTCTAGTGAGGAGGAAGAGGGGATATCAGCCCCGGAACCAGGGAGAGTGAGATTCAACCCACAGGTTCAATCCAATCAGGACTTGGGTGGTTTATTACGTTCTTTTTTAGTCCAGAGCCAGAGAGGAAACAGAGGGGGAGGATCGAGGGGTCGAGGTCTAGGACGTCAGAATCAGTCCCAGGCATGGCAGTCGTTCTCCCCCCGCGTAACCAGGGGCAGAATGCCTACATAAACAACATCGTAGTTAATTTGTCAGATCACCAGCTTAATATTGATGAACTAAGAGTGCTTAATAAGGGTCTGGGTTATGTTCCAACTCCCCGGCATGATGCTTTTAAGTGTAGAATGGAGGTGCAGGAGGCAATGAGGAAGATCAAACTCAAAAAGTTTTTCGCACAGAAAGACTCAGAACCCCCATCATTGTTTACTACTAACTTACATCGACCCTCTCATTTCTGTCCCCCCAGTCATGCAGTAGGCCCTGAAGTTATTGTTTTCGAAAGAAAGGTTCTGGATGACATTAGGTTGCTTGAAGAAACAGAACAAAGAAATGTATTCAGCAACATGACTAAGAACGACTGGCATGCTTTGACATCTTTGCAGAAAAACTTATCCCTCACAATAAAATCGGCTGATAAGGGTGGGGCTATCGTCCTTATGAATACCGTGGACTATGAGAGAGAGGTCCGTAGGCTCCTTGATGAGAGAAAGAACTATCAACCCTTGACTAGGGCTACTACTGAACTATTAGGTATCATCACCACCATGGTAGGACAAGCCAGAGAAAAAAACTGGATTACCAGCAAGGAAGCCGACTTCTTAGTTGACACCAAACCCAGGATTCCGGCATTTTACATCTTGCCGAAAATCCATAAGACACAACGGCCCCCCCCAGGACGCCCTATAGTGTCGGGGATCTCCTCAGTGCTGGAACCATTATCCCAATTTGCTGATTTCTTCCTTAGAGAATCGGTACTTAAACAACTGTCTTACGTCCAGGATACTACGGACATCTTGAACATCATTCAAGATCTACAATTTGATGGATTGCAACAGATACTTGTAACTATCGATATTGAATCGTTATATACAAGTATCCCCCAAGACGCAACGCTGGTGGCAGCAGCACGCGCTCTTGGTGGTCAGGATTGGTTTTACGACACCCCCCAATCCTTTGTTATGCAATGCATAGAGGTGGCACTTACCCGCAATTACTTTGCCTATAAGGATGACATGTTCCTAAGAACATCCGGGACTTCTATGGGTGCCACCTTTGCACCCAGTCTGGCCTGCATCTATGTGGGCCAGTTTGAAGAGCATCATCTATACCACCCATCTAATCCCTTCCAGGGGCACATCAGCCTCTGGAAGCGGTATATTGATGATGTCCTGTGCATATGGACTGGTACTCGGAGCCATCTGTGTGAGTTCTTGGAATGGCTTAATAACCGCGACAAATGTTTGAAGTTCACATGGAGTATGAGCACCGAGAAAGTAACATACCTGGACCTGGATATCACTGTGACTGGTGATAAGTTAACCTCGACTGTTCACCAGAAACCCCAAATAAAAACTCACTTTTGCATTACCAATCATTCCACCCCAGAGCACTGAGGGACAATCTCCCGGTAGGACAGTTTCTGCGTTACCGCAGAAACTGTTCCTCGACTGCTGACTTTCTGAAACAGTCTGAGGGTCTCACTGAGAAACTGGTACAAAGGGCTTACCCAAGAAAAATTGTCACCAGAGCTCGCAAGAGGGCTCATAACACCCCACGTGAAGCGCTGTTGGAAAGAAGTTCTAGGGAAACAGCTGAGTGTCTACCCATAGTGCTCACCTTTGACCCCCTTGCGACGAAAATTCGCCAGGCCATTAGAAAGCATTGGTCGTTGTTATCTACCAGCGAGTACAAAATGCCTGCACCTCGTTTTGCTTTCAGAAGAGCTCAGAACCTTAAAGACAGACTTGTCCATACAAGGCCTCAATCACAAGTGACCAACACATCCATTCCCCCTGGGCACTACCCGTGTGGCGGTTGTTCTGTTTGTGAATTAACTGAGAAGACAACTAGTGTACAGTTGCAGGATGGACGAACTTGGTACTTAAACAAGTTCAGTAATTGCAACTCATCTAACACTATTTACAGGCTAACCTGCCCATGTGGGCTTCACTACATTGGCCTCACCACAAGAAAAATTAAAGTGAGGATACAAGAGCATCTTAGCACCATTAAGAATGGCAAATTAACTACGAAGTTGGTTCAACATTACAAGGATCACCAGCACAACTGCAAAGCTGTAAAATGGGTGGTGTTGGAAAAAGTGATGGGTAATGTGAATCAGATCGAGAATATACTTGCAGTGAAAGAGGCTCGCTGGATTTATTCTGAGAGGGTCGATCAGATTGGCCTTAATGATCAGATCGAGTGGAATAAGATCTCCAAACGATGAGAGCGTTTGACAGACACTTCTGGAAGCCATGATGTTTGGGGAACACATATAGTGGATGAATTCAGTGTCCGATTCCTTAAACACATGCTCTTGTGTGGCATGACACATTCTATGTGATTATCTTAACTGTGCTATGTGGTTGCTTCTTGGACTGTTTTATTCACTTGTGAATAATTTAAAAAAGAATAAAAAGAATATCAGTCTCCACAATCGATTCGTTCTAATTTTATCTGTTTTATTCATTTATGAATAATTTCAAATATCCTATATTCCCCTCTGAATATTAGTCTCCATAAGTGATAAATACATTTCAGATTCGTTTTAAGATTAGCGTGTTGGGCATCTACTTAGTTATAACTTGGCCACTATAAGATGGCCGCCTTGTGGGACTCGCTATTGTTGCTCCCGCAGTGACCCGGAAGAGTAGCTTTGACCCAGCAGTTCCGACCCGGAAGTGCTCGGGACGCGCCGCCGGCTTAAATCCCGGCCCCGCATCCCTCCGGGTTGTTCCTGGAATGAGTTACGGTGGGAGCTCCTAAACCTTACGGTGAGCCCAGCTTGATCCGAATTAGCATTAGCGGTGCCACGGGGAAATAGCTAAACTTAGAAAATCCGAGGTAGCAACATCATTCATTTTAAATATGGTGAGAGAGAACAATTACGAAGGGTTAACAGATAATACATGGGAGAATTAGGGTGTACTGGGTGAAGTATATTACCGCCAATACCCTGCTTGAACATGCTGGTGGGTCAGTGACAGGATATAAATGGAGACATTATCCTCTTTGGGTGGACTTTGAATGATACGAGTGAGCCTGTATTAGTATCGAGATGTAGGGACTTCCTAAATTGTTTGTTTCCTCATATTTGTCTCTACAGATGAAGGTTTAAGCAACACAAAAACAACGGATGTGCTTTGTATTAGGAGTAATAGAGCAACTGACAGTGCTCTTCTAAAACATTAACAACGTGAGAGCTGGTACATGGGCCCTTGGCTTTCACTAGGTAATGTCCTTTTTGGAAGGTTGTTTGTCTCTAGGCTTTTAAGTGGGGTGCAACTTGGTTCCTTCATGTATTTGTCAACCTTACATGTGTTTTTATGTTCCCTGCATACATGCAGTGATTTCTGTCTCAAAACAGATTAAATCCAGGGAAGTGATTGCAGTTCCATGACGCCCTGATGAATTTGCCGCAAAGATAAGTAGGCAATGAAACATGTTGGCCATTCATAGATGTGGTTATTGCGTGTTTTTAACCTTGGGATGACTCACAAAGCGGAATAAAACAGTTTGAACTATATATGTGGGTCATACCTAATCTTATCTGCAAGACCACACGGGTCTTTCTTCCTATTTTCTCCTTTTGTTGGTTTTGGGCTGCCTAAATAAATCCTCCCCGGTTTACTTTACACATGATCTTTTTCACATCATTTTTTCACATCATTATTTTCATGAGAAAGACATCGATGATGAGAAACTCGTGAGCACACTGGCGAGAACCAGCCAGCAGCTCCTGTGGTGTTGCGCACGTGAGATGCTTTCTCTTTCTCCACACTTTTTCTGGTTTATGTTCTAGGTGGAATCATTTGCACATGTTGGGTTGCCTTTTTTTAAATATTGAATTTTGAGGCACTAGGGATGGTATTGATAGGTCATGATATGAACTACTGTTGAGGGTATAACAAATGTTTATATTACCCTGTTAACAATCCCATTTAATCGGAAATAGTGCTGTGATATCTCCAGGTCTTGTATTGTGTATCCTTAAAATGAGACAGACATGTGACTGAATGAGGTCAGAGAACACATTATTAAGCAGGGCAATATTGCTTGTTTGTACCTGCGCACCCAGGCTGATGCACCCCGCCCCTCCCGCAGCATTGCGCTCAATTGCAGCCCCTGTGCACCCAGTCCCCACTGCTCACCTGCTGTCATTGTTGTGTGTCCAAGCACGATGGGCAGTAGTGTTCACAATTCAGGTGCAGTGTTGATTGCAATGATGGTGTACGCCTTATGGATCCCTTTTTTTATTGCGCATTGTGATATGCAGGGTGGATGCGGCCATATCACCTGAGGCAGTGTAGAAGCACTAGGACATGTGGAGTCGTCATTATCCTGTTTATACGTACGCAAAGTTGGCTGGACTTGCGTATGCCAGGTGAGCGTAGGGGTGTGAATAATAGTTCTGGGGACCTGGGCGTTGTTCATTTCCTGCCTGGCCAGGAAGTGTACTTATGTGTGTTTCTGTTGCAGTTTTGACGTCGCAGAATGCAGAATTTACATTAATGGAGCATGTCCCGGGAGGGAGGCAACTATCGCTAATGAGATGCTGTTCAAAAACATTGAATGGGCAACATCACATGTCGTTGTCAAGGTTGTGGATATGCGCAGACACTCATGTCAATGGTGTGCGTTATTATTGAAAGTGTTGCTATCACGCAGCGCACACATGTGAATGTGCTCGGATGGAGGGAGGATCAGCGGTGAGGGTACGTCATAAATAATGATAATGTTCATTATAGTCAAGCAATGCATGCCAAACGTGAATCTGAAAGTCTCACATATGACACACTACTATACTGGTAAAGCCTGACAACAGAGAATACAGCAATACAAATGTACACATTACTGTTTACTGTTTGTCACATGTGATCTAGGATGTGCATTCTGTCCATGGCTGATGATACCCCTTCGGGCCAGCAATACCCAGGCCGAAAGGCAGTACAATAATGTGCACAAACACACACACCAGTGGCATCGTGTAACACACATTTGGTTTTTGATGTAACATTTGAGATGCATGGCCATCACACGTGGAAGGCTAATGTACAGACCATGAATATTGATCAAGATGATCTTTGCATGTTGTGTGTAGTAGAAGATGTGTGTACACAGCAAAAAAACTTTTAAAAAAAGCTCTCTAAGCAGAAGGGGTGTGTCTCATCAAAGGCTGTAGAGAGAATGACTAAAATGGGTGGGGTCCTCCAACTGTTACAATGGGAAATGTTATGAACTAATCAAATGCTTTTTTTTAAGGTCACATGGCAATTGCGTATCGAGGGTGCAAGGAGGCGACACCCGAGAAGATTTTGAGAAAATATATTTATCATAATATAAGTTTATTACAGTTAGAAATATATAAATGTTTAAAATATTTTAGATTATCGCTTGCTCTCATATACAGTTTAAAGTTATTTAGATATAGTTTTGAGACATAAAAAAATTAGGGAATGGCATACCCAGCGTGACACCATGCGTCTAGGATGTAACACAGGGCCTAACAGCGTGCACTCGTCGCATACGCAACACGCAGCGGGTGTGACCCCATATGTACATGACGTAACGCGAGGCTTGGTACTGCGTACCCGTCGGATACCTATGTAGCAGCTGGCGCGAACTCATATGTATATGATGTTGCGCGGGACGCGATGCCACGAATCCGTCTGATACGAAATGCGCATCTTTCATGAGTTTAGCAATATTACTTTATTTTTAAAGTAAAAAAAAAGAAGTATAATAGAGTTCCAAAATATTACCAAAAAAATATAGGTTTTATAAAAATGTGAAATTAACATTTAAAAAATCTTCGAAATTCACTGAAAAAACCATAGGTTTTACAGACGTTATAGTTAGGAATTAGCATTTAAAAAACCTTAAAAAACCTTTGAAATTCTCTAAAAAAACATAGGTTTCCGCGACGTTATACTTAGTTGGATATTTGATTCATATAAAACCAGAGAAATTCGCCTGTTCTAGTTAGTTGAGCTAACTATAACTCGCGCGCCTGCAATGCACTGCTGATGATGTCACATATTACATCACTCATGACATGGTCAGTGACATCACTGATGATATCACTGATGACATCTAAAAATGACATCACTGATGACATCACTGATGACATCATCCACGTAATAATCTGATGCACATACTGATGCCCTAATATAAACTTTGATACGCCCATTCTAAAATGCAGACTACAATTTTTGAAACTATACACACAACAATGCCATATACTACATACCACTCACTGTTTCCTAGGTCTACACACACCTCCAGTCACTTATACATGTAATTACTCATCAATACAGTAGTATAATATGCACTCATACATATATACATGCAGTCACACTCCGCCGCTCATCCATAGAGTTACTCACACACCTAGTCAGTAATGCAAAGAATAAATCACACATCTATTTACTCATGTATACAGTTATACACACCAAGTTCGTTATTTATAGACACACCATATCACTTATTTATAGAGATAATAACACATATCTACTGTCTTATACAATTACTGATACAAGCAGGCACTCATTTATTAACAAACTCTTCAAATAAGTTACTCTCATGTATAGTCATGTATATACTCCAACACTCACATATAGTGCCTTAAAACATATGTAGTTAGTCATACATATACCACTGAGACATTCATTCACTCACAAACACACCCATACACACAGTAACTCATCCATACAGCCCTTCCCAGATACGCTTTTGAATTCATACAACCAGTGAATCACCCACTCAGACATCTATGCACAGAGTCATACACCCCCACCCACCCATACAGACACTCAGGGACGCATACAGATACTCAGACAACAAATCAATAACCCATAGATACTCATGTAGCTGTTCAGCAAACCATGCAGTTGCTTACACACCAACTCCAACTGAGAGACTAATAAAGACTTTCACACAGTGTAGTCACTAACCCAAGCATTCATTAAGGCACGTTCAATCACTCACTTATATAGTCAGTCACGCACCTACTAAATAATTCCTTCAGGTACTTGTAAATGCATTCATTCTTTAATACACCTTGGCAATAGATATATATGAAAAATATTTAAACTTTACAGAAACATACATTCACTGGATGATGTCATCAGTGATGTCATTTGAGATGTCATCAGTGATGTCATCAGTGATGTCACTGACCATGTCATGAATGATTTAATATGTGACATCATCAGCAGTGCATTGCGGGCGCGCAAGTTATAGTTAGCTCAACTAACTATACCAGGCAAATTTCTCTGGTTTTATATGAGTCAAATGTCCAACTAACTATAACGTACCTGAAACCTATGTTTTTTTTAGTGAATTTCAAAGTGCGCGCATTCTATCGCGTTTGGTGCACGGATCCTCTCGCGTTGGGTGCGCAGATCCAAGGAAAAAAAAAATGAAAAAAGACAAGAAATCATTGGTTGTATGACAACTTTCTACACTGAAAGGTAGGGTGTATATTTCTGTTTTTTAAAGGCATGATTCTTATTGGTTAACAAAAACTGATTGTAAGGAACATTATATATGATAAGCTGATATGTTGAAAAGTCAAGCACACTTGCTGTCTTGTTTAGCAACATTGTGTGCTGAACTTGTGACCTGTGTGCTCAGTGCAGTGTTCCATGACCTGTTTCTATGGTAACAGGCAGAAGGCAGATTGGGGGAAGGGTTGAAATGTATTTCATTTGGAAAGGGTTGAAATGTTTAACCAATAGAAATGTGTGTTTGCTTTTGAATTTATGTGTGAAGGATTGAGATTTGATGTTTACATGTATATGTGTGGAAAATGAAAGGGAAACTTTGCCATTCTTTGTTTTTGCTGAGAGGTGCACAGTGCAGAGATTCTGTAAAAGAAAATCTGGTGTGTGACTGATATCTGGTGTGTGACTGATATACTTCTTAATCTACAAAACAACTTGAAAGGTGAGTTATTTAATTGTGAGGGGATGTATGTAGACTATTTTGATTTTAATCAGACTGATGTATTTCTCCTGCTAAAGTGTAGGGAGTACTTTTTTTCTCTACAATCTTATTGACAGTGTGTGTGCATGTAGAAACCATTCTGTGATAAGCATTTGTGTTTTTCATGTGTTTGCAGACAGATAACTGTGCTGTTTTTATATTTTGGTAGAATTAGAAACCAGTCATTGTTCATGAATTTGTGAAATGAGTTATGTTTCTATACTAAAATGTAGTACTCCTTCTAGATGAAGAAATGGGTTTTGGTATAGTGCAAGGGATAGTGTTGTTTGTCTAGAATCACACAGTAAGTATGTGTGCATTTGGGAACCATTGTGAGAGACGCATTTGGTAACATCGTGTATTTGCTGACAGATAACTGTTTTAAAACCTGTCATGTTGTCAAGTTTTAGTAGCATTAGAAGCCAGTCTTTGCTGATGCATTGATAAAATAAGTCATGCTTTGACACTAATGTGCTGTACTTTAATATATAGATTGTGTGTAGTCTCCTTACCCCTTGCACAGTAGTGAATGAGTTTTTGTAAGCTGCTAGGGATAGTGTTGCTTGTCTAGAATCACACTGTGAGTCTGTGTGCATTTGGGAACCACTGTGAGAGAAGTATTTGGTAACATTGTGTATTTGCTGACAGATAACTGTTTTAAAACCTGTCTTGTTGTCAAGTTTTAGTAGCATTGGAAAGCAGTTTTTGCTTATGCTTTGATTAAATGATTCATGCTTTGACACTAATGTGCTGTACTTTAATATGTAGATTGTGTGTAGTCTCCCTACCCCTTGCATAGTAGTGAATGAGTTTTGGTAAGCTGCTAGGGATAGTGTTGCTTGTCTAGAATCACACTGTGAGTCTGTGTGCATTTGGGAACCACTGTGAGAGAAGCATTTGTTAACATTGTGTATTTGCTGACAAATAACTGTTTTAAAACCTGTCTTGTTGTCAAGTTTTAGTAGCATTAGAAGGCAGGTTTTGCTGATGCTTTGATTAAATAAGTCAGGCTTTGACACAAAAGTGCAGTCCTGAAATATGTAGATTGTGTGCAGTTCCCTTATCACTTCCACAGTAGTGAATAATTTTTGGTAAACTCCTAGGTATAGTGGTTGTTGTCTAGAATCACACTGTGAGTCTGTGTGCACTTGGGAACCACTCTGAGAGAAGCATTTGGTAACATTGTGTATTTTCTGGCAGATAACTCTTTTAAAACCTGTCATGTTGTCAAGTTTTCGTAGCATTAGAAGCCAGTCTTTGCTTACGCGTTGATTAAATGAGTCATGCTTTGACACTAATGTGCTGTACTTAAATATGTAGATTGTGTGCAGTACCCTTACCTCTTCTAGACTAGTGAATGATTTTTGGTAAACTCCTAGGATAGTGTTGCTTGTCTAAAATCACACTTTGAGTCTGTGTGCATTTGGGTAAGGATTGTGATAGAAGCATTTGGTAACATCGTGTATTTGCTGACAGATAACTGTTTTAAAACCGGTCATGTTGTCAAGTTTTAGTAGCTTTAGAAGCTATTCTTTGCTTATGCATTGATAAAATGAGTCAGGGTTTGACACTAAAGTGCAGTACCATATACTATTCTCTTCACTGTGCCAGAACTGAAAGTTTTACCCAGGCACTGTCCGAGCAGTAGTCTGATGATTTAGTCAGTTTCCAAGTACTCATGTTGTGAACCATACATTACCACATAGACTGCTTCAAATGTCTATGCAGTATGCATGCAGTCTTCTAACATACTATACACTTGTCTTTCACATCTTCAATTCCCTAGTCAGTATCCATACAGTCCAGCAAACATCCTGTCACTCCCTTTGCACTCCTCTCGTGACCCATTCAGTACCAAGTACTAATCCATTCACTGTGTCAAAAGCCAACCACTTATAAATTCACCCAGGCACTCTCTTTGCTGTACTCTAATCATTCCGTCAGTTCCCAAGTACTCATGCAGTGAGCCAGGCCTTAGCACTGCTTCAAATGCCTATTCACTATGCATGCAGGCCTCTAACCACCTAAACAGTTGTCTTTCTCACCTTCAATTCCCCAGTCAGTATTCATACTAGGCCTGGGCTAAAATTTCATTCCGTTCGCGGAAATTGCGATAATTTGACATTTTCGCGTTCCGCGGAAAGCGCAAAAATGTCAAAATTTCCGCATTCTGCAGCTTTGCAATAATTTGCTTCTTGCTCGCGCTGTAAAATAATACATTCTCGCGCGCGTGCGATCGCCTTAACTGAATCCCTGCATTCGCCGACAAGTTTTCTTGATCCGGTCGCGTTCTCCATGAGATGTTGTATTGTTTTTAGCCATTTGCGCTGTCTCGCGACAGTTCGCGCCCGCAGTGACGTCATGCGTCGCGCGATCACGTCTTTCTTCTCGCGATCATGCACCGCGAGACAACTGAAAACAAGATGGCCGCACCCGCGAGCAACCGCATGGGTAAGTTGGCGAGCCGCAACCATGCAGAAAATCTCGCGAACATGCGGGAAAAAACGTCCGCATCTTCGCGATATTTCCGCGTGTTTGCGATAATTTTTAACATTTTTGCGATAATTTGCGAAAGTGGATTTCGCAAATTCCGCCCACCCCTAATTCATACACTTCTAGCAAACACCCTGTTACTCACCCCGTGTGTCTCCTTATAGTACTGTAATCATTCAGTCAGTTAGCATGTAGTCTTTTAGTGAGGTAGGCTTTAGGGCATGAACTGCTTAAAAGTAGTATGCACTATGCATGTAGTGTTTTAACCATTGTCACACTTGTGGTACAGGGCTGTAGTTTCTTAGTCAGTTTTTATATAAAATGTGTTTGTACAGTAATGGAATAGTATACATTTGAAAGTTATTAATATACATTTATTTGTGATTCTTTTTTACAGATACTGTTTTTCAACGTAAAAATAGAGAAATCATGCCAGAAAAAAAAAGAAAAAGAAAAGAAACTCAGAAAGGCGCAGGAGCAGGAGTGCTTCTCATCCGTTTGCACTCTTCTCGTGCAAGATTGTTAGGATGAAGGGTCCTTATGTGTTTCATCATACTTGCCGTGCCGTACGAGTATTTCTTGTTAGGATCCCCTTGCAACAAAACTCTTTTGCAAATCTTGCATGTGACCAAGGTGGTATTGATCTTTGTTTGCCCCTCGGGAAAAGTAAAACATTTCCACACCACTGAAGAAAAACATTCTGGGCGTGGTGCCTCCTCCAAAAATTCATCCTTAGATTCGGTGAATATTTTAAAGCGACAACATTTACAGTTTTTGTAAGTAAAATTTATAACATTTTATTAACCGTAAGTATTTTATATATCTGTGATTTGTATCTTGTGGTATTTTGCTGAGAATAGCATGTTTTTTTTTAACAATCTTTCTGATTGTTTTTTTTTTGCCCGCTGTTAAGTGATGAGTACGATTGAAATCACTATTTTTAGTGAAATTCAATATATTCTGAGAACAGCAAAAAAGGCAAACAAATTACTTTGTGGAAATTATGCTGTGTTGTAAAAACATATTATTACATGTTATAATTTTTTTTTCCTTTTCTTTTACAGATCCAAATTTAAAAATAAGCAATTTATATGAATTTAGATTGCAATGAAAATCTGAACAAAATGTATACCATTTTTTATTGCTATTAATGTGAAGGTAAGTTTAACTAAGTCTAAATATGCAGAATGAGGAGGTCTGCAAGAAGCTACAAAGTTGAAACACGTTTCTAAAAACACTCTGTTTATACCTATGTAGTTTTGAAATATGACCGTAATCGGATATCATGTGACCTGCAAAAAAAGAGATACGAGGGGTTCATAATATTTCCCATTGTAGCTATTAAAGGACCGCAATCATTTCAATCATTCTTCTTTGAACATCTTTGCAGACAAAACTCTGTGCTTACCTTCTATCATTCGCAAGGAATTTTAAAACTGAAAATATGCCACATTTTGTAACATAGTTATTGCGCAAGACACTCTTTCATATTTACAAAGAGAGGAAAAGGCACTCTGTGCACTTTTATACTCCATGTAAATACAACCTCATTATGCACACCAGTTTGCGTTGAAAGGGTGTTCTATAAGTGTTGTTGTGCATGATTGCACTGAATACTCATAGAACAAGACACATGTCTAGATTTGTCAGAAATCATGAATCTCGATATGTGTGTGAATGCTGCACCATTCTACAATTGGTGTAGGAAAGCACAACAAAGAGAATTGTTTTAATTTCTCCACATTTTTATATCTTCAATGCATGCTGAAATGTTCAGCATACATTGAAGGAGAAAAATGCATTTTCTCATTGTTTTTGTACAGGAAGGTGTGTCTTCCTGTAGAAAAACAAACAGCACATGACACAGATATCCTTGCACTATTGTGCAAGGGTGCCTGTGTCACCACATGGCTTCAGTTTAAGCAGCCTTGCAGAGAGAAGCATAGATTTGCAACATATTTATGTATATATGTTGCATCCCTGTGCTTCGGAAGTACTACAGCACACTACAATTAAAGAGGTTACTGTGTGATGCTGCAGCACTTCCTTATAGTTCTGCACTTATACATACGCTACTAATGCATTAATTCAGTCAATTACGTACTACACATACATTCATCTAAACTTTCACACACTAACAAAGAAATTTAGCTCTTTTTTTAAACCAGGAAAGTTAGTTCTTACAAGAACTTTTTTTTTTCTTCTTTCTTCTTTTCTGTTTTTGGGGGGTTTTCTGAACAATTTTGTGATTTTTTTGGTTTTTCTGAAAACGAAAAAAAAAAAAAAAAAACGGAGAAACCAAACAATGAACTTCAGGGAACAGTAAAAAAAAAAAAAAAACTAGCAAATATGACTTTCCTGCCGGCGGCAGATGAGATTGATTGACTGCTCACCATAGCACAAAGTCTTATTGCACTTAGTGCAGAGCACTTTTAAAAATTGAAATTGAGGATGGATGTCCAAGGTTTGGTCTGAGGGATGCACTCTTGACGTGCTCGGCTGCGATGAGGTGGATGGCGCAGGAGTGTCTCTCATCCGTCGACACTCTTCACGTGCAAGATTGTTTGGATGAAGGCTCCTCATGTGCTTCATCATACTTGCCGTGCCGCAAGAGTATTTCTTGGTAGGATTCCCTCTCGATAAGACTCTTTTGCAAATCTTACATGTGACCAAGGTGGCATTGGTCTTATTTTGTCCTTCTGGAAATGTAAAAAATTTCCACACCACTGAAGCAAAACGTTTTTTGTGTGGTTCCTCCGGCAAAAATTCATCCTCAGAGGTTTGAGGTGATGCAGGTGATGCCTGCTGCCCTGAAGCCATTTTTGGTTGCAAAAAGTTAGAACTAAGTGTATACTTAGTCTACAAAAATCTTCTTCTCTCCAAAGAGATGGTTCTCCAAAGAAGCTCAAAGAAGAATGATTGAAATGGTTGGGGTTTTTCAGTAGTTAGAACAGGAAGTGTAATGAACCAATCAAATCTCTTTTTTTTGCAGGTCACATGGGATCCGCGCACCGTGCGCTTACGCAGCACGCACCCAGCGCGCATCCGCGAAATTAAATTAAAAAGAAATATAGGATTAGATGTCAAAATCTATTAGTTTTAAGACTAGTTTAGAGTTTGTCTTCTATTAATATTCACATGCAATACATAAATGTTTTATAAATGTTAAATACTTCGCGGGATCCGCGGACCTACCGCATCACGGACGCATAAGACGCATCGCGGAAGCGCGTAGACGTCACGTTACGTACATCGAACGTATCGCGTATAGGCTGGGAGTCGCAGCCGGTCGCATAGCGATCGCGCACTAAAAACTTACCCAACGCATACCATGCGCGGATGCTATCACGTACGGATCGTTAACGGTGCGCTTAGGGTGCGCGGATCCAAAAGCATTGAAAAACAATATATCTAAAATAGGTTTTGCACTTATAGTTAAAAAACATATTTTGAAAAATATAAAAAAATATGTTTGAAAAACCCATTAAGTTCAAATAATATTTTTTCATTTTTAAAAGAATTAATTGAAAAAATATGTTTAAAAAATGGTGATAAAAAAGTATTTAAAAAAAATAAATGATTAATGAAATTGACACACTGAATTTGAAAAATATAGAAATCCAATCAAAATCATTAAACATGATATCTTTAGAGATAAGTTATAGATAGGAATTAGCATTTATAAAACCTTTGAAATTCACTGAAAAAACCACAGGTTTCATGCACGGTATAGTTAGGAATTGGCATTTAAAAAACCTTAGAAATTCACTGAAAAAAACATAGGTTTCAGGGGCGTTATAGTTAGCTGGACATTTCCATCGTGCAAAACCCTAGAAATTCCCCTGTTATAGTTAGTTCAGCTAACTATAACTCGCGCCCCCGCAATGCACTGCTGATGACGTCACATATTACATCACTCATGACATGGTCAGTGACATCGCTTATGACATCACTGATGACATCTCCTATGGTTTTTTCAGAGAATATATATATATATATATATATCCATTCAGTCTGGCCCAAGATCGGAGGCTTCCGGGTTCTCTAAGGCGGTGCACGCGAGGCGCAGCAGGACCCGCTGCGGAATAAAGGATTCGGTTTTTCCTGTAGGGAAGGTTTGTTCCTCGTGCACTCCCGTGTACTGAGTTCAAAGAAACCAACACCGGGTTTTCATTCAAATTGAGCAAGGTCTCCGTAGAGACCGAAACGCGTAAGGCTTTGCTGGTTGCTGCAATAAACGCATGGAAATTTGAATGAAAACCCGGTGTTGGTTTCTTTGAACTCAGTACACGGGAGTGCACGAGGAACAAACCTTCCCTACGGGAAAAACCGAATCCCATATATATATATATATATATGTATATATATAGATATTCACTGAAAAAACCATAGGTTTCACACATGTTATAGTTAGCGGAAATTTTACTGATAAAAAAACAATGAAATTCCCCCCTTATAGTTAGTGCAGGCAACTATAACTCACGCGACCGCAATCCTCTGCTGATGCTAATACTGTAGTTAGACACTTATTTGCCCATGTCTTCTTCCATACATTTTTAGCTATACATATATTACAAATATTTTTTTTTCATAAAGACACATATGTCATCAGCAGAAGATTGCGGTCGCGTGAGTTATAGTTGCCTGCACTAACTATAAGGGGGGAATTTCATTGGTTTTTTATCAGTAAAATTTCCGCTAACTATAACATGTGTGAAACCTATGGTTTTTTCAGTGAATTTGCAAGGTTTTTTAAATGCTAATTCCTAACTATAACGTGTGTGAAACCTATGGTTTTTGTCAGTGAATTTGTACGGTTTTTTAAATGCTAAGTTACTTTACGCCATTCGTGGCGTGCGCGCCCACTTAACGCAGTTCGTTCTGTGCGCGCATGGTGCGCTTCGCGCACCGTGCCCTTCGCGCACCGTGCGCGCACAGTGAGCACGCGGTGCGCTTCGCGCACCGCGCGCCCACTTTACGCAGTTAGTGCCGTGCACACACGGTGGGCACGCGGTGCGCTACGCGTGCCCACGTTACGCTAGATGGGCCATGTACACATGGAGGACATATGATGCACTTCGTTTTGAAAGGTAATGTTTTAATTTTTCGCACCAATTGCACACAGGGTGGGGAGAGTGTGGATAATTTTTTTTTTTTTATATTTTTTTACCGTACGCGTACGGTAAGCGTAATCGGCGAAATTAGCGAAAAAATATAAATTCGGTTTTTGGCCTTGGGGGACTCGCTCAACATGGCTATGTGTGTGGGAGCTGTCTAAACAGCCCCTTTACATGTTTTTGTGCTTTTTATTTTAATCATCACTCTCAGTGCGAGAGAGAAAATGGCGGCCGCCGCTTCCTGGTTTCGGCCGATTCGAATGTTTACTAAGATCTAAGAGCCAATCAGAATCGCGCGTTCGCCAGTAGGTAGTTATAGTTAGGACCACGTTTCCATAGGAAATCTGCAACATTCTATTTTGAATAACTTTGGCGCCGGTCGACGAATCCTCGCGAATTTTTCAAAATAGGTGGGGCGCTACGCTCCGCTCCTACCCTGAAAGTCTCGGGGGGATTCGTCAAGCGGGGGCTGAGATAAAAGGGGGGTCCCAAAACGCGTTTTTCCCATGCATTTTTCCATAGGACCTTTAGACAGGGCTACAGCCCGAACGGCTGAACAGAATTTAATGAAATTTGGCAGAGAGGTAGTCCCCAGGTCAAGGAAGTGCCTTTTGTAGGTTTGGTGTAAATCTGTTCAGTAGAATATGAGAAAATAGCCTTTAAATCAATATATATATCTGAGCCAGCTTACGGTGCGCTTACGGTACGCTTACTGTACGCGTACGGTGGCGTGCGCGAGCGCGATTCTGATTGGCTCTTAGATCTTAGTAAACATTCGAATCGGTCGAAACCAGGAAGCGGCGGCCGCCATTTAGTGTGTTTCACTCAGAAAAAAACGAGTGATATCTTGAAAAGGGGGCAAGGAGGAGAGTTACAGACCCCCTAACATTTGTAAGGGGGTCAAAGAAGGACAGAAAAGTACAAAGAAAACATTTATTGATTTTAAAAAAAATCGCGGGGTACGCGTACGGTAAGCATCAACGTACGCGTACGGTAAAAAAAAAAATAAATAAAAGTAATGAAATGCAGATTTAAGAGTTTAGATATTAGGGGGCTCTAAAAAGAGCCGTGGTGTTTATAAAGTGATTTTTTAGTGGTACCTACAAGTAAGTACTGATGCAGAGTCTAAGGTTCAAGAGGAAGACTCTGTTCCCTTCATCATTGAAGTGCACACCATCTCCTCTATAAATGTCTTGCATGTCATAACGCAAGTTGTTGTGGTAAATGGATCCCATACCATAGTCACGGAGGAAAGCAGAAACAGATTTGTTGACGTGCTTTCTTGCTTTGTCAATCTGCGGACAGAAATGATTGGACCAGTTCCATTTTCGCCTTTGGCATATGTTAGAAAACACAAAGGCAGTTTTAGGGAAAAGTGAAAACAGTTGTGCAAAGGTGTCCTTCATAAGCATTTCCAGACCTACCCCAGTCAAAGTGCCTAGGTCATTGCCACCACAGTGCACTATTATGAGGTCAGGGTGTTGGATTTGCATGAAGCATGCAGAGCAGCAAAGCAGGAAGCGGGAGGACGCCAAATTGCTCACCCGCATCACCCGTGGAGCCGTGGGATCGAGGAGTCGTGGAGTTGAGGGGTCCTAGAGACTTTTCGGGGTCGCTGCTCCTGCTCCAACCGCGGCGTCTCGGCTGGATTCCGGTGCCGCTCCTTCCGCACCGTTTGGTGAGTGCGAGGCGGCAGAGGCAGTGGGCTTGAGTGGCTGGCATCCCTCCTGCAGCAGCGGCAGAAAGCGAGTGGTGGCGATCTTGGGGACTGGGATCAGTGGAGAGCGGGTGGCGAGCAGCGGCTGGAGCGGTTAGCGCAGGTGCGCTGATTTACGGAGGAAGGCGGAAAGCGGAAAGCGGAGAGGACGGAGAGGACGCCAAACAGCCCATCCACTGGAGCGGGTGGTCTAGGTGGATAAGGACTCATAAAGCAAAGCAAAATAAAAAGTAAAAGAAAAATATAACATTGAAGGCGGGGGGAAAACCACAGGACTCATCAAGGAGCTCCGCAAGGCAGGAGCTGCATGAAGGACTCGGATTAAACGTTCACCACGGAAACCATCAAGACTAAGCAGGCAAGTGGCGAGAAAAAGAGTCCTTCCTGATTTTGACGATTTTAACGCTTTTTATGGGGTGTTGTGCTTCCTTTGAAGCGACTACTGAATTGAAAACCTACCTGCATCTTCCCGTGGCGCTCTCCTCTGGGGGTCCGTGTTCGCTGCTCGTCTCCCTCCTGCCGCCGCCATTCCAAAGCGGCCGCCGTTAGGAGGGGGACTTCATTCCCCAGCATCCTGTGCGGCGGAAGAGGAAGCCGCCTCCATCAATCTCGCGCCTGGAGGCGCATAAAAGACCTGATAGGCGACCGCCTCGCGGGAACCGCGCGCGGGCCGCGCCCGGGCCAAGGGCGGGCCCGTTTAAGCCCGTTAAAGACCGGGTAAGACTGGACTGGGCCACCCCATTGACATTTAAATCCTGATGTGGCATTGTAGTTGGTTATTCCACCTAGTCATTTACAGTCCGATATTCCTCTGGCAAATTGCCAACTGTTTAACTTAAATTGTGTGAAGGCCCCACATATCAGTACATGTCTGAAAGGATGACGAGGGGTTCTAGGAGCAAAAACGCTCAGGGGGTAGTACATACATCTGGCCCGATTGACCAATTTATAACTAGGGCAAATGAAGCCATTAATCAAGGTATATCACTCTTGGAGCGAAGAGTTTCACAAGATTTAGCACTAGCAAGACGCTCCTCGTTAGGCCCTATGGCTTTAGCTAAGACACCTACAAGCTCAAACACCATTAGGCCTCTCATTGAAGTCCAGGTTGAAACTCACGGTGTACCTAATACGGTTGATCTGTCAGCTTCCTTAGCCCTCTCAGATATGCACTCTAGCAAAGATCTTGAGAGGACGCCTAACCTGTTTTTAAGCCCAAGGCAGGAGGGGCTCAGTCCAAATCTCCCAAGGGGGGCAAGGGAGGGTGCCATCCCCAAACGGAAGAAGCCTAGGGTTCCGAAAAAATGTAACTCCAAAGCCCCGAATAAAACTTTGACTACCCAGATGTCAAGGAAAACCAAAAGTAATTCTGTCCAGAGTGCCCCAGATAAAACAGCCATAGATACAGCAGACCCTCGTATGATTCCACCGGCCCCTAGCGATCCAAGTAGTTTGGGCAAGGGTTGCAAAGTTTGTGAGGCTGACAACCAACTTTTAAATGTACTAGGTGAACTTTTCAGAGAATATGTGCATCCTATTGCACTTTCTCTTTCTAATATCGAAAAGCACCTACTTTCCATGAATCTTTCTTTGAATGCACTTAAGAGCGATGGATTGGCCAACCACCAGGAGTTGCGGGCTACTCCCTCGACCGTGAGGATGGAGCAAGTAGTGGTGAGTGCTCCCCCGATTGATTTAAATCTGCCACCAAAATCTTTGTTAGCTCCTTCTAGGATAGCTGGTGAACCCACCAAACCCCCTACCTCTGGTGCAATCTTAGAAAACACGTTACCTAAATGCCTGGGGTTAGTACATCAAAACACTGCAGTAAAAACACCGGGGCCAGTTCACCTAAACCATTTACCTAAATCCATGGGGTCAGTAGAACAAAAAGACAAATTCAGGGGTGAGGTTGGTCATCCTATACACTTACCTCCAGAAAGTGACCCATACGTCGTGATCATGACTGGTGTTCCTGAGTTAAGGCCTCTCAAAGAAGAACCAACGCGGTCCTTAAAAAACAAGGTACAGCATTGGCTAAATGTTAATAGACCACTCCCTCACTCTTGTAGTAGCAGGATCCTTATGGTGCGTAGGGTTCCCTGGATAGGGAGTGAGAAGAAAAAGATTCAGGGAGATTGCATTATTGTCAATTTTGATAATTCTCGAACGGCTGATTATATCTGCCGTCGTAATACATGGCCCAAAATTGACGGAATAAAGGTGAGGAGACTCTCTTCCTTTTATCCTCCTATAAATTGTTGTGACGACACTCCCGACAGGGGCACGTCTAAAGTAAGATCTTGGAACAACAGAAGGGAGAGGGAGGCTTGGCTAGGCTATGAGGGTAGAGATACAGCTCTTTCTGAAGGCTGGAGTGGCATACCACTTGCTAACAGATTCAGCTGTTTGGAAGAAGTAGATTGACCATTATTGGGTTCTGGATTTGTCCCTGAGGACAATGAATGCACTAGCCCCAACCCAGTCCAACTCGTAGACTGCTTTCTACCCATAAACTGCTTACCCCCTATTCAGCCTACTTCCTCCCTTGACCCTACTCCTCAAAAAGATCTGCAGACCCCCTCCCACTGCCTACGCTCCACCCCTTGTACTAGGGTCTGGGAAGGCACCATTTGTGCCCTGCATCGAGCCTGTGAGCCATGATGTCTTTCAGCCGCAACCTGAATGCCACAGTATTCCAAATAAAAACACTCCCATTAAACAGGGCGACACTATCAAGATCCTAAGCTGGAATGTAGCTGGCATCCACAGGAAACTTCAACTGCCTGAGTGGAATGCCCTAGTAGAGGCGCATACGATTTGCCTATTCCAAGAGACTTGGAGCATGGAACCTGTGTATCGGGTAGGCTATATTACCCATTTCGTTCCTGCAGTACCTCCAAGAAATGGGGCAGGTCGCCCGTCGGGAGGCCTACTCACCTGGGTAAGCATTGCCTTAAATCTCCAGATTGAGTCAAAGCTAATTAATTCTCCAGATATTTTAAAAATCTCTCTGAGAGGCTCACAAAGAGGACCCATCCTTGACTTATATAATGTATACGCCAGAGGTACCAAATATTGCTCTCCATCCCCGACAGTATCTATCCTTGAAATGGCACTGAATGAAAATTTAGCTGGATCCCAAGTTTTGGTTGCGGGTGATTTCAACTGCACCTATGAGCCCCTTATACAGGACGACATCTATGACCCAAGTGAGGATGATGTTAGATGGGGTATCCCAACTTTAACCATCCCTCCGATCAAAAAATGGTCCAAAACTGCTATTCAGCTCAATGCCCTAACGCTGGAATTTGGGCTAAGAGCAGTTAATGGTCGCACGCGTTCTGATCCTTTGGGTGCGGCCACGTTTAATAGAGTCAACCACACCTCTAGGATCGATTACATCATGCTAGATTTCATTCTTTGAAGCTTTGTTCAGGACATGGTAGTCCTGCCTACAGTTGAAAGCGATCATAATTCGCTTTCATTGTCCCTCAGGAACCCATGGCCTTACGAAAAGATCGCAAAATCCCTTAACCCAGCCCACAAAATTTCTGTATCTTCGTGTGGGAAACGACTAAAATGGAACATGGTCGCGAAGGATGAAGCTAAACTAAATATAATCAATACTGTTCTCATAGATGCACAGTTAGAATTGGAATTGGATAGGTCAGACAAGGGTGAGCTAAATCCCGGCCGTGTTACCCCTATTTTTGAGGAGACCATTAAGTCTATTGGGAATGTATTCCTAAAAATGAATCAAGGGGGCAAAAATGCAGTAATGGGGCTCCCAAAGGGAAAGCACGATTGGTACACACCTGCTTGTAGGCACGCCAAATCGCTTTTGATTAAGGCCGTCAAAAGCAAAACACAAGGAGATATTCAGGGAGCTAGGCTAAATTATAAGAAAACCCTGGCAAGTGCCAAAAAAGAGTGGGAAATCGAATATTGGCGCTCTTTAAAAGAGGCAAGCTTGGGGAAAGACGCAAGGCGTTTTTGGGACAGGATTAGAGCCAAAAATAGACCCGATACTGACCTTATTACATGCAATATCACCAGCCAAGTTTGGGTCAACCACTTCTCTAAACTTTATGCAAATCAATCAGGTGCTACCCCTAATGCTCTCTCCATGGACATTTCTAATGAACAACATATAAGGGAGGGGGCATCAGCAACCCCGGATTTGCTAACAAGGAGTGATGCTCTAGCAACTGGAACACTATGTATAGCTTTGCCAGTAAACAACAGGGTGGCTGACTCCATCTTCTCGATCAAAGAAGTGGAGTATGCAATTACTACCATCAGGCCCCAAAAAGCAGCTGGCCCAGACGGCTTACCCGGGGACCTGTTGCGAGCGGACATCCCGAAATGGGGTAAATTTATTAACTGCCTGCTTAATGCCATCAGTGGGGGAGCGCCAATTCCGGCATCCTGGAAAGGGGCGGAGGTCGTCCCCATCTTCAAAAAGGGGGCCAGGGACGACCCATCAAATTACAGACCCATAAGCCTGCTAGATATAACACAAAAGGTGGTCGGTAAGGTGTTGTTGGTCAGATTATTACAATGGATCAACGAAAACGGCATTCTCTCCGACTACCAGGCTGGCTTCAGAGCAGGCACCGGCACAATCGAGCAAGCGTTTAGATTGTTGCTTGTGTATTGGAAGGTGGTGGTCTTGGGCAAAGGCAGTCTTTACCTTGCCTTTATCGACTTGAAGACTGCCTTTGACCTAGTACCTAGGGAGGCTCTTTGGAAAGTCCTTGCTGCCATGGGGGTGCCCAACTACTTGCTCCTGTTATTGGTAAGGCTGCATGTAAACACTTTTGCCCAGGTTAGGTGGGGGAGGAATGGTGAGAAAACTAACAGAATTCCGGTAGAGAGAGGGGTACGCCAGGGATGTGTTCTAGCTCCCACCCTTTTCTCGCTATATATCAACGGTGTGGTTGAGCATCTATTGAAAGACCCTTCAGATGAACCATCCCTGGCGGGGGAACGTATCCCGACCCTCCTCTTCGCGGATGATACACTCTTGCTCTCCAAAACCCCAATGGGACTCCAAAAACTCTTAAATAATTTCCAGCTCTTCTGTACAGAGCGGGGTTTGGTAATTAATAGAGATAAAACAAAGTATCTTGTGTTAAATCCCCCCAAAAAACCCATACGCCCCCCAAAATTGAATGATGAACCTTTGGGGAGGGTGGATGTGTTTGATTATTTAGGGATTCGTTTATCCCATAATATGCAGTGGGGCCCCCATTTATGCAAGATGCTGTTGTCTCATAAAAGAGTTACAGGGGCTCTCGTGAAGGAGCAGCGCTCCTGTGCTATAAGACCGATAGCCCCCGTTATTGATATTTATGCAGCAAGAGGAGTCAGCTCTGCCCTTTATGGTGCCGAGCTCTGGGGCTTTTGTGACACTGGCGACTTATCACGAGCAGAGAGGAAGTTTTTCAGGGTCATTATGTCACTTCCCCAAGGCACCCCCACGATTCCATTAATGCTCGATCTTGGTTGTCGCCCCATCGGTGATCTGGCGAAACTTCGCCCTTTATTGCTATGGGCTCGCTTGTGGCGGGTCCCAGAACTAGCCAAATATGCCAAAGGTCTCTCGGAAATCATGTCACTCCCAGGATGGCATAGGATAAAATGGTTGCGTGACATGAAGGCCCTTTTGCATAATCTGGGGCTAAATGCATCATGGGAAAATAAATCTTCCCCTCCGAAAGCCACGCTTAAGCTCTTATATTGGAACTGGATTGCGACCCAACGGATCTCGAACACATCATTGGGGAGACTTACTGAGGACTTCCTGAATTTTAAGGATCACCCAATCCGGGAACTATATCTCGACATTATCGAGAGCCCCTTTGATAGAGCTTTGTATTTTAAGTTTAGGACTGGGACCCTCCTACTTTATAGCTTTACATCACGATGGAATTCCCTCCCTCAGACCTCCGATCTTTGCCCTTTTTGCACATCCAGACGTGAGTCTGTGGCTCACTTTTTATTTGAATGCCATGAGTACGCCCTCCCAAGGAAAAGATGGCTTAAGCAACTGTGCCGCTCCTTGGGAACTAGACACTATATTGTGGCACTCCGTATTTTAATGTCAGATGCTCGCCCATTATACGTTTGTGCCCTTGCAAAATTCTTATCTTGGGCATGGCGTATCAGAAGTAAAAGGCTTAAGGAAATTGTTTAATTCATTCTTAAATAATTATTTATGATCTGTTTTTGCACCTTATTGTAATAATAGGTTTCTTCTTTTTTAAATGAAATTAACTTATTCCATTTTTAACTGTTACGCTTTTATGATATGTTTTTATCGAAATAAAGCCTTTGACTGACTGACTGACTGACTGATTTCACCAATGGCATCAATTGGTGCCACTTTAACCCTCTCTGACCAATCCATTTAATGTCTACATTTGGCAAAGCAAGGTCTCTCACCATACCTGTTTTCTCTGCATACTTTTCACTCCAGAAGACATAGCTGTGCCCTACAATCCACACTGTGAACATGTTCAAAGGAGAACTGGATGCACTCAGGAGGTGTAATTCAGTAGAATGGTAAAAAGAAATGAAAGACAGTTTGGAAATGGAGGCATACATATTTTTTTCATAAAAAAAGAACTGATTGGCTGTTTCATACCATTCTAGAATAAAAACTAGGCTGTATGTGTAAATTAATAGAAGCATGTTTTGTATTGGTACAGAAAAATGTGTTACCAAAGAACAGTACTATGGATTTGCTGTTAGGTTTGAAAAGTCAAGCACTCTTGCTCTGTGGAATTGAAACATTGTTTGGTGAACTTCTGACCTAACTCCACACAGCAGTGTTCCATGAGCTGTTGCTATGGTAGCAGGCAGAAGTCAAGTTGGGGAAAGGGTACTAGGCAGAAGTCAAGTTGGCGGAAGGGTACTTTTGGAAAAGGGTTGGTTTTCAACCAATAGAAATGTGTGATTACATTTGAAAAAAAGGGGGAAGCACTGAGATTTGAAATTAACATGTATATGTGTGGAAAAAGAGAGGGAAAGTTTGCCATTATCTGGTTCTGCTGAGAGGAGAGAGGTGTAAAGAACAGAGATCCTGGCTCTGATAATCTGCTGTTTGAGTGCCACATTTCTTTCACAGCTAACTAATTTTAAAGGTGAGTTTAGAGTTTGAGAGGGGATGTATATGGTAAATTAAGAAATGAATAATAGAAATGGAATTCCTTTTGTTGAAGTTGTGTTTATTATTTTCTGTTTTGGGAGAAATTTAAATGTGAGGAACATGTAAAATAATATGGGCTATGTTTTCACGATAAATTAAGGTGTACTGGTAAAAATAAAGAATACTTTAAGGGTTTGAGGTTGGACTCAGTAATGCAAATACATTGGGAATCACTAAGGCTGGTTGCCCTTGCTGGAGTGTAGGCAGTCACCCAGGTTACACATGGTGGTGGTCTGAAAAAGCAGTTTGGACATGTGCTTTTTTAAGAATCTGAAAAGTGGATTCATAATGTGTCAGTCTGTAAAAGTGTTTATCACTTGCCAAAAAAAAGAGTAGTAAGTGTGCTTTCAAAATGGCAAAGAAATTTCGTTTTGTGACTACTGTGAAAACATGACTCTGTGTGCATATAGGAATTACAGGCAGAGATTTATTGCGTATTGCTCTGGTGATTTCACAGTTGCATTAGATGGAAAGGGGGAGCCATTTTTTGGTGCAGAAGCAGACTCTTAGCACACACCCAGCTGCTTACCCTGTGGAATCATGCACAGTATTCACAAGCGAGTGGGGTTTGAGGTTTCAGTCAGTAATGCAAATACATACAGCATCACTAAGGCTGGTTGCCCTTGCTGGAGTGTAGGCAGTCACCCAGGTTACACATGGTGGTGGTCTGAAAAAGAAGTTTGGACATGTGCTTTTTTAAGAATCTGAAAAGTGGATTCATAATGTGTCAGTCTGTAAAAGTGTTTATCACTTGCCAAAAAAAGAGTAGTAAGTGTGCTTTCAAAATGGCAAAGAAATTTCGTTTTGTGACTAATGTGAAAACATGACTCTGTGTGCATATAAGAATTACAGGCAGAGATTTATTGCGTATTGCTCTGGTGATTTCACAGTTGCATTAGATGGAAAGGGGGAGCCATTTTTTGGTGCAGAAGCAGACTCTTAGCACACACCCAGCTGCTTACCCTGTGGAATCATGCACAGTATTCACAAGCGAGTGGGGTTTGAGGTTTCAGTCAGTAATGCAAATACATACAGCATCACTAAGGCTGCTGGCCCTTGCTGGAGTGTAGGCAGTCACCCAGGTTACACATGGAGGTGGTCTGAAAAAGCAGTTTGGACATGTGCTTTTTTAAGAATCTGAAAAGTGGATTCATAATGTGTCAGTCTGTAAAAGTGTTTATCACTTGCCAAAAAAAAGAGTAGTAAGTGTGCTTTCAAAATGGCAAAGAAATTTCGTTTTGTGACTAATGTGAAAACATGACTCTGTGTGCATATAGGAATTACAGGCAGAGATTTATTGCGTATTGCTCTGGTGATTTCACAGTTGCATTAGATGGAAAGGGGGAGCCATTTTTTGGTGCAGAAGCAGACTCTTAGCACACACCCAGCTGCTTACCCTGTGGAATCATGCACAGTATTCACAAGCGAGTGGGGTTTGAGGTTTCAGTCAGTAATGCAAATACATTCAGCATCACTAAGGCTGGTTGCCCTTGCTGGAGTGTAGGCAGTCACCCAGGTTACACATGGTGGTGGTCTGAAAAAGCAGTTTGGACATGTGCTTTTTTAAGAATCTGAAAAGTGGATTCATAATGTGTCAGTCTGTAAAAGTGTTTATCACTTGCCAAAAAAAGAGTAGTAAGTGTGCTTTCAAAATGGCAAAGAAATTTCGTTTTGTGACTAATGTGAAAACATGACTCTGTGTGCATATAGGAATTACAGGCAGAGATTTATTGCGTATTGCTCTGGTGATTTCACAGTTGCATTAGATGGAAAGGGGGAGCCATTTTTTGGTGCAGAAGCAGACTCTTAGCACACACCCAGCTGCTTACCCTGTGGAATCATGCACAGTATTCACAAGCGAGTGGGGTTTGAGGTTTCAGTCAGTAATGCAAATACATACAGCATCACTAAGGCTGCTGGCCCTTGCTGGAGTGTAGGCAGTCACCCAGGTTACACATGGTGGTGGTCTGAAAAAGCAGTTTGGACATGTGCTTTTTTAAGAATCTGAAAAGTGGATTCATAATGTGTCAGTCTGTAAAAGTGATTATCACTTGCCAAAAAAAAGAGTAGTAAGTGTGCTTTCAAAATGGCAAAGAAATTTCGTTTTGTGACTAATGTGAAAACATGACTCTGTGTGCATATAGGAATTACAGGCAGAGATTTATTGCGTATTGCTCTGGTGATTTCACAGTTGCATTAGATGGAAAGGGGGAGCCATTTTTTGGAGCAGAAGCAGACTCTTAGCACACACCTAGCTGCTTACCCTGTGGAATCATGCACAGTATTCACAAGCGAGTGGGGTTTGAGGTTTCAGTCAGTAATGCAAAATACATACAGCATCACTAAGGCTGCTGGCCCTTGCTGGAGTGTAGGCAGTCACCCAGGTTACACATGGTGGTGGTCTGAAAAAGCAGTTTGGACATGTGCTTTTTTAAGAATCTGAAAAGTGGATTCATAGTCTGTAAAAGTGATTATCACTTGCCAAAAAAAAGAGTAGTAAGTGTGCTTTCAAAATGGCAAAGAAATTTCGTTTTGTGACTAATGTGAAAGCATGACTCTGTGTGCACACAGGAATTGTTTTTAGATATTTAATTGGTGAAGGTGTTATTGTGATTTTCAAGTATACGAAAGGGGTTTATAGTATTTTAAGATTTCTAAATAATAAAAAAAATGTAGTAATATATTTAAATAAAATAAAGGATTTTTTTTTTAGTTTTTTTCAGGTATTGCTGAAGAGCAGTGAACAAAATTTAAGATGCCTACAAAATCCAGAGTAAAAAAAGACCACAAAAAAAACCTATATTTGAAGACAACTGGAGGACCTAAGTTAGTGGGAGATGCTCATGTTGGGAAAAAGAAAAAATCTTCTGGTAAGCAGACAAAAATTTTTTTAAAGAACATATTCAAAAAAAAGGAAAAATGTACAAAATGTCTTTACTGGAAAGAATGTTTTCAATAAAAAAGGACAGGAAAAAATTGAGAATTTAGGTAATGCAAATATACCTTCTGCAACTAAAAAGATTAACTTAAACAGAAAAACAGCGTTTAAAGAGATACGTAGAAAAATGTTTCAGAGAAGAATTATGTCCAATTTGATAAAGGATGTGAAGAAATATAAGCAAAAGGCTAAGTTTTATAAGAGAAAAAAAGAAATTGAAGCCATTGCAGCAAAGGCATTAGAATTAAAAAGGAAACTATTCATTTTAATTTTGAATAGGATGCGTACATTAGATAAAATGGTTAATGTACTGAAATCACAAAGCAAAAGGAAAAGAGTAGTGAACAGAACAAACTTTTGTAAAGTGTTTTTAGGAAAATGGATGCATAGTTCAAGTAGTGAACCTTTTTTTAATGAAGAGAGCTATTTTCAAAGTAATAGTTTGCTGCATGCAGTTGACACCAGAGGTCGTGCTTACGAAGTGAAAAATGGTTGCATAATGGAGAAGGAGATAATGGTTCCAAGAGATGAGGTACAAGTGATGGCGGATGAGGCTATGGGGAGACGTCCTAAAGCCCCAGTGTACACTTGGAATTGTAGTAGTATTTGCACTGTGCGTCAGGAATCTATTGATAAATTTCGTGAGTTTCTAAGAGAATATAGTAAAAAAAGTGTAAAACAGAAGATTAAGGTGCTTCAAAGTCTAGATCCATGCAGAGTGAGAGAGAATACTGGTTTGCAGGGTCATTCTCTGGCTTGTCTATCTAGAAAAGTGTGTAATAGTGTTTTCCATCATTTTAGGATGCTGGCTGTTCATCATACTGAAATGAGAAAGTTTGTGAGACGGTTGTATTTTGCTAAAAGTCCAGCAATAAAGTTAGATTAATTGAATAGGGCTCTGTTCCGTGGATCGGTATCAGATGTAGAGAAGGTTGTTGATGAAATTCAGTTTTGTTACTTTGGTCCTGAACAAAACAGTGCAGAAAAGGACAAAGTAAATGAGGAAGAAGTGGAAGAGAATGTAGAACCCTCTGTAAGTAAGACATTTAATGATCACATAACAAAATTTGCAATAATCTCTAATGAAAGACCAAATATTACTTGTATTTGTTGCCGCAGAACTCATTATAGAAAACAAACTAGGAATGTTGATCTCTACAGAAAGAGTGAAAATGAAGATAATTATAAATGGAAGGATTTTGCCACATATATATTTCTTGAAAATTGTTTTGAATTGGGTGAAGATCAGCGTATTTGTAAATACTGTTACAACAAGTTAGAGGAAAATAGAATGCCGACCAGAGCTGTACATAATAATTTAGAATTGGATGCTATTCCTGCTGAACTTTCTGAATTAAATACATATGAGTCTATACTCATTCAATGTGTTCATCCGTTCCAGACCATAGTACGTATGGAGCCCAAAACTGGTAAATTACCTCCTTCAGATTTACTGAGAGGTTTAAAAGGTAGAGTGGTGTATTTGCCCTTGGATTTGAAAAAAAATATGGAAACTATTGATGCGGATACTTTGGAAACTGAACCATTAATTATTCTGGTTAATGGTGTACCTACAAAGAATAAGAAGATTTGGCAGGAGCTGGTAGATGTACGGAAAGTACAAAGAGCAATTTTGGATTTGAAAAGGAATAACAAATGGTATGAATCAATTTATATAGAAGAAGAAGAAGAAGAAGATTTACAAGAAGACACAGAAACACCAACTGGACAAATTGAAAAAGTGGACAAGTCAAAGGAAGAAGAAATTTATGAACATTTTAGCATACATCCTCTTCATTCAAAAGAAGTTATGGGAGACAATATTGATCGGTTTCAGATGAAGAAAGCAAAAGGAACTCCCGTGAGTGTATGGGAGGAGAGCTTGGAAGCTCGATGTTTTCCCCAGCTGTTTCCTAAAGGAAAAGGAGGACGATACGATGAACGTCCGGAACAGATTCCAGCTTCTGAGTATCGGACTACAAGACTATATGCTGAAGATCCCAGATTTCGACAAAGTATTCCTTATTTGTTCCATCTTTTATTTGAAAGCGACTTGTCTACACTGTCTTATGCAGTAAATCACATTTTAAAAAGTGGAGTACATTTACAAAATGTGTCTGCTAAGGATTTTATGGAGAAAGTGCAGCACCGAGATGATCATTTGGAAACACAACTGATCAATCTGATGGCTTGTCAGCGTGGGACAAATGAATATTGGTACAGACGCCATGGTGAATTAAAATGCATGTTACGGAATTTAGGAACACCAACATGGTTCGTTACCCTAAGCTGTGCTGAGTACGCTTGGGATGATTTACTGGATTTTCTACGAGAGGCAAATTCAAACATTAAAAACATCGAATACAAGACAGCAGGAGAACTGTGCTCATTGGATCCGGTTAATGTTTGCAGATATTTCAATCATAGATTTGAGGCTATGATGTCGTTAATCTGCAATAAAAAAAATCCACCTCTAGGAGAAGTTGTGGATTTCTTTTGGAGAAAAGAGTACCAGGCAAGAGGTGCTCCTCATATTCATATGCTGTTGTGGATCAAGGATGCCCCAAAGTTTGGAACAGATACTGATGAAGCAGTGTTATCTTACATTGAAGATTATGCAACATGTGCTATACCAAAAAGCACAGAAGAGAAAAAGTTAAAGGAGCAAGTTTTACGTTTCCAAAGTCATCGGTGTGGAAAATACTGTCGACGGAAATACAAGAGCAAAGATAAATACTACACTAAATGTCGATTTGGATTTCCTAGACCTGTTCTTTCAAATGGAAGAGTAAACAGTTTTATGTCATCTGTGAGACATACTATCACAAGAAAATCACCTAAGAATACCTACAACCTTAAAAGAAAAGAAGAATCAAAAAATATAAATGACTACAACCCAGTAATTTTATCCATGTGGAATGATAACATGGATATACAGTATGTAGCTGACAATTCCATTGCTGTTGCTCGATATGTAACGTCTTACAGTACGAAATCAGAAAAAACAGAATTGAAGAAAATGTGGGAATATATTTCTCACGAGAAAACTGTCAGTAAGAAGCTGTACAGTTTCAGTTTGAAGATGTTATCGCATCGAGAAATTGGATCCTACGAATGTTCAGATAGGTTATCTTCTGCAAGTCTCTACTCGAAATCAAGAAGAATAATTTGGGCAAGTTTAGGCCTTGCAGCAATGAGAAATCGGGTACTGAAATCTGTTGGAGAAATTGAATATTTGGCCGAGAATGACCCAGAAAGTACAGATATTTTGAAATCAAACATGTTGGACACATAATACCCAAAGAGAAGTCATCATCTGGAGAACATGTGTCTCTATGAAGTGCTGCAGAACTACATTTATTCACGGAAAGCCACAGAAGACATCAACAATGGAAAATATAAAGTCATTGGTGAGGAAGGATGTTTGGTGAAGCAAAGAAAAGGAAGTTTGATAAATCACAGGAAGCTGAGTTGCGACACTACTGACAAAAAGGAATTTTACTACTTGGCTCTTTTACAGCTGTTTAAACCATGGCGTACAGAGGATGAACTACTGGGAGAATTTCAAAGCTATGAAGATTCTTTTAATGCTTGCAAAGACAGCATACAATGCAGTACATTCTCAACTTATCTGCAAATGTTACATGAAGAAATTGAACAGGAAACTACAATTGCAGCAGAAATAGCTAGAGACAGTTCTCAGGACAGCCAAAGTTCAGGAACACTCAGTCCAGATCCCCTAGGACAACCAATCGTTGAAAATGAAGCATCAATAGCCATGAATGAAGTGGAAACGGCTATGAATCAAGCTCAAGAAGAATTTATAGACTTACAAAATTTGGAAAGACAACTGAACAAAGAGCAGCAACAAATTTATGAAGAGATCAGAAACAAAATTGATCACGGATTTCTACATGAAAAAAAAGAGTGCTCATGCACATCATTTCATCCAATCCGGATGTATGTAAGCGGACAAGCTGGAACTGGAAAAAGTTTCCTTATAAAAGTCATCAGAAGCTACCTACAGCAAAAAACGGATTCTACTTTGTCTTGTGTGGTTACTGCTCCAACTGGGTTAGCAGCATATAACATAAAAGGAATCACTTTACATCGTTTGCTAATGTTACCAGTGGAGCATGAGAACAAAATACAATACAACAAGCTAACTGGAGAAGCATGCTTGGAAGTTTCAAGAGTATTGAAGAAGATGCAAGTTCTCATTATTGATGAGGTGAGCATGGTATCAAACTTAATGCTTGCCTTTGTGCATTTAAGAATGCAGCAAATTCTGAAGACAGACTATGACGTGTTATTTGGAGGAAAACACGTCATAGTTTTTGGAGATCTTTTGCAACTTACTCCAGTTAAAGGACAACCAGTGTTTAATACTGTGACACATGAAGACACAAAGAAGTCATTGGGAAGCATTGGTAATGCGAATATTTGGTCGTTCTTTGAGTACAAGGAACTTACTACTAATATGAGGCAAGCAAACGATGAAGAATATGGAAGTATTCTGAAAGATATCAGGCTTGGACTACTCACTGAAGCAGGCACAAAAGCATTACAGAGTCGGTTGCTACATAATTTATTTCCAAAGGAAGAAATAGTTGCAGAGAAGATATACAAGAACATTGCAGAAAAGAAAAGTGTCATCTGCTTAATGCCAACTCTACGTGAATGCTCAATATTCAATGAGGAGCTTTTGAAATTGGAAAAGGAAGATATCAGGAAATTGGAAGCAGTGGACAAAATTGAGGATGGAAGAATTACTATCACATTAACAGGCAAACTGAAAAATAAATTGGATTCACTAGAGAAGAACATTTCCAAAACAGCTGGATTAGAAAAAAATCTATATGTTTGCATGAACTGTAGAGTATTTTTAAGGAGAAATTTGGATGTTGAAAAGGGTTTAGTTAATGGAGCTATGGGAAGAGTTGTGGGTTTTATTAATTATCAGAAAAAAGATGGAATTGAATGTTTAAAAATAAAATTTGATCAGATAGAAGAAGTTAAAGACATTTGTCGTTGTTCAGTTCGTTTCATGCTTGTGAAAGACTTATATGTACGTAGGAAGCAGTTTCCGTTTTCTCTAGCATATGCTGTAACTATTCACAAGTCTCAAGGTTTGACTGTAGATTGTGCATTTGTGAACATTGGATCAACTGTGTTCAAAGAAGGTATGGCATATGTTGCTTTGTCACGAGTGAAAACATTATCAGGTTTATTCATGATAGACTTTGATGACTCAAAAGTTAGTGCTGATGCAAATTGTGTAAAGGAGTATAATAGATTAAGAAGAAGCTATGCTCCTCATTTAGGTCAGTATCCTGTGTTGGAGAAACGTTTAGTTTCTCGTAAAAGGAGAAATGAGAATATCTGTAATGAAGATGTAGAGAGGAGAAAAAAAAAGAGGAGTGATGTAATTGCAAGCAAAAAGAAAAAGGAAAATGAAGAACAGGTTGTAGGATGTCATTTTGAAAATAGCTCTGGTGTCAACTGCTACGCTAATGTAGTGCTGAATGTTGCATTTTATCTGGAAAGTGTGCAAGAGCAGATAATAGTAAATCAGGGAAAAAGATTCTGTTCTGAGTTGAGTCTCCTTTTTCAAAAGCTGAGTAATGATAAGACTCAAATAGAAAGTGCTACTGAAATTAGAAAAATTTAGATGTATGTTCAGGACGAACACAGTTTTCTCAAAATGTACAGCAAGACGCACAGGAATTCTTGATGTATTTTCTTCAGGTACTGGAAGAAGAAGGGGTTCCCATTGAAAATTTATTTGGTCTCTCTTATAAATGGGAACATAGTTTTGAAAACTGTTATAATATATGTGGCTCTAATGTTGATTCTGAAAGGTTTATTTATTTAACATTGCCAGAAAGTAAAACAGTCACTTTTGCTAAATTAGTTAAAGATGCTAATCATAGCATGGAATGCAGTGAGTGTCAATCTGACATGTTTTCAACGTTAATTTTAAAGGAATGCGGACAGTATGTAATTTTAATGATGCAACGCTGTAAAGCTGATGGTTCAAAATTGGATACTTTAATAAAGAAGTTTACAGGACAGCAATTATCAATTTCATGAAAAACTTTTGTAACAGTTGCAATAATTTTCCATGATGGACCTACTGTAACTTCTGGTCATTACACAGTTTATCTTAAATGTGAAAAAGGCTGGACACTGTGTAATGATTCCCAATTGATTTTTAAGCAACGTTTGCCTTTTGATTTAGCAAATTCCTATCTAATCTTCCTGAAACCTAAATTTTAGAGAGATTTGGCAACATCTGGACAAAACAATTTTACCATTTTATTGGATTACCATTGGAATTTTCAAAAAAATGATTTTACAAATTATCATTTGGCCTAATGGAAAGGTAACCAATTGTAATGTGGACTTTTTCAATTTTTAATGAAACTTTGGAAAACCAAAAATTTAGAAAAAATCGGTAACATCTGCACAATTTAAATTTTGGAATGTTATTGGATTGCCATTGGAAATTTATTCAAAAAAGATTTTTAAAATTACTATTTGGCCATGCGGAAAGGTAAACAATTCTATTGTGGACTTATTTAATTATTAATAAATCTTTCGGAAACCAAAATGTTACAGAGAATCGGTGAGATCTGTACAATTTAAACTTTAGATTTTTATTGGATTACCATTGGAAATTTAATCAAAAAAGAATTTTAAAATTACTATTTGGCCTAAAGGAAATGGAACCAGATGTATTGTGGAGATATTTGAGATATATTTTTGTGATTATACTTCTGAAACAAAAATATCAGACGGTATTTTAAAGAAATAAGTATTGATATTAGATGATATTTTGTAAGAATATTATGCATTTCTATAAAGTTATGTTTATGCAAAAAGAGATTGTGGGCTTTTTTAAAACAATCTTTGAGATTGTTAATTTTTTTTTTTGCCCGCTGTTAAATGATGAATGCAATTGCTTTCACAATTTATAGTGAAATGCAATATATTCTGAAAACAGCAAAAAAAAGGCAAACATTTTTTTTGAAAAAAATGTAAATATATGTACTGTATTATAAAATGTTTTATTAAATATTAATACTTTTTTCATTTTTTTCAGATTGAGATAGAAAATTTACGAAAACTAGAACCATTTTTAAGGCAATTAAAACATTTTTTAAATGAATAAATATTGTTTTGAGTGGGTATGGTAAGTGTAAAATTTCATGGTCCCTTTTTTCCACAATCACATTTTCAGTTTTTCATTGTAGTCTCTCAAGGACCTTGTAATGTGATAATTGATTTTTAGTGTTTTTAAAAAAAAAAAAAAAAAAATTACGCGTACCGTACGCGTACGGTAAAAAAAAAATCAAAAAAAAGTTTAAAAAAATATATAAAAAAAAGTTTAAAGGTAAGGTTGGCTCTTAAAAGAGCCGTTGTGTTCATGCAGGGACAGAGGAAAGAAAGAATGGGAGTATTACACGGTACGACAAATGTGCTGATCTATTTTATTGTTCACTAGGGAAATACTGGTCTCCCTATAACAAATTAGATCATGACAAGTGGCGCACCGTATTTCAACCCTCAGAAACCGAGGGTTAATTTCCAGAGGACGAGAAAAAGGAGATGCTCCCCCCACAGATGAAGGGCTCACCTGACCTGCCGAAGATGGACTCGGCCCTGCAGATGATGGTCCAGGCTGAGCTGCTGTGGATGTGCTTGGTTGACTTACTGAAGGGTTACCTTCAGTATGTCGAGCATGTGTTATTCTGTGTACATCCTTAAGGTGTCTCAACATGGTGTGATTCCCGAAAGAATACTTCTTGTTGGGATTCCCTCTTGAAAGTACACGCTTACACAGCTTACAAGTCACTAAGGGTGCATTTACCTTTTTCTTGCCCTCTGGAAAAAAAAAATACTCCCATATGAAAGAGGTCTTTTGTTTCCTCGTTCTCTGCCTCAAGGTAGTGCTGCTAGCCTCACTCTCAGAAGGGCTCTGCTGTTCTGCCATCGTATCACAAAGACAACCCAGCTCCTTCTCCTAAGGGATCACAAGCAGAAATGAGGGGAATGGGTGTGGTGTAGGAGAGTTCTAGAACTGAAAGTAGTTTCCACCAATCAAAAGTTCTGTTTCATGATCACATGACCCAGCGTGCGCGTACGTTATGCTTACGTTACGCTTACGGTGCGCTTACGGCAAAAGTACGCATGCGCGTAAAAAAGACACACGCACGCTCCCATGCGCACAACAGGCACGCCCCTTCACTTCCGCGTAACGTGCGCGTGCAGCGAACGCGTTACGCGCTGTGCGCGTGTGACGTGTGTATACGCAAATTGCGTAAACAAACGCAAACAGCGTAGAAATCTAACGTAATTAAAGCAACACGTGCGCTTACCATACGCGTACGTTTAAAAAAAATAAATAAATAAAAAAAAAAGGAAAAAAAAAAAAGTTATACTAATAAATCTTACCTGTTTATTTTATAAAAATGGTAAAAAAAACATATTGTAGAATTTTTAAAATTTAACCATAGTCTTTAAATAAGGATAGAAAATTAAAATAAAAATATGTAAAAAAAATAATAAAAAAAAAAAAAATTAGCATTTTAAAAAACTTGCAAATTCACTGAAAAAACTATGGGTTTCACTCACGTTATAGTTAGGAATTAGCATTTAAAAAACCTTGCAAATTCACTGAAAAAACCATTGGTTTCACACACGTTATAGTTAGGAATTAGCATTTAAAAAACCTTATAAATTCAATGAAAAAACCAAAGGTTTCACACATGTTATAGTTAGCTGGACATTTCACTCGTAAAAAACCAATGAAATTTCCCCGTTATAGTTAGTTCAGCTAACTGTAACTCGCGCGCCCGCAATGCACTACTGATGACGTCACATATTACATCACTCATGACATGGTCACTGACATCACTCATGACATCACTGATGACATCTCAAATGACATCACTGATGACATCACTGATGACATCATCCAGTGATTGTGTGTTTTTCTGAAAATTAAATATGTTTTATATTTATGTATATCTCAAGGTCAATGGAAGAATAAATGGGTATATAAGTGTCTAAATGGATGCTTTTTTTTTGAAATTTTTTTGTGTAACTGACTGATTAAGTGTATCATAGTGAATACATGGCTTACTGAGTAATGTTTAAATATGAAAATATCTGTATCAGTTTCTCACTTTGTGTATAAGTGGCTGCATGGGTTGGTGAGTAGCTTCATGGGTATCTATATAGGTAAATAGTTCTTTTTTTAAGTATCAGTCTGAGTGTCTGTATGGTTCGGTGGGGGGTATTATGTAGTGCATAGTGCATGAATGAGTGATTCACTCTTTGTATGTCTTGAAGACAACATGTGTGCAGGACTGTATGGGTGGATGAGTGTGTGTATGAGTGTGTTAGTGAGTGAATGACTGTCTCAATAGTGTCTTTATGAGTAACTACATATCTATTAAACTAGTATATGTGACTATTGGTGTATATAAGTGAGTATATGTGAGAGTGAGAGATTGAAAGAGTTCCTGCATGAATAAGTATGTGTTTCTATAAGTGATTGTTTTTTAGACTAACTATGTGTAAGTTTCCGTAGAAGTAAGTGTGGTGGTGTGTGTATAACTGTATAAGCTAATAAATGTATGTTTGTTTCTTTATTAGCATGAGTGACTATGTGTGAGTAACTCTATGGATGAGTGGAATTGTGTAACAGGATGTATAGATGTATGAGTACATATGATGAGTGAGTGCATGTATGAGTGACTGTATAGGACTGTTGGTGAATGACTGTATGTGTATGTGGTTCTTAGAATTACTGAATAGGTTGTTGTAACTGATATTGGTATGTTCATTATTTTGAACATTTTAGTTTCTATTTTTGTATGTGTGTATCAAAGGTTATATTAGGGGAAGAGGAGGTCTGCCACTCTATCACAAGGATGATGTCATCAGTGATGTCATCAGTGATGTCATTTGAGATGTCATCAGTGATGTCATGAGTGATGTCAGTGACCATGTCATGAGTGATGTAATATGTGACGTCATCAGTAGTGCATTGCGGGCGCGCGAGTTATAGTTAGCTGAACTAACTATAACGGGGAAATTTCATTGGTTTTTTACGAGTGAAATGTCTAGCTAACTATAACATGTGTGAAACCTTTGGTTTTTTCATTGAATTTATATATATGTGTGTTTTCAAAAAAGAGAGTTGCCCCTGTAGGTGAAATGCTCACAACAGCCGGTTGATCCTCACGAAAGTAGCTTCATAGGAATACTTTTCCCAGCCAAACATGCCTGACGCAAGCTGCGTTTCGAGCCACCGCCCTCATCAGAGGCATTACGTGGTTAGCATGTCAAATTCATCAACGGAAATTCCCTCTTTTATTTTGGTGATATGGAAATCTAAACTGCAAGTGCAGTGCTTTATGGGAACGTAGTGCAAAATTATAATAAGTTAAGTCCAAGTGGGCCGACATCGCCACTTCACCCGCAAACTATCAATGGCGAGGACTCCATAGAGGCAGCTTCTTTTAATACGAGTCCGGTTGTGCCACACCTGTCCACCCAAATAAGCAGACTGTGGCCCTGCTACAATCCAGCAGTGGTGCATTTCGCGACCGGGCTGGCCGCTAATGTGTTTTCAAAAAAGAGAGTTGCCCCTGTAGGTGAAATGCTCCCAACAGCCGGTTGATCCTCACGAAAGTAGCTTCATAGGAATCCTTTTCCCAGCCAAACATGCCTGAAGCAAGCTGTGTTCCGGGCCACCGCCCTCATCAGAGGCATTACGTGGTTAGAATGTCAAATGCATCAACGGAAATTCCCTCTTTTATTTTGGTGATATGGAAATCCAAACTGCAAATGCAGTGCTTCATGGGAACCGTAGTGCAAAATTATAATAAGTTAAGCCCAAGTGGGCCGACATCGCCACTTCACCCGCAAACTATCAATGGCGAGGACTCCATAGAGGCAGCTTTCTTTTAATACGAGTCCGGTTGTGCCACACCTGTCCGCCCAAATAAACAGACTGTGGCCCTGCTACAATCCAGCAGTGGTGCATTTGGCGACCGGGCTGGCCGCTAATGTGTTTTCAAAAAAGAGAGTTGCCCCTGTAGGTGAAATGCTCACAACAGCCGGTTGATCCTCACGAAAGTAGCTTCATAGGAATCCTTTTCCCAGCCAAACATGCCTGAAGCAAGCTGTGTTTCGGGCCACCGCCCTCATCAGAGGCATTACGTGGTTAGAATGTCAAATGCATCAACGGAAATTCCCTCTTTTATTTTGGTGATATGGAAATCCAAACTGCAAGTGCAGTGCTTCATGGGAACCGTTGTGCAAAATTATAATAGGTTAAGCCCAAGTGGGCCGACATCGTCACTTCACCCGCAAACTATCAATGGCGAGGACTCCATAGAGGCAGCTTTCTTTTAATACGAGTCCGGTTATGCCACACCTGTCCGCCCAAATAGGCAGACTGTGGCCCTGCTACAATGCAGCAGTGGTGTATTTCGCGACCGGGCTGGCCGCTAATGTGTTTTCAAAAAAGAGAGTTGCCCCTGTAGGTGAAATGCTCACAACAGCCGGTTGATCCTCACGAAAGTAGCTTCATAGGAATCCTTTTCCCAGCCAAACATGCCTGACGCAAGCTGCGTTTCGGGCCACTGCCCTCATCAGAGGTATTACGTGGTTAGAATGTCAAATGCATCAACGGAAATTCCCTCTTTTATTTTGGTGATATGGAAATCCAAACTGCAAGTGCAGTGCTTCATGGGAACCGTAGTGCAAAATTATAATGAGTTAAGCCCAAGTGGACCGACATCGCCACTTCACCCGCAAACTATCAATGGCGAGGACTCCATAGAGGCAGCTTTCTTTTAATACGAGTCCGGTTGTGCCACACCTGTCCGCCCAAATAAGCAGACTGTGGCCCTGCTACAATCCAGCAGTGGTGCATTTCGCGACCGGGCTGGCCGCTAATGTATTTTCAAAAAAGAGAGTTGCCCCTGTAGGTGAAATGCTCACAACAGCCGGTTGATCCTCACGACAGTAGCTTCATAGGAATCCTTTTCCCAGCCAAACATGCCTGATGCAAGCTGCGTTTCGGGCCACTGCCCTCATCAGAGGCATTACGTGGTTAGAATGTCAAATGCATCAACGGAAATTCCCTCTTTTATTTTGGTGATATGGAAATCCAAACTGCAAGTGCAGTGCTTCATGAGAACCGTAGTGCAAAATTAAAATAAGTTAAGCCCAAGTGGGCCGACATCGCCACTTCACCCGCAAACTATCAATGGCGAGGACTCCATAGAGGCAGCTTTCTTTTAATACGAGTCCGGTTGTGCCACACCTGTCCGCCCAAATAAGCAGACTGTGGCCCTGCTACAATCCAGCAGTGGTGCATTTCGCGACCGGGCTGGCCGCTAATGTGTTTTCAAAAAAGAGAGTTGCCCCTGTAGGTGAAATGCTCACAACAGCCGGTTGATCCTCACGAAAGTAGCTTCATAGGAATCCTTTTCCCAGCGAAACATGCCTGACGCAAGCTGCGTTACGGGCCACTGCCCTCATCAGAGGCATTACATGGTTAGAATGTCAAATGCATCAACGGAAATTCCCTCTTTTATTTTGGTGATATGGAAATCTAAACTGCAAGTGCAGTGCTTCATGGGAACCGTAGTGCAAAATTATAATAAGTTAAGCCCAAGTGGGCCGACATCGCCACTTCACCCGCAAACTATCAATGGCGAGGACTCCATAGAGGCAGCTTTCTTTTAATACGAGTCCGGTTGTGCCACACCTGTCCGCCCAAATAAGCAGACTGTGGCCCTGCTACAATCCAGCAGTGGTGCATTTCGCGACCGGGCTGGCCGCTAATGTGTTTTCAAAAAAGAGAGTTGCCCCTGTAGGTGAAATGCTCACAACAGCCGGTTGATCCTCACGAAAGTAGCTTCATAGGAATCCTTTTCCCAGCCACACATGCCTGACGCAAGCTGCGTTTCGGGCCACCGCCCTCATCAGAGGCATTACGTGGTTAGAATGTCAAATGCATCAACGGAAATTCCCTCTTTTATTTTGGTGATATGGAAATCCAAACTGCAAGTGCAGTGCTTCATGGGAACCGTAGTGCAAAATTATAATAAGTTAAGCCCAAGTGGGCCGACATCGCCACTTCACCCGCAAACTATCAATGGCGAGGACTCCATAGAGGCAGCTTTCTTTTAATATGAGTCCGGTTGTGCCACACCTGTCCGCCCAATATATATATATATATAAATATTAATGAAATACACTGTGTGTGAGCAGGACCCACTGAATGGGAAAAATTGATGCCTAAACACTACACATTCCAGCATGCTGCAAAAGTAAAACTCACCTGTGAGGCGCTGAGAAGGAAATGAGGAAATTATGTCACCTGAACAATTAAATAAAGGTGTGTTTGGGACTACCTGCAAAATCACAGTGGACCTATGATTAAGAAGCTAAGGTTTCCGAAACGCGTCAGGTCACAAGTAACATCAGATTGTAAATGCCGGTTTCCCGCTGCGGAGTGTGTCCTCAAAGAGAGGACAAAACTGGGAACACAGGCTTAGACCTTCGGGGGCATTACGCATAGCTGAAGCTGAGCCCGTATTTACATTGTGAACACTAAATAGCCGCATAACATGTCCGCTGCAGCCTTAAGGGATCGTGAAACCGCAGCGGAGGAAATGTTTTCAGAAATGGCCTCACAGCGGGTATATACCAATGGGAGCAATTATGAGGAAATGAATGGGGGATTAAGAAGCCTAAAAGACAAATTTCGGGCGTTTGGAAAAGTTGATGCAACAGGAAATGTCGAAATGGTGGGATGCAAAATCCCTGCAGAAATATCTGGATGTGGGACGAATTCCCAGGGGCTTGAGAATTATGATTGCCCCAAGTTTTGAGACACCCAATCCAGCAATGTTAGCGGAATGGGCACAATGCAACTTGGAGTCATCGCACAAACTTGTGATCATATTAGTTAAATATGCTGAAATTGATAGGGAAGATATCCAAGTAAAAATCGACAAATTAAATGAGGAAATCCAAACGCACAACAATCAACAACAGAAACAAAAATTCTATGATGAAATGTCAGACAGACGCAAAAAGGAGGAGGATAAAATAAAACAAAGAAAAGTGTATAAATTTCAGCGAGACAAGGATGATTATGCTAATGGACAGATCTTTACATTTGCACGCAAATTTGACACATTTAGAAAGGCAAAGGAAGATGGGAGAATACAGGGGGCAAACTCAGATAATAGGGACAAATACGTGGCAGGGGCTGCCTCCATATCAGATTTGAGTTTGGTGGTTGAAAGCGAGTCTGACACAGAGGGACAAAGAGAAAGAAATAGGGCAACCCAAAGTACAGTTAAACCGACTTTGGGAGAGGAGCTCGAGTATGTCAGACGAAGCCGCAGGGAAACCCTACGTCCAAGAAACACATCAGCAAAAAACGCAGGACCAAAAGCAGAAGGGAAAGGTGAAAGGCAAGAAGAAGGCGCGAAACCCAAACGTCCGGCAAGGGGACGGGGGTATGGAAGCGCAATTAAACAATGAAGCAGTGCCCATTGCAACTTCCAAAAATACTAATACTATCATTAATTTATTGGGTATTGTATTAAATGAGCAGAGGAGCAACTCCTTTCCCTGGGCCTGTCATTCTGTCCTGAGACCAATTTCAATTATACACAAACTCGAGCAGACATCTACAGGGTTACTAGAAAGTTGAAATTGCAAAAATTCCACCAGCTACAAACATTAAACAAAGATAATACAGCCAACAAGATAAAAGTAGATACAACAAATATTCCTGGCCACACAGTGGTGGATGTAAGTGCATTGAGAGACCTACAAAGCTTGGAAAAAAGAGAATGCCAGAATAGGCGATGGGGTGTCCTTTCGCCCCAGAGCTAGCGGTGCTATTTATGGGACTCTACGAAAAAAATTTCATCTATTATAACAACCCGTATTCGGCAAACATTTCCAACTATATGAGATACATAGATGATATCTTTTTAATCTGGACTGGGTCTGAACAACGATTAGATGAGTTCTTAGGATGGCTCAACGAACGATCAAGAGACATCAAATTCAGCTGTTCGGCTTCTAACCAGTCAATAACATTCTTGGGCGTCAAAGTAGAAAACCTTTCGGGTCAACTAGAAACCACACTTTTTAGGAAGTCAACTGATCGAAATAAGGCACTTCATTATACCAGCAACCATCCTCGCAGCTTGAAACAGAATTTACCTTACGGTCAGTTCCTACGGATCCGTAGGAATTGTTCACAAAAAGAGGAATACTTTTTCCATGCCAATAAACTCAAAGACCGGCTGCTGGAGAGGGGATACCCGAAAAAACTACTTAAACACTCCCTGAAAAGAGCCTGGTGGACCCCAAGGGAAACCTTGCTGGAGAGCAAAGAGAAGAAGATGGCTAACAGGCCAGTTTGCGTGACAACGTTTTGTTCCAATTCACACCAACTTCGCAAACTGGTCCTTACAAATTGGCACCTGATTAAAGATCTGCATAATGATTTCTCTACACCACCTCTCTTCGCGTTCAAAAAAGAAAAAAGCATAGCGAATTTTATTGTAAGAGCAGCTTTGCCTAAACAGCAGCCTCCTACACTGAGAGGTTTACTAGCCCTACCCCCTATTGTGGGGCACCACAGATGCGGGGCTTGCGTTTGTTGTGAACAAACCCTTGAAGGCGATACATTCACCTTTGATAGCATCTATTGGAAACATGAGACATTCACTAATTGTAGGACTAAGAATGTCGTGTACGCAGTTACATGCCCATGCCCCAAACTGTATATAGGAAAAACCACTCAGGAAGTACGACAGCGCATCACTCAACATAAGTCGAGGATTCGACGGAAAGTAGAAAATGCTCCGCTAGTAAGCCATTGGAGCTTGATGAAACATCGTGAAGAAGACTTTAAGTGGACAGTGTTGTCCAAAATAGAGAAAGATCCACGTGGCGGTGACCTGGAGGGACTCTTGAGCCAACGAGAGTCATTCCTCATCATGAAATTCAATACAACGACCAACGGTCTCAACTAAATAGCTGAGATATATAGACCGATCACGACTTGGATATGACCTGATCATCGGCCCAACAGCAATGGGCAAAATAGCACATGTACAAATTTTACGGCCCCGCATTATATGTTTCATCAAGTTCACCGTTATTTCAATAACGTTTTTTCAACAAAGTTTAAGCCGGCATCATTCCGACAGAAAACTACATTTCCCACTCCTCTGCTCAAAAGAACTACAACTCCCATGAGTCTAGGGCAACACGTTGTCCCGGCTATATCCATCGCATTCACTTCCTGGATATACGAGGAGTCCCTGATGCGGCTGCACGGGCTCGTAGCACGCCGGTAATTGCGAAGAAATCAGGTAATTCAACAACTCCCTCGCACTCCGTGGTTAAAACTTTTTAAACGTCGGCAGTTCTTAATAAAACACTGGCAATGACATCATCCTTCATTTCATTTTCAGCCCCTGTTGGAAGCAAATGTTAATGGTTACGACTAAACAAAGAACGCTTGAAAGTTTGTCACACCAACTCCTGTGTTTGAAGCAGACTACAAATCGCAGGGTGAGCGAGAACTTTAGCAGCTGTTACTTTGTCCATGTATGTTTGTCATGTTCCTGCGAGAATGTTAATATGAGTGGGTACATTGTTACTTCTGGTTGTTTACAGCTCCGGCTCTAGCTGGCTGAATCGTTTTGCAGACGATAGCAGGTCAAGGTTCCATGCTGACACTTATTCATAAGGTGGGTGTGCAAGGCCGTTGGTGGGGGCCGGCTTTAGTTCTTAAACTGTTTATTGGATTTTGGATTTATCTTCATTTTTTGTTATTTGCATTGCAGAATTTATTGGTCCTGAGGAGAACCTCATAAAGATAGAGGTTTGAAACGCGTCGACCAGTCGGTCCTCCACACACTCCATATAAAAACTTTGCCCTAATTGTTCATGTGGGTCTTCAATTGTATACCAAGGAAGAAAATGTCTTAAGATGCAATAAACGTATGGACAACAATTAGTGCCTAAAAAGAGAGTAGTGGTAAAAGGACCGTTCAGTTTAGTTTATGTCAGTTTTTGGTATGAATGTATTGGCCAAGAATGTTTGTTGATTGAATGTATAAATCCGTTAGGGTGCTGTTTAGTATATTGTCATTTGTGTTGTATATATATGTATGAGTAATGTACAGTTGTTCTGTTTTTTTGTCAATTAACTTTGCCAATCACACAAAAAATAAGGATGTGAAATAAACAAAAAGTGTTTTGAAGAACAGGCAATTCGTAAAGCCATCTTTTCGTGTTTCATTTCACGAGATTGTTTGAAAATATTCTGCTGTTTAACTGATTTCAGTTAGGACAAGGTGTTCTGTTTCCTAGAATAGGGGATGATGACATGTACTACGATTATCCTAATGACTCGCAAAGTAGTGGTGCCATGGATAAAGAAACAAGTGCTAGACCTAACACTAATTTTAAATTGAAATCTAAGTTCACACCTATTATGCCGAGGGACTCAATAGACATTTTCAATGATCAGATTGTGGCCCGAATCCAAAAATTGAACATTGAAATTAACAAAAATAAACGGAAAATTTCAGACCATTAAAGGAAGTATGGTCAATTAATGGAAAGGCTACGGAAGGACAAAGAAGTGGTCATAATAAACTCGGATAAGGGTGGAAATATTGTCCTTTGGCCCCTAAAAGAATATATGACTGAGGCCATGGGGCAATTGGGCAATACAGAGTGTTATAGGAAAAGTTCCTTCCAGAAATATAAAACCACCCTGGATTGTTTTATGACAAAATTACTTGCATGGAAAAGCTTAGGAATGTTGAGTCCTGATGAATATCAATATCTTATAAAGGAAGATCCGGTGATACCGAAAATCTATATCATCCCCAAAGTTCACAAAGACAGGCACAAACCACCCGGAAGACCAATTATCTCGGTCTGTGACGGGCCCTTTGAGAATATGTCATGTTATATTGACTATTTTCTACAGGAACATGTCCAGGGCCTTGAGTCATATGTACAGGATACAAGCGATTTCCTAAGGAAAATCAATAACATACATTGGCATAAAGGATATCGCATGATAGCACTAGATGTGTCATGACTATATACCTGTATAAAAAATGGGGATGGAATTAGAGCAACGGAACATTTTTTATCACGCAGATCAATACAGTTTGTGCAGCACAATAGAATGATTATTGATTTGTTCACATTTTTATTTTATTTATTTTAATTTTATTTTTTTAACTTGTAAGGCGCAACAGCTACCCAAAAGGGTTTCCCGGCGCCGAGATACAGCCAAGAAAGTCAGGGGCGAAAAAAAAAAACTGGCTATTCAAGTTATTGTTCGAATAGCCAGGACTTAACTTTTCTTCGAAACCTGCCATAGTTATCCTCCTTTCGAATGAAGGGAGGAAGAGTGTTCCAGAGGGACGGACCAAGGTAGGCAAATGATTTGCCTCCCATTCTTGCCAATTTAAATCTCGGAACACAGAAATTTGAAAGAGATTGTGAACGGAGATTACGTTTGGGGAAGTAGGGATGGGCCAAAGCAAGAAGGTATTTAGGTGCTGTACCTGCCTTGATTCTGAACATATACGTCAAGGCTTTGAAGCGAATTCTGCTATCAACCCTGAGCCAGTGAAGCTCACGGAGGTAACTAGAGACCTCGCAATTTTTAGGAATTTTACACAGCAAACGGACTGCGGCATTTTGGACAAGTTGCAGTCGACTGACAACAGCTTTATTTGACCCGAGATATAGAATGTTACCATAGTCAAGCCGGGAAGTGATGAGGGCATTGACTACAGTCTTCTGGGTGGAAGGGGGCAGCATCCAGATAATTTTCCTCAACCATTTGATAATGGTGAGGCACAGCCCAACAACTTTATTGACCTGTTTGCTCATAGAGAGGGCACTGTCCAAGATAAAACCCAGGTTATGAACTTGAGTCACTGGTGTTGGAAAAGCGGCCAACTGGTCAGGCCAGTGAGTGAGGTTCCAGAGTTCCTGCTGTTTTCCCAAGAGAAGAACCTCTGTCTTGTCTCCATTAAGTTTTAATTGATTTCTCGTCATCCAGTTAAGGATGTTTTGAAGACCAAGTGTGAGGGGAGATGAGGAAGATGTGACTGGTTCGGATAGGGAAAAAATGATTTGGGAATCATCTGCATAGGTCATAAGGGAGAGTCCGGATTTTTCAGCAAGATCAGCCAGGGGCCTGAGATAAATGTTAAAAAATAAGGGGTTCAGAATTGATCCCTGGGGCATGCCGTGAGGGGCGTTGAACGATTCAGAGCAGGCCGTAGAGGATGTTATTTGGAATGTCCGGTCTCCCAAAAAAGAATGAATCCAATCAAGCGCTTTACCCCGGACACCATTTCTATATATTGCATTAATAAGGATATCGTGTGATATAGTGTCAAAGGCCGCGCTCAGATCGAGGAGCACGAGCGCGACCGTCTGACTTTTGTCAAGGAGATTGCAAGTATGTTCCGTGACTCCAAGAAGAGTGGTTTCCATCGAGAAACCAGCTCGGAAACTAGATTGTGAGGGGTGTAGGAGAGAGTTCTTTTCGACAAAGGTGGATAAAGCCGTGTGAACATGTCTCTCCAAGCACTTGGAAAAAGCGGGGAGCAGGGAAATGGGTCTATAGTTTGCCAGGCATTCTGGATTAGCTGTAGGCTTTTTTAACAGTGGCGTAACCATAGCGTGTTTCCAAAGAGTCTGGACTGTAGAAAGTTCAAAGGAAGGGTTGAGCGTATCAACTATAACTCTAAGGACTGATCATCAAGTTGTTTAAGGAATTTGATTGGGACAGGGTCCCTGGGGGAACCGGACTTGGTGTTTTTAAGAATGGATTTCATTTTGTCTACCGTTATGAGTGGCCACGATTCCAAGGTAGTTTCACCGAATGGGGCAAAATCCAAATCAATAGAGGGGGAAAATATGGTGTTGTTAGTTTTAATGTCCCTGATGATTTTTTCAATTTTATCAGAAAAGAAACAAGCAAGGTCTTGGCATTGTTGTGAGTTTAGTGGGGGAGCCACAGCTGTGGTGTGGGCACCAGCTAGATCCTTGAGCAAGTTAAACAGAGTTTTCGATTTGTTTGAAGCTTCAGTGAAAGACTGCACGTGTTTTAGCACAGGCAGAGTGGTATAAATTCCTGGCCACGTGATAGATGTTTTTAGCTTCAGGGTCATAGTCTTTACGCCATTTTCGCTCCAATGCCTTACATCTTGATTTTTCTATTTTTAAAAGGTCATTAAACCATGGAGCAGGATGGCGGTGTCTATTACTTTTACTGGAAGTGGAAGGTAGGCAGTGGTCAGCAGCGTCGCTGAGCCATATATGAGTGGCTTCAGCCAGGCTATTCATGTTATGATCCTTCTTAGGAGGGTTTTCATGGAGTGCCTCATTTAATTTGGCCATGTCAAGTGATTTCCAATTTTTCCTGGATATGGCAGGAATGTCGGGTGTCGTAACAGTGGTGGGTAGAAGTTTAATACTCAGTTCAATTAAGTAGTGGTCCGACCAACAGATAGGAGAAGTGTTATGCCATTTGAGCTCGGTCAGATTGGAAAAAATGGGGTCGAGCAGGTGACCTTTATTATGAGTCGGCCCAGTGTTGATTAAGGACAAGTTAAGGGCCTTCAGGTCATCAAGAAAATTAGTACAAGCGGGAATGGATAGGTCCTCCAAGTGCAAATTTAGGTCGCCAATAAGTGAGAAATTTTTCGAAGCCAAATAGTACGTAGTGATATAGTTTGCTAAGTTAGAAGCCCATATGGAAAAATTCCCGGGAGGCCGGTACATCAATATACCGGACATTGTACAATTGGGATTTTGAGAAATTTTAAAAAAGCCCGCTTCACAGTCAGGGATGGAAATTTGTTCAAAAGTACACTTCACATTTCTGTCGAAAATGATAGCAATTCCACCACCTGACTGGTTTTGTCTATCAATCCTAGTGATAGCGTAGTTAGCGGGGAGGGCAGTAGCCACATCAGGGCCCGCACTCTCATGGAGCCATGTTTCAGTCAGAAAGAGGACACTGGGATTTGCCTCTAATAAGAGGTTAAAAATGTCCAGTCTGTGCTTGGGAAGTGAACGGCAGTTTGTACTATAAAGCACAAATTTCCTTCCCTCGACGGGACGAGGTTGTTTATGTTTCCTGTGTCTTCTAACAGCATCAGGGAACGGTTGGAGGATAGTTGTGGTAAGCTTGCACTTATTACACGACACCACTCCAGTGCTATGGAGATTAAGTGTGGAGCAACTTGGGTTGGAAGATGGACGTAACGCACGCAGTTCTAGCGAGGATCTAACCAGCTGTCTGTGGACGGGGGGTACGGGCTAGTCTTTGGCGTGTCTTCGGCGTACGAAGTGCGTGCCTGCTGCGCTTGTCCGCTGCGCTTCCAAGGCGTGTGCATACTTATAAGGAGGGGAGGGGGTGTGGCTAAGTGCGAGAGGCGTGGCCAGGCGACTCGTGGGTGGCAATGGCGGCAAAGGACTCGCCCTACTCGTCCCAGCACTGGATCTGCATTTGGGGAAGATGACCGGCCCAAAAGCACCAGCAGCGCAGGTACAGTACAAGTACAATTTCAATTAATGACAATGTGCAAAATAGCGTGAGATACAGGTTTAAAAAGTTAAGATGCAACACCCCCGGCTTCCGCCTCAAGGGTAGCTGTAAAACACCGGCTCGTAACTCAGCAACGGCGTTAAATGCGTCGGGAAGGGGGCGTGGCTAAGTGCGAGGGGCGTGGCCAGGCGACTCGTGGGTGGCAATGGCGGCAAAGGACTCGCCCTACTCGTCCCAGCACTGGATCTGCAATTGTCTGAAAAATAATTTGTTCCTTTTTAAGAATCAAATATATCAACAGGTGCAGGGTGTAGCCATGGGGGGCAGCTTCTCCCCCAGTTATGCATGTTTATTCATGGTATGGTGGGAGGAGTTGGTCCTCAGGAAGCAATATGGCAGTATCTGCAAAGATATCATAATATGTTGGCTGAGATTTAAAGATGATCTGTTCATAATTTGGCGAGGAATGTAAGAAAGCGCACAACAATTCATAACCCAACTAAATGTGAATGTGTAAATCTAAAGTTCACTTCAAATATTAGTGAGGAAAGTGTCACTTTTTTGGATGTTGAAATTAAAATTGATAATAATGTCATATGCACTACCATGTATCGCAAAGACACGGCAGGCAATACGTTATTACATGCATCCAGCGCACATCCCCGCCATCTGATAGACAGCATCCCCTATGGGGAAATGCTGCGAATAAGAAGTATTTGTAGCAGTGAATCAGAATGTCAAAAGAAACAAAATGAGAGCAAAGTCAGATTTCTGGAAAGAGGATACAAGAGAAAGACAATAGACAGAGCCATAGCAAAATCTAATGAAAAACCCAGAGGGGAGCTATTAATTTACCGAAATAAATCTAAGAAATCAGTGGGATCACTGAATAAACCTATACGACTCATTATATCATTTTCAAGGCAGGAAAGACAGATTAGAGAAATAATGAGACGCAACTGGCTCATAATTATGGATGATCCAGTTATACAATCTGCCTAAGAAAACATCAATTTCGTATAGGAAAACTGCTTCTACGGGCAATGCTCTGGTCTGTAACAACCCAGAGGTCCATAATACTGTCTCGTGGTTGTCTGCTAGAAAAGGGTTTTTTAAATGCAGTAGCTGCAAGGCATGCAAATTTGGTACTAACAAAACACAATATTGTACAGCTTTTAATAATGTTCCCCGACTTATCACTCAGCATTTAACATGCAAGACCGAATATGCGGTCTATGTTTTGGAGTGCAGCTGTGGTCTAAAATATATCGGGAGTACCAAACTTGCGGTCCACAAGAGAATCTTGCAACACACAAGAGCGATTATTAACAATGACCCAAGCTATCCTGTTGCCAGACATTTTAAAGAATGCCACGAGAGTAACCTCTCCCATTTACAATATTATGTGGTAGATGCAATCCCACTGGATAAGAGAGGAGGCAACAGGGAAGCCAAACTAAGAATATTAGAAACGCACTTCATTTTGGAGTTAGATACTAAGCAGGCGGGGGCCTTAATACGACTGAGGATTTCTATACTTTTTTATGAGGATCTCATATATAGTATCAAAGAAAGTTTTAATATATGATCAACATAATCATTGTATGCAAACCCTTTTCTAGTATTAAATTAAATTAAATTAAATCAAAATTAATTTTTATAATATATATCCTCTCAATTTTGTAAATATAAATTGATAACAATGGGAATTTATCAACATGCTCTCTACATGTAAATCTAATTAGATCTATAGATATACTCGATACCAATCAACCTCCTAGCATTGTAGTATACACAAGAGTTATTCATAGAAGGCTTGACGCTTTCAATCATAGATTTTATGCACATGGGTTGTACACACAGCAATTTTATGGAATATTTTATTGATGGAGGAAATTTTATTATTGAGTTGCATTTAAGATATTGTATGTGTTTATTTATATATTTATATGATTATTTAATTACATATTTATATCTATGTTTACAACCATGGGAATCAATTATAGAATTAATTTATTAATCCAGCCATTCAATATTGCTCATTTGCACATGTGAATATTTGCACCCAATGACCATACCCATATGGATACTTTTCCAACATATTGATAAAGACATTATGTCAACACAAATGGGAAGTATGGGTATGTGCCAAAGAAACTATATGTTATATTATATTGATATGACAATCATTTGCACTTTTATATATTGGGATATATTTCAGGTTTTTTCTATTTGCACAAATATTAGGATAATATTAGTTTCGATTTATGGTATTATAATAATCTGATTTTAGATAAACAATGGACTAGTAATATGCACATTTTAACAATTGGTTATTATTGCATTTATGCCATGAATCTCTAAATGAAAGTTAAGGGACAATCGTTTGTTGTATAAAATGCTTTTGGAAATTTATAAGCTTTTTGAAAATGGAATTGTCACAACAATGTGAAAAATATGCATTGAGGCAAATAACAACAACCATGTACGAAAATGTTAAAAAGTACACAACTTTGACCACAAGTACTTTTTCTATGTCTATTGGGAAATGTAGTAGCACTGGCACTTTAAATGCAGCACAAAGAATCCCAAACGCTGTCATGTGATCAAGGCAGGCGACTGCCGAAACGCGTTATGGCGAGACTTGTTTGCGTTGAATAAATCACGATAAACTGCACTTATCTCTGGGTCCGCTTTCGTCTGTTGGCAGCAGACGACGAACAATTCGAGTTGTGGCAATATATATATATATATTGATGTGATCAAGGGCTGCAAAGCCCGAAACGCGTCATGGCAGCATTTTGCACTTAGTAAACCTATGCACAAAGAAACTGGAGTCCGTTTTCTCTTCTTTGAAGCTTCCATATACGAAGGAGCTGTGAAGTTGGAAATAATCATTATATATATATATATGCATAATCTTGGATTAATCTTCAATTATTATGAGGAGTCAATGGACTATGTATATTGGAAACATTTATTTTCAAAACCTAAAAGACTTGGGACTGATACGCCCACTTGGGCTAAATTGTTAAAATTAATTTTGTAAATCAGAATGGCACGAAAATAATTTGACCAAATGAAAAGGATTTATAATTTATATGCATTTGAAATTGTTTAAAATGCATGTGAACAACGTGCATATCAGCCCATACAATTCTTTGGTTTAATGAATTATGTACATGTTATGTCTGTAGTCACCACTCCAAAATGGCTGCTATTATGTTTGTACTCCTTGATGTGGTGCAGTAGTCCTATGTTTATGTCGTGTTTAGGTGACGTGTGCACTCTGGATATATAGATTTGGAAAACAAACAAAAAACGACCCGTGAGAAAGGAGCGGCTGCTCCGAAACGCGTCTGGCAATTTTGCCATAACTGAAAAAATTATTTCTATCATGCTTACGGATATGGGCTCGGTTATTCTTGGTGAGAGAGCAATCTGAGAAGGCAAGCTGAATAATTGAGGTTCGCTACCTCGACCGATGCCCGCCGCCATTCAAGAGGGAACGGCGATGGGAACCTGCTTCGCCCCCAGCTACACGGGGTTGTACCTTGGCTGGTGGGAGGAGCAGGTGGCCAGTAAGATCGATGCCTTTTCCCAACATATCGTCCTCTGGGCAAGATACATTGATTACATCTTTTGTACCTGGCGAGGTTCAGAAAGTGAAGCTAAAAGATTTGTAGAAATATTAAATGATAACGATCTAAATCTACAATCCAGTAGCACTATCCATGAGGAAAAAAATGAATTTTTGGATGTGGAGCTGAAAGTGGTTGACAATAGACTTGAAAGTCGAATATTTAGGAAACCAACATCAGGCAATAGCCTGTTACATGCTGATAGCTGCCACCCTAAAAATCTGATCAACAGTATCCCATATGGGGAACTGTTAAGAGCCAGGAGGAATTGCAGTTCAGATGCTGATTTTAAAGAAGAAATGCAAACTATGGTAACCATGTTTTAAAGATAGGGGATATTCGACTAAAACCATAAAACAAGCGTGTGAGAAAATCATGTTAGTCAGTAGAACTGATTTACTTAAAAACACAAGTGAGGATGATGATATCGAATCTCCCCTACGGTTTATAACTACCTACAGCAACCAATCCTGGGAAGTCAGACGGTGTCTTAAAAAATTCTGGAATGTTTTAATTACTGACAAGACCCTCAAGAAGTATGTAGGAGATAATCCGATGATCACTTTCAGAAAGTGTACCGCTTTAAGTGATATTCTTTGCAGTGGTACTATTGATAAACCTGGTGAGGGCCCTAAAACAAAGGGATATTTATATTTGTAGATCATGTAAAGCCTGTAAAAATAGTTGTAACATCAAACAGATTATAGGCCGATATCATTGATTGACTCTCCTGTTAAGGTGTTAGGCAGAGTGGTTCTCAGTAAATTAACAGATTGGATTACGAACTCAATGTCCTGTCAAACCTTCAATATTGTTTTAGGAAAGGCAGGGGCACCTTGGATCAGTGTCTTAACCTACATCTTTTAGTAGGGAAATATACTATAGCGTAGAAAGGGACACTCCATCTTGCTTTTATGGATCTGTCCTCGGCCTTTGCCCGAGTGAACAGATCCAAACTTTGGGAGCTGCTGCTCTCACTGGACATGGACAAAAACATTGTGCATTTTTTGTCTGACCTGCACAGGGATCTTTTGGCAACAGTTAGATTCGATCAAAAGGGTAATCTTACGCAAGAAATTGGTATTAGGAAGGAGTCAGAGAGGGTTGCATTTTGGCTCCCCTGCTGTTCACCCTTAATATTAACAACCTAGACTCGGTCTTGTACTGAGCCTGTAAGGATATCCCACATGTGGGGAATCGATTGATTCTGGCACTTTTATATGCAGATGACGCCGCTTTGCTTGCACGCACAACGGTGGCCCTACAGTGCCTTCTAAACTCCTTTGCTGATTTTATAGGCTCATTGGACCTGAATGTACATTTTTCAAAATCACACACTGATTATGGGAGTGAAGCCAAGAAAACCCAAAATGCATTAATGCGAAAGAAATGAAGTAACTAGTGTTACTACATTCCCGTATCTAGGTGTCTTATTTGACGACAGGAGCTCATGGGCCCCAGAAAGGAAGGCAAAGAGAAATGCCATGGCAAGATCAATGGCTGCAGTGCTTGATTTTACTCTTGATTTAGGTTGGGCGCCAAGCCTGTGTAAGCAATGTTAAACATATACAAAGCAAAGAGTATTGATTTTTCGAATTATGGGTCTGAAATCTGGGGATACAAGGATTGTGTAGAGCTTCAAACGGTGGAAAATAAATTTTTGAGAAGCATGCTCTCAGTCCTTCCTATATTATTCATCAAGAAGTTGGTATTGGGTTTGTGGTAGACTTGACTAGAATGGCCGCCCTTCTCAAATGGATCTCAATTTGGATCAATTCAGAAATAGTGATGAATCAGGAAACTATACGAGACTGGGCAAGTAGTAAGTAGCATCCCTTGGCTTAGCTACGTGACAATTATAGCAAGGCTGATAGGCCACCCAGAGGTATTTGATAACCCAGAAAAATTATGTAAAAAAGATCTGGTGTGGGCTAAGACCTCATTTTTTATGACTAGCATCCGCAGAAAGAGAGGCCAAAGAATTATTGAAACCTACTGGGACACTGCACTTTGCACTTTGTCCTGTTTTGTGAGCATTATTTGCACATTCGTAAACGTTTTATCTTTCCAATTTTATAGGACAAACATTTTCTGCAGGCTAGGACGGCCCTGATATATTTGTAGATGCTGAATAGTCCCTGGGAAACCTTTAATGTCGCCAGCATCTTAGTAGAAGCACTCAGATAAAGGAAAAAAAGAGGAACCACATGATCTGATAAATTAAATGTTCATCCCTGTTTATTATGAAATTGTTTTCTCTCTCATCAAATGTAATTTATATCATATCATCTGAATTGTTTAGTGAACTTTTTAATTATGTGTACTCTTAACCTGGATTGTATATCAATTATGACTGATTTTCGCTTGATGGTCATGTAATATCTGTTTTTTATTCAATGGATGATTTTAATAGGCTTTTTTAGTTTTAAATAACCGAATAAATTGATTTTGACTGACTATTAATAAATCTGGATGGGAATCTCTAAATAGGTACTTGTTAATATTGTGAGGACGATTTGTGTTCTTACTGCAAGCTAATGTATGGTTATCAGATGACCAATACAGAGCAAATGTTGCTGTTCTCTCTAAAATCAGATAGCAATGAAGATGCCAAAGAGAAGGGGCTCCTGAAGCATGAGAGAAAATGGTCCTGGCATTGAGCATGCCAAATTTCTGTAGACATGTTCTGGATCGTAAATAATGTCTAAACTTGCTCCAATAGCTATCATTTAGTTATGGTTCTCAAAGAGTGCTAAATCATAAAATTTACAAACACCTTAAATTTTGGCAGTGAAAATGGTAGGTTCATTTGTGCTCACTCTGCGGCACCTCAAATGTATCTGCAGAGATGCTCACAGAAGCATTTTTGAATCATATTTTTGAACTTTATGCACCTCACCTAACATCTCTCATAAAGGTAATGCTACACCCAACACCCTTATCAACCATGCAGTCCAAATGTTGCCAGAATCACAAGGCAAATTAGAATACCTCACACCTTTGTCCAGAGTCTTAAACGCTATATACTGACCAGAGGACCAAACAACCACAACTGTTCTATAGCCACCACAAGTGGTGAGGTGTGGACGTGGGCCTCTTAGTGGTAGCAAGTGAGGTGCCACCTGGCCTGGACAAGGCTGCCTGCCCCATTACCTATTGAAGATTCTAGAGGAGGTTAGTCACGTGAGGCAGAGGAGACAATGAGCGCCACCTGAGATGTTAACATGTGATCTTAGTCAGGGGTGTGACTATTTTTACTGCAGCCTGAGCAAAGGCACCACGGTGCAGACATGAGAGAGGCCCTGTCTTATCTGCACTGGCTGTAGTTTATTTAACATCAGAGACACAAGATGTAATGGGAGGAATGCTTGCAATACGTCTAACCACTAGCTGTCACTCCAGGTAACAATCCAACCAATTATTTTTCTCACCATGCCACCTCAGTTTGGACCCAGCCATATACAAATCAGTTTTAAATCTTCTCCAATAGGAACAGTCCACTCTGAACTGCCAGACCAGGTCCTTCATGAACCAGAACACAAGCAACCTAATACGGGTTTTCCCCTGATTAGGGCTCTTCATTTGAATGTAGCTTGGTTCCAGTGGCACAGTGAGCAAGGGCCCTTGTCTGGACATACACTTTTCCACTTAATGCGTTACATCAAGCGCACACAAGGTGATGGAAGGAATGCTTGCAGTAGGTCCAATCTATGGCAATCACTCAGGGTAGCATTTCAAATTGATTGCTCTTTTGCCCACCAGGCCAACTAAATTTGGACCTAGCCATGCGTAAATCAGTTGTGACCCTACTCCAATAGGAGCATTCCAGCCTGAACTGCCATGCAGGTCCTCCCTGAAACAGAACACAAGCAACCCATGAACAATTTCACCCTGATTTTGCTAGGAGTGGTCTCTTTCACTGGGAGGGGTTGTGGAAGACTCAGTGAAACCGGTCCCAGGCAGGCACTGGTAAAACTCAGAAAAGAGGCTATAGCGGAGCAGAGGCCAAACATTTATTCAATGGGTTTGTGCAGGAGCTTGTCATGTGTTAGAAAAGAAGACAAGGATACAGTGTGGAAGTGGATGGATGAGGCAAATAGGCAGCAGAAATGAAGAAAAACAACAGGTTGTAATGAAATAGAGGTGGATACAATGAGGATACAATGAGGTTGGGAGGCGCAAGGCAGCTATGGAGGCGAGGTATTTAGAAATGAAAGAATGGAGGAGTGAGACTAGGATATGAAGTAGAAAGATAGAGGAGAGAGAAGGTAAAAAATTGATCAAGAAAATAGGAAAGACAAATTGGAAAGAAAGTTTGGATAGTAGACAAAAGGAGAAAAGATAAGAATGGGGATTGGAAAGTGAGAAAGGGTACTTGAGAAGAAAGAAGAAAAGTAGGAAGAGCAGATATAATAGAAAGATTGAGAAGAGAGAACATTTGGGATTGTGAATGAGAGGGGAGATTTGATGGGTTTGCACACGGGGTTGGCGTGAACACCTGGCTGCTCCTCCGTGTTGGTGGATAGAGCAGCTGGGGGTCTCTGGCTGCCAGGGCAGGTGACAGCAGACACCCTGGACTCCAAACTAGACTCTGTACTCATGGCTTTGGAGACAATACGTACCACCCTCGAACAAACGTGCACTTGCCTTGAGGGTCACATCGACAAAATCACAGTCAACTTAACTCTGTAGCACGCAGATCATCGCAAACAGACTGACAAAGTACACGACATTGAGCAAGAACTGGCCGAAGTTAATCCCTATTACCAGGAACGCAGCGTTGGAAGTACAGCAGCTAATGGCATGTGTGAAGTCACTAGAAAGAAGAGCAGAGGATGCCGAGGTCATCTATCAGTGGAACAACATGAGGGTGGTGGGTCAGCGTGAGGGAGCAGAAGGAGCTGATGCAGTGACATATACTGAGACATGGTTGCATGTCCTACTGCCAGCAGGTGCACTCTCCACATTCTTTGTTGTGCAGCAGGCCCATCGAGTGCCAGGAGCCGTCAGCAGCTGGGGCAGATTTTATACCCTTTCTCTTCCACCTCCTACAGAGATCGTGACGCTGTCCTAAGGGAGGTATGCAAGCTGGGGGAGGTGAAAGTGGTTAACGCCACAGTACTTTTGTTCCCTGACTACGCCACAGGGGTGCAAAGGAAGAGGGGGTTGTTTCTAGCGGTTAAGAGACGTCTCCAAGAGTTGGGCATCAAATACTCCCTCCTCTTCCTGGCAATGCGAAGTGTCGTCTCAGATCAAACAGGTCTGGACCTGGCTGGACAAAGTGACAAAGTGAGCTAAAGAACGATGATGGAATCAACCCAGATCTGTGGCTGGGGGTGAGTGTCTGAAAAGTTTCAGCACTCCATCCTGTTGCAGGGATTTTGCTCATGCACAGAACTAAGCGCAGGAAACCAGGACCTCAGTGAATTGCGGTGTACCAAAAAACTCCCCTCAGTACCCAGAACCCCTATTCGACCAGCATCAGTGGCCCATTTGTTATCCGTATTATCGCAGAGGTCCCAATGTATAGACAACCCAGAACAAGCGACTTAGAGTATTCTCAGGAATGGTGGGAATCAGAAATACCTGTTCGCTATTATTCATATATCAATCCACAACAAAGTAATCAGAGACACGGTAAAGTTTAAAAGGTTTATTTTATAAACTACGTGTCCTAAGATGCAGTACTTTGGCTAACATAAGCAGACAAATGATTATAATTAAAACCATCAGCATTGTTACAATACCATAGAAAATGAAAGGAGAAATCATAGTATAAATGACAGTGGAATGCAGCCACCTTCCTTTCGCTAGTAAATTAATATTATTAGGCTAATAGAAAGTCTCTAGGCTTGAATGGGGAACCCCATACCGTAAAGATCAGCTTTAGATGAATCACATCACAGGATCAGCTTTGCTCTGCGCCTGGAAATGTTCTTCTCCAGAATGTGTTTCTAACGCATGCAAACTGTAATATTAAAGGGTCTCGACATTCGGGTATTTGCAGCTGTGTGCATATTATGACTAGAGAGTGGGCCGATCAACCTGGACTCAAAAACATACATTGTCTGGCGGCTCAGAGTGGTTTGCACACAATGTTCAGACCAAGGTCGCAGTGCACGTCTAGGGATGTGAACAACAGACAGTTCTCATGTGAAGAAAAGGCAAGCAAGCAGTTCTCAAATAATAACATGTCTCAGCAGTGTCGTGTGCAAAAGCTGCAAAAGTGGCAAGATGGCTTTCTAACATCTAACGCGCTTATGCTAACATAGCAATGTATGCATCTAAATCGCTGCCTTCACTACACCCCCCTTGATCGGACCATGAACAAATAGGGATACAAAAAGGAACGCAGAGTTCAAGTTCGACAGAGCAGAACCAAGTGCATGTATTGGAAATCCAAATAGAGAGCAGTGAGAGTTCGAAAAAAATGTTAAAAAAACCCCGAAAATGGTAGGGAAAAAGGAAGAAAAAAAAATCAGAAGACCATACATAATTCAAAAGCTCAATGAGCCCAGATGTAGCAACACACAAAAAAATGTGTGGTTTGTGCAAGGGAACTTAGACGACAATGAAGTTAATCCATAAACGTGTACGCACAGTACGTAGCAACAGCTTCCAAAAGGAAGTCATTGGAATGAGTTGCAAAAGTGTCCGCCATCCAGTCTAATAAGGTAAATGAACATACATGTTCTTCCACCACTGGAGCCTCTAGCACATTCAGAGGAGAACTGGCGTGTTCTTCTAAATAACTTCTTGTTAAGAAGTCATACGCTGCCGTTCCGATGTCCCAATTCCCAAGGATTCCATGTGCCGCTCCACAGGCCATAATCCTAACACCAGAACAGTCCAACTCATGAGCCACCAATGGACTCATTAGTCGATCATAATCCAGGGCAGGAGACACCGAGTTTGGCAAGCACAAATCCAGAGCCCATTCGAAAGGACAATCTAGGCAATGAAAAACAGGTTGTACGCATGTAAAGTAGGCAAACCGGAAGGATAATCCATAGGCTATGCTCAGGGTAGCCAGTGGTAAAGTTCCATAGTATTCAAGCATCCTGTTATGAAGATGGAGCAGCTGGGACAGGCTGTTGCGTGACACACAGTGTGCAGCCATTGCGCAGTACGCAGACTAACAGCAGCACGCCAGCCGCGAGGGTGAGAATCAACGGGAGCCCTCCAAAGACACTGGAAAAAATAGAATGAAAAAAGGCCGGTATCACACCAAAAATAGTTTGGAAGGAGGTCACGAGGCCGGAGCCCACAATTTTGAAAAAATGCACCAAGCCAGTTGTTGACGAGGCGTTAAATATAGTTTGAATCAGGGCACCAAAATGAAGTGGGAGATCAGTATTTAAAAGTGCCTGCACCTCGGTACGGGTGTTAGCTACGTGAAGGACAAATGTTTCACGGGACGAAGTCAGAGCGACCTCTTTTTGAGACAATAGAGCCCTTATTCTGCTCATCTTGTTGAACTCTCCTTTCAAGGTTGAAATGGAAGGCCAGATGGATACATCCAGCCACCCATGCGGGGGTGGGAAAAGGACATTTTTACAGCAGACTACTCTCTGTGATACAGTCACAATGTAGGGAATTCCCACTAGCATTCTGCAGCAAGCCTCGTTATTCAAAAGCAAATAACTACCGTTAGCTAGCAACGTAAAAGAAGGTGTAATAGCTGGCACTGGAATCCCTTTCAGGACGCCTGCTAAATTAGGCGCTTGCACATTGCACGCGCCATGCAATTGGATGTGCCTACAGACTACAGAATGATCAGGTGTGGAAGTACATCCCTCACCCTTCAAATAAACTTCTTTACCTTCTCTCATGCACCTGTATGTAAATGGGAGTGAGCATACTTCATGCAGGAAAGCAGTTCCCAATGGTTCATATCTGCCTAGGGCATAATGTTTCATACACAAACTGAATTTAAACAATGGAAATGGCAATGTGATTAACCCATGGATAAGCCACACAGCTGAGTTCAATTCAGCCACTGAGAAAGGCAAAGGTTCTAACTTTTCAACATGCAGTAATGAGTATGTTGCATCTTTCATGGACATGAATTGTTGTTTCGCAGTTAGATCAAAAGGAAGGAATAATGATGAAGTATTCATGTAGTCCCAGGTTTTAACATTTGCAATGTCCATGCAAACTGCATTATAGAACGCAATTGATTCTGACCATGATACAAAACAGACACATCATCCTGCACGATATCAACAACAGAAGAAACAATAATATCTTTTTTTTTTTTTTTTTTTATTGAGCAGAGCAGGGATAAAAACAAAAACAATCAAAAGAAGTCACTCTTCATATATGTCGCATTCATATTCCAAATAAAACATAATTGAACATTTTTTCTATACTATTAAATATGAAAACAGCTGAAAAAACCACAACAACTTCAGGTCATGTTAAAATAATCAAAAAACTGCCAGGTCTTCTTAAATTTACTCATTGCTCCCACCCTCATCGCATAAGCTTCTTCAAACGCCCTAGTACGCTTCATTTTATTGAACCATTTCATAAATGAGGGTATCTCAGGTGATCTCCAATTTTGCAAAATTAACGATCGTGCCATCAGTGAACAAATCATAACAAAGGCCTCTTCATATTTAGTCAAACCAGAGATAGTTCTAGAAATTCCAAATAAGGCTATCTTTTCTTGAGGATCTATCGATTTATGGATGGCCTGACTTATGGCTCGAAAAATATTTCGCCAAAATTCATTAAGCTCCGGACAGGTATAGAAAATATGGAGCCAGTTCCCTTCCTCTCCAACTCGACAACAAAAACATCTACTTTCTACGTCCGGAAATTGTTTACTCAGGGCCGCAGGGGTAAAATATGCTAGCCATCTACTTAGAAAAGCCATCCGTTTAAAATTAGCCACTCTCAAAACCTTATGGCCTAGCTGAGCTTGAAGTTGCCATTCTTGACTTGAGAGAGCGCACCCCGTTTCCCGCTGAACCTTGACCAAAAAATTATTCAAAATAGGGAGCTCACTATCCTTCCGTAGAAAGAATACCATTTTCCTATGCCTTTCACTTTAATTTCATATAAAAGGGAAGACAGATATATCATCGCGGAAGGAGGGGGGAAATTGACCGTTTGGAGAAAATAAGCAATCTGAGAGTAATCAAGAAAATTAAGCACACTTTGATCTGGAAATTTGTTTTGAATCTCCTGCCACGAGATAATCTTATTATTCATGAAAAAATGTCGCAATTCCACAAAGCCCATTTCATTCCATTTCAGAATACGTCCTGGATGTAGAGATAATCCTAAAGCCTTACATTCTTGAAGCTTTAAGTAAAGCCATCCTGGGAAACTATTTTGTTTAAATAAAGATAACAATCTAAAAGAAAAATCCCGTAGTGTTTTATACCTAGTTTTTTTTGGCAATTTGATGATTTTCAAAAAAATAGGAAGTTGTACACCTGCCTCCTGAAGCATTTTGTTTAAAAATAAATGATCTTCTGAATTATTAGTGTCTAAAAAACAAGCTATTTTATCGAGCATGACTGCCTCATTATAGGTTCGCATTTTTGGAAGGGCGAGCCCCCCATTTTCTACCTCAAGCTGTAGAACCTCAAGTTTAACCCTGGATGCCTTCTTGGCCCATATAAAGTTCCTGAATAAAGAATCGATTTCTTTAAAATAACTCGCATTAATTTTTAAAGGTACATTACTGAAAAGGAACAAAAAAAGCGGGAGAATCATCATTTTAATCTGGGACACCCGACCGATTATAAATAAAGGAAGTACAGACTATTTATCAAGAAGAGTTTTTATTTTAGTCAATGTGGCCCTGTAATTCTTTTTCAGACAACTCATATGTTAAAATCGAAGTGGAGGTATCTGAGCAATTAAAGTCTCGCTCCAGGTTGCAGATGGATCGGCGCTTAACGCAAGACCCTATCTGGGTGTCAAATACTAAGCAGTGGATATCCGAGTTCTTTTCTCACAATCTGGATTCATCAGGGATATTTGCGGTCTGGGGCGCATTTAAAGCAACACTACGTGGTCAATTAATAGCTTATTCATCAGCTCAGGACAAAATACGGCGAGATAATATTGCCAAACTTCAGCGTGATGTTGAAATAGCCTTGCATCGTCTAAATAATTTGCAAGGCTTTGCTAATCCTAACTCCCGATTTCTCCTGGATAAGGCTAAACATTCATTGCGAGAATTTTTTTTACTAGAAGAGATTAGTCATGCAAAAAACTTCCAGCAGAGGGTGTATGAAGAAAGCCAGATGGTAGGCAAATTACTGGCAGGGACAACTAAATTTAAGCAGGAAGCCGCATCCGTAAATGAGATTACTGACCCCCGAACTGAGAGTATAACGCACGAAAAAGAACAAATAGCCCAGATTTTTATGGACCATTATTCTAATTTATATACCACACAATATCACATATCACAGGAAAGAATAGCTGAATATTTTGACGCGGTTTCATTCCCTCACTTGTCAGAACATCGATGTGAGTTAATTAGTCAACAGATTACTGAGCTAGAGGTTTCACAAACGATAAAATCCATTTCAGGGGCTAAGGCGTCCGGAGCGGATGGTTTTCCCGCAGAATGATATAAAACCTTCTCCGAGGAGTTGACTCCGTTTTTGACTAAGCTTTTTAATGTTATCAAAAATGGCTCAGATATTCCCATGAGTTTTAAAGAATCGTTGATTGTCAGCTTTGTTAAAAAAGGTAAAAATCCAAAGGATGTAAACTCTTATCGCCCGATTAGTTTGCTTAATGTCGATTATAAACTATTCATGAAAATCTGGGCTCAGCTTTTTACACCTGCCGCCCAGGAAATAATACACAGTAATCAATCAGGTTTTATAGCCGGTCGTTTTATGTCATCTAATACCAATTATTTGATTCAAGCTCTTGACTATTGTACTTGTAATAACATCCCATCAATGTTTATGATGCTAGATGCCGAAAAGGCTTTCGACTTGGTAAATTGGGAGGCATTATTCTTCGGGCTAAATAAATTTGGATTCCCATTACCAATAATACATATGTTAAGAAATATTTATTCGGGAGCTGAAGCTAGAGTAGTTATGAATGCTGAGCAGCTTGGATCAGTATCTATTAAACGTGGGACCAGACAGGGTTGTCCCATTTCCCCTTTATTGTTTACGTTTTTTATAGAGCCTCTGACAATAAGAATTAGAGAATATTCCGAAATAAGACCTCCAATAAGTGGTATGGAGAAACTGAAATTATTTGCCGACGATGTAATTCTTTATTTACATCCGGATCAATCTAATTTAGATCATCTGCTGGCGAAATTCACTAATTTTGAATCTATAGGGGGATACAAAATTAATCAAAATAAAACAGAGATCATTATATTAAATCTAAATGACAACTCCTTCTTACCACCCACTTTACAAATCCAAGCTGCTAAGTTAGCCCCAGTACGTTATCTAGGTATTTTTATTTCTAAATCAAACAATAATATCTAATGTGTAAATTCTGGAAGAAAGGGTGTTAATGCTATTATCTTTAACAGCTAGCACTTTTTCCATATTGGCTTGATCAATAGCTCTCAATCTGGAAGCAGCTTCAATTTGTGACAACTTCCAAACCTCGTTATAAATAGCATACACCCATCTTTTGGACCTGCCACTTACAGGACCTTTAACAAAATCATTCAAATCTATTTTGTCATGTAATTTAGATAAATTAACTTTAACAAATGCCGAGGTGGAGTGTTGCAGCCAAGACTGGCATAACTTCCCAACTGAGTAGGTAGTAACAGAATGAGAAGATTCAAAGCGAGGATCCACACGATCCTGTGTATACCCAGGCTTCAGACCCAAAAAACGATGTTGACAGGAATCTGAACTTGTCTGCCAAGTCAACCATCCGTCAGAGTGTAACTTAGAAATATTGAGGGATGTATTAGTAATGTACGACTGCAACGCATCAAGGGACAGATCTGTATGATTATCCCAATTTGGATAAGCACCCAGATCTGGAATAGAGGGGGAATTCAGTTTTTTAGAAGTAGCCAATCCAAAACAGGTGGTCTGGAAAATAGTTGAATTCAAAAATAACATGTGGTTCGGGATGAGGCAGGCACGATGCAAAGCTTCTGTTCCTTGTACCTGCCATGGTTTAGAACCCCAGACAGATTTAAGATCAACTCTCCGTAATTATCAATGTCTAAATATAAATCTTCAGCATCAAAAGCGGCATAATATTTCAAATCAGAAAACAGTGCTTCTATGGCCTGAACGTCCCAATCATCAGAGCGGATGTTTTGTTTTACCACATCACCCATAGAAACACGAAATACATTTGGTACATTGATTACCTCAGTCGGGCCATGAATCTGAAATTTAACAGCATGCCACGCAATCCCATCTAACACAGGCCAGGCAGTAATATTCACAAAAGTCTGGTCTCTTTTCATGATGTGTAATGAGGAGTGAGGGGCCAAAGTTCCATCAATTAGTCTAATTGTAGATCTTTCTTTTAGGTAGTGTCCGTTCACTAGATGAAAAAATACCAATACAAATCCGATGAACATAAATAAAAAAATACATCTGAGCATCAGCCAAATGTAAGTCCAAGGTAGAATAAAAAAATGTCGTTTAAACCAAACAGCAAAAATAGAAACTTTAGATGGGGCCCTGGAAGTCATAGAGTTAGTATCAAAGGAGAAACGTGGCTGGGTAACTGCGGTTGATTGTAAAACAGGCAATGTTACATCTGCAGGATAAGCATACTCAGTATCTTCAGGGTGACCACCAGCCAGTGGTAGCAACAAAGGATCAATAACTGTATGCATCTCGATGGCAACATCAGGCATGGTGGTAGGAGCCGGAGCCAAAACTGAACTTCTCAGCATCGCAGGGCAAGAGACCGCTGGAGTCATACTAAGAAGAATCGGCCACACGCTGTAGTTTGACATTGTCAATGGAGATGTACCTGTTATCCTTGCGACCAGGAAGTGGAGGTAAAATGACTGTTCTTGTACCCTGAACGCCAAGCACTGGAACCGGGGCACGATAAGAGGGGCCAAACTCCTTCTTGTTCTCCACCTTCTCATGGACCAGGTCACCAACTTGAGGTAGCCAGCCGACTACCGGAACCTGAAGCGCAGCATCAGATGTGGAGGGCAAGTGCTCCTACGCGAGACTATCTCTAGTCTCTTGTAGACTCTGTAACACAGCACAACGATCATCTACGTCAAAGGGTGCAGCAGACGCCGCCATGTTTAGTCCAGCAAGGTCCGGGACAAACATTTTTATGCCAAAGAGCATCATGTATGGGGTCCGCCCACCCAGAGACATTCTAGGGAGATTATTAAGTGCACGTTGGACATTATACAGATGGGCTAACCAGTTCCGGCCAGTGCCTAAAACCCTAGCTGTCAAGGATTTCTTTAAGTCACGGTTCATCCACTCCACTACACTATTACCCTCAGATCAGTATGGAGACGAAAATTTTACTTGGACCCCCAAATTTTTCATGGCTTCTTTGTACGCCTTAGAGGCAAACTCAGGGCCTTGATCAGAATGATAGGTACCACACGCAAAACTTCCCACAAAGACACGCAAATCCCTGATGACAGTACGGGCATCAGCACTCCTTTGTGGGCATACCCACAGAAAACGTGCACAAATCCACTGCAACTAAGATATACTTGTACGCAGTATCAGAGGAGAATGGACCGCAGTGATCCAGATAAACACACCCAAGTGGTTTATTGGATAGGTACAACTGAGTTTGTGGTGGACGCGTAGCAGTTGAAGGTTTAATCTGCTGGCAAATGTCACAATCAAGAACATAAGTGCGAGCTTGTTTATATAACCCGCGCCACCAGTAACGTTGTTGTAACAGAGAAACAGTTGCTGCAACGCCGGCATGGGCAGACGCCATACCCTCGTGAGCCGCTGATATCAGAGATGGTCTGCAGTCCGCGTTGGGAATCAATCAGTCACCAACATCGTTAATTCTCACTAATGGGACTTTATTAGGACTTAAGTGATAATGGTAACGAGAAGGGAACCCTCTCGGATAATCACTTCCCTTCTCTGTAGAAGCAATAGCTGCCAAGATGTCATCATCGATCTTACTTTTGGATCTTGTAACTGCCGCTACTAAATATTTCGCCACTGCTGTTTTCGCTGCTTCGTCAGCTAAACTGTTACCGACAGCATGGACACCAACTCGCTGGTGCCCAAGAGTGTGAATTATATTCACGAGAGGCAGATGTTCTGCCACTCGAACCCAAAGCATTTTATGCTTAATTGTGCTACCTTTGGAATCACGATATTCATTTTGAGACCAAAAGAACAGATTGTCGTTGAAGGACTGAACACAGTAAAATGAGTGACTTACTATAAGAGTAGTGACTCGAGGATCAGCAAACTCCAGTGCAAGCACCAGAGCACGTAGCTCTGCCAACTGTGTGGTACAATCACCCAATGACTGCGTATGTATGACATCAGATTGGAATTCACCATTTATGAAAGTACCTGCCACAATCGCGCAAGCTGCTGAATAGGCGTGCTTCGATTCCGTCGCCGGTTGCGCCGAACCGTCAGTATAAATGACACAATGGTAATCTTCGAGCGGGCGCAAAGACAGAGGAGCTGGATGAACGAATTCATATTGCAAGTACTCCTGCGTCTGTAATGAGACATCAAAGATATAAGTGACATCTGGCGATGTCAGAGAAGTGGCCCATTGTATACAACGTGGGTGCAAAGCTTTTGAACTGGGTACACTGACTTTCGTCACTGCCTCTAGGGCAGGATACGGTGTGACCACCAACATGCGTTTTCCTTGCGACAGCGCTCGCTCTTTAAGAAACGCCATCTGCACTGCAGTCAAAACTCTTTCGACAGAGGAAAAGTGCAGTTCAGCCGAAGTTTACAGGTGTGATTTGTATGCAATGGGGACGGTGTCACCCTCATTGAACTTTAAGTACGTGAAACCCACTGCACCTGGCACAATTCTTATTACCAGGTTTGTGTGGTTATCACGTGTCAGTAAGTATTTTGAAGCAAGAAGATCAGCCTGCAATGACAGCAAAATAGCTGAATGTTCTGGCAGCCAGCTCGATTTGGAAAAAGTTGGTTGTACCAAGGCATATAGCAGCTTGATACGCTGGGCAAAATTGGGAAAGTATGTACGACCGAAATTCAGAAAACCCAGTAAAGATTGTAATTTTTTCAGTGTTGTCGGAGCACGCAAACATGCGCACTTCTCCAGAAAGTGAGGAGCTAAGCCTCGACCCTCATTGTTGAGCTCGTAGCCCAAAATCAACACTGTATACTCTGCAATGTGAGACTTCGCAAAGTTAAATTTGTAACTGAAGTCTGCAAACATAACAATAATCCTGTCAACGTGACACAGATGTGGCCACAACTCGTCGTCCGTGAGATAGATATCATCAACATACGAGTACACATCTGGGTCAATGCTCTCTAACAGAGAGACTACACGTGCGGCAAAGACGCAAGGGCTGTTTTTATAGCCCATGGCCAATCTTTTAAATTGTTTTTGCTTGCCGCCAGATGTAAATGCTGTCCACTGATAGAGGACAGGTTATGGCTGTAAAAGCCATTTGATATGTCAAGTGTGGTTTTAAACCTTTTTCACACAAGACTATCAACTAGGGCAGAACTGTGGGTATTCTGTACCGCGCATGTACGGCAATGAGAATTTAGGTGCCGATAATCCAAAACTAGGCGGTACGACCCATCAGGCTTCATTACAGTGAATAAAGGATTATTCATTGGCGACACACATGTTTCAATAACACCCTGATATTCCAATTGCTCAAGGATTGAGATCTAGCTTCGCGGCGCATGGGATATTGGGGTTGAGGTTGAGATAGACCGTAAGGGAATCTCATGGCTGAGGAACAATTTATCCCAGCCCACCTGAGTATGATACAAAGCCGGTGCAAGAACCTGAACCCACTTTTTGCCAAACCTTTCACCATGCTCCTTTGGCACTGTAGGCGCAAAGGACGGGAGGATTACCTCCTCCCCTCTGGGAGCATCTAAAATGAAAGTCGGGGGCCAGTCTGCCTCTGCCGAGAGAATGTCATAGGAAGAGGTCAGATTATCCCAAAAAATCCCTTGTATTGTGCGTTGTATGTTACCTTCAATTAAGAGTACTATGTCATATAGTCTGTCAGGGGGAGCCACTCTAGTGTCCGCAGTTTCTACAGTAATGAACATGTCAGTTGCTGTCGCCTCCAGAAATGGACGTAGTGCTTGCCGCACTACTGTAACCTCCGCTGCGCTGTCGAGCAGTGTTATCGCCCCTGTCAGGTTCCGAAGCTGCGTCCGCACTATCTGTGGCATACCTCGCTGTTAGCGCAGCAACCTTCTTCTTCTGAAACGGGTGATGTTGACGTGCAAACTCGTCTTGCTTTCCTTTACTGTCAGCCTGACGGGGTTGCTCACGTCCTTGTTGGGCACCCCGACCTTTGCCACGTTCTCCTCCACCGGACTGCGAGGCCGATGTTTCCTGTGAAGAACGAGGAGAACATTCAGTAACCTGAAATCTATCAGGTGACTTAATACTAGTGCGATCGCGCACATCGTATGTGCGCTCACTAATCGGCTGTGTGGGAGACGCAGGACGAGACCCCTATTTCTGTTGCTGCTTTCCCTTTTTCTTTTGTAACCAATTTTGCTTTGGAAAAGTTGGACGATCGTCTTTAACAGATGAGCTCACCTTAGTTTGTTGTATCAGGTCAGGAATGACTATAGTTGGTTTAATCCCTAAACTACTGCGGCCAATTGTTCTATACGCCTCCGCAATAATTTTAGGCAACTCTTTCGGCTTATCGAGTTCATCGACGCGAGCTAAGCCATTAGCCACTTGGAATTGTACCGCATCTCCCTTGAGGTTACCAAGGATGAGTGAGGCAACTACGTCGAATACTCCAACAAGTCGCATTCCCAACTCAACAGCTGCCTCCGGTCCGTGGTTATCTTGAACACGTTTTATTACGGAGGGAAGTACAGCCATAGACGGAGTGCCAAAGCACTTTGAGTAGACAGCGGCAAAAACCTTACCCCAGTTGCCACAATCGGACACTTCTGGGACTAAGTCTTTCGGCAAACTAATGGTGAGTATTCTGTGTTTCTCCACTGTTGTAGAGTGTGGAAACACTGCTTACAGTTGGTCAAATTTCTCGGCAAGCCAATAAGGCAAATCGTCCTTATTCTGGGGACGCTTGCCCATCACCGAATTAACTATGACTGGGCTAATAACAACCGCAGGATGATCAGCTGGTAGACCTGCAACAGCAGGTGCCCCCACCTGCACATTACGCGAACCGTATTGCACCAAAGCCCTATAAACTGTAATTAGGGCAGTATGGAGTGTACGCACTTCATCCACCGCAATAGTCAAATAGCGGGGGTGAGGCGTAAATCCGCCCAGCACCGGCCATGTGGCCCCTGTAATTGACAAAGGGCCGAGTCTAGCCGGTGCAACCACATGGGGAAGGGCGCCATTAAACCAAATGCTATGCTGCCAGGCTGAAAGGGGAATCTCCAGCGTCCTGTATGGCGTATAATTTGGTGGGACCCGTGTGTGAGTATACGAGTGAAACATCTTATCATTCGCATTCACTTCCGGCAGCGTCACCCAAGAGTAAAACAACTCGTAAGGGTGAGACGCGTCTGCACTCACCACAAAAATTACAGCCATCCCATCGTCCGGTACCCCATACTTCGTCAAATGACGCCGCAACGGAGTACGACTATGCGCTGCAATTTCAACCGCCGTAAGGACACAGAGAAGAACAACAACGGATTTTAAAGTAGCACAAGGGTTCAGAAATATAAAAACACCTTTTTAATTAACAAGCTTGTATGAACCTATTAGGTTACTAACAGATAGGTGAAATCTGTCACTCCCGCTATCCGGAAACAAGAGTGAGGGTGTTGTGGACTAATATAAGCACTACTAAGGCGTTTCAAATCAAAAGACCAAATGTTAGGTGCGCCATGTTGCAGGGATTCTGCTCATGCACAGAAGTATGCGCAGGAAACCAGGTCCTCAGTGAATTGTGGTGTACCAAAAAACTCACCTCAGTACTCAGAACCCCTATCCGACCAGCATCGGTGTCCTATTCGTTATCCGTATTATTGCGGAGGTCCCAATGTATAGACACCCCAGAACAAGCGACTTAGAGTATTCTCAGGAATGGTGGGAATCAGAAATACCTGTTCGCTATTATTCATATATCAATCCACAACAAAGTAATCAGAGACACAGTAAAGTTTAAAAGGTTTATTTTATAAACTACGTGTCCTAAGATGCAGTACTTTGGATAACATAAGCAGACAAATGATTTTAATTAAAACCATCAGCATTGTTACAATACCATAGAAAATGAAAGGAGAAATCATAGTATAAATGACAGTGGAATGCAGCCACCTTCCTTTCGCTAGTAAACTAATATTATTAGGCTAATAGAAGGTCTCTAGGTTTGAATGGGGAACCCCATACCGTAAAGATCAACTTTAGATGATTCAAATCACAGGATCAGCTTTGCTCTGCGCCTGGAAATGTTCTTCTCCAGAATGTGTTTCTAACGCATGCAAACTGTAATATTAAAGGCTCTCGACATTCAGGTATTTGCAGCTGTGTGCATATTATGACTAGAGAGTGGGCCGATCAACCTGGACTCAAAAACATGCATTGTCTGGCGGCTCATAGTGTTTTGCACACAATGTTCAGACCAAGGTCGCAGTGCACGTCTAGGGATGCGAACAACAGACAGTTCTCATGTGAAGAAAAGGCAAGCAAGCAGTTCTCAAATAATAACATGTCTCAGCAGTGTTGTGTGCAAAAGCAGCAAAAGTGGCAAGATGGCTTTCTAACATCTAAAGCGCTTATGCTAACATAGCAATGTATGCATCTAAATCGCTGCCTTCACTACAGTCCCATCTTCTCTTTGTGTTTGCATTGTGTTTGCATTGTTCCAATCATAGGCTGACATGATGTCAGAAACATAGGAGATCAGACATTACTCAAATATTCTGTCTCAGTGATGACATTTTCAGTTGCAAACCATAACAACATGGAAGGATGGGGACATATCAGATAATTTCCTATTCAATAGGCAACATAAAATTATGTCTACATCATCAGCTGGAACCATATTGCCTACCTCACAAAAGGAATCCCACACCATTGAAATCAATAAATAGATCCACGGAAATACAACAGTTTCTGATCACAGGGTCATTCCAATGCAGTTTTGCTGCATCTGATGGAATGGCACAAGCAAATGTCAGTGATGTGTCACAAGCATGTTTGCCTTCAATTAGGAGACACATCAACAGCTACGTTCAGTTCATACACAATGAGGATTTAGCCAATGTGAAGGCAGAATAGCATGATTTGCACCCAAAAAAACCTTTTGTTGGACTACATGATGGCACGCATTATTACATTAGGACCAGCACACCACAAGGAATAAGTCCAATGGAACTATTGTAACTTCCATCCTATTGCTGAGCAAGCTGTCTTGGTACAGGTTTTGTGCACTCAAAGTCTGTGACAGACATTCCTAGAAACAATCCATGTCCACTTCATACGTAAGAAGTACATCATATACCTGCTTATGCCACAACTCTGAAATGTCCAAATGAAGATGCAATGATGAAGGTATCTAAAACAAACCAAAACAAAGAGATTAGCTATGAAACCATACATATGACACAATTCACATACCCAAAAGGAACCAATAATGGACGGAATGTTGAATAATGCAAACATTCACCCCCAGTCACAAAGATCTGGGATTAATCCATTGTTATTTTGCTCACCTTGCCACCACAGCTTGGACCCAGCCATATGCAAATAAGTCTTGACCCTGCTCCTCACGGGAACAGTCCAGCCCAAACTTTCTATTGCTTTTTTCGCCCTAAGTGGGAATGATATGCCCAGACGTGGGTCTCGTGCTCACTGCACCATTGGATTCAAGCTAGCCTGGCTGGTGAGGGGCGATACCCTGAAACCGGTCCCAGGATGCTTTTTTCCGGACCAGGGAGAACCTGGTGTGGCAGTTCAGGCTGGACTGTTCCCATGAGGAAAAGGGTCAAAACTGATTTGCATATGGCAGGGTCTAAACTGGGGTGGTGTGGTGAGCAAAAGAACAACAGATTAAACCCAGATCTATGTGACTAGTGGTGAATGTTTCCATTGTTCAGTATTCCGTCCATCATTTGTTTCTTTTACAATTCGCATCCAAGACAGAGTCCAAGTCCAAGACAGACTTGGAAGCTAAACAAAGCAACACTAATAAAAAAACACCTTTCACCAGCATTTGCACCAGCTTTATCTTCTGAGAATTTTCTATTATGATCCTCCTCACAGCATCACAACAACAGTAGCTTTAGGCATTGCAGTGGGGCAAGATGGTGGCTGTTTAAAATGCTACGGTGGCTGCCCACTCCAGCCCCCATTTACAATGAACTAAGATAACCCTGGTGACCCTTGGTTTGTGAGTAATGCGGGGTATGATTTATTGGGCCATAAAAGACTACAGTTTTACCTCAGAGGCGGAGTCCGAGTGGAGCAAGTTTGAGTTGGGACAAAGGGAATGTTGTAAATACTTGCAGATAAGAGATTTCTTGAGGAACAAATGGGGCAGTGGGCTTTCTAGGGTTGATGTGATGGATTCAAGTCCAAGTCCTCGGTGGGTACACTTTATAGGATGTTGTACAATGACAGGTGATATTGATAAGCACACTAGAAGGTGAAAGGAGTTACTACAAGAGGTAACAAGGGATTGCAAAGAATCTTTATGCCTGGCCAACTCTATTTTTATATCGGCCAACCTGTAATTGCAGCATTTTAAAACATGCTTTAACCTTTATATCACCCCAACGGAGATTGTCAAATGGGGAGGAGTTGGAGAAACGCTCTGTCCTCGATGTGGGTGTTATGGAGTGGACTTCATGGACATGTTTGCCACTTGTCCTATTTAAGATGGCCTAAAAAGGGATATCAGTAGAATGGTAGAGACAAGGCTGGGGTTGCAAATATCAATTACTCCCCAATTAATTATGTTGTCTGGGAGCTAACAGACTCCTTCAAAGTGCCATCCTACCTTGAGGTCACTTATTGGATAGCCACAAAATGTACATTTATGTTTCAAAGTGTTTTATTTGTGAGGTTCATGTGGATCAGTATGCACAACCTACAGAGAGCAAGGCCTGACAATGAGTTGTACCCAGTCTGGGCCATGGCCCAGGCTTGGCCGCAGTTACTACAGCAATACAAATGATGCGCAGAGTAATCTCCCAGTAGACCTACAGATCATTGGATGTTTCCAAAAGGAGTTTTCCGAGCCACCACTAGCCCTGATTAGTTTTACAGGGACTACATTTTGAGTGGGAACTGAGGTAACCCCCTGACCTGATAGTTCCTTCAATTTGACCCACATTTTCCAATTGTCATTGTGAAAGCCCCCTTACTCTCACAAGTCTGGTGTCACTTTTCCATAGGTAATGCTTGGATTGTACAGTCCTATTGCACAGGTGACACATTAACAGTGCAGATAGTTGGTTACTTCAGAAGAGATTTTGATATGTGAATCACCAGCTTTGTTACAATCAAAGACGACATACAGTGGTATGTTGAATGTCATCCCTGTAACAGTGCCACAAATAGCAAAAGGTGTGTCCTGTGATGGCAGTCATACCACACACTCAATCAGACGTAGTATCATATCCCATTAAGTGCTCCACATGTCCACACATCCCCAGAGAGGTGCTCTTAGTGACTCACATGCCAACCCTTTCTCTGTTACCTAAGTCTTAGGATGTAGTCTATACTATGGTACTAGCCTCTAAGGACCTTCTGCATCATATCAGTGCACCTGACTGCAAAGGTACCTGTACAATCATGCTAAAGTAGTACCCTTCAGAAACTCACAATGCTGTGTTGTGTTTCATAGTCCCCACATCACAGTATATGTAGGATGGCCCTAGCATACATGATGTTAGTGAGCTGCCTTAGTCAGTGTAGGTCATGACCAGGCTTGATGATAGTCTGCAGATAACTACTAAAGTGTATATTCATCTCTATGTAGTGCTTTGCATGTGAGACAAACAAGTAGTGTGTTAACTATTAGATAATGCTTGTGCTAGGTGTATAAAAAATATGTGCCGACTATTTATCAAGAAGAGTTTTTATTTTAGTCAATGTGGCCCTGTAATTCTTTTTCAGACAACTCATATGTTAAAATCGAAGTGGAGGTATCTGAGCAATTAAAGTCTCGCTCCAGGTGGCAGATGGATCGGCGCTTAACGCAAGACCCTATCTGGGTGTCAAATACTAAGCAGTGGATATCCGAGTTCTTTTCTCACAATCTGGATTCATCAGGGATATTTGCGGTCTGGGGCGCATTTAAAGCGACACTACGTGGTCAATTAATAGCTTATTCATCAGCTCAGGACAAAATACGGCCAGATAATATTGTCAAACTTCAGCGTGATGTTGAAATAGCCTCGCATCGTCTAAATAATTTGCAAGGCTTTGCTAATCCTAACTCCCGATTTCTCCTGGATAAGGCTAAACATTCATTGCGAGAATTTTTTTTACTAGAAGAGATTAGTCATGCAAAAAACTTCCAGCAGAGGGTGTATGAAGAAAGCCAGATGGTAGGCAAATTACTGGCAGGGACAACTAAATTTAAGCAGGAAGCCGCATCCGTAAATGAGATTACCGACCCCCGAACTGAGAGTATAACGCACGAAAAAGAACAAATAGCCCAGATTTTTATGGACCATTATTCTAATTTATATACCACACAATATCACATATCACAGGAAAGAATAGCTGAATATTTTGACGCGGTTTCATTCCCTCACTTGTCAGAACATCGATGTGAGTTAATTAGTCAACAGATTACTGAGCTAGAGGTTTCACAAACGATAAAATCCATTTCAGGGGCTAAGGCGTCCGGAGCGGATGGTTTTCCCGCAGAATTATATAAAACCTTCTCCCAGGAGTTGACTCCGTTTTTGACTAAGCTTTTTAATGTTATCAAAAATGGCTCAGATATTCCCATGAGTTTTAAAGAATCGTTGATTGTCAGCTTTGTTAAAAAAGGTAAAAATCCAAAGGATGTAAACTCTTATCGCCCGATTAGTTTGCTTAATGTCGATTATAAACTATTCATGAAAATCTGGGCTCAGCTTTTTACACCTGCCGCCCAGGAAATAATACACAGTAATCAATCAGGTTTTATAGCCGGTCGTTTTATGTCATCTAATACCAATTATTTGATTCAAGCTCTTGACTATTGTACTTGTAATAACATCCCATCAATGTTTATGATGCTAGATGCCGAAAAGGCTTTCGACTTGGTAAATTGGGAGGCATTATTCTTCGGGCTAAATAAATTTGGATTCCCATTACCAATAATACATATGTTAAGAAATATTTATTCGGGAGCTGAAGCTAGAGTAGTTATGAATGCTGAGCAGCTTGGATCAGTATCTATTAAACGTGGGACCAGACAGGGTTGTCCCATTTCCCCTTTGTTGTTTACGTTTTTTATAGAGCCTCTGACAATAAGAATTAGAGAAAATTCCGAAATAAGACCTCCAATAAGTGGTATGGAGAAACTGAAATTATTTGCCGACGATGTAATTCTTTATTTACATCCGGATCAATCTAATTTAGATCATCTGCTGGCGAAATTCACTAATTTTGAATCTATAGGGGGATACAAAATTAATCAAAATAAAACAGAGATCATTATATTAAATCTAAATGACAACTCCTTCTTACCACCCACTTTACAAATCCAAGCTGCTAAGTTGGCCCCAGTACGTTATCTAGGTATTTTTATTTCTAAATCAAACAATAATATCTAATGTGTAAATTCTGGAAGAAAGGGTGTTAATGCTATTATCTTTAACAGCTAGCACTTTTTCCATATTGGCTTGATCAATAGCTCTCAATCTGGAAGCAGCTTCAATTTGTGACAACTTCCAAACCTCGTTATAAATAGCATACACCCATCTTTTGGACCTGCCACCTACAGGACCTTTAACAAAATCATTCAAATCTATTTTGTCATGTAATTTAGATAAATTAACTTTAACAAATGCCAAGGTGGAGTGTTGCAGCCAAGACTGGCATAACTTCCCAACTGAGTAGGTAGTAACAGAATGAGAAGATTCAAAGCGAGGATCCACACGATCCTGTGTATACCCAGGCTTCAGACCCAAAAAACGATGTTGACAGGAATCTGAACTTGTCTGCCAAGTCAACCATCCGTCAGAGTGTAACTTAGAAATATTGAAGGATGTATTAGTAATGTACGACTGCAGCGCATCAAGGGACAGATCTGTATGATTATCCCAATTTGGATAAGCACCCAGATCTGGAATAGAGGGGGAATTCAGTTTTTTAGAAGTAGCCAATCCAAAACAGGTGGTCTGGAAAATAGTTGAATTCAAAAATAACATGTGGTTCGGGATGAGGCAGGCACGATGCAAAGCTTCTGTTCCTTGTACCTGCCATGGTTTAGAACCCCAGACAGATTTAAGATCGACTCTCCGTAATTATCAATGTCTAAATATAAATCTTCAGCATCAAAAGCGGCATAATATTTCAAATCAGAAAACAGTGCTTCTATGGCCTGAACGTCCCAATCATCAGAGCGGATGTTTTGTTTTACCACATCACCCATAGAAACACGAAATACCTTTGGTACATTGATTACCTCAGTCGGGCCATGAATCTGAAATTTAACAGCATGCCACGCAATCCCATCTAACACAGGCCAGGCAGTAATATTCACAAAAGTCTGGTCTCTTTTCATGATGTGTAATGAGGAGTGAGGGGCCAAAGTTCCATCAATTAGTCTAATTGTAGATCTTTCTTTTAGGTAGTGTCCGTTCACTAGATGAAAAAATACCAATACAAATCCGATGAACATAAATAAAAAAATACATCTGAGCATCAGCCAAATGTAAGTCCAAGGTAGAATAAAAAAATGTCGTTTAAACCAAACAGCAAAAATAGAAACTTTAGATGGGGCCCTGGAAGTCATAGAGTTAGTATCAAAGGAGAAACGTGGCTGGGTAACTGCGGTTGATTGTAAAACAGGCAATGTTACATCTGCAGGATAAGCATACTCAGTATCTTCAGGGTGACCACCAGCCAGTGGTAGCAACAAAGGATCAATAACTGTATGCATCTCGATGGCAACATCAGGCATGGTGGTAGGAGCCGGAGCCAAAACTGAACTTCTCAGCATCGCAGGGCAAGAGACCGCTGGAGTCATACTAAGAAGAATCGGCCACACGCTGTAGTTTGACATTGTCAATGGAGATGTACCTGTTATCCTTGCGACCAGGAAGTGGAGGTAAAATGACTGTTCTTGTACCCTGAACGCCAAGCACTGGAACCGGGGCACGATAAGAGGGGCCAAACTCCTTCTTGTTCTCCACCTTCTCATGGACCAGGTCACCAACTTGAGGTAGCCAGCCGACTACCGGAACCTGAAGCGCAGCATCAGATGTGGAGGGCAAGTGCTCCTACGCGAGACTATCTCTAGTCTCTTGTAGACTCTGTAACACAGCACAACGATCATCTACGTCAAAGGGTGCAGCAGACGCCGCCATGTTTAGTCCAGCAAGGTCCGGGACAAACATTTTTATGCCAAAGAGCATCATGTATGGGGTCCGCCCACCCAGAGACATTCTAGGGAGATTATTAAGTGCACGTTGGACGTTATACAGATGGGCTAACCAGTTCCGGCCAGTGCCTAAAACCCTAGCTGTCAAGGATTTCTTTAAGTCACGGTTCATCCACTCCACTACACTATTACCCTCAGATCGGTATGGAGACGAAAATTTTACTTGGACCCCCAAATTTTTCATGGCTTCTTTGTACGCCTTAGAGGCGAACTCAGGGCCTTGATCAGAATGAAAGGTACCACACGCAAAACTTCCCACAAAGACACGCAAATCCCTGATGACAGTACGGGCATCAGCACTCCTTTGTGGGCATACCCACAGAAAACGTGCACAAATCCACTGCAACTAAGATATACTTGTACGCAGTATCAGAGGAGAATGGACCGCAGTGATCCAGATAAACACACCCAAGTGGTTTATTGGATAGGTACAACTGAGTTTGTGGTGGACGCGTAGCAGTTGAAGGTTTAATCTGCTGGCAAATGTCACAATCAAGAACATAAGTGCGAGCTTGTTTATATAACCCGCGCCACCAGTAACGTTGTTGTAACAGAGAAACAGTTGCTGCAACGCCGGCATGGGCAGACGCCATACCCTCGTGAGCCGCTGATATCAGAGATGGTCTGCAGTCCGCGTTGGGAATCAATCAGTCACCAACATCGTTAATTCTCACTAATGGGACTTTATTAGGACTTAAGTGATAATGGTAACGAGAAGGGAACCCTCTCGGATAATCACTTCCCTTCTCTGTAGAAGCAATAGCTGCCAAGATGTCATCATCGATCTTACTTTTGGATCTTGTAACTGCCGCTACTAAATATTTCGCCACTGCTGTTTTCGCTGCTTCGTCAGCTAAACTGTTACCGACAGCATGGACACCAACTCGCTGGTGCCCAAGAGTGTGAATTATATTCACGAGAGGCAGATGTTCTGCCACTCGAACCCAAAGCATTTTATGCTTAATTGTGCTACCTTTGGAATCACGATATTCATTTTGAGACCAAAAGAACAGATTGTCGTTGAAGGACTGAACACAGTAAAATGAGTGACTTACTATAAGAGTAGTGACTCGAGGATCAGCAAACTCCAGTGCAAGCACCAGAGCACGTAGCTCCGCCAACTGTGTGGTACAATCACCCAATGACTGCGTATGTACGACATCAGATTGGAATCCACCATTTATGAAAGTACCTGCCACAATCGCGCAAGCTGCTGAATAGGCGTGCTTCGATTCCGTCGCCGGTTGCGCCGAACCGTCAGTATAAATGACACAATGGTAATCTTCGAGCGGGCGCAAAGACAGAGGAGCTGGATGAACGAATTCATATTGCAAGTACTCCTGCGTCTGTAATGAGACATCAAAGATATAAGTGACATCTGGCGATGTCAGAGAAGTGGCCCATTGTATACAACGTGGGTGCAAAGCTTTTGAACTGGGTACACTGACTTTCGTCACTGCCTCTAGGGCAGGATACGGTGTGACCACCAACATGCGTTTTCCTTGCGACAGCGCTCGCTCTTTAAGAAACGCCATCTGCACTGCAGTCAAAACTCTTTCGACAGAGGAAAAGTGCAGTTCAGCCGAAGTTTACAGGTGTGATTTGTATGCAATGGGGACGGTGTCACCCTCATTGAACTTTAAGTACGTGAAACCCACTGCACCTGGCACAATTCTTATTACCAGGTTTGTGTGGTTATCACGTGTCAGTAAGTATTTTGAAGCAAGAAGATCAGCCTGCAATGACAGCAAAATAGCTGAATGTTCTGGCAGCCAGCTCGATTTGGAAAAAGTTGGTTGTACCAAGGCATATAGCAGCTTGATACGCTGGGCAAAATTGGGAAAGTATGTACGACCGAAATTCAGAAAACCCAGTAAAGATTGTAATTTTTTCAGTGTTGTCGGAGCACGCAAACATGCGCACTTCTCCAGAAAGTGAAGAGCTAAGCCTCGACCCTCATTGTTGAGCTCGTAGCCCAAAATCAACACTGTATACTCTGCAATGTGAGACTTCGCAAAGTTAAATTTGTAACTGAAGTCTGCAAACATAACAATAATCCTGTCAACGTGACACAGATGTGGCCACAACTCGTCGTCCGTGAGATAGATATCATCAACATACGAGTACACACCTGGGTCAATGCTCTCTAACAGAGAGACTACACGTGCGGCAAAGACGCAAGGGCTGTTTTTATAGCCCATGGCCAATCTTTTAAATTGTTTTTGCTTGCCGCCAGATGTAAATGCTGTCCACTGATAGAGGACAGGTTATGGCTGTAAAAGCCATTTGATATGTCAAGTGTGGTTTTAAACCTTTTTCACACAAGACTATCAACTAGGGCAGAACTGTGGGTATTCTGTACCGCGCATGTCCGGCAATGAGAATTTAGGTGCCGATAATCCAAAACTAGGCGGTACGACCCATCAGGCTTCATTACAGTGAATAAAGGATTATTCATTGGCGACACACATGTTTCAATAACACCCTGATATTCCAATTGCTCAAGGATTGAGATCTAGCTTCGCGGCGCATGGGATATTGGGGTTGAGGTTGAGATAGACCGTAAGGGAATCTCATGGCTGAGGAACAATTTATCCCAGCCCACCTGAGTATGATACAAAGCCGGTGCAAGAACCTGAACCCACTTTTTGCCAAACCTTTCAGCATGCTCCTTTGGCACTGTATGCGCAAAGGACGGGAGGATTACCTCCTCCCCTCTGGGAGCATCTAAAATGAAAGTCGGGGGCCAGCCTGCCTCTGCCGAGAGAATGTCATAGGAAGAGGTCAGATTATCCCAAAAAATCCCTTGTATTGTGCGTTGTATGTTACCTTCAATTAAGAGTACTATGTCATATAGTCTGTCAGGGGGAGCCACTCTAGTGTCCGCAGTTTCTACAGTAATGAACATGTCAGTTGCTGTCGCCTCCAGAAATGGACGTAGTGCTTGCCGCACTACTGTAACCTCCGCTGCGCTGTCGAGCAGTGTTATCGCCCCTGTCAGGTTCCGAAGCTGCGTCCGCACTATCTGTGGCATACCTCGCTGTTAGCGCAGCAACCTTCTTCTTCTGAAACGGGTGATGTTGACGTGCAAACTCGTCTTGCTTTCCTTTACTGTCAGCCTGACGGGGTTGCTCACGTCCTTGTTGGGCACCCCGACCTTTGCCACGTTCTCCTCCACCGGACTGCGAGGCCGATGTTTCCTGTGAAGAACGAGGAGAACATTCAGTAACCTGAAATCTATCAGGTGACTTAATACTAGTGCGATCGCGCACATCGTATGTGCGCTCACTAATCGGCTGTGTGGGAGACGCATGACGAGACCCCTATTTCTGTTGCTGCTTTCCCTTTTTCTTTTGTAACCAATTTTGCTTTGGAAAAGTTGGACGATCGTCTTTAACAGATGAGCTCACCTTAGTTTGTTGTATCAGGTCAGGAATGACTATAGTTGGTTTAATCCCTAAACTACTGCGGCCAATTGTTCTATACGCCTCCGCAATAATTTTAGGCAACTCTTTCGGCTTATCGAGTTCATCGACGCGAGCTAAGCCATTAGCCACTTGGAATTGTACCGCATCTCCCTTGAGGTTACCAAGGACGAGTGAGGCAACTACGTCGAATACTCCAACAAGTCGCATTCCCAACTCAACAGCTGCCTCCGGTCCGTGGTTATCTTGAACACGTTTTATTACGGAGGGAAGTACAGCCATAGACGGAGTGCCAAAGCACTTTGAGTAGATAGCGGCAAAAACCTTACCCCAGTTGCCACAATCGGACACTTCTGGGACTAAGTCTTTCGGCAAACTAATGGTGAGTATTCTGTGTTTCTCCACTGTTGTAGAGTGTGGAAACACTGCTTCCAGTTGGTCAAATTTCTCGGCAAGCCAATAAGGCAAATCGTCCTTATTCTGGGGACGCTTGCCCATCACCGAATTAACTATGACTGGGCTAATAACAACCGCAGGATGATCAGCTGGTAGACCTGCAACAGCAGGTGCCCCCACCTGCACATTACGCGAAACGTATTGCACCAAAGCCCTATAAACTGTAATTAGGGCAGTATGGAGTGTACGCACTTCATCCACCGCAATAGTCAAATAGCGGGGGTGAGGCGTAAATCTGCCCAGCACCGGCCATGTGGCCCCTGTAATTGACAAAGGGCCGAGTCTAGCCGGTGCAACCACATGGGGAAGGGCGCCATTAAACCAAATGCTATGCTGCCAGGCTGAAAGGGGAATCTCCAGCGTCCTGTATGGCGTATAATTTGGTGGGACCCGTGTGTGAGTATACGAGTGAAACGTCTTATCATTCGCATTCACTTCCGGCAGCGTCACCCAAGAGTAAAACAACTCGTAAGGGTGAGACGCGTCTGCACTCACCACAAAAATTACAGCCATCCCATCGTCCGGTACCCCATACTTCGTCAAATGTTGCCGCAACGGAGTACGACTATGCGCTGCAATTTCAACCGCCGTAAGGACACAGAGAAGAACAACAACAGATTTTAAAGTAGCACAAGGGTTCAGAAATATAAAAACACCTTTTTAATTAACAAGCTTGTATGAACCTATTAGGTTACTAACAGATAGGTGAAATCTGTCACTCCCGCTATCCGGAAACAAGAGTGAGGGTGTTGTGGACTAATATAAGCACTACTAAGGCGTTTCAAATCAAAAGACCAAACGTTAGGTGCGCCATGTTGCAGGGATTCTGCTCATGCACAGAAGTATGCGCAGGAAACCAGGTCCTCAGTGAATTGTGGTGTACCAAAAAACTCACCTCAGTACTCAGAACCCCTATCCGACCAGCATCGGTGTCCTATTCGTTATCCGTATTATTGCGGAGGTCCCAATGTATAGACACCCCAGAACAAGCGACTTAGAGTATTCTCAGGAATGGTGGGAATCAGAAATACCTGTTCGCTATTATTCATTTATCAATCCACAACAAAGTAATCAGAGACACAGTAAAGTTTAAAAGGTTTATTTTATAAACTACGTGTCCTAAGATGCAGTACTTTGGATAACATAAACAGACAAATGATTTTAATTAAAACCATCAGCATTGTTAGAATACCATAGAAAATGAAAGGAGAAATCATAGTATAAATGACAGTGGAATGCAGCCACCTTCCTTTCGCTAGTAAACTAATATTATTAGGCTAATAGAAGGTCTCTAGGTTTGAATGGGGAACCCCATACCGTAAAGATCAACTTTAGATGATTCAAATCACAGGATCAGCTTTGCTCTGCGCCTGGAAATGTTCTTCTCCAGAATGTGTTTCTAACGCATGCAAACTGTAATATTAAAGGCTCTCGACATTCAGGTATTTGCAGCTGTGTGCATATTATGACTAGAGAGTGGGCCGATCAACCTGGACTCAAAAACATGCATTGTCTGGCGGCTCATAGTGTTTTGCACACAATGTTCAGACCAAGGTCGCAGTGCACGTCTAGGGATGCGAACAACAGACAGTTCTCATGTGAAGAAAAGGCAAGCAAGCAGTTCTCAAATAATAACATGTCTCAGCAGTGTTGTGTGCAAAAGCAGCAAAAGTGGCAAGATGGCTTTCTAACATCTAAAGCGCTTATGCTAACATAGCAATGTATGCATCTAAATCGCTGCCTTCACTACAGTCCCATCTTCTCTTTGTGTTTGCATTGTGTTTGCATTGTTCCAATCATAGGCTGACATGATGTCAGAAACATAGGAGATCAGACATTACTCAAATATTCTGTCTCAGTGATGACATTTTCAGTTGCAAACCATAACAACATGGAAGGATGGGGACATATCAGATAATTTCCTATTCAATAGGCAACATAAAATTATGTCTACATCATCAGCTGGAACCATATTGCCTACCTCACAAAAGGAATCCCACACCATTGAAATCAATACATAGATCCACGGAAATACAACAGTTTCTGATCACAGGGTCATTCCAATGCAGTTTTGCTGCATCTGATGGAATGGCACAAGCAAATGTCAGTGATGTGTCACAAGCATGTTTGCCTTCAATTAGGAGACACATCAACAGCTAGGTACAGTTCATACACAATGAGGATTTAGCCAATGTGAAGGCAGAATAGCATGATTTGTACCCAACAAAACCTTTTGTTGGACTACATGATGGCACGCATTATTACATTAGGACCAGCACACCACAAGGAATAAGTCCAATGGAACTATTGTAACTTCCATCCTATTGCTGAGCAAGCTGTCTTGGTACAGGTTTTGTGCACTCAAAGTCTGTGACAGACATTCCTAGAAACAATCCATGTCCACTTCATACGAAAGAAGTACATCATATACCTGCTTATGCCACAACTCTGAAATGTCCAAATGAAGATGCAATGATGAAGGTATCTAAAACAAACCAAAACAAAGAGATTAGCTATGAAACCATACATATGACACAATTCACATACCCAAAAGGAACCAATAATGGACGGAATGTTGAATAATGCAAACATTCACCCCCAGTCACAAAGATCTGGGATTAATCCATTGTTATTTTGCTCACCTTGCCACCACAGCTTGGACCCAGCCATATGCAAATAAGTCTTGACCCTGCTCCTCACGGGAACAGTCCAGCCCAAACTTTCTATTGCTTTTTTCGCCCTAAGTGGGAATGATATGCCCAGACGTGCGTCTCGTGCTCACTGCACCATTGGATTCAAGCTAGCCTGGCTGGTGAGGGGCGATACCCTGAAACCGGTCCCAGGATGCTTTTTTCCGGACCAGGGAGAACCTGGTGTGGCAGTTCAGGCTGGACTGTTCCCATGAGGAAAATGGTCAAAACTGATTTGCATATGGCAGGGTCTAAACTGGGGTGGTGTGGTGAGCAAAAGAACAACAGATTAAACCCAGATCTATGTGACTAGTGGTGAATGTTTCCATTGTTCAGTATTCCGTCCATCATTTGTTTCTTTTACAATTCGCATCCAAGACAGAGTCCAAGTCCAAGACAGACTTGGAAGCTAAACAAAGCAACACTAATAAAAAAACACCTTTCACCAGCATTTGCACCAGCTTTATCTTCTGAGAATTTTCTATTATGATCCTCCTCACAGCATCACAACAACAGTAGCTTTAGGCATTGCAGTGGGGCAAGATGGTGGCTGTTTAAAATGCTACGGTGGCTGCCCACTCCAGCCCCCATTTACAATGAACTAAGATAACCCTGGTGACCCTTGGTTTGTGAGTAATGCGGGGTATGATTTATTGGGCCATAAAAGACTACAGTTTTACCTCAGAGGCGGAGTCCGAGTGGAGCAAGTTTGAGTTGGGACAAAGGGAATGTTGTAAATACTTGCAGATAAGAGATTTCTTGAGGAACAAATGGGGCAGTGGGCTTTCTAGGGTTGATGTGATGGATTCAAGTCCAAGTCCTCGGTGGGTACACTTTATAGGATGTTGTACAATGACAGGTGATATTGATAAGCACACTAGAAGGTGAAAGGAGTTACTACAAGAGGTAACAAGGGATTGCAAAGAATCTTTATGCCTGGCCAACTCTATTTTTATATCGGCCAACCTGTAATTGCAGCATTTTAAAACATGCTTTAACCTTTATATCACCCCAACGGAGATTGTCAAATGGGGAGGAGTTGGAGAAACGCTCTGTCCTCGATGTGGGTGTTATGGAGTGGACTTCATGGACATGTTTGCCACTTGTCCTATTTTAGATGGCCTAAAAAGGGATATCAGTAGAATGGTAGAGACAAGGCTGGGGTTGCAAATATCAATTACTCCCCAATTAATTATGTTGTCTGGGAGCTAACAGACTCCTTCAAAGTGCCATACTACCTTGAGGTCACTTATTGGATAGCCACAAAATGTACATTTAAGTTTCAAAGTGTTTTATTTGTGAGGTTCATGTGGATCAGTATGCACAACCTACAGAGAGCAAGGCCTGACAATGAGTTGTACCCAGTCTGGGCCATGGCCCAGGCTTGGCCGCAGTTACTACAGCAATACAAATGATGCGCAGAGTAATCTCCCAGTAGACCTACAGATCATTGGATGTTTCCAAAAGGAGTTTTCTGAGCCACCACTAGCCCTGATTAGTTTTACAGGGACTACATTTTGAGTGGGAACTGAGGTAACCCCCTGACCTGATAGTTCCTTCAATTTGACCCACATTTTCCAATTGTCATTGTGAAAGCCCCCTTACTCTCACAAGTCTGGTGTCACTTTTCCATAGGTAATGCTTGGATTGTACAGTCCTATTGCACAGGTGACACATTAACAGTGCAGATAGTTGGTTACTTCAGAAGAGATTTTGATATGTGAATCACCAGCTTTGTTACAATCAAAGACGACATACAGTGGTATGTTGAATGTCATCCCTGTAACAGTGCCACAAATAGCAAAAGGTGTGTCCTGTGATGGCAGTCATACCACACACTCAATCAGACGTAGTATCATATCCCATTAAGTGCTCCACATGTCCACACATCCCCAGAGAGGTGCTCTTAGTGACTCACATGCCAACCCTTTCTCTGTTACCTAAGTCTTAGGATGTAGTCTATACTATGGTACTAGCCTCTAAGGACCTTCTGCATCATATAAGTGCACCTGACTGCAAAGGTACCTGTACAATCATGCTAAAGTAGTACCCTTCAGAAACTCACAATGCTGTGTTGTGTTTCATCGTCCCCACATCACAGTATATGTAGGATGGCCCTAGCATACATGATGTTAGTGAGCTGCCTTAGTCAGTGTAGGTCATGACCAGGCTTGATGATAGTCTGCAGATAACTACTAAAGTGTATATTCATCTCTATGTAGTGCTTTGCATGTGAGACAAACAAGTAGTGTGTTAACTATTAGATAATGCTTGTGCTAGGTGTATAAAAAATATGTGCCAACTAGGCCTAGGCAAAAAATTCAGCTCGCAAAGTTTGCAGAATTCAGCAACTCTGTGTTACGTGGAGAATGCAGAGTGACTGATAAACTCTGCACTCTGCAATGGAGCAGAATATTTTTGTGTGCCATTGGTGAGCGTGGGCAACTGCGGCTGCAGCCAGTAGTGCTCCAGGAGGCCCCTTTACAGAGTGGTTGAGAAATGGGGTGGGCCTCCGATGACATCTCAGCAATCCCAGTATGGAGGACTGTCATTGTGGCAACAATAGAGGTTCTTGGCCCCGAACAACCCTCAGCAGCCAAGGAGACTTAATTCCCCAACCAGTAAGTCCCCAGAAGGCTCTTTTGCAGAGTGGTTGAGAAACGGGGCGGGCCTTTTATGACTTCTCAGCAATTCCACTATAGGGGACTTACTTGTTCCAACAATAGGAGTTCTTGACATCCAACGATCCTCAGCAGCCAAGCGGACATCATTAGGGGTGGTCAAGCAATACTCAGCCTGCTCATGTAACTCTGTGGAATTTGGCCGAGGTTTTCGGCAAGTGAAACACCGCAAGCTACTCCCAGGCCAATTGTCAACCAAACTGATATCTTAAGAATTGCAGTTATAGTCTGTGTATTCATCGATTGTATCCATACAGGTCAATGCCCATCAAAAGCAGTCCCTTTGGAAAGCTATTGACCAGAATATGCGTACCATGGGGGTCTTAAGCTGGGGCAGCGGCCATTGTCGTAAGAGGTGGGGGGACCTGAGGTGCTGGGCCAGGAGGATTGTGGAGGTCCAGTTGGGGCAGTCCTCCCAATGTAGACATGGTGTGTGCCGAACCCTGACCCCCTACATACTCGCAGTGGGCTACCCAGAGCTTGATGGGCAATTGAGGGCCCAACAGCAGTGACAAGGGGTTGAGTGCTGGCCAGAATCATACATGTTACATTGCCAACTGTGTGTGATACAGGCAGGCATTTCCTAATCATCATTGGGGGTAGCCATGTGCGCAACACAAAAAGAGTCACTGTTGGCATAGGTCCGGTGGTAGGTGAATGCTGATATGCTGTGCCTAGTGTGTTTATGACCAGCAACACAGTTGAGTCCAGTCCACTACTAATTTCCTGTCTTGAGGAAACACATGGCAAAGTAAATTTAAAAAACTGCTCATTTTGTTTGGTGTGGGTGACAATTGTGCTAAACAGGCCACTTGTCTTCCTCGTGTAAGGCGTGATGTTCCCTCACTATTGTTTCTCATGTGATGGTGGCCCTATTACATGTGACATGGCATACAGTGCACACTATATGCAGTGACTGGACAACACTTCTCATTGTTAAGTTAGGATTCAACAGTGACATGAGTGTGCAAACATCACTGGTGCCATCAGCATTAGTGGCTACATGTTTCCCAGTGTACATTTCCCTTTTATTACTTCTGAAAAGGTGTTTGAAGATGCATTCCCTGACTAGTGACATGCATCATGGAGTGAGATATAGAAATGTAGAGATCTTGTGTAAGTGTTTACACTCAGTCTTACAAGGCAATTTGTGTTTGATTTACCAAATGGTGCTGTGATGTACCATCCACTTAGAACCATAGTTCTCCCGCCTCTTCATCTCATAGCTATTCACAGACACACAGCAACATTCAAAGGTGTAATGACCTGTAGGAATGAAATATATGAATGGTGTTATCACCTGTACAAAGCAAGCTTGGGGCTGTTAATTTGGTTATGAGAAGTCTTATGCTATGTGCATTTGGAGTATCTATCTCCAAAAACATTGTCCTTTATTGTCTGTGGGCTACTTTTCTATGCTACATGTGATATGTAGCTAAACTACTTCAGTACAGCTTTCATTAGACTTTTCAGGTAGTGGACATATGATGAAGCTTGAAGTCAAAAGTGTCATCAGTGTGCAATGAGTATTTGCATGCGACATGATTTCTGCCACAACAAATATTGATGGTACATTGGTGTTCAACTTTACCTTCACAACATCATGATGAGTTATGTGGGAAATTAAAATAAAAAAAATAATAATCTTGGCCTTGTGTGAACATTGTAAAAATATAAAATTTGTATCCATCCTTTTTGGTAACATGATTTTACTATGGTTTACTACAAGTGCCAAAGTATGCAAGGTGATCAACTATCATAGTATGGGCATAAGGATGGACTGTAGACAAGTCCAACGATGCATTTGGGGCTGTATGGGGGTTATGAGATAAGTGGAGCAGTGTTTGCAGGTTATGTAGAGAATGCATGCATAAAGCTGGTGTGATATGCTGATATGTGCACTTAATAATTGTTTTCTGAAGATATTTGATTGTCAGGTGTGGAAATGCAGTTGCATTAAACCTGTAGTACATGTCATTTCAGATTTATCCAGGGCTAGCAAAGAAGAGGCCAATGTTGTTGGGGACACAGCTGGTCACAGTGGTTCTGGACGTGACAGCACATACACGAAGGGACCCAGTAACCAGGAGGGTGTGGGGAATGGAGGACACAAGCTCAAGTTCATCATCATCCAAGCCTCCCTCCGGTGGACACTCCAGAGTGGTGGCGGACTCCACATAATTAATTCTACCTTTATCCTTGTCCGCCACCCCCTGTTCAATAGCCACCCTCCCTGTTGTCCCCCAACCAGTTGGCCGGACCCATCCCCCCAAGAGGGGAGCCGTCTCCTTCGCTGCAGCCACCTCAGCCCCTGTTTCCCCCGCTGCCCTGAGGAGGCTATTGACTTCATGAGGCATTATATTTTTAATCCATTTATTAAAACGTTTCTTACTTTGGAACAGTCCTGCCATTACTTTTATATATATTTGATATAATTGTATAGTTGTGTGTGTTTTATCTCTGATTACTGATCCATTTGAAGTGGTTAGTCCTTGGACTTAGTGTCGAAATTACACAGGATAATGGGAAATGTTGAATGCATTTCTATGTGGGATGAAATCCAATTGGGGCTGACATTGCATTGGGTATTGTATTATATGGTAAGTATTTCAGCTTGGCCTGGCCAATGTCAACATCATTTAGGTTGCACTTCTCCATATGAGGTAGCTTGGATATGTGTTTAATGTGTTCAAGTTAGATACTTGGTTATACACACATCGAGGGTGTCAAATTGTCATACCTTTGTCGACATTTGTAAGGACATGTGTCCATTTTCCAGTGTGTAACTTACACATACTTTATCTAGATGTGTGACAAATGCCATTAGTACTGTGTTTGCTTTCATGACTTGAACTTACACATTACCTACACATACATGGCACTTGGTTATACTATTAGTTGTCCCTTATAAACTTCAGTTCAAAGGTCCTGTGCACATAGATGTTTTAAGCCATGTGCAAAATGAACTGTGGCCCAGGGCCCCAGCTTTTCTGACTTTCCCCCGGGAGAGGCATAGCTATTAGCCAGAGAGTGTTCACATTGTTCCCTTTCAATGTTTCTCACACTGGTTATTTGTAATCCCTTTTACTGATACGAAGTTCTAGCAGAGAAGGTGTGTTTCTGTTTCATGACACATCCATACAGATGTATCTTTGTTATCACAACAGGACCTAGGATGTGTGCGAGGTGAGTGTGTCACAGAGATGAATAGTTGTGATATTGATGAGGAGGTATGTTATGTGCCACAATATAATTCATACATCACTATGATTGATTACGAGATGTAAACACATGTCTATTTGTGTAGAGTGTTCCTGTGCAGTGTCGGTGACCAGTAGGCCTGGGCAGCAAATTCCGTTCCGCTCGCGGAATTTGCGTAATTTCGCGTTCCGCGGAGAACGCGAAATTGCTCAAAAGTCTGCTTTCCGCGATTTCGCGAAATTTTTGCTTGTTCGCGTTCTCAAAATGCATGTTCGCGAGATATTTCTCCTCGAGCACGCAAACAGCAATTGCGAACAGGAAAAAAGCATCGCGAACAAGCAATTCCGCGTGTTCGCGGAATTTCTGCGCGTTCGCGGAGATTTTTACCGTTTCGCGGAAATTTGCGTAACGCAATTGCGCAAATTCCGCCCACCCCTAGTGACCAGGCCAAGGAGGACATCATAGAGCAGTATTTGGGTATACATTCAAAACAATTCTAAACAGGGGCCCACAAATATGTGTTTCCCAGGGACCCCAACCCCTTTGCCAGGTCAATGGCAGGGCATCAATTTGCTGAGGAGTCTATGTAAACAGGTAAGAGTATACCTTACCAGTGGTTGCATCCAAGACGATGTCAGTTTTGAGCTTGATCAAGCAGGTACAGAAGCAGCAGGACATGTACGATCAGTTCCATGGCAGCACAGGGTGCGTGGAGGTGAATACAGGTGAGTTTGGCCTTGTTTTCCTCCCTTTCCACCGGCTCATATGTGGTGATTGAACTGCCAAATTCACACTGGCTGTAAGGTATATCTTAATTGGGATGGTGGTAACACTGGAAATCTGCCCTCTGACATACGCATTGGCCTATCCCACCGCGGTTGGGATTTCCTGGCGGTGCAGAGGGACCTTGGCAGCCTTTCGTCTATGTAAATGCAGGCCTCGTAATACGGTGGTTGGACTGCAGCCACAGCGGTACCAAGATTCCATAACTCTTAATCAGGCCCTTAGTAATTTTTTGTGTGCACTAGCTATAACTAGGCGGGATTCCTGCTAACCTTCCCATATATATTAAATAAAGTGATCTCTAGAAAATCTAGCCTCTCTCCTTTTATTTATTAATGAATGTGAATGATTGCAACAATCGTTTAAAGCTTCAAATATGTTCCTCCTTGAAAGCTGCTATGAATTTAAGAATATCAATCTCATATGGTCTGTCTCTTTTCTCTGCAAATGTTATCAAATTATTAAGAATGAGGTCTTAGGGCCTGATTACGAGTTTGCTGGATGGGATACTCCATCACAAACGTGACGGATATCACGTTGGCCATATTATAATTCCGTTATATCCTATGGAATTTATAATACAGCGGATGGAATGTACTTGACGTTTGTGACAGAGTATCCCATCTGCCAAACTCAGAATCAAGCCCTTAGTCCCAGATACAGTGTCAGTCATCCGTGGGGTTCCTTAAGGCTCCATTCTACCCCTGTGTTATTATCAAAAATAAAGGGTGGACAAACAAAAGGAGACAATCAGTTTCCTAAGAACTAACCCTCCACATGTTGAAGAAAACAGAATTTTCTTATATAACCCTCACCAACCAGGGTTGCCACTTGTTTCATCATCGAGTCCATCCTGTTCTCGCTGCGGGGCACGGCGGGCTGGGGCCTATGGATTGCATGTGAGCCCTTATAGATGTGTTTATATGGTGTAAAGTGATGACAAAATAGGAGTGGGTGTATCATTATGTGGAAAGAAAATGCTAAAAATACCTGCCAAGAAGGTACATCATTATTTATTCTGGCCTCTAGTCAGCCTCTATTTGGTATGGTTAAACACAGGGAAAGAAATAATCGAAAACTATGTATCTGCCTTTCTAAGAGTCGACATGTTTCAAGCTATATCATCCACCATTCAATTAAGGGTAGATAAGCACAGGGGTCCGGATATTGACAGGACCCCAATGCGAATCTACACTTACGTGAATGGCCTAGGATATGCTTTGATGTTAGTGTGACTATAAGCTCACCTTGAACTCCGACAGATCCATGAAGCAAAATAATTGCCTAAATAGTATTGCAAAGCAGTGAATATCAAGTAGGTATAATCACTTTTTTATATTTAGCATGCAGAGTTCTAGAGTGCAATTAGCGTCAACATAACTGCAAGAGTGGAATCAAGGAGGTAGACCTGTGGTCTTGATGAAAAGCCATGGGGATGGCTTGAAACATGGAAAACCTTAGAAAGGCAGATACATAGTTATCGACTCTTTCTTTCCCTGTTTTTAACCATACTGACTAGAGGCCAGAATAAATCATAATTTACCTACTAGGCAGGTATTTGTAATGTTTTCTTTACACATAAATATACCCTGCTCCTATTTTGTCATAAGTTTACACCATATAAATACATCAACAAGGGCTCCCATGCAATCCGTAGGTCGCAGCACTCCCGTTCCTTCAGCGGAAAGGGATGGATCTGATGATGAAGCATGCCACCAAGGTGCAACCCTGGTGGCTGAGGGTTATAGAAGAAAACATTTGTGGTTTCTTCACCTTGTGGAGGGTTAGTTCATAGGAAACAGACAGGCTCCTTTTTATTGGTCCATTCTATCCCCTACAAACTTTATCTTATATGTAAAACCTAAGTGAAATTTGCAAATGAACAGGTACTGTTATGCATAAATATGCTACTGACAAAAGTCTATTTGCAAACTATGAAACTTTCAGACATTCTCACCCTAAGAACACTTCTTGTGATCTTTCAGGCTTGGATGAAACAGTATTTCCTCACTCTCAGCGTTAGAAGATGGAACTTATCCTGACTTTTCCTAAACACACAAATCGTTCAACTCTGACCTACTTAAGCATCTAAACATGGCCTAATTCTTTACCTCACTCTCTCCTATTGTGTCATCTCTTGGAATTATACTCAACTCCTCACTATCTATGATAAGAAAAGTAAATAAAATTGCTAAAGAGGCCAACTTTATATACCAGGGATAAAAGCATTAAACCCGCTCTTAACAGACAAACAGCAGCTCATTCACTAATTTTCTCTTATCTAGACCTTGAAAAGGTTGTTCTAGTAGTGTTTTCCCAATCGTCTCTTATGACTCACAAATCCATCCTGAATGCCACAGCAGGACCTCTATCTTCATCTAAGAAATTTAACTGCATCACCCCAATTCTAATAGATCTTCACTGTCAACCCATTGAAGCAGGAATTACATTTAAATTGAGATGTCTAGCCAAAGCATTCCACTCAAGAGCCCCACCTCACCTGACTAATATACTCAAGATTTCTGGTGGATCGAAATACCTCAGGAGCAAAGACAACTTTCTTCTGGAAATTCCTATTTTCAGAAACTCTCATGCATTGCATCGATGATTCTCCCCAACTGCCTATCTCCTATGAAATTCCTTCTCTGTCAAAACTATATCCAAACCTACCCTGTAGTCCTTATGCCTTTTTCTAAAGACATAACTTTTTAGACTATATCTGCCCTATTGACGCTGATGTAAAAAAACAGTTGGAGATTATACATCCTTTCCCTCTCTTATACCCCATTCTGTTCCTTATATACATATGTTCCAAGTGCTCAACCTTTTAGCCTATCTTCCTTCTCATCTCCTTCTTGTCACCTCCGTCCTGCACACAAGGACTTTCAGTTTATTGTTTTCTGCTCCAGTTTATTGCAAAACGGTTGCTGTTATTGTTTTTATGTAAAGTGTATCTATATAACTCTTGTTGCTCTTGTGCTATATAAAACTGATGAATACATATATAAAGTGTCCATGTGTTTTGCAATAGTGATTGCAAACACTGAAATTAAAGAAGAAGGAGAACTGAGTCTGAACACCTTTGGTGTACCAGAAATTAGAGTTACCCTTAGATGATCATGAAAAAACATAATTAATGCTCTTTTCTCTAGCTTTCTTTGTGTCCAAGGCACATCAGGGGGCAGTACATCACAAGAAACTTACCTGAGGATGAAACTGGTTCACTGACACAATAGCAAAACCATAAATATTGTGATGCCAAAATATTGCGTCAAAAATATTGATCACAAAAATATTGTTTTTCTATACATATAATGGTAAGTACAAAAATATTTTTTTACACTAATATTGAAAAATGTGTACAAAAATATTGTTTTTTTAATATATATGTGGTTTAAATAAGTAAAACTTAAATATATATATATATATATATATATATATATATATATATATATATATATATATATATATTCACTGAAAAAACCATGGGTTTCACACACGTTATAGTTAGGAATTAGCATTTAAAAAACCTTATTAATTCAGTGAAAAAACCATAGGTTTCACACATGTTATAGTTAGCTGGACATTTTACTCGTAAAAAACCAATGAAATTGCCCCGTTATAGTTAGTTCAGCTAACTATAACTCGCGCGCCCGCAATGCACTGCTGATGACGTCACATATTACATCACTCATGACATGGTCAGTGACATCACTCATGACATCACTGATGACATCTCAAATGACATCACTGATGACATCACTGATGACATCATCCAGTGAATGTGGGTTTTTCTGAAAATTAAATATGTTTTATATATGTATATCTCAAGGTCGATGGAAGAATGAATGGGTATATAAGTGTCTAAATGGATGATTTGTTTTTGAAAAATTGATTGTTTAACTGACTGATTAAGTGTATCATAGTGAATACATGGCTTACTGAGTAATGTTTAAATATGAAAATATCTGTATCAGTCTCTCACTTTGTGTATAAGTGGTTGCATGGGTTGGTGAGTAGCTTCATTGGTGTATATATAGGTTATTAGTTGTTTTTTTGAGTATCAGTCTGAGTGTCTGTATGGTTCAGTGGGGGGTATTATGTAGTGCATAGGTGCATGAATGAGTGATTCACTCTTTGTGTGTGTTGAACACAGCATGTGTGCAGGACTGTATGGGTGGATGAGTGTGTGTATGGGTGTGTTAGTGAGTGAATGACTGTCTCAATAGTGTCTTTATGAGTAACTACATATGTTTAAAACTAGTATATGTGACTATTGGTGTATATATGTGAGTATATGTGAGAGATTGAAAGAGTTCCTGTATGAATAAGTATGTGTTTCTATAAGTGATTGTTTAAAAGACTAAGTATGTGTAAGTTTCTGTAGAAGTAAGTGTGGTGGTGTGTGTATAACAGTATATGCTAGTAAATGTATGTTTGATTCTTTATTAGCATGAGTGACTATGTGTGTGAGTAACTCTGTGGATGAGTGGCATTGTGTAACAGGATGTATAGGTGTATGAGTACATATGATGAGTGAGTACATGTATGAGTGACTGTATTGGACTGTTGGTGAATGAGTGGATGTTTATGTGGATCTTAGAATTACTGAAGAGGTTGTTGTAACTGTTATTGGTATGTCCATTGTTTTTGAAAATTTTACTGTCTATTTTTGAATGTGTGTGTCAAAGGTTATATTAGGGTGAGAGGAGGTCTGCCACTCTATCACAAGGATGATGACATCAGTGATGTCATCAGTGATGTCATTTGAGATGTCATCAGTGATGTCATGAGTGATGTCACTGACCATGTCATGAGTGATGTAATATGTGACGTCATCAGCAGTGCACTGCGGGCGCGCGAGTTATAGTTAGCTGAACTAACTATAACGGGGCAATTTCATTGGTTTTTTACGAGTAAAATGTCCAGCTAACTATAACATGTGTGAAACCTATGGTTTTTTCACTGAATTAATAAGGTTTTTTAAATGCTAATTCCTAACTATAACGTGTGTGAAACCCATGGTTTTTTCAGTGAATTTGCAAGGTTTTTTAAATGCTAATTCCTAACTATAACGTGTGTGAAACCCATGGTTTTTTCAGTGAATTTGCAAGGTTTTTTAAATGCTAATTTTTTTTTTATTCTTCAATTTTTTCAAACATATTTTTAATTTAATTTTCTTACCTTTTATAAAGACTATGCTTAAATTTTTAAAATTCTTAAATATTTTTTTTTAATATATTTTTTAAAATAAACATGTAAAATTTATTTTTTATTTTTTTATAGTACGCGTACCGTAAGCTCACGGTAAGCGTACGGTTTACGCAACGTCCGTAATCTATCTACGCTGCTTGCGTATAGTTACGCACTTTGCGTAGCCGCGCGTACTGCGCGTGGGACGCGTGCGCGCTTACGCCACACGCGCACGTTACGCGGAAGTGTCGGGGAGTGACTGTTATGCGCATGCGCGCAAGCGCGTGTCTTTTTTACGCGCATGCGTACTTTTTGCCGTAAGCGTACCGTAAGCGTACCGTAAGCGTACGGTAGGTCATGTGATCATGAAACACAACTTTTGATTGGTTGAAACTACTTTCAGTTCTAGAACTCTCCTACACCACACCCATTCCCCTCATTTCTGCTTGTGATCCCTTGGGAGAAGGAGCTGGTTTGTCTTTGGGATACGATGGCAGAACAGCAGAGCCCTTCTGAGAGTGAGGCTAGCACCAGCAGCACTGTCTTGAGGCAGAGAGCGAGGAAACAAAAGCCTTCTTATGTTTGGGATTATTTTACTTTTCCAGAAGGCCAGCAAAAGGTGAATGCACCCTTAGTTACTTGCAGGCTGTGTAAGCGTGTACTTTCTAGAGGTAATCCTGACAGGAAGTATTCCTTTGGGAATCACACCATGAAGAGACACCTCCTGGATGTACACGGAAGGAAACATGGTCATCTTTTTGGAGGTAACTCTTCAGAAAGACGAGCCAGTACATCCACAGCAGCTCAGCCTGGACCATCATCTGCAGGGCTGACTCCTTCCTCTGCAGGTCAGGTGAGCCCTTCATCTGTGGGGGGAGAATCTCCTTTTGCTGGCCCTCTGGAAATGAACCCTCGATTTCGGAAGGTTGATATTCGATGCACATTTTGTAAAGATCTAATTTGCCATAGGGAGACCAGTGTTTCCCTAGTGAACAACAAAATGGATCAGCACATTTGTCGCTTTGAATTATTTTCCCATGCTTCCTTTCCTCTGTCCCTGCATGAACACAACGGTTCTTTTAAGAGCCAACCATATCTTTCATCTTTTTTTTACATATGTTTTTTTAAAACTTTTTTTTATTTTTTTTTACCGTACGCGTACTTTTTTTTTATTTTTTAAAAAAAACACTAAAAATCATTTATCACATTACAAGGTCCTTGAGAGACTACTGTCACATTATGAAACCACTTTTCAGATTTTGTAAAAAGCCCATGTCCAGACTGCTACACTACAGCAAGGGCAACCAGCCTTAGTGATGCTGAATGTATTTGCATTACAGACTGAAACCTTAAAACCCCACTCGCTTGTAAATACTGTGCATGATTATACATGGCAAGTACATGGGTGTGTGCTAAGAGTCTGCTTCTTCCCCCAAAAATTCGCTCCCCCTTTCCATCTAATGCAACTGTGAAATCACCAGAGCAATATGCAATAAATCTCTGCCTATAATTCCTCTCTGCACACAGAGTCATGTTTTCACATTAGTCCCAAAACGAAATTTCTTTGCCAATTTGAAAGCACACTTACTGCTCTTTTTTTTCGGGGCAAGTGAAAATCACTTTTACAGACTGACACAGTGCTTCCCCCTTTTTTTCAAATGTAATCACACATTTCTATTGGTTGAAAACCAACCCTTTTCCAAAAGTACCCTTCCCCCTTCTTGACTTCTGCCTAGTACCCTTCCCCCAACTTGACTTCTGCCTGCTACCATAGCAACAGCTCATGGAACACTGCTGTGTGCAGTTAGGTCAGAAGTTTGCCAAACAATGTTTCAATTCCACAGAGCAAGAGTGCTTGACTTTTCAAACCTAACAGCAAATCCATAGTACTGTTCTTTGGTTACACATTTTTCTGTACCAATACAAAACATGCTTCTATCAATTGACACATACAGCCTAGTTTTTATTCTAGAATGGTATGAAACAGCCAATCAGTTCTTTTTGTTTTGAAAAAAATATGTATGCCTCCATTTCCAAACTGTCTTTCTTTTCATATTGCCATTCTACTGAAAGACACCTCCTGAGTCCATCCAGTTCTCCTTTGAAGATGTTCACAGTGTGGATTGTAGGGCACAGCTATGTCTTCTGGAGTGAAAAGTTTGCAGAGAAAACAGGTATGGTGAGAGACCTTGCTTTGCCAAATGTAGACATTAAATGGATTGGTCAGAGAGGGTTAAAGTGGCACCAATTGATGCCATTGGTGAAATCCTTCATTCAAATCCAACACCCTGACCTCATAATAGTGCACTGTGGTGGCAATGACCTAGGCACTTTGACTGGGGTAGGTCTGGAAATGCTTATGAAGGACACCTTTGCACAACTGTTTTCACTTTTCCCTAAAACTGCCTTTGTGTTTTCCAACATATGCCAAAGGCAAAAATGGAACTGGTCCAATCATTTCTGTCCGCAGATTAACAAAGCAAGAAAGCACGTCAACAAATCTGTTTCTGCTTTTTTCCGTGACTATGGTATGGGTGCCATTTACCACAACAACTTGCGTTATGACATGCAAGACATTTATAGAGGAGATGGTGTGCACTTCAATGATGAAGGGAACAGAGTCTTCCTCTTGAACCTTAGACTCTGCATCGGTACTTACTTGTAGGTACCACTAAAAAAATGACTTCATAAACACAACAGCTCTTTTTAGAGCTCCCTAATTTCTAAACTCTTAAATCTGCTTTTCATTTATTTATTTTTATTTTTTTTACCGTACGCTTACCGTAAGCTTACCGTACGCGTACCCCGTGATTTTTTTTAAAATCAATTAATGTTTTTTTTGTACTTTTCTGTCCTTCTTTGACCCCCTTATAAATGTTAGGGGGTCTGTAACTCTCCTCATTGCCCCCTTTCCTTGTTTTCACTCTTTTTTTTCAGAGTGAAATTCAGAAAATGGCGGCCGCCGCTTCCTGGTTTCGGCCGATTCGAATGTTTACTAAGATCTAAGAGCCAATCAGAATCGCGCTCGCGCACGCCACCGTACGCTTACCGTAAGCGTACGGTAAGCGTACCGTAAGCGGGCTCAGATATATATATTGATTTAAAGGCTATTTTCTCAGAATCTACTGAACAGATTTACACCAAACCTACAAAAGGCACTTCCTTGACCTAGGGACTACCTCTCTGCCAAATTTTGAGTAATTCTGTTCAGCCGTTCGGGCTGTAGCTCGTTCTAAAGGTCCTATGGAAAAATGCATGGGAAAAACGCGTTTTGGGACCCCCCCTTTTAACTCAGCCCCCGCTTGACAAATCCCCCCGAGACTTTCAGGGTAGGAGCGGAGCGTAGCGCCCCACCTATTTTGAGAAATTCGCGAGGATTCATCGACCGGCGCCAAAGTTATTCAAAATAGAATGTTGCGGATTTCCTATGGAAACGTGGTCCTAACTATAACTACCTACTGGCGACCGCCAGTAGGTAATATATATATATATATATATATATATATATATATATATATATATATATATATATATATATATATATATATATATATATGAGTCCAGGTTGACTTTGATGGTATTTTATCAATCCAAAGCTGTAATACTGTTTTTTTTAAATGTCCTCATCTCACCAATAGGCATCTGCAGATTTGATAAGCCGTCGTATCTTACAACTAGGCGCCCCTCGGCTAACTGCATTTGCCTAGGTCGGCCCGACCGGCCCCGGGTAGTAAGGGCTTGGTGTAATCATAGGACCCGGGGGGGAACCCACACCTTTTTACTTACTCTTGTCAAAGAAAAACTGATCGCAAGTCTCGGCTCCAGCTTAGTAGAGGTTGCCAGATGTTAATCGGTATCTCCCTGCTCCCCTCTTGCTCTAATCGTGCCATGGCAAAAGAGGCTTTAAGCTAGTCTTCTCTGTTCGGGGGGACAGGATCTTTCCACTTTATTCATAGCTTCCTCCGGGCAAGCAATATGAGGTATAGCAACAACCCTCTATGGATCTGTGATAAAGCCAAGTTAGTTGAGCCATTACCCAGAAAAAACACCAACTTGGTCTTGATGTTTACTTTGAAGATACCCGATAGGGAGTCTCCCACATCTTTCCAGTAAGATCTTAACTCAGGACACTCAAAGAAGATATGGATGTCATCCACATTTGATGTTTTACACATAGGACATTTGGTGGGGATTGGAGCAAACTTGGCTATCCTTGCCGGGGCATAATATAATCTGTTAACAACAAAAAGTGATTCTTTTTTAAGCTGGCTGGTTTGATGGTTTGATACAGTAATTTTAAAGATGGCTCAAAGAAATCTTCAATGTTAGGCTCAAAGGGAGATTGGTTCCAAACCGATGATTGGGGTGGAAGGTCCATATAATCTGCATCAAGAACCCTTGTATACCACATGGGTATCTCTTTCTTTTTTGGCTGAACGTTTTGCAATAGCCACTCTAGCTCCCAATCGCCTCTTATTTTGCCCACTTCTGCCTCGTACCATGATTTAAGTTAAAAATACTTAAACTTAGAGAGTGCAGGGCCAATCTTACCTCTTAAAACCTCCCATGGAAGAATTCCATCTACATCCATCAAGTCAGACCACTTAGCCACACCCGCTCTCTTAATTGGTATCCAAGGGAATCCCATATAGGAGCAAAATTAGAGAAATATCCAATACCCCATCTGCGTCTCACTTTATGCCATTTTCCAGGGCTGCCTTAAGGACCTTAAGACGCACATGTTTGAAAAATCTTGGGGCCCCAAACTTATATAGAAAACCTTCTCTTCCACTTACCCCTCAACCATGGCCATCTCACCCAGGAGCCTACCCCATGTTGTGTCATCCGGGTTTGAAAGCAGCATCCTATTACCCTTAAATTGAAAGGCAATTAAGTACCATCTGATGTCGGAGAGAGCTAACCCACCTTTAATGAGTCTCCTCCTCACCTTTTTCCAGGACATCCTTGCACTTTTATCCCCCCAGATAAAATTCCTGATTTTACCCTGGATTTTACTAATGCTCTTACTAGGGAAGACCAAAGGAACTGCATTAAAGAGGTAGGTCAACTTAGGGAGAATAATCATCTTCACCAAATTGACCTTCCCATAAATCATTAAGGGAACATTTCCTTTATGATTTTCTCCAAGTTGATCAAGGAGATTTTATTCAGATCTTTGACAATTTTAATGCCCAAATACTTAAGCTCGTTACTGATGGGGCCTCCCCTATAGTCAATGTTCCAACACATCACTTCCGTTTTGGAGGAATTGGCTAGATAACCAGAAATAGAGCCGAATTCCTCCAAAAGAGCTTCGAGCCGTGGAATAGCTGCCTTCGGATCACTAGTATATATGATAATACCGTCAGCATACAGTGCTAACTTGCAATGATAAGTTTGTGATTTAAAAGGACAGATTGAATTATCTAATCTAATAGCCTGCGCCAAAGGCTTAATATAATGTTAAATAAAAGAGGGGATAAAGGGCACCCCTGTCTGGTTCCCCTCTGGATGTCAAAGCTAGGGATCAGGGTGCCATTCAGCAGGATCTTTGCGGAGGCTCCCTGGTAGCATTTCCTCAAGGTCTGAACATTGACTGGGCCTATGCCCAGTACCTCGAGAGCCTCCCAGAGATATCTCCAGCAAGCCGTGTCAAAGGCCTTGGCAGCATCCAAGGCCACCACTGCCAAGGGATCCGCTCTCACCACAGGCAAGTCGATATTCCCAATCAACAATTTTGTCTGTTCCTGGATGTACCTCCCTGCGATAAAGCCCTTCTGATCAATATTGATCAGACTAGGAACCAATTTAGCCATTCTCCCTACCAGAATGCCCATAAAGATCTTATAATCGGCATTCAGCAGGGAGATTGGACGATATGAATCGGCCTTTAGTGGGTGTTTTCCCGGCTTCAATATCAAAACGATGGTTGCTTCCTTCCAGGATCTAGGGACCACACCTGTTGGACTATAGACTAAGTTAAATAAAGTACACTGTACCCGGGTCAATTCGTCTGACAGAAGTTTATAAACTGCATTCGGAAGAGCATCCAGTCCAGAAGCTTTATTGTTTTTAGACCTCTTTATTTGATTCCTAATCTCTTCTACGGTGATAGGGGCGTCGAGAAAGGCCTGACAAGCTTCAGTTCAAATGAGCAGGAATCTGCCCCTTATCCAGGATTGTATTTTGTCCTGAGGGGCCAAATTTTCCTTGAACAAATCCGAAAAAAGAGAGAGAAGACACATTTGCAAGTCGTCTTCCTTGCTAGATTTAGCTCCATTATTGTTGATTATCAATTCATTGATGTTATTTTTTGATCGGTCCATCCTGGCTTTCCATGCTAAAAGAGCGCCAGCTTTTTCCCCACATTCAAAATTTTGCATATTTTTCGCGAGTCATTGTGCCCTACACTTCTGGTCCAACATACTTTTAAGCTCCTGCCTGGACCTCCTCCTGATCTATCTGAACTTGTACCAGTCTGTCTAAACTCTCCTGATTGAGACGATTCCTCTCGGCTTTTAATTCCACAATCTTTTCCTCGATGGAATGTAGTTCATGGGCCTTAGCTCGATTTTTGGAACTTATTAGACCATGCAGCATACCTCTCAGGCTAGCTTTATAAGCATCCCATACATAGTCTATGGTCATGGAACCCATATTTAATGAAAAATATTCTGAGGAAGATGTTTTAATGGACTGAACGATTCCAGGATCTAACAACATTAGTCTATTCAACGTCCATCTAGTTTGTGGAATATTACCTTTCCTGGAATATGAATATGAAACGGGGGCATGATCAGAGAGGTGACTGGGTAATACAGCTATCTCAAGTACATTATCTAACACTACCCTATTAACTAAGATATAATCTATTCTTGATGAATGGTGATATTTTTTGCTATAAAATATAAACCCCTGGAGGTCTCCCCAATTGGCCCTCCAGCCATCTACCAGGTCCATGTCATGTAACAGATTTTTCATGGCCTGACGAGATCTCGGGGGAGTCACCTTCATCAGTTTAGATTGCAACTTACAGATTTATGTGGGATCATCCACATTGGGTCCATAGTAGGAAGATCAAACTAGTTCTAATCCCCCAAAGTCCACCTGGGCCAGAATCCATCTCCCTGTTTGATCTGTCTGCACAGACTTGGTTTTGTACAAGTGAAAAGTCCAGCTAACTATAACACCCCTGAAACTATGGATTTTTCAGTGAATTTCAGTGATTTTTTAAATGCTAATTCCTAACTATAACGTGCCTGAAACCTATGGTTTTTTCTGTGAATTTCAAAGGTTTTTTAAATGCTAATTTCTAACTATGCCTACAGAGATAGGACATGTGAAGAAAGAAGAAAAAATGCACAGAAAGAAACAAAAGAAGTGCAGAAAGAAGCAACAGAAGTCCTCAAATACGAAGATAAGTGCAGGAAGAAGGATAACGTGCAGAAAGAACAAAAAGAAGAGCAGAAAGAAGCCTTGTTGCAAAATCATCCTGTACCCTCAACTTTTTCAGATGGATACTGGTGGTAACTGAGTCTGACTAACCAGTCCTAGAGCCAGTGCTATGTTAAAAGACACTTAGAATACAGTGAAAACACCTACATACACTAGGGAACATTATGCGTTGGGGTCCCCCTGTGATTAGCATGACCTCCTCTGTAAGCCCCTAGTATATAATAGGGCATGGGGATTAAAACTACCTTTTGCACACGATAACTCAGGCCCCGTCCCCTCCCTTCACCACTGTGTAAACACGCCCTGTGTCCATTTTTAGTTGGGAGATTAAGTTCATTTGAATCCTGAGGGTCCCTAGGGTCCAACTAGCACACTAGGTACCTCCAGTAAGTGCCACAGAGCTGCGTTGCAGAGAGGTGTAAAAAGTGGCACAGCCTGGACCACCTCTCTGCAATGCAGCTCAGTGGCGCTTACTGGAAGCACTTGGTGGGCTAGTTAGCCCCCAGGGGCCCTCAGTATTGAAGGGAAATTATATCCCCAATTTAAAACGTGCCATAGTGTGTGTTTGCACACGTCACCTCAGGCCCCGTCCCCTCCCTTCATCACTGTGTAAACGCGCCCTGTGGCTGTTCTAAGTTGAGAGATTAAGTCCCCTTGAATCCTAAGGGTCCCTAGGGTCAAACTAGACCACTAGGTACCTCCAGTAAGCGCCACAGAGCTGCGTTGCAGAGAGGTGTAAAAATGAGCTTGGCCTCAGAACACCTGTCTGCAGCGCAGCTCCCTGGCGCATACTGGAGATGCCTGTTGGGGGCGCGTTTGCAGAGTGCTGCACGGAGGGGGCATGGCCTCCGGCACGATGCCAGTCTTTTATTTATTTTAATTTTTTAAGAAGGGGGCTGTGTGGTTCCCCTTCTTATTCTAATTTATTGGCCCTGATGACCCCATCCCCCAGGGCCTGTCTCCTAATTATATTTTTTTGACCCCAATCCCCAGGGCCGGCCACTGTTTTTTATTATTTAAAAAAAAAATATATTTATAGACACACCTAGGACATGCTGGACAAACCGTACGTACCTATCACCATGACGATTTGCGTGATATTCATTAAAAGGCGACTATGCATGCAATGAATCCACGTGGAATGTATTTACACCGCTAGTGAAGCTCTGACATGTCTGATGCCCTACCGTGCCTAATCCCGGTAGACACCCTTGTCGTTTATTTATACAAACATGGGTAGCTATTGACGGGCACATTTAATACACATGCACACCAAGCCATTCAAAGGGGATTCAACCAAAACTATGCAAGACACATCCACTGCCGGATGTGTAATACTTTTTATTTTACTCTCTGGAAAGGGGACGAACATCACTTGAGAGTCACAGCGCGCTCCTGACAGAGCCCAATGCTGTGTTACACCGACCATTGCCTGCCAAGTGCCACACACCTCTGTGTTTTATTCCACTAGCTAGTGCATATGCTATGACACTCTCTAGCCCATGAGCACTGTAACACCACCGCGTGAATATGTCATGCCACACTTGTCTTCGCACGGGTTATATTGCCCCATCTAACGTGCCTTCCTCGATGCCTATGTTATAACGCACAGTGCTATGCCATACATATTACAATCTGCGATCCATATCTTTGTCACAGTGCATATGCAACGTTACACTCCCCAGCACATATTTTATATTACAACTTTAGAGACTAGTTAGGTTACACAACACTGCCCTGTGCATATTACACTCCAAGGCGCATATCGCATAGGACGCGCTAGTGCCTGTGCTATCTCGCGCTCTCCAATGAATCTGTCATTGCGCACAATGTATTGCATATTATATTTCACGCCCGGTTCATCTTATATCACACTTTTTGGTGCATAGTTTATACCATACACTACATCTAGTTTTCATTTTCAATCGTGCTCTCAGGACTATGTTCTATATAACACTGTGTTCATTTACCCTTTTCACGGGCATTACATTTTGCGATTGGGGGTGGAGGGTCAGGGGGTGTTTCTGCCAAGTGAGCCCGAAGTCACAGTCACAAACGTCCTCTTCTTCCTGAATAAAAGTGAGATTATGCTGCATACTTGTTCATATTTTAAGTAGTTCGCACAGACACAATGTTTTAAAAACAATAAAGTTCCTAATACCCGCCTTCTCTGAACAGTTAGCTTGCTGCCCCATCGCCCTCCTCCCTATCCTCTGTTGTGTGAATCCATGGACTAGCCTCCTCCCTCCTGCCATGCATGGTCTGATGTGCTGCCACTGCCCTCAATTTAGTATGATGTACCAGTCCACTCCTCCTGCCCTCCATTGCCCAATTCTATGCCCCATCATTGACCTGCTGCTTAAACTCTGTGCTTAGCTTGCTGCCCCTATTCTCCTTCCCCCTGCCCTCCAATGTCTTTGTGCATGCCCCTGCTCCATCCTTTTTGACCACCATGTTCCATGGACCTGCCACTCCTATCTACTCTGAGTGTTCTGTTGAGCTCCCCTCCCACCTGCCTAGCATTGTCAGATGACTGTAACCTGTACCTGCGACCTCCACCCTGCCTGTCCACATGCCATGCCCCTATCCCCTTCCTCCCGTCCTCCATTGTCCATTTTACTGCCACACCCTTCTGCCCTCCCTGGTCTGTTGTGCTGCATCTGCTCCTCCTGCCTGCCCCGCGCGGTCTGTTGTGAGGCCCCTTCCCCTGAACTCTCTTGTCTGTGCCCAGGTCCTGACCCTCCTTTCTATCCTCCATGGTCCTTTGTGCATGCCCTTGCACCCTCCTTCTTGCCCATCATAGCCATTGTGCTGCCATTTACCCTCCCGCTTGCCATGCATGGTCTTCTGTGCTGCCATGGCCCCTCCCACCTTCCCTGTGTGGTCAGCTAGCTGCTCCTGACCCCCTTCCACCTTCCCTCCATGGTCTGTGTGTATGCCATCATAGTCTCACTGTTGCTCTCCATGGTGTGTCTTGTTTCTAGTGCCCATCCTGCCTGACCTCCATGGTCATCTTGCTGCTCCTGCCCTGCCTCCTTGCCCCCAGCCCTCTGTTTCCATGTGCAGACCCCTATCCCCTCCCTCCTGGCTTGTCGGTCCCATTGTAATGCCCCTGATCCGTCCCTCCTGCCCTTTATGGTCTGTTATGCTGCATCTTTCTCTCCTGTCTGTCCATTATGGTCAGCTAGCTACCATTGCCTCTTTCCCCTCTGTTGTCTGTTGTCCATGTGCATGGTCCAGTCCCCTCCTTATTGCTTTCTATGGATTGTTGTGCTGCACTCCCGTCCCGCATGCCCAGTGTGGTGTATTGTGCTGCTGCAAACCCTGATGCCTGCCCTGTAGGGTCAGTTTGGTGCACCTCTCAATGTCCCTCCTGTCCTCTGTTATCCGAGTCCATGTCCCTACCCCAATTCCTCCTGCCTACCATGATCCAATGTACCAAACTTGCGAACATTTTGAACTTGGTAAGAGGGAGATTTTGAAATAAAACTGGGGTATTGATTTTCCCCTTTGAGTTACATTGAAAAAGAGAAGATTGTAGACAGGAAACAGATCAAGTAAAGCCCATTTGAGCATAAAAACATTGGACCTTTCCTGGCTGAAATGGGTCTGTTGGCATGTATGTTTGTATGACCGCTGCCTCTTCCTTCTGCCCACAATGGTCTATTATATTGCCACAGCCTCTCTTGCCAGTCCTGTATTGTTGGTTTGTTGCCACTGCCCCCCTTTCCACTGCCCTCCATAGTCTGTTGTGCTGCCACTGCCCTTCCTGCCTGCCTAGTGTGATCAAATTGTTGCCTCTGCACTCTCCTACCTGCCTTCAATTTTCAGAGTCCGTGCCCCTGACCTCTGCCTCTCAACAGTATCCCAATGAACAACTAGATTGCTAACATTCTATATTTATTACAAAAGTGTGGAACGCCTGACGTCATCTTGATGTAATCAAAACTGTAATGCCTAGAGCATTTCCTTTAGAAATTACATATATGAGAGGGTCTTATTTGCATCAAAATTATGGTTAGTGCTCTAAAAAACTAAAATGAGGACATATTTTCTTAGTTTTCAAATAGAACTTTTAAATTATTTGTAATCTTAGTTTTTTTATCCAGTTGACCACTTGATTAAATGTTGCCTCCAAGGGGAGAGGGTGTGGTGTTACTTCCAGAGCTGCAGACTTTGCAACTGGGGAACCAGGTTGGAGCTTCTGCTTCAGCTCAACATTCTGTGATTCTGGTCAAATCACTTAATCTCCCCATGTCTACAACCAAAATGAATTTGATCTTGTGTGATGTAACCGATGCTCATGTAAAGCACTCCAATACCTGAGAAGTCTGCACTATATAAAACTGTGAATACACAAAAAATAAGTGTTTTGCACACTTCTGTCATTGGGCTATACTTTGGCTACATCTGGGTGATATTTGGGCTACATTTGGGCTCTTTTGTCTCTGGTGTCCATCTTTGGAGATTTATTTGTTATGAAGTTTCCTAATTTACTCATTTACTAAAGTGTCCTCAGTAGGAAATACTTTCAGTTTTTTACTTTGATTCCATCAAGAAGACATTCAGATGTGTCACACATTTTCCATAAATTCTGAATGTTAGCACTCTAGTTGCTCATTAGATCACTGTAGTAAAGCTACTGCTCACGAGGCAAGTCTGCTGCTGGTATTCAAAGTGCATGTTTCAGTCTGCATGTCAGAATCTTTTTATGAAATAAAAGAGGATTTCAGAAGTCAAAATGTGCCCTAGTTTTTCTTTCTGCAGCACTAATCATAATTTATATTGCAAAATGAACCCCCTCATTTTGTTCCTTTGTAAATTAAATGTTTTAAGTGTTACCACTTTATTCCAATCAAGATGGCTTCAGGTGTGCCATACTTTTGTCATAAGTAAGACTGTTAGCGCTCTAGTTGTTCTTTAGAGCACTCTGGGAAGCTGCAGTAGAACACAAAGGAATCAACTGACAGTCTCTGCCCTTGTTGGATGTACATGTTTTACTGAGAATGTCAGACTTCATTCTTACATGACTGAGAAAGATAATGTGAATTTACAGAAAATATCCTCTCAGTTTAGCTTATAGATCACCTTCCAAACCTCTGTGGGAAAAGCATGAGAAAATAGTTTTCTCTCAAACATGGTTCATGATATCACAGCAGAAGGCTTTTTCACATGGTAAAATCACCTTAGAACACACCACAATTCCTAAAATGATTATGGTACCATCAACAAATGATTTATAATGTAACTAAAGTCTTAAAACCTTCTATTAACTGCAATGCTTTTTAATGAGGTGCTATCATGTATATTGGTCCCAAGATGGCTGCCAACACTTCTTGGATGAAGTACTGACAGCCAATCAGATCTCACGATGAGATGTGTCGTTAGGCTCCGCCCAGATATATATGTGATTTTACTTTTGATTTTCTGAGGAACTACTGAACAGATTGACACCATATATGCAAAAGGCACATCCCTGAGCTGAGGACTACCTCTCTGCCAAATTTCAAGTAATTCTGTTCAGCCGTTCGGGCTGTACCTTGGACTAAATGTCCCTATGGAAAATTGCATGGGAAAAATGTGTTTTGGGACCCTCCTTTTTTCTCAGCCCCCGCTTGACGAATCCCCCCGAGACTTTCAGGGTAGGAGCGGAGCGGAGCGCCCCACCGATTTTGAAAATTTCGCGAGGATTCGTCAACCGGCGCCAAAGTTATTGCAAATAGAATGTTGCGGATTTCCTATGGAAACACGGTCCTAACTATAGATCGACCGCCAGTAGATTATATATATATATATATACATATATATATATATATATATATATTAATCCACAAATCCCGGTAAAAGAATTTCGGTCTGTCGCCGGCGGTCCGAGTTTGGAAACCGGATTTCCAAGAATGTTCACTCCCAACAGTCTCACGTATCTTAGAGAAATACTCGAACTCCAAAGTAGAATGCAGAAAGTTTTATTCACAAGTGCAAAGCGACGCGTTTCGCCATTACGGCTTGTTCACGCTCGAAATCACAGTGAAACTCATCAAGTTTAAATTACATAAATTAGATGATGGACAAGTCACAACAAAGTAATGAAATACTTGCTACTGTGGCGGCCATTTTGTAACGGTGTAGCTTTGTAAATAAACAGTATAATAGCATGAAATTGAGTACATAGTGGTCTCGAATGGTACGTAGTATTTGAATATGTCAAATGAATACATTCCTTGCTCTGAGGAAACCTCATAATTACACAATGTATATATACATCAAAACTTAATACATAGTTACGTTCCCAAGTGGGCGTTAATTCGATATTTAAAGTAGCATATCGTGGATATTATCGTACATATTTCCGTAAAGGCCGCCTTGTCGATGGAAATTCTAAACTTAAATGTAAAATACTTTAAGTTCCAAGTCGGATACAAGTTTGTATTGCACACATGGTACAATAAAGTTACCAACTTCAATCAAGCCCAAGTGGGCATTGGTGTTTCAAATATTACGGCACATCGTAAATTCTGTTCTACATATTGTAGTTCAGGCCGTAACTCTGACAATCCTGTGCTGATATACATAAGGCAAATTAATGACCCTGTGCTATCATCAACAAAATTATACCCAAGTGGGCAAAGAGAAACACCAATCCTGGCACACAAATTGAAAAAAATATCTAACAGTGTATCTTTACTACTAAGAGCAAATGCATCTTCCATCATGCGTAGCATTCCTGTTGTACAACGTGTGACTCCATCTAGGATAAAATACAGAATTTAAAATGTAAGACTACTAAAATCACTGCTGACAAATTTAAGACATAATCATTGCAGGTGTACTGCAAGTTCCTCACTCATGTTTAACCCCTTAGGGGCTAGACTCTCAAAGTCCACTATATACCGGGATTCTAATTTTCTCAGGGATAGTTCTCTATCACCCCCTCTGATTCCCAGGTCAACCGAATCAATCACCACCATACGTGCCTTAGTCTCATCTTGCAGATGTAGGTCATAGAAATGTCTAGCTATGGGGTATGTTCTATTGTTGTTCTTGATCGCACGCAGATGCTCAAGCACTCTTTTCTTTGCTGTATGTTTGGTACTCCCAATGTACCATTTAGCACATGGGCAAATGAGAACGTACACACAGTAGGTAGTGTTACAAGTAAGTTTTTTCCTTATAGTAAATTCTCTTTTAGAATTGGGTACTTGCAGTTTGTCACAGTTAATGCTATGTTTGCAGGCTTTACATCTGCGGCAACACCTAAATCCCCCATTGCTGGCATGGATATTCGAACCCGTCTCAGTGATGTTATTATGACTGAGTTCGTCTCTCAAGGAGCGCCCTTTTCTGAATGTAATTTGGGGATTACTTCCGAGAGCATTGTTAAGATGTTCATCAGTGAGTAACACATGCCAATGTTTTCTAAAGATTCTTCGTACCTCCTGAGCTTGTTCTGAAAAGGTGGTGATGAATCTAATATTTTCCTCTGTAGTTGCTTTGGGTTTGGGGTAAATGAGATCATTGCGGGATTTGCTTTCAACTCTGGACTTGGCTTGATTTATAATTTGGGCGCTATAGCCCCTCTCTTTGAACCTGTCACACATAACTTTCTCCTCGTGCTTGTACGCCTCTGCTGTACTGCAATTTCTTTTGGCGCGTAGCAGCTCTCCATAAGGAATGCTGCGCACTAAGTTACGAGGATGACTGCTGTTAGCATTGAGAATGCTGTTACCCGCAGTTTCCTTACGGAATAATCTGGAGGTCAGTTGATTATTCTTGACTTCCACACGAACATCCAGAAAATCAATAGTATTCGTGCTTATTTTCTCCGTAAATTGTAGATTATGTGTGTTAGTGTTCAATTTCTCAATGAATCTTTTTACTGATTCTTCATCGCCACACCAGATGAAAAAAATATCATCAATATACCTCAGCCACAGGGCAACGTTGGTAAATTCATGCATGTTGGCGACCACCTGCTCCTCCCACCAGCCCATGAACAAGTTCGCGTAGCTGGGGGCGAAGCAGGTTCCCATAGCGGTACCCTGTGACTGACGGTATATGGTGTCATTGAAAATAAAAAAATTTTTGTTCTTCAAACAAATCTCAATCATCTCAAACAGCATTTGAGAATGGTGTAAAAGTGAGATAGATCTACTCTTGAAAAAATGTAAAATACTGCGGAGACCCAAGTCATGTTGAATGCTGGTGTATAGACTACTTACGTCCAAGGAAACTAGGACGTAATTTGCTTCCCAATGTAGGCCATCAATGATAGTTAAAAAATGTGTTGTGTCTTTTAGATATGAGGGTAAGGCCACAACATAGGGCCTGAGAAAGTAATCTATGAATCTAGATGTATTCTCATACAGTGACCCTATCGATGATACTATGGGTCGCCCCGGCGGATTCTGCATGTCTTTATGTAACTTTGGAAGCAGATATAGAATCGGTAACCTGGGGTGTGCACAATACAGGTAATTAAACTCTTCCTGTTCTAGTAGTCCTTTGTCTCTCCACCCCACCAGTGTTTCTCTGTACATGGTTTTAGATTTTAATACTTCCGCCATATCTGTTTTTACATAACAATCCTGATCGTTAAGTTGTCTTAGTCCTTCTAGAAGGTATTTCTGTTTGTCTAAAACGACCACATTGCCGCCTTTATCTGATTGGCGTATGACGATATTCTGGTCAGCTTTTAAATTGTCAATAGCCATAATTTGTTTCAATGTAAGATTCTTTCTATCCCATGGTATCTTCTTGTATCGCATTTCTTGTAAGTCATGTAAGACACCTTTTTCAAAGATCTCAATAGCCTCACACTGAACATTCGGGAGGAACACAGATTTGGGTTTAAATTTACTCCCAGGATTCATATCAACATCTTCACCCCACATTTCCCAATCAGGTACAGATTGACTAGCATCAACATTTTCCGTACTATTATGCAGAGCGTGTAACATTTCAATGTCCATCAAATTTAGATTACTCTCTTTAGGCTTAACACTTACTTTGTCTTGATATGATGGTTTGGTGTTAAACCATTTCTTCAGTTTCAATTTTCTTGAAAACAGGAATAGATCGATGCGGGTTTGCGCAAAGTTCATATTGGATGACGGGCAAAAAGTAAGTCCAAGGGAGAGGGTCTCAATCTCTTCAATTGAGAGAGACCTTTGGGATAGGTTGACAACTGTCATATTTTCTGTTGTCTTTTTCCCCTTGTTTCCATTCCCACTAAGGTTTTGTCTGCGTTGCTTGCTCCTCCTCTTGGCCTGTTGGTTCCTCTTGTTCTTCCTCTGTTTCCTCGTCCACGCCCTCTTTGGGCCCCATTCTCCTGTTGGTATTCTGTCCTGTTTTGATTTAGTAGTTGAAACTGTAATAAAAAATTACTCGCTCTCTTTTGAGTATCATTGATTATTTCTTGGTTAATACCAGATGTTGATGCATCCGAAAGATTCCCATCGGAGACGTCACTTTCACTTATGTTCCCTGTCGTACCCACATTGCCAGGCGGAATTATCATAATTCCTGTCTTTTTTTCAAATAGATGATCGTATTTTCTGTGGAATGTCAATGTTCTTCCAGATTGGTAATCCTTGTAGTCCCGGAGAAATTTCCTCTGTTTCTTTGCCGTTATTTCTTCCTCCAGTTTGTCCATTTTCTTTGACAGATTGGTCATGTGTGCTTCAAGTGCCTCCTTGGGCATAAGTTGGCTGATCTCCGATAGTAATTTATCAATCTCCTGTAACAGTTTGGCCCGATCCTTAAATGCATATTTAACCAGAATACGCATCATGGTCATGGAACAGTCTGTTGAATTGCTAGACCATTCCTCTAGCATATCATTATCAGGATCCTCGTATGTGGGGATTGTGAAAATTCTCAAACCTCTAGGTACTCGTTTGACATCGATGTACCGTTGTAGGGATTCCGCCTCCCACCACTTGGCCAGTTCTTTCCTTTGTAATTTTTCCAAGGTGTTCAGTAATGATTGTAGATTAATTTCTTCCGCAATGTGATTTGTGGCCCCAACACGCTCCTTAGCCCCTCTGGACGATTTACTGCCGTAGTAACATAAGAGGCAAGACATTTCGAGGCAGAGAGCTATGAATTGTGCGATACGGGGGATATTTTGTCATCATCTGGATTCACCTCCGCGGAGTGTGTAAGGAGTGTGTGCCAACGGGTAGGCGATGATATTCTTTACTCCTTGCAACCATAGCGGTTTTTCGTCTTGATGAACATTGTTTCTCACCGCAGTAGCACACACGGAGGGGCTAAGGAGCGTGTTGGGGCCACAAATCACGTTGCCCTGTAACACGCACTAGTTGAATGCAACAAGCTATATTACACCATGGCAAGTGCTTTAGATGCTCGACGTAAATTAACTGCTGACAAATTATTCTTCACTCAGACTGGGTTGGGAGATAACATCTCTAACCTGGCCACGAACATTGCGGAAGAAATTAATCTACAATCATTACTGAACACCTTGGAAAAATTACAAAGGAAAGAACTGGCCAAGTGGTGGGAGGCGGAATCCCTACAACGGTACATCGATGTCAAACGAGTACCTAGAGGTTTGAGAATTTTCACAATCCCCACATACGAGGATCCTGATAATGATATGCTAGAGGAATGGTCTAGCAATTCAACAGACTGTTCCATGACCATGATGCGTATTCTGGTTAAATATGCATTTAAGGATCGGGCCAAACTGTTACAGGAGATTGATAAATTACTATCGGAGATCAGCCAACTTATGCCCAAGGAGGCACTTGAAGCACACATGACCAATCTGTCAAAGAAAATGGACAAACTGGAGGAAGAAATAACGGCAAAGAAACAGAGGAAATTTCTCCGGGACTACAAGGATTACCAATCTGGAAGAACATTGACATTCCACAGAAAATACGATCATCTATTTGAAAAAAAGACAGGAATTATGATAATTCCGCCTGGCAATGTGGGTACGACAGGGAACATAAGTGAAAGTGACGTCTCCGATGGGAATCTTTCGGATGCATCAACATCTGGTATTAACCAAGAAATAATCAATGATACTCAAAAGAGAGCGAGTAATTTTTTATTACAGTTTCAACTACTAAATCAAAACAGGACAGAATACCAACAGGAGAATGGGGCCCAAAGAGGGCGTGGACGAGGAAACAGAGGAAGAACAAGAGGAACCAACAGGCCAAGAGGAGGAGCAAGCAACGCAGACAAAACCTTAGTGGGAATGGAAACAAGGGGAAAAAGACAACAGAAAATATGACAGTTGTCAACCTATCCCAAAGGTCTCTCTCAATTGAAGAGATTGAGACCCTCTCCCTTGGACTTACTTTTTGCCCGTCATCCAATATGAACTTTGCGCAAACCCGCATCGATCTATTCCTGTTTTCAAGAAAATTGAAACTGAAGAAATGGTTTAACACCAAACCATCATATCAAGACAAAGTAAGTGTTAAGCCTAAAGAGAGTAATCTAAATTTGATGGACATTGAAATGTTACACGCTCTGCATAATAGTACGGAAAATGTTGATGCTAGTCAATCTGTACCTGATTGGGAAATGTGGGGTGAAGATGTTGATATGAATCCTGGGAGTAAATTTAAACCCAAATCTGTGTTCCTCCCGAATGTTCAGTGTGAGGCTATTGAGATCTTTGAAAAAGGTGTCTTACATGACTTACAAAAAATGCGATACAAGAAGATACCATGGGATAGAAAGAATCTTACATTGAAACAAATTATGGCTATTGACAATTTAAAAGCTGACCAGAATATCGTCATACGCCAATCAGATAAAGGCGGCAATGTGGTCGTTTTAGACAAACAGAAATACCTTCTAGAAGGACTAAGACAACTTAACGATCAGGATTGTTATGTAAAAACAGATATGGCGGAAGTATTAAAATCTAAAACCATGTACAGAGAAACACTGGTGGGGTGGAGAGACAAAGGACTACTAGAACAGGAAGAGTTTAATTACCTGTATTGTGCACACCCCAGGTTACCGATTCTATATCTGCTTCCAAAGTTACATAAAGACATGCAGAATCCGCCGGGGCGACCCATAGTATCATCGATAGGGTCACTGTATGAGAATACATCTAGATTCATAGATTACTTTCTCAGGCCCTATGTTGTGGCCTTACCCTCATATCTAAAAGACACAACACATTTTTTAACTATCATTGATGGCCTACATTGGGAAGCAAATTACGTCCTAGTTTCCTTGGACGTAAGTAGTCTATACACCAGCATTCAACATGACTTGGGTCTCCGCAGTATTTTACATTTTTTCAAGAGTAGATCTATCTCACTTTTACACCATTCTCAAATGCTGTTTGAGATGATTGAGATTTGTTTGAAGAACAATTTTTTTATTTTCAATGACACCATATACCGTCAGTCACAGGGTACCGCTATGGGAACCTGCTTCGCCCCCAGCTACGCGAACTTGTTCATGGGCTGGTGGGAGGAGCAGGTGGTCGCCAACATGCATGAATTTACCAACGTTGCCCTGTGGCTGAGGTATATTGATGATATTTTTTTCATCTGGTGTGGCGATGAAGAATCAGTAAAAAGATTCATTGAGAAATTGAACACTAACACACATAATCTACAATTTACGGAGAAAATAAGCACGAATACTATTGATTTTCTGGATGTTCGTGTGGAAGTCAAGAATAATCAACTGACCTCCAGATTATTCCGTAAGGAAACTGCGGGTAACAGCATTCTCAATGCTAACAGCAGTCATCCTCGTAACTTAGTGCGCAGCATTCCTTATGGAGAGCTGCTACGCGCCAAAAGAAATTGCAGTACAGCAGAGGCGTACAAGCACGAGGAGAAAGTTATGTGTGACAGGTTCAAAGAGAGGGGCTATAGCGCCCAAATTATAAATCAAGCCAAGTCCAGAGTTGAAAGCAAATCCCGCAATGATATCATTTACCCCAAACCCAAAGCAACTACAGAGGAAAATATTAGATTCATCACCACCTTTTCAGAACAAGCTCAGGAGGTACGAAGAATCTTTAGAAAACATTGGCATGTGTTACTCACTGATGAACATCTTAACAATGCTCTCGGAAGTAATCCCCAAATTACATTCAGAAAAGGGCGCTCCTTGAGAGACGAACTCAGTCATAATAACATCACTGAGACGGGTTCGAATATCCATGCCAGCAATGGGGGATTTAGGTGTTGCCGCAGATGTAAAGCCTGCAAACATAGCATTAACTGTGACAAACTGCAAGTACCCAATTCTAAAAGAGAATTTACTATAAGGAAAAAACTTACTTGTAACACTACCTACTGTGTGTACGTTCTCATTTGCCCATGTGCTAAATGGTACATTGGGAGTACCAAACATACAGCAAAGAAAAGAGTGCTTGAGCATCTGCGTGCGATCAAGAACAACAATAGAACATACCCCATAGCTAGACATTTCTATGACCTACATCTGCAAGATGAGACTAAGGCACGTATGGTGGTGATTGATTCGGTTGACCTGGGAATCAGAGGGGGTGATAGAGAACTATCCCTGAGAAAATTAGAATCCCGGTATATAGTGGACTTTGAGAGTCTAGCCCCTAAGGGGTTAAACATGAGTGAGGAACTTGCAGTACACCTGCAATGATTATGTCTTAAATTTGTCAGCAGTGATTTTAGTAGTCTTACATTTTAAATTCTGTATTTTATCCTAGATGGAGTCACACGTTGTACAACAGGAATGCTACGCATGATGGAAGATGCATTTGCTCTTAGTAGTAAAGATACACTGTTATATATTTTTTTCAATTTGTGTGCCAGGATTGGTGTTTCTCTTTGCCCACTTGGGTATAATTTTGTTGATGATAGCACAGGGTCATTAATTTGCCTTATGTATATCAGCACAGGATTGTCAGAGTTACGGCCTGAACTACAATATGTAGAACAGAATTTACGATGTGCCGTAATATTTGAAACACCAATGCCCACTTGGGCTTGATTGAAGTTGGTAACTTTATTGTACCATGTGTGCAATACAAACTTGTATCCGACTTGGAACTTAAAGTATTTTACATTTAAGTTTAGAATTTCCATCGACAAGGCGGCCTTTACGGAAATATGTACGATAATATCCACGATATGCTACTTTAAATATCGAATTAACGCCCACTTGGGAACGTAACTATGTATTAAGTTTTGATGTATATATACATTGTGTAATTATGAGGTTTCCTCAGAGCAAGGAATGTATTCATTTGACATATTCAAATACTACGTACCATTCGAGACCACTATGTACTCAATTTCATGCTATTATACTGTTTATTTACAAAGCTACACCGTTACAAAATGGCCGCCACAGTAGCAAGTATTTCATTACTTTGTTGTGACTTGTCCATCATCTAATTTATGTAATTTAAACTTGATGAGTTTCACTGTGATTTCGAGCGTGAACAAGCCGTAATGGCGAAACGCGTCGCTTTGCACTTGTGAATAAAACTTTCTGCATTCTACTTTGGAGTTCGAGTATTTCTCTAAGATACGTGAGACTGTTGGGAGTGAATATATATATATATATATATATATATATATATATATATATATATATATATATATATATATATATATCAAAGCTACCAAGTACCCAACGTACGAGGAGCACTCGGGCCTCAGCTGCACACAAGGAGCCAATCATAGGTAAGCACGCCTCCATCACAACGATTCCTTTCACTGTTCAAACTGCCCTGGATGCCTGACGCGTTTCGAAGTGTCCCCACTTCTCTTCAGAGGCTTTGGCAGTTCAAGAAGAGCGCGTAAGGCACCACCCCCTTAAATACATGGATGCACGCCCTGGATGGGCTTATGGGACTTGTAGTGCCTTACAATGCGCAAATGTTCAGCTGGCAACTTCTTCGAGCCCACAGATGGGCCTCGCTGTGCATGGTTCGTGCAAGATCCGTAGGCTGCTGCCCCACGATATCGGCCTGATGATAAGGACGCGTGGCCCCCACTTCTCTAGGGTGGTGCTCCTCCCGCGGCTGGGTCGCCGCGTAAAAATCAAAGCTACCAAGTACCCAACGTACGTTGGGTACTTGGTAGCTTTGATATATATATATATATATATATATATATATATATATATATATATATATATATATATATATATATATATATATATATATATATATATATATATATATATATATATATATATATATATATATATATATATATATATATTATCTACTGGCGGTCGCCAGTAGATAGTTATAGTTACAACCAGCTTTCCATAGGAAATCTCAAAATACTATTTTGAATAACTTTGGCGCAGGTTGACGAATCCTCGCGAAATTTCAAAACTAATGGGGCGCTCCATTCAGCTCCTACCCTGAAAGTCTTGGGGTGATTTGTCAAGTAGGGGCCGAGAAAAAAGGGGGGTCCCAAAACGCGTTTTCCCCATGCAATTTTCCATAGGACCTTTAGACACAGCTACAGCCCGAACGGCTGAACAGAATTACTTGAAATTTGGCAGAGAGGTAGCCATAAGGTCAAGGAAGTGCCTTTTGCAGGTCTGGTGTAAATCTGTTCAGTATTTCCTGAGAAAATAGCATTTAAAAGCATATCAATATCTATACGCGCGCACCGTGCGCGCACTGTGCGCGCACCCTGCCGTGCGCGAGCGCAATTCTGATTGGTTGTTAGATGTCGGTAAACATTCAAATCGGTCGAAACCAGGAAGTGTCGGCCGCCATTTTGTCTCTCGCAGTCTGAGGGGGTGAAAAACAAAGGTGGAGAACGTGAAAAGGGGGCAGAGTGGACAGTTCCTGACCCCCTAGCATTGGCCAGGTGGTCACAGAAGGACCCCCAAGGGAGAAAAAAAAAACATTTTTTTTTTTTTTTAAATTGCACCTCGCGATTTAAAAAAAAATAATAATTTGTTTTGTTTGAAAAAGCTGAAAAAAACCGTACAAATTCACTGAAAAAACCATAGGTTTCACACACGTTATAGTTACGAATTAGCATTTAAAAAACCTTGCAAATTCACTTAAAAAACCATAGGTTTCACACATGTTATAGTTAGCTGGACATTTCACTCGTAAAAAACCAATGAAATTCCCCCGTTATAGTTACTGCAGGCAACTATAACTCACGCGACCGCAATCCTCTGCTGATGACGTCAGATATTACATCACTGATGACATATGTGTCTTTCTGAAAAATAAATATTTGTAATATATGTATAGCTAAAGATTAATGGAAGAAGACATGGGTAAATAAGTGTCTAAATACAGTGATGTAATATCTGACGTCATCAGCAGAGGATTGCGGTCGCGTGAGTTATAGTTGCCTGCAGTAACTATAACGGGGGAATTTCATTGTTTTTTTACGAGTGAAATGTCCAGCTAACTATAACATGTGTGAAACCTATGGTTTTTTAAGTGAATATATATATGTATATATATATATATATATATATATATATATATATATATATATATATATTCACTGAAAAAACCATAGGTTTCACACAAGTTATAGTTAGCTGGACATTTTACTCATAAAAAACCAATGAAATTCCCCCGTTATAGTTAGTGATGGGAACTATAACTCACGCGACCGCAATCCTCTGCTGATGCTAATACTGTATTTAGACACTTATTTGCCCATGTCTTCTTCCATTAAATTTTAGCTATACATATATTTCAAATATTTTTTTTTCATAAAGACACATATGTCATCAGCAGAGGATTGCGGTCGCGTGAGTTATAGTTCCCATCACTAACTATAACGGGGGAATTTCATTGGCTTTTTATGAGTAAAATGTCCAGCTAACTATAACTTGTGTGAAACCTTAGGTTTTTTCAGTGAATTTGCAAGGTTTTTTAAATGCTAATTCCTAACTATAACGTGTGTGAAACCTATGGTTTTTTCAGTGAATTTGTACGGTTTTTTAAATGCTAAGTTACTTTACGCCGTTCGTGCCGTGCGCGCCCACTTCACGCAGTTCGTTCCGTACGCGCACGGTGCGCTTCGCGCACCGCGCACCCACTTAATGCAGTTAGTGCCGTGCACGCACGGTGGGCACGCAGTGCGCTACGCGCACCGCGTGCCCACGTTAGGCTGGATGGGCCATGTACGCACGATGCCCTTCGCGCACCGTCCGCACACGGAGGAAATATTATGCGCTTCGTTCTGAAAGGTTTTCTATTATTTGTTCACTTATAATTGGTATGCCATGCAAAAAAGGTGCCCTATGGGCACCTTTTGCACACGGGGGAGGGAGAGTATGGATTTTTTTTTTTTTTATTAATTTTTTACCGTAAGCGTACGGTAAGCATATTCGCGTTTTTTTCGAAAAAATTATTAATTATATTTTTTGCCCTTGCATGGCCTTCTGGCACACCATAACCAAGGCTAGGTGGTTTGGAGCTGTCTAGCCTGCCCCATTTTTATGATATCCAACTTTGTTTTTCCTCCACCCCTCCAAGTGCGAGAGAGAAAATGGCGGCCGACACTTCCTGGTTTTGTTCGATTCGAATGTTTACTAAGATCTAACAGCCAATCAGAATCGCGCTCGCGCACAGCACCGTACGCGTACGGTAAGCTTACCGTAAGCGCATGGTAAGCGCACGGAGCGCTGCCACAGATATATATATTGATTTAAATGCTATTTTCTCAGGAACTACTGAACAGATTTACACCAGACCTACAAAAGGCACTTCCTTGACCTGAGGACTACCTCTCTGCCAAATTACAAGTAATTCTGTTCAGCCGTTCGGGCTGTAGCTGTGTCTAAAGGTCCTATGGAAAAATGCATGGGGAAAACGTGTTTTGGGACCCCCCTTTTTTCTCAGCCCCTGCTTGACAAATCCCCCCGAGACTTTCAGGGTAGGAGCGGAGCGTAGCGCCCCATTAGTTTTGAAAATTTCGCGAGGATTCGTCAACCGGCGCCAAAGTTATTCCAAATAGAATGTTGCGGATTTCCTATGGAAACAGGGTCCTAACTATAACTACCTACTGACGTCCGCCAGTAGGTAATATATATATTTATATATATATATATTTATATATACACATATTTTTTCACTAAAGCACAAAAGGTTACAAGGACATTGTAGTTTGGAGATAGACTTAAAAGAAAAACTTAGAAATTCACAAAAAAGACATAGGTTACAGGGACATTTTGTTAGGTTCAGATTTTACACCCACAAAATCATTGAAATTCAGCAGTTATAGTTATAATTATCTGAAGAAACTATAACTCGTGCCCTAAGGTAACTAACTCGTGCCCCAGCCATGCACAGTTTTTTCAACATGCCACAAATAATCACCATTATGATGGTGTAAGCTTTAATTTGGAGTGTGTATAATAAAGTCATGGATGACCACCTTTTGCTAATTATTACCATCATTATGGCAGGCCAGGATAATATTAGGGTTGGTCACTATCATGGTATAGACACCCACAGTATGATAAGAACTACCACCCACAATTATGACCAGCCAGAAGTATGCCAAATTGGCTACCAGTATGGCATGAGCTTTCACAATACTCCAAGAAATAATATCATATTGGCTGTGCAAACAATATGGTAGAATTCAGTATTATCTTACATGGTTATTCACGATCTGCCAATAATTACAACCATTGTACTAGCGCTGTCATTATGTAAGGTTTAGAAAAATCTTAGCATGGATACACATATTTTACCAAACACTGCCACCATCATATAAAGACTTAGCACCATTGTGGTATGAGAAACATCGGTTACAATATACGGCTAGTCCGGTCGCGGAAGGCCCCGCCGCTTTAAGAGGAGCGGATCTACATTGCCCGTGATTTTGAGCAGTGAGCTGAACGATGGGGGCCTGAGCCGTAGGTATATATTGGTGTCATTGCGGCTCTCATCACGCTGTACTCTGCCCACTGGGGCTTGACATTTTTAACAATGGGAAATTCTGGCAACCACTGGGTAGTTGCACTTTGTCCAACAAGGAACTGCAAAGACCATAATGCTCCCTGATGAGGCCCATTTGGGCGGGACTGAATTTCCAAATAAATTACGTGCAAACAATCAGCCTGTGTCTCCCGTTGTTTCAGCCAGTGATCAAGGGCGGGAGGTACGCCCGAAACGCGTTTGGCACGAGATGGAGTAAGCATGACGGGCTGCGGTGCCACTGCCGGCGGCAAACGAGTGTGAAACCCCCTTGAGTGAGGCCTTCCAATGGGGCAACCTTTGTGTTTTATACAATATGCGGCTAGTCCGGTCGCGGAAGGCCCCGCCGCTTTGAGAGGAGCGGATCTACATTGCCCGTGATTTTGAGCAGTGAGCTGAACGAGGGGGGCCTGAGCCGCAGGTATATATTGGTGTCATTGCGGCTCTCATCACGCTGTACTCTGCCCACTGGGGCTTGACATTTTTAACAATGGGAAATCCTGGCAACCACTGGGTAGTTGCACTTTGTCCAACAAGGAACTGCAAAGACCATCATGCTCCCTGATGACGCCCATTTGGGCGGGAATGAATTTCCAAATAAATTACGTGCAAACAATCAGCCTGTATCTCCCGTTGTTTCAGCCAGTGATCAAGGGCGGGAGGTACGCCCGAAACGCGTTTGGCACGAGATGGAGTAAGCATGAAGGGCTGCGGTGCCACTGCCGGCGGCAAACGAGTGCGAAACCCCCTTGAGTGAGGCCTTCCAATGGGGCAACCTTTGTGTTTGATACAATATGCGGCTAGTCCGGTCGCGGAAGGCCCCGCCACTTTAAGAGGAGCGGATCTACATTGCCCGTGATTTTGAGCAGTGACCTGAACGAGGGGGCCTGAGCCGCAGGTATATATTGGTGTCATTGTGGCTCTCATCACGCTGTACTCTGCCCACTGGGGCTTGACATTTTTAACAATGGGAAATCCTGGCAACCACTGGGTAGTTGCACTTTGTCCAACAAGGAACTGCAAAGACCATCATGCTCCCTGATGACGCCCATTTGGGCGGGAATGAATTTCCAAATAAATTACGTGCAAACAATCAGCCTGTATCTCCCGTTGTTTCAGCCAGTGATCAAGGGCGGGAGGTACGCCCGAAACGCGTTTGGCACGAGATGGAGTAAGCATGAAGGGCTGCGGTGCCACTGCCGGCGGCAAACGAGTGCGAAACCCCCTTGAGTGAGGCCTTCCAATGGGGCAACCTTTGTGTTTGATACAATATGCGGCTAGTCCGGTCGCGGAAGGCCCCGCCGCTTTAAGAGGAGCGGATCTACATTGCCCGTGATTTTGAGCAGTGACCTGAACGAGGGGGCCTGAGCCGCAGGTATATATTGGTGTCATTGTGGCTCTCATCACGCTGTACTCTGCCCACTGGGGCTTGACATTTTTAACAATGGGAAATCCTGGCAACCACTGGGTAGTTGCACTTTGTCCAACAAGGAACTGCAAAGACCATAAGGCTCCCTGATGATGCCCATTTGGGCGGGACTGAATTTCCAAATAAATTACGTGCAAACAATCAGTCTGTGTCTCCCATTGTTTCAGCCAGTGATCAAGGGCGGGAGGTACGCCCGAAACGCGTTTGGCACGAGATGGAGTAAGCATGACGGGCTGCGGTGTCATTGCCGGCGGCAAACGAGTGCGAAACCCCCTTGAGTGAGGCCTTCCAATGGGGCAACCTTTGTGTTTGATACAATATGCGGCTAGTCCGGTCGCGGAAGGCCCCGCCGCTTTAAGAGGAGCGGATCTACATTGCCCGTGATTTTGAGCAGTGAGCTAAACGGGGGGGGCCTGAGCCGCAGGTATATATTGGTGTCATTGTGGCTCTCATCACGCTGTACTCTGCCCACTGGGGCTTGACATTTTTAACAATGGGAAATCCTGGCAACCACTGGGTAGTTGCACTTTGTCCAACAAGGAACTGCAAAGATCATAATGCTCCCTGATGACGCCCATTTGGGCAACCTTTGTGTTTGATATATATATATATATATATATATCTACTGGCGGTCGCCAGTAGATAGTTATAGTTACAACCTAGTTTCCATAGGAAATCTCAAAATTCTATTTTGAATAACTTTGGCGCCGGTTGACGAATCCTCGCGAAATTTTCAAAACAAATGAGGCGCTCCATTCAGCTCCTACCCTGAAAGTCTCGGGGTGATTCGTCAAGCGGGGGCCGAGAAAAAGGGGGGTCCCAAAACGCGTTTTCCCCATGCATTTTTCCATAGGACCTTTAGTCGCAGCTATAGCCCGAACGGCTAAACAGAATTACGTGAAATTTGGCAGAGAGGTAGCCATAAGGTCAAGGAAGTGCCTTTTGCAGGTCTTGTGTAAATCTGTTCAGTATTTCCTGAGAAAATAGCATTTAAAAGCATATCAATATCTATACGCGCGCACCGTGCGCGCACTGTGCGCGCCCCCATGTCGTGCGCGAGCGCATTTCTGATTGGTTGTTAGATGTCGGTAAACATTCGAATCGGTCGAAACCAGGAAGTGTCGGCCGCCATTTTGTCTCTCGCAGTCTGAGGGGGTGAAAGACAAAGGTTGGAGAACGTGAAAAGGGGGCAGAGTGGACAGTTCCTGACCCCCTAGCCTTGGTCAGGGGGTCACAGAAGGACCCCCAAGGGAGAAAACATTTTTTTAATTTTTTTTTAAATCGCGAGGTGCGCGCACAGCATGAACTGCGCACCGTGGGTGCTCAGTGCACGAAGCGCACCGTGCGCCCACAGCGTGCGCGAAGCGCACGGTGCGCGCACGGTGCGCGCACGGTGAAAAACCTGAAAAAAGAAAGAAATAATAAATACATAACTTAGCATTTAAAAACCGTACAAATTCACTGAAAAAACCATAGGTTTCACACATGTTATAGTTACGAATTAGCATTAAAAAAACCTTGCAAATTCACTTAAAAAACCATAGGTTTCACACATGTTATAGTTAGCTGGACATTTCACTCGTAAAAAACCAATGAAATTCCCCCGTTATTGTTAGTGCAGGCAACTATAACTCACGCGACCGCAATCCTCTGCTGATGACGTCAGATATTACATCACTGATGACATATGTGTCTTTCTGAAAAATAAATATTTGTAATATATGTATAGCTAAAGATTAATGGAAGAAGACATGGGTAAATAAGTGCCTAAATACAGTGATGTAATATCTGACGTCATCAGCAGAGGATTGCGGTCGCGTGAGTTATAGTTGCCTGCACTAACTATAACGGGGGAATTTCATTGTTTTTTTACGAGTGAAATGTCCAGCTAACTATAACATGTGTGAAACCTATGGTTTTTTAAGTGAATTATATATATATATGTATATATATATATATATATATATAGATTACCTACGGGCGGTCGCCAGTAGGTAGTTATAGTTAGGACCACGTTTCCATAGGAAATCCGCAACATTCTATTTTGAATAACTTTGGCGCCGGTTGACGAATCCTCGTGAATTTTTCAAAATAGGTGGGGCGCTACGCTCCGCACCTATCCTGAAAGTCTCGGGGGGATTCGTCAAGCGGGGGCTGAGATAAAAGGGGGGTCCCAAAACGCGTTTTTCCCATGCATTTTTCCATAGGACCTTTAGACACAGCTACAGCCTGAACGGCTGAACAGAATTACTAGAAATTTGGCAGAGAGGTAGTCCTCAGGTCAAGGAAGTGCCTTTTGTAGGTTTGGTGTAAATCTGTTCAGTAGATTCTGAGAAAATAGCCTTTAAATCAATATATATATCTGAGCCAGCTTACGGTGCGCTTACGGTGCGCGTACCGTACGCGTACGGTGGCGTGCGGGAGCGCGATTCTGATTGGCTGTTAGATCTTAGTAAACATTCGAATCGGTCCAAACCAGGAAGCGGCGGCCGCCATTTCGTGTGTTTCACTCAGAAAAAAAAGAGTGATATCTTGAAAAGGGGGCAAGGGAGAGAGTTACAGACCCCCTAACATTTGTAAGGGGGTCAAAGAAGGACAGAAAAGTACAAAGAAAACATTTATTGATTTTCAAAAAAATCGCGGGGTACGCGTACGGTAAGCATCAACGTACGCGTACGGTAGAAAAAAAATAAAATAAAAGAAATGAAATGCAGATTTAAGAGTTTAGATATTAGGGGGCTCTAAAAAGAGCCGTTGTGTTTATGAAGTGATTTTTAAGTGGTACCTACAAGTAAGTACCGATGCAGAGTCTAAGGTTCAAGAGGAAGACTCTGTTCCCTTCATCATTGAACTGCACACCATCTCCTCTATAAATGTCTTGCATGTCGTAACGCAAGTTGTTGTGGTAAATGGAACCCATACCATAGTCACGGAGGAAAGCAGAAACAGATTTGTTGACGTGCTTTCTTGCTTTGTCAATCTGCGGACAGAAATGATTGGACCAGTTCCATTTTTGCCTTTGGCATATGTTAGAAAACACAAAGGCAGTTTTAGGGAAAAGTGAAAACAGTTGTGCAAAGGTGTCCTTCATAAGCATTTCCAGACCTACCCCAGTCAAAGTGCCTAGGTCATTGCCACCACAGTGCACTATTATGAGGTCAGGGTGTTGGATTTGCATGAAGGATTTCACCAATGGCATCAATTGGTGCCACTTTAACCCTCTCTGACCAATCCATTTAATGTCTACATTTGGCAAAGCAAGGTCTCTCACCATATCTGTTTTCTCTGCATACTTTTCACTCCAGAAGACATAGCTGTGCCCTACAATCCACACTGTGAACATCTTCAAAGGAGAACTGGATGCACTCAGGAGGTGTAATTCAGTAGAATGGTAAAAAGAAATGAAAGACAGTTTGGAAATGGAGGCATACATATTTTTTTTATAAAAAAAAGAACTGATTGGCTGTTTCATACCATTCTAGAATAAAAACTAGGCTGTATGTGTAAATTAATAGAAGCATGTTTTGTATTGGTACAGAAAAATGTGTTACCAAAGAACAGTACTATGGATTTGCTGTTAGGTTTGAAAAGTCAAGCACTCTTGCTCTGTGGAATTGAAATATTGTTTGGTGAACTTCTGACCTAACTCCACACAGCAGTGTTCCATGAGCTGTTGCAATGGTAGCAGGCAGAAGTCAAGTTGGGGGAAGGGTACTAGGCAGAAGTCAAGTTGGGGGAAGGGTACTTTTGGAAAAGGGTTGGTTTTCAACTAATAGAAATGTGTGATTACATTTGAAAAAAAGGGGGAAGCACTGAGATTTGAAATTAACATGTATATGTGTGGAAAAAGAGAGGGAAAGTTTGCCATTATCTGGTTCTGCTGAGAGGAGAGAGGTGTAAAGAACAGAGATCCTGGCTCTGATAATCTGCTGTTTGAGTGCCACATTTCTTTCACAGCTAACTAATTTTAAAGGTGAGTTTAGAGTTTGAGAGGGGATGTATATGGTAAATTAAGAAATGAATAATATAAATGGAATTCCTTTTGTTGAAGTTGTGTTTATTATTTTCTGTTTTGGGAGAAATTTAAATGTGAGGAACATGTAAAATAATATGGACTATGTTTTCACGATAAATTAAGGTGTACTGGTAAAAAATAAAGCATACTTTAAGGGTTTGAGGTTGGACTCAGTAATGCAAATACATACAGCATCAGTAAGGCTGGTTGCCCTTGCTGGAGTGTAGTCAGTCACCCAGGTTACACATGCTGCTGGTCTGAAAAAGCAGTTTGGACATGTGCTTTTTTAAGAATCTGAAAAGTGGATTCAAAATGTGACAGACTGTAAAAGTGTTTATCACTTGCCAAAAAAAAGAGTAGTAAGTGTGCTTTCAAATTGGCAAAGAAATTTCGTTTTGTGACTAATGTGAAAACATGACTCTGTGTGCAAATAGGAATTACAGGCAGAGATTTATTGCGTATTTCTCTGGTGATTTCACAGTTGCATTAGATGGAAAGGGGGAGCCATTTTTTGGTGCAGAAGCAGACTCTTAGCACACACCCAGCTGCTTACCCTGTGGAAGAATGCACAGTATTCACAAGCGAGTGGGGTTTGAGGTTTCAGTCAGTAATGCAAATACATTCAGCATCACTAAAGCTGGTTGCCCTTGCTGGAGTGTAGTCAGTTACCCAGGTTACACATGCTGCTGGTCTGAAAAAGCAGTTTGGACATGTGCTTTTTTAAGAATCTGAAAAGTGGATTCAAAATGTGACAGACTGTAAAAGTGTTTATCACTTGCCAAAAAAAAGAGTAGTAAGTGTGCTTTCAAATTGGCAAAGAAATTTCGTTTTGTGACTAATGTGAAAACATGACTCTGTGTGCAAATAGGAATTACAGGCAGAGATTTATTGCGTATTGCTCTGGTGATTTCACAGTTGCATTAGATGGAAAGGGGGAGCCATTTTTTGGTGCAGAAGCAGACTCTTAGCACACACCCAGCTGCTTACCCTGTGGAATCATGCACAGTATTCACAAGCGAGTGGGGTTTGAGGTTTCAGTCAGTAATGCAAATACATTCAGCATCACTAAGGCTGGTTGCCCTTGCTGGAGTGTAGTCAGTTACCCAGGTTACACATGCTGCTGGTCTGAAAAAGCAGTTTGGACATGTGCTTTTTTAAGAATCTGAAAAGTGGATTCAAAATGTGACATACTGTAAAAGTGTTTATCACTTGCCAAAAAAAGAGTAGTAAGTGTGCTTTCAAATTGGCAAAGAAATTTCATTTTGTGACTAATGTGAAAACATGACTCTGTGTGCAAATAGGAATTACAGGCAGAGATTTATTGCGTATTGCTCTGGTGATTTCACAGTTGCATTAGATGGAAAGGGGGAGCCATTTTTTGGTGCAGAAGCAGACTCTTAGCACACACCCAGCTGCTTACCCTGTGGAATCATGCACAGTATTCACAAGCGAGTGGGGTTTGAGGTTTCAGTCAGTAATGCAAATACATTCAGCATCACTAAGGCTGGTTGCCCTTGCTGGAGTGTAGTCAGTCACCCAGGTTACACATGCTGCTGGTCTGAAAAAGCAGTTTGGACATGTGCTTTTTTAAGAATCTGAAAAGTGGATTCAAAATGTGACAGACTGTAAAAGTGTTTATCACTTGCCAAAAAAAAGAGTAGTAAGTGTGCTTTCAAATTGGCAAAGAAATTTCGTTTTGTGACTAATGTGAAAACATGACTCTGTGTGCAAATAGGAATTACAGGCAGAGATTTATTGCGTATTGCTCTGGTGATTTCACAGTTGCATTAGATGGAAAGGGGGAGCCATTTTTTGGTGCAGAAGCAGACTCTTAGCACACACCCAGCTGCTTACCCTGTGGAATCATGCACAGTATTCACAAGCGAGTGGGGTTTGAGGTTTCAGTCAGTAATGCAAATACATTCAGCATCACTAAGGCTGGTTGCCCTTGCTGGAGTGTAGTCAGTTACCCAGGTTACACATGCTGCTGGTCTGAAAAAGCAGTTTGGACATGTGCTTTTTTAAGAATCTGAAAAGTGGATTCAAAATGTGACAGACTGTAAAAGTGTTTATCACTTGCCAAAAAAAAGAGTAGTAAGTGTGCTTTCAAATTGGCAAAGAAATTTCGTTTTGTGACTAATGTGAAAACATGACTCTGTGTGCAAAGAGGAATTACAGGCAGAGATTTATTGCGTATTGCTCTGGTGATTTCACAGTTGCATTAGATGGAAAGGGGGAGCCATTTTTTGGTGCAGAAGCAGACTCTTAGCACACACCCAGCTGCTTACCCTGTGGAATCATGCACAGTATTCACAAGCGAGTGGGGTTTGAGGTTTCAGTCAGTAATGCAAATACATTCAGCATCACTAAGGCTGGTTGCCCTTGCTGGAGTGTAGTCAGTCACCCAGGTTACACATGCTGCTGGTCTGAAAAAGCAGTTTGGACATGTGCTTTTTTAAGAATCTGAAAAGTGGATTCAAAATGTGACAGATTGTAAAAGTGTTTATCACTTGCCAAAAAAAAGAGTAGTAAGTGTGCTTTCAAAATGGCAAAGAAATCTCGTTTTGTGACTAATATGAAAACATGACTCTGTGTGCAAAGAGGAATTACAGGCAGAGATTTATTGCGTATTGCTCTGGTGATTTCACAGTTGCATTAGATGGAAAGGGGGAGCCATTTTTTGGTGCAGAAGCAGACTCTTAGCACACACCCAGCTGCTTACCCTGTGGAATCATGCACAGTATTCACAAGCGAGTGGGGTTTGAGGTTTCAGTCAGTAATGCAAATACATTCAGCATCACTAAGGCTGGTTGCCCTTGCTGGAGTGTAGTCAGTCACCCAGGTTACACATGCTGCTGGTCTGAAAAAGCAGTTTGGACATGTGCTTTTTTAAGAATCTGAAAAGTGGATTCAAAATGTGACAGACTGTAAAAGTACTTTTCACTTGCCTAAAAAGTAGTAGAAAGTATGCTTTGCAATTGGCAAAGAAATTTTGTTTTCTGCCTAATTTCAAAGCATGACTCTGTGTGCACACAGGAATTGTTTTTAGATATTTAATTGGTGAAGGTGTTATTGTGATTTTCATTTATAGGAAAGAGGTTTATAGTATTTTAAGATTTCTAAAGAACATAAAAAATGTAGTAATATATTTAAATAAAATAAAGGAATTTTTTTTTAGTTTTTTTCAGGTATTGCTGAAGAGCAGTGAACAAAATTTAAGATGCCTACAAAATCCAGAGTAAAGAAACACCACAAAAAAAACCTATATTTGAAGACAACTGGAGGACCTAAGTTATTTGGAGATGCTCATGTTGGGAAAAAGAAAACAAATTCTGGTAAGCAGACAAAAATTTTTTTAAAGAACATATTCAAAAAAAGGAAAAATGTACAAAATGTCTGTACTGGAAAGAATGTTTTCAATAGAAAAGGACAGGAAAAAATTGAGAATTTAGTTAATGCAAATATACCTTCTGCAGATTAACTTAAACAGAAAAACAGCGTTTAAAGAGATACGTAGAAAAATGTTTCAGAGAAGAGTTATGTCCAATGTGATAAAGGATGTGAAGAAATATAAGCAAAAGGCTAAGTTTTATAAGAGAAAAAAAGAAATTGAAGCCATTGCAGCAAAGGCATTAGAATTAAAAAGGAAACTATTCATTTTAATTTTGAATAGGATGCGTACATTAGATACAATGGTTAATGTACTGAAATCACAAAGCAAAAGGAAAGAGTAGTGAACAGAACAAACTTTTGTAAAGTGTTTTTAGGAAAATGGATGCATAGTTCAAGTAGTGAACCTATTTTTAATGAAGAGAGCTATTTTCAAAGTAATAGTTTGCTGCATGCAGTTGACACCAGAGGTCGTGCTTACGAAGTGAAAAATGGTTGCATAATGGAGAAGGAGATAATGGTTCCAAGAGATGAGGTACAAGTGATGGCGGATGAGGCTATGGGGAGACGTCCTAAAGCCCCAGTGTACACTTGGAATTGTAGTAGTATTTGCACTGTGCGTCAGGAATCTATTGATAAATTTCGTGAGTTTCTAAGAGAATATAGTAAAAAAAGTGTAAAACAGAAGATTAAGGTGCTTCAAAGTCTAGATCCATGCAGAGTGAGAGAGAATACTGGTTTGCAGGGTCATTCTCTGGCTTGTCTATCTAGAAAAGTGTGTAATAGTGTTTTCCATCATTTTAGGATGCTGGCTGTTCATCATACTGAAATGAGAAAGTTTGTGAGACGGTTGTATTTTGCTAAAAGTCCAGCAATAAAGTTAGATGAATTGAATAGGGCTCTGTTCCGTGGATCGGTATCAGATGTAGAGAAGGTTGTTGATGAAATTCAGTTTTGTTACTTTGGTCCTGAACAAAACAGTGCAGAAAAGGACACAGTAAATGAGGAAGAAGTGGAAGAGAATGTAGAACCCTCTGTAAGTAAGACATTTAATGATCACATAACAAAATTTACAATAATCTCTAATGAAAGACCAAATATTACTTGTATTTGTTGCCGCAGAACTCATTATAGAAAACAAACTAGGAATGTTGAGCTCTACAGAAAGAGTGAAAATGAAGATAATTATAAGTGGAAGGATTTTGCCACATATATATTTCTTGAAAATTGTTTTGAATTGGGTGAAGATCAGCGTATTTGTAAATACTGTTACAACAAGTTAGAGGAAAATAGAATGCTGACCAGAGCTGTACATAATAATTTAGAATTGGATGCTATTCCTGCTGAACTTTCTGAATTAAATACATATGAGTCTATACTCATTCAATGTGTTCATCCGTTCCAGACCATAGTACGTATGGAGCCCAAAACTGGTAAATTACCTCCTTCAGATTTACTGAGAGGTTTAAAAGGTAGAGTGGTGTATTTGCCCTTGGATTTGAAAAAAAATATGGAAACTATTGATGCGGATACTTTGGAAACTGAACCATTAATTATTCTGGTTAATAGTGTACCTACAAAGAATAAGAAGATTTGGCAGGAGCTGGTAGATGTACGGAAAGTACAAAGAGCAAATTTGTATTTGAAAAGGAATAACAAATGGTATGAATCAATTTATTTAGAAGAAGAAGAAGAAGAAGATTTACAAGAAGACACAGAAACACCAACTGGACAAATTGAAAAAGTGGACAAGTCAAAGGAAGAAGAAATTTATGAACATTTTAGCATACATCCTCTTCATTCAAAAGAAGTTATGGGAGACAATATTGATCTGTTTCAGATGAAGAAAGCAAAAGGAACTCCCGTGAGTGTATGGAAGGAGAGCTTGGAAGCTCGATGTTTTCCCCAGCTGTTTCCTAAAGGAAAAGGAGGACGATACGATGAACGTCCGGAACAGATTCCAGCTTCTGAGTATCGGACTACAAGACTATATGCTGAAGATCCCAGATTTCGACAAAGTATTCCTTATTTGTTCCATCTTTTATTTGAAAGCGACTTGTCTGCACTGTCTTATGCAGTAAATCACATTTTAAAAAGTGGAGTACATTTACAAAATGTGTCTGCTAAGGATTTTATGGAGAAAGTGCAGCACCGAGATGATCATTTGGAAACACAACTGATCAATCTGATGGCTTGTCAGCGTGGGACAAATGAATATTGGTACAGACGCCATGGTGAATTAAAATGCATGTTACGGAATTTAGGAACACCAACATGGTTCGTTACCCTAAGCTGTGCTGAGTACGCTTGGGATGATTTACTGGATTTTCTACGAGAGGCAAATTCAAACATTAAAAACATCGAATACAAGACAGCAGGAGAACTGTGCTCATTGGATCCGGTTAATGTTTGCAGATATTTCAATCAGAGATTTGAGGCTATGATGTCGTTCATCTGCAATAAAAAAAATCCACCTCTAGGAGAAGTAGTGGATTTCTTTTGGAGAAAAGAGTACCAGGCAAGAGGTGCTCCTCATATTCATATGCTGTTGTGGATCAAGGATGCCCCAAAGTTTGGAACAGATGCTGATGAAGCAGTGTTATCTTACATTGAAGAATATGCAACATGTGCTATACCAAAAAACACAGAAGAGAAAAAGTTAAAGGAGCAAGTTTTACGTTTCCAAAGTCATCGGTGTGGAAAATACTTTCGACGGAAATACAAGAGCAAAGATAAATACTACACTAAATGTCGATTTGGATTTCCTAGACCTGTTCTTTCAAATGGAAGAGTAAACAGTTTTATGTCATCTGTGAGACATACTATCACAAGAAAATCACCTAAGAATACCTACAACCTTAAAAGAAAAGAAGAATCAAAAAATATAAATGACTACAACCCAGTCATTTTATCCATGTGGAATGCTAACATGGATATACAGTATGTAGCTGACAATTCCATTGCTGTTGCTCGATATGTAACGTCTTACATTACGAAATCAGAAAAAACAGAATTGAAGGAAATGTGGGAAGAGATTTCTCACGAGAAAACTGTCAGTAAGAAGCTGTACAGTTTCAGTTTGAAGATGTTATCGCATCGAGAAATTGGATCCTACGAATGTTCAGATAGGTTATCTTCTGCAAGTCTCTACTCGAAATCAAGAAGAATAATTTGGGCAAGTTTAGGCCTTGCAGCAATGAGAAATCGGGTACTGAAATCTGTTGGAGAAATTGAATGACCCAGAAAGTACAGATATTTTGAAATCAAACATGTTGGACACATATTATCCCAAGAGAAGTCATCATCTGGAGAACATGTGTCTCTATGAAGTGCTGCAGAACTACATTTATTCACGGAAAGCCACAGAAGACATCAACAACGGAAAATATAAAGTCATTGGTAAGGAAGGATGTTTGGTGAAGCAAACAAAAGGAAGTTTGATAAATCACAGGAAGCTGAGTTGCGACACGACTGACAAAAAGGAATTTTACTACTTGGCTCTTTTACAGCTGTTTAAACCATGGCGTTCAGAGGACGAACTACTGGGAGAATTCCAGAGTTATGAAGATTCCTTCAATGCTAGCAAAGACAGCATACAATGCAGTACATTCTCAACTTATCTGCAAATGTTAAATGAAGAAATTGAACAGGAAACTACAATTGCAGCAGAAATAGCTAGAGACAGTTCTCAGGACAGCCAAAGTTCAGGAACACTCAGTCAAGATCCCCTAGGACAACCAATCGTTGAAAATGAAGCATCAATAGCCATGAATGAAGTGGAAACGGCTATGAATCAAGCTCAAGAAGAATTTATAGACTTACAAAATTTGGAAAGACAACTGAACGAAGAGCAGCAACAAATTTATGAAGAGATTAGAAACAAAATTGATCATGGATTTCCACATGAAAAAAAAGAGTGCTCATGCACATCATTTCATCCAATCAGGATGTATGTAAGCGGACAAGCTGGAACTGGAAAAAGTTTCCTTATAAAAGTCATCAGAAGCTACCTACAGCAAAAAACGGATTCTACTTTGTCTTGTGTGGTTACTGCTCCAACTGGGTTAGCAGCATATAACATAAAAGGAATCACTTTACATCGTTTGCTAATGTTACCAGTGGAGCATGAGAACAAAATACAATACAACAAGCTAACTGGAGAAGCATGCTTGGAAGTTTCAAGAGTATTGAAGAAGATGCAAGTTCTCATTATTGATGAGGTGAGCATGGTATCAAACTTAATGCTTGCCTTTGTGCATTTAAGAATGCAGCAAATTCTGAAGACAGACTATGACGTGTTATTTGGTGGAAAACACGTCATAGTTTTTGGAGATCTTTTGCAACTTACTCCAGTTAAAGGACAACCAGTGTTTAATACTGTGACACATGAAGACACGAAGAAGTCATTGGGAAGCATCGGTAATGCAAATATTTGGTCCTTCTTTGAGTACAAGGAACTTACTACTAATATGAGGCAAGCAAACGATGAAGAATATGGAAGTATTCTGAAAGATATCAGAATTGGACTACTCACTGAAGCTGGCACGAAAGCATTACAGAGTCGGCTGCTACATAATTTATTTCCAAAGGAAGAAATAGTTGCAGAGAACATATACAAGAACATTGCAGAAAAGAAAAGTGTCATCTGCTTAATGCCAACTCTACGTGAATGCTCAATATTCAATGAGGAGCTTTTGAAATTGGAAAAGGAAGATATCAGGAAATTGGAAGCAGTGGACAAAATTGAGGATGGAAGAATTACTGTCACATTAACAGGCACACTGAAAAATAAATTGGATTCACTAGAGAAGAACATTTCCAAAACAGCTGGATTAGAAAAAAATCTATATGTTTGCATGAACTGTAGAGTATTTTTAAGGAGAAATTTGAATGTTGAAAAAGGTTTAGTTAATGGAGCTATGGAAAGAGTTGTGGGTTTTAATAATTATCAGAAAAAAGATGGAATTGAATGTTTAAAAATAAAATTTGATCAGATAGAAGAAGTTAAAGACATTTGTCGTTGTTCAGTTCGTTTCATGCTTGTGAAAGACTTATATTTACGTAGGAAGCAGTTTCCGTTTTCTCTAGCATATGCTGTAACTATTCACAAGTCTCAAGGATTGACTGTAGATTGTGCATTTGTGAACATTGGTTCAACTGTGTTCAAAGAAGGTATGGCATATGTTGCTTTGTCACGAGTGAAAACATTATCAGGTTTATTCATGATAGACTTTGATGACTCAAAAGTTAGTGCTGATGCAAATTGTGTAAAGGAGTATAATAGATTAAGAAGAAGCTATGCTCCTCATTTAGGTCAGTATCCTGTGTTGGAGAAACGTGTAGTTTCTCGTAAAAGGAGAAATGAGAATATCTGTAATGAAGATGTAGAGAGGAGGAAAAAAAAGAGGAGTGATGTAATTGCAAGCAAAAAGAAAAACGAAAATGTTGAAGAGGTTGTAGGTTGTCATTTTGAAAATAGCTCTGGTGTCAACTGCTACGCTAATGTAGTGCTGAATGTTGCATTTTATCTGGAAAGTGTGCAAGAGCAGATAATAGTAAATCAGGGAAAAAGATTCTGTTCTGAATTGAGTCTCCTTTTTCAAAAGCTGAGTAATGATAAAACTCAAATAGAAAGTGCTACTGAAATTAGAAAACTTTTAGATGTATGTTCAGGACGAACACAGTTTTCTCAAAATGAACAGCAAGACGCACAGGAATTCTTGATGTTTTTTCTTCAGGTACTGGAAGAAGAAGGGGTTCCCATTGAAAATTTATTTGGTCTCTCTTATAAATGGGAACATAGTTGTGAAAACTGTTATAATATATGTGGCTCTAATGTTGATTCTGAAAGGTTTATTTATTTAACATTGCCAGAAAGTAAAACAGTCACTTTTGCTAAATTAGTTAAAGATGCTAATCATAGCATGGAATGCAGTGAGTGTCAATCTGACATGTTTTCAACGTTAATTTTAAAGGAATACGGACAGTATGTAATTTTAATGATGCAACGCTGTAAAGCTGATGGTTCAAAATTAGATACTTTAATAAAGAAGTTTACAGGACAGCAATTATCAATTTCAGGAAAAACTTTTGTAACAGTTGCAATAATTTTCCATGATGGACCTACTGTAACTTCTGGTCATTACACAGTTTATCTTCAATGTGAAAAAGGCTGGACACTGTGTAATGATTCCCAATTGATTTTTAAGCAACGTTTGCCTTTTGATTTAGCAAATTCCTATCTAATCTTCCTGAAACCTAAATTTTAGAGAGATTTGGCAACATCTGGACAAAACAATTTTACCATTTTATTGGATTACCATTGGAATTTAAAAAAAAAATGATTTTACAAATTATCATTTGGCCTAATGGAAAGGTAACCAATTGTAATGTGGACTTTTTCAATTTTTAATGAAACTTTGAAAAACCAAAAATTTAGAAAAAATCGGTAACATCTGCACAATTTAAATTTTGGAATGTTATTGGATTGCCATTGGAAATTTATTCAAAAAAGATTTTTAAAATTACTATTTGGCCATGCGGAAAGGTAAACAATTCTATTGTGGACTTATTTAATTATTAGTAAATCTTTCGGAAACCAAAATGTTACAATCGGTGAGATCTGTACAATTTAAACTTTAGATTTTTATTGGATTACCATTGGAAAATTAAACAAAAAAGAATTTTAAAATTACTATTTGGCCTAAAGGAAATGGAACCAGATGTATTGTGGAGTTATTTGAGATATATTTTTGTGATTATACTTCTGAAACAAAAAAATCAGACGGTATTTTAAAGAAATAAGTATTGATATTAGATGATATTTTTTAAGAATATTATGCATTTCTATAAAGTTATGTTTATGCAAAAAGAGATTGTGGGCTTTTTTAAAACAATCTTTGAGATTGTTAATTTTTTTTTTGCCCGCTGTTAAATGATGAATGCAATTGCTTTCACAATTTATAGTGAAATGCAATATATTCTGAAAACAGCAAAAAAAAGGCAACATTTTTTTTGGGAAAAATATGTAAATATGTGTACTGTATTATAAAATGTTTTATTAAATATTAATACTTTTTTCTTTTTTTTCAGATTGAGATAGAAAATTTTCGAAAACTAGAACCATTTTTAAAGCAATTAAAAAAAATGTAAATGAATAAATATTGTTTTGAGTGGATATGGTAAGTGTAAAATTTCATGGTCCCTTTTTTCCATTTCTCCACAATCACATTTTCAGTTTTTCATTGTAGTCTCTCAAGGACCTTGTAATGTGATAATTGATTTTTAGTGTTCATGCAGGGACAGAGGAAAGAAAGAATGGGAGTATTACACGGTACAACAAATGTGCTGATCTATTTTATTGTTCACTAGGGAAATACTGGTCTCCCTATAACAAATTAGATCATGACAAGTGGCGCACCGTATTTCAACCCTCAGAAACAGAGGGTTAATTTCCAGAGGACGAGAAAAAGGAGATGCTCCCCCCACAGATGAAGGGCTCACCTGACCTGCCGAAGATGGACTCGGCCCTGCAGATGATGGTCCAGGCTGAGCTGCTGTGGATGTGCTTGGTTGACTTACTGAAGGGTTACCTTCAGTATGTCGAGCATGTGTTATTCTGTGTACATCCTTAAGGTGTCTCAACATGGTGTGATTCCCGAAGGAATACTTCTTTTTGGGATTCCCTCTTGAAAGTACACACTTACACAGCTTACAAGTCACTAAGGGTGCATTTACCTTTTTCTTGCCCTCTGGAAAAATAAAATACTCCCATATGAAAGAGGTCTTTTGTTTCCTCGTTCTCTGCCTCAAGGTAGTGCTGCTAGCCTCACTCTCAGAAGGGCTCTGCTGTTCTGCCATCGTATCACAAAGACAACCCAGCTCCTTCTCCTAAGGGATCACAAGCAGAAATGAGGGGAATGGGTGTGGTGTAGGAGAGTTCTAGAACGGAAAGTAGTTTCAACCAATCAAAAGTTCTGTTTCATGATCACATGACCCAGCGTGCGCGTACGTTACGCTTACGTTACGCTTACGGTGCGCTTACGGCAAAAGTACGCGTGTAAAAAAGACACGCGCACGCGCGCATGCGCAAAACAGGCACGCCCCTTCACTTCCGCGTAACGTGCGCGTGCAGCGCACGCGTTACGCGCTGTGCGCGCGTGACGTGCGTCTACGCAAATTGCGTAAATGAACGCATGTTATAGTTAGCGGAAATTTTACTGATAAAAAACCTGTGAAATTGCCCCGTTATAGTTAGTGCTGGCAACTATAACTCACGCGACCGCAATCCTCTGCTGATGCTAATACTGTATTTAGACACTTATTTGCCCATGTCTTCTTCCATACATTTTTAGCTATACATATATTACAAATATTTTTTTTTCATAAAGACACATATGTCATCAGCAGAAGATTGCGGTCGCGTGAGTTATAGTTGCCAGCACTAACTATAACGGGGCAATTTCACAGGTTTTTTATCAGTAAAATTTCCGCTAACTATAACATGTGTGAAACCTATGGTTTTTTCAGTGAATTTGCAAGGTTTTTTAAATGCTAGTTCCTAACTATAACGTGTGTGAAACCTATGGTTTTTTCAGTGAATTTGTACGGTTTTTTAAATGCTAAGTTACTTTACGCCATTCGAGGCGTGCGCGCCCACTTAACGCAGTTCGTTCCGTGCACGGTTTTTATCAACTTTAATAAGCCCTGTACATTTGGTGGCCTTCGGCAACCAAAAGCACAGGGGGTGGGGTCAATGTGGATAGTGTTTTTTTTATTTCAATTTTATAATTTCATGTTGCTAAAATTAAGTTTTTTTCACAATTCATAAGCCCTGCACATTTGGTCGCCTGCGGCCACCAAAAGCACAGGGGGTGGGGTAAGTGTGGATAGTGTTTTTTTTTTTTTTTTTTTTTTATCGTACGCTTACGGTAAGCGTACGGTAAGCGTACTCGGCGAAATTGCCGAAAAAAAAATAAAACCGTTTTTGCTCTTGGGGGATGTTTGGGGACTCCCTCAACATGACTATGTGGGAGGGAGTTGTCAAAACAGCCCCGTAACATGTTTTTGGCCATCATGTTTGATAAATAACACTCAGTGCGAGAGACAAAATGGCGGACGCCGCTTCCTAGGTTTCGGCCGATTCGAATGTTTACTAAGATCTAAGAGCCAATCAGAATCGCGCTCGCGCACGCCACCGTACGCTTACGGTAAGCGTACGGTAAGCGTACCGTAAGCGGGCTCAGATATATATATTGATTTAAAGGCTATTTTCTCAGAATCTACTGAACAGATTTACACCAAACCTACAAAAGGCACTTCCTTGACCTAGGGACTACCTCTCTGCCAAATTTCTAGTAATTCTGTTCAGCCGTTCGGGCTGTAGCTCGTTCTAAAGGTCCTATGGAAAAATGCATGGGAAAAACGCGTTTTGGGACCCCCCTTTTATCTCAGCCCCCGCTTGACGAATCCCCCCGAGACTTTCAGGGTAGGAGCGGAGCGTAGCGCCCCACCTATTTTGAGAAATTCGCGAGGATTCATCGACCGGCGCCAAAGTTATTCAAAATAGAATGTTGCGGATTTCCTATGGAAAAGGGGTCCTAACTATAACTACCTACTGGCGACCGCCAGTAGGTAATATATATATATATATATATATATATATATATATATATATATATATAATATATATATATATATATATATATATATATATATATATATATATTAAATCCCAATCCTGGCAATAGAACAATATATATATATATACACACATATTTTTTCACTAAAGAACGAAAGGTTACAAGGACATTGTAGTTTGGAGATAGACTTAAAAGAAAAACTTAGAAATTCACAAAAAAGACATAGGTTACAGGGACATTTTGTTAGGTTCAGATTTTACACCCACAAAATCATAGAAATTCAGCAGTTATAGTTATAATTATCTGATGAAACTATAACTCGTGCCCTAAGGTAACTAACTCGTGCCCCAGCCATGCACAGTTTTTTCAACATGCCACAAATAATCACCATTATGATGGTGTAAGCTTTAATTTGGAGTGTGTATAATAAAGTCATGGATGACCACCTTATGCTAATTATTACCATCATTATGACAGGCCAGGATAATATTAGGGTTGGGCACTATCATGGTATAGAGACCCACAGTATGATAAGAACTACCACCCACAATTATGACCAGCCAGAAGTATGCCACATTGGCTACCAGTATGGCATGAGCTTTCACAATACTCCAAGAAATAATATCATATTGGCTTTGCAAACAATATGGTAGAATTCAGAATTATCTTACATGGTTATTCACGATCTGCCAAAAATTACAACCATTGTACTAGTGCTGTCATAGGTAAGGTTTAGTAACATCTTAGCATGGATACACATATTATACCAAACACTGCCACCATCATATAAAGACTTAGCACCATTGTGGTATGGGAAACATCGGTTACATCGATGTCTTCACACAGCAATACCTTTACAACGCGGGCATTACAACACAAGTCATTACAATGACTTACGCTGAATGGCGCTCTAAGCTTCCAACACCTTCCCAACTGTAACGTAAGCTAGAGTTGGAATAGTAAATCATACTATTAATAAGTCCAGCAGCCTCCAGCGCAAGTCCTTGTAACGCTTGCTTTGTAAAGGTATCGCTGTGTGAACACCGCAATGTAACATCACATATTCATGTGGTAGATATAGGCCCTGTGCATCACAGATGCACATGGTTGTCACCAGGTGCTGTGGATGACATGAGATAAAAAGGTTGGATGACAGTTGCCTCTAGGAAAGTAAATACAAGGCTAGGAGACACAGACACCAGAAAGACTCTCTCCCTCTCTATCCCTCTCTGACACACACACAAGCAAACATCAGCCCCATGCAGCGACATATATATTGTTGATTACTGTATACAAGGGCATGTGCATTTATGTACACCCACAAGGTCTGAACTTGAAACTAAAAATTAAATGGTTAGCTTGTAGTTGTGTGCTCAAAAATGCAATTAATTCATACATATGATTCACGTTTGCTAATCAATGTTTTCCCAGATAAGTTGTATGGCAAATTTGAAGAGGACTGGTTTACATTTATTTAAAAAAGTGAGCTACTGCTTTCTTATTCAGCGCAGAATAGTGAGAGCCCTCATTATCCAAGATTTTGTTTCCAACATCTGATGCCTATCTATTTATTTATAGAGAAGGAATATCAACAAATGACACAGTTCCAACAATGAAAACAATGAAGTCTGGTGTAGTAAAAAGAAATCGTCTCAGCTATTGTTTGTTTACCAGACTGATTTATTCTTGTCACACTTATAAGCCTTAAAAGCCAGAAACCTGTAACTGTTAATGCCTGGTAAGAAGTAAACCAATACTTCTCAAATGATCCTACTTAATTGTTGCAGATAATGTAAGTGTGTGAGGTCTGGTGCATTTGGAGGATCAGTCCTGTTAGTGTGATTAGGCACTTTCGATTGAGTGTATCAAAAAACTTTTGGCCCGATTACAACTTCGACATTGTTGCTCCGCTTTCCGATGGCACCGCACTGCCAAAGCCACGCAAGGACCGCCCACCTGATTATAAGTTCAACGTGTGCCGGCGGATGGTTCTTTTGCCTTTCCCTTGGCGTTGCCTTGAAAAAGAGCACTTCAATGGGAATGGGCAAAAATGTTCCAGCATGGCATAGACTATGAAGTCCATGCCGTGCTGGAACTGGGGTGCAAGGAGACAGGGGGGCACATGTTGTGCCCGACTGAATGCTTCCCCATGGTGGTGCCCCCTTTGATCCCCCTGCCCCTTTGTTCACCCTCCACCAGACATTTTCATGGCAGTCTCACCACCATGAAAAGGCTGGCAGTGAGAGGAAGTTGTAATATACTCGTCAGGATGCCAGTTCCGCTCAACATATTGCATTTCACGGCAGCTACGCCACCACCAGGGAATGGGGGTTCCCTGGTGCATCCGGCAGTCCACTGCCGGAATGCCTCAGAGAGTCATTATCCAGTGCATGGATCACCACCACCACGAGTCTGGCGGTACTTGTAATCAGGCCCTAAAAGTACAGTTATGTTTGACTGAGTCCGCTTTATAACCTACCCTACTATCAAAACACATGTGGAGTTAAAATAGTAAATACACACTTAATTACTGTCAATGGCTGGTTCTCATAATGATAGTTATGTTATGTTGTATGTGTGTGTGTGCACATGTGTGGGTGTCTGTGTCTGTGTTGAGATGAAGGATGCCAATCATTTTTCTTTGACAAAGTTTCAAAGCAAAGAAACAATATTTTCAACACCATGGCAAGTAAAAATAAGCTGTACATGATATTATTGTAATTGAGGATGTACTAAAAATGCCTAGCAGAAAGATCAGTAACAGGGGCGTGGCTTGGTGCCCAAGGAGCATGGCGGTGCCCGAGTGAGTCTCCTCGGAGCGGTGGGTTCGCGCTATCCCGCTCTCTCAGCATAATTGGAGCGGCGCTGCGGGTGGCGGAAAGCATCTTGCCAAAGATGTTATCTTCAGCGCTCCTCATCCTCGTTTCGGAAGCCTGTTTTGCATGAAGACACCTTCGGCACCGTAGCGGCAAGAATTACGGCTGCCATTTTACATGTGAAGTTCCTCCTGAAATGCCGCTAACTCATCAAGCTCCTCATCACAGCGGTATGCATATCTGCCGATTCTCATTTCAGCCACAGCCTATTCAAGCACTTGCCACCTCAGAACAACTGTTTATTTACCCGCTTGGCCATTTTTACAGTTTGTTTCCTCGTGCTGAGGGAAGTTTAACAGCAGCCATTTTAGATCAGCCCCCATTACCAAAGTCGGGTCTGCATCTGTCTCTTCATTTTATGCTTTCATGATGGGCACAACTCGGAAGTTACAAGACTTCATGTTTAATATTGGATATGCTCCCTCTGTGTTACTGGTTGTTGCTGAAGCTGCCTTTTTCCTGCAAACTGCACAGCTTCAATGGGTACTTTCCTCATGACAGGTCATCTGGATATTAACCCTCACCTCACTACCTCATATGGAAATCTATCTCTGTGGTGAATTAATATTATTTACTTGACCTTTGGCTTGGAAACGTTTTGAACTCATATAATTTCTCAAGCTTGGTTAGCTTTCTCTTTCTTCCAGTGAATATATTTTATAGCTCACCTCTGCTGGCCTGGTAGCGTCCCTCCAGTCATACGGACTTTCCTTCGTATTGTCTTACATGGGCAAACTAAAAAAACCTGGCCCTCTTGCTTCAAGACCCACTCATTCTTTCATTAAGAATTCCGGAATCTTCACAGAATTCGCCAAAATGGAAGACTCTGTATTGTCTTCACCCAAGGGGCCTATTCCGTTGAACTCTTCTCCTTCAGTGGCTGGGAAGTCCACTATGAAACGGTTGAAAAAGGACCCACCTTCTCCACCAAAATCCTCCTCTTCTGCCTCATTGGAGCTGTTGTTGGAAGAGATATGGGCCCTCCGACCTTTTATGGAAGAAACTAATGCCAAGTTGCATTTCCTTACTGAGAACTGGTCTCAGATGAACAAAAGACTCACGGCATTTGAACATAGCATGTCTTCTTTTGCGATCACTGACACTAAAGTCAATGCACTTTATTCCCAAGTTTCCAGACTTCAAAATAAGGTAGAAGACCTCGAAAATCGCAATAGGAGGAACAATTTACATATTTATGGCTTACCGGAAGGAACTGAGGGCTCAGACGCCCCCCTCTTCTTCAAGTCCTTTCTTCCTAAGTTACTTCATATGCCGGAAGGCACTACGCCTAATATCCAGCACGCTCACAGGCTTGGCTGTCAAATAACAAATGTATCAACTTCACGCAGACCGAGAGGAGTCATACTCTACTTCCTCGAATACACATACTTACTAAAAGGTCTTGCAGCTGTCAAGTAAATTCAGCGTGTCATGTGGTCTGGTTCGACCTTATTCTTTTCACAAGATTAAGCCAAAGCCACAGCAAATAGGAGTAAAGAGTTTCTCAATATGAGACCTAATCTACGTTCTCTTGATGCTCGCTATGGTATCTTTCATCTTTGCCTCCTTAAAGTCACCTACAAGAACAGAACGACAACCTACGAAGATTCACTAAAACTACAGAGCTTCATAAACACTTGGAAAACAGAGGTCATGGATTCTTCAGGAGCCTCATCATCTCATACCATTTAGTTTCATTAATCTTTTGGGAAAATTTTCCTTTCTCCGCTGTCCCATTGGATTTATAATCCATAACTGTTCAGTTTATTGTTGTGCTCTGTTGTATCTTTACATGTTTTAACTTTGACATTAATATGCTTCTGCTTGGCTTCGTTAGAACAATTTTCTTAATTTTTTCTTTCTTTTCTCACACAGAATTGTTGATGTTCGTTTCCTGCCGTTGTCTTGTCAAATGTGGAGTGTTCCTTCCCTCACCCTCCGCTTCGCCGAACTCAGGCGTGCCACTTGTTCCATATGGTTTCACCCCCTCATTCATTCCTGTTTGATATTCTTAGGTATGTCCTTGTTCCTATTTCTCCATTTTATTGTTCTCCCCCTTGCCTCCCTCACCCCATTTTCTTTATCTTTCTCAGGTGCTTCTATTACTCTTTCACCCTACTCTTCATCTTTTCATTCAACTTATCTTTTACTTATACAACGTAATATCTTTTTCTCTTCCCCTATGTACTATATCGTTAACCCTCTACTTCGTTAGATTCTTCTCTGCTATGCCTCCTGTTGCTTAATAGATAATCTGGATTGGTATGTTTTTCTTTTCTCTCTAGTTATGTTATATCTTTGAAATTAATTTCATGGAACGTCAGGGGTCTGAATTGTCCTAAAAAAAGGCAAAGGGTTTTGACTCATTTAGCTAAATTAGAAGCTGATATAGCATGTTTACAAGAGTCTTATTTAACGGCTGAAAAATCTTTAAAATTAAAGAGGGGATTGGTTGGGGAAGTCTTTTTTTCCCCAGGAGATGGTAAACGTAATGTAGTTCTGATCCTTTGCCGTAAATCACTTTCTGTTAAGCTCCTTTCTCAATGTGCTGATAAAGATGGACGTTGATTATGCATTAAGTTGCTGATTGGGAATGCTCCAGTTTCTTTACTTAATGAATATGCCCCCACTGCTAGAGAGTCCTCTTTTTAGACCTCTGTAAAGAACAAAGTGGATGCGATGGATTGAAGTCATAAGTCCTTTAATAATTCGCCAACACAGCTCCGAATGTGGAGCGCAAGATACAGCCGCTGCTCAGGATCACCAGCTGTCAACTGTCACCAACTGCCAGCTGGTGAGGTCACAGCTGGTGAGGTGGCAACGATACGGTGTCCTTGCAGGGACACGCAATAGCATGGGACACTACGGTGTCCACAGGAGGACAATGTACATACACAACACATCTTCCCCCCTAATGAACAGAGGGATCATTTACATAACATAGCTAACCAAAATACCTAATCACAAATGTAATCGCTAAGTTTCGCGGGAGGTACTATCCTTCTACCACACCTGCTGGTACTAGATGGTAGTGACTCGTTGTACCTAGGAGTAGGTGGCAAAACCCTGACTACCCTACCTGAATCCGCGCCAGTGGTGGCCGTGCGAACTACCTCATGAGGGGTGTGAGCCACTGGGTTGAGTGCCTCAGTGTGTGTAGTGAGTGGGTCCTGCGTGGTTTCACTGTCGGAGGAGTCAGACAGGGAAATGTGGTGCTTGTAGTCATACAACTTACTTTGCACTTTGGTGGGAACTGCCATGGTGGGCTTGCATACAGAGAGAGCAGAGAGGTGCCACACCTTACCATCACTCAAAAGAGCAGAGTTACAATACACCTTGTTAACAATAAGGGGTGGGGAGAACCTGTTCTGACCCTTCGCAATGTGACCACTTCTCTTCACCTTCACAGTGCCTCCTATTGAGAGTTGCACTTCTTTACAACCGTGTTTTAGGTCGTACATATTTTTTGTTTTGTCCTGCCCATGCTCAACTTTCCTTCTTACTTGGTCACTAGTCCAGTGCACTCTCTTAGAAGCTAAAGTCCAACCCACATTGTCTCTTGAGAGAGGCGTCCTGCCCCGCATGAGTATGAATGGGCTGTGGCCAGTAGAGTCGCATGGCGTGATTCTGTAGACCCATAATGTTTTTAGGATCTCTTTTTTCCAGCACAGTCTGTTGTCGTTGGACAACTGGACAATGCCTTTTATTACTCTATTAAAGCGTTCCACTGCGCCGTTTCCGGCTGGGTGGTACACCGATGTAGTTTTGTGCAAGATTTGGTTTCTAGATGTGTAGGCCCTGAATAGGTCCGACAAGAACTGCGGTCCATTGTCACTGGTTATTTGTTTTGGGAGCCCTTCTCGTGTAAACACTGAATCTAAAAACTCAACCACAGTCTTAGAATCAGGCTTGACTGTGAATTTGAGTTCTGGCCATTTGGTAAAATGGTCTATAAGTACAATTATATACCACTGCTCCTCTTTTTCCACTATGGGGCCCATGATATCTATCCCCACACTTTCCCATGGCATGGCTGGGCACCCAATGGGGTGTAACTGATGAATACAAGCCCCAGCTAGGCCCGCAAGAGACAAGGGTTCGCTCTTCTGTAACGAAATCTATAAGGAAGTTGGCACGGAAACTGCAAAGTACAAAAACAACGTTTATTAACCCTTAAGGGTGGTCCTACAATCCACACAACACTCTTCAGTATTGCAAGGAGTAGCACAAAGAACTTGCGTACATTGTCCCCTTTTATACACAACAGAGGGGCTCATGAGTGGGTGGATACCACATGAAGTCGAAGAACATTACCATTTATGGCCATTCTCGATACTGAATCAATACATGGGCGGAGCTAACACACTCCTTGAGCCCGCGAAAACACATGGTCAAGCAAAGCTAATTATAACAGATGTGGTCAAGTCTGGGCATGCGCCAGATAGGCAAGAAAGCTATTTATAACTGTTACTAGGCAGATTACAAGAGCAACTAACACAGAGGTCGGACTCTCCTCGTGACGAACACGTGGCAGCATGTCAATACAAAATGGAGTCCGGACCTCGGCCAACATAATGAAGAAAACACGATGGAGGGGAAGCATTAATGTTTTCAGTAAATGCTTAATCACATTCTTCTTTAATTTACAACAGACGACCCTTTCAGCATTTACTGAAGACATCCGGCTTCCAAGAATAATCATCATATATGTCAATTATCATCATTCCTTTAACCTCTTTAGCTAGACCCTTCTGGCGGGCAACATCGGCAATAGCTTTCTTATTTGGAATGCAGAATGAAATGCATACAGAACAGCACAAGGGTCCACATTGAATACACATACAGAAAAAGAACAGAATTGCTATAATAATACATAGACCAGCTAGAACCTTCCAACCCCAGGCAGTAACCAACGCCCAAAACCATCCAGAAAAGGACCAAGTGCCGTTTTCTGTGTGTATTTCAGCTGCTATTTTATGCAGCTTGTTAATGGCGCTATAAACAGATGGCGTATGATCAGGGATGAACACACAGCAGCTACTTCCAATAATTTTACAGGCTCCTCCTCGATCAGCTAGCATTACATCCAATACCATACGATTCTGCAATGCAACAATCCTAGTTATTTGTAACTCTTCCGTAAGATTCCCAAGAGCAGCAGCAGTCTGATTAGTCACAGCTTCTACCACTCTTGTTAATCTTCGGATCTTCCTACTATTCAAAGCGGCCCCAACAAAGAAGAACAGTCCTAAGTTAAAATCAACATACTGTTGCAAACTGGTATCAGTTTGATCCACATCGTCAATCGATAAAGTACGTTTATATCTATTTACAGTCACATTATTCAGCAATTTCAAATCCTTATGATATGACGCGGGTGCCAGAAATACAGGAGGTAACAGGAAGGATACGTAGCATACCCCAGACCACCCAGCCGGCAACCGGTAATAACCTTTATTTCCACATACAAAGTAGGTATTATGGGACGCTAGGAAGGTACTGTTGTTCAGCCCATCAATGTTCAACACGGTTATACAATCACTGACACCAACAGGGATAAAACCCACACTCTGGACACACAGGTCCGCTTGGGCTTGGGCCACTTGGATCACAAATTTGTCCTTCCCCACAGTGTCTCTGGTATTCGTGAAGATATAGGGAATGGATTCATTGTCCGGTCGGTACTCTTCCCATTCCCAAATTGTCCCATTTGCTTGTGGATATCCATTCCTGTCCTGATGACATTCTTTATTGAGTCTGAAAAGCAATCGTCCCACTGTCGGTTTCCGAGTGGCAAACAGCAAAGTGTACCATGCTCTACAAGAGCCATTATGAGAGAAAGGAAGTGGTATGAATGGCGTACCTCCTTTCTTCTGATGGGCTGGCATCATCCCACATATCCAACAGTTCGTAGCATTCGTAGCAACATGGGTATGATGCAGCATCTGGATGAAAGTGTTATTCAAATAGGACTGTCGATGCTTCAGCTCTTGATACGGTAATGTATAAAAGTAGTGCTCCGCAGGCGCTGGAGTTGTCAACGCAAGCGTTTTCCGAGCAGGAGTTACCTCCTCCACAAACCATGTTGTTATGCCAACAATAGCTACTGTTAGCATGAACCCCAACGCACAAAGGACTTTCTTCTTCTCCATGTCAAAGGAAACAAATACCCTGATATCTTCCTGAAACTAAAAAGGTCTGTCAGAACTCTTCCCCTTGGGCAGCGGTTGATTTCTTCACCAGCGGGCCAAGACGGGTGTCGCTACACTAATGCAGGGCTGATCCCCCCCCTTGCCTCATCGGCTCTCCGTTTCACTAACCCAAGGGCCGTTCTGACAGTATGTCCCGGTACTTGAAACCTCACTTCCTTGGTCGCAGATGATATCGCCTTCCTCCAGAAGTCGTGTGGTCCGGAAAGAGCTCCTCAGTGTCGTTTGGCCCCGCAGCACGGCCTGTCTCTGCTGCTAGGATTTCTCGTTGATCGGTCAGCACGGCAGACTCCACCAATCCGGGCGGTACCTTTCGACAGTGCAAGGAATGGATCCAATTCTTCCTGTTCGAGACTCGCACTGCCGTCCTCGTTGCAAGAAGGACTTGCTCATGTCCTACCCATCTCGGCTCCAAACTGTTCGATCTGTCGAAAACCTTTATCATAACATGATCTCCAGGCCGGAGACCATGTCCTTTGCCAGTAGACCGATCAGGGAGCGCCTCTCGGACCTGTTGATGAATAGAAACCAAGTTATCCGTTAACTGTGCCAGATAATCACTCATCATTACACACGGTACATCATACACAGCCTTAGGCCTTGGTGGACCCCAAATATTCATTGGGCGTCCAAATACAATCTCATAGGGTGCAAGGCCGGTTCGGGAGTGTGGCACCGACCTAATTGACAATAACGCCAGTGGCAAGGCGTCTGGCCAAGTCAAAGATGTTGAAGCTTGGATTTTGGCGATCTTAAGCTTCAGCGTACCATTATACTTCTCGACTAGTCCTGCAGACTGGGGGTGGAACACGGCGTGGAACTTCTGGGTGATGCCTAGGCCCTTCAAGACATACTTTATAACATCCGCTACAAAGTGCGGGCCATTATCACTCCACAGAAGTCTACAGACGCCGTATCGAGGGAAAAACTCTTTTAGCAGTAGCTTCGCCGTGGTCATTGCAGTATTATCTTTCGTAGGGTACGCCTCAACCCATTTACTGAAGGCGCAAACCACTACTAGAACATACTTCAAATTGTTACAGCGCTCAAGCTGGATATAATCCATCTGCAGAACCTCAAAGGGTGCAGTGGGCGTCGCAAATCCTCCTGCTGGAGTTCGCGTGCCTTTCCCTGGGTTATACTTCAGACAGATCATACAGGTCTGCACCACCCTCTTTGCTGTGCTAGCAATCTCTGGATGCTCCCAGACTTGGGTAAGCAATTTCACAATTGCGGAAGCTCCAACATGTGCTAGCCCATGTGCCATTTGAACCATAGGTTGTACGAAAGCCGTGGGTAACTTCCACCTATCCATCTGCTTATTTCTCCAACAGCCCTCATCATCCAACTCTCCCTCACTAGCCCATTGCTCCCGCTCTTTATCAGAAGCGGTCCTTTGTATTTCTCGCACTTCTTCCTTTGCATCACGCCATCTTTCCACCTGTGACTTCACTACATACATGGCAGTAGTACCGGGCTGCATCGCAGTCTCCCGTGCTACTCGGTCTGCTAACGCATTCCCTTCTCCAACTTTATCAACTACTTTCCTATGGGCACTACACTTAATAATGGCAATTTTCTTCGGGTATGTCAATGCAGTTAAAAGATTGTGGACTAACTCCCCATGCATTATCTGTACCCCATGTGACGTTAGAAACCCTCTCTCCTTCCAGAGTAGGCCGAAATCGTGCGCTACTCCGAAGGCATAGCGGCTGTCTGTGTAAACATTCACACACAATCCTGTACTGAGCTCACACGCTCGTGTTAACGCTATCAGTTCCGCTGCTTGAGCTGATTTCTGTGGTATGCGTGCTGTCTCCACTATCGTTTGTAACGTGGTAATTGCATACGCTGCTGAAGCCGTACCATCTGGTAGCTTCAGGCAAGATCCGTCTACCCACAATTCTCCATCTACCTCTGAAAAGGGCGTATCCTGGAGATCAATACGACCCTTTGTTTGTTCCTCAGTCACAAGAATACAATCATGCGCTTTCTGTGCCTCCGACTGGGTCTCGGGGTATGGCAACAATGTGGCCGGGTTTAATGTCACGCACCTTTTCAACGTAATATGAGGAGCCAAAAGCGTCAACTCATATCCCGTTAAACGGGCACTGGTCAAATGCTGTGTCTTTGTTTGATTAAGCAGGGCATCAACAGCATGGGGAACTAACACCAACAGTTTATGGGACAATACAATTCCTTCACTCTGCCGTATTGACACAGCTGTCGCCGCAACCGAGCGAAAACACCCTGGTAATGCTCGGGCGACAGGATCAAGTACAGCCGAAAAGTATGCACAAGGGCGCTGTTTATCACCATGCATCTGTACTAAAACTGATAATGCACATCCATCTTTCTCATGCACATACAACGAAAAGGGTTTAGCATAATCAGGGGTCCCTAACACTGGTGCTGAACAAAGGGCCTGTCGTAATTGCTGAAAAGCAGCATCACACTCATCTGACCAAGGGATTGGGATAGGCGTATCTTTTGTCAAGAGAGCTAGTAATGGCTTAGCTATGTGTGAAAACCCCAATATCCATTGTCTACAAAAAGAAACAAGGCCCAAAAATGCACGCACATCCTTCTGCGTGGATGGTCTCGGTGTGTCCAAGATTACTTGGATACGATCTGGTGTGAGTGCACGCCCCTCCTTAGACAAAAGGTGACCTAAATAAGTCACCTTTGGTCTACAGAATTGCAATTTCTTCCTAGACACCTTATGATTGTGGGATGCTAAAAAGGAAAGTAGGGATAACGTGCTCTTCTCACACAACTCCAGGGTGTCTGCCGCCAACAAGATGTCATCGACATATTGAATGAGGGCGACCCCCTCGAGTAAAACAAAGGAATCCAACTGTCGTTTCAAAGCCTGACTATAAATACTAGGGCTTTCTGTGTAGCCCTGGGGAATTCTACAAAAACGATAAGATCTATTGTTTAATGTGAACCCAAAAAGAAATCGGCTATCAGGGTGAATGGGAATAGAAAAGAAGGCATTTTTCAAATCAATCACTGAGAACACGGTCGCCGTAGGCGGGACCAAGGTAAGCAACGTCGTGATATCGGAAACCACCGGGTACTGAGGTATCACGATCTTGTTTACCTCCCTCAAATCAATTATGAACCGATAGACCTTTGCATCCGTGTCCTTTTTCAGAATAGGGAGAATCGGACTGTTACAGATATTATAGGGAACTTCCTCCACTACTCCCACTGCGATCAAATCTTGCACAATCTGTATGAGAGCTTCCTCGCCCTCCTGGGAAATACGATACTGTGGGAGGCGTGGTAGCACCGCCCCCTCCTGGACACTAATGTGGACCGGAGGAATCACCATTTGTCCCACATCTGTGTCCGAAGTCGCCCATAAAGCTCGGGGGAGGGTAGCCAACAACGCATCCTCTGAGATCGTACACATCCGCCCAGATCGGGGGTAGTTGTCATTTAAAATCACCCTCACACCCTCAGGGGAACAGCGAATTGTAGCCCTAAAGTGCTTTAACATGTCAAGGCCCATAATGTTATCCGGTGTATACGGGGCAAGCAGGAACGGACAGGGCGCAGAAAAACAATCAACCTTAAATGTAAGGGGCTGTGAAAGAGGGCTTCGGGAGAGTGTACCGTCAAACCCTACCGATGTAACCATTGAGCCGGATGAGGGAGCCCCCGGAACCAAGTACCTAGACAATGCACTACGTGTCGCTCCTGTATCCACTAGGAACTGATCAGTAGAACCTAAAACCTCAGCCGATACATAAGGACCCGTCTGATCGACCGGCACCTCAACTGATTCAGACCCCCATCCAACGCATTCCTATGCATGCTGAGAATGATGATATTCCGAGCGATCGATGTCCGATACATGATACTGGTGCTGGCAATCAAAGACATTTGAGCTATCTCGGTGCTGTCCGGCAGTATCGAAACGGACATTATCGTTAGAATTCCCTCTAAAGTTTGAGAAGCCCCCTCTACCTCTCGGGCCACCCGGAGCGTGCCCCTGACGCGAAGCACGCAACACTGGGCAATCCCTGGCCCAATGGCCCAACTGCTTGCAGTACGCACACTGGTTCCTATTCAAATCAGATCGGCCCGAAGGGGGACCATAAGATCCGCCCCTTCCCCTATTATTATTACCCCGGCGGGGCGGGCCATATACTTGTGCCAACATCACTTTGGTTTTGAGATCTTTCGATTTCTTCTCCTCCTGGCCCTTCGCCTCATGCTCCTGACGCTCATAATACTGGGCGATGGTCAGAAGGGCCGTCGGTGTCGCGGAGGACCAAGAACTCTCACTCGCTTTCAACCGGGCCGCAACTGCCGGCAGCAGATTAGCCACATATTTGTCCGCGAAAAGATGGCGGCCTGTGTCGTCAGTAAGCGACTGGCCACTAAAGTCATGGAACGTTTCTTCAAAGCGTGTGAAGAAATCTGCAACTGACTCATCAACTTTCTGCTTACATGCCGCTAACATATTCCAGTCAATCTTTTTGGGGGGGATTATTGTTTTCAATTTAGCCACAATAGCAGCAGGGAGATCTAAAATATTCTGGGGTGGTTTTTGTGCGGGCTTTCTTTCCCTGTCTTCGTCCTCAAGCTCAGACCAACGGGCCTTGAAGGCAACCGAGTCATCTACCTTTCGGACAGACCGCCACGTGTCCGGTGGTAGAATAAGACCAAAGAACAGGTCTATATCTGCTAAAGTCATAATGCAAGAATTCAAGGCCCCCTCAACTTCCTCATAAAAGGCCGCTGGATTCTTGCGGGGGTCAGGTAACGCATTCTTTAATGCCATAACATCGGCCCTATGCCATGGAGTATAAACCCAATTATACACAAAATATCCCCTAGCATCGGCGGAGTTAATGTCCGAGCTAGTCCCTGCTCCTTTCGGAGGGACATACAAAGGTGCCGCCTCTCGCATTGGTTTAGCATGCACTACATTATCCTTATCTGACTGGGAGGTGGATGGGTAGCCCCCTGCCGCAACCGAATCCGACTGCTTCTCCTCCTCCGCTTGTTGGCGTGCTTTCTCTCTAAGGGCCAGCACCTCGTCCTGTAAGGCGAACAGCCGTCGAGCCGCCTCAGGAGCCTGAGAGGGAGAAAAAACACCGTTACGTATTGCTCTGGAATCCAAAGCCACTTCGTCAGGCTCTAGGACATCAGAATATTTTCGAAAAGCAGTAATCACTTCATCCGCGAAATGACCCAGAAAATACACTTTATCTCTCTCCTGCCACGGCCCCCAAGTTTGAAATAAGTTCTCCATGGATACCTTGCCCTTAAGCGCACGGAAAGAAATTTTCCGAAGCTCAGCCATTTGCTCGGCCGACAGCATTGACCGTGTGTCTACTTTACCCGAAGCTGGGTCGGAATCTTGCGGTCGTGGAGCAGACGCGCCAACATAAGGGGGCGGAGAGCGATCTAGCAAATAAAAATCATCATCAGGATTATTAAGGACAGGATAAAGCGGTTGGCGAACAACATATTGACCCGAAACTTGGAGCCTACGTTCTTTCTCTTGTCTGTCCGTTTGCTCTTTGTCCTCCCGACGCTTCGCTTCCTGAGCTCGCACATGATCATTCTTCCGTTGTTCTTTATCAAACAGCGCTTTCTCACGTTTCTCTCGCTCACGCACTTCCTTCACCCATAATCGCACACACTCAAACATATCCTGACGAGCACGTCGCTTACACATACACTGTTCCACATACTCAATCTTACGTATATCAAACGATCCATACAAAGGCCATCGCAACTCAGGATCCTTCCTCGTATATTTCCTCCATAATGTGCTGTACATTATGGAAGAAAGACCATGCTTCACGTACATATCCCTATTAGGAGTCCCCTCTGGGGGAGCTGGAGCAGATTCCTCGAGGTTCAGTCGGCTTCCAAAACAGCAGCACCACTTACGAAGTGCGCTAAAAGCAGGCATGCTAGGAATAATGCAAAATATGCAGTATTATCAAGAAAAATGGCACTTAATCGTTGCGCCGTTCAAAGTTTACACAGCTCCGGAGAAATTTCTCCACATTACCTGCCTATATGTGTTGCAACGCATATATTTTCACAAAGACAAATTCAAAATATGACTAGTCACCATCAATCAAACTCAAATAGCCAAACCAGGCTTCAAAACTCGGAGCAAGTACCGTACAACGGTTCTTACCAATCAAGAGTCCAGGTTCCAACTGCCAAGCTCCACAATCGCCCAAACGGCTCTCACGGCAGGACCGACAGAAGAGGTCTCAGTCGATGACCGGCGCCACCCAGACGGTCAGCTCGGAAGGGAAGGAAGAAAAACCTCGGGATGCCAGGGCTAAGACGCCGCTGGCAGTGATCACGTCCCCGGCCAAACTCCTCACCTTCGTCGCGACCAGTCCTTCGAGCATCCGAGTCGCCGATGAGCCCCACGTGACGGGCGCCAATTGATGAATACAAGCCCCAGCTAGGCCCGCAAGAGACAAGGGTTCGCTCTTCTGTAACGAAATCTATAAGGAAGTTGGCACGGAAACTGCAAAGTACAAAAACAACGTTTATTAACCCTTAAGGGTGGTCCTACAATCCACACAACACTCTTCAGTATTGCAAGGAGTAGCACAAAGAACTTGCGTACATTGTCCCCTTTTATACACAACAGAGGGGCTCATGAGTGGGTGGATACCACATGAAGTCGAAGAACATTACCATTTATGGCCATTCTCGATACTGAATCAATACATGGGTGGAGCTAACACACTCCTTGAGCCCGCGAAAACACATGGTCAAGCAAAGCTAATTATAACAGATGTGGTCAAGTCTGGGCATGCACCAGATAGGCAAGAAAGCTATTTATAACTGTTACTAGGCAGATTACAAGAGCAACTAACACAGAGGTCGGACTCTCCTCGTGACGAACACGTGGCAGCATGTCAATACAAAATGGAGTCCGGACTTCGGCCAACATAATGAAGAAAACACGATGGAGGGGAAGCATTAATGTTTTCAGTAAATGCTTAATCACATTCTGCTTTAATTTACAACATAACGGTGGTCTAAGAGTTACTTGGGTCTTGTCGGATTGCTGACACATGTTGCAGCTCCTGACTATTCTTTCTACGTCCATGCTGACCCCAGGCTACCAGTAATTTTCCTTGACTCTTCTTTTACACTTAACTATGCCTAGGTGTCCCTCGTGACATATCTCAAGGATTCTTTTCCTTAACGTGACTGGGGGTACCACTCTACTACCCCTCAACAGTAAGTCATTTTCGTGTGATAGTTCTTCTTTCACTTCCTTGTAATGTCTCATCATTTCAGAGAGTTTATTTTTGTGTGTCCACTCTCCCTCTAACATCCTGATTACAAGACAGATGTCTCTGTCCTTTTCTTGTTCTGCGAGCCATTCTTCCTTTGAGATTCCCTGTAAATTGTCATCTAGGCTGGCTATACAGTACTCCTCCACTTCTGTTTTGTTATCTTGGTTTTCTTCACTTATTGGTAATCTGCTCAAGTAGTCCGCAACAACGTTCCTCACACCGGGTACATATTCTATGTTATAATTGAAGTCAAATAGGCGTACAGATAAGCGAGCTAGTCTTGGTGACGCTGAATATAGACCTTTTGTCGTGAACACCTTGGTGAGTGGCTTATGGTCCGTGCACAGTGTGACTTTGTTTCCCCACACATAATTACGATAGTGCTCCAAGGCCCACACACATGCCAATGCTTCGCGTTCGATGACAGAGAATTTTTCCGCTGTCGGTGTCAATGACCGTGATGCGAACGCAATTGTGTACTGTATTCCCTTGTCATCTTTTTGAGTCAATACGGCTCCAAGTCCCTTCGAGCTTGCGTCCGTTGTGATGGTGTTACGGAGTGAAGGGTCAAAACCTTGTAGAGGTATAGCGTTGCACAGGTCATTTTTAACGGAGTTGAACGCAGCTTGACACGTGTCAGTCCAATTGAATTCACTTCTCATCTTCAGTAGTTGTCGAAGATCATAAGTTTTCTCAGAGAAGTTCTTTATAAATTTCGCATAAAATTCTACAAGGCCTAGGAAAGACCTCAGCTCCTCCTTGTTTTTGGGTACAGGAGAGTACTTTATTGCATCCATTAAATCTTTTTTCGGGTAGATTCCTTTTCCATTTATTTCGTGCCCCAGATAGTTCACCGACTCACATGCAAATTTGCATTTACTGTACTCTGCCGTGAGTCCTTTAGTTTCCAAGATTCTTAGTACTTGTTCCACCTTATCATTGTGCTCCTCCTTAGATTTACCCATGACTAGGATGTCATCCTGAAACATCAGAATACCTGTGACTCCCTTAAAGATGTTGTTCATTAGTCTTTGGAACATCGCTGCAGCGGATGCCAACCCAAAAGGTACTCTTGTAAATTGGTAACACCCAAAGGGTGTAATGAACGCTGTGAGTCTTTTGCTTTCACGATGCAGTGGTACCTGGTGGTACGCAGACTTTAGATCGATAGTTGAAAACCATCTGACTCCTTTTGTAGTGGCTAACATTTCACTAATTTTTGGTAATGGAAATTGTTCAACTATTACATTTTTGTTCAGGTCCCGTAGGTCCACACATAGTCTCAATTTTCCGTTTGGACGTTTGGCTACGACTAATGGTGCGACCCATTCACTAGCCTCCACTTGTTCAATTATGCCTTCTTTCAGGAGTTTCTCAATTTGTTTTTTTACTTCGTCTTTTATTGCAAACGGTAGATACACAACAACCTCCTTAGCCCAACAAATTACCCATTGCATTGATGATAATTTCATTTTGGCAGGCTACTGTAATCAAGTTATAGACCCCTTTATTGATCACAACTCAACGGTCTCTTTTTTCCCACATAAGGTGCCCAAACATTTTGTTCAAATCATCAAACAGCACTAACTTATTGATGCTTGGAGACTTTGCAGCCCTACCACAAGAGAGTACACCTATTACTCCCCAGCCCATCATACTCAATCACGTATTGATCATTTTTTTATTTCCCATAATGTATCCTAATCCTTATTAGCTGGGGATATTGGATCTATTTTAATATCCGACTATGCCCCCATATCTATTCAGCTAGATATCTTACAATAACCTAATACTCCTAGAAGATGGCATTTTAATATTGCTCTTCTTTTAGACCCATTGTTTACATCCTCCTTTCTTTCCTTTTTCAACGAATATTTCTTATTTAATCAAAGTGACACCATGTCTCCTTCAGTCGTTCGGGGCGCTTTTAAAGCATCAGCAGAGATTTTATTATTGGTTATTTCTCCAAGAAGCGGAAGAATGCATGTGAGCTAACCAATAACGTTCTGAACAAGATAAAGAGACTGGAGCATTCTTACTACTCTTCTAAATCAAAAGACTGCTTATCTGCACTCATAAATGCTAAGTTGCAATTTAACAAAGAGCCCTCAGATAATGCCTCACTATATATATTACATTTCAGTGCAAAATTCTACGGTGGTCAAAACAAAGCTGGGGAAATCTTAGCAAAATATCTGAAAGTGAAACAAAACAAACTAAATATAGAATCTATCATGGACGAACATTCGACACTGAAATTTAAAGACACAGAAATCCTAAACGAATTTCTACTTTTTTATAAATCACTTTATACCTCATAGATTCCCCCCTCACAACATCATATCTCCCAGTTCTTTTCTACCATTCAACAACCCTCAGACAACCGACATGACCTTTCATCTCTGGAATCTAACCTATCCCAAATTGAACTCCTTACTGCCCTACAAGCTCTTAAAAAGGATAAAGTCCCAGGCCCAGATGGCTTTACCATTGAGTTTTTTCTATATTTCGCAAAGCTGTTGCTTCCTAAATTACACAACCTTTTAGACTCCTTTCTGTATTCAGGTGGCTCTTCTGGCTCTTTTTCAGAAGCATTAATTTGCCTAATTCCCAAGGATGGTAAGGACTTAAAATACTGCAAAAACTATTGACCTATTTCATCAGTCAATATTGACTACAAAATGTTCTCAAAAGCTTTGGCCATACGTATAGAACCTCACCTACCCAACTTGTTAGGAATGGAACAATCTGGTTTTGTTAAACGACATCTTATTACAGAAAATACTCGTTTTTCTTTTACATCTTGTCTAAATCCTCTCATTTGTCCCAATCCTTAGCAGCAATAGCTTTAGACGCAGAAAAAGGATTGGATAGAGTTGAATGGCCCTACCTTTTTTACACTCTTAAATGGTTTGGTTTTGGTCCCAAAATCATATCTCTAATATCACTCCTTTATTTGAACCCATGTGCAGCGATATGTGCTGATGGCGTTACATCCTCGTACTTTGATCGAGGTAGAGTTGTTCGCCAAGGTTGTCCTCTATCCCCCTTTCTCTTTAACCTAGCCCTCGAACCTTTCTTATCCAAAATACGCCAAAACCAAAATATATACATGGATTTGATGTGAAAACTTCCCAAATCAAACTCGCAGCTTATGCTGAGGACATATTGTTATTTATCTCACAACCACAAACCTCTATCAGTGCTTTCTTAAAGGAAGTCGAATCCTTCTCCTCTGTTTCTGGTTACAAGTTGAACAAGGATAAATGTGAGATATTACCTCTAACTAAATGTACCTTTAAAGATGATTTTGTAAACTCGAATTTCGCTTGGAGTCCCAATCACATCAAATATTTAGGTTTACCTTTTTCTCCATCTATTTCCGATACAATCTCCTTGTGTATGAACATAAAGATGATGATAACTCTTATAATACTTTATACAATTTCTAACATCCCAGTTCCCATTCTGTTAAAACTGTTCAAAAAGATCAATTCTATACTTTCCTCTTTTTTGTGGAATAATAAAAAACCACGCAAGTCATTATCGAAACTAAATCAGGAGGGGTCAATTTCCCTGATTTTCCTACATATCAGAAGTCCTTCTTACTTTGTCAATCTTCGAATTGGCTTGCTGATCCCTCAGAAGGCTGTCCTTCTGAGGGATCATGACCATGACCATGACCATGTGTGTCGCGTTGTAATGCTGTGGTCAAGACCGCCAACCGAGGTCGGTCAGTCCCGATTCCGCAAGACATCGTAATAAGGCCCCTAGCATGGACAATGAGTGGAGTAAATTGAATTTAGAAAAGGTCCAACCTTCCCATTAACATTTTTTTTTAAATATTTTTTTGTGAATTAAATGTAATAATTCATCATTTGTGTATTTGTTTGACGAATGCTTGTTCCTATTTTTTCTGTGCAGTTTTTTGGGATTCAAATCACTGCAAATGCTTAGCCAGGGTTCCTGTCTTCCAATAATGACTCATGTAGGGGTCCCTGGATTCCAATAGTGATGCAGTGTGGGGCTCCGTCTAGGTTCATGTAGTAATTATGTGCGGGCCCACGATAGTCAAACGGTTAAGAACCGCTGCATTAGGGCATTCAGATGCACAAAATAAATTGCATAATTCCATGGAGAGACGTAATTTGCCATACTTACTAAAAATGGAAAAAGTAAAAATTTCTCCCACTTTAGAGTATGCCATAGAATATACATCAATAGCAACATAGTCTTGTCTGAATAAATATGAAGGAACATTTCTTAAGAAATTTTAGTTCAGTGATGTCAGCAACTCCAATTCATGATCTGCGCCTTGAATTTGGCCTCACTAGCATATTTGTGCATGCAATTGTGAAGGTAATAACATGGGCATATAATATAATGCATGTGGGAGAAGGCTCTCTCAGAGACTTATTTAAACCGGAATTATCCTCAGCTGTGCATAAGAACGATACTTTTGCAGTAAATCTACATTTTGCATCTAAACTTGATTGTACAATACCATTCCTCGATACATAGTTTCCTGGACTGTTGCTATTAAATCTTAAAAATGCTATACCGAGATTTAGCTTCGAATTAGATAGTGAATAGTTTCTACATTATAAACGTATAACTCCTTCCCTAATAGAGTATCGTGTGGTAAGTTTCAAAGCTATTTGCTCCTCTCTCTTGTGCAATTGGTAAGAAGGTTAATACTTTTATTAAGGCTTGGCAAACTTCCTGTGGAATCCCATCCTGTTAATTGTGCTGGTCTGAGAAAAGGTTCCTTTATGTGCAAGTTCTGTAATGGAATCAATTAAGATTTGTGTCATGTGTTTCTCTTTTATCCAGCACTTGTTGAATCTTGCAGTTGGTGTTTACATATATTATAGATATGATTTAAATATATGGATTCATTTTTGCACTTTATGATGCGTCCTTCAAATGAATGTGTGTGCATTTATCTTTTTAAAATGCTGATTTTTCTGAAGATATTTTGACAGGTGTTATATATTGTCTATTCCATGGATATATAGGGGCTGATTACGTGTTTGGTGCAGTTGCATCGACTCCCCGCCGACACAGCTGTGCCAATTCCATGCAAGAACTGCCCGCAGTATTACGAGTTGAACTTGTGTACAGAGGACAGTCTTTCGCCTTTCCCATGGCGGTGCCTGAAAAACAGGCACCGCAATGCGAATGGCAAAAAAGTTCCAGCACAGCATGGACAGTGTTGTCCATGCGGTGCTGGAACTTTGGGGTTATAGAGACAGGGGGGCACATGCTGTGCCCCCCTGAATGTATCCCCAAGGCGGGAGGCCAAGTGGAATCTATAGGGCCCCCTATGTTCCTCCATCGCTAGCCTTTTCATGGTGGGCCTCCCGCCATGAAATACCTGGCAGTGGTGGAACTTGCAATATGCTCAGGGGGACTGCACCAGTCATGCTGAGCAACTTACAGTACGGCGCAGATGCGCCACCGCCAGGGAACGACTGTAGGAAACGTTAACATTTTATTTTTATTTGTTATTCTGTACAATGCATACTAGGATTATCAACCTCAGTTGAGGTCTGAACCAATCTTAATAATAATAAAACTTGAAACTTGAAACCAAAACTTCAGGTGGCAAGTAGTCAAGTTTCCATATCGTGAGCTTTGATGTGGAGTGAATGTAGTAGGGGAAAAATCCAGACTTTTTTAAATCAAAGAAGTGCACAAAGGTGTCCGTTTTTTACACTTTTATCAACATTCCGTATAAAACCTGATTTGAGCGGTGTCACCATGGGTAGTTTTAGGAACATTGCCAGTCTCCAGTAATAAGAGCATATTTCCACTGTTGCAGGGATATCATATCAGGCTAGAACTATCTCCCGTTCAAGGTCATTTACTTATTTATGACTATGCATCTTCAAAATGATTGCGCAGTTCACCATTTTTAAACATAACTTTATAAATGTGCCGTGTTCTAATTACTTAAGGGAATGAGGCTTTGCTTTAATCAAACAATCATAAATGTATCTGTTGCCAACTAACCCACGCTTTATGCACGCAAGGGAGAAAATGATTTTTGACAATCATCTTCCGCTCACTGCCTGTCAATCTGGGAATCTGAAATAACTTCTCTGATGAGAACATTACCCGTCAAATAAAGCTAATGAAGTCTATATTTCAAAGCTGTTGATTCGTGGGCAGAAGTTTGGAACGTACATACCACACTCAAGTGCAAAGACTTCCGTCATATTTTCTCACGCACACACGCACAAATCCACGTCTTGTATTTTAAAAGGAATGGGGTCACACTCACCGCTGGACAAATGTCATGTGCAGCTCAACACAGGATGAATTGCCAAGATAAGCATTTCTATTTGCGAAAACGTGTATTTCCATGCATTCTTCACCACCTCTTCTGTCGATTCACAAACATATTTTTACATTCATTGATACAATTGTAAGCAATGCACAAACAATAAGTGACAAAGTAATCAAGATGCCCACATCGATCCTTACCGCTGGTTAATAAGTTCATACCAAAATAATTTGCATTTGATGTACTCACTAGACTGCCTGGGAAGAACAACCACCGGCGGGAGGTCCTTCTCCCTTTTCGCCGCCAAGACCTGGAACACCCTCCCACTGAGCCTACGACAGACCCAAGACCTGCTGACCTTCAGGAGGATACCCAAGACCTGGCTGTTTGATCAGTAGCGGCCCCCCACCCCAGTGCCTTGAGACCCTCACAAGTATGTAGTGCGCTCTACAAATGTTGTTTGATTGATGGAAAGCAAAGCGCTACTGGTAAGCAGTTGTGTGGCGTATGTGCACCAGAAAAAACCAAAGCAATGAATTTAAAAGTAAGGCTTAACTTTACATTAAGCATGTGCGGAGGCTTACAGCTAGTGCACGTCCTGCGGCCATCTTGGAGTTCCCTCTTTACATAGGGTGTCAGCAAAATAGGCCCAACACCCATATTAAAGAGAAACGTTATGCTCTGCACATTCAGTGGATATTTTGTGGGATTGTGAAAATTCCCATTAGCAGCAATTGATCTCGAGGTCCCGTTTAAACCAAACTGCTGCTTTGTGAAAAAAGACTATTTGGGATAATTTATGGTGATTATTCGTATTTATTACGGTAACAGGCACACCTAAAAATTGGTCACTGAGTTGTGCCTGTCATTTGAAGCTGCATGGAGGGATTATTAGAATTTCGGTGACAGGGACACCATGGAAATTCATGTGTGAATTTAAAGGGAAACAAAACAAAAGAGAATTGTGAATTTTGCAAGATTTCCCTGGTGCATTCACTTACGGTGATATGCACTGTGCACACCTTTTCTTTAGTCTATGCAACTGCCCACGCAGGGGGCCACCCTAAAATGGCGGCCCTCTTAGCACATCACCCCTCTAGTGTTGGGGACTCGGGGACGCCCCCTAGGTGCCTCACTTCTGACGTATAGAGGTTGGGGGAGGGTATTTATACCTCCCCCGGCCTTTCTGGCGACCTCTTTTGCACCGGTCATGCCGTCTCAACTGGTCGACTCGTCTCGACTGGTCCTCTGCCGCCGTCTTTCCTCGCGCTTAGATTCACACTGGGTCGTCCGAGGAAGCTGCAAGTGAGGGTGAGTCGTCTGTCCCCCCGAGCCTCTTCGGGTAGGCGCTCTCCGGCCATTGCTGGACTTGTGATGCCTAAGGGGAGGGGGATTTAGGAGCTCTCCCGTTACTTGGTCAGGCTCCCTTGGTTTCGCAGCACTGAGAGGGATAGATATAAGGTAGGTAGCGGGCGGCTGTTAATTTGGCGTCCGTATAATGCGCATACATTTTTTCTGCACCGAGGATGCAGGTTTGAGCACCTGTTCTGCGGGTGCAGGCAAGCGTCAGGGTAATGGGGCATGGCGCCAGGTTTTGGGAGCACTCTTCTGCCTGGGTAATGGGAGGCAGGTGAAGGATTGCCTTGAGGGATGTGAGCGAGACCCCGCGACCCCCACTTCCTCTGCTTGAGCTCAGAGAACTGGGCACTGAAGTTATGTCTAGCCTTTTTCCCGGAAGACCATGTATTACCATTCTCACGCATAGCATACCGATACCGCCCTGGGGTGGTTGCAGCTTCGTGGTAAGGCACGGGGGCAGTCACTGTAGGCTGGCACCCGCCCCTATATTTACTGGCACTTGTGGGGGTGCGGGAGTAATCTGGTGTCACCACTGGCCGGTTAGTGGTACATAAAGCTGCAGTAACGCTACTAGCAGTATGACCTTCTTACACCATATTTTATTAGGGTTCCATTTCCCAAGCGTGTGTTCTCTTGCAGCACATGCTCCAAGAACAACGTTTACTCCCCTTTTTCGTGCCTATGCTTGGACGGTGCTTAATGCAGTCCCGATTTGCATGGCTGCACAGACGTGTGTTATGTTGGGGGACCTGGCTTTTGTGGCTGCCATGGGGTGGTGGCGCATGTCGTCGGGCAAGACACGGGCACACGGGGTACTCAGTCTAGACAGTGGCAGCAGTGAGTTTCGGCCCCTTGGGTGTGGGAGACATGTGTCCAGGGTTACATCTGTCGCGCTTCCCCCACCTCCCCAGTGGGTTCTGGGAGCACGGGCGCTGGATGCGGGTGAGCGGCCATGCTACAGCTCAGGAGGTGAATGAGCTGTGGAGAGGCCTTGAAATGTTGCCTAGGTCTGGTGTTTTTTCGGTGTGTTCTGTCGCGGAAAGCATAGGTTAGCTTGGGCAGTCTTATGAGTGCCTGCATCCGTGTTTGACACAGAGTTGTGGTTCCCCTTCAGTGTCTGGTTGCAGAGTGTGAGGAATTTTGGTACAGTAGATTTGGTGACAAGCTTGTTGGATAGACGATGCAATTTTATTCTAGCACGAGGTAACTCAGAGAAATGGACATGTGATAAGGTTTCTTGTTTCTTTAATTCATTTAAATTGCCACCGGCTCAGCATGCATATTCTGGTGGTCATGCAATTCTCATGTCTCTACCAGGCGCTGTCTCACAGCCTGGGCTCCCCATTATTGTTTACGGCTCCTCAATGTTGGTATGTCCCAGCCTTCTTTGGAATGGGCAGGGGGCTCTGAGTGATTCTACGTTCAGGTTTGACCCTGCGGCTCAAAGTGTTTGGGCCACAAGGTGGCACTGCGCTCCTGTTCCTCGCACTAGGCAAGGTGCAGCAAGGAGCACTGAGATCATTTACACCTTACTTTTGTCCCACCCGCTTGAAGTTTTACCACAATAGTCAATCATGAAGTACTTGTGATGAGTATGAGCTTGTCACACTATATCAAATTTCTATGCCCAATCAATTTAGACAGCAGGAGGCAAGCCCTGCCCTGGCTCACAAGATCAGAGCCATTGTCTGCTTTTGATTCCTTCCAACTTACTGGCTTCTCTTTTCTGTGGGTGGGAGTCAACTTTGCGCAACCTACGTCAATGGGTTTCGATTACATTAACTGGTGCAAGGCTGTTTACTTGCAGACTCACTCCTCTCAAAAATGGACATAACATTAAGATAAGACTGAAGAAAGCCCAATTTTATGTAACCTTATGTGGTAGACTGCTATGAGGCCATTGGCAGCTGCTATAAGGTAATTAACAGGCATGATACTGGCTTCATAAAGTGCATTTCGCTTATGCTCTTACTGCCTTTTCTGTAAATTTAGGGTGATTAGTGTGGTCATTCTGTGCACCCAGTTGAAGTAAAGTGTAGTGTTCAAGTATTGTCCCGTTTTGGCTTTAAAATCTTGGTCACCCTATGCTGAAGGCAAGGACGAGCAGCCAAGGATGAGGGATGAGAAGAGACATGTGTATCCTGCCGTTGATTCTCACTGACTATTAGTATGTTTGGGGTGAGCCCGGCCGTTTCCGGCGTAGGGACTGTGACTCCTGAAGTGACTTTTGAGTGGCTTGGCATTGCCGGCAGTGTGGTGCCGGTAGAATAGACCGCGATAAACAGAGTTTACTCAGCGAGGGTGCTGTAAGGTGCTAAGGCCACTCGTTGGCATTGTGGCTACTTTGGCTGAACGGTGATAGAGCGTTTTGGTATGTTCTTTTAATTTGTTTCGGAAGTATTCGTTCGGTCTGGTCTTTCATATAACTATTTTCATACCTCAGTGTGCGGCTGGGACATGAGAAAGCAGAACGCCGTTTCAGTCCCCTAGTTGGGACAATTTTACGATGTAACATGGAAAAGTTTTCAAAGCGGGGGCCAGAACACTAGGTTTATGAGGGCAAACTTGTGCTGTTGGGTTACTTTTGCAGACATAGGCCATGGCTTATATCCTTGGCGCCGTTTGACCGAAGAGTCGGTCTTGTATTTATTGCATTGATCGAAGACTTCGCTGCTTGGTCAACAAGGTCCTTATGCCACCAGGGGTTATGCAGGTTTCCCTCTAAATGTCTTATTGATGAATGCTGCTACTTCTGACAGATGGAAAAACGGTTGTCGGTTCTGGCCGGGGCTCGGTGAGTATGGGTTTATTTTTCTCACCTCAGGGTTGAGACAGGTGATCAGGGCATGTGCATGATGGGTTGGACCTTTATTTTAATTGCACGTAGCAGCATTGTCGGGCGTTATCAAGACTACTGTTAGTTTAATAACTCTTGGTCTCTCACCTGGACTTCCTCCTCAATCTGCCAGTGCAGATATTTTTAATGTATGATTATACTATAGAATATCTTATTAGGATGGGCCCAGTGCAGTCATGCCATTGACTATTATGTGGTGACTGGAAATTGGGCCACGTCCAGTTCAAGCAGGGTGGGGCGAGTGCCTAACAGCTATATGTAACATTTAAGATTCGGCTGCAGGGCGAGCAAGGGATGCTTGGTCTGCACACAGGGTCGGGCGATTTCTTTGTGGGTTTGCTTTGCAGGCTACCCTGTGCCCAGGTTTTAACAGACTAGGATACGCAGCAACATTTGTGGCAGGTATGCGGCAAAAGATGGGTCTTACGATACATCTATACCTGGTTTAGTATCCAGGCTACGGAGTGGCTGTGTGACACTCTGGTGTTGGAAGTGGTCAGCTGGTTGGCAGGCCTTCTAGATGTGGGTTTCTAGCTCAGGCATGTCCAAGTAAGGGTTCAAGTGCCAGAAGTCGGCCCTGGGACACAATTTCACAGGCCTGTGGAGCGGCAGAACAGAAAGTGGCTTGTTTTCGACCTCTTGGTCACAGGTTCAGATCCTGGTAGGTCCGCTTAACATTTCATCCTTCTGAGGTCAATCAAACGAGTACCATGGAGTTGAGTAACAATAAACATGTTATGCAGCGCCAAGATACCATGGGGGGAATGTGTTCCCAATTACAGTCAGAAACGGAAATTGTTAATGAATTTGGTGAATGCAGTGGGCTCACTCAGCAGTGTAGTAAGCAAGAGTTTAGCACAAATTCCATAGGCCTCAAGGGTGGCGCAGGCAACAAGTTTGACACAGCCAAAACAAAGCAGGGCACTCGGTGTCAGATGCACAATAGACAGACACCATTGAGTGACACCATGAGAGACAGACACCATAGAGTGACACCATTCGATTGCCGCCACAGTTTAACACGAAAATTGCCTGCGCTAATGTCTAGTCGATCCCGCTCAGTAGGTGCACTCTGTAATCAAGGACATGTTACAGGCTGCTGCTGCAGTTAAGCTATATTCGCCCACCGTATAGCCATGGCAGCCTGGCGAGTTGGGGAAGTTGTCACCTTACGAGTGCGCTGTGGTTTAAAAAGTTGGGGAAACACTGGATTGGAGCACAAGGGGCAACTATGTATTAATGAACACTAGGCATTCCCAGTATTGAAGAAAGGGCAGGTATCTGTACATACTGTTCCCCTCCTGTTCCCACTGACTTGTCTGCTCCTTGGTACACATTAGCAGAAGTTTGGGAGAGCCAGACCTAACCTAAGTGTACTGGCTTAAGTTTGTGGGACAGTTCCAAATTTTGTCACATTCACGGAACGTGTGGAAACTTTCTATAACCTGTGCATAGTTACAGGCCAAGGAATGGCGCATGGCCCCCGGGTGCTGGGAACAGTTTTCTTGGATGGCATGCTTTGCAGATGTTTGTCGCAAGAATTTGGGGCAGGTTAGCATCCCCACCTTGTCTCTGCGGGTTTAATGTGTCTTGCGGGTCATTCTGATCAAGTAAGAGCCATTATCGATTGGTATAGCTGGACATATGGAATGCCAGGCAAGAATCCAGGGGATTATAGAGCAAGTGTTGCCTGTTCTGGGCCTAGTATATGCTGGCGTGAGTAGCAATGGTAGCCGCCAGTTCAATCTTGCAGCATTCTGAATTCAAGAGAATAGGCATTTCCTTAAGGGTGAAGTAGGCCCCATACAGGGCTGAGAGGAAACATTCACCTAGGCTAACCTGGACTGGGCAAACGAGTAAGGTCCGGGTGGGATTGAGCACTGCAAGTGTTGGCAGTCCTGGCTAAGGAGGGAGCTAAAGCCCAACGGCCGGGTTTCAGCTTTAGCATCAGGGGCCTCTCGAAGGCGAGGGTTCAAGCCCCCACCAGAGGCGACATGGCAAGGTTTACTACACACTCCAGTGGGTTGCCTGTTTAACTGTGTGCCATGACCCAATTAGTGCTTTCAGGAAACAGTTCTTAAAAACATTCAGCATTCCCACAAATTAAAGAAAGGCAGTTATCTGTACATAATTATCAGGAGTGGGTCAAATACAACGGTTATCCAGCATCATTCAGGCTACGTGAGCACGCGTGCTTCACAAATAGTCAATTATGTTATGCTCCAACAAGCACGATTTACAGGAAACTGTAAGATTGGTAGTAAGGTGGGTTAGAGATCTCTTGACTTAGGCCTGCACTGGCACATCTTGTCAAGAATTGCCTGGGCAAAGGGACGGCACTCCTGCCTGGCAACTTGTAAAAAAAAAACTCCACTCTAAGGCGGATGCACACGCAGAGTCACAGAAGACGAACAATCTTTTAAACGGTCGACACAATTTTGTTCATTATGGGTTTATCAAGAAACTTGTCCGTGCAATTGTATTACTTATTTCAACAGAAATGGTAGATAAGCCAAATGTGGCTGCAGCTTGGCAGGTTGAGTAAGTTTGTCAGTATACAAAGTGTTTTGGTGTTCCATATGTTTTGGGTATCTCAGGGTTACAGCGCATGGACTGCAATTCACTGGTCATGTGACAGGCCCACAAGGAAAGGGAGAGTAGGGGAGGTACTATACTCCTCACCATCCCAGTTGCTTTATAAAATGGTGTTGTCCTTCAACAGTATGGTAAGATGTGGCGGGAGCACAAATGCCGACAATTACCAGTATATTTGGCATTCTTTTTTCAGAAAGGACAGGTATATTTGCTCATGTTTTACTCCCTGTCCTCAGATCCAAATACATTGGCTAACCTTTTGGCACTCTGGTATACCATAGCAAAAGTTGTTACGCGATACATATGCTGGGTTGTGAGACACCAGCATGGCGACACAGCATCTGTTATTGCAGTTGGACAGATGGGTTTGCAGGCACTAAGGAAATGGTGATCCACCCTCGTCTTGGTTTAGGTGAAGTGGCACAACGAGCGTTCTTGTAGGGCATGAGACAGCTTAAACTTGCTTCATGTTTACATGTTCGCTGGCTGGCACAGCACTTGGTCATCAGTCTGTACCCTCGTACAGTGTGGAGATCCCGCAAGTCTTAATAGTTATTCTAAGGGAGGGACTGCCCTGGTGATGCACAATAGGCAAGTACCCACTGGTACTGGATTATGACACTACAATGGCCCAATTGGAGGTATAAATACTTCGGTTGGGGGGCAAACCTACTGGCCATATAACGGGGAATTACTTTCATATAACCTGGGTACAACAGGATGCTTCAATTTTAGTTGGAGACTGCCTGCTTTAGCTGGTGAGCCAGGTGGGGTAGGAGTGGTTGCCAGGTTATAAAAGGTGCAGGGTTCTCGAAGGTGTGCGACAGGATAAGAAGCTGAACACTGTAAAGATGAGTGTGGGTTAACTGAGCACAAATATTTCCTTATCTGCTGACAATGTCATTTCTGAACAAAGGGCTGTCACCACCACTGGGTTGGAATATGGGATTGGAGCAAAGATGCTGCCAAATTCCAAAACCATTTTGCTGTCAACTTTATGGCAGGGCAAGTTAATTGCTCATAGGTTTTACTCCACGTCTTCAAAGCCTACAGCATTGGAAACCTTTTGACACCCTGGTATACCTTGAGCATAAGCTGTATATGGGCTGCATACGCTGGGGTGGGGGACATCAACAGAGGGTTGCAGCATCAAATGATCTCAGCCAGACTGAGGGGTTTTGCAGGTTATAAGGTCATGAAACAGAGCTGAATTTCAGGGGCACCTTTTAGGATCTCAGGTCTCATCGACTGTGGACAGATCTACCTTGTTTGGTTTAGGTGAGTAGGTCACCTGGCATCCTCATAAGGACATGAGACAGCTTATTGCGAGACATGTCACACGACTCCGAGGATGAGAGGGCTAGGCCTAGGTGCTGGCAGCACTTGGTTCCCATTTCGAATCCTCAAGTGGGGAACCGCAAAGCAGGGGGGTAAACAAGGGCTTAGTGCCAAGTACAAGCCACCAAGCTAGAGGGCTTGGGTCAGCAGTTATATAAAACCTATTAGAAGGGCGTGTTAAGGAGGCGGGCCTCTTCTGTGCAAACTCCACTGTGTACCCGGATAGGGATGGGGCACGCCAGGAATACCTGCAGAAAAAGCCGGTGATGGGCCATCTATGCTGGGAGGGGTCACCAGTTTGGCGTCACAGCATCTGTAGTTCACAGTCAGACAAAGGGGTGGTGCAGGCAAGAGGACAGGAGATGCAGTAGTATTTTTAGAGTCCCCTTAAGAGACCTCAGGACCCACCACTCTGAAATTAGATCCACCTTTGCCTCCTCAGGTGGGGAGGTCCACCTGGTGTCCCAGGAAGGCATGACAACCCTTTCGGGGGCAGAAGCTGGTTATTAGTTTGTACCCTTTTTAGGTCTCGCCTGGGGAAAGCAGCGCATGCTCTGGTCTCGCAATTGCGAGTACCTTTTGTAATCGATTCTGCCGAGGGCTTTTCATGCACGCGCCTGCATGGACAAACATGGCTGCTCTTGCCATTTGTCCATAGCAGACAGCATGCACGTGTCCGTAGGGACTGTGGACAGTGCCACGCCATTTTGTTGCCATAGCAACAAAAATGACGCTTCGCATGGTTTTTTTTTAATGTCAGTCCCCCCGGGCCACAAGCAGGCATCCACTTCTGTCTATTTGCTGCGATCAGCTGTCCTGACAGAAGTGTATGCCTGCTTGTGCCCTGGGGGAACTGCAGGACAGCTGATCGCAGAGGTGTGTCTCGCTTCACCAATTTACGCCTTTATTCCCTGTCACAATATCTTATTTATGAGTAATATCCATGAAAACCATATTTGCAGATAAGCTGCGAGTAATATGTTGCTTATTAGAAATGTTTATGGGAGATGCCTGGGGTCATGACCTCATCATTAACTAATTGAACATGAGTCACGGCCCCGACACTACTGCACATCAGACGGTTCAATGCTTGAGACTGCCCCAGTGGTTTTAGCATCTGTATATCTCCGCCGCCGGTGTGCTGCCCGACCGAGCTAACTCACGGAGCCATTTCAGCCCAGATGTCACGTAATGACACTGCCATTCGTTCCTGCAGCCACACAGAGCAACGTGGGTGTTAATTCTTTCATTAGTCACCCGGTGTCCTGCCTTCTCACAGACGCACAAGTGTGTGTGTGTTTTAGTACTTGCTGTGTCAAATACAGAACAGTCCATTTCAACGGCAGCCATCAGAAACTAGATGACGGATTATCTGTGCTTCAAAATTAGATGTTCACTCATTCGTGTACTGGAAGATGGGTTCAGAGATCACAGACTAACGTGATTATTAGTAATATTAACAATATTAATGCTTTGATATCGCAGTCAACTATAGTAATATATATATATCTATATATATATACATATATATTCACTGAAAAAACCATAGGTTTCATGCACGTTATAGTTAGGAATTCCCATTTAAAAAACCTTTGAAATTCACTGAAAAAACCAAAGGTTTCAGGGGCGTTATAGTTAGGAATTGGCATTTAAAAAACCTTTGAAATTCACTGAAAAAACCATAGGTTTCATGCGTGTTATAGTTAGGAATAGGCATTTAAAAAACCTTAGAAATTCACTGAAAAAACCATAGGTTTCAGGGGCGTTATAGTTAGCTGGATATTTCCCTCGTACAAAACCCTAGAAATTCCCCTGTTATAGTTAGTTCAGCTAACTATAACTCGCGCCACCGCAATGCACTGCTGATGATGTCACATATTACATCACTCATGACATGGTCAGTGACATCACTGATGACATCACTGATGACATCTCAAATGACATCACTGATGACATCACTGATGATGTCATCCATTGAGTATGTGTTTCTGAATAGTTTTAATATGTTTAATATATATAGGGAAAGGCCTGTTGAAGAATAAGTGGGTGTACAAGTGTGTGAATGGGTGATTTTCTAGGTACGTAACTGACTCTATAAGTGAGTCATTAAATGTATCTTACTGCAGACTAGTGACTCAACTGTGTGAATGTCTGTATCTGACTATCTGTTGGTGTATAAACGGCTGCATGGTTTTGTGAATAGCAATATGAGTGTCTCTATGGGTTATTGATTGGTTGTCTGAGTATCTGTATGGGTGCCTGAGTGTATGTGTGGGTGGGGTGTGTGTGACTCTGTGCATAGATGTGTGAGTGGGTGATTCTATGGGTGCATGGTTTTAAGAGTGCAACTGTGATGGAATGTATGGTTGGGTGAGTGTATGTAAGGGTGTGTTAGTGATTGAATGTATATCTCAGTTGTACATGTGACAGTAACTACATATGTGAAACACGGTGTATATGTGTATAAGAGTAAATAACTATCTATATGTGAGAGTGTGTGATTGCGGGACTGGCTGTTTGGATGAGTTTGTGCTTGTACTAGTAATTGAATAAGAGTGTCAAAATCTTTTAGTATTTTTATGAGTAAGTGAACTTGAGTGTGTTTAACTGTATAGGTGAGTCAATTGGACTGGTTTAATTATTTGCACAACTGACTAGGTGTGTCAGTACCTCAATGGATGATTGGCAGTGTGTGAGTGTCTATATATCTGTATAAATGCATATGATAGTCTTGTACGGAGGGACTGTAAGTATGAGTGACTGTACAGGTGAGTGAGTGGAGGTGCATGTAGACCTAAGAGTCAATGAGTGGGAATGTAGTTATTGGTATTGGAGTATCTATGGTCTTCAAAATGGCCGTCTGAAATTTTGAGTTGGTGTATCAAAAGTTATATTAGTGTGTGAGAAGGTGTACTAATTTATCACATAGATGACGTCATCAGTGATGTCATCAGTGATGTCATTTGAGATGTAATCAGTGATGTCATCAGTGATGTCACTGACTATGTCATGAGTGATGTAATATGTGACGTCATCAGCAGTGCATTTCGGGGGCGCGAGTTATAGTTAGCTGAACTAACTATAACATGGGAATTTCTAGGGTTTTGTACGAGGGAAATGTCCAGCTAACTATAACGCCCCTGAAACCTATGGTTTTTTCAGTGAATTTCTAAGGTTTTTTTAAATGCCACTTCCTAACTATAACATGCATGAAACCTATGGTTTTTTCAGTGAATTTCAAAGGTTTTTTAAATGCCAATTCCTAACTATAACGCCCCTGAAACCTTTGGTTTTTTCACTGAATTTCAAAGGTTTTTTAAATGCCAATTCCTAACTATAACGTGCATGAAACCTATGGTTTTTTTAGTGAATTTCAAAGGTTTTTTAAATGCTAATTCCTATCTATAACTTATCTCTAAAGATATCATGTTTAATGATTTTGATTGGATTTCTATATTTTTCAAATTCAGTGTGTCAATTTCATTAATTATTTTTTTTTTAAATACTTTTTTATCACCATTTTTTAAACATATTTCTTCAATTAATTCTTTTAAAAATTAAAAAATAATATTTGAACCTAATGGGTTTTTCAAACATATTTTTTTATATTTTTCAAAATATTTTTTAAATATGAGTGCAAAACTTTAATTTAGATATATATTTTTTCAATGTTTTTGGATCCGCGCACCCTAAGCGCACCGTTCACGATCCGTACGCGATAGCATCCGCGCATGGTATGCGTTGGGTAGGTATTTAGTGCGCGATCGCTATGCGACCGGTACGCGACTCCCAGCCTATACGCGATACGTTCGATGTACGTAACGCAACGTCTACGCGCTTCTGCGATGCATCATATGCGTCCGTGACGCGATAGGTCCGCTGATCCCGCGAAGTATTTAACATTTAAAAAAACATATTTATGTATTGCATGTGAATATTAATTGAAGACAAACTCTAAACTAGTCTTAAAACTAACATATTTTGACATCTAATCCTATATTTCTTTTTAATTCAATTCCGCGGATGCGCGCTAGGCGCGTGCTGCGTAAGCGCACGGTGCGCGGATTCCATGTGACCTGCAAAAAAAGAGATTTGATTGGTTCATTACACTTCCTCTTCTAACTATTGAAAGACCCCACCCATTTCAATCATTCTTCTTTGAGCTTCTTTGGAGAACCATCTCTTTGGAGAGAAGAAGATTTTTTTAGACTAAGTATGCACTTAGTTCTAACTGTCTGCAACCAAAAATGGCTTCAGGGCAGCAGGCATCCCCTGCATCACCTCAAACCTCTGAGGATGAATTTTTGCCGGAGGAACCACAGAAAAAACGTTTTGCTTCAGTGGTGTGGGAATTTTTTACTTTTCCCGAAGGACAGAATAAGACCAATGCCACCTTGGTCACATGTAAGATTTGCAAAAGAGTCTTATCGAGAGGGGATCCTACCAAGAAATACTCTTGCGGCACGGCAAGTATGATGAAGCACAGGAGGAGCCTTCATCCAAACAATCTTGCACGTGAAGAGTGCCAACAGATGAGAGACACTCCTGCTCCTGCGCCATCCACCTCATCGTAGCCGAGTACTTCAAGAGTGCATCCCTCAGACCAAACCTTGGACATCCGTCCTCAATTTCAATTTTTAAAAGTGCTCAGCACTAAGTGCAATAAGACTTTGTGCTATGGCGAGCAGTCAATCGACCTCATCTGCCGCTGGCAGGAAAGTCATATTTGTTAGGTTTTTTTTCTTTTTTTTTTACTGTTCCCTGAAGTTCATTGTTTGGTTTCTCCTGGTTTTTTTTTCAGAAAAAACAAAAAAATCACAAAATTGTTCAGAACCCCCCCCAAAAAACATAAAAGAAGAAAGAAGAAAAAAAAAAAGTTCTTGTAAGAACTAACTTTTCTGGTTTAAAAAAAGAGCTAAATTTATTTGTTAGTGTGTGAAAGTTTAGATGAATGTATGTGTAGTACGTAATTGACTGAATTAATGCATTAGTAGCGTATGGTGAATGTATAAGTGCAGAACTATAAGGAAGTGCTGCAGCATCACACAGTAACCTCTTTAATTGTAGTGTGCTGTAGTACTTCCGAAGCACAGGGATGCAACATATGTACATAAATATGTTGCAAATCTATGCTTCTCTCTGCACGGCTGCTTAAACTGCAGCCATGTGGTGACACAGGCACCCTTGCACAATAGTGCAAGGATATCTGTGTCATGTGCTGTTTGTTTTTCTACAGGAAGACACACCTTCCTGTACAAAAACAATGAGAAAATGCATTTTTCTCCTTCAATGTATGCTGAACATTTCAGCATGCATTGAAGATATAAAAATGTGGAGAAATTAAAACAACTCTCTTTGTTGTGCTTTCCTACAACAATTGAAGAATGGTGCACCATTCACACACATATCGAGATTTACAATTTCTAATAAATCTAGACATGTGTCTTGTTCTATGAGTATTAACCTCTTTAGTGCCCATGACGAGCTGGACTCGTCATGGGCCGCGGTTGCGCTGTGCCCATGACGAGTCCAGCTCGTCATAAACCCCGCCCGCTAATGCAACGGCCGGCACAGAGCGGGGAAAGGGGCGGGCACTGAAGGGGTTAAGTGCAATCATGCACAACAACACTTATAGAACACCCTTTCAACCGAAAGTGGTCTGCATGATGAGGTTATATTTTCATGGAGTATAAAAAGTGCACAGAGTGCCTTTTCCTCTCTTTGAAAATATGAAAGAGTATCTTACACAATAACTATGTTACAAAAAGTGACATATTTCCGTTTTCAAATTTCCTTGCGAATGATAGAAGGTAAGCACAAAATTTTGACTGCAAAGATGTTCAAAGAAGAATGATTGAAATGATTGCGGTCCTTTAACAGCTAAAAAGATGAAATATTATGAACCCCTCAAATCTCTATTTTTGCAGGTCACTTGATATCTGATTATGGTCAGATTTCAAAACTACATAAACAAAGTGTTTTAAGAAACGTTCTTCAACTTTGTAGATTCTTGCAGGCCTCTTCATTCTGCATATTGAGACTTAGTTAAACTTACCTTTATAGTAATAGGAATAAAACATTTTATTCATTTTTGCCTATTTTTCATTAAAATATAAATTCTTAAAAATTGCTCATTTTAAAATTTGGATCTGTGATAGAAAATAAAATAAAAATTATAACATATAATAATACATTTTTTACAACACAACATAATTTCCACAAAGTAATTGTTTTGCCTTTTTGCTGTTCTCAGAATGTATTGAATTTCACTCGAAATAGTGATTTCAATGGTACTCATCACTTAACAGCGGGCAAAAAAAAAACAATCAGAAAGATTGTTAAAAAAAAAACAACATACTATTCTCAGTAAAATACCAGAAAATACAAATCATACATATATGAAATGCTTACAGATTACAAAATTTTATAACTTTAACTTATAAAAACTGTAAATGTTGCCACATTAAAATAATCACTGAATAAATGACCACCAAAAAGTCCATAATTCAAAAATATATCTTTCCTTGAGGCCAAATGGTATTTTTACACTTCTTCTTTATGTAAACTGTCCAATGGTAGTTCTGTTAAATTATAATAATAAATTCCTCAGAGAGTGAATTAGCTTCCTAAAACTTTGGCTTCAAAAATATTAGGTAGGAATTTTGTAATTCCCTAGGCAAACGTTGTTTGAAAACCAACTGGGCATCATTACAAAGTGTCCAGCCTTTGTCACATTTTAGATAGGCAGTGTAATGTCCAGATGTGGTGGAAGGACCATCATGGAAAATTATTGCAATTGCTACAAAAGTCCTTCCTGATATTGATATTTGTGCTGCTACAAATTGTTTTATTAAAATATCCAATTTTCATCCATCAGCTGTACAACGTTGCATCATTAAAATTATGTATTTTCCATATTTTGTTAACAATAATGTGGATAACATTTCTGATTTACTTTGGCTACACTCCATGTTTTGAATTGCACCTTTATTGAAAGTCACTGATTTACAGTCTGGTAATGTTAAATACAGAAATCTCTCAGCGTCTACATTGGTGCTACATGTATACGTGCAATTTTCACAATGATGTTCCCATTTGTAAGAAAGGCCAAAAATATTTTCCATTTCTACACCTTCATTTTCAAAAATGGTAAGCATATACATTAAAAATTCCTGAACATCTTGTTGGATATTTTGTGTAAATTGTGTAGAACCAGAACACACATCCAAAAGACTACGAACATCTGAAACAGATTGTATTTTACTTCTATATGTTGTCAATTTTTCATAAACAGAGTGCAACAGAGAACAAAATCTTTTTTGCCGATTCTCCATAATTTGCTCTTGCAAATCTTCAAGATAAAAAAAAACATTGACCACTACATTAGCATAGCAGTTGACACCATAACTATTTTCACATTGAAAACCAACAATCTCTTCAACAGTGTCCAATTTCTGTTTACCTGCAATCACAACATTATCTTGTTCTTTTCTTTTCTTGATACCTTCAGAACAGATATTCTCTAACCTTCTTTTTCGACCAACCACACGCTTTTCAAATACAGGATATTGACCTAAATTTGGAGCATACACCCTTCTTAACCTATTATACTCTTTTACACAGTTTGCATCTGCAGTAACCTTTGTCTCATCAAAATCAATCAAAAACAAACCAGATAATGTTCTGACTCGCGACAAAGCAACAAATGCCATGCCCTCTTTAAATACAGTAGATCCAATGTTCACCAATGCACTGTCTACACTTAACCCTTGAGATTTATGAATAGTCACTGCATATGCCAGAGAAAATAGAAATAGTTTCCTACGGACATATAAATCTTTAACAAGCAAAAAACGAACTGAACAACGACCAATTTCTTTAACTTCATCAATCTGATCAAATTTAATTTTAAAAAATTCAATTCCTTCTTTTTCTGATAATTCACAAAATCCACCACTTTGCCCATTGCACCATTAACTAAATCTTTCTCTACATCCAAATTACGCCTTAAAATTACCCGACAGTTTACACACACATAAAGTGTCTTTTCCAAACCAGCAGTTTTAGATTTTCTAAACAATCTAGTTTTGATCTCAACTTACCCGTTAAAATAATAGTGATTCCTTCATGTAGTATTTTATCGATGGCTTCCATTTTGACAATTTCTTCATTTTCCAATTTTAATAATTCTTCGTTGAATATTGAACACTCACGCAGTGTTGGCATTAAGCAAATCACTGACTTATTTTTAGCAATTTCCACGTACACTTTTGCAGCAACTGCATTTTCATTTGGAAAGACATTGCAAAGTAATCGACTCTCCAAAGCTTCTTTCCCTTTTTTTGAAAGAATTCCAATTCTTATATCTTGAAGAATACTTCCATATTCAGCATCATTTGCCTGTCGCATATTTGTTGTCAGTTCTTTGTATTCAAAATTACTCCAAATGTTTACATTACCAACACTGCCAAGAGACTTTCTAGTATCTTCATGGGCAAGTGTTTTAAATACCGGTTGTCCTTTTACCGGTGTCAGTTGCAGTAGATCTCCAAAAACTATGACGTGTTTTCCTCCAAATAACATGTCATACTCTGTTTTAAGAATTTGCTGCATTCTTAAATGCACAAAGGCAAGCATCAAGTTTGAAACCATGCTCACCTCATCAATAATGAGAAGTTTAATTTTCTTCAGCACTCTTGAAACTTCACAACAAGCTTCTCCAGATAGCTTGTGGTATTCCAATTTGTTCTCATGCTCTACTGGCAGCATTAGTAAACAATGTAAAGTAATTCCTTTAATGTTATGTGCTGCCAACCCAGTTGGAGCAGTGACAACACAAGACAAATGCGACTCAGTTGTTGTCTGCAGATAAATTGTAATTACTTTAATTAAGAAACTCTTTCCTGTTCCAGCTTGACCACTCACATACATTCGGATAGGTTGAAATGATGTACATGAGCAGTCTTTCTTTTCATGAAGTAATCCATGGTAAATCTGCTCTTTCACTTGCTGATATATTTGTTTCTGTTCAACATTTAGTTGCTCTTTCAAGTTTCCTAACTGTATTGCATCTTCTTGTGCTTGATACATTGCTGTTTCCACCTCATTCATTGCAATCGCTGCTTCATTTTCAACAATTGGTTGTCCAAGTGGATCTTGACTCAGTGCAGCAGAACTTTGACTGTCTTGAGAACTGTCTCTAGTAATCTCAGCTGCAATTGTAGCTTCTTGCTCAATTTCATCATTCAACATTTTCACATAATTTGCAAAAGCACTGCATTGTATGCTATCTTTACAAGCATTAAATGAATCTTCATAGCTGGGAAAATCTCCAAGTAATTCCAGTTCAGAACGCCATGGTTTGAACATTTGCAAAAGGGCTAAATAGTAAAATTCCCTTTTGTCAGCAGTGTCGCAACTCAGTTTTCTGTGATTAATTAAATTTCCTTTCCTTTGTTTCACCAGACATCCTTCAGAACCAATCACTCCATATTTTCCATCGTTGATGTTCTCTGTAATATTCCGTTTGAAAGTGTAGTTTTGCAACACTTCATAGAGACACATGTTCTCAAGATGATGACTTCTCTTTGGATAGTATGTGTCCAACATATTGGTTTTCAAAATATCTGTACTTTCAGGGTCATTTTCTGCTAAATATTCAATTTCTTGAACAGATTTCAGTACCCGATTTCGCATTCCTGCAAGAACTAGACTCACCCAAATGATTCTTCTACTTTTGGAATATAGACTTGCAGATGATAACCGATCTGAACATTCATATGCTCCAATTTCACGATGCGATAACATTTTCAAACTGAAACTGTATAATTTCTTACATAGAGTCTTCTCGTGAGAAATCTCTTCCCACATTTCTTTCAATTCAGTCTTTTCTGATTTAGTAATGTAATACGTTACATATCGAGCAACAGCAATAGAATTGTCCGCAATATACTGAATATCCATATTAGCGTTCCACATGGATAAAATAACTGGGTTGTAGTCATTTATGTATTTTGATTCTTCGCTTCTTCTTAAGTTGTAGGTGTTTTTCTGAGACTTTCTTGTGATGGTATGTCGTACAGCTGACATAAAACTGTTCACTCTTCCTTTGGCTAATACAGGACGTGGAAATCCAAAACGACATTTGGTATAGAACTTATCCTTTGACTTGTACTTTCGTCGACAGTATTTTCCATACCTGTAGCTTTGAAATCGTAAGACTTGTTGTTTTAAGTTTTTCTCTTCTCTGCTATTTGGAAGAGCACATGTAGCATCATTTTCAATGAAAGACAAAACAGTTTAAACTTAATCTGTTCCAAATTTGGGGGCGTCCTTGACCCATAACAACATATGTTTGTGAGGAGCACCTCTTGCTTGATACTCCTTTCTCCAAAAGAAATCCACAACTTCTCCAAGAGGAGGATTCTTTTTATTGCAGATGAAAGACATCATAGCTTCAAATCTATGATTGAAATATCTGCATACATTGACAGGATCCAAAGAGCACAATTCTCCAGGTGTCTTGTATTCAATATTATTTATATTGGAATTTGCCTCTCGAAGAAATTCAAGTAAATCATCCCAAGCATACTCAGCACAGCTTAGTGTAATAAACCATGTAGGAGTTCCCAAGTTCTGTAGCATGCATTTCAGTTCTCCATGTCGACGGTACCAATATTCATTAGTCCCACGCTGACATGCCATCAGATTAATCAACTGAGATTCTAAATGATCATCTCTCTGATGCACTTTATCCATAAAATCCTTTGCAGTTACATTTTGCAGATGCATTACAGTTTTTAAAATGTGATTTACTGCATATGAAAGTCCAGACAAGTCACTTTCAAACAGAAACATATAAGGGATACATTGTCGAAATCTTGGATCTTCTGCATATAATCTTGTTGTCCGATATTCAGATGCAGGAACCTGCACAGGACGTTCATCATATCGTCCACCTTTTCCTGTTGGAAACAACTGCGGGAAACAACGAGCTTCAAAACTCTCTTCCCATACACTCATGGGACTTCCTGTTGCTTTTTTTATTTGAAACAACTCAATTGTATTTCCCATCACCTCTTTGGAATGAAGTGGATGTACACTGTAATGTTCATAGATCTCTTCACATCTGGACATGTCCACTTTTTCAATTTGTCCACTTAATGTTTCACTATCTTCTGCTAAATCTATTTCTTCTTCTCCAACAAACACATTTCTATAGTACTCATTATTTTTTATCAGATACAATGATGCCTTTTGCACTTTTCTAACATCCACTAACTTTTGCCAGATTTTCTTATTCTTAGTAGGAACACCATTAACTAGAATGACTAGTGGCTAATTTTCTGCATGATCTACACCAATAGTTTAAACATTTTTCCTTTAATCTAATGGTAAATACACAACTCTTCCTTTCAATCCTCTTTGCAACTCTGATGGAGGTAATTTACTTGTTTTGGGCTCCATACGAACAATAGCCTGAAATGGGTGAACACATTGTATCAGAATAGACTCATATGTATTTAAATCTATCAGCTCTGGAGGAATAGCAACCAACTCTAGATTATTATGAACAGCTCTAGCAGGCAATTTATTCTCTTCTAATTTATTATAACAATATTTGCTAATACGCTGCTCACATCCCAAATCAAAACAATCCTCTACCAACAAATAAGTTGCAAATTCCATCCACTTATCATTATCTTCTATTTCACTTTTTAAATACAGATTGACACCCCTAGTCTGATTTTTATAGTGACTTTGCCGACAACAAATACAAGAAACATTTGGTCTTTCACCTGAAATTACCTTAAACTTTGTCATCTCATCCTCAAATGTTTCTGTAATTACAGGTTCTACATTGTCTTCAACATTTTGTTCTGCTAATGTGTCAGTTTCTTCACTCTCTTGCTGAGGCCCAAAGTAACAAAACTCAATATCCTCACAGACCTGCTTCACATCTGAAACTGACCAACGCAAAAGAGCACTGTTCAACTCACTTAACTTTAGTGCTGGACTTTTTGCATAATACAACCTTCTCACTAACGTCCTTATTTGAGTATGATGTACTGCCAGCATTCTGAAATGGTGAAAAACATTTTCACAAACTTTCCTAGAAAGACAAGCCAGAGAATGACCTTGCAAACCAGTATGTTTTCTCACTCTGCAGGGTCTAGTCCTTGCAACAGCTTAATCTTTTGTTTTACACTTTTTTTAGTATAGACTCGTAAAAAACTACATAATTTTTCAATAGATTCCTGTCGTACACTACAAACACTACTGCAATCCCAAGTGTACACAGGGTTTTTAGCACGTCTCCCTAAAACTTCATCAGCTATCACTTCTTCTGCATTTCTTTCAACCATTTTCTCTTTCTCCATTGGACAACCATCACTAACATCATAACCTCTACCACTGGTGTCAACTGCATACAATAATTTTTCACTTAGTGAATAACTCTCTTCATTAAACTCTGAACTAGAACTGTGTTTCCATTCTCACAAAAAAACATCACAATTTTTTTTTTATTAATAACTCTTTTCCTCCTACTTTTGGCCTTCATTACATATATAGATTTATCTAGTGATCGAATTCTGTTTAACAGTTTCCTTTTTACTTCAAAAGCCTTTTCCACAATGCTTTCAATATGCTTCTTCTTTTTATAAAATAAAGCTCTCTTTTATATTTCTTTACATTTCAGCACATTATGCACTACTCTCTTGTAAAATATTTTTTTGCGTAATTCTGATGTAACTGATTTTGTCTTCTTTTACCATACTTTATCTCCTTTGACTGAACATTTGCTTTTTTACTTTTCCTCTTATTTTGATTTTTTTTCTTACTTAAAAAATTATTTGAATTTGCAGCATTCTCTACATTCTGTTTGCTCCTACAAACATTTTTAATAAATTGCTTCATGATCTTACCAGAAGTATTCTTTCCTTTTAGCCACATTTTTTTTTTCATTCAATACTTGTGGTTGATGTTTCTTCAAATAATCCTCCTGTCTCTGTTCTTTTCTTTTTTTTTTTTTTCTGGCATACTTTCTCGATTTTAACGTTGAAAAACAGTATCTGTAAAAAAGAGTCACAAATAAATGTATATTAATAACTTTCAAATTTACAATATTCTATTACTGTACAAACACATTTTATATAAAAACAGACTAAAAAACTATAGCCCTGAACCACAAGTGTGACGATGATTAAAACACTACATACATAATGCATACTACTTTGAAGCAGTACATTCCCTAAAGCCTACCTCACTAAAAGACTTCATGCAAACTAACTGAATGATTACAGTACTAAAAAGAGACACACTGGGTGAGTAACAGGGTGTTTGCTAGAAGTGTATGAATACTAACTGGGGAATTGAAGCTGCAAAAGACAACTGTGTAGCTCATTAGAAAACTGAATGCATACTGGATAGGCATTTAAAGCAGTCCATGTGCTAAGGCCCGGCTCACTGCATGAGTACTTGGGTACTGACTAAATGATTAGACTACAGCCAGGAGACTGCCTGGATGAATTTATAACTGGTTGACTTTTCGCACAGGGAATGAATTAGTACTTGGTACTAAAAAGGTCACTAAAAGACTGCAAAGGAAGTGACAAGATGTTTGCTGGACTATATGGATATTGACTCGGGAATTGAAAGTATAAAAGACAAATCTCTAGGTGGTTAAAAGACTGCATGCATAGTGCATAGGGGTTTGAAGCAGTCCATGTGCTAAGTCCTGACTCAGTGCATGAATACTTAGACTAACTGAATCATTAGAGTACTGGAAAGAGAGTGTCTTGGTGAATTTATAAATGTTTGGGTTTTGGCACAGTGAATGAATTACTACATGGTGCTGAATGGGTCACTAGAAGACTACAAAGAGAGTGATAGGGTGTTTCCTGGAAGTGTATGGAAACTGTCTAGAGAATTGAAGGTGTGAAAAACAACTGTGTATGTGGTTAGAGAACTACATGCATACTGCATGGTCATTTGAAGCAGTCTATTTGGTAATGAAAGGTTCACAACATAAGTACTTAGAAACTGACTAAATCATCAGACTACTTCTAGGACAGTGCCTGGGTAAAAATATTAAATTTTCAGTTCTGGGGCAGTAAAGACAATACTACATGGTACTGTACTTTAGTGTCAAAGCATGACTCATTTTATCAACGAATAAGCAAAGACTGGCTTCTAATGCTACTTAAACTTGACAACATGACAGGTTTCAAAACAGTTTTCTGTCAGCAAATGCACAATGTTACCAAACGCTTCTCTGACAGTGGTTCCCAAATGCACACAGACTCACAGTGTGATTGTAGACAAACACCAATATCCCTAGGAGTTTACCAAAACTCATTCACTACAGTGGAAGTGATAAGGGAACTGCACACAATCTACATATTTCACGACTACACTCTAGTGTCAATGCCTGACTCATTTAATCAACACATAAGCAAAGACTGGCTTCTAATGCTACTAAAACTTGACAACATGACAGGTTTCAAAACAGTTTTCTGTCAGCAAATGCACGATGTTACCAAATGTTTCTCTGACAGTGATTCCCAAATGCACACAGACTCACAGTGTGATTCTAGACAAGCACCACTATTCCTAGGAGGTTACCAAAACTCATTCACTACAGTGGAAGAGGTCAGGGAACTGCACACAATCTACATATTTCACGACTACACTTTAGTGTCAATGCCTGACTCATTTAATCAACACATAAGCAAAGACTGGCTTGTAATACTACTAAAACTTGACAACATGACACGTTTCAAAACAGTTTTCTGTCAGCCAATGCACGATGTTACCAAACGCTTCTCTTACAGTGGTTCCCAAATGCACACAGACTCACAGTGTGATTCTAGACAAGCACCACTATCCCTAGGAGTTTACCAAAATTCATTCACTACAGTGGAAGAGGTAAGGGAACTGCACACAATCTACATATTTCACGACTACCCTTTAGTGTCAATGCCTGACTCATGGTAATATCGGAAAAGCATATCGTAATCGTATGGATATTTGCAAGCTGATGCTCAGCAACAACTAACCTGCATCATTATTCAATACATTAAGGCTGCTTAGTGTTTATGTTATAATCACGGTGATTGCATTTTAAACATAATGTTTACGTTCTAGCTGAAAGTATAAAATCTTCATGTGTTTGCAAAGATTTATGGGACATGTAGTATTGAAGAACTGATAGGAAACGTAAGGCGGAAACACGTGGACTAAAGGGATGTTATTCTTTAATTGGTTGCAACTATAGGCAAGATAATCGTAGCCACAGGTGTGATTGGCGCACAAGCTAGAGTTTAAATAGCGCGCGCAGCAGGAGCAAGTCAGTTTGACCAGTTAAATGAGAGACGGCACGGAACAGATATGAACAATGTTCAAAACAGCAGGTATACTGGATACTTTGGAACCTATATTTGTTTAACAGTATAGGATGGGTATGAAGGCAGTTAGTATAAGTTCAACATTTGGGGGTAGGGATGCTGGTATTTGATTTTTAGGTTACGTTAAATTGAGTGGGTGATGTTTAGTGTGCATTTGGCAATGCGGGTATAGTTCTGGCAGGTTTTACATCGAGGTGGAGAGGGGGAGGTTACCGCATTGAATTAACTCGTCACAGTGGCGGAAAGAGGTTGAGGGTTAGTTATTGTGTTGATCACTTAGCTAAAAGGATTGACTGTGTAGGTTACAGCATGCAATGTTGTAAATACTTTTACGAGTGATAATATGGATAATTAACATGGGTTTTATTCTTTTGTAACAGCTTCCCCTGATGAAGGGCAATTAAAGATGCCCGAAATGCATTGGGAATAAGATTTTTGCTGCAATTCATGAATTCAATGTCCTGACGCATTGTAGTAAGAGGCCTGGATGGGCACAACTATTTTGTGTGAAGCGTATGGATATTTGGACAACTTTATCATTATTAACCAAGTCAAGTTGGAAAACAAATGAATATTTAAAATAAACGAACAAAAATTTGAAAAGTTTGCAACATATTCTTTCTGAAGCAGTGCGAATGGGTCTGCAGCTTATTTAGGCTGCATTTTGTTGACTCATTTAATCAACACATAAGCAAAGACTGGGTTCTAATGCTACTACAACTTGACAACATGACAGGTTTCAAAACAGTTTTCTATCAGCAAATGCACGATGTTACCAAACGCTTCTCTGACAGTGGTTCCCAAATGCACACAGACTCACAGTGTGATTCTAGACAAGCACCACTATCCCTAGGAGTTTACCAAAACTCATTCACTACAGTGGAAGAGGTAAGGGAACTGCACACAATCAACATATTTCACGACTACCCTTTAGTGAAAATGCCTGACTCATTTAATCAACACATAAGCAAAGACTAAATTCTAATGCTTCTAAAACTTGACAACATGACAGTTTTCAAAACAGTTTTCTGTCAGCAAATGCACAATGTTACCAAACGCTTCTCTGACAGTGGTTCCCAAATGCACACAGACTCACAGTGTGATTCTAGACAAGCACCACTATCCCTAGGAGTTTACCAAAACTCATTCACTACTGTGGAAGGGGTAAGGGGACTGCACACAATCTACATATTTAAGTACAGCACATCAGTGTCAAGGCATGACTCATTTAATCAACATATAAGCAAAGACTGGCTTCTAAGGCTACTAAAACTTCACAACATGACAGATTTCAAAACAGTTTTCTGTCAGCAAAAGCGCGATGTTACCAAACGCTTCTCTGACAGTGATTTTCTTATACAGAATCTCTGCACTGTGCACCTGTCAGCAGAACCAAAGAATGGCAACGTTTCACTCTCATTTTCTACACATATACATGTAAACATCAAATCACATTCCTTCCCACATAAATTCAAAAGCAAACACACATTTCTATTGATTAAACATTTCAACCCTTTCCAAATGACATAAACTTCAACCCTTCCCCCAATCTGCCTTCTGCCCGATACCATAGAAACAGGTCATGGAACACTGTACTGAGCACACAGGTCACAAGTACAGCACACACAATGTTGATAATCAAAACAGCAAGTGTGCTTGACTTCTCAACATATCAGCTTATCATATATAATATTCCTTACAATCTGTTTTTGTTAACCAATAAGAATCAAGCGTTTAAAAAACAGAAACATGCACCCTACCTTTCAGTGTAGAAGGTTGTCAAACAACCAATGATTTCCTGTCTTTTTTCAAAATTGCATCTTAGCCACCATTTTAGAAACATCTTAGTTTCCAAGCTGCCATTTCATTTACAGAGACCATCTGAGTGCATCCAGACCTCCTTACAAGATGCTTACAGTGTGGATTGTGGGACACAGCTACATTTTCTGGAGCCAAAGGTATGCAGACAACAAAGGCATTCACAAAGACCTAGGTTTGCCAAATGTAGACATTAAATGGATTGGACAGAGAGGGTTAAAGTGGCACCAATTGATGCCATTGGTGAAATCCTTCATGCAAATCCAACACCCTGACCTCATAATAGTGCACTGTGGTGGCAATGACCTAGGCACTTTGACTGGGGTAGGTCTGGAAATGCTCATGAAGGACACCTTTGCACAACTGATTTCACTTTTCTCTAAAACTGCCTTTGTGCATTCTAACATATGCCAAAGGCAGAAATGGAACTGGTCAGATTATTTTTGTCCACAGATTGAGAAAGCTAGGAAACATGTGAATAAATCTTTTTCTGCTTTTCTCCGAGACTACAGAATGGGGTCCATTTACAATAACAATCTGCGCTTTCATATGCAAGAGATGTATAGGAGAGATGGAGTACACTTTACTGATGAAGGAAACAGAGTCTTCCTCAACAACTTTAGACTCTGTATAGGTACTTACTTATAAGTACCAAAAACTCTCAATGAACACAACGGCTCTTTTCAGAGCCACTCAAGAACAAAACACTTAAGCTTAATCTTTATCTGCCAACAATTTCATTTTTCCCTTGGATCCGCGAACCCACCGCGAGAGGATCCGTGCATCCAACGCGATAGGATGCGCACATCGTGCGCGCATTTCGCCGCTTTTTTTTTTAAAAAAAAAGGGGGGCCCCAGGGGGTCCTTCTGGGACCCCCTAAGCACCTCTAGAGGGTCAGAGTATTTCCACTCAGCCCCCTTTATATGTTTTACGCACTTATTCCCCTTGCTTCTTCAGCCTCGCTTCTACCGAAGCAGAAAATGGCGGCCAACAGTTCCTGGTTTCGAATTTAGAGAGACGCTCGACAGCCAATTAGCATTCAGCGCGCGATCGGGAGCGTGCGCGCTCCGTTCGGGGAGGGTGCGCTTACGGTGCGGGTACGGTCTGTGGATCCTCCGCGGCCATAGATATTACTAACATTTTTACCCTCATTTTCTCAGGAACTACTGAACAGATTCACATCAAATCTGCAGAAGGTAACAGTCCGAACTGAGGACCACCTTTTTGCCAAATTTGGTGTCATTCCATTCAGCGGTTCGGGCTTTAGCTGCGACAACAGATCCTATGGGAAATTGCATGGGCAAAACGCGTTTTGGGACCCCCCTTTTTTCTCGGCCCCCACTTTACAGATCACCGCAAAACTTTCAGGGTAGGAGCGGAGCGGAGCTGGCCAAAAGTTTGGAGAATTTTGCGAAGATTCGTCAACCGGCGCCAAAGATATTCCCAATAGAATGTTGCGGATTTCCTATGGAAAATAGGTCCTAACTATAACTATCTACTGGTGACCACCAGTAGATAAGATAGATAGATAGATAGATAGATAGATAGATAGATAGATAGATAGATAGATAGATAGATAGATAGATAGATAGATAGATAGATAGATAGATAGATAGATAGATAGATAGATAGATAGATAGATAGATAGATAGATAGATAGATAGATAGATAGATAGATAGATAGATAGATAGATAGATAGATAGATAGATAGATGGGTAGATGGATAGATGGATAGATGGATAGATGGATAGATGGATAGATGGATAGATAGATAGATAGATAGATAGATAGATAGATAGATAGATAGATAGATAGATAGATAGATAGATAGATAGATAGATAGATAGATAGATAGATAGATAGATAGATAGATAGATAGATAGATAGATAGATAGATAGATAGATAGATAGATAGATAGATAGATAGATAGATAGATGGATAGATGGATAGATGGATAGATGGATAGATAGATAGATAGATAGATAGATAGATAGATAGATAGATAGATAGATAGATAGATAGATAGATAGATAGATAGATAGATAGATAGATAGATAGATAGATAGATAGATAGATAGATAGATAGATAGATAGATAGATAGATAGATAGATAGATAGATAGATAGATAGATAGATAGATACACACGTAAATTCATGTTTTACGAAAAGTTTTTTACTTGATTTGTTTGACACCCCGCTATAGCGTGGAATAGCGCTATTCCCCCCAAAAACTACACATTTATATTTTTAGATTATACATTTCTCTGTATGTTATCAAGCTCAGATTCAGTTTTAGACCCACAACCTTGAAGTTAAGTAGATATTAAAACAAATACTGTAAGAAACCAACAGAAAACCTTCTATTCTAATCTCTGTCATCCGTGATTCATGTCACTTCTTACCAGCACCTGCAAGTAATCCATTTATGCAGTGTGCGCTACACTTAGGTGCCGATTATGATCCGGTAAAAAAATTCCCCGTACGACTCGTATCCGGTCTTTTTACCGTACGAATCGTACAAGTGCCGTACAAACTGCCAATTACGATTCGCATGGGAAAAAGTCCATACGAATCGCATTGGGAATTATTCCCCACACGTCCTCGGGTCGGAAAATGTGTCCGACACGTCCACGGACGATTTACCGTACAAATGTGAAAAGTGAAGTCCGACCGCGGAATTACGATCCATCCCGTGCGTCCGATGTTACAACCGTATGGAAAAAACACCGTCCGCACCGAACTCCTATAGCAACCATGGAGACATGTGCCCGCATACGCGCCGACCCCCCCCAGCCCCCGTACGTACGTGTTGAACCCCCCGTGTATGTACACCCATGTATGTGTCGAACCCCCTGTGTATGTACACCTGTGTACGTGTCGAACCCCCCCATGTACGTTCGAGTCGTACCCCCACCCGTGTATGTACATACACGGGGGGTACGACACGTACACGGGTGTACATACACGGGGGGTATGACACGTACACGGGTGTACATACACAGTTGGGGGTACGACTCGAACGTACACGGGTGTACATACATGGGGGTTCGACACGTACACGGGTGTACATACACGGGGGGGTTTGACACGTACACGGGTGTACATACACGGGGGGTACGACTCGAACGTACACGGGTGAACATACACGGGGGGTTCGACATGCACACGGGTGTACATACACGGGGGTACGACACGTACACGGGTATACATACACGGGTGGGGGTACGACTCGAACGTACATGGGTGTACACACACGGGGGGGTCGACACGTACACGGGTGTACATACACGGGGGGTACGACATGTACACGGGTGTACATACACGGGTGGGGGTACGACTCGAACGTACACGGGTGTACATACATGGGGGGTTCGACACGTACACGGGTGTACATACACGGGGAGGTACGACTCGAACGTACACGGGTGTACATACACGGGGGGTTCGACACGTACACGGGTGTACATACACGGGGGGTACGACTCGAACGTACACGGGTGTACATACACGGGGGGGTTTGACACGTACACGGGTGTACATACACGGGGGTTCGACACGTACACGGGTGTACATACACGGGGGTACGACACATACATGGGTGTACATACACGGGTGGGGTACGACTCGAATGTACACGGGTTTTCATACACGGGGGGGTTCGACACGTACACGGGTGTACATACACGGGGGGTTTGACACGTACACGGGTGTACATACACGGGGGTACGACACGTACACGGGTGTACATACACGGGTGGGGGTACGACTCGAACATACACGGGTGTACATACACGGGGGTTCGACACGTACACGGGTGTACATACACGGGGGGGTTCGACACGTACACGGGTGTACATACACGGGGGGTACGACTCGAATGTACACGGGTGTACATACACGGGGGGGTTCGACACGTACACGGGTGTACATACACGGGGGGTTCGACACGTACACGGGTGTACATACACGGGGGGTTCGACACGTACATGGGTGTACATACACGGGGGGTACGACTCGAACGTACACGGGTGTACATACACGGGGGTTCGACACGTACACGGGTGTATATACACGGGGGTTCGACAAGTACACGGGTGTACATACACGGGGGGGTTCGACACGTACACGGGTGTACATACACGGGTGGGGGTACGACTCGAACGTACGGGGGCTGGGGGGGGTTGGCGCGTATATACGGGGGCTGGGGGGTGTATGGCACGTACCGGGCCACCTACTCTGGTCGTTTTGTGCCGTACTTCGCTTTTCCGGCACTTTTTGGGTGCCGTGAAAATATTGCCGTCCGGATTGCTGTCGGTTCGAATCGTACTTCCTGGGTCGTGAAACGCTGCCTGAAAGCGTCCCGACGTCACGTCGCAGCATTCCCGGATCACATTCGTATGTATATTTTCGTCGGTCGGTGTACGAGTCGGACGGAGAAAACGCTCCGACCGACGGTTCGTACCCGGTTTTTACCGGATCGTAATCGGCACATTAATGTGTGAATAAACAGACAACGGGCAGGCCAGGTTCCGCAGAAACAAGAACTTGAGGAACTGGCTAGTCAGGGCCAAACTACCGGAACAAAGGAATTGGATACAAAAGTCCATTGAGGGAGTCTCTCCCATCAATGGCATCCACAAATGTGGCACCTGTCACGCATGTCCCAATGCCATTGTTGACAATAAAATTTGCGTTAATGATTTCAATGTAAGTATGAAATGTCGTACTTTAGAATTTGGGACCGCGTAGGAGGCAGGGCCCTACCCCTGTCTATCCCGGTATTAGCGAACCGCGAATGGTCAATGCGGTATGTACAAGTGCTTTTTGTAACGTTTTAGCTATGAATGCACTGTGTATACACTATTTCACATCACTACGTGGGTTCCATTTTGTATCGGTGGCCATCTTATGGTTGCCCTCACATAGGCTATATAACATGAAGCGAAAACGGGCCTTTTAGAGCACATGTGCCTTTCTTTGACTTTTCTGCCACCCCAGGTCAAACTGGTCTCACGAGTTCCCCGTCCTCTGGCCACCTGTGATTAGCATCAGGGCTTGACACACCATAAAGTCTTTTCATCCTACACAAGCCTCCAGCTAATCTCTTTCTCACCTGACTGTTCCTGCTTTATGGCTTGTTTCCCAAAACAGGAGATGCTCATGTTTATTGGGGCCTATCGATATCTGATGTGGGATCTGAGATTTGCTGTGTAAATAATTGCGGGCTGGCTTAACTGGAATGTGGGATGGTCATCATGACTCTGCCTTTTCGTTTGAAATGTATACATGTAATGACCATACCATAAACTAAGGAATGCATGACTGAGGCAAGAAATTCTGTATTTAAGGAGAAGCCCGTTTCTGTGATTTTCAGCAGTCTCCTGAGAACATACACGCTGTTGTACTTCTAGGACGCCTGTAATTGGTCTGCAGCCAATAAACTGATCTTTGACTTCACCCAGAAGACTCTGTGTTTCTGTAGGTCTGAAACAGGAAGAACCCCGAAGTCATAGGGTGTGTTCCCCTGCACCGCTGGGCTTAAAATACCCAGTACTTCAGTTGGCGCCCAACTCGGCGCGATTTCAGCGGTACCGGTCCAAGCCAGAGGTTTGTGAGGAGCTTCGTGTGGAAATTCTGGAGGAAGGCCGCCACTTCATCGACCCCTGCATGTCGACGTGGTCCGAAGGTCTTTTCTGCGAGGTTCTCCGCGTCCCGACGGCTACGAAGGACTGCTGCCCTGATTAATCGCCCTGTTTTGGACCCTTGACGATTTTGGTAGAGCAAAACAATCGAGAGAGTCTTCTGGTGACGCCATTGATCATCGATATTCAGTTAAGTATAAGTGGAGCGTCTCCCAATTTGTTTGGTATCCTTCGGGATAACTTTGGTTTATTTGGAGTTTGCAAACCCCAAAGCCAGAGGACTCGTGTATTCACGAGACTATCGTAATCAATAATCCTTTGACGTTTGGAACTAGACTAGTGAGCGAAGATGCCTGGTGCTAGTGTATTTGGTAATTGGTTTTGTTTGAGTTGTAGAAGGGATTTCCAGTTGGAGGATTCATGTCCGGTTCCTCCAATTGGAACTCCAACTTATGAGCTTTATGTAAAACATGGCGTGGGCCCCATTGCATATAATGAAATATGGATCCGATACACCAGAAAGGACGGTGTTTTAAAATGGCCCCAAAATGGTAGTTTCGATACAGATATCTTAGATAATTTGGAAGTTAAATTGTTTAAAAAGAAAGCCCGGCCGGCGATGTTTGATTCTTTCCGCCTATGGCGAAAGGAAGCCAAACAGAAGGAAATAAAGCTAGCGAAAAAGAATAAGAGAGAGAGAGGTATGTCAGTGATGCAAGCAGCTGTGCAATTTAAAAATAATGAGGAGGAACAAATGAATGAGCAATTGCACAGACAGCGCAAACTAGGGATTGATAAATGTTACCCTGTTTTGTCACCCCTTGTGCAAGACGAGACAAAGGAGAAAGAAAAAGATTCCCTAATGTCCCACTTGTTAAGTTCGCCACCCCCATATGCGCAAAATGCCACAGCACCTCCACAGCTTGTAAATGTGCAGCCTCCAGTAAATATGCCGCAAGCCTTCCCACAGCCGCCAGCTCTTCCTCAGCTGGCTCCTATCCCTACAGTGCAGCCCTCTCAAGGGCCGCCAGTTTTGTTACCTGTTACCCCCACGCTTCCTGCGACTTTGCCTAGCACGCCAGCGGCTTCCCCTGGCGCTCCTTCTCACACTACCCCGGTACCTGTATCTGGATCTGTTTTTCTTCCCTCTGTCTATCCCCCTGTTTTCGCCTCAACTTCTCCTTCAGCACAACAACGACTGGCTAATGTAGTTACTAGTCTAATGTCGCCTCTCTTTGGGTCATCTAGTGCGACTCCTGGTTTACAGCGTAAGCAATTGCGTAGCCAGCTACCTGGTCCCGAAGAGAAAGAGGTGTTAGATCATTTGGCGCGTAGGTGGATTGGTTTCCCTTCACTCTATGATGTGGAATCGGTTGTTAACGTTTTTCACCAATGGGATGCCCCAAAACAGAGGTATGTCTTTGATAAAATGTGTGAATTCCTCTGTGAGGAATTGGAGGATAAGGGTGCAAACCCAAACCCACAGGAATTGTGTCGAGTGCGATTTGATTTCGAAACAGGTGTAATTGTGGGCCCCAATGTAGATAAAGCAGTTACGACTTTACTGTCCCTCAGAAATGGCGATTGTCAGCAATCATTGTTCGAACAGGAACTCCCTGGGGGGAAAAAGGTAAAAGCGCGCCAATATCCGATGCGTGAGGTTCCTCCAGTTTGGAGACCTGGTGACCTAGCTGCTAACCCACCTGTTCAGCCATATTTTCAGCGTGTTTGGGTGCATGTCCCATGGAAGAGATCTGAGGTGTTAGCACTTAAGCAGACATTGCCTGATCCCCGTAAAAACCCTGCAGGATATTATAAGGAGTTATCCCAAACTGCAGAATCATGTGTCATGAATCTAGCCGATATAGATATGCTGTTTGGGAATGTGGTTCCACAGCCTTTATGGGGATCCATTCGTAATGTAGATCACGCTGCAGAACTAGGTGACACATGGGCTAACATCATTGCCGCAGACACTAGACAAGTTGGTGGTGCAAAACCTGAGCCCCTCATAGCAGCGCTCCCTGGTAGAATTATTACATACATGAAGACCATAATGCCCGCGATGCGCGTAAATTGGGACAAACTATCTGCATGTAAGCAGAAGAAGGATGAGACAGTGTCCGATTTCTTTACCAGGTTTGAAGAAACGTTTATCGACCACAGTGGTCAAGACATGAGCACTGAAGGTGGCCAACGGCTATTTCTTGATACATTTCTGCAGAATCTACTCCCCGAGTTGTGTAAGAAACTTAAAGACTCAGAAAGTTCTTGGGCTGTTTCCTCTTCAGCGCAAATACTGGCTACTGCACAGTATTATGAAAATAGAGACAAGGATGAGAAGGATAGAACAGATAAGAAAACGAAAGAACTAAAGACAAAGGTCCTCTTGCAGCAGGCTTATCCACCACGTGGAGGACAGAGTAATTATAGGCAAACACAAGGTATTTATCAGCAGCCCCAACAGTTCCAGAATAATCAGCAAATGAACGGGTATTATCAACCACGAATCCCTGTAGGTCCCAACCAATGTTCATATTGCAAAGAGGAAGGTCATTTTAAATATTGTTGCCCTAAATTAATGCAGCGTAACAGTAATGCGTATGGCGCAAGAGGTAGAGGTGGTCAGCAAGCTCCTAGAGGCAGAGGGCGTGGAAATGTTCCCCGGAACGCGTGTCCTCTTCCGCCTCAAAATACCCTAAATAGCTTTGATCAGCAAGCCAACGCGACTGGTAATACAGCTCAGTACTACAATAATGATTATTATGCAGAAGACGACAATATAGAAGATAATGATTACTAGGATCGCCGTAGACAGAGAGAGGGAGTTGTTTCAGTGCCAGTGGATCAGAGCGGACCCTATGTTAAAGTGACTACAGCAAATGTAACGGAGCCCTTTCTGCTGGACACTGGTGCTGCAAAGAGTTCGATCATGCATTCAAAACTCCCTGGCGCGCCTTTGTCTGGCGAAATAAATGTCTCAGTAGGTTTTTCTGGCGCCCCAGTTAGGAACCCGATTTCTAGTCCTATGTCACTTTCTGTTGGACCTTGTGAGCTAAAAGTACCCCTCATTCTAACAACAGGTTGTGGTGAAAATTTGCTAGGCTTAGATTTGCTAAAAAGATTGCATGCAACGCTATATTGTTCTCCTTCAGGAGTACAACTTACATTAGGCAAGAAAGTGATTTCCCCGATGTATTTGTCTAAAAATGCAATGCCACCTGAATTATCATCCCTTCCGGATGCCCTTTGGGCCACTGGTCCCAATGATGTGGGTCTTTTGGAAATACCGCCATATGTGGTCACTTTAAAAGCCAATGTCAGATTGCCACGTATTCCCCAGTACAAGATCTCCAATGAAGTCAGAAGGCATTGTTAGCAATTGTCAGTGATTTGATTAAAAAGGGTGTAATTGAAGAGACAAGAGGCAACGTTTGCAATAGTCCTGTTTTTCCTGTCTTAAAACGAACGGACCCTTCACAGCCACCTGTTTACAGATTTGTGATTGATCTTAGAGAGGTTAATAATATTGTTGTACCACAGTTTCCAGTTGTCCCTGATATAACTGCTTTGTTAACCATGATTCCAGCCTCGGCTGCATGGTTCTCAGTGATCGATCTAAAGAATGCTTTCTTTAGCATCCCAATTGCAGAAAAGAGCAGAGACATTTTTGCCTTTAGTTTAGGAGGTCGCAGCTTCCGCTTTAAACGCGCTCCCCAGGGCTACTGTGAGAGTCCATCAATATACAGTCAGGCTTTAAAAGCGCAGCTTGATGCACTTGTTTTACCTGGTTGCGCTATCCTCATTCAGTACGTCGACGGTTTACTAATCGCCGCGGATACTGAAAAGATTTGCAAAAACGCTACCTTGTCATTGTTGCGTCATTTGTCTGCCTTCCATCACAAAATGTCTCTCTCAAAGCTGCAATATTGTCGACAAGAAGTGACCTACTTAGGTCATCTCTTATCGAAGGAGGGAAGGAAACTGACCCCAGGAAGAATTCAAGCCATTGCACAGTTGAGTGTGCCAAGAACACAGAGAGAAGTGCGTGCTTTCTTGGTCATTACTTCATACTGTAGGCATTGGATTCCTAATTTTTCCTTGTTGGCAAAACCTTTGTTAGCATTAACATGCAAAGACACACCGAATCCTATCCCATGGTCTGAAGAGTGTCAGAAGAGTTTTTGGGAATTGCGTAATGCATTGTGTTCAGCTCCTGTGTTGGGTACTCCTGACTACAGCAAGCCTTTTACATTGTATGTTCATGAGAAAGATGGTTGCGCATTATCAGTGTTAACACAGCCTTTTGGCGACAGACCGCATCCATGCGCATATTTTTCATCCACCTTGGACCCTGTAGCGAGGGCATTGCCAAGTTGTCTGAGAGCCACAGCCGCTGCAGCTATGTCTATTCGACAGTCTGCTGGACTAGTAATGGATAATACATTGATTGTCATGGTTCCACATGCTGTGGACACATTGTTAAATAGGACCAAGACACAACACTTAACTAGTGCGCGATTATCTGGTTATGAGCTGACACTGTTAGCAAACCATATACACATAAACAGATGCAACACGTTGAATCCAGCTACATTATTACCAATTCCAGCAGACCTAGATGAGATAGAGCAACATGATTGTCTGTACAGAACAGGAGAAGAAACGAAAGGGAGAGTAGATCTCAAAGATACTCCCCTGACTGAGTGTGATAGTACTTTATGGGTGGATGGTTCGTGTTTCAAGCTTCCGAATGGTGATACGACTGCTGCATATGCTATCACGACTTTGCACACGATTGTGGAAACTGCGCGTGTGCCACAAAATTCGGCTCAAGCAGCAGAGTTGATTGCCCTTACAAGAGCATGCGTGTTGTCTGAAGGAATGAGAGTGAATATATACACGGACAGCCAGTACGCCTTTGGCGTGGCTCATAGTTTTGGGCGATTGTGGAAGGAACGTGGGTTCCTGACTTCGCATGGAGCTAAGATTCAGAATGGCAAGTTGGTGAATGATCTCCTTGAGTCGCTGACCCTACCGTTACAAGTTGCGATTATGAAATGCAGTGCGCACAAGAAGATCACTGATGATGTTGGCCGTGGTAATGCGTTTGCTGATGAAATCGCGAAAGAAACAGCAAAAGATGTGAAGATTCGAATGTATGTTGCAGGCCCTGCCAGATGGGTTGGTGATGTTGGAATGTGTGAAAACACAATAGAAAGTGTAAAGTCCCTTCAAGCTGAGGCCACAGAGAAAGAGTTAAGCAAGTGGAGAGAAAGTATGGGTAAGTTGGATGAGAATGGTTGTTGGATTGATTTGTCAGAACATAGGCTATGGTTGTTACCTGATGCATATGTGCTTCCAGTGGTTACTATGGCACATGGATTGGCACACATCAGTACGAAAGGAATCTGTAAGTTGTTGGCTCCAGTATGGCAGAATGCTGGAATTCCTAAGTGTGCAGAGAATGTGGTCAAGAATTGTATGGTATGCTTGAAGTACAACCCTGGTAGGGGAACCCCAACTCCAGCTGGTCATTTTGCGCCTCCATCATATCCATTTGAAGTTTTGCAGCTAGATTTTATCCACATGGATAGGTGCAACAACCTGAAATATGTATTGGTGGTTGTTTGCGCTTTCTCAAAATGGATAGAGGCGTATCCTCTAAAAGATAACACTGCTCTATCCACAGCCAAAGCCCTTGTGAATGAATTTTTCCCTAGGTTTGGAATGCCAAGAATGGTGTGGAGTGATAATGGAAGTGAGTTTGTGGGTAAAGTGATGAAGAATGTGTGTGAGGGACTAGGTATAAGGCAAAAGTTTCACGCTGCAAATAACCCCCAATCAGCTGGATTAGTGGAGCGCTACAATGGCGCTCTAAAACTTAAATTGGCCAAAATCCAGGCGAGCACCGGTCTTAAATGGCCTGACGCCCTGCCTTTAGCACTCCTGTCCACTAGAATGACCGTGCATTCACGGGTGGGACTTAGTCCCTACGAGTTCGTTTTTGGCCGCCCGGCCAATGTCTGGGGTGTGCCAAGACCGACAAAATTCAGTGAGATCGAGCATCCAGTGTTACTTGATTACTTGTATGATTTGACGGTTAAACTGCGTGTTTTACACCAACAGGTGCATGATACTCTCCCTCCGGCTTCTGAAGCTCCAGTACACCCTATCGACCCTGGCACATGGGTCTTGGTGAAAAACTTTCAGCGGAAAACCAATGAGGAGCCCCGCTGGATTGGCCCTCACCTCGTACTGCTGTCGACAAGATCAGCTGTTCGAGTGAAGGGGAAAAGGAACTGGATCCACGGCGCCCACGTGAAGAGGATCCCTTTGCCTCTGCCGTATGACCAGTGGGTCCAGGAGGGTATCGCGGACTCTGAAACAGACACTGTACCTCGTTTTGTGCCGTTCAGTGATGCACGCATAAAAGGCACAGCTTCAGCGCAGGAAAGTGACGATATTTTACAAGAAGCTGTGCCACCGTCAGCTCGATTGGACACTACAGAGCCTGAACTCTTGTTTCAAGATCAAACAGTGCCTGGTCGTTTTCGTTACAATCTGAGACCAAGGCTCATGGACAAATAAATATTCTTTTTCTTTTACCTTTTTATTTTTGATAACCAGAGCTCTCCCATCTGAAGGACTTTCTTGATTTTTGTTTTTCGAACCACCATCCGGGTTCAGCCGCAGGGTCGCGGTGCCAAGACTTTGGGGTACAGGCCGAAGACGTTAGGTCGACGGTTCTGGTTGGTCTAGGGCGTTCCCTGGACTGACAGGCGTACTCCTTAGCAGAAGATACTCACCTGCCGCGAGCGGCACGATTAGAGGATGGAGTTTTGTAAGATGGAGAGACTCACTGAGGAAATGAACTTTAAAACAAGAATGTGTAAAATCGTGACACGCAAACGTTTTGTATTGTTATGCCTGTTTGTATTATGTAGTATGGTAGTGTTTACTGTAGGATTTGTATTCTACTCCTCTCAAGAGCCTATTGCACCCACTGTACAGCCTATACCTCCTCCTACTGTCCCCTCACACTCTTTTCACCCTCTGCTTGAACATGAACAAGCTAGACGGTCTGAGTTTGTGAATAACTCGTTTATTCAGCTCCTGCACCAGCACCAACTAGTCATGAATACAACCAATTGTTGGGTGTGTGGTTTAATGCCACATACCATTAATAAGGGTATTCCCTATCTGGTGCTGCCGTATAGTTACAATGGATCGTCATGGGCATTCCAGACGATGTTTCTCTATGCTCTAGATGCCTACTCCCCGCGACAACCGCGTTCCATCAGACCTAGCACCAATAACAAAGCTTTAGTGAAAGGAGTTGCCGATATGAGTAGAGATATCGATACATACTCATCCATTCCCAAAGAAGAGCTGAGAGCTTATGTAGGGTGGAACGCGACGGGGTATAGTATTAGTCTAGGTGAAAGACAACGGAAAATCTCATCCCCAATCTGGGTCGTACCCCACATAGTTCGGTTCTGTTTACAAGGTAATGGTCAGAATCCTAGAGCTCAACTGGGAAGAAGTGACTGTACTGAAACGTACACTTTTCCGTCACAGTTTTCCCCTGTGTTTTTGGCTGCCAAGGGTACATATTTTATCTGCAATGACCGAGCATATACATGGTTGCCCCCCGATTTCTCGGGCACATGTTATATTGCAAATCTGCTACCGCCAACATTTACTGCTGCCTCTGACTATCACAAGACCAGAGTTGTGAGAGGCGTGATTAGTAAGGAAGATACTGCCGGTCAGGAAGCGGGAGATTTCTTTTTGGGTTTCCTGCCGTTTTGGGGACCTATGGTCAATAGTAGGAACCTGAGACAACTGACTCGTGTGGTTGAATCCACTGTTAATGTTACGGCTGGTGCCCTTGGTAATTTGACAGCTGAGCTCCAAGCGGATCGCCTCATGACTTTGCAGAACCGCATGGTTCTAGACGTCATACTTGCAGACCGCGGTGGGGTATGTAAGGTTATCCAATCTAGTTGTTGCATTTTCATACCAGACAACTCTCCAACAGTTTATCAAGCCATCTCCAAACTGCATAAAATATCTGAGTCCATACACGTGGATAAAGGAGATTGGTCACTGGTGGGGTGGTTCTGGGAACTGATATCTGCCTGGGGTTGGAAAGTTCTGATGGTCATTGGAATGATCTTAGCCATCCTTTTCCTGTTCTGTCTGTGCGTACAGTGTGCTCCTGCGATATGTGGCCTCTGTGCTACATTATGTGTAAGGAAACCTGTATCGAGGGACGAGCTTAGTAATAGGATGATGCTACAGCAACATCTCCATGACTTCGTGAATATTGACCTAGACTCGGATTGAAATGAGTATAGTTATTGCCTATGTAAGGGCAAAAGGAGGGTCTGTCGCACTTTAGAATTAGGGACCGCGTAGGAGGCAGGGCCCTACCCCTGTCTATCCCGGTATTAGCGAACCGCGAATGGTCAATGCGGTATGTACAAGTGCTTTTTGTAACCTTTTAGCTATGAATGCACTGTGTATACGCTATTTCACATCACTACGTGGATTCCATTTTGTATCGGTGGCCATCTTATGGTTGCCCTCACATAGGCTATATAACATGAAGCGAAAACGGGCCTTTTAGAGCACATGTGCCTTTCTTTGACTTTTCTGTGACCTGGGCAGCTTGGCTCCGCCGCCCCAGGTCAAACTGGTCTCACGAGTTCCCCGTCCTCTGGCCACCTGTGATTAGCATCAGGGCTTGACACACCATAAAGTCTTTTCATCCTACACAAGCCTCTAGCTAATCTCTTTCTCACCTGACTGTTCCTGCTTTAAGGTTTGTTTCCCAAAACAGGAGATGCTCATGTTTATTGGGGCCTATCGATATCTGATGTGAGATCTGAGCTTTGCTGTGTAAATAATTGCGGGCTGGCTTAACTGGAATGTGGGATGGTCATCATGACTCTGCCTTTTCGTTTGAAATGTATACATGTAATGACCATACCATAAACTAAGGAATGTATGCCTGAGGCAAGAAATTCTGTATTTAAGGAGAAGCTCGTTTCTGTGATTTTCAGCAGTCTCCTGAGAACATACACGCTGTTGTACTTCTAGGACGCCTGTAATTGGTCTGCAGCCAATAAACTGATCTTTGACTTCACCCAGAAGACTCTGTGTTTCTGTAGGTCTGAAACAGGAAGAACCCCGAAGTCATAGGGTGTGTTCCCCTGCACCGCTGGGCTTAAAATACCCAGTACTTCAGAAAGAGATGACGAATTGTGGGACCTCAAACTGTGTTTATGCCATTAAATGCCCCTGCTTGCTCACCTATGTAGGCGAAACTGCCAGAGAGGTTAGAATACGCATCGGGGAACACAAGTCCAACATTAGACGATCTAAGCTTGCTGCCCCACTTGTAGACCATTGGACCACAAAGAGACATTCTGAGGAGGATCTCCACTGGACGATTTTGGAAAAAATTTGTATCCAAAAAGGACAGGATAGCAATAATACACGCAGGAAGCGTGAAGTATATTGGATCTTTGTCCTTAATACTAAGGACAAAGGGTTGAACGAATCCCTGCCATGGGAAAATGCCATCTTGTAAGACTTCTATTCGGCTCTTCGCCATCTGACACTTAAAATGTAGTTACCTACATTTTTTATTTCGTAATTAGTGTTGTTATTTTTTTTTTCTTATTCCCTGATCCTGTCACCTGTATTTTCCAAGCCTGATGCTTTCTCGATTGACTGGCAGCATTGTGTTCCAACGCTGCATAAGCTTTTATAGGCCTGCCCCCCTGTTTTCATTACTTGCGTTATTGGATACACACATGTGATTTTGTATCTTCAAATGTATCCCTTTTTTACTTTCGCATTTCATTGGCCTGGTGATAAAACCTCCGGTTGCGACTGACATGATTTTGTTACAGGCCTCTTCTCTATTAACTTTATATCGAGGGCTTTCCACATTTATTTCTTCGTTTGAGCTTGCCCCTTTAAAAAATGCTCCACTTGCATTGATGCCTGAGTATCGGCACGCCTATTTTGATCACGGGTCCCTCCATTGGCCTATTTAAACGCCCGCATACGTTTCTCGCATGCTTATCGGACCCTTTTCCGGTTCACCATTTGGAAGGATGTCATAGCCAGAGATCCCCCGTACTTGCCGCCATTCATTATCCGTGCAAATAAGGTACTATTAACTAGGTGCTCTCTATTTTCTTTTTCCTGATTTATGTTTTTCTGATTATTATCGCCGTGTTGCTCGCATCTCGTTCCTCCAACTCTTTTGGACTGTATATATGAACTCGCTGGTCTGTATATTAACTAGGGGTGGGCGGAATTTGCAGAAAATCTCCGCAAACACGCCGGAAATATCGCGAAGATGCGGAAGTTTTTTTGCCGCCTGTTCGCGGTATTTTTTGCGTGTTCGCGGGTCGCCAACTTACCCATGCGGTCGCTCACGGGCGCGGCCATCTTGTTTTCACTTGTCCCGCCCTCTGGCGTTGTTTACTTCCTGTTCCGGGTCGCGCAATGCATGTTCGCGGTCGATATTTCCTGTTCGCGATCGCTTTTACTTGATCGCGTTGCTTTTTGCTTGCTCAGGGAGAAAATATCGCGCGAACTTGCGCACGTGGTCGCAACGGGCGCGGCCATCTTGTTTTCCACTCTGTTGCATGGTTCTGGGGCCTGATTTTCAATCCTCCCTAAATCTTTTCAATCCTTTGTTTATAGCCACTTTTTTTGGATCTTTATTACTTATTATTTCTCTAACTATTTTCCTGCCTCTATATTTTTGGTTTTTGTGTACTTTTTTTTTGTTTTTTAGCTACTTTTTCTCTTTGTATTGCCCGCTATTTATTTCCTTTACTCCTTTATTTATTTTACCTTTTCTTTCCCGCCCCGTCCCCAGAACCATGTCCAAGGGCAGGGCTGTTCGCCGGCGCAGCCAGAGCCGCGACCGCCTTCCTTGCGGAAGGCGGCGCCCACAAGGGGTGCATGCACGGGCCTTATTTGGGGAGGCGGAGTTGGCTGCACTAATTTTCTTTGTGCAGCGCCACCTCCCCTCAACCCTGGCAGCAGGTGGCAGGCCTGGGTCCGGGTACGGCCTCCGGGAGCGTCGGCAGCGGTGGGGGAAGGTGCGCCGGGCAGTGTCGCGCATCTCTGGGGTCCGGCGCACCCAGGCACAGCTGACGCACCGGTGGTCCGACATCCTGGACCGTGAGCAGGACCTGCTGGACCTGCTAGGAGTGGAGGTCCCGGGGCTTGGTGAGTACCTATTTAATTATTACAACTTTGTGTCTGTTCTTCTGCTCTATGTTATATATTGCGAATATCTTTTTTTCCTTCCAACCAGCTAGAATGTTGCTGCTTGCAATACATTCCAGGTAAATAACGTTTAAAAGTCTTCTGTGATTATGACACAGGTGCTCTTCTGCGCTACTACTAATCTTACTTGTTTGCAGCTTTGCGTTTGCGCTTGCTTAGCGTGATTCTTTACGAGTTTATTTTAGAGAAATTAAGTTACGTAATGCTACAGTGACTCACGTCCACTCCTTACTTTGTCCTGTCACTAATATATAGGGGCGGATTGATACATAGGTTTAGGTACTTTGTATGAGCTTCTAATTGGTTAGTGGTATGCGTGATGCCCCCCTCACTCAGTTACGTGACGTGCTGCTAGTACGCCAGTCTTTAGAACCTTTCTAGTTTGTTCAATGAGTGGAGGTAGGCTTTGCAGTTACTTAGCAGTAGCAGATCAGCATCAATCAAACCAAAATTTGGTGTATACAAAAAATGTAGTCATGTTCATGTGTCCTCCATGATTGGATCATACACATTGTTGAGGAATACAGTCGAAATGCATACTTAATGTACAATTGGCATGCCTGGAATAGGTGGGCTAGGTTGGGTGGTACGTTGTACTAATACTTAGGCTTACTTGTAACTTAGTTTTCTGGAATCAGAATGGAAGAATGGATTACTGTTGATAAATAGTAACTTAAGTAGTCGAACTGCGAATCCCCCGATATTACATGTTGACCAGATGAGATCGGTCAATGTAGTTATTGCAATTGTTTACATAAGTGTTTTTTGACCGTTGTTGAAAAATATGGTATTTGCTTAAGTTGACACCATCCATCAATGTTTGTCTCTTTCTTATATCTTTCCTGTTCATCAGCACCCAGGGGCAGACGGGCAGGGACTGGGCAGTCGGCGGGACAGGAACACCACGAGGAGGACACCGCTGAGGGCTCCTCTGGTGGCCCCAGTAAGTCTTCTTGTTTTTAATAATATTTCTTATTCCATAACTTTTACTGCCCCATTTCTCCCGAACTATAGTGTGTTTCCAAATGCTATTTTTTTACCACCAATTATCCTTCGATCTGTACGGTTTCAAAAAGCTTATCCCTGCCTCCGCTATGATGACTGAGTACTACTACATACTATCAGTCTGTCTGTCTGTACTGTAGTAGCTAGTCTTGCCCAGTTGGCCAGTGCCACTCTTTGTGAAAGGTTGTAATATAAAACTCATATTCACCAGTAGCTCGTACAATCCCTTGGGTCGTTGTCTTGTACTACTTTTTACTCTTGTTGATGTTTAGGCTTTGAAAATTCACGGCAACAGCCCTACCAGATTTCTTAATATTTTGATATGATACCCTATAGGACATACAACTGTTGTAGGGATCTTGCACATACATTTGCACCAGAAAATAGGATGTTGGTGATGGTAGGTTGGACCTTCCTTGCACACCTCAATCAGAAATTCCGCACCCACCACAATTCCACTGCTTGACTATAGTACTGTCTTGTCATACCTATTAGGTCTCGGAACCATTCCCCCAAGATAACCAACAAGTAGACAACCCAGAACATTAACACACCCAACCTCTGTTGTGGAAGCAATTCACATGCACACCCTTACTTTAATTTGCTCAATCGTGTAAGTTAGTCCACTCCACACCAAATACCACAAAGTCTATGTAAGTTTAAAATTTTTATTTCAATTTGAGAAGGTCTGTACACTGTTTTCTTAGCAGCACCAACCGGCAAATCAATAACATTAAAACAATATACATTGTTACACTTATACAGTTGGGAATTAAATCATGATAACTGAAGTGGTGGAAGGCAGCACCACCATCCCATAGCAATTTAGTTTATATACATTTATAAATGAAGATGTGAGTGAAGGGACCCCCTCACCTCAGAAGAACCTAGTACTGGTAGTTGGTGCATCGTTCAGAAGCTCTGGTTCGTAGAAGCGAATCTTGCGTCTGTAATGCGAAAAAAGAAATGGTGTGCGTTAGTATATTGCAACTTGCAAGCATTTCTCAGCCGTGCCAAAAAGTGTAGCATCTATGGATAAGCAATATGGACTAACAGTAACAGTAGTACACCAGTTCTTACTAAAAAAGTGGCTTGTTAATGTTTGTTGACCGCCTGTACGCAGCGCGTAGACTAGACAGTAGCAGTGTGAGGCAGGTCATGTGGGCTCAAAGGTGTCTTAAGAAGCTGCAAGGTAAAGGTAACGTCACATGTGCATGGCTAGGGCTAATCAAGCAAATGCTACAATGATCATATAACTTAGTGTCTACTCTACTACTACCTGATTTGTACTAGTGATTTATGTTAGTATTAACTCATTTTTCAACCTTGCTACTGATCAATAGGGGGGAGGTGTATATGTTGCCTAATAAATGTGTAATGTTTTCTAGGCGCACTACCATTGCTGGGGCCAGCGAAGGCGACGCAGAGGGCGAGGATGCGGCAGTTGCAGATAGCAACGGAGGGGGAGTGGCAGCACCAGTGGCAGGCGGTGGTAAGTTAGATTCATAATCTTTAACTATTGTTGAACTTGACAGCACACTCACTGCAAAGGTGTACTGTATGTATATGTATACTGTAAAGTTGTGAATTAGGGCCCCATTAGGATGGTTGGCGTATTGCCCCCGCCGGGCTGGCTGGAATTCACTGCCGTCACAGCAGGGGCAAACCTCCCGCCATCCCTGTAGAAAATATTCAGACATGTCTAGGCGGAAAAGGGTTCAATATGGCGGTGGTGTCTCTCTCACCACACCGGCAGCCATATAATCTGCATTTTGGAATGCCTTTGCGTGGCGGCATTACCGTCCGCCACGGAAAGGCATGCACACATTGCAGAGTATGCTTGGGGGCCCCCATGGAGGGTACCTACCTATGCTATGGTACCCCCCCGACTTTCAAAGCAAAACGTGACAGGCTCCGTGCGAGGCCCGTCATGTTGTGCTTGGAAAAGCAGCACAACATTTTAGCATTGCTTTCAGCAAAGCCAACCAGAATTTAAATTTAAAATAACAGAGTGCGCCCGCCACTGTGCCGGGCGCATCATCCTAATTAATTGTCCCCACGGGACCCCCACCCTTTTTAGCAGTCCGATGTCGTAAGTAAGTATGAGTTCTTGGGGACGTTTGAAGAGTGAACTAGAAGACTAGAATTCCCTTTAATTGGTATAGGACTAGGAGCCAGAGTATTGAGTAACCAATGGCCTCATCTATCTGATTTCAACTCCGCTTTGAAAGTTTTATGGAGAAGAGCACCTGGTGCACTGTTCAACTAAAAAGTGTAAGACAGGTGGAAGGAAGAAGGACGGGCGACATTTAAAATGTTATGTACTACTGTGCTTTATTTTATAGTGCTACTCTACCATGCCACTATGTGTATAAATAATTACCTTGTCCTACTGTTTTATTAAGACTATATTTTACAATTGTCTTGTTTTTTTCTTTTTGATACACAGCTACTCCGAAAATCAACCGGAAGGAGTTGGCCGCCAAGGCACGGCGCCGGAAGCTGGAGGCAATCCAGCAGGAATACCGGCGGCTGGTGGTCCTAGCCGAGGAGGAGGAGGAGACTGCAGCAGCAATTCAAGCCTCCTCCAGTGCCCCGGGCCCCAGCCACCGCCCTCCAGCGGTACGGCGCCACCGTCTGGCGGCTGCCCGCCGCCACCGTGCCATCTCCGGTGCCCCCCCCCACTGTTGCTGCAACTGCCGCGGCCTTAGACGCCGCGTCGCCCATTTAGAGGACTAGATTCGTGTCCTCCTCCAGTCCCGCCCCACCAGTTAGTCCCTGTCACTGCCCCTTTTTTAATTCCTGTTCGTTCTTCACTCGTTTGGGCGTTCTCTATTTCTATGGACAGTCGTTGGGGTTAGGGAGGTGGGTGGGTTAGCTTTTGTGGGTTTAGTTTATTTGTTAGGGTCAATTAAATATATTTTTCTATGTTACATGCAATGTTGTTAATGTTTTGTAGGTGGGGTAACTGTTTTACATCACACTGTTTCTTTGCTGGTGCATGGCCGCCCATAGCGTGTGTTTGATTTCAATAATTTGCTGACTGTATAAGACACAAACAGATAGATGCGACACACCTCACTCATTGACTGGTCCTACTATGCATTCTTTGGAGTGGTGTTTGAAACTGACATCATTGACAACATGTCCATTATTGATTCTGCCTCCCCCAAACTTCTCTCTTACCGGTGCTTGATGTTTATGTCCAACTGTGGCACAGCACTGGCTGCATGGTGAAGATGGTTTCCTTTTTCATACATGCCATGATTGGGGTGGTGGTGGTAGTATAGTAGTAGTAGTATACACTGGCAGGGTGGCAGCATTTCCAAAAAAAGAAAAGGAGATAGTCAATCGCCTTTGAGAGACTGTTAGAGGAGTAGTTGAATGAAGTACATCACAGAATTTACCGAGCAACAATTATATGCTCAAATATTTGACAAAAAAACTGAATGCTGGTTATTATGAGGATAGCCTCCTAGACAGAGTTACAAACTATAGTTTTGTCGACTTGGCTATGCCTACAGTCTAACAGTTAGTGCTGTATATGAGGAATGACAACAAACAAATCCAATCAATGCCGGCAATTCATGCTGAGGTATATGTTCCTTTGTTAAATAAAATAACCTGTGAAATATCCTACTCATGGGTGGGCAAGCAGAAGAAGATCATCGCCCTGCATTGAAATTGAAGTAGTGTTGCTTTCACCACATCCGCCCCAGCAAGTGTGTGATTAAGTATTGGTGTACATTTAATTTAGTTACACCTCGACAATAAGTCACACAGCCCGGGGGAAGAGGGTTAGGGTCCGTTGATTGGATGGGAAGGGGGATTTTGGGAAAGGTTTGACATAGAAAAACAGTATGCATACATAGACAAACAAACGACAATCATTGAAGACTACCATACCATATCCATTCCATATGTTAAGGTATAAAAAAGGAAATGCATGCATGATGAGACCCGGATTACATACACTTCTATTTCTTGTTCTGTTCCGGCCTTAATACTTTAACAGATAGCAAATAGAAATTTTAAATATTGGTAGTGAAGAATCGTAAACACAGAGCAAACGTAATGATGATTGATAATAACAACTCCAAGAACACACTGTTGTAAAGAATGTATACAAGATATTAATCAAATTATTTAAAAGAAGTGAAAAGTGGATACTGTTACTGTCTTATCCTGGTCAAAAATGTGGACTGGTTTTTTGCATCTCGGCATTCCTCTTGCTCCTCTCGTCCATCAATCTTGGGTGTGTCGCCTCACCACTCGCCACTGCCCGGCTGGAATAAAAAGGTGATTGATTGGTAAGGTAATTAATATGCATTGTAATGTTTTACAAAGTTTTGGACAAGGCCCGGCCTGTAATTTTAGATTGAAAACCAAAGGGGATATTCAGAAAGAAAGTGAAAACAAATGCACAAGTGATGGTGTAGTGCAACAAGAACACTTTCCGAGGTGGCATGTATGCATATGCATCATCTCTACTGTAGTCTGTTTCTAGCATAGACCTTCAACAGTAACAGGAGAGATCAGGCCCACAGTGCTTACCATTAGCACATCCTACGTTAACACTTTAGAGTCCTTTTTTTTTTCTCTCAAAGAGTTGGACAAATGCAAAGCACATTATCCATTCCAGACATAGCATTTTACAGTTAAAGTTAGTAAAATCAATGCACTGCAGTCATCCCACCGCTACACTCTATTCAACTTCTACACAGACATTTGGGTGTGCTGTGGTTGTTGTTCACGTGTTTACCTTTAGGCTTTTCCGTTTTATGCCACTCATGAAACATCCTCCTGACTTCATCATCAGCTCTGATACTTCTACTGACTGAAGATCGGCCTGCAGTACAAGTGTAATTTTTATAACACAACAAGAGTAGAAATATAAATATTACTGACTTGAGTCATTCTTTATTGTGTACAGAAAGATAGATTAACACTAGTACACTTTGACATCACTTTGTGCACAACAAACAACACAAACACAAAGACCAATAGCTCAGAGTCAGGTGTCCAATGCATGCCATTAATTATCATCATTTATTACCTGTTCCTTCTCATCTTAAGTTAATGGGCCGTCTCTTTCGCCATCATCATGACGGACGGTGCTGTTAAGTCACAGTCATTTGCATTGCGCAGATTGAGTGAGTCCCCTTCCTGTATTGAATTAAAAGCAATGTATCACCAAGATGCAGGAGAAGTACACATTTCTTGTTTGCCAGAAGAGGAAAATTAGTAATTACTAGTGTGTTCTGTAGAAAGTTGATTAGTGGCAGTGCACAATTACATCAATTCATGCGCAACACACCACAAAATCTACATCATTCAGTCTGCTATTCTGCGGCCAATGCATGGCATCAATCATTACCTGTTGCATCTCATCTCGTTAACGCTGCAGGCCGTCTCTTTCGCCATTATCATGATGGACGGTGCTGTTAAGTCACAGTCATTTGCATTGCGCAGATTGAGTGAGTCCCCTTCCCGTATTGAATTAAAAGCAATGTATCACCAAGATGCAGGAGAAGTACACATTTCTTGTTTGCCAGAAGAGGAAAATTAGTGTGTTCTGTAGAATGTTGATTAGTGGCAGTGCACAGTCAATTACATCAATTCATTCATGCGCAACACACACAACAAAATCTACATCACTCAGTCTGCTTTTCTGCGGACAATGCATGGCATCAATCATTACCTGTTGCATCTTATTTTCAGTTAATGGCCAGTCTCTCTCGGCTCTGAAGGAGGATAGCTATAGAAGTCATCAGATTCATGGTCCACTTGTTTTGGAAGGACGAGGAAAGTTTGAATTTGTTGTTACCATCATCCAATCATCATTCATGAGGGAAATGGAATTGACCAGGAGATGCAGTATGATCGAGCGGAGGAGCTGGATTCTGAGGACTGTAGTGTCAAATGGCAGACACCTGAAACTTGTATCTTAAATTAGAAGATTAGAAGACGGTGATAATGCATTGGTTGCGATTCACAAGTTTATAACCGGAACAACAGACACAAACAAAGGGGGAAAAAAGGGAGGAAGACAGTAAGTGCGAGCCTAATTGTCAGGGAAGTATAGCTCGTCCTCAAACTCTGGGGGATCTTCCAGTAGTAGGTAATCATCTGACACAATACTTCCGTCACCTGAGCCGCTGTCCTCATCTTCCTCTGTTGATTCATGCATTGTGTAATTCGGTGGTATGAAGTGCTGATTCATTTTGATCATTGTTAACCTCTCCACGTTTTTGGGAGATAGACTGGTCCTTCTCAAGGTTACAATGGAACCTGCAGCACTGAAAACACGTTCGGAAGAGACACTTGCGACAGGGCAAGCCAGATAGCTTATCGCCAGCCTGCTGAGCTGTGGCCATTCAGACCTTTTCCTATGCCAATACTGCACTGGGTTTTGATCAACGTACACCTCTGTTGGGTTGTCCAGATAGGCCTGGACCATCCGCTCAATGTTCAGGGTTGCTGCTGGTAAGCTTTTGTGCTGTTTTTTCTGTGCATCAGCACTGTGCTTAAGGCCCATCTTTACATACCAATCTAATAATGATTGTACTCGGCCGAATGATCCAATTATTGTTTTTGTAGTCGATGGTGATGGTGAGTGTTGCGATTGTGAGCCAACCGCACTGCCCTCAGCCGACGAAGTTGCACTTGATTCTGCATGGCCTGCTTCAGTATCAGTACTTGTTGTGGGTTGATGTGGCGGGCTTTTAATTAGCAGCCCTTCGTTTTCAAACTTGATGGCTGCTTCAGCTATACAACTTTTGTAGCGGGCAACATCAGTGTCGGAAAAAGAACGGAATAGTCCTAATTTTGCACGTGGATCCAGAATTGTGGCACAAATGTAATGTTCTTGTGACAAAATTTTATTTTGTATCCTTACATTTTCTGATAAGCGCCTGGATAAGCTCTCCACCGAGTCATGGGCTTGCCTTCTGTCCTCTACACCTTTGTAGGATTCAGACACATTATTCAGCTCATGCTCTAGCATTTGCAGCAATGGGATAGCTTGGCCCATTGTACAGTCCTCCTTGCTGACTTCACGTGTGAAGACCTCAAAAGGAGACAGCATCTCAGTCAGGCATTGAATTAGGGTCCATTGCTCCCTCTGAAGGGTCATGCCTTTAACACTAGCATCACTGCTTCTGTACCAGACATAATCATTGAGTGACCTGTGCTGTTCGTACAGACGATCAAGCATGTAATACGTTGAGTTCCAACGTGTTGCCACCTCCTGGATGAGTGCCTTGACTGGCACCCTACGCTCACGTTGGAGGATCCTCAGCTGCTTCCGAGCTTTAAAAGAATGGCTGAAATGAGTGCATATTCTTCGGCAGATGGACAGTAAATTGCTTACTATGGGTTCTTTTTTCAGAAAGTCTTGCACTATAATGTTTATGCAGTGTGCCAAACACGGAACCCTGAAATAGGAACCAAGTTCCATGGCCTTAAGTACATTACTGCCATTGTCTGTGGCAACAAAACCAATACCAAGCCCTCTGGGCTGCAGCCATTCCAAAACCTTGGTGCGAAACTCTTCTAAAATGTTTTCAGCCGTATGAGATTTCTCCATGGCGAACATGGCTACAGTTGCATGTTTCCGAGTACCTTCAAAAATCGCAGCTGTGTCAACAACACCTCGTGCAGATAGTTGATCTTTAACCCCCACAAAAGAGATCCAGTGTGCAGTGATACACATGTAATCTGTGGCTTGGCAACTGGTCCACATGTCTGTTGTCAGGTGGATATTGTGCACAGCACTCTTCTGCAAAGCTTGTCCAACCAATTCCAGCACATCATGATGTAGTGCCGGAACAGCAATTCTTGCGAAATAGGACCGGCTTGGAACTTTCCATTTCGGGCAGATGGCAGACACAAATTCAAGGAAACCCACCCCTTCCACAAATGAAAAAGGAAGAAGGTCCAGCGCTAACATTTTAGCCAGCTTCGCATTGTACAATCGTGCCGTTGGGTGGTTGCGTTGGAACTGCCCCTCCAACCTAAACATGCTGTCAATGGTAGGCTGGCTTACTTTCCTTAGTGGTGCCATTAACCCACTAAGGCTCAACGACACAGATTGTCTCATTGAGGTACTCGCCGGTCGCCTTGGTGTCTCACCCACACTCTGAGTATGGCTCTTACTGCGGTGCCACTCTGATGTTACTGAGGAGGATGTGGGCGTTACCACTGCAGTGACTGCACTACTGGAGACAAGGCTAGAAATGCCTCCCTGTTCTTCACCTGCCACCACAATAATATCGCTCCCTGATTCCTGACCAACTTCAAAGGGTTTAGTTTTCCTACTTTCTTTTAACTTAAGTAGGTGATCCTCCCACACAATAGTGTGGTGTATTCTGAGATGACTTGCTTGTCCTCCGGTACCATAGTTTGTACCAAGCTTACCACGCCGAACACCTTGCCGACAAATTGCGCATATAGCAACGTTCTCCTCCTTGGCGCTAACAGAAAAGAAGTCCCAAACTGGGGAGGAGAACTTTCTGGCACTGCTGGATGTGCCACTTTCAACACCAGATGAACTTGAGGGGGTGCTTGAAAATATGTGACCCTGTCCACCTACACTGTGACTTTTACTACCACTTCCTACTGAGGTGGTTGAGCTGGGTGTAGGTCCCTGCCGGGCCTTGGAAAATATGGCAGCTGGAGGTAGTGGTGGTGTAACCTGTGTTGGTGAGATCCGTGCTACATCCCGCTCAGTAGCAGCCTTTCTGGATAGGGTTAGAATGTCGGTCTCCAATCCCTTTGGGGCGGGAGTAATGTGCGTGATGACTGGCTCGTCTTCATCAACATCATCACCCCCCTCTTCTACATCTACCTCCATAACTCTAAGTTTTTCTGGGACCTTCCTTTTCAGAAGCAATGTCTTGTGGCGTACTTCACTCTCAGACCGAGCTGGTGGGACCCAAGTGTCATCACGATCATCAGAAGCGGGGCTTGAAGAAGAAGATGATGGACTAAGCCTCCTTTTCCTTGCTGGTGGTCTGGAAGACAATAGATGTTCTGAAACAGTGGTTTGACTTCGCTCCGCTTTGTCTGCAGGAAGCTCGATTTCCTGAAATGCCCCTACGTCTGGAGCAACAACTACTATGGTGGGCTGTTGTGGCGGCTGCTGCTGTTCTGGTTGCGGCGGCTGCTGCTGTTCTGGTTGCGGCGGCTGCTGCTGCTGTTCTGGTTGCGGCGGCTGCTGCTGCTGTTCTGGTTGCGGTGGCTGCTGCTGCTGTTCTGGTTGCGGCGGCTGCTGCTGCTGTTCTGGTTGCGGCGGCTGCTGCTGCTGTTCTGGTTGCGGCGGATGCTGCTGCTGTTCTTGTTGCGGCGGCTGCTGCTGATGTTCTTGTTTCGGCGGCTGCTGCTGCTGTTCTTGTTGCGGCGGCTGCTGCTGCTGTTCTTTTTGCGGCGGCTGCTGCTGCTGTTCTTGTTGCGGCGGCTGCACACTGATCTGCTGAGTTTGCGCCTGCGTTGAACTTGATTGTGTACTACTTTGCGGTAATTACATTTCTTCAACATCGCTGCCCGTTAGTAGACTGGCTACCTCTGCGACAGTAAAGCCCTTGGGCCTAGGTTGGTGGGGTTGCTGGACCGCTGTGCTGCTCCCAGCTTGGTTCCCGGACAACGCTTTGGTGCCAAAAAAAACCTTGGCCGGCACACCACCAGTCGTGGTTAATGGCACTTCCTTTTTCTGTTCCTTCTTCTCACCAGCAACATTCTTGGTACTGGACCTGGTACCTTTCTTTGGGGCCATCTTATTCCGACGTCAGGCAGGAGGCAGATGCACAACAAGTTCTGGTCACACGTGGGCGTGATGCGCAGCAGGACTTCTGTCTGGCTGGCAGTACAACGGGTAGCCAGGTGATGCCGATGACACCTCCTACTCTGTCTTTTGTGCACCTAAAAGCAAAGAAGACAGGAGAAGAACATCAGTGGAATGTTGCATTTGTTTTTGTGGTTCAGTTACTTAGTACTGTACTAGTGCAAACAAAAGATAGTCTACCCATTTATGAATTTTTTTTAACTAGAGCTATGTTATACTACTAGTACTGTGTACAGCCACACTACACTCTCAGGAAGGTGATGTCTAAAAATTCAACAGATCACATAGAAAACACTTGATCAATAAAGCTGTGGCTACCTGCTCTGGTAGCAGTGGATGAAAGCAGGCCTGCTGGCAGACAAGGCCAGGCAAGCTTGCAGGCCTAGGCCTCAAAATGGCCACCAGCCACATGGCAAGCCCCAACAACATCAGCAAGGCCACCCCAAAAAACACACTTCCCCAACTCAATCCAATGCCATCCATGCCCTAAATGAAGTCTAAATTCAACAGAGCACACAGAAAACAGTAGATTACTAAAGCTGTGGCTACCTGCTCTGGTAGCAGTGGATGAAAGCAGGCCTGTTGGCAGACAAGGCCAGGCAAGCTTGCAGGCCTAGGCCTCAAAATGGCCACCAGCCACATGGCGAGCCCCAACAACATCAGCAAGGCCACCCCAAAAAACACACTTCCCCAACTCAATCCAATGCCATCCATGCCCTAAATGATGTCTAAATGCAACAGAGCACACAGAAAACAGTAGATTACTAAAGCTGTGGCTACCTGCTCTGGTAGCAGTGGATGAAAGCAGGCCTGCTGGCAGACAAGGCCAGGCAAGCTTGCAGGCCTAGGCCTCAAAATGGCCACCAGCCACATGGCCAGGCCCAACAACATCAGCAAGGCCACCCCAAAAAACACACTTCCCCAACTCAATCCAATGCCATCCATGCCCTAAATGATGTCTAAATTCAACAGAGCAAACAGAAAACAGTAGATTACTAAAGCTGTGGCTACCTGCTCTGGTAGCAGTGGATGAAAGCAGGCCTGTTGGCAGACAAGGCCAGGCAAGCTTGCAGGCCTAGGCCTCAAAATGGCCACCAGCCACATGGCGAGCCCCAACAACATCAGCAAGGCCACCCCAAAAAACACACTTCCCCAACTCAATCCAATGCCATCCATGCCCAAAATGATGTCTAAATTCAACAGAGCACACAGAAAACAGTAGATTACTAAAGCTGTGGCTACCTGCTCTGGTAGCAGTGGATGAAAGCAGGCCTGTTGGCAGACAAGGCCAGGCAAGCTTGCAGGCCTAGGCCTCAAAATGGCCACCAGCCACATGGCGAGCCCCAACAACATCAGCAAGGCCACCCCAAAAAACACACTTCCCCAACTCAATCCAATGCCATCCATGCCCTAAATGATGTCTAAATTCAACAGAGCACACAGAAAACAGTAGATTACTAAAGCTGTGGCTACCTGCTCTGGTAGCAGTGGATGAAAGCAGGCCTGCTGGCAGACAAGGCCAGGCAAGCTTGCAGGCCTAGGCCTCAAAATGGCCACCAGCCACATGGCCAGGCCCAACAACATCAGCAAGGCCACCCCAAAAACACACACTTCCCCAACTCAATCCAATGCCATCCATGCCCTAAATGATGTCTAAATTCAACAGAGCACACAGAAAACAGTAGATTACTAAAGCTGTGGCTACCTGCTCTGGTAGCAGTGGATGAAAGCAGGCCTGTTGGCAGACAAGGCCAGACAAGCTTGCAGGCCTAGGCCTCAAAATGGCCACCAGCCACATGGCGAGCCCCAACAACATCAGCAAGGCCACCCCAAAATACACTCTTCCCCAACTCAATCCAATGCCATCCATGCCCTAAATGATGTCTAAATTCAACAGAGCACACAGAAAACAGTAGATTACTAAAGCTGTGGCTACCTGCTCTGGTAGCAGTGGATGAAAGCAGGCCTGTTGGCAGACAAGGCCAGGCAAGCTTGCAGGCCTAGGCCTCAAAATGGCCACCAGCCACATGGCGAGCCCCAACAACATCAGCAAGGCCACCCCAAAAAACACACTTCCCCAACTCAATCCAATGCCATCCATGCCCTAAATGATGTCTAAATTCAACAGAGCAAACAGAAAACAGTAGATTACTAAAGCTGTGGCTACCTGCTCTGGTAGCAGTGGATGAAAGCAGGCCTGTTGGCAGACAAGGCCAGGCAAGCTTGCAGGCCTAGGCCTCAAAATGGCCACCAGCCACATGTCCAGGCCCAACAACATCAGCAAGGCCACCCCAAAAAACACACTTCCCCAACTCAATCCAATGCCATCCATGCCCTAAATGTGATTGAAAATGAAATATATTCAAAAAACAAAAGGAACAGTTGCTTCATCATGCACACACACACCCATGAGGCCATGCCCATGGCTAGCTCGGGCCTACTACTACAACCCACAAAATTAAAATAAATAAAAAAAAAAAAAAGGAATGATGATAATTAATTATCAAAAATAAATTGTAGTTACACAACAACTGCAATGCCCACAATCAAACACAACAACCACTTACTTGTAAAATATCCTATTCCAAAAATCCTGAAATCCAATTGCAATGATGCAGCAGACAAAAAGAGTGATCTTTCCAGCTCCAAATCCAAAGGCAGAATGAGCAGGAGATGGACAAAGCACTGGGAGGAGCCTGCTGGACAGGAACAGGAAGTTGGAGAATCTGTGTCACTTCCTCCCTCTCTCCACCTTGTAAAAAAAAAATGACTCCTTGCACAAAAAAGGAAAGCCAAATGTGAATGTAAGGAGTTCTTTTCATCCAAAATCAGTATTTGCAGATGGTTTCATGCTGCTAGAGCCGATATTCCTCTCCAAATTGTAAATTTTACGTTGTTGAGTTCTCCAGCTTCACATTACTTCCGCCGGCGTGTCGAAAACGATATGAGCGCGTTCTCTTCTTTGTCCCTGTCGCGTTGGATATGACGTGTTCGCGGTCTCTTTCTCCTGTTCGCGTTCGATTTCATGTGCCCGCGTCCTCATTCTCTGGCTCGCGATGTAGAATGACATGTTCGAGATCTCAATCTTCTTATACTCGCGCGGTGCATGATCGCGAGAAGAAAGACGTGATCGCGCGACAAATGACGTGATCGCGTGAAAAATGACTTGAATGCGGCCGCGAACTCTCGCGAGACAGCGCAAAATGGCTACCAAAATCCAACATCTCGTGGAGAACCCGACCGGGTCAAGAAAACTTGTCGGAGAACGCAGGGATTCAGGTAAGGCGATCGCGCGCGCGCGAGAATGTATTGTTTTACAGCGCGAGCAAGAAAAAAATTATCGCTAAGCTGCGGAATGCGGAAATTTTGACATTTTCGCGCTTTCCGCGGAACGCGAAAATGCCAAAATATCGCAATTTCCGCGAACGGAACGGAATTTTGGCCCAGGCCTAATATTAACAACTCGTTTTAACACGGCAATTATATACGTAGCCTCAATCTTAGAGTGTGTCTGTTCATTGTTTCCTCATTGACATTCAGAGCTGGATATAGTTGGATACTTTATAGAACTACCGGTGACTACATATATAAGAGTATAGCAATTGAACTTACACCGTTCCTTATTTTGTTTTTCTTGATGTACAGCCCCCGTGACTAGAGCGGCCATCGCCGCTGAACCTTGCGTACATCTGACTTCCATTATATTTGAGTTGTTTTTTAATTATGACTTTAGACCTTATTCGCAAAATGTTCTTGATTTCCCTCCTTTCCCTCCTTCTCTTTTTTCATCCCTTTTGATTATTATTTTCTCTCCTTTCTGGAACATGTTTTTTATTGTACGCTCCTCTTCAGATTGTTCTCTATTTATTTTCGAATTATTATTTTTTAACACTTCATTTTTGGATTCTATTACTACGTTTTTTCTTGGTGCTGTCTTTATCATGCGCTTTTCTAGTGTGGCTCAAAAATTGGAGAAAAAAATCTGTTTTGGTTTTGACACCCGTTATTGAAGACCAACTTATGATATGAGCAATCTTAGAGTAATGAAACTTATGGGGTATTTCATGTGAGTTTTATATCTTATGTTTTATATCCATTAGGTCCCATTGCATCGTGAGCCCACTCTTTACGGTCTTTGTACGCCCTGAGGAAGGTGGTACCCGAATTAGGGTGTTGTGACCGAAACGCGCGTCGGCGCAGCTCATGCGGCTCCCCCCTACAATTTCTTCTGTTTGACCTATAAAGATTGAAATTGCATTTGAAATTATATATACTATATATATTTATATATAAAATCTATGTACGATTATATACTGTACTGAATATCTATGTACTGATCTTTGAACCTTTGTATGTGGGGCCTCTATGTTCATTTGAGCTATTGTCGGTATAAATGAGATGTATGAATTGATGGTGTTGTGTGAACTTAGGTGTGAGTTTGAGAGTGTGTTGTGAATGATTCCTATGGGACCTGTCTTTGTATTTTGAATCATGTTGTTGCACATATAATGTTTTGTCACTTTTATGCATTATTATAAATTGTGTCTATATTATTATTATTTTGGAACTGATTAAGTCTGACTGCAATATAATATGAAAAATAAAATGTTATCTGTTGGTCTAACCAGAGTGTCAATGCCTCAATAGATGATACTTTGTACATAAAGAAACATATAGGTAGAGAAATATTCTTTTTCTTAGAGGCCAGGATACGGAACCAGTTCTGTAGTACCAGCCCCATATTTTAAGAAGCAAGCACACTACACCAATTCTAACACCCGAAGGGGTATTTCGGAATGAGGGAGTGAAATTCGTGGTTTTTTTATATAAAGGATAAAAAGGTTCATTTATTTCCAAGGTTGTAACAAAGTATTCAGGCCAACGTTGTAGGAGACCCCAGGAAAACTGTATAGTTCCCCTATTTCCCAGTCCAATTCAACAATATTTGGAACTACACACAAATATAAACATTACAGAAGTTGTTACTTATAGTGCTTTGAAGGTACAAACTCATGACAGTGGCTGCAGTATTGATATTCTTACAAGAACACTGCACTTGCAAGGTGTTGTTGTGCTGACAAGCGATGGGTGCGCTATAGAAACCCCACAAAGAAGTAACTAACTGAATATGCAGCGCCGTGTTTCAGGCCGCTGCTTCTGTGGGGTGTAGTAATGTCATTTAGGAGTTGCTGTGAAAGGTGCCCCCACACCACAGTTAGCAAGTGTTGGGGGCCGGTTGGTCCTCCCCCTCTTCAGGGTCCACCGTTTGCTTGTCTTTTATCTGCTGCAGCTCTGGGCTCAGATTTGTTGCAATGGGTTTCTGTATATTTTGTGCACCAGATGCTCAGTGTTGTGTGCATTTACGCTTAATGTTATTTTTATGTCCCGCGCCCAGGAAAGACACAAACACGGGCGTAGCGGAGGACACGTCTTTAATCTTTTTTACAATTACCAAACTGCCGCTTCCCCCGCGGCTCCTCCCCTTCTTCCCACAACCCAGCCTGACCTTGGGGCGAAGCTACGCCAGGCATGATGACACATCATCTCCCCCTTTTGTATTTTAGAAGTTTAGCGTCTCTCTTATAGTTCTTCAATGAGTCGGATGGGTTTCCGAATGTCCCATCAAGGTCGGCTGGGTCTTGATTGACTGTGAGGATGTTCACTTCTCTGATCATGTGTCTCCAAGGGTCGTAGAGGTTCTTCATGACTGCTTTCTTCTTGACTTGACATGTCCGTGTCCCAGTCAGGTCTCCGAGCCCAGGTGTAGGCTGTTGGGTTGCATCTTTTGAAATGTGACACATTTCTGGTCATTCTCTTGTTTCTAGACTCAGCCGTGATCATAGGCCCTTTCCTTCTTGTTACTTGTAGTGGGTGATGGTGGTAATGGCTGTCTGCTTTGGATTTCCTTTCTTGTCTCACTAGTACCCAGACTCCTTCTTGGATGTCGGATGTTTTGGCGTGTCTGCGGGGATCAGTGTATTCCTTCATCCTTGCCTTCTTGTTTCAATCCAGTTCGACCAGGGTTTCGTGGTCTGAAGTCGTTATTCTGGACCGTGTAATGGCGTCTGTGGTTGGTATACGGGTGCAAGGGGTCCGCCCGAGCATCGGGGTGGCCGGGCATTAGTTTGTGGTGCTGTGAGGAGTGGTCCTGTATGCTCAGAATACTTCATTCAGTGCTGGCTGAATATCACGTGGGTTAGCTCAGCTTGTTGTATTGTCTTTTTAATAGTGGCCATGAATCGCTCCACCATTCCGTTGGCTTGGGTCCACAGAGGAGTGATTTTCTGGTGTTTGAAATTGAGATGTCTCACGAAATCTGCTAATTCTTGTCCATTGAATGGTGGACCGTTGTCAGTCTTCACCACCATGGGGATGCCCCATGCAGCAAAGGCATCATCAATTGTAGGTATGACGGTGGCCGCTTTGGTAGAGGAAATCTGGTGAGCGATGGGGAAGTGGGAGTATTCGTCCATGATAACGATGATGTATTTTACGGACTTCAGTGAGCCAAAGAAATCGACGGCTACATGTTGCCAGACACTATCTGGGAGGTCCGACATCTGCAAGGGGGCATGTGGTTCTTCACGCCCTACTAGTTGGCAGTGTGGGCAATCTCGAAGCGTGGACTCTACCATCTGATCGAGGGAGGGGAACCAGACACGCTCTCGCAGCGCTTTCTTCGTGGCTACTACCCCTCGATGTCCTTCGTGTGCCAGATTTACAGTTCCCTGTCGCATCTGGGTAGGGATGACAATTCTCTGACCTCTTAATAGTAGGCCCTTGCCACTGATGGAAAGTTCATCTTTGACATGCTTGAATGCCGCAAGTTCCTGCATGTTGATGGTGTCACTGATCTTGAGGTCCTCTAGATGTCGCCACGAGTCAGTGCGAAACCGATGTACGACATTTTGTATTGTGGCATCATTTGCCGATGCCTCGATGATGGCTTCAAGTGGGACGGCCGGTGGGCAGGCTCGGTCAATGACGAAGTGGAGATATTCTTCAGCCACAGAGTGGCGCGCCCGCATCAGAGCCTGGGGGTGCCGTGAGATGTAGTCCGCCGGATTCTCCGCCTTCCCCGGTTTGTGAAGGATGGTGTATGTATAGTCTTGCAGGCGGAGGCCCCACTGTTCGATTCGCGGAGGCATTTTCGCCTTGGGGTTCTCAAAGATGGTGATCAGCGCTTGGTGGTCGGTGATGAGTGTGAAGTGTTTACCATACACAAAGAGGTGGAAATGCTCACACACCCACACTACTGCCAGACTTTCTTTATCTGGTTGGGAACAGGCTTTTTCAGTGTCAGTGAGGCTGCGGATGGCATACGCGATGATGTGACGGTGGTCTGCTTCATCATCATATTGCGCTAGAATCGCCCCTAGCCCTACGGGGCGGGCATCTACCGTGATTTCAGTGTTTCATTTGGGGTTGAAATAGGCAAGGTTGATGGTTGAACTCACTGCTGCTTTGATTTTGTGGAACGCTCTGTCACACACAGCTGACCACTGGAAGCTTTGTCCTTGTTGATTGAGTTCTCTGAGGGGGTTACTGATTGTGGCATAGTCCTTGATGTACCGGGCGCAGTAGCTGGCCATCCCCAGGAACGAGCGAACATCACTGACATCATGAGGTTGTGGAGTGTCCGAGAGCGCTGACATCTTGTCAGGGTCCCGTCCCATGCCCTCCTTTGAGAAAATGTGGCCATAGAACTTGAGAGTTGACTTGTGGAATTCACATTTTTCCTGATTGAGTGTGAGGTTGGCGATGAGTAGGGCGTGACAGACCCAGTCCAGTGATTTGTCGTGATCTTTCTGGGTCTCTCCGAACACTAGGATGTCGTCACTGTAGTTAAAGGCATTTGGAATGTCTTGTATCACTCGTCTGACAGCCTCCTGGAAGATCTCCGCAGCAGAGGAGATTCCAAAATTGAAGTGTTTATACCGGAAGAGTCCTTGATGTGTGGTGAATGTTGTGATGTAACGTGACCGTTCATGTAATTCAAGTTGATGGTAGCCTTTGTTGAGGTCTAGTTTCGAGAAAACTGTCGCTCCGTTCACGGCGTGTGATCATGTCACTGATGTGGGGTCCTGGGTGTCGCTCCCGTTCGATGGCTCTATTTGGGGCTCGCATGTCGACGCACAGGTGTACTTTGTTGCCCTGGCCCCTCTTGGGTATGACCACTACCGGGGACACCCACGGAGTGGGTCCAGTTGATCTCTCAATGATGTCTGCTTTTAATAGGTCTTGGAGAACGTCATTCACCGCTTGTTGTAAGTGAAAAGGCACTTTATGGTGATGCTGTGCCACTGGTGTTACTTGCTCATTCATGTGTAGCTTGACTTTGAAATGGGCGAGCTTCCCTAGACCGTTGAACAGTTTTGGGAATCGTCTACTTTGTATAGGATCTCGATCAGCTGCAGGCGTTCCGCCGTTAGTGAACTGAGGAGGCAGTCTGCTGCTTCAGGGCCTTCGATCAGGTGAATGTACGCTTGGATTTTTCTGTCCTTGTAGGTCAACGTAGTAGAAAACCGCCCTAAACACGGCAGTGGTTCTCTGGACATCCACTTGTAGACCAGCACTGCGGCTGGTTCTAGTTTCGGCTTGGGATTCATGCTCTGGTATTCAGTGGTGCAGATGTAGTTGAGCTATGCGCCTGTGTCCAAAACAAACTTGGCCGGGTGGTTTCCTATTCGAATGTGGAGTCGCAGGTATTTCTTTAGTCTATCTGGGTCTGCCACCATACATACATATTTGTCGCTGTGTTGTGACATAGGAGTGATGGAGGACGACTCTCTGGATGTTGAGCACTGAGATTGGTAGGAGCTGTGTGACTGGGTACTGGATGTGGACGAGCTTGTTGAGTGGTCTCTCCGGCCTTGTACAGCCCTTGCATGGTGACGGGATCCTGGGGTCTGTCTGGTCTGTCTTGGTTCTGTGCGAAGAGCTTGACAGGCAGCTTCGAAATGGTTGTCATTCCCAAATCGATGGCATTGTTGCCCAATGGCTGGGCATTGACCCATGTGAGGGTAGTCTTGGCCGCACCAGTAGCATTGTGGAGGTTGTCTACGGGAGTGACTGTTCTGTGTCCCTCGGCGGGGTGAATTCATGCGAGGCTGTCTTGCAAATCTCCTCGATGAGTGTTGGTCTGAGTGGTGCCTTCGTTCTGCGTGAGAGTGTACACGGAGTGCTTGTTCTTTTTTTTTCGATTTACTGGCCTCCATTTTCTTTGCGTGTTCTTTGGCTTGATAATTAATGCGAGTGAGTTCTTCTATTTCATCTAAGTTGTAGTGTTTCTTCAGAAGTTGGCGACGTAGTGAGTCAGATTGACATCCGTCAATGATGCGTAGATGTAGCGCATCATCCGTGTTGAAGTTGTCGAACTCACAATAGCAGGCTAGACGCTTGAGGTGGGAGATGAAGTCGCCCATGGATTCGTCTCGCTCCTGAGACGCGAGGTTGAAGGTGTAGCGCTCATAATCTAGATTCCGTTTGGGAACGAACTTCTTATTCAACCCGTCTCTTACATTGTCATATGACGCAGTGCTGGTCGACAGCAGGTCTTTGATGATTTGTCCAATGTCTTTACCTGCGAGATTGCATAGGGCTATGAGTTGTTGGTCGGGGTTACAGACTTGTGACCCCTTCATGAAGTCTTTGAAGTCCTCGAGCCAGCTCTTCCACGGGGCCATATGCTGCTACCAGATGTCAATGGTAGTGGTTCAAGGGGGCGCAGGTATGATACTCCCATGGGCATCAGTCCAGGCGGTGGGGGATTGTGGGCCGGGTCAGGCACCGCTCGCTGCAAAGAGTCAAGGACCGACAAGGTGGAGGCGCAAATGTAGTTCTACTAAGCTTCAGTGGCGTTCGCAGCCGCTTAATGTCACTTTTGCAGGCTTCAGTGGTCTTTTTGGTGTTTTGCCTGACTTCCAAATGGTCGCCGCCTCAGGACTGGGCTGGACCAATGGACCGTGCCTGACTTCAAAATGGCCGCCAAAGGGGAATCATGCAGGCATGCTTCACTCCTCTCAGAGGCATTGTGGCAGAGCTTACCCCTGTTCTTGTGTTGTCTCTCTGTGGGGTCGTAGTGCTGTCTTGAGTGTTAGACCCTCAGGCACTTCTCTTGGCGTTCAGGCTGCTATGCGCGTTGTCCTCTGTTTTGCGCTCTTTCACCTATTCGGCGCTCTGCTCGTGGTTGAGGCAGCGCGCGCTTCTTGTCGAGTTGCAGAATTGAAGAGGGGGTGACTCCGCCTCCCACCCTCATTGCCAATTTTGTGTCCCGTGCCCAGGAAAGACACAAACACGGGCGTAGCAGAGGACACGTCTTTAATCTTTTTTACAATTCCTGAACTGCCGCTTCTCTCCGCGGCTCCTCCCCTTTCTCCCACAACCCGGCCTAACCTTGGGGCAAAGCTTTGCCAGGCATGACGACACGACAGTTATGTGCATAGTGCACTCCAGTGTGCAACCACCAGATCACCATAGATTGCATATGTTTCTGCTCATCTCTTGTTTTGTGTGTAGTGTAAATGCTTGATGTGTGCACTGCATGCTCGGTGTTTACACAGATTCCTGGCACATACAGGCCTGATATTGTGTACACCTCATTCGCCACATTAAGTGTACATCTGCTTATGTTGCAGGTTCAGAGGTGCCTGCGCCACGGGCCTCATGTTGTGTGCACTGTATCCTTCATGCGTCCCGTCTTCTCACCTTCCCTTGGTGTTGTCTTCACTTTGCGATCAGAGTTGTGTGTGCTCATCATTGCTGTTGTGTGTGCAGCGTCTTCTAATTTCGTATCTTCCTTGCTGTTGGGCAGGTTGTGTGCTCGGTGTGTGGTGACGGGGAGGGGGGTATCACTTGCCCCCGCTTTTTCTTGCTTCGCTGGGTGAGTGGGGGCTTCGTTCACATTACCAATTGACCCCCGCAGGAGCCCCGTTTAGCCGAGCAGCACAGATGTATTTATTTGCGGATACGCAGCGCTGTATTTGAGTGACCATGCGGTGCTTTATGTGAGTGATTGCCCTGCTCTTTATTCATTCACGCAGCGCTTTATTTGAGTGACTGTGCAGCATTTTATTCCTTCATGCGTCGCTATTTTTGAGTGAGTGCAGGGTGCACAGAGTTCCTGCATCAGGAGGGGTTGGGGTTGGGGGTGGGGGCAGGAGACCAGAGGCTCTTCTGAGAGGCGCTATCTTGCTCGATCGGATATGACACGCTCGGCTGGGGTGCTGGCGGGGGTGTTTGGGGGTGCATTGCACCACAGCAGGGACGGTGAGCAGGTGGCGTTGCACATATTACAAAAGTCTCCTCTCAGCAGTTTTTGCTGTTTGGTGCCATGAGGCCCTGTGGGTGTGGGCATACTTTACAAAAGCATTTTGCATAACCTAGTCTAGCCTAATACAACATACCATAGCATAACATACAAAACATAGCCTAACATAACATAACAGCATAACAAAACATAGCCTAACATAACATACCATTACATAACATAACAACACATAGCCCAGCATTCCATACCATTGCATAGCATAACATAACATACCTTAACAAAACTTAACATAACAAAACATAGCCTAGCCTAACGCAACATAACATAACAAATCATAACATAGCATAACAAAACATAACATAGTATAGCATAACATAACATAGTATAGTATAACATAACATAGTATAACATAACATAGTATACCATAACAAAACATAGTGTAACATAACAAAACATGAAAAAACAAAAACATAACATAACAAAACAAATCACAGCACAACACAACACAGCACAACACAACACAACCAAGCCTAACACAACATAACACAGCCTAGCCTAACACAACATAACATACCCTAGCCTAACACAACATAACATAACAAATCATAGCATAGCATAACAAAACATAGCATAGCAGAACAAACCATAGCATAACACAACAAAACATAGCATAGCAAAGCACAACAAAACATAGCATAGTATAACAAAACAAAGCATAGCATAGCAAAACACAAAAAAACATAGCGTAGCATAACAAAACAAAACACAGCATAGCATAGCATAGCATAACAAAACAAAACATAGCATAGCATAACAAAGACAACACAACTTAGCATAGCAAAGCATAGTATAGCATAACAAAACACAACACATCATAGCATAGCATAACAAAACATAGCATAGCATAACAAAACACAGCATGGCATAGCATAACAAAACACAACAAAACATAGCATAGCATAACAAAAGACAACAAAACATAGCATAGCAAAGCATAGCATAGCATAACAAAACACAACAAATCATAGCATAACAAAACAAAGCATAGCATAGCATAACAAAGCATAGCAAAACAAAACATAGGATAGCATAACAAAACATAACATAGCATAACAAAACACAACAAAACATAGCATACCTTAACAAAACAAATTATAGCCTAACGAACCACAACAAAACATAGCATAGCATAACAATACCTAGCATAGCATAACAAAACATAGCATAACAAAGCATAGCATAACAAAACAAAATATAGCATAGCAAAACAAAAGACAACAAAACATAGCGTAGCATAACAAAACACAACAAAACATAGCATACCATAATAAAATAAACATAGCATAGCATAACAAAGCATAGCATAACAAAACAAAACATAGAATAACAAAGAACAACAAATCATAGCATAGCATAACAAAGCATAGCATAGCATAACAAAACATAGCATAGCATAAAAAATAGCATATCATAAAAAAACACAACAAAACTTAGCATTGAATAGCATAACATAGCATAGCATAACATAACATAGGAAAACATAGCATTAAGTTTGAAAAACTCATGGTAGCGGGCTAGCTAGCTTTAACGGGCAGTAACTGTAAGCAACTTTGTCAACACAGAAGCAGTTACTCGATCACCTTTGCTCTTGTGTTGCAGTAGCTTTGTTTGTTAAACAGTGCCCATATTTATACTGTTAGCACTTTACTTGTGCAAATTTCAGGGCTCAAAAAACTTTGCTAAATCGAAATTCACAACTGAGGCTGTTAAGTTTGCGTTATATAAAACCCCAAGGATAAATAAAAAACATTGCCATTTACAATGTGAATAGCTCCAACAAATACAAGACCTATTGCAAAGTACAAAACATCGCCATTTACAATGCCAAGAGCTCCACTTCCAACAAATACGAGACCTATTGCATTTCCAATGCTTGTTTTAGTTGGGACTCATCAAGTAGGGTGTGGGGTGAACCGTGGTAATCAACCCCCAAAGGTATTTGCTTATCCTTGCACACTGGGCTCAACTATTTTAGCACACAGGACTGTGTTTCTAAAGTAGAGCAGTATTTGGTTATGCACTTGGGGTCCTATCTCCGGTTGGCACTGCGCTCCCGTACAATGGGAGGTCTGACAATATGTAAATTGTATATCATTTGTGCAGTGAATTTTAGTTGTATTATTTACCAGTGCAGTGTGTGAACATAAGGATCATTAAAATAGTGTGTGAAAATGGCATCTGTTTAATTTTGCCAGGATTCCAGGTGTGGGTGATTGGCCACTCGTTCGTCGCCAGGTTTGTGCAGTGGGCTGCACACAGGAATTTGATGCGGGGGGTTTCACAGACGCAGTTTGTCTGGATAGGTGAGATCAGGAAATACATTTGGCAATGTGAGCTTTGGTGGTCTGAAATGTCCCATGCAGAGTTTGGCACGGGGCTAGTAATGTTTTCTTTTGTGTTGCAGGCAGAGTTACAAGGCGATCTGGAAGCATATGGGTGCAGAAGGGTACCTCTGCAAGAGCACAATAACGGTGCCAGAGCCAAATCCCAGGAGTCCTCATGGCAGGTTCCTTGAAAAAGTCCGTTGGCGCCCCGCTAGTCCTTCAGGCAGTTGTGGGTCTGAACAACCGGGGTCTTGCCTTGCTACGCTCCGCCCCGAGGGGGGGCGTGAGTAATAAGGGACCAATGTGTCACGTGATCCAGAAAAGAGGATCACCACATAATGGGTAGCACTCATTGGGTTCACCACAGTGCAAGTTGGCTCATCAGGTGGTCAGGGCAGCATAGGTCGGTTCCACTACCTGCCCTTGGATGGACTGTAAGGTAACCCACCAGATTGCATACTTTTGTATGGAATAAACCTGCAGCAATATTTTCCCAAACGAAAGTTGTGTTGTGTATTTATTTATGTCATCATGCATGCTCTGACACGGAGTGGGGAGTGTTGCCTATAATGGCACTATGCGCAGTTCACGCAAGATGTAATACATAGGGGGACGCAAGTAGGAGGACGATGGCAAGAAGTAGACACTGCGGCGAGGAGGAGGGTGGCCTGTAGTTTACAGAAGATAGGCCTGGGCGTAGTTCGTGGAATTTTGCTACGCGGAACTACGCGAAGTTACAAACAAACACCGTGAAGTTCTGAGAGTGGCGGAGCTCAGTGGAGCTCAGTGTGAACTGCAGTTTGTGCTGGTATTCCTGCAGCTCGGGTATAAATTCTACCCGAGCGGCAGCTCACACTCGCGAACTTACCGGTCACGATCGCAAACTTACCGTTCGCGATGGCGAGCGGGGAAAAACTCTGCTGTACATCGCAAAGCAGAGTTTTCTACACTCCGAGACCTCTGCCGAGTGCAGAAAACTCTGCAAACTCCACGAACACAGCGAAGTTTACCACCCAGTCGTAAACAAAAGAGATGGTAAGTGGGTTTTTAAAAACGGTGTCAGAGTCGGGTTTTTAAAAACGGAGTCGGAGTTTTGCCGCAACCTTGCATTCCCAGTGTACCTGATTTACCTTTGGAGGCCCGACATGGAGGCAGAAGCCTGACACGGCTTCCTGGGGGCTGACTTACCTCAGGTCTTTGAGAGGCAGGACCCTGACAGAGGGCATTACTCTAACCCTCATAGGATTCCCACTCAGAGTGCCGTCTCTAGCTTCTGCTGCTCTCCTCCATGTTCCTGCAGACCCACCAGAGATGGTGCTCTGTCAAAGCAACTGAGAGCTGGCTGGGAAGGCTGCATGTGAACAAGCAGCACGTAGCCTGCCGGTTCCACTAGGGAGGGATATGGTTCCTTTTAGGGGGTGTCGCCAGCCTGAGCTTCCTTCTTCGCCCTCCTCACAGCAACATCGAGGACGCCTCATCATGTTGCTGGTATCGGGGTTCTCACCACCCCTCCTGCTCTCTTTGAATTCTATGTGCGCAATCATAGGATTCATTTGAGGCGATCCACCATGGTAGACCTCTCTCTCATGCCGCACTTTTACATAGTGTTACAAGTTCCCATCGTATAGAACGGTGATAACCATTAGACCACTAAAGGACTCAGGAGTAAGCAAACACCATGGCTATGTTGGGTAGGTGAACGAAAATTGGTGGTGGCTGGTGGTGGGCTGCAGGCAGCAAATTCTGCTACATGGCAGCAAGTGGAGCGTTGACAAACTTCGTGCTCGAAGCAAAGTGGCAAAAACTCAGCCAACTCAACTGGTGGAGCGGAGTCTGCCACACACCCCTAAAGAAATGAAGGAATTCTTGGAAACCTATGGTGTGGAGTACATCAGGTCTTCAGTTTATTAACCTCAGAGCAATGGACTTGTGTTGAGGTGGAACAGGACGAATATAGCATGTTACAACACATGCTATTACATCGCATACTAGTACACAATACCTTTACATCGCAAGTCATTACAATGACTTGTTGTAGGGGGCGCACTGGACTTAGCAATAGTATTATTTACTATTCCTACTCCAGTTTGCACAACAGCAGGGAGGGTGTTGGATTTCATATCCAATACCTTAGCGCCCCCTACAGCAAGTCATTCTAATGACTTGCGATGTGAAGGTATTTCGTACTAACAACATGGTCATTGTAATGACTGCGTTGTAAAAGCACTGCATTGTAACAACAGCGTTGTAAACTAGCGTTGAGTTAAGGTTACCAGTGGATGAGTGCAGTAGGAAAACTGGTATGGGCTTATCGAACACCACCCTACAGTCTTACAGGAAAAATGCTGTTCAAACTTATGCATGGAAGGAAAGCGAGAGGGTTGATGTCCAAAGGAGTGGAGAGGAAATGATGGACAGAAAATGTGGAAGCACTGAAACATGGATTCAAAGTTGGAGAGTGGGTGCTTGTAAGGAAAGGACATAGGGAAGACAAAGGTTTGGCTAAATATTCAGACCCTTTACAGATTAAGATGGTGTATCCATACACCATGTTGTTGAGTGATGGTAATGTATGAAATTACAAACAGTGGTGAAAATTGCAGACTGTTGAAAGATGAAATGGATGATGGGATCAATGAGGATAAAAAACAGAGCTGCAGGATGAGAGGATGCAAATAGGTCCAACTCATCAGAGAAGGGAAGAGGAACATGGTGGCATTCATGGAAGGGTCAGAAAGAGGCAGGTTTGACATGCGAATTATGTGATGGGTGTTTTGGAAATGTGTTGGGTATGTTGTATTTTAGTTTTAGTGAAATGTTCAGCAACAGTTGAGAAAGTTGTTACATTACATTGTACTCACATGTGTTTTGCATTTTCACTATTTTTGTAATTTTTTTTATTGTGTTTGGTTGGCTAATATAAGGAGGGAGAATTGCTATATCTAGACTCATAGGAGTCTGCTTCACAAGACACGTGGCTTGAGGCTTCACTACACACAGTGTGTGTCATGAGGATTTGAAAAGGAGAACGGGAAAGAACGACCATTGAAGTGCTGTCTGGCAGCTCTCTCCTGATGTTCCTGATACAAATAATAAACTTGGTTTATCTACATTCACTGCATCAGTGTCATGTCCCATCCTGCTCTGGGCTAGTATGTGTGCCATATGCCTGATGGTTTCCTGAGAGGATCTGGTCCGCGTCTTGCAGACCATCGGCACTGGAGATCAGGCGCGTCATGTCGCCTCCTACTCCGTAAGTACCCCATTGCTGCCAGATTGCACTGCCGGTTGAGACCGCATTTAAACCTGTGGTTCTCAGCCGGACAGTGCTTCGAGTACTGGCTACTGACTGGATGCCTCCCACTTTGTTCCTGAATCGCACTCACGCAGGAGCGTGAGTGTCCCTTTGATTTTCACGCATTGAAGCGCTTGTCTCATCCTACCTTGTTCTTGCTGCGACACACACTGGAGCGTATTGTCGCGTTCTTAATCACTTGCCAGGGTAAAGCGTAGAGTGCTTGCATTTTCTTTCGTCGCGGTACACGCTGGAGCATGTTACCGCTTGTTCTTCTTGCCGTGAGAGCGCAGGTGTGCTTTTGCGTATTTCACCATATGGCACACGCAGGAGCGGGGGAACAACCTTTACAACGCAACTTTTACAACGCACTACACTTACAACGCATTTTTTACAACGCACAATCCATTACAACGCATGACATTACAACGCAGGACACTACAACGCATTTTTAAAAACTACCTTTACAACGCATTCCATTACAACGCATACTACCATTACAACGCATACCATTACAACGCATAATATAGTAATATACTATCCAACACTTACCCTACTGCTGCACCCCCTGGAGTTAGAATAGTAATTTTTACCCCTATACTATCCAACACTTACCCTACTGTTGCACCCCCTGGAGTTAGAATAGTAATTTTTACCCCTATACTATCCAACACTTACCCTACTGCTGCACCCCCTGGAGTTAGAATAGTAATTTTTACCCCTATACTATCCAACACTTACCCTACTGTTGCACCCCCTGGAGTTAGAATAGTAATTTTTACCCCTATACTATCCAACACTTTCCCTACTGTTGCACCCCCTGGAGTTAGAATAGTAATTTTTACCCCTATACTATCCAACACTTACCCTACTGTTGCACCCCCTGGAGTTAGAATAGTAATTTTTACCCCTATACTATCCAACACTTTCCCTACTGTTGCACCCCCTGGAGTTAGAATAGTAATTTTTACCCCTATACTATCCAACACTTACCCTACTGTTGCACCCCCTGGAGTTAGAATAGTAATTTTTACCCCTATACTATCCAACACTTACCCTACTGTTGCACCCCCTGGAGTTAGAATAGTAATTTTTACCCCTATACTATCCAACACTTACCCTACTGTTGCACCCCCTGGAGTTAGAATAGTAATTTTTACCCCTATACTATCCAACACTTACCCTACTGTTGCACCCCCTGGAGTTAGAATAGTAATTTTTACCCCTATACTATCCAACACTTACCCTACTGTTGCACCCCCTGGAGTTAGAATAGTAATTTTTACCCCTATACTATCTAATACTTACCTTAAATGCAATTTAATATTATGCGTTGTAATGTTATGCGTTGTAAATGTAGTATGCGTTGTAATGGATATGCGTTGTAAAGGTAGTTTTTAAAAATGCGTTGTAGTGTCCTGCGTTGTAATGTCATGCGTTGTAATGGATTGTGCGTTGTAAAAAATGCGTTGTAAAGGTATGCGTTGTAATAGCATGCGTTGTAACGTCATACATCCGCAGGAGCGTGCTGCCATCTGCCATATTGATTGCCCTCATAGCGCAGATGCGCTTTTCTTTGCTTGGAATGCGACACACACAGGAGCGTGTTGTTGCATTTCCTTTCCTTGGTCTACGTAGCGCAGGAGCGCTTTTTCTTGCTTTGACTGCTACACATGCAGGAGCGTGTTGTCGCATTTCCTTTCCTTGGTCCACATAGCGCAGGAGTGCTTTTCCTTGCTTTGACTGCGACAGGAGCGTGTTGTTGCTTTTCCTTTCCTTGGTCCACATAGCGCAAGAGCGCTTTTCCTTGCTATAACTGCGACATTCCAGGAAAACGTGGTAGTGACTGCCTATTTCTCTGAAGAGCTTTCATTCCTGCTCTTCTTCCATCTCTCAGGTGACTATATCTCTTTGGCAGTGCCTTGGTGTTGGTGTGCATGTTGTGTGTCTGTACCCAGGGATAGAAAGGACAGACGATTAACCCATATGGTTTATTCCTTCCAGCTGGTGATTCCGGGAGCGTACCCACTACATCGATAGGAGCACTTCATCAGGTCTTCACGATATCACCCCACTCTTCATTTTAGGATTCCTTCCCCCAGCCCCATCCTTGCCCTGGTTAGAAAACAATCCCTACTAGGAAAGGTAGGGGACTGTGGAGGTTGTTCACGTCGTCTCTGCGAGACTACTCCACAAGTATACCAGGTAAGACTTGTGGGGTTCTGACAATCAGCTTGTCTTTTTAGGGTCATCTTTTAGGCTGGGGTGAGAGATGTGAGGACACAAGGGACTTATACCTATAACTGCCCATAAAGCAAGATCCAGCAGAATGAAGGTGTCATAAAACCAAATGTTATCTGCACAGGAGTGCCACAGTCACTTACTCACTAACTCCTTCTGATCACAGTGGTACAGTGAGTGAAAAATGATCGAACAAGAAGTATTTCACTTTACTACTCTTTGCATTGTGTTACTTTTCTAATATTGTTTACTTCAATACACACCTGGCCATACCTTTCCTATCCAGAGGAAATCATTACAGTGCTATTACAGTGGAAACATGCTTTCTGCTATGGTTAGCAGCTTCTTTTTCATGGATTGCAGTGTGGTAATCACTTGTTTCAGAAGCACAGTACAATTTATGGTAGACAAGTTACTATTGGTGCTATTTGAAAGTTTCATCTGCAGGAAATCATTACTTACATATTTACCTGACAAAGTAACTGGGACATGCCCACTGCCAACACTGCATTGTACTGTTCAGCCTGCATGCTTTGTCGTTATACATTGATATGCGACCGTCCACATGCTTGCTACACTTACTTGTATAAAAATAGCTTACAGTGCTTTGAATATAAATCGGTAAGAGGAGAGTCCTATCATAGTTTGTCAGAGTCATACCATAAATGTTCTTTGAAAAAGTGCAAGAAGAGTTAATGGCCTGAACTATGATTTAACAAACATCACCAATGCCAACATCACTGGCTTTAATGTGATAGCACTTCCAAACTCAGTCATGCAAATATGTTTTTTCACATGCTGGCCCATTAACTTCATACCTATTGGTTTGACAATGCTTGATAGTGATGCTGGGGGTCATGGTGTAGCAATTCTGGTGGTATTTGTGATGATGGGGTGAGAGGGGTATTGGTGGTACTAGTGTTAGTACTGGTAACGGGGTTGGTGTCGGTATTGATGGCTCCTGTATTAGTGGTAGAATTTGTGGTGTCGTATTGGCAGAGCTTTTAATTGTGATATGGTGGTGGTACAGGTGACATTGATATTTGTTGATGGTAGTGATGGCAGTGTTGCCTTTCATGGTGGTGGTGTTATTGTTTTAGGTATTGATGTTGCTATTGCTTGTATTAGTAGTTTTATTGGTGGTGATGATGGTGGTGGTACTGGTGACATTGCTGTAGGATTACTGGTGACGTAAATATTATTGGTATTAGTGGTGGTACTTCTTGTTGTGGTAGTATCATAGCATTTTTAAGAAGAAACAAAACCATTTGCTGCTATTAAAAAAAAAATCTATTACATCAGTGGTTTTAGTATGTGTAATTCTGTGCATTGATTATTCTTCTCTCCTACAATTCGCATCATGAAATATACAAAATCCAGTCATGAAGCAAAAAAAAAGAGAATGCTTTATTAATAGAATTGCATGTCTGTGCTTTTCCTTAATAGTCATCTCTCTGCTCTCTGGTGGAGCTCTCTCACTCTCCTCACAATTGTCAATGCGTCATTGACTCAACGCATATTACTAGAAGCTTTCAAAACTGATTAGATCCTCCCACTCCTAGAGATACCTACACCAAACCCTGATGACTTTGCCAACTACCTAGCCATCACTCACCTATGATCCATCGGCAAGATCATTGAAAAAGTGGTCACTGTTTAAAGCCAAATTCACATTATTGCTAACCTTTTTTTGCACAGTTACCAGTCTACCATCAGATTATACTGCCGAATGGAGACCTCTACTTTACACTTAGTAGATGATGCCCATGTGACTAAAGATGAAGAAGATACGTGCCTCCTCATATTTGTGGATCTCTCGGTTGCCTTTGACAAAGTTGACCATCCTACCCTCATACACAGCCTGAAGTCTCAAATGGGATTCACCTGCAATGTCCTTCACTAGCTCTACTCCAACCTTTCCAAATTATTTCACTTTGTTCACATGAGAACTTACGGAACCCAAAAGATCCCTGTCACCTGCGGAGTCCCCCACTGTTCCGTACTATCCCCTATATTCTTCAATTCCTACATGAAGTTACTTGGTTCACTATTCACAGAGAACAGCATAAAGATTCATCAATATGCTGGTGATACTTAACTCTACAAGAATCTCTGCACTGCTTCAAAGAACCAACTCCTCAAGAATTGCCTGCATATCTCCTAGTCCTGGATGGCCAGTGCCTACTTGAAGCTCAGCCCAACTAAGACGGAATTTCTGTTACTTGCCATGAGTAGCAAAAACAACCAGTACAACCCTGGCTCAACAACAATAGCCGTGATGGCTTTAAGCCTCGACTTTCCCTGTATTTCAAGTGACTTGAATTGACAGTAGATACCAAACTTACCCTCAAGGAACACATTGACAAAAAAAGAAAGCTGGACAGGTACCAGCTCTCTCTTATAAACAAAGTTATACCGTCTCTTGCAAAAAGCATCTTCAGAACTGCTGTTCAAGCACTCATTTTTTTGCAACTGGATGATTGTTAATGTCTGGCTCCATGGGCTCCTACAGTCCACACTTGCACCCCTAATGGCATCCTATGTGCCGCAGCATGTCTAATCCAGGGACAAAAGACGACCCTCATCCTAAGGGAACTCCATCAGCTTTCCTAAGCACCTTATACCATCTTCAAAACCAGCTGCAAATCCATTACGACTAGCAACCCAGCCTATCTTGCAGGCAAGCTCATCATCCCAGGTGGTTCTCAGCAAATCAACAGTAAGGACACCATTAGACTGTGGACTAAGAAGTTGAAAAAAGTAAGGCCTTTCATCTATACAGCCAGGATCTGGAACAACGCCCTTGGATCCATCATACCCACCCCAACCATGCTCTAATTTAGCAAAGAGTTGAAGATGCTTCCTTTAAAAAAAAATGATCTCACAACTAATTAACAGAGTACAAACCAACTTCCTCTCCATTCACCTGTTGACTTTATACTTTTCTTTGAACCTGCAAAAAGCTACGCTGCCTTTTGGATAGGCTCATGTTTCATACTTACATAAAATAATTTAAAAAGTCCCTGTGCTGTAAACAGGGTTGGACTGGGAGAGAAAGAGGGTCCAGGAACCAATTAAAGTTCCCACCCATTAGCAAACCAGAGAGCTTAAAGTAAGAGGCCACATTTGAAAATAAGAGCAATTTTAAACTTTTAAAGACACTCTGCAAATGTGTTTTGCAAGGTATGAGAGACTACATGCATTTGTACATGCTGCAGGCAATATGTGTGGTAATATCAGAGAAATCAACTGTAAAACCCGCCCACCAGACCATAAAACAGTGCCACAAATATAAAAACAGCCCATACACTGAACTGTAAGACAAGCCCTGTGGGCACTGCCATATTGTCCTATAGGCCAGGTCGACCCTGGCTAAAAAGTCTACATTAGCCCTACCCTTTCAGAACAGTGTTATGATAAGAAGATTAAGTTTATGTTGTAAGGGGTGAACTTAAAAAGCATCCATAGCAAAGTATTGCATAGTATATACTTTTGACAAAGGCAAATACATTGTATCATTAGGAAAGCCTACGTGTGAACACATCTTTACTTTGTGAACTAAAGGCACTGTAAACCCAACAACATGTTATAATAAAAACAGCATAAAACAAATGAAATTGGAAGTTGAATTTCACTGTATCTTTATGACATGGTAAAAAATGTACACTGCACATAATTCTTAACAATAAAGACTCAAATTAAAATGTCATGGTGTCAGCTAAGTAACTTCCTCAAAGATTAATCATTGGCATTGAATTTCAGGCTAAGCATAATGTTGCATCTGCGGCCTAACTAAAGGAAAACCTCATGCCCCTTAACCATAACCTAATGGGAACACAGATAGGAGAGGAGAATATAACTATTCATGAAACAGCCATATTCTTAATGAATACCCCATCCAAAACGTGAAAAGACATGAAAGAAAATGGTGAAGAGGGCTGACCCGAATCTCACCACTTCTCTTTGAACTTCATGCTGTACTTTTTTAAAGGAGTGATGACATGAGGTCTGTCAGATAGCTCACTAGACCTAACTAGTCAGCCTCCTTACATCCATAAATATATTTAAAGTACAGAAAGCTATATTACTAACAATTTAACCTTACAAGTTAGTGGCCATGTGGCTGCTTACCTCGCTTGGTATAAATAAACATTTAATTCTAAAACAAATCTTTTACCAGTGGCTATTTCAGATATGTTCCCAGTATAAGTAAGCGATGGCCAAACCTTTCAAGATCATCCATTAGCAACAGCTTTGATAATTATGCCACAACCCAAACTCTGCAGAAGTGTCAGCTCACTTCCTAAGCAGATTCCTGCCTGCCCAAGCTAGCTATCTTCATTAAGCTTGCTCACAAACCTACCTTCTTTTCCCAAGCACGCAACGCTCATCATCACAAAGTTTGTTTCCGACACAGGCCTTCATAACCACTCATCAGTAATACAGTATCACAAAAAATATCATTATTAGAGAAAAGTCTAAGACAGCTTTATAAAGGATAACATCTATTGTCTGCGGTGATATATTTGGCTGCTTTTCTCTCATCTGCTTTACAATTTTCCAATATCTTGTTGCAGCGAGTATTAAAGGTACCTAGATAAATCGTTTACACCAATGTACAGCTTGTTCTACAGTTCTTACAGAGTTGTCAAGCATCAATAAGAGGCAGTTTTGACCTAGGTCATCATGCCCTGTCCAAAATAATCATAAACCCACCTCTGTGTTTACTATTTTGGCTTAACCTTAATTACAAAAAAACTGTTATTTGTTGTCGGTTCTATTTGGTCTAAATATTTTTTCAAATTCCCACTTTTTTTTTGCTACAGTACCAAAATGTCAACAACCCCGGACTCGGCTGGGTTACATTTTTTGATTGTGTTCACTTCAAAATAATCCTGGCTGTTGCAAAACTGACCTTTTAATAGTGTCCTGGTGATATCGTGCTGACCAAAGCTCAACCAACGTTTCTCTTTTATGTTTGCACCAATCAATCAAGCAATCAATCAATCAGTATTGGTAAAGTGCACTGATCTCCACAGGGGTATCCAGGTAATGTGTGCTATTCGAACATTCAGGTCTTGAGGCCGCTCCGGAATTCAGTGAGGTAGGAGGAGGTTCAGAGGTGGATGGGGAGGTCATTCCTTGTCTTGGCAGTGAGGTGAGAGAATGAGCGCCCTCTGGCACAAGTATAGTGGATTTAGGGGATGGTGCGGAGGGCCAGGGACGCAGCCCGCAGGTGTCAGGTGGGGTGGTGTAAGGTCAGGTGGTTGTTCAGGTATTCGAGTCCCATGTTGTGGAGGGCTTTTAGGCTTGCGGAAGCAGTTTGTAGAGGCATCGCTTCTTGATGGGGAGCCACTGCAGGCTGCGGAGGTGGGGTTTATGTGGGCTCACCTTGGCATTTGAAGGATGATTCTTACTGCTGTGTTCTGAATGGTTTGGAGGTGCTTGAGGAGGAGGGGAGTGGTTCTGGCATAGAGGGCGTTCCCCTAGTCAAGTCAACTAGTGATGAGGGCTTATGGGACAGTTCTCCTGGTGTCTGTTGGGATCAATCTAAAGATCTTGTGGAGCATTATGAGGGTGTTGAAGCAGGTGGCGGCAACCTGAGTTGACCTGTTGCCTCATGGAGAGCTCACTGTCGAGGATGACGCCGAGGTTGCAGGTGTGGGTTGTGGAGGTAGGTGTTGGTCCAAGGGCCACCAGGAGTCAAACCACAGTAAGCGCGGTCTTCTGAAGATTAGAACTTTGGTCTTGTCGGGGTTGAGTTTGAGGCAGTTGGTTCTTATCCAGTCAGCGACATCAGTCATGGCATTCTGGAAGTTCGCTCTAGTGGTGTCTGTGTCTTTGGTGAGGGAGAGTATGAGCTGGGTGTCATTGGAGTATGAGATGATGAGATTGTGGCTGCGAACGATGGGTGCTAGTGGTGTCATTTAGATGTTGAACAGTGTGGGGCTGAGAGAGGAGCCCTGGGGTTAGCTGCATATGATGGTTTTGGGTCATAGCTGTACGGTGCAATGTGGACTCTCTGGGTGCGGCCGTGACAAATTTGGATTGAGAGTGTAGCTGCTTATGCCGTTGTGGTGAAGTCTTTGGATGAGGAGGTGGTGAGATACTGTGTCGAAGGCAGCTGACAGGATGAGAAGGATCAGGGCTGCTCATTTGCCACAGTCAATGATGGGTCTCACGTCGTCCATGGCAGCTATTAAGGCGTTTTCTGTGCAGTGGTTGGAGCAGAATCCGAATTGGGAGGGGTCGAGCAGGTGGTTTGATTCTAAGTAGTCCATGAGTTGGCGATTGATGGCTTTCTCCAGCACCTTGGTCTGGAAAGGGATGAGCGAGATGGCCCGGTAGTCCTCGAGGTTGGATGGGTCCACTGCGGGTTCTTTCAGAAGTGGTTTTACGTCAGCATCCTTCCATGATTCCAGGAATATGGCAGATCTGAGCACTGAGTTGATGATGCTGGTGAGCGGGAGTCCGATCTCTTTGTGTCCACGGTTGAAGGCGTTGTGAGGGCAGGGTACAGTTTGAGCTCTTTAGTGGATGGAGGGCATGATAGATGTTGTGGTTTTGGTGTCGAGGGGTTCCAGTCAGTCAGGCCATGGATTGGGAAGATGGTGGGAGGAGCTGGGAGGTACGGTTGCGATGGATGGGGTTCGAAGTTCTTGTAGTGTGGAAGAAATCGTTGAGTGGGTTGCAGAGGAACTGGGAGGGCTGGATGGTGTTTTCGATGGGTAGGAGAATTGTCTGACGATGTGGAATAGTTCATTGGTGCGGTTGGTGGACTTCAGTGGGTGGTGAGTGCTGTTGCCTGGGTCTTTGCTGATGCACCAGCATCTCGCTGGTGGTTTGCATTTCTGTTTTTCTGCTTTGAGTTCGGGGGTGCATCAGTTGACGTGTTTGTTGGTTCTTCTGTTTCGGAGGGTTTTGATGGGTGTGATGGAGTCAGCGCTGGTGGTGATCCATTCTGAAAGGTGGGTGGCGACTTCATTGACATCGTCAGGCGTACATAGGGTGGTGGTGTTGAGGGCGGTCGTCCATTGGGATTCAGTGATTGTGATCCAGCTGCGGTGGGGAGTGGGGGAGAGGTGGTTCATCGGTTGGCAGCGATGGTGAAATTGATTATTCTGTGGTCTGTCTGTTGAGTGCAGTCGTGTGGCTGAACTGTATTTTGTTGCTGGACATGAAGATGGGGTCAAGGGTGTTGCCGGCGGTGTGCATGGGGTTGGTGATGATCTGTTTGAGGCCCAGGTTGTCCATGGAGTCCAGCAGAGTTGCCATGTTGGTGTCTGAAGGGTCTTCGAGGAAGATGTAATGTCTGGATTCCAAGGCAAAGGGGGCAATGACTTTGGGTATGGAGTTGCAGAAAGGGTGTTTTGTCCTGGTGGTCTGTAGGTGAGCCTACCTCTGATGGTTAAATGGGCATTGGCTTGGAGGAGGAAGTTGAGGTATTGCATGTCGGGTGAGTAGGGGCATCAGAGGTGGTGAGCCTGATGGCGTTCTTGTGGATGATGGCAATTCCTCTTCCGGGTCTGGTTGGACAGTCCCTGTGGGTCATTTTGTTGCCAGTTGGAATGGCAGTGGCTGTGTCAGAGGCTGAGGCATCCTTGAGCCAGGTCTCTGTGAGGAATACATTGTCGGGGCTGGGGGTGGTGACGGTGTCCTGGACTTCGATGGCGTGTTTGGCTAGTGAACATGCATCAAAGCTGGTGGTCGATGGTCTTTGTGGGGTGCCATGGTTCTGTGGGGGTACATGTGTAGCAGCAGTGGTGGCAGTCAAAAGCGGCTGCACAACAGCTGGCATTAAGTAGCCTGAGGGGTGGGTGGGTCCAGTCGGTGAGGCCTGCGATGAGCTTGCGTCGTCCAGTGGGAAGATAGCGGCCATCTGGTTGCCTGGAAACCAGTCGCTTGATGAGAAATGCAGTGAGTGCGGCTAGGATAGGGCTGCTGGTGAGACCGGACTTCAGCAATGAGTAGGCCGCTCCCCTGTGGTCACGCGGAGAGTGGGGTCGAGTAGGACTCAGGCTAGCTAATGCTGTGTAGCTACCGGCTTATTGCAATATCTCATATGGAAACTCTATATTTCGCACTTGTGCGAAGCCAGAGCACCACAGAATAAAACAGCCCTAACTCTCAATGTCGTCTAACCTTAGTTTGTAAATTTATAGTTGGCATACAATGTGCAATTCACCACACCATCACCCTTCTCCCTGCCCCTGCCGTGTGGGTCACAACCCAGTAAAACACGTCAGACTGTAGTTGGTCTTCACAGCGTAGTCTTTATTAATTTTTAACACGCTACCGCCAATTTCAATATTGGCTCACTCACTGTTAATCGCGTGACCAACTTTATTATTGCTTTACTTAATACACCACAACACGCAAAGAAGATATCAGGGTTATACACTTTAACATCTCTACATTTGTATTTACATTTGACTCTCCACAGGCACTTTGCCGCGGGTTATGCCAGCAGGCCACAACCAAGATGCCCTGCTCTCTTTTGTGCTGACCGCCCACCGGCCAACAGAGCAGCAGGTAGTTTCATCACTGCTTATAACTAGCGCCGGCTTCCTTGATAGGGCCAGAGAGTCCAGAGCCACCAGCAGGTCAGCCCCCTCTCCTGCCAGCCCGGAGCCCACAATAGACTGCGTGCCCTGTTCTGGGGCCAAGCAGCCACCGCCAACCGGAGTCCCTATCATTTCTCTTGTCCAGGAAACCGCCACAGGGTGAGGCGCTCCCTGGCGGACTCGCCCTCCCCCGTGTAACTTCTAATTCCACCATGAGAGCTCCCAAGATGGTCTGTAAAAACAACTCCATCCCTGCTTTGGACAGGTGCACTCCAGCGGGTGCGTACAGTTCGGCCCTTGTCACCTGTATTAACTTTTGCCTAATGGTACGGATGCGAGACTTCTTTAAGATTTCTGCCACTGATTTATTAACTGCCTTAGCCGGCGCCCCGTTTGCCCATACTTGGTGTGGGATTACTTCTGACCAGAATATTTTTGTGCCTGGTAGCATGTACCTAACAACTGACAGGGTATAGAAAAGTGCTTCCTTAACTCCCCTCCTTCCCGCTGGGATCATATCATTGCCACCTGAATGAATCACCAGCTCATCCGAAATAGGCATGCCCTCGGCCAGGGCAACCCGCATGTTGTTTGGCACATCTGCTAATCGCTGATCGCCAACCCAACGGTGGTCGACACCCTTCGCATTCTGCCCTCTGTCTCCACGTGTTTTGTTGAAGAAGAGCCCTGATCTGCGTATAAATGAATGGCCACACCAGCATACCTGCATTCTCTGACTCGGGACACCTGGATCAAATTTGGTAAATAGACAGAATTAGAAGCTGTGGGGGGGAGGGGGAGGTGGGGACAGTCTGAGGATTAATGCAAGGTGAGGGCGTAATAGTATCACCAGGGAGAACCAAAGCTGCGGCTGTCGTGGCTGCGCCGATGTGGAACGAATGGGATGTGAAATGTGTAGTCTCCACCCCCAGACATTCCAATGCTGGCTTGCATATCCTGGTAAATTGAAATCTTGTAAGGGGGATGCCGTCGGCATGCACTAGCGCTCTCCGTTCCCCTCCCCTTGGTCTAATCTGGAAAAAATTGTGGGCAAGGGTTACCGGACAAAAAATGGCCCCTGCCACTGACCCCAACTGGACCCACGCCCCCCTGCCCAACGGGTCTGTTTTGGACCTCTGGACTCTGACCTGCAGTGCTTCCTTTGTTAGGATAACATCCTCCATGCGTAAACCCCCCTCCTTATCTGACTTTGAAGCTGGTAGTAGTTCTGAAACTCTAAAGGCCCCGAAGAAGGCTAATGAGTACGCTAGTCTCAGCAATTGTGTCTCATAAGGTGAGAAGCAGATGTGTGGCAACACTTCCAGGATGTTTGCGAGTCTGCCAGCATCAATAGGCCTGCTATTGTCTTTCACCCCTGGTGCAAGGCGTTCCCACCCTCTCATCGCTCTTTTGACTCTCGGGTCTTTTGTGGGGTCTGCCACACCCCCCAGCCCAGCGTAAAAGGCTATTGCCGACAGTTGTCTTCTCACCATGGGCAGCGATTTACCGCTTTCTTTCTGAAGCACTATAAATACCAGGACACTCTGTGGTGACAACCTCTCTACTGCCTCTGCCCCCCAATGATAGACAAGTATGCCTGCCACGACTTCTCATACATACTCTTGGTCTTGGGGGCCAATGATGCGGTTATCAACTCGGGAGCTGTGGGGCACCAAGCTTCCATATCCCCTCTGGAAAGTTCGTCATCTGTTTGTCTGCTTGCGGCCATCTGGTGCGAAACTCTGTCAACTTAAAATGGGACAGGGCGTCAGCAACTGTGTTGTCCATCCCGGCACATGTTTGGCTGTAAAGTATACATTGCGCTGCAAACACCCCAGGACTAATTCTTTTAGCAGGCGCAGAACCCAGGGGCATGTATCTCTCTGATTGTTAATAGCCATTACCGCTGACAAGCTGTCAGACCAGAATACTATATGCCTGTTTACCAGCATGTCACCCCACAAATGCAGTGCTACAACGATTGGAAATAGTTCAAGAAAGGTGATGTTGCGGGTGAGCCCTGACACCGCCCACTCCCCCGGCCAATGGTGCATGCACCACTTGGTGCCCAATACCGCCCCGAAACCTACACTGCCTGCCGTGTCAGTGAACAGTTCTAACTCAACGTTTGCTTGACTGGGTTGTTGCCAAATTACTGCTCCATTGAAGCCTTTCAGGAATGCTTTCCATATCCCCATGTCGGTTCTGACCTCAGCAGAAAGCCTAGTGTGGTGATGTTTTGCCCGCAAGCTGGACATTGCCCGTGCTATGCTTCTAGAAAAGACCCGGCCCATAGGTATCACCCTGAGTGCAAAATTAAGCTGCCCCACCAAGACTTGCAATGGATGAAGTGTCACCTTGCATGCTGTCAAACATGCCTCTATGGCGGCCCCAAAAGCTGCTACTTTTTCTGGGGGAGTCTGCACACTCCCTCCTCGGTGTCAATCTCAATTCCTAGAAAAGTTAACTTCGTCACCGGCCCTTCATTTTTTTACCCCGCCAATGGAACCCCCAGCGCTTTTGCCAGTTGCTGGAAGCCCAGCAGGGCCTTCCTGCACGCCGGCGAGCCCAGTGGTCAAAGAAAAAGAAAATCGGCCAAGTAGTGAACCACCTCAGCTGATGTTAGGAGTTCCCGCATGGCCCATTCCAGAAACCTGCTGAACGTTTCAAACACCGCACATGCGATAGAGCAGCCCATTGGCATGCAAAGGTCAATGTAAAACTCTCCGTCAAAGGTGAAACCCAGAAGCCTGGTGTCCTCCGGTTGGACTGGCAAGAAGCAAAAGGCAGCCTCAATGTCCAATTTTGCCATTAGCGCTCCCTCTCCCAGCCCCTGAAGTTTTTGTATTGCCATATCAAAGGTAGTGTAACGCACCGTGCATAGCTCTGTGTCCAGTTTGTCATTCACTGAAAACCCTGGAGGACTTGACAAATTGTGGATTGTGAGAAGTTGGCCTGGTATATGCTGTTCACTAGTTCTAGTGACCACCTTGTACCATGCCAAGCAACCCTTATGGTGTGGTTGTAAGTCAACCTTTTTGGACTAGCTGCCCTAGTGGTAGCGTAGGCTAAGCAGTCTTTGAGGCTAAACTCGTGATGCGTGTTAAGCAAGCTGTTTTACCAATAGTAACCCCCTTTTATACCAATGAAAGGACACCACACAGATATATATTCAAAATATATATGTATTTATTTCTCAAAGTAACCCCTAGTCTCTTTATGAGCACAGGAGCACAAATCGTCAAACAAGATTATCACAGAATACACAGAAGTTGCACTTTATATGGATAGGCCCTGGTGGCCACTCGAACCATATACTAAAATAGTGGTATAAGTACCACGAACAGAAAAGGGAAAAGGCCTAAGGCCTCTAGAATCGCTGGGCCTACCAGGAGCTAACGTCAGTTAGTGACCAGGAGGTCCACGGGTGGCGTGTGCAGAGCAAATAGTCACACGCGTGCTCCCATAGGTTTCAATGGGTGCGTAAAAAGTACAAAGTTACTGCAAAAGGAATCTTCCGGATGACCTAGGAACTTAAGATTTGGAACACAGGCACTAGAGATGTAATACTACACTTGGGCACAGGTGTGCCAGCTTTACCTCACCCACAGGAAGCGGGTGCATAGGCCTCGAAGTGCGTCGGGTTTCTTCTATCTGTTCCGTGGGGCCTGTAGACAAAAGTGCTGCAGGCGGTCGGTCGGGAAGAGATGCAGTGGATCCAAGAGTGGATCGGAGATGTTGAAGACCTGTAAGCAGAGGGGACAGTGTTCACAGTCACTAGCCAGTGACCAGCGTGGCACCAGGTGGGTACCAGGCGATGTCGGGTGCAAACAGGTGATGAGGGGTAGCTTGTCTCCGCAGCCACGTGGTCCCTGAAGGTCGACGACGTCCAGGAGTCGGCTCACGAGCTGTCCCACGCAGGCTCTCGCTGTCGGCGGTGTCGGCGACTTGATCGAAGCAAACAAGCCTTGGCAAAAGCAATTGCAGGAGGATTCGGAAATCAGCTGTTGGTTCTGACCAGCAAGGTCAGAGGGATTGCTCCTTTGGAGGGGAGCAAGGGCCAGTCTGGAGCAACCAGACCAGCGGTGTTTGTCGTAGATTTCGTCGCCAAGATGGCCACTAGCCAGCGGGCCAGCAACCGGTTAGGCGCGTCGAGTGGCAAAATGCAGAAGGGCCCCACGCAGATCGTGGAGATGCTGGAGGGCTCACCTTTAGTGCAGATGCTGCTCGAGGGTTGGGCTTCTCAGGACCCAAAGCACAACTTGGAGGGAGCCTCGGTTGTTGCACTGGTCAGCTTGTCGTAGTCGTTCCAAGATGGCTGGCTCCACGTGTCTCGGTGCCTCCACGGGTCTCCTCTTTTCAGGGACTGTGGATCGGGCGGTGAGAGGTCTGGAGGTCCAGGTCTTGTCAGTCTCTGGGCTCGGGCTCCGGCGGGAGGCGGCGGCAAAGCAGACGTTGATTCGCTGGATGGTGCTTGCGTTAGCAAGGTGGTCACTCCCTGACCACAGGGGAGATTTTCTTCAGTCTTCTGTGCAGCAGAATGTCGAAGTTCCCGTCTTCTTCTTAGTTTCAAGTTGATTCCAGGATGTCTGAAGTCTTAGGACACAGCTCCTACCTTTATTCGGATTCTAGGGGCCGGACTACCTGCTAGGTCCCTCCCTATGGGTGGGACCAGGAAGGGGGGTGGTTACACCCCCAATCCTTTGTCCAGCTCGCCCCAGGCCCGGGACTGGTGTGCCCCAGGACCGGTTTGAACTGGCATATGCACCGAGGCTCCTTGTGAGCCACAGGCATGTCTGGTTTCTTTCAAGCCCTACCTGACCAATACACAAAATCCTGTCTGGGGTGGTGCATGCACCTCCCCTGGCAGGAAACCCTTTGTCCACACCTCCCAAGCTGGAAGGACTCCCAGCAGCAGGAGGGCAGACTTGTGTCTGTGGTGGCAGCATCCATTTTGTGGAGCTGAGGCTATGTCTGATTTTACCCGGGTTTCAGGTACTGTACATGTCGTGTCCCTCTAGAAGGGTGGAATGCTAACCCCGTCGCCAGAATTGGCGAGGGGTTAGTATTCCAATTCGTATGACACCTTACTCGACATGTTTTGATAAAGCCAAACCAAAGATAGCATTTAACCGCGAGGTTCATAATGCACTTAAGAGTATATGGTATGACGATATCTGGAAACAGTAGAAGGAAGTTGTTCCGACCACTGCAGACAGGCTCAGCTCATGCCAGAGCACCATCTCACATGGAACCAAGCACTCTGCCTTCAGGATTGTTAAGGCCTGCCATAGGAGCGACTTATAGGTTACCAGGTGTCCCATTTAAGTTTAGGTATAGGTATACTACACCTAAGTAAGAGGTGATTACACCAACTTACCCCAGCTGAGTGATCAGCCAGTTGTGTCAGATTGTTAGGCCAAGCCTGGGGTGGCATAATACATGCTTCAGCCCCTGGCAGGCCTTGGATACACCAATGCCCTGGGTACCTAGTGTACACTGGTACAGGGGCTGACAGGGTGATCCAACCAATTGGGTATGTACCTAGGGTACATGGAGTCCATTTTACAGAGAGAGCAGATAGCCTGAGAGCCTGAATGGCAGGATCTCAGGCCAACTAAGTCGAAAAACCAGCTAGACACTAGGCAAAAATTTGGGGGTAACCATAGTCAGATATCCACCTTCCTACACAACCCCCCCCCAAACGAAGGGAGATAAGGCTGACCTTGACCAGGTAAGCCTATATTGCCCAAGTGGCCATATAAGGAGGAACCAGCACTGGCATGGTTACCCCCTGTCTCATGGTCCACTAAGCAATCCCTCACCCTAAGGGTATCAGAGGGTCTCCACCATAGGGAATCTCTACCTGTGGTGTGTCTTGGCAAAGTAAAAGGCTGGTGTTGAGATGGAGTACTGAAGTGAGTGTCCTCAAAGTGAGGCCTCAGCTTCCTCCAATCATCCTCCACCATGGATGCCTTTCTTTCTTTAACTGAGTTGCACTGTGCTCTCAGGGTCAGCCTCTGGCTACCTAAAGCTGGAGGCTGGGTCCCTTTTGTGGGCTTACTGGAGGGACGGGTCAGGTTTGGGGCCCTAAGGTCCCATGTTTGCCTGTGCCCAACAGAATCCCCCTGGGGGAGGTCCCTAACTACCTGTAAAGGAGATCCCTCAGGAATGTTTTTACCCATCACCTGACTAGGGCTACTAGCCAGGCAATCCTCATTCTTTTGATGGGGGGGTTCTTGTGGACAGGGGCCCTCTGGGGGTCCACTGGCCTCCCTGACCTCTGCAGCCCTGGGCTGACTGAGGCAGGGTAGAGAGAGGCAGGCTACCTGCACCAGACTGGATCCCACCTTGGAAGGGGCCACTGACATCAGAGGCTCTGCCAGGCCAGGCCTGGCTACCTCTGGGGCAGTTCCTTCACAAGGGGTGAGGTCAGATCCCTGAGGAGGCTGACCTTTTCCTAATGTCTGGGGAGAGGGAGACTTTTCTTCCTCCCCACTACTCTCAGTTTGTGTGGAGTGATCCATTGTTTCAGGCTTCACTACACCTATGTCAGTCTGAGTATAGGCTGAGACCATTACAGCCTTGCCAACCTTTTCAGGGGGGCACTCAGTTTGTGTTTGAGCTGTGACTGTCACAGCTCTGCCAGTCCCTACAGGGAAGTCTGTCTGTGCCTGGGCTGTGGCTACCACTGCCCTTCCAACCTTTTCAGGGAGGAAATCTATTTGGACAGGGGTTGTGAATGGCACAACCCCCCTACCCTTTTGTGAAAGGCCTACCATTTTAGAATGGGTGTCTTGTTCAACTCCAGCCCAAGCTGAGAGTTCTAAGTCATTCCCCAGTAAGCAGTCTACAGGCAAGGTTGGGGACACTGCTACCCTTTTAGGGCCAGTGACCCCTCCCCAGCTGAAACATACCTCTGCCATGGGATGACTGTTCTGTTTGCCATCAATGTTAGTCACCTGGTAGGAGAAACCGGGCAAAAGCTGCTCAGAGGGAACTAGCCAATGGGCCACCATTGTGATGCTAGCCCCAGTGTCTCTGTAGGCCTCAGCTTTTGTACCATTGATGTAGGGCTCCTGTCTGTACCTACCCAAAGTGTTGGGACAGGCAGTGAAGTTGGCAAACCCCATGCCACCATCACAGACAAGAGTGGTTGCTGTAGGGGAATTGGCTAAGCCAGGGTCCCCCTGTGTTCCCCAAGTAAACCCACCCAGATTTCTGGGGGCACTCCCACCACCTGGGGGATTACTGCTGACAGTAATAGGTGGTGTGACAGGAGTAATTGGAGGAACAGTTTTGTTTTTAGCCCTTGGGCAACCGCTGTCAGTTTTCCAATGCCCAGGAGTTTTACACTCATGGCAGTAGGGCTTTTTAGCTGTGGTAGAGGAGGGAGCTTGGGACCCACCACCCTGTGTGGAGTTTTGGGGCCCTGAGGAAGGTTTCTCTTTTTCTTTATCCCCACCCTTCTCTTGAGGCTTGGTGGTATCTTTCTTTTGGTCACCACCCTGGTTTTTAGGCCTGATCCTGGTCCTGACCCATTTATCTGCCCTCTTTCCCAATTCTTGGGGAGAGGTCAAATCTGAGTCTACCAGGTGTTGATGGAGAAGCTGGTTTTGACAATTACTTAAAATCTGCTCTCTCATCATCAAATTGTACAATCCTGTATAATCAGACACCTTACTTCCCAGCAACCAACCCTCCAAAGCCTTAGTGGCACATTCCACATATTCAGACCAGTCCTGAGTCTGTGTCTTCTGGGTGTCTCTGAACATTAACCTGTACTGTTCAGTGGTTAAGCCTAACCCATCAACTAGGACACTCTTCAGGACTCTGTAATTTCTGACATCCTCTTCTCTAACAGTGAGGAGTCTATCTCTGCCTCTCCCCTCAAAGGAGAGCCATAAGATTGCTGCCCACTGGTCTTCAGGAACCTGCTGCACTTTGCAGGCTCTCTCAAGAGCAGTCATCCATTTGTGGATGTCATCCCCACTTTTGTAGGGGGGCACAATCTTGGACAGGTTCCTATTGTCAAAGACCCTATCTTTGTCCCTAGGGACATTGCTGCCACCAGTGGGTATAGACCCACTCTCTCTATGCTGCCTAGCCTTGCTCAGTTTTTCTTCCATCAGGGCTACTTCTAGCTCCTGCTTCCTGATCCTCAGCTGGGCTTCCTGCATTCTGGCCTCATGTTCCCTCCTCTGAGGGGTGGTCATCCTTTTCCTGGAGTGACCTTGAGAGCCTCTAGAGCCATGAGAAGCATTGGAGTCACCTGAGCGATTCCTTTGCCTCCCAAGCCCTGTGTTAAGTCCACTGGGGAGATCCAATGGGGGGAACCCATTGTCAGTCCCCAATAGCCTTAGTTTAGCTGGGCCAAGTATAATACTTGGCACTGGGCTAGTTCTCCCTTCATCATCACTACTTTCTGTATCCTCACCACTTTCCTCCCCTGTAGTATGGTTCTCATCTAAGGGATGGCTATTGGAACTGGGTACCTCTGTAGTATCTTCAGAAGGGGGGCCTCCTGTTCCTGACCCTAAGGGGGCTAACTGGGAAGCTTTCTTGAGTGCTCTCTGATTCTCATCATTCTGTAAGAGCTCTCTGAGCTCAGCAGAGTTTGGGTTCTTGGGCTGTTTAAGGCCTCTAAGAGTTGCCAAATGCCTGAGCTCATTCTGATTAAGGGTAGCAAAGCTGGATGGTGCCCTCTGGGGGTCACTCTCAACAGAGATGGGTACAGTGGACCCCTCTGCCCCGGCCATTGCTCTTAAGTGTGGGTGGATGTGTTGCAATCTACCTACACTTGGGTTTACCTACTAAACCTATCTAGTAGTTGTAGTCAGGGTGTGCTACTCCCTTTGCTCTACAACAACTAAGTTCAGTAGAACTTATGTATATCTAATCTTGTTTTATATGTACCTACAGGTACCTATGTGATCTTTCAATTGGTAACCAAGAGATTACAATGGTAAAACACAGCAAGCTCAAATCCAACCGCTGCTCACCAATGTGAGAAGTTGGCCTGGTATATGCTGTTCACTAGTTCTAGTGACCACCTTGTACCATGCCAAGCAACCCTTATGGTGTGGTTGTAAGTCAACCTTTTTGGACTAGCTGCCCTAGTGGTAGCGTAGGCTAAGCAGTCTTTGAGGCTAAACTCGTGATGCGTGTTAAGCAAGCTGTTTTACCAATAGTAACCCCCTTTTATACCAATGAAAGGACACCACACAGATATATATTCAAAATATATATGTATTTATTTCTCAAAGTAACCCCTAGTCTCTTTATGAGCACAGGAGCACAAATCGTCAAACAAGATTATCACAGAATACACAGAAGTTGCACTTTATATGGATAGGCCCTGGTGGCCACTCGAACCATATACTAAAATAGTGGTATAAGTACCACGAACAGAAAAGGGAAAAGGCCTAAGGCCTCTAGAATCGCTGGGCCTACCAGGAGCTAACGTCAGTTAGTGACCAGGAGGTCCACGGGTGGCGTGTGCAGAGCAAATAGTCACACGCGTGCTCCCATAGGTTTCAATGGGTGCGTAAAAAGTACAAAGTTACTGCAAAAGGAATCTTCCGGATGACCTAGGAACTTAAGATTTGGAACACAGGCACTAGAGATGTAATACTACACTTGGGCACAGGTGTGCCAGCTTTACCTCACCCACAGGAAGCGGGTGCATAGGCCTCGAAGTGCGTCGGGTTTCTTCTATCTGTTCCGTGGGGCCTGTAGACAAAAGTGCTGCAGGCGGTCGGTCGGGAAGAGATGCAGTGGATCCAAGAGTGGATCGGAGATGTTGAAGACCTGTAAGCAGAGGGGACAGTGTTCACAGTCACTAGCCAGTGACCAGCGTGGCACCAGGTGGGTACCAGGCGATGTCGGGTGCAAACAGGTGATGAGGGGTAGCTTGTCTCCGCAGCCACGTGGTCCCTGAAGGTCGACGACGTCCAGGAGTCGGCTCACGAGCTGTCCCACGCAGGCTCTCGCTGTCGGCGGTGTCGGCGACTTGATCGAAGCAAACAAGCCTTGGCAAAAGCAATTGCAGGAGGATTCGGAAATCAGCTGTTGGTTCTGACCAGCAAGGTCAGAGGGATTGCTCCTTTGGAGGGGAGCAAGGGCCAGTCTGGAGCAACCAGACCAGCGGTGTTTGTCGTAGATTTCGTCGCCAAGATGGCCACTAGCCAGCGGGCCAGCAACCGGTTAGGCGCGTCGAGTGGCAAAATGCAGAAGGGCCCCACGCAGATCGTGGAGATGCTGGAGGGCTCACCTTTAGTGCAGATGCTGCTCGAGGGTTGGGCTTCTCAGGACCCAAAGCACAACTTGGAGGGAGCCTCGGTTGTTGCACTGGTCAGCTTGTCGTAGTCGTTCCAAGATGGCTGGCTCCACGTGTCTCGGTGCCTCCACGGGTCTCCTCTTTTCAGGGACTGTGGATCGGGCGGTGAGAGGTCTGGAGGTCCAGGTCTTGTCAGTCTCTGGGCTCGGGCTCCGGCGGGAGGCGGCGGCAAAGCAGACGTTGATTCGCTGGATGGTGCTTGCGTTAGCAAGGTGGTCACTCCCTGACCACAGGGGAGATTTTCTTCAGTCTTCTGTGCAGCAGAATGTCGAAGTTCCCGTCTTCTTCTTAGTTTCAAGTTGATTCCAGGATGTCTGAAGTCTTAGGACACAGCTCCTACCTTTATTCGGATTCTAGGGGCCGGACTACCTGCTAGGTCCCTCCCTATGGGTGGGACCAGGAAGGGGGGTGGTTACACCCCCAATCCTTTGTCCAGCTCGCCCCAGGCCCGGGACTGGTGTGCCCCAGGACCGGTTTGAACTGGCATATGCACCGAGGCTCCTTGTGAGCCACAGGCATGTCTGGTTTCTTTCAAGCCCTACCTGACCAATACACAAAATCCTGTCTGGGGTGGTGCATGCACCTCCCCTGGCAGGAAACCCTTTGTCCACACCTCCCAAGCTGGAAGGACTCCCAGCAGCAGGAGGGCAGACTTGTGTCTGTGGTGGCAGCATCCATTTTGTGGAGCTGAGGCTATGTCTGATTTTACCCGGGTTTCAGGTACTGTACATGTCGTGTCCCTCTAGAAGGGTGGAATGCTAACCCCGTCGCCAGAATTGGCGAGGGGTTAGTATTCCAATTCGTATGACACCTTACTCGACATGTTTTGATAAAGCCAAACCAAAGATAGCATTTAACCGCGAGGTTCATAATGCACTTAAGAGTATATGGTATGACGATATCTGGAAACAGTAGAAGGAAGTTGTTCCGACCACTGCAGACAGGCTCAGCTCATGCCAGAGCACCATCTCACATGGAACCAAGCACTCTGCCTTCAGGATTGTTAAGGCCTGCCATAGGAGTGACTTATAGGTTACCAGGTGTCCCATTTAAGTTTAGGTATAGGTATACTACACCTAAGTAAGAGGTGATTACACCAACTTACCCCAGCTGAGTGATCAGCCAGTTGTGTCAGATTGTTAGGCCAAGCCTGGGGTGGCATAATACATGCTTCAGCCCCTGGCAGGCCTTGGATACACCAATGCCCTGGGTACCTAGTGTACACTGGTACAGGGGCTGACAGGGTGATCCAACCAATTGGGTATGTACCTAGGGTACATGGAGTCCATTTTACAGAGAGAGCAGATAGCCTGAGAGCCTGAATGGCAGGATCTCAGGCCAACTAAGTCGAAAAACCAGCTAGACACTAGGCAAAAATTTGGGGGTAACCATAGTCAGATATCCACCTTCCTACATGGATCAATCTGAATCTTCCCTCCTCTTTCTTCGGTACTAAAATAAGAGGTGAACATACTAAGACATGCCTTGGCAGCTGTTGGAAGGGGCCCGCCACCCTCCCCAAGGACACTTCTTTCATGATCCTTTGTCTAGCCACCTCTGGGTTCTGTAGGACTGAGCGTTGATTGCGTGGTGGAGTTGCTGAAGGAGTAGCGCAGGATGGAATGCGAAAGCCAAATTTAAAACCAAGATGTAGGAACTGCGCCTCATCTATCTTGCCATACTTACTAAGGAGGTGTGTCAGTACATGGAGCTGTATGGGAGTTGGTAGGGTCTTATGGTGCTTGAACATTGCGTCCCCTGGTCTGGGGTTGGATCTGTGTAGGCTGTTCTTGTGGTCTTCCCACCTTTTTGTAGCACTTACTCTCTGGGTGTCCCTGTTTGCCGTAGAAGGAGCATAAATGCTTAAACTTGCATGCTGTGCCCCGGTTGCAATCGTTCTTATTGAACTGCCAACAAGCCTGTTTTTTGTCCCCTGTCCCTCTGTCCCCTCGAAAGGGCTGACTAGTCTTATTAACTGGCACGGTTGAATAAAATACGGCATGCCAAATGTTTAGCTCCCGTTGATCCCAAGCAACCGCCGGGTGGACTGCTTTCATTTGTCAGAATTTGTTGTCATACTGGAGCCAACCCGTACCTGGGAATTCCGAAGCGGCCCCATGAATCATGGAAATGTAACAGATTAACTGGGCTGCCATTTGGGGGTATCTTTCCACCATGATAGCCGCATAGATAGCAAACCCCGTGATCCAATTCTTAATAGACCAGTCCACCCAAACTCTCTTCTGTTTCAGCTCCCCCTCCTTACCCATCCTGCTTTTCCCCAGAACTCCCCCGCATTAATGAGGTCAAAGACAGCTACAAACTCCCCTCTGAATATTTTTTCTCTGGTCTCTACTGGTACGTGCCAAGTGATCCCCGCTGATGGGGCCACCGCTGGAGATGCCGAACCATAAATCAGCGGACTATGTGCAAGGAGGGGCTGCCCCGCTAGTACTGCCCCCATTGCTAGGGGCGTTGCTGCTATGGGGACCACCGGCCCTGGTGTCTCATTGTTAATGGCTGGTCCCTGAGACGTTGCCGCCACAACGACTGGAGATTGTGCCACGCCTCCCGACTGAACCCACACTTAGCTATCCCGCTGCCCTGGTTCGCTACCACCGGGGCAGCGGCTTGCGTGGCATGCGGCATTGAAACCCCTACCCCCCTTGTTGGGCCGTTGAGCTGGGTGGTGTTACTCCAGCCTTCTCACCTTGCCCTGCTGCCACTGGGAGCCCCACAGCCTGCGTTATATTGGTTATCATTGGGTTTACTGCTGCCTGCGTGGTTGCCCCGCTCAATTGCGCTGAGGCAGCCGAGCTTGTAGGCTGTACACTGTCCGTAGCCAAGGCCGGTTGTCCCCTCACTCCTGCCTCACCAGAGGTACAAGTCTGAGAGTCCATAACTTTGTTGCGCTTGTCTGGCTGTGCGTTCCTGAACCGCTCCGGCGTCCGCCTTGCCTGCTTGGCTCGCGTGGTGTCCTGTTGCCCGGTCGTCACGCCCCTTTCCGCCAACGTCCTTAGTGCCCAATCGATCCCCCCTTTTTTTTGCGACCTCCCATAGCTCTGCTGCTGCACAGCGCGCGCTTCATTTGGTTAAAGGCTGCGTTTGCTAGTATCCCCCTAGAGCATGTGGGCTGAGTGGTCTGTTAACCATGAGGCATATTCCTGTCTCATCTTGTCTTAGACCCCTTACTCACCCCCCACCCTTTCATCCTCTTGGGATTCAATATCCCTGAACTGCTGATATAATCGTATATCATTTGCCCGACGCGTGCTTTAAAACAGCTTGCCAAGAATTCACCTTGTTGCTTATTCCGGCATTTGGTTTATCCGAGCGGTCTCCCATCCACGTACTAACCATGCCCGACCCTGCCTAACAAACTAGATCGGGGGTCTCTGGTAATGCTATGGCTGCAGCTGAGCTTCGCATCGGGATTGTGAGGTGCGTGCCTTTGACCCCCCGCATCCGGCCGGACCACAAATCCCTGAGACACCACCTCCGCATCCCCTTACATTACTGCAAGATTCCAGCGTGCGCTGGGAGCCAAGACGTGACCGATGCAATGGCGATGCCGCCGGCACTCTGCTGACATGCGCAGCGCGTGTCCCTTGACATTAATTGGCCACATAGATCCTCCTATGGATCGCGCAAGACCCGGTTTGTAAGGGGTGCGCTTCCGTGATACAATGCTTCGCAAAAAGGCCTGAGCGGGGGGACCGCAATTCAAACCCGACACCCCTTAACGCAGGACTGCAGCAGTAGCCAGTTAGCTACACTGGGTTAACTTGCGGCCGTTAGCGACACATAGAATGCAATTTAAGCAATCGAAAAAAACGTAACTGGGGTTCTGAACAGCAACGCTATTGTGAGGCCCTCTCACCTTGCAAACAGCTCTGGCGCCGAATGGACCAGGTCGCTGCTTACCCCTGGGCTAACTTCGCGACGCTCTGATGTTGCCGTTCACTCGGCAAGAGGACAAAGAGGGGGTCCTTCCCTTCCCCTGAGCTTTTAAACCCCCCACCAGTTCCTAATTTCCGGAGGCCCCACCGCGTGACGTGTTTCCGGGGGACCCTGAGGAGCATGACCTTTTCCGGGTAACTTAACCCAGAAGAGTTCCTGTCCCGTTCTGCTCCTTGTTGCCACTAAAGGCACCAAGCCCCCTAGGTGGGGTGGTTCCCATCAGTAGTCCTTACTGGAAGATCAACAACACAACGACAAAATTAATTCCTTGCTGATTAGTTGCTGTAAGTTTGTTTAGCCCCAAAGCTCAGAGCCCTTAAAGTGGCAATAAACACTTTTCCTGATTTCCTGTAAGTGATGGCGATTCAGCTCTGCCTTTAAACTCGAAATGACATCTCTTCACTGGGCCTACATGATAAAGAATAAAGCAGCTTTTCAATCTGGGCCGCTAATTGGCACTTTTTTATTGCCACAAACAGCCAGTTAATAATAAAATAAAATGGAAGAAGAGTATTTTTTTTTATCCTGTGAATAATTTGATCCATAGCACTTTAATTATTTAATAAACAAATAGTTAATTCAAACACCAGGAAAGAAATGGAAGCAAGCTAGCAGACCATGTAGTTCCAAAGGGGCCCATGACAAAATTACAGTAGCATTTGCAAACAATAACATGATTACATTTTTTCCTGCTTATTGGAGACATTCTTTGTGGCCTGCCTCAAGTTATAAATCAAATGGTTTTAAAAAAAGAGAAAAGAGAGCAAGGTCAATTATACAGCACTTTCTTAGTCCAGTAATAGCGAAATCATCTGTCGTTTCTTTCTTCTCGCCCCATAATTTCCATTGTACAATGCTTTGATTGCTGATAATAGATAAGATAGAACATTCGCTTTTCCTGAGACCTTTTCGCAGCTAAGACCACAGCACGTTTAAGGTTGTTTTTAGATTTGCATGTTGTAGAAACGGACTTTTTAAAATTAACTAGAACATAATTCAAACTGCGCGATTAACTGTTCAAATTGTCGAAACGGCTTATTGGTGAAAGTTTTGCGGGACTTCCTCAGTGGCGTAGCAAGGTTAGGTGGTACCCGGTGATGATAATTTCTTGTCACCCCCGGCTTGACAAAATGGCAAAAATATGTGTTTAAAACACATAATTTTGCCAATTTGTCACCCCTCAGTGATGAAATCCAGGGTGACCCGCACCCACCACACCCCCCTCCCTATGCCACTGGACTTCCTAAAGCCCTTTTAAAAAACTTGCACATGCACTGGCCCTTACCACATAGAAGGGGATTTTATACATGTCAAGTTTGTATTTGACATAGTAAAAAAAAGTCCCTAGATAACAATGTTATTTTAGTAGAAGTCAATTGGCTGCCTCTCAGTTCCAAGCACACTCTCTGTAATAGAGGGGCCTGATAAACTTCACCCAATTGGAATTGGAACTTTTGGCTCATCCACATCATTTTTGCTGTCTCATAAGACAGCCAGCTCAAGCTAAGAGAGAGGATTTGGCCTAATGGCTAGAGTGTTGACCTTGAAGCTGGGGAGGCGGGTTTGAGTCTCACCAGGGACACTCAACATCTTCTGATTCTGGGCAAATAACTTGATCTCCCTGTGCCTAACAAAAAGGAATGTGTCTGTCTGAAACACAACTGGTGCTCATGTAAAGCAATGTGATACCTTTGGGTCTAGTTCGCGCTATATTAAACTCTAAAAATAGAAAAACTGTCAGTTGGGATGCAGCACTGCATACCATACTCCACGGAGCCAAACCTTGCTCATTTTTGGATAGCTTTTTTTTACATAAGGGACATGTGGGAGGGAGCATATGAGGTCATATCTTTTACGAACCTTTACAACTTTTATGGGGTGTAATGAAAGAGCTGAGTTTGGTTGCTGTTTGGTGGGAGTGCTGGTAATATTTGAGTCATGCATAATTGAAAAGCACCACTCAGTCTTTGTTTCATTTCTTTTTATTTTATATGAGACCCTATCTGTGCAGCTAGATTAAGTGCTGATGTATAGCTCCAGCCAACTCAAGTATTCCCTCCCTAATGCCTTGTTGAAAACATACGGGGAAACCCACAATTACATCCAAACCCATACATACATGCACAAATATCTCTGTACACACCCACACACATTTCTGCATATGAAAAACATCCGACCACAGCATGCACACACATCTCTACACAAACAACTTGCAAATCAGTCCCTCAAGCTCTTCTTTAAAGCATTGTTTTCACTTGAGGTTTGAGGTATACCTTAAATGCAAGATTAGTGGCTAGCCAAACAAGGGTGTTGCTGACTTAATAACCAACTTGCCTATATGATGTGGACACTCCTACTCTACCGTTAAAGCAGATTGTTGTGGTTTTGTCTCAGGGACTACAATCTTGGGACAACAAAATTTGAAATTATAGCATAAATCAAACATCAGTTATTTACAGTGTTTCTTGCAGAGCACACAATTCAAAGCTACATACTTAAATCACGTTACAGTTGTTTTTAAGTCAAAATCTTCACTTGAATATGTGCTAAAATGATATAGTGTTATCACTGTGACACGTGGTTAGTTCATGATTAGTGGAGACTTTCGGGTTATTAACAGGGTAAGCCCTTCTAATCTCATCTTTATGTATACTCATAGACCAATTATCTTTCAAAACATCTGAAGTATTTTATTAGAAGATAAGCTGATGTCTGAGGACAAAAAGAGTTAATTTCCAAAATATATTTAACATTGATTTGTGAGTGTTAATTGATATTGATTTGAGGAAACATATTCCTGATTGTTGTAATAGAAAGGTCCCCTGCAGGGAAACAGATATGCAACATCTGCCCGGAGCAGCACAGCTGAATAATATCTGATATCCTGCCATTTTCTGTGTGGCCTTATGCACACAACAATCATTTGTGCATGCTAGAACCATTCTGATTCTGTAAATTGTAAGACCTATTGCCTAGCTCTATGAAGTTGAGGAACCCACCAAGCATACCCTTGAATTGCGACACCAGCCTTCAGTCTGTGTCCTGGGAAAAATTAATGAAGCAGTGTTTCCATAGTACCATATACTTTAGAATTGATAGTCATGAACAAGCCTTGTTCCTGTTTAGTAAGAGTGTGGTGCTTACGGGCATTACTTGTATAAAGTACAGCTTGAATGCAATACGCAGACCTTGAGCTGAAATCCATATTACATATTCACATTTAATTTTTGTATGTCATGCTGTTAGCAGGGTTCCCTGTTAAATGTGAGTGCATGTTTAGCCAGACCAACAGGATCAATTTTGGATGGCTCCTGGTACAACACAGCATGAGATGGAGGTTGTGGTTGAGCCTCCCAGACACAGACGTGTATTGATAGAATTCCTGTTCTGAAGGGAACAGCCCAAGTCACAGAAGTGTAGGAGGATGGAGCAGCTTTAGAAATGCCATAGTGACCGTTCGTGGAGGGCCTGCAGATTATCTCTCTCAGAATGCTGACGTATAAGGATCTGATTTTTATGGGAACAGGTTTTTGGATTCTGATGCTAATCCGCAAGCCCCCACAGCAAGAGAGACAAGTGACCATAAGCTTAGTGTGAGCTGGGAAGCCAGTGCTTGCTTTTGGGAAAAATGGAGGGAAATAATTGAGAAAGAGAGAGAGCTCAGAGGGAGTGAGTGCCAAAAAGAGATCGAGAAAGATAGAGAAACGTTTGTGACTTGACTTCTCAATGTTTGGATTAGGGCATCTCAGGTAAGTACAACTCAACCGACCACATCTCACTAAGTTCGTACACTCATATACTTGAGGTATTTGTGAGCTCAATTAAAATACGACTTCACAGACAGGCCAGAATTTACCAGGTCTCACCAAAGAAAGGCTGGTAAAGAGCCAAGGATTACAGAAAACCACTCCCACAACTCAGAGGAACTGGAGACTGGAAGTGATAGTTGTCAGGTGTTTAGATGGTACACGGAGAGGAAGGCACCATGACTGGGGAACATCAAGGAAAAAGAGGGCAAGTTCAGTGAGCAGTAAAGAGAACAAACAAGACTCAGCAACCTACATAATTACAACAGTGTGTGCGCACCACACACAACAGTAACTGAAGAAGGGCAGGAAAGAAGAAGGAACAGGGAAACAGAACAAAGGTGTAGGCAAGGGATCATGGTAGTCAAAATTCGATTTTGCAGTTGTGTGGAACAGATCATTACTACTACCGCTTCTGAAATTCCAAAGGAAGGGCCCTTCTTTGCTCTGATCTTTGCTCTAATGGGCACAGTTGCTAACCTGAGCTGGAAGTCTTACCTCAGCCTACCTCTGATCTTTGCTCTAATGGGCACAGTTACTAGCCCGAGTTGGAAGTTTACGTAAGCCTACTTTGCCCCAGCTGCCACTGACCACTCCACTTTCTTCTTGTTCTGTTTTCTCCGATTGTTTTGTGAATGTCAGTTAATTGAGTTTGCAACAGAGCTCCTCCCATATCTGATTCATTTTTAGGTCTCGCTAGAGTCAGCGCATGCGCTGCTCTTGCGAGAAATTTTGTAGGTGGTTTAAAAGGGCTACCCAAGCCAGCCACCAGCTTGCTTTTACGCGCAGAAGCTTGCGCGACGTGCACAGCACTTTTTCCCGTCGCGCACGCGTGCGCACAACTCGCGTCACCTCACGCGTTTTTATTTTTTATTTCATTTCGCGGCCTCGCGGCGTTACTTTTATGGCCCCATGGCCAATGCTTGTTCATTTAAAACATTGGGTAAGAGTCTGTGTGTTGTACGTGGGCTCGCTTTATGAAGCTTCCGTTTAAGGAACTTGTTTTTGTAACACTTTAGCCCATTCGCTGTTCTCACACGTGATAATTAACTTTTTACAACTCTTAGCAACTTCCTTTCTGATGTTGGTGTTGTGCACATTGAGTGCACGGCCAGGAGCTCAGGAATTGGTTGGACGCCTTAACTTCAAGACTGTAATCTGTTGCACTAGCGTAAGTTTTTAATAGCGTGCTACATCTGTTTTACGCTACATCTGCTTGTTTGTGCGAGAGGCTAAGACTTGTATTAATGGGGAAAGCGTTTTCTCATAGCTTACTTTTATAATCGATACACGTTTAGTTGCATAAATACTGATTTTGTGTGCTTTGTACATGCGCAAGCTGGATTACCAGTCTAGAACACGTTGCACAACAGTATCCGGTATTCCATAGATATTAGGTCGGGTCTTGCTTTTTTATTTCTTAATTTTTACGAACGCCACAAATGTAGCACACGTTTGCCAGCTCCTTTTGTTGATAATATAGGAATAGTGGAGTTGCTACTACTACTTTCCTTTGGCTTGGGACAGATCTGTGTGCATGTCAGTGCCGCTCCCAGGCCACATGCAATGCTAGCTGCTCTACAGGCATGTCCTAGTATGAAGATTTATTACATGCATCCGATTGTTTTTCAAGGAAACCTTGCCGTTTCCTGAGGTTGGTATATATTAACACACAAAACAAAATGTTTTCAGTCTCTGATACACAATATAACAAGCATTTGCAATGCAATAGGTCTCGCATTTACGCGAGTTTGAGCTATTAGCATTATAAATGACAATGCCTTTTATTTTTGTTTTAATTTTTAAAACATAAATAAAAGGCATTGTCATTTACAATGCCAATAGCTTAAACTTGCGTAAATGCGAGACCTATTGCATTGAAAATGCTTGTTAGGTCTCGCTAGGGCCAGCGCATGCGCTGGTCTAGCGAGACATTTAGTAAGGGTGGCGCAGTGCTCCGCTCTGCCCGCGGAGTGTGCGTAGCACTGCCCAATTCGCGCTTCGCAAAGTAGGCGTAGCAGGGGCAGCCTACGCACACCCCGCGGTGGAGCAGAGTTGCCCGCCGCCTGCCTCCCTCCCACCCTCATTTTACAATTACTTATAAACATTACATAAAGAAAATTATTTACCTGAGCTGCCACGTCCCGGGGCTCCATCTTGCTGCTTCTTGGATAGCTTCTTCCTCACGAATGCGCATGCGCGGGCCTCCCTAAATCCCTATCAAGTAGGTAATTATTGCTTCCATTAAGTTTCCTATCCTGGAACACAGGCATATATTTGTACGTTTCCAGATTCTGAAATGAACCCCAGGATTTTGTGATCACATTATTTGAACAATGGCCCGCTGTAAAAAATAGTGTAAATTTACCAAGTTTGAAAATTCAATTCATGTGGATTTCTATCATTTTATGATTCAAAAATTCCACAAGATCTTATTCTGAAAATCAATTTGTGACATGTACTTTCATAAATTGCATTTTTTGCCCCAATGCACTGCAACCCCCAGCAACCTTCCCCTACCCACTTCAAAATCCACTATGCCAATTTTCCTCATCCCATACTACACTACACATCCCCCTCAAAACACCATGACACGAAGAGCAAAGAAACCTAACTAGAATCCTTACTTTTCAACACAAGATCCACAAACAAACTTTAGCGTTTCTGATCTCCTCTCAGAAACCACACCAGACATCATCTTCATTACAGAAATATGGCTCAGCAATGACTTTGCACCTATGTGGCACAAAGCCATCCTTCCTGAATTTTGCCTAATCTATAGAAATCATATGCCCAAAATTAGAGGAGGCCAAGCATCAACCATAATTTTTCTTTTATAAAACACGTCGAAAACCACACCATTGATTTATTATTATTTTTTGGGGGGGGGAGAAGGGTTTTTCTTTTTTCTTTAAGGCTACTCACACTATTAATACTCTTAATGTATAGACCACCACCCAGCAGTGCAAACTTTTAAGATGTCTTATTAGATACAGTGGCCAAGACCCATCTGAAACGCCCAAGAACCTACATTGTAGGCCACCTCAGCATATGGTTTGATGAGAATATAACCACAGCGATCACAATTAAACTTGAGGATTCAACCTCCAACAAATGCTTTCTGGCCCAACTCACTCTGCCGGACACACTGTTGAGTTCATGTTTGCCCCTGTGACAGGCCGCAGTTGCGGATAACCCCTCTGTAAGGTGGAGTGACCTCAATCTTCTTCTCACATTCAAGATCAACTCACCAATCAATGGCAACACTTGTAAGCCATCGAAAGCATACTACAAACCCGCATACAGACAAGGGTAAAAATTAATTAGACCTCAACTCCCATCTTGAAGAACTTCAATAAATATGTGGCTGTAAGACATTCACACCTGGATGTTCACTGCATTGGACAAACAGATATCAATAAAGACAACGCCCAGGGTTGACCAATAAGACAATCACATAGATTAAAGACAATAAAATTAAAGCGAAACTCAAGGCCCTCCAAGAGAAGTCAGAAACCTAGGAATAAGCATGGATTTAGGCTTATCTTTGCTACCATGTCAACATAAAACAAGCATTGGAATAGCCAATAGGTCTCACCTTTGGGACCTTATACGTTTTTCCAGCCATGCAACAGTTAATGTTGTTGCAGTAAGGATATTGTGCTGCATAACTAAATACTTATAGGGTCCCAAAGGCGAGACCTATTGGCTATGCCAATGCTTGTTTTTTTTATTTAAAGATTTTTTATTAGTTCTTATGCATGTTACATACACAGCATCGAAAGTATCATCAATTTGAGAACAACATAAACAACCCATGGCTATACTGTACATTAAAACATACACCCTCAGATATCTGATTTATAAAGTGCAGTGCAGTGTCATACATATAGCTGTCTTATGCAGTACTAATGTTCATCAGGCTCAGATGATTCGTCCTGCGCAGTTGACAGTAAATACTGCACCAAGGGTTCCCAAATGTCTTTAGGTCTAGATGGGGCAGGTAGCTCTTCCGCATATAATACCAGATTTTCTCGACAGTGGACTATGTCTCTTAGTCACTTATCTGAAGATGGGCTAGCTTTACTCTCCCAGTTCAACGCCACTCTTCGCTTTGCTAACACAAGCACTGTTCTCACCAATCTACCCATGTTCCCTTTCAGAAACGGTACCAGGCTCAACAGGCAAACCTGTGGAGAACATTGTTATTCAGTGTTACTCATATCTTGCAGCTTGCGCATTACATCGGTCCAGACCGTCCACATTCCCAAGCCAGATGCCAGAAATCGGCTCCCGTGTCCCCACACCGTTTTCATGTATCGCTGTCTCTGAGACCATATTTAAATAGTTTGTGCGGTGTGTGATAGGCCTGGTGTATATATTTGAAGTGGATTATTTGCAAGTTTCCATTAGATGTGAGCGCGCTGGTGAGCTGGTAGCAGTGTTCCCATTCCTTCTGTGTAATCTGTGGAGTAAGTTTCACATTCCACTGCTCCATACTCTTGTTATTAGGCAGTAGCTTCTCATCTCTAGCGGCTCTGTAAAGCCTGGTGACCATTTTATGTCTTGTGGAACTGAGAAGCAGAGTATTCAAAGGCTGCAGCGTCGGGGGTTCCGTTGGAAATGTGGGTTAGTGTGCTTGTATCGCCCTCTTTAGTCTGTGTGAGATGAAAATGAATAGTGGCGTTTTATTTTGCACATAGCTTAAATCGTCTTCTGTGAGAAATGCGCCATTGGGGAAGATATCTTGCATTTTATCAATCCCAGCCAATGTCAAAACTCGCATAGCACCCGGTTCCTGTGTAACTGATGCTTCCCTGTGATATGCAAGGGGTAGCAGGGGAGAGTAAATCAGCAATTTCTCTGCCATACAGCCAAGCACCTGCCAGGCTACCATCATAGTATCAATCGAGTTGATTTCAGTTTTTGGCGTGCCCCTGCAAGTGTGTATTAATATGGATCCAAGTGGGATGGGATGTGCATCACCATCCTCTACTGTGACGTGTGGAATGAAATCATGTGTATTGTACCAATGGTGGGCATACTGTGCTTGAGCGCAGAGGTAGTATAGATACAGATCGAGAGCGCTAAAATCCCCTTTGTTGTAATCCAATGTGAGGGTCACCCAACTCCCTCTTGCCTGTTTACCACCCCATATCAGCCTGAGTAGCAGTGACCGTAGTGTTTTGAAAAAAACTGTGGGCAATGGTATATGTATATTACTAAATAGGTACAGAAATGTGGGCAGCACGACCATTTTAATGAGGGCCATGCGGTCAGCCAGCCACAGAGGCAGTCTTATCCACCTATCTACTTGTTGCACCAACATCGTGCATGCTGTGCCATAGTTTTCGCGTATGACTATTGCGGGATCTCGATGGACCCATACTCCAAGATATTTCACAGGCTCCGCGGCCCTTACCAGAGGAAATTCAAGATTGTGGGGAGAAGTGGATTCAGTCAGTGGTATCACCACCAATTTGGACCAGTTTATGTTTAGGCCCGAAAACAGTCCAAAACGGATATATTCCCTTAATACTGGCACCATATACGTATATGGTTTCCTAATGAACAGCAGCATATCATCTGCATAGAGCGACATGCTTACAGGGTGGTGGGCAAAACGTAATGCTGCCGCTCCATGTAGTTGCCTGATAATGCAGACCAAAGGCTCCAGCACTACCGCAAACAGGAGCGGTGACAGGGGACAGCCCTGCCTGGTCCCTCTACTAATTTGTACAGGGTATAATAGCTGGATCCAGGTGATACACCTGAGAGGATACCCCATACGCTGTAGTACATGAAATAAATAGCCCCATTCTATTGAATCGAAGGCTTTGGCCACCACGAGCATCACGGTCGCAGCCTTCAAATCAGGATCAAGTATGTGGAACATGGCAAGTAGCGTACATAAGTTATGCGATGTAGATCTTTCTGGGATGAAACCGGATTGGTCGGGAAGGACCAAGTTCGGCATCAGAGGTTTGAGTCTGGTCGTTAAAATTATCGCTAACAGTTTCACATCTATATCAATAAGTGACAGAGGTCGATAAGAGTCACAGCGGGAAGGTGGCTTATCATTTTTCAAGAGGGTGATTATTAGTGCTTCCCTAAGCGTTGGCAGTAATTTGCCCACCTCGAAGCCTTCACTATACATTTTGAGTAAGTAGGGCATCAATTCCTCTACAAATTCCTTATACAATTCGCAGGTGAAGCCGTCTGGGCCTGGGGCTTTTTTGTTTGGGAGAGCACTAATCGCTTCACGGATACCCTCTGCGGTGTTTGGTTGGCTCAAGTATTCCCGTTGGCCATCAGATAGCCATGCAAGGGCAATGTCCGATAAGTAGTCATCTAGGGCCAGATGTAGGTAAATCTGAAATACCGTTTTCTTAATAGCAAATTTTACCGATTCGCTATTAAGAAATCGGTATTTCCTATGTAGGTAAAGATTCAGTAAAAAATACCAAATCCTTAATATTCCTTATTACCGAATCCGTAATTGAGATTCGGTAATAAGGAATACCTACCCATTCATTTCTATGGGCTTGGAGGCCCATAGGAATGAATGTGAAGACATTCACATTCATTCAATAGCAGGACCACTTTCAAGGATGCCAGGGCGTCAAAAGGACACCCTGTTGCACCCCTGAAATGTGCATGTGTGCACATGTGGCGCACATACATGCCCTACGGGCATGAATGTGTGCCACATGGCACTTAACAAAAAACAGAAAAGTGATTTTTTAAAGGAAATCTGTAATTACCACCAACTTGAAGTTGGTGGTAATTACCGATTTCTTAAGGCTTAAAAGCACTCTTTAATGTGCTTCCTACATTGCATCTAAGGAATAGGTATTACCGATTTCCTTACCTACATTAGGAATCGCTAAATACCAGTCGGGAACGCTGAAATTGACAGAATTTCTGTGTTACCGACCGGTATTTAGCCACCTACATCTGGGCCCTAGTTCCTTGACATCAGTCCTGCCCTGTGAGCTTTAAAATGCTGCATTGGTATGTCTGAATTGCACTACAATGTCCTGTGTATTGTAGTGGTCCCCACCGGTTGCATCAGTTATTTTAGTAATGGTGTGCTTGTCTTCTCGGGCCTTGACTTTGACAGCCAGGTTGTGCCCTGGCCTGCCCCCCTCTCCGTATGCGCGGGCCACATGTCTCCTGGACAAATACCGGATTTCTTCTACCGCCAGGTCGTTATATTCTAATAGTGAGTCCTTAAAGTGTGCGAGAGTCAGTGTGCTAGGGGAACTCTCATACTCTTGTTCAAGCCGTGTCAAGGTGTTTTCAACTTTGGTCAATTGACCCCAGATGTCTCTTAATATCCCCGCTGTCGTGCTAATGCATTTGCCCTGTATCGTGGCCCCCTAGGCCTCCCATAGAATCACTGCGCTGTCAATTGGCCCCATATTCTGAGCAAAATATTGTACAATGGCCTTGTGTATTGTATGAGTGAAGAGTGGATCTAACAATGCTTCAGAATGAAAGCGCCATGTGAACTGTTGGTTGATAATTTGTGGGACGTGTAAGCGGGCTGTGGTCAGATAGTGTTCTTGGCAGTCCCTCTACGGCCGAGACCCAGGCCATCGCACTCCCGCTCAGCAGCTAATAATCTAGCCGCGACCAGCTACCATGTGCCATGGAAACATGTGTGCCCTCCAAGCTCTCCACATTGCACAGGCACCATAAATCTGTCAAACTGAGCTCGACCATCCCTTCGTTAATAACTCTGGCCGCTTTGGGCGAGTGCCCTCCCTCCCCACTTGATTTGTCTTTACTGGGATCTAAATGAGTATTGAGATTGCCGCCACATATTATTTTGGAATCGGGCCAATTGCGCAGTATAGAGATTATGCAGTAAAAAAAACCAGGATCATCTATGTTAGGACCATAGGTATTCACTATAGTTACTAACATCCCTGCCAATTTGCCATGTGTTATAGCATAATGGCCAGCTTTGTCTGTACAGCTTTAAATCATGGTGAAAGGGAGATTCTTCTTGATAACCGTGAGCACTCCTCTAGCGTATGATGAATACGAGGAGGCCAATCTGTAACTGACCCATTGTGCCCCAATTTGTGTCTCAGTGTGTCTTGTCAGATATATTTCCTGAATGAGGGCGATTTTTACCTCGTGTCGATCTAAGTATGTCAGTACCTGACGTATCTTTTTGGGTGAGTTAAGCCCACTCACATTCCACGTCAAGCAGGTGATTGTTTCATGACCTACGTGCGGCATTTGAACAGATTGTACAGCATACATGACAGAATTGTGGTGTAAAGCTCTTGCCCAACATGCATGATGATATCTGAGTTATATTTAGCCACAGTAACAAAGCCCCCAGCTCCCGCCCTCCCAGCATCATCCCCCACCCACTTTGTTGCAGGGATTCTGCTCATGCACAGAACTATGTCCAGGAAACCAGGACCTCAGTGAATTGCGGTGTACCAAAAACTCACCTCAGTACCCAGAACCCCTATCCAACTAGCATCAGTGTCTCATTCGTTCTCCGTATCATCTCAAAGCTACCAATGATTAGACAGACAACCCAGAACAAGTGACTTAGAGTACTCTCAGGAATGGTGGGAATTAGAAATACCTGTTCCTTATTATTTTCATATTAGTCCACAACAAGAGTAATCAGAGACACAGTAAAGTTTAAAATGTTTATTTTCAACTACGTGCCCTAAGATGCAGTACTTTGGCTAACATAAGCAGACAAATGATTAAAAATAAAACCATCAGCATTGTTACAATACCATAGAAAATGAAGGGAGAAATCATATTACAAATGATAGTGGATTACAACCACCCTCCCTTCACTAATAAGCTAGTATTATTAAACTAATAGAAGGTCTCCAGGTTTGAATGGGGAACCCCATACCGTAAATATCAGCTTAGGTGGATCACATCACAGTATCAGCTTTGCTCTGTGTCTGGAAAAGGTCTTCTCCAAAGTGTCTAACTCATGCATGCAAACTGCAATATTAAAAGCACTCGAGTTTCAGATATTTGCAGCTGTGTGCATGTTATGGCTAGAGCGTGGGCCGATCAACCTGAATTCAAAAGTATACATTGTTGTTTGGCCCTGACTGTTTCTGCACACAGTGTACAGACCAAGGTCGCGGTGCACGTCTAGGGATGTGAACAACAGACTGTTCTCATGTGAAGAAAATGCAAGCAAGCAGTTTTTCTTATAATAACATCTACCTGCAGTGTCGTATGCAAAAGCAGCAAAAGTGGCAAGATGGCGTTTTAATTCTAAGACGCTTATGCTAACATAGCAATGTGTGTACCTGTAGCTCCCCCTCCAATACACCCTCCCTTGATCGGACCACGAACAAACAGGGATACAATCAGGAATACAGAGTCCAAGTTCGACAGAGACAGAACCAAGTGCATGTATTGTTCATCCATATAATTGGTAGTGAAAGTTCGAAAAACCCGCTCGAAAAAGTAAATAAATATATAACAGCACGCAAAGGCTCGACAGAGCCTAGTCGTGGCGTTTAAGAGGAAGTGAAAAAAAAATGGAAAAAAACTTTAAAACTTATTGTATGTCAATTGGAATAAGGACAAACTTCAATTTAATTCATCAACGTGTAAGCACAATAAGTAGCAACAGCCTCCAAAAGGAAATCATTATAATGTTCTGTAACAGATTCCGCCATCCATTCTAGCAAAGTAAATGAACATACATGTTCTTCGATAACTGGAGCCTCTAGCACAATCGGAGGACAACTTGCATGTTCTTCAAGATAACTTCTCGCCAAGAAGTCATACACTGCCGTATAGATATCCCAATTCCCTAGGACTCCATGTGCCACTCCACAGGCCGTAATCCCGATACCAGAACAGTCCAACTCATGAGCCACTAAGGGACTCATCAGTCGATCATAATCCGGGGCAGGAAACACCGAGTTCTACAGGCACAAATCCAGAGCCCATTTGAATGGACAATCTAGGGAATGAAAAACAGGTTGCACGCAAGTAAAGTATGAAAACGGAAGGACAATCCATTGACTACGCTTAAAGTGGCCAGTGGTAATGTTCCATAGTATTCTAGCATCCAGTTACGAAGTTGGAGCAGCCGGGGTAGGTTGTCTCATGAGACAAATTGTGCAGCCGTTGTGCAGCAAGCAGACCAACAGGAGCACACCAGCCGTGAGGGCGAGAATCAACGGGAGCCCGCCGAAGACGCTGGAAAAAATAGAATGAAAAAATGCCAGTATCACACCAAAGATTGTTTGGAAGGAGGTCACGAGCCCACAACTTTGAAAAAATTTGCCAATCCAGTTGTTGACGAAGCATTGAATATAGTATGAATCAGAGCACCGAAATGAAGGGGGAGATCAGTATTTAAAAGCGCATGCACCTCGGTGCGGGTGTTGGCCACGTAAAGGACGAATGTTCAACAGGAGAAAGTCAGTGCGACTTCTTTTTGAGACAATAGAGCCCTTATTCTGCTCATCTTGTTGAACTCTGCTTTCAAGGTTGGAATGGAAGGCCAGATGGATACATCCAGTCTCCCATTCGTGGGCGGGAAAAGGACATTTTTACAGCAGACTACTCATTGGGAGACAGTTACAATGTAGGGAATTCCCAATAGCATCCCGCAGCAAGCCTCATTATTCAAAAGCAAATAACTACCGTTAGCTTATAATGTAAATGTGGGCGTAATTGCTGGCACAGGACTCCCCTTTAGAACGCAAGCTAAATTCGGTGCCTGAACTTTGCATGCACCATGCAACTGTATATGCCTACATACAACTGAGTGATCAGGCGTGGAAGTGCATTCCTCACCTCTCAAATAAACTTCTTTAACCTCCCTCATACATCTGTATGTAAATGGGAGTGACCAAACTTCATGCAGGAATGCAGTACCCAATGGTTCATATCTGCCTAGGGCATAATGTTTCCTACACGAACTGAACTTAAACAAAGGAAATGGCAAAGTGATTAACCCATGGATAAGCCACGCAGGTGAGTTCCATTCGGCCAAAAGAAAGGTAAAGGTTCCAACTGTTCAATATGCAGTAATGAGTATGTTGCATCTTTCATGGACATAAACTGCTGCTTTGCAGTCAGGTTAAATGGCAGGAATAAAGAAGATGTATTCATGTAATCCCAGGGAACTTTCCCAGCCTTCAATGTTTGCAAAGTCCATGCAAACTGCATTACGGAATGCAATTGATTTTGTCCATGATATAAAGTAGACATATCACCCTGTACAATATCTACAACAGATGAAACAATATTATCTAACATGTAAGTTCTGGAAGAAAGGGTGTTAATGCTATTATCGATGACAGCAAGCACTTTTTCCAAATTTGCTTGATCAATAGCTCTTAACCTGGAAGCAGCTTCAATTTGAGATAGTTTACACACTTTGTTATAAATAGCATACACCCATCTTTAGGACCTGCCACACACAGGACCCTTAACAAAATCATTCAAATCTACCTTGCCATGTAATTTCGATAAGTGAAGTTTCACAGATGCCAAGGTGGAATGTTGCAGCCAGTTCTGGCATAACTTCCCCACAGAATAGGTAGTAACTGAATGGGAAGATTCAAAGTGGAGGTCCACTCTAACCTGTGTATATCCAGGGTATAGACCCAGAAAACGATGTTGACAGGAATCTGAGCTCCTCTGCCATATCAACCAACCATCATGATCCAATTCAGAAATGTTGAAGGATGTATTAGTAATATATGACTGCAATGCATCAATGGACAGATCTGTGTGATTATTCCATTGTGGATAAGCACCCGGATCAGGAATAGAGGGAGAATTATTTTTTTTAGAAGTGGACAATGCAAAGCAGGTGGTCTGAAAAATGCTAGAAATCAAAAACAATATGTGGTTGGGGATAAGGCAAGCACGATGCACACCCTCTGTTCCCTGTACCTGCCATGTTTTAGAACCCCAAACAGATTTAAGATCAATGGTATCTTTCCACAGCTCATAGCCCCCTTTAGCCAATTCATCCATAAAGGATTTGGAATACAACAATTTAGTGTGGGTCAGCCTAACTCTGGAAGCTGACTCCGCCGCCACTTTAAAATAAAAGGATTTAGGTTCAGTAACGCTGAAATCAGTAAAATATGTAAATTTGTTCATCAGAGTTTTTGAGCTGCCTTCAATGGGTGCCGGACAATGTTCCCATTGCGTATAATTAACAACATTTCTAAAAGTATTTGCTTTATGTAGGAAGCGATTGCCATAGTGTTGGTAGCAAAAAAAGGTGTCTAAATACAAATCAAAAGCAGCATAACATTTCAAATCAGAAAAGAGTGCCTCTATGGCCTGGACGTCCCAATGATCAGAGCGGATGTTTTGTTTCACAACATCCCCCATAGAAACACGAAGTACATTGGGGACATTAATCACCTCTGTCGTACCATGAATTTGAAATTTAACAGCATCCCACACAATTCCATCCAACACAGGCCAGGCAGTAATATTCACAAAAGTCTAGTCCCTTTTCATGATGTGCGATGAGGAGTGGGGGGCCAAAGTTCCATCAATTAATCTAATTGCAGATCGTTTGGTGAGATAGTGTCTGTTTACAAGATGAAAAAATACCACCACAAATCCAATGGACATAAACAAGAAAACACTTATTAGCAATAGCCAAATTTAAGTCCAAGGGGGAATCAAAAAATGTCTTTTAAACCAAGCAGCAAAGATCTAAACTTTCGATGGGGGATTTGAAGTCATAGAGGTAGTGTCAAATGAAAGTCGTGACTGGTCAACTGTAGCTGATTGCAAACACATCTGTGGGATAAGCATACTCAGTATCTTCAGGTGGACCACCAGCCGGTGGTGGCAACAAAGGATTAGTAACCGTATGCATCTCGATGGCAATGTCAGGCCTGGTGGTAGATGCCGGAGCCAAAACTGAATTTCTCAGCATAGCTGGACAAGACACTGCTGGAGTCATACTAAGAAGGATCGCCCACTCGCTGTAGTTTGACATTGTCAATGGAGATGTACCTGTTATCCTTGCAACCAGGAAGTGGAGGTAAAATGACTGTTCTTGTACCCTGCACGCCAAGCACTGGTACTGGTGCACGATGAGAGGGGCCGAATTCCTTCTTGTTCTTCACCTTCTCACAGACCAGGTCACCAACTCGAGGTAGCCAGCCGACTACCGCAATCTGAAGTGCAGCATCAGTTGTGGAGGGCAAGTGTTCCTTTGCAAGACTGTCTCTGGTCTCTTGTAGATTCTGTAATACAGCACAGTGATCATCTACGTCAAAGGGTGTGGCTAACACCGCCATGTCTAGACCCTCAAGGTCCGGAACAAACATCTTTATGCCAAAGAGCATTTTGTATGGGGTCGGCCCACCCAGAGACCTTCTAGGGAGATTATTAAGTGCACGTTGAACGTTATACAGATGGGCTAACCAGTTCCTGCCAGTGCCTAAAACCCTAGCTGTCAGGGATTGCTTTAAGTCACGGTTCATTCGTTCCACAACACTATTGCCCTCAGGCCGGTATGGAGACGAAAATTTGACTTGGACCCCCAAAGTCATGGATTCTTTGTACGCCTTAAAGGCGAACGCAGGACCTTGGTCAGAGTGAAGGGTACCACATGCGAAAATTCCCACAAAGACACGCAAATCCCTGATGACAGTTCGGGCATCAGCACTCCGTTGCGGCCATACCCAAAGAAAACGTGTGCATGAATCCACTGCAACTAAGATATACTTATACGCAGTATCAGAGGAGAAAGGACCGTAGTGATCTAAATAAACACACCCAAGAGGTTTATTAGATATGTACAACTGTGTTTGTGGTGGGCGCGCAGCACTCGAAGGTTTAATCTGCTGGCGGATGTCACAATCAAGAACATAGAACATAAGCACAAGCTTGCTTATATAACCCGCGCCACCAGTAACGTTGTTGTAAGAGAGTAACAGTTGCTGAAACGCCAGCATGCGCAGAAGCCATGCTTTTGTGAGCCGCTGTTATCAAGGAAGGTCTGCAGTCTGCGTTGGGAATTAATCTGTCACCAACGTCGTTAAATCTCACATAAGGGACATTATCAGGACTTAAATGATAAGAGTATTTAGAAGGGAAACCCCTTGGGTAATTACTTCCCTTCTCCATTGCAGCAATAGCTGCCAAAATGTCATCATCAATCTTACGTTTAGATCTTGTAACCGCTGCTACCAGATATGTTGCCACTGCTGTTTTCGCCACCTCTCAGCTAAGCTGTTTCCGACAGCGTGGACACCAACAGCTGGTGCCCAAGAGTATGAATTACATTCACCAGAGGCAGATTCTGTTTAAGTTCTGCCACTCGAACCCAAAGCATTTTATGCTTAATTGTGCTACCTTTGGAATCACGGTATTCATTTTGAGACCAAAAGAATAAATTGGCATTAAAAGACTGAACACAGTAAAACAAGTCACTCACTATAAGAGTTGTAACTCGTGGATCAGCAAACTCCAGTGCAAGCACAAGAGCACGTAGCTCTGCCAACTGCGCAGTACAATCACCCAATGACTGCATATGCACGACATCAGACTTGAATTCACCATTGATGAAAGTACCAGTCACAATTGCGCAGGCCGCTGAATATGCATGCTTTGATGCCGTTGCCGGTTGCGCCGAACCGTCAGTGTACATGACACAATGGTAATCCTCAAGTGGGCGCAAAGACAGAGGAGCAGGATGAACGAATTCATACTGCAAATACTCCTCAGTCTGCAATGAGGCATCAAAGATGTAGGTGACATCCGGCGATGTCAAGGAAGTGGCCCATTGTATCCAATGTGGATACAAAGCTTTAGAATTAGGTACACTGGCCTTCGTCACTGCCTCTAGGGCAGGATAAGGTGTCACTACCAACATGCATTTCCCTTGCGACAGCGCTCTCTCTTTCAGAATCGCCATCTTTCAAAACTTTCTTGACTTTGGAAAAGCGCATTTCAGTCGAAGTGTACAAATGTGATTTGGAAGCAATGGGGACTGTGCCGCCCTCATTGAACGTTAATTACGTGAAACCCACTGCCCCAGGTACAATTCTTTTCACCAAGTTAGTGTGGTTATCACGTGTCATTAAGTACTTCAAAGCAAGAAGATCAGCCTGCAAAGATTGCAAGATAGCTGAATGCTCTGGCAGCCAGCTCGATTTAGAAAAAATAGGTTGTACCAAGGCATAAAGCGGCTTGATACGCTGGGCATAATCAGGAATGTAAGTACGCCTGAAATAAAAAAAAACAGCAGAGATTGTAGTTTCTTCAGTGTTGTCGGAGCAGGCAAACATGCACACTTCTACAGGAAGTGAGGGGCTAATCCTCGACCTTCATTGTTGAGCTCATAGCCCAAAAACAACACTGCATACTCGGCAATGTGTGACTTTGCGAAGTTGAATTTGTAACCGAAGTCCGCAAATATGACAATGATGCGGTCAACGCGACACAGATGCGGCCATAATTCGTCGTCTGTGAGATAGATTTCATCAACATACGAGAACGCATCTGGGTCAATGCTCTCTAACAGAGAGACTACACGCACAGCAAAGACGCCAGGACTGTTTTTATAGGCCATGGCTAATCTTTTAACCTGTTTTTGTTTGCCGCCCGAAGTAAAGGCTGTCCACTGACTACTAATTGAGGACAGATTATGGCTATAAAAGCCATTGGAGATGTCAAGTGTGGTCTTAAACCTTTTTCTCATGAGACTATCAACGAGGGCAGAACTGTGGGTATTCTGTACGGCACAGGTCCGACAATGAGAGTTCAAATGCCGGTAATCCAAAACTAGGCGGTACTCCATCAGGTTTAGTTACATTGAATAGGGGATTATTCATGGGTGACACACATGTTTCAATAACACCTTGATATTCCAATTGTTCAAGGATTTCTGCGACGTGAGATCTAGCTTCGCGGCGCATGGGATATTGGGGTTGCAGCTGGGGCATAGACCGTAAAGGAATCTCGTGGCTTGGTGACAATTTATCTCACCCAACCTGAGTACGGTACAGAGCCGGAGCAAGCACCTGAGCCCTTTCCTCGGCAAAGTTCTGAGCCTGATCTTTTAGCACTGTGTGCGCAAAGGATGGGAGGATTACCTCCTCCCCTCTGGGGGCGTCCAAAACGAAAGCCGGGGGCCAGTCCGCCGCTGCTAATAGAATATCATATGTAGAGGTCAGATTTTCCCAAAAAATCCCTTTAATGGTACATTTTATGTCACCTTCAATTAAAATGACTATGTCATATAGTCTGTCAGGGGGAGCCACTGTAGAATCTGCAGTTTCTACAGTAATGAACGTATCAGTTGCTGTCGCCTCCAGATATGGACGCAGTGCTTGCCGCACTACTGTAACCTCCACTGCGCTGTCGAGCAGCGTTAGTGCCCATGTTTACCCTGTTTCTTAGATCTCCAACTTTGTTTAGGAAAAGCTGGATGATCGTCTTTGAAAGACGAACCCATCTTAGTTTGCTGTTGCACATCTGCGGTCTGCACCGTAGGCTTAATCCCCAAACTACTGCGGCCTATAGTTCTATATGCTTCCTCAATAATTTTAGGCAACTCTCAGGGTTTATCGACTTCGCCTACGAGGGCTAGACCATTCGCCACTTGAAAGTGAACCGCATCTCCCTTGAGATTACCAAGGATGAGAGTGACAACCACGTCGAACACACCAACAAGTCTGATTCCCAACTCGACCGCCACCTCCGGACCGTGTTGATCTTGTACACGTTTGATCACGGAGGGCAGAATGGCCATAGATGGGGTGCCAAAGCACTTCGAGTAAACCGCTGCAAAAACCTTACCCCAGTTCTCACAATCGGCCACTTCTGGGGCTAAGACTTTCTGCAAACTAATGGTGAGTATCCTGTGTTTCTCCACAGGAGTAGTGCGGAAATACTGCTTCCAGCTGGTCAAATTTCTCAGCAAGCCAATAAGGCAAATCGTCCTTATTTTGGGGGCGCTTGCCCATTACCGAATTAACCATGACGGGACTAATTACAATCCCAGCTGGGCCAGCTGGTTGCCCCACAACAACAGGTGCCCTGACCTGTACATTGCGTAAAATGTATTGCACCAAAGGCCGATGCACTGTAATCAGGGCTGTATGCAATTGACGCAACTCATCCACCGTGGCATGTAAATAACGAGGATGAGGGGTGAATCCGCCAAGTACCGGCCAAGTGGCACCTGGAATGGACAAAGGGCGCAAACAAACCGGTGTCACCGTGTGGGGGAGGGCGCCATTAAACCAAATACGATGCTGCCAAGCGGAAACAGGAATCTCTTGCGTCCTATATGGTGTATAATTTGCTGGGACTGCCGTAGGAGTGTAAGAGTGAAACATACTGTCGTCCGCATTCACCACCGGCAAGGTAACCCAAGAGTAAAACAACTCATAGGTATATGAAGCATCAGCACTCACTACAAAGAGAACAGCCATCCCATCGTCAGGCACCCCAAACTGCATCAAATGACGGCGGAGAGGTGCGCGGCTATGCGCCGCAATAGCGACTTCAGCCATAAGGACACAGAGAAGAAAAACAATCTATTATAACAGTAGCACAACAAAGGTCTAAAAAAATAAAAACCTTTTTAATTGACAAGCTTGATTGATTGATATGTAGGTAGGTTTAACCGTCACTCCCGCTATCCGGAAACAAGAGTGAGGGCGTCGTGGACTAATATAAGCACTACTAAGGCGTTTCAAATCATAAGACCAAACGTTAGGTGCGCCATGTTGCAGGGATTCTGCTCGTGCACAGAACTATGCACAGGAAGCCAGGACCTCAGTGAATTGCGGTGTACCAAAAACTCACCTCAGTACCCAGAACCCCTATCCGACCAGCATCAGTGTCTCATTCGTTCTCCGTATCATCTTGAAGCTACCAATGATTGGACAACCCTGAACAAGCGACTTAGAGTACTCTCAGGAATAGTGGGAATCAGAAACACCTTTTCGTTATTATTCTCATATCAGTCCACAAAAAGAGTAATCAGAGACACAGTAAAGTTTGAAATGTTTATTTTCAACTACGTACCCTAAGATGCAGTACTTTGGCTGACATAAGCAGACAAATGATTAAAAATAAAACCATCAGCATTGTTACAATACCATAGAAAATGAAGGGAGAAATCATATTACAAATGATAGTGGATTACGACCACCCTCCCTTCACTAGTAAGCTAGTATTATTAAACTAATAGAAGGTCTCTAGGTTTGAATGGGGAACCCCATACCGTAGATATCAGCTTAGGTGAATAACATCACAGGATTAGATTTGCTCTGTGTCTGGAAAAGGTCTTCTCCAAAGTATCTAACTCATTCATGCAAACTGCAATATTAAAAGCACTCGAGTTTCAGATATTTGCAGCTGTGTGCGTGTTATGGCTATAGCATGGGCCGATCAACCTGAATTCAAAAGCATACATTGTTTTTTGGCCCTGACTGTTTCTGCACACAGTGTACAAACAAAGGTCACGGTGCACGTCTAGGGATGTGAACAACAGACCGTTCTCATGTGAATAAAAAGCAAGCAAGCAGTTTTTCCTATAATAACATCTACCTGCGGTGTCGTGTGCAAAAGCAGCAAAAGTGGCAAGATGATGTTTTAAGTCTTATGCTAACATAGCATTGTATGTGCCTGTAGCTCCGCTTCCACTGCAACTTCAGCATCCCCAACTTGCTAAATCCATCCTGAACCTCCCAAAATAATTTCCAAAAACAAAACAGAGCTGAAATCAGCTGTGGGGGACACCCATAGGGGAGCGCTGGAGCACAAGTAACCCCCCGGACTCAAAAGGGAGGCAGACGAAGAGCAAGAATAGAGGTTCCCGCTTCTATGCAATACAAATTAAAATGGGACAGTAAATGATATGCAGTTAAATAGCAACATAAATCTTATCTGAGTGGTCAGAGTTCATGTCGACAGTTCAGTTCGTAGTTGCAGGTGGGAGAGGGCTGTTGTTGCCTGTGCTCACCCTGTGCGTTAGAAAGACAAACAAGCTCAAAGCAGTCATGATCATCCACCGGCACAGACAACTTGTCAATCAGCAGCTTCATGTGAGGAGTCATCGTCGTCTGCCGTATTTGAGTTCTCCCGATTCCTGCGTTTAAGACTCTTGGCATATTCCAACGCAGACTTTGGAGTGGTAAAGATTTTTGATTTGCCATTCAAATCAATGCGTAACCGCGCCAGGTAAAGCATTGTGTAGAGGACCTTTTCAGCCATCAAGAGTCTCTTGGCAGGCTGATATTCTTTTCGTGCAGCTTGCACAGTTGCAGTAAAGTTTGGGTAAACAGCCAGAGTGTTTCCTTCATGGACAATGGTGCCTTTCTCCCTGGCCATGCGGAGGATGGTGTTCCAGTCCCTGTTGTTCGACAAGCGCGCTATTATGGGGCACGGAGGGGCCCCCGGTGGAGGACATACAGCCAATGAGTGGTGCGCTCGTTCCACCACCAGAACCGGTGACAAATGTTCAGCCCCAAAGATCATCTGCAACATCATCTCGACATAGGACTCTAGGCGGCCAGTATTTGTGAGCTCTGGCAGGCCCATGATCTGTAGGTTATTACGCCTAGATCAGGCTTCTAATTCGTGTTTTTAGCTTGTATGATGGTGTTCACTTTTTCCGTGGCTAGTGTTTTAGAGGTCATTTGTTGCAAGCTGTCCTCTGCGTCTGAAATAAGCGTTTCCGCTTCACCCAGGTGCAACGTATGTTTTTCCAATTTCGTGGACATATGATCCATTTGGAGGTTTAAACTGTCTATTTTTCCATCAATAGATTTTAAGCTGGTCTGCCTAACCAGGATAGTGGTGATTCTATATTATTTTGGCACTCTGCGTGTAACCGGACCATTCAGTGCCGCCGACAGAGTAGGCATCAGTAAAGCAGTCCCAGCTGTAGCACAAATTATCTACTTTTTGTTTTAGTGAGCACCTGAGCCGTATCTTAGGAAGGGCAGGCACTACTACTCCGCAACGCAGTCTCTGCACCAGGCGTAAGGTTAGCGACTCCTGTATTCGGTGGCAGCCCCCAATGCAAGGTATGAGGTCCCAGCAAAGGCATTTAGTAGCAGCGGCCGTCTTGGGTGCCGTGTTCGTGTCCACCTGGCCCTGGCCCTGGTGCAAAGGATCACAGAGGCACACACAGCAAATGCTTCACTATCGTAGGGGGCCACAGGAGCCCACTCCATCCACAGATTTTCAATGTTGCAGAGGTCAGGTGCACAAACATGCACCACGCCCAGGGCTAGGCTATGTTGCACAAATGTGGCCTGTCTGCACAGGAGAATTCAATATTGCTGCAGATCAATCAAGTTAAGCCCAATCCGGCTGCTCAGCAGTAATGGTCACACCATTCATTTTAAATACACCTCAGTATTGATCACACTTGCGGTGCTATGGTCACAAAACATGCGGAGTTCTGCTCCTGGTAGCTCGGCGTGTGATGTGCGCAGCCCTCGCGAAAGCAGTCATTGTGTGCTCTAGCGCAGTCGCCAGCAGAGAAGGCTACTCCTGCTGTCTCACACTGCGCTCCAGCAATCGGCCAGCGATCCTCTCTCAAGCGGCGGCAACTCAAGGGGCAACAGGTCAGTCCAGAGCCCTGCTCCAGATTCCGGGGCTGGGTCACGCCCCCCCCGGTTACCTCCGCATGTGACACTTTTTAGGCTGGGAGATGTAGCGCCCTCCACACTTACCTGCCTGCTGTGCACTCACTGGCTGTCAACGCGCACAGGGACCCACCGGGCAGCAGCGCGATCCCCCATCTGTGGTCGCCAGTCACGGTCTCTTTCTCTCACCGCATGCCTTGTACCGGCTCTCAGTGAGACCGGTAGGCCACCATCTTGGTGACTCGAGTCCACGCTCATGACAGCAGTGTTTTCTGCAATCCAGAGTTTTGGCGCCGATATTTGCTCACACTACACAGCTACTAGTTGTACGCTATTGTATCCCGTAGTTTGTAGCAAGCAGGAATAACAGGTTTTTTGGTGGATTTAGTCTTCGGCTGGCGGAGCTGCACTACAACGCAGCCATCTTGCCGTGCGCCCTCTAGCGCCCCCTCCCATATCTGATTCATGACAACATCAGGGTTGATAGTTGGCAGAGGGAGATGAGTCAGCAGATTCTTATCAGCTGCAAAGGGAATATTTCAGAAAGGGCCTGCTCCTTCGCCTTCTCCCAAGTGCTACTTCCAAAAGTGCTATTGACAGCTATGTGCTGATCTTCACAGTTGAATATGCTACCTTTGTGGGTGCTTGTTGGAAGTTTGCCATTCGTGCAGTCTCCCAGGATATTTTTGCCTATCTACTGAATCCTATTTTTGTTGGCTGTAAACCTCTGAGAACATTATCCCTAACCAGCTGTAATGTGCTCTCCCCGTTAAACATGATAACCTGATAGACACATCTAATTTACTCTAAACTCTAATTTAGTGTACTACATGTACCCAACCACTGAAGTGGCACTGTTAAACAAGTATCCAGGCCTGCCACTGCTGCCTGGGTGTTCAGTTTTAAACTGCAATTTTCACCTGGTAAACTCATCTTTTTGCTAGGCCTTCCTTTTTATTACGTTTAAGTCACCCATATGGTAGGCCTTAAAATTTCCTATGGCAGGGTGCATTGTATTTAAAACGTAGGGTATGTGTATTTAATGTTTTGCATGTCCTGGCAGTAATAAACTTCCAAAGTCGTTTTTCACTGAGGCAAGGCTAGCCCTTCCACAGATTAACACTGGTTTACACTATTGAATGCAATAAGAGCTAAATTCAGTATAGAAATAGCTAGAAAAATGGTTCAAGGACTCATTGTAATAGTAATTTAAAATCCAACTTAATGGTCAAGTTGTATTGTATATTACTCTTTTGGAAATGGCACTTTTAGAAATTTGATATTTTCCTATCTAAAACCTAAAAGACTACCCTGCCAGTTCCCAGCTATTACCTAACTACTGAATACTCTCTGTGGTGAGATGTGTATTGTCCCCAAACAGTGAACAAAGAGCTCTGTCAAGGGAGGGGTATTCCTTCCTTGACAGGACGGGATCCAGGCTGTACCCAGTTCCTTACTGAGCTTCAAAGGATGCCTGCCTTGTCACTGGCAGATCGGGCTCACACCTAGGCCTCCCTTTCCTTTGCTTCTGTAGTTAGGCTGGCAACAAACGCAGTGGGAGTAGAGGAACTGGCCAGAATTGGTTTAGGGTTGGGCAAAAGCTTGCCCTCAGTCCACAGTTGGGCATAAAAGTGGATTCCAAAGTCCTCTCCTCAGAACACTTCCCGACTTGTGATGATCAGAATAAGGACTGTCCTGCTGCCTGAAAACAGAAGGCAGAGAGAACCTGCTTGCTTTGAAGACAGGTCACCAGAAGTGATTCCAAGGGTCAGCTGGCTGATCTCTGGTTTGAGCTAAAAGACACAGAAAGCTTCCAGAGGCCCCCTCGATACAACTGCTGAGGTTACAAGTTCCAACTGAACCTTCCCTGGAACCTGATGCTGACTTCTGTTGGAGTGAGTCCTAATCCCTAAGTAGTCTACCCCAGGTCTTGGAGCCCTGGCTTATGTCAGAGAGTACTCCACTGTCCCCAAACTGCAAGACATGGGGCTTAGAAACGTTTCATTTTTGTTCAAAAAGTTTTAGTGCTCCTTCCATCATCTCTTTGTGTTTGCTTTGTTCACGCTAAGTTGGCAGGGTATGCCCAGACGTGGGTCCCTTGCTCACTTTTCTACTGGATTCAAGCTAGCCTGGCTGATGAGGGCTGTTACCCCGAAAACCGGTCCCAGGATGCTTGTTTCTGGTCCAGGGAAGACCTTTCTTGGCAGTTCGGCTGGACTGTTCCCATGAGGCACAGAGTCAAGACTGATTTGCATATGGCTGGGTCTGAACTGGGGTGGCGAAGTGAGCTAAAGAACGATGACGGATTAAGCCCAGATCAAATAGTGACTGGGGGTGAGAGTCTGGAAAGTTTCAGTGCTCTGTCCATCATCTCTTTGTGTTTGCTTTGTTTGCACTAAGTTACCTGTATATGCCCAGAAGTGTGTCCCTTGCTCACTTTGCCACTGGATTCTCGCTAGCCTGATGAGGGGTGTTACCCCGAAACTGGTCCCAGGATGCTTGTTAATGGTCCAGGAAAGACCTCCCTTGGCATTTCGGGCTGGACTGTTCCCATGAGGCACAGGGTCAAGACTGATTTGCATATGGCTGGGTCTGAACTGGGGTGGTGAAGTGAGCTAAAGAACGATGATGGATTAAGCCCAGATCAAATAGTGACTGGGGGTGAGTGTTTGGAAAGTTTCAGTGCTCTGTCCATCATCTCTTTGTGTTTGCTTTGTTTGCCCTAAGTTGGCTGTGTATGCCCAGATGTGGGTCCCTTGCTCACTTTGCCACTGGATTCCAGCTAGCCTGGCTGAAGAGGGGTGTTACCCTGAAACTGGTCCCAGGATGCTTGTTTCTGGTCCAGGAAAGACCTCCCTTGGCAGTCCGGGCTGGACTGTTCCTATGAGGCACAGGGTCAAGGCTGATTTGCATATGGCTGAGTCTCATCTGTGGTGGCGAAGTGAGATAAAGAACGATGATGGATTCAACCTAGATCTAACAGTTACTGAGAGGGAGTGTCTGAAAAGTTTCAGTGCTCCGTCCATCATATCTTTGTGTTGGCTTAGAAACTTTTTGCCAACATTCTGCTTGGAGAACCGATGAAGTCCAGGACCGCCATCGATGGCGCAGTCATTGACACCATGTGGCCAGTCTACCTCAGCTTGCTGGTTAGCCACTTTGAAGGAGATCCGACTTCCAGAAAAGCTTCCTTCTAAATCTTAACATAGACGGCACCATAGGGAAAGATGCTGAGCAGCACTCAATTGGCAGCAAGGCCATCCCAGGCATGGAGTTCAAGGTTGCTAAGAGCTTTCCCACTTTCATCGAAGACCACAATGGGACACCCCTCATTGGTAAACCACCTGCTGCCAAGCTGGCATCGGATCCAGGTTACAGTTTGTCCCACCCGACGAGTCGTCGACAAACACTTTTTTGCTTAAAAGTTTATGTCAGAAGAGTCTTTCCTCTGGGATGAACTAGGTCCTTGTATCCTACCTGGGCTCCATCACAGCCGGCCTTAACTTTTGACTTAGACCTGGTCTAGCGCGGCCAGATAACCATGGTGTGCATTTTGGTGCTATTTTGAATTCAAATTTTAAAAATTAATCTTTTTAGGTTTTACTTATTAGAATTTTGTTGTTTTAAAGTCATTTTATTTATTAAAATATTCTCTATTTTCTGAATTGCTTTGGGATTTTTCTTATGTTGTGTTTTTACTTTATTACTGGTTGAGTACTTCATAGCATTGCCCCTAAGTTAAGTCTTACTGCTTTGTACCAAACTACCAAAGGGTGAAGCAAGTTTTTATTTAGTAACTTTTGTGGTTCCCCCTGACAATGATTGTGATTATTATTTGAGTAACAACTATTATTACATTTTTTTGCAGTGCTCTAGGTGGCGAAACTCCTTACAAGCTGAGAAGTGCCTCATCAAAGACAAAAACTACATGTGATCCATGGAGTTGTAATACACAAAGAGGAGGAGTTGTCTCAAACCAGATCCAGGCTTTTGACAGAAGCATACAAATCTCTTTTCTGTGAAATGATCGTTAGACCTGGCATCCATGGCATGGTTTCCCCTTATGTCTTCAAAGCTCCTTCTTTGGCTGACTTCAATTTTGCTGTCCCTAGGACTCTGCGCATTTAAATCCTGATAGCCAGTGCTAAACTGCTTGTGCTCTCTCCTCAAAACCTGGTAACATTTGCTTATATCCATTTGGCATATTTAATGTACTTATAAGTCCCTAGTAAAGTGCATTGCATATGCCCAGTGTCTGTAAATTAAATGCTACTAGTGGGCCTGCAGCACTGATTGTGCCGCCTACTTAAGTAGCACTCTAAACATATCTCAGGCCTGCCACTGCAGAGTCTGTGTGTGCAGTTTTCAACTGTCATTTTCACCTGCTAGATTAAATGTTTTGCCAGGTCCAAACCTTCCCTTTATATACATATAAGTCATCCCTAGTGTAGGCCCTGGACAGCCCAGAGGGAAGGGTGCAGTGTATTTAAAAGGTAGTGCATATACTTTTTAAGTTTTACAGGGTCCTGGTAGTGAAAAACTCTTAAATTCTTGTTTCACTACTGCATGACCTATCGCTTCCATAGGATAACATTAGAGTTACCTTATTACATTTTATAAGTGTAATTTCCAAATGGGAAGTGATTCCAGTTCATGTTTGGTGGCTCCAGGATCACAATTTTAAATCAAGTCGGATTTTAAATTGCACTTCGGAAAATGCCACTTTTAGAAAGTCAAAAAGAACAATTGATGGACGAAAGGCGATACAATGTCAAACATTCGCCCCCAGTACAGAGATATAGACCTAAAATTCATTGTTGTTCTGCTCACCATTCCATTCCAGTTTCGACCTAGCCATTTACAAATCATTCTTGACCCTGCTCCCCATATGTACAGTCCAGTACGAATGGCCAGGCCAGGTCTTCCTTGTACCGGAAACAAGCATCCTGGGACTGGTTTTGGCGTATCACCCCTCATCAGCCAGGCTAGCTGACTCTGGTGGAATGATGAGCATGTGACCCACATATGGGCATACCCGTCCCACTCGGGGTGACAAATACAAAAAGAATGACTGATGGCCAAAATGTGGAACACTGTCAAGTGTTCACCCCCAGTACAGAGATCGAGGTCTAAATCCATTGTTTTTTTTGCTGGTTTTCGGTCCAGAGAGGACCTGAATTGGCAGTTCGGGCTGGACTGTTCCCATGAGAAGCAGGGTCAAGACTGATTTGCATAAGGCTGGGTCCAAACTGGGGTGAAGTGGTGAACAAATAAAACAATGGATTTAGGCCCAGATCTCTGTACTGGGGGCAAGTGTTTGACATTGTTAGGCATTCCAATCACCAATTGTTCTTTTTGTACTTTTAGAAAGTCAGCATTTCCTTGCCTTAGCTATTTGGTGCCTGCAGCCTGTCTCTGGTCGCATGACTGGGTGTAGTTGTCAGTTGGGCTTTGTGTATTCCTCTTCGACAGCCACACATAATAGAAACTTAGGTGTGACTGGATGAACCAACACGGGCAGGATGGGTGGGAGGAGCTGGGCCCATCCTCACTTACACCTGTACAGCCTCCACACAAAGGGCTGCATCCCCCCATAGTGAGTCTGGAGCTAAGGCCAGGAACCCATGGCATCTGAGCATTCAAATGCATTCCTCTAGGAGCCTCTCCTGACTTCAAAGACACATCTGTGTATAAAAGAAGTACCTCAGACACCATCACTTTAGTACACTTATGAACCTGTGGATACTCTGCTAGGAAGAAAGACTGCTGTGCTGTTACAAGGACTGCCACTCTGTGGACTGCTGATCTGAAGGAACTGCTGCCCATTTGTGCTGGCCTGCTGCCTTCTTGCCTGGGTGAGATGGACTGGACCTACATCTCTTGAACACAGAGCCAGCGTGACTCCAAGGGCTAGTTGGCTGGCCTCTTGATCTGAAGCCTCAAGGACATAACAGGGTTTAATTCACCTTGCATTTGCACCTGTACTCTGCCAGTTGTGAGTATACCCTGCCAAGTGGTGCCACCCCAGTCCTGGACCGTGGGAAGTGGGCCTCTGGTGCTCTGTCAGTCTGTGGTACCAGCGGAACCAATGCATCTACTCTGCTGTGCAATACAATACCAAGCAGAACTGATGCATCGCTGCTGCTGCGTAGATATAAAGATTTGCATTACTGCTGCAGGCCACGTCACTTTCAGAACTGCCAGTGTGCGACATATCGAGAGTGCAGGCCCTCGCATTTCTTGTTGATGGCAGCCTCCAAGACGATGCTGGACTCAGCATTGCAGCCTCACATCTCTTCGGAACCGACCCATGACCCCGACGGCACACCACATCCTCAAAGTCAGACTTCGCATCACAAGCCCCATTGACAGGACTGCGCAGTGCAACACAGAGCAGAACAGACCCATTGCTGCTGCTTGGATTGGACCCTTTTCAAAGACTCGCATCACTGCCACAGCCTGAATCGCCTTCAAAACTTCTACTGCACAACACATCCTCGGAACAGGACCTCATATCTCTTGTCGATGGCAGCCTCCATGAAAATGCTGGACTCAGCATTGCAGCCTCGCATCTCTTTGGAACCGATGCATCTCCCCGATTGCCCGTCACACCCTCGACGTTGCATTCACATCACAAGCCCAGACCACGGAAGCCTCGATGACGACACAACAGGACCTCTCACCACAGCTGCGCTGCATCTCAGAACTGACACATCATCTTGGCTGTGAGGTGCATCTTCAATGTGGATCCATCCGCTCCATTAGGGTCAGCCTGAACTTGTGACTTTTTCCCCATCCTGCATGACCAGATATCCAAAGTTGCCACTTTAGCCTTTTGGTACTATTTTCTCTACAACTTTCAAATTAAATATCTCTGGTTCTATTAATTAGATTTTTTTTGTTTTGATCTTGTTTTATTTATTCAACTTTACTCTATTTTCCTAACTTGATGTGGGATTCTTTTGTGTGGTATTTTCACTGTTTTGCTGATTGAAGTGTTGCACAAATACTTTACACATTGCTTCTAAGTTAAGCCTGACTGTTCTGTGTAATCCCGGTGTAACCGCAGTTTTCACAAGGATTAGCAAGACGGCGAAGAAGAGGAGGAGGGCAGCCAGGGGACACCACATGCCAGGTAAGTGGTTTTAAATTTATTTTTTAATAATGTTTAATTACTTTTTATAATGGGGGTGGAGGCGGGTGGTGTAGAGGAGCGGAGTTCCACTGAGTTTGTTTTCAACTCTGTGGACCTCCGCGTATTCCCGCTACTCACACTATGCCCGGGGTTAGTTCTGTGCCAAGCTATCAGGGGGTTGTGCGCATGTTAATTGGGGGTTTGCTTGTGCATTACCTTGTAGATTGTAGTAGCTGCTTGACCAGGACTCACACCCTAGTAAATCAAAAACCCAATTTCTCAAATGATTATATAACTGATAGCTAAACTTTATGACTGGGTTCTGGTTTCTTCATGGACCAAAGTAAGTGGTTCATTTCCTGAACCCTGCTGTATTACTAAGAGGAGCAGTAAGTCTGCCTGTGAACTTGGAGATGCTGGCATGATGACAGAGGAGAAGGAGTGCCTCTCCTCTGTCGTAATCCCACTGCCAAGAAGGAGATCCCAGCCATTGTGCCCAGGAGTCCTGGGGTAGCCTCAGAAATGGCAGTCATTGGGAGCTTACCTGGCACCCACCCTAGTCTGGAGAGGGTCTCCTGGTCTTCCACAACTTATCCTCAAGTTGCCAGAAATGCAACCGCTGATGTTTCAATCTGCCTACATGTTCTGCAGCTATGATTGACCACACCCTTAAGCTATGAGTGACTGTGAATGAGACACCAATAGCTATGAGCAACCATGGCCTGAAACACCATTGACTATAAACGTTCCTTTCAATACCCTAGAAAATGTTACTTCCAAGTGTCTAAGTTACTGTTGCTCACTCTGTCGACCAGTGCAGACTCCATTCAGTGGGCCAGCATGCTAAGACTAACCGCAGGCTGATCTAAAGCAGTGCCTTGATAAGGTGTTGACACTCTGAGCAATGGCAGGGTGGCCACACAACTAACTCAAGAACACAGGGCAAGCGCTCAACTCATCCATGCATCAACACCAAGATGAAGCTGTTGACTGTTGAACTTACACAAGTGCCTCGCACGTTGAACTAAAGTGGATTTGAATGCCATAACTTAAATACTCAGTGGTAGGACAATGAAAGAATTGACCAATTTGATCAGATGACCAGGATAGTTGTTGCACATGCTATAGTGAGCCTTGAATCATGCTTATGTTTAACCTGATTGGTTTATGTGTAGTGACCATTGTGCCTTTGATATTTCTGTGTATAGTTTAACATTTTGGAGTTTAATATATTCCTTTTCTTTTTTTGCAAAAAATAATCACTAGACTGGACGACACTAATAACTGTAATTTTTGCATTATTGTTAAGTTTTGAACCTCTGCCCCCACAGTACCTCCTTGACTAATTTTGAACTACTCACCTTGCTACCACTGAGAGTCAAGAGCTGAAGTACTGTACTGGTGTTCAGTTTGCAAGATCATGTTAGGTCAAGTCCAAGTCAACCATCGGTAAAAGGCTTTTATATTGGCATTTCACGATCTGTATCTAAAGCTGGTATGTCATTATTATCACTATATCTGTTGTCTGGCAACTGAGGTTCTACAATATCTGCAACATTAAGGGATTTGTTTTTGTCTGGATCTGAGTGACTGGTTTGTTTTCTGAGCCTATAAGACCGGTCCAGTATGATGCCTATCTCTGCGGTCTGAGTTCTACGACTATACAATTTGATAACAACTTTGCAATCTACAGTTTAAGATTGAGATATATGAAAAAGTTAATCATCAAATGATACACTTAGCAAGCAGTGTTGTGCAAAATAATTGATTTTTTCCATAAAATTCTGTAAACATTATATGAAACTATATAAATGAAAAAATATGTGGTTTGTTAGTACCTCCTGAAATGTTATTGTAAGCCCATATTTAGCATAAAAAGTAACATAAGAAACGTGCAGCAGACTCTTTTGAGCAGAAAATGTCTCTAATGAAATATTTCGTTATAATGGACCTGTGCTCAACCACCTACTATTTGATGCTTCATGTGGCCATTCCCATGATGTACATCATCATGTTCTTTGCATCGCAGACTGCTTCGGAAGGATGGTCTGTCTAATCTGATATGCATCATACCAAACAAACCAAATCTTAAATAACTAGAATCACTTGAGTTGTGCGTGATTAGTGTTTCAACAGGCCCTTAGACCTCTGAAAGCTAGAATATCCTAATTGGTTTCTTCTTTAATTTGTCTTGAGATCTGATTTGAGGGATTGGACCAGCACATAATTTGTAAAAGAATGATTGCTGATGACCAAAGCTCTGCTTAGAAGCCATGGCCATCACTGTGCGCTGAATAACAAGTCTGCATGGACTTGAATCCACCTCAAGCCTCTTTAATTCACTACTCGACGCTCATTGCTCCTTTATCCCACTCGTACAGGTTCCTGCTTTCTCATAATATAGCAGTTTTACAGTCTTTCTCTTCCTACCTCTTTCTCCATTTTCCCCTCTCTTGCTCTCTGTAAATTTCTGATGCAAAAAAATAAGTACTGGTCCCCATAAATGAAAGCTGTACAGAACCTAGCCTTAAAGGAAGAAAGAAGGCAGTGAGAGAGAAAAAATGACCTACCACTGGCAAGTAAAGTTTTTATATGTTACAAATAAAAGCAAAAATTGTAGGGTGGGCGATGAATTTCGCTCCACTGGCTGAGTTGGTGGAGTTTTGGCCACTCTGCATTCCGCATGTATCGCAAAGTTCGGGCCAAATTCCACCAACCACCACGTGATGGAGCTTTGTCTTGTGCTCCGCTCGTGAATCGTAAGTTGGTGAGCGCGAGTGAGAATTGGCATCCCCTTGACTGATTTTCGGGCGCTAGGAGAGCGAGATATTCTCAATGGGGTGGTCACGGGCACGACCGTTTGCTTTGAGAAAGCTGCCACTCGAGTAGAAAATCTACTCAAGTGGCAGCAAACAAGCAGCAACCTCTTGCGTACCGCAGTCGCACTGATTTTGCCGCTCAGACCAAGCTCCCAGCATTAAAAACCAACATGAACAGCGTGACGTGTCAATTTTCACCCATTCGCGGAACTCTGTAGAATCTAACAGAGTTTTCCTGTAACTCAACATAATTCTGCCTTGTGAAACTCTGCAAGATCTGCCCAACTGTAAAAAAAAATTCTTTTTTTGTTCAAATAAAAGGGCTGCCCAATTCCCCCACACGGTTGTGTCACACTATGCAAATTACTACATGGATGTGACCAGGGACATATTAAAAAGTCCAGAACATGGAAAAGGCATGGGGTGAGTGAACACAGTGGCTCAGAAATTACTACAATGGTATGAACATTTAAAACATATTCTAACCTACAGGGCCCACTCCCACAAAAAACAGAGACACACAAAAAAAGAGATTGTTGAGGGACATCTCTAACCCACAGTGATGCCATGCTGGATCTGCAAGCACCAGTAAATCTGCTGTTAAGATTCAATAGTTTCCATGGATTGTCCACCAAACTGATTTGCTCTCATCAAGAAATAAAATAATAGCAAGAGGGAAAACCATAAAAAATCCCATTACATTTTCAAAACTGCTAATGATTTGCACATTTATGTTTGTCACTCTATATTTTCATATGAAAGTGAAATTGCTTGGCATGCTTCATCCCTCTTGTCTCTCCAATTACCCGTAATCTTTTCTCGCTTGCACTACCCCTCACCACCTCACTATTATGTATGAAACATACTTTTACTACTTGACCTCTTCAAGTACCAGCATGAAAGGATAGTCAATTCTCTACTGAAATCATCAAACCTATTAAAGAAAGAGTGACTGCTTTATATTAAGTTGGAGATACAGGTCTTAGTTCTGCAGTTTTCAGCCCCAAATTCCTTAGATCAGTTTGCTACTGACAGGGGAAACATCTTTAAATTGAAAACAAGCAGCAGGCGAAAGAAAAAAGGTGGAGAACCCGGTGTAAATTAGGCCTGAGGGGCAGGGTAAATTACAAAGTTGACAACAGAGTAAACCCCCCCTTGAACCTGTATTTCTTATAAATTATTGGACTGTAACAATTGGAATGTAATTTATGAGAAATGCAGATTGGGGGTTGTGTTGTAAACTTCTTTCAAGCCAAATTTGAAGCAGGAATTGTTCAATCAATCAGGAAATTGTAAGCGCGCTACTCACCCGTGAGGGTCTCAAGGTTCTGAGGGGGGGTGGTCCGCAGACCTGTTTAGCCAAAGAGCCAGGTCTTGAGGGTTTTCCTGAAGGTGCTCAGGGAGGAGGCGTGTCTGATGTTTGTCGGTAGCTTGTTCTAGGTCTTGGCTGCAATGTGAGAGAAGGATCTTCTGCCTGCTCTGGCTCTGCGGATGCGCGGGCTTTTGGCCAGTGCGAGGTTGGAAGATTGGAGGTTTCTTTTGGGTACGTGGAAGTTGATTCTGTCGTTGAGGTATTTGGGTCCGTTGTTGTGTAGGCATTTGTAGGCATGAGTGAGGATTTTGAAAGTGACTCTTTTCTCCACGGGGAGCCAGTGGAGACTTCGTAGGTGTTGACTGATATGTTTGTGTCGGGGGATGCCGAGGACGAGTCTGGCGGCAGTGTTCTGTATTGTCTGGAGTTTGCGGAGTAGGGACTTGTTGATGCCAGCGTAGAGTGCGTTTCCATAGTCCAGTCTGCTGGTGATGAGTGCCTGGGTGGCTGTCTTCCTTGACTCAGGGGGATCCACTTGAAGGTCTTGTGGAGGATGCGGAGGATGTTGAAGCAGCTGGAGGTGACGGTGTTGACCTGTCGGTTCATGGTAAGTGATGAGTCGAGTACGATGCCGAGGTTCTTGACGTGGTCTGAGGGGGTAGGTGGGCTTCCGAGGGCAGTCGGCCACCAGGTGCTGTCCCATGCAGAAGGGGTGGTACCGAGGATGAGGACTTCTGTCTTCTCTGCGTTGAGCTTCAGGCAGCTGTTGGTCATCCAGACTCGTCATCTTGCATTCCTTTCTGGAAGTTGAGTTTCGCAGTGGTGGGTGAGGGAGAGGATGAGCTGGGTGTCGTCACTGTAGGATATGATGTCAAGGCCGTGTTGTCGGACGATGGCTGCGAGGGGGGCCTTGTAGATGTTGAAGAGGGTGGGGCTTAGGGATGAACCCTGTGGAACTCCGCTGGTGATTTTCGTGGGGTCGGAGAGGAAGGGTGGGAGTCTGATCCTTTGGCTTCTTCCGATGAGGAATGATCGGATCCAGTCCAGGGCTGTTCCTTGTATGCCTGCATCATGTAGTCTGGTGACTAGTGTGCGGTGGGAGACGGTGTCGAAGGCCGCTGATTGGTCGAGAAGGATAAGGGCTGCAGAGTGGTCTTGGTCCAGGAGGGTGCGGATGTCATCTGTGGCAGCGAGTAGGGTGGTCTCTGTACTGTGGTTGCTTCGGAATCCGGATTGTGACGGATCGAGGACTGCGTTCTCTTCAATGAATCATGTCAGTTTCCTGTTGACTGTTTTCTCTAAAACTTTGGCTGCAAAGGGGAGGAGCGAGATGGGCCAATAGTTCTTGAGGTCGGTGGGTCAGCTGTGGGCTTCTTGAGCAGAGGTCTGACTTCTGCGCACTTCCAGTCATCTGGGAAGGTGCCTGTTTTGAAGGTGGTGTTGATGGTGTGTTGTAGTTCGGGTGCGATGGTGGGCGCAGCTCTATGGTAGATGTGAGGGGGCAGGGGTCGGTGGGGGCCCCAGAGTGGATGCTTTTCATGGTCGAGGTGGTGTCTTCGGCCGTGATCGATGTCCAGTTGGAGATGGTGGGCTGGCTGGTGTTTCTGGGTGGCGGGGCCATCTGTGGCACCTGATGGATGGTCGATGAAGTTGTCGTAGAGGTTTTTGATCTTGAGGTGGAAATAGGTTCCAAGTTTGTCGCAGAGGTCTTGGGATGGGGTGATGTCTGTGGCTTTGCTGCGTGGATTGGTGAATTCTTGAATGACACTGAAAAGTACCTTGGAGTTGGTGGAATTGGCCAGGATTTTGTTGTGGATGAAGTTCCTCTTGGTGGCTCTGATCTGGTTGTGGTAGTCCATCATGGCATCCTTGTAGGTGGTGTGGTTTTTGGCTGTCTTGGTGTTTCTCCAGTTCTTCTCCAGGCATCTACAGGTGCATCTGGCTTCATGGAGAGCAGTGGTGAACTTGGCGGTTTTCCTGGGGCGTTGTCTGTCAGGGTTGCGTAGCAGTGCAAGCTCATCTACGCAGTCGGAGATGCAGGTGTGGAGTTCTCTGGCTGCGTCGTTTGTGTCGGGTGCCCAGGTGTGGTTGTCTCGGGTGAGGGTGGAGTTAAGTTGCTCGTCGGTAACCTTGCTCCAGTTCTTTCGTGGTGGGCGTGAGGCTGGTTTGGGTGCCTTGGTTTGTTGATGGCGAAGTGTACACAGTGGTGGTTGGTCCATGGCCCCTGCATTGTGTGGCTAAATTGGATGCTATTTCCTGCCGCGAAGATGGGGTCAAGGGTGTGTCCTGCTCTGAGGGTCGGTGTGTTCATGAGTTGTTTAAGTGCGATGCTGGTGAGGTTGTCATGAAAGATAGTGAAGTTGGGGTCATTGGTCTCCAATGAGTATGTAGTTTGTTGAGGCGATGGCGTGGTGTGCGATGTAGTCAGTGATGGTGGTGGCGAAGGGTGTTTGGGTTTGGGGGCCATGGGGTCTATAGACGAGGGTTCCTCAGAGTATGGCTTTGGGGGTGGTCTGGATCTGGAAGTGCAGGTGTTCAGCGGAGGGGAAGGTTTCGCTGGAGGTGTTGAGGCGAAGGGTGCTCTTGTGGGCGATGGCGAGGCCCCCTCCTGGATGTTTGGGGTGGTCTTTCTTCTGGATCTTGTATCCGTCTGGCATGGCGGTGTTGATGTCACGGGCGGAGGATGCGTTTGTCCAGGTCTCTGTGAAGAAGGCGATGTCGGGCGAGAGAGAGTCAAGTAGGTTCCAGATTTCCATGGTGTGTTTGTGTACGGAGCGTACGTTGAGGAGGATGCATTTTAGGGTGTCACTGGTGCTGGCGTCGGCGGTGTTGGAGGCCGGGGTGGCGGTGAGGGTCTGGCGGCAGTGGAGGCAGGAGAACTGGCCATGGGTCGTGTTCAGCGAGGCCTGCTGGCATTCTCCAAGTCTTCTAGGTTTGAGTGCGAGGAGGGTATCATAGCAATGGGTAGTGGGAGGTCTAGGGTTCCTGGCGCTGGCCATGGTCGGGTCACGGACAGGCGCAGACGGGCTTGCCTTTGGCAGGCCTTCGGCGCACCGGTGGCGTGCCCCGCTGCGCGTGACCACGCAGCAGCCACCATTAAGTAGGGGAGGTGGGAGGGAGGAGAGGCTGGGAGCGGGGGAATTCCGGGTGGCAATTCCCTGGGGAATTCCCAGGGGAAATTCCGGGGGGGAGTTGCCGCAGCGGCAGCAGCGCCGAAAGGCAAAAGGAAAAGGCAGGCATGAGAAAATAAAAACAGTGGTGGAATTAGAGCAAGACACAGATGGGCACAATGACAGTGGCACAACAGGGAAAAATTAAGTAAAAAAACGGCTGAGAATGGTGGCGGTGGTTGCAGGCAATCTGGTCCCAGTTGGAGCGAGCATCAGCAGCAGGCACAGGAGCGAACAGCAGCCTCGTACCTTCCAAGGAGGAGGTCGGGGTCTGGAGGCTAGAGACGGCACAGTAGAGCTGCGGGGAGAGAGTGGACCTAGACCGAAGGTCGGAGGTCCTACTCCACACTGCTCTAATAATGAGTTGAGGCAAGTGATATACTGAATCCTTTGCTAAGTCTTGGGGCCCCACTTTCATGTGTCTACAATTCAAACTGTATGTGTTGCAATTGGGTTCCTCCCATTCAGTATGTCTGGATTTTTTGCTTTTTGGATCACCCAGTTTTGGACATTTTACTGTGGGTAAGTCCCCCCACATGTGTCTCACCCATGGTAATCAAATGGCAAAAGGACTGTGGTTGTTTACTGTCAGTGTCCATCTTTTAAGATAAGGCCGCTGCGACACAGCAAGGGTAAGGGCCACTTGGCTGGTTACATGTGAAGCGGTACAAAAGGGGGTGGTGATGGACGGAGCATCAGAACCAATCAAACACTCACACCCAGTCAGCAGATCTGGGTTTGATCCATCACCGTTCTTTTGCCCACTCTGCCACCCCAGTTCAGACATGGCCATATGCAAATCAGTCTGACCCTGTGCCTCATGGGAACAGACCAGCCCGAACTGCCAAGCCATGCCTTCCCTGGACCGGAAACAAGCTTCCTAGAACCGGTTTCTGGCATTTCAGCCGTCGTCAGCCAGGCTTGCTTGAATCCATTGGCAAAGTGAGCAAGGGACTCACGTCTGAGCATACCCTGCCAACTTATGGCGAACAAAACGGTACAAAAGGGGGTGGTGATGGACGGAGCATCAGAACCAATCAAACACTCACACCCAGTCAGCAGATCTGGGTTTGATCCATCACCGTTCTTTGGCCCACTCTGCCACCCCAGTTCAGACATGGCCATATGCAAATCAGTCTGACCCTGTGCCTCATGGGAACAGTCCAGCCCGAACTGCCAAGCCATGCCTTCCCTGGACCGGAAACAAGCTTCCTAGGACCGGTTTCTGGCATTTCAGCCGTCGTCAGCCAGGCTTGCTTGAATCCAGTGGCAAAGTGAGCAAGGGACTCACGTCTGAGCATACCCTGCCAACTTATGGCGAACAAAGCGGTACAAAAGGGGGTGGTGATGGACGGAGCATCAGAACCAATCAAACACTCACACCCAGTCAGCAGATCTGGGTTTGATCCATCACCGTTCTTTGGCCCACTCTGCCACCCCAGTTCAGACATGGCCATGTGCAAATCAGTCTGACCCTGTGCCTCATGGGAACAGTCCAGCCCGAACAGCCAAGCCATGCCTTCCCTGGACCGGAAACAAGCTTCCTAGGACCGGTTTCTGGCATTTCAGCCGTCGTCAGCCAGGCTTGCTTGAATCCAGTGGCAAAGTGAGCAAGGGACTCACGTCTGAGCATACCCTGCCAACTTATGGCGAACAAAGCGGTACAAAAGGGGGTGGTGATGGACGGAGCATCAGAACCAATCAAACACTCACACCCAGTCAGCAGATCTGGGTTTGATCCATCACCGTTCGTTGGCCCACTCTGCTACCCCAGTTCAGACATGGCCATATGCAAATCAGTCTGACCCTGTGCCTCATGGGAACAGTCCAGCCCGAACTGCCAAGCCATGCCTTCCCTGGACCGGAAACAAGCTTCCTAGGACCGGTTTCTGGCATTTCAGCCGTCGTCAGCCAGGCTTGCTTGAATCCAGTGGCAAAGTGAGCAAGGGACTCACGTCTGAGCATACCCTGCCAACTTATGGCGAACAAAGCGGTACAAAAGGGGGTGGTGATGGACGGAGCATCAGAACCAATCAAACACTCACACCCAGTCAGCAGATCTGGGTTTGATCCATCACCGTTCTTTGGCCCACTCTGCCACCCCAGTTCAGACATGGCCATATGCAAATCAGTCTGACCCTGTGCCTCATGGGAACAGTCCAGCCCGAACTGCAAAGCCATGCCTTCCCTGGACCGGAAACAAGCTTCCTAGGACCGGTTTCTGGCATTTCAGCCGTCGTCAGCCAGGCTTGCTTGAATCCAGTGGCAAAGTGAGCAAGGGACTCACGTCTGAGCATACCCTGCCAACTTATGGCGAACAAAGCGGTACAAAAGGGGGTGGTGATGGACGGTCCTAGGAAGCTTGTTTCCGGTCCAGGGAAGGCATGGCTTGGCAGTTCGGGCTGGACTGTTCCAATGAGGCAGAGGGTCAGACTGATTTGCATATGGCCATGTCTGAACTGGGGTGGCAGAGTGGGCCAACGAACGGTGATGGATCAAACCCAGATCTGCTGACTGGGTGTGAGTGTTTGATTGGTTCTGATGCTCCGTCCATCACCACCCCCTTTTGTACCGCTTTGTTCGCCATAAGTTGGCAGGGTATGCTCAGACGTGAGTCCCTTGCTCACTTTGCCACTGGATTCAAGCAAGCCTGGCTGACGACGGCTGAAATGCCAGAAACCGGTCCTAGGAAGCTTGTTTCCGGTCCAGGGAAGGCATGGCTTGGCTGTTCGGGCTGGACTGTTCCCATGAGGCACAGGGTCAGACTGATTTGCACATGGCCATGTCTGAACTGGGGTGGCAGAGTGGGCTAAAGAATGGTGATGGATCAAACCCAGATCTGTTGACTGGGTGTGAGTGTTTGATTGGTTCTGATGCTCTGTCCATCACCACCCCCTTTTGTACTGCTTTGTTCGCCATAAGTTGGCAGGGTATGCTCAGACGTGAGTCCCTTGCTCACTTTGCCACTGGATTCAAGCAAGCCTGGCTGAAGACGGCTGAAATGCCAGAAACCGGTCCTAGGAAGCTTGTTTCCGGTCCAGGGAAGGCATGGCTTGGCAGTTCGGTCTGGACTGTTCCCATGAGGCACAGGGTCAGACTGATTTGCATATGGCCATGTCTGAACTGGGGTGGCAGAGTGGGCTAAAGAACGGTGATGGATCAAACTCAGATCTGTTGACTGGGTGTGAGTGTTTGATTGGTTCTGATGCTCTGTCCATCACCACCCCCTTTTGTACTGCTTTGTTCGCCATCAGTTGGCAGGGTATGCTCAGACGTGAGTCCCTTGCTCACTTTGCCACTGGATTCAAGCAAGCCTGGCTGAAGACGGCTGAAATGCCAGAAACCGGTCCTAGGAAGCTTGTTTCCGGTCCAGGGAAGGCATGGCTTGGCAGTTCGGGCTGGACTGTTCCAATGAGGCACAGGGTCAGACTGATTTGCATATGGCCATGTCTGAACTGGGGTGGCAGAGTGGGCTAAAGAATGGTGATGGATCAAACCCAGATCTGTTGACTGGGTGTGAGTGTTTGATTGGTGCTGATGCTCTGTCCATCACCACCACCCCCTTTTGTACTGCTTGGTTACATGTGAAAGCATGTACACACATGTGAACATGTGTGTGGGTTGTGTGTGAGACTGCTGTTGTGAGCAGCCCGGTAACTGCATACAGATAGCCTGGCATGGTGGGGAAACTACGGAATTAGATATTGAACTGGGGTATGCCTTATAATGATAATGAACGCTTATAGGGAAAGTCAGTGTGATTTACTGTTTTGACTGGAGTGACAAATTATTATACTGCCTTAGACTGCAGTTTCACTTCCTTTTTGCCCTGCAGAGACCAGTGACATCTCCAATTGGAGTGTAGCCTGTGCAAGAAAATAAAATCTATATTTCTCTCCAGCAGCAGGAAATAGGGCCTCCCCAAACAAGGGAGAAATTAATAGTGCTTCACTCAGCTCCTGAGCAGCAAATAGGGACAAGATGTGGCCTAACGGCTAGAGTAGTTGACCTTGAAGCTGGGGAGCCGGGTTCGAGTCTCAGCAGGAATGCTCAACATCCTGTGATTCTCAGCAAATCAGGGAATCTTCCTCTGCCTAACAAAAAATGAGCGTGTCCATCTGTGATGCAACTAGTGCTCATGTAAACTGCTCTGGTACCTTTGGGTCAAAAAGTTGTGGGTCAGAATTATCTGCATCAATCAATCACCTGTCAGACTGTCCCATGGATAGGCCTGCCCAAGCCCATGGAACAAAGCAGGGAGCTCAGTCCTCTGGAGCCAACATGAAGGGGGCTCACCCTTGAACGTTTTGTGAGAAAGGCCCAGGCAGTGATGTCAACAAGGGACAGAGCTGAGGCCCCAAGAGGAGATGTGACTAGTGGCTCCTGGATGACATGATTTTGAACTGTCCCAGCATGCTATGCAGGAGGGTTGCGACCGGTATGGAGAGTTTACGTGGAACCCTAGGATTGGCCAGGGATGCATGTCTTCTGAAACTTTCCTCTTCCCATAAAAAGATTCTTACACAAGGATGAGACTCTCTCCTGCCTGGTGATTTCTCTACGCTTCACTACAGGACCCAGCAGCTGCCATTGGCAACAGGAAAGAAGAACCCTCTTGATGCCCCCGTTGGACTAAGAATTCTACCTAGTTTACACCAGGACCAGTGGTTCTCCCCAAAGGACACTGAGATTAGCCCCCTTACACACCCTGAGGACCAGTTGGAGGAAAGCCCTGGACTTCTGAACCCAGAAACAAAGACCAGGAGGAATGCTGGGAGAGGAGTTGGCCTAACGGCTAGGGCGGTCGACCTCCAATCTGGGGAACTGGGTTCGAGTCTCAGCAAGGACACGCAACATCCTGTGAATCTGGGCAAATCACTTAATCTCCCCATACCTAACAAAAATGAATGTGTCCTCATGTAACGCAACTGGTGCTCATGTAAAGCGCTCTGATACCCAATACATTTGGGTCAAGATCGCGCTATATAAAACTCCGTTAAAAACCAAAATGCTTGCACAGGGAGCCGTGAGAACCAGCTCCCTGATGACTACACTGCTGTAGAGGTGAGGAGATTTTCTGCAACTAACTGCCCTGGTGGCGAGAGCTCACCATCAGGAGTCGTCAACATCAGTCCAACAGGGCTTGAGATACGGCACTTTCTAGTTTGAATACCTTTGACTTTTCTTTGGCCATGAAGCTAGTAGATCTCCACCACCATTTCATCACTTACCACTGAAGTGTCCGGGGTTTGGTGCAGAATTCATTGATTTATTTTCCTCAGGGAGCGGGCGTGTGTGGGGCCCCCTCCCTGGATTCTCCTGGACCTAATTCCCCAGGCCGTTCTCATCGAAAAGGAGACCAGGGACCCCATCCCTGGCGCCCAAAACCAGAGGAGGTCAGGGGCAGTGCTGTCACTCCCCCCCCCCCCAGTAGCGGTGGGCCCACTTCCCTCCCATGCCCATGTCTGGGAGAAGCAGGCAGCCACCGAAAGAAAGTCGATCCCTGTCCACAGCAGCGGGCAGGGGAGAAGAGCTGCCTGCTTCTGTGAGCAGCGTAAAAGATGCTGTCTGTGAGGGACGCTACCTGGGGCTGCCAGAGGTGGGCTCCCTGGGCTGCCACCAACAGAATAGGCATGTAGGGGTGCTCAGGTGGGACTGAGCACTCCCAACAAAAATGAAAAACAAAATTAAAAGCTATGAAGCTCTCCGTGGCCAGCAGTAGAGCGCTACTCAAATATTTACTGCTCACAGAGGAGCACCTCAATTTAAACATGTTCTCCTACTCATGGTGCCCTAGGATGGCAGAGGCACCACCAACAAACTGCAGGAAGTGTGGGGGGCTGCAGGAGAGGTGCAGATCCCCGTAAAGAGGTTTTTTTTTAGTTACTTGCCCTATGTTTGCGAGGTTCCCAAAACCAGGACCCCTCTGGAATTTTCCAAATGTTTCAAAGCACTGCCCAGGCTGGAACTTTGGCTCTACAGCTGGGAGTGCAATTATTGTGTCCCGAAAGTGTTTAAAAAAGGTACATGCATTGTAGCGCCCTCTAGAGGCTACGTTTATAGTTGCATGCTAATGTAGTCAAAATATAATGCCCTCTACTGTCTGTTTTCATGATTGCATTTTCATGGTTTAAAAGTGTACAAAAGCTGCCAGACACATGTTTTGTTCATTTTAAAATTTTTATTGAAATAATAATGATGGCAGTGTATATTGATTGCAGAGCATATGTTTTTTTTAAAGTAATAAGTGCATTTACACCTGTTTATTATGATTAACGATTGCATTTAACTTCAAAATGATGTCTTTAACATGTGGTTTGCTGCTCCTGAACCTCTACCCATTTCAATAGGCTTACTTTATATATTTATGTGACCCCTTCAGGGGGTCAAAGGTGATTATATAATGTCATCTGTGACATTTTCCATCTCCCAATCTAAATCTTTGTAAATTACTGTGTAATAAATGAACTTTTTTTTTTTTTTAAACGCACTGACTGGACTATCATTTATTGAGTGTTATTATTATGTGCCAGTGACTGGTGATTACTAGCCCCCCACCCCCTTCCCTGAGTAGGACTTGGACAGCTTTGCTTCGCCACCTTGAGAGAATCAAGCGCTACAATGTTGTGCTTGGTTCCCAGTAAGGGGAATTGTGAACCTTTTACTAGTGCAGGCCACACAACTAATAACACAATTTCTTACATTATCTTACATATAGGGTGCCAAATGACAGAATGTATATCGAGCTGCAAGTACTTCCATGCAGATGAAATGTGGGCAACCTTGGCTGCATCACTTTTCTGGGGCACATGTTTGGTCTGATCATAGACTCAACCATAAAATAAGATGAAATGGAATGCTGCCCACAGTAATTTCCAGTTATTAAAAAGCATAAGCTCTCTGGTTTTAATGGATGCTGTTGTCACCCATTAGCTACAAAGAAACTGAGGGCCTGAATTAGAGTTCACCGAACTGGATATTCTATTACAAACATGATGGATATCCCATCCACTGCTGTACAAGGACCATTGGATATAATGCATGTGCAAAACGGCAGATGGGATATTTGTCATGTTTGTGATGGAGAAACCATCCTCTGAACTCTAAATCAGTCCCTAAATGAATTTGCAATATTGGGCTGATAATCCTGCTGTTGTGCATGGCTTCTATAGGAAGCCTCTATACTTTCTACCAGATTTTAAATCTGGTAACTCAGTGCTATGAAACCTACCCACTGTTGCTAGTTCATATAGGCCTTTGAGGCCAGGCTGACAGGGCTCTCTGAGAGCAGTGCTGCCAGTCTGCTTTGACAGAAAGAGCAGCAACAGGAGGAGAAAGGAAGGCAGAGAAGATGGTGGGGTTGGTTAGGGATGGCAGGGAAGTTCTTTTTAGGTCTTGCCTGGTGTTGCAGCGCAAACCGCTGCTCGCTGGACGAGGGATTTTTTAGAAGAGTATATTTGAGAAGGGGACAAGAAGCCCCGCCCCACATTTTCTTTGGCTGGCGTCACCGTTTATGCTAAATGGGGGCCTGCCATTGGAAATGAGGGTATTTTGGTGACGCCCTTTCGCCTTTTCGTCCGGCCGATCCGGACTGGCTCATCTGGTTTGCGGCTGTCACAAAGCACTTTCTTATCTTTATGGGGCCATGTGTTTCTAATTAGCGTGGAGGAGAGCACTGCCCCGACCTCTCAAAGGAAAAAAATCTTGGTTTCGTCGTGATTTTTTTTCCTTTGAGAGGTCGGGGCAGTGCACGCCTCCACGCTAATTAGAAACATATGGCCCCATAAAGATAAGAGATCAATGCTTGTTCTCCAGTTGTTGCTGACAGCAATGGGGAGCAGTGAAGCTTGCACTGCAGAGGTTTCATCCACTCTGGTGCAAACTGAAATTCAACTGCAATACTCGGACCATTTCTTTTTTGGCCTTCTTTACTCAGACCCGGGTGGGTTGCGTTCTAATTTTACATTCTTTCTGCACTAGCCACTCAGTCACTCTGCACGTTAGTTAAAACAATGTAATCATTAACTGGAAGGGATCTTAAGTAAGAAGATGTGAGAAGTGGGCTCCCCGCAACCATATCCTTGATGTGGTTCTCCTCCCCCTGAAGCGGACTCCGAGTCCGAGGCAGGCTTGCTGGGCACAGAGGGCGCTGTTTGCGGTGGCAGTTCACGGGTGCTGTTCGGTGGTAGACCCGTCACTAGCAGAGGCAAGCGCCATAAAGGCGGCTTGTACACACACGGTCTGAATCTGCACCCGGTATAAACACAGTGTGCGTGCGGCAGAAAGTTTGCCACGTGGACGCGGAGGGGAAGTGACAGAGGTCATTGTCGGGTTCACAGGAAGGGTGGTGCAGCAACAGCGATCTTCTATAAGTTTGGACGTAACCTTACGGTGACTAAGTGATCCAATGCCAAGGGAGCACAAGCCCCCCCCTTTCCTTAGATCAGCAGATGACTCAAGATAACTAATCTATACATCTGAAGGACTTGCAAAGTGACAGCCTGCCAAGCATCACTCCACCAATTGTGAGATTTATTTAACAAGGGCACAGTCATTACCTTACAAACACTGCTACTTTACCAACCCCCAGTCTATGGCCTTAAAATGGAAGCTATTCAACTATTTGAAAAGTCACCTCGTAAACTGTGAAATGCGCTGCCACGCTAAGGGCCTCTGTGCACTACATATATGCAGAATAAGAGCAGTAACAAGAACTGTAGTCCCGCGTGTGAAGGGTGGCAATGCAGCCTCTATGCCTCCTAGTTGAAGGGACGCTGCGGGTTGACACCACACACTGGGGGGCTAGCTCTCTTATTAGTACAGACAGTGCCACTCCTGAAAAAGTGCATTCTGCTTCTGTATGGAAGTTGTCAATCTTGCGTTTGCTGCAGAAGTCAGACATGCACATGAGCGCCTTGGGTGTAATGCATAGGGCTTGTTTTGTTTCCAAGTCAGATTAACTCCAGGTAGGAGGTAACTGATGTCTGCTAAAGCTACGTGAGCTCTTCAGAAAGACAGAACTAGTGCGCTGCTGAATGAGCTTAACTCGGAGCAGAGAAAGAGTTGGTAAATCTGTTCTGTCTTCGAATTTTAGAGGGTGAGACAGAGGAAAGAGACCAAATCCAATTTCACGCCGGCATTTGGTGTCCCTTTGATGGGCTCTTCCTTGCATTGTAAACACTTTCACTATTGCTCGATGGCGCCTTGTGAACACTTTCCTCAATGTTAATACCAACAGGAGGACCAATAGCACAAAGCAGACAAAACAAGCATTTGCAATGCGATAGGTCTCGCATTTACGCGAGTTTGAGCTATTGACATTGCAAATAACAATGCCTTTTATTTTTGTTTTCGTTTTAAAAACATAAATAAACGGCATTGTCATTTACAATGCCAATAGCTCAAACTCGCGTAAATGCAAGACCTATTGCATCGCAAATTCTTGTTTTCAATTTTCTGTCAGGGAGGAGAAGCCATGTCATGTATGTCTCCCCCAATAACTACTCTGCTCCTGGTGGAGCAGTTAATTTCAGGAGCAGATGATCTCAGGGGGCATACACAACATAAAATTATAGATGGGTGTAGGACATTTCGTTACTGGCTGAGGGGTGGAACCCTACTCAAGCAGCAACAGGGCCGGCTTTAGGGCAGTGCGACTGGTGCGGTCACACTGGGCGCTGACCTGAGGAGGGGGGTGCTGACCTCAGGGGGTGTGCTGTGTTTAGCAATAACTTACAATTTAAAAAACACCTTTAGCAGTGTTCCTTGTGTGTCCAGTTTTCAGACAGCATTAAAAATGTCAAGATAACACTTGTGATTAATGTTCCTGCAAGAGAGAGAGATCAGAGTTTTGTCTAGGGTCAGTGTTGATAAAGTAGCACAGAGAGTTAATATGCCTGCTGCAAAGAGTGCGTACTATGCAGATCAAAGGTCTGTATTTTATGTGGATAGCGGAGTGGATTACTGCTTTTGTTACAGAGATCCTTTTGCTACCGCAGTTCATAAGATACATTCCTAATATAGAACAGTAACTGTTACGAACTGTCATCAAAGAGCTGCATGTAAACTGCATAAAAGAGGTTAGGACATTCTGTTTTTTCCCCCAATCTTTCATTATCGATTCCTAATGTTGCTGAATGTTTGGTTATATATACATTCTTATTAGTAATGTCAGCATTTACCAGTACTTCAAAACAAATTAAATGTATGGAGAGAGGGGCAATGGAGAGATGAGGGGCACTTTTGCCTAGTAGTGGTGAGGGAATCCAAGAAGGTGGTCATGGGGGGCAACAAAAATGATTGTCGCACCGGGCACGAACAGCTATTAAGATAGCCCTTAGCAGCAACCACTATTTCTGTAAGAGTGAAACACAAGCAAACTCCAAATTAACCTGTGCTCAATCCTCTGGTAGCTTGGCATGGAGCAGTCAGGCTTAACTTAAAGACAATGTGTAAAGTATTTAAGCTTTACTTCAAACAGTAATAAAGTGATAAAACAACACAAGAAAATTCTAACACCAACTTAGTAAAATAGTGTAAAATTTAATAAGATATTTGATTCCCATCTGACAAAAATCTAATCAGTAGAACCGTAGGTATGAAATTTTAGAGTTTCAAGCGAAAACAGAACCAAGAAGCACAAAGTCAACCGTGGTTATCTGCTCAAGATGGACCGGGACAAAGTTTCAAGTTAAGGGTGACCAAGATGGCGTGTGGGCTGGATACAGGGACCAAGTTAGGCTCACTGAACAAAGTACCTCAAATCTTGGTTGCGCCACATTGCCAAATCCCGCGTCAAGAATGCGTCATGTAGTGACGGTTCCGAGGAAGTTGTGGGGCTGTGATGTGAAGTCCTGCATTGCCGTCGAGGATCCCCTTGCCGAGAGGCGTGCAATGGGAAGTCCTGCATAGAGAATGATTCGTGCTGCGTTTGTTCTGCTCATAGGACTGGACAGGCAGAACACTTTCAGGCGGGAAACAACCTTTACAACGCAGTCATTACATCGCACTACCTTTACATACCAGTCATTACATCGCAACATCCTTTACATCGCATGTCATTACAACACAGCCATTACATGGCATGTCACTACAACGCATGTCATTACAACGCATGTTACTACAAACGCAGGCATTACATCGCAAGTTATTACAATGCATACCATTACAAAGCATAGTACCCTGACACTATCCAACACTTACCCTACTGTTGCACTCCCTTTTTACCCCTACACTATCCAACACTTACCCTACTGTTGCACTCACTGGAGTTAGAATAGTAATTATTACCCCTATACCATCCAACACTTACCTTACTAGCATTTAATGAACATGCCCTGGGTACATGTGGCACCACTTTACTAGGGACTTACAAGAAAATTAAATGCATCATTTGGGTGTAAGTTTTAGGGAGAGAGCACACGAAATGTGGCACTGGTTAACAAAGGTAAGGTGGTGCCCAGAGTCCTAAGGCCAACAAAAACAAGATCAGCAAAAATGGAGGAGTGTGGCAAAAAGGCTGGTGAAAGACCACCCTAATGCTGACAGGCCTCACAATGGGTAAAACGTGAACTATGGGGATGTGTTTCTCCTCGGGGTTCTGAGTAACATCAAAGACTTCTTGAGCTTCACTCTGCTTGCATGTTTGGATTTTTTTTCATTCACACATAACTCCTTGGCGATAAATGTCTTTGTAATTCACTGTTATCTAGCTATAAATCTATATATTGGACATTTTCTGGTTTGCACCCAAACAGGATTACAGTGGGTGCACAAATCATGTGTGTTTATTCCTGTGAAATGTGGCTGGTGAACGCTTGCTGATATCCATAAAGCAAATAGTGGACAGTCGCCTTCTGTGCACATTGGAATGGGGAATAACACAAGCGATTGGTGTGTTATTTCCTATTCCAAAGTGTCAATAGCATAATTGGGGTCCAAATTATTCATCTGTTAATTTGCGAACCCACACAATTGTAAAGGAGCAGAGCGCAGTTTCAATTGGATTTTTTCTGATTGATCTAGACAGGGCCATCCTGCTTTATTCCACAGAACCACTTCAGCAAACTATAAAAATATAAAACTGTAAATCAAAGATTTGTTTTCTCCCTTTAGCAACAAAATGAACTGACAATCCTTCTAAGATGTAATGAGCTAATTGTGCCCCTCTATTTCAAAGAGCAAGACTGCAGTTAAGATTCTCTCCTGGCAAATTCCACATGCCTGCCCTCCATTGGGGAGGAAAACACCGCAGATGTTCCCTTTAATGAAGTATTTCGTTTTGTGTATCCGCCTGTACAAATGAGAGCACATAGAGCAGATATCGCGCTGGATGACTAGGAATGAACACATTGAAGAAAGACTGAGCGTTCTTTCAAGACACGGAAGAGTATATGCCATCTGCTTTGAGTTCTGATGTTATTCAATTTTCTGAGTCATCTGTTTGCATAAGACTACAATTAAGTTAGGGAAATAGAGTAGAAACTCCACGAACCGTCCCTTGTATGTTCACGCTGAATTTCTTTACCCGTGTGCACATGCCATGCCTCACAGTCACTGCGACCCCGACCTATTAAGATGTCTCCTCTGCTCCTAACTCAGTCTCGCAATTCTGAGGAACGGAAATGTGCAATTACATTATCCGCGCGGTCCTTGCTTCTTTTTTTAGACGCCTCCTGGAGCTGTCTTAAATTGAAATTCTCGCAGAGTGCTCCAGAACGCAGTGCGTTTCAAGTAATATACTAACATTCCTCGTCCTGCTAATCCAAAGTTTGTGTGTGGGCTTCGTCATTCATTCACACTGACATCTTAGGGGTGCAGTCCGTCAATATGCCATCGGTTGCTCTGTAGGTTGAATCTTAATATATCTCTTGGATTGTAAAGGCGCTCAGATAGACTACAATTTCTCCTTTACCAGAAACACAGATTTGAAGAGATGCTGCACAATGGAGAAAAGTATTGTTATACCCCGCCTGCTACTTGACAATAAGTAATGGAACACGAGCGTCTTGTGCCAAACCTAGTCAGGAATGCATTTGCATAGTAATATCAAACAACTCACTCCACCACGTAATATAACACATTGAAAACAAAACAAAGTAAAAGCATCACTCACTACATTACACCACTTTTTTTTCTAATGGTGTTGATGCTCAGTCACACCCCAAAACACTATCCATTCGCAGACAATGTCACATCACATCATACCAATGAAAACCACCCACACTACATCTCACTACTTCACCTAATATAACAACCTAACACACCATACTGCACTACTCTCTATAAAAGCATCATTCACACCATACTACTGTCTTACCATGCTGTTCTCCATTAAAGCACAACACACCATCCAAAAACACAAAATGTCATATCACACCATAATATTGAAAACCACCCATTGTCATCCGCATTCCACAGTAACACACTACATCTCAATACACCATGTAATGCAATACCCTAATATACCAAACAACACTGCCCTAAGTAAAGGCACCCTTTACACCAGACGATTCTCTCTCTTGCAATGCTGGGCTACATTGAACGGCACCACAACACACTTCCAAACAGAGCAAACTATCATATCACATCACACTATATCACCCCAACCCACAGACATTTCACACTATCACACAACATCCACAATATTAAACCATACGACAGTGCACAATACCACATAACCTTCCCAATAGCACTTCGCATTGTTCTACACAATACAAGCGCACATCATGCCATACCTCAGAATGCTATCTCTCTTCATAATGTGCTCAGCATACCTCATCCCACTGCAGCACACAGTCACAACAATCTTAACCACGCCACGCTTATCCACCACATCATCTCATACATGAGAACAAGGTGCCACACTACTCTACACCACACCACACCATATTACAATACACCACTTTACCCAACACCATGTAATAGCTCTCAAAATATGCCTTTCAACATCACAACCCTATTTTCACCACTGCCAGGGCATGCCACACACACTATACCCCAACATACCACCCAATGTCACACTGTGACCAGCATGTGGCACAAATGAGCTTCAACAATAGTTTGCCCTTCACATTGTAATATACTGCAACCCGTCATCCACCATCGTCTTACACTATGCAATCCAACACCATCTGAAAATAAAGACACCACTCTGCATTATACTGCTCCATATTACATCAGATCACACCAGAAAGCTCAATTTAGGAGTACTTCACACGCCCCAACACTGCATTACACAACATAACCATTAGCCACATCTGATTAATAAACAACAGTTCCACAACTTTCCACACCAGAGCAGACTATAAAATAAAATACAACACCCGCCAACGTTCAACTTCATACACACCATTACATTTACCTTTAGATCACACATCTCACCGTTCATCTGATGTGGGAAATTGTATTTTTGTGATTACAAAATAGTGATTTTTAGGGATTTGGGACTTCTGAATCGCTAACTAGTTTGTATGAAAGGTAATTGTTTTGAAATGGTAATTTCGTATTATTCACTGCTTCTAAATAACGAATCCGTAATAGCCATATGTTAATACTCACCAATAGTGGTACGCCGTTTACAAATTGTGAACGTCACAGTGAATGATAAAATGACACATCCAGAAAATGCTTAAAAGCAAAAGTATTGTTTCTGAGCCTGGCAGAATATCACACACTAGGATTTTTCTTAATTTCTTAATTTAAAACCAAAGAATATGGCAACGGGAAAGCACTGGGAACAGTTTTCCAACTAAAGAAAGCGAAACTTCGAAGGTGAATTAGATGGAAATCCTTGTAGAAGAGGGTGTGGAAAAAAATATGAGAGACTGCTGGAAAGCCGTCACAAACAGTGCCAGTAGCCACCAAAAACACATTTGGCGAAGAATTCAAAGAAGGGTAAATGCTGTAGGCGTGACAAACAGTTCTGGAGGAAATTATAAAAAAAAAGCGTATGACCTTAGTACAAGAGTAAAGGAAAAACAAGCATTGGTAATGCAAATAAATCTACCTAATTAATGAAAGCTTTTGTGTTACTGATGGGTGTAAACTCAGGGCCATATTTATGACCCAGTTTGCGTTACTCTTGAACTACGCAACATGGTGCAAGAACCACGCAAACCTTAAGTCATATTTTTGAAACCACACACTGCCACTTTGCAACGCTTTGAGTGGCTCCAAAAATATGGAGTAACGCAAAAGACAGTGCAAATCTTAGGGATTTTAACTTCTATTTAGAACGATCAGAGGACAATGACATAGACTATTTCAGCGATAGCATGCAAAGCTTTGATTTATATAACTAGTGAAATTATCAACCCACCAGGTGAATCACAAGCTTGATGGCGTTTTCACTAATAACCCCGATCTACTGGTCGAGAAGGTTGTGCCTCTGGCCTGGACAGACCACAGGGCCATAATTTTAAAACTAAAAATCTCAAATAAAAACCTTCCAACCTCTAAGGCACCCACAGTGCTGAAATATCCTCCCTGGAAAAAAATCGATAATATGGAACTAAACAACCTGCCGAGGGAGTATCATCCCATAATGGAAACTGTAGTGTAGTCAACCAACTTTGCCGCTTAGATTGATGCTGCAGTCAGCCGGCTAGGCCCCCTAAAAACTAGGAAAAATCATAGATCTCAGACAGTTCAAACATAAGTGCAGGCGCAAGGAGCAACTCTGGAGACTAAACTATAGCTCTGATGAAAAAATGAAATATGAAGTCATGTTTTAGGAAGATAACATTCAAATAAGTGCAGCTAAGACTGTATTTTTCACAGAAAAAAATAACAATGCCAAAAACCCCACTAAGGAACTTTTTAATGGAGTTAAATTACTCTCCAATTTCAACAGTAAGCACACTGTTAACCCTGACAAATCATTGTGTAACAAAATAGCTGATTGTTTCCTATCTAAAGCTAATTCCATATTCTTGGATTTCACCACTCCGTCAGGAAGCTCAGAGACTTCCTCCAGGAAGGAGATGTTAGAGGAAGCCATCACCTCCATCAAGACCAAGGACCACTAACAGTCACTACCTTCATCCTTCTTACGGAAGAGAAGGTGGCAAAATGAATTGACGATCTCAGTCCATACCACAGCACTCATGAATAAAATGCTAATCTCAGGATCCGTCCCATCAGCTTGAATGAAATCATATACGGTTTGATACGGTCAATCACTCTCTTCTGATCAATTGGCTTGAATGCATTGGCTTCTAGGGTCTGACACTAGAATTACTCATCCTTCTTTTGTCCAACAGAGAGCAAGTTGTCGATCTGGAGGACTTTACCTCCGACGGCTAACTGACAGACTATCGATGCAAAAAATGTAGAAGTAAAAAAAAACGATGAAAAAATATAGAAAGCAAAAATATCTACTCCCTATACTTCAACAGGGAAGTACAAAAATATTGGGAAAAAATATCGATGTAAAAAATATAGTTGTATAAAATATTGATTTATATATGTATATAAAATGAAATAATACATATTAAATATGTTAAATGATAAAATTGTTATAAAAATAAAGTAGATTTAAATTAAATTAAAAAAAATATAAAAAATAAACTCAATTAAAAAAGTTAAATACACATACATAATAATTAATATATATTTACTTTAAAACAACTAATAAACTATTAATTTTAATTTATTTTATCATTTTAAAATTATATAAACATGAACAAATATATATAAATATATATATATATATATATATCCATATATGTACCAATAACATAAAATCTAATAAAAAAACATTCTATTATAAATTAAAACATTAAATGAATTAAAAATCTTCAAACTTAAATTTCTCACTGCAGTGAGTGCAACAGTAGGGAAAGTGTTGGATAGCGGAGGGGTAAAAATTACTATTCCCACTCCAGTGAGTGTAACAGCAAGGAAAGTCTTGGATAGCGGAGGGGTACAAATTACTAATCCAACTCCAGTGAGTGTAACAGTAGGGAAAGTGGTGGACAGTGTTGGGTTAATAATTACTATTCCCACTCCAGTGACTGTAACAGTAAGGAAAGTGTTGGGTAGCGGAGGGGTAAAAGTTACTATTCCCACTCCAGTGAGTGCAACAGTAGGAAAATTGTTCGATAGAAGAGGGGTAAAAATTACTGTTTCCACTCCAGTGAGTGCAACATTAGGGAAAGTGTTGGATAGCGGAGGGGTTAAAATTACTATTCTCACTCCAGTGAGTGCAACAGTAGGGAAAGTGTTGGATAGCAGAGGGGTAAAAATTACTATTCCCACTCCAATCAGTGAAATAGTAGGGAAAGTGTTGGATAGCGGAGGGGTAAAAATTACTTTTACCTCTCCAGTGAGTGTAACAGTAAGGAAAGTCTTGGATAGCGGAGGGGTAAACAGTACTATTCCCACTCCAGTTATTGCAACAGTAGGGAAAGTGTTGGACTACGGAGGAGTAACAATTAATATGCTCACTCCAGTCAGTTCAAAATTAAAAACAAAATATTAATAACAGCAAAAATATTTAGAAAACAAAATAAATTAAAATACACATTTATTTAATATTTAAAAAAAATAAAAAACATTATAATGTTAAATACATACGACAAACACCTACACATATTACATTAAATAAAATAAAAAATAATTTCCAAACAAATAAATATTTTTAATTAGAACTTATTTGGAAAAAACCATTAATTATTACATAAATTAACTTTATTTATTTCCTACCGTATAACACCACACAATTCACAACCCGCATCTAATTTATTTTTTAAATGTACTTCCTTAAATAACATAATTAATTACCAATTAAAGAAATATTATTAATTAAAAAATACATTTAAACTCCTTAAAATTAATTGACTTTCCACACTTTACCCCTATACTCACCACAACCCACAGCTAAAATTAAACTGTAAAAAAACTAAATTACACAATTAAAATGGTTTTCAATCAAAAAACTAATAGTATTTAACAACTAATTATAAAGTAAGTAAAATTAATTTACTCCCTACTCTGTACCCCATAAACCAACACACAAAAAATAGAAACAAATTCCCTAACTAAATATCAATTAATTCATATTAATGATCCACTGATTATCAATTAATTAAACATAAATTACTTCCCACCCTTTACCCATATAAACCCCACAATCCTCACCTTAAACAAACTACGCAATTACCATAATTAATTACCAATTAATTACTTAATAGTAATTACCAAGTAATTAATAATTAATTACAAATCAATTACTTCCCACCCTTTACCCCTATAAACCCGCAATCAGCAACTAAAACAAATAACACAATAACCATAATTAATTACAAACTAATTAATTTTAATTAACAACCAATTAATAATAAATTACAAATACATTACTTCCCACAATAAACACTATAAAATCTCAAACAAATAAATATTAATAAATAAACAAATATCATTAATTTTTTATAATTAAATTAATTCTCACCCTATTCCCCTATAAACCCACAACCCTTACAATGGACATGCTGACAATGGCCTGTCAATCTAGGAAGCTATCAGGCATTTGCTTCTCGCTTCTCAAAATGCTAAGGAAGATTATTGAAGTGATTCCTGTGCACCTGAAGAAAACTGTGATTTAGTCGCATTTTAACTGACGATTGGATTACGGCATCTCGCTGTATCTGGGCTCGCCCAAGATATGTAACAAAGAGACTCCAAGTGGTACAGACCTAACCCCGGGCGTAGTACTCCGCTTCGCCCACGGAGTGTACATAGCGCTGCCTGCTTTGCGGTTTACGAAGTAGGCATAGCAGGCAGCACTACGCACACGCCAGGGCAAAGCAGAGCTGCCTGCCGCCCGCCGCCCGCCCGCCGCCCTGCAGCGCGATGTCCCGGGGCTCCCTCTTCCTCGTTGACGACAACTTCTTTTCACAAATGCGCATGCATGGACGCCCGCGCATGCGCATTTCTCTCCTGTTAGTGTGAGGATTTTTATCGCTTTTGAGATAATTATCCTAGCGCTAAGTGCGCTTAGCGATAATTATCGCTGGTTGTTGCTGATATGCCCCATAGTTTGGGACTGGCAAAATTTCTAATTTGCCAGGTCGAAATGGCAGTTAAAAGTAAAACTGCACACAGGTTGCAATGACAGGCTTGAGACATATTTAAAGTGCTACTTAAGTGGGTGACACAATCACTACTGCAGACCCACTAGCAGCATTTTATTTACAGGCCCTGGTCATGGGTAGTGCCACTTTACTAGGGACTTACAAGTAAATTAAATAACCCAACTGGGTAACCAATTCTGGTGTAAGAATATTGGGTGTTGAGAATTCCAAGATGTATAGATACTCGTGTAGCCTGGCAGATATCCTGGCTAATCTTGCAGACTATTTTCCAGCTCCAGCTCCACCAAGCAATAACAATTTATTCAATGGTTTGTGGTCCATTCTCAATATTAATGATGAGCCCCTCAAATATGTGTGAAAGTACTCTTCACCGTTGCTGCAGCTAATGCTTCCCATTCAATAAGGGAATCATTTCTCTCAGATTAAGTGAATGAGCACAAAGCAAATGCTACAGTTCGTTCTCTCTTTTGGTGAATTTGAAAAAGCACTGCCCCCAACACCCATCACACTCCCATCCACAGTGGGAACAGATTTGAGTCTTGTATTAAACAGGATAAAAATGCAGCACTACAATTCCACACAAAAAATGCTCCCTTTTCTCACCAATTTTCTACACTCCTTTGTTTTGTCAAAAAAGTTTGCAACAAACTTTGCGTACTGCTCCAAAAGTCCTAAAAATGATGCATCTGGTCTTTGTCTGTTGGTGATGGTGCATGCTTACGGGCATCCAAAAGACTGTGTCTGGGCTTCATCCCTTCTGTTGAACTGGCATACCCCAAGCATTCTATTTGTTCCATCAATAACATGCATTTTTCCTAGCTTAGGTTGAAACCAGATTCTCCTAACTTGTGCAACGCTTGTCTAAGTTCGAGTTTGTGTTGTCGCAATGTTTTTCCCAAAACCAATGTGTCATCCTGAAAAAATATGGCATTCCCCATCCCTCTAAAAATTTGAGCCATGATCCGCTGAACTTTGCTAGAGGCAGAAGTTAAGTCAAAGGGCATGCAGGTGAAACGAAATGTGCCCTCCATCATTGTGAATGCTGTTAACAATTTTTCTATGCAAATGGATTGATGGTAAGTACTTCTCAGATTCAGCTTTGAGAAGCACTTGCCATCCTTTAAGGAAGACACCAGTTTATTAATTTTTGCAGGGAGAAAATGTGTCACCATTAATATTCTGATTTAACCCCTTCGCTGCCAGGCCTTTTCCCCCTCCTGTGCCACGCCCTTTTTTGGCTATTTGGGGTAGTGCGCTCTGAGGCCCCTGTAACCTTTTGACCACATAAGGTATCCACGCCAAATTTGCGTCCTTTTCTTCCAACATCATGGGGATTCTGAAGGTACTCAGGGTTTGTGGATTCCCCTGGAGGGGTCACAGAAATGAGCCAAAATACAGCAAAATGTAGTTTTTTGGGGGGGAAATTAGAAAAACGGGCTGCAAATGAAAGCATCTGGGTTTTTCCCTGCAAATGTTATCAAAAAAGGGTTTGTGGGGCTGAAATCACAATTTTCCCAGCTTTTAGGGGATACCAGACTTTTGTCAGAAACCCAAAATCTTTTACACAGTTTAGGCATTTTTCTGGGACATAGCCTATTTTTGCTATTTTTTTTGCTTTCAACCTCCTTCCAGTTAATGGTAGAAATGGGTACAAAAGCAATAATGGATCCTGGAAAGCTATACATTTTCGAGAAGTAGACAAAATTCTGAATTCAGCAAGGGGTAATTTGTGTAGATCCATCAAGGTTTCATTATAGAAACTAACAGTTAAATATAGGATAAATTGAAAATTTGTTGAAAAAAATCGCCTTTTGTGTCAACGTTTTCACCTGTAACTTCTTCTAATTTTGACAGCTCTTTGAAAGCAATATACCGTTACATCCGCTGGACATTACTGGTTGTGGGGATATATAGGACTTGTAGGGTACTTGGGCCTCCCACACGAGTGAGGCACCATTTTTATCAGGAGACCCGGGGGAACGCTGGGTGGTAGGAAATTTGTGTCAGCCCGGTGATGCCACAACTTTCCCCCACAAAAATGTGTGAAAAAGGTGATTTTTTTCAGCTAAATTTGAGGTTTGCAGGGCATTCTGGGTAAGGAAACGTTGGGGGATCCACGCAAGCCATACCTACCTGGAATCCCCTGGGTGTCTAGTTTTCAGAAATGTGTGGGTTTGGTAGGTTTCCCTAGATGGCCGCCAAACCCGGGGCCAAAAACTCACGAGACCCCCTTTGCAAAACCAGGTTGTTTTGTGATAGGTAATTTTGATGTCTCCTCAATAGGTTTTGGGCCCTTGCCTGACGCGGGCACTATGCCTACCCACGCAAGTGAGGTACCATTTTTCTCTGCAGACTTTGGGGAACGCAGGGTGGGTGGAATTTTGTGGACCCACGCAGATTCCAGAACTTTCCACCACAGAAATGTGAGGAAAATGTGTTATTTTGGACACATTTTTAGGTTTGCAATGGACTCTGGGTAACAGAACCTGGTGAGAGCCAGTGAAGTCACCCCATCCAGGATTCCCCTCGGTGTCTAGTTTTAAAAAATATACAGGTTTGCTAGGTTTGCCTACGTGGCAACTGCGCTAGGTCCCAAAATCCACAGGTATGCACATTGCTAAAAAAAATTCGGAGTCCAGTGGGCTTTCTGCCGCCGAGGGGGGGGATCGGGGAAGGGGGTTTCATCCTGATATGCCCCTAAAGGGGCAGAAAGACTGTGGCTATTTTTTGTGGGGGTGGGGGCATTGGTATGACCATTTTGGCCAGCCCCCACCCCCACGCATAAAAAAAGCCTGCATACTCGCTGACGCCTAGTGGGCTTTCTGCCCCCCCAGTGGGCAGATCAGGGGCCACTGCCACCATCTGCCCTCCCGGGGGGGCAGAAAGACTGGAATTTCTCTGGGGGTGGGGTGGGGTATTGTCATGCCCATTTTGGGGAGCCCCTACCCCAACACTAATAAAACAAAAAATTCCATGGTTTCTAGTGGGCATTCTGCGCCCCCAGGGGGGGCCAGATTGGAGGCTACAGCTCCCATCTGCCTCCTGGGGGGCAGAAAGATTGTCATTTTTGTGGGGGAGAGGGTGTGGGCATTGGCGTTCCCATTTCGGGCAGCCCACACCCTAAAAACAATTGCGCAAAAAAAATCCCTGGTGTTTAGTGGGCTTTCTGCCTCCCCGAAGGGGCAGATTAGGGGCCAATGCCCCATCTGCCCCCCGGGGGGGCAGAAAGACTGTAATAATTGGGGGGTGGGGTGGGGGCATGGGCCTGCCCGTTTTGGGCATCCCCCACCCCTATTTCTTTTTTTTTTATTCCCTGGTGTCTAATGGTCTTTTTGCCCCCCCGGGGGCGCAGATTGGGGGCCAATGTCCCATCTGCCCCCCAGGGGGGGCAGAAAGGCTGTAAGGGTGGCGGGTGGGTGGGGACATTGGCGTGCCCGTTTCCAGCAGCCCCCACCCTAAAAAAACCTGAAAACAAATCCCTGGTGTATAGTGGGCTTTCTGCCCCCCGAAGGGGCAGATTAGGGCCAATGCCCCATCTACCCCCCGGGGGGGGGGCAGAAAGACTGTGATAATTGGTGGGTGGGTGGGGGCATTGGCGTGCCCGTTTCGGGCAGCCCCCACCCTAAAAAAAAATGAAAAGAAATCCCTGGTGTATAGTGGGCTTTCTGCCCCCCCCGAAGGGGCAGATTAGGGGCCAATGCACCATCTGCCCCCCGGGGAGCAAAGGCCCTTGCCCAAGGGGCCGCTCCCCCCTCCCTGGTGTCTAGTGGGTGGATCCCTGCTTGGGGATCGCCCTCCTGTGGCAATCCCCAAGCAGGGATCCACTGGGGAGGGGAGATTCTCCCCTTTCCAACAATACCTCTCCCGTCTTTCTACGTGCTCAGGGAGCTGAGATAGCCCCCTGAGCACGTACAAAGTGAAACTGAAATGAGCCTCTTGGCTCTTTTCAGTTTCAGTTTCAGTGTAATGATGTTGGCGCGACGTGCGCGCTGATCGTCATTACACTGAAAGCAAGGGGGGCCTCGGGAGCTGGGGAAGCTCTTCCCCAGCTCCCGAGGCTATTTTCAGTAAAAGGGAATCCCTCTGGTGCCCGCACCAGAGGGATTCCCCAGGGAATGCCTAATGACGAGCTGGACTCGTCATGGGCACAGCGCGACTGTGCTCCATGACGAGTCCAGCTCGTCATGGGCACAGAAGGGGTTAAAGATCTGAGATGTACAGAAAATCTCAATCGTCCATTTGATTTCTGTGTGATAACAACAGGAGAGACCCATGCTGCAGCCTCAACCGGTTCATAGATGTCACCCTGAAACATCTCATCTTTCCTATTTTTTACATACTCTCATGCAGCTTATGGCACTCCTCTTACCTTAAGGTGTAACAGGATTGCATAATTTTTCTATGCGATTTTGTGTACATAACGTTTGAGACACCCAAGTTTCCCTTCATTCACCCTCCTTGCACCACTTAAGTCATCTTTGACAAATATAACTTGGATTGGTACCTAGGATTTATTATGATGTTTAAATCAAATTGATTCATACATCCAAATATAGGAGGACCATCAGTAGACAAATAAACCTTTCCTTCTACCTAGAGACTAGGGGGAGGAGATTTCCTTTCAGCTACCTGGACAAGTTCTGCTTTCAACAATGCTGTCTCCAACTCCTGCCAGGAAGCTGCACAGAACTGGTTTTGGCTGGGCACGGGCACCCTCTGCCTTCAGAGGATATAGGATTTTACAGTGTAAATATTGGGGCCCAAGACCCCAGAACTTTAGATCTTTAGATCACTTCTGGGAATCAAGACGAACCTTTGCCAAGGAGAAGACCAAAGAAAGCTGAAGGAGAAGACTGCCCCTGTGCTGTGCTATTTCTTGGGTTGGCCTGCAGTGGTTACTTTATTTGCCAAGGAAAGGAGAAGAGGACTTTTGTGAACTTTTCATCATCTTGAAGAAGAATCTCCCAGGGCTTGAAGTGTGCTTGCCTCCTGCCTGAAGTCTCATGGATACAAGACTTCACCACCAGCTCTCCTGAAGTCCCTTGCTGGGATTTCTACCTGTATAAAGGTGCCTACAATTGTTTGGGCCCTCTGAGAAGACTGCGTGTCGCTGGGAGCCTCGAAGTGTGTTGCAACAAGGAGAAGCATGTCGCCACCACAGCAGTTGTCGTTGCATCGCTGAAGAAGCGTGCCAACGCCGCAGCTGTTCACTGTCGAATCACCGGAGAACCGTGTCGCTGCTGCAGAGGTCGCCGTCACATCACCGGAGAAGTGTGTCGACAATACCTTTCGGCCAACACAGGCTCGCTTGCAAGGAAAGAAAATGCAAAATACACCATAACTTCAACCATTTTGTGTGCAATATTCATGTTCGGGTCAGAAGTATTTGAATAATTGTAAATAATACTGTGTTTAGTTCTAAATTAAGAGCAAGCAAGTGTGGAACCAACCCACCACCCTGGTGTGAAGACCTTTACTGAAAACCAAAAGCATACCTTAAAAGTTCAGATGATCAATGGTCCAATTGTGGGGTGGCGAGAATGATAGGTAAGTACAAGCACACAAAATTCACACTATTTCCCCAGAGTTCCATGTGTAAGAACCATCATTTGTTACAATCAAAACTGAAAGTTTCATGGTGGGGCTCAAATGTATGGGCCCGACATCAATGCCTAGACATCAAAAAATGAACATAAGGGACCATAAATAGAGACAAAAGCACTTCAACACAAAAGACATTATATACTTAGCATCCTATATAGTCTGCGCTTGAAGAGCATGGATCGCACTGCTAAGAATCGCACATGGTCGGCTACATAAGTCTGGGTATATAACCGTGTATAACAAGGCATTGGTTGCAAATGGTAGTGAGGCATGGGCAAAAACAGAAAAGATGCGACAATAATGAAAACAATGTGGAAAATCACCAAACGGGTACTAGCAAGAAACAAAAACCTGTAGGCCCTTAGGTTCAGTGAAACTAAGTGCATACATCTAGATTGATCACAATGGTAAAGTTTAGTGAATGGTAATAGAATGGATTAAGATGAATCCATGTGTGTGATGCCCCAGCAGGCTGTACAAAGAAGGAGCATCTTTGCACAGTCTGTTTGGCTGCTTGGCAGATGACACATTTTTGGGGACTCAACCTCTTCTTCTTATAGCTCTTTTCCAGACAACAATTGCATTTTACGGTCTAGGACTTTGAAGTTTTATGTTGGGGTTCTGCATCTTTAGAAGCAGGCACTTCTACTTTTTATCTTCCTTCATGAAAGAGGTCTGTCACAGAAGGCACGACTTGGAAGCTAATTGTCCACAACATAATTCATGGGAGTGATCTTACTTTGTACCTCAATGTCTGTCACAGTGATATGTGCATCGAAGGTTTAATCCCAGACCCCCAGTCCTATTCTTTATGATCTTCTTATTGGCCCCATCGCCCTTCCTGAGATGTGTCCTAGACCCTTCCTTGTGATCTAATACTGAATCAAAGAGTAGTTTTGGGAGATGTAAAGGGAGTCTCAGCCTTCCCTCCAGCTCGCAGGAATGCAGCAAAACAAAAATATGGGGGCATTCTTCTTCTCCTCCTCATGTTTTCACCAGGCAGGCCTGGGCTTCCCATAATGAAACCCAGGGTCCTCTATACAATGTACCATTGCAGGCACACTCACTCAGTGTACATTCATACCACACTTTCAGTTCAGCACTAATACCTCTATGCATTTATCCTCACACGTACATATGCCTTCAGTACATGCTTCCTATGTGTGTGCTGCACAACTCTTCAGCCTTCATGTATTGTGTTTCAAGCAAGCACACATACACCCACCACATGTGGTCCCTACGTACACTCTGCACAACAATACATCTCTCATGCAATGTTTTTCTCTGAGGCATACATACACCTAGCACATTTACTAAGCACACATACACTGCACAGTGCTTCTCCATCCGTGTAATGTACGTTTTCCAGGCACACATACAATAAATGAAGAGCCACTACTCCTGCACTGCACAGCACTCCACACCTATCTGATGTAGGCCAAGGGTGTGTTAAGCATGCAGCAGCAGAACTTTTAAAAGGCAGTTTAAAAGGCCTGTAGGCCTAACTCCACTCACCCAGGGTAAAAAGGTCGTGTTCTGTACCACTGATCACTACATGGTATACTGCCACAATCATACTCGTGCTGCTTAACTCTTGGTGAAGGTGGTAGGGATAGTGCTTTGAGAACCCTTCCAGGTCCAACAAGACCGCAGTCCATAAGACAGAACTACGTCATGGCACACACGCATGATCCGTGCTCATATGTGACAAATAAAATCAGCATTAGGGATCCAGACAACAGTACAGATAGGCACTCACTGGTACACATCTTTACCATGCAGAGGACTTTGCCGTCGCAACACTGAATACTTTGTATGTTCTTTAATAATGCTATTCTCTTCTGCTATAGCTAAGACAACTCTTACCAGCTTCTTTCAGTAATAATTCTGTCTGACAAGATCAATAGATCTAAGATCAATGTATTTCATTGTGTTGTAACACTGCGTACGTGCTAGAGAAAGCGAGTGAAAGTGTGTGCTAATTAAACCGAAAAGTAAATGACTCGAATTTGTCCTATTCAGAAAGAAGAGATTAGTTGTAAAATGTCCTTTACCTCAGGGCAACAAGAATATCTGCACCAATTCTGACTATGCCTTTCTTTGCAACTTCAGTGAATTTGGTAATGCCTGCTAATTATGCATGGGCCAAACACTTGTCACTGGCTTTTTGCAATATTACTTTGCATGGGTTTACTATTTTTCTGGCTCTCTGCTGAATATTTTTCCCTTGTTTTTCGGATACCAAAACAGTGTAGAAATTATACCCCATCAAGGACTTCGTTTTTATCACATGCTTCCCTTGATAACAGAAGACATTACATTTCTCACATCACTTGGATCCAGAAAGTAGAGTGAGCTGATGAAGTGCACCCTGGGGGGAATATTAACAATATTTGGCATAGGGCAGCAGTGCAAGCCTTCTAGCTACTCTGCCCTACATCAAAAGAGAAGGGCAGGCATGCACCGTATCTGCAAGATACAGTGCATTCGTGACCTTTCTGCTGGCGCACGAACTGCAGCCGAGGGCAAACGCAGTCCCCATTGCACCATGGTGCAAGGGTGTCTGTGTTGTTGGCATAATTTTTTTTGTGCATTAAGGGATATCTTCCTGCACAAAAACAATCAAAGGAGGCATTTTTCTCATTCTATGTGTGCTGATGAATGCAGCTCATGTGGAAAGAAGAAATACGAGGAGAAATGTAAACATTTCTCCTCGTTACGCCTGCTTTGGGACGGCATTAGTTTTGACGCTGCCCCTGATTTACGCTATGTTGTATATCTGGAGCAGTGTAAAAAACCATGGGTGTTGCGTGGGAACACCCACAGCAACACAAATGGAACGCCCCTTCAACGCAGAGTAACGCATTCCCTTACTCCATATTTACAAGGCCATAAAAAGCCATGCAGGGTGGCTTTGCGTGAACTTGTAAATATGGGCCGACACACTGCACCTCCGGATCACCACAATAGTGATGCTCCAGTGATGTAAATGTGCCACAGGGGCATTGTAGATATGTCCCGTGATCCCCCTATGCACAGCCAAGTTTGGGGCATATTTACTAGAAAATGACGTAGCGCTACAGGCCATCTTGCTGCACCGAGCTGCGTCATTATGAAAGTGCAGGAATGCATTGCATTTACAGCAGTACGATGCATACCTGTGCTTTCCTCTGTGCTGGCACACAATTGTTGCCCAGTGCCAACACAAGCACCCTTTCACCATGGTGCAAGGATGCCTGAGGTGCATGCAAGAATTGTTTTGTTCAGGAAGGGACACCTTCTTGCACAAAAGCAATGGAAACGGCCTAAACCACGCATGGCTAAACAATGCAAGTGGCACCACGCACGTCTAAACCACACATATGCCTTTACCACACTTATGCTTGGTTTAGACATTACCGGTAGTTAGGGGAAGTTTTTAGGGTTTTAGGGCTCATGGTGGGTGGTCAGGGTACTATAAAGGGTGGGAAGACCGGTTTTAGTGCTCAGGGTGGGGGGCTGGGTAGTTTGCAGGGTTTCTGGATGGGGGGGGCGCAGGGTACATTTTAAAAGTTGGGGGACAGATTTTAGAGCTCTAGGTGGGGGGCTGGGGTGTTTTAGGGTCGTGTTTTAGGACTTCAGGATGGAGGGTCAGGGTACTTGTCATGGCTGGGGGTTTGGTTTTAAGGCTCTGGGTGGGGGACTGGGTATTTTGAAGGGCAGTGATTAAGGGCTTCAGGACTGGGGGCCAGAGTACTTTTTATGGCTGGTTGCTGTTTGAAGGGTCAGGGCGGGGGGGTTGGGGTGTTTTTTATGACTGGGGTCCAGGTTCTAGGGCTCAGGGCAGGAGGAATCGGGACCATTTTCAACGCTGGGGGCTGGGTTTAAGATTCAGGGTGGGGGGTTGTTAGGACTGTGATGGGGTTTGTCTTTAGGGGTGGGGCTGGTTTTAGGACTCAGGGCCAGGGCCTTAGGGGCTGGGGTCAGGGTCGTATTCAGGGCTGGGTTTTAGAGCTCAGGGCTGGGGCTAGGTGTAACCTTAACCACACATGTGCCCTTACCAATTATGCCATTACAACGAAATTTGTTATAAAGGCATGCATGGTAAAAACATGCATGGTTAAGACCCGGTCATTGTTAGGTCCACATTGTTCGGCCATTTATTGTTGGGTATTGCGTGGTTCCATCATACAACCCAAAACCAATCATTGTTGGCATTTTCCTCCTTCTATGTGTGCTGAAAGAGCAAAAAACGAGGAAAAATAATGGTATTTCTCCTAGTTGCACTACTTTAACGTGTGCCCTGTAGAGGCATTAGAATCTGACGCATTCCCAGATTTACTAAACCTTGTAAATCTGGGAATGTGTCAGAATCCATAGGTGTTGTATGGAAACACCCACAGCAACACCCATGGAATGCCCCTTTCACACAGAGTAATGGATGAAAGAGGGCCATATTTACCAGGCTATAAAAAAAGCCACGCAGGCTGGCTTTGCATGGCCTTGTAAATATGGCTTAGCATTGTGCACCACCAAAGTGTCAAAAAGTGATGCTCTGGTGATGCAGGGGCCTTGAAATTTACCCCTTCATTTCAAGCACAATACTGTATTCTCCTTGTTTGACATTAGCTTGGATTGTCTGAGGAAAAGGAAGGCATCATGGGCACTCAGGAAACATGCATCATGTTTCTCTGTAAAGCCCTTATGGGTTGTGCCAAATGTGTGACTGGAAAATGCAAGAGTTTAAGCTGCATCGGTCATGAAGCCCAACCCTAACAGCATGATTCACAAATTGAGAAATTTGTAAAACACTTTTGCATAAACATGATCCTAATACACATAGGGGCTTATTTACAAGAGGCCTCCGCCACCGGAGTGTCACGTTTTTTAATACTCCAGTGGTGCAGGACTCTCAAGCATATTAATGACGCAATGAAAGGCCACCCTGCGTGGATTTAAATGGCTAAATATATATGGAGTAATGCATGGCATCGAAAAGCGCAGCATTGCCTTACTCTGCATCAAGAAAGTATTCCATGGGCATTACAGTGGGTGTTCCCACGCAACTCCCCATGCATTTTGACACTGTCCCAGATTTACAGAATCACGTAAACCTGGGGCAGTGCCAAAACCTTACGTCCCCCCAGAGGATATGTAACAAGGAGAAATGTTTTCATTCTGCAGCACACATAGAATGAGCAATGCGCCTCTCTGGTTGTTTTTGTACAGGAAGGTGACCCTTCCTGCACAAAAACAATCCTGCCAACAATGCAGACACCCTTGCACCATGGTGTAAGGGTGCCTGCGTTGGTGATAAGCACCAAATTGTGCACCGGCACTGGCTGAAAAGGACAGTAATGCACCATATCTTGTAAATGTGGTGCATTTCTGCCCTTTCAAGTTGGTGTAGTTGTGCTTCCAGGCCCAAACATAGAACTTATCCTGCAGCTGGTACTCTGACTAGGCAAGGTCTATTCTTCGGACTTCGCTCCTGCACATATGGAGCACCCTGCCATGCTCAGTAACTGCCTCTCTGTCTCTCTCTGTTTCTCTCTCTATCTCTTTCTCTCTTTCTCTCTCTCTCTCTCTCTCTCTCTCTCTCTCTCTCTCTCTCTCTCTCTCTCTCTCTATCTGTCTCTCTTGCTTTTAGGTGTCTATTAATGCCGTTGTTTCCTTGTCTGACGTTTATTGCCCCTGTTTTGCACTGCTTATCTGTCTTCCTGTTTATTTCTGCTATCTTGTTGCCTCAGTCCATTCTGTGCCTTTATCGCTCAGTTTTCACTTTTACTGTGCCCTTCTGTTTCTTTCATGCATTCTCTCTGCCCTCACATGCTTTTTTCTCTCATTTCTCGATCTCTTACCCTTGTTCCACAGATCTTTTTCACCTCTTACATGTTCATGCTCTTACATGCTCATCTCTTATTTCTTACCCATGTTTCTAAGCTCTTATTTGATCATCTCATTCTCCCTTTCTTCCTTATCTTGCTCGTTTTTCCATTTTTGTATCTTCCTCTAGCTCTTTCCCCTTATTTCTTGGTGCAAATTTCTCTCTTTTCCTCTTTTTTCCCTTGCTTTTTAAATTTTTTTTCCTCATTTTTTCCTCATTTTTCTCCCCACTTGCCCCTTACACAAAACCGACTCTAAATTCCTCCATCACAACAGCCATCTGTTCTAATACCTGGAAGCACTCCTAGGTATTCTGTCTCCTCAAGGACCTGAAGCTGCTGGCCAATTACCAACCCATCTCCGTGCTACCCTACCTGTCCACATTCATAGAGAAGCTGATCAACCAACACCTAGCCATCCACCTCAAAGTAAAGCATCCCTTCAATACCACTCAATTGGACTTCAGAACAAATAACAGCATGGAAACAGCCATCACAGCCGCAACAGATGATGTCAGCATCATCATGGATAGAGGAGACACCACAGCCCTCACCCTCCAGGCCCTCCCTGCAGCCTATGATATTGTTTCACACCTCATCCTCATTCAAACACTTTACAAAACTGCCATGCAAAGGGACATGCTCACCGTTGGATATGGTCCTTCCTGACTAACCACCCAGTCAGTTAGGTTGGTCCCCTACTGTTCGGACGCCTGCAACCTCATCTGTGGATTACTGCAAGGCTCATCGCTCAGCCCGACACTCATTATATATACTGTTTGTGCTTGCCAGAATCATCTGCATCCATGTAATCAATGTCTTATCCTTCTCTGATGACACACAGCTGATACTCTCTCTGACAGAACAGCTGACACCTGGACAAAGTTATCAGCCTGCATGACCAAATTTGCTGACTGGATGAAAGCCAACTGTCTCAAACTAAACCCAGACAGGATAGAGATTGTAATGTTCAGTAGACACTACTCTCCATGGCCCTCTACCTGGTGGCTAGCAGAACTAAGGCCCACACCACCTCTACTGACTGCAAAAATCTCAGCATACTTATCGACAATGAACACCCAAGTCAATGCCATCTCCACCTGCTTCTTCCACACCCTGAAGATGCTGAAGAAGATCTTCTAATGAATTCCCACAAGCTCCCTTTAGAACCGTCACCCAAACACTCATCCCAAGCATGGACTAATGGAACACTCTCTATGCCAGAATCAGCACATAACTCACTAGGGGACTCCGAACCATACAGAACTCAGCAGCCAGGATCACACTTGACCTGCCATACCTCACCGCATCGCTCCTCACCTCAGCGAGCTCCATTGGCTTCCCATATACAAACACACTGTGGCAAAACTCCTCAGCATACCTTTATAGCACTACACAACACAGACCCAGCCTACTACAACAACCACATCAGATTTCACTAACCTACCAGATCCACTAAACTCCTGCTTGCGCCCATCTCCTGCATAAGCAAAACCAGAACCGGAGGTCGGACCTACTCCCACATTGCTCCTAGAGCCTACGATGACCTGCCATGGCACATCAGAGCCGCCTCTTCGAATCGTGCATTCCGCAAGAAGATGAAGATGTGGCTCTTAGAGAAGCTCTACTAAATCTCTTCCTCAGTGTTCAACCACTGTGGGATATTTTCCCTAGCTCAAGAATGTAGGAGGATTTCTGTTTTATGCTCATTCACAGAATACCCGGACACCTCTCAAAATTCTAACGCTATTCTTAAGATGGCAGGTAAGGCAATGCTCAAATCTGATGAGTACACAATTAGATCGTCGGCATATAGCGCAACCTTTTTGACCCACTTTCCCTGTTGAAATGGGGGGATGTCACTTGTACTTCTAAGTCTAAATGCAAATGGCTCCATATAAAAATTAAAGAGTAGCGGGGAGAGAGGGCAGCCCTGTCTTGTGCCTCTAAGTATCTTAAAAGGAGAGGATAGCTTCCCATTTACTAAAACCCTTGCAACGGGTTCCTGATATATTAACTGCATAGCTCTACAAAATTTGTCGCCGAGGTTATGTCTTTTTAATACGGCAAATAGGTAAGACCACCTCACCTTATCGAATGCTTTAGAAGCATCCAATGTTGTTATTGCTAAAGGAATATTGAAAGTTGTCGCTATATCAATAGCACCAATTAGTTCATAAGTGAGTTCATGCAAGTACCTCCTCTTCACAAATCCTCTCTGATCTTCGTGTATTGAGTGACCTGCAATTTTTGCTAGTCTACTAGCCAATATTTTTGTAAAAATGTTATAGTCTGAATTTAGGAGTGATATTGGTCTATAATCAGAAATCATGGTATGGAATCAAGTAAGCGCCAACACCCAGGTTAAAAGGGAAATGCGATATCTTGGATTAAGGATAGTTCAAGATATAAATGAAATAGCAGAAATCAATCTGAGGAGGGTCTTTAAATAAATCATTCAATTGATGAAGAGTTGGGTGCTCCTTCCGTTAACGATCTTAGGAAGAGTTAGTTTGGTTAAGATGACCATATTGCCTAAGATTACTTTTATGTTTAATTCCATACCATTGCATTTCGACAAAATCACTATAAATAAAATACAGCAGGCTATAAATTCATTCATTTGGGCCAATAAAAGGAATAAGGTTTTCCTGGAAAAAGTTGCGGAGGAGGAGGGAGAAGGGAGGCTTAACACTGCCTGATATACAATACTATGCATGGGCCTTCCAATTAAAAAAATGCTAGAATGCTCACAAAGTCACCAGACGGCTCTAGAATAGGTTCAATGTTTCTAGTAATGTTAAAATTATCCAGAGTAAATATAGACGGATTCCTTTTTAAATTTGGCGACCCCAAATTCTTTAAAAAAATCAATCTAAAGGTGCTTCAATCGATGGCAAAAATGTGGTATCATATCAGACGCCTATCAAAACTGAACTATAATTCTTCCTTTGCTCCAGTCTGGGAATCACCAGGGACCCCTGAGTGCCTGGTCGAAAAACTGGCGGTGCCCATTAAAAACTCTAACCTAAAAAATTGGGGGGACCTGACCAGGGATGGGAGCCTGCTATCCTGGCAAGATCTTAATGGATTGACGAAAGGTACACTGTCAAGGTTCAAATATATACAACTAAAAATTTGGGAGCAAAGTAGAAAACAAACACTTGGAGTTGGCAACATATTAGAGGAGCAACTTGTAATCTAACCCATTGGAAACAAGGAAGTAGCAATCTGGTATTGGCACCTTTTGGAGACCATGGACGGAGAGTTCACCCTGGCTGAGGAACTGTGGGGAACATACTTGCCGAGGGAGCAACTACAGAATATTTGGCAAGTATCTAGGTGCACACTTTACCTCATAGTCAAACCTGCTTTTTTAAGAAGGAACCATCTTTTTTCGCTCCACAGGGCTTATATATAACCCGAAAAGCTATCAAAGATGGGGAACGGGAGTCGAACAAGCTGTGGTAAATGTGGTTTAGAAAAGGCGACGGATGTGCACATGTTTTATCAGTGGACGGAATTCAGAGGTTTTGGGATAAAGTGGAGTCATTAATGTCAGGTATTTTGAGCCAGCAAATAAAGGTAAGCCTGTCTTTGGTCATCTTTGGAGTAGGGGATCTTTTTACAGGCTATACAAGACACATGCTGTTCTATGCAATGTTACTAGCAAGAAGAGAGATCTGTCGTAAATGGGTGAGCAATATACCCCACAGCATTCTGAATGGCTGGAATCTCTTGTGTATATGTCAAAAATGGACTTATTAGGAAAAAAATCTAAGAGGAAAGATTTTCGGAATCTGTTGATGGCATGGATTGAGAACCCAGATAGGATGGTGTAGAGTTGAAGGGTATTGAAGATTTAAGAACATAACTAAGTCCAATGATTACACTGGCAATTTCTACTCTGGACTGCTAAAGAGGCGCTTCCCTTATATCCCGAATCTTAAAGCAGTACCGGTGTATGTCTGCACACCGAGTGAGAGATAAAGCTGCCCATTGTAGTAAGCCCAACAGAGGTCAGTATCTCTCTCATGTGAAGGGCTGAAAATCTGGACATTGGAGCCTTCTGAGGTGAATGAGGACAAAAAAAAAGAATGTAGGAGGATTCAAGGTGTCTCAGAGACAATTCATGGTCCCATCTTAGCCTGCTGGGTCGATTCCTGTCACCAGCAACAAATCTCAAAAGTGAACTGTTAACATTATGCTTCTTATGGAAGTGCCTGGCCACCGATTAATGTTTGTCATTGTTCTTTATGACTGTAAGATGTTCAACTATATGTTTTTTCAGTAGGTGTAGGGAGTGGTTCCTGCATAACTCTCATTTAATGAAAATTCAAGAATATATATCATAAAGTCTGAATTACATGTAATAAACTTAAAGTTTGTCTCTTGTCCGCTCTATCTTTGTTTTGTCAAAAACATTTCTAAATGCTCTATAATTCCTATAAGCAGACACCACTCCTGGTAGCTTGAGTAATATCAGCTTTGCTTGTATATTCACTTCTTAGCAACTTATCTTTGAGTATCTTTTCCTATATTTGATACGAGGTTAGGGGTTACAGTGCCCCTAGCAGAATGTCAGATAGTAGGTTCTATCCAATGTTTGGTCAAAATGTTTCTCTTAATTTCTAATCTGTCATAGTAAATTGTGGTTAATCTGATCTCCTTCACATTCTTCATGGTAATGGCCTTACTGTGCCTGTACAGTAGCCCCTGCCTGAACATTTGGCTCACTCTTTCCACTGCCCAATTAGGACCATTGAGGGTACCCTCTCTCCTTAAATCTACATAGCATGATGCTTTTTCCCACCTCAAATCCCTCATCTTCACTGTAGTTGTGTCTAGCCCTAATAAATTCACCAACAAGGACACTGGGTATAAGGTATTTCTGGTGAATCCTTGCAGAATTTTAATGAAATAAGACGTGATGTTCCATGTACTATGCAAAACAGATAATCAAACATGAAGCATATCTTCACATTGATTGTGCACTATCAGCCTTTGGGAGTATTCTTTTTAGGATGCATAGGCCTCACCCACTAAAGTGGCTTGCTTCATAATCGGGCTCTGCTCTACACTGAGTAAGCCCTGCAATACCCAACGGAGTGCTTGATGAGGCACTTTGATGTAGATTTTTTTCTTTTGTGCTCCCAGGTCCAAAAATGGCCATTGACGCATGCCCTGATTCCACTGGAACAGCAAATGGATAGGAAAAAAGGGGTAGGGGTTGATGTAAAGTGAAAATAAAATTACCTATGGATAACCAAAAAATATTGCTTTCATTAATGAGTGTTAGACCTGGCATCCTTGGCGTGGTTTTCCCCTAACGTTTCGCTTTCAACCCTCCTGTTTTGATGACTTCAGGACTCTGTGCACTTTACCACGGCTAACCAGTGTTCAAGTGCTTGTGCGCTCTCTCTCCTTAAAACATGGTAGAATTGGCTTATACCCAATTGGTGTATTTAATTTACTTATACGTCCCTAGGAAAGTGTCACTATCTATGGGCTTGTAAATGAAATGCTATGAGTGGGCCTGGAGTACTGATTGTGCCACTGACTTAAGTAGCACTTTAAACATGTCTCAGGTCTGCCATTGCAGCCTGTGTGTTCAGTTCTTGAACTGCCATGTCAACCAGGCAAAATAAACCTTTTGCCATGCCCAAACCTTCATTATTAATGCATATAAGTCACCCTTGGTGTAGGTCATGGACAGCCCAAAGGGCAGGGTGCAGTATATTTAAAAGGTTGGACATGTACGTTTTTAGTTTTACAGGTCCTGGTAGTGAAAAACTCTTTAATTTGTTTTTCACTACTGCAAGGCCTGCCTCTCCCATAAGATAACTTTTAAGTTACCGTATTATATTTGTTAATTGAGAATTTCCAAACGGTAGCAGGTGATCAGTTCATGTTTGGTGTCTTTGGAATTGCAATGCAAAATCCTCTATCATATTAAAGTCAGATTTTAAATTGAAGTTTTGAAAATGCCACTTTTAGAGAGTTAAGGAGAAGAGGGTATGCAGTTTCTTAAATGTGTATAGAGAGGAATAACCGAATATGATAAATGATGTTGTCACTAGAGGGCCTCCAATGATTCATCGGAAAGGAATTGCTCCTGTCGGAATTTCTAGAAAGTTGCCATTTTTCTGTTTTAACCATTTAGTATATTTATCCTATTACTGTGTCACATGACTGGATGTAGCTGACACTTGGGCTTTGTGCATTCCTCCTAGACAGCCACACCAGAGAGCACTTATCTGTGCCTGGGTGGCCCATCACTGGCAGGATGGGAGGGCAGAGCGGGGCACAGCCCTACTTACCCTTGAATAGGCTGTGTCTTGTCTCCCACAAAGGACTGCAGTCCCCCATGTAGTTAATCTGGTGCCAGGACCGGCAATGTAGAATGTCTGTGGACTTCAAAGGGAAACCTCTAGAACTTTCTCCCGCTTCAAAGGAATGCCCAGTTATAAACATTCGGGTTAGACTGTTCTCATTGGGTGCAGGATCAAGCCTGATTTGCATATGGCTGGGTCCAAACTGGAACGGCATGGTGAGCAAACAAACGATGGATTTAGGCCCAGATCTCTGTTCTGGGGTGAATGTATGACATTGTTCTGCATTCTGTCCATCAATTGTTCTTTTTGCTTTTGTCTCCCCGAGTGGGACAGGTATGCCCAGACGCGGGTCCCGTGCTCTCCATGCCACTGGAGTCAAGCTGTTGTAAATTAAAGCAGAATGTGATTAAGCATTTACTGAAAACATTAATGCTTCCCTTTTATCGTGTTCTCTTCACTATGTTGGCCGAAGTCCGGACTCCATTTTGTATCATCACGCTGCCACGTGTTCGCCACGAGGAGAGTCCGACCTCTGTGTTAGTTGCTCTTGTAATCTGCCTAGCAACAGTTTATAAATAGCCCTCTTGTCTATCTGGCGCATGCCCAGACTTGACCACATCTGTTATAATTAGCTCTGCTTGACCATGTGTTTTCGCGGGCTCAAGGAGTGTGTTAGCTCCGCCCATGTATTGATTCAGTATCGAGAATGACCCTAAATGGTAATGTTCTTCGACTTCATGTGCTATCCACCCACTCATGCGGTACAAAAGGGGGTGGTGATGGACGGAGCATCAGAACCAATCAAACACTCACACCCAGTCAACAGATCTGGGTTTGATCCATCACCGTTCTTTAGCCCACTCTGCCACCCCAGTTCAGACATGGCCATATGCAAATCAGTCTGACCCTGTGCCTCATGGGAACAGTCCAGCCCGAACTACCAAGCCATGCCTTCCCTGGACCGGAAACAAGCTTCCTAGGACCGGTTTCTGGCATTTCAGCCGTCTTCAGCCAGGCTTGCTTGAATCCAGTGGCAAAGTGAGCAAGGGACTCACGTCTGAGCATACCCTGCCAACTTATGGCGAACAAAGCGGTACAAAAGGGGGTGGTGATGGACGGAGCATCAGAACCAATCAAACACTCACACCCAGTCAACAGATCTGGGTTTGATCCATCACCGTTCTTTAGCCCACTCTGCCACCCCAGTTCAGACATGGCCATATGCAAATCAGTCTGACCCTGTGCCTCATGGGAACAGTCCAGCCCGAACTACCAAGCCATGCCTTCCCTGGACCGGAAACAAGCTTCCTAGGACCGGTTTCTGGCATTTCAGCCGTCTTCAGCCAGGCTTGCTTGAATCCAGTGGCAAAGTGAGCAAGGGACTCACGTCTGAGCATACCCTGCCAACTTATGGCGAACAAAGCGGTACAAAAGGGGGTGGTGATGGACGGAGCATCAGAACCAATCAAACACTCACACCCAGTCAACAGATCTGGGTTTGATCCATCACCGTTCTTTAGCCCACTCTGCCACCCCAGTTCAGACATGGCCATATGCAAATCAGTCTGACCCTGTGCCTCATGGGAACAGTCCAGCCCGAACTACCAAGCCATGCCTTCCCTGGACCGAAAACAAGCTTCCTAGGACCGGTTTCTGGCATTTCAGCCGTCTTCAGCCAGGCTTGCTTGAATCCAGTGGCAAAGTGAGCAAGGGACTCACGTCTGAGCATACCCTGCCAACTTATGGCGAACAAAGCGGTACAAAAGGGGGTGGTGATGGACGGAGCATCAGAACCAATCAAACACTCACACCCAGTCAACAGATCTGGGTTTGATCCATCACCGTTCTTTAGCCCACTCTGCCACCCCAGTTCAGACATGGCCATATGCAAATCAGTCTGACCCTGTGCCTCATGGGAACAGTCCAGCCCGAACTACCAAGCCATGCCTTCCCTGGACCGGAAACAAGCTTCCTAGGACCGGTTTCTGGCATTTCAGCCGTCTTCAGCCAGGCTTGCTTGAATCCAGTGGCAAAGTGAGCAAGGGACTCACGTCTGAGCATACCCTGCCAACTTATGGCGAACAAAGCGGTACAAAAGGGGGTGGTGATGGACGGAGCATCAGAACCAATCAAACACTCACACCCAGTCAACAGATCTGGGTTTGATCCATCACCGTTCTTTAGCCCACTCTGCCACCCCAGTTCAGACATGGCCATATGCAAATCAGTCTGACCCTGTGCCTCATGGGAACAGTCCAGCCCGAACTACCAAGCCATGCCTTCCCTGGACCGGAAACAAGCTTCCTAGGACCGGTTTCTGGCATTTCAGCCGTCTTCAGCCAGGCTTGCTTGAATCCAGTGGCAAAGTGAGCAAGGGACTCACGTCTGAGCATACCCTGCCAACTTATGGCGAACAAAGCGGTACAAAAGGGGGTGGTGATGGACGGAGCATCAGAACCAATCAAACACTCACACCCAGTCAACAGATCTGGGTTTGATCCATCACCGTTCTTTAGCCCACTCTGCCACCCCAGTTCAGACATGGCCATATGCAAATCAGTCTGACCCTGTGCCTCATGGGAACAGTCCAGCCCGAACTACCAAGCCATGCCTTCCCTGGACCGGAAACAAGCTTCCTAGGACCGGTTTCTGGCATTTCAGCCGTCTTCAGCCAGGCTTGCTTGAATCCAGTGGCAAAGTGAGCAAGGGACTCACGTCTGAGCATACCCTGCCAACTTATGGCGAACAAAGCGGTACAAAAGGGGGTGGTGATGGACGGAGCATAAGAACCAATCAAACACTCACACCCAGTCAACAGATCTGGGTTTGATCCATCACCGTTCTTTAGCCCACTCTGCCACCCCAGTTCAGACATGGCCATATGCAAATCAGTCTGACCCTGTGCCTCATGGGAACAGTCCAGCCCGAACTACCAAGCCATGCCTTCCCTGGACCGGAAACAAGCTTCCTAGGACCGGTTTCTGGCATTTCTGTTCCATGAGGCACAGGGTCAGACTGATTTGCATATGGCCATGTCTGAACTGGGTTGGCAGAGTGGGCTAAAGAACGGTGATGGATCAAACTCAGATCTGTTGACTGGGTGTGAGTGTTTGATTGGTTCTGATGCTCTGTCCATCACCACCCCCTTTTGTACCGCTTTGTTCGCCATAAGTTGGCAGGGTATGCTCAGACGTGAGTCCCTTGCTCACTTTGCCACTGGATTCAAGCAAGCCTGGCTGAAGACGGCTGAAATGCCAGAAACCGGTCCTAGGAAGCTTGTTTCCGGTCCAGGGAAGGCATGGCTTGGCAGTTCGGTCTGGACTGTTCCCATGAGGCACAGGGTCAGACTGATTTGCATATGGCCATGTCTGAACTGGGGTGGCAGAGTGGGCTAAAGAACGGTGATGGATCAAACTCAGATCTGTTGACTGGGTGTGAGTGTTTGATTGGTTCTGATGCTCTGTCCATCACCACCCCCTTTTGTACCGCTTTGTTCGCCATAAGTTGGCAGGGTATGCTCAGACGTGAGTCCCTTGCTCACTTTGCCACTGGATTCAAGCAAGCCTGGCTGAAGACGGCTGAAATGCCAGAAACCGGTCCTAGGAAGCTTGTTTCCGGTCCAGGGAAGGCATGGCTTGGCAGTTCGGTCTGGACTGTTCCCATGAGGCACAGGGTCAGACTGATTTGCATATGGCCATGTCTGAACTGGGGTGGCAGAGTGGGCTAAAGAACGGTGATGGATCAAACTCAGATCTGTTGACTGGGTGTGAGTGTTTGATTGGTTCTGATGCTCTGTCCATCACCACCCCCTTTTGTACCGCTTTGTTCGCCATAAGTTGGCAGGGTATGCTCAGACGTGAGTCCCTTGCTCACTTTGCCACTGGATTCAAGCAAGCCTGGCTGAAGACGGCTGAAATGCCAGAAACCGGTCCTAGGAAGCTTGTTTCCGGTCCAGGGAAGGCATGGCTTGGCAGTTCGGTCTGGACTGTTCCCATGAGGCACAGGGTCAGACTGATTTGCATATGGCCATGTCTGAACTGGGGTGGCAGAGTGGGCTAAAGAACGGTGATGGATCAAACTCAGATCTGTTGACTGGGTGTGAGTGTTTGATTGGTTCTGATGCTCTGTCCATCACCACCCCCTTTTGTACCGCTTTGTTCGCCATAAGTTGGCAGGGTATGCTCAGACGTGAGTCCCTTGCTCACTTTGCCACTGGATTCAAGCAAGCCTGGCTGAAGACGGCTGAAATGCCAGAAACCGGTCCTAGGAAGCTTGTTTCCGGTCCAGGGAAGGCATGGCTTGGCAGTTCGGTCTGGACTGTTCCCATGAGGCACAGGGTCAGACTGATTTGCATATGGCCATGTCTGAACTGGGGTGGCAGAGTGGGCTAAAGAACGGTGATGGATCAAACTCAGATCTGTTGACTGGGTGTGAGTGTTTGATTGGTTCTGATGCTCTGTCCATCACCACCCCCTTTTGTACCGCTTTGTTCGCCATAAGTTGGCAGGGTATGCTCAGACGTGAGTCCCTTGCTCACTTTGCCACTGGATTCAAGCAAGCCTGGCTGAAGACGGCTGAAATGCCAGAAACCGGTCCTAGGAAGCTTGTTTCCGGTCCAGGGAAGGCATGGCTTGGCAGTTCGGTCTGGACTGTTCCCATGAGGCACAGGGTCAGACTGATTTGCATATGGCCATGTCTGAACTGGGGTGGCAGAGTGGGCTAAAGAACGGTGATGGATCAAACTCAGATCTGTTGACTGGGTGTGAGTGTTTGATTGGTTCTGATGCTCTGTCCATCACCACCCCCTTTTGTACCGCTTTGTTCGCCATAAGTTGGCAGGGTATGCTCAGACGTGAGTCCCTTGCTCACTTTGCCACTGGATTCAAGCAAGCCTGGCTGAAGACGGCTGAAATGCCAGAAACCGGTCCTAGGAAGCTTGTTTCCGGTCCAGGGAAGGCATGGCTTGGCAGTTCGGTCTGGACTGTTCCCATGAGGCACAGGGTCAGACTGATTTGCATATGGCCATGTCTGAACTGGGGTGGCAGAGTGGGCTAAAGAACGGTGATGGATCAAACTCAGATCTGTTGACTGGGTGTGAGTGTTTGATTGGTTCTGATGCTCTGTCCATCACCACCCCCTTTTGTACCGCTTTGTTCGCCATAAGTTGGCAGGGTATGCTCAGACGTGAGTCCCTTGCTCACTTTGCCACTGGATTCAAGCAAGCCTGGCTGAAGACGGCTGAAATGCCAGAAACCGGTCCTAGGAAGCTTGTTTCCGGTCCAGGGAAGGCATGGCTTGGCAGTTCGGTCTGGACTGTTCCCATGAGGCACAGGGTCAGACTGATTTGCATATGGCCATGTCTGAACTGGGGTGGCAGAGTGGGCTAAAGAACGGTGATGGATCAAACTCAGATCTGTTGACTGGGTGTGAGTGTTTGATTGGTTCTGATGCTCTGTCCATCACCACCCCCTTTTGTACCGCTTTGTTCGCCATAAGTTGGCAGGGTATGCTCAGACGTGAGTCCCTTGCTCACTTTGCCACTGGATTCAAGCAAGCCTGGCTGAAGACGGCTGAAATGCCAGAAACCGGTCCTAGGAAGCTTGTTTCCGGTCCAGGGAAGGCATGGCTTGGCAGTTCGGTCTGGACTGTTCCCATGAGGCACAGGGTCAGACTGATTTGCATATGGCCATGTCTGAACTGGGGTGGCAGAGTGGGCTAAAGAACGGTGATGGATCAAACTCAGATCTGTTGACTGGGTGTGAGTGTTTGATTGGTTCTGATGCTCTGTCCATCACCACCCCCTTTTGTACCGCTTTGTTCGCCATAAGTTGGCAGGGTATGCTCAGACGTGAGTCCCTTGCTCACTTTGCCACTGGATTCAAGCAAGCCTGGCTGAAGACGGCTGAAATGCCAGAAACCGGTCCTAGGAAGCTTGTTTCCGGTCCAGGGAAGGCATGGCTTGGCAGTTCGGTCTGGACTGTTCCCATGAGGCACAGGGTCAGACTGATTTGCATATGGCCATGTCTGAACTGGGGTGGCAGAGTGGGCTAAAGAACGGTGATGGATCAAACTCAGATCTGTTGACTGGGTGTGAGTGTTTGATTGGTTCTGATGCTCTGTCCATCACCACCCCCTTTTGTACCGCTTTGTTCGCCATAAGTTGGCAGGGTATGCTCAGACGTGAGTCCCTTGCTCACTTTGCCACTGGATTCAAGCAAGCCTGGCTGAAGACGGCTGAAATGCCAGAAACCGGTCCTAGGAAGCTTGTTTCCGGTCCAGGGAAGGCATGGCTTGGCAGTTCGGTCTGGACTGTTCCCATGAGGCACAGGGTCAGACTGATTTGCATATGGCCATGTCTGAACTGGGGTGGCAGAGTGGGCTAAAGAACGGTGATGGATCAAACTCAGATCTGTTGACTGGGTGTGAGTGTTTGATTGGTTCTGATGCTCTGTCCATCACCACCCCCTTTTGTACCATCCACCCACTCATGAGCCCCTCTGTTGTGTATAAAAGGGGACTGTGTACGCAAGTTCTTTGTGCTACTCCTTGCAATACTGAAGAGTGTTGTGTGGATTGTAGGACCACCCTTAAGGGTTAATAAACGTTGTTTTTGTACTTTGCAGTTTCCGTGCCAACTTCCTTATAGATTTCGTTACAGAAGAGCGAACCCTTGTCTCTTGCGGGCCTAGCTGGGGCTTGTATTCATCAATTGGCGCCCGTCACGTGGGGCTCATCGGCGACTCGGATGCTCGAAGGACTGGTCGCGACGAAGGTGAGGAGTTTGGCCGGGGACGTGATCACTGCCAGCGGCGTCTTAGCCCTGGCATCCCGAGGTTTTTCTTCCTTCCCTTCCGAGCTGACCGTCTGGGTGGCGCCGGTCATCGACTGAGACCTCTTCTGTCGGTCCTGCCGTGAGAGCCGTTTGGGCGATTGTGGAGCTTGGCAGTTGGAACCTGGACTCTTGATTGGTAAGAACCGTTGTACGGTACTTGCTCCGAGTTTTGAAGCCTGGTCTGGCTATTTGAGTTTGATTGATGGTGACTAGTCATATTTTGAATTTGTCTTTGTGAAAATATATGCGTTGCAACACATATAGGCAGGTAATGTGGAGAAATTTCTCCGGAGCTGTGTAAACTTGGAACGGCGCAACGATTAAGTGCCATTTTTCTTGATAATACTGCATATTTTGCATTATTCCTAGCATGCCTGCTTTTAGCGCACTCCGTAAGTGGTGCTGCTGTTTGGGTAACCGGTTGAACCTCGAGGAATCTGCTCCAGCTCCCCCAGAGGGGACTCCTAATAGGGATATGTACGTGAAGCATGGTCTTTCTTCCATAATGTACAGCACGTTGTGGAGGAAATACACCAAGAAGGATCCTGAGTTGCGATGGCCTTTGTATGGATCGTTTGATATACGTAAGATTGAGTATGTGGAACAGTGTATGTGTAAGCGACGTGCTCGTCAGGATATGTTTGAGTGTGTGCGGTTATGGGTGAAGGAAGTGCGTGAGCGAGAGAAGCGTGAGAAAGCGCTGTTTGATAAAGAGCAACGAAAGAATGATCATGTGCGAGCACAAGAAGCAAAGCGTCGGGAGGACAAAGAGCAGACGGATAGACAAGAGAAAGAGCATAGGCTACAAGTTTCGGGTCAATATGTTGTTCGCCAGCCGCTTTATCCTGTCCTTAATAATCCTGATGATGATTTTTATTTACTAGATCGCTCTCCGCCCCCTTATGTTGGCGCATCTGCTCCGCGGCCGCAAGATTCTGACCCGGCTTCGGGTAAGGTAGACACACGGTCCATGCTGCCGGCCGAGCAAATGGCTGAGCTCCGGCAAATTTCCTTCCGTGCGCTTAAAGGCAAGGTATCCATGGAGGAATTATTTCAAATTTGGGGGCCATGGCAGGAGAGAGATAAAGTGTATTTTCTGGGTCATTTCGCGGATGAAGTGATTAATGCTTTCCGAAAATATTCTCATGTTTTTGAGCCTGACGAAGTGTCTTCGGATGCCAGAGCAATACGTAACGGTGCTTTTTCTCCCTCTAAGGCTCCTGAGGCGGCTCGGCGGCTGTTCGCCTTGCGGGACGAGGTGCTGGCCCTTCGAGAGAAAGCACGCCAACGAGCGGAGGAGGAGAAGCGGTCGGATTCAGTTGCGACAGGGGGCCACCCATCCACCTCCCAGTCAGATAAGGATAATGTAGTGCATGCTAAACCGATGCGAGAGGCGGCACCTTTCTATGTCCCTCCGAAAGGAGCAGGGACTAGCTCGGACATTAACTCCGCCGATGCTAGGGGATATTTTGTGTATAATTGGGTTTATACTCCTTGGCATAGGGCCGATGTTATGGCGTTAAAGAATGCATTGCCTGACCCCCGCAAGAATCCCGCGGCCTTCTATGAAGAAGTTGAGGGGGCCTTGAATTCTTGCATTATGACCTTAGCGGATATAGATCTGTTCTTTGGCCTTATTCTACCACCGGACACGTGGCGGTCTGTCCGAAAGGTGGATGATGCAGTTGCTTTTAAGGCCCGGTGGTCTGAGCTTGAGGATGAGGATAGGGAACGGAAGCCCGCACAGAAACCACCCCAGAATATTCTAGATCTCCCTGCTGCTATTGTGGCTAAATTGAAAACAATAATCCCCCCCAAAAAGATTGACTGGAATATGTTAGCGGCATGTAAGCAGAAAGTTGATGAGTCAGTTGCAGATTTCTTCACGCGCTTTGAAGAAACGTTCCATGACTTTAGTGGCCAGTCGCTTACCGACGACACAGGCCGCCACCTTTTCGCGGACAAATATGTGGCCAATCTGCTGCCGGCAGTTGCGGCCCGGTTAAAAGCGAGTGAGAGTTCTTGGTCCTCCGCGACACCGACGGCCCTTCTGACCATCGCCCAGTATTATGAGCGTCAGGAGCACGAGGCGAAGGGCCAGGAGGAGAAGAAATCGAAAGATCTCAAAACAAAAGTAATGTTAGCACAAGTATATGGCCCGCCCCGCCGGGGTAATAATAATAGGGGAAGGGGCGGATCTTATGGTCCCCCTTCGGGCCGATCTGATTTGAATAGGAACCAATGTGCGTACTGTAAGCAGTTGGGCCATTGGGCCAGGGAGTGCCCAGCGTTGCGTGCTTCGCGGCAGGGGCACACTCCGGGTGGCCAGAGAGGTAGAGGGGGCTTCTCGAACTTTAGAGGGAACTCTAACGATAATGTCCGTTTTGATCCTGCAGGACAGCACCGAGATAGCTCGAATGTTTTTGATCGCCAGCACCAGTATCATGTATCGGATATCGACCACTCGGGATATCATGATTCTCAGCATGCATAGGAATGCGTTGGATGGGGGTCTGAATCAGTTGAGGTGCCGGTCGATCAGACGGGTCCTTATGTATCGGCTGAGGTTTTAGGTTCTACTGATCAGTTCCTAGTGGATACAGGAGCGACACGTAGTGCATTGTCTAGGTACTTGGTTCCGGGGGCACCCCCATCCGGCTCAATGGTTACATCGGTAGGGTTTGATGGTACACTCTCCCGAAGCCCTCTTTCACAGCCCCTTGCATTTAAGGTTGATTGTTTTTCTGCGCCCTGTCCGTTCCTGCTTGCCCCGTACACACCGGATAACATTATGGACCTTGACATGTTAAAACACTTTAGGGCTACGATTCGCTGTTCCCCTGAGGGTGTGAGGGTGATCTTCAATGACAACTACCCCCGATCTGGGCGGATGTGTACGATCTCAGAGGATGCGTTGTTGGCTACCCTCCCCCGCGCTTTATGGGCGACTTCGGACACAGATGTGGGACAAATGGTGATTCCTCCGGTCCACATTAGTGTCCAGGAGGGGGCGGTGCTACCACGCCTCCCGCAGTATCGTATTTCACAGGAGGGAGAGGAAGCTCTCATACAGATTGTGCAAGATTTGATCGCAGTAGGAGTAGTGGAAGAAGTTCCCTATAATATCTGTAACAGTCCGATTCTCCCTATTCTGAAAAAGGACACGGATGCAAAGGTCTATCGGTTTATAATTGATTTGAGGGAGGTAAACAAGATCGTGATACCTCAGTACCCGGTGGTTTCCGATATCACGACGTTGCTTACCTTGGTCCCGCCTACGGCGACCGTGTTCTCAGTGATTGATTTGAAGAATGCCTTCTTCTCTATTCCCATTCACCCTGATAGCCGATTTCTTTTTGGGTTCACATTAAACAATAGATCTTATCGTTTTTGTAGAATTCCCCAGGGCTACACAGAAAGCCCTAGTATTTACAGTCAGGCTTTGAAACGACAGTTGGACTCCTTTGCTTTACTCGAGGGGGTCGCCCTCATTCAATATGTCGATGACATCTTGTTGGCGGCTGACACCCTGGAGTTGTGCGAGAAAAGCACGCTATCCTTGCTTTCCTTTTTAGCCTCCCACAATCACAAGGTCTCTCGGAAGAAATTGCAATTCTGTAGACCAAAGGTGACTTATTTGGGTCACCTTTTGTCTAAGGAGGGGCGTGCACTCACACCAGATCGTATCCAAGTAATCTTGGACACACCGAGACCATCCACGCAGAAGGATGTGCGTGCATTTTTGGGCCTTGTTTCTTTTTGTAGACAGTGGATATTGGGGTTTTCACACACGGCTAAGCCATTACTAGCTCTCTTGACAAAAGATACGCCCATCCCAATCCCTTGGTCAGATGAGTGTGATGCTGCTTTTCAGCAATTGCGACAGGCCCTTTGTTCAGCACCAGTGTTAGGGACCCCTGATTATGCGAAACCCTTTTCGTTGTATGTGCATGAGAAAGATGGATGTGCATTATCAGTTTTAGTACAGATGCATGGTGATAAGCAACGCCCTTGTGCATACTTTTCGGCTGTACTTGATCCTGTCGCCCGCGCATTGCCAGGGTGTTTTCGCTCGGTTGCGGCGACAGCTGTGTCAATACGGCAGAGTGAAGGAATTGTGTTGTCTCATAAACTGTTGGTGCTAGTTCCCCATTCTGTTGACGCCCTGCTTAATCAAACAAAGACGCAGCATTTGACCAGTGCCCGTTTAACGGGATATGAGTTGACGCTTTTGGCTCCTCATATTACGTTGAAAAGGTGCGTGACATTAAACCCGGCCACATTGTTGCCTTACCCCGAGACCCAGCCGGAGGCACAGAAAGCGCATGATTGTATTCTTGTGACTGAGGAACAAACAAAGGGTCGTATTGATCTCCAGGATACGCCCTTTTCAGAGGTAGATGGAGAATTGTGGGTAGATGGATCATGTCTGAGGCTACCAGATGGTACGGCTTCAGCAGCGTATGCAATTACCACATTACAAACGAAAGTGGAGACAGCACGCATACCACAGAAATCAGCTCAAGCAGCGGAACTGATAGCGTTAACACGAGCGTGTGAGCTCAGTACAGGATTGTGTGTGAATGTTTACACAGATAGCCGCTATGCCTTCGGAGTAGCGCACGATTTCGGCCTACTCTGGAAGGAGAGAGGGTTTTTAACGTCACATGGGGTACAGATAATGCATGGGGAGTTAGTCCACAATCTTTTAACTGCATTGACGTACCCGAAGAAAATTGCCATTGTTAAGTGTAGTGCCCATAGGAAAGTAGTTGATAAAGTTGGAGAAGGGAATGCGTTAGCAGACCGAGTGGCACGGGAGACTGCGATGCAGCCCGGTACTACTGCCATGTATGTAGTGAAATCACAGGTGGAGAGATGGCGTGATGCAAAGGAAGAAGTACGAGAAATACAAAGGACCGCTTCTGATAAAGAGCGGGAGCAATGGGCTAGCGAGGGAGAGTTGGATGACGAGGGTTGTTGGAGAAATAAACAGATGGATAGATGGAAGTTACCCACGGCTTTTGTACAAGCTATGGTTCAAATGGCACATGGGCTAGCACATGTTGGAGCTTCCGCAATTGTGAAATTGCTTACCCAAGTCTGGGAGCATCCAGAGATTGCTAGCACAGCAAAGAGGGTGGTGCAGACCTGTATGATCTGTCTGAAGTATAAGCCAGGGAAAGGCACGCGAACTCCAGCAGGAGGATTTGCGACGCCCACTGCACCCTTTGAGGTTCTGCAGATGGATTATATCCAGCTTGAGCGCTGTAACAATTTGAAGTATGTTCTAGTAGTGGTTTGCGCCTTCAGTAAATGGGTTGAGGCGTACCCTACGAAAGACAATACTGCAATGACCACGGCGAAGCTACTGCTAAAAGAGTTTTTCCCTCAATACGGCGTCTGTAGACTTCTGTGGAGTGATAATGGCCCTCACTTTGTAGCGGATGTTATAAAGTATGTCTTGAAGGGCCTAGGCATCACCCAGAAGTTCCACGCCGTGTTCCACCCCCAGTCTGCAGGACTAGTCGAGAAGTATAATGGTACGCTGAAGCTTAAGATCGCCAAAATCCAAGCTTCAACATCCCTGACTTGGCCAGACGCCTTGCCACTGGCGTTATTGTCAATTAGGTCGGTGCCACACTCTCGAACCGGCCTTACACCCTATGAGATTGTATTTGGACGCCCAATGAATATTTGGGGTCCACCAAGACCTAATGCTGTGTATGATGTACCTTGTGTGATGATGAGTGATTATCTGGCACAGTTAACGGATAACTTGGTTTCTATTCATCAACAGGTCCGAGAGGCGCTCCCTGATCGGTCTACTGGCGAAGGACATGGTCTCCGGCCCGGAGATCATGTGATGATAAAGGTTTTCGACAGATCGAACAGTTTGGAGCCGAGATGGGTCGGACCTGAGCAAGTTCTTCTTGCAACGAGGACGGCAGTGCGAGTCTCGAACAGGAAGAATTGGATCCATTCCTTGCACTGTCGGAAGGTACCGCCCGGATTGGTGGAGTCTGCCGTGCTGACCGATCAACGAGAAGTCCTGGCAGCAGAGACAGGCCGTGCTGCGAGGCCAAACGACACTGAGGAGCTCTTTTCGGACCACTCGACTTCTGGAGGAAGGCGATATCATCTGCGACCAAGGAAGTGAGATCTTCAGTACCGGGACATACTGTCAGAACGGCCCTTGGGTTAGTGAAACGGAGAGCCGATGAGGCAAGGGGGGGGGGATCAGCCCTGCATTAGTGTAGTGACACCCGTCTTGGCCCGCTGGTGAAGAAATCAACCGCTGCCCAAGGGGAAGAGTTCTGACAGACCTTTTAGTTACAGGAAGATATCAGGGTACTGTTTCTTTTTGACATGGAGACGAAGAAAGTCCTTTGTGCGTTGGGGTTCATGCTAACAATAGCTATTGTGGGCATAACAACATGGTTTGTGGAGGAGGTCACACCTGCTCGGAAAACACTTGTGTTGACGACTCCGGTGCCTGCGGAGCACTACTTTTATACATTGCCGTATCAAGAATTGAAGCATCGACAGTCCTACTTGAATAACACTTTCATTCAGATGCTGCATCATACCCACGTTGCTACGAACGCTACGAACTGTTGGATATGTGGGATGATGCCAGCGCATCAGAAGAAAGGAGGTACGCCATTCATACCACTTCCTTTCTCTCATAATGGCTCTTGTAGAGCATGGTACACTTTGTTGTTTGCTACTCGGAAACCGACAGTGGGACGATTGCTTTTCAGACTTAATAAAGAATGTCATCAGGACAGAAATGGATATCCACAAGCAAATGGGACAATTTGGGAATGGGAAGAGTACCGACCGGACAATGAATCCATTCCCTATATCTTCACGAATACCAGAGACACTGTGGGGAAGGAAAAATTCGTGATCCAAGTGGCCCAAGCCCAAGCGGACCTGTGTGTCCAGAGTGTGGGTTTTATCCCTGTTGGTGTCAGTGATTGTATAACAGTATTAAACATTGATGGGCTGAACAACAGCACCTTCCTAGCATCCCATAATACCTATTTTGTATGTGGAAATAAAGGTTATTACCGTTTGCCGGCTGGGTGGTCTGGGGTATGCTATGTATCATTCCTATTACCTCCTGTATTTTTAGCACCCGCGTCATATCATAAGGATTTGAAATTGCTGAATAACGTGACTGTAAATAGATATAAACGTACCTTATCGATTGATGATGTGGATCAAACCGATACTAGCTTGCAACAGTATATTGATTTCAATTTAGGACTGTTTTTCTTTGTTGGAGCTGCTTTGAATAGTAGAAAGATCCGGAGATTAACGAGAGTGGTAGAAGCTGTAACTAATCAGACTGCTGCTGCTCTTGGGAATCTTACGGAAGAATTACAGATAACCAGGATTGTTGCATTACAGAATCGTATGGTATTGGATGTGATGCTAGCTGATCGAGGAGGAGCCTGTAAAATTATTGGAAGCAGCTGCTGTGTGTTTATCCCTGATCATACGCCATCTGTTTATAGCGCTATTAATAAACTGCTTAAAATAGCAGCTGAAATCCACACAGAAAACGGCACTTGGTCCTTTTCTGGATGGTTTTGGGCGTTGGTTACTGCCTGGGGTTGGAAGGTTCTAACTGGTCTCTGTATTATCATAGCAATTCTGTTCTTTCTCTGTATGTGTATTCAATGTGGACCATTGTGCTGTTCCGTATGCATTTCATTCTGCATTCCAGATAAGAAAGCTATTGCCGATGTTGCCCGCCAGAAGGGTCTAGCTAAAGAGGTTAAAGGAATGATGATAATTGACATATACGATGATTATTCTTGGAAGCCGGATGTCTTCAGTAAATGCTGAAAGGGTCGTCTGTTGTAAATTAAAGCAGAATGTGATTAAGCATTTACTGAAAACATTAATGCTTCCCTTTTATCGTGTTCTCTTCACTATGTTGGCCGAAGTCCGGACTCCATTTTGTATCATCACGCTGCCACGTGTTCGCCACGAGGAGAGTCCGACCTCTGTGTTAGTTGCTCTTGTAATCTGCCTAGCAACAGTTTATAAATAGCCCTCTTGTCTATCTGGCGCATGCCCAGACTTGACCACATCTGTTATAATTAGCTCTGCTTGACCATGTGTTTTCGCGGGCTCAAGGAGTGTGTTAGCTCCGCCCATGTATTGATTCAGTATCGAGAATGACCCTAAATGGTAATGTTCTTCGACTTCATGTGCTATCCACCCACTCATGAGCCCCTCTGTTGTGTATAAAAGGGGACTGTGTACGCAAGTTCTTTGTGCTACTCCTTGCAATACTGAAGAGTGTTGTGTGGATTGTAGGACCACCCTTAAGGGTTAATAAACGTTGTTTTTGTACTTTGCAGTTTCCGTGCCAACTTCCTTATAGATTTCGTTACAGAAGAGCGAACCCTTGTCTCTTGCGGGCCTAGCTGGGGCTTGTATTCATCAAAGCTATCCTGGCTGATGAGGGCTGAAAGCCCGAAACCGGCCCAAGGATGCTTGTTTCTAGTCCAGGGAGGACCTTGCCTGGCAGTTCGGGCTGGACTGTTCCCATTGGGCGCAGGGTCAAGACTGATTTGCATACGGCTGGGTCCAAACTGGAATGGCATGGTGAGGAAAAAACGATCGATTTTATCCCAGATTGCTGTACTGGGGTGAATGTATGACATTGTTCTGCATTCTGTCCATCAATTGTTCTTTTTGCATTTGTCACCCCGAGTAGGACGGGAATGCGCAGTCGTGGGTCCTGTGCTCTCCATGCCACTGGAGTCAAGCTATCCTGGCTGATGAGGGCTGAAAGCCCGAAACCAGTCCTAGGGTGCTTGTTTCCAGTCCAGGGAGAACCTGGTATGGCAGTTCGGGCTGGACTGTTCCCATTGGGAGCAGGGTCAAGACTGATTTGCATATGGCTGGGTCCACACTAGAATGGCATGGTGAGCAAACAAACAATGGATTTAGGCCCAGATCTCTGTACTGGGGTGAATGTATGGCATTTCTCTGCATTCTGTCCAACAATTGTTCTTTTTGCACAGCTATACACATTGGACCCCAGACACCAACTCTTTAGTACACTTCTGGAGCTGTGGAGACTCTACCAGGACTGCTGTGCTGCTAAAAGGACTGCCACTCTGCTGGACTGTTGCTCTGTAGGACTCCTGTCCTGCGGTGCTAACCTGCTGTCTGCTGCCCTCTTGCCTGGTGAGAAGGACTGGACCTGCATCTGCACCCAGGACCCCAGAGGCACTCCAGAGGTTGTTGGCTAGCCACCAAACTAGAGCCTTACTGACGGTAGGCTCCAACAACCTTGAACCTGTCACCTGGACTCTGCATCCATGAGTCCTACACTGCCAAGTGGTGCCATCCCAGTCCTAGACTCTTTGAATTGGGCCTGAAGGTGCTCTGCCAGCCCATCTGAGGATAAAGCAGAACTGAAGCATCTCCTGTGCTGTACAGCGCAAACCGAAGCAGAATCAATGCATAGCTTCTGCTGCGAGGATTCTCTCAGCGTTAGGACTCCACTTCGACCTTGCAGCCCGCATTCGAACCGCTGCTTTTCATAGCAAATCTCTCATTGACAGCAGTTTTGATGATGATGCAGGTTCTCGCATCGCAGCTCCACAGCTCCTTGGAACCGATGCATAACCTTGGCTGCGCAATGCATCCTTGATGTGAGACCTCGCAATGCTCCACATCCAGGACTCAAGGTACTCTTGTTCAGGGGGCCTAACAGGGTCCCTGTGGCCGGCCCGCACTCCATTGTGCTTAGCTTGAATTTGTGATTTTGTCCCGGGGCGATCAGATATTCACATTTGTGCTTTTGTACTTTTTGGCGCTATTTAGTCTGAAATCTTTAAATCTGTATGTCTCTGGTTCTACTGATTGGATTTTTGTTGTTTTGGTGTTTCTAAATTGGTGTGGGATTTTTCTTTTATTGTGTTTTCACTTTATTACTGTTGCCACATAATACTTTACACATTCCCTTCTAGTTAATTAAGCAGGAAGGATTTTGTCTTAAGTTAGGATTTTGACTTAAGTTAGGATTTCGTCTTAAGTCTTAAGAGAAAATCCTAACTTAAGACAAAATCATAACTTTACAACTACCAAATGCCTTCTGTGAATACCAAGAGTAGTACGTTTTGGATTTTGTCTCAGATTAGTTCTGTGAATCGGCCCCTTAAAAGTTAGTTTTTCAGGGCCCCTTTAGATGCAGGTGCTTGGCACCCTTCAATTTATGATTGTGTTGTACGGTGTACCGGCGGTATCCACCTCCACTCAGTGATGCTGTACATTGAGATATCATCAGTTATGGCATCTATGATGCCATTGCCATTGGACAGGTCATGAGTGATGTAAAATGTGATGTCATAAACTGTGCATGCTGAGGATACAATTAATAACTAGCTCTTTAAACTGCAACTTTTGATTTTTTTTTCTTTTATTTAAAACAGTATTTTTAACTTACATTATCACCTAACTATAACGTCTCTTTAGCCTGTTATATTTTTCAGTAAATTTCTAGAATTTTTATACCATAAAGTGATATCTTATTGCAAGTAATTAGTCCACAGTTCTCTCCTTACTGTGAACCAACTACCCACTGTAGCACTTTACTCTCTTCGGGTAGGGATGCAGAGCAGTTCAAGACCTCCAGGGGATGTGGTGCGGGCTAGTAATCTACATTCAAATGCAGCACCAACACTCAATAAATTATTGTCCAGTCACTGCTTTTTATTTTAAAAAGAAAAAGTGCATTTATCACACACACTAATAAATACTACACATTAAATTACAAATATGTACATCTTGATACATTTAAATACTTTTAGTGACACTCTCAAAACACACATGTCCTCTAGTGAGTCATGATCCCCATAATAACACCCCCCCTCCATAACTGATGTAACATCACACTATAAAGGGGTGTCGTTTTACATAAGGTATGTCTGCTGGCTTTGGCAAGAGGGCACCACCTCAATATACAAAATAAAGGATTATTGGTGTTGTCAAGGGGTGACTACATCAATATACAAGTCAAGCTTATTGGCTTTGTCAAGGGGTCACCACTTTAATATATGAAGGCAAGCCTATTGGATGTGTCAAGAAACCACTGCCTTAATAAAACAGTAATCACACCTTAGGATCTAACATTGAAACAATTAGAATCCAAAACCATACTCAAAAATATTTATTATGAATAACAACTATTGCAATGTGTGTCAATAAACCTTTAAATAAAGCATTTGTCAGCCTTCTTTTACTCTCTCCATGCCACATAATGCAGTCATAAAACCAACCACAAGGAGTCCCAGCAATCCTCAGCTGAAGAGCAAAAGCTACCATGGTACTCCTTCATTGGTTCTATGAGTCACCACATCAATATATGAAGGCTAGACAACTGGCTTTCTCAAGGGGTCACCACATTAAAATATGAAGGCAAGCCAATTGGTTTTGTCAAGAAATCACTTACTTTATTACAAATAGTAATCCCCTGACTTAATATTAAAGCAAATAAAATCGAAAACCATATTCAAAAACACTACTTCTTAGTAATGGAGATTACAATGTGTGTCAATAAACATTTAAATAAAGCATTTTGATTCAACACAAAATTAAACATGTGCCAGAGTATTTCTTTTACAGCCCTCAGGCCACATAATGTAGTCATAAATCCAATCACAAGGAGTCCCTTGAACCTCAGCTGAAAAACAAAGCACCCACTGTACGCCTTCATTGGCTCTATCAGTCCCATGGGAGTATGCCCTTATGAGAGGTCCAAAAATAAACTAAAATAAAAGCTGTCATTTGATTGACCGCTCATGAAATACTCCTACAAATACAAGCCCACAGCCCTTAAAAGCAGTCTCAAATGAGTTTTATGACCACCATTAGCAGACTTGTGTTAAATAAAGGCAGTTTGGTGTAAATTTAATCGGAGTCCACCATGGACACAGGAAAGACCACGCACATCGTCTATTGATTGTGATGCTGGCGGACCATAGGTTTGGCTATGGCTGTAAATAGTCCATCACTGCCATAGTCAAACCTCGAGATTGGCCCTTACTCCATTGTAGAAATGGCTATATGTTCTCCCGCCCTATCAGGGTGGACAGACATACAGCAATTTTTTCTATTGTCACTCAGGGACAGTAAAATTCTAAGGTGGACAGAGTAATCTACTCCTTGAGCGCTCCCCTGCCAGAGGGACGGAGTAATCTACTCCTTGAGCGGTCCCCCACCAGGAGAACAGAGTAATCTATTCCTTGAGCTGTCCCCCGCCAGGAGGACAGACTAATCTACTCCTTGAGCGGTCACCCACCAGGAGGACAGAGTAATCTACTCCTTAAGCAGTCCCCCACCAGGAGGACAGTGTAATCTACTCCTTGAGCGGTCACCCACCAGGAGGACAGAGTAATCTACTCCTTAAGCAGTCCCCCACCAGGAGGACAGAGTAATCTACTCCTTGAGCGGTATCCCACCAGGAGTACAGACTAATCTACTCCTTGAGCGGTCCCCCACCAGGAGGACAGAGTAATCTACTCCTTGACCAGTCCCCCAGCAGGAGGACAGAGTAATCTACTCCTTGAGCAGTTCCCAGCCAGGAGGACGGAGTAATCTAGTCCTTGAGCGGTCCCCCACCAAGAGGACAGAGTAATCTACTCCTTGAGCGGTCCCTCACCAGGAGGACAGAGTGATCTACTCCATGAGGTCCCCAGAGTAATCTACTCCTTGAGCAGTCCCCCACCAAGAGGACAGAGTAATCTACCCCTTGAGCAGTCCCCCGCCAGGAGGACAGAGTAATCTACTCCTTGAGCAGTCCCCCACCAGGAGGACGGAGTAATCTACTCCGTCCCCCTGATGGAGCACTGGGCCTTCGGCCTGAATTATAATTCAGGACCTTAGTACGTGGTGCACAAACGATCACCAGCTATTCTATATATGGACAAATTAGTGAATGAGTCTGGCACACATTTTTCAATTTTTTGCCTGCCACTGGCTTCCTGTCCTGTTAATAGTTATGGCACTCAAGCACAATTATAGAGTCAGCTTTGAAAGGGCAATCTTGCAACACTCTGCGTTACAAAAATATGTATTCATCAAATTCTAGCCTTGTTCTGCGCGGATTAGGCTGCGTTGGAACTCCTTCAGGTTTAAGCCACCTGTCAAAACAGCAGTTTAATTAGGTTAAGCTGTCTGGCTTTCGGAAAAGGGTTTACTGTATTCCATCGTACCCTGCCACCGAATTAATAATATGGCCAGCTTCCTAGGAGACAGGCTGCGCAGTAGTAAAATTCGTACTAAAGCCACCTTTGCAAAACATGAGGAAAATCGATGCTCAGTGTCTGTGCCTGCGGCATTCACACCGGCACCTCATTATTTGCGGGCTTTTCAGGGGCCTGTACTTCAAATTATGCAAAGAAGGTGAAATAAAATGAAAGCCTCGCCAAAACCCTAAAAGGTCAGCTGTAAACTTTCCACGAAATTAGGAGTTGATAGAGCTTGGAGGGAGGGCTCGCGTGCCTTTCACCTCTAGCTTTTGGTTGTTTTAACCCCTAACGACCCATTTCGGAGAGGGCCGCTGAATTTCAGCGTTTGCGATCGCTATTTGGCTGCTTGCAATGTAGGTAAGTTTAAACCTACTTGCAAAATAAGGAATCGCAAACTTGCGATTCCTTATTTTGCGCAAGCATTTAGAGAATCGCAATTTGCGATTCCCTAAATGCTATGCTGGTAGGCATCGCAAATTGCGATTTTGCCTTAAGGAATCGCAAATTGCCAAAACTTGAAGTTGGTGGTATTTTGCAATTTCATTTCAAAAAGCACTTTTTGGCCTTTTACAAAGTGCCATGTGGCACACATACATGCCCTTAGGGCATGTATGTGCGCCACATGTGCACACATGCACATTTCAGGGGTGCAACAGGGTGTCCTTTTGGAACCCTTGCACCCTTGAAATTGCGCCCGCAATTTGTGAGGGCATCTTGGTGACTCGCAAATTGCGGGCGCAAATCCTATTCATTCCTATGGTCCACGTGGCCCATAGGAATGAATGGGATGGGATTCTTTGATTGCGAATTGCAATTTGCGATTCGCAATTAAGGAGTAATAAGGAATCGCAAATATTTTTGCTTTTCCTACCTACATTCAATTTTGCGAGTCCTTAATAGCGATTTGGTAAAAATCGCTATTAAGGACGCGCAAAATTGAATTTACCTACATCTGGCGGCTAGTCTTGTGTTGTTGTGCATTCCTCTGATCGACGCACAATTGTCAAGTCTTTCTTACGATACCTTGTATAGAATGGATTCTTCCTAGTGCAGACACGATAGCAGAAAGGTTACTTATTATAGCTTTCACCGACCGCAAATGCATTTTGATACATGCGGGAGTGATGGTACATTTTCGTATGAGATTCTCAGTAAAATAGCATCTGAGTTTGAAGCCAGTGAACACGACTACAAGGGGCGGTGAAGTCAATGATTTTCGAAATATATGTACTTGATATGCAGTGTGCATCTTCTTGGTTCATCTTGAGAGCTATTTCTAGGTTAAAGAATACTTTTCTCAAAAATGATCATGCTTTTTCTTTTTTATGCCAAATGTGTAGTGAAGAGCATACATTTACCCACAAGATTGTTGCAGGAACTCACTTAGGTGAACTAAAAGCAAAGCAAGAACGCCAGGCATTCATTTGGAAGCACCCAAAGGGAGTTTAACTGAAGGATCTTAGAGACACGTTTTAAGAGAGCAACATATCTGCTGGGATTCAAACCTATGTTGTGAATGTCTAACACACATCTGCAGAGAGGTGCTATATTCTTGAATATGTACTTTATGTTATTTATTTTATTTGCATTTATTGAGTTTTATATAGTGTGAACATCAACCTCATGGGTATCGGAGCACTGTACATCATGGAGGAGAACAAAAAAGCACAAACAAATGGCCCATTCAGGGACCAAGGAGCTGTACATCAGTAAAAAAGTAAGCACATAGGGGCCGATTCCGATGGCCGTTCGGACAGCTGTCCGTAGCCTTAACGTGCTACCGACACGTGCCCGGAGCCGGTCCGTCCTGTAGAGTAAGTACAATGCGCATAACTGCCAAAAACACAACCGACTCGTAGGCTGTGAATCAAGCCCCATTCTCCGTCCGAGCCACAACTCCTAAAGAGGAACCGAGTCGCCCGGAAGCAGTATCCATAGCAGTTTCCAGCATGATTTCCAGTACTTCCTACGCGCCGGACGGGTCGTCACGCACGGGATGTCACAGCATCCGGAAAACAAGCATATCAGCTACGATTCGCGCCACAAACCAAAACACGGCTACAAGACGGAACAGCTTGCAGCGGGTACGAGACGGAGCAACAAGCAGCGTGTACGACACAAACACATCATGAATCCCATCGCGCAGGTCATACTAGTACTCTACATCTATGACCGGATCAGGGACCGACGCCGACAGCGCAGACAGTAAGTCAGATACCTACAACCCAAACAAGCGACACGTACCCGCAAAATGGCACACACACAGGGGATCCCCATCCTGGCCACTAACAACAGCCCACCATAGGGCTTGCATGGCCAGCACCACTAACACCCCACCCATAGGGGACCTGTTGCCCATCACCCCTGCCACCCCACTCACAGGGGACCTGTTGCCCATCACCCCTGCCACCCCCACTCACAGGGCTTATGTTGTCCATCACTCCTGCCACCCCCACTCACAGGGGACCTGTTGCCCATCACCCCTGCCACCCCCACTCACAGGGCTTATGTTGCCCATTGAAGAACCAGAACCAATTGGACCTGGCGGCGCAGGGTACAGCTTAATCTCCTGGGTTCTCCTGCTTAGCTACACAGAGACACGGGGACACTCTGTCGGCGTAAGAGATCAGATTTTACAGATTTTATTAGCTGCAGCTAGTACAGTTGTCCTAGAAGTACACACGGTATGTTCTCAGGAGACTGCCACTTCACTCCGTGGCGCACAATCCTATATAGTACATAGGTGAAATATACATTAACTAAGAACACACCTAAAACATATAAAAGGAGCCAATAAGAATAGTTGGAAAATAGAATAGAGCCAATAGGAAAAGTTGGAAAACAAAGTATCGAGTAACTCGAAGAAGCCTCTCCTCCAACTGTGTTTGCCACCCCTCCCACAGGTTACGGTATTAACCAGGTCTGTAACTGAATTGCAGGTGGCGAGATACGTTTGTGTGTTTTGGAGGGCAGTTGTGAAACAAGAGAATATGAGCAGAGGACAGCGAAGGCCAGACGATAAGATTAAGTCAGAAGAGAATAGTGTGAACCAACAGATAGTAGAGACATAGTAGAGAGATAGTAGAGGCGCAGCGGGCGCGACGAAGGCGCGCCGAAGTTGCGCCTAAGTTAAGCCCGTCTGCGCCCGCCCGCGACGGGCCGGGACCAGGGGCCACCCACTCTGCCTCTCGCCTGGTTTACACTGCTGCCCAACTTACTGCACTATCTGCCTTCCCCTCTCCTGCCCCTCTCCCCCTTCATCACCTACATTCACTTGGCATTCTCTCCTCTCCTTTACTGCGCCCGACTCTTGTTTCTCTCGATTCCCTTCCTCTCCCCCCTGTTTCCCTTCCGGTTATTCATTCCCCTCCGGCCCCCACGGTTGGCTCTGCCTACCTACTCAACACCCGGTCCGCAGTTAAACATCAGACAGCACTTTTCAATCTTCTAACCACTGATTTTCCAGACTTTTTATTTCTGACCGAAACCTGGTTCTCTTCTGATTCTCTCCCTGACCTGCTAGCCATCCTCCCTGACACCTACTACGCTCTCCGAGCTGACCGCCCGGATGGCAAGGTTGGCGGGGGGGTGGCGATGATTGTTCGGTCGTCATTTCAATTTCAGCTCCTCCCCTACCCCCTCATTCCTAACGTGGACTACCTGGTGGCTCGTTCCCTCAACCTTCCTTCCCCCCTTACTGTGGTCCTTGTCTATCGCCCCCCTCAATCGATGCCTTCCTTCGTAGCTTCCATCCAGGAGTTGCTGGCCACTCTTGTGGTCAACAACTCCTCTGTGCTCCTTCTTGGCGATTTTAACTTCTGGCCAGGAGACCCCAAGGAAGACTCTTCTTCAAAAGACTTTTCTGTCACCCTGCAATGTCTTAATCTTACCTCTTATGTCACAGCCCCGACCCACGTGCATGGTCACATACTTGACCAAATCTGGTCGTCTTGCCCTCTTGCTTCACCTCCTTCCATCTCTCCCTGTGTCTGGTCTGATCACTCTATTATTTCTTTCTCTGTTCACTTAGGTATGGCTGTCAAACCCTCTCCCCCAAAAAACCTTCTAGCACGCAACTGGAACCAAACCGACCTTGATTCCCTTTCACTCTCTTTGGTATCCTCTGCTCCTGATCTCACTTGTCTACCCCTCGAATCTCAGGCCAAAGCCATAAGTACATGGCTTGCTGCTTCGTGTGACCGTGTGGCCCCGCTTAAAAAGATCAAAGCGGCTCGCCCATACGACGCGCACAAATGGTTCTCCACTGAGCTCAAGGCACTAAAACTTGATCTCAGACGGGCGGAACGCCTTTGGAGACGTCAGTATTCCCCTCCTCTGCGAGCTCAGTACAGACAACTCCTTACCAATTATAAAAAAGCAGTTCTTAAGGCCAAAACCTCTTATTTCACGGAGAGAGTATTGCTCTCCGTGAATAAATCTCGTGAAATTTTCTCTTTGGTTCGCAATCTTGCTACTTCTGACCGCTCCACCCCCAGCTTGGTTCCCTCCCAATCCCTCTGTCTGTCACTTAACAACTTTTTTATTGACAAGATTGCGAAAATCAAAGCTGACATTCCCACTGTGCCTCAGCCTACCCTCACCAGCCCTGCTCCCCTCCCCTCTTCTGTCTTCGACACTTTTCCCCCTATCTCCCTTGATCTGTTTCACAACTATCTGTCTAAAGTTAAATCTGGCTCTCCTTTGGACGGTGTTCCTGCACGGATCCTCAAAATCCTCTTCACTAATTGTCCTGGCCCCCCTCTCTCTTTTCTCAACTCCTCACTGGCTTCCGGTGCTGTCCCCTCTTCCTTTAAATCTGCTGTTGTCCTCCCTATTCTCAAAAAACCTGGTCTAGATCCTTCCCTCCCAGCCAATTTTCGTCCCATTTCCCTTCTTCCCTACTTGGGTAAGATCCTAGAGACCCACGTCACCTCCTGCCTCTCCTCATACATTGAGGACAATGGCCTTCTAGCTTCCCACCAGGCGGGCTTCCGCCCTGGCCATTCTACAGAGGCGGTTGTCCTAGCGGTCTTGGACGAACTTAAGGGCAAGGCTGATGTTAACCTTCCCCAAGCCTTGGTGCTTCTCGACTTGTCCGCTGCGTTTGACACGGTCGACCACTCCATTCTTCTCGACCGTGTCTGCGCAGCGGGCATTCGGGGCGCAGCCCTCTCTTGGCTAGCATCCTTTCTTCAGGATAGGCATCAGGCTGTTCATCTCTCTGACTTCTCTGCCCCTTCCTGCTCGGTCACCTGCGGTGTTCCTCAGGGCTCTTCTCTTTCCCCTCTCCTCTTTAATCTGTACATCTGTCCCCTTGTTTCTTCTCTTCTCAAGCAGGGGGTCTCTGTATATAATTACGCTGATGACCTCCAGCTTGTCTTTGATCTGTCTTCCTCCCCTGATTCTATTCCCAAGTTCAGTTCCACTCTTATCTTTATCTCGGAGTGGATGAGCGCCAACCATCTTAAGCTCAACCCCGATAAGACGGAACTTGTCCTCACGGGTGGTCCCTCTAACCCTTGGTCCCCGGCACACTGGCCCCCCTCTTTTGGCCCCCCCCCCACGCCCTCTCCCTCTGTTCGCACCCTTGGTATCAAAGTCAGCTCTGACTTAACTATGCACAGCCAGATCAGCTCTGTGGTGTCTTCATGTTTCCTCTCCCTTCGTCTCATCCGGAAAATATCACGCTTTTTCTCCATCGACGCACTCAAATCCATAGTCTTGGCTTTAGTCATCTCACGCCTCGACTATGGCAATGGCCTGTACGTGGGTATCCCCTCCCACGAATCCCGACGTTTACAGGCCATTCAAAACCAGGCTGCCCGTCTCATTCTTTCCCTTCCTAAATCCTCTCACATTACCCCGGTTTTGAAATCCCTTCACTGGCTCCCCATCTGCTTCAGATCCCTTTTCAAACTTGCTTGCTTTGCCTTTCGCGCCCACTCCCGTTCTGCCCCTGCCTACATCACCTCACTCATTTCTTCCTATGCTCCCAGCCGTACTCTTCGTTCTTCCTCTCTCTCCCTTCTTCACATTCCCCGTTTCCGCAAATCCAGATCCGGGGGCACTCGCCTTTCCGTCTTGGCTCCCCAGTTCTGGAATAGTCTCCCACTTCACCTTCGCTCCATTCCTATTTTTAGCCACTTTCGTAAAGCTTTAAAAACTTTTCTTTTCTCTTTGGCTTTTCCCTCTTAGGCCCCCTGTGTCTCCCTCTGTGAGTTCTGACCCAGGTCCCCCCAGCGCCAGGAAGCCGCTTGGCAGCAGTGCGCTTTATTAAATATTGTTTTCATTTCATTTCATTTCATTTCATTTCATTTCATTCAGACAGGGATTAGAAAAACCAGACAGGGATTAGCGTACTCGGCCAGTCTCTAACACCAGCTTTTGTAAACAGAGGCAAGAGGCTACTTCGACACAATATTGCAGGAAAAGCAGAAAAGACTTCGATCGTCGTGTTGCCTGAGTGAGGGCAACACAAAATGGCGGCGGAGCACAAAATGGCGGGTTGATACGATCACGATCGAAAATCGAAGTTCCTCAGACCCTCCTTTTGCCAGAACTCAGGCAAGATATACAGACTCACATTAATCTGAGTCAATGTCGATGGCCATGAGGTCATTGAGCTGTTGCTGTAGCATCATTCTGATATTCTCTGTTCTTTGTGACTTGGGTTTAGGGATGCACATAGTAGCACAAAGGTCACAGATGGCGAGGCCACAGTGCATACAAAGGCAACAAGAGAAAATGATGGATAAGACTATTCCAAGGAACGTCAATATCTTCCAACCCCATTTAGACAGTAGTCCCCAAAACCACTCCAATAATGACCAATCTCCTTCGTCCTGATGAATCGACTCAGGGATTATATGTAACTTAGAGATAGCTTGGTATACTGTCGGAGCGTCATTAGGTATGAAAATACAGCAACTTGACCCGATCAATTTGCACACTCCACCACGATCCGCACGAACAAAGTCTAAGGCAACTCGATTTTGTAAAGTCATAAGACGATCCGCCTGTAGTTCTGCCGTGATATTACTCAAGGCTCCTACAGTGATGTCTATGGTGGTTTCTACGACACGAACCAATTGCCTTATATTTCTGCTGTTGGCCATTGGACCCCAAAAAGGAAGAAATCCTTTGAGGAAACCTCCTCCCTCTTGTCCTGCTGTGTCTTTGGAATCAATAATTCCTCTGCCATATCTGTTTCGATGATGATTTGCAGAAGTGGTGTATGTAGGGGGAAGAAGGAAAGCTATATACAGGTACCAGAAAAACCAGTTGGCAACCACGTGTAAGCCCTATCGTGGCAGATAAAATACGTGCCTTGAGATGGTATTAGAGGCGGCGAGTTCTGAGAGGAGTAGACATATGTGTGGGACCAGCTGTTTCTTTGTACGATGTCAGTAGACTGACCATTTATTTGTAGACAGAAATTGCCCTGATGTGGTATAGTCCAAATCGGTGGAGATTTTCCTTGTTTAACCTTATCACTAAGGCTAGTGACATAATGGGTGATGTTCCAGTTAGTGTACGCTTTTCTTTCATCAACGGAGATCTTACTATTTTCCATGATTTTAGCCATAACTACCATTCCCTTTATCAATGAACTGTGACTAAAATCCGGACCACCAATATATGAACTAACGGATCGTCTGAATTTGCTTTGATAGGCATTGGAGAAGATAACAAAATAAGCCCAAGCAGAACCCTCATAAGAGAACGGAAGAACTAAATACGGCATCCCTTTTCCTGCGGTATGTGGCATAAGTCCACACATCCAACAGTCAGTTGTACTGATCACTAATTGGTGTTGATGTAACAACTGGACAAATGAGTTATTGTGATATTCAGTTCTTCTTATGAGTTCATGTTGAGGAAGTGTATGAAATAGATGTGGAGAGACAGTTGAAGAAGACGAGGAGGTAGAAGGAGAGACAACTTTTCGCTGAAGAGCAATAACAATCCAATTGATACACGCCAAAAGAATACACAATAATATAATAATACATAAAGCTATACCACAACGACTGTACATTGATTTGTAATGTTTTTCCTTCATCTTATCCTTTCTCTCTTTTTCGCCTAATGTAGTCTCCATCTTTCTAAGTGGATGCTCACGGCAATCTTCCTCAATCACTTAATTATGATTATCTGCCGTCCTATGACACTGCAAGTCCTGCAGGCCTATTGCCACTACTCAGGTCACAATTAAGACTCCTACCGTGACCTTGCAACCAGGATAGAATACTACATAGGAGAGAAAAAAAATATATTAAGTGTTCTTTAGTCTAGGTCTTAGGTTATAGTGTTCTTTATCAGGTACAGTTTGGTCTCGGAACAATGTTCGCGGATTTGTCGTATTCAAGCGACGATGTGGTGTTATTGCGTCTTGAAGAATGTCGTCGTCCTCTTTCTTGGACAATGTTCCATTCAGGCGTGCATCACTAAAAGGTACAAATCGTGGAACCTTTTCGCTCTCAGAGTCTCTAATGCCCTTACGTACCCACTGATCAAACGGAAGAGGCAAAGGCACTTTCTTGCAACGCACGCCGTGAATCCAATTTTTCTTTCCTTCGACTTTCACTGCTGTTCTCGTCGTAAGCAAAACCATTCGGGGCTCCCTCCACCTGGGCTCCAACTTTTTCGTCCTTTGGAAATTCTTTATGCAAACCCAGTCACCTGGCTGGATGGAATGACCTGGGTCTGTGGAAACCTCCGGCAAAGCACTCTGAACCTGTTGATGGAGAACACGCAATTTAGTCGTAAGGTCATGCAAGTAATCAATTAACATTGGATATGGTAAGTCTGAGTATTTCTTAGGGCGAGGGACTTCCCATACATTAGCTGGGCGTCCAAAAACCGCTTCGTAAGGGCTAAGTCCCAAACGAGAATGTACTGCTGTTCTGGTGGACAGAAGAGCCAATGGTAAAGCATCGGGCCAACTAAGTCCTGTACTAGCCTGCACTTTCGCTAGTTTGAGCTTTAGTGTACCGTTGTAACATTCTACTAAACCCGCTGACTGTGGATGATTTGCCGCATGGAACTTTTGCTTGATACCAAGACCCGCACAAACTTTTTGCATGACTTGGCCCACAAATTCGCTCCCATTGTCACTCCAGACAATGCGCGGCAAACCAAACCTGGGGAAAAATTCTTTTAGTAGAACTTTGGCTGTGGATAAGGCTGTATTGTCTTTTACAGGGTATGCTTCTATCCACCTAGAAAAGGCGCATACTACCACCAGAACATATTTGAGGTTGTTGCATCGTTCCATATGAATGTAATCGATCTGCAACACCTCAAATGGATATGTCGGAGGAGCAAAGTGACCTGCCGGAGTTGGGGTTCCCTTTCCTGGATTGTACATCAAACAAACAATACAATGTTTCACTACATTGTCTGCACACTTTGGGATTCCTTCATTTTGCCATACTGGAGCCAGAAGCTTGCATATACCCTTTGCACTTAAGTGGGCTGGACCATGCACCATAGTGACTACTGGCAGTACATAGGCATCTGGTAACTGCCAACGTTGGTGCTCAGACAATTCCACCCAACATCCCATCTCATCCAACATTCCTGTACTTTCTTTCCACTTGCTCAATTCTTTCTCTGTGGCCTCTTTCTGAATCGACCTTATGCTTTCTACTGTATTCTCATACATTCCTCTCTCTCTAACCCAATTCGCAGGACCCGCAACATACATTCGATTTGTAGCATCTCTCGCTGTCTTTTTCGCTACTTCATCTGCAAATGCATTTCCTCGACCAACATCATCTGTAATCTTTTTGTGTGCACTACACTTCACAATTGCTATCTGAGCAGGTAAAGAAAGTGACTCAAGAAGATCAGTCACCAACTGACCATGTTGTATTTTAGTGCCATGTGAAGTAAGGAATCCCCTCTCTTTCCAAAGATGCCCAAAATTGAACGCTACACCACACGCATACTGACTGTCAGTGTACACATTCACTCTTTTTCCTTTTGACAACACACATGCTCTTGTCAATGCTATCAGTTCTGCTGCTTGAGCTGAATTGTGTCTGATACGTGCTGTTTCCACGACTGTATGTAAAGTAGTAACAGCATAGGCTGAAACTGTATTTCCATTAGGAAGCTTGAAACAAGAACCATCCACCCATAGAATTCCATCCGGATTTTCTAGCGGCGTATCTTTCAAGTCAATTCTTCCTTTTGGCTCTTACTCAGTACGGAGGAAACAATCATGTTGTTCTTGAACACCTTTCTCTACTGGAAGAGGCAACAAAGTAGCTGGATTTAAAGTGTTACATCATTTGATGTGCACGTGACTAGCCAAAAGCGTCAACTCATATCCAGACAAACGAGCACTCGTAAGATGTTGTGTTTTCGTCCTATTTAATAAAGCATCCACTGCATGCGGCACCATAACAATAAGTGTGTTATCTAGCACTACTCCAGCAGACTGTCGAATAGAAATTGCTGCTGCTGCTGTCGCTCTAAGACAACTAAGCAATGCTTTGGCTACTGGATCTAACGTAGCCGAAAAATATGCACATGGTCGCTGTTTGTCTCCAAAACGCTGCGTTAAAACTGACAACACAAAACCCTCTCTTTCATGAACGTAGAGCGTGAAAGGCTTACTGTAATCGGGAGTACCCAATACAGGAGCAGAACACAGAGCAGCACGTAAGTCAGTGAAACTCTTCTGACATTCGTCAGTCCATGGAAGGGGCTGAGGTGTATCTTTCAAAGTGAGTGCCAACAGAGGTTTGGCTAACAAAGAAAGGTTCGGAATCCACTGCCTACAATAAGAAGTGATACCCAGAAAAGCACGTACCTCCCTTTGTGTGGATGGCACAGACATTTGCGCAATCGCCTGAATTCGTTCTGGGGTTAATCGTCGTCCCTCCTTTGATAGGAGATGACCCAAGTAGGTAACTGTTGGACCTAACGTCCTAGGGTTGCTTGGCTCGAGTGGGAAGGCCTTTACCCGATAACATGTTGTGCTTGCATCACACTCATTTCACACTCCAGCGCACCACCACTAAAAATGACGCTACACCAAAAAGTTAGAAAAGGTAGAAAAGCTTTATCTTTCCTTATTTCTTGTTTCTCTTTTCTCTCTAATCAAATCAATCAGTGTTTGCTTATAACTCATTAGGGTCAAAACATTCCATTGTTACTAGATTGACAGTACAGCAATATCACTAACGTTGTAAATGAAGTCATTAATCATAGCGCTGCCCATAGCAAATACTTAGCACTTTGAATAGAGTCAATAAATATTATGCTGCACATAGCACTGACATTGCTTTAAATAAGGTCAATAAATATTATGCCGCACATAGCACTGACATTGCTTTAAATAAGGTCAATAAATATTATGCCGCACATAGCGTTGACATTGCTTTAGATAAGGTCAATAAATATTATGCCGCACATAGCGTTGACATTGCTTTAGATAAGGTCAATCAATATTAGGCCGCACATATCGTTGTCATTGCTTTGGATAAGGTCAATAAATATTAGGCCGCACATATCGTTGACATTGCGCTGCAAATATAGTCAATAAGTCAAGGCCGCACATAGCACTGCCCCCGGCATTAAATGAGGCCTTATTTCAGATCCAGAGGTCAGGGGTCGCAACACTGCATCTGCGGATTGACTGAGACTTATTTCAGCCTGGCGGAGGACTTCATATTCCACACAATGTATTGGGCAGACCGTAGCAGGGTTGGCCAGCTCGCCCCTATCTCCCACCAAACCCTTCCCTTTTCCAGTACCTGCCCAGCAGACTTGATGAAGGGTGTTCTTTTTTCCCCTCCCTCCCCAGGGGAGGGGCGGCTCTGGGCCTCACTGGAGTCTCCCGCCCTCCGCTGGGGGTTACCTTATTCTTCGGCCAGTCATAGGCTCTTACGCGAGTTCCTTGGCCTCCCGGCGATGTCCGGGCCGAGGGCCTTTCTACACTGTTGCAGTTCGGCTGAAGGGAGGGTTGAGGTGCAGAGGTCCGCTCCTTCACTCGTCCCGGGTTCGCGCCCGCAGGCGCCTAAGGCAGCGCGACCTGCGAGGTCACGGCCCGGTCAGCAACTCACGCAGCGGCGGGGGCGGCGTCTCGCAGTCCGCCCCCGTCACGTGATCCGAGTACCAGAACCTCTGGCCTAGCGCGGCCCACAGGAAACCTTGGCGGCGCTCTCTCTCCTCACAGAGGGCCGCGTTTCAAACTACAATGGCAGCGGTGGGGCCCCAGTCCTCCTTACAAGCCCCTGGTGACAGGAGGGATGATCCTACGGACCTCGGGCCGCAGCGGTAAGTGTTTCCTTATGGAAGCTCCAGCGGGGGTGGCCCAAGTTAAGGGGGTGATCTGCAGCTCAGGGGCAATCAACCCGGACAGCCAGTTTTCCTGGGTCTGTGGCGCTGGTCACATTTCTACCTAGTCCAGAACAGCTGCCAGTTACAAGATCTGGGGTACTCCAGGGCTCTAGGCAGCAGCAGGGATATAGAGCAATTGGGCCAGTGATGGTAACTCCCTACCCCTATTCCCTTCAGAAGTCCTGGCTAGGCAAATAGCCCATAAGGTTGGCTTGTTCCTCAAGGTCAGAGGCAAAAGGCAGGGTTAGGTCACAAGGTAGAGGGCAGTTTCACCCGAGGGGGGGAAAAAGCAGGCCCTAAGTACAGTCAATTCCCCCCTCTAGCGCACCCACCTCCCCACTCATGTGCCTGGCTCCTGACTACCTCACCTCACACCTACTACCTAAAATGGCCGCTGCCCCTCACCTCTATATATAGCCTGGGCCCTGACTAGCCAGAGTGACCCAGAAGGTTCTGGAACTCCTCATGACAGCCTATGGCCCAGGTTCTGAGGTGACAGTTTAGGCCACCATTTTGTAGAGGAGACCTCATCCACCCTCCATTTTAGAGAAGCACCTTGCGCCTCACCCTCAATTAGTGAAAATGGGCACCCAGGGCCTCTACGTCAACAACAAAATGTGACTAGTAGACAGTAAAAATTAGAGGGTAAAGGAAAAAAAATGAGGAGGGAACAGCCAAAGGACTGGCAGGTCTAATAGTAACCTCTCGACGAACATATTGTAGTTTAGAAGGTGAAACCTTGTGATTCAGATCAAACAAATGACGTAACAATGCAACAGTCACATTTTTGCAACTATCCTCTGAATCAGCAGCGATTAACAAGTCATCCATGTATTGTATAAGAGCAGCACCAGACGGCAAATGAAAAGCATCAAGATGACATTTTAAAGCTTGGCTGTAAATAGAGGGACTTTCACAATAGCCCTGAGGTGCGCGCTTAAACCGGAAGCTTCGGCCTCCAAGAGAGAAGCCAAAAATATCCCTACTCTCTTCTGCAATGGGAATACTAAAGAAGGCATTCCTTAGATCGATAACAGAAAACCAAGTCGCTGTGGAAGGTATCATTGTTAGCGCAGTGATATCTGGGACAAAGGGAAACTGTGGTACAACAATTTTGTTTACCTCCCGGAGATCAATTACGAAACGATATACAGGAGGCTGAGAAGGATCAGTGCGTTTAAGAACAGGAAGAATAGGACTATTGCATATGTTACCTCTCGTTTCCTCAACCACACCCTTCTGAATCAAATCATGAATGATTTCCAAAAGCGCTCTTTCACCTTCAGTAGAAATTCTATATTGCGGAATACGTGGCAATTCAACATTAGGCTTAAGAGTGACAACATAAGGTGGAATCTCAAGACAACCCACATCGTTCGGACCCGTGGCCCAAAGCGTTGCCGGGAGAGAAAGCAATTCAGGTGGAAACTGATCTTTGGACAAATACATTGGAGAAGTCAGTTTCTGTCCTAAAGTAAGATGTACACCAGAAGGAGAACAATATATCGTAGCATGCATTCTTTTCAATAAGTCCAAACCCAATAGATTTTCACCGCAACCATTCGTCACAAGAAGCGGAGCTTCCAAATCAAAAGGGCCAACTGAAATAGGCAAAGGGCAAGAAACCGGATTACGAACAGGGACGCCAGAAAATCCTACAGAAACATTCGTTAAGCCAGACAAAGGTGCCCCAGGGAGTTTGAAATGAATGATAGAACTTCTCATCGCACCAGTATCTAGGAGAAATGGCTCTGAAATACCCATTGTAGTGACATTAACATAAGGTTCATTCTGATCTACTGGAATTGACACAACTCCCTTACTTTGTCCAAGGCTGTCCTAGTTAGCATGAAGACTTTCATTCTCGCCTTCAACATAACAATCCTCATTGTAATACTGTGTAGACCTAACATTTTGCTGATCAAAATAATTCACGGAAATAGAAAGAGGAAGGGAACGCTGTTCTTGAGTCGACATACCTCGACCTCTTCCTCTGTTTGCTGACTGGAGGCCACCACGACCTCATGGAGCAGATAGTGTCCCATTGCGCTGCAATAAAATCGGACAACTATTCTTAAAATGACCTTCCTCTCTACAATAGGCACATTGATTAGGTCCTAACAAAGGTCGCGGAATATATGGCTCAGTTTTTTGATACAACCTCTGAAACTGCGGAGGCTGTTGAAACTGAGGCTGAACATAGTGAGGAGGATAAGCCTGTTGCAAGAGAACCTTCGTTTTTAATTCTTTTGTCTTTTTCTCTTGCTTTTCTCTTTCTTCTTTATCTCTATTCTCATAATATTGTGCAGTAGCCAATATCTGGGCAGAAGAAGAAACAGCCCATGAACTTTCAGAATCTTTCAATTTGTGTGACAACTCGGGAAGCAAATTAAATACAAATTTGTCCACAAATAATCGCTGACCACCCTCTGTAGCCATATCTTGACCACTGTGATCGATGAATGTCTCCTCAAAGCGAGTAAAGAAATCGGAGACACTTTCATCTTTCTTTTGTTTGCATGCCGCTAATTTATCCCAGTTAACTCTTAAGGCAGGCATCATCATTTTCATTAATGTAATAATCCTACCGGGGAGTTCCGAGATCAAAGCTTCAGGTTTGGCACCACTTGAGCTGCATCTGCGGCAATTATAGCTGCCCAATCACCACCTAATGCTTGAACATGATCTTCTCTCCGAATCTTAGCCCATAAAGCTTGTGGAACTACATTCCCCATTAACGTGTCGATATCAGCTAGATTCATGATGCAAGCATCAACCGTCTGTGATAATTCTTTATAATAACCCGCAGGGTTTTTACGAGGATCCGGTAGAGTCTGTTTAAGTGCTAACACTTCAGATCTCTTCCAGGGGACATGTACCCATATACGCTGGAAATGAGCAGGAATAGCTGGATTATTACCTTGAGCCGCAACTTCTTCCTTCCAAACTGGAGGAACCTCTCTCATGGGATAATGTTTCAGTGTCAGTCTAACCGACGAATTGGAATCAAGGCAAGTCTGGGAGGACAACAAGGTTCTAAAGGGAATAAGTGTCCTTACAGCGTTTTCAACCTTAGGACCCACAACAAGTCCTTTATCAAAGTCAGTCTGAACATCTAACAGACCCTTTGGAACCGAACTCAAATTCACATCCTCCCATTCTTTAATGAGAGTGTCGCACATAATATTAAAAACATATCTTTGCGTAGGCACATTCCATTGTGAGAAGGTAGACATAATATCGGGCACACTATACTGTGGACCCCTCTTGATCCATTTACGTGCGAGAGAGTCCAACCTTTCTCGTTCTTCAGAATCTGGGAACTGACTACGAGACTGTCTTCGAGCAAAAGCCGGAGACACATTTAAAGCTTCAAAGAAAGGAGATAAAATACCAGTGACAGTGTCCGTGAGTCGCTTATGCATAGACGGAGAATTAGATATAAGTATAGGGGACAAGGTATTAGGCGAACTAACAGAAGGAGAATCAGTAATTGCAGAAGGGGCAGAAGGCAAAGGAGATCGAAGTTCAGGAGATGAGGGCAAAGAAGTTGAAGTTAAAGGCAAAACTGGTAGAGGCGGTAATACTGAAAGGGGCAAAGGCGGAAGAGCCGGAACAGGCGGAGGTACTGCTGGCGGCTGAACAGGCTGTAACAACTGAGGTGCATTAGCACCTTGTACATAGGGTGGAAGCAATCTCAATAAATGGGACATTAGGGGATCTTCTTCTAAATCTTTCTTGTTATCGGAAGGGGAAACAGGCAATACCGGATAGCATTTATCTATCGCCATACGATGCTGTCTTTCTGAAATTTCCATCGTATTATTAATTTCATCATCTTTGAATTGTTAGGCAGCCTGTATAATTGTCATACCCTGTGCTTTCCTATCTCGTTTTGCTTGCTTAATTTCTCTCTGTTTGGCTTCCTTACGCCAAAGGCGGAAAGAGTCAAACATTGCCGGCCGGGCTTTTCTTTTGAATAAAACTGCTTCCAAATTATCTAGCACATCAGAATCGAAACTACCATTTTCTGGCCATTTTAAAACACCATCTTTCTTCATGTATCGGGTCCATGTCTCGTTAAAGGCAAGGGGGCCAACACCATATTTTGAATAGAGCTCATATGTGGGAGTTCCAACCGAAGGAATCGGACAAGAGTCCTCAAGCCGGGAATCCCTATTACAACCAAAGCAACAAAGTTTTCCAAACGTAGTCAGACCAGGCATCTCGCGATTTCACCTGACTGTTCACAAACATCAAGGGGGTAAAACTCAGTTTACGCAGCACAAATGCACTTACTTCTCGGCTTCGGCTATTGCAATAGTCGAATCTAAGGACCAAAGAAACTATGGAACAAAGAACCAAAGGACAAAAATTGTGAGATCGACCCACCAAATACTTAACTAAGGACGTCTTCTTACGCCAACAGAGGCCCGTCTATCGTCTTGCCTTACCATACATCATCAAAGGAAGGGCCAAAGCAGGGCGGTAGTCAGGGCAGCAGTCGTCAGTAGCCGTCAGGAAGGAGTAACCGCGCTGAAAAAGACCTTCGGACCACTTTCGACATACAGGGGTCGCTTGACGTGGCTCGCGATTCCTCCAGAATTTTCTTGCGGGGTTCCTCACGACCTTCAGGCAGAACCACTACCACTGAAGCCGCCCCACGTTGGGCGCCATTTGAAGAACCAGAACCAATTTGACCTGGCGGCGCAGGGTACGCCTTAATCTCCTGGGTTCTCCTGCTTAGCTACACAGAGACACAGGGACACTCTGTCAGCGTAAGAGATCAGATTTTATTAGCTGCAGCTAGTACAGTTGTCCTAGAAGTACACACGGTATGTTCTCAGGAGACTGCCACTTCACTCCGTGGCGCACAATCTTATATAGTACATAGGTGAAATATACATTAACTAAGAACACACCTAAAACATATAAAAGGAGCCAATAAGAATAGTTGGAAAATAGAATAGAGCCAATAGGATAAGTTGGAAAACAAAGTATCGAGTAACTCGAAGAAGCCTCTCCTCCAACTGTGTTTGCCACCCCTCCCACAGGTTACGGTATTAACCAGGTCTGTAACTGACTTGCAGGTGGCGAGATACGGCTGTGTGTTTTGGAGGGCAGTTGTGAAACAAGAGAATATGAGCAGAGGACAGCGAAGGCCAGACGATAAGATTAAGTCAGAAGAGAATAGCGTGAACCAACAGATAGTAGAGACAGGGATTAGAAAAACCAGACAGGGATTAGTGTACTCGGCCAGTCTCTAACACCAGCTTTTGTAAACAGAGGCATAAGGCTACTTCGACACAATATTGCCGGAAAAGCAGAAAAGACTTTGATCGTCGTGCTGCCTGAGTGAGGGCAACACAAAATGGCGCCGGAGCACAAAATGGCGGGTCGATACGATCACGATCGAAAATCGAAGTTCCTCACCCATCACCCCTGCCACCCCCACTCACAGGGGACCTGTTTCCCATCACCCCTGCCAACCCCACTCACAGGGGACCTGTTGCCCATCACCCCTGCCACCCCCACTCACAGGGCTTATGTTGCCCATCACCCCTGCCACACCCACTCACAGGGGACCTGTTGCCCATCAACCCTGCCACCCCCACTCACGGGGGACCTGTTGCCCATCACCCCTGCCACCCCCACTCACAGGGCTTATGTTGCCCATCACCCCTGCCATCCCCACTCACAGGGGACCTGTTGCCCATCACCCCTGCCACCCCCACTCACAGGGGACCTGTTGCCCACCACCCCTGCCACCCCCACTCATAGGGGACCTGTTGCCCATCACCCCTGCCACCCCCACTCACAGGACATATGTTGCCCATCACTCCTGCCACCCCCACTCACAGGGGACCTGTTGCCCATCACCCCTGCCACCCCCACTCACAGGGCTTATGTTGCCCATTACCCCTGCACCCCACTCACAGGGGACCTGTTGCCTATAACCCCTGCCACCCCCACTCACAGGGCTTATGTTGCCCATCACCCCTGCCACCCCCACTCACAGGGCTTATGTTGCCCATCACCCCTGCCACCCACACCCATAGGGGACCTGTTGCCCTTCACTACTGCCACCCCACCCATAGGGACTATGTTGCCCATCACCCCTGCCACCCCCAGTCATAGTGCTTATGTTGCCCATCATCCCTGCCATCTCCACCCATAGTGCTTATGTTGACCATCACTACTGCCACCCCCAGCCATAGGATGGGTGATGCGCAACACATCCAGCGTACGCACACATCAGGTATGTACGCAAAAACCATCTCCCATAACATCATGACAACAGTGGGTAGTCTGTGACAAATGACCACAACAGTGATTATGGCTACGAGTATACAATGTAAGTAACAGCACATGTGTGACCAACACATGAGTGTGACATACACAAGGCAAGCATCACCATAGCACTTTGGCAATGTAAAACGAATACCCCTCACTGTGTAGAACTAAAGTTAAGTGGGGGCTCACAAAATGCAGCAGATGTGGAGCATTGTGGTGATGGGGACCAAACCCCCCTCATCACAGTGACCAAAAGGTAAGTGTCATCATGGTCAAAGCTGCAAATAACAAACAGCATGTATGATCCATGCTCCCAACACATCAAACACTTCTGGGGCAAACTAGTGGTTGTGTCCCATACACACAGAGATGTGGTGAGGCTAACAGTGCTGTGAAAATATAACACTCTCGGCCATGTGCAGACAAGCACCACACATGGGGGCTGACAATGCATACAGCGTACAATGACACAACAGCAGAAGTGACCATCACCAAGCATGTACACTTCTCGAAAATAGACACACCAATCAAAACAACATGTGTAGACTGTAGGTGTCAGCTCACAAACTCACATTCCATGCCAACAATGGCACCCAACAACCAGGATGAATGTGCACAATGATGTGAAATGACTCACAGGGACAGCATGCAAAATCTCAGAAACAGCACCCAGACAAAGGCCCACAACAGCAATACCAATGCACTGGTGCAGATGAACAAACAGGCAAACTCACACTGCACATCGGACACAACATGTGTGTGTGTGTGTGTGTGTCACAGTATCCCCAGGCAACTACACAACACATGAGGGGGGCTGAACCACAGTGACACAGATGTGGACACAGTGCCATACAAAAGGAAACCATCATTGGGACACCCTCAGTGGGCAATCAGGCGTTGGGAGATGATAGGAAGCACAACTGTAATGAACACCAACTTACACTGCAAGAGACTGACACACAACACCACTACCCCCAGGGGTGCATGACACCTCCACTGTGATGACAAAGGCAGATGTCGTACAAACTGGGAAACCCAGAAATGTGTCCTGTGCCACAAACGTACATCACACATACACAAACCACACAGCATGGCCCCTCATCCATGGACAAACGGGAGCTAGGGGACCATCCATGCAAACATTCACATCAGTCCACCCTCAACACCAAACACCTGGACTGCAACAATGTGTATCTGTGAAGTCCACATGGACAGGTGACATTGCACATGCACCCATGACAAACACAGGAATGTTGGGAGGAACTAAGGTGCACAGACACATCACACAAGGACTGTTTACAAACCTGGGGAATGACAGATATATTGCACAGTATGCGGTACATGGCCATGACCTCAAAGATAATGTAACCTTCAGAATCCCTGCCACAGTCCCAGGACAATGCAGATGCCAAGGAGAAATACAAGGCACCCATGCTGACACCTGCCAGCATCGCAGCCGTGAACCCGACAAGTGGGAGCAGTCACACACACACAAATGTCTCAATCACTGAAAACCACCACCTAGGGACAACTACATGATATTGCAAACAAACCAGTGCCTTGAGGAACCCTGACTGTGTCCCATCTGTGTCTGACAACATCATCACCATTCAGAACTGACAAATCACAATGATGATACACCAATTAACAGTAGTGTGTCATGCACCCACACATCTAGTAGCCCATTGGAAAAGTAGTGGGATGAACCCAGTACCACTCAGCAAGCATCAACAACAGGAACATATCAAGGGAACACTGTTGTTGGAAGGCGGACCCCGAGGAGTCGGCGAGACCACCAAGGGGGGCCCTCACACCGCACGAAGTAGCCGAGCGCTGCCGAGAAGTCTCCTGAGAGATCCTTCTCCTATCACGTACTAGCACAGTAACACCACCACACAGGACTCAAGGAGGTTGTCTTTATGACAAGCAATTCTTTATCAGCAATAAAGGTTACGAGTTCAATATTTACACGAAGGGATCGAGGGATCCACCAAAAGTCTCAATGTCTCTTTGGAAGGGTAGGGGTAGCGGGACAGTCTTTAGCGGGGATGCGGTACGAGGGTACCTGGGGCCCAGTTCTTATCCTCAAGCTGGAGGACCTCCGATCTCGGAGGGGTCGAGCCGCGACGGCGTCAGCAGGGCTCTGGCGTGCAGTTCGTGGAGAGCCGCGATTCAATCAGCAGGGCTCTCAAGATGGTCTTTGGCTTAGCTCGAGCCGCGACGTCGTCAGCAGGGCTCCGAGGAAGGTTTCAGCGAGGTTGGGCCACGACGGCGTCAGCAGGGCTCCGATGTTCCAGGTGGTTCAGATTGTTCACAAGAGGGAGCCGCGACGCAGTCAGCAGGGCTCGTGATGGTTCCGACAAGAGTTCTTCTTCGTAGGGTCAGCCGCGATTCAATCAGCAGGGGTCTCGATTCCGGGATACAACTGCCGATCTGTGGTGGGGTCGCCCCAGACATAGGTCTGGAGCCCTTTGATGTCCGGACCTACGCGCCCGGGCGGGCGGAGTGGCCGGGTGGAGGTGGCCAGACGCCCAGCAGGAGAGGCGCCAGGCCCAAGGGAGGTGCAGGGCGATCACACCTCGAGAGGGGAGGACAGTTGGGGGTCCCATCGATACTGTCCTCCGCCGGGGGCGATGAATGGTTCCTGCGGCACCCCCTGGCCAGTTCGTGGTGCCTCGATGTCGGGGCTTCGCTGGGGTCGAGGCCGGGTTGCGCTGGCTGGTGTAGTGTGACGTGGATGCCAACAAGATGGCGGAGCCACGAGGAGTATGCGACCGCGTGCAGCTCCGGGTGAAGGGCCTTGGTGCAGTTCAGACGGGTGGCCCGTGAAGGCCGGGATGGGGAACGGGCACAGTCCATGGGGTTAAGGACCACGCCACGAGGCCCGGTCCAACAGGCGTCCCCCGCAGCCGAAGGCATGGAGAGTCACCCATCTCCTTGGGGATTCTCCTCGTCAAGGCGGAAGAAGCGGGACAGGCCGTCGGCGTTGGCGTGGTCATTGCCGGGCCGGTGTTCGACGTCAAAGTCCATCCCTTGTAGCGAGATGGACCACCGCAGCAGCTTGGGGTTCTCGCCCCGCATTTGCATTAACCACCGCAAGGGCCGGTGGTCGGTCTGGACCCGGAAGTGGGTACCAAAGAGGTAGGGCCGGAGCTTCTTGAGGGCCCACACCACAGCGAAGGCCTCGCGCTCAATGGTGCTCCAGCGTTGCTCTCGGGGCAGTAGTCGTCGGCTGATGAAGGCCACTGGTCGGTCGACCCCCTTTTCGTCGGCTTGGGATAGGACGGCCCCAATCCCATACTCGGAGGCGTCCGTCTGTACCACGAACTCCTTCTGGTAGTCCGGGGCTTGCAGCACCGGAGCAGTACACATGGCTGTCTTTAATGTGTCGAAGGCTGTTTGGCAGCGGGGTGTCCAGTGTACCTTCTTGGGCTGCTTTTTGGACGTTAACTCTGTGAGGGGGCCAACAATGCTCCCATAGTCCCGGATAAACCGCCGGTAGTATCCGGTGAGGCCCAGGAAGGCCCGGACAGCGGTCTGGGTAGTGGGGGGTTCCCAGGTCTGGATGGTATCTATCTTCGCTTGGAGGGGGGCCACCTGCCCGCTCCCCACTTGATGGCCCAGGTAGGTCACGGATCCGTGGCCGACTTGACATTTGCCGGCCTTGATTGTGAGTCCGGCCCGCTGGAGGGCGGCCAGGACGGCTTTCAGGTGAAGGAGGTGCTCGGCCCAGTGGTTGCTGTACACGGCAATGTCATCTAGGTAGGCCGCGCTGAAGGCCTCAAGCCCGGCCAAAACCTTGTTCACCAGTCTTTGGAAGGTGGCCGGGGCGTTCTTCATTCCGAAGGGCATCACCCGAAAGTGGTAATGCCCATCCGGGGTCGAAAAGGCGGATCTTTCTTGGGCGCCGGGGGTGAGCTGGATTTGCCAGTACCCGGCGGTGAGGTCCAGCGTGCTCAAGTAGCGAGCGGCCCCTAGGCGGTCGATGAGTTCGTCGGCCCGTGGTATCGGGTGGGCATCTGTCTTGGTTACTGCATTCAGGGCTCGGTAGTCCACGCAGAAGCGCAACTCTGGGGGGTGGCCGGGAGCTGCGGCCTTGGGCACCAGGACGACAGGGCTGGCCCACGGGCTGTCGGAGGGTTCGATGACCCCCAGGGCCAGCATCTTCGTTACTTCGGCCTAGATGCAGGCCCGCACTCGGTCAGGCACCCGGTAGGCTCTGTGTCGCACGGGGGGGCTCTCCCCGGTGTCGACGTCGTGGACGCACCAGTGGGTCACCCCCGGGGTGAGGGAGAAGAGGGCTGCGTAGTCCCGCAGCAGTCGCTGGCAGTCGTTGCGCTGTTCCGGAGTCAGGGAAGAGGCGAGTTGGACCCCTTCGATCGATCCGTCATGAATGTTGGACTGCAAGAGGTCGGGCAGGGGTTCGGAGTCGTCCTCACCCCCCTCGTCGGTCGCCAGCAGCAGGCTCAGTTCGGTCCGGGCAAAGTGGGGTTTTAGCCTGTTCGCATGTAAGACCCGGAGGGGGTTCCGGGGGGACTCCAGGTCGACCAGGTAAGTGACGGGACTTTTCTTCTCCACTACCTTGAAGGGCCCGGTCCACTTGTCCTGGAGGGCGCCGGGTTCGACCGGGGCCATGACCCATACCTTCTGTCCGGGCTCGAATTCTATGGTAGAGGAGTTCCGATCGTACCACCGCTTCATGTCCTCCTGGCTGGCCTCGAGGTTGGCTTCGGCCATGGCTCGGAACTTGCGGGTCTGGTTCCGGAGAGTCAGGAGGTATCGGTAGACGTCAGGAGGGGCGCCTTGGGGCTTCATCTCCCAACCCTCCTTGACCAGGCTGAGCGGTCCGCGGACCGGGTGTCCATACAATAGCTCGAACGGGCTGAACCCCAGGGACTTCTGCGGGACCTCCCGATAGGCAAACAGGAGGCACGGCAGCAGAACATCCCATCTCCGCCTGAGGGGCTCTTCCAGGCCCTGGATCATCCCTTTTAGTGTTCGGTTAAACCGCTCAACCAGTCCGTTCCCCTGAGGGTGATAGGGAGTCGTGAACTTGTATGTGACCCCGCACTGCTGCCACAGGGACCGCATGTAGCTGGAGATAAAGTTCGTGCCGTGGTCGCTCACCACTTCGCGGGGGAATCCCACTCGGGAGAAGATCCCCATCAAGGCCCGGCCTACCACAGGGGCCGTTATAGTTCTGAGCGGGACCGCCTCCGGGTACCTGGTGGCGTGGTCCACGAGGACCAGGATGAAGCGGTGGCCCAGGGCGGTTTGGGGGTCCAGGGGCCCCACAATGTTGATTCCGACCCGTTCGAACGGGGTGCTGACGGCTGGAAAGGGCTGGAGGGGGGCCTTGACCCGACCCCCCGTCTTCCCGCTGGCTTGGCAGGTCTGGCAGGACCGGCAGTGGTTGTCCACGTCTCTCCGCATCCGGGGCCAGTAGAAGTGGGTCACCAGACGACTGTACGTTTTGTCTTGCCCCAAGTGTCCGGCGAGGGGCACATCATGTGCCAGGTTGAGAAGGAACTCCCGGAAGCGGAGGGGGACCACCAACACGCGGCTGGCCCCGAGTTCTGCCACTTTCTGTTCACTGTACAACAGGCCCTCGGCCCAGTAGACCCAGTGGGTGCCGGTCTGGTCACCGTCGGCTTGCGCGGTCGCCTGTTGTCGGACCCCTTCGAGAGAGGGACAGGACTGCTGTTCTTTCTGGAACTGCTCTCGGGTGGGGCCCCCTTTATGTCGCCATTGTGCCAGTTCTGGTAGGGCGCTCGGGGACGCCATCTCTTCGGGGGAGGATTCGCTGGGTCCAGGGTCGGTGTCCGCCTCCTCCTCGCTGCTGGTGGGAGGGGGTGTGAGCCCCTCGGCTTGGGCGGCCCCGGAGGTCGAGGATGAGCGGGGGGCCCGGGCGGTCATGGACCGGGTGATGGCGCAGGCCCAGTCAGCCAGTCCCAACATGCGGAGGTGCTCTCGCCGCTCCACTTGAGCCCAGGGGGAACTCTCCAAGTCGTTCCCCAGGAGACAGTCGACAGGGGAACGACTTGGAGACTTCAGCAGGCCCGTCACTCCTCCCCACTCGAAGGGGACCAGGGTCATCTGGCACAGGCTTTCACTGTTGTCGGCCGTCCGTACGGGGCACAGGACATTCGGTAGAATCTGTTCAGGGGTCACCAGGTGGCAGCGGACAGCGGTGATACTGGCGCCTGTGTCACGAAGGGCTTCGGCCCGTTGTCCATTGACCGTGACCTGCTGCCGGTACTTCTGGGTGTTGCTTGGGATGGGGGTGCAGGGTACCATTTCGGAGGGGTCGAGCCGCGACGGCGTCAGCAGGGCTCTGGCGTGCAGTTCGTGGAGAGCCGCGATTCAATCAGCAGGGCTCTCAAGATGGTCTTTGGCTTAGCTCGAGCCGCGACGTCGTCAGCAGGGCTCCGAGGAAGGTTTCAGCGAGGTTGGGCCACGACGGCGTCAGCAGGGCTCCGATGTTCCAGGTGGTTCAGATTGTTCACAAGAGGGAGCCGCGACGCAGTCAGCAGGGCTCGTGATGGTTCCGACAAGAGTTCTTCTTCATAGGGTCAGCCGCGATTCAATCAGCAGGGGTCTCGATTCCGGGATACAACTGCCGATCTGTGGTGGGGTCGCCCCAGATATAGGTCTGGAGCCCTTTGATGTCCGGACCTACGCGCCCGGGCGGGCGGAGTGGCCGGGTGGAGGTGGCCAGACGCCCAGCAGGAGAGGCGCCAGGCCCAAGGGAGGTGCAGGGCGATCACACCTCGAGAGGGGAGGACAGTTGGGGGTCCCATCGATACTGTCCTCCGCCGGGGGCGATGAATGGTTCCTGCGGCACCCCCTGGCCAGTTCGTGGTGCCTCGATGTCGGGGCTTCGCTGGGGTCGAGGCCGGGTTGCGTTGGCTGGTGTAGTGTGACGTGGATGCCAACAAGATGGCGGAGCCACGAGGAGTATGCGACCGCGTGCAGCTCCGGGTGAAGGGCCTTGGTGCAGTTCAGACGGGTGGCCCGTGAAGGCCGGGATGGGGAACGGGCACAATCCATGGGGTTAAGGACCACGCCACGAGGCCGGGTCCAACAGGCGTCCCCCCCAGCCGAAGGCATGGAGAGTCACCCATCTCCTTGGGGATTCTCCTCGTCAAGGCGGAAGAAGCGGGACAGGCCGTCGGCGTTGGCGTGGTCATTGCCGGGCCGGTGTTCGACGTCAAAGTCCATCCCTTGTAGCGAGATGGACCACCGCAGCAGCTTGGGGTTCTCGCCCCGCATTTGCATTAACCACCGCAAGGGCCGGTGGTCGGTCTGGACCCGGAAGTGGGTACCAAAGAGGTAGAGCCGGAGCTTCTTGAGGGCCCACACCACAGCGAAGGCCTCGCGCTCAATGGTGCTCCAGCGTTGCTCTCGGGGCAGTAGTCGTCGGCTGATGAAGGCCACTGGTCGGTCGACCCCCTTTTCGTCGGCTTGGGATAGGACGGCCCCGATCCCATACTCGGAGGCGTCCGTCTGTACCACGAACTCCTTCTGGTAGTCCGGGGCTTGCAGCACCGGAGCAGTACACATGGCTGTCTTTAATGTGTCGAAGGCTGTTTGGCAGCGGGGTGTCCAGTGTACCTTCTTGGGCTGCTTTTTGGACGTTAACTCTGTGAGGGGGCCAACAATGCTCCCATAGTCCCGGATAAACCGCCGGTAGTATCCGGTGAGGCCCAGGAAGGCCCGGACAGCGGTCTGGGTAGTGGGGGGGTCCCAGGTCTGGATGGTATCTATCTTCGCTTGGAGGGGGGCCACCTGCCCGCTCCCCACTTGATGGCCCAGGTAGGTCACGGATCCGTGGCCGACTTGACATTTGCCGGCCTTGATTGTGAGTCCGGCCCGCTGGAGGGCGGCCAGGACGGCTTTCAGGTGAAGGAGGTGCTCGGCCCAGTGGTTGCTGTACACGGCAATGTCATCTAGGTAGGCCGCGCTGAAGGCCTCAAGCCCGGCCAAAACCTTGTTCACCAGTCTTTGGAAGGTGGCCGGGGCGTTCTTCATTCCGAAGGGCATCACCCGAAAGTGGTAATGCCCATCCGGGGTCGAAAAGGCGGATCTTTCTTGGGCGCCGGGGGTGAGCTGGATTTGCCAGTACCCGGCGGTGAGGTCCAGCGTGCTCAAGTAGCGAGCGGCCCCTAGGCGGTCGATGAGTTCGTCGGCCCGTGGTATCGGGTGGGCATCTGTCTTGGTTACTGCATTCAGGGCTCGGTAGTCCACGCAGAAGCGCAACTCTGGGGGGTGGCCGGGAGCTGCGGCCTTGGGCACCAGGACGACAGGGCTGGCCCACGGGCTGTCGGAGGGTTCGATGACCCCCAGGGCCAGCATCTTCGTTACTTCGGCCTAGATGCAGGCCCGCACTCGGTCAGGCACCCGGTAGGCTCTGTGTCGCACGGGGGGGCTCTCCCCGGTGTCGACGTCGTGGACGCACCAGTGGGTCACCCCCGGGGTGAGGGAGAAGAGGGCTGCGTAGTCCCGCAGCAGTCGCTGGCAGTCGTTGCGCTGTTCCGGAGTCAGGGAAGAGGCGAGTTGGACCCCTTCGATCGATCCGTCATGAATGTTGGACTGCAAGAGGTCGGGCAGGGGTTCGGAGTCGTCCTCACCCCCCTCGTCGGTCGCCAGCAGCAGGCTCAGTTCGGTCCGGGCAAAGTGGGGTTTTAGCCTGTTCGCATGTAAGACCCGGAGGGGGTTCCGGGGGGACTCCAGGTCGATCAGGTAAGTGACGGGACTTTTCTTCTCCACTACCTTGAAGGGCCCGGTCCACTTGTCCTGGAGGGCGCCGGGTTCGACCGGGGCCATGACCCATACCTTCTGTCCGGGCTCGAATTCTATGGTAGAGGAGTTCCGATCGTACCACCGCTTCATGTCCTCCTGGCTGGCCTCGAGGTTGGCTTCGGCCATGGCTCGGAACTTGCGGGTCTGGTTCCGGAGAGTCAGGAGGTATCGGTAGACGTCAGGAGGGGCGCCTTGGGGCTTCATCTCCCAACCCTCCTTGACCAGGCTGAGCGGTCCGCGGACCGGGTGTCCATACAATAGCTCGAACGGGCTGAACCCCAGGGACTTCTGCGGGACCTCCCGATAGGCAAACAGGAGGCACGGCAGCAGAACATGCCATCTCCGCCTGAGGGGCTCTTCCAGGCCCTGGATCATCCCTTTTAGTGTTCGGTTAAACCGCTCAACCAGTCCGTTCCCCTGAGGGTGATAGGGAGTCGTGAACTTGTATGTGACCCCGCACTGCTGCCACAGGGACCGCATGTAGCTGGAGATAAAGTTTGTGCCGTGGTCGCTCACCACTTCGCGGGGGAATCCCACTCGGGAGAAGATCCACATCAAGGCCCGGCCTACCACAGGGGCCGTTATAGTTCTGAGCGGGACCGCCTCCGGGTACCTGGTGGCGTGGTCCACGAGGACCAGGATGAAGCGGTGGCCCAGGGCGGTTTGGGGGTCCAGGGGCCCCACAATGTTGATTCCGACCCGTTCGAACGGGGTGCTGACGGCTGGAAAGGGCTGGAGGGGGGCCTTGACCCGACCCCCCGTCTTCCCGCTGGCTTGGCAGGTCTGGCAGGACCGGCAGTGGTTGTCCACGTCTCTCCGCATCCGGGGCCAGTAGAAGTGGGTCACCAGACGACTGTACGTTTTGTCTTGCCCCAAGTGTCCGGCGAGGGGCACATCATGTGCCAGGTTGAGAAGGAACTCCCGGAAGCGGAGGGGGACCACCAACACGCGGCTGGCCCCGAGTTCTGCCACTTTCTGTTCACTGTACAACAGGCCCTCGGCCCAGTAGACCCAGTGGGTGCCGGTCTGGTCACCGTCGGCTTGCGCGGCCGCCTGTTGTCGGACCCCTTCGAGAGAGGGACAGGACTGCTGTTCTTTCTGGAACTGCTCTCGGGTGGGGCCCCCTTCATGTCGCCATTGTGCCAGTTCTGGTAGGGCGCTCGGGGACGCCATCTCTTCGGGGGAGGATTCGCTGGGTCCAGGGTCGGTGTCCGCCTCCTCCTCGCTGCTGGTGGGAGGGGGTGTGAGCCCCTCGGCTTGGGCGGCCCCGGAGGTCGAGGATGAGCGGGGGGCCCGGGCGGTCATGGACCGGGTGATGGCGCAGGCCCAGTCAGCCAGTCCCAACATGCGGAGGTGCTCTCGCCGCTCCACTTGAGCCCAGGGGGAACTCTCCAAGTCGTTCCCCAGGAGACAGTCGACAGGGGAACGACTTGGAGACTTCAGCAGGCCCGTCACTCCTCCCCACTCGAAGGGGACCAGGGCCATCTGGCACAGGCTTTCACTGTTGTCGGACGTCCGTACGGGGCACAGGACATTCGGTAGAATCTGTTCAGGGGTCACCAGGTGGCAGCGGACAGCGGTGATACTGGCGCCTGTGTCACGAAGGGCTTCAGCCCGTTGTCCATTGACCGTGACCTGCTGCCGGTACTTCTGGGTGTTGCTTGGGATGGGGGTGCAGGGTACCATTTCGGAGGGGTCGAGCCGCGACGGCGTCAGCAGGGCTCTGGCGTGCAGTTCGTGGAGAGCCGCGATTCAATCAGCAGGGCTCTCAAGATGGTCTTTGGCTTAGCTCGAGCCGCGACGTCGTCAGCAGGGCTCCGAGGAAGGTTTCAGCGAGGTTGGGCCACGACGGCGTCAGCAGGGCTCCGATGTTCCAGGTGGTTCAGATTGTTCACAAGAGGGAGCCGCGACGCAGTCAGCAGGGCTCGTGATGGTTCCGACAAGAGTTCTTCTTCGTAGGGTCAGCCGCGATTCAATCAGCAGGGGTCTCGATTCCGGGATACAACTGCCGGTCTGTGGTGGGGTCGCCCCAGATATAGGTCTGGAGCCCTTTGATGTCCGGACCTACGCGCCCGGGCGGGCGGATTGGCCGGGTGGAGGTGGCCAGACGCCCAGCAGGAGAGGCGCCAGGCCCAAGGGAGGTGCAGGGCGATCACACCTCGAGAGGGGAGGACAGTTGGGGGTCCCATCGATACTGTCCTCCGCCGGGGGCGATGAATGGTTCCTGCGGCACCCCCTGGCCAGTTCGTGGTGCCTCGATGTCGGGGCTTCGCTGGGGTCGAGGCCGGGTTGCGCTGGCTGGTGTAGTGTGACGTGGATGCCAACAAGATGGCGGAGCCACGAGGAGTATGCGACCGCGTGCAGCTCCGGGTGAAGGGCCTTGGTGCAGTTCAGACGGGTGGCCCGTGAAGGCCGGGATGGGGAACGGGCACAATCCATGGGGTTAAGGACCACGCCACGAGGCCGGGTCCAACAGGCGTCCCCCCCAGCCGAAGGCATGGAGAGTCACCCATCTCCTTGGGGATTCTCCTCGTCAAGGCGGAAGAAGCGGGACAGGCCGTCGGCGTTGGCGTGGTCATTGCCGGGCCGGTGTTCGACGTCAAAGTCCATCCCTTGTAGCAAGATGGACCACCGCAGCAGCTTGGGGTTCTCGCCCCGCATTTGCATTAACCACCGCAAGGGCCGGTGGTCGGTCTGGACCCGGAAGTGGGTACCAAAGAGGTAGGGCCGGAGCTTCTTGAGGGCCCACACCACAGCGAAGGCCTCGCGCTCAATGGTGCTCCAGCGTTGCTCTCGGGGCAGTAGTCGTCGGCTGATGAAGGCCACTGGTCGGTCGACCCCCTTTTCGTCGGCTTGGGATAGGACGGCCCCGATCCCATACTCGGAGGCGTCCGTCTGTACCACGAACTCCTTCTGGTAGTCCGGGGCTTGCAGCACCGGAGCAGTACACATGGCTGTCTTTAATGTGTCGAAGGCTGTTTGGCAGCGGGGTGTCCAGTGTACCTTCTTGGGCTGCTTTTTGGACGTTAACTCTGTGAGGGGGCCAACAATGCTCCCATAGTCCCGGATAAACCGCCGGTAGTATCCGGTGAGGCCCAGGAAGGCCCGGACAGCGGTCTGTGTAGTGGGGGGTTCCCAGGTCTGGATGGTATCTTTCTTCGCTTGGAGGGGGGCCACCTGCCCGCTCCCCACTTGATGGCCCAGGTAGGTCACGGATCCGTGGCCGACTTGACATTTGCCGGCCTTGATTGTGAGTCCGGCCCGCTGGAGGGCGGCCAGGACGGCTTTCAGGTGAAGGAGGTGCTCGGCCCAGTGGTTGCTGTACACGGCAATGTCATCTAGGTAGGCCGCGCTGAAGGCCTCAAGCCCGGCCAAAACCTTGTTCACCAGTCTTTGGAAGGTGGCCGGGGCGTTCTTCATTCCGAAGGGCATCACCCGAAAGTGGTAATGCCCATCCGGGGTCGAAAAGGCGGATCTTTCTTGGGCGCCGGGGGTGAGCTGGATTTGCCAGTACCCGGCGGTGAGGTCCAGCGTGCTCAAGTAGCGAGCGGCCCCTAGGCGGTCGATGAGTTCGTCGGCCCGGGGTATCGGGTGGGCATCTGTCTTGGTTACTGCATTCAGGGCTCGGTAGTCCACGCAGAAGCGCAACTCTGGGGGGTGGCCGGGAGCTGCGGCCTTGGGCACCAGGACGACAGGGCTGGCCCACGGGCTGTCGGAGGGTTCGATGACCCCCAGGGCCAGCATCTTCGTTACTTCGGCCTAGATGCAGGCCCGCACTCGGTCAGGCACCCGGTAGGCTCTGTTTCGCACGGGGGGGCTCTCCCCGGTGTCGACGTCGTGGACGCACCAGTGGGTCACCCCCGGGGTGAGGGAGAAGAGGGCTGCGTAGTCCCGCAGCAGTCGCTGGCAGTCGTTGCGCTGTTCCGGAGTCAGGGAAGAGGCGAGTTGGACCCCTTCGATCGATCCGTCATGAATGTTGGACTGCAAGAGGTCGGGCAGGGGTTCGGAGTCGTCCTCACCCCCCTCGTCGGTCGCCAGCAGCAGGCTCAGTTCGGTCCGGGCAAAGTGGGGTTTTAGCCTGTTCGCATGTAAGACCCGGAGGGGGTTCCGGGGGGACTCCAGGTCGACCAGGTAAGTGACGGGACTTTTCTTCTCCACTACCTTGAAGGGCCCGGTCCACTTGTCCTGGAGGGCGCCGGGTTCGACCGGGGCCATGACCCATACCTTCTGTCCGGGCTCGAATTCTATGGTAGAGGAGTTCCGATCGTACCACCGCTTCATGTCCTCCTGGCTGGCCTCGAGGTTGGCTTCGGCCATGGCTCGGAACTTGCGGGTCTGGTTCCGGAGAGTCAGGAGGTATCGGTAGACGTCAGGAGGGGCGCCTTGGGGCTTCATCTCCCAACCCTCCTTGACCAGGCTGAGCGGTCCGCGGACCGGGTGTCCATACAATAGCTCGAACGGGCTGAACCCCAGGGACTTCTGCGGGACCTCCCGATAGGCAAACAGGAGGCACGGCAGCAGAACATCCCATCTCCGCCTGAGGGGCTCTTCCAGGCCCTGGATCATCCCTTTTAGTGTTCGGTTAAACCGCTCAACCAGTCCGTTCCCCTGAGGGTGATAGGGAGTCGTGAACTTGTATGTGACCCCGCACTGCTGCCACAGGGACCGCATGTAGCTGGAGATAAAGTTCGTGCCGTGGTCGCTCACCACTTCGCGGGGGAATCCCACTCGGGAGAAGATCCCCATCAAGGCCCGGCCTACCACAGGGGCCGTTATAGTTCTGAGCGGGACCGCCTCCGGGTACCTGGTGGCGTGGTCCACGAGGACCAGGATGAAGCGGTGGCCCAGGGCGGTTTGGGGGTCCAGGGGCCCCACAATGTTGATTCCGACCCGTTCGAACGGGGTGCTGACGGCTGGAAAGGGCTGGAGGGGGGCCTTGACCCGACCCCCCGTCTTCCCGCTGGCTTGGCAGGTCTGGCAGGACCGGCAGTGGTTGTCCACGTCTCTCCGCATCCGGGGCCAGTAGAAGTGGGTCACCAGACGACTGTACGTTTTGTCTTGCCCCAAGTGTCCGGCGAGGGGCACATCATGTGCCAGGTTGAGAAGGAACTCCCGGAAGCGGAGGGGGACCACCAACACGCGGCTGGCCCCGAGTTCTGCCACTTTCTGTTCACTGTACAACAGGCCCTCGGCCCAGTAGACCCAGTGGGTGCCGGTCTGGTCACCGTCGGCTTGCGCGGTCGCCTGTTGTCGGACCCCTTCGAGAGAGGGACAGGACTGCTGTTCTTTCTGGAACTGCTCTCGGGTGGGGCCCCCTTCATGTCGCCATTGTGCCAGTTCTGGTAGGGCGCTCGGGGACGCCATCTCTTCGGGGGAGGATTCGCTGGGTCCAGGGTCGGTGTCCGCCTCCTCCTCGCTGCTGGTGGGAGGGGGTGTGAGCCCCTCGGCTTGGGCGGCCCCGGAGGTCGAGGATGAGCGGGGGGCCCGGGCGGTCATGGACCGGGTGATGGCGCAGGCCCAGTCAGCCAGTCCCAACATGCGGAGGTGCTCTCGCCGCTCCACTTGAGCCCAGGGGGAACTCTCCAAGTCGTTCCCCAGGAGACAGTCGACAGGGGAACGACTTGGAGACTTCAGCAGGCCCGTCACTCCTCCCCACTCGAAGGGGACCAGGGCCATCTGGCACAGGCTTTCACTGTTGTCGGCCGTCCGTACGGGGCACAGGACATTCGGTAGAATCTGTTCAGGGGTCACCAGGTGGCAGCGGACAGCGGTGATACTGGCGCCTGTGTCACGAAGGGCTTCGGCCCGTTGTCCATTGACCGTGACCTGCTGCCGGTACTTCTGGGTGTTGCTTGGGATGGGGGTGCAGGGTACCATTTCTCGGCTACCCAGGCAGACCAGGGACATGGCTGCCGGCTCCCACTCAGTGCTTCCTCGGTCGAGGGTCTCCTCTTCCTCTTCTCCTTCTCCCTGGGCGGTGGCCGCCAGCTGTCGTTTCTTCGGTTCAGGGGGCAGACCGGATCGCTGGCATAGTGTCCGGTTTGTTGGCAGCCGTAGCAGGTCACTGGTGGTCGTGGTCTGAGCCTGGCCGGGGGCGCCCCCCTTCGGGCTAGGCTCGGAGAGAGTTGTTGCTGCGGTGGCCCTCGAGGGGGGCTCCTGGGGGCCCCGGCGGGAGGGTCTCGGTTCCTGTTCGGCCCTCCCCCTCCACCGCGCTGGCGGGGGGGTCCGGTGGGGTTCCTCTGGTACTCCCCCATTGAGTTCCGGGGGACCCGGGAGTTGACCCATCGATCAGCCTCGACGGCGAGTTTTCGTGGGTCGGTCATTTTGCTGTCAAGGAGGTGCTGTCTTAGTTCCACAAAGCAATTGTTGGAGAGGTGCTCCCACACGATGAGGTCGACCAACTGCCCGTAGGTGGTTACTTTGCTCCCCTTGATCCACCCTTCTAGGGCCCGGCTGAAAAAGTCCACATATTCCACCCATGTGGTGCCCGGGATTTTCTTGCAGTCTCTGAACCGCTGGCGGTACATTTCCGCGGTTAGCCCGTAGCGGGTGAGCAAGGCCTCCTTCATGTGATCGTAGGAGGTCATCACCTCCTCCGGCAGTTGGAGCAGCGTGTCTCGACCCTCACTCAGGAACCGCCCCCACAGGCCCACGCCCCAATCTTTTCGGGGCACCCGATGAGAGGTCAAGGCCACCTCATAGGCCTTGAACCATTGTTGGATGTCGTCATTCTTGTAATACTCCTTGACGACCTCTTTCGGGATATGTACCTTTGTCTCGGAAGGCGGTAGAGTGTCTCTAGTACTGGTGGTGTTGGTCCCCCCGTTCTTGGCCTTGATCTCGAGCTCCTTGAGACTGCGCTCGTGCTCAAGAGTCAGTTTCTTCTCCTCCAACTCCCGGTGTCGTCTCTTCTCCTCGATCTCCTCTTGAAGCCTTAGCTGTTCTAGGGCCAGTTTCTTTTCTGCCAGCTGGAGTTCGCCGTCCAGCCGCAGTCGTGCGAGCTCTAGCTCGTGGCTCCGGACCTTCTCCCGCTCTCGTATTTCGTCTTCGGAGAGGCCGGTTTCTAGGCTCTTTCTTCCTCCGGTTGCCGGAGTCAGTGCGGTTGATGTGGTCTCAGTCAGGGGCAGGGGACCTTCTTCCTGGGAGGGGCCTGCCCCGGCCTCCCACCATGCCCTTAGAGCCTTCTGCATCTCTTCTTTGGTACCTAGGCCGGTGGTTGCAATGCCTTTGTCCTTGCAGAACTGTTTTAACTCTTTGTGCGTATATTCCTCCAGCCGTTCGGGCTGGAACTCATTTGCCGCGTTGTTTTCCTGGCTGCTCATGATGCTGTTCGTTTGGATGGGTAGCTAGTGGGTACAGGCTGGTACGTATTGCGTTCGGCTCGGATCCCGTCGCTGGCCACCAAATGTTGGAAGGCGGACCCCGAGGAGTCGGCGAGACCACCAAGGGGGGCCCTCACACCGCACGAAGTAGCCGAGCGCTGCCGAGAAGTCTCCTGAGAGATCCTTCTCCTATCACGTACTAGCACAGTAACACCACCACACAGGACTCAAGGAGGTTGTCTTTATGACAAGCAATTCTTTATCAGCAATAAAGGTTACGAGTTCAATATTTACACAAAGGGATCGAGGAATCCACCAAAAGTCTCAATGTCTCTTTGGAAGGGTAGGGGTAGCGGGACAGTCTTTAGCGGTGATGCGGTACGAGGGTACCTGGGGCCCAGTTCTTATCCTCAAGCTGGAGGACCTCCGATCTCGGAGGGGTCGAGCCGTGACGGCGTCAGCAGGGCTCTGGCGTGCAGTTCGTGGAGAGCCGCGATTCAATCAGCAGGGCTCTCAAGATGGTCTTTGGCTTAGCTCGAGCCACGACGTCGTCAGCAGGGCTCCGAGGAAGGTTTCAGCGAGGTTGGGCCGCGACGGCGTCAGCAGGGCTCTGATGTTCCAGGTGGTTCAGTTTGTTCACAAGAGGGAGCCGCGACGCAGTCAGCAGGGCTCGTGATGGTTCCGACAAGAGTTCTTCTTCGTAGGGTCAGCCGCAATTCAATCAGCAGGGCTCTCGATTCCGGGATACAACTGCCGATCTGTGGTGGGGTCGCCCCAGATATAGGTCTGGAGCCCTTTGATGTCCGGACCTACCCGCCCGGGAGGGCGGAGTGGCCGGGTGGAGGTGGCCAGACGCCCAGCAGGAGAGGCGCCAGGCCCAAGGGAGGTGCAGGGCGATCACACCTCGAGAGGGGAGGACAGTTGGGGGTCCCATCGATACTGTCCTCCGCCGGGGGCGATGAATGGGTCCTGCGGCACCCCCTGGCCAGTTCGTGGTGCCTCGATGTCGGGGCTTCGCTGGGGTCGAGGCCGGGTTGCGCTGGCTGGTGTAGTGTGACGTGGATGCCAACAAGATGGCGGAGCCACGAGGAGTATGCGACCGCGTGCAGCTCCGGGTGAAGGGCCTTGGTGCAGTTCAGACGGGTGGCCCGTGAAGGCCGGGGCGGGGAACGGGCACAATCCATGGGGTTAAGGACCACGCCACGAGGCCGGGTCCAACAACTGTCTGTGTATGAACAGGGATGTGGACACACACACATGCACATACAACACACACCATGGGCCCAGGCCATGTCACTGGACAACACACTAACTTGAGGGGACACAACTCCTGTGGGAGCCCAGCTGTGCCAAACATATTCACTGCAAGTTCCACTCATGTCTGCAGAACACTTGGTCAGTCAGCCATCAGTTACCACACAATGAAGGCTCTGGTCACAACAGCCTGGGTACGTGAGTCTCCCCTAAGTCATCTGCACATACCCAAAACATATGTCTAGCAAGTTGCACAGAGGCCTCAGTTGCTCCTATTACAATGATGCCCACACCTGTAGGTCCAGTCTTGATGAGCACAAAGTATGTGGAAGTGACAATTTGGACAATGGGAAGCAGATCATATGTGCAGGGGTGCAAGCCACAGATGTGACCATGCCAATGAAATGCTCACAGAGAGATGTACACAGATAGTTGATCCTGACACACCCAGGTAGCTGCAAAGGATGACATGGATACCCTCCAGAATAGTATACATATCTCATGGACCACAGGGAGTACCTCACATCAACACAGCAGTATGCAACATTGTAAACCAAACATTATGTCAGGTCCGAGCAAGACAAGCCCTGTAGTGCTCTTAGATCAAGTCTGTTGGGTAAAGTGGAATACAGGAGCAACCAATTTAAACCTCGCAGAGTAATATTTCTGCAAGCGATGAACAGATTATTTCGTAATCTATTTGATTCAATTCGGCGGAATTCCAAGATGGCCACCGGTAGCGCCAGTTCAGAAGTTACAGGTTGCCACTCTAGTGGTTCTATGGAGATTCCTCTTCAGCTGAGTTTGCGCGCGCTCGCGCTGAGCTCATCGCACTTTAACGGTGAATTTTGAGGAAACGGTTGCGTATTTAATTCCCGGCTGTTTTCTCCGCTTCTGAGGAAGACCTTCGGTGTACCATTCAGTGTGCTTCCAGAGAGTGAAACAGAGTTCATTGCCGAAGGTGTCACAGTAGGTACACTGTGACTTAAGGTCAGTCTCTTCACATAATTTACGCAGACGGAACTTCTGGTACATTTTGGGGATAATGGATATTAGCTGAATAACTAGAGCCCAGTCAGAGATATTTTGAAGTAGAACTAAAGACTATAGTTTGCTGCTTCATTAGTAGACAACTGGAGAGTCACCAATTTAGTCAGTAGTGTGGCTTCAGTAAAATTTGAAGAACATTGATTTAAAGTCATTTGCTAAGCAACAGAAGAAGAAGAAGGAAGAGAAGGCTGTAGCCATCCTAGCCTTTGTTTGAGTATTCAAAAGGAAAGTACAGAGCAGAGACTAAACTGGAAGGAGTAACAGCGAGGAACCAGCAGTAGATATGGTTATATATATATATATATTGCTTCATTTCCAATCCAGTGCAAATAATCCACCGAATAAAACAGGACACGGACCACAGATAAGTGCAAAATTGTATAGTTTACTCCTTCGTTGCCATGACGCGTTTCAGCTCGTCAAAAGCCTTGTTCACATATATATATATAAGTATACTTACCAACTACTCAACGAAGTTCAGCATCTTTATTTCTGCACCATACCAGAAAAGAAGAGGGTTAATATTAAAGGAATACTACCGGGAAGTTCAGGTAACATTACTGAGTAAAGAAAAGATACACACTATTCCTACATTTCTTTGGAGAGAATTTAATAAGATTTCTTTTCCACAGAATTCTATTAAGAAAGACAGTTCTAATAAGAATACATAGAATTCCAGCCCACGGTAGAATTACAAGAGAGTGGCAAGCCAATTGAGAAGGACAGGTATTTAAGTTTGTTTCTGGGTTGAAGAGGGAAATGTAGTTAAGGATTATTGTTACATAACCCCATTTATCTTTTTAGGAGACAATAGAAGTCAAGCAAGGCTCCAGTCCAACAGAAGCAGAATCAATCTCTGGCAGTCCCTCTATGTCATCCCAATTCCCCTTTCCCCCTCTTTGCTAGTTGTGAACTTAGTTCGCGGTAGCGGAGTAGGGGATTGAGGATCATTCATCTGTTCCTGCAGAATCTCAAGTTCTGGATCAGGTACTTGACACATTACAGGTGCAAGGGCATGTGAAACAACATCAACACGATGTACAGCTAACTCAAGTTCACAGGGACAAAGAAAAAAGCTTTATTCAGCATATTAAAAGTGAAACATCTGTTCTAACAAAAGGCCAATGGCCAGTCTATGTCCAAATGCTAAGGAGTGAACTAGAGTGACAACTGTCACACCTTGCTTGCCTGCACTGCTAAGGACCGGGGTCATCCCCTCGGAGGGGCATACATGGGGGCAGGCCAGGCACCGCAGGGACAGGATCAGGGCGCAGCAGAAGGAGGCAGTGAAGAGGTGGGGGATGCAGGCGAGACACTTGCGACTGCAGTGGAGCTGACTGAAGTGGTGGGTGCTGTCACAACTGTGGGGCACAAGTCAGATGGGGTGGGTGCCGGCACAACTCCAGTGGGCAGGTCAGATGGAGTGGATTGGCTCACCACTGCAGTGCCCAAGTCAGACGGGGTGGTCGTGGACTCCAAAGCAGTGCCTACATCCATGGGAGTGGAATGGGGGACAGGTGAGGTCGGCAGGGCGGGGGGGAAATGGTCCCCACATCAGTGGCACCAACTGTCTGACCAGGTGTGGAGGAGCAAGTGCTAGGAGGGATGGCCTTAGCATTTTGGGGATGGTGTATCTGTGTGTGGGGGAACCTGGGGCAGGGAGTGGCGGGGGAACCTCTGGAGTTGTGGCCTGGGGGATGGAGGACGGATACTTTGCCTTGGAGTTGCGGGGTGGCGGGGGGTTCTTGCTCTTCTTGCGCCGGGGGGACTTGCGGGTGGGCGTCTCGGTCTGACTGCACCTGGGGGAGGGTCTCCGGGTGTGAGGGGTACTCCCTTCTGTGTGTGGGGACTTCCTCTCCCCATTGTAATCAGGATCTGCAGGGTCGGTGGGGAAGAGGCCAAGGTCACAGAGGAAGAGCTTCTGGGGGGATGGGGTTGCAGGTGAGGCAAGGGAAGGGGGCTGGGAGGGAGAGGTCTCGGAGGACTGTGGAGTGGTTGTGGATGACTGTGTGTGTGTCAGCAAACCAGCCCCTGTGAGTGTGGAATCAGTCCCCTGCGCTTGCTTGTGTGCACATCTAGCCCTTGGTTTGGGGGTTTCTGTGCTTGGGACAGGTAGGGTGCTAGGAATCGTGGGTGGTGTAGGGGTAGGAGGGGTGCAGGACTGTTGGAGGAGGGACACTGCTGCCGTCAGGCAGGAGGCCACGGACTGATTGGTCCTCTGTAGGGCAGACATGCCCGAGGAAATGCCCTCCATGATTGACACCAGTTGTGTCAACAGACCTGTGTGTGCATGGAGGACCTTCAGCATCGACGTCTGCCCTACATGGATCTGTCTAAGTAAGTTCACAGACTCCTCACTCAGGGCAGCAGGGGACACAGGGGCAGGGGGTGCGGTTCCTGGCACAAAGGAGACATGCTCATGAACACGGGAGCCCACCGGGACCTCTGGGATGGGAACCGATGGGAAGGGGTGGTGGTGGTGGTGGCGGTGGCTAGGGCGGAGACAGCCTCACTAGCTGGGGTTTGGTGGCTGCTGACACCCGCATCCACAAGGGAGTCATCCTCAGAGCTGCTTTGGCCTTCAGCTGGGGGGATGTTGCTGACGACTCCTCTGTGTGGCTCAACTCGCCCTCCGTGCCACTGGGTCCACCCGACTTCTCTCCTTCTGTCCCTGTAAGGCTCTGTGGCTCCTCCTGGTCCGTGGAGCTGTCCCCTCCTGTGGCCGTGGATGTATCTGGATAGGAATAGGAAGTAACAGAATCACATCAGTCACCTGCACCGACTGCACACACCACAGTGAGTACATCACATCACAGGGCAAGCCCTGGCATCATCAGCTGAACACAGCTCAAAGTGCCAAAACATTGTTTAGGATAAGCCAATTGTCATTCTCAACATCAACCATGGCACACATATCCCTCCTTGACTTTCAAACATATGTCCGTTGCATGTTGGATGCTAACACACCAATGTGCCAACATGCACCACCCACACATTAGTTGTACATGCAAGTGAACATGTAGGAGTATGTCACTATACACACAGCACATCTCTTGCGACTGACTCAATACAGGTGTCCGGATGAAGGGATGGGCAGAGACTCATTTCACATGCTTGGGATGCATGCCAGCAACACACACTATGAGGTACTCATGTCCTGATGGGCAAGGCAACAATGGGGTGCATGGTGCACACTTGAACACAACGCAGGCTCACTCATAGCAAGTTAAATGCCATGGCACTGGGATGCCCTGAAAGTCAGTCAACACTGTCTCCTGTCACAGGGGCAGGGCATCCAGACAACAACAATATGCACTGACTCACAATCCGAGCTCAGGGGTAAAGCTGACTCTGCAGATGACCGGCACACTTGCCCATACCATGCAAACAACATATCCAGGAACCAGAAGACCCCACATCATGCAAATCATTCTTATGAGTCTCAGCAAACACAAATCCCTGTACATTAACACATCACAGTCTGCCATTGTTAGAATTGGGGGTCTCTGGTTGGCACAGGTAGGCACTTTTGACAAGCAGGGACCCTCTCCTCTAGTCAGGATAAGGGGATTACCCTCTTAAAATAACCCCTGCTCACCCTCTAGGTAGTTTGGTGCGAGCAGACAAGACTTATTTCAGAGGCGTTATGGGTTAAGCATTTGTGAACTCATACAGTAATCAGGTGACTCACCACAAATGGACTCCACACTAGGATTATCAAAAATAAGTATATTTTATATCAGGCTTTGCACAAGACCATATAACGGCAGACGTATCCCCAATACTATGAGCAATAAAAGAATTCTTGTGTAAAGCATATCTTTAAAAAGTCTGTGCGATTCGAATTCCTCGGTTCGGCCCTTACGGTGATGAAATGAACCCAAAGAGTCTGACGCGCGCAGCGGATGCTTCTGTCCGATGCGCTCAAACCCGGAGTGCGAGTCATACACAGTACCTTAGATGGAAGAGTTCGTCACGGACGAAGCAGTGAAAACAGAAGCGTTGCACGCGGCGATGTCCTTCTTCCACGGTGCGAGCTAAAGCTCGTGGAGGCTCAGAGTCACGTTGCTTGAGGGCACGATGCTTTGTGCGGTGCGGTTGCTGTTCGTTGCGGTATAGCTTGAGAGTTGATGCTCGGGTAATCCTCTGAGCGCGGTGCGAAGCGGACTGTACGCTGCAGTGATGCGAGACATACCCAGCCGCTCTACGCGCCGCAGCCTCCCCACATCAGTGGCAGCGTGCGTGTTGAGTAGTGCAGTTCAGAGGGGGGAAAGCGAGGTGCGGTGCGAAGTCCTTCCCTCACGTTGCAAGCTACGGCTCGTGGGGGCCACAAAGTCGTGTTGTTCAGGCCGGACAGCTTGGTACAGCCTTCCCAGTGTATGCGTCCACCTTGATGAGGCACACACTTCTCTCTGCTTCAGCTGTACGGGGAGAACGGCGTTTTTCAGCGGCTCCTCTCAAGGCGGGTGAAGTCCACTGGTCCTGGGGCTTCGTTCAGGTGGCAAGCTCACTCACAAGCCCTTGGAGATCTTTAAGCACAAGTTGGAAAATAAAGTCTGTGTAGTCTTTCTCCTCTCCTTCAGCAGCAAGGCAACTACTGCAGGCCAATCCCCCAGGTCAGGGACAGTATTCCTCCTTACAGCTTTCCCAGTTCTTTCTCGTCGGGCAGAGGTTTCTTCTTGTCAAAGCAGGATCTAATTTCTTGGGCTCAGGGTCCCAATACTTATACTGCAATTCTTTTGTCCTTTCAGGCCAGGGGGCCTTTGCCCAGTTCAGCCCAGTTCTGGAGTACTTTGTTTACAGGATTCTGGCTTTTCGTTTCAGTGTGCAGGGCAAAGACATCAGACGCTCCCCAGCGGGTGGAGCCAGCATTGTGGTGGAAAGGCACAGCCCTCTTCAGAGTCCAGGTGTACTCCTCCCACCCATCTGGATGTAATCTCTCTATTAACTACCTGGCTGCCCAGCCTGTCTCCTGGAATTCCCCAGCCCTGTCTCTCACAGAAACCAGACAGCAGATACACATCCTAGCAGAGGTGGGCTGAAATGGTTAGGCAGCAAAGACCAACTTTCTAAAAGCGGTATTTGCAAACACAGAATATTAAAATAAACCTTACTAAAAGATGTATTTTCTTATTCTGAGTTCAGGCATACTAAACTAAAATTTATACCATGTTCTCTGAGTCTTCTGGGATTATAGTGTGTAATAATTCCAGCAACCCATTCTGGCCTATGGAGAACAGGTAGCCTTGCAATAGTGAAAAACGAAAATGGCTGTAATTCACTATTAGGACATGCCACACACATCAGGGCTTGTCCTACCTTATGCTTACAATGCACTCTGCCCTTGGGCCTATCATAGGGGTGACTAACATGAAGTTAAGGGAAGGTTTAGGGACTTGTAAGTGGGTGCGCTTGCCCAGTCAGCATGACAGTACCAGACTGCACGCAGGCTCTGCAATGGCAGACCTTAGACATATGTTACAAGGCTGCTTCTGTGGGTGGCAAAACCAGTGCTGCAAGCCCACCAGCAGCATTAGGATTTACAAGCCCTGGGCACTCCTGGTGCACTGTACTAGGGTCTGACAGTAAACCAAATAAGCCAATCATGGAATCCAATCAATACAGCAATTTACAACAGGGAGCACTTGCACTGTGGCACTGGTTGGCAGTGGCACAGTGCTCTGAGCAGCTAACACCAGCAAAAACATGAGGCACAACGACAAAAAGTGGAAGGGAGACCCACGCCAAGGTGCCAGGTCTAACACGTGTCCCCTCCAGCTGAAATGTGGGGAGAACTACCCTACCCCAGGGACTTCTCATCACTAAGGCGGAAAAATCTGGACAGACCGTCAGCATTGGCGTGATCTGAACCAGGGCGATGTTCCACCGTGAAATCCATCCCCTGTAGGGAAATGGACCACCTCAACAGCTTAGGATTCTCACCCCTCATATGCATCAACCATCTGAGGGCCCTGTGGTCTGTCTGAACCCAGAAGTGAGACCCAAACAGGTTTGGTATTAGCTTCTTCAGTGCCCAGACCACAGCAAATGCCTCACGCTCAATAGCACTCCATCTCTGTTCCCGTGGAAGTAACCTCCTGCTAAGGTAGGCTACAGGTTGATCTAGGCCCTCCTCATTAATCTGTGAAAGAACAGCCCCCACACCATGCTCTGAAGCGTCTGTCTGAACGATAAACTCTTTGGAGAAGTTGGGAGTCAGCAGCACGGGCGCCGTGCACATAGCAGCTTTCAGGGCCTCAAAAGCTTTCTGACAGGTGTCAGTCCAAATCACTTTCTTGGTTTGCTTCTTGGAAGTCAGCGCTGTCAAGGGGGCAACAATGTTGCCATATCCCTTGACAAACCTCCTGTAGTACCCGGTGAGGCCTAGGAAGGCTCTCACCTCGGTTTGGGTTTTGGGTGCCTCCCAATTCAGGATGGTTTCAATTTTGGGTTGTAGGGGTGCCACCTGGCCACTCCCAACTTGGTGCCCCAAGTACACCACGGAACCCTGCCCGATCTGGCACTTACTCGCCTTGATCATGAAGCCTGCCCTCCGCAGCACCATCAACACTTCCCAGAGGTGGCGCAGGTGTTCTTCCCAAGTGGAGCTGAACACTGTGATGTCATCCAGGTAGGCAGCACTGAACGAATCCAGTCCAGCCAACACCTGGTTGACCAACCTCTGGAAGGTGGCAGGGGTATTCTTCATCCCAAAGGGCATAACCTGGAACTGATAGTTCCCATCTGGGGTGGAAAATGCTGACCTCTCTTTGGGCCCATCGGTCAAGACGATCTGCCAGTACCCAGACGTTCTCCTCCTCCATCCCAGCATCTGTTGCCAAGAGCATGCCCACTTGGGACCTCTCCAAGTGGGGCTTTAGGCGGTTGACATGCAGGACCTTCAAGGGGTTCCTGGGAGACCGCAAGTCCACCAAATAGGTAACTGGACTCTTGCGCTCCACAACCTCAAAGGGACCGGTCCAATTATCCTGGAGTGCACAAGGCTCCACTGGGGCCAAGACCCACACCTTTTGTCCAGGCTGAAGCTCAACCAGAGTGGCATTCTGGTCGTACCACCGCTTCATCTCCTCCTGGCTGGCTTCCAGATTCGCCTCTACCAGTTCTCTGAAACGCCTCGTCTGATTCCTAAAGGCCAGCATGTATCTAAATACATCCTGGGGAGGTTTCCTGGGAGATTGCTCCCAGCCTTCTTTGACCAGACTTAGAGGTCCTCTCACTGGGTGGCCATACAGAAGCTCAAAGGGGCTGAACCCTAGAGACTTCTGTGGCACCTCACGGTAAGCAAAGAGTAGGCATGTTAAGAGGACGTCCCACTTACACCTCATAGGTTCCTCAAGACCCATTATCACGCCCTTAAGGGTTCGGTTCAATCTCTCAACCAACCCATTTCCCTGGGGGTGGTAAGATGTGGTAAACTTGTAAGTTACACCACACTCTTGCCAAAGGGACTTCATATACTTGGATATGAAGTTGGTACCTCGGTCAGACACCACCTCTAGAGGCAATCCAACTCTGGAGAAAATTCCCATCAGTGCACGTCCCACCACGGGGGCCGTCACTGTCCTCAGAGGGATGGCTTCCGGGTACCGGGTGGCATGGTCCACCAGGACCAGGATAAACCTGTTGCCCATGGCTGTCCTGGGGTCCAGAGGCCCCACAATGTCAATCCCCACTCGCTCAAAGGGGGTACTGACCACAGGGAATGGTTGGAGAGGAGCCTTCTGCTTCCTCCCACTCTTTCCACTTGCCTGACAAGTCTGACAGGTCCTGCAGTGAGTGTCTGAACTCCTGCGCATTTGAGGCCAATAAAAGTGGGTGACAAGCCTTTCAAAGGTCTTGTCCTCCCCCAAATGTCCTGCCAATGGTACATCGTGAGCCAGCCCCAGTAGGAAGGCTCTGAAGCTCTGGGGTACCACCAGCACACGGGCTGACCCAGCAACCTTAGGCTCTGAATACAGGAGGTGGTTCTCCCAGTAAATGAAATGTGACCCAGACTGATCACTTGAGGCCTGGTCTGCAGCCTGCTGCCGCATACCCACGAGAGAAGGGCATTCTTTCTGCGCCTTGCAGAATTCCTCCCTGGAGGGGCCTCCTTCTTGCTGCCAATGGGTCAGCTCAGGCAGGGCCCTCAGTTCAGCTATCTGTTCCCCTGTAGGCTCCAGGGCATCCCCCTCAAGTTCTGCCTCCTCCTGGACCGTGGGAACTTCAGGGGCTGGTTTCCCACTGCCCCTGCCTCTTCTCTCTAAGGCCGGAACCTGGGCCTTCCTCTCAGGCTCCAGGACCTCTTGAGCACCTCTACTTGCTGCCATGGACCGTGTGGTGACATACGCCCAATCAGGCATACCCAACACCTCCAGGTGAGCACTTCGCTCCACCTTAGCCCAAGGTGAGCTCTCCAAATCATTCCCTAACAGACAGTCTACAGGCATGGCGGGTGTCACGGCTACCTGAAGAGTACCAGAGACCCTCCCCCACTCAAAGGGAACCTGAGCCACCTTGCAGTGACTCTCTGTGTTGTCAGCGGCAACAACCGGTTAGAATGCTCCTGGGACAACCTGCTCTTGAGACACCAGGTGACACTTGACAGCTGTCACACTGGCTCCTGTATCTCTCAGAGCTTCTACCCTACGGCCATTAATGGTCACCCACTGCCTGTATTTCTTAGTGTTATCAGGCACCTGGGTTTGGGGGACCATCTCACAGTCTCCTAATGAGACAAGGGACATCTCTGCGGGACCCCACCCACCTTGGACTGCCATCTCCTCCCCCAAGGCTACACTAGCCATCTGCCGGGGTGGAGCACCAGTGGGTGCTGGTTTACCATACAAAGGACACTTGAAATCAGAGGCAAAATGCCCCATGTTACCACACTTGTAACATTTTGGGGGCCCTCTTTGAACAGGGGGACCTGTTGGGCCCCGGTCGGTTTCTGGGGGGAGGCTGAGAACCCTTCCCTTGGTTCCCTTGGGGATTACTTTGGGGCCTCTTTTGGAACTCCCTCTGTTTACCCTTGTCCCCCCCACTCTTCTGCTGGGGACCCTGCCCACCCTTGGCGGAGTCTCCCACGTGACCCTTGTGGACCCTGGTACTGACCCAGCAGTCCGCCTCCTCAGCAAGCTTCCTAGGGTTAGTCAGTCTACTATCAATCAGGTGCTGGCGTAGTTCAGGAAAACAGTTACTGGACAAGTGCTCCCATGCAATTAAATCAAGAAGCCCTTGAAAATCATCAACCTTGCTACCCTTCACCCAACCATCCAATGCTCTGCAGAAAAAATTTACATACTCAACATACGTACTGTTAGGAATCTTTGTGCAACCCCTGAACCTTTGCCTATACAACTCAGGAGTTAACCCATACCTGGCCATCAAAGCATCCTTCATATGGGGATAAGAAGTATAAACATCTAAAGGCAAGTCTAGCAGTGTGTCCTGCCCCTCACTCAAGAACCGTCCCCACAACCCCGCTCCCCAATCCTTCTCAAGGACCTGGTGGGAGGACATGGCTACCTCTTAGGCCTTGAACCACTGTCCTATGTCATCATTTTTAAAGAATTCCTTTACCACACCCTTGATTCTACCTGCACTGGCGGTGTGCTGCCACCAGAGGGAGTAAGCTCTAAACTCTTAGCCTTCAGCTCCAATTCCCTCAAAGCCATATCGTGCTCCATTTGGATTTTTCTCTCTTCCAGAGCCAGCTTTTTGCTTTCCAGCTCCAGTTGCCTATTTAATTTGAGCTTTGCCATCTCCATTTCGTGCAGCCTAGTTTCTTTCCTGTCTGCCAACTCCTCTGGCGACATGCCTCTGCCAAAACCATTGATGCTCTCTGCCTGCTCAATTTCCACCACATCTTCAGAGTCTTTCCTTGACTCAATCCAGGCCCTCAGCGCATTGTATAGATCTGGCTTGTTTCTACATCCAGCATGGGGAACTTTGAACTTTCTGCAAAAGCCCTTTAGCTGGGCCTTGGAGTAGCTGTCTAGTCTCTCCTCTTCCCATTCAACGTCTTCACTTTCAGAGACTACAGATGCTGCCTTCTCAACAATGACTGAACCAGGCATGACTTTCAAAAAATGGAGATTTCCAGCAAAACAAGAATCAAAAAGTACGTGGTTGCGCTATTGGTCTGCGCTCACTAAGTAGTGTTCACCAATCACTGTATATGTATCACAAATGCAAATTCGTAATCCTCACTGCTGACCACCAATGTTAGAATTGGGGGTCTCTGGTTGGCACAGGTAGGCACTGGTGACAAGCAGGGACCCTCTCCTCTAGTCAGGATAAGGGGATTACCCTCTTAAAATAACCCCTGCTCACCCTCTAGGTAGCTTGGCGCGAGCAGACAAGACTTATTTCAGATGCGTTGTGGGTTAAGCATTTGTGAACTCATACAGTAATCAGGTGACCCACCACACATGGACTCCACACTAGGATTATCAAAAATAAGTGTATTTTATATCAGGCTTAGCACAAGACCATATAACGACAGACGTATCTAAGGGTGGGCGTAGTGGGCGTAGTGGGGCTACGTGAAGCAGCACGTAGTGTGCCCAAATCTACGCACACTACGCGCTTCGCGTAGCCCTACTACGTGCCACCCACCTTCCGCCCGCCCTTCTTTTAAATAATATCAGCAATATAAAATAAATTAAAGTAAAGCGACTTACCGTAAGCGCGGCGTCTCCGGGGCTCCCTCTTCTTCGTTTCTAATTTCTTCTGACAAATGCGCATGCGCGGACGCCTGCACATGCGCATTTCTCACAAGAAATGCGCATGCGCGGGTGTCCGCGCATGCGCATTTGCCAGAAGAAATTAGAAACAGAAAGAGGGAGCCCCGGAGACGCCGCGCTTACTGTAAGTCGCTTTACTTTAATTTATTTTTCATTGCTGATATTATTAAAAGGAGGGCAGGTGGGAGGTGGGTGGCGGGTGGCAAGCAGCTACGCTTCGCCCTCGGCGTGTGCGTAGCGCTGCCCTGCTTCGCCTACTTCGGAAAGTGCGAAGCAGGCAGCGCTACGTACACTACGTGGGCGAAGCGTAGTGCTACGCCCGGGGTTAGACGTATCCACAATACTATGAGCAATAAAAGAATTCTTGTGTAAAGCGTATCTTAAAAAAGACTGTGCGATTCGTATTCCTCGGTTCGGCCCTTACGGTGATGAAATGAACCCAAAGAGTCTGACGCGCGCAGCGGACGCTTCTGTCCGATGCGCTCAAACCCAGAGTGCGAGTCGTACACAGTACCTTAGATGGAAGAGTTCGTCACGGACGAAGCGGTGAAAACAAAAGCATTGCACGCGGCGATGTCCTTCTTTCACGGTGCGAGCTACGGCTCGTGGACGCCCAGAGTCACGTTGCTTGAGGGGACGGTGGTTTGTGCATTGCGGTTGATGTTCGTTGTGGCGTAAGAGCCGTAGCTTGAGAGTTGATGCTCGGGTAATCCTTTGAGCGCGGTGCGAAGCGGACTGTACGCTGTGGTGGTGCCAGACGTACCCAGCCGCTCTACGTGCCGCAGCCTCCCCACATCAGTGGCAGGGTGCACGTTGAGTAGTGCGGTTCGGAGGGGGGAAAGCGAGGTGCGGTGCGAAGTCCTTCCCTCACGTTGCGAGCTACGGCTCGTGGGGGCTACAAAGTCGCGTTGTTCGGGCCGGACAGCTTGGCACAGGCTTCCCAGTGTACGCGTCGACCTTGATGAGGCGCACACTTCTCTCTGCTTCAGCGCTACGGGGAGAACGGCATTTTTCAGCAGCTCCTCTCAAGGCGGGTGAAGTCCACTGGTCCAATCCCCCAGCTCAGGGACAATATTCCTCCTTACAGCTTTCCCAGTTCCTTCTCGTCGGGCAGAGGTTTTTTCTTGTCAAAGCAGGATCTATTTTCTTGGGCTCAGGGTCCCAATACTTATAGTGCAATTCTTTTGTCCTTTCAGGCCAGAGGGTCTTTGCTCAGTTCAGCCCAGTTCTGGAGTACTTTGTTTACAGGATTCTGGCTTTTCTTTTCAGTGTGCAGGGCAGAGACATCAGAGGCTCCCCAGGGGGTGGAGCCAGCATTATGGTAGAAAGGCACAGCCCTATTCAGAGTCCAGGTGTACTCCTCCCACCCATCTGGATGTAATCTCTCTATTCACCACCTGGCTGCCCAGCCTGTCTCCTGGAATTCCCCAGCCCTGTCACTCACAGAAACCAGACAGCAGATACACATCCTAGCAGAGGCGGGCTGAAATGTTTAGGCAGCAAAGACCAACTTTCTAAAAGCGGTATTTGCAAACACAGAATATTAAAATAAACCTTACTAAAAGATGTATTTTCTTATTCTGAGTTCAGGCATACTCAACTCTATTTTCTACCATGTTCTCTGAGTCTGCTGGGATTATAGTGTGTTATAATTCCAGCAGCCCATTCTGGCCTATGGAGAACAGGTAGCCTTGCATTAGTGAAAAACGAAAATGGCTGTAATTCACTATTAGGACATGCCACACACATCAGGGCTTGTCCTACCTTATGCTTACAATGCACTCGGCCCTTGGGCCTACCATAGGGGTGACTAACATGAAGTTAAGGGAAGGTTTAGGGACTGGCAAGTGGGTGCACCTGCCCAGTCAGCATGACAGTACCAGACTGCACGCAGGCTCTGCAATGGCAGACCTTAGACATATTTTACAAGGCTGCTTCTGTGGGTGGCACAACCAGTGCTGCAAGCCCACCAGTAGCATTAGGATTTACAAGCCCTGGGCACTCCTGGTGCACTGTACTAGGGTTTGACAGTAAACCAAATAAGCCAATCATGGAATCCAATCAATACAGCAATTTACAACAGGGAGCACTTGCTCTGTGGCACTGGTTGGCAGTGGCACAGTGCTCTGAGCAGCTAACACCAGCAAAAAGATGAGGCACAACGACAAAAAGTGGAAGGAAGACCCACGCCAAGGTGCCAGGTCTAACAGCCATGCATGTAACCCAGATGCATGAAGGACACAGTTGCTTACACCATTGTGCATTGTCAGAAGGTCACACACCTATATGTCACACATGTCTTGTCTCTCACAGTCACATTGCAGATGTTATGCTGACCCTCTGAGTCATGGACACCCCAGTTGTATGTAGCAACAAGCCACACCCTAATGACACAGAGGCAGACACCTGAGGGCACATGTCACTAAGCACAACCTGCAATTTCATACACAGGAGTGGGATTACAGAGTGTTTCTGAATGCCCTTGAGGGGGCATGACTGGCCAGGACTAAGTGAAACAGTGTTTTGCCCCGGACAGTAGTCAGGTGGCTAAGCAAGTGTGACACACTTGATATACAAACTACTGAGGCCCAAAAATGCAGCAATTGGTACACATCTCAAGGGTACACACAGATCACATGTCATATCTCAGGCATTGTGTAAACAATTGACCCACCCATGAAACACACAACAGATTCACGGGAACTGATGCTGACCGGTACCTGAAGCATAGCTGACTGCAGGGACACAGTGCCTTAGTGACACAAGCAACAGAATGGAGGGGCCACACCTGTGGAACAGATGAGGAGGGTGTATCACACAAATAGGGACCTGAGTTTATGACTACAAGACCTACGTAAAGTGGAAGTGTGACCAGGACAAAATACTGCTATTTGCATGTCAGACATAGTACACAGATCAGGCATGGACTTTCCCCCTTCCTGCTGCTGTCTGGCCTTCAGCTGCCTACCCAGGTCTGGGAAGACCACCGCCAGGATACGGAGCATGTGGGGAGTCAGGGTCTGGTGTCCGCCCCTCCTGCGTGGAGGTGACAGCTTCAGCTGGACTCTAGCCATCCTCCGGGTCCAGCCACAAAGGTCCTGCCACCTCTTCTGGCAGTTGCGGATGCGGCGCTTGTAGACTTCCACCGAACGAACAGTCTGGGCGATGGTCAGCCAGATCTCCTGCTTCTGGTGGGCATCAACCTGTGAGGATGACAAAGTGAAAAGCACATTAACACACATGCCCCAGATTTGTGCAGCACACATTTGGATATACATGTCATCATCACAAAGGGAAATAAATTACACAGGTAGTGCAACCATGGGGAATGAAAACTCACATGCATGTTTGACATGTTAACAATGCCTGGATAGTTTAAGCTTGCAATAATGCACTTTAGCAGCAGGAAAACTATTCATTACATGTACCTACACACTTTGGGGGATGAAAGTAGTCAGTGAGAATGCTTGTCACTCCTGTACACACTGCTAGTACTGCTAGTCAGACAACATGCATAATTAGGAAGGCAGTGGACAGCACACTCACCTGCTCCCCTGGTGTCCCATAGAGCTTTCTGTACTCTAGAAGGAGCCCATCCAGCAGGGCCTGGTTCTCCTCCTCAGTGAAGGCTGGGGACCTCTCCAGAGTACGTGCCATAGCAGGAGCCAGAGGATGCTTAGACAGCAGCAGTGGTAGCAGGGATGTGGTCCAGTAGCATGTAGTGCAAGCAAGTGAGCTCCCTGGGGGACATGCAGCCATATATCTGTGCTGCAGAGGCAGACTCTGTGCCATGTGTCCCAAGTGATAGGTCCAACACGGTTGCATTCTATGAATCTGGCCAATCCATTCAAAAGTACGACTCGTACACGCCTTCCGCATCATTCAAATCTTCACCTTCATGGAACACTTGAAATTTCAACATTGTTGTAGGCATCCAACTGAATTTCCAGTGCACAACTCGTACAAGTTTTGAATCTGCATCCGTCTCCATGACAGTCCTGAGCCAATGGGTGTGCCCGGTTCATTCAACTGACTGTACAACGCGTATTTTGAATATACACATGCACCCGTCTCCATACGATTCAATGGCCAAGGCGTACGCCTGTCTCGGACCATGCCTGTCCGACGCGTATGCATGATAGTCACCCGAGTCGGACCTCATTGCATTCAATGACAAAGCGTACGCACGGCTCGGTCATGAACCGTGCAATGCGTACGCATTGTCACCCGCGTCGGACCTCATTGCATTCAATGACAAAGCGTACGCACAGCTCGGTCATGAACCGTGCAATGCGTACGCATTGTCACCCGCGTCGGACCTCATTAGTGTGACTATTATACGGATGCAACACACATATATTGGCCATGGACACCTGCGCACACCTGCCACACTACAACATTGGCCACACAGTGTCCCATGGCATGTAAGGCTGCATTCCCTGGGTGTTTGGGGGGGGCACATCTGTCACTGGGGTGTGTTTTTTTAACGTTGCAGCAGCACATAGGTTGGGTGACACAGCCAGATGATTGGCCCATTGCACTACATGGCACTCATGTGGACATGTGGAATTGAGATGTGAGGTGGTGGTCTTGTAGGTGACATATGTGTCCATGCCCAACAGCACACACCTCAGTACATTGTGTAATGTCATGAACTAGCATGTGATAGTGATGGTGGTCAGAGCCACATGGGTGGATGTACTGACAATCTTCCTTTGTGCATCTCTGTACTGCAGGGCACCAGCTGTCCATCGTCCGTTCCCAGACCTTGCAACCATGCAGGAACGCGACTGCATCAGACGGTACAGCTTCACCAGGCCACTGATTGCGGAGTTGGCGGAGCAGTTGGCGCCACATCTGCTACCTGGCCGGACATACCCTACAGCACTGACCCCAGAGGTGAAGGTGATGGCAGCCCTGCACTTCTTTGCTACCGGTACCTTCCAGTACACTGTGGCTACTGCTGGTGGTATGTCGCAAACGGTGTTTAGTCGGGTGCTACGTGATGTCTTGGCGGGGCTGTTGCACTTCCTCGACCTGTATATCAAGTTCCCGAGCCCAGATGAACTCCCTGAAATTAAGGATGCCTTTTATACACTGGGGAGGATGCCGAACATCATTGGATCTATTGATGGGACACATGTTGCCCTGGTCCTACCACAGGCACATGAGCAGGCATACCGGAATAGGAAGCACTACCATTCAATCAATGCTCTGGTGGTCTGTCTTGCTGACATGTCGATCACACATGTGTGTGCACGGTTCCCTGGTTCGGCGCACGATGCCCACATTATGAGGAGTAGTCGCATTGCAACGCTGATGTCACCGATGCCAGCTCAGCGTGCCTGGCTTGTCGGTGTGTACTGACTGTTTCTCATTGTGTGTGTTTGTCACTGTTGTATTCCACACTCCTACAAAACTCAGCTACTTGTTCATTTTTGTGTGTGTAGGTGACTCCGGATACCCCAACATGCCATGGTTGCTGACACCCCTCAGGAACCCTGTGACACCAGCCGAGCTGCGCTACAATGAGGCACATGGTCGGAGCAGGAGGGTGATTGAGCGGACATTCGGCCTCCTGAAAAGCAGCTTTTGCTGCCTGGACAAGACCGGAGGGGCCCTCCCATATGAGCCAGCAAAGGTGTGCAAAATAATGCGGGTCTGCTGCATGCTACACAACATGGCGGTGCGGAAGGAGGTGCCTCTCATCCAGGATGACGATGACGATGACCAACCTCCGGCACCTGTGGAGGATCCCCGCCTGGGCCAAGATGCCAGAGAAGATGAAGATGATGGTGACGTCCGCTCCCAGCTCATCAACAACTTCTTCACCTGAATGTGAGTTTCCAGGGTTGTTATGTGAATGTATGGAGGTAGCCTGGAATGTGTTGAGCCAGCTCTGTTGCTGTCTGAGTGTGTCTGTGTGCCATTTGACTGGATGCGTGCTGTGATGTGTCCATTCAGCTGGTGTGTACTCCACAATAGGGTAGTACTGCTAACTAGTGTTTGTGTAGGTGTTTTGCAACATGTTTTGTGCATGTGTATTGCATTTCTCTCCTGTTCTTCTCTGCTTTTGACTGTATCTTGTCTGTCTTTCCCAGGGTACTTTGCCTGTTGTGTGGTCAACACTGACCCCCAACACCCAGAAGCCAACACCAGTGTGGAAGTTGACAATTCCCCAAAACTGATGTACCCCACACATCCCTGGACTTCCATTCTCCAACACACTGTGAGCGTGTGTCCACTGTTATGTGGAATACCGTGCAACTAGTGTGGATTAAACGTGTTGCTGATGTGTAATGAACCTGTGCTACGCTTTGTTATGTGCGTTGTCTGTCTTCCCACATCTGAGTCACATCTGCTTACCTCACCTGTGGACTTGTTACCACTGACTGGGCTAGGTGTTGTGTCTGTGCATGCCAATGTGTTTCAGGTCAACATCATTGTGTGTGATGAGTAACATGGCCATGGTGAGTATGTTTTGTGTTGCCATAGCGATGTGTCTCCCTCACATGTGTCACATCCCCATGACTCACCTTACGTTGGTCACATTGTTGCAGTATTTGGCATACAGTGTGTTGTGTAGCAGATCGACATCTCCCTGAACATGACAAGTTGGAATCACAACAGAGGCAAGTATGGTGTACTGGTGAGTTTAGTTACAAACATGTGTGAGGGAAGTGCACAGGATGGTGGGTGCTGTACAGTGGTTTGGGAATCCAAAGTTCACATTGGAGTTGGAAGTGCTGGTACATGAAATGTCCAGTGTAAAGTCCACAGTCATCTGATACATTGGCCCAACATGAACCCACCATGTCATGTGGGCGAGTTGTGTGCGATTGGACAAGGTGTACGGGTTGCGCACAACAAACATTGTCCAGAACAGGTTTGGAGGCCCTGGGGATGTGCTGGGACATCTGCCTCTCACATGTCCTTCTTCGGACGACCCCTCTTCTTCCAGGGGGGGATCCTCATGTGCAGGCCTCTGCAGTGCAGGGGACTCTCCACCAGAGTCCTCCTCCCTCCCTGTGGCACTGGCAGATAGTGTTGTGACAGATCTTGTGGGCGCACAGGGGGGTGTGGACATGTTGGTGTTGATCTGGCGGAGGCATTTTAGTATGTCCCGATGCACTGCAGTGATGTCATCCCACTTGGCCTCTATGCGGGCATGGTGGGCGACCTGCTCATGTTGCATTTCCTTGAGGATCCCCACTTCCTGGCCAAATCCTCCGGTGCTATCCTGGTACGCATCTAAGATGCGTGTCAGTTGGGGGTCATCATTCAGTCCAGACCCTCTGCAAGGCATGCCCTGTGCCACCCACCCCTCCCAGCACCCCTCTCCACATGAGCAGGACCAGCAGCGGTACGCACAGGTGACACTGGGACCCCTTTGGTGGTGTTGCTGGTGGTGTTGGCTGTAGCTTCCGGGGGGTCCTGTGTCCCTGTGCTGTGGGTGTTTATTGTCCTTGGTCTGTCCGTGTTGGCGGGGGTGCCCTTTTGGTGTCCAGATGCTGGAGGCATGGGTACAGGGGGGGCAGATGTTGCTGCTGCTGGTGCTGCATGATGGCTCACACCGGAGGGGCCAGGTTGGTCGTCGTCATCCGAAGAGGACAGTGAGAGAGTCAGACCAGAGAGCTCAGTGTCCAACAGAGTCTGGGCCTGGGTATCCTCCGCATTTGGTGCTGGGCGCCCAGCACCACCTGTGTTTGGAAGAGACACACAATGTGATTTATGTTTCTACATGCATCGTTGGTTTACAAACATGACATTTTCTACTTTTCAAACAGATGCCTGCCTGTACACTGCTTTTTCCCAGCTTGTCACGGACAGAGTTTGATATTGTTGTTGGCCATTTCCCAGCATGGCCTTGTGCTCCCCACAACAGATCCCAGTGTCAGACATTTTTTCAGTCCCTTCCCACTCCCTGTGAGGTGAGTATGTTTCAGTTTGATCTTGCTGTGCCATGTGGGTGGGTGTAGGTTGTTTGTGACTGCGACTCCCATCATACTCTTGGCTACACCCCCCTTCACAGCATGCCCATGCTTCCTCCCTCTTGACTCTGCTTCCCTGAGAGGGGGTGTGACAGCAATGGCAAGATGGCTGACTGTGTAGTCCTGATGTATGATGTTGGCCATTTCCCAGCATGGCATTGTGCTCCCCACGACAGAGCCCAATGTCAGACATCTTGTCAGTCCCTTCCCACTCCCTGTGAGGTGAGTATGTTTCAGTTTGATCTTGCTGGGCCATGTGGGTGGGTGTAGGTTGTCTGTGACTGCGACTCCCATCATACTCTTGGCTACACCCCCCTTTCCAGCATGCCCATGCTTCCTCCCTCTTGACGATGCTTCCCTGTGAGGGGGTGTGACAGCAATGGCAAGAAGGCTGACTGTGGAGTCCTGATGTATGATGTTGGCCATTTCCCAGCATGGCCTTGTGCTCCCCACAACAGAGCCCAGTGTCAGACATCTTGTCAGTCCCTTCCCACTCCCTGTGATGTGAGTATGTTTCAGTTTGATCTTGCTGGGCCATGTGGGTGGGTGTAGGTTGTCTGTGACTGCGACTCCCCTCATACTCTTGGCTACACCCACCTTCCCAGCATGCCCATACTTTCTCCTTCTTGACACTGCTTCCCTGTGAGGGGGTATGACAGCAATGGCAAGATCGCTGACTGTGAAATCCTGGTGTTTGGCTACAAGTCCTAAGTGAGCTCCTGTGCTTCACACAGCAGCACCCAGTACGGTGTATCTTTTGCTGATATTTCAATGAGGTGTGTGTCAATGCATTGTACCCGGTGAGTTGTGTGGAGTTTTTGTTGGGTGGGGGGTGTCTCCACATGCTGAGTAGTCTGGTCAGGGCTGTCAGTTGTTCTTCCCATCATGAAACGTGCTTCCATTGTAGGGCGTGCAAGTTGTCTTTCAGGATGTCAGTCAGTGGTGTCCTGCTTGTGATTTGCACACAAGCCCTAGCAGGGCCTTGTGCTCCCCACAGCAGGAGTCAGTGTCAGCCATCTTGTCAGTCATTTTCCACTCCCTGTGATGGGGGAATGTTTCAGAGAGGTCTTGATGGGCCAATCAGGAGGGGGAGCATTATCTGTGACTACAGGCTCCATCATGCGTTTGGCTACACTCACTTCACCTGCATCCCCACTATTCCTTCCTGACAGTCAGCTGCACTGTGAGGTGGTGTGTTTGTGGTGGCAAACTGTCTGGCAGTGTCTATTTGGCTTAGTGCCACTGGCTTGCTCTATTTGTTTGTAGGTTGGTGCATGTCATGACACAGTCCCCAGTCACTATGAGATGGCAGGTATTGTGTGTGTCTGACTGGCATACACATCGTGGTATGTTTATCTATTGGTTAGTGTAGCTTTGCTTGCGGTGCATGGTTTCACTGTCCCCTTGCCACACAATCTTGGGTATGTTGTTTGTGTACTCACCAGGCTCTGGGATGTGTGTTAGGCCATGGACGCTCTCTGGTGGTAGGATGTCCCGCACCTTCTCCTCCCAGGTCCTGAAGTAGACTGGTTTGGCAGGAGGGCCACCGCTGGTGCGCTGACTCAAGGTGTGATCTTTCTCAATGAGTTTCTTGACCCTCCTGCGCACGTCATACCACCTGTTCTGGATTAAGGGTGGGCGTAGTGGGCGTAGTGGGGCTACGTGAAGCAGCACGTAGTGTGCCCAAATCTACGCACACTACGCGCTTCGCGTAGCCCCACTACGTGCCACCCACCTCCCGCCCGCCCTTCTTTTAAATAATATCAGCAATATAAAATAAATTAAAGTAAAGCGACTTACCGTAAGCGCGGCGTCTCCGGGGCTCCCTCTTCTTCGTTTCTAATTTCTTCTGACAAATGGGCATGCGCGGACGCCCGCGCATGCGCATTTCTCGCGAGAAATGCGCATGCACGGGTGTCCGCGCATGCGCATTTGCCAGAAAAAATTAGAAACAGAAAGAGGGAGCCCCGGAGATGCCCCGCTTACGGTAAGTCGACTTACTTTAATTTATTTTTCATTGCTTATATTATTAAAAGGAGGGCAGGCGGGAGGTGGGTGGCGGGTGGCAAGCAGCTACGCTTCGCCCTCGGCGTGTGCGTAGCGCTGCCCTGCTTCGCCTACTTCGGAAAGTGCGAAGCAGGCAGCGCTACGTACACTACGTGGGCGAAGCGTAGTGCTACGCCCGGGGTTATTCTGGATATCGTCCTTTGTGCGCAATGTTGGTGCTTGTGCGTTCACCTTGTCCACGATCCTCGCCCACATCTTGTTTTTCTGTGAGATGGGGGTCCTTTAAACCAATGTACCAAACAAATCTGGCTCTACTCTGATGATCTCGTCTACCAGCACTTCCAACTCACTATCTTTGAACTTTGGATTCTTCTTTGGGGGCGTGGTGATGGGTGGTGGTGGTGGGGGATGTGTGTGTGATGGTGCAAGTGAGGGTGGTTTGGTGTCGGTTTTGCTGTGTGTATGTGTGTGTGCTTTGATATGAGGTGCTGATGGTGTGTCAGTTGTGTGATGGGTGAGTTGTGAGTGTGTCTGTGGTTGCTGTGTACTGGTGTTTGCTGCTGGCTGTGTCTCCTGTTTGCAAGGGATGATAGTAGTGATTTTAGTCCTTTATATAGTTGGAGTTGTGGGTGTGTCTTTGTCCCATGTTTTTTTTTGGTATTTACTTGCTTTGTCATTGCTTGTTTCGTCCATTTTTTGTCTTTTCCCTTTGTGTTTTGTAGGCATGAAGGAGACGTTCATGTGACGGAAATGGACGCTGCTGTTGTCTCGTGCGGGCTTCTCCGCCTCGTTCACGCTGCCTGTCTTCTGTGTTTGGTACGTGTCGTTCGCGGTGGTCTCTGTTGCTTGTGTGCCGGGTTGTCTGTGCGTGTTGGTCGTGCAGCTTGGTCTCCGTGCGAGTCGGTCTGGTTTTACACGCATTGCATCGTACCTCGCTAATCGTACATCGCGGGTACGGGTCGGTCGGGTTCATTCTGGGTTCGTGTCGGTGGGTGAAAATCACATCGGTTTTCCGGCCGGATCACTATTTTCCCTACGGCTCGGTCGTACGGCTAGTATTCCGTACGTTTCGGTTGTAATTCACACGCGTTGCATCGTACTGCACGGGTCGTACGGCGCTGGTGCGTGTCGGTCGGTATTTGGTCTGGGTCCGTGTCGGTCCGTTCGTTTTGTGGCCGGAATCGGAATCGGCCCCATAGTAGTTGCAAGAGAACAGTAAAAGTGAGTATTATGATGGACATAGGTTGGCGTATGTAGACTCTTGTTTAATGTCCTTATAGAGAGTAACAAAGGGTTTATTTTGCTGCCTGAATAGCTTGTACATGGGCAGGAGGAAAAGAGTCTGTGGAAGGTTGCTTCTTCAATGGGGAAGTAATCGGGACATAAGTAGATGTTTAACACTTCATTTAAATAGGGCAGTTAAAGGGTTGAATCTGGTATCAGGTGGGAATGAATTCCAACTTTGGGGCAATTCTTGAGAAGGAGTGCTTGCAGGTTTTCTTTTTTTTATTTGAAGTGTTTCAGTAGAAGAGAGCATGTGCTTCATAAGGGTCTGTTAAGACGAGTTTCTTGGCAAAGTACCTTGGAGTGTTGTGATGAAGAGCTTTATGAGTTAAGCAGGAAATTTCTAGGTTTATGTTTGCCTCAGGCGATAGTCAGTTCAGAGTTTTGAGATCGGGGTTGATATGATCCTTTTTTTTAAGCATGTGATGAGTCAGGCAGCTGCACTAAAATCTGCCTTCAGAGGTGCCAAATTTGATGTAGAAAGACCCACGAGTGTTGCACTATCGTAATCTAGTTTGGAGAAGAGTAGCACTTGAACTGCTGTCTTGAGATCACCAATCGAAATGAAAGGTTTTAATTTCCTGCATTTGGTAGTTAACGCTTTTAATGGTGGTGCTGCTGTGATCCTGCATATAGAGGTGTTTGTCCATTTTTAGTCCTTGCAACATGGCTGAGGTAATGATGTGTGTGGTACAGTTTAAGGCTGTAAGATCTGCGAGCCAGTCATTAATGTTCGAAGTGTGGCTGGGAGCAGAGATTAGGAGGAATTCAACTTTGAGGGCGTTAAGTTTGAGGTGGGTATGTGTCAGTCTGTGTTGAGTTTTTGTGAGTGCATTGTTGAGGATACTGATACCTTCAGGAGAAGCAGTTTTTAGGTAGAGTTGCTTATCATCAGAGTACATATGGTATGAGATGTTAGAGAGTTAGAGGATTTCAGTCAGGGGTTCCATGAGCAAGTTAACAAGGGTGTTGAAAAGTGGAAAGCCTTGAGGGATGCCAATCTTGAATGGAGTCTGGATGCATACAGCCTGGTTGAACGCAATTCTTTTAGATCTGCTGTATAAGAATGAGGAGAACCATTGTAACACTATACCAGATAAATCCATCCTGGAGGTTCGAAAGGTTCTCATGTTTAACAAACACAGCTGACAGATCAAAAAGGATTCATAGGCAGGATTCATTACAGTCAAGAAGGCTCAGGGCCACGTTGGAGACCCCACTGTGGCATAACGGTCGCTTGCCCCAATTGGCTGCGTTAACCAGCTTCGTGGGCTGGGACCGCATCGGCATATCTTCGCTTGGGGATGTGGTGCAGGGTGTAACACTGAAGTCATTCCAGTGTCTGCGGGGAGAGTTCAGCATGCCCCCATCGCAGTTCCTTAAGTATCTACAGTTCCGGCACGCAATCACTCCATATTTGCAGGGCGTCGATGAATTAGCCGAATTTAATCTGCTGGAAGCCAGGGTCTTTATGGGGGACCTCCGGGAGCACACTCACACATCGAACTATACGCAATGGAACTCATTTAACATTCTTTGTTCACTTTGTCGTTTCACATTTCACCACTATGATTCAATACTCACGGACAAATACACATATTCTACGTTTTACTATCACTGGCATGCACATAGAGAGATAACTACAAGACACAGTGGTGCATGGATATGATCCTTTTCAGTGGGTGACCATTAAGGCATTATACGCTATTTGTTTTTACAGATACTTCCCCTGATGAAGGGCGACCAGCCCGAAATGCATAGGGAAATATGTATATTTGGATGCATATAAAAGACATGTGACTTATCAACTTTGAAAAAATTATGAACTCATGAGAATCAATACATTCTGAATATGATTTCCGGAATAATCACATCAGATTAACTGTATTTGAACCTTCTTTTGAACTAAGATTATCCCGCCTAGAAGCGGGCCTTTGCTGTGCCCAGGGGGCTGTCGCTGAGTCAAGTGCCACTGCCAGTCCATAAGCTGGAGTAATGACAGTGATTCACGCCAAGTTCATAATTGAAATCAAATATACCAATCATGGAGAAACCAATTGTCATCACATTTTAGATAAGAGCACAAGCACTTTAGCACTGGTCAGCAGTGGTAAAGTGCTCATAGTCCTACAGGGCACTATTTGATTCCTATTTGTAAAGCGAGAACATATCACTCCCTTAAGGATTTCAAGGCGCTGGTAGCCATCGGGGAGATTAAGTGAGCTATTGACCAGAGTCACATGGTGCTGAGCTGAGCTGCCACTGGAGCCGGGTATAGAACTGTGAGCCCAACGCTTCAGAGTCAGCTGCTCTGGTCACTGAGCCACACCTCTTCCACGGCACACAAAATGAGGTCAGAAAAAGAATGGGAGAAAGGCAAAGGTTTGGGGTAACCCTGCAAAAAGGGCCATTTCCAACAGTTAGGAAAACTAGGCCCAAGAGAAAAAACAAGAAAAGGAAAGATTGGAAAGGAAGGCAAATCTTAGACAGAGACCCAGTGAGACAATAGAATTCTAACCCAGTAAGGGAGAACTCCAAAGTTGTCACTGACCAGGCCTTTCCTATTCCCCAAGATGTCCTGTATTGTCAGGTAACTGTTTAGCATAGGGTGCTACCCCTGGTTTGACATAAGGAGGAATGGAAGGAGGGTGTCTGCCACACAACGTGTTAGCTCCCCATTCTGAAAAAGCAGAGGGGCTCCAAAAACCCAAAGTCTACTGTAAAAGAGCACACCCTCCTGTAACTGGAGAGGTAAAGTTGTGATTTTTGGCACTGACAGCTGTCATTAGCCTCTGCAGGGTGTTTTGCTTTATGGCAGCACTTTCCCTAGCATGGTGGTCAGACCCCCATGACAGGAAGCAGAGAAGGCCCCCTGACCCTGTTGGTCATGGTAGGGTTACTCCATTGTTGGATAACCTCTTTTGATAGACTAGGTGTTGGCCTATCCACAATTGGGTTAGGAGAGGAAGGTGCTCCCCTACCCAAAGTATAGGATCAAGATGACAGAGACAGATAGTTAGCTAAAGTCTAGCTTAGGATGAGTCCTGTCAAATTTGAGATGGACTAGCTCCCCAGTAGGAATGGCCTTGACTGAAGAATGTATGGCAGAGTAGCCCCTGCCATAGTACAGCCAGTTTCTGACATCCTTCCTCGCTGAATGGTCAGGGAGACTCACCAATCAATCAATCAATCAGCCATTTGGCGAGTGCGCTATTCACCTTGAGGGTCTCAAGGCGCTGGGGGGAGGGGAAGCAGCTACTGGTTGAAGAGCCAGGTCTTGAGAAGTCTCCTGAAGGTCAGCAGGTCCTGGGTCAGCCACAGGTGGGCGGGGAGGGTGTTCCATGTCTTGGCGGCGAGGTGGGAGAATGATCTGCCACCGGTGGTCGTTCGGCAGATGCGTGGGACGGTGGCGAGGGCGAGGTCGGCGGAGTTTGTTGAGGTATGCTGGTCCAGTGTTGTGGAGTGCTTTGTGAGCGTGGGTGAGGAGCTTGAAGGTGATCCTCTTGTTGACCGGGAGCCAGTGCAGGTCTCTCAGGTGGGTGGTGATGTGGCTGTGGCAAGGGCATCTGAGGATGAGGCGTGCGGAGGCAATTTGTATGCGTCGGAGTCTCTTCTGGAGTGTAGCCATTGTTCCTGCATAGAGGGTGTTGCTATAGTCCAGTCTGCTGCTGACAAGAGCTTGGGTGACCCTTTTTCTGGTTTCAGTGGGGATCCACCTGTAGATCTTGTGGAGCATGTGGAGGATGTTGAAGCAGGAGTAGGAAACAGTGTTGACTTGCTGGGTCATAGAGAGCATTGAGTCCAGGATAAACCCCAGGTTGTGGGCGTGGTTGGTGGGTGTCGGAGTAGGGCCCAAGGTGGCTGGTTACCAGGAGTCGTTGTAATGTAATGTAAAAAATTCTTATAGAGCGCAACTTACACCGGACGGTTTCTTGGCGCTGAGCACTTACTTGAGAAAAGGCAGAGAAGGAGAGAAGAGTGCTTATGTATAAATAAAGTGAAAGAGATGGGTTTTGAGAAGGGACCTAAAGTGGGGGTGAGAAGGAGAGAGTCTGATATCCAACGGGAGTGAATTCCAGAAGGAGGGAGCTAGAAAGGAGAATCTGAGGCCACCGTGTTTTTTGCGCCTAAACCTAGGCGTCTGGAGGAGCGCATGATAAGAGGAGCGAAGGTGCCTAGAGGGAACATAGGGATGCAAGAGAGAAGAAATGAAAGAAGGACCAATCCCGGCCAAAGATTTATGAATCAGACAGCCAAGTTTAAACTTGCAACGCTCCGATACAGGGAGCCAGTGCAAGGCTTTTAGCAAAGGGTGGACATGAGAGTGTTTGGGGCAGTGGTAGATCAGGCGAGCAGCCTGATTCTGTATCAACTGTAGTCTTTTAATTTGATACTGTGGGATGCCTACATACAGAACATTGGCATAGTCAATTCGGGAAATGACTAATGCCGTCGTTCTATGCGGAGGGAGTGGAGCCGAGGATGAGGACCTCCATCTTGTCTGAGTTCAGTTTCAGCCGGCTGGTCTTCATCCAGTCTGTGATGGCCTTCATTCCCTCGTGGAGGTTAGATTTGGCGGCGGCCGGGTCCTTGGTGAGCGAGAGGATCAGCTGGGTGTCGTTGGCATACGAGACGATGTTGAGGTGGTGTGTTCGGACGATGTTAGCAAGCGGTGCCATGTAGATGTTGAAAAGGATCGGGCTGATGGATGATCCTTGGGGTACGCCGCAGGTGATCTCGGTGGCTTCGGAATGGAAGGGGAAGGTGGACTCGCTGAGTTCTGCCGGTGAGGAAGGAGGTGATCCAGTGTAGGGTTTTGCCTCGGATCCCAGCGTCGTGGAGGCGTGTGTGCAGGTTGTAGTGACAGATGGTGTCAAAGGCAGCCGAGAGGTCCAGGAGGATCAGGGTCACGGTTTCGCCTTTGTCCAGTATGGTCCTGATGTGGGCGACTTTGGTGCTGTGATTGCTGCGGAAGCTGGATTGGGAGGAGTCCAGAACATTGTTCTCCTCCAGGAAGTGGGTCAGTTGTCTGTTGGCGATCTTCTCAATGACTTTCGCCGGGAAGGGGAGCAGGGAGATGGGCCAGAAGTTCTTGAGGTCCTTTGGGTCCGCCTGGGTTTTTTTTGAGTAGGGCGTTGATCCCGGCGTGTTTCCAGCTCTCTGGGAAAGTGGCGGTCTCGCAGGAGCTGTTGATGATCTTTCGGAGTTGGGGTGCGATGATGGAGCTTGCCTTGTTGAAGATGTGGTGGGGGCAGGGGTCGGAGGGTGAGCCGGAGTGGATGATGTTCATGAATTTGATGGTGTCTTCGTCGTTTATGTTGTGCCAGGAGAGTATAAGGGCGGTGTGTTTGGTTGGTGTTGAGCCGGGGGTGTTGGTGTCTGTCGCCAGCGCCTGGGAGTCGAAGCTGGTGTGCATATCTGTGATCTTGCGGTGGAAGAAGGTGGCCAGGTAGTCGCAGAGTTCTTGCTACGGTGGTACGTCATTGGAGCTGGATCTGGGGTTGGTGAGTTCTTTCATGATGGTGAAGAGCTCTTTGCTGTTGTGTGCATTGTTGTCGATGCTTTCCTTGAAGGAAGTTCTTTTGGCGGCTCGGATGAGTTGGTGGTGTTTCCGTCTGGCGTTCCTGAGGTCTGCGCTGTTGTCTGGTCCTTGCGCCACTGCTTCTCAAGTCTTCTGAAGGTGTGCTTGGAGTTCTGGAGGTCGGCGTTGAACCAGATGGCTCTCGTGTTGGTGCGCCTTTTGGAGGGTTTCCTGATCAGGGCTAGGGTGTTGGCGCAGTCGTCGATCCATTGTCTGAAGTTGTGGGCTGCTGCGTCGGTCTCGGAGGGCTCGGGTGGTGGATCTCGAGTGAGTGTGGTGATGAGCTGGTCTTTGTTGACTTTTTCCCAGTTGCGGTGTGGGATACGTTGCGGTTGGTTGTGTGCGGTGTGTTTCTCGAAGGAGAAGTGGATGCAGTGGTGGTCGGTCCAGTAGAGTTCAGTGGTGTGGCTGAAGGTGACGTCGTCGCTGGCGGAGAAGATGGGGTCGAGAGTGTGTCCGGCAGAGTGGTTGGGTGTCGAGTAGTTTGAGTCTGAGGTTGGTGAGATTGTGAGATTGGTAGAAGTTCAGATCTCCGAGGAGGATGTATGTTTTGGAGGCGAGGATGTGCGTGCTGATGAGGTCGGCGATGGATTTGCTGAACTATGGTCGAGGTCCCGGGGGTCTGTAGACGAGGGTTCCTGTGAGGGTGGTGTTGTGATAGACGTGGATCTGAAAGTGTAGGTGTTCGGCCATGCTGGGGTCGACTTCGCTGTTTGTTGAGACTCTAATGGTGTCCCTGTGGACGATGGCGATTCCTCTTCCAGGTTTGTTGTTGTTTCGATCCCTGCGCGTGATCTTGTAGCTGTCCAGGATGGCAATGGCTATGTCAGGTGCCGAGGAGGTGTTCACCCAGGTCTCCGTCAGGAAGGCGACATCCGGGGCAGAGGAGTCGAGCAGGTCCCAGGGTTGTACGGCGTGCTTGTGGACTGAGCGTGAGTTGAGTACTATACAGCTGAGGTGGTTGTGGCCTGCAGTGTTGGAATGGGTTGGGATGTGCAGGTGTGCGCTGGCTGGTGTAACTGCAGTTTCACCAGGTGAAGGGTCTGTGGGCGAGCTTCGGGGTGCTCTGGAAGCAGGTGGAAGTTCAGCCGGCGTTGAGTGCGTGGAGGGTTTTTGTGTCGCAGCTACGTTGGGTCTTGTGGTGGTCGCGGAGGCCAGGGATTCTGGCGCTGGGCGCAGTCCAGGCACGGACGGGCGCAGACGGGCTTGCCTTTGGCGCGTCTTCGGCACACCTGCCATTTGTATGGGAGGAGAGTGGGAACCAGAGGAAGGGAGGCGGGAGCAGGGCTGTGCCTGAGGGAGGGGCGGCGGGTAAAAAGGCAGGAGAATCAGGCGAAGACACTTAAAAAGGCAGGCAGGGATAATGGCCAAGTATAGAACAATTAAATGCAGTAATGCACACGTAACAGACAACAGTCACCAGGTGGATCGAGAGGACAGGGGGGTGGGAGGCGAGGGAAGGAACGGGTGGGCAAAGGGGTGGACTGTAGGTGGTGGCTGCAGGCGCTGCTGCTCTGCTCTGAGGTGCACAGGGGACCAAGCGGAGCGGTGGACCGGCGGAGCTGCTAGGGGAGAGTGCTGACCCGGACCGGAGTCTAGGTGTCACCCACGCTCCCCCGCCGTGCTCGCCATTTGTAGGGGAGGGGGCGGGAACGAGAGGAGGGGAGGCGGGAGCGGGGCTGTGCAAGGGGGAGGGGCCACAGGGCTGTGGCGGCAGGATAAATGGTGGGAGAATCAGGCGAAGACGCGAAGGAAGGCAGGCAGGGACAATGAGCAAGTATAGAAGAATTAAACGCAGTAATGCACACGTAAGAGACAACAGTCACCAGGTGGATCGGGAGAACAGGGGGGTGGGAGGCAAGGAAGGAAATGGGTTGGCGAAGGGGCGGGCTGCAGGTGGAGGCTGCAGGCGCTGCTGCTCTGCTCTGAGGTGCACAGGGGACTAAGCGGATCGGTGGACCGGCCGGCTGCTAGGAGAGAGTGCTGACCCGGACCGGAGTCTAGGTGTCAAGACTGGGTTTGAGGTCTCCCAGATATATTAGATGGGGTGGGGGCTTGCAAGGAAACAGGCTTTTGTGTAGGTTTCCCCCAACATTTTGTTCCATTTGGACTATTAGCTGCTGGGTCATCGACTTTGAAAGTGCACTGAGGTTGGTTGTCCAGACCTCAGTGCCAGAGTTATAAGCCATTGCAAAAGGTATATTGAATTGGATGAACTCAATTGGAAAGTACTAACTTACTTATAAGTCCCTAGTATAGGGTACCCAGGGTACCAAGGTCATGTAAGGCAGAGTTTTCACCCAGGGCTGCAGCACTGTTTGTGCCAACCTGCATGTGAAAGAGACAAAATGGCCTGCCACTTTAGACTGAATGGGAAGTGTTTTACACTGATAATTTCACTGTGCCATTACACCTCACAGATAAACCACCACTTACCTTAAGGAAATATGTAAATCTCCTGTAAGGAAGACCTATGGAGCCCTATGGCAGGAAGCTATATATTATTAAGTAGGACATATGATTTTCAATGTCTTAGCAGCAACACTTCGAAATTTTTGTTTTACTGTGGAAAGGTTAGTAGCCCCATTGACAAACACAGGGTTACCGGTCTGGCATCCCAGCCTGGCTAACTCCTGAATGGGAATACCTAACAAGGTTGAGTAAGGTATCAAATTAATCATGGCATTAAATCTGACCTGATGATCAGGCCAGATTTAAAGTCCTACTAAAGTTAAGCAACTTTTAGAAAGTTGCCCCTCTGCACTCCACTTAGTGTAGTGGCCTCACAAAGGCTCTTACACTTAGATTTCTGAGCACCTGGGAAGACATGTGAATGATGTCCAGGCTCAGGAACAAAGGCAGCTGCCACAGAATGAGTTGTCATCTCCTCTTCCAGGATGGCACTCAGGGTGTTAGCCCAAAAGCAGGATTCAAAGGGGAAGTTGGTCGCCCTGCCTAGGTTGGACTCGCCCAACTAACTGTTTCAAACTTTTAAAAGGTTTGCAAAGCATTTGTTTACCAGTGCTTGTTTGTGGTTGCATTTAAAAGTACATATTCATTTAAAAAGCTAAAAGCTATACTTTTGGAACCCTCTGATGGATTGTGATGATAAAGCACTCTAAAAATTCATTAAAAAAATGCTTAATTTTTATAAGTTATTGTTGTGTCTCTTTCTTTGTGTGACTTTCTTATTCCGTTTGTTGGTGTTATTAAATACTTCACACTAAGCAGCCAATTACAATGTTGTGCGGAAACTTTCTGCCCGCCACCGACTCTGATCGGGACCGAATTACTCACGGTCTGCTGTTCCGCCTGCCCGATGAGACCGAACACCGTTTCCGTTCGGATACCCATTTTTTCCTATGGGAGCTTGTGTTCAGCCCGGAAACACTGGCTCCTATGGGGAAATGGGGTGTGTGTGTGTAAAACCCTGCACCCTGTCAAAGGCACCCCATTGTGCCTGCCACATAGTGCAGGGTTTTACAGGTGGGTCACTTAAGTACCCGCTCGGCCCCCAACCGGAGGCCACAGGATGAAGGGGGCCCTGCGGGGGGCCCCCAAAGTCACTTCCAACAACCTTTTCATGTCAGACAGGCTGACCAGGAAAGGCTGTTGGAAATCGGCATCGTAATCCCAGTGTCTGAAAAGCTGTCCATTGGGGTGTACAGTGCGGTTCTGACCGACATGAATACTCTGAATGAGGGTCGGAACTGATTCGGAATGACTGCGCCGTTTACCTTCCAACCACGAACATCATAATCAGTCGGACGGATTGTAAACTGAACAAGCCGGTCGGAAGGGCTCTGACATGGTCAAGGAGATTCCTACTGTCGGGAGGAGGCTTTCCACCAAACATTGTAATCGGCCCCAAAGTTCCTTTGCCATGCCTTACAGCTTGTAGCCACAGCTATCCAGGGTTAAGCTAAGGTTAAGTAAACAATACTGACTGGACCCAAGAAGGCATCTGTGAGTGTACTCCACAAAAACTCCACAGGAAAGTGTGGAAATGGCATGCCAGTCCCTGCCCCAGAAGGAAATCAGAAATCTCTGCTTCGAAACTATAAACAAGCTATTTTCCAAGCTAAATCACACCTTTTTACTGATAAGATTAAGTCATCTGACAACTCCTCCAGTATGCTGTTTGAAGTCATAAAGGAGATATCTGAGCCACTGAGTACTCAGTTGCTAAACCCATCTCAAGATTTCTGTGAGAAGGTTGCAGCCTACTTTCAGGACAAGGTCCTTAAGATTGTTGAAGATCTTACCCCCCTTAGAGGGGTGGAACCAGCTGTAGTGGACCTCACTGAGGACTCCAGGAAGAGTCTTTTTACCACTTTTTCACGGATTACGGTTCAACAAACAAAGGAACTTTTGCTGGGCGTAAAATTATCGGACACTCCATCGGACCTGTGCATGCCTTCCATACTTAAATTGGCCCCAGACCCAATGGCCAATTTCCTGTGCAAATTGTTTAATGCCACACCGCAATCTGGTTTTTACTTGGCCACCTGGAAGGAAGCTATTGTTTCATCGCGTCTCAAAAACCCAATGCTGACCCCCAAGATCTGAAGATTCTTCGTCCGATCTCTCTTCTCCTCACCCCAGCCAAGATCCTGGAGAAATTCATCAATAAAGAATTGATGAACTACGTTGAATCACAGAAGATCTTGGATCTCTCTCAGAACAGGTTCCATGCCAGTTACAGCACTGAGTCTGCTCTCATTGCGCCTACTGATTGTATCCACACGCAGGTTGACAAGGAGGGGTGGCGGTTCTGAGAATGCTTAACCTATTGGCGACTTTCGACACCGTCTCCCCAGTGCTTATGATCCGTGCTTGCAGCAAGTGTGAATCGCAGGGAGTGCTTTGCAGATTCTTCACTCTTTCATTTCAAACAGGGCCCAGATCGTCAGCTATGGAGGCTTTAGAGCCGAGGCCATTAGCCTTCCTTGTGGAGTGCCTCAGGTCTTTGAGCTTAACTCTCGTGAATCTCTATGTACCCCATTGGCCAATCGGGAGCGATCTTTTGGCTTTCAGGTGCTCTCATCTGCGGATGATACGCAAATTATCGTCTTCAATTCTAATGACCTGCAATTGGTTGCTGAGGGGTTTAATCAGTTTATGTCTAGCATTATCTGTTGGATGAAGGACAACACTAAGGATCAACGCGGACAATACTGAAGTGCTGGTATCTGGTTTGCAAATCTCCATATGGTCGAACTCCTGGTGGCCGTCAGTCTGTTGTCCTCTCCCTGTCCCGGTTAAGAAAGCAATAAATCTGGGGGTCCTTTTTGACGATGGCCTGGGCTTTGATGCACAGGTCAGCTGCACAGTGAGCACTTGTTTTAATATACTGAGGATTCTAAGGTAACACCACGCTGTGCGAGGGCTTCGCGCTGCGCGCACTGTAGTGCTTGCTAAAGGTGTTTTAAAGCCTCCCTGGTTTTGATCTGATTTCGTTTTCTGTTCATTTTCCCTGTTTTTAGTATAGCTGCGCCCCCCCTGGCCCTTACTCGCACCATAATTGTTTGAATCACCGCATTTCGCGGGTCCGGGCTCACGGGGTCACGTGACGCGCCGCCGCCATATTGCTGAGGGCGCCTTGCACTTCTTGGGCTCTGGGGTTAGCGCTCCAGCGCCGCGGCTACGCCTCTCTGCCTACTTAAGGTGAGTGAGGAGGTGTGTCTGCCTCTAAAGGTAACACCACGCTGTGCGAGGGCTTCGCGCTGCGCGCACTGTAGTGCTTGCTAAAGGTGTTTTAAAGCCTCCCTGGTTTTGATCTGATTTCGTTTTCTGTTCATTTTCCCTGTTTTTAGTATAGCTGCGCCCCCCCTGGCCCTTACTCGCACCATAATTGTTTGAATCACCGCATTTCGCGGGTCCGGGCTCACGGGGTCACGTGACGCGCCGCCGCCATATTGCTGAGGGCGCCTTGCACTTCTTGGGCTCTGGGGTTAGCGCTCCAGCGCCGCGGCTACGCCTCTCTGCCTACTTAAGGTGAGTGAGGAGGTGTGTCTGCCTCTAAAGGTAACACCACGCTGTGCGAGGGCTTCGCGCTGCGCGCACTGTAGTGCTTGCTAAAGGTGTTTTAAAGCCTCCCTGGTTTTGATCTGATTTCGTTTTCTGTTCATTTTCCCTGTTTTTAGTATAGCTGCGCCCCCCCTGGCCCTTACTCGCACCATAATTGTTTGAATCACCGCATTTCGCGGGTCCGGGCTCACGGGGTCACGTGACGCGCCGCCGCCATATTGCTGAGGGCGCCTTGCACTTCTTGGGCTCTGGGGTTAGCGCTCCAGCGCCGCGGCTACGCCTCTCTGCCTACTTAAGGTGAGTGAGGAGGTGTGTCTGCCTCTAAAGGTAACACCACGCTGTGCGAGGGCTTCGCGCTGCGCGCACTGTAGTGCTTGCTAAAGGTGTTTTAAAGCCTCCCTGGTTTTGATCTGATTTCGTTTTCTGTTAATTTTCCCTGTTTTTAGTATAGCTGCGCCCCCCCTGGCCCTTACTCGCACCATAATTGTTTGAATCACCGCATTTCGCGGGTCCGGGCTCACGGGGTCACGTGACGCGCCGCCGCCATATTGCTGAGGGCGCCTTGCACTTCTTGGGCTCTGGGGTTAGCGCTCCAGCGCCGCGGCTACGCCTCTCTGCCTACTTAAGGTGAGTGAGGAGGTGTGTCTGCCTCTAAAGGTAACACCACGCTGTGCGAGGGCTTCGCGCTGCGCGCACTGTAGTGCTTGCTAAAGGTGTTTTAAAGCCTCCCTGGTTTTGATCTGATTTCGTTTTCTGTTCATTTTCCCTGTTTTTAGTATAGCTGCGCCCCCCCTGGCCCTTACTCGCACCATAATTGTTTGAATCACCGCATTTCGCGGGTCCGGGCTCACGGGGTCACGTGACGCGCCGCCGCCATATTGCTGAGGGCGCCTTGCACTTCTTGGGCTCTGGGGTTAGCGCTCCAGCGCCGCGGCTACGCCTCTCTGCCTACTTAAAGCTCGTACTGGCGCGCAGCGGTGACGCGCAGCGGTAGCGCCTGACTCGCGCCTGAGTCAAGCCAGAGTCCTGCCCGTCTGCGCCCGTCAGCGCTAAGGAGGCGCGGGGCGCGGCAGACTCTTCATCTTACTATGGCTGTCCCACTCTACAGGTATGATAGAGCTGATTTATTGGCCATCCGCGACCTCTGCGCCGTCTGCCCATTGCCACCGGTAGCACCATTAAGGGGTCCTTATCGGTGTACTTGCTGTTGCTGGCAACTGTCGCCTCCAGCTCGCATCCGCTCAAGCCATATATCAGCTCGGCAATTGAGCGCGCTGGAGGGGAACACGGCCAGCATATACAGCCTAAATGTCAGATCTCTGGTAAAACATCAGGCGGAGATCTTCGACATGGTCACCAATGACTCCCCTGACGTGATGTTTATGACTGAGACATGGTTACAAGACGACGACACTGCGATTTTAAATCTTGCCTTCCCCCCTGAATATACCGTGGTTACGCTCAATCGCGGTTCGAGAGGTGGTGGGATCGCTATGGCAGTGAAACGTCGCTTTCCATGCGATTGGAAAGCATTAACAATTCCAGGTTGCGAATGTGCTCGCTTCAGAATTTCGCTATCCCCTTGTTTTAGCTTTTCTGGTCTTTTAATATATCGACCTCCGGGCTGCGATGCGGCATTTAGGGCCGCTCTCCCGGACGTTATCAGCTTAGAAGCTCTCGGCTGTGCGAATTTTAATGTGGTCGGTGACCTTAATTTGCATTTCGATTGTCCCTCCCAAGCCTCGATCAGGAGTTGTCTAGCAGATCTGGAAGCTTTGCAGCTTACACAGAGAGTGATGTCCCCCTCACATTCTGGGGGTCATATACTGGACCCGTTCTTCACTTCCTTAGAGGAGATTACTTTAGGCCACCCTGTCCAGCTGGCCTGGACAGATCATATGTTGGTGAAAGCAGTTCTCCCGGTGGCAGATCCTCTGCACGTGACTCAGAATAAAACATCTTGGTCCCGCCAGTGGTGTAAACTAAAGCTTGATGATTTTTATAGTTTTCTAGGAAACACTCCTTTACCCCTCTTCGCTGATGTGGACAGTGGGTATGATGCATTCTGCACTTGGATTGAGTCTGCTTTGGATTCTCTCATTCCCCGTGTACGCTCCAATTGCCGGACTAAGGCTCATAGCCCGTGGTACGACGAGACACTGGCGTCTCTTAAGAGAGAATGTAGACAAGCGGAAAGGCGTTGGAGGAAAGCCTACGACCCCGCGCTCAAGATCAGTTACCTCACTGCCTCCAAGGCATACCACAGAGCGGTGTGTCGTACACGCGCAGCTTTTTATGCGCAGGAGTTTCGGAATAGTCCGAACCCCTCCAAATTAATATTTAAGGTCCTAAAAGACCTTATAAATAAGAGGACCCCTGCGGCCGATATATGCACTGATTCCCATTGTGAGCGCTTGGCCTTGTTCTTTGTGCAGAAGGTGCAAGCTATTTATCAAACCTTCCCTAATGCTATGCACAGCTCTATACCAGCTGACTGCCTTGAGTCTAAGGATGTGATCCTGGACTGTCTCGCCCCCTTATCAGAGGAGGATTTTGATTCCTTGAGCCAGAAAATCAAATCTGGCTCTCCGACAGACCCCCTTAAACCGGCCTTATTTAAAAACCTGTTGGACACTTGTCGTGCTCCCTTGCTTTCCCTGATTAATTTGTCCCTGGGGTCAGCGACTGTTCCTACCAAGTGGAAGGAAGCGGTAGTCACTCCCATCCTGAAAAAGCCTACCCTTGACCCCACTAAACCTGAGAATTACCGCCCTATCTCCTTGTTGCCGTGGGTTGCCAAAGTCACTGAAACTCATGTGAATGGGATCCTGGCGGACCACCTGGATAAAGCGAATATTCTGGATCCCACGCAAAATGGTTTCCGTAAAGCTCATAGCACGGAGACCGCCCTACTGTATATGGTTGAACATCTGCGCTCCGTGCTGGACACCGGTCACACTGCGGCACTCCTTTTGTTAGATCTGAGTGCCGCCTTTGACACGGTGTCCCATGACATTCTGCTGCGGCGGCTAGAGGAAGCTGGGGTTAGGGGTTTGGCGTTAGGATGGTTCCGCTCCTTTCTCTCTAACAGATCCTTTCGGGTAGCAATACCGCCCGGTAAGTCCACCTCTCATCAGCTCACGACGGGGGTCCCGCAGGGCTCATCTCTGAGCCCCACTCTTTTTAATCTTTATGTGAGGCCGCTGGCTGCTATTGTCAAAAGCTGGGGCCTGACAATGGTTTCCTATGCGGATGACACGCAGCTGGCGGTCACACTAAGTGGGGACTCAGCTATTGATGCCCGCAACTTCTGTGAGGGGCTGCGTTCGGTGGCCAATTGGATGAATCAGAACTGTCTCCAATTGAACACCAAGAAGACTGAGGTGATGGTGTTTGGCACGCGTCCTGACTGTTGGAAGGAAAGTTGGTGGCCTTCTGAGTTAGGTGGGATCCCCTCCCCGGTTTTGGAGTTAAAGAACCTTGGGGTATGGCTTGATCCATCACTTAGTTTCACCTGTCATACGAAGAAGGTTGCTGCCGCTTGTTTTGGCATCATCAGGAGCATTAGGCCGGTGCTCAAATTCTTTGACGCCAGTACGAGACAGCTGGTGGTCCAGGCCTCGGTTCTATCTAGAATAGACTATGCTAGTGCGTTGCTCGCTGGCACGAACAAGGCTGAACATGCGCGGTTACAAAGAGTTCAGAACGCCGCTGCTAGAGCAATATTTGGGCTGCCAAAACGCTGCTCAGTGTCTGGAGTATTATATACTCTTCACTGGCTACCTGTTGTGCGGCGTATTGAGTTTAAGGTGTTGTGCCTGGCCTTCAAAATTCTGAAGGGCTCGGCCCCTCCCATCCTTATGAATCTCCTTACTCCGTACATTCCTTCTCGCTCGCTGAGATCTCTGGGCCAGAATTTGGCGGTTGTTCCTCGCTTTCGGCTGACCAGGACGGGTGGCCGCTCCTTCCGAGTGGTAGCTGCCCAGCTCTGGAACGCTCTTCCCGCTGAAATCCGTGCTGTGGATAATCTAACCAGGTTTAGAGGGGCTATTAAAACGTTTCTTTTTAATAAATCAAAGTAATCCCACTGCATACTGTGTTGTTGTGTTCACCTTTGGCGCCAGGACGCCCCTTTGCTGGGGCAGCTGTGCGCGGTATAAAACCCAGTAACATAACATAACATAACATAACATAACATTCTGAGAAAGGTTTTACCTTTTGTTCCGTCCAAACTGCATCAGTCTATCATCATTGCTCCAGTTACCTCTCGGTTGGACTATTGCAACATGCTGTACCTGAACATCAATGTAGTCTCCCTTAACAAGATCCAGGTGGTACAGAACGCAGCGGTGCAGCTGATTTTTAAAATTCCCAGGTAACCGAGTCACAAAAAAGCAGTAGAAAAAAGGTGAAAAACAAGAAAAGGGGGCAGGGTAGAAACACCCTAACCCTAGGCCTGCTGAGGGCGTCCCTCAAAAAATCAGTTTTTTAAAATTATTTTTGCCAAATTCGCGCTGGGTGCGCAAATCTGGCTGAAATTATTTTAAAAAATGAAGCGTGGTCTCCCTCGCTTCATTTGTTTTAAGCCCCTGGGTGTGCCAGGTCCCGGGGGCAATTCTTAATTATGGTGTGGGGCCCGTCTGCGGGGTTCACCCTTGTGTGAACAAAGGAATTATGATGAGCGTGTCAGCGTATACTCGTAAAGAATCATTCCTGGATGCAAAGTGAGTGAGAACAGCCTCATAGACAACCCCGGAATGCAGGTGTATGCACAATCAGCCTAGAACTAATGACGGATGCGAGGACTACCCCCACCTGTGTCAGCACACATCATTGAACCCCCGAAGGATGCTCGGTGTGTATTCTCACACTCACGCATGACGTGTGAATATGCATTTATTAAACATCTCTCCATGCCACCTGTGTGAATAAAATCTCCTGAACGATACAAGAAACTCACTTATGAAAAACTCAAAAAGTGTGGTTTCTGGTGCACTTTATTGTGTAATCAGGAATGGCGAGTGTGCACCCTCTCTGAATCCAAGGTTAGAGCCTATTTGGTATCAGCCAATGAATGGCTTGCTTCTTCTACTGCCATGCAGCTGCAACAGAGGAACAGTTTAGTGCACACTGGCTAATACTCACATGCTTCGCCGTAATTGCTCCCTTCCTCCCATTTCTAAAAGTATTTGGGGTGGCAACTTAAAAGAAGGCTCTGCACAGTTATGATAGGTCATGCACACCGCATGTGCAGGCTCACACTTGTTAACAGTCCGAAGGGGGCATGCTGTAAGTGCACACACTCGGGAAACGCATGCACGTAATTCATAAACCATCTCCAATAACGCTGACTAACTACAACAGTTCCAGCTAACACTACAGACTAACTCTGGCCTTCAAGGAGTAGCTGCTGTCCATCCACTGAGCGATTTAACGCCTCCCGAGGGGTAGCAGGCACTATATAAAATTGTGAAACTATACAAGTGATTCCACTGAGGATGTGCCTAGTCCCTCTTTACACTGACTTTGTGTTCAGTTAGTTGAGCAGCAGACAAGGTCTGGGTCAAGTCCACCTCTGTGAAGGCCACAGACACTGAAGGTGAGAGTTCTCCAGGTTGTGGACTATGCAGAGTAATGGTAGGCTGGAGGTGCTGCCTGCACAAGCTGAATGTGACAGCCTGGCTCCAGGTGTCTAGAAAGTGGTACCCGGGGCCAGAAAGCATCTCAAAACAGAAGATAAACTCAGAAGGTGAGGCAAGGCTGGCAGGAGGTAAGAGACACGTAGGAAGGGAGTGGCTAGTGTTAAGATGGAATGGTAGGGAACGAAGGGGCAGAGTGTTGAGGGATGATGAGAGGGGAATTGGAGGATGGTGTGGGAATAATGGGTGTGGAAGATGGTTTCAGGAGGGGGGCACGTGGTCCCTTTACCCTTTTAATTAAAAATAGAAATCCAGCTGTGTGGGGCTTACTTGAGTTACCAGTAGGGCTAGTTGGCCCCCAGGGACCCTCAAGAGGAATTGCACTTCATGACCCAAGCAAGAGCAAGCCAGGAGGTGCGTGTGTAGCATGCTGGAGAAAGGGGGCATGGCCTGTGACCATCTCTCAGCAATCCCACTGTATGGGGCGTACTGGAGGTAACAGGTAGGCTAGTTAGCCCCTAAGGAACCCCGGCAGCCAAGGGGACTTCATCACCCAACCAAGAGCATGCCAGGAGGTGCGTTTGCAGACTGGTGGAGGAAGGGTGTGGCCTACTATCAAAATTATGCAATCCTGCTGTGTGAGACTTACTGGAGGTAACAGGAGGGGTAGTTGGCCCACAAGGACATCCTTGGGGCCAACTACCCCTCTTTTTACCTACAGTAAGTTCAACACAGTGGGATTGCTAAGAGGTCTTCAGAGGCCACACGCCCCCTTTCTCCACTACTCTGTAAATCTACCTCTTGGCGCACTACTGGTTGAGGATGGAGTCCACTTTACTCCAGAGGGACCTTGGGGACCAAGAAGCTCTCTTGCTAGCTTCTGCAAGTACTACACAGCAGAATTCATGAGAGCTGGTTGGAGGCCCAGCCCCTTTTCTCCACCACCAAACGTGAGTGCTAGTTAAAAAAACCTTAGAAATTCACTGAAAAAAACAAAGGGTACAGGGACGTTATAGTTAGAAATTAGTTTTAAAAAATCCTTAGAAATTCACAGAAAAAAACACAGGTTACAGGGACGTTATAGTTAGGCTGACATTTCTTTTGTACAAAACCACTGAAATTCAGTCGTTTTAGTTAGCTGACCTAACTATAACTCGCGCCCCTGCAATGCACTGATGATCACATCACATATTACATCACTCATGACATGGTCAGTGATATCACTGATGGCATCACTGATGACATCTCAAATGATATCACTGATTACATCACTGATAACATAATCCTCATAATTTCTGATGCACCTACTCACACCCCAATATAACCTTTCATACACACACTCTAAATTTCAGACTGCCATACTCGAAACCATAGACACACCAATAGCAGTTAGTGCATACCCACTCACTGATTCATAGGTTTACACACACATCCACTCACTGACCCCTACAGCCACTCATATACACAGTCACTCACCAATACAGCCAATTATATATCCACTTATATACCCATACAGACACTCACACACCGCCACTCACCAATAGAGCGACTCACACACCTAGTCACTCAGCCAAAGAGTCAATCACACTGCCACTTATTCACCTATACAGTTATACACACATCACCTATTCATACAGACACTAACACATACTTACTGTATTATACAATCACTGACACAAGCATACATTAATCCATACAGCCACTCTCACAATTACTCAATAACACTAACAGTTACTTATATACTCCAACATTCACATATACTGCTCTTCACATCTGAAGTTACCCATATACCACTGAGACATCAATTAATCGCCGACACAGCCATACGCACACTCACTCACCCAGACAGCCCTTTGTGGATGCACTCATGAACCCATACACCCAGTCAATCACCCACTCAAACATCCATGCTGGGAGTCACTTGCCCCCTCACCCACCCACACAGACACTCAGGCACCCATAAAGGTACTCAGAAAACCAATCAATAACCCATATAGACATTCATGTGGCTACTCACCAACGCATGCAGCCACTTACTCACCAACTGATAGACTGATACATTCACTGAGACATGTATAATCACTCACTTATATAGTAAGTCAGGCACCCACTGAATCATCCATACAGACACTCATAAACCCACTCATTTTTCAATACACCTTGGCGTATATAGTATAACATTGTTAAACTTTTTAAAAACAGTCACTGGATGATGTCATCAGTGATGTCATTTGAGATATCATCAGTGATGTCATGTGTGATGTCACTGACCATGTCATGAGTGATGTAATATGTGACGTCATCAGCAGTGCATTGCGGGACGCGAGTTATAGTTAGCTCAGCTAACTGTAACAGCTGAATGGCATTGTTTTTAATACAAGTAAAATAGCCTAACTATAACGTTCCTGTAAGCCGTGTTTTTTGCAGTGGATTTCTAAGGTTTTTTAAATGCTAATTCCTAATATACCGTCCCTAAAACCTTTGGTCTTTTCAGTGAATATATGTATAGCATATAGAGTCTACCATAATGTTGGCACTTATGTGTGTTTTCTCTTGGGAATATTATAACCATTGAATGTTGATAGACACCTGGAAAAGCATCTTGTTGAAGTTGTCATCAACACCAATAAGGAGTCCAAAGGTAAATTCAGAAGTGCAGGAGTTTTATTAAGAGCATAGGTAAAAGACCACCAGTCCAGACAGCAGTTTCACTCCAACTGCCTGCACACAGTATTCTCCAGTCCTCTCAGCATTCTGGTGCCATGCTATGACCACATAGAATGTAAAGCACAACCTGGCAACAGTAGTGAGAAGTAGGACAAAATTATACATAGATACTGTTAGACCTGTCAGCCCTTTGGGTGGTCCCTCCTCATCATTATTTATTTTGTCCCACTTTTGCCTCAAGCCCTGTTAGTATTTTTCCTTTTTGGGAACCACCAGACTTTTTGTAGTGTTGATGCAGACTCAGGGAGCTATTTTATCTACCCCTGAAACTTCTGTCTGAGGGCCTGGAGCACAAAATGGTGGCCACCTGTGACATCACCAGCATCCACTGGAACCTACTAGCACCTTCCAGAACATTCCAGAACTCTGTGACCGTTGGAGGCGGTTTAGAATGTTGGGAAGCTAAGACAGAGAGTTGGCAGTTGGAGCTGGCAGTTGGCACCTGACTGGTGAAGAGAGAGCAGCAGAAACTTGAGGGAGGAAGGAGTGAAGCAGCAGGGGTGGAAACTTGTGCCTGGAGTGGGGTCCATAAACCCACCCGTGATACCAGTCCCTACTGACTGAGCCCAGCCTGGAGCCCTGTGTGGGAAGAAGTAAGAAAAACCATCTTAAGGACCTGGACAGCAGGAACAGGCCTTAGAAACCCAGAACAGCAAGATCCTGACCTGGATACTGGTTTCCCTGGAGCCGGACGTCGAGTAGCCTGGATACCTGGAGCCTGAGGTGGAGAAGCGGCGCTGACTGGAAAAGCAGACGTCGTGCCTAGAGCCGCCAGAGATCGTGAGGGGGCGCCGACGGAGGACGTGAGGTGTACCAGAGGTCGAGGAGGAAGTTAACCAAGGTCGAGAGAGCGGCGTCAACGGGGGAGTGAAGTCCGCCCTCCGGAGTCGCCGGAGACCGAGGTGAAGTGTGCCGGAGGTCGGGAGTGGAGATCGCACTCCGGAGTCGCCGGAACCTGAGAGAATCGTGCCGGAGGTCGGGAGTGGAGGTCGCACTCCGGAGTCGCCGGGAACCTGAGGAGAGGAGCACCGGAGCTCGGGAGTGGAGATCGCACTCCGGAGCCGCTGGAAGTCGACATCGAGGCAAGGCCGGTCGACGTCATCGAAGCTGAGGTCGCCATCGGACCGGAGCCGCCCGAAGTCGACATCGAGTCAAGACTGCCCGACGCCATCGAATCGGAGGTCGAGATCGAGCCGAGGCCGCCGACATCGAACCGGAGCCGCCTACCGGCGTCGTCAGGAACTGACATTGTGCCGAGGCCGCCGACATCGAACCGGATCCGCCTCACGGCGTCGACACGACTCCAGCGGCGTCGGAACTTCAGAAAAAGGGCAGTAAGTGGAATAGAGGGCGCCAAAGGCCCTGTGGAATCCTAAGAGACTACTCTAGGGGTTAGAGAGGTGCTGGAACCAGCTGGACTGTGCCAGGGGTGAGCTGAGACTACTTTAGAGGGGTTGTGTAGAGTGAGAGAGCCAGGTCTCTGGTATTCCCCCCTTGATCTACCTCAGTTTAGGCCTCAGCCTTGTCCAAGCCAGGGAGTAGACACCCTCAAGCCTTCCACATCCCCACAAGCTGTGCCTGGGCCAAATTAGCCCATAGTAATCTCAAATGTGATCTGATTATATGAGTGTCACTGTCAGCTTTTAATTATTTATTGGGGGCACTGTATTTATTGTATTTAACCTATTTATTGCTTCACTGTATTTATTGGTCCACAGTATTTATTGATGCACAATATTTATTGGTTTACAGTATTTATTGCCTCAGAATATTTAATTGCCTGTATTAACTGCACTCATATTTATGTCTTTCATATTGATGATCACCCCTATTTATTGAATCATTAAGCCAGTATTTAGTTGACCTGCACTATTTAAAAAGTTTGTATATTGTGATTGTGTAATTATTTATCTAATCAGCAACTAAGAGAAAAAGAAGATAAAGAAAGATATTTTCATAATAGTGTAGAGTCGTTTTTGGAACGGATGCACGCATGGTTATTGTATGGGTATAACGTATGCTTAGCACGGTGCCTGTTTCCTGACCACTCGAGCCAAGCTACCACAGTGTGTTCGGGAAGTCCACCACCACCCTTCCGGTGTGGGAGTGGGTATTTCCAACATAATTGGTGTTCAGTGGTGGGATAGAGCTGTGCCTACGTATACTCGTCAATAACTGTGGGTAGTCCATAGGCCTACACCGGGAGTTTTCTCAAAGCGGCCTTCCTAATTGTGGGTTTTTGTTTTTTCCAAATTTACTCTGGTGGTGGGAGGAGGTATTATATAAGGTACCCCCTGCATAGTTACTGCAAATAACTGTCCTCTGACCTGAGTGGGCAAGATGGAGTTTGTACTAGAAAATTTAGAAACGTACACTGTGGCCCAACTCAGGGAGTTTTGTCAGCGGGAGGGGGTGTATTGTCCCCCAGGAGCAAAGAAGGGTGCACTCCAAACCAGCTTAAGGGCTTGGGGGGAGGCACGAAGGGAAAGCAAGGCTGAGGAGGAGGACAGGGATAGAGAGCCAGACAGTGAGGGAGCTGGTTTGTACCAACCTGAGGTGGGGAACCTGTCAGCAGGGCCCAGGACACTTTCTAGGAAGGGCAGCACTGTCTCTAGTGGTGGCTTATCTGAAGTGGAGTTAACAGACCGGAGGGAGAAAAGACAGCTCACATGGGACTTAGCAAGGCTGGAGAAGGAGAAGGAGGAACAGAGGATGGCTCATGAGACGGAGAAACAGAGGATGGCTCATGAGATAAGACTGAAAGAGATAGAGCTTCAGATCCTAAGAATTGGGGCACAAACTGTTCCTAATGGTGGCAGCAAAGATCAAGAAATCACCAGGGAAACCAAACCCTACCTGCCAAAGGACATAGTAGCTAGCTATGGGGTGGGTGACGATATCGCCAAGTGGCTAGCGGCCTATGAGGTCTCGTTAAGGGCCCATGGGGTTCCAGAGAAGTACTGGGGAGGGGGATTGTACAAGTACATACCTCCAGCTGGTAGGGATGCTTTATTGGCCCTCGAGGAGGATGATCAGACCCACTACCCCACCATGAAACTGGCGCTCATGAGAAAGTTTGGACTAACATTCGAAAAGTACAGACAGAAGTTCAGGGGTAGTCACAAACTGGGCACACAGAATTGGGTGGACTTCCTGGACTATGCAAAGAAGGCACTGGAGGGTTGGATTCAGGGCAGTGAAGTGAGGAACTACGAGGGGTTGTTTGACTTAGTATTGAAGGAACACCTGCTTGAAAAATGTTTCCCTGAACTGCGTCAACACCTGGTGGATAGCAAGCTGACCAGTCCCCGGAAGCTTGCTGAGGAGGCGGACATTTGGGCTAGTACCCGGGTGTCCACAAGGGGGACTGGAGGGGATACTCAAAAGGCCGGACAGGGCGCCCCCCAGAAGAAAGAGGGAGGGGAAAAGAAAAAGGAGTTCTCCAAAGGCCCCCAAAATAATTTCCAAGGAAAGGGAACAGGATTCACCCCTAGGGCTAACCCACCCAGAAACCCTAATCCTGGCCAGAGTCAGCAGCCAAGGGTTGTCCATTGCTACGAGTGCGGTGGCGTTGGACACTATAAAGGAGATCCGAAGTGCCAGAAACGACCACCCCCTCCCACTGGAGGAAAGACCCCCGGAGTAGCTAGTGCAGTGCTCGGGGAGGAGATGCCCTTAACTAAGGGAAGGGAGTGGGCGGGTGTCACTTTAGTGTCCCTGGGAGAACGGGAGATGGTTCCTAAGATCCAGGTGCCCGCAAATACCGCAAAGTATGGGCAGTGGGTCACCATCAACGGCCAAAGAGGGGAGGCTCTGAGAGACACAGGAGCCAGTATGACTATGGTACGTAGTCAACTGGTGTCTCCAGAGCAGGTAATTCCCGATGTACTCCACCCAGCCGCGATGGCTGACGGCAGAACAGGCCACTATCCAGTGGCCGAGGTTCCCTTTGAATGGGGGGGGGGGGTTGCAGGTTCACTTCGAGTTGCCGTAAGCCCTGCCGTGCCAGTTGATTGTCTGCTGGGGAATGACATGGAGCACAATGCTTGGAAGGAGGTGGAATACCGGACTCATACTGAGATGCTGGGTACACCTGACTGGGCCTGTGTTAGCACAAGGTCCGCGACTACCCGGAGAGGGAGTTCGTTTCGGCTGGAGCCTGGAACAAAGGCCCAGCCAGCTGCCAGTCAAGGGAAGAACCGAGGACAGGAGGAGCCTGCCCCGGCGTCCCCACCCCGTAGGACGGATAGGCCACCGGAGGTGGTGGACCAGGAGTCTGCGGAGGGGGACGTTACCAAACTGGAGGACCTACCCATCCCGGCTGAGTGGCACGTGAGGGAGGCCCGTCCAGGGAGGAATTCTGCCAGGGCCAGAGGGAGTGCCCTACCCTTGAGGGGCTAAGGCGTCAGGCCCAAGCCAAGGCAGCAGGGAACGTTGAAGGGAACTACAGTGTTTACTGGGAGGATGGCCTCCTCTACAGTGAACCCAAGGCACCCCTACATGGATCGTCACGAGCCTTGGTAGTCCCTCAACGTTATCGAGCCTTCCTTCTGGAGTTGGCTCACGAGATCCCATTGGCAGGACACCTGGGGCAAGACAAGACCTTCGCCCGTCTTGTCCCACACTTTTATTGGCCTCAAATGAAAGTGTCGTCCGATACCTACTGCCGGACATGTGTGTCTTGCCAAGCCAGTGGGAAAACAGGGGTGAAGCTGAAAGCTCCCCTGGAACCACTTCCTGTCGTTAGCACCCCCTTTGAAAGGGTGGGCATCGACATTGTGGGTCCGTTAGATCCGCCAACGTCAGCTGGTCACAGGTTTATCCTGGTTCTGGTGGATCATGCCACACGGTACCCAGAGGCAATACCTCTGTGGACCATAACAGCACCTGTTGTGGCTAGGGCCCTGATGGGAATCTTTACCCGAGTGGGTTTTCCCAAGGAAGTTGTGTCCGACAGGGGGACCAACTTCATGTCAGCGTACATGCGGGCGATGTGGAAGGAGTGTGGAGTGACCTACCGGTTCACAACTCCTTACCACCCCCAGACCAATGGTCTGGTGGAGAGGTTTAACAAAACCTTGAAAGGCATGATCAGAAGTCTGCCTGAAAGCCTGCGGAGGAAATGGGACGTCCTCCTACCCTGTCTACTCTTTTCTTACAGGGAAGTGCCACAGAAGGGAGTGGGCTTCAGCCCCTTCGAGCTTCTGTATGGGCACCCTGTACGTGGACCTCTCAACCTGGTGAGAGACGGATGGGAAAGAACTCCCAGGAAGCTTCCCCAGGATGTGGTGAGCTACATGCTGGCCTTCCGGAGCCAAATGGCTAAGTTGTGGAAGCAAGCTTCTGACAACTTGGAAGCCAGCCAAGCAGTAATGAAGGCGTGGTATGACCACAACGCTCACCCGGTGGAGTTGGAGCCTGGCCAGAAGGTGTGGGTGATCGAACCAGGAGAGCTTAGCGCCCTCCAGGATCGCTGGTCAGGACCCTTTGAGGTGTTGGAGAAGAAGGGTAAGGCTACCTACTTAGTGGACCTGAAGACCCCTCGTCAGCCCCTACGGGTGCTGCACGCCAACCGCCTCAAACCCCACCATGAGAGGCCCGAAGTCATCTTGATGATGGTGACTGACGGAGGAGAGGACGTGGAAAGCGAGCCTCTCCCCGATTTGTTTGCGTCTCAAGAAAAGGATGGGTCGGTGGAGGGAGTGATTCTCTCCCCATCTCTAACTCCTGAACAGCGGGAGGACTGCCGCCAGGTCCTGGGGCAGTACTCTTTGTTGTTCTCCCTTGTCCCAGGTAGGACTCACCTGTGCGTCCATGACGTGGACACAGGAGACAGCCCACCTGTGAAGTCCAAGATCTACCGGATGTCAGACAAGGTGAAGGCCAGCATTCACAGTGAAGTCACTAAGATGCTGGAGCTAGGAGTGATCGAACCTTCTAGCAGCCCCTGGTCCAGTCCGGTGGTGTTAGTACCAAAAGCTGCACCACCGGGTGCCCAACCGGAACTGAGGTTCTGTGTGGACTACCGGGGACTGAATTCAGTGACCAAAACTGATGCTCATCCGATCCCTAGGGCGGATGAATTGATTGACCGGCTGGGAGCTGCCCAATATCTAAGTACCTTTGACCTTACTTCTGGGTACTGGCAGATCTCTTTGACTGATGGAGCAAGGGAAAGGTCAGCCTTCTCCACGCCCAATGGCCACTACCAGTTCTGTGTGATGCCCTTTGGGCTCAAGAACGCACCTGCCACGTTTCAGCGCCTGGTAAACCAGATCCTCACCGGAATGGAGAGTTTCTCTGCTGCTTATCTGGATGACATAGCCGTCTTCAGTAACAGCTGGGAGGATCACTTGCGTCACCTGCAAGCTGTTCTCCAGGCCCTGAGACAAGCTGGATTGACGATCAAGGCCAGCAAGTGCCAGATCGGGCAGGGGTCGGTAGTGTACCTTGGACACTTGGTGGGGAGGGGAGCGGTGCAACCCCTCCAGGCGAAGATCGAGGCCATCATGGCCTGGGAACCCCCCAAGACACAGACTGAGGTCCGAGCCTTTCTGGGCCTCACGGGATATTACCGCCGCGTCGTGAAGGGGTACGGTACCATCGTAGCCCCCCTCACGGAGCTCACGTCCAAGAAACAACCTCGACGGGTAGTCTGGACGGAGGCTTGTCAGCAGGCCTTTGTGAGATTGAAGAAAGCCATGTGCAAGGCCCCGGTCTTAAGGGCCCCAGACTTTTCCAAGAAGTTCCTTGTCCAGACAGATGCATCAGAACATGGCATTGGGGCAGTGTTATCGCAACTCAACGAAGAGGGTCTGGATCAACCCGTGGTCTTCCTATCCCGGAGACTACTTCCCAGGGAACAGAAGTGGAGTGCAATAGAGCGTGAAGCCTTTGCAGTGGTATGGGCTCTGAAGAAGTTGCGGCCATACCTGTTTGGCTCGCACTTCCTGGTTCAGACCGACCACAGACCCCTTCGCTGGCTGATGCAGATGAAGGGGGAGAATCCCAAGTTGTTGAGGTGGTCTATTTCCCTACAGGGGATGGACTTTCAGGTGGAACATCGGCCTGGAGTGGACCACGCCAATGCAGACGGTCTCTCAAGGTATTTCCGCCTTAGTGATGAGAACTCCCAAGGGGTTGGGTAGCTCTCCCCACTTTCAGCTGGGGGGGACGCGTGTTAGACCTGTCAGCCCTTTGGGTGGTCCCTCCTCATCATTATTTATTTTGTCCCACTTTTGCCTCAAGCCCTGTTAGTATTTTTCCTTTTTGGGAACCACCAGACTTTTTGTAGTGTTGATGCAGACTCAGGGAGCCATTTTATCTACCCCTGAAACTTCTGTCTGAGGGCCTGGAGCACAAAATGGTGGCCACCTGTGACATCACCAGCATCCACTGGAACCTACTAGCACCTTCCAGAACATTCCAGAACTCTGTGACCGTTGGAGGCGGTTTAGAATGTTGGGAAGCAAAGACAGAGAGTTGGCAGTTGGAGCTGGCAGTTGGCACCTGACTGGTGAAGAGTGAGCAGCAGAAACTTGAAGGAGGAAGGAGTGAAGCAGCAGGGGTGGAAACTTGTGCCTGGATTGGGGTCCATAAACCCACCCGTGATACCAGTCCCTACTGACTGAGCCCAGCCTGGAGCCCTGTGTGGGAAGAAGTAAGAAAAACCATCTTAAGGACCTGGACAGCAGGAACAGGCCTTAGAAACCCAGAACAGCAAGATCCTGACCTGGATACTGGTTTCCCTGGAGCCGGACGTCGAGTAGCCTGGATACCTGGAGCCTGAGGTGGAGAAGCGGCGCTGACTGGAAAAGCAGACGTCGTGCCTAGAGCCGCCAGAGATCGTGAGGGGGCGCCGACGGAGGACGTGAGGTGTACCAGAGGTCGAGGAGGAAGTTAACCAAGGTCGAGAGAGCGGCGTCAACGGGGGAGTGAAGTCCGCCCTCCGGAGTCGCCGGAGACCGAGGTGAAGTGTGCCGGAGGTCGGGAGTGGAGATCGCACTCCGGAGTCGCCGGAACCTGAGAGAATCGTGCCGGAGGTCGGGAGTGGAGGTCGCACTCCGGAGTCGCCGGGAACCTGAGGAGAGGAGCACCGGAGGTCGGGAGTGGAGATCGCACTCCGGAGCCGCCGGAAGTCGACATCGAGGCAAGGCCGGTCGACGTCATCGAAGCTGAGGTCGCCATCGGACCGGAGCCGCCCGAAGTCGACATCGAGTCAAGACTGCCCGACGCCATCGAATCGGAGGTCGAGATCGAGCCGAGGCCGCCGACATCGAACCGGAGCCGCCTACCGGCGTCGTCAGGAACTGTCATTGTGCCGAGGCCGCCGACATCGAACCGGATCCGCCTCACGGCGTCGACACGACTCCAGCGGCGTCGGAACTTCAGAAAAAGGGCAGTAAGTGGAATAGAGGGCGCCAAAGGCCCTGTGGAATCCTAAGAGACTACTCTAGGGGTTAGAGAGGTGCTGGAACCAGCTGGACTGTGCCAGGGGTGAGCTGAGACTACTTTAGAGGGGTTGTGTAGAGTGAGAGAGCCAGGTCTCTGGTATTCCCCCCTTGATCTACCTGAGTTTAGGCCTCAGCCTTGTCCAAGCCAGGGAGTAGACACCCTCAAGCCTTCCACATCCCCACAAGCTGTGCCTGGGCCAAATTAGCCCATAGTAATCTCAAATGTGATCTGATTATATGAGTGTCACTGTCAGCTTTTAATTATTTATTGGGGGCACTGTATTTATTGTATTTAACCTATTTATTGCTTCACTGTATTTATTGGTCCACAGTATTTATTGATGCACAATATTTATTGGTTTACAGTATTTATTGCCTCAGAATATTTAATTGCCTGTATTAACTGCACTCATATTTATGTCTTTAATATTGATGATCACCCCTATTTATTGAATCATTAAGCCAGTATTTAGTTGACCTGCACTATTTAAAAAGTTTGTATATTGTGATTGTGTAATTATTTATCTAATCAGCAACTAAGAGAAAAAGAAGATAAAGAAAGATATTTTCATAATTTTTACGGTGTAGAGTCGTTTTTGGAACGGATGCACGCATGGTTATTGTATGGGTATAACGTATGCTTAGCACGGTGCCTGTTTCCTGACCACTCGAGCCAAGCTACCACAGTGTGTTCGGGAAGTCCACCACCACCCTTCCGGTGTGGGAGTGGGTATTTCCAACAGATACCAAGGTGAAAATAAACCCACAACACATCTATATTGATGACACCAGTGCATAGTCTTTTTTGAATGAGACCCAGTGTAAATATGGACTGTAGCTTGACTATTGATCAACATGGTTGTAGTGAGAGTGATGGACTGCACAACACTCAGCTTCAGTTCAACAGCAACCTATCCTAGAACAACAATAATTGAGAAATAAGTCTGGCTTTAAACTTCCCTCTGTGACAAGAGCCTCCAACATTTATCGAAACTTTTCTCTTTCCACCAAACAATATAGTAGGAGGTCATATGCAAACATTTTGTGAGGTTTCCTATTAAAATAAAAATACCAGATTATGCTTTCACTAATACAGTGTTTCATTGATGTACATTTCTTTGCTAGAGGTTTTTTTCAGTTTCACCTCAGGTGACTTCCATTGTGGTTGGTTTCTTAGATATTTAGAGGTGATTTTGATATTGCTCTTTTTTTCTTCTGGAGCTCATTGAACAGTAAATGCATCAGGCTTGTAGTCCTAATATGCATGACATATTGCTCAACACCCTCATCATCTCCTTCTATCAGTTAAGGTTCTTTACAGAACCAAACCCAGAAATTGTAGTGGGCATAGGATAGGTTTGCTTTCACTTAAGGTGTTAACTGAATCTTTGGTTCAGCTCTTCAAGGTTTGTTTTCACACTAACGGGTGACACAAGTGAACTTAGTTCAATGCACCAATGTTTGAATGTGAAAAACAGGTTTTTGCAGCCCTGCAGAACCCCACCCAATATATAGTTCAAATAATGTCAATGCTTTTGGATTACTAACCGGCCCTAAATAGGGATCCAGGGACACCTGGGTGATTGGAAACAAAACAGTTTCATTCTCATTAATAAAACACACAAACAGCACTAAAAAAAATATCCTTTAACTGAAAAGTGTGTCTATTTCAATAGGTGCACCCTGTTGCATAGAACACTTACAACAACCACATAGAATATAATTAAGACAGCACAAATGCATATGGCAAAAAATGAGAATAATATGATCATTTCCACCATGGTTAAAATGTCATCTTAAAAAACCAACAGCTAAAACCTACTTCTATGTGCTACACTAGGAGATGCTGGAGTAGTATAACTTGCATCTAGGTTTTCTTAGGGAGAATCAGTGCACTGATACCTTTGTACAGCAAAGTGATGCAGTTGTCAAACGTTGGGAAGGCCATGTTCCCCATGAAGAGTAAACACATGTTGCATCAACTCCTCTCCTCTCAGACTAGCAGCTCAATATCAGCTTTCACTAGAAAGGGCGATACAGCAGCATCTCTGACAGTCAAGTGCTTCTCTGCCAGTATCTTGCACAAGAAGTTGGAGCGAAGGATCTCTCCTAACAAGTGGTTAAGTGGCAGTGCTTTTGCACTGTAACTTATCTAAGATGGAAATTCCATCATCACACACAGAATTTCTGGCCTAAACGATGAGCATAAAGATGCTACATTAAGATACATTTGAATAAGCAAATGAGGTAAAAAGAAGACAATTCAGACTACATTGCTTTAGCTTTCATTGTCCTTTGACCTTGAAATAGAGATAACAAGGCACTTGTGCCAGACTGATATCGCATCATGTGCTGGACTTGGCCCTTTTTGCAGGGTCATCCTTGAACTTTATGACTTCCTCCTATATTTTCATTGACTTGTTTTTGTTGGTTTTATGACCCTGAGCAGTTTACCACTGCTGATCAGTGCTAAAGTGCATATGTTATCCCTATGTAAATTGATGTATTGATTAGTGACTCCATGATTGGGTTATTTGATTTACTTGTCAGACCCTAGTACAGTGCACTGAGTGTGCCCAGGGCTTGTAAACCAAATGCTGCTGGTGGGCATTCAGCACTGGTTGTGCCACCCACAGAAGCAGCTTGTAAAGTGTGTCTAAGGCCTGCAATGCACCCACTTGCCAGTCCCTAAGCCTTCCCTTATCTTCATATCAGACACCCCTAAGGTAGGCCCAAGGGCAGGGTGCATTGTAAGTTAAGGTAGGGCATGCTCTGGTGTGTGTGGCATGTCCTAATAGTGAATTACAGCCATTTCCGTTTTTCACTATTGAAAGGCTATCTGTTCCCCATAGGCCAGAATGGGCAGTTTGATTATTACATCTTATAATCCTAACTGACTCAGGGAACTAGGTAGAAATTCGAGTTTAGTATGCCTGAACTCAGAATGATAAAATACATCTTTTAGTCGGTTTTAACATTCTGTGTTTGTAAATACGACTTTTAGAAAGTAGGTATTTTCTTGCTTAACTGTCCAAGCTTGCCTCTGTTAGGTTGTGTATTGTGTGTCTGGTTCTGTGAGTGACAGGGGACGGGGGATTCAAGGAGAGAGAGTGAGTCAGCACAGGGCTGAATAGAGAGATCTGCATGTTGATGGGTGGGAGGAGCTGCACCTGGGACCTGAATAGGGCTGTGCCTTCCATCCACAATGCTGGCTCCACCTCCTGTGGTGCGTCTGATATCCCTGGCCTGCACTGTGAAAGGAAAGAAGGAGTCTTGTCAACAAAGTGCTCCAGGACTGACCAGAACTGGTTTGGACTAGGCAAAGGCCTCTCTGCCTTCAGAGACAAAGATAAAAGTAGTATAAATATGGGGACCCTGACCCCAAGACTTTAGATCACTTCTGGAACAACAAGACAAACCTCTGCCAAGGAGAAGAACCAAAAGAAGCTGTAGGAGTTGTACTGCCCCCCCTGCCAGTGTGCTGTGTTGCTGGGTTGGCCTACAGCGGTGTCTTCAGTGCCAAGGAGAGGAGAAGGAACTTTCAAAGGACTTTCATCATCTTGCAGAATGTTACTCCAAGGGCTTGAACTTGTGCCTGCCTCCTGCTGAAGTCTCAGGGACAAAAGACTTCAACTCCAGCTCCCCTCTGAATTTCCTTGCTGGGAATTCTCTCTGCAGAAGCCTGCGTGTCGCTGGGAGCTGAAAGCCCGACGCAACAAGAAGAAGCGTGTCGCAGCCGCAGCTGTAGTCGTTGCATCTCCGGAGAAGCGTGCCGCCGCCGCATCTCCCCAGAAGCGTGTCTTCATCACAGTAGCCTGCTGTCGCATCACCGGGGAAGCTTGTCGCCACCGTGAGGGTCATCGTCGCATCACCGGAGAAGCATGTTGCAGGGCCTGTCGCGGCTCCAAAGTACAGAGTCGCCGCAAGGCTACCAGGGCGCGCACGCAACGTCTTCATATCGTCGCATCAAGGGCGCCATCTTATCGCATCACACTGGATTGTCACATCGCATCGAGGCGCCATCTTGCCGCATCGCAACTGGGCCGCAGCACAAGAATCTATGCATCACCTCCTCTCCAGTAAGGATCAAGATGCAACCCCTACTCTGTGCAAGCATTGAGGCGTGACGCATCGTCTCCCCCGAAGCAAGGAACCGGCGCATCTCCCATGCTGCAAGCCTTTTGTTTATTTTGCGTCATGCATCCACGTACTTTTGTGAGAACTGTGTCGCATTTACCATCAACTTGAACTAAGTTAATTCTACCATCTTTCAGTCAATTCTGAGTACATTATTGTGGATTTGTATTGTTTGTGCTCTTGTGCTAAGTCTATATAAAGAATACTCATTTTTATAAAACTTGTGTGGTGTCCATCTGTACTGTTTTCACTGTATTACTGAATGTGTTCACAAATGCTTAACTCACTGCATCTGAGATAAGCCTACTCGGGCCAAGCTACCAAGGGGTTGAGCAGGGGTTATCCAGTAGTGTAATCCCCTTTCCCTGACTTAGAAGCAAGGCTCCCTATTTGGTCAAAGGTACCTACCTCTGCCAACTAGAGACCCCCAGTTCTAACAGGTGTCTTATTAATGTCATTGTCTAAGTGACCTGAAACTTTCAAAGGTTCTTAGAAAGATGTGGACAGACAACACCTGCATCAAAGCAGACATGTTGATGATTCTGCATAAAACAGAGTAAAAAAGGAGTCTCAGCCTGTTCAAAATGGATTCAGTCTTATAGACTTTATGTCAAAGGGAGGACGGAACTTTGGTGGGAGTTGTTTCCTTTTTAGTTGAATTTCGAGATGATGTTAGCATGTGGGTATGGTAGTGAAGCAAGCTTAATAGAGGTGATTTGAACTTCCTCAGTGTCACACTTGACATGGGTCCACTCCATATCAACATCATCTAAAGGGGACAGGGAGAAGCTGAGGGAGTTGGTCGTCCGTTTCTCGAAGAACAAGATGGTAAAAACGATAAATATGATAAAGGACAGCTACAACATTCTGATGTGAAGCAAGAGCAACATCTTGCTTAGCAGAAAACCCAGTGTCGTTCTCTGCTCCTACATCAAAAAGCTCAGGTGCAGCATACTCTTTTTCTGATCCGCTTAGTGAGAAGATACTATCTGCTGGCATAATTTCAGAGTCATGGGTCTCAGCCATGACTGTAGTCACTGAGGAATGAGAATCAAGTGCTTTGATTTTGGTGGTGCAACTGTGGATCCAGGAGTTATCATAAAGATGTAATCTGTAGGTAGAAGCAGGAGTGTGCGATTTGATAAAAAAAAAGGAACAGGTTGATGATAGTGTTATTTCCAGTGATTAAAGTTTTATCCTTACCGGCCGCTTTCACTGATAAGAAATGGTTTCTTGAGTGCCATCTTCTTAACTTGTTGGTAGTTAGAAGAGATGTCTAGAATCTAGTGTTAACAAATTTAAAAGATGTATCTCTGTCTCAATCTTGTCCACCAGTGAGTACTAAAGCTAGCAATTTTAGTGAATGCATTATTCATCATAACAAATAAACAATAATACCAAATGTAAAGTGGTTGGTCGACCATGCAAAAATCCTTCGTGAAAATCTAATATTGTTAATCTGATAGTGCATGACAGCATGTGACCACAATGTGGATAGGTCTCTATGACCCCAGACCAGCAGTAGTAAGAATATAAAAAATCAATTAAAAGTGAACAATATCTATGGGCCTCACAAGGTCACCACAAACCCCCCATGGCAGCATTAGAACAGAAATACTTGCAAAAAATAAATTTGAAATTAGAAATGCCCCTAAGTCTAATCCCCCTAACCAAAACCACTTGCCAAAGCTTCTCAGAGGTTACAAACAATAGGCATTTAATAATACACATATGTTTGACAAAACGGCGGACAAACACATGATGAAAGAATTAAATGATAACAACATTGAAAATGGTTACATGTCTGAGCGACAATCCCTCCTTCCGCAATCACCAACAATCTCCCACATTTAGCATGTATTCAAGGCCATCCATAGGCCATAGATCATCTCTGGTATAGCAGCAAGGAGAATACAAAACATCTATAAAATTGAAAAAAACATCTATGGCTTACAGTGGACTAGTACACCAGATCCAAAACAGTGAAACATCACATGACAGTTACAATAAATTTGTCAAAAAAGGAAAAAGAGGAATAATATCTGTAGGCGTTCACCACCAGAAAATGCCCAGTGTCTGTACATTATTGTCCCTTAATTCCCCACATCAACCTAGATTGCATCCATGCCATACCCTTCAGCAATAAACAGAAGAAATAAAACTGGCACTTTCTGCACTCCAACATCAGGCCATCAAAAAGAAATATTTTGCAGAAAACTGACCTGAACTTACTTGATGTTTCCAAAACCTCAAAGGGTTGGATGATGTAACCAATATTGCAGGCAAATGAAGAGTGAAGTTTTTCCTGCATTATCTAAATCCTGCATGACAATGTATTCAGCAAAGAAAAAGAAAGAGTCTTCAGTGCGGAATCAGGAACTTGCTACTGTATGTACAATGGCCTCCCTCTCCCACTTCCTCAGTAAAGAAGCTAGATTTCACACTATAAAAATTGCTCAAAATGTCCTTTTTAGCAAGAAAAATTTACTTGCAGTGGATTTAGTGCGCAAAGGTAAGTCCAGTGAAATAAACATAACTTTAACATCCATCCATTTGAGCCTCTCGGGCTTTAAAAGTTGCCAGCACTATTCCTGTCTTTTTTTTCTCTCAAATCAAGCCTTGTAACACTTTAGGTGGCATAATGGCTTAATGGCATAATAAAAGGAATTTTACGTCAAAAGTGTAATGCGAAATACCCGTTATTACATGAAAATGAAACCAGACTTAGGATTGAATTCAATTCCATTGACATAATTTCTGTTTAAAGGTGCTTTAGAAAGACAGTAAAGTTTCTTTGAGTCACACTTACATATAAGGAGCAAGTCACATAAGACCAATAGTTGATAAATGCATTAGTAAGTAGATCAAAGTAAGGTAACAGATGATATATACAGAAGATATGTCCCCGTGCTTTTCAAATCAAAGAACTCAGCCTGCTCTATTTCATCAAAAAGGAATGGTCAGAAATATCATTGTACGAGATGAGGAAGGAGAGTCGTGCGTGGTGAATAATCACTCTCATACCAGGGAAAGCCTTGTGTAGTCTAGAAGGTGAGACCCTGTTTTACCATAAGACATTGAAGTAATGTATGGAGCGCATGGTACCTTCAAAAACATTTTATTAATGATTGAGCTCCTGCTTTGCAGAGCGAGGTCACTTGTCAAAAGTAAATGTATTCTAGTTGCTATGTTCCCATTAACATCACTGCATTATGGCCAATGCTGCTGTCCCACATCAGTTGCTATGTCTTTGATGGGCGTCTGATGCATGAGGACAGGCTGCGTGTGAGCAGCTCCTTATTTATTACCTTATACTTCCCAAAATAAATGATGTACTTATATCCACTTGGCTTCCGAAGTGTCTAAGTAACATTTGGCAATGATTTATCAAGAAATTTGAAAGTTTGCAGAATTTGGACCCTACAGTGTACTCCGGATAATACACAATATCATCGCTATAATTTCACTCATTGAAGCCTTTACCCGGTGAGTGCTTATTCTGAATCTCCTGGAAACCACACAGCCAAGGCTACTTTTCGGCTATTTCAAAGGCAGTTCTGCCCACTTTCTCCTTTTGGTACCGTTTGTTCCGCTTCTTCCTCCACACAGGTGAGCCACCGAGCCAGCATGCTTGTGTATGCACTTGATATACTTTATTCAGTCTACATATCTGTCCTACAAGAAAATACTTTGCTGCCCTATGCACATATGTCCTCCTGGCACTAACTTTACATTTCTGATCTGTTTCTGCTTTAATTATCAACATTGTGCCAATACACTCATATTTCAGGGTTAGTGCTAGATTGCTTTAGATATTTCAAGTTTACAGCAATGTTTCTTTAAAACTTGAGAGCTTTTTGTTTGAATTGGTTCACGTGAACCCAGAAATAGGTATTGACTTTTCAGAACTGTGTCATTGCCTATATCAACTCTTCATTGGATGGTGGCATCTCAAACAATTGTTTTCAATGGGTTCTACCAATTTAGCTCAGGTCCCAACATTTCTTCAACTTTGATTAAGTGGAATGTTTGGTTTAGATCTTTTGAAAACTATTTAATTGCAGTTGGAGCAGATGGCTTTGAGCCTAAAACAAAGGCTGCTATTTTGTTTAGTCACTTGCAAAAAGAAGGGCAACAGTATTTTGATAATTTGCCTCCAGCTTCTGCCACTTTTGGACTATCTGGAGATTATAATGAGTACTCAGAGGTGATTACAAGAATTAGAATCAAATTCTCTGAACAAGCTAGAGCTCTATTGAAAAGATTTGATTTTTTCAAAAAGAAACAAACAATTGATGAAACTGTTTAAGAATTCATATCAGCATTAAGGGCATTAGCTGGTCAATGCAAGTATTAAGTGCCTATTCACATATACATTTGAGATTAGTTTGTGTATAGCTGCTTTTAAAAAAAGATACACAAAAGGCTACTCAGTTGCAGAGACCCTCCATGTCAGAGGTTGTTGATCTTGCCAAAAGCACTGAATGTTCAATAACCTCCAGTAGCATGATGGCTCAGGAATCCTCTCAGACATCTTCTTGAATTATCAATGCTCAGGGTATTTTGAAAATGTTGGTGCTGTACAAATTAAGGCCAAAGTCATTAAGAATGTTCATCATAATACTAACACTTTTTGTTTCTTCTGGTGCAGATCTAAATCCTATTTAAGCAATTATTTGCATTGTTCAGCAGTAGGTAAATAATGCAATAAGTGCAAGAAATTAGGTCCCTTTTGCAGTGTTTGCAGATCTGGTAAACACCAAGTTAAAGTATCCAATATGGACTTAAATTAAGGAGATTGTCCTGTGGATTTATCAAATATGGTCCTGAATCTTGAGATTGACTCCTTGTCTACTAACAAAATTAAGGAATATTTATGTCAGTTAGTTCTAGGTTCGAATAGAACAATTTACATGATGTGTAACTCAGGTGTACCTATTGCTATCATATCTGATACTTTATTTTACCAACATTGGGGTTCTAATGTTAACCTGAGTAGACTGGACGTACATCCTAAAACATATGGTGAACAAGATATTGATATGGGTGGGTTTTTCATAGACACTGTTTTTGTCTTGGCAAGTCAATGTCAACTAAAATGTACTTTGCAGTCAAGGGTAGAAATATAGTTGCCTGACAGAACATAGCAAAACACGGTCTTGTGCTTGGGTCTGATGCTGATCCACCAGTCGGTGTAGCAAATGTATCTTTACTCACTACTGATGTATTTAATCTCACTGAAGATATTGTTAAAAGAGTTGCCTTTGCCTCTCGCTCTCTCACTAGTGAGGAAGCTAATTACAGTACCATTGAGTGAGAGGCATTGGCATGCTCTTCTGTGATAGAAAGGTTCAAGACTTTCATATGGTGTTCCCATTTTGATTTATTCACAGACCACAAACCATTGTTCCAAATGTTGAATGGCAATGGTACAGGGAAAGCATCATCATGATTGGTCAGATTGTTATCAAAGCTGCTAGAATGTAATTATACCGTAAAATACATACCTGGTGGGAAAAACATAAAAGCGGACTGTCTCTCTAGGTTACACTTCAGAGGTGAAGAAACCAAAACACTTCAAGATAATGAGAATGTGATTACTTTTATGGAGGGTATACTGTGGAATGAAGAGGTGATCACACATAAACAGTGGTTAGAAGCTTCTAAACAGGATGCCATTTTACAGAATATTTTAAAATTCATGAAAGAAGGGTGGCCCATGTTAAGAAATGTTGAGGCCTCTTTGAAACCTCTTGTACATATTTCAGAGGACCTATCAGTTGTTGAAGGTGTGCTAGTACGTAATGATGTGTGTGTTCCTTCTGTGGGTATCACTAATGAGATTAGGGGGCACATAAGGGCAATTTAAGGGTCAGTAGCGCATGCAAATATATACAACAATTTTACTGGTGACCTGCATTGGAAGTTCACATGCTTGGTATATGTTAAGCACTGGAAGGTACATGAGTCACCTATTCATATGGTCCCTCTACTGGAGGAAGCTTGGCTAAAATTGGCACTTAATTGTGCCGGTCCATTTGAGTTATTGCCTATTAACAAAAGATACACAATGGTTTTGATTATTTTTCAGAATGGGTGTATTTTGGTTTTACCTAATTTTTGATGTAGAAGGAGCACCCAAAGAGATTGTAACAGACAATGGCACTCACTTCACATCTTTGCCCATGAAAGACTTCATTGAGGGTTGTTGCATTACTCATCTCAGAGTTGCGCTTTACTCACCTTCTGCCAATGGTTTGATAGAACGTATGAATAAGTTCTTATAAGAGGGTGTTCAAACAGCCTTCAACATGGGTCTTGAGGTTGAAAATTTTCTCAGGGAGAAAGTTTGGTCATATCTAGTAACTCCACACAGTACAACATGTATGTCCCCATTTATGATGTTACGTAAAAGATTTTAAAGGACTTCCATTTGTCCTGATTGGGTGACAGACGTAAGCAAAAAGAACACATATGACTTGCGGACTGCTGAATCCAGAGATGAAGCAATGCAAAGTCAGATTAAAGAATGTTTTGACATAAGACAACATGTCAAAGAATTAACATTGAAACAAGGGATTTGGTTTTCATCAGAAATTGAACTGAGGTCGAGAAGGGCTTATCAAAATTTCAAAACCAATTTGTGTTGAAAAAGTGTCTAAATGGCTCAGTACTTATAAAGAACAAATGCTGGTGGAGAAAGAGAGATCTGGTCAAGAATGCCCAGGCGCTGACAGCCAAAATTCAACCTGTGCGAGTCTATGATAGCAACAATTCCTCTCTTGAAAGCACTTGGTGGCAAACAACTGAAGAGCATTCAACTGACAGTCAAGGGTCAACTGAGACTGAAAATGCAAATGATGTGTTACTTACACAAAGGTATCCACTAAGAAGGGGGACCCCTGAACAAGGATACGGGCAGGTATACCAGGGGAATCAACAAGTACCAAAAGAAAAGGAGTACCTGCCACAGATTGATAATAAATAAGGCCCTAAACAGGGTCCAAATGGTTAAGAACCACAACCAATAGGCAAACCAAAACAGGAAAAGAACAACAAGACATACATATCTGTCCTACAAGAAAATACTTTGCTGCCCTATGCACATATGTCCTCCTGGCACTAACTTTACATTTCTGATCTGTTTCTGCTTTAATTATCAACATTGTGCCAATACACTCATATTTCAGGGTTAGTGCTAGATTGCTTTAGATATTTCAAGTTTACAGCAATGTTTCTTTAAAACTTGAGAGCTTTTTGTTTGAATTGGTTCACGTGAACCCAGAAATAGGTATTGACTTTTCAGAACTGTGTCATTGCCTGTATCAACTCTTCATTGGATGGTGGCATCTCAAACAATTGTTTTCAATGGGTTCTACCAATTTAGCTCAGGTCCCAACATTTCTTCAACTTTGATTAAGTGGAATGTTTGGTTTAGATCTTTTGAAAACTATTTAATTGCAGTTGGAGCAGATGGCTTTGAGCCTAAAACAAAGGCTGCTATTTTGTTTAGTCACTTGCAAAAAGAAGGGCAACATTATTTTGATAATTTGCCTTCAGCTTCTGCCACTTTTGGACTATCTGGAGATTATAATGAGTACTCAGAGGTGATTACAAGAATTAGAATCAAATTCTCTGAACAAGCTAGAGCTCTATTGGAAAGATTTGATTTTTTCAAGAAGAAACAAACAACTGATGAAACTGTTTAAGAATTCATATCAGCATTAAGGGCATTAGCTGGTCAATGCAAGTATTAAGTGCCTATTCACATATACATTTGAGATTAGTTTGTGTATAGCTGCTTTTAAAAAAAGATACACAAAAGGCTACTCAGTTGCAGAGACCCTCCATGTCAGAGGTTGTTGATCTTGCCAAAAGCACTGAATGTTCAATAACCTCCAGTAGCATGATGGCTCAGGAATCCACTCAGACATCTTCTTGAATTATCAATGCTCAGGGTATTTTGAAAATGTTGGTGCTGTACAAATTAAGGCCAAAGTCATTAAGAATGTTCATCATAATACTAACACTTTTTGTTTCTTCTGGTGCAGATCTAAATCCTATTTAAGCAATTATTTGCATTGTTCAGCAGTAGGTAAATAATGCAATAAGTGCAAGAAATTAGGTCCCTTTTGCAGTGTTTGCAGATCTGGTAAACACCAAGTTAAAGTATCCAATATAGACTTAAATTAAGGAGATTGTCCTGTGGATTTATCAAATATGGTCCTGAATCTTGAGATTGACTCCTTGTCTACTAACAAAATTAAGGAATATTTATGTCAGTTAGTTCTAGGTTCGAATAGAACAATTTACATGATGTGTAACTCAGGTGTACCTATTGCTATCATATCTGATACTTTATTTTACCAACATTGGGGTTGCAATGTTAACCTGAGTAGACTGGACGTACATCCTAAAACATATGGTGAACAAGATATTGATATGGGTGGGTTTTTCATAGACACTGTTTTTGTCTTGGCAAGTCAATGTCAACTAAAATGTACTTTGCAGTCAAGGGTAGAAATATAGTTGCCTGACAGAACATAGCAAAACACGGTCTTGTGCTTGGGTCTGATGTTGATCCACCAGTCGGTGTAGCTAATGTATCTTTACTCACTACTGATGTATTTAATCTCACTGAAGATTTTGTTAAAAGAGTTGCCTTTGCCTCTCGCTCTCTCACTAGTGAGGAAGCTAATTACAGTACCATTGAGCGAGAGGCATTGGCATGCTATTCTGTGATAGAAAGGTTCAAGACTTTCATATGGTGTTCCCATTTTGATTTATTCACAGACCACAAACCATTGTTCCAAATGTTGAATGGCAATGGTACAGGGAAAGCATCATCATGATTGGTCAGATTGTTATCAAAGCTGCTAGAATGTAATTATACCGTAAAAAACATACCTGGTGGGAAAAACATAAAAGCGGACTGTCTCTCTAGGTTACACTTCAGAGGTGAAGAAACCAAAACACTTCAAGATAATGAGAATGCGATTACTTTTATGGAGGGTATACTGTGGAATGAAGAGGTGATCACACATAAACAGTGGTTAGAAGCTTCTAAACAGGATGCCATTTTACAGAATATTTTAAAATTCATGAAAGAAGGGTGGCCCATGTTAAGAAATGTTGAGTCCTCTTTGAAACCTTTTGTACATATTTCAGAGGACCTATCAGTTGTTGAAGGTGTGCTAGTACGTAATGATGTGTGTGTTCCTTCTGTGGGTATCACTAATGAGATTAGGGGGCACATAAGGGCAATTTAAGGGTCAGTAGCGCATGCAAATATATACAACAATTTTACTGGTGACCAGCATTGGAAGTTCACATGCTTGGTATCTGTTAAGCACTGGAAGGTACATGAGTCACCTATTCATATGGTCCCTCTACTGGAGGAAGCTTGGCTAAAATTGGCACTTAATTGTGCCGGTCCATTTGAGTTATTGCCTATTAACAAAAGATACACCATGGTTTTGATTATTTTTCAGAATGGGTGTATTTTGGTTTTACCTAATTTTTGATGTAGAAGGAGCACCCAAAGAAATTGTAACAGACAATGGCACTCACTTCACATCTTTGCCCATGAAAGACTTCATTGAGGGTTGTTGCATTACTCATCTCAGAGTTGCGCTTTACTCACCTTCTGCCAATGGTTTGATAGAACGTATGAATAAGTTCTTATAAGAGGGTGTTCAAACAGCCTTCAACATGGGTCTTGAGGTTGAAACTTTTCTCAGGGAGAAAGTTTGGTCATATCTAGTAACTCCACACAGTACAACATGTATGTCCCCATTTATGATGTTACGTAAAAGATTTTAAAGGACTTCCATTTGTCCTGATTGGGTGACAGACATAAGCAAAAAGAACACATATGACTTGCGGACTGCTGAATCCAGAGATGAAGCAATGCAAAGTCAGATTAAAGAATGTTTTGACATAAGGCAACATGTCAAAGAATTAACATTGAAACAAGGGATTTGGTTTTCATCAGAAATTGAACTGAGGTCGAGAAGGGCTTATCAAAATTTCAAAACCAATTTGTGTTGAAAAAGTGTCTAAATGGCTCAGTACTTATAAAGAACAAATGCTGGTGGAGAAAGAGAGATCTGGTCAAGAATGCCCAGGCGCTGACAGCCAAAATTCAACCTGTGCGAGTCTATGATAGCAACAATTCCTCTCTTGAAAGCACTTGGTGGCAAACAACTGAAGAACATTCAACTGACAGTCAAGGGTCAACTGAGACTGAAAATGCAAATGATGTGTTACTTACACAAAGGTATGCACTAAGAAGGGGGACCCCTGAACAAGGATACGGGCAGGTATACCAGGGGAATCAACAAGTACCAAAAGAAAAGGAGTACCTGCCACAGATTGATAATAAATAAGGCCCTAAACAGGGTCCAAATGGTTAAGAACCACAACCAATAGGAAAACCAAAACAGGAAAAGAACAACAAGACAAAGTCTAAAAGAATTTGAGTGTATAGAAAAAGAGTCTTTTTATTTTATCATTATTATTTGTATAGATGTGAGAATCACTTTTTTTGAGAAGTTTAACAGTGTAAATAAAGAAAGTAATAGAGAAAAATATCAACATAATAAAATTTCTAAATAATAAATTGCTAACAATCCCACAAACGCTCCTTCAAACAAACATGCACTCATACTATCTTACATCCGACAGCAACATCAAACAACACATAGCATGAATACATACTAATAAAAACATGTACAGGTTGAAATGGTCATTTAACAAATCAAATTAGAGGGAATGGACTTTGAACAGCCCGAACGGCTAAAAAGCACCAATATGTGGAAATTTAGCTTGCAAACTGAACATTATCTGCGCCATCTTGCCTCTCCCCAGCGCCACGCACAGCGAACGCACGATCGCCATTTTAGGCACCCCACTCTCTCCCCGCTCATTGTCGATCGCCAGCGCTTTCCCTGGTGCTGCGAGCATCCCCCGCGCGCCGGCCACCCCCGCTCTCTCATACATGGGCCATAAACCCTCTCCTTCTGCGCGACCCTGCCATGGAACCGCAACCAACGCCTGACCGACATCCCATACATGGTCATGCATCTCTTTGATAACCCCCTTCCTCTGCGCCCCATTGTTCGAACCGATCCCAGGCCATCACCTAGCCCTGCGGATGCAGTTTATTGCCCCTACTGTAAAGGGAATGCCCCACATCAAAGGGATTACAGTAGATCAAGGCTCCCCACCCCCTGGGACCCGACCGGTCACACGCACCCCCGGGATTTGGCGGAATACCCTGCTGTGTGATAGTCATCTCCTACTGCGGGTGAGGTGGGAACTTATACTATAGTTATGTGTGGGATCGGATCTGAGCCGGGGCTTCAGGGGATGTTCTTTCAATACATCAAAGTAATCTCAAGAATGTGCCATGTACAATAATCCTGTAATAAAGTCATAAACCTGTGTATAAGAGGCCAGGCCTCAGAGATGCAGTTAGAGCACCTCGTGACGATACCTTGCTGTCTGATCTGATGTGTTCTGCTCCGACGGAATAAAACTTTGTTTCCTGCCTTCCAGTCTCCGGCGCCTGCCTCTTTCATTGGTAAATTATTGAGTGGTATGAGAGGCGATTACCGCCGGGCAATACTTGAAAGGTTATCGACTGAAACTGCCGCTACCATTTAACAATTGGCGTCCCAAATGTGGGGCCCATCAGCGACACGTGGATCCAGTGGGAGAGGTCCTGACGACAGAGTGAACGACTGCAACGATCGGGAGAGCTCCTGCCCGATAGACCCTCGTCTGGCAGCCGATCATCCGAACTTCACTGGTTCCGAGCAGACCTCTCTCGAGTGATCTACGGTCCTGACTGGGAACCATCAGGAGTGCCGCGGCAAATACGGAGAGTAGAGGACGATCGGGCGCTGGAGGCGGAAGACGAGAAACTGTCCACGCGGTCCGGGTAAGGTCGTGATACACGACAAATTGCGAAATAATTGATTGATTGTTTGAAGTTTTGAAATACTAGTATTGCTCATTGATTGTTCTCTTTGAGATATTCGCTGTCTACAAACGGGGAGGAGTAGAAACTCTCTCTCCCTTTGCAGATAGTGAAGGGTAGGTAACGCAGACTTTTGTCCCCGTTGAAACCCGTCGTGCCTATCTTTATCTCCCCACTGATTGATTGTCCGAACATTGATTGTTTTGAAGAATAGTGCTCTTTGAGATATTCTCTGTTTGCAAATAACGTAGAATAGAAATATTCTGTCTAGTCTTTGCAAATAGTGAAGGGTAGGTAACGCAGACTTTTGTCCCCGTTGAAACCCGTCGTGCCTATCTTTATCTCCCTATTGATTGATTGATTGATTGTCCGAACACTAGTTGTTCGATATTGGTTCTTTGGAGGTATTCTCTGCTTACAAATAACGAGGAATAGAGATATTCTGTCTAGTCTTTGCAAGCAGTGAAAAGATAGGTAGTGCTGAATTTTGTCCCCGTTGAAACCCGTCATGCCTATCTTCTCCCCACTGATTGGTAGTTGGTTCTGCCCGGACCGCTTATTAGAGGTGGACCATCCGGCCCCACTGGAAGGCACCCCTAATAAGGACATGTTCACTAAATATGGACTAGTCGCCGTAGCTTATAGCAAGCTATGGCATAAATATACAAGGAAGGACCCCGAGAGTCAGTGGCCACTGATGGGATCCTTCGACGACCATAAGATAGAAGTGCTAGAAATGGCTCTGCGTAGCAATAAGACAACGCCTACTATGCTTGACAGTATCGGCATGTGGCGCAAAGAAGCAACGCAACGGAAAAAGAGGGAAGAAGTAAAAGCAGAAAAGGAATTACGAAAGGCAGCTCACCTTGCCGCTAGAAAGTTAGAAGAAGAAATAAAGGAGAGAAGGGAAACTAAACTAAGACAGGAGCCCGAAACCTCAGGCCAGTACGCTGTTAGGACCCCCTCTATGCTCTACCCTGAGTTGTCCTCTAAGCAACGAACGAATGACGAATTACTATTAGGTCCCCCGATCATTTACATGCCCCCTCCATACGCACCCTCCCAATCGGTAGTACAACACCCACAACCCCCAAACACGAGCGAAAGCAGTACAGGGGCCTCGGTCCTCACGGCCTCCGCGCCGGCCGAGCCTCTTGTACTGAACACAACGTCGGCAATGACGTTGGATGACCCTGAGATGAGAAAGAAAGATTCCACCAGAATGAATCGATTAACCAAGGATGAACGAGCAGGAATCGACAAGATAGTAGGGACACTGGTGGAGCGAAAGGAAAGTGAGGAGTATATAACGGACGTGTATAACTCGTATGCCGACAGCCGCAGACGACACTTTGTCGTACGACTTTGTTATCACGCCCTGAATGCATATGAGGATAGGTACCGCGATAAAGGTCCCGAAGGCTTAGCGGCCCTATATAGGAAGGTAGACATTGGGGAAGAAGGAGAGGGCGATGTGACGAACCTCTTCGCTCGTACACTCGAGGTCTATCGACACCTTAAAGAACACAGGCAGACAACCAAAGCAGAAACCCCCATAGCGACTAAGCCCCAGGAAGGAAGGACTGATACCACGATGCCCATCAAAGAGGCCGCCCCCTACTGGGTCCCCCCACGAGGTCAGGGAACACATGACGACATCAACCACCAAGATGCAAAGGGGAGGGTTGTATATAATTGGGTCTACCAGCCATGGGACCGACAAGATATTTTGACCTTTAGAAAAACTCTACCCGACTTAAGAAAGAACCCGACTGCCTTCTACACCGAACTAGGTACAGCCTTAGGCTCAACAATAATGACTTTAGCAGATATCGACTTGTTCTTCGGATTATGTCTGCTGGCTGATGTGTGGAAGCAAATCCGGAAAGTTGACCACGCTGAGCCGTTCGGATATACCTGGGTACAACTCGATACCATAGATAAACAGCGAGAACCAGGACAGAAACCCCCGAAAGCCATATTAGAGCTCCCAGACAAGATTGTACAGAAGCTGAAGACTCTAATCCCAGAAAGAAAGGTAGACTGGTCGATAGTAACGGCTTGCCGCCAGAAACTCCAGGAGGATGTGTCTGAATACTTCTCTCGGTTCGAGACTGTGTTTTCTGATTATAGTGGCCAGGACATGACCACTGCAACCGGACATCACCTCTTTGTCCAGAATTATGTGAAGGGTCTGTCACAAGAAGTTTCCCAGAAGCTGCAGACCAGCGAGAGTAGTTGGGCAGCCTCCAAACCCGCAGCAATTCTCCAGATGGCCCAATACTACGAAAACCAAAAGAACGAGAACGATAGGGCGTCAGAGAGGAAGAAAAAGGAACTGAAGGAGAGGGTAATGATAGCACAGTTGCAAGGGGTGACCATAGAAAGGGAACCCCCAAAAGGGAATTGCCAACCAACCGCCCCTAGAAAGCTACCCCCTAGAGACCATACACCTGCACCCTACAACGGACGGAGAGACTTAGATGGGAACCAATGTGCGTTCTGTAGAGGGTTCGGACACTGGAAATCCCAGTGCCCGGTCCTTCTGGAATTGAACAAAAATAGGGACCCCAGTAGACACAACAGGAAGTTTGCTGATACCCACCATCAACGTCACCAAACTTGATTAGGATCACGTGCAATTGAACAATGCCATTTTCTGATTACACTAACTAGATTGCTGATATGTACAACACTCCAACAAAATAGTGTGGTTAAACATTTTTAATAACTTATAGGTATAACAACATTCCAACAAGATGAACGGATTAAAACACGTTTTAAAACAACTATTTACATGTCAGTCTGCTGCGACCTGCATCCCAAAGCATTTACGTCCACGTGACACCGTCCTCGCCTCTCCTTCCTCGAAGTTGCAACATTGGCCTGTTTTGGGTGGTCCCTTTTAGTCGGTTTTGGGCTATAAAAACCATGCAAAAATCCATTGACATCAGTGACGGACGACTGTGCGAATAGGCCGGAGGCTGCACAGAAGCTCTGGCAGCGCCAAGGCGGAGTCTGCCACGCTGTGCGGATCTTCCCATTTTCTTCTCCTTTCTTCAATAACGGAGGGTGCCCTGGCGGGGGGAGGCGACGCGGACGGGCCTCCCCCACCTCCCCAGGTGGAGGCTCGCCAGCAGATGAGGGCACCCCAAACGTCTTTAATTCGCCGGCCAGCTAAGCTGCACCCTGCCGCTGCACGCGACCACCGGACCACCGCCCAAGCACGGGTTCACCAGGATCGCCACTAGCGCCCGACGCGAGGAGTGGGCCCCCACAGCCAAGTAATCGGGGACCCACCCCGGTGGCGATACCATCCAAACTGCTGTTGTCGCTGCTACTGGAACCACCCCGGTGGCAGTACCATCCGAACTGCCATTGTTACTGCTGTTGGCTCCTCTCCGGTGGCCCTACCGAAGAGCTGCTGCTACTGCTGCCCTTGGACTCCGGCGGTCGACTCCTCCGGACCCAGGCCTAGCCCACCGTGAGACAATTCTGGACTCGAAAGCTTGTCTGCTTGGGCGTGGGCCCCACCCTTGACAAAACGCTCCCCTCAGCTTTGCAGAATCTGCTGGAGTCATTGGCACTCGACTCCCGTGGACTTCCGGTAAGGACAAACCGCCGCCATCGTCCTTTGCACCGGACAGCGGCCACCTTGCCTCCGCTTGGTGCAGTTAAAAAGACTGATTCAAGACGTCGGCGGAAGAACCCGCCTGCTGCCCCGCCCCAAGAACGAACCATGGCATTGCTACGAGGTCGCGGTGACACCATGCTGACGCAAAGTTGACGCTAACGAAAGTTCTCGAACTACCGAAAGGAATTCTGGTCCAACAGCTAATCCATGGAAAGACTTAGACTGTACACCGGCCCGACCTCGCCCCAAGATGGCGCCGATGTAGGAGAGGCCTACAACTCCTTGTGGCGTTCCAGTCACGTGACATTTGTGTTAAAAAGAGATATATATATATATATGCGATGCTTCCACACATGATGGTCGGGGGGGGGGGGAACCGATTTTATGCTAAAGTAGTGTTGCTCATGATGCTCGACGCCTCTCACGCCGTGGCCGGCCTATAGCGGCTGTAGGCCCGTATTTCTATACTGACATTGTTTTAAATAAAGGGCTTCTTAAAAGGAATTACTGAATCAGTGTCATGACAAATCATCTAGGTTGTTAAAGGTTTTTCTTTTTTGAATAAATGATTGTTACTCCCAAGCGAAAGAATACAGATATTACAGACTCCATTTGCCTAAAATCTTTTTGATTAACGGAATTTGTACCCATCACACCTGTCCTTTTCCAAGAATTGTCAAATCGATGATCAACTATAACTTAAGGTATATGCCGAACACAAGGTATGGTATCTTGCCCCATAGTACACGACCTATTGAGAAATACATGTACGACCAAGGAGCCCGAATTTAACCCCTTCAGCGCTGCGCGGATTCCCCCGCGGTGCTGAAGGGTTCTAGCACGGGCGGGGCCATGACGGAACGGTTCCGTCATGAGCACAGCTCAACCGATGCTCATGACGGAACCGTTCCGTCATGAGCATCGAAGGGGTTAAGAGATGAATGAACAAGGGCATCTTTGCCTCGGACAAAAAGAATAATAGGCCTATGGTATTGCCCACCCCTGCGGCTAGACTAGTACGTGGTAAGTAGAACTTTTTCGTGTCTACGCGCGCTAGGGTACTTTGAATACTGCACATCCCCTCCCCACTTTTTTTCCCCTCTATAGGTCACGACGAAGTTCCGACTGAAGAGTGGAGTGGACATGGACCGCACCGAGTTCAATATCAGGGAAAACATAGACAAACGTTGTGAGATAGTGCGTAAAGTACAGACCACCATTGGGAACATGAAAAACTGTATGATATGATTGTGCGTGTGTGCTACGATTATACGGCATGAATGTGTATGCATTTCATGCTTGGGTCACTTGAAGAGAGCGTCACTGTATGATTGAAGTGCTCGTCCACCGATCAAAGAGAGGAGAATAAAGGGTCCGACACCCCCTAAGATAAACTACAAAATACTGAAAGTACGCAGCATGCATAGGAAAAGAGGACAGGAAAGGAGAGGTCCCCATACTCAACGGAGCCCTGAGTCTCCGTCTTAAGTTTCTGCGCTTGATGCATGTACTGTCACACCCTATCCGGCATTTGTGTGTACGTGATCACCGAATTTATGTCTTTTCCCCGCTTGTGTTTTCTTACATGGAACAGACCCATGCTACTCCATGTTGTGTGTGCACCAAGTGGCCTATTATCTTACCCATGTCTCTCTCGTTTTGTGTCGTATGTATGCCAAATAGCCTACTTGATGCACACGTCTCTCTCTCTCTCTCTCTCTCTCTCTCTCTCTCCCCCTCCCTCACAAAAAGCTCTTTCTTGCCCTCTTTCTTCTTGAATAAATTAACGACACATACCTCTTCGGTAAGTGTATAATTGGCCTGAAACACGGTGGTGTTCGAACAAATTGACAGAAACAAAACGACCATACTTTACCACGTTACTACCTCTCCTTTCTGCAAATGTTGAGCTTAATTGGCTGAGAAAGAAAGGACAGGTACGACGACTGATGTCTCCCAATCTGGCCCTCATCATCGGGGACTATATGTCAGTGGTTTTCGTTTTTTAGAAGACACCATCTCCACCGCCCAGAATTACCCCCGACCAATTACCCCGAAATAGAATGTCTAAAGCACCCTGTTCTCCCAAAGATAACCCCAGCCCTATACTAGCCGTCTCAGAGTATTTTGAACGAAACAACTGATGACCCTATTTTTCTAATAATACATCGCCTAAACTGATAAAGGGTTACCCGTTGTCCCCAGCAAAAATAATGCTTAGCTTATGTTCTTCACCGAAATGGATACTCGTGAACGCATGACAGTAGAGGAAAAATGTGTATTTCCAAAACTTGTGTTGAGATGAACGAGTCTCTACCGGAGAAGACCAGAAGGTTGACAGATGTCAGGCTTCCTGCAACGATTATAGGGCGCAGGAATCGACACCTAGAAGGCCAGACGATGGACAGGGACACCCACAGAAACCTGCACCACAGCAATAATTAATAGATTAGTAACACGCACATTAACATCAGAGTTAATAGACACCAATCGTACAGTAACAGATAAGAGCATTTCCGCAACTACTCGGTGGTTGGGAGAGAGGATGAAGTACGTAAATGTCTTCCCTGCCAAAATCTCTAAGATTTTTGTTTCTTATACCCATTCAAAGATAACCTGCTGCCATCGGAAGAGAGGGGTCGGACGTGACACACAGCCTGGCTGCGGACCATGGAACATCTATGGCATCGACCAAGGGGGAAGCATCGAAGCAAAAAGGGCGTGAGACGAGGCACCATTATCAGGATGATAAACGATAAAACGAAGGACTATATCAAGACCCCCTTCTCACTGACCAGCGTGCCTGAAGTCCCAACCCGTCGGGCCCGATTGATGGGACCAGTGCTGGAAGATTCTGCTCTCCTTGGTCCACATTTTGATCCGATCCCACTCCACCCCCTCTTCCCTCGGCGTCCCGAAGCACGTCACACCCTTCTCTCTCTCTCTCCCTCTTTTATATGGATTATGAATCTGACTTAACTACAGAAGAACAAAAAGCAGGTACCCTGTCTCAAAGTACCTATGGTGAACTGTGTTAAGGAACAGGACTGTGATCGGAGAACAGTGAATGGTAACACCCTGCCACGTGAGAAATCGGATTTGAGCTGGACCTTAGCTCCACCGCCGGTGCTCAACAGTGCCAACGAAAGAAGAACAACAACAAGAGCTTACCAGTGATGGCTCTTTATAATAGGACACTGGAAAGAAGAACCTATGTTAAGTTGAAAATCCTCTCCCAACCACCTTTTTATTAACTATCTTCCTATCGAGTTTTCATGATGTTGCATCAGTCACTTCGACTGCACACTGAGAAGTTAAGAAAATGTAACTTTGTATAGTGACATTCATACAACACCAGCCATGCACACGACTATACTGACTATTTTCGATCCACACGAAGTCTGGGCCTTATGTAATGTACAAAATATCCCTTGCCTTGCCAGAAACATTTTTTTGCTTTACAGTATCCTATCTGTGCTCAAACAAGCTCCCCCCTCCTACCCCTGGGCCTGACATGCGGCGCAGCTGATGTAACTTTGTATGTACTACCTCCTCGCCTACTTTATCACCTGTATGTAACTATGTCCAAATGTGTCAGATTACTCCTGCCTGCCCTAAAAACTCTGTATCTTTAAGGAATGTACGAAAGACATTAACGATATTATAGCTGAAGGTTAACGAAGGTAAATGTCGGCCAGGCAAGCTGGCGAGATATGTTAAAAGGGAGGACTGTGGAAATTTAGCTTGCAAACTGAACATTATCTGTGCCATCTTGCCTCTCCCCAGCACCACGCACAGCGAACGCACGATCGCCATTTTAGGCACCCCACTCTCTCCCCACTCATTGTCGATCGCCAGCGCGTTCCCCTGGCGCTGCGAGCATCCCCCGCGCGCCGGCCACCCCGCTCTCTCATACATGGGCCATAAACCCTCTCCTTCTGCGCGACCCTGCCATGGAACCGCATCCCACGCCCGACCGACATCCCATACATGGTCATGCATCTCTTTGATAACCCCCTTCCTCTGCGCCCCATTGTTCGAACCGATCCCAGGCCATCACCTAGCCCTGCGGATGCAGTTTATTGCCCCTACTGTAAAGGGAACGCCCCACATCAAAGGGATTACAGTAGATCAAGGCCCCCCCACCCCCTGGGACCCGACCGGTCACACGCACCCCCGGGAATTGACGGAATACCCTGCTGTGTGATAGTCATCTCCTACTGCGGGTGAGGTGGGAACTTTTGCTATAGTTATGTGTGGGACCGGATCTGAGCCGGGGCTTCAGGGGATGTTCTTTCAATACATCAAAGTAATCTCAAGAATGTGCCATGTACAATAATCCTGTAATAAATTCATAAACCTGTGTATAAGAGGCCAGGCCTCAGAGATGCAGTTAGAGCACCTCGTGACGATACCTTGCTGTCTGATCTGATGTGTTCTGCTCCGGCGGAATAAAACTTTGTTTCCTGCCTTCCAGTCTCCGGCGCCTGCCTCTTTCATTGGTAAATTATTGAGTGGTATGAGAGGCGATTACCGCCGGGCAATACTTGAAAGGTTATCGACTGAAACTGCCGCTACCATTTAACAAATAGGCACGTTAACAGTAACCAGAAATATGGTAACAGAGTGCCGACGCGCGTTTCGGTGAACAAGCCCCAACAGGGGCTGCACCTTCATCAGGGCGAAGGAGAGCAGAGATGGTGGGACAAGCGCACCTGTAAACAAACAAAGTATTAACAATGATAACAAAAATGCAATACGGAAAAACAATATATATATGCACACCTATAAGACTCCAGGTGCGAATATGTTCAAAACTACAACAATAAATAAATAATACAGTCTAAGACTCTGATTAGGGGTCTAATAGGGGTTAAACCTAACATGATAATTGGAATCTGAATGGAATAAATCATGAGTCATGAACAGGTTTGCCAAAAAGGTTGAGCCAATAGGATATGTATTTATAAATTATTAAAAGTCAAAGAATTGGAATAAAGTGCAGTCAAGAAGATCAAACATCTATCTAGAAATATTAGTTTTAGAGAAAAAGATATAGTGGACATTTTGTACATATAACTCGACAAACAGTGGATAAATAGACAAATAGGAGATTGCTCTCTAAATAAACATAGAATAAATGCGTGCTCGGACAACAATTGAGAAAAACGTGAACCATAGAAAGTATAGTCTTGTATCCCTTCAGGTCTATAGGTGTTAGCAGGACCAATACGGAGGGAGCAAGATAGATTGGTGCTCTCCTTATATCCCTTCAGGTCTGTGAAAGTCGGAAAAGCCAGTGGGGGAGGTACATACATTGTTCCTGATAAATCTAATGACTGCATTACGTCCCATAACACCGGAGCAGTACACAATACTACTATGCCTTCTGAATTTAAGGATTACTATATGTCTTTAAAAAAATAGATGTAGAGTTGTAAATATTGTGTTGTTTTGCTTATATTAGATATTTGTATGTTATTTTGTCTTCATATGAATTATTTAGCTTTGTTTTCTCAAACAGGGGTAGGTGTACCAAGAGACATTGCAGTAATGTATGGAGTGCACAGTACCTTTAAGAACTTTTTATAAGCGAGCGAGCTCCTGCTTTGAGTGAGCTCACTTGTCAAAAGGAAATGCATTCCAGTTGCTATGGTTCCTTTTAAGTTACTGTTTTAAGGCCCACGCTGCTGTCCCTGCATCGGTTGCTCAGCCTTCGTTGGGCATCTGATGTATGAGAAAAGGCTGCTTGTGGGCTCCTTATTTATTACTTTGTGCTTCACAAAATAAATGCTGTACTTATCTCCCCTTGGTTCCCAAAGTCTCTATGTAACAGACTCTAGTGTCACAATCAAAATACGTGTTGTTTCACTGAAAGATATCCTGCATGGTACCACAAATACACTTTCAAATAGCATATGCCATCTGACAAAGGACCAGTGGAGTGGTCAAACATCGAGCATTTGGAGTGTTTGTTTATTTTGGGGGTGTATAGCTTTCATCTCGCTTTATATGCCATTTCTTAAAGCTTTTTGGTTGTATTCAAAGAAGGGTTGGTGTGGGAATTTAATGGCTGTAGTAAAGCTCTTACCCCTGCAGTTTATGTCAGAGAGAGGGATGTCAGAGAACTCAGGCGGCAGAACCATCATTAAAATTGAAAAATACCCCTCAGCAATCTCTGACTTTTAAATAATAAGACAAGTCACATAAATGTCATCCATTGAGCAGTATTACAGAAAAATAAATATCTCCTTAAATACAAAATTAGGACTGTGCAACACTTAAATTAGGCTTGCTTGGCTTGGGATGTGCTTCACTCAGTGGGCACACCCATTCTTGTACATTGGCTGGATCGGCCTTGAGAATGAAATGTCCCCGGTGACATTTCTTGAGAATGAAACATCACTGGTGACATTTTAGCCAACAAGTAATTTCAAAGTAGACAAGCTAAACGTTGGACGTCTTAAAATCGTGAGACTGGTGGCACAGGATGGGAGAGGAAGCTGCTTGTGCCATGCAGCATGTGTTGGATGCTGTCTCCTACTGACAGGAACCCCATACCTTCCGCCGGTCACTGGCAGAGGGACACCAGGAGGGCAGACCCCCTAGGACAGGGACAAAAGCTTGGCTCACAGGATGACTTTCAATAGATCTCAAAACAACAATAATGTGCGAATATGGGGATCATTCAATATATTATTTCTAAGATCAACTCAAAACCTAATGAATATAAGATCTATTCATAAGAACATACACTGAATATAAATAAATGAAGAAAGGAGAGATTTTTTTTCTAACAACTAAATGTACAAAAAGAAGACTCTTTACTAACATAATAAATGAACAAAAACAAAACAAATGACAGTAAAATAATCACATGAATGAGGCTGGGGGTTGTGAATATTCTAGCAACCCCCAGTAGTTTGAAAAAAGTAGTAAGGGTCACGTCACATTTGATCCAATCTCGCAAATTGGTACTAGTCCTATGATGAGTCAGTTGGGGAAAATATAATTCATATGATGACAAATACAGTCTTGTTACTAAAGAAGCACATTTCAGAGAAGTCTTGATGTTGTGGTCTCTGTTACACTTATTTTGTGAGACCAACCCCGGACCAATGCTTAGAGTTAAAAATGTTTAAACCCTGATGTTTTCTTCATTAAGACAGATATATACTTGTGTGAATAAAACTGCAGTGATGTGATAAGTAGTCACTAAGAAGGTAGCCACTTTGGTTGTAGAAGAGTAATTGATACCGTCAGTATTGCTGGTATCTATAAGAAGAATCGCAGAACTCCACTTTTGACTGAGCACTCCGTCTTTGGAAAAACTGGTATCAATTACCCTCCTACGACCGAAGTGGGTAGAATTAAATTAGAATTAAATTCTGAAGAACATGTCAAAACAGAGATTCCGCCTGTTTCTTTTCATCTGTATATTTTTTATTTAAATTGAACAGCACATGCCACAAACAAACATAGCTTTGTGGCACCTACAAACAAAACAAAGCATATATGAGGTAAAGCATAGAAATATAAACAAATACAGTTCTTTTATATGATACGCAGAGCAGGTGTATACAAGGTACAGAGTCAAATCAATTAGAGGTGTGAAATTAGCAGCATCATTAACGTGAGTTAATGGACACAGATTTCCCATGCAGAGAAGTGTTATTGTTTCATTTTTTATGCACAATATCACTTTCCTCTAAATAAAATGTAAAGTGTCAAATGTATGCACATCAATTTTCTGCTCATTTATCATGATTCTTGCTACCTCCTAACCTTCTACTATATGAGGACCACAATGCCATTTCAATGCCTACCCATGGTTTGCCCTTCTTACGCTAATGCTGATTGTTATATGTTAATTGTGGTCAAGTGTGAGGGAGTGTCAATGGTAGAAAACTAATCGCAAACAACGGGGAAATGACATGAAATCTGTAGTTAATTGAAATCAAATACGAAGGGTAAAAGTTTAAAATTTGTCTTAAGAAGTTAATAAAACTTATCAAACTTCACATTTGGACCTGTTTTTTACATTTATGCTAAGCTTCCATACTATACTAGGCCCAACTTTGCTTACAGGAGAGGCTTACAGCATAAACATAAACTGTGTCCCTATTTTGTTGCAAAGTATTTATAATATGTATTCCTCTGGAAGAGATATCCCATATTGTCCCATCATAGTTTGTATTGAAAATGTTTGCCTGTTAATTGATTTGTTTATCAACTTGACAACATTTGTAAAGTTTGTATAGATTGGCAGCGGTGGCCGGAGCAGGTAAGCGCGGTGGGGCGCTGGCAGGGCGGCGTGAGAGGGGCGGGATGTTGACAGAATAGGTAACATAAAAATAAAAAATCATACCTATTCCGTCATCTATCGACTTCCCTACCCCCTTTGCCCAGCAACACTGCACGTACCTGCACCACCCACGACCGTAAAGTGGGAAGTTTAAAGCCTTCACAAAGTTGTAGAGGAAAAAACATTCAAATGTTGTACAGACTTAAAATAAATATAACAGAAAATAATCTGTCGATACTATAATGTTTGAAATTATGAAGGAGAAATTGTCAGATGGGACTTTTAATGAAAGGGATATCAGAAAATTTCCTGACAGCCTAGTACTTAGCAAAGTCTGATAACACTCTGGCAGAGACAGGCGCACACTATTGTTGCATTGTGTAGCTAATCTTCCCTGCTGCAAAACAAATTTCAGAGGCACAAGGCAGTTAAAAAGAGAAATTCAAAGGTGCATTATGGCCCAAGCCATCTTGATTACCAAGGACGTGGCTCAGCCGCTAAATTGTTGGGTGCAACTTACTTGGGGCAAACAGTTACTGTAAACGTTTCTCCTCCCAAGAATAGATTGGGGATGACACAGCTGGACAGTGTCAAATGGTTCATTCTCAAGTCAGTTGCAGCATAGGAGCATTGGATATTGGACAATTAGGGCCAGATTTATCAACATTTGGTGAAGCCCAACAAAGCAAGGCAACCTGCTGCGCTGTGTCAAATGGTGACAACAGGAATGTGCCATAATTACTAACATATGGGGCATTTCTGCTCACTCTCCTTGCATTGGTGCACTCTGTGCTGCCTTGCCCAATGCAGGCACCCTTGAACCATTTTGCAAGGGTGCCTGTGTTACAGGCAGGATTGTTTTTGTGCAGGAAGGGACACCTTAATGCACAAAATAATACTCTGAGGCTTTTTTGTCTTTCTCTGAGTGCTGCAGAATGCAGCACACATAGAAACAGGAAATACCGAGGAGAAATAAACATTTCTTTTTCTCGTTACACCTCACCTAGGAAGGCATAGCATTTTGATGCCTTCCCAGGTTTACTAGTCTCAGTAAATCTGGGAATGCAGCAAAAAAAAAATGGATGCATGAAAGCACCCACGCTCCACCCATGCAACGCCTTCCTAATGCAGAGAAAGGCAAGGCAGCAGCATATACTGCCTTGTGTCAATCCAGATTTACTATGCCATGCAGAGCGACGCAAGGCATTGATGAATCTGGACCTTGTGTCTAGCAATGAGAAATATAAGAACATTACTGGATTCAAAAAAGCATTGAAAAACACTAGTAGGTCTGGTTAAGGGGCAGTGTTTGGCAATAACTGTGTGACTTTGTGTGTGCTGCCTACAGCTGTCCTAGAAATAAAATGTCATAATGAAATATATTTTAAGCTCCAACAATATGGAAGCTGAGAGTAGGATATTTGCTAAATTCATTAGAAAAGCTATACCCTCAGAATGTTGTCACGTGGCCCATAGGGACATTGTCGTCTCCACTAAGTTAGCATGAGCACATTACAGCCTGCCTGCTGTTTTGCGCATGTTACTACATATCTTTATTTGTTTCCATATTTTCTATGGATGCTTTCACATGAGGACTCTTTGCTGTGTTCACTCTCTGCATGTTCCTGGGATTTTGACTGAACATTATGTGCAAGGTCCAACAACAATGCCCCTTGTTATTTTGTTCTGGCCAGACCTTAGCCCTTAGACAAAACATACTGATGTAGCTGTTGTTTGGACAACGTACTTTGGTCTTTAGTGGGATACACAAAAAGGTAACACACACTTGGAGAGGGACATTTCCAGAGAGAACAGCGAGACAGCACCTATGATGTAGATCTACCATCTATAGGCTAAGGTATGGGTCTGCTGACAATGCCCAGAGATCTTCTGATATATAATAATTCTGCTCCGCAGCAAGGGGTGGGAGGTTAGGCTCTATTGTTTTTCCATGATGACATCTCCATTCATGATTTATGGACTAGCTGCTATGCTGACTATATTTGAACTATGTTTTTTCCTGCTTGTTGCGGCACGTATTCTACTTGTTAGGGCATGTTAGTTAAAATAAATATTTTAAACTGTTTTGTGCCTCTGTCAGATCTTATTCTAGATAAGTACAAGAGTGCGAGTGAAAGGGTGTGTCTTGTTACCGCGATTCCTGAGAGATCTGGGAGTGTTGTGTTCTGTGGTGTCTAATAATTTGTTTCTCTGTGAGTGAGTTGGGGCCAGATGTACGACGGGCAAAATAGTGCCTCGCAAATTGCGAATCTTTTGCAACTCATGATTTGCGAGGCACTATTTTGCATGTACAACAGTGTTTTGACCACTGTTTGCAGTCCTTAATGTGGTCACAAATTGTGAATCTCATTAATATAAATGAGCCTCTCGCAATTTTCGAGCCCATTGGGAATGACAGGCCCTCCCAGGTATGGTGGTCTGCTGGGCTCAGCAGACCTCCATGTCTGGGACTGGCTTTTGAATAAAACAGATTTGTTTTTTAAATGCAGCCCATTTTCCTTAAAGGATAACAGGATGCATTTGAAAAAAAAAATGAAATGTTTTTGTTTCGTTTTTAAATGGCAGGTAGTTGTCCCTGGGACCACTGCGTGCCCTTAAAATGTTTGGTGAGACAGTCTCAAAGTGGAAGGGGTCCCTTGGGGCCCCCTCCAAATTGGGACTGAATTTCCACCCTCTTGAAGAGGTTGGTAATTTGTGAGTGTTTTGCAACCGCAATTGCGGTCACAAAACATTTGTACATTGATTTGCAGACGCAATTAGGAAGGGAACACCCCTTTTCGAATTGCGACTCACAATTCCTAAATAGCGAGTCGCAAATGAAATGTGACTCACTATTTAGGAATTGTACAAGGCCCTGTAGGTTTTTGCATGCACAAACGGGTCGCAAACCCATTTGCGCATGCAAAAACTGTTTGTACATCTTGCCCTAGGAGAGCAAGTGAGACACTATAGCTAGTCGGTCCTGGGCTTGTGGGTACTAAGGTGGTAGGAAGACTCAGTCTCTATACACCAAGGTCTGTGTATAGTTCTGTGTTTGGGCAGAAGCCCTGCAAAATAGTGCCATTAACGTTTGGTCTGGTACTTATTCGCAAGATGCCTGAGTAGCTCTTGTGCTAGTCCATAATACCCTCTCTCCGGTTTCCATCTGTGGTGTGAGGTTTTAGCCTCCTATCAGCCTCATGCATCAACCCAAAATCCAGTCGGTAAAATACCGATTCGGTAATAGCTCCCGGTATTAAGGAAAAAATACCCAATCCCAATGCATCAACCCAAAAGCAGAAATCGCTATTTAAGGAATCCTTAAATAGCGATTCTTTAAATAGGGATTCCTTAAATACCGATTCCTTAAATAGCGATTGCATTTAAGGAATCCCAAAGTGAGATTCCTTAAATGCAATGCATCAAAGTTAAAAAATTAGCGATTTCGCTAATAGGGGGAGCAAATTACCATGAAGATGAACTGCATGGTAATTTGCAAAAACTTTGAAAAATGCACTTTTGTGCATTTTTCAAAGTTTCATGTTGCGCGCACACATGCCCTTAGAGCATGTGTGTGTGCAACATATGTGCACATATCATTTTCAGGGGTGCAACAGGGTGTCCTTTTGACACCCTGGCACCCTTGAAAGTGCTCCCGCTATTAGCGATTCGGTAATACCGAATCGCTAATACAGAATGGCTTTACATTCATTCCTATGGGCCTCCAAGCCCATAGGAATGAATGGGTAGGTATTCCTTATTACCGATTCGGTATTACCGATTCGGTAATAAGGAATATTAAGGAATCGCTATTTGAATATAGATTCCTACATGCATAGCCTTTTGCTATTCCTTATTAGCGATTCCTTATTTTTCGCTAATAAGGAATCGCAAATGGCATTGTTGATGCATAGGCCCCTATATTTGTATTTTATAGGTTTTTCAAGCTTGAAGTTTAAAAGGTTTTGTTTCTCTCTTTCAACCTGGTTTTGCGCTACTGTTCATCTGGGTTATCCTTTTCCATTTTTTATTATGGCAGTCACTTTTGCGGCGCCTAACCGTGCGGCTGTTATGGCATTCTTGACTCAACGTGGAGTCCCCTATGCAGGGGCGTCCTTTATCTTTGTTGTTGAGGTGGACGCAGCTCACCACTTCGAGGTCTTTTACTCTTGGGTTACACTTCCGGCAGTGAATGGAAATGATAATTTGTTTCATGTATATACAGAAGCCACTGTTTTGCGGGCTTATCGCCCTTATGCATTACGTGAACTTCCGTTGGCGGCCTGGGAGCACACCATCTGGTTTAATGGCGCCCTTCCTCACCCTGTTTCTAAGTTTTTTTAGGCCCCTTATTGGTAGATGGGGCACTTAGCCCATTTTGGCTGGTTTCACACCGCATCCAAATTATCTTAATGTTACACTTGCAGAGCTACACCAGCTACATACATCATTGATTCACATACACAGAAGTGTCATTCAGTTTATGTTGCATGCGATTCAAGTGCCTCCGGCTGGAGCTGTGCCTTCTCTACCTGGACATGACAGTGGCCTTGTCATACGCCCAGTCATTGTTAATTCAGTGATGGGCAAACGTCCTCAGAATAGAGATGATTTGCCATATTGGCTTGCAGAGAAATTTGAGCAACTCGAGGCTGTTGAGAAACACAGGATCTTAACAGGATCTTAACAATGAGTTCACCGAGTGATATTATTCCCACTTTAGCTAATTGCACCACCTGGGGGACGGTGTTTGCTTCAGTGTATAAACTGTGCTTTTGCACCCCCTCCATGAGCGTTCTACCGAGCGTTCTAAAGAAGGTACAGGATGAACACGGGGCTGGTCCAGCCCTGGAATAGGGGATGAGGTTAGTGGGAATATTCCCTATTGTCTCTGATATGATTCTGGCCAACATCAAAGGTGAGGAAGTTTGCTTACAAGTGCGCCAATGCCTATCCTCATTGGGACGCAATAGTTTGGGAGTAAGACCTTTAACTCAGGTACTTAACAAGCTCCCTCCTGAGAAGTAAGGATGCCCAGTCTTTCCTAAAAAGGCTTGGAATAAAAATCAGTGGCAGCAGCAACAGAAGCCTGGTTCTCGTGCAGGTTCTCCTCCACCTGACGCTTCTAAACGTAGGTATGATTTGCGTGACCGCTCTAAAATTAAGACGCCCGAGAGGTTCCAGTTTCCTGGTCCTCGTTCTCCTCATTCCTTTCAGGAATTGTCGGATCAACAATTCGGCAGAGGGGTATGTCAGGATCGCATAGAAGGCGGGTCTGCACAAGCAGGATGTGACCCGCATTGCCAGTTTGATGTAAAAGTCAAGCAGGGGGAACCACATCAATATTGTGCCCCATTTCAGAAGAAAAAACGTTGCCTCTTTGACTTCAAAGAATGCCTCAGACGGTGAGAACCCTGCTCCTAGACAGGAGTTGGGCAGTAACCCTCCTGGACAGCGCGGCAAAAGTTATCATAGTGTGGCAGACACTCCACCAGCATCTGAAGGCAAAAACAATGGACACTTTTATTACGGTAGAGACAACTGATACTCAAGTCGCTCATCCAGATAGACTTCATGAAGTAACTCTCAGAATTGAAGGTGATGTTAAACAAACAATTAAAGCAGTGTTTTGGGAAAACCTCACTTCTTCATATGATATTTTATTGGCAGAGGTTGATTGGCCTCCCCTTTTTGTCCTAGCTTCCTCTAGAGGGGAAGATGTTATACTTCCTAGTTTTTCGCAATATGTTCCTGATGATGACAAAGTGGCTTTATCCTTAGCCCGGGTGTTATATCACAATCAGGCAGATTGGGACGAGGGCTCCCCTGTTAATGGGATTCCTTTGCATTTCATAGCTCAGCCCCAACCACAGTATCCAATCAAACGAGACGCGAAAGCGTCCGTAAGTGAAATCTTGACCCAATTGAATTTCAGGGTGTCATTGAACCCTATATTTCATCGATGAATAATCCTCTTTTTCCGATATTGAAACCAGATGGTTCATATCGCATAGTTTTAGATTACAGATGTTTAAACAGTCATATTCGAACCTTTGCGGTTCAGAACACACATAGCTCTGCGTTAGCGAATAACATTGTTCACAAAAAATATAAAGCCATTTTGGATATTACCAATGGATTTTTCAGTCACTCTCTGGCTCCTGAGAGCTGCAATTTTCCCACATTGAGTGCGTTGGACAATCAGGGCCCATATGTGAGATTGCCTATGGGCTTTAAGAATGGCCCTGGTGTGTGTGCAGCATGCATAGTGTCCCTTTTGCATGAGATCGACCCTGATGCCTTCTCGTACGTTGATGAGACATACTTGACGGATGATGAATTACAACCGCATGTCTTGCATGTGGACCCCATTATCACACTTTTTGCAAACTTTGGTTACAAATTCAATTTTGGTAAGTCTCACATCACCTTCTTGGCTGTACTTTTTCATGGTTACAAACTAAATAATGAAGGTAGGGGGTTAGCCCCCCACTTTCTGGAGAAATGTACACAATTGCAACCTCCATCTACACTTAAAAAATTGCAATCATTTCTGGGTTTTTTTAATTTTGGGAGGACATACATTCCTGATTATGCCCAGCGTATCAAACCTCTTTGCTCATTGATACAACCTTCTATCTCTGCTTCCTGCTGGTTTCCGGAACATACCACAATTCTTCAGTCTCTGTGGTCTGATCTGTTTGCGACCAACTTCTTGTTAACACGAAACAATTCTACAAATTTGCTCTTAAGGATTGTCCCAGGCGCATTGGTTATTACTTACTTGATGTTTAATGAAGAAAAGACGGTCCCCAATGCTTATAAATCCAATTTTTACACTTCAGCTGAGATGTGTTTCTCTTCTACAGATATTTTTTGACAGCTGTACAGATGGCGATTCTGAAAGAATGCTCTCTAGCTCAAGGAAAATGCATTTTCATGGTCTCACCTATACCTGCTTTAGAAGCAGTTACTAAGGATAGTTTTCCGAATTCCAAAGTCTTGCATCCATATTAGATACAATGGGCTAGCTCTTTGACGTCGGCTGATGTCAACTTTATCTTTGACCCTTCTTTGCAGACGCAGGAGTTTTTACAATAGGAACATGTTCATCCTCCTCCTTTATCATGACTTCCACTTGATCAGTACAAATTCATTACTTACACTGATGGATCTGCACAGCCTGCCATTGATTCTAAACATGCCTATTCAACAGCCTGTGCAATTGTGGTAGGGAAGATTGTTGATGGGGATTTTGAATCCTCCTTGGTACACACAGTTTCTTGAAGATTACACGGCTCAATTAACGGAGCTACGTGCTTCGGTTTTGGTTCTTGAATTTGCTGATCCAGATGTTCCTAAACTTATAGTGTGCGATTTGTTTTACTGTGTGCAATCTTTCAATGACAACTTGTTCTTTTACACACAAAATAATTGTTGTGATTCTAAAGGTAGTGCAATTAAGCATAAAATGCTTTGGGTCCATGTGGCTGCTCTTATGGAACGTTTGCCACTCACACGTTATCCATAATTTGGGCCATCAGCGCATGGGAGCACACGCTGTTGGTAATTCGCTGGCTGATGAGGCAGCCAAGTCTGCAGTAGCCACTTGTTCAGTAGCAGCAGTCACTAGGTCTATGACTAAAATTGACGATGATATTTTGACGGCTATAGCTGCGAAGAAGGAGGGTACAGAGTTTCCCCAAGGTTTCCCTACATATTATTCATATCACTTGTCTTCTGATCAAGTCCCATTTGCAACTATCCCATCCGTTGGGGATCGGCTGATTCCCAACGAGGACCGCAGACTTTTTTTGATCATTGCCACTCATGAAGGCAGGGATTTTGCGCATGCCGGAGTAACTGCGACAATTTCACTTTTACAGCAACGTTTTTGGTGGCATGGTTTATATCAACAGGCACGTAAATCTGTAATTTTTTTTGTGACATTTGTCAACAAATCAAGCCTTCTACTGTTGCCTGTCCACCACACACTCAACATTACTTTTCAAGTCAACCTTTTGGTTGTATTTATCGTGATCACTACGGTCCTTTGACATCTGACACTGCTTTTAAACATATCTTGGTTGCTATGGATTCGTGCAGTAGGTTCCTTTGGGTTTGGCCACAATGCAGTGCTGACGCTCGAACTGTCATTTTTGGGGACATTTGCCTGTGGCACCTTCTATTCGGACCAAGGTCCTGCATTTGTCTCAAAGGCTTATCGGAATGAGATGAAGTCTCTGGGGGTGCAGGTGCAATTTTCGTCTCCATATTGGCCTGAGGGCAATTCTGTTGTGGAGCAGATGAGCCGTGACTTAAAGCAATCTCTGACAGCTAGAGTCTTAGGTACTGGCAGGGGTTGGCTGACTCATCTCTATGGAGTCCAACGTGTACTAAATAATCGCTCTAGAAGATCTCTGGGTGGGAGGCCGTTTTGGGATTAAAATGTTTGTGCCAGACCTTGATGGTCTAGACATTGTGGTGGCTGCCGCAACCTTGACGTAGATAATCATTGTGCTATGTTATAGGATCTCCAAAAAGCTTGTGATTCACAAACAAAAGCACATTTCCCCTCTTCCTCGTATCCAGTGGTGCTGATGCCGGTTTCTGACTGGCTTCCTAAAGTTGGAGACCTGGTCTGAGTGGGGAGCAAAATAGAATTTGGTCTATCATACCGTGCCCGGTCAGAGTCCTTGGTTTAAAAGGCATCCGTACTGTACTCCTGCCTCCATTACCTGGTCATAAGGAGAATCGTTACATTTCAATCGAACATGTGAAGCTACTCCATATGGTCGATACTGAATAGTATGCCTCCAAGCATTCCAGGCCAAAATCTTCTATTGAATCCATTGGCTTCTGTTTCTTTGACTACTCCCCAACTAATGAAGGGGGAGATGGAAACTTCCATTGATTTATTGACTGTTTTACCTTCTACTTCCACCACTGCGGGTATTGAGTATGTCTCTCCCCCAGTTGAAGTCATAATAAACATTCCTGAGAGTACCATACCTGAAACCCCAAATGCGGCACAACCGCCGTTGTTTCAATTGGGGTCCAGTGGTTATTATATGGACTGTAATAGCTTTTCATCTGAAACATCTTCCTCGTCATCATCTGTTGCAGAGACCCCTACACGTACCAGTCTTATCATCTCCTGGCTCAAAAGGACTTACCTAGTCCCGCCCTGGACATATATCTGGATGGTGCTTATGATGAAATTCCTCTTCATGTGAATTGGGTTTGTGACTATGTTTTTACTACTCATTAATAGCTATTATTTACCTGAACGCTCTGCTGTGAAATTTATTGATGGAGTTCTGGCCCCTTATACGTCGTGAAAAGAGACCAAGCCCTTGTCAATATATCAGCGTTCCCTGTTGCTGATGGCATTGTTTGGGCTAAAGTATCATACGATATCCATGGCCCAACTGAAATTTTAAACATTCCATACGTTGTCCGTGTTTTGTTAAGAGATGTGGTTTTGCCTGACATACACTCTGATGACTGGGATGTTCATGCTGTTCATTCATTGTTCTCTGATTTGCAATATTATGCTGCTTTTGACACTGAAGATTTGTATTTGAATTCAGCAAATTACCCAGATTTATTCTGTTATCAACATTATGGCCATCATTTTTTACACAAGACCAACACTCAGAGACCGTTTTTTAATTATACCCAGTGGGAGCATTGCCCAACACCTTTACAGGGAAGTTCAAAGACCCAACAGTAAATGTATGTATTATTTTGGTTGCAATCTTTCAGACCCACAGTCCTATTTTTATAAAGTGAAGATGCCGTCCCAAACTAAATTTATGTTGACACACACTAAATTAGTTCCTCCATGTCCTTCAGGAATAATTTGTCCGTGAAGGGTTATGAGCACTGGAAGGATACTATTGATTTAAAATCCATTTGGGGTACTAAAGATTGGCAAGTGCGGGGCACTAAATCATCGCATTGTGCATGTCTGATATCATTTTAAATCTTATTTTTAAATGACTCGGTACAACACACTACTTGTTTTGGTATAGCCACGGCCAAAAATCTAAATATTCGCTCCATTCCATTACTGACTCCATATGATACATGGCATGTTTCAAAATGGCACACTTAACTGTTCTAATATTGACCCCTTGGGATGGTTACTGTGGTCAACGAGCTCCGATACATGCCAATGGTGTTTTCTGAATACCACAAAAAGGTTTATACAAAGTAGACCTGATCCACGTTTCCCACATGCTTATACAGTTGCCACATATTCAGTGGGTAAATTGTGTCAGCAATGGTTGGAACATTCCACATTGCCATGTGTGAAACAACACCCTTCTCTTTTGTCAGGTGACATCGACCTGGCTGATTTTCTTTTAGTTCCGAAATCCCCTCGAACAAAACCTTTTATTTATTCAGCATATAATGAATTCTGGAAACTGTTGCATATGGAAGCTGCTGTGTGTCTGCGCCAAATAGACCAAGCTAATTTAAAAAACGTTCTTGCAGTGGTCAATAACAGAATTAATACACTGTCTTCCCGTATATACACTTTGGATAATATTGTATCATCCATCATTGACATTGTTCAACATGAAGTGCCTGTTTTGTATCATGGTCAAAATCAGTTACGTTCTGTAATGCAGTTTGCTTGGACCTTGCAAACACTCAAAAATGGAAAAGTGCCAAGGGATTATTTGAATGCTTCTGCACTGTTTTTGCTGTTTTATTTAACTGATAAACAGAAATTAATTTCCATGAAAGATGCAACATACACATTGTTATATATTGAACAATTAGAACAGTTACTATTTTCTGTAGCAGAGACTGATTCGGCTGTATGGTTATTACATGGGGTTATTTTACTGCCTATCTCAATTTTTCAGTTCACAGCATGCATGAAACATCATCTCGTTGGTAGATATGAGCCCCTGGTCAATAATCAAATTCATGACTTATGATAGTCACCTTTCACTACAGATGTCAGTGCGTGGATAAGGTAGTTTTCCTTACAGGGGAGGATTGTGAGCCCCAGTAGGACATTCCCTAGTCTGTAAACAAGTTAAGCATCACGGAGCTTGTAACATTTCAGCCCCTAATCTGGCTTACTTATTAAAAGGTACCCCTGTCCCAGCTATTATTCTCGCGTTAACTTTGCTTTCTATCAGTAATTAGCTTATTCTAAATAACCACGATTGCTGTGGCTTACGGGCAGGCATTAAGTATATAGCAACAGTTTCCCAATGTGTAACAAGTTGCAGCAATGTCCTGTTTCCACCCCTGCATAGGATTGTAGATAGTTCACTTTGACCTTCCATTCCAACTCTGAAAACAGATTTCAATAAGCTAAGTCAACTCAAAGTGCAATTGTTTCAACAAGAAGTGGCTCTCACATCCGCTCTAGAGACTTTCGAATTGCAGGTGGCGAGAACCGCAAGTGAAATGCACTCGCTGCTAAACCCGAATCTCCCACTCCATTTTGGAGAATTAATACACCAAATATTTAATGCGTCTGATACAGAAGGCCTAGCCTACTTTTTTAAGCTTGTGGGATCCAGACCTGTTCTTTCCTTTCAGACTATTTTTGGAGTAATACCAGCCTTTATCCATTCTATTTTTTCCAGCCCCTTTGGAGGGTTTCCCCTGGTGCTCATGTTGATTTGCGACATGCCTGTTCTCCTATTATTGCTTCGCAATGGGTACTAAATCTGTGGAGCTGCCAAACCCTGTGCAGTTGCAACTGTACCGTGATCGAATGCGACAGTTTTTTGGTTCTATGCCTTTGATGTCTTTTGCCATTGATTATTGGCTGACCTTCCATAATGCCTACTTCACCTGCCTTTCAATCTGTGTTCCACTGCCTCTGGTGCCCTTTTCAATGGGCCCTGGATGTCTGAATCTCCAATACCACACACGCTGCCCTGGATTATGTTATTGGGTCTGTTGAAGGCCCATGACCAGGAATGTGCCATGGGTAGGCTTTTGGTGTGAGATCCTCTACTTGGACCAACGGCAGGCTTGAGTACCTGTGCTCATGTGCAGCGTCTCGTAGACCAGAGTTTCATCAAAGTTAACGCAGGTTGCCCTGGCATGCTCCTAACAGCCTCTGGATATGAGGAGCATGCCTGCTCGTTCGATCTACTAAACTGTACGGCACACCTTTTTACTATGGAAGGGACAGACAATATTCTGGAGTTCATGGCATTCCGCTTTTCACGCAACAATTCTGTCTCCAAAGATTTACTATGAATGGATGAGTTTTTGATAACCCAATTGGCAAAAGTTTTTGAAACATATAACTTTGCAATATTTTCTTTTTTTTTTGGTCTTCAAGACTATCCTAATTGGAATAACAATGAGACGCTTTCCCTCTGCTTACCTCAGATTTTTGTCTTTGCTTGCAGCTAGCGTCCTGTCAAAGGGGAGGGTGTCACATGGCCCATAGAGACATTGTCGTCTTCACTAAGTTAGCATGATCACGTTGCAGCCTGCCTGCTGTTTTGCGCACTTTACTACATGTCTTTATTTGTTGCAATATTTTCAATGGCTGCTTTCACATGAGTACTCATTGCTTTGTTTACTCTCGGCATGTTCCTGGGATTTTGACTAAATGTTATGTACAAGGTCGAACAACAATGCCCCTTGTTATTTTGCTTTGGCCAGACCTTAGCCCTTAGACAAAACATACCGATGTAGCTGTGGTTTGGACAACGTACTTTAGTTTTTAGTGGGAAACAAAAATAGGTAACACACACTTGGAGAGGGACCTTTCCAGAGAGAAGAGCGAGACAGCACCTATGATGTAGATCTACCATCTATAGGCTAAGGTATGATTCTGCTGACAAAGCCCAGAGATCTTCTTATATACAATAATACTGCTCCATAGCAAGGGGAGGGAGGTTAGGCTCTATTGTCTTTCCATGATGACATATCCCTTCATGATTTATGGACTAGCTGCTATACTGACTATATTTGTACTATGCATTTTCCTGCTTGTTGTGGCATGTATACTGCATATGAGGGCACGTTAGTTAAAATAAATATTTGAAACTGTTTCATGTCTCTGTCAGATCTTATTGTGGATAAGTACAAGAGTGCAAGCAAAAGGGTGTGTCTTGTTACCGTGATTCCTGAGAGATCTGGGAGTGTTGTATTCTGGGGTGTCTAATCATTTGTTTCTCAGTGAGTGAATAGGAGAGCACGTGAGGCACTATAGCTAGTTGGTCCTGGGCTTGTGGGTCCTAAGGTGGTAGGAAGACCCAGTCCCTATACACCAATGTCCTATAATCCTGTGCATAAGTCTGTGTTTGTGCAGAATCCCTGCAACAATGTGTTACAAAAAGGGGTAAGAAGATGACATTTACAGTGTAAGTAGTAAACTTAAAAGACATACACATCAAAATATTGATTAGCAGATATTTTCACATATTTAAGGAAACATATGTGTGCATGTCTTATTTTGCCTAAAAAAAAGCAGGGACGTAGCTCGGTCAGTAAGATAGTGGTGGTGCGAGCTTCAGATTTCACAACAATCACACTGGCTCATAATGTTAAAATACATTATGTGACAAGCAGGGTGCACAAGAGGGGCTTAAGGGGGAGTGGAAAGGGAGAGAAATGTGGATTGGTAGTGAGAGAAACACATTATTATGTGAAATAACCAACATTTTTTAAGTCTTTCCAAACAGAGAAAGGGAGAGTGTGGTTACGCGTTTTTGTCTGTGTGTGTAAAAAAATTCTGGTGAAATCCAACATGCATCTCACCATCCTCGACTGAAAGCACGTGTGACCATCAATTTATCATAAATTACTTTTATAAGGGGGGATGTAACACACCAAACACACCCCCTGAAGCTACGCTCCTGAAAATAAGGTGTAAACAAACATCATATCATAATGATAGCAAAGTAAATTACATGATTGCACGGGGTCATTAGTAAATACCACTATTTGTATGGCCGCCTAAGAAATCCAAGCAGTGCCCACCCTAAAAAAAATAAAAAACATAAATCAGCATGTCATTGTGCCAGCAAAGTAAATACATAAAATAAGCACAGACTTGCAAATACAAGTAACACAACATGTCACACCTGCTTTATAATAAAAGGTAGAATTGATGCCTGTAGTAAATACAGGAGTCCGGAGTAGAAGTAAACCACGGTGACTATTCCTGTAGACACCACAAAGATCCCACCGACCCGGAAAACCGTGCATAAACGCACTGCACCACAGATCATCTGTCCCAACCTCCAAACCCAAACTGTCATTGTTCCGTGTGTGTCACAGGAATGTATGGCGTTACAACGCAAACATTTACAACGCATGCCATTACAACACAGTTTTTACATCGCAACATCCATTACATGGCATGTTTTTACAACGCATGCCATTACAACGCATACCATTAAAACGCACACTATTACATTGCATAATTTTGGGGGGTAACAGTAGGGTAAATGTTGGATAGTGTAGGGGTAAAAATTACTATTCCCACTCCAGTGAGTGCAACAGTAGGGTAAGTGTTGGATTGTGTAGGGGTAAAAATTACTATTCCCACTCCAGAGAGTGCAACAGTAGAGTAAGTGTTGGATAGTGTAGGGGTTAAAATTACTATTCCCACTCCAGTGAGTGCAACAGTAGGGTAAGTGTTGGATAGTGTAGGGGTAAAAACTATGCGTTGTAATGGTATGTGTTGTAATGGCATGCGTTGTATTGACATGCGTTGTAATGGCTGCGTTGTAATGACATGCGATGTAAAGGATGTTGCGATGTAATGACTGCATTGTAAAGGTAGTGCATTGTAATGACTGCGTTGTAAAGGTTGTTTCTTGTGTCACAGCATTAGCCGAAGATCAGCGCGAGCTGTGACATCACGGAGTGGTCACGCCCAGGAGGCAGTGTGGACAGAATACTACAATGCCCCATTAAGCAAAACATAATTGGAGCACAAATGGGACATTGTAACAATTCATGAAATGCTATGGCCTTGATGGGCAACACACGCAGCACGTTGACAGGCGCCAGAGAGTGGGATGCAGTGGGCTCTGGAACAGGAGTATAGGAATCTCAGAGCCCTAAGGTGCAGATGCTATAGAAAGTGTGCTGGGTTTCTCTCACTTGGAATGCACAGGAACCAGTTGGCAGATGCGGACAGTAATACAAAATAGCAATTATTCTAGGAAAATGTAAGATGACGTGAGAAATAGGCCCGTGCTCTGGGACTTTAACGCTTTATTCACAGCAGAAATATCTGGGCCACGGGAGATAAACAACAAGACTTTTCTGGAACCTGCTGGAGGCCAATGTGGTTTTGAAATGAATTCGGCAGGGGATGAAAGCTTTTCTGCCTTCAAATCTTCCGAACTGTGAATTCAGTTCAAGTGTGAGGAAGCAGTATGCAGCGGGACTCGTAAACGGCCTTGAAACCGTAACTGATGCCTGTATGTTTCGGATTATAGTCTTTTTGAGAAGAATTATGAAGTTGGAACGACTGCAAAGAGGGGGGAGTACATTTCACCGCCGCTGCTTCGCGAGGTCCTAGGGTGAAAGCAATAAAAGAATGGGAGAGAGGGGGAGAGAATGGAAGAGAGGGGAAGGGAAGGGAAAAAGCAAGGAGAGAATGAGAGAGAGGGGAAGGAAAAAAGCAAGGAGAGGAGAGAGAGGGGAAGGGAAAAATCAAGGAGAGAATGAGAGCGAGGGGAAGAGGAAGGGGAGTGACGGGAAGGGAAAGGGGTGGAGGGGGGAGTGGAGTGGAGTTGAGTTCAGGTCTTTAAAACAGCTATAAAGACAGTGAATATGGAAGACAGAGAATGTCGTAATACATTACAATTCCTTTCCAGACAAAAAAACATTTTGTAGGTAACACATGGGGTTGGGATTAAATGATGGAATTTACACGTGGGAAGCTATGAAAAAGGAGAGCGATTAATACTCTTAAGCCTTCAAAATCGCACATGCGCTCTATATTCTTACCAGATGCATCCTGCATTGTAGGCATCCCCTGGTATTATAGATATGCTGTAGTCCCGCAGTGAGGATGAGTGTGAGAGACATCCATTAACAGCCTCCGACATCATGGGGTAGCGCAAACATCATACATGCCTAGCGAAGATTACAGTGTTACTTGCTGTTTTCGAGAACAGACTTATCTTAATACTTGGAGGTCGATTAATCTCCCATCCATTCCTTTCGAATGTGACCACTGTCAGTTTAAAGTCTTTTCCTTGCAATAGCATCAGGGATTTAACCAACCCTCCTGACATCTAGACCTGGTGCTCCAGTGTAACTCCAGTGATTCCACTCATTTTCTTTCAGTTTGTGGAACAGCATGAGTGTTCCAAATATATGTCATGTATTGATACGAGAAATCTCAGCTTATCACAAAGAGAAAAAAAAGATGAAACACGACAAAAGTAATAGAACAAATCAGTAACGTGAAATGCTTCTAATGATAGGTATATTAAGAATTTGGGACGAACTTTTAACATGGCTGTAGACATTGGGTTACTGTTTGAGGGTGGTGAAATCCTACTCAAATAGCACCACAATTCCTGTCAGGGGTATACCACAAGCAAACCCCCAATTAACCTGTGGTCAACCCTCTGGTAGTTTGACACAAAAGCAGCCAGGCTATGCTTTGAGGCAATGTGTAAGGTATTTATGCAGCACTTCAAACAGTAATAAAGTGAAAACATAAAACCACAAAGAACACCACACAAATTTAGAAAAACAGAATAAAATGTAATAAATTATTTGACACCAAAAATCTAATCAGTAGGACTAGAGAAATACAATTTTTAGATTTAGATAATGATAGTGCTTAAAAGCACAAAGTGACAACTGAGATTACCTGGTTGCATCGGACCGGGACAAATTCACAAGTTCAGGCCAACTGCAATGGAGGGTGGGCTGAATAAATGAACCAACGTAGACACACTGAACAAAGTACCTTAAATCCTGGTTACGAAAAGATCTCACTTTGAGGATGAGTTGTGCAGCGGTGGTTCTGATGAGTGGCGGGCGGTGATGCAAGGTCCTCCATTGAGGATGCATGTACAGAGTACCAGTAAATTAAATGCTACTAAAGCGCATGCAGCACTCATTATGCCACCCTCCGAAGTAACCATGTAAAACATGTCTCAGGCCTTTCACTGCAGCCTGTACTACAGTTTCAAACTGCCATTTCGACCTGGCAAAATAAACCTTTTGCCAAGTGTTAGATCTGGCATCCTTGGTGTGGTTTGCCTTTTTGTCTTCTGACCTCCTGTTTTGCTGACTTCATTTTTACTGGCTTTCGGACTGTGCACTTTACCACTGCTAACTATTGCCAAAGTGCATGTGCACTTCCCTAAAACATGGTAACATCGGCTTATCCTCAATTGACATATTTCATTTACTTATAAGTACCTAATAAGGTGCACTACATGTGCCCAGGGCCTGTACATTAAAAGCTACTAGTAGTTCTGCAGCACTGATTGTGCCACTGACTTCAATAGCTCTTTAAACATAACTCAGGGCTGCCATTGCAGAACCTGCCTGTGCAGTTTTAAACTGCCATGTCGACTTAGCAAGTTGACCATCTTGCTAGGTCCAAACCTTCCTCTTTAATATGTAATAGTCACCCCTAAGGCAGGCCCTAGGCAGCCCATGGGCAGGGTGTAGTGTATTTAAAAAGTTGGACATGTACTTAAACGTTTTACATGCCCAGGTAGTGAAAAAATCTTACATTCATTTTTCACAGATGCAAGGTCTATCTCTCCCATAGGTTAACACTGGGATAACCTATTTGCATTTTATAAGTGTAATTTCCAATTGGCAAAAGATAGACATTTCAAGTGTGGTGTCTCTGGATTCCCAATTTAAAATCACAACTTAGGCTAACATTGGATTTAAAGTTGCAAATCTGGAAATGCCACTTTTAGAAATATGTAATTTTCTCACTTTAACCATTCTGTGCCTTCTGTCTGTCTCTGAATACACATCTGCAGTGGGTGACAGCTGGGCTTTGTGCAGTCCTTCCAGATCGTCACACACAAAGGGAGGTTAGGTGTGACTGTTCATCAATTTATTGATGGGTCATCCTGGGCAGGAGGGGAGGGAGAAGCTGACACTTACACCTGAATGGGCTGAACCTTTTCCCCCACTAAGAGCTGCATATCCCCTGTAGTGAGTCTGGAGCCAGGGCAGGGAAGACAGGGACTTTGTGCACCTCAAAAAAGGTCTCTCTTTAAGTACTGGACCTCAGACACCACCAATTCAGTGTTCTTCTGGAACTGAGGAAACTCTGCCAGGAAGAAGCACTGCTCTGCTACTGAAAGGACTGTCGCTGTGCTAGACTCTGCTGTACTTCGCCAGACTCCTGCTTTGCTGTGCCTGTCCTGCTGTCTGCTGCCTCCTTGCCTGGGAGTGAGAAGGACTGAACCAGCATCTCTACACTCCAGAACTAAAGTGACTCCAGGGGCTTGCTGGCTTGCCTCCTGTTCAGAAGTCTCAGGGACATCATAGACTTCCAACAACCCTGTTAAAGCACCTGGACTCTGCCAACTGTGAGTCTTGCTCTGCCAAGTGGCGCTAATCCATTCCTGTGGCCTTGATAGTGGGTTTTCTGAGCTGTTTTCATCAAAATCCACACATAGCAGTCGCTGCATCGGCCAGGCCCAATGCTCCCCCCCTTGACTCCAAATCACCGCCGCTGCTGCCGAAGACAACGCATCAGAGGTTGCATGGCTCAATGACGATGCAACGCCTACATCCAGGGCTGCTCACTGACGACGCGGCTTGACAACGACGCATCACCTACAAATCCTAAGGATCGGAACCGATGCATAGGGTCCCTGCTCCTCGCATCTCACCCTCGATGCATCCTCCAACCAAGGTACTTTTTCAGCTGGACAAGGTTGGTCTCTGTATTCGACCCATGCTCTATAACGGTCGACCTGAGCTTTTGGATTTACCCAGGTCAAGAGCATCAGGAGCCCCGGTTGGCGCTTCATGCTTTTTAGCACTCTATTTGCAGATATTCTTTAAAAAATCATAACTCCAGTTATATTTATTGGATTTTTGTTGTCTTAGTCATGTTTTGTTAATTAAATTAAGCTCTAGTTTCTAACCTGGTTAGAATTATTTTTTCGTGGTGTTTCCACAGTTTTACTGTGTTGGACAATACTTTACACATTGCCTCCTCAGATAAGCCTGCCTGCTCGATACCAAGCTACCAGAGGGTGAGCACAGGTTCATTTATGGTGTGTAAGTGACTTACCCTGACTTGGATTGTGGTCCCTTTTTGGACAGGGGGCATACCTCTGCCAACCAGACACCCAATTTCTAATATTGGTGATCAGTGGTGTGGATAGGACCTGTGTTTGTGGAGTGTCTCACAGTAATTCAAAATCAATTCTTTCTGATTGACATATTTTTTCCCCACCCTTCCTGATTGCTATTTTTTTATTTTTATATTCTACCTGTTTATCATTTTTCCTTTTTTCTGAATTGTATCTCTGACTGGAGGTTCTATATCTGCACCTGCAAGAATGGATTTTGAGCTGGTCGTACTTGAAAGTTACACTGCGCCCAGCTCAAGGATTTCTGGGAAGGGGGTTGAGACTTCAATGAAAGGTGGAGCAGCAAAAGGGGCTGTAGGCCTGTACAAAAGCTTGTGATGCAGCAGCTGTAACCCTAGAGGAGGATGATGAGATACTGGATGAGGATACTTGACCAGGATTCACTGGAGAATCTGGGACTGACTAACTGTGGGAGAGGTGGGCCATGTCCTGCCTGGAGTAGTGGTTCGTACCAATGCAGTAAGCAGTGTGTCATCCAGAGGCCTGGACCCAGAGGAGCTGGAGGACAGAAGGGAAGAGAGAAAATTGATATTGGAGCTGGTCAGTCTCAAATTGGTGAAAGAGAAGGCTGAGATAGCTTTGGCCGAGGAACGAAAGGCCACAGTGGAGAAGAAAAAGAGATTGGCCGTGGAGGAGAAGAAACTCATATTGGCTCATGAACTGAGTCTAAAGGAGCTGGACATTAAGACTAGGAAGGCTAAGTCTAGCAGTGATGGTGGCAGTGTTTCCTCTGTGCCCTCTAACAGGAGGGTCCACATAACCAAGGGTCTGTTGGCTGACTTTGTGGTTGGAGATGACATACATAGATGGTTTGAGGCTTATGAAATTGTCCTACAGATGTGCAAAGTCCCTGAGTAGGATTGGGGGGGGCTAGTCTATTCAAGCATATCCCTAGTGAGGGGAGGGACACTGTAGTCGCCCTAGAGGGAAGTGACAGGATGAGGTATCCCCCCACAGAGGGAGCCCTAATCAGGATATTTGGTTTGACCCTAGAGAAGAAGATACAGAACTTCAGGGACAGCCAGAAGCTATCCCAACAGACGTGGGTCGATTGTGTTGATTTCTTTTGCAAGGCACTGCATGGCTGGGTGAAACGTAGTTAAGTAAAGGATTACCAGGAGCTGTATCATTTGTTTGCAAAAGAACACATGTTCAATCTTTGTTTTCCAGATCTGTGTCAACACCTTGTTGACAGCAAGCTCTCTGACATCAGGGAACTTGCTATGGAGGCAGACCACTGGGTCAGCACCAGGAGACAAGGGAAGGTATCTGGGGGGATCATCACTAGAGTGGGCAGGGTCCTCACCAGAATATGGGGAGCACAAAAGCAAAATTAAGGAGTTCTCTAAAGGGCCCCAAAACAGTTGTTTAGGTCAGGATTCCCATCCCTCTGATGAGAAGTAAAAGAAATGGTTCCCTGACAGTAGGCCTGCAGGCAAAGCACCCCCTAAGTGTTATAAGTGTCAGCAGGAAGGACACTATGAGTGGGATGCCAAGTGTCCCAAGCAGGCACAGCCATCCACTGTTGGGCAGTCACTTGGGTTGGCTACTGTAGTGTTTGGAGAGGAGATTGTCCCATATAGTTTGGGCGACAAAGTAGAGGTTCCCCTAGTGTTCCTAGCTGGCTGATGGAGAGACGGTGAATAGAACCCACATGCGTGATAATACTAGGAAGTACAAACAATGGGTCACCATCAATGGGCAGACGGTGGAGGACCTGAAAGACACTGGAACCAGCATGATCACCATCCAATGTCATCTGGCCTCTTCAGAGCAGGTAGTCCCTAATGTGCACCACCAAATTGTTGCATATGACAACCGTGAGAGCCACTACCCAGTGGCTCTGGTTTCCTTTGAATGGTGTTCCTTGAGGGTAGCTGTGAGTCCGTCCATGCCTGTGGATTGTCTTTGAGCATACCACCTGGAATGAGGTGGAGCTCAGGTCACACTTGGAGATGTTAGGGTTGCCTGAGAGGTTGTGCTTGACCACACAGTCCATGGAAGCCCAAGAGGGTGATCAAGAGCACCTGGAGCCTGGGAGAATGGCCCAGGTGCCTGTCAAAAAAGGGAAAGGGAAGGGGCATGGTAAACCCGCTCCTGAGACTCCCATGGTCTGGGAGGAGGCTGAACCTGGGAGGATGCCCCAGAACCTACAGGGTAGGATGTGGCTGAATTGGGGAACCTGCCTGATCTGTTTAACTGGAAGCAGGAAGGAAGGAGTTCTACAAGGGCCAGAGGAAACGCCCTTCTCTTGTGGGTCTGCAGCATCAGGCTGAGATACAGACAGCTGGTGATGCCTATGACACATTCCTGATTTACTAGGAGAATGGTCCCCTGTATATTGTGCTTAGGGCTCCCGAGCCTGGTGCAACCTGTGTGTTGGTGTTCTCACAGTGCTACAAGGTCTTCCTACTGGGTCTGGCTTATGATGTGCCCTAGGCAGGTCATTTGGGGCAAGACAAGACCTTTGACAGACATGTCACCCACTTTTATTGGCCTCACTTGAGGAAGGCATCAGATGTGTTCTTTAGGTCCTGTCCTACCTGCCATGCAAGTGGCACATCAGGGGGTAAATGCAAGGCCCCCTACAATCTTTTCCATTTGTTGGCACCCCCTTTGAAAGGGTGGGCATTGACATCATTTGGAATTTGGACCTCAAGACAGATATGGCCAAAAGATGTGTTCTGGTCTTCTTGGTAAACCATGTCACCCAGTACCTGGAAGCTATCCCTCTGAGGACGGTGACTGCACCTCATGTGGCCATGGTATGATGGGATTCTTTACCTGTGTGGATTTCCCCAAAGAGGTGGTATATGACTTGGATACCAGCTTCATGTCTGGATACATGAAGGCCATGTGGAACGAGTATGGGGTAACCTACAAGTTCTCCACTCCTTACCAGTCCCAAACCAATGTATTGGTTGAGAGGTTCAACCGAACCCTACAAGTCATGATTATGGGTCTACCAGAACTCATGACGCATAACTGGGATATGCTCCTGCCGGGTCTTTTGTTTCCATACAAGGAGGTACCACAGAAGGGGGTTGGCTTCAGCTCCTTTGAACTTCTGCATGGGCACCCTGTGTGAGGGCCTCTCTGGTGAAGGAGGGCTGAGATCAAGCACCTAGGAGAGCCCCATGGATGTGGTCAGCAACACACTGACCCTCCTCAACCAGAGTGCTTCTGGAAGCTCACCCAGGAGAAACTCCAGTTCCATTTATTGGAATGTTTGTCATTTTGGTCTAGTTTTGTTCATTAAATTAAGCTCTATTTTTCTAACCTGTGGATTATTTTTGTGTGGTGTTTTCCCTGTTTTACTGTTTTAAGTGTTGCACAAATACTTCACACATTGCCTCCTAAGTTAAGCCTTACTGCTCTGTGTCTAGCTACCAGAGTACGAGCACAGAAAAATGTATAGTGAGTGTTTGAAATGGCCCTTTTTTCAGGGTTATCCCCAAACTTTTAGCTTCTTCCTCCTTTTTTTACCTGACCTGTGTAACTGACTTACCCTGACTAGGATTGTAGTCCCTACTTAGACAGGGTGCATGCCTCTGCCAGCTGGAGACCCAATGTCTAACACCAGGCTTAACTCTTCTTTTTTATTGCATAAAATTCACCCCTGAGATAGGCCCTAAAGACCCTCAATGTTCAAAGGGTATTTAAAAAGAAGGATGTGTGGATTACATTTTACATGTGCGAGCAAATGAAAAACTCCTGAAGTCCTTTTTCACTGTTGCAAGGCCTATCTGTTCCATTGACTAACACTGTGTTACCATATCACTTTTAATAAGTGTTATCTTTGGATTGGGAGCAGGTAGAGGTAGAGGTATGCTATTTAAACTCAAATGAATTGTAATTTAAAATACTGCTTAATGATAAAGTCGGATTGTAAGCCTCAATTCTGAAATTGTAACTTTTATAAAGTTGGCAATTTCTTGTCCTAACCATTTTTGCCATCTGCCAGTATCCTGGGTCACATGACTGTGAGTGCCTCAGTTTTAAGGATTTGTGAATTCCTCCCTGGTTGTGATACAAAAAGGGACTAGATATGGACAGGATGGGCAATCTTGCCAGGGTGGCTGGGTCAAAGCACTGTCCTGCCCCACTTACATTTCAAAGGGTTTTGCTTCTTGTATACACAAAGGAATCTGACTTCAGACCTGTCTTTCTTGGCTATTGTCACGCCCGAGGTCTTGGAGCCTTGACAATAAAAAGGATACACTTTCCAGAACCAGATGTGGAAGTAGTATGGGGAATCCCCACATTTCAAAGGCTGGCACCAGGTATAAATACTGGACCTCTAGAGAAACTCTTCAGTATACTCTTGGACTTCTGGATATTACACAATAGGACTTATTTGCTCCCAAGAGGACTGCTTGCTGCTTGAGGCTCACCTTGTCCCCATAGGACTGCCCTGATGCTACCAAAAACTGCCCTACTGCTTGAGGACTGTCCTTGCCCCCAGAGAACTGCTCTGCGGCTTGATGTCTGCCCTGCTCTCTGAGAAGGAAGACTAGACTTACTCCCTTCAACCCAGGCTACCTGAGCGAATCCAAGGGCCAGCTGGTTGACCTCCTGTCTGAGCTCCAGAGTCCTCACTGCCCAGCTGACCTGCTGACTGGACCTACCTGAGCTCTATGGGCCTCTACTTGAGTGAATCCCTGAACCTCAAGAGATGCCTATTCAGGTCTTGGACCCTTGGCTGGCATCATAGAGAACTCCTCCTTGCCTAGTTACAGGTTCCATCACATCAGGCATGAATAGATGTGAAGCCCTGCAAAATCTCACTGCACAATTCAGAGCTTCATCGGAACCAACACCGAGCAACGCAAAGCCCACCAAAGTCTTACTGCATAGCTGAAAGCCTCATTCAAACCTACGCTGAGCAATGCTAAGCCTTGCAAAGGAACGCAGCTCAGACCTTGTACCAAGGAGATGAGTTACAACTCCCAATAAGCCAAACTTCATTCTGTGCCTAGCCTATGCTTCATTGCAGTCAGCCTGAACAAGGTGCTTTGTTCCGGTCCAGCATGACCAGATACACTTAGTTGGTTCTTTCAGCTTCTTGGCGCTATTTTCACCTAAACGTATAAGATTCTCTAGTTCTGCTGTTTGTATTTTAGTCATTCTGGTATAATTTTATTTCTTAAAATGTCCTTGACGTTTCTCAGTTGGTTTGGGATTTTTCTTGTGTTGTATTTTAACATTATTACTGTGTGCTGCATAAATACTTTACACAGTGCCTCTAACTTAAGCCTGACTGCTTTTGTGCCAAGCTACCAGAGGATTAATCACAGGTGAATTTAGTGGGTTTTTTGTTTCACCCTAACAATAATTATGGTTGTTGCTTGTGTAGGGTTTTCACCCCTTTAATTAATAACCAACCTTCTCACATATGTATGTATAGAGATTTCAGTTGGACATTATGAACTGCAGAACAACATTTGTCCTTAAATGGGTGGAATACATGAAATCAGTGTTCCAAACACTCCTTTCTTCGAGCAGTTATACAGGATGTGGTGGTCTGATGCCCATTTCTAAGACATTTAGGTTGGTATTTGTCTGCAACCAGGACTGGAAACAGAATACATCCCAAAGAAAAAGTAGGGATCTGACCCAGTGACTGACAACCCAGCAGAGTAAGAGCCACTAATAGTGACCCACATTTCTTGTCCACTTGCAAATGTCTATGAGTGGCCCTTGGTACAGGCCACTAGCAGGCTTAGGACCACTGTGCTTACCAGAATGGTGTACCCTGAGCTCTCACCCTCCAGTAGCTCAGGCTGAGCAAAGTTTACAGCATTCTAGGTCTTGTGATCCTCCTTAGTTCCTTACCGATCATGGAGACCTTCTGACAAAGGACCTTTCAAACGGTTGTACCCCATGTGCCTCAAGCTAAATGGGGATAAAACAGAACTTATGATATTAGGTAACAATACCACTCCCCACCGGAAGATAGGCTGGCTGGACTGTTTAGGCCCGCTCTAAAGATGATTATAAAATGTTTGGGGGTGAGGTTGGACATATCTCTGTCAATGGATACACTGGCATCGAAACATTCGGACAGCTGCTATAGCCTACTTAGATTTTTACATTTGCACCCCAGGAGAGCCCCTAAAGCCATAGCCAAGAAACCTCAAGGTGTGCAGAATGCAGCAGCCTGCATCCTGCTCAATGTCCACAGACATAAATCAGCCCGGCAGGCTTTGGTCACCCTCCATTGCCTCCTGGTAGATCAGAGGGTGAAAATCAAAGCTCTATGCACTGCACACAGGGCACTTCAAACAAAAGGACCCAACCTACTACTACCTATGATTCCACCCTAACACCCTGGACAGAACACTTAGATCAAACAAGGCTCAATTTATTACAGTTCCTCATATTCGGAGTGAGTAGTGAAGGTTGCTCCATTAGCTACAATGCGGCCACACTGCTCCCTCCTCTCTACAGTACTGCTCCTTGATAATGAATTGATCTTCTGGAAACACCTAAAAACTTGGGGGTATACTCACAAGAACTTTTGATAACTACTGCAAAAGTAGCGTAATGCAACTTTCAATATCGCAGCCAATAGCGGGAAAATAACCCTGTGTCAACGTGGACTTCACAACAAGGCGGTAGCATGCGATAGACACCAGATAACGTATCAAATGTCAGCGTCAAAATCGCACCACGTCGTAAAAATGCAAAACACGAAAAATCATGCGATGAGGACAATCGCGGTACACAAATCAGCGAAAACAAGCCACAGGCCTGCAAATCACACTCATCTGGTGGGAAAAAGCAACATAAAAGCAAGAAAAAAACCCAGCCCAAAAACATTTCCAACTGCGTAGCAACATGGATACACCCGGACCAAGTTCAGAGGACAAGCTGGACACCACAAGCCCCACGGAGGACCAGCCAGGAACCCTGCGTTCGTGGAAGGGCAAGGACAAGAGGAAGAGAAAGACGGGGTTCAGTCCGCAGGAAGATCGGATCCTAATCACGGAGGTGACCGAACACCATCAACAACTGTTCGGCACCTCCACTGCGGCACTGGCAACCCAAACCGAAATATGGCAGGCCATAGTTACCAACATCAATGCAGTCGGAGAGTCGAGGAGGTCACTGGAGGAGGTCAAGAGGTGCTGGCATGATCTGAAAAGGCAGACTAAACATAAGCTCGCCGACAACAGGGAGGCAGCAACGGCGGCTGGAGGTGGGCCTCCTGCGACACAGGAGGAGCTGGATGAGCTAGAGCAAATGGTGGCCACAGTCAGCAGTGAGGAGACAGTGGCAGGATTGGGGGGCCTGGACACAGCACAATACAACCTGACCCAACAGCAACAGGGTGAGTAACAACCAGGAATGGGGGGACGGGGGGAGGGCACAATGGCACACAAAGCGCAAGTATGCGTAGCACACTGCACACCCAAAATGACCGTGGAACATGTCCCTGATTGCCTTGGCACACTGCAGCACACATAGAAATGCCAAGTAGGCCCCCATCCACAATGTGCACAGAGGGGCCCTCCCCTATCACCAATATCACAACCGACCCATGTACATGTGCCGAATCCAGCAAAGCAGCGGCTCTGTGACCCACACTGACTATGCAAGTAACACTGCATGTCCGATAGCATGGCAGCAGCCAAAACAAATGACATGGCCTACGTGCACCCACAACCCATGCCTTACAATACACGCAGCAGACGAACAATGCACCAGGCCACAAAATCTGTCCGAGAGCACATACGACCCAAGTCAAAAGCAAATCAGGCCCCCAAAAGCACACAATTCAAAGGCACTCCACCTCAAAGGGAGAAGACCACACAAAATCAGAGCTGCAGGGGCAACTCCCCCACAATGCAGCACGCACACATAGCAATCACAGGACATCAGCAACGACGGCAATGTGGTACAATGTGCAACACCAGCACCACAGGACAGAGCCCACAACAGGTTCCGCTTGTGCGTAGTAACTGTCCACTCGCATCTGGCATTGCCTGACACAGTGATGATAATGAACGGGTACCACCACACATCCGTCATGTATTTGGAAAACACACTGACTGCCATTGAATAGCCAGCTCCCCCAAAACATTCATAATGTACATTGGCATGCAGTCTGAATGTAAAAATATGCAAATCAACAACATACATGTGAAACTCTGTTAACCTGCATCTCCCCTTAACATTGCAGATGGACAATCAACACTTACTGCAGAGCAGAACACAAACCCCATCATTGATGATGTAGAGGACAACCTGCACATAAGTCAATATACCCTCCAACGGATACTTGACAGCCTCTGCACCACACCCCCAGGAGCAGGGCAGGTCAGCTGCCTCGTGGTGACCCCACCACCTGCACATACCACACAGCAGGAAACACACACCACCCCGGCTGTCTCCCAGGACCCCCCGACCAATACATGGAGCACATACAACATGTGTGGTGTTCCCAGGTGGAGTTGGCGGAACAGCTGCGGGTGGGTGTCGAGCTCATGGCAGCCAAACTCGATGCCATACGTGGTTGTCTGAGTCCCATCATGGACCACATACAGTCTCTATCGGATACCCCCTGTCTGCACCATGCTCCGTCACAGACCTTGGCTGACCTCGCTGGTGCCATGAATCGTACACAAGAACTGTGTAGGCAGACAGGCACCAGCCATGACAGTACAGAGTTGGGACAGATGTGGAGGTCAATGGAGACCATGGAGCGGATGCAGGCTGGAAGGATGACTGACACGGATGGACACCAGCGAGTAGTAGCTGGAGACTTCAATGCCCTGCAGTACTTCATCTTGCCATTGCTGCCACTGAGCCGTTCCCAGATGACTGCAGCTGGAACATCGACACACACAGCTCCGACCCCTGATGTGTCTGTGGCACACAGGGATGCTGCCCTATCACCTTTGCAGTCTGATGTGTCAGTGGCACACAGTGATGCAGCCATCACACCGCCACACACACCGGACACACCAGACACAGAAACCGTATCAAGGGAGTAAGAAGGGGATGTGAACTACTGTGTGGGAAAGGAGGCAGTAGCAGCCATCACCGCCGATAGGCCTGTCCCTGCCTGGTTATGACCTATGCATCATGGCCTGGGAAACACCTCATAGTGACCCCCGGAACACTCTGCGACTTTCACCCGGACCCCGACACGGACTGCCATTTCATCACCGCTGGTCAATTACACAGCTATCCTGCTGCAGATTGCACTCTCCCTCTTCCCAATCACTGTGCAATCCCCAAAGAACTCTGGTTGGCACACCACTTGGCTTCCATGTGATGTGGGCTTGGATGGCCATGTACAGCCCCAGCTCCTGCAATCACCTGAATGTGAATAAAATTTTCTAAATCACACAGATGTGTCATCGCTATGTTCACTCACATATGGAGGTATGGCTGGATGTGGGTACAATGATTGCACATGAAGGTACACCCTGGTAACTGACATCTATGCGTATGTGTATCCCTGAGACACATGGCCAATTGGATGACTGTGAAGGTGAGTACTAGCTGTGTCCCAATTGCACATCAACAACAATCTCACAACCCCCAACGTAGGCACATCTCCATGTATTGAATAGGGCAGTGTGTAGGACTGACCCAAACGAAAGCAAGCCAGGAGTGGTGTCCTACAACACATGTGACACCAGAAGTTCACGTCGCATACCTACTCACACACATCTGTGTGGACACATTCTGTTGTGATATATGACATTGCTCCACATGGCCAGGGGTTGGACACCATACTCACGTTGCTGAAGTCACGTAAGTGCACATGGCATCCAGCACCTATCCAATAACAATGTCTGGCTCACAGAGGTGGAGCTTGCCAAAGGGACACCCCCCCCATTGAACATGCGTCAGTCAGTTCCTGCCTGTGTAGGGACGATGCCCATTGTGGCGTACAAGTGGACAATACAAACAACACACCTCACAGTTAGACACCAGTGGAGTTGCATAGACTTTATTGACATGTGTGTGTCAGTACGGACGAGGCAACAGCCACAACAGGTAGGGACAAGCTTAAGACACTTACATGCAGCATGGGTACATGTTGAAGTTCAGACAATGTTGGGGCTAAAATGGGCAAAATTCATCGCGGATGTCAACCCTCTCAGCCCACCTTGCCTTGCTGGATAAGTCATGTGTTGTTTGGCGTCTGCCCATTGCCTCGTGTGAGGGGGCACAACTCACTGGCCATGGGATCTGCATAGTGCTCTGCCTCTGGAGTGCGCCAATTGTCTGCTCTGCTGACAGTGATCAAGTGTGAGGGTCTGACAGGTTCACATGTCATGCTAAATTGCCGTGGGTGTGCTCTCCCCCAGCAGTGTGTCCGAATTGGCAACATTGCAAAACGATGCTGTGTTGCACCGAGCATGGACCTGCATCACCTTGCACAGGTGTGTGTACACACACGTTGTTCCACGCACATGCATCCAGAGCCCAGATGTAGGCAGACATATCCTCTGTTGTGGTGGGATGCGTGAGCAATCCCCAAGATGCAACAAGTTGTTGGGACATGTGCTGTGGGTGACAATCGGATGTGGCTGCAGGAACGTAGTTACTCGTCCATGAATGCCCATGCAGCTTCATGTGCAATGTGTTCCAATGGTACGTCGTTGTCGTGTTCAAGGAACCCCAGTGTGAGCCAATCCATTAGGTGGTCCAGGCAGTTGTGCTCAGCCCACGCCATTTCACTAATCCGCACACAGCCCAATAGGGGAGAGGATCGATGTGGTCACTGCACACGAGTAATTGTGCAATCTCCCATGCACAACTACCAATACATACGCGGTATGTCAGGGCATTCCATACACGGCTGTCTCAGTTACACTCCTGTTTGTGATCCAACAGGGGGCTCAGACACAAGTCATAGTTCAATTCATCAACAGTTGTGTTGGATAGGCAGACATCCATGGGACACTCGAATGTGCATGTTCAGCAGTGGAACCAGGGCTGGATGCATGTGACGTAGTGAATGCAGAAGCTGAGCCGGTAACTGATCCGCAGCACTGCCAGTGGTACCGCGCCCACTAAATGCAGCATACGTGCACGCTACTGTTCCACGTGATGGGGGTTGTGCATGTGCCCTGAATGGCCTGCCATTGCTTTGGAACCGGCACTCTTCTGAACTGTGGCAGTTGTGTGGAGGATATGCCACAGCTCTGAGCAATGATTTGAATGTTTGTGCAACGTTGGGGAGAGTGGGTTGCTGTTTCCGTGAGTGTCAAGGGCATCCCATGCGGGGGTACCACAGGCAGGGGCTTCTGTGTGTGGGGTGTGGTTGAGTCCGATAGTTCCTTTGCGGAATGTGTGGTGTGGGAGTCATCTCCGTCTGCCATGGCATCTCTCTCAGGGTGTTCCAGGCACGTTCTGGACCAAGGTCAGAGGTGCAGGTGTCCTCCTGCCTTCTGCATTGGAACAATGGAGCTTTCATCCCTGATGTTTGTCTGACTACTACTTGCGTTTTCGGAATGTGATTTGGCTCTGGCACTGAGATTGGGACACGGCCTTGGGCTCATAGTGTACAGATGGCGATATGCACACACATGTTGGCATGTGGAGCCAGGTGCCCGAGGGGCCTTGCGCTGCTTGTGCAATCTCACTCCATCTCTCTCCCTCGCTCTCTCCATGTCTTTCCTTTGTTGGGCGCATGGCACACCTTCTTCTCTTGGATTTGGTCTTCCAGGCTGCGTGCTACAGATTGTCCAGTGAGGAGCCACTAGGACTCATCCAACGGGTTGTCTCGGCTTTTGTTTGTATGGTGTTTTGTGTTGGTGATTGCATTGCAGTTTGACTGAGTCTCCAATTTCTGGCCACACATGTCTGTTGATTTTCCTGCTTGTGTGACCTCAGGCAAAATGTTTGTATTTGGATTCGTGGTGTGCAGTTTCTTAGTCTGGGGTTGGGGGTGGTCCGGGGGTGTGGGGTGTTCCGGGTGTGGGTTGTGGTCATGGGGTGGTATCGGTGGGTGTTGTGGCCCTTTTGGGTGTCCGAGCCGCATGATGGGTGGCTCCATGGTATCTGTTGCCCTGCCGATGTGGCCCTGGGCTGTGCTCCCTTTTGTTGTGCAGGCTGCCGTCCGACTTTACACCAGGTCAGAGCAGGTGTAGATTTCCTGGTGCTAACGTGCCTTATCGCCTGTTTTGTGCTCTTCTCGCAGTTCTGTCTGGTCGTTGAGAATGTTGAGGTGTGATGTTGTCGCGGCTTGTGGCACCGGAACGCCCACTCTGCATCTCATTAGTGCTAGTTGCGGCGGGGCCTCTGTGGCAGTGTTTTTTGCAGCTGCTATCGCGGGTAAACTGGCGCTGTGGGCTGTTAACACCAGCTTGTGAATGGGGCGATAACTTTATCACATCTTTGGCTGCGATAAAGTGCCGTTGACTCGGTGATAGTTCCTTGTGAATATGCCCCTAGGATGTTTGACAACTAACCCCTACAGAGGGTGATGGCCAGTCTATATTGCAGATGCCAGTGCTGGGATGCCGTAGGGTAGCCATACGCTCTACAAATGTGCATAGAATAGAATAGGATGATTGGCAGTGCACCTTTCTCGACAAATATGTTCTCTCAAATCTGCTCCTGTAGCTTTTTTGCCGATGCCAACTTCAACCGCAACCCTCAATACAGCTGAGTAATTATTCACATACTCCCGGCACATTGGCACTGAGGCTCATTTCCCTGCATACCCGCAGATCATCCTCTCATTTTTAGGGCAAACTTGTCAATAAGTTCACTCACATTCATGAATTCAAAGCACTGCCACTAAGGGGTTACAGAAGAGTAAGTATATTGACTTTCCACATACATACAATAGATGTGCACCAATTACCTTGCTGCTGTGTTCATTTATTAACTCATACTTAATGAGGTATGACTAAATAGGGCTTACATGCCTTTTTTCAACTACACAACCCCTTGTAGAAATCACATGACACATTTTTTTAAACACATTTACGAGTATGGAAATGACACTGAAAATGCTTGTAAATGAGAGTAGGGACTACTTAGAGGAACATAAGAAAATGGCAGGAGTAGTGAAACAAATCACACGAGATATGAAGCAATGGCTAGGAAGTGTTTTTAAATTTTGGAATGCTAACCTTTAACCTTTGAAATACCGCACACTCCAGACCATTTCGTAAAAACTGTTATATCCCCAAAAACAAAGAGCCCCTTTAATCACAAAGTATGAATCCAAAATGCAGAAAAACAAATCAAAAGCTTCACCTGTCACACCAATCCTCCTCAACTGTATAATCAGTGAAGCTGCAGACATAGTAGCCCCTCTGTCTGCCATTAATGACGGAGGAAGCACTTTCTTATGTTTCAACTGCAGCCCTTAGAATCATAAATGAAGCTGCTGGTAACATTATTAAATCTGAGGGTGCTCTAGGCTTTGAAGACTTTTTAGCAGGCCAGACCTTCATTAAAAGTAGCCTTTGCCCTCATTACAAGCATAGGGGATATGTATCACACCAGATAAATAACAATACTACGGGGTAAATCATTTATCGAGTTCAATAAATAGCACAGATTTTGAATTTTTAGAGTAGTAACATGAGGATTTTGGTGTCAATTATTGGATGTGTTTAAAGCAAACCTCATAATTTCAACCACTGCTCCAACAAGTGTTTACACAGGGGTTGGAAAATAGTGACCCACTCGTAATCAGAGCCCTAGTCAGAAACCTGTTCATTGTCTTCATAAATCGGACAGTCTCAAGAATACAGTATGTGCCTATCACGCCTTGCAGTATCTTGTCAATAATTATTTTTCAAGGCTTATGCAAAATTTACCACATCATTTTCGGAAGGACTGTACATAAACCGCAACACTTCTTTGTGTACAATCACATTGGTATTTGTTACAATTTACGTTTAGCTGTCTCCGTAAAAACATTGGCTAAACTCAAATGGTTACAAACTGGCCATGTTTGCACCAGGCGGCATTTCACTTGAGGATTTCATTGCTTTTTGGTTAAATAGTCACACATTCATTGGGAATATACCATCTGCATAATCTGGACTCAAGTGCACATGTTCTCCTGATCAGTGTGGCTCGAGGGGAGCATGCTCAGATGTGTTGTGCTTTTCAGGTCTTAAACATAGACAGCTTCAACAGTACATAGGCACACTATTTTGTTTCCAATACACCACATATACTTAGAGTGGTCTTGGGTCAGCCCATCGTTCTTGATTGGATGGCTTTGTTGTCTATGTCAGTAATTTCTTTTTAATTTGATGGCTGCCCTCCCTTTGCTTGTGTTTGCCCCACTCAGGAGCATTCAAATGTCAAAGTGATTGGATGAGTTATTTTAGTAGAGGGATGGGTCTGGAACGTCTGCGATGACCCTGGAGGGTCCCTTAGATCTTCTGTGGACTGGTCGTGTAAGTGTGTGTCCTCCAGAGGGAGGGAGTTCCTGACTTTTGCTGACCCAGGTTCCTCGACGATGCAGGCAGGAAGAGCGCTCTTCTTTGGGATCCTGTGGGTGCTGCTGAAAAAGGTCTCTGGCCCAGAGAAGTGGCAGGCACAAAGACAGGTGACAGGTCTGTGTGAGAAAGGAGAGCATTAACTAACAGAATTCTAGGAATTTCAACATTTTAAAGCTAGGAAGCCTGGAGAAACGAATTCTGGTGCTGGCTCAAAATGCTATTTTCTCTGTGCAGTGAATCATTACAGGTATTAGTTAATGAATGTCCAATCCAAAGAGCTTTATTCGACATATGTCATAAAAGCACTACAAGACAAGTACAAGTACAAGATCTATAGCAACAATACAGCATATATACAATTCATAAATACATAAAAGACCAATAAAAAAGATTGCTTACTTACAGGTAGAGTTAAAAAGCATACTTTAAAATTTATAAAAAAAAAAAAAAAAGAACTTACTAAAGACATACTCAGGGTTAATTACAGAGTGCGCAACCAGGAACAACTAACAGATCACTCTCGATTACTATGATTTCTTATAATCCATGGCCATCCTAAAAATGTTGCCACAGCCACGACATTAGCCGGTGCTGTACTAGTACATAGGATCCTTTTTGCCTCGCCACTTTGTCTGATGCCCAAAAGTTTGCAAATTGGTCTCAGCCACACCCGCCTCGGGGATAAATAAGCAGGGCATGCAAAAAACATATGGGCTATTGTTTCTTCTTGAGACTTACATAATGGGCATAAGTTATCATCTTTACTAGACCACCGGGTAGTAAATGAATTCACAGGCAATGATCCCACCCGCATCTGGAAGTACAACTTCCCATCTAATACTTTCGTAACAAGGTCCCAAAAGAACTCCAGCCTTGGGGCTGATTTTATATTCAAGAAACCATCTGTTAGAGAAGAGGTGTTGCAATCAATCATTATCCTAGCATTAATCAGCTCCCAATATTTTTCTTTCAACAGGGTTTTTGATGGAAAAGGAGCACCCAAGGGTTTCTCCCATAAATCACTCATACCCAAAGCCTCAAAAATGTTTCTGAGTTCCTTAAACCAACCAATGTTACAAGAACCAACCATAGATAACACATCAAGGAAACCCTCTGCATACTGGGCTAATGCCGGAGTTGACCACAGTCTGCGCCAATATAAAATTGGACGCAATCTGGCTACATCAGCAATAGAGCTCTTACCCAGGTCATACCTGAGAGGAACTAAGGGCGTACTCTGAGGGAGTGATGTAATGCCTCGAAAGAACTTGTTCTCTGAGATGGTTAAAGAGGACAAGTTCTCGAAGCCCCACAGTTCTGCTCCATAGAGTGCTGCACTAACAGCGTTGGCATTATAAACCTGGAGCACAGGCTTAATCGGTTTCGTTAGAGATTTCTTAAATTCACCACTTATTACTCTGCCTATGTTTTAAAGCTGCCAGTTCCTTCTGATGCATCCACTTAAGATTATTTTGGATATTAACCCCTAGATAAGTAAAAGCCTGTACTTGTTCTAGGGATTGGTCGAACAATAAAAATGTATTTTTAAAATGTCTGTGGGGATTAAAAGCCATGAACTTTTTTTTACATTAACTTCATGGCCACGTTCCACACAGAAATTCTCAAAGATATCTAGTGCCCGCTGAAGACCGCTAGGAGTCTTGGAAATTAAAAGCGTGTAGTCGGCGAACATTAAAATCGGGATTTTGGCGTTCGCGAGAGAAGGGGCATCAGTATTCGCTGCTAAGAGACGTTCAGCTATACCATTAATGTATAGTGAAAATAGAGTAGGGGCCATTGCACAACCTTGTCGAACCCCCCGTTGTACCGGGAAGGCCACTGTTGTCATGCCCTGTCCTCCCCACCTAATTCTGGCGGTATTATCATCATGAAGCCTCTGGATTAAGGACAGCAGCCCTGGATGAAGTCCCAGATCTTTCAACACCTTCCATAATTTGGGACGGGGGACTAGATCGAAGGCTGCCCTCAAATCCACAAAAACCACATAGAGGCTTCCCTTACCCAGGGTCACAGTTTTCCAGTACAAGAGAACAAAACGGAATACCTGATCAACCGTGCTTATATGTTGGCGAAAACCCGCCTGGAATGGGGACAAAATACTGTTTGATGCTGCCCACAGGTTAACATGATTTAAGATCAACCTGCCTATGATCTTCTGGGTAGCATCAATCAGGCTAATCGGCCTATAATTTTCTGGGAGCGACCGGTCCCCCTTTTTATACACCGGAATTATCTCCGCCATTTTCCACGCACTGGGAATTGGTGCACCAAGCGCCAGGGCGTTAGCGATCAATTGAATATATCTCCCCCATTTGACCTTATCATTCAAAAGGAGATCCGCTGGGACCCCATCTGGGCCTGGAGCCTTTCCTGGAGCTACACCGGTAAGTGCCAAAGCCACTTCCGTGCTAGTGAAGTCGGGTTCCATAGTTATCACAGCAGCAGTGTCTACACTACCTGCTGCTTCTAGGTGAGAGGCATACTGGGGTTTAAAAAACTCTACCCACCTCCCCGGAGGGACATTATTTTGCGGCTTCTCCGGCTGGCCACCATAGCCCCACTTAACGATACCCCAGAACAATTTACTGTTGTTCTTGTTACTCGCTTCTAGAAGATCCTGCCACTTGAGTTCATCCCAATGTCGTTTTGCCCTGGCAATACTACTTTTGTAGTTATTTCTGGAGACACGCACAGCACCTACGTCACCTTCCTTTAGAGCTTTCCCCAGCAATAGCCTTGACTGTCTGCAATCCTCATTGTACCAACTAGCTTGGCTTGGGACCTCTTTTGGACCAGATCTCTTTTTCTTTAAAAATTGGGATTTCAAGGAAGTAAAAAGACTGCTATGGATCAGTGTTATGTCCCCGCTAACACCATTGGAAGAAAAAATCTGTTCCATTTCCTGGATAGAGCTACTAACCTCCCTTGAGATATTTTGCAAAATAGTAGGGTTCTCCAGTATACAGGACCAACTCAGACGTCGCATATCATTAGATAACACGACATCCGAGGTGGGCAGCTCCCTGCCGCCAAAAGAGCACAATCCCCTTTCCACCACTTATGAGATAAACAAAGGGGATTATGGTCACTTTCTGGGAGGTCTAAAACCTTCATATCAACAAGAGAGTGCCATAGGCTCACAGCGGCAAGGATATTGTCAATACGGCTCTTGCTTTGCCCATTATTAAATGTAAATGAATCCATTACGGTCTCTAGGCATCCTACCCTCAGACTCTTCTCCATACAAAGGGAGTTAATCTGTATTATTACTTCAGTCCACCTTTTTATGGGAGGCAATTCTAATAAGGAGATGCCCCAAAGTGCCTCTAAGTTCTCATATTCATCCCCCTCAAGGAGTACCAATGGATCAAAGGTGACATTGAAATCACCTACTACTACAACAAAAGTACCGATTGAATGGAGATCGAACAGCCTCATTAGTTCGTCAAAAACTGGTGATCTTACCCCTCCAGAACCCCTTACATAGACATTATAGATATCAATTATGCCCACAGAACCAAGTTCTAGCCTTAGCAGTTGGATATCTCTACTCCCAGTAGGGATGGATTTGCTATTTAGATTTAGTTCTTGCCGAAGTCAAATCGTTTGTCGCCCAGATGGTCGGCCATGTGCCCCTTTTATGGCCGGAATGTGGAAGTTCAGATAACCTACGCAAAATCGTGGTTCTAACAACCAAGTCTCCTGGAATAAGCATATATCCATATTATTAATGAAATTAACCCAGTCATCAATGGACAATTTAGCATTTAATCCAGCTATATTCCAAGAGAGTAATGAACCTCCCACCATAGATAAAAATTTGTTAGTGGGCATAGTGGCTTGAAAAGCAGGGCTAATGTTATTCGGGGGTAAAGTGGGGGTCAGACTCAGCTCTGGATCAATGGTGAAAGGGCAGTTATTAGGACCCATACCCATATAAGGGGTAGAAATAGAACAAGGATCAGTACAACAGCTATTAGCACTATGCAGTAGATTCCCTTCATCTATTTCCCTTGTGATAAAACCACAAGAGCCTGTATCCCCCGGAGCATCTAGTCAGTCAACACTATCCAATGAAGTCCCAACCTCTCTGTCAGCACTCCATTGATCACACTTTACCCACCCTGAGCCATGCAATATAGATTTTCTTAGCTGAATAGGAGAGCCATTAGGGGGACTTGTCTTGAACTCCAGGGTAAAGAAATTTTCCACACTACTACTTAAACTTAGTTCAATACAATCAATGGAAGACATTGGAGAGATAAGTCTAGTGGCTCTAATGATGTCGTTTCTGATAACAGAGTGACAACCTCTGACATGCCTCAGCCAATGAATCGCCTTGTTTTTCAGCGAATCAGCAATCTCAGAGCCCCGACTATTAATCAATTTTCGAACATTAGTCATAAAGATTTTATTTGTGCGACTGATATCAATATTCATAGATTGCTCCTCACATGGCCCCCTTCCTACTAAGGGTCTTTGTGTGCAAACAGCAAGAACCCCTCTCTCTCCTTCATTCCTCTTGCAATTCGGATTGATCTGGGGGGCACCTACAGGGATGCCCCCAGAGCGACGCGAAGTGCGAATATTCTCCGCCCTTACTACGTCGCTATACATTACCACCTCATTAACTTGGACTCCTGATTTTATCGGCCCCGGTGGGTTAACCTGAGAGACTATCCTACCATCTACGGGTAACGAGGGTGCTTTCTTAGAGATACAAGGGGGTAGATGTTGATCTATTGCACAATTTCCAACAGCAACGGTCAGGGTGTTAATCACTGCCTTCAGTGCACTAACTTCCTCCCGCAATGAATAAACTAACTTAATAAGAGCTTGTAGGGGATCTTCATGAATCCTAGCAATACTACATGGGGGGCCATTAATAAAGATGGTAAGGGATCAATTGATTCTACACTATTCTCCCTCAACTCATTCATCAATGGGGCAAATCTATTGGAACACAGAACATCAGGTACAGCATCCGATGGGTCAATTGAAGCGCCGGATAGCGAGACGTCCCCTCCATCAGGTACAACTCCCACTCCCGCGCTCCCCTGACCCCTGGATGCTTGTTTTGATTTGGTACGAAACATGTCCGGAACAATAGGGGGTAAGCTGTGTTTGGTATACACCGGGGCATCCCCGGGCGTAGCAGATGGATCTCCAACTACTCCCTGTTCAGACCCCAAAATAGCTTCACACTCCCCTACCAATAGATTAATACGATCCAGGGTCCCCTCTGGGTCGGGCAGTTTAGCAGCTCTACGGACTCTTTTACGCAGTTTTAATGCTGTGCTACCTTCACCACCAACCCCTTGGCTCTCTGTATACTTTCATTTACCCATGATAAAAAGGGGGTCACAATAGAAGCTACTGGCAGGGCGTACAAGAGGACCTATTCAAAGAACGATAGTAGCGGAACAACAACACGCTACCTTCTAGAAGCGCCCAACTCAGTCCACGAATCAGTCAAGGGTGATATCCCAGCCCAGCCTCCTTCTGCCCCCGATGGCCACAGACGGCCCGCCCTTTGTCCGGGCTTTGTCCGGCGCGTCCCCTCGCGTTCCGCGTAGTGGAGCGTCCTACAGATTATATAATGTTGTGGGCGGAGTTCAAAACAGGAGACAGGTGAGGCAGCCCCTCGGTCCTCTGGGAGATGCAGTCCAACACTTCCCAGCACCCTCACAGCGACGCGTTTCCCGCGAAGCGGGAAGCGCTAGGTCTTCTAATAGGCGCTATGGGTGGAGTTCAAAGCAGGAGACAGGTGAGGCAGCCCCTCAGTTTTCTGGGAGATACAGTCCAACACTGCCCAGCACCCTCACAGCGACGCATTTCCCGCGAAGTGGGAAGCGCTAGGTCTTCTAATAGGCGCTATGGGCGGAGTTCAAAACAGGAGACAGGTGAGGCAGCCCCTCGGTCCTCTGGGAGATGCAGTCCAACACTGCCCAGCACCCTCACAGCGACACGTTTCCCGCGAAGCGGGAAGCGCTAGGTCTTCTAATAGGAGCTATGGGCAGAGTTCAAAACAGGAGCCAGGTGAGGCAGCCCCTCGGTCCTCTGGGAGATGCAGTCCAACTCTGCCCAGCACCCTCACAGTGACGCGTTAATGAATGTCACTGTAAGAACTTACTATGCCTTGTGGTTTTGGGTTGCATTGGATTATAATGACATATTTTTGAATTTATTAATGTGATTACAGCCTGGTAAGGCAAGTAGGCCCATTTTTTGATAACTAAATCTCATTATATTGTGCCTAATGTATGAGGGGGAGTCATGGTCTTAGGATTCAGTGCTCACTAGGTGTGTGAACTGTTAAGAGTGTGTCACCTCACATATGGGTATTATTGAGCAACATGTATGTAATAAAGTACTTTTCCTTTTTAATAAGTAAAAGTACTCACTGGACAATAGATTATTGGGCGTTGTTTTTTGCATGCTTGCCAACTGGGGTAACACTACCTCCCCTCAGTAGGTCTTGGACTGCCCTGTCACACAACCCTGAGAAAGACATGCACCACAACATGATTGGCCCCCAGTAGACAGAAGGTTGCAGACTTATTACTTGTTGAGGATCATGTCCTTCTCAGCTAATAACCTACTTTCTTTCAATAATACCTTGAAGGAACTGTGTTTAAGGGGTGAGTTGGGGTGGCAGAAATTGCCTAGATTGCTGGTGAAGGTAGTAATTGCCTCCTTTAAAGAGAAAACATTGCCTCCTTTCAGTGTGACTCAAGGTTATTAGGGGCATATCTACAAGGAAATGTCTCACAACTGAGCTGCAGCAAATTTTTCAGCGCCACGCTGCACCATTTAAATACACAGGGACGTGGCGTAGTTACAAGAATAAGGCACACCCCTGTGTGTTCCCTAGTGCTGGCACTAAAAATAGCTGCCTTGCGCCAACATAGACACCTTTGCGCCATAGTGCAAAGATGCTTGTATTGCAGGTATGATTGTTTATGTGCAGGAAGGTGTCCCTTCACATAAACAATCAATAATGGTGATTTGCTACTTCTATGTGTGATTCATTTTGAAGCACACATAGAAGAAGCAAATTTCCATTCTTTAATGATTGCTTTTGTGAATGAAGGGACACTTTCATGCACAAAAACAATAATTAATGGTGTTATGCTCTTTCTATGTGTGCTGCAGAATGTAGCATACATAGAAAGGAGCAAAAAAAGGAAAGATAAAAGTTTTTCTCCTCGTTGCGCCAATCTAGCACCTGCTTTTGCATGGAGTTAGTTTTTGGTGCTACCTCAGATTTACAGCTCCTTGTAAATCTGGGTCAGCGTCAAAATGCAATGGGTGTTGCAATGGAACACCCACAGCAACACCCATTTCACAGCCCTTTCATGCAGATATCTGCGTGAAATGGTACCATATTTACAAAGAAGTGTTAAGCCACAAAAAGTGGCTTTATGCCACTTTGTAAATATGGAGCAGGCATTGCGCCACCGGAACATCAGTAAAAGAGATGTTCCAGTTGCACAATCCCCTTGTATATATGCCCCCTAGTATTTTTAGATGCAATCAATTGCAGAGTTCATGGTCATAATTAGTGCAGGTTGAGGTGCAGCCTGGGTTGTGGATTTCAGAGATTCTTATTTGAGCAAGTTCCATCTAAGATGGAAGAACAGACTGCAGCAGCTAGTGTACTTTGGTAAGTACGGAAGTAAACAGGATCATTTCCTATTTTTTAGCAACCTTACTTAGCAATCTGCAGAAAATGTTTTATAAAGTTTTTTGAATGGGCAGATGAGGAGGATTCACTTTCTGAAAAGTAAAGTGCTGGTAGGTACATGTTTTTTTCATATTTCTGTATAATGTAATGTTTATTGTATACATTTTTAAAAACAAATTCAGCAAAATAGACAATAAATGAAGCAATATATAAACATACATAGGTTAGAAATTTCAGAATACATAAATAGACAATATTAAAAATCATGCGAAATAGTGCATCAAATTAGGTCCATTGACTTAGAATGCCCATTAGTTACATTATCATTTAATTTTTAATTTATGTCCAGATATCGTATTATTCTCCCAATAAAGGCATTGATTTGTGGCTGGGTGCAAGCTGTAGTTGCCTCCTTTATAGTAGACGATTGCCTCCTGAAGAAGGGCAATAAGATTTGTTTCCGAATGTCACTCAGCCCTGTACAGAATAGATGCAAATAATATGTTCTAGGATTTCATTCTGATAGTTACAGTCTATAGTTAGGGGAACTAGATTTGGTCTTCCAGGAGACTTCAAATTCTTTCAACTGAATATACAACAGATGGTATCTTATAACGTTTTGTTTTATAGATGCCTTTTGGTGCAAGGTGGACGTATTATGTGATATGGCTGGTTGGCATTATCATGTAACACCAACAAAATACACAAAAGTGGATCTCGGATTCACACCTATCAGCCTTAGCTTGGTCCTGGTAGTGAAGATTGAGCAGTCAGGTGTACTCAGAGTAATGTGTGTTAAGCATTTCACAGTACCAGCTTTGCCAATAAGTAAGTGACACAACTTGATAGAAACCGTGACACCAATCTATAAAAACAGACTGTATTTTTATATACATATAAGCAAAATAACTTTGTATCATACATACAACTGGAGTCATGGATTTTTGAAATGGTAAGAAAGTAAATACAATGATCTTTCAAACAGGTTCTATTAAAGTCAATAGGGGAAAGCACAGGTGGCACTCTGTCACTTGCAAGGTGAGTTCAAATGAACTCTCTTGTGGATAAGGTCATGCAAATCCCTAGACTAAGACACAACAGTCTTTCCTTCGTTACCTTGCCTAGGGAGTCCAGGTGCAGAGGTTATTTGGCTGCCATTGGTGCTGACAGAATCTGCTGTAGCTGTCAAACTTGCAGCACTTGATAAAACCACACTTGGAGATAGAGTTCCACTCTGCTTACGGAACCTAGAGGCGTTTGGGGTCCTAGGACCTGGGTTCAACAGCTGGATTCCTTCTATCTTGCTTGGCGGCACCGAATACAAAGGTAGCTGGCAGCTGTTAATCACCGGGGGCAGGTCGCGCCAAATATGCTTTGTCAAATACTCATCAACTCCAACTTCAGGATGCGGGGAACACAGGAGCAGGGTCATTGATGACATTAAACACTGTCGCTATGAGGTGCTGTTGAGCTGAAGATTTCGTTCAAGGGGTCGATTAGCCAACTGGTGAACGCCAAGCCTTGACTGTGGAAAATGTAGTCCACAGTTACTTAGGCGGGTGGAGGTTGACAAAAGTGAAGTAGCGGCTTGAAACTTGGAACTTGCATGAGACCACTTCCCTTTAGTATCACTCTCGACAGGGCCAGATGGTCGCAATTCTTGTCATGCAGCATGTCATTTTTCCTGAAGCTTGCTGTGTACTGGTCCCACTAATCCAAGAGAGTCTGCTTCAGTTTCTGGTGTCCACTGGAGTCCCTCTTGCTGGATACAATGAGCTTTTGCCATGGACACACTTCAAACACTCAATTCCAGTATATGGCCTTTTCAGGGCACTTAAGTGTCATATCTTCGCACGGTGACAGCGGCCAAGGTCCTGTTGTTGCTTACAGCATCTTCTTTGTGCCTCATCTTGGATTCAAAGTCAGAACTGAACTTCTGGTGCCAGCGGAGGCCCTTAAATCCTAGTTCAGTGGGTAGTCAGGGTGTGGGAACCAGTGGCCTATTGGGCAACTGTTTCCTGTGGTTATCCTACCTCTTAGTTGACAACATCCTGTGGGTGTATGTCACCTTTCTTCCCAGAGTCCTCTATTTCAGGGTCTGCCAACATGGAAGAACCCTTCCTTGGCTGTACAGATCTCCTAGCCCACCTTAAAGGTGTGGCTAACAATTTGGAGGTGTATGCCTCATGCATACCTAATTTTCCCACCTGTCAGGTTGGACAGGGCAGGAAGGGCTTTGTCCTCCACTGGGGGATACTTTAATTACACATCAAGGGTGGTGAGGACTTTGAGGCTCACTGCCTTTATTACTCTTTCGCTAGCCATCTTTGAGGGTGGAGGTGTGACCTTTGTCCTGCCCAGGTCCTTTGTCTCCCATCCTGTGGATGTGCTAGAATGACCAGCAGGGGGGAAAACAATTGTCTTGGTGGCAAACAGCTTGGCAAGCCCCCGGGGCACTGGGTCTCTGTATCCTAGGGGGGAGCACCTACGCAGGGTGGCACCCCTGTACATGCCAGCTCACCCTTTACATGAGAATTGTGTTGGGGTAAAAAAAAGACATGCTTGACACCAAACACAACACAATTCGGTCATTCCATAATTAAGATGTATTGGATTTAGCCCTTTTTGCAGGGTCATCCTGAACTTTTTGCCTTCCTCCTAGTCTTTTTTCTGACCTGATATTGGTGGTTTTAGGACTCTGGGCAGTTTAGCACTGTTGTCCAGTGTAAAGTGTGTGTGCTCTCTGTGGTAAATATGGTAAGATTGGTCTACACCTGTTTGGCATATTTAATTTACATTTCAGTCCCTTGTATGGTGGTATCTCAGATACGCCGGGCCAGTAAATTAAATGCTACTGGTGGGCTTGCAGCGCTGATTGTGCCACCCACCAAAGTAGCCTTTCAAACCTGTCTCAGACCTCTGCCATTGCAGAGCCTGTGCGCACAGTTTACTGCCGCTGTGACGTGGCACATAAAGTGGGTTCAACGTCTGTAACCCCCCTTTTCCTACATATCAGTCACCCCTAAGGTAGGTCCTAGCTAGCCCTATGGAAAGGGTACATTGTAGGTAAAAGGTAGGACATGTACCTTAATTGTGTGACATGTCCTGGTAGTGACAAACAGCCATTTTTCTTTCTCACTGCTGTGAAGCTGCCCTCTCATAGGAATATATTGGGGATTCTCTGATAAGTGTTTCAGTGATAATTCCTGATATGAGAGGAGCAGCGTGGTCAAGTTTGATATGTTGGGAATAGTAATAATAAATGCAGTGTAATGGTGTGTGCAGACTTTTTATCACTATTTTAGAAATGCCACTTTTAGAAGTTGGCTTTTCTGTGTGCTATATGTCTTTGTGCCTGCCTGATGTGTATCACATGTCTGGTTCTGGAGTGACAGGGACTGGGGAGGTGCCTTGGCTCCAGAGGAGCTGGGTTAGTCAACTCTAGGCTGAATAGGCAGATCTCCATATGGAGTAGTGGGAGGAGTAGCCCCTGAACCTGAATAGGTCTGTGCCTGTCTTGTTGAATGCTGGCTCCGCCCCCCCCTGTGGTGTGTCTGAGGCCAGGACCTACTCTGACAATGAGGGTGTTTGTACCCTGTAAACAAAGGTTGGCGTGCCCCCCAGAACTGGTTTGAACCGGGTCAAGGCCTGTGCCAGGGGGAGAGAACAAATACATATGGGGTATAAGTCCTGGGGCTGTGACCCCATAAGTGTGCTACTTTGTACCCGTTTTGGAGCTGTGTTGCTGCAGGACTGCTGGGCAAGGAGGAACCACAGTGAGACCCGGCTGTTGTCTTCTGGGGGTCCCTACGTGCTGGCCTACCTGTGCCCAGCTCTGCCCTCTGGACTTTGGGTGATCCTACTCTGCAGGCTTAGTATTAAGGGAGCACTGGATCCATTAGTGGGTGACTCCGCCTTGATGTGGGGGAAAAGCGCGGTGTCGGCACCCCCGAAGAGCGCTTTAACCTTTTCTCCACTTTATCCTGCTGAACACGGGAAAGTGGAATTGTGCTTTCATTGCGGCGAAAAGAGCCACCAACGCGAACAGGAAGCCAGGCGAGGAGCGCCTGACCTGGTGCGTGGCCAAGCATGAAGGGCTGCGCCAGAGAAGGGAGTCAGGTAAACCTGCTGCCTGGAGGTGGATGGGGCTCCCGTGCCGGTGGAAGCCCCAGGTATTGCCGGAGACTGCTGTGGGGGAAGGAGATGGACAGAAATTGTTTATATATATATATATATATATATATATATATATATATACACAAAGATGCAATTTTTGTCAAATCAACAGTGCAATGTGTCCACAGTACAGCGCCACCTGGTGCTCTTGTCTCCCTGACAGCTCCTTTCCCCTTTGCTGGGTGCCCGGCTGGGTCCCATGTGTGTACCCCCCCATTATTCTCTTTTCACTCCCTGAGGTGCACATTGTTCACGCTGTCAGACTATCCTCCGTCTCAGATGTCCCTGTATCACTAGGTCCTTAAGAGACTCCTCATCTCCTTAGAGGTTGAAACGCCATCAACACTAACAAAGCAAATGATTCACCAGCGCCTATTATTATATAAGGACGCTGTTCCTACTACAAATGTTTCTTGATGGTCGACTTTAACAATTTGTTGGAAACCAAATCTATGTGTCACAAATATGTCATCATTTTCTAGTTTCCATGTTCACTGGGGACACATTGCACTGTTGATTTGACAAAAATTGCATCTTTGTGTGTATATATATATATATATATATATATATATATATATATATATATATATACAATTACTGTTCATACTAAATATTGTGTTGTATATGTTTTTTTCTCTTTTGGTTATCGACCCAACCCTTAGTTATTGCGATTGAGCACATAAGTATTATTATCCCACACATTTTCCTACAGGAACTATTGTTTCTGTTTATATAATACGTACCCTGGTTCCGTGTGAGTAGGGATTCCCTTGTTTCCTTTCTCAGTGGGAGAAGGAGAGGCGGAGGGGATGACGCCGACAGAGACTTCACTCTGTGTCCCGCTTCCGCTGTGTCCTGCTGGGAGAGTTGGTATGGCGGGATGCCAGTGTTAGCAGCTGCACCACCAGATCACGGGCAGCTGCGTGTGAGGAGTGGGATGATCAGAGTTGTGGATTCCCGCTTGATTTTCTTGTCGGGCACCCAGGAAACGAAACCCCAGTGAGTGAGGCTAGAGAGGCCACACGGTTGGGCCAATTGATTGCACCAGGAGGAGCCCAGTGAACGGGGCTCCCCAGGCCCGGTTGGCACCAGTGCTGATTATGTAGAGCTGCACCGCCGGAGTGTGGGCAGCTGCAACAATGGGGGCATTCCTTTTTGGCCCACAAGAGGAGCCCCAGTTAGGAGTCTGAGCAGGCACTGTTGGTGCTTATTTTGGCACTCAGCTGCACCGCCTTATTGCGGGCAGCTGCAATGTTGAGGGGGCATTATTTGGTGTCTCAGGAGAGACAAGGGTGGGGTACACCCTGACCCTCCATTTCTGGTGCCAGCCTGTTGGGCTTTCACCCTGCTGCAGTGGCAGCTTAAAGCCCTGACTTTTTGGACATAGGGCCTTTCAGGGAAGTCTCAGACGGGCCCCCAGGAAGGCCAGTTGGCCTGTGAGCACCTGAGGTGTTGGTAGGGTGCAAGGCCCTAAGGTGATGCATAATATGTTTATGCCCAGTGTTTCTGCATAATGTGATGATGCTGAGTACAGTATTTTACCAGTAGTTGCTGGTTGTTTATATTTACTACTTCTGCTTTCTAATGGTTCTGACAGTGGCCCGATTGGCCTTGTCATGTATATAATACCCTGTAAAGTATTGCCTAGTGCCAGGTGGCACAGTGTACATTTGTGATTATGTTCTAATGTTTTTATGGATAATACAAAGGCTAGTTTTTATATAACCTTGTGTGGAGTTTCTTTTGTGGTGTACCTGTGTGTGTGTTGCGTAAACACTTTACACATTACCTCTGGGATAAGCCTGACTGCTCATGCCAAGCTAACAAGGGGGTGAGCAGGGGTTATCTTCAGTGTGTAACACCCTTGCCCTGACTAGAGTAGTGTTTTCCTGCTGGCTTATGCGCCTGCCCTAGCCAACCAGAAATCCCATTTCTAACAAGATGGCTATCTCAAGATTCCTGTATAGCCAGCCCATGTTACTTTATGGACCACCGGTCACTTGCAGTAAAAACTTGCTTTACAGGGTTACTGTAGGGATATATATGTATAAACATATAAATCCACACCTTTAATATAGCGCACTCCTCCTACTGGGCCTAGGAGGACAGTCTTAAGAGTGACTTACTTATATTAAGGTAATGGTATGGCTCTGCAGCACACAGTGTAAGTAGAGTCACTCTTGAGCAGACAACCTGCTTGTGTAGGGCTGCAATTGCAGACCTGCAGATACACTTTTACTTGGGTCACATAGAATGACACAATACAATGCTGCAGCCCTGGTGACCCCTTTACCACTCTTGTCCTGGGTACTCCTGGTACCATATACTAGGGACTTATAAGGGGGCATAGCACATTGCCAATTGAGTGTATCTATTAATATCACTTTTAAAGGAAAGAGCACAGGCACTGTGGCCTGGTTAGCAGGTCCCAGTGCACTAGCAGAGTCAAAAACCAGCATTGAGCAGTCTACAATGAGGCAATGAGTGAGGGGCATCTGCAAAGAAGCCAAGTATCTAACACCTCTGAATAAAAGTAAATATATTTCTGGCTGGGTTGAAAATATGATTCCATATGTTTTTAGCCTGCTAATTTATGTAGGTCTCTTAGATTAAAAGACTCCTGAAGATTTTCCCTGATTACTATTTTGTGAATTAATTGTTGCATCTTCAAAAGATCCTTAAGGAAGCATAAATTATGTTCTTTGATAACCGGATTAATTTGATCAAGAGAAAACGCTAAACTGGACACATTGTTATGTGTGAATTCTTGATATATCAAGCCTCTCAATGAGGGGGATTTTGCAGAGGCACAATCACAGAAATAATTGAGCTAGGTAAACTGCCTTAATTGACTGTATACTTAATTCAAGCCCAATCATTGCATGAGGAGCGGATCTTCTTAAGTTAAATAAAAGTCATGTATTCTGGGTGAAAAACTGATTTACATTTTTGACTTTTTATTTAATACCAACAATAACCCATAAATCAAAAGTAGGATAAATTTTGCCCCAAAAGGCCATTGTGGTGGGCCTAATCGCACACCCTTCATATGTTAAAACAAACTTTTTTCATGCTTTTGTTATCATGGCAAACTGTGTGTTTTTTAAGATAGATGTTGCCCAAAGTTTAGGCTCTTATCCAGATGGAAGCCCAGATAAGCCAATGATTTGACTGGCTCGTCTGTATCTCCCAATTACCAAGTGAATTTCTTGACGTTCTTCCCAAAGGATAGGATTTTGTTTTGTTGATGTTCGCAAAAAGGCATTTCCTCTGTTTGTAGGTATTGAGAGCAACAAGTTGGTGTTGTAGTCCAATTGCAGTCTTTGAGCAGATCATGAGATTGTCTTCATATAAGTAGCTTACTGGTCAGTGACCTAATTTTGATGGATGATTTTCAGATTTTTCGGGGAGAGGAGTTGGCCTAATGGCTAGGGCGCTCTACCTCAGACCTGGAGACCTGGGTTCAAGTCTCGGTAATGATGCTGAACATCCTGTGATTCTGGGCAAATCACTTAATCTCCCCGTGCCTAACAAAAAAATGAATGTGTGTCCTCATGTAACGTAACTGGTGCTATGTGAAGCGCTCTGATACCTGATTGGACTCGGGTCAAGTTGCGCTATATAAAACTCTGCAAAATATATATATATTTATATATATATATATGATCACCTACATCTGATATATACATAAAAAACAGAAGAGGAGCTAGAACACAGCCTTGCTGGAGCCCACTGTCTAGGAAATTTAGGGGCAAAGGTGTGGCCAGTTCCTTACCTTGATTTGCATCCATGAACTAGAATGAAATGCAATTATGAAGTGCAGCAGGTTGGCATCTGCGCCCATATTTCGTAACTCGGACCAAAGATGGTTACGATTTACCTTGTCGAAGGCAGATGAATAATCCACAAAGCATACCTATAATGGTTCCCTGTGGTATACTGACTTCTCTAGAAGGAGTGTCCGAGCTACAATGTTCTCTGTGATTGCACAGCCTGCCCTGAACCCAGTTTGGTAAGCTAGCAGAAGATCATTACATGTTATCCATTTTGTTAAATGTAGCAGTAGATACTTCACAAAGAGTTTGCCTTCTGCATCCAGAAGGGCGAACATTGGCAGTCTTTTAGTCTTCCCTTTTTATGTAGTGGTTGTATCAATGACATTTACCACGATTCTGGTACTTCTCCGGACAGCAAGACAAGGTCGAACACTGGCATTACTACACTAAGCCATAACATTGGAGCCTGTCTTATTATGGCAGTCGAGATCTCACTGGGGCCCTGGGCTCGAGAACTCCTGGTTTTTATTATAAGTTAATATATTAATTATATTGATGTTGTCATCCCTTTGTTGACATACGATTGTGCTTCAAAGGTCCTGTTGTCCCAGCTCGTGTAGTGAGATGTAAAGTACTTTTCCCATTTGTCAGATGGAATATCATAATCGGTGCCCGTCTGTGTGATAATGAGCCAGTCCCCTACTAAATGCCAGAACATTTTTGAGTCTTTTTGCTCAATTATTTTTGGTAGTTTAGCCCATTTCATATTAGCCCCCAGTGTTTTACCTTCCTTACTGATTTCCTTTATTCCTGTTATAGCTGACTCAAAGCTTCACAAACCCACTATAAAAATCAAACAATTAAGAAGGCACAGTGATTTGCGAAAATCCTGAAATTCGGTAACCCCTGAGAACTCTCTATCGGGAAATGCCCAGTTTCTCGGGAGTGAAGACATTATTTTCTCAGCAGAAACTGTACAAAGTAATATTGCATTTGAATTGCAAAAATGATCCCGGTTGCGGTTTTTATGGAAATATTTTGGTACGAGATCAGAGATATAAACATATTCTTTAAAACAATCACAGGAATGTTTCAGGTATGCTGGTATTCTCTTGACATAAATAGAAGGACGGTGGCAACTGATCACTGAACAAGAACGTTTTGGAAACAAGCTGTGATTTAGAAAACCCGCATAGCAAACATTTCATTCTGTAAACAGTCTTTGTTGGGCAAGGCAACAAACTCTTTTCTTTCTTAGGAAACTATTTGCTTCTGGGTGTATGGCTGGGTTCATGTGCCTGTCATGCAGAACTTGTTTTACAATGCAGAAGAGAAATGCTTCTCTCAGGAGGCCATTGTTACAAAGCTGTACGTGTATTAATCTTTTCAGTGTAATCTACCTTCTAGACATTTCTTTCCGCTTTATAAATCTTACAAAACATGCCAAAATCTGGAATCCATTTCCATAGAGTTTGTTTCCAAATGAGCAAAAGCAGATGAGTATAGACGAAAACCCAATTGTGTGCAAGATGAAGTTCACAAAGGCAATTTCCTCATGCTGGTAAGTCTGTGAATGGCTGGCATTTTTCACCCATTAGCAGTCTCTACTTTGCACAGGCAGCACAAAAGGAAGAAAGGCAAGCAATGCAAGCAGGGCACAAACATCAAACTATTTACATATCCCCTAAAAGACTTTTTAATGGCTGCATAACATAAAGATTTGAGGAAGCCACACACAAAACCATACAATAAAAAAAAAACACTGTTATTATTTTCCGTTCGTTAAGTCTTTATTTTGATTAAAATAATCATAAAAGACAATACATACAAAGATCTGTTTACAGAATTCAAAATGGTGCGCAGGGTTCCATGGGCGGGAAAGTCCCAGAAAATTCTTAGGGGGGATTGTGTGGTCTTGAGCTTCAGGTCACCTAGCATGGTTCAATACATCCTGTCAAGGGCAGGAAATCGCGTTGTAAGGGACACCATTTCTGTATTACCCTTGGGTTTCTTTTATCGATCCACCATTGAACCTAGTGGTGCCAATATGAGAGAGACTCTTCAGGCACACGGGTTGTTTGAACACCTAGTCCCCGTGAGTACACTGGATAGTAATTATTGACTCGGCAGTGATGGGGGGCCTGTCATAACTACACCAAGACCAATTAAGGGGTACGGGGGATTAGAACAAGGTTCCCCAACTAGAGATCTTCTTGAAAGGCCTGTATTACGGTCTATACAGTCAGCCGGGGTTGTCGGGTTTTCATTTGGCTCTTGGAATATTGCGGGCTTTTGTCCAAAACTGAATCCAGTGACTGGTCAACTTTTGTTGATCAGCATGATATCTGGGAATTTCAGGAGACATGGGCCATGGATCAAGTCCACCACCCTGGGTTTCTTGATTTCTCTAAACTAGCCCAAGGGGGGCAAAAGGGGAGACCATCGGGCAGTTTAACATGCTGGGCGAGACAGCAAGCGAGTTATACTGCTATTATTTTCATAAATAATGATTACAATCCATGTATTTCATATACAGAGTGGTAGAGTGGGCAGCCGACACATGTTTCGTCCTCAACATCTTAGACTTCATCAAGCCTAATAGTTAACGGAACATCATCAAGAAGGTGAGGGCACAATAGCACCTTGTACCAAATGTATTGTCACAGATGAAACGGAGAGGCGCACAAAGGCCCATATTGTTGGCTACTCTTGTAAATAGCTGGTCTCTATAGACCTTAATAAGTGACAGGAGCCCAAGAAGAGTGGATCAGGTAAAAGGAGCCCTAAGGATGTAGCTGCTTAGTATGAATGTCTGAGTCATCCGCCATTACCAAGATGCCTATGACACCCAATGTTAATTTACAGGTACCTGGCACCATTGTTTTGACACCAATACTCTTTTGATGTGCGTCTACTGCATATGATGTAGTGGGATGCAGCTTTGATGTTTGGTTTGCAGTGTACAGCTCTAAGCTGTGGTTCTTAAGAAGAAGTTCACGGTGGTTGTTTGAGCTACTTTGCTTCTTTAAGCTGGATCGTACTACTGAATATTGACCCCAAGAATATCATGATATAAGAAGACCGAGAACAGGATGTCGAGGGGCAGAATATTGAACGGTATGTACTTATAGGGAATATAATTTACTATTCCTAACTCCGCATCTATGTATCTTGAAGATATTTGTTCCACATAGGTCCACAAATGTGGAGTTAGGTACATAAAATCTTACTCATCTGTCACGATATATATTTTTCAAATACTTTGTCCACAATATTGTATCCCATCGATATTCTGGAGTCGATATTCAGGGTGCAGACTGTAAGGAGTCTACTCAGTATGTGACCTTGGTACTTCCTTTCTAGATATAACTTATGTCCCATCTACCAAGGTACATGTTCTCTGCCTCAATGCCCATGTTCTGTTTAAGTTAGTTCACGACTGATTTGTTACACTTTACAAACTCACAAAACTTTGGAAAACACTTTTCTTTTAAAAACTGAAAGAAAGCTGATTTACATGCAATGACATGTCTTGAAAAATTTTGACACATTAAAATGGGTACAAGTTATACTTTTTGAACATAAGCTTCACGTTGTGTTTTGAACTGTATATTAATATTCCGGCTGTTTTTTTATCTGAAGCACATAGAATTGAATCAGCTTTTTCATAAACATTTTTAGAGTACCTGTGAGAAGTTGGCCTGGTATATGCTGGTCACTAGTTAAAGTGGCCACCTTGCACCAGTACAAATCGACTCTTATGGTAGATAGGATTAAGACAACCTTTTAAAGAAAGCTATCATAGTGGTAGCTGTGGAGAGCAGCCTTCAGGCTAAGTCTCTGAGGAATGTAAATCAGCTTGTTTTACCTTATAATCTCTTGAATCACTAAATGAAAGGACACCACACAGGTATAGATATAAAATATATATGTATTTATTACTAGACACACTCTACTAATCTCTTTATGAGATTAGAAGCCAAGGACATATGCACAAATCAACATTTCACAACAAGTTAAGCACAAATATGGCTGGGGCCCTAGGGGCGTACCAGACCATATACTAAAAAAGAGACTTAGGAATATCGGCTTGCGAGGGGACAAGGCCTAGGGCCTTTAGAAGCGCTGGGGCCTCACTAATCCACCCAAGGCAGGTAAGTAAAGGACCCACGGGAGACGCATGCAGTGTGAGAACACAGCCGCGGATCCCAATTGACTTCAATGGAGCAAGTTGCGGTTGGAATTTTAAAGTTTTAGGATACTTCAGGAGAGTCTACAAGCAAGTCACTTACAGGGTAATTAGTTCTAGAGCCAACGCACACAGGAGCACTGTAGTGCTGGAGTTACCTCACCCAGGGAAGCCGGGTACATAGGTGTCTTTTGGTGTCGGGTCGCAGCGTCGTTTTCAATGGGAGCCAAAGAAGACTTGCTGCTTGTGAAGACAGAAGAAGTGTCCAGTGGAACCCAAGGCTAGATTCGGAAGAAGGAAGACCTGAAAGCAGAGGGGACAGTGTTCAAAGTCACTTGGCAGTGACCCAGGGCAAGGAAGATGGATGCCCACAGTCGTCGGGTGATTTCAGGTGATCACTGGTGTCTTGACTCTTCAGCCACGAGGTCCAGGAGGCATTGATGACAACCAGGAGCTGGATTCGGCATGTCCCACAAAGCCTACAGCTTACTTCAGTGTCGTCAACCAGATTGGAGCCAACAAGCCTTGGCAACAGCAAGTCTCATGGAAAGTTGCAGACCATCAAGATCTGAGGGACTCACCCAGCAACGGTAAGTCAGGGCAGGCCTGGAGCAACTAGGGGAGCCCTTTGGTTCTGTAGAAAAGTCTTCTGGGGACCCACAAGCCAACCGGCAAGGGATCGCAAAGATGCCTCGGGAGGATTCACTCACCAGGAGCCCACGGTCACTTGGGATGAGGTAGGCCTCTAATCTTCAGAGGAAATCCTACTGGAGGCTTGGACCACACGTGGTCCAATGCAAAAGTTCGTAGAACGTAGAGAAGGGGTTGCACTCGAAAATAGTGCCTGGTGCCCAGGTATTGCGGTTCCTCGTCACTTGTGGGGTCCACTTGCCTCAGCGTCACTGGGGACTCACGATGGTCTTGGAGAAGTCAGGAAATCCACTTCCAGGGCTGCAGGGACTTCGGACTACGGCAGCAGCGGGAAAGTTTGCGACCGTTGATTCAAAGTTTTGGTGCCTGCCAAGCAGGGCAGTCACTCCTTGACTCCAAGGGAGATTCTTCATTCTTCCAGAGGTAGTGGAACGTCGAAGGTACAGGATTTTTCTTCAGAGCGTCATTCCAGTGATATCTAGTTTGCAATGGCAAGGGTTCCCTAACTTATACTGCAAGGAAGGGAGGGACTAGCTCTATGACTCCACCTATGGGAGGATCAGGGGAGTGGGTGGCTACACCCACTTCCCTTTGTCCAGGTTCATGCCACAGCAGGGGCCGGTAGCCCCTGAACCGGTTTGAGCTGGCATGTGCACAGAGGAGCCTACTGCTCCCCCAGTGCAGGACTTCAAAGCACTCTAGGAGTGCACCCACCCAGCCCCAATACACTAAACCCTGTCTGGGAGGTGACCACACCTCCCTGTGACAGGATGCCTATTGCTGGGCCTCCTCCTCTGCGAGTTTCGGTCAGCAGCAGGAGGGCAGCCCAGTGTCTGTGACTGGTGGCATCCATTTTGTGATGCCAGGGCTCTTCAGGATTCTACTGTGTTTCCACAGTGGGTACATGTCTATCCCTCTAGGAGGGTGGGATCATACTACCATATGAGTTATTGGTGTGGGGGTATGATTCCAAAGCGTTTGACATCAAACACGCCATCCCAAAGTTAGCATTTACCGCTAGGTTATAATGCACTTAAGAGTATATGGTTTAACCGCATCCACAAACAGCCACAGAGAATGGACTCTGAGAGCTGCAGAGGGGCCCTGCTCAGGCAGATGCACCCCCTCACATGGGAACCAAGCACCCTGCCCTCAGGATTAATAGGGCCTGCCTTAGGGGTGACTGATAGGTTTATATGTGTGTGCATGTAGAAATATAGTGTACCTATATCTCAGTGAGGAGTGCTAACACTACCTCACCCAGGCTGCAGTAGCAGGCCTGTGGTGTCAGATTTAGTCTGCTTCCCAGGGGTGGCATAATACATGCTTCAGCCCCTGGTAGGCCTGTGAAGTACCTATGCCCTTGGTACCTAAGTTACCATATACTAGGGGCTCATAAGGTACCACAGTATCCAATCACTAGTGCATCTAATATGCACACCAAGTTGTTTAGAGAGAACAGAGAGGCTGGGGCCCTGATTAGCAGGGTCCCAGCCAGAGTATAGCCAGAAACCAGTGTAAACAGCTGAAACAAAGTGGGGGCAACATAAGTGCAGATCCTACTCTCCTACACAACCCCCCCCAAACGCAGGGACACTAAACCAGTTGAGTCTTCGTGTTCTAAGTGGAAATACCTTGAGAGTCCATCTGCATTGGCATGTTGGGTCCCAGGTCTATTTTCCACTGTATAGTCCATTCCCTGTAGGGAAATGGACCACCTTAAAATGTTTTGGGTTTTCACCTTTCATCTGTTTGAGCCATAGGAGGGGCTTGTGGTCAGTCTGAACTATGAAGGGAGTGACAAACAAGTATGGCCGCAGCTTCTTCAGGGCCCACACCACAGCAAAGGCCTCCCTCTCTATAGTTGACCAAAGTTTCTCTCTAGGGGTCAGCCTTCTGCTTATGAAAGCTACTGGCTGGTCTTGACTTCATTCGGTTGAGACAGTACAGCTCCCACACCCAGCTCAGAAGCATCTGTTTGGACAATGAACGTGTTGGTGTAGTCTGGACTCTGTAAGATGGGGGCAGTGCACATGGCCTGCTTTAGGTCTTCAAATGTCTTCTGACAGCTAGCTGTCCACTAACCCTTTTTTGGCATTTTCTTTGAGGTAAGATCATTTAAGGGGGTCACTATAGATCCATATCCCATAACAATCCTCCTATAGTACCCAGTCAGGCCTAAGAAGGCTCTCACCTGTGTATGGGTGGTTGGAGCAACCCGTTCCATGATGAATTGGATTTTGCTCTGTAAAGGCTGAACCTGGCCTCCACGTACAAGGTGGCCCAGGTACACAACCTGACTCTGCCCTATCTGGCACTTAGTGGCCTTGATAGTGAGGCCTGCTTTTTGCAGGGCCTCTAAAACATTTCTGAGGTGGACCAGGTGATCCTGCCAGGAGGAACTAAAGAAGGCAATATCATCAAGATAAGCTGAACAATAAGTTTCCATCCCTGCCAGAACTTTGTTCACCAACCTCTGAAAAGTGGCAGGTGCATTTTTCAATCCAAAGGGCATCACCACAAAGTGGTAGTGCCCACCAGGGGTTGAAAATGCTGTTTTGGATTTTGCATCATCAGCTAACCTGATCTGCCAGTAGCCAGCTGTTAGGTCAAATGTACTAACATACTTGGCTGAGGCCAAAGTATCAATCAGCTCATTTGCCCTGGGAATTGGATAGGCATCAGTCCTGGTGACTGCATTGAGGCCTCTGTAGTCTACACAAAACCTAATTTCCTTCTTACCACCCTGGGTATGAGGTTTGGGTACTAGGACTACTGGACTAGCCCAAGGGCTATCTGAAGGCTCAATTACACCTAACTCCAACATTTTCTGGACTTCAGTCCTGATACAGTCCCTGACATGGTCAGGTTGCCTGTAGATTTTACTCTTGACAGGCAGACTCTCTCCAGCGTCCACCTCATGGGTGCACCAGGAAGTCTGACTAGGGGTCAGGCTAAACATATGTCTGTGCTGTTGCAGAACTTGTCTACATTCAGTTTGCTGATGGTCAGTGAGGCTGCTTGCCAAAGCAACACCACCTACTGACCCATCATCAGGGTTCTGTGAGAGCGGGTCAGGGAGAGGGTCACTCTCCTCCTCCTGTTCCTCATCAGTTGCCATGAGCAAGCCCATGTCAGCCCTGTCAACATATGGTTTCAATCTGTTGACATGGAGCACCCTAAGGGGGCTCCTGGGAGTTCCAAGAATCACCAGGTAGGTGACTTCTCCCTTTTGCTCAACAATTGTATGGGGGCCACTCCATTTATCTTGGAAGGCTGCTGGGGCCACAGGCTCCAACACCCACACTTTCCGTCCTGGCTGGTACACAGTCAGCACAGCCTTTTGGTCATGCCAAGTTTTTTGTAGTTCTTGGCTGGCCTCCAGGTTTTTAGTTGCCTTCTTCGTGTATTTGGCCATCCTGGAGCAGAGACCAAGTACATAGTCCATCACATCCTGTTTAGGAGGTTTGAGAGGTAACTACCAGCCCTCCTTCACCAAACATAATGGACCTCTTACAGGGTGCCCAAACAGAAGTTCAAATGTGCTGTAACCAACCCCCTTCTGTGGAACCTCTCTGTAAGCAAACAGAAGGCAGGGAAGTAAAAGGTCCCATTTTTGCCTAAGCTTTTCTGGGAGGCCTTTAATCATTCCCTTTAGGGTTTTGTTGAAGCGTTCAACTAACCCATTGCATTGTGGGTGAAAGAGAGTAGTGAATTTATAAGTTACACCACACTCCTTCCACATTGCTTTCAGAAATCCTGACATGAAGTTGGTACCTCTGTCAGATATGACCTCCTTTGGGAAACCCACTCTGGAGAAAACTCCAATGAGGGCTCTTGCCACCACAGGGGCTGTGGCAGTCCTCAGGGGAATTGCCTCTGGGTACCTGGTGGCATGATCCACTACCACCAGGATAAATCTGTGCCCAGATGCAGTTGGAGGGTCAAGGGGACCAACAATGTCAATCCCTACCCTTTCAAAGGGTACCCCCACCACAGATAGTGGTATCAGGGAGGTCTTTGTTGTGCCACCTGACTTGCCACTGGCTTGGCAAGTGACACAGGAGCGACAAAACTCCTTGGTGTCCTCTGACATATGTGGCCAATGAAAATGTGGAACAAGCATATCTCAGGTCTTGTTTTGGCCCAGGTGTCCTGCTAAAGGGATGGCATGTGCTAGGGTCAAGAGGAACCCCCTAAACGTCCGCGGTATTACCAACCTCCTCGTGGCTCCAGGGGTTGGATCTCTAGCCTCAGAATATAGGAGTCCCTCATACCAATAAACTTTATGGAACCCACTAGCACTCCCAGCAGCCTCAGCAGCAGCCTGCTGTCTGAGGGGTTCAAGAGAGGGGCAGCACTTTTGTTCCTTACTCAGATCTTCCCTAAAAGAGCCCCCTACCCCCAAGAACTTAACCTGATCAGGCTCAAGTCCCTCTGGGGCAGTTCCTTCTTCAGGATCTGCTTCTCCTCCCTCAAGAGGTGAATCTGAGATCTGAGACAGAGGGGAGGGCACTGCCGCAACCCTACTGCTCCTCTTCTTGGGTAGCACCTGGTCCATACTTTCAGGATCCAGAGCTGGTTCAGTTTGATGCATTTTGGCCTGTGACCTGGTGACAGCAAATACCTCTGCAGGGATGCCCAACATCTCACCATGAGTCCATAACTCTACTTCAGACCAGGCTGAAGTCTCTAGATCATTGCCCAATAGACATTGGACAGGGAGGTCTGCACTGACTACTACTTTCTTGAGGGCAGTTACCCCTCCCCAGGAGAAATTCACAACTGCCAGACTATGGTTGGTCCTGACATTGCTTGCATTGGTAACCTGGTATATTTCACCCAGGATGACCTGCCCAGGGTCCACAAGATCCTCTGCCACCATGGTGACACTAGCACCTGTGTCCCTGAATGTCAAAGCCTGTTTGCCATTTATTACAGGCTGCTGTTTGTATTTGCCCAGAATACTGGGGCTCACTTGGAAGGACATATCAATGTCTCCATCACAAATCAGCAATGCCTGAGTGGGTACTCTGACTAGGCCAGAGTCCACTTCAGAACCCAGGGTCAACCCTACTACACCCTTATTCTGATTACCACCTCCACCAGTAGCTGTACTAGGGGAAACAGTTGCCTTAGGGGCAGGAGTGGGGGTGGTTTGGTCTTTGGGCTTGTTATAGTCAGAAGTCCAGTGCCCTTTCTGTTTACAGAATTTGCACCAGGGCTTCTTTTGGCTTTTCCCTTTGTTAGACTGTGAATCCCCACCAGATGCAGATTTTTGGGGCCCTTGTGAAGACTTCTGGTCTTTTGACTTATCCCCACCTTTCTCAGAGCCCTTAGAATCCTGCTTCTTAGTGTCACCCCCTTGGTTCAGGGTTGTCTGCCTCACCCTGGTTCTGACCCATTTTTTGCCTTCTTTCCCAATTCTTGGGGAGCGGTCAGATCAGAGTCCACCAGGTACTGATGCAACAACTGGTTCTGGCAATTATTAAGGATCTGTTCTCTCATCATAAGATTATACAAACCCTTAAAATCTGTAACTCTACTACCAACCAGCCAACCCTCCAGAGCCTTGGTTGCACAATCTACAAAGTCAGTCCAGTCCTGAGTCTGTGCTTTCTGGGTTTCTCTGAACTTCAACCTGTACTGCTCAGTGGTTAAGTCAAACCCATCTATCAATGCACTCTTCAGGACTTCATAATCATCAGCATCCTCTTCTCTAACAGTGAGGAGCTTGTCTCTGCCTTTATATGAAAAGGAGAGCCACAAGATTGCTCCCCACTGCTTTTGGGGGACCTGTTGTACTCTACAGGCCCTTTCCATAGCAGTTATCCATTTATGGATATCATCCCTACTCTGGTAGGGAGGAACAACCTTGGACACGTTCCTATGGTCTGGAATATATTCTCTAACTCTAGGGACACTTTTGCTGCCACCAGGGGTTTCTAACCCCTATCTTCTAGAAGCTCTCTGGAGCTCAAAGGCTTCTCTATCTAATGCCAACTGCTTGGCCTTGAGGGCAAATCTTGCTTCCTCATACTGCAGCAGTTTGTACATTCTGTCAGAGGAGGTCTCCCTTCTAGGAAGGTAGGAGTTCCTCTGCTGGACAGCTTCTCTGCCAGAGTGATAGGAGTGGTCAGATTCCCTAGAAAGGGACCTAGGCCTCTCCTCCACTCTGTCAGTTCTCTTAGGGAGAATTCCTCTGTCCTTTTCAGACCCTTGTGGGTCTGGCCCTTCAACCACAGAGTCTAGGTCATCTTGATTTTCATCATCTGACCCAGACACTGTAATTGACCCACCCCCTGATTCAGACCCTTAGCTCATAGAGCTAATCTAAGATCATCTGCTGTCAGCAAATCTATCAGGTGAAGTGTGGAGGGACTCTGTCCTATCCGCAGGTGCCTTGCAGCACACATGGCTTTCAAGTCAAAGAAAGGCATGCCCTTATACTGAGGCTGGGTGGACCTACTGGTTCCAACCCTTAAGGACATTCTAGTGTTGTGCAGTGTTGTTCTACCTACACTAGTTTGTGGCCTACTGATCCTAGCTTGAGCTGTAGAGAGGGTGTGCTATCCCTTGACACACAGCTCTAAGTTCAGTAGAACTTATTGATACTAAGCTTGACTTTATATGTACCTTGAGTACCTATAGTGGTTTTCAGTAAGTAATTCAAATAGAGATTTTCTGGTAAAACAATGGCTAGCTGTAATCCCACCGCTGCCACCAATGTGAGAAGTAGACCTGGTATATGCTGGTCACTAGTTAAAGTGGCCACCTTGCACCAGTACAATTCGACTCTTCTGGTAGATAGGTTTAAGACAACCTTTTAAAGAAAGCTATCCTAGTGGTAGCTGTGGAGAGCATCCTTCAGGCTAAGTCTTTAGAGGAATGTAAAGCAGCTTGTTTTACCTTATAATCTCCTGAATCACTAAATCAAAGGACACCACACAGGTATATATATATAAAATATATATGTATGTATTACTAGACAGACTCTACTAATCTCTTTATGAGATTAGAAGTCAAGGACATATGCACAAATCAACATTTTACAACAAGTTTTAGCACAAATATGGCTGGGGCCCTAGGGGCGTACCAGACCATATACTAAAAATGAGATTTAGGAATATCGGCTTGCGAGGGGACAAGGTCTAGGGCCTTTAGAAGCGCTGGGGCCTCACTAATCCACCCAAGGCAGGTAAGTAAAGGACCCATGGGAGACGCATGCAGTGTGAGAACACAGCCGCGGATCCCAATTGACTTCAATGGAGCAAGTCGCGGTTGGAATTTTAAAGTTTTAGGATACTTCGGGGAGAGTCTACAAGCAAGTCACTTACAGGGTAAGTAGTTCTAGAGCCAACACACACAGGAGCACCGTAGTGTTGGAGTTACCTCACCCAGGGAAGCCGTGTTCATAGGTGTCCTTTGGTGTCTGTTCGCGGCCTCGTTTTCAATGGGAGCCAAAGAAGACTTGCTGCTTATGAAGACAGAAGAAGTGTTCGGTGGAACCCAAGGCTGGATTTGGAAGAAGGAAGACCTGAAAGCAGAGGGGACAGTGTTCAAAGTCACTTGACAGTGACCCGGGGCAAGGAAGATGGATGCCCACAGTCGTCGGGGGATTTCAGGTGATCACGGGTGTCTTGACTCTTCAGCCATGAGGTCCAAGAGGTGTCGACGATGACCAGGAGCTGGATTCTACGTGTCCCACAAAGTCTGCAGCTTACTGCGGTGTCAGCGACCATATTGGAGCCAACAAGCCTTGGCAACAGCAAGTCTTGTGGAAAGTGTAAAAAGTCAGCGGTGCAGACCAGCAAGGTCTGAGGGACTCACCCAGCAAAGGTAAGTCAGGGCAGGATTTGGGCAACCAGAGGAGCTCTTTGGTTCTGTAGAAAAGTTTTCTGGGGACCCACAAGCCAACCGGTAAGGGATTGCAAAGATGCCTCATGAGGATTCACTCACCAGGAGCCCACGGTCACTCGGGATGAGGTAGGCCTCTGATCTTCAGAGGAAGTCTTGCTGGAGGCTTGGACCACATGTGGTCCAATGCACAGGTTTGTAAAACATCAAGAAGGGGTTGCACTCAAAAATAGTGCCTGGTACCCAGGTATTACAGTTCCTCATCACTCAATGGGTTAACTTGCCTCAGCATCGCTGGGGACTCACGATGGCCTTAGAGAAGTCAGGAAATCTACTTCCGGGGCTGCATGGACTTCGGACTCTGGCAGCAGCGGGAAAGTTTGCGACCGTTGATTCAAAGTTTTGGTGCCTGCCAAGCAGGGGAGTCAATCCTTGACTCCAAGGGAGATTCTTCAGTCTTCCAGAGGTAGTGGAACATCGAAGGTACAGGATTCTTCTTCAGGGAATCGTCCAGGGATATCTAGTTTGCAATGGCAAGGGTTCCCTAACTTATATTGCAAGGAAGGGAGGGACTAGCTCTATGACCCCACCTATGGGAGGGTCAGGTGAGTGGGTGGCTACACCCACTTCCCTTTGTCCAGTTTCATGCCAGAGCAGGGGTGTGGTAGCCCCTGAACCGGTTTGAGCAGGCATATGCACAGAGGAGCCTACTGCTCCCCCAGTGCAGAACTTCAAAGCACTCTAGGAGTGCACCCACCCAGTCCCAATACACTAAACGCTGTCTGGGAGGTGACTACACCTCCCTGTGACAGGATGCCTATTGTTGGGCCTCCTCCACTACAAGTTTTGGTCAGCAGCAGGAGGGCAGCTCAGTGTCTGTGACTGGTGGCATCCATTTTGTAATGCCAGGGATCTTCAGGATTCTACTGTTTTTCCACAGTGGGTACATGTCTATCCCTCTATAAGGGTGGGATCATACTCCCACACCAGTTACTGGTGTGGGGGTATGATTACAAAGCATTTGACACCAAACACGACATGTTTTGATGCAGCCATCCCAAAGTTAGCATTTACCGCTAGGTTATAATGCACTTAAGAGTATATGGTTTAACCGCATCCACAAACAGCCACAGAGAATGGACTCTGAGAGCTGCAGAGGGGCCCTGCTCAGGCAGAGACCCCCCTCACATGGAAACCAAGCACCCTGCCCTTAGGATTAATAGGGCCTGCCTTAGGGGTGACGGATAGGTTTATATGTGTGTGCAGGTAGAGATATAGGGTACCTATATCTCAGTGAGGAGTGCTAACACTACCTCACCCAGGCTGCAGTAGCAGGCCTGTGGTGTCAGATTTAGTCTGCTTCCCAGGGGTGGCATAAGACATGCTTCAGCCCCTGGTAGGCCTGTAAATTACCTATGCCCTTGGTACCTAAGGTACCATATACTAGGGGCTCATAAGGTACCACAGTGTCCAATCACTAGTGCATCTAATATGCACTCCAAGTTGTTTAGAGAGAACAGAGAGGCTGGGGCCCTGATTAGCACGGTCCCAGCCAGACTATACCCAGAAACCAGTGTAAATATCAGAAAAAAAGTGATGGCAGCATACGTGCAGATCCTGCTCTCCTACAGTACCTGATCAGATGAAAACTTTGTATTTGATCAGATATCTTGCAAATAATACATCACAAGCTATATGTCACATGTGGTATCAATGAATGAGATTATTATTATTGAGGAGGCGAGAAATTATAAACTAGAAGAAAGAAAACATATTTTTAAAAGGGGATGTACATTCCCCTTATTTGAAATATGGTGTCATAGGTTTGTGTTCAATTCGCTGTTTTTTTGTTCTCTTCAACTGAATGTTACACTTCTCTCGTGAAACTGTACATGGGTCGAATTAACACCGCATGTACTCTTTAAAAGAATTCAGCTCAGTTAGCTGGTGCCATTTCACATTTAATAATTTATTCTTCCCTCTTATGTTATTTATTCATTTTTCTTTATATTTTTCTAAGACACTTATAGAGAGTGGAGCTAGACAGAGCGCCAGGACTTCCAGGAGGAAGGGGAGAGAGCACAACTTCGTATTAGAGTTAGCACTATGAGGAAAGAGGTGTTGAATTATTCAGGAGCTGCATTAGGAGAAAGCTATAGAAAGAGGGGACTTGTTGTTGCAGAGATCTTCCTTCACTCCATTTTAGTGTAAGGGTGTTCAGTAGAAGAGCGCTGAGGTTGGCTAAACTTAGGGATTTGGTCATGTATTATGAGGAGAATATTTTGGAAGTTTTGTCTGAGCTGTGCCAATTAGTGATCTGTGTACCAGGCACTAAGTTTTGAATTCCATTCATTGTCAGTCGTGAGAGGTTAAAGTTTAAGTGGTGTGATCCGAATCTCCAATAAGAATGTTCATTGTGAAACAAAGTTTTGCGTTCTTAGCTGGAAGGTCCAGTGTATGCCATGGCAGACATAGCCAATGCATAGTGATGCTACAGCTATTACAAGGGGTAAAGTATGTGTGCCTTTTGCACCACTGGAATGTCACTTATTTGTCAATGTCCCACAGTAGATTTACAAGGCCATATAAAGCCACTTTAAGTGGCTTTACATGGCCTTGTAAATATGTGGCCCTGCCATGCAGAACACTGTGTGAAAGGGGTGTTCCATGGAATCCGAAGAACTTCCAGATTTATGAGAAATCATAAACCTGTGAATGCGTCAGAATCTAATGCCCCACCAGGGGTGTCGTTAGGGAGGCGCAACTAGTAGAAATATTTTCGTTTCTCCTCTTTTGTCCTTTTTCTATGTGTGCTGCAGCTAAAGGCATTTAGGAGTAGTAAAGTTAGGATTCCTAACTTTACTACTCCTAAATGCCTTTTGTGAATACCGAAAGGCATAAAGTTAGGATTTTGACTCAGATAACTTTTGTGAAACGGTTCCCAATGTGTTTATATACCCAAAAAGTACCCTCAGGGGTTCTGACTTGCTGTGTCATGTCAGCTGAGGATGACGAAAGGGTTGACCCTTATACATAGTTATTATGCAGAAGATGGTAATCCTGCTGTGATTCTGAGAATCCACATGCATAACAAATGAGGCTAGTTTTCTGGGAAAACCACACTACATTTATGCAGCACCTTAACTAGGTAAAAGGTAAATACTAAAAACCGTTATGTAGTACAAAGACAGGGAAAATGTAGGTGAAAGGTTAGGTGACTACCCAGGCCTATATTGGGGTACATTACAAAACATAATACCTCTACGTCTTGCACTGTTTCACTGTTATTGTGCCACATGTGTACACTCAGTAGTATTATGGTGTAAATGTCTATTGTAATATCATTATATATATAAATATATATATAGTAGGTAGTTATAGTTAGGACCTAGTTTCCAAAGGAATAGCGTTTTTTGATTTGCCAATATCTTTGGCGCCATTTGACGAATCTTTGCAAAATTTTCAAAACTCATGAAGTGCTCTGGTCAGCTCCTGTCTTGAAAGTTTCGGGGTGATTCGTCAAGCTGGAGCCGAGAAAAAGGGGGGTCCCTAAACGTATTTTCTCCATGTTAATTTCCATAGGAAACTTTAGACAAAGCTACAGCCCGAACTGCTGAACGGAATTACATCAAATTTGGCAGGAAGGTAGGTCTTGATCTCGAAAGCTTGTTTTTTAGGTCGAGCCTAGCATTGCAGCGCATGAGCTGCTCGCTTTGCGAGGCATGCAGTATTCAGTATAGCGTGGAAGCTTTGTGGAAGCTCCGCCCCCTCTCCGCCCATCATTTTCATTGGCTTGTGTCTTAAATACTGCCTTCCGATTGTTTGTAGGCTTGTTAGTTAGTCCCTCCTTATGACGGCTATGTCGTCATTTGTGTCCTTCCATGGTTACTGGCCCCTTTACTGCACAGACTAATTTCTTCCAGTGCCCCCTCATGCAGTCCAATGCCTTCTCGCCCACCCCCACCCCTTTGTGCCTTGTCGCTCACCTGCAATCATTTGCAATGCAATAGGTCTCACGTAAATGCGAGTCTATTGCATTGCAAATGCTTGTTGTTACTAGCAAACCGTGGGTAGGGGGGCCCATTCCTCTTGCTTACACTAGACCCCAATGCACCTTAGCGATGTCACTGCTTCTCTGTTAGATCTCCGGTCTGTGATGACGTGGCGCTGTTGTCACCTGCCCCTCCCCGCTCCACTGCAGGCCCCTAGGCCGCCCCACCTGCTCTGAAGACCTCTAGTCGCCCGTGCCTCTCTTGCAGGCCTGCTGCTCCTGCAGGCTCTGGCACACGTTGCCCCTCACATGCTCCCCCTGTGGTCCGGACTCTGTAACACCCCAGTCTGTACCCACTACTTCCGCTGGTCGGGAGACCACGGCGACTTCTCCTGTCTGTCTCTAGTCCATCTCAGCCCCTTTATCGGGTCTCGCCCGCCTGGAAGGCCCTCCTGGGTGTCCTCGTGCCATGCGTGCTGCTACTGCCAGCCGCATCAACCCGCGCTTCCGGCTGCGCAAGGCTGAATTCCTGCCTGTCCTTCGTCCATGCACGCCCATGCAGGGCTTTTGTACTCCGTCCATGCATGCCATTACCCCAACATGGTTTTACTCCATCTCTACTGCCCTGCAGTCACATTACCGCCTGTTCCTCCCAACGGTACTTGACCCATGCATGTTTGCCTCTGCCTGCTCCTCTTGATGATGAGTTGTGTTGTGTGCCCCTCCTTTCAGCCACCAAATCACTGACTGCTCCCCATGCAGTTGTCTATACCCTGCTGCTCCTCCTGCAAGTACCTACTCCCTGTGCTTTTCTTGCTTATCCTCGGGCCTTGTCTGCTGCCGTGTTATCCCCAAAACATGCCAGCTCGAGCAGGTGTGTAGGCCACGCCTGATTCTCTTGCAAGTGCCTGTCTTCTCCACCCACTGTCCACTCAGTGCCTGACCCTCTTGCTGGACTATAACTCTTGCCGATTCCTCCTTTCATCCCCAGCCTGTCCAAATACGTCAAAAGGTGCCTCACCCTCATCTATGCCTTCTCTTCATGCAAGTGCCTGCTCTTTATGGAGATACCTACTAGCCCACGTGTGCTCTCCTATTACACCACAACCCTGCCTGCTCCTCTTGCATTTACCCAGGCCCCAGGAGCGTAGCATAGGTACCACATGTCATCGTGCAAGCGAAGAAAATGTCCAGTTTGACTGCTGTTGGGGTAGTAAAATACAGCAATTTGTGTTTAATGGCCCTCTGGTGCCACTGCACCTGGTGAACCTCTATAAGCTACCCCCTGCCGGGCCATGCCTGCTGCTCTTACTAATATCTTACCCTGCCTCTGCTACTTGCAATTCCTTTACCCCTGCCTGCCTCTTCGATGCTCCTCGCCCCCCTCCTGTCCCCTCCCTGACAGGAGGAGCACCCGTGAGCTGGCAGCTGGCACCACTATGCCTAGGGACTGTCAGAGCAGGGCAGTCCTGCCCAGAGCTCCTCTTTGCATGAAGGCGGCCTTTGATTTTGTGCACTGCGGGGGGATGCACATTTTTTCTTTTTGGGGTGGGGGTAGGAAAGATGGGGTGTTCTCATTCTATAAATATTATGCGGGGGCTGAGGTTTTTGGTATGGGGAGCCTCCCGCATGGACCAAAGGCTCTGGGAACATAAAGCGAAGACAAAATCAAAACACAAGTGCAGGCAGTCGATGTAACGCAGCTAATTGGCGCTCTAATAGCCTCGCAGGCGGTAATAGCCCCGGGCCCCTCTGAGTGCCTCCCTGGCGGGCTGCAGCTAGGATATTACAAGAGAAATCCAATGATATTTTAGTTATTAAATGCGTGTAATTAATTTATGCACCACTGAAAATAAAGTCGGTCTAATGGCTGTGTGTGCATGCATCCAGGGCCTGATCTAGGCCACAGTATGCCCTGGGCCTGTCCAGGAGCTTGCTTCTCACAGCACAGGCAGACACTGCCCGCTGAAAGCACAGGTGGCACAGGGGGGCTGGGGAGCAGGAAAGAAGGCCTTAGAAGTGGAACAGGCAAGAACACCAATAGCAGAGCAGGCCGGGGCCCAGGACACATGTGGACTTCATCCCTCGTGCAGCGGTGCACCAGGAGGTACATTTGCACAGTGGTGTAAAAAGGGGGCATGGCCTCAGACCACTCTCAGCAATACAGCTGTGTGGGGCTAACTAGAGATAACAGGAGGGCTGGTTGGCCCCCAGGGACCCTCAGGAGGCAAGGGGACTTCATTCCCCAACCAAGAGTGCGCCAGCAATCATGTTTGCAGAGTAGTGGAGAAAGGGGCCGTGACCTGTGTCCACCTCTCAGCAATCCCACTGTGTGGGGCTTACTGGAGGTAAGAAGTAGGCTAGTTGCCCCTAAGGACCCCCAGCAGCAATGGGGACTTCAATCCCCATCCAAGAACCCACCAGGGAGCTTGCTTGCAGAGTGGTGGGCAAAGGGGGCATGGCCTGCTATAAGAACTTAGCAATCCTGCTGTGTGGGACTTACTGGAGGAAACAAGAGGGTTAGTTGGCCCCCGAGGACATCTTTGGGGTACAACTACCCCTCCTATTACCTTCAGTAAGTCCCACACAGTGGGATTGCTAAGACATCTTCAGAGGCCACGCCCCCCTTTCTCCACCACTCTGCAAATGCGCCTCTTGGCAGACTACGGGGTAGGGGATGAAGTCCAATTTACTCCTGAGGGACTTTGGGGGCCAAGAAGCCCTCCTGGTACCTCCTGTAAGTCCTACGCAGCGGAATTCCTGAGCGCTGGTCGGAGATCCAGCACCCTTACTCCACCACTCTGCAAACGCGAATACTAGTTTAAGAAGTGCTTGCAATGTAATAGGTTTCGGATTTGCGAGAGTTAGAGCTATTGGCGTTGTAAGTGTAAAAGTTGTTTACTAATGTTTTTTGGAGTGGATGTACATTGTGTGTAGTGGAATTATGTGGTAAATTGTGCAGTGAAATTATGTGGATAGAAAGTATGTGGTATTTATTGTAAAGGAATTATGTAGAGTGGGATTATATGTTATGGAGAGTAAATATGTGGTATGGTAGTCTGTGTTGTGGAGTGGTAACCTCAGGTTTAGTCTTCCTCATTTCCATAGAAGCTCAACTACGAACTCAGTGAGACAAAAAAAAGAAGGAATCACTGAGGAGCACTTGTGGACCTAGTCAGAGGTATGAGCAGGGCCACTGGAATTATACAACTCTTTGGCACAATTATACATTTTGTGCAGTAGCCACATAATCCATGATCTGCTCCCTAATCTGCAGATTTAAACAAAAAAATCCTTGTTGCTAGCTCAAACGTTACCAAATATGCAGCGTCAAGTGTTAGAACGTGGTGGAAGGCCCTTTGCAAACCTAGAATGGTCACGTGTTACTTCTTGCTAAATGTGGGCGTTAAATTGGTACTATTGGTGTGCGAGCTACTTTTGCTTCCTTTTGCACCTCTCTTGCCTCTTTCTGCTTTTCTGTTGTCTCTTTCTACACCTTTCTTTCATTTTCTGCACCTCTCTTGTATCTTTCTGCACCTCTCGGGCCTCTTTCTGTGCCTCTGTTGCCTTTTTCTGCACTTCTCTTGCCTCTTTCTGCACCCCTCTTGCCTCTTTCGGCACACTCTGTTGCTTCTTTCTGCACTTCTATTGCCTCTTTCTACACCTCACTTGCTTCTTTCAGCACCTCTCTTGCTTTTTTCTGCAGATCTCTTGCCTCTTTCTGCACCCCTCTTTTCTCTGCCTGCACCTCTTGTGCCTCTTTCTGCACTCCTGTTCCCTCTTTTTGCACCTTTCATACCTGTTTATGCACCTATCTTGCCTCTTTCTTTACCCCTATTGCTTTTCTGCACTTCTCTAGCTCTTTCTGCACCCTTTGTGCCTCTTTCAACACCTCTGTTGCTTCTTTCTGCACTTCTCTTCCTTCTTTCTGCACCCCTCCAGCCTCTTTCTGTATTCCTCTTGCCTCTTTGGGCACCTCTCCTACCTCTTTCCGTATACTTTTTGCACCAGTGTTGGCTCTTTCTGAACTGCTCTTGGTTTTCTCTGTACCTTTTGTGCAGATTTCTGCATCTCTCATGCCTCTTTCTGCACTCTTCCCTATTTTTCCACCTCTCTTGATTCTTTCTGCATTTTTCTTGCTTCTTTCTGCACTGCTCTTGCAAAGTTCTGCACCTCTCTTGCAAATTTCTGTATCCCTCGCATCTCTTTCTGAACCCCTGTTTAGTCTTTCTGTACCTTTCGTTACTGTTTATGCACCTCCCTTGTGTCTTTTGACACCTCTGCTGCTTCTTTCTCAGCTGCTCTTGCTTCTTCCTGCACCCCTCTTCACTCTTAAAGCACCCCTGTCACTTCTTTCTGCACTTCTCTTGCTTCTATCTGCACCCCTCTTCTGTACCCCTTTTGCCTCTTTTTGCACCTCCCCTGCCTCTTTCTGCACCTCTCTTACATTTTTCTGTAGTTCTCTTGCCTCTTTACGTACTTTTTTGCTTCTTTCTGCACTTTGCTAGCTTCTTTCTGTACCCCTCTGGCCTCTTTTTGCACCTCGGTTGGTTCTTTCTGCACTGCTCTTCCTTCTTTTTGCAGTTCTGTTGCAAATTTCTGCATCCCTTTTTTCCTCATTCTGTACCCCTCTTCCCTCTTTCTGCACCTCTCTTGCCTCTGTCTGCGCTCCTGATCCCTCTTTCTGCACCCCTTTTCTTTTGCCTGTTTCTACAACTCTCTTGCCTCATTCTGCAGTTCTCCTGCCTCCTTCCTCCCCTCACTTGCCTCTTTCTGCACTTCTCTTGCTTCTTTCTGCACCATTCTTTCCTTTTTCTATACACCTCTTGCCTCTTGGTTCTTTTCACACTGCTCTTGCCTCCTTCTGCACCCCTCTTGCCTCTTTGTGCACCACTTTAGCTTCTTTCTACACTTCTTTCTCCTCTTTCTACACCCCTCTTCCATCTTTCTGCACCTCTGTTGCTTCTTTCTGCACTTCTATTACCTCTTCCTGTACCTCTCTTGCTTCTTTCTGCACACCTGCTGTCTCTTTCTGCATCCCTGTTGTCTCTTTCAGCACTTGTCTTCCCTCTTTCTGCACCTCTCTTGCTTCTTTCTGTACTTCTCTTGCTTCTTTCTGTATCCTTCTTGCCTCTTTCCACTATTCTCTTGCCATTTTCTGCACCTCTCTTGCCTCTTTCTGCACCTCACTTGCCTCTTTATGCACTTTGCTTTCTTGTTTCTGCATCTCTCTTGTGTCTTTCTGCACCTCACTTGCTTCTTTCTGCACCCCTCTTGCCTCTTTCTGCACCCATCGTTCCTCTTTCTGCATCTCTCCTGCTTCTTTCTGCATCCCTGTTCCCTTTTTCTGCACCTTTCTTGCCTGTTTCTGCACCTCTCACGCCTCTTTCTATACATCTGTTGCTTCTTTCTGCACTTCTCTTGTCTCTTTCTGCACCCTTCGCGCCTCTTCCAACACCTCTGTTGCTTATTTCTGCACTTCTCTACCTTCTTTCTGCACCCCTGCTGCTTCTTTCTGTATCCCTTTTGCCCATTTGTGCACCTCCCCTACCTCTTTCTGTACCCCACTTGCCTCTATTTGCACCTCTGTTGGTTCTTTCTGCACTACGCTTGCTTCTTTCTGCACCCCACTTGCCTCTTGCTGAACTTCTCTTTCTTCTTTCTACACCTCTGTTGCTTCTTTCAGCAATTCTCTTGCCTCTTTCTGCACTTCCCTTGCTTGTTTCTGCACCTCTCTTGTGTCTTTCTGCACCTCTGTTGCCTCTTTCTGTACCTCACTTGCTTCTTTCTGCACACCTCTTGCCTTTTTCTGCACCCCTCTTCCTTCTTTCTGCACCTCTCTTGCCTCTTTTTGCACCCCTGTTCCCTCTTTCTGTATGTTTCCTGTCTGTTTCTGCACCTCTCTTGCCTCTTTCTGTAGTTCTGTTGTTTCTTTTTGTACTTCTCTTGCTCTTTCTGCACCCTTCGTGCCTCTTTCAGCCCCTCTGGTGCTTCTTTATGCACCCCACCTGCCTCTTTGTGTACCAGTCTAGCCTCTTTTTGCACCTCTACTACCTTTTTCTGCACCCCTCTTGCCTCTTTTTGCTCCTCTGTTGGTTCATTCTGCACTGCTCTTGCTTCTTTCTGCACCTCACTTGCCTCTTTCTGTACTCCTCTTGCTTCTTTCTACACCTCTGTTGCTTCTTTCAGCAATTCTCTTGCCTCTTTCTGTACTTCTCTTCCTTCTTTCTGCACCCCCCCTGCCTCTTTCTGTACCTCTCTTGCCTCTTTCAGCACCTCTCCTACCTTTCTATGCACCTCTCTTACCACTTTCTGTACCTCTGTTGCTTCTTTCTGCACTTCTCTTGCTTTATCTGCACCCTTAGCGCCTCCTTCAACACCTCTGTTGCTTCTTTCTGTACTTCTCTTCCTTCTTTCTGCACCCCTCCTGCCTCTTTCTGAACCTGTCTTGACTCTTTATGCACTTCTGTTGGTTCTTTCTGCACTGCTCTTGCTTCTTTCTACACCTGACTTGCTTCTGCCTGTACTTCTCTTACTTCTTTCTACACCTCTATTGCTTCTTTCAGCAATTCTCTTGCCTCTTTCTGCACTTCTCTACCTTCTTTCTGTTCCCCTCCTGCCTCTTTCTGTACCTCTTTGGCCTTTTTGTGCACCTCTCGTACCTCTTTCCTCACCCCTCTTGTCTTTTTTTGCAGCTCTGTTGGTTCTTTCTGTACTGCTCTTGTTTCTTTTTGCACATCATTCTTTGTGCACCTCTCTAGCCTCTTTCGGCACCTCTGTTACTTCTTTCTGCACTTCTCTTACCTCTTTCTGCACCTCTGAGTTAAAGGTAGTTTTACTCCCCCTGCCCTACTATGTGCTGGGGCCTTACAGGGGAGGTCATGCCAATCACAGGGGTGCCGCAATCCATAGTGTACCCTAGTGTATATAGGTGTTTTCACTGTATTCTAAGTGTCTTTCAGCACATGTCCTACCTCTGTAGGCATAGTTAGAAATTAGCATTTAAAAAACCTTAGAAATTCACTGAAAAAACCACAGGTTTCTTTGACGTTATAGTTAGAAATTAGGATTAAAAAAACTTAAAAATCCAGTGAAAAAAACACAGGTTTCTTTGACGTTATAGTTAGAAATTAGCACTTAAAAAACCTTAGAAATTTACTGAAAAAAACACAGGTTTCAAGGACATTATAGTTAGTTGGACATTTCACTCGTACAAAACCAGAGAAATTCGGCCATTATAGTAAGTTACGCTAATTATAACTCATGTCCCCGCAATGCACTGCTGATGATATCACATATTGTAGGAGAGTAGGATCTGCTTCACATGGGTACCCCCACTTTTTGCTGGTGTTTCACTGTTTTCCAACCTTAGTCTGGCTGTGGCCCTGCTAATCAGGACCCCAGCCTAGCTGCTTCCTCTCTGAAATGGTTTCCATGTACATTATGTACATATCTAATTGGATTCTGGAGTGCCTTATAAGCCCCTAGTATATGGTATACTGTGTACCTAGGGCATAGGTACCTCAGAGGCCTACCAGGGGCTGAAGCATGTATTATGCCACCCCTGGGAAGCACTCCAAAATGACACCACAGGTCTGCTACTGCAGCCTGGGTAAGGTTGTGCTGCACCCCTTACAGTGGTATAGGCTACCTATATCACTACCATTGCACACACATATAAAACCTATAAATCACTCCTATGGCAGGTCTTAACAATCCTGAAGGCAGAGTGCTTGGTTTTTATGTGAGAGGGTGCCCCTGCATGAGCAGAGCCCCTCTGCAGCGTTCAGAGTACCTCCTCTGATGCTGTTTGTGGTGCAGCCTGACCAAATCTTCTTAAGTGCATTATAACCTCGCGGTAAATGCTAACTTTGGGATGGCTGTACGGAAACATGTCGTGTTTGGTGTCAAAAGCTTTGGAATACTACCCCCCTGCCAGTTCTGGCAGCATGGGTAGCATTCAACCCTTCTAGAGGGAGAGACATCTTCACACTGGTCTAACCCGGTAGGACTTTCTACAGTCCTGGCATCACAAAATGGATTCCTCTGCCACAGACACTGGTCTGGCCTCTGCTGCTGACCGAAACTCCAGCAGTGGAGGCGTGGACAATAGGTTTCCTGTCGCAGGGAGGTGTAACCACCTCCCCAGACAGGCAGATGTGTATTGGGGCTGGGAGGGAGCACTCTCTGGTGCTTTGAAGTCCTGCACTGGGGGCACACTTGGTGTCCCTGTGCATAGTCAAGTTGAAACCAGTTGCAGGGGCTACCTGCACCTGCTCTGGCATGAAACTGGACAAAGGAAATGGGTGGAACCACCCCTCTTTCCAAACCCTCACATAGGTGGGTCCATAGAGTATGTCCAACCCCCAAACTTAGTATAAGTATGGGAACCCAGTCCTTGCGACTTTAGATTACCCTGGACAAAACTCTGCAACATATATCCTGGACCTTTGATGTTCTACTTTGCTTAGAAGCCTGAAGAAATCTCCCTTGGGGTCAAAGAGTGATTCCCCTTCTTGGCAGGCACCAAAGAAGCAACTGACCGGTCTGCATCGCTGAAGCTCCTGCTGGACGCTGAAGTCTTTGCATCACCAGAGATTGATTTACAGACTTCCCCGAGGCTACCCTGAGTGCACAGCAAAGCTGAGGCCCGTGGCTATCGTGGGTGATGTGGAACCGTGACTCCTGGACACCGTGAACTTTTGCAGCAACATGATCTTCCTGGTCTCCCTTGAAGTTGTGCTTTGGGCTCTGAGTAGCCTCAGCCTGGAGCATCTCCTGCACCAAAGATTTCCAGCCTCCACTCCACAAGTGACCCGTGGGCCAGTTTCAAGTGAGACCACTCAAGGCTCCTTCGCAATCGCTAGCCTGTTGGCTAGTAGGTCCCCACGAATGCAACTCCTCTTCTAATTGGGCTTTTCTGGTTGCTCCAGATGTGCCCCAACTTAATCTTGCTAGGTGAGTTCCACAGACTTTGCTGGTCTGCACCGCAGTCCTTTCTCTGAATTCCAATAAATTGCCGTTGCCAAGCCTTGTCGGGTCCAATCTGGGCGCCGACACAGCAGCACTCAACAGTCTTTGTGGGACAGCTCGAATCCAGCTGGTGGTTGTCATCGGCACCTCCTGGACCTCGTGACTGAAGAGTCAAGACACCGATCAACTCACCTGAAGCACTTGACATCTGTGGGCATTGGTCCATCCTGCCCTCGGTCACTGGCAAGTGACCCAGACTCTGTCCCCTCTGCTTTCAGGTTCCTGCCATTCTAGATCCAGGCTTGGATCCCTTCGGACACTTCTCCTCTTCACGACAGCATCACTTCTTCGCCAGCTTCCATTGAAATTTACGACGTGACCCGACACCAATAGACATCTATGCACCCGGCTTCCCTGGGTGAGGTAACATGAGTACTCCAGTGCTCCCGTGGGTGCTAGCCCTAGAACTTCCTAAGTCCAAAAGGGTTTGGTCCTGACTCGATTCTAAGTGTCCCTAATCTTTAAATTTCCAACCGCAACGTTGCCCATAGAAGCTAACGGGAACCCGCGGTTGTGTTTACACACTGCACACGGCCCCCGTGGGTCCACTGCGTCACTACCTTGGGTGGTTCCTTGGGGTCCCAGCGATTTTACAGGCTCTAGGCCTTGTGTGTCGTTCAGTCGTAGTTCTTATACCACTTTATTGGTATATGGTTTGGTAAGCCCCTAGGGCCCAAAAGTGCATTTGTGCTAGTACTGTTGATTGCTAACTGGTAAATGAAGTACTTCGAACTCCAGTCTCATAAAGAGACTAGACGGATGTGTTTTATCTTAAATACATATATTTTAAATATATACCTGGTGTGGTTGTCCTTTCATTTGGTCATTCAAGAGATTATAGACTGGTAAAACAAGCTGCTTTACATTCCTTCAAGACTTAGCCTGAATGCTGCTCTCCATAGCTACCACTAGGATAGCTTTCAATAAAGGTTGTCTTTAACCTATTCACCATAAGGGGTTGTTTGGACTGATACAAGGTGCCCACTATAACTAGTGGACAGCATATATCAGGCCAACTTCTCACACATATTACATCATTCGTGACATGGTCAGTGACATCACTGATGACATCACTGATGACATCTCAAATGACATCACTGATGACAGCACTGATGACATCATCCAGTGACTATGTGTTTCTGGAAAGTTTAAATATGTTTTATAAATATATATGCCAAGGTGTATTGAAGAATGAGTGGGTGTATAAGTGTCTAAATAGATGATTTTGTAGGTGAAATGCTGCACTTGCGCAGAATCTGCAGCTCGAATGAGGACTTAATTTCATGCCAGAGGGAGGCATACACTTGATTTAAAGCCAGGGGATACACAGAAAAAGATATCATCTCTGCTACAAATAATGCTTTATCTAGAGCCATGCTGTTGCAAGGGAGGCCCACCACCATGGCAGATAACACTGACACACAGAGTAAGATGTCCACCCAAGGCACTGTCAACACCCGCCTGATCATCACACACAACACTGAAGAGAGAGCCATAAGGTCATTTGTCAACAAGCACTGGGGCATCATCAAATCGGATTCACACACTTGGACCTATGGTAGCACAGCAACCTGACATCACATACAGGAGAGCTTTCTTCATGCATGATGCAGTAGTCAGAAGTAGTCCCGAAATCACTACCGAAACAAACTGGTTATCGGGCATTAAGGGGTTTTTCAAGTGCAGTAGCTGCAGGGCGTGCAGATTTGGGACTAATACCAGCCCGGTCATTGCTAGTTTCAGGAGTGAACCTATAGTCATCAAACACAGATTGACCTGCAGGACCTAATACGCAGTCTATGTTTTTGAATGCAAATGTGGTCTTAGGTATGTGGGCAGCACCAAGTTGCAGGTACATCTCCACATCCTACAACATCTGAGGGCAATAGTGAACAACAACCCCACGTACCCTGTCTCACGACATTTTAAGGAAGTCCACAACAACAATCTGGACCACCTCAGATATTTTGTAATAGAATGCGTACCACCACTTAGGCGGGATGGGAACAGAGAGAGAATGCTCCGACAGCTTGTGTCAAGGTACATTCTAGAATTGAATTCCAAGGCACCTGCAGGACTCAATATGAGGGAGGACCTGCATAACTTCCTTTAGATCCATTGCATGTTTATCACCCACAGGAGGCACATATTTAAGTACTTAGCCCCATAAGCCTCGTCCATTTGGTCATAAAACATATATCTTTGTGCCTATTTTCTGTTCATTAGTACTGTCACTGTGTGCCTAGTTTGGACCTCAGATATACAGTCAGTTCCCTTATGTATGTTAATTTCGTCTTGAAGAACAAGCCGGTATGTATCACTAATTTGTGGCCAAATTATGCGAGTTTACATGTACTTTGCAGCTTCAATCTGCACTTGATTTCTCCCGCACTTGCGTCTTTATTTCTTGCATCTTCATTAATTCTCTGCATTCATTTCACTTCTGTTTGGTTGTATTTTTAAAGCACTTTCATGTACAGTACACACACTAGATTTTAACCCACACATTTGAATTTATTAGTTTTGAGTTCATCACATACACTTGTTTCAAACACATCAGTACATTCCCAGTCTTCCCGACCCCCCTTTTTCCTCTATCTGTTTTTAAGCAATATATATAGTCAGTGACTCTCACCTAGCAATACCTTGTACTCAGCACACATTAGCAGGAGGTTTTCCTCTGGTTATATGTCTTTGACATCTAGCATTAAGCAGTTAGTATGTTGGCTGCAGTCCTTTGACTTCCATAACTAAGCAGGTAGTATGTTGAGCTTTCATGTAATGACTCACCCCAGTTTGTGGCTTTAGACCCATCCATTCAGTTTCCCTGTGCACTTCGGACCCACAGTATCCAGTGCCACTTTGGCCCGATTCCCTTCTCCTTGTGGATTCATGTTTTCTGGCAGCCTCTTAGATGCAACTCATCTTTCATAGGTTTGGTATTACCCACATCTGCTCAATCCCAGCGTTTCATTTCTGGCTTCAACCGCACGCATCTTTGGTCTCCTCACACTTGGGAGAAGGGTTTCTTCCTGGCTTATGTTATTTGTATTGTATACGCTCAGTTGTTTCAGCTGAATGACTGATTTTGTTCCTCTATGAATTCGATGTATTTTAGCCACAATGTTTTTCATTTTTCATTTTACATTTGAGGTCATTAGCCGCAATGTTTAAGTCTATCGTTTATGTCAGTCTGTACGTTGCCTCACGGTGTGTGCTTAGTCATCGGCCGATGACACTGAGAATTTACAGCATGTTGTAAGTATTACACTACATGTCATTCAAATATGGAAAGAGTAGAGTCACTACCCTGTTACCCTATATATATCTTGTGCTTCACTGCAGCGCGCTATGTGATCAAGACCGCAGGCTTGCTGTCAAGCGACTATGCACTCTTACCTTCAGTTCATGCGTAGTCAGGCTCGCAGAGACGCAAGGAACCAACTTCCCAATTCCCTATGTAGTAACTAGTGATTAGAAAGTCACTTAAGTTAAAATATAAGGGTTAGGGAGGAGGGCCGGACAGGATACTGTACGTTGAGGGCTCTTGTTGTCGACCTGCGAGGCAACAAGGCAACATAAGGTAAGTAGTGACTCTTACTTTACAAGTAGGTTTTTTCTCACTTCTGTGTTCTAGTCCCCTTCCTTGTAAGCCAACTCCAACCTGCAAACTGGAGCTGGGCTAGAAACGTCCTAGTATGTCTTTATGCTGCAGCGGTGAATCGTCAATGTGGTGTGTGAGGAAGCGTGTTTTTAGCTGAAGTGTTTCAGGTCATTTTTCAGGGAAGACATCATCTTAAAACAAAAAACACTGGCGTTAAAAGTTGGTTCTTACAATATAGTACATATAGCTCTTAGTGATGTAACACGGCATTATTAGCTTACTTGTTTGTTTTCTTCAACTCTTCTTTTTGCATTGACTCTCTTTGTTGTCTAAATAAAATAACAAAAGATTCTTTGCAACAACATGTAAGATGCTACAGACATATGACTAAAAGATTCTTTGCAACAACATGTAAGATGCTACAGACATATGACTAAAATTCAAAGAATAAACTATGAAAGTCTAACAATAGTTCAAAAGGTTTACAAATATCTTCTTAAGTCTTATTCTTTCTGTTTTTAGAAAAAAGTGCCCTAAAATTGTTCCATTTAGCGTAATGCTGTCTTGCGACAGGTGCCTATGAGGCAATCATTGTACTTAGCTTTGTCTTTTCTTTTGCTGGCATCGGTTCTGTGATCGCTGTGGTTTCCTTGAAGTCTTGGGGAGAATCGGGAAGATCAAAGAAGCTGGAACTGTGTTATCCGAAATGGTGAGTACAGCACGATGCAGCTCCGGTCCTGAGAGCAAACGAAGGCTAAGCGCCTTCTAAAAGCTGGGTGTGGTCTTAAATACCTTGACCACACCCAAGAGGGCCATTACGTTGGTTCACTTAGAACGTGAACGTCACTTGTCAGAGCGCTTGAGTTTCTGTGTCGGCTTCAACTGCGAGCACAGAAACCAAGCGTTTTTTCTCTACTGTGCGTTCTCCGCATCGCAGTCCAAGTGGAGTTCTGAGAAATGCACACCCCGAAGAATGTTCCCTTGAACGGCCCAACACCATGAAGTAAGAACATTGAACAACAAAGCAAAGCTATGACTTCTGTCCTGAATCCCCGAATCACACAATCCTGACCATGGATAAAACACACATACACTACAATCATATGGCGATAACAGTAAACACATCCTAAGACATAATACCTTCTAGGCAGTGCTGGATGCACGGGAAAGGGGTGTTTTTTTTTGTTGATAATATCAAGTTAGCACAGCATCAGAAACGTCTGTGCTATGCAAATCCTGACACTTGCGGTCAAAAGTCGTCATCTTGACATGTATGTGAAATAAACTTTCCTGTTTGCATCTATTACGGAGTCTATGCCCATGTTTGACCCAGCGTGGTCTTTCCTTTGGATCCTGGTTATATATATAACCGCCGCTGTTTTCAACCTGCATGCTGCACTTTAGCCTTTGAGATCAGAGATCTGTGTATTTTTAATTATTACTGACTCTGAGACTTCAGAACTGTGTCTCTAACTGTTCCAGCCCCCATCACAAGCACGTCGCACTTTATCTTCCCCGGAGGGAAGCTACGAGGATTGCATTGCCCATAGCGCGTTGTGGCAGGAGCTGCACACGTCATAGATCTCGCGTCAGGGGGTGTATATAGCAGGGCTGGCCCACCGTGGTGCGGTAGACGCCGCAACTCACTGTTTTCAACCTGCATGCTGCACTTTAGCCTTTGAGACAAGGGATCTGTAGGGCATATTTATAATAACTGACGCATCCCTGCATGTCAGCAGGGATGCGCCAGTTATTTTGCGCCCCAGCTCCGCCATCATGGATGCGCCGCATTTATAATGCGGCGCACCATGGGGCAAAAACGGCACAGATGCGTCACGCATCTGTGCCGTAAAAGTGGCGCATTGCTGAAGTTGCGTCGCAAGCACGACGCAGCTCCAGCAAGGCTCGGGGGTGCCCTATCTGCACAATGCTGCGTCAATCCTTACGCCTGCTTCAAGCAGGCACAGGGTTTTGACGCAGCATGGGCTCAAATGTGACTGAGTGAAATCTTGTAGATTTCACTCAGCCACTTTTAGAAGGCGTTCCTGCGCAGGCGTAAGGATTGACGCAGCATTATGCAGATAGGGCACCCCCGAGCCTTGCTGGAGCTGCGTCGCGCTTGCGACGCAACTCCAGCAATGCGCCACTTTTACGGCACAGATGCGTGACACATCTGTGCCGTTTTTGCCCCATGGTGCGCCGCATTATAAATGCGGCGCATCCATGATGGCAGAGCTGGGGCGCAAAATAACTGGCGCATCCCTGCTAATATGCAGGGATGCGTCAGTTATTATAAATATGCCCTTGTGTCTCTAACTGTTCCAGCCCCCGTTACGAGCACGCCGTACTTTATCTTCCCTGAGGGAAGCTACAAGGACTGCATTGCCCATAGCGCGTTGCAGGAGGAGCTGCACGCGTCACAGAACTTGCTTCAGGGGTTTATATAACGAGCCTAACCCACCACTGCGCAGGACGAGTGCAGGATGTGCCCGGGCAAAGCCCGGGCCAAGGGCGGGCCCATCTGAGCCCGTCAGAGGCGGGATGAGGCTGGGCCAGGCCCCCCCCCCTCCTAGTTTTATTATTCGAGAAATGGTGAAGCCTGGGGAAAACAATATTATTGGCCATAAACTGAATATTGTACTCATTGGATCTTGGGTGGCATTAGTAAGATTTATTATCATTATATGCCTGGTAAGGGGGGCATGCTGGTAACAATATACAGTTTACACTGGGATTGTATAAGTGGAGTATTGGTATCACATACTTTCAGGTAGTTAGGATAGTAAGGGTGATTATTGCACAGTGGAGTGAACAATATGGGGAAAAGAAAATTAACAACCAATAATTCTGTGAAACACCCTAGTAAGTCGAAAGATGTGAATATGACCCTGTTAAATTATCTCACGGGGCAGTAAGTAGTATAGAAAAACAGATTTCTTCTGTAGAAGAATCATTAAATATGGACTCACAGGGGTTAACAACTAATGGTAAGGTAATATCTTTACCTGACATAGGGATAGATGAAGTCCGTATTTCAGGAATTTCAAACTCAGAGCAATTTAAAAATGGTTGCATTCAGGTAATTGCTGATGATATCTCTACCAGTGAGCTGGATGCTGAAACATTGCCCCCGCCAAAATGACCCTGTAATCCAAGGTCAACTGAGAACTCCGATAAATCCCCACGAATAATACACTTGGTCCCTTCTGAGATTAGACCACCTAAGAACAACCCGAAAAAACAACAAGGGAAAAAAGGTAACTCCCAGACCCAAAAGGGTAAAGAGAATGTACCTCGATTAAAAAATAAAGGTAACGGTCCCACTACTGAGAGCGAGAAATTGTCTAATTTGATTATAGCTCTAACAGAGTATGTCAAATAGTCCATAACTTACCTTGGAAGCTAGATTGGAGAAAATTGAAGCAGGTATGGAGAAAGTTATCGGAAACCAGATTCTTATTATGCAAAAGGGGAATATGTGTAATTTGGGTACACTTAGTGGCCCAATATAGATTCAAGGTGTAAATCCAAATAATACCCTCGTAGTACCCGATAATCAGAATGGTGAAAAGGATACGGGTAATGGGGTAGGGATAGTAATTACGCACAGCAGTTTATTAAAAAACGGATGAGCGGCCAATGAAAAATAAAAGGGTAGTTCAGAATTATATATGGGGGCGAGACATGAACGTGATCCTCCATCAAGAATTTGTCCAACTAATTTTATTACACATGAAAGTTCACGTATATCTCACAACTTAAATCTACCCCTGGCAGCTACCCCCTTTACTGTGATTTTAGCTAATGTTCCGGATCGTCTTCCAGGGGAAGATGAGACATGGATTCCATTGAGGAATAAAGCCATTCATTGCCTAGGGAATAGAACAGGATTGACTAGGGAAATGTTCAGAGAATTTAAAATGGTCAGGCGTGGGACCTGGGTTGGTAATAGCAGGAAAAGTTTTCCAGGGGACAGTGTTGTTCTCTCTTTTGGCGTTCCGTCCCTGGTAAGGGAAATTTTATTTAGAGCCAGGGGTAGAAACATCACTGATTCAGGTATTAATTTTCTTCCTTTGGGCTACTTTTATCAGCCAAAATATCCTACCTGGCAAAAAGGAAATCATCCCTCTATACAGCCCACCAATTATCTCTCTTAAAAGTTGGAGGTATCAAATAGATTTGGGCCTCTTCAATCTCTGGATGTGAATAATAGACTATTTAGACAAAAGTATCAGACTGTTTCTGCTAAGGATTTTGACAATCAAATAACCCATGAATCCTGTTACGATTTTCTGAGTACAGATCTGAAGGCTAATATGACCAATATGGGAAAAGTTTCTGGGTTAGGCCCTATGATAAGTGAGGTATTGGAACCAAGTATGCCTAGTGACCCAAGATCTGAATTCAGCAATCCAGTTCTGAATTAAGCTGTCAGATAGAATCCGCCTCTAGATCAACGTCCCCTAAAAATATTAGTGTGCTTTTTTGGAACATAGCTGGCCTCCGTAATAAAGTGAATAATTTAGTTTGGACTGAGTTCATTGATAAATTTGACATCCTGTGTTTACAGGAGACTTGGGTGACAGATGAAGTCCATATAGATGGATTTAAGACCTACCATACCCTTGCAATTCAGTTATTACACAGGAGGCCAAAAGGGGGGATTTGTGTTTACATTTGTAATCTGTTGAGTTTACAAAAGATTGAATTGATAAAATCTGAAAACTACTATCAAATAATATTGATTCGCCTAGATTCTAGTTAAATCTTGACCGTAATAAATTTTTATAACAACGCAGAAAAGAGACAGTTGAGGGTCATTTTAAAATTGCTTAGCGACGATCTTGGTAAACTAAGGGCAACTAAAAGTACAGAAATGATTATTGTCTGGGGAGGGGATTTTAATGCTACCTTATGTCCGCAAGCTGGGCTTGGGATCTGTGGGTTGGAGGTAGAAGAGGATGAACACCCGATACATTTTGAGCATACTGATAGGGGGGAGATGCTTAATGAAATCTTGTTCTCACATGATCTTGGTTTCGCCAACTGTCTGTGCTCCCTGAGTGTGGATTTTGATTATACTTTTGTAGGTAGGGGATTACAATCTATAATAGATTTTATAATTGCCCCCAACCGTTATGCTTATTATATAGCAAACTACAAAATCCACTCAAATGTAATGAATGATCATTTGCCCGTATGTATTAACATTCCTTTTCCAACTGTTGATGACCAACATATAAATAATTAATTGGCTTGGATCAAAAATATCTCTCTTGCCCACTCAAACGGATACACTCTACGCTGGTCTAGCCATGATACAGTTGAGCTGAACAAGCAAATCATAACAAAAGCTTATGATTCAATTTTAACGTGGTTAGGGGAAATTACTACCCATGAAACTATTCTGAGTGTATTTTCCCAAATTACTCTGATTACTCAAAACTTGCTTAGAGTGGAAAATAAGAATACACGTATCTGCAGTAATGGGTGGTTTGATTCACATTGTACAAAAACTTATACACGATTAAAAGAGGCCGTTCATAGCATAGAGAAAGATCAGGAGGAAATTCGAGAATGTAGAAGAATGTACAACTTGGCTAGAAAATCTAGAAAGAAAGAGTTAAAACTTAAGATCATGCTTGGGTTGCCCTCCATGAAGCATCCCCGAGTAAGGATAGCTCTTCATTTTGGAGGGCAGTGAATGCATCGTTTTTCACCAAATCAGATGTTGCGACAATAGCGGTCGCAATAGATGAGAAAACCTGGATAGATTTTTTCTCATGTTTGTATGAATTACAGGGGAATGTAGTAGGCCTGGGCTAAAATTTCAATCCGTTCGCTGAAATTACGATAATTTGACATTTTCGCGTTCTGTGGAAAGCGCGAAAATGTAAAAATTTCGGCATTCCGCAGCTTGGCGATAATTTGTTTCTGGCTCGCGTGCGATCGCCTTACCAGAATCCCTGCGTTCGCCGACAAGTTTTCTTGATCCGGTCGCGTTCTCCATGAGATGTTGTATTGTTTTTAGCCATTTGCGCTGCCTCGCGACAGATCGCGCCCGCAGTGACGTCATGCGTCGCGCGATCACGTCTTTCTTCTCGCGGTCATGCACCGCGAGACAACTGAAAACAAGATGGCCGCGCCCGCGAGCAACCACATGGGTAAATTGGCGAGCCGCAACCATGCAGAAAATCTCGCGAACATGCGGGAAAAAAACTTCCGTATCTTTGCGATATTTCCGCGTGTTTGCGAAAATGTTTAACATTTTCGCGACAATTTGCGAAAGTGGATTTCGCAAATTCCTCCCACCCCTAGAATTTAGAAAGTATTACAGATTCCTTGAATAGCCAGTGGGGAGATCCTTCTATCTTTTTACCAATTGAACATCAATTTACACACAACAAGGTTATTGGGGCGATAAACGCAAACAAGGGCGGTAAGGCCCCTGGCCCCAACGGGATGCCAATTGACCTTTTCAAGTTAACCCCCTTGTTATGGTCTCCATTGATAACACGGTTTCTCCAAGCCTGCTGCAAGAAGGGTTTCATTAAAACTTGGTAGGAGTCTGTAATAGTACCGATTTTTAAAAATAGGGAACGGGACAATCCTGCATGTTATCGCCTGATATCCCTACTTGACTCCTTGATGAAGGTAGCAGGCAGGATAGTTTTAGATAGATTGCACATATAGGCAGAAGAGAATAATATTTTAAGCGACGTCCATTATGGTTTTAGACAGGGCCTAGGAACAAATGAGCAGGTTTTAAACCTTAGTATTTTAATTGGAAAGTACACCCAGGCAAAGGCAGGGAAACGTTATGAGGTATTCGTAGATCTCATGGCCGTTTTTGACTGTGTTATACACAGCAAACTGTGGGACATTCTGGCTGATTTGAAGGTCGATCAGATTTTGGTTCAGTTCCTAAGACAACAGTATTCAAGGGCTACCCCCAAGGTGCAGTATGGAACCAAAGGGGAGTGTACTGCGTTGTTTAAAGTGGAGAGGAGAGTGAGACAAGGCTGTGTCTTGGCGCCATTCCTGTTCACTTTATATACCAATTTTTTTGATCAGGAATTGGCAGGAAAGGCGAGAGACCTGCCGTATGTCAATAAACGACCGATTGTCTCCCTTCTCTATGCAGACGACGAAGTACTCATGGCCTGTACGCAACTAGGTCTGCAGGAAGCCCTTGTTTCTTACACTAGTTTTATGGATGATTTAGGACTAAAACTAAATGCTAAAATACTTTTATTATGACCTGTGTGTGGGGGAAACAATAATGTAGAAGTCTCCCGTTGGGAGAAAGCAGGGTAGTCTCCACTAATATTTTCACATACCTGGGTATCCTGTTTGAGCATTCAGGTTCTTGGGGACCGGCGGTCAAGAGTAGGAGTCTTCTCTTTATGAAGTCGACCGCGGCTGTTGTAAATATTTCTACAAAAATGTGCAAAAGACCTCCGGGGATTCTCCTTAAGATATATCAAGCGAAATGCGTGAGCATTGCGACATTTGGGGCGGGAGTCGGGGGGTTTTATGATGCATCCCCTATACAACGTGTGGAAAATGCATGTTTAAGGTTTATTTTAGTAGTACCTGCCAGTTCCCCCGTTTTTAATTGCCATAGCGAGTTGGGAATCCCTTATATTTAGGATGTGATTAAAGTACAACTGGTGTTACTTTGGCACAGAAATTGGACCTCATGTTTTACAGGTTTAATAGAAAAATCATTAAGGAATTTGGATCATGCAAGTAAGATTACTTGGTTGAAATATGTTAAAAGTTTTATGACTGATCTTGGGCACCAAGAATATTATAATTTCCCAGTGTCAATGAACTCCATTTCTAGGAAGGAGTTCAAAGTAATCTGCATGATCCATCTCGAGTCACTTAGAGTTGCCCTGGAGATGAATAAAAGTATGGTAGTTCAACATCAACTGACCTTAATAACATATGATATTCAACCATACCTTTTATGTTGTACAGGGGGATATGATAGGTATCTTTTAACAAGTTTCAGGTTTGGTTCTTTTCATCAATTAACTAGCTATCCAGAGATGAATGATTGGTCTAAAGAACTTAGCCATTGCCCATGTGACAATTGTTCACCACAAACTACTATCCATCTGATTTTAATTTGCAAATTCTATGTTCAGGAAAGATTAAGATGGATCATGCCTCTGTTGAAAATGGGGGTATGGAGGCAATGCTGACCTGCCTTTTTATATTTGCAGTTATTGGATAGTGTTTATTGTATTCGTGTTATGGCTGGTTTTTTAAAGAACATACTGAAAGTAAGAAAAATAATAAATAGTTACATTTTCAGTCAATAGACCTCATTGTACTAATTACTGTGAGATTACCTTGTCATAAATGTAAATTCCCCAAGATTAATATGTTTGGGTTAACTATTTTCAAACTAAACAAACTGTGCAATAAGTGTACATTTGTTCTGTATATTTGCTTTTTTCCTTCCTTTTTAATCTATTGTATCTATGAATTATTTTTACTTGTCTGTTTTTGTGATTTTAAATGACTAAAATCGAGTAAAACATATTTTGATTTGATTTGATATATATATCCTACTGGCGGTCACCAGAAGGAAGTTATAGTTAGGATGTAGTTTCCAGAGGGAGAGGGTTTTTTCATTTGCCCATAACTTTAGCGTTGTTTAATAAATCCTCGCAAAAATTTCAAAGCTAGTTTACCACTCACTTCAATTGCTGTCTTAAACATTTCGGGGTGATCCATCAAGCGGGGGCTTACTTCCATAGGAATTTTAGATACAGCTACAGCCTAAACTGTTGAATTACACCAAATTTGGCCGAAAGGCAGCTGTTGGTTCAGAAAGCGACCTTTTTATACATTGGTGTAAATCCATTCAGTATTTGCGGAGTAAGTTAAAGAAATTTCTAATAGTATATATAGGGATGCAGGAGGATCTGCGACCCCTCCTGACCTTGTGCTGCGATCTGATTGGCTGCCAACACTTCAAACCAGGAAGTGTTGCAGACTTCTTGGGAGCTGAGTCCCACCTAAAACGTATTAAAAAAGAAAATGGGAACGGTAGAAATACCCTGACTTCCAAGGCCTCTTGTGGGGCCCTCAGGGCCTAAAAAGCATTTTGTTTTTTATATTTCTGCGGGATCGTTTTTAAAAATGAAGCATGCACCTCCGTGCTTTGTTAACTACCGGCCCCATGGTACAGGTGGTGAGTGGGTACCTAGGGTGGGATCAGGCCACCCTCAATAAAAGCCCAGCCCCAGGGATGTGGTCCCCGGGGCTGAAATGAGCCTGGGAGGATTCTGCTTGGCCCCCCTCCTTTTACTTTAAAAATGTTTTTTTTTAAAAGACCAGACCCCAAGGAGTGGGGTCTCCAGGGCAGGAAATCGGCCTCGGGTTGAGGGACCACGAGGCCCGCTCCGCAAACAAATACATAAAAAATGCCTCACCGCCAAGACACCGGAGGCCTGGCCCCCTTTCATCAGCACTCTGAAGGATTGCTGAGAGGTGATTAGAGGCCCGCACCCTTTCTCCACCACTCTGCAAATGCACCTCCTGCTGCACTACTGGTTGGGGAATAAAGTCCCCTTGGATGCTGAGGGCCCTTGGGGGCCAGGAACCCCTTCTGTTTCTTCCAGTAAGTCCCACACAGTGGGATTGCTGAGAGGTCTTTGGAGGCCACACACCCTTTCCCCACCACTCTGCAAATGCACCTCCTGGCACACTACTGGTTGGGGGATGAAGTACACTTTACTCCTGAGGGTCCTTGGTGGCCAAATACCCCTCCTCTTACCTCCAGTTAGTGCCACACAGCGGGATTGCTGAGAGGTTGTTGGAGGCCATGCCCCCTTCTCCACCACTATGCAAACTCACCTCCTGGTGCACAACTAGTAGGGGAATGAAGTCACCTTGGCTCTTGAGGGTCCTTTGGGGCCAACTACCCCTCCAGTGGCCTCCAGTAATCCCACATAGTGGGATTGATGAGAGGTCTGCAGAGCCACTCCCCCATTATCCACCACTCTGCAAATACCCCTCCTGGTGTTGGTATGTGAGTGGCCGTATTGGAGAGCAAGTGGTTGTCTGAATTGCTGTATGGGTGAGTGAGCAGATGTGTGAGTGCTTGTATGGATGTATGAAGTGGGTATGTAAGTGGCTGTGTGGTGTTTGAGTGAGTATGTGAGTGAGTGATTGTATGGGTGAGAGAGTGGCTGTGTTCACAGGCTGTATGAGTGTGTGAGTGGGTTTGTGAGTAGCTGTGGAGTGTATCAGTCTGTGTGTGAGTAGCTGTATGGGTGAGTATGTGGCTGTGTGAGCGGCTGTGTGTAAGTGACTGGTTGTATGAGTGGCTGTATGAGTGTGTGTGTGTGTGTGTGAGTGACTCTATTGAGGACTGAGTAGGTGTGTGAGTACTGGTATGGGTCTGTGAATGTGTATGTAAGTGGCTGTGTGTGTGGGTGGGTATATGAGAGTTTTATTCCTACTGGGGAGAGGAATAAATAAAGACCCTCACCATCCAGTTGCAAGACATTTTGCTGATTACCATCTTTCAAATAATTCACTTCTTACCTACTATGCCATAGAACAAATCTAGCAAAATCACAGGGGAGGGAACAGAGTGCTCCATCTGCGCAAGAGGGGATTTTGGCGCTTAATCAACCTACAAACCAAGAGCCCAGAGGGGCTTAACCAGGATGAAGAAATGAGCATTCACCTTTATGAAAAGTAGGGTTGAAATTTCTCTTCGCTTGATCTGATTTGACCTGTGTTTCGTTTTAAAGCCTGTTACTGTTGTAACGTGCACCGTTTTAGAGACTTCTTTCGCATCTGTATGCACAAATTTGTTGTATTTTGCAGGATCTTAACCCTTACTCTGAGAGTAACTCATGGTTTTCTTTTTAATCACAGGAGAAAAGGAAGTGGCGGACTTAGAGGAACTGATCCAGCATAACCCCCTAACCTTTTCTTCTATAGCACCATGGTGGAGGGCAGACCCTACAGATAAGAGATCCCTTCTTTTATCATTAATTTTACTTCATCTCTGTCCATTGGGGTGTGAAGTTGTATAGGGAGATATTTTGACCACTTCACTTTTTCAGGTTTTTTTCTTCTGTTGAATACTGGTTTATGATTTAGTTTTCTGCAATACCAGGATAACAGAGCAGCTTAATTACTGACTTTTTCACAGGACACCCAGGCACTTGCCTAGGTCAATATATGTGGCTTGTGGAGAGGATCTATTACAATCAATGTGGAACAATTTGTTGCAGGCACTAGCCGATTATACTGTTTTAGATTGCTTTCAGCTTTGGGCTTCAGCACTTGCCACTACAATCACTTACCTGTTCGAGTAAGCATCTCTCCCGAGACAGTAACTATGGGGGTCTTAGGTGACTGGATCAATAGTCAGTATTGTTGGCTCCATAAAATTGGCACTTTGCCATTGATGTATCCAGATTGACTTTGTGGTGCACATGATGAAATCCATATCCGCATGACATTGCAGTACCAACAGGGACAAAAGGTACATAAGCACATGTGTATGAATTCATTATTTCACATAAGAATGCAGTATGTAGATATGTATTGTACTTTTTGCACCAATTACGGTCGTAACAAGTTTGAGGGGTTTATAATGTGAGTGTATTATTTGATTTTATACCTCAAGTTTACCATTACAAAATGGATGCCATTTTAGTGTAAGTGTACAAACCTTCACTTGTCCTTCGTTACTTTCTGTGTTCATGTATTGCAGTCATTACCCACAATATAGTGTATGAACAAGCTTGCTTTGCAAGCAAAACGTTTTACTGGAATAAACCATCAACTGCTGCTAGTACACACTTCTAGTGATCGCTTTATTGAACTTTGAAGGGGAGATGGAAGGAGCAACGTCGTCTAGCATATATATATATATACATATATATATATATATATATTCACTGAAAAAACATAGGTTTCAGGCACGTTATAGTTAGCAATTAGCATTTAAAAAACCTTAGAAATTCACTGAAAAAAACATAGGTTTCAGGGGCGTACAAAACCCGTGAAATTCCCCCATTATAGTTAGTTCAGCTAACTATAACTCGCACCCCCGCAATGCACTGCTGATGTCACATATTAAATCACTCATGACATGGTCAGTCACTGATGACATCTCAAATGACATCACTGATGACATCACTGATGACATCACCCAGTGACTGTGTGTTTCTATAAAGTTTAAATATTTTAATATATATAGGGAAAGGCGTATTGAAGAATGAGTGGGTGTATAAGTGTCTGAATGGATGATTTAGTAGGTTCGTGAGTGACTCTATAAGTGAGTGATTAAACATATCGTACTGAATGCATGGGTTAGTGGCTAAATTGTGTCAATGTCTGTACCCGTCTGTCTGTTGGTGTGTAAGCGGCTGCATCAGTTTGTGAATAACTACATGAGTGTATATATGAGTTATTGATTTGTTGTCTGAGTATGTGTATGGGTGCCTGAGTGTTTGTGTGGGTGGGGTGTGTGTGACTGTGCATAAATGTGTGAGTGTGTGATTCACTGGGTGCATGGTTTCAAGACTGCATCTGTGATGGACTGTATGGGTGGGTGAGTGTGTGTATGGGTCTTTTAGTGAGTGAATGTATATCTCAGTGGTACATGTGTGAGTAACTATATATGTGAAAGGTAGTATATATGTGTGTTAGAGTATTAAAATGGCTATAAGTGAGAGTGTGTGATTGTGAGAGTGGCTGTATGGATGAGTGTGTGCTTGTATCAGTGATTGTATAAGAGTATTAGAATGTGCTAGTATTTGTATGAGTAAGTGAGCTGGTGTATGTATAACTGTATAGGTGAGTAAATGGGAGTGTGATTAATTGTTTGCATGAGTGACTAGGTGTGTGAGTAGCTCTATCGATGAGTGGCAGTGTGTGAGTGTCTATATAGGTGTATGAGTGCATATGATAGTCCTGTACTGAGTGACCGTAAGTATGAGTGACTGTAAGGGTGAGTGAGTGGATGTGTGTGTGTAGACCTAATAATCAGTGAGCGGGTATGTAGTTATTGATGTTGGAGTGTCTATGGTTTTGAGAATGGCAGTCTGTAATTTAGAGTGGGTCAGCCGGGGCCCGTGGAGGGAGTTCCGTGGGGCGGTAAGGCGGGGCGGGGGAGGGGCAGGGTGGGGGGTTCTAAAAACCAGAATATGGATAATTGCAGGTAAGTAAACAATTAAATAAATAAAATGAATTTCGTAGCACGCGCTGCATCGCAAAATGCTTATTTATAAATATTTTATTCATTAAATAACATTATATATTTTTCTGAAAATTGCAAAAAAAATGTAAAAAAAAATTAAAACTGAAATATTGTTTACTTTTTTTGTTTTATTAGTTTATTTTAATATATTTATAATATTTTCTTTTTAAATTTATATTTTCCAAATTTATTTCAGAGTCGCGCACCCAAAGCGTACACATCACGGTGGGTGCATGGATTCTAGAAGCCATTTTAGAAATGTCGTGAAGGATCCATACGGTGTGCGACGGCTGCGTGTTTTTCAGTTACATCATATACATTTAATATTACGTGATGTGCGTGATTGGTATACAACCAGTCTGAGACTCCTGCTCCCACACATTCGCGACACACTATTATGGAATGCGATGCTTGCGTGGTGGCGGGTCCCACGTGACGTCATATACATGATGGGGCGCGCTGGGTCCGCGACTCCCGTGAAATTGTTTTATGTTCTAAAATGATATGTATGTGTGTTTAATATACATATTAGGGCAAGCAATCTGGACAGCAGCAACAACAGCAGGAGGAAGTATCTTCTGAAGAAGAATTCTTGCAGAAGGCACCACGTCCACAGAGGCCGGAATCTGTTGTGTGGAAATTATTCACTTGGAGAGAAGAAAGTAAATGCGAGAAAGGTGATATGCAAAATTTGTGACCGAGTCCTGTCAAGAGACAGTGAAAAAAAATACTCTTGGGGCACTGCTTCTATGTACAAGCATCTCCGGACCACACATCCTCTCAATCTTGCTTGGGAGGAAATGAGGCAAACTGCTTTGAACACCTCACCTGCTGTGGCAAGTCATCTGGAGCGTCCTCGGGAACACCTGCAATGGACATTAGGCCAGAATTCACCTTTCTCGAGCAACACTGCGTGACGTGTAAGAAACTTATATGCTTCGGTGAGCAGTCGGTGGATGCAGTTTGTGCTGCGCAACGCAACCATCATTGTTAATTTTTTTTTTCTTTTGTTTTTGGAATGATAAGAAATTCCAAATGTTTCTTGTTTTATTCATTTCTTTTTTGTTCATTTTTTGAAAAAACACCCCAAAAAATACAAAATTGTTCAAAAAAATACAAAAGAAAAAAGAAGAAAAAAAAAAGTCCTTATCAGAACTACCTTATCTGGTTAAAGAAAGAACTATAATTGCAAGGTAATGTGTGAAAGTTTGGTTGAATATATGGATACAGCATGATTGACTGAAAGAATGCATTAGTAGTGAATGGTGAATTTATAGGTGAAGATTTATGAGGAAGTACTGCAGCGTGACACTGCAAGCACTTTAGCTGCACTGCACTGTGGCACAGGGATGTGACATATGTACATGAATATGTTGCAACTCTGTGCTTCCCTCTGCACTACTGCACAAACTGCAGCCATGTGGTGACACAGGCACCCTTGCACCATGGTGCAAGGATGTCTGTGTCATGTGGAGATTGTTTTTGTGCAGGAAGGGACACCTTCCTGCACAAAAACAATCAGTAAAGGCAGTTTCCTCTTTCAATGTATGCTGTGGAATGCAGCATGCATTGAAAGAGGAAAAAATTAGGAGAAATGAAAACAATTCTCCTCGTTGCGCCTTGCTACACCAACTCTAGGATGGTGCAGCATTCACACACATCTCCAGATTTACGATTTCTCATAAATCTGGAGATGTGTCTTGTTCTATGGGTGTTGCATGGGAACACCCGTAGCTACACCTATGGGACGCCCCTTCAACGCAAAGTTCTGTGTATGAAGGGGTAGTATTTACAAGGAGAGGAAACAACACGCAGGGTGGCTTTTCCTCTCCTTGTAAATATGAAGGAGTGCCTGGTGCCATCACTACGTTACAAAAAGTGACGTACTGGTGGCGCAGGGTGCTTGTAAATCTGCCCCATAAGTGCTTAGGTATTGGCAGACTGATGCAATAAGAACATAGTGCTGGATGGGTGATTGAAGAATTGCATGAAACCGACAGGAGGTATCCTACGCTGCATGGGTACTACTTCAGTATTTAATGGAGTGGACCAATAGCATGCATCTGCTTAGAGATTTGTAGGGATTATGCACAGAATATTTTATGTGTAATTGTGTTGGTGCCTAGGTCATTTTATAAGAATACCACTAGTAACTGGAATGATGACAGTGCTGCAAACAGAGTGAACACGTAATTTATAAGTGCTTACATATTGGTGGAGTGATAGGATGAGTAGATAGTGGTAGATAAGTGATTAAAGAAGTGCATGGGACAGACTGGACAATTCCTACACTGCATGAGTACTAACTTGGTATTTAGAAGAGTGTATCAATAGTATGTAGCTAGTTAAAGGTCTGCTTGGATAGTGCACAAAATATTATAGATGTACTTGTGTTAGTAGCTAGGCCATTCCATAAGTTCATGACTAGTAACTAGAATAATTACAGTATTACAAACAGAGTGTGTAGTGAATTTATAAGTGCTTATTTATTGGTGGAGTAATAGGATAAGTAGATAGTGCTGGATGGGTGATTGGAGAAATGCATGGGACAGACAGGAGGATTCCTACACTGCATAGGTACTAACTGGGAATTTAGAAGAGCGTATCAATAGTTTATAGCTGGTTAGAGGTGTGCATGCATAGTGTACAAAATATTGTACCTGCACATGTGTTTTTGACTACGCCATTCCTTAAGTATACGACTAATAACTGGAGTAATTAAGTGTTGTAAAGAAAGTGCGTGCTGAATTTATAAGTGCTTAGGTATTGGTGGAGTGATAGGATATGTAGATAGGGATGTATGACGTTACAACGCACACTTTTACAACGCATGCACTTACAACGCATTTTTACAACGCATAATCCATTACAACGCATGACATTACAACGCATGACACTACAACGCATTTTTAAAAAATACCTTTACAACGCATTACCATTACAACGCATACTACCTTTGCAACGCATACCATTACAACGCATAATATTAAATTACATTTAAGGTAAGTATTAGATAGTATAGGGGTAAAAATTACTATTCTAACTCCAGGGGGTGCAACAGTAGGGTAAGTGTTGGATAGTATAGGGGTAAAAATTACTATTCTAACTCCAGGGGGTGCAACAGTAGGGTAAGTGTTGGATAGTGTAGGGGTAAAAATTACTATTCTAACTCCAGGGGGTGCAACAGTAGGGTAAGTGTTGGATAGTGTAGGGGTAAAAATTACTATTCTAACTCCAGGGGGTGCAACAGTAGGGTAAGTGTTGGATAGTATAGGGGTAAAAATTACTATTCTAACTCCAGGGGGTGCAACGGTAGGGTAAGTGTTGGATAGTATAGGGGTAAAAATTACTATTCTAACTCCAGGGGGTGCAACAGTAGAGTAAGTGTTGGATAGTATAGGGGTAAAAATTACTATTCTAACTCCAGGGGGTGCAACAGTAGGGTAAGTGTTGGATAGTATAGGGGTAAAAATTACTATTCTAACTCCAGGGGGTGCATCAGTAGGGTAAGTGTTGGATAGTATAGGGGTAAAAATTACTATTCTAACTCCAGGGGGTGCATCAGTAGGGTAAGTGTTGGATAGTATAGGGGTAAAAATTACTATTCTAACTCCAGGGGGTGCAACAGTAGGGTAAGTGTTGGATAGTATAGGGGTAAAAATTACTATTCTAACTCCAGAGGGTGCAACAGTAGGGTAAGTGTTGGATAGTGTAGGGGTAAAAATTACTATTCTAACTCCAGGGGGTGCAACAGTAGGGTAAGTGTTGGATAGTGTAGGGGTAAAAATTACTATTCTAACTCCAGGGGGTGCAACAGTAGGGTAAGTGTTGGATAGTATAGGGGTAAAAATTACTATTCTAACTCCAGGGGGTGCATCAGTAGGGTAAGTGTTGGATAGTATAGTGTAATATTCTGCGTTGTAATGGTATGCGTTGTAATGGTAGTATGCGTTGTAATGGAATGCGTTGTAAAGATAGTTTTTAAAAATGCGTTGTAGTGTCATGCGTTGTAATGTCATGCGTTGTAATGGATTATGCGTTGTAAAAAATGCGTTGTAATGGTAGTGCGTTGTAAAAGTTGCGTTGTAAAGGTTGTTCCCCTGTAGATAGTGCTGGGTGGGTGAATGGAGAAGTGCATGGGACAGACAGAAGGATTCCTAGACTGCATAGGTACTAACTGAGAATTTAAAAGACTGTATCAAAGCTATGTAGCTGATTAGATGTCTGCATGCATAGTGCACAGAATATTGTAGCTGTACTAGTATTGGCGTGTTTATGGTTTCGAGAATGGTAGTCTGTATTTTAGGGTGTGAGGAGGTGCATCAGATGATCACGTAGATGATGTCATCAGTGATGTCATTTGAGATGTCATCATTGATGTCATCAGTGATGTCACTGACCATGTCAAGAGTGATGTAATATGTGGCGTCATCAGCAGTGCATTACTTTAATCCAAAAAGCTGGCAGCCATATTGGCCTGGTCACGATGTGAAAATTCAGGAATTGATACAATAAAGAAAAGAAAACAAGTGTTAATATGCACGCAATGTCATTTCAGCATATCTTGCCCCATGACCGCCATACCTGTATGTTCGTCAATGTGACTTATTCATAATAAACATACTTAGAATTGCAAACATCAACATAAACAACGGACTACACATTACTTTAAAGTGAAAGGCTATCGGCCATAGTAATCTGGGCACGTTGTGTATTATAATGGTTCTTACACGAAAGAAAAGGAAAAAAAGCCGGGGTGTTAATATACACACACTATCGCTAAATAAAGTTCTAGCGAATATAGTTCCATTCCATTCACAGCTTAGTTGAGATGTCATGAGTGATGTAACTCAGGTTAGCTCATTTAACAATAACTGCTGAATTTCACTGGTTGTGTATGAGTGAAATCTGAGTCTAACTATACCGTCCCTGTAATCTTTGTTTTTTTCAGCAAATTTCTAGTTTTTTTTTAACGTTAAGTGAGATGCGTATCACAATGGATGGTGGGGGGTTGGAAGCAGGGCCTGGCATTGTGCTGCCCCACCCCACCCAAGCTTGCTGCTCCTGCCTTCCCTCCTCCTAGCCATCCATTGTCAAAGTCCATGTCCCTGCTCCCTTATTACAGCCCTGTGTGGCCGTTGTTCTGCCACTAGCCTTCCCGCCTTCTCTGAACAGTTAGCTTACTGCCCTATCCACCTCCTCCCTATCCTCTGTTGTCTGAATCCATGGACTAGCCTCCTCCCTCCTGCCATGCATGGTCTGATGTGCTGCCACTGCTCTCCATTTAGCATGATGTACCAGTCCACTCCTCCTGCTCTCCATTTTCCAATTCTATGCCCCATCATTGACCACCTGCTTAGCCTCTGTGCTTAGCTTGCTGCCCCTATTCTCCTTCCCCCTTCCCTCCGATGACTTTGTGCATGCCCCTGCTCCATCCTTTTTGCCCACCATGTTCCATGGACCTGCCACTCCTATCTACTCTGAGTGTTCTGTTGAGCTGCCACTCCCCTCCCACCTGCCTAGCATTGTCAGATGACTGTAACCTGTCCCTGCCACCTCCACCCTGCCTGTCCACATTCCATGCCCCTATCCCCTTCCTCCTGTCCTCCATGGTCCATTTTACTGCCAAACCCTTCTGCCCTCCCTGGTCTTTTGTGCTGCAACTGCTCCTCCTGCCTGCCCCACGTGGTCTGTTGTGAGGCCCCTTCCCCTGAACTCTCTTGTCTGTGCCCAGGTCCTGACCCTCCCTTCTATCATCCATGGTCCTTTGTGCATGCCCCTGCACCCTCCTTCTTGCCCATCATAGCCATTGTGCTGCCACTAACCCTCCCGCTTGCCATGCATGGTCTTCTCTGCTGCCACGGCCCCTCCCACCTTCCCTGTGTGGTCAGCTAGCTGCCCCTGACCCCCTCCCACCTTCCCTCCATGGTCTGTGTGTCTGCCATCATACTCTCACTGTTGCTCTCCATGGTGTGTCTTGCTTCTAGTGCCCATCCTGTCTGACCTCCATGGCCATCTTGCTGCTCCTGCCCGTCCCCCTTGCCCCCAGCCCTCTGTTTCCATGTGCAGAGCCCTATTCCCTCCCTCCTGGCCTGTCTGTTCCATTGTAATGCCCCTGATCCGTCCCTCCTGTCCTTTATGGTCTGTTATACTGCAGCTTTCTCTCCTGTCTGTCCATTATGGTCAGCTAACTACCATTGCCTCTTTCCCCTCTGTTCTCTGTTGTCCATGTGCATGGTCCTGTCCCCTCCCTATTGCTTTCTATGGATTGTTGTGCTACACTCCCATCCCGCATGCCCTGTGTGGTGTATTGTGCTGCTGCAATCCCTGATGCCTGCCCTGTAGGGTCAGTTTGGTGCACCTTTCCATGTCCCTCCTGTCCTCTGTTATCTGAGTCCACGTCCCTACCCCAACTCTTCCTGCCTTCCATGATCCAATGTACCATACTTGCTAACATTTTGAACTTGGTAAGAGGGAGATTTTGAAAAAAACGGTGGTATTGATTTTCCTCTTTGACTTACATTGAAAAAGAGGAGATTGTAGACAGGAGACAGATCAAATAAAGCTCATTTGGGCTTAAAAACATTGGGCGTTTCCTGGCTGAATCGCGTCTGTTGGCATGTATGGTTGTACTACTACTGCCTCTTCCTTCTGCCCACAATGCTCTATTATATTGCCACAGCCTCTATTGCCAGTCCTGTATTGTTGGTTTGTTGCCCCTGCCCCCCTTTCCACTGCCCTTCATAGTCTTTTGTGCTGCCACTGCCCTTCCTGCCTGCCCAGTATGGTCAAATTGTTGCCTCTGCACCCTCCTACCTGCCTTCAATTTTCAGAGTCCGTGCCCCTGGCCTCTGCCTCTCAACAGTATCCTAATGAACAACTAGATTGCTAACATTCTATATTTATTACAAAAGTGTGGAACGCCTGATGTCATCTTGATGTAATCAAAACTGTAATACCTAGAGCATTTCCTTTAGGAATTACATATATGAGAGGGTCTTATTTGCATCAAAATTATGGTCAGTGCTCTAAAAAACTAAAATGAGGACATATTTTCTGAGTTTTCAAATAGCGACAAAGCACTTTTAAATTATTTGTTATCTTTATGTTTTTTTTATCCAGTTGACCACTTGATTGAATGTTGCACTTAGGGGAGAGGATGTGGTGTTACTTCCAGAGCTGCAGACTTTGCAACTGGGGAACGAGGTTGGAGTTTCTGCTTCAGCTCGACATTCTGTGATTCTGGTCAAATCACTTAATCTCCCCATGTCTACAACCAAAATGAATTTGTTCTTGTGTGATGTTACCAATGCTCATGTAAAGCACTCCAATACCTGACAAGTCTGCACTATATAAAACTGCACAAACACAAAAAATAAAAAAGTGTTTTGCACACTTCTGTCATTGGGCTACATGTGGGCTACATCTGGGTGATATTTGTGCTACATTTGGGCTCTTTTGTCTCTGGTGGCCATCTTGGGAGATTTATTTGTTAAGAAGTTTCCTAATTTCCTCATTTACTGCAGTCTCCTCAGTAGGAAATGCTTTCATTTTTTTACTCTGATTCCATCAAGAAGGTATTCAGATGTGTCACACATTTGCCATAAATTCTGAATGTTAGCACTCTAGTTGCTCATTAGATCACTGTAGTAAAGCTACTGCTCACCACGGAAGTCTGCTGCTGGTATTCAAAGTGCATGTTTCAGTCTGCATGTCTGAATTTTTTTATGAAATAGAAGAGGATTTGAGAAGTCACTCAAAATGTGCCCTAATTTTTCTTTCTTCAGCACTAATTATAATTTCTATGGCAAAATGAACCCCCTCATTTTGTTCCTTTGCAAATTAAATGTTTTAAGTGTTACCACTTTATTCCAATCAAGATGACTTCAGGTGTGCCATACTTTTGTCATAAGTAAGTCTGTTAGCACTCTAGTTGTTCCTTAGAACACTCTGGGACATTCTGTCATTGGGCTATACTTGGGCTACATCTGGGTGATATTTGTGCTACATTTGGGCTCTTTTGTCTCTGGTGGCCAGATGCTAATTTCTAACTACAATGTCCCTGTAACCTATATTGTTTTAAAGTAAATTAAAAAACAAAACGTGCATACGTTTTTTAATGAAAAACTAACTGTAACAGTAGTCTGTTATAAGTTAAAATTTAACAATGTTTAATGCTTAATTAACACTAATTAACATCTAAGTGTCGAAAAAGTGTGACGCAGCAGCTATGATACCTGACTTCGAACAACAGCGCTCACAGTTCGATTACTCGCTCTGGCGGCACGTTAGCCCACCACTATGTCACTGTGGGCAATACCTTGCTTAATCTTCTCAATGCCCTCGAGCGCCGGGACACCTCTCTGGAGGTAGCTGTATGCTTTACAAATACTGGAATTTTTTTAATTTAAAACCATAGTGATGAGAAATATTAGCATGTTTTTTTTTTCTTCTAGTCTGAACGATATTTTTTTTATATCTTCTATTTAGAATTACGGCAACTAATAGATGTTTTTAGTCACAAGAAAGGAAATTACACTGTTTGCCGGGTAACAGTTTTTAAGCTCTCCAACGTATGTACATATTACGCTTATACGTGTGAGGATCAAAATTGTAACCTTTACCGCTTCACATTTTGTAACTTTTCCCAACACGTGCACAAGTTAAACAGTGAAAACGTGAGCACATGTCAACTGTAAAACGTGACATCTAAATGGGCGGAGCCGCATGTTCCTTCCATAGACTACTCAATAACCAAAAAGTATATAAACCACACCTGTTGATCGATTAGTTTTGTTTTTGCGAGCTATTTATGCGTGTCCAGTCTATGATACAGGTTCCATTTTCTAGTGTTGGATTCTTCTTTTGCGACAACCGAACATATTACGGAGTTGTTTGATTATGGCATAGCACATTTATAATACGTAGCTATTTGTGATTATTTAAAGATTTGTTTTTAGAAAAAAGTGTTACTGATTGTTTTTGACATTTATATGTAACGTCAGCAGCTTGTATTCAGAATCAGACAGAATAGAGAACACTCTGTTCCTTTTCAGGCTCCTTTGAGCTTATATAGTGTGACTTTGTATATTATAACAATGACACTATGCTTCACCTTAGAGGTGTTGGTGACCTGTGGGTGCGAAGACTAAAGATTTATATGTACCGTCATCAGCTTCTGGTTCTTACTCTGTTTCCCCCCTGGGATGACATAGTGTGAGTATGTATATTGTAATATTCACATTCATACTGACCTCAGTGGAGTTTATGATCCGTCGACGCGAAGACAAAAGATTTCAAAGTCCCGGAGAAAAGAAGCTTTGAACATATTCACCGCTGGAAAATATTTAATTATTCTGTTGTTCTACTGAACATTGCCGCAATACCGTTCATCGTTGTTTTGCGAACGTGATTTCCACGGCCTACGCAACATTCACACTACTTTTGTGTACACCCTAAACACTTCTTGGCACAATACGGTGCATTGTTTCCTGACGGGATTTCCAGAGACAATGCAACCTTCCCGCAATACCGCACACTGTTGTTCTGCGGACGTGATTTCCACGGCCTATGCAACATTCAAACTCCCTGCCTTGCACCGTACAGACTGCTTAAACTAAGTTCACAATGTTCCTACTATACCTATTATACCCTCTTATATCATTTTTCTCTTTTTTTCCCCTACTCATTTCAACTGAGTCACAAAATGGATGCCAACACTTCCTGGTTTCAACCGTTCAAAGTCAATGATTCGCAAGCTACTGCTCATAATGCCTCAGCCAATCAGATTTCAGAATTCTCAAATATCGATATCTGTACATTTTGATATTTCTCAAAGACCACTGAATGGATTTACACCATTTAAACAAAAGCGTGCTTTCTGGACCAAGACCTTTCTCCCTGCCAAATTTGGCGTAATTCCGTTCAGCAGTTTGACCTGTAGCCTTCTCTAAAGTTTAATATGGAAATTGCATGGAGAAAACATGTTTTGGGACCCCCTTTTTTCTTAGCCACCCTTGAGGAATCACCCCCAAACTTTCAAGATAGGAGCTGATCTGAAAAAATAATTTTTAGGGAAAGTTTCGTAACGATTCGTCAAATGACGCCAAAGTTATAAGCTAATCAAAAAATGCTTTTCCTATGGAAACTTGGTCCTAACTATAACTACCTACTGGCAACCGCCAGTAGGTAATATATGTGTATATATATATATATATATATATATATATATATATATATATATATATATATATCCAAGAAAGAAGTGACTCAAACAGATAGATTCACCAAAGAACAAAAATATATTTCCACTACAACGTCAGGTAGTACAAGATGGTTTGCTCTGTGGCTGCACAGATGACACAGCTGAATTTTCAAAAAGCATCATGAGTGAAGATTCCATTTGGAATGTAGAATCAATGCAGTCCTGAGAGCTCTTGAGATATACAGTAATCAGGTTGTGTTGTCAGTAATGTTCAGTCCATCTGGATGCAGTGATTTTAAACGGTACATCCATACGTTTTCCCTGGAGTCCAGTAGTTCTTCCATTGAAACATGTTCTATGGGGAAGATCTTCAAATCTGATAGTGAATGATCCACAAGGTTGAAATGATTGGCTACAGGCTGGTCACTTTTCTTATTAATTATTGCAGATTTGTGGTTCCTGAATCGTGTACAGAGGTCATTCACTGTTTGGCCTACATATTGTTTTTTACAGCTTTGCCATTGGCACTAACTCACATAAATAATGCATGTTAAACGACATGTAAGATGCTGCCTTATTGCATAGGTCCTTCTCGTAACAGAACTAGTTACAGATGATGTTTGTAAAGGATATTCACACGTGATGCACCTTTTAGAGTCACAGCAATGAACCCCAGGTGGACAGTAAGGGACATGTTTTTTTGCATTATATATCTGTAGTTAGGAGCTGATGGATGATAGTCAACTACAAATGGAGTTCTGTCACTTTTGTTTCTGCCGTTGGTATTCCAAATAAGTCCTTCTCTGGGTAACTGCAAAGACTTGTCAATTTGTTGCTGTATGATATGCAGAGGATAGCCTCGTCTTTTAAATAATGTAGCAAGCTCCTGTAGATGGTCTTTACAGGTTTCCTCATTGCTGCAGATGCGTCTTATTATATATATATTACCTACTGGCGGTCGCCAGTAGGTGGTTATTAGGACGTATTATCCATAGGAAAATCGTAACATTCTTTTCCCAATAACTTTGGCGTCGCTTGACGAATCTTAGAGAAATTTTCAAAACTCGTGGGGCGCTCCAGTCAGCTGCTATCTTAAAACTTTCGGGGTGATTCGGCAAGTGGGGGCCGAGAAAAACAGGGGGTCCCTAAATGTGATTTCTCCATGTTAATTACCATAGGAAACTTTAGACTCGGCTACAGCCCGAACTGCTTCACATTTGGCGAAAAGGTAACCCTTGGTTCAGAAAGATACCTTTTTTGTTAAATGGTGTAAATCCGTTCAGCAGTTCATGAGAAATTAGAAAAAGAAAAAGTTTCAATATCTGGGCAGAGCCTAATGACACATCTCATCGTGAGATCTGGTTGGCTGTCAGCACTTCATCCTGGAATTGCTGGCAGCCATCTTGGGACCAATATACATGATAGTACCCCATTGAAATGCATTGTAGTGAATCGAAGATTTTGAGGGTTACCAAAAGGAGAACTATAAAGGGTGATAACAGACTTTAGTTACATTAGAATTCATTTGTTGATGGCACCATACTAATTTCAGGAATTGTTGAGTGTTCTAAGGTGATTTTACCCTGTGGCAAACCTTCTGCTGGGATATCATGAATCATGTTTGAGAGAAAACTGAAGCTAAAATGAGAGCATATATTCTGTAAATTCACATTATCTTTCTCAGTCATGTGAGAATGAATTCTGTCATTCTCAGTAAATCATGTATATCCAACAAGGGGAGAGACTGTCAGTTGATTCCTTTGTGTTCTACTGCAGTTATAAAGTTATAAAAATGCCCACGGATGCAGTGACGGGAATTAATTACAGTCCTGAAATCATGTTGAGATGGCAGCAAGCTGATAAGGGACTGAATTAGAATGAGCAGTCCGTTTTTATTGATAATGATTTGTGCACCAATGGGAGCAAGTAAAAGACGTTTGCACAAAAGTATGAGAGGCAACACAAAACAGATTTAACTAAGACAATGTAGTACGAAGAAGGTTGTAGAGTCCACACAGAACTTGTAAAATTTCAAATTTTCTTTATTCCATAGTTCGATACTGTCACATTCACAGCCAACGCGTTTCGCCCAAACATGGGCTTCTTCAAGGCTGTTGTAGATCATACAAAGAAACATTACAGAACTTTATATAATGAATAATTTATTTCCAAAGCAAAATAATAAAAGTAAAAAGAAGTAGAAAAATGAACAAGAGATTGAGTTTATGAAAAAACAGAGAAGGACAACACACCATAACCTAGATGTCTGTCAAGCAAAAGACCTAAGATTGAATGAAAGTGAGAAAGAAATAAGAGTGAATTGAAGTCTTCCTAGCACTGAAGCCCGAAATAACATATAACCAATTTGTGTCTTACACACATTTGGGGAAACCAGTGAAGTGTTGAGAAAGTTTCCTAGATGTGAAACTGAAAGAAAAAGATATTCAGATTTAGAACTGTCGCTTACCAAGATATCAAACTAAATGACGCATGAAAAACTGTCACGACACCAACGCGTGTCCTTGTTGAATAGAGTCTGAAAATAATAAGGATTAACATGAGTAAAATCCAATGTTAGATTTGCAATGGCTTACTTAAAAGGTACTGATGTCAAGTCAAACCAAACACACTGACCTTGTCAATTAGTAGTGTGTCATCTATACAAGAACGTAAAAAAGTAGTCATAGAGAAATTTCTGTATTAAGAAATCCTTGCCAGAATAATCTATAATGAGATTAGAAAAATAATAATTGTAATATATATGGGAGAAACAAGTATAAAGTTACAAAGATGTATTGAAGAGCACATTAAGCATCAGTATCTGCTAACCTTACCGAATGGTAGCGTAAGGCCAGTGGAGCGACGTATGTACACAATCGTAAGAATGATGAGTATTCAAAGGAAAACTATTTTCTGATCAGTTCAATCTATATTGTCGTAATAAAGAGAAAAAATAGAGTCGAATAAGAGACACATTATGTGTAGGGGTCGAACACGCACCTGCTAGATGTAATAATCAAGCTAACAAAATGTATTGTTTAGTTGTTGAAAGCCAAACGCCACCCAGTCCTACATAAACAAGAAGTATTCTATAAAAGTATTCCGGAGCATACCAGCCCAAATGAGAGCATATGATTTAGAAAAGTTTAAAAGCATATCTAAAATACTGTGAACAACGGACCAACAGAACGTATACATCAATAATTGGCAATCGGCCATGCAGAGGATATACACAAAGGCAATGATCTTAAGAAATTAGTGCAAACAACAATAAAGCCACTGAAATCACAGGGCCATAATTAGGTATGCATACTACACAGGTAACAATCGAAAATCTTGCACCGTTAACCGGCTTCTAGATACCCACTCCTGAGCCCAGAAAGTCCAAATATCACCAATCATTCACCTTACTTGAGATAGTGTAAGTCCAGTTCCTTTAGTAGAGTGGTCTGTACAGATGCGAGTACCGTCGTGTAGGAGCGGTAACATATGAGTGCTGGACGCCCATATATATATGTCTTCAGCGTCCAAATAGAATTTCCGTAATGGGGGATGACGTGAATAAGCTAAAGCGTAATCTGACGAAATGCCCTCCATCTTGAACTAGTTCCGGATTACGTATTTATTCTAAATATGAAATACGACAGAATGAATATGCATTAAAACGTACTCACATAACGTATGACTCTAAGAATATACAGATACCTAAAGCGCCCAAATAGATGTCTCTTAATCTTCGTTCTGTGCCGAAGTAAAATCTCCCGAGTTGCAGGATATAGCGTCAGAATAGACATTTCCGGAAATGGGGATGACGTGAAAAGGCTAAAGAGTACCCTAGCGAAAAGCCCTCCATCTTAGACTAGTTCCAGATTAAATGTTTTTCTCTCAGTAAGATCTACGACAGTACGGATATACATTGGTATAGCTGGAATAACGTATAGCTCAAAGAATGTACAAATACGCAAGGCGCCCAAGTAAATATCTATTACCTCCTCGTTAGTCATCCTTGCCACATGACTAACGAAGTGAGCTTCAGCTCCACCACAGAACCCTCCAAAGCAAAAGTTAGCCTCCCATCCCTTCCCAATATGGCCGACCCCTACCCCTATGACACTATAAGAGAAGGGCCGGCCCAACCCCAAAGCCTGTTTTTTTTGTTCTGCACTCGTCTCTCCAGAGCGCATCAGGTAAGTGGTGCCTGCTGTAGCAGGTGCGTGGGTCCTGGGTTGGAGGTCCTGCTATAGCGGACCCTAGGGGCTTGGACCTTGTTTATTCCCCCTACCTGTTGCCCCCGGTGTGTGTGGCGGTTGCTGCTTCCTTGTGCCGGTCAGGCTCTGCTTTAGCGAGCCGTTGGTTTTCAGGGAAGGGGGGGGAATTCGTGGGGGACGGTCTTTCCGGTTCCCTTGTATGTTCTTGGAGTTGCTATGAACGGATCTGTCCTTTGGCTCTCACCTGTTGCGAACGGGTGCTTTTGCTCTGCATTTCCGCCTCGTCCGAGGTTCGACTCCTGCCCCGAGCCGCGTAATCGCCTGCCCACCTACCCCTCGGGCATTGGGGGAGGCAGCGGCGCTGTGTGGTTTGGTCCGGTCTGTTCGGCTCCGGCGCTGCGATTTTTGCGCCGGAGCGGCCATGGTGTGACGCTTGCTTCCCTGCGTCCAGTGACACGCTTTTGGATTGGGTGCGCTCCGGGGACGGCGGCGCTGCTTGGTGCGCGCTGTTGGTCCTCGCGGCTGTGGGCCGGCTCGCTGCCCGGGGGCGGGGCTTCGTTATGGCTTGTCACGTCGGGTGTTTCTCCCGCCTTCCTTTTCCTTTTTAAAAAGCCGGGGGTTTGTCATTTTCATTTCGTATCTCGCTGTGCCTGGTGGTGTTTTTCCCTTGCTGGTGTGCTGGGATTCTTGCTCCTCCTTCAGGATGGCCGATGGGGATGTCCCTGTTGGGGATGTCCTGTCCTCCCAGGCTCCTCCGGAGGCGATTACCCTGCAGTCCATTCAGGACATGATACAGACCGCTGTTTCGGCAGCTTTTGCGCAGCGCTCGTTGCCTGGTCCCTCCTCCCCAAAACGTCCTCGCTTGGATCCTTCCTTGGTCTCTGACGCTGAGGGGGAGGAGGAGGATCTACGGGGGCGCTATGTGCAGGGTCAGGAGTTGCGGGAGGTTCTGCTTCACATCAAGCAGAACATGGCTTTTCCTGCTCCGGCCGCTTCGAACCTTTCTGAAGACTTCTTCTTGCAATATCAGCGTAAGGAGCCGGAATCGCTGCCTCTTCATTCCTCCGTCCAAAAGGTGTTGGAGGGGGAGTGGTTGGAGATCAACAAGCAGGCCTTCCCACGATACCTGGCGAAGCGCTATGCCATCCAGGACTTTGCCAAGGATTATCCTTCTTCTGTCAAGGTTGACTCTCTGTTGGCGGGGCTGGCCTCGCAGGGTTCCATCATTTCCGAGGACGCCTCACCCTCGGACCCTGTTGACAGGCGGGTGGAGGCTGCGGCCAAATGGGCTTACTCGGCGGCCAATTTCTCCATCCGCGCCTCTGCCTACTTGTCCTACACCGTACAGTCCTTGTTGAAGGATTTCCAGTCCTTGGCGGAGTTGCTGGATCAGGGGGTGGATGTGGCTCCTACCCTGGCGCTTATGGAGCAGCAAACCTGGCTCCTGTCGGACATTTCCTTTGACACCTTGGGGGCTTCTGCTGCAGCTGGGGGTGCTGCCATTCAGGCCAGGCGGCAGATTTGGTTGCGCAATTGGAAGGCGGAGGCTGCCCAAAAGGCCTTATTGATGAGGATTCCCTTCTCCGGCCCGAAGCTCTTCGGTGCTCCACTAGAGGAGATGGTCAAGAAGTCAGCTGAGGACAGGAAACTGCTGGCTCCTCTTCGTTCTTCCAGGGCCCGCTTTCCGGGTCCCAAGAGGGCGTTCTCCGCCTCTTCCACGCCCAGGGGGGGTGCGCCCTTTCGAGGTCGGGGTCGCGGCCGGGGCGCCCCCTTCTTCTCCAAGTCCCGGTCTCAGCCTGCTGCTTCCACCTCCACTCCCAAGTGCTGACTATCTTCTGGCTCCGCCGGGAGACCCTCCGGTGGGCGGCCGTCTTCGCCACTTTCTTCCGGCTTGGGAGTCCTCTGTCTCGGACCTTTGGGTTGTTCGGATCGTGAGGGAGGGTCTCACCATCTCCTTCAGTTCCCCTCCTTCGGGCGCCTTCGGCACTACCCCTCTGCCTTCATCTCCGGTCAAGAGGGCGGCCTTGCTCGCTGGCATCCAGGACCTGCTCGTGAAGGGGGCCATCCGGCCTGTTCCTCCGTCTCAGTGGGGCCTCGGCGTTTACTCCATTCTGTTCCTGGTAAGGAAGGTGTCTGGGGATTTTCGGCCGGTTTTGGAATGGAAGCAGGTGAATACTTTCATTTCGCACACTAAGTTTAAAATGCTTTCTCTGCAGGAGATTGTGCCGCTGCTGGTCCAGGGGGAGGTGGTGGCTTCCCTGGATCTTTTGTATGCCTACCTCCATGTGCCGGTCCACCTGTCTTCTCAGCCCTTCCTCCGGTTCTGTGTGGGTTCCTGCCACTTCCAATTCCAGGTACTCCCTTTTGGTTTGTCTTCTGCCCCGAGGGTGTTCACCAAGGTCCTGGCGCCCTTGGTGGGCGTTCTTCACCGGGAGGGGATCAGGGTCTTTCCCTACCTGGATGACTGGCTAATCTCTGCTTCTTTTTTTTCGAAGGGGAGGCTTCACGTCCGGAGGGTCTGCGAGGTCCTGTCGGCCCACTGATTCCTGATCAATCTCCGGAAATCCCACCTCGAACCTACACAGGACTTGATCTTCATTGGGGGCCGGTTGGACATGCTTCTGGGCAAGGTGTTCTTGCCGCTGGCTCGCCGCAGTGTCTTGTGGCGGGATCTGGGGACTCTTCTGGGGAGGGATTGTGCTCCTGTGAGTCTGTGGTTGCGGGTTCAGGGGTTGATGTCTGCTACCATCAATGTCCTCCCCTGGGCTCGCCTTCACCTGTACCCCTTGGTGAATCACCTCCTTTCTCATTGGGACCCTCGCTCCGAGAACTACGAGGCTCTGGTTCCGGTGTCTGTCCAGATTCGGTCCGACCTGGGCTGGTGGCTTGTGGCGTCCCATCTGTCGGAGGGTCTTCCCTTCCTGGTCTCCCCGTCCCGGGTTGTCACGACCGATGCCAGCCACCTGGGCTGGGGGGTGACCTTGGGGTCCCGGTCGGTTCAGGGTCAGTGGGGTCCTCTTCTGTCCCGCTGCTCCTCCAACTACCGCGAGTTGATGGCGGTTCGGCTGGCTTGCCGGGACTTTGCTCCCTTCCTCCAGGGTCATCATGTTTTGGTGCGGACCGACAACCAGGTGGTCCGGTGTTACATCAACCACCAGGGGGGTTGCCGGGTGCGCTCCCTTTGGTTGCTGTCCCGGGAACTGTTGTCCTGGGCGGAGGGTGCGGTCTTGTCGATCAAGGCCGTCTATCTCCCGGGGTTGGAGAATGTGGTGGCGGACCATCTCAGTCGGGTGTTCACGCCTTTGAGTGCCCTCTCCCTGTCGCCGTCGGTCTTTCGCCTCCTGGTGGGCCTGTTTGGCCTCCCTCGGGTGGACTTGTTCGCGGAGTCGGGGAATGCCCTCCTGCCCTGCTTTTGCGCTCTCCATCCGTGTCCGGGGGTATGGAGGGTGGATGCTCTGTCCTTCCCGTGGCCTCGGGGTCTTCTTTATGCCTTCCCTCCGTTCCCTTTGATTCCTCGGGTCCTTTGCAAGATCTGTTTGGACCATGCTCTGGTGCTCTTGGTAGTTCCCGGTTGGGTTCGCCGCTCCTGGTATCCTCTCCTGGGCGAGCTGGCGGTTCGGGCTTGCTGGCCGATTCCGGATCGCCCGTTCCCCTTGCGGGGCCCTCCTCTGCCCAGGGAGGTGTTGCGCCGGCTCCATCTGCAGGCTTGGCTGTTGAGAGGGTGACCTTGTTGGCCCAGGGGTGCTCCCCGGGGGTGGTTGCTTTCTTGCAGGGGTCCAGGCGGTCTTCGACCTTGTTGTCCTATTCCTGGCACTGGTCCTCTTTTTCCCGTTGGTGCGGGTTGCTGGGTTCCGACCCGGTGTCGGTTGATCCCATGAGGGTTCTGGATTTCTTGGTGGAGGGTTTTTCACTGGGGTTGGCTACCTCCACTCTTAGGGCTCAGTGGGCTGCGTTGCGAGTCTTCCGCAGTCCGGATCTGGACCTCCAGGATTCCTTGGTGGCCCGCTTGCTGCTCAGCTTTTCTCTGCGGCGGCCTGTGGCTGTTTGCCTTTCTCCTCCCTGGGACCTTCCCTTGGTCCTGCGGGCTCTGCAAGGTCCTCCGTTTGAGCCGCTGCTGTCGGTGGACCCGAAATTCCTCACCTTCAAGGTGGTTTTCTTGGTCGCTATTGTGTCGGCTGGCCGCATGGGCGAGCTGGGGTCCTTTCTTCGGTCTCCCTCCTTCTTGAGGATCCTGCCGGACCGGCTGGTCCTGCGCCATGATCCCCGGTTTCTGCCAAAGATTCCTTCCTTGGCTAATCGCTCTCGTGAGGTTTCCTTGCCTTCCTTCTCCCCCTCGGTGGGCGTTCCCCTGTCCTTGTTGGATGTCCCTCGGGCGGTGGAGATCTACTTGGATCGCACCGCCTCCGTTTGTCAGTGTGTTAGCTTGTTTGTGACCTTTGGCCCGGTTCGGTCGGGGCACAAGCCTTCTGTTTCCACGCTCAGTCGCTGGCTGAAGCAGGCTATCGTGCTGGCTTACGGGGCCCAGGGGTCTGACCCCCCGGGGTCTGTCCAGGGGCGGTCCACCTGGGGTGTCTCGGTGTCTTGGGCCTCGTTCAAGGGTGTGTCCACTGAGGAGATTTGCCGGGCGGCCACGTGGTCCTCTCCCCACATGTTCATGGAGCATTACCGGGTGGTCCTGGGGGGCTCGGTTCCTGGGGATTTTGCGGGGGCGGTCCTGAGTGCGGGTTCTGCCGCTCCTTGATTTGTCCTTTTTTTATTGGTGGTTTTCATTACACGTTGTATTAAAGTTGTTTTGTTACCCATTCATCGCCTTGGTGGTGTTTTGTGTCCACCATGAAGCCGTTTGGCTTGGGTATGTGCTCACTTCGTTAGTCATGTGGTGAGGATGACTAACGAGGAGGTAATGCCCCGCTTACTTACCGGTAATCTTCATTACTCCGAGTTAGTCTTCCTCGCCACATGAGTTCCCGTCCCTCCCTCCCTGTCTGGCTATCGGCTTCATGTTTTGCTTGGTAGTTTCAGGCTTTGGGGTTGGGCCGGCCCTTCTCTTATAGTGTCATGGGGTAGGGGTCGGCCATATTGGGAAGGGATGGGAGGCATGGGAGGCTAACTTTTGCTTTGGAGGGTTCTGTGGTGGAGCTGAAGCTCACTTCGTTAGTCATGTGGCGAGGAAGACTAACTCGGAGTAATGAAGATTACCGGTAAGTAATCGGGGCATTACTATCTATTCGGCGCCAAAATAATATATCCAATGTTGCGAGATGAAGTGAGCAGGCTATGGCGTCAGTCTAGAATACTCATACCCGTATTATATGTTTGTTGCTTATTTCTGTGTAACTTGCATATGATATTATGAATTGAACACTTTGGGTGTGTCTTTTGTCTGTGGTACATAGCTTTTTGTCATGTTTATACTTTGTCCACTAATTATTGTTCTAATCCGTACTATGTTTGTTTTGGACATACTCATGTCTGTTTTACTTAGTCTTCTCAGTCTGTTTTACTTAGTCTTCTCAGTTTCAGATGTTAAGACTATTATATCTGTAGATGTCACCATTTGTACTCCATGGCGGCTGTCTTTAGAAATTACATGTATTTAGATGTTCACCGGTCTATTTATTACTCTGAATCAGATCTTGTGGCAATGAGAATAAATACGTAATCCGGAACTAGTTCAAGATGGAGGGCATTTCGTCAGATTACGCTTTAGCTTATTCACGTCATCCCCCATTACCGGAAATTCTATTTGGATGCCGAAGACATATATATATGGGCGTCCAGCACTCATATGTTACCGCTCCTACACGACGGTACTTGCATCTGTACAGACCACTCTACTAAAGGAACTGGACTTACGCTATCTCAAGTAAGGTGTATGATTGGTGATATTTGGACTTTCTGGGCTCAGGAGTGGGTATCTAGAAGCCGGTTAACGGTGCAAGATTTTCGATTGTTACCTGTGTAGTATGCATACCTAATTATGGCCCTGTGATTTCAGTGGCTTTATTGTTGTTTGCACTAATTTCTTAAGATCATTGCCTCTGTGTATATCCTCTGCATGGGTGATTGACAATTATTGATGTATACGTTCTTGTGGTCCGTTGTTCACAGTATTTTAGATATGCTTTTAAACTTTTCGAAATCATATGCTCTCATTTGGGCTGGTATCCTCCGGAATATTTTTTTAGAATACTTCTTGTTTATGTAGGACTGGGTGGCGTTTGGCTTTCAACAAATAAACAATACATTTTGTTAGCTTGATTATTACATCTAGCAGGTGTGTGTTCGACACCTACACATAATGTGTCTCTTATTCGACTCTATTTTTTCTCTTTATTACGACAATATAGATTGAACTGATCAGAAAATAATTTTCCTTTGGAAACTCATCATTCTTACGATTGTGTACATACGTCGCTCCACTGGCCTTACGCTACCATTCGGTAAGGTTAGCAGATACTGATGCTTAATGTGCTCTTCAATACATCTTTGTAACTTTATACTTGTTTCTCCCATATATATTAAAATTATTATTTTTCTAATCTCATTATAGATTATTCTGGCAAGAATTTTTTAATACAGAAATTTCTCTATGACTACTTTTTTACGTTCTTGTATAGATGACACGCTACTAATTGACAAGGTCAGTGTGTTTGGTTTGACTTGACATCAGTACCTTTTAACTAAGCCATTGCAAATCTAACTTTGGGTTTTACTCATGTTAACCCTTATTATTTTCAGACTCTATTCAACAAGGACACGCGTTGGTGTTGTGACAGTTTTTCATGCGTCATTTAGTTTGATATCTTGGTAAGCGCCAGTTATAAATCTGAATATCTTTTTCTTTCAGTTTCACATCTAGGAATCATTCTCAACATTTCACTGGTTTCCCCAAATTTTTGTAAGACACACATTGGTTATATGTTATTTCGGGCTTCAGTGCTAGGAAGACTTCAATTCTTTCTCACTTTCTCACTTTCATTCAATCTTAGGTCTTTGGCTTGACAGACATCTAGGTTATGGTGTGTTGTCCTTCTCTGTTTTTTCATAAACTCAATCTCTTGTTCATTCTTCTATTTCTTCTTTTTACTTTTATTATTATGCTTTGGAAATAAATTATTTCATTATATAAAGTTCTGTAATGTTTCTTTGTATGATCTCCAACAGCCTTGAAGAAGCCCATGTTTGGGCGAAACGCGTTGGCTGTGAATGTGACAGTATCAAACTATGGAATAAAGAAAATTTGAAATTTTACAAGTTCTGTGTGGACTCTACAACCTTCTTCGTACTACATTGTCTTAGTTAAATCTGTTTTGTGTTGCCTCTCATACTTTTGTGCATATATTTATCCTTTATGGTCTTTTAAGCAGCTGGCCATTTGAGGTGGGCAATACTCTCACTACTGAAAAGTGACATGTCCAGGCAGTGCATACGTGCTTAACCTAGCTGCTTTTTCTGTAAACTGTTAATTTTCCAAGCGTGTTTTGCACGCTGGACGCACTATTATTGACTAAAAATGAGTTTTGATGACAATAGAGAAGAATTAGCGAAGGACCTGTTCAAACAAAACAAAGATATTGTACCAGTAGTTTCTGATGGGAGCAATCCTACGGAGGGTCTGAAATCCAAAATTTCAGAGATTAGAAAGACTTAAAAAAAACGAACTATCCAAATGGTGGGATGTAGTCACCCTCAAAAGATATCTTGAGAATAAGAAGGTACCAAGGGGCCTTAGGATTTTGACATTCCCTAGCTTTGACGACCTTGATCCGGACTTACTCCTTAACTGGGAGGACAATCTGCATAACTCATCATTTAATATGATGAGAATACTTATAACCCATGCAGAAAGAAAATGTACTAAACTACAGGCTGAAATTAAGACCCTAGAGGATGACATCAAACAACTAAACTTAACTGAGGCTACTGCTAACAACTATGTGATCTTAAAAGAACAAATCAATTTACATCAGAATGCAGTAAAGAGTAGAAAATTACATAAGATCATACGAGATGACCGCGACTATGATAATGGTCGTGTATTCAATTTTGCTGCCAAGTTTGATAATATACAGATACCAAAGTCCAACATTTTGGTTATACACAGTACTGGCAGTATTTCTAGCATTAGCTCTGGTGCTTCTTCTATAGAGGAGACTAATAAGGAAGGGCCTACTGAGACTGGAGCGCAGGGACTCAGTTCATCGACTTTTTTAGACGAGGTCTTGCGCTTCAGAATTGGGAACAAAAGTCAAAAGAAAAACCAGGAGAGGAGGGAGGAGGAAAAATGCAAGGAAAGGACAGGGTTCTGACACGTTATCAAAAGAGCCAGATAGAGAAACGCTGATTTATGACATAAATGTGTCTGCGAATTGTATGAATACAGCTTCTGTCTCGGAGAATTTGGTGATAAATTTGTCTAACTATCAATTGTCAATGCATGAAATGAATGTGCTGAATAAAGGATTAGGATACTGCCCTGTTTCCAAGGGTTTTTTCTCAGACTTACATATTGATCTGTATAAATTTGTACGGAATGCCAAACTTAAATGTCATTACTCTATGAATAATTACGAATCTCATTTCATAGATGGGCCTACAATACATGTAAAAAGTTTGAACGGGGTATTCAAAATTAGGAAGAAATGGCGCTCTGCAGGTAAACGTGGGTAATGTGAACTTCAATGTCTGTTATGGTGCAAAACAGGGAGGGGAGACCCCTGAAACCCCTCAAATAGTGTAGGAAAAAAAAAATACAACCAAGCAATAAGAGCAATCCTGTGCACACATACAATTGATTAAATCAAAATTGACATGAGTAAGTAGAACTTGACAAAAGAAACATCCGCATATGTGCTAGTGATTCTGTTTAATAGGCGTAGCCAGCCGACACGTGTTTCGTCATGGGACGAGTAGACCACGACTCTTCAGGGCTGGAAAGAATACAAAAACATTACATGCTAAGACATATGCCATAAGGCAAACGTTTGCAAAATGTGACATAGTCCAAACGTAGAATACCACGCCAATGTGGAGCTAAAACAAGAGAAGAACACCACTACTTCAAGAAGGTACTGAAGTGCTGATAAAACAAAGGTATAGAGTAAGCCTGCACCACCAATCGGTGAAACGACACAAAGAAAGGGAAGAAAGGAAAAAAGAACAAAATTATCCCCAATGCACCAAAATCGACTGAAAGGTACAAAGGCTAGAATCTCTGTGAGTGCAGAAAAAACATCCATACCTGAAGCTAATGCCAAACGGACAGTGGATACTGAAACAAAAAACAATACGAAAAAATAATAAAACGACTGTGTGTTCAAAGAAGCGAAAACGGTAATCCCAAAAGAAAGTCTAAAACACAGTAAACGAGAAAATCTTACCCCTCAACCGATGATAATTCCAACCCGGCTGGGTGACGCAAAAGTGTAAACGGTGGGTCAGTAAAGCTGGGCAAATTGGTATAATCTCTGTGCAGAAGAAAATAGCACCCCCGATATGAGTGGCCAAAAAATCATATGTGATACCTAGGTAAGACTAATAGTACATGAATAATTCGTACCTCCAAAAATTCAGCCAAAGTAGTCATAAATAGCTTCCAGCCGCCAGTCACGTATAAATCAGTGGCAAAGACAACGCATTCTTAAATAATGGTTCCAGCCCGTGAGTGTCGGGCAAAAGTTTCAGCTAGAAAAAGTCTATGCGAAAAAGTGTCTGAAATAAAATCAAATGCAGGAGCCAAAGTCAGGTCACGATAATGCCTCCCACAATGCTTGTTCAAAGAAAGACAAAGGTACCATGTCAGTATCAATGTCGGTATCAGAGGAAACAATCAAAGATAGAAATTTATTCGGTACTTACATGTTGAAAGGTGTATCAAAACATCCTGGCGGCATCCATTCCGTGTGCGAGTGAATCCGAGACCCGTAACCCAGAAGTGCTTAAATATCAGGACAAAGCCCAAACACTAGAACGTTACCATACGTATATTAAGTAACACCGGAAGAGGACGGACCGTAGTATGCTGTAAACGATCGTGACCGAAGTGCCGGAAATAAAGAATATTGAATCTACTCCTAATGTACGTGCATCAAGGTGACTCCCACAAAAGATACACATCCAAGGCACCACGTACAATGTGTCGCAAGGTGCTATTTAACCGCCGTATGTCAAACAGTGAAAAGAAAAAAATCACAATATAAAACAGCCGCAAAACACAAGTGGTGCAAAGAAATCCCATAAAAGAGACAAGGCTCCCTAACCTTAATATTAGTCGCTAATGATTAACAAGGGAAAGGAAAAACACGGAGCATACGGTGTTTGACAATATATTATTATTAAGCTCATCCAAAAAGTGTCAATCACAACCTGGAGCCAATCAAGTCATCGATATAGAATATCTGCTTCAATCCCCTCAATAGAGGATAGAAAAGAGGGAGGTTAAAGAGAGAGGCAGGAGAAAGAGAGAAGGAGGCAGGACAGTGAGAGCCAGAGGCATCCCCGTACAGCATTAGTGAAACAGAAAACAAGCCAAAATGTGTCGCTGTGTGTATATCCAAGGCTATCACAAAGGTCAGCTAAACACACGTAGTGTGTGACATAGGGCGCGTTAAATCATACGTAACTGGACAACCAGTTATCAAACATAACACCAGTCTATGAAGAAACATGAGCACAGTATGAAATTATACAGGATAAAACACAAGTGCTGAACTATTGGCACTACAAATGGTTCGAAAACATGAAAGGGTATGTACTGAAGCACAAAGCACTTAGAACGTCATCGTGTTGAGTTACATAGAGTAAAGTAGAAAACTCAATCAAGAAGATGTGTCAGAATTATGAGAGTACATAAATTACAGCCACACTTACAAAAACTCATGGGCAATAGGCAGGTGGGAAAAAGGCAAGTATATGAAAGTAGAGGGCAATGGAGCAACACACAGTAATGCAAACTGGCAAAAGTAGCATAAGAGCAACATCACATCAGTTAAGTCACAGTGGAGAGCCAGGTACCAAGTTAATGGAGCGGCTAGAGAGCTGAAACAAAAACATTATGTGCATGTTTGTCTCAACCCAAAAAATATTGCATTTCTGAGTCATAATTGAGCCCGTGCTCAACCGTCTGGAGGCGCATCTCCACATAGCCTCACACTGTCTTAAGCGAAGTTCTCTATTACCGCCTCGCACCCCTACATCAATAGTTTCTATCCCAAAGAATTGAAAACCTTTCCGGCTATTCTGTGTAGAGCAGCTAGCAGTGTGTAGAGCTACTGGGTATCTTGCATCGCCCTGGTGAATTGCCCTGGTGTGTTCACCAATTCTTTCCTTAAGCGCCCTGATGGTGCTACCCACATATTGTTTCCCGCAATTGCACTCTATGATATAGACTACGAATTTGGTAGTGCAGTTGATGTTGGATTTGATAGTGTATATGTTGCCATTATGTCCAGCAAACGAAAGAGTCTTATGTTTCGCCCATCTGCACACTCCGCAGCAGCCGCATTTGTGGAAGCCCAATGTCAGAGGTGTAAACCAGGACTGTTTCTTTTGAACCCTTGGTACAGTAGGACTAAGTCTACTACGTAGATTGTAGCCTCGTCTGTACGTAATCTGGGGGTAACTGGTAAGGAATTCTCAAAGAGAGGTGTCTGTTTGGAGAATGCCCCAATGTTTGTTGAAGCTTTTCCTCATGATGTGACTTAAAGCATTGTACTCCGTTATCATACGTATGTTGCGCTCTGTAGTCGCCTTATTGATGGTTTTAGGTAGTAGGGTATTAGTGCGTTTCACCCTGGCTATTCTGTTTTCCGATTTTTTAAGAATTGAAGGAGAATAGCCCCGTTTCTGAAATCTCTGTTTCATATCTTTAATGCAATCTGCAAATTCCAAATCATCACTACAGTTGCGTCTGGCTCTTACAAATTCTCCATAGGGAATTGCGTTCACCTGGTGAAATGGGTAGTTACTGTGTGCATGTAATAAAGAATTGCATGAGGTGCCCTTGCGGAATAACTGACTGTTTAATTTGTCATCCTTTACGAAAAGTTCTACATCAAGGAATGTTACACTAGTAGTGCTATAATCCATGGTGAATTGTATTCCAAAACTGTTGGTGTTGAGATAGGAGCAGAACCTCAACAGCTCATTCTCACTACCGGACCACACTAAGAGACAATCATCTATATAGCGGCCCCAAAAGATGATGGAATTGCTCCATTCTGTTCCATTAGGGCCCCAAATCCATTCCTTTTCCAAACAGCCCATAAATAGATTCGCAAACGATGGTGAAAAACGTGAGCCCATTGCTACTCCTTTCACCTGTTTGTACTATGTGTTCTCAAATAGAAAGAAATTGTTATGAAGTATGAGCTGCATCATGGTAATTAGCATGTTGTTGTGTACCCAGAGTGTTGCTGGCCTATTTTCAAGAGTTTTAGTGACTGCTCTGAGACCTATTTCAGGATCAATACTGGTGTACAATGACACTACGTCCAAGGTGGCCAAAATCATGCCAGGTTGCCACTGAAAATCAGACAAAATGCTTTAAATGTGTTTAGTATCTTGTATGTAAGATGCAAGATTCCGTACCAACGGGCCCAAAAATAAGTCGACATACTCCGATAGTCTCTCTGTAGGTCCTCCTATGCCAGAGACAATGGGTCTTCCAGGAGGAAATGGAAGATGTTTGTGTATTTTTGGCAATGTGTATAATACAGGAAAAGTGGGTCTAAAGACCTTCAGATAGGCCACCTCATTTGCATCTAGCAGGCCTGCAGCATGCCACTCTGAGAGGTGTTTGTTAATCAATGTACTCAAAGGTCCCATAGGATTATGAGTGACAGTATGATAACATAAGTGATCACTAAGCTGTAATAGGATCTCATTGTTATAGTCGACCCGGTTCATGATAACAACATTCCCACCCATATCCGCCTCCCTGATAAGGATGTCTTCGTTGTCCACAAGTTCTTTTAATGCCTGACGTTCACCTGATGTTAGGTTATCATTGAAAACACCCTTGTTCCTATTCCTTTTTGATTCATGCAAGTTTAGATCCTCTAACACCCTTTTGTAAAAGATATCAATCACATTCCCCCCTGAAAGTGTGGGTACCCATTTGGACTTGTTTTTTAGACCACTACCAGGAGTACTGGAAATATCTATATTGAGCTCATCAAGCAGTTGGACCATGGTGTAAGGAGACTCTTCTATGTCTGTCAGAGACAGGAGCAATTTAGTAGCCTGTATATCACAAATAGTGGGAACACCAAAAACATCTTCACAATAATTTGTAGTGACTCTTTTATTAGCTTTAGGATTATCTGAAAAAAAAAATTCAATTTCAAAGCTCTAACAAATTTAAACAAATCTATTTTGAGTCTACAAAAATCACCAGAGACCGTGGGATTGAAATTAAGGCCCTTGCTAAGCAATGAGTTCATGTCCGCAGTGAGTGTCATGGATGATAATTTGACAACCTGAACATCAGAGAAAGAATCTATAGTGGGCTCCGCTCGTTGCCCGAACGTAGTTTTCTCCTGTATTCTCCCTTTTCCGCCTCTCCTCCCTCTACGTGTTTTGTGACCTGTGTGGTGCGTGTGTTTGAGGCTCTGTTTCCTCTCCGAATGGTCCTTACTTCCCTTAAAAAAGATGATTCATGCCTCTTGGTGTTAGGATCAGTGTCATGCTCACTATCACTAGATACTGGGATACTTAAAGAAGTGGAGCTAGAAGCTGGAGAGATGATGTCAGTTCTGACTGTTTTGTCTGGCAAAGTGCTGGTAGGAAACAGTGTGTCATATTTGCGAGCATAAGTAAAAATTTTGCCCATTTTGTAATCCAATTTGTCCCGTTTGAGCTGTCTCGCTTTCCTATCTTTGATCTCATTCTGGTGTATTACTAGTATATCCTTCAGGGTTGCATAGTTTTTCTCAGTAGCTTCCTTACGGTTAAGATTTTTAATTTCACCTTCTAAAGCAGCTATATCAGTTTGTAGTTTACTGACTTTCCTCTCAGCACTTTCTATAAGGATTTGCATTAGAGTTTTGGATTTGTGGTTAAGCGCCTCTTCCCATTAAGCCAACAGGTCCTCGTCTAGCTCATCGTAGGTGGGGAATATCTGTGATCTTAAACCTCTAGGTACCCTAAAGAGTCTGAGGTACTGTCTAAGAGTAGCTCCATCCCACCATCTTGCATTTTCTAATTTCTTAAGTCTTTCCAACTTAATGAACTTGTCCCTCAGACCCTCCTGATGTGTAGTGGTGTTACTGGTGGAAGGTGTATTAGTGTTAGTACCTTTGGCCAAATTGCCAAAGAGTTCTTCAGCTTCTTTGTCGCGTTCCATACTGAGATGGATCAAATGCAAGGAACCCCTGGTTAAAGTGTAATGGATTCACGTTGCGGCTGCCCTTCCTAAATGACAACAATGTAAAAAGTTTGAACGGGGTATTCAAAATTAGGAAGAAATGGCGCTCTGCAGGTAAACGTGGGTAATGTGAACTTCAATGTCTGTTATGGTGCAAAACAGGGAGGGGAGACCCCTGAAACCCCTCAAATAGTGTAGGAAAAAAAAACCTACAACCAAGCAATAAGAGCAATCCTGTGCACACATACAATTGATTAAATCAAAATTGACATGAGTAAGTACAACTTGACAAAAGAAACATCCACATATGTGATAGTGATTCTGTTTAATAGGCGTAGCCAGCAGACACGTGTTTCGTCATGGGACGAGTAGACCACGACTCTTCAGGGCTGGAAAGAATACAAAAACATTACATGCTAAGACATATGCCATAAGGCAAACGTTTGCAAAATGTGACATAATCCAAACGTAGAATACCACGCCAATGTGGAGCTAAAAAAGAGAAGAACACCACTACTTCAAAAAGGTACTGAAGTGCTGATAAAACAAAGGTATAGAGTAAGCCTGCACCACCAATCGGTGAAACGACACAAAGAAAGGGAAGAAAGGAAAAAAGAACAAAATTATCCCCAATGCACCAAAATCGACTGAAAGGTACAAAGGCTAGAATCTCTGTGAGTGCAGAAAAAACATCCATACCTGAAGCTAATGCCAAACGGACAGTGGATACTGAAACAAAAAACAATACGAAAAAATAATAAAACGACTGTGTGTTCAAAGAAGCGAAAACAGTAATCCCAAAAGAAAGTCTAAAACACAGTAAACGAGAAAATCTTACCCGTCAACCGGTGATAATTCCAACCCGGCTGGGTGACGCAAAAGTGTAAACGGTGGGTCAGTAAAGCTGGGCAAATCGGTATAATCTCTGTGCAGAAGAAAATAGCACCCCCGATATGAGTGGCCAAAAAATCATATGTGATACGTAGGTAAGACTAATAGTACATGAATAATTCGTACCTCCAAAAATTCAGCCAAAGTAGTCATAAATAGCTTCCAGCCGCCAGTCACGTATAAATCAGTGGCAAAGACAACGTATTCTTAAATAATGGTTCCAGCCCGTGAGTATCGGGCAAAAGTTTCAGCTAGAAAAAGTCTATGCGAAAAAGTGTCTGAAATAAAATCAAATGCAGGAGCCAAAGTCAGGTCACGATAATGCCTCCCACAATGCTTGTTCAAAGAAAGACAAAGGTACCATGTCAGTATCAATGTCGGTATCAGAGGAAACAATCAAAATTAGAAATTTATTCGGTACTTACATGTTGAAAGGTGTATCAAAACATCCAGGCGGCATCCATTCCGTGTGCGAGTGAATCCGAGACCCGTAACCCGGAAGTGCTTAAATATCAGGACAAAGCCCAAACACTAGAACGTTACCATACGTATATTAAGTAACACCGGAAGAGGACGGACCGTAGTATGCTGTAAACGATCGTGACCGAAGTGCCGGAAATAAAGAATATTGAATCTACTCCTAATGTACGTGCATCAAGGTGACTCCCACAAAAGATACACATCCAAGGCACCACGCACAATGTGTCGCAAGCTGCTATTTAACCGCCGTATGTCAAACAGTGAAAAGAAAAAAATCACAATATAAAACAGCCGCAAAACACAAGTGGTGCAAAGTAATCCCCTAAAAGAGACAAGGCTCCCTAACCTTAATATGGCATATGTCTTAGCATGTAATGTTTTTGTATTCTTTCCAGCCCTGAAGAGTCGTGGTCTACTCGTCCCATGACGAAACACGTGTCGGCTGGCTACGCCTATTAAACAGAATCACTAGCACATATGCGGATGTTTCTTTTGTCAAGTTGTACTTACTCATGTCAATTTTGATTTAATCAATTGTATGTGTGCACAGGATTGCTCTTAGGGCCTACAATACATACAGATATCACTGTGTCTCATGTCAAAAATGTTACTACTCTATTATCAATTGATGAGGAGAATGACTCTTCAATTGATAATATTCTTTCAGATCTCAACATTAGACAGGACTATTCATGTGACAGTGGTCTACACACTCGCAGTAAGTTTACCCCACAAGGCACACATCTTTACAGTATAGATGCTTTTTATGAAGTAGTATCTCGGGACTTGTACAATCTAGAAGACAGATTACACACACGTGCAAAAAGATACACAAATGACAATGTGACTAAGGAAGAAAGAACAGCTTTACATAACCTCAGCACAAATGACTCAATTATCATCTGAGAGGCTGATAAAGGGGGAAATATAGTGATCATGAATAGAGAGGATTATGAGGGTGAAGTACTCAGGCAACTTCATGACACTACCAACTACACTATTCTATTATCCAACCCCTGTCCTCTAGCCACTAGTGTAATTAATGACCATCTTTCACACTGGGAGGAGATTGGCCTTCTCTCCGAGACTGAGTATAAATTTCTTACCATTCAGAATCCTAGATTTCCTTGCATATACCTACTACCTAAAGTGCACAAAAACCAACCCTTCCCTCCTGGTCGCCCCATAATCTCGGGCATTGGCTCCATGACAGAAGCTTTAGCCAAATTTGTCGATACTTTCTTACAGCCTCTAGTTACCAACTTACCCTCATACATTAAGGATAGCACAGATATTCTCAATAAATAGGAGGATCTAGAATGGGAGGATGGCATGTGGTTTGCCACATTGGATGTGACATCATTGTATACGTGCATTAGAATGGAGCTGGGCATAATGGCTGTTGACTTCTTTCTGGGCAAAAGACTTGCTACACTAATGAAACATAACATCATGCTTTTGTCTATGATTAATTTGATTCTTGATAACAACTTTTTTCTCTTTAACCAAACTTGGTACAAACAAGATCAAGGTACCGCAATGGGTCCCAAATTTGCGCCTTCATATGCGAATTTGTTTATGGGGTGGGTGGAACACGTACACGCCTGGTCATGCACGGCATCTAATTGGACTGGACATATTCAGTTCTGGGGTCGTTATATCGATGATATTATCATCATATGGACGGGCACTGAACTAGAATTTAAAGAGTATTTTAATTTTTTGAATCAGAATACATTCAATGTTGCCTTCACTATGGAGTTGTCTCAGACCTCCATTTATTTCTTGGATCTTGAACTTTATGTTCATGGTAAAAGAATACATAGTACACTCCACAGGAAGGACACAGCAGTCAACAGCATTTTACACTATACTAGTGCTCACCCGGCATCTACAAAGAACTCTATACCATATGGAGAAATGGTTCGGATTAGAAGGAATTGTAGTGAAGAAAAAAAATTTGAGAACCAAACCACACTGGCTATGAATAGACTAGACAAGAGAGGATATCAGCAAAACACCTTACAACTGGCTAAAGGTAGGGCCATGAAGCTCAAAAGAGAGGATCTACTTAAGAACACCAATAGATCTGTTCACAGACAAAAAGAGAGACTTGCTTTTATCACGACTCATTCTACCCTGAATCATGAGGTATTCAAGATCCTAGACAGACATTGGTCCATTCTCAAGGGAGCACCTGGTGTCAACAGCATTATTACATTGAAACCATCTTTGACCTTCAGAAAAAGTAGAACAATCAGAGACGATCTTTGCCCTAGGTACACGTTATCTCAACCACCTAAGCCTGGTTGGTTACAAAAACCGTTAGGGTTTTATACCTGCAGTTCTTGCAATATTTGCCCTTTGGGATGTAACAAGACCTTAACTTTCAGTTACAACTCTGACAAAGTACATAAAATCTATCATTTTATCAATTGCCTCACCAGTTTTGTGGTCTATGTCTTGATTTGTGGATGTAACAAAATCTATGTTGGCAGCACTGTTAGACCTTTAAAAATTCGCATACAGGAACATCGCAGAGCTGCCCTACATGGTGATACTACATATGCGCTAGTGACACACAACTGTGTTGAAGGTGTAGATAGATCCAGATTTCGTTTTCATGGCATTGATGTAGCTATGCCCGCCAGAAGGGGTGGGGATAGAGAACTCAGATTGAGACAATTGGAGGCGAGATGGATTTGTACTCTACGGTCAGTCACACAGGGTTTCAATAGTGATAATGAAATGCATTATTTCCTCTAAAACACTGAATGTATCTGGCAGAATGCAATATTTGCTTTCATTATCTATTGGATGACTTCCTTATCAGTTAAAAAACTGTGTTTCAATGTATTAACTGTTTTTGTATACCTTTCAGTCTAGAATACTAATACCCGTATTACATGTTTGTTGCTTATTTCTGTGTAACTTGCATATGATAATATGAATTGAACACTTTGGGTGTGTCTTTTGTCTGTGGTACATAGCTTTTTGTCATGTTTATACTGTGTCCGCTAATTATTGTTCTAATCCGTTCTATTGAACCGTATACTATGTTTGTTTTGGACATACTCATGTCTGTTTTACTTAGTCTTCTCAGTCTGTTTTACTTAGTCTTCTCAGTTTCAGATGTTAAGACTATTATATCTGTAGATGTCACCATTTGTTCACCGGTCTATTTATTACTCTGAATCAGATCTTGTGGCAATGACCTCCTTAATTGAGCAACCATACACTGTCAGATGCTATTCATATTTTGGCACCTCACAGCACAGTGATGAGTTTGAGCCAAACCTTAACATGTCTCTGTCCCTATCCCATGTCTCTGGGACTAGGTATTTGGGTTTGTTTTTCCCATGCTGTTTCTCTATATGATCCTGTCTGTTTTCTGTCTTTCCATCTTTTGGATTGAGAACGGATCGTTGTTTTGGTCATCAACCTTTAAATGCTATCTTGTTTTGGAAAACGTTTCGGTGAATGTCTCCTTGATGTGCTTATACACGTTGTGTTTCATTTATGATTTCGGATTGATAATTAGTCGCTTACCCTGTGTTTGTGACGTTTAAGCTTAGTACGTCCACCCAGCCTACATAAAGTTTGGATATTTTTGACTGTATATTTAATTCATCTATGGATATAGGGCTTATCGTTGCCTTTGTTCGTCTACATGTTATTTGGCATTCTGCACCCTTCTCACTTTTGTGACCACCTTAAAATGGAGTACCGTTTTTCTTGAGTTCCGGTTTAATCCCACTCATGCAACTCCGGTCTCTAACCTTATCTTTTATCAATATCAAATGTAGAATTACACTGTCTTGGGATATATTTGGAATGTCTTTTACTATGTTGACAGTCCACTGTGTTTTCGGTCATGAACTGTTTTATGTGATTTATGAAAGTATAATAACTGTCCGTGAATTCGAAACCATTCCAATATGGAGGAATCTTTATTGGGTGACGTCATAGCCTGCTCACTTCATCTCGCAACATCGGATATATTATTTTGGCGCCGAATAGATAGTAATAGATATTTACTTAGGCGCCTTGCGTATTTGTACATTCTTTGAGCTATATGTTATTCCAGCTATACCAATGTATATCCGTACTGTCATAGGTCTTACTGAGAGAAAAACATTTAATCCGGAACTAGTCTAAAATGGAGGGCTTTTCGCTAGGGTACTCTTTAGCCTTTTCACGTCATCCCCCATTTCCGGAAATGTCTATTCTGACGCTATATCCCGCAACTCGGGAGATTTTACCTCGGCACAGAACGAAGATTAAGAGACATCTATTTGGGCGCTTTAGGTACCTGTATATTCTTAGAGTCATACGTTATGTGAGTAAGTTTTAATGCATATTCGTTCTGTCGTATGTCATTTTTAGAATAAATACGTAATCCGGAACTAGTTCAAGATGGAGGGCATTTCGTCAGATTACGCTTTAGCTTATTCACGTCATCCCCCATTACCGGAAATTCTATTTGGATGCCGAAGACATATATATATGGGCGTCCGCACTCATATGTTACCGCTCCTACACGACGGTACTTGCATCTGTACAGACCACTCTACTAAAGGAACTGGACTTACGCTATCTCAAGTAAGGTGTATGATTGGTAATATTTGGACTTTCTGGGCTCAGGAGTGGGTATCTAGAAGCCGGTTAACGGTGCAAGATTTTCGATTGTTACCTGTGTAGTATACATATCTAATTATGGCCCTGTGATTTCAATGGCTTTATTGTTGTTTGCACTAATTTCTTAAGATCATTGCCTCTGTGTATATCCTCTGCATGGGCGATTGCCAATTATTGATGTATACGTTCTTTTGGTCCGTTGTTCACAGTATTTTAGATATGCTTTTAAACTTTTCTAAATCATATGCTCTCATTTGGGCTGGTATCCTCCAGAATACTTTTTTAGAATACTTCTTGTTTATGTAGGACTGGGTGGCGTTTGGCTTTCAACAAATAAACAATACATTTTGTTAGCTTGATTATTACATCTAGCAGGTGCGTGTTCGACACCTACACATAATGTGTCTCTTATTCGACTCTATTTTTTCTCTTTATTACGACAATATAGATTGAACTGATCAGAAAATAATTTTCCTTTGAATACTCATCATTCTTATGATTGTGTACATACGTCACTCCACTGACCATACGCTACCATTCGGTAAGGTTAGCAGATACTGATGCTTAATGTGCTCTTCAATACATCTTTGTAACTTTATACTTGTTTCTCCCATATATATTACAATTATTATTTTTCTAATTTCATTATAAATTATTCTGGCAAGGATTTCTTAATACAGAAATTTCTCTATGACTACTTTTTTACGTTCTTGTATAGATGACACGCTACTAATTGACAAGCTCAGTATGTTTCGTTTGACTTGACATCAGTACCTTTTAACTAAGCCATTGCAAATCTAACTTTGGGTTTTACTCATGTTAACCCTTATTATTTTCAGACTCTATTCAACAAGGACACGTGTTGGTGTCGTGACAGTTTTTCATGCGTCATTTAGTTTGATATCTTGGTAAGCGCCAGTTCTACATCTAAATATCTTTTTCTTTCAGTTCCACATCTAGGAATCTTTCTCAACACTTCACTGGTTTCCCCAAATTTTTGTTAGACACACATTGGTTATATGTTATTTCGGGCTTCAGTGCTAGGAAGACTTCAATTCACTCTTATTTCTTTCTCACTTTCATTCAATCTTAGGTCTTTGGCTTGACATACATCTAGGTTATGGTGTGTTGTCCTTCTCTGTTTTTTCATAAACTCAATCTCTTGTTCATTCTTCTACTTCTTCTTTTTACTTTTATTATTTTGCTTTAGAAATAAATTATTTCATTATATAAAGTTCTGTAATGGTTCTTTGTATGATCTCCAACAGCCTTGAAGAAGCCCATGTTTGGGCGAAACGCGTTGGCTGTGAATGTGACAGTATCGAACTATGGAATAAAGAAAATTTGAAATTTTACAAGTTCTGTGTGGACTCTACAACATTCTTCATACTACATTGTCTTAGTTAAATCTGTTTTGTGTTGCCTCTCATACTTTTGTGCATATATTTATCCTTTATGGTCTTTTAAGCAGCTGGCCATTTGAGGTGGGCAATTCTCTCACTACTGAAAAGTGACATGTCCAGGCAGTGCATACGTGCTTAACCTAGCTGCTTTTTCTGTAAACTGTTAATTTAGCAAGTAAAAGACATTTAAAAATAAACCAGTGAAAGACCTTTTGATTTGCAATACTGGCCTTGAGAAAGGCTTGTTCCTACCGAAACACGTCTACCTGGGTATGAATAAATTGATATTTGGAAACCCGCTGAATACTTGTGGAAGTTCCTTTTGGAGCATTGCTGATGAATTTATAGCGTGAAAGCCACCTTCATGAACAGAGCACCCGTTCACGGAAAGACTTCGGCAGCTTTATGGTGAAATTTGGTGAAGAATATAACTAGAAATATATATATATATATATATATATATATATATATATATATATATATATATATATATATATATATATATATATATATATGTATGTATGTATGTATGTATGTATGTATGTATATATATATATATATATATATATATATATATATATATATATATATATATATATATATATATATATATATATATATATATATATATATATATATATATATATCAAACCGTGGGAGACCGAGAAGAAAAAAGCAAGAAAACGCAGACAAAACCACAAGAGAAACATCAGACGCAGGAAACTCAAGGACAACTGGAATGGGAACAAGAGGCCAGAAGACACCAACACTATAATGGAGGACAATACATCAAAAATGACGGTAATTAACTTAACTAAAAAAGTACTTAACAAAGATGAAATCAATGTATTAGAACTAGGCTTATCCTTTTGTCCAGAAATGCGTTTTGACTATGCACAGGCACGTGTTGACTTATATAAATTTGAAAGGAAGTTGAAACTATGTAAAATGCATGCTAACAAAAAGACCGAAACAACATTAAGAGTACCAACTACTGACAATGAGGGTTTATCGATTGGTGATATACCTACATTACATGCCATAACCACCCTAGGGGAAATAGAATCTTCGGTGGGCATTGATAGGATTGTTGACCCCCTTGAATGTTCGCAGATATCCCAGATTATCACTACCCTTGATTTAGACACTGCGGAGACCACTAGTACAGCATTCAAAGCCAAATCTAAGTACATTCCAACATTGGCCAAAGATAACATTGATGTTTTTAGTGACCTAGTGGCACAGGATTTCCTTGATCTTCTCAAAAAGGGAAATCTACAGAGTAACAATCTAACTCAGAACCAGTGGGGGGTGGTTAACACTCTACAAAAAGATCAGGAAATAGTGATCAAACCCTCCGACAAGGGAGGTAATGTTGTCATTATGACAAGATCGATGTATACCAAAGAGGCAATGCGCCAGTTGAATAACCCCACATGCTATTGTAAAGTAGACAGGAAATATACTAGTGACCTAAAAAGAACTTATCATGACAAACTTCAAACTTGGCATGATAAAGGCCTACTTTCATGGGACGAGAGAAATTTCCTCACAAACAATACCCCCACAACCCCGACACTTTACCTTCTTCCGAAGGTACATAAAGACATGATCGAACCTCCAGGGAGACCTATCGTCTCGTCAAAAAACAGTCTGCTTGAAAATACTAGCACGTATGTAGATCACTTCCTTTTTCCCTTTGTCAAAGATCTCTCATCCTATCTTAGAGATACCACAGACTTTCTACTCAAAATCAAGGATGTCAAACTAGGAACAAATCATTGGATGGTTTGTCTAGACGTAGAGGCATTATACACCAGCATCAGACATGATGATGGTGTGAAAGCCTGTAAATTTTTTCTCAAAAAACGTAGAATAGAACTGCTTGAACACACACTCATGCTTTTGGACATGATTAACATCTGTCTAAAGGAGAACGTTTTCATGTTTGAAAAAGAATTCTACAAACAACTACAAGGCACTTCCATGGGCACCTGCTTCGCTCCCAGCTATGCCAATCTGATGGTCGGCTGGTGGGAGAAGCAGGTGCTCTGGAATGAACAAACTGAACATTGGACTCTTTGTGTATCAAAATGGCTCAGATACATAGATGACATCTTTTTTGTGTGGGAAGGAACAGAGGCGGAACTCAATCTGTTTATTAATTGTCTTAACCAGAACGATGTCAATCTTAGATTTACTAAACACTACAGCCAAGAATGTGTCGATTTCCTCGATCTGAAACTCAGTAATGACAATGGCAGAATCAGCACTAATCTTTTTAGGAAAAAAACAGCAGGAAATTCAATCCTGCATGCTGCCAGTGCGCATCCACCGAGTTTCAGGTGGGGAATCCCCTATAGTGAGTTTCTAAGAGCTAAGCGCAATTGCAGTACCAACCCAATGTATGAAAAAACGAAGCATGAAATGAAAATGAGATTCAAGGAAAGAGGGTACCCCAGAAAAGCGATACTGCAGGCCGAAAAAAGAGTGGATAGTCAATCAAGGGAGGAAATTCTCAACAAAACCAAGCAGACTGGTATTACTCAGAACACTCCCAAAAAAACAGTAAGATTCATAACGAAATATTGCAGTCAATCCAATCAGATGCGGAGTATCCTCAAAAACAGATGGGACATCCTTAGACAGGACCCTATTTTGAGAAATGAAATAGGGGCTAGCCCATCTATTACATACATGAGAAGTCCATCTCTCAGAGACATGCTGGTACATAGCCATTTACAAACAAAAGAAACAAGCTGGCTTCAGCAAATGAAGGGTTTCCGGAAATGTGGGAATTGTAAGGCTTGTAGAAACAGCAATAATGTATCAGAAGTCACACTCAAAAGAACGAAAACGCTCTGGAAAATACCAAAACTCATTACATGTAACACTGACTTCGTGGTGTATGCAATAGTATGTCCTTGCCAGCTATGGTATATCGGATCAACCACCTTTCCGATTAAAAAACGTATCCTAGAACACTGGCGAGCAATCACGAATTGCGACCAAACTTACAGCACGGCAAGACATTTCTTGAAGGAACATGGGGCGGACTGGACCAAAGCCAAATTTTTTGGATTGGATACAGTCAAACCCAATGCTCGAGGTGGGAACCGTATTGCCTCTTTACGCAAACTCGAATCACGTCTCATCCTCCTGGCAGGCACCAAATTCCCGGATGGCCTGAATCAGGACGAGGAACTTTATTCCCACCTACAATGAGACACCAATTGATACTGAAATAGTTAGACCTTGGTGGGCTACTCATGCCCTGCCCATATCTCTCTCCCCCTTTAAAAACCCCCCCATCCCTATAAACATGTGCACTTTTGTCTTTTTCTGATCATAATTTATTGAATGTACAGCATTAATGAAATTACATGTGACCAGTGAATGTGAAATATAGCTTTGACCTTTAACCATGGTTTTGTTGAACTATGTCATTAATTCAAACTGTCTCTTTGATTCTATACAGGAACATCACTATGAATTCACCTGTATCTCACACCAGTGATAGAATTACGAGCACCGGAGTTCTCCCGACTCCAAGTCACCATTTGGATAAGATGTTCAAAGGGCACTAGACCCGCCATCACATTTTTCGCCTTATTGTTGTGAGAACAAGTCTCCATCACACGATGTTGAAACTACACCACATGCGGTCACATAGTTTAAACAACAGGCACTAGTCCACTATGACGTGTAAAACACATATGAAACCACACCTTTGCATACTCACCACATGGTCACTGTCACAAACATACAATGAATTGAATTGTATTGTTAAATTATTTTCTGTACTTCTCCGGAATTGTTATTCCGTTAAATTTGCAATTATTCAAATTTGCTGTGTATTTCTTTTATGTCTATGCTTTTTAAAAAAAGTGCACTTACCCTATTTAACTGGTGCAAATGGAGACTATGGTCATGTGACCAAGACCACGGACGTGGTCGAAACGCGTCGTCCTCTTCTGCCCTGTGAAGAATAAAGCTGCTTTTGATGATCGAGTGGGCTCGTGTGGATTCTTTTCTGGCTTGGAATCAACTGTTTCGAAATATATATATATATATATATTATCTACTGGCAGTCGCCAGTAGATAGTTATAGTTAGGACCGTGTTTCCATAGGAAATCTCAAAATTCTATTTTGAATAACTTTGGCGCCGGTTGACGGATCCTCGCGAAATTTTCAAAACTAATGGGGCACTTCGCTCATCTCCTACCCTGAAAGTCTCGGGGGGATTCATCAAGCAGGGGCCTTTAGTCGAAGGTACAGCCCGAACGGCTGAACAGAATTACTTGAAATTTGGCAAAGAGGTAGTCCTCAGGACAGGGATGTGCCTTTTGCATATATGGAGTCAATCTGTTCAGTAGTTCCTGAGAAAATTGCAGTTAAAAGCACATAAATATCTATAGACGCGTACCAACCGCGCACCGTACGCGCACGGTGTGCGCACCCTAACGTGCGCAAGCGTAATTCTGATTGGTGGTTACATGTCAGTCAACGTTCGAATCAGTCGAAATCAGGAAGTGTCGGCCGCCATTTTGTTTGTTTTGAGTGCGAGAGTGAAAAAGGAAGGTGGCAAACGTGAAAAGGGGGCAGGGTAGAGAGTTCCTGACCCCCTAGCCTTTGCCAGGGGGTCCCTGAAGGACCCCGAAGGCCGAAAAAAACATTTACATTTTTTTTTTTTAAATCGTGCGGTGCACGCACGGTGCGCGCACTGTGCGCGCATGGTGAAAACCATTAAAAAAAAATAATTTAAGACGTAGTTTATTGTAAAATAAATAAATAAAAAATATAATAATAAATACATAACTTAGCATTTAAAAAACCGTACAAATTCACTGAAAAAACCATAGGTTTCACACATGTTATAGTTAGGAATTAGCATTTAAAAAACCTTGCAAATTCACTTAAAAAACCATAGGTTTCACACATGTTATAGATAGGTGGACATTTCACTCGTAAAAAACCAATGAAATTCCCCCGTTATGGTTAGTTGAGATAACTATAACTCGCGCGACCGCCACTCTATCACAAGGATGATGTCATCAGTGATGTCATGAGTGATGCCACTGACCATGTCATGAGTGATGTAATATGTAACGTCATGAGCAGAGGATTGCGGGCGTGCGAGTTATAGTTATCTCAACTAACTATAACGGGGGAATTTCATTGGTTTTTTACGAGTGAAATGTCCACCTAACTATAACATGTGTGAAACCGATGGTTTTGTAAGTGAATATATATATATATATATATATATATATATATATTCCACGTACTCCGTCAGTTATCCTGCTCCCAGCACAGCGGGTGCACCAGCCGCGAGGGCGGAACTCGCGAATCAATTTCAGCCACAGTTTTCAAAGATTGCTGCGCACTCTGGTCAAATGCAGTTAAGTAATTTATTTCAATTCGTTGCAAAACACGATCTGTACACGATCTGCTGACAAACGCGTTTCAGCCTCCTGGCCTTCATCGATGTCAATAGTGTTCAGTTTCCATAATCTATTTAAGCATTTCATTGGTTGCCATGATCATAGAAAAAATGGAAATGAAAAGCGGACTTCATATATACAGATATTCAGTGTGGGAAGATTGTCGGCCATCTTAACACTATGTAATGCCATAATTCTCAGACGTCAAGTCTATGGATTCCACGTTAAGCTTTCTAAATATATGATCAGAATTCTTTACATATTCCTCTCAAATTATAAAGACATAAAATTTGTAAATCAAAAATATGTTCATGTGTTTCAATTCACAATTAAGTAAACAGAATTCTGTACATGCAGCTTTTAAATTCATGAAAACACAACGTTTGCTAATCATAAACGTGTTACAAAGAAACAACGCCCTGAATGGGCTATCTTTCATTATGATTGTCTGAGTGGTCAATTGCCATTCTTCCCCATTGTCAAAGTGTTTCAAGGGACAGCGTTTGGGTTTCAATTACTCTATCCAATAAAGGACCAGAGTTCCTCCTCCTGATTAAGTCCCCCCGGGGTTTTGGTGCGTAGCTCCACTATGAGTTTCGCCTCAAGCTGTCTCAGTGACCTGACTCTGTCCCCTCCTCTTTCTCCCGCTGGGACCTGGTCTATGCAAAAATATGTCAGTTTGTCACTTTTAGCACCATGCAACCCAGCAAAGTGCCTCGCCACTGGGTACGTTTTGTCCCTGTTTGTTATGGCTCTTTTGTGTTCCAAGATACGCTTCTTTGCTGGGTGTATGGTGCTTCCAATGTATTGCAGTCCACAAGGACAAACCAGGCAATATATTACAAAACTGGAATTACAGTTTAGAAGTTTGTCAATGGATCTTTTAAACTTTTTGCCTGGCACTGCATAGTCTTTCACGTTTTTGCAGTTTTTGCACGCCTTGCAACTCATGCAAGGAAAAAAAACAGTTATGGTTGGTTTGGTTCTCGGTTTATCCTCAAAGTGGCTGCGTACCAGAATATCTTTTAGTGAGGAACTTTTCCTGAAGGTAATATCAGGATTTGGAGAAATCAATTTTCCCAGGACCCCATCAGTTTGGAGAATTCCCCAATTTTTCTGAATGAGGCCCCTAATTTTATGAGCCTCTGCCGAGAAGGTCATAATTAATCTGACCTTAGATTGGTCTTCTTCCAATGCGCTATCATGGACCTGTTTCTTGGTGAGTAGCTCCTGTCTGCTTCTACCTCCTGCCTTGTCAACTGCTTCCTGCAGCACTTTGCTCTTGTATCCTCTATCTTTAAATCTCAATAGAGACTCATCGGCTGCCTCTTGGAAATCTTCAGAACGGGAACAGTTCCTCTTGAGCCTTAAAAGCTCCCCATACGGAATGCTATTGATCAAATTCCGAGGATGTTGGCTCCAAGAGTGCAAGACAGTGTTGCCCGCTGTTGGCTTTCGGTACAATTTTGTGCACAGCTTGTTATCTGCCACAAAGACCAGGAGATCTAAGAAGGCTACCTCCTCTCCACTGATGTTACTCGTGAACTTGAGGTTGTAGTCATTTTCATTCAAAGCCCTCACATACTCTTCTGCCTCTATTTGTGTGCCTCTCCAAACTATGAAGAGGTCGTCGATGTACCTAGTCCAAAGGGCTATTTTATCAAGCCAGATCTCATTGTCACCCGCCCAGGCCACGTGCTTCTCCCACCAGCCCACGAAGAGATTCGCGTAGCTGGGGGCGAAGCACGTGCCCATCGCGGTACCCTGTGTCTGCAAATAAAGTTCTCCTGCAAATAGAAAAATATTGTTATGCAGACAAAATGAGACAATTTGTGATAGCATTTTTTTGTGTTCCTGGAACTTCAGGGCTCGGCTTCTCAGGAAAAATTCAAGGGCTTCTAATCCCTGGGAGTGTCTGATGCTTGTATATAAGCTAGTTATATCGAGAGTTATTAACAATAAATCATCATCCCAGGAGATCCCTTGAATCTGACGAATAAAGTCTGTTGTGTCCAGGATGAATGAACTCAGGTCCTTGACCAAGGGGAACAAAAAGGAGTCTACATAAATAGAAGCCTTTTCCAATAGACTTCCCAGTGAGGAAACTATCGGACGTCCTGGAGGCTCCTTGATGTCCTTGTGTACCTTCGGAAGATGGTAGAATGTAGGTAACACAGGACACTCAACTTTCATATATTGGAGCTCATTGATTTCTAGGATTCCTTTATTGTTCCATTCTTCCAACAGGCTGTAGAACGCCAATACGCTACTGTTGTAATCTTCTCTCTTGATTTTCACATAGCTTTGTGTGTCACCAAGTAAGCGTAAGGCCTCACGTTTGTATTGCTCCTTTGTCATTATTACGACATTCCCCCCTTTATCTGACTGCTTGATTACCAGTTCGGGGTCATCTCTGAGGGATTTCAGAGCTTCCCATTGAGCTTTTGTGAGATTGAATTTTCTTCTCCCTCCAGGAGTCTTATCATCAGTTCTTAGTTTATCAAGGTCTTTGATTACTGCCTCATGGAAGCAATCGATGGCATCATAGGGGGTTCGTGGTATGAATTTGGATTGTGCCTTGAACTGGCTTCTGCCACTGCTCTGCTTTACCCCTATCTCCATTAAAAGTTGAGTCGCACCTTGAATATTTGTAGCTTCTCCAATGTCTTCAGATTCTTGTAAATCCCGCATCACTGTGAGGATTTCCAAGTCACTGCCCTCGAGGTTCTCTGTGGTGGATCCTCCTGTATCCGGTTGTTTTATTTTGGATTCAGGGTGCATGGCAAAAATTTTACGTAGTTTGAGCTTGCGTATATAACGATACAAGTCAATTCGCATTGCTGTATAGTCCCATTGTGTTGTGGGACAGAAGGTGAGCCCTTTCTGTAGCACAGTTCTCTCCACTTGAGTGAGTGTTCTAGGGGAAAGGTTAATGATGGAGAGCTTGTTTACTTCCTCTTTCCGCCCCGTCTGCTCCTCGTTACGCGGGGTTCGTAATTTTGTTTTGTTGTTCTGCCCTCCTCTCCTTGTTTTCCGCCGTCCTGTTCTGGTGGGCGGCTTCTCTGTGGAAATTTGCGCCATGACTCTTTGATTAGGTGGTACTCCTCGGGAAAAAGCTGATCCGCGTTACACGGTGTTTCCCCCGTGCCTCTAGGTATTTCTGCTTCTGAGAGATCGGCTTCCGATTCCGATGTATCCCTCTGAGTTATCACTGTGTCACCTCTTGATTGTTGTAGGGCTTTTCTAGGTGCGTCGTACTTTTTAGCGAAGGTCAACACCCTCCCGCTCTCGTAGTCTCGTTGGTCCCGTGCAAACTTGTTCTGTTTGTGTCTCTTTATATCGTTCTCATAGGCTATTAAGCGAGTTTTCATACGTGCCCTCAAGGTGTCGATAAGTTCCTTATCTGTATCTTTTGATATATTGCCCTCAATCTCTTGGATTTCATCCAATAGTTTTGCCTTGTCACTTTTGGCGTACTTAACGAGAATTTCTACCATCCCTTTTGCTGAAGCTCTCGTATAATCCGACCATTCTTTTAAGAGATTTGGGTCTGGATTCTCATATGAGGGAATTGTATAGATTCTCAGGCCCCTCGGGATCCTATCCACATCCAAGTAACGTTGTAGGGAAGTGGCCTCCCACCACTTCCTGATTTCTTTCTCGTAGGTTCTCTCCGATGAGTCTCTATTGAGATTTAAAGATAGAGGATACAAGAGCAAAGTGCTGCAGGAAGCAGTTGACAAGGCAGGAGGTAGAAGCAGACAGGAGCTACTCACCAAGAAACAGGTCCATGATAGCGCATTGGAAGAAGACCAATCTAAGGTCAGATTAATTATGACCTTCTCGGCAGAGGCTCATAAAATTAGGGGCCTCATTCAGAAAAATTGGGGAATTCTCCAAACTGATGGGGTCCTGGGAAAATTGATTTCTCCAAATCCTGATATTACCTTCAGGAAAAGTTCCTCACTAAAAGATATTCTGGTGCGCAGCCACTTTGAGGATAAACCGAGAACCAAACCAACCATAACTGGTTTTTTTCCTTGCATGAGTTGCAAGGCGTGCAAAAACTGCAAAAAGGTGAAAGACTATGCAGTGCCAGGCAAAAAGTTTAAAAGATCCATTGACAAACTTCTTAACTGTAATTCCAGTTTTGTAATATATTGCCTGGTTTGTCCTTGTGGACTGCAATACATTGGAAGCACCATACACCCAGCAAAGAAGCGTATCTTGGAACACAAAAGAGCCATAACAAACAGAGACAAAACGTACCCAGTGGCGAGGCACTTTGCTGGGTTGCATGGTGCTAAAAGTGACAAACTGACATATTTTTGCATAGACCAGGTCCCAGCGGGAGAAAGAGGAGGGGACAGAGTCAGGTCACTGAGACAGCTTGAGGCGAAACTCATAGTGGAGCTACACACCAAAACCCCGGGGGGACTTAATCAGGAGGAGGAACTCTGGTCCTTTATTGGATAGAGTAATTGAAACCCAAACGCTGTCCCTTGAAACACTTTGACAATGGGGAAGAATGGCAATTGACCACTCAGACAATCATAATGAAAGATAGCCCATTCAGGGCGTTATTTCTTTGTAACACGTTTATGATTAGCAAACGTTGTGTTTTCATGAATTTAAAAGCTGCATGTACAGAATTCTGTTTACTTAATTGTGAATTGAAACACATGAACATATTTTTGATTTACAAATTTTATGTCTTTATAATTTGAGAGGAATATGTAAAGAATTCTGATCATATATTTAGAAAGCTTAACGTGGAATCCATAGACTTGACGTCTGAGAATTATGGCATTACATAGTGTTAAGATGGCCGACAATCTTCCCACACTGAATATCTGTATATATGAAGTCCGCTTTTCATTTCCATTTTTTCTATGATCATGGCAACCAATGGAATGCTTAAATAGATTATGGAAACTGAACACTATTGACATCGACGAAGGCCAGGAGGCTGAAACGCGTTTGTCAGCAGATCGTGTACAGATCGTGTGTTTTGCAACGAATTGAAATAAATTACTTAACTGCATTTGACCAGAGTGCGCAGCAATCTTTGAAAACTGTGGCTGAAATATATATATATATATATATATATATATATATATATATATATATATATATATATATATATATATATATATATATAAAGATTCACTGGAAAAACCATAGGTTTCAGAACTGATATAGTTAGGAATTAGCATTTAAAAAGCCTTAGAAATTCACTGAAAAACAATGGGTTTTAGGGGTGTTATAGTTAGCTGGACATTTCACTTGAACAAAACCATTGAAATTCCTCCGATATAGTTAGTTGTACTAACTACATCTCACGTGCCCGTTACCCACTGCTGATGATGTCACATATTACATCATTCAACACATGGTCAGTGACATCACTGATGACATCTCAAATGACATCACTGATGACATCACTGATGACATCATCCAGTGAATGTGGTTTGGTTCGTTATTTAAATATGTATTATATGTATATAGCAATTTGAATTGAAGAATGAGTGGATATATAAATATAAATATCTAGATGGAGGATTTAGTAGCAGTGTGAGTGACTGTTTATTTGACTAATTTATAGTGTCTCACTAAATATATTGGATAGTGACTAAACTGTGTGAATATCTGTATCACTTTGTCAGTTGTTGTGTAAACTGCTGCACCAGTTGGTTACTAGCTACGTGAAAATCTATATTAGTTATAGATTAGTTAACTGAGTATTTGTATGGGAGAGTGAATGTGTGTGTGGTTCGGTGGGGGGGTGTGACAGCCCAAAGATGTGTGAATAGTTGATTCAGTAGGTATATGCAGTTAAAACTAAATGTTATAACAGTTGTTTTGGTGAGTGAATATCTTTATGGGTATGGTGATGAGCTAATATATGTCTCAATGGTACATGTCCAACAAACTAGAAAAATAAAAGCCAGTGTATGTGTCAGTTGTTGTATATAAATAAGTATACATAAGACTCAGTGATTGTATGAGTGACTGTATGGATAACTGTATACTTGTAACAGTGTTTTTATAACACAGTAAGTATGAGTTATTATCTATATGAATAGATGAAGTGGTGTTTTTATAAGTGTGTAGATAAGTAAAAGTAAGTATGATCCATTGTTTGCATAAGTGAGTAGGATGACTTCATAAGTGATTAGGATGTGTGCTGGTGTATAATGTCGATATAGTTGTATAAGTATATTTGAAAGTGTTCTTTTGATCATTGACAGCGTGTATGAGTGAATCTATAGGTAAGTGATTAGATGTGTGTATAGATCTAGGAATCACTGAGTGGGTGTTTAAAAACATGTATTGGTGTGTCAATGGTTTTAAATCTGGCACTCTGTATTTTACAGTGAGTGATGAAAGGTTATACTAGTGTATGATGAGGTGTATCTGATAGTCACGTGGATGATGTCATCAGTGATGTCATCAGTGATGTCATTGAGATGTCATCAGTGATGTCACTGACCATGTCATGAATGATGTAATAAGTGACATCATCAGCAGTGGATTACGGGCGCGCGAGATGTAGTTAGTACAACTAACTATATCGGAGGAATTTCAATGGTTTTGTTCGAGTGAAATGTCCAGCTAACTATAACACCCCTAAAACCTATTGTTTTTTCAGTGAAAAAAAAAAAATATATATATATATATATATATATATATATTACCTACTGGCGATAGCCAGTAGGTAGTTATAGTTAGGACCACGTTTCCATAGGAAAACCTCAACATTCTATTTTGAATAACTTTGGCGCCGGTCGACGAATCCTCGCGAATTTCTCAAAATAGGTGGGGCGCTACGCTCCGCTCCTACCCTGAAAGTCTCGGGGGGATTCGTCAAGCGGGGGCTGAGATAAAAGGGGGGTCCCAAAACGCGTTTTTCCCATGCATTTTTCCATAGGACCTTTAGAACGAGCTACAGCCCGAATGGCTGAACAGAATTACTCAAAATTTGGCAGAGAGGTAGTCCCTAGGTCAAGGAAGTGCCTTTTGTAGGTTTGGTGTAAATCTGTTCAGTAGATTCTGAGAAAATAGCCTTTAAATCAATATATATATCTGAGCCAGCTTACGGTACGCTTACCGTACGCTTACGGTAAGCGTACGGTGGCGTGCGCGAGCGCGATTCTGATTGGCTCTTAGATCTTAGTAAACATTCGAATCGGCCGAAACCAGGAAGCGGCGGCCGCCATTTTGTCTCTCGCACTGAGTGTTGTTTATCAAACATGATGGCCAAAAACATGTTACGGGGCTGTTTTGAGAACTCCCTCCCACATAGTCATGTTGAGGGAGTCCCCAAACATCCCCCAAGTGCAAAAACGGTTTTATTTTTTTTTCGGCAATTTCGCGGGGTACGCTTACCGTACGCTTACCGTAAGCGTACGGTAAAAAAAATAAAAATTAAAAAAACACTATCCACACTTACCCCACCCCCTGTGCTTTTGGTGGCCGCAGGCCACCAAATGTACAGGGCTTATGTTAAGGGCAAAAAACACTATCCACACTTACCCCACCCCCTGTGCTTTTGGTGGCCGTAGGCCACCAAATGTACAGGGCTTATTATAAGGGAAAAAAACTTAGCATTTAAAAAACCGTACTAATTCACTGAAAAAACCATAGGTTTCACACACGTTATAGTTAGGAATTAGCATTTAAAAAACCTTGCAAATTCACTGAAAAAACCATAGGTTTCACACATGTTATAGTTAGCGGAAATTTTACTGATAAAAAACCTGTGAAATTGCCCCGTTATAGTTAGCGCAGGCAACTATAACTCACGCGACCGCAATCTTCTGCTGATGACATATGTGTCTTTATGAAAAAAAAATATTTGTAATATATGTATAGCTAAAAATGTATGGAAGAAGACATGGGCAAATAAGTGTCTAAATACAGTATTAGCATCAGCAGAGGATTGTGGTCGCGTGAGTTATAGTTGCCTGCGCTAACTATAACGGGGCAATTTCACAGGTTTTTTATCAGTAAAATTTCCGCTAACTATAACATGTGTGAAACCTATGGTTTTTTCAGTGAATATATATATATATATACATATATATATATATATCCAAGCAAACTCCTGCTCCACACAGAAGAAGGCATGCACATGAGGAAAGCAAGGTTATGAGGCATTTATTACTTCATAGGGTCTCCTAAGACCCGACAAGCCAGAGCAGCCTTCCTAAATCTGTATATATATGAAATTTGCCGACAAGAGGTTCCTTCTGTGATTGAGCCCGCAGCCAGGTGGTGAATTGTGCACGTGGAACCACTGCCGAACGTCACAATCCAAAAGTACTCCAAATAAGAACGCACACTCAAAAGTCCTTTGCAAAAGCAGATAGCATTTAATCCTCAAACGTTACGCGTTTCGACAACCAAATGTCTTGATCACACGCTGAGTTGTTGGAATTACGTGCATAAATCAACATAAGACATAAACAAAGGACTGCAGTTCAACACAGGTTGCAAGAGAAAGTGAACATGGCAGCCATTATTAAATGAGTAAAACATAAGGTGAATGTCATTACTAAACCATATAGACCTATACATTATTAAGCCATGTGGAATAAAACCATGATATTTCCAATTGGACGGCTATATGAGGATAAGAATATATCAGCACATTACAGTGGGCACAATGTTAGATTGATTATCATTGGATGTAATATGGTAGTTCAGATATAATACATTGCGGTGTGCTTGGATTGAATACAGTGTTTATCTCTCAAACGGGATCCTTGCCATAACGAAGTGAAACCTTTCATGGGCAGCATATGGTTTCCAGTATGGCGTGGTCAGAAACATTGTAATACAGTGTACACACATGATTCCAATATTGTTTTGCCAAGTGGCTTACATCAATTCTCTGACCCCTCACATGACAGTCATAGCAATGGTAGATTTTCTAAGCTACAACATTAGTAAAGTTACTAATGTATTGGTGTCACATGAATGCTGATTCTATTCAAACTAATAATATACTAGTTTCGCCCAGTGGCTTAATATTCGGCATTCAAATTTTCAAGTCCTAAAGCCGCACATAAACACATGTAGACCTTGTAAGCTTAAATTTGCCAAGTGGCTGTTAATGTATTATCCCTAAAAGTCCAGTGTTGATAACAAAAACCTCTCTGTGATAATATAATCCATATATATAAATAGAAAGTGAACATCAAATGATAAAGAAAGTGTCTCTTATCTTAGTTTCAGTGCAGACCCAAGCCCGGGAAAGAAAAGGGTAGGGAACCCGTGAAGTGACCAATTCTTGTGGTGGGTCCCTTCCTTTCCTCCTTTGAAAAATATAAGGTAAGATAATGGATTTTTTAGAATTCCACTTCATACATAAAATTACACAGATAGCAAACATAACATTTAAAATCTGGATTATAATGAGGAGAAGAGAACGGTAACAAATATCTTCAGAATATATTTACAAGAAAGAAATAATGAGTTGCTGATAACATTTAATCCCCATATAAATGTGTTGCTAGCTCCTCATCTAAGTTATGGCCCCCAGGGAATCTAGTTTCTAAATCAAGCATCCATTTGGATTCCTTTTTCCTTAGTGTCAATTCCCTGTTGGCGCCTCTATGCCCCATATTAATTTGTTCAATAGCAAAGAAGCGAAGAAGAGAGCTATTGGATTGATGGTGTTCCTGGAAGTGTCTCGCTATGGGGTAGTGCAGATATTTATTGGTGATTGCCCTAAGATGTTCGAGGACCCTTTTTTGACCATACAAGTAGTACTACCCACATACTTAAGTCTACAAGGACATTCTAAAACATAGATGACAAAACTACTACTACATGTCAAGAATTGAGTTATGCTCCTCTTCATGGCAGTGTTAGGTGTTTGGAAGTCCTTGACTAAGTGGCTAGACTTACACGCTCTACAGTGTCCGCAGGGAAAGAATCCTTTGAGATTGTGTGAATACACTTTACTTGGTTCTGTGATGTCACCTTTTACTAGAATATCTCTAAAACGTCTGCCTTTCCTATACGTGATCATAGGTCTATTGCTAAGATTGGGTCTTATAATGGCATCCGTCTTAAGGATATTTCAATTGTCAACCAGGATTTTACATACTTTTTGAGAGTGTTGGTTGAATGTTGTAATGACCCCGGTGTTGCTCTCTGTAGGTTCTTCTTTGTTGAATACTTCCAAAGTTTTGAACATGTTGGTCCCCTTTATCTTGCGGAGAGCTTTCTTGAGAGCCCACTCTGGGTACCCTCTTTCTCGAAATCTATTGAGCTTGGTTTCCTGTCCTTCTGATATGTTTCATCATTATTACAGTTCCTTCTTGCCCTCAGCAGTTACCCATAAGGTGTGCTCCATTTGAGGGCTTCCGGGTGACTGCTGAGGGCATGAAGAAGGCTGTTTCCAGCAGTTTCTTTCCGAAACAGCCTGGTAATGAGCTTCCCTACTCTGATTTCAATTCTTACATCCAAAAACTTGAGAATGAATTTAAACAAAGCAGTGATCAAGAGAGTATTAATAAATACATTTAAAGAAGAACTGAAAGGATGACTCATAAAACATGAAGAAGATTTTAAAATCCGAAAGCAAAGAAAGTTGCATCGTGGTTGCATTTACTATGAGGATGGACGAATTTTAACTTACAGTCATGAGTATGATCACCTACACAATCAAAGAACAATACATAATGATCTCTGAGAATGGTTCCAAACAGAATGAAGATTGAATGATCAAGTTTATTATAAATAACAATATATTAGACACTCAAAATGATTCAATTGGCAAGAGAATTAATTGCACGCAGGATAATGCACTTGGTGGGTTTATATTCACAAAAGTCTAAAAATGTATAAAAATATAAAAACGAAAATAAGTCAAAACAAAAGGAAAACACACGTGAAATTCTTATTTTTATAAAATAATGAGATAAACTACTATATCCAGAATGCATAGCGGCTCCTCATGGGAAGTGATGCAATATAACAGGAACTTCTATGTTTAAAAAAGAAAAAATGCCGCTGTGTCTCTGCCTTTTTACCCGTGAGCAAGATCTTTGTTGAGATCGAAACGCGTTGGGTGGCTGGCACGCTTTGAAATAAAAATTGCTGGAGCAGTTTACATCAATTGGATTTTACTTGATTTATTACCGCATCTGCGAGTGCGCACGGAATTCCATGGATGGATACATTGTAGCAATATATATATATATATATATATATATATATATAGATATATATATATATATATTACTTACAAAGGGTGGAGCCCAAATTACGCTTCTCGAAGGCCGTGAGCATAAGCCGCTCACATTCTGTTCCTTCGCACTGTTCCTGTGCTCCTGCAATAGGATTTTTATAGTTTCAGTTATATCTCACAGCAAGAGATGGGTCTACATGGTATCGCTTGTCCTGGAGTGCTCCCCAATCCGGTGGGCAACCTGTGGCTTTAATCTATTCGCGGCCGGCCCGGTCGCGGGGGAAGCACCACTGCAAGAATCAAAGCGGACCGTTGAGCTAGGAATATGCCTGGCTTACTGCGGGAGGACTTGCACCGAAATTAAGACTCACAGGTTCACGAGGCCCATCTACGGGCACGCATGAGAGATCTTCTGATGTCTGGCACCTATTCAAGGTTTAAACAGCGCAATACAGACACTGCAAATACCACAATGTTGTGAGAAAATAAAGAGCCTATCAGGAGGCGGCATATTCAAAAAGAGCCTATCAGGAGGCAGCATATCATTCTTAAGTGATTGTGCAATTTGCTGGGTAAAAGGAGTGATGGACCTTCGAGAAAGCAAGAAGCGAAACGCGTCAGGTCGCACTACGTGTACTACTGGGTCTACATGGTATCGCTTGTCCTGGAGTGCTCCCCAATCCGGTGGGCAACCTGTGGCTTTAATCTATTCGCGGCCGGCCCGGTCGCGGGGGAAGCACCACTGCAAGAATCAAAGCGGACCGTTGAGCTAGGAATATGCCTGGCTTACTGCGGGAGGACTTGCACCGAAATTAAGACTCACAGGTTCACGAGGCCCATCTACGGGCACGCATGAGAGATCTTCTGATGTCTGGCACCTATTCAAGGTTTAAACAGCGCAATACAGACACTGCAAATACCACAATGCTGTGAGAAAATAAAGAGCCTATCAGGAGGCGGCATATTCAAAAAGAGCCTATCAGGAGGCAGCATATCATTCTTAAGTGATTGCGCAATTTGCTGGGTAAAAGGAGTGATGGACCTTCGAGAAAGCAAGAAGCGAAACGCGTCAGGTCCCACTACGTGTACTACTGGGTCTACATGGTATCGCTTGTCCTGGAGTGCTCCCCAATCCGGTGGGCAACCTGTGGCTTTAATCTATTCGCGGCCGGCCCGGTCGCGGGGGAAGCACCACTGCAGGAATCATTGCGGACCGTTGAGCTAGGAATATGCCTGGCTTACTGCGGGAGGACTTGCACCGAAATTAAGACTCACAGGTTCACGAGGCCCATCTACGGGCACGCATGAGAGATTTTCTGATGTCTGGCACCTATTCAAGGTTTAAACAGCGCAATACAGACACTGCAAATACCACAATGCTGTGAGAAAATAAAGAGCCTATCAGGAGGCGGCATATTCAAAAAGAGCCTATCAGGAGGCAGCATATCATTCTTAAGTGATTGCGCAATTTGCTGGGTAAAAGGAGTGATCGACCTTCGAGAAAGCAAGAAGCGAAACGCGTCAGGTCGCACTACGTGTACTACTGGGTCTACATGGTATCGCTTGTCCTGGAGTGCTCCCCAATCCGGTGGGCAACCTGTGGCTTTAATCTATTCGCGGCCGGCCCGGTCGCGGGGGAAGCACCACTGCAAGAATCAAAGCGGACCGTTGAGTTAGGAATATGCCTGGCTTACTGCGGGAGGACTTGCACCGAAATTAAGACTCACAGGTTCACGAGGCCCATCTACGGGCACGCATGAGAGATCTTCTGATGTCTGGCACCTATTCAAGGTTTAAACAGCGCAATACAGACACTGCAAATACCACAATGCTGTGAGAAAATAAAGAGCCTATCAGGAGGCGGCATATTCAAAAAGAGCCTATCAGGAGGCAGCATATCATTCTTAAGTGATCGCGCAATTTGCTGGGTAAAAGGAGTGATGGACCTTCGAGAAAGCAAGAAGCGAAACGCGTCAGGTCGCACTACGTGTACTACTGGGTCTACATGGTATCGCTTGTCCTGGAGTGCTCCCCAATCCGGTGGGCAACCTGTGGCTTTAATCTATTCGCGGCCGGCCCGGTCGCGGGGGAAGCACCACTGCAAGAATCAAAGCGGACCGTTGAGCTAGGAATATGCCTGGCTTACTGCGGGAGGACTTGCACCGAAATTAAGACTCACAGGTTCACGAGGCCCATCTACGGGCACGCATGAGAGATCTTCTGATGTCTGGCACCTATTCAAGGTTTAAACAGCGCAATACAGACACTGCAAATACCACAATGCTGTGAGAAAATAAAGAGCCTATCAGGAGGCGGCATATTCAAAAAGAGCCTATCAGGAGGCAGCATATCATTCTTAAGTGATTGCGCAATTTGCTGGGTAAAAGGAGTGATCGACCTTCGAGAAAGCAAGAAGCGAAACGCGTCAGGTCGCACTACGTGTACTACTGGGTCTACATGGTATCGCTTGTCCTGGAGTGCTCCCCAATCCGGTGGGCAACCTGTGGCTTTAATCTATTCGCGGCCGGCCCGGTCGCGGGGGAAGCACCACTGCAAGAATCAAAGCGGACCGTTGAGCTAGGAATATGCCTGGCTTACTGCGGGAGGACTTGCACCGAAATTAAGACTCACAGGTTCACGAGGCCCATCTATGGACACGCATGAGAGATCTTCTGATGTCTGGCACCTATTCAAGGTTTAAACAGCGCAATACAGACACTGCAAATACCACAATGCTGTGAGAAAATAAAGAGCCTATCAGGAGGCGGCATATTCAAAAAGAGCCTATCAGGAGGCAGCATATCATTCTTAAGTGATTGCGCAATTTGCTGGGTAAAAGGAGTGATGGACCTTCGAGAAAGCAAGAAGCGAAACGCGTCAGGTCGCACTACGTGTACTACTGGGTCTACATGGTATCGCTTGTCCTGGAGTGCTCCCCAATCCGGTGGGCAACCTGTGGCTTTAATCTATTCGCGGCCGGCCCGGTCGCGGGGGAAGCACCACTGCAAGAATCAAAGCGGACCGTTGAGCTAGGAATATGCCTGGCTTACTGCGGGAGGACTTGCACCGAAATTAAGACTCACAGGTTCACGAGGCCCATCTACGGGCACGCATGAGAGATCTTCTGATGTCTGGCACCTATTCAAGGTTTAAACAGCGCAATACAGACACTGCAAATACCACAATGCTGTGAGAAAATAAAGAGCCTATCAGGAGGCGGCATATTCAAAAAGAGCCTATCAGGAGGCAGCATATCATTCTTAAGCGCTTGTCCTGGAGTGCTCCCCAATCCGGTGGGCAACCTGTGGCTTTAATATATATAGATATATATATATATTACTTACAAAGGGTGGAGCCCAAATTACGCTTCTCGAAGGCCGTGAGCATAAGCCGCTCACATTCTGTTCCTTCGCACTGTTCCTGTGCTCCTGCAATAGGATTTTTATAGTTTCAGTTATATCTCACAGCAAGAATAGCATGGAATGCCAAAAACTGAAAGTTCACTCCGGTATAATGAAAATTTGCCTGAGCCTACCTTTATTACAGGGCAGGATCCGATTTCTCTTGTGTGCATTTTCAACCAGACCTTTGCTCTACTGGCAATCAGGTAATCATTTCAATGTTACTACGTGTGGTTCTCTGTCCCACAGAATTTATCCTCTCACTTGTACCATCACTTACTGCTGATCATCCCCCCCAGCGCCTTGAGACCTTCACAGGTGAGTAGCGTGCTTACAATTCCCTGATTGATTGATTAACTTAGTAGGTTTTATTCACCATTCGCGGTCAGTGCAGGCCACAGCGTTGGGGCAGTGGGGCCGCGTGGGGAGGTATTTCAAGGGATGATGCAGAGGGAAAATGTATTTATTTATTTATGTATTCCTCTGCATGGTCCCTCAAAATTCCCCAACACCCGGCCCTACCGTCCCACCGGTGTTACCTGCATGGACTGCTGCTGTTAATCACTCCAACTGTGCCATGCTTGCCTGCACCCACTTGCCTGCAGCTATCCCTTCTTTCTCCTGTTCTTGTTTCCACTTCATTATTGTCCCTTGCTGTTCTTTCAAGTTTCAAGTTTATTTTTTTGCTGTTCTTTCGTGTTTACCCACCTATTCTCTAGCTCTCTTTCACTGCCTACCGTGCCCAATTTTCTCCCTACTCCATTGTGTCACTCAGTTAGCTACTTTTTCACTTCCGAATCACCTTGAGAGACTAGAATAAAAAACAAAAAGCAATAAAACTACATTACATTACACATTCCATATATTTTCAGGATTATGGGATGCTATCTTATGTTACATTACCTTACGTTATGTTATATTATGTTATGCTATGTGCATATTGCAGAGCGCCTGACTCACCGGAGAGGTTGTGCATATGCAGGGAATGTGAGTAAGCAGAAGTCCAGCCGAGTGGACTTGTCCGGTGGGTGTTTGGCAGCTGAGGTAGGTGGAGCCAAGGTTGTGTAATTGTGTGTGTGGAGTCTGAAGAGTGAATGTTTGTGTATGGGGGAGTCGGAGGTGCGTGGTGTTGTGAGTCCAGGGCGGAAGCCTTAGTGTGAGTCTGGCTGCCGCGTTTTGCATGGTCTAGAGTCTAGGATAGCTAATTTATTGCACATCTTGAAATTCTAGGGTTGAGCCCTTGTACTGTTTTCCTTGCAAACTACAATGGGTCTAAGTGACCACGTTTTGTGTACAGAGAGTAAAGTCATGCATGCCGCAGTACTCTAATATCTATTATCACCAGGAATTCTGCTCGAATATGAATGTTACATATATTCACACATATTAATGTAATAAAAATACATTTACCCTCACCAAACCTGAAAAACATATTGAAGGAGTTTGACATTTGCTTACATTCCCCACCTAATATGTTGCCTTTCTCAGGCTGGAGACTCAATACCGTTTTAGCACAGAAACACAGTCACCAAAAATAACACAGACATAAAGATCTCTGTTTCCGTACTAAGAATTATTATCTTCACACCCCGAAAATAAAGCTTGCTATTCGCTTTGTTGTTGTACTCTGAAAGTAGCAGTTTCGACATGATAGATAGCTTGGTTTCTGAAACCTGGCCTCTTCGAATTTATATCCCGCTTTTTCATTTTCTTTTTTTTTCATTTGAAACTGATACTAGACATAACTTCTAAACACTGTACAAAAGGAGGTTTTGTGGCAAAAAGGGGATAATCAGAAATTGGCTGACATGGATCTGTACACACATAGCACATTCTTGAACCTGCAGGAAACGCCAGGCTCCGGAAAACCCATCAAGGGCCAGTGTAAACTGATTTATATCAAAGGTGCAGTCTCATTCACGAATAAGGTGACACATTGAAAGCTGCTTATTTTATTTCTTTTACCTAATTAATCCACAATGTGCAACCTTGGCGTTCTGCACTCCCAGAAATCCAAGAAGCCGTGGTTTTTGGTTCCATCTGCAGCCGTGAACGGGCCATTGATTCACAGTCATGGTTTTCCACCGACCATGAACCTCCCATCTGGCTGCAGCGTGGAGACAGAGTTCAAACTGCTTTCAAGGAGGGTGGGTCTGCAGAGACGGCTCGTCATTCTCTCTCTCGTCTGAATCTGCTGGACTGTTAGCCTCAAAATGCTTCTCTTTCGCCTCTCTAGTGAATGTGCCTGTCTTTATCGCCAGTATGCTACTTTAATCTCCTTTAACGTGGTCCAAAGGCCTAAACTCTGTTAAATTAATGCATGGTATCTGTTGAGTAATAATCTTCTTTGCAGATTTATTTATTTATTTATTTAGGGTTATGTATAGCGCGAACATGACCCAGTTGGGTATCAGAGCGCTTTACATACAGTTGAGGCATACATAGGAAAACAGGTAGTGGAGAGAGATCAAGGAAACAGTAGGACAAAATACAAAAGGAGCAGGATAAAATTAACACGGACATGGGAATCAGGATAGGTGAGAACGAAAAATAGGGCAATATGCAACAAGAGCAAACCAGATAATATGTCCAGCGACAAAGGGTCTCAACAAGTGATATGTGTACAGTACGCTAGAGGCAGGAGGAGTAAAGCATCTACTTCAAGGCATTGTTCATTAGTAGAGCTTTAACTTCCCTTTTGAAGGCAAGTGTAGAGGGAATCAGTCTTGTTTCCACTGGAAGGGATCCAGATTCTCGGGGCGATGCCCGAGAATGAGCGCTTGTAGGTTTAAAGCTTATTAAATTTCTTTGGCTTGAGCAGCAGTGTGCCGGTGCTTCTTGTGGACCTGGAGCCCCCGGATAGTTCCAGCTTGTTTGTCAGGGAGAGTGGGGTGTTGAAGTGTAGTGCTCTATGGGTCATGCAAGCGATCTTTAGTTGGATCCTTGCCTCAAAGGGAAGCCAATTGTGAGAATTCAGGTCTGGCGAAATGTGGTTGGTCTTCTTAGAACCCGTGATGAGTCTAATAGCAGCATTTAGAGATGCTCTGATGGGGGCTAAACTGAGTTTTGGCAGTCCGCATAGAGTAGCACTGCCATATTCTAGTCTAGAGATGACAAGTGCATGCACCGCCGATTTAAAGTCGTCTTGGGGAAGGTAGGGTTTGAGTTTTCTAAGGATGCAAAGTTGGAAGTTCGGGCCTTTGGTCGATGATCTGATGTGATCCTGCATGTTTAGGTTCTTGTCTAGCACAACTCCCAATGATTTAGTGGAATCAATGATGTGGGGAGTGCAGTTAAGGGCAGTGAGGTTACAGAGAAATTTCACAACAGTGGTGGATTGCCTAGCGGGTGCAATGAGGAGGAATTCAGTCTTGAGGGTATTTAATTTGAGATGGTTGGAGGTTAGCCAGTTTAGGGTTTTGGGAAGGGTTCCGTTCAGAGAGCTGATGTCATCGGGAGAGGAGATTTTCATGTAGAGTTGGGTGTCGTCCGCATACATGTGATATTGGATGATGGAGGTTTTCAGAATTAGAGTCAATGGTTCAATGAAGAGGTTAAAGAGTGTGGGGGAGAGTGAGGATCCTTGGGGGACACCCAGTGTGCAAGGACTAGGATTGGATAGAGACTAGTTGAATTTGACTCTTTGTGTTCTGTTGTTGAGGAAAGAGTAAAACCATTTAAGGACCGTGCTCGAGAGCCCCATCCTGCGTTCCAAGAGGTAGAGTAGATTGTCATGTTTGACAGTGTGGAAAGCAGATGAGCGATCGAGCAGAATTAAAAGGCAAGCTTCATTTTGGTCAAGTAAGGTGAGAGAGTCGTCCACTATGTGAGTGATGGCCGTTTCAACGCTGCGGCCAGTGTGGAAGCCCGATTGGAATAGGTCGAGAAGCTGGAATTGCTCAATATGTTTCCGTAGTTGTTCATGAACACATTTCTCCAGCAGTTTTGCCAGGGTGGGTAACTTTGTGATTGGCCGGTAGTTGTTCAGGTCAACGGGGTAAGCTGAGGGTTTTTTGAGAATAGGGAGCACTAGGCCAGCCTTCAGGCAGTCCAGAATCTCACCTTGAAGAATTGAGGCGTTGATGATCTTGGACCAGAGCGGTGTTAGTGATCCTATCGTATCTTTAAAGAAGTTGGGGGTGAAGGGGTCATTGAAGTGATTTGAGGGTTTAAGGGTCGAGAGAATATTGAGGATGGTAATGTCATTGAGAGGAGTTAATTGACTCCATGAAGCATTGTTTTTGAGGGAGAGGCAATGAGGCGAGGTCTGGGGTGTGGAGACAGAGGAGTCAAGAGAGGGCGAAAGATTGAGTGCAACAGACCTAAGATCTGCTTCGATTTTCTTCGTCTTATCAAGGAAGAATTCATGAACCGCATCACAGTTTGGTTGCGGGCGAGAGAGGTCCTGAGATTGGGTAGGGGTGTTGTTGGTTTGAGATTTAATCAGCTCAAAAAGACGTTTCAGGCGATTTTTGGCTTTGTCCAGTTCAGTGCTTTAAATGGGAAAAAAAATAGTGCAGGAACTCATTTAAATGGGGCGAGTGGGCGGGGCTAGGGGCGGGGCTAAGAACAAGACATGCTGATACCTATTGACTTCAATAATAGTTGCAGCACATACCAAAACACATGACAAATGCGTTTCTATAAATAAAACAGGTTAATTTATTACACAAAACGACAGCCAAACCCAGTGAGGTTTTAACATTTCCTTGTTATATAATATTTGCAGCTTCCATACTGTTATTTGCTGTTGCTTGGCACAACACAATATATTCTCGAGCATGCACACACACACACACACAGAAAAAATCAAGCAGACGTGCACACACAAAGCATTCCACACATTTCTTTTAATATACCTCCCAACAGTGTATCGAATCTCTCTCTTTCTCTCGCTTTTTTCCACACACAAAAAGCACTGGCAAACAGACAAACATAAGCCACTCACGCAAAAGAATTAAGGGATTAAAGCCATTTTAACATCGTTACCTTCCTTTGCTTTCTTAATTGCGCTGTCACCGGGCTGCCTCGATCCTGTGTTTGCAACACAGCAGGATGGTGAACACCGGACGTTATGCAAATGAGCCCCCGCTGAATAGTTCAGCGAGGGCTCAGCTCACCAGTCACTGCTACAGAAGTGCGTTGGCTGTCAGTCCGGTCACCAGCACAAGCAGCCAATGGGCCTACCGTTTATGAGTACTGGTACTCTCCTTGGCAGCAGAGAAGTACCGGTACTCAGAGTCCTAAAAAAAAGAAGTGCCGGTACTCAGTACCGGTGAGTACCGGCCCATTTAAAGCACTGGTCCAGTTGGCATTTGAAGAAGGTGGCTTTCTCTGATCTAATGAGTTTGTTATATGTACTTCTTTTGAATCTTAGTGTTTTTAGAAGATTCGAGGAGGGAGTGGATCTCCAGCTGCGTTCCGCTAGTCTTATTCTGCGACTGTCCGCATTTAGTCCGTCTTTGAACCAGGGTTTGGAGTCTTTTATGGGAATTCTTTTTAGCTGAAGGGAGGCTGTGGTATTCATGGCAGAAAGCACGGCGTTTTTATAGTGTTCAGTGAGATCGTGAACTTTGCGCATGTTTGCAGGCGGTGGAAGAGAAGAATTGCAGCGCTCTATGAGCTCATTAACGCTTGTATTATGGAGAGATATTTTCCAGTGCTTGAGTTTTAGTGGTTGTGCGCTTTTGTGGTTCCAACTTTCAAGAATCAGGAAGTTGATATAATGGTAGTCAGACCAGTCACAAGGGAGAATGGATTCGAGGTGGATGGAGTTGGGGTTGGAGATGATCAGGTCCAGTGTCGAGCCTAAGTTGTGTGTGGGACTGTCACAGAATTGGGTCAGGGAGAGGTGGGTTAGGAAGTTTTTGAGGGTTTTAACCACCTGCTCATGAGGGTCATTCCAGTGGAGATTGAAGTCCCAAAGAAAGATCTGAGGGCAGTGTCGGCCCAGGTTGGAGGAGATGGTTCTATAGTTTGTTCAATTAGAGGTAGGTTATCACCTGGGCGGTGGTAGAAGATGTGAAGGCTGCATAAGAGTCTGTGTGTGCTAGTGATATCGATGCATAGGCATTCACAGTATGAGAGATTGGCTGAGGGGGACTGTTTTGCTGTGAGAGAGTTGCGGAAGATACAGGCTAAGCCCCCTCCCATTTTCTGATAATGTTGTGAGTAGGAGGGTCTAATAAGTCAAGAATGGGGCCAGAGGAGTCGTTGAGTCAGTGAGGATAAGGAGGTCTAGATCATGAGCAAGGATGAGATCAGCAAGGTCTGTTGCATGTTTCACCTCTGATCTACAGTTAAGTAACATGCATTTCAGATGTGATTTATGCAGGGGGTCTGTGAGCGCTGGCTGTGTAGTGGGGATCTGCATGAGGTTATTAGTGTTTATGGAATTGGCGTTGTGTCTTGGAGCTCTATGAGGGTTGGGTGTGATGCTTTGGATGGGTATCGCATTACCATGTTTAGGGAATGTCGAGCTAGGGGAAATTAGTGGGGCTGTTTGTGAAGATCCAGTCGGGGCTGAGATGGCCGAAAGAGGAGAGGTGTACTCAAGGAGGAGGGAGAGAATATCAGGTTCTGAGAATGGGTTTTTGGATCTGGCCGGTCTGGAGGGGGCATTGGGGTAGGGGGCGGTATTCCAATTCTGGTCATGGGGTTTCAGTTGGATCAGAGGAGGGATCTCCTGTGAAGTTCTGTTGGTGGAAGGATGAGGAATCTCGTGTGTGGACATGTTGGAAGAGAGGTCATGGGCTAGCTCTTCGGCAGACTTAATGAGTTTTGGATAACATTTTTGATAGTTAAAAGTTCCTGGGTAATTTTCATGAGCTTGGAAGCAGTATCTGAGTGTGGCTTATGGGTCACGTGGAGGGGAGGCGGAGGGTTGGTTAGTAGGGAGGGCGGAGGGGAGACCAGGGCAGGTGGAGGATGGATGGGGTAAATACGCTAATGGAGAGTTGCCTCTTTGATGTATGGGCACACAAGGAAGGTGGGCGGTGGAGGGGAGGGGAGGGGAAGGGAGGTTGGATGTGTTCCTGTTGGAGAGTGGGCAGGCCTGCTGTCGAGTTTGGGAGTTATGTAGGCAAGGGCTAGTGGAAGAGGGGGTGGGTGAAGTGTCGGAGAGGTGGTCGGTGCGAGGGATAACAACTGAACCGTGATTACTGGCAATAGTTTGGACAGGTCGTGGGACGATGGGTGAATTCGGGGAGCCTGGGGTTGGAGGATCTGAAGTACTGTGTGTGTTGATCAGGGTAGGTGAGGCCGTCATCAGGATGTGGGCAGTTAGCGAGGGATCAGGGACCTCCTGAGACAGGGTAGGGGGAAGACCATACCTAGATTGAATAGGGGAATCGCTAGTGACCAAAGATCATTTAAAGAGGGCAAATCTGTCATCAAAGATGATCAGATTGTGATCGGGCCTGAATTAGTATAGTCCCATTGTTGTAGAGGGATATAGTGGTGTTTGCTCCGAATGTGGGAGATTTCGTAGCCACAAGTCGCAGACCTTCAGGGAATTTTTGGGTTGAGGTGGTTCTGAACAGGGAGTGGAATGTCCACTGAGCTCTTCTTTTCGTGTAGAAGAATTTATGAAAGAAATACTGGTGAAATATCTCCAGGCTACGACATCTTGTGAACTAAGTTAGGGTGGCTCCAGGTTTATCCAGATGACGTTTTGACATTATGTCTGGAGAAGTACCTTAAGGAAAAGTAGTGATGTGCTCTGATTGGATTTCATCATAGCCTCTGATATTGTTTTATGCAAGTAACATGTTGACATAGCCGTCAGCCCCAGCCCCAGTCTCAGAATGCTAAATCGGTTTTGAAACATCAAAAGGAAGGGCGAGGAAGGATGCTTGTAGACTGATTTCTCTCAGGGTGAGTGGGGTTATCATGTTGGTGGAATATTGCCACATCCTCTTCGTCTTTACTGGCGACATTGCATTGGGCCCCAAAAGGAACAATACATATTTCAGTGGTGGCTCCTTGTGGGAGTGCTGCGGGGTGGTGGGCGGGGTGGTGGAGTGGCAGGGTGGGGGGTAGTAAACTCCATAATACGGCCGAATGGAGTTTTGATTCGTTGTATTTATTTATTTATTTACTCAACACCATTCGGCCATATTACGGAGTTTACTACACCTCACCCTGTCCCTCCCCTGCCCGCCCACCGCCTGCAGCACTCCCACGAAGAGCCGCCACTGACAAATTTGCAGATGACATTGCGGCCCAGATTCACAAAGCTTTAGCGTAGGAATAGCGTTACTTTTTATGCTAACCCAAAGTTAATCCTTTTTGGTGATTAACAAACCATCGCTAATTGGTATTAATGGTGGTTTGTATAGAAAAATAATGCAAAGCAGCCCAAAACGCTGCTTTGTATTACTTTGAATCAAGGAGGTGTTACATGGGTGATACATGGGCATTCCCATGCGACCACCCTTGCTTTTTGATGCAAAACGTTATCTACTAACATTAGTAGACAGGCTTTAGTGCAAACAATTAACACTGCTGTAAAGCAGGCATTAGAACGAGAAATGTTTTAATTTCTCCTTTATTTTCCACCTTTGCATGCGTGCTGAACTGAGCAGCACACATACAAAGTAGGAAACGATTTGAAGTGTGTCTAGCCTTATTGTTTTGTACAGGAAGGTTACCCTTCCTGTAAAAAACCTATGCTAGACTCAGGCACGCACCCCAGAACTATAGCGCTAAGGTGTGTGCCAGGTCCACGGCACCTGAAAACAGCGCCTGCGCTTGGGAGAGGGTAGGAGAGAGCCATATCTCTGTGAATATGGCACTCTCCTGCTCTCTCCCTGTCACACAATGCAGCCTCTATGGGGGGTACACTGCATTCCTTAACAGATTCCTTGCAGAATCTGGGCCTAATTTAGAGCTGATTCCTGAAAGGAACTGGTACAAATAAAGAGAGGATGAAATAATGGGAGTCCTCGTAGATATGGAGACCATGAATCAGTCAGGAGAAGGACTATATTGGGGTATGGAAACACCACAAGATTGACTACAGGAGGTGTCTGGAGGCCCAGTTGACTAAAACACCAATTTTTGGGACCATGCTTAGAGGTTAGAATTCCAGCGGGTACAATCAAGGCTGTTATCCATTCAAGGTCAACAAATATAGGCCCAGAATTACTAACATTTCAAGTCGTTGATGTGCCACTTTTTTTTGGGCAGCCACGATACAAAGTGTATTTCTGGATTTACAAAGCCATGCAAAAACCACTGTACATGGCTTTCTAATAAAAAGTAATACATCACAGCACATAGTGTTGCCTTGCATTTCTTTGCATTGGAGAGTTGTTACGTAGGTGAAGCATAGGCATTCTCATTCATCCACTCATGTATTTTGATGAAAACCCAAATTTACTAAAGTAGTTAAACCTGGGTTTGCACCAAAATTGTGGTCCTATCCGAGGATGGCGTAACAAGGCGAAATATCTTTATTTCTTCTTTAGTCCTTCTATGCATGCGTGCTGCATTCTGCAGCACACATTCAAAGAGGGATACACCTCTAAGAATAGTTTTTGTGCTGGAAAGTAGTCCTTGCTGCACACAAAATATTCTGACCACAACACAGGCACTTTTTTCGTCATGGTGCAAGAGTGCCTGCAATGGGGCTAGGCTACTATAAGTGCACCAGCACAATAATGGAGCAGAAGTGTGCCAGATCTTAGTAAATATGCCACATTTCTGCTCGCTCCATTTCATGTCATACAGCACAATAAGTTCCCTTGTGCTGCTCAGTCCTGCATTGCATGAAGGTTTAGTAAATCTGGGCCTGAGTGTTATGTTGGGTAGTTGTACATAGCTGTCACCTGCTTTTAACCACAAGATACCGCTTGAAGAGTATGACTGCTACTCCATGATCATTTTAAGTTACTCAGAATATGAACATGATAGAGAAGCCAGGGCAATCTTAACAAATGAACTGAACAGTGTTATAAGTCAATTGTGTGGAGTCAGGTAAAATTATCATAAAACAAAGAGTAGGTAACAACCTGCATGCCATTGAGTTGGTACATGTGCACAGTTTTGCATTTCGAATGTCTCTAGAGTGAATAATAAAGACAAAGGACAAGCAATATGCAGCAAATTATACCAGGAAATCTAAAAAAAGATGCCTAAGCTTACATCTCTACAGACTGAAAGGTAGATACTAAAGACGTCTGCAGTTTTAGGCCTGGAAATGTAGTAAAGGCGAGAGACAGTTTAATTACAAATATTCAATTGAGTAAAGGATCATTAAATAAGATGAGTCTTAGTAAAACTAGAGGCAGCATATTTAATTCCTCCTTCATAGGAAGAGTGGCAAATACGTCGATCAGCCCTTAATCAGGAGCACTGGAAGTAAGCCTGAATCATAATCCTTTAAAAAACATGTCGAGCAGATACAGGAAATATAAAGGCTTTGTGCAATCAAAGGTGCACCTGGAGACTGAGTTAAGCCTGTGGTGCTGCATTAAGTAATACCTTGGCACAGCAAGGGACCTGGTATTCCCATCTGTAGTCAGTATCGGTGGCCCCATCAGAGTGTTCTTTCTTCACCTTCCCTCACACTTTTGTGCCCGGAAGTGACGTATTGCCTCCTTTTGAAACGAGCATTAGAAAAGCTAATACGATTGAAGTTTGCAAGCTTATGCAATGTTTATTTCTTTTTACTTTCTGTTAGAATCATATGTCACAAAAATAACATAAACATGATGTGAACAAGCATATGCTTCCCCTAAAGACGATGACCAAATGATTGCAATAAAAATAAATGATAAAGAACCATTGGTGTTTAATGTTCTTGAACATCACAGGAAAACGTCATCTTTATTGGTTCAAAGAAAATGTAGTATTTATTCTTAATTGGTGTAACCTAAAGATATACTTGAAACGCACTAAACATCAATAAAAAAGAAAAAATAAATGATAAAGAATAGAAATTAAAAAAAAGTACTGGCAAAGTAAAATATTGGTTCACCAAATCTGAAACTCTTGTTTTCTTCCTTATGGGCAGAGTCGCATACACGATCAGTCGAAATACTGTCTTTCACAGTGCAAGAGAACCAACGGCCGAAGGGGTCTGAGCCACAGCTGTAAACTGTATGCTGCGTTTGCCACTAGTTACATGTTTATGGCACATGAACATAATAATGGATAAAGCAGTATGGCCTAAACTCCTTTATGCATGTTTTTTTGTATTTTGATAATTAAATGAGGTTGGCTAGATCTAAAAATGCCACCAAAGGCTTATCATGATGCAGGGATGTTTCTGTTGTTGGCACTATAGCCAGGATGAGTCTGGTGTTCAGCCAACATTCTTACCACTATCTGTGGTAAATAAATTCTTCTTTACCTGACTGAATTTCATACTGGATCTTTAATCAAAATAGCTCAGAATAATAAGAGGCAGAATCCGTGGTATAAGAGGTTTCTAAATGGGCTTTATTCCAAAATGGCCGACTCGAGTCGCGGCCTTCAGGTTCCGTCACCAAGAAGGTTCAGGAAGTGAAGTACGATACTTTATTGATAGACATACATTTTTATAGTAAGTACATTTCAATGAAACGAATGCAGAAGGCGTAACAATTGATAAGAAAAGTGACATAGTAAATACGTAATCGAAACTAGGCGTAATAAGGAATAAAAGAAACATGATTGGTTAGGGTTATCATACATAGGTGGATCTATAAGATAATACTTGGCAGGGATGCGCGCGCAGCAGCATGACGTGTAATTGACGTGTAACTAGGGGGTGAAGGGGACTTGACATTAACTCTACATGTGGAGACGAAAAGTCTGGGGGGTCAAGTCAACCTAATCCCAAATCATATCTAACATCCTATGTTTAAAGAACTATGTTATCCACAAGGAAGGACTCTCGGACAGAATCTAGTCTATACTGACTGTGTGCGTGCACAAATGCCTAAGTGTCTACATGAGATGCGAGAGGCAGGAAACTTTCCATGGCAACTGGGCTATGAATTACTTGCATGGGGACAGCCCTTTGCTCGAGAGCTAAAGGAAATGTTTACCTAAATCACTAGACAGGAATGCATCGGCTGAAGAGCAAAGTAGATAATTCGAAGGTGAAATACAGCTTCTTGGCAGGCAGGCGAAAACTGGCAGAGGCAGGCACCGTTAGCTGCACAGGAAATAGGACAAAGTTCATGGGTGCAGATGCGAGCCCAAGCTGACGCTTGTCAGAGACAGAGAGCAGGGAAAGGCTTTGAGGACAGAATCGGGCCTACTTCGTCTGAACTGTAAAAATGGAGTAACTGAGCCATATAAAGTCGGTGGCCTTTCATACTTAGGAAGCGAATATCCAGCCCATTCATGGCGGATCTGACAGAGAACATGTTGACGGTGGACGCACATGTGTTTGCGTCTTCGAAACTGGAACTGGAGAGAACATACATGTACTTGTAACATGCATATAGAACCGTTGGGGTCCAAGATAGGGGACATAACTGATCAGGGAAATCCAAAAGTGAGGAATCATATTAGCATGTTGGGGGGAAATTCGTGCTAGTCTCATCACTAGAGTCAAGAAACGCAAGACCTTTTGTGATTACGGGCCTTACTGAGAATTTGGCGGACTTGGTACTCCATCACAGATGTGGCAGATGCCCCTACCATCAAGTTATAAGCACTATATAGCCAATTTAACCTTTAATATGGCAGAGAGGACAACACAAAAAGAAAATCACAAAAATGGGGCCACGTTCCACCGGTGCCTTGGACTCTACGCTGTGTTAGAATTTATCAACAACATAAACCAAATTATTCCAACTTATAATGAATTTTCACACGGTGATATGGCGGAACCTATAGCACACCACAAACTTTTCCGGAACTTAGTACAATATATACATGATTGGCATATGAACAGTGAAGCTGTGATAACTCCCTTCTTTATACTATTGTTTCTTTTGTTTAGAGTGGCCCCTGAAGAAGAAATGTCATCCCAAAATGCATTGGGCATCACAATTCTAATTGTAAAAAACTGTGAATTTACAATTGCACATGAAATGTTAAGATTAAGGTTACTAGGTCATGAGAGTAGGAGTGGCCTATGTATTAGTTATAGGTTCATTTTATTTTATTGATGTTTGCTGAAAAATGTAAAACCGAAAATTCATTATAAGTTGGAATTATTGGATTTATTGTTGATAAATTTTAACACAGTGCACGCTAAGTCCAAGATAGCGGTGGCACTTGGCCTGATTGTTTTTGTTTGTCACACATATGTTGGCAGCATATTTGCAGTGTTGCATGCAGCACAGGGAGAATTGGAGTAGTTGGAGTTAGTGATTACTATAATTAAAGGAGTGCACAACACACACACACATTTAGTCAGACAGGACACCAACTATTTGTGATGGAGTCCCTGTGCACCAAACTTAAAACAAAGCGGTATTTCTAGAAAAACAGAAGATTTCTTTTCAGCAACCTGGGGCAGGGAATGAGGAGCGGCGTATGTCCAGGTCCAATTGCTAGCCCAGGAGTTGCAGGCGCAGTCAGGGCCAGACTGGCCATAGCGGGCACCGGGCATTTCCCCGGTGGGCTGCCAAGGAGGGGGATGGTTTTTGGGCCGCGTTTGTTGGAGGGCCGTTTTTGCAGCATAGCTGCAATATCCGCCCCTGTAACAAAATCGGCCGAAACTGGCCCTGGCAAATAGCTCCGCCGCCCCCCCAATACCCCAGGGGGAAAAGGGGGCGAGCACTTTGCCACTGTGGCCCTTGGTGCTGTATCGACCACGTCACCATCCTTTGCAGTCTGTTGCCAAGCTGTAAACCTGGCTGCAGCTTTGCCAACAGTTGAATTCTTGGCAGATTTAGGGTGTAATAGAGGAGAGGCAGCACATGCAGAAGCCCTCTGTGGAAGAATGTCTAAATGGGGAGTATGTCTCTTTTCTCTTTAAGTTCCTTAAGTTTCAAAAACTTTGATTTTCATTTCCACAAGAAGGGAATTATGAAATTCAATGTAGAGAATGTGGGGTTCTGATTTATTACTTGGCAACACATATTTAAACCTGATTCATGGAAAGCCATTACAGCTTTCTTCACTTAAGGTATTTACACAGCTGAGCTGCACTCGTGCTGTTACTAGCGCTTTTCTATTTTAATATTGCTGTTCTGTATTTGTTTTGAATTTTGTTCGCTTGCCCCTGGTTTTAACTGGGACAATACTAGGCACTTCCCTCCCTCCCTCATACCGCATCTAATTGTGAAAAATCACCGCCGTTTTGGTGGGTCCGGGTCACGGGGGTAGTCCGGGTTGGGCGCCATCTTGGATTGGGCAGTGCTTCTTCCGGCGGGCGCCATTTTGAGCGTCACTGCGCTCGGACAGCCTCGCGGGACGCCTACTTAAGGCGGTCCTTTACTCGCCGGTCGCCAGATAAGGTATTTACACAGCTGAGCTGCACTCGTGCTGTTACTAGTGCTTTTCTATTTTAATATTCCTGTTCTGTATTTGTTTTGAATTTTGTTCGCTTGCCCCTGGTTTTAACTGGGACAATACTAGGCACTTCCCTCCCTCCCTCATACCGCATTTAATTGTGAAAAATCACTGCCGTTTTGGTGGGTCCGGGTCACGGGGGTAGTCCGGGTTGGGCGCCATCTTGGATTGGGCAGTGCTTCTTCCGGCGGGCGCCATTTTGAGCGTCACTGCGCTCGGGCAGCCTCGCGGGACGCCTACTTAAGGCGGTCCTTTACTCGCCGGTCGCCAGATAAGGTATTTACACAGCTGAGCTGCACTCGTGCTGTTACTAGCGCTTTTCTATTTTAATATTCCTGTTCTGTATTTGTTTTGAATTTTGTTCGCTTGCCCCTGGTTTTAACTGGGAAAATACTAGGCACTTCCCTCCCTCCCTCATACCGCATTTAATTGTGAAAAATCACCGCCGTTTTGGTGGGTCCAGGTCACGGGGGTAGTCCGGGTTGGGTGCCATCTTGGATTGGGCAGTGCTTCTTCCGGCGGGCGCCATTTTGAGCGTCACTGCGCTCGGGCAGCCTCGCGGGACGCCTACTTAAAGTCGCTCTTTCCCGCGCAGCGGGATCGCGCAGTGGGACGCCGTCGCTTAGCCGGAGTCGTGCCAGAGTCCTGCCCGTCTGCGCCCATCCGCGCTAGGGACGCGCTGGGCGCAGCGGGTCATCTCCCTTGTACGTGTTGATCTGGTGTTGTGATGATTGCCTACTCCAACGAGACGTTGCGGTCCATTGGACGGACTATCCCTAGATGCGATCAGGTAAACATCCACCCTTTAAGCGGCCCTTTTTGCTGTGCCTGTAAAAGATGGGCTCTGGGCTCTCCCGAACTTACGCGCCAGAAGCCTTTGGCTTCAGTCTTTCGGAGTAAGGACACGGCGAGCGCCCTTCGAATATTTAGCCTGAATGTTAGGTCCTTGGTGCAACACCATCAAGTCATCTTGGACCTTATGCAGGATGAGACCCCAGACGTTTTTGCTATTACGGAGACTTGGTTGCAGGAGGACGATGCAGCTATTATCAATCTGGCTTTTCCCCCTCATTATTCCATCTTTACTCTTAATCGTCCAACTAGAGGAGGGGGCATTGCCCTTGCTGTGAAATCTTGCTTCCCTTGTAGCTGGAATGTCTTAAACATCGCTGGGTGCGAAAGCGCCTCCTTTAAGATCTCGATCAGCCCCCAGTTCTCGATCTCAGGGATGGTGGTATATCGACCTCCGGGTAATGATGTCGCGTTTAGAGATGCCTTCCCTGATGCCGTTAGTTCTCTGGCAGTTGGTTGCGCCAACTTTTCTATCCTGGGAGACCTTAATCTTCATTTGGATAATCAGATCTCCCCGGCTGTTTTGAACTTTCTAGCGGATCTCGAGGCCCTTCAGCTGGTTCAAAAAGTTTCACAATCTACTCATATAGGGGGACATACATTGGATCCCTTTTTTACTAATTTATCGGAAGCCATAGTCTTTTCCATCTCACCTTTAGGATGGACTGACCACTATTTAGTGGATATTCGAGTTTCTCTGCCTATGACTCCCTCTATTCCCTCGGTTAGATCAGTCCCTAGAAGACACTGGAGTAAACTTAGGCTAGAGGACCTGCATCATGTGTTGACTATTGATCCGTTAGGATCTCTGGATGATGTTGAAACAGGTTATGACCAGTTTTGTCAATGGATTACCAGGGCGCTTGACTCCTTGATCCCGATTATTACAACTAAATTGAGCCCTAAGAAGTCAAACCCCTGGTATGACAGTGCTTTACGTGCCTTGAAAGGGAATTGTAGGCGGGCCGAGAGAGAATGGCGGAGGACTTATGATACGGCTAAGAAAGCGACGTATCTGGCCTCCATTAAGATTTATCATTGTGCCATATGTAGAGCCCGTGCGGCGTTCTACTCTCGGGAATTCCGAAACAGCTTGAACCCATCTAAGACCATATTCAAGGCCCTTAAAGATCTTCTGTCTAAACGAATTTCCTCCCCGGTTATGGCCTCTACCTCTCAATGTGAGGCTTTAGCTGTTTTCTTTTTGGAGAAAGTGCAGGGCATCTACCGGGCCTTTCCGTGTACACGTCCACTTTTGGAGGTTGTGGACATCTCTTCTGCCCCTCCTATTCTGGACTCTTTTCCCCTGCTCCTACCCGAGGCTTTTGACAGATTATCCCTGAAGATTAAATCGGGTTCTCCTCTGGATCCGGTAAGACCTGCCCTCTTCAGGGACCAGTCCTTTCTGGGGCGCTCCTCGGTCCACTCCCTGATAAACATCTCGTTGGCTACGGGCAGGGTTCCAGCTAAATGGAAGCGTGCATGGGTTTCTCCTATTTTGAAGAAACCTTCTCTGGATCCGTTGAAGCCGGAGAGTTATCGGCCCATTTCTTTGCTTCCTTGGCCGGCAAAATTGGTGGAGGCTCATGTCAACCAGGTTCTCTCTGACCATCTCACTCGAGCTAACATCTTGGATGCTACCCAGAACGGGTTTCGTACTGGGCACAGCACGGAGACAGCCCTTCTCGCTATGGTCGAGCATCTGCGTTCGGTGCTGGATGGGGGACAGACGGCGGCGCTAGTATTATTAGATCTGAGTGCCGCCTTCGATACTGTCTCACATCGCATCCTTCTACATCGCCTTGAGGAGATAGGTATTGGAGGGTTAGCCCTACAGTGGTTTTGTTCCTTTCTCGACGACCGGTCCTTCTGCGTTGCCATGCCACCGTATCAGTCCAAATTCCATCATCTGGGCCTCGGGGTGCCTCAGGATTCCTCGCTGAGCCCCACGTTATTCAATCTGTACGTGAAACCGCTGGCTGATGTCGTCAAGCAGTGGGGCATGAATATGGTCTCATATGCGGACGACACTCAGTTGGCGGTGACCATCAGCGGGGATGCTGATGTGGATGCCCCTAGGTTCCAGAATGGACTGAGGGCAGTGGCGAGCTGGATGAGTGCCAACTGTCTCCAGCTCAACGCTAAGAAGACCGAGGTCATGGTTGTCGGGAAGGGTAAGGAACTTTGGGGGGACAGATGGTGGCCTTTAGAACTAGGGCCATCTCCAACTCCGGTTTCGGTATTGAGAAACCTAGGAGTATGGTTGGACTCTACTTTGAGTTTTATTGGGCACACCAAGAAAACCGCAGCTTGCTGCTTTGGGGTCCTTCGGGGCTTAAGATCTGTCCTGAAGTTTTTTGACCCTCCCACCAGGCAGCTGGTGGTTCAGGCAACTGTAATATCCCGTCTGGACTATGCCAGCTCGCTCCTGATAGGGGCAAATCAGGCAGAGATCATCCGCCTTCAACGTGTCCAAAATGCCGCAGCCAGAGCCATAGTTGGCTTGCCTAGGTCCTGCTCGGTCTCAAGTACTTTACGATCCTTACACTGGTTACCGATCAAGTCGAGAATTCATTTCAAGGTACTATGCTTGGCTTTAAAGATCATGAAAGGAGTAGCTCCTCAGATCCTCTCGAATCTATTATCTAGCTATGTTCCGACTCGCCCCTTAAGATCACTGGGCCAGGCACTCGCTGTAGTGCCAAGGTTTAAGCTCAGCCGAATAGGTGGTCGGTCTTTTCGGGTAAAAGCAGCAGCACTTTGGAACTCGCTTCCGTTTGAGATTCGTGTGATGGACGATCTCTTTCTTTTTCGTAAAGCCTTAAAAACCTTTTTGTTTTAATTTTTCCCTATCTAGTTGCTCCCTCTCTTGGAATTTCATTTCAGTGTTTGTTGTGTTTTTACTTGTCATGCGCCAGGACGCCCCTTAGCTGGGGCAGCTGTGCGCAATATAAATATTCATAACATAACATAACTTGTTTCCTTGTTAGTTACTAGAGATGATTTCAGCTCTAAGGCCTCACAAATGAAACAAGCACTGGCAAATCCAGTAAGTCTGATGTTGGCCGCCAGCTTTCTGGTAATTCTTGTTTTGTTTTGCCATGGTCTTTGCAAAACTTTATTGTTTATTGATATGCCAGGCCGTCATCAATATAAAAAAAATATATGGGTTTAAAAATACACACATTACCATATTTCTCCCTAGTACTTAATAAGAACTACTTAAAAAGTCAATCAGTCTGGGATTGGCTGCAACCCTCAAGAAAGAAAAAAGGAAAAAAGAAAAAAGAGACAGAATGAAAAAATAGAGAGAAAAGGAAAGGAAATAGACTAAGAAAGAAGGACATAAGTACTGTAAGGAGGAAAAAATAAAGAAAAAAAAAGGGAAGGATGGAAGGAAAGAAAAATAAAACAGAAAGGACAAAGAGAAGATGAGAAAGAAAATAGGCAACAATAAACAGAAAGAAGGCAAGAATAAAAGTAAGAAAGAGCAAGAAGGAAAGAGAGGAATTAAAAAGACTTAAAAAAGGTAAGAATGAAAGAGAAAGAAAGGAAGAAAGAAAGAAAGAAAGAAAGAAAGCAAGAAAGAAAGAAAGAAAGAGGAAAATCAGGATAACGTAATATAGAACCGTTTCAAATGGAAACAATCTGGTATGCTGTAAAACAGCAACAGTCAGAAGAGCAAGACACTTCAAAAGGAATTTACAACAGCATTGGAAGGAGATGGGATCTGATAAAGATGCAATGTGCATCAAAAAGGCATGCTATCACACTGGGCTCTAAACACAAAGGCAACACTAAAGTAATTATAGAGTAAAAACAAAAACACTGGCACTGAGGGGAACTTGGTTCTGTGTGAATGTGCTCCTTGTGAGAGGGCAAAATGCAGTCACTCAAAGTGAAGTTAACCAGTGGCTTAAAATGATGACCCACTGCCCCGTGCTGTATACTGTAGTGGGCAGAAGCAAAATGTGAATGACACAACAACAGTCCAATGGATGAAGAGAGGTGGCTAAAGGCCCTAGATGTATGTATGTTATACATATTTCAGTAAAATCAAAAGGTAGTGGCTAACACAAGACCTATCAAGGTGGGCAAGGACGAGCTCTTTGTGCTGGAGCAGAGCTACCCGCAGGTGGTGCTGAAGGCAGGCAACGACTGGAACGTGTCCACCCGGCAAGTTTGTGGGCATGTTATGCATAAAGTCCTCGAATGCTATTCAGAATTACTCTAGACACCTCTGTGACTGATTTATCTGGTGCAGTAAACCGAATCGTTTTGGGATTGGTAGAAACGAAAGGGTTTTCCATATCGTTTTTTAGCTCGCTGCCCCGTCCCCCCTCCTGACTCTCTTGCTCATTTCCCCCTCTAGTTACCCTCCGCGAAATTTGCTCTTGGTGTTTTTGGAATTTGCTCCCTTGACTTTCTGACTTGGACTCTTATGCTCCCCGCCATTTTGTGACTTTCTTCTTTGACTCTCCTGTCCCTGATCTGCCATCTTGGTGATCTTTGACCTCTTCCTCTGTCCCAGCCGGTCTCCAGCCGGGGACCTTTCTATCGTCTCTCCTGTGCCATGGACCTACTCCTCCTTGTCGATCTTGTTAATATCTCTGGTCCCTCTCCCGTTTTATTTCCCTCTCACTTTCCTGTCCTTATCTGCCTTCCTTTCCCTTTCTTTCTGTTCTACTTCCCCTGCCCCCTGAACACCTGGCTGAACTATGGCAAGAATTTCCTGCTCTGTAAATATGTAATATATAATTGTCTAAGCCTAATCGCTGTTAAAATGTAATCTTGAGTGAATTTGCAATTTGTATATATATTAAGGGTGGGCGTAGTTCGCGAAGTAGCACTTCGCGAAGCTACGCAAAGTGAAGTTCGCACTACGCGAGCTACGCGTAGCACTTCGCGAACTGCGAAGTAACATGTTCGCACTGTGCAAGATGTTGTTTTCAATGATTGCACAGTGCGGACAAGCAACCGGCACTGTGCAATCATTGAAAATGGCATCTTGCACAGTGCGAGCTGTAGTTTTCTGCTGCTCGAGTAGATTTTTCCTCGAGCTGCAGCTTTCTCAACGCGAACTGGTAGTTTCTCATCGCGAGCGGTCGCGAGCATACGCGACCCCTCGCAATGAGAAACCAGACCTTCTCGCGTTGGGAATCTCGCCGGGAGGTTTATTTTCCATGCTCGCGATCGCGAACAAGGAAAAAGTCTCGCCAGGATGTCATTTTGCTTGCTCGCGGTCGCCAACTTGACGTTGAGGACCGCGAGCAAGCAAAAAATGACCGCAGCACTACGCAACACTACGCTACGCGTGTTCGCACTGTGCTACGTGCAGTTCGCGTAGTGCGAAGTAGCGCGAACTTCGCAAACTACGCGAGCGTAGCGTAGTGCTTCGCCCAGGCCTAATATATATGTATCTCTAACCACTAATATATGTAGTTGACCTTTGTACTTACTACCATTCCTATGTAATTTTAGAGTTTATCTGTTTGTATCTCTTCCTTGAGTGACTTTACAACTTGTACATTTGCAATTGTTCCCTCCTTTCACTCCACTTGTATATATAACTCTAACCACTAGTATATGTAGTAGACCTTTGTACTTACTACCATTCCTACGTGATTTTAGAGTTTATCTGTTTGTATCTCTTGCTTGAGTGACTTTACAACTTGTACATTTGCAATTTTTCCCTCCTTTCACTCCACTTTTATATATAACTCTAACCACTTGTATATGTAGTAGACCTTTGTACTTACTACCATGTCTATGTGATTTTAGAATGTATCTGTTTGTATCTCTTCCTTGAGTGTTACAACTTGTACATTTGCAATTTTCCCTCCTTTCGCACCACTTGTACATTTGCAATTTTTTCCCTGTTTATATCTCTTATGTAACTCATGTAATCCAAAGTCCTTATGTAACGCAACTGGTTCTTTTGTAAAGTTCTCTGACACCTTCGGCTAATGTTCGCGCTATATAAAATTGCATTAAATAAAATAAAAATATCACGCCCCAATATTAGCTTCTTTGTCCATGAATGAATGACCCTATAGTTTGGTTGAGTTTTTTGGCTATTCGATGTATGTCAGTCTATTAATTGATCATTATTGATCACGTTTATTATTAAAATCTCCAAAAAGAGAAGCTTCTCCAGGAGTGTAGGCATTTTTTATAGCTTACAGTTCAAAATTATTTTTTAACTCTGTACTAGCAAGATTACAGTAATGGCGGGCACAAAAAAAAATCACGTTTTAAATCAGATTTTGGCCAGGGCATACAGAAATTTCCACATCTTTCAATCTGCATTGACTTGATACCGCCTGAGTGATTATTAAGAGGCAACTAAGTTTTACGACTTTTATAGACCTGAGGATGGAACTTTGGGGCATATCAGCAAGGCGAGGCAATAGAATTATCGCCGCTTTTTCGGCCGAAAAGCGGTGATAATTTTATCGCCTAATTAGCAAGCTCGCGCTAACGTGTGAAAACTTGCGTTTGCGTAGGAATTCCTAACGCCCAGATTTGCATCTCTAATGAGATGCAAAGTGGGCGTTCCTGACCTGACATGACAGGAGAAATGTCGCTAAGCGACATTTCTCCTATCATCAAGCCCCACGCTATGAAGCATAGCGGCAAGAAAAGTAGCGACAACCCCTGTTATCGCTACTTTCCTTACGCCTGCTTCAGGACTGACTTAGCCATGATATCCTATGGAAGGTGGATATCATGGCTAAGTTTGTGGGGCCCTATCAACAAGCTAACGCCGCATTGCCTGAGATTATCGCTGGGTTTCCAGCGATAATCTCACGTTTGGCAGTTAGCGCTAGGATTTTTATCGCTTTTGAGATAAGCGTTGCTAATAGCATGCTATCTCAGCGATAAAAATCCACGCTAACCTGCGATAATTATCCTAGCCCTAAGTGCGCTTAGCGATAATTATCGCCGGTTGTTGCTGATATGCCCCTTTATAAGTTGGTCCACGTTGGTAACACTTCAGGAAGTCATCGCAATTGTTTTTTTTTTTTTGTTTGTGAAGTACACATCAAGGGCATAAACGTTTGCAGTTTCTATGGGGCATATTATCAAGAAACGGCATTAAAATTATCACCGCTTTAGCGGCAGAAAACTGCTGCTAAAGCGGCGATAATGGGCTTGATAATATGCCCTTGTGAATTCCAATTGAAGCCCATGTTAGATGTCCTTCACATCTAACATGGGCTTCAATTGGAATTCCATAGAGCATATTATCAAGCCGATTATTGCCGTTTTAGCTGCAGTTTTCTGCCACTAAAGCGGCGATAATTTTATCGCCTGTCTTGATAATGTGCCCCGTGGTTTTTCGTGTGAAAATCTGGAGTTTTACATCCATTTTAAGTTGCTCCGACGTTAAAAAAATATTAACGGATAACACCGTCCCTCAATTCCCATAGTTGGAAGGAAAATATTTTAGCTCACTCGCACCTGTTTTAATTGCTGACTTGTACCAGCGAGAAAATATTGCCAGTTTGTGAGGAAACATTTGCCAGAGCAGGCCCGGTTCTAGTGGGTGGGCTGGGTGGGCCAGGCCCACCCAAACATGAGCCTGGGCCACCCAAACAGGAGCTTTGGCCCTCGCTGTGAGGGCTTGAAGGCAGCTGTGCAACGGCATTGGGCTTAAAGGGCTGCCTGTATGTGCGTGTGCGCCCGGGCTGAGACAGCTTCCCGGGCGCACACACACAGACAGTTTTTGAGATTATCGCAGCCGCATCCGAGTACTTCACAGGTCTTTAAAAGACCATTTACATGTTAACGAGGCTTTTTTTATTTTTTCACCCCTTCATCTCCACATGGCGAAAGGTGACAAATCCTTTCTTTGACAAGGGTAACCGTTGCCTACTGTTCTGCTGCGTGGATATTTATTTTTCTATGCAGCACAGGAGAAAAGAAGTTTGTTTATTCCTATTCACTTTTCCGGACCCCTGCAGCTGCTTATCACATCAGTCTGTGACACAAAGTTTGACTCATGGAGTAGTAGGTAAGAGAATGTGTTACTATTTATTTTTCTTTTATAAATCTGCACAGGCCCAGCAGGACACATACTTCGTGTGAGCTTCAATTAAACAGTTTTTATCATTATCATGGCCGATGCAGGACAACAATAAGACAATTAAAAATGCCCAGAAAACGCTGGTGATTAATGATCCTGCTGGAGAGCAATCATTTGTCTGTTAGTAGTTTTTAAATGTAGATGAACTGTATTTTATGTGGAAGCTCAGTGGATTACTGCCTTTGTCACAGAGATTCTTATGCTACTTGCAATTTTGAAATTACAATCCTAACATAGGACAGTGACCAATGAACTGTCACCAAAGAGCTGCATACAAACATGAATGGTATAGTTAGAACTTTGCTTTCTGTTTTTGTGATATAGTTAGAACTTCCTTAGGCTTTCATTATTCTAATGTTGCTAAAATGAGTATGTTTGGGCAGATATACATTTTTATCAGTAAAGCCAGCCCCCAACCACTGGAATACTCTTTAAATCCTGAGTTTGTGCTTCTTCAGACCAAAGCCCCGTAAAATATACTGCCCACCGGTATGGATGACATGTAATTCATACACCTTGCAATCCTCATTGCTTATTTGACATTCCCTGTAGAATGATTTACATACTTGTATGATTCGTTGTCTCTGTATAATGTGTGCGTGGTGTAAAGTACTGACACACACTCTTTGATATGAGTAGCGCTATACTATGTAAAGATATGGGGCACTGTTGGAGGGTGGCAGTGAGAGAATCCGAGGAGGAGATCATGGGGTGGAGGGGGGAGCTAGGGAGAGATGAGGGGCACTGCTGGAGGGTGGCAGTGAGGGAGTCTGAGGAGAAGGTCATGAGGGGGATGGGCTACATAGAGATGAGGGGCACTAGTGGAGGGTGGCAGTGAGGGAATCCGAGGAGGAGGTCATGAGGGAGAGGGGCTATGGGGAGATGAGGGGCACTTGTGGAGTGAGGCAGTGAGGGAATCAGAGGAGGAGGTCAATTGGGGGGGCCATGGAGGGATGAGGGGCACTGTTGGAAGGTGGTAGTAAAGGTATTTACGGAGAAAGAGGTTATTGGTGCAGCGCCAAAAAAGACTTTCGCATCAGCGCTAAAGCTGCCCTGTCATGGCCTTTCTGTTTTTGTTTAATTAATTAGCAGTCGGGTCAGAAGGGCTACTGTGGAACATACTTTGAAGTGCCTGCTAATTATATTTACTGCTATATTCAATGTTTTAAGTTTGAAGGTGATTTTACTAATGTTTTTACCAGGAAAAATGAAAGTGGAGCCCGATGGTGCCTGATATGGGGCTGGGGCCCTAGGTCAGCTGTGAGATGAGGTGCACTGGAGAGGAGTAGTGGATAATCAAGCCTGTAAGGGAGTGCGTTGCAGAGTCCGGGGTCAGGTGGAGGTAGTAATGAAGAGGGATTCCCCCTGAAGGCTCACACAGAGGGAGCCCGAGAAGTGTCACTTGCCTGATACTCCCACCTCAGAAACCTCCTCTTCCCATCAAAGGAACATTACATGGAAAAAACAATTTTTGAGAGTGATAATATTTAGAAAGAGATTTGGAAAAGGGTGCGTTTTACTGGGCCTTGTAAGACTAAGAAGAGATAAAGGAGGGCCCTGTAGTAGGCCTGCCCAGACATATATTCGACAAATCCAGTCCGCAGTGGCCCACCCAAATGCACCCTTGGCCCACCCAAATAAAGATTCCTGGAGCCGGGCCTGTGCCAGAGCATCAAAGAAGCGAAAGCGGGAATAGGCACAAGCCACGGTAAGGCCAGTAATCGAAACCTAGGCAATGCTTCACTTTCATAGTAAAAAAGAATGTGTGCCATCTCTACTTTCTACTGGCAGGTCGTGAACCAGCGAGTGTGAACTTACAACTAACCAATGCAGCCCTTAAGAATCCCCTTTTTAGGTCTCGCCTGACCCAGCGCATGCGCTGGTCTGGCGAGACTTATTGAGAGGGCTCCAAAAAGTGCTACCAGGCCAGCCTAGAGCTACAGTGCATGTGCGCGGGCGCGCGCTTTACTGCGATTACTTTCACTTTCGCGGCCGCTTTGATGTTTGATCTTGATCGCAATCACTTTCACTATTGCGGCCGCACGACCGCTTTGCATAGCCAATAGGTCTCGCTTTAGGGACCTTATAAATATTTAGTTATGCAACTGTTGCATGGCTAAACACTTAAAAGGTCCCAAAGGTGAGACCTATTGGCTATGCCAATGCTTGTTGCCTTGCTGTCGGCCTATCTACGGTAGGAGTTCTTTGTTTCCTCTTCTGTACTGGGCCCCAATCCCTATCAGATCATTCTCATGAAAACCAGTGAAACCATCTCTGTGCACACCTCGGAATGCATCTCCTGTGCAGTATCTAGCCCTTCTTATGTTGACCAATGTAAGTTAATTGGAAAAATGGAGACAGCCAGCATGCTATACAGTTACACATTAGCATTGGGTGTGTACAGATCTTTGAGGCAGGCGTTTCAGCAAGGCTCGGCTGCTCTCACAAAAGACCTTAAAAAGTGTTTTTCATGCCTAATTTTGCATTCGGTGATCAGTGAAGTGAAAAATAAAGGTCTTCTTTGCACGTATTAAATGTTGTGGGGAGTGACGTTAATTTTTGTTGTGCAAACACAGGCATTTAATTACCACAGTGGTAGCTGTTCGTAAACTAAACAGTAGATGTCGCTATTATTCAATGCAGTAAGATCTCGCGCATCAGACTGTGATGCCAGCGTCCTTCCATTCGGAGAACCTTGCAGAAGAGGGCGGTATTAAAAGAATCCATCTGTTTTCAATCAGCATCACAGTTTTTCACAAGTTAGGTCTAGATTTTGAAAGCTGCCGGTGAAGATACACAAGAAATTTACGCGCAGAACAGTTTCGCTCTGGCACGTCAAATGAAATTTATTTTGAGATTCAATCTATTAAATATTTGTAGTAACGACTATGCGCATGTCTTCAAGAAATGGTAGGCAGCAGATAGGTAACTAAAATGTGTACATGGCACACTTACTTTTTAAACCACTTATGGATATGTATGGTGTGAAACATCGTTTGGAATGTAGGTTATTTACTCTCGGTTTTCCTGAGTAGATTATAATAGAGAGTACGTGCAACTGCACATGTTCCTGTGCAGGAGTGCATCTTGACAGGACATTGGCTGGTGCAGAGTGGAATAACATGTCAACCAATGGAAGCGAGGATAACACATCTATCAGTGGGGTGGGTCTATCGATAGAATCAATACAAGAAAACGCAATGATAAATTATGCATTTTAAACTTTTTTTGTCAAACCTGATAGGATTCCAACAAACACGTTTTAGTGGATTTAGCTATGTTTCTCAGGATATGAGGTTACGGCAGATAGAACAAGCATTTGCAAGGCAATCGGTTGCGCATTTGCGAGAGTTAGAGCTATTGGTATCCATGCATAGGAAGGTAGGTCTAGCATGGTTACCCCCACTTTTTGCTGGTGTTATTCTGTTTCTGACTAGTCTGAATGGGATCCTGCTAATCAGAACCCCAGTCACTGTGCTTCCTCCCAAAATTTGACTTTGGATACTGGTGTACCGATACTGTATCAAGGAAGACTCCCTAGTATATGGTACTAAGGTCCCCAGGACATAGGTACACCAGGGGTCTTCTATTGGCTGTACCAAGTATGATGCCACCCATGAGAGACCACTCAGACTGGGACTACAGGCCTGCCATTGCAGCCTGCGTCAGCTGGTGCTTGCACCACTCACAACAGATATACGTTTCTTTATAGCTGAGGTCACTGCACTTGAAACCTATAGGTCACCACTAAGGCAGGCCTTTCAATCCTGAAGGCAGGGTGCTAGATTATAAGTGTGAGGGTGCCCTGCATAAGCAAGACACCCCCTACAAACCCCGGAATCCATTCTCCTGACTTTGTAAGTGCAGTCAGCCATTTAATACATATAGTGGACAGCAAGTCAATTACGAGATGTCTAACTATATATTGGCACCACTGAAACCAGTCATGTTTGGTATCAAAACATGTTGGAATCCTACCCCTAAACCGATTCCAGTGTTGGATGCATGATCCCATGAACTGGGGGGCTTCCCTGGGGAGCACCTCTGTATTCTCTGTACCAGTCTTTCAGGATCTAACAGCAAGCTCATGCTGAGGTTGACCACAGACACAATTCAGCTCTCCTGCTGCTGAGCTGAGCTCGAGTAGGGGAAGGTAGAACAATAGGTTTCCTGTGACAGGGAGGTGTGACCACCTGACCACCTGCCAGACAGGACTTAGGGTATTGGGCTGGAGTAGGGGTGTTTGCCAGCACCACCCGACTGCATTGAAGGGTACATTTGGTAACCTTCTTGCAAACTCCAGTTGGGAGCAGTCCAGGGAACCATTGGCTCTCACTCAGGTGTGATAATGGACAAAGGACATTGGAGTATCCTGCCCTCTGTCCAGCCCCCCTTCTGGGAGGGATCCCTGATTCACCCCAACCCTTTCTCTAGTGTACTTAAGGGCTCACCTGTGGGTGGCTCTTCAGATTCATTGTGGGACAAGATTCAGATCCGAAACCACTTCACCTTCAACCGTCTGGGCAGCTTGGACTTCGTTGGACTTCGCCTGAAACCGAGACTGTATCAATGAAGACTCCTGCTGCTCCTGGTCTCGTCGTCCTGCCGGTCTACTGCATAGTCAGTGCCTGTGCTTCATCCAGGTTCTTCTCCAGGCCTGTGGGCATCAAAGCCACCTGAAGTCATCTCCGTTGGAGTGAAGCTTTCACTCCCCTGCATCTACAGGCACCGCAACAAAGCTAACTAGTCTGCTACTCCTGACGTCCTACAAACTATGAAAGGCTCAGCAACACAGGTGGTGGTTCTGCAACTCCCTCATGTCCTGCACTGTCTTCTCAGCAATTTTGAGGCTAGTATCCCTCGTCTGAACCACTGGAATAGAACCCCTGTGCGTCGTGTTGACTTGCCAAGGCTTGTTGCCTCTCTCCTCCAGCCATCTTTGGGCTACAAGAAGCTGCAGCCTCTGGCATCTCTTCCTGCCAAGATCTTTGTACTCACCTCATCCTCTGGCCCGTGGGCCTGCATCTGTGGTAAGCTGCTCAAGGTCCTCTTGCAACTCCTGTGCTTTCGGCCTGTGGGTCCTCTTGAGGTTCTTCTTGGGCTTCAGTCGGCTCCCCTGCTTACTAGGGGCCTGCTCTGACTCTCCTGCACTTGGCGAGTCTCCTGCACCTTGCTGGTCCCGACATTGCACCTTCTTCGTTTACCACGTCTTTTGCTGCTATCAAGGCTTGTTGGTGCTCCCGCCGGACACCGACCCCCTGATTCTCAACTTCTTTTGATGGCCAGGTTGTGCTCTCAGGCCTTATATTGCCAGCATGAAGGATTTTTCCCTTTCTCTATACTAGTATCGTCAGCCATTGAAGGAATGACTGGGAAGCAAGGTATCAGGTGCACATCATTGTCACAGGTACTAGGTAGGCACAGGCACTTTAACAGCTAGTTACATTTTAAGATCTTAGCAGTGAAGGAGCAGCCTGAAGAGCGCAAAACAGGCTGACACCTGTCACAGTACCACTTTATGCACATAACGCACAATTGACCCTACTATTGGAGCCATACTGTATTGTATGATCGCTGCTAACTGATACTCTTGCCCACCATAATGAGACTTCCTACTGGGATAATTCCCAATATGTATAGTCAGTACTGGGAATATCCTAGTCACTTTTACATTTTTGCATAAAGCAACCTTTTTAAAAAACAGTTCTCCAAAACAACAGATAAAGAAAGTAAGTGGAAGGGGACTGTGCTTGATCGGTGCTCCTTAGCCTTGAACGTAAGTGAGGTACAGGCTGCGTGAAGGACTTAGGAGTCAGCAAAGAAGAGCGATGCAGGAGTGAACCAATGATAAGTAGCAGGCGGGAAAAAAGTTGTTTTGTAGAATACAACAGGTCTTGCACACAGCACATGCAGGGCTGCCTAAGCTCGACCTAAAAATGGGGAAAGTAGGTGGGCTTGGTTACCTGAAACTGATTCTGATATATTGTAAGCTATGTACCTGTGTGCCTATCATCCTGATGGAAGCACAAAGACAGATTTTGAGACTAAGGGCATGGTTTCAAGTTATGTAGAATTTGGGTGGCTATTGGTGCACATGGTAGTTACAGCATCTGTGGTGTGGGGTGAAGATTGGGTAAAAAAAAATCCTGAGTTTACCACCTCAGAATGAAGATTAACATGTGAAATATATGTTTAACACAACGATTATCGTATGTTTTGCATTTATGTCTTGGCATTTCATCCTTAATGATTTCATCTTTCTAATTTTGCTGTTGAAATGTGCCAGGAGAGCATTGCAGAATGTGGTCCTCAATGCACAGTTCAGCATTCTAATCTGTGTAAAAATATCCATTTGCCCGTCGATCAGATTTTTACGCACAACTTTGAATAATTGTATAAGAAAACTTGTGGATAGGCTGTGTCAATAGAGATTTTCCTAGCTCTCTTTTGACACTATTGCAGCCACACAATGCCATAGGTTTAGAATATGTTTTACCATATTGTAGATGTATTTATACAGTGCTTCATACTCCTAACGAGAAAAGCACACTTGTGACAAGGTCGCACACTGCTCCATGCAGTGACATAGAGGGATCACAGAATGTTTGTGGTGCAGCCTTTATGGGGAGTTTTTTGATCATGAGGAGTAAAGTTGTGTTCTTAAAACATTTTTTTTGTGATGCCTCTGCATGAATTTGAATATAAAATAAATGAGTGAGAGGTTGCTTAATCATTCAATTCTAACTGATGGACAGAAGTGAGTGTAGTCTGTCCTATGTTTGAAGTGTTTGGGTGTGTGGATAAGACTGAAACTACTGAACATGTACCATAAATAAAGCTTGTGACTGTCTTACTCATTGATGTAGGAGAGAAGTGTGAGGATTGATACAGACCCACAAGACAATACCTGATATCTATGAAGTGGTCTGTGTGTATACAGTTAGTACCACATTGAATATGAAACTAAGAAAGAGCACATAGATGAAATAATCTAAGCTTAGGAGTGGCAAACACACAGGTTCAGGAAGTTATGAGGCCTGAGGGTGCATCCAATCAACCCCAAAACAGCTTTTGTGGAAGGAAAAAGCCATATAAAGTTCACAGTACATCAGGGACTAAAGCACCCACAATGCACTTTGGGGCCAATTACTAGTTTGGCGCTCTGCCTGCCCAACCGCTGCTGCCTCCAGGACACCGCAGTGACTGCGGTCTTCTGGCCGACGTATTCCGAGTTGTGCTGTCTGAAATGCCGAAACCGACGATGGAGCTGTTCCCGACAGGACCGCGGCAGTCTGCAAAGCTGGTGATGCCTACCCTGATGCCGTACCCTCAGATCCTATTACAAATACACAGTTGTACTGGCGATCTCCCAGCGGCAGTTACCCAATGGCAGAAGACCGCCACAGTATGCTCGCTACAAATCACCACAACAGTGACCATTGGATGGATTAAAAAACAACAAAGCTGATGTGCTTTTGCCAAGGTGACACCCTGGCAAATCACAGTATAAAACACACCCTTCCCTGACAAGGATCCTTTGCTTATCACCTAGTGCACAGAAGATAGGAGACCCTGTTGTGACCCATAGCAGCCCCCCTTTGTTATCTCACTATTTAGCACTCTCTACACTTTTAATTTTATGTTTGCACGTTTCCACCAATATCACTTGTTTGTTTTTCCTTTCATATAGTCACTCATGTTTATTTTTTTTTATCATGTCTGACCCCAAAAACCTACAGTTCCCTGAGGATGAGTTGACAGTCATGGTGGATGATATCAGTCATGGTGGATGATAATCTTTGTGGCTCTATGTAGAGCCCCAAATGTTTGCTTCCCAAGTTCAGCATACTCCTCTCAGTAGGAAAAAGGATTTGTTGGACAGGGTAGTCAACATAGCGAAAGTTGTTGGTACCACCCTGCAAACACAGCTGGAAATTAGGAGGAGGGGAAATGACCTCAGGTTTAATGTGCGTACCCTGTTCAACAACCACTACTTGGAGTCCCAGAGGACGGGCAGGGACCCTCCCAGTGCCCCATTACAATTCTTTGCCCTGGAGGAGACTGGCCATCCTGTATTCTGACGGATTGACAGGAATACCTGGGGTAGTGGAGTCAAGTAAAGTTACACTTCACTCACTGTAACAATACCAGAATGTCCTATTTTCTCTCAACTCTGCTTTTGCTATTGTGTTGTTTATCTACTTTCCTAACATGCAATACTCAAAGTATCTGAGATGTTGGTTTGTCTGTGTTACTGTGTATTGTTGCATATAAGAGCACATGTATCAATCTGCATGATTTGCTCAAGTTGGAATGGTGTCTGGAAGTGGATCATCATGCAAATATCATCCCAGGACCCACGATATGTGTTAATATGCAAATGTATGGTCCATCCCAAATGCATGCTGCCAACAGGTATGTAACACTAGCCGTTTTTCAAGTGTTGGTAATGTGAGATTGAAGTGACTACAACTACCATGAGTCCCTGTGACTAGAACTCTAATCAAGATGCTACATTCCTTTTGCCCCTACTCACTTGTCTGTCATGTTACAACTGATGGTCACTGATCATGCAGGCCACCATGTGGCAAGTATTGGTAAGTTGACATAGATTGCACCACAACTACCATGAGACCCTGTGAATGGAACACTAACCAAGATGCTATACTCCTTTTGCCCCTTCTTTTCTGCCATGTTAGAACTGATTTTCACTGATCAAACAGGTCACCATTTGTCAAGAGTTGGTAAGTTGATATAGAAAAGCTACCACTGCTACCATGAGGCCCTATGACTAGATTTCTAACTAATATGATATACTCCTTTTGACCCTTCTCACTTGTCTGCCATGTCACGACTCATGTTCAGTAATCATGGACTGTGCAATGTACATACATTGCTCCACTCAAAACATGTCTGAATACTTTGCTTGATAGTATCCTGGTCTCATCAACTGAACTATTGATGGCATGAGCGACCCCATACTAACGGTGTACCCCCAATATTTGTAAGCCATGAAGGATTAGTAGTGGCAGGTGTGTTTTTGACTCCACACTCCTCACATGATGAGCAATGGTAAATATAAAATCAAAGTGTGTGTTTGCCTGTATTATACACAACTAGGTCTTTGAATGGTCAAATACATGTTACAATGGCACTGTGTTGTTTGCACTGTTTTGAAGTTGTCATGCCTAGCCCTAAAGCCAAAATGCCACATATCAGCACATTTAATGAGCTGATAAAATCTAATACATGAATTGAATTTCTTCAAATGTCTAGTAACCAACTTCAACGAAATAGATGACAATATTAATCTCGACCTATTTCGTTTCATCCTAGATCTCTATTTACTTTGACAACACTCCTGGAGATGTGGACATGTATGATGGTCCTGGCCCATCTGGTCAGCCTAGGCAGATGGCAAGAGTGGGGCTCACTATGCCCACAGCATTTCCCACCCAAGCTGCAAAATAGCCAGCCCTGCACACCCACACCTGTGTACCTAGCACATTCAGTACCATCCTGTGCCCCCCAGTCCTGGAATCTGAGGTGGCTCTCACCACCCCAGTCACTGAGGACCCAGGACCCAGTGGGAGGGTGCAGCCTGTGTCAAAGGCTATTGAGGCCAATGACACCCAGGCTATCATTACTCAAGTCCTGTGAGTCTATCAGTACTCCCAAGGTGTGATGGGCCAGATACTTACAGATATATGAGAAATTAAGCTGATGCAGAGGGACACATGGCAGGAGGTAGCACACATCCACACCTAGGTGGCCAGCATCATCACCAACATGGCCTCCCTGGTTGGGGTGCTGTGGGCATCAATACTACCCTCTGCAGGGCTTTTCAACCTGCACCTATGACTTCCTGTTGTCACTGTCCATCCAAGCCATCATCATCTGTCACAGTCACAGTAAGGGAGGCCCTGTCAGAGGAGGACATGCCTGCATGCACCCCTGTCTCAGCAGCTGCGGATCCCCCCTCCACCAAAAAGAGGGGACGTTCGCACAAAAATCCGAGAGGAGGGGATGGCAGGACACCCACCAACACCAGCAAGAGACCTCAACCTTAATTTTCACCTGTAAGTGCAACACACTCACTGTGTGGACTATTCCTGCCCACTTTTCAATATCTGTTGGAAGAAGTATGTTTGGCATTTGGAATCCAGACAATTTGGATTCTACAACAATTGTTACATCCTCCATGACTGACTATTTCCCTTTTTGAGGATAACCTTGTTCGCTTCTTTAAATACACACATCACCAAATCATTGTCTCCTGTTGTAATTCTCACATATACAAATGTAAATGTACTACCATGTGAGCTTTGCAAAGCCAAGACGAGGTACTTCTGGAAGCATAGTTACGTAATATGTAAACAATGTTCAACTCTGGATCACTGGAATATCACAACAACACATATAAACAAGTGTCTGGTCTGATATCATTTTTACTCCGTTGTTCAAATCATAAGCTTACATGATGTCAGAAACGTAGCAAATAAGACAAGACTCAATTTGTCTGTGTCAGTGATCACATAATCATTTGCAGAGCATTGCAATATTGAAGGAGGGATACATCTGACAATATCCTCTACAATAGGCAACATTAAATTAGGTCTACTTCATCAGCTGGAGCCATATTGCCTACCCCACAAAAGGAATCCCACATCAAATAAATCGACACATGTCAGTAGAACAGTTTCTGACTAGAGGGTCATTTCAATCCAGTGTTGCTTGCATTTGGTGGAATGTCACAACAAATGTCAGTGACACAATGAGGATTTAGCCAATGTAAAGACACATTCGCAGTATTTGGACTCAACACAACATTGTGCTGGATCATATGATGGCACACATATTGCATTAGGACCTACAAACCATAAGGAACAAGTACAATGGAAGCCAAGCATTTCCATCCTATTGCTGTGTAAGCTGCCTTGGTACCGGCTTTGTACACTGAAACTCTGAGACAGACATTTCCAAGACCATTACATGTGCCCTTTATATATATGAACAGCATCAAAGACCTGCTAATGTCACAACTCTCTAATGTCCAGGTGAAGATGCCATGGTAAAGGAAACCACAACAGACCCACACAGAGAGGGATTAGCTAGGAAACTATTCATATGGCTTAAATCGCATAGTCAACAGAGAGAACACAGTTTAAGACAAAATTTAGAGTTAAATAAAGTTGCACTTACATAAACAAACACCTTTCCCCAGATATTGCCAGAGCCATATGTTCCTAGTATGTAGCATTAACATCCTCATTACATCACAAGAGTTGCAATAATAGTCAAAGTCATCACATCTCATACCATACTTACACTCAGGAGAAGAAGATTCTGAAGACATCTTAACACAAGTCCATTCCTTCCTCTTCACCACTATCATCATCGTCATCTGTCATTTCAGGGTTCCTCACCTGGTGGCTCTTCATGGCCTGCATCCTTTGATATGTAAGGGATGTTCCGTCACAGGGCAATGTAGTGGAACATGCAGCACACCAGGGTGATCTTACACACCTTCCCGGGTAAGTCAAGGAGGGCTACTCCAGTCTTTTTCAAACATCTGAATCTGGCTTTAAGGAGCCCAAAAGCAAACTCCCCTGGCCACTGCAGTCTTCCATGGGCCTTGTTGAAGCGTACTTCCACTGATGTAGAAGGATTCCTCAGCAGTGCCAACAACCATGGCTGTTTGGGATACACTGAGTCTCCTAGCTGGAAGACAGACTGAGGTGCAAACATGTTCAGATTATGCTACCTGTCATTACCCACACAAAGTTAGAACAGATCACACTTACCTACTAGGCAGGCACTCTCCGGTAGTAGTTGTGGCATCAGCTGGGGTATGAAGCTGTTCCGCAGTATAAAGTAAAATGTGCAGATCCTAGGAACCCGGCATAGATGTTTGAGATATACAAATCTGGTAAGCAGACAACTTGTATATTGTTAGAATGATAGTGCTTCCTGTTGTGGTACAGTTGTTCCCTAGTATGATGTGGTACTAAGGCAATATGTGTGCCTTCAATGGATCCAATTATATGTGGGATACGACCAAAAGCATAGAAAACAGCCTTCATAGTGGCTAAATCCTCACATCTGGATGTAGCTGTCCACATGTCTCAACCTTGTTGTAAGCACTTCTTGGAGTACAAGACTGAACATTGGTTGTGACATACCACCAGAAAGAGTGACAGTGAATTGAAAACAACCTGTGGCTAGAAAATGCAATACTGACATGAGTTTCACAATTGGTGTGAGGGATATAGGATAATAGATATGAGGTAGGAGGTCAGGATCCAACTAATTACATAAATCCAGTACTGTTTGACTAAACAAAATTTCTGGATGACATATCTTTCTTGCATGGTCTGGAAATTGCTGGCATAGTAAAGGCTGTCATCTCTTCCCTCTCCCACAGTATCTATGTGAGGAGTTAAATAAATGTGGACATTGGTCACAGTGCCCAGAGTAACTGTTAGAAATGAGGGTCTCTAGTTGGCAATGGTTTGCACCTTTGTCCAAATAGGGGTCCTTCCTTCTAGTCAGGATAAGGGGGATACACTCCTAAAATAACCTCTGCTCACCCCCTTGGTAGTTTATCTCAGAGGCAGTGTGTAAAGCATGTGCACATATCCAACAGTAATACAGCAAACACACTACAAAAGGACACCGCACCAGTTTTAGAAAAATAACCAATATTTATCTATGCAAACAAGACCAAAACAATAAAAGACCAACATACAGTAATCAAAAATAGGCACTTTGCAGGTATGACTTAAAAATAAAGTTTCTTGAAGTCAGTAGCTCCGTCCGGTTCTACCACGGTGCTGAAAGGAACAGAATCCAACAGTTCTGGCCGACCACATCAGTGTGGACCGGCGTTAGTGTCAGCAGATTCATAAACAGTACCTTTGGTTCCAGCCGACCTCTTCAGTGCTGGCCGGTCTTGGTAACTGTCACAGTTGTGATGTGAAGCGTAGCGGTGCGGCCCGGTGTCCTCAAGTCACGGTGCAGTCAATGGCCTAGTGACGGTCGTCCAGTGGTGTCGGTGAGACCAGGGCAATGGTGCGGAGTGAGACTGTGCTTGTGGTGGTGCTGACAGGTCACGGAGAAAGTGCCGGTTGATCGGTGCTGGCATCGGTCGGCCCAGACTGCGGTGTGGGATGGGGTGGTGCGTTGTGTAACTTATGAGCAGTGCCTCCAAAGCACAGTGTGATCACGGGTGTCGGGGGCAGGATGTCAGTGAGACCAGGGCGGCAGAGTGAAGCGAGGCAGTGTGGATTGAGGTGCCCCCAGGTTGCGGTGCATGCAGTGGCTTGGTGGAGACGGCGGTCGTCGGTGAGACCAAGGTTGTGGTGTGAAGTGTGGTGGCATCTTCTGCGGTACCTTCAGGACACAGAGCCTGCAGTGGTGTCGGTAATGGTGTCAGCTGCTTTCCCCCTCTGTGCCAACTGAAACCGTGGTACGCAGAGGAAGGTGAAGTCTTTACTGTCCCTAAGATTTCGTGAACATGAGGCAAGCTCTATTTCAAGCCCTTGGAGATACTCAGCAATAAGCAAAGAAAGTTCAGTCCAGTCCTTTCACTGCCCAAGGCATAAGCAGCAACTGCAGGATGACCCAGCAATGCAACCACACAGCAAAGTGGCAGTACTCCTCTTGGCATTTCTTCCAGCTCTTCTTCTTGGCAGGTTCCTTGATCCAAGCGAGTTCTAAAGTCTGGGTTCTGGGCCCCAATATTTATTTTGCTTTGTTCTCTGGGGCAGAGAGTGTCTGTACTTAGTCGAAACCAGTTTGGTCCTCTCTGGCCCAGCTTCCCGGTAGGAGGTGGAGATAGCATTGTCCAAGGCAGGCCAGGCTCATTCAGATGCAAGGAAATCGCCTCCCACTACTCTAAATAGAGCCCAGGTCTATTCAGCCCAGCTCTGACTCATCCAGGAAAGACAGGACACACCTCAACCCCCTCAGTGGCTGTCTGAAGAGAATACGCATCCCCATCCCCTGTCACTCAAAAGCCAGACAGTCAATCCACAACCCAGCAGAGGCACACAGGATGGCTAAGCAAGAAAATACTTTCTAAAAGTGGTACTTTCAAACACAGAATATAAAAATCATCTTTATGAAAAGATGCATTTCTACATTTTGAGTTCAGGCATACTAAACTCCAGATCTCTATCTTGTCCCAATGGGAAGATATGCTTGCAAGATGTTACAAAATATTCCCTGTTCTATCCTATGTGACAGACAGCCTTTCAATAGTGAAAAAAGACTTACACTGTATTTCACTATCAGGACATGTTACACACACCAGTACATGTCCTGCCTCTCACTGCACCCTGCCCATAGGGGTGACTCACATGTTATAAAAGCGAAGGTTAGGGCTTGGCAAGTGGCTGCACTTGCCAAGTCAACATGGCAGTAAAAACTGCGTGCAGACACTGCAGTGGCAGGTCTGAGAGCCCTTTGAAAGGCTGCTTGTGTGGGTGGTACAATCAGTGCTGCAAGCCCACTAGCAGCATTTGATTTACAGGCCCTGGCACTCTCAGTGCACTTTACTAGGGACTTACCAGTTAATCAAATATGCCAATCATGGAAACACCAATCCATAATATAACTTAGAATAGGAGCACTTGCACTTTAACACTGAACAGCAATGAGAAAGTGCGCAGAGACACTAAATCAGCTAAAACAGAGTCAAACCCGGGAGGTCAGAAAGCAAAAAGACAGGGGAAACATGCCAAAAGATGCCACATATCAGATTAACATAAATGAAAAGTGTGGCTAAAGTCTTGTGACCAAACATAATAGCTTCATAAAGCATTACATATATTTCACATCAACATTACCTACTGTTAAACATCCACCAATAATCCCAAATCAGCCTTCACATGTCTGGAACATAACTGTGCACATCATCAATTCAAAAAAGTTGATTTTTCACACCTTCAAGGTTTTCATGACATTTCTTGTGAAACCAATCGTGATGTACCGTGCTCCTTGCATGTTTTGCCATATGCACAGTGATGCACTACACAGATGATACTTTGTACTGGACATGATATTTGAAGTTTTTTTTTTCAAATGTAAACATGTTAGCCCTCATTTGTAGAGGTGGTGTTGCACTTCCAGTTACACTTACTTTCTTTCCTACCGTAAAATGGCAGACGCCTGAACTCGCATATAGGACATTTGGGACTACCGGCGCCGGTGGAAATCGACCACACGGTGGGCAGGTCAATGCCCATCAGAAGAAAGCCATTTAGAGAGCCACCACCCGAAAGATGTGGATACTGGAATCCTTCAATCAGCATAGCGTCCACTGCAGGAAGAGGTGGGAGGCACTGGTATAAATGGGGGTCGCATATATTTCAGACTGTATTTTCAGGAAGCGAGACCTTTGCTAACACAGAGCAAAGGCCTGCACACAATAAAGGTACCAATACCATAAGCAAGGCTCACAAAAGTTAGAAGGGCACACATTACACATAATTACAAGGGCCTACAATGCACCCAGGAAGCGGGAACCAGTATCCCCCACTATCCACCAACGCTGAGTTCAGGCAGTGTAAGGCCCAGGGAGCACTGTGGGAAGGGCGTAGTTCAGTAAGGAGTCACGGAGCAAGTGGCAAAGAATGAAGGGTGCTGGGTGACCCCTGACAACAAATGTCTGCTCATTGTTGAAGTCAGCAGTGAGCCATGTATGCTTGTAACTAGTGGGAAGGGGTTTTAAGAAAACTTGACGGTGTGCTTCTCCCAAATTTCTACACTCCTGATGACCCATTACTCAACCAGGGTTGAAACACCATTGATGCACACAGCAAAAGAAACCTACTTGCATTTACTCATTCACTGACCTATAATTTGGTATATGCAGTAGTGGTAATTATCAACTTTTGTGGCTGCATAGCTCCATCGTTTTACACTCACTGATTTTTTTCAGGTATCACTGTGTGAGCACATACAAGCCCCAAGCCCCCCCCCCCCCCCACACACACACACACTGTCAAGCAGCAAATGTTGCATATTGGCAATGTTGGTGTTTTTCTTTTTTTAATTGATACATAATTCATTCTATTCATACATCTATTGTGGTTTAGTTTTCCTGCGAATGTATGTCTGGAGCACCTCCGAGAACCTAACGCCACAGGTTTTCTTGTAGGCCTAAGAATAAGCATGCACTTTAATAATCATCCAAACAAACCCCATAAAGACCCAAGTTAAGACAGGACAACTATACATGAACATTTGCAGGACCTGATAAGCAACCCTAACTTGTAATATACCTAAAAATATAATCAGTCAAGGAAGCTCTGGATTGCAAACATTCCAATAAGGCGTATATGTCACTAGAGAGCTACACAAGTTCAGCAAAACACTAATCAATTCCAATGATGACATCAATAACAATCCAACACTGCCTCATGCATTCCTCACCCCTAAAAATTTTTCCACGACTTTTATGAAAATGCATTTTAATGGCACTCTTAAAGTTATGAACAATGTAGAAAGCAACTGATGCAAACAAGAAGAAACACTGCAGTGCATTGCTGGATGGTAGTGATTTTATTCCTTCTATTAGTCTACAAAAAACAATTTTTTAATATGGCTCATCTCTTATTATTTGTACAAAGAAGTGAAATAAACATGCCTAATTAAATCAAACTTAAAATGCATTGACAAAGTCAATCTGACTACTTTAGTGTAACACAAAAGTGCATAGTCATGGGCATCAGTGGTCACACAGAGTGCAAGCATTAATGTTATTTTAAGTTAAGTTATGTTATGTGCACTATCAATCACTAGGCTATCCTGGCGCTAGTAACACCAGGAACTGAAATTATCCAGTGCATTGCAAGAGCGCCCATATCAATGAGTTTCAACAAACCTGTACAGATCTGGAGCATCAATCTGAATGCCTGAACATGTGAGATAGGCTGGGGGAACAGGTGCTGGGAAGCCAATATCTCCATCAGTGTGTTGCCCATTCCCTTTGAAATGCTTAGAAGGGTGAAGACAGGGGCATCAGAATCCTCTAGCTACCCTCAAATTGTTTGCTGGGAGTGAGTTTCTAGTTCCCATCATGATTGCACTGACTCAGTATGTATATGTGTGTCTGCATGTGTGGTGGGGCAACAAACATTTCTGGAAGATACCATTCCATTCACACACAAGCCAAGATCCACACACACAAACGCACACACACTGATCCTCCACATGCATACACACTCACACATGCACACATACATCCCGATAGACAGTCAAATAATCAACATACATAATCAATAAAACTACCCATATTAATATGCCTCCTCAGGTTGCCCCGCTACAAACTGTAACCTTGCATATCATGGTTACAAATAGAAACACCACCATAAACACACACAAATGCACAAAGTAACACCCAAACATACTAAAGAAATCAAATGCATGCACAGACACCGCCAACTGTTTATCCTGTCAGCACCGAATTTGTACACATCATGATCACAAATTCAAAGCAAGCATTGGCAAAGTCAGGAGGTTAGCATTAGTTTATAGCCTTCTTGGTGTTGTCAATGCTTCTTTTGTGTTGTCATGGGTTTCGGAAAACCTTATTGTTGGGGAAAGGCCAGGCCCTCATAAATTGTGTTGACCCCTCTCCTTTGTTTCTGGTGTGCTCCTTGTGAAAGGGCAGAAAGATGTCTCTCACACTGAAGTTATTCAAAGGCTTGAGTGGGCTGACCCATGTTCTTGTGCTCTGTGGCTTAGTGGGTGAACAAATATTTGAATGGCCCAATAACAGACCAATGGTTGAGAAGGGCTGGGGGAAAGCCCTTTTAAGTAAGTGCTATTCATGGATTTTTTGTAAATTCAAAAAACACACATACAAGCACACTTCCAGACACAGATGGCCACCAACTTCTCATGCAGCCCCTATATACACGATACTGTCAGAAATGGGATTACTAATTTCGAAGGCCTGCACACCTACCAAGTCAATAGACCCAGTCTGGTTAGGTCAAACTACAATCTCAGAAAATCTTTGCTTAACCCCTGGTAGCTATGGCACAAGCAGAAAGCAATCCCCACATAATTGTGTGCTATGTTCAAGGGTACCAACGGGAGACGGCCTTTACAACAAAACTATTACAACGCATGCCATTACAGCACATGCCATTGCAACACAAAAGGTGTGCAGCAGTGGGTAGAAGGTGTTGGATTAAACTCCAACCCCTTCCCTACTTTTGCACACACTGGAGTTGGAATAGAAAATTAATCTATTCCAACTTCCAGCGCACCCCAACAGAAAGTCGGAGTAAAGGTTTGCGGTGCAACGACATGTGATGTAATGTAATGACATGCGTTGTAACGTCACCTTTTCAGTACCAACAATTTAAAAGTAAAGAACATAACACAATAATGTTGCCTAACCAATTCAGTAAAATAGAGAAAAATGTAATAAGCAAAAATACACCAAGTGCATCAGAAAAGGGTAAGTCAAACTTGAGATATGGATTTAAATAGTTTTGAGGATATAGGTACCTACAATGAAGTCAAGTTCTAGGGAAAAAACAACAGTTTGTGGTGGACTAGACTCAGTCATATTTTCAAGCCAGCTGCAATTGAATAGAGATCAGATATATCAAGAAGGTTGTCCCGATCAAAGGTTTTATCGCCAGACTTAGGGACTGATTTAGTGTTTGGTGGATGCGTACTCCTTCACAACCTTGATGAATATCCCACCTACCGTATTACAAGTGCCGTAAGACACAATGCAGTTCTAGTAAGGCGGACAGTATATCCATCAAGTTTGTGATGGACTAACCTATTTGCCAAACGGAAAATCAAGAGCTTAGTCACCAACTGTAGGGAAAGCTTTTTTCAGGTCTGCCCTGCCGGCCCCTAAATTCTACGGGCAGGCTTCTAGGTACCAGGTCTCTCTCTGGCCAGGTCTCCTGTAGGGTCTAGTCCTTTTTAGACAGCTGGGCTCTCTTTGATTCAAGAGTCCTTTTACTCGTTGTGTCCCAAAAACTGGTAGAAAGGAGGCCGACCACTTGACCCTTGGAGAGCAGTTCCAGTCACTGGGTGCCAGCACGATTCAGGGCTCCATGAGTTATTGTGTGTGTCCTTCCTCTGGCAGTAGCCATGAATCAACACTCAAGATTCTGCTACCGGCACAGCTTTCTTCTTCAGATGAAGTCTTCTCAGTTTCAGGATTGTCCTGAAGAGGTAATTGTGGCGGTGCCATATTTATCCTATGCACTAACCAGAGATTGAAGTAATTCTACTGACAACCCTAACAATGTTTTTACAATATGCACACTTACTTTTACAGCACTTCCTCTTTGCCTTAGTGCAAAATTACCCAAGAGCCCCTGTTTCAAGATGGTGAGGCCCAGCTACTAACAGGTAAGCCTTTATGTAGCTTGACCACTACCCTTTCCTACATGTTCAAACAGTTTTCCCTCCCATTGTGAATGGAGCCTAACCATCTAGTAGGGCCCTGGGGATGAATATAAGAAGCCCTCCATGGTATTTCCAAGCCCAAAGAGGCAGTGCTAAAGCTGCCCTTTGTTCTGCCGCAGATAACCAAACCTTGCTTATTTGTCACCAATTAACACCTATTGGCTTTTCCCAGGGCCTGAGGCAAGCCACTGTCTTCTGATTCAGAGGAACTTTACTTTCCAAGGATGTGCATTCCAGCCCTGGAGGTGTGATAAGAGTCAGAACTAGTTGTAAGCCAGATCTGGCACAGGCAGCACAAAGTACATTATACCAAAGTTACTTGTCTGCTTACATCATCAACATCTGACTTCACCTTTAACCCCTTCGCTGCTAGGCCTCCCCCCCCCCCCCCTGTGCTGAGCCTTTTTTTGGCTATTTGGGGTAGTTCATGCTTAGGCCCCTGTAACTTTTTGTCCACATAAGGTATCCATGTCAAATTTGCGCCCTTTTTTCCAATACCCTGAGGATTCTTAAGGTACCCAGGGTTTGTGGATTCCCCTTGGGGGGGTACCCAGAAATTAGCCAAAATACATCAAAAAGCTTTTTTTAAAGTGCTGCAGAAGAAAGCATTTGTTTTTTTCCCCTGCAAATGGCATCAACAAAGGGTGTGTGGTGGTGCAATCACCATCTTCTCAGCTTTCAGGGACATGCAGACTTTTGCCAGAAAACCAAAATTTTCTATACAGTTTTGGCATTTTACTGGGACATAGCATATTCTTCCTAATTTTTGTACTTTCAACCCCCTTCCAGTTACTGGTAGAAATGGATGTAAAACCAGTAATGGATTGAAGAAAGCTATACATTTCTGAGAACTAGACAAAATTCGGAATTCAGCAATAGGTTTTTTGTGTAGATCTTTCAAGGTTTTTTTTATCATAGAAACTAACAGTTGAAAATAGAAAATATTGAAATTGAGGTGAAAAAAACAGCCATTTTTGCCAACGTTTTCACCTGTAACTTTTTCTACATAGGACATATTTTTTAAAGCAATATACTGTTACATCCCCTGGACCCTTCAGGTTGTGAGGATATATAGGACTTGTCGGTTTATCAAGAACATGAGGAACCAAGAGGCAATAGCTGAGCTGCGTCTTGCAATAGTTTTTCATTGTGTACTAGGTATATAGCAAATCATTTGGTAAAATATAAAGAGTAAAAAATAAGTACCAAGGAAACCAATATATATCGTAAATGGGAACAAAATATAGAGTTTATAAGCAGTGGTTATTTGCACATCTCTAAAATTGTGGGTACACATACAAGCATGTGAAGTTGAGGTCATTTTTCAAAATGACTTTTTTTGTACAAATTGTCTTACATTTGGAAGGCAAAAATGCAAAGAAAGTCAACTGGTAATAACACTTGTTCTACTATTCTGTTTTCCCCTAAGTCTCCTGATAAAAACACTACCTCCTACCGGCGTGGGTAGATTTAGTGTCCATGACAGGAAACGGCCCAAAACGCAAGGTGGACTCATGAAATTCTTCCAGTGAAAAAGGACGCTTTTTTTGCAATGTGCCTAGCTGTGGATTTTGAACCCTAGCTCAGCTGGCACCTAGGGAAACCTAGATACCCGGGTGAATCCAGGATGGGGTGACTTGTGCGGCTCTCACCAGGTTCTGTTACCTAGAATCCCTTGCAAACCTCAAACCTCTAAAAAGAAAACACATTTTCCTCAAATTTATGTAAAGCAAAGTTCTGGAATCTGTGTGCGTCCACAAACTTCCACACACCCCGCATTCCCTAAAATCTCCCGATAATAATGGTATCTCACTCATGTGGGTAGGCTTAGTGCCCACACAGGAATCTGTCCAAAACGCAATATGGCCACACCAAATTTTTACAATGAAAACAGACCCTTTTTTTGCAAAATGCCTAGCTGTGGATTTTGAACCCTAAATCAGCCGGCACGTAGGGAATCCTAGCAAACCTATACCTTTTTCAAACTAGACACCCAGGGGAATCCAGGATGGGGTGACGTGTGTGGTTCTCACCAGGTTCTGTTACCCTAAATCCCTTGCAAAAGTCAAACTTTGTCAAAAAAACACATTTTCCTCTCATTTCTGTGATGGAAAGTTCTGGAACCTGCATGAATCCGCAAATTTTCACCCACCCCACATTCCCCAAAGTCTCCCAATAAGATAGGTACCTCACTTGTGTGGGTAGGTCTAATTCCCATGACAGGAAACGGGCCCAAAAGCAACGTGGACACACCACATTTTTACAGTGAAAACTGACTCTTTTTTTCGCAAAGTGCCTAGCTATGGATTTTGAAAACTAGCTCTGGCGGCACCTAGAGAAACCTAGCAATCCTATACATTTTTTTAAATGAGACACCCTGTGGAATACAGGATGGGGTGACCTGTGTGGCTCTCACCAGGTTCTGTTACCCAGAATCCCTTTGAAATCTCAAACTTTGTGAAAAAACACAGTTTCCTCATATTTCTGTGATGGAAAGTTCTGGAATCTGCGTGGATCCACAAACGTCCACCCAGGCCGCATTCTCCGAAGTCTCCTGAAAAATGGTACCTCACTTGTGTGGGTAGGCTAAGTGCCCGCAGCAGGGAAGGGCCCAAAACGTATTGTGGAGACATCAAAATTACACAAAACGACCTGGATTTGCAAGGGGGTTCACCTGGATTTTTTGGCCCTGGGCCCGGCTGCCATCTTGGGCAACCTCCCAAACCCACACATTTCTGAAAACTAGACACCTGGGTGCCGATTCGGATCCTGGAGAAACCGGGTACGAACCGTCGGTCGGAGCGTTTTCTCCGTCCGACTCGTACCCGGGAAATAAACATTACAAACATGGAAGTACGATTCCCACGGAAACACCATTTCCGTACGAATCGTAACAAACACCGACCGACGAAAAAATACATACCAATGTGATCCGGGAATGCTCCGATGTGATGTCGGGACGCATGCAGGCTGCGGTTCATGAACCAGGAAGTACGATCCGCACCGACGTCACCCGGCACGGATGATATTTTCCGGCTGCCAAAAACTGCCGGGAAATCAGGACGACGCGCACAAGGAGCACCTGTACGCGACGGACAGCCATGGACCCAAACCTACGTGTCATCCCAGCCCTCATAGCAGTCCACCTGCTCTACAGGCACTGACGCAGACGCCGCAGAAGGTCAGAATAACACCCAGGGGCAAAGGGGGGGGGCAGGGGCAGGACACATAACCCCCACACAAGTCACGAATCTCACGAATCACACATGCCCTGGACATACCTCACCTGCAGGACCTGGTCACCTCGAGGGGGTGAGGGCGTGTCCAGCAACGCAAGCATCCGCCACAACGGAAGTGGATGTTGACGCGAACCGGCAACACAACAATGCCAGTACGTACCGTACCCACGCCTTAAGAGCGTGGGTACGGGCCGTACCACGCCCACCACTACGTCACCCCAACAATGGCGGTACGGCCCGTACCCACGTAATAAAGGCCTGGGGACGGGCCGTACCAGCATTGTTGAGGTGATGTAGGGGTACGCGTGGTACGACGCGTACCCACGCTCTGAAGGGCTGGGGACGGTGCGTACCCCTACGGCACCCCATTGGGGGTCTGCACCATACCCAGGCCCTCAGAGCGTTGGTATGGGTCGTACCACACGTACCCCCACATCACCCGAACAATGCTGGTACGGCCCGTACCCAGGCCATTCGAACGTGGGTACAAGCCGTACCGCCATTGTCGGGGTGACGTAGTGGTGGGCGTGGTACGGCCCGTACCCACGCTTTTAAGGCCTGGGGACGGTACGTTCCCAGGCCTGCAAACCATGGGTACGGGAATGTACGGAGCGTACCCCCACCAGTGTATGTACGAACTGTACCCCCACCCCACCAGTGTATGTACGGACCGTACCCCCACCCCACCAGTGTATGTACGGACCATACCCACACCCGTGTATGAATGGAGCGTACCCACACATCACCAGTGTATGTACGGAGCGTACCCACACCCGTGTATGAATGGAGCGTAGCCCCACCCGTGTATGAATGGAGCGTACCCCCACCCCACCAGTGTATGTACGGAGCATACCCACACCCGTGTATGCATGGAGCGTACCCCCACCCATGTATGAATGGAGCGTACCCCCACCCCACCAGTGTATGTACGGAGTGTACCCACACCCGTGTATGAATGGAGCGTACCCACACCCGTGTATGTCCCGACCGTCCATGCCCAGACATAGGAGGGGTGTGTGCAGAGTCCTCCCAGCAGTGCCCAGACATAGGAGGGGTGTGTGCAGAGTCCTCCCAGCAGTGCCCAGACACAGGAGGTGTGTGTGCCTATCACTCCCAGCAGTGCCCAGACATAGGAGGGGTGTGCGCCTATCACTCCCAGCAGTGCCCAGACATAGGAGGGGTGTGTGCAGAGTCCTCCCAGCAGTACCCAGACACAGGAGGGGTGTGTGCAGAGTCCTCCCAGCAGTGCCCAGACATAGGAGGGGTGGGTGCAGAGTCCTCCCAGCAGTGCCCAGACATAGGAGGGGTGGGTGCAGAGTCCTCCCAGCAGTGCTCAGACACAGGAGGGGTGGGTGCAGAGTCCTCCCAGCAGTGCCCAGACATAGGAGGGGTGGGTGCAGAGTCCACCCAGCAGTGCCCAGCCACAGGAGGGGTGTGTGCCTATCACTCCCAGCAGTGCCCAGACATAGGAGGGGTGTGTGCCTATCACTCCCAGCAGTGCCCAGACACAGGAGGGGTGTGTGCCTATCACTCCCACCAGTGCCCAGACATAGGAGGGGTGTGTGCCTATCACTCCCAGCAGTGCCCAGACATAGGAGAGGTGGGTGCAGAGTCCTCCCAGCAGTGCCCAGACACATGCGGGGTGTGTGCCTATCACTCCCAGCAGTGCCCCGACATAGGAGGGGTGTGTGCCTATCACTCCTAGCAGTGCCCAGACATAGGAGGGGTGGGTGCTGAGTCCCCCCAGCAGTGCCCAGACATAGGAGGGGTGGGTGCAGAGTCCTCCCAGCAGTGGCCAGACACAGGAGGGGTGTGTGCCTATCACTCCCAGCAGTGCCCAGACATAGGAGGGGTGTGTGCCTATCACTCCCAGCAGTGCCCAGACATAGGAGGGGTGTGTGCAGAGTCCTCCCAGCAGTGCCCAGACATAGGAGGGGTGTGTGCAGAGTCCTCCCAGCAGTGCCCAGACATAGGAGGGGTGGGTGCAGAGTCCTCCCAGCAGTAGCCAGACGCAGGAGGGGTGGGTGCAGAGTCCTCCCAGCAGTGCCCAGACATAGGAGGGGTGGGTGCAGAGTCCTCCCAGCAGTGGCCACACACAGGAGGGGTGTGTGCCTATCACTCCCAGCATTGCCCAGATGTAGGAGGGGTGTGTGCCTATCACTCCCAGCAGTGCCCAGACATAGGAGGGGTGTGTGCAGAGTCCTCCCAGCAGTGTCCAGACACAGGAGGGGTGTGTGCAGAGTCCTCCCAGCAGTGCCCAGACATAGGAGGGGTGGGTGCAGAGTCCTCCCAGCAGTGCCCAGACATAGGAGGGGTGGGTGCAGAGTCCTCCCAGCAGTGCTCAGACACAGGAGGGGTGGGTGCAGAGTCCTCCCAGCAGTGCCCAGACATAGGAGGGGTGGGTGCAGAGTCCACCCAGCAGTGCCCAGCCACAGGAGGGGTGTGTGCCTATCACTCCCAGCAGTGCCCAGACATAGGAGGGGTGTGTGCCTATCACTCCCAGCAGTGCCCAGACACAGGAGGGGTGTGTGCCTATCACTCCCACCAGTGCCCAGACATAGGAGGGGTGTGTGCCTATCACTCCCAGCAGTGCCCAGACATAGGAGAGGTGGGTGCAGAGTCCCCCTAGCAGTGCCCAGACATAGGAGGGGTGGGTGCAGAGTCCTCCCAGCAGTGCCCAGACACAGGCGGGGTGTGTGCCTATCACTCCCAGCAGTGCCCCGACATAGGAGGGGTGTGTGCCTATCACTCCTAGCAGTGCCCAGACATAGGAGGGGTGGGTGCTGAGTCCCCCCAGCAGTGCCCAGACATAGGAGGGGTGGGTGCAGAGTCCTCCCAGCAGTGGCCAGACACAGGAGGGGTGTGTGCCTATCACTCCCAGCAGTGCCCAGACATAGGAGGGGTGTGTGCCTATCACTCCCAGCAGTGCCCAGACATAGGAGGGGTGTGTGCAGAGTCCTCCCAGCAGTGCCCAGACATAGGAGGGGTGTGTGCAGAGTCCTCCCAGCAGTGCCCAGACATAGGAGGGGTGGGTGCAGAGTCCTCCCAGCAGTGGCCAGACACAGGAGGGGTGGGTGCAGAGTCCTCCCAGCAGTGCCCAGACATAGGAGGGGTGGGTGCAGAGTCCTCCCAGCAGTGGCCACACACAGGAGGGGTGTGTGCCTATCACTCCCAGCAGTGCCCAGATATAGGAGGGGTGTGTGCCTATCACTCCCAGCAGTGCCCAGACATAGGAGGGGTGTGTGCAGAGTCCTCCCAGCAGTGTCCAGACACAGGAGGGGTGTTCGCAGAATCCTCCCAGCAGTGCCCAGACATAGGAGGGGTGGGTGCAGAGTCCTCCCAGCAGTGCCCAGACATAGGAGGGGTGGGTGCAGAGTCCTCCCAGCAGTGCCCAGACACAGGAGGGGTGGGTGCAGAGTCCCCCCAGCAGTGCCCAGACGCAGGAGGGGTGGGTGCAGAGTCCACCAAGCAGTGCCCAGACACAGGAGGGGTGTGTGCCTATCACTCCCAGCAGTGTCCAGACATAGGAGGGGTGTGGGCAGAGTCCTCCCAGCAGTGCCCAGACACAGGAGGGGTGTGTGCCTATCACTCCCAGCAGTGCCCAGACATAGGAGGGGTGTGTGCCTATCACTCCCAGCAGTGCCCAGACATAGGAGGGGTGTGTGCAGAGTCCTCCCAGCAGTACCCAGACATAGGAGGGGTGTGTGCAGAGTCCTCCCAGCAGTGCTCAGACGCAGGAGGGGTGGGTGCAGAGTCCACCCAGCAGTGCCCAGACACAGGAGGGGTGTGTGCCTATCACTCCCAGCAGTGCCCAGACATAGGAGGGGTGTGTGCAGAGTCCCCCCAGCTGTGCCCATGGAAAGAAAGGGGTTGAGTACACACAGATACAATGGCCACAATTGTCAGTCAGGTGCTCAAAGACCCAGCAGAACACGAAACACATGTGTGTGAGGCTGGGAGTACACACATGCAAAGTGCGGAAAAGGGAACATGTACACATGAAGTCCTGTCAATATACTCCAATCACAAGTACAGTGACCCCCAAGGATGACACAAATGATGCAGGTGGAGACCTTGGCCAGCATGCATGGCCAAAGTTGAAGGGGTCCGTCACACACCCAGCAAATGTAGACACAGCAGCACTGCACAAATGTCTTCACAACACCCTGCAGGGAAGATGTCAGGGTCCACAGAGGAAGGTACACACCTTGGGACAATGTCACCATGCAGTAACAGCTTACATGAGCAAAGTTCGATAGCAAATACCGTGTGATGGCACACAGATAACAGGGTCCACCTCACGAACAGCACACTACAACATATCCCAGACACCTAACACATTATCGCCACCCCAAATCATGGAGCAGCACCACCAACAGCAATGCCAGAAAAGCAGTAGTGTGCCAAGGAAAATAAAATAGCTTTATTCAGCAATGTTCCAAAATGAATTGTACGAAGAGTTCAAAATGCACAAGGCCCAAAGGGCAGTCCATAGTTCCAATCCAGGTGGGGGACACATTGGGAAGCGTGTCCCCTAGCTTGCCTGCCTCCTTTGACCGCTTGCGGGGTGGTGTCACTTTGGGGCTCAGGGACAGAGCGGCCATGAAGGAGTCTTTGGTGGCCAGGAGAGCTGAGGGGAGTGGATTTGGAGGGTTGTGGGCATGAGGAATGTGGACTCCCACTCTGGCTGCGTGTCTTCCGTTCCCCCCCCCGACCCAGTGGGTGTGCCTACTTCACCCTGTGTGTGCGTGCCAGGAGGTGTGCGCTTTGCCTTTCCTGGTGGTGTGGTGCCTGTGTCTGGTGGTGTGCGTGCATGGCTACGTCTGGGTGTGCTTTGGACAGGCATGGGAGTGGGAAGTGTGGATGCTGCAGAGGTAGGGGGGGACGTAGCGCTGCAGGAGACCCAATGCTGCAGTCAGTGTCGAGTCTATGGACCTCAGCAAGTTGCGTTGGTCAGACTGCGCAGCTGAAATACCCTCAATGTATGCCTCCATCTGGTTGAGCACTTGGCTGTGGCCATGGAGGACATTAAGCATCGCAGTCTGACCAACCTGCAACTGCCGCAGGATGTCCAAAGACTTGGCATTGGTGGCAGCAGTGGAGACAGGGGCAGGGGGTGCGGTGCCTGGCAAGAAGGAGACACGTGGTGACCGAGCACGGCGGGAAGGGACACGAGCAAGTGGGAGGCCGGTGATCGGAATGGAGGGGGTGGGTAGTGATGGAGTGCTGGTGTCAGCTGTGGGAGCAGCCTCCGCCCCCTCGGAGTGCTCAGCCTGGGACCCGTCTGCGTCATAGTCGGTGGTGGTTTGACTGGACAGGTCCTCCGCTGCCCTCCCGTCGGCCTCCGTGCCACTCGATGTGCCAGACAACTCTGCACTGCTGGCACTGGTGCTCGCTCCCTCCTCACGGTCCGTGCCAGTGTCTCCCTCATAGTCCCCCGACGATGCTGTGGGCAAGGTGAAGAGACAGGAGAAATCAGACACCTGTATACATATGTCACATGAGTCAACTCTACATAGGTCACAGTGCTTAGCCTGAAAAGCTACAAGAGTAACATCTACAATACAAGGTACATATGTAGTCCCTGCAACACACAGTTTGTTGACCCACCATGCCACTGTTAAAATATGGAGAGCATGACACAATAGCAAATAACTTGATATCAAATTGTACAGAGGAGCCAGGCTCTGGGGACAATCTAGCACAGCATCAGCGACACACAGCATAGCCAAGAAAGGGATGAGCAGGAACCATGTCTAGCAACTCTTGGGACATGCTGCTAAGGTAATACTGAAAACCATGGCCAACATGACTGGGGCACTGCACCTTGAGTGTTTGGCCACACAAACATCACACACTGGCCAGGCCAAGCAAGGAGACTTCAGGTTTGGACATGTAGGCCTTGCCCGCACCTACCTGAGACAATGTGATTGAGACAGAGGAAGTACTTACACCTCTTAGTCTGGGATAAAAAAACACATGGCCTGCAATTAATCCTGATCGCACACAAACTACCCCTGGTGCGCCTGTCCACATATATCACTGACAAACAACCATCATCAGATAGTTGTACCAAGACACACAGGCACTGGCCCCTGTGAGTATGCACCAGCTAATTTAGGTCACCCTGTACAGTGGACACATGTAGCACAGTATACGTGAATACAAATGAGGCCATGGTACTATGCCACAGGGCCCAAACTATGCTGAAGACACAGAGAATGTCCACATTGTCTGATGACACACATGATACCTAGGAAAAGGTGCCCCAGGGGACTGTAGTGGCAACACTACTCCATGGCCCTGGATGGATATGACTGGAACACAAGCCACCATCCCTGCACTATGCACATCTCACACTCAAGCACATCATGTCAGAGGGCACAACATTCGACATGCAGGCAGTAAGGCAGTACACATGAAACACACACTCCCATGTCGGGACTCAGCATCAGTGCCAACTAACATGGACCCCACAATGACAGAACTGGCCAGGGCACAGGCAACGTGCAAAAACCTGTTACACACCACCCCCACACATGATTCTGCAAGCATTGGGCACTTGGAGTAACTGCCAGCCTAGATGACCTTGTGCAAGAGTGACTACACACAGACCAGGGAACATATGGCAAGGAGGGGAAGGGAGGAAGAACAGCACCGCTTTACTTTGGGGAACAGGATATGCACTGCACATTTAAACCCTGGCAGTGCATCCATGCAACTGCGCACTTCCAAAAGCTGGTCACACACAACAAACACACATGTACCTACCCCCTTCCTGCTGCTGCTTCTCCAGTAAGCGCCTGTCCAAGTCGAGGAAGACCACCGCCAGCACACGCTTCTGGATGTGGGTCAGACGCCGGCGCCCACGGTTTTTCTGGCTCACAGGTGAGTCCCCCAGCAGGACCCGTGCGATCCTCCGCGTCCAGCACCGGAAGTCCTGCCAGCGTTTCCTCACCTGGGCTAGGCGCCGCTTCTGACCCTCCGTCCTCCTCACGGCACTGACGGCTTGCTTCCAGATCTCCCCCTTGGCATAGACGCCTACCTGTGAGGATGCAAAAGTGACAATACATCAATCCACCTTATCAATGATACAGAGACACACATATTACAAATTATGCATGTTTGAACTGGCCATAGTATGCAGCCAACTCATTGCACCTTTGCCATAGTGACATCATCCTCCTGGGAATGGGTGAATGCAGTAGGTGCCATTGAAAGTACACAGGTGGTATGAGGGGTGCAACACAATCAATGATGCAGGCTCACACTGTGCATCCCAAGCTACAACAGGAATCTGAACAGTACCCCTAAGCAGTCACATGCCCTAGCCCACTTACACTACCTCAGCAGAGTACACAGACACACACAGGCACTGAACAATCACCTGGCATAGGCAACTGCCGCTACAAACCTCACTCTGCACATGTGCCACTAGACTGGGGGTGTCACAGATGTGGGGCTGTCTCAGCACGGCAGACCTCCAGCACAGCTCCCTGCTCACATCAGATGGGCAGGGTGTATCCATCCCACATGCAGCTGGGGTGCAACACTCCACATATGCACACACCCACATGACAGGGGACTCACACACACACACCAATGTCCAGGGGACGACCACATCATTTGGACACTCTCACCACAGGTACACTGAACAGACACACATCAGTGGGTCCTGGCACCTGTCACCCTGGGGGGAGCACAGACTCACATCAGGACTGTAGAAACAACATTTCCAAGAGGATTAGGCAGTCCGAAAGCGGCATGCACCATGCAGTGATCGTCACAGTAAGCACCATGCTAGTGCGTTGTGCACACAGGAACTACAGCATGCTCTGCATGAGAGACATGAGCCCTTCCCCCCCTGGGACCCACTATGAAGAACCCTGCATGTCTGTCACACCTGGACACAATTCCAGAAGTCACAGTCACAAAAAGTGGCACAGTTTAAGCTAGTGGAGTCTGCACTCACCTGCTCCCCTGGTCGACCATACAGCATGGTGTACTGTGGGAGGATCACATCCACCAATGCCATATTCTCCTCCATGGTGAATAGCTGGGCCCTCTCCACAGACCTGGACATGGTGCCAGAGGAATCACAAGCAGCAGCAGTGTTGTTGAATGCAAGGATGTGCAGGCAAGTGCTCTCTCAAGGGACCTGGCTGCCTTATATCTTCCTTGCTGGCCTGTTTCATTTACAGGAGTACAGAGTGATTGGCTCAGTCACATTTGCATCCTACGTGTCGTCCAATCATTTTAAAACTACCCCAGTGACAGGCTTTGCATGGTCTTGAAATTGAGCATGATGTAATGTCAACAACCACATTGCAACAAAGTAAATTGTCTGCAACCGACTTCTGCTGGCCACATGATGCAAAATTCAAACCTGAAACTCGGTCTCCGTGACAACCAGCATGCATTTAGGCCCCTATACTTGTCCCTCATGTGTCCCCTATGGCAATCCTATGTCACAACACAGGCACGGTGCGTCCCACAGCCCTAGGGCACCCCAAATGCATTGCAACGGACCGTACACGTGTGTGTACGGTCCCTATCACTATAGTGGTGCTGACGTATGCGTACGCCATAGTGATAGGGACTGTACACACGCGTGTGTACGGTCCCTATCACTATGGGGGTGCTCGCGTACGTGTACGCCATAGTAGTCCGGACCGTACACACGCGTGTGTACGGTCCCTATCACTATGGGGGTGCTCGCGTACATGTACGCCATAGTAGTCCGGACCGTACACACGCGTGTGTACGGTCCCTATCACTATGGCGTACGCATACGCCAGCACCACCATAGTGATAGGGACCCCACACACGCCCTCGGAGCGTATGTACAGTGGGATTCACACCTGACAGTGGTGACAGGTGGCACACAGGAATGAATTGAGCTGTCATACATGGCCAAGGCTGGACATCAAGGCATCGTCTGTGCAGTACTACATGTGTCGGGCACAGGTGGGTTAGGCTGTGATGTGGCACCATACATGAGGTGTGAAGCTAATTACAGTATGATGGGCTGTGTACACATGTCACGTGTGATGGTGCCCTATGTGCCACACATCCCCTTCACGCCTTTGACATGTGTGCATGTAGTACTGACTTGGTGGGTCATGCGTCACTGGCATTGCACAGTCACCGACACCCGCAAATGTCCCCTGATGCCAGGTACACGGAATGTTACCCCTGACAAGTGAATGCCCGCGTTGCACGCTGTAGCTATGTCATGTGTGTGTCATGTGTTCCCATAGGTTTGCTGTAGGTGTTTGGTCAAATGCATCTGCTGTTGCTGCAACCAACATGTGTCTGTGTGTAGATGGGCATGGCACACTGTTACGCACACCAGCACACATGTGTAATCCGACGTAAGGTGTGTATGTATGCATCGACACGGAGTTTCAAAACAAGGACATATCTGCATACTCTCAATGTATGTGTGATCAGTCTTGACATGTAATCCTTCATGGCAAGGTGTGTGGTCTGTCCTTTTTCTATGACAGGTGACCTGTGCCTCTAGTGTTCCGCAACCTGTCTGTACAATAAACATCCTTCCTCTGCACATATTTGGATGTCTGTAACTCCTGTAATGCGTCTGCCTGCTCACTTACACTGGCCCACAGCTAGTGCCATGGCATGGCAGAATGAGGTTGAGAATCAACGTTTGTAGCTGGCTCTTGGTAGGAGTGCCACATGCCTGGCATACGTGTCCAGGGCATATTGCACAGACCTGACTCTGTATGTAGCATATGTGTATTGCCTGTTGAGCATGTGCTCTGTACATTGACATTGGTGGTGTACTGTACTCACTCTTCGTTGTCCCTTCCAATTCACTGCAGGGCTCCGCCTCTCCTTCAACCAATTCCGGACTTGGCTGACATGCGGGAAAATGACTGTATACGCCGCTACCGCTTCCCCCAACGTTTGATTGTGGACTTGACGACACGGCTGGCAGCACACCTCCAACCGCTACACAGGTATCCTGGTGCACTGACACCCAAGATGAAGGTGATGGCAGCCCTACATTTCTTGGCCACGGGTACCTTTCAACATACCATTGCCCATGTCGGTGGGATGTCCCAAACCATGTTAAGCCGTGTTCTGCATGATTTTTTAGAGGTCATGTTGGAGCACCTTGATGAGTTCATTAAATTCCCAACTCCTGAGCAGTTGACAGCTGTCAAGCGTGAGTTCTATGCCCTGGGAGGGATGCCCCATGTCATTGGGTCCATAGATGGAACACATGTGGCTTTGATACCACCACAGGCACAGGAGGTAGCCTTCCGTAACCGCAAGCATTACCACTCCATTAATGCCCTTGCGGTGTGTCTTGCCAACATGGTGATTTCACATGTCTGTGCTCGTTTCCCAGGTTCAGCACACGATGCGTACATCATGAGGCATAGCAGGGTGCCTGAAATGATGCTGCAGCTGCGCAACGAACGAGCATGTATTGTTGGTGGGTAAACTCTGGCAGTCCTGTATTTAACGTCATCTTACTGTCTTACTGCTTCTCCTGACCCACTGTTGTCCATGATGTTTCCATGTAGGGGACGCTGGCTATCCCAACATGCCATGGCTGATCACGCCTCTCCGCAACCCCAGCACGGCTGCCCATCACCGCTACAACAACGCCCATGGGCGGACCAGGCGAGTGATAGAGAGGACGTTTGGCCTCCTGAAGAGCCGATTCCGTTGCCTCCACAAGACCGGTGGCGCACTCCCATATGCACCGGTGAAGGTCTGCAAGATATTCCTCGTGTGCTGCATGTTGCACAACATGGCAGTGGAGAAAGCTGTGCCACTCGGCAAGTGATGTGGAGGAGGAGGAGGCGGCGGAGGACATGCGGAGTCGGCTCATACGCGACTTCTTTGCTCAGTGGTGAGTTCCAGTGTCTGAGTGTGCACGCATTGGGCTGTGTGTGGCATGTGTTGCAATGTGTGTGTCCATCTGCATGTCTTCCAAGTGAGTCAGAGGTGTGTTTGGATGTGTCACTCAAGTGATGGTGCAATAGAAGAATGTTTTTCCAGAGTCATCATTGTCACCTCGCATGTTGACAACCTAATACGTGTCGAGTACATGCACATGCATGCGGATGTGCTTCTTTTGGCTGACTTCTGGTGTGTCTCCCATCCACAGGTACTTGCGCATGCTGTCTGCTGGTGGCATTGTTGTGCTCCTGCTATTCCTCATGAACACAGCAACATGTGCTGAATCAGCGTTACATGCACGGACAAGTTCGAAAATCTCCTTCGGGTAAGGGATGCAGCACGGCTTTTTGGGAGTGGTATTTGTTTTGAATGTGTGTGCACTGCTCCTGTTCATGTTTGGATACTTCACATACATGTAGATTCACCATGGGGCACATGTCCTGGAGCAGAATTCACCTGAATTGATGGTCAGACTTGGTGACAGTCATCTGTAATGGGATTGTGATGGAGCCATCAATGTGTGTAACACTGCCCTCGGAAACATACGGGTTGCACCGGGTTGACATGGTGTGTGAATTCCCCATTAGGGGCTCAATGGTGTATAGCAGGCTCTCCGTGAGCAGCAGGGGGTGTTTAGCTGTAACCCGTCACTTGTGTGCCAGTGCCATGGATTTCCAGCATCTGTGGTGGTAAGGGGGGTGCCAGTGTTGGTCCCACGTGTTCATCCACATGACCTGTGTATGTGTTGACAGAGTTGCATTAGCATTCCGACACACATGAGTAATAAAGGTGTCCCTCTGCCTCCAAGGGGCCTCATCTCTGTCAATGGTGGTCTGTTGCCACTGTGCATGCGGCATGTCTGGCATTGTTCTCAGAGATGGTGCATATGAGTCTATGTGTAGAGTAGCAAGATGCAAGCTGTTTGTCAGGGATTGGATTCTGTATTGTGCATGATGTCCATGGCTGTGTAGGTATTGTGGCATGTCAGTCTCCACGACGGCCACTGTGCCGCATGTGAATCCATTGTGTGTGTGTGTGCCATGTTGAACCAGACATTCCTTCCTTGACATACACCTTTTGCATGGTTCCTTCCTGAGATCCTTGTCTTTGTGTGCTACTTGTGGCATTGTTTCCTTGACATGGCGCATGCTGCTGCAGGCCCTGCTGCAAGGGCACCCAGTGTCCACGCAAACGAGCTGGTGTTCATCATGGATTGCTTGCTGACATGTGCTATGCTGATCAGCAGCATCTGTGCCTCATGCGGCAGCACACTCTGCATTATGCACAAGATCCCCAGTTCCATCCACCTCAAGGCAAGAGGGAGACCATCCCCCAGGTCAACTACGACATCCATGTCTACTCCTACCCTGCACTCTACGGACATGTGCGTTAGAAATCCCATGATACTTGTCCACATCCAGGGTGCATCTGCACAGCTCTGCTACTACATCCGGCGACCAGGCCACATCAATGTCCAACAGAGATGGGGGGAGTGGATCACTGCCAGCTGCAGGAGGACCTTCTCAATCCACGCACACACTCAGGATGCAGCCCACAACCACAACACAACCTTGTGGCACTGTGATCCAACACCCAATTGTGCCATCTCCATGCATCCAACCTTGGCTGGCCCACCATTCTCCACATCCGCCTGACTCAAGCATGCAGGACATGGTTCTGCCACGTGTCTACACATACCTGGGACTCCCACCCCAGGACACTCCACATGATCCCTGACCTCTGCGCATGACTGTTGCTCTTCTAAATAGGTCTGTATGCACAGTTGTGCGGGCACCCCCTCAGCTGGTTGGTCCCATCATGGGTGAGTATGGTGCTCCATGTCTGTCTTGGATGGTACGTTGTGACCCATGTGTGTCCTGTGCCAGACTCAGACCCCAGGGTATGGATGTTTGGAGTTAATTCAGAAATCAGGCATGGTTTGACTTTACAACACACACATGTAGTGGAATAATGCAAAATGACGGCATCATCTTGTGATTGTGATGAATTTTATTAGTGCTGGGGTACGTGTTTGGGGGGTGACAAGAGGTGCTTGGCGGGACTGTAGAATCCAAAGTTCACAGGGGGAGTTGGTGTCCTTGCCATTGACAGTCATCAGAGTCTGTGCCACAGTCTTTGTCAACATTGGTCAGACAGTGACCAGCAAGACCATGTGGCAGAGAATGTCCTTTGCTGCTGTGCTGCTGTTGGGCCAGAGGGCCAGGTGCCAGGCCAGGTGACCTGGGAGATAGTGATGTTCCGCTGACTCTCACGGTCTTTTTCATGGACGACCCAGCTTCCTGCGGGGACCCTCAGACGCCTGCCTTGACGATGCAAGGGACGCTCCGTCAGATGACTCCTCCTCCTCCTCCCTCCCTCCCTGTGTCTGGTGCTGCTCTACGCCTGGTGGCACAGGGAGGGTTTGCCAGGCTTTGGGCGATCTGACGGAGGGATTGGCTCACGTCCCTGTGCACCGCCAAGAGCTCTGCCAGTCTTGTCTCCATCCTGGCATGATGCTCAACCTGCAGGGTCTTCATCTCATTGAGGGTCCCCACTACCTGGGCGATGCCTCTGGAGTCACGCCGGTATGCGTCCAGGATGGTTCTGACGTGTGCCATAGCCGGGTCCTGAGCCAACTGGTCAGGTTCGCACCTCTGCCGTCCTCCACTCCCACCACCCCTGACACTTGCGCCTAGCCTGCCGTTGTGGGCACATCGGGTCTCCGGGACCCCTGAGGGATGGCATTTGTGGTGTCGCCTGCCTCCTCCTGGGTGCCCGGAGAACCTTGTCCCTCCTGGACAGACTGGCTGTGTTGTTTTGTGCGGGCAGGGCTCCTGGGTGTCTCCTGGGATGTGGCAGGAATGGGGGTGGTGGTTGGCACAGTTGTACCTGACGCAGGTGCTGCAGGTGGTTGGACACCAGAGGGGCCAGGTTGGTCTGGGTCATCCACGGAGTGGTGAGAGTCGTCGCTGCTGGTGGGGTCCTCTTCACGCAGAGCCTGGTCCTGTGAGTCTTCCCCCCCAGTGTTGGGGGGAGATCGATGACGTTGACCTGTGTGTGAGAGAGACAGTGTTAATTGTGTTACATGCGACATCCATGTTTCATTCTTTTTTGATTTGGCACAGTTCCTATGGGTGGTTAGATTTGGCTAGCATTCCTCACACAGTGCACTTGTGCATGGGTATGTCCCTTGGCCACAGCTTTCGACACTTTACCTATGTGTGACACAATCTTAGTTGATGTATATTTTGGGAACGCAGTCAGCAGTGTAGTGAGCGGGCGTAGCAAGCCATGCAGAGCCGCCTTACGTGTTGCACTGTACTTGGCCAAATGGTGTTTATTCCATGCTATTTGAGAATGCAGGTAGGTAACTTAACAATTTGTGACAGGGTTCTGACAAACACAGTGGGTAGGTATACTGGGTGTAAGGTTCTGGTTGTGCCTGCATCACGGATGTACTCGTGCACAGATTGACACATGGCCTAGTGTTTTTCAAAGGTTGAAGGGGGGGTTAAGGCACTGCCAAACCTTGTCTACATGCACACAGTCCACCTGCTGACGAGCGGACATGGCCACACCACCCAAGGGTGATTTGGTCTCCCTCTGTCTCCCTTTCTCCCTCCCTCTGTCAGCCTCCTCCCACTGTCCGTCTCCCTCTGTCTCCCTTTCTCCCTCCCTCTATCAGCCTCCTCCCTCTGTCCGTCTCCCTTTCTCCCTCCCTCTATCAGCCTCCTCCCTCTGTCCGTCTCCCTCTGTCTCCCCTTCTCCCTCCCTCTGTGAGCCTCGTCCCTCCCTCTGTCTGTCTCCCTGTGTCCACCTCTGTCTCTGTCCCTCTCTCTGCCCCTCTCCCTCCCTCTGTGTGTCACCCTCTGTCACCTCAGCCCAGCTTCCTGGGCAAACACAGTTTGCAGGTCTTGCTAAGGCCATTGGCTTGTTCATATGGGTTTGTTTCTTCTCTGCCGGCACCCATTGGGCGTAGTGTCTGAGTCTGCGCTGCTGCGATGGCGGTGTGTGCTGACACTCTTTCAGTGTGCTGCGTCTTCATTGGCTGCTGCTATGTGCAAATTGTGCCTTCATACCCATGTCGTCCTGCAACGCGGCCACCATTAGCAGGCAAAACAGTACTGTGTGGGGACACACTGTTTGTATGGCTGTGCCCTAAGCCATATGGGCTGAGGGCATTGTTGTGTGCTTCAGAGTTGCTCTATGTTAGTTTTGAGGCCCACCCTCCCGGCATCAGGGACATCCTGTCTTGTGTTGGTGTTTTGTGTGGCCTGTGACTTGGAATGGCCTTGCTTGGGGCGTGGGGCATGGAGGCGCTAGTGGCATGTGTGTGTTTTTGGAGTGTGGTTGTGTCCGGTGCTGGCTTTGGGGGGGTTGCGTGCATGATTGGTATTTGGGTTGTATATGGCGTTCCCCACATGTGAGGTGAGTTGTTTGTGTACTCACCAGGCTCTCGGACTCCTTCTAGTCTGTCTACTACCAATGGCGGCAGTGTGGCCATCACCTTCTCCTCCCAGGGATGGTAGTGTACCGGTCTGCGGGGCGGCCCTCCTCCAGTGATGTTGGCCTGGTTGTGCTCGTCCGTCATTTAACGGCGGACCGTCCTCCGCAGATCGTACCACCTGGCTTGGCACTCATGCCTGGTCCTTCTGGTGGCCCCAACAGCATTCACGGAATTGACTATCCTCTCCCACATGGCAGTTTTTTCTGATATGCTGGTCCATCTGACCAATGTTCCAAAGAGCTGTGGCTCGACTCTGATGATTTCGTCGACAAGGGACTCCAGCTTGTCCTTTGTGAACTTTGCATTCTTGTTGGTGGGCATGGTGTGGGGTGTGGGTGTGGATGGTTGTGGGGGTGGGGGTGTGGATGGGTGTGGGTGTGGATGGTTGTGGGTGTGCAGATGTGTGTTTGTGTGAATGTGATGAGGGTGTGTTTGTGATGGTGGTTGTGTGAAGGAGTGCAAGTGTAAGGTGTATTGATGGTTGAAGTATGGTGCAGTGCGTTGTCTCTGGGGTCTGGCAGCAGTGGATCTGTTGCAAAGGATCATGGTTTGTGTGTCTTTGGCCTTTTTATTAGTCCATTTGTGGGTGTGGCTGTGTTTGAACTTTGGGTGGGTGTGTTATAAGGAGTGGTAGTGGTTTGGGCCTCTGTTTATCTGTTTGTCAGTTGCAGGTCAGTGTATAGGATGTATTTGGCCTTGTTGGATATGTTTTGTGGTGTTGTGTGCCTCGGATTGACTCTCCTTGTGTTTTTTTGGTTTGTCCTGGTTCAGTAGGAGTGTTTTTAGCGTCTGTACGGTGCGTACATGGGCCATGTTGTTGTACAGTGCTGTCCTTTGCTATGGCTTAGTACGACTCGTACATGCCCGATGTTGGGTGGGGGTGCTGGTGTGTGGGCCTGGGGTAGGGTGCGTACGAACACGGGCAGGGTGTTGGTCCGCACCGTACATCGGTGGTGGTGTTTTGCACCGTACATACAGGGGGGGCTGGATGTAGGGTCCGTACATACCCGGGTGGGGAGTTGGTACGCTGCATGCATACATGGGTTGGGGTACGCTCCATTCATACACGGGTGGGGGTACGGTCCGTACATACACTGGTGGGGTGGGGGTATGGTCCGTACATACACGGGTGGGGAGTTGGTATGCTGCATGCATACACGGGTGGGGGTACGGTCCGTACATGCACTGGTGGGGTGGGGGTATGGTCCGTACATACACTGGTGGGGTGGGGGTATGGTCCGTACATACACGGGTGGGGAGTTGGTATGCTGCATGCATACACGGGTGGGGGTACGCTCCATTCATACACGGGTGGGGGTACGGTCCGTACATACACTGGTGGGGTGGGGGTACGGTCCGTACATACACGGGTGGGGAGTTGGTACGCTGCATGCATACATGGGTGGGGGTACGGTCCGTACATACACTGGTGGGGTGGGGGTACGGTCCATACATACACTGGTGGGGTGGGGGTATGGTCCGTACATACACAGGTGGGGAGTTGGTATGCTGTATGCATTCACGGATGGGGGTATGGTCCGTGCATACACTGGTGGGGTGGGGGTACGGTCCGTACATACACTGGTGGGGTGGGGGTACAGTCCGTACATACACGGGTTGGGAGTTGGTACGCTGCATGCATACACGGGTGGGGGTACGGTCCGTACATACACTGGTGGGGTGGGGGTACGGTCCGTACATACACTGGTGGGGTGGAGGTACGCTCCGTACATACACTGGTGGGGTGGGGGTATGCTCCGTACATTCACGGGTGGGGAGTTGGTACGCTGCATGCATACACGGGTGGGGGTACGGTCCGTACATACACTGGTGGGGTGGGGGTACGGTCCGTACATACACTGGTGGGGTGGGGGTATGCTGCATGCATACACGGGTGGGGGTACGGTCCGTACATACACTGGTGGGGTGGGGGTACAGTCCGTACATACACTGGTGGGGTGGAGATACGCTCCGTACATACACTGGTGGGGTGGGGGTACGGTCCGTACATACATGGGTGGGGAGTTGGTACGCTGCATGCATACACGGGTGGGGGTACGGTCCGTACATACACTGGTGGGGTGGGGGTACAGTCCATACATACACTGGTGGGGTGGGGGTACGGTCCGTACATACACTGGTGGGCTGGGGGTACAGTTCGTACATACACGGGTGGGGAGTTGGTACGCTCCATGCATACATGGGTGGGGGTACGCTCCATGCATACATGGGTGGGGGTACGCTCCATGCATACACTGGTGGGGGTTCGGCGCGTACAATACATCCGCGGCCGGGGGGCGTTTTGCACGTACATGCAGGGTCTGTGGTGGGGTGTTCGGCGCGTGTGCGGGCACGTGTCTCCATGCTTGTTATGGGAGTTCGGTCCGTACGGTGTTATTTCCATACAGTTGTGAAATCGAAAGGAGGGGAGTGATCGTACTTGCGCGGTCGGACTTCATTTTTCTGATTCGTACGGTAAATCGTCCGGGGATGTGTCGGACACAATTTCCGACCCGAGGACGTGTGGGGAAATTTTCCGGATGTGATTCGTATGGAGTTTTTCCCATGCGAATCGTACTTGGCAGTTTGTACGCTTCTTGTACGATTCGGACGGAAAAAAGTCCAGATTCAATTCGGACGGGGGAAATTTTTCCAGGATCGGAATCGGCCCCTTGGTAGAGTCCAGTGAGGTATCGCCTGCATGGACCCCCCAAAGTTTTCCTACCCAGAATTGTGCAAACCTCAAATTTAGCTGAAAAAATAATAATGTTCTCAAATTTGTGTGGAAAAGTTGTGGGATCACTGGGCTGACACAAATTTCCTAGCATTCCCTCAGGACTCCTGATAAAAATGGTACCCCACTCATGTTGGTGGTCCAAGTACCGACGACAGGCAAGGGCCCAAAACGTATTGTGGAGACATCAAAATTCCCTATCACACAATGACCTGGTTTTCCAAGGGGGGCACCTGGGGTTTTGGACCTGCGCTCGGCTGCCATCTAGGAAAACATACCAAGCCCACACATTTCTGAAAACTAGACACCATGGGAAGTCCAGTGAGGTATGAATTGCATGGCATCCCCCACCGTTTTCCTACCCAGAATCCCCTGCAAATCTCAAATGTAGCTTAAAAAATTAAATTTTTCGCAAATTTCTGTCTAGGACAGTTGTGGGATTACCGAGCTGATAAAAATGTCCTACCACCTAGCATTCTCCAAGGTCTCATGATAAAAATGGTACCTCACTCATGTGGGTGGGCCAAGTACCCATGACAGGCAAGGGCCCAACATTTATTGTGAAGACATCAAAATGACCTAACACAAAACAACCTGGTTTTGCAAGGGGGGGCACCTGGGTTTTTGGCCCCAGGCTTGGCGGCCATCTAGGGAAACCTACCAAACCCACACATTTCTGAAAACTAGACACCCTGGGGAGCCAGCAAAATGCCAGCCAAAGGTCATTACACGCAGACTGTCAGCCAAACTCCAGTTTACACACACAAACTCTCCCTGGTTTTCAGTGGTTTTCTGCCCCTGTTTGGGTGAAGATGAGACTAAAAATATCACTGAAACGGCTGAAAAGGGTGCCTAGAAAAAAGGAGGGATCATTGCCTATGGGGCTTCTCACTGGCATGACCATAAATATATCCCTGGTACCTAGTGGGCTTTCTGCCACCCTGGGGGGCAGATGAGGGACAATTTTAACTCTGGATGGTGAACTTTGCTCCGCTCGTGGAATTTGCGGAGTTGTCGGCACTCCGCGTTACGCGGAGTTCCGAATAACTGAGCCCCGCGGAGTGCAGTTTTTTTACCTCGCTCGCATTCATCAAAGTCAAGTTGGTGAACGCGAGCGCGGAAAATCAACCTCCCGGTGAGATTTTTCCTCTTTTGCAATCACCAACATCAAGTTGGCAAGCACAAGCGTAGAAAATCAACCTCACAGAGAGATTTCTCAATGCGTGGGGGTCAGGTTTCTCATTGCGAGTGGTCGCATATGCTCGCGACCACTCGTGTTAAGAAACAGCCTGTTCGTGTTGAGAAAGCTGCCACTCAAGTAAAAATCTACTCGAGCAGCAGAAAAGGAAAGCAGGGACCGCTTGCACTGTGCATGGTGCTGTTCACAATGATTGCACAGTGCAGACAAGCATCCGGCACTGTGCAATTTCCGCGAATGGCATTTTTCTATCGTACTCTGCCGCTTGCATCGGAGTTTTTTTTGCACTTCGCGGTGTTCCGGTAGTGCGACTCGGCAAACTCCACCCAGGGTTTAGACAACTGCCCCCATCTGCCTATAAATCACATTTAATTTTGCATGCCATAGTTGCAATTAAGGCACCATTTACAATAGGTTTATAGGGAAGTTAAGCAGGCCAACTAGGGAGGTCCAATGTACAACATAAAGCATGGTGAGGAAGCACTAGCATGTTACTACTGTTTGCTGTATTAAAGTACACAAAACCAAAGGAAACAGAGTCCAGAAAAGGGTTTAAAGTCTTGGGGGACCATGCAGAAAAGTTTGATTTGCTAATTATCAAGGTGAGCACAACTTTTCAACATTAGACTTTCATTCATAGAAAAATTTACAAAGGCTGAAGTTACAAATGAGTTCAGTAACAAGCAAATGGTTAAACGTGGAAAATGGTTTGTTTAAGTTAAAAAGCGAAAGGAGACAGAGTAGGGGCAGTATACATCTCACCGGAGCTCGCGAAGGAGCTTGGCATCATAGTTAAAATGAGATACATACCAGAAGGGCCCTGGAACAAAAGGACAGCAGTCCTGTCTAGAAAACCTCAGGTTTAGAGAATAACCAATGGGGTAAATAACGAAAGATATGCATCTTGCTGGCTGCACAAACTGGAGGAAGCAAAAATTGAAAAGAAAGTTACAAAATAACAACCAATTTACTGGTGGAGGATACTATAATGATTTTCGTGTTTGCCTGGAAAAAGTATAGGCAGATGGCAAATGGTGGGCAGCAGTATCTGATTTACAAGAAGTGTGTGAATATACATCTGAACAGCACAATGGCTGAGTGCAACACGTTTTATTTATACGTGGCATGAGTTCAGTTTAAAAGTCTTTATTCTCCAGGCTTGAGAAATTTGGTTGGTCTGAAGGGAGATACAATGCAGAGATGGTTCGATGCACGAGCGACTTTCGTTCCAACATGGCTGTGAAGGGGACATACGAGAAATGACTGTCGGGGCGGGATCCTAAAACCAAGGAGTCACTGAGGCACTGGTGGGGTCAGCGAGGCAAACGGTCATAGAAGTGCAGGGGAACCAGCGCATGTGTGTGTGGTCGGCAGGGACGTGCAAGGTTTTAAAGATGGCTGGGAGTCACAGGTGGCAAGAGTGGCACAATTGGGCTTGATTTGGGAATATGTTAAATATGGCAGAAGAGGGACATAAAGGTGTTGGAACTGTAGCGGAAGGCATCCGGAGTCACAGGAAGCAGCATTTTGAGGGAGCGCTATGAAATGGCAGGAATCAACGGAGGTTTATGGCAATAGCCTAAAAGCGCAAGCCATCTACTGTTTTTCACAAAAAACTCAGGATTGGGTAAAAGCACCATGCAGGAATGTGACAAATTGGCTTCTACACATAGTGGTAAATATTTAGATGAGCAGGAGCCCGAGAAGTGGTTTTAGCACCAAAAGAAAAACCGTGTACCAAACACCCACCAGCAGTAGACTAAAGGCATTTAAAAATAGATATTAAAGACAGATGGGATTTGCTGTGGGTTTCAATGTATATGAAGTGGGGCACCAAAATAAAACTCTAATTGAATATTGTACATTTATAAATACCCTGAGATTTGTAGCATCTTGTATTCCACATTAAGTGAGTCGCGGTGCCTACAGCATGGAGAGGACAAAGGTATTCATGCCGCTCGGAGGCTTTGGACTTACTGAAAGCGATTGGGCTCACACTCTGCTTCATCTCCACGTTAGCAGTTGATGAAACGCTGCTGAAAGGGGAAGTTGGTGTTTTTAATTGGACTGTTGTTTCACGCGGGACTGCGAGGACCAGGCTGCTCGGCGATTACTCACCTGCCCCACCTGGCTCCTCTTCCCGGCTCCTCCTTCACCTGCTATTTTACGCCTCGCGGCCCCCGCTTCGCGGGAGCCGCTCGGAGGCTTTGGACTTACTGAAAGCGATTGGGCTCACACTCTGCTTCATCTCCACGCTCGCAGTTGATGAAACACTTCTGAAAGGGGAAGTTGGTGTTTTTAATTGGACTGTTGTTTCACGCGGGACTGCGAGGACCAGGCTGCTCGGCGATTACTCACCTGCCCCACCTGGCTCCTCTTCCCGGCTCCTCCTCCACCACGCCTCTTCCCTTCATTAGGAAGGATCCGCGCACACGCGTCAGCGGGACGCGTGCGGGACGAAGACCGGGCAAAGAGCGTGCCGTTTGTTGCCGTTCGAGGCCGGGAGTGGACGGGACGGGCCACCCCCCTAAGGTTGACATTTCATGTGCACAAACGTTTGCCCTACTGTGAGTTCCTGTTGTATTTAAGTTAGGTTGCTAGCCGAGTACTGTAGTTGTCACGTTATTTTACTGCTCTTAAATCAAATGTGATTACTGATTATTCAAATAGTTTGCACATTCAGGGTCCATTGTTACTGTTATTGGTTGCCCCCCTATTTTGTACGCTTGTAATACTCGAGGATGACATCCCTAAGGTCCGGTAGGAAGATCGTGCAGGGCAGTACTGGGGGCTGTGTATCAGGGACCCTTGATAATTTTATCACAAGAGCAGCACGGGTCCTTGAACAAGAAATTATTTTAACAGAAAAACGACTGTCCTTAGAAATATCAGCAAAGAGATCATCCCTTGGTAACATCATGGCAGCCATTTCCCCTGAATGTAGGCAACTGCCATCTGTTTCTGATTTGTTGCTTAGTAATGTGCCTGGGATGTCGGATACATCAATACATAGCTCTTTGGAAGATATTTCAGATACCATAATTATCCCTGAACCCAGTGGCTTACCTACAAATTCTAGTCTTATTCCCACTCTGCCCCCTATCGAGCAGCCACGTATAGCCATTCCGACCTTGGGTAGTAAGTCCCAGCCTACTAATGGGAAAAGAAAACGTGTGGGAGCGCCCCCTAAGGGTAGACGTGCAAAAGTGTCTAAAACGTTTAAACCTGCCATCCTACGTTCTGATTCCCATTCCCATCCGTCTTGTAGTACATCTCCTCCTGTTGGGAGTCTTTCATCCTCCCATTCCTCTGCTACTTTGCCCAATGCCAACTCTCTGCTTTTCGGCTTCTCTGAGCTTTTGGAGCAGTCGCTTAAATCTTTCTTTTTACCCCTACATGAGAGAGTCAAGCAACTCTCTACTTCCATTGGGAAATTAGAGAGTATGGTGCTTACTAACACGACTCTACTGGAGAAAATTACAGTGACTCCTCCTGTCCCAAAGATTTTACCAACTTCTGCCAAAGCTGCCAAAACAGGGATTGTTTCAAACGGCCTTACCCCTTTGCTTAGTGTTCCCTCCCTCCCTCCTGTTCACAATGAACAAGTTGTGAAAGTCACCCACATACCTGCCAGTGCTGTCACGTCTATCCAATCAGATAGCAACGTTGTTAATAATAAGAGTAATAATGTAACAAGACAGCCTTCTTCTGAGGGTGCAGGTCCGTTTCTAAAACTCCCATGTATTAATCTTCCCCCAGAGTCCTTGCCCTATACTGTTATATTGGTTGGCGTTCCAAGGCACCCCCAGGCAAAGATTGAGTCTCATAGCGAGTTGAAGAACAAAGTGATTCACTGGCTAAATGGAAATAGGCCTTTGCCGTCCAGAATAAGTGCTGAGATTTTGACTGTACGCAGGGTGAGTTGGTTGGGTACTGGGGTAAAGAATGTGGAGGGAGATTGTGTAATTACTAACTTTCGGGACCCCAGGGTGGTGAGTCATATATGTTCCCTTCCTAACACCTTGAGAGCCACTGGAATACACACCGTGGACTTGTCCTATTTCTACTCCTGTGACCCATGTGATACTCCTTGTGTCTTGTCTACTGGTTGGGAAAGGGTCACCAGAGGCTTTCGTTGCCCGCCCGGACTGGATTTTCATCTTCCATTGTTTAACCACTTTGCACCCTTGAATTCTTTGGAAGGGGTTGATTGACTGTCAACTAATCCAATCAATTTGGGCTGTGCGAATAAGACTCCTGTTGGCCCCAAATGTTCCGCCTGCTCGGGGTCCGGAAGTTGGGGTGGGCCAAGGGGGTACATCTGGTTCCTCTAAACGTGCCCCTCAGAAATCCTGATCCCCTACTAGCTCTGGAGTGCCCAGACTTTTCCCAGGCCACAAATCGTGTTAACTTCAATCCCTCCACCACCGAGACGGTAACCCGTACTCACATGCAGCACATTGATAGTCCATTAATCATACACTCAGATCCCTGCACCTATGAGAACGCGCGTACGGGACCAGGCATCACTGTAACTCACCCCGCCGTACTGGGTCCCTTACCTGCCCCCCAGTTGGTTGGCTCAACTAGCTCTCTTCCTCTCACATTGGCCTCCTGGAACATTGCTGGCTTACGAGGCAAAATAGTAATGGAGGAATGGTCTGCCTGGGCAAACATCCACGATATTCTTGTTTTCCAGGAAACGTGGGCTGTAGACCCTATTCTTTTTTCTGGCTATGTCAACTTTCATAAAGGGGCCTCTGGTGGGTCAAGGGGTCGTCCATCGGGCGGTCTCTGCATATGGGTAAGGCAAACTTTAAAGTACAGACTTACCGAATTGGCAATTGATAGCCCTGACATATTGATCATCTTGATGCAACTTAATGACGAACCTGACTTCCTGATTATTAATGTATATAATAGGGGCCTCCCAGGCGGGAGAGGTACAAATACCTTTTTACAATTGGATGGGTTTTTGGATTCTGTTAACCCATGTACTAACGTGGTAATAGTGGGTGACTTAAATTGCTGTTTCGAGCCCCTGTATTCTGCTTGGGACTCACTTACAATGGAAGTGGAAGCAATTTTGAATATCCCACCTCTCGATCTTCCCCCCATCAAGAGGTGGACTGAATCTGCCATTCAGTGGATGACCTTGTGTATGGAGCGAGGTTTTAGGGCAGCAAACGGACGGACCCTCTCTGACAAAACTGGCAAGGTCACCTTTTCTGATGGTCGTCGCTGTAGTAGAATTGACTATGCCTTAATTAAAGTGGAGTTCTGGCCCATATTAAGCGATATGGTGATTCAGGACCGCCCCGAGAGCGACCATAATCCTTTAGTCCTGAATCTCTTAATGTGTTCAGCCCTCAGAAATAAACCATCTGAGAATGTTACTGCTGACGCCTTCTTAACTAACAACCAACGGAGAGTGCGCTGGGAAAAGGTTGCCATTGACAGTGCAGTACTCTCCGAGATTAGTTCAAAAGTTTCTCGTGTGTTGGTAGACTTCCAATCTCTCCGGAGCCACGAGGAAGTCGTTGGCGAGTTTACCCACATACATGATAATTTATTTCAAGGTCTTAAGTCCCTTTTTTCCAAACCTTGTAAGACCAAGAAATCGCTTTTACCAAAGCCAAATTCTTGGTATAACAACGCCTGCCGTGAGTCTTATAGCAAATTGAAATCTGCCATTAAATCTAAAAATCAGGCAAATATTCGACTTGCCAGGAAAGACTACAGCAAGGCTAAAGTCCTGGCCAAAAAAGATTGGGATAATGATCATTGGAATGATCTCTTGGCTGCTAGCAAACAAAGAAATCTGACTTTGTTTTGGCACATCGTGAAATGGGGCAACTCTCCGAGCACGCAGGTCCCGTCAAATCATGTACTCCCCGATATTTGGGTGTCGCACTTTGAAAGTCAGTTTTCGGAGTCTAATCTGGAAGAAGTGACCGCTTTTCCTATTTCTCAGGTCATGCCCTCTCTTCGGAATTTTAAATTTGATTGTAAAGAGGTCGAGTTGGCTCTATCCAGGGTTTCTAGGGGCAAGGCACCGGGTATAGATTGTGTCCCTGCGGACCTTTTCAAATCTGACCATAGCAATTGGGTGCCCTACATCGCACTTTTGGCAACTGCTATAGCCAATGGGGCTGCCATTCCTGAATCCTGGAAGGGCGCTGAGATTTTGCCCATCTTTAAGAAGGGTGATCGCTCTTGCCCGGGGAATTACCGCCCGATCAGTTTAATTGACTCTGTTAAAAAAATCATAGCAAGGATGATCCTGGCAAGAATTCAGTCTTGGATAGATCAGGAGAATATCATCTCGCCCCTGCAGGCCGGGTTCAGACCCTGCACAAATACCATCGACCAGGCGTTCAAGTTTCAACTGATCGTCTGGAAAACGGTTTATCTTTGCGGCGGTACCTTGTACGCCGCTTTTGTTGACCTTCGGTCAGCATTTGACTTAGTCAATAGGACTAAACTTTGGGCGGTATTAGCAGAGTTAGGGATGCCTGCAGACCTTTTGTATATTGTCATTAGGTTGCATGAAAATAACTTCGCACAAGTACGTTGGGGGAACCAAGGGCAGGTCACCGATAGATTCAAAGTCAATAGGGGTGTCAGGCAAGGGTGCGTCCTTGCGCCTACTCTGTTTCTGTTATTCATTAACAGAGTTGTGCAGTACTTTTCTGCTACATCTACGGACGCCCCCATGCTGGGTGGTATTAAAATTCCACTCCTCATGTTTGCCGACGACACCCTACTCCTATCGCAGACTTTGTCTGGGCTACAGGTGGCTTTGAACGTATTTGCTAACTTCTGCTCTGACTTTGACCTGTTAGTTAATGTTTCGAAACTAAATACATGGTCTTTAATAAAGGGAAATGCGTGAAAGGCCATGTGACTATGAACAATGACTTTCTCGAACGTGCTAATGTCATGACCTACTTGGGGGTTGTCTTTGAAAATAAGCTGAACTGGAGGCCACAAATAGATGTCCTATCCCTCAAATTTGCCCAACTCTCAGGGTGCTTGGTTAAAGAACAAAAACAATCCCAGATGAAAATGATAGGTCCAGCCATTAAAATTTATAATTCCAGGATTAATTCTGCGATCCTCTACTGGTCAAGGCACAACACAAATTTCTCAGGATCCTTACAGATCTCCCTTGTTCTACTCCAGTGAAACCGCTCCTGCTGGATCTTGGTTGTTATTCTTTTGATGACATTGCCAGGTTTAAACCTTTGGCTTTTTGGAGGAGATTATGGACGGTCCCGGAATTAGGGCCCTATGCAAAGACATTTCTGGACGTTCGTTCCATCCTGGGCGCCGGTAACATCCTGTGGTTCAAGCAAGTTAGCTCACTATTGGAATCTATGGGCCTGGGAATTCTCTGGACCGACCCGGCTACTAATCCCTTCCCTCCTAAAAAAGTTTTTAAAAGCCTTTACTGGTCAATGGTCCGTCAAAAACAATTATCCCTCGTTCCAGCGGAGTCTTTGTCAGGCAGGTTTCTTGTGCAGAAAAATGTCCCTCTTTTAGAAGCTTATTGGGACATCATTACCAGACCCAGCGACAGGAAACTTTACCACCAACTGAGGGTTGGCAGCCTACCCATCAAATCATTCACTAAAAATTGGAAGGGTGAGACTTGCGATTCCTGCCATTGGTGTACAGATTGTACCGAATCTGTGGGTCATATATTTTTTGTCTGCCCGGCTTATGCCGCCCCCCGGGCCAAATGGCTTAAACCTATATGTCGCAATCTGGGCACTAGACAGGGGCTTGAGGCCCTAAGAATCCTGAGAGATTACAGTGGCGAATGCATCGTAGTTGCAGTGGCCAAATTTTTGGGTTGGGTCTGGATTATCAGAAATAGGAGGCATTAGAGTTTAGAGCTGTGTTTATTCATGATTTTATTCTACGTGTGTTATATAGGAATAGTTCTTAATCCTTATCTTGTATGCAATGTTTATTTTGTAACTGTCTTTTTTTGATGAAACTGATCGATAATAAAGACTAATGAAACAAAACGGTATTCGTGGCAGACCCTCCAGATAATCGCCCAGACAGATGTGCAATGTGCAGGCATGCATTGTATATAAACAGCCATTTTAAATCAACTGAACCCATCCAGGAGAGACCAGAGGTAACATAAGGGCTTGCATAGGAATAAGGTAACCAGGTTAAGTATTACTTATGGACGACCCATGAGTGACAGAGGACCAACCACAGACGTGCACTGTTTACAAGCAGTGATAGTGAAAGATTCTTAAGATTTACTGAGGAGTGGCAGGAGACCAGTCCACGAGCACAGACTAGTTACTAGAAGTCCTTGTAAATGATGAAAATACTCTGTTCAGAGGCAACAAAGAGTAACCTACAGACATGTACAGAAATATATAGCCTTATCAAATGCTGGTCAGGGTCTGCCCAAGAGCAATAGATGGTTAATTTGCAGGTATGCACTGATTACTATGTCAAAGTTGTTTCTATTGGGGAATGAGATACTCGTCTTCAAAGATAACTGTCTTAACACTTCGATATAAGTAAGTATGTTGAATTAACCAATCACCACTGGCTTTAGTTGTGATCTGCATTCATATCTTTGAATCTTTGCAAGCAAAATCTGTCTTACATTCTTCCAAAGTTGGCAAAATGAATACCATTGAATAGGATACCAGTAACACTTGTTGCTAAAAGGAATCAAAATCAATCGAAGTGTTTTTTGAAGTGCTGTGTAAAACGAGGTATTATTATTGTGTTTAAAATTATGATGTAAACTATCAGATGTCCTCATTGCTCATATTGAATGGCAATCAGCTTAGTGACTATGTAAGAATGTAAATCAGAGAGGATACACCAATATTTAATACTGTGAATTTGCAACTGCATCCAGATTTCAGTAGCAAGAGTTGATATCCCTGAGGTGTCTAATCCATTGGCATGCTACTGTTGTTGACAGCATGTTCAGAGGGGTTCATGGAGAACTGGGGGGCATATTCACAAGAAAATGTTGGTGCTATGGATCTGTGCCAAATTTGGCAGAGCCGCACTCCTACATTTTCAAACCGCAGGGATGCGCCCTATTCACAAGAATACAGCGCACCCCTGAGTTTACCCTAGCACTGGTGCAAAAAAAGCTGCGTAGTGTCAGCGCAGGCAGCTTGCCGCCATGTTGCTAGGGTGCCTGCACTGCAGGGATGATTGTTTATGTGCAGGAAGGGACTCCTTCCTGCACACAAACAGCCATAATGGTGATTTGCACTTTCTATGTGTGCTTCATACACTGAAAGAGCAAAAAGCAAGGAGAAATTAATATTTTTTTCCTCAATGCGTCATTCTTTTTAAAAAAAAAATTTTATTAAGCATTTCCAAAATAAACAGACAGTAGCAAACAATAATAAGCCGGCAGTAAGAAAAACATAATAATAAAATACATCCATCCAGATATCATGAACTAATCTGTAAGCTTAGTCCAATAAGCCATAAAAAAAAACAAGGATACAAAGAAGAGAACAGAAATAAGTAAATAACTAAATAAAGAAAAGAAAAAAGAAAAACATGTATTAATACATACATCGGATCATAAAGACATAATTCATCTATCACTAGCCAATTAATTGCTTTCTTGTGAGCCCCTTATGTTTCTGGCCCAGGTGGTAATACAAGACCAAGCCCTCTGACCCAGAATTCTAGCCTGTCTGCCCCTGCACGCATAGATAGCCTTTTCTTGATTTTAAATTCCCAGGAGTCTGGCAAACCACATCTGGAAAGTTGGTGGTTCAACATCTTTCCATCTCGCCGCCAGAATTATTCTATATACTGCTGTCCCCAAGAATAAACAACATTTCTCCTCTGGGTTTGACCCCAGTGAGTCATCATAGCCAAGAACTAGCAGTGTAGGGGATATTTCCACTCTATGACCAAATACCTCCTCCCAATACCGTGATAAACCTTGTTTTAATAAGTTTAATTTGGTACAATCATAGAACATATGTATCAGGATAGCTGGCCCTTGCCCACACCTAGGACAATGACCATCTGACCTTTTGCCCCATGTAAACGATTTAGCTGGCGTATAATATAAATTAAACATTGTTTTATAAAGTTGTGCTTTTAGGCTGGATGACAAAAGTATTTTAGAAGTTAAAGAAAGACCAGTATAAAGGTCAACATTGGGGTTATCTAGCTTCCCAGCCCAAGTAGATTCCGTTTTTTCCAGATCATCTGGAATTTTATCAAGAAGTAGGCTATACAAATTCCTAATTCTAATGGATTTCCTAGTTATAATATCTAGGAGTGGGATTGATTAGGCTTTATCTCGGGAGTATTTAACATAAGAATGTTTTTAATCTGTGCAAATTTAAAATACTGATTGCCAGGAATGTCAAATACGCTCTGTAACGCTGAAAAATGAAAATATTGTGCCCCCCCTGAGAAATCTCCTATTATTATTACACCCATTCTTTCCCATTTCTTTCCCATATCGTCATAAATCTGGGGCGATAATAACGATGAGTGCTACAAGGGTGTATACCTATTGAATTTTGGAATTACCATAAATCTAGAGACTTGCTTCCAAATTTTACATGCTCCCCGGATTACCTTAAACTTAACTTTTTTGTAGTAGCTAGGCTCCAGTTGTTTTAGAACTTATGGACACTCCCAAGTAGGTAGCAGTATTTGCTTTTCTTGAATCATTGAAACAGATATTATCAGTACATAAAACAACTGTTTTTCCTTCGTTCAGAGCATATCCAGAGAAAAGCCCGTAACTCTCGGCAATTTTAATTATTTCTACTAAAGCCTCGGCTGGATTTGAGGTTAATACCACCACATCATCGGCATATGCCAATACTTTGGTCTCGAAACCCTCCGTAACTATTGGTTTGATATTCTGATTTTCTAATAATTTTACCAGTAGAGGATTAATGTAGAGAGCAAACAAAATCGGTGAGCAGGGACAGCCCTGCCTTGTCCCTCTTGATACCTTTATAACATTAGATTCTTTACCCATAAGTTGCAATCGGGCCCTGGGTAGACGATACATAGCTCTAACTGCTTTAATAAATTGGGGCCCAAATGTATTTAATTCGAGAATCTCCCATAAATATTCCCAGGACACCCGATCAAAGGCTTTCTCGGCATCAAGGAGGATCACAGCCATCCGGCCCCCTGTCCCGGACATGATATCAAAGAGAGTGATAACTCTACGGATGTGATCAGTGGTTCCTTTGCCCGGAATGAAACCATGTTGCCAGGGGAAGACCAGATGTGCTATGACCCTCCCGAGCCGGTTAGCCAAGATTTTTGAGTATAATTTAGAATCAGAATTAATCAGGGAGATTGGACGATAAGACGAAGGATTATCTACAGGCTTATCTTTCTTGGGAAATATTATTATATCGGTTTCATTCCATGACTCCGGAGAGATCCCACTGTATTGCACTCCCCTAAACAGATCTAATAAGAGGGGCATAATTGTTGTTCCCAGGATTTTATAAAGTTCTATTGGAATTTTATCAGGTCCTGCGGCTTTACCTGAGGCCAGCCCTACCAGGGCTAAATGGATTTCCTCTAATGTTATTTCTTTTTCTAATTCATCTCTCGTTAACTGATCCAATCCCCCTTCGAATTCAGTGCCTGTAGTCAACTCTAATAGGGCCTGCCTTACTTCTACAGAACTTTTCCTAATATCGTCTTGATATAAGGTTTGATAATACCTTTGAAAGCAATCAATAATATCCTCTGGATCTGTATATTCTTGTCCGTCAATATTGATAGAGGGTATTGCATTTAAAGAAATCTTCTGTCCAGTACGTAGAGCTAATCTTTTACCTACCAACTCTCCATTTTCATAAGACCCATTTCGATGTGATTGAAACGCTTCTGCGGACCTTTGAGTTAACCAGCTATTTAGTGCTGTTTTTAAAACTAATATTTGATATTGTATGTGAACCACATCTTGTCCCTGAGTTATAGCAAGAATATGCTCTTCTTCCACTCTAGCAAGTTCACGTAAAATTTGCTGATTCTTATCTTTCTGCTCCTTCCTTGTTCTGGCGACGTAGCTAATAGTTTCACCTCTAAGGGTGGCCTTAAAACAGTCCCAAACAACCCCCCTACTTGCACTAAAACGATTCATGGCGAAATAATTCTGTGTTCGTTCCTTAATAAATCCGATATAATCTTTGTTAACAAGAAGCTTTCTATCAAACGTCCATCTGGTCCGGTGTTTTTTAAAATTGACTACTATAATTTCTAAGATCAGAGGGTTATGATCTGATATGAGTTTAGGAAGTTTCCTTATCACAGCCTCTGCTAATAGGTCTCTTGTTCCGAAGAAATAATCAATCCTGACAAATTTATTATGTGGACAGGAAAAATATGTGTAGCCCGGATCAGGAGAATTATTTAATTCCCAAATATCAACCAGACCGTGGCTACTTTTAAGATGGTTTAAGGCCCTATAGACTCGGGGTTTCCGACCAGAGTATCCAGCCCGGCTTTGCCTCCCGACCTCTAGTGAGATATTTAAATCTCCACAGAAAATTATGGGGGTTGGCCAGGTGGCGGGTTCTATTTCCAGGTCCTCAAATATTCGTGGGTCATCCTGGTTTGAGCCATATACAGCGCATATCGTGATCCCTGACATAAGTTCTACTATGACCCATCTCCCCAGAGTGTCAGTTGCTTTGCGCTTAGCTAGCCCTAATGATAATTTAGCGAGAATTGCTACTCCACGAATATTAGAAGTCTGAGTTGTACAGGCCAAAATATTGTACCCCCCAACCTTTAATAGCTCTCTTTTTTCCCAAGGAATGTGGGTCTCTTGCAAACAGACTATATCCATAGAGTTTAGCCTAATAATTTCAGCACAATGATTCCGCTTAACCCTATCATTCAGCCCTGCCACATTCCAAGAACAAACCTTTATCTTCCCCATTGAATTTTTGTATCAAGTAGCCAAGGCCAGCATATAACCAGTCTTCTGCCCTTATGTCTCTCAACAATAAAACTAACCTTTTTTTCATTAATCACAATTATCTGCTTATTTTTTTCACTTCTAATTCCGGAAATGCTTTTTTTTTTAACTTAGTTCCCCTCCCCCCCTCTTCCCTTCGCTCTCCCCCCTCCCACCCCCCCAACATTCCCACCTCCCCGCTTGAGGCATACCGACTCAGCATTGAGTCAGTTTTCGTGATGAAAGTGCAACACAAAGCCTGAGCTCTAGAATTAGAGAATTCAAATACTACTATTCTCTAGATGCTGCTTAATGGATTCAACTACCAGGAGTTATTTTTCAAAAACTGTGTTTTTGTTTATGTATATATATATATATTTTTTTTTTATTCTTTCTGCCCGCCATACCTTATATCATATTCCTTATATTCCTTACTTCCCACTAAGCAAATGTGCAAGAATTACCGTTTTTATATTCACTTTACTCAATCCTCTATGATAATTATTCTTTCCAGCTAAACTGAACTGCTTTAACCAGTCAAAGTATCAAGATACTCTCCAGCCTTTATCTCGGACAGAAAATTTTTTGTTTGCCCTTCCCAGATTACTTTAAACCGAGCTGGATTATTTAGATAAGCCTGTGCTTTTTTATCTTGGAATGGTTTAATCAGCTGGCGCAGCCTCCACCGCCTTTCGACAGTGGAGTGACAGAAATCTGGACAAACAAAATACATTATTCCATTCCTAGATCTCTTAGACTCAGGTCTTGCCTTATCAAAAACGGCTTGACGCAATAAAAAATTTCCAAAGTATACCAAAATAGCACGAGGGAAGGAACCAGCCTTTTCTGGCTGTTTTTGAACAAAAGGGACCCGGTGAGCGAGTTGCACTTCCCGTGCCCAGTCTCAATCTGTGGGCTCTGGCAGAGAGTCTTGAAATAGCTTCACAATGTATGAACGGGCATCTCCAGCCTCAACCTCTTCGGGAATACCCAAAACCCGTAGGTTGTTCCTCCGCTGGTAATTTTCAAACTCCTCCAGCTTCCATTTAACATCAACCAGCTGTGCATCATGGGAGTCCACTCGTAATTGATTCTGAGCCATCTCAGATTCATTAGAGACAATCCTAGATTCCACATCGGTGAGCCGGTCCCCGAATGAGCTGCATGTCTTTGTCAGCTTGCGAACCACGCCTTGTACCTTGCACATAGCGGCTTGAGCCTTGCGCCCATCTTGGCGAGTCTCATCCCGATGTAGTGAGATGGCCTGAAAAATAGATTCAAGCATTGTGGTGGATGGCTCTGAGGGGTTGGGTCTAATCGAGTCAGAAGGTAAGGGATTTAACAGTTGGTTTGTGGGGGTGTAATCCCAAGCCAGCTCTTTGGACCCCTCTTTAAGCCCCTGGCTTTTCTTCTTCCTTTTACCTAATACGGTTCTTAATTTAGCACCAGGGTCGATGCCTGGATCAGTGACGCTCTCATCCGAAGTAGATATAGATGAGATATCCTCTGACCACTCACCTCCATGAGATAGAGAGAAAAAATCACTAGGTGCTTTCTCAGGCTCAGCATCTCCCATATTAGTTTGGCTAAGTTCGAAAATAGCATGAGATTGTAGTTGCTGTTGCTGTTGGAGTTGGGGTTGAGGGACCACAGGGGGCACTGAGCCAGACTGTTGTATTAAAGGTACCATTGGCGTTAAGCTCCCTCCCTCAGTTCCCCTGGATATACTATGCCCATCCATAAAGCCTGCAATCTGTTCACTTCCAGCTGGACCTGGCAAAGTCAAAGTTTCATAAGAGGGGGGAAACCTAAACATACCAGCGTTTTCAACGCATTGCTCCAGATTAAGAGCGCCCTCTGCATCAGCTTCCCCTCCCTCGTGTACCTTAGGTGTGGGCTCCAATATTCCGGGTGCGGGATCCGATGTGGCAGCGATTGCTATCGAGTTGTTGCAGGGGGCCAGGGCACTCGCAATCAAAGCGGTCCGCTGGGCGCTCGCTCGACAGCTCGCCTTACTCTTCCCGTCCGGACCCGGAACCACTTTTCCGTCCGGCCCTCGCAGGAAGTCAATCACAGAAGGGCCGACCTGACGTCCTCTCTGTGTAGCCCCATTTCCTCCTCCTCTGCAGCGTCTCGGGGTCAAGGCGGATGCTTCAAACCCCCCTCGATCGGGATTCTTTCCTTAACCTGCATCCGCCTGCTCGGAGGTTTCCATCAGCGCCGTAGCCTTAGCCGTCTTCGCTTTGGTTGTCTTGGCTGTCTTTGGAGCCATTGCTTTGCTCTCGGCAGTAATGATTAAGCACTCCGCCTCATCCGCCCTGCCGGATCCCCCAGCAGCTTTGCACGACAGGTAGGAATCCCCCAGTCGGCCACGATCTGCTTTGCAAATTGTTCTATCCAAGTATCGAAGCACAGCCAGACCAATAACTGTACCCAATAAATATATATATCCTCTGGTTGGTCTTAACTCCTTCTCGCAGGTAGCACAGGATTCAGCATTCATTCTACTTACTACAGCGTCCTTAATTTCGTATTACTAGAGCTCGCCTCGCTCTGTGTGCACAGCAGTCTCAAGCAACCGCCATCTTGCCCCTGGTATCCTCAATGCGTCATTCTAACGCCTGGTATTCCGCGGCATTCGTTTTTTGCACTCCCTCAGCCGTGTAAATCTGGGTCAGCTTCAAAAAAGTAATGGGTGTTGTGGTCGAACGCCCACAGTAACACCCATTGCACGTCGCTTTGCCTCAGAGGACTGCGGCAGAGAGCGGTTTACTTACAATGAGGCAATAAACCACGCAAAGTGGCTTAGGGCCACCTTGTAAATATGGAAAATGGTGCTGCGTCACTCGAGCGTAAAAAAAAGACGACACTCGGTGGCACTGAGGGATTGTAAATATGCCCCAGTGTGTTTCGAGGCTGCTAGTGTTTATCTAAGCACTGAAGAATTCATCCCCATCTGCTGCGACTATTTTTCAGCATCCTGGCGGCAACTTTCTGCTTCTGCACCTTGGAATCATACCTCCCTACAGATAATGTACCACACTCAGAATGTAGTGGGCGAGGAGATGATGTGTGTGCAGAGAGAAAGTGCAGACAGGCAAAAGGGATTAAAGTATCCAGCTTGTGCTTGTCCTTATACTAGAGGTTAAAACTAACCGATATTATGACAATCTAAATCCAGCTCCTTCTCTGTTGAGGTGGATTCTGATTTATAGGCTTTCGGTCATAATCCCACAAATGCTCTAAAATAACTGAGAGGTGACATGTAGCTCTATTTAAAACTCCTACTTAAATACATGGGGCTCAATTCAAAAAGGTAAACTTACACTTAGTTTACTACTTTTCGGCAGTCACAAAGGTAAAATCAACTCAAAAGACTAACTTTACTATTTTTCAGTATTCACAAACATAAACTCAGGCCAAAAGTCGAACTTTACTTCTTTTCAGCATTCACAACGATAAACTTAAATCAAAAGTCTAACTTTACTAGTGCAAACTCCCTTTTTTTAATACCGAAAAGTAGTAAAGTAAGACCTTTAGTCTAAGTTTACCTTTGTGAATACTGAAAATTTGTAAAGTTAGACTTTTGGTCTAAGTTTACCTCTGTGAATACTGAAAATTAGCAAACTTACTCAAAATTGGAAGTTTACCTTTGTGAATACCAAAAAGTAGTAAGGTTTACTTTCGGTTTAAGTTTAATTCTGTGAATACCTAAAAGTAGCAAACTTACTCAAAAGTGTAAGTTTACCTATGTGACTCGTGCCCATGGTAGTTTCACTCAAAATAGTTCATTACACAGCCAATGCCAGGCTGGGAATGCAAGGACACCTTCGTCAGACAGAGATCCTTTTTCAACAGGCAATAGGTGGTTCCTTGTAAAAAGCAGGACCCAAGGTTCCAAAATAAAACCAACAGCAAACTTTGCATCAACAAATTATTATTTGGTATTCGGAGTCTATTATAATCACTTCTGCAACCATTCCTCTTCTTATTTTCCAAATTCAGCCCTCCTTGTTCCCTTTTCAGAGTGCAACATCACAACGTGTTAGGTGTGGGAAATGTATTTCCTCTGTTTTTACTTCACCTTCTGTGTGGGTTAAATACTGGCGTTTATAGTTTCACCTGTATCACAGCTCGTTGCCTAAGCTGTTCCATACATCACATTTCGAAAATGGAGTTTGGGCGAACTAGGAAAAGGGGGGGGGGGGGTTTGTTTAATCTGACTGAGGATCAAATTTCTCCATAAGCATAAAATGTCGTGCAAAAAATACAGCGAGAGAGGAGGGGGCAAATGGCGTGATCCGACAAATGGTCTGCCAATTTGGAAATTAATGCGCTGAACATTCGCGACATATAAAAAATGAAGACAATGATAAATCATTGGACGGGGTATTGCATCCAAAATTACAGACTTTCATTAGCTGCTTCCTCGGTGTTTTTATATTGCCAAGTGAAATGGATATTGGTGATTGTAAACTGGATTGCTGAATTGGTTTGGGGAAATAAACAAAGCTATTAATGCTCCTTTTATGGGATCCATGTTGCGAATTGAGCTGGATTTGCCGAGCTATCTGGAAAACTTATTTTTTGTTTCCTTTCGTTATTTGTGAACAGGAGACAATTTTCTTTTAATACCACGCCAGTAATGCGCAAACGAGGCTGTAAAAAGTAAAGTCTGTGGGTGGTTCTGCTGAGAGCAAATGCATGCTATATAAAAACTCTTCTGTGATAAGCAAGAGATCACGGCAGGAAAGCAGAACAGAAGCAGAAGAGATGTGGGTGTAATGTGACTCAAAAACAAACCTCGGTTGCAAAATGCCCCTCCAGTTAGGACGATTTACTGGAATATGATCGATTCTATCAATATTTGATCAAGACTGACACTTGATTGACTTTAAAAGGGTGTGTTCATTTCCAAAATGTAGGTGGGTTACTGTAAATAAGCTTACAGTCCTATACAAAGACGCTTAGTGGTACATTGAATCCTCACATCTAGCCAACATCATGCCAGCGATGCTTTAGAAATGAAACAATAGGTCTGGAGAACAGAAAATTTACGAATTGAGGACAAGGAGATGTGAAATAATCAGCATACTGTAACACAGCCAAGGCACTAAAATCTCAGGATAAAGGTGTGGAACTAACATGCACCATCACACTAAGACCTCTGAACTACCATCACTATGCTGATTCACATTATTGAAAGTCAGGAAGATAACATCCCGCTCTAGAACATCTTGTTGAAATACACCAACATTGTCCCACTGTCTAGTCACACTTAGGCAACAGAAGAGGACAACACCCATTTCAACCTCCAGAGGTCCATGAGGACCTATGCAGTGTCAGTCAAACAGTACATCACATGGGTTTGGAGGACCGCAATTTCATAAACCCCACTATGAATGACCAAACAGAGAGAACTAACTTCACACTTCACACTGATATAGATTAGGTTGTAAGGGCACAATAACATCCCCTGCTGTGGAATACCTCTTTAAGGATATCCACTGCATCCAGTCCATACTTCTACATGCTAGGGATTGAACTCCTTGGACACCTTTCGCAGAGATAAACCTTAAACACGGGTGGAGGTTTGCCCAGAGTGATATGAGGCTACAAATTTGGGAAACTGCTCTTAAACAAATACCCAATAACATAACAACATTTACAAAACTGCACTGTCTCTATGAGCATATATTTAAATAACATACATCTTTCCATTTGAAGCTCATCTTTTGCCATTCACTTGAGAAGATACTAGAGCATCCACCCAACATCTCGATCTATTGTCACTGCCAGCTATTGCCAGTGATTTCCCTGCACTCTGCACAGAAAGCCCAATAACAAGATGAAGCTCAGTGTCTGATTCTTCTCATGGAGGACATCCAGTTGATGGCCCAGTCTAACAATTTGCCACTAAGATTTCCATAACACTGTCTAGTCTGTAGTTGGTCACTAACAGTTTGGCTTCATTGGTTATTTAGACTTATCAAGCGACTATTCTCTCTTCTTTCCTGTGACTGTGTTTAGTGTCAGTTTTGAGTGCTCCTTCTGTGGGGCAAAGAGACTGTGATGAGTACAATAGCATATAATGTTAAAGATCTTGTCAGAAGAAAGCACTACCACTTTTCAGTCTAAGGAACAAAACCCCAGGAATAACCACAGAATAGACATGCCCTCTATATCCACCCTTAGCATGCAAAATTATAGACCAAAATCTTCAGCATAATTGCAGCGAACAAAGAAAGAACCAGATGGTGGAAATGCATCACAAGCTCCTAGGGCATGGCAGGAGACACAAAGGGATATTTGATCTCCATGACCCACAGTCTTTCTGTCTGTCTGTCTCTCTCTACCTCTCTCTTTTTAAATACAATGCACACTTACCTATGAGGCTTTATGGCCTACCTTAGGAGTGACTTATACATATTAAAGAGAAGGTTTAGGCCTGGCATAAGATTTATTTTGTCAGTTCGAAAGGCAATTTTAAACTACAGGCTGAAATTTCAGGCCCAAGACATGTTTTTAAACTGCTACTTTATTACTTTAGTGTGTTGCAAAATGAGTGCTGCAGGCCTACTAGTAGCATTTAATGTACATGCCCTGGGTACATGTGATATAATTTACTAGGGACTTACAAATAAATGAAATGTAGCAATTACGGGTAGGCCAATTGTACCATGTTTGGAGGAGTGAGCAGAAACACTTTAGCTCTAGTTATCAGTGGTAAAGAGCACTGAGTCCTAAAGCCAACAAAAACAAATTCAACAGCTAAGAGGGGTTCAAAACATTTGGGGATACCACACAAGGGATGTCCGTTCTAACACACACCAACTGGAAATTTCAACTCGTCACTCCCCTGAACAATGATTTGGGTCTTGGTGATGATTGTGAGCATGATTCTGTTATGCACCCTCTCGACTGGAGGGAAATCATGGTACTCACGACCACCAGTGTTATGGAGTCAAGACACAGTGAGGCAAAATAGAAAGATGTGGATCAACAGTCCTTTATGGTTAGTCCTACAAAAGAATTGACTTATTGAAGAAACTACACTGGGTGGTGGAACAGTGCTAAGCCACCTTAGCTATGCCTGTGATATATTGAAGTTGATACGGATCGAAAATGATTTGTGCATTTAATCTTGGGAAACAAATTCATTGCATTTGCTTTTAAAGTGTTCCCCACCTCATACCAACACATTTTGTTCCACACTGCAAACTTGTCCATTAGCAACTTGATGTTGTCCATAAAAATTCCTCCCATAAAAGTCCGTCAAACATGACCTAAAATTACCTGTTTTGATGAATAATGTTTGTCGCGTTCACACGATATATGAGGATACTATCAACCATGAGTTCTAAATTACTGATGGTTTCTTGACAGGAACCTATCTACAATGAGGAGTTAGCTTGAGTCAGCTGCTGATCTGGAGGTAGGTAAGCCAGGAAAGAAACGATTATTGGCTTATTATTTTGAAGCATATTTAGTAATCCCTATCAACAAAATTGAATTTATATTGATATTGTTTCTCAACTTTCAAATTAAGATCACTAATGATTTACCTGTATTCTCAGCTGGAGAGGTGCAACATGTAGAACTAAAATTTGACAACAGTGCTCCTCTGTATGAAGAATATCTATCTATCTATCTATCTATCTATCTATCTATCTATCTATCTATCTATCTATCTATCTATCTATCTATCTATCTATCTATCTATCTATCTATCTATCTATCTATCTATCTATCTATCTATCTATCTATCTATCTATCTATCTATCTATCTATCTATCTATCTATCTATCTATCTATCTATCTATCTATCTATCTATCTATCTCTCGATATATATATATATAGATATATACGTTAATCAAAAAGTTGCCCAATGCACAGAGGCGCACACGAAAGCAAGCAGACTCCAAACCTCACATCAGAGCCTTTATTGAACAAGCTGCGAACACATCCGGAATTTCATCGCCGACCCTACGCGTTTCGGAGCTCCTATGCTCCTTGGTCACGGGTTGTGGCTGTTAGTATGCAGATACGTAGGGAGCAGTCCTTTAAATGGAAAATATCCCGCCCTGCATGGGCTTCTGGTCACTGTGCCTTCTGGGGCTGGTAGTGCCTACATTCAAATATTACCCCGATGGGTTCCGCAATCCCAATAATATGTAAATGCTCTTAATAGCGCCTCCCGTGTGTCTGCTGCTCGAGTTTAACAACTTGCAATCCTCCCAAAGCGGCTCCCGTGTATCAGGAATCAACAGTCCGGTAAGTTCTCGGTGCTGCTGCCTCTCCGGCCTGGACAGCCTGTAATTAATAATCCAAAAGTTGCCCAACGCACAGAGGCGCACACGAAAGCAAGCAGACTCCAAACCTCACATCAGAGTCTTTATTGAACAAGCTGCGAACACATCCGGAATTTCATCGCCGACCCTACGCGTTTCGGAGCTCCTATGCTCCTTGGTCACGGGTTGTGACTGTTAGTATGCAGAGACGTAGGGAGCAGTCCTTTAAATGGCAAATATACCGCCCTGCATGGGCTTCTGGTCACTGTGCCTTCTGGGGCTGGTAGTCTCTACGTTAAAATATTACCCCGATGGGTTCCGCATTCCCAATAATATGTGTTTGCAGCTTGTTCAATAAAGACTCTGATGTGAGGTTTGGAGTCTGCTTGCATCTTAAATGACATCACTGATGACATCACTGATGACATCATCCAGTGAATGTGGTTTTCTTTAAAATGTAAATATGTATTATATATATTCCAAGCTGTATTGAAGAATGAATAGATGTATAAGTATCTGGATGGAGGATTTAGTAGGTGTGTGACTGACTGTTTAAGTGAATGATTAAATGTATCTTACAGAATACATGGGTTAGTGTCTAAAGTGTGTGAATGTCTGTATCACTCTGTCTGTTGTTGTGTAAGCTGCTGCATCGGTTGGTCAGTAGCTACATGAATGTCTATATGGGTTATTGATTATTTGCCTGAGTATTTGTATAGGAGACTGAGTGTGTGTGTAGATGGGTGGGGGGGGTGTGACTCTGTGCAGAGATGAGTGAGTGGTTTATTGACAGGGTGTATAAGTTTAAGAGTGCATATGGAAAAAGTTGTATGGGTGGGTAAGTGTGTGTATGGGCGTCTTGGTGAGTGAAACAATGTCTCAGTGCACACGTCCAGCTAAGTACATATATAAAAGGCAATGTATGTCAGAGTTGGTGTATAGAAATGATTATACGTGAGAGTCAGTGATTGTGAGAATGGCTGTATGTATGAGTGTATACTTGTATTAGCGATTATATAAGAGACTAAGTATGCGTTATTATCTGTATGAATAAATGAGGTGGTGTGTGTGTATAACTGTGTAGGTGAGTAAATGGAACTGTGATTGATTCTTTGCATGAGTGACTAGGATGAGTACATAACTGACTGGGATGAGTGCTGCTGTGTCAATGTCTATATAGGTGTACGAGTGCATTTGATAGTGTTCTATTGATCAGTGACTGCATGTATGAGTGATTGTATGGGTGAATGGGTAGATGTGTGTGTGACCTAGGAATCACTGAGTGGGTATGTAGTAACTGGTATTAGTGTGTCAATGGGATCGAAAATGATAGTCTGTATTTTACTGTGAGTGGATCAAAGGTTATATTAGTATGTGAGGAGGTGCATCAGATTGTCACATGGATGATGTCTTCAGTGATGTCATCAGTGATGTCATCAGTGATTTCACTGACCATGTCATGAATGATGTAATATGTGATGTCATCAGCAGTGCATTGCGGGGGCGCGAGTTATAGTTAGCTGAACTAACTATAACGGTGGAATTTCTATGGTTTTGTATGAGTGAAATGTCCAACTAACTATAACGTCCCTGAAACGTATGGTTTTTTTCAGTGAATTTCTAAGGTTTTTTAAATGCTAATTTCTAACTATAACATGCCTGAAACCTATGTTTTTTCCAGTGAAATTCAAAGGTTTTTTAAATGCTAATTTCAATCTATAATGTGCCTGAAACCTATGGTTTTTTCAGTGAATTTCAATGTTTTTTTAATGCTAACTTCTAATTATAATGTTCATTTGACCTATAGTTTTTTCTGACACCCAAGAAGGACACAACACCCACAGCCACAACCCTCAGAACCTCTCCCCATACCACCCCTCTCCCTACTACCACCAAGGCAGTGCAGAACAGGACAGCGAACCCTCCAAAAACGGCATGGTCCCTCAGCCATATAATAGCTCAATGTTGGGAAATGTGGCAATCATTTTTTCAGTAAATTTTAATGTTTTTTTAAAATACTAATTTCTAACTTTAATGTTCCTGAGACCTATGTTTTTTGTGAATTTCAAAGGTTATTTAAATACTATTTTCTAATTATAATGTTCATAAAACCTATGTTTTTCTCAGTAATTTTGAAAAAAAATGTGATATTTTGTAACTTTAATATCCTAAAAATAGTTTTTGTATTTTTTTTATTTGTTATTTAAACTATATAATGTCTTCTTGTGTTTTAAATATTAAACAACTTCATACAGTAGGAAAGGGAGCCCAGCCCAGAGCCACATCTGAAGACCAATACATGTCATAGACCTACTGATCAAGCAGCTCCGACACCCAAGAACGTCACAACACCCACCACCACCCCCACCAAGGCAGCGCAGAACAAGACAGCAAACTTTCCGAAAACGGCCACACAATAGCTGAATATTGGGACAGGTGTGAACAAACTATATGTGAAGGAAGCAATTCACCCATGAATAACAATGCACACAATGCAAAGTGTAGCGGTGATGTGCTGGACACATCTCAGTATGCAGAACACACACCTCTCCATCTGCACAAATACTAATGGTACTTGTAGTGTTGTGGACAGTGGACCCAACCATGTTATGTCAAACACTAGGGAAGATCTCAGTCATGTAGCTGTGTCGTCCCCCCTTGTAGGCATAAGCGTAACCGAAGTGGGCTGCTCCGACATACACCACTTCAGTGTAGGAGTGTGAATAAATAGGCTGGGGCTGTGGGCGTGGTTCACTTGTGAACTGTGAAGACCAACGACTGTGCCAGAGCGGTGGGCCTCACCCTGCCACGAGGCTGCCGCCATGACCGTGGGTCTCCTCGACACAGGCCCCCTGTGAACCCAGCGGCACAGCACCGCAGACTTATGTCTGTACAGACCACTGCCTTCGATCTACACTGCGGACAGCAGGCATCACAATTCACATGGAGTAGCGATTGCAGATGACGCAGTCCAGTACGCAAGATACATTGCTCCCAGTTCGGCCCTCTAGGACCACGCATCATCGCTGGGTGCACAGACGCTGAGTGCTTCAGGTGCCACTAACTCAGTGCACCACAAGTCAACGTCACGTGGCCTTATTGAAGCAGAATTCAATAGACAAAAGACATTGGTCCGAGTGTGGCCCCCCCGGACCACACATCGTTGCAGGGTACGTACACGCTGCGCTCCAAAGGTACTACTAACTCAGTGCACCATAAGTCATCGCAAGGAAGAGTGAACAGTTTTATGTCAGCAGTGAGGCATACTATCACTCAAAAATCGAATTGAGGCAGAATTAAAAAAACAAAAGACATTGGTCCAAGTGCGCCCCCCCCGGACCACGCATCATCACAGGGTACATACACGCTCAGCACCAAAGGTACTTCTAACTCACTGCACCACAAGTCATCGCCACGTGGCCTTATTGAGGCAGAATTCAACGCAAGCCACAACACATGGTGCCACTAACCCAGTTCAACACAAGCCAGCGACACGTGGTGCCACTAACCCTGTTCAACACAAGCAGTGACACGTGGTGCCACTAACCATGTTCAACACAAGCCACAACACGTGGTGCCACTAACCCTGTTCAACAGAATCCGGCAACACGTGGTGCCACTAAACCTGTTCAACACAAGCCGATCCCACATGTGGAACTGTGTCCTGAGTCCTGAATGGCAGTGACCCCAAGTCCGTGACAGCGACCACAGCACGAGACTCCCTTTGATCAGTTAGGCATATTTCCATATGCAAGGCCCGGGACACAAGGTGCCACTAACCCTGTACAACACAAGGCACGACACGTGTTGCCTCTAACCCTGTTCAACACAAGCCGATCCCACATGTAGAACTGTGTCCTGAGTCCTGAATGACAGGGACCCCAACTTCGTGGCAGCGACCACAGCACCAGACTCCCTTCGATTAGTGATGCGTATTTGCATATGGAAGACCAGTGACATGTGGTGCCACTGAACCTAAACTACGCAGACCGGTGAGGCCACCAACCTATGCACGTGGCTGTGGGCCCTTGCTCACCGCTACCTCTGGCCTACACTGCGGTCCGCAGGGCTCACAATTCAGAGACAGTCGTGATTGCAGATGACGCAGTAGACAAGAGACATTGCTCCCAGTGCGGCCCGTCCGCACCAAGCAGCATCACAGGCTCATACACTTTGATAGTGTATTCTATACATATTTCATCTTTTCATGATACACCTACACTGCAGTCAATAGGGCTCACAATTAAAATTAAATCTTGATTCATTAATTACAAAGTCCACTAGGCAAGTAACTATCACAGGCCTAAAACCTACATAATATCCTTTTAGTATCCTTGCTTCAATAACTTTTTTATGTCAGTTATAGCTTTAGTACAATCACCAAATTCATCTTCAAGTGCAAACGAATACTCAATAACAATCTTCACTGCGGGCAGCAGAGCTCGCAATTCGAATTTTAGCCACTAACCCTGTTCAACACAAGCCGCGACACGTGGTGCCACTAACCCTGTTCAACACACGCCGATCCCACATGTGGAACTATGTCCTGGGTCCTGAATGGCAGTGACCCCAACTTCGTGGCAGCGACCACAGCACCAGACTCCCTTATATCAGTCAGGCATATTTCCATATGCAAGGCCGGTGACACATGGTGCCACTAACCCTGTACAACACAAGGCGCGACACGTGGTGCCACTAACCCTGTTCAATACAAGCCAATCCCACATGTGGAACTGTGTCCCGAGTCCTGAATGGCAGTGACCCCAACTTCGTGGCAGCGACCACAGCACCAGACTCCCTTCAGTTTTTATTTGTTGTTGTTTTGTTTAAATAAAATGTTTTATGTGTAAATCTATACATGACTAAGATTCTTGTTTGTCCAACCGCACAGGGACAATTTCGGGCCCAAGAAGGTTGTTGGGGGTATGTTGGTAATGTGGGAAGAGGGCACGTTACCTGCTGATGTGGGGAGAGGCAGCGTGAAAGGGGTATCTCTCACAGAAACAGCGCCGGTATGTTTTCAGAAATGCCTCGGACAGATACCAGCTGAAAGACTGAATCACAAAATGGCTTTTCAATGCTTATGTACTGTGATTTATGAACAGTTCGCACCCAGGTTGGCAGAGGGACACCTGCGGCCCGCCCGCTCGACTCACAGATGCAGTAGTACGAGCCGTCTGCTCCCAAAGGAATTGCAGCGTAGTAGCTCGCAGAGGTACAGGTATAGCAGCGTACTAGCTCGCAAAGGTAGAGAGCTGCAAGCCGACGGACTGGCTTCTAATGGCATAGTTGCAAAGTGGTGATGTTGGGCAGAGGGAGCGTGAAAGGGTTATCTCGCACAGACAGATCTCCGGTATATTAAATTGCCCCCGGGACCTTTCTTTTATATTTTCACTCGATGCGAGAAAGCGCGCTTTCTGGACCAAGACCTTTCTCCCTACCAAATTTGGCGTAATTCCGTTCAGCAGTTTGACCTGTAGCCTTGTCTAAAGTTTCCTTTGAGAAAACACGTTTTCACCCTCCCACATAGCTACCTGTCAGAGGCGTACTCGCTGTTGGTGTGCAGGTCAGTGGTCTAGTTGTCAACATGTCACTGCCACTCCCTTAGGGCAGGTTTGCACACACAACACACCCATCCGGCATATGCATCACAGGCCATGTGACCACACAAATATAAAGCATTGACAGCTTCACATCCTTTATTGCTGGTGGTGATGTGATGGTGGATGCTCCACGGGCCTCAATCATAAAGAGTCCATGAAAAGTTGCGCAGAGGGTTAGTCGCACCCTGAACTGTATGGCCGTCAGGGGCCTACTGCCACGTGGCGCAGACTTGACTTGCACAGAGTTAGTGCCACCCGAAGCTAATGTGGCCTTCAGGGGTCTACCACCACATGGCTTGGACTTGAGTTGCACAGGGTTAGTCGCACCCTAAGTTGTATGGCCGTCAGTGGCCTACCATCACGTGGCACTGGCTTGTGTTGCACAGGGTTAGCGGCACCAAAAGCTGATGTGGTCTCAGCCATTGATGACTCAGGACTCAGCGACATGTGTGGGATCTGCTGGGCCACGGAGTGGGTCCACATAATGTGCACCAAGCCATGATGGTGGGACTGGGCCCTGGAGCTTTCACGGGCAAGTGGAGTGCCCACTGGTAGACACACCGGTGGCAGCAAGTAATTATTTGGTCATGGATGCGCTGGGGCAGCAGTGTATCTCTCTCTCACTTCCCTCTCTTCACTCTCTCACTCACTCTCTTCCTTCCTTTCCTTCTATCTCTCTCACTTTCTCACTCCCATTCTTTCCTCCCCTCTCTTTTTCACTCTGGATGTTTTTTCCTTCTCTCTTTCTCTGTGTCTCACTCCTTTGATATGCGCATTACACACGTCCTTATTTTGTACTTTATTTTCCAGGCTGTGTCGTCGACATTGATGGACCTGACAGGTGTCTTCCGCCTTGTTATTTTGTGTTAAGTTTGTTAAATTTAGTTTATCCTCTATATGTACGTAAACGGAAAAATAAAGTTTGAAGAAAAAAAATGTCAATAAAGGTTTTGGTTGTTACTTAAGTGCTGTTTGACTCTTTCTCGTTCGTATTACTGTTATTTGGTGGTTTTACATTTTGGGCAGTTATCGTGGGAATGCTGGTGATGTCAGCAGTTTGCACCAGCTTCTGAATAGTGTGTTAGATTTATCTCAACTTTAGTTGCATTAAAGTGCTGATAATGAGATGCAGAGTAGGCGTTCCCGTGAAAAAACACACGAGGTGCACCTTTGCGATTTATTCTAAACACTAAAATCCTGTATTGAATTGCACTGTGGTAGTAGGTGCATTTACAGTGTACACACAAAATCAATTAAGAAATCTCATTGTATTTATATTGATTGGGAATAGTGGGTCAGGTGCTGGATCTTGACGGGATACACTGCCCATTTTTTTTATTTTTCTGTACACAAAAAAAACACATCACAACTTTCACAACGAAAGGCAAAAACTGTGATGGGAAACAAATTCCGGCGATAAGCCGCGTTAGCACCAGGGATTTTACACCTGCTTTCTGCTGGTGTTAAGCAGGACGACTACCTACAGCATGAAAGGGAACACAGCCAAGAGCCACACCGGAACACCCACAAGTGCCATAGAGTCAATGAGCATGATACACAGATACCCATAAGGGCCACAACACTCATCGCAACAACCCCGGGACCGCCAACGCCCCCGAACCCGCATCTGAGCAAGTGTGTCCATGTGGTCATTGTGTTAGCATGATGGGCATGGGCTCTGCAACATCACAGTGTGCTGTCTTCAGCGGACGTTACCATGTCACCTCAGCATTGGCAGTGAGCCTGGACATGTAGCTATGCATGCATCCTCCTGCATGCACAAGCGGCGTGTGCTGGTCCGGCGTACACAGGTCAGCACAGGGGTGTGCCTATCCGGCAAGGGGAACGGGGTGTCTCGGACATGTCCATGTGCAAGAAGTGCAGTAAGTGTGTCTCTGTGTTCTGGTGTAGCCGCCACAAGGGCCGCAGCAGTCGATGATGTAAAGTGCCATGCACCACCTCCAAACGGCAGTGTCACGGTGTGATTGGAATGCCGCAGGACATGCACGAATAGGCATTACAATGGTGTGCCATAGGAGTGCACGGGATACAACAACGCGGTGGAACAAAAGTGTGGGGGCTCGTGGGAGGGAGGAGCAGCTATTTGGCAACGTAACACACAGTGAACCCGCCCATGTGCCACATGCTGGACATCTCATCCATGATGACCAGGGTTGCAGACATCCCACAACACCCAAGACCGGCCTTTGTACACATCCTGTATGAATGCAGCTGGAGAAGTTACTGTAGGGATGAAAGGTTCTTTGTCTGAGCTATCTTGCACTAACACATCTGCTGCTCCAAGAAGGAACTTGCAAGTGGCCAGCCCCCTGACAGATATGAAAATATTTGCATCTGTCTCCCACACTACGCACTACCCGATTTGAGTACACATCCCACACTCAAAAGTCCTTCATCGTAGTTAGCGAGCGTGAAATGGTCTTCACATGCTCTCCCACCACAACCCTGCCCTGCACCCATTGCACACAGACCCTGCTCATTGCACCAAGCTGTGCCATTTCATCTACAAGACTGGCACACGGCAAGCCAGTGCAGCTACAAGCAGAGCCACTGACGCAATGGCAGGGCATCCTGAACGGATGTATGACGTTACAACGCATACTATTACAACGCATACCTTTACAACGCATTTTTTACAACGCACAATCCATTACAACGCATGACATTACAACGCAGGACACTACAACGCATTTTTAAAAACTACCTTTACAACGCATATCCATTACAACGCATACTACCTTTACAACGCATACCATTACAACGCATAATATTAAATTGCATTTAAGGTAAGTATTAGATAGTATAGGGGTAAAAATTACTATTCTAACTCCAGGGGGTGCAACAGTAGGGTAAGTGTTGGATAGTATAGGGGTAAAAATTACTATTCTAACTCCAGGGGGTGCAACAGTAGGGTAAGTGTTGGATAGTATAGGGGTAAAAATTACTATTCTAACTCCAGGGGGTGCAACAGTAGGGTAAGTGTTGGATAGTATAGGGGTAAAAATTACTATTCTAACTCCAGGGGGTGCAACAGTAGGGTAAGTGTTGGATAGTATAGGGGTAAAAATTACTATTCTAACTCCAGGGGGTGCAACAGTAGGGTAAGTGTTGGATAGTATAGGGGTAAAAATTACTATTCTAACTCCAGGGGGTGCAACAGTAGGGTAAGTGTTGGATAGTATAGGGGTAAAAATTACTATTCTAACTCCAGGGGGTGCAACAGTAGGGAAAGTGTTGGATAGTATAGGGGTAAAAATTACTATTCTAACTCCAGGGGGTGCAACAGTAGGGTAAGTGTTGGATAGTATAGGGGTAAAAATTACTATTCTAACTCCAGGGGGTGCAACAGTAGGGTAAGTGTTGGATAGTATAGGAGTAAAAATTACTATTCTAACTCCAGGGGGTGCAACAGTAGGGTAAGTGTTGGATAGTATAGGGGTAAAAATTACTATTCTAACTCCAGGGGGTGCAACAGTAGGGAAAGTGTTGGATAGTATAGGGGTAAAAATTACTGTTCTAACTCCAGGGGGTGCAACAGTAGGGTAAGTGTTGGATAGTATATTACTATATTATGCGTTGTAATGGTATGCGTTGTAATGGTAGTATGCGTTGTAATGGAATGCGTTGTAAAGGTAGTTTTTAAAAATGCGTTGTAGTGTCCTGCGTTGTAATGTCATGCGTTGTAATGGATTGTGCGTTGTAAAAAATGCGTTGTAAGTGTAGTGCGTTGTAAAAGTTGCGTTGTAAAGGTTGTTCCCCATCCTGAACACATGGTCGACTCCATTCACGTCCACCTGTACCTTGCACAGCTGCTGCATGTCCTGGGTGCACTGCCTTTCGCAGTGCTGTGGATCACCTACCGGCTGAGCTTCCGCATTACGGACGTCACCAGCGTTCAACCTGTATTGCAATGTCGCACGTGCCTATCCAATGGTGCATGGATGTGTGCCTCTCCAACGTGTGGGCAGCTGACATGGATTATGACGGGTGTGTGCGCCCCCTGTTGGCCCACGACCAGGAGTGTCAGGGTGATGCCCGTTTATGGCATGCATGGATGTTTGGCATGCATGTTGGGAACTGGGCCTGGGAGATTGCACGTGTCGTAGTATGCAGTGAGCAAATTGACCCACTTCCCGATTCTGCTTTGGTGCACATTGGGTACAGTGGTTGGAGTCAGCACATCTGTCCCAGTCAGCTGATGGATTACGTCGACGACATGTCAAATATTGTGGCCAACCATCACTCATTAGAGATAGTGGCTTACGCAGCTGCACTCACGTTCATGGACGAGTGGCAAGGTACCTGCAACCCCGACTCGATGTGCCACATTGCACGTGTCTCGCCACATCATTGCACGTTGTGCATCTGCTTACATGTTCCAAGACAACAGTGGACATAGCTGCATTGGTGTCGACTCAGTGGACAACGCTGCTTGACACTGATGTGTGTTAGTGATGGACTACCCCGAGGTGAACATGGACGTTTTCCTACGTTCCTTATTCAGGCATGCTGCTGCATTTGTCTGCATATCGTGGCACTACTCTTGGCCGTACTGACACGCGCTTTTTTTAATAAAGTTTCCACATTTTCACTTGTCTCTAAATGTGTTGTGTCTTCATTTGTATGCCAATGTGTGTGTCACGGACTCTCTGACTGCCTTCCATACGTGAATTGCTACCCCATCCAGACTGTGGGTTTGTACTTATGCGTTCTCATGTGCCTGTTCCTTACTGACGCTTTTGGACGTTTATCTGCCACAGGCGAGTGCATTTGTGTCCTGTGTTCGATTGTGCGAATGTTTGTGTTTGGACAACATAGTGTTGGATGTTGGTGTGCTCTGCTTCCTATGTGTTTGCCAGATTGTGTGTGAGATGTCCCTTCATGTGAGGTTTTGTTCACCCTTCTCCCTTTCAGGCAGTGTGGTTTTCACTTCTGTGCTTGTTCAGTGGTATGATGGTGGCAGGTTGTGTGACTTGTGCTCTTTGTTGGGGTGTTTCATTTTGGCCATGGTATGTCTGTAGTTGTGGTGTACTTAATTGTGCATGTCTGCCATTGTGCCCATCTCCCCTCATCCCCCCACTCCCTGCTTGTTCCTCTTCCTGGAGCTGTTGTGTCTGCCATTTTGTTACTCCACACATAAATACATGTAAAGAACAAATTAGAATAGTTCCTTGATTCTTTTAGATTGCAAAACTTCTCTCTATTGGTTATTTTTGAATTTTCCATTCAAACAGGTTTTTTTTATATTCAAGGACACATAGAAGTCAGAAGTGCAACGTATTCTATCAACACACTTTCTAGAACATTCTACAACACGTGCAGGTTAAAAGTTCATCAATTTTTTAAACCTAACGATATTTTTTTGCAACATTTTCTCGAACATTTAACGGCATGTGCAGGTTAAAAGTTTACGATTGTTTTAAGTTCGAACAGTGCCTTCCCAATGCAAGTAGCAGGTGTGGTTGAGTTGACCAAATTTTATCCTATGATATGTACTCCATGTTTGGACTGCTTTTTCTTACCAATCACAAAGATGCTTTTCCAAAAAACGAATGTGCACCCTACTTTTAAAAAACAATGCTTTTCATCTCCCAATCAGTTATCGTTTTGAATGAGAAATAAAAGTAGTTCCCCTCCTTTAAACATATCTCTAATTCTACAAATGGACTGCATGAGCTACAGACATCAATCCATACATCCCAGCCATACCTTCAAAATGCTAGTGTGGATCGTAGGACATAGCTATGTTTTCTGGTGCAAGAGGTATGCAGAGCAGAGATGTATTGACTTGGACCTAGGTGTAAAAAATGTTGACATTAAATGGTTTGGACAGAGAGGATTGAAGTGGCACCAATTGTTGCCTTTGGTTAAAACCTGTTTGCATCTTCAACACCCTGACCTCATGATTGTGCACTGTGGTGGAAACGACCTAGGCACATTGACTGGTGTAGGTTTGGAAATGCTAATGAAAGACACCTTTCGACAATTGATGTTGCTTTAGCCTCAAACTGTCTTTGTATATTCCAATATATGCCAAAGACAGAAGAAATGTTCAAACCAATTTTGTCCTCAGATTGAAAAATGTAGGAAGAATGTCAACAAGGCTGTGTCTGCATACCTCAGGGAACATAGAATGGGGTCGATCTATAACAACATACGTTTTGATATTGCTGATATCTACAGAAGTGATGGAGTACACTTCACAGATCAAGGAAATCGAGTTTTTCTGAATAACCTGAAGCTGTGCATCCGCACTTATATGTAGCTCCAACTAATAAACACAAGGACTCTTTTTAGAGCCGCCTTATATTCCCAATATCAGTTCGCAGGGTGACAGCTGCGATCTGGCTAGCACAGGGAGACCTGCGGGCCGTCGGGCAAGCTCGCAGAGGGAGAGCTGCGGCCCGTCGGCTTGGCTCGCACAGGGACAGCTACGGGCTGTCGGCTCACAAACGCACACCAGCGTGCTGGCTCACAGAGGGAGAGGTTGGGTCTAACTTGCAAAGGGACACCAACGGGCCAAGGACCCTGCTAGCAGAGACACACCTATCACCTAACAGACTTGCTTGCACATGTACAGCTAGGGACACGACGGCTCGCAGACGAAGACCTGCGAACCGACGGACTGGTACCAGTGCTTTAAATGGGCTAAAATAAGTGCAGGTACTCATTAAATAGAGGTGTGGCAAGTGGGCGGGGCTAGGGGCGAGGCCAAGGGCAAAATATTGTCATACATAAAGACTTCTGTACCAGTTGCAGCACATATTAAAACACATGAGAAATGTGTTTATATCAAAAAAACATATTAACTCATTACACAAAATGAAAATCATGATGGCACTTTCACCCGAATGGTCGCTGCGCACCTGATTGACAGTACAGGGTCTGTCTAGAAACCCTGTCCTGTTAATCACAGCGTGACACAAGCCCTCTCACCCCCTGCAGTTTGGGGACATTCAAATAGGCGCTGCTGGAATCTTCACCAGCAACTCTGCAATAGGCTTCTTCAGCCTAGTCAATTACAAGCTCCTCCGAAGCAGAGCGGCCTCTGCCCTGCACTGGAGGAGAAACCTAACCTGAGCCTGCATGCCGTGGATCAGGGTACCGGTACTCTCCCTGGCTATATAGAAGTGCCGGTACTGACGACGAAAAAATTTGGAAGTGCCGGTACTCAATACCGGTAAGTACCGGACCATCTAAAGCACTGACTGGTACTGTTTTATGCTTTAGGGTAGTACAGTGGTGTTTGTGTACTGTAGGGGGTTCATGCTGGAGGTAGCGTTTTAGGGTTAAGGTAGTGCAGTGGTGTTTGGGTAGTGTAAGATTCGTGCTGGAGGTAGTGTTTTAGAGTTTACGACAATGCAGTGATGATTGGGTAGTGTAAGGGGTCATGCTGAGAGTACTGTTTTGAGGTTTAGGGTAGTGAAGTGGTGTTTGAGCAGTGTAGGGGTCATGCTGGGAGTAGTGTTTTAGGGTTCACGGCAGTGCAGTGGTGTTTGGGTAGTCTAGGGGGTCATGCTGGGAGTAGTGTTTTATGGTTTACGTCAGTCCAGTGGTGTTTTTGTAGTGTAGGGGGTCATGCTGAGAGTAGTGTTTTAAGATTTAGGGTAGCACAGTGGTGTTTGAGTAGTGTGGGAAGTCATGCAGCGAGTACTGTTTTAGGATTTAGAGTAGTGCAGTGGTGTTTGTGTACTGTTTGGGGGTTCATGCTGGGGGTAGCGTATTAGGGTTTAAGGTAGTGCAGTGGTGTTTTGGTAGTGTAAGAATCGTTCTGGAGGTAGTGTTTTAGAGTTTTCAAAAATGAAGTGGTGTTTGGGTAGTATAAGGGGTCATGCTGGGAGTAGTTTTTTAGGGTTTATGGTAGTGCAGTGGTGTTTGTTTAGTGTAGGGGGTCATCCTCGGAGATGTGCTTTAGTGTTTACGAAACTGCAGTGGTGATTGTGTACTGTAGGGGGTCGTGCTGGGGTAGTCTTTTAGGGTTTAGGGAAGAACAGTGGTGTTTGGGTAATGTAGGGGGTCGTGCTGGGGGTACTGTTTTAGGGTAGTGCAATGGTGTTTGTGTAGTGTAGGGGTCATGTTGGGAGTAGTGTTTTAGGGTTTAGGGTAGTCTAGTGGTATTTGGGTAGTGTAGGGGGTCCTGATGGGGGTAGATGTAGGGTTTAGGGTAGTGCAGTGGTGCTTGGGTAGTGTAGGGGATCGTGCTGGGGGTAGTGTTTTAGAGTTTATGACAGTGCAGTGGTGTTTGGGTAGTCTTTGGGTTGTGCAGGGGATCGTACCGGCAGACTGACTCACAGAGATCCGAGCCGACGGACGGACTTTTAAAGGCATAGCTGCGAACTGGTTATATGAAGAGAGGCAGCGTGAAAGGCATGTCTCACACAGACACAGATGCCAGTGTTGCCTCGCAGAGGTAAAACTACAAACCCGATGGCTTCTACACGGAGAGATGCGAGCTGACGGAGTAAATCACAAAATGACTGCCAACACTTCCTGGTTTCAACCATTCACAGGCAATAAGCCGCAAGCTGGTGCTTATAACCCCTCAGACAATCACATGTTAGAATTCTCAAATATATCTATATCTGTAAAATTTGAAATTTCTCAAAAACTACTGAATGGATTTACACCATTTAAACAAAAGCGTGCTTTCTGGACCATCACCTTTCTCCCTATCAAATTTGACGTAATTCCGTTCAGCAGTTTCACCTGTAGTCTTCTGTAAAGTTTCGTATGGAAATTGCATGGAGAAAACACAATTTAGGACCCTCTTTTTTCTCAGCCCCTCCTACACCATTCACTCCCAAACTTTCAATATGAGAGCGAATCAAAAAAAGAGAAACTTTTTGGCTAAATTCATAAAGATTCATCAAACGACGCCAAAGTTACAAGCACATAGAAGGTTCGAGAAGGGGGGGCCGCGCAACCCCCCTACCAACACGAGTGAAGCCCCGGGGCTGCGCAGACCCCTGCGCACCCCCGCAACCCCTGCTATTATTTTTTAAGAAATACCCCCGGAACCTAGCCCACCCAAGGGCCTCATTAAAATGAAATGCGAGAACCCGCAACCCCAGTGCTAATTTTTGCTGATTTTTTTATTTTATTTTTTAATTAGTTTTTGGGCACTGGGGGTCCTTCTGGGACCCCCTGAGCAGGCCTAGGGGGTCAGGGTTTTTCTACCCTGCCCCCTTCTCTTGTTTTGTACCTTTGTTTCTCCATTTTTGGTGACTCGCTTCTACCGAGCCACAAGATGGCTGCCAACACTTCCTGGTTTGGACTACTAGCAGCCAATCACAGTGAAGCTCGCTCACGTGACTTAGGCTCCACCCAGATATCGAAACGTTTATTTTTCGAATTTCTCAGCAACTACTGAATGGATTTACACCATTTTAAAGAAGTTCGCTTTCTGATCCAAGCACTACATTTCTGCCAAATTTGGAGTAATTCCTTTCAGTAGTTTTGGCTGTAGCCTCGCACAAAGTTTCCTATGAGAAATTGATTTTTTGACTCTTATTTTTTGAATTTCTCAAAAACTACTGAACGGATTTACACCGTTTAAAAAAAAAGGTCGCTTTCTGAACTAAGCTCTACCTTTTTGCCAAATTTGGGGCAATTTTATTTAGCAGTTCGGGCTGTAGCGCGTTGCAAAATTTCCTATGGAAATTAACATGGAGAAAACGAGTTTTGGGACCACCCTTTTTTCTCAGACCCTGCTTGATGAATCACCCCCAAACTTTCATGATAGGAGCTGACCTGGATAGACTTTTTATTTGGAGAATTTCAGGAAGATTTGTCAAACGACACCAAAGTTATTAGCAAATCAAAAAATGCTTTTCCTATGGAAACTAGGTTCTAACTATAACTACCTACTGGCGACCGCCAGTAGGTAATACATATATATATATATATATATATATATATATATATATATATATATATATATATATATATATATATATATATATATATATATATATATACTTCACGTAGGAATTGGGATCACTGTATCTGCTTTGCCAGGCTAAAACTGATTTTGGACCAATGCGGTTGAGGCGTTGGGGACCCAGGAGGGATACTTATTTCACCAGCAGAGGTCTGCCAAGGACCACAATCCACGTTCAAATTTTGTTCAGGGCCCGCTCAAGGACACAGGGACTGGAGGGGAGTGACTTACCTGCAATCCGTGAGAGGTGCATGCTGGTACTTGCAGTCCCCCCACGTGGCTGCAGTACTGTTTGTGACTCTTACTCCACCTACCCGAACATCCACCAATGGAAGAACGATTGGAACTATTTTTGTGTGTGATTCGGCGGGAAGAGTTGTGTTGGAGCAGGCATCGGAAGAAGGCACAGAACGAAACGCGTCATGCCATTGCTCCTGTGCAATAAAGATCCTTACGGTATTCCCCGCTGTGTCCCTCCGGTTCTTTACAATGAAGAATCTTCCGTGGCATATTGTACGCGCTAGTCCTGGGTGCTTTGGAGGTGACCCGCTTTACTAAGAGTAAGAGCCAAAAGGACAGCCTCAGCAACTTTTTTTAATATTCCAAGATATTGGACAGGCTCTAACCCACCGCATCCACTCTCAGTAAGGCGCCGCTGCTCATTGCAGTCCGTGACTTCACATAGGAATTGGGATCACTGTATCTGCTTTTCCAGGCTAAAACTGATTTTGGACCAATGCGGTTGAGGAGTTGAGGAGTTGGGGACCCAGGAGGGATACTTGTTTCACCAGCACAGCTCTGCCAAGGACCGCAATGCACGTTTAAATTTTGTTCAGGGCCCGCTCAAGGACACAGAGACTGGAGGGGAGTGACTTACCTGCAAGCCATGAGAGGTGCATGCTGGTACTTGCAGTCTGCCCACGTGGCTGCAGTGCTGTTTGTGACTCTTACTCCACCTACGTAACATCCACCAATAGAGGAACGATTGGAACTATTTTTGTGTGTGATTTGGCGGGAAGAGTTGTGTTGGAGCAGGGATCTGAAGAAGGCACAGCCGAAACACGTCATGCCATTGCTCCTGTGCAATAAAGATCCTTCAGTTATATCCCGCTGTGTCCCTCCGGTCCTTTACAATGAAGAATCTTCCGTGGCATATTGTACGCGCTAGTCCTGGGTGCGTTGGAGGTGACCGGCTTCACTAAGGGTAAGAGCCACAAGGACAGACTCTGCATCTTTTTTTGATATTCCAAGATATTGGACAGGCTCTAAGTCACCGCATCCACTCTCAGTAAGGCGCCGCTGCGACTTCACATAGGAATTGGGATCACTGTATCTGCTTTTCCAGGCTAAAACTGATTTTGGACCAATGCGGTTGAGGCGCTGGGGACCCAGGAGGGATACTTGTTTCACCAGCACTGGTCTGCCAAGGTCCGCAATCCACGTTCAAATTTTGTTCAGGGCCCGCTCAAGGACAGAGGGACTGGAGTGAAGTGACTTACCTGCAAGCCGTGAGAGTTCCATGCTGGTACTTGCAGCCAGCCCACGTGACTGCAGTGCTGTTTGTGACTCTTACTCCACCTACCTGAACATCCACCAATGGAGGAATGATTGGAACTATTTTTGTGTGTGATTTGGCGGGAAGAGTTGTGTTGGAGCAGGCATCTGAAGAAGGCACAGACCGAAACGTGTCATGCCATCGCTCCTGTGCAATAACAATCCTTCCGGTATTCCCCGCTGTGTCGCTCCGGTTCTTTACAATGAAGAATCTTCCATGGCATGTACATATATATATATGGCTGTCTTGTTTGTCTGAATCATTGAATAAAATTTGGATATTCAACAAGAATCCCGTGGTCCATGCTCCCTTCTACTCAGCTGGTTTGATTTGAGAGAGGAGAGTGTTTGCCGATATATATATATATATATATATATATATATATATATATATATATATATATATATATATATATATATATATATATATATATATATATATATATTCCAATTGTACTTTGCCATGCAAAAGAGGACACCCACACAACGTATGATTCATCCTTATTTATTCGGGAGGCAGCAGCGGACTCAGAGAGCATCCCACAGCGTAGTAAAGCGCCTCTTGCCTACGCGTTTCGAGAGCTTGTCCCTTCTTCATGGCATGGCGTTAATGGGAAGGCAAAGACGTGCACATGATTACACAGGTAATAAAGTTTTTCTTAGTCCCGCCTTGGTGGGCGTGTTGGTGCAAGGCACCCTGGTTCGTGTAGTCCTGGGCAATGGTAACAGTCCTTAGTGGGTGCTGCTTTGCTTGATCCCTTTGTAGTATTCACCCAGTGGGTCGCTGGCGATCCTCATTTGCTTCCGCTGCTTCAGTGATGCCTCGGTCGAAAAGGCACGTTGTTCCGCAAATTGTGTCGTCTTGCAACACTCGGACCTGCGAAGAGCAGCGGGGTTGTCCTCGTGACCCTGGCTGGCCACCACATATTCCAATTGTACTTTGCCATGCAAAAGAGGACACCCACACAACGTATGATTCATCCTTATTTATTCGGGAGGCAGCAGCGGACTCAGAGAGCATCCCACAGCGTAGTAAAGCGCCTCTTGCCTACGCGTTTCGAGAGCTTGTCCCTTATTCATGGCATGGCGTTAATGGGAAGGCAAAGACGTGCACATGATTACACAGGTAATAAAGTTTTTCTTAGTCCCGCCTTGGTGGGCGTGTTGGTGCAAGGCACCCTGGTTCGTGTAGTCCTGGGCAATGGTAACAGTCCTTAGTGGGTGCTGCTTTGCTTGATCCCTTTGTAGTATTCACCCAGTGGGTCGCTGGCGATCCTCATTTGCTTCCGCTGCTTCAGTGATGCCTCGGTCGAAAAGGCACGTTGTTCCGCAAATTGTGTCGTCTTGCAACACTCGGACCTGCGAAGAGCAGCGGGGTTGTCCTCGTGACCCTGGCTGGCCACCACATATTCCAATTGTACTTTGCCATGCAAAAGAGGACACCCACACAACGTATGATTCATCCTTATTTATTCGGGAGGCAGCAGCGGACTCAGAGAGCATCCCACAGCGTAGTAAAGCGCCTCTTGCCTACGCGTTTCGAGAGCTTGTCCCTTCTTCATGGCATGGCGTTAATGGGAAGGCAAAGACGTGCACATGATTACACAGGTAATAAAGTTTTTCTTAGTCCCGCCTTGGTGGGCGTGTTGGTGCAAGGCACCCTGGTTCGTGTAGTCCTGGGCAATGGTAACAGTCCTTAGTGGGTGCTGCTTTGCTTGATCCCTTTGTAGTATTCACCCAGTGGGTCGCTGGCGATCCTCATTTGCTTCCGCTGCTTCAGTGATGCCTCGGTCGAAAAGGCACGTTGTTCCGCAAATTGTGTCGTCTTGCAACACTCGGACCTGCGAAGAGCAGCGGGGTTGTCCTCGTGACCCTGGCTGGCCACCACATATTCCAATTGTACTTTGCCATGCAAAAGAGGACACCCACACAACGTATGATTCATCCTTATTTATTCAGGAGGCAGCAGCGGACTCAGAGAGCATCCCACAGCGTAGTAAAGCGCCTCTTGCCTACGCGTTTCGAGAGCTTGTCCCTTCTTCATGGCATGGCGTTAATGGGAAGGCAAAGACGTGCACATGATTACACAGGTAATAAAGTTTTTCTTAGTCCCGCCTTGGTGGGCGTGTTGGTATATATATATATATTCAGTGAAAAAACCATAGGTTTCACACACGTTATAGTTAGGAATTAGCATTTAAAAAACCTTAGAAATTCAGTGAAAAAACCATACGTTTCACACATGTTATAGTTAGCTGGACATTTTACTCGTAAAAAACCAATGAAATTCCCCCGTTATAGTTAGTTCAGCTAACTATAACTCGCGCGCCCGCAATGCACTGCTGATGACGTCACATATTACATCACTCATGACATGGTCAGTGACATCACTCATGACATCACTGATGACATCTCAAATGACATCACTGATGACATCATCCTTGTGATAGAGTGGCAGACCTCCTCTCACCCTAATATAACCTTTGATACACACATACAAAAATAGAGACTAAAATTTACAAAAGAATGGACATACCAATAACAGTTACAACAACCTCTTCAGTAATTCTAAGATCCACATACACATCCACTCATTCACCAACAGTTCAATACAGTCACTCATACATGTACTCACTTATCATATGTACTCATACTCCTATACATCCTGTTACACAATGCCACTTATCCATAGAGCTACTCACACACATAGTCACTCATGCTAATAAAGAATCAAACATACATTTACTTGCATATACAGTTATACACACACCACCACACTTACTTCTACGGAAACTTACACATACTTAGTCTTTTAAACAATCACTTATAGAAACACATACTTATTCATACAGGAACTCTTCCAATGTCTCACTCTCACATATACTCACTTATATACACCAATAGTCACATATACTAGTTTAAAACATATGTAGTTACTCATAAAGACACTATTGAGACAGTCATTCACTCACTAACACACCCATACACACACTCATCCACCCATGCAGTCCTGCACACATGCTCTGATCAACACATACAAACAGTGAGTCACTCATTCATGCACCTATGCACTACGTAAAACCCCCCACCAAACCATGCAGACACTCATACTGATACTCAAAAAACCAACTAATATCCTATATAGACACCCATGTAGCTACTCACCAACCCATGCAGCCACTTATACACAAAGTGAAAAAATGATACAGATATTTATATATTTAAACATTACTCACTAAGCCATGTATTCACTATGATACACTTAATCAGTCAGTTACACAATCAATTTTTCAAAAACAAATCATCCATTTAGACACTTATATACCCATTTATTCTTCCATCGACCTTGAGATATACATATATAAAACATATTTAATTTTCAGAAAAACACACATTCACTGGATGATGTCATCAGTGATGTCATTTGAGATGTCATCAGTGATGTCATGAGTGATGTCACTGACCATGTCATGAGTGATGTAATATGTGACGTCATCAGCAGTGCATTGCGGGCGCGCGAGTTATAGTTAGCTGAACTAACTATAACGGGGGAATTTCATTGGTTTTTTACGAGTAAAATGTCCAGCTAACTATAACATGTGTGAAACCTATGGTTTTTTTAATGAATTTCTAAGGTTTTTTAAATGCTAATTCCTAACTATAACGTGTGTGAAACCTATGGTTTTTTCACTGAATTTCTAAGGTTTTTTAAATGCTAATTCCTAACTATAACGTGTGTGAAACCCATGGTTTTTTCAGTGAATTTGCAAGGTTATTTAAATGCTAATTTTTATTTTTTTCTTCAATTATTTAAACATATTTTTATTTTAATTTTCTTACCTTTTATAAAGACTATGATTAAATTTTTAAAATTCTTTAATATGTTTTTTTTAATATATTTTTTAAAATAAACATGTAAAATTTATTTGCAGTACTTTTTTTCTATTTTTTTTATTATTTTTTTAGTACGCGTACCGTAAGCTCACGGTAAGCGTACGGTTTACGCAACGTCCGTAATTTATCTACGCTGCTTGCGTATAGTTACGCAATTTGCGTAGCCGCGCGTACTCCGCCTGGGACGCGTGCGCGTGTACGCTACACGCGCACGTTACGCGGAAGTGTCGGGTAGTGACTGTTATGCGCATGCGCGCAAGCGCGTGTCTTTTTTACGCGCATGCGCACTTTTGCCGTAAGCGTACCGTAAGCGTACCGTAAGCGTACGGTAGGTCATGTGATCATGAAACACAACTTTTGATTGGTTGAAACTACTTTCAGTTCTAGAACTCTCCTACACCACACCCATTCCCCTCATTTCTGCTTGTGATCCCTTAGGAGAAGGAGCTGGGTTGTCTTTGTGATACGATGGCAGAACAGCTGAGCTCTTCTGAGAGTGAGACTAGCACTAGCAGCACTGTCTTGAGGCAGAGAGCGAGGAAACAAAAGCCCTCTTATGTATGGGATTATTTTACTTTTCCTGAAGGCCAGCAAAAGGTGAATGCACCCTTAGTAACTTGCAGGCTGTGTCAGCGTGTACTTTCTAGAGGTAATCCTGACAGGAAGTATTCCTTTGGGAATCATACCATGAAGAGACACCTCAAGGATGTATACAAAAGGACACATGGTCATCTTTTTGGAGGTAACTCTTCAGAAAGACAAGCAAGTACATCCACAGCAGCTCAGCCTGGACCATCATCTGCAGAGCTGACTCCTTCTTCTGCAGGTCAGGTGAGCCCTTCATCTGTGGGGGGAGCATCTCCTTTTGCTGGCCCTCTGGAAATGAACCCTCGATTTCGAAGGGTTGATATTCGATGCGCCTTTTGTCAAGATCTAATTTGCCATAGGGAGACCAGTGTTTCCCTAGTGAACAACAAAATAGATCAGCACATTTGTAGCTTTGAATAATTTTCCCATGCTTTCTTTCCTCTGTCCCTGCATGAACACAACGGTTCTTTTAAGAGCCAACCTTATCTTTCATCTTTTTTTTACATATGTTTTTAAAAACTTTTTTTTTTTTTTTTTACCGTACGCGTACGGTGCGCGTACTTTTTTTTTTTTTTTGAAAAAAAAACACTAAAAATCAATTATCATATTACAAGGTCCTTGAGAGACTACAATTATTATTATTGACTTACCATACCCACTCAAAAAAATATTTATTCATTTGTTTTTTAAAAAAATAGCTTTAAAAATGGTTCTAGTTTTCGAAAATTTTCTATATCAATCTGAAAAAAAAGAAAAAAGTATTAATATTTTTAAAACATTTTATAATACAGTACACATATTTACATATTTTTCAAAAAATATTTTTGCCTTATTTTTGCTGTTTTCAGAATATATTGCATTTCACTATAAATTGTGAAAGCAATTGAATTCATCATTTTACAGCGGGCAAAAAAAAATAACAATCACAAAGATTGTATTAAAAAAGCCCAGAATCTCTTTTTACTTAAACTTAACATTATAGAAATGCATAATATTCTAAAAAAATATCATCTAATACCAATAGTTATTTCTTTAAAATACCGTCTGATATGTTTGTTTCAGAAGTATAATCACAATATTATATCTCAAATAACTCCACAATACATCTGATTCCATTTCCTTTAGGCCAAATAGTAATTTTAAAAAATTTTTGGGAATAAATTTCCAAGAGTAATCCAATAAAATTCTAAAGTTTAATTTGTCCAGATCTCACCGATTCTCTGTAACATTTTGGTTCACGAAAATTTTTTGAATAATTTATTAAGTCCACAATAGAATTGGTTACTTTTCCGCATGGCCAAATAGTAATTTTTTAAATCATTTTTGAAAAAATTTCCAATGGCAGTCCAATAACATTCCAAAATTTAAATTGTGCAGATGTTACCGATTATCTCTAAATTATTGGTTTTTGAAAGTTTCATTAAAAATTAAAAAAGTCCACATTACAATTGGTTATCTTTCCATTAGGCCAAATGATAATTTAAAAAATCATTTTTTTACAAAATTGCAATGGTAATCCAGTAAAATGGTAAAATTATTTTGTCCAGATCTTGCCAAATCTGTCTAAAATTTAGGTTTCAGGAAGATTAGATAGGAATTTGCTAAATCAAAAGGCAAACGTTGTTTGAAAATCAATTGGGAATCATTACACAATGTCCAACCTTTTTCACATTTAAGATAAACTGTGTAATGTCCAGAAGTAACAGTAGGTCCATCATGGAAAATGATTGCAACAGTTACAAAAGTTTTTCCTGAAATTGATAATTGCTGTCCTGTAAACTTCTTTATTAAAGTATCCAATTTTGAACCATCAGCTCTACATCGTTGCATCATTAAAATTACATACTGTCCGTATTCCTTTAAAATTAATGTTGAAAACATGTCAGATTTACACTCACCACATTTCATGCTATGATTAGCATCTTTAACTAATTTTGCAAAAGTGACTGTTTTACTCTCTGGCAATGTCAAATAAATAAACCTTTCATTATCAACATTAGAGCCACATATATTATAACAATTTTCACAACTATGTTCCCATTTATAAGAGAGACCAAAAAAAATTTCAATGGGAACTCCTTCTTCTTCCACTACCTGAAGAAAATACATCAAGAATTCCTGTGCGTCTTGCTGTACATTTTGAGAAAACTGTGTTCGTCCTGAACATACATCTAAAAGTTTTCTAATTTCAGTAGCACTTTCTATTTGAGTTTTATCTTTACTCAGCTTTTGAAAAAGGAGACTCAGCTCTGAACAGAATCTTTTTCCCTGATTTACTATTATCTGCTCTTGCAAACTTTCCAGATAAAATGCAACATTCAGCACTAAATTTGCGTAGCAGTTGACACCAGAGCTATTTTCAAAATGACATCCTACAACCTGTTCTTCATTTTCCTTTTTCTTTTTGCTTGCAATTACATCACTCCTCTTTTTTTTCCTCTTCTCTACATCTTCATACAGATATTCTCATTTTTTCTTTTACGAGAAACTACACGTTTCTCCAACACAGGATACTGACCTAAATGAGGAGCATAGCTTCTTCTTAATCTATTATACTCCTTTACACAGTTTGTATCAGCACTAACTTTTGAATCATCAAAGTCTATCATGAATAAACCTGATAATGTTTTCACTCGTGACAAAGCAACATATGCCATACCTTCTTTGAACACAGTTGAACCAATGTTCACAAATGCACAATCTACAGTCAATCCTTGAGACTTGTGAATAGTTACAGCATATGCTAGAGAAAACGGAAACTGCTTCCTACGTACATATAAGTCTTTCACAAGCATGAAACGAACTGTACAACGACAAATATCTTTAACTTCTTCTATCTGATCAAATTTTATTTTTAAACATTCAATTCCTTCTTTTTTCTGATAATTAATAAAACCCACAACTCTTCCCATAGCTCCATTAACTAAACCTTTTTCAACATCCAAATTTCTTCTTAAAAATACTCTACAGTTCATGCAAACATATAGATTTTTTTCTAATCCAGCTGTTTTGGAGATGTTCTTCTCTAGTGAGTCCAATTTATTTTTCAGTTTGCCTGTTACTGTGACAGTAATTCTTCCATCCTCAATTTTGTCCACTGCTTCCAATTTCCTGATCTCTTCCTTTTCCAATTTCAAAAGCTCCTCATTAAATATTGAGCATTCACGTAGAGTTGGCATTAAGCAGATGACACTTTTGTTTTCTGCAATATTCTTGTATATCTTCTCTGCAACTATTTCTTCCTTTGGAAATAAATTATGTAGCAGCCGACTCTGTAATGCTTTTTTGCCAACTTCTGTGAGTAGTCCAATTCTGATATCTTTCAAAATACTTCCATATTCTTCATCGCTTGCTTGCCTCATATTAGTAGTAAGTTCCTTGTACTCAAAGAAGGACCAAATATTTGTATTTCCGATGCTTCCCAATGACTTCTTCGTGTCTTCATGTGTGACAGTATTAAATACTGGTTGTCCTTTAACTGGAGTAAGTTGCAAAAGATCTCCAAAAACTATGACGTGTTTTCCACCAAATAACATGTCATAGTCTGTCTTCAAAATTTGCTGCATTCTTAAATGCACAAAGGCAAGCATTAAGTTTGATACCATGCTCACCTCATCAATAATGAGAACTTGCATCTTCTTCAATACTCTTGAAACTTCCAAGGATGCTTCTCCAGTTAGCTTGTTGAATTGTATTTTGTTCTCATGCTCCACTGGTAACATTAGCAAACGATGTAAAGTGATTCCTTTTATGTTATATGCTGCTAACCCAGTTGGAGCAGTAACCACACAAGACAAAGTAGAATCCGTTTTTTGCTTTAGGTAGCTTCTGATGACTTTTATTAGGAAACTTTTTCCAGTTCCAGCTTGTCCGCTTACATACATCCTGATTGGATGAAATGATGTGCATGAGCACTCTTTTTTTTCATGTAGAAATCCGTGATCAATTTTGTTTTTGATCTCTTCATAAATTTGTTGCTGCTCTTGATTCAGTTGTCTTTCCAAATTTTCTAAGTCTATAAATTCTTCTTGAGCTTGATTCATAGCCGTTTCCACTTCATTCATGGCTATTGATGCTTCATTTTCAACGATTGGTTGTCCTAGGGGATCTTGACTGAGTGTTCCTGAACTTTGGCTGTCCTGAGAACTGTCTCTAGCTATTTCTGCTGCAATTGTAGTTTCCTGTTCAATTTCTTCATTTAACATTTGCAGATAAGTTGAGAATGTACTGCATTGTATGCTGTCTTTGCAAGCATTAAAAGAATCTTCATAGCTTTGAAATTCTCCCAGTAGTTCATCCTCTGTACGCCATGGTTTAAACAACTGTAAAAGAGCCAAGTAGTAAAATTCCTTCTTGTCAGTAGTGTCACAACTCAGCTTCCGGTGATTTATCAAACTTCCTTTTGTTTGCTTCACCAAACATCCTTCTTCACCAACGACTTTATATTTTCCATTGTTGATGTCTTCTGCAGCTTTCCGTGAATAAATGTAGTTCTGCAACACTTCATAGAGACACATGTTCTCCAGATGATGACTTCTCTTGGGATAATAAGTGTCCAACATGTTTGATTTCAAAATATCTGTACTTTCTGGGTCATTCTCGGCCAAATATTCAATTTCTCCTACAGATTTCAGTACCCGATTTCTCATTGCTGCAAGGCCTAAACTTGCCCAAATTATTCTTCTTGACTTCGAGTAGAGACTTGCAGAAGATAACCTATCTGAACATTCGTAGGATCCAATTTCTCGATGCGATAACATCTTCAAACTGAAACTGTACAGCTTCTTACTGACAGTCTTCTCGTGAGAAATCTCTTCCCACATTTCCTTCAATTCTGTTTTTTCTGATTTTGTAATGTAAGACGTTACATATCGAGCAACAGCAATGGAATTGTCAGCATGGATAAAATGACTGGGTTGTAGTCATTTATATTTTTTGATTCTTCTTTTCTTTTTAGGTTGTAGGTATTCTTAGGTGATTTTCTTGTGATAGTATGTCTCACAGCTGACATAAAACTGTTGACTCTTCCATTTGAAAGAACAGGTCTTGGAAATCCAAATCGACATTTAGTGTAGTATTTATCTTTACTCTTGTATTTCCGTCGACAGTATTTTCCACACCGATGACTTTGGAAACGTAAAACTTGCTCCTTTAACTTGTTCTCTTCTGTGCTTTTTGGTATAGCACATGTTGCATATTCTTCAATGTAAGATAACACTGCTTCATCAGTATCTGTTCCAAACTTTGGGGCATCCTTGATCCACAACAGCATATGAATATAAGGAGCACCTCTTGCTTGGTACTCTTTTCTCCAAAAGAAATCCACTACTTCTCCAAGAGGTGGATTTTTTTTATTGCAGATGAAGGACATCATAGCCTCAAATCTATGATTGAAATATCTGCAAACATTAACCGGATCCAATGAGCACAGTTCTCCTGCTGTCTTGTATTCGATGTTTTTAATGTTTGAATTGGCCTCTCGTAGAAAATCCAGTAAATCATCCCAAGCGTACTCGGCACAGCTTAGGGTAAGGAACCATGTTGGTGTTCCTAAATTCCGTAACATGCATTTTAGTTCACCATGGCGTCGGTACCAATATTCATTTGTCCCACGCTGACAAGCCATCAGATTGATCAGTTGTGTTTCCAAATGATCATCTCGGTGCTGCACTTTCTCCATAAAATCCTTAGCAGACACATTTTGTAAATGTACTCCACTTTTTAAAATGTGATTTACTGCATAAGACAGTGCAGACAAGTCGCTTTCAAATAAAGGATGGAACAAATAAGGAATACTTTGTCGAAATCTGGGATCTTCAGCATATAGTCTTGTAGTCCGATACTCAGAAGCTGGAATCTGTTCTGGACATTCATCGTATCGTCCTCCTTTTCCTTTAGTAAACAGCTGGGGAAAACATCGAGCTTCCAAGCTCTCCTCCCATACACTCACGGGAGTTCCTTTTGCTTTCTTCATCTGAAAGAGATCAAAATTGTCTCCCATAACTTCTTTTGAATGAAGAGGATGTATGCTAAAATGTTCATAAATTTCTTCTTCCTTTGACTTGTCCACTTTTTCAATTTGTCCAGTTGGTGTTTCTGTGTCTTCTTGTAAATCTTCTTCTTCTTCTATATAAATTGATTCATACCATTTGTTATTCCTTTTCAAATACAAATTTGCTTTTTGTACTTTACGTACATCTACCAGCTCCTGCCAAATCTTCTTATTCTTTGTAGGTACACCATTAACCAGAATAATTAATGGTTCAGTTTCCAAAGTATCCGCATCAATAGTTTCCATATTTTTTTTCAAATCCAAGGGCAAATACACCACTCTACCTTTTAAACCTCTCAGTAAATCTGAAGGAGGTAATTTACCAGTTTTGGGCTCCATACGTACTATGGTCTGGAACGGATGAACACATTGAATGAGTATAGACTCATATGTATTTAATTCAGAAAGTTCAGCAGGAATAGCATCCAATTCTAAATTATTATGTACAGCTCTGGTCGGCATTCTATTTTCCTCTAACTTGTTGTAACAGTATTTACAAATACGCTGATCTTCACCCAATTCAAAACAATTTTCCAGAAATATATATGTGGCAAAATCCTTCCACTTATAATTATCTTCATTTTCACTCTTTCTGTAGAGATCAACATTCCTAGTTTGTTTTCTATAATGAGTTCTGCGGCAACGAATACAAGTAAAATTTGGTCTTTCATTAGAGACTATTGCAAATTTTGTTATGTGATCATTAAATGTGTTACTTACAGAGGGTTCTACATTCTCTTCCACTTCTTCCTCATTTACTGTGTCCTTCTCTGCACTGTTTTGTTCAGGACCAAAGTAACAAAACTGAATTTCATCAACAACCTTCTCTACATCTGATACCGTTCCTCGGAACAGAGCCCTATTCAATTCATTTAACTTTATTGCTGGACTTTTGGCAAAATACAACCGTCTCACAAACTTTCTCATTTCAGTATGATGAACAGCCAGCATCCTAAAATGATGGAAAACACTATTGCACACTTTTCTAGATAGACAAGCCAGAGAATGACCCTGCAAACCAGTATTCTCTCTCACTCTGCATGGATCCAGACTTTGAAGCACCTTAATCTTCTGTTTTATACTTTTTTTACTATATTCTCTTAGAAACTGTCAAAATTTGTCAATAGATTCCTGACGCACAGTGCAAATACTACTACAATTCCAAGTGTACACTGGGGCTTTAGGACGTCTCCCCATTGCCTCATCTGCCATCACTTGTACCTCATCTCTTGGAACCATTATCTCCTTCTCCATTATGCAACCATTTTTTACTTCGTATGAACGACCTCTGGTGTCAACTGCATGCAGCAAACTATTACTTTGAAAATAGCTCTCTTCATTAAAAAAAGGTTCACTACTTGAACTATGCATCCACTTTCCTAAAAACACTTTACAAAAGTTTGTTCTGTTCACTACTCTTTTCCTTTTGCTATGTGATTTCATTACATTAACCATTTTGTCTAATGTACGCATCCTATTCAAAATTAATATGAATAGTTTCCTTTTTAATTCTAATGCCTTTGCTGCAATGGCTTCAATTTCTTTTTTTCTCTTATAAAACTTTGACTTTTTCTTATATTTCTTCACATCCTTTATCAAATTGGACATAACTCTTCTCTGAAACATTTTTCTACGTATCTCTTTAAACGCTGTTTTTCTGTTTAAGTTTATCTTTTTAGTTGCAGAAGGTATATTTGCATTAACTAAATTCTCAATTTTTTCCTGTCCTTTTCGATTGAAATCATTCTTTCCTGTACAGACATTTTGTACATTTTTCCTTTTTTTGAATATGTTCCTTAGAAAATCTTTTGTTTGCTTACCAGAAGATTTTTTCTTCCTCCCAACATCAGCATCTTCTACTAACTTTGATCCTCTAGTTGTCTTCAAATATAGTTTTTTTTTTAGCGTTTTTTGAACTCTGGATTTTGTAGGCATCTTAAATTTTGTTCACTGCTCTTCAGCAATACCTGAAAAAAACTAAAGGAACCATGTTGGTGTTCCTAAATTCCGTAACATGCATTTTAGTTCACCATGGCGTCGGTACCAATATTCATTTGTCCCACGCTGACAAGCCATCAGATTGATCAGTTGTGTTTCCAAATGATCATCTCGGTGCTGCACTTTCTCCATAAAATCCTTAGCAGACACATTTTGTAAATGTACTCCACTTTTTAAAATGTGATTTACTGCATAAGACAGTGCAGACAAGTCGCTTTCAAATAAAAGATGGAACAAATAAGGAATACTTTGTCGAAATCTGGGATCTTCAGCATATAGTCTTGTAGTCCGATACTCAGAAGCTGGAATCTGTTCTGGACATTCATCGTATCGTCCTCCTTTTCCTTTAGTAAACAGCTGGGGAAAACATCGAGCTTCCAAGCTCTCCTCCCATACACTCACGGGAGTTCTTTTTGCTTTCTTCATCTGAAAGAGATCAAAATTGTCTCCCATAACTTCTTTTGAATGAAGAGGATGTATGCTAAAATGTTCATAAATTTCTTCTTCCTTTGACTTGTCCACTTTTTCAATTTGTCCAGTTGGTGTTTCTGTGTCTTCTTGTAAATCTTCTTCTTCTTCTTCTTCTATATAAATTGATTCATACCATTTGTTATTCCTTTTCAAATACAAATTTGCTTTTTGTACTTTCCGTACATCTACCAGCTCCTGCCAAATCTTCTTATTCTTTGTAGGTACACCATTAACCAGAATAATTAATGGTTCAGTTTCCAAAGTATCCGCATCAATAGTTTCCATATTTTTTTTCAAATCCGAGGGCAAATACACCACTCTACCTTTTAAACCTCTCAGTAAATCTGAAGGAGGTAATTTACCAGTTTTGGGCTCCATACGTACTATGGTCTGGAACGGATGAACACATTGAATGAGTATAGACTCATATGTATTTAATTCAGAAAGTTCAGCAGGAATAGCATCCAATTCTAAATTATTATGTACAGCTCTGGTCGGCATTCTATTTTCCTCTAACTTGTTGTAACAGTATTTACAAATACGCTGATCTTCACCCAATTCAAAACAATTTTCTAGAAATATATATGTGGCAAAATCCTTCCACTTATAATTATCTTCATTTTCACTCTTTCTGTAGAGATCAACATTCCTAGTTTGTTTTCTATAATGAGTTCTGCGGCAACAAATACAAGTAAAATTTGGTCTTTCATTAGAGACTATTGCAAATTTTGTTATGTGATCATTAAATGTGTTACTTACAGAGGGTTCTACATTCTCTTCCACTTCTTCCTCATTTACTGTGTCCTTCTCTGCACTGTTTTGTTCAGGACCAAAGTAACAAAACGGAATTTCATCAACAACCTTCTCTACATCTGATACCGTTCCTCGGAACAGAGCCCTATTCAATTCATTTAACTTTATTGCTGGACTTTTGGCAAAATACAACCGTCTCACAAACTTTCTCATTTCAGTATGTTGAACAGTCAGCATCCTAAAATGATGGAAAACACTATTGCACACTTTTCTAGATAGACAAGCCAGAGAATGACCCTGCAAACCAGTATTCTCTCTCACTCTGCATGGATCCAGACTTTGAAGCACCTTAATCTTCTGTTTTATACTTTTTTTACTATATTCTCTTAGAAACTCTCAAAATTTGTCAATAGATTCCTGACGCACAGTGCAAATACTACTACAATTCCAAGTGTACACTGGGGCTTTAGGACGTCTCCCCATTGCCTCATCTGCCATCACTTGTACCTCATCTCTTGGAACCATTATCTCCTTCTCCATTATGCAACCATTTTTTACTTCGTATGAACGACCTCTGGTGTCAACTGCATGCAGCAAACTATTACTTTGAAAATAGCTCTCTTCATTAAAAAAAGGTTCACTACTTGAACTATGCATCCACTTTCCTAAAAACACTTTACAAAAGTTTGTTCTGTTCACTACTCTTTTCCTTTTGCTATGTGATTTCATTACATTAACCATTTTGTCTAATGTACGCATCCTATTCAAAATTAATATGAATAGTTTCCTTTTTAATTCTAATGCCTTTGCTGCAATGGCTTCAATTTCTTTTTTTCTCTTATAAAACTTTGTCTTTTTCTTATATTTCTTCACATCCTTTATCAAATTGGACATAACTCTTCTCTGAAACATTTTTCTACGTATCTCTTTAAACGCTGTTTTTCTGTTTAAGTTTATCTTTTTAGTTGCAGAAGGTATATTTGCATTAACTAAATTCTCAATTTTTTCCTGTCCTTTTCGATTGAAATCATTCTTTCCTGTACAGACATTTTGTACATTTTTCCTTTTTTTGAATATGTTCCTTAGAAAATCTTTTGTTTGCTTACCAGAAGATTTTTTCTTCCTCCCAACATCAGCATCTTCTACTAACTTTGATCCTCTAGTTGTCTTCAAATATAGTTTTTTTTTTAGCGTTTTTTGAACTCTGGATTTTGTAGGCATCTTAAATTTTGTTCACTGCTCTTCAGCAATACCTGAAAAAAACTAAAGGAACCATGTTGGTGTTCCTAAATTCCGTAACATGCATTTTAGTTCACCATGGCGTCGGTACCAATATTCATTTGTCCCACGCTGACAAGCCATCAGATTGATCAGTTGTGTTTCCAAATGATCATCTCGGTGCTGCACTTTCTCCATAAAATCCTTAGCAGACACATTTTGTAAATGTACTCCACTTTTTAAAATGTGATTTACTGCATAAGACAGTGCAGACAAGTCGCTTTCAAATAAAAGATGGAACAAATAAGGAATACTTTGTCGAAATCTGGGATCTTCAGCATATAGTCTTGTAGTCCGATACTCAGAAGCTGGAATCTGTTCTGGACATTCATCGTATCGTCCTCCTTTTCCTTTAGTAAACAGCTGGGGAAAACATCGAGCTTCCAAGCTCTCCTCCCATACACTCACGGGAGTTCTTTTTGCTTTCTTCATCTGAAAGAGATCAAAATTGTCTCCCATAACTTCTTTTGAATGAAGAGGATGTATGCTAAAATGTTCATAAATTTCTTCTTCCTTTGACTTGTCCACTTTTTCAATTTGTCCAGTTGGTGTTTCTGTGTCTTCTTGTAAATCTTCTTCTTCTATATAAATTGATTCATACCATTTGTTATTCCTTTTCAAATACAAATTTGCTTTTTGTACTTTCCGTACATCTACCAGCTCCTGCCAAATCTTCTTATTCTTTGTAGGTACACCATTAACCAGAATAATTAATGGTTCAGTTTCCAAAGTATCCGCATCAATAGTTTCCATATTTTTTTTCAAATCCAAGGGCAAATACACCACTCTACCTTTTAAACCTCTCAGTAAATCTGAAGGAGGTAATTTACCAGTTTTGGGCTCCATACGTACTATGGTCTGGAACGGATGAACACATTGAATGAGTATAGACTCATATGTATTTAATTCAGAAAGTTCAGCAGGAATAGCATCCAATTCTAAATTATTATGTACAGCTCTGGTCGGCATTCTATTTTCCTCTAACTTGTTGTAACAGTATTTACAAATACGCTGATCTTCACCCAATTCAAAACAATTTTCTAGAAATATATATGTGGCAAAATCCTTCCACTTATAATTATCTTCATTTTCACTCTTTCTGTAGAGATCAACATTCCTAGTTTGTTTTCTATAATGAGTTCTGCGGCAACAAATACAAGTAAAATTTGGTCTTTCATTAGAGACTATTGCAAATTTTGTTATGTGATCATTAAATGTGTTACTTACAGAGGGTTCTACATTCTCTTCCACTTCTTCCTCATTTACTGTGTCCTTCTCTGCACTGTTTTGTTCAGGACCAAAGTAACAAAACGGAATTTCATCAACAACCTTCTCTACATCTGATACCGTTCCTCGGAACAGAGCCCTATTCAATTCATTTAACTTTATTGCTGGACTTTTGGCAAAATACAACCGTCTCACAAACTTTCTCATTTCAGTATGTTGAACAGTCAGCATCCTAAAATGATGGAAAACACTATTGCACACTTTTCTAGATAGACAAGCCAGAGAATGACCCTGCAAACCAGTATTCTCTCTCACTCTGCATGGATCCAGACTTTGAAGCACCTTAATCTTCTGTTTTATACTTTTTTTACTATATTCTCTTAGAAACTCTCAAAATTTGTCAATAGATTCCTGATGCACAGTGCAAATACTACTACAATTCCAAGTGTACACTGGGGCTTTAGGACGTCTCCCCATTGCCTCATCTGCCATCACTTGTACCTCATCTCTTGGAACCATTATCTCCTTCTCCATTATGCAACCATTTTTTACTTCGTATGAACGACCTCTGGTGTCAACTGCATGCAGCAAACTATTACTTTGAAAATAGCTCTCTTCATTAAAAAAAGGTTCACTACTTGAACTATGCATCCACTTTCCTAAAAACACTTTACAAAAGTTTGTTCTGTTCACTACTCTTTTCCTTTTGCTATGTGATTTCATTACATTAACCATTTTGTCTAATGTACGCATCCTATTCAAAATTAATATGAATAGTTTCCTTTTTAATTCTAATGCCTTTGCTGCAATGGCTTCAATTTCTTTTTTTCTCTTATAAAACTTTGTCTTTTTCTTATATTTCTTCACATCCTTTATCAAATTGGACATAACTCTTCTCTGAAACATTTTTCTACGTATCTCTTTAAACGCTGTTTTTCTGTTTAAGTTTATCTTTTTAGTTGCAGAAGGTATATTTGCATTAACTAAATTCTCAATTTTTTCCTGTCCTTTTCGATTGAAATCATTCTTTCCTGTACAGACATTTTGTACATTTTTCCTTTTTTTGAATATGTTCCTTAGAAAATCTTTTGTTTGCTTACCAGAAGATTTTTTCTTCCTCCCAACATCAGCATCTTCTACTTACTTTGATCCTCTAGTTGTCTTCAAATATAGTTTTTTTTTTAGCGTTTTTTGAACTCTGGATTTTGTAGGCATCTTAAATTTTGTTCACTGCTCTTCAGCAATACCTGAAAAAAACTAAAAAAAAATGTCCTTTATTTTATTTAAATATATTACTACATTTCTTTTCACAATAGTCACAAAACGAAATTTCTTTGCCAATTTGAATGCACACTTACTGCTCTTTTTTTTGGGCAAGTGAAAATCACTTTTACAGACTGACACATTATGAAACCACTTTTCAGATTTTTTAAAAAGCCCATGTCCAGACTGCTACACTCCAGCAAGGGCAACCAGTCTTAGTGATGCTGAATGTATTTGCATTACAGACTGAAACCTGAAAACCCCACTCGCATGTAAATACTGTGCATGATTATACATGGCAAGCAGATGGGTGTGTGCTAAGAGTCTGCTTCTTCCCCCAAAAAATCGCTCCCCCTTTTTCCTACTAATGCAACTGTGAAATCACCAGAAAAAAACGCAATAATTCTCTGCCTGTAATTCCTATTTCCACACAGAGTCATGTTTTCACATTAGTCCCAAAACGAAATTTCTTTGCCAATTTGAAAGCACACTTACTGCTCTTTTTTTTTGGCAAGTGAAAATCACTTTTACAGACTGACACATTATGAAACCACTTTTTTGATTTTTTTAAATGCACATGCCCAAACTGCTTTTTCAGACCACCACCATGTGTAACCTGGGTGGCTGCCTACATTCCAGCAAGGGCAACCAGCCTTAGTGATGCTGAATGTATTTGCATTACAGACTGAAACCTGAAAACCCCACTCGCTTGTAAATACTGTGCATGATTATACATGGCAAGCAGATGGGTGTGTGCTAAGAGTCTGCTTCTTCCCCCAAAAAATCGCTCCCCCTTTTTCCTACTAATGCAACTGTGAAATCACCAGAAAAAAACGCAATAAATCTCTGCCTGTAATTCCTATTTCCACACAGAGTCATGTTTTCACATTAGTCCCAAAACGAAATTTCTTTGCCAATTTGAATGCACACTTACTGCTCTTTTTTTTTGGCAAGTGAAAATCACTTTTACAGACTGACACATTATGAAACCACTTTTTGATTTTTTTAAATGCACATGTCCAAACTGCTTTTTCAGACCACCACCATGTGTAACCTGGGTGGCTGCCTACATTCCAGCAAGGGCAACCAGCCTTAGTGATGCTGAATGTATTTGCATTACAGACTGAAACCTGAAAACCCCACTCGCTTGTAAATACTGTGCATGATTATACATGGCAAGCAGATGGGTGTGTGCTAAGAGTCTGCTTCTTCCCCCAAAAAATCGCTCCCCCTTTTTCCTACTAATGCAACTGTGAAATCACCAGAAAAAAACGCAATAATTCTCTGCCTGTAATTCCTATTTCCACACAGAGTCATGTTTTCACATTAGTCCCAAAACGAAATTTCTTTGCCAATTTGAAAGCACACTTACTGCTCTTTTTTTTTGGCAAGTGAAAATCACTTTTACAGACTGACACATTATGAAACCACTTTTTTGATTTTCTTAAATGCACATGTCCAAACTGCTTTTTCAGACCACCAGCATGTGTAACCTGGGTGGCTGCCTACATTCCAGCAAGGGCAACCAGCCTTAGTGATGCTGAATGTATTTGCATTACAGACTGAAACCTGAAAACCCCACTCGCTTGTAAATACTGTGCATGATTATACATGGCAAGCAGATGGGTGTGTGCTAAGAGTCTGCTTCTTCCCCCCAAAAATCGCTCCCCCTTTTTCCTACTAATGCAACTGTGAAATCACCAGAAAAAAACGCAATAAATCTCTGCCTATAATTCCTCTTTGCACACAGAGTCATGTTTTCACATTAGTCCCAAAACGAAATTTCTTTGCCAATTTGAAAGCACACTTACTGCTCTTTTTTTTTGGCAAGTGAAAATCACTTTTACAGACTGACACATTATGAAACCACTTTTTTGATTTTCTTAAATGCACATGTCCAAACTGCTTTTTCAGACCACCACCATGTGTAACCTGGGTGGCTGCCTACATTCCAGCAAGGGCAACCAGCCTTAGTGATGCTGAATATATTTGCATTACTGAGTCCAACCTCAAACCCTTAAACTATTCTTTTTTTTTCCAGTACACCTTAATTTATCGTGAAAACATAGTCCATATTATTTTACATGTTCCTCACATTTAAATTTCTCCCAAAACAGAAAATGATAAACGCAACTTCAACAAAAAGAATTTCCATTTCTATTATTCATTTCTTAAGTTACCATATACATCTCCTCTCAAACTCTAACCTCACCTTTAAAATTAGTTAGTTGTGAAAGAAATGTGGCACTCAAACAGCAGATTATCAGAGCCAGGATCTCTGTTGTGTTCACCTCTCTCCTCTCAGCAGAACCAGATAATGGCAAACTTTCCCTCTATTTTTCCACACATATACATGTAAGTTTCAAATCTCAGTGCTTCCCCCTTTTTTTCAAATGTAATCACACATTTCTATTGGTTGAAAACCAACCCTTTTCCAAAAGTACCCTGCCCCCAACTTGACTTCTGCCTAGTACCCTTCCCCCAACTTGACTTCTGCCTGCTACCAAAGCAACAGCTCATGGAACACTGCTGTGTGGAGTTAGGTCAGAAGTTCGCCACACAATGTTTCAATTCCACAGAGCAAGAGTGCTTGACTTTTCAAACCTAACAGCAAATCCATAGTACTGTTCTTTGGTAACACATTTTTTTGTACCAATACAAAACATGCTTCTATTAATTTACACATACAGCCTAGTTTTTATTCTAGAATGGTATGAAACAGCCAATCAGTTCTTTTTGTTTTGAAAAAAATATGTATGCCTCCATTTCCAAACTGTCTTTCTTTTCATATTGCCATTCTACTGAAAGACACCTCCTTAGTGCATCCAGTTCTCCTTTGAAGATGTTCACAGTGTGGATTGTAGGGCACAGCTATGTCTTCTGGAGTGAAAAGTTTGCAGAGAAAACAGATATGGTGAGAGACCTTGCTTTGCCAAATGTAGACATTAAATGGATTGGTCAGAGAGGGTTAAAGTGGCACCAATTGATGCCATTGGTGAAATCCTTCATGCAAATCCAACACCCTGACCTCATAATAGTGCACTGTGGTGGCAATGACCTAGGCACTTTGACTGGGGTAGGTCTGGAAATGCTTATGAAGGACACCTTTGCACAACTGTTTTCACTTTTCCCTAAAACTGCCTTTGTGTTTTCCAACATATGCCAAAGGCAAAAATGGAACTGGTCCAATCATTTCTGTCCGCAGATTGACAAAGCAAGAAAGCACGTCAACAAATCTGTTTCTGCTTTCCTCCGTGACTATGGTATGGGTGCCATTTACCACAACAACTTGCGTTATGACATGCAAGACATTTATAGAGGAGATGGTGTGCACTTCAATGATGAAGGGAACAGAGTCTTCCTTTTGAACCTTAGACTCTGCATTGGTACTTACTTGTAGGTACCACTAAAAAAATGACTTCATAAACACAACAGCTCTTTTTAGAGCTCCCTAATATCTAAACTCTTAAATCTGCATTTCATTTATTTATTTTTATTTTTTTTACCGTACGCTTACCGTACGCGTACCCCGTGATTTTTTTAAAAATCAATAAATGTTTTTTTTGTACTTTACAGTCCTTCTTTTACCCCCTCACAAATGTAAGGGGGTCTGTAACTCTCCTCATTGCCCCCTTTTCTTGTTTTCACTCTTTTTTTTCAGAGTGAAACCCACAAAATGGCGGCCGCCGCTTCCTGGTTTCGGCCGATTCGAATGTTTACTAAGATCTAAGAGCCAATCAGAATCGCGCTCGCGCACGCCACCGTACGCGTACGGTAAGCGTACGGTAAGCGTACCGTAAGCGGGCTCAGATATATATATTGATTTAAAGGCTATTTTCTCAGAATCTACTGAACAGATTTACACCAAACCTACAAAAGGCACTTCCTTGACCTAGGGACTACCTCTCTGCCAAATTTCGAGTAATTCTGTTCAGCCGTTCGGGCTGTAGCTCGTTCTAAAGGTCCTATGAAAAAATGCATGGGAAAAACGCGTTTTGGGACCCCCCTTTTATCTCAGCCCCCGCTTGACGAATCCCCCCGAGACTTTCAGGGTAGGAGCGGAGCGTAGTGCCCCACCTATTTTGAGAAATTCGCGAGGATTCATCGACCGCCGCCAAAGTTATTCAAAATAGAATGTTGCGGATTTCCTATGGAAAAGGGGTCCTAACTATAACTACCTACTGGCGACCGCCAGTAGGTAATATATACATATATATATATATATATATATATATATATATATATATATATATATATATATATATATATATATATATATATATATATATATATATATATATATATATGTATGTATGTATATATATATATATATATATATATATATATATATGAAGAGAAAACGCCTTCAGGTAACCAAAATCCTTGGCAAAAGACGAAGCGTACCCAATGTACTTTTTGTGCCAGCGTTTATTTAGTGCCCAACACCAATGCCGCCATAACGCGTTTCAGCCCTCGTGGGGCCTTGATCACATGACCTATATATATATATATTTATAAATCAACAAACTCGGGTCCTTCCGGGAATAGTCCCTAGTCAGGTGGTGCGTTTCGCCGGCGTACCCAAGCCGGTCACGATAATTGTCCAAAAACCAAAGTAACGCACTCTCAGAGGTCAGCTCTTTATTTCATCCAACAATCGTTATGCGTTTCGACACGATGTTTGAAACTTTACTTAAATGTAAATTGATACTTGTAGTGCATATATACAAACAATGTAAAAATAGAAGAAGCACTTGTAATTTCAATGTATTCGTATAGTACATAACATGGCAGCCATCTTCGAACTGGAATTGTAAATGTATAAACATGTAGATACTGGGTTACTGCAGTTCGTAATCTATTATAAGCATTGTTACAGTACTGCCAAATCATTCGTAAACAGAGAACCCAGTTATACATGACACTGAATAAACTGAATTGCAGTGATCCGTGTTACAGCCTTAGATTGAAAGACCTGAAACTTTATGCGTTATTAAAACAGACAATTGCTATAATGCGTATGTGAGATCAACACCTCATTTCAATCGGCTTAGTGCCAGTATCCTCACGCAAGGATATACACGTGGTGAAATTGATAAGTCACGCATGCTTATTGTTCCTATATCAACTTATTGAGTTAGCGTTACTGAAGTGTTGCGTTCTACTCATTTTCATAATTATAAAGCTCAGAGTGTGAAGTTGATAGGACCATTCTCCCAATTTGTACTGATAAATTCTCACTTATTCAGATGTTCCTTTCACTCTGGTTATCCGAAAATCTAGGGCTGATACACAAGAGTGTATATACATCACTGGACTAGTGCCCGTAAGTCACAGTTGCCATGTACCAAGGATATTTATAAGCACCAAATGGTACAAATAATTCAAGAAAGTGCTGCTCTATTCAACATGTCGCCACACAAGAGTTACACTTCCCAAAGTTCCAATAATAGTGCGATGATAATTTCGAAAATTATCAAAAAGTGAGAAAAAGTGAAAAATTGAGACAAAATATCCGACATAATCAAGAAGTGCAGTTCTTATCTTATTGGACGTGCAGTGGTGATCCTTATGAAGAAAAGGTTAGGGAACCCGTGCTGTGCCGTGGAAAGTGATGGGTCCCTTCCTTTCCTCCTAAACAATAAGAAAAGACCAGTTAAAATCAAAGACACCTCAAACATTGAACAATATTACATTACTGACAAAGCATCTTTGTTTCTATAAAAACAGCATTTACGGAGAAAAAACTTCATTAACGGAGAAAAAACTGAGAAAAAACTTGTATTATCAAGAGACACACTTTTAGTCATCATGTAAATGAATTGCCAGTTCCTCATCGAAGTAACGCCCCCCCGGAAATCTAGTTTTCCAATTCCATTATCTATTTAGATTCTTTCTTCCTAAGGGATAATTCTCTGTTACCTCCCCTTTTGCCCACATTTACTTGTTCAATTGCAAAATATTTAAGGAGGGAGTTGTTGGAATGGTGCTTTGCTTGGAAATGTGGTGCGATTGGGTAGTTATGGTCAATATTCGTAATCGCTCTGAGGTGTTCCTGAATACGTTTTTTTACCATAGAGGTGGTACTCCCCACATACCTCAGTTTGCATGGACATTCCAAAACATAGATCACAAAGCTGGTGTTGCAAGTCAGAAACTGTGTTATGCTTTTACTGTGTCTGGATCCTGCAACTTCAAATTCTTTGACCATGTGGCTGGATTTAAATGCTCTGCAGTGTCCACAGGGGTCGAATCCTTTGAGATTATGTAAGCTTCTACTGGGGGTTGCAGTAATGTCACCCTTTACCAACATGTCTCTCAGATTTTTCCCTTTTCTATATGTGACTAGGGGTCTGTCACTAATGTTGGCACCAATAATGGAATCAGATTTTAAGATATTCCAATTATCAGCCAAGATCTTATGGATCTGCTTGGATTCATGATTGAACGTCGTTATTACCCTAGTTTGTCCTTCATCGTTATTCTTTACAATGTTTTCTAGAGCCTTGGATCTGCTGATGTTCTTGATCTTATCTGTGGCCTTTCTTAAAACCCATTCTGGGTACCCACGTTCTTTGAATCTGGCTATCATGTTACTTTGCTCCTCTGAAAAAGCTTCGTCTGTACTGCAATTTCTACGTGCCCTCAAAAGTTCTCCAAACGGAATGCTCCATTTAAGTGATTCCGGATGAGCACTGAGGGCATGTAGTAGGCTATTCCCGGAAGTTTCTTTCCGGTGTAAACTCGATACCATGCTACCATTCTGTATCATGATGGTGACGTCTAGAAATTCTATTCTGTTTTTGCTCATACTAGATGTTAACTGTATGTTGTATGTGTTGTTGTTCAATTTCTTAATGAAATCTCTAGCCTCTTTTTCTTCTCCTTTCCATAGAATAAAAAGGTCATCAATATACCTCATCCATACTTTGACTTTTTTAAAGTCATATTCAAGGTCTTTATCTTTCCGAAGTTCCTCCTCCCATTTCCCTAGGAAGAGGTTCGCAAAGCTGGGTGCGAAGCACGTTCCCATAGCGGTGCCTCGCACCTGTTTGTAAAGCTCACCATTGAATATGAATATGTTATTGGTGAGGCATATGCTCATCATGTCAGCTAGCATGGTGGTATGTTCGAGATAGCAGATGTTTCTGGCCTTCAAAAAATGTATACAGGCTTCTATACCCTGGGTGTGATCAATGATGGTATATAGTGAATTCACATCCAGGGTAATCAGTACATATTCATCATCCCATGTGATGTCTGTGATTTTATTAAGGATATCTTTTGTATCCCTAATGTATGATGGTAATTGGACAACATATTCTCTCAAAAAGAAGTCTACATATTTAGAGATATTCTCATTGACGTTCCCCAATGATGAAACTATGGGTCTCCCCGGTGGTATTTCAGAGTTCTTATGTATTTTTGGTAGTAAATATAAGATGGGTAGTTTCGGATAGTCTCTTTTGAGAAAACAGTATTCCTGCCAAGTAATGAGCCCTTCTGCCTGCCAATTAGATAGCTTTTCCCATGTAGTGGTTATACTCATATTGTACACATTAGTTGTACATATACAATAAAAGTTAGCATCATTTAGTTGTTTCAGAGCTTCTTTTATGTACATTTGTTTGTCCCACAAGACAATATTGCCCCCCTTATCAGATGGTCTTATCACGATATTATTATCTTGTGCCAATAAGAGGATAAAGGTTCTTTGTTGTTTGGACAAATTCAAGTTCGCATTATTCTGTGTACCTCTTCTATGTTTACATTTAATTAATTCCTTGATAACCACTTCATGGAAAGTATCGATAGAGTCATGTGGGAGAATAGGGGAAAAGATAGATTTGGGTTTAAAAGCTGTGCAAGCAGCTCTGTTGGTAGTAACACAATTCAATTCCTCCAATGTCATACTGTTCTCCACATTTGAGGTGGAATCACCCAATGTGTACATTGTTTCAAGTACATTTGCATCGTCTACAGTCAAACTGGGTTGGAACAAATTATCTGCTTGCCATGTGGGATTGTCTGGGGGTCTATCATTCCTCAGAGTATGCCACTTTTTTAATTTAAGTTTCCTTATAAATTTAAAAATGTCTACTCTGGTATTGGCATAGTTATATAGCTCAGTAGGACAGAAAGTTAGTCCCAAGCACAGTGTGGTTTTTTCCATAGGTGTAAGAAATCTGGAAGATAAATTTATGATAGTTCTGTTTACCATTGCATCATCCATGGTTAATACAGCTTTCTTTGTCCCCCTCTTTTGGTTCCCACGGGTACTTTGCTTGTTTCTCCTTTGTCTGAGCTTAAGTCGTTTCTGTTTTGAGCGCCCCTGCCTGTTCCTCTTCCGCGTCCTTGTCCCCGGCCCCAACCTCGTCCTCTCCGGGGTATGGTCGGTTGAACTTCTTCCTTCTGTCGTCTTGTTCTCATTACCCTGAACTCGTCTAAAAAAGACGCCGGTTTGGTTGTTATTGCGACTTCGGAGGAAGTGCTGGCTGTGTTCACCGATGCCTCTGTGTCTGAGTCACTAGATGGCATTATTTCTTGCACTGTTTCTGTGATTGCAGCATTCCCTGTTCCATCTTGACTGTCTTGTTGTTTATATAGATAGTCGTATTTTTGGCTGTAGGTTAGGATGCGTCCGCTTTCATAATCCGTACAGTCTCTGTGTAATTTCCTTTGTTTACGCAGTTTGATATCTTCTTCATATCTCTTAAGTCTATCTTTAAGATCCTCTTTGAATCTTTTGATGTTGTTCTGGTCAGTGCTGTTCTTAAATTCTTCCTCAATTGACTCCAATTCCTTGATTATTTCCTCTCTGTCCTCCCATGCATACTTAATCAATATATTGAGCATGTTCTTAGAACTAAGGGCTGAATTGGTTGCCCATTCCTCTAACATGCGTGGGTTTCGTGCCTCATGTGATGGAGTAATATATATTCGCAACCCATGTGGTATCATGTCTTTATCGACATAGTCCTGAAGGGAGATTGCCTCCCACCACTTGGATGATTCATGCCTTTTCAGTTTCTCATATCTCCTCATCTTGGTGTTAAGGGAGTTGAGATCAGGTTTGTTAGTTATGACTCCTGCATTTGTCCCTTTGCCTGGGGCTCTTGCAAAAAGGGCCTGCGCCTCTCTCCGCCTTTCGCTTTCATTCTCCATGTTGTTTGATAGCTTCTTGTGTGGCAAAACACGTTGTGTACACCTTTTAGAGTGCGCGTTAAATAAAGGATGAGGGAAACAGTACAGTGGTAGTAATCTGCTTTTCCCTGCAGATTTTCTAAATTTTCACGAGAGACCTCCCTGCCTGAGTGTAGGCAGTTCCTGATGCCTTTTAATTATTGCGCCGGAATTTTCATGAAGTGTGGATCCTTACACTCATTATTTGGAAATAGCAAATGTTAGTATTTATACGGTACTTGAGTGTTGGTCTTTCCCACTTGTAATTCAAAGCCCTTACTCGCAGAAGTAAGTACCGGACCGCCCAGTTTACGCGCTACGAGGGTGTCCGCCCGCGCACATAGTGCACGCTCGCCCCCCTCCCAGACAACACAAACAGGGGCCCGGCTTACCTCCGTATACGTAGGCTCGCGTTCTCCACAAATTTCCTTTACCAGGATAGGTTCCGCATAGTAGGTTCCGCATTTTTTTTAAGGTTTTTCACCGTGCGCACCCCGCGATTAACTATAACTATCTACTGGCGACCGCCAGTAGATAAGATATATATATATATATATATATATTACCTACTGGCGATAGCCAGTAGGTAGTTATAGTTAGGACCACGTTTCCATAGGAAAACCTCAACATTCTATTTTGAATAACTTTGGCGCCGGTCGACGAATCCTCGCGAATTTTTCAAAATAGGTGGGGCGCTACGCTCCGCTCCTACCCTGAAAGTCTCGGGGGGATTCGTCAAGCGGGGGCTGAGATAAAAGGGGGGTCCCAAAACGCGTTTTTCCCATGCATTTTTCCATAGGACCTTTAGAACGAGCTACAGCCCGAATGGCTGAACAGAAATACTCGAAATTTGGCAGAGAGGTAGTCCCTAGGTCAAGGAAGTGCCTTTTGTAGGTTTGGTGTAAATCTGTTCAGTAGATTCTGAGAAAATAGCCTTTGAATCAATATATATATCTGTATGCGCGCAGAGTGTGCGCTGGGTGCGCGCACCTTGCCGTGCGCGAGCGCAATTCTGATTGGTTGTTAGATCTTAGTAAACATTCGAATCGGTGGAAGTCAGGAAGCGGCGGCCGCCATTTTGTCTATCGCATAAAGAGGGGGTGATAAACAAAGGGGGAGCACTTGAAAAGGGGGCAGAGTGGGAAGAAATAGACCCAGTAGGCATTGTAAGGGGGTCAAAGTAGGACCTTGTAGGGCAAAAAAAAAGAATAATATTTTGAAAAAAAATATCGCCGAGTGCGCGCACCCAGCGCGCACCCGAAAAAAAAAAATAATAAAAGAAATTTTAAAAAAATTGCATTTAAGTGTTAAATAAAAAAAACACTATCCACACTTACCCCACCCCCTGTGCTTTTGGTGGCCGAAGGCCACCAAATGTACAGGGCTTATGTTAAGGGCAAAAAACACTATCCACACTTACCCCACCCCCTGTGCTTTTGGTGGCCGAAGGCCACCAAATGTACAGGGCTTATTATAAGGGAAAAAAACTTAGCATTTAAAAAACCGTACTAATTCACTGAAAAAACCATAGGTTTCACACACGTTATAGTTAGGAATTAGCATTTAAAAAACCTTGCAAATTCACTGAAAAAACCATAGGTTTCACACATGTTATAGTTAGCGGAAATTTTACTGATAAAAAACCTGTGAAATTGCCCCGTTATAGTTAGCGCAGGCAACTATAACTCACGCGACTGCAATCTTCTGCTGATGACATATGTGTCTTTATGAAAAAAAAATATTTGTAATACATGTATAGCTAAAAATGTATGGAAGAAGACATGGGCAAATAAGTGTCTAAATACAGTATTAGCATCAGCAGATGATTGCAGTCGCGTGAGTTATAGTTGCCTGCGCTAACTATAACGGGGCAATTTCACAGGTTTTTTATCAGTAAAATTTCCGCTAACTATAACATGTGTGAAACCTATGGTTTTTTCAGTGAATATATATATATATATATATATATATATATATATATATATATATATATATATATATATATATATATATATATATATATATATATATATATGTATTACCTACAGGCGGTCGCCAGTAGGTAGTTATAGTTAGGACCACGTTTCCATAGGAAATCCGCAACATTCTATTTTGAATAACTTTGGCGCCGGTCGACGAATCCTCGCGAAATTTTCAAAATAGGTGGGGCGCTACGCTCCGCTCCTACCCTGAAAGTCTCGGGGGGATTCGTCAAGCGGGGGCTGAGATAAAAGGGGGGTCCCAAAACGCGTTTTTCCCATGCATTTTTCCATAGGACCTTTAGACAGGGCTACAGCCCGAACGGCTGAACAGAATTTAATGAAATTTGGCAGAGAGGTAGTCCCCAGGTCAAGGAAGTGCCTTTTGTAGGTTTGGTGTAAATCTGTTCAGTAGATTCTGAGAAAATAGCCTTTAAATCAATATATATATCTGTGGCAGCTTACGGTGCGCTTACCGTAAGCTTACCGTAAGCTTACCGTACGCGTACGGTGGCGTGCGCGAGCGCGATTCTGATTGGCTCTTAGATCTTAGTAAACATTCGAATCGGTCGAAACCAGGAAGCGGCGGCCGCCATTTTCTCTCTCGCTTCCTGAGTTGGGCAGCAAAAACGAACCCCAAAAATGTATAAAGAAGCAGTTTCATGAGATCCTAACCACCCAGCATTGATACATGGGTCCCCAAACCACCCCCAAGCCCAAAAAAAAAAAATTTTTTTTTTCGGAAAATCGGCGATTACGCACGGTAAAAAATTTATAAAAAAAAAAAATTTCCACATTCTCCCCACCCCGTGTGCAAATGGTGCCCGAGGGGCAACATAGGTGCATGCAGTGCTTTAAGTGGGGAAAAAAAACTGGGGGTGCTCTAAAAGGGGCGTGGTTAATGTATTGAAGGGGCATGGCCTATCCGAGTAGGGGCGTGGTCTAAATCAAAATAACTAGCACTGTGTGCTTAAGAAAATCATGAGTACCGGCACTTCTCCGTGTTCTCCCATTGAGTACCGGGACTTCTCCTTGTGTTAAGAGAGTACCGGTACTCCTAGTGGCATGCTGTGGTCTCTAGGTTATGGGTGCTTGACAGTTAATGTCGAGTGGATTCCGGCGCTAGGTTGCGGCTGCAGCCCTACACCCCGAGCCGGCATTTGATAAGATAGCGCCTTAGGCGGAGAGAAATTTGGCGCCCTTGCTAATAGAGACTGAAATGCGGCAGCAGGGGGTCCTTTTGAGTTGAGCTAAGCAGTGACTGCCCCCTGAACCCAAACGCCTCGGGACCTCCCCAGCTCACCTAAATCACCGATAGTTTAGCTGCCTCACGGTGATGGGTCTGTTGGTGTGTGTATCAGCACGAAAATAGAGCCTGATAGAGACCCGTTTCGAGGGCCCCAAAAAAAACCTGCCGGTGCTCAGACCCGGACAGACCCGGCCCACTTAAAGCCCTGGTCACCCTTTCGCCCCCACTGGAAACATGATAGACAATAAGAGCTCATTTTAATACAGATAGAAATATAATCATGTTCTGACCTTCATTCATTGTCAAATGAACATACAGATAACAGTGGGACTGTACAAACAAGAATGATCAGTGGTGCTATTGGATAAAAGGTGATTTGGAGATTTGGAGCCAAGCTCAGGGAGAATATTGTAACAGCTACAATGGTTCAGGGGTTATTTAGTGCAAAACAACACAGCAATGCTGATATTTCTATATAGAAGACTCTGTGGTACGCTAACAGCACCTGGAGAGGATTAAAGAAAGACAGTGGCGTCTGTGGTCAGATCTGCAAGTAATGCATGTTTGAGGACATCTTGAAAACTCCGTCATCACATAGCCGCACCTGGAGATGTTTGAAGGAATCTGAAATAGGTCCCATCGAAAGCAGGTTGATCTCAGCATGTTGCAGGTGGGCAACTAGAGCCAAATTTCGGGGGGGGGGGCTGAAAAAGATTTCGGGGGGGGGCTAAGTCTTCCAGCCATAGGCAGAGTGGCTGTAAGAAGGGGTGAAAACACAACAAAAGCCTCATTAACGAGTAAATGGACTTTTAAAGATCTGTGAAGTACTCCGGTGCGGCTGCAATTAGACGGACGCCAGCCCGCGAGGCTGTCTCAGCCGGGCTGACACACATGACGGGGGGAGGGGGGGGTGCTGAAGCCCGGTTAGCCCAATTGGTGTTGTGCGCCTGGGCCATGTTGATATCACCAAGATGTTCTTTGCATTGCTAGAAAAGGGGTTTGAAGGCTTTCCTTGACTGGCCATAGAGAGGCTCCTCTTCTGGTACTGGTTGGCAGGGAATCCACATTTTCCACCCACTCCAGCTCCCCAACGAACTGACAACCATCCATCAGATTTGAAGACTCAGAGCTTGGCCATCAAACCATGTGGGTGGGGGGGGGGTGGGTTAGCAACCATCAGGCACAATATAGTTGTGCCACCAAATTATGAAAAAAAGACATAAAGTTGTCTATGCCAGTGTATGGGGAGCACCACAGGTGGAAAAATGCCACTTTGCTTGGAGCTTTGGAATTGCTTGCACTTTTCCTAGGTAGTCATACAAGGCACAATTCACAACTACAGCGTTCCAGCAATACTTCAGGAAACCTTGTGAATTCCAAACAAAAAAGCCAGAAATGTCACATTTTGTGACTCGGACCTGCAGTATTTCTCCCAGTGACTTCTCTTCCCCTGAGACACCCTTCTCTTAGGAATGCAAGGAGCTAAAGTTACACCCGCAGTCTCAGAAGAGCTGCTGCCCCTGCCAGAGGCGCAACTAGAGCCAAATTTCGGGGGGGGGGCTGAGCAAAAATTTCGGGGGGGGCTGAACTTTAAGCAATAGGCAGAGTGGAGCTGCAGGGGCTCTTAGAAGGGGTGAAACAACAGCGAGGCCTCATTAACATGCAAATGGTCTTTTAAAGACCTGTGAAGAGATCGGGTGAGGCTGCTTTTTTGCCCGGGAAGGTGTCTCATCCCGGGCTGCCACACACGACGGGGGGGGGGGGGCTGAAGCCCTTTGAGTCCAATGGGTGTTGCACGCCTGGCCCCTGCCTATGGTCCACTCTAGAATAGCAAATCAGACCCGGGCCCAAAAATGGCCACAGTTTCCGTTCGCGTTCTCAGTAGAGTTTTAATGACATGGCACTTAGAGATCTCTTAAATTAGCATCCACAGAATAAGCTCCTTTATCTTAAGGCTTATGTTTGTTGCTCACATATCTTTCAATTATTTTGAACTGAGCTTGCACTTAGTAAAGTATGTTTTACATAATAAAGACTGTAATGGGTTGTTATTATTTGATCTCACATTGTGAACCTCAGAAACTGATCACCAATTAATGAATGAGCTGTTGCTATATGAATGCTGGCTGAATATATGGGTGCTGCATCTACACATGTTCCGAGCTCCCATAAAATAGGGCTAGAGATCTAAAAATCACACAAAATAAATAACTGGATAAGGATCAAATTGGATACGTTAAGTCTGAGCACCGGCAGTTTTTTTTTGGGCCCTCAAAACGGGTCCGAAAAAAAATAAAATAAAGAACGGACTACCTTTAGTAGTCACGAAAATAGAGCCCGATAGAGACCCGTTTCGAGGGCCCCAAAAAAAAACTGCCGGTGCTCAGACCCGGACAGACCCGGCCCACTTAAAGCCCTGGGTGCATGGCCTATTATATATAATAAGTTAACAAAGAATACATTTCACAAAGATGCGCAAAATATGTCCCCCATGTGCGCACGGTGCGCGAAGCGCATCGTGCGTACATGGCCCATCCTGCTTAACGTGGGCACGCGGTGCGCGCAGCGCACCGTGTGACCACTGTGCGTGCACGGCACTAACTGCGTAAAGTGGGCGCGCGGTGCGCAAAGCGCACCGCGTGCTCACTGTGCGCGCACGGAACGAACTGCGTTAACTGGGCGCGCACGCCACAAATGGCGTAAAGTAACTTAGCATTTAAAAAACCTTGCAAATTCACTGAAAAAACCATAGGTTTCACACATGTTATAGTTAGCTGGACATTTTACTGATAAAAAACCAATGAAATTCCCCCGTTATAGTTACTGCAGGCAACTATAACTCACGCAACCGCAATCTTCTGCTGATGACATATGTGTCTTTATGAAAAAAAAATATTTGTAATATATGTAAAGCTAAAATTTAATGGAAGAAGACATGGGCAAATAAGTGTCTAAATACAGTATTAGCATCAGCAGAGCATTGCGGTCGCGTGAGTTATAGTTGCCTGCAGTAACTATAACGGGGGTATTTCATTGGTTTTTTATCAGTAAAATGTCCAGCTAACTATAACATGTGTGAAACCTATGTTTTTTTCAGTGAATATATATATATATACATATATATATATTCACTGAAAAAACCATAGAAGAATAAGTGGGTGTACAAGTGTCTGAATGGATGATTTAGTAGGTGCGTGACTGACTCCATAAGTGAGTGATTAAACTTATCTTACTGAATGCATGGGTTAGTGAGTAAACTGTGTGAATGTCTGTATCTGTCTGTCTGTTGGTTTGTAAGCGGCTGCATGGATTTGCGAATAGCTACATGAGTGTCTATATGGGTTATTGATTGATTGTCTGAGTATCTGTATGGGTGTCTGAGTGTTTGTGTAGGTGGGGTTTGTGTGACTGTACATAGATGTGTGAGTGGGTGAATAACTGGGTGCATGGTTTCAAGAGTGCATCTGTGATGGACTGTATGGGTGGGTGAGTGTGTGTATGGGTGTGTTAGTGAGTGAATGTATATCTCAGCTGTATATGTGTGAGTAACTACATATGTGAAAGGCAGTAGATATGTGTGTTGGAGTATATAAATGGCTATAACTGAGAGTGTTTGATTGTGAGAGTGGCTGTATGGATGAGTCTGTGCTTGTATCAGTGATTGTATAAGAGCGTAAGTATGTGCTAGTATTTGTATGAGTAAGTGAGCTGGTGTGTGTATAAATCTATAGGTGAGTAAATGGAAGTGTGTTTAATTTTTTACATCAGTGACTAGGTGTGTGAGTACCTCTATGGATGAGTGGCGGTGTGTGAGTGTCTTTATAGGTGACTGTACAGGTGAGTGAGTGGATGTGTGTGTAGACCTAAGAATCAGTGAGTGGGTATCTAGTTATTAGTCTTAGAGTGTCTATGGTTTTGAGAATGGCAATCCGTAATTTAGAGTGGGTGTATCAAAAGTTATATTAGGGTGTGAGAAGATGCATCAAATTATCACATGGATGATGTCATCAGTGATGTCATTTGAGATGTCATTAGTGATGTCACTGACCATGTCATGAGTGATGTAATATGTGACGTCATCAGCAGTGCATTTCGGGGCGCGAGTTATAGTTAGCTGAACTAACTATAACGGGGGAATTTCTATCGTTTTGTGCGAGTGAAATGTCCATCTGACTATAACTTCCCCTAAAGCCTATGTTTTTTTTAGGGAATTTTTAATGTTTTTTAAATGCTAATCTCTAACTATAACGTGCCTGGAACCTATGTTTTTTTCAGTGAATTTCAAAGGTTTTTTAAATGCTAATTTCTAACTTTAACGTATCTGAAACCTATGGTTTTATAAGTGAATTTCAAAGGTTTTTTAAATGCTAATTTCTAACTATGCCTACAGAGATAGGACTTGTGAAGAAAGAAGAAAAAACGCACAGAAAGAAGCAAAAGAAATGCAGAAAAAGGCAACAGAAGTCCACAAACATGAAGAAAATTGCAGGAAGAAGCAAGATGTGCAGAAAGAACCAACAGAGAAAAGAAAGAGGCCTTGTTGCAAAATCATCCTGTGCCCACAACTTTTTCAGACGGGTACTGGTGGTAACTGACTCTGACTCACCAGGCCTAGAGCCAGTGCTATGCTAAAAGACACTTAGAACACAGTGAAAACACCTACATACAATAGGGAACACTATGCGTTGTGGTACCCCTGTGATTAGCATGACCTCCTCTGTAAGGCCCTAGTACATAATAGGGCAGGGGGATTAAAACTACCTCTTAAAACCCGCCACAGGCGCGTTTGCACCGTGGTGAAGGGAGAGGGTGGGGCCTGAGGTGATGTGTGCAAACATGCCAGTTGGCGCGTTTTAAGTTGTGGAATTAATTCCCTTTCCAGCCTGAGGGCCCCTGGGGGCCAACTAGCCCACCAGGTTCCTCCAATAAAAGCCAAAGAGCTGCGTAGCAGAGAGGTGTAAAGAGGGGCATGACCTGGACCACCTCTCTGCAACGCAGCGCAGTGGCTCTTACTGGAAGCACCTGGTGGGCTAGTTAGCCCCCAGAGGCCCTCAGGATGGAAGGGTAATTCATTCTCCAACTTAAAACACGCCAAAGGGCGTTTTTGCCCACTTGGCCCACCTGGGGGCTAATTAATAAAGAAGTGTGGGAGCCCGCGCGTCGTTTTTTTTATTTTTGCGGCCGGATCCGTGGATACTCTGTGCATCACGCGATTTTACAAAACAAAATTCATTTTTTGGCCCAATGGGGGGGGCTTGTGGGACCCCCTGAGCAGGTCTAGGGGGTCAGAGTGTTTCTACCCTGCCCCCTTTTCCTGTTTTACGCATTTGTTTTTCTGTTTTCTTGTGCCTCGTTTCTACCGAGGCACAAGATAGCTGCCAACACTTCCTGGTTTGGAGTGTTGACAGCCAATTAGCATGAAGCTCGTGATCGGGAGGGTGCGCGGATCCTCCGCGGCCATAGATATCACTATCTTTATTTCCTAAATTTCTCAAAAACTACTGAACGGATTTACACTATTTTTAAAAAGGACGCTTTCTGAGCCCAGCAGTACCTTTTTGCCAAATTGTGTCTAAACCTTCCTATGGGAAATTGATTTTTTTACCTCTATTTTTTGATTTTCTCAGGAACTACTGAACGGATTCACACCATTTTTTAAAAAAAGGTCTCTTTCTGAACCAAGGGCTACGTTTTTGCAAAATTTGGTGTAATTCCGTTCAGCATTTCAGGCTGTAGCCTGTTCCAAAATTTCCTATGGGAAATAACATGGAGAAAACATGTTTTGGGACCCCCCTTTTTTCTAGGCCCCAGCTTGATGAATCACCCCCAAACTTTCAGGATAGGAGCTGACCAGAGTGCCCTACCAGTTTTGAAACTTTCGCAATGATTCGTCATCCGGCGCCAAAGTTATTTGGAAAAGAATGTTACGAATTTCCTATGGATAATAGGTCCTAACTATAACTACATACTTGCGACCGCCAGGTCATATATATATATATATATATATATATATATATATATATATATATATATATATATATATATATATATAAATATATATATATATATATATATATATACCACTAATCCCGCTTTGTGGATAAAAACGGGTCTGACACATGCTTGGGTTGCACTTCAGAAATGTAATGCCTCCATGCAGCACTATTTGAATATCGCGATGTCCTCTCTCACAGCTCCTGGCAGACGCGTTTCGGCGGATACCTTTATCAATGCCGGTTGTGTGCTGGAAAGTTCAAAAGCAAAGACTTTCGCGGGTAGATCGTTTTAAAACCAGGTGAGTGATCCCATTGGACCCTAGATGTAATCACAGAAAGAGGACTAGGAAAGTTCCAAATTAAGTACTTGTCCCCTCTCTAAGTCCAAGGTTCCTCCAGTGCACCAATCACGCTTAAGGAGCAATGAAATGCTGGAATCGCGAGCCAGGTTTAGTAACCCGCTCGTGCATACATTTGTGCACTGACTAAGTCAGCCCTCAAGCACCATGCTCCTTATGAATTGCGCGATCCATGGCGGATTTCATCGCCGAAGTGCAACTCATCAACAGTCCATCCGTTGCTCTTTCCCCAGTGCCTACCACTATCCAGCCTGGGGGGGCGCCGCATTGTGCAGTTCATGCACGGAGTCCACAAAGCTGCCGGCAATATGCGGACCACCAAACCAAGAGGCGTGTCAGAATGCGTAGCCGACCTCCGCCACAAATATACCATATATATATATACATATGCAAATTAAGAGTTAGCATTTGTATTCCTGGTTCTACCTGTTTTGGTTCAGGAAGAGATCCTTCTGCTCATAAGGCTATGAGATATTTTCCCTGTAAAACATTGATATTTGAGAGTGGAATATGCAAGCTGGTGGTGAATACATCAAAAGCCTACATTTGCAAAAATAGTGACTAACTATCTACTGAACCCATGTTAGCTGGTTAAAATGTATGACTCGTTCCTGCACTGGTTCACCATGCAGTTTTTGTGAATAAGTGGCATCTGAGCCACAAATCTGCCCTCTATTAGAAATAATTGTTAGTATCTGTGTGTCAACTTTGACTACCTGCATGAGAAGGCTCTTCCTGCAGCAAGCTGAACAAATCACTGACATAAAATAATAATTCTTACTACATGGTAAGATTTTATGGCCAGACACATTAATACCCACCTTTAAAGTAAAAGAGAGTAGTTCTTAAAGAGAAGATAGCGCTTGTTTAGCAGAAGGATTGAAGTAGGTGTGCCAACAGTAGTTACTGAGGGCACTGACTAAGATGGCAGCGGCATTAACAACAATTGTGCCTCCATGAGGCAAATTAAGTATTTGTGAGCCACATTAACAATTTTTGCTTTTTCCTAACCAAAGGAACAGATTAATCATTTTTCCAACTCTTGCTCTGACAAGAGAAACTTGATCAACTTTTCCATACTCCTAGGAAATAAAGCACACTGCTATTTTATTTGGCAAAGACAAACATTTTCACTCTGGAGGAAACAGTAGTTGCACAAAACAGCTATTCTCTCATGTGTAATTTGAGAGACTTCATAGGTTCGACTCACTGTAAACCATTCTTAACAAATTGCAACTTTCTGCTGGAGTACATGAAATCAGTCTTTACATGGGTTTGTCACATAAAGGAAAACTCCACCGTTTCAGTGTGTATGTTAAATATAGTGTTTACGTTAAGACTAAGTTTTAGGACCTGAAAGGTTTTGTCTGAATGAATTTGCCAAGTGTTAATGGTAGGCCCATTCCACCCATGAATAGAAATATATTTTTCCACGCTCTCTCGGACTCCTGTGAAGCTTTTCTGATTATTTCAAATGCCAATGCAAATTCCCACTGACAGGTAGAAAAATCAGGGTTCCTGGCCTTATATCTTGTGCAATGGAGCAATATTATCTTGCTGCATGGGACAAAGTGGAAGTCGGAGGTTCACGGGTGCATTTCAATTTTGAACTAGTGCAACTTCTCTACCTATTTAAGCTACATTTTCCTCACATTCACCTACTCCTTTACCTAAAACTTAATTCAGCCTTACATTTTAAAATTCACTCGCGAGTAGACAATTGGGGCAGATTTACTAAGGGGTTGCAGTGCCCTTGCATGATGCAAGTCGTTGAAAGGCAAAACATGTCCTTTGGAGGGATTTGCTAATGCACGCAAAGCCACCTTGCGTGGCTCTGCGTTGTTTAGTAAATACAACATAACACAAAGCAGAGCATATCGCTGCTTTACGTTACACTGCGGCAGGAAGTCATTGTTCATTTCTCCTTAATAATTCATGCCAGACCTGACATTTTTGGTGTGGTTTCCCTCAACCTTTTGCTTTCAATCCTCCTGATTTTGCTGAGGTTGTTTTTGCTGGCCTTATGACTCTCTACACTTTACTACTGTCAACCAGTGCTAAAGTGCATATGCTCTCTCCTCAAAACATGGTAACAGTGGCTTCCACCCGATCGACACATTTAATTTACTTGCGTGTCCCTAATAAAACCATTATTAATGGTAAAGATAGATTTTAGGTCATAATTCAGAAAATGCCACTTTTAAAAAGGTATGTTCTTGTGCAAACCATTTGGTGCTTACAGCCGGTATTCAGGGTCATAGGTCAAGGTGTGGCTTGCAGTTGGTCTTTGTGTAATACACCCAGACAGTGAGAAAAAGAGTGAATAGGTGTTGGCAGGATTGGCCATTTCTGTCAAGATGAGGGGGAGACCTGTCACATACCACACTTGCACAACTTAAAGGCTATGCCTTAGCACACTCACAAAGGCTTACACACTAATCATTTGTGCAACCAGAAAAACTGGGGCATGGACAGGGAGAAAGGAAGGAAATTCCAGACACCTCTGTATGGAGAGTACTCTAGAAGATTCTCCGACTTCAAGGTGGTCACCATGTACAAGGAGTAGACTCTCTGGCCAAACTCTACAGATCACTTCTGAACCTGTGGACTCTACGAGGAAGAAGGACTGCCAAGGTGTGAAGTCTTCCCTGCTGACCTGCTTGCTATCAAGGACTGCTTCGCTGTTCATTGCCTGCTGTTGCTGCACCAGGGATCTTCTTTTGAGGTAAGCTGCCATGCTGAATCCAGCTGGCCTGTGTGGGTTCAGGACCCCAAGAACAAGGAATCTCCATTGGTCAGTCAAATTCCCTCTGTTCATGCCACTGGAATATAACAGGCTTCTCCAAGGGTGACGCAATTCCATGCATCTTGATGCAGCGCGACAGAGCCTGCCATCGACTCTAGAACAGCACGATGAAGTTTGTCCTCAGTGCAGCTCAGCGCAAGTACTCACAAGCCCCAATGGCTTGTTCAACTACACACAGCCTGATGCTGCCATAGCCCCAGTGTGATGTATCTCATACCTGGCACTGACACATCACAGCGCAATCCTCCACAAGCCCCACTGGCTTCCTCAACAGCGACGCAGGACCTTGCATCACAGCTCCTCGTCAACGGTTTCTCTGTGTTTCAATTCTTTATTGGGTTTTAAAGATGGTAAAGGAATACAAATATACCATATGCAGAAAGGTATCCATGAACAACTATAGAGGATGTGGCCTAATGGTTAGAGTGGTCAATATCGAAGTTGGGGAACCAGGTTCGAGTCTCGGCAGGTTTGCTCAACATCCTGTGATTCTGGGCAAATCACATGATCTCCCCGTGCCTCTGATACCTTCGGTCGAGTTTGCACTATATAAAGCAAAAAAAAAAAAATAGTAACAGCTAATCTTTGCTGAGCAAAGGATCATACAACTGGTGGTGTGAAACCGAAATCTCCACCTTTAAGTAATGCACAGCATACCCAACAGTTGGGGGAAGAAAACAAGGGGCCTAGGAAGGTGCACACATGAGGAGAAGGAGCGGAGGGGGGAATAAGCAGAGGTAAGGCTCCCCTCAATATCCCAGTGAGAAACCACCCTTCAACTCTACCACTGCAAATTCCTGATACATAGTGCCTAAGCCATGCAATGTGGGCAGTCTGCGGAACAGCAATGGAAATAAAAAGAGAGAGAGAGAGAGATTGTGGATTGCAGGATTGTGAAAAGCGTGAGTGTCAATGGCCTCGGGGGTAATAGGGCAGTGCCCCGAGTGCTTCCTGAGGGCATGAGCCACACCTCTAGTATAAGGAACTGAGCACACGGCGTACGGATGCATGTCAGTAGTAGCCAAGGAATCTGCACCAGATACTGTTGTCCCTGTGCCCGGACTCAAATGCCCCCTAGGAAGACCTACTTGAATGTATGCAGCCGGTCATTTAAATTGTATATATTCTTTTCTTAAGAAGTCATATTCTGCATATTGGATAGCCATGTATTAAAATATGGCAGCGTGGCAATCTTTCAATGGAGTAAGATATCTACTTTCGCCACTGCCAAGGCGGTGGACAACTATTGTTTCGCCGGTCAAGACCCAACAAGTCATATAGCAAAGGCAGATGGCTCATCAGTCAGTCAGCTTTGTTGAGTTCGCCCTTAAGCATAGCCCAGACAGCTCTCCAATAATGTCAAGCACCGTAATGTCCCATAAGACATGCACTTTATCGCTGTCTGGCACTGCACCCCACCAACAAACAGAGTCTGCTTGCACACGTGCCCCATGAAGTTTCACCAGCATCCAATGCCATTGATGAAGGATCTTGAAATAAATAAATTTCAGTCTGGCCTCCTGGAGCAGTTTGTAATAATACTCTAGAATATCCGTTTAGTCCTTCTCAGAGAACATAATAGCCAATCTATGTTCCAGCCAAGAGAGGAGGCTGTGAGCAGTCATAAGCAAGAAACGGGTATCCATGATGATGGTGTGAAACCTGTCCATCCTCCCTTTACAGCCCTCCAAGTCAAGATGAAGTGGAGGAGGGAGTTGAATTTGAGTGCACAAGGCGACGAGCCCAGCATTGTTCTGAGGGTATGAGTGAGCTGGCGATAACTCCAGCATTGCGAGTGTGGCAGAGCAAAGCCGCACCAGAATTAATTGAAGTATTTTAAGTTCCCATCACAGAATAAGTCATCTAGGTGCAGTATCCACCTGTCCAGTAATATGACCCAATCAAATTCCTCCCCCTTCACAATTCACCACATCGGGGCCTTCAAGTGCACAATGTCTGAAGAAAGGAGCAGTATGTGCGCCAGTCACCATGTGTAGTGTGTGGCATGTATAATTGGGATGCCGCGCAGTCCAGCCTGTGTGTGACCTATGTAGAGAACCATAAAAGGTCCCTTTATCTGTAGGACATGGTGCTCCAGATAGACCCACAGGGGTGTTTCATTTAGCATGTCTTTACACAGGTGCTGTTAAACACGGTGATGCTCTGAGGATAATCACAATGTGGACGCGGCATCTGAGAGTGAGTGCGCCGGAGGTGGCAGCATGAGGACAGTGTGTGACTTGCACCTCCCTGACTATGTAGTGGGGCCATTAGAGACCAGGACACGACAGCCTGAAGCGAGCAAGCAAATACACTTGAAGTTTTGCTCCAGAAGATAGTGCTCAAATAGATGGGTCTCAGTCACAAACACCCTACAGTAGAACCCTTCTCTGTTACCAACTTCCATAGCAAACATATTGAGCATACTGCCTATGCTTGGCAGTGGAAACCGATGGGTGGGCCATTCTCATTATGAAGTGTTACAATAGGGGACGACCATCCCATTACCTGCTGTGCCCAATGTGCTTGATCCTGCCCTCCACCCTCATGTCTTCCACCCCCCTGCTAGGATTCTCTTACCTCAGCTGGTGGTGTCCGGCCCCACGTGTAACCCTCGGTAGAAGCTAGGCAGGAGGAGGCTGACAGTCAAGGATAGCTCTGCGCCCTGCAAGAGCAGGGTCTGCTGCCCCCTCATGCTGGGGCGAGGAAAGAGGGGGGCTCGACCTGGAGTGGAGATTCAACTTTACTCCACAAACCACTACACACACATCACACCCTTCAACCAAGAGCCGGGCAGGGCATGAAGCAAGAGATTAAGGAGGGGCAGATCCCAGCAGACAAAAAGGGGAGGATCCAATCATCATGGAATCCACCACCCACCCATGCACTGTATCACCTGTATCAAATCCAGAACTGACTCTCAGGGACAGGAAATGGTCACCGGAATACCATGGGCATAATAAAATGTCTTTCATTCCCCTGCAGGCGTTGGGATCCCTCGAATACTCGGCATGGTACAGATAGCTGTTCCAACACCATCAAGAACAGCAAAGGGGAGAAGGGGAGCCCTGTTTCATCCCACGTCTAATGTCAAAAAGGACAAGGAGAATCCTACGCAGGACACTGAGGCCATGGGGGGTATAAAAAGCCAGCAGACCTTATCAATTAAAGCCTGCCACAAGACCAAGGTCTCCATCACCCTGAACAGGTAAGGCAATTCCACTTGATTGAACCCTTTTCTGTATCAAGGGAGATGAGGAGCTTCTCGTCCTCATCCTGCTGAGCCTGCCAGAGGAGGCTTGAGAGTATCCATAAATTATTTGTGGAGGAGGGGCCCAGCACATACTCTACCTGAGTAGGATTTATGACCTGTGGCACATATGCCTTAAGTCTATTGGCAAGGACCTTGGCGAGAATCTTCATGTAAGCATTTGTAAGTGAGATCATGTGATAATTTACACATATGAGTGGATCCCTTCCAGGTTTGGGTATCAGCGAAATCTTCACCCAAGTGAATTTCAGTAGAGGTGCACTGGTGTCAGGGATTTCCTTGAAGAGGCTGCCCAAAAAGGGCACCAACAGGTGTTTAGTCATTGAATCATATTCAATGGGGAGACCATCGTCCCCTGGAGCCTTCAGGTCGCCAGGTCATCTATCGCCTGGCCTACTTCAGCGTTAGCGATATTCCCCCCAATACCACGGCCTGGTCTCTCATGAGTGATGGCAATGTGAGTCTGTCCATGAACGTGCACTCTTAGTGCAATGTATTAAGGGCGGTCAAGGAGTATATTTGTTCATAAAAAGCAGTGAATTCCCTAAGTATGTCAGTTGGATCAGTCAGCAAAGTGTTGTGTGTATCCCTGATAGCTGGAAATCTGGGTGTGATTGTACTTGTTTAATTTGTCTTGCCAACAGTGACCTTTTCCCCCCCTTTCATAGTGCCGTTGTTTCAGGTGAAAGGGAGTGGACTCTGCCTGTGTCGTATACTGGGAGTTCAAATCAAATTTGGCTTTGAGCAGCTCATTAGTAGGGCTGGGGATGGGGCCAGGTTATACTTTGTGGTCAGCTGTTGCATGAGAGCCATCAACCAGTGCGTGTCTGACTCACAATGCCTCTAAGAAATCACAGAGTCCCTCATCAGGTTTCCCCTGTTGCAGGCCTTTCCAGTTTCCCACTACATTTGTGTGGAAGAGGCAGAGGTAACGTTATCCTCCAGATTCAAGTACTCAGAGTCTGCGCTGATCATCATGGGCCTTGTAATGGGATGCATTCATGTGCCAGCGAGCCGGTGGGGGTCGCAGTAGCTTGAAGTCTAAATCAAGCAAGACATGGTCATGATCTGATGTGCCATTCTGCTCAATGGAGGCTCCCACCAGATTCCAGGATAGTGCCGCTGTTAGTAGGAAGAAATCAATGCACAAGCGATGCCATGGATGCAGAAAGTGACTGTATAATTCCTATTCCTAGGTTGAGTCAGGTGCCAGGGTGCTATTAATACATGGTCACTGATGATGTCAGATAAAATGTACCTATGTCTGAGTTGTCTGGTGGTATGATTCCCTGACTTGTCGCGGTGAAGGTCCAGAGGCAGGTTCCAATCTCCCACCATCACTAGCCTGATCGAACCAAAGGAGAGGAGCAGATTGGTTAGGGTAGCAAAAACCTCAGTCTTGTCCTCTATGCCAACAAACAGCTGTTCCCCCAGATCCTGAGTTTTGCAAAAATATTTCTGCCCATGGTGTCCCTCAATGTGTGAAGTGTATGGGAATCCAGAGATTTATGTAGGAGAATGGCCAACCCATTTTTCATGTGGTCTTGTGTTTTGGCAAATTGGTTAGGGGCACTACAGGATTTGCCAACATATATCACCGTACACTCCCAATCCCACTTCAGCTTATAATGTTCAATGTGTCTCTTGAGCCAGTTCCCCGTCAGGGTGGTGAGACTTCAGGTAAGACAGCACTTTCTTTCTTTTAATGAAGTGCGTCAGCCCTCTGACATTACAAAAAAGGCTCTGCAGGGGCTTGGTGGAACCAGAAGGAGCAGTGGCCATCTATGTGGTGGTTGATGGAGGTCACAAGTAAACTGCAGGGAAAAAATTAAATAGAAAGGAGGCGGGGAGGAGAGGGATGTGGGGCAGCATATGACAAAGGGAAAGGGTATATAGGGGGCTGTCTCCAAACTGTCTCAAAGGAAAAGGGTACTGTAAGATCAATGAGATCACAACTCAGAGACTAGTGGGAGAGACCTGCATCCCTTCTATGCTATCCAGATAATGGGAGCAGTAAATTCTGTTCTGTAGTTCTGGGGTGAGGCAAGGGTGTCTGCCAGCATCAGCAGACCCTGACCCCCAACACATCTGGGATGGTGACTTAAACAGAAAACAAACAGGTGTCTTGCAGGGAACCCTACTGATAGAGTGTGGAGGGCAGCAGCAATACAGGAGCTAGCTAGTACAAACAGCTAACGTACAGAACATGGCGAGAGACCCAACATATGTACAATCATAAGGCAGAAGAAAAGATAGAAAAAAAAAGAAATGCAGTACATTACATAAGTGAACCAGAACCCAGAGTAAGAGTGCAGGAGTCTTGTAGCTATTCCACAGGGCAAGGAGCTAGAACCCTCTGGAGTTCGTCGGACACAGCACAGGAAGAAGTGCCCTGACTGCTCTGGCAGCACCAGCTGCAACAGACAGTTAAAAGAGTGAAACCAAATGATAACAGTGTCCTTCAGGGAAAAAGCAGTTTCTCTATGCCCAAATTGCTGCATCCAGCCCTAGGCCATAAGCGGTGAGCGTAATTTGTCCTTGTGCCCCGCAAGTCCCTTGGGCATCTGCTTCCTCCCTTCTGATGACAGGTGTTGCTTTACCCTCTCCAGTCTCCGACATTCATCCAGATCCTCAGGCGGTTGATCCCCTCTCACAATGTTGGTGGGCAGTGCTGACTCCTCCGGGGCCTTTCCTGTATGCATGCATTCGCATCCAGCAGATCCAAGAATTTCTTCAACTCCTCCAGATTATCGCACTCCTGGGTTCTACCACCTACCATAATCAGCATCATCGCCGGTTCCAGGAGATCTTAGCAGATCCCATATTTCTACAAACAGGGTCTCAATACCAAAAACCTCCTCCTCGTATGGTTAGTTTCGTGGGAGAAATCATCTGAGATGAAGATCTTGTGGTTCTCACAGGTGTAGGAGGCATGTTTCCGTGCTACAGAAATGATCTGCTGTGCCCGTTGATGCCACAGGACGTAAGCCAGAATAGGCCTGGGCCACTGTGAGAGAAAGGAGTCACAGGATGTGACCCAGACCACTCTTTTTCCAAATGTAGTATGACGGTTAGGTTGAGGAGTTTCGGTAAGAAAGTGCAGCGGAACATCAACATTTTCACCCCTTCCATTTTCTCTGGCACACCAAGGATGCATATATTTTCCTGCCTGCTTCTATCCTCTGGATCAATCACCTTCCGCTTCAATGTCCAGATCTTGGGACACCAGTCCAGTAGTGTTTCCACATCTGTCAGACGGGTTTCTGCCGCATCCAATCGGTGAAGGAAAGAAGCAATGTCAGTGCGATGATATCAACGGTTACTCAATACCGACCCGCACAGCTCTACGGAAGGACTTGCCATCTCAATGTCTAGGTCACAAGATACTCTTCAGTGGACTGAATTCAGTCCTGTATTCAGCCTGCACTCCATCAATGTCAGACTGAACTTGTGAATTGAACCTGGTTTACTGCCAGATAACAGCGGTAGGCACTTTTTGCTTCTTAGCACTTGATTTCAACAAATCCTTTAAAATTGCATATCTCTGGTTCTAATAATTGGATTTTTGTTGTTTTGGTGTCAAATAATGTATTACATTGTACTCTGTCTAAATTAGTGTGGGATTTTTATTGTGTTGTGTTTTTATTTCATCATTCTATTGCGGTTGAAGTGTTGGTAACCAAATTTCCTACATTTCCTCTTTGTATGTGTGCTGCATTTGGCAGCCCCATTCAAAAGAGGAATATGCCTTTAAAGATTGTTTTTGAGAAGGAAGGCACAGTTTTCTTCATAAAAACAATCCTGCTTGTAATGCAGGCACCCTTGCACCATAGCACAAGGGTGCCTGCATTGACATAATGCAGATAAAAATGTGACAGCAGAGGGAGAGAGTAGAAATGTGTCATATCTTTATAGATATGGCACATGTCTGCTCTCTCCCTTTTACGCAGCGCAGCAAGTTGTCTTGCTGCATTGCATGAAACAATAGTAAATCTGCCACTTATTTTTGTACAGTCAAGCACATTTGGTTTCCCAAATTGGTTTAAAGAACATGTAGCAAATCCACATTTTCTACATGCTCACCCAAGATTTTTGGCCTTTTCCTGGACACAAATATTGATGGCTTTAGGGTTCTGTGCACTTTACCACTGCCAAACAGTAATACCATGCCTGCTCTTCCCTTCTAAAGATGTGCTGTGTATTGAAGCATCCTATTTGGCCTATTTAATTTCCATTTAAGCCCATTCTAAAAGTGCCTAACGTACCCTATAGCATAGGAATTGAAATGTCACACATGGGAGGCACTGTTTACACCAACCACATATGTGACCAAGCTATATTTATACTGTGCTCTGCCTAAACTGCATTTCAAATGCACTTCAGTGAAACATGGCAGGTAAAATTCCTATTGTTATATATACATAATGTCACTCCCTAAAGTGTGCCTTATATGCCAACCAGGCAGGTTGCTAATATATAAAATTAGGACAGACTCTATACTGGGGGTTAGTGTGTCGTCACAGTAATGTAAAACTCAAAATCTTTTTTACTGTGTAGACCAGGCTAGATTATTCCCCAACAGGCCTAGATAGGATTAAAAAAAATATTTTCTACCTCTGCCTAGAAAAGGGCTAAAAAAAAGCTTCATTGCTATTTTCTACTTAGTTTTTAAAATGTGACGTAATTGTGAATTCAGATTTTGGATTACTTGATCAGGTAAGAACATTTGTAAAAATGTACTTCAGGCTACCTGAGCCCAAACTGGCTTAAAACTAGTTCTGCCATTTATCACACCTCCAAACCTGGAATACACATCCTTGGCTAGAAGAGATAACAACCCTAGCTAACAGAACATTGACCTGCCTGTGAGTTCATGAAAACCCATTGGGTGCTAACTGCAAATCATTTAGCAGAGATTAGCTATCTGGGAGGGGACAGGAACAGTTCTCAGAAGAAAGAGCAACTTCAAAACGACCTCTTTTGACTTAAGATGCCAAGGATGGCTTCTTCTGTTCAACCCCAGGAGCCTCCTAGACAGTATGGTCGACCTAGAGTAGAAACAAAAAAGAGTTGTTCCACCTATCACATTTCCAGAGCTGGGTGGGACAGTTAATCTCTCTGCCACAGAGAACAATAGCTTGAGTCTGAGCCCAGAAAAGGATGAACAAATGGCAGCTTTAGTGCTACCTCTTTTGACTTGCAACTGCATAAAAAGGTTTCTTCTATTGAATCATCAGGACCTGCCTAGACAGCTCGACTCCAGCCACATTAGGAGGAAAAATCAGTTTTGACTCTGTCAGGTAGCGGAGTGGATAAGAAGCTGAGGACAGGTCTTCCTGGTAGGACTTGTTTCCTGCCATTTTGAAATAGAGATTCCAGGATAATGTTACAATACAGCTAAGATCAATTACTTCAAAGGGAGATGGGGGACTGCAACAAAAGTGTTAGGATTGGTTGGTAGATATTCCACAATCCCTAGCTAGTGCATAGAATAAATCTGGAACCTTGATCAGCACCCCCTTAGAACATCGCTGTACTTGGAAAAACTCCAGCTGAAGAATAAGTCCATGCTGGAAGAAGAATCCTGGCTTCTGACTCTTGTTGGATGAAGAGGACTCACACAAGGACTGAAAGACTGAAGGAATCCTGAATCCTGTTGTCATCCAGGGACTGGAACTGCTCTCCAAGGGTCAGGTGGTTGACTTCCTGTTTACCTGTTGCAGGCAAAAAAAATCATCCGGACTGCAAGAAGCCCAGCTGACTACAGAGGGCACATGGAAGAAGACAGACCTAGTGACCAGAAGCCAGCCATGAGAAGCTAAGGGCCTTCAAGACTTATAAGACAAAGCTTTCACTGCTGTTGAACAGTAAAGGCCCTATTTAGTGTTTGGAGGACAGCCCAACCTCCACCATGGTGGCAGAGTAAATTACTCCATTAACCTGTCATAGTTGCCATCCACCAAAAGTTTGAAATGTCTGCTGACCCAGTGGACACTTCAATTATTGATAGGAAATGCCGCCACTGCTGTTCCTCTCAGTGTATTGTACGTTTGAAGAATGGCTGTGCATCAAACTTACATTTTTTTTATTTTGAAAAAGAAAATCCCAGAGCAGGAGTTTCTTTTTGGAAAAAAAAACAATACCTGAGTCACTCTTGGAGTTTCCTCCTATGATGACGGGGTCATTGAGCACTCTTCAGTGCCCCTTACCGCGAGGCTTTTGCTGGTGGTACCAGGCATTGAAAAATGGCAGTATGTCCACACATCGAAAATATGTGGGTGGACATACAGCCAAAACTCCAAAAGCAGCAGAGTGGGAGTAGTCGCAGCTGTCGTCAAACTATAGTCGATACAAACTTACATTTGACGGGCTGACCATTATGTTGGTGGGGAGGGTACTCCATTGCCATTACAATGGTGTTCCTTCTGTACCAACAGATAAGTCTGGAGGTAAAATCATTGTCTGCGACAACCCACTTAGTGTATCTGACTTCCATTCCATCAAGGTCTACTTTAAATGGCACCTATGGCCTGGTCCATGTGAACTGCTGCTTTTCCATAGCGCATGACTTTCTCGGCACTAAAAGCCTTCAAACTTGAAAAAACATTTCTATGGTTCTCCTCAATCTATTTTGACGATTGTGGTGTCATTTTACTCATAAGAAATTTCTCTATTTTTATGAATTAGTTCAGGATCTTTATTATAGTGTATTCTGTACTTTAAAATTGGTGGTACTGGATGAACTTAATATGGACTTGCATTTAGCACTGGGGATTGCCTGCTGCTTGTGCCACTGTTATCAGGGGTTGAGCAGAGATTTTCTCAGAACTGTTGGGCCTATTAGGATGGCGGGCGGACCTGGGTCCGCCCGCCATCCTCGCAGTGTTGGGACCGGCCCTCAACATGTGGAGGTCCCGCACCACGAATTAGGATTCCTCCGTTTGACATTGCAGCGGGTGCTGCAGCAGCACCCGCCGAGATGTCAATATCGCATGGCTGGCATTTCCCTGCACCACGTGGCAGGCACAACGCAGTGCCTGCCACTTGGTGCAGGGAACTGTATCCCCCCAGTGCACCCACCCATCCTGCCACCCCCCCTGGGGGCCCACAAAGCCAATCCCCGCCAGCCCTTCCATAGCGGCATTGCCACCATGGAAGAGCCTGTTTCAAACCCACATCATAATATGGCTGGCGGTGCCTGCTAGGTACCGCCACTATATTTCTGGCCCAGCACCGTTCCGATTGTCGACCAGCCGAAAAGTGGCAGACGGACATTGAGTCTGCCGCGATACCCCCTGCCATCATAATACGGCAGGGGGGGTATTTCACGTTACGATAGAGTAACGGTCAGTGGCGATCGTTACGCCATCGTAATGAGCCCCTCTGTTTTGACCTAACCATAACCTACCCACAACCTAAAAATAGTGGGTTTATTGAATTAGTGGTAGTGACCCCTTATCAAGAGAAAAATTAAGTGAGTTAACGTGTGAAGTGAGTTCTTTTTAACTTAATATAGTGTCGTTTACATCAAGGGCTATATTTATCAAATACTAATGCAGCACAGCACAGCAAGTCAGATTGCTCCACTGTATTGCGTTATAAGGAAAGGGCAGGAATGCACTGTATTTAACACACTCCTTCCTTTTCCCAGCACTGGCACACAATGTGCTGCCTAGTACCAACACAGGCACCCTGGCTCCACAGTACCAGGTTGCCTGAGTTATAAGCAAGGAAGGGAGGGGCACAAAAACACAAAAAACAATCCTGCACAAAAACAATCCTCTGAGGCATATTTCTCTTTCTATCTGTGCTACAGAACGCAGCACACATAGAAAGAGGAAGTAACTAGGAGAAATAAAGACATATCTACTCGTTATGCCTCCCTTGGGAAGGCGTATCATTTTGGCGCATTCCCAGGTCGACCAGTGATGTTAAATCTGAGAATGTGTCAAAATCCATGGGTGTTGTGTGGGGACACTCATGCAACGCCCATGGAATGCCTCCCTGGGGCAGAGTAACGCAATGCAGCAATTTGTGGTGCATTGTGTACTCCGAATTTATCAAGCCACTCAGGGCTACACAGGGGGTCTTGCATGGCTTGATAAATTGCATTTTAATGGTTGTGTCACTGTTGCACCATGCAACGTGGTGCAAAAGTGACACAACCCTTAATAAATTTGGCACCAAACTTTTAAAAATGCACCTTTATAATCCTTATTGAATAACCAGAGGAAATGCATACATACATTTAAAAAGAACATTTGAAAAACATTCTTGTGTCCGCTGCTCCTTTACCTTTTTATTACAAGATTAATTGTGCATGTGGGCTATAAAAATGAAAGCTTTCTCCAGATTTCTGAGTCACAGTCACACTTAAGACATGGTCATATTTTCCTCATCCGTAGCTCTCATGATGCATACAGTTTAGATTACTTGCATTAATTCCCATCATACCAAGGCCCAGATTTACTAACAATTTACGAAATGCTGCACAGCAAGAGAAGTTGCTGTGCTTCATTGCCTGAAATGGAGGGAGCAACTTCGCCATATTTAAAAAGATATGGCACTGTTCTTCTCTCTCCTAGCATTGGTGCACTGGTGGCTGTATAGTGCCAATACAGGCACCAATAGCTCATGTTGCAAGGATGCCTGCATTGGGGTCAGAATAGTTTTTGTGCAGGAAGCGATGCCTGTTGCACAAAACTATTCTTAGAGGCTAACTTATCTTTGTGACAATGAGTAATAAATATATTTCTCCCTGTTACACCAGCCTCAAGTGGTTAACCATTTCTGATTTTAGTAAACATAGATTTGCATCAGAATTTATGGGTGGATGCATGGGAACGCCCATGCTCCACCCATGAAATTACTCATCGACGCAAGGTAATGCAAGGCAGTGCAATGCGCTGCCATACGTTAATTTTTTTTATAGAGCCTCTCAAATCATCCTTTGCATAGCTTAGTCAACACCAAAATAGATGTTGTACCAGACTGCATCAGCAAGATGATGCAACCGATGCAAAACCTTAATAAATCTTGGCCTGAGTGCTTTCCTCATCACCTGCTGTATCAAATGAAAAAACTTGACTTCCTGACAGACTCTTCTTAAGCTCTTGCCCTCCTGCTGCAGACTATTATCGCTTTCATTCTTCTTCTACTAGTGAGAAATAAACCTACTCATTTTTTTGTCCTCATTACACTGTCAGATTCTCATAGTGATGTTCCCTCTATTGAAGAATCTCAGTCACTGAGACTCTTGCCACAAGCTTGCTGGCTCCACCAGCATTAGCATCCACAGCTTCTTCAGAGTAATCATTGAACAAGGCAGATATTATTGCCCTTCAACATAGCTCTTCCTGCTCCTCTCATAGCTGTCTGAGTCACACACAATATCCATAATTGGTATATTTCAAAAGTTCCTTAATAGAAAGGGGTCTGCTGACTTTCACAACTTGCATATCTCGCTCCTCACCAACAAAAGTGGAGACAAAATAAGCCTTACCTTGGTATCATTTGTAGCAATATTCAGTGTGGGATCACTACCATAAAAAACCCACCAGCTGAAGGCTTTCCTTGATTTGATGGCCTGATATTTCACTGAGGATCTTACTCACACTGCACATTCAGGTGACAATGTGGGACAGACCATATATATATGTATTCTGTTTGCAGATGTGCTCCACATTTCGGACAAGCAATTTTGCCAGTTTACTTGGAGTCCAATAGTCCCTGTTAATGGTAAAAAGGTGGTTTCTCTTGAGTGGTGCAGATTTTACCACAGCATAGAACGTATTCAGAAACACTTGCCACAATAGCCGTATATTGCTCTCAATTAGGTCCTCCTTCCAGATCAAGCATGGTTCAGGGTGATGTTTATCTTCAGCCTCAAGAAGATCCCAGTACCAGAGTGGCACTTCATTTGAAGGTTCAACTATTCTCTAAATGGTCCGCCCATTTTCCTTTAGTATCCTCAGCCCATTCCTGTGATGCTCACCAACTGGAAATACTGAAATCATGAAAATGTACTCCCAGTAAGTGCTGTCATTTCAGCCCATCCAACTAATCTTACCCTATCTCTCAGATCTGTCCACTAATTTAAGCCTGTAAGCTTCAAGGGCTCACTCAGTGCATCATTCAAGCATTCTGGCATCCCAGGTGAATCTCAAATTAGGGCTGAGGCAGCATAGTAGGGGATATTGAGAATTCTCCTAAGCGTATCCTAAGCGTATCCATGTCTTTACTGCGGAAATAAGGACCTTCAACCTGACTCTCTTAAAGTACTTGGGATCCCCAATTTTATACAAAAAGTGACTATACCCTATAATCTCCAGCATTGCTGCATATAGTCTGCCCATAAACAAACTGTCTGGCTCATTAGCAAGCAGCTAAATGTTTTTAAACTGAAAAGCGTGGCAATAAATCTGGTCTGCTAACAGTCCAACCATCAGCTTTTTACTGAGCTTTATCATGAAAGTCTTATGCCTTAGTTGACCACAGGAAGCTACGTACTCTACCCTGAAGCTTGCTGATGTATTCTCTTGGAAAAATGAGAGGGTATTCTGTTAAATAAAAAGGAGATTTTAGGAAGAATCATCATTTTGACCAGTTTACTCTCCCATAAATTGTAAACGGCAGATTGCTCCATCTCCACAAGAGCTTCTCTATTTCACGGCTCGCTTTCTTCAAATTCACCGGGGTAATATCTTCTAATTTATGGGCTATTTGTAACCCCAGATACCTCAACTGATACTTGGCATTCGGCACACCACTCTTCATTCCCCACAAAATTACCTCAGTTTTGTCCTCATTTATGTGGCATCCCAAAATCTTACCAAACTTCCCAGTGTATTAAGCGACTCTAGATATTGTATAAGTCGGATTGCTGGTATATGGCAGGATGTCATCTGCATATAATGCCAGTTTAACCTTGAAACCGGGAACACTAAATGGAATGATAGTGGTGTATAACCTGGTCTGCTGAGTGAAAGGCTCTATATATAGGTTAAACAAGAGCAGTGAAAGAAGGCGTGCTTACCTTGTACCCCTTGTTATAGGGAATTATCTGTCAGTTAATCATTTACCAAAACTCTTGCAACTGGTACATCATATAAACTCTGTAGTGTTCTAATCACTTCATGATTAAATTCAAACCTTTTAAGAGCTTCCCAAAGGTAAACCCAGTTGACCCTGTCAAAAGACTGCGGCGTCAAAGGCAGCAATCATCAATGGGGTATTCTGGGTGTCCGCTAGATCTATGGTGCTAATAAGGAGATGGGTCAGCTCATTTACCTCTCTGGTCTGGAAGTACAATCATTCTAATTCTATCTGCCATTCTTCTAGCCAATATTCTTGTAAAGATCTTGTAATCTGTGTTTAATAAAGCTATAGGCCTGTAGGATTTTGGTACGGTCTTTGGCTGGCATCAAGTCCAGCACAATGGTGACCTCTGACCAAGAGGGTGGGCCTTCTCTCTCGCAAGATAAATTGTGTTAAACAGTGCCATCAGCAGTTTGTACTAAAGCGTCTATCACTACCTTATAGTATTCGGCCGGGAACCCCTTGAGCTCAGATGCCTTACCGCCCTTTAATTTTATGACCTGTCTTCGTATCTCCTCTTCGATGATCTCCAAGTTGAGAACTTTAACCTCTGCTGTAGTTAACATTGGAAGATCTCTATCAGTCAGCCAATTTATAATGCTCTCTTTATCTGGATGTGCATCTCCTCTATATATTTCAAAACCTCCTTTTCGATCTCTTTGTTGGTATCAAGAACCTTCCCTGTGTCTGAATCTACTATCATGCTTATAAAGTCCCAGGTTCTATCTGTCTAATTCTTCCATGCTAAAAGGGAGTTACAAGGTTCTCCATAAGCAAAATGCCTCATCTTGCTCATTCTCCATCTATGTTGAATTTTCCTTGCCAGCCTGCCTTCATATTCTGCTTGTACTTCCTCTAATTCTCGAAGAAGCATAGCCTGCTTAGAGGGATTGTTTGTCGGGACTCTTTGTAGCTCTGTCACCTTCCTTGTAATTTTAGTTCGAAGCATCTCCTCTTGCTCCCATTTTTCCCTGTTGCACCTTGCTGTTAAATTACTTATGATCCCACTCAGAAAAGCCTTATGTGTATGCTAAATTATAGGCTGACTAGCTGTTCCCATAGTTAGCACAAAGAATCCAGGCGTCTCATCTAACATTTATAATCCTAAACTCTCTTCTTTAAGCAATACCCAATTTAATGTTCATCTCCTCAAACGCAGCCTTCCCGGAAGGTGCAGCGTTAAACATACAGTGGAGTCGTTGGATAGTAAAGCTGTAAGATTGGCAACAGACTCAACATAATGATTTATAGCTTGGTCTAAAAGGAAATAGTCTATTCTAGAGTGATTACCATATTTTTAGCTATAAAAAGTACAATCTTTAGAAATCCCAGCCTCCTTGCACCAGATATCTACTAAATTCTGTTTTACTCAATGTATCACTTAATTTACTGAACATTTTGGGGGAATTCGTATATTTAGCTCTTGAGGTTCTATCGAGCTCCAGATTTAAGACAATATTAAAATCCCCTCAAACTAAAATAGGTGTGGGAGCTTCCAACAAATGCTGTTGTAGAATCTCCAGAGATTTTGGGTCATCACAATTGAGACCACAATATACTGCACAGGATAGTTAGGTACCGCCAATCAGCAATGTTGACACTAGCCATCTCGTATTATCATATGTAACATACTTGACAGGCTTGATCCCTGGCATCAATGGCCACCCCTCATATACTCCTCCACTGCTCAGAACACACCATTTTCTGCACCCAACTAAGCTTACTAAAACAAGACCTACAGTCTGGCCTCTCTCCAAATTGGGTTTCTTGCATCATAATTATATGAGCCCCACTATCCTTTAGATGTTCTGCAACTAGTCCTTGGTTTCTCTTAGACCTCATCCCATTCACATTCCAAGTTATTATTTTGGCCTCAAAGTTCTTGGTGTCAGACTTTCCCCTATCCTCCCATACTTCCACCTAAATAAGACCTTACATTGAGTTATATCCAAAATTGCAGCTCTGGGCTCTCTAGGCACGCAACATGTTGACCTCACCCTGTTAACCTCTATCTTGGTACATTGCAACCTCACAAGAGCACCACAGTTTTGACTTAGCCCTGTTACCCTTTCACTATAAGACTTCTTCAAAGGATAACAGAGACTATTTTAGATATCCCTCACTTTATACTTATCACTTTCTCACAGAGCCCTCCTTCATGCATTGACCTTAACGGTATTACCAGATCAAAAGATCTCCAACAAAGGTCCCCCAGGCCCGTCAGGCATTCCAGCGCCGGCCAGACGAGGAGCGCCCAATGATGAAGCATGACACCCTAATATGTGTGTGAGGGCACCAAGATCTGAGATTCAGGTCTCCTCACGACAGAAGTAATAGCTATGTGGCCCCACCCTGTGCGATACCTGTTCAACGAGTAACTACTCCTACCATGATTACTATTGACTAATGGCCGTCTCTGCTAACTGATTATGATTGTTAGACTGCCCCATTATTCTGAAGAAAGAATTGAGTGACGGAGTTGGCTTAACGGTTGTTACCCCAACTTTTCTACAAGCTAAGCTACGATTTGTCTTTCTTGAATTGGGGGTCAATTCTTCACTGGCCCCTCTTCACTGCCTTTGATGTACCTTCAAAGAGACTTCTTATAGTTCTTTTACAGTCTCATCATTTTAGAACTGAAGCATTTTGAATATTATACACAGCGAATCCAAATTTGTTGCTTTTTATTTAATCTTATACAACTAATAGCCATTAGCCATTAACAAAGTCAATAGTGCTGACTTGATGTAGGTTTAATATCACTTGTTCTAGTATATATCCAGATTCTGAATGCAATGGCAGATGCAGCAAAATACCAGTCAGGCGACACACTATGCTAACCACATATTTTTAGCTTAAGTGTTTTTAAGCCACAACCTTAATTATACCAGCCACGCCCCTTTAGGCGAACCCGACCCAGTTTTTTCATCCCACTTAAAGCTCTGCCCGGAATACACCCACTCTGTTCCATCTAATGTGGGATATTCATGGGTATCCTTTCCATAGCTCTTTTTGTCAGAATTTCAAGCCAGAACCCATGTAACAACCCTGGCACCATCGATGGAAGGTGCCAGGGCAGACACTACCTCGTTATTGTTTCTTTCATGACCCTCCCTCACTCCCCCCCTCCCCCCCCAAACTCCCAACAGGAAACTAGCCTGAAGGCCTGGTGAATCCGTGGCTGATATGTATCTTGATTTAATATTCGCTTCACGCAACCTGACATGACAAAAATCACAAGATGAACTTGGAATTGATTCTTAAAAGAAATTGTAAAGCTGCACCTTCACATTTTAACCTTGCCTGGGTGGAAGTTTCCAACCTTCAGGAATTTACATAATCTCCCAAAGGTGTGCCTGGAAACATGAGACACAGATTTCCAGCCATGCTCCTGGAGTACTTTTGTGAGCTCCATTTTCTCATAAGCAAAAATTGTATATTTGCTCATCCGAGAATCAGCGGTGCAAGTTTAAATGCCCTTACTAATATATCTTTTTCATTTCTTTATTTTCTCCTTGGGGAAATATTTATTGTGAAGAAACTACTTCTCCTACCCCCAAAATAATTTTGATGGTGTTCCAAACGCCTTGACATGCTAGAAAGGGGTTCATTTCTCCCATAGTGGGAAAATATCTGACACATTAAACGGTGAAAAAGAGACAAAAGAAGTTTGTGAAAACCCACAAATGTTTAGATTTGTGGAGGCGTACACTTGCTCACAGCATTTCATCTTTGGAACTCTTCTTTTCCGTCCACAGCCAGATAGAAAGAGTAGCTTTACTCAAAACAAATATCTTCAAGTGAGTAAATCCTCTTACAGGTGAAAAATAAACTCAAGTCAAAAAGTGATTTTAATTTGCACCTGTTAAGAAAGACTGTTTATGGGTGTAATCCACATTTAGACAAGCAAATGACTTTGTGAATAGGCCTGTTATATTTTGCCAACTTTTGTAAAAGCAAACAATTTAACTAAAATGTGTTGCTCACGCGATCTCAATATATTATAACTTCAGCAAGCTCAACATTAGTACCAAAATAAATGTGATAATTTGTTCAAGGTGTTCCTGTGTGGAACGTCTAATGATAAATGGACTTTGCAACAAAAAGTCATGGCAGGTTGCGTTTACTGAATGTCCTTGCTATTTCACCCTTTCAGGGCTCAAATCTGAGAACAGTGAGCAGACTTTGATTCCAGAAACTGAAAATGAGCAGTGTATTCTGAGACTCTGTGGCGGCTTTTTGAAGGCCGATGAAGGGAACTGTTTCAAATGACGCCTTGGCATGTATTTTTATCCTACTTTAAGTGTGTCCTGAAAAAGCAGGGCAGGATGTAGAAAATATACTCTCCATGGGAAGGTGGTGTATGACTGGACCTTGAACTGTGTCTTTTCATTTTTCAAAATATGTAACATTTCATTTCAGGTGTAGTCGTTTTAATGCAGAGATTCGCCCAAATTGGCGTGTTCCTCGGTAGTGAGGGGCCCCTGAGGAACTTGAAAATAATAAAGTGCTCCATCAGTCTGGCTTTAGCAGGCAGGTCATCGGAAATGCAGACTTTGGAAAGCCACATAGTTCTTCCAACAGTAAAGTTTTGCAAGTTTCCTTAAATAAAATGGTATGATTTAAAATCACTCAAATTAAACATGCCTTTAACACTTCTGTGAAAATCAGTGTTTCTTTGGACGCCATTGACTGTGGACATTGAACTTGAAAACTCTCCTTGCATACAGGTAGACAAATGGGTTCATTGGAGCAACAAACATTGGGCTTAAACAGCTTTTGCCTACCCCCACCGTCAGTCCTCGTGAGCTGGACTGACAGGTTAAAGTTCAGCCTCTCCACAAGTATTCCTTCCGCCCTCTTAAGTCAATTAACGCTCAATGAGGTCTCCTCTATGCTGCCATTCCTTTCTGTGATTCCTGCAGCACCTCTCTTAGCCGGATCCGTCTCCTTGCGAGGTAGCCATATGCAAGAGAGAACAGGATAGAAGAAAATCAAAACAAGCATTGGCAAAGGCAATAGAGCTCTAGTTTTGTCAATTCTTTAGCCATGAAAAAGCAACAAAAAACCCAATCAAAAACTTTATGGCACGGTCAGTGCTGGCCTTGTCATAGAAAATTGTCTGTTTTTTCAGCTGTAGCTCTCACGGATGCAGACATTTTGGTTTTGTCAATGCTTTCTAAAGAATAATTTTTGCGAAGGACATTTAGATCCCACACCATCGTTGCGGGGTTCGCGCCCAGTATGGGATAAATTCATCCCTTTCATTAGCTGCTTTTAGCTTTCAGCACTGCCTTCCCCTCCATTTGTTTCCTTTTTCCAGATATTTAACAAATTGAGTTCTGTTTCTGTTCATAAAATGAGTCACACATTCTTCTTGAAAATGAAACGCTGACCTGCCCTTGAGATTAGTCCTTGGCAGACCTTGTTGAAGACAATAGAAACTGTATGAAATGCTCCTGTGACATTTTAATGCGCTCAGGTACTTACCTGTAAAATTACAGCTGTGCAAGGCTGTGTGGCAGCTGGCAGAGCAGGTTCGGGCCGTTTCCAAGCCAAAACACACTGATGGCTGCTCTGGGAATCCAGATGAACTGCTGAAGATGCTTCCTAAACAACAGGCTTTAAGGAGCTAAATTGTCCTCTGCTCCCGGGCTCAATGAAATTCAGAGACCTGGGTGGTCTGTACTTTATTAGGTATCCCACACATGAAGGAGTAGTTGTGACCTATGCTGCTTGGCCACTGTAGGTGTTTTCTATGCAGTACTGGCTTTGAGGAGCTGAAGCGACCTGAGCACTCTATGTAGTGCATGCATTTAGGAAATGCATTGCCAGTGCTCTTGAGCATTAAATAAGTCAATGGCTACAGATCATGGTCCAGCTGAAATAAAAAGCACTGGATCTCTGAGCCAACTTGCATGGTTGTCTGGATACTATCCAGTAATTGATATATCCCAGCTTCCAAAACCTTAACACCGGCAAGCCAGAGCTTTTAATTCTCTGTAACAAAACTTTGCTGGAGCAACTGTTTATGGCCTTCATCCATGGGTGACCTACCACTCCCTGCGGCAAAGGTCTAATCATTGAGTGATTTTGCATGAGATTCTGTCCTTCGACCATTATATTTGCTCCGTTGTTAACCCTTGTTTTCGGTTACAGAAGACACATAGGAAAATTCTACCATTCCTTCCCAGTCATTCCTGCACTAGAGTAGTATACTTTTGTATCTTAGCTTGGCTGCAAAAAATTTAGTCCCTGAATTTAGGCTTGCTGGCAGCCGATACTCCTATGCTTCAGAATATCAAAAAATATGAAATGGTCTGAAAACAAACAAAGCATATGACCATGTGACAGCTGTAAGGCATAGGATTCACTGGCTCTGCTTGGACCAAAGAATCAAGTTAAGACCCTCTGCCATACTTACAAAATATACTGCAAAAATACCCCACCTTACTCTGATAACCATCTAAATCACTGCCATCCACAAGGATCATGGAGATCTTCAGGTCACTCTCTTCATCACATTCCAAGGGTGAATAGATCTTGCAGTTGGGGGTGGTCATTAGTTCTTCAGGAACCTAAACTTTGGAATGAATTTCAAATATCCTCATAACAAATCAAAAATGATCTGGTGTTTCAGAAACCAATCAAACCACTCCTATTTAAATAACTGAGGCATTGGCCAGTTCCCCTGTCTCAGTAATGCTTGCTTTTGCACAAGCGTTTTAGGTTGTATTAGTGCCAGAAGAATTGTTTTTGAAGTTTGGACTTTATTGGATATGTTGAGTGAAGTGTGTAAGGTTTGAACAAGATGAAGAAAGCATGGCGGGACTAGTGCCCCTGCGCATAAGCACGGTGTGTTTTGGAGAGAGTGTGAATAGACACCACAGTGCGCGCAATTAATTATCAACGTTTGAGTAACAAAAATTCACACGTAGAGCAGCGGAGTGTCACCGTGATGTTAAAACATCAAGGCAATATTGTGCAGCTGGACATAGCACTTTTGGTGTAGCAGCTAGTTGTGGAGAAAGTTTTTCGTTAGGTACTTGAGACACATTTTTATGAGTTAACATAGAAATGACAGGCATATTTGTGGGGGTGTAAGATACAGTAAGTACTTTTGTTGGGACCACTGATAAACAACAGATGTTAATTGTTTCCAAAGTCAATGGTACACATTTTGTTCACTGTGGAAGGGTGAAAGGGTGAGTGGTTCAACCAGGATTTGAACCAGTGACTGTAACATTAAACATAGATCCCTGGAGTGAGCACATTAGCCCACCTATCTACCATAACCAGCTGTTGTGGTGTGTGTGTTTTAACCTTCAGTTTCATCATGTTTTTATATAACAAGTATACTATAACTTGAGTTTTATGTTGCATTTGCTGTGGTTGATGTTGGCCCTTGTGATGTTGCCCCTTTCAAGCACTAAAAATCGAAAATTTCCACAAACACCATGATACCTTGTTTTAAAGTCTCAGGAGGAAAGACTGAGAAGCCCATCCTGGGATTCCAACCCATGCTTGGCAGGTTACACATAGATCGCTGCAATAGGCACAAATCGAGCATAGAAATCCAACAGTATACACACACATTTCATCTGCGCAAATCAGAGCAATAGAATTTGATGCCAGAATTCACCATATTATGTCTTGTGTTATGAATCTCTTCAGAGCACTATGTACATAAAAGAAACGTCTCTTAACATTTTTGCTCAAATTTCACATTTTTGTTTACTTTGAAAGACAAAATTGTTCTGTCAATAACGTGCTGTCAAAACTCATTCTGATCACCATCTCTTTGAGTCATAACTAGTGAACTAATTTTTGCTTCAAAATAGTGGTGAGCACTTCTAGTAAAATCATTGTACCTTCTGACATACAACACATAGCACATCAAACATAAAAATAAATGTGAGACACATACATTATTTAGAGAAATGTTTTGCTTCATGGATCCGCCAGTGGTCAAGGTGAGCTTATGGTCACACTCTGCGGGATAAATACATTGTGCCCATCAAGTCAGAATGCAATCATTTGCCTTAATCTGTACACAAGAAACATTCATTGTGTCATATTCGTCTGTGCCATACTCACTACATCAAAGCATCCCCTTGGCCATTCACCTAAGGTCAGAAGCGCAGTGGAGGGTTATTTAGCAGCAAACTGAGTCGCTCCCTGGTAACTTGTTAATCACCCATTCTACAAACAAATTGAATTTGAATTACAAAATATCTTAAAATGCTGTTTTTGCAGAGACAAAAACATTTTTAGCCTCTGAAACAGGACCCTGTTTATAGTGAGTATCATGTGCATATTTTTAGGTCTCGCTGAGCCCAGCGCATGCGCTGGCTTGGAGAGACATTTTGTAGATGAGTTTTCAAAGTGCTGCTGGCTGGCCTAGCGCTTGCCTTCACGCGAGCGTGCACGCGCCAGCAGCACTTTGAAAACTCGTGCTTTAGCGCGTCATCGCGATCACTTTCACTTTCAGAGCGATCCCGATGACTTTCGCTTTCACGGCCGCGCTGCATTACTTTTACTTCCGCGCGGCCAATGCTTGTTTTCTTTTTGTGGCGGTTGTTGTCTGATCTGAGCAGATCCAGAACGACCAAGATTTAGCTGTACTCGTTTATTACTTGTTTTATATATTTTGCTCTGCCTGCTCTTTATCTTCAGCTCTGAACGGGTCCTTTTGAATGAGACAGGCACTGATTCACCAAACAACTTGACCACATATGTTTACGGCGTTCAAAAAAAGATTTCTCTCACTGAAAATTGGCAGACAGCACTAAGCCCCGTCCTACTATTGAAAATTTCCTACACATCTGTTAAAAGCAGGACAAAAGGGATTTCGGTTGTTAGTAATGCTGGCTGCGTTTTGATGATTTGCATGAAATTTGGTGACATATTCAACTGTAATCGCGTTTCGTCCATCTTAAGCTTTGTGCAAAAATATCAAAGATGGGCAAAGTAAACTATGACAGCCAGATGTCTTTGACTAATAGTTCTGGCAATGTTTAATGAATCTATGCGAAATGCAAAATACTAGACCGCGGCTTATACAATGGTTGACAGACTCCATTCAGATTTGTCAAATGGCTGCAAAATTGTTACCAAATAAGACCATTTATACCTTTTAACTTTGCAAAAAGTCAGGGCCTGTATTCATTGGGTGCTGTGCTCAATCACAGACTGCACGAAGCTGGCATGCGGCCCGGCTTCAAGACCAGTCCGTGTTTTACCCATGCCAGCTTTGTGCACTCTGTGATTGAGCACAGCACCCCCTGAATGCAGCGCCCGACTCTTAGCAAAGTTAAAAGGTACAAGTTGTCTTATTTGGTAACCATTTTGCAGCCATTTGACAAATCTGAATGCAGTCTGTCCACCATCATATAACCGGCATTGAGAGCTGGTTTGGGTGGGGTGGATGGTCGGCTTCGGGCCTCATTTTAGGCCATTCTCTGTGCCTAAATGTAACTGTGTTGCACAGCTGATTTGGGTAGGATGGGGGAAGTTTGCTGCACATTGCATTTGCTGTAGATAATGGTGCACCGCTGTGGAGGCATTTCTTTTTACATTTTCACTCGGTCCTTCATGATTAAGATGCTTTGTACCTCCATTCCCTCAAGGCAAACGCAGAAAACATGTTCACTATCGTTATTTGCCATTGAGTCTTAGAAGCCCTGAGACCTTTGATTTCCACCTGATAAAACGTACTTGCATGTATTTTATTGTAATTGCATTTATATAGCGCTTACTACCCCTGACGAGGCGTCGAAGCGCGTTTTCAGTTCGTGGGGTAATCCTATGCAACACTTTTTATTTCCCCTTGGATCAGTTTGAAGCATGCATACCTGAATACATACTCAATACCTGAACAATGATTTTACAGGAGAAAACTATTCACCTTTGGTACTTTTTCCATGTTTTGGGCATGTTTTAAGTTATTTTTATTACACACTTTTAAAAAGTTGTGAACAAAACCCTACGTTTTTAGGACAAATGCAGTAAACTAGCTAAAAACAGTTTTCTCTTCGGAGTTACTGTGATTGTGTGCATGCATTCTCAGATAATAAATACACACACAAAAAATAAATGTTTAGGGGAAAAATAGAAACGACTTTCAGCTCCGTAACTAACATTAACAAGCAGTGATTTCTTTCCGCCCGCAATGTTTTTTCATTGCTTTATGCTGTTGATTTCTTTGCTATTGATGCCTGATGCAATAACCCCGAAAGTTACACTTGGAAATGAGGCAATGTTTAGGAGACATATGACCGGATTTGTAAACCGGAATTAACAGCCAGACTAGTCCATAATAATTTTTCTTACAATGTGGTCAAAGTTCAGGTCTGATGCAACTGCTGGGTGGTTCCACTTAACTGTAAACTATTACACTTCTCCTCCCTGAGTATTCCGAGAAATCGATAACAAGCCTCTGCTGAAAGTAGTAGCCATAAAAATAAACCCCGTGCCCATACTTTCGGCCATATCAAAGTAAGCATGCCAAATCCTGCCTAGGCCGGGCCGCATTCCTCCCTTACGTGCTCTGGCGGCAGCCCGGCATAGCTCGCGCGCCTCCCTTCTTCGCACGAGTCTGTGCGGCGCCTTCTCCGGCTTCCTGCGCTTGCAGGTTTGTACAGCGCCAACTCGGCATCGGAGCGCTGTGCATGAGCACCAGTTGCATCACACAAGCACACGTTCATATGTTTTTGATGCAGGGGGAGTAGTGACTTGACTACTTACGTCTATGCCAATAGGTCTCGCCTTTGGGACCTTATAAGTGTTTAGCCATGCAACAGTTGATGTTGTTGCACCAAGGATATTGTGCTGCATAACTAAATACTTATAAGGTCCCAAAAGCGAGACCTATTGGCTATGCCAATGCTTGTTTTTTTTTGGAAGTCGTCAGAAACCGAACTGAAAATGACCAGTGATTCTAAACTCTGATCATAATTTAAACTAATGTAAAACAGCCTCACACCTAATCGAGTAATACATGTATGGTTAATAAGAAGTGGAAGTATTATTATACAGCATATGGTTTCTTTGCATGTGGCATGTATTTTCATAAAGTTGAACATTTTTCATTATACACATTGAATTCTAATTTGTAATGGCAGGAGAGCAGGAACAATTTGGTTATTGTTGACACTTATTATTGAAACTTCAAACTGTCTCCCTTTCTCTTAATGTTAAGAAGTAACATTCTGAAATGTCACTCATGTTAATCCCTTTGAAACACTGCACTTACTGGTCTCTTTTACTGTCCTACATTTATGTCACTGGTTATGTACTGTTAAGCGAAGTTTTTTTCTTGCTGCCATAAAACCTTTCTGTCCCATGAACAAGGGAAGTATTCCCTAAATGCGTTGGGCGTCTTGGCTTCAGCTCAATAGAATTCACCTACAACATCAACATGGGCTTCTGTGTTTTTCGTCTTCCTTGAGTTGGGAACGCGACGTGCTTGGAATATGTCACAGGTTTTATCCACACCCGTCCCACGAGCCTCCACACCACAGGCCAGAGGCAAGTGTGGAAAATGTTGTTTATCATATATATATATATATATATATTATCTACTGGCGGTCGCCAGTAGATAGTTATAGTTAGGACCGTGTTTCCATAGGAGATCCGCAACATTCTATTTGGAATAACTTTGGCGCCGATTGACGAATCCTCGCGAAATTTTCAAAATAGGTGGGGCGCTCTGCTCCACTCCTTCCCTGAAAGTCTCGGGGGGATTCGTAAAGCGGGGGCTGAGAAAAAGGGGGGGTCCCAAAACACGTTTTCCCCTTGCATTTTTCCATAGGACCTTTAGTCCAAGCTACAGCCCGAACGGCTGAACAGAATTACTTGAAATTTGGCAGAGAGGTAGTCCCCAGGTCAGGGATGTGCCTTTTGCAGGTCTGGTGTAAATCTGTTCAGTATTTCCTGAGAAAATAGCATTTAAATCAATATATATATCTATAAGCGCGCACCGTGCGCGTACGGTAAAACTTACCGTACGCGCACGCTGCCGTGCGCGAGCGCGATTCTGATTGGTTGTTAGATCTTAGTAAACATTCGAATCGGTCGAAACCAGGAAGTGTCGGCCGCCATTTTGTCTCTCGCAGTCTGAGGGGGTGAAAAACAAAGGTGGAGAACGTGAAAAGGGGGCATGGTGGACAGTTCCTGACCCCGTAGCCTTTGTAAGGGGGTCCCAGAAGGACCCCCAAGGGCAAAAATTTCCTTTAATTTTTTGTGAAAAATCGCGGAGTACGAGTAGCGTGCGCATACGGTAGAAACTGAAAAATTCCATGAACTGCGGTGCGGTGTTAAAAACTATTGAAATTCCCCCGTTATAGTTAGTGCAAGCAACTATAACTCACGCGACCGCAATCCTCTGCTGATGACGTCAGATATTACATCACTGATGACATATGTGTCTTTCTGAAAAATAAATATTTGCAATATATGTATAGCTAAAGATTAATGGAAGAAGACATGGGTAAATAAGTGTCTAAATACAGTGATGTAATATCTGATGTCATCAGCAGAGGATTGAGGTCACGTGAGTTATAGTTGCCTGCACTAACTATAACGGGGGAATTTCAATGGTTTTTCACGAGTGAAATGTCCAGCTAACTATAACATGTGTGAAACCTATGGTTTTTTAAGTAAATTTGCAAGGTTTTTTAAATGCTAATTCCTAACTATAACGTGTGTGAAACCTATGGTTTTTTCAGTGAATATATATATATATATATATATATATATGCCAGGGGATGGTTTTGTTTCCTTATGTATAGAATGGTATTTTACCCATTCCATAATGGCCGCCGTGCTTGTATTCTACACAGTGCTAACTGTCCTATGTTTATTTCTCATTTGGATCGTGTTAAACTTTATCAGTGTGCGATACTGACAGCACCTCACACGTGAACAAGGCTTCTGCCGAAACGCGTCGTGTGCATTAAACTTGTTATTGGGACGATTGTGTATGCCTTTCTTTCCTGAGAGCGTATTTACGATACTTTCGTACACTTTGGATATATATATATATATATATATATATATATATATATATATATATATATATATATATATATATATATATATATATATATATATATTCACTGAAAAAACCATAGGTTTCAGGGGCGTTATAGTTAGCTGGACTTTTCACTCGTACAAAACCATTGAAATTCCCCCGTTATAGTTAGTTCAGCTAACTATAACTCGTGCGCCCGCAATGCACTGCTGATGACGTCACATATTACATCACTCATGACATGGTCAGTGACATCACTCATGACATCACTGATGACATCTCAAATTACATCACTGATGACATCATCCAGTGAATGTGTGTTTTTCTGAAAATTACATATGTTTTATATATGTATATCTCAAGGTCGATGGAAGAATAAATGGGTATATAAGTATCTAAATGGATGATTTGTTTTTGAAAAATTGATTGTATAACTGACTGATTAAGTGTATCTTAGTGAATACATGGCTTAGTGAGTAATGTTTAAATGTGTAAATATCTGTATCAGTCTCTCACTTTGTTTATAAGTGGCTGCATGGGTTGGTGAGTAGCTACATGAGTGTCTATGGTGGAGCGGGTAAGATATTTTCCTTTTATGTACCTAATCCATTTATGTATGTTTGTATTAAAATGACTAATGATTAATCATAATAATTAACAGTGTGTTGTATGGAAAACTAATCAACCTTATTAACCGAGAGAATACACGTGGGATTGCTTTGCATGGCTAAAATAACATGTAAACTAAGTTTGTATGCATATTAATAGGATAAACGTTGCTTATGTGATGTTATCGTGAATTATGCTTAAATAAACGAGTACTAATGGCTTTGAACGTTGCATATGGCTACATAAATGCACACACATATGGGTATTAGCAAGGGAAATAACACTGTTTAACCATTTCAATGTATTAATGACGTTTTTGTGTTTCTTTGCTTAAGTTGACCATTTGGGCCTGCTATAAAATGGCCGCTGACTGAATCAGACATTTACGAAGTAATATCAATGAAGGGAAAGGAGAAATGCACCTGCGCAAACTTCAGCAGCTGCGACCTGCCGTTGAACTGTCATGGCTGTGCCCATCAATGCTGCTCTGGGCGAAAGGCCAACCCTTCAACAGAAATTGTTGCAACCTGAACTATGGATTGCTAATGTTCCCATACATTCGTTTTGGAACTTTTAATATGTGGGAACGACATCGAATGTTTCCTGATGCGAATGTATTTTGATTGTCCAATGAGGATCTCTGAAAATATTACTTGCAACATTTGGAATGTAATTTTTAGTATAAATAATAGTAGACTAGAGAGGTATGAGCGCGACTTCTTGAACGTCATTGCCAGTATCCTGATGTTATGCTGATGAAGAGGACGATGACCCTACATGATAGAACAGAACTTTGACGATTTGACTGAGGACCAGATTCTGACTTAGAAAACGACAAATAGCCAGAATAGGTAAATATGACAAAAGATGACATTTATTAACTAGGATTTAACCTGCATTTGATTTAGATAAAGAAATATTAATTGAATTCATGTGTCGGGTTGTTCATTCATTGAAATGTATTATTGGTTAATTTCAGAGAATTAAGAAGTCATTAAGCTAATCCCAACTAAATGATTCATTGACCTATTGACCTATATATATATATATATGTTTCTAGATGGGAAGTGAAGCGAAGGTTTGATAGAATAGGGAGAGTGATAAAGTTCCCATCAAGGAAAGCAGTGTAGTTCGGAATCGATGTTTTCTCCCCCTTCCTGGACAGGTGCGGATAGATTGATTAGAATGAATGTTGGTGTTATGGGCCCCACCAGCGTGTGATGTGTGTGTTTGTGTGTGTGACTGCGAAATCACTCTGTCCGTGGTAGTAGGGGGAAATTGAGGAACCCGAACTGCACCATCTATATAGGTTATTAGTTGGTTTTTTGAGTATCAGTATGAGTGTCTGAGTGTCGGTATGGTTCGGTGGGGGTATTACGTAGTGCATAGGTGCATGAATGAGTGACTCACTGTTTGTATGTGTTGAAGACAGCATGTGTGCAGGACTGTATGGGTGGATGAGTGTGTGCATGGGTGTGTTAGTGAGTGATAGACTGTCTCAATAGTGTCTTTATGAGTAACTATATATGTTTTAAACTAGTATATTTGACTATTGGTGTATATAAGTGAGTACATGTGAGAGTGAGAGATTGAAAGAGTTCCTGTATGAATAAGTATGTGTTTCTATAAGTCATTGTTTAAAAGACTAAGTATGTGTAAGTTTCTGTAGAAGTAAGTGTGGTAGTGTGTGTATAACTGTATATGCAAGTAAATGGATGTTTTATTCTTTATTAGCATGAGTGACTATGTGTGTGAGTAACTCTATGGAGTGGCATTGTATAACAGGATGTATAGGTGTGTGAGTGAGTACATATAATGAGTGAGTACATGTATGAGTGACTGTATAGGGGGAACAACCTTTACAACGCAACTTTTACAACGCACTACCGTTACAACGAAATTGTTACAACGTGAGTGCATTGACAACGCAGGACATTACAACGCAAGTCTTTACATCGACTTGCACTAGATGGCGTGCTAACATTAAAAATAGTGTAGTTTACTATCCCAACACCTTCCCTACTGTTACGTGGACTGGAGTTGGAATAGTAAATTACACTTTTTTAATGTTAGCCTGCCATCTAGTGCAAGTCGATGTAAAGACTTGCGTTGTAATGTCCTGCGTTGTCAATGCACTCGCGTTGTAAAACTTTCGTTGTAACAGCATGCGTTGTAACAGCATGCGTTGTAACGTCATACATCCCTGTATAGGACTGTTGGTGAATGAGTGGATGTGTATGTGGATCTTAGAATTACTGAATAGGTTGTTGTAACTGGTATTGGTATGTCGATTGTTTTGAACATTGTAGTTTCTATTTTTGAATGTGTGTATCAAAGGTTATATTAGGGGAAGAGGAGGTCTGCCACTCTATCACAAGGATGATGTCATCAGTGATGTCATTAGTGATGTCATTTGAGATGTCATCAGTGATGTCATGAGTGATGTCACTGACCATGTCATGAGTGATGTAATATGTGACATCATCAGCAGTGCATTGCGGGCGCGCGAGTTATAGTTAGCTGAACTAACTATAACGGGGGAATTTCAATGGTTTTGTACAAGTGAAAAGTCCAGCTAACTATAACGCCCCTGAAATCTATGGTTTTTTCAGTGAATTTCTAAGGTTTTTTAAATGCTAATTCCAAACTATAACGTGCCTGAAACCTATGGTTTTTTCTGTGAATTTCAAAGGTTTTTTAAATGCTAATTTCTAACTATGCCTACAGAGATAGGACATATGAAGAAAGAAGAAAAAACGCACAGAAAGAAAAAAAAGAAATGCAGAAAGAAGCAACAGAAGTCCTCAAAGACGAAGAAAAGTGCAGGAAGAAGGATAACGTGCAGAAAGAACAAGCAGAAGAGCAGAAAGAAGCCTTGTTGCAAAATCATCCTGTACCCTCAACTTTTTCAGACGGATACTGGTGGTAACTGAGTCTGACTAACAAGTCCTAGAGCCAGTGCTATGTTAAAAGACACTCAGAATACAGTGAAAACACCTACATACACTAGGGAACACTATGCGTTGGGGTCCCCCTGTGATCAGCATGACCTCCTCTGTAAGCCCCTAGTATATAATAGGGCAGTGGATTAAAACTACCTCTTAAAACGTGCCACAGGGCGTGTTTGCACACGTCACCTCAGGCCCGTCCCCTCACTTCCCCACTGTGTAAACACGCCCTGTGGCCGTTTTAAGTTGGGAGATTAAGTCCCCTTGAATACTGAGGGTCCCTAGGGTCCAACTAGACCACTAGGTACCTCCAGTATGCGCCACAGAGCTGCGTTGCAGAGAGGTGTAAAAAGTGGCACGGCCTGGACCACCTCTCTGCAACGCAGCTCAGTGGCGCTTACTGGAAGCAGCTGGTGGGTTAGTTAGCCCCCAGGGGCCCTCAGGATTGAAGGGGAATTATTTCCCCAACTTAAAATGCGCCACAGGGCTTGTTTGCACACGTTAACTCAGGCCCCGTCCCCTCCCTTCACCACTGTGTAAACACGCCCTGTGGCCGTTTTTAATTGGGAGATTAAGTTAATTTGAATCCTGAGGGTCCCTAGGGTCCAACTAGCCCACTAGGTACCTCCAGTATGCGCCACAGAGCTGCGTTGCACAGAGGTATAAAAAGTGGCACGGCCTGAACCACCTCTCTGCAACGCAGCTCAGTGGCGCTTACTGGAAGCACCTGGTGGGCTAGTTAGCCCCTAGGGGCCCTCAGGATTGAAGGGGAATTATTTCCCCAACTTACAACACGCCACAGGGCGTGTTTGCACACGTCACCTCAGACCCCGTCCCCTCCCTTCACCACTGTGTAAACGCGCCCTGTGGCCGTTCTATGTTGAGAGATTAAGTCCCCTTGAATCCTAAGGGTCCCTAGGGTCAAACTAGCCCACTAGGTACCTCCAGTAAGCGCCACAGAGCTGCGTTGCATAGAGGTGTAAAAAGGGGCGTGGCCTCAGAACACCTGTCTGCAACGCAGCTCCCTGGCGCACACTGGAGATACCTGTTGGGCTAGTTGGCCCTCAGGGACCCTCAGTATTGAAGGGGAATTAATTCCCCAACTTACAACTGGCCAGGGGGCGCGTTTGCAGAGTGCTGCAAGGAGGGGTCGTGGCCTTCAGCGCGATGCCGGTCTTTTATTTATTTTATTTTTTTAAGAAGGAGGGCTGTGTGGCCCCCCTTCTTTTTCTAATTTACTGGCCCTGGGGACCCCATCCCCCGGGGCCTGCACCCTAATTTTTTTTGTTGCAAAAAATTAATTTGGCCCTCCCAAGGCCTTAATCGGCCCCGGGGACCCCAACCCCCGGGTCATGGCCTTTTTGTTATTTAAATTCTTTAGGAGGGGGCTGCGTTGCCCCCCTCCTCAGGCCACTTATGGCTCCGGGGACCCCATCCCCCGGGGCCGGCCTTTGTTTATTATTAGTTTAAAAATATATATATTTATAGAAACACCTAGGACATGCTGGACAAACTATCACCATGACGATTTGCGTGATATTCATTAAAAGGCGACTATGCATAGAATGAATCCACATGGAATGTATTTACACGGCTAGTGAAGCTCTGACGTGTCTGACGCCCTACTGTGCCTAATCCCGGCGCCCCCGTCGGTGGGTACTCTCCAAGTAGACACCCTTGTCGTTTATTTATACAAACATGGGTAGCTATTGATGGGCACATTTAATATAGACACACACCAAGCCATTCAAAGTCGATTCGACAAAAATTCGACCAAACTATGCAAGAAACCCCCCTCACGGTTAATAAAAATCACATCCACCGCCGGATGTGTAATACTTTTTTTTTTACTCTCTGGAAAAGAGACGAACCTCACTTGAGAGTCACAGCATGCTCCTGGCTGAGCCCAATGCTGTGTTACACCCACCATGCCCGCCGATTGCCTCACACCTCTGTGTTGTATTCCACCAGCTAGTGCGTATGCTATGACACTCTCTAGCCCATGTGCACTGTAACACCACCCCGTGAATATGTCATGTCACACTTGCCTTCGCACAGGTTATATTGCCCCATCTAACGTGCCATCCTCGATGTGTATGTTGTAACGCACAGCGCTATGTCATACATATTACAATCTGGGATCCATATCTTTGTCACAGTGCATATGCAACGTTACACTCCCCAGCACATATTTTATATTACAACTTTAGAGACTAGTTATGTTACACAACACTGCCCTGTGCATATTACACTCCAAGGCGCATATCGCATAGCACGCGCTAGTGCCTGTGCTATCTCGTGCTCTCCAATGAATCTGTCACTGCGCACAATGTATTGCATATTATATTTCACGCCCCGGTTCATCTTATATCACAGTTTTTGGTGCATAGTTTATACCATATACTACATCTAGTTTTCATTTTCAATCGTGCTCTCAGGACTATGTTCTATATAACACTGCGTCCACCTACCCTTTTCACGGGCATTACATTTTGCGATGGGGGTGGAGGGTCAGGGGGTGTTTCTGCCAAGTGAGCCTAGAGTCACAAACGTCCTCTTCTTCCTGAATAAAAGTGAGATTATGCTGCATACTTGTTCATATTTTAAGTAGTTCGCACAGACACACATTTTAAAAACAATAAAGTTCCTAATACCCACCTTCTCTGAACAGTTAGCTTGCTGACCCATCCCCCTCCTCCCTATCCTCTGTTGTCTGAATCCATGGACTAGCCTCCTCCCTCCTGCCATGCATGGTCTGATGTGCTGCCACTGCCCTCCATTAAGCATGATGTACCAGTCCACTCCTCCTGCCCTCCATTGCCCAATTCTATGGCCCATCATTGACCTCCTGCTTAGCCTCTGTGCTTAGCTTGCTGCCCCTATTCTCCTTCCCCCTGCCCTCCGATGTCTTTGTGCATGCCCCTGCTCCATCCTTTTTGCCCACTATGTTCCATGGACCTGCCACTCCTATCTACTCTGAATGTTCTGTTGAGCTGCCACTCCCCTCCCACCTGCCTAGCATTGTCAGATGACTGTAACCTGTCCCTGCCACCTCCACCCTGCCTGTCCACATGCAATGCCCCTATCCCCTTCCTCCTGTCCTCCATGGTCCATTTGACTGCCACACCCTTCTGCCTCCCTGATCTATTGTGCTGCAACTGCTCCTCCTGCCTGCCCCGCGCGGTCTGTTGTGAGGCCCCTTCCCCTGAACTCTCTTGTCTGTGCCCAGGTCCTGACCCTCCCTTCTATCCTCCATGGTCCTTTGTGCATGCCCCTGCACCCTCCCTCTTGCCCATCATAGCCATTGTGCTGTCACTAACCCTCCCGCGTGCCATGCATGGTCTTCTGTGCTGCCATGGCCCTCCCACCTTCCCTGTGTGGTCAGCTAGCTGCCCCTGACCCCCTCCCACCTTCCCTCCATGGTCTGTCTGTGTGTATGCCACCATAGTCTCATTGTTGTTCTCCATGGTGTGTCTTGTTTCTAGTGCCCATCCTGCCTGACCTCCATGGTCATCTTGCTGCTCCTGCCCTGCCACCTTGTCCCCAGCCAACTGTTTCCATGTGCAGACCCCCTATTCCCTCCCTCCTGGCTTGTCTGTTCCATTGTAATGCCCCTGCTCCGTCCCTCCTGCCCTTTATGGTCTGTTATGCTGCAGCTTTCTCTCCTGTCTGTCCATTATGGTCAGCTAGCTACCATTGCCTCTTTCCCATCTGTTCTATGTTGTCCATGTGCATGGTCCTGTCCCCTCCCTATTGCTTTATATGGATTGTTGTGCTGCACTCCCGTCCCGCATGCACGGTGTGGTGTATTGTGCTGCTGCAAACCCTGATGCCTGCCCTGTAGGGTCAGTTTGGTGCACCTCCACATGTCCCTCCTGTCCTCTGTTATCCGAGTCTATGTCCCTACCCCAATTCCTCCTGCCTACCATGATTCAATGTACCATACTTGCGAACATTTTGAACTTGGTAAGAGGGAGATTTTGAAAAAAAAACTGGGGTTTTGATTTTCCCCTTTGAGTTACATTGAAAAAGAGGAGATTGTAGACAGGAGACAGATCAAATAAAGCCCATTTGAGCTTAAAAACATTGGACGTTTCCTGGCTGAAACGGGTCTGTTTGCATGTATGGTTGTACTACCACTGCCTCTTCCTTCTGCCCACAAAGGTCTATTATATTGCCACAGCCTCTCTTGCCAGTCCTGTATTGTTGGTTTGTTGCCCCTGCCCCCCTTTCCACTGCCCTCCATAGTCTGTTGTGCTGCCACTGCCCTTCCTGCCTACCCAGTGTGATCAAATTGTTGCCTCTGCACTCTCCTACCTGCCTTCAATTTTCAGAGTCCGTGCCCCTGGCCTCTGCCTCTCAACAGTATCCCAATGAACAACTAGATTGCTAACATTCTATATTTATTACAAAAGTGTGGAACGCCTGACGTCATCTTGATGTAATCAAAACTGTAATACCTAGAGTATTTCCTTTAGAAATTACACATATGAGAGTGTCTTATTTGCATCAAAATTATGGTTAGTGCTCTAAAAAACTAAAATGAGGACATATTTTCTGAGTTTTTAAATAGCGACAAAGAACTTTTAAATTATTTGTAATCTTTATGTTTTTTTAACCAGTGGACCACTTGATTAAATGTTGCACCTTGGCGAGAGGATGTGGTGTTACTTCCAGAGCTGCAGACTTTGCAACTGGGAAACCAGGTTGGAGTTCCTGCTTCAGCTCAACATTCTGTGATTGTGGTCAAATCACTTAATCTCCCCATGTCTACAACCAAAATGAATTTGATCTTGTGTGATGTAACCAATGCTCATGTAAAGCATTCCAATACCTGACAAGTCTGCACTATATAAAACTGCAAATACACAAAAAATAAGTGTTTTGCACACTTCTGTCATTGGGCTACATGTGGGCTACATCTGGGTGATATTTGTGCTGCATTTAGGCTCTTTTGTGTCTGGTGGCCATATTGGGAGATGTATTTGTTATGAAGTTTCCTAATTTCCTCATTTACTGCATTCTCCTCAGCGGGAATACTTTCAGGTTTTTATTTTGGTTCCATCAAGAAGGCATTCAGATGTGTCACACATTTGACATAAATTCTGAATGTTAGCACTCTAGTTGCTCATTAGATCACTGTAGTAAAACTACTGCTCACCAGGGAAGTCTGCTGCTGGTATTCAAAGTGCATGTTTCAGTCTGCATGTCAGAATTTGTTTATGAAATAGAAGAGGATTTGAGAAGTCAAAATGTGCCCTAATTTTTCTTTCTGCAGAACTAATCATAATTTCTATGGCAAAATGAACCCCCTCATTTTGTTCCTTTGTAAATTAAATGTTTTAAGTGTTACCACTTTATTCCAATCAAGATGGCTTCAGGTGTGCCATACTTTTGTCATAAGTAAGACTGTTAGCGCTCTAGTTGTTCGTTAGAACACTCTGGGACATTCTGTCATTGGGCTATACTTAGGCTACATCTGGGTGGTATTTGGGCTACATTTGGGCTCTTTTGTCTCTGGTGGCCATCTTGGGAGATTTATTTGTTATGAAGTTTCCTAATTTCCTCATTTACTGCAGTCTCCTCAGTAGGAAATACTTTCAGTTTTTTACTTGGTTCCATCAAGAAGGCATTCAGATGTGTCACACATTTGCCATAAATTCTGAATGTTAGCACTCTAGTTACTCATTAGATCACTGTAGTAAAGCTACTGCTCACCTGGGAAGTCTGCTGCTGGTATTCAAAGTGCATGTTTCAGTCTGCATGTCAGAAAATTTTTATGACATAGAAGAGGATTTGAGAAGTCAAAATGTGCCCTAATTTTTCTTTCTGCAGCACTAATCATAATTTCTATGGCAAAATGAATCACCTCATTGTGTACCTTTGTAAATTAAATGTTAACTGTTACCATTTTATTCCATTCTAGATGGCTTCAGGTGTGCCATACTTTTGTCATAAGTAAGACTGTTAGCGCTCTAGTTGTTCGTTAGAACACTCTGGGACATTCTGTCATTGGGCTATACTTGGGCTACATCTGGGTGATATTTGGGCTACATTTGGGCTCTTTTGTCTCTGGTGGCCGTTTTGGGAGACTTATTTGTTATGATGTTTCCTAATTTCCTCATTAACTACAGTCTCCTCAGTAGGAAATACTTTCAGTTTTTTACTTTGATTCCATCAAGAAGGCATTCAGATGTGTCACAAATTTGCCATAAATTCAGAATGTTAGCACTCTAGTTGCTTATTAGATCACTGTAGTAAAGCTACTGCTCACCAGGGAAGTCGGCTACTGGTATTGAAAGTGCATGTTTCAGTCTGCATGTCAGAATTTTTTAATGAAATAGAAGAGGATTTGAGAAGTCACTCAAAATGTGCCCTCATTTTTCTTTCTGCAGCACTAATCATACTTTCTATGGCAAAATGAACCCCCTCATGTTGTTCCTTTTTAAATTAAATGTTTTAAGAATTACCACTTTATTCCAACCAAGATGGCTTCAGGTGTGCCATACGTTTGTCATAGGTAGGACTGTTAGCGCTCTAGTTGTTCTTTAGAACACTCTGGGAAGCTGCAGTAGAACACAAAGGAATCAACTGACAGTATCTGCCCTTGTTGGATGTACATGTTTTACTGAGAATGTCAGACTTCATTCTCACATGACTGAGAAAGATAATGTGAATTTACAGAAAATATGCTCTCAGTTAGCTTATAGATCACCTTCCAAACCTCTGTGGGAAAAGCATGAGAAAATAGTTTCCTCTCAAACATGATTCATGATATCACAGCAGAAGGCTTTTTCACATGGTAAAATCACCTTAGAACACACCAAAATTCCTAAAATTATAAATCAACAAATGATTTATAATGTAACTAAAGTCTTAAAACCTTCTATTAACTGCAATGCTTTTTAATGAGGTGCCCGAACGGCTGAACAGAATTACTTGAAATTTGACAGAGAGGTAGTCCTCAGGTCAGAGAAGTGCCTTTATATGGAGTCAATCTGTTCAGTATTTCCAGAGAATATTGCATTTAAAAGCACAAACATATCTATAGCCGCGCACCGTGCGCGCAACTTGCGCGCACCCTAACGTGCGCGAGCGTAATTCTGATTGGTTGTTATGTGTCAGTCAACGTTCGAATCGGTCGAAATCAGGAAGTGTCGGCCGCCATTTTGTTTGTTTTCAGTGCGAGAGTGGAAAAGGAAGGTGGCGAACGTGAAAAGGAGGCAGGGTAGAGAGTTCCTGACCCCCTAGCCTTTGTCAGGGGGTCCCTGAAGGACCCCGAAGGCAGAAAAAAACATTTTTTTTTTTTTTTAACCCCTTCCATGCTGCGCAGATTCCGCCGCTGTGCTGGCGGAATCTTGCGCGGGCGGGGTCATGACGGAATGGTTCCGTCATGAGCACAGCTCAACCGTGGGTCATGACGGAACCATTCCGTCATGAGCATGGAAGGGGTTAAGAAACGCGGGGGTGCGCGCACCGTGCGCGCACGGTGAAAAACCATAAAAAATAATTAAAACATTTTTTAATACGTAGTTTATTGAAAAATAAATATATAAACAAAAAAAAATACATACATAACTTAGCATTTAAAAAACCATACAAATTCACTGAAAAAACCATAGGTTTCACACACATTATAGTTAGGAATTAGCATTTAAAAAACCTTGCAAATTCACTTAAAAAACCAAAGGTTTCACACATGTTATAGTTAGGTGGATATTTCACTCGTAAAAAACCAATGAAATTTCCCCGTTATAGTTACTTCAGATAACTATAACTCGCGCAACCGTCACTCTATCACAAGGATGATGTCATCAGTGATGTCAAGAGTGATGCCACTGACCATGTAATGAGTGATGTAATATGTGACGTCATGAGCAGAGGATTGCGGGCGCGAGTTATAGTTATCTGAAGTAACTATAACGGGGGAATTTCATTGGTTTTTTACGAGTGAAATATCCACCTAACTATAACATGTGTGAAACCTATGGTTTTTTAAGTGAATATATATATATATATATATATATATTCCAACATACCAGGTAGCACCAAAGGAGGGAGTCCACAGGAGGCTTGTAAGGTCAATCTTTTATTTCTCGACACCCTGCCAGCTAGCACCTCGTCAGGATACAGGCATCGTAAATCTTTAGCCAGACGCGTTTCAGGAGTTGTACTCCTTTCTTCAGTGGCAGTGCAGAAGGGATGAAAGTCACGTAGATTGCGCACTCTTTTAAATCAACTACCTGCCTCAGTGGGCGTGGCTGTCAGCACAGCCTCATGGTTGCTGTAGTCCGCTATTCAAGTGTTCCCAGGTGGGTGCGCTTTCATTCCTCCGAAATTCACGCTAAAATAATACCCATGTGGGTTGGTGCACTGTTCTGCGATGGTGTCAGCCCCGCTTTGTAGGAGTCGATGTGACCGTAATGTGAGCTGCAGCCCTGAACTACAGCTGAACATCGCTTCCTCCCGAAAATTTCAGCTCCAGATTGGAGCCAGAACAGACCCGCTGTTTGCAGCAGTGGGCCTCACTCCGCGGCTGTGCAAAGCCGTAATATTCCAACATACCAGGTAGCACCAAAGGAGGGAGTCCACAGGAGGCTTGTAAGGTCAATCTTTTATTTCTCGACACCCTGCCAGCTAGCACCTCGTCAGGATACAGGCATCGTAAATCTTTAGCCAGACGCGTTTCAGGAGTTGTACTCCTTTCTTCAGTGGCAGTGCAGAAGGGATGAAAGTCACGTAGATTGCGCACTCTTTTAAATCAACTACCTGCCTCAGTGGGCGTGGCTGTCAGCACAGCCTCATGGTTGCTGTAGTCCGCTATTCAAGTGTTCCCAGGTGGGTGCGCTTTCATTCCTCCGAAATTCACGCTAAAATAATACCCATGTGGGTTGGTGCACTGTTCTGCGATGGTGTCAGCCCCGCTTTGTAGGAGTCGATGTGACCGTAATGTGAGCTGCAGCCCTGAACTACAGCTGAACATCGCTTCCTCCCGAAAATTTCAGCTCCAGATTGGAGCCAGAACGGACCCGCTGTTTGCAGCAGTGGGCCTCACTCCGCGGCTGTGCAAAGCCGTAATATTCCAACATACCAGGTAGCACCAAAGGAGGGAGTCCACAGGAGGCTTGTAAGGTCAATCTTTTATTTCTCGACACCCTGCCAGCTAGCACCTCGTCAGGATACAGGCATCGTAAATCTTTAGCCAGACGCGTTTCAGGAGTTGTACTCCTTTCTTCAGTGGCAGTGCAGAAGGGATGAAAGTCACGTAGATTGCGCACTCTTTTAAATCAACTACCTGCCTCAGTGGGCGTGGCTGTCAGCACAGCCTCATGGTTGCTGTAGTCCGCTATTCAAGTGTTCCCAGGTGGGTGCGCTTTCATTCCTCCGAAATTCACGCTAAAATAATACCCATGTGGGTTGGTGCACTGTTCTGCGATGGTGTCAGCCCCGCTTTGTAGGAGTCGATGTGACCGTAATGTGAGCTGCAGCCCTGAACTACAGCTGAACATCGCTTCCTCCCGAAAATTTCAGCTCCAGATTGGAGCCAGAACGGACCCGCTGTTTGCAGCAGTGGGCCTCACTCCGCGGCTGTGCAAAGCCGTAATATTCCAACATACCAGGTAGCACCAAAGGAGGGAGTCCACAGGAGGCTTGTAAGGTCAATCTTTTATTTCTCGATACCCTGCCAGCTAGCACCTCGTCAGGATACAGGCATCGTAAATCTTTAGCCAGACGCGTTTCAGGAGTTGTACTCCTTTCTTCAGTGGCAGTGCAGAAGGGATGAAAGTCACGTAGATTGCGCACTCTTTTAAATCAACTACCTGCCTCAGTGGGCGTGGCTGTCAGCACAGCCTCATGGTTGCTGTAGTCCGCTATTCAAGTGTTCCCAGGTGGGTGCGCTTTCATTCCTCCGAAATTCACGCTAAAATAATACCCATGTGGGTTGGTGCACTGTTCTGCGATGGTGTCAGACCCGCTTTGTAGGAGTCGATGTGACCGTAATGTGAGCTGCAGCCCTGAACTACAGCTGAACATCGCTTCCTCCCGAAAATTTCAGCTCCAGATTGGAGCCAGAACGGACCCGCTGTTTGCAGCAGTGGGCCTCACTCCGCGGCTGTGCAAAGCCGTAATATTCCAACATACCAGGTAGCACCAAAGGAGGTAGTCCACAGGAGGCTTGTAAGGTCAATCTTTTATTTCTCGATACCCTGCCAGCTAGCACCTCGTCAGGATACAGGCATCGTAAATCTTTAGCCAGACGCGTTTCAGGAGTTGTACTCCTTTCTTCAGTGGCAGTGCAGAAGGGATGAAAGTCACGTAGATTGCGCACTCTTTTAAATCAACTACCTGCCTCAGTGGGCGTGGCTGTCAGCACAGCCTCATGGTTGCTGTAGTCCGCTATTCAAGTGTTCCCAGGTGGGTGCGCTTTCATTCCTCCGAAATTCACGCTAAAATAATACCCATGTGGGTTGGTGCACTGTTCTGCGATGGTGTCAGACCCGCTTTGTAGGAGTCGATGTGACCGTAATGTGAGCTGCAGCCCTGAACTACAGCTGAACATCGCTTCCTCCCGAAAATTTCAGCTCCAGATTGGAGCCAGAACGGACCCGCTGTTTGCAGCAGTGGGCCTCACTCCGCGGCTGTGCAAAGCCGTAATATTCCAACATACCAGGTAGCACCAAAGGAGGGAGTCCACAGGAGGCTTGTAAGGTCAATCTTTTATTTCTCGACACCCTGCCAGCTAGCACCTCGTCAGGATACAGGCATCGTAAATCTTTAGCCAGACGCGTTTGGGAACTTTTTTGTTGATGCAAATTGAATTGCGGCCCACCCAGGTCGCGGAGAGCCCTCCCGCGGAAGTGCGGGTCCAATGGAGTCATTCATACTTCACAATATGGAACGATGTGTGCTCAGCTGGGAAATTCCTGTTCTGCGGCATTCCTGAGAGTCACACAGCCCCACTGTGGTGACTGCTAACTATTTTGGACAAAGGCAGACGCACTTACCTGCGATTGAGCATTGACATGGACTCCAATCACCAGCATGCACTGAGCTGACACGCTCACTGGGTGGAACTTCATAAGCTGGTGCTAACGAGCGGCGGTATCCTGCCTACATCCTAATGGCCAGTACCTGTGACCAAGGGCGCAAGGACGCTCGAAACGCGTAAGGATTTACTGGCATTCTGTGTGCTTGAAAGACTGTTTTAGCAGGGCTGCCTGGCTGAATAAATGATATTCACACACCTGTACGTGGCTCTCCATGTTGGGAACTTTTTTGTTGATGCAAATTGAATTGCGGCCCACCCAGGTCGCGGAGAGCCCTCCCGCGGAAGTGCGGGTCCAATGGAGTCATTCATACTTCACAATATGGAACGATGTGTGCTCAGCTGGGAAATTCCTGTTCTGCGGCATTCCTGAGAGTCACACAGCCCCACTGTGGTGACTGCTAACTATTTTGGACAAAGGCAGACGCACTTACCTGCGATTGAGCATTGACATGGACTCCAATCACCAGCATGCACTGAGCTGACACGCCCACTGGGTGGAACTTCATAAGCTGGTGCTAACGAGCGGCGGTATCCTGCCTACATCCTAATGGCCAGTACCTGTGACCAAGGGCGCAAGGATGCTCGAAACGCGTAAGGATTTACTGGCATTCTGTGTGCTTGAAAGACTGTTTTAGCAGGGCTGCCTGGCTGAATAAATGATATTCACACACCTGTACGTGGCTCTCCATGTTGGGAACTTTTTTGTTGATGCAAATTGAATTGCGGCCCACCCAGGTCGCGGAGAGCCCTCCCGCGGAAGTGCGGGTCCAATGGAGTCATTCATACTTCACAATATGGAACGATGTGTGCTCAGCTGGGAAATTCCTGTTCTGCGGCATTCCTGAGAGTCACACAGCCCCACTGTGGTGACTGCTAACTATTTTGGACAAAGGCAGACGCACTTACCTGCGATTGAGCATTGACATGGACTCCAATCACCAGCATGCACTGAGCTGACACGCCCACTGGGTGGAACTTCATAAGCTGGTGCTAACGAGCGGCGGTATCCTGCCTACATCCTAATGGCCAGTACCTGTGACCAAGGGCGCAAGGACGCTCGAAACGCGTAAGGATTTACTGGCATTCTGTGTGCTTGAAAGACCGTTTTAGCAGGGCTGCCTGGCTTAATAAATGATATTCACACACCTGTACGTGGCTCTCCATGTTGGGAACTTTTTTGTTGATGCAAATTGAATTGCGGCCCACCCAGGTCGCGGAGAGCCCTCCCGCGGAAGTGCGGGTCCAATGGAGTCATTCATACTTCACAATATGGAACGATGTGTGCTCAGCTGGGAAACTCCTGTTCTGCGGCATTCCTGAGAGTCACACAGCCCCACTGTGGTGACTGCTAACTATTTTGGACAAAGGCAGACGCACTTACCTGCGATTGAGCATTGACATGGACTCCAATCACCAGCATGCACTGAGCTGACACGCCCACTGGGTGGAACTTCATAAGCTGGTGCTAACGAGCGGCGGTATCCTGCCTACATCCTAATGGCCAGTACCTGTGACCAAGGGCGCAAGGACGCTCGAAACGCGTAAGGATTTACTGGCATTCTGTGTGCTTGAAAGACTGTTTTAGCAGGGCTGCCTGGCTGAATAAATGATATTCACACACCTGTACGTGGCTCTCCATGTTGGGAACTTTTTTGTTGATGCAAATTGAATTGCGGCCCACCCAGGTCGCGGAGAGCCCTCCCGCGGAAGTGCGGGTCCAATGGAGTCATTCATACTTCACAATATGGAACGATGCGTGCTCAGCTGGGAAATTCCTGTTCTGCGGCATTCCTGAGAGTCACACAGCCCCACTGTGGTGACTGCTAACTATTTTGGACAAAGGCAGACGCACTTACCTGCGATTGAGCATTGACATGGACTCCAATCACCAGCATGCACTGAGCTGACACGCCCACTGGGTGGAACTTCATAAGCTGGTGCTAACGAGCGGCGGTATCCTGCCTACATCCTAATGGCCAGTACCTGTGACCAAGGGCGCAAGGACGCTCGAAACGCGTAAGGATTTACTGGCATTCTGTGTGCTTGAAAGACTGTTTTAGCAGGGCTGCCTGCCTGAATAAATGATATTCACACACCTGTACGTGGCTCTCCATGTTGGGAACTTTTTTGTTGATGCAAAATGAATTGCGGCCCACCCAGGTCGCGGAGAGCCCTCCCGCGGAAGTGCGGGTCCAATGGAGTCATTCATACTTCACAATATGGAACGATGTGTGCTCAGCTGGGAAATTCCTGTTCTGCGGCATTCCTGAGAGTCACACAGCCCCACTGTGGTGACTGCTAACTATTTTGGACAAAGGCAGACGCACTTACCTGCGATTGAGCATTGACATGGACTCCAATCACCAGCATGCACTGAGCTGACACGCCCACTGGGTGGAACTTCATAAGCTGGTGCTAACGAGCGGCGGTATCCTGCCTACATCCTAATGGCCAGTACCTGTGACCAAGGGCGCAAGGACGCTCGAAACGCGTAAGGATTTACTGGCATTCTGTGTGCTTGAAAGACTGTTTTAGCAGGGCTGCCTGGCTGAATAAATGATATTCACACACCTGTACGTGGCTCTCCATGTTGGGAACTTTTTTGTTGATGCAAATTGAATTGCGGCCCACCCAGGTCGCGGAGAGCCCTCCCGCGGAAGTGCGGGTCCAATGGAGTCATTCATACTTCACAATATGGAACGATGTGTGCTCAGCTGGGAAATTCCTGTTCTGCGGCATTCCTGAGAGTCACACAGCCCCACTGTGGTGACTGCTAACTATTTTGGACAAAGGCAGACGCACTTACCTGCGATTGAGCATTGACATGGACTCCAATCACCAGCATGCACTGAGCTGACACGCCCACTGGGTGGAACTTCATAAGCTGGTGCTAACGAGCGGCGGTATCCTGCCTACATCCTAATGGCCAGTACCTGTGACCAAGGGCGCAAGGACGCTCGAAACGCGTAAGGATTTACTGGCATTCTGTGTGCTTGAAAGACTGTTTTAGCAGGGCTGCCTGGCTGAATAAATGATATTCACACACCTGTACGTGGCTCTCCATGTTGGGAACTTTTTTGTTGATGCAAATTGAATTGCGGCCCACCCAGGTCGCGGAGAGCCCTCCCGCGGAAGTGCGGGTCCAATGGAGTCATTCATACTTCACAATATGGAACGATGTGTGCTCAGCTGGGAAATTCCTGTTCTGCGGCATTCCTGAGAGTCACACAGCCCCACTGTGGTGACTGCTAACTATTTTGGACAAAGGCAGACGCACTTACCTGCGATTGAGCATTGACATGGACTCCAATCACCAGCATGCACTGAGCTGACACGCCCACTGGGTGGAACTTCATAAGCTGGTGCTAACGAGCGGCGGTATCCTGCCTACATCCTAATGGCCAGTACCTGTGACCAAGGGCGCAAGGACGCTCGAAACGCGTAAGGATTTACTGGCATTCTGTGTGCTTGAAAGACTGTTTTAGCAGGGCTGCCTGGCTGAATAAATGATATTCACACACCTGTACGTGGCTCTCCATGTTGGGAACTTTTTTGTTGATGCAAATTGAATTGCGGCCCACCCAGGTCGCGGAGAGCCCTCCCGCGGAAGTGCGGGTCCAATGGAGTCATTCATACTTCACAATATGGAACGATGTGTGCTCAGCTGGGAAATTCCTGTTCTGCGGCATTCCTGAGAGTCACACAGCCCCACTGTGGTGACTGCTAACTATTTTGGACAAAGGCAGACGCACTTACCTGCGATTGAGCATTGACATGGACTCCAATCACCAGCATGCACTGAGCTGACACGCCCACTGGGTGGAACTTCATAAGCTGGTGCTAACGAGCGGCGGTATCCTGCCTACATCCTAATAGCCAGTACCTGTGACCAAGGGCGCAAGGACGCTCGAAACGCGTAAGGATTTACTGGCATTCTGTGTGTTTGAAAGACTGTTTTAGCAGGGCTGCTTGGCTGAATAAATGATATTCACACACCTGTACGTGGCTCTCCATGTTGGGAACTTTTTTGTTGATGCAAATTGAATTGCGGCCCACCCAGGTCGCGGAGAGCCCTCCCGCGGAAGTGCGGGTCCAATGGAGTCATTCATACTTCACAATATGGAACGATGTGTGCTCAGCTGGGAAATTCCTGTTCTGCGGCATTCCTGAGAGTCACACAGCCCCACTGTGGTGACTGCTAACTATTTTGGACAAAGGCAGACGCACTTACCTGCGATTGAGCATTGACATGGACTCCAATCACCAGCATGCACTGAGCTGACACGCCCACTGGGTGGAACTTCATAAGCTGATGCTAACGAGCGGCGGTATCCTGCCTACATCCTAATGGCCAGTACCTGTGACCAAGGGCGCAAGGACACTCGAAATGCGTAAGGATTTACTGGCATTCTGTGTGTTTGAAAGACTGTTTTAGCAGGGCTGCTTGGCTGAATAAATGATATTCACACACCTGTACGTGCCTCTCCATGTTGGGAACTTTTTTGTTGATGCAAATTGAATTGCGGCCCACCCAGGTCGCGGAGAGCCCTCCCGCGGAAGTGCGGGTCCAATGGAGTCATTCATACTTCACAATATGGAACGATGTGTGCTCAGCTGGGAAATTCCTGTTCTGCGGCATTCCTGAGAGTCACACAGCCCCACTGTGGTGACTGCTAACTATTTTGGACAAAGGCAGACGCACTTACCTGCGATTGAGCATTGACATGGACTCCAATCACCAGCATGCACTGAGCTGACACGCCCACTGGGTGGAACTTCATAAGCTGGTGCTAACGAGCGGCGGTATCCTGCCTACATCCTAATGGCCAGTACCTGTGACCAAGGGCGCAAGGACGCTCGAAACGCGTAAGGATTTACTGGCATTCTGTGTGCTTGAAAGACTGTTTTAGCAGGGCTGCCTGGCTGAATAAATGATATTCACACACCTGTACGTGGCTCTCCATGTTGGGAACTTTTTTGTTGATGCATATATATATATATATATATATATATTATTGCTCCATGTGCACTCGAATCAGAGCACTCTCGAGCGGGTGCTGACGTTGCGGGGGTGAACCCACGAAATGTATCCAGGCTCCTTAAATCCAAATAACGGCAGAAAAGCAGCACTCACAGGGGTGGTTGCAAAGAGTTTCATCCAAACGCAACAACAAACGCGTTTCGGCTTGTGCCTTCATCGGAGTTACTGACACACCCGACCCAGTCATGTTTAAAAACATTTTCAGTATGTATCGACAGTGAAAACAGACCAAATTTTCAATATGTAAAGGGAGTGCCATCACTGCATACTTCTTTATATGCGTTTAATACATGATTATTAAGTACACTTTGGTTATTAATCACATAACCCACTATGGAATAACTGCAAATTGCACCATTACATTTCAAAATAATAGTGTGCTTTTTTGAAAAATGTAATTACTCCTAAGCAGTAACCATCCAATGTATGTAATGAGATGGCATCCTCAATTAAAGTCTTGCCGTATATTGGCTGAGGAGGCAACTTTTTACACTCATAGACTTGGTTTATATCTGTACATCATGCTGTGAATCGGCTAGGTTCTGTAATTCTGTAGAAATCATACCATATTTATCAAGACATTTAATCATTGAAAACACTTATTGGGAAATACAACTCATCACGCCGTGTATCGGCTTTGCTTCCCCTCACTGTGTATCACTGTGTATCTTATTGTTATCTCTTATTCGCCCAAATGTACTGCCAATTCCTCCCCTCTATTTAATCCTTTTGGGGATTTTGTTTGTAGATCGATAAAATATCCAGACTCAAGTTTGCATAAATTTTTAATTCTGTCTCCTCCTCTTATGTTGTTCGGAACGTGGTCCAGGCAAAAAATACTGTGACAGGTCCCAGTTACTTTGATGTTTACTAGCAAAATGCCTCGTCACTGGGTAGGATATATACTTTTTAGTAAACGCCCACATATGTTCTAAATACCCGGATTTTTATCGGGTCGATGGTACTACCTATGTATTTCAGCCTGCAATGACATATTAGACAGTAAACAGAATAAGCAGTGTGACAGGTTATAAATTTGGTCACAAATCTGCGTTTCTTTATCTCAGGTATCTCATATGTTAAAACCTTCCTGCTGTTAATACAGGCTTTACATTTTCCACACGGACAAAAGCCTTTCAATTCTTTGAGAGTACCTTTTATCTGTGGTTCCTTGTTCAAATCACTATGGACCAGCACATCCTTTAAGGATCTCACCTTTCTAAATGTCACTAAAGGGAATCGTGATATGTCCTTGCCTATAATCATATCCGTTTTTAAAATATGACAATTATTTCGAAGAATGTTTCTTAAAAAATTAGCTTCCTCTGAATAGATTGTGATCATTCTAAACTTTCCTTCCTCTTTGTTCTTTTTGACCTTCTTGTTATCCTGTAGTAGTTGTTCTCTGGTAGTGTTTCCAACCCTATTCAAGGTCTACTTGGCCGCTAAAGTCCCTCAGGAGTAAAGTGGACTTCATCCCCCAACTAGTACTGTGCCAAGAGGCGCGTTTGCACTGTGTTGGAGAAAGGTGAGCGTGGCCTCCGAAGACCTCTTAGCAATCCCTCTGTGTGGGACTTACTGGAGGTAACAGGAGCAATAGATGGCCCCCAAGGTCAACCTTGGAGGCCAAATACCCCACCTATTCCCTTCAGTAAGTCCCACACAGCAGTATTGCTAAGTTCTCATAGCATGCCACCACTCTGAAAACGCACTTCCTGGTGTGCTCTTGGATGGGGATTAAAGTCCCCTTCGCTGCTGGGGGTCCTTGGGGGCCAACTAGCCTCCCTGATGCCTCCAGTATGTCCCAGATAGTGGGATTGCTGACAGCTGGACACAGGCCATGCCCCCTTTCTCCACCGCTCTGCAAACGCTCCTCCTAGTATGTTCTGGGTTGGAGGATTAAGTCCACTTGAATCCTGAGGGTCCCTGGGGGCCAACTAGCCCACCAGGTACCTCCACTTCGTCCCACTCTGCTGGATTGCTGAGAGTGTTCTGAGGCCACACCCAATTTTTACACCACTCTGCAAACGCACCTCTTGGTGCACTGCTGCCCGGGGGATGAAGTCCACTTTAGTCCTGAGGTCCTCAGAACACAAGAGAACCTCTTCACCCCACAAGCAATGCGCCAAGAGGCACATTTGCAGAGTGGTGCAGGAGGCCCCCCACACTTACTTTTAATTTATGTTGCCCCGGGGAGGTGGCAATCCCGAGGATGCGTGGGGCATGACCCCCCACATTTAAACATCAAAGCCTCTGGAAGGTGGCAGTCCCCGGGGCTTTGGGGGCACGTGAGGCCTCCTCACCCAAAATGTAAAAGTGCCCTGGAGAGGCGCTTTATATTAATAACATTGCTCCCGGGTCTTCTACAAAAATGATGCACGGCCACGCTTTGTTTTTATTTTCGGTGGGATTCGCGAACCCAGCACAAATTCGGGCCATTTTTTTTTTCATTCTTTTTTTGGTCCTCGGGGGACCCCTTGAGCAGGCCTAGGGGTCAGGGGGTCTCTACCCAGCCCGCTTATATACTTTTTTAATTGTTGTTCGACCCTTTTGCTTGTGACTCGGTTTAACTGAGTCCCAAGATGGCTGCAAACACTTCTTGGTTTGGAGTGTTGGCAGCCAATCAGAATGATTGGGAGGGTTTGTGGATCCACTGCAGTCACCAGATGTCAATATTTTTTCTATTTTAACATTTCTCAGGAACTACTAAACAAATTTACACCATTTAAAGCAAAGAGTGCACTCTGGATCAAGAGCTACCTCTCTGCCAAATTTGATGTAATTTCGTTTAGCAGTTCGGGCTGTAGCCGTGACAAGAGTTCCTATGGAAATTGACCTGGAGAAAACGCATTTTGGGACCCCCCTTTTTTATCAGTCCCCGCTTCATGAATCACCCCGAAACTTTCAAGACAGGAGCTGACCGGAGGAAACTAGGTCCTAACTATAACTACCTACCCCAGTAGGTAATATATGAACTACTGGCTGTCGCCAGTAGGTAGTTATAGTTAGGACCTAACTATAACTTAACTATAAATGACCCCCGGGACATTGCTGTTTGCTATGGCAGGGCGGGAGCACGGTTACCCCCTGCCATAGCAAACCCTGCTTTGTTTTTTGGAAGCGAGACCAGGAAACCTGCTCTCACTTTCAAAAAGCAAAGCAGGTTGCTTTTGCACAAGGGTAGCTGCATGTCAGCAGCTCCCCTTGTGCAAAAGTAATGCCGGCTCCCGCAGGAGGCGCGGAGCCAGCTGGGACCATGGGGGCATTGGGGCTCCCCCCATGGTCCCTGTTAGAAATGGGATTTCTGGTTGGCTAGGGCTTGCGCCAAAGCCAGACAGAAACCACCACTCTAGTCAGGGCTGGGGAGTTACACGCCAAAGATAACCCCTGCTCACCCCCTTGGTAGCTTGGCACGAGCAGTCAGGCTTATCTCTGAGGCAATGTGTAAAGTGTTTGCGCGCGCACCCAGTAACAACACCCAAGGCCCACCACAAAAGAAACTCCACACAAGGTATTATATAAAAATAACCTTTGTATTATACCACAACACAGTAGATAAAAACACACACTTAACAATGTGCCAACAGGCACGGGCAGAATTTACAAGGGATTATATGTACAGGGGACAGGGCCACATGGACCACTGTCAGGAATTAGCACTTTGTAGAAATTACACTTAGAACGTAGGAATAATACTTTAGAACATAGCACATACAATCACTGTAGCACTAAAAATAGAACATGTAGCACACAACCAGTAACTACTGGTATCAGGTAAGTACCACCTACGCAACCCTAACCACCTTAGGAAAATATTGCGCAGGGAATCAGGACCTCACTAGCACCACCTGTACTAGGGAGAAAACAACCACCTAAGTATCACAATACCTGTAGGGGTCTAAGCACATAAACACATGATGCATAAAATACATTCAGAGGTGTAAACCACAATTTAGGAAAGAAAATATCATGAAGGCCTTGCGCAGGCGCAAAAAGTACATGTATGAAAATCACCAGGCGCCCTAGGGGAGGGCACAACACAAGATAACTGTCCCCAGGCCAACTGGCCTCTCAGGATGCAGAAATACCCAATATCCAGTGATATCAGGGTGCGACTGCGCAGGCTGCGCAAGCCAGGCGCACAATGCACAACCTAAACGTTGCAGCTGCCCACTAAGTGCTGGGCAGCTGTAGGGACTGGGGCCTGGGCACCTCTGGCCCTTAGGACAACTAGGGCCTACGTGGGAGCCTCGCAGGGCTCTTCAAACAAATCAGTGTGCCCCCCAAGGTGGGAGCGTGCAACGCGCTCAGGGAATGCTGCCCCCGGGGTTGGAGTTCCACTGAGGGGAACTCGTGAGCCTCACAGGCTCGTGGAACAATGTGCCCCCTTCGTTGGAGCCTTCACGGCTCTAGGACCATGCGCCTCTTTGAAGCCTCGTGGGCTCTTAAAACAAATATGCCCCCGAGTTGCTGGAGCCTCACGGGGCTCGAAAGGAATAATGCCCCTGTCTGTTGGAGCGCACAAGCTCTATAAAGCAACCAATGCTGGGGACGTGGGAGCCGACGGTGGAGCTGCCGCCTCGGTCAGCAGCAGGGGAAGCGCTAGGAAATACGGAGGAGGGAGCGGCCCTCTGCCTTCCGGGGCCGCTCCGATACTAATAGGATGCCCCCGCACGTTGGAGCCCAGGCGCTCTATCCCCCTCTGGCCCCCACTCACCGGGACCGTCGGATCTGGAGGCAGCAGCACGCATGGGGCTCTTTTCCTCATTGCTGGGGATCCGGGAGCCGGGACTTCCTACTTCCGCTCAGCGTCGGGATGACGTGGCGGTTGGAGTCCCGGTTGCCGGGCAACCCCGTGGCTTCCCCAGAGTCCGGCGTCACTTCCCTTTTCTGCGGCTTGGGCTGCGGCGGTGATGCGGTGACAATGAGGGGTAGGCTCCCTCGTCCTTTATCATACGAGCGGGGTGGGCACCCGCTCGAGGTCGCAATAATGCGGGGTGGGCACCCGCCAACCAAATAATTAAATAAGCGGGGTAGGCACCCGCGTAGTACACGGCATCAACAGCGGGGTGGGCTCCCGCTGTAAAAATAATCAATTAAGCGGGGCAAATGCCGGGTGGGCACCGGCCTCCAGAAATAAAGCGCTCCTAGCGCTACGGTCAAAAGTGAAAGTGCTCTAGAAGCGCTGGGGGTCCAAATAAAGCGCTCCTAGCGCTATAAGCCAAAGAAAAGCGCTCCCAGGCGCTTAGGGATAAAAACAAGGTCCAGCAGAGTTTTAGGAAGGTAGGCAGGGGGCAAGGCTGGGCCCAGAGCCAGCTCACTGGGCCTCCAGGCAGGGAGGTAGTCCAAGTGGCGGTCCTCTGGCCCAGCAGCAGCAGCAGCCCCCTCAGGCAGGATCCTGGGAGAGAACAGTTTATGTGGGGACACAGCCCCATTTTTATACACTAAAACCCTTTGTTCTTGTTTCAGGGTGAGGGGGAAAACCAGTCGCAGCTGGTTGGGGAGCACCCTTGATGTGCTCAGCCCCTCACTCTATTCACTGGCAGGGCTAGGGTCGTCAGTCGCACCACAGGGGGCGGAGCCAGCATTGTGTGGGGAAAGCCCTGCCCTATTCAGGACCCAGGTGTACTCCACCCACCCATCTAGCTGCTGATCTCCCTAGTCACCACCGGGTGACTCCTCCTGGCTCTGGGGAACCCCTAGCCCGTCACATGACCTCAGCCAGCCAATTACGCGACAAGGCACACATTTTACACTGCACACCGAAGTGCCCACTTCTAGAAGTGGCACTTCCACACTAGGTACATGCACGCCGCACACATCATCGCGAAGCATTCAATCACATGAGTCCGCACATACCAAACTTGGGCCTGCACACCCCACGCATCAGGAACTACTAGGGACACATACATTCCCCATGCATTCCTATGGGAGGGCAGGCCTATCTCACCACATGCACTCAGAGTGTGCACGCACTTTACCCTGGGACACAGGGAAAGTGTGCAGAAACCAAAAATCACCACACAAAGTCACCAGTAAAAATAAAAAAGGTCAGGGGTGAACCTGCCAGAAGGGCCAAGTCCAACACAACCCCCTTCCAGCCAAAACGCAGGGCAGACCAATCACCACTGTGATGGACTTCCCTGCTTGGGGCGATAGAACACGGACGCGGGCCCGCAACTGCAGGGACACCCTCGGGTTCTACGCCACGGTGAACCCATGGAATTCTTTCTAACACCACTGTCTGGACCAACTGGGCAACCCCACTGGTACTCCCAAGCTGTCCGCGGCCAAGACCAGGCCCTAGGCCACCCAGGTGCCACCGGTCTTTGCCTAACCATAGAGTGGGGGGTAGGAACCCCTGGCACATAGCGTCCATTCTCCACTCTTCCTGTCTGCAAGACAGGACTAGACTGCCACTGGTTCTCCAGCCTAGGGTCTAGAACCTCAGGCGGACCAGGAGTCTCAGGGAAGGCTCTCCTCCCCCTACCTCTTCTCCTAGGGTTCCTCCTCCTCTGGCGAGGGGTACACCTAGAACGCCATTCCAACCCAGGGTTTAACCCCTCAGGTTGTACCGGGGCCAGAGGTTGGCTCTCCCACCCTCTGCACCCCCTTCAAGAACCCTGCTCCCTACCAACTGGGGCGGTACCTCTGGAAGAAGAACCGGTCGGGACGCTGATTACAGACGTCCCACCCTTCAGGTCAGGCTGATCCCGAACCTGGCCTTCCAACCTCCGGCCTAGAACCTTTGGTGGAATAATCGCCTGGCACTCCAGGACTTTGGGGGATTTACACTCCATCCCCCTGAGGCTATCAAATGACACATATGTCGAGCGACTGTCTGTCTGGCGCTGATCTCCCGTCCCCTGTCCACCTGACAGTGCGCGGAGATCCCCCAGAACAGAAGTGGTGTCACCCTGGTCACTACACGGGATCCTAGCCCAACTGGGTAGTCCCTGACCCACCGGCTCTTCCACTGGGGAACTCATCCCCCAATCACTGCTCACGCTGGACTCCTGTACCCTCCCTACCGGAGCGGTACTGCCAGACTCCAGAACCACAGGAGCCCTGTTTACAGGCGCTCCAGGTCCTCTACTCACTAAGAGATCTTCCTCAAGTGGACTAACAGGACAGCCTAGGTCCCCAACTTGGTGTTCCCTCATGAAACCATCCAAGTCCTGAGGCAGGGTTTCGGGCGTCTGGGGACCCTCGGTCACCCCCTCACTCCTGCTCTACTGAGCCAGGCAGTGAGCCCCTACACCCTCCCCGCTATCCTGGGACCTAGCTGGGCTACACTGAGCCTCCTCCACCACACTGGGCTGGAGGATCTCTGACCCACTATTGTTGGAATCACTCACTAATGACTCTAGAGAACCTCTGGCCCTTTCCCAGCGGTCTGCTTCCTCCGCAAGCTCAAATGGACAAAAAGAGTTATACCTCAACAGGTGTTGGCGCAACCCGGGATAACAACTACTGAGCATCTACTCTTTGATAATCATATTGAGTACTCCATCCAAATCCTGCTCCGGGTTAAACATCAGCGAGTCCACCAGGGCATCATGACATTCCTCCACAGCCTCCTCCCAAGACTGGTGAGACAGCTTCTTACTGCCCCTGAACTTCAACCTACATTCCTCCTCTCGGGAACAAGGTACCACACTCGGGGAACTGGGACTGGGACTCTCTGTACTGCACTTTATATCGCTGCCACCACTGGACTCCACCCTCACTGGGGAATCCAGAAAACTACCACTATGCTCAGGGGACAGGGAAAGGGATGAGGCGCTATCTCCTACGCTGGACCCAGCAAGGGACTCCCTACCTACGGGGTCCTCACTCTCTACTGGCGTCCAGGTACTGTCATCTTCTTCTGAATCTTCAGGGCTCCCCACAGACCCACCACCCTCTAGGTGTGAGGCCCGGGCCCTTTCTTCCTCACTGCGCTCAAGTTCCCATTCACCTGCTTGCCATCCAATCATGTGGTTCCTCAGTTCGTACACAGTGTCTGACTCTCTCACCCCTATGTTTCTCTCTCTACAGAACCTTTCCAACTCCTGCATACTGTAATAAACTAGATCACTGGGATCAAAAGCAGGCTCCATTCTGGCAGACGTTCTAGAGAAAAGATCACACAGGGAACATAGGGGTCTGCGTTTAACACAGGAGTACACAATTCACAAAGGATTCAGCAAGCTCTCTATCCCAGAGAACTCACACTCACTTGCCTAGTGCCACACACCATTCATCCACACACAACCCTCCCCTCGGACTGGTAAGGCAGTTTCTACCACCCCTGATTCCTCAACCTGACCACCACGTGACACAGGTACCAACTCTGGGCGCAGGGCGGGGGACAAATATACTGGACACTATTACGCTGCCACCACTGGATCCCACCCTCTGGTGAATCCAGAAAACACAATGCACTTGGGGGGATGATCTACCCTCCCGAGCTAAGGACACCTAACTCACAGTGCACAAAAACACATTTCCAAAGAAATGACAACTAAAAACAAACTTAGAACAATAATCCCTATACCATGTGATTTATCTAAATGCAGAGTTTTGTAGTGCGGCCAGTTGCTGCTGCGGTACAGCGCAAACGCAAGTCCAAATCCCACCGCTGATCACCAATGTTAGAAATGGGATTTCTGGTTGGCTAGGGCTTGCGCCAAAGCCAGACAGAAACCACCACTCTAGTCAGGGCTGGGGAGTTACACGCCAAAGATAACCCCTGCTCACCCCCTTGGTAGCTTGGCACGAGCAGTCAGGCTTATCTCTGAGGCAATGTGTAAAGCGTTTGCGCGCGCACCCAGCAACAACACCCAAGGCCCACCACAAAAGAAACTCCACACAAGGTATTATATAAAAATAACCTTTGTATTATACCACAACACATTAGATAAAAACACACACTTTACAATGTGCCGACAGGCACGGGCAGAATTTACAAGGGATTATATGTACAGGGGACAGGGCCACATGGACCACTGTCAGGAATTAGCACTTTGTAGAAATTACACTTAGAACGTAGGAATAATACTTTAGAACATAGCACATACAATCACTGTAGCACTAAAAATAGAACATGTAGCACACAACCAGTAACCACTGGTATCAGGTAAGTACCACCTACGCAACCCTAACCACCTTAGGAAAATATTGCGCAGGGAATCAGGACCTCTCTAGCACCACCTGTACTAGGGAGAAAACAACCACCTAAGTATCACAATACCTGTAGGGGTCTAAGCACATAAACACATGATGCATAAAATACATTCAGAGGTGTAAACCACAATTTAGGAAAGAAAATATCATGAAGGCCTTGCCCAGGCGCAAAAAGTACATGTATGAAAATCACCAGGCGCCCTAGGGGAGGGCACAACACAAGATAACTGTCCCCAGGCCAACTGGCCTCTCAGGATGCAGAAATACCCAATATCCAGCGATATCAGGGTGCGACTGCGCAGGCTGCGCAAGCCAGGCGTACAATGCACAACCTAAACGTTGCAGCTGCCCACTAAGTGCTGGGCAGCTGTAGGGACTGGGGCCTGGGCACCTCTGGGCCTTAAGACAACTAGGGCCTACGTGGGAGCCTCGCAGGGCTCTTCAAACAAATCAGTGTGCCCCCCCAACGTGGGAGCGTGCAACGCGCTCAGGGAATGCTGCCCCCGGGGTTGGAGTTCCACTGAGGGGAACTCGTGAGCCTCACAGGCTCGTGGAACAATGTGCCCCCTTCGTTGGAGCCTTCACGGCTCTAGGACCATGCGCCTCTTTGAAACCTCGTGGGCTCTTAAAACAAATATGCCCCCGAGTTGCTGGAGCCTCACGGGGCTCGAAAGGAATAATGTCCCTGTCTGTTGGAGCGCACAAGCTCTATAAAGCAACCAATGCTGGGGACGTGGGAGCCGACGGTGGAGCTGCCGCCTCGGTCAGCAGCAGGGGAAGCGCTAGGAAATACGAAGGAGGGAGCGGCCCTCTGCCTTCCGGGGCCGCTCCGATACTAATAGGATGCCCCCGCACGTTGGAGCCCAGGCGCTCTATCGCCCTCTGGCCCCCACTCACCAGGACCGTCGGATCTAGAGGCAGCAGCACGCACGGGGCTCTTTTCTTCGTTGCTGGGGATCCGGGAGCCGGGACTTCCTACTTCCACTCAGCGTCGGGATGACGTGGCGGTTGGAGTCCCGGTTGCCGGGCAACCCCGTGGCTTCCCCAGAGTCCGGCATCACTTCCCTTTTCTGCGGCTCGGGCTGCGGCGGTGATGCGGTGACAATGAGGGGTAGGCTCCCTCGTCCTTTATCATACGAGCGGGGTGGGCACCCGCTCGAGGTCGCAATAATGCAGGGTGGGCACCCGCCAACCAAATAATTAAATAAGTGGGGTAGGCTCCCGCGTAGTACACGGCATCAACAGCGGGGTGGGCTCCCGCTGTAAAAATAATCAATTAAGCGGGGCAAATGCCTGGTGGGCACCGGCCTCCAGAAATAAAGCGCTCCTAGCACTACAGCCAAAAGTGAAAGCGCTCTAGAAGCTCTGGGGGTCCAAATAAAGCGCTCCTAGCGCTATAAGCCAAAGAAAAGCGCTCCCAGGCGCTTAGGGATAAAAACAAGGTCCAGCAGAGTTTTAGGAAGGTAGGCAGGGGGCAAGGCTGGGCCCAGAGCCAGCTCACTGGGCCTCCAGGCAGGGAGGTAGTCCAAGTGGTGGTCCTCTGGCCCAGCAGCAGCAGCAGCCCCCTCAGGCAGGATCCTGGGAGAGAACAGTTTCTGTGGGGACACAGCCCCATTTTTATACACTAAAACCCTTTGTTCTTGTTTCAGGGTGAGGGGGAAAACCAGTCGCAGCTGGTTGGGGAGCACCCTTGATGTGCTCAGCCCCTCACTCTATTCACTGGCAGGGCTAGGGTCGTCAGTCGCACCACAGGGGGTGGAGCCAGCATTGTGTGGGGAAAGCCCTGCCCTATTCAGGACCCAGGTGTACTCCTCCCACCCATCTAGCTGCTGATCTCCCTATTCACCACCGGGTGACTCCTCCTGGCTCTGGGGAACCCCTAGCCCTTCACATGACCTCAGCCAGCCAATTACGCGACAAGGCACACATTTTACACTGCACACCGAAGTGCCCACTTCTAGAAGTGGCACTTCCACACTAGGTACATGCACGCCGCACACATCATCGCGCAGCATTCAATCACACGAGTCCGCACATACCAAACTCGGGCCTGCACACCCCACGCATCAGGAACTACTAGGGACACATACATTCCCCATGCATTCCTATGGGAGGGCAGGCCTATCTCACCACATGCACTCAGAGTGTGCACGCACTTTACCCTGGGACACAGGGAAAGTGCGCAGAAACCAAAAATCACCACACCAAGTCACCAGTAAAAATCTAAAAAGTTCAGGGGTGACCCTGCCAGAAGGGCCAAGTCCAACAGTCCCCAATGCTAAGGACCAGCCCTGGAGGATGGGGTTCCCGGGGTAAGTAGTGGCCTGGGAAGGAGGCCACGTGACCCCACTCTCTTTTAAAAAAAAAAAATGAATGACCTGGCCCCGGGGATGGGGTCTGCAGGGGTTGAAATAGGCCTGGGGAGGGGGGCCGCGCGACCCCCTTCCTCAAAATTAAATTAAGATAAATAATGGCCAAGTCCCGGGGGATGGGGTCCCTGGTGCAAATATTGGCCCAGGGAAGGGGGGCCATGCGGTCCCCTTCCTATATATATTTTTTTAAAGCAGAAATCCGACCCTGGGGGAAGGGGTCCCCCGGGCCATAATTGACCTGAGGAGGGGGGCCACGCGGTCCCCCTCAAAATCTATTTAAAAAAAAAAACAAGTCTGGCCATTCCCCAGGGGATTGGGTCCCAGGCTGAAATTTGCCTCGGGAGGGGGGCAACAGGGCTCCCTTTCCAATTTTTTTGTTTAAAATGTGCAGGTCCTGGGGCATAGGTTCCCAAGGGCCCAAAATATATTGAAAGAAGGGGGTCCACACAGCCCCCATTCAAAAAAATGCATCTGGTGCATTATAAGTTGGGGAATTAAGTCCCCTTGGATACTGAGGGTCCCTGGCGGCCAATTAGCCCACCGGGTACCATCAGTAAACGCCACACAGCTGGATTGCAGAGAAGTGGTCCGTGGCCACGACCCTTTTTACACCACTCTGCAAACGCGCCTCTTGGCACACTGCTGGTGGGGCAATGAGGTCCTCTTGTGTCCTGAGTACCTCAGGACACAAGTGGACTTCAGCCCCCGACCAGGAGGCGCGTTTGAAGAGTAATGTAGAAAGGGGACATGTGGACCCTCAGGAGGAAAGGGGACTTAATTCCCCAACTTAGAACACACCAGGAGGTGAGTTTTCAGAGTGGTGGAGAAAGGGGGAGTGGCCTGTTTCCACCTCTCAGCAATCCCACTGTATGGGGCTTACTGGAGGTACGAGGTAAGCTAGTCAGCCCTTAAGGACTCCCAGTAGGGAAGGGAACTTCAATCCCCATCGAAGAGGGCACCAGGGAGCGCGTTTGCAGAGTGGCGGTTAAAGAAAGGGGGCATGGCCTGTTATGAGAATTTAGCAATCCTGCTGTGTGGTACTTACTGGAGGTAAATGTGGGATAGTTGGCCCCCAAGGATGTCCTTGGGGGCCAAGTACCCCTCTTGTTACCTCCAGTAAGTCCCACACAGTAGGATTGTTAAGACGTCTTCAGAGGCCATGCCCCCTTTCTCCACAACTCTGCAAACGCACCTCCTGGCAGACTACGGAATGGGGGATGAAGTTCACTTTACGCCTGAGGGACTTTAGGGGCCAAGAAGCCCCTCTGGTACCTCCTATAAATCCTACACAGTGGAATTCCTGAGCATCCTTTCTCCACCACTCTGCAAACGTGACTACTAGTTAAAGAAGTGTTTGCAATGTAATAGGTTTCGCATTTGCGAGATTTAGAGCTATTGGAGTTCTAAATGTAAAAGTTTTTTACTAATGTTTTTTGGAGTGGGGTCGATGTACGTTGTGTGTAGTGGAATTATGTGGTATGTTGTGCAGTGAAATTATGTGGATAGAAAGTATGCGGTATATAGTGTATAGGAATTATGTAGAGTGGGATTATGTGTTATGGAGAGTAATTATGTATTATGGTAGTCTGTGTTGTGGAGTGATAACCTCAGGTTTAGCCTTCCTTTCATTTCCTTAGAAGCTCAACTATGAACTTAGTGAGACAAAAAAGAAGACTTCACTGAGGAGCACATGTGGACCTAGTCAGAGGTATGAGCCGGGCCACTGGAATTATGCAACTGTTTGGCTGCACCGACTTTCGCACAATAATACATTTTCTGCATTAGCCACATAATTCATCATCTGTTCTCTAATCTGCAGATTTGAACAAAAAAAGCCTTGTTTCTACCTCAAACGGCTCAAAGTTACCAAAAATGCAGCGACAAGTGTTACAGTGTGGTGGAAGGCCCTTTGCAAACCTAGAATGGTCACCTGTTACTTATTATTAAATGTGGGTGTTAAATTGGTACTACTGGTGTGCAAGCCACTCTTGCTTCCTTCTGCACCTTTCTAGTCTCTTACTGCATTTCTGTTGATTCTTTCGGCACATTTCTTTTTCTGCACTTCTCTTGCTTCTTTCTGCAAATCTCTTCTACTTTCTGCACCTCTTTTCCATCTTTCTGCACGTCTGTTGCCACTTTCTGCACCTCATTTGCTTCTTTCTGTACCCCTCTTGCCTCTTTCTGCACCCTTCTTCCCTTTTTCTGTACGTTTCTTGCCTTTTTCTGTATCCCTCTTACGTCTTTCTGCACCCCTTTTGCCTCTTTCTACACCTCACTTGCCTCTTTCAGCACATCTATTGAATGTTTCTGCAGATCTCTTGCCTCTTTCTGCACCTCACTCGCCTCTTTCAGCACCTCTGTTGGTATTTTCTGCACTACTCTTGCTTCTTTCTGCACATCACTTGCCACTTTCTGCACTTCTCTTGCTTCTTTCTACACCTCTGTTGCTTCTTACAGCAATTCTCTTACCTCTCTCAGCACTTTTCTTCCTTCTTTCTGCATCCCTCCTGCCTCTTTCTGTACCTCTCTTGCCTCTTTGTGCCCCCCTTCTACCTTTTTCTGTACCCCTCTTGACTCTGTTTGTACCTCTGTTGGTTCTTTTTGCACTGCTCTTGCTTCTTTCTGCACCTCACTTGGCACTTTCTGCACTTCTCTTGCTTCTCTCTGCAGCTCTGTTGCTTTTTCCAGCACTTCTCTTGCCTCTTTCAGCACTTTTCTTCCTTCTTTCTGTACCCCTCCTGCCTCTTTCTGTGCCTCTCTTGCCTCTTTGTGCACCCCCTACCTTTTTCTGTACTCCTCTTGCCTATTTTTGCACCTCTGTTGGTTCTTTTTGCACTGCTCTTGCTTCTTTCTGCACCTCATTTGCCTCTTTCTGCACTTCTCTGGCTTCTTTCTAAACCTCTGTTGCTTCTTTCGGCAATTCTCTTGCCTCTTTCTGCACTTCTCTTGCTTGTTTCCGCACCTCTCCTGCCTCTTTCGGCACCTCTGTTGCTTATTTCTGCACCCCTCCTGCCTCTTTCTGCACCCCTCTTCCCTATTTGTGCAACTCTCTTGCCTCTTTCTGCACCTCTCTTTCTACACCACTCTTGCCTTTTTCAGTACCTCCGTTGCTTCTTTCCGCACTTCTCTTTGTTCTTTCTGCACTACTCTTTCCTCTTTCTTCATTTTTCTTGCCTCTTTGAGCACCTCTTTTGCTTCTTTCTGTACTTTTCTTTCCTCTTTCTGCACCCCTCTTGCCTCTTTCTGCAGCTCAGTTGCTCCTTTCTGCACTTCTATTGCCTCTTTCTGCACCTCTTTCTTCTTTCTGCAACTCACTTGCCTCTTTCAGCACCTCTGTTTCTTTTTTCTGCAGATCTCTTGCCTCTTTCTGTACCTCACATGTGTCTTTCAGCACCTCTGTTGCTTTATCTGCAGATCTCTTGCCCCTTTCTGCAACCCTCTTTTCTCTTTCTGCACCTCTTTTGGTTCTTTCTGCACTACTCTTGCTTCTTTCTGCACCTCACTTGCCACTTCCTGCACTTCTCTTGCTTCTTTCTACACCTCTGTTGCTTCTTCCAACAATTCTCTTCCCTCTTTCAGCACTTTTCTTCCTTCTTTCTGCATCCCTCCTGCCTCTTTCTGTACCTCTCTTGCCTCTTTGTGCATCCCTCCTACCTTTTTCTGTACCCCTCTTGCATCTTTTTGCACCTCTGTTGGTTCTTTTTGCACTGCTCTTGCTTCTTTCTGCATCTCACTTGCCTCTTTCTACACTTCTCTTGCTTCTTTCTAAACCTCTGTTGCTTCTTTCGGCAATTCTCTTGCCTCTTTCTGCGCCCCTCTTCCCTATTTGTGCAACTCTCTTGCCTCTTTCTGCACCTCTCTTTCTACACCACTATTGCCTTTTTCTGTACCTCCGTTGCTTCTTTCTGTACTTTTCTTGACTCTTTCTGAACCCTTCGTGCCTCTTTCAGCACCTCTGTTGCTTCTTTCTGCACTTCTCTTCCTTCTTTCTGCACACCCTATGCCTCCTTTTGCACCTCCGTTGCTTCTTTCTGCACTTCTCTTTGTTCTTTCTGCACTACTCTTTCCTCTTGCTGCATCTTTCTTGCCTCTTTGAGCACCTCTTTTGCTTCTTTCTGCACTTCGCTTTCCTCTTTCTGCACCCCTCTTTCTGCAACTCAGTTGTTCCTTTCTGCACTTCTATTGCCTCTTTCTGCACCTCTTTCTTCTTTCTGCACCTCACTTGCCTCTTTCAGCACCTCTGTTGCTTTTTTCTGCAGCTCTCTTGCCTCTTTCTGTACCTCACATGTGTCTTTCAGCACCTCGGTTGCTTTTTTTGCAGTTCTCTTGCCCCTTTCTGCACCCCTCATTTCTCTTTCTACACCTCTTTCGGCACCTCTGTTACTTATTTCTGCACCCCTCCTGCCTCTTTCTGCACCCCTCTTCCCTATTTGTGCAACTCTCTTCTTGCCTCTTTCTACACCTCTCTTTCTGCACCACTCTTGCCCTTTTCAGCTTTTTTATACACCGCTCTTGCCTCTTTCTGAACCTCTCTTGCTTCTTTCTGCACTTAACTTGCCTCTTTCAGCACCTCTGCTGGTTCTTTCTGCACTGCTCTTGCTTCTTTCTGCACCTCACTTGCCTCTTTCTGCACTTTTCTTGCTTCTTTCTAAACCTCTTTTGCTTCTTTCAGCAATTCTCTTAGCTCTTTCTGCACTTCTCTTGCTTGTTTCTGCACCTCTCTTGCGCCTTTCTGTACCTTTGTTGCCTTTTTCTGAACTTCACTTGGTTCTTTCTGTACCTCTGAGTTAGAGGTCGTTTTCATTCCCCTGTGCTATTATGTACTAGGGCCTTACAGGGGAGGTCATGCCAATCACAGGGATACCCCAACCCATAGTGTACCCTAGTGCATGTAGGTGTTTTCACTGTATTCTAACTGTCTTTCAGCATAGCACTGGCTCTGTGCCTGGTTAGTCAGAGTCAGTTAGCACCAATACCAGTCGGTAGAAAGTTGGGGGCACAGGATGACTTTGAAACAAGGCCTCTTTCTGCACCTCTGTTGGTTTTTTCTACATATCTCTTACTTCTTTCTGCACCTCACTTGGCACTTTCTGCACTTCTCTTGCTTCTTTCTGCAGCTCTGTTGCTTTTTCCAGCACTTCTCTTGCCTCTTTCAGCACTTTTCTTCCTTCTTTCTGTACCCCTCCTGCCTCTTTCTGTGCCTCTCTTGCCTCTTTGTGCACCCCCCCTACCTTTTTCTGCACCCCTCTTGCCTCTTTTTGCACCTCTGTTGGTTATTTTTGCACTGCTCTTGCTTCTTTCTGCACCTCATTTGCCTCTTTCTGCACTTCTCTTGCTTCTTTCTAAACCTCTGTTGCTTCTTTCGGCAATTCTCTTGCCTCTTTCTGCACTTCTCTTGCTTGTTTCTGCACCTCTCCTGCCTCTTTTGGCACCTCTGTTGCTTATTTCTGCTCCCCTCCTGCCTCTTTCTGCACCCCTCTTCCCTATTTGTGCAACTCTCTTGCCTCTTTCTGCACCTCTCTTTCTACACCACTCTTGCCTTTTTCAGTATCTCCGTTGCTTCTTTCTGCACTTCTCTTTGTTCTTTCTGCACTACTCTTTCCTCTTTCTGCATTTTTCTTGCCTCTTTGAGCACCTCTTTTGCTTCTTTCTGTACTTTTCTTTCCTCTTTCTGCACCCCTCTTGCCTCTTTCTGCAGCTCAGTTGCTCCTTTCTGCAGATCTCTTGCCTCTTTCTGTACCTCACATGCGTCTTTCAGCACCTCTGTTGCTTTTTCTGCAGATCTATTGCCCCTTTCTGCAACCCTCTTTTCTCTTTCTGCACCTCTTTTGCCTCTTTCTGAACCCCTTTCCCTGTCCTGGTACTGCACATCTCTTGCCTCTTTCTGTACCTGTTACCTCTTTCTGCACTTCTCTTGCTCTTTCTGCACCCTTCGCACCTCTTTCAGCACCTTTGTTGGTTCTTTCTGCACTGCTCTTTCTTTTTTTCTGCACCTCACTTGCCTCTTTTTGCACTTCTCTTGCTTCTTTCTACACCTCTGTTGCTTCTTTTCGCACTTCTATTACCTCTTTCTGCATCTCTCTTGTTTCTTTCTGCACCTCACTTGCCTCTTTCAACACCCCTGTTGTTTTTTACTGCAGATCTCTTGCCTCTTTCTGAACCTCTCTTGCTTCTTTCTGCACTTCACTTGCCTCTTTCAGCACCTCTGCTGGTTCTTTCTGCACTGCTCTTGCTTCTTTCTGCACCTCACTTGCCTCTTTCTGCACTTCTCTTGCTTCTTTCTAAACCTCTTTTGCTTCTTTCTGCACTTCTCTTGCATCTTTCTGCACCTCTGTTGCCTTTTTCTGAACTTCACTTGGTTCTTTCTGTACCTCTCTTGCCTCTTTCTGGACTTCCCTTCCTTCTTTCTGCACTCATTCTGCCTCTTTCTGTAACACTCTTGTCTCTTTGTGTACCCCTCCTACCTTTTTCTGCATCACCTCTTGCCTCTTTTTGCACCTCTGTTGGTTCTTTCTGTGCTGCTCTTACTTCTTTCTGCACCTCACTTCCCTCTTTCTGCACCCCTGTTCCGCGTTTCTGCACCTTTCCTGCCTGTTTATGCACCTCTCTTGCCTCTTTCTGCACCTCTGAGTTAGAGGTAGTTTTCATTCCCCTGCCCTATTATGTACTAGGGCCTTACAGGGGAGGTCATGCCAATCACAGGGATACCCCAACCCATAGTGTACCCTAGTGTATGTAGGTGTTTTCACTGTATTCTAACTGTCGTTCAGCATAGCACTGGCTCTGTGCCTGGTTAGTCAGAGTCAGTTACCACCAATACCAGTCGGTAGAAAGTTGGGGGCACAGGATGACTATGAAACAAGGCCTCTTTCTGCACCTCTGTTGGTTCTTTCTACATATCTCTTACTTCTTTCTGCACTTTTCTTCGTCTTTCTGGACTTCTGTTGCCTCTTTATGCATTTCTCTTGCTTCTTTCTGTGCCTTTCTCCCTCTTTCTTCACATGTCCTACCTCTGTAGGCATAGTTTGAAATTAGCATTTAAAAAACTTTAGAAAGTCACTGAAAACACCATAGGCTTCAGGGACGCTATAGTTAGAAATTATCATTTAAAAAACCTTTAAAATTAACTTTAAATAAACATAGGTTTTAGGGACGTTATAGTTAGAAATTAGCATTTAAAAAAGCTTTGAAATTCACTGAAAAAACCAAAGGCTAAATGAGACATTTATCCATGCCACAAACAAGCATGATGGGATTTGCTGTTTTTTAACACCGAACTGCTTGAGTGCTCTCTGAGGTAATTTGGTTCAGGTGTGCATCTCGCCATTGCGGAGGGAGGAGAAGAATATTAGATAATGAAAAGGAAACCCCAAGCACCCGAGGCATTAGAGAAAGGCTTACCGCTGAAACACGTCATGCCAAAAATCTGAATAAACGGTTTCATGAAGCCCCACTGTGTCCCTTTGTCTACTTACAATGGAGGAGATGGTGTTTAATATTTAGTATATAGCCAGTGACATGCAGGGGGACCCGTCCAACAAGACTTCTTGGTATGCAGTGGCAAAAGGGAACAAAGTAATTCTGAGGTATCGGAAACCTCAAACCGCCGCTCGACCCAAGGAAGCAGAGGTACTGCTGTCATCTGATAGTCCATGACTACATGGAGCGACGAAGTCACTGTACTGACGTCTGCAGGTATGCTACCAGTGGGAAAGTGTGGCTCGAAGTAGGGGCTAAGAGACTGTTTGTTTCGCAGCACAGTGCTACGGTTTCAACCTGACCAGACAAACTCCATTTGGCATCATGGACATTGTCTTGTAGTGCGAGAAGCATTATGGGACTTGCAGTTGTTAACATAAGTCACATAACTCAACGATCATTTAAACATCTGTGACCAGTGAAGGCGTCATTTCCTATGATTAAGGTGATCATGCCAAAATGAGTCAGGAAGGAGTATCTGCATCTCTGTAACCTGCAATATTAAATAAAAGTCTTGGTAGTCTGGAACTGGGCTGTGGCACCTCTGTTTGTTGGATTAAGTTACCGAGATTTTGTCCCTGGCAGCCACGGCCGCCCTGCAGGGTTGGGGGCCCTCGACGACGGAGTTGTCTTCTTTGAAGAAATTGGAGGGCATGACCCGCCTGCCTTCGGAAGGAAAATGGAATGTCCGAAGACTAACCTTAACGAAGGTAGGAAAGGGTGACAAGCAAGCTAACCACCTCGGCTTGGTAAGGACCAGACTCGGTGCATTATTTTTATATGGGTTATGGAGACTATTATGTGAACTTTGACTTCTCCGAGTGCTGCATATTTCATTTAAGACTTACCCTGCCTCTGTTTTTCATCTAGAACAGACACTGAAAGAGACAAACTCCATTTGGCATCACGGACATTGTCTTGCAGTGCGAGAAGCATTATGGGACTTGCAGTTGTTAACATAAGTCACATGACTCAAAGATCATTTAAACATCTGTGGCTAGTGAAGACGTCATTTCCTATTATTAAGGCAATCATGCCGAAACGCGTCAGAAAGAAGTTCCCGCATCTCTGTAACCTGCAATATTAAATAAATGTTTTGGTAGTCTCGAACTGGGCTGTGGCACCTCTGTTTTTGGATTAAATTACCAGTGTTTCTGTCCCCGGCAGCCACGGCCGCCCTGCAGGGTTGGGGCCCCTCGACGACTGAGCTTTCTTGTTGATATATATATTTAGAGGGATAAAATGTACTGTTCCCACTCCAAAGAGTGTAACTGTAGGGGAAGTGTTGGATTTGAGAGGAATAAAATGTACTGTTCCCACACCAGGCTGTGCTATAGTATGGAAAGTGTTGGAATTCGGATGAGTGCTATTTACTATTACCACTCAAAACAACACAACAGTAGGGAAAGTGTTGAACTTCAGAGGGCTTAAATTTCATATTCCCATTCAAGTAAGCATAACAGTAGAGAAAGTGTTGGACTTTGGAGGGGTAAAATGTACTATTCCTATTCCAGTCTGCGCAATAGTATGTAAAGCATTGGATTTCAGAGAGGTTTGATTTACTATTCCCACTCCAATCAGCACAACAGTAGAGAAAGTGTTGGGCTTTGGAGGGGTAAAATGTGCTATTCCCACTCTAGTCTGTGCAACACTAGGGAATGTGTTGAATTTCAGAGGGGTGAAATTGATTATGCTCTCTTCAGTGAGTGCAACAATAGGGAAAGTGTTGGACTTTGAAGGAGTAAAATGTACTATTCCCACTCCAGTATCTGTAACAAAAGGGAAAGCATTGGATTTTGGAGGGGTAAACTTTACTATTGCCACTCCAGTGGGGAAACTGCTGGACTTCAGAGGGGTTAAATTTACTATTCTCACTACAAACAGGGCAAGGTAGGAAAAGCATTTAAATTTCAGGGGTAAAATGTACTATTTCCCCTCTAGTCTGTGCAGCCGTAGGAAAACCGACGGAGCTCAGAGGGTAGCACTTTGCTATTCCCACTCCTGTCAGCACAACATTAAAGAATGATTTGGACTTTGGAGGGGTAAGATTTACTATTCGCACTCCAGTCTGTGCAGCAGTAGGGAAAGAGTTGGATTTTGGAGGGTTGAAATGTACTATTCCCACTCCAAACAGCGCAACAGTGGGGAAGTACTGAATAGCAAAGAGGATCATTTTACTATTCCTATTTCAGTCTAAACAAGAGTAGAGAAAATACTTCACTTCGAACACAATACATATATGAGTAACACAATGAATTTAGAAAAAATATTAAACTCTTAATATATAAATTATTATTTAACATAAATATATATGTAATAAAAAACTAAAAACGTAATCAATTTACATAATTACTATTCAATAAAACAATTATCAATTAATAAATAATTATCATTCAATTATTAATTAATTATCTTCCCACACTCCACCCCTACAAACCTAGCAACCTGAAATATAACTTAAAAAAATAACAATTCTATAATTTACATATTGAAAATCAATTACAAAGTATTTAACATTTAATAATCACTTGCAAATTAATAATTACTTAACTTCTCAGCCTTGACCCCTACAAACCTGGCACCCTAAAATTAAAATATAATTCAAATAAGTATTTCATGATTTAAATATTTTAAATTCAAATAAATTACTAATTAACAAATAATAATTAGATTTTAATTTATTAACTTTCCACTCTGTACCTCTACAACTCTAGCATCCCACAGCTAAAATATAAGTAAAATAAATCAGTAGCCCATGTTTTACATCATTGAAAATTAATTACATAATAAATTAAAGTTCTTCATAAATGATTAATTATTTATTTCTTAGTTAACTTGGCCTCCTAGACCAACATAGCAGCACAAAACTAAAATACCAGTAAAATAAATAAGTATCCTATAATTACATAATTTGAATCAATTAAATAATTAGGTACAAATTAGTAATTAATTGTTGATTAATTATTACTTTATTAACTTCCCTCCCTATACCCCTCTGAATTTAACAGCCCTCAAATATTATATAATGCAAATAAATCAATATTACATCATCTACATTAAATAATTATTAAAATATATTAGATAATTCATATTTGTAATTAACTAACTTCCCACTCTATCTACCTATAGAACTTTCTAAATCATCTAAAATTACAATCTACATTTGCAAAAGAATAATCTTTATATAAACATTAATAACACAAAATTAATAAAACAACAAAAACACATTGAAATACTAAAAACACAATATTGTTTACCACTATATTATTGAAAATTATATTAAACTCATGAATATTAGTTAAAATATTACTTACCACAAAAAACAATATTATTATCAACAATATTCGTGCATCACAATATTTATTTCCCGATATTTCTGCCTCCAGATGTTTCTAAACTGATATTTCATCCAAACACCCTCTTTTATATGCAGACAGTGGCAGTATCTTGGCCAGAAAACCAAAAATTCTTTAAAATCTTGATAAATGCATTTGCTACTTTTATGAATGATCATGGTCTCAGCACAGATCTAGCTAAATATTACCTTATGGCATGTGGTTTGAAAATGCCTAGGTTGCACCCAATTTCCTTCAATAATTTAGCTGTCTGCACTTTCCCATAGTTTCCCTAACTGGGGGAAATTTTTTGACAGTGGTTACCCTGTGTCTCAGAAGGCGCATAAAGTTCTGTCAATCTATAAGGGCCTTATTTAGCATCTCTTCCAACATAGGCAGTATGCGAATTGGGACACTTTGCAAATTCAGAAATCGTGCGTACATATTGCTACACTTGGAGCCAGGGTCTTGGGCTATACCAAAAGGTCTGCTTTGCAACTGGAAATGAACAGATTTTGCCATCATCTGCTCTCTTTACCCTTGAGTTGCCCTCACTATTTTCGTCACGAGGAGCTGGACCTAATTTACTTAGATAGCTTGATCAAGTAGGCTCCCCTTTTACCCTGTATACACATCAGGTTTAATCCTACAGCCAAATTAAATCAATTGGTTAGTTAGACTGCCTAGCGAGTGATTAATGCATGAAAATTCCCTGGCTGTCTTATATACATTTGTTAATGAATGACCTGAGCAGACTGTCTTTATTTATTAACTCATGCTCAATAGTAAAATTTGATGAACCTGAGCCAAGAACTCTTTTATGGAGCGTAGACGTCTGGACAGAGAATTATCTGAATTAGCCAAACCAACATTAGGAAAGTATGACATACTACTAATCTGTAGCAGCATAGAGCCATATCTCTTGTTTACTAGTAATTCATGGGAAAGATCACTTTTGGCCAGATTCAGAAATGGCAGCATTGTCCACCAACTTTTATGTTTTCTCCTAGGCAAATATGGCAATGAAACTGTAGGCTTGTGCTTCTATGGGGAGAAATAGGTTCAACATCTTTTACACTTTGGTGCCGATTAGGATCCTGGAAAAACCGGGTACGAACCGTCGGTCGGAGCGTTTTCTCCGTCCGACTCGTACCTGGGACAAAAACATTACAAACATGGAAGTACGATTCGCACGGAAACACCATTTCCGTACGAGTCGTACAAAACACCGACCGACGAAAATATACATACGAATGTGATCCGGGAATGCTCCGACGTGACGTCGGGATGCTTTCAGGCAGCGTTTCACGACCCAGGAAGTACGAATCGAACCGACAGCAGTCCGGACGGCAATATTTTTTACGGCACCCAAAAAGTGCCGGAAAAGCGAAGTACAACGCGAAACGACCAGATTAGGGGGCCCGGTACGCGCCGTACCCCCCCCCAGCCCCCGTGAGTACGCGCCGAACCCCCGTGTATGTACACCCGTGTACGTACGAGTCGTACCCCCACCCATGTATGTACACCCATGTACGTACGAGTCGAACCCCCACCCGTGTATGTACACCCGTGTACGTACGAGTCGTACCCCCACCCGTGTATGTACACCCGTGTACGTACGAGTTGAACCCCCACCCGTGTATGTACACCCGTGTACGTACGAGTCGTACCCCCACCCGTGTATGTACACCCGTGTACGTAGGAGTCGAACCCCCACCCGTGTATATACACCCGTGTACGTAGGAGTCGTACCCCCACCCATGTATGTACGGTGCGTACCCCCAGCGCATAGAAATACAGATTTACCAAATGAAGACCTATGTTTCCTGCGAATGATGTCTGAGCTGAATGTCTGTCGTGCGGTTGAGTATTTTTTTTTAAATCACTAATATGTGCCCGCAATTCTATGATGTTTTACATTTTTATCACTGTAATTAATTTGTTTGTGACTTATATTAGAACAAAGATTATTATAATCTTGTGAGACCCAGTGGTTTTCGACTGGATAAGTCACATCGAAGCCAGTCAGAATCCACTGTTACAAATAGGATGAGTGCAATACATTTGTCTAATAACCTGTGCTGACCCTCTGGTAGCTTGGCACTGAGCAGTCAGGTCTTATCCTCAGGGCTCAAGTGTAAAGTGCTGGCACAACACGCCCCCTCGCAACACACATGCAACAAAAAGAATCCACACCGTAAGTATAAAAACACTGAAATCAAAATGAGATACACATTGTATATACACTCTACAGTTATACGTAATTGTCAAACTTCCCTATTGAAATCAAAATGAAACACACTATGAATTTACAATTTACAGTTATATGCAATTGTCGGACCTTCCCATTCACAGAAATGTTAAACAGTAACAGTTTTTTGACTACGCCTGTTGACCCAGCCCCTCAGTCTTTAACCACACCAGCCAACTATACACATTGGCACAGCTGGTGCCTTGTTGACTAGACAAATGCAAACACAACAATTGATGGACAGAATGCAGAACAATGTCATACATTCACCCCAGTACAGAGATCTGGGCCTTAATCCATAGTTTTTTTGCTCACCGTGCCATTCCAGTTTGAATCCAGCCAAATGCAAATTAGTCTTGACCCTGTGCCCAATGGGAACAGTCCAGCCAGGCCAGGAAAGCTTGACTCCAGTGGCATCCCAGGATGCTTGTTTCTGGATCCAAACTGGGGTGGCGTAGTGGGCAAAAGAACAATGGATTTAACCCAGATCTATTGACTGGGGGGAGAATGTTAAAATAATTCAGCATTCCGTCCATCATTTGTTGCAGTTACACTTGTTGACTCGACAGTCAGAACCAGCTAACATAGAAGAAAACAGTTACTTAGTTTTGTCCTCCAGTTTAGACCTCTAGGTGCCTGATGGCACCTGCACAAGTGCGGGATGGATATTCCCCCCTTAGACAAAAGGTTGTGACCCAGGAAGCTGGCACCCCTTCAAGTCTGGAGGAATGCTTTCCCCTTAAGCGTTGTGACCTGCCATAGACCCCAGACAGTCATCTGTAGATGCTCACAAGGCACACAAAACCCTTCAGGTCTCATCACGGTGTTTTCAAAACAATGCACCCTGTGGCATGAGTCCAGGGAGAGGGAGCCAATGACCTCACACAGAGACTGCGATGTCAGGTGCTGTTGTCTCCCGATATTGAGGCCAAACAAAGTCTCAGCTCCTGGCTCAGGTTCCCCCAACACCCCTCAGACACCACACGCAAGCGAGCACAGGCCCCCTGGTTGCAGGAACAAGTCATTCTGACTCTGCACGCTTCCCCCTCATGCCTGGAACTCCTCATGTCCTGGCAACTCAGATAGCTGCTGAACTTGCACATACATTCTACTTGCACAGCGAGATGATGGTGTATGTCAGGGCAGTCCCTGTCCCAACCACGATCACTTCCAACTGTCTCCCCTGCACCCAGTGTGGTCTGTATGATCCCACAGAAACAGTGAGATCCCTTGTGTCCCTCAGATCTTGTGGACAGGAGTCCAGCTCACTGACCCCTAGAGAATACTTCGAGTTCAAGGCCACAACAGTTGGCATTTTGCTGCAGGCCAGCAACGTCCAGGCAAAATCCACCAAGTGGTAGTCCCCTTCTTGCAGCAAGACAAGCTCCAAGCCACCATAAGTCTGCGAACAGTTAAGTTGAAGTCCCTCTTGCCCTAGTAATTCCTCATGTCAATGCCCCAGTTTCGAACCGGTGTAGTATGGTTCCAAATCCAAAAGTCTCTCTACTTTAGGAGGCCAAAGCTCCAGTAGTTATACCCATCATGGTATTTGAAGATACGATCAGTTCAAAACGCGATCTTTGAAATACAAAGGCCCTCTCTAAATGATGTTGTCCTGTCTGCCATCCTACCCCAGGAGGTTTGGTCCCAATCTTTAGTGGGGCCAAGACCCTGCCCCTTGGAATGCAGGTACCAGTTCCACCCCCCACATAACAGTTTCAGAAAGGCCCCTTAAAGTCAGAGGCCCACAGTTTCCTATGTACCCTCCGTTTATGCCCTCTATCAGGGATGCAGAGATTTGGCTACCCTCCTAGCACCCAGTTGTGAATTAGGAGATAGACAACCAGGTACACTGAGCCGCAAGCATCAAAATGCTTAGTTTTCCAAAGTGACATTGCCAGCACCGTAATGTTGAACCTCCTCCTACAACCGAAGACGAGTTGCCATTACAAACTTATTGATACCAAACACTATACTGTTACTATTCTGCCCATGGGAAATAATGCTCAACTGCCTTTCCCTAAACCCCTTTATTATAATCCAGTGCAAGAAGCAGACCCATCGTACTGACCACACCATCCGGTGTCATTCGTGACTCTTGCAGGTAACATATACTCACACGTGCCCAACCTCTTCCCAACACCGCACCTCAGATGAAGCAGGAGACATGCAGAACCTTGGCATGTAGCTTTTTAAATGCTAAACTGAGTAACAGTAACCCGTGCACACAGGGCCCACCAGGGAAAACCTGTGCCAAACGCGCTCAAGTCCTAAGGCTAGCATCCAAAGCAGTGGAAAACTGGGAAGGAGAAAAGCAAAAAGTCAAGTCAACAAATCTTTTGTTATCTATCTATGGAGTCCTAGAGTGACGGGTCAAATGTCACATCTGTCGAATAAAAGCTCAAAACGTGTAGCTTTACTCAGTAGACATTGCATTTTGCTGATGGAGAACTCGTTTAAATAGATTTTGTGAAATAAAACATTACACTTCCAAAGTTTTTCCGTTGCTCATTTATATTTCATCAAAAGCAATTAATTCTGGGCACTGTGTACAGATGTTTATGAATGGAAGTTAGGGACGATAGAGCTGCACTTTAGGAGGCATAAGACAAATTTTCTAAATCCACATTTGCCAAAGTGCATAAGAAAAATGACTTACCAGGAATATCTTCTGTGCTTTTGTGGGATGATATACCATTCCCGATTCATGATACAGTCTAGGGGATGCGAGCTGATGGACTGCTTTCCTTGCAATCTTTAATCTCAGAAGAAAAAAAGAATATTGTGCACTTCTCCTTGTTCTTGAAATCTGTTCAGGACAACCCGACGTAAAGAGAATCTGTCACAGGCTGAGTGATTTATATCCGCTTTAGGAACGTGGAGAACACACAGTCTGTGGTGACTGTTCAAGGCTGCATTCCTTTAAATATTATCTCTTGACTGCTAGCTGCCTGCCTCTATTAGTAATCTATCCTTACTTGATCTCTCAGCAATATCCTCATGCTTATATTATAGCTCATCCTTGGGAATGGTCTTAATGCCCGCGGTCAAGATGGCGTCCTGGATTTAACACCGCTGCTGGGCACAGAAAGTCATATAATGCGCATTCTAGTAGGCGGCATCTAAGCTTATCCCACAGGTAAAGAAGGGTCAGGTCTGAGTGACTTTTGAAAAAGAAAGCAAGATCTTTTGCCTTTTATGTGTGTTGTTGCCCTCTCTGTATACATAAAGAGGCATTTGCTTCACTGGGGGTTTAGAAAGATGTTTCCTGGGGCACGCAATCGATTATAGAGGCGGCATAAACAATGGAGAAAATTGTTGTCATATAATTTTTGCTTCACGGAAAACAGTGGTCCAAGTGCACTTTTGTGCTGCTGTGGTTAATTCCACCCAAATATTAGATCTGAAAAGTTGCAACAACCTCTATTCTTTTTTTCTTATACTGCTCTAAGCTAACTTCTTCCAACATATCTGCTGTAGCACTGTTGTGCTGCTAGAATTCAGCAGCTCTGGGCGTTTCTTACAAAATAAACCTTCTTAAAATGTTAGCTGACAGCGGTGTCCAATTTAGGTCTAAGAGGGCCCAGTCCATGCCCACTTTCCTGAATAACCTCTTAAAATGAATATAAATTCAGTTAATAAAATGGAACGCATTCATAATTAGCAGTTATCCCAGAAATGGGTCATGAAACCAGCCCTCCCAGCCCTACGAGAGACACTCTTTTTCAAGCAGGTTCCAAACTTAAGTTCTCTCCACTGTCAAGCTAGCCTTTCATCTCATCTATTTAGGCTGTCAAATGTGATATCAAAAGTCATATTATTATAAAAGGGTACATTTGTTTCTTGCGATTCTGGGGCTCCTCTTTAAACCAGTGTGCATTCTCAACCATTCCGTGTGATTGGCCAATGCCTATAATATCTTACAGTGCCAGTTTTATATGTCAAGCTCAATCTTCAATTGCACTTCTATGATCCTAGTTGGCTCCCATCAAGCAATGGGGCTCATTCAGGGGTCCCTTGAACGTTTTTCCATCCGCCCCATTACATCTGGTGCTAGTTCATGCAAAGCGAATCAGCCATGTAAGGTTTAGGGCCTCCATGCAAAAGTACAAGGTGTGAAGAATTCTGAAACAAGTCACAAAATCTAATATTTTCTGCAGGGCAGGGTGCGTGGGAAATTCAATTTCCCCTTTAAGGGGATTCTGAGAGAAAACTCTGGGGTATATTCACAAGAACGTGTGCTAAACATCACTAAAAAATGTTAACGCAACATTACACATAGCAGCCTATTGCGGCAAAATAACCCCGTGTCAATGTGGAATTCACAACAAGGCGGCCACATGCGATAGTTTGCCGAAACCGCGAGAAATGCCCGTGATACAGCCACCTCGAAGGAGATAAAAACACAAACCCCAGGGCCAAAAATCCTGCGATGGGCCAAAGCACGATGAGGAACTCAGCGATAAGCAGCGCCAGGCCTGCAACACACACCTGGCAGGTGGGAAAAATCACGCTAAAAGTAGAAAGAACACCCAAACACAAACTGACCAACACCCAAGCACCATGGAGGCAGCCGGAGCAGGCGCAGAGGACGAGCGCAACCCCACAAGCACCCCGGATGACCAGCCTGGGACCTTGGGGACAGGGATGGGCAAGGACAAGAAGAAGAGGAAGACGAAGTTCAGTCCGCAGGCGAACAGGGTCATAGTCACGGAGGTGATAGAACACCATAAACAACTGTTCATCACCTCCAACGTGTCATTGGGCACTAAAAATGGAATATGGCGGCACATCGTGGACAAGGTGAATGCCATCGGAGAGCACAAGAGGACAATAGACAATGTCATGAGGCAATGGAATGACATCAAGCGAAAGACCAAGGAGAAACTCTCAGCCAACCGGAAGGCAACAATGCAGGCAGAAGGTGGGGGCCCAGCGCCACAGCTGGTGCTGGATGACATGGAGGAGCTGGTATCGACAGTCATCTGTGTGGATACTGTGGAGTCAGGGGAACGGACACTGCTCGACAGGACACAACAAAACCTCAACAGGGTGAGTAACCACCAGGTACTGAGGGGATGGTGGAGATGGCCACAATGGCACACATGCACAATCAAGCAGAGCACAGTGCACACCCTCAATGACTTTGGGTCATCAACCAGATCTATAGACTGTCACAATGTACAATGCCATGCTGTATGAATGTCAACATGTACCATGCAGCTACATACATGTGGACACATTGCTATACACCATCTCCCCTTCACATTGCAGGGCCACCGTCAACACCCCCTGCAGAGCAGTCCCAACCACTCTTCACTGATGATGAGGAGGCATCCACGGCCCGGCAGTCTCGCAAGAACCCCAGGAACAACACAAGGCCTTCCAACGCCATGTGCTGGAGGGCCAGAGGGAGACGGCTGAGAAGGTGCCGGTGGGGTTCGACCTCATGGCTACCAAACTGGACTCCTTCCTTGGGCGTCTAGGCCCGCTCCATGGTCTCCAGCAAGCCCTGACTGACATCGCTGGAGTCATGACGCGGAGAGAAGAACACCTGTCTGCTCAGAGGGGCTCCAGCGATAGCAGCTGTGAGCTGGCACACATGCGGAGGCTCATGGAGAACATGGTGCAGATGGAGGCGGAAAGGATGGCAGCCACTGCTGCGCACCAGCGAAATGTAGCTGGGATCTACCATTCCCTGCAGATCCTTATCATGGCAATGCTGCCACAAGGCGTGGTGATTATGAATGCTGCTTCCCCCACACCATCCACATCTCTTCCCCCTGGTGTGCCATTGCCTCACAGTGTGGCAGACGTATCCACTCTGGCACCTGATGTGTCAGTTGCACACAGTGCCTCAGCCGGTACTGCAACACTCGCAGGTGGGGCAGAGCACACATCAGGGGATGAGGACGTGGATGGGTTTGTGATCAGGAGGTATTAGCATTCATTTCCGCCATCTTGCCTGTTTCTGGTTGGTGCCGCACATAGCCACATGACCTTCCACTGACCCCCGATACACACCGATGCACTCACCTTGGACAGCGACATGGACTGCCATATCCTGTTTGATGACCAATGACACGGTGACCAGTCTGCGGACTGTACCCTTCCTCTTCCGCAGTACTTGTCATCCCCGGATGGACTCTGGCTGGCCCTCCATGGGCCCATATTGTGTAGTGTGCTTGGCATTGCCCTGTACCGCTCCAGCTGAAAAACTGCACTGGATGTGCAATAAACATCCAGTAACGCACTGCTGTGTTATGTCTTTCATCATTCATGTATGAATGTGTGGATGAATGTAGGTACCGTGATTTCCCATGCGTGTCAATGATGCTCATCCTGTGGGATGCCAGTAAAAGGGTGCTACATTGTCTATTGTGTTCTGGGTGCCGTAGACACTACAACAGGGACACCCACACATCAGTCACTTCCATGTCCGGATATGGACTGAACCACGCCCAGAGCCCATGAGTCATTGTTGCAAGCCCTGAGCTGGTCCGGCGTACGTCAAGCCAGGGGGGGGCCTCATTGCTACCTGTCCCAGGCATACTCGCTGGTGGTGTGCAGGTCACTGGTCTAGTTGTCAGCATGTCACATCCATTCCCTGAGGGCAAGTTTGCACAAACACCACACCCATCCGGCACAGGCATCAAAGGCTATGTGACTCCGCCAACAAAAGGGGCCTATGACGTCACATTCCCCTCTGCCGGTGGTGACTGGATGACGGACGCTCTACGATTCTCAATCATAAAGGGCCCATGAGTTGTTTCGCACAGGGTTAGTGGCACCCAAGGCCTTGCGGCCGTCACGGGCCTACCACCATGTGACGATGACTGGGGTTGCACAGGGTTAGTGGCACCCGAAGCTTGGCGGACGGCACAGGCACCCAGCCACGGAACGGTGACTTTCGGTGCACCGAGGTAGGGGCACCTTAAGTGCTGAGCGGGTGTGCAGCCTGCAATGATGCCCCATCCCGCTGGTCCGGACAGCTCAGGTTTTGTGTGCCCTGCTGGACCGCAGTGTAGGCCAGAGACAGCGGGCAGCATGGGCCTACCACCACGTGGAGTCGCTTCCAGGATCACAGGGTTAGTGGCACCTATTGGGCTGAGCAGGTGTGCAGCCTGTGATGAGGCCGGGTACACTGGATTGTCCTTTGCCATGGAGTAATCAAGACCCAGCACCAAACGTGAGACCTGGTGGCCTGTGGAGCAGGCTGCATGATGTGGAGGGTGCCATTTCCACGGGCACCAGGTTTGTGGCTTGCAGCGGCACGTATTGGGACCTCCTGTCTGCACGCCGGTAGCGGTAGGTGGTACAAAAGGGGGTGGTGATGGACGGAGCATCAGAACCAATCAAACACTCACACCCAGTCAACAGATCTGGGTTTGATCCATCACTGTTCTTTAGCCCACTCCGCCACCCCAGTTCAGACATGGCCATATGCAAATCAGTCTGACCCTATGCCTCATGGGAACAGTCCAGCCCGAACTGCCAAGCCATGCCTTCCCTAGACAGGAAACAAGCTTCCCAGGACCGGTTTCTGGCATTTCAGCCGTCTTCAGCCAGGCTTGCTTGAATCCAGTGGCAAAGTGAGCAAGGGACTCACGTCTGAGCATACCCTGCCAACTTATGGCGAACAAAGCGGTACAAAAGGGGGTGGTGATGGATGGAGCATCAGAACCAATCAAACACTCACACCCAGTCAACAGATCTGGGTTTGATCCATCACCGTTCTTTTGCCCACTCCGCCACCCCAGTTCAGACATGGCCATATGCAAATCAGTCTGACCCTGTGCCTCATGGGAACAGTCCAGCCCGAACTGCGAAGCCATGCCTTCCCTGGACCGGAAACAAGCTTCCTAGGACCGGTTTCTGGCATTTCAGCCGTCTTCAGCCAGGCTTGCTTGAATCCAGTGGCAAAGTGAGCAAGGGGCTCACGTCTGAGCATACCCTGCCAACTTATGGCGAACAAAGCGGTACAAAAGGGGGTGGTGATGGATGGAGCATCAGAACCAATCAAACACTCACACCCAGTCAACAGATCTGGGTTTGATCCATCACCGTTCTTTAGCCCACTCCGCCACCCCAGTTCAGACATGGCCATATGCAAATCAGTCTGACCCTGTGCCTCATGGGAACAGTCCAGCCCGAACTGCCAAGCCATGCCTTCCCTGGACCGGAAACAAGCTTCCTAGGACCGGTTTCTGGCATTTCAGCCGTCTTCAGCCAGGCTTGCTTGAATCCAGTGGCAAAGTGAGCAAGGGACTCACGTCTGAGCATACCCTGCCAACTAATGGCAAACAAAGCGGTACAAAAGGGGGTGGTGATGGACGGAGCATCAGAACCAATCAAACACTCACACCCAGTCAACAGATCTGGGTTTGATCCATTACCGTTCTTTAGCCCACTCCGCCACCCCAGTTCAGACATGACCATATGCAAATCAGTCTGACCCTGTGCCTCATGGGAACAGTCCAGCCCGAACTGCCAAGCCATGCCTTCCCTGGACCGGAAACCATCTTCCTAGGACCGGTTTCTGGCATTTCAGCCGTCTTCAGCCAGGCTTGCTTGAATCCAGTGGCAAAGTGAGCAAGGGACTCACGTCTGAGCATACCCTGCCAACTTATGGCAAACAAAGCGGTACAAAAGGGGGTGGTGATGGATGGAGCATCAGAACCAATCAAACACTCACACCCAGTCAACAGATCTGGGTTTGATCCATCACCGTTCTTTAGCCCACTCCGCCACCCCAGTTCAGACATGGCCATATGCAAATCAGTCTGACCCTGTGCCTCATGGGAACAGTCCAGCCCGAACTGCCAAGCCATGCCTTCACTGGACCGGAAACAAGCTTCCTAGGACCGGTTTCTGGCATTTCAGCCGTCTTCAGCCAGGCTTGCTTGAATCCAGTGGCAAAGTGAGCAAGGGACTCACGTCTGAGCATACCCTGCCAACTAATGGCAAACAAAGCGGTACAAAAGGGGGTGGTGATGGACGGAGCATCAGAACCAATCAAACACTCACACCCAGTCAACAGATCTGGGTTTGATCCATCACCGTTCTTTAGCCCACTCCGCCACCCCAGTTCAGACATGACCATATGCAAATCAGTCTGACCCTGTGCCTCATGGGAACAGTCCAGCCCGAACTGCCAAGCCATGCCTTCCCTGGACCGGAAACCATCTTCCTAGGACCGGTTTCTGGCATTTCAGCCGTCTTCAGCCAGGCTTGCTTGAATCCAGTGGCAAAGTGAGCAAGGGACTCACGTCTGAGCATACCCTGCCAACTTATGGCGAACAAAGCGGTACAAAAGGGGGTGGTGATGGACGGAGCATCAGAACCAATCAAACACTCACACCCAGTCAACAGATCTGGGTTTGATCCATCACCGTTCTTTAGCCCACTCCGCCACCCCAGTTCAGACATGGCCATATGCAAATCAGTCTGACCCTGTGCCTCATGGGAACAGTCCAGCCCGAACTGCCAAGCCATGCCTTCCCTGGACCGGAAACAAGCTTCCTAGGACCGGTTTCTGGCATTTCAGCCGTCTTCAGCCAGGCTTGCTTGAATCCAGTGGCAAAGTGAGCAAGGAACTCACGTCTGAGCATACACTGCCAACTTATGGCGAACAAGCCGGTACAAAAGGGGGTGGTGATGGACGGAGCATCAGAACCAATCAAACACTCACACCCAGTTAACAGATCTGGGTTTGATCCATCACCGTTCTTTAGCCCTCTCCGCCACCCCAGTTCAGACATGGCCATATGCAAATCAGTCTGACCCTGTGGTCAGGTGAGCAGTGAGGCCTGGGTGTGCATGGGCGGGCATGCTCTGATGGGCGGCGGAAGGGGCTGGGGTGCCTTTGCCTGGGTGTGCATGGGCGGGCAGGTGATGTTGTCTTGTGCATTTGTGTGTACTGTGCCAAACATGTATCTGAACTCTGTTTCAGATGATGGGTCTGTCTCAGATGTGTGACCTGGTGGACTGCTATACATACTGGCAATTGGTTGGAGACACACCTGTGGCAGCAGGTGAGCAGTGTGTCCTGGGTGCGCAGGGGTGGCACTCTCTCTCTCTCTCTCTCTGTCTCTCCCTCTCTCTCCCTCTCTTCTTCTCTCTCTCTTCCCCTCTCTTCTTCTCTCCCCCTCTCTTCCCCTCTCTTCTTCTCTCTCTCTCTCTCCCCCTCTCTTCTCTCTCTCTTGCCCCCTCTCTTCTTATCTCTCTCTCCCCCTCTCTTCTTCTCTCTCTCTCTCTCCCTCTCTTCCCCTCTCTTCTTCTCTCTCTCTCCCCCTCTCTTCTTATCTCTCTCTCCCCCTCTCTTCTTCTCTCTCGCTCTTCCCCTCTCTTCCCCTCTCTTCTTCTCTCTCTCTCCCCCTCTCTTCTTATCTCTGTCTCTCCCCCCCTTCCTCTCTCTCCCCTTTGCTGTCTCTCTGTCCTTTGATGTGTGCAGGACACACCTTCTCATCATGATACGGATTGTCCCGAAGGGAGCCGCCATGTGTCTTCATTTCATTTTAGTGTTCATGTTAATAAAGTTTCATTTGTTACTTCGAAAGTGAATGTGTGATGCTCATTTTTGTGATGACACATGGATGTCACCAGTTGTGATTGTGCAACATCATGCAGATTATTTTGTGCATGTTTAGGTGTAGCTGATGTGGCATGTCTTTGGTCGGGGTGTCCTGGGGGTGGTGGCGGCGGGTGTTGTTGCCATTTCGGCCCTCCGGGCTTCATGTTCAGTTGCCCGGGTGCATCTGTTGTTCTTCAGATATGGCTCTGTGCTGGGCTCCCTTTTGTGGTGCAGGCTGTGGTCTGACTTTGCACCTGGTCAGAGCAGGTGTTATTTTCCTGCTGCTAACGTGCCTTATCGCCGGTTTTGTGTTCTTATCGCAATTCTGGCTGGTCGTTGTGAATGTTGTGGAGTGGTGTTGTCGCAGCTTTTGGCACGGGAACGCCTACTCTGCATCTCATTAGCAATAGTTGCAGGGGTCATCTGTGGTGATGTTTTTTGCGGCTGCTATTGTGGGTAAACTGGTGCTGTGGGATGTTAACATCAGTTTGTGATTGGGGCGATAAGTTTATCGCAACTTTGGCTGCGATAATGTGCCGTTAACTCGGCAATAGATCCTTGTGAATATGGCCCTATGTTTATTTTCTTTTCAAATTCCACAAGAGAAAAAAGGTGCATTTTTGTCAATGTATTCGTTTGTGATCGAAGCATTACTGCCGAAAACAATCGCAATAACAACAAGGCTGTATACTAGATTATAATTAACAGAAGGCTGATTAGGTCAGTGGGGCGATTGATTGATGATTTTTAATTTGATACAGTGATGCTAACTGCATATAATTCATACTACACCTTCATGTATTTGTTTGTGATGTGCCCAGAATAATAGAACGCTTGGTCACGTACCTGAGTGGGGTTTAGAAGCCAGGTTACCTGATTAGAAGGAAATCAATATACAAACTAGATTACGTCTCCTCCTCCTCTTCCATTTGACTTTGTTTGGTGTAAATGAAGATGTTTAACAGTTTCCACTCAATCTAATTCTAAGAGTCAAGTAAAATGGAATATTCAGGGTTAGAGAATTAGTCAGTGAGAATTGTGGGAGTTGGCAAAGGGGCTGTCGGCAACAGACACGGCTTCTGACAACTCATGCCTTGTGTAATCGTGCACAGTGAACCAATCCCCACCACAATTCATTTTTAGGTCTCGCCTGACCCAGCGCATGCGCTGGTCTGGCGAGACTTATTGAGAGGGCTCCAAAAAGTGCCACCGGGCCAGCCTAGAGCTACAGTGCATGTGAGAGGGCACGCACGCCGTGCTTGATGCGATTACTTTTACTTTCATGGCCGCACGACCGCTTGTTAGGCATTGCTAGAGGAAACTCTTACCACCCTGTGCTCATTTCATGTATGACATACGGACACTTGATCAGTTCCTTACAGCCTTCTTTAGACTAATTCAATCACATTTTGGAGCAGCCCAGACGAATATTACTTCTTCACTGGGCAGCTCCCATTTTTATTGAGTAGCTATGCATGTATGACGTAGACTCGTGTCAAAGAACTGCATAGAGGGACGTGCTCATGTTGATGCTTGCACGTGTGTCGCACACCAAGATCGACCTTTGCTCCATTCAGAAACACACTCCCCTTAGGAGCCCAGCGTGCCATGCCACTGCCAACCCATAGCATGACACCAGCGCACAGAAAACCTGATGCCAAGCATCCCAGCATGTTTGGGAGGGGTTCAGACAAATTATTAGTCAGGAAACGGGAAAATACTTAAACAGACCCTCGGCCAGTATGAATGTTGCTGACCTGTCTTCTACACACAAAGGAGCTGTGCTATGGGATTGCTAAAGTACAGATTAACAAAGCATTGGCTGCATTGTTGCTGTTGCACGTGCTCCTTTTCTCATGCAAATCTTAATATTTAATGATAAAGAATGCTGTGAGGATATTGGTACAATATTTAATACTGCAAAATGTTAATTTGTCAGCCATACAGAATGCATGACTCTTTATAAATCAGTGTGATGTTCACACTCAATGTACTTAAAACAATTTGTAGTGTTAACATGGCTACCTAGTTATCATGCTTTCATGGTCTATCTTGAGCATACTTGGTGCAGATGCCTCCCAGCAGACACCAGTGTATATGATGACCATTTGAAATGCAGTTTGATTTCTTTTATGCATTTGTGTCCCACTGCTTCCCTTGACTATGCCCCCTAGTGCCTCTTCCTGCAATGGAGGATCAGGGTCAGAGGAAGGGATGAGCCAAGCAACAGTCTAACTCTTTGGCCAGGGGCTTTGGAGCATCTGTCCCTCAGACACTGCACTGCCCACCCCCACCATCACTCCCGCTACATAGGTGTGTTGTGTTTTCACAAGTCTTGTGAACACAACCCAGTATAGTCTTCTTTGCCCTTAGGCCAGGGCAGGGTTGGACCAAGAAACCAACTTTGAGCAGAAGGAGGTGAAACCCATTCATATAGTTTACTGTACAGTTTCATTTAGGAAAAGAAAATCCCTGGCCTACAAAAAAGAAGCAAAAACATGTAGCAAATCTTAAAATCTGCCAGGATTAAGCTGGAATGGTTTTGTGCCAATATCTATAACCCCATTCTAAAAACTACTCTGAAAATTCAGGAGAGCATATGGCTTTATGTCATGCAACCAAAACCACTGGGATTAATTCAGGACATTGCAAATAAAAGAGGTAGATGAATCAGATCTTCAGTTGATTGTGAAATACACAAGCATTCACTGAAAGTCCCTAGATCTGTCAGCTCATGCAGTCTCACAGTATTTCCATGGTCTGAAACCATACAATTCCCCTTTGCCAGCTGATTTATGAATGTATTGGTGTTCATAGTCATGAATACCAAACATGCATGTGGGCACATCTCTTGCATAACAGGAGGTCGTGGAGAATTCTACAGAAGATAGCGGTCATGCACCATTCTCAGCAAAATAATCAGATCTGTAATCCACTATAGGAAGAAACAACATGCTGAGAAAATCAAAATTTGAGACCATGTTTGATGGATGTACCCATTACTGTCCCGGATGTACCTATTACTATCCCGGCAACAGGTGATCATTCACCTGGATTGCCACCCATTGACTTCAGATGGTGAAGTTCATGCAAGAAACTCGTATTTTTCAGAATCAGTTCACCTTTCAAAATTGCAACTTCTTGTACAGGAATTAAATCTTTAACTGTTTTAATTTCTTGAATTTCTTTTGGTGCCACATCTAGAGTAGCTTTTTGAAACAGGTTCAAATGACGAGTTTGTTACTTGTACTAAATCAGGCCTGGTCCGCTTTGTCAGATGTAAAGCTGGAGACTCAGCTTTTGCTCTGAATGAGGTGACTAATTGAATTTAGCTGCTCCTTTCCAAGGGTAACTCCAGAATAGGGAGAAGATTGTCCCTTTTACTTCTGTTGTTACACGGTATGTGTTATTTAGTCTGTAAGCACTATTTTCTTTAATGAGTTTCTCGTACTGCAGGCACGACATGCTTTCCTGCAACATTCAGCGAGCCATGCGCGCTTTCACTTTCCAAGCAGCCCAGGATAATGGCGGCTGCTTCTTTGCAAGGAAATAGGTCTTGCATTTACAAGAGTTTCAGCTATTGGCATTGTAAGTGATAATGCCTTTTATGTATGTGTTAATTAGCAAAACATATAAATAAAAGGCATTGTCATTTATAATGCCAATAGCTTAAACTCTAGCAAATGCGAGACCTATTGCATTGCAAATGCTTGTTAAGTAGGTGATCACAGTCAGCCAAGGTCTCTAGATATGTGATTGGATAAAGGCCACAGACATTGTACTCTTTGCTTCCTTTAGTTTGATTTGCTTTGTTTTAGCCCATGCTCTGCAAACAAAGCACTGACTGACCATACTTAGTGGTGGAGAGTTCATGCTCTCTTTAGAGATGTTCAAGTTTCTGTTCCCTTTTTCCCCTGAATTGCATTGCAACAAGGAGTGAATGCTGTTAGATGCTTTGAAAGTTTCCAGTTTGGGTGATTGATTTGACATACGTCTGGTAAAAACTATGGGCCATTTGTACGTCGAAGTGACGGAGCGTGTCGTTAGCCTCCTGGGCTTAACAACACGCTCTGCCACGTCAGAAACGCAAGGCTGCACCATATTTACAAGAATGTAGTGCAGCCTTGCGTTTACCCCTGCGATGGTGCTAAGTTTAACAACTTAGCGCCAACGCAGGCATCCTTGCACCAGAGTGCAAGGATGTCTGTGTGCAGGGGAGCATTGGTTATGAGTACGAAGGTGTCCCTTCCTGCACATAAACAATCCTAAAATGCCATTTTGTAACTTTCATGTGTGCTGCTTCATGCAGCACACATGAAAGTACATGAAAGTTACAAAATAACATTTTATTTTAAAAGGTTTGTTTATGTACAGGAAGGGACACCTTCCTGTACATAAACAAACCATGGCATCTTGCTTTTTCCATGTGTGCTGCACAAGGCAGCACACATGGAAAAAGCAAAAACGAGGAGAAATAATGCATTTCTCCTCGTTTCGCCACCTTAAGACCAGGGTTTTCCTTGTCTTAATTTTGGCACTGCCTCCTATGAACGCCACCTTTGAACTCAGGAGGCAGCAGTAGCGGTCCGTGGAGGGAGTCACGGTGGGCAGTGAGGCGGGACGGGGGAGGGGCAGGGTGGTGAAATGTAAACACGGGAATATGGATGAACAGAGGTAAGTACACATTTAAATAAGTAAAACGAATTTCGTTGCACGCGCTGCATCGCATTTTGCTATACTTGTATAGCTGGGACCAAAGTAAGCTTCCGGTGACTGGCAGGTGCTTCTTTACATTTTTCTAAAGGACCAACATTTAAAAATGAAGATGATATTAGACTACAAGCAACAAAAGATATTTCTTCAGTTTTGTGTGAACTGTGATTTTGATTTATTCAAGGAGACCTGCCTTAGACAAAACACCTGTTCTCTATCTTCGTAGGAATGTTTCCCTTTTGAATACCATTTAAGGAGTAGAAATTGAAGTTGTCATTCAAAGTATCGAGGAATGGAAAATCTGCTGTAAATCAGAGTATATAGCATGTCACCACACTCGGTGGGGGAACTGCAGAGCTTCCGAAGACGAAGCCCAAGTCAGTTCTGCTATCAGAACCCCTGTCTGACTGTCCAAATGCAACAGGTCCACCAGCTCACAGCATGGGAAGGCTAGCCTACACTAGGGCCAGACATTTTGCGTTGTCATGAACAAGAAAAACAAAAACAAAAAACAGCCCAACGAGAGAAAATTCCTCGTGCATCAGAGCAGGTGCTATTTGTTTGAGACTCAAACATGCACTTTGAAGGTTCGTGAAAATGCTCCTTGTCAAATCAAAAGTGGACATGTACAGGTATATTGCTAAAAAAAATCACCCAAGCTGGAATTTTAGAAGCAGCTAATGGAATTTAGTCCATGTTGAAAAAAGGAAACAAAGATTTGAAAACCTTAATGAGAGAACACACTCTCCACCACTGAAATTGCTCAGTGGAACAATCTAAAAGAAAAATACTGGCTGACCTTCCTTGTGGGAAGGCATAAAGCTATTTTAAATATGAGACTTGACAAGTATGCAGATAAAATATATTTTAGAGATTTTATTATGTTGAACATTCCCAATTGTGTAGTTATCAGTGCAAATGTTTACACAACCTCTAAATAACATCTTGAACTAGAAAATATCACATACATACATATATGCATACATACGTGCATACATAAAAGTTTACTATATTTAAATTACAAAACCTGTTTATAAAAACATTGAGAAATCAAATATGTTGAAGGGATTTTACTGGTATATTTTAAACTGTTCAATCAATTATTCAAAATCATAATTTTAAAATATAGAATTATTATTTTATTATATTATTGTTTTATATTTTTATCTAATTTTAACTTTGCAAAAAATCATTGCTTTTTAAATTGAACACAGATTTTGTTTAAAAAAAAGTTTGACTTTTTTTTTGAAAAGTTAATTTTTTGAAACCCCCCTCAAGCATAGCAGGATTTTAAATAGTCATATTTAATAACTATACGTTTTGTAAAACATTAACATTCTTTTAGTTAACCAGCCCAATGTCATTTCAGCCTCAAAAGAAAAAGAATTGAACAGCATACTCTTTGAAGTGTGCATTTTTTTCATTTAGCTGCGTGTAAAAACAGAGGGTAAAATTGCGATGTTTCCCTGTAGGAGTTGCTTACTGCAGAAATGTGATGCTTTACTCCTTTTCTCGAAATTGCCACAGATTTTTCAGTGCTAAAGTAATTCTCACAAACATTCCTGACAGGCATCAATACTCTATGGGGCAGATTTATGTTTCCTGGCCCATCCCTGCAAATCAACAGGGATGCGCCAGGAAAGATGCGTCACAAAAGTTTACCCTTGCGCCACCACAGATGCGCCGCATTTACAATGCAGCACATCATGTCGCAAGGATAAACAGATGCGTGGCGCATCAGATGGCATAAGGGCGGCGCATTGCTGGAGTCGTGTCGCAAGCACAACGCAACTCCAGCAATGCTCTGGCGCTGCCCATACCTAACATGCTGCGTCATGCCTTACGCCTGCTTCAAGCAGGCGCAGGGTTTTGACGCAGCAGCGTCGGAAAAGTGACTCAGTGAAATCTTGTAGATTTCACTGCGTCACTTTTCCGAGGCTTTTTTCGACGGAACGCCCACCCTGCATACATTAAACCTGACGCAGGTTTAATGTGGCACAGGGCTTTACAACATGACGCATCTCCCTAGATGCGTCACGTTGTAAATAAGGCGCAACATGGTGCATGGTTTACGCCGCCGCTGCGTCACAGAAGTGAGGCAACGGCGGCGTAAATGTCTCGCAAGGGGCTTGTAAATCTGCCCCTGCATTGTTAAAGCTAATTCATAAATCAGTGCATTTATTTTTCCCGCATTTATTTTTCCTTTGACATGGTTAGGCTCATTGAAGTCAAGCGGAAGTACGAATTGCACATACCTGCAGGCTTCAACATTTTTATGAGATTTCTATATCCTCTAAAGTAATGTGATGTAACGCTTTTACAAAGTGATCAATGCCACTGTCCAAGACCTTCTGTGTACTTATGGTTTTGGTTTGAAAATGATGGTTGTGCGAAGAGGAGAAACTACCAGGAGCCCACGCCCATACCATCAGCGTGGAACCCGAGGGGTAAGATGCGCTAACCTCAGTCTCGCTCTTTTAAAAGACTCGCGCTAGCATTATAGCACTTGGCTGGAAAGTCATAGGTTAAAGAGACCAAACAGAGATCTGTATGAGCCCTCTTTATATTCTGTAGTTATCCATATGCGCCTGTTTGAGATTCTCGGTATTAAGTAGCAGGCTGAAAAAAAAGCTCTGGACATGGTCACGGTCCATGCATATATCCCTTTGTCAACCTGTGAATGTATGGAGCTTATGTTTTATGGATAAAGGAACCAGAACATAGATATTATTTAACCCCCCTTCAAATAAATATGATTAATTTCCTGGTGGCTTTTCCCTTTCCTTGAACGTGTTTTGCTTCATTACCCTGCTGCCCATATGATACAGTGTCCAAACAGTCCACTAAGCACTTTATGTTACTGTGCACTTTGTATTCAGCTTTTAGAATCCCTTTTTTTATGCCCAATTTCAGCAGGAAAATGTTTTAATCACATGAAGGTTTACTGTTTTTACAATGCTATGAACTTTATTACTCAGGTGCTTAAGGAAAAAGAATTCAGTGTGACTCAGTTATGATGTCATGGAAGGCAATGACGATATGCAACAAGGAGTTATCGCAGCGCCAGCAGCTCTTTTCTGCCGCTAATGCGGCGATCTTTTTATCGCAGTATTACCAAGCTGCCGCTAACAGCTGTTAGTGACAGTTTTTAGGCAAAAACGTCTGTTGTAAAGATCACCACTTCTGTTAGCGATAATTATATGCAGGACAGGCGTTCCAGTACAAAAATGGCTGCAAACCCCACTTCACCATATTCACAAGGGGATCCTTGAAGTTCTGAAGACCAAAATAACTGTCTCTAACTGCAGTTAGAGCCAGTTACTTAAGACTAGAAAATAGCTGGACTTAAAAATGGGTATAACACTTGGGGCTTCATCTCAGCAGGTTTTGGTGTTGGACAGTGCTGCAAGCAATGTTGCAGCGCTGCTCTGCGACAAAACTACAGTGGAGGAATGCACACCATCTATAAGATAGTGAGCATTCATGGGCCCCAGTCATGAAAAGTGTTGCAGCGCTGCGACAAGACAGCATTGCAACACTTCTCATTACGCCATTCTTGCGACAGCATGGATGTGCTGTATTCACTGGACAGCGCTCCATGATGCAAGTAATGACAGATACGTCAAGAATCCTGAAATATCTGTCTGCGCTAAAGTCACGCATTGCTGCAGTCGTGTCACAACCATGATGCAGCTCCAGCAATGCATGGGGCCAGCCTATCCCTCTGGCACTGAGTCACCCTCACGCCTGCCATCAGGCAGGCAGAAGATACTGACGCAGTTCCGCTCATGAGGGGTGCCCGAATGACGGTGCTGTTGGAGATCCATCGGTAATGGTTGCGCGCTGCAGTGTCATCGTTTGGAATCATTGGTGGTGTGTTGGTATGGAGGGAGTTGACGATACGTTCTTCGATGTCCTTGATCCAGCTGCGAGGGGGTGTGATGGTGGTGGTGGCGTCCGGTGGGCAAGTTCAAGACGTGATGTTACAATGATGGTCGGTCCAGGATAGTCAGGTGTTGTGGCTGTAGTTGAAGTTCCCGCTGGCGGAGGTGACGTGCTCCACCGTGTGTCCTGGCTTTGGGCGGCCTGAGTGGGCTGACCAAATAGTCACTGCGCACTTGAGTGGGCATGCCAATCCGCCCATGCCTTGCCCCGTGCTTTGAGCAGTCCTAACCACCCTCCCACCCACAAAGAAAACATTGCTCGGGTACATCACTAAGTTATCATCATGTGATGATTGTTCCTCTTCTGCACTGCTTGAAAGCAGTGGGGCGACGCTCTTCCACCGTAGCAGGTGATCCACCACTGGGGGTGCATCATCTACGTGTGCTAGGCCTGGGCGACTCGACCCCCAGGCATCCTGCGCTACACGTCCCACCTTCTCCTTACCTGGACATTGGCACTGTGGCGCAATCCGCTGCACTCTCTCCAAATCTGTGACCCAGCCAGCAGGAGCCTCAGCCAGGTGGGTTTTCACAAGCCTGGGTACAGCAGTCACCGCCAAGTCCACTAGGGATCCTCCCGATGCAGGTGATGCAACAGGGCCCCATGAGGCCCGAAGTTGCAGCACTCCCGCCACACAAGTTCGGCACAGCTCAGGGGCCGCACCCTCCACAGCGTTCGGCCAGCCCAACATCATCTGGCCTGTGATGCGGAGAGGTGGCACCCTCCGTTGGTAATCCCCTCCGTGCACCCCGGTGTAGTGGTGGATCGTAGTATGCGATGCAGATCTCCCTACGTTGGGGTGCAGGGGCGCCTCTACTATCAACAGCTCCAAGGTGCGCAAGGCGGTCTTCTCACACAGGTCAGCAAGGTGTCTCCATGCGACCTGCTAGACTTCACCACCAAGTAAGGGCGATCTTCACGTCTCAATGTCTACCGCCACGGCTCATCTACTCCACAACTCCTCCACATCCCACTCCAGGCTCCATACGCAGGTCCAGCGAGGCATCCAGGCCCCAGATGCAGGTCCAGCGAGGCATTCAGGCTCCAGACGCAGGTCCAACAAGGCATGCAGTCTCCAGATGCAGGTCCAGTGAGGCATTTATGCTCCAGACACAGGTCCAGCAGGCATCCTGGCTCTTATCCTTGTCATCCTGGATGTTGGGTGGCTTGCAGGGGTTGTTGATGTGTGCTGTACTCGGCCTTGGCTGCTCCATTCTGCATTTTTATGGTTTTATAACTATTTTTATTGAATGTTGACTGATAGGCTATTTTTTTAATTAGAGGCAAAAAAACTCACGTTGGGCTGACTAACGTGAGTTTTTTTGCCGCTAATGGGCCTATCGGTAGTTTTCGCCATGGACCATGGATTTCCGATTGCCATCGCGCTGATGTTAGCGGCAGTTTTCACCGCCGTCCCCTGATACTATTGCCATGTAGTGATGGCTTGTTAATACGCCGCTACCATGGCGATAGTTTCCAGGGTTAGGCGGCGACAAAAATACTGTCGCTAACAGGCTTTTGCGATAGGTATCGCCAGTCCTTGTGATTATGTCCTTTAGTATTTTATCTTTGTGATTTTATTGCATGTGATCTGTTTGTAATCTGTTTTTTGTGCTTTTATGGTCTTTTTGCCAAGTAAATGTTATTTTATGATATGAAGTAGCAGGCTGAAGAGCGCTTGAAGTTGGTGCAAGGGCTGGGAACTCTCATCCCTTGTGCCCTCTCCAACCTCTTAGAGCTGGCAAGCATTGGGGCTAACTTTCCCTCTCCATTCGCACCTTTGTATAGCGAATATTTCCTGCCTGTGTGCTACCTTATGACTGGGTAGAAGTAGGTGTCTAGTTAAGAAATATTTACAGTTCCTAAGCTTGAAGAATCACTATGGGTGATAACTAAATACCTTGACAATTGTCTTTTAGGCAGCTACAAATTTTGTTTTGCTAGAACTATTCTATCAAAACTTGTCAAATGAGTTTCTAAACAATGTATTGGACTTTAATCATGCTTCGCAATGTGGCTGCAGAAAACTCGCACCTTTAAAAGTAGAATCTATTTTAAAATGCTGGGAAAAGTATTCCATCGCTATTAAACCTCGTATCTGCTCTTCATTCTCCTACTCAGAAACCTTGCACGTAGACCACCTGATTTACCAGAGCAATATCTATGGGAATCTAAATGAAAACTGATTCTCTATTTAAACAGAGTCCTTATTGCTGAGGCTTGATTGGCAGTCCTCCAATCAATGCAGAAGAGCTTAAAAAAATAAATAAAAAACCTCTCGTAAGCAGAGAAAGGATGGCAAACAGAAAGATATAATTTTCCTTGTATAAACTCACATACTATTATTCAGAAAAGTAATTTATATATGGACGATTAACCAAAGCAATTTTATTTATTAGAGCATTTTATATAGCCCTATATTAGTGTTAGAAAGAAGTGTATTGTATTGAAGAATTTGTATACCACGTCATACCTTTGCTTTCACATGATACACTCCGTGAGCTAAGTCACATCAAGATTTGAGAAGTTATGAAAGTTAATGTGCAGTAACTAAGGAAGCTAAACTGTGCATGAATGATCCAGCTACCTGATAGTATCTGTCTCCATGCCTTACATATGCTCTGTGGTGAAAAGACTAGTGTTTGGACTGTGGCAAGGACAGAATGGGTGAAACTAACTTGCTTTCTCTGGATGCCATATTCAGTGGTGGCACCTTCGCTCAGGCATAAGAGCGTCGCCCAACTGCCAGGAGTAGCAAAGAAAGGAAAAAATAGAATGATAATAACGCAATGTTATTATCATTTTATTTTTCCCTCCAGCAGCGGCAGTGAGGGAGGGGGCGGGGCGTACCTGCAGGAGAGGAGTTGTAGAACACTCCTCTGCGCAATGACTGTTTGGTCTACCCTCACCGGCTGCCCAAAACAGTCGTGCACACTCCCCTGTTCTCCATGCAGGCTGCATTATAGCCTGCATGGAAAACATGCCCACCCCTACAGCCCCTGGCAGAACTCTGTGTCATGGCGCTTAGATTAATCACAATGCTCCATTGGAGCATTGTGATTGGCTTAGGGGTGTGAGGACGGCTGCCTGCTTCCTGTTTCGACCTGGAGACTGACACAGACGAGCAGTAGAGAAGGTACGGGACCCGGCGGCGGCAAGGCAAGTTTAATTTTTAATTTTTATATTCTTTTAAAGAAGCAGCCCACGCCCACCCCATGACCTCTCACGTCCGACCCCCACCCGTGAGCCGTGCCGGCCGCTCCAGACCATATTATGATTTGAATAAACTCAGAGTGGATAAAGACTTACAGGTTTTACAGGTATCATAGATAAGTGGTACTTTATTCAGCAAAGAAAGATATCCTGTAAGGAAAAATAATATAATTCTCCACAATCTGGATTTCAGAGAAAGTTTAAAATTCTGGCATTTGAGGTTGTTTTGTTGATATAAGTGCAGAATTGGTTTGGAATCTGATGGGAAACTCACACAGGACATTCATTATTAGGTGTACAATAAAACAGGTTAAATGTATTTATTAAATCTGCAAGCAGGACATAAAGCGAAAAAGCATATAATTTTATGAAATGTCACTAATATATAATCAAAATAACATAGCGAGAGGAGATAGTGGCCCGGCAATCCCAAATTTAAAAACTAGCCAGTGTCCGGAGCGGAACAAATATGCTCCTCAGGCAGACAATCGTCTGAATCGAGCAAATAAACATCCAGCTGGACAAACAACTAAATCGCCTCCATGTATATAGTCTAAGAACAATGAATTTAAACCATGGTAAAGGTGTGTGCACTGAACAGCCCACTCCACATCCAACGTAAATACACTCAAACAGACATTTACAAAAAAAACAGGCAATAAGAGATACTTAGAGGGGCAACAAACCACAGGGGACAACAACACATCAAACAACAAAGGACCAAAGACAGAGCATCAGAATAAAAGTATCTGCACCATTACAATCACAGCCCAGTATTGTGGATACCTGCATAAACTAATACACACTCGCAGGGAAAACCCCCCCTAAACTGCACCATAATATAGCAAAATACCCTCTTGGGTATGCAACAGAACCTGACAAACTTACTTGTAGTGTGTGATATTAGGACGTCGAGGAGAATATACAGAAGAAGGAAATCTCGATAAAGGGGATTAATGTCGGACCTCAAAAGTCAGGAAGGTCTACATATATACCGTCTACACAAGGACATCAGCAGCAGTCTACCACATATATGTGGCATTATATTACACCCAAAACTGAAACAATAACACCATAACAACATTTATTTCATATTATGTAATGCTTTAGGAGTGATGGAGCAGGGGAAATACAGGAGTTTTTGTACCCCTTCGAAATTAATGACCTCATAACTTTAAAAATACTAACTGTTTGAATGCATGTATTAATCAACAAATGCACCTTTAATTAGACACTACACGCAGGAAACTAACTGGCATTGCAAAAATCTAATTTACTCACAAATGTGAAATTAAATTAACATGGGTTTGTGATTTGTGTAGAAAGCAGAAGTAAATTGCATGTATTTTGTTTGTAGTAAAATTATATTGTGGCAAAGAATGCAGATCGTAAGTAAAATGGCTTTAAATGTAGCTTATGCTAGGTAACACCTAACACGGGTCATTAGAATGGAGGGTGGTAAACAGAAAAGCTTATTTTCTATATCTTATTTCTGCTATGTTGTTTTCATATTAGTTCCATTCGGGCCTGCTAGGCCTCGCTTTTAAAAATGGCCGCTGCAGAGAGACGTGATTGCATGCGTCGAATAAAGATGGCCCCCGCACATGAGCAGAGTGGAAGTTCCAGTCACGAGTGTCTGGCCTATTCCCGGAGTGAGAGATGTCATAGCCAGTCTGACCTAAAACAAGAGTTGTGCCAAGAGTTCAGCATTAATGCATGGTAACGGATGGGAGACTAGAACTCCAGAAGATGAACTAATTCATGACTGTTGAATAATGTTGCAAATATATTTAAAAAGTTAAAGTACATTTGGACTTGATGAATCACGAGAACTATTGTATTCATTGATTGTTTGCAAAACCGGTTCGAGCAAGGAGGACGATGAGATGACCATCACCCCCCCTCCAATGGACCAATCAGAATGAATGTAGCCCCTAAAAGGTTTCAATTTTGGGTATAGCAAGTCAGTGTAAAGGGTATAAATGAGCTTGTGCATACAATGAGGTGTGCACGCTTATTCTACATCAATCTAGTCAACACAGCACGCTGTCTGTTGAGACGATTTTTCCTTCTGATGCTGAAAAAGACTTTGTCAATTTTGGACTTCGAACGTTGATGGGGAAAAGGAACGAGACCGTCGCGGGATTCTATCCTCTGAGGAGCTTAGAGGGACAGTCAGTCAGTATTGAGAACCTATCCTGTGATCTTCGGTTCATGTTCATCGCCCTAAGGCCAGGGGTAATGAGTATTTTCCATTTCTATTCAATCTTTACTTAAATGCTTATGTAATAATGTCTAGAAAATGTGTCTAATAAAACTTTACTTATTCAATGTATTCAATGAAATCTAGATAAACTTTCATGCTAGCTCAAAACTGAGTCTGTGGTTATTAGAATTAAAGTTATGATCAATAATTGTCAAATGTTTTTAAATTGTGATTGAGCTGGACTTAATCGCCATCAACTGAATCCTACTAGTTGGTCCATCGACCGAAATAGCGGAGTACCTTGATGTTTAGAACCGACAATTCCAAAATCAAATACATATAATGTATATAGTTATTATTTAGGTAAAAATATTAACAAGGTACCCCGTATCTCTTGCAGCTCGTCTGCTTATCACCGATCCAGAAAACTGAGTGAATGTGCGTTTCGGTGCCCCACCGATTAATAAATGGTGTAAGGGTTTTCTGGGTTAGTGTTGTAAGGAGAGTTTTTATAATAGCCGCGCTGCATCAGTTTTCTTGGTAGCAGAGTTATGGTTTCTATAGGTCAGTTTAGGGGATTATTGATTATTGATTATTGATTATATATTTCTATGTTCAACACTCCATGTTGAGTTTGTGTTAGTTTATATGTAGTCGGAATTATGTTACATGTGTTCTCACCTAGTAAAAGTCACGTGCAATCACTAGATACATAGTTTTAAGTTTTCACGCAATGTGCCAGAATGCGATATTAGTTAAGACAATATCAAGCCCACTGTTCAAAATGCTACAATCACATTGATCCATTTACCCCTGGACCCTAAAGAAACTTAGTACCACCGGGGCACAATGTAGCCACGCATGGTTATTTTGTGGATAGCCATCATGCATGCCCTCACCCAGTCACATGCATGATGCCATCATCTACATATACAGGAGTGCACATGAATTATAAAGATGCATGTCAAACAACTAATCGCCTTGTACCTGCATTTACTAATTCTTTCCTTTTCATGTACTCCAAACAGAGGATTTGTAAGTAACAAAAATCCACTACACTCACAGCGCACTTTAGGGTGTGTGCTGATACCATCACTAATGTGACCATTTTCTCTCTTTTTGGTCACACACTTCATTTTGGTCCTGACGAAAAAGCCTCTTGAACTAACGTAAAGACTGAAACTAGTAGACATAAATCTTTGAAGGGATACAGAGGTACATATAAAACCTCATGCAGATCCCGACAATGTTTTTATCTATGTCCTAGGACCCTTTTATTAAACTTTTTACAAGGATTATTCCTAGAGGCATTTTTTCATTTCAAAAGAATTTTATTGTTTTAAAGAAGCAAATAGGGACATAAGATACAAGCAAAAGTGATACAATTAATATCAGACAAAGACAATAAATATGTTAGATTAAAATTAAATAATAAGCAAACACATCATTGTCATTCATTAATCTGAAGATATCAGATAGATAGATTAATTAAGGAGAAAAGAAACAAGTTGATATCCGGCAGAAGTAATTATGAAAAGTATCACCATCAGATAGCAAATTAGGGATGAGAGGAAAAAAGAAAGGAAGGAAGAAAAGACGGAAAAAGTGGAAAAGAGATGAAAAAAGAGAAAGAAAGACAGGGAGGAGTGAAGGAGGAGGAGAGGATTTCCAAAGGAATCACCCGACATACAAGACAACATTAACCAGACAAATCAAAAGGATATTGATCCACCAACCCCTCGGAGACTTGGTCCATGTACGTATCTAAGGCTTTCCAAACACCAGTAGATATAGAGGGAGAAAGATGAGTGTGGTCAACTGACGTATGCGCACTTCGTAAAAAGGAAACCCAAGCCCACCAAGTATGGTAAGAAACTGAAGAGAAAGATTTCCACTCCATGAGAATTACTTTGACCGCAATAGTCAATAAGAGATCCAACAAATGTAATTCCATGGAATCTAAAGGCAGAGGGACTGGGACCGCCAACGGACCTAAAAGGATTAATGGAAAAGAAAGTTGGAATTCAATATTAAAGATTAGCATGAGATGTTTGTGAATTAAATCCCAAAAGGGTTGGAGAAGGGAGCAGTCAAAGAACATATGTTGAAAATGGCCTGGTAAAAGGCCACAACTCCAACACAGGTTGTCATCTTTAAGATTTAGTGAATACAAACGAATGGGAGTCCAGTGAAGAAGATTAATAGAGAAAAACTTAGACTGCATTAAGGAGGGGGCGATTTTGTTAGGAAGAGAAAATTTACCAATACCTTGCCATGTGTCTGTAGAGATATGATCGGTAACACTATGATCAAAATGATGTAACCATTTTTGCTGTGCAACAGTTTGGGAAGGAAGTGTAGAGGACGACAAGAATTTGTAAATCCTAGACGCTACATGACCAGTCCTGATCCATAATTGAAAAAGCGTAATCGTAGGGGAGGAAGGATGAAGGTGTACTTTAGCAAGTGCTACCTTTATCTTAAGAAAGGTATAAAAGTCTAAGTTAGATAAAGAAAATTGTTGAGCTAGGGATGAGAAAGGGAAAGAATCATTGTTAGAGTCATAGAGATGTTTAACAAGTGAGATACCTTTCGCAGCCCAATAAGCCATTAACTCTGGATCAATATTGATTTTGATTTTAGAATTCCGCCAAATAGACGACCATCTAGTTTTATGCAGTGGAATTGCCACTTTCTTATCCACTTTGCGGACCGCAGCAATAGTATCTAAAATAATAGATCGAGAGAATGGAATAGAAAGAGTATTCGTGGTTAAAAGAGAGGTAATCGGCAACGGGGAGGCCAGTGCTTGTTCTATTAGCAACCAGGATGGAACATGAATAGAGGGAGAAGAAAACCAAAGAGCGCCCTGGGACGCCAGAAAGGCAGTTTGATACTTCCCCCAATCAGGAAAATTACATCCTCCCATATCACAAGATTTCCGTAAGAATTTATAGGCAATTCTAGCCCTTCTGTTATTCCATAAGAATTTGGAAGTAAGTAAATCCAGTTCATGAAAGAAGGAATCAGAAAGCCTTACTGGAAGCATAGAGGAAACAAAATTAATATTAGGTGTTATCATCATTTTAAGAGTCTGCAATCGACCCCACCAGGAAATATGCTTCGGAGACCAAGTTTCTAAAAGGCGTCGCACCTTAAGAATAGTTTGAGATTCATTATAAGTAACCGTAGCATAGAGAGTGGAACAAAAATAGATACCCAAATATTTTAGTTGCTTGGATTGCCACTTAAAACCCGCCGAACCCATATGAGAAGAGAAACAATAAGCATTTAAGGGGAACATCTCTGTCTTATCTTTGTTCAGGGTATATCCTGAAACCTTTGAGAAAAGAGAAATCGTATCAGAAATAGCAGGGAGGGCCAGTGCAATATCGTCAGAAAAAATAAGAACATCATCCGCATATGCAGCTGATTTTATCTGATGAGACCCAAAAGAGAATCCCTTAATGTCTGGATGTAAGTCAATCATTCTAAGAAGGGGATCAATGGATAATAAAAATAAAAGAGGAGACAAGGGACATCCTTGCCTAGTACCCTGGCGAAGGTTAAAAAAGGACGACGTAGCTCCATTTACTCTGATGTTAGCTCTAGGTCGGAAGTAAAGAGACATAACCATACGGATAAAGGAGTCACCAAGATTGTGTGCACATAAAACAGCTCGTAGAAAAGGCCAAGAGACCTTATCAAAGTCCTTTTCAGCATCAAGGGCCAAGGCCGCCGCCGGAAGATTGGAACGCTTAGCAGAACCAAGAATGTGACAAAAAGTACGGATATTATCACGTGCAAGACGACCCTTTACAAAACCTGTTTGAGAAGGATGAACCAATTGAGGAATAAGAGATTGTAGACGTTTAGCTAAGATTTTAGCAAAAATCTTAGCTTCCATGTTAAGAAGAGAAATAGGACGAAAATTTTTGGGATCCGAATGATCTTTTCCTTCTTTGGGAATTACTACAATAGTAGCATCAGCAGCAGAACCAGACACAGAACCATCTTTAATAAAAGCATCAAAGACGGATTGAAGCTGCGGCACAATCTCAGATATAAAGGTTTTATAAAACAAAATAGGATATCCATCAGGACCTGGAGCTTTACCGGAACGAGTAGCTTTAATTACAGAAATAATTTCATCAGAAGTAATCGGGCCATTCAAAGAATGATTATCTTCCTCCGATACAGTTTTCACAGGAACTGTCTTTAAGAACTCTTGACATTGTTCAAAAGAAGATTGATTAGAGGGGTATATAATTTATTATAAAAATCTCGAAAGACCTCAAGAATTTTTTTAACCAACGTCCCTCTGTATCCTGTTCAGAGGAAACAATAGATAAACCAGAATGTTTGGAAACCAAAGTAATTACTCTGTTTCTTTTGCCACAAGCATCTGAACAAGCAAAATCAGAGACCCATTCTTTCTTCAAAAATAGCGCCTCTCTGGCAGAGACCTTTGTCTCTTGAAAAATGACTAGATCCGAAGAAAGGGATTTGCAGTAATCTAATATTTTTGACCTTTTAACTGGGTGATTTAATCCTTTCACATTAAGTGAAAGTATATTCAGTCCAGTCATAGAGCCAATAATAGGGAAAAATTATATTCTATAATTGATAGAGGATATACAACAACCAACCAAATTCGAGCCCAGACACCAGACAACAACACAGAACAGGGAGAATCCAAGGAGGAAATCCGAAGAGAAAAGGAGAAAGAAGAGGAAAAAGAAAGCAGGAAAGGAAACAGAAGAAGAGAGAAAAGAACCAACAAGGAAGATCTGAAAAAGACCAAATTCATACTAGGGGGAACATGGGAAGATGAGCAAGGGGACCATCACGAGGAATAAATACAATCAGCATAAACAGCCCCAATACGGTACATAACTGATTATACTTAACTAAGAAAAAGAAATATCTGAAATATGAACTAGAATTCATTAGAGTATTCCAAAAACAAATCATCATGTAAGTCTAAACCGGCGACATGTATATACCAACTTGATAAATAGGAACAAATACATTATGTCAAAAAGAATGGAGAAAGCAGAAGAAAGAAGGAGATCTAATGTTACAAATGAGGAAATTATGAAAAATAAGCTAATAACTATCTCTAATTTGAGGTAGCAACAAAACCGACACACACCTCGTGAAGAGCAGGAAAGAATAAATAAAAAGATATACATTTCCACAGAAGACTATAAGGTATAGTATGAAGAGAATACATGAAACATAATAAAGTAAAGGATGAAATAGCTGATCAGGAAAACAATCAGTGAAGCCCTATGGAAGATAAATAGAAGAAGCAAGTATATACTAAAAAATGTAACATTTAAAGAGAGGCATCTAGTTAACTATCCACAAATATATAACATTTGTTATACTTAATTTAATTTAAAGAGGCAAGAATATCTAAATATATAACTATATAAGTAAAAAAACATGAGACAATAAATTGCAATATAAATATGGTAAATTGGACTTAATAGAGATAAGCAGTTAATAATAATAAGGAAACAGACCAATCAGTGATATAGCAATGAAATAAAATATAAAAATTGGCTATACAGAACTTAAATTTAACTCTATATACAGCAATTAATAGGTATCTATAAAGCAATTAATGCAAACTAAACCATAAAACAGTACAGATAGTAATCAATAACATACTCTATAGAGACAAAAACAACAAAAGGAAGAACAACACGCGAGAAGACCAAATTAAAAATACGACAATGGAAATAACATTAATGGAAGTCAGGGAGAAAGGAAGAACAAGAATGAACCGGAACCTGACACGGATAAAAAGCAAGCAAAGAGGAAAAAGATTGACCTATCAAGAAACAATACTACGAAATATTAGAAAATACATAAAGTAGACACACCGGAGACAAAGTTCACTTCATCATAGAGATACGACGGTATACCAGATAAAGAAACGGAGAGAAAACACAGCCCACACTGAGCTTACCCCGTCACGCACAAGAAAAACAGCAACAGCACACCAACAACAATGGACAATAAGACCACCACACAGACCTAAAAAAGATAAACTTAATAGATCTGAATAAGAGAAAACTCATTGCAGTTATATGTAACCCCATCAGGTGCCAGAGCAACCAGGGGCAAGCGACGCTTCCACTTGAAGTTCCATCTGCAGCTCCATCTGATTATCCAAAAACAAGACCTTTGCAGGTAATGTGGAATTTTGAAGGCCCAGAAAAAGAAAAGGGAATGTTCATCTCAGAGAGACGCTTCCGAAGATTAAGAAAGCCCTTCCTCCTTATTACCGTGTTCCTGGCAAAGTCCTGAGAAATTGAAATGTGATGGCCATTCCATGAGACAACCTTAACCTTCCGCATATGAGCCAGAATCTGTTCCATATGTTGATGGCTCAGTGGCTTAAAAATGATTGCTCTTGGTTGCGTGGCAGATTTAGAGCGAAATGCGGGAACACAGTGTGCCCGTTCCAACTCAAAGTCTCTTTGGAAAGAAATTTGCAGCGTGGAAGGAAGCCACTGATATAAGAACTCAATCATAGAAGGTGCATCCTTCTCAACCTCCTCCGGAAGACCAAAAATACGCAGATTGGATCTGCGGTTACGATCTTCTTGTTCAGTGAGATCCCTCCGCAATGCCGCCATTGAGCGTTCCAACTGACCAAGAGACCTAGATTGTTTTTTGCATAGTATCCTCTGCACCACTAATATGAGTTTCTGTGGCTGAAACACGAAGGGAAAGAGCCTTAAAATCATTCCTAATGGCTGCCACCTCCACTTGCAGCAAATCTGTGTTAGTCTTGGTAGACTGCGCAATGTCATGAACATCATTAAGGCGCGTTAGAATAGTCTCAAGCGTGGAATTGGTGTCTTTCTGACCAGTGTCAGGTGTAGGAGACACTTGTTTGGACCTCTTAAGAGATGCTTTAGAGTCCTTTGCGTCTTTAGCATTTGGTGACAAGCCCATATTTGCAGCCATAGAGCACGCAGCCACAGCGGGGGCAAAATACAGCACCGCAGAGAAATGAAGGGAAGGAAAAAGCCAAAGGATACTAGTATATTAGTATACAAAAAAGAAATGAGGAAAAAAGTGGAAAGTGCACTTTCAGCAACCAAAACAGGATAATAATAACGGCGGGCTTACATGACCAAGGAGAGGAATCTCATGACAAAAATACCATGCCCTGCAGGTATCAAAAGAAACGCCTTCCGAAATAAAAAAAAACAAGAAGCAGGGTGTCATAGAGCAAAAAAGCACCAAATAAAGGCATTGGAGGCACTCTGAAGAGAGGTATAGTAAAATAAAATCCAAAAATAGTCTCACCATAGGTATCAATGTAACGTGAGTAAGGAGAAAAAACCAATATAGACTTCCAGCAATATGGAAATAGTCACCAGCACCTGTTTATCAGCATTCCTGGCATGACCGTGGAAATAGCGCCGTCGTGTTGTGGAGAAAACGCATCTCCGTCGATTAGGAAAACAAAATGGCGGCCGCTCGTGAAAACACTGAGCGCCACCTCAGAACGGCAGAAATGCAGGCACCGGCAACTTCAGAAAGCAGGAATCCCTCTCAGGTCACACACGGCAGCATTAGGGATATGAGGCCATCTTTTTAGCAGTTAAGGGGCAATGTGAAGCGGTAAATAATCCTCCGACGTCCTCGCTCAGCACAGAGCTCAAGCGCAACCCGCCATCTCGTAGCGGCGCGCAAGCCACGCCCCCTCCTAGAGGCATTTTTAACCCATAACTGCACTTCACATAGCACTTCACTTTTCTTACACAAACAACCTGCTCCGCTGTAACTCAGGCGTTGAAGCACAGCTGTAGTGCACTAGGTGATCCAGCTGGGCCCCGATAATGAAGCATGCCACTTACTAGGTAGGTGGGTGAGGGGTTTCCTAAAACTACTTTCAGTTGTTTGCGCTCCTTTCTTTTGAAGGTTCTGGCCAGGACCGTGGACCTGAAAACCTCAAACAAGGACTTGTCCATTTTGTTTATTCACCAGTATATTGATGACCAATTGGTGGCATCAAGGACAAAAGAGGCATGTATTACTGACACAATCGCATTATTAAATCATTTGGCAGAAAGAGGACATAAGGTGTCCCCATCTAAGCTGCAATTCTGTCAACAAGAAGTACAGTATTTAGGTCATAAGATTGAAAAAGGGATGTGAAATCAGGATTATTAAAGGAATGAGAGCCCCAATGACACAGAGAGAGGTGAGAATGTTTCTCGGAATGGTTGGTTATTGCCAACATTGAATAAATGGATATTCATTGATTGCAAAACCTTTACAGCCATTAACAAAAAGTGATCCAATTGCGTTGAATGAGGAAGATATGGAAGCTTTTGAGCAACTGAGAAATAGGTTGTGTGAAGCCCCAGCATTGGGAATGCCAGATTATGTACTGTAGTGAAAGAGACGGATGTGCACTTTCGGTACTAGTACAAAGGCATGGAAGAATGAGACGGCCAATAGCATATTTTTCAGCTGTTACACCTAGCCGATTAACCAGATATGAGAAGGTGATTTTGGGTGCAGACAATGTACCGATTGTGAGAGGCATAAGTGTGAATCCTTCCACTTTATTGCCTGATGCAATAAATGCAGAGGTCAAAGATGACATTGATCACAATTGCTTGGATGTACTTCAATTCTGCAAAAAGCCCCGCCCTGACATCAGAAATGAACCTCTAGAAGAGTCAGATTATGTGATGTTTGTGGATGGATCGTGCTTGAGAAAGCAAGAAGGAATTTTAAGTGCTGCGTATTCTGTATGTACAGTGGCAGCCATAATGAAAGCATCTTGTTTGAGAGGAATACGTTCAACCCAAGTTGCTGAGCTGATTGCTTTAATTCGAGCTTGCAACATGGGAAGAAATTTCCGAATCGCTGGGATCACGGATAGCCAGTATGGCTTCAGAGTGGTACATGATTTCGGACAGATCTGGTCCCAGAGGGGATTCATGACTTCTTCGGGATCTCCAATTAGGAATGGTGAGTTTGTGAAAATGTTGCTTGAGGTGCCTAAACAGATTGCGGTAGTAAAATGTGCTGCACACAAGAATGGAGATGACTGCATTACAGAGGGCAACAAATTTGCTGATGAGATAGCTCAATATTGTGCCAGACATATGACCTCAATGAATCGGAGGAGGGAAAAAGAACATGTTTAATGTCCTTTGATGTTTACTAACACAATTGAAACGTGGGAAGAGGTGAGACAATTGCAGGAAGAAGCAAGTGATGAGAAAAAAGATATATGGATAAAATCAGGCTTTAGACGTAGAGAGGAAGATGAAGTTTGGGTTTACAGGGATGAAAGACCAGTTATGCCTGATAGCATGATCTCTAACATGGCACAGATGTACCATGTCAAATTGGTCGAAAGTGGTAGGTTCCTCTTCCGGATTGGTGGCGCGCACAGGTATACTAAGACCTATGTAGGTCTACTTTTTATCAACAACTTTCAAAAAATTCTTTCAAAGACGTACTCTTGATTTATCATCCTTATTTTTATTCACAACCATTTTTGTTGTATCTCCATTGTAAATTCATTCAATCATCTGAAGTTACTGTCATTTTACAATTTTACAATCACCCAATGCATTTCGGGTCGATAAGTAGACCCTTCCTCAGGGGTCTGTAATTGGAAAGAAAAAAGGAAATTTACAGGGCTGTTCAGCCTATTTAACTCTTATGTGAAGTACAAGTACAATGCTCTAATTACTTAATGAACAATTTCTAGCTAATACCTCGCTACTCTTTAAAGGTAGCGAGGATGTACCATGGACAGGCACACATAAGTAGGGATGCAATGATCTGACTTTTTAAACAGACTTGGAACAACCCAACATTTAGGGCTATAGCTGAAAGCCTTTGTCAAAGATGTCTTAAAAGTCAACAGTAGAATCCTGGAAGGAAAACAGTAGTGAGTTTGGGAACAATAGGACATGAAGGAGGTCATTTTACCAATAAGCAACTAGATTTCATTGAAATGCCCCCAAGTAACAGACTGAGGTATGTCCTGGTGGTTGTCTGTTTGTTTTGTCGTTGGGTGGAAGCATATCCAACAAGAAGGAATGATGGCGTTACTGTAGCAAAACTCCTACTAAAAAAATTCATTCCTAGATATGGTTTTCCGGTAACAATAGAAACAGATAGAGGTAGTCATTTCCAAAATGAAGTTATCCAGCTGACATGTGAAGCATTAGACTTTCAACAAAAGCTGCATTGTGCCTACAGGCCAGAGGCTTCCTAGGTGGTTGAGCAAGTAAATGGCGCAATCAAGAATAGGCTAGGAAAAATGTGTCTAGCCACAGGACTCAAATGGCCAGATGCCCTACCACTTGTGCTCATGAGCATGAGGAGCGTACCAGACAGAAAAACAGGTTTGAGCCCTCATGAAATAATAATGGGACGAGTAATATGACAAGCATTCGTACCTGTCAACAAACTGCTGAGTATAACTGATGATCTTATTCTGGACTATTGCAAAGGATTGGCTGATGTGGTGCATTCTGTGTTTCATCAGGTTGGACCGGATGCGATCACTCTTGAGAGAAACCAAGCTCATGATCTGAGTTCGGGAGACTGGGTTCACATAAAAGTCCACAGAAGAAGAAATTGCCTGGTTCCTCGCTGGGATAAACCACGTCAGGTGATCTTGGTGACTACCACAGCAGTAAAGTGTGCAGGTGTGAAAAATTGGATTCATGCAAGCTGTACAATTAAAGTTCCAGATCCTGAAGATCGACTTGTAAGTCGACATCTGGAAATATCAAACACCAGTTCGACATCTGAAGCAGAACAATCTGAATCTGGTGAAAGACAAACTGAGGACATTGAAAAGCAAACAGAAGACTTTGATACACAGACAATTGATATTGAAACAGGAGAGACAGAAATAATTCACAGTGATGTTGAACAACCAAGTACAAGTTTTGGGGAAATTCCTTTAGAAGTAATTGAAACAACAGAAGAAAATCTAAAATCAGACGGAGAATCAGAGATCATAAAGTTCAAACTTTAAGAAGGTGAAGTGAGATCTGAAACAGAATCGGAAGAAAGTGAAGAAGAAATAAGACAAAGGAGAGGACCAAGAAAGAGAGCTTGGAAAGTGGAATGAGAAGAAACAGAGACTGAACTAAAAAGGCCAAGAAAAGGAAACTATTGGCCCGATGAGAGTAAAAGACTGAGATATAAAATAATAAGTTTGAACAAAGATAAGGAAGAGCAAGTGAATGAAATAACGAGTCAAAGAAATCAGATAAATTTGAATAAAGGACAATTGCAAAGACTGAAAAGAGTAAAAAGATATAATCTGAATACAAATCACCTGAATGGATTTACATAGCACTGCCTGACTTCGAAGAGGTGGATAGCAGTCAAGAGAACCCAAACGAAAATTGTAAGCAGAAGGGTGAAAGTAAACTGTGCCCATCCTGAAGAGACTGAAGAAATCAGAATAAAGACAAACTGACAAAATCATAGAAAAAATGGAAGGACCAAACAGTACACTAAGGGCAGTTGGTTCGAAGGACATCATTTCCAGTGTGGAAAGATACATTTTTCTGTACATATCTTAGATTATAGTTTACCATGGCAGAGAATGAAAATAGAAGATATAGGTGTAGGTTTCCACACAGATGGTGTAGAATGTGTTTTTACTGTACAGGTTTACTGATGATTATTTGTTTCATTTTAGCAATAATTATTCCACTTAGATTAACTGCAGAAAATACGTCTGGGATGAACAATAAAACAAATAGTGATAAGGCAAATAACACAAAGGATACTGCAACACTGATAGATAATACTGAGCATCATAGAGACAGGTCAATAAACGATTTTTCTAAGAATGTTTTTACAAAGCTTTTATATGAATATGTAGAGACAATGGATGTTAGGGATTGTTATGTCTGCATGCAGTTACCTGCGTCTGTAACAGAGGGTGTAACATATCATCACCTTCCTTTGACGTATGGAATAACTTGCAGTGTGTTGGCTAGTTTATTTTATAAGACAGGCAAATTAGAATATTATTATACTGATATGGATGCTGTTTTAGCTAAAGTTTTTGTAGTTCCTGGATCAAACAAGGTGAAGCCTGGTAAAGTTCTTGGAGAATTTTTCTTAGAAATAAAAGAATTAACATTAGATTACGCATTTAGACACAATTTTACTTGTAGATTAAGGAAAGAAGAAAAAGTATTTTTAGACATGGTAGAGGATAAAAGAGTTAAGTTTCAAAGAAAAGCAACAGGAAAAAAGGTGAAAACACCACCTTGGGGTTTTGAGGAAGGAAGTTATGATAAGAGTGAAACTAATGGAGCAATAGGATTAGATTTGCCACAAGGGAAATTGTGCATTCATAGAGATAACACTATGTATGACAACTATTTTGTGGGTGCTAGTGAATGCCGAGATACATACAGAATTATAGAGGGATGAGGATTCAAAGGAGGAAAAGATCCAGTATTCCCAGGGATCTATTTTATTTGTGGGAACAAAGCTTATTATAGGTTGCCGGACCATTGGTACGGATCATGTTATCTAGGCCTGGTCTTTCCAAAAATATTTCATGTAGACAGGGAAACTAAAGGAACTTACGAAATAGGTAAACCACTAACACATAGAAGAAAGGACAGTTTCTCAGAGATAATAGGTGCCATTTTTGGAGCATTGATATCAGCAGGGGAATATCTTTTAATGCATATAAGATTTGGAAATTGTCAACAATAGTAGATCGTTTATCAACGAATACTGCTGGAGGGTTCTTAATGGTAAATACCGAGATGGTTACCCTGGGCGTAGTTCGCGATGTAGCGCTACGCGTAGCTACGCATAGTGCACTTCGCACTACGTGTGCTACCCGTAGCACTTCGCGAACTGCGTAGTACCCTGTTCGCACTGTGCAAGATGCCGTTTTCAATGATTGCACAGTGTGGACAAGCATCCGGCACTGTGCAATCATTGAAAACAGCATCTTGCACAGTGCGAACTGTAGTTTTCTGCCGCTCCAGTAGAGTTTTACTCAACGCGGACTGGTAGTTTCTCATCGTGATTGGTCGTAAGCATATGCGACCACTCGCAATGAGAAACCTGACCTTCCCGTGTTGAGAATCTTGCCAGGAGGTTTATTTTCTGCGCTCGCGATCGCCAACTTGATGTTGCTGATCGCGAACGAGGAAAAAGTCTCGCCGGGATGTCATTTTGCTTGCTCGGGGTCGCCAACTTGATGTTGAGGACTGCGAGCAAGCAAAAAATGACTGCTGCACTACGCTACGCGTGTTTGCACAATACTATGTGCAATTCGCGTAGTGCGAAGTCGCGCAAACTTCGCAAATTACGTGAGTGTAGCGTAGTGCTTTGCCCAAGCTTAGTTGCCATGAGAGCTATGGTGATGCAAAATCGACTTGCCCTTGATATTCTTTTGCCAAAAGAGGGAGGTGTCTGTGGAATGCTGAATCTACAACATTGTTGCACTTGCATTCCAGATAAAAGTCAGAATATACAAAGGTATATAAAGAATATTACTAAATTGCATAAAGAAATTATCCCACTGGAGGTTGATGGTGCTTTGGAGAAACTTGGTAAGAGTTTTTCCTCAGTAAAGAAATGGTTTGCAGAAATAGGTAGTTCATTAGTTGGGAAAATACTAATACCAGTGACAATAGCAATACTAATGACATTGATGTTGAGATAAGCATGTGTATGTATTAGAAAAAGAAAAGGAGAAAATAAAGTAAAAAGACAAAATGAGAAAAATAAACAAAGAGAACGAGAAATGGGAGAGATTGAATTAGAAGAATTTAAAGAGAAAATGTACAAGAAGTCTAAGAGACAGAATGTGAAGAATTCTATTGTTTGAGCTATAAAAAAAAGGACAAGAAACGTGCATTCTGATAAATTGGTAGAGATGGGTTTTGTGGTGCTGTTAGAAATCACCAAAGAGGGGAATTAATGGAGCTGGGGAAATACAAACACTTTTGTACCCCCTTCGAAATTAATGACCTCATAACTTTGAAAATACTAACTGTTTGAATGCATGTATTAATCAACAAATGCACCTTTAATTAGACACTACACGCGGGAACCTAACTGGCATTGCAAAAATCTAATTTATTTACAATTTGAAATTAAATTAACCTAGGATTGTGATTCATGTAGAAAGTAGAAGTAAATTGCATGTATTTAGTTTGTAGTAAAATTATATTGTGGTAAAGAATGCAGATGGTAAGTAAAATTGCTTTAAATGTCGCTTATGCTAGGTAACACCTAGCACGGGTCATTAGAATGGTGGGTGGTAAATAGAAAGGCTTATTTTCTATATCTAATTTCTGTTATGTTGTTTTCATATTAGTTCTGTTCGGGCCTGCTAGGCCTCGCTTGGAAAATGGCTGCTGCAGAGAGACATGATTGCGTGTGCCGAATAAATTTGGCCCCCGCGCATGAGCAGAGTGGAAATTCCAGTCACGAGTGTGTGGCCTATGCCCGGAGTGAGAGATGTCAAGGCCAGTCTGACGTAAAACAACAGTTGTGCCAAAAGTTCAGCATGAATGCATGGGAACGGATGGGAGACTCGAACTCCAGAAGATGAACTAATTCATGACTGTTGAATAATGTTGTAAATATCCTCGAAATCCAACTAATTCGGAAGAATCGTGCTGCTGGACCTTCCGAAAGCAGGAAACGGACACCAACTTGTGCTTAATTACTTTTATTACCCGCAGTAGATGCCGCCATGACGCGTTTCGGGCCCGTAAGCCCTTGATCACATGACATGCCTGTGGCTTTTTTTCTTTTTTTATACAGTGTTAGTGAACCATAGAGCATGAAGACAGACTATGCAATGATGTTGCCACCAAAATCATGACATAAGCATAATGCTTGCAAAACATGCGAACAAAAGGGCCAGTTATATGTTTAAATTCCAACACAATACTGCATGTCCGACATACTTGTTGAGTATAACATGATCCATTATTTGATGCTCAATACGTGCACATAATCAAACGTGACTTTACAAAGAATGCCTAATATGCATCTTGAATGTACCCAACTACCGACTTAAATGCCGTAGGACAGCCTGGGTCACTATTGTGTTACGTATATTAGTCAACTTAATGGTGATCAGTTCCTGTATCAATACAGTAAAAACACTTAAAAAGCAATGTGCCTATATGTCGGATAGTTGGAATTTCCAATAGATAAGACCCTGTAGTCTAACATTTCCGCACGTACTAAAATTAGGAGAAAATACATCAAAACATTGTGTTAAAAAAGTTCCAAATATCCTTAATTAAAAAAACATTTAAAACAATATAAAAACACATTGTGAGATGTAACTTTGAACCCTTCCACAGATCCAGAGAGATTAAGTTATTTGGCTCAATGTGGGTGGTAAATTCATTGCTTAATTAGGTCCACAAGATAAAGTGCTCAGTATAAGTATAGAACCCCGAATAAAGTGCACATGTGCTTACAAGTGTTATGACAAACCATTAACATCAATAATGATGATTAGAATAATGGTAAAATCTTACAAAAAGAGGGGAAGAAAAAGAATAAAAAGTCTTAAACGTTTAAAAGAGTTCATTTGTCTTGAAGGGAGTTCAGCTGGTGGAATTGAGGCAAGAAACGGAGGTCCATATATTAAAATATTATAAAAACATAAATACGTTGATATAATAAAATAATATAATAATCCAATATGATAAAATCATGAAATTATGGAATGCCTATACCCAGCTTCAATGAATATGCTAGGAGCTGGATAAATGGATTAAAGCAGTGAGTTCAACTTTTATAATATATATGTTAGGACTCATGTTGCTAAAATCACAGCCAAGTATATAAATCTTCGGTCGTATTAAGACCGTTAGGAAACTTGCTGTCACATTCCAAAATGTATTTGGTTTCTAATTTTCTCAATTGTGCCTCTCTGTTGCCCCCTCTCCTAGGTACAGGTATTGCGTCCACAACGTAGTATTTAAGATCCTGTAATGACTTGTTGTGGACTTCTTTCATATGGCGAGCTACAGGGTATGTGGGATCTGCGTTAGTGACAGCTCTGGTATGTTGTAGGATGCGCTTGTGGACTTGTAGCTTTGTGCTACCAATGTATTTTAGGCCACAAGTGCATTCCAACACGTATATAGCATACTCCGATTTGCAGTTTAAGGTTTTTGATATAGTGGATGGCACCTGTCTAAAGGGGGTTGTAAGGGAAGTTTTGTTCAATCCTAGCTTACAGGCTTTGCATGAGGGGCATTTCTTAAACCCTCTCGCATTTAGTAGCCAATTTTTATTTGCTGAAATTTCTGGGCTACTTTTGACAAGGAAATCACTGAAAGATGGAGCTTTCCTGTAAGTAATAGTTGGATTTGCTAAGAGATGTTCTCCAATTATGGGATCTGTCCTTACAATATGCCAGTTTTTCCTCAACACTCTGCCAATTACATCCCTTTGTTTGTTGAAGGTCATAATTAACCTAGGATTGGAGGGTTCCTTGATTGTATGAGAGACCGTCAAAACTGGGTCGGATCTGGGCAGGGGGAAGAGTAGCTCCAATCTGTTTCGTCGGTTAGTTTTGTTTATGGCCGATGAGATTGTGTGCAATGGGTACCCCCTTGCTAAAAAGCGATCTTTGCACTCTTCTTGGGCCTGTTTCAGATCCTGCTCTCTGCTGCAAATCCTGCGTATTCTTAGCATCTCCCCAAAAGGTATGCTATGTAGTGTATGTTTAGGGTGAAAGCTAGAAGCGTGGAGAATGGTGTTTCCTGCCGTTGGTTTACGGTGCAGCTTGGTTTCCAATTTATCATTATGGATAAACACCTCTACATCAAGGAAGCAAACCGATCTGTTGCTGATATTATGTGTGAGCTGTAGATTAATATCATTCTCATTGAGACTGCTGATGAATGTTTCTACGCTTTCCCTATTCCCACGCCAGACTAAAAAAATGTCATCAATATATCTGACCCATTTAATAACATGATTTTCAAAGATGTTCTTATATTTGCTGTACACTACTACCTCCTCCCACCAGCCCATATGGAGGCAAGCGTAACTCGGTGAGAAGCTTGCCCCCATAGCCACACCTTGAATTTGCTGGTAGAATTGGTTCTGGAAGAGGAAGTAGTTGTTATTTAAACAGAAATCAGTCAAAGTTATTAACATTTTGTTGTGGTTGCAAAATTGGATAGGTCGTCTATCCAAAAAATGTTTTAGAGCTCGTAAACCATCCTTGTGTAGTATGCTGGTGTATAAACTGGACACATCTATAGTTACTAATAAATAGTCTTTACACCATTGGAGATCATATATTTTTGTTAAAAAGTCTGTGGTGTCTTTTATGTAGGATGGTAGAGCTTTGACATGATCCTGTAAAAACGAGTCAATGTAGATAGAGACATTTTCCAAAAGACTTTGCTTGGCCGAAATGATAGGTCTTCCTGGTGGGCGCTCAATATCTTTATGGATCTTCGGGATAAAGTAAATGACAGGCGTGACTGGGTAATCCTTTTTCATAAACTTGTATTCGTCATCACTTATCAAACCTGCACTTTTCCATGCTAGTAGTCTTTTAAAGAGCTCATTTTGTGCTGCTACTGAGGTCAACTTGTTGCTGAGTTTGTAGCAGGCTCTGTCACTTAATTGGCGTAGAGCTTCTGCCAGATAGAGTTGCTTTGGCCAGAGGACTACATTACCTCCCTTATCAGAGTTTCTTATGACCAGGGAGTCATTTTTTTGCAGTTTGTTGATTAGTTGAAAATACTGATACTGACGTTTTTGTTGAAATTTTTGTTGTTTCTGGACTTTGTGATTGAGCTGCTTGATTTCATTCTGTACTATTTCATGGAAGATGTCAATAGAGTCCCGTGGCATGATGGGGACAAAGGTCGACTTTGGTTTGAGACCCGAATTGATGGTAGCATTTATTGAAATTTCTTGCTCCTCCATTAGGCGGTTAGTATTTTGTGAGTCTAAAGTTGGAGAGATGTTAGACTCAAGGGCTTGCATATCACCCAGTACATTGATGTCGGATACCACTAATCCTTGTGGTGACTCATTGGATGCTGTGGATGAAATTGGAAGACATATTTTGTTTTTTTGCTGTAATTTGTGAAACTTTATCAGTTTTAGTGCGAATGTTGTAAATATATTAACAAATTTTAAAGTACATTTGGACTTGAGGAATCACGAGAACTATTGTATGCATTGATTGTTTGCAAAACCGGTTCGAGCAAGAAGAACGATGAGGTGACCATCACCACCCCTTCAATGGACCAATCAGAATGAATGTAGCCCTAAAAGATTTCAATTTTGGGTATAGCAAGTCAGTGTAAAGGGTATAAAAGAGCTTGTGCTTACAATGAGGTGTGCGTGCTTATTCTACAGCGATCTACTCAACACGACACGCTGTCTGTTGAAACGATTTTTCCTTCTGATGCTGAAAAAGACTTTGTCAATTTTGGACTTCGAACGTTGATGGGGAAAAGGAACGAGACCGTCGCGGGAGTCTATCCTGGGAGGGAAAACGTCCAAGGAGCTTAGAGGGACAGTCAGTCAGTATTGGGAACCTTTCCTGTGATCTTCGGTTCATGTTCTGGTGAACCATTCTCGTCATCGCCCTAAGGCCAAGGGTAATGAGTATTTTCCGTTTCTATTCAATCTTTACTTAAATGCTTATGTAAATATGTCTAGAACATTTGTCTAATAAAACTTTACTTATTAAATGTATTCAATGAAATCTAGATAAACTTTCATGCTAACTTAAAACTGAGTTTGTGGTTATTAGAATTAAAGTTATGATCAATAATTGTCAAAAGGTTTTAAATTGTGATTCAGCTGGACTTAATCGCCATCAACTGATTCCTACTAGTTGGTCCATCGACCGAAATAGCGGAGTACCTTGATGTTTAGAGCCCACAATTCCAAAATCAAATGTATATAATGTATATAGTTATTATTTAGGTAAAAATATTAACAATGTCTTGCAGCTCGTCTGCTTATCACTGATCCAGAAAACTGAGTGAATGTGTGTTTCGGTGTCATGGGCCCCACCGATGAATAAATGGTGTAAGGGTTTTCTGGGTTAGTGTCATGAGGAGAGTTTTTATAATAGCCGTGCTGCATCAGAGCATCTGTGTAACCCTTACTTGCATCCACTGCTTACAGCCTCAGCTCCAGAGCTCATCGTGACATAAACACTGCCCAGAGGAAATCATTCACGGATGTAGTGGCAGCGCTGAATGCAATGCCGAAAACACATACACATACCGCATGTCATCCGCCAGAGGCTGCTTTCAAAATCCAACGAACGTAATAAATTCTGGAGCTGCTCTCATGCTATTTAGTTAGAGCAGGGCAACCCAGCACTCCTTTTAAGACTGGGAGCCTTTGTCTTCATTCAGGCCTGCTGTAAAACAGCTCAGATTAGTGTGGTCTGAAGCTGGCCAATCTGACATGCACACTTTGCATTTTAGGTTTACTCATCGCCCCTGCTGAAGCGCTGTCAGTCATCAGGAATCATACCCGCCCCTGCCCTGGAGTTCGAGATAGTACAGTGCACGCATGTCACTTTATTAATAAAATCATTTTATTAATTTACATTTGCTTCTGCACGCGGTTCGCAGCAGGCGGGGCGACACTCCTTTGCCCTAAAGGATGAACCGCCGCTGGCATACATTAGTGTATAGGAAAAAGAATGCATTGGTCAAAGAGTAAAGTGACCTCAGTGACTAATTCTACTTAAAAAAATGTAACTGCTGAAAAATAACTTCATGCTCAGTACTGTAGAGAAATACTATCACTGTAATGGTTCTGTTGTTCCTCCAGATAGCACCTAGGGAAAAAAACACACACACCAAAGCCCTAGCACTCAGTTAGAACCCAAGTTTGTAGCAAATTTTAGCAAAACTTGAGCAAAACATTCAATGGAAATTAAAAGGTAAAATCGGGCAAAAAACAATATGAACCTGATTTTACAGTTACTGTGGTACTTTGAATGCGGCCGGAAGAAGGCACTGAATCAAATATTTGGAAAGGGCAATATATACGCTATTTTCATAGTCTGTGAGTGAGTGAGTGACATGACTAATGCAAGCTCAACTTGAATTTCCTTTGTCAAAAAAAAAACAACAATTTCCTTCTTTGATTTCAGATGTTGTTGCAGGGATTCTGCTCATGTACAGAACTATGCGCAGGAAACCAGGACCTCAGTGAATTGTGGTGTACCAAAAAACTCACCTCAGTACCCAGAACCCCTATCCGACCAGCATCAGTGTCCCATTCGTTATGAGCATTCTCTCGGAGGTCCAAATGTATAGACAACACAGAACAAGCGACTTAGAGTACTCCCAGGAATGGTGGGAATCAGAAATACCTGTTCACTATTATTCTCATATCAGTCCACAACAAGAGTAATCAGAGACACGGTAAAGTTTAAAAGGTATATATTATAAACTTTGTGTCCTAAGATGCAGTAAATTGGCTAACATAAGCAGACAAATGATTATAATAAAAACCATCAGCATTGTTACAATACCATAGAAAATAAAGGGAGAATTCATATTACAAATGACCGTGGAATACAGCCACCTTCCCTTACCTAGTAGGCCAGTATTATTATCCTAATAGAAGGTCTCTAGGCTTGAATGGGGAACCCCATACTGTAAAGATCAGCTTAGGTGATTAACATCACGGGATCAGTTTTGCTCTGCGCCTGGAAATGTTCTTCTCCAGAATGTGTTTCTAACGCATGCAAACTGTAATATTAAAGGCTCTCGACATTCAGGCATTTGCATCTGTGTGCATATTATGGCTAGAGAGTGGGCCGATCAGCCTGGACTCAAAAACATACATTGTCTGGCGGCTCAGAGTGTTTTGCACACAATGTTCAGACCAAGGTCGCAGTGCACGTCTAGGGATGTCAACAACAGACAGTTCTCATGTGAAGAAAAGGCAAGCAAGCAGTTTTCAAATAATAACATGTCTCCGCAGTGTCGTGTGCAAAAGCAGCAAAAGCGGCAAGATGGCTTTCTTTTTTTTTTTTTTTGTTTTTTTGTTTAAGAGGTTTTTATTGAATTTTCAGAGAAAAAGAAAAAGAAAAAACAAATGATACAATAAAACAATTATTTCAATATAGCGCCATAAAAGATATTATATAAACGAAGTTGGTTTATAATGATTAGGTCGACAAAAAGAAAAAAGGGATCAATAATAGGGTAATTTGAGGAAAAAGGCACTGGTGAATGGGATAGGAGGGACAGGAGGGAGGAAAAGAGGAAAGACCAAAGAGGTGAGAGGGAAAGAGAAGAGAGAAAGCCAGAGAGAGAAGAAAATAAAAAGAAAATGAGTTATCACATGGGAGGGTGCGAGGAGAGATAAATAGTAAAAGGAAGCCAAAGAAGATCAGTTTTGATTTTTTGGGAGACAGAAGAGGAGGAAACGGAAGCAATCCTATGTTCGTCACAAATAAAATTCCACCAAGTAATTGACGACAGTTTAGAATTATCTTTCCATGCAGACAGGATCACTTTAAAAGCTAATGCAATAAAAAGATCAAATAACCTAGAACTAGGTAAAACAGTTTCCATATCAGGAGCTAAAGAACCTAAAAAGATATTTACAAAAGATAAGGTTGCATTAAAGTTGAAAACTGACATGCATACATTCCAAATTGAATTCCAAAAAGATAGAACAGATGCACATTCATATAACTGATGGACTAATGTACCAGTTTCGGTAGAGCAGGACCAGCAAAGGGGAGAGGATGTGGGGGAAAACTTACAAATAGTAACAGGAGTAATAATGGCTCTATGATACAGAAAAAACAGAGATTGGGTTATCCTGGCTGCAGCCGAAACTTTAAATAATTTCGACCATAATTTGTCCCAACTGTCAATAGGAAGAGAAAAGGATAGGTCCGTTTCCCATGCACTTTCAATGGTGGTTTTAGAACGAACATTGGCATTAGATAACAATAACTTATAAACAGTGGCAGCTTTAAGTTTATGCGCCGGGAATAGAGGATACAATGGTGAAGAGGGTGTTAAAGGAGGTGAGACTGATGGGAGAGAGTAGGTAGCTAATTGGGTTTGTATAGCATTAGAGATAATAAGATGTTCCTTGTAAAAGGAGTCAGGTAGCTGATATCGTGTTTGTAATTCTTGGAAGGAGATGATAGAGAACCCATTCAAAAACCGATGGACAAAAAAGATCTCCTTTTCCTTCCAGTATTTGTAATAGAAAGATCTACCTTTGTATTTGAGAAATTTGTTATACCACAGGGTAGAGGTTAAAAAACATTGGATAGGGGATAGGTCCTTAAGAAATGTATTGCACAGCAATTCACGGGAGTATTTTAATACAGGGCTTTTAGACAAAAAGGTGCAGTTGGACATAAATGTAACATGCTGAAACTGAAACTCTTTTAGAAGCGACCGCTCAAAGATAATCCAACGAGGTATAGGCGTATCCCCAAAATCGAAGGCCAATGAGAAAGATTGTTTAATCAAAAAAGCAGAGTGGTATATTTTAAAATTAGGGAAGCGCACTCCCCACTCTTCCTTGGGGCGAATAAGTTTGTTTAAGGCAATGCGGGAGCGTTTATTGTTCCATAAAAATTTAATACATAAAGAGTTTAATTGGGAGAAAAACGTGTTAGGGATTTTGACAGGGAGCATAGAAACCGTATAAAGGATATGAGGAGTGACCATCATCTTAATAGTATCTAGTCGACCCCACCATGACAAAAATAAGGGGGACCACACGAGGAGAAGGGATTTCAATTTAGTCATTAGTGCGTTAAAGGTGAATTTAATAGTGTCCGCAATATTGGAGGCAAACCAAATGCCAAGGTATTTAATTTTGGAAGGACACCATGCAAAGGCAGTATCCGCAAACATAAATTGATAACAAATCGAATTTAAAGGAAGAACCTCCGTTTTGGTTAGGTTGAGTTTGTACCCAGAAATGGAAGAGTAAAGATGGACTTCTTCTAAAAAGGGGGGAAGGGATTCACTGGGATTGGACATGTATACCAATATATCATCCGCGTAGGCAGATATTTTAGTTTCAACAGAAGCAGAGACAAAACCTTTAATTTTGGGATTGGTTCGAATACGCTCAAGGAAGGGTTTCAAACACAGGATAAAGAGTAATGGGGAGAGAGGACAACCTTGCCTTGTGCCTCTAGATAGGGGAAAAAATTGAGAGAATTGGTTATTAACAAAAATACTTGCCCTCGGACATGAGTATAACAATTTGATAAAAGAAATAAAATTAGGGCCAAAACCAAACCATTGTAATGTATGAAACATAAACTGCCAATTTATACGATCAAATGCTTTTTCAGCGTCCAGAGACAAAGCAGCCAGAGGATCTTTATAATTTTTACCATGGGATAGGATATTCATGAACATTCTAGCATTATCGGAAGCCAATCTACCTTTGACAAAACCCACTTGGTCCGTCTTGATCAGAAGGGGTATGATAGAATCAAGTCGAGATGCAATAATCTTAGCGAAGATCTTGCAGTCGTAATTGATAAGGGAGATTGGGCGAAAAATTTTACATAAAGAATGGTCCTTGTCAGGCTTAGGGATAATGACGATCAGGGCATCCATAAAGGAGCCTGATGCTTTCGCATCAGCAATGAAGGAATTAAACAGCTGCAATAATTTAGGGGCAAACAAAGATTTGAAAGTACAATAAAACTCCACCGGTAATCCGTCCGGTCCGGGGGCTTTTGATTTCTTTAAAGCTTGTAGGGCAGTAAGAATCTCTTGAAGGGTAATATCCGCCTCTAAAGCGGAAAACTCAGCATTCAGAGATGGGGGAGCAGGGAGTCCAGAAAAAAACTTATCAAGATTATGAGAGGAGGGGAATGTATCATCTGAGTAAAGAGATCGGTAGTAGTCATGAAAGACCGCTGCAATTTCTTCATCAGAGGACACCAGATTATTGGTGGATTCATCCATGATAGGACCAATGGTCTTACGTTCAGAGCGAATTTTTAAATAATTCGCTAGCATTTTACCTGCTTTATTTTGCCCTCCGTGAAATTTAGACTTAATTCTAAGTAAAACATTGCAGGCATCAACAGTAGCAATTTTGTTAAGGTTGGTTTTGGCTGTAATTAAATTCCTAAGTGAGTCAGCATTTTTGGAGGAAAAATAGTCATGCTCTAATTTTTTCAACTGTTGTAATTGGTCCTTATACTTTTTCACATTGGCCTTTTTCTTCCGGGACACAAAGGAAATAGTAAAAGCACGGAGCGCCGCCTTAAAAGCATCCCAGTTGTTAGAAGTGGAAGTGTCTGATGGGTTGTTAAAGGTGAAAAATTCATTAATAAAGGAGGTGGCTTCTGTAAGATAAGCTGTGTCAGATAGCAGGTGAGTGTTAAACTTCCAGCGATTATATTTGGTGGAGGTGAGTGAAAGGTCAAAAACAGCATAGACAGGGGCATGATCTGAGATAAAGATAGAGCCAATTTCAGATTTTTGGATACATGGAAGAAGGGATTTGCTAACCAAGATATAATCAATTCTGGATCGGGTTTGGTGAACATTAGAAAAGAACGTATATTCCAACAACTCAGGGTTACAGGTTCTCCAAACATCATACAATGGGCGAGAGGCAATGGCCGATTGAAAGGATTTATGGGTCTTATCCGGTTGAAATTTGTACTTAGATAAGCGATCCGAGAAAGGATCTAACCATTGATTAAAGTCGCCTGCTACAATAATATTGGGACAGTCAGCTGTGGAGAGGAGAATTTTGATATCATTCCAAAATTTTGGATCCGGTTTCACAGGGCCATAAATGTTTAACAAGATTAACGTTTTATTGTATACAACAACCTTGGCCATTACCCATCGACCTGCGTCATCATTTTGAGAGGAAATAATTTGCACAGATAAAGTTTTGTGAAACAATATGGCAACCCCCCCCTTCTTGTCAACAGCAGGGGAAAAAACAACTTGGCCTACCCATTGCCTTTTTAATTTCAGTGACTCAACGTCATTGCAGTGAGTTTCTTGAAGAAAGGAAATTTGGGAATTAAGTTTAGATAAATGAGAAATTACCTTTTGTCTTTTAACAGGATTTCCAAGACCACGGACGTTCCACGTAACAAAATTACACATACGCGAGGGTCAGGGGAATGTGATACACATGGTGTGGAAATACTTCAAAGACACAACGACACTGGAAGACAAAATGCGCATAAGGGTTACACAAGGGAACAACAAAACATAAAACCACATTACTAAGAAGAATCAACAAGCCTTTGACAATGTAATAAATAAAGAGAAGTCCAAAAGCACCATAATCATGAAGAAATGAAGGGAAAAGAGCAAAGAGGAAACATGGAAAATCTCGAAAGAGGAAGAGAGTGACGCACCGACCAGAGGAAGACTGAAATAAGAAAGAGCGCGAAAGAGCAGGGGAGGGAAAGAAGGTGAGCAGACGTAAAAAGCATAGGAAAGCAGAAAAGGAAAACAGGTCAAGGAAAAGAGTCCAGACCTGAAAGACATCAATAGAAAAGTAAAGTTGGAGCGTGATGAGACCGGAGAGAAGACAGCGGTGTAAATCACATGGATACAATTGGAAGCAGGACATAACCTAGGTAATTATGAGAAAGGAGCAAAGATATGAGGGGGAGAAGAAAGAATTTGAACAGGAATAACCAATAACAAAGAAGAAGAAGCGTGATTAACAAATATACAATAAGCAATAAGCAATAAAGCATATGAAAAGCTATGTATCTAAGGTAACCAGAAAAAAGCTGTTAAAAGCTGTTAAGAGCACCACACTGAAGCGGCAAAAAAAAAAAGAAGAGGCGCTCAATGATTTGTGACCATATTCCGAGAGGAGATGTTATTGAGAAACAGTTTCAGTTTTCCCGGGTCATCAAAGGATCTTGTCTGGCCGTCGTGGGTGATCTTGCAGATGGAGGGATGAAGTATGCCATACTGGACGTTCAAGTGTCTCATTTGTGGACGCAATGCAAGGAATTCTTTGCGACGAGCATTGGTCGCATTGGAGACATCTTGTGAGATAAAGATATTGTGTCCAGACCACGATAGGTGACGTTTGAGTTTAGCCGCTTTAAGTACAGTCATGAGCTCTGTGAACTCCAGAAAAAGCATGATAATACCCCGAGGTTTGGTGGAATTCGGTTGAAGGCGACCTAAGCGGTGAGCTCTCTGTATATTCAAAGGTGTAGATGACTGAAGGCCCAAGAGGTCATGAAGGAATTTTCGAAGAAAAAGCAACATATCAGGACCCTCAATATTCTCTGGCAAGCCAAAAAGACGGAGATTATTCCTTCGATTACGATTCTCCAAGTCCTCAGTATGGAGCTTTAATTTGTGAATCTCTTGTTCCAATAACGGTATTTTTGTGGCAACATCTTGAACGTCACTGACGCGCTGTTCTAACTCAGTCACCCTACCTTCCATGACAATCCATCGGTCCTCTATTTGTTGCAATTTTTCGTTTGTGGCGGCCATGAAGGGCTGGAGACCACGCACTTCCTCTAGTATATTATCTGGAACTGGGCTTTGCGATGAAAGAATAGGCGAGGGCGGGTCATTCTTCAGCCTTTTAGGCTTTGCGCCAGAAGAAGACGGTTTACTTGGAGGATGGGAGTCACTAGACATCTTGGCAATTTGACTAGGCGCTTTTTTGGCGGGAAAAAGTACACGGAATTCTCTCATACGCTGTAAGGTTTGACGAAGATACTCATAAAGCCACTACAGCATCACCTTAGAACAAAAAAGAAAAAGATACACAAAGCTGCATTGCATCCAGCCTGTGGCTCTGGAAATACCGGAACACAGGGGTTAATCACGGCTCCTCTGAAGAAAAGATAAAATTATGAGACCTTCTCCTGAGAGAAAAACGGTATAGAACAAGCATGGCCAGGGGCTACTGGCAACTGTTGAACTTAGAACAGACTCCCTCTCGGAGAGAAATGAAGCAGTAAAGCATCAAAGCATGACTGGATCCAGGAAATGCGTGCACGGTGCTTCAGGAATAGAATACAGGCGCCTCGATACAAAATGGCCGCCGTCGGGTATTACCTCAGGAAATCAGACCGCCACGTCTCCGAGGGATAGGAGTGATAAAAACAGCCGACAAGGGGCAATTCTGAATCACGCCATGTTCCGCTGGTAAGATCTTCTGGAGACAGCACCTGTAGCTCGCTGGGAAGCCTTCCACACAGCTACATAGCACCGCGTCCGAGCGGAGCTAACGGAGATCCGCCATCTTCCCTCGGCGTCCAAGCCACGCCCCCTGCAAGATGGCTTTCTAACATCTAACGCGCTTATGCTAACATAGCAATGTATGCATCTAAATCGCTGCCTTCACTACACCCCCCCTTGATCGGACCACGAACAAATAGGGATACAAAAAGGAACGCAAAGTTCACGTTCGACAGAGCAGAACCAAGTGCATGTATTGGAAATCCAAATAAAGAGGAGTGAAAGTTCGAGAAAAAAAACATAAAAAAAACAAAATAAAGGGGAAAAAAGAAAACGTTTAGTCAATTCATCATACAAAAGCTCATCGAGCCCAGATGTAGGAACACACAAGAAAATGTGTGGGTTGTGCAAGGGAAGCTGGACGATAATGAAGTTAATCCATAAACGTGTAAGCACAGTACGTAGCAAAAGCTTCCAAAAGGAAGTCATTGGAACGAGTTGCAAAAGTGTCCGCCATCCAGTCTAACAAGGTAAACGAAAATACATGGTTAATTACTAGTTTGGGATGATTATGAGCTGGATAAACAAGGCGCTCACTAAGTCCAGTAAATATTTCTTAGCTGAATTGTTTCCACTATAGGTGCCCAGGAAGGAGGTAATCATCCAACACCTCACCATTCAGACCAAAAGATCTGTGCCAATTTTTGAAACAAGACCTGGCACACTAATATGTGAATTGAATAATATCAATAATATCAGTTACAAAAACAGTATATACAGACAAAAGCACAATTTATTGGTTGTTCTTGTTGAGACAGAATTAACACAAAAATACTGTGGTTTCTTAAAATCCTTTTGATCAGATCTACTGATTTCACTTTACTAGATGTGTTGCATCTACACCTGCTCTAAGAAATTTTGAGGTTATTGGATGAGCACAATTGAATTTACTTTAATTCACCTCCTAATTACTGTTTCATTGATGCCTGAGTGTTTGGGCTTATATTTTGTTTTGTATATATATTTTCCAGCCCTGAGGAAGTCGCGGGTGTCTTGTCCCGGGCGACGAAACACGCGTTGGCTGGAGTCTCAACAAGAACAACCAATAAATTGTGCTTTTGTCTGTATATACTGTTTTTGTAACTGATATTATTGATATTATTCAATTCACATATTAGTGTGCCAGGTCTTGTTTCATAAACGAAAATACATGTTCTTCGACCACTGGAGCCTCTAGCACGTTCAGAGGACAACTGGCGTGTTCTTCTAAATAACTTTGTGCCAAGAAGTCATACGCTGCTATTCCGATGTCCCAATTCCCAAGGACTCCATGTGCCACTCCACAGGCCAAAATCCTAAAACCAGAACAGTCCAACTCATGAGCCACTAATGGACTCATTAGTCGATCATAATCCGGGACAGGAGACACCGAGTTTGACAAGCACAAATCTAGGCAATGAAAAACAGGTTGTACGCATGCAAAGTAGGCAAACCGGAAGGATAATCCATAGGCTATGTTCAGGGTTGCCAGTGGTAAAGTTCCATAGTATTCAAGCATCCGGTTACGAAGATGGAGCAGGCTGTTGCGTGACACAAAGTGTGCAGTCATTGCGCAGAACGCAGACCAACAGCAGCACGCCAGCCACGAGGGCGAGAATCAATGGGAGCCCTCCAAAGACGCTGGAAAAAATAGAATGAAAAAAGGCCGTCATCACACCAAAAATAGTTTGGAAGGAGGTCACAAGGCTGGATCCCACAATTTTGAAAAAATGCTCCAAGCCAGTTGTTGATGAGGCATTAAATATAGATTGAATCAGGGCACCAAAATGAAGTGGGAGATCAGTATTTAAAAGCTCCTGCACCTCGGTACGGGTGTTGGCTACGTGAAGGACAAATGTTTCACGGGACGAAGTCAGAGCGACTTCTTTTTGAGACAATAGAGCCCTTATTCTGCTCATCTTGTTGAACTCTGCTTTCAAGGTTGGAATGGAAGTCGAGATGGATACATCCAGCCGCCCATGCAGGGGTGGGAAAAGGACATTTTTACAGCAGACTACTCTCTGTGATACAGTCACAATGTCCATCTCTGTATTTATTGATGCAGTCCCAGTGTATGATCTTTTGTACGTTAGGCGTGGTGATGGCGATCTCCAGTGCTGAGACTGGGTTGAGCCAGGTCTAGGTCAGGAGGATGATGCCAGAGGCGTTGTAGGTGATGGTGTCCCAGATCTTGGAGGTGTGTTTATGGTGTGAGCAGGAGTTGATCAGGAGGCATTATATTTCTCCTGGATCCATTGCTGAAGTCGGAGGCCTTTGGGCGGGTGGTGTGATGTTGCTTGTGAACCGGCAGTGACAGCTGGAGAAGGGTCCTGCCGTTGGGGGTGGAGATGTGAGGCTGCAGTAATTACTACTGGGTCTGAGGTTCAGGGCTGTGATCTCAGTGCTGATGTAGTTGTAGGTGGGTGGAGATCAAGTGGTCCTGTTGGTGCACCGGTGGCAAGGCCACACTGCAGCCTGCATTAATTTAGGTTCCTGGGAGGAGGCTGGGTAATGGGCAGTGTCACAGGAGGGCAGAAGCAGGAGAGAAAGCAGGGAGAGAGATGGAGAAAAAGCCAGCAAAGTTAGCAATTGGCTGAAAAAGGCAGCACAATTAGGAGCCAAAAATGTAGACTTGTAGTAAGAAATGAGGGAGCAAATGTTAGAGTTAGGCTGTCAGGCAAAAGTTATGAAAAATGAAGGAGGTAAAAGTTATAGGTAACGAAGGAGGCAAAAGTTATTGGAAAATGAAGGAGGCAAAGTTATGAAAAATGAAGGAGACAAAAGTTATGGGAAACAAAGGATGCCAAAGTTACTGGAAATGAAGGAAGCAAAAGCTATAAAAATCGAAGGAGGCAAACGTTATGGGAAACAAAGGAGGCAAAAGTTATGAGAAGCGCAACAGGCAAAAGTTTTGGGAAACAAATTAGGCAAAAGCTATGGAAATGAGGGAGGCAATAGTTATGGGAAATGAAGGAGGCAGAAGTTCAGAAAAACAAAGAAGGCAAAAGTTATGGGAAATGAATGAGGCAAAAGTTATGAAAAATTTCAGGGAGGCTAAAGTTATGGGAAATGAAGGAGGCAAAAGTGATGAAAAAAAAAGGCGGCAAAAGTTATGGGAAAAGAAGGAGGCAAAAAATTTGGGAAATGAAGAAGGCAATAGTTCTGAAAAATGAAGGAGGCAAAAGTTATGGAAAATGAAGGAGGCAAAAGCTATGAAAAATGAAGGAAGCAAAAGCTATGGGAAATAAAGGAGGCAAAAGGTATGAAAAATGAAGGAGGCAAAAGTTATGGAAAACGAAGGAGGCAAAGTTGTGACAAACAAATGCGGCAAAAGTTATGAGAATGAGGGAGCCAAAAGTTAGGGGATGACAAAAGTTCAAGTTTGCACTGTAAGAGAAGGGGACAGTAAATTCAGTACAAAAGTGAAACGGACTAGCAACATGGTGCAGTTTTGAGTGGGGCCTGAACTGTAGCAGCAGAGGGGAGCTGCCGCTGAGACTGCTCAATTCTCTGTACAACACCCCGAGTTCTACCTAAGTTACATCGGGGCTCGCCACTTCAGCTATAACAAGCGCAGAACTCTCTGACATTTAGGCGCACACTTGTTTACGTCCCTTTCTTCTGTACGTGTAAAAAACTTGTACCTGGCATTCTCACTGACCCCGGTATATTTCCTTGGAAAGGGTCAAACGGTTCACGCAATCACCCACAAAATTGAATAATGGGGAGTGAAACCCACCTACTTCTCTCATCATTATCCTGTTTAACAATGCTGCATTAAGTAGGTTCCTGGGAGGGGGGCGGGACATTGGTCGATGTGACGTGGAGGCAGGAAGCAAGAGAGTGAGCAGGGTACAGTGGTAGAAAAAAGGAAGCAAAGATAGTAATCTGAAAAAGGCAGAACAATTAGGAGGCAAAACGTTAGACTTGGAGTAAGAAATGAGGGGGCAAAAGTTTGAATTAGGCTATAAGGCAAAAGTTATGAAAAATGAAGGATGCAAAAGTTATGGGAATGGAAGGAGGCAAAAGTTATGAAAAACGAAGGAGGCAAAAGGGTTGGGAAATGAAGGAGGTGAAAGTTATGACAAATGAAGGAAGCAAAAGTTATGAGAACGGGGGAAGCAAAAATTAGGAGTGACACAATTTTAAGTTTGCACTGTAGTAGAAGGGGACAATACTAAATTACAAAGGTGAAATGGACTGGCAGTGTAGTGCAGGTTCGAGCAGGGTCTGACCTGCAACAGGGTAGAGGAGCTGGCTGGGGACCCGCTCCCTTTACCACTATGCACTGTGCACTTTACCACTGCCAACCAATGCTAACATGCTTGTGCTCGCCATCTAAAACATGTGAAAATTGGCTTACATATAGTTAGCTTATTAAATTTACTTATAGGACCCCAGTAAAGTGGAATACCATACACCCAGTTTTATGTGCTCGTTACCTTGGCTGAGCCAAGCACTCAAACATTGGCAGACTTCAAAGGAAAGGCTTTGTAGGACACAAGACCCTGCCTTTCCTTGACCTGGCTCCACACACCCTAAAGGGGGGAGACAGCTTTGTGCAAGGACAGGCACAGCCCTATCCAGATGTCAGTGACAACTCCGACCACCACTCTAGATCAGGAAGACCCATCAGCCTGGTGATGAACCATCAGGATATGCAGGGCAGAGCTCAGCTCCCTTTTTGTGATTGTTTAGAGTTAATGCACAAACAGACCAACTATCACCCTCCCTCAGATGTTGATTCCGCAGGCAGGCAGAGGCACGGAGTGGTAAAGCAAGAAAATGTCCACTTTCTAAAATGGGCATTTTCAAACATGCAATTTAAAAAACAATTTCACCAATAGATGTATTTTTAAAGTGTGAGTTTAGGGACCCCAAACTCCAACTCTATCTCTTCCAGACCAGAATGCTCAGTTGTAGCAAAGGATTCACTTCAAGACATTAGGAGCACATCGTTTTAACTTAAGTATGACTGTCAACTCTTTCCATACGAGGCACCACCAAAAATGAACCTTTCAATCAGTCCAGCAAGGCACAAGGTCTACTCTTACACAGCACTGCTGACAGCAGAACACATAACTGCAGCACCAAGATCACTTTGACCTTCATACCCCCCAGCATTCTATGGTATGGATTAGCACATTTTGTGGCATACATATGGACATTTTCCAGCTTATATTTTGGGAACTTTGCAGCATTTTTGTGGCACTTTATTTTGAGATATGTAATATATAATCCATACTTTCTCTGCAAGGAAAAATGTAATTATAATGAGTTATTTTCAACAAACACTAGAGAGCGATTATGGCTTTTGGAACTAAGCATTGTTTAAAAGCGACACCTCTTCCGGTATAATGAGGTTTCCATCTCTGTTACCACCAGGCGCCCTCCATCACCAACCACACTGCCCCCTCCCAGATGCCTTGGGTTTGCCCTAAAACATCATATGTACTTTACTCTGTCTTACTACTGCGTGGTGACACTGAAAAACTAATGAAAAATGTTATTTGATTTAAATGGCGCCTACTAAAAATTGTATTCAGTAGATACCTCATAATCCTGCTGGGCATGCGGTGGGATCGCAGCTTGATGTATTGCATCACATGTAAAAGCTCTTAAGGGCTGTTTGAGACAGGGTAAGAAGGAGAAACCCTACAGAATATAACTTAGAGATTCAGAAGAGTGAGGATATCTGGGGCCATGTTGCTAGAGATAACTACTTCGTGACACTTTTCAATTCTATGCCTATCTGAACTCAGTCAGTTACCTCTGTCTACACTCTCCTGAGCTACTGGACCAACCCATGTAAACCTCCTCTTCACTTGTGGACCCCCTTCTGTGCAGCACCTTACCTTAACTTGCTCACAGATGCATCCCAGTAAGCATACAGTACCACCAAGGCCAACAAAGTAATGTAGCCCACTCTGCCCATTGGATCAGACTTCTGTCCCCAACCCAAGGAGAACTCTGCCCAGGACAGCAACCCACAGAGGTCACTGACAGTTGTCAGAGACAATAACCAGGCACCAGACCATCCACCTCCAGGTGGAAGCTTCAAGGAGGGACATGGGGTAGGCCTCACTTCTGCCCCTATGGCTGGTAAGAAGTTCCTAATTGGCTCCTGAGGGTTCTCTGATCTCTGTGGGTTCCCAGAGTGAGGGGCAACCACCTTGGTTGTTAGGGACCCTACTTCCACTCTACATCCCACCAGCTCAGGGGTGGTTCTTCTGAGACTATCTCTTCAGCTCAGGGTCTGAACCCTAAGGCTGAACAGGGGACTGGGTTGAGTCTCCTCACCCACCCCTCCATTTGGGCTCCTGTATCCTCACCTGGGAGTGGCAGCCAAGGAATCAGAGCTTTGAGGGTGCCCTAGGTGACTGCCTCTCCTGGCTCTCCTGACACCTGAGGCAACTCATTCCCCAGAATGCAGTCTATGAGCATCTGGGGACTATCTATGACCCTTCTTGAGTCACCTCCTCACACTACTCCAGGGTTACCAGAGCCATGGGGTGGAAAAAGTCCTGCCCATGGGCCTGAGTTACCCTATACTCCTGGCCAGTGTACTGCTCTGGAGATACCAGCCATGATCTGGTTGACCCCAATTTCCCATCGATTTCAACCTGGTAAAAGTAACGCTTCCCACCCTCAGGGATCACCAGCTTGCCCTTTGAATCTGCCTCCCAACTAAGGGAATCTAGGGCATGGTCTCTGACCTACCCCTGGGGGTTACTTGCCCCTAAGGCCACACTGGCCATCCCTGTAGAGATCCCACTAGTCGGTGGTTTTGTAGGACAGACAGAGTCCCACCACTTATATCCTAACTCAGATCAATCGAAGCTCCAGGTTGGAAATGGGGTGCCCTGGGCCACAGCCGACCAGAACCGTCTCCAAGTTTCACAGGAAGGTCTTTGGAACCCATTTTCTCCACCTTACTCTGGGATTTGTCTGGGTCACCTTTGCCCCCCCCTCAGTCTGCTGGGGGGAACCTGAACCAATTTCTTGAGGGTCACCCCCAGGTAACGTCTTGGATCCCCTGGTACTAATTCAGAGGTCTGTATCCTTTGCAAGCTCTTTGGGATAAGTGAGCTTGCTGTCCACCAGGTGCAGGTGCAAACGCACTAATCATGTACTAAGAATGTGCACTCTCAGTATCAGATTAAACAACCCAGTAAAATGATCAACTTTGCTGCCCCGTACCAAACCATTCAGTGTCTTGATGACGCAATCAAGAAAATTCACCCAAGAATGATTCTGCATCTTTTTGCTATCCCTTAACCTAATGTGATACTTTTCTGGGGTGAGTCCAAACTTAGTGACAAGGATGGTTTTCAGTGAAATGTACTTCATCTGGTCCCCTTTCTCCAGTATAAGCAAGGTATCCCTCCCATTGGAGGTATGAGTTTCCAGATTGATCCCCTCAAAATCTCTTCTGGGATCCTCTGCATCTTAGGGACAACCTTATCGGTGACAGAAAGCCACTTGTCTATGTCATCGACTACCATATAACTGAGCACCAGATCTTTTGATATGTGAACTTTCCTGTCTCCCTGTTAGACCTGGCACCATTGGTGTGGGTCTCCCTTCAATTTTTTTGCCTTTACCTCCTGTGTTTTGCTGTGTGTTGGACTCCATTTTTGCTACTCTAGATGCTTTGGGCTCTTTGCCACTGCTGTTCAGTGCCAAAGTGCAAGTGCTCCCTTTGTAAAGTATTGTTGTGGATTAGTGATTCCGTGATTGACTTATTTGATTTACTTGTCAGTCCCTAACACAGTGCACTACGTGTGTCCAGGGCCTATAAATATAATGCTGCTAGTGGGCTGCAGCACTGATTGTACCACCCACAGGAGCAGTCTATAAAATGTGACTCAGGCCTGCCATTGCAGAGCCTGTGTGCAGTCTGGGACTACCATGTCGACTTGGCATGTACACACATTTGCCGGTCCCTAAACCTTCCCTTTTCTACATATTAGTCACCCCTAAGGTAGGCCCAAGGTATCCCCGTGGGCAAGGTGCATTGTATGTGAAAGGTAGGACATGCCCTGATGTGAGTAGCATGTACTGATTGTGAAATACTGCCAATTTCGTTATTCACTATTGCAAGGATTACTGTTCCAAAGGCTGGAATGAGTAGTTTGTTTATAACATCTTATAAACATAACTGACCGTGGGAACGAGATAGGAAAATAAAGTTTAGTATGCCTGAAGGTAAAAAATACATCTGTTAGTGAGGGTGATTTTTACATTCTGTGTTTGAAAATACCACTTTTAGAAAGTAGATATTTTCTTGCCTAACCATCCAGTGTGCCTCTGCTAGGTGTGTGTATTGCATGTCTGGCTTTGGATGACAGGGGCTGAAGAAGGGCAGTGGCTCTTGAAGTCTGATGAGTCAGGGCTGGGCTGAATAGACCTGGGCTGCATTTAAAGTAGGAGGAGGAGATTTCCTTTTCAACTGAATGGGCCTGGTCTGACTTCAACAATGCTGTCTCCACCTCCTGCCAGGAAGCTGCACCAGTGAAGACAGAACTGGTTTTGCCTGGGTACAGACACTCTGCCTTCAGAGAACAAAGGATTTTGTGGTATAAATATTGGGGCCAAGACCCCAGAACTTTAGATCACTTCTGGGAAATCAAGAGAAACCTTTGCCAAAGAGAAGAGCTGGATAAGCTGAGGAGGAATACTGCCCCTGTGCTGTTTGTTGTCTGGGGTTGGCCTGCAATGCCTGCTTGCTGCCAAGGAAAGGAGAAAAAAGACTTTGCTGTTTGCTTTGTCACCTGTTTGAAGAAAAGTATCTCCAAGGACTTGAAACTGAGCTTGACTCCTGTCTAAAGTCTCAGGGACACCAGGCATCTGGAACTGCTGTTTCAGCTGCTACTGAAGGAAATTGCAACATCGACGCCGGTGCCGTAACCTGCACCGAAGCCATGGGCACCGCTCGTGAAGAGCACGACTGTGGTGATGTCATGTACCTAGAGATCTGTAAGAACTCTCTTATGTCATTCAGAGTGTTTACAGTTTTGATGTTCTGTATGTTCTAGTACTGGCAGTTTCTACCTGTGCCTTGGTTGTACCAGGGGCGGCTCTCTGTATTTCCGAATAAACTACATTTCCAGCTCATCTGACTCATCGGTCATCATTTCATTGGCGACAGACAATGGGATGCGAGTCCACTACGAACTTATACTGATGAGAGTTTACTCAACTTACCGCATCTATTGGCTTTCCTCGCTTTACTGCTTTCTTTGGACAAGAGGTATTTCCGAAACATACTCAAACCAACAGTGAGTAAATTATTTTTTCCTTATCTTAGCAAGGCACGCGCACATCTCGGAAGCCTACACAGAGAGCCGTGCCCTCTTCGCTCACTGGGCTCTACTATTTTTTTTATTATACGCTGACGCTGAGATATGAAGACTCAACGTGAACTTTTCTCTTTTAACATTTTGGGAGTTTATGCTGGGCCCAACTGATATATACGCTCGCGCTAAATCGCGCTCTTCACCCCGAGCTCTACCGTGCGCCGAAGCACTTCTCACCCACCCACGAGCCCACTACACACCAGCTTCAACTCCTCTCAGCGAGTCTTCTTCTCCTTCTATGACATGCTCCACAGTCTCTGTCAGGACGTAACGTCACGTGGTTACTTTGTGGAACGCAGCGTTCGCACGAAAGAGCGTCTTTGAAGTTGCCATGCCACCGCGTCATTTGGATGAATGAAGTTCATCATCTTCCGCTGACACACTCAGCATTTGCAGGTAACTCTGCTAACAATCTCATTGTGCCGCTGACACGCTCAGCGTCTACGTGGTAATTTAAACTCTGCTGTCAATTTCATTTTGCCGCTGACACGCTCAGCCTTTGCCTGTCAACTTCACGTCATCTTCAATTTTGCAGTCAATTTCATTTTGCCGCTGACACGCTCAGCCTTTGCCTGTCAACTTCACGTCATCTTCAATTCTGTAGTCAATTTAATTTTGCCGCTGACACGCTCAGCTTCTGCGTGTCAATGATTTTTTTTCTCTCTCTTACATTCAACTTCTCTGCCACGCACAGCATTAATCTACACACATTTTTTTTTTTTTTTACATTTAGAAAAACAAGTGTGGATTATTAGCCCCCTTAAAATATAAATCCAGGATTTCAGTCTAATACAACGCTACCATCCTGTGGCTCAATCCATTATTATTCATATTTATCAAACATCTCTCATAGTGGAATTTTAAGATTTCTGCATCTCCACCATTCCACATTACTTGTGGGTTTCTACTCATATTTTTTTTTATCTTCCCTTTCTTTTATATTTTATTTTTTTCTCTTTTCTTCTTCTTATTTCTTCTTCCCATTCTTCTTCCTACTCTTAACTTACCTATTCACTGATATACAGAGTGTTACACCCCCTGCACCTTTTTTTACAAGAACCTGGGGAACACCAACTTGAATGGAAATTATGGATAAGATCTTTTAAAGCATATCTGGGTGCAATCGATGGTCAAAGGTACAGACCTGAAAAAAAGAATAACCTTATGTACTACCATCTGGGAGTTGAGGGTCAAAATGTTTTTGACCATCTACCTCCTTTTGACCCACCTGAAGGTCAAGACCCGGATGAATTTGAATTAGCAGTAATGGGATTGGATAGGTACTTTACTAAAACTAAAAACATCGTAGTACATTGGTACCATTTTTTCACCAGAGCACAAAAACCCAACAAAAGTGTCAACACTTTTATTACTGCGTTAAAGGTTCTTGCTGCTAAATGTGAGTTTGATAACTTTACTTCCCAACTTGTAAGAGATCAACTCATTGCACACTGTTTTTGTAAAAAAGTACAACAAAAGTTACTCACTTGCAAAGATCCTACTCTCAATGAAGCAGTAGACATTGCCAAGAGTATTGAAAGGTCCATGGATGATGCAAAGCAACTTGAATCTGCCTTGTCAAACTCTACTATTTCCGGTGCTGTCAGCGCTAAACCTTCTTTTTCTTCTCCTTCTCTTCCGAATATTCCCACAAGATCTTCCACGTTTAGAGGTGGAAGAAACTTCACACCAAACAGAGGTGAGAAAACATTTACACCTAACAGACAATTTAATTACAAAATAAGTTGTTACAGATGCGGATCATCTACACATGTCTCTTCTTTCAAAAATTGTCCTGCCATTAATCAACAATGTAGTAAATGTGGCAAGTTGGGGCATTTTGCTAATGTTTGTATGGGAGGTAAAAGAGGAAATGTAAGATGTGTACTTAATGATTCTGATGAGCAATTTGATGAAAATATTACTAATCAAGAGTATGTTGTAGTAGTTAAGAATTCTACAGACATGTGTATCACACAACACATTCCAGATCCAGAAATTGAAGTCATTATTGACAATAATCCTATTCAACTTCTTGTTGACACAGGTGCTCGTATCACCATTGTATCTCAAGACAAATATGTGAAATTTTGGTCAAACAAAAGTTTGCTACCTCCCGATATACTCACAGTAGCTTTCGAAGGTAGCAGGATTAATTTACTTGACTACTTTTGGGCTAAGATCAATGCTTTTGAAACAATTATCAATGGCAAGGTTTATGTAGCCAAACGGGGTATCAATGTTCTTGGTCTCAACCATCAAGCGAATTTGGTCTTACCATTAAACCTGGCTTACCAAGCCCTGCATTCATTGATCATCAGTCCAATTCTAATCATTCTAATTTTATTAAAAACATCAACTCCACATCAATCACCCAATCAACCTATTCTTGGAAACACAAATACGCTAAACGTTTTGAAGATCGTTTGGGTAAAATTTCTGACTTTCAACATTTTATCAAAATCAAAGTTGGTACCATACCAGTTAAGCACAGACTTCGGAATGTACCTTTAAGCATTAGAGGTGATCTTTCTAAACATTTACAATCCCTATGTGACCAAGGCATAATAGAGAAAGTTGAGTCCACTATTTGGCTTTCACCGATTGTTTTAGCCAAAAAAAGATCTGGGGACTTGAGGATGTGTGCTGACTTGAGGAGCCTTAACGAAGCCATCTGGGTTGATGGTTTTTCCCTTCCGCATATTGAAGATCTCATCGCGAAAGTAGGCTCCTCCTCTTGGTTTACCAAACTTGATCTTAAGGCAGCCTACCATCAAGTTGAATTACATCCTCAGTCCCGACATCTCACAGCCTTTGTTACTCCAGATGCTGTTTTTCAGTTTTGTCGTCTTCCCTTTGGTCTTGCCTCAGATTAATAACTGAAATGTTCACAGATAACTCTCATGTAGTTGTTTTTCAAGACGACATTCTAATTTTCACTCAAACTGAAGCAGCGCATGATTTTGTGATCGAACAAGTGTTCAATATCTTAACAAACAGAGGGGTCACTTTACAAAAAAATAAATGTATCTTCAAGGCAAGAGAAATCGAATACTTAGGCCATGTTATCTCTGAGCGCGGTATCAAACCAAGACCAGGTCTCATTGAAAGCATAGTTAATGCACCTCCTCCTCAGAACAATGAACAACGTATGTCCATTCTGGGTCTTTGTGAGTTCTATTCCAAATTTATGAAAGATTTTGATAAGACCACAGAATGTTTTAGGGCACTTCTTAACCCCTTGCATGCCCTTGACGGAACCACTCCGTCCTGAGCCACGGGCGCCGTATGCTCATGACGGAGTGGTTCCGTCATGCTGCGGCCGTTGGCGGCCGCTCCTCCCACGCGGCGCTAATTCCCCACCTGTGCGGGCGATTAGCGCAGTGGGTGGAGTCATGACGGAACCACGCCGTCATGAGCACAGCTCGCCCGTGACTCATGACGGCGTAGTTCCGTCATGAGCATAGCGGCGCCGTCAACCCCCCAAGCCCCCCCAGCGCTGCGGCGGAATTCGCGCCGCAGCGAAGGGGTTAAGAAAGGTGCCAATTATGTATAGTCTGAAGAGTGTCACAAAGGGTTTCAAACCATTAAAGATCACATAATTCAAGCCCCGGCTCTGCAAGCGTTTGTTGAGGGAAATCAAACCGTTATTACTGTTGATGCTTCTGATTATGGCCTAGGAGCTGTTCTATCACAATGTGCCAGCGGGAAGGAGTACACAGTTGGTTTTGCATCTAGGATTCTTCGTCCCGTTGAACGGAAATATTCCGTAATTGAAAAAGAACTCTTAGCATGTGTATGGAGCATTGAAAAGTTCAAAGCATACGTATGGGGTAGATCGTTTATTCTTAGGACTGACCATCGTCCCCTTGTAGATATTCTCTCTGCTAAAAATGTTAAGCGTACTACTGCACGTATAGCACGTTTATCCACAAAACTCCTAGAATATACCTTCAGTGCGGAATACATTCCTGGAGGGAAAAATTGTAGGGCATATTGTTTATCAAGACTTCTTATACCTGATACAGATGATCAGGACTGGGAAACTGAAGTTGAGGAGTGTTTTGTAGCACTCATTGGTCAAGACAATTTATCTTTCGCAGAAGAAGACTGGATCATACAAATTGATAAAGATCCCATTCTCAAGGAGGTTGCATCTCTAATAAGGAAAGGTTGGCCAAAAGAAAAATGTTTGTCACCTGAACTTCAAATGTTCTGGAAAGTCAATGATGAACTCTCAGTAGAAAGTGGCAAAATAGTAAGAGGTGACAAACTTGTTCCTCCTTCTCACTATCGTAAAAAGATTATTCTAGCTGCGCATTCTGGTCATCTTGGGTCAACTATCACAAAAAGAAAAGTTAGAAATGACTTCTGGTGGCCCAGAATGGACATTCAAATAGATGAGATGGTTAGGCACTGTTCACGTTGCAACTCCAGAGACAAAGTTTTAGTACTTGAAGGCACTGTTGAATCTCCTGTGCTTCCCCCTAGTAGGGCTTGGCAAAAATTTGTTATGGATTTTCTTGGACCTTTTCATGTTCTTCCATCTGGTTCAAAATATTTCTCAGTCCTAATTGACCATCTTTCTAGATGTGTTGAAGTCGAACCCATTTCTATACCTAAATCAAAATGTGTCATCAATTGTTTGAAAACTATTTTTCTCAGGGAAGGCTATCCAGAAGAAATCCTCACTGATAACGGGGTTCAATTTGTGTCACATGAAATGACTTCATTTCTTCATTCTTGTGGCATAAAACACACCATAACTCCACTTTACCATCCACAAAGTAATGGAAAAACTGAGAGATTCAACAGAGTTGTGGTGGAATGTGTACAAGCAGCTTTTAGATCTAAATCTTGTGTTTTCCAGGCAGTTAAAGATCTTGTTTGGTCGTATCGCACTTCACCTCATATTGCAACCAATTTTTCCAATTTTGAACTTATGAGAGGTAGAAAAGCTTCTTCTCAAGTATATCCCTTCTGGATGGTAAATTCTTTTCATCTTGGTTGCGACATGGGGTGCATGTGGGAATCTGCAAGGAAAACCTCAAGTGAAATTTGTTCCAAATCTCATCAATTCCCTACCATGAAAGAAACCCACAGACTCCGTATTGGAGACTGGGTCAGAATCAAAAATCCTGTTACAGTAAGAAAAGGTTTTTCTAAATTTCTTGAGTCGCAACAAATTGTGGAGATATGGAAGAATGCTGTAAAGTTGTCAAATGTAAATTGGTGGAATACTTCTTGTGTTGCAAAGGATCCTTCTAGTCCTTCTAATACTGATAAGCCAAAATTAAATGTTTCAGGGGGGGATGGTGTTAGGAAAAGCTCCAGAATTAGTGTTAGACCTCAAAAACTACAAGACTATGTTTAGTTCTCATTACTAGTGTTTCAGTTATTTTCTTATTCCTGTTTTCTTTTGTTCTCGTTTTCCCCATCCTTCACTTCTCCTTCTCTCTTATCCCAAGGGTTACTTTATCGAAAGGGGGGAAGTGTGGTGATGTCATGTACCTAGAGATCTGTCAAAACTCTCTTATGTCATTCAGAGTGTTTACAGTTTTGATGTTCTGTATGTTCTAGTACTGGCAGTTTCTACCTGTGCCTTGGTTGTACCAGGGGCGGCTCTCTGTATTTCCGAATAAACTACATTTCCAGCTCATCTGACTCATCGGTCATCATTTCAACGACGCACCACTCTGACTTTCACCATAGGCCCGACTCCTGCTGATGCCGTGTCGCATCGACTTCGAAGCCGTCATCGAGGCCGCTGCCTGCACCGGAGCCCCAACTTCATATACGCCGGTGCTTCATTAATGCGGAGCCGATACTCGACGTGGGTGACTCACAAACTTATCAACATTGCACCGTCGTAAGGTACTGACGCCTCACCGCCATTTGTGACGTCACCTCCCCGACACAGTAAGGAACAAACGTCTCACCTCCCGTGCGCTGCAGTAAGGGACAGAGGCATCACCTCCCCTGGGGTCGTAAGGAACTGATGCCGCAGGTGCCAACAAAGAATCACCTCCCTGACGCCGTGCACTGTCTTTGCTTTATCAAATTCCAGGTACTGTTCTTTGTGGGTCCGCTGGACTCCGAACCCCATACAGCGCACCTCACGGTCGGCGCTGTACTTTGGGATTTTCATCAGTCACAACATCGTAATAACTCCAGGTGGAGTTATTCATTGCTAGAGGATTTACTTAAGTGAATGACCTCTTTTTGAGGATAATTTTGATACTGTATTGTGGATTTTTTGTCGTTTGGTCTTGTTTTGGTTTAGATAAAGATTACTTATTTTTCTAAACTGGTGTGATGTCCATTTGTGGTGTTTCTACTGTATTACTGTATTACTGTATGTGTTCACAAATGCTTTACACACTGCCTCTGAGATAAGCCTGTCTGCTCGTGCCATGCAACCAAGGGGGTGAGCAGGGGTTATTTTAGGAGTGTATCCCCCTTACCCTGACTTGAAGCAAAGGTCCCTTTTTGGCCAAAGGCACCTACCTCTGCCAACTAGAGACCCCCATTTCTAACACCCCCTCAGACACTGCGAGTATGCTGTACCATTTCTACAGGACTCTGCCTGCTTGACTCTGATGTTCAGCTCTTTGAGACTTAACTCATTGGCAATTTTCCTCTCCACCATGGCCAATTTATTTTGCTACAAAGCTCTCTCAGCCTTCTTTTGCACAGTCTCCAGCTTTAGTTTGGCTATCTGCAACCTAAATCCCCTTTCAACCCTCTTGTTTGCCAGCTTCTCTGGGAACAGGCCCACTGTTCTCTCTTGCAGGGAGTTCTAACTCAGAAGATAAGTCACCCCCTTCCCATGATTGATACATCTCAGGGCTTGCATCCAGGCCCTGCTCCTGTTCTTCCATGTCATGTTCCTCATTCCCATCCTCTGTTGCTGTCATCGACTGGTGAGCCTCTGCCCATACCATCAGACCATTCTAAAGCTCCAACTTCTTTTCTTATTTCTTGGCCAGCTGTCCCATTTCCTTGAACCCACCATGGTCGAGCTCGCCAGGTTGATGAGCTAAAATTCCATCTCTATAAGTATGGTCACTGACAGTCAGTAGGAATGAGAGTAAATCTGGAAAAAACCAAAAGAGAAAATCAAGGAGAATTTAAAAAAACCTGAATTGGAATCAAATTAGTTATCTGGGATTTTTAGTGTAACACAAAATCACTGTATGGCATTGCACAAACACAAGTCCTAATCCCACCAATGCTACCAATGTAGGACATTGGGCTCCTGGTTGAGGGGGGTGAAACCGTACTCAAGCAGCAGCCACAATTTCTGTCTGAGTAAAGTTGCAAACAAACCCAAAATTAAGCTGTGTCAACACTGGCCAAAGCTTATCTTTGTCAAACGTCCCTGGAAGAGGTTTGTTAATGTTGGAGAGGCACCACAAAAATTTTTTGTGAACACTGGGATATATCAGTGGACCTATTTTGGTGGCACGCCACTAGAGATGTAACCTCCTGCATAGTCCCAGAAGTCATAGATGGCCATTGCTCTCCATTAAAATAATCCACCAACATAATCGTGGCCTTTTTGCACACACTTTGAACAAGTGTATGCATGCAGAGAGTGTCCAACCTGCAAAACACAGCATCTTATCCTTGAGACATACTGCTTGGATCTCTCCCCCTCCAGCACCCCCTTGAGTACTGGGTACAGCCTGGTCCCGTAAGAGGAAATCAGCAAGTAATACAGGGCTTAACTATGGGTAAAACACCAGGGTCAGATGGGTTCCCAGCTAAATACTATCACAAATACACCTCATTTGCTTAACCTACACACTGAGGTAGCAGATAAGGACCTATTCCCTTCTGAAATGGATATGCCCACCATTGTGGTCACCACAAACAGGGCATTTTCACCAACAGATCTACATTTTATAGCCCCATCTCTCAAATTGACGTCAAGGTCAAGATTTTGGTCAACCTCATAGCCAACAGACTCCGTACAGTTCTACACATAATGGTTCACCCAGAACAATGTGAATTCATGCCTGGACACAGTAACAGACACTGCATCCACCGAGTCCATATGACCTTGGCCCACGTGAGGGAACTCGGCGACCCATTGGTACTGCTTCTTCTGTAACACAAAAAAAGTATTTGGCACAGTGGATTGGTCCTTCTTCTTCAAGGCCCTGAAGAAAATGGGCTTGGGCCCCAGAATGCATAGGTACATTTGACTGCTATACTCCAAACCCAGAGCACGAGCGTTGGTCTATGGAGTTCTCTCTGACTCCCCCCTCACCAGCAGAGGAACTAGACAGGGGTGTCCACTACCATCCCTTCTCTTCACCCTTGAAATTGAACCGCTGGCCCGACTAATGCTCTGTGATTTACAGGAATGGGGATGGTGCTGGGCAAGCAGCACTGAAGATATATTCTCCCTGTATACAGAGAACTTCCTTATATTCCTTTCACACCCCCGAACCTCAGACTTACAGGTCAAACCTACTAAACCATTGGTTGTTCCACTCCAAAGGGAGACCAAAGAGTTGAGTTTGCCCACCTCCATTCCCATACAAGATATGGCCTTCAAGTATCTAGGGAAACACATCTCCAGGGACCCAGAGCAGACCTGGGACCTTAACCTTACTTCCCTAATGAATCAAATGAAAGCTGACCTGCAATGGTGGGAGTCGCTCCCTCTGCAGCTGCTAGTGAAAGTTGCCCAATTCAAAATACTGAACCTCCCTTACTAACTTTATGTGTTCCAAAATGTCCCTCTTCCCATCCCATGCAACTGGTTTCAGAAACTCTGTGCTACAATCCAATCCTTTTTATGGTCCAAATGAGCCCCTTGCATTGACCATGACAAACTTAGGAAATTGGTATATGACGGGGGAGAGGAATGGCAGACCTCCATCTTTACTACAGGGCATCACACCTTCTTGTTGTCAAAGACTGGCTGACTGGTGGATTGGATAACTTGACCCATGGAGCCAAACTTTCGCTCATGACTCTAGACCTGTTAATGGGAGTCTAATATGATGACCCCCTCCCTCAATACTTTCCTGTCATCACCAAATTGGTCTTGCGGTGTTGGCGAAGGCTGACAAGAGAAATGGGATGGGAGAAAACCCTGACACAGTAGACCCTGAGGCGGTGGGGTCACCGAATACAAACACATAGCTCAACTCCTAAGCTTCACTGGGTGGGATAAGATAGGCATTACCACTTTAGAAGTTGTCAGGGAAAAAGATGCAATCCACTCTTTTTAAGACGTGCAGACACAACTCTCTCTGTCCAGAATGCAATTATACAAATATCTTCAAATATGGCATCCCTATCCGCAGATCAATCAATCAATCAATCATAGCATTTGTAAAGCGGAACTACTTATCCGTGAGGGTCTCAAGGTGCTGGGGGGGGGGGGAAATGCTGCTACTGTTCGAAAAGCCAGGTCTTGAGAAGTCTTCAGAGGTCAGCAGGTCTTGGGTCTTGGCGGTGAGGTGGGAGAACGATCTGCCGCCGGAGATCGCTCTTCGGATACGGGGGACTGTGGCGAGGGCGAGGTCGGCTGAGCGGAGCTGGCGGGTGGGGGTGTAGAAGCTGAGTCATCTGTTGAGGTACGCTGGTCCGGTGTTGTAGAGTGCCTTGTGTGTGTAGGTGAGGAGCTTGAAGGTTATCCTCTTGTTGACGGGGAGCCAGTGCAAGTCTCTCAGTTGGGATGTGATGTGGCTGCGGCGAGGGATGTTGAGCATCAGGCGTGCAGAGGTGGTCTGGATGCGTTGAAGCCATTTCAGGAGTTTGGCTGAGGCTCCTGCGTAGAGGGTATTTCCGTAGTCCAAACTGCTGCTGACGAGTGCCTGGGTGACCATTCTTCTTGTTCCGGTGGGGATCCACTTGTAGATCTTGCGGAGCATGCAGAAGGTGTTGAAGCAGGAGGAAGAGATGGCGTTGACCTGCTTAGTCATGGAGAGGGTGGAGTCGAGGATGACCCCTAGGTTGCGTGCGTGGTCGGTGGGTGTTGGAGCTGTTCCTAGTGCGGTTGGCCACCAGGAGTCATCCCAGGCCGAAGGGGTGGTTCCGAGGATGAGGACCTCCGTCTTGTCCGAATTCAGCTTCATTCAGCTGTTTTTCATCCATTCGGCGACGGCTTTCATTCCCTCGTGGAAGTTGGTTTTGGCAGTGTGGGGGTTCTTGGTGAGGGAGAGGATCAGCTGGGTGTCATCGGCGTAAGAGATGATGTGGAGGTCGTGCAGTCGTGCGACGTGGGCGAGGGGTGCCATGTAGATGTTAAACAGCGTTGGGCTGAGGGATGAGTCCTGGGGTATGCTGCAGATGATCTCGGTGGCTTCGGAGCGGAAGGGGGGGAGGCGGACGCTCTGTGTTCTGCCGGAGAGGAAGGAGGTGGTCCAGTCCAGGGCCTTCTCTTGGATCCCGGTGTCGTGGAGGCGTGTTCGGAATGTGCAGTGGCAGACCGTGTCGAAGGCAGCTGACAGGTCCAGGAGGATGAGTGCCGCGGTTTCTCTGTTGTCTAGCAGGGTCCTGATGTCATCGGTGGTGTTGATGAGGGCAGTTTCGGTGCTGTTGTTGCTGGTGAACCCAGACTAGAATGGGTCCAGGATGCAGTTCTCCTCGAGGTAGCGGGTGAGTTGTTTGTTGACGGTCTTCTCGATGACCTTCGCTTGGAACGGAAGCAGGGAGATGGGCTGGAATTTCTTGAGGTCCTTGGGGTCCGCCTTGGGTTTCTTGAGTAAGGCATTGATCTCGGCGTGCTTCCAGCTCTCCAGGAAGGTTGCTGTCTCAAAGGAAATGTTGATGGCTTTCCGGAGATGGGGTGCGATAGCGGTGCTGGCCTTGTTGAAGATGTGGTGTGGGCATGGGTCTGACGGAGATCCGGAGTGGAGGTGTTCAGGATCTTGATGGTGTCATTGTCGTTGATGTTGGTCCAGGAGAGCAGGCGGTTGGTGCGGGTGGTGGTCATGGGGCGGAGGTCTCAGTGGTTGTCCGGGTGGTCGTGGCATTGAAGCTGTCATGGATGTGTGCGATCTTGCGGTGGAAGAAGGTGGCCAGCGAGTCACACAGGTCTTGCCACGGTGGGATGTCGTTGGTGTTGGAGCTGGGGTTGAAGAGTTCCTTCACGATGTTGAAGAGCTCTTTGCTATTGTGTGCGTTGTTGTCTAGGCGGTCTTTGAAGGAGGCCTTTTTGGCGGATAACAGATCTACCCGAAAGTAGTCTGCTAGAAGCAAACCATCCTGATGGGTAAACTCAGAGGGGTGGCATATCCAAATTACTGTACACTCATTTAAAAAAATCCTGACGGCTTCCTCACCCTGAAACAGAAATGGGAGGACTGGATTGGGCCACTGGATGACACGGACTGGACCTTGGTGTGCTTGGTGCCCCAGGGGATTGTGATCTCCTTGGGGCTCAGACTCATACAGCTTAACTAATTACACGCCACATACTTAACCGTCTGAACTGCTTTGGAGCACAAGATGCTCACCTGACTCGAGGTACCTCCACTGCCTGTGCCCTGATGCAGACTTTTTCCATGTGGTGTAGAAATTCCCCACAATTGCTGCTTACTGGTGACAGATCACTAAAACCCTTACCCGAATATTGGGTATGCCCATCATCCTCATGCCAAAGTGGGCACTACTGGGGATCACTGATGAAGTAGGGGACAGCTTGGGTGTCCACTCCCAGATTCGGATGGTGACGGTGGTGGCCAAACAGGACATCACCCGAAAATAGCGGTCCACTTTCCCACCAACCATCTCAGAATAGCGCACAGGTATGGATTGGTATGTCAAGCTCGAGGTACCTATCTACGAGGCACGGAAATGCCCAAGGATACAAGCAAGTATCTGGGGCAAATGGATCAATTATTATGGAATCGGATGGTTAGACATACCAAATGGGTATGGGGATTAACAAAAATGCAAAAGACTAAACAGTATGATCTGTGTGGCGCTCGCTGTACTTTGTTACTGTTTGTATTGTTCAACTACGCATTTCTTATAAAAGAAAAATGCTGTGGGTCTCATATGGGAAACAAACATCCCTCACACCTCTTGTCTACACACGCAAACTCAGCCCACACAAGTGCCAGCTAAGCATTATACAAATGGCAATAAAAATCATACTGTGACACTGGAAAATATTACTACACATATAGTTGTGCACCATGTCATCGTATTTTCAGTGGTGGCTCCTCCACTATGGCGGAGGAGTGTCTCCCCACTGCTTTTGAGCAGTGGAAAGCAAAGGAAATATAAAATGATAATAACTCTAAGTTATTAGAATTGTATGTTTCGTTTGCAGGCGGCCGGGGCTGAGGAGGAGTGGTTTGCCCACTCCTAAGTACACAATGACTGTTTGGTCGGCCCTCTCGGCAGCCCAAACAAGTCATGCACACTTTCCCCGTTCTCCATGCAGTCTGCATTACAGCCTGCATGGAGAACAAGCCCAGGCCCCCATTCCCTGGTTGCGCCTGGAACCAGGATGCTGCATTGCATTGCAGCATTGTGATTCATCAGGGGAACTTGGGTGCTCACTAATCACAACGCTGGATTGCAGTGTTGTGATTGGTCAGGGGAGCCTGACTGTTCCTGGCTTCCTGTCCCAGGAGGAGAGCAGGAGCAGAGATGCAGGACCCAGCAGCAAGGTAAGTGTGTTATATATATTTTTATTTTAACATTGTTAAAGTTTAACAGTTCAACCTCGTGCTTTCCCCCTTCTGCCCTGCGCTCGCCCCGCCACCTGTGAGTCATGCCAGCCACCACTGCATATTTTCAAAATACTTTCGCACCTTGTAACAATGGAGCACAAAACATACTTGTGCTAAGAGTGGCCGACAAATTATGTAAAGCAAAATCTCCTAGAAGTTTTAATTTTTAGATGTCGCCCAATTGTTTTTAAAAACCTGTTTGTAAATCTATTGCACTTGGACCTACTCATCATTATTTTAAAGAAGTGAAACTCTTTACAGATTTTACGCAGAAGAACACTAAGCTTGGAATTACCAGGGCGTCCGTGTTAAATGTTAAATGTTCATGTTAAATGTTGAGTCATGCTTCAACAGAAACAATCTATTTGAATGTCGAAGTGTGACAATTTCCAATTGGATATCAAAACAGTTGAACTGAAGGGAAAAATAGAAACGTCAAATAACATGATGGTGCTAAAAATGAAACTAGCTCTCATTAGCACATTATGTGGTCTAAAAAGTATAACATGAGGACACAGAAAACAATTATGTGCTTTGTGGAAACATTTGCACACAGTACTTGATCAGATCCGTGAGTCACAGAGAAAAAGATCGACTTTTGAATAGGGTATGATGTGAGGAGTCTCATGTGGATTGAATCGAAGATGAATCCCCTGATACAGGCTGATGTGGAATAGAACAGGATGGATTTCTGAGTAGAATATCATGGAAAATATATAGGGCCTCATTTATGAAAAGTGACGCATCACTGCGTGAAAACAGTGATGCGTCACTTTTCACTGCGCCCTTCCTGCCACTCCAATGATGCGTCATATTTACAGTATGACGCATCATGTCGCAAGGAGTCACAGATACGTCAGTATTTCTGACGTATCTGTAGGCGCAAAAGTGACGCAACTCCAGCAATGTGTCCTTTTACATGGGGCAAGCCCCGTGTGAAAGGGCCTGCGTCAGTCTTACGCCTGCTGTGAGGCAGGCACAAGATATTGACGCATTTGCACCCTAGAAGTGGCGCAGTGAAATCTCGTAGATTTCACTGCGTTACTTCTACGATGCTTACTTACGTGGGAACGCCCACCCTGCATACATTATACCTGACGCAGGTATAATGTAGCGCAGGGGTTTACAAAGTGACGCATCTACCTAGATGCGTCACTTTGTAAATATGGTGCAACAAGGTCCAGTTTTTACACCGCTGATCCGTCACAAAAGTGACGCACCGGCGGCGCAAAAGTGACGCAAGGACTCATAGATAAGCCCCACAATTTCGTTGCAGACGCAATGTATTTATTTTTATACAAAAAAAAAAAAAATACTCAGATATGGCAGAAATTTTTGTCAGGCTTCCATATCAAGATTGTATAATTCTAACATTTTCCACTATTTTTGTAAGTATCCTCCCCAGCCAAATAATTACCCGATGTTTTCAGTTGTATTCTGTACTGTCAGACATATGCCAATATAGTCAACAAGTAATACTGTGCATCGATTCAGATTCCAAATGATTGATTCTTTAGTTAGGATTTTTCCACTGGTATGCACAGCCTTTTTTCAACTGTTCAGAATGGCAATATAATGTGAACTGGAGTAACGTTTTACGATTACAGTATAACACTTCAGAATCCGTATCTTACAGTAAGCCTGCCAGCGTTAGTTCATAATGCCCTTTTTACCTCTTTGAGCCGGCTTACCTTGGGTAGAACAAGACAGTTTTCTTCCACTATTTGGTTTTGTAAAAAGCTGCCTTTTACTGTGTGTCTCCCTGTTCGCCAGATGTGAAAGAGATATGAGCCAATACTTCCCTGACACCCACCTTAGATGATGCACCTCCTCATACCATTCTGATGACTCCAGCATTGATTTCTGAGCAAAGGTTACTCCATCTTGAGAGACATGTTGCTGGATATGAAAGGAAGTGTCTGTGTTTCAAGATTCAGTGTAACCATTGGGGAGTTCGAATCATTTGGAAATTCAATCCTCACGTAAATCTCAGTGAATAAATGTCATTATCGGAAATTACATATTTCCCCGTAGAGATATGGAAGAGAATGCCTTTAATAACAGAATGCATGTACAATATAACTGAATACCAAATGTACACTGAAAAGTAGTAAAGATAAATGATGTTTGATTTTATTAAGTATAAAGGAAGAAAACACGAATGTGTTGTCATATGATGTTCACATGGCGCCAAAAGGATATGCGCAATAACCTGTTATCCTACTAATTGCCCACAGTCATGGTGTGGGGGATTGTCCTTATATTTGTAGACAAAGTGACAATTTGTGAAACTTTATGGGACTCAAGGTAAGCCATATTTGTGCTCTACCAGAAGAACTGTGTGTTACAAAAGGGGCATTTGGGCTCTCACATTGAAAGAAAGTAAGAATAAATGAATGAATAAAGGGATTTATAAAGCGCACGGCTACTCCGAAAGTGTCCCGGTGTTAGGCAGGTGGCACATATCTGGCAGCATGACTGATTAGAGTTTGAATAGGTGGGTTTTTCAGTTGCTTGTGGAATGGTTTTATGTCAGAAAGGCATCTGAGGGACAATGGAAGATCATTCCAAATCTTGGCTGCCGTTAGTGAACAGGCTGAGCCGCCCCACCTTTTCTTGTTTATACATGGAACGGATAGGAGGTGAGCGGATTGAGAGCGCATTGCTCTATGATGGCGATAGTTGGTCAATCTTGCTAACGGGTAGGCCGGGCTCGTTTTGTAATAAGCGGAGTGTACCACTTTAAGTGCTTCAAAAAAGATCCTCTTCTTTACTGGTAGCCAATGTGGGCGCATATTATCAAGAAAAAATTATCGCCACTTTAGCGGCAAAAAACTGCCGCTAAAGCGGCGATAATGGGCTTGATAATATGCCGCAGAGAATTCCTATAGAAGCCCATGTTCTGGTGTCAACATGGGCTTCTATTGGAATTCTCTGCGGCATATTATCAAGCCCATCATCGCCGCTTTAGTGGCAGTTTTCTGCCGCTAAAGCGGCGATAATTTTAACGCCGTGCTTGATAATATGCCTTGTTGTTGTTTACGGTAGTGAGTAATCGAGGCATGCTTGGAGACCCTTTACGGATATATTTATTGTAGTCTGTGTGTCGAGCAATCTGATAGACCTATATACAGCATGTTCGTGTAGTCCATCCTAGATAAAGTCAGGGCCTGGACGATTGTTTTTTGGGCCTCCCAAATAAGCAGTTTAAATAATTTCCTTACCATTCGGATTTTACAGAACACATTTTTGACCACTGAGATATACTGTAATGCAGTAATGTTTAAGTTTTAAAAACAATTCCCTAAGTATTCGTTATGAAGCCATTTCACTCACTGCTGGGACAAGTTAATAGCTAAGGGACAGTATCTGAGGTGGGTAAGACATATCTCTGTTGTCTATGGTCTGTGGTACTATCACACTCTAATTATATCATTGATACTTTAATTTCACCCATGACTGCCAACACTTGGTTATTGGGTGACTCCACACACTGCTCCAATCAGTGTGTTCTAATAATGTAGTTTGAGACTCCTTCTCAATCATGTGCTGTCGCTTGAACACCCTGGCAAAATCAACCATGAGTTTGCTGGTATTCGCCACTTATGAGGACACAGGGTGGCCAGACTGTGCTGGGAAGCTCACTTTGCAAGCCTGCTTTAATGTCAGGAAAGCATATTTGAGGAGTTAAGGCTTTGTTCAAACGGTAAGGAGAGTTTCCTTCCTTTGCCAAGCTGTTTTTCATTTTTCCGGTTTTAGTTATGTTTATTTTATAGTGGACATCCCTTTTAAATAGTGGTTTCGTATGTTACTTTAGCATTGCTTTTTTAGGTCTCGGCTAGCAAAGGCTGCGCTTGCGCAGTCTCGCTCGCGAGATTTAATGATTTGGAAAAGAGGGGCTTGAACCCGCCTCTCTTCTCTCCTTTTCTCCATTGGCTGGCCTCTTAAATGCTGGTCAGCCATTGGAGAAGAGGTTTGTCTCTCCAAACAAGCCCCGTCCTTTTCGGATTCGGGGGCGTGTTTTTTGTGATTCTTTCTCTCCTCTGGAATGTAAACATTCCAGCCAATGGCAAGAGGAGAGAAAGAAAAACACGCCCCCGAATCCGAAAACGCCGCTGCCTTTCTCCGAGGCATTTCTGCTTGACCTCGGAGAAAGGCAGTGGTGTGCTTGTCCTCTCCCCCTGCTCTCGGCTCAAAAGTGGTAGCCTCTTCCCCCAGAGCAGTCAAACGTGCCTCAGTGCTTTAAAACCCACCCGGTTCAGACGAACATGTTTGTTAATTGTTAAGTATTTCACACATTTTTTTGTCGCGCTATCCTTGGTCGAACTTCAAGCGTTACATGTCTGAATACTTTTGAATACGGAATTCCTGTCACGGGATCTCTTTGTGTTTGAAAGAAGCGAGGCAGGGTATCTGTGGAATGGGTGCATGTGTTAGAAGATTCTTTTTTATTTAATAATTGGCTGATTTATCTAGTGCAAACATGACCCAGTAGACCAGGGCTTCAGAGCGCTGTATGTAGATAGCTGTGAAAACACATGACGGCGGCCTCACCTGTGAGTGCCTGCCTGAGTTGACACCTGGAGTCTGTGAGAGCTAAAGGGACGTGCGAGGGGAGGTGTACGTGACGGGGGACCCCCAGGGTGTACATAACGGGCTACCTGAGAGAGGCCCACCAGAAGGGCCATCTGTGAGTGGGCTTCTTGGGATGAGCGTGGGGGTGTATGGGGTGTTTAGAAGATGGCTCTCTGAGATGTGTGCGGCAAGTGGTGCACGCGCGAGAGAATTCGCCGGGGATGCTGAGACAGATGGACTGGGCCTTAATACTGCTCTCGGAAGTGTACAATACAGTAATAATCAGGATTTTGTTGGGCACATGTGCCACTGCACCTGCTGCACAAACGAAAGAGAGGGTTCGTTTGGGGGCGTCTATGAGAGGGGACGCCCAAATTGGATACATGTATGAGGCTGTCAGGGAAGTGTACAAGTCGTGATTATGTATGAGACAGCGCATCTTCCGAGTGCTCAGCTGGGAGGAGCCATGTGTGAGGGGAGTGTCCCGGATTTGGTCCAAGACAAGACATCTGCGACTCTAGGCGACCTGTTTGTGTTTGTACACAAATTCACTTGGTGGTATTTATGACTGGGGCTTCACACAATTCTCATTTGGAACACGCGCCCATGATTCATTTCAGTACAATTGCCATTTCGCTGCTGTGACCGTTCATACATTTCCCCCCAATTAAGTTTTCAAGTAAAAGTTCAAGTGAGTTTCAATTTTTGTTAGAACTGATCGTCAGTTTCCTGGTGTGCGGGGGAGAGGGGTGGGGGGGGGTGCATTCGGGGTGTCTGCGTCTTCTGAGCAGATCTCAGCCAGTGAATCTTGCAGGTTGCACTGTTTCGTGATCAGGATTTTTAAGGAGACTCACATTTTCTTTCTTCTGTTTTTTTTTTTTTTTTTTTAAATAAACACGGTTTTGTTATTCGAGGTCTCCTGCTCAAACACATTCAATTGTTTTACTAAGAATGTTGAATGTTTTCTGCAAACGCCCAACTTTCCCCAGGGGGTTTCGGAGGTGGTCTGATCTGGTCTGTGCGCGTGTTTACACAAGGGTCTGTGGTGTGAGCCGGGCTCGGGCTCTTTGGGGGTACTGTGCGAGCGCTGGGGCGTGGTATGCCTGTGTGCTCCGTCTGTGACCGACAGTTACCCCGGGAACAAGTTACTTCCCATGAATGGAACCGGCGCCAAGGTCACCCTGCCCCCCTCCTCGCCGCTGATTGGTCGGTTCCTCGTCATGGGATGCGAATCACACCACAGCCGAGCCCAAGGTGCTGTGGAGAGGCTGGGCTGGGAGGGAAGGGTCGAGGCGGGGAGAGGGAGACGGTGGAACTTTGGAGGGAGTGCAGAGAGGGAAACAGAGAGAGAGAAAACACAGCTTCAGAAAGCGCACAGCACACAACATGGAAGAGAGGGAGGGCGGGAGCTACCGCGAACAGAAGGATTGTGTCCTTGTATACTGTAACCGGTGCTCATGTAAAGCACTCCAATACCTTCGGGTTGAGTAAGCGCTATAGAGAAATGCAACAACAACAAAAAAGATTAGGGAGAAAAACTGAGAGGAGGTAATGCTGAGGCGAGGCGAAGAGGGGAGCAAGAGTTACCCCCCTACCCGACGAGCCTCCCCGCTCACCAGAAAAGTGCTTTTTCTATCCTTCCTTTTCCCCCTATTTCTCCCCCTATTTCCTCCCCCCCTTTAAAAACAAAAACATAAACAAAAATAATATCAGGAGCAATGCCAATAGCTCAAACTTTAACAATGCCGAGACCATTGCATTGTAAATGCTTGTCATTGACAGCCTGTGCATTTTTTCATATTTGCATATTCCTTCCTTTTTTCCTAGGCCAACTATGTTGCTGTGTCTTGACACTAGAGGGTGACTACACCCTTGGCACTTGGTTGATGCACCGTGGCTCTTTTAATCCAGAGGCATATGCATGCTGCTAACAAACCTGTCACCAGCTTGGATGTACAGAGGTCCTGTGCAAAGCCTTAGGCAAAAGATTGTGGGCATGGCCCTTCTTTGCCATACTCTATCCTATGCTATAGTAAGGAAGAGTGTTTCCACCTTCTGTTTTTTATGTGGGTGAACTCCAATACATAACACCAAGTTACGAGACCTGAACAACCCCACTGGGTTGGTATCATCCAACCTGCCTTTCCAGCTGTTAAACTGAAACACAATAACATCATGCGGGAAAGAATTGACAATTTTGATTTTAAAGTGTTGTTCATTGACCTCATTGATTCTGTTTCTTCTCTAAATGACTCCTTGCTAGACAGATAATCACAGAGCCATCAAAGGTCTGGCCTGTTTCTAGACCCTATTCTTCAAATGAATCAATGGCTAAAGTCAGTTCCCAACAGCTTGATCTGACTGACCCTACATTTATTTTTAGCTTTGCCATCATGCATAAGCACAAGAAGTTCACTTTTGTTTGTATTGTGTCATTCATTTTTTATAAGAATTTGTCAACATTCTCTCTTACCTCCATATTTGAGTCATCTCTAGGATAGGCCCTTTTTTTTTTTACGGAGTTTTGTATAGCGCGAACTTGACCCGTATCAGGTATCAGAGCGCTTTACATAGCACCAGTTGTGTTACATGAAGACACATTTATTTTTGTTAGGTACCGGGAGATTAAATGATTAAGTGATTTCCCCAGAATCACAGGTTGTTCAGCCTCATTGCCCAGACTCGAACCCAGTTCCCCAGATTCGAGGTCGACCGCCCTAGCCTTTAGGCCCACTCCTCTCTCACTTTAAAGACACTGCTTCAGCTCACACACAGAGAACTTCACACTAGTCTATAGTGCCTGCAGACAGATTGGAACTAGGGCAGGGAGTCAGGACATTTCAGACACTTCTGTAAAGAAGACACCAGAAGTTTCTTCCACTGCAAAAGGGTGCACCAGGTACAAAAAAGGAACCCTAAGAGCCACTCTTCAGTACATGCCTGGACAGGTCGATGCTACAGAAAATAGAGTGCCCTGCTACTTGAGGCCTGCCCTGTTGTCTGAGAAGGAAGACTGGGCCTACATTCTTCATCCCAGTCTAAAATGATTCCAAAGGTGGACTGAATGACATCCTGCTCTGAGCTACAGTTACACAACAAGCTTCAGAGGCCTGTCTGCAACTGCCCAGCTGACCTGCTTCACTGGATCTTCCTGTATCTACAACTGAATATGCTTAGAACCTGCTGGTCTCTGCTTGAGTGAGTTCCTGCTACCCAAGATATACCTCTCATGTCCTGGACCCTTGGTGTGGCATTGATTGAGCTCCTCCTAGAGGGCAAGGAGAAATCCAGGAGTTTTGCAAATGGGCCCGTTCATGGCAAGATATTGCTGCCAGTGCTGAACACCAACACGAAGCTTGCATGTCTAGATAACCAACAGTGCTGCTTTGTGCTTTTAGGCACTGTACTTACATTAAATCTTGAAAATTGCATATCTCTGGTTCGACTAATTGGATTTTTGTCATTTTGGTGCCAAATAATTCTTTACAATTTACTCTATTTTAAACATTTGGTGTGGGATTTTTCTTGTGTTTTATTTTCACTTTATTATTTTTTAAGTGCTGCAGAAATACTTTACACATTGCCTCCAAGTTGAGCCTGGTTGCTTTTGTGCCAAGCTACCAGACGGTTAAGCACAGGTTAATTTAGTGATGTTTTGTGGGTCACCTTGACATGAATTGTGGCTGTTGCTTGAGAAGGGACCTGATTGTATCCCCGCCGATTTATTCATCCAAGAGCAAGATGTATGGGTCCCGTACTTGACGATGTTAGCTAATGGCCTTGCGGGTGGAGCTGCTGTCCCTGACTCGTGGCTTGGGGCAGAGATATTGCCGATCTATAAGAAAGGCGATCACTCTGCCCCGGCCAACTACCGGCCGATTAGTCTTATAGACGCAGTACAAAAAATCATAGCTCGCCTAGTATTGGGACGCATACAGAATTGGATGATTGAAACCAACGTGTTGACCCCCCTTCAGGCGGGGTTTCGATCTCATATAGGGATCCTGGATCAAGCATTTAGGGTTGTCCTTTTATACTGGAAGGAGGTTTATCTGGGGGGTGGCATGCTCTTTGCGGCCTTTGTGGACTTGCGGTCCGCGTTTGACCTTGTGCCAAGGGCTAAGTTATGGGAAGCACTTCTGGAGATGGGTATGCCTAAAGAGTTGGTGTCGTTTCTGGTAAACATTCACGACAATACGTATGCCTGTGTCCGATGGGGTAAACCAGGGGAGGTGACAGAAAGATTTAAGGTTTCGAAAGGTGTTCGTCAAGGGTGTGTGCTTGCCCCTACCCTGTTTTCACTATTTATTAACAGGGTTATAAGTTATTTTTCCAATCATCCGACTGATGCCCCCACCCTGGCTGGTATGAAGATCCCCCTCCTCATGTTCGCAGATGATACTCTCCTGATTTCCAAGACAAGACAGGGCTTGCAGCTAGCCCTGTCTCGTTTTGAGTTATTTTGCCGTGAACATGGGTTGGAAATCAATGTAGGAAAGACAAAGTTTATGGTTTTTCGTGGCCCTAGGCGTGTTAGTCCGCTGGTCTATTTGGGTGGTGTTAGTTTGGATCAAACGGCTGTGTTTACCTACTTGGGGGTTACCTTCAGCGAGAATTGTAGCTGGTCGCACCAGCTGGACCTCCTTGTTCTTAAACACGCCCAACTAGGTGGAGCCCTGTTGAAAGAGCATAGTCATTCTTTAACTAAACCAATAGCTCCACTGATGAAGATTTACGGTTCCAAGATTCTTCCTGCTATTTTATATGGTGCCGAATTGTGGGGATTTAGTAATTTGTCCAAATTAATGACTGCTCAGAATAAATTTCTTAGGTCCGCAATAGGGCTTCCCCAATCAACACCTTGTATCCCATTATTATATGATTTAGGCTTCCAGTCCCTAGAGGATATGGCAAGGTACAGACCCCTGGCGTTTTGGCGTCGTCTGTGGACCACACCAGAATTGTCTATTTATGCTAAAGCCCTTCTGGAAATTAAAGGGCTTGAGGGTTCACATAGGATTACCTGGTTGTCTGGAATTAAATCCTTGCTGACTGATCTTGGGATGGGAGATCTCTGGGCCAATCCAGACACAGCTGTTTTCCCATCGAAAATCGTTCTTAGGGACGCCTATTGGTGTATGATTAAGGCCAGGAGATTTGCATCCCTTACGGGTAGCTCCATGACAGCTACGTTTCTTGCTCTTAAGGACGAGTCCGCTTATGAAGGATATTGGGACACTATTATGAAGCATTTTGATCGTAAACTGTACCACCAGTTTAGAGTGGGCTCCCTACCACTGCGAGGGCTAACCAAAAGTTGGAGCCCTCTTGGTAGTGACAAGTGCCCCTTTTATGTGGACAAGATAGAATCAATGGATCATTTTCTCTTTTGTTGTCCGGCATATCTTTCCCCACGACGGGTGTGGCTCCGTCCTGTATGCCGTCTTATGAGTACTCGTTCTGCACAGGTTGCCAGTAGAATCTTGAAATCCGACACATCTAAACCTGTTGTTATAGGTGTTGCTAAATTCATCAGCTGGGCTTGGATCCTCAGGACTCGGAAGGTTAAATCCTAATCTGTGTCTTACATGTCATTTCGTTGATTTCAACTATTGTTATCATTATGGTTATAGGGTTAGGTATTACGCGTTCTTCATAACTACCTACTATGTATAGTCATCATGTTTTAATAATATGAATTTTAAATGATTTTTTACTGGTCTTATATTTTAATCTTGTATTGCTATGTTGACACTAATATTTATATGAATTTTTTATTATGTATAGTATGTCTTTTATGATGGAAATCGAATAAAGACTTTTTTTGACTGACTGACTGCAATATCTTTGGGTGTTCCTGCTTTGCGGTAATGGCGGTTTTGGCACCTGATTCTGTGGATTAACAGCCTTCTGCTGTTGCTGCGGTGGGCCACTCACCTCACACTGCACCTGTGGATTCAATGATGGATTTTCATTATTAGTACTTGGTGGATATTTACACTCGGATTTCCAATGCCCTAACCTTCCGCAATTGTGGCATGGAAACTTCTTTTTAGCTTCTTCTATATTACCCTTTCCTTTTCCTGGGCCAAATCTCGGTTTAATGCCTGGATTATTGGCTTGTTCAACCAGCTGAGCTTCCTGTCTCTCTGCGACTTTCACTTGAGCCCACATTGCCTTTTCTTTTAGTTTTTGCTGCTTTGCCTCAATCTCATCACTAAAGTATTTAGCATGCCTTAGGATCTCATCTATTTTCTTGCTCTACCAGTCTACGGTATGCTGCTTTATCATTTCCCCAATTTCGGGACGCAAACCATACACAAATCTGTACACAAAATGACTTAGATCCTTTTCTCCCAGATTGTCATCTCCACTAAACTGTTTGAAAGCTAATATTAGCCTTTCATAGTAAGCGTGAACTGATTCTTTCGCTTCCTGATGTGTTCGATCTATTTTAACCCAGTCTGTTTCTTTGGGAGGCACTTTGTTTTTCAGAAACACCATAGCTTGTTCATATTTCTTCATTACCTCAGGGTCTGGTGCTCCTGTTTTGGGATCTCTCGGGTATTCTTTGGTTGGCCAATCTATGACTATCTTGCATTCTGCCCATAAGTCTGCTGGCACTATTATGTCAAATAGGCTATTCAGATCAATCCACAGTACCTTCGACAACTTAACAAATCTGTCTACCTGTGTGTACCACTCGACTGGCTTTTCTCGCAATCAAGGGAAATCATTCGTAAATGACAAAATGTCCTGTCTTGTCCATGGGACATGCACATATCCCCCTCCTGGAATCTCTCTCATGGGATATTCTGTCACTACCTTTTCCTTTTCTCTCACAGGAAATGCTGGAAAAGTTCTGTCTGAGGTATCATCCCCTTTCCTATACCACCTGCTTTTCCATTTGTCCGCATCTCCCCACTTCCTCAACACTGTGATTATGTCCTTAATCTGCCCTATTCGTCCTGCAGTGTTCAGATTTTCAATATCCTTTTCCATGAAATCCACTCGGTAAGGCTTCTGTAAAGCTTTTACCTTGTCCATGTCAATTCCCATTTCACTTGCTATTTCTGCTAGTCTGTCATGTAAATTCTTGGCTCTCCAAGTGATACTTTTACACAGGAATAACAGTTCCTCATCCTGGTAATTTTTCAGCTTCTCTGTGGGGATAGTTCCTACAATTAATTCTTCTAACACCATGCGTAATTTTGCCACATCAATAGTTTGGGATTCCTTTTCTTTACCTTGCAAGCCCTTCAGCCATTCACTCAATTCGTCTGTGGTTATACCCACTGATTTTTCTACATACGCTGGTTCTGTCATTCTCTGTGGCTCTAATATTGGTCCCCCTACCATTCTGCTTCTTTCTACAGTATCAGAATTATAAAATGGATTATTTGACACATGTAGTTCACCTTCACTCTTGGTGTGTCTCCAAGGATTCTCTTTTGCTCTCATCAGGGGCTGTTCCGCCTGTCTATTGTTCACATACGGAACTGTTAGACCTTGCTCACTTTCTTTCTGCTTCTCAAAAATGGGCATAACTGGACCTATGGTTACAGAGACTCTAACTGCTTCTAGATTTTTAGTCAATTCTCTTATTTTCTCTGTCAGTTCTAACGTGGTTTTCTCTAGTTCCCTCGAATTTTCACTCTCTACCTTATTTTCCATCTCTCGTTCCCTAAGAGAATTCCTTCTCTTTACCTCTGGAGTCGTAACTTCTGTCCTTACTGGTGTACCTGCGGTCGGCGTTTCTGATTCCTGCCTGTACGGAGGTTGACTTTTGTAAAACATATCATCTAGGACATCATCTTCTATTTCATTTGCTCCATACCTTCTGGGTTCTACATTATGCTTTTTCTCTATGCATTTCCTTCCCTCACTTTTCCCTGCAGTCCTTACGGGAAATAGTCCTTCAGTCATACTTGCATCTCGCCACCTTCTCATTCGATCACAATGAGTTTCACGATCGTTTGTCCGTCCGAACATATATCTATATCTACTGCCATTTCTCTGTTTTTCTCGCTCATGCATCTCGTCTTCCCACTCAGTCAAAGCCTCGAATTGCGTAGGTCTAGGTCGCGGATCTAAGGTCATCATCCTCTCCCTTAAATTCCTTAATATTGCCAAATTAAAGGAACCATTTTCTGGAAACGCTAAAACTCCGTCTTCCTTTGTATACTTTGCCCAATTATCTAACCAGATGCAAGTATGGTACCCATATTTCGCAACCATGAAGGATGCGGGTGTTTTCGTCGGAGGAAGTAACTGTCCTTCCCTAGTCACAATCTCTTTGTCTTTCACACACCATCCTTTTATTTTACTAAACAAGGATTTTTTCCTTTTCTCGGGTGAATGATAATACATTTTCCTTTCTCTCGTGAACCCTTTAGTCTTTTCTGCAACTGTACGATCTTTAGTCCAATAGCAACGCGACTCTCACTCACGCACCAATCCTGGTGCGTCTACGTCACTGTCACAATCTCCAATCCCTGCGCGACTCACACTAACGCACCAATCCAGAGCGTTTTACACCTCTGACTGGCTGTCCAATCCCAGCGCAGTCTTTCTGATGTCAGCAGTCGCTGCAGCAGCTCCTGCTCCTGACTCCTGTCTTCAGTCTACCCATCCTTTACAAAACTACTCGGTAGATTTTTGTTTCAATGTTACAATACTGTTAGTTACAACGTATAAACATCTCCATTGTCTGCTTCGCTAACCACAGAATGGCAAAAGACCTTTCCCATGAGAATCCTGCTTTCCCCAAGAGCAGCGCTTACCTCTGCCCTACTACAGAATCGTTACGTCCGTTGGCAAAGTAGCACATCCCTCTACTTCACCCTTCTACCAAGCATCAATTAACTGTTTTCTCCAGAATTAAGACACATAGTTGGAAACGCAATGCTCCTGAGAAATAAATCCAGAGTTTCGCTATTAACCCGAATGCTATTTCATTCAAGCACTTTCACACAAGAAAATATAGTTCATTCACACAGAATTCTGTCTTTTCCGAGAACAGCGTACAGTCTGTCCTACTACAGAATCTTAACATACGTTAACAAAGCAGCGCTTACCTCTACTTTGTCCTTCTAACAAGCTCAGAGAACACCTGCTACCTTTCCAGTGATAAGCGTTATCGGTATGCCAATTGGTTTCCTGGTACCTAAGACCAAAATTTCACAGTTAACCCTTTGCTATCATTCACACTTCTCTTACACAGAAAATATCCCAAATGGTAACACTCGGCAATGCTACCGAATCGAACCCAGACAATGCGCCGTGTAACTTCAATTGTCACACGTTTCTCCCGTGTACCTACAGGCAACCACAATACCGTCTTTCCCGAGAGCAGCACTTACCTCTGCTCTACTACGGAACTGTTATCAATTCCCGACTTCCTACCTCCCAGAAGCCGTACAGACAACACAAAACTCAATACGACTTCAACATATAGTGTTAGTACATATATCAATACCAATCAATAATCGATAAGCTATATACATGCCAAAATCATTAAACCAAAACAATAAAAACCATCTCTAGCTACCAGAAATACTGGTGCAGTTCGGGTTACTAAATTTCCCCCTACTTCCACGGACAGAATGATTTCTCAGTCACACGCACATACACACATCATACGCTGGTGGGGCCCATAACACCAACATTCATTCTCTCAAACTATCCGTGCCTACAAAGGGACATCAGATCCGAACAACAACTGTTCTCTTTGATAGAGGAAAACCACTTCTCCTGAATCACCCTAACAATTCCTCCATCAAGAGGTCGATTGAATCATTTAGTTGTTATTTAGTTCAATGATACTTTAACTCTCAAAATTAATCAATAAACATTTCAATGAAATAATCACCCGGCACAGTAATTCAAATAATTATTTTCTTTTATCTAATTTATATGCAGGTTAAATCCTAATAATGCAATATCATCTTTTGTCCTATTCTGGCTAATTGTCGTTTTCTAAGTCAGAACTGGTCCTGCGCAAATTCGTCAGAGTTCTTGTTTATCATATAAAGTCACCGTCCTCTCCGTCAGCATAAGGATCTCTGATCATTGATTCTCCGTCAGTGGCTTCTGAATACAATGGCGTAGCGCTCTATTTCCCTCTCTAGTCTACTAATATTTATACTAAAATTTGCATCTCAAAGTTACATTTTCACATTTCCCAGGCCAACAATTGGCTGAATTAAAATACATCTCAATACATTAGGAAACATTTTCAAATGTTCCCATGTGGAAGAAGTCCCAAAGCAAATGTATGGGAAAGAATAATCCGTGGTCCTAAATTTATCAGTTCTTTTGGAAACAGGTTGGGTTTGACAGTTCATATTCTCAATTGCAACAATTTCTTCACGTTCAGGGGCATTGGCACCTCGCCCAGGGTAGTCTTCATGGGCATGTTCTGACAGGTCACCCAAGGGACACGAACGAAGTCAGTGCAGGCGCCTTTCTCCATTGTTCAAATGATGAAGTAATGTACTTTAGTTAGGTTTCAGTCAGCGGCCATCTTTTGGTCGGCCAGAATAGTCAACTTAAGCAAAGAAACACAAAAATCGTAATTAATACATGGAAATGATTAAAGCAGTGTTATTCCCTTGCTAATACCCTTATGTGTATGCATTTATCTAGCCATATGCAACATTCAAAGCCGTTAATTGCTGGTTTATTTAAGTGCAAATCACAATAACATTACTCAAGCAACATTTATCGTTTTAATATGCATACAAACTTAGTTCACTTATTAATTTTGCCATGCAACGCATTCCCACGTGTATTCTTTCTGTTAATAAGGTTGGTTTAGTTCCTTCACATCAAGCTATTAATTATTATAATTAATTATTAATCATTTTAATATAAACGTATATAAATGGATTGGGTATATAAAAAGAAAATATTTTACCCGCTCCATCACCAGCATGCACAACAATTTAGATTATTCCTTGGTCAGCAATAGTTAAATGTTTATCACTGACATCCACAAATCTCTGTTGCATGCCATTGGCAATCTTTTACTGGAAAGAGTAGAAGAGCGCATATCAACATGAGCCTGAGCCCCTTACGCACCAAGCATGAACATCTGGGAGATAAGTCAATTCAAAAATATAGAGAGCTCCATGTCTTTGATTAAGTGGCGGGCCAGAGGCTGCAACACGCTGCAGGACCTTTATTCTAATAACAGGTATATAACATTGACCAATGCTAAGGAGCTGTTCCAACTCGGAGCGGGCCAATATTTACAGTTCTCTAACATAGTGGTAATGTCTCAAGAAATCGGGCCTATGTTTCTTGAAGAGCCACCAGTCTCCTGGACATTGGAAGCTCAATTGGCCATGTCCGGGGGCAAGAAACTGATCACACAGATATACAGGGCCCTGAGGGAAGACGCACCCATGACTGAACACATGGTGGAATAAAAATGGGAGGCAAACTTCGGGACACCCATAACCGCAAAATCCTGGGAGTCCATTCATGAAGGGGTCAAAACAGTATCTACTAATGCGAGGTTCATTCTGTTGCAATATAATATGATTCATAATGTGTACCTTACCTCCTGTTGTTTACACACACTATAAATCCAGAAAGATCGGCAGGTTGCCACGGCTGTGTGGGGCAGATGGCTGATTTCTGGCATATGCCATGGAGTTGCCCCAAGATAGATGATTACTGGCATTCAGTTCTGGAAAAACTGGGCACGGACATGGAATGGGAGATCCTTGACAGGGAGGTCAGTGCCTGCTGGGGTTGGTTCCACCAGGAAAAAGACAAAAACTGAGCAGAAGGTTCATAGTCCTGGGGCTGACATTAGCAAAGCCTAGGATTGAAACAGGATGACTGTCTTCCAGACCAGCGAGAGTTGAAAACTGGCTGAAAGATGTGGCTGAATGGATAAATGTTGAGGGATGCCACATGAGAAAGTCATGTAAAGATGACAAAATAGAGGATGACATGAGGGCCTGGGCGTTAATGCTGTCAGAGCTACTGACTTCTCCAGATAAGCTACCCCCATTGATCCTAATAGAGAGAAGGTAACAAGCCAACAGCGGGACATTGGAGAAGGGACACCAGTGACCCAGTGTGCATATCTAGAAACTGTTATCAGTGTAGATTTTTTGCTCCACTGTTATTGATTACAGGGGAACTTAATTAATGCTTTTGACCATGCATACACTGTGACTGAGCCTTTATGGGGTCGAGAGTGGTGATAGGGGAAGAGATTGATACTAGGTGTTTTGTATGCAACTGCAGTATGGTATAATACATTTAATAGATGTATCTTGAAAATGGCAAGAGCATTTTATACTTTAAAATAAAAAGATGAGTCTGGAACGCAAGTGCTTCCTTTAAGATCTGGGCCGTCTAAGGCAGTCCTGCTATGAGACATAAGTTATATTGTAATGGTGGGTCTACATCCGATTGCTTCAATAAAGGTATAACTGTATAAGTTTTCAAATAGATTTAAAACATTGAACACACTCTGAACCAAGATCCTTGTATGTGTTTTGGCTGCTAAAACCATACAGAAGATAATCCTCCTGCCTGCATGTAGATTTGAAGGCTTGCAGGAACACCAAGCATTCAGAAGCAGAATGTTTTAAAATGTCTGAGCATAGGGGCTTTGTTGAAAGTCTATTCAGTCCCAAAAATATATATAGTTTGAAAAATTGACGTTTGTCTCAACAGATTGATAAAATATAAAGCCTTTCATCAGTTACCCAACATATATTTCACATGTAACTGTAAAACTAGAAGATCCTTCCTTGAGTGATTATTGTTTCAATGTTGCAGGGGCTCAATTGATAAGGGTGTGTTCATACCTAGTTCTTTACGTTCATTATAACATAATATTAAGGTTACACATTATGCGTAAGAATATTGCAAGATATTCCACAAGCCTATTGTGTGCACCTAGTTTAATTTGGTGTTACAATTTCATTCAAAGCTAAGTCATGTCACACTATTAGATCAGGCTTTTTGTGTAATCCTAGCTGTGCATCCATTGATCATGTCTCATGATGGCCCCTTTGCATAGTGTCTTGGGGCTGTGGTGTTACGTGACTCACCACATGTTTTGTAATGTGGTCAATTCAGCTGCCATTTCTACTGAATTAAACCATGATGAACTTCCTAGGATACCACAAGTGCCTGCAGAAATGGCAAATCTAAGCCTTAGGTCATTTTTGTGACCATGTCTATCTTAGTCTTGGAGGGTCACGTCAAATGAATCAATCATTTGATAGAACGAATAGCTTGATTTTGCTGCTGCCACTACTATCAAACCCCGGCCATTTCCTCAAACACCTCTATGACCTCATGAGCACTGCCTTGTAACTTTTTTCTCCCAACAAAGAAAGGCCTTCTCTATATAGTGCTTCAGTGCAGATATCTAGGCTGACATTATCCTTACCTGCAAAACGATGTTGTGAGAAGTTGGCCTGAAATATGCTGTCCATTAGTTCAAGTGGGCACCCTGTATAAGCCCAAACAACCCCTTATGGTGAATTGGTTAAAGACAACCACTATTGAAAGCTATCCTAGTGGTAGCTATGGAGAGCAGCCTTCAGGCTAAGTCTTGAAGGAATGTAAAGCAGCTTGTTTTACCAGTCTATAATCTCTTGAATGATCCAATGAAAGGACAACCACACCAGGTATATATTTAAAATATATGTATTTAGGATAAAACACACCTCTAGTCTCTTTATGAGACTGGAGTTCTAAGTACTTAATTTACAAGTTAGCAATCAACAGTAATAGCACAAATACATGTTTGGGCCCTAGGGGCGTACCAAACCATATACCAATAAAGTGGTATAAGAACCACGACTGGACTAGGCACAAGGCCTAGAGCCTGTAGAATCGCTGGGAACCCAAGGAACCACCCGAGGTAGTGACACAGGGGACCCACGGGGACTGTGTGCAGTGTGGAAACACAACCGCGGGTTCCCGTTAGCTTCTATGGGCAATGTCGCGGTTGGAAATTTAAAGATTAGGGACACTTAGAATCTAGTCAGAACCAAACCCTTTTGGACTTAAGAAGTTCTAGGGCTAGCCCCCACGGGAGCACCAGAGTACTCGTGTTACCTCACCCAGGGAAGCCGGGTGCATAGGTGTCTTTTGGTGTCGGGTTGCGTCGTCGATTAAAATGGAAGCTGGCGAAGAACTGCTGCTGCCGTGAAGAGGAGAAGTGTCCAAAGAGATCCCAGCCTGGATCTAGGATGGAAGGAACCTGAAAGCAGAGGGACAGAGTCTGGGTCACTTGCCAGTGACCGAGGGCAGGATGGACCAATGCCCACAGTTGTCGGGTGCTTCAGGTGAGTTGATGGGTGTCTTGACTCTTCAGTCACGAGGTCCAGGAGGCGTCAACAAAGTCCACAAGCCGGATTCGAGCTGTCCCACAAAGTCTGTCGAGTGCTGTGGTTGCGGTGACAATCAAGGTCGGAGGGACTCACCCAGCAAGCGTAAGTCAGGGCACATCTGGAGAAACCGGGAAAGCCCAAGCAGAAAATAATTTTCCCTCGTGGGGATTCACTAGCCAACGGGCTAGCGATTGCAAAGGAGCCTTGAGCGGTCACACTGGAACCCGGCCAACGGGTCACTCATGGAGTGGAGGCCAGAGATCTTCGGTGCAGTCTGTGCTCAAGGCTGGGGCTACTCGGTGCCCAAAGCAGAACTTCAAGGATAAACAGGAAGTTGATGTACCAGCAATAGTACGCGGTGCCCAGGGTCACGGTTCCTCATCACCCACGATAGCCACGGGCCTCAGCTTTGCTGTGGACTCAGGGCAGCCTCAGAGAAGTCAGGAAATCCACATCTGGTGATGCAGAGACTTCGGCTTCCAACGGGAGCTTCGGAATTGCAGACCGGACAGTTGCTTCTTTGGTGCCTGCCAAGCAGGGGAGTCACTCCTAGACTCCAAGGGAGATTTCTTCAGTCTTCTAGTCAGGATAGAACGTCAAAGGTCCAGGATATATGTTGCAGAGTTTCGTCCAGGGTAATCTAAAGTCGAAAGGTCTGGGTTCCCATACTTATACTAAGTTTGGGGGTTGGACCCACCTATGGGAGGGTTTGGAAAGAGGGGTGGTTACACCCATTTCCTTTCTCCAGTTTCACGCCAGAGCAGGGGCAGGTAGCCCCTGCAACCGGTTTGAACTGGACTGTGCACAGGGACACCAAGTGTGACCCCAGTGCAGGACTTCAAAACACAAGAGAGTGCTCCCGCCCAGCCCCAATACACATCTGCCTGTCTGGGGAGGTGGTTACACCTCCCTGGGACAGGAAACCTATTGTCCAGGCCTCTCCTGCCGGAGTTTCGGTCAGCAGCAGGAGGCCAGACCTGTGTCTGTGGCAGAGGCATCCATTTTGTGATGCCAGGGCTCTAGAAAGTCCTACCGGGGTAGACCAGTGTGAACATGTCTCTCCCTCTAGAAGGGTGGAATGCTACCACCGCCGCCAGAACTGGCGGGGGGTTAGTATTCCAAAGCGTTTGACACCAAACACAACATGTTTCCGTGCAGCCATCCCAAAGTTAGCATTTACTGCGAGGTTATAATGCACTTAAGAGTATATGGTCAGGCTGCACCACAAACAGCATCAGAGGAGGTACTCCGAACGCTGCAGAGGGGCTCTGCTCATGCAGGGGCACCCTCTCACATAAAAACCAAGCAGTCTGCCTTCAGGATTATTAAGGCCTGCCATAGGAGTGACTTATAGGTTTTATATGTGTGTGCAATGGTAGTGATATAGGTAGCCTATACCACTGTAAGGGGTGCAAGCACACCCTTACCCAGGCTGCAGTAGCAGACCTGTGGTGCCATTTTGGAGTGCTTCCCAGGGGTGGCATAATACATGCGTCAGCCCCTGGTAGGCCTCTGAGGTACCTATGCCCTAGGTACATAGTATACCATATGCTAGGGGCTTATAAGGCACTCCAGAATCCAATTAGAAATGTACCTAATGTACATGGAACCAATTTTACAGAGAAAGCAGATAGACTGTCAGATCCCACCTTCCAACAGATGTTATCATTCTAAAACACTTATTTTGCAGGGGTTATTCATCCACATCAGAGGCATCTTCAGGACCTTTCTCTATCTGTAGTCTGAGACCACAACAAAGCAGATAGAAACACTTGTCATAATCCACAAATAAAATAAAAACTAAAAACAAATCAGTATAGCTCTACTTGTTTTCACATTCCTTATCATGGGTTTATTTATTTTCTGATTATGATTCTGGTTCCAATTTCAGGCATGGTTGTGGGAAGATGATACCTTTCTTTATTATATCTTTATTGATCTCATCATTAACTTGAGTATGTGCTTGGTTCTCATATAATACTTGATGACGATAAATTGCACCCTTGTCTTCCTCCTACAATTAGCGCTAAGGATCTTTTATTTACCTACTAAAAGTAGTGGAGGGGAAAAACACTTCATAACAGGATGGCAATATCATACCTGAAAATACCACAGACTCCGATTTTAAGTTTCTCAATTTATCATAAGGCCAAGACTAATAAGATGTATACACATTGTAAAATTAGCATGTATAGATACAGAAAAATCAATACAGTGCCGATTCTACGAATATAAGTAATTCTGCATAACAAGAATACAATGGTGAATTCAAGGATCAGGATACTACTCAGAATAGAAGCAGAGTCTAAATCTCTTTTCATTCGGAATAAAACAAATCTGTCCCTACACTATACTAATAGGAGATGCTATCTAATACCCTTCCATCTATTCCCAAAGGTGTCAGCACGTGTTGACTTCCTGAGATTTACTCACGTCAAATGGGTTAGGTGCTTAAGGCTAGGAGCGAGTTCTAAGATGCTTCTTTCTCTCCGAAAGCTAGCAGAAGTCTGGGGTCTCTGTCCCTGCGCATCATACAATATAGAGTTCGATTCTTTGCTTCATCCTGGTAAAACTTTCCATTTCAACTTTTTCTATGTGGGGAGGTTCACGCTCTTTTAATTAGTATTCCTTTGTTCAACAAGTTGTCCTTGGTTCCCAGACCAGCCAGACACAAAAGACATCCTCCCTTCTCGCTTCCAAGTGTCTTCAAAGCATTCTTTGTATCTTCTCCAATCTGAAAATAATGAGTTGGCATTCCAATACCTGCAGTAGGATGAGAACACTGCTATTTCTTGAAAACAACATGCATTTCATTATTTATTTCTCGAGAAGCTAAGGAGGTTCAAAAACAAATACAGTCTTCAGCCTCGGAAATCGGGCCACTTAAACAAGAACCGGTTACATTATATGGTTATAAGCTATCCTGCTTTCTGTATATGCAGGCATGACGATACATACATGATTATATTATAACCTTGCACTACAATGAATGTTTAAATGAGTCTACTGGATACATGTTCATATTCATAAAACACTGCAAACGATATAAATGTGCGTAGGTGCATGACAACCATGACTATAATGCACCCATGCATTGTGGATGCTGGAGGCTGCGCTGCGGTGGTCCTATTGGACCTCAGCGCAGCTTTCGATACGGTAAATCACTCTCTCCTGCTACACCGGCTGCGCCTTGCTGGGATATCAGGATTGGCTCTCAAATGGCTGCACTCCTTTTTATCCGACAGGTATTTCTCTGTCTTTGAGGACGAGGTGTCATCAAGCCAGTTGCATCTGAGCCACGGCGTTCCCCAGGGATTATCACTCAGCCCTACACTCTTTAACATTTATATGAGACCGTTGGCTGATGTGGTGCTTCCTTGGGGAATTCAGCTTGTCACATACGCCGATGACACGCAGCTGGTGGTTTCTCTGGCAAGGGACAACAATCTACATCATGGGCTCAACAACCTCACCCCTTGTCTCTCCAGTGTCCTCTTGCCTAAAATTAAATGGGGCCAAAACAGATATCATGTTGTTGGGCTTCAAAGCTCCGATAAACCTTGATCCCTGGTGGCCCAGCTGTCTCGGAACCCCCCCCCAAACCTAAGACCAAAATAAAAGTTTAGGGGTGTGGATGGATGACACTCTAAACTTCCAACATCAGGCCAACAAGGTAGCGGCAACCTGCTATGGTCTCATGAGATCGCTAAAAAAAGTCCTTGACCTTCTTCCCTTTGAAGCAAGACGCATTTTGGTCCAGTCGTTAATTCTCTCAAGACTGGACTATGCTAATGCCAGATATCTGGGAACATCGGCAGCCACTTTAAAAACTTTGCAAGGTGTTCAGAACTGCGCAGCACGTCTGCTCATGAAGATCCCCAAACGCTGCTCAGCAAAATCCTCAATTCGTACTCTTCATTGGCTCCCAATTCAGGAGAGGATCACATTTAAGGCTCTGTGTTTGGCTCACAAGTCCATTCATAATATGGGCCCCTCTATTCTGAACCCTTGGTTTCAGCGCCATAAATCAATAAGATCCCTCAGATCCAATCACCGTAATCTTCTAGTGGTGCCCAGGGTGAGGCTCGCCCGGATGGGCGGCCGGCTTCTCTCTGTACAAGCGGCTAACCTCTGGAATAAGCTCCCCGATAACATCAGGCATGAATCAAACATTACCATCTTCAGGAAGCAACTAAAGACTTTCTTGTTTAAGTAGGTCCACTTTCATCCTCTAGGTCTTACAGCGCTGGGATGCCCATGGGTAGCCATGCGCTATATAAGAAAGTATTCATTCATTCATTCATCCATGCATAATAGAGTACCCCCCTCTTATGACTAGTGTCATAACACATGTAATATATCAAAAAAAGGGGGAGTTCTCAGGGCTTAACAGGTCCAACGTACGAGCCCCAAATAGTCTGTAACAAAAGAAGGTACGTTGTTCCTAAAATGGGTCATAGAACAGAAGGGGAATAAAGTGCTATGTACAAGGACCACTATGAATACAGGTAATCCTGCTGATGTTATACTGCAGGAAGATCTTTTGTTCCATGCCGTATGGTGTCGTGGGGGTGAGGGACCTATAAGGTGTAGATGTGATGTGCTAGTGAGTGCAGAGGTTAAAACAGGTCAGGAAGTCCAGTGTGGTTCCTGACCTGTTTTAACCTCTGCACTCACTAGCACATCACATCTACACCTTATAGGTCCCTCACCCCCACGACACCATATGGCATGGAACAAAAGATCTCCACCAAAGAGCCCCTCATTGGGTGCCCGTTGGGTATTGCAGCGCCGACCCGACAAGGAGCAGGCCCAATGATGAAGCATGACACCTGCTGGCTGGGTGTGTGAGGGCCCTAGTTCCAAAGGAAACAATTTTCCTGCAGTATAACATCAGCAGGATTACCTGTATTCATAGTGGTCCTTGTACATAGCACTTTATTCCCCTTCTGTTCGATGACCCATTTTAGGAACAACGTACCTTCTTTTGTTACAGACTAGTGTCATAACACCAAATTACATTCTTTCAGAATTTCCTCCTTGTAGACCGACCTAAACAGAAGATGTAGCTTGCTGTCCGTGTCTAAATCTCTCTAACCCCTTAAGGTGCTGGTAATGACTGTCCTGCAGTCTTTCCATTTGATGTTCTCGTTTTTTCAGGACATTTTCCTGATGTCTGGCCCTTTGCCATTTGCATGCTTTGATGACTTCCAATAATACAATTATACAAATTACAGTTATAATGATGGGTTTTAAGATGTAACCCATAATTCCCTGTCCCAAACTGTCAGACCAACCTCCAATCTGTCCGAAACCCTTGCCAATGTGATCCCAGAGTCCTTCAGCAGCTAAATTACACAATTCTTGATGGATATCTGAAATATTGGCAATATATTTCCTTATATCCCGACTATTGTCAGGAATATAAGTGCAGCACTGTTGGACTCTCAAAAGTTTACAGACTCCTCCAGCTTTGGCTAGTAGGACGTCTAAAGCAAGACGATTTTGAAGAACCATAGCCCTTATCGAGACCATCTCACCATCCACTAATAACAGGATTTGTGCTGTATTCACGGAGAGTTTATCCACTACCGTTGCCAGCTTTCTAATTTTTACATCATTCAAAACCACACCTAAACTAGGTATCATAGCTCCAAACACATCACCAATGATTGCTACAGCACTTGCACCACATTTTCCTCTGTGAGATCCTTTTCCTTCCAAAGGCCATTTATCCTCCACATGGAATATCTTGGTAAATACTATGGCTAAGTAACATGTCCCATACGAATTCTTGGGCAGTTTTATGGAAGCATTCTTACCACATACAAAGTAAACATTAGGCACTATGGTCTATTTATCCAATAGTGCTTTTCTTATGGACTCTTCAATCAGAAAAATGTGTTCACAATCACTTTCACCCACGAATATCTTATCGTAAAATGTGGACGGATGTCTAATGCACAACTTTCCTTTCTGCTGAAAGTCTAAAGCTATGGGTCCTGAACTTCCCTTCGCTTTGTGAACTAATTCTTATTTGGTCCATGACAGTACTTTATGTTTCGTATCCGGTCAAAACAAAGTTGGCCTATGTCGATCTTCTATCTGATCCACGAATTTCTTTTCAATGTCAGTTAACATGCAGGTCAAATTATGTCTATGTGCATAGGACGTATCTAAAGTGATAGTAGGCACAAAGTACTTAGACATACGCTCTACATTCTTGTAATAATCATATTTGTTCATGTATTTTAGGACTGGAACTTCAGAGAGTACCACATCATAATTTTAAAAATAATATTTAAAGTGGGCTTTACTATAAAACATACTTAATAGTACACTGCATGTAATGCCATAAGTCACTGGCAAGTGATGGTATTGTGTGCCTTCCTCTACTGAAGCTGGTAATTGCATGCACACATAGCAATCTTTCACTTCCATTGTGTCCACGTACTCATACAACAAACGTGCATATGCATTCAGTGTGAAATCACCCTTTGACAAATCCACATGCAATCTACGGCTAGTTTCCTTAATCATTTCCTTACCTTTCCTAGATGGACCTTCTTTTATATCTACATCTGAACTGGGTGGGGTGAGGGTAGGCTGTTCCCCATTCTTTTCATCATTGTGAGATCCACTCAAAGATGTGACAATTACCACAATTATGACAAGCAACACTATCGCTATGAGAGTTCCAATAATAAATTTCTGTTTTCGGCCAGATGTTTCGGAAGCCATGTTTCCACTGTTGGATTTGACACACCAAAGGAATGTTGAAAGTCATCGTTTTTCTATTCTGTACCTTTAATCTCAAATCACAATGTCCTTATTTGATTTCTCACTCAAATTTTGTTAGATTTAGTCCATCAATACTAAGCCTATTGTAGAGAAGTAGTCAACCCTAATCCTGAATTCTTCTCTCTATTGAAAGGACCCTAATTTTAAATCTTCTTTCAGTTGGGGCTAGGTTATCTTCTTTCTAAGGCCTAATGAGTTCCTTGATCACAGTTCAAGCTTCATCTCAAATAAGGTTAGAGCCAAGTATTTGGAGAACCATTTGCAGGATTTCAGCACAAATTTCTCCCAATTCCCAGGCACAAAGCTGTCAACCAAAAGAAGGGAAAACAACTTAATTAAGGATCAAAAACTGCAGCCCACTCAATCTGAGTGGATTCGGAACTTGCTGTGACAGGGATCCAAAGGCTTCAACTCCCAGGACTAACAACTGAATATCAATCGAGAGGGTGTCCCCTCCGTAGCTCACTGTTCCAGTTCCAAGTCTCCCAGACTTCCTCGGTCTCCTTTAAAATGCCTTGTGCAATCATTGACTCGATGACAGGAGTTATTCCAGCCACTGTCTCCGTAGACAGTTTATATTGTGGGGTTCGTGGAAACTCCGCATTCGGTCTCACCTGTATCTTCACAGGTTCCACACCTCGGATTAACCCTATCTATTCACCTGTGAAATCCCACACTTGCGGTTCAACTGAGTCTCTCAAATCATGCGGCAATTCTGCTTTTGGTCTTTGTCAAATCAACATCATACCTTCGTGCTAGCTGCCATAGCGCATCATCAGCCCGCTTTGCCTTTCTTCTAATGTCTTTGGCTACAAATAACAATTCATTTGGGTCATATCTCTCAATTCTTTCCAAAGACAAATTCCCTTCAACCACTTTATCTATTTCCACCTTCAACCGAACCACATCCTACATTGGCGCTTTTATTGCACTCTGCAACACTTTCTGATTTCTTTCACTTTCTCCGTTTTCTCTATCACAACTCTGTGTTCTCCTTGGTATTACTCCTTCTTCCCTCTTCGCTGCTGAACGATCTTCTCTATCCCAGCTCCTACTCCTCCAATGATTACCTGCACACACAACCTGTGGACCAAACAGTACTCGGGATAGTTCTGCCCTTCTCATTTCTTCTCTTGGCATCATGGTCTCTCTCACTCGTTGAACCCACATTCGGAGGTCTGACCTAGAATTCGCTAAGATTCCTGTTGGTCTACTTTCTGACCCACTGTCCATTCGTGATGGATCTGCAGTAGCAGGCAATGGAGTACTATAAGCCACGGGTACATGCCGTTTGTGTAAGGCTTCCCCCAGATATTGTCTCTTCCCTATCACCTGTGTACTGTTGACTGTCATTTTGTCTCTCTTCATGAGTATATATGTTGACTACTGGTCCAATGGTAACTTGCACTGACAGAGCATCTGGTAACTGCATATTCCCTGCAGGTTGGGCCGCTTCAAATTTGGGGTATCTCATCCCCCCTGACCCTACTGGAATCAGTACCATGGCTATTTGTCTCCTGACTCCTGTTGACTGTTCTTCCAATCCCACCTGCCCCGCTCCTACTGTCTCCTCTAGTGGTTGCAACCTCTCTGTCTCTGACTTAGAGTCACAAGGTGGAGGTCATTCTGCTAAGAGCCTGTCCAGAAAACTATCGTCTGTATCACTATCCTCATCTTTCTTGCTCTTTCCCTCTGACTTGCCTGCTAAAAATCGAAAGGGATACAAACGCTCTCCTTCTATAGTGTCTACTCTCCATCGTTTCAACTGTGTATCCCATCTGGCATCTTGATATGCCTTCATTGCTCTCCTCATTCGTCCCTGTGATGTCACTTGTTTCTTTGCTAACGCAGCTCTCATCCAAGCATCTAGTGCCTCAAATTGCATGGGTCGAGGTGGAGGTTTAAGGGCAGCCATCACCCCCCTCAGCTGGTATAAAACCTCCATACGAAATTACCCATAATGAGGGAAAGCCAAATTCTTCTTCCTTCTCTGTAATTTAATGCCAATTCTGAAGTCAAACTATTGTATGCAAGCCGACATTCGTTGCCATATAATGTGCAGGGGTACCCTCCGGCGGAACTTCCTCTCCGACCCGAGTCACTACCCCCCTGTCACCTCTGCACAATTCTCTCAACACCCAAAAACAGTGCATCCTGAAAATCGATCGATTTGCAACTCACAATCCAATATGCGACTACGAACACAGAACAACCAATCCCAGCGCGGCGTTATAACAACCGACCAATCCCAGTGCGGCGCGCACTGATGTCACTGCTCACTCCTTTCAGCGGCTCACCCGCCTTTACAATTTCGCTTCGTACACTCCCTCACACATCCGCTTCTACAAGTAACTGTACAACCCAAAGTTATTAACCAAGGAACCGGTCCTACCACAGTCACAATAACTTACAGTTACAACAACAAGTAATTGTCTGTCCGCTAAGAGATCGATAGAACACTCACACAAGAACACGCATCTGCTATGACCGCCGACCTGCGTTGGTCACCTACTCACGGTGATCTACCCCCGGTACCTGGGGTGTCTCACAGCCAGTTTTACTCCCGCACTCACACAAATGTCCCTGACACAAGTGAACAGTCAATAGTGCCTCACGACTCCCACAATTTCCCAGACAATTACATTACAATACTATCCCAGGATCTTGGACTTCTCTTGAGCCCGTTCACCAAATTACCTGATCCGCATGTGTTCGAACCAGTACCAATAACCACAATCACTCAACATGCATCCCAACTCCACAAAACATCACACAAATAAAACACACCGCAATCTAACACTCCTCACAAGACCTTTCATACTCACGCCGCCCTTTTAGTTCCGCCGCACCGTCAACGTCTGCCAGTTTCCGTCACTCTTCGCCGATGTTCCATCTGCTGCATTCGACCTCGAGTCTTCCTACTCTGCCCTATATTTCTCCTTTCCCCTCACTTATTTAGGGGTAAACCTCTGCTACCATTTGATCACGCTAAATTGCTCCCTTGTCTTCCTCCTACAATTAGCACTCAGGATCTTTTATTTACCTACTAAAAGTAGTGGAGGGGAAAAACACTTCATAACAGGATGGCAATATCATGCCTGAAAATACCTCGGACTCCGATTTTAGGTTTGTCAATTTATTATAAGGCCAAGAATAATAAGATGTAAAACATCGTAAAATTAGCATGTATAGATATAGAAAAATCAATACAGAGCCAATTCTACGAATATAAGTAATTCGGCATAACAAGGATACAATAATGAATTTAAGGATCAGGATACAACTCAGAATAGAAGCAGAGTCTAAATCTCTTTTCATTCGGAATAAAACAAATCTGTCCCTACACTATACTATTAGGAGATGCTATATAATACCCTTCCATCTATTCCAAAAGGTGTCAGCACGTGTTGACTTCCTGAGAAGTACTCACGTCAAATGGGTTAAGGTGCTTAAGGCTAGGAGCGAGTTCTAAGATGCTCCTTTCTCTCCGAAAGCTAGCAGAAGTCTGGGGTCTCTGTCCCTGCACGTCATACAATATAGAATTAGATTCTTTGCTTCAACCTGGTAAAACTTTCCATTGCAACTTTTTCTATGTGGGGAGGTTCACGCTCTTTTAATTAGTATCCCTTTGTTCAACAAGTTGACCTTGGTTCCCAGACCAGCCAGACACGAAAGACATCCTCCCTTCTCACTTCCAACTGTCTTCAAAGCATTCTTTGTATCTTCTCCAATCTGAAAATAACAAGTTGGCATTCCAATACCTGCAGTAGGATGAGAACACTGCTATTTCTTGAAAACAACATGCATTTCATTATTTATTTCTCGAGAAGCTAAGAAGGTGCAAAAACAAATACAGTCTTGGGCCTAGGAAATCGGGCCACTTAAACAAGAACCGGTTAAATTATATGGTTATAAGCTATCCTGCTTTCTGTATATACAGGCATGACGATACATACATGATCATATTATAACCTTGCACTACAATGAATGTTTAAATGAGTCTACTGGATACATGTTCATAATCATAAAACACTGCAAATGATATAAATGTGCGTAGGTGCATGACAACCATGACTATAATGCACCCATACAAAATAGAGTGCTGAAAGCGCTCTATCATACTTGATCTTGTTTTCTCTGGCTGTCTTTACGAACATAAAGAGTTCCATTGTATTTTTGTTCTTACTGGTTAGCGTTTGTGATTCATCATAATAATCAAGCTTCTGGAGATATGTCACTTTTAAATCCCAGACCACATAATTGCAATTTCAATTGAATTTATGTTGGAGAGAATTAGGCTAAAGATAATTGGTCCTTGCTTTCAGAATATGCTCCTCCTGTTTTAGAATGTATGTTTTAGCATGCGTGACTGGAATTTGTTTTTGTTGAGAAGGTTATATTTCACTGCATTTCAAAGTTTGTGTTGATTAACTCCCACGTTTTTCTCCCTTTATCCTTCTATTTGTGTATCAATGGCAGTATTATTTAGTAATATTCCGGATGGCATTCTTCTTTTTATGATTCTTTCTTCAAGTACTACTCTGGGTTTTCCCAAACAGTTCAACTCGCCTTGGTCGTGGCCTGTATCTGAACTGAATCCTGGCCTATTATTGATCAAATACCAATCCCCAGTCTCATTCCTGGTGCAAACTTTATGTGAGGAAGTACACCCAAGATATGCCCTTTCTACTTGCTTTTATTGCTGCGCCAGCTGTTTGTAAGTTAAGGCCATTGTGGGTGGTAATCTAGTGCGTCATTGACTCCATCCTCCTCTTGACCAACAAAATGTTCTTAATTACCCCCACTAACTTTTTAACACTGAGTTCATGAACAATAAATTGTGTAGCTTGAGCTATCATAAATTACCCTGCTAAATGCTTCCTACTTTGCTTTGGCTTTGTTGAACTCACAGTAGTACTTCACAATTGCTGGTCTCCTAGCCATTATCTGCTTTTTATAAATGTTATCCCAGGATAAAGAGATCTTTGTAGATGTGCACTTGCCAATTGTGTTGTTCATATCAGTTGTCTCCTTGTTGTACTCCGGTGAAGAAAATGTTGGCAGCTTATTAGGAAATGATCTTCAGGTCTTAAAGCCTTAACCATTCTAGAACTCACACTCCACACAGTTGAGCAGGTTTCCACCTTTCAGGCCTCTCAATTAGTGATAAGTCATTTGAATGGGAATAGAGAATGCCGTTATTTGTAGTGTACAGAACATTATTTTCTCGTGCTGTAGAGCAGCTTATTGATCTTGAGCCAATTTTCTTCACACTGGCCACCTATGTGAATTACTCGTGGTTTTCATGCTATGCCTTTCCTGTATGGGCTCAGGGCCAGCTGTGCCTCATCATCTTCAGTATGCCTGCCTTTACTGCACAGCATCATTCAATGCAGTGCATGATGTACACATCACTCACAGATCTTTAGTCGTTCACCCACAGGCCTGGGTCTGGTGTTAAGGCTGTGACTTTCCCACTGCCGCAAACATAATTTCAGTAGTAAGTGCTAGGTACAGTAAATGGTCTCTGCACATTGTTCAGCTTTGACCATCTAACCAAAGCAAAGGCAGACCTAGATGTAGTGAGTGTGACAGGCTTCCCTCAGCAGGAATATGTAGTTGCAGCCTTCCAGGCTGATGGGATGCACTCTGCAACAATGTATCATCATTTTGGCATCGGAAGCAGCACCAGCTTGAGGCATGCAGTGGCTGTCAATAGAAGAGAACTTAAAGAAAAATAAAGTATCCATCTGCCTACACAGAAAGGTACACACAGTAAAACTACCATCTAGGTTGACTCAAACATTTAGGGAGAATTACTCTTTTTTAAATACAAACCTCATTCACCCTAGTAGTGGCATGCTTATTCATCAGGTTCATTCTGGCTCCTAAAGGCCAGGATGAGCTCCAATGTATTCCAGGGAGCTCTTTGTATGTATATCTCTTTTTTGATGACCGGGGGTTAATCTAAAAATGACTCATCCATGCCCAGGTTTCCCTTTTTTCGCAGGGTGGATGGGTACAGTAAAAATAATTATTAAAATAATTATGGGGAGGGGCAATCAAGGAGTGCAATAGTTCGATGACCCTCAGCTTGTCAACACGTTTTTGCCCTATCCTCGTGGCCATAATTGGTCCAAGGCATTTGGCAGGACAAAAAAACTGTCACTGCCCCAGTGTCAGTCTATGAGTGTGTGATTACGTATTGAATGCATGTATTGTGGCAGGCGATAGGGATGGCTACTTGCATCTCCGGAATCTGGTAGTACAATACTAAATTAATCGTACCTGTAGAAAGAGACAAACATGTTAATATACTTATACTGCATAGTAACTACATGGGTGCACATGTACGAGGCATGCTAAGTGCTGTTCCTTTCAAACTGTTCATACTTAGCCGAGTTTGCTATGAACAAGCGATGGTCTGGTCTGGTGTAGTCTATAAGATCAAAGAGTCATCTATGTCAGAAATCACTTTTACAAACTCTGATGAAAGTGGTCACTGCAAACCATGCGTTAACTGAAAAGCATTTGTCAAGGTGTGCCGTGGGAGCATGGCTGCCACCATCAACAAAATTGTCATGCACACATGTTCGGTACACCTTAAAAGACTTACCCATATGGGTGTATTTATCAAGCCCCTTAATGTGTGGAGGGTGGTTTGGCCCTGTAGTCAAACACTATAGTCCATATGAATAATATGTGCAAAATGCATGAGGCCAAGGACAAGCAGAGGAAGACAAAGCCATATGAGTTCAAATAAAAGTGCCGCTTTGAGCTGCTTAACTGGAGTGCTGAACACGAAACTGCTGTGTACCTACTTGGTACTGCACTACTCTGCTTGTCGTACATCAGGCTGGCAGCCAGGGTGTGGTTATTGCCAAATACTGCTCACACCTGGGCAAGATCGCAGTCACATGAAGAGCTGACGTGGGATGTGCTGTGGCCAATGCAAGTCATGCCATAAAGGGTGATAGGAGTTGTAGTCAAAGTACTCCAAATTGTACAGGTAGCTGTGAATCACGTAGACTGGCTTGGCTAGATACCGTGTCTTTAAGGAAGCAGGAAAGGTAAAACTGAAAAACAAAATTTAGAGAACACACAGTATAAAGCCATTTGTGTGAATACCTGTCAAATACTTCTGGCCATAGAGTACCTGTGTTACCTATCAATAGAAGTAACCTCACTAACTTTTGTGTAGTCTTAACGGCAGTTCTCTATAGGAACCTTATAGAAAGACAGTTTAGCCCACTCTTCATATTTGCTTCTTACAATTTTTGATCTCCAATTCAGTACCCTTTTTCTATGTGTGTTTCTTCACACCAGGAACACGCTTGGCTCCTCTTCCTAGGGAGTCTCTGCTCCTGCAGGGTCAGGCACATTCCTTCCCTCTCTCAGCGGGCAGGCTTTTAGGCACTGGGTACACTCTCTGCACATCCATTACAAAATGCAGACTTCATGTGATGCACCTCACCTCTAGGAGGCACTTCCCTTTGTTACACAGAAGTGAGTTTGCTGTGTATTTCTTTCTCCCTTGGTCAGGAAAAACGTGTGATCGAAACAAAATGAGATGGTTTGTATCCCACTTTGATACACATTTTTGATACATGAAACTCTCAAATGTCAGAACTGGTTTGGGTTGGTTTTGCTTCCAAGAGTCCTTCTCAGGCTGCTCCACAGAGGCAACCTTTGTGTAAAGTAATGTTCCTATAGCAAGTATCACCGATCACCTGGGCACAACAAAGTGTGAATTTTCAGCACTCAGCTGTCATTAGCCTTTCTGAAGCAGTAGTTGAGGTTTAAAAATCCAAATCTTCTTCAGTTTTAAAGTAATTGATTAGTGCCAAGTCTACCCTCAATAAATATGCCACTATTGATGATTGTAATATCCTCCTTAAAGTTAAATCAAAATAACATGGAGGTCAAAATAAACCTGGAAATATGTTGGCCAATTTAAAAATAATTAAATCTGAGCATAAAAATCTTGGTCCTATTTGAAATGAACTTAACAACAAAATTGCATTTTCAGATGCTGATATTTCTAATATCTTCTAAGAATATTATAAATCATTATATTCAGATGACACCAACAGTTTACAACACAATTTGCATACTTTCTTTCAATGGTATTCCTAAGCCTCCTTCCATTCCTGACAAATTTAAATCATTAGAAGCTGACATAACTCTTCAAGAGATCACAGATACTATTAAATCCCTAAAAACAAGCTAAAGCTCCTGGCCTGGATGGTTTTTCTATTGAACTATTCTCTTCTTTTTCATCTATTTTTGCCCCCAAATTATTAGAACTTTTTAACTCTTTCCTTTTAGATTCTAAGGCCACTGGATCTTTTTTAGAGGCATTTATTGATATTATTCCCAAACCTGACAAAGATAACACCCTTTGCAAAAACTATTATCCCATATCATTAAATAAGTGTGATTGCAAAATGTTTGCTAAAACTTTAGCATCCCGTCTTAAAAATATCATTCCCTTACTTGTCAAATCTGACCAATCTGGTTTTGTTAAGGGTAGATTTGCTGCAGACACTGCTAGAATGTTCTCTAATATTCTTGCATGTGGTAAAAAATATAATTCCCCACTTGCGGCTTTGTCTCTTGATGCCGAAAATGCTTTTGACTGCATCAATTGGCAATTTATGTGCACTTTGCTCCATTGATTTAGTTTTGGCCTATAATTTATTTCATTTATAAAACTGTTATACTCAGACCCTCATGCCAGTGTTTTTGTTAATGGACGCTTTTTCACTTATTTTCATTTACTAGACAAGGTTGTCCTCTTTCTCCTTAGTTTTTACTCTTTGTCTAGTTCAGTTCAGTTGTAACACACTTACTTTAAACATAACTCCCTTGAAACCAAGTTGTTGGCTTATGACGATGATAATGTGTCTAACCCTCTCTCCTCTTTAAATCCTTTTTTACAAGAAATAAAATTATACTCAGATATCTCCGGTTATGAACGTAACTTTTCCAAAACATACTTTTACCGCTAAATCCCTTCTGTTATCACTACATGTTTGCTGACACTAATTTCACCGGGTTCCCTTCCAAAATCACACCTTGGTATTTGGTTTTCCTCTACTATTTCAAATACAATCAGGTATATTTTTACTCCCTTAAACCTTAAACTTCAGAAACTACTTTCATCATGGTCTTCCCTTTATGTATCATGGTGTGGTAGGCTAGATACCATTAAGATGATGATTGTACAGCATGTCCTTAATATACTGTCTATGTTACATTTTAAATACAAATTTCCTATTTTTCTCAGACTAATCCAATTTTTACCACATTTTTTGCTGGGATAATAAAAATGCACTTCTTGCCTTGTCTAAGCTTAAAAGTCTGAATAATGAAGGGTGTGTCAGTTTTCCTGATTTTAAGTTGTATCATTCAGCTTTTTTAGTTCAACAATGTTATGCTTTAAATAAGGATTTTCAGGACTCGCCCATACCACAATGGATTCTATTTGAATGTAATTTATTAAAAGATTTCTCCTTTACTGATGTAATTCAGATGACCAATTGTACTTTTATTTCCACAAACCCCATTGTAAAACATTCCCAACATCTACTTCATACAATATTTTCTACAGTTTTTTATTTTTACCAATGCTTTCTAGCTTCTTCTATTTCCTATTAGAAATGTATTAACTTCAAATGAAAATCTTTTTATTTTAAACATTGGAAGGAGAGAGGTATTATGTTTGTTCATCAACTTGTACAGCACAACTCTGTTATTCCCTTTCCTCACTTACAAACACAATTTAATCTACCAAGCTCTTTTTTACAAGTATATAATCTAATATCTTCCGCTCTTCGATCCTTTTTATCAACTAACAATTTCCCTTCTGACATTATATGACTTGTACCCTCAACACTATTATATAATATTCCTCATGACTCCATACCCAAAGCTGATTAATTCTATAATATGTTATTATCCCCTACTACTATAAGACCCAAAATGTCTATTGAATTATTATGGGAAACTGCCCTTTCTAACTCATTCCCTATTCATATTTGGTATAAAATATGGTTTAAAAATGGTAAAACATCTAAAGCTGCTCCTATCACCCAATCTCTATCTTTGGTTTATAATAGAGCTGTTAATACCCATGAATATATTTCTAAATTTGATCCAACTTCTTCTCCATTATGTTGGTCTTACTCTGCATCTACAGGTAATTTAACTCATTAACGTTGCAATTTTTCTCATGTGTTTAAGTTTTGGGAAATAGTTTGGTTAAAATGTGTATAAAATGTTCAATTTAATATTCAATTATCAATTCAAAGTGTTTTCTCTTTAAATATGTTGCCTGATTTTGATCCCCTTTCCCCAAAACCTATGCTATTTGATCTTTTTATTGCACTTGGTTTTTTTTTCAAGTTATACTTTCTTGTTGGAAAGATACTTTTAAGTTGTCTACATCAAAATGATGGAATTTTCTTTGTGATGAACTTAGAATAACCACTGTTTCATCATTATCGGTATAGCAGAAAATGTTATCTGACTTATATTGCTACCTTTCACTACATATCTCTCTTCTCACTCACCTTTACCTTAAATATATTTTTTTATTTTTCTTTCCTACTTTTACTATAGCCTTTTCTTCCTTTTCTCTTTTCTTCCTCTCTCTTGTACTTCATTTTTCTTCTTTTCTTTTTTCTTCCCCCTTCTTTATCATTTTCCCTACGTATTTCCCTTTTCTTTTTATATAAAGCATGTATCTAACCTAGATTTGTATCACCTTTCTCACATTAGAAGTACTCCTACTATTATATAATTTTAATTGTTGTTAATATGTATTTATCATGTATCACTATTGTAGTTGTATCTCTTTTGAATCATCAATAAACTATATTTTAAAACAAAAATAAGTAAATGGCTCATTGAGAAGAAGTTAGACATTTTATTTTTAACAGAAACATGATTGAATGAGTCATCTTCCCTGGATGTACAGCTTCCCAGAAGGTCACACCTGTGTGCACTCTGACAGAATAAAGAGAAGAAGTGTGGAAGTTGCTATTGCCTTTAAGAAAAGCTATAGGTGCTCCATGTTTACGTTACTGAATCTTAACGGAGCAGGAGCAGTGGGGTTTTGTACTGCAATTTTCTCTCTGTTATCTGTGGCAGGGATCTATCATCCCCTCCCCTGGTTATGCGGGTGATTTTCTTAATTCTTTGGAGGGGGCCATAGCCCAGTTTACTAAGGGTGGGTGGTAAACTCCAAGTTAACAGTGTCTTGCCACTCTTGGAGCATGGAATTTGGCAAAAACGTTGCCATCTGCTGCATGGGGAGTTTACTGGCACCCACCCCTTGCGCAGGGCTGTCTGCCTCTCCAAGATTTCCTGAAATGTTAAATCGCTGAACTGGAAGTCCTTCCAGCATTAGAGCTGCCCAGCTAGAGTGAAATAAGGCCCAGAACCCTCCAGTGGCAAGTCTAATGTCTTTGTTGATTGTGAATTATGGGTAAACATGGATAACCTGCAGCAGTCTCTGCTGTTGATGGCATGGTTTCTGAAGAAGGATTCTTACCGGGGTATTTTTTTTGTTCTAATCTGATGCTTTATTTCTACATACACAAGTGTGCAAGGGGTACAGAAAACTGGTGTTTGTTTTTTTAGATGGCAGCGGTATTTATATTTGCTTGTTTTATTACTCTTGTTAGCACTGCCTGCTTTATCACCACACTGTTTTATGTGGCTAGGAACAGCTGTACCAATTCCAGGCACTGAGCAGGAAAACACATTTACACTGAGGTTTACGAGCTAGCACAACTCCTGTCAGTCCTCTAAGTGACCCGGCGAGCCTGAGCCCTATCCACAGCAGTCAACTAAGTCACAACTCCAAACCAGATCTGTGACTGGGGCTGAATGGTTGATTTGTTCAGCATTCCGTCCATCATTTGTTCTTTTCCCATTTATTGCCATAAGTGGGAAGAGTATGCCCAGACATGGGTCCTGTGCTCGCTATGTCACAAGAATCAAGCTACACTGGCAGGTGAGGGGTGATACCCCAAACCCAGTCTCAGGATGCTTGTTTCTGGTCCAGGAAGGACCTTGCTTGGCAGCCCTGGCTTGACTGTTCCCAAGGGAAGCAGGGTCAAGACTGGTACGCATGTGGCTGGGTACAAACTGGAATGTTGTGTTGAGGAAAGAAACAATGGATTTAACCCAGATCAGTGACTGGGGTGAATGTTTGAATGGTATAGCATTCCATCCATCATTTCTTATTTTTACTTTTAGAAAGTTGGCATTTTTCTGTCCTTAGCCCATTTGTGCTTGCTGCCTGGTCTGGGTCACATGGCTGGGTTTAATTGATAATTACACTTTTAGAATTCCTCACACACATACAATTGATGGATTAGGTGTGCCTAAATAGGTCATCTCTTTGCAGGACGGGGGGAAGCTTAGCACAGCCCCACTTACAACTGAATAGCCTGTGTCTGCCTTCACACAAAGGGCCTAACAACCATCCATTGTTAATGTAACCTGCTTAGAGCCAAGACAGGGGGGTAGGAACTTCCATGCACTTCTAAGCCGCTGTCTAGTAGCTTCTCCCACCTTCCAAAACCAGGGCATAAAAGAAGGGTCTCAGGCACCAACTCTTCAGTACACTTCTGGATCTGTGAATACTCTGACAGGAAGAAGGACTGCTGTGCTGCTGGAAGGACTGCCACTCTGCTGGATTGCGGTTCTGAGGGACTGCTGCACTGCTGGATTGCTGCTCTGATTGCCCTGCTGGTCTGCTACCTTCTGCCTGGGGACAAGGACTGGATCTTCACCTGTCTAAGGACCTCCAGAGTGACTCACAATGGCTAGCTTGCTGGCTTCCTGTTCAGAGCCACTGGGACACAAAATGCTTCCTCTTTTTTAAATCTGCACCTGGCCCCAGCCTAAGTGATTCTTTACCCTGCATGTCATGCCCCTCCGGTCCTGGGCCCTTGGAAGTGGTGCTAAACGTGCCCAGATAGAAAACTCCAAAAGTAGGCACTTCAACATTTTTTGGCTAAAAGTGAACTGAGAGCCAGGAGGAGACTCAGACCAACCTGGTTGTCTATCTGCCCAAGGTGCATCAATGGTCAGATTGACTTTGCAGTTTCTCCTAAAACGTTCTTCTCCACAGCAGGAAATCCTTTTCAGCTGTCCATTTTAAAAATGGTATCAAACCTGTAGAATTGTCTTCAACTACAGCCCTCTGCCTCGTCCCGCTGGAGATTTTCACCTTCCAACTCGATGACTAAGTCTGAACGTAGGTACACAAAAAACTGTCACAGTGGAAACACATTTAGAAATGTAAAAAAACATACATCTGTTAGCAATCCAAACAAATTTTACGACAACACCTGTTACTTGCATGTATGCACATCATTTAATATCCAGTTTCTCAGTCCAACAAAGGATCAGTAATTAAACACAGCGCCAAAAGCATCACAATATCAACATTTTCAAAAGTATCTTGGTGTAAGGTACGTGATAAGTGCAGGATTTTTGGGATTAGTGCAGGGCGTAGTGAGGGAGGGAGGTTGTGAAAGATTTAGGAACATCCACAATTCAATTGAAGAACCTGACCTGCCAATTAAATGGCCACAAAACTTAAATTAGATAACACAGATTAAGACAGCAGTTTTACATTCACTGACAATCTCCTGTGTTGATTGAAGAAATGAAAAAGTCGACGTTTCGACCCCTGTTAGAGCCAGCAAATTGGTTTGCTTGGGGTTGGGGTCTTCATCAGGACCGGGGGAAGGGCTTACACCAGCAACAGCAGGAATAATCACGCTGGAAAAATTGGGAAGGGGCCAGTCAGTGCTCCCAAGGTGTAGTATTCCAATGTTCGAAAAATGAGACAAAGGAAGGCTGAATGGGCCGCGTGAGTCGGTCTGACCGACTCACGCGGCCCTCGAGCCTTTAACACCATTGGATGAGTGGTTATGCTGATACATTCAGCCTTCCTTTGTCTCATTTTTCGAACATTGGAGATTGTCAGTGAATGTAAAACTGCTGTCTTAATCTGTGTTATCTAATTTAAGTTTTGTGGCCATTTAATTGGCAGGTCAGGTTCTTCAATTGAATTGGATCTTTCACAACCTCCCTCCCTCACTACGCCCTGCACTAATCCCAAAAATCCTGCACTTATCACGTACCTTACACCAAGATACTTTTGAAAATGTTGATATTGTGATGCTTTTGGCGCTGTGTTTAATTACTGATCCTTTGTTGGACTGAGAAACTGGATATTAAATGATGTGCATACATGCAAGTAACAGGTGTTGTCGTAAAATTTGTTTGGATTGCTAACAGATGTATGTTTTTTTACATTTCTAAATGTGTTTCCACTGTGACAGTTTTTTGTGTACCTAGTTATACCCGAGTCCAGTGGTCTACCGGGTTACCCCATTAATATATAACTCTCTAAGTCTGAACGTAGACATCTTCACAGCGGTGTTAATCCAAGGCCATCCAACAATGACTCTCCCTTCTCGAACACCCCTTGCAGCCTTGTTCCGCTGAACTTTTACTTTTTAGAACATTTTTTCTCAAGAATGTTTTAAAGTCTTAATGTAAACACTTACCGCTCCCAATCCACATTTTGTTTCCTACCCATGTTCCATTGTGGTCGGCCATATTTTTTTACTTTGACGCAGTCTCACATGACTAGGTGTCCGCAGTTGCTGCTTTGGGACCAGATGTATGTACCTTTTTTGGGGTTGCAAATGGGCCGATTTGCAGAATCAGGCCCGTTTGCGAATGGAAAATAGGGTTTTCAAATGTATCAAACCCAAATTGGAATTCGGAAGCCTGTTACCGAATTGCAATTTGAGTTTGCGATTTGGTATTAGGAAGGGTGTCCCTTCCTAATACCGAATCGCATCGGTATGTATGAATGATTTGTGACCGTGAATGCGATCACACAACATTTGCATTTAACCACCTACTTCAAATAGGCGGTAACCCATTCTCAAAGGGGAATGGGTCCCCAAGGGTCCCCTTCCCCTTCGTGAATGTGTTTAAATGCATTTTTTAAGATCAGGCATTGGTCCCACAGACCACTGCCTGCAGTTAAAAATTGAAAAGAAAACTTTTCATTTCTCTTTTTAAATGCAACCAGTTTTCCTTTAAGGAAAACAGGATGCATTTAAAAAAAATGATTGCTCTATTTAAAGGCAATCACGGACATGGTGGTCTGCTGACTCCAGCAGGCCACCATACCCATGATTTTAGCGATTCCTAGGGGGTCGCAAATTGTGACCCACCTCATTAATATTCATGAGGTAGGTCATTTGCGACCCCCTAGGCATCGCAGAATGTGCTAAACACACTTTTATGCATTCCGTTTTGCGAATCTCAAAAATTTGCAATTAGGAAATCGCAAAACATGGCCTTCATACATCTGGCCCCTGATCTTTTGGGCACTAGTGTTTCCTAAAAACTTTAAATATGTATAACTCCAGTTTTACTAATTTGATTTTGTCATGTTGGTGTCAAATAGTTTATTAAAGGTTACTCTATTTTTCTAAATTGATTTGGAATTGATCTTGTACTGTGTTTTCACTTTATTATTGTTTGTGTACTGCATAAATTCTATACTCATTGCCTCTTAGTTAAGCCCGATTGCTTTTTGTGCCAAGCTACCCAGGGATAAGCACAAGTTAATTAAGTGACTTTTTGTGGTTCACACCCCAGTCAACCAACATCCCAATTTCTAACATTCTGTCCTAGATATTTTTCGAACTGACTCATATGATATTGCCCCTCAGGGGCCCTTTGCTCTGACGATGCAGGGCTGTCACTCATCCTAAAAATTAAGCTCAAAAAGAGGGGAGGTTTCTCCTTCTCTTTCATGGGAGCCCAAGCTTTGAACCATCTTCCTCCGCAGCTTCCTAAGACTGACAATGAACATTGGTTTTGAAAGCTTCTTAAAACGTGGCTTTTTGTTGTAGCTTGAGTAGAGGTTTTGTCGCTCTTACTGTTTGGGGTGTAGCGGGTTATCTGTCTCCTGGTGCCAGGACACTCTTTTGGAGTAGCTGTGCACTTTAGAAATGTAACTAGTAATAATAATAAAAGAAGATATATATTTTCTGTGTAAAGGGTTTAAAAATATAGAAACTGAATCATTAATTAACAATTTAAAGTGTGGATGGATGCTAGGTATTGAGGGGCAGATTTACAAGAAAGTGATGCATTTATAAAGATGCGTCACTTTCCGTGCATCACCCTAAAAAATGCTTGCGACACCATGGATGTGCCGTATTTACAATACGGCGCACCATGGCGGTAGGATTGACAGATGCGCCAGAAATTCTGACGCATCTGTTGGGGCAAAAGTCACGCATTGCTGGAGTCGTGTCGCAAGCAACTCCAGCAATGCGTGTTGCGGCCTATTCCCAATACACTGCATCACTCCTTATGCCTGCTTCAAGCAGGCGTAAGGTTTTGACGCAGTGGCGTCCTAAAAGTGACGCAGTGAAATCTTGTAGATTTCACTGCGTCACTTTTACGAGGCTTTCCTGTGTAGGAACGCTCCCCTGCATACATTATACCTGACGCAGGTATAATGTGATGCAGGGCTTTACAATGTGACACATCTCTCTAGATGCATCACGTTGTAAATAGGGCGCATTATTTGCGCCGCCGTTGAGTCAAAAAAAGTGACGCAATGGCGGCGCAAAGAGGCTCAAGGGGCTTGTAAATCGGCCCCTAATTACTTTCCAGTGGAATTTTCCAAGCTGTGCTTTACCCATAGTAAGCAACTACTGAAAGCTGTGCAAAAGGAATATCAGTGAGAAAAAGCAGCTTACCACAACTGTGAGGCATCATTGACAAAACATTCCCTTAATCTCAAAAACAATTCTGTGCTACTCAAAGATCTAGAGACCTGTCTCGTATGAATGCTGAAAAATATATGGTTACTTTGATTATTGGACACAAGTAGTAGGGATACGAATATGGTTATTAATGTGAATCAGTCAGGTTGTATCAAAGGAAAAATGGGCAGCTAAAATTTCTGTGAACTTATTGATATTTTGCAGGCATCCTAGAAAAGTGCACAGACCACAACTCTGCTTTCTGTTGCTGCTAAATCAAACTTTTCATAGGATAGATTTCCCTTTTTAGCACTACTTTAAAGCATATTGATTTACTGGTATCTATTTCTAGTTTAATCCAGACTTTTTAATTAACTACTTAATTATATTTGCATATGAATGTTTAAATGTCATGGCTGTTTAAAGTTGCCTGTTTTTACCATTTTTTTCTGAACTCCTACATCAAAATAATGTCAAGGGAATTACTTGCAATAACAAATTTCATAAAATGGTGATGGAAGGCGACATACAGTAGATTCTGTAAAAGTTCTAAGAGTGCCTGTCCCTCAACACAAAAACTCATTAACACATTAAACTCTTTTTTTTATATATATAAGCTTATTGTTTTCAAAGCTTACTGACATTTAAAGGCAGCTAAACTGCACATAAAATATTGATTAACTAAAATATCAAAAAATTGGAAAGATGCAGTATGATTAAATGTGGGCATGCTTTTGGAATAACAGAGTTCTGGTCTAATATGCAACTGTTATTGTTGGGAAGGTAGATACAATAAAAAAAATTGCTATATATATTCTGGTTCCATAATGTTTAAATTGAGACACAATCATGTTTCCTGCGTGTGTCTGCAGATAGATTTGGGTGGATTCATTTTATGAGGTTCAAATCTATTGTTGTAAATGTATTTATAAATTGACAGAAGGGATCACTAAGGGTTACCACCCACTGCAAGATCTGCAAGTTAGATATGGTGCAATTTGTAAAAAGTATAGGAATAGACATATTGAGAAATTCGGAACCTTGTGTTTATGGGCATTCAAATGAAAAATATAACAGGATGAGATTGATGAGAGATATTTGGATAGAGAAGGAGACTTTGCAACTGAAGCGGGGCTGTGAATCAGTAAATGTGTGCTGGCTGTTTACTGAGAGGGAATGTTTTTCTGTATCACAAATGAGCGATATGTAAAGTTTTAACTGATATGCTACAGTTTTTAAAGGTGACCCCCAAAAAGGGTTGCAAATACTGATCAGGGAAAAACTATTCATAGCTGATACATGCAAGGATCTCCATCTTTTTGGCCCTAAATTGTCTTGTACTACTTTCCAATATACTGTTTCATACTGATGTGTTATGCATCATTTAAATTTCATGATTTCCTATACCCCTATCTCCTCATCACTTATCACAATGCTTCTGGGGATCCGAATTCCAACACCCATTTATATTTTTTTCTGAAACTGCTGTATACATCTAATGTTACATTTCATATAATTTCTCATATGACATAATTATGATCACACAGCTGTGACCATTATGAAAATCTTTCAATCCAATCATATAAACAAGAATGTAAAGCCATGTTAAGTGATGTATGTATCTTGTATACAGCAGAATATCCCTTGTTTATTTGTCTTTTAGTTTCATATTTAAAACATTTCAGGAACTTGTATAGTGGCATGCCAGAAAATTGCTCTAGGAATAGATTAATAAAATAATACAGAAACACCGATTCATGGCTGCAGACTGCCAAAGAGAGCCCAATGTTGCAAGTTAAGGAAAGAGAAGAAGTGGACTTGAATGAGGGCTATTCTTGTCCAACAGCATGCTTGAAACAATTAATGTCTGATCTAAATTGCATCACCTTCAGGACAATGTAAGTTGAAACTGCAAAAGTATATAGGGAGTGTGTATCACTTTTTGTTGCATGTAAAATGTTGTTTCTCTTCTGGAATGGTGTATTTGAAAGAATATGAAATGGTCTGAAGTGATATACATTGAGCAGATGGAAACCGTTTCTTACCTGTAGCAATCGTTTTTTAGGATGTAGTGCTGTAGATTCATATGCTTTGTATATTCCTACCATCTAGTGTTGGGCCCAAACTTTAGCAGATGTATGTTTTTTTTCAGAGAAGGGATTTGGGCATATCATCTATGGCCAGCGATAATTATCGCTAGCCGTGTTTAGCGTGCACAAAATTAACGGCGCCTATCGCCGAATTCTATCGCCGGGTGAGCTCACTATCAGTAAGGCGCATCGCCGAGGCGATAGAAATCACGGCAATAGCGGTGATAAGGGGCAATAACGCAGGATAACCTGCGATAAAAAAGCAGCGATAGTGAAAAAAATCGGTGATAGGGAGATGTGGACTCAGCATGATGATCCACCTCCCATGTTAAACATGGCTAAGTCAAAGATTTAGCAGGCATAAGGAACCGGCGATAAAGCCGGTTAGCGCTACTTTTAATGTCGCTAGGCCGGTTAGCAATTCCCTTGTTAATAGGGAGATCCTTCGTTAGCGATTATTTTCGCTGTATGTCTCACGGGAACGCCTACCTCGCATCTCATTAGTGATCCGAGGCGAGGCGATAAGAAAATAGGCGCTGAGGTATGGAATCACACGTTAGCGTGTCCATGCTGATAGGGCGAAAAAATTATCGCCGCTTTTCGTGCAAAAGCGGCGATAATTTTCTATCGCCGGCTTGTTGATATGCCCCTAGGCTCCAAATGACCTCTGATACCGCCCCTGAAACTCACAATGCAGTTGGGCACAAACTCCATTTTGGATTGTGTTTTTCCCCCAAGGGTTCATGTTTGTTTAAAGACACAAAGTATTACATGTAACGATTAGGCCTGGGTGGAGTTTGCGGAGTTCCGTGAGGGCACAGCTTTTTTTCTTGCTGCTCGAGTAGATTTTCTACCCGAGCGACAGCTTTCTGAACGCGTACGGAAGGTTTCTCAATGCGAGTGGTCATGACCATACGCGCTGCCTGTGTTGAGAAATCTGAACGCCCATGTTAAGAAATCTTGCTGGGACGTGGACTTTCCTCACTTGCCAACTTGACACTGGCGAGCGAGGAAAAAACTACGCTCCGCGTAAGAACTCTGCGGACTCCACGGAGTGTTGAGTGCGGAAAACTCAGCAAACTCTGCAAACGGAGCAGAGTTCACCGCCCAGGCCTAGTAAAGATGCAAAGCATTAGAAAGTTACTCTACTGTGGAAGAGACATATAAATAAAAATGACATATGAAAATATATATGTCATATATATTTTCTCATGCTGGCATGCGGAGAGGAGGATAGAGTGCATGGGAATATACAGCACTACAGCCTGAAAAGCAATTGGTACATGTAATTAACATTTTCTGTTTGCAGCTATACCTTACAACCTGTGATGGTTGATCGACCTATGTGTGAGGAACGAGGGTTAGTGATATTGGTGCTTGTTGCATTTTCCACACAATATAAGGAAGCAGAGGCAGCATAGGATGTAGCAGTGCCATTGCTCAGCAAACGTGGGTATGGGAACCAAGAGACAAAACTTTGGCATTTTGTGTTTCTATAGGTTGCAAACAGGTCAGTTGTTGGGCTCTCCCAACAGTGGGATTATTGGCTGAAATTTTGGGAGTCCATCTTCCATTTAGGAGTTTTGATGAGTCCTGCTGAGGATGTCAGCAAAGTTGTTTACAGCTCCTGGGACATGCTCCACTAGTTAGTGTATTTGATGATGGAGGGCTCAATGACAAATTGCTGTGGCAAGCAAGGACAGTTGTGGAGAGTATGTGCCCCCTTATTTCTGTATTTAATACATTGTGGTCATATTGCCTGCTTGACCACTTTGTTTTTAATGTCTGCTTTAAAAAGAACTTACAATATTGCAACACACTGATGTTAACATAACATGTGCATTTGTAAAGCACCCGGAGGCATCTTAGTGCTGAATAACAGATGTTTATTGTTACCCAACACAATGGTACTCATTTTATCAACCTCAAATGGATGAAAGGCTGAGTGGAACCGCCAGGATTTGAACCTGTGACCATGAGCCTCAACACAGGCCCCTGCAGAGGACGCATTAGTCCACTGAGCCACCAGATGGTCTTGCAGAGGCTACTGACCCTGAATAATGACATTGCACATTTGAGGTCCGTAATCTGTTAGCAATGTGTCTATGTTGATAGTTATTTTTGGCTTGAGAAATGATCTGACAAGTTGTTCTTGTTCTAAAATTGCAACTTGTTCTGATCACTGAGCTCCACCTTCACTAGATGATTCTTGCCCCAGTCTCTTATAAGTATTATCTGGCAAAGCAAACCTTTAAAGAACACATATGTAACCTTTCATTTGGGACAACACCAGAAGAAGTCTGGTAAAAGGAAAGCAGCCCCTGAAATGTCATCCCTTTCTCACTGTGAGGGTAGGCTTTCCCTGTGAAAGCACTGAGTGTAGCTCTCTGAATATCTTGGATGTGCTGTTTGAAGCAATGAGCATGGCTTGCCCCTCTTGCCTGTCAGCCATCCATTGTTAAAATGACATGAAAGTGTATGTGATGTAGGCGCGCTGTCACTACTGCAAGATATTTGAAAAATATTCTCAGGACTGTAAGAACTTCAAAGTGTAAGACTTTGCGTGGGTAATGTTTTCATTTATAGCAAACCTTGGGTACCAGTAATAAATAGGTTTGTTTATGTGGATGTAGAAGTATGTGTCTTTGAGATCAAAGATTGCTATGTAGTTTTTTGAAAGTGGAGTACATTCTGCAGACTCATCATTGTGAAGTAGTTGGATGCTAGGTATATGCTGGGTGATAAGGTCCAGATATAGTCATAGACTTGCAGCCTTCTTGGAGATGTAAAAGTCCGGTGATTACATTCCTTGTCCCCATGATGTGCAAGTACTGTCTCTATAGTGCATCTGAACATGAAGGCATTAGGAAACTATCGGAGATTGAGTCCTGATTAATTGTGGGTTTCAGGGGATGTATTGTGAGTCACCTTGAAACCAAAACTCCTTATTCAAACAAGAACAACTTGTAATGATCCAAACCCAAAACTAAATGGTAAAAGAATGCACAAAAGGTGATCTACAGCTATTAATGTGGCAAACCTTCTGCTACAAAACAATAAACTTAGTTTCTCAAAGACATCTGATTTCTATTCTTGGAAGATTTGCCCATTCTGTTGATCTTGTATCTTGAGGGTAGAGATTACAGTTAAAAACCTATTAAAAAAAATCCATGCCATGCCCACTTGATTCATGGAGAGTGTAAAGCTTTTGATTGACAACACTACTCTTTCCAGCATTTTAACACATATGCACACACTCAGTTGAAGACCGCTGAATGATTGTGACATTCAGTTATGAGAAGGGATGTATACATGTGAGAACCATAGGGCTAATTTATGAAAGGGTTGTGCCGACAAGGTGTCACTTTTTGTGATGCTCCTGTGGCGCAGGCCTCTTAATCATATGCATAAGGCGATGCAAAACCACCCTTCGTGCCTATGCATAGCCTCGAAGATATGAAGAAAGACAAAGAAGGGCAGGTCACTGCCTTGCCTTACTCTGCGTCAAAGAGACGTGCCATGGGTGTTGCAGTGGATTTTACCACACAAAATCTATGGATTTTGATGCTGCCTCAGATTCACTTAATCACATAAACCTGGGAAGCACCAAAACCTTATGCCTCCCCGTAGCAGGTATAACAAGGTATTTATATTTCTCCTTGATATTTCCTCTTTCCATGTGTGCTGCATTCTGCAGCACACATGGGAAGAGGAAAAGGCCTCTCTGGATTGCTTTTGTACAGGAAGGTGCCCCTTCCTGCACAAAGACAATCCTGTTTGCGACAGAGACACCCTTCCATCATGGTGCAAGGGTGCCTATGTTGGTATTAGGCAGTAAATTGTGCACCAGCACAGAAGGAAAGGACAGGAATGCACCGAATTGCATAAATACAGTGCATTCCTGCCCTTTCACATTGGCGTAGGGCAGCACAGCAAGAAAACCTGTTGCGCTGACCTGCGCCAATTCCTCATAAATGAGGCTCCATGACTTTTAGCTCTTGATTCTTGACCTAATTGCTTAACAATCAAGAAACTTTGGACAGATTTATCATAGTATGTTATTGTCCTTACATCACGATTGGTGTCGCAAGGCAAATGCACCAATAAAATCAGATTTACCAAAGAATGCAAGGCCACCTTGAGTGGCCCTGTGCGGCTTGGTATATCTAGAGTAATGAATGGCAGCACAAGTCGCTGCCTTGCGTTACTCTGCACCGGGAAGGCATTCCATGGGTGGAGCGTGGGTGTTCTCAGGCATCCACCCATTGATTTTGGCACATTCCCAGATTTAACAAGACTGGTAAACCTGGGAATGCATCAAAATGCTATGCCTTGCCAGGAGAGGCGCAACAAGGAGAAATTGATTTGTTTTTTCCTCAGTGTGCTGCATTCCACAGCACACTTAGGAAGAGGAAAAAGCATCAGAGGATTGTTTTTGTGCAGGAAGATGTTTAGTACTGTTCTATCAACTGATTACATGTATTTATTTATTCCATGTCAAAACAAATGATGTTGAGAATGAATGTTGAAACGGTACCCCACAGGGTGCCCGTCATCATCGCACATACAAACAATTTTGTATGGTTTATTGGTTTTTACTTAAGGCATTTGTTTAAAATAGATACCGTTTGTCAAACTTTTCGTAAATTAGATAGTGGCTACAATAGAACATTTCTTATGAAAATGTAAATCCAGCACTCTAAGTATAGTCATTATAGGTACAGTGAATTTTAAGTACTTGTTCAAGTGAAGAAATGTTGGCAGGCTCTTCAGTCCAAGCGCCCCTGATTAGAGATCCAGAGATGGAATAGAGGTTCAGAGGATATGCGGCTTCCTGGGTAATACCCAGATCAAAGATACATGAACTGATGATGAGAGTGCCAGACAAGAGAAAACAGTGTGCACCTCAGTTCACCATGACCAGACACCCATACTCAACCTCAGTCTTGTTAAGGTCCTGCTGCAAGACCTACTATTTCCGTTTGTGGTTTCCCAGCTAGGTTGTTTTGTTATGCCCTTGTTTTGTATATACCCTTCTTTTTGTATGTCATTTTATAAAGTAGATACTAGTAATACGTTTTGTTTATGTTGATGTGGAAGTAGATGTCTCCTGATCAAGGGTTGCCATGTAGGTCCCTGCTTTGAGAAATGGGGCACCTCAGGGAGGTAGGAAGTATGCTGATGATATCACACCTTTGCTTAGTCTGGCTACTATATCTAGTTTTAAGAGACCAAATCTATCTTACAAATAAATAAGTGCAGTCCGAATACACCAACACTAACTTTGTAGATTGACCTTTGACGCCCATCAAGTTGTCTGGACGGACGACATCCAGATATTCAAGAATATTTATGGAGATGAACAGTAATGCAATTTTGACATTGTGGAATAAAAACTTACCACTCATAATAAGCATACTTGGGAAGCAGTGACAGATATTGATGATACAAAGTAACACCTCCGTGATGAGTAAGTTGTCTCTTAACTTCCGGAATGCTTGGAATGTGGCTAATAGTATTTTGGTTTGCATATATCACCTCACAAATGTTTCAAGCACATTTATGTATACTTGTGAAACAGAAAAATGAAAGTTATGGATTTATTTTGTTAACGTGATTCCCAGAGAAGTAAAATTGTTCTCGTGGTGACAGAAAGTATTTTTCAACAGAAAAAAATAGCAACAGATTTGGAAAAGTGGGAGTAATTGGTCACTTTTGATCTAGCTTTCAGAGCTGCAGATTTCTTCCATTTTCAGTAAATCGACGGTCCCCTTTTGTGGCTATCACAGCGAGCTAAAACTGGAAATTATCTCTCTATAAAACACTTTCTTTAAATAAAAAAAATATTAGTAATAATCAATTGCGCCTATTTGGCATTGCAGTCATAATAAAATACCATCGGGTCTGAAAGCAAACCCAGACACAAAGATGCGGTAGAAATCTATTGACTTTCGCACTATGGGGCATATTATCAGGACAGGCGGTAAAATTATCGCCGCTGTAGCGGCAGAAAACTGCTACTAAAACGGTGATAATGGGCTTGAAAATATGCTCAATACAATTCCAATTGAAGCTCAGGTTAGATGTCCTTCACATCTAACATGGGCTTCAATTGGAATTCCATAGAGCATATTATCAAGCCCATTATCGCCATTTTAGCTGCAGTTTTCTGCCGCTACAGCGGCGATAATTTTATCGCCTTGCTTGATAATATGCCCCCAGATATGTCACTAGTAAATGTATTAATTGGAATAGTAGTTTTTCTTTGAGGTTTTGTTCCTACACGAGGGCAGTAGGTAGGAATTTAAAGTTGTATTTTCTCATCAGGCTGAATCATGACTACTTTATTTCACTGAGCATGAACATATACATAAAATGTAAAGATTGTTGCATGGGAGTGAAATCAGTATGTGCAGTGCATATTGATATCAACTGAAGTTTAGACTACCTTTGAATGTCGAACCTGGAGGCGAGGGACAAATTAGGGGATACACAATAAATTCAGAACTCAGCTATTATGACTTTCAGGAGAAATCGCAATAAAAATTCATTATTTTGTATGGCACTCGAGGCAGTGTTTCGCATTTCAATAAATGTGTTTGAGGAAACCAAGTAATAAAATGAGTCTTTACTGAGTATATCAAAAAGGCATAGTGTAGAATGAGATTTTCAAATTAACAATGTACATAACATGGCAAATCCCAGAAGACAGACATTGCAGATTGTAAGCCTATATTATAATGGATAAACAATGCCAAGCACAAAGCAGAAATACATTTGCACGTGGCTCAATTGATAATATTTTCCAAAAATAGCAAAATGATATTCAGCACACTGCCAGTTAGATACAAATATTCGGCGCTACTATTTTTGGGACTTGGTGTTTTTGTTTGTTCACAGATTTGCTGTAAGTCGCCTTCTGCCTCTAAGAATTGAAGTGGCGCCATACAAATTGCGCGTGAACAAAGGCTGGTGTGTATCCTTCTGTGCTATTCCAGTGTCTGTGCTACAAGGCTGATGTTCTCAATTGGGAGAGTGTAGGATGTTGGAGCGCGCTTGTGCAAAACTCAACCAGTACATCTTTTCTTCTTGTGCGTGCTCCACACTCCTTACTCTCCACTCATCTGCTAACAGCTCTGCAGCATGGGACGGGGGTGGCTGTGAGATGAAGCTTCCTATATGTAGCATTTCTGTACATGGAGTATCAGCACTTGACCTAGTGACCTATGACCTTGTACTGACCTTTGGCACTGACAAAATGGAACTTCTGATCCTTTTTCCGTTGGTCAGGCTACTGTAAAGTTGAAACATGAGTAAAAACCATTGATTTATTTTAAATGTTCTTTTTCAACCAAAAGGCAAACGTGTAATGTCTCTGTGTTAAACACATGAACAAGTAAATGTCACAAACCAAAAGGTTGAGTTGAAATCGAGAACTTCTTTGCTATCAAAGCTGTCACCCCTTCATTGTTTTCTGTAAAGTGCATTGGGTACAGGAAAGGATCCAACTAACCCTGGAGCACATTGGGCGTTAGATGGATGTTCTAGCTCGCAGAAAGTGCCGAAACATGTTGATGAAAAGAGAACATTGGCGAAATTACTTAAGGGGAGGGTAGGTTAACCAACAATTTGATAGTCTTAGTTTTAAAAGAGGGGCACTGCTTATTTTTATGCTGCTTATTAATGTACCTATAGAGATACGATGGACTATGCAGAGGAAGTAAGGGTTTCAAAACTTTCAGTGCATACAGTCAGCACTAACTTCTGTGTATGCGGCTACTCACAGCTTCTCTAAACACTGCCTCTTTGTGAGAGAGGAAAAAGGGAAAACGTACGACTATAGTTCCAGACAGTTTTCCAATGAACAACTTCACTAGCTCAATTTTTATTCTAGTTCACATACAGTCTGATCTTGGAAATTACGTTCATGCGCATGTGTCTATTCAATGTATTTCCTACTCTCCAAAGATGAATTCGCTTGCCACAATGTTTCCTTACCCAGGAAGTATGTCAGAAAGTGGTAGCATGTCAAAATCATATCTGGATGCAGGGATATTTTAGAAATCAACACAAGGTGTTGCGTGAGAGAACTGAATACAATGTGCCATTTCACGCCCATTTTGTTTATCATTTTATAATCTTTTTTAGTGCTGCTCCAGCCTGACAAGTAAAGAAACACTTCAGTCTGGCTATAAGAACCAAATGCTTACAATTAATATGTTTGCTTTGGTGAATGAGGCACAATGGGAAACAATTGGAAGTGCTTTAAAAGCTACGACTGAGAAGACACCAAACATTTGAAGAAAGAAACAAGCAAAATCCTGACCATTGATTCCAAAAACAAATGGCAGTTGTTATATCCTTAAAGCAGAGCATTGTACTTCATATATAAAATTGAGGTCAACTGGTAGAATTGGTGATCTTTTTGATGAAAAGCAGCAGGTGATTGCCTGTCAGCTTCAGACATATTAATTGTAAAATGAATGTATGTTTGTGCTGCTTGCTGTTGGAAACTATGTAAAACAAGATACCGTTAAGAAGTATTGAAAATGTTCTGATATTATATGGTGGCTGATTTGAAATATATTTATGTTTACTGTCTCTAAAATACCACAACTTCTTTACTTCTGGAATAGCAGTTTCTAATAGAGGTGCCATCACACATGTAAAACTTTGGTTGACTGGTAAACATAAGTGCATGCCCACTCTATTTGTTTAATAAACTGCTGCTAATAACTAAATGTGGTGAGCATTGCTTAATAAGAAGAGCAGATTACCAACTATTCCACTCTCTTTTTACAGCTCATAAACATTTGTGGGCACTGCTCCAGATGAATCACAACACGGTGAGAACAGGGGTCTGCAGGGACATATAGATTGCAACCCCCCTCGAGGCTTGGAGGAGTAACTGGCCCATTTGAATACCATCTGCATGGTTCCATGCATCATACAGTGATCTAGGTCCCTTGTCAGCATTCATAAATGTTAACAATACATCCTCATATGACCTGTTTTAGTCTTCCTCGTGGGATATTCAGAAGATTCAACATTCAATTGCTCCCAGTATGGAGGTTGTTCTCAATAGAGGCTGTCAATGATTGTAGTACCTAGACAACTCATTTATGTGAACAGGGCATCATCATCACCCACAGACATGTACCTTCAGGATAACCTGCCATCCTTGATCAAAACCATTTGAAATACCTATAGCATAACGTACTGCACAAGCACAACAATTTAAAGCAAAGCGGAGCCTTCCCATCGGATTCATGTTTGCAGAGACAACCCCGTCCAGATCATTTTCTGGTGGCCGTTAATGGGATTTAATAGGTGGACCGAAATCACAAAGAAGCCTGCAAATCAGTGAGTCTACTTTTCTCTTATACTTGTAAATGTTTATGAGCATCAAAACATTTTTGTCAACCATTACAAATCTGCCCATTTAAGGTGAGGCAGTATAGGGCACTTCCATTGATTTTTTTTTTTTTTTTGCACATGGAAAATAAATTATTCTTTAGGGAAATCTCTTTCAGCACCCAGCCCCTCATAAAACCTGGGAATTATTCCTTTCCTTTTCACACCCTGTAAACAAATGTATACCACTGCAGTGGCGGCTCCTCGAGGGAGTGCTGAAGGGTGGTAGGGCGGGGCAGGGGAGGGACAGGGTAGTGGGTAGTAAACTCTGGCTCACGGCCGAACGGAGTAATGTAAAGAAAGAAATAAATAAAACAAATTACATTGCGCACGCTGCAACGCCAAATGGCGATGCAGCGCGCGCAATGTAATTCGTTTTTATTTATTTATTTACATTACTCCGTTCGGCCGTGAGCCAGAGTTTACTACCCCCCCCCCCAACCCTGCCCCTCCCCCGCCCCTCTCCAACGCCAGCAGCACTCCCTCGTGGAGCCACCACTGTACCACTGTTTAAACCTTGTATTTAGAAATGTTTACAGGAGAGTCAAATACCTATGAAACCTTTGTGAACCCTACAGAATACCCAATTTTTAATAGACTTGCATGACCAACCACCTTTCGTTCCCATTCCTTGTGCTCCTCTTTCCTCTCCCTTTTCTTTCATTTTAGACCTGTGAGACCTTTTTGAATCCCAGAATCTTATCGTTGTTGAATTTCCCACGTAGTCAAACAAAAACATCTAATTGGTAGACATGTTTTTCAACTTAATCAAGTGTATGCTGACTCACAAAATTCTCATTCTAGTTCATGTCTATATAGGAAAAGTACTTTGAGTGTTGGTTCATGACTGTTTGAGAATGTATGGTGCCATACCATGAGTGAAAACCTCTTTATGTCTGCTGCTTTCACTGGTATATATCCTAACCTAGAGAAAAATATTGCATCCGAAAAAAGGCAAAATTAATATTAATAGCCTCTCTTCCGAGTGCTATAAAATTGAATTGCACATCAGAATAAAATAGCAATAGTGTATCTCTACAATGCTTCTTATTAGATTAAAAATTTTTCTTGGTAAACCCAGGTGAAATTTCTGTCATGTTTGTATAATCTGGTGTAATTTTTGTGAATTTTGTGTGACTTTTTTGAGGCAAAATACCCAAAATTATGCCATTACCCCACATGATCTAAAAAAAATTGCACAGGAGCAATGTGAATGCCCAGAATGCAAGATGGCTGTTGTCCGTGGCATTAGTGTTTTTTGCACTTTTTTTGTGCTAAATGACTCTTACATTTCACCTAATTTTATGATTATTTTTGCAGAATTTCAAGTAAATATGTGAAAGCAAATTACTTGAGTTTTCCATGCCCCTGCTTCTTATAAATAAGTTGTCATTTCTACACCCAGCAATCTGGCTTCATTTTGAGCGAGAGATGCAGTATCACTAGTGATGTCCCATGATATTATTCAGTTTTGAAATTGTAGTTTGCACAAGAAAGGCAATTATAATGCACTTGAATATTGTGTCTTGTACTCAGTGGCGGCTGGCACAGGTAAGAGTGGTGAGATTTGGGGTGGGGTGGGGGCAGGGCAGGGTGGATGTCGGGGAAGTCGACGGACGACGAGATAAGTAACATTAAATTAAAAAAAATAATAAAACCACTTACCTTGTGCTCGCCGCATCGCCGATTCGGTGATGCGGTGAGCCCAAGGAAGTGTTTTTTTTAATGATTTAATGTTACTTATCCTGCCATCTGTTGACTTCCCCGACCCAGCCCGGACCCTGCCTCGACTCACCGCCCCTTACCTGTGCCAACCACTACTGCTTGTACTTCAGCAAACCCTCTTAAGTACTGATCATACGTGTGGCTTAAATTCTTCATGTTATTGTGAAAGAGTAAAAATACACCCTGGTTTAATTTCACTGTCTTAAATATAAACTCAAGGGGCTAGATTAATTAATTTTTCATGCAACACAGCAACCTTTTTTTGTGCTGCATTGCACAAAGGGGATAACCCAGCACATCTGCTACAATTGTTCTGCTGCTGGTGTCATCCCCTTTGCAGGCACACACACAGGCTGCCTTGTGTGTTGTACAGCGTTGCACCACCATTGTGCAGATGTGAGAGTGTGCTGTCTAGCATAGGATTTGTAGTGGCAGGAGCGGCCGGTGCAGGTAAGAGTGGTGAGGCAAGGTAGGGGGGATTAGACAGATGACGACGAGGAAAAATTAAGTAAATAATTAATTTTCTCTCATCGCTATCTATCATATCCCCCTCGCCCCACCACTCTTACCTACACGGACCGCTCCTGTGTAGTGGAAGAATACCTTTACAGTACAAATGACTAAGCCAAGAGAAACTCAGAAGAATCCTATGCCCTGGATGTTTGCTGTGCCTGCAATACACACTCACTGTATGAGTTTATATGATAAATAAACACATTTGCTTTGTTAATTCCTGCTTTATGGAGGTGTTAGTTTTTTATGCAAAGCCTAGTCTTATTACCTTAGCAGTTCAGCTTTGTGTCAAATCTAAGCATATTTGCCCTGAACCTCCACGCCTGTTTGATGATGAGCAACACAACATGGTGAAAATGTGTTTTTCCATTGACAACAAATTCGCCTTTCAACAGTAAAGCGCATTTTACACTGGACGGTATATCCCGTTGTTATTTTTGTGTCACTTTGTCCAACTTTGAGCGAGTGCAAGTACTTACTATATCTGGGCCAAGATATTTTTATAAACCTATCTATCTCGGATGCATGATCCAGTTTTGCCAACAGTCACTGTCGGTCCTGGTTATGAAAGGACATTGCTTGTAGCATTCCCTTCCATACCTGTTGTGCCATTCATTTATTGGACTACATTTCAATGAAATATATATTATGGTGGAAATGAAAGAAGCTGCATTGTCAGATGCATTCTCATGTAAAAGAAGAAATGCATGTCTCTGGCCAACTTGAGGAGCAGAGGTGTAACGAGAAGCACAGGACAGAGTAAAATCTATTCAAGAAATGTGATGGATATGAGGCAAGATGGGTTTGTGGGTGCATAAATCATAGTTAATAATTTATAAATTTTAAGCAATAAAAGTGTCTTGTTATTCTTAACACCCACAGAGCCTAAACGAAGGAGAGGAGATGAGAGGAGAGGAGAGGAGAGGAGAGGAGAGGAGATGAGAGGAGACGAGACGAGAGGAGACGAAGGGAGGGGAGGGGAGGGGAGGGGGGAGGAGAGGAGAGGATAGGGGAGGGGAGGGAAGGGAAGGGGAAGGTCTGGACACAAATAAATCCACTGCCAGTAAACGTGAAACCTATGAAATTCAAAAATGTTCTATTTAAGATGTGTTTTGTCCCGCAGTAGCCACAACATTATCTGAGAATTTTAGTTTGCCTTTTCCTATAAATAATGAAAAGGGATCAAGAAATAAGGGGCAGCTTTGACAGCAAAGTGATTAAACATGAATATAGGAGGAAAGACTCATTCCTCATCCTTTGCCATGACTTCGGGTGCTTAGTCTACAACCCTGTACAGTACTTCGCATTTTCTTTTGAAAGAGTTAAAAAGCAAAGAGTTACAAAACTGTTTGCGATTGACTGGAAATAGAAAAGATAGCACTTTTTATCTTAAATCCCATTACATAGTACACCGTATAAATTACAGAGAATTGAGATGCACAAATGCACCTGCAAACATTTATCAAATGTAAATTTCCAAAGGTTCATACTGTCCTGGTTCCTTCACTTTCATACACTATCACGTATGACAGTGTTCCAAGTCTGGGACACTGCTGTTATTGCAGTATCGCAAGTTATTGGGGATGTGGCAGTCCGTGTAGCCGATGCCCCCATTTGGGGCGTAAATGGGCTGCAGTCTAAAATCTCCTTTAAGGAGCTGATCGTTATTTAAGGAGACAATCTGAAAACTGGTTTCTGTCATCTCCAGGATGGAGTTGTCCTTCTTGGTGCCCGCTTCACAGTAGTCGTCTTTCCGGCGTCCTCTGTTGTATTTCCACTTTTGAGAGCTGGAACGCCCCTTTTTGTGCATGTGCCAGCAGAAGATGCTAAGAAGGACCACTAAAACGAAGATAACTGCCCCTCCAATCAACCCAGCCAGCATGAACGGGGAGCCCATGCTCTGTGGTGTTGTCTGCTCATGACTGGAGGCACTGTTGCTGCCATTGTTCAAAAGAGAGGCCTTTGTTGTTGCTTCTGAGCAGACAGTGTCTTCTCCAGCTTTCTGGTCATTGAAAGAATCCCAGGGGGCCAAACAAATTCTGTATGTGGATTTAGGTTCTAAGTTCACCAGACTTAAGTGTTCCTTTTCACCACTCACTATCCGTTCTTGTACAATTCCCCCAACCAAACTGTGGCCCATTTTAACCCAGGTGAGTTTGTAGGATACCACTGGAAAAAAAGACAACCAGCTCACCTGGATGCAAGTGTCATTCACAAAATGGATGGAGAGAAGAATTCGTCCAGTGATGGGAGGGGTCACTTTTCTGATGACCTCCTTGTCAGGCACAGTAGAAGGAATAATCTCTGTGGGAGTTGGAAGTGTGTATTTTATACTAGGTGTAGTAACTGGCAATGTAGGGGGCGGTGTGGTGGGCAGAGTTGTCAAAGGTGCAGAGGTGATGGGGGGCAAACCAGGTGTAGTAGTGGGACATGATAATAAATTCACATTAAGTTCCCTAACAGCCATCCCTCGGACCTGTTCTGGACCCTGACACATAAACGCCCGCACATTTATGGCTGCAGGGAGGGATTTGAGCCATTCGGTCACCCATTTAATACTGCAGTCACAATACCAAGGGTTATTTCGGGCAGTAAGCTGCTTCAAGTTGGTGAGGCTGTTAAAGACCCCTGGTGTCAGCATGCGCAGTTGGTTGTTGGAGATATCTAGTCGCTCCAGCTTGTGAAGATTCCGAAAGGCCGCTACTGGGATGTGGTTGATCTGGTTGTCTTGCAGGTTGAGCTTCACCAAATGTGTCCCTTGCAGGTCGGCGGGTGGAGTGGTAAGTGAATTTCTGACCATTGAGAATTCTTTCAACTTGGGCAGGTAGCTGAAAGTGCCATCTGCTATCCCTTTGTTGGTAAGGAGATTACCATCCAGAATCAGACGTTCCAGGCTGGTGAGATTTTGAAAAGCCTGGTCCGATATCATGGCGATGCGGTTTTCATCAACTCTGAGCTCTTGCAGACCATATGGAAGACCTACTGGCACACTGCTCAAGTGATTCTTTGACAAAAACAACAACTTGAGGCTAACAGCTTCCCGGAAGGCCCCATCTTCTACCCCCACAGTTGAGATAGAGTTATCATCCAGATGTAGCTCCTCCAGCTTCAAAAGCTGAGCTAGCGCTACTCTTGAGATCGTCATGATATTGTTTTCTTGGAGATGAAGCACCCTGACATTCATGGGAAGGTTCATTGGGAATTCGTCCAGTTGGTTGCCATACAGGTAGACCGTAGTCACGGATTGGACATTGTGCAGCTCTGCAGGGAACCCAGCATTATTAATTTGGTTGTTGTGAAGGTAGAGGACATTTACCCCCTCTGGGATCCCAAGAGGCACTGAGGTCAAACTTCGCTCATTGCAGTAAACAAAGTTTCGGTCACAGCGGCAAACACTTGGACAGGCCGTCATGCGTGAGATCTGCATGGAGAACACCAGCAAAGAAATAATCCTCAGCTTTAGGAAAGAGACCCAGTCCCTGGGCCACATTGTTCTTTGTGGGCCCATTTCAGACATTCAAAACCACTAAAAATCTGAAAGGAAATCAGGAAGAAAAGTGTCACCAAAACCAAACCATTTTAATAAGTTTTCACCATGGGTGTGGCTAGAGCTCTTGTTGAGAGCAATATTTGCCACAAAAGTAGGAAATTAATCCGATTATGATGATCTGTCCCGTGTCCTTGAATGCGAAGCCATGGGACCACTAGCCAAGTTTCAACATGTTACTGCTTCCATCCAATGTGACTGCAAGGCTGATTATTAGGTTGCACGCTTAGCTGGTAGAACAAAAAATGCACAGTTTCTGCAAAGTTCCCTCTTCGGTGTCGCACACAACTTCTTAGTGTTGGGAAGCCTTCCGTCTTCTTGGTGTCGGGCTGCAAAAATCTGTTTTCAGATAGGGAGAGACAAAGAAAGAGAAACAACGTTATTTTAGATCAGGATCTGCTCTCACTTCACCATGCATCGTTTTCACTCTATGTACCAGTGAGAACAAGAACATTAAAGTAGTCCATGCAATTAAAATCCATATAATTTGTAATTTCTATAAAAATAATGTCCACCTTGAAAGTGAGAAGCCCAAGGTAAAGACACATAGATCCCAAAGGCTACAAAGGCCAGAAATAAAAAATGCAATTGATTATGTATTTAAATTTAAATCTTAAATACTGTACATAAATAAACAGCAAGTATCGATTTGTTAAATAATAGCGGTGGCCCACTTGCTCCATCTTGACAACTGACAATCTAGCATAAATGATTCATGGTTGTTCATTTCTGGCAATGAAATTATAATATCGAAATGTGCATTGTTACAGCAGCAATCCCAATTTTCATAAGTAAATTAGAGAGGTCGCGCTCTATTTCTGTTCATCTTCATCAAGCACTTGCAGTTTCAAAGCCTCTACGTGTGTCTGTTTCGTTACTTTGTGATTTAAAATCCAAAACACCAATGATAAAAGCCCACTGTAAATACATCAAGGGTACACTGAACATATGGGAAGATTAAAGTGAAGAATGCAAAAAAATAATTTTATGGCTCAATAATGGAAGAGCAGTTCTGGGAAATAGTATGTAGCATTCATTTCCAATGAGAAAAAGTGCTTTCATTTCCTGACTTTTTAATAGTATATAAAAAAAAACAGCTCTACGGAATTGAGAGTGCCTATTCGAAGCCTTAATTCATTGCTGCTCATCTGAGAGAGAGAGAGCGCGCACCGTGATATTAGGGTGGATGTTCATCATTAGCAGCACGTGCCTCTTTTGCTGCGTGGCGCGTGCTCGTTTTAGACTGCTTAATTTCCACGAGAAAGCACGTTCCTCATTACGAAGCACGTTCTTCATTATGAAGCAAGGTTGTCGCTGCGAGGCGCGTTTGTCAGTAGAAAGTACATCCGTCCCTTCAAGCATGTTGGTTATTGCACGCCTGTTCGACGTTAGGAAGCATGTTAGTGAGTTGAAGCCTGTTCGACGTTAGGAAGCATGTTAGTGAGCTGAAGCATGTTCGACATTAGCAAGCAAGCATGTTGGTCACTGTTAGCGCGTTCGGCGTTAAGGGAGCACATTCGTCATAGGAGGCATTTTGGTTATTGGAAGCACGTTCATCAGTGGGAATCACGTTCGTCATTAGGGGGATAACATTCGTCACGGTAAGCATGTTGGTTATTGGAAGCGCGTTCGGATTAGGGAGCACATTCGTCACGGGAAGCATGTTGGAAGTGGAAGCGCGCGCGCGCTCGTCAGTGGAAAGCCCATTCGTCATTAGAAAGGGGTGCGGAGTGAGTTCTTTTGGTTACAGCAGGCTGGGCATAATTAATTGTCAAAGGGAAGTAGCATGTATGCCATTACTTCATTATTCGGACGCACATACCTAATTGGGAGCATGTTTCGCCCTAGGAGACGCATTTTTCATTCAAATGCGCATGACCTGTGCTCTACTTTAGGGAGCAGATGTAAAGTGCTTTACATGGGCAGGTAGTGCTAGGTACTGAGCACCTGCACCCAGGGCTTTAAGTGGGCCGGGTCTTGCGGCAGTTTTTAAAAAAAACAGGTGCCGAAATGGGTCTCAGCACCAGAACTCTCGGGCTCTCCATGTTTTCCCTTACCCTCGGGGCGAAAAATACATCTTAACTCTGCAGCAATGCCACCCTTCACTGCATGTGAGGTAACTTCAAAGAGACTCCTTATAGTTCTTTTACAGTCTCATCATTTCAGTACGGAAATATTTTCAATATTATATGCAAAGAAGCCATAGTTGCTGCCTAGGTATTTTATGCAACTAACAGCCGTTGACAAAGCCAATAGCCCTAGCTCAGTGGTTCCCAAACTTTTTTGACCTGTGGCTCCCTTGACTAAATTGGCAGTTGGCCATGGCTCCCCACATTTATTTTTTACCGGTGGGGGGATGTAAGCCCGACCTAGGAGTACTCCCAGTTGTCTTCCTAAATTAATTGGGATGCTTTTTTATTTTCCAATTGATGACAAGTAGAGGAAGTCATGTTTTGGAGCATTTGTGATCATTAAAGGTTCCCTGGCAGGCCAAAACAGGTCAGGTCAAGTTACTTACCAGAAAGATGGCAGTACGCCAGGTGATGCAGTGACAGTCGCATGCCATGTCACTGTGCAAGGGCAGAGTCAGTCGCCTAGTAAAGTTAGTACAGTAGGGATGAGGCAGTCATTTGGGTGGCAAACTGGGAGGGCTGGTGAACAGCAAGTAATATATACTGTCAGTGGGGCCATGTCAGCGAGCATTGGCAGAGCTATAAGTAGGCACACTCCAGGTCACAGGGGCTGAGGCAGGGCAGGACAGTAAGGTTGGGGGCAGAACGAGATGAATGGCAGAAGACAGGGCTGCGTAAGATCCAGCCAGCTCAGTGGGGCTGGGGTAGAGCCAGTCTCATGGCAGGAAGAATGGACGGGCAAGAGGCAGTTTTGTAGCATGCTGGTATGGATAAGGTAGAGTCAGTTGCACAAGGTGGACGTGGTAGTAGACCCAGTTATATCCCAGGTCAGTGTGAGGCACAGGACATTAATGACTTTGAATTGACCACATGTGTGCCCACTGCCGGTCCCTGCCCAGGTGCCTTTTATCACATAGGTCTGCTGCCCCCACGCCTAACAGCCCACTCCTGCTTCTGTCATCTGTCGAAATTGATGTGACACTAGCAGCTTCTTCCGGGGTACATACTTCGGAGATGTCTCTGAGAAATATTGCTTTTGGTGCAAATTGTCTTCATTTTCAAGCCAGCTGTGAATGGATTCTAAAACATGCATTACTTTTTTTATTCAGAAACGTTTTTCAGGAAATAGACGGTGAGTGATAACAATGTCCCTTAAATTGTGTTCAGGGATTACAAACTTGTTTTGTCACTTAATAAATCCATTTGTCAACCTTATCTTTATTGAAGGACTGGCTAAAAATGTGTGCCTTGCAGACTGCACGCACCCTTTTGCAGAAAGTGCCTAGTTAAGTTCACTGGACTGTAATTTGCGACCTGCAGTTTGCAGAATGATCTCTGCAGCAAAGCATTTATACCAACTGATTTATACTTTTTATAGCTACCTTACACTGAGCTACCTTACACAGACTAGAAGTGCGTGGCGTAGACGTAAACACGGTTCTTTGCCACATCCGTGCACAACCAGTCTGAGCTCTTTTATGATCCTTGGAACCTGTTAAGATTTCCTAAAAGTATTTCCAAGAAGTGAGTTAGCCATGTTTTTTCAGAATATTATATCCTGAAACTGAACCTATACAGACGTTTTCTGCAGGTGGCTAACCCTCAGAAGTGTAATAGGGACGGGTAGTATCAGCTCCAGAAAAAGTTTTATACATCGAGAAATATACGGAGGGTCAGACTGGGGCCAGGAAATTAATCCTGGCTGCAATGCGGCCTATTTCCACAGCCGCGAGTTTGCCCACTGGAATTTCTGATTTATAAAATCAGGCACGGTGTTTCTTCAAGTTCACACAAAGTGTGGATACAGCAGCCAGGATATAATTATACATGGCTGTATTTCACATTTACAAGTTGTAGCTATATTTGAAATCATCTTGTTCTGCGAGGGGCCTACTACGTGTTCATTAAGTCAGATGCTGTCCTGTTTTTCGACGAGACTGCGGGGGCCACTGCACATTTATAACTTGTCCCTTTCAAACTCAGTTTCTCAAAATAAACCAAATAAATGAGTTAATGAGCGAGCAGTGATTCAGCCCTAGTCTTACCAATTTGTAACTTGTGAAGAGGGTCCCACGAGGCACGGCAGAACACGGCGGGCAGCAATAATGCTCAATGGTCGTCAGAGATGCGTATGCCAGTAAGCGGAGGTTACGTCTGTGAAAGCACGTACGTACGCACGTATGGCGGCAGTGCGCTCTTAGGCCAAACCATGTTCCCGGATTATGCAGGTGGTATTTGTAACTCCCCCGTATGTTGCGGCTGGAATAAGCTTCATCCTGCATTCAGGCGCTGTTAGAGCGTCAAATGACGCATCATATTTTACTGCCTAAACACGTCCAAACACTATCTTTCCCACATCGTGCACGGCGCCCCTGGCTACTCATAATGGCGCACCAGGGCGCCGCGGCGCACAGTTTGGGAACCACTGCCCTAGCTTGTTGTAGGTAATCTTACTTTTTGTATTATACATCTGGATTCAATCACAGAAGCAGCAAAATGCCAGTCAGGTGGCACACTATGCCAAGCACAGATATTCAGGTTACGCTCTTTAAACAACGCCCCTAACTGCATCGGCCACGTCCCTTTGAGAGACCCCCCAGTTTTTTCATCCCACTTAAAGCCCTGCCTGCACCTTAGCTTGAAAGGTGGATTACTTGCCCTTCCCTGTCCTACCCTTAAAGGGAAAGTACTGCACTTCTCAGTAGGTAACGGGAATTCTGATGGGAGTACCTGGACTGCTAACTTTCCGCCTCAAGAACCACAGACATGTCATTAGGAAGTACTTGCTCCCAGAGAGGCACCAATGTAATTAATGAGCATATTCATCATTATTGATTAAGAGAGGCATTATTCATTGGCTTGTATGTTCATCGTTAGAAAGCACATGCGTCATTAGCGAGCACCTTTCTGAGGAAGATGTCATTAAGGAGCATGTTCACTAGCTGCACTTATGCTCTTCTCTCTTACACACATTTCTTATTGTGAAATGTATTTGTTGTTAGAAAACTCTGTTGTTCTTGGGGAGCAGGTTTGTCTGTAGGAAGCAGTAGGACCATCATTCATTCTTTGAATGGTTGTTCGTCAATAGGATGTCTGTTCTCCCTCAGGAAGCAGGTTTGTCTTTAGGAAGCAGTAGGACCATCTTCCATTCTTTGAATGCTTGATTGTCAATAGGATGTCTGTTCTTCCTTAGGAAGAAGGTTTGTCTGTAGGAAGCATTAGGACCAACATTCATCCTTTGAATGCTTGTTCGTCAATAGGAGTCTGTTCTTCCTTAGGAAGACGGTTTGTCTGTAGGAAGCAGTAGGACCATCATCCATTCTTTGAATGCTTGTTCGTCAATAGGATGTCGGTTCTTCCTTGGGAAGCAGGTTTGCCTTTAGGAAGCAGTAGGACCATCATCCATTCTTTGAATGCTTGTTCGTCAATAGGATGTCTGCTCTTCCTTAGGAAGCACGTTTGTTCATCATTCATTCTTTGAATGCTTGTTCGTCAATAGGATGTCTGTTCTCCCTCAGGAAGCAGGTTTGTCTTTAGGAAGCAGTAGGACCATCTTCCATTCTTTGAATGCTTGATTGTCAATAGGATGTCTGTTCTTCCTTAGGAAGAAGGTTTGTCTGTAGGAAGCATTAGGACCAACATTCATCCTTTGAATGCTTGTTCGTCAATAGGATGTCTGTTCTTCCTTAGGAAGACGGTTTGTCTGTAGGAAGCAGTAGGACCATCATCCATTCTTTGAATGCTTGTTCGTCAATAGGATGTCGGTTCTTTCTTGGGAAGCAGGTTTGCCTTTAGGAAGCAGTAGGACTGTTAGAACCGGCGGTCTCTAGTTGGCAGAGGTATACACTTCTGACAAATAGGGACCAACCAACTCTAGTCAGGGAAGGGGGATTACACACTCAGATAACCCCTGCTACCCCCTTGGTAGCTTGGCAGAGCAGACAGGCTTATCTCAGAGGCAGTGTGTTAAGCATTTATGACCACATACAGTAATACAGTGAATACACTACAGATGGACACGACACAGAAGTTATTATAAAAATAGTATTTTTATATAAGGCTTAGCACAAGACCAAATAACGACAAAAATATACCACAGTCTTAATAAATACTCTTTGGAAGGAAAAATAAGGTTTCTTCTTGGCAAATAGTTCTTTAGCAAAGTATTCTTCTGAGCACAGTTCTTTGGCAACAATGTAACCCCCACAGGAGTCACACGACGTCGAGTCTTCAAGGTTCCCAAGGTTCGGCGTCGACCGCGAGGAGCGCTACGTCGAGCCTGGAGTTGCAACAGACCCCACAAGTACAGTACCTTTGAGAAACGAAGAAAACGATGATCCACGGCGTCGAGATGTCGGCGTCGAGGTCGTGCCTCGGAATCGGGTCGATCTGCAGCGGCGTCGAGGGATGTCGGGCCGGAGCAGCGCTCACGGCGTCGAGAAGGGCGTCGAGTCGATGCGATCAGCAGCGGCGTCGAGACGGGGTCACTTGGAGCCGGGGCCGATACCCACTGCTCACTGGCGTTGATACCGGCGTCAAGACGGGGTCACTTGGAACTGGGGCCGATACCCACTGCTCACTGGCGATGCTGCTGGCGTCGATCGGGCCCGGCGGCCGGCGTCGAAGGCTCGGGACACTGGAGCCGTTACTCACGGTGTCGAGCTGGATTCGGCGGCGTCGGCGGCGTCGACTGCAGATTCTCCCTTGTGTACTGGAAACAACACTTTCCAGCAATTCAGCAAAATGGTGAAGTCCTTTGGCCCTGTGACTTCAGCAGGAGACTGGCACTCTTCCAGCCCTTGGAGATTTCCTAGCAAGTGTTCAGAGAGTACACACCAAGTTCCTCTCTCCTTGTTCCTTGGCAAAAATAAAGAAGCAGCTTTCAGGTTCCTCCACAGCAATACAGCACTCTGGCAGAAAGGGGAGGCAAGTCCTTAGATCAGCAGGCTTCTTGTCCTTAGTACAGGTTTCCTTGTCAGAAGTGATCTGAGTTCTTGGTTCAGGGGTCCTTCTCTTATACCCTTTTTCTCCTTTGTTCCCTTTGTCCAAGCAGGGAAATTCCCCCCATCTCAGGTTCGCTGTGGGTGTTGCCAGGCAGAGGCACCTGGCCTATTCACTGAGCAGGGCAGAGTCCTCAGCCGCCCAGCAGGAGGCGGGGCCAGTATTGTCACTGGCAGGAGCAGGGCTATCAGTCGCCCAGCAGGAGGTGGAGCCAGAATTGTGTCAGGCAGGGCAGGCTACTCTTCCCTCAATCTACGTGTAAACGCCCCATTCACCCCACACTGACTCATTCAGACCTCTGGAGCCACCCAGCCCCTGACACACACACCAAACCAGCAGAGACCGGTGGATAGTTGGACAAGAAAATAGCCACCTTCTAAAAGGGCTATTTTCAAACATAGAATTTAAAAACCATCCATCCTAAAGGGTGTGTTATTAAATTCCGAGCTCAGGGATACTAAACTCGACCTGCTACCATGCTCCCTGAGTCAGATAGATTATAATGGAGTTAATAATCCGTCTGCCCATCCTGGCCTATGGGAGGCAGGTAGCCCTTCAATAGTGAAGAACGAAAAGGGCTGTAATTCACTATTAGGTCATGCCACACACATCAGGGCATGACCTACCTTTTACCAACAATGCACCCTGCCCTAGGGCCTACCATAGAGGTGTCTGAAATGTGGCAAAGTGAAGGTTTAGAGACTGGCAAGTAGGTTTCCTTGCCAAGTCGACATGGCAGTCGGGGACTGCACGCAGGCGCCGCGGTGGCAGGCCTGAGACATGTTTTACACGCTGCTTCCGTGGGTGGCACAACCAGTGCTGCAAGCCCACCAGCAGCAGTTAACTTACACGCCCTTGGCACACGCAGTGCACTAGACTAGGGTCTGAACAGTAAGTCAACCAAGCCAATCATGGTAACACCAATCAATGTAACAATTTAACATAGGGAGCACTTGCACTGTGGCACTGATCAGCAGTGGCACAGTGCCCAAAGCGATAAACCAGCAAAAACATCGTAAACAGAGGAGGCAAACAGAAAAAAATGGAGGAGAGACTCATGCCAATGATGCCAGGTCTAACACGTGTCCCCTCCAGCTGAAATGTGGGGAGAGCTACCCTTCACCCAGGGAGTCCTCATCACTAAGGCGGAAAAATCTGGACAGACCATCAGCATTGGCGTGATCTGTACCAGGGCGGTGTTCCACCGTAAAGTCCATCCCCTGTAGGGAAATGGACCACCTCAACAGCTTTGGGTTCTCACCCCTCATCTGCATTAACCATCTGAGGGGCCTGTGGTCTGTCTGAACCCGGAAGTGAGACCCAAACAAGTAGGGTCTTAGCTTCTTCAGCGCCCAGACCACAGCAAATGCCTCACGCTCTATCGCACTCCACCTTTGTTCCCTGGGAAGTAACCTCCGGCTGATGAAGGCTACAGGTAAGTCTCGGCCCTCCTCATTCATCTGTGCTAGAACAGCCCCCACACCATGCTCTGAAGCGTCCGTCTGGACAATGAATTCTTTTGAAAAGTCGGGTGCCTGGAGGACCGGTGCTGTACACATTGCAGTTTTCAGGGTGTCAAAGGCTTTCTGACAGGCGTCAGTCCAGATCACAAGTCTCGGCTGCTTCCGGGAAGTCAGCGAGGTCAAGGGGTGCACAATGTTGCCATACCCCTTGACAAACCTCCTGTAGTAACCCGTGAGACCCAAGAAGGCTCTCACCTGAGTCTGGGTTTTGGGCGGTTCCCAAGCCAGGATGGTATCTATCTTGGGTTGCAGGGGGGCCACCTTGCCGCTCCCTACTTGGTGCCCCAAGTACACCACTGAACCCTGCCCAATCTGGCACTTACTAGCCTTGATTGTGAGGCCTGCTCTGCGCAGGGCCAACAACACTTCCTGGAGGTGGCGCAAGTGTTCCTCCCAGCTGGCGCTGAACACTGCTATATCGTCCAGGTAGGCGGCGCTGAAATCTTCCAGCCCGGCCAATACCTGGTTAACCAACCTCTGGAATGTGGCAGGGGCATTCTTCATCCCAAAGGGCATCACCCGGAACTGGTAGTGCCCATCTGGTGTGGAGAATGCAGACCTCTCTTTTGCCCCATCAGTCAAGGCGATCTGCCAGTACCCAGACGTTAGATCAAACGTACTAAGGTACCGGGCAGCCCCCAACCGATCGATGAGCTCATCAGCTCTGGGGATGGGGTGCGCGTCGGTCTTGGTGACCGAATTGAGTCCTCGGTAATCCACACAGAACCGAAGTTCTGGTGAAGCACCAGGCGCTGCAGCCTTTGGGACCAAGACCACTGGGCTGGCCCAAGGACTGCTAGAGGACTCAACCACCCCTAAGGCAAACATCTTGGAGACCTCCTCCTTGATATATGCTCTGACCTTGTCAGTCACCCTGTAGGCCTTGTGCCGCACAGGAGTGCTGTCCCCAGTGTCCACATCATGGACACACCACTGGGTGACACCAGGGATTAAGGAGAACAGATCAGGGAATTGTACCAACAGATGGCGACAATCTTGCTGCTGCTCAGGGGTCAGTGTGTCAGAGAGGACAACACCATCCACTGACCCATCTTTTTCTTTTACGCACAGGAGGTCAGGAAGAGGCTCACTCTCCTCCTCCATCCCAGCATCTGTGGCAAGGAGCATGCCCACTTCGGATCTTTCTAAGTGGGGCTTTAACCGGTTGACATGCAGGACCCTTAAGGGGTTCCTGGGAGATTTCAAGTCCACCAAGTAGGTGACATCGCTCTTCTTCTCCACAACCTCAAATGGTCCAGTCCACCTGTCCTTGAGCGCACAAGGTTCCACAGGGGCCATGACCCAAACTTTCTGACCAGGTTGAAGCTCAACCAGAGTGGCATTCTGATCGTACCACCGCTTCATCTCTTCCTGGCTGGCCTCCAGATTTGCCTGAGCAAGATCTCTGAAGCGCCGAGTCTGGTTCCTAAAGGCCAGCATGTAACTATATACATCCTGGGGAGGTTTCCTGGGAGATTGCTCCCAGCCTTCTTTAACCAGACTCAAAGGTCCTCTTACCGGGTGACCATACAAAAGCTCAAATGGGCTGAACCCTAGAGACTTCTGTGGCACCTCACGGTAAGCAAACAGCAGGCATGGCAAGAGGACGTCCCATTTACGCCTCATTGGTTCTTCGAGACCCATGATCATGCCTTTCAGGGTCCGGTTGAATCTCTCAACCAGCCCATTACCTTGAGGGTAGTAAGGAGTGGTAAACTTGTAGGTTACCCCACACTCCTTCCACAGAGACTTCATATAATTCGAAATGAAGTTGGTGCCCCGGTCTGACACCACCTCTCTGGGGAACCCCATGCGGGAGAAAACACCCATCAGTGCCCGTCCCACCACGGGGGCCGTCACTGTGCGGAGAGGGATGGCTTCCGGGTACCGGGTGGCATGGTCCACCAAGACCAGGATAAACCTGTTGCCCATGGCTGTCTTGGGGTCCAGTGGCCCCACAATGTCAATTCCCACTCGCTCAAAGGGGGTACTGACGACGGGAAAAGGTTGGAGGGGAGCCTTCTGCTTCCGCCCACTTTTCCCACTTGCCTGGCAAGTTTGACAGGTCCTACAATGGATATCTGAATCCCTTCTCATCTGGGGCCAATAAAAATGGGTGACAAGCCTGTCATAGGTCTTGTCCTGCCCCAGATGTCCAGCTAACGGAACGTCATGAGCCAACCCCAGTAGGAAGGCTCTGAAGCGCTGGGGTACCACCAGCACACGGGCTGACCCAGGCTCAGCAGCCTTAGGCTCGCTATACAGGAGGTCGTTCTCCCAGTAGACCCAATGTGATCCTGACTGATCACCTGTCGTTTGGGCGGAGGCCTTCTGCCTCATACCCACAAGAGAAGGGCACTCTTTCTGTTCAGCACAAAATTCCTCCCTGGAGGGACCACCATCCTGCTGCCAATGGGTCAGCTCGGGCAGGTCTCCCAGTTCGGCCACTTGTTCTCCTGTTGGTTCCAGGGCATCCCCCTCAGGGTCTGCTCCCTCCTGGACCGCGGGAACGATGGGGGACGGTTTCCCGCGCCCCCTGCCTCTTCTCTTCACGGTTGGGACCTGGGCCATACTTTCAGGCTCCAGGGCCCCATCAACACCCTTACTAACTGATATGGACCGGGTGGTCGCACACACCCACTCAGGCAGACCCAACATTTCCAGATGCGCTTTTCTCTCCACCTTAGCCCAAGGGGAGTCCTCCAAATCATTGCCCAGGAGACAATCAACAGGCATGGCGGGCCTCACAGCAACCTGAAGAGTACCTGAGACCCCCCCCCACTCAAAAGGAACTTGAGCTACCTCACACTTACTCTGTGAGTTGTCAGCAGCTACAACGGGGTAGAATGCATGAGGGACCACCTGCTCTCTGGACACCAAGTGACACTTGACAGCTGTCACACTCGCTCCGGTGTCTCTGAGAGCTTCCACCCTATGGCCATTAATGGTCACCCACTGCCTATATTTCTTAGTGTTACTAGGCAGCGGGGTTGGAGGGACCATTTCCACGTCTCCTAAAGAGACCAGGGACATTTCTGCGGGACCCCACCCACCGGGGGCACCCATCTCCTCCCCTCCCAGGGCTACACTCGCTACCTGACGAGGGGGTGCACGCGGCGGTGCATTCGAATCCTTCATGGGACACTGGGGATCATAATAACGGTGTCCCACCTGCTTACAGGCATAGCAGGTCATGGGGCCCCTGTGAACAGGTTTACCTGTCGGGGCCTCTGGCTTCTTTCCAGGGGGAGGCTGGGAACCCTTCCCTTGGTTCCCTTGGGGACTACTTTGGGGCCCTTTCTGAAACTCCCTCTGTTTACCCCTGTCCCCCCCACTCTTCTGCTGGGGACCCTGCCCACCCTTGGCTGAGTCTCCCACTGGACCCTTGTGGACCCTGGTACTGACCCAGCGGTCCGCCTCCTCAGCAAGTTTTCTAGGGTTAGATAGCTTGCTATCAACAAGGTGCTGGCGTAGCTCTGGAAAACAGTTATTAGACAAGTGCTCCCAAGCAAACAAATCATAAAGAGCATCATAACTATCAACCTTGCTACCCTTTATCCAACCATCCATGGTTCTGCAGAAAAAAGACACATATTCAACCCACGTAGTACCAGGCAACTTCTTACATTCTCTAAAGGTTTGTCTGTACTTTTCTGGGGTTAAGCCATATCTCAGCATTAAAGCATCTTTCATATGAGTATAAGACATCCTATCCTCAGCAGGAAGGCTCAACAAGGTATCTCTCCCTTCATTTGTAAAGCGGCTCCACAACCCCGTTCCCCAATCTTTCTCAGGGACCCGGTGGGCCAACAATGCTAACTCATACGCTTTAAACCATTGGCTAATATCTTCATTCTTACTGTAATCTTTGATCACATCCTTGGGAAAATAAAACCTACTTTCTGCAGGCATAGATGGAGCGCTGCCACCAGAGGGATTCAACTCTAAACTCTTCGTTTTAAGCTCCATCTCCCTCACCATCTTCTCACGTTCAAACGCTAATTTCTCTCTCTCAAAGTCTAATCTTTTGCTCTCCATTTCAGCTTCTCTCTTGCTTCTTGCATTCTCTAATTCCAACTGCCCTCCTAATTTAAGTTTTGCCATTTCTAACTTGTGCCCCCTCTCCCTCTCTCTGTCTGCTAATTCTTCCGGGGAAAGGCTCCTAGAGGAAGAACTACTGCCGGGAGACGACACTGGCCCATCTGCGGGCTCTTCCTCCTCTTCTTCCTCTTCCGGTACCACCACCGGATCAGAGGGATTTCTGGCCTCTAACCAGGCCTTCAGCGCTTTGAGGAAGCCCTCTTTCTTTGAGATACCTGTGGTAGGAACTTTAAACTGCTTGCAAAATCCTTTTAGATCTTTTAGCGTGTAGGAATCCATCTTCTCCTTATCAAATTCCTCCACAACAATCTCCACAGGTGTAGTAGCTCCGGCATTCTCCATGGTCAAAACTGGCAGTGTTTAAAAAATAAGCTCCAGGAAAGCGGAGAACAAAAATAGAATATCCTACCAAACAGACTGTGGCTGCGTTATGGTCTGCTTTCACTATGTAGCGTACACTAATCACTGCACATGAGTCATAAATGCAAAGTTCAAATCCCACCGCTGCCACCAATGTTAGAACCGGCGGTCTCTAGTTGGCAGAGGTATACACTTCTGACAAATAGGGACCAACCAACTCTAGTCAGGGAAGGGGGATTACACACTCAGATAACCCCTGCTACCCCCTTGGTAGCTTGGCAGAGCAGACAGGCTTATCTCAGAGGCAGTGTGTTAAGCATTTATGACCACATACAGTAATACAGTGAATACACTACAGATGGACACGACACAGAAGTTATTATAAAAATAGTATTTTTATATAAGGCTTAGCACAAGACCAAATAACGACAAAAATATACCACAGTCTTAATAAATACTCTTTGGAAGGAAAAATAAGGTTTCTTCTTGGCAAATAGTTCTTTAGCAAAGTATTCTTCTGAGCACAGTTCTTTGGCAACAATGTAACCCCCACAGGAGTCACACGACGTCGAGTCTTCAAGGTTCCCAAGGTTCGGCGTCGACCGCGAGGAGCGCTACGTCGAGCCTGGAGTTGCAACAGACCCCACAAGTACAGTACCTTTGAGAAACGAAGAAAACGATGATCCACGGCGTCGAGATGTCGGCGTCGAGGTCGTGCCTCGGAATCGGGTCGATCTGCAGCGGCGTCGAGGGATGTCGGGCCGGAGCAGCGCTCACGGCGTCGAGAAGGGCGTCGAGTCGATGCGATCAGCAGCGGCGTCGAGACGGGGTCACTTGGAGCCGGGGCCGATACCCACTGCTCACTGGCGTTGATACCGGCGTCAAGACGGGGTCACTTGGAACTGGGGCCGATACCCACTGCTCACTGGCGATGCTGCTGGCGTCGATCGGGCCCGGCGGCCGGCGTCGAAGGCTCGGGACACTGGAGCCGTTACTCACGGTGTCGAGCTGGATTCGGCGGCGTCGGCGGCGTCGACTGCAGATTCTCCCTTTTGTACTGGAAACAACACTTTCCAGCAATTCAGCAAAATGGTGAAGTCCTTTGGCCCTGTGACTTCAGCAGGAGACTGGCACTCTTCCAGCCCTTGGAGATTTCCTAGCAAGTGTTCAGAGAGTACACACCAAGTTCCTCTCTCCTTGTTCCTTGGCAAAAATAAAGAAGCAGCTTTCAGGTTCCTCCACAGCAATACAGCACTCTGGCAGAAAGGGGAGGCAAGTCCTTAGATCAGCAGGCTTCTTGTCCTTAGTACAGGTTTCCTTGTCAGAAGTGATCTGAGTTCTTGGTTCAGGGGTCCTTCTCTTATACCCCTTTTCTCCTTTGTTCCCTTTGTCCAAGCAGGGAAATTCCCCCCATCTCAGGTTCGCTGTGGGTGTTGCCAGGCAGAGGCACCTGGCCTATTCACTGAGCAGGGCAGAGTCCTCAGCCGCCCAGCAGGAGGCGGGGCCAGTATTGTCACTGGCAGGAGCAGGGCTATCAGGAGGTGGAGCCAGAATTGTGTCAGGCAGGGCAGGCTACTCTTCCCTCAATCTACGTGTAAACGCCCCATTCACCCCACACTGACTCATTCAGACCTCTGGAGCCACCCAGCCCCTGACACACACACCAAACCAGCAGAGACCGGTGGATAGTTGGACAAGAAAATAGCCACCTTCTAAAAGGGCTATTTTCAAACATAGAATTTAAAAACCATCCATCCTAAAGGGTGTGTTATTAAATTCCGAGCTCAGGGATACTAAACTCGACCTGCTACCATGCTCCCTGAGTCAGATAGATTATAATGGAGTTAATAATCCGTCTGCCTATCCTGGCCTATGGGAGGCAGGTAGCCCTTCAATAGTGAAGAACGAAAAGGGCTGTAATTCACTATTAGGTCATGCCACACACATCAGGGCATGACCTACCTTTTACCAACAATGCACCCTGCCCTAGGGCCTACCATAGAGGTGTCTGAAATGTGGCAAAGTGAAGGTTTAGAGACTGGCAAGTAGGTTTCCTTGCCAAGTCGACATGGCAGTCGGGGACTGCACGCAGGCGCCGCGGTGGCAGGCCTGAGACATGTTTTACACGCTGCTTCCGTGGGTGGCACAACCAGTGCTGCAAGCCCACCAGCAGCAGTTAACTTACACGCCCTTGGCACACGCAGTGCACTAGACTAGGGTCTGAACAGTAAGTCAACCAAGCCAATCATGGTAACACCAATCAATGTAACAATTTAACATAGGGAGCACTTGCACTGTGGCACTGATCAGCAGTGGCACAGTGCCCAAAGCGATAAACCAGCAAAAACATCGTAAACAGAGGAGGCAAACAGAAAAAAATGGAGGAGAGACTCATGCCAATGATGCCAGGTCTAACAAGGACCATCATCCATTCTTTGAATGCTTGTTCGTCAATAGGATGTCTGCTCTTCCTTAGGAAGCACGTTTGTTCATCATTCATTCTTTGAATGCTTGTTCGTCAATAGGATGTCTGTTCTCCCTCAGGAAGCAGGTTTGTCTTTAGGAAGCAGTAGGACCATCTTCCATTCTTTGAATGCTTGATTGTCAATAGGATGTCTGTTCTTCCTTAGGAAGAAGGTTTGTCTGTAGGAAGCATTAGGACCAACATTCATCCTTTGAATGCTTGTTCGTCAATAGGAGTCTGTTCTTCCTTAGGAAGACGGTTTGTCTGTAGGAAGCAGTAGGACCATCATCCATTCTTTGAATGCTTGTTCGTCAATAGGATGTCGGTTCTTCCTTGGGAAGCAGGTTTGCCTTTAGGAAGCAGTAGGACCATCATCCATTCTTTGAATGCTTGTTCGTCAATAGGATGTCTGCTCTTCCTTAGGAAGCACGTTTGTTCATCATTCATTCTTTGAATGCTTGTTCGTCAATAGGATGTCTGTTCTCCCTCAGGAAGCAGGTTTGTCTTTAGGAAGCAGTAGGACCATCTTCCATTCTTTGAATGCTTGATTGTCAATAGGATGTCTGTTCTTCCTTAGGAAGAAGGTTTGTCTGTAGGAAGCATTAGGACCAACATTCATCCTTTGAATGCTTGTTCGTCAATAGGATGTCTGTTCTTCCTTAGGAAGACGGTTTGTCTGTAGGAAGCAGTAGGACCATCATCCATTCTTTGAATGCTTGTTCGTCAATAGGATGTCGGTTCTTCCTTGGGAAGCAGGTTTGCCTTTAGGAAGCAGTAGGACCATCATCCATTCTTTGAATGCTTGTTCGTCAATAGGATGTCTGCTCTTCCTTAGGAAGCACGTTTGTTCATCATTCATTCTTTGAATGCTTGTTCGTCAATAGGATGTCTGTTCTCCCTCAGGAAGCAGGTTTGTCTTTAGGAAGCAGTAGGACCATCTTTCATTCTTTGAATGCTTGATTGTCAATAGGATGTCTGTTCTTCCTTAGGAAGAAGGTTTGTCTGTAGGAAGCATTAGGACCATCATTCATCCTTTGAATGCTTGTTCGTCAATAGGATGTCTGTTCTTCCTTAGGAAGACGGTTTGTCTGTAGGAAGCAGTAGGACCATCATCCATTCTTTGAATGCTTGTTCGTCAATAAGATGTCTGCTCTTCCTTAGGAAGCACGTTTGTTCATCATTCATTCTTTGAATGCTTGTTCGTCAATAGGATGTCGGTTCTTCCTTAGGAAGAAGGTTTGTCTGTAGGAAGCAGTAGGACCATCATCCATTCTTTGAATGCTTGTTCGTCAATAAGATGTCTGCTCTTCCTTAGGAAGCACGTTTGTTCATCATTCATTCTTTGAATGCTTGTTCATCAGTAGGATGTCTGTTCTCCCTCAGGAAGCAGGTTTGTCTTTAGGAAGCAGTAGGACCATCATTCATTCTTTGAATGCTTGTTCGTCAGTAGGATGTCTGTTCTTCCTTAGGAAGAAGGTTTGTCTGTAGGACGCAGTAGGACCATCATTCATTCTTTGAATGGTTGTTCGTCAATAGGATGTCTGCTCTTCCTTAGGAAGCAGGTTTGTCTTTAGGAAGCAATAGGACCATCATTCATTCTTTGAATGCTCGTTCGTCAATAGGATGTCTGATCTATCTTAGGGAGCAGGTTTGTCTGTAGGAAGCAGTAGGACCATCATTCATTCTTTGAGTGCTTGTTCGTCAATAGGATGTCTGATCTATCTTAGGGAGCAGGTTTGTCTGTAGGAAGCAGTAGGTTCATCATTAATTCTTTGAATGCTTGTTTGTCAATAGGATGTCGGTTCTTCCTTAGGAAGCAGGTTTGTCTGTAGAAAGCAGTAGGACCATCATTGAATCTTTCAATGCTTGTTCGTTAATAGGGTGTTTTTTTTTCTTTAGGAAACAAACTCACCACTCCTAAGCCTGTTGATCACTAATAATCAATTTCATGTTTATCCTTATCAATGCAACTCACTATTGAGTTGGAAAGTACCTGCTAGAGGTTTGTGAATACCAATACCCTGGTATATGCATGGGCGGGCACTGCTGTTTGCCGGTGTCGTACACTGGACAACTCCTTGCTCACATCAACAGATTTACTCATACTTTAGCTTCTGCCAGATTTTGATGTGCAAGTGAATCCCGCCAGTTGCATTTCTATGAATGCTGTGATTTGCTCACACTGGTTGGAATTTACAAAGAATAATAAACGTACATTGTAATGACCTCTTTTTCTGAAATACCACGCATAGGCATGGTAGAAATGGCTCCTCCTTGACAAGTTCCAGGGGCGAATCAAAACATTTGAATTGATTTACCTATACATTCAAAAATATTGCTAGGGCTGACTCCTTTCATCTTTTCAATTACTAAAACACGATTATCATTGATTAGGTGTTAAAATCTATTTTTAAACTGCGGTATCAACAACCTTTCTGTTTGGTTACACATCCAATAAATCATGTTAATAAAATCATAAAGCCTATTGCTCAAGCACTCAGAGACAATTCATTTTTTGTATTCTATATGAACAGCACGGATATTATTATTGGCCGTGTTCTTGACATTAAAACCAACTTAGTAAAGCTGTGTTTTGTACAGCAATATGGCACAAGCTGGAAAAAGCTATAGGCCTTTTAAATGGTGCAAATAGGGCTTGCAGCAACGGCAACACTGGGAGGGGTTCAGCGCACTTACTTTACATGAGAAGAACTACGGTACAATAGATTCTTATTGTAAAAACGCTAGACTGTTTCTTCTCTGTATCTCTCTGAGAACAAAACAAGCAAGCATGAGTGACTGGGTGAAAAGTAGTATATTGTTTCCACAAGTCTGAGGTTATTGTGTTCTGAGGTTGCAAAAACGAATCTCTCTGATAACAGGAGATTTTAGTAGCACTACAAGCTAGCTAATGCAAAAACAGGCTAACATATTCGGTGGGGGTGTACAGAGTTAGTCTGCCACCAGACCCACAGTTTATGTTATCCGCAAATGCGTAGGTCCTGCATGAAGGGTACTATTGGAACTACACTACACTACAGCTGTTAAAACCTATGTTTACCCCGCTCCCTTGTCATTTAATTTGCTTACTATCTATACAAGGAAGGTGTTACATCGTTATTCCGCCAGGATACTCTCATGGATGGCAGTGTAGATATAATTTAATAAAACATTGCTAAGTTGAGCTCAGGCCTGTTCATGAGAAATATCTTCCAATTAAGTGAATCTGACAAAAGTATTTTAGATGAAAACGTTCTGTGCAGACCCTACACGTCTTAAACATGTAACATGTTATAATGCTTAAATTCATTCCCAAATGCTGAGTAGACATCATCTTTGTAATTATTCGATATGTTTTTCAATTTAAAAAAAAGCTTAAAAGAAGCTGGACGAGAAAAATTATTGACATCTTATTGACAGAGACAATGGGAGTTGCTGGCACAGAGCTGAAGCTACATGAACCCATTAAAGTCAACTGCAGCATGCGTCAGTGGCGTGAATGAAAGGTGGCCTTTCAATTCAAGGAAATTGTTTTTTTTGTTTATATCCAGAAGAATGTCATTCTGTCAACTTATTGGTCTGTAGGAGCTATATGAAAAGTGCCGGCAAAGGGCGTGCGAATTCTGTGTGGGCTGAAAACTTAGCACGTGGAACGCGTAATATAATCATTATCGCTCATAACTGAACAAAATTATTTTTTGCAAAGATAAATACTGCCATCAAGCCCTGTTCAAGCCCAACCTACTGCGATGAAACCGCTCGGCTGCCATATTTAGTCGCTGCGAGTGCCCTCCAATGGGGAAAGTGTGCGGTAAAAGATTGGTATATTATTTATAAGGCTCGTCAGGTAGCAGCCTGAAGGCTGGAACAGCTGGAGTTACATTAGGCCTCCGGAATAATTTTCAAGTCTATTATTATGCATTCAAATGGCAAATCTGTCATGCGCCTCAGCTAAATCCCACTCATGGAAATGTGGAGCTTAGCCAACGGGCCGCCGCGGCTACCGTGCTGCGCACCAGGTTATTTTAGTCAGGTGTCGACTTTTTTTTCTAATTGTGTGATATGATGTGAGATGGAAAAACGCTACTTGGATTATATTTCTGACTTTATTTTCCCTGCTGTGGAGTGTCCTTTCTGACGCTGTAAAGTCTAATTGCTTACCATCTTTTAGAGTGACCAAAATAATGTAATCGAAAAACATAGTGACAATTCTTGTCAAAAATAAAACTCTTGTAACAGAAAAGCAAACTCAGATGAGGGTTATTTTTCTAGTTTGAAGGGCATAGGTATTATTTTTCTTTTTCATTTTTTTGAAATAAAGTGTGAAGTTTTCCCCTGATGCAGCTGTTAGTGGGCAAATTATAGAGTTCTTATTGGAACTGTTGAGAGGGAATGAGCGTCCTTACTCAAAGCTAGCGAAGTAATAGTAGGATTGCTTAACAGTAACACATTGAACTTAAGTACAAATCACGTCTGTATTAAGTGTATTTCAAAGGTAGGGCTGGCCAAGTAATTTTATTTTATTTCTGCGCCAAGACCTAGCCACAACACTTTGAAATAGTGTTTCTGAACTCTTATTTTTTTAAAACAAGCATTTGCAATGCGATAGGTCTCGCATTTACGTGAGTTTGAGCTATTGGCACTGTAAATGACAATACCTTTTATTAATGTTTTAGTTTTAAAACATAAATAAAAGACATTGTCATTTACAATGCCAATAGTCTAAACTCTTGCAAATGCGAGACCTAATGCTTGAAGGCATCACTGAGTTGGCCCCTTCTGGCTCTCATGGCCCCTGAAGAGCTCCTCCCCATTTGCTGTGAGTTAAATAAAAAAGCCGGTGGTCACAACTGCGTACAGTAGACCTTTCTGCCCACCTGCAGTTAAAGAAACTAATTAAAGAAAATAGTGCTTACAGACTAAAGAAGGCCTACCATGTGACAACCAAAGTAAAAGGGCCAGGCCTCATAGAAGGTTGCAAATGAAGATAGGACGGTACTAAGGAGGGACTAGGAAGCTTAATAACAAATCGAAAACCAGCATTTAAGAAGGACAAATATTTGTATTTCTTTAATTTTCAAGTTCACCGTGACATAGTGCCATGTGGGGAGATAAAATAATACATTTTTGTTTTTGAAATATTTGTTTTGAGTCAAATTAGAACATGTGGAGCTGGGAGCTGTGGGAATTATACCCTATAATTAATTCTATGCCACTCACATGTTCGCAATGGAACTTGCAAGGTTTGGACAAATATGATACTGTTTTGTGTCACTATTAAAGTGCTGGATTAATGAGCTACACTGTCACTGCAATGCTCACATGAAGTAGACATAAAGTTGCATTAATTTGGATTTAACTGTAATGAGAGAGCATGTTTGTGTAAAGAGGCAAATTTAATAGGATGAATACTGTGCACGATTTTGATGCGTGTTTCAGTCTATTCACAGACCTTGTACACCCGTGAACAAGGTCTGTGAATAGACTGAAACGCGTAGGGATATGAACTTGTCAGGATATGCCACTGCCTGAATAAACATCGAATTGATAAAATCATTTAGCAGTGAGTGCGTGTGGAAAGTTTTCTGTGAAGGAGACATTGGGAATAATGTTCTAACGGCTGGCTCCGCCGTCTCCACTAATCGTACCGTCAAGAGCGCTGTATGCTGAAAAGAGAGCTACCGTTGTGTAAAATATATATATATATATATCTTTAAGGTATGTAAATGTGGAGCTAAGAATAATAAAATTCTTATCTTCCACGATGTACCTACCTGTGAGATATTTTGTCCCTTGGTATATTGGTAATGATATTGTGACCCATCAATAGTTTGGATTTGATATTCTCTACAGCAATCCTAGATGCGCTTGCAGTATGTATGTACGTCAGGGTTAGACTATTTGGCAAGATGATGTGATAACAAGCTGAAGCCCACATTTCCACTAACAATCCTAGCTTGAGGTATTGAGATAGCGCCACCTTCTCTGTGGGTGGGGCTAATTGAACATAATCTGCAGATTTAAAAATGTAAAAATCTAGCTCAAATGGATCTAAAGGTATTAAAATGCAGCAACATGTGTTGCCATGAAGTGAAACAACCTTCACAAACGGTGGGTGGCCACCTTCCTGTTGCTTATTGCTGTATTTGAGTGTCAAAATGGTACTAATTAGGTGAAACCTTTGTCCAGTTAATGTTTAACATGTCAGAAAAGACAAAATAATAAGGTCATACTATCAAAAAAGTGCCACCATATGCCACTTAATTTGCATTCTCTTTCTGCGTAATTAGTGACGCCTCACACATAATTGGTCCTCCTTGCTGCATAATTACAGTGGTCCTGTAAGTAAGCCAGTCGTTACTAGAAGGGGATTGGATCGGCCAGGACCAGCCATGGTGCCAGAGAGCCCTCAAAGGAGGTAACCTTGGCAGAATTGCTAGACTTTCATTTGAACAGGAATGGAGGAAAAAAAAAACCTTTACCAAGAAAAAAAATAAAACTTTTATCTTAATTTCCTGACTCACACCTCTTTATTCCACTCTGTTACAAGTACTTCCAAACACACATCAAATTACTCATCCAATAACTCCTTCCAACCGGACCAGAGCCTCCTATTCTCGTCCTAGATCCTATCTGTTAAATGCAGGTATTTCAATCAGCCTGACATTGGAGTCGGAGGCAGCTTGTATTCTGTTTGAACTCTGAATGTCCATTAAATGGACCATAAAAAATAAAAAGGCTTTATGTTATCTCAAAGAGCTGTTATTCATTGCTTCGGCTTGAGCAGGTGTAGAACACTGATGCATGGATATAAAGTCCGCGATCCCCGGTTATCGTGCTGAGAAGCACGTGACACACGGATGAGCGCGGTCAGGTGCTACCTTATAGAGAGCAGCCAGAGACATCACTCTAGCAGTGCAAAGTTTAGATTAATAACTGTATCTAGAGCATTATACCACACTTCTACTGTTTCTAAGCAGCTTTAGGAAGAAGTTGTCACTATTATTCTGTTCAATGTTCGCCAATTCACCAACCTCAGAAAGATGGATGGCTGAGTCAGTTTTGCCGGTATTCATACAAGTCACTTGTAGAGCAATGCACATCTCAGAAGCAAGCGTTCAACCCACTGAGCCATCCTGCCAGCGAAATGCCTGTTTGAAATAGGACCATTTTGATTTCGGCCCAGTCTGGATTCTCAGCGTTTGACATGTTGCTATTGAAGTAAGCGCAGCGGTTATTACTTCCGGTGCGTGTCTTACATCACTGCATTTCACTGTCTTCTTCAGTACAGATGTGTTTAGCTTGCAGCGCCTTTCCTCCCCATTGATTCCTCTGGAGCCGCTGACCTTACAGTGAAATCTATACGGCAGCCAAAGGCCTGAACAAGCACAGAACCCCGTCACCTTGCAAAGATTACCAATGCTACAGGAATAATGTCACAGGGACATGTTTTTCCATTGGCTTACAGTGGGGCACATGCTGAGCAATCCATCACTTCCGTATTCTGTTATTGACCTTATCCCAGTGCAGTCAATAACGAAACCTGTTACAGTAATGTTAACGCACTTACCAGGAAAACCGGAAAAAGAAAAACAATCGAGCCAGAACGGAGATGCACTTAAACATTTAAAAATTAAAACCACTACACTGGCTTTTCTGTTTTAAAGAGAAAATTGTATACAAGTTTAAATTAAATATGTTACGAGTTAAAGCTGACTGATTTGTGTTTGTATTTTAACCTTGAATTTCGGCAACGGAATCTTTTCCATTCCCATGTTGATGCTGTTTCATTAATACATAGTTTAGTATATGGGCCTCTTTTTTCACTTCTTCCTATGCCTGCTGAATGTTGACATTGAACCAACTTAAAGAGAAAAGTCCATCTGAAAGTTTCATCCTAAAAGTTAAGACTACACCCTGGGTGTGCATTTCCACCAGGGTCGGATGTAACGCAGGCACTCGGGCATTGGCTGAGGGGCCGGTATCCGAGCTCCAGCTGTGGGCTGCTTTTTTTGGGCAGTCTGGGGACAGGGCCGGACTGGCCGTAGCGGGTACCGGACATTCCCCTGGTGGGTCGCCAGGGTTGGGCGCCAGTTTTGGGCCCCTTGAGGCCGATTTTGTTGCAGGGCCGTATTTGCAGCATAGCAGCAATATCGGCCGCTGTAATGAAATTGGCCGAAACCCGCCGCGGCAAACAGCTTGGCTGCTCCCCCAACCCCCGGGGGGGCCGGCCGAGCACTTTACCAGGGCCGGTTTTGGTTCCTAGTCTGGCCCTGTCTGGGGGGGGGGCGATTTGGGCAGTTTCTGCGTTGTTCGATGCTGCCAGCGGCCCAGTAGGTGCCCGAGTGGCCTCTCTGGAGACAGATGGGTGTCCATTCCCTTTTATAACCGGGCAAAGGTGTTACTCCCTTTCTCTCGCTGGGCCGGCCCATTAATGTATGCATATTGAGTGGGGCAGGGGGCCTGAACAAAAGGGGCTCACTTGTTTTCAGGTGGGTTTCCCCAGTGTAAACAAATCTGTGCATTTTTTTACCCCCGACCCCCACCACCCTTTTAATAAAATTTCGCTCAAGCAGTGTTTTTCAGAAAGGCAATATGCAAATGTGGGACACTTTTTTTTTGTGTGCCCGGGCTGATTTTTAATTCCAAATCAACCCTGATTTGCACCCAAAACATGGTAAATGGTGGCATTCAGAGAGCCGAGCAAAATGGGGTATAAACTATATTGGCACATGGTTTTACACTTAGGACACATCATGGGTAATGCACGCAATGCAGTGTGCTATTGGCAATTCCCCAGGGTGTTTTTTTCACTCATTTCTTGCATGCAAATAGTTATCAAGGCAAAACAGCCTAATTAGTTTTGGAACCATCCTGCAGTATTGTATCAAGAGGAGTGGAGCAGATACATTAGATCTGCATTTTTGAAATTCCCGAATAATATTCCTGGAATCTCACTGTTCCTTTGATTTTAGTATTAAATTTCAAATGCTCGGTGCCTTCATTAAATGTCCCTGTTTTATTTAACAATGACTCTGGTAAATGTGTATTGGTATATGTATATGAATGTAGTATTTCTATAGTGCAAATGTAGCCAAAAGACAGCGGAGCACTGTACAGGGCCAAAGACAAGCATAAGGAAGACAAGTAATATAAGGGGAAGCTGGGGTGGTGAATGCATTGACATAGAGTGTGTGTTAAAGAGGTGAGTCTTCAACTCTTTCCAAAATTGGAACAGAGTTTAGGTGGTCCTGATGGATATGGGAATGCTGTTCCAGATCCTGGGTGCAAATATTGAAAAGGCCTGCTGTTTTGTTTTTCTTTTTTTAACCTTCTTAGTCTGCGGTCCGATGGTGCCCTGGCTTCGGGTGTGCCAAGAAGCACCAGAGCTTGTGAGCTGGCCTGCAAGATAAGCAGGAGTGCTGGTGATTATGACTGTAAATTCAGTGTTGTTTTAAGGATTTTGGGGCCCTAGCAAGACATATTTTGGGGCCACATGTTTGGACAATGTTGACGTTTATTACACATTTTCTGCTAATTCAAGGCTCACATGATGCCAGATAATATCTCTATGTACTATGGGCATACAAAAACAGCTGGAATGTGTCTTGCCTGGTGTCTCAAAAGTCTTTGAATGCCCCTGGGTAGAGAGAGAAAGAGTTGAGAGGTATAGATTGGCAGTTAGAATGAGAGTGGTTGTAGTAAAGAAATAGAGATGACAGAAAGATCACGTTCACAGGGGCCCACTAAGAAGGTGAAGGCCCTGAGCAATTGCCCACTTTGTCCATGAATGTAAACGTATATGTGTAAATGATGCAGCTGGTTTTGAAGATTGTGCAGGCCAGCAAGGTGACCCAATGGGGTTCCAACAGGACAAAGTTCTTCAGGCCCTGAATGATACATGCTGTAGCATGCAGGAGACTCGTAAGGGGCACCAGTATGAACTCTAGGAGGCCATGGAGTAGTGCAGTAGCACCATCCAGATGCAAGAGGACAAGGGCTTGAAGAGCAGTTCTGAAGTTGCATTCTGGAAGAAACATTTTAACTTTCTTGGAAAATCGAGGTACCAAGCCATTTTTGTTTTTTTGCAACTTATTTGAGAGTGAGGTTGGGGTCTAGGGTGAATTCAAGTGACCTGCCCCTCGGTGAAAGGTGGAGTTTGAAGCCATCATGGTTCATGTCATTGAGGCAGGCTTGTCCTGTATCTTTGTTTTTCTTGGTAAATAACAGTAATTCTGTCTTGGTTGGGTTGAGCTTCAGATATGTGCTGGGATGCGTGTCACGAGGAGCTCTGGCCTTGAACTTTGACAGCGGGGAATGGCAGCCATGTGGCACGTGCCACATGAAGAGTGCTCTGCATTGGTATAAACATTGAGCTCCCCAGTGGTGGTCCAGACCTCCCAAAACATTTTAGGCAACAGGGAATGTGAGGTGAAGGAAGAGCAAACATTGCATGTGCTTTTGACCATGCAATGAGTTTTGTACAGCACACTAGGGGGGACAGTGTACCCTCGCTTATGTTAAATTGCACGAGGTACCCCAAAAAGGGAATACCATGCTGTTGCACCTGGATCAATGTTCAATATAGATAGTGTGACGTTTATCGGATAGCGAAATGAGAAAGAGTTATTGGCCTATAGAAGTTAGTTTTAGATGAAACAATGAACACATACATATCATGCTATGTTTAATGCTGCCTGAAGAAGGAATAATTTAATACTGCATTTTTATGCAATACAAAAACAAATTTGTGTGTCAAAGTCGGTCTTCTATAATAAGGTGCAAAAGATCAAATCGTTTGGATCATGAGCTATTTTGAAATTTCCACTGGTAAAGTAACATCTGGAGGGAAAAAAATCCTATGGCCTGAGATGGATGTTTCTCCCTCAATTCGTTAATGTATTCTAAACTATAACTAAAATACAATGAAGAACATGTTTAACAGCAGTTTATAAAAGCCACCGGGAAGCAGATGTACTCAAGTTCGAACCACTTGCTGCAGGAAAGGCAAAGTCACTTTGAAGGTCAAAGGAGCAGATTCTAAAATAGATGAGACTCCCTGGCAAATTCTGAACCTACAAGGCATTTTCCATAGGATGGAAAGCACGTAAATCTACAGCTTTGGAAAGGAACAGCAACTAACTGTCTTTGCCTCCTAAAAGGAGGGAAGCTGCTGTCTAGCCTGTGCGAATATTCCAGTTCTTCAATGAGGCACGAACTGTCTTCAGAGGCATTCGTGGACATATTTCAGTCTGTGTTTTTTACGTTCTCTTGAGGCACTCAATATGCTTCTGCGTTGAAAAAATAAGTCTAAAGCTAGTTTTCTTACTGTGACAGGGGTGATCCATCTGAGCAAGTTATTGCCTTTGGGAACAATCTGTATGGGCCAACGAACAGAGAAATGTGGAATTAATCTTTGCAGAGCGAAGGGAGTACTTCTCCACTCGCATTTGGGTTTGTCTGTTGAGTCATTAACCTCTCTACGTACAGCAATAAACATGGCGGCCGTGTTCCCATGTCTGAATGCACATCTTTTAGCTCCAAGACAAGCATATGTTTCCAGGATAACTTCTGAAGTGCACAAGGTTTTTATTACATTGTCTGGTGGAGAAGCAACCATCCGAGCTTCTTCCCTTTGCTGTGTTTCTGGGAGGAGATTGAATTTTTCTGCCCTGTGGCATGAGTGGGGCATTTTTAAATGTTACATGCAGCGAGTCAATAAAATGAGACCTCATCAGAGAGGGTTACACAGACCATGTGAATAGAAAATAAAATATGTTCGTTGTCAGCCCTTCGCAGAGGAGTGCACTTGAGCGCCTTGCTGCTGGAAATCGGATTTGTTTAAGGACTCAGTGCCAGATAAAACCCTGTGGATGCCCCCACTCAGTCGAAATTTCGCCCCCCCCTCCCTCGCAAATCGTCTCACAATATGTTTTTAATTTTACCAACCAACAATTTTAATAAACTAATTTTATTACGCAAAACGAAACATTAACAATTATTAATGTTATTAAACCATTTTTTTAATTTGAATAAACCAACACAACTTAATATATATTCACTTTCCTCAATTTATTTGTGGTGAAATCTTTCAGGAAATCTTGGAAGTCTACCTTTTGCAAGATATCAGTTGCCAAGTTTTCGTTTCTTTGAGTCGATTAATTTTGATCTATCTTGTGGAAACAATTTAAGAAAGCTTGATTGTAGTTTTCTTTCAAGATCAAACCAATATTATTTGTGTCTGTTGTCACAGGGCTCCTAAAGGGAGTGGGGCCCATGGGCTAGTGCCTACTTTGCCCATTTGGTAATCCCGAACTACGTGTGGTAAGCTGCGATGAAGCATCCCTGTTGGTGTGTAAAACCCCATTCTGATTTCAAACCTCCGTAAACGTTTATAGAAAATAGTGCAACTTTGTCTAGTTGCTGTACTTTTGCTGCTCAACATTTTGGTGAAAACCATACCAATTGTAACAATTTCAGCCTGATATTTGGAAGATTAATTAAGTAAATTTACTCTTCAAGTACTTAAAACACCACCACACTAATCAACCCAAATATGTGCATAGACTGTGTCTTCAGTTAGCACTCCCTACAGGGCACATCTATCAATGGTGCAGCAGGTGGAGAGGGGAAACATTGTTTACAACGCATGCGAAACATCGCATGCTATTACAACGCAAGTCGTTACAGCGACGCGCTGTTACATCGCATGCCATTACAAATCAAGTCGTTACAATGACTTTCTGTAGGGGGCAGAAGGTGTTGGATTTGTTGGATTTCCAATCCCACACCTTCCCTACTGTTGCACACACTGGAGTTGGAATAGTAAATTATACTATTCCAAACTCCAGCGCCCCCCTACAGCAAGTTGTTGTAACGACTTGCGTTGTAATGGCATGCGATGTAACAACGTGTTGTTTTAACGACTTGCGTTGTAATGGCATTCGAGAAAAGCGCATAAGTTGTAAAGAGTGCTCTTCGTGGAGATGCTTAAGAGGCCCACAGAAACCTGATTATTGGTGCATTTGATTACCATAGAGAAGTGAGAGGGTGGGGCAATTGTTCCTACATTCACTAAGGCACACAGCACCGTTGCTACACTGATGACTCCCTGGGACATCACATATCACATAAAGAGAGCACCGGGATCACTGTGTTAGCACAGTATGTAGCAGCATTTGTTAACGCATCTAAAATAAACAGCAGATAGAGGTGGGCGAGCCACTGAAAGCTCGAGCCAGGTGCCTGGCTCTGGCTTAGCTTCCAGGTATTTTTGGACCCTCAAACCCAAAATGAGCTGAGCTTTCAGGTGGATTCTTCCTGCCACCCACTCTGTAAACAGATGCACAATGCATCCAGTGGCTGAATTACATAATCCGAAACCATAAAACATGGATAAATCCTGGCTTCTCAGCTTGACCAATTTGTGTCACCCTAGACAAAAATGGTATTTTACTTAGCCTCTGTTTTCTTCGTTTTCACACATAAGAGCACCTTCAAATGTGTGAGCTCAGAATGTGCTCTGTGCAAAAACCTCTTGTGTTTACTTTAATTGTTCATAATATTGCTCCTTGCATAATAAGAATCTTGGTCACATATTGGGTGCACTTGACAGCTAACACCTCTTAGTTCATTAATGGCATTCTCTTGAGGAACGGGAGGGGGTTGGGAGGGGCACCAGGGGTATACATGGTTTCCAAGTTCATATTTATAATTTCTAAGAAAAGCCTCCCAGTTCAGTGATTACATCTGATGTAATAAGGTGAATGCTTTTGCATGCTGAAGGGGCGTAATCATATTTTATATGATGCTTTTTCCATAATTTCCATACCAGCTCTTTTAAGCACAAGTAAAAATTGCGGAAAGCACTGCAAAATGTAATCTTGCCGAGAAATATATTGCAGTAATTATCCAGCATGTAATTATGAAGCAAATATGTGAGCGGTAGGAAGCAAACTGAAAGGGCCATTTTTGTCATGTCTGGGTTCCTTTAATTTAATAAAAAGATCTATTTGAAAACAACTTTGTATGGTGACTGAAGACTGGGACACTTTGCAAACTACAAAAAATGTGAAAATTGGAAACGTTACTAATAGGCGGAACAACTGGCACCAGTAAATGAATGGATACATGCACCGGGAGATCATCCCACCTACTGATTAGAGAGGAAAACCATGGCCAGACGTACCTGTGTGTACTATCTCTACGGAGGCAGAGGCTACGGAAGACTTCTCCCGGCCACCCAAGCTACGATAGAGGCGTGGGGGAGACCAACAAAGGCAATGGGGGGGTATTGGAAACTCACTAAACAGACACCCCTTTGCACTGCCCTTGGCTAAAAGAAATAAGGAAGTTAAGAGGTTTTGGAGGTTGGGATGACATAGGTATCTCCACCATAGGCGATATTATGGACAAGGGTAAGCTTCAAAGTTTCCATACCCTTCAGCAGGAATTTGCACCACAGACTTCCCAGTTCCTCAAATATGCTCAAATCAGGCACGCATGGCAAGCAAAGAACATAGATGATTCCCCACTGACGGAATATGCACCATTAGAGGGGAGACTGCGCCAGGAACATATTTCCACCAAGGCAGTGTCACTTACATACCGGACCCTCAATAATAATGCCCCGGACAGACTAGGAAAGTTACGATCTACCTGGAAGGGGAACTTGGGCACACTCGAAACCATACACTGGGAAGCAGCCTTAATGCACCCTAGGGGGGTGGCAATTAAATCGCGCCTTCATCTCATTCAATACAAAATACTCCTTAGAGCCTATTATGACCGAGCCAAACTCCATAAAATAGGACGAGCAAGTGACCCTACCTGCCAGAGATGTGGACATGAGGAGGGCGACTTTTACCATAACATCTGGGACTGCACTACAATACATGCCTAGGGAACTGAGTAAGGTACTGGAGATCGATATACCCTTGGACTCTAAATTTATACTGTTGAGAATCCCGGGCGATGTGGACCTGAGTCGGACGCAAATACTCTTTACTGCACTAGCACTGGTGGTGGCGAAGAGGGAACTAGCGAGAACCTGGGGAGCCGTCACCTCACCACTACTCCGAGAGTGGAGAGCTGGGATGTACATGTATATGGCAGCTGAAAGGGTCACCTATAAGGCATGGGGGTGCCTGAAGAAATTTCACAGGGTATGGGGTAAATGGAGGAAATACTATGGTTTTGATGTCGCAGTGGGTGATGACTAGCTGGATCCCAGAAGGATGTTCCTCTCGGGCTCCATGATCAGCAAACGGCCCTTAGTAACTAAGGGAAAGGGAAACCCCACGAAACCACAATATAAATGTGTGGGCTCTATAAAGATGATTTCTCAAATGGCCCGACATGGCTATAAAGGTATACTATCTGATGTATTGTTTGCTAATGTACGACACTGCATGACTGTACCTGATTTTGTTATGGTTAATTTTTTTGTGTTTTTAAAAAATATAATAAAATTATTATTTTTTTAAAGAAAATTGGAAACACTACAAAACTTTCTAAGCATAAAAGTATTTGTAGACCCATGAAAAATGACTAGACTCTAGAACAATTTAGTTATAGGAATACATACATTGTTTAATTAATTGAGGATAAACATTGATACTCCCCTGCCTCATTTTATGAAAAAAGTTGCTACGGGCCATGTTTGCTTCAAACAGTCATAAAATAAAAGGGTGCAAAAGACATTTACAAGTGTTATTTTCAAAGCACATTTTGTTTGGAGATTGATTGTTCCAGTTCTACTGATTTTTCTGGCCTCAAAAGGAGCCATTTGCTATTTAGCACCCAGTACATTGGTAGCCTGCTGGCAGCAGTCCAGATTTAGACAGCAAGGAATTGGCGGACAAAGTAATTTGTTCAGGGTAACACCTTGGGTGAAGAGAGAAAGCCAGGATTCACATTTAGGCCTACTGGTCCTATACTTCACAGATCAGGGTTATGACCAGGGTCTGGGAGGAGTATTACAGTTCGAGTTAAACAAACATTTCTCATTGCTTTCCCCTTCCCTGGAGTTGTAGTTATTTTTATTACTATAGCATGACTCTGATGCCAGTCACCTATGGAGGGCTCAAGCAGGGAGTTTAGTGTTGCCCAGTGGATTCGTTTTTCTGTGGTTACTTTAGTTTGCTCATAAATCTTTAGAAAGTTTCCTCTAAATACCTCACTCTTAATGTTTATGGGGCATTTATTTCTAATGATTTACCCTCTCTGCCAGTGATTAATAAACATTGTGCAAAACACAGTATATATAACACAACAATTGTCAGTCACTGAATTAAGGGGCATATTATCAAGCACAGCGTTAAAATTTTCGCCGCTTTAGCGGCAGAAAACTGCCGCTAAAGCGGCGCTAATGGGCTTGATAATATGCCCTTGAGAATTCCCATAGAAGCCCATGTTCTGGTGTCAACATGGGCTTCTATTTGAATTCTCTGCAGCATATTATCAAGTCCATTATGGCCGCTTTAGCAGCAGTTTTCTGCCGCTAAAGCGGCGATAATTTTAAGGCCGTGCTTGATAATATGCCCCCAAGCATCTAAATTGCAGAATGTGAGAGAATTAGGCTTTTCAGACCCTCTACTCTGAGATGTAATTCAAAGTGGTACCTAATGAATTTAGGAATGGTGTGTCTCTTTTTAGGCAATGTGGGTGCAGCTCGTGGGTTATATCCATATCTAAGCATACGCAGTCACAGCTGCTACCAATATGCAGTGGCGGGGCAGCAGGGCAGCTGCGGCGGTGACAGCAGGGGAGGAGGGGAGGGTTGAACAAAAAAAATTAAATTAAAAAAAAAGTCCCTCCGTTCTGCTTCTCCCGGCAGTCCATGGGACAGATTCCCCATCCAATCCAGATGCTGCTCTCATAATATGGGAGCAGCACTGGAATTTGCCTGAGCGGGCTGGTTTCACGCTCCGCTCAGGCACAGGGAGTCAGTGCCATTTCTCCACCCTGCTGTACAATACAGCCGGGTGGAGAAACCTACAAGAGCATGGCTGTTGGCCCGGTCTGAGATGGCCGGCGAAACAGACATGAGCACTTAGAAGTGCTTATAGCACTTCATTCCTCCTCCCTGTCATGGCTGGCCCCGCCCCTCCCTAAACAGGCTAGCTCAAACAGCAGCTAAAAAACAAACTGTAAAAAGATATTGTAGCATACGTAGAAAATACAAGAGGTGCAGCGGGGAAATGACCTAAAATGGGTTAAAATGAGTTAAGAATTTTGGGGAGTATGTGTTGATTGTGACTTGGTTTAGTGCTTCAGTCAATGTCATTGTCACGTGGTGGGCCTAAATAAAAAAACAAAAACTGTTCTCACTACACATTGGTGGCACATACAGTGCTGCTGAAAGGTCATTAAAAAGAAAAATCTGATAAAAGAATGGGCAAATCTGAGCGTTCTGATAAAATCAATGCACAGAAGCACTATACGTCGTTAAAATAGGCTTCCAGTGTTTTCCCTACATGCATTGCACCTCATGGACAACAGTGAGGACACCAAGAGCCATACTTTCAGCAGTGTCTTGGAGCTCATCTAGGTGTGTGCACCTGCTTTTTGTACTCCCGGGACACTATGGTATTACAGAAGGGTGGTGCAGGCACTGGTGTAGCTCTGTAATACAGATTACACTGTTGGACATGTAGTGCTGGTGGACTCTCAAGGGGTATGCCCTCATTTGCATGCAAATAATAAAGCACTTTCCTTCTGCACCTGTGTCATATTGTGGAGAAGGTTGCAGAGGAAAAGAGGGCACCAGAGGCCACAGAAATGGTACACATTCAGCGCGTCCCTTTAAAGCACCTCTTGGAAAGGGGAATAATGGGGCACAAGGACCAGTCAAACACCCCTCTTCAAGTAAAAGCAGTTTCTCACTTTCTCTTACAGGCACCATATGTGGCAGAATGTTCGTGGCCCATACATAGGAAATTCTATTTTTTAGCTCGCGGTTTGGAGAATTCCTTAGTCGCTCTCTCGCTGCCATTAAACTATTAGGAACCTATGTTTAGAATGCTACCTGGCTTAGTTGCAATGTATGTTTCTCATCTCACCAGTGAGATTTGACAGCGCTCTTCAATCTGACACATATTTGAAGTTTGCCCAGCAGAAGGGTTATCCCTCATTTCCCCACAATGATCCAACCACTATTGCAGGACAGGTTGCATATTTTATGGAGCAACAAATTAAATATGGTTCTCATTAAATCTCCCGCACAAAATGGAAGATCAGAGGTGAGGCTGCCCTGTGTGCCATTTAAATCCGTAACCCCTCGATTATAAAGCACGTGCTCGCAGGAGAGGAAGAAGACACCATTACCAGGGTAAGTACGGGGCACTGTCTGCTCTGAATCATCCGCTCGCCTGAACTCCCTGCCACCTGCACTGGTTCCTTCCCACCGCCCCACATTGCTGTGTAAGTTAATATTTCAGTTTCTGGCTAGGATAATCTTCTTAAGAGCGGAGCCATTTGATACTCTGCTGCAACGGATGGCTGGCTCCACGGACAAAGAACAGAAATTAATTGCATGATATAAAAAAATGGGATGTACACTGACAGCCAATGGCACAGACTGGAATGGAATGCATAAAACTGAAAAGCTATTCACATTCTGTGTTTGCAGATGTTACTGTTCCATTTTTGGGCATAAATTGCAGTGCTTTACCGCCACGAGTTGTTGGGGTGAATGTTGTGTATATGGCGCGAGGATCACTGAAAACAGATGCTATTTCTGCGTACGTATACCAAACGGAACAGGGATATGGGTCCAAAGCAGCGCATGATTGGCAAAAGAGTAGATGCCAAGGCCAAAAGTTTCATTTGGAGGCACACAGCAGACACTATCGAAGGTAGGATTACTGATTACCGAGGCTGAGCACGCTTGATCTCACCTCATACCGCTTTATTCTAGCAGCAGACACTATCTGCCTCTCTATCTCACTCTTACCGATTTTTTTCATCCTTGTTTTCTCCCTTTGTCTATGTTTTTCCATATTTCTCTTCCTACACCTTCCCCCTGTTGTTTTATTCTCTCTCTTCCTCTGGATCAAAATTTGCTGAGGAAAAAAAAGTCCCCAAAGACGAATGGCAGTGTGCCCCACCTGCAACCACCGGCTCAAAATAAGCACTGGCCCATAGATTGCCACGGAAATGCCAGACTGAAAAGAGATAATGAAAAGTCTCATAGGACACAGGAAACACTAACCTGGTTAGAAATCAGCTACCGTAGGAGGGCAACTCCTTGCTGTCCAAAGCGACAGCGCCGCCAGGCCCTTGTTATAGTCAAATTTAAACCTTCACTGCTCATGTCAGACAATCATTATCACACACCCTCAAGTGAAACAGACACAGTGCATGAAGCGTTCAAACAACAAGAGAAGGGCCTTCGCTGCAGACACCGATCCATTGCTAAGGTCCATCATGGCCATGGGTGGTGCCGAAACAGAGCTACTGTTCTCACCTGGTTGTTCCTGCAGAGCCTTTGCCATTGTTCCTGCTGAATAAAGTGCATTGGTGCTGGAAAAACGTAGCTATTATTACTGATGAATAAGCATAATTGTTATATATATGGTTCACCATAAACTATGGGTACTGCAGAACCCTGAAGTATTGTTACTGCTGAGCTCACCTAATTGTTGCTGCAGAGCTTGGACTTTGTTACTGCGAAATCATATCCATTGTTGCTGTAGAAATCAATGATTAATTGAAAGTGTTGAACATGAGCCCTTGGTATGGCCGAACCTGAGCCTTTGTTCCTGCAGAATCGTACCCCTTGTTACTGCCCAAGAAGGACCATTGGTATTCCAGAACCCGAGCTATTGTTACTGCAGAGAGAAACCTATTGTTACTGCAGAGCCAGGCCACCTTTGTTGAATAACTATAACTTTGACTATTTTTACTGCCTTGTCCGAGGCATTTGTATTGAGAAACCGGCACCATTGTTGCAGCAGAGAGCAACTGATCATCAGTGCAGGACCTCTGTGGTTGAAACTGCAGAATCAGACCCCTAGTTATTGCTCACACCCATCCACACTTACTGCCTATCCTGCACCGTGTATTGCAGAAGATGAGCAATTATTGCTGCAGAAACATGCCCATTGCTACTGGAAAGCATTAGCCATTGTTACTGCAAGCCATTGCCCAATGTTACTGCCTACTTAGATCTATCCTTGCTAAAAAAAATAGTATGTGTAGTTCCTTTAATAAAGAAACCAGTCCATCATTAATGGCCCAAGCGAACCACTTGTATGGCAGAACCTGAGCAATTGTTACCCAGACACCAAGGCAAAGTACTGCCCAGCATGAAGCATTTGTATTGCAGAACCTGAGCAATTGTTACCCAGACACCAAGGCATAGGTACTGCCCAGCATGAAGCATTTGTATTGCAGAACCTGAGCAATTAATACCCAGACACCAAGGCAAAGTACTGCCCGGCATGAAGCATGTGTATTGCAGAACCTGAGCAATTGTTACCCAGACACCAGGGCATAGGTACTGCCCAGCATGAAGCAGGTGTATTGCAGAACCTGAACAATTGTTACCCAGACACCAAGGCATAGGTACTGCCCATCATGAAGCATGTGTATTGCAGAACCTGAGCAATTATTACCCAGACACCAAGGCATAGGTACTGCACAGCATGAAGCATTTGTATTGCAGAACCTAAGCAAATATTACCCAGACACCAAGGCATAGGTACTGCACAGCATGAAGCATTTGTATTGCAGAACCTAAGCAATTATTACCCAGACACCAAGGCATAGGTACTGCCCAGCACGAAGCATGTGTATTGCAGAACCTGAGCAATTATTACCCAGACACCAAGGCATAGGTACTGCACAGCATGAAGCATTTGTATTGCAGAACCTAAGCAAATATTACCCAGACACCAAGGCATAGGTAGTGCACAGCATGAAGCATTTGTATTGCGGAACCTGAGCAATTATTACCCAGACACCAAGGCATAGGTACTGCCCAGCACGAAGCATGTGTATTGCAGAACCTGAGCAATTGTTACCCAGACACCAAGGCATAGGTACTTCTCAGCATGAAGCAGGTGTATTGCAGAACCTGAGCAATTATTACCCAGACACCAAGGCATAGGTACTGCACAGCATGAAGCATTTGTATTGCAGAACCTGAGCAATTATTACCCAGACACCAAGGCATAGGTACTGCCCAGCATGAAGCATTTGTATTGGAGAACCTGAGCAATTATTACCCAGACACCAAGGCATAGGTACTGCCCAGCACGAAGTATTTGTATTGCAGAACCTGAGCAATTATTACCCAGACACCAAGGCATAGGTACTGCCCAGCACGAAGTATTTGTATTGCAGAACCTGAGCAATTATTACCCAGACACCAAGGCATAGGTACTGCCCAGCATGAAGCATTTGTATTGGAGAACCTGAGAAAATTGTTACTCAGACACCAAGGCATAGCTACTGCCCGGCATGAAGCATTTGTATTGCAGAACCTGAGTTAGCGCTACTTCTGAAACCAACCATTGTTCTTGCAATCTCATAAACGTTGCTAATGCAGAATAAGACCCTTAGTTTCTGCAGAAAAAGATTCATTGTCACTGTCACTAAAGTACAATTTAAACAAACATGAACACTTTTTATGCAGAACAGAGCATTTGTTACTGCAGAATCAGAACCCCTGGTATCGTGAAGTCAACCCTCTGCTTCAGCATAATTGAAACCATCTCCGCTGATTCTGAGCTCTGGTACCTGCAGAACCCGAGCTATGTTACTGGAGAACCTCAGCAGCTACAGCAGAACGTGAACCATGGACACAGTCAGTGGCGGCTCCTCCACAATGGCTGAGAAGCGTTGCCCCCCCCCACCATCCTCTAATCTTGTCAAATAAAACAGATTTATTATTGTTTTATTTTTCAGGTACTAAGAGCCGACAAGTCTTGGGGACGGGGCCGTCGTGGGCTGTACAGTCACGAGAGAGTACTGCACATGTCGGTTTGGCCGGCCTTCTCAGGACGGCCAAACAGACATGGGCACTGAGCTTTCTCCAACCCCGCTGCGTTGACATCAAGCACAGGATCCCAGTATCACTGCGCTCAGGCCAATCCTGATGCTGCTTACAGTCATGAGACCAGCGTCAGGATTGGCCACAGCGAGGACACAGACAGAGCAGAAGAGCGTCGGGCGGCAGATGAGTTCTTTTTTCTTTTTTAATATTTTATTCGTTGCCATTCCCCCCACCTCCCTCTCATCCGTTGTCAAACCCCCCCGCCCCGCCACTACACCTGCAGAACAGTCGCTACTCGGCACAGCAGAACTTGAACCATTCGTACTGCAGAGCTGAACAATTGTTACTACAGAACAAGAGCCCCTGACACTGATGAACCTGAGCCAAAGATTCCAGAGAAATAGAACTATTTAGCTGCGGAACTTGTGTGATTGCTATTGCAGATTGGAACCGTGTCCTTGGCAGTCAGGGTCCTGAGCCATTACTGCAGCAGAAACCAGGAAAATGTGAGCCATTGTTACAGCCTATATACTTTATCTCTGAAAACAGGCTTCTGAACAACGAAGAGAATGGAGAAAAGATCTGGGTTTTTTTAAAGAAAAAAGGTATTGCTCCTGTACGCAGTGGACCCACATTAGATGACTCGCGGTTCACTCTCTCTTGATTGTAACACTGTATATTAGGAGGGTGAGTCACGACCTCCATCCCTCTTCCATCTCTCTTTTGATTTTTACATCCAATGAAGAGAATAAACAGTTTGCATTTTCTCTGTGTCCTCTTTCTGCACACCCAAGCCAAGTTGTCACCTCCTTCAAATAATGCCATTATTTAAAGTCCAAGAGCATAAATGCGTTTGTGTTGCACTTAGTGTAATGTATTTTGTTCTGGAAGTGGAAAGACAGCCTGCTGGTCCCCAGCAAATACATTGGCCTCTGTATAAATTATGCTACACAGCAGTGCTAAGCAATTTGCCTTTATCAAGAGAGATGTGGGCAGTTTGGCAAACTGTGTATAATTTGGAAAAACTGCCCTGACCGAGCTGAGGATCTGCTAAAAGTTGTTTCTCGCAGCAGCGGTTTCTAATGCATCTCATTTGCAGCATGTTGCATCTCTGGCGTTAAATCATTCATGAGACCGGGCCTTTGTGCCGCCGCTGCACAAAGAGGTGGCGGAAACAGGGCAACTCTTGTTTGGTGGTGTGAGGGTCTGGGGCCTGCTGATACCGACAACTGCAGCTTGTTATTCATAGCAGCTGCAAGATATTAACCACCCGGAGGCGAGAAGAAGAGAGGTAAGGCAGGTGTTTTCAACTATCCCACTATTCCGGTTTGTAGCTGCATTTATTTAATATATACTGCCTCCTTCTTGCAGCCACTACATGAGAGAGTCATTCATGTAAAGTGTTGCTGTGCAGTGTAGTCAGGAGTGTAATTCAGGGGTGGACAGGGGACTCAGCGGCAAACATTTTGCACCCATTGGTCACCACTGGCCTGCAATAGCAAGTTTTAGCAATTACATCACCGGATTCAAGTGCAACATAAAGAGAAAATTGTATATTATAGCCTTATAGCCCGCCGTAGCGGGTTATACCGCCTATTAAAGGCCCACTGCATTGTTAAAGGCCCGAGCCGAAGGCGAGGGACGTTAACAAAGCAGTGGGACTTTAATAGCGGGTATAGCCCTTCTACGAAGGGCTATAAGACTATTCGAACATTCTGCCACTAGAGGGCAGAATGTTCTAACAAATTAAACAAAGCCTTCAGGGAGCGCGAGGGGATTCAAATCCCCTTAGGCTCCCTGAAGCCTTTGTTCACAGCCAGAGCTGTGAACAAAGAAACATTGGAATGTTGGAGCCCTGGGCTTATACCAGCCATTATAAGCCCGGAGCACTCCATTGTTTTCAATGGAGCTTCCAACATTCCAATGTTCTAATTCTACAATATAAAATTGGAGAAAATGATAAATAGTAGGTCTGGAATCATGCTTTATTTATGAATTAGGTACAATACCATGACATCTGCAAAAACCATTTAAAGATGGCCGTCATGTGCAATGATGAAGGAAATGACATTGAAAGCCCTCTACTGCTATAGAGATACAAAAATGTGATCCCAAAGCACATTTCAGGAGGGCAGAAAGTGAGCACCGATTCCCCATGGCAGATATGGGTGTGTTTGCTTTCAAGAAACCTGATCTGAGGCAACAGTGGTTTTGATGACCATGCAAATACTCACACTAAAATAGTTATCAGTGAATGGGATTCAAAGTATGAGGAGCTCCATGATGTGTGTGAAGTGTGTGAATGTAAAAAATATTTGCCTGTGCCGTGGATCACACGCTCAGAGACTGTAGGATTGAATGGTGTTGTACTGTAACAATTTACTAACACCAATTTCACATCTCAGAGGATGCAAAAAGAGTCATTTTCTACTCAAAATACGGCTTTGGTCAAAGAATTGACTAGCTTAACGCTTAGTATTGAAGTACATCACAGTTTCGTGGTCAGCACTCATTGAGTATATGTGGGAGTAAGGGACTTATCAAATGCCTTAGTCAGATGCCCTTCCTCTAAAACATCTCTATTTATTGCCTCATATACTGGCATTTTTAACCCTAAATAGACTGTAAATGAGAATCGGTAATAGGCTGTGTCGGCACAAAGTTGTGAAGAATACTATGCCAAATAGTCAGAGCCAGTGATTCCATAAGTGTAGGTAAGATGGTAACCTTCGGTCGCCACCTAGTGGCAGCATGAAATTAATGCAAAAGGCTTGGAAATGTTCAATTTGTAAGTATATTAAGAGAACTCCAAAAGGCAAATTTCAAATTAAGTTTTTGCCTGCAACGCCGAAAACCCTTGTATCATACGTTATGCACTGAAACACAGAGATATAGTAAATTCACAATTTAAAAAAAATATATGAGTTAATATTTAATGTCTAAAAAGCAAAAGGCAAAGTGTTATTAGTTTTCCCAACAGAACTCTTTAAATGAGGAAATAAGGAAGGAAGTAGATAATAAAATTCGTGGAGGTCGAAGTTAAATCCTTATAGTTTTGATTTTGTATCTGAAGCACCCCCCCCCCCCCCCCTTAACATTTTTTAGGTCTCGCCTGACCCAGCGCATGCGCTGGTCTGGCGAGACTTATTGAGAGGGCTCCAAAAAGTGCTACCAGGCCAGCCTAGAGCTACAGTGCATGTGCGCGGGTGCGCGCGCCGCGCTTTACCGTGATTACTTTCACTTTCGCGGCCGCTTGGCATAGCCAATAGGTCTCGATTTTGGGACCTTATAAGTATTTAGTTATGCAACTGTTGCATTGCTAAACACTTATAAGGTCCCAAAGGCGAGACCTATTGGCTTTGCCAATGCTTGTTTATTATTGTTTCAGCTAAAAGCCATAGAATATAAAACAACCAAACATTAGTTGCATGATATAGAATGCAACTATACATACACACAGAGGTGAAATAAATATCAAAAGATGGAAGGATAGAAGTTCCAGAAAGTTCTACATTAAAGGCAGGCAGCTGCTGCTAGCATAGTGAGCCACCATGCTAAAGAATTGTAAACTGCACCAGTAAGAAAGACAAGTCCCACAGCTGTCCGATGGTATGGTATCACTGCACGTTTGCAAAACTTGATGCTGTATAGGCTTAAACAGCAGAACGTGTCCTCTTTCCGCGTGCCTGATAAAAGTTTGTAAACAATGATATAGGGACTGATTCAACCCATGCCTCCGAGAGGTAAACTGCTAAGGTCAAAGAAGGCCCTTGCTCCAGTGCCATGTTGCAATAAGAGCACACACTACAGAAGGACTCAAAGACTACATTTTAAATACAGTGATAGGCGGGTTTCATGTGTATCAATGTCAAGGATGTTGACAGACTTTAACAGACTTTATTTTAAGAAAGTCTGAGAAAGAACTCATTGATTACTAATAACTGGGTGTATTGTCCACAACACTAGACACTTTAGGGAAGACAAAAGACCGGGTGTTGGGCCATGTTGTAGGAAAATATGTATTATATGGATTCCGAAATTGAACATAGTGACTGGTGCGGCCAAAGGCACGTAGATTGGGTATCACTTAGTGGTGGGTCCATCAGGACCAGCTTTAGAAGTGGCGGTGTCTGGTGTGTCAATCTTTGTTGGCGCCCGCCCCCAGTAACCATCGCCATGGATTCCCTCACTACCACTCTCCAAGGGTGTCCCTCATCTCTCCAAAGCTGCTCTCTCACATACATTTAATTTCTTTAATGGGTATAAGATCACGTTATACCACGTACATTATACAGAGACAATGAATCAGACAAGTGTTTAAATTAACGTATAGAAAAAGTAACATAAGACAAGGAGGACTACAAGGTTTGGGAGGCGTGTCATCCATATTGGTAGGCAGTGTATTTTAAGAGAGGTTGGTCTGGAGAAGCACATACTAAGAATTTTAAAAGTAACACAGCGGATGGGGTTGGCTTCACTAATAAAAATACATTTCATCCTTTTTTAGCAATGAAAGTGGGGGAGGGCACAACATTCCATGCCTTTGCCTTGCAGGTTGCATGCAGCTCTTTGATGCCAGTTCATAGCTCATTGAGTTATATTAGAAGGATTGTAAATTATAAACTTTAAGTAACAAAAGGACCTCTGTGGCAAAAGCAGTAACCCACTGAGCTATCAACATAAAATTCAATTCTGTGAACGGTATGCTACACATACTTTGCAGTAGGAACATTAACCCTCTGTACTACTTTATGATGAGTTTAAACTGCCACTAGAAAAAACTCAGATCTCTCCAGCAGATGAATTAATTACTAGAGTTCTTTGGACATTTTTATTGTAGCCTTAAAATTACTGGGCAAACCAGGAACTCTCCGGCAAGTGTTTTTAATCATGTACAATGTTTCAAAATGCAGTGCCCCTCGAGCTTTGCGCCCAGTGCGGTGGCACTCGTCGCACCACCGTATAGCCAACCATTACGTCCAACCTGCACAGAGCATGTCTTCTTAGAGACTCAATCTTTACTTTTCGTTAAAATAGTCCAAGACTTTGACCTCTTTGCTGGAATCCTAAACAATTGCGAGACAAATATATCTTAAAATATGCCCAGCTAGGTGGATGAAATGATTGGAATACTATAGTTAAGTACATGGTTCGATATCATTTGAATGTCCTTCAGAAAATGTCTAATTGTTTAAACCAGTCATAACCGTAAGATACCCAGTTGAGCTTTACATGGGACGCAATGTTACGCACTGACACAAATTCCATTAAGATCATGTCGGGCTTTCAATAAATGGCAGAAGAATGACAATTTTCAGACGAAAATAGAATTTCAAATGAATGTTTTTTTCAAACATGTTTTCTAATTTGTTGATGGTACCAGCGACCACACGGAAAGTTACCACAACTGAGGCCTTTTTTCAATAAGCCAAGGACATAGTTTTTTGCTTCTACTGGATACTTTAATCAAGGTAAAGTAGGTTTCATTTTCTTTTAACCTTCGTGAGATGGAGCCTACCAGGCAGTACAAGCTGTCTACTTGAAATCGACCTATTTGTAGGCTTGCCAAGAACGTATTACTCGCCGTTGTTTGGCTTTACTCACTCTCATTTGCTTTGCTCTTCTTCAATGACTTTCCTTGTACCGGTTTGTCTATCTTGTGTCTGTCCATCCCATGGACCATAGCTTTTTAACCATCTCTCTGATTGGTCAGCCTCTGTCATTCCATTGCTAACTTTTAGGGACCTTTTTATTTTATTTTTGACTAAGCACTCTATGAAAGGGGATGTGTTTCCCAGCTCTCTCCTTGTCTCCACAGTGTGCTCCCCCAAATGTCTACCCACCCAGAGTGTGTGTTGTTTCTTTCTGATCTAGTTCTTCCCCACACAATGCTCTATTTGAGCTTTTGTGTGCAGGTGTGGGTCCAACTGCACTCATTTATGGAGACCGGCACTTATTTTTTCTCATCTAGCTTTGAACTTGACTAAAATAGTTAAAATCAAGTAGGACAGAAGGACGAAGGGGAAGACGGAAAAATTAACATATGGAGAAAGCAGGAACCTGTAAGAGTTAGATAAAGGGGCAGCGTGTGCCTGGTGGTGAATTAAAGAGGCATGAGATGGAATCACGACTACGCAGACTTGGTATTTGCCTTTCTGGCATACAATAGCAAAAGCTGCGTTTTTCTGAACAAAATTCTGGGCCCCAATGCTTATTCTTTCACAAATTAAACATTGCCCCCATGCTGTGTTCTCACCTTTGTATGCTTCTCACTTGCTTCCTGCGTTGCTGTCACTTTGGTGTGGTTCTCGCTCGCTTGTGTGCTTCTCTTGCCTTACCTCCCCACCCTCCCTGTTCTCTCCCTGCCCATTTGCTCTCTGTTCTTCTATTCATGTGTGTTTATCCCCTAACCACTGTTGCTTTCTCCATTGAGAGGTGCTTTTCCCTCATCACCTGCACCTGCTCCTCTTTTATAATCTAACCCCTGAGGTCATTTTTTAAATTTTATTTTGCTTTTGACCTAAATAAAATATTAGTATTTTATTAACCAAGCTAAGAGTTGTTGGCCATTTTGGATCAGTAATTAAAAAATGAAAACAAATTCTAGTGGCGGCTGACATCTACGGGGGTGGCAGGTGGAAAAATAATAATAAAAAACTTACCTGAAGATGAACACTACGTCTTCTGCATCTGAAGTCTTCTTTCTCCGACTGCAGCCCAGCTACCAGGAAACTCCCTTGACCAATCCTGGCACTGCTCTCATGCAGCATGAGGGCAGTGCCCTGATTGGAGGGAGCGACCTCACTCAGTGCTTCACAGCACTCTGGAGGCCGGCACTTGCTTTAACCCAGCTGTTTTAAGACAGCTGGGTTAGAGCTGTTTAAAGTGCACATGTGTGGCTGGCCATCACAAGAGAGCCGGCCAAAAAGACAAACGCACTTTAAGCAGTGCATTCATAGCCCTCCATGCTGATGTCACTCAGCAGGTCCCGCTCCGTTCTGATGCTCTGTTCAGGATGGTGGATGAAAAATAAAATGGTAATATATTAACATTTAATTTTTAATCTCTGGAGGTAATCTAAGTGGGTCGGTGCTCCTCCGCTCCAAAAGGGAAGCTGCCTCTGACATATGGTGCCCACATCATTCCATGGATACGTACGAGCGTTCCTAAGCATGTGTGCTCATTCTTCATTATGCATGCATGCACCACCAGTGCAGTGAAGCAACCGCCACCAACAGTCAAGTCATCACCCCCTTTTTTTTTAGGATGCTGCACACTGTCGAAAAAAGCCTAACACTATAGCGCATCAGCAAAAGGCATTGCATTAGCCAATAGGTCCCAAAGGCGAAAACTATTGGCTTTGACAATGCTTATTGCTCATGTAATCTTCTTTCTAATTTTCAGCCATTAGTCTCATTGTTATTTAAATACAATAGTTGCCTTGCATTTTGGGGGATTGTTAGACACCCCACCGATGTAAAAACAGAACTCCCACCAGCCACCCAGAGCAGATTCCTATTAGCATGAGGTTCTGCCTGCAGAAATGCCGCCAAAAGGGCCAGCCAAGAATGTTACAACACCGGAACTGTGAAATATGTGCAAATTCCCCAAAGGGCTTATGGTTTTGGTCCGCACTCACGGTTCACTCAGAGAACAAATACTGGCAGAATGACTGTTCCGAATACGTAGGACGTGGCAGTCCATCATTGTGCACGGTTTGTGGCATGCCAGCAGCATAATCACGCACCTCACTGTGCAAGCATCTTGGCCCTGCGCATGACAGCTTCATTATTTGGCAGTCTGATTTACAGCATTGCTCCTATGCGGGCATTTATGGTGTCATCTGGCCCGCAGGTTAAACATATGAATTTAGTATAAAAGGGCATGTGGGCCACCGTCTCCCCCATATTGCTACTTTCCCGCCATTTACCAAAATTTGCGATCGTAAAATTCCACGAATGATTGAATGTGGAATATGCTATTGTACTTACATTTCGTGTGCAGAATATTTGCGAATTAAGGCCTACGTTAGGGAAATTATTAGAGCCGCACAAACAGCACCGTGACATGTATTAGGCAACCACAGAGCGTTTAATAAATTTGGTCAATTCATTTATTTAAAAAGCAATACATACGATGCAATTTCAAAGACCCCATGTTAATGTTAATGTTAATGTTAATGAGACTTGTTGAGTGCACGAATACCCGGGGGTGTCTTGGCGCTATTGACTGCCATAATTCCTCCTAGTTACTCAGTTCTGGAAAAGCCAGGTTTTTAACTTTCTCCTAAAAATTGTGAGGGAAGACACTCCTCTCAGCTCGGCTGGTAGCGTTTTCCACAGCTTTGCGGTACCATAAGAGAGACTCCGGCCGCCCCAACCCGAGGTGCGTATTCTAGGTACCTTCATCAGTCTTGTGCCTGAGGACCGCAACTGTCTGGCCGGATGGTACCAAACAAATAGCTTTTTGAGCGACAGAGGTCCTGTATCATTCATACCATAACCATGTTCCCACAAAGCACACACACCCTGACACTCGCAATCCTCTTATCAGAGGCCGATAATATGAAGGGCCAGCTGCAAGTTAAAGAGGATTTTGCAAATAGGTAGTCATTTTTTACCGTGTGTCATGTCAGAAGTAGATAAGTACACTTTTTGTGATAGAATGAATAGATACTTTTGAAGCAGCAGCAATGCACCACACCGGCCGTAGAGCCTCATCACGTGATTTCTGTGCGTGATACGCTAGAACCGCATCAGGACTTTGTCAACAATATGTGCCCCCAAATGAATACGACACGCAGCAGGTTCAGGAGACTCCTACCAAAGTTCTTGAAGGCCTCAGATTACATGCACATCCCAGGAATACATTTTCGATGCTTCTACTAGACATGGAAATCTCCACTTGATCTCATCTTTCAAGAAGCTTCAGTGGTAAACAGCTGTCCGTCTGTCAGGGAGGGCTAGAATTGATTGCGAGGTGAGTCACGCATCATGTGGTGACATATGAACTCCCACACAAATGGAGGACAGTTTCACAAAATATAGAAAAAATGTCAGATTTCAATTTGCACGTGCCAAAAATGTTGTACTCTATTGCAATATGCTGTTTTAGTGCCCAAATGAAGCGTCACAAAATGTGTGTTCCTGGCATTGCTTAGTTTGTAAAAGAATAAGTGCCGGCCCTGAGAATTTTGCTCACAAACTTGTGGCAAGCACTATTGAACGTTGGGGTTCCGAATACAGAGACTGCATAGCCTGGATTTCATCTCATACCTCTTTAATTCACTACTGGACACTCCCTGCCTTTTTCTGTCTTTCTCTTCCTCCTCCTTCTTGCCTTTTTGTGTGTTAAAATCTGATGGTGAAAAATAAGTGCTGTTCCCCAAAAATGAGTGCTGGTGGGCCCCACAAGCAACCACTGACTCAAATTAAGCACTGGTTCCTGGGCATGGCAACAATATATCTTATTGCACCCAGGATTGGCCGGGTTTGCTGGAGGAGCGGGGGGAGCGGTGGGAGGGAGAGGGGAAGGGGCACTAGGGGTCACGGGGGGATACAAAATAAAAAACTTACCTGCAGCCGTCCCTTTCGCTCTTCTACTCCTCTTCATCTCTTCAGGAAGGCGCAGGCTCCCAGAATGCCCTGCGGCCAATCCTGAAGCTGCTCTCGCACATGAGAGCAGCTTCAGGATTGGCCAGCTGCGTTGCTGAGTTGGAGAGTGCATTCACTGCGCATGATGGGAGTGCACTACCACTCCCCTCAGTGCCTGTCACCACCAGGCCCCACCCACAAGACTCAACAGGAAAGGAAAATTAAAACAAGTGTCATTTTATTTTTCCTTTCCTGTCGTTTTTTTTGGGGGGGGGGCGCTGCTCTGCCATAGCGGAGGAGCCACCGCACACTGCATCCCTTGTTCATAAAAGGATGCAGCAAATCCATATCCTTAAGCTAGACCAATTTGATTCAGGAGAATGCCAAACAGGAGGAAGCCATGTCCTCTCGTAGTCACTGCAGGTGTTTAGTACTCAAGTATTCATGCAAACGGTAGGCAATAGAGCACATAGTTATATTTTTCCTAAACATATAATTCATTTAATTTAAATGTACGGATGTGCATGTCATCGCTAATCCCATGGGTCATAGAGGCAAATGGGCACATAGGATACAATTGCATATCGTAGCCGCGGATATGCATAGGTCTTGCCTGAATATGTGAGCACAACACCTACTTTCACAACAAGGCCCTCCCACAAGGCCCCCAGCCTGCAGGCCAGTTGTGAATCAGGAGCTGTGAGCTGTGCGCGGATACATTTGTAAGTGGCATTTTGCCATTCACAAATGTACGGCTGGCTGTACTTTCATGAATAGGCCCCATTGACAGGATGTTGTGCCTACCTTCCACAGCCATACCTTCTGGCCACTAGCCAATTCTCTATTAATCACAGTGCTGTGCTTACACTAGAGCATATGACTGGATCTTACAATGCGTTTGCTGCCAAGACCACACAGGGATCTTCTGTGCCGTCGTATGTGGTGTGTCAGATCAAAGATGAACGCAGCAGACAGCAACATCCCCAGGACATGTATGCTGGAGACAATGGTCTAATGAGTCAAGAAGCTTCAGTGAGCAGCAGCTGCTTGCGAGTTCACTCGGAGGCAACATTCAGCATCAAAGCCACATTATTTTCAAAAAGATGCCATTTTCTGAGATGCATTATGCAGCACATGCACAAAAACACACACACACAATCCACTTGCCACACCAGACTTTTCATAACGTTTGCTGATTATTTGCACGATTGTACAATTGCTAGATCATGCGTTTCCAAAATGAGTTTGTCTTCTTGCTGCTGCGCGTGTTGTCAAATTTCACATATGGCTGCACAAATAGTGAATTCAAGCATGGCAGTAATTTACCTATTGTCACATTGTATGTTTTTTCAACGTAGTCCCAATTTGTTAAACGTAGTTAAGTTCTGCTCAGTTGTCAGTACAGGAGGAAAAAAACATATCTGTTTCAGTGTGTAGCCAGCAGCCCTGCCCTCGAGGGACCGAATTACATTGTTTGCACAAATACAAGGAGAAATGAACATCGAGGTTTTATGATCACATAAATGTTACTTTTATATATTTTTACACCTGTCAATTGGACCAATCTAATGATGCACAATGAATTTTGCATAGTTCCTTTGGTGTAAATGTTGTTAGGTCTCGCCTGACCCAGCGCATGCGCTGGTCTGGCGAGACTTTGTGAGAGGGCTCCAAAAAGTGCTACCGGCCAGCCTAGAGTCTACAGTGCATGTGCGCGGGCGCGAGCGCCGCGCTTTACCGTGATTACTTTCACTTTCGCGGCTGCACGGCCGCTTTGATGTTTGATCGCAATCGCGATCACTTTCACGGCTGCATGGCCGCTTGGCATAGCCAATAGGACTCGCTTTTGGGACCTTATAAGTATTTAGTTATGCAACTGTTGCATGGCTAAACACTTAAAAGGTCCCAAAGGCGAGACCTATTGGCTATGCCAATGCTTGTTTTATTACTTGTCAGATGGTGACAATGTGGTCTGTGAGAATGGAGTGCCGGGGTGACTAGCTGCTCACAGGCCTCAAACTGAAACATAAAACAGACACTGAATAGAGAGTAACAAGTTACCACAAGCAATCAGTCAGCCATTATTTATACCATCAGGCCCCGCCCCGCCCTTTGGATGCATGCATGATACATTATATCGTAGATGCTGGGTGGCACTTTACACGGTCCTAGGTCAGTTGTGCAATATGCAGTGGGGGAGGGTGGCAGGGCAGCAGCGGCGGCAGCGGTGGGGGGAAAGGAGGGGAGGGTTGAATTGAAAACCACAAAAAATACATAAATTTACGGGAAACAGTCACTACAATGCGGCCGTCTCCACGCATACCCCTAACCACGCATGCATTACAACGCATGCGTGGTTACCACGCATACCTTTACTACGAGATACATAGTACAGGCATGTGTGTTAAAGGTACAAGCTCTCTTTTGATTAATAGTTCGCAAAAATTTGGGATGTAACCCCTAATCTTCACTTTGTGAACAAGCTAATGGACAAAAAATGCGGATGAACATTAAAAAGAATTTGTATTAAAAAAACGCACCTGATACCGAAGACACAAAACATTGATTGATGGAAGATGTGGAGGCAATCGGTGTCGTTAGAGGAAACTTCTGCTTCCTCTTTACGACGTACAATGCACGTCGGAAGAGCATGGAGAGGAGAGGTCGTGGAGAGGTACGGGGGAATTTAGTTTAAAAAAATAATAATTTAAGGGATGAGGGGGGTTATGTCGCGCAAAGGTAAATTATTAGGGTTCAGGGCAGGGAAATTGCGCAGGGCAAGATTTAAAGGGTTAAGGGCAGGGGTATTTCTTAGAAGGAATGGGGGCGGGGGTTGCACAGGGATACAGGGGAGGGGTATTATATAAAAAAATATATGAGAGCTGGAGGGGGAAGGGCGCAAGGGAGCAGTTAAAGGAATTGGGGCAGGGATATGAGATAACCTTTACCATGAAAATGCCATTACCATGCATGGTTTTACAATGAAAATCGTTGTAAAGGTAAGCGTGGTAAAGGCATTTTCATGGTAAAGGCATTTATGTTGCACCGCATGCGTGGTAAAGGCATGCGTTGCAATCGAATGCCTTGTAAGGTCATACAACCAAACTTACCTGACCCTGCGGCTGCCTTACACTTATCCTCCATTCTCCTGCTGCAGCTGTTCCCGACAGGCCCTGGTAAAGACTCCTCAACCAATCCAGACGCTGCTCTCATATTATGAGAGCAGCGCCGGGATTGGTGTGAGCCGGCTGTTTTGAATCTCCGCTCAGGCACATGGAGTCTGTGCCGTTTCTCCATCTGGTAGTAGAATAAACTTGGGTTGAGAAACTTAACTGTGCATGTCTGTTTGACTTAGAAATGCACAACCACTCCCCGTGACCCCAGCCCGACCCCTCCCTAAACACGCTGGCTTGGCCAGCAGCTGAAAAATAAATTGTTCGTAAATTAATGTTTCATTTTTCTACTGCTGGCTCTGAGCCAGTGGGGTGACTCTCTTCTGCCATTGCAAAGGAGCAGCAATTGTCTAGGTTCTCCAAGATCTGGTGAAATCTTTCTAAATTGAAGTGTGACATTCGTCTGTTAAAATCAATGAAGAAACTGAATTTAGATTTTCGGCAGTTTATGATAAATGTAGATGCCGCGGCGAGGGAAGAGGCTCAGATGCAAAAAATCCATGAAGTCGTAGTTCCTATCGGAGCCGACTAAGTGATTTGAAAATATCCATCCAAATATTCAGATGGAGGTATGGATATGAATTAGAGGTAGCCAGGGGTAGCAGCTGCTAGCCCTGCCCTGTCCCTTTGTACCCCTGACACTGCCTTTGCTACCCCTGTTCTTAGGCTCAATGAAAGCAGCTACAGAACCAAAAAATGTATAGAAGACTCAAGGAGTCCTCTTTACTTTCCGTATGTTCCAACCTTTACCCGGCCCTCTCCCTTCAGCAGCACCTAGGATACAGCTGAGAGGTGTCTGCTGGTACCAGGGTTCAACCCAGTCATGTCACAAGAGGGTGAAAGATGCCACTAGCATGTGGGTGTACACAGCTGCAGTCAGCGAACCCTCAGATACTGCGACCAGAGTAAACACAACACTCACTTAAGTAGTCTTGGTGCCAGTCAGTCCAGATGATATGGCACTACCCAGTTCAGTGTGGGTTAGATGGTACATTATTTGAAAAAGAGGGTACTGATAAAATGACAATCTACAGCTGCAAGAAGCCACTAACATGGCATCTTATAGCTCCAACCTCTGAATTATTTACCAGTCACAATGAAAGTTCACCACCGAGGCTTCTGCAGCTTTCGGTTTTCACCTCCTAATAGAGGGAGAGGGAGAGAAAGCTGCCGTAGATGTCCACAAAATTATATGAACTACACTTGAAGGCATTCCCATTAATAATGAAGTATGCTTAGTTACTAAAACCCTGACATTCCGGTAGCATAGCTCAGCGAGGTGAGCATGTGTGGTTCCACTACAGACAGGGGGCGCTATCCCAAACTACGTAGCAGCGCACCTTTAAATGTATGTGTCAGACGCAGACTGGAACAGAGTGTGCTCTCACACTAAATGCAGTGTTTAGAAGATAGGTGCAGACTCGTGCCTTAACTGTGAAGAGTGCATTCGTGAAAGGTGGACAACTGTTTGAAGCCGACCAGTCTGCCCTGTCCTCAATTTTAAGGAGGGCAGGAATCGTACTTAAGGTGGGTACAATGAGTGACTGCACCCACCTGCAGGGGGATGCCTGGGTGGCCTCTTATGACTCCTGTGTCCTCCTCCCAAGGCACATCTTCAGGGGTGCATTGATCGTGCATCCCCTCTATGTGGTGCACAGTCAGTGCAACGGCTGGTGACCTTTTTACTCTGTGCCCCATCTGTAAAATGAAGCTGGTGCAAACGCAAATGCCACATTCCCATGCAAATGAGGAAACACACTCTTTAGACTGCATGGGCACAAGATGTACGCCAGCAGGATCCATATTACAGAAGTGGCAGTGCAAGCTTCTGCACACCTTTTCAGTAATACCAAAGTGGCATGGGGGATAAACCGCAGGTGCACATGCGCAATGCACCCTGGGCACTCTCTATAATATAGCCTACAATGCTTTGATTTGCCACATGCATCTCAAAAAAGGAAGCGCCCCTGATATGGCTAACAGTAAGTTATTTTTCAGTACGCGACGTGCTACGCATAAAAGGAATCCAGCATTCAAGTGCAATGCACTAAGTGACCACTACGGTAGGAGGTGGTTGTAACTCATGACATTCTGTGTGTTATAATCATGTAGAATTACCCAACAATTCCTCAAGATTATACTGAATTACATGAGAAGAGTAATTCTGCATTTAGCATTATTTCTTAGCACAAAAATACCTTGTAGCATCCAAAATGGTCACAAGAATGCATATTTTGCTGAGAAATAGAGCAAAATGCAACAGAACACTAATAGCAAGAAACACTTGCTAAATGTGCCCTTGGGTAGGATTTTTCCCAACTTACTCCTGCCACTCAGCAATATTTCCATAGTGCAAAATGCACCCATGTGTCCAGACCGGATGCAAGGATGCATGTTTGCGCTAAGAAATAATGGTAAATTCAGCTGAACAAGAATAGAGAGCACAAACGGCCACTCGCTAAATGTTGCCATGTGGTTGGAATTTTTCTCCCAAATTAAGTGAGCTGGAGTAATGGCAGAGTTATCAGTATTTATGCATCAAAGAGTAATGTAGAATCACCAAAATTACTCCACCTGAAGGCAACTGCTGTGCTTTCCATCACTCTACCAAGGCACCACTACATTGTGACCACAGCATCAGATATGACATTCACATCCCAGTCAACTCTTGAATTCTGAGAGTTTTTTAGGGACTACTAATATAAAAGTGTACACATATAGCACACTACATGCTAAATGGTCTCGCTATATGGTAAACATTGTGAGCTACTAGCCGGTGACTAAAGTTAACGGGGTACTTAAACCCAAAACAAACAAGGTTTAACTGAACCTCCTTTGCCAGGTCCTGTGCAAGGACATTCAGAGGCCTCAGCAAAAATAATATTTTGCCAGCCATTCTGTGCTACCTTTTGCCTAGCAGCACCATTTTGAATGTTGTTTTGCAGCCTGGCACCCTCTTGTGGCCTCTTGTGATACTGCCATGAGACAGCTCTCTACAGTGGTCTCAAAGTAGCACCAGCCCTGTTGCATACCATTGGCAGCACATAGCTTCCGCCTTGCTTTCGGTAACATAGTTCCGTGGAAAAAAAGGACAACTATCACAAGAATGCCTTCAAGTTAAAATAAATACTATAATAAATGGAAATGTTTATACTACGAAATGACGCCATACAACTAAAAAGAGCACTCTTGTATTTTATACTGCAGAATGAACATGTGAAAACACCCTATATTTTGAACTTGTGGCACGTGCATTTTATCTCCCAAACCAAATCAATCCCCTCTGCCAAATAGACTGCAGCCCAGACATACAGATTTTGCCCGAAAGGCAGTGTTGTGCATGTTTGCCTATTCCTGCATTGCACATATATATTGTACATTATTTTTTGTATAGCCCTGCATTTGCCAATTCATTGACATGTTTAACCTCTTCTATGCCCATGACGAGATAGTCTCGTCATGGAGCACGGTTGCGCTGTGCCCATGACGAGACTATCTCGTCATGGACCCCACCCGCTAATGAAAGGCCCAGCACAGGAGGGGGAAAGGGCGGGGCACTGAAGGGGTTAAAATAAAGGTTCATGGAGGCAGCATAGTATCTGAACATCAAGTTTTAAATATGGTAATATAAATTTGTAGCCAGAATGTTCACTGGCAAACAGTGCCTAATTTGAGCCAGTGGTATTGGTTGCTCAGAAGCACCTAACTGTCAACAACTGCACTTCTGAAAGTCTGCCAAATGGTGGCACTCTGTTTGTGTAATTTAGAGGTGAGCAGAGCAACAGTTGTTTATTGATAGAATATACATTAAAACTAATACCTGTACCAAACCAATCTTATAGCTTTCTGGGCCTGAAAAAATAGTTTTAAATTGTATTTCACCATGGTTTATTTACATGACATCTCGATAGTGAAAGAATCCATTCATTGGTTCAAAGAGTCTATATATTAATTCTTCATTGCGATCAAAAATTCAACTTTTGTGGTTGATTCACAGGAATATAAACACAAATCCCTCCCCAAGTACTCCACTTGTGTACTGAGGTCCTCAGGACACAAGAGGACCTCATCGCCCCACCAGCAGTGCACCAGAAGCCGCGTTTGCAGAGTGGTGTAAAAAGCGGCGTTGCCTCGGACCACCTCTCTGCAATGCAGCTCTGTGGCGCTTACTGAAGGTACCTGGTGGGCTAGTTGGCCCCAGGGACCCTCAGGATTCAAGGGGACTTAATCCCCCAATTTACAACGCAACGGGGGGTGTGTTTGCAAACTTGTCATATCACGCCCCGCCCCCTCACTGCAGCACTGTGCAAACTCGCCTCCTGGTGCATTGTAAGTTGGGGGATTAAGTACCCTTGAATCCTGAGGGTCCCTGGGGGCCAACTAGCCCACCAGGTACCTCCGGTAAGTGCCACAGAGCTGCGTTGCAGAGAGGTGTGAAAGGGAGCGTGGCCTCGGACCTCCTCTCTGCAACGCAGCTCTGTGTTGCTTACTGGAGGTACCTGGTGGGCTAGTTGGCCCCCAGGGACCCTCAGGATTCAAGGGGACTTAATCCCCCAATTTACAACGCACCAGTGGGTGTGTTTGCACACTTGTCATATCAGGCCCCTACCCTTCCCTGCACCACTGTGAAAACGTGCCCCCTGGCGCGTTGTAAGTGGGAGGATTGAGTACCCTTGAATCCTGAGGGTCCCTGGGGTCCAACTAGCCCACCAGGTATCTCCAGTAAGTGCCACAGAGAGGTGTAAAAAGGGGCGTGGCCTTGGACCACCTCTCTGCAATGCAGCCCTGTGGTGCTTACTGGAGGTACCTGGTGGGCTAGTTGGCCCCCAGGAACCCTCAAGATTTAAGGGGAATTAATTCCCCAACTTACAACACACCAGGGGGGGCATTTGTGCAGTGCTGCAGGGAGGGGGCGGGGCCTCTGGCGACATTCGGTTCCTTTTTTAAAAAATGAATTCACTGTTATGGGAGGGGGGCTGCATGTCCCCCCTTCCCTAGGCCACTTTTGGCCCCGGGGACCACATCCCCTGGGACCTGACAGGCTTTCTTTTAAAAAAAAAAATATATATATATATTCGGGAGGAACCACGTGGCCCAATCCCCCAGGGCCGGCCTTTCCGTGTTTTTTTTTTCTTTTTAATTAACAGGGAGGAGGGCTGCGTGGCCCCCCTCCCAGGCCACTTCTGGCCCTGGGGACCCCATCCCCCGGGGCCTGGCCACTATGTTGGGGACCGTGGGGGGAGCCCCAATGCCCAAACGGTCCCGCCGGCTCCCTGCCTCCTGCGGGAGCCAGTATTGCTTTTCCACACGGGGAGCTGCTAACATGCAGCTCCCAGTGTGGAAAAGCAATCTGCTTTTGATTTTGGAAGCGAGAGCAGGAAACCTGCTCTCGCTTCCAAAATCCAAACCAGAGTTTGCTATGACAGGCTCCCGCCCACAGACTCCACAGACGACGACAAAAGAAAATAAAATTAAAAAAATAAAACAACTTACCTTACACTCACCGCATCATCAATTCGATGATGCAGAGTGTGCAAGGTAAGTGGTTTTATTTGTTTTTAATTTTTAATTTTTCCTTGTCCTCGCCTGCCGACTCCCCCCCCGACCGGCCCCCACCCCACCCTGCCCTGCCGCTCTTACCTGCACCAGCCGCAACTGTATATTTTCATGAATATATTTACTTCCAAGACATCTAGCTTGTCGCTGCTCTTCACGATATTCTTATGCTCAGTATTCTGGGATACACTTGCTGGGGCAGTCTGAGCTCTGCATGGTCCCTGGCATGGGTGCCCGCGAGATTGTGCTGCAAACTTCATTCTGTACAGTTCGCATCATCATGCGTGTGCCCTGATGGGGAGATTTAAAATATAGATGTCCTTGCAGTCAATGTCGTGTGTTAAATATGAAGGCAATCTGGGCCTCAGATTAGGAGATAAGACTAGAAAAGCCTTGAAGTGAAAACCTCCATCTTCACTAAAGTGGAATGGAGTGATAGATAAGGGAAGGGGAGGCGAGGATGCGCCGATCTCTGCCCATTCTCATTACAGAAGCCGCGAAGGACTGTAATAAATTCAGGGGAATTAATGTATACATTGCAGTATAAAACTTAGACTGAGCCGGAGCAGGAAGAATTGAGTACTGCACCATGCCTTACAAGGGGAACGAGTATAATTTACTGTAGCTGCATACTCGGCCCTCACCTGCATAAAGAGAGAGTGTGCACAGCTAAGGACGTGCTTTATTTAGTTTCCCAAAGGCATAGCAAAAAGCCATGTCTATGCTATTGGAGCAGCAACTATCAGCAAGTCAGCAGCAAAAGGTCGTCAAATGCGAAGAACTGGTCATTAGATTTACTTTGTAAAATAAATATTTATTTTTCTAATATAGTTGGAATAATAATAATGACATTGAAATAAACATGGGAGGTGGAAGCTATATGTCATTTACCGCATTGTATGGCAGATCGCCATGCTTAAAAAAACATGATTTGCAAATGCTCTTCATCGAGAATAAACGGACCCTGTCCATTTATTGGAATATTCTAATAATATTAGAATAATTTCTGGAACCTCCTGAGGCTCAGCCGGGAGTAGTCAGACCGATCTAAACTCTATTATTTTAACTATCGGTGGAAACTTTGTTTTTAAAAGACTTTACTCACTTTCTCTGCTATTTCGCTGCAGTGTGCAGGTTCCTCTTCGCACAGCATAACGAGCGCTGCTCAGGGCGAAATTGACGATCTTCGTTGACCGCCATTCCCCACGCCCTCACTGGGACACACCCACCCCGAGGCCACGCCCCCTGCAAGGCGTTGATAAAAGACGCGCCTGCTTGGTTCGAGTTTAGTTAATTTCTGGAACCTCCTGAGGCTCAGCCGGGAGTAGTCAGACCGATCTAAACTCTATTATTTTAACTATCGGTGGAAACTTTGTTTTTAAAAGACTTTACTCACTTTCTCTGCTATTTCGCTGCAGTGTGCAGGTTCCTCTTCGCACAGCATAACGAGCGCTGCTCAGGGCGAAATTGACGATCTTCGTTGACCGCCATTCCCCACGCCCTCACTGGGACACACCCACCCCGAGGCCACGCCCTCTCCCTCTGTCTCATTTCCATAAATATGTGCCTGAGCCGGAAGCGCAGCGGACGAGCGCAGCGGGCACGCCGATTGCGCGCCGAAGGCGCGCTTAAGGCAAGCTCGTCTGCGCTCGTCCGCGATCAGGACGCGACCGGGGCCGGTCTCCCTCCCCGACTCACTAGCCATACTACCATAATATACTCCCGGACTGAACTGATGTCTGCGAGACCCCCCCTATGTGGGACCTGCCCGATTCTTACCTCAGACGCTCGGAGTGAGGTTTGTTCCTGCTCTGTCTGTAATTTTTCCCTTTCTGCTTTAGACCATACCATTAACACTATACACTCATCGAATCCTTCTTCCACCCATGGAGCTCAGTCCTCCCTGACCCTCAGAGCTGCGCTGATCAATTGTCGATCATTGAGCAAACATGCCATTGACATCTGGCAGTCCCTCCGTGATAACAACTGGGACCTGCTCTTTTTAACCGAAACATGGCTGAACGACACTACAAATCCTGCAATCACTCTAGCCTTACCTGAGGGTTATAACATTATCTGTGCCAATAGACCTAATGGCACACCGGGAGGTGGTATCGCTTTAATTCACAAATCCAAATGGGCGGTTACCCTCCCTCCATTTAATCAAATCGATTGTATAGAAGGCATGCCTTTCATTGTTCTACTCTCCCCTTCCTCCTCTTGTTCAGGAATTCTCATCTACCGCCCCCCACATTCCAATCCCTCTCACTTACCGGCCTTAGCCGACTATGTTATTCAGCTTAGCACACGATATGCTAATTTTACTGCTTTAGGAGACTTCAATTTCCATGTTGATAACGACTCATGCCCGCACAGTAATCTCTTCATTTCCACGCTTGCAGCATGCAACCTAATCCAATTAATATCCCTACCCACACATAAAGCGGGTCATACTCTGGATCTGATCTGCTCCAACCTACCATCTATCCGGGTGACCCCCCCTATCCCGGTCATTTGGTCGGACCATTTCCTTATCCCTTTTCAGATCGACATCTTTTGTCACATTAGACCCGTTATCACTCCTAAATCATCTGGTCGAAACTGGAGTCGCATTACCCCGGAAACGCTCCTGGAATATTTAAAAAATACTCAACCCTGCTCGTCACCTGATCCAGACCTCCAAATCGATCACCTGGACACATGGGTCAGGCAGGCCCTAGATGCTTTAGCCCCACTTAAACCCATTAAAACTTACAGGGCTGCACCTTCCGCACCCTGGTACTCTGACGAGCTCAGGCAGAAAAAGGCCTCCTGTAAATTTCTTGAACGCCTCTGGAGACAGAACTATACCATGGATAGTAAAATCTCGTACAAATTGGCCCTTAAAGAATACCGGAGACTGATCGTAGAACACAAACGACACTTTCTGGCCTCCAAAATTATGCTCGCCAGTAATGGCGCTAGGGAGATTTTCAACATAGTTCGATCCTTCACAGACCCTAACGCGCTGACCCGCACCCAGCCTGCTTCACAGTCTTTATGTGATAAACTTTCCCAATTTTTTGAGGATAAAATAGAAATCATCTATTCCTCCTTCCCTACCCTTAATACAGCAGGACGGGAAGAAAAACCCACTACTCTCACGCCTCTATTGTCCACCCTAACCGAGTTTGCTGCCATCTCAGAAGCCGAATCCATGGCAGAGCTACTTAAATGTAAATCAGGCTCACCTAATGACCCCTGGCCAGCCAAGCAATACAAAAAACTCGCACCTCTACTTAACCCTTACTTGAACCACACCTGGAACAGTTCCCTTAGACTGGGTTGTTTTCCTGCTAAATGGAAACATGCCTCTCTGGTCCCTATCCTCAAGAAGTCCAATTTGGATCCAGACCAACCTAGTAACTACCGACCCATTTCCCTTCTGCCTGCACCAGCAAAGATTATGGAAAAGCTGGTGCACTCTCAGCTGGCGAACTACATTGAATCCAATGGACTTCTCCACGACTCTCAGCACGGCTTCAGGTCGGGCCACAGCACGGAGTCGGCCCTTATTGAAATGGCGGACTCGGTGAGGTGGACGCTTGACCAGGGGTCGAGGGCGGTGTTAGTGCTGTTGGATTTATCAGCAGCATTTGACACCGTCTCTCACAAGATCTTGCTGAAAAGGCTTGAGGATCTGGGTGTGGGAGGCACTGTGTTGAGATGGCTCTCATCTTTTCTTTCGGGCCGCACACAGCAGGTTTTTACCCCTCCCTCCACCTCCCTTGCTAGACCACTTAAATGGGGAGTCCCTCAGGGCTCCTCCCTGAGTCCGCTCCTTTTTAATGTTTATTTCACCCCTTTGGCCAAGCTAATCGCTCAGACCGGGATTACATCCACCTCCTATGCTGACAATATCCAGCTTCTTTTTACTTTTGACACCCCCTCTGTCTCTGCCTTTGATCCATTGAAATCATGCCTTAGGGACATCTCTAGTTGGATGGACGCCAACTCCCTCCGACTTAATGCAGGAAAAACGGAGGTCTTGTTCTTCAATTCACCATACCCTTTGGATTCCAGTCTGTGGTGGCCAGATGACCTGAGCCAAGCACCCATCCCAAAAGACTCGGTGAAAAACCTAGGGGTACGATGGGATAACCATCTTAGCTTCAGCAATCAGGTACAAACAGTTACAGCTTCCTGTTTCGCCAAAATCAGGACCATTAAACGCCTTATCAACTACCTACCCGCGGACTGCCGTAAGACTGTGATCCAGGCATTGATAATCTCCCATCTTGATTATGCCAATGCCCTTTATCTTGGCATCACAGCAGGCCTATGTCATAAACTTCAGACAGTCCAAAACGCCGCCGCTCGACTTGTGGAGAGAATCCCTGCTAGACACCATATCTCTCCACTTCTACGCAAACTGCACTGGTTACCCATTGCTAAAAGAAGTATCTTTAAAGCCATGACGCTCGCTTTTCGAGCCTCAAAAGGCACCGGATCGGCTCATCTGAAAAACATCCTGCGACCATATGCCCACTCTAGGGCATTGCGTTCCAACTCTCTATTTTTTCTCGACACCCCGCGATTCAAACGAGTTCGTGCAGGTGGAAAAACCTTTGAGGTCTGTGCCTCTCAGAGCTGGAATAAGCTCCCGCTAGCTTTACGCACCTGCCAATCAGAATTAGTTTTTCGTAAATCTCTGAAGACCTTCCTTTTCTCTTCCTAGATAGGTCCCCTGCCCTTTCTTCTTTTTCCAGAAGTTCTCAGCGCCGGGACGCCCCGTTGGGGCAGCTGTGCGCTTTATAAAATACACAAATAAATAAAATAAATAAATGGACCCTGTCCATTAAAGTGGCCTCTTCTTCTCGGGAAGACCTGTTTATTCTGTGGTGTAGGTTCCTACAACATTTCATAAAAAGTGTAAAAACCGAAACTTCCTGTTTTGATTTTGACTACCGTGCAAATATGATGTAACAATGGTTCTGATAGCTCGATGACTTAAGCATCCACTAAAGGTACCTTTGTGTGGCACCAATGTGACGTGTTCGAAACCTGGTGGCCCTGGGGTCGGACACAGATCATTCCACTGATTGTTATTTCTGAGGATGTGTTAAACTTGCATTGTACTTACTAGGGCTAAGTAGACTTTAGAGAAAAGTTGAATTTGTGTGCCCTTGCAACAACATGACAAAAGAGACCCCTCGAACAATAACAAATATCACAAACCACTTCCAAGATGACACCCTATACTGTAGGACAGAGAATACTATTTCAAACAGAAGGAAATTCTTCTTACCGAGTCCAGCAATGAGCTATGGATTTGTGTGTTCAATCACATCATATTATAAAATGTCACACTCAACCGGGATAGCTTAAATGACCCACAACAGGAAGAACAGTGTAATTGTAGCTGCTCTATAGAAACTGATCTACTGACTCGCATGGTGCTCCTCGGGTATGCAAGAAATGACAATATCTAGGTAGGGTGAGTGTTAGACCTGGCATCATTGGCATGAGTCTCTCCTCCATTTTTTTCTGTTTGCCTCCTCTGTTTACAATGTTTTTGCTGGATTATTGCTTTGGGCACTGTGCCACTGCTGATCAGTGCCACAGTGCAAGTGCTCCCTATGTTAAATTGTTACATTGATTGGTGTTACCATGATTGGCTTGGTTGACTTACTGTTCAGACCCTAGTCTAGTGCACTGCGTGTGCCAAGGGCATGTAAGTTGACTGCTGCTGGTGGGCTTGCAGCACTGGTTGTGCCACCCACAGAAGCAGCTTGTAAAATGTGTCTCAGGCCTGCCACTGCAGCGCCTGCGTGCAGTCCCTGACTGCCATGTCGACTTGGCAAGGAAACCTACTTGCCAGTCTCTAAATCTTCACTTTGCCACATTTCCGACACCTCTATGGTAGGCCCTAGGGCAGGGTGCATTGTTGGTAAAAGGTAGGTCATGCCCTGATGTGTGTGGCATGACCTAATAGTGAATTACAGCCATTTTCGTTTTTCACTATTGAAGGGCTACCTGCCTCCAATAGGCCAGACTGGGCAGACTGATTATTAACTCCATTATAATCTATCTGACTCAGGGAGCATGGTAGCAGGTCGAGTTTAGTATCCCTGAACTCAGAATTTAATAACACATCCTTTAGGATGGATGGTTTTTAAATTCTGTGTTTGAAAATAGCCCTTTTAGAAAGTGGCTATTTTCTTGTCCAACTATCCACCGGTCTCTGCTGGTTTGGTGTGTGTATCAGGGGCTGGGTGCTCCAGAGGTCTGAATGAGTCAGTGTGGGGTGAATGAGGCATTTACACATAGAGTGAGAGAAGAGTAGCCTGCCCTGCCTGACACAATACTGGCTCCACCTCCTGCTGGGCGACTGATAGCCCTGCTCCTGCCAGTGACAATACTGGCTCCGCCTCCTGCTGGGCGGCTGAGGACTCTGCCCTGCTCAGTGAATAGGCCAGGTGCCTCTGCCTGGCAACACCCACAACGAACCTGAGATGGGGGGAATTTCCCTGCTTGGACAAAGGGAACAAAGGAGAAAAGGGGTATAAGAGAAGGACCCCTGAACCAAAGACTCAGATCACTTCTGACAAGGAAACCTGTACCAAGGACAAGAAGCCTGCTGATCTAAGGACTTGCCTCCCCTTTCTGCCAGAGTGCTGTTTTACTGTGGCGGAACCTGAAAGCTGCTTCTTTATTTTTGCCAAGGAACAAGGAGAGAGGAACTTGGTGTGTACTCTCTGAACACTTGCTAGGAAATCTCCAAGGGCTGGAAGAGTGCCAGTCTCCTGCTGAAGTCACAGGGCCAAAGGACTTCACCATCTACTGAATTGCTGAATTGCTGGAAAGTGTTGTTTCCAGTACACAAGGGAAAATCTGCAGTCTCGATGCCGCCGACGCTGCCGATGAATCCAGCTCGACATTGTGAGTAACGGCTCCAGTGTCCCGAGCCTTCGACGCCAGGCGCCGGGCCCGATCGACGCCAGCAGCAACGCCAGTGAGCAGTGGGTATCAGCCCCGGTTCCAAGTGACTCCGTCTCGACGCCGGTATCGACGCCAGTGAGGAGTGAGTATCGGCTCCACCTCCAAGCGACCCCGTCCCAATGCCGCTGCTGATCGCATCGACTCGATGCCCTTCTCGACGCCGTGAGCGCTGCTCCGGCCCGACATCCCTCGACGCCGATGCGGATTGACCCGGATCCGAGGTACGATCAACGCCGATCTCGATGCCGTGAGCGCTGCTCCGGCCCTCGACGCCGCTGCAGATCGACCCGACTCCGAGGCACAATCGACGCCGACCTCGACGCCGACGTTTTCTTCATTTCTCAAGGGACTGTACTTGTGGGGTCTGTTGCAACTCCAGGCTCGACGTAGCGCTCCTCGTGGTCGACGCCGAACCTTGGGAATCTTGTAGACTCGACGTCGTGTGACTCCTGTGGGGGTCACATTGTTGCCAAAGAACTGTGTTTCAGAAGAATACTCAATTTTGTTGCTAAAGAACTATTTGCCAAGAAGAAACCTTACTTGAACTATCATTTTTCCTTCCAAAGAGTATTTATTAAGACTGTGGTATATTTTTGTCGTTATTTGGTCTTGTGCTAAGCCTTATATAAAAATACTATTTTTATAATAACTTCTGTGTCGTGTCCATCTGTAGTGTATTCACCTTATTACTGTATGTGGTCATAAATGCTTAACACACTGCCTCTGAGATAAGCCTGTCTGCTCTGCCAAGCTACCAAGGGGGTAGCAGGGGTTATCTGAGGGTGTAATCCCCTTTCCCTGACTTGAGTTGGTTGGTCCCTATTTGTCAGAAGTTTATACCTCTGCCAACTAGAGACCGCCGGTTCTAACAGTGAGTTCATAGCTTTGCTGGCCTTTGTACTATTTCCCCAAGCAGTCACATGCAAGGTTTCTTTTGATGCAGCTTATAAATGTTCATGATGCTCCCCGTGCAAAACGCATGCTCTGTTTATGCATGCATGTAGTCAACTATTTAGTTATTTACTCCCCAGGTAGAGATTTCATAACATCAGTGTGGGTAACTTGAGCGCTTCCAGTCTAGTCCCGCTCTTGACATGAGACTCATACTGGTGGATCATGCCATCTCAACAGTGTTTTTTAAGTCCCACCAGTGGTTGATCAGGGGAGAATGGAGTGGTGTGGAAATTGTTTCTCATAGTTGTTGGTTGTTGCTTGCAGGAAGGTTGTTGTTGTTTTTAGGGAGGTGATACCCAGAATCACCCTTGATACCACAAAGGATTCCTGAATAAAGGGCTTATTAAGGTCTTTCCCAAACTTGTGGTTGGCATCTTGATGTTGGACTCAGCTTGTGTTTCTTGTACGTGTTTTTGATCTGCCTAGAACGGCTTTGACACAAACACTCTACAAACGTGGGTCACAGGATCCAGCAGGGCTGGGAGCTGAATGTCTGCTTTTGCAAATTACATGGGTGTCTTTCCCTAACAGCGTTGTCCAGGATGATCAAGATGATTAACTGAATCCTATGGCCAATATGGTGTCAATGAAGCAAATCCAAGGAATAAGTTAAAGTTCTGATATTAGCGCTTAAATTTAAATTAAAAACCAAGACCTACAAATTGTTTTTTGATTGGCATTCACCACATTCATCAAGTTCCAAGCTTATCAATATCACATAACAAATGGCATCATTGTGAATGTTGGTGTTGCTAACAAACAGCTTTTGGGGTCAAATATGCCCATGTGTTGGCCCTCTTTCTGTTTCTCATCCGAGCTGCTTAGTATCCTCTAGGATATTTTGGTTTCATCTATTTCGTGACTTGCATGATTTCCAGCTTCCTAAATTAGGTATTAGTTGAAATACACATTAACTGGAGCAGCTTCTGGTTGGCTGGCAGCATTTAGTACTTTTGAGTACATGATACTCAGTAGAGTAATGATGAATGTGATGCTTTCCTCTCTTAATTATACCATCTCATTGCGATAAGGAGGTGGTGCAAAGATCAATATCGTGCCGGTGAAGTGTGGCACGTGGGGCTGTTGGGATGCCTAAGAAGTAGTCATTGTGCTGGTCAAGGCATTTGGTTTCTATTTGAGACACGAAGATCCCATGTTGAATTAAATAAGCGCTTACTATTATATTATGCCTTGTTTATCCAGACTACTCATCAAAACAAAGACGACATAGCGAATGCTGTGGCACGGCAATAATTACAGACTAATGTAATCACACCTCACGATGTGCAGGAGCAGAACATGAATCCCTCAAGGTCCAAAAACAAAGATGAAGGTAGGCGCTCTGCCACGGATAGTCATTAAAACGACTGAAGCCTGCTCTTTGTTGATGTCAGACAAATCGCTTGATGTCTGTCTCGTGTCTGGGGCGTACTGTAACTTCATGAGCCAAGCCAGTCCTTACCTATTTTGATGATAGGACATGTGCAAATGTTGGAAGTCATTGCTCATGTCTCGACACCTTGCTCAAGTTCCAATCTCATTCACTAATATACTCTTCCACTTTGGATAGCTCAGGTGCTCAGTTAAGGTATTCCTTTGCCCTTTCTGCCAATAACTTTTCTAAATTAAAAAATCCACAACTAAATATCATGCGGAGAACTAAAAAGTAAATTTCATGTAATACTTCCAAAGAGAACTCCAGGTCTGCAGCATATCAAAATGCATATCTGCTCCATGCAAAGGAGCTGCTGTTGGTGAAAATGTATTTAATGAAGAACAGTTAATCTCCAATTGGGATCCAAGTGAAGGTGGCATTGAGGTGCAGAAGAAGGAAAATAAACCTGGTGTCGCTCCATGTACAAAGGTCTATAATTCTCTTCTAACATCATAGACATGAAAAAGGGAAACACATTCCAAAATAGCTTCTTTTTCATTGTTTCTAAAGCATGGGATTGGTGTTTTTAGTGCCCAAGGCACCCCAATGAATGTTACAGCAACAGACAATGGTATAAGTTCAAAGCCACTAGTATATAATGTAACACTATACTTTTTCAGCAATAAGTGATTAAGGATGCATACTCCAAAGGTTATGCAAATAGAAAAAGAAGAATGTCTTAAGGCTGAGGAGCTTAAACTGATTTGGAGTGTCCTTTAATAATGCCATTTTCCAAACCTCCCTTTAAATGGCAATAACAATACAAAACACCCCATCCCTCTACCCTTAGACCCTCATCACGCCTTTGGGAAGGTATCCTTTGACACCAAATGAACGCATGAACATCGCCTCCATGCAGTGAGTGGGTCCTCTTCTTTGGAAGCAGTGTGAAGGTGGATGACAGGAGCCCCCTTAGGATGTGTGGGTGCAGCTGGACAGGAAGGAATGTTCCCGCAGATAGTGCATGCTTCTTTGAAACATTTCAATACAAGAGAAAAGCCTTCATTCCAGATAAGGTTACTAAGAGTAGATAATGGACCACAAGGGCAAGCTAGGAAAAGGTTGTAGGTAGGGCTGTGTGAAGAAAGGTGTTTTTTTTTACTTCCAGGAAGATTTGTAAAGTTTCTGTTTATCACAATTTTCATGGATTGCAAAGTTTTCCACCCCAAGTTTGGCTTCAATATTTCAACGTTTTCCAGACATTTCAAGATATTTTGCATTCTAAATCAATTTACGTGTTCATTAAGCAATCGCATGTACATGAAGAACTTTTCTGTGCAAGTTCACTTTTTTCGCAGTCAAATGATGCAAAAGCCAGCAATTTTCTCCTAAATGTGAGGAAAGTGTAACACTAGGTAATGTTTTGGAGTTTCCAAAGAAATGTGTGAAGTTTTCGAGTGGGAGTTAGTTTAAAAAGTGAATATATTTCTGATAACATGATAATGCAAATATAAATTGTTCTTCTTGTGGTATGGTTTTGCCAAATGCAATATGTTTCAATGATTGGTGTGGCAGGATAGAAACAATTTTTTAATTAATTAAGTTCATGGTAATTTATATTCACCAATCTTATATCAGATACATTTAAATGACAATTTCCCTTTGCTTTGGATAATACTGTGCTAAATTTGATTATGTTGCTGTGCCTTATGTATATCACTGCATCACAACTGTCACACCAGTTGATGCACTAGGACCAAAGCGCTTTGAAGATGTTTTGTAGATCTCATTCTGAGCAAGAATAAAGAAGAACTGAAGGTGCACAGGTAGTGACGTTTTGTTCTGTGAAGCAAAGTTATGACTAGAAATCTTCTGGAAGTATAGACAGCCAGTTTACTACTTGTATGGCTCGATTGCAGATCTTTTATGGCTAATTCCAATATGTCTCCTGTAAAATGATCATTTATTTTTATCTGTGTCATAAATATATCATAGTCTATAGTGTAGCTCTGCCAATAGTAATTGAGACAAACTAAACTCTGGCCAATATAATCAACCATTGGCACTAAAACTGCCTCTCGTTGCATAAACAGCATAACCTCAGGGTCACAACAACCTCTAATCCTGGCACGGTTGACTCAAATTTCCCTCCGCCAGAAGTAGGGGAAAAGTTCCAAATGTATTGGGAAATCAATCACTCCTCAATGCATTTAGTGCTGAAAAAATAAAAAGAAGCACACATATATTCCTAGCAAAACCAACGAAAATGTATTTGACGCTTACAGAAGTTAGTACAGCAGGATGTTGTGCTAAATGAAGGCTAAAAATTAGTGCCTAATTTGTGCCGGTGGTTGCAGTTTGTGGGCACTGACACTCTTTTTTATAGACCTATTTTTCATCATCAGACTCTTTCACCCAAACAATAGATAGGGATAGAAGGAGTAAGAGAAAGACAGAAAAACAGTGACAAAGGAAGAAAGGAGAGATTGAAAAGGACCTGCAAGAGGGTGATAAAGGGTCAAGGAGGTGGAAGCAAGGCAAGACAGCCTTGGCTTTCAGCAACTTGGACATACATCTGCACAAGAATCTGAGAAGGGGCCCACCACTAAATCCTTTACAAATAGAACACTAGCACAAATACAGTGAAACTCCTGATGGAAAAGCATCTTTTTCTGTTTTATGGTCCTAACTAACATCAGAGCGGTGCAACATCAATTCCGGCCCGGGAGGATACAAAACGGCATAGATTGGTGCACTCCTCTCATTCACTAGGGACTTAAACAGAACAACTCCCGAAGAACAGGACAAGCGCGTCCTCAACAGGTTCTGCTTGTGCCTCAACGCACTGCTGCATAATGATGAGGCGCGTGACCACCCTGATCTGACCCCATGTGAACCGGTTTCCCAACAAGACGGTGATACAGGCTCTTACATAGGAGGAAATGTACAGTTCTGTGACGTGTTAGATGGAAATTGCTCTATTTGTATTCATGACATCATGTTTGGTTAAGGGTTGTGGCAAGTCTACCAGTGTGCATCAGGGATGTGATAAACTGCGCATGACACATCAGAGAGATTTTCAGAGGAAAGCAACATCCAAAAGGCGTCAGCGGAGCAAGAATACACCTTTCCTCGTTTTGTGTGGGTCGTTGTTGGACCGGTGCTGTTCCAGAATACTGATATCTGGCCTAGGGTCGCTGTTCTATCACCCCAGTTGAGTGAGTCACCCTTGTGGTTTGTTGCTCAGCTTGTCTGTGCAAACTACAAGAAATATCCTTTTTCAAAAGAATGCATTTTTTGTCTCCCAAGAATGGGTAGCCATGCTTCCCAAGAAATGATCAGCAACATTTTCAAGATAATTAAATTCTGAGCATGTGCAAAGTTGTGGTGGTAATGGAGCTCACCGGGGACATTGGTGACCCCGATGGATAAACTTGGAAGCCAGGAAAACTAACTTAAAAAGCATGCATTCTTTCACTAACAGCTTTAATGCAGCTTTCTGGAAAGAATGTGTGAACACATTTTTCTGAGCATTAGTGGTCGGTCAAGAGATGTTTATTTTCGAGACAGTCGCGAATAAAGAGTGTCAGCATATTCCAAGACTGCATTACTCATTGCCTGCACGACAAATACTTACTGCTCCTATGGGGTGAACCATTTTTAATTTGGACAGCAGCTATACAAGTTTCACTCGAATTGAACAATGCGAATGTATGGAGAATTTTCTCTGGTAGTTTACCTTTTGGAACATAACTTAACACAAAAGGCTTGTTTTCATGTTAATGTGAGAAAAAGTGAAAACTTTGCAGATCATAAAGTTTTAGTGTTTTCCAAAGAACTTTGTGAAAATTGCCTTAAAAAAAAAAAAAAAAACTTTGCAACTTCCCACACCGCTTTTTCCCACCACTCAAAGGCTAGCGGTAAACTGAAGTGTTAGCGTGTAGTGATTAAGCTTTGATTACAATTTCTCTTCACAACTAACTAAGGGGCATATCATCAAGGAGGCGATATAAAATTATCACCGCTTTTGCGTCCGTTTTCGGGTGAAAAGCGGCGATAACTTTACTGCCTCATCAGCAAGGTCACGCTATTGCGTGAATCCTTGCATTAGCTCCCTTTCCCGTAACGCCCAGCTTTGCCTCTCTAATGAGATGCAAAGTGGGCGTTCCTTCCCAAAATAACTGGAGAAATGTCGCTAACCGACATTTCTCCAATTATCAATGGGCACGCTAACAAACATAGCGATAAGAAAAGTAGCTCTAACCTTGGTTATCGATACTTTCCTTACGCCTGCTTTTAGTTTGACTTAGCCATTATATCCAATGTAAGGTGGATATCATGGCTAAGTCTTCCCTGCCCTATCAACAAGCTATCGCCAAACTTTGTGAGATTATCGCTGGATTTCCAGCGATAATCTCACATTTGGCAGTTAGCGCTTGGAATTTTATCGCTTTTGAGATAAGCGTTGCTAATACCACGCTATCTCAGTGATAAAATTCCACGTTACCCGGCTATAATTATCCTAGCGCTAAGTGCACTTAGCGATAATTATCGCATGTCCTTGATGATATGCCCCTAAATTTCAAACGAAAGTCTTTTGGTATCCATGACCCCCAATAGCGCTTTTGAATATTTAGGACTTTCCTACAGCGCTCTATGCTCAGACGTAAAACTTGCTAATGAGCAATCCATCCACTGTGCACATGCATTTTGTGTATCTTTCTTTACCAATAGTTGACAATTATGAAGGTCGGTTATATTACTGTTTCTTTTGAATAATTAGCAACTTTTCTTCCAGGAATAGCTAAAACATTTTGACAATCAAAAGGAAAGTGCTTTTCAGCTATTTGTTTAGCAAAAGCTGATTAAATTGTGAAATACCAGTAAATAAGAATGCAAATATATTAAAGTTATTTATAATAAAACTAACAAGGAGCACTCAAGCTGTGAATTGTACAAAAGCTAGATTATACATTAAAAGGTTAAGGTGAAGTCACAAGGATCACTGACCCTAAAATCCCTGTGCCTCCAACTCACAATGTATGCTCAGTCTAAAGTGATTATGATCAATTTGCCACTGGGTGAAACTGATATCTGCCTTCAAAGAGAGGAGTTGAGGTTGCCTTCCCTCTCATCTCGTAAATTGCTTGGCTACTTTTCAGAGCAAATTCATATGACAGCAAGTATACTTTGATTTTTTTCTTATTGCCTCAGGAAATGTATGTCAAAAATCAAGTGGTGAGCTTCAGCCCATCTTGTATGCACCATTAAACCAAATAAACGTATCCCTCATTTTCTCATTTCTAGAGGGCGTGAGGCATGCCCGGTTACTTACGGGTAATTTTGATTACTCCGAGTCCATGCCTTCCTCGTCACAGTCCTTATGGATGTGTTTAACTCCTTTCATGCAGAACATAATCACCAATCTTGACTTTTCCTTCCCAATCTAATATGGCCCTCATCCAACAGACTACAAATACATCACATCCTGGGAATAGACAAGCCTCCTCAAGGTTGTTAGAGACTGACGAGCAAGCCACAGATACCCCCTGTGATCACGTATGCCCCACATACGAAAGTAACCACCAAAAGAAAAAAATAAAGACGGCTAAAGCAGGTCTTAATAAAAAAGCACAAATGAAGAACATATATGCCTGTAGTCATGATTGTAATCAGCTGCAGAAAAAAGAAAACAGGAAGTTCTTCCCAGGATGTGATGCATGTGTACTCCAGTGGATGGAGCCATATTGGATTGGGAAGGAAAAGTAACGTTTGGTGATTATGTTCTGCATGAAAGGAGATAAACTCATATGTAAGGACTGTGAGAGCAAGACAGATGAGGAGTTAATGGGCAGTGTGAGGATTTCCACTGCCACCTCACCTAGCAGTGAGACAAATGTCTAGCTTCTGGTGCCCTAACAATGATGCTAAATGCACTGTTTGTAGGGACAATCAGTTATCTCCGTGGTGAGGGACTCTAGGCAGCTGCAGGGTAGTGCCGTGCTCTAGATTCGTTCTAGCCTAGGGTCTTCATTACTAAAATAATGCTGCAGAGGGCGGCTTGTACCATTTATCCTACTTATCTTTAGTAATGGGGATTGCATTGTTTTGTTACTGCATTTATGCAGTGCCTGATATCCGTAATGAGGCCATGAGGGCTTGTGTAGACATGCAGAATGCTACACTGAGGGGGAGTTCTTGGTTGGACGAGTCTTTTATTACAGTGTGGCCGATGTGTGAACTACTTTAGCCTTGCGCATCATTGACCGGGGTGGTGCTCTTACCCTGATCTATGCTGCAGCACCTAAGAATGCAGGTGAGTTGAGAAGAATGAGGCATAGAATGTACGTGGTTTGCATGAATGTATAGTTGTTTTTGATTGTGAGGTTGAGAATTCCATTTTTATGGTTTTTGTGTAGTTTTGTCTAGCACAAATATGGCCCATGGCCATTAGAGCTGTTTTACAACAGAACCAAACTATGTTACAAATTGTTTTCCTCCTTAGGTCCAGGTCGAGTAAGACATTTGCCCACAATCACAGGTTAATGAGAGGAGATCCCCCATTGATCCTGGCCCCCCCATGTTCCAAAGTCGCCAGCTCTGGCCACTAGCCTCCCAGAAACAGTGTGTCCTAGCTGGGGAAAATTATACGTCACTTTTATTTTTAATATGGAATACTTTTTTTACCATTAGTTCAACTGAGTGACCCCTCAACGGATGTTAAAGAGGTGAAGATGCCGTTCCCATCCCTGGCGCATGCACCCTGTTCCACTGCCTCGTGTAATCCAGCATTGGGAGATAAGGGGGAGGGGGGGCAAGCCGACACCAGACCACTTTATTGTGTGTGAAAAAGGCCGCTTTATTGAAACAGGTGCATATCACAATTTTAACTCCTTGGCCACTGCCTTACAAAACTAAAACCTCGCTATACAATAATCTCCTGACCTCTTGTTCCTTCCCCCACCCCTACGATCCCAACATCAGTTCCCACATCCCCCAAAATACAACATAACATTCCATAACCAACAATTAACTCAATCCTACACCATGTAGCCTTTCCCACTCCCAAACTCCCCTGACCGTAACCCCTACCTGCCTTCTGTGCAACTGTAACTATCCAACCTCTAATCTAAACTTATCCAAACTGGTTACCCTTCCCTGTTCCTGGACCCAAACTACCAAACTTATAACAACAAACTCTAGCCAATCCCGGCCAACTGTCAACCACCCCGCCTGCACCTGTTCCAAGCGACAATACATCAAACTGTCCCTATGTACCTGTTCCAACAAATGCTGCCCACCAGACTTCCCAAAACGCAATCCATCACCCCTGACAGCTAACGCCCCATCAACCCCCAAAAATTAGGGTGGGCGGGTGGGGAAAATCTTTCGACTACTACCCGCGCTCCCAGCCACCAGGTCACCAAACCTAAAATGGTGGCTGGGGAGGGGCATAACTGGCCTATAAAGCCCTTGGGCTACTTTAGCCGCAATTGGGCTACATTTGGGCTATCCCCCAAATGTAGCCCAAAACCTACCAAATGGCCGCTACGGCCACTCCCCCCCCTCCCCCTCCCAACCTGCCCGGGGGGCAGACCTCGCTGTGCTCGGCTGCCCCCCAAGCTCCCATTGGGAGATAAGGGGGAGGGGGGGCAAGCCGACACCAGACCACTTTATTGTGTGTGAAAAAGGCCGCTTTATTGAAACAGGTGCATATCACAATTTTAACTCCTTGGCCACTGCCTTACAAAACTAAAACCTCGCTATACAATAATCTCCTGACCTCTTGTTCCTTCCCCCACCCCTACGATCCCAACATCAGTTCCCACATCCCCCAAAATACAACATAACATTCCATAACCAACAATTAACTCAATCCTACACCATGTAGCCTTTCCCACTCCCAAACTCCCCTGACCGTAACCCCTACCTGCCTTCTGTGCAACTGTAACTATCCAACCTCTAATCTAAACTTATCCAAACTGGTTACCCTTCCCTGTTCCTGGACCCAAACTACCAAACTTATAACAACAAACTCTAGCCAATCCCGGCCAACTGTCAACCACCCCGCCACCCAGAAACAAGGGGGGGGAGTGTAGGCGGATACGCCTCTTCCTCCCCTTTTTCTGCCCCCCCCAATCCCCACCGAACCGCATGTGAAACGTAACGTATGTAGACCCCTAACAACCGTGCTAAAACCTCCCGAAAACTCCAAACGGTACAGGGGCAATCCCCTTACGCGACGAGTGTACCCCACCATCCCTGAACAGCACATGCGCATCGCAACAGATGTCCCTATGAGCCAATCGTCCTATCCTCACATGACTACAAAACCGCACCCTCTCAGTGGTTAACTTCCTCCTCACTTTACCCACTGCCCCAGGGTTTGCCGCCCCTTGCAACACCTTCCGGGGACAAATCCCGGCCCGACAACGGAAAACACCACCCATCTCCCCCTGATCCACACCAGGTCCTTTTCCATAACCCGCCTCAGTGCCAAACCTGTCTCCCTTCCCTGTCAGTCTCCCCCAGCTGTAATACCAACTCAACCGGGCACCTTCCCGCCCGTAAAATACGTTCCCCACTGGGACCAATTCCGTCCCGTTCAAAACGCCCTTACCCCTCCATGCCACAGATAATAAATCTTTCTTGAGCCCCCAGCTGTCCCCCAAAATAACTCTCCCGGGCCTGGACCCGCGCCCGTCTCACAAAAGAATACCCCACGATCCCGATGGACATCTCCCTGGCGAGGGGTCCCATAACCGAACCTGAAAAGAAAACAAGAATGAAAACCAGGAAAACACCAACTAAACATTTTTTTTTTTTTTTTTTTTTTTTTTTTTTTTTTTTTTGCTGCGCCCATCCCGCTGATAACAATTCGATGGCCACCTGCCCAACTTCCTGATGTCCCTACTCTCCCAACCCCTCGCCTGTGCCCCTGATGCCGCCCCCATGTGGAAGGAATGCGTGCCAAAACCCTTCTCCTAGATACCCCGTCTCCTCATCGCTTTATGCCGCACCGCCCACAGTACGAAGCCTTAACGCCCCGCCCCTGCTTATGTGAACAGACCAAGTCCCCCCCGAACAAGATTTCCAACGCAAAAACCCACCGCAAAGGGCAAACCGGCGGCGAACGCACCCTCATCCCCGCTACCCCGTACCCCCAGCTTTGTGGTCCGGTTGCCCCCTTCCTGAGCCAACTCCAAAACACCTCCGCCCCGAACGAGATCTCCCCACAACTAGTTCCCGACGAAAGCGACCCCCGCCAACTTGCCCACAATCGTCACCTCGGCCAGACCCCTTTCCGCCAAGCCCAATATGAACTGCAAACCGCCTCTTTTGTTGCCACCCCGGAAACCCGCTTCGCCTCTGAAAGGACAAGCTCCTCCCGCGCCGCCCGGTATGCCCCCTCGTAGACCGTGCTAATGCGCCTAAAACCCATTGTAGCATCCTGTGTTGCCTACTTCCCATCTTTGCTTCCTCCATCTAGTCGGAGTCCCGTCCGCGTCCTAGGCGAGCCCACGGCATCTCCCTCCTTTGAACTAGGCAAGGCATCCGCAATGTCATCGTCCACACCTGGCACATGCACCGCGCGGAACGTCCTATCCTGACTCAACGCCCCAGCCCAAAACCTTCGACAACATGAGCACCTGCCCGTCCCTTGCCGACTGCCTGTTGACCACCTGCCCCACTGCCATGTTGTCACTCCTGAACGTGCCTTCTTGTGAGCTAACAAAGCCCCCCACAGCGTGACAGTCACCCCTCAGGGACAGAAATCCAAGAAGGCCATGCTCCTGCCTCCCTCCAACTAGTCTACGGGCCAAGGTACTGCTCACCACCTTCCCTGACAGTACAGCCCCATCCCCTGCTCCCTTATGCATCTGAGCAAACCTGCACACCCTACCAGTCCGCGTCCCTCATCAAAAGGCACCCCATGAAACTGGTGCCGTAAAAACTGCCACATTCTCAAGGCTACCCTCACCCCGGCTGACAGCCGAAAAGGATGGTGTGGGGGCCTCTGCCCCTCCAAAGCTCTCCCCCGTCGCCCCCAGAACGTCCGCCCTACTCTGCCACCCTACCGCAAAATTGAGATGTCCCAGCCACCCGTGTATGTCCCTAACCGTCACCTTCTGTCACGTCAACGCGCTTGCGCAGCTGTCACATGTTCCGCTTTTTATCCACCGGAAGGCGTGCCTCCGCCAAAACGGAGCCCAGCTCCATGCCTAGAAAAGCCAGTACCATACTGGGCCTTTGTGGTTTCTCCGGTGCCCATTGCACCCCATCTCCCTCATGATCTCATGGAAACTGTCCAGCGCCTTCTGGCAGTCCGCGGAGTCTGAGGTGCCGACAAAAGGAAGTCATCCAAGTCATGCCTCGCGCCTTGGTGACCCGTCCGTTCCGTAAACAACCCTTGTCGGAACGTGCTGAATCCTTCAAAAAGTGCGCAAGACATGTCGCAGCCCATCGGCGATGCTTTGTCCACATACCAGTGACCGCCGAATTGTATGCCCAACAGATCCAAGTCATCTGGATGAACTGGCAGCAGCCGGAAAGCTGACTTTATGTCGCACTTTACCATCTGCACTGTTGCGCCCGCGGTCACCACCAGTGACATAGCCACGTCAACAGAGGAGTAAGACACAGTGGCCGCACTTTCCTCAATAAAGTCCTTGACCGACCCACCTTTGGGCCAGGACCATTGCTATATCCGCCAACACTGCCCCTGCTCTTTTTTTTTTTTTTTTTTTTTTTTTTTTTTTTTTTTTTTTGGCACCACTCCCATGGGTGACCCAATCAAATTATGCAACGGCCACTCCTCCTCCAGTTTCGCTTGTACCACCTGTGGGCGCTCCCGCGCCGATTGCAAAGTGACTGCTCATCTCCGCACCCTTGTACCCTCACACCCCTACCTGAACCCGTCCAAAAACCCCAACCGTAGTCGCTCCGCCACTGCCCTGTCCGGATACCCGCACCCACTTCTGCCCCTTAACCGGAGTAAGAGCCCTGTGGCCCAGGCCCCTTAGCCCCCCTCCCGCCTGCTGTGCCTGCTGCTGGCCACCCAGCCTTAAAGGCTCCGGGCTCCCCCTGCTGACCACCGTGTGACTGACCCCGAGCCCCCCAACACTCGACCAACGCATGTCGCTTGCCGCAGCCCGAGCCTTCGTGCCGAAAACGGCAATATTCCCGCGTGCATAGTCCTCTGTTATAGTCCCAGCACGCACCCGTCTCTCCCGTCGTTCCCCTGCCTGCTCCACCCACCCCCCCTCCGGTGGGCCCCCCTCGAAAGGGCTGATAAACGAGCGGTAGCCCGCTGGCCAAAAATAGTCTTCCCCGACCACGCGAGCCCCATCGTATGCTGCCACAAACCCGTGTCCAGCTCTCCCCACTTCGCTTCCGTATCCCATGCCAGGCATATCCCCCCCCCTGTAATTTGCGCTTCCCGAATGACGTCCGTGTATTTACACATGGCCACTGACCTCTCCGGAAACTTCTCACAGTACCCACTGGCGTAAATGAGAAAAGCCGCTGTCCAGTTCTCTAACGTCAAAGGTACCTTGTGCCTCTTTGCCAACTCGAATTCCTCCTCCTTGGAGCCCTCCTGTGCCCTGACCTTCCTGCGCAGGAGTTTGAGCCTTTCCACATATTCCCTTTTCCAAATCCTCTCTTTTGTTGCCAACATCAAATGCGCCCCCAAGGGCTTTGTTACCCCCATATACGGTAACCGTTTGATCTTCAATTCCATACTTTCCAATTTAGCCAAATTAGCCTCCTCCTCCCCCGTCTTTGCGTCAGCTGCCTCTTTCTTGTCCCCGTTCTTGTCCGTCACACTCTCAGTGGTCTTACCTTCGTCCCCCTTTCCTGTGCCTTCCGCGCCCACTGCCCCATCCACTACTTACGCTCCCTTGCGCCACCTCCCCCCGACCCCCCCCTTCTCAACAGCCCCCCCCACCCCTCTGTGAACCAACACTGGGCGCCCGAGCAAATGTTTATTACCTGGCGCCAGTGTCTCTGTCTGCCGCTCCTCCCGGCGTCCTGTCCTGGGGGCCGAGCAGTTTTCCCACCTCGATGTCCGACCCGTGGGCCGCGCCTGGCGTCGTGACACCTGCAAGAAACTAGCCACAACATTACTCGGCCCCCGTCCCCCTTGTCCACCTCACGCAACTCCCCTTCTTCCATGCTCTCTTCCTCATAATCCAATTCCTCCTGTCCCGCACCCCCAGCGCTCCCCGCTGGTGGCACCATCCGCTTGAGTGGTAAACAAACATTCTCCGCTGCAGTGCTCCTCAGTCGATGCCCCCCGGGGCGCTGTGACCCCCGTGGGTGTTGGGGCTGGCGAGCCCGTACCGGGCCTACTTATGCCAGCCGCGCCGGGATCCCTCGCCGGTACAGGATACGCCGCCCAAGGCTCCACCCTCCCTTCTCCTTGGTGCCGTCGAGCCGCTCCCAGCCCTACCAAGTCAGGCACCCCGCGATGGTCAACCTGTCGGTCCACCGCCTAAAAAGAAATGGAATGGTCTGGTGTGCTGGGCCTACCCCCGCCCCGACTCCCCTCCCATCCTCGCTTACCCGTCCCCCAACGTCGTTGCTAACCACGCCCTACCCACCGCGCTCGAACCCCCCCGTCTCCGTCCCCGTCGCCCCCTTCGCTCCGGTCCCACCTACCCAACCCCCCCACCCCCTGTCCGCGCGCCCCCGCCCCCCCCCATCGTCCCCCGGCCGTCCGCCCCTCCTTCGCCCTCGTCCGAAACCAACCGCACCGGGGGAGTCCCCCCTTGCCACACTCCCCTCATCCCCGCCGTTCGCCTAACCCCCCACCTGACATTGGCGGGAAACCCCGTGCCCGCCGGCTCCCGGTCAAACTCTCCGCGCTAGCCCCCCCCCCCCACCCTCACCCTTGCGCCTCCCCCATTCGCTCTTGACTCCTCTCCACTCTGGGCCCCGTGCCCCTGTTAAGCGAGTTAATCGATTAATTACAAACCTCTCGGTGTCAGCTTTAATTGGGTGCAATCCCCTCCCATATTCGGCCACTTTTAATGATGCCCTGATGTGGCTTTCCGGACGGAAATACCGGGCGGCTGGAATTAAAGATTCTAGCTCCTATCTCTAGAACTAAATCAATTCAGGGCAGTTAAACCCCACAAAATGCGGAATAACCGAGCAATTCTAGAATTTCAGGTGAAAATCCGGATACAGTTCCCCTGTCTGCACAGAATAACACTCCGATTATTCCCTCACCACTACATCCCTCGCGCTCCCGCCTCCCCCCCGCTCCGCCGCCGCTCCCCTGCCTCTAGGGCGGCCGTCCCAAAATGGAGCACGTCGCGAGGTGGCCCCCCCCGATCTCGCCCCCCCGCCCCGACGACGCCCAGCCGTCGCCGACTCCCAGCCGTCGCCGACTCCCGCCTCTCGCTCTCCCGGGGGCGAACCTGTCACCTCCCAGGCCCCGCTCCGATGCACGCGACCAGCTTGAGGTAAAGCTACTATCGCATAATCGCAGTTGCCGTTGTCAAGGTTACTAGATTCAGCGCCGGCCTCATCGGCCATACTTCGATATTCCTCGTGTCGTTTTCGCCTCACCCACGTCGCAATATGTGTCACAGAACGATAAAATTAAACCACGTCCCCCCTTCCCTAAAACTCATGTTGCTTCTCGGTAAATCGACCGCCCTTGAGGAGGGCTCCCGAGTCCCTAGAAGCGCCGATCTCACCTCAGAAAACCCGAAAATCTTTCGACTACTACCCGCGCTCCCAGCCACCAGGTCACCAAACCTAAAATGGTGGCTGGGGAGGGGCATAACTGGCCTATAAAGCCCTTGGGCTACTTTAGCCGCAATTGGGCTACATTTGGGCTATCCCCCAAATGTAGCCCAAAACCTACCAAATGGCCGCTACGGCCACTCCCCCCCCTCCCCCTCCCAACCTGCCCGGGGGGCAGACCTCGCTGTGCTCGGCTGCCCCCCAAGCTCCCATTGGGATCTGATTAGCCATATTGCCGCCTAAAGCCGAGTGCTATCAGATGAATGGTCAAGGGCAAGCAACTGACAGTCTGCACTGAGCAAACAGCAGCAAAGTGCCAACACATGTCTGAAATCCAGCAGCACAATCAGCGATCTTGAGTCAACCCCCCCGCACGCGGAACAGGACTGAGAACAGTTGCACCGTTTCAAGGGAAAACGTGCTATCTAGTCCTCATCTAATGCCGCAGTCCCCGGAGGCAGAATGGGAGTTTCATGTAAATTAAGTAACGTTTGTCAGACTGGAATAATATAAAGCATGCCAAACCCTAAAATAATGTTAGTGCATATAAATGTATTTCCCTTTTCTAAAAATCGTACTGGTGCAGTAAGTGTATTATCTAGATCAAAGCATTCTAATTCACTAACTTTATAAAACCAAAGTTGGAAAGGTCTGTGGGCCTACAGTCAAAACGTGTTTTTTAAAAAAAAATCAATTATTTAAAAAAAAAAAAAAAAATAGGAGTCATTATTAAATGTCTTTTAAGGACATGTTCGAAAAACGGAAAGCTCGCAAAACAATTTGTATTTAGTGGGAGAATATATAGGTTTTGTGCGAAATGGTTACTCAAAAATGTTTTATGGAAAGCCTAGCATGCAAGTGAAGTTGAATGAAGTTGAGAAACTAGGAAACTGGAAACATGTGTCTAACTTCTCTTAACAAGTTTGAAACTTTACCAAGCTCAGAAGAAAGGTTTTAAATAAGGAGAGCTTGAATTCTGTTCTTCTATATAGCTGGTCTGGATACAAAGAGGATTTCCATTTTTGCCATGCGAACATGCGAATATGGATTTGACAAGTAGATATGGCACGCATCCATAGATTTTGTACATAGACAAGACGTTTCGGGGCAACGGCATCAATGCTTTTTAAAACAAATGATGAGACATGAACGTATGATCCCTATCTCTAGATTACAGACATGCCCTACACATGTAAATATTGCCTCCAGAAAATGCACTCATTCCCCGTGGTGCTGGACCGAGGGGTGTGGGAGGTGCTGCAGCACCTCTATAAAACTTTAAAGATTTTATTTAGAGAATGAACATAGAAGGAGCCACTTAAAAAGTTGTTCTTAGGACAGCCTGTCTTATATACCCTATACCTGTAGGGAGGTGAAGGAACTGATGAGAGCTCCTGCTCTAAAGATTGTTCCACTGGTCCCCAAGCAGTCAATGTGAACACAATACTGTGCTCCTTTCCAGAGGTTTTTAGTTGTGTCTCGTTTTAACACTTATTTTGGTATTACGACGGTGGGGGTATATTCTTTATTGTGGCTTTTTCTCAGAAAATAAAAAAAAATTCCTTATAGTCATTGGAACAATATCTGGGAATAATTTCTTTTCCAATAGCATTTTGTTTGCATTTATTGTTTAGGGACCAGTGTTCATTTAATTACATATATCTTTTGGTCCCAAATGAGCCTTGGGTTCCCTTGTTTTGTTAAACTAAAGATTGTTCCACCACCAGTTCTCATTTCAAATTATTCTGGGCAGCGCCGTGAGCCTCACTCATGACATCCTATACCTTCTATTTCAATCTGCCTTCCAACCACATACTCTTCCAGTCAGTATGGCTGGCCCAAGCTTCAAAGAATCAGCCAAGGCATGTTGGCTCTGGTGCACAGCCACTTGGGCAAGAAAAGGCACACTTCAGCTCGCCACCAATCAGACAAGGAAAGAGTGATGCACGCGTACACCATGGTACAAGTATGCTATGAAAGTGGAAATTAACATAACTACATTATTGTATTGTGTCCAATCAAATCTTCCAAACTTAGTGTGTTTTTCCAGCAGTATTCACCTCTTAGAGGTTGTATTATAGCCTTATAGCCCGCCGTAGCGGGCTATACTGGCTATTAAAGGCCCGCTGCAGCGTTAAAGGCCCGAGCTTAAGGCGAGGGACTTTAACAAAAGCAGCGGGACTTTAATAGCGGTATAGCCCTGCTAGGAAGGGCTATAAGGCTATTAGAACATTCTACCACTAGAGGGCAGAATGTTCTAAGAAATTAAACAAAGCCTTCAGGGAGCAGGAGGGGATTGAAATCCCCTCAGGCTCCATGAAGCCTTTGTTCACAGAACATTGGAATGTTGGAGCTCCGGGCTTATACCAGCCATTATATGCCTGGAGCACTCCATTGTTTTCAATGGAGCTTCCAACATTCCAATGTTCTAAAAAGCCATATTGTCTAGTCTTAAATTTAGGGTCTGATTTAGAGCGTAGCAGATGAGCACTCTGTCACAAATGTGATGGATATCCCGTTTGCCCTATAACAAGTGCATAGATGCAAGGATATGTTAAGGCGCTTGTATTAAGGTGGACAGAATATCCTTCCCATTTGCCACGGAGTACCATCCTCCAAACTCTAAGTTGTGCTCTTAGTCTCAAGACATACTTTATCTAAATAAATATCGTTTGATCGCATAACTTCCATCATTGGACTAGTTGTTGTAGATTTTAAATCCTAGTCATGTATTTAAGCTACATTTACTGTTCATTCTCAAGCCATTATTTGCTATGTTGTGCCCTAGGCAAGTCATCTTACCTAACGTGACTGTTATACATGACTTCCATGCATGATTAACTCTTCGTGTATGTCTCAAGTCCATAGTATTAGTATTCATAGAGAGCATACTTATTCTCCTAGAGTTTAACAGTAGAACCTTCACTCTTCTATGGATTGTGTGCCTCGTCCATAGATTCTTGATTAGCCACAGCTCTTATGCAAATATTTGGTATGTTCACATGGCCTACATACCTCAGTCACATCCGAGATTTGGTCTGCCGATAAGCCTACCATCTATGAATTGCATCTTTACGTGTGAGCTCCATGTTTCCTTTTGATCTTCAAATGTGTGTTTCACCTAGAGATTTCAACATATTGTATAGGTTATCTACATGGAGTTGCTCAACAGAAGTTCATTAAATCTATTCATCTGACCTTTGCATGGCTTTTGTGTAGAAATTCTGTCTGCAGACATGACCTCAATATATAGAATTATACTCGAAGCATTCCACTGCTGATCGATCATTTTGTTTGGCAGCTCCTGGAGCAAGGGGGAGTGGAGGGGGTTGTGGTCCGCTGTTGGGCGGCACGAGTCTTGGGGGCGGCGGGCAACCCCCCGGTCTTACCTGCGGCTGTCACGGGGCGGCAAACGCAGGGTTCGCTGGCACCCCCTCCCCCTGCTCTTACCTGCGACCGTCGCTGGGCGGCAAACGCAGAGAGACCGCCAAGGGCAGCAAATTGTATATCTCCGTGACTGTGGTAGCTATAAATTGTATATGGAACTGATTTCCAGATAGTCTAATGTTTCAGCAGCTACTGGGTTGTAATGACGTTCATTGGTCACATTATATATTTAATATCGTGCCCACATGTTTCAGTCTGGGCGGCATTGCAAACAGATAATAAAGTTCCTCATCCCTCTCACCTCCCATAATATGGATCTTTAAGAAAGAAAATCCTCAGACATTCATTCTTCTACTCCACTCCTACAAGGGAGTTTCTCAGGAAAGCTCGGTTGCAGAGTGATTGCGTATCATGTAATGGTATTTTTCCCACTTATGAATATGAAAACATCATAAATATTAAAGTTATTCAAGAGAACCTACAAAAAACAAATAAGGAATGTGCCGATAAGTTGCCATCTTCACTTTTATTCTTTATGCTGATATTCATTGGGGTATTCATTCATATGTGAGCATTATCAGTCATATTCCGAGTGATTATATTGGAAATGTCCAGCAGATAGGAGATAGTCGTCAATCCATGCTTTCAGGGAGACATTAGAGTTCTGTTTCTGAGACGGGAGGTGACATTGTGAGACATGTCTATGCTGTAAGACTACCAGCTGAGCTGAGGCACTTCTACTGAAGCGAGATCTCACCGGTCTAGTACCGTGCTGACTGAGGTCTGAAAGCACTAGTTTACTGAAGCGCTGAGACACAGACGCCTCAAAGCACTGGAGCGGGGAAGAGAAAGAGGGAAGTTAGGTGTCAAAACTCTGGCAGGGAGAAGAGAGACAAGGCTTCTGGCCCTGAAGGAGTAGGGATGAACCAAACATTTACATGTTGCATGATTACCTGCATTTACTAGCAATTGCAATTTCACGCTTTTTCATAGTCCTTCGAAAAAGTGACTCACCATGAAAATCTGACATGAATGCAGATAGAGAGCACGCTGACTGTGAAACACATCATGATCCTGCTTGGACTGTCAAAAGCTGACAATATATAGGGTCCTTGCTGGTGCATACAGACCAAGGGAACAAATTAAAACAATATAGTTGGACATATTTCAGGGCAATGGTATATTGTGACATCTAGTGGCATCTGCCATTACCTGCCTCACCATGGAGATTTTAAAACAGGCTGAGTCTGGTTTTGAGATATAGATTAATTTAGCAGTGTCAACGCAGATCCTAAGACAAACAACCCTATGTGCTCCCTCCTTGTGATGGTCTTGGTGACCAGAATTACCATAAAACATCTAGGTAGCTTGATGTTGTGTAATGTGTTCAAGAAGCAAAATTGTCGAGTGTACATATAGGATATGATACTTTTAATGCTCACAGTCCCACAACCTCGCCTGATAGTTATCCAAGACTCCACTAGGGCTTGTGGCTTAAGCACAGTATATAGCAATAATTTGAGCGACTGGGGATTGGTTGAATACCACTTCTATACATGATGTATAAATCTTGACAAGAAAAGGTACAACTAAACAGCGAATAGCATTAAGTAAGTGATGCATATTCCACTGAGCTGACCAAGACATCGTTGACAAAGTCTCCAGTATCTGGTTGAAAGAGGCTGGTCAGAGAAAGACAATTGCTGAAAGAGGCGGATCCAATGCCCACCCTATTAATAATGTTAGCAATAGGCCATATGACAGCTGTTATTCAAGACACATTTAAATGGAACCTAAACTTGCTATTCTTTTGCTAACGATGATGTTTGTATTTACTAAACAGTGACTAAAAATATGAAAATTCCTTGAAAGAAAAGAATATTTATGATTTATTCTAAAACTTCTTATTTAACTCATATGAAAGCAAAGGTGTACATTAAGGATGAGATGGGCATCTTTGTTTTTCATGTAAAGACAGATGTCATGCTGTCAGACTCCCGTTTCATTGCCAGTAGTCTTAACCCAGCTGAGAAAACTCACAGTACAATGTATTGATATATTTTATTTAATGGTGCATGAAAAGCAATCCACCTTTTAAGTATTTGGGCAGACATATGACCATACTGTTTTCAGGGATGGTTCTAAGATGAGGTTGAGTGCTGCTACAGAGAGTGACCAAAAGTCAGTTTCCGCATGAAATATTACTTCACCCAGTGCTTAATTGATCCGGCATCCTTTTTTGGGGGACCAGGACTAATTTTAAATTCTCAGACATTAACCCAAAACAAGAGCGAGAAAAGCAGCAGAGGGTAATAAAGGAGGGAGAGAAATATGGAAAAACAATGGAAAATTATGTTGCAGGTTTGAACAAGAACCTGAAAGAGTGAGATAAAGGGGCAGGGAGAGTACGTTTGTGGATGAAAGGGATACAGGGTGAAATCAGGATGAAACAGCATTGGTATTTGGCAACCAGGGCCGGACTGGCCGTAGCGGGCACCGGGCAATCCCCTGGTGCGCCGCATGGGTGGGGGCCGGTTTTGGGCCCCTGGGGGCCGTTTTTGTTACAGGGCCGTTTTTGCAGCATAGCTGCAAAATCGGCCCTGTAACAAAATCGGCCGAAAATCGACCCTGGCAAAGAGTTCGGCGGCACCCCCAAACCTGGGGGGGAGGGGCAGCCGGCCAAGCACTTGGCCAGGGCCGGTTTTGGTTCCCAGTCTGGCCCTGTTGGCAACCACACAATCCGCAGTGGTGCTGTAACCGTTTGAGGAAAATGTGGACTTCGGCACTTATTTTTTTTACAAATTAAGGACTGATTTCACTCAAAGATGGGCCCCCCCTGCAGGATGTGATGAGGGGCCAAGTCTCTCGTATTCCAAAGATATTCTCTGGCTGGACTTGGGATGATTGAGGCCCTCTGGAGGATTGGGTGGGCCACTCGGTATCACAGGACCTGCAGGGGCCTGTGCTATGCCCATGACTTCACTTAGGAACACCAGCACTTTTCCAGCAGTCGTGAATGGAATTATAAGAGACAACACTTGTTTAGCATGAGTGACAGAGAAGGTCATGAGTGCAACTAGAAAGGAGGAATTGTTTACTCATTTTCATCTGAGAATTTCCACAACAAATGTTTCTACTACCACGTGGTACTTCGGGCTATATGTATGAAAGTTTGGCTTTACGGTTTACAAATAGCGAATCTGTAGAAATCGGTTTTAGGGAATCACAAAATTATATGTATGAAACAGTGTATAACTCTAATAGCAATTGCTACAGATTCGCAATTGCAAACAGGAAATTGCAAGTTAGAAAATCGCAAATTAGGAAAAGCCATTTTTAGGTTTGGGTTGTAAATGGAGCCATGACAACACCTATCACCCACCCGACACACTCCCATGGCACGGAGGAGTACAGAATGATCCCTTCTGCCAGCATACTGCCTCTGCTTTTCTTTCAACCCTCACTGCCTTACACCCAATCCAATTTACACCCATATGGTAAATCAAAGCGGATTTTTCCTGAAAACAGGGATACCACATCTTTATTTGAACCTGCTAATGCTGAGCCCACATGTTATTCACCATTCTGGGGGGAAATAATCGTAATTGTGGATTTATGCGCAAGCATATTGACCAGGAATTGTTATTGCCGGTGACATGGTATCCCTGCACATATATCCACCCGCCTCATACCTGGGGCCTAAGTGGCACAGCATTTTGTCTAACGCAGCACTATTTCTACTCAGCTGGAAAGAGCATTGCACGTATCGCTCAACAGCTTACATTAGGAAGTATGGAGTATGAAGGTCTTCTCCATAGCCCAGGTTCAACTACTTTAATAGTGCACAGCACTATGGATACAGGTGGCTAAGCATGTGTAATGTCGAAAATAGGTTAATTGTATTTGACATTTTCGTTTTTTCATGTGGTTAATCATAGTGTCCCTGTAATATGGGAAAAGCATTTCAGGGACCATGTTAGAGATTTCTTGAGAGACATGCAGTGGCTGACAAACTCTGTCACTATAATGTGGAGAACCTGGGCATAGCATGGGACATGCATTGTCTTACCAAGCATTATGGAAGGATTCAAATTGGAGCCGTTGCCAGGCATACCAATTCCAACCAATTCCAAGCTGTAGTTGTTCAAAGTTACCTACTGTGGCACCATTTACTCTACTTCCTCTCATTGATCAATCCCTGTTAGTATTTATGATCCATACCAAGCATGCATACAATGGCTAGTTCATGAATAGCTTGCACTTGACCCACCCACAATGCATGACTAGGCCAAGGGCCCGATTTAATTGTTGGTGGACGCATTCATCTCTGTTGGCCTGGAGGAGGACTTGACATCCACCAGGTCAAGAATATTCCACCCACCAAATTTGGACGTGACCGCCAAGCCTCTCTTGTTGTGGGGCGAGAATTTAGTAGTTTTCCCTGCCCCTTATCGCCAGGATTATGCTGGTGTTGAGAGGCAGTGAAGACTGACCTCTTACACTGCCCATCCAAATTAGGTGGTCTCAGATCTGTAAAGTAGTGCTCTGCCAGTTTTGGGGAGGCAGCAGAACCTGTACTTCAGTATGGCAAAGGTCTGTTCGATAATGGACCATGTTGTCTTATGTGAGATGTTGTACTGCCTTTCACTTCTGGTTCTTGGAGTCAAGTATGGTGTCAGTATCTAAGGAGGCAAGGCATATGCACTGTCTCCTTAAAGATCATGAGGAGGATAAACCATTAGGTCACCTAACACAAGCAGTTATGGCCACTGTGTGCATTGAGTCAGTAATTCTCTTACCAAGTAATAAGCCATCGCCAAATTCACTCTGAGACAGTAGGATATTTATTCCACTGTGGTGAACATGAAGAGGTAATGGGTGGCTGGGAATCTGCCTACAGGGTCAGTTATGATGCATGAGGCATCACACTGAACCTGTACATTGTGTGAATGGGTGCTTTTTATATTTCTGTATAGGAATTCATTTACACAGGGGGGCATATGGCAATATGTGCTCCATCAACATAGCCAGCTTCATTGGGAAACTGTGCTACTTGGTAAAACATTGCGTTAGTCTGTTGCAAATATTGGGTCATATTTGGTAAACATATGTATTTGTTTACTATGCTAGCCATGATATCTAGAAACCTGTGACAAAACCTAGAAAATGCACTTTGTGACACCCCCCCTCCCAGTGCTATAACTCCCTGGTGACTGCCTGAAGCCAAAAGGTGTAGACAACACTATAGCTGCCCATGTGGTGTGATTGCATTACTTCTACTGTTGGGGACTGTAGCTGAGGTTGTAACTCAGCAATAAATTCCAAATGTCCTTACAGCTAAGTCTGTACTTCTCATTTATCTCCTCCTAAGTCTGTTTAAAAAGGGAGACCCTCATCCTAAATATCCTCTCCTTCTCAGGCTACCAGCGAAAATCCTCATCCTCCTCTCCAAGACAAACAGAGCCGCCATTCTGAATGAGGCTGTGTTGCAGTGATGATGTAATATTTCAGGAACCATGAGACCTATATACTTCATTTTGGTGTCAAACCATAGGTTTTGGGGGTCAGGTAGTCTTATAGAGACCGAAAATACCTCCTCAGAGCAACCCTTCTGCCATTTTCCAAAATGGCAGCTCTATAATGATGTTTTTAGTCATCATATTGGTAATTTATTTTAATATTGTTTTTTTAATGTTTTCCATTTATTCAAATTCATAAACATGAGCAAAGCAGGTAGCAGAAGAGGATCTTTACCTCCTGACAGAGTGTTGCTAACTACAAAATCGGAGGTCTCCTTCAACAACAACAAAATGTGCATATGCCAAAGCAATCCAAAAGAAAAGCTAACTTCAACTGTGGCTGGACAGAAGAGAGTTTGAGATGCTATGGAAATACAGCAAGACGAAGTTCACAAAAGATTGAAACTGATGGGTGAAGAGGATCAAATATTTTAGCATTGTAACAACAAGTGCTACAAGTCGTATTCAATGAAAAAAAGCCGAGAAAAATGTTGTCAAAAAATACCAGAAACCAGTGAATCACAACAAGAATCTGAGCCTCCTGAGAAAGCAACGACAACAAAACCCAGTGCCCATCCACTTAGAAGATCAATGGCTATCCCTTGCCCACCTCCAACAACTAATCAGAAAGCAGAGGATCTTCTTGTTATCTGTGGTTTAGCTAGAGAAAATAGTCAAAGAGATTGATGAAAGAACAAAGTCTGCAGCTGGTGTCTTCCAAGAGGAAGGTTTTAGCCAAGCAACTGATGTGAACAATGAGGTGGATGTATTTGCAGTTAATTTGTATTCCCAAACGAACTGCATGCATACATACATTCGAAAATGTGAGTGTACAATCAGCTCCCATCTGCAATGTAACCGCCAGCCTTCAGTTAAGTTTGCACTCTTTGAAAAAGCAAATGAAGTTTTAAAGCCATTCTTAAGTTCTAGCTACGGGTTCTCACCCAGTGAGATCAGAGAAATAATGGTCAATAATGATGAAACTGTATTGATCCATAATAATTAAATTAAGATTTTTTTGTGAGAATGTACAATGACAATATTCGTTTTTGTCAGTCTAACAAAAAGAATGATTTGATTCCTGAAGTTCTTGCTACAGAAATAAGATCACAGGCTGCAGTAAAATCAGAAGGAACCCTTTTAAGAAACATCCTGAAAGATTTAGGCTTTGGACTTTATGACTAATGACAACTTTTGTGATGCTCCAGAGCTCCGCAAACCATGGGAGTCAAAAAGAATGCTTGATGTTGTCTTAACATTTTTTACATTATTGTTTAATATCAGCAAAGCAAAACTGTTAAAACTGAAGTTCTTGAGTGCGGAACAGAAGCCAACAACATTGATGATGGTTTTGAAGATATAACCAAAGTGGAAGACAATCCCATGAACCGACAGACTTATGCTGTGCAAATGCACTGTCTTTTCCAACCCATGTCTTATGAATTACATCAAGGCAAATACAAAACTCTGCTACACATGATGACTGCCCAAGCACTCTATGACAAGTGCAAAAGTAGAGAGCTAATCACTTCAGTGAATAGGATTGCTTTTATCAACAAGTTATAATGACAAAGTATGGAGCAGGAACTTTTTAGCAGCTCATGCTCCTGCTGTAAAATATTGTGACTCCGACAGCACACAACTTCCTAGTTACTTTCCCAGTAAAGGATTTACAATTTCTGCTCTTCATAATTTTGATTTGAAGAAAGCTCTTCTTTTTCTAGAACATCCAGCACACATGATACTGCCATAGTGCTTTTTCCAGGCTGTACCAATGAAGCAGCTACTGGAAAAGAAGCTGTCAGCTGTAGGCATGAACAAACAAAGCTCCAAACTTATAACCCAACTGCCTTTCCAAAGTGTGCAAAATGACTACCAGCCACCAATACGTTCCAGTCTACCAGAAAGTTTCAAAGTGGCTGAAGACTTGGATCTTCTTTTACCTGATGTTGCGGTTGACAAAGATGATTTAACTGAATTTGTCGGACTGCTTATTCAGTGCTGACTGAAGGATGAAGAAAAGACAGTTCCTCAGTGGGCTGGAATTCAAGCTCTGATATCCCAGAATACCATCTCACTGAAGAAGGTTGGGTTTTTACCAGTAATACCACCTCCAGTCGCAAACCATGCTACAGTATACACAGTTCCAGAATGTGCATGCTCAGCTTGAGGACGAGCCTATCCTGCCAATTTTCTGCGATGAAGTTGTTTTCCGCATTATAGCTCACATTTTTATAAGCAGTCCAGTAGAATTTGATGATCTTTATCCAATGATGGGTATTTTACACATGACAAAATTTGTGTTGCGGTGTGCAGGAAGTTATCTCAGTGGATGTGGCATAGACAATGTACTTATTGAGGCTGAAATCTTTGGAAGCAAAACTGTCCAGTCAGTATTGAGCAGAACTCATTATGTTTGTTTGTTGCAATGTATGCTCATCATATATGAAGCTATAGAAACATTGTGTTGTAATGCTTTCTTGAACAAGAATGACAAATTAGGTTTTGCATATCTTATCTCAGAAGTGAACAAGGCACTGACTGCACTTCATTGAAAAGACATAATGTAAAGCAAGACAATGTTCAATACACTGAGTTCAAAATCAGAAAACCTGAAAAGCAAGTTTGTAGAGTTTGTCAAACAATGTGAAGAAAAATCAGAACTTTGCAAGTACTGGGGAAATGTTTTACACGTGATTCCTTCAGTGAAAAACTTGCTACATGCTGATCAGGAAGGTGATTGGGAGCAGCACGTGAAGACTGTGGAGTCACTGATTACTGTGTTTTGCGAAATCGATTGCATAAAGTACCTGAAATATGGGTCTTGGTATTTGGAAAGAGTGAAGAAGTTAGAGGTATAAAAACAACACCTCTACGGAAAATCCTTCCAAATACATTTTGTGGTGAAAGACAGAGAGGGGAGGTTCAATGCTATGGCATCAGATATGAAACTGGAACAGACGATCCAGAGATCACAGAAAAGCTCTAAGGGAATTGTTGGTCAGACACATAAAAGTGAATAGGTTGCTTAATGACAGCTAGTTTACCACGAAGAGAGGGGAACTTTTTAATAAACATGTTGACAGCCTTCTTCATTTCATGCAGCAGCAAGGAATCCCCTTTGAAATGACTGAGCCTGTGTGACTACACAACTTCATAGCCAAACAATATGTGGATAAATATATAAGGACACGTCTACTAGATGACCTGGAACATGGATCAAAGCTAAACACAGAACTAAAGCAGGAGAGATTTGTATTAAAAGAGAAAAAGCTGTTTGACATAATCACTAAAGATAGACTTCCACACTTTAATTGCCATAGTAAGAGTTTCATCCATCTAGCCACTACAAAACAGGTTACAAAGAAACAACTTTCACAAGCACATAGAGATATGGATGTAGCAAAATAAAAGGGTGAATTTATCAAGGACATTCTGTTGCATGATCTTCTTACAAAAAACACATTATTTTATTGAGATGCTGCAACCAAACTAGCAATGCACAAACTCATACAAGAGCTTGAAAAAAACATTTCACCTGAAGAATTTCAGTTCAAAAAGGTGTCCACTGAAAACTGCTGTTGTTGTGGACTATATGTCACAGTTGCGAATGGTCAAGATTTCATCCTTGCAAAACTTCGGAGAGGTCATTCAAACTGTTCATTGTCTTTGAAAGTTATCTTGAACTATCTGTCAAAGAATGTGAACGAATCAGACAAATGTGGAACAATTGACCCTGCCTGCATCAAAAATTCGACACCTATACTTGTGCAACTAGATAAATTCAGGTCATCAACATCAAACAAAATGAACTTGAAGATGTAAACTTGACAAACCATTGCTGATGCTTCAGCGAACACAGAATTTCCAACTATTGCAAGCGGAATGATTGTCAGTGAGGAGTTGGTAACCGCAGAGATATATTCAAAAGGTACGGGCCATATTGTTCAAGAATTTAATCGCAAATTGGAGGAAGTTGACCTTTGTTGTGTGCCACATGTTCAGTGGGCTGTTCAAAATGGTTCCAATCGAGTCATTGTACTGTCAAATGACACAAATGTTATTGTTGTGCTACTTAGATTTGTTCCAGTGTTCATAAGACAAGGATTGTCAGAGTTATGGATATGTTATGGAACAGGCAATAAATTACATTTAATCCCGCTTCATATTCTGTACAAGAAACTTGACCCAGAGATGCCCAGTGTTCTTATCAAGGCATATATTCTTACGGGTGATGACACTATGAGCAAAATAGGAACAAAGCTTGGAGCTTTAATTGCTAAACCTGTGAAGTTTCTAAAAGGATTTGCTGAGACAAAAGAAGAATGTGCCTTTAAAAATGTAGAAATATATCTTGTGCATGTGTGGAAAATAAGTTCTGACTGTCACACATTAGACAATCTTCGGTACAGTGAGTTCAAGAGATAAGTTCTGCTAAGTGACCTTCCACCAACATCATATTCTGTGCAAAGACACATTAAAAGAGTGTTCTACTTGATCAGAAGGTGTGTAAATGTTTTGGATTGTGCATACATAGGGAACGATCCGTGTGAATTTGGTTGAAAAGATATTGCTGGGGTTCTAAAACCTGTGCTACAAAGAGAGGTCCTTGTCGATATGCTCTTCTCAAATGTTTAACATTCTGCAAATGTACCACTAGCGATTGCTGAAAGATATAAATAAAGTGAACTTTGAAAATGTGTCTAAAACAGGAGTGAAAAAAAAAAATCATATTCAGATCATAAACATTGTTTAGTGTATACATAAAAGGATTAACCCCTTCAGTGCCACGCCCTTTCCCCCTCCTGTGCCGGGCGGTGCATACGCGGGTGGGGTTCATGACGAGATAGTCTCGTCATGGGCACAGCGCGACCGTGCTCCATGACGAGACTATCTCGTCATGGGCACAGAAGAGGTTAAAAACCAATATTTGTTTAATTTCTATATATGTCTCTTCTTCCTCTATTATAACCGCCATTTTGGAAAATGGCAGAAGGGTTCCTCTGAGGAGTTTGGTTATGTCTCTATAAGACTACTTGACCCCCAAAACCTATGTTTTGACACCAAAATTAAGTACATAGATCGCATGGTTCCTGAAATATTACATCATCACTGCAACACATAAGCAATTTTTTAAAATGTTGTCCAGTAAAATTCAGCCTGTATCAGTAATGTCTACTAAACTAAATGACTTCTCTAATGATCCAAAAACACAAATCAAAAATAAGAATCTCTACACAACAATTTTTTTAACGAGGTATATCAGGGCGCTGGGATTACAATACCTTTGATACATACCAAAATGGCATTTTTCATTTCCGATAAGCCCAAAATAGCAATTTGCACCTTTAAGAAATGCAAAAATGCCTTCGTTCATATGGCCCTTCGTTACATATAAGAAGTCAGAAATGCACCAAAAACACACATAAGCTCCAAAAAGATGTCTATTTGAATAGGAAACATAGGCTAAATATTATTTCTCTTATGCATAAAATCCAGAGATGAGCAATCTTTCATTACAGTTGCCCAACAAGAGGAGATTTATTTTCAAAACATAGCAAGATTTTATTTCGTTATCCTCTTCCAAAAAATAAGCCTTTAACAAAATATATCTCCCTTTTTCTTCTCAACCCAGTTGAAACTGCACTATTTTAAATATCTTTGCAAAGATATCTTTAAAAATATATTTTCAAAAGCATCCTCTTTTAGATTTCCACTTTCCAACAGATTTATGTTGCGAACCAGATATTCCTTCCTTGGTCTCACAGTTCCTTACATTGAAAAACGTGGAAAAGAATATTTCCTCTTGGTCGACTAAAAAACACATGAAATAGAAATGAGTACAGTCTTCTGAAGCGTGTAAATGAAAGATGAGACATTGACCAGTTATGGCAGCAATCTGGACTACTGAAGAATCCAATTAAGATGGTGAGTTTAAAACTTCCAGGCATGGAGTGAGTTTGGGGTTTATGGTCCTTAGAGATTGGTCTGTTCCAAAGAGAAATTCTACATCTGTCAAAACTCTCAAGCACATCCCTGGCTGCTTGTATTGTGCATTAAGGAGAGGGGGTGATGTAGTCCTGACCTCAGGTGGGGCCCACACTCACAGAGATCTCTGAGATGTACAAAAAACATCAGGACTTTAACAACAGATATTACCCACTGATAGTGTAATATTGTGCGTAAGTAAATCTCTCTCAAGGCTTAGTGAGTGGGTGTTTCAGAGTGTGGTTTTCCTAGGTAAGGTAAGGGATACTCGGAAAGAGTTATGTGGGTAGTTTACTTTATTCTCCAACCATTCCCCATTATGGGAATGATCTCAGATTTACTCCTGCAATGGGCAGGTGTAAATCACTTTCCAGTGTGTAACCGAGAAAGCAACATCCCCAAAATTGTGGGTCGTACTAGGGAAGGTGATTATCTAGGGGGAAAACTGTTTTCCTTGTGGCTGAAACAATGAAAAGAGTCCCAGTGAACAAATACGATGGCATTTCTCCAAGTGCAATTGTGCCCTAAGTGCACAGAAGCAGTGATGGTTCTGTACAGTCACACTAATAAATTCACAAACGTTTTCCAGAATATTCCTGGAATCCTGTAAATGGCACGTTTTCAAGTGTGATCTGGGATGTTTTTATGAATTATCAAAATGAGTTAATATCAGCCGCGGCCCGTGGAGGGAGTTCCGTGGGGCGGAAAGGAGGGGCGGGGGGTACTAAAAACCGGAATATGGATAATTGGAGGTAAGTAAACAATTAAATAAATAAAACGAAATTCGTAGCGCGCGCTGCATCGCATTTTGCGATGCAGGGCACGCAACGAAATTCATTTTATTTATTTAATTGTTTACTTACCTCCAATTATCCATATTCCGGTTTTTAGTACCCCCCACCCTGCCCCTCCCCCGCCCCGCCTTTCCGCCCCATGGAACTCCCTCCACGGGCCGCGGCTGGTTTATATACACCCATACGAGGCTGTAAATCCATGAGTGTAGAGTTACACATATTTTATAAATTGGCACATGCATGTCAAAAAAGGGATACCTGCTGCATTTTTCTCGATAAACTGGATTCTTCTAACCAAAAGCTGTTCTTGTTGTAAAAAAAAACTGCAAAAGGAGAGGGATTTTTAGTCCTTCGTCCCAAGAATTGAAACTCTAAAACATTCCAAACAAGGAATGTTGATGGCAATGATGTTTGTCACACTTCAGTATTACCCAAATAATATGTAAAATATATGAATGAAAATACCACGATTTAAAGGACAAACTGTCCATACAAACAGTATATTTAGGCATTCAAAATAAAACAAGTGCTCTGAAGTCAGTTTGTACCCAGAAAAATATTCCCATGATGAACCTGTCGTCCATGTAATATGAAATGTCACGACTGTTTGGAGACCGTTTGTTCTGCCATGCAGAAAATCAATACATCAAGATAAACATCTTACAGAACACAACCAGTGTACATGCGAAAATTCAAAAAGTAAAACAATCGATATATTCAGTATGCTTGGAATCAGAAATCCTGCCATTCCCATCCCTGCTCTGTAGCAAATGGAAAAGTACAAGCATTGTGTGCACTGCTTTTCATGTCAACTTAGCAGGGCCTAAAAGCTTACAGCATTTGGTATCATACAAGAATGATGGCTTCTACAGATCTACATTTTGACTCATGTTAGTTTCATTCTTTCACACAAAGGACTGCAGCTCAGATTTACGATTCTTTTACACAAGGCAACACTGCACCAATGTTGCTGTTCTGCCTTGTGTCCAAGGGAAAGTGAAAAATGACCATAAAGTTGCTGATATGGGTAATATCAGTCCCGAGATGCTCACACCATGTGAAGATGATAAAATCATCTAAATCGATTTCATTCAAAGTTTCAACTCATTTAATTGTAAGATCATCATTTTATTGTTCGTTATGCAAATTGTGAAACCGGTGATCTCCAATATTCAAATGCATGTATTATGCTCAACGCCTTTGATACAGCATGTTAGGATCCCAGTTTCTTGTGAGAAATACAAGATGTTTAACCCAATGCATTTCGGGCACCTTCTGCCCTTCGTCAGGGGTTTGTATCTGTAAAGTTAAGAATCACATAAATGCTGTTACAATAGTGTATAACTTTTTCACCTGAACTATCATTTAAACAACAATATATCCATGTGAGTATCCGATCTTAACGCTCCCAACTATACCGCTTTCCCGCTAAAAAGATATTCAACACATTATCACGATTTTAACCCTGACGTGCTAATCCATCATATTACTCCAAAAAAGTTACGTCTAAACACGAAGCATTCATCTAGACATTCAGTACTACTTCTAGCCTTTATTTAGAGCGAAAAGAACTAGCGTGTCGCTGATCTTACTTGAAAAAGTTGCAAAAGCGGCTTCATCCGTCTCTCCAATGGAGATTCCGTCCCTTTCACTTTACCACGTGATATTATCGTTTTGTAACCCTCGTTGTAATCACCCTCACCTGAGTGGCGGCTTTAACTAAACTCCTCGATGTTACTTGGCATACAACTCCCATAATTCCCCCAAGCTGTTTATTGGTCCATCTACTCAGGTTCCTATAGGTAGTCGTGATTTAAATTTGAATACCCCGCCCTGCCCTGAATGGTCAATTAAATACGATTTAAGTTGAAGATACAATTTACCCAAAACATGAATAAAATACAAACAATATAAACAATGCGGTGAACCTCGGTAATGACACTTTAAATACACCAAGAGTAATGGCAATATATGATGATCAACTATTTGATCGCGAAATAGAGTCCATCTTTAATCAATTTAAGTTCATCGTTGTTTGGGTGCTGGTTCAAAGTAGGATGACAAAGACACAAAGTGAAAAATGAGCCATATCTGCTAAGATATGGTGCATTGTTTCTCTACCCAGGTGCTGATGTACTTTTGGCAGCCTTGCCCCGAAGCAAACACCCTTACGCCGTAGTGCAAGGGTGTGTGTGTGTTCTCTGAAGCATATGTTTTGTACTGGAAGATTTGTCCCACTTGGTATGTGTGCTGGCTGTACAATTCAGCACACATGCAAATTTGGAGAAATGAAAACATTTCTCCTTGTTACACATGCCTCTAGGAGATATTTATTTTGGTTCTTAGTAAGGGTGGGCGTCAAATTCCGTAATTTACGAGATTTCGGCAATTCCGTGTTCCACGCGGAACGCGGAATTGCCAAAAATTCCACGATCCGCGGCGTAACGGAATTCGTGGGCATGGTGAGTAGAGGTATTGCACAAAACGGGGCATCTTCTTGGATAAATGCTGGGCAGGATTCATTCTGGCACGATGCTCCTGTCACAAAAATTAAATCTCAACAGGAAGCACTTACAGATATAAAGCAGGTGCCCGAGTTAAAGCTCAAATTCGGTAACGCATTAATCAGCCCAAAAAATTTGTGGCTGGGCAGGTGTGCTTTCTCCCCATATCTACCGTCAAAAATTAGCTGTGATGCTTACTTTCTCGAGCGCAATCCCCGTGTAGTTCCTGTGACCAGGAGGTTCTCTCTCCTCATCTGCTGCTCTGATCGGTCTATGACCTTTTATAAACAAGAGGCATGTGAACTCGCATAGAAGCCCTGCCCCACACACACTAGCGGTATGCAACGTGTTCCCGCCCTTTACCCACTATGAAGGACAGCTCACTCAAGGGACCCCGGTGCCTTTCGGTGTGGTGGCAAAGTAACAGACACACATGGTCACTGGAGACAACAATTCTTCTCGCGGCACAAGTAATTATGCGTGCTCGCATCGATTTTTTGACGTTTCGCTGAACTTTGCGTAGCGCGACTACGCCAATTCCACCCACCCCTAGTTCTTAGGTTGTCTACCAATGTTTGTAGATAGGGATTTGAGGCAGAACCCCTGGGAACACCAATGCACCACCCATGGAAAGCCCACTTGATGCAAAGTAATGCAAAAGCAAAACAGCACATAGCACAACTTTGTTTTACGTTGGGAGATTTTCCTATGCAAATCTTGATTTGTGTTGGATAGTAAATCCCATCTTCAGTTGGAGTTCACATCTCAAAGGTAATGCAAACACATTGCAAAGCATTAGCAAATCTGGGTCTGTATCCTTCGCGGAGCTGACCGTCTGTCTCTAAATCACTTGAATTATTCATTTGAATCAACTTGAAAGGTGAATTATGGGCACAATCATTTTAAAGCTATTGCTTTCTCTGTGATCAAGAGGTAGAATTTCCATAGCACAATGATTGCTTTGTCAGCAGATATTTGCCAAAAAAGCAATTAAATAAAAAAAATGACTTCGAAGATAATGCGAATTTGTCAATGCACTAATCTATTTAAACCCAACAGGGCTCTTTGTAGGGCACATGCTTTCACCTAACAGTGTATGACAGTGTTATGTACAGATATCCAATGTTAATAGTTAGCCAACTCAATGGTACTCATTTTACCAATTTCATTATTTGATCCTTAAGACAGAGTGTACTGTCTGTGAGGTATTCTTTAATTCTTAAACAAGCGTGATTTCTGAAAAAATCTGGAGCACATTTAGTATCAAAATGACATAAGAGGTTGATTAATTGCTAACTTCATGAATAAGGAACCAGGAAACGAGTGCTGATCCATGATTCACAATTTGACATATTTGTGTGATCCTGGGCAAATCCTTCGTCAGGCAAATTTCGAGGCAATTAGAAATGAGTTAAATGCTGATATTAAGCCCTAGATACAACACCTCACAGTTACACAATTAAAAGAATGAGGAAAAGCCAAACACTGAATGCACGCAAGAGCAGTCCAAGCATGTCGCCATGATTATTAGGGCTGTAGAAAGTGTAATGCTGCATAAAAACATCTCTAATAACGCACATTGCCGCCATAAAATTATGACTGAGGCTTTCTGATGATTCTCTTTGAACCACAATGCATAAACTGTTCTGAAGTTTAGAAAGTGCGATCTGATGTACAGACCCCATGTCTAATGCATCTCGAGCTAAGCGCTGACGTGTACTCTGTGAAATCAGGGCACGCAGCGCGACTTCAGAACGTATTACGTTCCCCTGTATGGTGTTACCTGATGTAATGCAACTTGAAGTGGCAGGTAACAAAGGGCATTTGTGCTTCTCTGCTGGCCCCAGGGGACAGAGCGGATTGGTTACTCATGAGTGCTCTAAATCGGGATTCTGATATTTCCAGTTGCTCCACTGCATAGGAATGCTGCTGGGCAAATTGTAAATACGGCGGTGTCCGGATTCCACAATGAATGGAAGTCGAGAGCGCCCGAATCCTCTTTCTCGTCGAATGCCTGCGCTGACTAAGCTCTCCGTAACCTACATTTGCTTTTTGCTGCGGGCGCATCCAACATGGCTGCCAAAACTGTCTACGGTGAAACTGAAGGAGGGGCGTCACCAGCAGCGTAGCCTTCATTAGTACAGGGGGTGCAGAGGCTCTGGGGCTTAAGTTTGTGAGTGGCTCGCCGCACCCCAGTTTGGGCTGTCCTTTACTTCTCAACTGGGGGTAAAGAGGCAGATTGGGCTTATTTACAAGGCCCTTGCGCCACTTTTGCGTCACTTTTCCCATGTTAAAAGTGACGCAAAAGTGGCGCAAGGGGCTTGTAAATCTGCCCCGCAGGGTTTGCATTAAGACTCAGGGCACCTTCATAGGGCAATCGGGGTGCCATGAATGGAGTAGAAGAGGGGGCAGGACAGTCTCTCTCCATGGCCCCCAACTTCGGCTGCAGGCCAGAACCCCAAAGTCGATAAAAGCGCATCTCCCAAGCGAGTCGAGTATGCTATGTCCGTACAGTTTTTCTCTAAACGGAACTGTACTATAGGGCCCCACAACACCATTGAGCCTCGTTACATTGGACAGGGTGTGGTGTTGCTAGTGGGACATTTAATGCAAGGGCTAACTGTTTGGCCAAATTCTCCCTTCCAAAGAACTGTTGTAAGCCTGAAACCAGCATAGAAAGCATATTTTACTGCACGCTTTGAAAAGCAGATCACTCGATGCTGGTGTTACACGTCACCAGGGACGTGTCATTAAGGGAAATGTGAATTACGAGTATAGATGAGCCATTATCATTATCCATTGTTCCACCGATGGAATCATCTGTCTTCTTTGCTAATTGTCATGTCACCTTATGGAAAGGCGTCTCATTAGAATGGAAATGTCACTGATAGTATCTGTATAATGTAGTATAAGCGGCCTACCTCTGCTGAAGTATTTATTATCTGATTTTCAAAAGTGATATTCACTAGGCTATGCCAGCACATGGCACATGGACAAACAGGGCTGAAGCTCGAATCCATAGTTTGTTTCTCATTGGGCAAGGAGAGAAGGATACACTTTACTCTTTCAGTGATTGACACCCAAACATCTCTGAAAACCGCTTCGTTGTTCAAAGGTGGGCTGTGGAAGGGGGAGGGGGAGGTAGGGGTAAGAATACTTATTTTTTCCATGCAGTACTTCCTATACTGTTGAAATCTAGGGGCTGCAGCTGCATTTCACAACCAATTTACTGCTAAATGATGCCATTGGTTTTTAAAATGAAATCACCTTACCAGATGTATTGTAGCATTTATCCAGTGCTGTATACCCTGCTGTGCGTGGGAAAACACTTTTTCAAGTCCGTATTACGCTACACCATGCTGGTGCCACCCCCGCTCCAGAGGTGTAACTACTATTGGTGCAGTAGCACAGGGACCTATTGAACCCGGGGATTTGCTGTATTTTACTACCCCAACAGTAGTCAAAGGGGCCCTTTTCCTTCCTTTCACTGGGGCCCATCGTATCCATGCCACACTACTGGCCCGCTCTAACCTCTCGCGCCAAGAATTAAAGACAAAGCATTAACCTTTGGTGTAAAACAGGAGAGCGAAGGAGATACTCATATCATGGCTGAATTAATTATTTTACCCAACAGTAATGCTGCTTCATCTCTAATAAGAATCTAGTATACGCTTGACAACTGACCTGGGCTCTTGGTTTACTAATTACATTGTGGGCAGTGCTGGGTGGCAGGAAAGTTTCATGTTTGAAAGCTTTTCAATATAAGTCTCTCAGTTCAATGATATAATCTGATGTACAAAGGCGAAACACTTGCGCGTGTTAAAGAAATACACTTTCTTTTAAATGTAGACAAGACTATATTACATTTATTCGTCTGGTGCATAATTTACATGCTAAATATTTTCATGGCTCGGCTGTTGCACTGGCTCTATGAGTCAAGACAGACCCTTAGCTTGGCTTGGCTCTCCCAGTTAATTTGTAGGCTTGTCCACCTCAAGATCCTGTCATGTGCTCTTTATACGCTTATTTTTGGAGATTCACAACTTCTTGCCTTTCCATGGAGATCTTAACCCAGGGCGGAAAAATCAGGAATGTACTGAGAACAGGCTGTCTCTTCCCATCAGATGATTATATTTTCAATGGAATTGTTTTACTTGATGGAAGGCCAGTGGAATGCAATGAAAGTGGTAGGCAAAGCTACCGTATCATTCAACGCCAAGTACAGCTCTATTACACACAGTTAGCTCTCTCACTCTACAATTATTAGCATTAGTATTATGATAATTGTTTTGCATTGCTCAGGTAATTGCATGCACTTGCCTTAATGCTCCGCTACGCTGTGAAGCGGCAATAACTATCCTGTCAGGTCGCGTTAGCGGATACAAAATATTGTTGTCAATATGCGAAGGTACTCATCCCCTCCTTCTGCCAGAGGCTTCACAGATGGATGTGAAAAGCTCTTTACTGTGCTGCGGAGCACGCTAAGCGGTGCACATTAAGGGTTCCACAATCCTACATCTGAATCAGTGCGGCGTTCACCTTAAAAAGGGCCCTGAAGCGTGTTTCAATGGCGTGGAGGGAGGCGGTCAGGAGAAATACGGCACTGTGAATGAGTCCGCAGCACTCGCGAGCCATTTATGACAAGGCTACACTAACAACCCCACTATTCATACAGACTGAGCCGGGCAATGAAGATATCTTCTTACTGCGTGAACTCTGGTAAGGATATGGCTGCCTGAGCCAGGCCTGGTTCTACTACGATGAGATGTGAGGTAGAATCACGTAAATTGCTCTGACGCCAGGCAATTTTACACTGGTTCTGAGCATCTTTGCAGCAGTGATGTGAACAGTTGCAGTGACATTTGCAGATATTATCATTGCAAAAAAGGCATTTGTACCTCTTGACCTGTGTAAAAATGTCACTTAGTACCTATCGGTCAGTATAGTTTCTGATTCAACCCAGTTTCAAAACTATCCAGAATAAGTCATTTCCCCAAAATAGCACAATTTACATAATCTGTCCCCAATTCCTCGTGATTAAGTTACACTTGTAGCCTCAATGTCATAGCAGAGAGAGCAAAGGGTTTTCTCAAATTGTAGATGTGTTTTTAGATTTTTTTAAAGTCTGGCTTTAAAGTGCAGTTTATTGACCTAGTGTTATAAATCCTTTCAAATATACACAGAGTTGGGGTTGCCTTCACCCAGTGGAGTATTTCTCTTTCATCTCACACTGCTGGCTGTTAGGTGTATCATCCCACCCCCTAGAATGCTTGCATAGCAATGCTTGACAGATTATTTTATATCTTGATAGTACACTGAATCATCACATGTTAAGTTCTTTATCTCATAGATGATTGTTTAAAGAAAGCAATTGTTTTTTGTTTTGATATTTCATGGCAGCTGTCTTTTATCAAACGTTTTCTTTAGCAGACACAATGCAAGCCAGACCTATTACATTGGCCAGTGCTTGTTTAAAAAGGGGTCAACTTATGAAATTGATGAATGCTGCTCACTGATAAACAACTGGCTGAAATACAATAAACTAATGTTGTGTCTTTGCTTGTTGTAATCATCAGGATACCCAGTTATTACTATCTTCTCTAACCTTTGCAATTTCTTTAAAATTTGGAGGAATGTTCTATAAATAGCTGAGAAGTAGGCATAAATGTAAAGCTGTGCCCATACTCGCTCATCGCTTAAATGATTGTTTTTTAGGCATTTCGTTTCGACTGTAGCGCCTAAGGAGGGAACACCAACAACTGTATCTTTCTAATAGCTCCCAGGAAACATTTTTATTTTAAGAACTAGGCAAAGTGGTAACCTCATCTTAGAACCACATCTTTCAAGGGGACTCTAGGAGAGTGATTTTTCTCCATGCATCACTTCTCTCAACGTCTTACCCTCTCTCTGTCTACCTCATATTCTGTCTCTCGTTACCTAGTGTCATTTTAAGGATATTGTGGCAACCAAGACATATTTTGGTTGCTTTGTACCGCACCTTTTCTGAAAATGTTACCTATAATTTAATATTGTTTGGCAAAGTGAGTGCTTTAGTCAGCATACAATGGGTAATAATATTCAAAATATTTGAGAACGGGGGCCACAAAAATGCCCTGCCCATGGCCTTAGAAATTCTCTAAAACGACATTGGGTGCACAGACACAATAGAAGCATTTGTCCTTTTTCCTCTTTAGTGTCACCTGGTGTACGGAAAAGAGAAAGTGATCCAAGGATCAGCTGAACTGATGCTATTATGAAAGATAAGATGCAGACAGAAGGGGTAATTTTCACACCGTATTGGGGTCACTCAAAAAATTGCCCAAACATGATCTGGCCATTTAAAATACAGTCTCCTGGTCCCCTCATTGTACACTAAACATTTGAGCAAATTTCTAATAAATTCTAAATCCCAAGCCAATTGGATCTGAGGGTGTTCTCATGTTTCTCTCTCACCAGGGTAGATTTTGCGTGGCCGATGTAAGAAGCACAGGGACAAACTCAACTAACATAACTTAAAGGATTTTATATCTGGCTCTTTTCGGGGTGCACAGAATGCCTCTCTACTTTCCCACTTGGAACCATTTTTTCTCAAAAAGGAATGGTCATTTTGGTTGGGTTTTTCAGATGTGCTTGAACTAGCCCTGGCTCTAAGGCTATTTAACTATATCTGGGGAGCCACTGCCCTAGCTTGCGATAGTTACTCAAATATAAACAATCCCTTCCATCTTGCACTTGTTTTGATTATTTGATGGAACTTCCAGCTATGCAAACAGAAATGCACCAGTGGAACCCTTGAAATTATCTATTCTGCTTCAGAGACTCCGAACTAATTGTTTTGTAATTCATTGCACTGAAGCAGGCATGTGAACCCACTGCCCCTATTTAAGCTATTGTTACTAATGACAGTCTGCCCTAAGTTTGAGAATATCTCTCATGGTTACGGAATTGCTGTCTTGTGCTCCTGTTACTTTTCTCTAAATATTCTTCTCAATAGGTAAATCTTTCTTTACTTCTGCCTGCTCCTTGTGTTGTGTCAACATATAGACCAATGTTGATCTGGGAATCTCCCTCAGATGACGTGTTTCATACTGTTCATCACAGTTCTATGAAACATTCTAGTAGGTTAAAGATTGGAGTAGTTTCAGGGTTCCTGGTCCAACTTTTCAGCAAGAACGGTTATTTTTTCTTTTTATGGCGAGCACAGGAAATTGCATGGGCTCACCTAAGAAAAACTGGCTGCGGCACCCTTCAAGGGAGTTCTAGGCTGATCACTGTATACACTATGATCAGTCACACCTAGATAATTGCACGTAACAAGAATGTAGTAGCAAGCTGGCTGTAGTCCATTAGATCCTCATAAAGCAAGATGCAGGCTGACACTTGCTTCAGTGCTACAGCTTCCAAGAAGAGTCGCCGTTCAAACTCATGGGTGTGAACACAGCAATTGGAAGAAGACTGAGAATAGCTGCCTGGTGCATCATCTAACGACACAATCATTAAAACACGACAATTTGCTACTTCTGCAGCACGCAAAGAAGTTACAAATCGCCATTGTTGATTGTTTATGGGCAGGAAGGCACACCTTCCTGCACATAAACAATCATTCCCTGCATCGCAGGTGCAAGGGTGTCTGCGTTATCGCTAGGAAGCTCATTTTTGGGCCAGCGCCCGGGAAAACACAGAGGTGCGCCATATTTTGTAAATATGGCGCATCCCTGCATTTAGAAAATGTGGGAGCCCGATGCTGCCAAATTTGGGGCAGCTCTGCGCTCCGGCATTTTCTTGTGCATATGCCCCTAGGTGTCCTTTAGACACTATTCCCAGTAGTAAGAAGCCCGGTAGTAAAAGTGGACACAAAGACATTTTGTACCAGTTTTAGCAGTAGATTTGATTTAAAGAAAGAGGATTTGATCTGACGGCTAGATTGCCAACTTTAGTGCTGGAAACCAAGGTTCAAGCCTCGGGCTCGCGTCCACACACTGTGATTCTGGGCAAATCACTTAATCTCCCGGTGTCTACACTAAAAAAAAAAAAGTGTCCTTGTGTAACGTAACTGGTGCTGATGTAAAGTGCTCCAATACCTTCGGTTAGAGTTTGCGCTATATAAATCTGCAAAAAAAAAAAAAAAAAAAGAAGAGCCCAAATAGAGCAAACTTTTGCGTTTGCAAGGGCAATTGCCACCTGCTTCTAGATAGAGGCAAACAATTGTTGAAGGTTGCGCACAATGGGAAATAACATGTAAAACTCTGTCGCAAATGCCATGTGGGCTCATTGCTCATGTACTTGCCATAGAAATTAATCAGGTGCAAAAACACTCTAGAGTCCTGGGTCATATACTGGTTGTGCCGGGGTGCTTCTGTACCAGCTCGTACCTCTTGGATCTGAGCCAGCATGGTATTGCCAAGAATTGTTATGCACAATAATCTCCCCTGCCATGCAGATGTTTGCCCCAGTCGTCATTGCTTCATATACTCTGAAGTCCGCAGAAGAGAATTAGAGGCGCGCGACTGTGCAACAGGCAGAGCAGGCAGGAAGGTGCTACCGGTTAGGGCTGTAAATTACCGAGTTCAGTACGCGCTCTCCGATGAAATAAGGAGGCTCTGGAGAGGGAGAAGCCATGCAACAAATCTCTCACTGGATGTAACAGAGACGCATTACTGGCCGCGGCCAGCATCCGAACTCCAAACCTCCAAAGAAATGCTGTCAAAACGGTGATTCATAGAGCTCATCTGAAGGCATCTCCTGTGTTCCTCCCACAATAACTCTGCCAATGACACGCGTGCCCGCTGCACTCAATGCCTTCAGTGGCTCTTGCTAGGGTAACTTTTAACCTTTAAGACTATCTGGCACCGCTGTGCTTTTGAATCGCAGTGGGCATCCCTTCTCAGACAAAAATTGCACTTCCGTCTTCTACGTTTGCTGCCGCCGTTTTTAGGTCTGGACTACAAACAGGTTATATGTTTTTACCATCCTCACGTGTTCCCAAAAATCCTTATTAAAATACATAGATATATACACATGCATAGTCACTACCACTTCAGGCACTGGACTATATGTCAATCACATGTTGGGAACGCCCACTACAGCATAAACACGAGTCAACCCACATCATCCATTGGCTGTCTTCTATTGTGAGAAAAATTACATGTACACAGCGGCCTAAAAAGGAGCGCACTGTGGTGCACCGGTACCTGGGATGCAGAGAAATTCCTTTGTTTTTATACATATAGGGGCATATTTATGTTTTCCATCATGCTTGCACCACGCAAACCTCTAAGTCAGACCGATAAAGCCACGTAAAGCCACTTTGTGTGGCTTTGAATGGCTTAAAAACTCTGGAGTAAGGCAACGCAGCACAATCACTGCGTTGCCTTACTCTGCGCAAGAGAGGTGTTCCATGGGTGCTGTGGTGGATGTTGCCATGCGCCAGGGCAGTTTAAAACTGCAGACATAGGCTCTGCAGTGGCAGGTCGGAGAAAGGTTTGAAGGGCTGCTCATGTGGGTGCACAATCAGTGCTGCAGGCCCACTTGTAGCATTTGATTTACAGGCCCTGGGCACATGCAGTGAGATGTACTAGGGACTTAACAGTAAATCAAATATGCCAATTATGGACCCAAATGTCATTACATTTAAGACACAGAGCACATGCAGTTTAGAACTGGTCAGCAGTGGCAAAGTGCCCAGAGTCCTAACACCAGCAAAAACAAAGCTCAGCACACAGTGAAAAGCAGGAGCTCATAAGCAAAAAGACGGTCGAAACTACGCCAAATTAGTCCAGGTCTACCACTTAGCTATGGAAGAAATAGAAAAACACTAACATGTACAACAGTGACAATATGTTTTGACTATGCATTTTTGAACTGAGCTCTAACTAAATATTTTTTTCAAGAATAGTGAAAGTGCCGGAGCAAATTTTGAAAATTGGCTTAACTCCTTATAGGACTCACGGCAATAAATATTTTATTTTCATAATACTCGGCATTTTAGTGCACATAATAATTGGGGTCTTATATCCCCCTCTAATAACAGAAACGCACGGCATAGGAGTAGGTGAAACAAATGGTTTTTTGTACAAGCTCATGCAAAACCATCAGGGAAGATAATAAATTGGAACACCCAGAGGAGTCGTTTCCTACTGCATCGGATCCGGGAAATCTGGCTAAGTGATTACGATGCATCTGGATGCTTACGGATACGAGTCGGTCGGACTCCCATTGACTTCAAGGGGAGCCGTGTTCCGACCGAATACACAAGCTCCCATTGAGGAAAGGGGTGGCTGGTGAAAATTGTGCACCCTATGGGGGCACTCCGGGTGAAGGGGGGCCTGCTACGGGGCTCCAACATCAGATTCTGACAGCCAATCAGAGTTGGAACAACCAATTTGTAAAGGCTGTCTGATTCTGACATGATAACCGCTCAGTCGTAAAGTTTCCGAGTCATTTTGAAACGTGGCCCGTAGACACACATACGATTCGGCTCTGACTTTCTGAAAGCCGTCCGATTCGGATTCGGAACCGATTCAGTAGGGTGCAATCATCATAATTGCTCATTCGTAAAGGTTTCCGAACCGGTCGGAAACAATGCTTCAGAATCCCATTCAGCAGACCTGAATCCGATTCAGAACCTTTCCGAAAGGCATCCTAATCGATCCCAAGTGTAAATGCCACTTTTCCGTTATTCTAATTCATTTTTGAGCAAGCTGTGCCCCACTCAAAGAGATCTTAAATGATGTCCACTATCCAGCACGAAAACAAGAAAAATAAAAGCACTTGAAAAGTAGATACTTCTGGAAAATGGAGCACATACCCCACCTTTCCATGCCCTCTTCCCGTGACTTCGATTTAATTTACTGAAAATTAAATCTAGGGTAATAATAGGTGAAACTCTGGCTTGTCCAAGGAGTGAGAAGAATGCCAACCTTGTTAGACAACATGGAGGGAGATTACGTCACTTTCACAAAGGTTATGTCTGCATCCTATCAAGTGCAGAATTACTTTTTGATCAGCATGAAATACACCTGACCAAAAGAGTACACTAGTAAATTCACCAGTTATATGCTGGTACGCACATAGTTAGGCGCGCACACACCGGTGGTTCCATTTACACTTTTTTACTATCAACTTCTCTCACTCACTCACTCATGCATATTTGCCCTGACTCTTTCCATCACTCCTTCACTGACTCATAATAAGTACATAAGTTTCATACAGCTGATCAGTGGTGCCAAATGTGATGAAGTTTGTGTCCTTATCAGATTTTCAGTTTTAAATTATCAATTGTATAGGTTTCCTTCCTGAAAGATATTTTAAAATCTCTCACAAGATCTAAAAACAAGCTGCCTCCCAAGATAAAGTTGAACAGTGACCTCTTTGGAGGCTTGGCAAGGTTGGCATATCTTGATGTGTTTCAATAATTGAGCAACGCTTTCTATTTTTAAAGAGGTTTAACAAGTGACTTCAAAGGTTTTTGGTGAGATATAAGCAAAAAAAGATATAAGTAGAAAGTACATAAGTAAAAATATATAAATATCATAGACAAAGACGAGCCTGCTGAAATACGCCCACTTTACTCCGTAGCACGCATTGAACATGCTTTGGCGCTGAGCAGCTGCATAGCAGCACAGCAAGCTGCAGTCAAGGAAATGTACACCATGGGCTGAATTTAGCACCGCTCATTCCCATCTGACATGGAAGAGATTTACTTTGACTATAAGCATTTTATTTCATAGCAGTATCCATCTTAGACATGATACTTGATGAGTGTGCTGAAAGCGCCTTTAATCTCTGAAATGAAATAAATAATAGATTATAGCTCAGAAACACAGAATTTTGATGGCAGACGAGGATCCCTTAGCCCCTTTAGCCCTCAAAATCCTGGTCTGCTTTTGCTACCCTAAACAAAGAGGGTCACTGTCGTCATCCATACCTTCTCCGTTTATGGTACATTTAAGACCTTCCTTCTTTGGTTTTTGGGAAAATCCCTCTAGGTAGAGTTCCAGAAATGTATTTCTTAGACCATCGGGTCTGTTACAGAATGGGACCAATCATTTGCAAATCTATCGACACGCCACCACAAATGAGACGCGCACCCTATTTTGGCAGGCCATGCCCCCTCTAAACTGGATCTCACAGCGCTCTGAGGCAACTGATACTGGGAGTGAGTCCTTAGCGGCATCAGAAAGTTTAATATGATCCGGCATAAGGCGAGAAATTTGATCCAAATTGCAAGTGGCCGTGCCAGAGATGTAACAAGCAGAATGGCACCTCAATTCATCTTCGTTTGAACCAGCCCGACCTTACGCTACTGCTGGATTGACTTACAAAAGTGTATGGATAGTCACAGATGGCGGCGTTCTATAGCACCCCATCATTGCTCTTCACAGGGATTTTAAGCAGTTTATGGGACATTGAGGATCACCGGGAAAGAGGTCTGACACACACTGTTTAGAGTAGTTGCTAAAATATAATTTTGCGATGGAGTAAAATTAGCTCCTTGCATACGGAGACTAGCCATAAACAAAAAACATGTCATTAAAATGGAGTCTGTTCAGCCATCACGGAAGAACAAGGAAGCCATTATTGCTTTTATCTGGAATTTGGTGAAATTATAGGAAGATAAGTACCCGACCGTGTTTTTTTTAACTTGGGATGAGTAAGAGCTTTGTAGTTGATGTCCATACTCTGGCTCCAATAAAAAACATGACATTCTACCAAGCTGTTGACAAGAACCCTCTGTCTACCTCTTTTTGGGGCCATTATCTAAATTGCAGCCCTCTGCATCATTTTCACTAGTATGCAGTGCTACGGTCAGGGACACTATAATTAGGCAGCAAAGGAGCTCCAAATTATGATCCTGAAGTGACAAATTAAGCAGCTTTAGAAGGCAAAGAAGTCAGCACACTATGCGGCAATATTGACTGTTTTGTCATTTTAACACACATTATTGTAACCTGCGCAGAAGTATCTCCTGTGTAATGTAAGCTTAACTTCTCATTACATCAATCGGCAACTGAAACATCTTTTGATGAAGTCAATAAATTATGCACCAGATGATAAATTGTGTGACAAGTGAAGAAAATCCAAAATTATCTGGAAAACTCTGCAGCTGCAGAATTGCATAATATGAGTGACCCTGGCTACAGAGTGTCTTTTATGCATGAACCTAGTAGCCCATTGCCACACTGGAAGTGGTACAGGTAAACCTAGATGGGGAACAGCGCAGCGTTGTACATTTGTGAGGTCTGCGAGCTATCACAGAATGACTGAGAATTGTTGTGATCGGATAGCGTTAAAAGGCAAATTAATCTCAACAGTCATATTTTGCAAATATTCTATCTGCTTCGCTGCTGGTTTTTGGGAAAGGAGCATTGTTTCTGAGTCAACATTCTTAAAACCGCTCTAGTGGGCAAATCTCGCAGTGTCGTATTTAAAACGGACCTGTGGGCCCCGGGCTGAATAAATCAAAAGCCAGGTTCTAATAGCCGCGTTCCCCTCCTGGTGTGCAATACGGAAAATTGTATAATTTCCCTGAGCCTCGCTCCCTTCCTTAGCTGCAAAATTTCGTAGCAAAGTTGGACGAAAAGCTGGATGGACCTCCACAGTACGATGCAATTCATAAAGCTCAGAATGTTCTAACTAAAAAACGGAAATCTGTCCTGTAGATGGCGCAGTAGGACAGTCCATCAGACATCCGTCCGCATCGAATCCTTGCAGCAGCCATGTTACTGCAACAAACCGTTCTCTTCACACTGTGATTTATATGAATTATTTTGTGTTCACATACGAGTGTATGTGTGGATTCGTTTTATTATCAAAGTGCTTTTAGCCCTCTTTTGACGTTTAAACAAACCAACATATAGCTTAAATTTTGACAACGCTCCCAAGTGAAGCAGACTGTTTACATTGTCTCTCAGCCTGATACGTGACTGTGCACATCCTCGTAACAAAACGTAGCCTGAGACATGGACCAAGGACAAATTCCTGGCACCATGGAAGATTACAGTTAACAAAACACGACCCGAGACAAGGGTGTAGCCAGAAAATGTAAATACCCCACTTTGAACCAAAGCTCCCATGGCAACAGACAAGTGAAGCAAGTAAGGTCACATCTCCCTTAAAAAGCTCCCTTCTGTCTTCCAACCAAGCCATTCATCCTTCCATCCACTCACTGATGTCCGCCATTTCATCCATCCATGCACCCACATCTATTTATTAGGAGATATAGCAAAATAATACACACCACAAAGCTGCAGGTGAGTTGCACCGGCCGCGGGTTGCAGTTCAAGAAAACGCATCTCGATTCTCGAGACAAGGTCTACGGGCAGATACCATGCGCTGGCTGAAGTGTGAACCTAACAAAACATAAACAGAGGCAAGGCCACAGGAGCGGATGCGTTGCACCAACCGAGGGTGGCACTTTCAGAAAACACATCCCAAGACATGGCCTCGGGCGAAGGTGCCATGCACTGACAGACATTACACTTAACAAAACATAAACAGAGGCAAGGCCACAGGAGCGGGTGCGTTGCACCAGCCGAGGGTGGCACTTTCAGAAAACACACCGCGAGACATAGCCTACGGACAATGCCATGCACTGGCAGAAAATTACACTTAACAAAATACACAGCAGTAAAAGGCCACCGAAGCAGCTGTGTTGCACCAGCACAGGCTGCACTTTATGAAAACACATCTTGAGACATGGCTTCAGGCGAAGGTGCCAGGCGCGGGCAGGAGACTGCTCTTAACAAAACACAAACAGAGGAAAGGCCACAGGAGCAGGTGCGTCGCACCAGCCGAGGGTGGCACTCTTAGACAACACATCTCGAGACAGGGCCTCAGGCGATCGAACTTAAACAAAGCACCTTTCGAGCGACAGCCGCTAGAAACTGTGCCATTTACTTCCACACGTTAACAAAGTGCTGTCTGAGACCTGGTCCCGGGTTCAGATAAAATGGCCGTCAGAAGGCGACACTGTGTGTTTTATCTCTTTTGTCTACATTTTATTATCCTTTTATCTTAAGATATTTCCTGTTGTTCATCGTTACAGTTAATTATCACGGGTAAATTCACAAGCAGTCCTCAATTTGTCTTATTTTCAACTCACTGGTCTACCACTGATTTCTGGCTTTAAGGTGGCATGGGAAATGTAAAATATATTTTAAATATTTTCATTTTGAAAGTGTGTACTATTACATAAAAGTGTGTTGGTACCATCCTTTCATCTCCCGTGCAATAGCTACTTTTATTTAAGACCATGATTCTCATTCATTCTAACTATCGATTTTGCTCAGTGGGTCAGTGCACCGGCTCCTGCTGTTGAGTAGCAGCGTGCAGGGCTGATGCAGCGTTTCATCCTCCAGAGTTTCACACTATAAGTACCATTGAATCGAATGATAATATTTATTTTTATGACTATGGAAAAATACAGTTTGGGGCGTGCGCTACCTGTAAAGACAATGTATTTCTAACACACTTATGTTCCCACCATAGGGCATCTTGTCACTGATTGACAAAGGATGTTAATCATCCCAATGGTACTCACTTTATCGACCTCATAAGGATGAAAAGCTGAAGAGACTGCTGGGATTCCTGCCTGTTAACAGGATCTCACGTATAGATTCCTGGAGCGGATGCATCAATTTAGTGAGGCACCAGGGAAGGCTACCAGTGCGCCGATGGGCCCTTTCAAAGGGACATTGGAACTGACCAGGGCAAAAACACAGCTTTTAAAACATAGGTCGTTGAAAGCAGTTTTTTCCATACCCTGTTGAATCAGTGTGCACGTTGGTGTAAAACTGCACTGCCTTAGTGCAAAGGATGAGTCACAAGACCCAGGGGGCTGTACTGCCTAAATAGTGTGTGTCTGCCTTATCTGTGCTTGGCAGCTGTGTATTTTGAGATTTTAAGATAGCACACAATAATGGACTGTGTGTGTGTTGCGGGGTGAATGGAGCAGCACAACGTGTCGAATCACGTGCCCCCCATACTTCACGTCTTGGTATTATCTGGCCATCCCATGAAACACCGTTGCCCTGGCCTGTATATGTAAACAGAATCCAGTCTCAAACCTGCTGTAATATCAAGCCTGGGAGATGTACCAAGGACAACAAAGGTCAGGCAAAGAAACTCTCGGATGCTCAATGATCCTCCAGGCGAGGATGCATAGGCCGACACATAGCCGTGGAAGTTTCACAGACATTACTCTTGGTCCATTGAAACCACTCTACAATCTTATGAAGGGAGATCCGGAAATGGATACTTGGAAATCAGCATTACAGGAATGTGAATGGATGTATTAATAGTTGTGAGGAAGACAAAAACGTATTAAAATTGCAGGCTGTTGAGTCCTTTTTGTGTGACTTTGCAGCTGCTCAAAATCTTGATAAATCTACCCCCAGGTGTTTTCTGGGTCTGGTCTTGGACTTTTGTAAGTCCAAACCATGCCTCACGTCTCGGACGTTATGGTGCATCATTTATATATTAAACAACATAGAAGCCTGTAATGGAATGGCTGTGGAAACATGGATATCTGGTGGTGTTCAGGCTGTAGTTATTTACACTGGTCTAAGACACAAAAACATCTGTGTCTCCTTCGGAGCTTCTCCACAGGCTAAAATGTATTATGTTGCATTTATCCAGGTAGGAGACCACTGAAACTTATTGGGGAGTTTTATATTTTTTAGTTTTCCGCAGCACAAACTTAGACGAAGGGCATCAAAGTGTTTTACATGACTCATTTTGTATTGACTCATTTTATAAGAGAGACAGTCATTACACATTTTTCGGGGGCATATGGAGGTTATATGAATCACCCAGAATTACTGGATATTCAGCATAAATGGAGATTCCACCCTGGTTTCCTAGTGCCAAAGAAGGCAGCTCTAGGCTTTAGATCAACGATTCTTAACTTCTTGACGTATTTTGGGCCCCATAAATCAGTACTGTAATCCGAGAAGCCCCCTGGGTAATTATTTGAATCATGGGCACACCCCCCTCACCCCCACACACGCTGGGTCAGTACTGGAAGCTAGGAACACCGGCCTAAGCACTTTCGAATATTTGAACGACACAAAATAAACAAATGATGAAATATTTTATTTAACTAACAAACAAATATAGAAAACAAATATGAATTTTTAATTTAAATGGAAAGGTAGGAGATTTCTAATTTCAGGTAAGGCAACCCATCATCCATACTATATTGTGTTTGATGCATTTGCATTGTCCCACATATCAATCTGTTACATTTTTACCTTCGCGTTTCAAATTTCTTCACATTTACAGAACATTTAAAAATGTTTCCCACAGTCACTGAGCCCCTGAGCATGCTTTGCGAACTTGAGGGGCCCCTAGACCACATGCCATGAACCACTGCTCTTGGCCACTTCTCTCCAAGAAGATTCACCAGCAAACATACTGAAAGTCTGGCAATGTGGGGGGAAGGTGGTGACCAGGCAAAGCTTACAGTTCTGGGGTCATGAATATTAATAAGGATCTTTCAGTGTGCCAAAATACAATCTTGCAATGAAAAACAGAGGGACATATTTAGGAGCCCCGTTGTGTTGCTCTTGCACCACACATTGTGGTGCATGAGCGACACATTTAAAAGATGCTATTTATGACGCCACACATGGCCACCTTGCGTGGCACTGAGTGGCTTCATAAATCTTGAGAAAAGAAGTGCATATCACTGCGTTGCCTTACACTGTGTCAGGGATGCATTCCATGGGTGTAAACGATCCATCTTACAACGCAGGCACACTTGTACCATGGGGCATTGGTATTAGGCAACCAAAATGGTGCCAGCACTGAGAAAAGACAGGAATGCACAGTGTTCTTTTGAATATGGCTCATTACTGCCCTTTCCCTATCACGCAGTGCAGCAAGATGACTTGCTGCACTGCACTGCGTGACAATCTCATAAATATGGCCCAAAGTGTATGTAACGATACCCATACCTGGCAACACACACGGTGCCACCGTGTGACTCACAATTTCCGCTTCCATCACACGGTCTCCTGGTGAAGAGCCCATAGCGCTCGGTGGCAGGGACAAAAGAAGTTAAACTTACTGTAAATAGTGAATTTTCAGCTCGTTTTCTGAAGCTTTGAACTGCTGACGTCCATTAAGGGTTGTGAAGACACCCCAGGATGTCGGCAACTGCATCAGCAAGCTTTTTTTGGGGGGTGGGATGGGGTTCATAGTGCATCATAGGTATTTCTTGGCATGAGGCCCCATCCCCTTCCAGGCCCCAGCCCTTCCTCACATGGTGAGATCGTTCTTCAAGTTGGCAGGTGTGCGATACCTGAAACCCTGTTGGCAAAATCGTCTAAGAAAAGTGTATGAGTTTATTTCCATCAAAACCTGCTCAGAAGGCTTGGAGGCATTTTCAGCGCACTCCGACATCCAACCTCTCTCTTGAAGATTTTTTCCCTACCATTTTTGTACAGTTAAAGGAACGTCAGGGTGTGAGGTTGCAGTGCACAAGTTACCAGTGTGCTGTAACGAAATAGATGCAAAATTGTCATTAAAAAAAATACTAGTAACGTCACAACTGCGCAAAAGTAGCACAAATCATCAGAGGACGGGAAATAATTAAAAATTTCTATCAGAAATGTACATCCTTATTGGAGAGAGTTAGAGAAATCTCCATTGTGTAGTGAGGGCAAAAGGAGAATGAAATCGGTTGTAATTCTGGGAGTTGGGGGGTTATTTGAGGATTGAATATTAAAAACCTAAGATAGAAGGCATCAAGTAAAAAATTAGAATGATGTCATCGAATAAACATCATTAATATATGTTATTAAATGGAATGCTATATCTGAATTTAATATTCATGAAATTGACACTTAATTGCACAAGGCAGGGTTTGCTCCTTTAGGAATGCTATTTTCATAATTTATTTAAAATCATGTTGATGTCATTTAATCAGAGATCATTTTTAACATAACTATATCTCAGAAAACCCTTGAAACTTGTATTTGCTTAGGGTTTCAGATTTTTAGATTATGCATTTTCCTACAGTGGAGGGCTTACTCTGAGCCTTAGAATATGCAGGTGTCTTGATTACAGTTTCACTGAGAGTGAATTATAAGCATTCTTTTCCTTGGTTGGAGTGAAAACCGTGTGCCGTTGGGAAAACATGAAAACCTATCGTCCAAAGCCTGGAAGGTCTGTGTGTATCTCACAGGAAATATAGGAGGAACGCCTATATCCTATATGGAGTTCATATTGCCCCTGGTAGCAGATCATTTGTGCCTCGAGAAACCTATGAAGATCTATTTCTCTCAGTATTAGCGAGCTCTGTGTAGTTGCCAAGTGAGCCTGTGGGGGCAGAAGAGAGGGTTTAGTAGGTTGGAGTTTGTGATCTGCAATTCTGGTGGGGTCCAATCATGGGGCCTGCAGAAATCAGAGAATGTTTGGTGTTTTTGGCAAACAGGAAACATTTGGTGTTCCTGGGGTTTGGCATCAGTTAGTCTGTTGACATCCAGGTGTGGATGGGTTTGTGGTTGGCTTGGAGTCTTTGTACCAGCATTTGAGCCCAATGATATGTTTAAGGCCGTGTTATGTTCAGCGTCATAACATTGGTGGTAATTGTTTATGCACAGAGTGGATTGTGCTATTTATTACTGCTGGTGAGTGTGGGGAGCAGCAGCAATGAGGCACTGGAGTTGAGGACTTGAATAGACATTTTGACCCTTTCCCTCTGATATATACCCTATAGTAGTTATTAATTGCTATTAGAGGCGCAGACAAAGGTGTTTTAATTTCATCGGGACTCTAGAGATTAAACATCTGAAATGAGAATTGCTGATCCACACAATCCCCATGATATGAAGTCCGAGCGGCAGTGAGAAGTGTTACCGGCAAGGATGGCCGTCGGTGCTAGCAGTGAAAGTGAACAGAGCGGCGTATGTGCTGTTGTAGTAAATGGCTAAAGGTACCTTCAATAGTTCACCAGCATCACAACACATAACTAAATGAACGACATTTAAGTTTAATGCCATGGAATAACCAAACTGCCAGTGGAAATCCGAAGGGTCTTGTTGACTTCCTATCGGCACCCCTAAAGTCAGTTCTGAGAAAAGCGAGGAAGCTTCACAGAGAAGGGATCTGAGAGGTAGGTGTGTGTGTGTCTATGTGCACATGCCTGCACATTGCATGGGCTGCACTCCGGGAAGCAGCTAGCTGTCCCACACGTCCCGTTCTGGAGACTCGGTGCCCCCTGGTGCCCGTCTTGTAACCTGCAGCAGATTCCGTGCCATCTGTTCCGTGCCCAGCTCTGCAGCGCAGCATCCAGGCCCAGATGCACAGCGAGTTTTGTATAAACGATCACATCCGCTCTTGGCAAACATATTCAGGGTTGTTCCAAGTGAAATGTGGCAAAAAACATCAGCGCTCAGGCAGCAGAGAAAATCTGTTCCACATGCCCTCTTAGCACGTACAAGGCACCCTGGGTCCAGTGCTGTCCCTCAGCCGGAGGAAAGAGCCGTGTTTGGGATGCTTGCATCCCCACATAAATGTAAGGTACCACAGCATCACCTGCAGTCTGTGTCTCCTTCTCGCGAGAATACAAATCAGAGGCAAAGAGCAAGCAAAAGAGGTGGGCATCAAAACCTTTCAGAGGGGAGCGACCACTTCTGGACTGAGGCAGAATACCCAGAATAATGTCGCACCTCATGGGCCACATCACTAATAAGCCTCACTGTTGTGAGTGAGGACAGACCTCTCTCAAAGGTGTCAGACAATCATCAGAGAGAACTTTTGCATCTATGAGTGTGGTAAAATCGCTTACTTTAGAAAAATAAACGAGAATAGTCCTTCACTTTGAAGCAAACAATCGACTAGGCCGACATGCATTACCCTACGCCATCATACACAAATGAGATGTTGTTTTTTTAGTGTCATATTATGTTATGACACGTTTGTAATATTATGTTATGTCACAACACATTGCCTGTCCCATAGTTGGTTCTGGCCGATGTCTTGTATGTAGTGTGTAATATTGTTTTACACAGGGCACAAGTCATAAAAAGAGAAGTGGGGGGACTAAACTAGTTAATCAGTATGCAAGTGACATCACGGCGTGTGACATCACGGTGCGTGACATCACAGCAAATGGCATCATAGGAAGTGACATCAGATCTTCAGCCCTCACATATGATTAACATTTCTATCATGAGTACGATGGAGCACATTACCAGTATACAGGGAAACTCTTCTGACGCTTCACACTTTTGTGAGCTACACATAAAACAATATTGCTTTTTGTCAGCGAAAACTTCCTCTACCCATAGTGCTTTACAAGGAAAGTAGTGATATTTCAATGATTACAACACCTCCTCAGGGGTAGTAAGCACTATGTAAATACTATTTATTTTGTGTAAATACTAGGAAGGACCTACACATCTGACATTCTTACAGTGCATGCCTATCTCCTGAACAGGGACTGAAAAGCTGCCTCTCTTAAGTGTGTGTGAAGTGCTAACAAGGTGCGAGCCTTTGTTTCCCCTCTGCTGCATTTGCTTCTGGGTGCGAGTCTCCTTGCTGCCGCCAGCCAGGAGACTCTAACAAAGGGAGGCCTGATGACCCCTCAGATCCAGCCTCTGTTATGGGCCCAGCAGAGTCTGAACTAAGAAAGCCCCTCCCCGCCTGCACCTTGCTGTGGATCCAAAGCATATTTTTCAGAGGGGCCCAACTTCTTGGCAGGTTGGACGGTGTCCACCCTGTGAAAATAGTGGGTGGACGCGGTCCACCCGCGTGTACCCCCGACATGTGCCCTGCGTTCACTGCTTGTGTGGACAGGGCTGTTCATCTCTTGATTGCACACAGTGCTTTGAGTGAACAGGTGCTCTCAGTGACTGAGTACATGGAGTTTTTAAATTGAAAAGACAGGGTAACTGCATTTGTCCGCAAGGTTGCAAGACTCTTACCGACCCTTCCCAGTTTCGACCAGGTAATATGCGATGTTAGTTACCTGCAGTTCCAAACTTCCACTTCCTGCACTGAACATAGGATACTGGGGATGGGCTTGTGCCTGACCACGCCCACTGCTGTTCAGGGGTTCTTAAGTTTTATTTAGATGCGGACGGGGAAGAGTCATGGGGAAGTGTATTTTATATCACGTGTTTGAGAAAACGCACATACAAGAAAGTGGCTAATCAGTGTTATGATAACAGTGGCAGGTGTGCCTAGCTGATCTATAAACAACACCTGGGTACTTCCGGTTGATTTCGGGTGCTTTATAAACCCAGACCAATCATACATGACGGTGTCGAATTCAAGGCCCGCGGCCGCCTCTTGCGTTCACTTCTTGCAAGGGCTGCTCCCTTTGTCTATTTCTGGCCTGTGCCAGAGCACGTCTGTAAACTGCTCCGGGATGTTTTGGGGGGAAAGCCTCAGTGATACAGATGCAATCCAAATGTATGTGTAGCATTTCCCACGCCAACTGGCAGGTAGGTCTTTTTTCGTCTGCCGGCTCCAATGACACCAGACACAACCTGAGCCCTCCTCTTCATGGCAGTGATGTCACTCGGACCCAGGGGGCAGAAAGGCACACCGCTGCATGTCAGTCTCCCACTTGGGCGTGCATGCACGTGATCCTGGCAGTTGCCTCACACTGCACTGGGAGAGACGGAGGAGTCACACGGGCAAAACGTAGAACTCCCGCCCCCGGCTAGGATGTGATGCACAGACAGAGCTGGGGCCTGTGCGCGAAAACAGCAAACTAAACACATTTCTCTATCGGACCACGCCTTCTTGTGAATGAGTGAGTGAGTGAGTAAAGTAACTATACAAGGGGCCCCAAGTCTAGGTTCTATGTCTGAGTTCTTTGACTCTATATGGTTCAGGACGATTTCTTGCCAGGCCCTTAACTGAAAAAGATGTTAATAAAAGCCCCCTTATTGTGAACCCTCAGACATTCCACAAATGCCTCAAAATATTTTTAAACATTAATTTTAATCTTATTTATAATTTTACCACTTAACTTTTTGCCATGATCATTCAATCTGTCGTGGGACTGACTAAACACCTCAACTCAGTCAGTGTAAAAATGAATATGTTATTTTCGGTTAAATGCGTCGTATCCTCCCCGTGTGATAAATAGAACCAGGTGGTATTTTGCTGGTTAGGATTGGCATCCCCCTCAAACAGCTGGCATCTCCCGACAGCATAAACAAAATGGCTGCCAGTCACCCCCTATCGTCTTAAGATACTCATGCCCGTAGTATCATGGAGGACTAGAGTCAGCCAATGGGATATGACACCAGGTCGAAATACAAAAGGGAATTGTCTGCAATGATAGCCCATGATTATATGACACTCAGCAGCTAGTGCAATTGTGACATGCTTTGCCTTAATGGACATACAACACACGAAGCTCTTAGAGTCCACTAATATTTGAATTCACAGAGCACTTTTCTTTAAACACAGCCACTGAAATATCTTCCTCTCATCATAAAAAAATATAGTTTAGACAAAGGAACCTTTTTCGTAGGGATACTAAAAGTGGGTTGAGGTGCCATCCGAATGACTGCATATACAATAAAAAGGCACCCAGAGAATTTGTCTGCTGAAGGCAGGTGAAATCTATCTGGCAAACCCTTAAGGAAAATGGGAAATTAACGTTGAACTGGGACCTGGAATTATTGATTCTCCCAGAAATTCCTCATTTCTCAGTAGGACCTTAGAGTTTTCCCTCTGTTCACTATAAACTCTTCCCTTAGGAGTTACCAATTCCCCGGTTATCAGTAAACGCTAGTGGTGTAGGCATTAATGGGGCAAAATCCTTGGACACAATTGATGAGACCTATGGTGTTGATCCCAGATAATGTGTTTTTTCTGAGTTTGTGATGTCATTCAGCTTGAAAACTGTAGCTTTTCACAGGTGTAACTTTCCCATTGGGCAGGTGAGGCCTGGGTCTAGTGGCATACTGCTGGTCAATCGTGGAAAACTTTGTGCCCTAATCAGCCTGCTGTCAAGGAACAGACGGTGTTGGCGCACCAGCGCACAAGCACTGATTTTACGTTGCTGGGTGAGGTTAGTGCTAAGGGCATCTCTCTAGATGTGTGACCAGCCTTAAGTAGCACTTGGGAGTATCAGTATTTATTCCATATTTATATGTATTGAAACATACTTAGAGTGAACTTAGGTGGAAAAAATCGGAGCATTGTATATATAAACTGTGAATGGAATGAATTCAAAATAAAATAAAAGCTAGTAGGGATTTTTCTTCCCAGTTTAGGTGAGGGGCAAGAGCACCCGGGGTAGTCCATATTGATGAATAAGTCCTGTTCTTCAGAAAAAAAAGCATTTTAGTCAGGGTCGATGGAATTATACGATTGTGCGGCCATGCAATCTTCACATAATTATAGATTTGCCACATAATCCATTATCTGGTGCATAAACTGCAGATTTGAACCCCCAATAATTTTAGTTTCTAACTCAAACGGTTCAAAAGCTAGTTAAAACGCAATGACACGTATTGCTGCACAGTGGAAGGACAACTCTCCTAAGGTTGACTAGTCACCTTTCTGTAGCTTATTACTACATTTGGGAGTTAAACTGGTACTAATGAAGTACAACTAATGCCCAGACAGTGTTAACAAGTTTCAAAATGACCAACTAATGAAGTATTACTATCACAAAATGTGCCGCATAATTCTGCATAATTTGCCTTTTCTTGCCGCATAATTTGCTCAGCCCTGCGGCATAATTGGACTCTTCCCTGCCACAAAATCCCAGTTGCCCTGATTATACTGTCTCAAATATATTGTTTTTAGAAATTATTTAGAGATGTATATTTTTTACGGAAAATATTTGATTTAGTTCTTTTTGAGGGGAGAGGTTTCCAAGATTATGCAGCATGGAGTTTTCTCACCAGGTTCTTTCCAGAACGACTTTAAGCACAGAGGCGTAGCTAGAGCTTGTGGCGCCCGGGGCTATACCCCAGATTGCCGCCCCCCTGGGGGGGGGGAAGGGTGCTGGGGAAAAAAGACGGCGAGCACTTGAAAGAGGTCCGAGAGAAACGTAGTATCGCTGCTAATAGTTCTTCATCATACGCCCATATCACCATTGACCAGTGAAATCTCAGACTGTGCAACTCCTTTAAACCTATCAGCCACTCATGGCTTTAAGCAGAGCAGCTCCTAAAACTGACTTTGCAATGGATCACTAATGGGCACTATAATCAGCTCCTTAAGTTTCAAGGCAAAAGCATGGATGGATCAATATTTCAGAAATGCTCAAAGTGTGAACGAAAATCTATACACCTTTCTCAATAACGGCCATAAAAAACAACCTTAAGGATAATCCATGTCAGCAATGCAGTTCCTGTTTACAGCAGAGTACATCGTGTCAACGACGCAGATGTTTACAGTTCATCTTCATTACATCTTTCATTACATGAGAGTATTTTCTATTTATGAGCTATATCGTTCCTAGACAACAAATTAACTTCTATTCAAATAAGAAGGCATCCTGTACCTTTCTTCTGACTAATAGAATTGAGTCTACACACATGTTTTAAAGATTGAAGTAGAACATAAATAAGTCCCACAGGACTATTGATGGAATATAATAAAATTACCCTGCTTCTCGTTGGCATATAGGGTTCTCCATGTCCTGTTCACATGGAAACAAAATAGGGGCATCTATGGGGAGTATAAAGTTACATACTGTTTATGGCGCATGTTTTACATGAGATCCCTATCATTGTGTATATGTGGAAGAATACTACAGGATAAGCTCAGAGACACCCCTACCTGCTACTGTACTGGGTGAAAGATAGGGCAAACAGACTGGGGTAAGCACTAGGGAGTACTGTGTGTGCATGCTACTTAAAACAAGGGTACCATTTAGTGTGTATGGAAAAATGCTACTGGCTAAGCTCAGACATTCCTGCCTGCTGCTGCCCTTGGAGAAAGAAGGTTCACACAGAATGGGAGTATGCCTCTAAATAAGAGTGTTGAAGTAGAGGTACCATCAAGTATGTATGGGATAATGATAATGGCAAGGCTGAGAGACATCCCTAACTATTACTACCCTTAGACAAAGAAGATGGAAAAAGAATGGGACATCATAGGGGAGTCATGTGTGTGTTTGCGTGTACAGCATATGGTGCACGCCTCTACATGAGTTCTCTCACAGCAGAGGTACCATCTAGTATGTATGGAATCTCATACATTATTGTGCTTTATGCATCATCATGCATTCATTGGAAATTCATGATAATTAACTTTCTCCAGTGCATTTTCAACACCCTATCCTTTGTCAGACACAGTCCCACCTTCTTTGCATGTGCTGCCCCGCCACATTTAATCTCAACAAACATGGTGCCTCGAGAGCAGATCAGAATTGAAGGCGGTATGACATAGTGTGCCTAATAGGGAATCTTGTGTGAAACATACCTCATCAGTAACAAACATCTTATCTAACAGCCAGAATGCCCAAAGGCTTGAATGCTTGCTTTACAACTGCAGATGTTACAGACCACATTTAAAAAGGACTTCATTAATCCCTGCTCCTAAAGCAAAACCTTTCCACATTTTCAAAATCACACACCCAGACACAATGAATCATACGTTTGTGAATTAGTGCATAGAAAATGTTATATAAAGCAAAGACCACCAAAAGGTGTAAGATTCATATGCCTCCCATGCTGGTAGGCACTTTTTAAGAGTGCTTGGTCTGAAGAAGGACAGACTAAGAACATAACACAGTGTTTAGGATCAACTTTAATAAAAATGTATTTCTACCCAAACAAACCTTTCTTAGCAACATCAAAACAGAAAGACTGGGGGAAAAACACCACTTTCTAACATCTACCATGCAGCTCTTAGATAGCAGTTCATAGCTCACTGTTCTAGATTACGAATGTAGCTCATGAACTAAACAGTAACAACAGAATCTCTGTCACAAAAGCAGTAACCCACTGAGCTGTGGCCATAAAATATTATTCTTTGATATACATGGCACAGGTCCTTTGCAGCAGGCGTATTACAGTCTTGCCAAGTACCACGCATCAGGAGTTGGACTAAGGCATTTTAGTACTGATGTCCACATCACCGCACTAAAATGTGTTAGTCACGCATACTATAGCTCCTGGAAGAATCACAACACGTTGCTTCATATTATGATAAAAGCAACCACTGCCAGCACCTGCTGCACTACTGGTTGTCCAGCGCCGCAATTAGGAGCTTATAACCAACTACGCTTTGGTTGTTAGGGAGTAGCGTTGTGACCTATAGTGTCAAAACTTCTCTAAAACCACACATATACTTCTGCCCTGCAGCTTAAATACATTTGTACCAGACCCGGCCCTCCACCTGGTCGTCTGGTATCACTGCAAAACATAAACAAAGCCAGGATCCGGCACTTCTGTACCATCAACAGAAAGCCTGCAACGATATTCCCAGCCAGTGGCTGAATTTTGGTTTGTTTTCCTGTTATCATGCTCACCACGCAAATAGCATTGTGAGACTCTCACAGCGCGCTCTCTATGATTGTGCTGCTGGCAGGCAGCTGGCACTGGAACAGTGTGGGGGAATTTTTCTGCTGTGAACAGCCCAGATTCTGCCCTATGGACAGTTTGCCTAAAGATAGCAAGCAACTTAGCCATTACCAGCGCCTGGCCTTCAATCACGAAGGGGTCCCTGTAGACCGTCCAGTGGGCGGTGGCGGGCACAGTTTAAAGGGAGCACTGCTAACTAGTACTTAGGAGCACCTAGTATAACAGCTAGAGACAGTGACTAAGAAGGTCAAAGAGTAGCCTTGTCTGGCAGGCCTTGGGCCTGTAGGTAACCTCAGCAATGTCTGCAGAACGGTCCACCTCACTGGGTTTCACCACGCACTCTTCAGGCTTTGCCCGGCAGCACCTTCAGGATACTACAGGTGAGTCCAGCGCACCTGATCACTAGACTAACTTGAGAGCTGCAGCTGGGGCAGTACCAGGCCGGACGAGGGGGAAAAGGGTTGGAGGACAAAATAGGTTTATTCAGTCACTAGTTTTGATTGTCTTCACCTTCAGGTAACAGCATTCAAAATAAAGGCACACTGTATGTTTAAAGATAAATCCAAGTTAAAGTAATCAGTCGGAAATGCATTTGTTTGCATTATGAAATCTTATAGATTAATTCAGTCACTGCAGATGAATGTAACCAGACAGTAAAGGAACAGATTTTTGGCTGGCAGGGAGGTAAGGAGTGGTGGTTAATGACTTCTGTATTTATAGTGCTACGATTTCCTAGCTTATGACTTAAAGCACAATTCATTATTTTAACACAGTTTAAAGTGTTTTTGAAGTGTTACGTTTTGCTGTGGAATGTCACTCATAAGTCACTGCAAACATGGAATGTCACATCAGCAATGCAAATACGTGGTCGCTATGATATTAACCCTATGGGCTACCTTACACAAGTGAAAACTGCCACTAGACGAAACTCCCATCTCTCCCCAGCAGGTAAATAATCACCAGAGTTAACTTGCCATTTTGTTTGTTGCCCAAAACTGCTCAATATACAAGGAACGTTCTTCTGCTTTAAACACAACTACACTGCTACAAAAACTGCAAAATAATGTACCATTACCGAAGAGAAGAATATTTACATGTGCAGGCCCATTTAAAACACTTTCCCCGTTACAGTGAAGGTTTGTCACCGTGTCCAAGGGCAAGGCCAGAGCCTGCAACACACTCTCTCTCTCTACACATGACACAGAAAGCACTTCTATTTGGTGCACTGTCCTCCTTTCCCTAACGTCACCCCCAGAGTGACGCGCATTTTATCTTTTCAGAAGTGCCACCTCAAAAAACAGTGTATGAACTAGGGGAAAACGAACCTGCTGTTGCTTGAATCTCCCAACGACCCGCACGCAGCACAAGGAGAGTTGAAAGTAAAAGTATTACTCTCACACGACCTGCCCCTGCCAGGCGCCCGAGGTTCAACTGACTCAGTCAGAGTGACACGTGAAGCAAGTCACTCGCTAATGGCAGTGGTTCCTAAACTTTTTCAAATCACGGCTCCCTTGACCTATTGGCTGTTGGCCGTGGCTCCCCATTATGTTACTCTTTTTTTGCGGGTGGGGTGATGGAACCCTGGCCTTGGGAGTACTTCCATTTTTCTCCCTGAAAATAATTGGGGTGAAGCCGATGAAGGTAAAATATCATACAGCCTCTCTCTTGCCTACAGCCCCACAGTGACAGCTGTGTGCACATTCACGGATGCAGGTGCTAGAGGCCCTTCCATCCAGCCTTTGCTGGACACTGTGTGCCAGATGTGCTCTTACAGCGTCTCAGAGATTAAGTGTTTCCTTTTTGTCTCCTCTGTCTGCCCGCAGTGCGCACACACTGTGCACATGGAGTAGTGGTCATCCTGGGCCTGCTCTCGCTTCTCCACTGAAGCTCACTCAGTATGCCAGTAGTCTCATTCTACATCCCGGGGTGGAGGGATTGACCGTCTCCCCTCAAGCCCCATCAGTTTGTCCAGGGAAGGAGTTGGTCATCTTGGACTTGCTGACCCGTGGAACCTCTATCCCCCTCAAGTACCAGTAGCACTTAGTCAATGCCGCAGCAGGAGTCCCGCTGTCACTCTCCCCTCTACTATTATTCCATCCAAATTTTCTTTTAACAGATTTTACAATTCTAGCTTGTTTTATGTTGATAAAGTGATCATGTTTTAATTTAACTGACCCATCTTAACTGGATCACTATCAGTCCAAATTTCAACTATGTATACATTACATGGATAAAGCAATGTACCTGTTATGCACTCAAAAATCCATACAAACACAGAGGTACAAAAATAAATCACATACCACAATCATCATTATGTCCACCTGTGTTACATAACATTAATTACATAAAAAGTCTGACCTATTTGCTTCTTAGAATATGTTCATTCATAATTGCAGATCCAAAGCATGCTCTTAACTCTACGCAGGGCAATGCGATTGTGTGCAATAAAAAAAGAAACCCTAAACGGAACAGCATATGAAGATACGTCGAGTGTCACTAACTGGGAGCAAGTCTAACATCTCGGGGGACAGTGTTACTGTAGGATAATCTGAAAGACCCCAACTGCGCGCGCACTTGTACAATGCTAAAAATCTACACCTAATAGCAACAGGGCAAAAATCATTTTAAATACGAAAATCAAAAATTTAGATTGCTACAAGTAGTTTGTTTCAAGGTGTGGCTACAAATTACGGACAGTTTACAAACTGGTTATATGCTGAGTTGAAGCAGTCCACTGATGCAAGAAACTCTTAATTCTTGCTCTTGGGGAAATGTGGTTTTTATATTCTATCTCTCAGAACTTGTACATGGTATATCCTCGCTTTAGGACTGCAGAGCAAGTGTGAACAACTCTTCAGAAAGTCACTGATATTTTCATTCAATTTGATTGCTAACAACACAGAATGAGATGATGCCACTGTATTTACAAAATCACCACCTGCAGGCCCCGCACACTTGGTAACAGCAAACACGTGTCCACGTTGCTCCTTTCTAGTAAAACAGTGAGGCACACGCACTCTTTCTTACCTTTGCAAGTCAGCTGCCTGGGCTATGCTATCTGCGCTAGTTGGCACGGCCATTAAGCTGACCTTTGTGGGCTACCTCTGGCTGATGCTGGCAGTGGCTCTCCTGATGATGGCGCAACTTCTACATCGGAGCGTCAGCGCTGCCTATTTCCACGCCCTGCACTGTCTTGCTGTGACCTACTAAAGAGATCAGTACACCGGAAGGAAAAGTTCAGTTTGCAGAACAGAAAGCACGGGTTTTAACTTAGGTCGTAGAGCAAAGTAGCAGCGTTGTAAAAGGAAGGGATTAGTGTAGTGGTTCCCAAATTGATGTGCATCTGTTTGCGGCGCCCCTGGCTAGGTTTAACGGCACACAGGGGCGTCCCGGCGCACAGATTGGGAACCACTGGCTTCTGGGCTGAGACTGGGAGAGAGTCGGTTCGGGTCAACAGCTTGTGGTGGCCTGTTGATATTCATGCACGTCACCACGTGAGTTGGTGCGTGCAGCGCGCTAAACAACAGGACAGTTTACAAGTCTGCCATGGGCGGGCTCAGCATGATAAATGTTTGCAGGGTCGTGTTTGCATGGCCGTCATTGGTAGCGCTACCAGATTGACGGCCCCGGACCCAAACAGGAATGTACACTTTCAAAATAAGCTCAGGTGGTGCGAGCAATGAGTAGCTTTTACACACACTGGCCAATCAAAGCTTAGTTACGCTGCGCAACGCACTTTGGCTGCCAATGATGATTTAGTGTCGTGTTGATTCCGATACTGCTGAGGCGCCGCCCGGCCACCCCCAAAATAGTGCCGCCTGGGGCGGACCGCCCCCCTCGCCCCCCCCTAGCTACGCCACTGTTTAAGCAGGGACAGATTGTAATCCTCTACATGATGTTCTCCTTTAAGATGATAAAGCAATTTTAGGCGCCACATGAAACAAATGTTTAAATTTGCTATTTCATTCCACTCCATGGCCAGAGAACATTCCCTGCCTATTTATAGCCGATGTGAGTTGGTCAAAGGAGAGGCGAAATCAGCAGGCGCCTCTGTTCTTCCAACCACCTGACTTTCCTGGCACGGGCTCTCCGACGACGCCGAGGCTCCACGCCCAGTGGCAACTTTTAGTGTCCCATGCCAGCTCCGCAAACACAAGCAGACAGTATGCTGCCCTGCACGCCACATGGTGCTCCGTGTACAGAGAGGCCTGTGTCTGTGTGTGCGTGTGTGTGCCCACAGCCGCCCTTTGTACGTGCCTGGGTGGCAGGCACTCAAACGTGCACCTGGAACCACAATTCATGCACGGATACAGGCGAAGCGTGGTTTGTAAATACATGACAAGCGACAATAAACAAACGACGAGGAGAGATCTTCCTTTGTTAAAGAATGAAGAAACGCCGGAGGCCCAGTGTTCAGAGGAGCGCGCAACAGCCATGTTTTTTCTGCATTACCCACCAGCGCTGAAAAGGGCCATTTGCTAAATCCATATAGAACGCTGCTTGGAGGCATTTCAGGGCATAGCCGTGCAGATTGAGATGAAGTGGCAGTTATGCCAGGAAGAATGCATCTGATGTGGCTCAGCCTAGCTCCGTGTGCAGTAGCTGAATGTGCTATGCAGCTATGGCCTTTTATTTTCAATTTGTGAAGCACCGTATTAAAACTTTTCTACTCAAATAAACAGCTCCTGGTTTTACTTATTTTATCAGCTTTAATGCAGGAAGGCTTAGTAAGGCAGGTCTGCTTGGGACCACCAGGTTACACACATCGGTCCATGCAGTTGGAGATCAACCCACTGAGCTATGAAGCCAGAGAAGCAACAGCTGCTGACAGCTGGAATTGAAAGAATTTAGTGCACACTCCAGGATGGTGGAGCTCGAGAGAAAACAAAATCAAAGAGTTCATAAGGGTGGGCTGTCCTCAGGGCCGGACTGTGGAAACCACCCCTGGCAATTGAGTCGGACCGGCCCCTGCTGCTTTTGTTACAGGGGGCCAATATTGCATCACTGCTGCAAAACTGGTCTCCAGTAACAAAAACGGGCCTCACCGGTCCAAAACCGGCCCCTACCCTTCTGGCCCACTGGAAAACCGCCCAGTGCCCGCTACGGCCAGTCCGGCCCTGGCTGTTCTTCTACGCACTGACTAGAGCATATTTTCTAGAGTTGATTGTGGTGTACACCCAGACTAGTTCATACCCTAGGCAGGGGCGTAGCTTCGGGAGGGTATTTGGCGTGTACACCCCCTAAAAATATATTTTCTGATAAATAGTTGTTTACAGGTGCCTTCAGTCGGGTATTGTGGGATGTCAGTCTGATTTCAGTAGGAATTTTTACATACACATAGACAAAAACGCGCACACACTCTCTCACTCTCTGTTTTGAATGTCCTCATACATACTGGTTATTTTAGAAAATATTGTGTTTTCTCTCTTACTACTCCTACCGATATGCATTCCTCTCCCTTTCCACTGCCCCTTAGGTCCCCTCATGCGCCCTGTTTGTCGTATAATGTATTTAAACATTATATGGCAATCTTACTGACCAAGCTACGTCCCTGACCCTAGGGTGTCAACAGCAAGCGTGTGCCAGATTGTTCTTACAACCATCAATTGTTGATCTCTGCTAGGTAAAAGAAAGTGAAAATCAGGAAAATGTTATAAACTGCAACAAAAATCACCAGTTGTTTTACCACTTTCATGGACTTAAAGATATTGACACTGTAATTAGAAAGCCAAAAAAAAATCTAAATTATTGCATCTACTTATCCGAGCTAGAATATGAGTGCGGTGAGCAGGTTATCAAGTTAACAGACTTTGCTAAACTTGCCTTTTTGTTTGGTCAGTATTTATTATACTGTAGAAGTAGGGGGCGTAGCTTGGTCATTAAGATTGGTGGGCAGGTGAGCTTCAGGCTTTCCAACAACAGCGCTGTTAAAATACATTATATGAGAAGCAGGGCGTATGAGAGGGGCTAAAGGGGCAAAGAAAAGAGAGACAAATGCGGATTGGCAGGGGTACTGAGTGAAAGAAAACATTTTATTTTGTAAAATAACGTTGAAGACTTTCAAAACACAGAGGAAAAAGTGTACGTGTGTTTTCGTCTGCGTGTAGGTTGAACTGTGATAGATTATTAGGGGGTGCAATACCCCAAACACTCAACCCCCCCCCCCCCACAAGCTACGCCACTGCATAGAAGAGATATAAAGTAGGGGTGTTTAAAACTCGAGTAATTTCCTTTTGTGCAATTACATGACAATTGAAAAAAAAAGTATGCAAAATTACATGGAAAATGGAAACCCAATATTTAGCACTGGTTTTAGTGTGAAATGCATCTTCATGTCCATTTGGGATAGGAGGTCACATTTCATGCCTTGAAAAAAATAGCATTAAAAATCAGAACAGCCACAGAAAACAACAGCCAATCACAGTCTGGTTGTTCGCATTGTTCGAGTGCTCCTCAGATAGGATTTTTACCCGAATGGTCTTTAATCACATGACAAGGTATAATAGCATAATTTTGGGAATTTCACGTAACATACATAACACTAAATGCCAGAAATGTTGTGAGATTATGCTGGTTTCACTAAAATGTGGCCCGGGCCTACTAAAGACGTCATGTAAAGTGATGGACTAACTTTAGAAACATAAATGAGACCAGCCCTTCTCATTTAGACAAATAATCAACCAGGCCAACCGGCCAGTTAACATTGCCCTCCCACCATCACCCAAGAATGGTCATTTGAAAGAAATATCTCTTGGCATTAACTGTCATTACTTCGACAGAGCGAAAGTGTAGAAATTTAACCTTGAATTACTTTGTGTTTCTTAGAGCAAAAAATACTTCATATTGCTTGTAACCATACCCTATTTACCCAGCAATTTTTCAGTGTGCCCTTGTTATTGCCACCCAGGTTATAAACTTACTTCTACCCTTAACAGAAGTAAACCTTTGATCGTGATCCGGGTGAGAACGCGCCTCATACATTTTGTGAAGACCACAAACTTAGATGTTCATTGACTTTTGCAGATAGCACTTCCCTGAGAGTTCCCCAAAGCACCCCTGTAGGCACATTTATTAATAGTGAAAATTCTGTCCTGCTGTTGAACATTATCTATGAGCAAATCAATTCAATATTAAAATTCATGCTTTTTTAATCATTGGTATAAATGTTAACATGCAAATGATATTTGTACACCCAAGTCTAGTTATGGCATGAAAATATTTTTCATAAGTCATGTAAAGTATTTAAAAAATAACTGATCAATCAAGTGACTACACACACTTTCTAGTGAATACCAGCACTTAAAAGACATTATTCTGCACTGTTGACATAACCCCATAACGCACATGCAGAGCCAGTCATTGCTCTTGTGTGTGGACTTGGCTGCTGGCCCATCGAGGACACATCACACCAGATATTACCTCATGTCAAATATTAGTTTCCCAGATCCTGCAAAAATTCATCTGCCCCACCCGACCCATTGTCACAAACAGTCACAGCAGAACGCACGAGGGACTTCCTGAGCTTGGAAGTCATGCCACGGCCTTGTCTGACTCTGGTCTTCCTGTTTTATGGGTAAAACTCATCCATTTCCAGGCCCAGCCCTCTGAATGACGCTGGTGTTGCTTTTACTGAGTAAATGCACCAACTCGGTTGTCAAATACATGCTAGCTGAATTTCTCGAGATACTGGTGCTGACATTTCACAGTAAATAAAAAAGGTTTCTCTGCATGCTAGTGGATGACGTGGAGTTTTCCTTTTGCCAATCAAAAACTAGCATTAGCAAAGCCAATAGGTCTGGCTGGCTTGGTTGTGTGCCCGGCCTAAAATATTTAACAAGCATTGGCATAGCCAATAGGTCTCGCCTTTGGGACCTTATAAGTGTTTAGCCATGCAACAGTTGCATAACTAAATACTTATAAGGTCCCAAAAGCGAGACCTATTGTCTATGCCAAGCGGCCGTGCGGCCGCGAAAGCGAAAGTAATCGCGGTAAAGCGCGGCGCGCGCGCCCGCGCACATGCACTGTAGCTCTAGGCTGGCCTGGTAGCACTTTTTGGAGCCCTCTCAATAAGTCTAGCCAGACCAGCGCATGCGCTGGGTCAGGCGAGACCTAAAAAGGCCTGCTGCACTGAAAAAAACATACGATTGCTTTCTGTATACAATGCACCTATGAGATAAATGCGTTAATGTGAGATAAATCAGAGCACTTTTTAGATGTAAAATAGTGCCTCATGCTTTACAATTCAAGAACTACATAGGAGGTGGAATAATGCACTATAATGCAATTAGCATGAGATTAAAGGTTAAGTCTTCACTGAGCAGAGATAAAGACCACTCTATGATAACGTTAAAGAACTGATAACAAGTGGTAAACCAGGCAGCCATGCTGTTAAGCCTGACCTAAAAATGAAATATCTAATGAGGTACTTCATTTCAAAAGCATTATACTTTTTAATCATTAGATGAGTCCATTTTTGTCACTGCAGTTTAAAACTGGAAGTGATAAAATGCACTGCATACTTTTCACAAACCAGTCCACAATTCCCACAGCAGCATGAATGCTGAAACATTAAACTGGGCCCAGGCGAAATGTAGTTTATGCCAGCCTTATCCTCTGTAATTTATGGCGGTTTCCATTGCACATGTGCCACAAAATGACTGAGATTATGCCATCATGCCACGTCATGTAATTGAGATTTCGTTTTTGCAGACGCACAAGGAAAATTATAACAAACAAGGACGCAATCAGCTGTTATTCGCAGCATGTGGAATTTTGTGCTATGTTTTTTAGCACAAAAAGCATTCTTGGGTCCAAAGTCAGGTGAATTTCACACTAGAAAAAAGCACCAAGTGCCGGACCAGTAGTGCTTAATTTGTAAGAGAAAGAGTGCCGGTGCCCAAAGCTCTCCCCAGAAGACTGTGGCCATTGCTATTACTTGTCAGATCACTGATTACTAAGGCTGTGTAGTGTGGATTCCACCTCATGCCTCTTAAATCGACTACCAGACTCCCCCTGCCACTGTATCTTACTCCTGCAGCTTATTACTTTCTCTCATGTGATGGTTTTTACGTCTCATTCTTTCTTTCTCCATTGTGCGTCTTCCCCTCTAATTCTGTCTGGAAATATCCATGAGAAAAAATAATTGTGGGTCCCCAATAATGACTGCCGGTGGGTCCCAGCAGCAACCACCAGCTCAAATTAAAGGTATTTCGAGTAATAATGCGTGGTTTTGCAAAATTGTTTGGGCAAAATGTGCATTTTCTGCAAAGAGAAGTACACAAGTTCTGCCCAGTCCTACCCCAAACCCTTAACTATAACCCTCGTGTACCACTCGCGCGTAAGAGGGAAGTTCACACTCAACGTCTGTGCTACTGACTTTGGCGTAACTAACAGAACAGGCCAGACTCACAATGGCCAATCTGAAAGCAAGGCACGTTTGTGGCCGTTCGGAGCGGGAGGATGGGGTTGAAAAGCCACAACTCATCACAGTGCACAGAAAGAGCAGGGGACACCAGGGACTGAGCCTCTTTCATCCTTTGAGAGTGATCACGCCCCATCCATCCAGCCGCATTATTTGCACAATACACCAGTGTTTGTCACTGCTAATCCCTGCCAATATTTGCACTGTTTCCAAATAGTCCCAATTAGGTTCTTAACCCACAAGTAAATAGACACTGGATACTGTAAACGGGAAGTAGTAGCATGCACATTGACGTGCCAGTCTCATGAAAATACAATTGTATTTTTATGTTTCTAAATTCCTCAGCGCATCTCTCATTCTGCAAGATTTTCTGAGCAGTACTGAAAAACATACACACAGGATCCTGGGTTGCTTTTCAGTAAGGCCTGCATGACATTGTTAGCGTGGCGCGATGTGCCCTGTGCTCATGAGTATAAAAGACCCGAGGCATAGGCTGGGCTGTAATAATCCACAAAAGTATGGTGGCCTGCTTGAGACACAAGGCACTTGGAATCATCATGTGTGGCACGAGTCACCGCAATTTCTAAAACACTGCTGCTTGAAATTAAAAGTCTTGTCTTGCACACTTCCTTGCCTTGTGCTGCAGCCAGGACTGTAGGCGGGCACCATTTACCTCACCACTGTGCCCATGGATTGCCCACATCAAATTGCACATTGTCCACAAACACTTGATGACCGTGAATGCTGCATAACCTACCCTAGAAAGTCAAAAATCATTCAGATATTTGTGCCTGCTTGACTAACCTGAAATAATTACCAGCAATCTCTACAAACCGCAAGCAGAGAACAAAACTCACCACTGAATGCAATTTAAGTGACTCGAAAGCATGTGCAGTAGTAAGAATTATTACTGGTGCCTGCACTGTGGCTAGCAAAGCAGCAGGTTCAATGCCTGCCTCTGTCAGCTCCCTAATGCGCAGGCGTTTGCACATCTAACACGTGCTCTGGTGCAAACCTAACTTCATTTGCTTGTGTTTTACCTGTGAGGTTCAAAGAGGTCGATTTGCTCTCATTAACTGATTTACTCGCACATGAATTTGCACCAGTAAGGTGCAACATGTGAAAGTAAATCGCATCACAAGGATGGGTTCCAGAGTGAGAACATCTGCAAAAGAGGTAAATAACAACAAGCGCTCCATCGGTAGCTTTTCACAGTTAGAACTGTCAGAGATTTAGCCCCTCAGTGGAAGTGCGGAGTCCATTTCAGAATGGTGAAAAGTAGCTTTTCACCATTAGAGCTGTCAGAGATTTAGCCCATCAGTGGAAGTGCAGAATTCATTTTCAGAGTAGTGAAAGGTAGCTTTTTGCCATTAGAACTGTCAGAGATTTAGCCCATCAGTGGAAGTGCAGGATTCATTTTCAGAGTGGTGAAAAGTAGCTTTCACCATTAGAGCTGTCAGAGATTTAGCCCGCCATTGGAAGTGCGGAGTCCATTTCAGAATGGTGAAAAGTAGCTTTCACCATTAGAGCTGTCAGGGATTTAGCCCATCAGTGGAAGTGCAGAATTCATTTTCAGAGTGGTGAAAGGTAGCTTTTTGCATTAGAACTGTCAGAGATTTAGCCCATCAATGGAAGTGCAGAATTCATTTTCAGAGTGGTGAAAAGTAGCTTTTCACCATTAGAACTGTCAGAGATTTAGCCCGCCATTGGAAGTGCAGAATCCAAATTTTCAGAGTGGTGAAAAGAGAACATGGTATCCACAAAAATAGACTAAGTTAAACCTCTGCCAGCAGTTTTTCCCTAGGAGAAAGTACTTTCGCCAAGCAAGGCAAATGCTCTTACAGATAAGAGTTACTCACATTGGTAAGCATGCATGTGCGAGCAGGGAGCGAGAATAGTCGCAGATTCAAAGTGGTGTTCCTGAAATACTTCGCAAATTCCAAGAAAGTAAAAACGTGAGAAATGTGCTACCAACATATGAATAGTCCTAATGGGGCACATGTCCAAAATCCTTTATGAAATGGACGGGGAGTGCCTGTGATTGGTGCCTGATAAAAAGCAAGCGAGGCTGACAGGGAACCAACAGGCACATATGGTTTAGGAACGTCGCTGCCTTGATCAAAGACAACTCACTGAAAACATGTCATCCCTGCTGCGAAGAGCAGTGAGGTTTCTACCATCATTTTACCCCCTGTTTCAGTTCTTTGACTGACAGCAGCTTTGCCAATTAGCCCCACTGCTTTTCATGTATCTTTCTGTGAAGTGGGCAAATAACCTTTGGAGCCCAAGACCACCCACTCATTTCAAAGAGCCACTGAACACTGCCAGATGGTAGAGACTTCAGGTCGAGAAAGAATTCAGAAGGCTTCTGAACAGGTGACATGGCATGGGACTATCAGCACACACTTCATACAGCGCTATACACCCATGGGTATCCAGGCACTTGAAAATGTGGGATGAAATGGAAGTTGTTGATGTTGCAGCTGTTTCAAATAAATGAGTTTTGTATCTTCTCTTTAAGGTCAGGAAATGCCTTTTTCTATATTTATGTAAGTTGTTCCCTGTCCTGGGACCTAGATGCAGCAAACAGTTCCCTTTTTTGATGGTTTGCACATTTTAGAGAGACAGTTGGGTGGTGGGTGTAGAAGCCAGTGTTCTCAGATCAGGATTTGACTTGGCTAGTACTTTGTGATGTAAATTCAATGTTTAATTAAATATGGTCTGTGTTTTAAATGCTGTTACTGCGGTTTGTGGGAGGCAGGGTAAAATACTCGATATTTTAGGTCTGGCTTGACAGCACAGCTGTTTGCAAACCTATTGTTGCCAACCCTTTAAAATGTACACAGACTAGACTTTAGCCCCACCAGAGCAGTATTGCCCCCTTACTTCAAGCTCTTGGCTATTTGGTGTATCATTAAGCATTCTAGGAGGTGCTTCCATTGGAATGAAAGAACGATCATTTTACATCTGAAAAGAAGACTGGTAACATTCAATCCTTCAACTCCCATATGTATTCTATACAGAGAGCCATGTGTTTTTACATGTTTTCCCTATATTGTCAAAGCCAATAGATCTAAGTTTAATGTGTTGTACGACATTTCCTAATGAAAAACATGAAACAAGTACTTTTCTATTTTACAATAGCCAGTGGTGCTACTGCATAAAAATAATAAGTTGTTACTATCTGGCGCAACATTCCTTATCAATGTATATTCGACTACATAGTTGGCCTGTCAAACATGACTTTTTAAAACAGACCCAGACAGGTTAAAGAGTGACTGTACTATCTTGCGAGTGACTCTCCATTCTCTCCAGTGTGCAATCGTATGCTAGTTTGTAGACCACAAGCTTGTTGACAAGTTATCTAATCACAGGAAAGGTGTGAGAATTTAAATAACATTTCTAAGCTGGGTTTTGCCTTAAAATATAAATCTGCAAAATTCAATTTCTCCAATAAGATTTTGGCCTGTTTCGTAAGTTGGCGAGGCCGTCAACCAACTCTTGACATGGAACATTCAATGGAGATGGCCAATCTGTTACTGATGCTTTAAGGAAGGCCCAGAAAAAAAGGTTTAGGAGCTTGGCAGTGACTTCCTAATTGCTAGTTGAAGTCTGTGATAGTGCCGTTTTTCATTATTTATTCGCATAGAATGCTAAGATTCGGACTTTTAGGATATTTTTAGCATCGTTTTTAAGCCCAGGATTTGACTGATAAGTGAAGATACATTCATGCGGGCTTTAGAACCATCTAAGAAGACGGAACTCTCTGAGAGTAACGAGTTACACCAACTGTTGACTCCATGACAATCAACAAGCTGTTCTCTCTTTTTATTCTATATTTTTTGAGGACTTTTGGGCCTAATACGTTGGTTAGTGTGATTTCTTTTCTGTCAACCCGGGGTAGTGCCTTGAAAGGGCTTGTTACAACTCCCCTTCCTATTTTGTGCGTAGTCTATCTACACAATTTAGGAACCTTGAAGGAAGACTCTTGGGAACAGATTGAGACTTTGGCAGGCAACACCCAAGTCCCCAGCTTGACACCAGCTCCACCGCTCTCAGCAGAGGATCACCCGCCATACTTCCAATCCAGTTTGCCCTGAAGTTATCTCGGTACCTATGGAGCATCTGCCATTGCTATGGATGCAGCGTAGACACAGCTGCACGCCAAGGATCTGCCATTTTTGTAACCGGTTGTGCATTCTTTTCTTACTTCACAATCAAACCCCAAAGAAAAAAAGTGTTCAAGAAAAACTAAAAAAAAAGCAATGGCCCTGATTAACACAGTTTTCCTTTTTGTGCATCAGGTCAGTATTTGCTTTTCCAGCCCTGCTACACTATGCCATACTTGGTGGACCCTTACAGGGAAAGTCAATGTTGAGGGCATTACCTAAGCAGGGTAGGGCCACCACTCTGACCCAGAAATCCTTTTGTTGACAGGCTGCCAGGCCAAGGGTGCTCCATGTTGGGAGGTTCCACCATCTCTCGATAGGGTGCAGGAACTGCGAGTTCAGCAGGAGCGCCACTAACTTATGGTTCAACAATCACCCGCTTTGGCCATGGAAGTTTCAGAGTAAATCCGTTTTACAGATAACACTGTTAAAACTGCCCTCCTGTTTGTTTTTTTGTGGACGTTCCAGCAACCAATCCTTGTGAAATCTGGGTCGACAAACTGGTAGTGAGGAAAAGATGCAGGAAAACCACGGATTTCCGTACTCATTTGTCACTTCTTAGGGGTATACATTGAAAATTATGATATGGCTTCATCTTGGAATTAACTCAGTATTAATGATTTCCACAGTATCGGTAATTCCTGGTGTAGGAATACCGAATCAGTATTCCCACCAACACAAAATGATGTCCTTTTTCTCTAACTCTCAGGAAGGAAGGATGGGAGCTTAAAAGTCCAGAGGAGGCGTTACTGGCGTTTCTCAGTAACAGCAACTTTCACAAGTCATTTGCGTTGTACGTGTTTCCACTAGCGTCATACTCCATTCAAAAAGGTTAAATGCTGTTCTGATAAAACATTACAACACAGACTAAAATCTCAGTCCCTACCGATGAAGCACATGAAATCACCTTTCGAAGTAATGATAGGGTGAGTGTACTGCACCGGTAAAAAGATGTTACAATAACATCCAGAGCATTTTACTGCTTGAGTGATCGGGAAAATCATAACAATTTTCCTAACAACTCCTCTGCTTCTATCAACATCAGAAAACAGTAAAAACAAATAGGTTTTTTTAGAGAAAAATGAAATAGCAGTATGTACTGTATGATTAGCACCAGGCCCAGTTAAAACATAAAACAAGCAAGGGAAAGGTGCTGCATTGCTGTGGCAGAAAACCAAAGCACTGCAAAGGGATCATTATGGGCCATGCAGATACCAATTTGCAAAAACAAAAGTTTGCAAGCCAAGCAATTTTTATGGCTAACTGCCTTAAAAATCATGTCGTTTTCTGAAGGGGTTGGAAGCTCAGCACTAGAGTCGATGCATGCATGCATAACTAACTACAGATATGTTACAGCCTAGGATGGAATAGAATATGTGAAGTCAATATTGTACAAGTATTCGCTTGCGATTTACTAACAAGAGCAATGCAAACTGAATGTGAGCAAAAAAGAGTGGGAAAAATAAGCAACCCGCGTTTGTGATATATGTGTGTTTATATAGAGGATGGATTCACATTTACCCTTTTTACAGCCCTGTAAGGCCATTGTAGAGTTTGGATTAAAGATTAATAAAACTGAGAGCATGGGGCAATGGCAATGGAGTATCCTCTCTGTCTGCCCGCCTTAATTAGAGGTGGACAGACCAGGTTTACGCTAATGGTGTTAAATTTACCTCGTTGGCATAAACCTTCGTCTAATGGTCCGAGGGAGATGGGGAGTTAGAGGTAAGCCATCCAACCATCTGCCCAATTTAGAGTGGTCAGCCATCCTGTCTGTCTTTACTCCATCCACTAAACTCTAAATCAGTCCCTGAATCTTTATTACATATGATGAAAAAGGGATATGTTGAGAATTGGCATTTAAGATTTACACTATGATGTCAAACATGTTGTCTTTAGTAAACTAAACACCGAGGCATACCTTAGAATACAGACATAGGAGGTATCGTACACATTGAAGCTCTGCCGTAATTTTACCATGAATTCTAATACATATCCATGAATGTGAGGTATATAATGTTATTATTTCTTTTAGACAGTGATCAAAATAACATCTTCATGACACATGCATACATACACTGTCTCATGTCTGTTTTCTATACAGAATATCATAAAAAATATATAAATTAGTATTTTCATAATGTCTTTGCCACATTTCCTTTACAACTGGGCTGCAGCTATGACCAGCATATAATTATTGCAGTGTTTGCAGGAAAAACATTTTACATTTTCTGAACTACATAACTGAAAGGTGTGTGCTCTGTCCAAGCTCTACATGCCATCACTGTAACCTTTCTAACTATAATATCTCATAATGTCTTATAGTACGATTTTCTACAAAATGTTCACCAATGTAAAGTATGGGTGCAGAAAGAACAGTTTCTGTAGTGTTTGCATGAACACTTTTTACTACTGCAATGTTCTGAGGCACAAATAATCCCTTCTTGGGAGTGGGAAGAATAAAATAAAGGATATATTTTTCTTTAATACTTCTTCATCCGTGGATAATAGTTCTATTGCTCACAAATAACCCAAAAAGCAAATTCATGAAGAGTATTAGCTCTAAGCAAAGCAAATCTTACGATCGGAGAGTAGTTCAATGAAATTAGAAATTGGGGTCAATAACATATCTTTAACAAAGGAACCCTTTACTAGTGGATCATTCCAACTGCTTCATTTTGGTGGAACAATCTGGAAACAATCACATGTTTCCTTAGACTGAAGCTTCTTACAGTGAAATAGAAATAAGAAACAAGATGGCAGCAATTATCTAACGTGGTGATGCACAACCTCCAAATCCTATGCATATGAGAGAGCAATGTAAATATTAAGGGATGTCACAAGGAAGTAAGTTATAAAAGTCCAAAGCATTACATTTTAGCAAACACTAAACTGATAGCTTGACAATGGTTGTACTAAAATACAAATGAAATGTTTGGTAGTAATTATCAAGAAGTATGATTGGTCGAATACTAGATCAAACAATGGGAAATTGGCATAACTTGTACAAAGGGAGTCAAATTGAAAATGTTTGAGAAAGACAGAGATGGTCCCAAGCCCATTTAGTAAAAAGGACTTGTAACTTTTCTGTAGCGTAGTTCACAATTACTCGTAGCAAAGCATGCACCAAGCCAACTACTATAAAATTCTCACTTTTTGAATACTGTTCAAAGTATTTACGTTTATACATTCCCTTATGAATAAGAAAGTCGTTTTTGTATAGGGGACTGCCATACACACAATCAGAATAAGGAAGTCTGACCAGGAGCTATCTGCTGGTTGGCACTCCATGCCCATTCTATTTGGCACAGACACATCTTAAAAGGAGATTGGAGAGCCAACAAGACTTATCATTCAGCTAGTCTCAACTATATTAGACATTTGTGAAGTATCTATATACAATGCTACACAATTATGTACTCCATAAAGTGAAATACAGTGTTGGAAACTCTGAATAAACATGTGTACGAGGCAGACTAACTCAAGGATAAAGAAAGAAGATTTCATCTTAATCAAAACTAAGCTAATTGTTTAAATGAACCAAAGAAAATTAGAAATCAAATCATCAGTGCACTTTACACCTTGGCTATATGGACCAGGCCTCCATGCATCTCCTGGCTCGGGTGACCCATGCAATCTGTAACCACTGAAATCCTAACTTGTGGTGTACAAACACGTATCTGCACTAGATTGTCCAGTTTTATTACTTGTCTGTTACTCATATAAACATTCTAGCCTGTATCGCAGCATAATGTGGTCGGTATTGTAGGCAAATGTAGGTGCCTTGAGGTGTCAAGCACAAGGAACCCTGCAAGTCGTTACAAATGAATATCTATTAGTCTTAATACTTTGCATTGTTTTCATGGAATGTATAATTCATCTAATGACCTTTACATATGACGGAGAACATATGTTATTTCCACCTAGAACGAAGTTACATAAACCCTTTGGCAGGTGTTGCTAATTCTGATAGCCCTTGAGGACTAGCTCAAGCATATCGAACAACTCAGCAAGAGATGGTGAGCTAAGACAGCACCTGGTGAATGCCACAAATGAATGTACCCCCAAAGCTCTTACCATTTGAGAGCTCTTTGATGATGGATGCAATGATATCTAAATCACCAACAACGGCTGCCAAAGTATGAAAGATCTGGACAACTGACAGTGGCATATATATGACCAGGACAAATGTCCTTACCATGTTAGGTCATAACAGCTGGCAGGATAGTAGATAATCTTCAGACAAGTAGTGGGAGGATATAAAGAAAGAACCCCATTTGTCAGTCAAGTATATGCCAGCGGCTGTCACAGTCAATGGATTGCAATGCACAGCAGTGTTCAACTGATATACCACAACATGACTCATTGCTATTTTCAGGAAAACATAAGCTTTCCATTCCAGGCATTAGATCTTGGTACTACTTGAGGTATTGACATGAACTGCAGCTCATCTCATATTTTCCCATTATATCATTGAACTTAACAGTGTAAAAAAAACTATTTTATCCATAAATATTTATCAAAAATTATCCCTGCCATAATGTGTTTTAGGAATCATTGTTTTCCTAATTTTTGCATATTTTCTGATCTGGTAATATCTGATTACACTAACACATGGATCATGAAACAAGGATTTCACCGCAAAATAATACTTAGACTACAAATGCAAAGTTGAAGTTTAATTGACAAATTATTTAGATGTGATCATATATCAATAAAATACTTTCCCTCTGATCAATATTTTACATTTACTCTACTTAAACTTTCAATTCTGAAAATATAAGAGTCATAGATGAACCAAAAAGACATTTCAGTGATTCCCTTTTAGTGAGTTGTTCTTTAAGCTGCAATGAGTGTTTATGAAAAAATATTAACAGCCCTTATATTTAATGACCCTTTTATTTAATTATCCTTTTATTTAATTATGGGCTGAATGTAGCTCTGTTTAATGAAAGGTAAGTTATCAAAAATAATTTTGAAAGTGCTACTTATTCCCTTAGTATCACCTTTTAAGTGTCATCAAGCCATAAAGGATAAAAAGTTGGATACTTCATACTTTTTAGGAAAAAACAAATTGTACAATTTTAGAATCGTTTACAAGATAAAGGAGCCATGATTGATAAATCATTGACATCAATTTATGTAATAGATTAACAAATCAGTCTATAGTACAACCAATAATTGAAAATGATTTTGTACGCAAGTTACAGATCAAAAATATAAGCTGGTTTATGCTTTTTTGCAGACAATCAGAAATGTTTTGTTGGACAGTTCTACGGTACAAAATTTGCACTTATGGACACACAGCAAGAAGTGGTAAAAGGGAAGATCTGAAAAAAAAATAGCTTAATGCATACCATTTATACCACTCTCAAAACTTGAAGATAAGTTACAGAGAAATGTTAAAACATCCCTTTGTCTGTTGTTGCTCTACAACTCGTACATTATAAGAGTGAACTTTATGTACCAGTAATTGAGATTTGTAAGAGTGAATTCATAATTATTTAAAAAAATGATTACATCCAAATGATCAAATAAATATTGAAAAGAGAGCAGACTAAGGTCTTAACACTCATTTTGCTTTGTTTCACCACTTATGAATGGACTGTATTCAGAAATGTTTACATTTCTTCCACATAACACTATGTTGTTGGGTATATGTATAAAATATGGCCCAAACTGCGATGTATATTAAACACTTTTAAAAAGTGTCCTCTCGTAGTAGATATTTTTTTCTATAATATGCTGTTTTAGAAAACAATCTAAAGTCATTACCTCAAGGATAGGTTTGTTTACATTTTCTGAAATCATTTGAATTGCTAGAACAACCACAACTCTATCTGATGTACAGTAATATTTTAAATGTGTGAAATCTGATTTGATGAATTGGCTAGACTAGACAAACTTCCAAGTTATTAAGCCTACAAAATATGAATCATGGATGTAACTTTCTATTTACAAGTTTACTACATGTCTGCTTGCTTTCTTTCATTAAAGTAACTATTCATGACAATTATAATTAAACTTAGCCTCATAAGCAGTCGAGAATTTTGATTACTTGTGTAACAAATGTCAGCAAAAAAAAAATATTTTCTGTTTTAGCTATTTTCATAACAGTTCCAAAAATCAAAAAGTTTAAAAACTAAAAACATGATTTAAATATTCCAAAAACATTATCTTGTGTATGCCACACTTCTAGGGTGCAAACAAACTACACAACCAAAGTTTAATGTCTTCAGTGACTAGCTGATTAGATTTCTTTAAGGCTGCAACATTAAACTTTTTATCTTGATATGCACCAGGAAAATATAGATGGAAAGTATGCTTATAATTCATCAACGGCTAAAAGAACTGCTTTGTATGGAACAAAAAAAGATTAAAATAAATCCATACTCTCCAACAGTATGAAACTCCTTCCTGGAAATGGGACTCTAGTGAGAAGCAGATGTTTCTAGCTAAAGTTAAATATAATATGGCAACTTCTTGGTAGGAATGGGAAGGAAAGTCTATCTGATATCAGTAGATCACATGTGTCTAAAAAAGTAAAATCAATATAGTTACCTACAGAAAATATTAGTCATAATGCACATGTTCAAATGTAACATTCTTGAAAGCTAAGTAGTTTAAAGAAGTGCTAACATGCTTAAAGAAAACATGAAGAGGTAATCTAGGTTTATGCCATTGAAAAACTACAAGGATTCTCTTTGATTAAAAAAGAATTGTAATTCAACTTATAATTGACATTTTTCTAGTGATTCAATAAAAAAATCAATTTGCTATGCGTGCTGTAATCGCCTGTCTCCCGGGTAAAACGCCTGACCAGACTGCAATGTAATTGAAAAGGATGCTAAATTTAGAAGTTACGCAAAATATTATCAATGGTTAAGCATTAAAAGTTAAGTCTTGAAAATAAAAGAACAATCGAATGGAAGGTGACAGCCATTAAAATGAAGAACATTTAAAGGGGGGGGGGGCTTAAAAAGTCAATGGATATTATGTTGTCAGTGAGACAATTCTGGTGATTGTTGAATTTTATTTAGATTCCAAATGAACTTAGCAACTGTCTGTTTTTACTTTTGCTTAAATAGATACCAGGCAACCAGCAGAACATGACATCAAATTAAACCAGTTTAAGTTGTTTTTTATTTCCAGCACTCAACGTTCAGAAAAGTAGCTACTAAATAACCGGCAGACTTTTGAGACATTGTTGAATCACAAGTGATGAAATTCAGTTTAAATGTACTCAGTAAGGCAGTTTCAGAAGTGAAGCCCACAAATGGAGAAAACACCATTGGGCATAAAGGCCTGTGGCTGGCTTTTGGCCATCTGTTCCATTTCTAGAGATGATATCTAGTTGGTTGTCGGCACAAAAGTCTGAATGGCTTTGGCTTTAAGATGGTGGAGTGTCTGACAATAAGAACAATTATAAATGATTCAGTGGTCCTTCCTAGAGTTTATAGGTCCTTTGAATGGATCAAACACTGCATCGGAGAAGAATGGGAGATAAACATGGCATTTCAGCCTTGAACAGATATGTGCATCACGTATGCTTCACATCAGTACTAATTTGAAGTTTTTCCCTCGGGATTCATTGCGATTTGGTTTAAACCACTAGTTAGGATCTAAAAAAGGTTATGTCTGAAATGTAAAGTTTGTTAATAACCTAGATTATAAGGTATTAATTGTACATAAAAAAGTATCACAAGTAGCACCAAATGTCATTGAGTTTAACGCCCACAAAGTGCTTATTTAGAATTGCTTAGTTGAGCCAAGCTAGAGATAGTAAATGCAGAAATTCTCTGGCATTGCTACTGGATAATAATTTACAAAAATATTTTTTTCATAGAAGAGCCATAAATATTCAGCAATTTGGCAACCCCTATCAGTACGTCATTAAAGTATGAGACATTCTCAGATTCTGATGCCCCTCCAGAGATATCACTGGTTTCCACAATACTCTGTCATGCCCTAGAACATCTGATCACTCCATTTAAGAATCAGTGGAGTATTAATAGCAGCCCCTATGCCCACCCGATCAAATACCACTTATGGTGTCATTATACTGAATGGGAATCATCACATTGCCTTGATGGGTGCACTCTTCCTGCTTTCTAGCACTATAAACAAGAAGTCCTATTTCCGAAAAAAAATATATATATTTGAGGCGGCTGAGTAAAAACAGTGGGACTTGGACCTGTGGCTTGCAGAGTTCATATGATATGCGGGAAGAACATGGATGTCTGTGCAGGCACATTAATACACTGTGCTGTTTTACTGGCCACATGAATTAGATTCTTTTCGACACTAGATTTATTTTACAACCAGAGTCACCATAGATGCAAACATTGACTTACAAATATTTTGAACACATGTCTACAAACAGACAAACACATGCATACTTCCATAAATGCACATTAATTGCTACAAACAGAGGCACACACACACAGACACAAATATGCACCCACATCTACACACGTGCATTTACAAATACCTAAAAGGAGACACACAAACATACTCAGGTCCACATACATGGACGTGCATGCTGATACTCACACAGAAACACACACAATGACAGTGCATCCATTCAACACACTTGCCTCAGAACACATTTTCTACTTCAATTCATTTTATTTGAGACTCCTCTCTTTAAAGTTGCCTCAATTGTCAACCTATACTAATTTAATTTGAAGTATCAGTCTGTTTAATTTTTTGCGGGTGGATCACCGGGATCAATGATTTCTTTCAGTTTTATACACGTTAATTTTACAAAGCGTTGGCTTGCTACATTAAGTTTCAAAGGCATACTTTCATCTGCCTTTGAATTACAGGTCATTATCAATTAATCCCAACACTCTAGTGTTAGCTTGCAGCCTCCAATGTCTGACAAATAGGAAGGGGTGTAACATTAACCTCAACAGAATTAGGTAAATATGGACTTTGCTTTTTCTTTGACATTAAACACCGCCTGATAACAAGGGTAACAGAGTTTCCTGAAAAGTCAAATGAGGATGGGCTATAACCCCTAATTTCCTATGCAGTCGCTTGCAATGATTAGTAGTGTTACACTAACTTGAAGCCAGAAAACAGACAAAAAGCAAACACACCAACACTGAAGTCGGAATGTGCATTTGACACAGTCTGCAACAAGGAGGAACAATCGTCATTGTGGTGGATGCCATGTGAAAAGCCGTGAACGACAGCTTCACTGTATTCCTGCCGGAGAAGGCAGGTTGATTGCGCACCTTTCCTAGAGCAGCAAACTTTCTCACAAATATATATATATATATATATATATATATATATATATATATATATATATATATATATATATATATATATATATATATATATATATATATATATATATATATATATATATATATATATATATATATATATATATATATATATATATATATATGAGTGCAGACCTCCAATTGTGCAACAATTATTTTATTCTTCAGTCTTTTGCCATGTGGATAGATAGATAGATAGATAGATAGATAGATAGATAGATAGATAGATAGATAGATAGATAGATAGATAGATAGATAGATAGATAGATAGATAGATAGATAGATAGATAGATAGATAGATAGATAGATAGATAGATAGATAGATAGATAGATAGATAGATAGATAGATAGATAGATAGATAGATAGATAGATAGATAGATAGATAGATAGATAGATAGACATGAGAACCTGTTTCCATCTCAGACTGCTATTTTGTTCTTTAAAGGTTTTCAATATCTGGAGGCCTGAAGCGTTGAATGGCGGTCAAACATTTGCCCTATATATGATGTCTACTGTGGGTATGTCATGTGCCCTGACATCAGGACTTTTTAACCCTATGGGACACGAGCCAAGTGGGGCTTCGGTGCCACTTAGGTCATGCTTGGCAGAAGGGTGCAATGGTGCCGTCTGGCTATAACAGACTTCCAAGTGTTAACATTTTAAGCAGTGGAGTCGCAACATGGTAGTCGTGAGCAGTGTGTCACTACTATGACCAGTTTTACAAACCATACACTGAAAGGACACTTAATTTAATTGTACTGCAGCCCTAAAAGTGTAGCACATCTTCCTCACTGTGTGAATACGAAACTAAAAGAATCCCACAATGGACCGATTTACCACAATACGTTACGCGCCACGCCTTAGTCCTTCACACTATTGTTCGTCTAGGAGGTGCATATAATAGCAGGATAGGCTTACAACAACAAAAAAATTGTCATCAATATACTGTATACATTTTACTGCCCTATGAAGAGGGTTCACTGTAGAACTTATCTTCAAATGTGATTTAAAAAATATATAAACCCGGAGTGCGGATATGTGTTGATGTGATGCATAAGTTTTGGTTCTTGTTGAAACGGGTGAATTATTGTACAGATGTTTCTAAGCCAATTATGGTACAGTAATATATAATGTGCTTGTTGTCTCGTTAAAAGAGTGGATTAGGCCCAGCAGAGCATCATGGTGTTTCTGTACTGGCCTCTAGCTGTCAGCAGTCTTTACTGACAGCTACTTAAAGATAGGCCAAGAACCAGATGTGTTTGACTGTCTTTCCTAGAATTCTTTGGGGCCCTCCACGTCACTCGAGCATCACCATTTGCTCCACAGGTAACTGAGGAGAAGTGTTTAAAAATCAGCTTAACCTGAAGCACTTCTAGCATGCCTAAGCACTCAAGATGAGTTTACATAGTGTGAGTATATACTATCAACTTCTCACACTTTGCCAGAAAGGCAGCTAAACTGGAGCACATGGAAAAAGATTGACTGGGATTACATGGTTTTTGTTCATGTTGTGGAGGTGAAACGAAACGCAAGGGTTTGTTACTCCAGGGTTATCTTCATGACTCCGCTCCATAGATCTCAGCCACCCAGTTTACACACAAGCACTTTGATACCGGGGACACCTCGATAAATCTTACCACCGTTGAGCTGGAGTTAGAAGCTGCCTCTGGGAGCTTTGCAATGAACAGTCACTAGTGTCAAGTGGCTCTCGTGACAGAAATCCGGTCTGAATTTGTTATTTCACAGGAGTTTACTTTTGTGATGTGTTGGTCATGAAGGACAGGGCATTTGGTAGCCCAAAATAGTGCATGTATTAAATGCACACATCCATTGTCCGCTAAAAGATGTGTGTGTGGGAGGATCTAGGTGGTGGAATTGTAAGAGCTGTCTGTCTACACAGCATCAGTCCAGCCAACACTAACATTATTATGACTTTTGTGTTTTACGCACCGCTGGTGGCACAACACCCATACAGGGACTTCTGGGGGTGCTATCTAGAATACGAAAGTGACGCACAACTCTCCCCACTGCAGTAGTCTCAGGATACCTTCATACTCCCATCCTACTTTCAGACTTCTGCGATCTGGCACTTACCCAGAAATGCCTGTGCTTGAGGCAAATAGTAAATGAAAACAGTCCAGCTAAAAACAGGACCTGCTTTCCTCGCACAGTGTAAGGTGAAAGTGAGGCGTGCCGAGGGGTGTGCATGAGACACTTTTATAGAGAGACCGTGTGCTGAAGCCGCTTTCTCGGTCTATACTGATACTCTATTGGCGCGTTGTCTAGGGTGTATCTAGCAAAAGTGCAGCAGGTGCAGTGGCACCATGGCACGTGGGTGTTAGGGAGCCAATTTCACCCAGGTGACTGCTGTATTTAGCTTCTCAGCCAGAGGAGGAGTGCACACTTGACCTGCTTGCGCCGGGGCCCGTGGCACCACTGCTGGGCCCCCGCTCTTGTCCCACACTGTGGACCGGACATCTTCCAGAGTACTGTGGGTGCTCCCGACCCTCGGCAGCTGAAGGCAGGGAGGCCGTGGTCTCTCGGTGCAGAGCGGGGGGCAGTGAAGTGGTGTCTGCGTGTGGCTGGCAGGCAGGGGTCACTGATGCGCCGAGTCTGGAGCTGTGTGGTTTGAAACCACAAGCTCGTGAGCGATCCGGGAGGGCTGTGCTCGTGTCTTGTAAGGCAGAACTCGAAAATGGGTCAGAGTGTATTTACGGTTCCAGAGTACCCCACAGCCTAATTTCCACATCAATTCGCTGTCAGGTTTTGCCGAGTCCAGATTTTTCGGATAAACAGCTGTCACGTGATACATTTGGGTGACACTTTAGAACAAACGATCGCTGCAGCTACCAATATCATTGGATTTCAGCTGCAAGTTGAGGACACTTGAAATGGCATTCAGGGGGCATTAAAATTACAACGCCTCGCCCCCACTGTGCTTTTCTACACAACCAGGCAGGTGCTCGGTGCTGCGCATTGTTTAAGAGGAAGAAAATGCACGTCTTGACATTGCATGCACCTATATCTATGATAACCTGGGTACAGTGGTGTGTGCGTGCACGTGTGTGCGTGAGTGAGAGAGAGATACGTTTCGTATGCCACCGTGTGTGTGCTTGTTTTCTGGTGTGTCTGCTTGTTTGTGTATATTTGGGTTAGAATGTGTTTTATGTGAATGTATGCATGTGTGTGCGCGCGTGCATGTTAGCATATGTCTGTAATAATACACCTGGGTATGTTTGCTGATGCGTGTGATTATGTGTCTTTTGCTTTTGTGTCTCTTTCTGCCAATGTAGGTGGTGTAGGTACGGCTGCATGCGTCTATGCGTGGAGCGGATATTTGTTCTGTGCTGTTTGCGTGTCTGTGTGTGCCTCGGTGTGTTTGTGTCTTTGTGCGGGTGTGTGATGCGGTGAGTGCATCAGTCTAAAGGTGGCCATGTCTCTATATGCGTTTATCGTGTTTGTGTCTGTTTTATACCATATGAAGAACGTGTGTGTGCTTTTATGTGGATGGAAGTGCCCAAGTTTCTCTCTGCTTGTTGTGCTCGTGTCTGTGTTCCGTTTCCGCGCCTGTTGATTTCTGTGGACCCATAAAATGTCCTCCTGGCGCCCAGCGCGGCCTCCTTTCAGGGTGCATTGACGGCGGCCTGGTGAACTATCGCCGTCCTCCTCTGCCCAGCACAGCCACGGATGTGTCCTCTGCCACCGCCTCATTGCCGACCTGACCCTCGGCAGTCAGGGCCCGCGAGCTTCGGCTGGGGGCTCCGTGCCTGCAGCTTCAGCGCCCCTATCTACGCAGGAAGCATGCCACAGGCGAAGGAGGTGAAACCTTGCTTTTATAGTGAGAAGTTTGCACCCTCAGTCTTGGTGCCGGAGTGTAGTGAGGTGTGGGGGGGGGGGGGGGGGGAGGCACGCACAGGCACCCCAGAACGCCACCTACCAGACCCAAATCTGGGAGGAAATCACCCCGAAGCGGCATGGCGGTCCAAGGGTTAAGCAGCTTGGCTAATCCTTCAGGACAAGACTGTGTCGGTGAATCCTTGAGACCCAAGGAGTACGCTGCCTCCTCTCTACGCTCCCCCCCTCCCCCCAGCCATACACTCCTATACCCAGGGCAGTCTCCACAGTATTGGTCCCTGCTGTCAAATGTGACATGCAGAAGACAGCCGAGCACTTCCCCCCACCCCACCACCACTGCCACAACAGAGTCCTATAGGACACACATTTGCATTTATCAATGCAGACCAGTTGTTGGTCACTGGGGTGTGAAGGGGGCACGGGGTCAAACGCACTAATAGGCCGGCGCGTGCCAGAGGTGCAGCAAAGGCCCCATAAACCCCAAGCCGATCGAGGAAAAATCCTTGTGATCTAAAGTTTTGTCGGGAAAAAAAGATATAATTGGGGTGCAGCGGATCCCTCGTATTCCAAGGGCCTCAGTATCACTGCACCTGCTGGTGCCTGCACCCCCTTCTCGATGCTGGTCATGGATTGCACCTCGGTACACTGGACCCTTCAGGGACACCTATCCCGCATCAAGGCGATGGTAGGGGGTATTTATCCATCCAGATGGAACCTGACCGGGATGACTGCTAAAATGTGCACCTTGCTCCCCACCCGGGGACCCAATGCCGGATTACAGAAGAGATGCGCGTTCAGTGCTCCTTTCAAGGGACTCCTAATACGGGATTATAGCTGGTGATGTCCTCTGCCCCCAGTTCTGGATCCCTATTCATAATCACTGCGCATATACGTGCCTTGCTTCCAAACGTTGGGTCCTTATCCAGGATTCTAGGCAGGATCTCTGCCCTGCTACCTACCCCGTGTTCCATTCCCGGTCTACAGACAGGGTATGTGACCTCCCACACACCTTGTATATTCTGTCCTAGATTACAAGGGAATATGACAGAAACCCCTATCCCAGAATATGGAAAGGATTATTTCACTGCTGCCCTTTGCTGGCCCTTATCCAGGGGTGTGCAATCACTGCTCGGCTCTGTGGCTCCCTATACCGGCTGCAGCGCGGGTGTGTGCCCTGCTCTCCACAGAGTCCCAGTCCAGGATAACAGCGCACCTGCGTGACCTGCTCCCCCCACAGAGACTCAATCCATTATTACAGAGCATGTATGCGTCTTGTTTCCCACCTTAAATCCCTTATAGGAGCTCTGCCCTGCTACCTGCCCCACGTGACCTGCTGTCCACCTTGTACGCCCTGTTCCGGATTACCCGGGTATATGGTCACTAATCCACTTCCATGAGCCCTATCCCGGATTACAGCAAGGATATTATCACTTCTGCCCTCCGGCGGCCGCCATTCAGGATTACAGGAGGTGTACACTCAAACTCCGCTCCGTGGGGCCCCTATACCGGCTACAGCGCGGATGTGCGCCCTGCTCCCAACACAGTGTCCCAGTCCATGATTACAGCGCATCAGTGTGCCCTGCTCGCAACACAGAGTGCCAATCCATAATTACAGCGCGGATATGTACCCTGCTCCCAACACAGAGTCCCTGTCCATAATTACAGCGTGGATGTATGCCCTGCCCCCAACACAGAGTCCCTGTCCATAATTACAGCGCGGATGTGTGCCCGTTTCTCTCATTTAATGGCTATCCGAGATTACAGGCAAAGCCCGGCCCGCTCTGCTTCCCTAAACCGGATTACAGCGGGGGCATTTGAATTGATCACTTCACCGGAGCACCCTCCCAGGTCCTCGTCCTGGAATACAGGAAGGAAAGGTGTTCTGCTCCGAATTCCGCATTACAGCGGGGACATGTTCACTGTTCGTTATATCGACCGCCCCCCTCCACCTTTGCCCCCCCCCCCCCCAAGAGATTATAGTGAGGATATGTGCCCTGCTCTCTAACCCGTTTCCCCGCATTACATGTGTTCACTGTTCCCCACCTCAGAGTCCCTCACGTGCAGCGTCCTTGAAAAGGGGGAGCGGGGGCTGTGACCAGCAGATGGTCCGGCTGTAAATGACATGTAATCCCTCAGGCTGCACTGCAGACCGGGCGAGCCGGCCCCTCCGCTGACAGCTCACCGGATCTTCTCCCGGGACCTGAGAGGTGCCGTGGTGTAATCATTCATGGGGCGGGGTCCGCCGCTGGGATTTAATGCCTTATTCTTAATGCCAATACACCCCCCCTTCCACCGCCTCACCGCGTGCTTGCTAGAGCGAAGTTTGGGATTTGCATACATTGAAAAAGCAGCAGCCGGAGCTAATAACAGGCTGCCAGCAGATTTGTGGCAGATTAAATCACATTTAAAGAGCAGAAAGTGAATTCTGACGCCTCGAATGCAATTTATAAAGGACGTTTATAATATTGTCGATGGATATTAGGAGGTGTAGTTGACGCCTCTTAAGACCTAATGGCGCGCTTTATTCTCTCGCCGCCTGCGCTCGTGGCCGGGTGGAGCCTCGCTGGGGAATATTCCAAAATAAAGCTTCTGTGGGTGGTGGAGGGTGAGGCGAGAGATGAGGAAACGGGTGGGGGAGCTGTTAAGGAGGAGGGTGCAGCGAGCGGGGGAAGAAAAAAAACTGAGGGGATGAAGAGAGAACGTCAGAGAGCAGTTGAAAGAGAGAGAGAAGTGTAGGGGGGCTGGGAGAGGGACAGAGACTTAGAGTGATGTGGCCAGGCAGATATACATTGAGAGACAGACAGGGGTGTAATGCAGGTCCTTGCGTCGCAGAACGGCCCTCACCCCTTCAGAGGGACCCCATTCAGCCCAAGACCAAAGCATGTACGTAAGATGTGGGAAACTCGGGAACCTTTTTAACATCCTGCGAGGGAGCGCGTCAATTCGTGTTGCGCCACTGTGGAGAGAGGTGCGCAGGGCTCCGAGGGTGACGGGAGAGACACTGCGTGATAGATGTGGCGTCCGCCTGTGTCGTCACGTACCCGCTAAGGCCACCACCATGCACCTATCTGACATACCGACTGATCTTCTGTGATGCCCACTCATGTATGCATTTTAAACAAAATAGCTACTCCCCTCCGCTCAGGGAAACCCCATAAAACAATCTTACTGATCGACCTAGCCTCCACCTCATCCTATCACGCTATCTGCTTGGCGCCGTTGCTTACCCCCTCGCATTCAATACTCCCCTTCCCTCCCCCACCCCCCCACCCCCACTCACAAGGCCCCCCACCCCTACGCCCCAGGGGTTGATATGCCCTTTGAAGGTTTACTAGCACAGCCCTATACACGGGTGAAGGTAGGTTTGTGCAGTGCACACTGGTAACTGGAGAGGGCTGTCACAGCTGCCTTTAGAAACGCTGCCACACAGCTGTATTTTTAGCAAAACCGGTTTCAGACAGAGAATAGCTTAATCAGCCTTGGGCAGTAACCGAATTAAAGTTCATGTCAGCCATTAAAGCTATCACTGCAACTTCAGAAACATTTAGGGTGCTACTGTCTGGGAGACTCTCCCTGGGAGAGGCTTCCGGCGAATTTAGAACAGTGACACCGATTCAGTGCGTTCAAATCAATGAAAGAGATTTGTTGATTTCTAGACATTCAAATACGCCTATTGGGTTTCAGCGAAATAATTCGCCCTTTCAGCGGGTTTTATCCAGTGAGGCAGATTCAGTGAGATACGAGGAGGCATACCGGTGTTCTTGCAGCGGAAAAGGCGTCTGCGTATATTGCAGTGAAATTCTGTTAGTCAGTTCCGGGCACTGAGGAAGACTTAGTGACACTGAGTCACTGGGGCTGATAAGTGACATTCTGACAGTGAACATTGAGATTCAAGCCCACCTTACACCCAGTGAGATTCAAAGAGCCGAATCGCGCAGGTTTACACCCTTAGCTCAAATCGGCGGCTACATTTACAGAGTTTCGGAAGGGGATAGTCTCGGTTTTGGGCAGTGAGCAGGCTCGCTGAGTCACAGGCGTGAAGGAGACTCGGTTTATGTCAGTTAAATAAAGAGTCACTAGGTGCGAAGCGAAGCAGTGTCATGCGCGGTGGCAGTGAGTTTCCACAGGGAGTAATTTTAGGGAAGTAGCGCCCGATGGTTTCCCGCACACAGGGCTACCCACTGGACTGGAGACAGTGACATGCTTGGCGAGTCTTCCCTGGTGAAAAGGCTCGGTGAGCCCGTGAGCTGTAGTAGACAGTGAATGGTGCTGCCTGGTTTCCAGGCACACAGGAAACTGCCCGGGGTGTGAGGCAAGCTGTCCACAACAGAGTTTTTTCTTCTTCTATGAATTCAGAACTATTCCCTGGGTTGGGTGCAGTGACCGGCTCAGTGAGCTAGTGAACACGCCCATCGAGATTTAGGCAGGCAAATACAGGCGTTTGGTTTCAGCTTTATACAACATGTTTTTATTACTGTTATATATGTTTGCAGTTCTATTTAGCATGAACTTGGTCCAAGAGACACCAAATTACTTTAGGCAAGCATAAAGTATCCCATTTTTAAGACATGAGAAGATGAAGTGATTGGCACAGCATCACAGGGTGAACCGGCGCCGGTCCTTTTCCCAGTTTTTAAAGTCGGCAGCTATGGCCATTGGGCCCCATCCCTCCCCAAAACAGTCCATGGTTTGGAGAATGAACAGCCTAGGTGATCCTAGAGCAATGAAACAGGTTCGTTTAGCTCTAGGCGCTGTGCACGCAAGAGTTGTCCATATAAACACGTACCTGTAGGGATCTGGAGTCCTTGTTTGCAGCGCAGATCACAACACAATCCTCGCTCTTATCTTCCAACAAAAATCAAAAACGAATAAATATCATGTATCTCCGAGTCTGGTAACGGACCAGCGCCTCGAGGTTCCCAGTGCACAGATCCAGGCGCTATGAAGCGCGGGGCGGGCTCACCGCTCTCCGGGCTGCCCGTCCTCCCGCGAGCCCTGCAGGCTGAAGCTGCCTAAGCCGCTGGCTCCCCAGCCCGGCGAGCCCTTCCACTCCTCCTCTTCCTCCTCCGCCGCCGCCTTCCTCCTCTCCCCTGCTCCTCCTGGCAGCCGGCAGCAGGCAAGGCATCATGCTCACCCCCTGCGCCTCCCTCTGCGGTCCGCCCAGGGCTCTGGCATCCCACCGCGGCTCTCCGGTCTCCCTCTGCCCCCCCTCCCGGGGGACGGTGCTGGTGAGCGCGGGGTGGCCTCGGGCTCCCAGGGACTGTCCCGGCGGCAGCAGCAGCTCTTGCCTCCTCGTCCTCCTGTGGTCGGCTGAGGAATGAGAGCGCTGTGTATCAGCAACCTGGGCAGACTGTGGGCTGTCTCACTCCCCGCCCCTGTCTCTCCGGCTCCCGCGCCTCATTCACTCTGATCTTCACACGATCCGACTGCTGCCTGCTAATGTGAGTTATGCCTGCGCCGCTCCCTCCCCCTGCCTGACGCCCCGGGAAGATGTTTAGAGAAACGATTTCACGTGATGGGCACCTCTTTCTCTACCCCTCTCTTTCAGTCTCCTTTCTTTCCCTCTTTCCACACCTGTCTTTCTCCCTCTTGTTTTTAATTTGTATTTATTTCTCTCTTGCCACACGAACCAGCCACCTCTCTCGCTTTGCTCTTTCTATTCCGGCCTTTCTTACTCCATTCTTTTTTTCATCTGATACAATGTGTTTCTCTTTCCCTTTACCCCTCTCTCTCTCTCTTTATCTCTCATGCACACTATCTTTCCTACTTCCCCTATCTCCTTCGTCTTTAACACACTCTACTTCAACCTGGCTGTATCTCTTCACCCTCTTTCACCTCTTTCTCGCTCTCACTTTCTCCTCGGCCTTCTCTCACGCTCCCTGCCTGTTCTCTTCCCACCCTCTCATTTTCTCTGTCGCTGAGCCGCTCCCCGACTTCTCTCTCTCGCCCTCTTTCGGATCTCTTTCAGGCCGTCACTCACTCTTTCTACCCTCACACTCCTGGTTATCCCATTGTGTCTCCTCACCTTCTACCTCCTTCCTTGTACCGACTACCCCCCTCCCGAAAGACCTTTATGAAATTGCATTCGAAGGAGAGCCCCCTTCGTGCCCCCCGTTATCGCTCTGCCATAATCTGCAGCGTATGGAGTGCTAGGAGGCAGGCAGTCTCTGCCTGTCTCTTTAACCCCTCACTGGAGTGACACTTCCCCCCAGCACCTCTCACATATACACATGTCCTTCTAGTCTAGAAGGCCGGCTCTGCCCCCAGAAAGAGTATTACTCAAAGCACAATTAAAGGTATTTCTTATTATCATATTATAATTCAGAAATGGTCCTGTTTTTTAATGTACCTCCGCTCTTCCAACTTGCGGGCGTCTATCTATCTATCTATCTATCTATCTATCTATCTATCTATCTATCTATCTATCTATCTATCTATCTATCTATCTATCTATCTATCTATCTATCTATCTATCTATCTATCTATCTATCTATCTATCTATCTATCTATCTGTCTGTCTGTCTGTCTGTCTGTCTGTCTGTCTGTCTGTCTGTCTGTCTGTCTGTCTGTCTATCTATCTATCTATCTATCTATCTATCTATCTATCTATCTATCTAGATCTATCTATCTATCTATCTATCTATCTATCTATCTATCTATCTATCTATCTATCTATCTATCTATCTATCTATCTATCTATCTATCTATCTATCTACCTTCGATCTGGCTGTCCCACCCTAAATATCTGTATTTCTTCCCTGTTTCTTTCACTCCCCTATCTCTTTTTATCTCTTTATTTTTCTCGCCCCTCTCCATGAAGGCGCCAGTCCCATCCCCCAATACCTGTCTCCACGTTCTCTCTCCTCTCAAGCAAATCTTTCTTTCTCTTTCCATAGTTTCCCTTCCCCTCTCTATCTCTGACCCATCACCTCTCGGGCCCTCTCTCTAAATCTTCCCTCCGAACCTCTCACTCTTTCTGTCCACCCTCTTCTCCACTCCTCAATGTCCTTCTCTCAAACTCAACCTATTGGACTGTCTTTCAATCCCAGTCTCTCTCCCTCCATCTTCGCTGACTCCCTGTTTCTTTCCTCCTCGCTCTCTGTCTCTCCCCACACGCCTCTCGCTCCTGCCTTCCTGCCGTTCTGTTTCTCACCCCGACTCTTCTGTCTTCCTTCTTTCCGTATTCACCTCACTCCTTCTACCGAGCTCTCTCCCGCCTTCTTCACCTGCCGTCATCTCTCTCCCACTCTCCCTATCCATCTCTCTCTCTTTCGTCTTCATTTGCTTTTCTCTCTCGATTTCTTTCGCTCTACCATTATTTATTTATTTCTCTCTCCATCTCTCTCCTCCGTCTTCTTCTCCGTGTCTTTTCCTTCTGTCGCGCTCGCTCCCTTTTCCACTCTCTCTCTCTTTCTCTCAGTGGAATCTCAACAGCACTTGTCTCTGTGGTGCATTCAGACCGTGAGTGCTTTGGCTGAGAGACTGCCGGTGCTCGCCTAGAAGGATCCATGCAGGCACGAGCGCCCACTGCCCTGGAGCGGAACTCACCCTCGGCGGCCCCGTGGAGACTCACAGCCCGGCGACTCGGAAGCAAGAAGCGACGGCGCTCATTTTCACCCTCCTGACTGTGCCTCATTAAACCGAACCACCATGTGATTATTTGGGCGCGGGGGAGGGCACCGTCGTCGTTTCCAGAGTTTTATCTTGTGAAATTTTTCCTCGTCTCTGGTACTGTCCCGGTGAGTTAGATTTACACTCTTCGACAAGCTGCAATGTAGCTGTGGCTGAAACATGCACCGCCACCTCTCACCTCAAAGTGATCGGAGCAGGTAAGCAGCCCAGTCCCTGTCGCACGGTGTGACCCTGGGGCAGCCACACTGCCGAGGAAACGCTTCCGCTATTTGTAGCGCCTGGACTCGGGCATCAAACAGTGTGTGTTCCTCTCCTTTGCTGACCACGTTTCACCAGTAAGTGGCCATGTTTTGCTATCCGTTGAAGCGGGGTCAGTGGGCAAATCTTAAAGCCTCTACACCCCCACTCTCACTCAGACTAGAATAAAGGGAGCGTGGTGTATTTCATTTGGGGGGGAGGCGATAATACTTCGTTTTAGGGATTACTGCGTGTACCCGTGAAGAATACATCCTTAAACATATGTGTGCGCGTCTTTGTAGGCACCGTTTCACAATTACTGAAAATCTGTGAGGCCCGTGGTTAGACAAACAGTCACGTTCGTTAGAACGAAGAGAGATTTCCCTTTAGCTGTTTGCCATTCCCACCCTCCATCAAGCGCCTAGACTGGCTGAGTCCATCAGATGGCCCGGAGTGTCATGAGCCCCTGTTGTTTGCCTGTCTTCTAAGATCACTGGTAGTGCAGAGTAGGGGCAAGGGGCAAGGGTCAGGCTGGCTCGAGGACGAGTGTCTTCAACGGATGACGAAGATAAGATATGGAGCAGGTCTCTTAATGACTGACAGCGACTGTTAATGACCATGCAATTATGAGCTCCTACTGAAGGCACATTAACATGGGGGGGAGGGGAGCTGCACTAATATATAGTCACCTGAAATGTTTGAATCAACGCCCCCCTCCTCACCCCCACTCCAGAGACCAACGCTTGCGACCAGGAGCTGCTTCCATGAGAGTTCCGACTGTGTTTGGAAGGCACCTCGACGCTTTCTGTAGGGAGGGCGGTGAACCACTGACATCGTGTTAGCCCCCAGGACATTCCCGATGCATGAACGGCGCATTGTGTCTAGATATCCTGTGAAATATTGTGTGGCGGGCTCGAGCTCCCCGTGCGGTGTGCGCCTGCTTTCAAGAGGAGGGTGAGGTTAACGGGGAGAGGATGTAGCCTCAGGGCTAGAGATGCCGACTTTAGAGCTGGGGAACCAGGTTCGAGCCTGGGCGTCAGCTCACCATCCTGTGATTCTGTGCAAATCACTTACTCTCCCCGTGCCTACCACAAATGAATGTGCCCGTGTGTAACGTAACTGGGTCTCATCTAAAGCGCTCAAATACCTTTGGGTCGAGCTCGCGCTATATAAAATCTGCAGAAAATGAAAATAAGGTGCCCACAAAACACCCAGCGCAACAGCACCGACGCTCGATATATAGTCTTCGAAAACCAGCCCAGCTTTTATAAAGAATGGGGGAGCGAAGTAAACACCGCGCTGGTTCAACAACCAAGAAACTCGTACTGATGGGGGTGGGGGGGACTCTGAGGACTTGTTCCCGAGCAGCACATGGGGAGCGTCGGCAGCTGCGGACAGCAGGGGCCCCGCGCACTGGGTATGGTCTCTGTGTGTACCTGCTGGGGCCAGGGTTTGCAGTTTCTGCCTCCCCTCGCTGTATAACCAGAAAGCCTGAAAGCGATATTGCACCGAGGAACTCCAAGACGGCTCACCTCGAAACACCTGTCTCTGAAAGACTTAGGGGCATATTGTCAAGCACAGCGTTACAATTATCGCCGCTTTAACGCAACGTCACTTTGTACAAGACTTTGGGGCATATTATCAAGAAACGGCGTTACAATTATCGCCGCTTTAGCTCGACGTCACTTTGTACAAGACTTTGGGGCATATTTTCAAGAAGCGGCGTTACAATTATCGCCGCTTTAGTGGCAGGAAACTGCCGCTAAAGAGGCGATAATGGGCTTGATAATATGCTCTTGAGAATTCCAATAGAAGCCAATGTTGACACGTTGAACATGGGCTTCTATTGGAATTCTCTGCGGCATATTATCAAGCCCATTATCGCCGCTTTAGCAGCATTTTTCTGCCCATAATTGTAACGCCGTTTCTTGATAATATGCCCCAAAGTCTTGTACAAAGTGACGTCGCGCTAAAGCGGCGATAATTGTAACGCCATTTCTTGATAATATGCCCCAAAGTCTTGTCCAAAGTGACGTCGCGCTAAAGCGGCGATAATTGTAACGCCATTTCTTGATAATATGCCCCAAAGTCTTTTACAAAGTGACGTCGCTCTAAGCTTTTCATTGTAGCCCGTTCAGCTACAACCGGTGCCTCTCTCAGATATTTTTCCCTTTAGCTTCTTCCACTCTTTAACTTGAGGTGATCGCGTGTTTATGCTTCAGTTGAACCAATTGGCCCCACACACACCATGAAAATGACGTGTAAAAGGAATGGCAACGACTGGATATAGGCTATGGGGTGATCTGGCAACACTTGGAATTACTTCTGTACTTTGCCCAATGTGGGCGCAGTCAACAGAGCTGTCTTTCTCCCCTGGAGTACGTGCAACCGATTTCTGAAAAAGCATGAACTAGGGACACCTTTTCACAGAAACATCTTTCTGAATTGGCCGGACATCAGTCTCTTTGGCAAGCACAGGGTAAGCACAGCTTTCTGTGGGGGTGGTGAGAGGGTCAGACTCTGAGGACACACTCACAAATTGTCAAGTCCTCAAGTTGGTACCAAAAAGTAGAAAGTTGGGATTTTGTTTTTCATTAAAAAAAATAAAAAATCTTACCACTGTTCTTCCATGACGTCACGATTGCCTCTGCAACGTGTTTCCTGAGTGTGAGAGACACTTTGACCAAAACAAGCTGCACTCAGATCACTGCTTTTCTACTTTTGCTATTAGAAAATTCGCCTTTTTAGGTGCCTAGAAACTGTTACATAGCTAAATGCGATATATATCAGGAACTCACTGATAACACCAGTGCTTCATTGGGACGGTATTTATTTTTATGGATTAGGAGTTATTTTTCACCTAGAGTTAGAGATAGTGAAAAGCAGAAACAAAGGCAAAGAAAAGTAAGCTAGAAATAGGAAACCAGAGAAGAATGCTGAAAGCAGGGGTGAAAATGTCTTAAAAGAGTGCGATAAATAGGAAATGGAGGGTCGGGAGGAAAGAGGCATTTGTTTGGAATTAAGACTAGGCCGCGTTTGTTTTCGGCAACCACGAATTCACAGCCCACGGCGAGTTCCCAAGAAAGTCGTGGGCCCTGCAGTACTTTATCTTATAATATAACAAACCGAGAAACTCACTGGCTAACTTTCCGAGAGGCTGAGGCGGGGCCCAGGAGGCCGAGGGTGCTTTCCAGATCCGTATCTGAGGCCTGGGCCCAGCCCCTTGACAGACAGGCAGCTCGGCTCGTTGCAGCCTGAGGGTGAAACACATTACTCTGTCACGGCAATGACAGCCGACATCTGCTTTCAGGCTTCTCCTTGACCTTCTACACTGCTCCCCCAAAAAACAACGCACCCCAGGAGGAGCAGACCGAGGCCGCCTCTGGAAGGTTCAACACTGCCACGAGGCACTTGCAAGTTTTCAGTTTTGAATGGTGATCGGGTGAAAGCGTTTTATTTGTATTGTACTGCGCATTATGGACCTGTATATCTTATAAACCACACGTCAAAGACCACAAGCCTCCAGTTTACATCAATATTAATGTTGACTGTCTTTATAAACCTAATTCACGTTTTACATTTTTACTCTATTGATGGGAGGTAAAAGAAAAGAGGTTCAAGAAAATATGTTGTATGTGCCCAGGATCACACACTTCAAGTGGGAATAAGCAAGGGATGAGCCATGTCTTCAGCTTCCAATGAAAGCTTGTCTAATAAGAAATCACATTTCCTCCCTGGGGAGGCGATAAGTAATAGGAAAGAAAAGGAATATTGAAAGGCACCCATGGGCGGAAGGGGGGAGGGGTGTGGGTTACAGAAAACTACAAATTAGCACATGAATACTACTTTACTTTTATTTATTAACTTTAGTATTATTAAACACTCAACACGTTGGGGGAGGGGCAAAGGGATCTAAACTCTAGTGGTTAATTGAAACTCCTGTGCACCAGTATCTGTGCTCTCCTGGCCAAGAGCGTAATATCAACAATCGAACTCACAACTCGCACGTGCAGAGGCCCCATCATTAGAAATATCATAAATCCACTCTATTTAATACTTTGAAATGGCCAAGACCTGTGGGGAACAGAGACCATAATTACAAAGTTTTATCATGCACTTTGTTAATTTCATTATTCAACCTGTTGGAAGTTGCTTCATGTTTTTTTTTTTTTTAATTGGATGGATACCTTTGAGCCCTGATGAAGACAATAATTAGTCACGAAACACACGTGGTCTGTCAAGAATGGAGCATATTTTGGAATATTAATTACCATGCATTTAGGATATTTATAATGAGGGTGCGCCTGTAGATGTGAGTTTCCCTAAATCATGTTACGCTTTGGCACAGTATTCTTGTTTTGAAGGCTAGGCTACTCTGCACTATTGAATGTTCCTCTGTATTATATTGGTTATGTTATGCTCTTTTTCCTGCCTGGAGTGCACAATTACCACTGGTATTGGATTGATTTCAGATTCACCCGTTGATATTGATCCAGATCAACAAGAGTTTTATGTTGTTCCGTTATCTCACTGCATCTCTTCTCTGATGATGTAAATCAGGGGTCTCCATCATATGCCCATGAGGGTTGGACCCATGGCAGATTTTTAGGAAAACTTGTAAATATAGAAATGAGTTACATTCAGACTCCATGCATGTATATTTACCTTATGTTGCTACTGTGAACATCTGGGGAGTACCTGACCCTTTTGACATACAATGCCCCCCCCCCCTCCCTTTGAAACAATGGATCTTTCGCTATAAATCATATCCAACTACCTCCTCTTCACTTTCCACAAAACAAACAGAAAAAACAGGCAACACGGCATGTACACACTCCCTACATGTAAAAGTCTAGAAGGAGGGGTTATATAACCAACATTATTAAAATCATAACAAATGGTGCCTCACACAATTGCCCTGGGTGAATCAATCACACAACTGCCCTGGGTGAATCAACTGAAACTCCACTCACCAGAATTTTTTCTGGTCCTCCAATTTATTGGAGGGTCAAGTTAGAGGTGGCTCAAACCCTCAGTCTGCCTTCCTAACTAGTTTTAATCTTGCATGATTTTTTAGAAAAGCAGTGGTAGGGGGTCACACAACTTACAAGAAGAAATAATAATGGGTCGAAGCACATTGTACCTGAGCAAATATTTATGTATTTTACAATACATTGCTGGGCAATTAGAATGTGAGAGCTTTACAGGTGGTTCACCCTCTTTGTTTTGTGGGACCTATTCAATCACATACATTTTAGCCTTTACGTTTTGCAAAGTCTTCAAATTAAACAAAGGTTTATTTTTTCAAATTCATAAAACTTTTTCTGTGGGGGAAATCTTTTTCAGGTAAAGTTTTTGCAAAATCATTTTCAAGCAAAAGTCCATTTCTGAGGACATTCTCACAATAACAGCTGCATTTTGAGAGGCATTTGTTTATTGTGAAAGCTGCTTTTTCCGGGTGTGTTTCCCCACACTTTTCTAAAACCTTGCAACCTTCTTGAGGTTTGCAATACTTACAAAGTTTAAAAACAAAAACAAAATTCGCAAAGTTTGCTGCAACAAATGTCGCACATTGGTTTGCTCGATAATAAATTGACTTTTAAGGTCTATTGACTGATCCTACTAACACCAGAGGCCCATTTAAAATCTGAAAACCATGTAATGAATAAGCAAGCATGTTTTGTTGCGTGAAGTCAGAGAGAAAACCGACCCAAAGCCTGGGGTCTGGCTTGGTCCAAAGTCCAAAGCACGAGTCAAGCCATTCACAGATCGCTCGGATCTGCGAGACCTATTCTTAATTTATTGTCCTGCTTTTATTTAAACTGCAAGTTCTGTACAAGGGGATAATATACACATTTTAGTCAAGCTCAGTATGAGGATGTTACATGTGTTGTTTTCTTGTAACAAACTCAAAAGGAGTGGAAAGAGGGGAGTGTGTTGACTCGTCTGTTGCTCCCCATTCAACTAGGCCCCAGAGCCGAACCAGAGTCATGTCTTTGCCTCGAACAAGGTTCGAGCCTGCTGGGCTCGCCCACCTCTGTATGTGAGCTTATTCCCCAAACTTGAAATCCGAGACGAGGCGCACAAAACTACGCACTTCATAAAGAACCTGCGAGCGAGACCATAAACCAGCGACCAGACATTGGCAGGGAGATACTTGTCTTCAGACAGAAACTAAAAACCCTGGCAACGCCACTTCTGGAAATAGTTTGTGCAATATTCAGAGTCCAAGTACATGTAGCACTGGTCGGAGTGCAGCATCCCATGATTGTCTGCACACTTGTTGCACCGGCCCCCTCAGACTCCCTCTATTAATAACGCCATTTTGAATCTCTTATACTTGTGACGCGCTTGGAAAGAGATGCATTAGTGCGTTTCAGTGATTGATTCGGCGTTCCTCGGGCTGGCCACGGCTCACATTTTGAAGAGCTGAGGGACGGCGCTGCATTAATCTCTGCAGCCGCAGAGCTGAAGCTAATCATTTATCCCAGGCACGGGATTAATTGCCTTGGCAAGGCCACCGTCCGGCAGGCTCGCGCCAGGAGGAAGCGCCCGGCCCTGTCCACGGGACAACATTCCTCACAGGTGAGGCTCTGAGGTGGCAAAGGTCACGCACCTGTGTTTACAAAGCACCCAGTCATGAGGGCCCTTTGAACAGGCTGAATCCAAGAGCTTTAGGCCTGTTTGGGAAAAGCTATTAACAGAAAACAAACTGATTGATTCGTGGCTTCTCAGGAAGAAATCTCTGTAGCTTTGCCAACTTATGATCTGCGCCATTTTAACATGGCCGGACTGGGGAAATGAAAGCACCTATGACACAAATGCTCAAACCAGCCTCACTCACCAGGTCCCCTTGTGCCATCTATTTCCTTCCACATATTATCGCTCCTTTTCTCCCCGTTTCCGATCTCTTGCTCTCTCTACCTTGCCCCTCCCTCTCTTTCTATCTCTTACTCTCTACCTTCCCCCTCCCTCCATCTCTTTCTATCTCTTACTCTCTACCTTCCCCCTCCCTCCATCTCTTTCTATCTCTTACTCTCTACCTTGCCCCTCGACCCCTCTCTTTCTATCTATTACTCTCTCTCTACTTTGCCCCTCCGTCTCTTTCTATCTCTTACTCTCTACCTTGCCCTCTCTCCCTCTCTCTCTTACTCTCTACCTTGCCCCTCTCTCCCTCTCTCTCTCTTACTCTCTACCTTGCCCCTCTCTCACTCTCTACCTTGCCCCTCTCTCTTACTCTCTACCTTGTCCCCCTCCCTCTCTATCTCTTATTCTCTACCTTCCCCCTCCCTCCGTCTCTTTCTATCTCTTACTCGCTACCTTGCCCTCTCTCCCTCTCTCTCTTACTCTCTACCTTGCCCCTCTCTCCCTCTCTCTCTTACTCTCTACCTTGCCCCTCTCTCTTGCTCTCTACCTTGCCCCTCTCTCTTGCTCTCTACCTTGCCCCTCTCTCTTGCTCTCTACCTTGCCACTCCCTCCCTCTCTGTCTTTCTATCTCTTTTGAAGCTTCCTTCTGCCTCTTGCAGTTAACCTCTGGGAACAGAGGGAAGTGACACAGGCACCAATAAGGGTTCTAGGCTTTCAAAGCCGGCCTCCAAGGTCTCCAGCCCCCAGGAAATGCCCGCTGGAATAAAAGGCCTGTCCACCCCTGTATATTAACATAAATTGGGCAGTCCATTCAAAGGTAGCGAGACCTGCAGTAGTTGGATGTTGGAAGGGAGCCTGTCAGGGGTAAAATATAATCTTTGCATGATTAAGCAATGTATGGACATGACTACGCATTTTAGATCTTCTCTTAGGAATTATAGATTCTGGGCAGACAGTGCTCTTCCTTCTGCTGCTACAAAACTGTTGTTGGAATTGAAAAATAGCAGAAGGTTTTTTTTGTCTTTTTCAACTGTTTAACTCTAAAATGTGCATGACTTTATTTCTTTATTTATTTTACACAGTCTCAAATAGCACGAACATGGCCCTAAAGAGCCACGGTGCTTTGCAAGGACATGCTCACAGGTTCAAGATTTAATAAGCAGAACTCATCAATAAGTTTGGAGGGTAAACGAGACTATAAGTTAAATGTCAAGTGAACATCAAAGGGATATATACAATGACAGAAAACAAATATGATGAATCAATGTAATAACGCTGCAGAGTGGGCTGGAGATGAGAGGGCATGGAATAGGGAAGAGCAAACACCAGAAACAGGACAGGAAAGAGTCAGAAATTGGCAGAAACAAGTTTAGTTTAAAGTAGACTGGAGTACCTTTGGAAGAGAACGAGCCTTAGCTCTGTTTTTGAAGGTGGTGGTGCATAGACTCAGTGGTAACAAATTCCAGGCTCATCTTGTGCTACCCTAAAAAGCACAGTGTGTACACAGTAGTGTGCGTTCTTTTTTTAAAGCTGGCGGTCCTAAAAGAAGTATTTCTGAACTATGGAGCGGTACGGGCCCCCCTGACCTCCTCAGTTTCCCGGTGTGTACTGTGTATGACATTCACTTTTGTGTAAGAGGATGATGATGCTTGGGGGAATAAGAGGCCCGCTCTGGCTTCATGCCAAGGCTTGAGTCCGAGTTAAATTGTTGACAATTACTCACCCAGCCCTGCATGGAAAGCCCCTCAAGTACCTGATGGACTCGATGCTTCTGTGCCAACCAACTAGGACTGCGCTGTCTAGGAGGGAAGCTCTTTTCACAGTACCTAATGAAAGGGGGCGGGAGAGTCTGGGCATTCAGGACATGAAGGCCTGGGAAGAACTTTCACCTCTTTTGAAATGCGAACCAACCTTACTCATATAGAGACATGTAGAAAATGCATCCTCTTTGACGTGACACATTCAGAAGGTTTGTTGGAAGTGCTTGGAAGCTCTATTTTGATTTTAAAGCACTATCTGAGTTCAATGATAAACTACTTTTGTTGTCCAATCATGATGGTATTGATTAGAGAGACCCACTATTTTGAATAACCAATCAACATTTTTAGACTTTCTTTTTTTCCCTTTTTAGGTCTCGGCTAGCGAAGGCTGCGCTTGCGCTGTCTCGCTCGCGAGACATAATGACTTGGAGAAAAGGGGCTTGAACCCGCCCCTCTTCTCCCCTGTTCTCCATTGGCTGGCCTCTTGAATGCTGGCCAGCCATTGGAGAAGAGGTCCGTCACTCCGAACAGGCCCCGTCCTTTTCGGATTCGGGGCGTGTTTTTTCCAACTTTTCTAATTATCTCCTCCAGCCAATGGCAAGAGGAGAACACGCCCCCGAATCCGAATCCGACGCTGCCTTTCGCCGAGGCATTTGTGCTTCGCCTCGGAGAAAGGCAGTCGTGTGCTTGTTTCCCCACTTCGACCACTGCTCTTATCAAAGTTGAAATGTTGGCATGTATGCTCGTCATGCATGCTGATGCACATAGCACGTTTGTAACTGGAGTTTACTCATGTGGTACTATAGCTGTATCCGTTGTGTATACAAAGGACGCTTGCAAGTCTGCACTGCTTCTGTCCATGTTCATTCCTCGTACCACTTCTAGTATTGGCCATAAGAAATCAACCTGTCTTGTGTGCGTTCGCGAAGCTTGCGACATTTTTTTTATTATACCACTGTAAAGTGTGTACGTTGTCGATGTCCATTTCTTTGCTGTGACGCAGTCACTCAGTTTAACTATGTGAATGCGATTGACCCTTCTCGACAGCCTACTTCCGCTGCGACGCCATCTTCCTCATCGTACAGGCCCAGCAGTTGTCGGACACGGAAGGGGGCTGCCGTCTGTCCGAGAGCCTGGGAAGCCGCCCGCCACGCTATGAGGAGGGGCCATCTAAGTCCCTTACAATACTGAAACCTGGCTTCGACGCGGCCGTTTAAGCAACCTACCAATCAAAAAGGAACAGAGCTGCCCTACACCCTTGTCCTTTGAGTATGCTGACCTCCGGACCCATTTAAACACCTTGTTCGTCCTTGCACCCGAGACTCCCCAGTGCCCGGCTGGGCCACAGCAAAATGCCGAAGTTCCAGGCTAACGGGTCTGAGGCGTGCCGTCTTGGGCGGGCTCCGAGAGGTGACGGGATGGATGGCCCCAGCACTTCTCCCGGATGCCCTGGTGCCTGGTTCCGCGCTCTGGCCTGGCTTTTTCGGCCGTTAGCCACCTTGTCGCTGCCTCTTGCTGCTCCCTGCGCTGCTACTGGGCCGCCTGCCCCTGCGCTCCTGCTGGCTTACTTTATGAGCCTCACACCGACCGCGTTTTAATATAGCTCAGGAGGACGAGGGTAAGTCACCGGCACGATACAGGTATGTTGCATGCTGCAGTTCTCGGGGTATCATACCAATAAGGTGGCTTATGCTACTAATGCACTTGCGAGAGTCTTGTCGTTAATCTCCAGTCGCAGGGGGGTGAGGGGGGGGGGGAAATTGCGCATCGTAGATAGATGTATATCTCGTAACTGTCGGGGTATGATATGGGTAATGTAGGTCAGATAGACGGTTCACTGGCTGCAAATATGTAATCTCTGGTCGCGGGCTAATAGATATTATCATAGCTTAGTTTAAAGGTGTTATCTCCCTTCTCGAGCGTTGCACGAAATCTGCAAGTTCCAGGTATGTGACCTTGTAAGGTTACTCAATGAACTCGTGCACTTGTTTACGAAATCCTTGTGTAACCTCCTGTTCCAAACATCTCCTCTAACGTGTAGTTGATATGTTAAATTCCCTGCCGGTTGCAACTCGATATTTCCTTCTTCATAGGCTGCTAAAGTGAGCTTCCTTGGGTTGGGTAGAAAGTAACACCTGTCGTTAAGGTCCATAAACAATTAAATTTGCATGGGGGCTCTCAAATGGTCACTGTACGTGTAATCATGGACCGATCTATAGGCAGAGTTTAAGTGATTGAAATTATTTAATTTTTCTGGCCAAATTGCCACATGACAAAGTTTTTTGTTGTTGTTTTTCCTGATGTTTTTTGGATCTGAGAGACTTCTACTGGAAAGCTGTAAGTAGGTTAATTTAGACGATCCAGTTTATCATTTTGCAAGTACAGCCAAATTGTTTTTGTTAAAAAAAGCAAGTGAGAGAGGGCAAAATAAATCTAAGTCAGATCTGTTATTTTGTGTAATATGGGCTAGGGCAAGAGTTTGCAAGTGCTTTAATGGAAGAAGTTTTCCACCTCTCACAAGGATGAATGTTTGCCACATGACAGGAAGAGGGCCTGAGCTAGCATCAAGTTTATATAAAGAGCACAGAAGGTCAGTCGGCACCATAAATCTAGAATCTGAGCTTTAACTTGCAATGTGGTGGTCAGTTTCTTTTATACACGTGCAGCCGTAAGTACGTCCTACATTTGCATGTTTGATAAAGCATTTGCTTAAACACATTATATCAAAAAGTGATACTGCCTGCAAAAACAGATAACACGTTTATGGAATGCGACTCGTTCACGTTTGTTGCGCTTCCTCACCACTGCTTGTACTATTGGTTGTCCATGGCTTGTCACTTTAAAGCCTAGCAATGCTCTACTCCCCACAAGTCTACTGCTCTACAAGGCCTGATCTTCCACCTAGCCTTTGCCTCTTTGCTACTTTATCTACATATTTTCTCAGATATGTTACTCGCAATACGGACATGTAACTTGAGATTTCTGCTATGTCCAATTAAATTTCTCTGTTCTCGCGATGCTCAGGTCTACTGCCCTCCCCCTCTGGTCCTGACTCTATTATCGTTTTCTGTTCTACTAGCTTAGGCCTGTGTTTCTCCTTTAAAATGTCCATCTATACACTAATTTCTGCTAATGCTTTCATTGACATGAGTGGGCTGTATTCATTTTCATTTTCTTAATTTACTATAACAATTGTCTGCCATTTGTGGATCACCAAAGAAATTAAAGGTCAATTGCTTTCAGCAAAGAGGGAGGTATCGTTTCAGATAAATTCTGGTCTCGGTGAATATGAGTAGGTAAAGAAAAAGATGTGCCCAAATACCTTTGACTTTAGGCATCTGCATCCGGACAGGTCACAACTCAGACGAAAAGGATTGCTGATTGTCCTTTAGGTGAAATATTTTAAAGCTTGACTCTTGTTTGAGCAAAAAAGAGTCTCCAGTGCACTCGAGTGACCTTCCACTGCATGCATCTTTGTACAGTGCATACACACTTGATGTACGGAGGAGGAAATGTGTGGGTGGGGGGGGGGGGTGGTATTCTCACATCTCAACAACAACCGAGGAGCAGACTCCGTTGCATTTTGTGATCTATTATTTCTAAAGTGCGCGTGGAAGCCTGTTCGAATGTGTCTGACTTCGTTTTGAAAGAGGTGGCCATGGGATTTTACATTTTATAGCCTGATCATATAATATAACTCTTTGATTTAGGCTTCAGAGCCCGATCCCGATAACATTACTGGCACTTTGTTATCTTGTATCAGTAGATCCTATTGTGATTCTGTAGAAATATCTTTTGAAGTATGTGTATGTGTGTGTATGTGGCTCTGTGTATGTGTGTGTGGCTTTGTGTGTGGGGCTCTGTGTGTGTGTGTGTGGGTGGCTATGTGTGTGTGGGGGAGGCTCTATGTGCATATGTGTGTGCCTCTGTGTGGGTGGCTTTTTTTGTAGGTGGCTCTATGCGTGGGTGGATCTGTCTGTGTGTGGGTAACTGTGTGTAGGTGGCTCTATTTGTGTGGGTTGCTCTATGTGAATAGCTCTGTGTAGATGGCTATGTGTGGGTGGCTATATGTGTGTGGCTCTGTGTGTGGGTGCAAATGCAATAGGTCTCGCATTTGAGAGAGATTAAGCTATTGACATTGTAAATAACAATGCTGTTTCTTTAAATGTGTTAAAAACAAAAACATAAACAAAAATAATGTCATGAGCAATGCCAATAGCTCTAACTTTAACAATGCCGAGACCATTGCATTGTAAATGCTTGTTGTTCTAGCTATGTGTTTCGAATTTTCTTCATTGACTTACTTATTCATTTAGTTTTCATTTTCATATTAGAGAGTCATACCATTGTCTATGTAACATGGAAAAGAATGTGCAATGAGGGAAATCACGGCTGCATCTAGGAATTGCCCCAAGCGGAACACATGCATCTCATAGGCACAAACTGTATGTATCTTGGAGGACAACGTCAGGTAGTACAACTCAATTATCAATAGTCTCACTTGTCCAAAACTGCATTATCGAATTGTATTGGAACATTACAGATGCAGGCCTTAAAGATCAAAAATATGAACAAAATTATGGAAACGTGTTCTAAATTTTTGGTGAAAATGGAGACATTTCAGAATGGACAAATTATGACACAGAGTGGTTTCTCCTAGGCATGTATGAGACCGTGCAACATGGGCAATGCCCGGTGGAGCTGCCTAGACAGCTATAGAGGAGATCGGGTCTTGTTTACCCCCTCGGCCATCACCTACCCAGCCGCACATTGGACACAGTATCTGCAATCTCCTGCCCTCCTTATTCCTGTGGCTGCCTCCCATCCCAGTGCCTCTCCCCTTGCTGGTCTGCCTGACCCGAGCTGCATTCCTTATCCCTTTTTCTTTCCCCCCTTACCTTCTATGCCCCTAGGATATGTGTCTCTGTTATCTAATGCCCTATTTACTTATGTGACCGTGTAAAATTGTTTTTCTATGTGTTGGTGCTATTCTATGCTCTAGTAACATCTGTGTAACACGCCCTTGTAACTGATGTAATTTGTAACTTGTTTCTCACTTATCCTCTTAACCTTCTGTTCAAACCGTGGTGCCCGAGCAACCTTGGCGGATGCCCGGTGGAGCTGTCCTATGCAGCTATAGAGGAGTTGGTTCTGGTTCACCCCTCGGCCGTCACCTACCCAGCCAGACATCGGACATTGTTTTCCTCGTCTCCCCGTTGTTTTCTTAACCCTCCCCTGCCTTCTCCCTCTGTGACTCTCTGTCTGCCTCGCCCTTTCCAGCCTGACTTTTCTGTGTCCCCTGAAGTATTTTCCCCCTTGCCGTTTTCTTTTTTATGCTATGCTATGCTTTTGTTACCCATATAACTATGTTATACTGTTTCCCTTTCTATGTTTTGTGACGCTCCAGCAACTGATGTAACTATGTATCAATGTTCTGAAACCAATGTCCTACCTCATGTAAAGTGCTCTGATACCTCCGGGTCTAGCCAGTGCTATATAAAACTTTTCAAATCAAATTCTGCTGTATTTGTATGAATTAAAGCAAATTCCAAAATTCTATCCTGGACTGATCACTTCATATAGTTTTGCTAAGAACTGGTGTTAAAAAACACTGTTTTATGTTTGTTAGTAACCAGCTCACAAAAGCACACTTGCACTGCTACATTTCTACAACTAAAAGGGGTTAATCACTGAATGCAAGAAAGTAAGCAGCGTTTAAGTAGTCATTTTATTAGTTCAATTATTTAAGTACTCACTGTTGGGATTTGTATGCAAGCCACATTAGAAAGTTTTGAATTCAGGCATGGAGCATTCAGCCTTACATCCTTTCGAGGTTGATACTTTGCGCATGAATGTATGACGTTACTACACCATCCATTACCCTGCAGTAGGTTACAATGCGGATTTTACATCGTCCGTGTTGTTACCACGCTTGGCTTTACATCGCAAGTCGTTTCTACGACTTGCGCTAGATGACGCGCTGGATTTAGGAATAGTATAAATTACTATTCCTACTCCAGTTAGCGCAAAAGCAGGGAATGTGTTGGATTTAAAATCCAACATATTCCCTGGTGTTGCGTGTCATCTAGGGCAAGTTGTTGAAATGACTTGCGATGTAATGCCATGCGTGGTAACAACGCGGACGATGTAACGTCCGCGTTGTAACCTACCCGCATGGTATTACCAGCGTTGTTCATGCTGTTTCCCTTTGTGCACCATTCAATCAGTAACACCTTTTATTTCTGCTTTGAAATTCAAAATCTGTGCTAGCAAGCACTGCATAAAATATTATTAATAATATGCTTAACATAAAAAGGTATAGGTTTTTAAATACAGACCCACATGGATTCTTCAGTTTTATGTCTCACTGTGACATTGTCAGATATGAATATTTCACATTAAAAAGAATAGCTATACCTTTCTAAAAATCTCTGTATGCTTATTTTATGGGAGCTGAGCCGCCATTCACCCGCCTCCCAGTTTCCATGCCTCTGGCCTTCCTGTCTTTGATCTCTGTGTGCTGTCATGAAGCCATCAAGGGGGCAAAGGCCTGGTCTGCTGAAGAGACGCTGTCACATGTGCATCAAGTTGGCAGTGGGCTACTCCTCGCACTGCATGTGGTTCACCAATGTTGTCGATTTGCTGAGATGATTTGGTAATGATCTTTCACACGGAGCCCCACTGCACTCAAAGACGGTGCCCAGTTCAGCAAGGCTGGGCAGGCCTTTTAGTCCCCTGGGTATTTCCCCGGTGAGCCGGAGCCCTTAAAGGCCGGTTTTCAGAGCCCAGGGCCGCTGCCGGCGCCCCTGCCAAAACCCCCAGGTTTATGAGGTTAATTGTACCAGTTAGGGGAGGCTTCAGGAGAGAGAGAAAGAGAGAGAGGTTGGAGAGAATGTGATCAGATTGGAAGAAGAGATGGATAATTGGGAGTAGAGAGAATGGATGCACGGAGAGACACACAGTACGCAAAGAGATGAAGGGAGAAGGGCTGGTTTAAGTATTTTTACCAGGGCTGTTTCTGGCTCCACAGCCTGTCCTGCAGCTCAGACTGGAGAGCCGAGGCCTTTTTCCCTCCCTTCTTGGGCTGCTGTGGAATCCTAGCCTGCACCTCCCCTCGAGCTGCCAAGGTGGCAGTATAGCACCAGTTTAGCCCCTGGATCAATCCATGCGCTGCTTAACAAACTTCCAAGCGGCCATTAAACGGGAATATACCGACCAGCTGTTAAGCTATTGTTCACTCGGGGTGATTTATTTCTCTGAATTAGACCTTTGGGTCGGGACGAAACTGTTTAAACATTAAACAGATTTTTTTCTTATCTTTCTGCAAACCGATGTTGCATTTTACAAAAAAGTGCTTTACACGGCAGTAAAAGACGTGAACTGAAATGGGAGAGAAGAGAAGAGAGGCGCACTGCTGCTTTTTAATCGCCCGTGACAGCCAGTCCAGAGACCCCGGAGTCTGGGAGAAGGCTGGAACGTACCAACGCCCCGGGCGAGGGGGATTTGGGAGGCCGCGATTTCACAAAATAAGAAGAAACATTGTTTGTGTCCAAGTGTCTCGAAGGCAGAAAATTATGAACTAGCAGTTCACAATGCAAGAAAAACGATATTGGGTCAATACTGTCTTGTTCGAGGTGCACTGTGCAGTACAATATTATTAGAGCAGGTTGCATTTGTAACCCGTGGGCAGCTTTAGAAAACATGCAATTGAACGGATAGCAGAGATTACAGCACAATCATTCTGGATTTATATTGCAGCCCCTCGCGCCATTCTCCTCACTAGTTTGTATTTATATAGCGCTACATGAAGCAATTCTGCCGTTCCGAAGCACTCAAAATAAGTTATTTTATTGCCCAATTTAACGGTGTTCAATGACTGACCTTTGGAAGTAGGATAGACTGGCATGGCTTGCCAAGGTTCAGCATTGTGACCTGCTGATCGCCGCATGTTTCAGCGGAGAGCGTTCAACTTAATGAAGGGTTATTACTAATGGATCCAGACCCAGAGTTATCTGTACACTCGGGACCTGACTCCGGAGAATATTTTTCGACCTGTCCAAGACAAAAGCACTTGCAAGTACTTGAAAAACTAGCAATCATCGCAAATGAGCTAATTGATTGGGCAAAAGTGTTCGTGTGAAAATTATGCTGAATGTGTTAAATGTATGTTACACCATGTTTACACCATGCTACTTTACCATCTGTGAAATATCCGTGAGGGGGTGTAGCAGTTATGTGGCTTACAGGGGAGGAGGGACAGCATTCATCCTCACTAGAATGGCACAACTTCTGCGGTGTTTCCCACCTCCCCCTATGGAAGGGAGACCTTGGTGTGTCAGAAGATGCATTGTAATAATAGGTAATTTTGTGCATTTTAAATAGGCGTGGATGTATATTTAATTTCTTTCGAGTACTCTGTGAATACAGAGATGTTCGAACTTTGTAATGATGTGCGAAGGTAACCGAATTTGCTAGTCTGGCTTAGTTTTTCTTCTCACCCATCTCTGCAGCTGGATAACCTAGCCAACGTGGGTGGGGCTTCAGATTACAGGAGTTTGTTCTTTCCAGCTGTCACCTGAGTGTTTCCTGTAGATAAGGGGCAGATTTACAAGCCCCTTGAGACACTTTTAAGCCGCCGTTGCGTCACTTTTGTGACGCAGCGGTGGCGTAAACCATGCGCCACGTTGCGACTTATTTACAACGTGACGCATCTAGGCAGATGCGTCACGTTGTAAAGCCCTGCGCCACATGAAACCTGCGTCAGGTTTCATGTGGGCATTCTGTCGCAGGGTGGGCGTTCCCTCGCAGGAAAGCCCCGTAAAACTGACGCAGTGAAATCTACAAGATTTCACTGAGTCAGTTTCACGACGCTGCTGCGTCAAATCCTTATGCCTGCTTGAAGCAGGCGTAAGGAGTGGCGCACCACATTAAGTATGTGCGGCCCCTGTGCATTGCAGGAGTTGCGTCACGCTTGTGACGCGACTCCAGCAATGCGCCGCCCGTACGCCACAAGATGCATCACTTATCTGCCTCTCCTTGCACCATGGTGCGCCGCATTGTCAATGCGCGCATTCGTGGTGGCGCAAGGGGGGGATTCCATGATGCATCTGTTCTGGCGCATCCCTGCTGATTTGCAGAGATGCGCCAGAAGTTGTAAATCTGCCCCAAGGTTTCCAGTCTCAGTAAATGCAATGTCTACCTCTTACCCTACTGCCAAAAGACACACCCTGAGTCTTCCAGCAACAGGAAAAGCAGACGGATGATGGAGCAAGAGGCAAAAATGGTGAGCAACCATGCCTCCCTGCTCTGCACAAGCAGCAGGAAAGTTGTTGTCCCAGCACAGGGGCCCTTTAGGCCCACAATTCATTATTATTTTTTCAACAACATGGCCAACTTCACCATTTTGAAAGTTGGCTCAGCACAGAGTGCTGGGTTGCATTCCATCTGAGCAGCTAGACTCTGTATGTTTTTGGAGCCCAGTCACACTTTTGTGACCGGGTTACGAAAGACAGTAGTTCCTATGGAAACATTAAACTACAATTACTTAATTTGAAATGTGAGAGTGGGAAGCCTTTTTCTCTCTGTGTTAGTTTCCTGTATTTAGGCTGACAAATGAGAAGGACCACCGTTTTAAGATGAAACACCATTTGTAATGTTTACAAATACTGGTATCAACATTGTATGCACACAGTGAATCACAATTTTTAATTAGTGCCACAGGCATGTTATGTTATGTAACGTTGCGTTACAATATGTTATGTGTATTTGTATAGTGCAAAACTTGCCTGAGAGGGTATCCTAGTGCATAAGCAGGAGCTGTGTGGGCCGAGCCAGGGTTGGGGCGAGGTGAAGGGCCAAGTCTTCAGGTTCTTGCAGAATTCAAAACCTGAGATGAGCCACTCATGTGCAGGGACAGGTTGTTCCAGGCTTTAGGAGCGTGGTAGGAGAGAGAGCAATCTCTGGACCTGGTTCGGCGTATGCTGGGGATGTGTGAGTAGGAGTTCAAATGAGTGGAGGTGTCTGTTAGGTTTATGGAAGTTTATGCAGTTGATGAGGTACGTTGGGCCAATAGTATGTAAAGCTTTGTATATGTGGTTGAGCAGTTTGAAGGATGCTCGTGAAGGGACTGAGAGCCTATGCAGCACTGTTAGGTGCAGGCTGATGTGTGTGCAGGATGTGAGGTTTAGGGTGAGCCTGGGCTGCTGAGTTTTGTATGGACTGGAGTCTTCTGGTCAGTTGAGAGTTGATTATAGCATAGAATGTGTTGATGTAGTCCAGCTTCTAGTGATGAGAGCTTGGGTGACAGTTCTGCAAGTGTTTGTGAGGAGCCATTTGAAGGTTGTCTTTAATATCTTGAGTGCGTGGAAGCAGGAGACAACAACTGCATTCACTTGGCTGGCCATGGTGAGTTGGTTGTCAATTAATATTACGAGAATCTTTGCGTGTTTTGCCAGGAGGAGTGAAGGTCTGAGAAGGCCATCGGTCGGTGTCCCCGAGCAAGGTGTCCTTTGCCAAAGATTACTACATCTGACTTCTCTGTATTGAGCTTGAGGCACAGATTTTTTATCTTTCTGTCATGCAGGCAGAGAAATTGGTCCAGGTGTTTGGCATCCTGTCGGAGAGGGATAGTAGGAGCTAGATGTCGTCACTATATGCTATGCTATGATGTTGATTCTGTGGGTGTTGATTATCCTGATGAGTGGGGTCATGAAGCCGTTGAACAGAATGGGGTTTTCTGAGGATCGTTGTGGATCTCCACAGATGAGGTTGATTGCATCCAAAGTAAAGGGTCCAAGACTGTGGCCTATCAGGAAGAAGCAAGTCCAGAGAAGTGCAGGACCTTGGATGCCGGCTTCATGCAGTCATTCGATAAGTATGCAGTGGGAGGCTGTGTCGAAGGTTAGAGAAACATCTAGTAGGAAGAAGGCTGTGGTGTAACATCTGTCCATGATCACCTGGATGTCATCCTTGGAGGCAATGAGGGCTCTCTCTGTACTGTGGTTGGACCTGAATCCAGATTGAGTGGTGTCAAGGAGGTAGTTGTCAGTGAGGTGAATGGCTAGGCATTTGTTTATCATTTTTTCCATTATTTTTTCCTGGTAGGGTAGCCGGTATATAGGCCAGTAGTTGGCTAGCATCTTCAGGTCTGCTGAGGGTTTCTTGAGGAGGTAGAGTACTGTGGTGTGTTCCAGGCTTCTTCATAGGTGTTTGTGATGATTGACTTATTCAGGATCAGGATTGAGTGGTGTCGAGTAGGGGGTTGTCAGCAAGGGAGATGGCTAGGTGTTTGTTTATAATTCTTTCCATTACATTTGGAAAGATAGGCCTGGAGGTGGCTAGAGTCTACTGGTCTGCTGAGGATTTTCTTATGAAGGGATAGTTTTGTGGTGTTTTTCCAGGCTTCAGGCTAGGTGGTTGTGAGGATTGAATCATTCAGGATGAGGGTGAGGGCTGTGCTGATGGTGCCCAGGCTTTTGGTGAAGACGTAGTGAGGGCTTGGGTCCGAGCTTGCTATGGAGTGTATGAATTGCATGATCTTTGTGCTGTCTTGAGTGGTTATGGTAGGCTAGGTGGTATGGGTGGTCCTCTGGGTATTGATATATAGAGGCAGGGTAGAAGGGTCCAGGTGGGGCTTGAAGTTTTCACAGATACTGGTGATCTTGTTGCTGAAGAATAGGGACAGCTGGGTGCAACGGTCCAGTGAGGTGGTTACTCTGGTGGAGCCAGGTGACGGAGAGGTGAAGTCTTTCACTCGGGCAAATATTACCTTAGCACTGTTGGTGCTGTTTTCAAAGTGGTAATTGAGCATGGAGCATTTAGTGGCTCTGATTTGCTGATGGTGGTGTCGGAGGGCAAATTTGTTGGTACTCTTTTCGGTGTTGTTCTGATTTTATCTCCATCTAGGTTCAAGTTTTTTGCAATGGTGTTTGGAGAAACTGAGCTCTTCCTTGTAACAGCTTGTTTTCTGTCTGGTTCCCGTGGCTTTGCCAGGAATGACTTTGAGAGGAATCAGGGTACCTGCACAGGCAGTGATCCAGGCATTCAAATTATATATGGATTTTGGGAAGTTGTCGTTGTGATGAGGCCGGTGGTGTAGGATGTCAGAGGACCAGGATGCTTCTGACATCTTGTTCCAATTCCATTGTGAAGATTTGGTGATGGTATTTCTGCAGTAATATGGAATGCGTATGCTGAAGTTGATGAGGGTGTGGAAGGATCAAGTGATTGGTAGGTCTTATCTATTGCGATGTTGCTGTTGTTGCTGAAGTTGGTCCAGTAGGTGTCCAGTGGCATGTCAGGTGCCTTTCACTCATTGGATTAGTCCGAGGTTGGAAAGGTCCTTGAGGAGATTGGTTGCATTGGGATCCATGAGGTCCTCCATGTAGGAAGGTGGATATCTGACTATGGTTACCCCCAACTTTTTGCCTAGTGTCTAGCTGGTTTTTCGACTTAGTTGGCCTGAGATCCTGCCATTCAGGGTCTCAGGCTGTCTGCTCTCTCTTTAAAATGGACTCCATGTACCCTAGGTACATCACCAATTGGTAAGGATCACCTTATTGGACCCTGTACAGTGTACCCTAGGTACCCAGGGCATAGGTGTACCCTAGGCCTCCCAGGGGCTGCAGCATGTATTATGCCACCCCTGGTCTGGCCTTCCAATCAGACACAACTGGCTGATCACTCAGCTGGGGCAAGGTCGTGTAATCACCCCTTGCTTAGATATAGTATGCCTATATCTACCCTTATATATAGACACATGTGTACCTATCAGTCACTCCTATGGCAGGCCTTAACAATCCTGGAGGCAGAGTGCTTGGTAACATGTGAGATGGTGCTCTAGCATGAGCTGAGCCTGTCTGCAGCTTTCGGAACCATGTCCTTATAGCTGTTCTATGATATAGCCTACCACATACTCTTAAAGTGCCTTATAATCTTAAACGGTTATGGTAACTATGGTTGGGCTGTATCGAAACATGTCGTGTAAGGTGTCTAACACTTTGGAATAATACCCCCATACCATTTCTGGACATGAGGATATTATTCCCCCCTTCTAGAGGGAGAGACATGTTAAAATCATACTTCACTGTTAGCCTCTGACCAAAGCCTCAGCATCACAAAATGGATGCTGCTGCCACGACACAAGTCTGACCTCCTGCTGCTGGGAGTGATCCCAGTCAGGGAGGCCTGGACAATAGGTTTCCTGCTTGGGGAGGTGCTAGCACCTCCCCAGACAGCCTTTAGTGTATTGGGGCAGGGTGGGCTGAAAGGAATGAGACATGCCTGGGGCACACAAGGTGTTCCTTGCATAGTCCAGTTCAAACCGGCGCTGGGGCACTCCAGCCCCAGCTCTGGCGCGAAACTGGACAAAGGGAAGTGGGTGTAACCACCCCCTCCCAGGTCCCACCCATAAGGCGTGACCTAGCAGGTATCCCAGCCCCCCAGATTAGTATAAGAGTGGGAGTTCGGCCTCAAGAGATTAGATTATCCTGAACCTGCAACTTGAACAGAAACTCTGGACCTTCGACATTCGACGAAAGAAGAAGACTGAAGAATCTCCCTTGTGGCCAAGGAGTGGCTACCCTGTGCAAACAGGCACCATCAAGAGACTACCCTTTGCTTTGCCCAAGTTCTACGAGGAACCGACTGCAGAGCCCGACCAGAGCCTTGACTTCCAGACTTCTCCGACCCTGATCCACATCCACAGCAGAGCTGAGATCCGTGGAGGCGACGAGCGACGTGGGACCGGCTACCTGGGAAAAGTGGCTAGTATCTTCAAGCGCAGCTTCTGAGGCACCCTCGAAGTTGTGCACCGGGGATTGAGAAGCCCCAACCCCAAGCACCATCTGCACCGAAGATCAGCCCCCCACACTCCACGAGTCCTGCGTGGGGCCCTTCAGCATTTTCCTGCTTGCCGCGTCTGTCCGGTTGCTTACCCGCTGGCTAGTGGCCTTTGTGACGACGCATCCTGTAATCTTCACCGCTGGTTTGGCTCCTCCAGACTGGCTCCTGCTTCTTTGAAAAAGAGAAGCACCCCAGACCTTCCTGGTCTGCACCAGAAGCAAGTCCTTCATTCTGCGTGGGTTCCGCTTGCCAAGGCTTGGTGAAGGACTCACCAAGCCTTGGCAAGCGGAACCCACTTGGAACCTGAAAACTAGACACTAGGATAGTCACTATCCTGATGAGCACCGGAGTACCCAAGTTACCTAGCCCACGGGCTGCGGGTGCATAGGGGTGAAGTTGCGTCGGGTTTCGTCGTCGACTCCTATGGATGCCTGAAGAAAGATGCTGACTGGCAGTCAGTGAAGAGTGTCCGGTGGATCCCAAGCAGAAGGGACAGAGTCAAGGTCACTAGCCAGTGACCACGTGGAACCAGGAAGGAACCAGGCGATGTCGTGAAGATTGCAGGTGAAGGTGAAGCTTGTCGCTGCAGCCATGAGGACCAGGAAGCGTCGAGGACAACCAGGACCAGGAGGCGAGCTGTCCCACGAAGGCTCTTGCTGTCCAACTTCGACGCCGCCGACAGCAAGAGCCTTCGTGGGACAGCTCGCCTCCTGGTCCTGGTTGTCCTCGACGCTTCCTGGTCCTCATGGCTGCAGCGACAAGCTTCACCTTCACCTGCAATCTTCACGACATCGCCTGGTTCCTTCCTGGTTCCACGTGGTCACTGGCTAGTGACCTTGACTCTGTCCCTTCTGCTTGGGATCCACCGGACACTCTTCACTGACTGCCAGTCAGCATCTTTCTTCAGGCATCCATAGGAGTCGACGACGAAACCCGACGCAACTTCACCCCTATGCACCCGCAGCCCGTGGGCTAGGTAACTTGGGTACTCCGGTGCTCATCAGGATAGTGACTATCCTAGTGTCTAGTTTTCAAGTCTCGACTTCCTAGCTACTCCGGAAGTGTCCTAAATCTATCTATTTCTAAACTGTACTATTGCTAGTGACTTTTACGCATTACGCGTGAGTGTTTCCACTCTGCACCTGAATCCCGTGGGCCTCCCACTTCCTAACCTTTGGTAGTATAGTGTAGCCCCAGCAATTCCCTAGGCCTAGGCCTATCCTATTTCCGTGACAGTGATCCTTATACCACTTACTTAGTATATGGTTTGCGTGGCCCCTAGGGCCTAACTGTATTACTTACCTGTGTGACTTAATGTATGCATAAATAAGACTGTGTTGTACTTACCTCTAATCTCATAAAGAGTGCTGAGGGTTTGTCTAGAATAAATACACTTTATTTTATATATATATCTGTTGTGGTGTCCTTTCATTTGGTATTCAAGGGATTATATATGGTATCACAGCTGGCTTCACATGCCATTCAGAGTTTAGCCTAAGACTGCTCTTGTCCATGCTACCACTAGGATAGCTGGTCTATAAGGTTGACTTTACAACCAATCACCATAAGGGTATTTGGACTGATATAAGGTGTACACTAGAACTAGTGACATCATACATCAGGCCAACTTCTCACACTCCAGATGGTAGCTGAGGTCTTTGAGGAGGATGAAGACACCAAAGCCAAGCATCAGTGGGGCGACAAAGTCTGTGGTGGTGCTGCCGAATTTGGTCACGTGGCCCGGGACGGGGGTAGATGAGGATGCCACTCAGAGTATAGTTGGCAGTGGTGAGGAGTTTGAAGGTCAAGTATTCCATGATGCCGGTGGTGCTTTTTGAGGTTGTGGAGCATTGGACGAATTCTTTGAAGATGGCAGTGATTCAGCCTTCACCTAAGTTTGCCCTGTCATGTCTTGAGATATTGTATGCTGGTAGGATTGCCCTGGTGATGACTGGTGCTGATGAGGGAAGCAGTGAGGTTTCAGCCAAGAAGAGCATGTCTGCGAAGTGGTTGTGTAACAGATGACACACTTTGGTAGTGTGTCTTGTGAGGCAGTACATTTTTAGTAGTATGGAGGACAGGGAAGGGTGTGGTGTAGTGGGGGACTTACGTGTGAGGTTAAGTGTGATGAGTGTGTTGGGAATGTGAGGTGTGAGATAGGAGTGAGATGAGTGCGGGAGAGTACATGTTAAATGGCAGATGGTGTAAGAGAGCGCACCTTCAATTTTGGGCAGTGAGGCACAGCAGTAACACTGGGAGGTGCAAATGGGTTCAAGGTATAGAGGGTTGCAGTAGAGTAGCAATGGGGTGAGATGGGTGGGAGGAGGACTAAAGGTCCTGCTGCTGGGTGCAGTAAGCGTGTGGGTGGGGCTTGGACAAGTGCAACTGGGCTTGCCTTTGACGCAGCAGCAGAGCACCCACTGAATGTGTCCCCTGTGTCCCCCCTGGGATAAATGACATTACAACACTTGCCTTTAGCATGCATGCCTTTACTACGCATCATTTACCACCCACTGTCTTGACAATGCAATGCCTTTACCATGTATGGCTTTACCACTCACATACATTTACCACACATGCCTTTACAACACAAGGTAAGTATATGGTAAGGTAAGTGAAACCCATATATACATACTTCTAATAATATTGGATGACACAGGACTATTTGCAGAGAACTCTCTCCTGGGTGACAAGTGAGGGTAGCAGTTGATAAGGTTAAAGTGAGCTCTCTGCTGTCCGTCTTTCACCTGTCACCTTTTCTTACAAAAAAAAATTAAATGATATTTTATGAAGAATATTAAAGTTTACTTTGCTGGATTATGTAATCAGTGATGTCATTTGAGATGTTATCAGTGATGTCACTGAAAATGTAATCAGTGATGTAAAGCATTAGGTCATACGCAGTGCATTGTGGGGGTGTAAGTTATGTTAGCTTAGGTAAGTAAAACTGCTTAATTTCTATTGTTTTTGTGTGGTAAAATCTGAATCTAGCTATAATGTCCCTGTAGCCTTGTGGTTTTTCAATAAAAAAAAATATTATATATATTTTTACATTACCTACTGGCGCTAGTAGGTAGTTATAGTTAGGACCTAGTTACCATAGGAAAAGTGTTTGTTGTTTGCCAATATCTTTGGCGCCATTTGATGAATCTTCGTGAAATTTTCAAAACTTATAGCCCGCTCCAGTCAGGTCCTGTCTTGAAAGTTTTGGGGTGATTCGTCAAGAAAAAAGGGGGTCCCAAAATGATTTTTCTTCATGTTAATTTCCATAGGAACTTTTGTCGAGGCTACAGCCCGAACCTCTAAACGGAATTACACCAAATTTGGCAGAGAGGTAGCTCTTGGTCCAGAGTGCACTCTTAGTTTTAAATGGTGTAAATCCGTTCAGTACTTCCTGAGAAATTTAAAAATAAGAAATATAAATATCTGGTGACCGCGTTGGATCCGTGAACGCTCCCAAGCACAAGCTTGGCTCTGATTGGCAGCCAGCACTCCAAACCAAGAAGTGTTAGGAGCCATCTTGTGACTCGGTAAAACAGAGTCAAAAGAAAACAGTAAAAAATAGATAAAAAACAAGAAAAGGGGGCAGGGTAGCAACACCCTGACCCCTTAGGCCTGCTCAGGAAGTCCCACAAGGAACCCCCATGCCCAAAGATTTTCAGCCAGAGTTGCGCTGGGTGTGCGAATCCGGTAGAAAAGTAAAACAAGCATTTACAATGCAATGGTCTCGGCATTGGTAAAGTTAGAGCTATTGGCATTGCTCATGACATTATTTTTGTTTGTGTTTTTTGTTTTTAAAACTTTTAAAGAAACGGCATTGTCATGAGCAATGCCAATAGCTCTAACTTTACCAATGCCGAGACCATTGCATTGTAAATGCTTGTTTCCAGACTGCAGTGACAGCAGGCACATCATGTGCGGTGCTGTCATGAGTCATGACGTCATGCCAGATGAGCGTTGTAGAGGAAGGGAAATCCTTTTAATAGAGTCATGTTCTCTCTGGATTCCCCTTCTCTGTTTGAAACACATGGAGCAGCAACATTGTCGTGGTGTCAGCAGGGCTTTAAGCGGAAGCTTTTTTAATATTATATACAAGCCATAGTTGGTGCTTATTGATCTTATGCAACTAACAACCACCGATAAAGCCAATAGTCCTGACTTGCTGTAGGTGTAATGTTACTTGTTGTATTATATATATCTGGAAGCAATGAAAGAAACAGCAAAATACAAGTCGGGCGACACCCTAAGTTAAGCACAGATTTTTAGCATACGTGTTTTTAACCCACGTCCTTAAGCACAGATTTTTAGCATACGTGTTTTTAACCCACGTCCTTAATTACATTAGCCACACCCCTTTGAGAGATCCTCCCCCCTCCCCCCCAGTTTTTTCATCCCAATTAAAGCCCTGCCCACCCTCGAAGGTTATGTTTCATCCCTCCCTTTATCACGGTTTAACAACTTCCTGTTCCTTCTTTGTCACTTTCCTGTCTCTCATTTGCCCCTGGTGAAAGTCTGATAATGAAAAATAAGTTCTGGTCCCAAGATATGAATGCCAGTGCCCACCATCTGCATCCAGGGACAAATTAAGCATTGCTTCCTTCCCCACACTTAAAAACACAAACTACATCCCATACGGCAATTATGCCAAATTAACGTACACGGGCGTGTATGGCTTGGAAGGTCGTATAACCGTGGTAGGGCGGGTCCGGAGGGTCGGAGGGTTGCCACTGGCGGGTCCGGTGTATTATGGGGGTCCGGAGGGTGGTGCGACTGGCAGATTTGGAGGGTTGTGACTGGCGGGTCCGGGGTAGTGCGGCGGGTAGTATGACTGGCGGCTCAGGGGTAGGGCGGCGGGCACGGAGGGCCGGGGTAACGCGGGTCTGGGGGGGGGGTTGACTGGCAGCTCCTTGGTATTACAGGGTCCGGAGGGTGGTGTGATCGCGGCTCCGTGGTAGGGCGGGCCGGTAGGCGCGTGAGTGGTGGGTCCGTGGGGTTGTGACTGTCGGGATAGGGCGGAGGGCCGGGGTAGGGTGGGTCGGGAGAGTTGTGACCGGCGGCTCCGGGGTAAAGCGGAGGGCCGGTCCGTCGGGTCTGTAGGGTTGTGACTGGCGGCTTCGGGGTGGGGTAGGGCAGTTCCTGGTGATCATGATCTAGCGGGCGGCGTTGTAAGATGGCGCCCGGTACACAAGGGAGTGGAGTGTAGGCGGGTGCTACAATCCGACTGCGGGCCTGACCTTCGCCGTGGACCAGCAGGGACAGCTGCTCGTAAACTGGACCTTGCCTCAAGAGCTCATTGTGAATCGTCGCTGATGCACTGGATCTCCCGCAGCCTTGGCCAATGTGACTGATGGAGACGAACATGTTTAGGGATGCCGCCCTCTGGGTATTGGGGCATGTGGGTCGTTTACCCTCTCATTTCCGCCATTTGACATTACCGGACCTTGCATGGCATTGAAGGGGGGAGGGTTGGGGATCGCTTTCGAGGAAGATATTCACTTAACATTTGCCGTTTGCTGGGCTCTCAGCGTCATCTGGCACTGTTGGGAAACTGACTGCATCATCGTAGTGCAAGGTTGCCGCTAAGGACAGTGGTGAATCCTCGCGGAGGTGATTCCTCTAGCTCTCAGCCAAACACCGGAAGACACCACCGCAACGCAGCGTCCTTTTCGGATTCGGGGGCGTGTTTTGCTGTTGTCTCCTCCTTGAGACTTCTTGCAAAAAACACGCCCCCCGATCCGAAAAGGACGGGGCCTGATTTGAATGACTGACCTCTTCTCCAATGGCTGGCCAGCATTCAAGAGGCCAGCCAATGGAGAACAGGGGAGAAGAGGGGCTTTAAATCTCCGACTTCCGGTTCTGCCTTTCGGCAGACCGGACGTCCTCGACCTAAAAAAAATGAAGCGTGGTCTCCTGCTCTTTGCTTTCCTTAAAAGCGGTCTCCCACCCTCTCATTGCAAACTATGCTTCTCTTCATGGAAGCCAAAGCAGAAAACCTGCTCTCGCTTCCATGATGTGAAGCAGAATTACTTTTGGGCAAAGGGAGCTGCATTTTAGCAGCTCCCTTTGCCCAAATCAATGCCGGCTCCCACAGGAGGCAGGGAGCTGGCTGGGACCGCCGGGGCATTGGGGCTCCCCCGCATCCCCCAATGTGTTGCTAGGCTCCAGGGGATGGGGTGCGCGGGGCCAATAGTGGCCCAGGGAAGGGGGGCCACGTGGCCCCCTTCCAGTGAAAATAACATTAAAAAAGAAAACAAAGCCATGCTCCAGGGGAGGGGGCCAATAGTGGCCCAGGGAAGGGGGCCACCCAGCCCCCCTCACGTGATAATGAAAAAAACAAGGCAAGGCACCAGCGGGTGGGGTCCCCAGGGTGGAAATCAACCTCAGGAGTGGGGCCGCACAGCCCCCTTCCTGTATTTTAATTTTTTCAAAAAAGAACTGGTCAGGCCCTGGGAATGGGGTCCCCAGGGCTCACAAAATATTAAGAGAAGGAGGCCACACAGTCCCCTTCTAAATATATATAAATAAAAGAAAAGCCGGCATCTCGCCAGAGGCCCCGCCCCCTCCCTGCACCCCTCTGCAAATGCGCCTCCTGGTGCATTCTGGGGTGGGGATTTAAGTCCCCTTGAAAGCTAAGGGTCTTTAAGGGCCAACTAGCCCATTAGGTATCTCCAGTAAGCCCCACACAGTGGGGTTGCTGAGAGGTGGTCCGAGGCCATAGCCCTTTTTACACCACTCTGGAAAAGCGCCTCTTGGCGCATTGCTGGTGGGGCGATGAGGTCCTCATTTGTCCATAGGACCTCAGGACTAAAGTGGACTTCATCCACCGAGCAGCAGTGCGCCAGGAGGCCCGTTTGCAGAGTGGTGTAAAAAAAGGGCGTGGCCTCAGACCACTCTCAGCAATCCAGCTGTATGGGGCTTACTGGAGGTACCTGGTGGGCTTGTTGGCCCCCAGGGACTCCCAGGATTCAAGGCGACTTAATCCGCCAACAAAGAACGTGCCAGGAGGCACATTTGCAGAGTGGTGGAGAAAGAGGGTGTGGCCTGTGTCCACCTGTCAGCAATCCCACTATCTGGGGCATACTGCAGGTATCAGGTAGGCTACTTTGCCCCTAATGACCCCCAGCAGTAAAGGGGACTTTAATCCCCATCCAAGAGCACGCCGGGGAGCGCGTTTGCAGACAGGTGGTCAAAGGGTGCGTGGCCTGCTATGAGTACTTACCAATGCTGCTGTGTGGTACTTACTGGAGGTAATAGGAGGGGTAGATGGCCCCCAAGGTTGTCCTTGGAGGCCAACTACCCCTCCTGTTACCTCCAGTAAGTCCCACACAGTGGGATTGCTAAGAGGTCTTCGGAGGCCAAGCCCCCCTTTCTCCACCACTCTGCACCTCCTGGTACACTATGGGTTGGGGGATGAAGTCCACTTTACTCCTGAGGGACTTTGGGGCCGAAGAAGCCCTCCTGGTACCTCCTGTAAGTCCTACAGAGTAGGAATTCCTGAGTGCTGGTTGAATGCCCAGCCCCCTTACTCCATCCCCCTCTGCAAATGCAGCTACCAGTTAAAGAAGCATTTCTAATGTAATAGGTCTATCATTTGCAAGGGTTAGAGCTCTTGGCATTGTAAATGTAAAAGCGTTTTACTAATATTTTTTTGGAGTGGAGTGGATGTACGTTTTCTGTAGTGGAATTATGTGGTATGTTGTGCAGTGATATTATGTGGATAGAAAGTATGTGGTATATAGTGTATAGGAATTATGTAGAGTGGGATTATGTGTTATGGAGAGTAATTATGTGGTATGGTAGTCTGTGCTGTGGAGTGGTAACCTCAGGTTTAGTCTTCCTCATTTCCATGGAAGCTAAACTATGAACTTAATGAGCCCAAAAAAGAAGGAATCACTGAGGAGCACTTCTGGACCTAGTCAGAGGTATGAGCAGGGCCACTGGAATAATGCGACTGTTTGGCTGCACCGACATTAGCACAATTACACATTTTCCGCATTAGCCACATAATCCTAATGCCTAATCTTCAGATTTGAACAAAAAAAGAATTGTTTCTAGCTCAAACGGCTAAAACGTTAGCAAAAATGCAGCGACAAGTTTTACAGCGTGGTGAAAGGTCCTTTGCGAACCTAGAATGGTCATCTCTTACTTATTGCTAAATGTGGGTGTTAAATTGCTACTAATGGTGTTGAAGCCAATCTTGCTTCTTTCTGCGCCTCTCTTGCCTCTTTCTGCATTTCTGTTTCTTCTTTCTGCACCTTTCTTTCATTTTCTGCACTTCTCTTGCCTCTTACTGCAAATCTCTTCTACTTTCTTCACCTCTTTTGCCTCTTTCTGCACCTCTGTTGCCTCTTTCTGCACCTCACTTGCTTCTTTCTGCACCACTCTTGCCTCTTTCTGCACCCCTCTTTCCCCCTTCTGCACCCCTCTTGCCTCTTTCTGCACCTTTGTTCCTTCTTTCTGCACTTCTTTTTTTTTTCTGCACCTCTTCTTTTTTCTCCACCCCTCTTCCCCCTTTCTGCATCCGTGTTGCTTCTTTCTGCACTTCTCTTGTGTCTTTCTCCACCCCTCTTCCCTCTTTCTGCACCCCTTTTGCTTCTTTCTTCACCTCTCTTGCTTCTTTGTGTATGCCTCTTTCACACCCGTCTTCCCACACCCCTCTTGCCACTTTCTGCACTTCTGTTCCTTCTTTCTGCACTTCTTTTGTTTCTGTGTGCACCTCTCACTTCTTTCTGCACCCCTTTTGCCTCATTCTGCATCCCTCTTCCCTCATTCTGCACCCAACTTGCCTCTTTCTGCACCTCTGTCCCTATTTTCTGCACTTCTTCCGTTTCTTTCTGCAGCTCTCTTGCTTCTTTCTGCACCCGCTTGCCTCGTTCTCCACCCAATGACTGTCTTTCTGCACCCCTGTTGCTTCTTTCTGCACCTCTTTTCTTTCTTTCGGCACTTGTTTTGTTTCTTTCTGCACATCTCTTGCTTCTTTCTGCATCCCTCATGCCTATTTCTGCACCCCTCATCCCTTTTTGTACCCCTCTTGCCTCTTTCTGCAACTCTGTTGCTTGTTTCTGAACTCCTCTTGCTTCTTTCTGCACTCCTCATGCCTCTTTTCACACCCCTCTTCCCTCTCTGTGCACCCCTCTTGCCTCTTACTGCACCTCTGTTCCTTCTTTCTGCACTTCTTTTGTTTCTTCCTGCAACTCCCGCTTCTTTCTGCACTCCTTTTGCCTCTTTCTGTACCTCTCTTGCCTCTTTCTACAGCTCTCTTGCTTCTTTCTGCACCCCCTTGTCTCTTGCATCACCCCTCTTACCTCTTTATTCAGCCCTGTTGCCTCCTTCAGTACCTCTGTTCCTTCTTTCTGCATTTCTTTTGTTTCTTTCTGCACATCTCTTGCCTCTTTCTGCCCCCCTCGTGTCTCTTTCTGCAATGCTCTTCCCTCTTTTTGCATCCCTCTTGCCTTTTTCTGCACCTCTTGTTTCTTTCTGCCCTACTCTTGCATTTTCTGCACCTCTTGCATCTTTCTGCACTCCTTTTGCCTCTTTCTGCACCCCTCTTGCCTCTTTCTGCACCTCTGTTCCTTCTTTCTGTACTTCTTTTGTTTCTTTCTACAGCTCTCTTGCTTCTTTCTGCACCTCTTTGTCTCTTGTATCACCCCTCTTACCTCTTAATCCAGCCATGTTGCCTCCTTCAGTACCTCTGTTCCTTCTTTCTGCATTTCTTGTGTTTCTTTCTGCACATCTCTTGCTTCTTTCTGCCCCCCCTCGTGCCTCTTTCTGCAACGCTCTTCCCTCTTTTTGCACCCCTCTTGCCTCTTTCTGCACCTCTGTTGTTTCTTTCTGCCCTACTCTTGCTTTTTTCTGTACCTCATTGCATCTTTCTGCATCACTCATGCCACTTTCTGCACCCCTCTTCCATCTTTCTGCACCCCTCCTGCCTCTTTCTGCACCTTTGTTCCTTCTTTCTGCTCTTCTTTTCTTTCTTTATGCACCTCTCTTGCTTCTTTCTACACCCCTCTTGCAACTTTCTCCACCCCTGTTCCCCATTGTTGCATCTCTGTTGCTGCTTTCTGCACTTCTCTTGCCTCTTTCTCCACCCCTCATCCCTCTTTCTGCACCTCTGTTGCTTCTTTCTGTGCTTTCTTGCTTTATTCTGCACCTCTGTCCCTTCTTTCTACAACCCTTGTGCCTCTTTCTGTACCCCTCTTCTTTCTTTCTGCACCCCTCTTGCCTCTTTCTGCACATCTGTTCCTTCTGTCTGCACATCTGTTGTTTCTTTCTGCAACTCTCTTGCTTCTTTCTGCACACCTTTTGCTTCTTTCTGCACCCCTCGTGCCTCTTTCACACCCCTCTTCCCCCTTTATGCACCCCTCTTGCCTCTTTCTGCACCTCTGTTCCTTCTTTCTTCACTTCTTTTGTTTCTTTCTGCAACTCTCTTGTTTCTTTCTTTATTCGTCTTGCCTCTTTCTCCGCCCCACTTCACCTTTTCTGCATCTCTGTTGCTTCTTTATGCATTTCTCTTGCTTCTTTCTGCATCGCTCTTGCTTCTTTCTGCACCCCTCGTCCTTCTTTCTGCATCCCACATCACTCTTTCTGCGCTCCTCTACCTCTTTCCCTCTTTCTGCACCCCTGCTGCCTCTTTCTGCACCTCTGCTCCTTCTTTCTGCACTTCTTTTGTTTTTCCCTCCATCTCTCTTGCTTCTTTCTGCACCCCTCTGGCCTTTTTTCCACCTCTCTTCCCCCTTTCTGCATCTCTGTTACTTCTTTCTGCACTTCTCTCTTCTCTTTCTCTACCCCTCTTCCCTCTTTCTGCACCTCTTTTGCTTCTTTCTGCACCCCTGTTGCCTCTATCGCACCCCTCTTTCTGCACCCCTCTTGCCTCTTTCTGCACCTCTGTTCCTTCTTTCTGCACTTCTTCTCTTTCTTTCTGCAGCTCTCATGCTTCATTCTGCACCCATACACCCTCTGTCTGCACCCCTGTTGCCTCTTTCTGCACCTCTGTTCTTTCATTCTGCACTTCTTTTGTTTCTTTCTGCAGATCTCCTCTTACTTTCTGCACCTCATGTTCCTCTTTCTGTACCTTTCTTCTCTCGTTTTGCACCACTCTTGCCTCTTTCTGTACCTATGTTGCTTCTTTCTGCATTCCTCTTGCTTTTTTCTGTACTCCTAATGCCTCTTTCACACCCCTATTCCCAATTTCTGCACCCCCTTGCCTCTTTCTAAACTTCTTTTCTTTCTTTCTGCACTCCTTTTGCCTCTTTCTGTACCCCTCTTTCCTCTTTCTGCACCCCTCTTGCCGCTTTGTACACCCCTGTCCCCCTTTTTGTATCTTTGTTGATTCTTTCTACACTTCTCTTGCCTCTTTCTACACCTCTCATCCCTCTTTCTGTACCTCTGTTGCTTCTTTCTGCACATCTCTTGCTTCTTTCTGCACCTCGGTCCCTTCTTTCTGCAACCCTTGCGCATCTTTCTGCACCCCTCTTGCCTCTTTCAGCATCTCTGTTCCTTCTTTCTGCACTTATTTTGTTTCTTTCTGCAACTCTCTTGCTTCTTTCTGTATGCCTCTTGCTTCTTTGTGCACCCCTCGTGCCTCTTTCACACCCCTCTTCCCTCTTTCTGCACTACTCTAGCCTCTTTCTGCACCTCTGTTGCTTCTCTCTGCATTTCTTTTGTTTCTTTCTGCAACTCTCTTTCTTTTTTCTGTATCCCTCTTGCATCTTTCTCCACCCCACTTCTCCCTTTCTGCATCTCTGTTGCTTCTTTCTGCACTTCTCTTTCTTCTTTCTACACCTCTCTCGCTTCTTTCTGCACCACTCGTGCTTCTTTCTCCATGCCTCTTCCCTATTTCTGCACCCCTCTGTTCCTTCTTTCTGCACTTATTTTGTTTCTTTCTGTACCTCTCTTGATTCTTTCTGCACCCCTCTTGCTACTTTCTACACCCCTGTTCCCCCTTTTGGCATCTCAGTTGCTTTTTTCTATACTTCTCTTGTCTCTTTCTCCACCACTCTTCCCTTTTTTTGCACCTCTGTTGCTTCTTTCTGCACATCTCTTGCATCTTTCTGCACCCCTCGTGCCTCTTTCACATACCTCTTCCCACACCCCTCTTGCCTCTTTCTGCACCTCTGTTCCTTCTTTCTGCACTTCTTTTGTTTCTTTCTGCACATCTCACTTCTTTCTGTACCCCTTATGGCTCTTTCTGCATCCATCTTCCCTCTTTCTGCACCTCTCTTGCCTCTTTCTACAATTCTGCTCCTTCGTTCTGCACTTCTTTTGTTTCTTTATGTACATCTCTTGTTTATTCGGGCACCCCAAGTGTATCTTTCTGCATCCCTCATCCCTCTTTTTGCACCACTCTTGGCACTGTCTGCACCACTGTTGCTTCTTTCTGCACTCCTCTTGCTTCTTTCTGCACCCCTTCTGCCTCTTTCACACCTCTCTTCCCTTGTTCTGCACTCCTCTATTCTCTTTCTGCACCTCTGTTGCTTCTTTCTGCACTTCTTTTGGTTCTTTCTGCACTTCTTTTGGTTCTTTCTGCAACTTTCGGTTTTTTTTTGTATCCCTCTTGCCTCTTTCTCCACCCCACTTCCCCCTTTCTGCATCTCTGTTGCTTCTTTCTGCAATCCTCTTGCTTCTTTCTACACCTCTCCATATGTATATATAAATATATATATATATATTTTGCAGCTCGCTCTCCACCTTAGCCGGTGCACTTGCGGACAGGTGCTCTTGCCACGTGGGTGTGCCCATGTTAATTATGAAAGCTCCACAGTCCCATGGGTAGTCAGACCCAACAAGAAGCACTTGCGGCATGTGTACTTACTTTATTTTCTATTAACTCGTTCAGAAAAACAAACGCGTTTTATCTGTTGCCTTCTTCAGTGCCATTGGGCACGCCGGAAACGACCATCTTTTAGAATTCATGAATTCATTTACATGGAAAAAGGAAATTAGGATCTCTTTGCTACGTACAATATAATGCCATCTTAACATGATGCTACTTATAATCCCTATGGCTGTAATGGCAACATTGCGGCAAAGTTTTCATTGTGAAAATGTCAGTAATAGCACTTTCCTGACAAAGTCATAAATGGCAATATCTGCCTCAAGTTTAACAGCAAAAGTACTTGTATTCATAAAAGAATGTCCATTAGTGCTGTGTGTTTATCTTCTTGTATACGAAAATTCTCAGCAGCAAATAAGTGAAAAACAGGCCAACACGTAATTCGTCTGTACCACAGTAGGTATGCAGACTTTATCAGGGCTGGAAAAAATGAGAGTATATACATATAATGAGACTTCATAAACAAGTTAACACAAATAAGATTTTATATACACTTAGGTATGAACAGGATGCTAGAAGTAAGCATGGAATTGTTGAGGTGAAAGGAGAGAAAAGAGTGAACCCAAATGTTAGAGCCAGTAAGCACGGAAGACCAAATAGCACCGAGCAACGTGAACAACTAAGAGGAAGAAAAAATATTATAAATGAAGTAACAAATATCAAATGGCCTTGCCTAGAATGTCAAAGTATAGACAAGAATATGCCAGGAAGATCCAATAAGGACCCTCCATCGTTATATAATTCGAAAAATATTCCCACCACCACAGATAGCCAGAGGAGAGAGCAAAGTAGATGAAGCATGTGTTGCAGTAGAGGAAGGCCTGATGTCCTAAAAATGGTGAGGAAAAGAAAAATATTGCGCCAAAACACACGCACCAATAGCGCAGTAATCCTAGTGTAGTCAAAGTTCCAGAGTACGTAAAGATCTGGAAAAAAGTGAAACAAAATGTTGAAATAATAAAACAAAAAGAGAAGTGATCCACACAAATCAATTTAGATAGTCGCTACTAGTAAAAGAGTAGCAGTATAGCTAAAACATCAGCAGTACCCGAAGTATCTATTCCAAATAGAAGTGAATGTGCCCTTGATGTCAGGCAAATAATAGGAATAATTGAAGGTCTTAGATCTATAGAATAGTTTAACAAATGTAAGGTCAAAGGCATAATTAATATGCACTGAAAGAGAACTAGGTAGGTACACCGCGTGAATAATGAGTAATAATATGTAACATCGCTAAATAAGTATACTCATCTAGTGGAGACATGAGATAAAACCAAAAGTTGTTGTTGACTAATCACAATAAAGTATAATGGACTATCTAAGACCGAAACAGAGAAGAAAAGAAAGGCAAATTATTGACACTCACCCAAGCAAAACTTAATTAAGGTGAAGCATCGTAGAAAAATATTAGACACCCTTCAAATGCTAAGGTAATCGCTGAGAGTGTCGGCAATCACAGTACAACAGGACCTGTACGGTAATAAAACGTTCGAATGTAAAACCAATGTAGCATCAAATTCTAAGGAAATGTAATAACCTATGAGTGTTGAACACTCCCCCTTGTGAATCAGATGTCGAGTATATGTTGGGTCTAGCGAAGTTTTCTGTTGTAGACTGTAAAACATGTATATAAACGTATAACACCACAAAGCTTGTAAGTGGATAGAAACATTGTTATCGCAAGCACATAAATGTTATATTAACATCACCTAAAGATTCACAGGTAACAGACATGTCAGTATCAGTAATACAACATTTATGTGCTTGCGATAACAATGTTTCTATCCACTTACAATCTTTGTGGTGTTATACGTTGGTATACATATTTTACAGTCTACAACAGATAACTTCACTAGATGTACTGTGTCATCTTATCCATCTCATGTTTGCAACTTTACATGTCTAACATACACTTAAACCCTACCTACTGTTTAGTTATCATTTCTCTCTCCGTTTTTCTCTATACTAGGAGTATAATCCACTCTGTCTAAAACTTATACTGTGCTTCACCTCTGTATTCTTTCTTTTTATCACATTCAGGTTGTTTCTATTAGCTGGTGGCAACAACCATCTTGATAACTATTACACCTCAGCTTTATATCTTTTCACGTGTTTAAGATGACATTTTCCGCGTTTCTCTAACACCTTCACCCAAACTAGCACCATTCTTTTTGGACTGTATTATTACTAGGGATAATTATCCACTTTTTATTTCTCATCTGGGCTTTTTTTAGCGCTTAAAAATTTCAAGGTGCACAATCATCTGCTGATTGCACACATTTGGTTATACATTGTATTTGCCCTATATTGAAATCTTCTGAGACGTCTGTCACTCATGTCAACTTTAGATCACCAACACTATTCGGCACTCTGTTACATACTTAGTGATGACGCCCATGCATTCTCCACAGGTCTCCACGTCAATTATTCTTACTGAATGATAGACCACGTGCTCCTATGGGACCACATGACTTTCATACACACCAATTTCAATTAGAGTGAGGCTCGGTTCAATGCTTCACCATTTTTCTATTACCCAAACTAGCACCATTCTTTTTGGGCTTTATCATTACTAAGGATAATTTTCCACTTTTTATTTATCATCTGGGTTTTTTTAGCGCTCAACAACTGCAAGGTGTACAATCATTTGATTAGTGCACGCATTTGGTTATACATTGTATTTGCCGAATTTTTAAACCTTCCGAGACGTCTGTTACTTATGTCTACTACAGATCACTTACACTATTCGACACTCAGTTATATACTTAAAGATGGCGCCCATACATCCTCCACAGGTCTCTACGTCCACTTTTCTTACTGAGGGGCAGACCACGTGGTCCCACGTGACCACGTGACTTTTGTACACGCCCATTTCAATTAGAGTGAGGCTCGGTTCAATGCTTCACCAGCTTACTATTGCAACTGACGACCGGTTCGCGTGGTGTTACAAACGCTTACAGGTATGTGTTGTTGTTTGTTTTCGGTTTGAGACTGGTTTCTTGATCTCCCTTGTGTTGAACCCTTGGATTGTGCTAATTGCTTTGTTACTTCGTAGCGTATTTTCCGTATCTCTAGTCTAGTTCATGAACCATATTAATACTGGTCCCGCATATTTACATTTTGTTTCTTTAGGGAGCCGGCTTATCAAGGCGGGGCTGCCCTACTTACAATTATTCGTACGGACTCTGCAAACGGGATCCATAGATACATTGCCATCTCTTCACCACCCAACATATTCTCGACATCTGATTCACAAGGGTGAGTGTTCAACACTTATAGGTTATTACATTTCCTTAGAATTTGATGCTACATTGGTTTTACATTCGAGCGTTTTATTACCGTACAGGTCCTGTTGTACTGTGATTGCCGACACTCTCAGCGATTACTTTAGCATTTGAAGGGTGTCTAATATTTTGCTACGATGCTTCACCTTAATTAAGTTTTGCTTGGGTAAGTGTCAATAATTTGCCTTTGTTTTCTTCTCTGTTTCGGTCTTAGATAGTCCATTATACTTTATTGTGATTAGTCAACAACAACTTTTGGTTTTATCTTATGTCTCCACTAGATGAGTATACTTATTTAGCGATGTTACATATTATTACTCATTATTCATGCGGTGTACCTACCTAGTTCTCTTTCGGTGCATATTAATTATGCCTTTGACCTTACATTTGTTAAACTATTCTATAGATCTAAGACCTTCAGTTATTCCTATTATTTGCCTGACACCAAGGGCTTATAACTTCTATTTGGAATAGATACTTTGGGTACTGCTGATGTTTTAGCTACACTGCTACTCTGTTACTAGTAGCGACTATCTAAATTGATTTGTGTGGATCACTTCTCTTTTTGTTTTATTATTTCAACATTTTGTTTCACTTTTTTCCAGATCTTTACGTACTCTGGAACTTTGACTACAGAAGGATTACTGCGCTTGATTGTTATCTATGCTATTGGTGCGTGTGTTTTGGCGCAATATTTTTCTTTCCCTCACCATTTTTAGGACATCAGGCTTTCCTCTACTGCAACACATGCTTCATCTACTTTGCTCTCTCCTCTGGCTATCTGTGGTGGTGGGAATATTTTTCGCATTATATAATGATGGAGGGTCCTTTTTGGATCTTCCTGGCATATTCTTGTCTATACTTTGACATTCTAGGCTAGCCCATTTGATATTTGTTCAATCATTTATAATATTCTTTCTTCCTCTTAGTTGTTCACGTTGCTCGGTGCTATTTGGTCTTCTGTGCTTCTTGGCTCTAACATTTGGTTTCACACTTTTCTCTCCTTTCACCTCAACAATTCCATGCTTACTTATAGCATTCTGTTCATACCTAAGTGTATATAAAATCTTATTTGTGATAACTTGTTTATGAAGTCTCATTATATGTATATACTCTCATTTTTTCAAACCTTTTCAAACCTTGATAAAGTCTGCATACCTACTGTGGTACAGACGAAACACGTGTTGGCCTGTTTTTCACTTATTTGCAGCTGGGAATTTTCGTATACAAGAATAAAAAGAAGATGAACACACAGCACTAATGGACATTCTTTTATGAATACACTACACTGCTACTCTGTTACTAGTAGCGACTATCTAAATTGATTTGTGTGGATCACTTCTCTTTTTGTTTTATTATTTCAACATTTTGTTTCACTTTTTTCCAGATCTTTACGTACTCTGGAACTTTGACTACAGAAGGATTACTGCGCTTGATTGTTATCTATGCTATTGGTGCGTGTGTTTTGGCGCAATATTTTTCTTTCCCTCACCATTTTTAGGACATCAGGCTTTCCTCTACTGCAACACATGCTTCATCTACTTTGCTCTCTCCTCTGGCTATCTGTGGTGGTGGGAATATTTTTCGCATTATATAATGATGGAGGGTCCTTTTTGGATCTTCCTGGCATATTCTTGTCTATACTTTGACATTCTAGGCTAGCCCATTTGATATTTGTTCAATCATTTATAATATTCTTTCTTCCTCTTAGTTGTTCACGTTGCTCGGTGCTATTTGGTCTTCTGTGCTTCTTGGCTCTAACATTTGGTTTCACACTTTTCTCTCCTTTCACCTCAACAATTCCATGCTTACTTATAGCATTCTGTTCATACCTAAGTGTATATAAAATCTTATTTGTGATAACTTGTTTATGAAGTCTCATTATATGTATATACTCTCATTTTTTCAAACCTTGATAAAGTCTGCATACCTACTGTGGTACAGACGAAACACGTGTTGGCCTGTTTTTCACTTATTTGCAGCTGGGAATTTTCGTATACAAGAATAAAAAGAAGATGAACACACAGCACTAATGGACATTCTTTTATGAATACAAGTACTTTTGCTGTTAAACTTGAGGCAGATATTGCCATTTGTGACTTTGTCAGTGAAGTGCTATTACTGAACAATTTTCATGTGTAGATACAGGTTTTTGATCTGTTGACCAGCACTGTTGGGTAATCAGTGCTATCAGTGTGTACAGCACCCCTACTTTGAATATTATTGAGGCGCCTCAATATCTATGGGATTGTGACGGGTTTCTTTCCACTAGAAGTGCGGCTTATCCCTGCTTAGGGATTGCTGTTACCCTTTATTTCTAATTCAAAGTTTTCATTGTGTTAACACAGGTATGTGGTTTTATCACCATCCCGGTCTATTGTATTGAATATACGATGATGTGTAATACACATTTAAAATTTGTCGTGATGCGGAGTTATTTATATATAACCATAACCAACCGTGATTTATAATGAATTTACAATATCTAGCCCTTAAAGGGCCCTGTGTCCATTCATTGCAATACCACATAAAATGATAAAGCATTGACTCCTATATTTATATATATAGACATGTAGCATGATGATGATCGCCATTAGGTAGTTATAGTTAGGTCTGCCTTTCTAGAGAAAGAAAGTTTTTTGTTTTGCTAATAACTTTGGCAATGTTAAACGAATCATCACAAGACTTTCCCTAAAAATCCACCTCAGCTCCTTTATGAAAAGTTTCAAGGTGATCTGTCAATCAGGGGCCAAGAAAAAAAAAAACCATGTATTTTCTGTAGTCCTCTTTAAGATGGGCTACAGCAAAAACAGCTGAACAAAATGACACCAAATTTTCCAGAAATGTAGAGCTGGAGAATTGTAATGTTATGTGATTCGGTGTAAATAGTTCAGCATTTTTCGAGAAATTCAGGTTAAAAAATAATTGTATATCTGGACAGCTGGTCTCCAGATATATTCTAATTGGCCAATTTAAAGGAAACTAGTCAATTCTGATTGGTTGGTTTCAAACTAAATAATATGTTTTGACAGCCATACCAGGACTTAGGGACTTGGTCCCCGTGTCCTGTAAATTTATTGAAGAAAATACGTAAGGGGCAGAGTGAGTCCACACAGACCCTAACAGGCACGGAGATGTCATAATGGGACCCACCCCCCATTATTGACTGCCCAAAACATAGACAACATGCTGTTACAGCTGAGTTTAGTGTGTCCGGGCAAGAGTCTGGATTTTTATGGTTGATTATGATAAAATATCCAATTGATGCAAGTATATCAAGTGATACTGGTGAGAAGTTTGTGCTTTTATTTGTTTGTCAGAAAAGAACAAGGATGGCACAGCCAACACGTGTTTCGCCCTCTAACCGGCCATCAGGCCTAGGGCTTCTTCAGGGCTGAGCAGGGATAAAATTGCCATAAGAGTTCATAGCACCCAGTCAAGTGGATCATATAGTTAGTATATGAGGGTGTGTTAGGTGGGAATAGAGAAGGAGGGGTGAGGAAGTGAACAAGTTGTTGAAGGAGACCAGTGAAAAGAAAAGAAGGGGGGAAGAGAACAGAGTTACAATATGAGAGAAGGGCAAGGGTTGTTCCCGGAAATTAAGGTGTAGTTGCAAGGAGAAGTATATGTGTGGGTCAATGGAGGATAGATATTATGTGGGGGTCAACATTAGTGATTGGGGTGGTCATGCAAGGAGCGGTTTGGTGGTGTGGAAAGAGGGGGGGATGTGACAACGGTATTAGGATCATTTAGATGGTGAGGGTGAGAGATAAATAGAAAGTAGAAAGAGGGCAGGTTGGCATTAGCGGAGGAACATTACATACAATTATGACATTTGCATGATTGTTTACGTTCAGTCAAATACAAACAAAATGACAAATATGATAGAGGAAGGTGAATAAGTTACGAGATGTTTGAGAAACAACAAGTCAGGATGGCGCGCGTATGCAAAGAGACATTCAGAGCAAATGGCGATTGACGATGTACATGTTTGTAAAGGCATCATAATTGCAAAAATCGGGACAGCGTGTGTGTCCAGGACAGGAGCGGGACAGATACCCGTTCGTAACATGCATGTTTGTTACACCATCATGGTGACGAAGGCATTATTTCAATTTACAGATTCAAGCGATCATTCAAGGACAGAAACGAGGGAAGGGCATGTCATACAAGAAGCCGGGTAGTCAGGAGAGTTAATAGTTAAGGTACAATTCGTATGGTGTTCCAAAATGGTAAAGCAGTGACACGGTCAAGAGACGTCAAAAACAGAATATGTAAACAAAGATGAACATGATACAGTTAATCACAAGGAATCAACGATACGATTATGGGTTAAATCAGATGCAAGATGGTAGAAAAACAGTATATATTTACAGAATTAATTGGAGTTCAGCGTCAAGGCGGTCCGGTCAGGTATGAAAGGAAGGAAGAGAAGTTTACTTTAGTCACATTATTTAGAGGTGGTTAGGTGAGAATAGGTATGGGTGCGTGGCGTCAAGAACAGTGAGGCGGTGATAAGGGCGGGCCGCGGGTCAGACGTGTCCTCGTTTAAGATCAAGGTGATTTGGAAAATGCAGTATCATGCAAGTACCAATTATGAATAATCTTGTGATGTCATTGGAATTAATGGAGGCAGTAGTCATGGGCATTGTAGCAATATTGTGGAGTGTGGCTAGTTCAAGGTGTCAGAAGTGCTCATACGCGCTCGATCGAGGTAAAAGCGTAGGAATGGTACGTGAATGCCAACCGTTGCGGGATATTGGTGTTTTTTTTAAAAGTGTGTCGGAATTGTGAGACGTACAGGTGCGCTCGGCGTATTAAGTGAGCAAGGCCATGTGAGGTGCTCAAAAAGATCGAGATTCCCTTACCGGGTGGTCAGGTAATGGGATATCAAAATGAACGGGAGGGTTTGTCAACCCGAAGATTCTAGGAGGGAAATCAAAACAATGAAGAACAAATTGAACAAATTGAACCTCACAATTGACAGTAGACTCACTAAAAAGTCTACCTTCCTACCGCAATTACCCGCAGGTAATAGCATTGATGCTTTCCATCTAGCAGTCACACATGATCTGGAACATGAGTACACCAAATACCGAAAAAAATCTAAATACCTTCCACAAAACATCACACAAGAAGAGAGGAAGGCCATTACAAACCTTAAAGAAAGAAAAGACCTAATTATCAAGGAGGCAGACAAAGGTGGAAACCCGGTTACACTACATATTGATGACTACATCCAAGAGGCGAACCAACAACTTGCCGACAAATCCTGCTATGAACACCTCACCAAAGATCCAACAAAAAACATACTCACATCAATCAGCACTATGCTTGATAAATGGTACACATCGGGACTCATATCACAATCAGAAAAATCTTTCCTATATATTCCGTACCCTACTATGCCCACCTTATACCTCCTCCCTAAGATTCACAAGGGAATTCACCCCCCACCAGGAAGACCTATCATAGCAGGTATAAATTCACCATGCTCCAGACTAGGGGAATATGTTGATAGGAAACTACAAGGACTGATGAAGGAAATACCATCCTTCATCCAGGATACAAAAGACATCCTGGACAAACTTCAAGACATCACCTGGGAACCAGACTTCATATTGGTCTGCATAGACATCGTAAGCCTGTATACATCTATCCAACATCAAGACGGACTTAATGCAGTACAATCCTCACTATGGACACAATCGGCAAACCTACTTGAAAGTAACAAAATGACCCTGGAAATGCTTAACCTCTGCCTAAATAACAATGTCTTCAGCTTCAATGGAAAAATATACCGACAAATACGCGGTACGGCCATGGGAGCCAAATTTGCGCCGCCGTACGCCTGTATCCTAATGAGCCATGTGGAGAAATTCTGGCTGTGGGACCCAGAATTTTCAGAGTTCACACCCCATATCGTAATGTGGCGACGGTACATAGATGACATCCTATGCATCTGGCAAGGAGATGAAACATCGCTCAAAAGGTTCCTGAAACTACTAGACAAAAACCCCTGGGGAATTAAAACAACTCATACCTTCTCTAAAAAAGAGATCAACTTTCTTGATGTAACACTCTATGTTAAAGACAACACCCTACAAAGCAAACTATATCGGAAAGAAACAGCGGCCAATTCCATTCTACGCGCTGACAGCTTCCACCCACGACATAACATAAGGAACATTCCTAAAGGAGAACTGCTGAGAACACGCAGAAATTGCAGTGAAGACGATGTCTTTAAAACAAAAGGCGAGGAAGTTATATCTAGACTCACACAACGAGGATATGACCACTCAATGCTGCAGAATACACTGACCTCAGTGGCCAAAGTGGAGAGGAAACAGATGTTCAGAAAAAACACTGAAGAAAAAGCAGAAAAAAAGAAAGACTCGGCACTACGCTTTATTACTGACTATAATATTGGCCATCATCAAATCAGACAAAGCCTCAAAAAACATTGGCATCTATTAAAACAAACACCTAACATTAGTCAAGACCTCAAAACATACCCGGAAATCACATTCAGACGTGCACCAAACCTAAAGGACATGCTTTGTAAATCAGAATTTGAAGACAAACGCAACACAGTCACTACGTTCCTAGACAGACCTCCAGGATTCCACACATGCAAAAATTGCAGCATCTGCAAACTAAGCTGCAGCAAAACCAAAAGAGTACCTATAACACAAGGAAGGGAATTCGTCATAAAAGAATGGATTGATTGTAATAGCAAATTCTGTATATACGTGATAATCTGCCCCTGCAACCTTCCATACATTGGCAGCACAATCAGACCACTACGGATCAGGATTCAGGAACACTACCGCAACATCCATAAACATTCTGCCGGTCACCCAATCACTGAACATTTTGAAGACTTTCACCCCCACAAAAAGGACTTTCAATTCTTTGGATTAGAAATTATACACCAAACCAAGCGAGGGGGAAATCGTGAACTGAAACTTCGAAGACGCGAGAGTGAACTCATCCTGAACTACAAAACCACAACTTTGGGACTCAATAAAGATGCGGAAATGCATGTATGGTTAGGAGATGACTAACTGCTTCTCCTTCCCCCCATATTGGTCCTTCTGTACCCCTGAGCCTCAAGACTTCACCTCTGTGCCTATCCAAATAAAACCCTCCACAAGAGGTGCACCGTCTACACTACCAGAGAATACGCAGCAATTCCCTACTGACAGATATTGCATCTGAAAACTCAGATATACTAACTTTACGTTACCATGCTCAACCGAATATACATTTGCCAGCTTTCAATCTCTTTTCACCTTATTATGAACTGATACATGTTCTAAACAATACAGAACATCCAGGAAAAGCCTACATGTATAAAATAATTGATGTAATACTGCTGTTTCTTTCATCAGCGCGCTTTTTAGCCAAAAAATGTTCATTCGTTATGCTTTTCTTTACCTAACTCCTTTCCCCATTCCAAAATGGCAACCGCCCTTCTCGTCCTACTTGCCAATTGGTCAACTGCTCCTCTCTAAACACCCCGCTCCAATATGGCGCCAGTCGTTAGTTCCCCGTCACTTCCAGTTCACCCGGAAGTCCTTACACACGACCACTTTATTTGCGCACAATCCTACCGGCTTTACATCACGCCACGATCTGAGAAACCCATCGGTACCTGGCATTAGCCAAGACAGTAGGTAAGAGCTACTAGACCACCCCCGTAATGTCCCAATTGACGTCGGCTTTTTGACCCGTATTTCAATTTGTTCTTCATTGTTTTGATTTCCCTCCTAGAATCTTCGGGTTGACAAACCCTCCCGTTCATTTTGATATCCCATTACCTGACCACCCGGTAAGGGAATCTCGATCTTTTTGAGCACCTCACATGGCCTTGCTCACTTAATACGCCGAGCGCACCTGCACGTTTCACAATTCCGACACACTTTTAAAAAACACCAATATCCCGCAACGGTTGGCATTCACGTACCATTCCTACGCTTTTACCTCGATCGAGCGCGTATGAGCACTTCTGACACCTTGAACTAGCCACACTCCACAATATTGCTACAATGCCCATGACTACTGCCTCCATTAATTCCAATGACATCACAAGATTATTCATAATTGGTACTTGCATGACACTGCATTTTCCAAATCACCTTGATCTTAAACGAGGACACGTCCGACCCGCGGCCCGCCCTTATCACCGCCTCACTGTTCTTGACGCCACGCACCCATACCTATTCTCACCTAACCACCTCTAAATAATGTGACTAAAGTAAACTTCTCTTCCTTCCTTTCATACCTGACCGGACCGCCTTGACGCTGAACTCCAATTAATTCTGTAAATATATACTGTTTTTCTACCATCTTGCATCTGATTTAACCCATAATCGTATCGTTGATTCCTTGTGATTAAGTGTATCATGTTCATCTTTGTTTACATATTCTGTTTTTGACGTCTCTTGACCGTGTCACTGCTTTACCATTTTGGAACACCATACGAATTGTACCTTAACTATTAACTCTCCTGACTACCCGGCTTCTTGTATGACATGCCCTTCCCTCGTTTCTGTCCTTGAATGATCGCTTGAATCTGTAAATTGAAATAATGCCTTCGTCACCATGATGGTGTAACAAACATACATGTTACGAACGGGTATCTGTCCCGCTCCTGTCCTGGACACACACGCTGTCCCGATTTTTGCAATTATGATGCCTTTACAAACATGTACATCGTCAATCGCCATATGCTCTGAATGTCTCTTTGCATACGCGCGCCATCCTGACTTGTTGTTTCTCAAACATCTCGTAACTTATTCACCTTCCTCTATCATATTTGTCATTTTGTTTGTATTTGACTGAACGTAAACAATCATGCAAATGTCATAATTGTATGTAATGTTCCTCCGCTAATGCCAACCTGCCCTCTTTCTACTTTCTATTTATCTCTCTCCCTCACCATCTAAATGATCCTAATACCGTTGTCACATCCCCCCCTCTTTCCACACCACCAAACCGCTCCTTGCATGACCACCCAAATCACTAATGTTGACCCCCACATAATATCTATCCTCCATTGACCCACACATATACTTCTCCTTGCAACTACACCTTAATTTCCGGGAACAACCCTTGCCCTTCTCTCATATTGTAACTCTGTTCTCTTCCCCCCTTCTTTTCTTTTCACTGGTCTCCTTCAACAACTTGTTCACTTCCTCACCCCTCCTTCTCTATTCCCACCTAACACACCCTCGTATACTAACTATATGATCCACTTGACTGGGTGCTATGAACTCTTATGGCAATTTTATCCCTGCTCAGCCCTGAAGAAGCCCTAGGCCTGATGGCCGGTTAGAGGGCGAAACACGTGTTGGCTGTGCCATCCTTGTTCTATTCTGACAAACAAATAAAAGCACAAACTTCTCACCAGTATCACTTGATATACTTGCATCAATTGGATATTTTATCATAATCAACCATAAAAATCCAGACTCTTGCCCGGACACACTAAACTCATCCTACTTCATTTTAGGGGGATAGGGGTTTCTCCCCCTGTTTCTGGGCCAGAAAAAGTACAAGACAATACACGCTTATTATATGATGAGTAAGGGATGTGGATCTTTTTCCCCTCACCTAAAACGCAACAAACCCTAAGATCACATTCCCGAAAAATCAGCAAGCTTTATTCTAACAACGGACTTCATAAGGAAAGACAACTTCTCTGCAAACACTAAGAACTAAGAATCTAACTCTGACCTCATGGCTTTCTGCCAAGATCGAAGAGCACAACGATCAACAAGGGTCGAAGAAACCTTTTCCAGTGAACCAGTAATCAATAGAAGCACAAACCCTAAACCCAACCCAACATCTGCACGTAGTACTTTCCAGAACTTGGAACGTGCAGTCAAGAGAGAAACAAGCAAATGGTGGGAAGCAGAATCCCTCAAAAAATATCTTGAAGCAGATCGAATTCCACGGGGACTTAGAATACTTATCTTCCCCCCATCTGACTCCACTAACCCCCAATACATAAGCAAATGGGAAGAGAACCTCAAGGAATGTTCTAACAATATGATTAGACAATTAATCGATCATTCCCAAGAAGAATACAACCTTGCTAAAACTGAAGTGGACAATCTCAGCAAACACATAGAAGATTCGAACTGGGGAGATCTCACAAAGAAGAACTACGAGATACTTAACTCAATAATTGACGAATTTGAAGAAGATATCATTAAAAGAAAAAATCGCAAATTCAGAAGGGACCATCTGGATTACCAATTTGGAAGAGTGTATACCTTCGCTAAGAAATACGACGCTAAACCTCAGGATACATCCAACACCGAGACCGTGGAACAACCTTCTGGAGGAACCACCAGCTCTGATATTGACTCACCAGCGCCAGCACCAGAGGGAGAGAACTCAAGATGCAAGGTCAATTTTTTAGAGGAGGTACTACGTTATCGACTAGGTATCAAAACATCAAACACCACAAATACTTCAACCATGGGAGGTTCCCAACAATTTGGACGCCAACAGACACCAACAATAGGCGTCACTACGAGATCAAGAAAAAAGGACATAACACCACTAAACCTAGGCAAGAACCTATCACATATTCAACTATCTAACCAGGAAGCAAATATTCTGAATAAAGGACTATCTTTTTGCCCTACGGCCCCATGGAATCTAACCAGAACACAAATAGATCTGTTCAAATTCATCCGCAGATTGAAACTTAAGGTGTTCTTTGCAGATCAATATACGAGGCCTGAGCCCACTATAACAACTATCACGTCTGATCTATCAATTCAAGAACTAGAACACGTGGACCTACTGACCCATCTCAGTGAGGTAAACGACGATCGTGATACATTGACCAGAACGGCACTCGAACTTGGAATTGACACGAACCTCACTATTGACAGTAGACTCACTAAAAAGTCTACCTTCCTACCGCAATTACCCGCAGGTAATAGCATTGATGCTTTCCATCTAGCAGTCACACATGATCTGGAACATGAGTACACCAAATACCGAAAAAAATCTAAATACCTTCCACAAAACATCACACAAGAAGAGAGGAAGGCCATTACAAACCTTAAAGAAAGAAAAGACCTAATTATCAAGGAGGCAGACAAAGGTGGAAACCCGGTTACACTACATATTGATGACTACATCCAAGAGGCGAACCAACAACTTGCCGACAAATCCTGCTATGAACACCTCACCAAAGATCCAACAAAAGACATACTCACATCAATCAGCACTATGCTTGATAAATGGTACACATCGGGACTCATATCACAATCAGAAAAATCTTTCCTATATATTCCGTACCCTACTATGCCCACCTTATACCTCCTCCCTAAGATTCACAAGGGAATTCACCCCCCACCAGGAAGACCTATCATAGCAGGTATAAATTCACCATGCTCCAGACTAGGGGAATATGTTGATAGGAAACTACAAGGACTGATGAAGGAAATACCATCCTTCATCCAGGATACAAAAGACATCCTGGACAAACTTCAAGACATCACCTGGGAACCAGACTTCATATTGGTCTGCATAGACATCGTAAGCCTGTATACATCTATCCAACATCAAGACGGACTTAATGCAGTACAATCCTCACTATGGACACAATTGGCAAACCTACTTGAAAGTAACAAAATGACCCTGGAAATGCTTAACTTCTGCCTAAATAACAATGTCTTCAGCTTCAATGGAAAAATATACCGACAAATACGCGGTACGGCCATGGGAGCCAAATTTGCGCCGCCGTACGCCTGTATCCTAATGAGCCATGTGGAGAAATTCTGGCTGTGGGACCCAGAATTTTCAGAGTTCACACCCCATATCGTAATGTGGCGACGGTACATAGATGACATCCTATGCATCTGGCAAGGAGATGAAACATCGCTCAAAAGGTTCCTGAAACTACTAGACAAAAACCCCTGGGGAATTAAAACAACTCATACCTTCTCTAAAAAAGAGATCAACTTTCTTGATGTAACACTCTATGTTAAAGACAACACCCTACAAAGCAAACTATATCGGAAAGAAACAGCGGCCAATTCCATTCTATGCGCTGACAGCTTCCACCCACGACATAACATAAGGAACATTCCTAAAGGAGAACTGCTGAGAACACGCAGAAATTGCAGTGAAGACGATGTCTTTAAAACAAAAGGCGAGGAAGTTATATCTAGACTCACACAACGAGGATATGACCACTCAATGCTGCAGAATACACTGACCTCAGTGGCCAAAGTGGAGAGGAAACAGATGTTCAGAAAAAACACTGAAGAAAAAGCAGAAAAAAAGAAAGACTCGGCACTACGCTTTATTACTGACTATAATATTGGCCATCATCAAATCAGACAAAGCCTCAAAAAACATTGGCATCTATTAAAACAAACACCTAACATTAGTCAAGACCTCAAAACATACCCGGAAATCACATTCAGACGTGCACCAAACCTAAAGGACATGCTTTGTAAATCAGAATTTGAAGACAAACGCAACACAGTCACTACGTTCCTAGACAGACCTCCAGGATTCCACACATGCAAAAATTGCAGCATCTGCAAACTAAGCTGCAGCAAAACCAAAAGAGTACCTATAACACAAGGAAGGGAATTCGTCATAAAAGAATGGATTGATTGTAATAGCAAATTCTGTATATACGTGATAATCTGCCCCTGCAACCTTCCATACATTGGCAGCACAATCAGACCACTACGGATCAGGATTCAGGAACACTACCGCAACATCCATAAACATTCTGCCGGTCACCCACTCACTGAACATTTTGAAGACTTTCACCCCCACAAAAAGGACTTTCAATTCTTTGGATTAGAAATTATACACCAAACCAAGCGAGGGGGAAATCGTGAACTGAAACTTCGAAGACGCGAGAGTGAACTCATCCTGAACTACAAAACCACAACTTTGGGACTCAATAAAGATGCGGAAATGCATGTATGGTTAGGAGATGACTAACTGCTTCTCCTTCCCCCCATATTGGTCCTTCTGTACCCCTGAGCCTCAAGACTTCACCTCTGTGCCTATCCAAATAAAACCCTCCACAAGAGGTGCACCGTCTACACTACCAGAGAATACGCAGCAATTCCCTACTGACAGATATTGCATCTGAAAACTCAGAGATACTAACTTTACGTTACCATGCTCAACCGAATATACATTTGCCAGCTTTCAATCTCTTTTCACCTTATTATGAACTGATACATGTTCTAAACAATACAGAACATCCAGGAAAAGCCTACATGTATAAAATAATTGATGTAATACTGCTGTTTCTTTCATCAGCGCGCTTTTTAGCCAAAAAATGTTCATTCGTTATGCTTTTCTTTACCTAACTCCTTTCCCCATTCCAAAATGGCAACCGCCCTTCTCGTCCTACTTGCCAATTGGTCAACTGCTCCTCTCTAAACACCCCGCTCCAATATGGCGCCAGTCGTTAGTTCACCGTCACTTCCAGTTCACCCGGAAGTCCTTACACACGACCACTTTATTTGCGCACAATCCTACCGGCTTTACATCACGCCACGATCTGAGAAACCCATCGGTACCTGGCATTAGCCAAGACAGTAGGTAAGAGCTACTAGACCACCCCCGTAATGTCCCAATTGACGTCGGCTCATTGACCCGTATTTCAATTTGTTCTTCATTGTTTTGATTTCCCTCCTAGAATCTTCGGGTTGACAAACCCTCCCGTTCATTTTGATATCCCATTACCTGACCACCCGGTAAGGGAATCTCGATCTTTTTGAGCACCTCACATGGCCTTGCTCACTTAATACGCCGAGCACACCTGTACGTCTCACAATTCCGACACACTTTTAATAAAAAACACCAATATCCCGCAACGGTTGGCATTCACGTACCATTCCTACGCTTTTACCTCGATCGAGCGTGTATGAGCACTTCTGACACCTTGAACTAGCCACACTCCACAATATTGCTACAATGCCCATGACTACTGCCTCCATTAATTCCAATGACATCACAAGATTATTCATAATTGGTACTTGCATGATACTGCATTTTCCAAATCACCTTGATCTTAAACGAGGACACGTCCGACCCGCGGCCCGCCCTTATCACCGCCTCACTGTTCTTGACGCCACGCACCCATACCTATTCTCACCTAACCACCTCTAAATAATGTGACTAAAGTAAACTTCTCTTCCTTCCTTTCATACCTGACCGGACCGCCTTGACGCTGAACTCCAATTAATTCTGTAAATATATACTGTTTTTCTACCATCTTGCATCTGATTTAACCCATAATCGTATCGTTGATTCCTTGTGATTAACTGTATCATGTTCATCTTTGTTTGCATATTCTGTTTTTGACGTCTCTTGACCGTGTCACTGCTTTACCATTTTGGAACACCATACGAATTGTACCTTAACTATTAACTCTCCTGACTACCCGGCTTCTTGTATGACATGCCCTTCCCTCGTTTCTGTCCTTGAATGATTGCTTGAATCTGTAAATTGAAATAATGCCTTTGTCACCATGATGGTGTAACAAACATGCATGTTACGAACGGGTATCTGTCCCGCTCCTGTCCTGGACACACACGCTGTCCCGATTTTTGCAATTATGATGCCTTTACAAACATGTACATCGTCAATCGCCATTTGCTCTGAATGTCCCTTTGCATACGCGCGCCATCCTGACTTGTTGTTTCTCAAACATCTCGTAACTTATTCACCTTCCTCTATCATATTTGTCATTTTGTTTGTATTTGACTGAACGTAAACAATCATGCAAATGTCATAATTGTATGTAATGTTCCTCCGCTAATGCCAACCTGCCCTCTTTCTACTTTCTATTTATCTCTCTCCCTCACCATCTAAATGATCCTAATACCGTTGTCACATCCCCCCCTCTTTCCACACCACCAAACTGCTCCTTGCATGACCACCCCAATCACTAATGTTGACCCCCACATAATATCTATCCTCCATTGACCCACACATATACTTCTCCTTGCAACTACACCTTAATTTCCGGGAACAACCCTTGCCCTTCTCTCATATTGTAACTCTGTTCTCTTCCCCCCTTCTTTTCTTTTCACTGGTCTCCTTCAACAACTTGTTCACTTCCTCACCCCTCCTTCTCTATTCCCACCTAACACACCCTCATATACTAACTATATGATCCACTTGACTGGGTGCTATGAACTCTTATGGCAATTTTATCCCTGCTCAGCCCTGAAGAAGCCCTAGGCCTGATGGCCGGTTAGAGAGCGAAACACGTGTTGGCTGTGCCATCCTTGTTCTTTTCTGACAAACAAATAAAAGCACAAACTTCTCACCAGTATCACTTGATATACTTGCATCAATTGGATATTTTATCATAATCAACCATAAAAATCCAGACTCTTGCCCGGACACACTAAACTCATCCTACTTCATTTTAGGGGGATAGGGGTTTCTCCCCCTGTTTCTGGGCCAGAAAAAGTACAAGACAATACACGCTTATTATATGATGAGTAAGGGATGTGGATCTTTTTCCCCTCACCTAAAACGCAACATGCTGTTACAGCTGTTATCATACTCTTGGACATGGACACCACAGAAATGCATTGTAGTGAATGGCAGGATTTGAGATTCACAAAAAGGAGCATAAACAGTGACAACAGACTTTAGTTAAAATATAAATCATTTGTCGATGGTACCATACTAATTTTAGAAATTGGGTGCGTTTAAGGTGATTTTACCCTGTGAAAAATTCTGGCATGTTTGAGTGAAAACTGTTTTCTCATGATTTACTCATAGAGGATATGGAAGGTGCTCCAGAACCTAAAATGAGAGCATATTTTCTGTAAATTTAAGTGAGAATGAAGTCTGACATTCTCAGTAAAATATGTACTTCCAACAGGAGTAGCAGCCTGTGTGTTCTACGGCACCCTCCCCGAGTGTTCTATAGAACAACTACAGCGCTAACAGTCTTACTTATGATAAAAGTGTGGCACACCTAAAGCCATCTTGGTGGAATCAAACTGGTAAACATAAAACATTTAATTCATAAAGAAACAATGAGGGGTCATAGAAATGATGGTTAGTGCTGTAGAAAACAAAATTAGTACACATTTTAAATAAGTTCTCAAATATCTTCCTCTTCTATTTCATTTAAAATTCTGACATGCAGACTGAAACATGCACTTTCAACACCAGCAGCAGACTGCCAGTTAACTTGCAGTTGATCAACTGCAGATTTTCCATGCTGTCCCAAAGAGCAACTAGAGTGCTAACATTCTGAATTTATGCCTTAAGTGTGGTACATCTGAACGCCATCTTGATAGATTTTAAGTGGAAACTGAAAGCATTTTCTTCTGAGGAAACTGCAATAAATGAGAAAATTAGTGAGCTTCATAACAAAAAGTCTCACAAAATGGACACCAGAGAAAAAAGAGCCCGAATGTAACACAAATAGCACCCACATGTAGCTCAAGTAAAGCCAAATGAAAGAAGTGGACAAAACACAAAATCTTGTTTTTTGCAGTTTTATATAGCTCAGAATTGACCCGAACGTATTCGGAGTGCTTTACATGAGCATCAGTTACATTACACATGGACACGTTCATTTTGGTTTTAGACTTGGGCAGATTAAATGATTTGACCAAAATCACAGGATGTTGAGCCGATGTCAAAACTCCAACCTAGTTCCCCAGTTGCAAAGTCATCAACTCTGTCTGTAGCGCCACATCCTCTCCCCTAAGTGCAACACATAATCAAGTGATCAACTGGATAAAAAACATTACCAAAGCAAATAATTAAAAAGTGCTTTGTCGCTATTTAGAGCTCACAATATATGTCACCATTTTTGTTTTTTTGAGCACTAACTATCATTTGTATTGGACAAATACCCTCACATTTTTATAATTTCTAAAGGAAATGCTTTATGTATTATGGTTTTCATTAAGTCAAGATGACTTCAGGTGTGCCAAACTTTTGTAATAAATATTGAATGCTAGCAATAGAGTTGTTCATTAGAACACTGTGGGGAGGCAGAGGTTAGGGGCACGGACTCGGACACTTGAGGGCATAGAGGAGGGGGCAGAGGCAGGAGGTAGACCATGCTGGATAAGCAGGAGAGTCAGTGGCAGCACAATTGCCATTGAATGCAGGGTAAAGGGGGGCATTGGCAACAAACCAACTATGCAGCACATGCAAGCGAGGCTGTGGCAATACAGCAGACCATTGTGGGCAGAAATGAGTGGCAGTACAACCATACATGCCAACCAACCAAATTCAGGCAAGATATATTTTTAAGCACAAAAGGGCATTATATTAGCAGTCTCCTGCCTAAAACCTCCTCTTTTTCAATGTAAGTCAATGAGGAAAATAAATTCCCCAGATTTTGATTTCAAAATCTCCTTCTTACCAAGTTCAAAATGTTGCAATGTGTGGTACATTGGACCACGGAGGGCACGAGGAATGGAGTAAGGATATGGACTCAAACAATAGAAGGTATTAGGGAGGACGGTGGGGGCACTAAACTGACCTTACATAACAGGCACAAAGGGTTGCAGTAGCACAATACACCACACCGGGGAAGCGGGAGGGCAGTGCAGCACAACATACCATGGAAAGCAATAGGGAGGGGACAGGACCAATGCATGGACAATAGAGAGCAGAGGGGATGAGTCAAGGACACCAAGCTGACCATACTGGACAGACAGGAGGGGCAGTTGCAGCACAACACGCCATAAATGGCAGGAGGGAAGAGGCAGGGGCACACCAATGGACGATGGAAGGCAGAAGGGAGGGTATAGCGGCCTGTACATGGAAAACAGAGGGCAGGGGGCAGGGAAAGAGCGGCAAGTTGACTATTCAGGGCAGGCAGGATTGGCACTGGCAGCACAACACACTATGGAGGGCAACAGAGAGACTATACTGTCATACACACAGACAACAGAGAGAAGGCAGGAGTGGCAGCAAGCTGACCACACAGGGCAAGTAGGAAGGACAGTGGAAGAATAACAAAAACAAGCATGGCAAGTGGGAGGGTTAGTGGCAGCACAACGGCCATGATCGGCAAGATGGAGGAGAGGGGACCATGCATAAAAGACAATGGAGGGTAGAAGGAAGAAGTAGGAGCTGGATACAAGCAAGACAGGGCAATGAATCAGAATTAGAATCATAAAATTTTATTTGGCCACGAACATAGCTATAAAATTACCAGCACACAATAAAATGTCTTGTTAAAAACAAACAATCCGTGCATATCATGTCTTTATAAAGTCAAATTGCAAATAACGGCATCGGAGTAAAAGATACATGTCCGTTCAGAATAATAAAATGCTATGAAACATTGTAGAAAGAGCAAAATGTATCTAAATACATTGTGGCCCTCGAGTGAACCTCAGCACACAAGAATGAACTAACACAGAAACAGGTTTCAGCTTCAACATCTGGTAACTTCATTAGATATTGATACGCTAACCTGCAATGTCTGTGATTTCTGGACTTCAATAGGGAGACCAGATATTGCTTAGTAAATCTAATGTAATAACCACAAAAGAAAATAGAGTGCAGCATAGAATGACCAGAGAGTTCAGTAGAGGTCTGTGGAGGGAGTTCCGTGGGGCGGTGAGGCGGGGCGGGGGAGGGGCAGGGTGGGGAAATGTAAACTCCGGAATATGGATGAACGGAGGTAAGTGCACATTTAAATAAATAAAACAAATTCCTTTGCGCGCGTTGCATCGCAAAATGCGATGCAGCGCGCGCAACGAATGAAGCCACTGGTACACACTGGGAGGTGTATATCTTGCTCAGTGGGGCCAAAGGCCTACCTCCCTGTGGCGCAGCAAGACTAAGTAGTGATCCAACTGCCCGTGATAGCTACTCCCTATGCTGTGCTATGTTTGAGACCCAAGAGCCTGGTGAGCTAAAAGCAGCCCCAAGGTATGAAAAAGTGTGGGTGCTTAACAGATGATTAGTGCCCACTGAGATGCCAGTAAGGCTCAGGCACTTTGGGTTTCACACCATTATAAATGACTCACTAAAATTTGTTAAAACTTCAAGAATACACATAAAATGTGTAAATCTAGACACTAGAAGGCAGAGGGCAGTCGGCATACTAGTAATTAAAACCGCTTCATCCGCATGCATCAATTCTGGGAAGGGGATGCTTTTTAATAATGGGCACATCCTTCGTGCAGGCAACCAGTGCAGGTGTGAGTTTGTTTATATACAAAATAAACAGACGGGGTGCAAGTATACACCCATGATCAACCCCCCCGTTTGATGTCTATTTCATTGGACAGTTCCCCATTGTGGCCAAATCTAAGCCTGGCTTTCGTGTTAACGTGCAAGGTTAATAGCAAGTGTGCTAATGTTGTATCGAGGCCCACAGCCAATAGAATTTGCCACAGCCATGACCGATTAACGCAGTCGAAGGCCATCGCCAAGTCCACAAAAGCAAGAAACAGAGGGGACTGTTTTGACACTGAATATTTTCCCAAAATTTGATTTCAATTAAAGCACTGCTCAATAGTGCCTACACGTCTTCTAAAACCATAGTGACAAGGATTTAGGATTGTATTATGTTCTGCCCATCCCAGCACACTATTGTATATAACCCTGCCCAAGATATTCGCGGGAATATTGATAAGGGTTACTGGCCAATAGCACCCTGGCAGGCCTGATCCCCCTTCTTGAATCTCGGGACAATAGTTAAAGAAGTCCACGAGATTGGTATGATCCAGTGAGTTAGAATACTGAAAACATTTGTGAACAATGTGGCCCAAAGATCAGAATTTCATTTTTTAAATTAAATTAAATTGATCTGGAACCCGTACGGACCAGGGGACTTGCAGCTAGTGCTCTGCTGTATAGCGACTGCGTCTTCCTGCAAGGTTACCTGCAAAGACCGAAGCATCTGGAAAAATCTGGGAGAAATATGTCACCCACATCGCATCATCAATGTGGCAGCTAGTTTGGGACACATGTCGGTTGATGGACCTCGCTTTGCCACTTTGCCCCAGAAAAACCTGCTGTTTTTGGTACTATCTGCATTGGCTAATATGTCCTACTGGTTGGTAATTACTTTCTTCCAGTGCCTAGCAGTCACTAATTTATAGCACTCCCAGAGAATTGTTACTGCTTTGGGGTCCCTCTGGATTGTGTTGAGGGCCTTCCATAATGCTTGCTTCGCTACCGAGCATTAGTTGTCGAGCCAACGCCTCTCAGCCTGCACTGCCATGCACAGCTTAAGAAGGAACTACTTGATCCCCTGACAAAAAGCCTCAAAAGAGGCAACAGTCCCCCTGCTCTCTAGATCTTCAGCCAAACAATTCTAGACATGTTCCATGTTCCTGGTCACAACTCCTCCTAGTGCTAAAAGTGGGTCTGAAAGTCTTCAGATCAAACTGAGGCCACCAATAGAGGCCCTCACTTTACAAAACCTAGTGTTTGCTGGAGGTACCAGGGACAGGGTCAGCGTGCCAGTTAGAGGATTGTGATCACTTAATTCAGAATTTATAATTGTGCCACAAACTAGTACATCTTGTAGATTATGGGATATAAAGATGAAATCAATAATGGATGTGGTAGACCCACCCCAAAATGTGCCAGCCACATCCCATGCATTATGCAAGTCAGACACTGCCAGGAAAGCCCTCAGCGCCCCCTCTCCAATCAGACCCTCTGCAGAATTGTGACCTCTCAGCTTGGCCCAGAATAAGCAGTTTTGAGAGAGGGCAGTGGAAACCAGCGGGGGCTTCACAACAGACCATGCAGGGCAGGCAGGAGGAGCAGTTGCTGCACAATGGAGCATGGAGGGCTGAAGGGAGTGGCAGCAAATTGGACCATGGAGGACAGGAGGGAGGAGATAGGAGCATGGAATTCAGACAATGGAAGGCAGGGGGGCGTGGGCCAGGGACAGGTGGCAGCCATATGACCATGCTGGAGGGACAGTGGCAGCTAAACAGAACATTCAAAGTAGGCGATAGGGGCATGGGCAGGTCCATGGAACTTGGTGGGCAAAAGGGAGGGAGCAGGGCATGCACACAAACATCTGAGGGCAGGAGGAAGGAGGGCAAGGGCAGCAAGCTAATCACAGAGGTAAATCAAGAGGGCAATGATAGGGGCATAGCTTCAGTCTACAGAGATTAGGAGGAATGGGCAAGGACATCAAGCTAACTGGAGGGCAGTGGCAGCAAATCAGACCATGCAGGAGGAATGAGGCAGGATCATTGACTCACCCGAGAAGGGGTATCTCGGTGTAGCTTGGAACATGAACAGGTAAGCCAGACTCTTAGGCTGCAACAGCTCAGTCTTGAGAAATTTCCTGAATTTAAAATGATCAGTACTTTGACGTAAGTGAAGTTGAAGCTTATTCCAATAAAAAGGGGCTAAGTAGCAAAAAGACCTTCCACCTGAGTGAGACTGTAAGAAAGGCACTGTCACTGAATCTTAACAGCCAGTTTGGTGGTCAATAGGGAAAAGGCCTTGCAGACAGATAGCTTGGGCCTTTGCCACTTAAGGATTTCCGTGTCAGACATCAAATATAAAAATAATTATTTTGTGGATTGGCATCCAACAAAGGGAGCACAAAAGAAGAGAAGAAGCTGACCTGGGTGGCAGATTGGCAATGAGGTTCGCTGATATGTTCTGAACCACCTGCGGTTTATTTACCAATGTCTCATTGATGGAGGTTAATAAGGCAGTACAATAATCTAAGCGACTGAAAACCAATACTTGAGCTAAGGTCTTCCTCGCAAATTTTGGAAGAAGAGTGAAAACTCTCCATAACAGGTGCAACATGTGAAAACAAGTCTCTAGGTTTTGTCAACCTGCTCTTTCATAGTGAGTGCTTGATCAATTGGAAAGATTTTTTACAATCAATTTTGGATTAGTTGCAGCACTAAAATCTGAGACCCCCCAGACTAGTGTCCAGAGCTGTTGGGCATTACCAAAGAGCATAATCTCGGTCTTACTGGCGTTCAGCTGTAGACTCTGTCATCCAAGTGGAAATGGCTGTCATACAAGCAGAAAAGCTCACATTTGCATTAATCGAGTGTGAAGATTAATTGTGTGTCGTCAGCATACGATAAAGGTTCCAAGCCAAAAGCTTGGCAATGTTGACAAGGGGGGATACAGAAAGTTAAAGAGAGTGGGACTCAAACAAGTTTGTGGTTTTTAAGGATAGAAATTAATCATCTTAGAATGACCTGTCAGAAAACCCTTGAACTATTTTAATGCTGTGCCATGGATTCCTATCTCCTTCAATCTTTGTAGCAATCTAGGATAGGATACCGAATCAAATGCTGCTGAAAGGTCCAGGAGCACTAGCCCTGCTGGTGTGTTCATGGCAAGAAAGCATACTATGAATCCATAACCGCAATTAAAGTTGTTTTAGTACTGTGCATAGGTCTAAAGCCCAATTGTGATGAATCCAGCAACTTATTGGTTTCAAGATACTCCAAATAAGGGAAGCAGAGAAATAGGTTGATAATTAGAAAGGTTCATAGATGGGAAATTAGCTTTTTCTTTAATTGGAATGACCTGTGCTGCTTTCCAAACTGAAGGGAACTTTCCAGTGATGATAGAAAGGTTGAAAAAAGAGCAAATGGCAGGGACAAGCTGAGAAGACAAGGTCACTGAGATACTAGGTCGACAAATGTCCAGTAGAGAACCTGATATAGCCACTGCCAATAATTTCTGAATTGAATCAGGTGAAAGTGACTCAAATTTGTCCAAGGATGGAGCATCATTAGAGGGCAGCAGACTGGGTTGAAGCTGGCCACTGTATTGTTCAGCTATCAGATGAATGCTTTGATAAAGTACATTGAATTTGTCTCCAAAGTGATTCGCTAATGAATCACATCAAGATTGTGATGGCTGAATATCATCAGTGATGTCATCAGTGATGTCATCAGTGATGTCACTGACCATGTCATGAGTGATGTAGTATGTGACGTCATCAGCAGTGCATTGCGGGGGCACGAGTTATAGTTAGCTGAACTAACTATAACAGGGGAATTTCTAGGGTTTTGTACGAGGGTAATGTCCAGTTAACTATCACGCCCCTGAAACCTATGGTTTTTTCAGTGAATTTCTAAGGTTTTTTAAATGACAATTCCTAACTATAACGCCCCTGAAAACTTTGGTTTTTTCAGTGAATTTCAAAGGTTTTTTAAATGCCAATTCCTAACTATAACGTGCAAGAAACCTATGGTTTTTTCAGTGAATTTCAAAAGTTTTTTAAATGCTAATTCCTATCTATAACTTATCTCTGAAGATATCATGAAAAGCATTCTTTTTTAAAAGTAGGGTGCACATTATTTTTGTGGAAAAGCATCTTTGTGATTGGTTAAGAAAAAGCAGTTTCTACGTGGAGTACATATCAAAGGATAAAATTTGCTCAGATGAACCACACCTGCTACTTGCATTTGGAAGGCACTGTTCGAACTTAAAACAATCGTCAACATTTAACCTGCACATGTCGTTAAATATTCAAGAAAATGTTACAAAAAAAATCGTTAAGTTTTAAAAAATTGATGAACTTTTAACCTGCATGTGTTGTAGAATGTTCTAGAAAGTGTGTTGATAGAATACGTTGCACTTCTGACTTCTATGTGTTGTTGAATATTAAAAAAACGGTTCATATGGAAAATTAAAAAGAAACCAATAGAGAAGTTATGAAACCTAAAAGAATCAAGGAACTATTCTAATTTATTCTTTACATGTATTAATGTGTGCAGCAACAAAATTATAGACACAACAGCACTAGGAAGAGGAAGAAGCAGGGAGTGGGGGAGGGGGGGAGATGGGCAGAATGGCACACATGCACAATTAAGTACAACACACAGATAGCCTAACAATGGCCAAAATGAAACACACCAACAAGCAGCACAAGTCACACAACCCGCTAACATCACACCACTGAACGAGCATAGAAGTGAAAACCACGCTGCATTCATACAGGATGTGTACAAGGGCCAGTCGTTAGTGTTGTGGGATGTCTGCGACCGTGGTCATCATGGATGAGATGCCCAGCATGTGGCACATGGTCGAGTTCACTGTGTGTTATGTTGCCAAACGGCTGCACCTCCCTCCCACGAGCCCCCACACTTTTGTACGGTGCGCTGTTGTATCTCGTACACTCGTACTGCACACCATTGTAATGCCTATTTGCGAATGTCCTTCTACATTCCAACTGCAACATCACAGTGCCGTTTGGAGGTGGTGCATTCCAGTTTACAACATCAACTGCTGCGGCTCATGTAGCAGGCCACACCAGAACACAGAGACACACTTACCGCACTTCCTGTACACGGACAGGTCCGAGACACCCCATTCCCCTTGCCGGATAGGCACACCCCTGCACTGACCTGTGAACCCCAGACCAGCACACGCCAGTTGTGCATGCAGGAGGATGCGTGCATAGCTACACATCCAGGCTCATTGCCAACGCTGAGGTGACAGCACACTGTGATGTTGCAGGGCTCATGCCTATCATGCTAAGACAATGACCACGGGCACACACTTACTAAGATGGGGGTTTGGGGGGCATTGGCGGTCCTGGAGTTGTTGAGATGAGTCTTCTGCCCCTCATGGGTATTCCTGTATCATGCTCATTGACTCTATGGTACCTGTGGGTGTTCTGGTGTGGCTCTTGGCTGTGTTCCCTTTCATGGTGCAGGTAGTTGTCCTGCTTAACACCAGCAGAAAGCAGGTGTAAAATCCCTGGTGCTAACGTGTCTTATCGCCGGAATTTGTTTCGCATTGCAATTGGTGTGAAAGTTGTGATGTGATTTTTTTTGTGTGCAGAACAATATACGAACTGAGCAGTGCATCTCATCAAGATCCAGCACCTGACGCACTATTCCCAATCAATATAAATACAATGAGATTTCTTAATAGATTTTGTTGTACACTGTAAGTGCAGCCAATACCTCAGTGCAATTCAATACAAAATTTTAGTATTTAGAATAAATCGGAAAGGTTCACCTTGTGTCTTTTTGCACGGCAACGGCTACTCTCCATTTCATTATCAGTACTTTAACGGAAGTAAAGTTGAGATAAATCTAACACACTATTCAGAAGTTGGTGCAAACTGCAGATATCACCAGTATTCCAGCGATAAGTGCCCCAAAATTTAACACCATGGTGGACTCCATCAAATAACAGTAATGAGAACAAGAAAGAGTCACACAGCAGTTAAGAGAACAACCAAAAACGTTATTAATTTTTTTTTCAAACTTTATTTTTTATAATAATAAATATATAAACGAAAAACTATTTTCAAACTTTATTTTTTAATTAACATATATATGAACAATAAACTAATAAACAAAATGTAACAACAATAATAAAAAACAACAAGGCGGAACACTACTGTGGGGACAATGGATGTCGACGACAGACCTGGAAAATAAGAAAGATTGTTAAAAAAAAAAACAACATGGTATTCTCAACAAAATACCACAAGAAACAAATCACAGATATATAAAATGCATACAGCTAACAAAATTTTATAAGTTTAACTTACAAAAACTGTAAATCTTGCCGCTTTAAAATATTTACCAAATCTGAAGAAAATGTTTTGCAGAAGGCACCACACCAACAACGTTTTTCTTAAGTGGTGAGCAAATGTATTACTTTTTCCAAGGAGCAAACAAAGACCAATGCCACCTTCGTCACTCGCAAGATTTGCCAAAGAGTTCTGTTACGAGGAGATCCTGACAAAAAATACTCGTGCGGCACAGCAAGTATGATGAAACATCTAAGGACGTTTCATCCAAACAATCTTGCACGAGGAGAGTGCAAACAGATGAGAAACACTCCTGTTCAGTATCTGTAAAAAAGAATCACAAATAAATGTATATTAATAACTTTCAAATTTATACTATTCCATTACTGTACAAACACATTTTATATAAAAACTGACTATGAAACTATAGCCCTGAACCACAAGTGTGACGATCATTAAAACACTACATGCATAGTGCATACTACTTTGAAGCAGTTCATGCCCTTAAGCCTACCTCACTAAGGGCCTCATGTAGGTAGCCAAATACCGGTCGGTAACGGACGATTTTCGGTAATTATACCGTTACCGACCGGTATTTTGGCTATTGGTATGTAGGGGGTCAATTTCTTGATTCGGAATTTACCGAGTCGGTAAAACTACCGAATCGGTAAAATTACCGAATCGGTAATGTTACCGATGTGGTAATTTTACCGATTCGGTAATTTTACCGACTCGGTAAATTCCGAATCAAGAAATGATATGTAGGGGGAGTGTGTGTGTGTGTTTACGAGTCGGTATTTACCACCAACTTATAGTTGGTGGTAAATAATTAATGTATGTGTATGGGCATTTAGAAGCGCGTAGCAGTGTGCAATGTGGCATACATACATGCCCTTAGGGCATGTATGTGTGCCACATGTGCACACATGGCCGAATCAGGGGTGCAACAGGGTGTCAATGTGACACCCTGCCACCCTTGCATGTGTTCCCCCCATTACCGAATCGGTATTTACCGATTCGGTAATGAGGCATACCTTCCCATCAATGGGAAGGTATGCCTCATTACCGAATCGGTAAATACCGATTCGGTAATTACCGACTTGTAACGAATCGGTAAAAAATACCGACTCATTACCTACATACGAGTTACCACTTCTAAAATACCGATTCGGTATCGTTCGGTATTTTAGAAGTGGTAACTGGTATGCTACCTACATGAGGCCCTAAAAGACTAAATGCTAACTGACTAAATGGTTACAGTACTATAAGGAGACACACTGGATGACTCACAGGGTGTTTGCTAGAAGAGTATGAATACTAACTAGGGAATAGAAGGTGTGAAACACAACTGTGTAGGTGATTAGAGGACTGCATCCATACTGCATAGGCATTTAAAGCAGTCCATGTGCTAAGGCCTGGCTCACTGCATGACTACTTGGGTACTGACTGAATGATTATCGTACAGCAAGGAGAGTGCCTAGGTGAATTTATAAGTGCTAGGCTTTTCGCACAGGGAATAGATTAGTACTTGGTACTGAATGGGTCACTAGAGGAGTGCAAAGGCAGTGACAAGTGCTGGACTGTATGGATACTGACTAGGAAATTGAAAGTGTGAAAGACAAGTGTCTAGGTGGTTAGAAGACTGCATGCATAGTGCATAGGGGTTTGAAGCAGTCCATGTGCTAAGGCCTGGCTCAGTGTATGAATACTTAGGCACTGACTGAATGATTAGAGGAGATAGTATCTTGGTGAATTTATAAGTGTTTGGGTTTTAGCACAGTGAATGGATTAGTACATGGTGCTGAATGGGTCACTAGAGGACTGCAAAGAGAGTGACAGGGTATTTCCTGGAAGTGTATGGATACTGACCACGGAATTGAAGGTGTGAAAGACAATTGTGTAGGTGGTTAGAGGACTGCATACATAGAGGATAAGGGTTTGAAGCAGTCCATATACTAATGCCTGGGTCACTGGATGAGTACTTGGGTACTGACTGAATGATTAGAGTATTGCAAGGAGAGTGCCTGGGTGAATTTATTAGGGTTTGGCGCTGTGAATGGATTAATACATGATGCTGAATGGGTCACTAGAGGAGTGCAACGGCAGTGACAGGGTGTTTGCTGGAAGTGAACGGATACTGACTGCGGAATTGAAGGTGTGAAAGAGAAGTGTGTAGGTGGTTAGAGGACTGCATGCATAGTGGATATGGGTTTGACGTAGTCCATGTGCTAAGACCTGGCTCAGTGCATGAATACTTAGGCAGTGACTGAATCATTAGAGTTTTGGAAAGAGAGTGTCTAGGTGAATTTATAAGTGTTTGAGCTTTGGCACATTCAATGGATTAGTACATGCTGTTGAATGGGTCTCTAGAGGACTGCAAAGGAAGTGACAGGATGTTTCCTGGAAGTGTATGGATACTGACTAGGAAATTGAAGGTGTAAAAGACAAGTGAATAGTATGTCAGAACACTTTTATTTGAAGCAATCTATTTGGTACTTAGAAACTCACTAAATATTCAGACTACTTCTAGGACAGTGCTTAGGTAACACTTTTACATTTTCAGTTCTGCCACAGTGATCAGAATAGTACATGGTACTGCACCTTAGTGTCAAACCCTGACTCATTTTATCAATGCATAAGCAAAGACTAGCTTCTAATGCTACTAAAACTTGACAACATGAGAGGTTTTAAATTAGTTATCTGTCAGCAAATACACGATGTTACCAAATGCTTCTCTCACAGTGGTTCTCAAATGCACACAGACTCACAGTGTAATTCTAGACAACAACCACTATACCTAGGAGTTTACCAAAAATCATTCACTACTGTGGAAGTGGTTAGCGAACTGCACACAATCTTCATATTTCCGGACGGCACTTTTGTGTCAAAGCCTGACTCATTTAATCAAAGCATAAGCAAAGACTGGCTTCTAATGCTACTAAAACTTCACAACATGACCGGTTTTAAAACAGGTATATGTCAGCAAATACACGATGTTACCAAATGCTTCTCTCACAATCCTTACCCAAATGCACACAGACTCACAGTGTGATTTTAGACAAGCAACACTATCCTAGGAGTTTACCAAAACTCATTCACTACTCTGGAAGAGTTAATGGTACTGCACACAATCTACATATTTAAGTACAGCACATCAGTGTCAAAGTATGACTCATTTAATCAACATATAAGCAAAGACTGGATTCTAATGCTACTAAAACTTCACAACATGACAGGTTTTAAAACAGTTATCTGTCAGCAAATACATGATGTTACCAAATGCTTCTCTCACAGTGATCCCAAATACACACTAACTCACAGTGTGATTCTAGACAAGTACCACTATCCCTATGAGTTTACCAAAACTCATTCACTACAGTGCAAGTGGTAAGGGAACGGCACACAATCTACATATTTCACAACTGCAATTTACTGTCAATGCCTGACTCATATAATGAAAGCATAAGCCATAACTGTCTTCTAATGCTACTAAATCTTGACAACATGACATGTTTTACAACACTTATCTGTCAGCAAATACACGATGTTACCAAACACTTCTCTCACAGTGGTTCCCAAATACACAAAGACTCACAGTGTGATTCTAGACAAGCACCAGTATCCCTAGGAGTTTACCAAAATCCATTCACTACACTGGAAGTGATAAGGGAACTGCACACAATCTATATATTTCACGACTGCACTTTAGTGTCAATGCCTGACTCATTTAATCAACACATAAGCAAAGACTGGCTTCTAATGCTACTAAAACTTGACAACATGGCAAGTTTTAAAACAGTTTTCTGTCAGCAAATACACAATGTTACCAAACACTTCTTTCACAGTGGTTCCCAAATGCACAAAGACTCACAGTGTGATTCTAGACAAGCACCAGTATCCCTAGGAGTTTACCAAAACTCATTCACTACACTGGAAGTGATAAGGGAACTACACACAATCTACATATTTCACGACTGCAATGTACTGTCAATGCCTGACTCATATAATGAAAGCATAAGCCATAACTGTCTTCTAATGCTACTAAAACTTGACAAACTGACAGATTTTAAAACAGTTATCTGTCAGCAAATACACAATGTTACCAAATGCTTCTCTCACAATCCTAACCCAGATGCACACAGACTCACAGTGTGATTTTAGACAAGCAACACTATCCTAGGAGTTTACCAAAACTCATTCACTAGTCTGGAAGAGTTAATGGTACTGCACACAATCTACATATTTAAGTACAGCACATCAGTGTCAAAGTATGACTCAATTCAATTTCATAAAGCTTTATTCGGAGCTTGACAAAAAGTCCATAAAAGCAGATCATACATAAACATCATTAATATACATAAACTATTAGCAAACAATAAGTCATAAAAGCTTCATCTATACAGTTAAAACAAACAAGTATAAAAAAAAACGCACAATGTCAATTTAAAAAATAATACTAGGCCTTGCCTTGATAGCTCTGAGAAGAAATGTAGCAGTAAAAAAGCAAACATCGGGTGGAGGATTAAATATCAATTTCATAGCATCTTTTACAGTTCTAACACCAAATTTCTTGAAAATAGGCTTTAAGAGATCAATGCGATAATTACCATATAGTGGGCAGAACAATAAAAAGTGCGTAGTGCTTTGTGCTGTAGTGCCATCGCAAGGGCATGGACCACTTGGGTGTTTTTTGATATTGGGAAACGCCGCTAAATGGTGAGCAATCCCAAAGCGCAGTCTAGTAAGAACGAACCTGTGAGAGGGTCTAGTAACAAAGCTCAAATAAGGTTGATAACCTGACAGCTCACAACAGCTGTCATAGAGCGTACAGGTGGATAAATTGCTACTGGCCTTCAAACGTTGCTCGTACTTTAAAGACAACCAAACAGATTTCAATTCGCTTTTGGTCAGACTGCTGGCAGCATAACAGTCCTCATATAAATTAAGACCATATATATCCTTGAAACTGCTCATGACAAAATTTACCCAAGGGATCTTTAAATGATTGTCTAGGGACAGACAATCCTTGATGATGGCTCTATTCAAGGAAGTCTCCTCCTTTGCCCAAATGGCACGCCACAGCAATAGAGGTCTATGGGCGACGGAATCCGAAAGATAGTGTATTCCAAGTTCCCTATGCACCAGGTGCGTGGATACTGAGATAGGCAGGCAGAGTAGCCTTTTTAAAAACAGGTTTTCCTCCACTTGTAAATTCCCAGCCAAAACATGCCCCCAGACACCTGCCCCGTAAAGGGCGATTGAAAGACACCTCATCTGGTAGATTTTCAGCATATCCCCAATCCGTCTGTCCCCTATCTTAGAGGCAAACGTAAAAACCCCGTGAGCGCATTTCGCCATTCTTGCTCTAACGTGGGTGATTTCGCTGGACCAGCTACCTGTCTTGGAAAAGGTGATACCCAGATAGTTAAAAGTATCAACCGTCTGAACCCTATGCCCCTCGATAAAGAAGGGATGGGGTTTTTTACGGCCCTGGCCACATTCCATGACAAATGTCTTTGATTTGTTAATGACCAACTTCCTTGCCCCAATAAACATGGAAAACCTGTCCATGAGCCGTTGAAGGCCGACAGGGGTCCTAGAGAGGAGAACAGCGTCATCTGCATATAGTAAGACTGGGATATGGGCATCAAGTATAATTGGGGCATCAGCCCCCACAGTCCTTAAAACAGAGTCAACCTCGTTGATAAAAAGTGTGAAAAGCAAGGGAGCTAACACACACCCCTGCCTGATACCACGCTTAACAGAAAACTTCGAAGTACACACCCCACCTGGGCCATATCGAACGCTAGAACTGAGATTAGCATAAAGCCTGGCCAAGAAATAGACGATACCCTCCGGTGCCCCCATTTCAAGTAGTATCTCCCAAAGAATCTTATGGTTAACCATATCGAAGGCACTACTAAGGTCTGCAAAGCAGAGAAAGAGGGAACCTTTCTTGGCCATAGTGTATTTCCCTATAAGTAGTTCTAGGTTGAGACACTGTTCTACTGTGCCTCTACCCTTCCTAAATCCGTATTGGGAATTAGCCAGGATGTTATTTGTTTCTGCCCATTCTTCTAATCTAACAAGAAGTACCCGGCTCATGATTTTCACGGAGGAATCTAAGAGGGATATAGGGCGGTAGTTCTTAGCATCCCCCTTCTCCCCCTTCTTGTAAATAGGAATAATAGTAGATTCCTTTCATGTAAGCGGGGCACCGTGACTTACAGCAGCATTAAATACTTTGGTCAGTAGCGGGCCCCAGATCTCAGGTTCTTTTTTATAAACATCAACCGGCACCCCATCTGGCCCCTGAGCCTTCCCTCCTTTGCTTGCGTTGATACATTTCTTGACCTCGGTAGGGGAAATATCAAGGGGAATTATTGGCCAGATCCCACCTCCAATATCCATATGTTTATCTGAATCAAAAATCAAAGAAAAGTGAGAGACCCAACTTTCCGCACTGACATTTGCCGACAGAACAGGTGTATCCTCGTTCCTTAGAAAAGGACTATTAACAGTAGCCCAAAATAGAGAGGAATCAGAGGTTTCGGCGGCCTGGTCTAGCTTATCCCAGGCCTCTCGCTTCAGTTCTGCCTTTCTTTCTGATACTGCTGCCCGATAAGTAACCCTAAGATGCCTAATAAGGTTTGTATCCCTCTGTTTAGCAGCCAGTGCTTCTTTAAGGCTCTTAAGGGCGGCAGTACTGGCATGATCAAACCACCCCCTTTGCTGATTTGAATTGCCCTTGTGTAGCTTAGTAAATTTAGCTTCAATGCAGTGATTAATATCAACAAATTTATGCAGGATTATATCTGTCAGCTCATTACTCACTAAAATAGCATCAATTTCCTTTAAACAGTTTGCAATAATTGAATTAGACAAAAGATCTGCCTTCTCCCCTTCCACCTAATTCTGGTTCCGTTGGGTCTATGGGGTTCAATGTTGTCAATGGCACATGGTTTAGGGCCTGAATTGGCCTTCCAGAGAACCGTCTCCATGGTCAGGCAATTATGGTCACTAATTAAGTTGTCCACTACCATGGGGACTGAACACCATGGGTTAAGGCTGGAGGAGGTACAAATAAAATCAATAACAGTGTTTGCGTTTCTGCCCTTAAAAGTGGGTAGAATTTCCCCAAAAACGCCCCTCCCATTCCCCAAAATCTCCATATCTGTCAGCAAATACATGATGTTACCAAATGATTCTCTCACAGATCCCAAATACACACTAACTCACAGTGTGATTCTAGACAAGCACCACTATCCCTATGAGCTTACCAAAACTCATTCACTACAGTGCAAGTGGTAAGGGAACTGCAAACAATCTACATATTTCACGACTGCAATTTACTGTCAATGCCTCACTCATTTAATGAAAGCATAAGCCATAACTGTCTTCTGATGCTACTAAAACTTGACAACCTGACTGGTTTTAAAACAGTTATCTGTCAGCAAATACACAATATTACCAAATGCTTCTCTCACAGTGGTTCCCAAATGCACACAGACTCACTGTGTGATTCTAGACAAACAACACTATCCCTTGCACTATATTAAAACACATCTAGAAGTAGGACTACATTTTAGTATAGAAACATAACATAACTCATTTCACAAATTCATAAACAATGACTGGTTTCTAATTCTACCAAAATATAAAAACTGCACAGTTATCTGTCTACAAACACATGAAAAACACAAATGCCTATCACAGAATGGTTTCTACATGCACACACATTGTAAAGAAAAAAAGTACTCCCTACACTTTAGCAGGAAAAATACATTAGTCTGATTAAAATCAAAATAGTCTACATACATCCCCTCACAATTAAATAACTCATCTTTCAAGTTCTTTTGTAGATTAAGGAGTATATCAATCACTCACCATATTTTCTTTTACAGAATCTCTGCACTGTGCACCTCTCAGCAAAAGCAAAGAATGGAAAGGTTTCCCTTTCATTTTCCACACATATACATGTAAACATCAAATCAAAATCCTTCGCACATAAACTCAAAAGCAAACACACATTTCTATTGGTTAAACATTTCAACCCTTTCCAACTGAAATACATTTCAACCCTTCCCCCAATCTGCCTTCTGCCTGTTACCATAGAAACAGGTCATGGAACACTGCACGGAGCTCACAGATCACAAGTTCAGCACACAATGTTCCTACACAAGACAGGAAGTGTGCTTGACTTTTCATCATGGTACAAAAGGGGGTGGTGATGGACGGAGCATCAGAACCAATCAAACACTCACACCCAGTCAACAGATCTGGGTTTGATCCATCACCGTTCTTTAGCCCACTCTGCCACCCCAGTTCAGACATGGCCATATGCAAATCAGTCTGACCCTGTGCCTCATGGGAACAGTCCAACCCCAACTGCCAAGCCATGCCTTCCCAGGACCGGAAACAAGCTTCCTAGGACCGGTTTCTGGCATTTCAGCCGTCTTCAGCCAGGCTTGCTTGAATCCAGTGGCAAAGTGAGCAAGGGACCCAACATCTGAGCATACCCTGCCAACTTATGGCGAACAAAGCGGTACAAAAGGGGGTGGTGATGGACGGAGCATCAGAACCAATCAAACACTCACACCCAGTCAACAGATCTGGGTTTGATCCATCACCGTTCTTTAGCCCACTCTGCCACCCTAGTTCAGACATGGCCATATGCAAATCAGTCTGACCCTGTGCCTCATGGGAACAGTCCAGCCCGAACTGCCAAGCCATGCCTTCCCTGGACCGGAAACAAGCTTCCTAGGACCGGGTTTGATCCATCACCGTTCTTTAGCCCACTCTGCCACCTGGGGGCCAAATGCCGGGGGCTTAATTAAAAAAAAAAAGTGTGGGGGGTCCCAATCCCCCCACACTGCCCCGGGGACCGCCAGTCCCCACCTATGATAATGAAGCATCAGGGCTTCATTATCATAGGTGGGGGACTCGCAGCCCCCCCAGCCCCCCCAGCCCCGGGGACCGCCAACCCCGGGGCCTAAAACTATTTGATGTGGGGGGGTTCTCAGGCCCCCCAACCCCGGGGGACCTCCACCCCCCGGGGCAACTTATACATGTTAGAGGGGGGCCATGCGGCCTCCCTCCTGTTGCCCTGTATTGGCCCTGGGGACCGCCACCCCCCAGGGCCTCCCCGGGACACTGCTGTTTGCAAACTGCTTTGTTTCATTGAAGCGAGAGCAGGGAAACCTGCTCTCGCTTCAATGAAGCAAAGCAAATTGCTTTTCCACATGGGGAGCAGCATGTTAGCTCCTCCCCATGTGGAAAAGCAATGCTGGGACCATGGGGGGATTGGGGACCCCCCCACGGTCTCCAACGAGAGGCCAGGCCCCGGGGGATGGGGTCCCCGGGGCCAGAAGTGGCCCGGGAGGGGGACAACGCGGCCCCACTCCGAAATTAAATTAAAAAATAAATAATAAAAAAAAACAATGGTCAGCCCCGGGGGGATGGGGTCCCCGGGGCCTTAAAGTGGCCAGAGGAGGGGCGCTATGCAGCCCCCTCCAAAACAAATTTTTAAAAAAATGCCCATGCCCCGGGGGATGGGGTCCCTGGGGCAAATTATGGCCTCGGGAGGGGGGCCACGCGGCCCTCTTCCCGATTTTTTTTTTCAAAAATAAAAATTGGGGTCAGGCTCTGGGGGATGGGGTCCCCTGTGCCAAAAAAATAGAAAAAGTAGCCCCCCTTCTAAAAAACAAGAAGGAGCTAAAAAAACGGGATTGGGCCGGAGGCCATGCCCCCTCCTTACACCACTCTGCAAACGCGCCACCTGGCGCGTTTACAGAGGGGGAACTAATTCCCCTTGAATACTGGGGGTCCCTGGGGGCCAACTAGCCCACCAGGAACCTCCAGTATGCGCCAGGGGGCTGCGTTGCAGAGAGGTGTAATGAGGCCATGCCCCTTTTTACACCTCTCTGCAATGCAGCTCCGTGGCTCTTACTGGAGGTACCTGGTGGCCTAGTTGGCTGCTAGGGGACCTCAGGATTCAAGGGGACTTAATCCCCCAACTTAAAACGTGCCACGGGGCATGTTTGCACAGTGGTGAAGATTGGGGGTGGGGCCTGAGGTGACACTGTGCAAACACGCCCTGTGGCACGTTTTAAGTTGGGGAATTCATTCCTCTTCAATCGAGAGGTCCCATATGGGCCAACTAGCCCACCAGGTACCTCCAGTAAGCGCCACGGAGCTGCGTTGCAGAGTGCTGTAAAAAGGGGCATGGCCTCTGAACACCTCTCTGCAACGCAGCTCCCTGACGCATACTGGAGGTACCTGGTGCGCTAGTTGGCGCCCAGGGGACCGCAGAATTGAAGAGGAATTAATTCCACAACTTAAAACGCGCCACAGCGTGTGTTTGCACACGTCCCCTCAGGCCCCGCCCCCTTCTTTTACCATTGTAGAAATATTCCTCTAAAATCAGCCAAACTACGAATTACGATTTACTCACCTGTTATCAGGAGAGAACCCAGGGCTGCATCTTTTAGACCAGCGCTGACCCTGAAAAGTAATTCTAAGCGTACTTACCAGTAGCTTGTATTTCCTTCCATAGGAATCCAATGTGTGGTTTTGAGCAGAAAAGTTTCTAAGTGTCTATTTTCACTAACTAAAAATATTCTTCTAAAATCAGCCGAACTACGAATTCCGATTTACTCACCTGTTATCAGGAGAGAACCCAGGGCTGCATCTTTTAGCCCAGCACTGACCCTGAAAAGTAATTCTAAGCGTACTTACCAGTAACTTGTATTTCCTTCCATAGGAATTCATTGGGTGGTTTTCACCAGAAAATTTTCGAAGTGTCTAATTTCACAAACGAAAAATATTCCTAAAAAATTGTCTGTGTGACTTAAACACATTCTTTCAACTGTTTACAGGAGGTTGGCCAGTGCTGGATCCAGAATCCACCACTGAGTAAGAAAAAGTAACAATAAAACTGCATACCTGCTAAGTGAATTTTCTGCCATAGGATAACATTGGTGATTCTATGGGAAAAAGTTTCTAAGTGTCAACTTTTAAAATACAATAATATTCCTTAAAAATTACTACTATAACCAAAGCGCTTTTACTCAACTGTTTACAGGAGATGTCCAAGGACTGAATCTAGGATCCAGTCCTGTGGTTAGAAAACTAATCCATAAAGTAACTAATTGCATTTAATTAGAAATTCACATTGAGCTCAATGTTGCTTTGTGTTTGAAATTGTGTTGCCCATTGCAACAACTGTAACTACTGTACTTAAAAGTCTGTTGCCTATTTGCCAAGTATTTAAACTAAAGTAATTCATTCTGAGAAAGTATATTTTGTATTGTAATGTATAATGTAATTATAATGTAATTATAAAAAATATATCTAAAATTAAATAGTTTTAAAAATGTAGTAAATCAGTATCATAAAAATCAGTATAACAATTAATACATTAAAAATTGTCATTTACAAACCCTTTGAAATTCACTGAAAAAACCATAGGTTTCAGGCCTGATATAGTTAGGAATTTGCATTTTAAAAACCTTTGAAATTCACTGAAAAAAACATAGGTTTCAGGGGCGTTATAGTTAGGAATTGGCATTTAAAAAAACCTTAGAAATTCACTGAAAAAACCATAGGTTTCAGGGGCGTTATAGTTAGCTGGACATTTCCCTCGTACAAAACCCTAGAAATTCCCCCGTTATAGATAGTTCAGCTAACTATAACTCGCGCCCCCGCAATGCACTTCTGATGACGTCACATATTACATCACTCATGACATGGTCAGTGACATCACTGATGACATCACTGATGACATCTCAAATGACATCACTGATGACATCACTGATGACGTCATCCAGTGAATCTGTGTTTCTGTAAAGTTTTCCTATGTTTAATATATATAGGGAAAGGCCTGTTGAAGAATGAGTTGGTGTACAAGTGTGTGAATGGATGATTTTCTAGGTGCGCAACTGACTCTATAAGTGAGTCATTAAATGTATCTTACTGCAGACTAGTGACTAAACTGTGTGAATGTCTGTATGTGTCTGTGTGTTGGTGTATAAGTGGCTGCATGGTTTTGTGAATAGCTATATGAGTGTCTATATGGGTTATTGATTGGTTGTTTGAGTATCTGTATGGGGGCCTGAGTGTTTGTGTGGGTAGGGTGTGTGTGACTCTGTGCATATATGTGTGAGTGGGTGTTTCTATGGGTGCATGGTTTTAAGAGTGCAACTGTGATGGACTGTATGGTTGGGTGAGTGTATGTATGGGTGTGTTAGTGATTGAATGTATATCTCAGTTGTACATGTGTCAGTAACTACATATGTGAAACGCAGTGTATATGTGTGTAAGAGTATATAACTATCTATATGTGAGAGTGTGTGATTGTGGGAGTGGCTGTATGGATGAGTGTGTGCTTGTATCAGTAATTGTATAAGAGCGTCAGAATTTGTTAGTATTTTTATGAGTATGTGAACTTAAGTGTGTTTAACTGTATAGGTGAGTAAATTGGACTGTGATTCATTATTTGCATGACTGACTAGGTGTGTCAGTACCTCAATGGATTGGCGGTGTGTGAGTGTTGGACCTGTCAGCCCTAGAGTGGTCTCCCCTTCTATTTTTGTATCGTGCCTCATTTTTTCCACCCTCATTTTTATGTTGGACTAGGTCTCCGGGCGCCTTTTCATTGCCAGGCAGTGTTAAGGTGCAGGTGCTCCCTTCTCCCAAGATGGCTGCCACAGACCCCTGCTACTGCAGGGTGGTCGTTTTTCATAGTAGCACCCTAGCTGCCAGGAGCTGGCTGGGACCCACAACAATGTTGCGACACCAGCCCGCCTTTTTGTCCCATAGTTAGAGTGGGGAAGCTCCTGGAAGAAGCTGGAACCTTCTAGAAGGGAGGTGGGGTTTTACTTTTGCCGCCTTGGCCAGAGGTCACCTGACCTAGGGCTACTTAAGAGTGGGAGGGAAACTTTTGTGGTGAGTTGGCCATTGGGGTGAAGCAGAGCTGGAAGAATCCACCAGGAGTGTAGGCGGTAGGGCCTAGCCAGGGACTTATGCCTCTGAGAGTGACAGGATTTAGGTACTGCCTCTTAAGTGAGTGAGGTGCCCTGTGAATCCCACTGATCTTGCCCAGTAGTAGGAGGACCCAGAGACTCTCTGCTAACCTGACTAGGAAGGACCTAGTCACCCTCTCCATCCCTACCCCTGTAACAGAACCCCTTAAGGGCGCCAGATACATCTGCGCCAAAGACTTCATCTGTCAACTGAGAACTGAAAGCTAACTTTAAGAACTGAGACTGCATGACAAGAGCGAGCTGCAAGCCTTGAATACCAGAGCTGAGACTGCGTGTCCAAGCTGACCTATCAAACTAAATGCTAAGCCGATTGCCAAGTCACCGGGGATCGACCAGGTACTAGCGCTGTGACCCCCGCGCTCCCTGCCCTGGTCTGGGACCCCGGCAGCGTGCTCCGCTGAGCACTTTACCCCCATCCTTAATTTGAGCCCCCCCTGGGGGAACAACCTTTACAACGCAACTTTTACAACGCACTACACTTACAACGCATTTTTTACAACGCAAAATCCACTACAACGCATTCCATTACAACGCATGACACTACAACGCATTTTTAAAAACTACCTTTACAACGCATTCCATTACATCGCATACTACCTTTACAACACATACCATTACAACGCATAATATTACACTATACTATCCAACACTTACCCTACTGTTGCACCCCCTGGAGTTAGAATAGTAATTTTTACCCCTATACTATCCAACACTTACCCTACTGTTGCACCCCCTGGAGTTAGAATAGTAATTTTTACCCCTATACTATCCAACACTTTCCCTACTGTTGCACCCCCTGGAGTTAGAATAGTAATTTTTACCCCTATACTATCCAACACTTACCCTACTGTTGCACCCCCTGGAGTTAGAATAGTAATTTTTACCCCTAAACTATCCAACACTTACCCTACTGTTGCACCCCCTGGAGTTACAATAGTAATTTTTACCCCTATACTATCCAACACTTACCCTACTGTTGCACCCCCTGGAGCTAGAATAGTAATTTTTACCCCTATACTATCCAACACTTACCCTACTGTTGCACCCCCTGGAGTTAGAATAGTAATTTTTACCCCTATACTATCCAACACTTACTCTACTGTTGCACCCCCTGGAGTTAGAATAGTAATTTGTACCCCTATACTATCTAATACTTACCTTAAATGCAATTTAATATTATGCGTTGTAATGGTATGCGTTGTAAAGGTAGTATGCGATGTAATGGAATGCGTTGTAAAGGTAGTTTTTAAAAATGCGTTTTAGTGTTATGCGTTGTAATGGAATGCGTTGTAGTGGATTTTGCGTTGTAAAAAATGCGTTGTAAAGGTATGCGTTGTAATAGCATGCGTTGTAACGTCATACATCCCCCCCCTGCGACGACGAAGCCAGCGCACTCACCGCCGCGGCCTGGAGGCCTGGAGAAGTGCCCTGCTGTGTCGTGAGGCCCTGGAGGAGTGGCCTGCTGTGTCGCGAGGCCCAGGCGAAGCCCGGGGCCCCGTCGCTGCCGACGCAGCCGTGTGAGGAGGTGCGCAAGGTCGGGGCCGAGTTCCCCCAACGTCGTGAGGACGGACGCCTGCTAACGCCGAGACGGAGGTAAGCCCGGAGGCCGAGATCCCCCCTGGTGCGCCCCCTGCTGGTCTGGAAACCACACCGCACTTGGCCCGGGTTGTCCCCTCCGTGGGAGTCCCCTCCCCTGCCTGCGCGACGGAGAGACCCCGCCGAGGGATCCTGTCCGTGTCCCCCCTTCTGTAATACTGAGCGCGGTGCTCTGTGAACTGCACCGGAGCATAGGGACCCGCTCCGCAAGTCCGGTCATCCTCCCCGCTGGAAGCCGCCCAAAGAACTGACTGACATTACCCTCGTGTGGCGCTTCACGCCACCGACCCTGCTTCCCCAGCCGGAGAGACAAGGAATGCGAGTAGCGCACTGTGTTATATGCTCTGCTCGAAAGTAAATTACATGACAAGGAATGCGAGTAGCACACTGTGTTATATGCTCTGCTCGAAGTACAATACCTGACAAGGATAGCGAGTAGCGCACTGTGTTATATGCTCTGCTCGAAAGCAATTACCTGCCAAGGAATGCGAGTAGCGCACTGTGTTATATGCTTTGCTCGAACGTAATTACATGCCCAGGAATGCGGGTAGCGCATTGTGTTATATGCTCTGCTCGATCGTAGTTACATGCCCAGGAATGCGAGTAGCGCATTGTGTTATATGCTCTGTTCGAAGGTAATGATATGCAACTGATTACGAATAACGCGTTGTGATAACTGTTCTACGCAAACGTTTCCACATGCAACTGATTGCGCGTAGCGCTGTGTTTTATATGCCTTGCTTCACAGTACTAGGGGCCAGTGGTCACGAGGAGCGCTCAGTTCGACAGGCGCCATGTTAGTGAACCCAATGTTTCCCCTTACAAGTATTACGCTGTGTTAGACGGCCGGTTCAGGGAAAGACTTTACGTAAGCGCGCACAGCGCTAGAATCGAGGTTAGGCACTGAATAGATATCACCAAGAGTGTCGCATGCACTGAACGATGGTATTGTGATTCATGTATTGTCTTGTTATTTCCTGAACTGCAACTGACCAGCTATACTTGGATAAACTTGAAGTATTTGCATAATTTAAACGGTGTGGCGTCCCTTATTGTGTATGACTCTAGTCCCTGAGAAGCGTGTGGTGTATGGTTGCTTAACACATAGCCCTCTGATTGCCTGACTGGCTCGCGCCACGCTACCGCCTATAGGGCCTGGTGACCCCAGGTTCCTACATTGTTGGCGAGCGGTGGGATCCTTGGGACTTGTGACCATACAGCACCCTTCCGTGAGGTGAAGGGCGCCACAATTAAACGCCTATCCCACATTTTTTTGTTCCACAGCTCAGAAACCATTGTTGCTGGATCATTAGTTCCACTGTCCAGGTAGAGAGTGCAAGAAACCTGGTGAGCCACTAACTGTTGCCTACACCCTAGGAATTTTCTCCTTAGAGTCTAGGTCCCCACCTGCCAGAATGGAATCCCGGTTAGCTGACCTCGAGGGGTACACAGTGAAGCAACTAAGGGAGTTCGCGCAGGAGTTGGGGGTGCCTGGGATGCGGAGGGCCAAAGCGCCGGAACTCCGTACCGCCATTAGGGCATGGGTAGAAGCCCACCCAGAAGGGAGAGGGGATGAGGGACAGGGGGCGCCAGATGCACCTCAGGAGGAGAGCGCCCAAGAAGTCCTAGACATCGTAAACATAGAGGAGTCTGAAAATGTGCCCCCAGGGAGACGTTCTGGGGCCAGTAGTAGGACAGGGTCTAGTAGGAGCGCGTCTCCAAAGGAGTATGAGGACAGAAGGGAAGAGAGGCAATTAAGATGGGAACTAGCCAGGTTGGAACAAGAAAGGGAGAATAAGAAATGGGCAATGAGGAGAAGAAGCTGGCGCACGAGCTTCAGTTAAAAGAGCTGGAGTTACGCGCCCTCCAATTGAATGCGTCTAACAAAGACAATGGTGGCAGCATACCCAGGGAACCTCAAGAACCAAAATTCTACCTACCCAAAGAAGTCATAGCCAATTATACATTAGGGGATGACATCATGAAGTGGTTGGAGGCATACGAGGTAGCCTTAACGGCCCATGGGGTACCCGAGAGTAACTGGGGAGGTGGTCTCTACCGGTATATACCTCCCACTGTTAGGGACACCCTGTTATATTTGGCCAAGGCGGATCAGGTTAAGTACGCCCCCATGAAAGAGGCCTTGTTAAAGAAGTTTGGCCTGAACCCCGAGAAGTATAGGCAGAAGTTTCGTGGCAGCCATAAGCTGTCCACCCAGACATGGGTAGATTTTTTTGATTATGCGAGGAAGGCACTAGATGGTTGGGTGCGTGGCAGCGAGGTACAGGACTACCAAGGGTTGTACAATCTTTTTTTAAGGGAGCACCTCTTGGATAAGAGCTTTCCGGAGCTGCGCCAACATCTGGTGGAGCGCAAGCTGAAGGATCCTCGAGAGCTTGCGGAGGAGGCAGATATTTGGGTGAGCACCCGGGTGTCTCACAAGGGCCCCGGGGGACATGGCTCGAAAGGCGGACAGGGTTTCCCCCAGAAGAAAGAAGGGGGGAAATAAAAAGGTGGAGTTCTCAAAAGGTCCCCAAAATAAGTTTTGGAAAGGGAGTAGGAACCCCACCCCCGTCCAATTCCACAAGACCCACTTACCCTGACAGGAGTCAGCAGCCAAGGATTGTGCGGTGCTACGAGTGTGGGGAGATTGGACACTACAGAGGAGATCCCAAGTGTCGCAAGCGACCACCAGCCCCATCGGGCGTGAAGAGTCCCGGGGTGAGTAGTATAGCGCTTGGGGTGGAGCTGCCCTTAGATAGGGAAGGGGAGTGGACAGGCCTGACACTGGTTTCACTCGGGGATAGAGAGGTGGTCCCCGTAGTGTCCCTGCCCCCGAACACGGCTAAATATCAGCAGAGGGTGAGAATTAATGGGGAGGAGGTGGAAGCTCTGAGGGACACAGGGGCCAGCATGACCACTGTCGTGCGGCGGCTGGTGTCCCCAGACCAAGTAGTCCCCGAGGAGTTCCATCCAGCCGTATTGGCTGACGGCAGTTTGAGTCACTATCCAGTGGCTCGTGTTCCATTCGAGTGGGGAGGAGTCAAAGGCCTACTGCGAGTTGCTGTGAGCCCTGCCTTGCCTGTGGGGTGTTTGCTAGGGAACGACCTGGAGCACACCAAATGGAAGGACGTCGAGTTTCACGCTCACACTGAGATGCTGGGATTACCAGGGTGGACTTGCGTGAGCACGCGGTCCATGGCTGCCCGGCATGGAACTCACCCGGAGTTGGAGCCTGGAATCATGGCCCAACCCCAACCCAAACGTGGGAAGAAGAAGGTGGTAGAGGACATGCCCCGTGAGTCGGATGGGGAGGCCGCAGAGGTGCCCCCGGAGTCCGCGGAGGTAGATGTCGTTCCTGTGGAGGACTTGCCGACCCTTGCTGACTGGCAAGTGGAAGGAGGGCCTACCCGGGAGGAGTTTTGTCAAGCACAAAGGACGTGCCCCACTCTTGAGGGTATGCAGCAGCAGGCCGAAGCTCAAGTGGCTAGTCAGGAACTGGGAGGTTATCATGTGTATTGGGAGGATGGTCTCCTATACAGTGAGCCCACGGTGCCGGTACATGGATCTTCGAGGGCCATAGTGGTCCCCCAGTGTTACCGGGCATTCCTGCTGGAGTTAGCGCATGAGATCCCCTTAGCTGGACACCTGGGCCAGGACAAAACCTTTGCACGGTTTGTCCCCCATTTTTATTGGCCCAGGATGAGGATTGCCTCAGATGCCTTTTGCAAGACCTGCAAGTCTTGTCAGGCTAGTGGCAAGACTGGGACAAAGTTGAAGGTCCCGTTGGAACCGCTCCCCGTGGTCGGGACCCCTTTTGAGAGGGTCTGTATCGATATTGTTGGGCCATTGGACCCTCCGACCGCAGCGGGACACCGGTTCATCTTGGTTTTGGTGGACCACGCCACAAGGTACCCAGAGGCTATTCCTCTGAGGACCATCACTGCACCGGTGGTGGCGCGGGCACTGTTGGGAATTTTTACCCGAGTGGGATTCCCGAAGGTCGTGGTGCCGGACAGGGGCACCAATTTCATGTCGGCCTACATGCAGGCCATGTGGAAGGAGTGTGGAGTGACCTACCGGTTCTCCACCCCTTACCACCCCCAGACTAACGGACTTGTAGAGCGCTTCAATAAGACATTGAAGGGGATGATCCGAAGCCTTCCCGAAGGCTTGAGGCGTAAATGGGACGTCCTCCTCCCCTGCTTGTTATTCTCCTATCGGGAGGTACCGCAGAAGGGAGTCGGGTTCAGCCCGTTTGAATTGCTCTATGGCCATCCCGTTAGGGGTCCCCTCAGTTTAGTGAAAGAGGGGTGGGAGAAGACTTCACAGAAGCTTCCCCGTGACATTGTCAGCTACATGCTGGCGTTCCGCAGCCAGATGGCCAAGCTGTGGAAGGCAGCCACAGAGAACCTGGAGGCTAGCCAGACCGTAATGAAGGAGTGGTATGACCGCAACGCTCGGACGGTCGAGTTGGACGTTGGACAGAAGGTGTGGGTTATGGAACCTGGAGAGCTTTGTGCCCTCCAGGACCGGTGGACTGGCCCGTTCGACATTGTGGAGCGGCGAGGCCAGACCACATACGTTGTGGATGTAAAAACCCCCCGTCAGCCCCTCAGGGTGCTCCACGTCAACCGCCTGAAGCCGCACCATGAGCGATCCGAGCTTGCTCTCCTTATGGTGACGGATGGGAGCGAAGAGGAGGAGAGTGAAGCTCTTCCTGACCTTCTTGCGGCACAAGAGAAGGATGGTTCGGTGGAAGGTGTAGTCCTCTCCCCATCCTTGACCCCAGAGCAGCAGAGGGACTGTCGCCATGTCCTGGGACAGTTCGCCTCGTTGTTCTCCCTCACGCCTGGAATCACTCATTGGTGTACCCATGATGTGGACACAGGGGATAGCCCCCGGTAAAGAACAAGTCTTACCGGCTTTCTGACCGAGTGAAGGATAGCATCCAGCGTGAGGTGGCAAAGATGCTGGAGCTGGGGGTGATAGAACCTTCCAGCAGCCCGTGGGCTAGTCCAGTGGTGTTGGTGCCGAAAGCGGCCCCACCGGGTACGACGCCAGAACTTCGGTTATGTGTGGACTACCGGGGGTTGAACTCTGTCACGAAGACAGATGCTCACCCCATCCCACGTGCAGATGAGCTGGTGGACCGGCTGCGAGCAGCCCGGTACCTCAGCACCATTGACCTGACATCCGGATATTGGCAGATTGCCATGGCCGACGGAGCACGGGAGAAGACAGCGTTCTCCACCCCAGAGGGCCACTACCAATTTCGAGTGATGCCCTTTGGGCTCAAAAATGCTCCGGCCACATTCCAGCGGTTAGTGAATCAGGTACTATCTGGCCTGGAGTCCTTCTCAGCAGCCTACTTCGATGACATAGCTGTCTTCAGTAGCAGCTGGGAGGACCATCTGCAACACCTCCAGGAGGTATTGCAGGCGCTGCAACGCGCTGGCTTAACCATTAAAGCCAGCAAGTGCCAGATTGGACAGGGATCTGTCGTGTACCTGGGACACCTGGTGGGCGGAGGTAAGGTGCAACCCCTCCAGGCCAAAATTGAAACCATCTTGGCTTGGGAGCCCCCCAAGACCCAAACAGAGGTCCGAGCTTTCCTCGGCCTCACTGGGTATTACCGCCGGTTCGTCAAGGGATATGGTACCATTGTGACCCCCTTGACGGAGTTGACCTCAAAGAAACAACCTCGCACGGTCATATGGACAGCTGCATGCCAAGAAGCCTTTGATACGCTGAAAAATGCGATGTGTACAGCTCCAGTACTAGCAACACCCGATTTCAGCAAGGAATTTATTGTACAGACCGACGCCTCAGAGCACGGCATAGGTGTGGTGCTCTCACAACTCAACACCGAGGGCCAGGACCAGCCCGTGGCCTTCATATCTCGAAGACTCCTCCCTCGGGAACGGCGATGGAGCACCATTGAGAGAGAAGCCTTCGCGGTGGTATGGGCTCTGAAGAAGTTGAGGCCATACCTCTTTGGCACTCACTTCCTTATCCAGACCGACCACCGCCCCCTTCGCTGGCTCATGCAGATGAGAGGCGAAAACCCCAAGTTGTTGAGGTGGTCCATTTCCCTACAGGGGATGGACTTTCGGGTGGAACATCGGCCCGGAGTTGACCACGCCAATGCTGATGGTCTCTCCAGGTTTTTCCGCCTTAGTGAAGAGAACTGCCTAGAGGTTGGGTAGCTCTCCCCTCTTTCGGCTGGGGGGGACGCATGTTGGACCTGTCAGCCCTAGGGTGGTCTCCCCTTCTATTTTTGTATCGTGCCTCATTTTTTCCACCCTCATTTTTATGTTGGACTAGGTCTCCGGGCGCCTTTTCATTGCCAGGCAGTGTTAAGGTGCAGGTGCTCCCTTCTCCCAAGATGGCTGCCACAGACCCCTGCTACTGCAGGGTGGTCGTTTTTCATAGTAGCACCCTAGCTGCCAGGAGCTGGCTGGGACCCACAACAATGTTGCGACACCAGCCCGCCTTTTTGTCCCATAGTTAGAGTGGGGAAGCTCCTGGAAGAAGCTGGAACCTTCTAGAAGGGAGGTGGGGTTTTACTTTTGCCGCCTTGGCCAGAGGTCACCTGACCTAGGGCTACTTAAGAGTGGGAGGGAAACTTTTGTGGTGAGTTGGCCATTGGGGTGAAGCAGAGCTGGAAGAATCCACCAGGAGAGTAGGCGGTAGGGCCTAGCCAGGGACTTATGCCTCTGAGAGTGACAGGATTTAGTTACTGCCTCTTAAGTGAGTGAGGTGCCCTGTGAATCCCACTGATCTTGCCCAGTAGTAGGAGGACCCAGAGACTCTCTGCCAACCTGACTAGGAAGGACCTAGTCGCCCTCTCCATCCCTACCCCTGTAACAGAACCCCTTAAGGGCGCCAGATACATCTGCGCCAAAAGACTTCATCTGTCAACTGAGAACTGAAAGCTAACTTTAAGAACTGAGACTGCATGACAAGAGCGAACTGCAAGCCTTGAATGCCAGAGCTGAGACTGCATGTCCAAGCTGACCTATCAAACTAAATGCTAAGCCGATTGCCAAGTCACCGGGGATCGACCAGGTACTAGCGCTGTGACCCCCGCGCTCCCTGCCCTGGTCTGGGACACCCGGCAGCATGCTCCGCTGAGCACTTTACCCCCATCCTTAATTTGAGCCTCCCCTGCGACGACGAAGCCAGCGCACTCACCGCCGCGGCCTGGAGGCCTGGAGAAGTGCCCTGCTGTGTCGTGAGGCCCTGGAGGAGTGGCCTGCTGTGTCGCGAGGCCCAGGCGAAGCCCGGGGCCCCGTCGCTGCCGTCGCAGCCGTGTGAGGAGGTGCGCAAGGTCGGGGCCGAGTTCCCCCAATGTCGTGAGGACGGACGCTTGCTGACGCCGAGACGGAGGTAAGCCCGGAGGCCGAGATCCCCCCTGGTGCGCCCCCTGCTGGTCTGGAAACCACACCGCACTTGGCCCGGGTTGTCCCCTCCGTGGGAGTCCCCTCCCCTGCCTGCCCGACGGAGAGACCCCGCCGAGGGATCCTGTCCGTGTCCCCCCTTCTGTAATACTGAGCGCGGTGCTCTGTGAACTGCACCGGAGCATAGGGACCCGCTCCGCAAGTCCGGTCATCCTCCCCGCTGGAAGCCGCCCAAAGAACTGACTGACATTACCCTCGTGTGGCGCTTCATGCCACCGACCATGCTTCCCCAGCCGGAGAGACAAGGAATGCGAGTAGCGCACTGTGTTATATGCTCTGCTCGAAAGTAAATTACATGACAAGGAATGCGAGTAGCGCACTGTGTTATATGCTCTGCTCGAAGTAGAATATATGACAAGGAATGCGAGTAGCGCACTGTGTTATATGCTCTGCTCGAAAGTAATTACCTGCCAAGGAATGCGAGTAGCGCACTGTGTTATATGCTCTGCTCAAACGTAATTACATGCCCAGGAATGCGGGTAGCGCATTGTGTTATATGCTCTGCTCGACCGTAGTTACATGCCCAGGAATGCGAGTAGCGCATTGTGTTATATGCTCTGCTCGAAGGTAATGATATGCAACTGATTACGAATAACGCGTTGTGATAACTGTTCTACGCAAACGTTTCCACATGCAACTGATTGCGCGTAGCGCTGTGTTTTATATGCCTTGCTTCACAGTACTAGGGGCCAGTGGTCACGAGGAGTGCTCAGTTCGACAGGCGCCAGGTTAGTGAACCCAATGTTTCCCCTTACAAGTATTACGCTGTGTTAGACGGCCGGTTCAGGGAAAGACTTTACGTAAGCGCGCACAGCGCTAGAATCGAGGTTAGGCACTGAATAGATATCACCAAGAGTGTTGCATGCACTGAACGATGGTATTGTGATTCATGTATTGTCTTGTTATTTCCTGAACTGCAACTGACCAGCTATGCTTGGATAAACTTGAAGTATGTGCATAATTTAAACGGTGTGGCGTCCCTTATTGTGTGTGACTCTAGTCCCTGAGAAGCGTGTGGTGTATGGTTGCTTAACACATAGCCCTCTGATTGCCTGACCGGCTCGCGCCACGCTACCGCCTATAGGGCCTGGTGACCCCAGGTTCCTACAGTGAGTGTCTATATAGGTGTATAAATGCATATGATAGTCCTGTACGGAGTGACTGTAAGTATGAGTGACTGTACAGGTGAGTGAGTGGAGATGTATGTAGACCTAAGAGTCAATGAGTGGGTATGTAGTTATTGGTATTGGAGCATCTATGGTTTACAAAATGGCTGTCTGAAATTTTGAGTCGGTGTATCAAAGGTTATATTAGGGTGTGAGAAGATGCACTAAATAATCACATGGATGACGTCATCAGTGATGTCATCAGTGATGTCATTTGAGATGTCATCAGTGATGTCATCAGTGATGTCACTGACTATGTCATGAGTGATGTAATATGTGACGTCATCAGCAGTGCATTGCGGGGGCGCGAGTTATAGTTAGCTGAACTAACTATAACGGGGGAATTTCTAGGGTTTTGTACGAGGGAAATGTCCAGCTAACTGTAACGCTCCTGAAACCTATGTTTTTTTCAGTGAATATATATATATATATGTATAAATTTATATATATATATTACCTACTGGCGGTCGCCAGTAGGTAGTTATAGTTAGGACCCCTTTTCGATAGGAAAACCTCAACATTCTATTTTGAATAACTTTGGCGCCGGTCGATGAATCCTCGCGAATTTCTCAAAATAAGTGGGGCGCTACGCTCCGCTCCTACCCTGAAAGTCTCGGGGGGATTCGTCAAGCGGGGGCTGAGATAAAAGGGGGGTCCCAAAACGCGTTTTTCCCATGCATTTTTCCATAGGACCTTTAGAACGAGCTACAGCCCGAACGGCTGAACAGAATTACTAGAAATTTGGCAGAGAGGTAGTCCCTAGGTCAAGGAAGTGCCTTTTGTAGGTTTGGTGTAAATCTGTTCAGTAGATTCTGAGAAAATAGCCTTTAAATCAATATATATATCTGAGCCCGCTTGCGGTACGCTTACCGTACGCTTACCGTAAGTGTACGGTGGCGTGCGCGAGCGCGATTCTGATTGGCTCTTAGATCTTAGTGAACATTCGAATCGGCCGAAACCAGGAAGCGGCGTCCGCCATTTTGTCTCTCGCACTGAGTGTTGTTTATCAAACATGATGGCCAAAAACATGTTACGGGGCTGTTTTGACAACTCCCCCAAGAGCAAAAACGGTTTTATTTTTTTTTCGGCAATTTCGCCGAGTACGCTTACCGTACGCTTACCGTAAGCGTACGGTAAAAAAAAAGAAATAAAAAAAACACTATCCACACTTACCCCACCCCCTGTGCTTTTGGTGGCCATAGGCCACCAAATGTACAGGGCTTATTAATAGGTAAAAAAAACTAAATTTTGGCAACATGAAATTATAAAATCGAAATAAAAAAAACACTATCCACATTGACTCCACCCCCTGTGCTTTTGGTGGCCGAAGGCCACCAACTGTACAGGGCTTATTAAAGTTGATAAAAACCGTGCACGGAACGAACTGCGCTAAGTGGGCGCGCACGCCTCGAATGGCGTAAAGTAACTTAGCATTTAAAAAAACGTACAAATTCACTGAAAAAACCATAGGTTTCACACACGGTATAGTTAGGAATTAGCATTTAAAAAACCTTGCAAATTCACTGAAAAAACCATAGGTTTCACACATGTTATAGTTAGCGGAAATTTTACTGATAAAAAACCAGTGAAATTGCCCCGTTATAGTTAGTGCTGGCAACTATAACTCACGCGACCGCAATCTTCTGCTGATGACATATGTGTCTTTATGAAAAAAAAATATTTGTAATATATGTATAGCTAAAAATGTATGGAAGAAGACATGGGCAAATAAGTGTCTAAATACAGTATTAGCATCAGCAGAGGATTGCGGTCGCGTGAGTTATAGTTGCCAGCACTAACTATAACGGGGCAATTTCACTGGTTTTTTATCAGTAAAATTTCCGCTAACTATAACATGTGTGAAACCTATGGTTTTTTCAGTGAATATATATATATATATATACATATATATATATAATGTGAACAAGACTGCCTGTGTGCAGTCGAAACGCGTCATGCTGGGCACTTGCTCGTATTGATTTTGTATTTTGCACTTGCATTTGCACTTTTTTTGAATCTGCTAAAAAATGAAATAAAAATGAAGAACTAACTATCCATGCGGTGGTCCGTACCTGTTTGGTGTAATCAAGACATCGATTACTTCAGGATGGTGGTGTCCTTATATATATATATATATATATATATATATCTCCAAAGGACTCGAACTCCCAAAACCTCCAGGTGGCGATGAAGGAGAGACAGACCCTGCAGTGTCAGGCTAGATGTTTTATTTAAACCTTTTACTCACGAACGATGACGCGTTTCCGGCTCCATAAGCACTTGTTCACATGATATATATTTATATACATAAACCTGTAATATAAATATAAAAATACCATCTATATATATATATATGTATATATGTATATATATAATAAATTAAAATATTACAATTAAATTTATTTGTAAAACAATATTTCACACTACATTAACTATAACAGTAGGGAAAAAGTTGGAAAGCGTAGGGGATGAAATGACTATTCCCACTCCAAATTGTGCAACAGTAGGGAAAGTGTTGGATAGCAGAGGGGAATAATTTACTATTCCCACTCCACGGAGTGTAACAGTAGGGAAAGTGTTTAATAGGAATGGGGTTAAAATTACTATTCCCACTCCAGTAATTGCAACAGTAGGGAAAGTGTTGGATAGCGGGAGGGGTAGAAAATACTATTCCCACTCCAGTGAGTGCACCAGTAGGGAAAGTGTTGGATAGAGGGTGGGTAAACATTACTATTCCCACTCCAGCCAGCAAATTCAACAGTAGGGAAAGTGTTGGATAGCGGGGGGGGGGGGGGAAATGGCTATTCCCACTTCAGTGAGTGCAACAGTAGGGAAAGTGTTGGATAGCGGAGCGGTATAAATTAATATTCCCACTCCAACAAGTGTAACAGTAGGGAAAGTGTTGGATAGTTGAGGGGTAAAATATACTATTCCAACTCCAGTGAGTGCAACAGCAGGGAAAGTGTTGGATAGTGGGTGGGTAAAAATTACTATTCCCACGCCAGCAAATGCAACAATAGGGAAAGTGTTGGATAGCGGGTGGGCAAAAATTACTATACCCACTCCAGTGAGTGCAATAGTAGGGAAAGTGGTGGATAGCGGAAAGGTATACATTACTATTCCCACTCCAACAAGTGTAACAGTAGGGAAAGTGTTGGATAGTGGAGGGGTAAAATGTACTATTCCTACTCCAGTGAGTGCAACAGTAGGGAAAGTGTTGGATAGTGGAGGGGAAAAATTTACTATTCCCACCCCACGGAGTGCAACAGTAGGGAAAGTGTTGGATAGTGGAGGAGATAAAATTACTATTCCCACTCCAGTGAGTGCAACAGTAGGCAAAGTGTTGGATAGCGGAGGGGAATAATTTACTATTCCCACTCCAGCAAAATAATAAACATTAATTAACAAATACTTAAATAATAAAAAACAAATTACCTCTCACCAAATACCCCTATAAATAACACCACCACTATTGTAAAACATGACACAATTAACATAACTAACTAATAACAATAAACAATAAAATTAAAAACAATGGGGGATATTCTCAAGGACCTATCGCCGAGTTAGCGGCACTTTATCGCTGCCAAAGTGGCGATAAATTCATCGCACTATTCACAAGCTGGTGCTAACAGCCGATATCACAATATTTCCGGTGATAGCAGCCGCAAAAAACATCGCCACAGATGACACCGGCAACTAACGCTAATGAGATGTAGAGTAGGCGTTCCCGTGCAAAAAGCCATGACAACACCACTTCGGCAACATTCTCAACGACCACACAGATCGGCGATAAGTTCACAAAACATGCGATAAGGAGTGTTAGCAGCAGGGATTTAACACCTGCTCCGTCCTGTTGTTAAGTCGGACGGCATCCTGCACCACAAAGGGAGCCCAGCCGAGAGCCACACCTGAAGAACAACAGATGGTATGGAGCTACTCCTCATGCAGCTCGGAGCCCCAAGAGGGCCACAACACTCACTGCCAACACCCCCAGGCCCGCCACCACAACCCCGGGGCCCCCGCCTCCCCTGGACCACCACGGAGGAAGTGCAGGCAAAGACAAAGGACCTTCAGAAAGCGCACCAGCCTCACAGACTTAACTCCAGAGGATATCATTGCCCATTACTGGCTCAAAATCATCCGACGCATCCTGACCATCATTTACCACAGGCTGAGGGTACCAACACAGTGGACAACCAACATCCCTCCGCAGACAAAGCTGCTGGCTGTGCTGCACATGTTGGCCTCTAGGACCTTCCAACCAACACTGCCAGAGTCGGCGGAGTCTCACAGCCAGCCCTATCCAGGTTCCTCACACCTTTCTTGGATGCCATCATCAGCTTGGTACCCCAATACCTTCACTTCCCACACACTGCGCAGGAACAGCTGGAAACCAAGCAAAGCTTCTACGCCATAGCTGCCTTCCCACACGAGTTGGGGGCAATCGACTGCACACATGTACACCTCGTGCCCCCTGCTGCCACTGCACACAATTACCGCAACAGAAAGCACACGCATTCCATCAATGTGCAGGCAATAGTGAACCACCAGGCAGTGTGCATGATTCCTTCATCTTCCGACAGTCCATCATCAACCAGCACTTTGAGGCTGGCACCTATGGGTATGCAGTGCTCGATGGTAAGTACCAAATGAATACACCACACACCTCAACTCCACAATCATGCAACTCACAACTCCGGGAATGCACATGTTACAAACTCACACACAACATGCCAAACAACATGCCCACCTACCAGACACAACAGCACAACTTACTGTGGTGACGTGGGCAAGCCATGTACATGAGCCATCAATGGCATGGCACCTCAGCCACACAATAGCAGAATGTGGGGAGTGGTGGGAACCATGCATGTGCGCAGGAGGCAATTGACCCATGAATAAGAATGTGCACAATGCCAGGTGTGGCGTGGATGCGCTGACCAGATTGCAGTATGCAGACCACAGACATGCCCATGTTGACATATACTGCTGGTGTCTGGAGTGTAGTGAACAGTGGACGCAACCATGTTACCCCAGGCAGTGGGGAAGAGCGTGGAAAGTAGCTTATCATGTCCCCCCCCGTAAGCGTGAGAGGAGTGGCCTGGCCCGGCGTATGCCAGGCCAGCATAGAGGTGTGAATAAAAAGCCTGTAGCATTGGGCGTGGTTCTCTTCCGGAATGGCCAATGTGTCTGCCAGGGCAGCACCTCCCAGCATGCCACGAGGCCGACGCCATGCGCAGCGGTGCCTGGGACCATGTGCGCCTGCTGCACCCCAGGCCACAGTTCCCCAGACCAGTCTTACCCACCCCTGCGCAACCAGGCCACACCGCTCACGTTCCGACACTGGCGTGTCTCAAACAGGGCCCGTTATGTGCCTGTTCACTCCACCGGCCTACACAGCTGTCAAGTAGGTCACACATTTGGGACTGAGTCTTGATTATGCAATGGCAGAGTACATAGTTTATGGTTGAGTTGATATCACTGAACTTCCTTCGATGTGGTGCCACCAACTCTGTGCATAGCATCCGAACAACAACTGTCTGTGGTCTCTTGCTGACTACTGCCTTCGGCCTACACTGCGGTTGAGTAGGTCACACATTTGGAACTGATGCTTGATTTCTGTATGGCAGAGTTCATCTCATTGCACTCAAGGAGAGGAGTAAGAGGAAGACGTGGTGCAATCCAGAGGAAAAAAGGATCCTCATTACGGAGGTGATTGGACACTACCAACAACTGCTCTGGTGCCACTAACTCTGTGCATCGCAAGCCAATGACACGTGGCTTTGGACCCATGCTGAGCGCCGCCTCTGGCCTACACTGCGGTCCTGTAGGTTAGACATTTGGGACTGAGTCTTGATTTGTCCATTGCAAAGTTTACATCATTGAACATGCATCATCGCATCCCCTTCCAGCTCTGGTGCCACTGACTCTGTGCCCCGAAAGTCATGGACACTCTCTGGTTGGACTTTGGTGGTGTATTAGTATCTGGCCTGGGGTTTGTCTTCATCATCATGTAGCTGATGCTGACTTGGTGGTAAAAAGGAGTCTGTAGTATTCCTCTCCTCCATATTGCCTGTTTCTGCTTGGTACAGCCCTCAGTATCATGCCCGGGAAGAACAGCTTCCACTGTCCCCCGAAACACTCTGCGACATTCACCTTGGACATCGACGAGGACCCGCTCAGCTCACGTGGCCCTACCTCAGTGCATCTCAAGTCACCATCCCTTGCGGATGTAACTGTGCCTGCCGCACTGCATCCGGGTCCACTAACTCTGTGCAGCTTAAATCATGGACCCTGTCTGATTGAAGATTTGATGGCCTCTGGGTCGATGGCCTGGGGGTCCTCAACGTCATGTGTCTGTGGCCTTGCACTGATCGCTGCCACCGGCATCAACTGCGGTCCACCAGGGTTCACACATCAAATCGAGTCCTGACCTGCCCGGACGACGCATCACCGCAGGAGGCACATGCCACCACTGCCAGGACCACCTCCAAACAACTACTGCTAGAGCCGAAAGAGTCCCACAGCCAGACTACCAGAGTTGCTCACACCTGTCGTGGATGCCATCATCAGCTTGATACCCTGCTCAGCTCTTCAGGTGCCACTGACTCAGTGCACCACAACTCATGGGCCCTTTCTTATTGAGTTTTGTGCTGTGGACAGCACATGCAGCAATGTCACCTCAGGCAGTGGGGAAGACCAGGGACGATGATAGGGAAGAAGAGGCAGGTGTAACACACCCCACTGCATCTGCAGCAGGAATATCCTTAGACACAACCTTAGACAATCACTTAACATGAGCACGCCCAGCTCTGGTGCCCCAACATCAATGCACTTCGACTCACGGACCCTTCTGATTGCAAATTGGGTGACCTCTGTATTTGCTCCGGGTACCACCATGATGCTTCTTAGCTGTTTGTGTTATGTTGGTGTTTTCGGTTTCCGCTTAAATAGTGACCACTGTTCAAGTTGTTGCCAGCAGCAACCACTTCATGAGGGCTGGCTTACACTCACCCCACACCCATCAAGCCCGCTCAGGGTCTGGTATCATAGATGCCAACTGTTGTGTGTGTCGCCATTACCATAGCATGAGCCAAAGGACTACCCTCAACAGCATCACAAGTTCAGCCAGCCATGAACTCTACATCAGAGGTGGGCAGAATATGCGTAGTCGCGCTACCTAAAGCTCCGCGAAACAGTAAAAAATCTCCGCGAGCATGCAGAAATTCCGCGAACACAGGGAATTGCTTGTTCTGCCTGTTCGCAATGCTTTTTTCCTGTTCGCGAACGCTGTTTGCGTGCTCGGGGGATCTATCTTACGAACACGCATTTTGAAAGTGCGAACATGCCAAATTCCACGAGCGGAACGGAATTTACTGCCCAGGCCTATTCTACGTCTGTTTCTGCCCTGTCCTTACCATAGGCCTACACACAGGTGGTCTCCCACCTTCAATGCACAACATCACAGTGTCGTAGTCAGGCTTGTGGACATGCGCAGACAGGCATGACAATGGTGTGCCGTATGAATGCAAGTGATGCAACTGCGCTGCACACAGTAGTAAATAGGCTCGGGGGAGGGAGGAGCAGCAGTGAGGATACGTGATACACTTTGATGCCGTTCTTTTGCCACAAGCAGTACATGTCAAGCAGGAATCACTAAGACACACATATCACACACCAAAGAACCAGTGGGCCTGCCAACACATCATGCTGAAACAACTATTGATTCATGTCTCTCTGCACTGTCACAGGTGACCATGGATATGCACTCTGCCCTTGGATGATGACATCCCTCTGAGCCCCGAACACACATGCCCAGAGGCAGTACAATGCGGCCCACAAACGCACCAGGGGCATCGTGGAACACACATTTGGTGGGTTGAAGTCACGTTTCAGGTGCCTGGACATCACTGGTGGAAGGCTCCTGTACAGCCCAGACATCGTGTGCAAGATGATCATTGCATGTTGTGTGTTTCACAACATATGTGTACGCACCAATGCCCCATGGCTACGAGTGCCAGATGCACCGGGCGATGATGAGGAAGATGAGGCATGTGGACTACACCCCACTTTAGCTGCAGCAGGAATAGCCCGTGGGAACACCATCATTGACAATTTCTTCATATGAGCACGTCACATTATCACAGTCCTTAGCAGACATGGGACAGTACAAAATGAGCACAGCATGTGCAAATACATTCTTTCATACACACATTCCCTGAGTGCATGTCACCCCTTTGTACAGGCACATGACGCTGACAAGTGTAAGTGCAACATGTAGTGCTAACGATCTCGTAAATTCGGAATAGGTTTTGAATGTGTCACCTCTGTATGGAGAGACTGTTTGGGGTGTCACGTATTCAAAATGCCATTTCTGTGGGTCAGGGATAGTACAGAATCCCACACATCAGCGTCTCACATGTGTCCCACTTAATTGCATATAGGCTGTCATTTGTGACCTACAATTGACAATAGGTCTTCTTTTGGGGTCAGATATGTACCACCATGATGCAGGGATGCACCCTGGGACTCAAGTCCCACAACAAGTGCAACATGGACATAAGGGGGAATCACTGCCCCTACATTTGTACATGCTTACATACTTGATTAATCATGGACATGACACATCTGTGTGTATTGGAAAGTATTATTCACGTACTGTGGAGTGTTGAAGCTGTCTTAGTACTGGGCCAGGCAGATGACACTTTATAATGTTGCCCCGTGGAGGGCCAGCCAGAGTCCTATAGGCATTGACAAGTCACTGGGAAGGGATAGAGTCCAGTCTGCATGCTGATTGCTGATGATATGTGGCAGTCTCTGTCGAGGTGCAAGGTTAGTGTGGCTAGGTATATCGGGGGACAGTGGAAGGTGTTATTCCAGGGCACGATGCAGAGTGTAGAACCAAGCAGTGAGAAACCATATGGCGGAGATGAATGCTACTGCTTCCTACTTACCACTGAGGCAGATTCATCCTCATCTTCGGCCCCTGACGTTTCATGTGCCTCACATGTGGGTGGTGTGGTAATCTACCATTACTTCGCGGCCACTACTACGACTTACCATTACTACGCATTTTTAACTTAGCAGAATCTTTTACTTCGCATGCTTTAAGTTTGCATGCTTCTACTTCACATATACGTTACTTAGCAAAGTCAATTACTTTGCTGACTATTCACATCGTTGTTTGGAAAGGGAGGCGCTTCTCATTCAGGAGAAGAGTATAAAAGCTTTATTGTACAGTTAATAAAAACCATTACAAAAATTTGAAATACCTGAATTTAAAAAACAAAAAATGAAAATTCAACAGCAAATAGACAGGTAATGAATAATAAAATTTATAAAAATTAATCTCATACTTAATAAATTGCTCTGTCTAGGACAGGGAGAAGGTTCATGTTTGATGTACGAGTTCATGATGGAGATTAGGACTTTACCAGGGCTCCTCTCTTTTTCTCAAAATTATTTATGAATTGGACTACTCTGCAAATTAGTTGAGGGTCCACGGAACACAATGTTTGTGTTACAGCAGACCGACAGGTACGTACTCCAATTTCATTGAACTTCACCTTTAGTCTGCTCCGACGTTCCAAATTCATGGCGGGACAGATGCAGATCAAATGAATTAAGTCCTGTTTTCTTGCTCCACACAGTTCGCACCCTTTATTTTCTTGCATCCGCCATTTTGGTTGATCAAAGTTTGTTGGTAAGTTACCGAGCCTCAAGGTGAGATATCTAGATTTTTTATATGCTGAGAAGGCAAGTTGTAAATATGCTGCCGGAACCAGCTTTTTATATGATTTTATTGTCATCCAGGCATGTTCACGATGACTCAGGGCTGACTTATCGTTAAGTAACGAATGCCTGCTGGCCGCCTTCTTTGCTGTTTGTTTAAACAATGATACCGGAATCCTGGTTTCCCAAAGTGGAGCCAATTCTGTTGATTCTAAAGAGGTTTTTAAAAATTTGGCATACTGAGAGTTAGGACTATTATGAATTGCTTCCCACATGGCACGATAGATCTCTGTTTCCTGGTTCATCCAGACATTGTACCAAAATTTGACAGTCTCATATTTTTTTAGCAGTACTTGTGATTGCAGGCCAAATTCAAGTCGCACTTGTGCGGGTGATGCATTAATTGGCAAACCAAATACACGCTTGAAGATTTTTGTTTGTATTTTTTCTATGAGCTGTGCACTTATCCCGTGATGTAATATGCTCCCGTAAGATATTGTTGGCAATAACTTTGCTTTCATTATGTTTAAGAGCGGATTGAACACTGGGCCATTAAGTTTAGTTGCTAGATTACTAAAAGCGAGTAACAAGGCAATCCCCTTCTTTTCGATGGCATTCAAATGCGTTACAAAATTTAGGCGCTTGTCTAATTGTACCCCCAGGTACTTATAACTTTCCACCACTTCCAATTTGCTCTTATCTATTGCGAAAGCTGGTGGCACTTTATGCCGGCGAGTTATAACCATAATCTTTGTCTTCTTGCTGTTTATTTCTAATAAGTTTGCTTTTGTGTATCTGGTCAGTTCTTGCAATAGGCGTTGTAAACCAATTTTTGTCTGGCTAAGTAAAACCACATCGTCGGCATAGGATAGGTGTGTAACACGCAGGTGACCTAGCCGTGGTGGATGGGCGTTGATCTGTTCCAAGTTTGTTGTTAAATCAGCCATGAATAAATTTCAAGAGATGAGGTGCCAGCACGCAGCCTTGTTTTAAACCATCATGGGTGCTGATCTTTCGAGTTAGCCGCTGGCTGTTGTCAATCTTTACCTGCATCCATGTGTTAGTGTGCAGGTCAATGATTGGAATTAGGATTGAGTCAGGCAGGCCCTGCTGCTTCAGTTTGCACCAAAGTAAATGCTTGCTAACACGGTCAAAGGCCGCCTTGAAGTCTACGAAACAGGCATAAAGTGCTTGGTGATTTTGTAAACTTTTTTCCGCGATTAGGCTCAAGGTCATTATGTTTGCCATCGTGCCTGTACCGCGGCGAAACCCTGTCTGGTTTGTCGGGATTTTATTGTTGGTTTCAGACCATTTTGCAAGATCTACTAATACTAGGGATGCGTAGTATTTAGCTTCTGCATCAATGAGAGCTATCAACCGGTAATTGGCCGGATTTTTGCGATCTCCGCATTTGGAAATTGGATTAATAATTGCTCCCCTCCAACTTTCTGGGAGCTGACGTGTGTTGTTTATAGATCGGAACAGGTGGTTAAATTTACCAGCCCAGTATTGTGGGTCCTCCTTGTAGATTGCCTGCAGGATGCCATTCGGTCCTGGCACACTGTCTTGCCTACTTCTTCTGATTATTTGTAATATTTGAAGTTCGTCGCTTGTCCGCAATGATTGATCTAGACTTTCCTGTTGGATTTTGTACTTGTTTGGCCAGTCATAAGGCATATCTTTCAAGGTAGCTTCTGGCAGCTGCAAGATTGATCTTATTGAAAAGCTCTCAGCTATGTGTTGGACCTATGCGCTTTCGGTTATACAGGTCATACCTATAACTTGTGTCGATCTGCTCATAGAGTTGACTTGCAGCCAAAAGGCCCTGGTGTCAGATTTTTTTGTGTTATACAGAAGTTTGGACCAGAACTCATTGGCTTGGTGTTTTTTCTCCGTCCAGATTAGCTTCTTATAGAGTTTCCTGATTCTCCTAACTTCTTGCCAAGAACTTGAATTTGCCTTTTGGCCTTGTGATCGTCTTGTGTATTTCCGCAAGCGTCTTCTCAAAGTAAGTGTGGCTTTTGAAAAGGCAGCACTGTATGTTAAATTAGCCTTCTTTTTGGTGTTGATAGTTGTCCTGGGTAACTTGTTTAGAGAGAAGAGAGGAAGCACTGTGAGAGAGAAGTAAGTGGGGCAGTGTAGTTTTTGGGGTTGTGCAGGGGGTTATCTTTTAGGTTTTAGGGTTGTGTTTATGTAGTGTAGAGTAGTGTATTTGGGTTTAGGGTAGTGGTCATGCAGGGGGTTGTCTTTTAGATTTTAGGGTTGTGTTTATGTAGTGTAGAGTAGTGTATTTGGGTTTAGGGTAGTGGTCGTGCAGGGGCTTGTCTTTTAGGTTGTAGGGTTGTGTTTATGTAGTGTAGAGTAGTGTATTTGGGTTTAGGGTAGTGTTGTGGTGCAGGGAGTTATCTTTTTGGTATTAGGGTTGTGTTTATGTAGTGTAGAGTAGTGTATTTGGGTTTAGGATAGTGGTCATGCAGGGGGTTGTCTTTTAGGTTGTAGGGTTGTGTTTATATTGTGTAGAGTATTGTGTTTGTGTTTAGGGTAATGTTATGTGTTTGTGTAGTGTAGGGAAGTGTTTTAGGGTAGTGTAGTGGTGTTTGGGTAGTGTCGGGTAATGTAGTATATGAGGGTAAGAGAAAAAGAGTCAAAAATGCATAGAAGTTGTATACTTAGTAATATACTGCAAAGTAAATGCATGTTTAGGACTTTTAAATGTATTTGCGTAGTAATGGTATTTGTGATGTAAAAACTTGCGAAGTAATGGTCTGCCAAGTAACATCATATATTCGGGTGGTGGTGTTTGGTCTGCAGCAGTGTGTGACACTGAGACATCAGGGGCCGGAACTGTGGATGTAGAAGTAGCAGCAGCATTCATCTGCGCAATGTCTTGTGGCATCACTCCCATGATGAGGATCTGCAGGGCATGGAAGAGCCCATCTACAGCTTTCTCGTGTGCAGCCATGGTAGCCAATCTTTGCCCCTGCATCCGCTCCATGTTCACCATAACCCTTCTCATGTTTCCCAAATCACGTATGACATCGCTGTAGCCACTCTGACTGGACAGTTGTTGTTGTCTCTGAGTCATGACTCCAGCGACACCAGCCATGGAATGTTGGGGGGCATGGGGCGGACAGTGGGTGACCGTTAGGGAGTATAAGTGGTCCCTGATGGGACTTAGACTCCCACGTATGGCATCCAGTTTGGCTGCCATGAGTTGGAACCCCAGCCGCACCTGTTCAGCCAGCCCCCTCTGGCAGTCTAACACACGGCATTGGAACATCATGTGTTCTTCGGTGAGGTGCTGGGAGCCAGACGTGTTGGTTAATGCTTCCTGCTGTGTGTTCTGTGCAGGGGGTGGGCTCACCTCGATGGTGCTGAGCTGACCTGCTACTGGAGGTGGGGTGCTGATGCTGTCTATGAACCGTTGGAGCTTGTCCAGGTCGATGTCCTGTTGCTTGTCTCCATCATCACTGAAAAGATTTAGGGTCTGCTCTTCAGGAGGTGTTGATTGTCCCTCTGCAATGTAAAAGGGAGATGCAGTTTCAGTGTGTTCCATGTATGTTGACGCATTGGCAAAGTTTACATACAGACTGCATGACAATGTACATTATGACTGTTTGTGGTGAGTTGCCTATTTGATGCGGGACAGTGGACATTTGTACGACATCAGGGATGTGAGGATGTACTCGTACCTTGTCATCTCACAGTTTTCCTGCTATGCCAGGAGTGATTGGCCATTTTGTACACCCATGCGGCACCAGTTGTGTCCTGTGTCCTGCTGTGAAAGTGTTGCAGTTTGTACCACATTGTTGCCAATGTTGAGGTGCTCTTATTCTTATGTGTGTGTGCAGCATTGTTTGTGAGTCACCCCTGCAGCTCTGATTTTGTGGCCCCTTATCCCTTTCTGGTGGTGTGCCTTTGCCTTCTATGCTTCCACAGTGCTGAGATGTATCGGACTTGGTTGTTTGGGGCTCTTTGTTGAGTTGAGATTCTTTTGCATGGTTTGTCCGCAGATGTGTTGTTGACGTCAGGGGTTGTTTGTGCACATGGATGTGTCAGAGTGTGATCTGCTCCTTTCCGGATGTGGTCCACACTCAGCCACCTCAGTGTTGTGACGTCCACAATGTCATGATGATTGGCCTGCAGCCATGGTGGTCGCCATGTAGTGTCACTTGCATTGTCAGTGTGGCTCACAAATAGGCATCTTTGCTGGGTTTCGCACATGTGCATGTGTTGGTGGTGAGATTGGTGTTGTGTGTTGTGGGACCCCTTTGGGGACAAGGGGTACGGGAGCCTACAAGGTGTTTGTGTGTGTGCTGTGGTGTGCCATGGGGATCAGGGACATGCTCCAGAGTCATTACGGGTGTGCAGTGCGCTCTACTTACTTGTGCATGTGTGCCATTGTGCCCATCTCCTCCCGTCCCCCCAGTCCATGGTCGGTACTCACCCTGTTGATGTTGTGTCAGGTCATGTTGAGCAGTGTCTGGATCCCCAACTACTGGCACCGTATCCCGACTGATGACTGTGGCCACCATTTTCTCCATGTCATCCAGCTCCTGGTGTGCCTCTGGACCCCCACCTCCAATGAGCGTTGCTGCTTTCATGTTGGCATTCTTGAATTTGGCCTTCGTATCATTCCAGCGCCTCTTGACCTCTTCCATTGTCCTCCTCAACGCTGCAACTGCATTGACATGGTCCAAGATGGTATACCATATTTGCGTCTTTGTTGCCATTGACACGTTTGTGGTGCCGAACAGTTGTTGGTAGTGTTCTGTCACCTCCGTAATGATGATCCTGTTTTCCTGCGGACTGAACCGCGTCTTCCTCTTCCTCTTGTCCTTGGCCTTCCCCGACCCGTGGTTCCTTGCTGGTCGTCTGTCGGGCTTGTGGGGTTCGCGTTACTCTCTGCACTCGGTCCGGGTGCATCCATGGTGCTACGCAGTTTGTTTTTTTTGGCCTTTTTTTCTTTTTCTTTTATAGTGCATTTTCCCGCATTACGCATTGGGAATTGCAGGCCTGCTGGTTATCACAGATTTTTATAACGCGATTGGCCACATCGCAACGTTTTTCGCGTTCGCGTTGCGCGGGTTGAGAATGCAACGTTAACACAGCGTTATTTTCCCGCAATTGACTGCGATGTGCAAAGTTTCGTTAAGCAAATTTGATGATAGTTATCACACGTTCTTAAAAATATCCCCCAATAAGTAATACATTAATTCATACTTTTAAGACTATAACATAACAAAAAATAAATATTATCTGAAAAAATCAACAATTGTATACATTTTTAAATATTTGCCAAACTACTCCCCTCTAAATACACAACTCACTAATAAAAAAAATACACAATTTACATATATACCAATTAATAATTAATAATTAATAAACAACAAATTATTTAACGCAATTAACAAAATGAAATATTAAATACCAACATATTACTTAATTAATGAATTATAATTAAATTACTTCCCACCCTACTCCCATATAAACGCACAACCCACTCCTAAAAAGATTACACAATTAATATATTTACCAATTAATAATTAATAACCAATTAATAACTTATAAATAACAAATTAATTAACACAATTAACAGTATAAATTATTAAATACAAAAATATAAATTAATTAACATTATTAATTAATTAATTTTAATTAAATTACTTCCCACCCTATTCCCCTATAAACCCACAACCCGCTACGGAACTAAAACGCAATATTCAATTTCTTAAAAAATGCATAATTTCTAAAAATGCATTAAAAAATATATTATAATTAAATTACTTCCTACCCTATTCCCCTATAAACCCACAACCCACTACGGAACTAAAATACGCAAAAATTACTTAACATAAAATTAATTACTTCTAAAAATGTCAAACATACACTACAAAAATAAACTATAATTTTAATACATATACTAAAATACAGAACACTAAAATAAATTTCGATATTATTAACAACGATATTGTGACTAATGTAATTACTAACTTCGATATAAAAAAAAACTATATTTCTTACCTGCATGTCGATATTCTGGTCGATGACATTCTTGCAGGTCGATATTGTGTCACATTGATATTTAAACATCGATATAATGGCATATCGATATTCAAACATCGATATTATGGCTCTTTACCCCATGCATGAAAACATTGAAATTTGCAATTTATACAGGCCAGAGGACCTTCTGGTGGATAAGGAAATAGGACATTAGACAAGTACTACTAGGGCAGCAGATCAAATGCTTACTGTTAATTTTGTGTAAGTCTTCTGTCAAGTAAATAATTCTTCCACCCGACTTATCTTCTGACTCAGAAGGAGCAGGGTTCCTGGATCCTGCTGACTACCGGGCTTTGACGGGCGCAGATCGGCTTGCTTCAGCTCGCCATCGGAGCGGCCAATGTGCGCTTCCACTGCGTGTCCGTGCCATCCTCTTCTTAAGGAGAGGGCAGAGTACAACCACTAGACAGCTAACCACCCTTGGAAGTATTATCAACAGGAAGTAGGTGTTTATGAACTCTTTCCACTCAAATGGCTTCGACCTTGGTGGATCGCAGAGTAAGTAAATATGCAGATGCAGCTATAAAAACAATTTGGTGCAAGAGAGGCAAAGCAGAATAAAAACAGAGCAGCTACTGATTACGATGACATCTTACTTTACGTTACAAAACCCTAGAAATTTAAAGAAAAAAACTGAAAACAAAGGTTAAAGTGACATTATAGCTAGGAATTGTAAGAAAATCTGACTTTACATTTAAAAAAATGTAGGAATTCACTAAAAAAACAAAGGCTAAAGGGTTGTTATAGTTAGTAAACATTTCACGATAAACATACCATTTGAAAAAATACTGAATTTACCAGTTATAGTTATCTCAATTAACTATATCTCGAACCCTAAAGTAATTATAACTTGCACTCTCACCATGCACTGCTTGTACCCACGCATATTAAATCACTCATGACATATTCATTGACTACATTTATAACATCCCTAATCACATCTGAAATGCTATCATTGTTGTTAATACTGTACATGGCAGGGGCACAAGTTATAGTTACATTATGGTACAAGTTATAGTTAGTTAAGATAGGCTTGAGAGCGTCTTGCAGGAGTGGCAATTTAAAAATGTAGCATTCTGAGTGGCAGAGGGAGTTTTTTCCTTTGGGCCAATTCGCTCCGCAGGAGTCCTCGATGCGAGCACTTTCATTGGCTACCAACAACATCAGAAAAATAATGATGGCAGCCTTTACAGGACTTAGTGACTTACTCCTCTGTGCTGAACTTAAAAAAAAAAGTGATATTTGGGGTAGAATAGGGATACCCTAGGGGACCCAGAAGGACCACCTCAGGGACCAACATTTGTTTTTAAAACAGCAATTTGTGGCACAATCCCTTACCACCCTATACTACTACCCACCCCTAAACCATGAAAATACCCTTACCCCTATAGTCCTACCAATCACTAAACACTTAAAGCACCCTTACCACCCTATAACCTTACCGACCCCAAAACCCTTTATACACACATACGTACATACACACATACTTTCCTTAACCCCTTCAGCACGGTGCGGTTTACCGCGCTGTGCTGAAGGGTTCTTGCGCTGGCGGGGCCTTGACGGAGCGGTTCCGTCATCCGCACAGCGCGACCGACGCGCATGACGGAACCGCTCCGTTACAAGCATCGAAAGGGTTAAATACACTCACCTTGTGTTGTAAAGGGTTGCATGGTAAAGGTTTATGCATGGTAAAGGCAAGTGTGCATAAGCCATTGAATTGTAAAGACAATGTGTGGTAGCTGATGCATGGTAAAGGAATTGCTTGGTGATGCCTGCATTGTAAAGGCTGTTTCTCCTGCCACGCTGCCTCCATTAAGTGACAAACGCTTTGATGGGAAACCAGTGAAATCTTTTCCTGTGCAAATGGATATTGTTTTGCAGATGGATGATGGGAAATGAGTTCACTTGTTTGACTTCTTGGATTACACACATTTTGGGCAGGAAACCACTGATATCACTTTCTGTGCAAATGTATGATGTGAACTCCATTTAATCACCTAGATGCTTTTAGGCCAGATCTGATATTTGCCACTATGCTTCAGGACCAACTGGAGTTTATCCTTGTGAGAACAGTTTTTTATCCAACTAAACATGCACCTAACTCAGGTTTCTTGCCAACCCCCCAACTCTTTGTTTAGAGCATCATGAGGATGTTTTCTTTGGCTATATTAGACATATACCACTAAGCTTCTGGACCAATTGGACAGAATCTCCTTCAATCATACCCTACCTTTGATTGAGATACATCATGCCCTTTGGCCTGGGGAAGACCCCATGAATTCATCTCACTATTAGGGTTGAAATGTCGACTATCATTAATGATTGGACAGCTCTCTATTTGGAATTCATTCTCTATATGATTACATTACACAGTGTATCTTATTCATCCAAGATAATAGCTAAAAGCAGCCATCTTAGAGTTACAATTTATCTACAGTAATTAATCTATATAAAGGAATCAAACACAGAATGGAGGAGGTTTTTTCCACTCTCTCCTATCTTAAACTAAGCAATTTTATTTAAATGTTTCTGTAGGAGCCACTGTCTTTCATAACGCATATCCTAACTCAGGTTCCGAGGAATACAGTGTTGCCTCTAACTTTTTTTACTGTAAACAAGTGTGTCTGGGAAATATAGAATTTAGCCCTTGCCAACTTATTTAAATTCACTATATCACACAAGGATGTTCTATGAGGTGAAAATACTTGTTAATATGAAGTAGGGTCAAAGAACTAGAATTGGTAAAGATGGGCTTTTCCTAGGTTTTTAGGTCACCATTATTTTCTTGCAAGATTTGTGTTTTGCAAAGAGGGCTGTTTGCTTAAACTTTTGGCACAAATGAAAGCTTAATAATAAATTTAATTTCACGAGACACAAGAGTTTAGTTTGTGACAAACTCCTATATTCATATAGTAATTTTAAGAGAAGAATCTGGTATGTGAAAAAAGATTATCCTCTCTTTGAAACAGCAGCAAACCTTGATATTCGTTGAGGTTCAGCGCAGATAACTGTGTTTGTGGCTGTACATTAAAATTAGTACCCAACTATGTGGTCTATTATAATGGCGGGCGGATCGCCATTATTCCCTGCCCGCCTCCCATTCCCCCCTGCCATATTAGGATGGCGGGGGGACCCCGGCGGACGGAAAGACTGTCTGCCAGTTTACCACCGGTCTAACAGGAGACTGGGCAGAAAAGGGGATTGATATGGTGGCGGTATCTGCAAGACACCGCCATCCATATCAAGATGCAGGCGGTGAAGTGCATTTCCATGGTGGCAACAAGGCATGCGGAGTCTGCATGTGGGGGCCCGTTGCAGGCCCCCAGGGTGTTGGGGGTGGGGGTACCTATGGTACCCCCCTGCATTTGCATGCACAACGTGGCAGGCACCGTGTGGTGCCTGCTACGTTGTGCATGCAAATGCACAGATGCCTTTTTAACATTGCGGCGGGTGCTACTGAAAGCACCGCCCGCCGCAATGTTAAAAATGCGGGATGCGCCCGCCACACTGGCGGGCGCATCCTAATTGATTTTGCGGAACTGCCGCACACATAGCAGGCGGTCCCATTTGCCGAAACGATGGCGGGCGGACATCGTAATAGACCCCATCATTTCAAATCTGTTGCTCTACGTTAAACATGCAACATAAATCTGGAGTTTTCTTTCAGATTTAGAATTTTTAACCGCATATCACTATTTTGTTTTAAAATTATTCATTTGTAACAGAAATGTTCATTCAGGAATCAGTTATTTTTTTAAATAATTTAGTTTTCTTCACAACTTATTTTTTTTTAAAAATGGTGCTTTATTTTTGTAGCTTACTGACTGACGCCACCCCAGCAACGTACCTTCCAGACTGGCACAATGCTTAAAAATTTCTGCTTACAGGAAGAACACCATTGGTGGCACCATTTTTCTCTGTTCAAGCCCCAAATGTATATAATTCATTGCTTGCAAAGATCAGAAGAATGGTTAGGACCTGGTTATACCAAATTTGATCCAAAAAACAGAATTCATTCACTTGTTCTAATTTTCTGCCTTGCAACCGCCCTCCAAACATGCGGCGGTCCTGCACTGCTGATTAGGATTCGACCGCCACCCTGGCGGTCGCAGTCCATATATTTCACATTGCGGTGGGTGCTGCTTACAGCAGCACCTGCCACAATGCCAAATTGACATGTTGTACATTCCCATGCACAACGTGGCAGGCACCGTGCAGTGCCTACCACGTTGTCCATGGGAATGCAGGGGGGTACCCAAGTGCACGCCCCACTCCCCACCCCCTTACGAGGTCCCGCAACGGGCCCCCAGAGTACATTCCCGCCAGCCTTTCCATGGCGACATTGCCGCCATGGAAAGGCATTTTCAACCAGGCATCATAATATGGATGGCGGTGCCTTCCAAGCACCGTCACCATATTATGCCCCAGCTCCGCCTGGACGTCAATCGTAAAGATTGCCGACCGGCCACCATGATACCATCAAGCTGGGATGGTGAGTGTATCGCCACCGCCAGCCCAGCGGTGGCGATCCACCCGCCATTATAATCACCCCCTAAATATCTCAAATTACTTTAAAAATAAGCCTTACTATCAAAGAGAACCACACCCTCCTAGAAATTTACTGCCCACACATCTGGACAGGTACAGACTAATTTGCATGTAGCCAGGTTCTGAGCTGGGATGGTGCAGTGAGCTAAAAAACGGTGATGGATTAAAACCATGATCTCTTGACTTGGTAAGAGTATTCTGCATCATTCAGAAACTCTGTCCATCACCACCCCCTTTTTCCCAAATCGTTTTTATCCACACTCAGTGTGGGAGGGTATGCTCAGACGTGAGTCCCTTGATCATTGTGCCATCAGTATTCAGGCAAGCCGGGCTGACGAAGGCTGTGATGCCAGAAACCGGTCCCTGGAAGCTTGTTTCTTTCCCAGTATAAGAATTGGCTTGGTAGTTTGGTTTGCCCTGTTCCCATCATGCACTGGGACAGGTACAGACTAATTTGCATGTAGCCAGGTTCTGAGCTGGGATGGTGCAGTGAGCTAAAAAACTTTGATGGATTAAAACCATGATCTCTTGACTTGGTAAGAGTATTCTGCATCATTTAGAAACTCTGTCCATCACCACCCCCTTTTTCCCTAATAGCAGGAAACTGTGACATGACAATGTACAAGTACAAACTCACATCCCTGATGGTGTAGAAATGCCAAGTGTCCCGCTCCAAATAGGCGTCTCCTCATAAACAGTCACAATGTACATTGCCATGCAGTCTGACAATAAACTTGCACAATGCGTGAACATACATGTGAACACAATGTCAATCTGAATTTCCCCTTCACACTGCATAGGGAGAATCAACACCTCCTGCAGAGCAGACCCAACAACTCAGCACTGATTATGAAGAGGACCTCCCCAACATCTACACCGACGCACTCCAAAAGCTCAGGGACAGCTCCGGTACCCCACCTCCAGGAGCAGGGCAGCCCTGCTGCATCCATGAAACCCCACCCCCTGCATAGACCACACAGCAGGAAGCACCCACCACCACAGCTGTCTCCCAGGACCCCCACGACCAACACATGGCCTTCCAACGGTGTGTGTTAGGGTGCCAGGAGGAGATGTCTGACCAGCTGCGGGTGGGGTTCAACCTCATGGCAGCCAAACTAGATGCCATACGTGGATGTCTAAGTCCCATCAGGGACCATTCACAGTCCCAACGGACACCCACTGTCCACTCCTTGCTCTACAACAAGCCATGGCTGACATCGCTGGAGTCATGACTCTGAGCCAAGAACAACTGTCTAGTCAAAGTGGCCCCAGCGATGTCAGCAAGGAGTTGCATCACATGCGAATGATCATGGAGAACATGGAGCAGATGCAAGCCTCACAAATGGCTGCCACGGCTGCACACCAGCGAGATGTAGCTTTGATCTTCCATACCCTGCAGATCCTTTTCATGGCATTGCCACCACAGGGCCTGGCGGGGATGGTTGCTGGTGCTGCTACTACATCCACATCTCCTCCCCCTGAAGTGTTAGTGCCACACAGTGTGGCAGAGTTTCCACCTCCATCCCCTGATGTGTCACTGCCACATAGTGATGCAGACAAAACACCACCACCCGCATATGAGGCACCTGACACATCAGAGGACGAAGATGATGATGAATCTGACTTTGTGGCTAGGATGAAGTGGTAGCGTTCATCTCCGCCATATGGCCGGGTTCAGCTTGGTTCTGCCCTCTGCATCATGTCCTGGTATAACACCTCCCACTGTCCCCCTATACACTGAGCGACGCTCACCCTGGACCTCTACATGGACTTCCATATTTGTTTTGGTTACCAATGACACAGCAATCACACTGCGGACTGTAGTCTTTCATTCCCTATGAACTTGTCAATCCCGAAAGGACTCCGGCTGGCCCTCCAAGGGCCATCAATGTAAAGTGAGGTTTGCATGGCCCTGTACTGGTTCAGCTTCAACACTCCACTGAATGTGAATAAAACATTTCAATTCACACAGATGTGTCATGGCCATGATCAATCAAGAATGAATGTATGGATGAATGTAGGGACAGTGATTCTACCAAAAGGTAATCTTTGGGTAATGCTATCAATGCGCATGTATGGCCGTGACCCAGATAGGCATTGAGACACACATTGTCATTCAAATCAACACTCATCACAGTTGAATACAAGTGAAGGTGCATGGACTTTATTAGCATATGCGTTTCAGTATGGGCAAGATAAGTGCCACAACAGGCAGACCAATGCAGCAGTATGTCAGAATGAGGAATGTTGCCAAGCGCCCCTGTCCACTCCAGGTTAGTGCCTCACCTTTCACAGGTGTGTGTTAAGCCGAGTTGTTGTCCTCTCATCTATTCGGAGTCCAGGCGAATGCAGCCATGTCCACTGTTGTCGTGGGATATATGACCAGATCTCCAAGATGCAACAAGGTGTCGGGACATGTGCACTGTATTCCAATCTGTTGTGGCTGCAGGTACATAGTTACTCGTCCATGAAATCGATTGCAGTTCGGTAGGCTAACATTTCCAACATGAGGTCGTTGTCGACTTCAACATCGGGACGGCGAGGTGATTCATTAGCAAGTCCAGAGAGATGTGCTGCGTCCACCCCCTCACACCAATTAGCTCTACAGCCCAATAGGGGAGCGGTTCAATGTGGTCACTGCACATGAGGATTTGTGCAATCTCCCAGGGCCAGCTGCCAGCATGTATGCCAAGTAGCAAGGCATCCCATAAACGGGTATCACGTTGACACTCCTGGTCGTGGGCCAACAGGGGGCGCAGCACACATGTCAAAATCCAGTTCATCTACCATCCTGTTGGATAGGCAGACATCCATGGACCACTAAAATATGCATGATCGACAATGCAACACAGGCTGAACGCAGGTGACGTTGGCAAGGCGGAAGTTTAGCCTGTAACTGATCCGCCAATGGCAGTGCCCCCAGTAAATACAGCATGCGTGTATGGTACAGTTCCACGTGACAGGGGTTGTGCATGTGTCCGGGATGTTCGGCCATTGCGTTAGTGGCTCTTGGTGAAGCGGAACTATTCTGACCTGCACCAGTTCAGTGGATGAAATGTCACATCTCGGATCAATGAGTTCTTTTAGTGTGCACCAGTTGTACGCCTGGGATGTTGTGGGAGTAAGTGTGAAGGCCATTCCATGCAAGATAACTTCGAGCAAGGACACCTGTGTGTGGGGTGTGTATGCGTTGGTCTCTCGTCGAGCTGTGCGTAGTTTGGGAGTCAGCATCAGCTGCTATAGTATCTGCAATTGCGACTCGATCTGAAGTGTGAGCCCTGCTGACCACAGTGTAAGCCGGAGGCAGAGGTCAGCAGGGGCACACAGCCACGTGGCGTTGACTTGTGGTGCACAGAGTTAGTGGCACCTGAGGTGCTCAGGGGTTGCGTGGCCTGCGATGATGCGTGATACGGACGGGCCGCACTGGTAACAATGTCTGTGGTCTACTAGCCTGCGCCATGAATTAATCAAGACTGAATTTGAATTGTGAGCCCTGCTGCCCACAATGTAGGTCGAAGGCAGTAGTCATCATAGATTTAACTCCGCGGTGCTGTGCCGCTGGGGACCTGTGTCAGGGATGCCGGCGATCGGCTGAGGAGGCGGCAGCCTCGTGGCAGTGTGAGGGGTGCCACCCTGGCAGACGCGTTGGCCATCCCGGAAGTGAACCACACCCAGAGTCCCGGTCTATTTATTCACACTCCTATGCTGGACTGGCGTACGCCGGACCAGCCCACACCCCTTACATTTACAGGGGGGACGACACAGCTACATGACCGAGGTCTTCCCTACTGCCTAAGGTAACTTGGTTGCATCCACTATCCACAACACTGCAAACACCAGCAGTATGTGTCCACATGGACAGGTCTGTGCTCTGCATACTGAGGTCTGTGCAGCACATCACTGCCACACTTGGAATTGTGTGCATTCTTATTCATGGGTGACTTGCCACCCTCACACATACATGGTTCCCACCTCTCCCCACATACTGCAGCTATTGTGTGGCTGAGGGGCCATGCCATTTTCGGAATGTCTGCTGTCCTGTTCTGCGTTGCCTAGGGGGTAGTATGGGGGGTGGTCCGGGGGGGCATGGGGTGGTGGCAGTGGGTGTTGTGGTCCTCTTGGGTCTCTGAGCTGCATAATCAGTGTCTCCATGACATGTGTTGGTCTTCAGATGTGGCTCTGGGCTGAGCTCCCTTTCACACTGCAGGTAGTCATCCTGTTTTACATCAGTCAAAGGCAGGTGTTAAATCCCTGCTGCTAACATACCTTATCGCCTGTTTTTGGATCGCATCGCAGATCTGGCTGGCCGTTGAGAATATCATGAAGTGGTGTTTTCGTGTGTTTTTGCATGGGAACCCCTAGCATTACCTCTACGTCCCTCGTCCTCGACCCAGTCATCACTAATGAGGTATTCCACAAGACAGGAAACAAAACAGGAAACGCTTTTGTAGGCTCCACCCACCCTCCCGTCAGGGGCTATAAGAAACCAGCCAACCAAAAGCACATTCTGTTTTGTTTCCTGTCAGTGGACCTGATGGGGACGCTGGGGTAGGTGCCGGGCACTTACCTGCTTCTAGTTGCTGTTGTCCTGTGGTGTCCTCCTCTGCTGGGCTTTGGGGGCGCTGCTGGACCTCCGTGGGACTTCGTTGAGTCGGGATGCGGGGCTTCCTGGATTCTCCAGGTTCCTGGTTGCTGGTCCTGCTGGGCTGTGCTGGCTTCCTGGGTGCCTGTTCCGCTGGTCACGTGAGTTTCTCCTTGCCTTTGCGGCATGGTGGTGGGTTTGGAGCTCCCGGGTTTATGGGGCCGGGCGCTCCGTCTGCTTCCTTCCCTGCCTTCTGTGTGTGGCGCCCGGGGTGGGGTCCGGGCGCTCCATTCTCCGCTGCTATTCTGGAGCACTCGGGTTGGGGTGCAGAGTGCTCCGATTTTCTGTTGCGGTGCTGGCTGCGCCCGGGTTGGCTCCGGTGGCGCTGCTTCTCCTGGTCCTGGGAGCACTCGGGTTGGGGAACCGAGTGCTCCTTTGTTGTCAGTCACTGTCGACGGCGCCCGGGTGGGCTCCGGTTGCGCTGCTCGTCTCCGGCCGCGGAGCGCTCGGGTTGGGGGCCGAGTGCTCCTTCCTTTTCAGGCGGTGTGGTCAGCGCCCGGGTGGGCTCCGGTTGCGCAGTTGCAGTTCGTGGGTTTCTGCCTTCGGTGGCCGCGCGCTGCCTTGCTTTCTGGTTCCGTTTTTTGGCCACGCCCCCTTTTGCCTCGGTTTCAGATCTCTGCCGGGTTGTTGGGGGCGGAGTTTTTCTCGGTTCCTTTTCTTGAAAAGGAGGCTGGTTGTCTGCTGGGCTGCTTTTCATTCTCGGTCTACGCTGCTCCGTGTTGATCTTACTGTAGCTCTTCTGGTTACTTTGTCTGCTGCTTTGATGGGGAAGCATCATAAGAAGAGGAGGCATGTGTCTCCTGTGTCTTCTTCCTCTTCTCCTCTGGACAGTGCGGATCCTGTTCCCCCTGGGAAGCGTCCAAAGCTGGATGATGACCATTTGAAACGTCTTATTTTGGAGACCTTGTCTGACCTGCAGTCCTCCAAAAAGTCTGCTGGGGGTCGTTCTGGTGGGAACGCGGTCCTTTATTCTGACATTTCCTCTTCGGGATCCTCTGATGATGCTTCCTTGGATGCGGTGGATCTAAAGGGAAAGTATATCTCCAGGGAACTGTTGCCAGACTTACTTTCTCATGTGCGTGAGAACATGGGGTTCCCGGATGACGCTGTGGCCAGTACTTCTTCGGATGCTGTTCTACCGCAATTTAGGAAGCCGGTTTCGTCTTCGCTTCCTGTGCATCCGTTTGTGATGGATGTACTCTTGAATGAGTGGAAGGACCCTGATCATATTATGTTGCCGCGCTTCATGTCAAAGCTTTACCCGTTGCAGGGCATGGAGGATTCTTTTCCTGAGTCTGTGCAGGTGGACTCCATTGTCGCTAGTTTGGTTGGCCGTCCTTCCATGGCTGATGATAACATTCTTCGAGATGGGGTGGATAAGAAGATTGACTCTGCTTTGCGTAAATCCTATGCTGGTTCTCACCTTGCCATACGTTCCGGTATCTACGGTGCTTATGTGGCTCAATCACTCCTGACTGACTTTAAGACTTTGTTTTCAACTATGCAGGAGGGTGGCTGCTGTCCTGATTTGCTGGAATCTATGGAGCGTCAGACTGAATTCCTTTCGGATATTGCTTTTGATTCTGTGCGTGCTTCTGCTCTGTCTTGTGGTTCCTCTATCGCTGCCCGTAGGAATCTGCTGTTGAAGGGTTGGAATACTGATGCCGCCCAGAGGTCCATGGCCTTACGTTTACCTTTTACTGGCCCTCGTCTCTTTGGGGATGCCTTGGAAGACAAACTGCATAAAGTGTTTAAAGAACGTAAACATTCCCTTTCCTTCCGGAGGCAACCTTCCCGTAAAGATTTTTCCTCTTCGCAGGCCAAGTCTTTTCGTCAACCTTCCCGGTTTCAGCAATCCTCCTTTAAAGGTTCTCGTGGAGCCGGTCGTGGTTTCCCTCGGAAGTTCCAGAAGAAGCCTCCTCGAGATGCTGGTCCTGGACCGCAGCGTTCCTGACTATGCCCCTCCGTTCGTGGATCCCACTGGAGTGACGCCCGTGGTTGGTGGGAGATTGAGGTTGTTCCTTCCAGCCTGGCGTCTGTCGACCTCGGATCAGTGGGTGCTGGATGTCCTGGACCGGGGGTATCGGATCGAGTTCCTGTCCCCTCCGCCTCCCTCGGGTGTAGTGCGGACTCCGACTCCCTTGTGCCGCTTCCGTCGCCAATCCTTGAGGGATGGTGTTCAGGCCCTGTTTTTCAAGAACGCTATTGTTCCCGTCCCCAGATTGGAGTGGGGTCTGGGGACCTATTCGATTGTTTTCCTGGTGCCGAAAGTCACGGGGGGATTCCGGCTTGTCATCAATCTCCGGAGTCTGAACCTATTTGTGAAGAAGATCCCGTTCAAGATGGAGACCTTGCAACGAGTGGTCCCGCTGATTCAGGCCGGATGGGTGTTTACTACTCTGGATCTCCAGGACGCCTACCTTCATGTACCGGTGGCCCGGGAGGATCAGATGTTCCTGCGTTTCTGCCTGGAGGGTCGTCATTGGCAGTTCTGTGTCCTTCCGTTTGGTCTCCGGTCCGCTCCCCGAGTGTTCACCAAGGTGGTTGCTCCTTTGGTGGCCCTGCTTCACCTCCGGGGGGTGTCTGTGTTCCCCTACCTGGACGATTGGCTGCTCCAGGCTCCCTCCCCAGAGGTCATGTCTCAGCACCTTTCATTGACCATCCTTACGCTAGAAAGTCATGGTTTTCTAGTGAACTTTCCAAAGTGCCAGCTTCTTCCTGCCACTCGACGGACTTTCATTGGGGCCATCTTCGACTCCGTCCTGGGCAAAGTGTTCCTGCCGGATTCTCGGATTCAACGTCTTCAGTCCCTGTTGCGGATCTTGTTGTCCCAGGCTGCGGCCCCCCTTCTTCAGTGGCTCGAGGTTCAGGGTCATATGGCCGCTACTGTCTTCACGGTGCCCTGGGCCAGGGTTCATCTGCGGCCTCTGCTGTGGCATGTTCAGCGTTGGGTGCCGTTTCCAGTTCGGGACTATGCTCTGTCTGTGCCTGTGTCCTTGGGGGTGGTGTCGGATCTCCAGTGGTGGCTAGATTCCGCGAATCTCTCGAAGGGGATGTGGATTCACCTGCCGCCCCCTTTGGTGTTGACGACGGATGCCAGTGCGGCCGGTTGGGGGGCCACGTTGGGGCAGTGGTCTGTTCAGGCTCGCTGGCTCCGGATGGAATCCCGTCGCTCGTCCAATTGGAGGGAACTGTCGGCTGTGGCCAGGGCTCTTCGTTTCTTCCATTCCCGTCTGCTGGGGTGCAATGTCCTGGTGAGGTCAGACAACACCGTGACTGTGGCTTACATCAACCACCAGGGCAGTACTCGCAGCCCTTCCTTGAATTTGGTGGCTTGTGCGATTGCGGGTTGGGCGGAGCGTCATCTTCTGGCTCTCTCGGCTCAGCATATCCGGGGGGTGGACAATGTGGTGGCGGACGCATTGAGTCGCAGGTTTCCATCTTCCCTCTCCCTGTGTCTCTCCCCCAGGGTGTTCCGGTTGATCTGTCGGAGGTTCGGGACTCCCCTGCTGGACTTGTTTGCATCCCGGGCGAATGCTCAACTCCCCCTGTTTTGTTCTCGGACCCCGGAGTTGGGTGCTTGGGGGGTGGAGGCGTTGTCTCTTCAGTGGCCCCCTTGGTTGCTGTACGCCTTCCCCCCCTTCCCCCTGATTCCTGCCTTTTTGCTGAAGGTCCAGCGGTTGGGTGCCCAGGTGGTAGCGGTCTTACCTCACTGGCCGCGGAGGTCCTGGTTCCCTTTGTTGTTGAGCCTGGCGGTGGGCCCTCCTTGGATTCTGCCACGTTATCCGTCTCCCCTGAGGTCCCCCTCCCCTTCTCTCCTGGTCCCTCTCACCTTGGCGGTTTGGAGGTTGAACGGCTGTCGCTTGGAGTCCGGGGTTTGCCTGATCACCTCATCACTGTGATGCAAGGTTCTCGTAGGGGTTCCACTTTGTCCTCCTACTCTAAACATTGGGCTTCTTTCTCCTCTTGGTGTGCGGGGCTTGGTCTCTCTCCTGTCTCTTGTCCTATCGCTTCCGTTCTGCAGTTTTTCTTGGAGGGTTTTCAGAAGAAATATGCCTTGTCTACTCTGAGGGGCCAGTGGGCTGCTCTTCGGGCTTTCCGGGATCCGGCTTCTCTTCCTCCTGAGGATGGTTTGTTGGTTTCCCGTTTGTTCCGGAGTTTCTCTCTGTCATCTCCTTCTTCTCGCTCTCCGGTTCCTCCTTGGGATCTCTCTTTGGTCTTGGGTGCTCTGCAGTCTGCTACTTTTGAGCCATTGGAGTCGGTGGACCTTAAGTTTCTCTCTTTTAAAGTGGCGTTTTTGGTTGCTGTGACTTCTGCCAGACGATTGGGTGAACTCACTGCTTTACGTTGTTCTCCTCCCTTTTTGCGTTTCTTGGATGACGCGGTGGTCCTTTCTTTGGATCCTGGTTTTGTTCCCAAGATTCGTTCTAAGTTTCATTGCTCTCAGGAGTTGATTCTTCCTTCTTTCTGTCCTTCTCCTTCTTCCCCTGCTGAGTTGTTGCTTCACTCTTTGGATGTGCGGCGTGCTTTGTCCCTTTATGTTGCACGGTCTGCGGGGTTCCGTTCCTCGGACTCCCTTTTTGTGACTTTTGGTTTGGCTGGTCAGGGTAAAGCTGCGTCTCGGCTTACTCTTGGTCGCTGGATTAAGTCTGTTATTTCTTTGGCTTATCAGGGATCTGGTTTGCCTTGTCCTTCTGGTGTTCAGGCCCGTTCCACTAGGGGTGTTTCTGCTTCCTGGGCTGCTTTTCATGGGGTTTCCCTTGATGAAATCTGTCGGGCTGGGACGTGGGCCTCTGAATCTACTTTTGTGAGGCACTATCGTTTGAATTGTGCTCTGTCTGACCGACCCAATTTCGGTAGTGGTGTGTTGCGTGCTGTGGAGGTTGTTCCGCCTCCCTGATTCTGTGTTTTTTCATTAAACCTATTTTTGCTGCACGCCTCTTTGTGTTCGGTCTCTGTTTTCTGTGTGGTTTGCCAAAGGCCTGTTGTTGGGGGTGCTTTGGTATGCCTCATTAGTGATGACTGGGTCGAGGACGAGGGACGTAGAGGTAATGCTATGATTACTTACCGGTAATCCCCATTACTCTTAGTCCTACTCGTCCTCGACCCAGTCATACTTCCCGCCCGCCCTCCCTTTCCAGGCCTTTGTTGCTTGGTATGTCAGGATGTGCTTTTGGTTGGCTGGTTTCTTATAGCCCCTGACGGGAGGGTGGGTGGAGCCTACAAAAGCGTTTCCTGTTTTGTTTCCTGTCTTGTGGAATACCTCATTAGTGATGACTGGGTCGAGGACGAGTAGGACTAAGAGTAATGGGGATTACCGGTAAGTAATCATAGCATTAGTTGTCTCTCTCATCCGTGGCGATGTTTTTTGCGGAAGCTATCGCTGGAAAACTGGCGATTTCGACAGTTTGCCCCAGCTTGAGAATGGGGGGATAGTTCTTTCACCACTTTTGCTGTGCTAAAGTGCTGATAACTCGGCGATAAGTCCTTGAGAATATGCCCCTTTATTCACAAAATCAATATGCATGAAATGTTAGTCTTCCAGAATTAGTCTAGATTTTTAACATGTTCTGAGGTTAACACCAATAATTGAAAATGACGATTGAGAGCTGGGCAAAAGTTCTGGCTTCACCCTAAGAGGGAAGAATTACCATCAAAATATTTATCATGTAAATCGTGAAACAAACATCATACAAAAAATGATAATGTCTTAAACATTTTAAAATTTTAAAAACAGTGTAGATTTTAACATTTGGAAGCGTATCACATTAGGATATTACATTGTATTGCTGCATTAAGTGACATTTATTAGAAGTGCTAGTTTTGAAATATGAACTTAGAAGGATTAATTTACCTCCCCTACACTGACGACAATGTACTTAGTAAACAGAGACAAGTGAATTATCAAGTAACCTTGACATATGTCCTACATTTTTTATGTAGACATAACAATGTAGTCTATTAAACCACATACAAGAGAGGTGTTTGTATAGCACACATCCTGAACTCTATTACTTCAAAGCACTGTTAAATGTGATGATCTAGTAACAAGAAGCAATGAAGTAAAGTAATTGAATAGGATCACAGAATGTGATGAAGCTGGCAATTGAACCCAGATTTCCTGTTTACACATTCCCGCTCCCATGTAACACCAAATAACAATGTTTTGTGTTTAATTCTTTAAGGAGATAATTAAGTACAGAGTTAAACAAATACACACATTGCATGTTAAATCAAGCAGACACAGATTTTCATGGAAAATGCACATGGCAGACATATCAGTCTCCTCCAACTGAACAAAGAGACATATTTCAGGAGTCAAAATGAATAAGGCAAGCTAGGAAACAGTATATAGGATGAGGAACAAGAGTGGGACAGTCATATAAAAGGAATGGTGATACAGGGAGTTGAGTGGAAGAAGGTGAAACTGACAAGTAGGAGAGAGATACAGACAGCAGGGCTGTATATAGAGTAAATGAAAGTTGGTACGGAATGGTGGATAATACACTGAGTAGTGGTATGTACACCTAGACCATTTTGTTTGAACAATTCAATGGAATGGTGTCTCATAAATGGTGTACAATGAATTTGTTTTTGTATGAAATCACTTACAGCTGGAACGGCTGGAACCAGGAAAAGTTATAATGATACAGTGAGCAGAGTGACATGGAGGAAAGACGGTGCCATAGAGGTGTTTGTGGTACAGGAAGCACTGCAATATGGGTCTTGGAAAGCAGGATGTTTGTCTATGTTGGTTGGGGGATGGTTCTGGGAGTGAGATGCTATGTGTGTGGTAATTGGCCCCACTGGAAGAGAAGTTGTTCATGGACCAAAATTGAATCGAGGTAGGGAGATAGTACAGACATGATTCACATTGTTATGGGGACAAAGCTGTATGGGGAGGTGATACAGATATCAGAGATAGTGGGACAGGGATCAGAGTGGTATGAGGATAGGGGTGAGCAAGGTGATATTAAGAGTACATGCAGATGGAGGTGCATGGCGTAGACGAGGAGAAAGATGGCGGCTTGTGCCTGCAGCTCCACTCCACGATGGCAAAAACCCTGACAAAATAACGCCTACACATTGCAGAAATTGCATCTATTAATAGGAATACTATTGTGATGTGAAAGTGACACAGGCGATACCGTACGTTCAGCACCAGCTACGACGGTCACCCCGGTGTCAACCACGAGGTTGGCCCAATGATTCTCTGAAATAAAATGAAACAGCACCAGACAGATGCCAATATCTGAGGGTGGGCACAAGACCTTCCATCCTCTGGAACACCCATCGCTCCAGAGTAATTCTAGCATCATAACAAGTACAGCTTACTCAATGACTAGCGCTGCAAATATAAATGACTTTGAAAGGCTAACAAAGAGTCACCGCACTTTCAGAGGTGGCACTCTGCTCAAAATGATGGCGCACTGTAGTGCTGCATGGGGAGTTAACTGACTGGTCCAGTTATTGTTGAAGTGCCTGACTAAAGTATCTAGCGGCACAATCCCATTAAGATATCTCCTCTCGCCCAGCGCTGATCCAATATGGCCTGTACCTGTACTTTTAAAAATCTCACTATATGGCTGTGAGAATAAAGTAGCAGTTAACAACAATCCAAAATGGCGATGCCCTTGCACACAATCATTTACAAAAACAATGGGGAAACCCTGTGTCCCTAAGAACCTGGGTATCAAACAACAAAGCTACAGTGGTTCTGTAGGGTGTAAGACCGATTTCTTCACAGCATCATAATATTTTCAATAGTACTCAACAGGAACACATGCGAAAACCACTTCATGTATACTGAGTTCAATCAGAATATTTATTTTAACTAGATTTCTCAGGCTGTCAACAATAAACAATGACAAATAGTCCAGTGAAATAAGTGCTCAGTGACTGTTGTGTGGTGGATGCACTATATACATGGGAAGATAAAATATGTACAGATATTCACAATAGAAATCACAATTTAATTACAAAGGGGGGGTCAATACAAGTATTATCAATGTATCAGGTAGTGCGCAAGAATGCATTATATTCAAACCAAGAGACTCGATATTACTGAGCCAACAAGTTAGTTTCGACCCTGATGACAGCTTATTTCATGGGTGTCATGGCGGGTCTTCCTCAAGGCTATCGAATGGGTGTAGACAGCCAAAAACTGAGGTCTGACTTTCTCAAATGCACTCTTCTTCTCGAATCCGGAGAGTATCTGATGTGAATCAGACCCAGAGTAATCCTTAATTGATTTATGATTGAAGACTAAGAACTAAATTGGCCCTTTTCTTTAATACAAAGGCGTACAATTTCTAATGGCACGTCCTCCGCGAAGACAGTCTGCACACAATATTGCAGGTTTCTTCAATGCACTTGGCGAACACCATAAGTAACAGCATTAACTCAGTGGGGTGCTCCGCTGCTTGCAAGTCAACGGTTGTATTGCCTAAAAAAACGCTAGCTGTGGCATCCGGAATCCCGCCTGAAAATACAGCTTTAGATCCATTTGTGATGGAATCTGCAATGTAGAACCAAAGACTCACATTCGTATGCCCAAGCTGAGAGTAATCTCCCTTTCATCATCCCTCAAAGAAGGGGACACGAAGAAATCATCATAAGACTTACACTACTCCTTATCAGCCCTACCAAAGCTTGACACTCGCATAGTTAAGAGATCGTGTAAAAGTAGATGAACATCAAGGGATATTTAAAATGGTGGCTCCAGCGCAGTATACTGCAGTTTAGGCTGGCTCCTATGACATCTGTCAGTTTTATGATATAAACCCAAACTGCTAACTATGGCTAAAGGGAAGTCCTTCATCTGATTGTACACACTACCACCTGATATTAGCACCCTGGAAATTGGCATCATATTAAGCAATATCATACATAAAAAGCACCATTGAGTGATGGGGTGATGGGTGCGCCATGACATGAACCTCGTCCCTACACCTTAAGTCTAGGTACAACCTTTCTTCCACGCGACAGCATTACAATGACAAAGCGCTGTTAGTAGCTGTTAGTGCTGTGCACTGTTATTACTGTAGAGCTTCCTCATGAAGCGCTATATCCATGTGACGGTATTCCAACAACAAAGTGTTCTATCAGCAATATGGAAAAATGAGTACCTAAAGCAGATCTTGTAAGGGCCTATATTTATACCGCCAAAGTCGTCCATGGCTCATCAAGTGAATATTTACCCATTAATACAGAATACTGCTTCATTCAAGCTGACACAGTCAATAGTGGTGCAGAACTGTTTAACACGACAAATTACCAAGCTACAACAAACCCTCCGAAGCCAATAGTACTACTGTCAAACAAAATGGCAGAAAAAGAATCTAAATCCAGCTGAAGAGAGTTAAGGCAAACCCGCAAAATCCAACTCACCAGTCAAGTCAAACAATGACATTAACTCCAAGATTGAGATGATTTTAAAGAAACTGGCAGACGTTCATGATCTCGCCAAATCCAAAAAGGAGTGGACACCACGGACGCAATGCAAAATGAGATTATTCCATCCGCTTAGATATCAAACAAATCAAAACATGAATTGAAGAGACGGAAAGTAGAATCAGCAACCTAGAAGACTTCAAAACTAAGTCACGCAAAAATATCCATGTCCCTCAATAGCATGACCCAAGCTCTAACCAGAGAGCTGGCAGCATTAGAGGGCAGAAACAAAAGCGGGAGCCTCCGCAATTTTCTGCATCCTCGAGGGGGAGGAGGACGCAGCGGTTCCTGTATACTATTCTTTGAAAAACAGTTCATACAATATATCAATATAACATTTGAGAAAGATCTGGAGTTTGAACGAGCACCGTGTACCCACAAAGAAACATCCCAACCAGTCCTACCCAAGCCCAATTGTATGTAAATCACTCTGTTTTCAACATGTGGAGAAAATTATTGCATTTATGTGGAAACATAACCACATATAATGGAAGGGAAACAAAATCTTCGTGTCTTAGGACATCTCAAAATCCACGGTTGAGATCAGCAAGAGTTGCCTGTCTGTGCAACCTAGACTGAAAGCTATGACCTGTCAGTTCTCTTTTGCGGATCCAGCAAAATACTGTGTGACTATGCAAGGCTTCACACACTCTTTAATCAAACACTGGAACTCTCTCTGTACCTAGATCTAAAATCCATGTGGTATCCAGATACCTAAACGTCTCTCCCATATGTCCCTTATGGACTAGACTATTGAACAGTCTACTGTTAATACAGACTTAACATGCTAATAATCGCATACCCCATGAAACTAAGCTATGTATTCCACTTAACTGTATGTACTACATTTACTGCCTGAAAGTAAGAGACCATTGTTGATTTGTGACACCTCCACCCTTAATGTGAATGTACAATGGTTTGATAATGTCTGCAATTGCTTTCGATAATCTGACCAATAGACTCTACACAGTCTACAGTTCCCAATTCTTGATAATGGCTGTTTAATATTGTTCCACTCAGGAAGCACCAGTCGTCTTTGTATCTCGATAAAGTGATAGAATAATACTCCTGATATGCTCAATTCATCTAATTGAGTTCTATTTGAGTTGAGTTCTAGTTTTATGCTCATGTAGCCATTACCTAATGGCCAATACCTTTGCCGTGGAGGACCGTTTTCTACTCTTGCCATTCTGTTTGATACTTTAGGGGGTTGGGTGGGAGGGTGTTCAACTAGGATGGGTCTGTTTGTTTACATTTCTCATTTGGAAACTACCTTATTGTTTTGTACTTTCATTCTTATCCTTTCTCTTTATTTAGGCCAATACTAGGAAAATATGAGACGGTCACTCAAGTTGGTGTATTTTTGTACAGTCACAATGGCACTTGCTCTTGAATCAGGATGCATTGTCAATCTGTACATGTGAGCAAGGAGGTCTACTCCATACCTCTCTTTCTATACCCCCAACTGCTTCTTCATCCTACAACACTGATAAGTAGGATCTTATATTTAATTTCTCCCAGTCTCCCAGTCACAACCTTCCAAATAAATCATGAGTTCCTTAGCAGGATCCATACAATTGTCAAAAATTAACCATTCTTAATCCGACGCAGAATATCAAGATAATTTCATTAAATGTGAAAGGGATCAATCATCTTATCAAAAAAAGAAAATCATTGACTACATATACAAACTCAAAGGAGATGTAGTTCTCCTTCAAGAAACCAAAATCGATTCTTCGCACATCACCTTGATACAAAAACACTGCTTTAACGATGTAGAATGCTCAGATGGTGGGGAGAAGAAAAATGGCGTCTTGACTCTCATAACCAGGAACTCCAGTATAAATATGATCTCCAATTCAACAAACAATGAAGATGGATTATATCCAAACTTTCCAAAAATAACGAGTTCTTTGAGGTCAATGTACATGCCCCAACAGCAGATGATCCATCCTTTTGGAATGACCTCGCATCTCATCTAAAAATGATCCCAGTCTCCTCATCCATCATCTTTGCAGGTGACTATAATCTGCCCACGGACCCTACAATAGACAGAAACTCACAGTTCCCATAACGCACTGAAAAACCTATGGGTGAGATTCAGCCTTACTGACGCATGGAGAATCCACCCAGACCCTATACAAAGGAAGCACCTCCCTCGATCAGACGAAACAGATAAACTACCTTAAGAACTCTAACCTATCCAAACTTATGGATGAGGAATTAAAAGCAATCAATGGACCCATCACAAAAGAGGAAATAAACAACTCTATTAGAACCCTAAAATCGGCAACAGCTCCTGGCCAAGATGGGTACACCGTGCAGTTCTTTAAAACATTCTCTTCATTAATTACTCCAACTCTAAAAAACCTCTTTACCCACTTCGCCAACTCAGGGCGAGTTACAGGCATCCCTGTGGAAGCTATTATCACTGTTATCCCAAAAGAGTGGGAAGATATCCTGCTCCAAATTTCTGTGATTAACCTGGACTGTAAAATATAGCCATGATAATCTCAACCAGACTCCAAACATTCATCTCTAAACTCATCCACCCATCCCAGGTTGGGTTCTTGAACAACAGGCTATCTAGTGATAATACTCATATATTTTGCCATATCATAGAAAATCAACGCTCTTAAAATTCCCAACAGTTGCAATTAGTCTCGAAAAAGAAAAAACATTTGATAAAGTTGACTGGAGTTATTTAAGACTGGCCCTAAAGAAGTTCAACCTTGGTGAGTCACCCATTAGAATTATAATGTCACTATACTACAACCCAACAGCTAGGGTGACCCAACTATCCCCACACAAATGAGCCCATACCAACCATGTCCTTATGACCGCCATTAGCCAAGTTGATTACATTTAAATTTCTACATTCTGATCCACATCTGACACCCATGTAACACTGATGCCTACTCAACCACCAGTCCTAGTATTGACCGTTTATCCTGTTGTGCGTGTAGATACCATTATTCTGTTGTGCATATAGATACCATGAAGATGCTTTCTGAAAGGACAGTTATGGACGCTTTGCAATGTTTTCTCATCCAACCGCTCCCTATAGCTACAATGTCTGAATATATGAATCCATGCCTAGTGTATATGACTTTTATATATGTACAATTACTGGCATAACTGATATGCACACGTTGAACCCCCCTTGCCTTTTGTAGCCACTCTCATGGTGACTTCATGACTTGTTTATTTAGAAATGATATTATAAAAAGACAAACACCAGCTTTGCTTTAATTGCTTTTGCGAATTGTCCCTCTCTTTGTATTATTATACACAACTCAATAAAATCTATTTGAAATAAAAAAAAAGAGTACATGCAGAAGGTAACGGGTAGAACTGGGCAACAAGCCAGAAGAGACACTGGCAGGAATGTCCCACAATCAGGAAGAAGGATCAGAGATCATAGCCAGGGTGAAGGCCAGATAGCACAAAGGATACACACAGACCATGGTATCACAGGGACATACGCAGACAAAGTGGAGACTTTGTTAAAGGGATGGTGCAAGGCAGGAGAAATATGCAGACAAATGAAGTAAAGAAGCTGGGGGTGGGGGTCAAAGGCAGTGGGAGGAGGGATAGAGACAACGCCAAATGTCACAGAATGGGTTCAACCATTATCATGTCACAAGTCAAGACCTGGTCATTTAGAAGGTGCCAGAAACACCAGAGTATGTGGTTGTAACACAAGCCTAGAGAAACCAAAGTAAGTGAAAAGAAAAGCGATGTTTTAGATTACCTCTAAACATATCCAGATTGTTAACCTCCTCCATTCCAGTGGCAAATCAGTCAGTCAGTCAGTCAATAGGTCTTTATTCGATTCATATCATAAAAGACATTCTACACATATTAAAACAATTCATATACAATGCAATTCATTTTACAATACAAGATAAGACTCATAAACCTTTAAAATATTACATAAAACAGTAGATTTAAAATAATCGCAACATGATAAAAAATACAATAAAATACAATTAGGGACACGCCAGTTAACCCAAAGTCCATAATATGATGCTAATTAATAGCAACTAACAACACAAATCACGACTTAAGTTTCCTAGCCCTAAGGATCCATGCCCAACTAATAAATTTGGCAACACCTATTACTACAGGTTTTGAAGTATCTGTTTTCAATATTCTGCTAGCAACCTGTGCAGAACGGGTGCTCATTAGTCTGCAGACCGGTCGAAGCCAAACACGTCGAGGGAGTTGGTAGATTGGGCAACAAAAAAGGAAATGATCCATGGTTTCCATCTTGTCTGCACAAAAGGGGCATTTATCACTACCAAGAGGACTCCAACTTTTGGTGAGTCCTCGCAGTGGTAGGGCGCCCACTCTAAACTGGTGATACAGTTTACGATCAAAATACTTCAGAATAGTATCCCAGTAACTTTCATAAACAGACTCGTCCTTAAAAACTAGGAAGGTGACAGTCATCGTGGTGCCTATGAGGGAAGCACATCTCCTGTTCTTAATAAAACTCCAGTATGCATCCTTGAGGGCCTTTTTTGACGGGAAGACCTCTGTATCTGGGTTAGCCCATAGGTCACGCATCACGAGATCAATCAACAGGGTTTTGATACTAGACAGCTAGGGTATCCTGTGCGACCCCTCCAACCCTTTGATCTCCAAAAGGGCTTTTGCGTAGATCGTTAGTTCAGGAGTAGTCCACAGGCGACGCCAAAACGCCAAAGGTCTATACCCTGCCCAGTCCTCTATAGGCTGGATTCCCAGATCGTACAATAAGGGGATGCGCGGAGTGGATTTAGGGAGCCCAATAGCTGACCGGATGAATTTATTCTGGGCGGTCATCAACTTAGACAAGTTGTTAAAACCCCAGATCTTAGCACCATATAAAATGGCAGATAGAATCTTGGAGCCGTAGATCTTCATGAGTGGAGCTATTGGTTTTGTTAAGGAGTATTTATGCTCTTTCAGCAAAGCTCCTCTCAATTGAGCATGTTTGAGAGCGAGAAGGTCCAGTTGGTGAGACCAGCTGCAAGTCTCGCTAAAGGTGACCCCAAGATAAGTAAACACTGTCGTTTGGGATAAGTTGACACCACCCAGACACACCTCCGCCTTAATGCGCCGGGGACCACGAAAAACCATAAACTTGGTCTTCCCAACATTTATCTCCAACTCATGCTCACGACAAAAGGTCTCGAAGCGAGACAGGGCTAGCTGCAGACCCTGTCTCGTCTTCGAGATCAAAAGGGTGTCATCTGCGAACATGAGTAGGGGAATCTTCATTCCAGCCAGGCTAGGTGCATCAGTAGGGTTGTTTGAAAAATAATTTATAACCCCATTGATGAATAATGAAAAAAAGTGGGAGCGAGCACACACCCTTGTCGAACACCTTTAGACACTTTAAATCTATACGTCAGCTCCCCAGGTTTACCCCAACGGACACGGGCATACGTATTTTCATGGATGGTAACCAAAAAAGATACCAATTCTTTTGGCATGCCCACATCCAAGAGCACTTTCCATAACTTGTCCCTCGGCACAAGGTCAAACGCAGAGCTTAGGTCCACAAATGCCGCATACAACTTACCACCCCCCAGAAAAACTACCTTCCAGTAAAGAAGTACTACCCTGAATACTTGGTCCAGGGTCCCAATATGTGAGCGAAACCCTGCCTGAAGTGGGGACAGCACATCAAAATCGGTCATCCAAATTTGGATACGACCCAGAACGAGGCGGGCTATAATTTTTTGTACTGCGTCAATAAGACTAATAGGTCTATAATTGCCCGGGGCAGAGCGATCGCCTTTCTTATAGATCGGCAATATCTCTGCCCCGAGCCACGAATCAGGGACAGCAGCACCACCCGCAAGGGCGTTAGCCAGCAAGGTCAGGTACGGGATCCATACATCTTGCTCCTGAATGAATAGATCAGCAGGGATACAGTCTGGTGCCGGGGCTTTACCACTCTTAATCGATCTTAACACTAACTTGACTTCACAGGGGGAAAATTCTATAAAATTTTCAACACCTGAAGGACGAAAGATGTGCTTATCCATCATATCACCAACCTTAAACTGTTCCTCGAAATACGCAACCCACTGTTGTGGTTCAACTTGATTAGAGGGGTGTATATCCGAGGTGGAGTTGCCCCATTTAAGGAGATGCCAGAATTGGACCATATTACGGTCGTGGCAAGCCTGATATAAATCCCTCCAGCGATCCTCATCCCAGTTTTGCTTGGCCTTAGATTGGGCAGTTTTGTATACAAGTCTACATTTTTGAATAGTAGAAAGAGAGCCAGATTTGATGGCCTCTTTCAGAGCACTTTGGGCCAATCTACAGTCCTTGTTGTACCACGTGCAAGGTCTCAATTCTTTGCCTTTACCAGTGGCAGGAAGAGTTTTCATAAAAAAAGATTTAAGTTCGGCGAAGAGCTTATTGTGGATATCCCGAATATTGTCCTTGATCAGGTTTTGAGACTTCATCTGATTAAGTGAGACCATGGTATTATTAATTAATTTTCTGATGGCTGCCCGTGAGGTTTCACAAGTGGCGATTTTCGGCCATCTCACCCTTCTAAGATCATTTGTAAGGATAACATCCATAGGGGAACGGCCATCGGAAAAAGTGGGGGAGACAGCAAAACTATTATCCTTAATACACAATGCAAGGGGATTGTGGTCGCTCTCGACTCTACTTACTACCACCATGTCGTCTATGAGCGGCCTCAATTCCAAATTGACTAATATGTAGTCAATTAGGCTCCCTGATCTGCCATTGTCAAATGTCATCTTCCCCATCCTATCAGATTTTGATCGCCCATTAACTGCTCTCATGCCCTGATTTAAACACAAGCCCTTCATAAAAAGAGCTGCATGAGACCATTTACTTACTGGTTCCAACTCCAGCAGGGGAACACCCCAGGTTAAGTCTTCTTCCTCAGTGAAGTCCCCACAGTCGACCCCCAAGGGCTCAAAACAGACGTTAAAATCTCCAGCCACAATCTTATTAGTGAACATTGGTACGGTCTCTAAATAATTCTCCAAAAGAAGACAAGTGGGAGAGCATTTGCCTCCCGGGAGACCTCTTACATAGATGTTAATTATAAGGAGATTGAGGCCGCTGCGGGATTTAACCCTGATGATCAAAATATCTGAACTGTCAATTGGAAACTCTATCACGGTGACGCCTTCACATTGTCGGACCCAGGTGGTTAAGCCACCCATGGGTCTGCCCCTATGACCCTTGACAGCAGGCTTGTGAAAATTCAGGAACCCTGTGCGGAAGTGGGGGGACAATGCCCAAGTCTCCTGAAATGCCCATATCTCAAACTCATCAACAAAATTAGCCCAATCAGGAATATCAAGCCTTGACCCCAGCCCTACTATGTTCCAAGAGCCCATTTTTAATGTAGAGTTTACGACCCCAGTTTTCTCTGCTTGACCTGGGACAGTCTGGGGGTCAGTCATTACGACAGAGGGTAGCAGTTTAAAACCAGATGAGTTAGCCATACAGGAACTAATTTTGAGGGGAGGTATCTTGATGGTAATATCCGGGCTCTGATGACAATTAGGACCCACAGACCCTGGAGAAAGCATTGAAGAATAAGAAGAACCAACCATACGTCAATCATTATCCTCCAGTGATGAGAGGATATCAAAACGATTGGAGGTCGCAATGGGCATATCAGACCTTACAGGAATTATTGGAAAGACACGATTATCCCGTATAGGTTGTATGAAGCCTGGCCTATAAAAAAATGGGAGAATTTTAATTGAATTAGGAGCTGAGGGTAGGTGGTGAGCACCTTCCAATATGTATTTGACTAAAGCAGGAGACTTAAAGCTCAACATAATACAATCCCCAGAAAGGGACTTGTAGGACTGACCAATCCAATTGATGCGCCTAACCATATTAAAATCATCAAACAGGGCCTTACTGTTTCCAATTTTGGAGCTCAGATAATGTAGGGATTTGTTCTTAAGGTTGGACCAATGTTCGTAAGATCCTTCCAGGAGTGGTGGAACATTTGCCAAGACTATCGAATAATGGGTGGCTTGGGGAGAAAGGTGTAAACTAGAGGGCAATGAAGAGAACCCTACTCCAACCCCCTCATTACCAACCCTATTAACTAGAGAGGGGCGTCTTTGCAAGTCACAATGGTTGTTAATACCCCTGACGGTAGCTACTTCATGACCTGAATCAGTACCCTTCTCTTCCCCTATAGATGGTAGGAAAGGCATAGCCCCCACTGGCCTTGATAGTCTAGCACAACCGGCCTCGTTGGGCACCTCCACTGACGTCACCCCATTTGACAGTGTGGGAGGCCCTGGGACTAAAGACTTATTACCAGGAAATCTAGCTTCCAATGTATCCAACCTATCGGCTACAAGGTCCAATTTGTGGTGGACAGGAACAAGGAGACAAGCTAAATGATCTTTAAGGCCAACAAGAAGTAAATCCAGAAGAGGCTGAATCTGGTCCTGGCTGGGGAAAGTAATATTGTGGTCAGAGCTACGCCCTTCAACAGTGGGCTCACTAGGCTCGGAAGGAGACGGCTCAACAATAGGCTTACTCGTTCCTTGACCTCTCTTGGTTTTGTTAGTAACTTCTTTTTTTTTACCTTTATGAGCCAACCTCCCTCTTGTTCTAACCCTGGTAGGACTCTGGATAGCAACACAAGCCTGGGCGGGATCCAAAGACTCCTGAGCAGGGGGTATAGGTACTAAAGGGGAAGTGATGCCATCTGCTAAACTAGAATGAACAGAAACAGGCGAGTCAATCTGTAACTGGGCACATGGGAGGGAAGAAGTAGTTGGATCTAAGGAGAGTCTACGTTCCACCGCTAAGATCTCAAGATTCAATGCTGACTCTGCTCTTATTAAATAATCATCTAGTGTCCCCCCCGCCTTATCGCCAGCCCTCCTTTTAGACATGCTACTGGGGCAAAAGAGGACCGATCTTCTCTGTGAGCAACCCACCTTCCCTTATAGTAACACAACAGCCTAGGGTGGTGCACAACAGTAAATTGTAACAAGTCAATACCCCACTCGGCCAACGCACAGTTCCTGGACTGAGCCACCTGGACACCGTTCCCCTCACGGCAGCGTCGAATGGCACTGTGTCTGGTCGAGTTCCCACCACAGATGTTAGGGGGATAGCCCAGCCCAACCTTATCCGGGCTTTGACGGGCAAGGATGGGCCCGCCCTTGGCCCAGGCTTTGCCCGGGCGCTGCCCGCGCGTCCCGCACTGCGGTGAGCGTCCTGGGCTTAAGAGGGATTCCCCTCAGCTGGTGATGAGCGCACTGCGGGCGCTAGGCCTTCTGGGGATTGTGGTCTTTACGGTGCAGCAGGCCGTTGCTGCTCCCTTCGCGGCCCTGGGGGCTCCGGCACAAGCAGACCAAGGACAGAGGTGGCAACACTGAGCAGAACCGTTCCCCTCACGGTATGTTTGGAAAACTTCTTCGCGCGTCCCGCGTTGCGGTGAGCGTCCTGGGCTTAAGAGGGATTCCCCTCAGCTGGTGATGAGCGCACTGCATGCGCTAGGCCTTCTGGGGATTGTGGTCTTTACGGTGCAGCAACCTGTTGCTGCTCCCTTCGCGGCCCTGGGGGTTCCGGCACAAGCAGACCAAGGACAGAGGTGGCAACACTGAGCAGAACCGTTCCCCTCACGGTATGTTTGGAAAACTTCTTTGCGTGTCCCGCGCTGCGGTGAGCGTCCTGGGCTTAAGAGGGATTCCCCTCAGCTGGTGATGAGCGCACTGCGGGCGCTAGGCCTTCTGGGGATTGTGGTCTTTACGGTGCAGCAGGCCGTTGCTGCTCCCTTCGCGGCCCTGGGGGCTCCGGCACAAGCAGACCAAGGACAGAGGTGGCAACACTGAGCAGAACCGTTCCCCTCACGGTATGTTTGGAAAACTTCTTCGCGCGTCCCGTGCTGCGGTGAGCGTCCTGGGCTTAAGAGGGATTCCTCTCAGCTGGTGATGAGCGCACTGCAGGCGCTAGGCCTTCTGGGGATTGTGGTCTTTACGGTGCAGCAGGCCGTTGCTGCTCCGTTCGCGGCCCTGGGGGCTCCGGCACAAGCAGACCAAGGACAGAGGTGGCAACACTGAGCAGAACCGTTCCCCTCACGGTATGTTTGGAAAACTTCTTCGCGCGTCCCCGCAAATCTCATTACACCTTTTTATTCCAGTCACAAGTAGCAAACTTACCCCCGAGGGCTTTCCTTAAAAAAGTAGGACCATTGAGCCCATTCTTACTCTGGGATCTCAATGTGTGTCCTGGCTGCTGGGTCTTAATCTAGCTTGTCATGGTGCTAGGCACTTCTGGTAGTACATAGGCTAAGTTAGATAGAGCCGCAAAAACAGGGCTCGGCTATAGATGGAGTCACAAGCATGATGGAGGCCCTTGACACCAGATGAGACTTATCACACATAGCACATTAGACCTCCATAGGAGCATGCAGTGAAAGATGTGCTTAAAGACACACATGTGCATAAGCAAAAGGGGGGCATTTATGCCTTGCAGGTAGCAGCGAAGAGGGGATCATGGCCGGCTTGTGTATAACAGGGGGTAGGAGGGTGCTCATCACCAACTCTGTTGCCGCCTAACAAGATGCAGTACATGTGTCTTGTGGTAGAACTATAGTGCAAGTGACAACTAGCACAGCAGACAACTAGCACAGCAGACAACTAGCACAGCAGGGATGCCAAAGATGAACTTCTTCACATTGATGTTCTACTGTGGGGTCATATAACATTTGTATCAGTTTCTGCCAAGGTAATCAAGCTAAATGCCAATTGGCATGATTGGCAGCGCCGTCAAGCAATAGATGATAAATGTGAGCTACTCAGTATGTATCTAGTACATACCGCAAGCAACAAATGAGCGCCTTAACTATTGCACCCTCTGTATGCATTTGTATACGAGGTTTGCTATGAATGGCAAATACACTATTGCATGGCAAACCTAGGAACTGTTCTCTAAGCAAACATTCACTACTTAGGTGCCGATTACGATCCGGTAAAAACCGGGTATGAACCATCGGTCGGAGCGTTTTCTCCGTCCGACTCATACCCGGTCGTAAAACTTTACAAACATGGAATTACGATTCACACGGAAACACCATTTCTGTACGAATCGTAAAAAACACCGACCGACGAAAATATACATACGAATGTGATCCGGGAATGCTGCGACGTGACGTCGGGACGCTTTCAGGCAGCGTTTCACGACCCAGGAATTACGATTCGAACCAACAGGAAACCGGACGGCAATATTTTCACGGCACCCAAAAAGTGCCGGAAAAGCAAAGTATGGCGCGAAACGACCAGAGTAGGTGGCCCGGTACGCACCGTACCCCCCCAGCCCCCGTACGTATGTGCCGACCCCCCCCCAGCCCCCGTACGTACGTGCCGACCCCCCCAGCCCCCGTATGTACGCGCCGTACCCCCCCAGCCCGCATACGTTCGAGTCGTACCCCCCCAGCTCCCGTACGTTCGAGTTGTACCCCCACCCGTGTATGTACACCCTTGTACGTGTCGAACCCCCCCATGTATGTACACCCTTGTACGTGTCGGACCCCTGTGTATGTACACCCTTGTACATGTCGAACCCCCCCGTGCATGTACACCCGTGTACGTGTCGAACCCCCCGTGTATGTACACCCTTGTACGTGTCGAACCCCCGTGTATGTACACCCTTGTACGTGTCAAACCCCCCGTGTATGTACACCCGTGTACGTTCGAGTCATACCCCCACCCGTGTATGTACGGTGCGTACACCCAGCGCGTAGCGGTACACGGTTGTACATACACGGGGGGTTCGACACGTACAAGGGTGTACATACACGGGGGGTTCGACACGTACAAGGGTGTACATACACGGGGGGGTTCGACACGTACAAGGGTGTACATACACGGGGGGTTCGACACGTACAAGGGTGTACATACACGGGGGGTTCGACACGTACAAGGGTGTACATACACGGGTGGGGGTACGACTCGAACGTACACGGGTGTACATACACGGGGGGGTTCGACACGTACAAGGGTGCACATACATGGGGGGTTCGACACGTACAAGGGTGTACATACACGGGGGGTTCGACACGTACAAGGGTGTACATACACGGGGGGTTCGACACGTACAAGGGTGTACATACACGGGTGGGGGTACGACTCGAACGTACACGGGTGTACATACACGGGGGGTTCAACACGTACAAGGGTGTACATACACGGGGGGTTCGACACGTACACGGGTGTACATACACGGGGGGTTCGACATGTACAAGGGTGTACATACACGGGGGTACGACTCGAACGTACGGGGGCTGGGGGGGTCAGCGCGCATGCAGGCACATGTCTCCATGGTTGCTATGGGTGTTCGGTGCGGACGGTGTTTTTTCCATACGGTTGTAACATCGGACGCACGGGATGGATCGTGATTCCGCGGTCGGACTTCACTTTTCACATTTGTACGGTAAATCGTCCGAGGACGTGTCGGACACATTTTCCGACCCGAGGACGTGTGGGGAATAATTCCCAATGCGATTCGTATGGACTTTTTCCCATGCGAATCGTAATTGGCAGTTTGTACGGCACTTGTACGATTCGTACGGTAAAAAGACCGGATACGAGTCGTACAGGGAATTTTTTTGCCGGATCGTAATCGGCACCTTAGTATCTGTGCACTGTATCATGTAAACTTGTTTTACTATGCAAACGTTGTGCCTTGTTTTTAAATGTTTGTCTTGTGCTATGCAGTTACCATAACTAAATAGAATACACATCCAGCAAATACATAAATACATATATTTACTCGTGCAGCATGTTTTTTGCCTGGTGTGGGAGTCCTTTTGTTTCACAAGGTCAGGGGACCCGTGAGTTCTAGATTTACAGATTTCTTTAGCAATGTGCGATGTGTTTTTTTACTGTGCGTTCGCTGTTAGCTAATACATTAAACAACATTTTTTGCTAGCTTCAACATTTAAGTGTGGTGGTGCGTATAAAAACTGCTTTGTAACAAAATAAACTTAACAGTGTCTCACATACTAGTTTTACCAGTTCTGTTCTTGTTAGATTCACAAAAGGTGTGGTGAAAGGGGGGTTGGTATTCTGCATGGGCGGCTGCCGCTCAAAAGTGGTAAGAGGTGAGCAGAGTCTGTCAGTATTCGCCTGACTGTCTTCTGGTTGCCTGCTGGTCAAATGCTGAACCTGTTGCCTTTTTATGATACCTGTCACCTGCTCCACACCTGGATAAACTGGAACCATGCTCAGTCCTGTGCAAATAGAGCCAACCACGGCCTCTGTGAAGCAAGGATGAGGATCTGCTGACTTGAAAACATGTATGATCTTTACTAGTCTTGAGGGAGTAGTCCCCTCAACTAACTATTAAGAGCGCCTGGCTGATGAAAACATTTATAGGGGTTGGGATGCAGTAGATGAACTCACGGGTGATGGTTTATGGGTTCATCTTCTAAATTAAGTCCAGTGGCCAGGAGCAGAGATTTGTATTTCATTTTTGTTGAACTTGAGATGTTTGACACAAATATGTGCATGATTTTGACAATATTGATGACAGCCATCAGAATGAACGATGTGCATGGGAAATGACATTTGATCTCTCGTGGCAACCTAGCACTTTTGTTTATATTTATGAGAAAGGTCTTTGCATGATGGAGGGTGGATGCAATCGACAGAAGGCAAAACAAACAACCAATTCCTCCTGTTGCCTTCCCTACTCGTTCCTTTGAGACAAGGACCTGTCTAGGAGAATTCACAATGTTTCCCACAAAAGCAATCACCTTTGCAGAGCTGCACATAGGCAGTGGACATCACAGTGCATTCTGGGTGCTGTTCACTGAAATCCCCCAGAGAGTGAAACTCTTCCTCACCTGGGGCATATCATTAACGGCCAGCGATAATTATCGCTGGCCCTGTTTAGCGTGCAGAAAAATAATGCCGCCTATCGCCGGATTCTATCGCCCAGTGAGAGCACTATCAGCAACGCGCATTGCCGAGGTGATAGAAATCCCGGCAATAGCGGCGATAAGGGGCAATATCACAGGAGTACCTGCGATAAAAAAACAGCGAAAGCAAAAACATTCGTGATAGGGAGATGTGGACTCAGCATGACGATCCACCTCCCATGTTAAAAATGCCCAAGTCAAAAAATTAGCAGGCGTAAGGAACCGGCGATATAGCCGGTTACCACTACATTAAATGTCACTAAGCCAGTTAGCGCCTCCCTTGTTGATAGGGAGATCCTTAGTTAGCGATCATTATCGCTGTACTTCTCACAGGAACGCCTACCTAGCATCTCATTAGCGATGCGAGGCGAGGTGAAAAGAAAAAGGGCGCTGAAGCATGGGTTCACGTGTTAGTGTGTCCATGCTGATAGGGCGATGAAATTATCTCTGCTTTTCGTCCAAAAACAGATGCAAAAGCGGCAATAATTTTAACGCCGGCCCTTGATGATATGCCCCCTGGTTGGTTGGAGAGTCTAACCGTAAAGAGTGCCCTCATTTTGATTGGCAATGTGATTCCGCCTGCATCTAGAAATAAAAGCTGGAGGGGAGCTGAACACTTTCTTGGACACAGAACTCCACTGACCCGGAAGTGGTGGTGCTTCAGAATGTATTTCTTAGTGATTGCCATTTTTTCTTGGGTAAGGTCAAACTGGAAAGCCATGCTGCTCTGCTTCTGGTGGCCTTGGGATGTGGAAGTCCACAGCCATTCCAAAGAGGCAGAAGGTGTGTAAAGAACACATGCAATCACATTTCAACTCTTACTAGAGATTGCAGGAGACTAGCCTCACAAAACAACTTCTACAAGGGTATGCGAGATAAGTACTGAATCTGCTCTCTCCGTGAACAACATTTTATTATTTTTGTCACGTCACACTCTGCTCCACTTTTGTTTGCAGAGGACCAGCTCTCCCCTGACCTACCCACTGGTTTGATCAAGAAATGCCTGTTTCGGCCAGTGTGAGCCCTGTGCCCAATTGGACTCCTGCACCACTGCCCTGGTGAGTTAGACTGTGTATCACCACTTCATCTTCAAGGCTGGCCACTCTGAGTGTACAGCCACTCATCTATTGCTTCTAGTGCCTAGGCCATTAGATATGTTCACTTTAAAGACCAACAGCATGTAATCCTACAAAAGGTTATATGCTTCACTTCCCAGACAAGTTATTTTGCTCCTCAAACTCTAAAACTTGTAGCTTCATTCTGGGGAGTACTGTTTAACTGTTTGTCATTGCCAGCGTTTTTCAATCAGCTGTTAGTATTTTTGATCCCTGGTTATATGAATGGTAAAGGTTGCAAACCACAATAAAATAACTCTGTTGTTGGTGAAAAGAATTGTGATCCCCAAATTTACATTGTTGCTCTGGTGATCAAGTAGCAACCACGAACGTTACATGTTTGTGAATATTGTTTGACCTATCAGATTGTTGTAGTAATTGATCTTTTGCATTTATCAATTTCAGAAATGTCCCACTGTTCAGGTAGTTACTGCAAACTTTATGGGGGCTCTGGATTTGCTCTGTATAGAAGCAAATTCATATTTTCATTATGGATTATGTTTTTAAAATCTTTGTATCAATTGTTCACAAAGCATGTTTAAATATTGTGTGATATTTATAAAGTTGTATGTATTTAGAAAAGTGTGCAACTCTTGCTATTTTCACATAATTATTGCAACAGTGATATTTGTAATTTATTGTCCCAGACTTAAGTATACACCACCTACTTTGATTTAAGACTTAACGATTGTCGACATCTATCGTGGGGATTACGGTGGAGGACAGGCCCATGCTCTATCATAGAGAGAGTGCCGAATGTCCTGGTCAGCAAAGAAAACTAACTCTCATCTTTGCCTCTTTGATAGCAAATATGGAGAAACAGTGAACAGGAGTTGTTCCACGTCATGATTCGAGATTGTGAGAAGGATCATATTTGAAAAGTTTTTAAATTATAGGATTCCTCCTCCAATGAGGATGAGCCTTGAAGATGAAGTGGCGATACATTTATGTATTTCTCAATGAGCATCGAGCAAAGGGAAGAAAAAGAAGCTTGGTATTGACAAGGTCAGATGAAGTATCCGTGGGCATATGAATTGAAATGGAGTAAAGTAATTGTGCGGGGTATGTCCTCTGCAAGGTATAGTATTGTGCAGCTGGATCATGCATATATTCAAGTCAGAGGCTCATCATTCTGGCTTCAACGAGTTCAGATTTAGCTGTATTTGTATAGGACTAAGTAATCATGGTTCCAGTTTATCAAGATATGGAGCTGGCAGGACATTCTGCAACATAAAGTGATTTGTGGCCATGCAGCACCCCTTCCTGCGTATTTACTAGGTGGAGGGAGGGTGAAGCAAACGGCCTGGGGTTGAAGACACAAGTGGCGCACTACCATGCACCATAGGGAATCTGCTGGATATGGGTAAAGGATTGGGAAGGCACAGAGCAGGTGGGATTAGTCAGGATATGTGGGGGTGCTGGGTCCACAGTCAGGAGTAAAGTGCTTGAGTCCATCTGGTGGGGTGGAGGTCAATGGGCAGCCACGTATGTTTTTCACTCCATAGAGGGGCCGTGGGCTCCCAGACAACCGAGGCCTCCATGAGACTGGGTACACTGGGGGCAGGAGCTGCTGTGGCTAATGCTAGGACAGCTCTACCGTTGCTGAAATTGTTAAAAAAATAAATAAATGCTTATTCATGCATCAGGAGACATTGTAACTTTGCATAACCCTATTTTTAGTTGGTTAGGGGTGACACTCAAGGCAAAATAGTTCAAGCTTTCCAAAGAATTTGAACATTGAACGCACACACATTTGACTATGGGTTCATTAGGAGATGGATGTTGGGTGGGTTTAAAATGAAGGATTAGGTGTTCCATATAGCACGTTGAGAGGATGCAATGAACAAACACAAACATTTGGGTGATTGGCATGTAATGCACCCCTAGCGTGGTAGACATCCGACTTCCATGGTGCCAATGGCATATGACAAGCAATAGTCTGGGCAAGTTGTGAAGTCCCCCCTTAGCAAAATCAAACATTTTACAATGGTAGAAAATGCACATGTGTAGAATTCCACATATTGACTGGTGCAGCAGTCCAACTTATTTATATTTAGCCATTACAAACTAATGGGATAATTCACAAAAGCCATAGGACCTGGACAGCATGTAGTGTAGTACATCTAACAATATGGTCCTACTGGCAATTGCTCCAAGAGAACAGCAATATTTAATTGGGAGTGTGGGCGAGCTAGAAAGCACGTTGGACAGGTCACACTTAACTCTGTTTCAAATAGTAAAACACATTTTATATTTCAAAATCATTTAAAGCGTACACATTTTTTATGGAGTTTCTTTCACCATTGTTGCTCCAAAAACATTACATAAAGAAGTGTTTGTAGAGGTGCTCATGTACGTAGTGATCAGAAAGAGAAAAGAAATAATAGTAGTTCCCACGGTATTCACTAATTAACATCAATGGCTATTAGAAATTCGAATTAGCCAAAGTCAAAAGCCTGTCTTTGAGGTTTATTCAATATTAATTATCCTTATTTGAAGGGGTTATGACTAAATCTAAACACGCCACTCATAGGCATGTACATACTCAATCCAGGCTTAAAGGATTATTGTTGTCAACGTTTCGACCCAGCCGCTGCATGAGCCCTTGCATGCGGGTCTTCATCAGGGCCCGAAAAAGGGGGTGGTTTAATATAACCAATTGTAAAAAAGTATTATGAAGCATCAGCTCTTCTGACTTTAACATTAATATCTACACTAATTCTACTTTCCAGCTTTCGCAAAAAGTGTTATGAAAATTTCCTTACTCTATCATATTTCTGTATATTACCTACTGGCGGTCGCCAGTAGGTAGTTATAGTTAGGACCACTTTTCCATAGGAAATCCGCAACATTCTATTTTGAATAACTTTGGTGCCGGTCGACGAATCCTCGCGAATTTTTCAAAATAGGTGGGGCGCTATGCTCCGCTCCTACCCTGAACGTCTCGGGGGGATTCGTCAAGCGGGGGCTGAGATAAAAGGGGGGTCCCAAAACGCGTTTTTCCCATGCATTTTTCCATAGGACCTTTAGACAGGGCTACAGCCCGAACGGCTGAACAGATTTACTTGAAATTTGGCAGAGAGGTAGTCCTCAGGTCAAGAAAGTGCCTTTTGTAGGTTTGGTTTAAATCTGTTCGGTAGATTCTGAGAAAATAGCCTTTAAATCAATATATATATCTGAGCCAGCTTACGGTGCGCTTACGGTACGCTTACCGTACGCGTACGGTGGCGTGCGCGAGCGCGATTCTGATTGGCTCTTAGATCTTAGTAAACATTCGAATCGGCCGAAACCATGAAGCGGCGTCCGCCATTTTGTCTCTCGCACTGAGAGTGATTTTTAAAATATAAAGCCCAAAAACATGTAAAGGGGCTGTGTAGACAACTCCCACACACATAGCCATGTTGAGGGAGTCCCCAAAGATCCCCCAAGGCCAAAAACGGAATTTTTATTTTTTTGGTAATTTCGCCGATTACGCTTACGGTACGCGTACGGTAAAAAAATTGAAATAAAAAAACACTATCCACACTCACCCCACCCCCTGTGCTTTTGGTGGCCGAATGCCACCAAATGTACAGGGCTTATTAGAGGTGACAAAAACTAAATATTGTAAACAAAAATAATAAAAGAAAAAATTATCCACACTCTCTCCACCCCGTGTGCAAATGGTGCCTGAAGGACCCCACTTGTGCATGGCTTATAAAACTTACGAAAAATTAAAATATTACCGTGCACGGAACGAACTGCGTTAAGTGGGCGCGCACGCCACGAATGGCGTAAAGTAACTTAGCATTTAAAAAAACGTACAAATTCACTGAAAAAACCATAGGTTTCACACACGTTATAGTTAGGAATTAGCATTTAAAAAACCTTGCACATTCACTGAAAAAAGCATAGGTTTCACACATGTTATAGTTAGCGGAAATTTTACTGATAAAAAACCAGTGAAATTGCCCCGTTATAGTTAGTGCTGGCAACTATAACTCACGCGACCGCAATCTTCTGCTGATGACATATGTGTCTTTATGAAAAAAAAATATTTGTAATATATGTATAGCTAAAAATGTATGAAAGAAGACATGGGCAAATAAGTGTCTAAATACAGTATTAGCATCAGCAGAGGATTGCGGTCACGTGAGTTATAGTTGCCAGCACTAACTATAACGGGGCAATTTCACTGGTTTTTTATCAGTAAAATTTCCGCTAACTATAACATGTGTGAAACCTATGGTTTTTTCAGTGAATTAAATACATAAATATATCCTCTGTAAATCCATCTGATATTTTGTGTAGGATTCAACATGTTTAGTAACATTTTATTTGATTAAATGCCTGTCTCATATGTGGATACTTGAAAAAAAAGTGTTTAGAACATTTGCATTTACCTATAGGTGATTAAATGAGACCAGCTTTCTCCAAATTATAAAACTACTAATTACAGAAAGTAGCTGGGAGAGGGCTGAATGTCTAGTTCTTGGTGCAAAACCAAGACTTTTTTTTCAATTCTTAGAGTCTGCTAAATTTCCAACCATTATAGAAGTGTATCATGCCTGGAAACAATAATTATGTTCTATGGTAATGAAACCAAAAGCCAAATCTGTGTCTAGTTCACAAGTTAATGATGTCAGTAGTTTGTTTGTATTCAATAACCAGTTTGTATACAATGAACAGTGTAACCTAAAAGACTTCAAAGCAGATGGAGAAAGGAACATAAAGGGGCACATTCACCTTCGTCATGCAATCCCTCCATTTGCTTCATATCCATGATCATACATGAACATTTTTTTATGGATTCAAAATATTCACAATATTCAGTATACCTTTTTTATTTCTATTATCTTTAGGAACAATACAACACTAACTCTGTATTATTAAATGGTATATTCTTCTAATTATACAACAGTCTCGAAGATCTAATTGCTGCTCGTAAAACATGTACCTAAGGTATACAAATAAAGATTCAGTACAAAAGATGTAAAGATTAATCAGTGTCTAGTAATGCGTTTAAATAGTGATTGCTTGTCCCATCTGCATATTTCTGCAATTCAATGGCTGTTAGAAATTAAGTTGTTGGTAGACTGGGGTGTGAGTTCTAGTCAAGAAGCAAACAAACTCCTAGTCAGGGTAAGGCACCCCAAATTAACTTGCACTCACCCTCTGTTAGCTAGGCACAGAGCAGTCAGGCTTAACTATGAGGCAATGTGTAAAGTATCTGTGCAACACTTCAAACAGTAAAACAGTGAAAACACCACACAGAAGATCCCACACGAGGTTCAGAAAAATTGTTTGTATTTCAAATGACAAAAATCCAATAAGTAAAACTTGAGATATTGAATTTCAAAGTTTTTAGGTAACAATAGTGCCTAGAAGCAAAAAGCTCTATGTGAGATAAATGGTTGTGCTGGACCAGGAACAAGTCAAAAATTTTAGCCAACCGTGATGGAAATAGAGCCAGCTACAGGGACCCAATTGGGTCCACTGAACCAAAGCACCTTAAATCCTGGTTGCGGAGCGTTGCATGAATCTCAGGCAAAAAGCGGGGGAAATAAAAGCAATATGTCTGTTCAGAAATGTAGAGTGGCTGCAGTGCGAGGTCTTGTGCATAGTCGTTGAGGATCTCGTTGACAGGGCTTTGTGGTGTGAAGTCTGGGTGCTGAGGATGTGGTGCAAAGCTGAGGCGATGCATTGGTTCACAAGAGCTGAGAAGCTGCGAAGTGGGGCCCGACCTCGCCATCGAGCTGCCATCAATGAGGGAGGCGTGGATGTGGGTTGGAGTTACACCATGACGAAGCATCGGTTCTAAAGATGCAAGGGCAATGCGGACCTTCTGCACCGGGACCAATCCACACAACAACAGTGATGCGTTGGTTCTGCTCAAGAATGCACCACTCACCCAAGGAGATGTGTTGGTTCGGCTGGAGGTTGTGCAGCTCAGCAGAGAAGATGCGTTGGTTCTACTGGTAAGCACCTTTGGCACATTTCCAGGGGTCCAGAACAGGGGTGGCACCACTTGGCAGGGAAGACTTACAGATGGCAGAGTTCAGGTGCAGAGGCAATGTTGTTGGGAGCCTGTTATGTTTCTGAGGCTTCAGATCCGGAGGCCAGCCAACTAGCCCTTGTAGGCACTCTGGGTTCTGGTTTCAAGTGATGTAGGCCCATCTCTCCTCACACAGGCAAGAGGGCAGCAGGCACCATGTCAGCACAGTGAATCAGGAATCCAGTATAGTAGCAGTCCAGTAGAGTGGCAGTCCATTCAGCAGGACAGCAGTCCTTCCTGGCATAGTTTCCAAGTGTGCTGAAGTGGTGGTGTCAGAGATCCAGGTTTTTTACCAAGTGGTGCCTTTGAAGTGGGGAGACTTCAAAGAGATGCCTTTGAAGTGCACACATACCCTCCCTTCCTGCCCTGGCTCCAGATTCACTGCAGGGAGTATGCAGCCCTTTGTGTGTGAACAGGACACATCCTACCCAGGTGTAATTGTGTTCGACACCCACATCCTGTGAGGATGGTCGATTATGTCACACCTAAGCTCCCATTGCTTGTGGCTCTCTTGGTGTAATACACAACGTCTAGCTGTCACCCACCTCAGTCATGTGATCAGAGACAAGCTGCAGGCACCAAAAGGCTACAGCAAGAAAATGCCCACTTTCTAAATGTGGCATTTTCCGAATTTCAATTTAAAACCTGACTTCACCGTAAGTTAGGATTTTAAATTAGGATTCTAGCGACAGCAAACTTGAAGCAGTTATATCTTCCCATTTGGAATAGTTACCCCAATAGAATGTAATAAGTTAATCTCAATGTTATCCTATGGGACATATAGGCCTTGCAGTAGTGAAAAACAAATTTACGACTTTTTCACTACCAGGACATGTAAAACTTAAAAGTAAATGTCATGTTTAGGTCTCGACTGAGCCAGCGCATGCACTGCACTGGCGAGGCTTTTAATAAGGGCTTCAGAAAATGCTACCACTGTGGCCTAGAGCTTGCGGTTACGCCCACGGACGCGCACTGACGTCATGGCTCATTAATTGCATCGCTCGCGGGCACCCTTCCAGCCCGCGATCGCGATCACTTTCACTTTGACGGCCACGTCACGCGCACGCGCACACACAACTCTCGTCTTCCATGCCATCACTTGTTTTGAACGCGTCTACGTTTTGCAGTAGTATGTTCTCAGTATAAAAAAAGACAGCGTGCAAAACTAGATGGCGTGTAGAGATGTTTCTAAGGCAGCACTTACTCAAGTTCTTTGATCTTTTCAGCTGGGTCACACCACTAACAGTAGTGCCTGAAACAAAAATGTTTAAGAATTATGTTTACAAAAATAATGATGGTTTATTCAGCTAGTGGAAGGATATGTACACTGAAACGTATTCTTGTGAATGTGGATTTTTGAATTGAGTGATGGGTGGGCTTCATAGTGACAGATTCTAAATCTTCTTGCTATATTTTCTAGTCAGAAAATGTAGCTCCTTGGAGTAAACGTTTTCCCACTGTAAGCATTTGTTTTTCAGTGAAAGCGCAAGTCGAAAAACCCAAAAAATAAACACGTGTGTTTGCTTACACGAATGGAGAGCAACTAAGATGTCTTTTTTTGCACTTAGATTTTGTCATGTTGCTAAAAAATAAAAACACATACTCAACACTGCTGGATTGATGGGAGGTAAAATGCACTTTACGCAAATTATACAAATACAATACAAAACCAGTGGAAGGATTGATCCTTTTTTGTATGAATATGCTATGCCCCTTGCAGCGTTCTTTCCAGAGTAAGGATATGTGGAAATCAAAGACCACATCTTCAGCTCCCTCGGCTAGGTTAATTCTGAGCGGTTTAGAAAATACTGCATAATATGTCAGCACAGCCTGGCCGGCCCTTTTAAGCCTAGGCATGTAGAGGACACAAACCACATTTCCATGTGATTAAAAAGATAGCCTGCCGAGGAAAGAGCTAGCCAGCTACACAAACTACATGTTTCAGATTTTTCTAATTCAAGAAGCATCACCTTTTGTTTTTGTTTGTATAACGTATACTGTGTGTTGGACCTGCGCCCTAAAGGTAACTTGGCTCTGGTAAATAGGCTTTATTCGGAAACGCACCCTGTGCTTGCACCACACCCACTTCACACCTTGCGCAACACCACTTCAAAAAGGGAATAGAAGAGACACTACACCGATCAGTGTTAAAAGTCACCAGGAGTCTTTATCTCTTTTTAGCAAACTTGGTTACTCAATTTCACACTTCAGACTGAAAGATTTCATTACATTTTCAGATGAATGTTCCCCTTGGTTTTGCGGTAAAACATGACATTACAATTCAAGATAACCTTTTCATCACATTTTTAGAAGAAACACTTCGTTACATTCCAGAATAACATTTCCTGGCATTTACTCGAACAATAACGGACCTGGGATATTACTTCTAGCTCAGCACATATCTAAACACCCTATGTGGGTTCCACATGGTACCTGGACTCTGTAGGGACTACTAACTCCTCGCAGACTGCTCTCTGTAGAACACTCCCCGATCCCACTATTCCGGGTAACCCTTAGTCTAATGAGGGTTCATCTAACAGCTGGCTGCACTCGGTATCATGTTTCCTGGCCCTTAGACTGTCATTACCATCAGCTCCTGACATATACAAATTAACGGGACACCGGAAGTACTGTTGGCAATCAAGGGGCTACTTCCATCCAGTTTACTGATAGTGTGTTTGACCACTGGGACTACTCCACCCCCGTTACGCTATAAATCTAGGCGCTTTCTGGTGCTGGAGCTCAACCTACCACCTCCCACAACAGACGTGAGTCTCCTTCTTAATCCCCCCTGGTCACGTGCATGGTTGCGCTATGCCGCAGGTAAATACATCAGGCTCCAATGTGCTTCCCCCTCTCAGGCCTTGGCAAAGCATTCCCCAGCACCCATTTCTCTCCCCTTTCTCCTGCGCTGCAACACCCTGCTTACTGTCTACCAGTGATGTCCTCCTCCTGGAGCTCGCGATGCCGTGAGATGCGTTCCCTCGCACTTGACACGGAGCTGGAGGGGTATCAACGGGGGAATCCTCACATGAGTGAAAGGAACGAACAATTCACGCCCTCGGTGCCACCTCCCACAAGAGGTTCCCCCGCATATGCACTCTCCTTTACTGACTGTAGCCTCCTTCCTTCGATGACGGAGGCCCCGCCACCTTCTGAGGCTGAACCTCTACCTCACCGGACACCCGACTGGAAGGCTCCATTGTCGGCAGTCTCACGGCTCCCGCTGCCCCAACCCGGAACAGCGCGTCCTGCGTGGGCGCGGCCTCCGCCTTCGTACGACAACCAGGGGGTGGCGCTCTGGCCCCTCTCAGGTGACACGGGCAGCGGCTTCACTGCCTCACAACCCGCACTTCCTGATTGTTGGTTTCTTTAGTCAGACAGTCGCGTCGCTCTCTCGCCTGTCACACACCTGGGGCCCACCCCTCTCTTCAGGCCTCTCGATGACAGCGGACTCTGGCCAAAGATCACTAGGTAACCTCTCGACCTTGGGAAAGGGTGGCGGCCAGGGTTCGAAGTCGGATCTCGTGGAGGGAGGGGGGGTTAAAGTAAAGGGTGCCGGTTTTCTCACGGGCACCATCGCTGAGGCCGACTGGACTCTCAGGGCTGGGGCACATACATCTCTCCCCTATGTCTGAGAAGGTGGCAATCCCAGGCCAGTCCGGGAATCCCAGGCAACAACAGAGTTGAAAGTCGATAGCCCCCGGCAATGGCCCACTTCCAGAACTAAGAGGTCAGGGGTTCACTCTTCCTGGAGACCTCTAAAGATACGAGGGTCTCAAAAGTCACTGGCGGCGCTCAGGGACCGGTCAAAAGGTTGGGGGTGATGTCACTGACGAGGGGAACCATGCAGACCCTGAGATCTGTCATTCCCTGTCCAGCGCAGCCACCTCCCCACTCAAGTGCCTTACTCCTGATTAACCAGCAGCTCAACTCCATTCTAAAATGGCCGCATTCCTGTCACCTCTATTTATCACCTTGGGCCTGACTGGCCAGAGGGGCCCAGAAGGTTCCGGAACCTCTCATGGCAGTCATGGTCCAGGTGCTGAGGTGACAGTTGGAACCACCATTTTGCGAATCCAACCTCCCTCTTCCTGTTTCCTCAGTGGAGCACCTTGCGCCTCTCCCTCAGGTAGTGAGGATGAGGCGCCCAGAGCCTCTACATCAACACCCAAAAAAATGGTGGTAGACAGAAAAAATGAGAAGGGGAAGGGAAAAAAAATAATAAAATGAGGAGGGAACTGCCAAAGGGCTGACAGGTCTAACACACGTCCCCCCCAGCTGAAAGTGGGGAGAGCTACCCACCCCCTTGGGAGTCCTCTTCACTAAGGTGGAAATACCTGGATAGACCGTCAGCATTGGCGTGGTCAACTCCTGGGCGATGTTCCACCCTAAAGTCCATTCCCTGTAGGGAGATGGACCACCTCAATAGCTTGGGATTCTCGCCCCTCATTTGCATCAGCCACCTGAGGGGCCGGTGGTCGGTCTGAACCAGGAAGTGCTAGCCAAACAGGTATGGCCGCAGCTTCTTCAGAGCCCATACCACCGCAAAAGCCTCCCTCTCAATTGCACTCCACCTCTGTTCCCGGGGGAGTAGTCTCCTAGACAGGAAAACCATCGGTTGGTCTAGACCCTCATCATTAAGTTGCGACAGCACTGCCCCGATGTCATGCTCCGACGCATCTGTTTGGACGATGAACTCCTTGGAGAAGTCAGGGGCCCTGAGAACAGGTGCCGCACACATTGCCTTTTTCAAGGTGTCAAAGGCTTGTTGACACCCCTCGGTCCAGATTACCCGTCGAGGGTGCTTTTTAGAAGTGAGCTCAGTCAAGGGGGCCACGATAGAACCGTATCCCTTGACGAAGCGTCGGTAGTAGCCAGTGAGGCCCAAGAAGGCTCAGACCTCCGTCTGAGTCTTGGGGGGTTCCCAGGCCATGATGGTTTCGATCTTGGCCTGGAGGGGTTGCACCTTGCCCCGACCCACCAAGTGACCGAGGTACACTACCGACCCCTGCCCGATCTGGCACTTACTGGCCTTGATCATCAGACCCGCCTGCTGCAAAGCCTGAAGGACAGCCTGAAGGTGACACAAATGGTCCTCCCAGCTGCGGCTGAAGACAGCGATGTCATCCAGGTACGCAACCGAAAAGGCTTCCATCCCGGAGAGGACCTGGTTCACCAGCCGCTGGAAAGTGGTAGGGGCGTTCTTGAGCCCAAAGGGCATCACACAGAACTGGTAGTGACCCTCAGGTGTGGAGAAGGCTGACCTTTCCTTTGCTCCATCTGTCAGGGAGATCTGCCAGTACCCGGATGTAAGGTCAAAGGTACTGAGATATTGGGCAGCTCCCAACCGGTCAATGAGCTCATCCGCTCTCGGGATAGGATGAGCATCTGTTTTTGTCACAGAGTTCAGTCCCCTGTAATCCACACAGAACCGGAGTTTTGGGGTAGTGCCCGGCGGGGCAGCTTTGGGTACCAGTACCACCGGACTGGACCAGGGACTACTTGAAGGCTCAATCACTCCCAGCTCTAGCATCTTGGTAACTTCTCCATGGATGCTGGCCTTCACCTTATCCGACAGTCGGTAGGACTTGGACTTCACAGGTGGGCTGTCCCCTGTGTCCACATCATGGGTACACAGATGAGTCTTTCCCGGGATACGCGAGAACAAGGAAGCAAACTGCTCCAGAACTTGGCGGCAGTCTTTCCTTTGTTCGGGAGTTAGGGATGGTGAGAGGATCACTCCCTCCACCGACCCATCCTTCTCTTGGGACGCAAAAAGATCAGGAAGAGGGTCACTTTCCTCTTCCTCTGACCCATCAGTCACCATCATTAAAGTGGCCTCGGGTCTCTCTTGGTGAGGCTTGAGGCGGTTGACATGGAGCACCCGATGGGGCGCTCTGGGGTCTTGAGGTCCACCACGTAGGTGACTTTGCCCTTCTTCTCAACCACCTCAAAGGGGCCTGACCAGCGATCCTGGAGGGTGCTAAGCTCTCCAGGTTCCATCACCCACACCTTCTGGCCAGGCTCCAGCTCCACCGGATGAGCATTTCGGTCATACCATTCCTTCATGACCGTCTGGCTGGCTTCTAGGTTTTCAGAAGCTTGCTTCCACAACCTAGCCATTTGGCTACGAAAGGCCAGCATGTAGCTCACCACATCCGGGGGAAGTTTTCTGGGAGTCTTTTCCCATCCATCCTTCACCAGGCTGAGGGGTCCGCGCACAGGGTGTCCGTACAACAGCTCGAAAGGGCTGAAGCCCACTCCCTTCTGTGGTACCTCCCTGTAGGAAAACAGCAAGCAAGGTAGGAGGACGTCCCATTTCCTCTGCAGGCTCTCGGGCAGACTCCTGATCATGCCCTTTAAGGTTTTGTTAAACCTTTCCACCAGACCATTGGTCTGGGGGTGATAAGGGGTGGAGAACCGGTAAGTGACTCCACACTCTTTCCACATAGCCCGCATATATGCCGACATGAAGTTGGTACCTCTGTCCGACACAACTTCCTTGGGGAATCCCAGCCTGGTGAAAATTCCCATAAGGAACCGTGCCACCGCAGGTGCTGTAATGATCCTCAGAGGGATAGCCTCTGGGTACCGGGTGGCATGATCCACCAGAACCAGGATAAACCTGTGACCGGCAGACGTTGGTGGATCCAATGGCCCGACAATGTCGATGCCCACCCTTTCAAAGGGGGTGCCAACGACAGGCAGTGGTTCCAGGGGAGCCTTCAGCTTCACCCCTGTTTTCCCACTAGCTTGGCAGGTTACACACGTCCTACAGAAAGTGTGTAACCTTTCTGTTATGAGATGAGTAATCCTCATCTGAGGCCAGTAGAAATGAGAGACAAGTCGAGAAAAGGTCTTGTCTTGTCCCAAGTGTCCCGCCAAGGGTATTTCGTGAGCCAATCCCAAAAGAAAGGCTCGGTAACGTTGGGGAACTACCAAGGCCCGGGATGATCCATGCACCGGAGCCTTGGGTTCGCTATAAAGGAGACCATCTTCCCAGTATATGTGGAAGTTCCCCGAATCGTTACCCGCTGCCTGGGCTTCGGCCTGCCGCCGTAAACCCTCAAGGGTAGGGCACTCCTTTTGGGCCCGACAAAACTCCTCCCTAGTAGGTCCTCCCTCCACCTGCCAGTCTGCAGGGGTAGGTAAGCCCTCCAGGGAAGTTACATACCCCTCCGTAGACTCCGGGACCACTTCAGTCGCCCCATCCACCTTCGGGGGTTCAGATGCTAGGGCAGGCTTCCCTTGACCCCGTTTACCCTTTCCGGCAGATGGTTGGGCCTTTGTACCAGGCTTCAACCTCTGTGAACTCCCTCTTCGGGCAGTCATGGACCGTGTGTTGGCACACGTCCACTCAGGTGTCCCCAACATTCCCATGTGGGCCCTGAACTCGACCTCGTTCCACGCCGAGTGTTCAAGGTCATTTCCCAACAGGCAGTCGACCGGCATGGCAGGGCTTATCGCAATTCGTAGAGGACCCGCAACCCCTCCCCACTCAAAGGGAATCTGGGCCACCGGATAGTAACCCTCTCGGTTGTCAGCCATCACAACCGGGTGGACTACATTGGGAACCGCCTGCTCTGGGGACACCAGCTGACTCCTTAGCATAGTCATGCTGGCTCCTGTGTCTCTCAGAGCCTCCACCCTCTGGGCATTGATGGTGACCCATTGCCTGTACTTAGTAGTATTCGAGGGCACCTGGGTCTTAGGAACCATCTTACAATCCCCTAAGGACACTAAGGTTAGCCCTGCCCACTCACCTCCCTTATCTAGGGGCAACTCCTCCCCGAGCACTACACTCGCCACCCCAGGGGTCTTTCCTCCAATGGGAGGGTGTGGCCTCTTGGGACACTTGGCATCCCCCTTATAGTGCCCAATCTCACCACACTTATAACATCGGACAACCCTAGGCTGCTGACCACGGTCAGGATAAGGGGGTTTGTGGGGGCCAACCTTAGGAGGGAATCCTACTCCCTTCCCTTGTGAACTCTTTTGGGGGCCTTTGGAGAACTCCTTCTTTTTGTCTCCCCCCTCTTTCTTCTGGGGGGCGCCCTGTCCAGCCCCTTGGAAATTCCCTCCAGTCCCTTTTGAGGATACCCGGGTACTTGCCCAGATATCCGCCTCCTCTGCAAGCTTCCTAGGATTAGTTAGCTTGCTGTCCACCAGGTGTTGACGCAGCTCCGGAAAACTTTTCTCGAGGAGGTGCTCCTTTAAAATCAGATTATACAATCCCTCATAGTCCTTTACCTCACTGCCCTGTACCCAGCCCTCCAAAGCCGTCTTGGTGTAATCCAGGAAGTCCACCCAATTCTGAGTGGCCAACTTTTGACTGCCCCGAAACCTCTGCCTGAATTTTTCAGGGGTCAACCCAAATTTCCTGACTAGGGCGACCTTCATAATGGGGTAATTGGTCTGATCTTGCCGTTCCAAAGCTAACAAGGCATCCCTCCCCACCGGAGGCATATACCTGTATAGACCACCCTCCCACTGAGCTTCGGGGACCCCATGGGCTCGTAAGGAGACCTCATAGGCAGCCAGCCATTTAACAATGTCATCCCCGACACCATGGCTGGCGACTACATCTTTTGGCAGGTAGGGCCTGGGCTCCCTGGGTATTTCTCTAGGTACGCTGCCACCAATGGGACTGCTGGGGGTTCCCAACTGTAGGGCTTTGAGTTCCAATTCCTTTAAATGGAGCTCATGGAGGAACCTCCTCTCCTCCCTCTCTTTCTCCAAACAGGCCAGTTCCATTTTAAACTGCCTCTCCTCCCTCCTGTCAGCTAAGTCAGCGGATGACAGGCTTCCCCCCGAAGCGCTACTACCCACTCTTGAAGGGGCACTAGGTCCTGCACCCATGTGCCCACTCCCAGGGGGGAGAAGTAATTCTGGTTCTTCGGTGGTGTCCAGTCCTGGTTCCTCCTCCCGTTTCCCGCTAGGGTGGGCCATAACCCAGGCTCTCAAGCTGGTTTGGAGTTCTATTTTCTTCGCCCCCTGCTTGAAGAATACCTCCCTCTCCTGGCAGAATTCCTTCAGTTGGGTCACAGTATATTCTTCCAGCCTACCCAACTCAAACTCCATCCTACCAGGCGGGACCCAACTCTGCAGAACAGAACTTTACAATAGGAGACCTTTCCTTTAAGAGGAAGTACACCACAGGACAGGACAATTTTTGAAAACAAAATTCCAATTAGGGAGGCAATCTGGAGAAAACTCCAGTAAAAACAATCAGGTGTAGGTTGTGGCGTGCGCCAAACTGCTACTGAGTGGATGCAAGCACAGATTCAGGATCCCACCGCTGAACACCAACTTGTTGGACCTGCGCCATAAAGGTAACTTGGCTCTGGTAAATAGGCTTCATTCGGAAACGCACCCTGTGCTTGCACCACACCCACTTCACACCTTGCGCAACACCACTTCAAAAAGGGAATAGAAGAGACACTACACCGATCAGTGTTAAAAGTCACCAGAAGTCTTTATCTCTTTTTAGCAAACTTGGTTACTCAATTTCACACTTCAGACTGAAACATTTCATTACATTTTCAGATGAACGTTCCCCTTGGTTTTGGGGTAAAACATGACATTACAATTCAAGATAACCTTTTCATCACATTTTTAGAATAAACACTTCGTTACATTCCAGAATAACATTTCCTGGCATTTACTCGAACAATAACGGACCTGGGATATTACTTCTAGCTCAGCACATATCTAAACACCCTATGTGGGTTCCACATGGTACCTGGACTCCGTAGGGACTACTAACTCCTCGCAGACTGCTCTCTGTAGAACACTCCCCGATCCCACAATTCAGGGTAACCCTTAGTCTAATGAGAGTTCATCTAACAGCTGGCTGCCCTGGGTATCATGTTTCCTGGCCCTTAGACTGTCATTACCATCAGCTCCTGACATATACAAATTAACGGGACACCGGAAGTACTGTTGGCAATCAAGGGGCTACTTCCATCCTGTTTACTGATAGTGTGTTTGACCACTGGGACTACTCCACCCCTGTTACGCTATAAATCTAGGCGCTTTCTGGTGCTGGAGCTCAACCTACCACCTCCCACAACAGACGTGAGTCTCCTTTTTAATCACCCCTGGTCATGTGCATGGTTGCGCTATTCTGCCGGTAAATACATCAGGCTCCAATGTGCTTCCCCCTCTCAGGCCTTGGCAAAGCATTCCCCAGCACCCAGTTCTCTCCCCTTTCTCCTGCGCTGCAACACCCTGCTAACTGTCTACCAGTGGTGTCCTCCTCCTGGAGCTCGCGATGCCGTGAGACGCGTTCCCTCGCACTTGACACGGAGCTGGAGGGGTATCAACGGGGGAATCCTCACATGAGTGAAAGGAACGAACAATTCACGCCCTCGGGGCCACCTCCCACAAGGGGTTCCCCCGCATATGCACTCTCCTTCACTGACGGTAGCCTCCTTCCTTTGATGACGGAGGCCCCGCCACCTTCTGAGGCTGAACCTCTACCTCACCGGACACCCGACTGGAAGGCTCCGTTGTCGGCAGTCTCACGGCTCCCGCTGCCCCATCCCGGAACAGCACGTCCTGCGTGGGCGCGGCCTCCGCCTTCGTATGACAACCAGGGGGCGGCGCCCGGCCCCTCTCAGGAGACTCGGGCAGCGGCTTCACTGCCTCACAACCCGCACTTCCTGATTGTTGGTTTCTTTAGTCAGACAGTCGCGTCGCTCTCTCGCCCGTCACACACCTGGGGCCCACCCCTCTCTTCAGGCCTCTCGATGACAGCGGACTCTGGCCAAAGATCACTAGGTAACCTCTCGACCTTGGGAAAGGGTGTCGGCCAGGGTTCGAAGTCGGATCTCGTGGAGGGAGGGGGGTTGAAGTAAAGGGTGCCGGTTTTCTCACGGGCACCGTCGCTGAGGCCGACTGGACTCTCAGGGCTGGGGCACATACATCTCTCCCCTATGTCTGAGAAGGTGGCAATCCCAGGCCAGTCCGGGAATCCCAGGCAACAACAGAGTTGAAAGTCGATAGCCCCCGGCAATGGCACACTTCCAGAACTAAGAGGTCAGGGGTTCACTCTTCCTGGAGACCTCTAAAGATACGAGGGTCTCAAAAGTCACTGGCGGCGCTCAGGGACCGGTCAAAAGGTTGGGGGTGATGTCACTGACGAGGGGAACCGTGCAGACCCTGAGACCTGTCATTCCCTGTCCAACGCAGCCACCTCCCCACTCAAGTGCCTTACTCCTGACTAACCAGCATCTCAACTCTATTCTAAAATGGCCGCCATCCTGTCACCTCTATTTATCACCTTGGGCCTGACTGGCCAGAGGGGCTCAGAAGGTTCCGGAACCTCTCATGGCAGTCATGGTCCAGGTGCTGAGGTGACAGTTGGAACCACCATTTTGCGAATCCAACCTCCCTCTTCCTGTTTCCTCAGTGGAGCACCTTGCGCCTCTCCCTCAGGTAGTGAGGATGAGGCACCCAGAGCCTCTACATCAACACCCAAAAAGTTGGTGGTAGACAGAAAAAATGAGAAGGGGAGGGGAAAAAAAATAATAAAATGAGGAGGGAACTGCCAAAGGTCTGACAGGTCTAACACTGTGTATATTTGTAAGTTAAAATCACAGATGGCTAACACATGGTATTGGAAAGTTTAAGATTACAAAACGTCAGTATGAGACTGAAAAACAGCATTGCCCAAGTTACAGTAACCAGAATGTTACAAGTTCACGATTCAAAAAGCGGTTTTTAGTCAAGATGAAATGTAATAGTTTTAAAATGTTACCGAAATGCTTTAAAAAACAAGCATTGGCATAGCCAATAGGTCTCGCCTTTGGGACCTTATAAATGTTAAGCCATGCAACACTCGATGTTGTTGCACCAAGGATATTGTGCTGGATAACTAAACACTTATAAGGTCCCAAAGGCGAGACCTACTGAATATGCCAATGCTTGTTTTTAAATACATTGAACCCTGCGGATTGGGCTGTCCAGTGCCTACCATAAGGGTGACTTATATGCATTAAAAAGGAAGGTTTGTGCCTGGCAAGAGGTTTAACTTGCTGGGTCGACATGGCAGTTTAAAACTGTACACACTGTCTCTGCAATGGCAGGCCTGAGACATGTTTACAGGGCTACTCAAGTTGGTGGCTGTTGACCTGACTTGTCTCAGTCTTTAAGGGGGAAGGATGAGATGGAGGACTTTTCATGGCATGAGCCTGCCATCGCTTCTCTGATCAACTCTGCTGTTCGTGCCATAGAAGAGGAAAAGATCATTCCAGAGACTAGGACTGCTAGAAAGGAAGAAGCCCAACCAAGCAAGGGGAGGCGGCTCAATGAGACGAGGTCGGGAGAACACCAGGAGTCCACCGCCAAAACGAGGCAACCTGCCATGCTCCTAGGGGAGTGTGGCTAGCCCAGGTACTCACTTGTCTACTGGGGAAGTATGGGAGGTGAGAGGGCAAAGCCAGGGTTAAGGCGGGGACGCTGAGTTCAAGCGCTTTATCTGCCGTGTAGTCACATATAGTTCATACCTGATTTCTTTTTGGGTTTTGACGGTGTGTTGTAATCACTAGAGTCACCTAGTGAGACTAACTAGGTTCACGGTATTCTGAAGCATTTTTTTTCAACTGTTAGTACTTCGTGATGGAGTCAGAGATCAATACAAGAATCAGATGACATTCCTCATGGACCCTTCTCATAAAACAGTACCAGTCATACGTTGCGCACTTACCTGTGGCATTTCTTCTATAAAGGGCATATGTCAGTATGGTGATCCTGGTTTCTTTATTCCCTAAAGAAAGAATAACAGAAGATTTCTTGGCAATTCTAAAACCTCAATACAATAACTGTATAATTAAAGCGCATTCCTTGAAACTATATTGTACTTCTTGAGTCGTCAATCCCGCAAATCTAACAGTGGCACAATGAGTACTTCAGGCCCACTAGTATAATTTAATTTACAGGCCCTGAGCACAGGTAGTGCACATTACTAGTGACTTATACGTACATTAAATATGACAATTGGGGAAAAGCAAATATTAGCACATTTTAGGGAAACAGCACAAGCACTTGAGCACTAGTTAGTAGTAGTAAAGTGCACATTAGCCAGTGAAAATGAAGTAGGTAAAAACAGGAGGACTGAAGGCAAAAGATTAGGGGAAACTGCACCAGGGATGCCAGGTCTAACAATGGCTAATTGTTTATTTGAGATGGCACTAACACATAGATCTAAAGTGATTTCATTTTTAGGTATAGCACCTCGTATCATTAATGCCGGTCTATTGGTGGCAAAACTATGATAGCCAGTATTAAATAAAGAATTTAGGGCCTGATATATATCTTGGCAGATGGGTTACTCCATTACAACAGTGACGGATATCCCTCCTGCCGAAATATAAATCTCATTAAATCCTCTGGCATTTATATTTCGGAGGACGGGACATCCATCACCACTGTGTAACTCGTTCACCAAGATCTACATCAGGCTCTAAATATACATGCTTTCCAGTATTTTAAATCAACATTTACTATATTAAATATTTAAACAAATCATTTTAGTTTTTTTAGAAAAGTAGAAAAAACACTTATTTAGAAAACAAATCCCAATATTACGATAATAAGCATGATGAATAATAAAATTGCAGTAAAAAATAAAGAAATGACAATTTACAAATATTGCCTATTATCCGTGCTCCACTTTTCATACTAGACCTCATCATTTTAAAAAAAGCAATCCCTACCTTGCATCACATTTTTCTTTCGCGCCCCTCTGTTTATGATACATGGCTTCACGCTAGTTTTCATGTTTGCTGACAAAAAGAGGGCATGGGAATTCTTGTAGAACGTTTGTGTTAAAACACTAATCTAACAATTAGTGACCCCATAAAAAAAAACTACCTGATTATTTGTTTTGAAGTTATAAAAGCAAGAATTGGCCTGGGTGGTGAACTTTGCTCCATTCATGGAGTTTACAGAGATTTCCATTCTCCGCGGAGCTTGCAGAGTTCCGAGGAGCAGAATTTTTTCATTGCTCGCCAATGTTAATTTGGTGAGCGTAAACTAGGAAAAACCAGTGCTAGACCACCTACCAGTGAGATTTCTCAGTGCGGGCAGTCGCGGATGGTTGTGACTGTTCATGTTGAGAAACCATCCGTTCGCATGTAGGAAGCTGCTGCTCGAGTAGAAAATATACTTGAGTGGCAGAAAGAAGCAGCATCCTCATGTAGAGCTAGAGAATAGGGAGAGAGATAGGGTGCATCAGATGGAGCTATCCAATCTCAAACTAGGTGGGCAAATGGAGTTAGAAAATAAGAAGTTGGCCCTGGAGGAAAAAAGGATGCATTTAGAGCATGAGAGAATGTTGAAGGAATAGGAGCTCAAGGCTAAGAGCTTAGAAATTACTCCCTCTGTTGGCAGCGTACCATCCGTGCCTGTAGAAACAAGAGTGTTCATTCCCAAGGATGTGATTAAAGAGTTCCATAGGCATGAGGATATTGGGCATGAGGATTAAGGCCTATGAGGATTAAGAACTATGAGGTAGCTATGACCTCCCACCGGGTCCCTGAAAAGGAATGGGGAGCGGGGTTGTGGGGGCGGTTCCTCAGTGATGGGCGGGATACCTTGTTAGATTTGCCCTCTGAGGACAGAATTCCTATGTCCACATGAAGGAAGCCTTAATGTCCAGGTATGGGTTGACCCCAGAACTTTATAGACAGAGGTTTAGGAATTGTAAGAAACTGGAGTCAAGCACAAGGGTAGAATATGTGACTTTTTTTGCATAGCATTAGATAGTTGGGTGAAGGGTAGCAAAGTGAATGATTATCAGGAGCTCTATGATTTGTTTGCATGGGAGCACTTGTCTAGTAATTGTTTTCCAGAGCTACGCCAGCACCTTATTGATAGCAAGTTGACTAACCAGAGGAAGCTTGCTGAGGAGGCGGACCGCTTTAATAGTACCCGGGTCAACAAGGGTCATGTGGGAGACTTTGCCAAAGGTAGGCAGGATCCCCAACAGAAGAGTGGGGGGGACAAGGGTAAACAGAGGGAGTTCCAGGAAGGGCCCCAAAGTAATCCCCAAGGGAACCAAGGGAAGGGTTCCCAGCCTCCCCCTGAGAAGAAGCCAGGGGCCTGACAGGTAAACCTGTGCAGAAGGGACCCCCAACCTGTTTTAAGTGTGGTGAGGTGGGCCACTGTTTCTATGATCCCAAGTGCCCCCTGAGAGCAAAACCAGCACCCACTGGTGCACCGCCCCGGAAGATGGCTAGTAGAGCCCTGAGTGAGGAGGTGGGTGCCCAAGGTGGGTGGGGTTCCGCGGAGATGTCCCTAGTCTCTTCAGGAGACTGTGAGGTGGTCCCCAGGACCCAGTTGCCTGATAACACTAAAAAACACAGGCAGTGGGTGACCATCAATGGCCACAGAGTGGAGGCTCTTAGAGACACCGGAGCCAGTGTGACAGCTGTCAGTTGTCGGCTGGTGTCTGAAGAGCTGGTCGTCCCCAATGCATTTTACCTGGTTGTTGCCACTGACAACACAGAGAGTCACTGCAAGGTGGCTCAGGTTCCCTTTGAGTGGGGGGTCTCAGGTACTCTTCAAATAGCTGTGAGGCCGGCCATGCCTGTTGACTGTCTGTTGGGCAATGATTTGGAGAACTCCACCCGGTCCATGGCAGCCAGTAAGGGTGTTCAAGAGGACCTGGAGCCTGAAAGAGTGGTCCAGGTGCCTGCCTTAAAGAGAAGAGGCAGGGGGTATGGGAAACCAGCCCCCACCGTTCTCATGGTCCAGGAGGAGGCAGACCTTGAGAGGGATGCCCTGGAACCTCACAATAAAGGCGAGTAAGTTCCAAATCGGGCAGGGTTCTGTGGTGTACTTGAGATAACACGTGGTTGGGAGCAGCCACGTGGCGCCCTACATCCCAAGATTGATACCATCCTGGCTTGAGAACCCCCAAGACACAAACAGAGGTGAGAGCCTTTTTAGGACTCACTGGGTACTACAGGAGGTTTGTCAAGGGGTATGCCAGCATTGTTGCACCCTTGACGGACCTGACTTCCAGGAAGCAGCCCAAGAAAGTGAACTGGACTGATACCTGTCAGAAAGCTTTTGATGCCATGAAGACTGCCATGTGCACGGCACCCATGCTTCAGGCGCCCAACTTCTCTAAAGAATTCATTGTACAGACAGATGTTTCAGAGCATGGTGTGGGGGCTGTTCTTTCACAGATAAATGAGGAGGGCCTAGACAAACCCGTAGCCTATATTAGTAGGTTACTTCCACCAGAACAGAGGTGGAGTGCAAGTGAGCGTGAGGCATTTGCTGTGGTCTGGGCACTGAAGAAGTTGAAACCATACTTGTTTGGGACTCACTTCCAGGTTCAGACAGATCACAGGCCCCTCAGATGGTTGATGCAGATGAAGGGTGAGAATTCAAAGCTGCTGAGCTTCTCCTTTTCCCTACAGGGGATGGACTTCACGGTGGAACACCACCCTGAAGCATAACACGCCAATGCTGATGGTCTGTCCAGATTTTTCCACCTTAGTGAAGAGAACTCCCAAGGGGTGGGTAGTTCTCCTCACATTTCAGCCGGAAGGGACACGTGTTAGACCTGGTACCATTGGCTTGGGTCTCCCTTCCATTTTTGTCACTGTTGCCTCCTATATTGTTGTTGGTCTAGATGCTTTGGACACTTTGCCACTGCTATTTAGTGCCAAAGTGCAAGTCCTTCCTATTGTAAATTGTTGTAATGGATTAGTGACTCCATGGTTGGCTTATTTGATTTACTTGTCAGACCCTAGTACAGTACACCATGTGTGCCCAGGGCCTGTAAATGACATGCTGCTGGTCGGCTTGCAGTACTGGTTGTGCCACCCACAGAAGCAGCTTATAGAATATGTCTCAGGCCTGTGTGCAGTCTGGGACTGCCATGTCGACTTAGCATGTGCACCCACTTGCCAGTCCCTAAACCTTCCCATTTCTATATATTAGTCACCCCTAAGGAAGGTCCACGGGCAGGGTGCATTGTATGTAAAAGATAGGACATGCCCTGATGTGTGTGGCATGTCCTGATAGTGAATTACAGCCAATTTCGTTTTTCAATATTGCAAGGCTATCTGTTACCATAGGCCAGAATGGGCTATTTGATTATAACATCTTATAATCATAACTGGCCGTAGGAACAAGATAGGAAAATAAAGTTTAGTATGTCTGAACTCGGAATGTTAAAATACATATTTTAGTGTGGGAGATTTTTACATTCTGTGTTTGAAAATACCACTTTTAGAAAGTAGGCATATTCTTGCCTAACCATCCAGCCTGCTTCTGCTAGGTTTGTGTAGTCCATGTCTGGTTTGTGAGTGACAGGGGGCTGGAGATGCCTCTGGCTTCAGCAGTCTGATGGGTCAGGGCTGGGCTGAATAGGACCTGCATTGAATAGATAGTAGGGGGCGGAGATTTCCTTTCACTGACCTGAGCCCTCATAGAATAGAGAGTAAGGGGAGGAGATTTTCTTTCAGCTACCTGGGCAAGGTCTGCTCTCAAACAATGCTGTTTCCACCTTCTGCCAGGAAGCTGCACCCAGAAGGACAGAACTGGTTTTGACTAGGCACAGACACTCCCTGCCTTCAGAGAACAAAGGATTTACTGGTATAAATATTGGGGCCCAGACCCCAGAACTGTAGATCACTTCTGGGAATCAAGATGGACCTTTGTCAAGGAGAGAACCAAGGAAGCTGAGGGAGGGGACTACCCCAGTGCTGGTTGCTGTCTGGGGTTGTCCTGCAGTGGTTACTCATTTCCAAGAAAAGGGAAAAGGAACTTTGTGTACTTTTATCATCTTGAGGAAGGTCTCCAAGGGCTTGAACTGAGCTTGCCTCCTTTCTCAAGTCACAGAGACACCAAGACATCAGCACCAGCTCCCCCTGAATTTCCTTGCTGGGAATTCTACCTGTAGAGAGGTGCCTGCTGTTGTTCTGGGTACCTCTTGTGAGTGTGTGTCGCTGAGAGCTGGAAGCACAACGCATCGAGGAAGAAGCGTGTCACCGCCGCAGCAGTTGCCGAAGAAACGTGTCGCTGCCGCAGCTGTTCACCGTTGCATCACCGACGAAGCGTGTCACATCACTGGAGAAGCGTGTCACCGCCACAGAGGTCGCCGTTGGAGAAGCATGTTGCAGGGCCTGTTGTGGCTCAAGAGTTCACAAAGTTGCCGCACGGCTGTCGGGCGTGCACGCATCGCATCCACGTTGTCGCATCGCATCATAGACGCCATTTTGTCGCATTGCACCGGATCGTCACATCGCATCGTGGCGCCATCCTGTCACATCATCACTGGGCCGCAGTAAGAAATAACGCATCAACTCCCCACACAGTAAGGAAGCGATGATTCACCTCCCCTGTGCTGCAGGAAGGAACTGACGCATCCACACCTCCGAGTGTAAGGAACGACGCATCAACTTCCCTGCGACCCTTTTATTTGCATTGAGTGACGCATCCAAGGTACTTTGAGAGTAAAGTGTCTCATTTACCAACTACATTGAACTAAGCTATTTTCTACCATTTTAAAGTCTTATTTTTGATTACAGTATTATGGATTTGTGTTGTTTGGTCTTGTGTTAAATCTAGTAAGGATTACTTATTTTTCTAAACTGGTGTAGTGTCCATTTGTAGTGTTTTCACTGTATTACTCTATGTGTTCACAAATGCTTTACACACTGCCTCTGAGATAAACCTGTCTGCTCGTGTCAAGCTACCAAGGTGGTGAGCAGGGTTGTCCAGGAGTGTACCCCCCTTTCCCTGACTAGAAGTAAGGGCCCATACTTGGTCAAAGGTACCTACCTCTGCCAACTAGAGACTCCCAATTCTAACAGTTTGTAGTCGGCAATGAGCCTAGCAGCCAGGGTGAGCACTGCTCTAAGGGGTGCCAGGTGGACTTTAGGTGTTCCAGTGAGAATAGCATTACAGTAGTCAAGTTTAGAGAGGACTAGTGATTCGACGACCCATTTGAAGTTGTCTTGAGGGATGGAGGGTTTGATTTTCTTGAGGTGTCTGAGAGTGAATTATGCTCCTTTGGCCGTATTTTTTATATGGTGCTTCAGTGCCAGATTTATATCAAGAATGAAACTAAGGGATTTGGCTGAGTTTGATAGGGTGAGCGGACAGTTGAGAACGTTGAGGTCAGAGATCCAGCCTTGGATGGGAAGATGGTTGCTTTAGGGTTCTTTTAAATGCAACTGCAAACAAGCATTGGTCAAAAAGTAAACTTTTCAAAAGTTTGAAAGAGTTAGTAGGGGTACTCTGGCTGGGGTTGGGTGACCAAATGTTAAAGGAAAAAGGCATAGGGGGGCAGAAGGGCTACTGTGGACAGTTACCTAGTCAACAGAGATTTTTAAAGTAAATTCCAAACTTTACAGGACAACAGCCATAGACTTCAATTGAGTGGTCCTGCTTCTGAGGATACAGGCAAAGGATGCTCAAAGGATGCTTTGGTTGTGGTGCAGTTGATGGGGCGTCTCTGTGGTGGTTCCTCACCCCACAGGTGATGTGGGGTGAGGCGACTTTGGCCATGGTAATCGAGGTCCCTCGAAGTCCACTACATTGCAGTAGTTGAACAGCCGAAGCACCAAGGTTGGATGCAAACTCTTTGGTGGGGCTGGTGTCCCTTGAGTGCAACAAATCCAGACTCTGATAGCACTCCTGGGTCTGGCAGATAGGATTGCAAGTTTTGGCTATCTATTATTTGTCTCTTGTCTTGCCTAGCGACTGGTATCGGCAAAATATCTGCAGTGGCTTTCAACTTGTTAGCTTGGGCTCTTTCAGCTCTTGTATCCCTGGAGATGGTTCCAGGGCATTAGCTGACTGATCTTTGGAGTCACTGCTGTGGGCGAAGGTGGGAAATTTACTTTCCCCCGCATCATGGGCCATAGGCACAGTACCAGTCTCACTAGCCCAGAAGTGTAACAGATGCAGGTCTCTATATAGTGCAGCCTTTATGCGGGTCTAGGGTGAGGTTCCGTGTGAGACGGGACGGCACTTTTTGAGTGGTGACGAATATGGGCGAGTTTGGTATCTATGAACCGCAAATGACGAGTACAGTGGGCGTACGAAGTCTCGCAATACAGCCACGTACGGTTCGTCTCATTTTTGTGTTCGTTCACCCGAACCCTTGGGTTCCATTTTAGATACAGCGTCCATTTTGTTTCTTGCCCTCAAGTGGCCAGCGAACGGGCTTTTTGTCCGCTTCGTGACCCTGGGACTTTCAAGTTAGTACGAAGGACACGTGTTTCTTTGAGGTGGCTTTTACGATGAGGGGAATGACACGAGTGAGGCAGATGGCCCCGCTCGAGGCTCATCTTGCCGCTCCGGTCTATTGTTTCAGTCACGCATACATTAGACACGAGGTCTTTGAACCCTCTATCGAGTTTCCTTTATTGCCCCTAACACTCTTTTCTAACCTGTTGTGCATCCTCATCCTTTCCTTGCATTCTGTTTTTCGTCCTTCCTTAATGTGTTTATGGTTGGAAGGAAATGTGTTTATTGCGGAGGGAATATGTTTTTACAGTTGGGAACTGGCAAGATTGTTGTAATTATGTTCCGGCCTCCTGAAACATGAACGCGACCCTTTTGAAGTTTATTGTGGGAACTGAGTTGTAACCTTTGTTCACCATACTGTGCTATGGCAAAAACGTGTATAAAAGGAGCGACCCACTTCTACGAATTTGAAGCAGTCTCCGAGAACCTACACGTTGTGTACTTCTTGTGACCTCTGTATCCCTGCAGTAAATAAACGCTGATCTCTGACGTCGCTGGAAGTGTCCCGTGTCTCTGTGTTTGGTACGCCAGAACAGGTAACCCACGAAGGTTTCAGGTGTTGTTCCCTGGCACCGCTGGGTCTTAAGAATAACCCAGTCCTTCAGTTGGCGCCCAATGTGGGGCGACATCAGCGGTACCGGTCCAAAGCCCGACGATCGTGAGGAACTTCGTGTGAAATCTCCGAGGGAAGGTGCACCCCGCTTCATCGATCCAGTTGTCGAAATAAGTGGCCCGACGTCTTTTCCGCGAAGATCCCCGCCTCCTGACGGCTGCGACGGACCGATGCCCTGACTGTCGACCTGTTTGGCGCTTGGCGTAGTCCTTCGTACGGCGAGACGATCAACGGGCCTTCCTGGTGACGCCATTGTTCTCTCAGTTAAGTATTTGTGGGTCGCTCCCAGTGTTGCTTTGTTGTTTGCATGGTTCCATAGCATTCGTGGTTCTTAGTTGTTGGGTTTTATTTGACGATTGCAATTGCCAAAAACCGAGGGTCTTGCATTTTTGCGAGGACATCGTAATTCGATAGCCCTTGAAGTTTGTATACTTGGCTAGTGTGCACGATGCCTGGCCGTAGTACTTTGTTTGGGTTTCTCAAATGTTGCAGCATGGATTCCCGGCTGGAGGATTCATGCCCGATACCTCCGGCTGGAACTCCGCTTTACGAGCTTTATAGTCGCCATGGCGTGGGTCCTATCGTATATAATGAATATTGGGTTTGTTACACTAAAAAGGATGGCGTCCTTAGTTGGCCACCTCATGGTAGTTTTGAGACTGCCGTTTTAGATAACTTGGAAGCTAAATTATTTAAAAAGAAAGCTAGGCCGGCCATGTTTGATTCCTTCCGGTTATGGTGGAAAGAGGCCAAGCAGAAAGAAATCAAACAGAACAAGAAAAATAAACGGGAAGGTGTCATTACGGTGATGCGCAATGCAGAACAGTATCAGTTAGACAGAAATGAGAAGGAGCAGGAAGTTAGTGCTCGGCTTCACCATATGGCGGTGGACAAATGTTATCCGACGCTACCTTCTACGATCGATAAGACAGGAGAAGAATCGGTGGAAGATTCGCTTTTGTCTTATCTGATGAAATCGCCACCTCCTTATGCTCCTGACGTTATGGGTCCCGTTCCTCCACCTCTTCCTCAACCCGCTGTTTTGGCGGCTGCTGGTCAGCCCGCCGTTCCTCCCGTACTTCCGAATCCTCTTGGGCCACAGATCGTACATCCCCTTGGTCCGGTTCCTCCCCCTGTTGCGCCTTTCCAAGTCCCTCCTCAGCCTGTTGTTCCCGCTACTCCTGCTGCTGCGTCTACCTCTACCGTTTCCGCCCCTATGGCTGCTACACCTGTGTCCTCTTCCTCTTCTCCTTCTGTTCGTAGTCGTCTCTTGACTGCTGTTGCTTCTCTTTATTCTCCGTTCTTTGGGCCGATACTTGGCTCGACTCTTTCGGACGTTGCTCAAAGACGCAGTCAGCTTCCTGATGATAGGGAACGTGAATCGTTGATGAAGATGGCGCGCAGATGGATTCGCAACCCTGTTAGATACACCCCACGTGTAGTGTTCGAAACGTTTTCTCAGTTCAATGTGCCCACGCAACGATTTGTGTTCGAAGAATTGTGTAAGTCATTGAAAGAGGAGTGGGACGATGATGTAGTTGATGATATCCCACCTGAGGTTTCCGAGCTACAGCTCCGGTTTTCCACGGGTGTCATTGTAGGTGATAAAGTTCGAGAGGCTCTGGAACGCTTGTTATCCTTTCGTTGTACAGTGCAACCACGTGCACTGTTTAAGGACGCGACCGCGGAATGGATGGCACAACCTGGTCAATATCCTATGCGGGAAGTTCCCCCAGTGTGGATGCCAGGTGATCCTACTGAACCTGTTGTCCCAGGCCATTTTCAGAGAGTGTGGATACACCTCCCTTGGAAGCGATCGGAAGTTTTGCAAGTGAAGCAATCCCTACCCGATCCTCGTAAGATCCTGCGGGTTATTATAAGGAGCTGTCCCAATTGGTGGATGCTACCGTTATGAACCTAGCCGATATTGATATGTTGTTTGGTAATGTGGTGCCTCAGCCGGTTTGGACGAAAATCCGTCATGAGAATCATGTAGCCGAGTTAGGCGGTGACTGGGCTGCCCTTACAGCGGCAGATGCCCGGCAGGTCGGTGGGGCTAAACCTGAACAGGTTATTGTGGCTTTGCCCCAGAGGATAATTACCCTCATGAAAACGCTTATGCCAGCGATGCGCGTCAATTGGGACAAATTATCAGCATGCAGGCAAAAGAAGGATGAAAGTGTGTCTGATTTCTTTACGAGATTTGAGGAAGCGTTCCTTGACCATAGTGGTCAGGACATGGGTTCCGAGGGTGGTCAGCGGTTGTTCGTTGATAAATTTGTATCGAATTTGTTGCCCGACTTGAGCAACAAGCTGAAGAATTCTGAGAGTGCGTGGGCTGTTTCTACCACTGCCCAAATATTGGCTACGGCCCAATATTACGAGAATAGAGGAAAAGAGGAAAGTGAGCGGGCAGAAAAGAAAACGAAGGATCTCAAAACTAAGGTCTTGTTGCAGCAAGCTTACCCACCGCGCTCGAATTTCAGTAATACGCAGCAGCAAAACAGATCGCAGCCACAGTCCTCTAGACCACAGTCGCGCAATGCTTCGCCTGCGCCTCGCTTTGTGCTGGGATATAATCAGTGCGCATATTGTCGTGGGGAAGGCCATTTGAAGTTCGATTGTCCGGTTCTCCGTGATAGGGCCAACGGTGTGTCGGCTCGGGGAGGACGTAGTGGTCCTCAACAGGCTTCTCGTGGTAGAGGTCGCGGAGTTACCCAGAATCAGACCGAACGCTTTGCGACGTCTTCGGATTCGCAAAATTGTTTCGATCGACGCGAACTATCGTCCGGTCGGTCTGCACAGTATCATGTGGATGATCATTATGTTGAGTGTGATGTTGATGCGGATGGTGTCTACTAGGACAGCCATAGACAAAGGAAGGGAGAAGTATCGGTTCCGGTTGATCAGAGAGGGCCTTATGTTGCAGTAGCCACTTTGGGCGTTGTTGAGCCTTTTCTGTTGGACACTGGTGCAGCAAAAAGTTCCATCATGCATTCGAAACTCCCTGGCGCGCCTTTGTCTGGCTTAACGAATGTTTCCGTTGGATTTTCTGGCGCCCCCGTTAGCAATCCGGTCTCTAGCCCTTTGCCCCTTACAATTGGGTCTCATGAGTTGGAAGCCCCTTTGATTTTGACTACTGGTTGTGGTGAGAATCTTTTGGGTTTAGATTTGTTGAAAAGGTTACATGCGACTTTGTACTGTTCCCCTACGGGTGTGGAGCTTACGTTGGGTAAGAGCGTGATTTCCCCTATGTATTTATCGATCGACAAACTCCCCCCGGAATTAAGATCTCTTCCAGATTCCTTGTGGGCGACGGGTCCAAATGACGTGGGCCTGTTGGATATACCACCTTATGTTGTCCAACTTAAAGTGGGTGCGCGTTTGCCACGTATACCTCAGTATCGTATTTCCCTTGATGGTGAAAGGGCACTGTTAGCGATCATTTACGATCTGATCGGCAAAGATGGTTTTGAGGAGACACGGGGTAATGTGTGCAATAGTCCCGTGTTGCCTATTCTGAAACGAACGGATCCCTCCAAGCCTCCCGTGTATCGTCTAGTTATCGACTTACGGGAGGTAAACAAAGTTGTTGTCCCACAGTTTCCTGTGGTGCCAGACATTACGGCTCTACTGACCCTAATTCCAGCTACTGCATCGTGGTTCTCGGTCATTGATCTGAAGAATGCGTTCTTCAGCATTCCGATTGCTGTGGAAAGCAGAGACTTGTTCGGTTTCTCATTAGGCGGTCGTAGCTTCAGATTCAAACGCGCTCCACAGGGCTACTGTGAGAGTCCATCAATCTACAGTCAAGCTCTTAAAAGTCAGCTTGATGCATTCGTATTACCGGCTGGTGCAGCCTTAATTCAGTACGTTGATGATCTGTTAATTGCTGCTGACACTGAACAGCTTTGTCAATCTGCTACAGTGTCTTTGTTACAGCACCTTTGCGACTTGCATCATAAAGTGTCACCTTCCAAACTACAATATTGTTGTCAAGAAGTAACCTACCTCGGTCACTTATTGTCAAAGGCGGGAAGAAGGTTGACCCCTGAAAGAATTGCAGCAATTGCTCGAATGACTGTGCCGACAACTCAGAGAGATGTGCGTGCCTTTTTAGGTATCACGTCATACTGCAGACAGTGGATCCCGAACTTTTCACTGTTAGCGAAACCATTGGTAGCTCTCACGTGCAAGGACGTTTCGACTCCTTTGCCTTGGACGGAGGAATGTCAGAAAAGTTTTTCTGAACTACGTGACGCTCTGTGTTCGGCCCCTGTGTTAGGTACTCCTGATTACAGTAAGCCTTTCACATTATACGTCCATGAGAGGGACGGTTGCGCGTTGAGTGTTCTAACGCAACAATTTGGTGACAAGCAGCGTCCGTGTGCATATTTTTCCTCGACCTTAGACCCGGTGGCTAGAGCATTGCCAAGTTGCTTGAGGGCGACGGCGGCAGCTGCGGCGTCTATTCGACAATCCGTAGGTTTGGTCATGGATAATATGCTCATAGTAATGGTTCCGCATGCAGTTGATACGCTCTTGAATCGGACAAAGACTCAACATCTAACGAGTGCAAGGTTGTCTGGGTATGAGCTGACCCTTTTGGCAAGTCATATACAGATTAAGCGTTGTAACGTACTGAATCCGGCGACATTGTTGCCGATTAATATGGAATCAGATAATGCGCTGCCCCATGATTGTTATTTACGGACTGAGGAAGAAACAAAAGGTCGTGTGGACCTGAAAAACACTCCCTTGTCAGATCCCGATGGTACTTTGTATGTGGATGGCTCTTGCTTTAAATTGCCGAATGGCGATGTGACGACTGCGTATGCTGTGGTGACATTGAGCACGGTTGTGGAAACTGCGAGATTGAACCAGAATTCAGCACAAGCTGCAGAATTAATTGCATTGACGAGAGCGTGTGTTCTGTCGAAAGGAAAGTGTGTGAATGTGTTTACCGATAGTCAGTATGCATTTGGTGTTGCGCACAACTTTGGAAGACTGTGGAGAGAAAGAGGATTTATGACATCGCATGGTACGAAGATTCAACACGGGCAGCTTGTGAATGACCTTTTGGATGCACTTACATTGCCTAAACAAGTGGCGATCGTGAAATGTAGTGCGCACCGGAAAGTGACGGATGATGTTGGTCGCGGTAATGCATTTGCGGATGAGATTGCTAAAGAAACGGCTAAGAATCTTGCGACTCGAATGTATGTTACGAGTTCAGTGAGATGGCCGGCAGAGACTGGTATGTGTGAAAATACTGTCGAAAGTGTGAAAGAAATTCAGAATGGAGCTACTGAAGCTGAAAAGACCAAGTGGAAAGAAAGTACGGGGAAGTTGGATATGCATGGATGTTGGGTTGACCTGACGGAATGTCAGAGATGGATGTTACCAGATGCATATGTATTAGCTGTTGTGACGATGGCTCATGGGTTGTCACATATTAGTGCAAAAGGAATATGCAAGTTCTTGTCTCCTGTGTGGAGGAATGATGGTATTGCTAAGTGTGCTGAAAGAGTGGTTAAGAATTGTATGGTGTGTTTGATGCACAATCCCGGTAAAGGCACCCCCACTCCACCTGGTCATTTCGCTCCTCCTGCCTGTCCCTTTGAGGTTATCCAGCTGGACTTCATCCATATGGAGAGATGCAATAACCTGAAGTATGTTTTGGTTGTGGTTTGCGCGTTCTCCAGATGGATTGAGGCCTATCCTCTTAAAGATAATACTGCCCTGTCCACAGCAAAAATCCTGCTGAAGGAGTACTTTCCTAGGTATGGAATGCCGCGGATTGTGTGGTCGGATAATGGAAGTGAGTTTGTGGGAAGTGTAATGCAGAGTGTGTGTAAGGGCCTTGGAATAAAACAGAAATTACATAGTGCCAATCATCCTCAGGCAGCGGGTTTGGTTGAAGGGTACAATGGTACCCTGAAGTTGAAACTCGCTAAGATTCAAGCCACGACTGGGCTGTCATGGCCTGATGCCTTGCCTCTGGCTCTCCTGTCGACCAGAGCGACTGTACACTCTCGAGTAGGGCTCAGCCCATATGAGATTGTGTTCGGCCGCCCTGCAAATATTTGGGGAGTCCCGAGACCTAGGGCTTTTGATAGTCTTGAATATCCAATGTTGATCGATTATTTGTACGATTTGACCACTAAACTACGATTAATTCATCAACAGGTCTTTGAAGCTCTACCAGCGCAGACAGAGGGTCCTGGACATCAGCTCCGGCCAGGTGACTGGGTGGTCACCCGAAATTTCGGTCGGAAGCGGAATTTGGAGCCAAGATTTGTTGGACCCCACCTAGTCTTGTTGACGACGAGGACAGCGGTTCGACTGGAGGGCCGGAAGAATTGGGTCCATGCCAGTCACACAAAGAAGGTACCGATCCCCTTACCAACTGACGGTTGGGTGAGAACTGGGACTTCGGCCGAAGAAACTGAGACTCCTTCGCGGTTTGTGCCATTCAGCGACGCTCAACTTGTGGAGGATTCGTTGTTGCCAGATCCACAAGTGGAGTCATCAGTAGCAGAAAACCCAAGGTCCGACTCGTCATCTGCTTCATTGAACACTGTTGCGCCATCTGAACAATTGTTTGTAGAGCAAACTCGACCTGGAAGAAGTCGATACTTTCTTCGTTCAAGGACTTCAAGGACTAATAAAAATTGACAGTATAGTGGTTTTGACGTTACGCATATTATGGACAATTACATCCTTTCTTTCTGAGTGTTTGTGCCTTCCACTGCTAAGAGACTTGTAATAAATTTAAAACGTTTCGAGGAGACCTCTCCATCCGGGTTACCATAGGGCCGTGCGGGTACTTCTTTCTGTTTAGCAGGTTTCTGACGCTAGGTCGGTTACTTTTGTCGATTCCTGGGAACTCCTGGGGATTGATAATCGCTGCTCAGAACGAAGTGCGTCAAGAACGTCACGGACGGTTTGTAGAGGATGGCATTCTCTAAGCTGGTGGGAGAAGAAAGGGTGTTGGCACAGAGATCAGAGTTATGGAGGGTCGTACGAACAAAATGTTTTCTGTTTCAGGTGTTTCTATAGTTTTTAACTGTCTCTATGTTATTGGTGGGTGGAGTGTATTTTGGGGTATCGCAATTCTTGCCTTCTGTTTCACCTACCTTTTCTCCTAACCTAAGTTCCCTCACTACTGTCTCCCCACATTCCTTTCATCCTTTGCCTCAACACGAGCAGGTTAGACGTGCGGAATTCATGAATAATTCCTTTGTTCAACTCCTACATCAGCATCAGTTGGTGGTGAACACTACCAATTGTTGGGTATGTGGGTTAATGCCACACACGATGGATAGGGGTATTCCGTACTTGGTCCTTCCATACAGCTCCCAGGGTTCAGCTCGAGCATTCCAAACTATGTTTCGCAGTGCACTAGACTCCTACCCCAGTCGAGAGCCAAGATCTGTCAAATCTGGTCCTGGGCCATACCACAAGCCTTTGGCGATAGCCATAGCAGATCTGGACAGAGATGTTTTCGATGCATCACTCATTCCAGATGAAGAAGTGCAGGCTTATAAGGATCTGAGCCAGGCTGAGTATGGTACGTCCGTGGGAGATAGACAGTTGAAGAGCTCGTCCCCGATATGGATTGTACCGCACCTTGGTAATTTCTGCTTGCAAGGTCTGGGTCGAAATCCGAGAGCACAACTTGGGAACAGTGCTTGCACTGAAACGTATGTCCTGCCGATGCTCTCCTCCCCTGTTTTTCTGACTGCCAAGGGCACCTATTTTGTGTGTTATGAACGCGCATATACATGGTTACCCCGCGATTTCTCGGGTACCTGTTATATTGCGAATCTCTTACCTCCGACCTTCACAGTTGGTTCGGACTACCACAAAACTAGAGTCGTGAGAGGCGTCATTAGCAAAGAGGATACCGCTGGTCAAGAAGCAGGAGACTTCTTTAAGGGTTTCTTGCCGTTTTGGGGACCTATGGTTAATAGTAGGAACCTAAGACAGTTGACCCGCGTGGTAGAGTCGACTGCTAATATTACTGCAAATGCCCTTGGTAATCTAACAGCGGAACTACAGGCGGATAGACTCATGACGTTGCAGAACCGTATGGTTCTAGACGTTGTTCTTGCAGATAGAGGGGGTGTGTGTAAAATTATCCATTCGAGTTGTTGCATTTTCATTCCTGACAATGCTCCAACTGTTTATCAAGCCATCTCGAAGTTGCATAAGATTTCCGAGTCCATACACGTGGACGAAGGTAATTGGACGCTCCTAGGATGGTTTTGGGGCCTGATGTCAACCTGGGGTTGGAGGATTCTGATGATTGTAGGGGCTGTTGTAGCGTTTCTGTTCACGTGTTGCCTTTGTGTGCAGTGTGGTCCTGCCTTATGTGGCCTATGTGCTGCGACGTGTATAAGGCGGCCATCTGTTACCAAGGAGACATTGATGAATAGAATGATGTTCCAGCAGCATCTGAACGATCTGATGAATATCGATATAGATTCCGATCTTGACTAGTGCTTGCCTACATGAGGGCAAAAGGAGCGTCTGAGGTTCCGTGTGAGACGGGACGGCACTTTTTGAGTGGTGACGAATATGGGCGAGTTTGGTATCTATGAACCGCAAATGACGAGTACAGTGGGCGTACGAAGTCTCGCAATACAGCCACGTACGGTTCGTCTCATTTTTGTGTTCGTTCACCCGAACCCTTGGGTTCCATTTTAGATACAGCGTCCATTTTGTTTCTTGCCCTCAAGTGGCCAGCGAACGGGCTTTTTGTCCGCTTCGTGACCCTGGGACTTTCAAGTTAGTACGAAGGACACGTGTTTCTTTGAGGTGGCTTTTACGATGAGGGGAATGACACGAGTGAGGCAGATGGCCCCGCTCGAGGCTCATCTTGCCGCTCCGGTCTATTGTTTCAGTCACGCATACATTAGACACGAGGTCTTTGAACCCTCTATCGAGTTTCCTTTATTGCCCCTAACACTCTTTTCTAACCTGTTGTGCATCCTCATCCTTTCCTTGCATTCTGTTTTTCGTCCTTCCTTAATGTGTTTATGGTTGGAAGGAAATGTGTTTATTGCGGAGGGAATATGTTTTTACAGTTGGGAACTGGCAAGATTGTTGTAATTATGTTCCGGCCTCCTGAAACATGAACGCGACCCTTTTGAAGTTTATTGTGGGAACTGAGTTGTAACCTTTGTTCACCATACTGTGCTATGGCAAAAACGTGTATAAAAGGAGCGACCCACTTCTACGAATTTGAAGCAGTCTCCGAGAACCTACACGTTGTGTACTTCTTGTGACCTCTGTATCCCTGCAGTAAATAAACGCTGATCTCTGACGTCGCTGGAAGTGTCCCGTGTCTCTGTGTTTGGTACGCCAGAACAGGTAACCCACGAAGGTTTCAGGTGTTGTTCCCTGGCACCGCTGGGTCTTAAGAATAACCCAGTCCTTCAAGGGCAGTAGGGCAGTCATTCTTCAGTCCTCTCCTCTTCTCCATTGTGAACTAAGGGGCAGGGTGCCATGGGTGCCATCTTTATCCTGGGAAAGAGCCCCGAGGGGACCATGAGGTCACTAGCCAATGGGCTACTGGGTCCCCTCCTACCTAATGATGAGCTTCCTGTGATGTGTCGCATCTAAGTATCCCAAAGTGCCCGATTCTTGTCCTTTTCAAAATGGCATGATGTAGGTAGCTGGCTCTGTATATACTATACCAAAGTGAGGTAAAATGTGCACAGAGTCCAGTGGAACTCCAAAGGTAGTCAGAGGTAAAAGTAGATATCACCTTACTCTCTATTTTTGGTAGTGTAGACGAGCAGTAAGGCTTTATCAGAGGGTAGTGTTAATCATTTGTTGTACACAATCAGCAAAGGATTATCACACACTCAAAGACTGAACTCACACCAATTTTATTGTTTAAACTATTCTTTGAGTTATTTTATTTTTCTAGAACCAAGCAAGCCTGGCACAAGTACATGATTTATACTTGACAGTAATAATATAGTTTGAATTGCAGTTGTATATATTTTTTGGTTTGATTACTGTAGATTCAATGGTAATGCAATGCTTTGAAATATTGTACATATACTTTGTATTGACTTTTAATAGGATGTCCAGTCGATTACTTTACAGAGTCAAATTTAAACTACTAGCTTTAGCCCACCGTGCTCTCCACGGTTGTGGTCCTCTGTACTTGCAGAGGTGTCTCTCCTTCTATGTTCCAACGCGCTCCCTGCGATCCTAGTCCCTACGTTATGCTCAGGTCCCTCCTTTCAAGCTTCAGAGGATAGGGGGCAGTTAATTTGCAGTGAAAGCGGCGGTTGCTTGGAATGCTCTTCCTCTTGCCCTGCGTACCATCCAGGACCCAGTCATGTTCAAGAGGAAGTTGAAAACACATCTATTTCCCTGAAGCTTTCTGCCCATACCCCGCTAGGTTCTGCGCCAGGACACTCAGGAGTAGCCGTGCGCGTTACAAATTCAAATAACATAACATAACACCGTGTAGCATACCTGGACACTGCACTGGGACATTTCCTGTAAACAGGTAGGTAAAAGCATTTTGGTGATTTGGTTACAGTTTTAGAGACTTTTATAGATTTTCCAACTCCACACTTAGAAACTTTTCATAGAAAAACAGTCAATGTTATCCAATGGGAGTAAATAGTGTTACCGGTTAACAAGTAAGTACTTTGTTGTGGGAGTTGGGTTTCTGGGGTCAGACTCAGGGGTCGCCCAGGGTCAAGTATGCACTCTTTACACCCTCAGTGGCACTAGGGCGACTGGGTGCAGAGTGCTGAAGCCCAAGTTATCCAATGAGGGATAGGGGGCTTCCAGTTGGTGGCTGCTTACGAGCAGGCCACAAGGTTGTGGGACCATACCTCCTGGACTTACGCTCAGGGCAAATGGGGGTTCAAGTTAGCATCAAAAGTGCACCCTCAGCGCACCAGGGCGGCCGGGTGCAGGGTGCTGGTTTGTCGTCGGGTGCCCTGTTAGTTTCAATGGGGATTCTCTGGTTTGCAAACACACTGCTGGCTTGGGGACGAAGGTCTTCTGGGTGGGACCACCACTTGGAGAGGTAAGTTGGGATGCTGAGGGTTCGCTAGACACCATTGGTTTGGCCACCCAAGGCCGTGGAGCGTCAGGTGCAGGGGTGTCTTTCAGGGTTGAATCTTCTTACCAGCTTCTTGTCACGGTTGGGGGAACTCTGAAATGAGGCTGCCGGCGTCGGCAGGAGGCTTGAGGCAGGTCAGGGATCACTCCTTGTGGTGTTGGGCCACTCAAACTCGGGCCATGGGGGTCGGGTGCAGAGTGGTGCAGACTTCGCCGGAGCTGGAGTCTGTTGGTGAACAAATCCAGTGTTCACAGGGGACAAAGTCTTATCTTTGGAAGGCAGGGCAGGTCCTCTGGGTCCTTGAGGTTGCTGGCTGCAGGACACACCGGAGTTTTGCTTCTGCAGGTTGGAGTTAGGGACAGGCCAGTCGGGGTGGGGCCAAGTCAGTGGACATCCTCCTCTTCTTAGCTTCGGCACAGCTGTTTGGTCCTTCTTCTTTTCTTCTTGTAGTTTCTTGTCTGAGGAGGCACAGTTCTTTTTCAGGGGTTCCCCTAAATACTAGATGTTAGGGGTTTTACAGGTAAGTAAAAGGTTGAGACCAATGGACCCCTTCCTTGGGGTGTGTACACCTCCTATTATACCACCTCCAGTGGGAGGGGGCATATGCCTCACTCTAGTTGGCTGGATCCCCCATCTGCAAGATGGCAGGGACTGAGAGTTGGGCTTTACCTCACCTTCCCCACCTGAGGAGTGGGGTTGGCAGAGGTGGGCACACCTCCCTTCCTCACTTGGTTTTCCCGCTGGTTCTCCCACTCAAATTGGGGGTCAGAACTCGTGGTAACCAGTTGCTGGAAGCAGCAAAAGGCCCGAGGAAGCTCACAAAGTCGGCAAGCCTTTGAAGCTTCCCCTTCATTGACCCTGCCCATCCCTGGGAGGAGGCTTGGCAACTGGTCCCAGGATGTGCATTGTTTCAGACCCCCGAGAGCAGCAGGTTCTTGACCCAGGGGTCCAGAAACATCTCTGGTGGTGGCAGCTGGGGAGCAGCCACTCAGTCTGGACACTAGTGATAGGTCATTTTTCAGGGGGCATCTCTAAGATGCCCTCTGTGTGCATTTCTAAGTAAATCCCACACTGGCATCAGTGTGGGTTTAATGTGCTGAGAAGTTTGATACCACATTTCTAAGTAAAGCCATTATAGTACTGTGGAGTTCATAATGACAAACTCCCAGCAACATATGCTCTTAATAGCATTACTGTACTTACAGTGTCTAAGAATTGGCTTAGACACTGTAAGGGTACAGGGCTCATTCACCTGTACTCTCAACATTGGTATAGTGCACCCAGCTAGAGGGGTGGCTTATACATGCCACCGCAGTGGGTTGTAGGCATAAGGATGTGTGCCATTACGACTCTTACTTTGTTCTGCACCAAAACACACAGCCTGCACAGGCAGTGTGTGAGTGTAAAGTTACAGGGCCTCTAAGGGTGGCACAATAAGTGCTGCAGCCCTTAGAGGCCTTCCCTGGTCACAGTGCCCTGGGTACCTATGGTACCTTTTACCAGGAACTGACCTGTGGCCAGAGAGTGCAGATTGGGGTTGGTCTTCAATGCAGTTTTAGGGAAAGAACATAGGCCCTGGGTACCTGATTGGCAGGAGCCCAGGGCACACTCAGTCAAAGTACATCAGCAGTTCATCAAAAAGTGGGTGCAACCATGAAGAAAGAGAGCACTTTCTCACACACAACACTTCCTAGGTTGTCAGGGCCGGGGTAGCCCACCCTAGAGGTGGGGCTACAAGTGGGCTTCACGTCTATGGGTAAACTGGTTTCGGCACAGGTTTCCCCTCCTTGGCTCTGCCTTCTAAATGTATGCAGGAACAAAATGTATCCTATTCAGGTATGTTGTCACAAGGGACCCTTCAAAGGCAACTTCACCTTTGAAGCTTGCCGTTTGAGCTAACACCCTGAGTGGCCTTCCTGGGAGAGGAGGTAACACATCGGGTCTGCTGCACCTGCCTTTGCTCCTGGGCCTGGGAGACATTCACATGTCTCCCCAGACAGTCAGAAATGTGTCTGTGTGCCAGGGCCTTTGTGAGGCCTCTGACCTAGCTGGAGTGTAGAAGGGCAACTTTCCAAAAGTTGCTGCTCTTCATTAGTGACTTTAAATCTGCGCTAGGCATCAGGTCAGATTTAATGCCACAATTAATTTATTATCTTACTTGACCTTCCAAGGTAGACCCATGCCGCAGTTAGCCAGGGTGGGATGCCAACCAGTAACTCTGTGTTAGCCAATGAGGCTACTAAACTTTTCACAGCAAAATAACAATCTGGAAGTGTTGCTGCTAAGATATATTGAAAACTATATATCCTACTTAATAGTATATAGATGCATGTAATAATGTAATAGGGCTTCATAGGCCTTCCTTAGGGGAAACTTACATATATCCTTAAGGGAAGAGGTGTCTTTGCTATTAGGTCAATCAATCAGTATTTATAGAGCGTGGACCTTCACCCATGAGGGTGTCTAGGCGCTAAGGTCTCGCTGATCTCAGTTAAAAACCCCAGTCTTGAGTCCCCTTCTGAATTTCATCAGAGAGGGCGCTGTTCGCAGGTGGAGGTTTAGATTGTTTCAGTCCTTAGCAGTGAGGCAGGAGAAAGAACGGCCTCCACTGTGCCTTTGGTAAATGCAACGGGCTTGTGCGAGGGCTAGGGAGGTGGAGTGCAGGTGTCTGGTGGGTTAGTGGAAGTTCAGGAGGTGGTTGCTATATGCTGGTCCCTGGTCGTATAGGGCCTTACAGGCATGTGTCAGCAACTTGAACTGGCATCTCTTCTGGACAGGCAGCCAGTGGAGGCTCATGAGGTGGGAGGTGATGTGGGCCCGCTTGGGGAGGTTGAGGATGAGTCTGGCTGCTGCGTTCCTTGGAGTCCAGAGTCTCTTGAGGAGTTGGGCAGTTATTTCAGCGTAGAGCACGTTTGTGTAGTCTAGCCAGCTGGGGACAAGGGCTTGGGTGACAGTCTTTCTGGTGTTGACGGTGATCCATTGGGAGATTTTCCAGAGCATGCAGAGGGTTTGAAAGTAGGTGGAGGAGACTGCGTTGATCTGGTGCTTCATGGTGAGTTTGCATTCTAGGATGATGCCGAGGTTGCAGGTGTGGTCGATAGGAGTGAGTGTGCTTCCGAGTTCGGAGGGCCACCAGGTGTCGTCAAATGGGGAGGTGTTCTTCCCAAAAATCAGCAGTTCCATCTTGTCCATGTTGGGCTTCAGGCATTGGTCCTTATCCAGTTTGCGACACTCGTCATGGTGTTACCGAAGTTTTTTCCCGGCTGGTGGAGGGGTCTCCTGTAAGAGAGTGGATGAGTTAGGAATCATCTGCCTAGGATATGATGTTGAGTTTGTGGGTTCTGATGATGTCGGCAAGAGGTGTCATGTAGGTGTTGTACAAGGTGGGGATAAGGGATGATCCTTGGGGTACGCAGATGATGTTCTTGAGTTCCAAGGTGAAGGGTGGTAGGCGGATTCTCTGTGTTCATCCTGAGAGGAAGGATGTCATCCATTTGAGAGCGTTTCCCTGGACGCTGACTTGGGGGATTCTTCTGATGACAGTGTGATGTGATACGGTGTCAAAGGCTGCTGAGAAGTCAAGGAGGATTAGGGCTGAGAAGTCAAGGAGGATTAGAGCAGCTTTTCTCTCAGTCAAGGAGGGTTCTGATTACCTTGGTGGCAGTGATCAGGGCAGTCTTGGTGCTGTGGTTGGCACAGAATCTTGATTGAGAGGCACCAGGCAGGATGTGTTTTTCTAGCTGTTCAGTGAGCTTGTGGTTTATGGCCTTTTCAAGGACTTTGGTGAGGAATGAAAGCAGTGATATGGGGCGGTAGTTTTTGGGGTCGCTGGGGTCAGCAGAGGGTTTCTTCATGAGGGGTCTGACCTCTAAATGTTTACATCTGTCATTGAAGGCAGCTATGGTGATGAGTGCATTGAGGGTGGAGGTGAGTTCCACACTGATTTCTTTGTTTCTGAGGTTGAAAAAGTGGTGAGGGCAAGGGTACATAGGTACTCCGGAGTGGATGGAGGTCATGATGGCTGCAGTGTTCTGTGTGGTGAGTGTATTCTGTACATTGGAGAGAGGAGGCTTTTGAAGTTTAAGTCAATTGGTTGGTGTTAGAAATTGTTGTAGATGGTGGATATCTTGTTGTGGTAGTAGTTCAACAGTGTGTCGCAGAGTTCCTGGGAAGGGGGGACCATGTTCTCAGAGGCTGATGGGCAGGAGAACTCTCTGAAGTTTTTGAAGAGTTCCTTGCTGTGGTTGGCACTTCCTCCAATGCAATCTGTCTCTTTTTGTGTCTTTGATGCATTGGGGTTATTCGTTGAGGGCTGACTTGAAGGCAGTTTGGTCTCTGGGGTCTGTGATGATGCAAATAACAGTAGGGTAACCGTTTCTAATAATGTTTTCATGTGGATAAATGGTACAAGGGAGGGGACCTTCCTATTTAGGAAGTAGCGCCCTCACACACCTGTAAGGGTATCATGCTTCATCACTGGGTGTTTTTCCCCTGGTGGGGGTCGGCACTGCAATACCACACAGCCCCACGAGAGGGCTCTTTAGCTGAGATCTTTTGTACAAAAAGCTGTGATAGGAGTACCCCAAAAATTATTTCTTCCGGGGTCCCCCTGGTAAGGATAAAAGCAATGTATAATTTTTTTAGCTCGTAATGATGAGGAGAAACAATTCAGTGATGAGTGCAGGTAGTGTGGGTCATGTAGGTTGACATGTTTCACACCTCAATGGTCCAGCAGGGATACTTAGCATGTCATCAGGACCGAAAGAGAAGCACAAAAGAATATCCCTTCCCTTACTCTGGTTTGGGAGTATGAGTGCTGGTATCTAATGATTACCAAATTATGTTCACATGCAGTCGTAAGTTGAAAAAATACACAGTAGAGGGTGAACCTAATATAGTTGTCCCATAATCCAGCCCTACAATTGTGAAATTCGTGCCCCTTAGGTCATCGCCTTCCTAGTAATTTGCAGTTGCGTTTGATGGTCTTGAACTCTGGTGTGTACCAGTTGTCTTGTCTTGTGGGTGTGCTAGTTTTATCTGGCTTCATTGGGGCAACTCTGTGTGTGCAGTTGGTGATCCAGTGATAGAAATTCTGAACGTCCTGTTCCAGGTAGGCTGCAGTGTCAGGCTTGGTGGTTTTGAGGGCATCCGTCCACTGGGTCTCCATCACTTTGTTACAACTGCAGGGGGAGGAGCTTGGGGGTGTGGTGGTGGTGTCTGGGATGCCTGTGATGGTCAGTGGATGATTGCGTGGTCGGCCAAGAAGAGTTCAGTGACATGACTGTACTTGACTCTGTTGCTGGATGTGAAGATCGGGTCCAGCATGTGTCCTGCATTGTGTGTGTGTTTGGTGGCCAGTTAGGTGACGCTGGTGTTGCTCATGCTTTCCAGAAGGTAGCTGGTGCTGGCTGGTGTTAGTGGTGTTAGGTGTAATAGTAAAGTCAAACCAGCAGTGTAAAACACTGTCCTTTCAGTCTGTAGTGGCAGACTGCGCTCCATTGTGTCTCTGTCAGATACAGGGTGGCACAAGCAGTGCTGCAGCCCTGGGTGAACAATCTTGTCTTACATGCTCTGGGTACCTGGGGTACCATATACTAGGGACTTATAAGTAAGTCAGTACTTGTCAATTGGGTGTATCCAATTTAACATACCTTTGCATAAGGTTAGAACACAGGCACTCAGGCTTAAATAGCAGGCCTCTGTGCACGCTCAGATGAGAAAGACCAGCAGTTAATAGTCCAAATGAGGGCAAACAGGGTGTATGGGGTAACCCTGCAAAAAGCCTGTTTAATTACAGTACTGGACTCTTGGATTGATGATCGATGGACCACAATTAATGTTTCTGGATGACAGTTACACATTAAATCTGGCCAGCATTAGTAGATGTTACCAGAAAGGTGAAAAACGGTGCAGAAGCAGAAATACAACCTCCTTTTACAATGCTTTTACCGATTCTGTGGACAAATTTACTAATATTCTGCCAGGCTTATAATGAGTGCCTTATTGTTACCTTGCCTGCTGTTACCTGGGATTGGAGATGTGGATTTGTGGCAAATCGTGCTGTGAGGGTTATTGGGGCGCTATGAAAAGGCAGCTAAAGAAGGCAATTAACAACCAAGATCTTCGGCTTATCTCAGGGTAGGGCTGCTGCTTCCCGAGACACCAACCAGACATCAAAGAATCGAGTTAACTGCAGTGAGTTGTGTAAACATTTCTTTTGAATATATGTACTTAATATTGCATATCACTGTAACAATCTAATCTTCTGTTTTAATATTCTCTTTTCCCTCTTTCCTCCCAACAGTTTTTTTCTTATTGACATTTTAGAACAATTTTTGTTTTATTACATACATTTATTGTTGTTGTCATTCTCTTTTGTGATTGTTATTTTTCAATAAAGCTGATCAAACACCAACAAAATAAACTCTTTAGAAGTACGATATTATTAATAAGAAATATAACCTTAAATTCAGCCGTTTTAATAAGTCTACACCATCATTATCGGGTATAATTAATTTGCCTGTGGAACTGGTCTCTGCAAAAGGAACTATTAAAGAGATGTAAAAAGTCTTGGATTCACAACATTACCTTTAAAGGGGCTGCCTCTCACTCACAGCGCTTCCTGGTACAAGCAAATCTGAACAGAAACCAAGGTTACATGGATTCTGCATTCTATTGGAATCATGGGCGATGGTGTTTTTTAAAAGTAGCATTGTCAGCTGAAGAGGCAACTATAACAGACGTTTTATGTATCTGAGTAGGACACAAGTTGAAACGTTGTGTATTTTTTCTTCTTTCCAATCTTCTGGCTACAAGGTGAAAAAACAAGCATTCATTTATTTGTTTCTAATGATCGAATTGTAAGTAATGTCATTTTAAAACGAATAAAACCTTTGTGTGGGAGAGAAAGAGAGAGAAAGATTGTGGATGCGTGTGGGTGGGTGTGTTGGTGCGTTTGTGTGTGTGCAAGTATATATATATATATATATATATATATATATATATATATATATATATATATATATATATATATATATATATATATATATATATATATATATATATATATATATATATATATATATATATATATATATATATATATATATATCAATTCAATGGTCCTGGATCCCTTGAAGCAAACTCCCCAAGCCACACAGGTACAGACCACAAAAGTGCGCCGTATAAATTTTCAACGTGCTTAATTTATTCTTCCATTTGCCAGCATGACGCGTTTCGGCTGTGAACACACAGCCTTGATCACATGACCCCCCGGTGAAGCACATGATTTATATACTGTGACAGATTGGATAATCAAAGCTGCGTGATGGTTAGTGCATGGAGCTAAACAAAATACTTACAATTAGACAAGTAGATGTTTAAAATCCATAAATATATAAATATATATATATATATGTATATATTATATATATATATATCGAGTCATCTCGGCTCCATGGTTAGACTCAACTCGACTCCAAGGTTAATCCAATGGCGTTCTTAACCATATTTCTGAAGCCACATAGTTCAGTTTAGATTTTCAAATGTTATCCTACACTCCTTTATTTCCACCTGTGCGTGAGGGAATCCATTTAAGGTAATAACTTCTCAAGCCCAGAACTACCTCAGGTTTAGCAACATGCCTTCCACCAGCTGAGCATACATACGCCTTCAGAAGATGTGCCCAGCTCGTCATTGAAAACAAAAGCCAACACTGCAGCAAAACTTCATCCACTCTATTTCAGGTGAGTTGAAAGTTGTAGCTCGTTCATTATGTGCCTGGGACCTTTTGAATGTTGCTGTTCTCTGGAGCTGATTTTGAGAGTTTCCCCTCCTTGTTCTTTTACTACAGTGATGTCTAGAGACATCATTCATATTTGGGTATTCAGAAGGAGATAACAGAATCAATCTTAGGAGAACATCATTCATTTCAGCCACCACCTAGGCCATGATCACGAGCCATTCCGAGCTCCATGCAGAGATTGCGAGTGCGCGGAATGGCTGATACTTTCCGAAATCTCCGCACTGAATCCTTGCAATTACGAATTCGAACATGCTAAACTATTTTTCAAAACTCCAAACTAATATTAGTCTTCACATCAAACCCTCCAGCAAGCACATGAGCAAAAGACTTAAAGAGCAGTCACTCTACAAATGAAGAACTGTGCGTTGTAGAAAGAAGGGCCCTGCAGTTCAAATAAAACCATTTTTGGGTCCTGTATTTAATGAAAAAGTATTTTCTCCACAAAAGAGGTGTATTGACCTTGCTAAGCCACACTGCCTGTGTGTTTTAGATCAAGGAGGCAGACATACACCAGCAGATTGTTTAACAGGTGCTAAGGGGGCAGATCAGGGGAGAAGTGCAAGTTCACCAGCAGACACTTCCTGCATGTCCTTAGCATATACTGGAAAGCACATTACCATACTTTTTGGATCAATTGTTCTTCATGTTTGTGGCTTCTATGTAGGCTCGCTTCTTGAGTTGCTCTTCTACACAGGTCTCTTTCAGGAGGGCCACAGCTCTGTTGCGTCTGTGCAGAACAGCTCCACTCCAAATCTAGTCAGGTATTCTCTATATTCCAAATAGGAGCTGCAAGTTTGGGCTTCTCCTCTGGTCCCAAGCTTAGCTCCATCCTCTAGGTAAGAACCAACAGGGAGTTCTGCTTCTGACATATCTATTCACTCAGGTGATGCAAAACGCTTATTTTTGGTGTCCAAATGAGTATGTGATATTTTATCCAGAGGGCAAAAACTAAGAAAAACTAGGGCATTCCCTGAAAGCCAAGTCCAAATCATGAGGCCTGTTGCCTTCAAAATCGAACTAACCAGAACAGGGAGAATATGTGTGACATTGTTTTCAAGGCTTCCTTACTTGCAGGAGGGCAGACTATCAAATGCCATTGGCATGTGTATTGGAGGCCACAGCACAAATATCCTGAGTAGAAAAAAGGCCTGACTCTACAAAGACACCAAAACCAGTTTTACTCATGCAGTGTTACTGGGATGATTTAAGGGTTCAATGTGCAGCGCAGAAAACAGACACCGTTGAAAAAATTAAGGGGTCCCCAAAGAATAGAATCAAGTACCATCTCGAAAGAAACCAAGACTGGAAAGGCATGACTCCTGCTTTGGGAGTTCAGATTTGAAGAATATATAGGAACGCGAAGTGGAGATCAAAACAAAATGGCACCCGCTCAGCCTTTCCCTCAATCTACCATGTTGCTGCCAGTGCTGAAGCTACACTGGAGCCCAAAGATCGCTCACCGGCAAGGGGAGATTTCTAAATTATATGGGAGGTCTTCAAACAGGGAAGCAGAAGCCCCTTAGACATTTTTCAAACAAAGGGTCATCTTCACTATCATGTCTCTGAATCAAGGTCCAGAGTGCACGAGGATTGTGTGAGTATCTGAGAATGTTGAATGATTTTTAAAAAACACAATTTTCCCAACCCATTGTATGCAAACTATATTAGTTGAAATATAATTGATGCTTTCTCTTTTAATGCCAGTCACTTTTTTCTCAATAATATACAAATAAAACCATTAACTATATCATGGTCCATTAGTTTCTGCGTGACAACTTTCAGAGCAGACGGTTTACTCAGGAATGCGAAATCAGTGCATTACCCCGTGTGAGGAGACGGTGGAGTATTACAATCCACTGAAATTGTGCCTGTTACAGAAAAGTATGCACACGATATCCTATTCGTACTTTATACCAATCGGTTGTAATCCCTGCTATAACACATTGTCATAAGATTCAATCTAAGAACTTCCCATCCAGAATTCCGTAGAAACACTCAGAAACGTAAATTTAATTTGAATAATTTAACATAGCTCTCGCTTCAACACATGAGCATCATGCAAACCGCCGTGAAATATACTTTTAGAATGTTGTAAATTTCAGTCTGATCGTGCTTGACCTGTACCGGCTTCCTAACTATTCTCTACTATAGGTAATCGCCTGCAATTTGTTGCTGCAGTATACATGTAGCTGCTGATTGTTTGTATTTGCTTTATGTTCTTTTGTTTCATCTCCTCTTTCTTGATTTAGCACACTCTCCAGTATTGTATTGCATTTATTTTCTCTGTTTGATGCTGTATTTCTGTACTCCTATGTTCAAGAAAGCAACCAATAAAAACTTTTGAACATAAAAACATGAGCATCAAAGAGATCCCTTTGACATTCAAGTCTGACCATCCTGGTGCCTGTTAGTTAGAGACTGACACCTGTCGAAACCTGAGCTGTCACTATGCATCGGCCTTGTCTGAGAATCTCTAACAGTAGTCTGTGTACACACTTCCTTTTAGCACACTTTATTCTTTATGATAATAAATGCATCTTATCTTTTTCCATTTGATTATAAATGCCACTAACGGGAGCAGAGGCATTTAAAGCAAACGCAGTGTGAAAAGTCTGACATTGAGACATTTACATCTGCATATGGGTTACATGCTGCAAATGGCTCTATTGTAGGACTCACCTTTAGACAGCTTTTAGATGTCTGTTATATAAATACCACCTGTGTATAATACAAATATGTACAAAAGGCATTGAGTCAGCCCACTTCTTTCTATTGGTTAGCTTTCTTGACAATACTTCTTATTTGGTGGATTTCTTTCACTTTGTGTGTTTTCCCTCCCTTGGAGCATAGCCTCTTCACCATCCTTTTGATTGGATAGCTTGTATTCTTCCAGAGCTGACATCAGGGACCTACATTTTTCTTTTGCTTTAGCCTTTCATGGAAGTACAAGTGTTTCCTTGCTCTCTGCTTCTGTGTGCTGCTTCGCCCCTAAAACCCCCATCACTCCCTACTCTTCCCTGTGCTCCCCTTCCAGCTTGTATATTGCTTTTCTACCTCGTCCTGTTTATTCTGTTTGATCCAATCCTGCAAGCCATTGTAAATTTTAAGCCACATATTTTATGACTCCTTCCAAGAAACACGATAAGAAAATGAACTAATAATAGAACACACAGTTACACTACTAAGAGGAAAAAAAACAGCTCTAAATGTAAGTTCTCAGAGCTGTTTGAATTCCCTGCTGTCTGCATGTTTAATTGGACTGAGAAGGGAATTCAGCAGGATGTAGTGAGGCACTGCTCCAACTAATTAAAGCTTAATTCTCAGAACTGACAATTATTTGTATTCACCAGACTTTAATTACCGACGAATTTCGGTCTGAAAATCCTCACATTCCAATCACGCCTTCAAATATGACCAACAAGAATGCTTATGAGTTATCTGTAATTACCAACACAATAACATTATTTTTGCCCAACAGATGTTTGAGTCTTAATTGTATATGAAAGAATGGGTGTCTCACAGTGACAGAGTTAAGTGATTAAACAAGTGAAACAGTTCAGTGACTTTACAGGTGTCAGCTCTGGATCAGTTCAGCTTCAAAGCTGGGACTTGCCCCCACTTATCCATACATTGCTGGAAAGGAACACAAGACAGCTGTGCATATTGATAAACAGTGGACATATTTGTTTTGATTAAGAGCAATGGATCAGGGAATTTTCTGTCTTAAATTAGTCAGCAAGCACAAGGGATCTGGTGCCCACAGGAGGCAACTATCAAAAATGTGCTTGTTGACAGTGCCTGACATGATCTGCCAATTTGTTACCTGCTGGATGCAGTGAACAGGCTGGCACAACCCTTTAACCTTTTTCAATGATTTTTGTTTTATTTGCTAGCGGTATACACGTGTAACAATGGCAGAATATGGAATAAGTGCTTGAAAAGTGCCACTACACCAGACACTCCTAAACATGAATATTTTAATGGGCATGTCATTATTATTCACTCAAAAAAAATGGTGAGTTTGATGGCCAACAGGAAGGAAGAGTGATGGTTTTGGTAGGCAGAAATTAAAGAAATGGAGACACAGGGGAGGTCTGTTTTTGGACGGCACTTGTGGGGAATAAATCGGACTGTTAGTGGAAAGGATTTCTTGGTTCTTTGAAGTCAGCATTTCAAACAATTTTAAAAGATGTGGAGAGTCAGGTGACGTGTTAGTTAGATAAGCTTCCTTTAATATCAAAATGTAATCAGCAGTTCTGAAGCATGAAAGATAGGCCCAGTAGAATCCAAATAGGTTGAATGGGGGAGGTAGGTGGGGATGTCGGTCAGAGCTTTAATGCTTTAAGAGGAAAGGGCAAAAGACACACAATTGATGGACGGAATGCAGAACAAATCAAAACATTCACCCCCAGTCAAGAGATTTGGGTTAAATCCATCAGTCTTTTGCTCACCATGCCACCCCAGTTTAGACCTGGCCATACGCAAATCAGTCTTGACCCTGTGCCTCATGGGAACAGTCCAGCCCGAACTGCCAAGCCAGGTCCTCCCTGGACCGGAACAAGCATCCTAGGACCGGTTTTGGGGTTTCACCCCTCTTCAGCCAGGATAGCTTGATTCCAGTGGCACAGTGAGCCCAGGACCCACGTCTGGGCATACCTGGCGCACTTAGGGCGAGAAAGCAAAAGACACACAATTGATGGACGGAATGCAGAACGAATCAAAACATTCACCCCCAGTCAAGAGATCTGGGTTAAATCCATCATTCTTTTGCTCATCATGCCACCCCAGTTTAGGGAAGACATGGCTTGGCAGTTCGGGCTGGACTGTTCCCATGAGGCACAGGGTCAGACTGATATGCATATGGCCATGTCTGAACTGGGGTGGTGGAGTGAGCTAAAGAATGATGATGGATTAAACCCAGATCAGTTGACTGGGGGTGAGTGCTTGCAATGTTCAACACTCCGTCCATCATCCCCTTTGGTTTTCCTTAAGAGGAAAGGGCAGCAGAACATATGCAGGGGAAATTTTCCCCCAGGCTAATCGGGCAAGTGTTACAGCTGAAACCCAACACATATTCAACAGGGAACGGTGAATTGAGAGAATCATTAGTTGTGTGAATGAGGTAGGACATGGCCATCTAAAAAGGGAGTAGAGGGATGTTTTGGACAATTAGACTTACAAAGAAAAGCGGTATGCTGAGTATATTTATAGTAAGGTCAAGAATGAAGGCATTACAAGACCCTTGTCAGCTGACCTGCCAGGTGTGTCTTTTAAAGAAGGAGACATGTGTGAAGGAGGATTGATCTATTGATGTGAAAATCTGAGAAAAGTAGGTTGATAGAGGGAATTTAGATCACAAGCATTGTGCTGCAATTAGGCCTGGGCTAAATTTCCGTTCCGCTCGCGGAAATTGCGATAATTTGACATTTTTGCGTTCCGCGGAGAGCGCGAAAATGTCAAAATTTCCGCATTCCGCAGCTTAGCGATAATTTGTTTCTTGCTCGCGCTGTAAATTATCACATTCTCGCGCGTGCGCGATCGCCTTACCTGAATCCCCACGTTCGCCTACAAGTTTTCCCGATCCGGTCGCGTTCTCCACGAGATGTTGGATTGTTGGTAGACATTTGCGCTGTCTCGCGACAGTTCGCGCCCGCAGTAATGTCATTGGTCGCGCGATCATGTCTTTCTTCTCGTGATCATGCACCGCGAGAAGAGTGAAAACAAGATGGCCGCGCTATAAGTGTGGAAGTCCTTGATTCTAACCTATAGACATCTACAGAAGCAATGCATTGGAAGAATAATGCACTTGAACATCAGAGAGCGTCACATGCCATCACATGATAGCAGCTTCCGTGCTGCCTGCTCGCAGAGGGATATTTTAAGCCTTTCCTCTATTTCTCAGCACTGCAGAGTAGCTGTACAGTTATCCTCGAAAGATCTTTGCACCCTCGTAGAAGAGGATGTGTTGCTCAGTGAACTCACTTATGAATTTCTTTTGCTGTCCCCGCCAGTGCAGTGACATCCCACAATCAGAGTACAATGACTGACTATGGGGCATATTATCAAGAAACAGAGTTAAAATTATCGCAGCTTTAGCGGCAGAAAACTGCCGCTAAAGCGGCGATAATGGGCATGATAATATGCCCTGGAGAATTCCCATAGAAGCTCATGTTTTGGTGACAATATGGGCTTCTATAGGAATTCTCAAGTGCATATTATCAAGCCCATTATCGCCGCTTTAGCAGCAGTTTTCTGCCGCTAAGGCGGCGATAAATTCAACTCCATGCTTGATAATATGCCCCTATACTGGCAGGGATCATCCTCATTAAGGTTTGCAAGCAGTAGAAATAAAAGGATACACATAACAATGTACACAGCCATTCCTATATGAAGGCACCCCTATCTAGTTCTGATTTTGACTGCTCTGAATTAAAACATGAACCTAAAATAGCTTCTTATAGTAACGCTTCCAAATGATCTTTTCCCTTTTTCAACTTCATGCACTTTGCAGAGCAAAGCATTGGGTGTATTTGCACGGCTGATTTCCAACAGATTGGATATCTATAATCCCAAGGGCAGATTTACAAGCCCTTTGCAACACTTTTGTGCTGCCGTTGCGTCACTTTTGTGACTCATCGGCGGCGTAAAAAATTGCGGCCAATTTACAACGTGACACATTTAGGGAGATGCGTCACGTTGTAAAGCCATGCGTCACATTATACCTGTGTCAGGTATAATGTATGCAGTGTGGGCTTTCCTCATAAAAGTGACGCAGTGAAATCTACAAGATTTCACTGCTTCACTTCTAGGACGCCACTCCATCAAAACCTTACGCCTACTTTAAGCAGGCTTAAGGAGTGACACAGTGTAGTGGGAATAGGCCTAAAATACATTGCTGGAGTTGCGTTGTGCTGGCAACACGACTCCAGCAATGCGTGACTTTTGCCCCAACAGATGTGTCAGAATTTCAGACCCATCTGTCAATCCTTGCGCCATGGTGTGCCGTGTTGTAAATACGGTGCATCCATGGTGGCGCAAGGGTTACTCAGGGTGGCGCAGTGCAAGTGACACATCTCTACAGATGAGTGACTTTCTTGTAAATCTGCCCCACAGAGTTTACCCCCTGAACATTTTGTCAGCCATGGACTTGTGATCTGAAAACATTCCCACTTGCTGAAAACAAAATACACATTTCAAATCAGAAAGTTGAACAATGCTACACCAATCACTATTAATAGGACTCAGAAAACCACAAAGCCTTAGAGATATGGTAGATTTCTCTGCCAGTTTCTCACATATATAAAAGATTCAAACAAAAAAAGCTAATGAAAGTCAGATATACAGAGCAGAAGCATTGCACTAGTTAGATTGTTGAATATATATTTAAAGCATTTTTTGTTTCACTGCTGTTTTTTGTACACACAAGCGTCCGATGTTTACTATCCTTTGCATGATGGGCTGTGCAGGATAGAAAACTGCTTCGCCTTTCCAGACATAAGTTAATATAGGACTTCCTGCTCAATTTCATATGCGAAGACAACCGCAGAAAACCATACAGTACATTTCATGTGTAGGTTCCATGTGTTTAATGATGCTTAGACCTTCATTTGCCTGCTCTAACATCCCCAGTCCTCACTCTCCTGAATGACTGTTTTTTACATGGCCATGTCCCTGCCACTTTCAAGACTGCTATAATTCTCCCTATACTAAAAAAACCCGGAGCAGACCCGGCCTCCCCGGCAAATTACCAACCCATATCCCTCCTTCCCTATCTGGGCAAGGTAGCTGAGTCTCATGTAACCCAGGCGCTCAGCTCCTTTATAGAGGATAGCAATTATCTCTCACCCTTCCAGGCGGGCTTTCGCCCCCGCCACTCTACTGAGAAGGTGATCATCTCGGTCATGGACCAACTCAGGGAGGGGCTTGACACCAACATCCCCCAGGCCCTTGTCCTCCTCGACCTTTCCGCCGCTTTCGACACGGTCGACCATTCCATTCTCCTGTCCCGTGTCAGGGCGGCGGGCATAGGGGGATGGGTGCTGGCCTGGCTAGGCTCCTTCCTGGCTGACCGCACCCAGGCTGTCCACCTAGCCGAATTCTTTGCTCCGCCTCGTAGGGTACAATGTGGTGTCCCTCAGGGCTCCTCTCTTTCCCCTCTTTTATTCAATCTTTATATTTTCCCCCTCATATCTGCACTGCAACAAATGGAGGTCACAGTCTACAACTACGCCGATGACCTCCAACTCATTTTTAATTTCTCCTCCCCCTCACCAGACATCTCTAGCTTCCAGTCCGTCATGCTGTTTATCCGGGATTGGATGAATGCGAACCATCTTAAACTAAACCCAGATAAGACAGAGCTGGTACTGACTGGAGGCAGTGGCAACCCCTGGTCCCCCTCTTTCTGGCCCCCTTCTCTTGGCCTTCCCCCCACCCCCTCTCACTCAGCCAAGACTCTTGGTATCACACTCAATCATCAGTTGACACTTTATTCCCACATAAGCGCCGTTGTTTCCTCTTGCTTCCTCTCCCTGCGCATCATTAGGAAAGTCTCCCGGTTTTTCTCTCCCTCTGCACTTAAACTGATTGTTATGGCTATGATCCTATCCAAGATCGATTATGGAAACATTATTTATAATGGTGTTCCCGCTTATGCTCTTCAACGCCTTCAACTGGTGCAGAACCAGGCAGCTCGACTGGTACATGGACTATCTAAATCTCACCATTCCTCTCCCCTTCTCATCGCCCTTCATTGGATTCTCATCAAACAACGGGCCCTTTTTAAACTTGGCTGCCTTACCTTTCAAGCCCGGGCGGGCACAGCTCCCGTTTTCATCAACTCTGCCATCACCAAGTATCTCCCTTCTAGAGATCTTCGCTCTTCCACCAAATCCCTGCTTGTCACTCCCCGTTTCAAGAAACAAAGATCGGGAGGCCTGAAATTTTCAGTCCTCGCGCCTACCTTTTGGAATACCCTTCCGCTCTCCATTCGCCTCTCTCCCTCCTATACGGAGTTCCGTAAGGCCCTTAAGACCCTTTTGTTCCAGCAAGCTTTCAGTCCTTAGTCCCTCAGCTTCCCGTGCCCCCATTCCGCCCAGGACTCCCTCTAGCGCCAAGAAACTGCATAGTGTACGTGCGCTTTACAAATTTCCAAAAATTCAAAATTCAAATTCTAACATGGTAGTAGGTTTAGACGCAAAGCAAGGTCATTATAGTTGATCAGGTTTAGCGTAAAAAATCTTTGTTTTTTAAAGGGTCTGCTCCAAATGCTTCAACCAAATATTTATTATCTGGTCTTAAGCATTCGACACTAGAAGTAGGCACGTTTTAATGTATATTCTATAATTACTGACACCAATTGTTTTACGCACTTTGCAAAAACTATTGCATGTTTGGATTTACTTTCGTAATGATAAAATAACCTGACCAATGTTTGGCACACGCGTATCCGGATTTTAAAGGCGTTGGGTCCCTCTTAAAAAATTGTATTTTTATTTTATTTAGAGATTGAATATGTATATTGTAATTCTTCATTGTCTTCACTTTGATAACTGCTGTTTAATAATTTTTTTATCTTAAATCCTGAACTATTTATGTATTTTATGTTTGTACATATTTTATCTGTGCTTTTATGGTCACCGACCGAAATAAAGCTATCAAAGTAAAAATAATGGATAAAATAACAAATATATAAACAAAAATTGATTTTAAAAAAATGGTTTATTTATTTTCAAAACATCCAGAAGCACATCTGTATTTATAAAATCATGTCATAGTATGATGTAGACTGTACTAAAAGCTAGAGAGGATAAATATATCAGTATAGGAGAAATATATGAAAGAGAATAATCACAAAAAATACTGAATAGAACAAAAATTTGTTGAGATATAGTACCAAGAGCCACAAGGCTACTTTTTCTTTCATAATCGCGAAGCATCGGTGCCTTTCACAATTTGCGATTTATTTTCCTGCTCTCTTGGCGCTTCATCCTCTATTTATCCCTTGTGCCCTTGTAGTAAATTTGAGTATGATAACAGGGTCAGAAGAATCCTGTACCTTTGATGTAATGCAAGCCTCTAAAGTGCACTTCTTTCATGATCTGAATGATCAAATGATCATAATAATAACTGTTCAAGAAACATAGGGGCATATTATCAAGACAGGCGATAAAATTATCGCCGCTTTAGCGGCAGAAAACTGCCGCTAAAACGGCGATAATGGGCTTGATAATATGCTCTATGGAATTCCAATTGAAGCCCATGTTAGATGTGAAGGACATGCTAAAGCGGCGATAATTTTATCGCATGTCTTGATAATATGCCCCAGCATGCTTAATACCACACTTCTGCCATTTCAAAGCCCTGTAAATATCAAGAGATATTATTACCCAATTGTAGCAGTATTTAATGCAGTTATCGCTGAAGAATAAAAGGATGAGCTGGAGTGCTGGGATTCCAACTCATGACCTACTGATCACTGTATGTTTCACTTGCGAGCGTTCAACTCTCAGTGCGAACCTTTGATAACAAGCATTTGCAATGCATTCGGTCTCGCCTCTGGGACCTAATATGTATTTAGCTATGCAACACATTAGCCCGGGTGCTGAAACATCTACGGTTCTTTAACATGGAGGGAAAGTAAGCACCAAACTGCGTGACATGCCAGTTATGGGAACACATGGAGCGGTTAGCCTAGTGCTTCTTTTCGGGTGGATTTTTATGTGTGGCTCCCGTCCATCCAATTTGCCAGTAGCTCACGCAGGCTGCACACAGCTGCCCTATGCCCCTTAATGGTGCACTTAAGAATAGTTAGGTAAGATATAATATTTTCCTACCAATGTGCATTCCATATGTCAACCGTAAGATAGCAATGGTTCGAAGATTTTCTGGCAGTTGTGCAGTAATAAAGCTTGCACATTTTCTGCATAAACTGTTGGATAGAACAGCAGTGTGTAAGATTCATTGGTTGCTTCCTGTACCGTAATGTTTAGGCAAACTCCCATTGCTGCACTGCCAGACACAGCCACAAAACCACACTCGTGCACATAGACAGACCCGCACAACGTCATAACACCTTCAAGCGAAATACTTGAAAAACCATGGTGTAAAGTGGGCCACCTGGCCCCACACAAAAACAAGCATTTGCATAGCCAATAGGTCTCGCCTTTGGGACCTTAAAAGTGTTTAGCCATGCAACGGTTGATGTTGTTGCACCAAGGATATTGTGCTGCATAGCTAAATACTTAAAAGGTCCCAAAAGCGAGACCTATTGGCTATGCCAATGCTTGTTTTTAAAGCAACTGTACTAATATATTCACATTTACTACTACAAAGCACAGGTCCAATTCCAGTTTATTACCACAGTAAAGTGAAATTTACATTGAAAAAACAGTTTACTGCTTCACAGATTGAACATTACAATCACTTTTACACAGGGAAACAGCTCTGTTTATTTGAGGCCTCTTCAAAGTGACTATATCCTTTTGCACAAATGTAAAACCTTGCATCCTTGTGTTGTTTTTAAAAAAAATACATTGAAGAAACAAATACGCCTGAAAAATCCCTGGTACAAACCATATATACAGATGAAGAAAGTGCAATGTGCTATTTATTACCATATTTATACACAGCGAGAGCATGTGTCTGTTTCGGAGACATACAACATGTCCCAAGGGCAGCTCACGAAGCAAATATAAGCGAGGGTGACTGGGTCGAACACTTGAAGTCTCACTTCAAAGAAAGTACCTATGATGCAACCGATCTAGATTGGCTCCAGTGGGACAACTTGGCCACCGACCCCTTGGAATATCCAGTATATACTCCCACAGAGATAACCAAGATCATTAAAAAATCTCGGTCTGTTTGCGCCCCTGGCCCAAATGGGATACCACAAACGCTTTTTAAATACATTACTTTGAGATGGGCCATATTTCTGGCTGTGATGTTTAACTCTATTTTGGCAAAAGTAGTCACTCCCAGAAGTTTGAAAGGCTCGATCGTTCATAGGTTTTCCGTCTTTAAAGGAGATGCTGCACCCTCACCAAGCAACCGCCCACAATCGTGCTTTTTGATGCAGATCTTAAGTATTTCTCTGCGCTGCTATTCATTGACCTGGAGGTATGGGCATCAGACACTAGCAGGGGAGTGTGGCCTAGCAAGATGTCCACGAAGACGTAATTGTCGGAGCTCCCTTCAGCGCCCCAAAAACATGTCCACATCCTAATGTATCCTGCCCATAAAAAAATAGTGCAACACAGAGGGCATAGCTGCCTGACCCCGTAGATGAGCAAAAATAGCAGAGAGTTACCAAATCGCGACATACATCAGACTCGGCGAGGATGCCTCAGGAGGCTCCCGGAAGGTGCCATCTTTGAGACTCCAGGCCTCGGAGGGAACCAGTGAGAGAGGTGAGGAACCGGGGGGAGCCTGAACATATCTGCTGTACTGGAGGTTGCTGCCGGGCCGCGGGATATGGGGTAGACCCGTCCTGACTGAGATTGAATGCCGGGGGTCCCACTCCGAGCCGGACTTGAAAACGGGCCCGCGGTGGACTGGCTCTGCGGCCCGAGCACCTCTGTGGTGTGTGCGTTGGGACCCGGGGGCGCGCTTGTAACCCCGGTGAGAGGGCCAGGAAAGCAGGGGGTCCCGACTGCTGCCTGGAGGCGTGGAGCGTTGAATAAACACCGAGGCAAGTGGGGCTGGGAGCCACCTGTGCTGTAGATAGAGGAGCCGGTAGAAGAAATCAAACGGGAAGGCTGGAGGCACCCGGAATCATCCGGCTGGCCAGGGAGCCAGAGGAGAAGAGCAAGTTAGGAGGGGGGCTCTTGGAGAAGGCCCCATCCAGGGAATTACTAGGTACAGCACCTGGAAATAAAAAGTAAAACAAGGAAATTTGTACAGTTAAAGGAGCTGGGGGCCTGGAAACGTAGGGTGCTGTATGAAAACAGGGGTGAGCTGGGCTGGGAGCTGCTTGTGCTGTGGAGGGAGGAGCTGTCAGAAGAAACAAGACGGGAGGGCCAGAGGCACCCCAATCAACTGGCAGGCCGGGGAGCCAAGGAGAACAGCAAGTTAGGAGGGGGGCTCTTGGAGAAGGCCCCGTCAAAGGAAATACTAGGAACAGCACCTGGAAATAATAAGCCCAGGAGTGGCACGCGCGTGCTAAAAGGAATTTAAAAAAAAACTGTGAGTGGTGTGCGTGCACACTGTAAAGAATTTAAGGAATGCAGCAGGCACAGTGCGGACCGCTGCTCGCTCCCGAGCTCACTAGGCCAGTGGAGAGAGAAGACGGGACAGGCACCCGCCTTTGGCCAATTGCATGCTGTCTTTCTTAGAAAAAGCTCCAGAGGAAATGAAGATATTTCTCTATACTGGCAGATTGACAACTTTCAAGAATTATCATATTTTTGAGGGTGTATTCTATCTATTATTGCTGCATCGTAGCTCAAAAACCATCATGTGTCCAGTTTCTTCATTCAAAATTTGTCCTGGACACAGCGAAAAAATATGAAATCTCTTCATTTTACTTGCCAGATCTTTAACATCGTTGGATAGTATGCAGAATCACAACAATTTGCTGGAATTTGAGGTATTCCGCACTGTTATCTATCTTACTCATTCAATGGTCAGAAATTAATTTTCCACATTGGAAGGTAATTGTCACCCAGGATTTGACATAATGTAAATGTGTGGGTAGCCTATGGCATCCTGAGTATCACCACACTATTGTACTAATCGAAGGCATCCAAAGATAGTCTTGCTACCTCTGACTAACTCAGGTACATAAATGATGAAGTGACGGAGTTAAGTATCCTGGCCAAGAGTGACTTTAATCATGTGCTTCTTGCTGGTGATTACTTTCTGTCGAATGAGTACTAACCAGGACTTTTACTTATATTTACATTAACTGTCTTCCAATGAGTGAGATCTGACGGGTTTGAGTTACACTCTGTGATTGAATAAGACTCTTCAATTGAAGTCAATCTCATTTAAGCAGAAATTTCCGCTCATGTCTATGGCAGGTTCCACAACACAAAGAGCCTGACTTATCTGAAAGCAGTTGTCAGTCTGGAGCACTTAATTCATCTTACATCTGGCCAGCATCAATGAGTCAATCATGTCCTATCATTAAAGACTGGCTTTATTGTACCATGATTCACAGTCACTTGATTATTATATATTAATGGCCTGGAGCACTGAATCAAACTCACACACTGAAACGAATTTCAGCTTCAACGATTTGAAGCAAGGTTCGATGTGAGAGTCTCTTGTTACCTCTACTCTGGAATTCGTGTGAATATTTTTATTTTGAATACATTTGGACAGTTGCATCTGATAATATGGCTCTCAACAATATCTAGGCATACGGATGGCTGTAGGACACCCAGGCCTCAGTGTCTGTGTATGCATATGTATGAGGTTTGCATTTCACTGTTATCACTTCTGAGAATATAAAAACACTTCCAGTCAAGCAACAATTTCTATTTTAGCCATCAGGGTAAATGAATATGTATACTTGCCGCAATACAATTTAGTTGTTGCTTATGAACGTCTCACTTTTAAAACTAGGTTTACAAATACAAAAACAATGAAAACAGTATAAAGTTCAGACAAAGCAACTAAAATACTTGTCAAACTAAGAATTAAAATAAGATGGCATAATGCCAAAATCAGTCCTGGTTTCCTCAGTTTACTGAATATGGATTTTCAAGCTATTCACATCCATGCTCATATTTGCCCTGTCACACCCCTTCTAAACTTCAGGAAAGAGCTGAAGACTAATTCACTCGACCCCTTCCAGACACCCCTCACCGACCCACTTTTACCCACAAGTTTGCAGTGCCCAGCCCTTTTCTTTTTCCCACACTGATCCTTCTATTATATTCTATGCCTTATGTCACTGGCCTGAAACATTGCTCATCTTATCAAATTGTAAATTACCACCACTACCTCTAAAGTTCTGGGAAATCTCTTTCTCTCTGATTCAATGGCCTCATCTGTAAACTTTCCTTTGTCATTTTGTAACTGCCTTTCCTTCTTCTCCTACATGCTCCCTGCAACAGTTTGTGCCATCAGGAAATGCCTAGAGGTAGAAATACACAGTATTTTCAATTAAAAAGCACAAATTATTGAGACTGAATCACACAACATGATTGCATTTGTTTTGTATCTTGAGCATTTAAAACAAATTATGTGCCTGTAGCACAGCAGATGAATTGCAAAATTGTGGTATTACCCCCCAAAAAACTGAAAAAGAAAGGGGTCAAAATAAGAAAAGGTGTATGATGCATTAAAGGAGTAAAAAAAGTGTCAGAGAAGTAAATACACATCCAATGAACTTCAGTGGTAAAACACCGCTGCATTTAAAAACAAAGCACAAAAAGAATAAGGCAGGACAGGGACAATGACGTTTTTCCACACAATAAATAAAAAGTGGGAGCTGGCTCAACAAGAGAAATAAATTTAACAACCAAATAAAAATGTTACACTACATTTTGTGAAATCTTCAGAGAAAAAGTGTAAGCAATAACAGCCAAACCTCTGAAGTTAAATTTTAATTAGAAGATAGCAGTAATCATGAGAGCTTTTTATCTCTGCGGCAACTGAAGTTCAAAATGTGATATCAGGGCCTTGAGAGGAACCACTTTTTTGAAAATCGTTCTAAGATTACTACTGAGTACTCGATCAGTTCCACTGCCAAAAGATCTGGGCATTCAAAACATAGAACTTTTACTAAAGCGAGAAGCATTATTGAATGAGTCATATTTTAGTCAAAGTCCCCATTGAGAATTTATAGATCTGTGCTACTAGACAATTTGTCACACGCAATGCTCAAAACCTGCCTTGATTTTCCTGTGATCAAATGATATTTGAGAAATTGGGCTTAACCCATCTGTAGGATTTTCCTTACTCCAGGTCTAATGCTTCAGTAGCCTTAACAAAAAACCTTGTTGGGATTTAATTGACCAAAGCACACTGTTGTTATCTCCCCAAGTAGGTCTTAAGGAGGCTTTGTGATCCAAAAGAGCCTCCACCACAAAACTATTTAGACTTTATTGAACCCAATTGACAATCAACAAGACACACAATAGATCAACTCTTTTTTGCTAATGTTAACAGAAACAGCCAGTTGGAAAGGTGGTTTATGATTCTGAAGCAAGGAATTGCATTTCAGGGAATGACAGCAGACAGTTTCTAAGCACCGTTAGCAGTTTTGACTTGTCAACCATTCTATATTTTAATGCTAAAAAAAAAATTGTATAAGCACAGCACAACATAATTTCTACATATCAATCTCAATAGGAATTTGCGATATACTGCTGTCAATATTTACACTATAATCAATAACTTTTTTTAATTAGTTCAGAGAGGTATTACACATATATTCACATCCATAACTTATTCATTCCTTTATACAATATCAATTATTATCATATCATCTAAATTAATGCTTATTACAAATATAGATTAGAGAAAAAATAACAGTTTCCAAAATATATATACTATTCATTATAATCCAGTATCTTATAATCCGAATGCATTTAAAATAGAGAGAGGAGAAGAAGGAAGAAGAAAAAAAAAAAGAGAAAAAAGGGAAAAAGGACAGATCAGACACTAATACATAATTCATTATGGCCTTAGTCCATACACATTACCCAACCCTAGCAATCCAATTTGTTATTGGGGCCCAAGTTTCATACCCCACTTTTTGGCCTGATGCCCCTTAGATTTGTATAAAGCCTGTTCTAGTTTATATTTGGCAATTGAGTGGGCCAGGCATTTATGGAAACTTGGGGGCAATGGGTTCTTCCATCTAGTTGCAATAAGTAACCTGATTACATTGACTGAAATAAATACAATACTGGTCTGGGCTTGATCTGGCCCACACTATTATCATACCCCACCATCATAAGCGAGGGGGTTAGGGCCACAGTTTTACCCAAGATCTTGTCCCAAAACTTTACCAGTTCTATTTTTAGCAAGTCGAGCTTTGGACAGCCATAGATCATATGTATCTCCTCTGCTAGTCCTATCCCACACCTCGGGCATATGTCATTCTCCCTTTTCCCCAAATTAAAGAATTTAGAAGGGGTGAAGTATAAATTATAGATAGTTTTATAGTGTTGCGCCGTTAGATTTGCTGATAAAAGCGTTTTCTTAGCCAGCAGACATATCTATATCCAAATCCTCATTCTCTAGTCTGCTGGCCCATTTTTATTCCGCTTTCTCGATGTCGTCCGGAACTTCCTCCATCATCATAACATATAAGTGTTTAATTGTACAGATAGATCTCCCTAGGGTCTCAAACAATACGATTTTAGCACCTGAAATTCTTTGCCTCCATTTGCCAAAGAATCCCTTAATTTGTAGATATTTAAAATAATGCCTATCAGGCATTCCATACTCTCTCTGCAACTCGGGGAAGAGATATAGTTGATCTTTTAGTTGGATATCTCCCACTATCCTTAGACCGAGTTGTTCCTATTGTTTCCCGAAAGCATCATAAAACCCGTGGGGACATAAAGATGATCGGCAGATAGGTGTATACCTTGTAAATTTCTCTATACCCATATGTTTTTGAATTTCGCCCCATATTTTCCACGCATTCCTGATGATCTTGAATCGTACCTTTTTATAGTAGCTAGGTTCCAACTGACGGAGCAACAGTGCACTTGCCCCTTCCCCAAACGCCAACTCATAAATTGTTGGGAGACCCTCAGCCTCTACCGCTCTATCTCTGCCACCATTTTCGAAAAAGAGTATGTTCAAATGTTGAAGTAATGCTGCCCAGCGATAAAAGGTAAGATTAGGAGCAGCCCATCCGCCGTGTATTTGCGGCAGGGTAAGAAACTGCAGGGATCCCCTAACCTTAACATGTTGCCAAATGAAATTACTAAATATGGAATCTAATGTTTTAATTATAGACCCTTAAATTTCTACTGGGAGTGCCCTAAACAGATACAATATCTTGGGGAGCATTAGCATTTTGAGAACATTAATTCTCGCTAAAATGGTCAGGTGCAATGAGTTTATCCACCTGAGATCTGTGGCTATTTTATTAATCATGGGATCAAAATTAATTTGTGCTATCTGATCTATTTCCGGACTGATCCTGACCCCAAGGTAGGTAGCCGTAGGTACTCGCCGACTATCCTGAAAGATAATATTTTCAGTACAAAATATTTGAGTTTTAGACTTTTTCAGTATATACCCCGACTCCTTTCCAAATATGATAATGGCTTCTATTTCATTCATTGCCTCCTCTGGATTATATGATAATACTGCAATGTCATTTGCGTAGCCTAATACTTTAGTATCGAACCCTTGAGTTACCACCGGGATAATGGCCTAATTTTCAATAATCTGTTGGATAAATCAATCGATATATAGGGCAAATAAGATTGGGGAGCAGGGACATCCCTGCCTTGTTCCCCTTGCCACTCTTATGATATCCGATTCTTTGCCCATCAACTGGAGTTTTGTGTATGGTGCCCTATACATTGCTTTGATTGCAGTGATGACCCGAGGGCCAAATCCCTTGGCTGCCAAGACTCCCCTTAAGTACTCCCATGCCACCCGGCCGAATGCCTTCTCCGCGTCCAGGAGAATCATAGCTAGATTCCCATTAGTTTCCTTGACAATATCAAACAAGGCGACGGCTCGCCTTACATGATCTGTTGTGTCTCTACCGGGTAAAAAACCATGTTGCCAAGGCGATACAAGACTGGCTATGACCCCCTGAAGACGGTTTGCCAACATTTTTTAATACATTTTTGCATCAGCATTGATTAAAGAGATAGGCCTATATGAAGTAGGCTTGTCTGGTGGCTTGTCTTTCTTTGGGAAGATAACTATATTGGTACCCTTCCAAGAATCTTGTACCCCCAAAAACAGATCCAGAAGCAGTGGGCTAGCTCTTCTTGGAAAATTTTATAGAATTAAGATGGAAACTTATCAGGGCCTGCTGCCTTACCCGAGGCCAGCTGCTGTATCGCTGTTTGTACCTCTTTCAATACCAGTTCAGACTCCAGCCTGTACCTCTCATCCCCCAGCCTCCTAAACTCTTCATTTACCCTCACAGATGGACTTCCCTGAAGTTCCTGTACCTCCTCCATATAGAGGTCTTGATAGAACTTGTGAAATACATAAACTATATCCACCGGCTCTATACATGCGATCCCCCCACTTGTTATTGTGGATATCTGACTCTCCATCGATTTCTGTCTCGTCTTTAGAGCGAGTAGTGTCCCAACTGTTTCCCCATACTCATACCTCGCCGCCCTATGGGTCTGATATCCTGTTGCTGCCTTTTGATAGTAGTATGAGCCTATCTCAGCTTTAGTCACAGTAATATCTAGCAGAGGTGTGGCCACATCCACTGCCGCACTATCTTACACAGATGTTCTCTCTCTAAATCCCGGAGCTTAGCACACAATTGCTTACTCTTCAGCTCTTGTTGTTGTTTTTTATTAGAGACAAAACTTACCTTCTCCCCCCTTAATTCCGCCTTGAAAGCATCACAAACCATATTGCACGATACGCTATATCTGTTCATATTGAAGAATTCTATTATCCACTTTTTAAAATAGCTGACAAATTCCTGATCCACCAGCAACGTCCGATCGAACGGCCATTGAAATTGTTGCATTTGTATTTGCTGCATTCTTACCTCTAAGGTCAAGGGATTATGATCGTACATTAATTTTGTACATATTTCTATCCCAGCCCCACTGAGAATCTGCTTCGAGATAAAGAAGTAATCCAACCTAACATTGTAGTGGAGACGGAACTACAGGTACACACATTGCTATGTTAGCATAAGCGTCTTAGATATTAAAACGCCATCTTGCCACTTTTGCAGCTTTGCACACGACACTGTAGATAGATGTTAATTATTATATGAAAACTGCTTGCTTGCATTTTCTTTACATGAGAACGATCTGTTGTTCACATCCCTAGACGTGCACCGCGACCTTGTTCTGAACATTGTGTGCAGAAACAGTCAGGACCAACAAACAATGTATGCTTTTGAATTCAGGTTGATCGGCCCACGCTCTAGCCATAACATGCACACAGCTGCAAATATCTGAAACTCGAGCACCTTTAATATTGCAGTTTGCATGCATGAGATAGACACTTTTTGGAGAAGACATTTTCCAGACACAGAGCAAAGCTGATCCTGTGATGTGATTCACCTAAACTGATATTTACGGTATGGGGTTCCCCATTCAAGCCTAGAGACCTTCTATTAGTTTAATAATACTAGCTTACTAGTGAAGAAAGAGTGGTTGTATTCCACTATCATTTGTAATATGATTTCTCCCTTCATTTTCTATGGTATTGCAACAATGCTGATGGTTTTATTCTTAATCATTTGTCTGCTTATGTTAGCCAAAGTACTGCATCTTTGGACACGTAGTTTATGAAATCGTTTCAAACTATACTGTGTCTCTGATTACGCTTGTTGTGGACTGATATGAGAATAATAACGAACGGGTATTTCTAATTCCCACTATTCCTGAGAGTACTCTAAGTCGCTAGTTCTGGGTTGTCTAATCATTGGTTGCTTCGGTATGATACGGAGAATGAATGAGACACTGATGCTAGTCGGATAGGGGTTCTGGGTACTGAGGTGAGTATTTGGGACACCGCAATTCACTGAGGCCCTGGTTTCCTGCGCATAGTTCTGTGCATGAGCAGAATCCCTGCAACATGGCGCACTTAACATTTGGTCTTATGATTTGAGACGCCTTAGTAGTGCTAATATTAGTCCACGACGCCCTCACTCTGGTTTCCGGACAGCGGGAGTGACGGTTTTAACCTATCTAATAGTGTCACTATAGGTTCAATCAAGCTTGTCAATTAAAAAAGGTTTTTTCTTTTGAACCCTTTTTGTACTACTGTTATAATAGATTGTTTTCTTCTCTGTGTCCTTATGGCTGTGGTCACTATTGCGGCGCATAGCCGCGCACCTCTCCGGCATCATTTGACCCAGTTCGAGGTGCCTGACGTTGGGATGGCTGTTATCTTTGTGGTGAGTGCCGATGCATCATATCCCTATGAGTTGTTTTACTCTTGGGTTACTATGCCGGCGGGGAATGTGGACGATAGTACGTTTCACTTCTATACTCCCATGCAGGTCCCAGCGAATTATACGCCATATAGGACGCAGGAGATTCCTATTTCGGCTTGGCAGCATTGTATTTGGTTTAATGGTGCCCTCCCCCACATGGTTACACCGGTTCGTTTAGGCCCTTTGTCCATTCCAGGGGCCACTTGGCCAGTGCTGGCCAGATTTACACCTCATCTTCGTTATTTAAATGCTACGGTGGATGAGTTACGTCAACTCCATACTACCCTGATTACAGTACATCGGGCTTTGGTGCAATACGTTTCACGCAATGTGCAGGTAGGGGCACCTGTTGTTGTGGGGCAGCCAGCTGGCCCAGCCGGGATTGTTATTAGTCCCGTCATGCTTAATTCGGTAATAGGCAAGCACCCCCAGAATAAGGACGATTTGCCTTATTGGCTTGCTGACAAATTTGACCAGCTGAAAGCAGTATTTCTGCACCCTACTCCTGTGGAAAAACACAGGATACTCATCATTAGTTTGCAGAAAGACAGTCCCAGAAGTGGCCGATTGTGAGAATTGGGGTAAGGTTTTTGCGGTGGTCTACATGAAGTGCTTTGGCACCCCGTCTATGGCCGTACTGCCCTCCGTGATCAAACGTGTTCAAGATCAACACGGTCCGGAGGCGGCGGTCGAGTTGGGAATGAGGCTTGTCGGTGTGTTCGACATGGTTGCCACTCTCATCCTTGGTAACCTCAAGGGAGATGTGGTTCACTTTCAAGTGGCGAATGGTCTAGCCCTCGTAGACGACGTCGATAAACCCAGAGAGTTGCCTAACATTATTGCGGAGGCGTATAGAACCATAGGCCGCAGTAGTTTAGGGATTAAGCCTTCTGTTCAAATCGCAGATGTGCAACAGCAAACTAAGGTGGGTTCATCTTTGAAAGACGATCGTCAGCTTTTCCTAAACAAAGTTGGAGATCTAAGAAACAAGGAAAGCAGCAACAGAAACAGGGGTCTCGTCCCACGTCGCCTGTACAGGCGACTAGTGAGCGCACATATGACTTGCACGATCGCACTAGAATTAGGTCACATGATAGATTTCAGGTTACTGAACAACGTTCTCCTCATTCTTCACAGGAAACATCGGTCTCGCAGTCCGGTTGCGGAGAACGTGGCAAAGGTCGGTGTGCCCAAAAAGGATGTGATCAACCCCGTCAGCCTGACGGTAAAGGCAAGCAGGACGAGTTTGCACGTCAACGTCCCCCGTTTGAGAAGAAGAAAGTTAATGCACTAACAGCGAGGTATGCCACAGATAGTGAGAACGCAGCTACGGAACCTGACATGGGCACTAACGCTGTACGACAGCGCGGCGGAGGTTACAGTAGTGCGTCCCTATCTGGAGGCGACAGCAACTGACACGTTCATTACTGTAGAAACTGTGGATACTAGAGTGGCTCCCCCTGACAGACTGTATGACATAGTCCTTTTAATTGAAGGTGACATACAACGTACCATAAATGGGATTTTTTGGGAAAATCTGACCTCTACATATGATATTCTATTAGCAGAGGCGGACTGGCCACCAGCTTTCGTTTTGGCCGCTCCTGGAGGGGAGGAGGCAATCCTCCCATCCTTCGCGCACACAGTGCCAAAGGATCAGGCTCAGAACTTTGCAGAGGAATGGGCTCAGGTGCTTGCTCCGGCTTTGTACCGTACTCAGGTTGGGTGGGATAATTTGTTGCCAAGCCACGAGATTCCTTTACGGTCTATGCCCGAGCCACAACCCCAATATCCCATGCGCCGCGAAGCTAGATCTCACGTCGCAGAAATCCTTGAACAATTGGAATATCAAGGTGTTATTGAAACCTGTGTATCACCCATGAATAATCCTCTATTCACTGTAACTAAATCTGATGGGTCGTACAGCCTAGTTTTGGATTACCGGCATTTGGACTCTCATTGTCGGATTTGTGCTGTACAGAATACCCATGAATAGTCTTGTGAGAAAAAGGTTTAAGACCACACTTGACATATCTAATGGCTTTTTCATCCATAATCTGTCCTCTATTAGTAGTCAACGGACAGCCTTTACTTCAGGCGGCAAACAAAAACAGTTTAAGAGATTAGCCATGGGCTATAAACACAGTCCTGGCGTCTTTGCCGCACGTGTAGTCTCTCTGTTAGAGAGCATAGACCCTGATGCGTACTCGTATGTCCATCTCACAGACGACGAATTATGGCCACATCTGTGTCACGTTGACCGCATCATTGTTATGTTTGCGGACTTCGGTTACAAATTCAGCTTTTCAAAGTCTCACATCGCAGAGTATAGTGTTGTTTTTGGGCTATGAACTCAGCAATGAAGGTCGAGGATTAGCCCCTCACTTCCTGGAGAAGTGCGCATGTTTGCGTGCTCCGACAACACTGAAAAAACTACAATCTTTGCTGGGTTTTCTGAATTTCGGGCATACTTACATTCCTGATTATGCCCCGAGTATGAAGCCGCTATATGCCTTGGTACAACCTAATTTTTCCAAATCGAGCTGGCTGCCAGGACATTCAGCTATCTTGCAATCTTTGCAGGCTGATCTTCTTGCTTCGAAATACTTACTGACCCGTGATAACCACACTAACCTGGTGATAAGAATTGTGCCTGGCACAGTTGGTTTTACGTATCAACGTTCATTGAGGGCAACACAGTCCCCATTGCTTACAAATCACACCTGTACTCTCCGGCTGAAATGCGCTTTTCCACTGTCTAAATGTTTTGACTGCGGTGCAGATGGCGATTCTTAAAGAGAGAGCACTGTCGCAGGGGAAACGCATGTTGGTTGTCACACCGTATCCTGCTCTAGAGGCAGTAATGAAAGCCAGTGGACCTAATTCTAAAGCTTTGCATCCACGTTGGATACAATGGGCAACTTCCTTGACATCGCCGGATGTCACCTACATCTTTGATGCCTCATTGCAGACTCAGGAATTCTTGCAGTATGAATTCGTTCATCCAGCTCCTCTGTCTTTGTGCCCGCTGGAGGATTACCAGTGTGTCATTTACACTGACGGTTCGGCGCAACCGGCGACGGAATCAAAGCATGCATATTCAGCGGCCTGCGCAATTGTGTCTGGTACTTTCGTGAATGGTGAATTCAAGTCTGATGTTGTGCATATGCAGTCATTGGGTGGTTGTACCGCCCAGTTGGCAGAGCTACGTGCTCTGGTGCTTGCACTGGAGTATGCTGATCCACGAGTTACAACTCTTATAGTGAGTGACTCGTTTTACTGTGTTCAGTCTTTTATTGACAATTTATTCTTTTGGTCTCAAAATGAATATCGTGATTCCAAGGGTAGCACAATCAAGTATAAAATGCTTTGGGTTCGAGTAGCAGAACTTAAACAGAATCTGCCTCTCGTGAATGTAATTCATACTCTTGGGCACCAGCGAGTTGGTGTCCACGCTGTCGGTAACAGCTTAGCTGATGAAGCAGCGAAAATAGCAGTGGCGACATATCTAGTAGCAGCAGTTACAAGATCCAAAATTAAGATTGATGATGACATCTTGGCAGCTATTGCTGCAGCATAGAAGGGAAGTAATTACCCTAGAGTTTTCCCTTCTAGGTACTCTTTTTAGTCCTGATAAGGTTCCTTATGTGAGAATTCATGACATTGGTGACAGATTGATTTCCAACGCTGACTGCAGACTTTCTTTGATAATAGCGACTCACGAAGGTATGGCTTCTGCAAATGCCGGCGTTTTAGAGACTGTTACTCTTCTACAACAACGTTACTGGTGGCGCGGATTGTATAAACAGACTTGTGCTTATGTTCTCAAATGTGACATATGCCAGCAGATTAAACCTTCAACTGCTGCACGCCCACCACAAACACAGTTGTACATATCTAATAAGCCACTTGGGTGTGTTTATTTAGATTACTGCGGTCCTTTCTCCTGCGTATAAGTACATCTTAGTTGCAGTGGATTTGTGCACACGTTTTCTTTGGGTATGGCCACAACGGAGTGCTGATGCTCGAAATGTCATCAGGGATTTACGTGTCTTTGTAGGAATTTTAGCATGTTGTACCCTCCATGGGAAAAATATGTGTATCCATGATCAGGAGAAAGCTTAGAATCCCATATATCCATTAACCCATGACTTTTAATTAGTGATACCAAAGCTCTGTATACTTTAGGATTCCGTCCTTGATGCCTACTGGACATCATACTATCTACACCTAAATGAATATTAAAATCCCCACACATAATCAAAGGGGTAGGCCAGGTTGCCAACTTCAATTTCAAATCTTCTAGTATCTTAGGCTCGTCCTGGTTTGAGCCATAAACTGTTCCTATTGTTATTCCCATCTCTAATTCTACCAGGGCCCATCTACCTCTCTGCGTCACCCAGTGTCCGTTTGGCTAGTCCTATTTGATTCTTGGCTAAACTGGCCACCCCTCTAATGTTAGAAGTTTGAGAAGAACAGGCCAGTAGGGAATACCCCTTTATCATAATTGACCCCCTCTTATCCCATGGTAGGTGTGTCTCTTGGAGACAGATGATATCCGAGATGATAGATTTTATCATCTTCATAGTCCTGATCTGCTTATTCCTATCCCCTAATCCCCCTATGTTGACAGAACATATTGTAATCTTACCCATTTAATCTAAACAAGAGGTCCTTCTTAGTTTCTATAACAAACCTTTTCCCCCTCTGACCCTGGGGGAAACAATGTATTCCAGTTTCTGTTATTATTGTTAATACTTTACAATCTTGCTTCAAAATCCTACTAATTGCCTCTCTGAATTTTTTTGCCCCATTTTTCGCCCACCATCCGAAAACCCTCTGACACCCAGCCCACCCCTCTCCCCCATCACCACTAACCCCTCCCTTCCCCTGTACTTTCCTGGCCGCACTCTGGGCTTTGCGGGCATCCGCTTGTGTCTCTTCCCGGTGCTGCATGATTGTTTGCAGGGCAGTTTCTAATGTCGGGGGATGCGAGACAGGAATACCCTGTGGTGCAGTATTTTGGTGTTTATCGAGTCAGTTAATGAATAGTCCCATTTCAGACTGGCCGCCCTTTGTACATGATGCCCAGTTTTCTTCCCCCATCCGTTGAGCTGTCATGAAGAGAGAGTCCCCAGCCTTATCTAGGTCGCAGTCATTTTCACTAGACACAATTGAGGATCCTGAGCCATCAGCCGACCATTCAGGGCCGTCAGATAAAAACAATCATTGAGATCTATCTCAGCCTCAGTATTTTTATGCAATATATCTTGATCCTGAAGTTGAGAGTGGGGCTGATCTATAAGGTCCACTTGCTGGACTGTCTCTATAGTTGGGGACCCATTACCCGTTGAATACCCTCCTAGTTCCCCTCCACCTATCTTCTGTACTCCCTCATTCTCCTCATCCTGGCTTAGAGATGGCATGTTACGCCACAGTTCCCCCTGTTGGTTGAAACATAATGCTTGAGGATTTATAAGTTTGAGTAAATCTCCCTTTTTTAAAACAGTACTTACACTCTGACTTCCTGAGTGTAGTTCTTCTGCCGGGCGTATCTGGAGATTGGCCTCTTCAGCCACCACTAAGCCATTCCGTCGTCCAGATCTGTGAGAGAGAGCTGCCGCCTCTGCTTCTGCTGTAGCTCTGACTGTACTTGCAGTCTGCTTTCCACTGGGAGCACACAGCATTTCCAACACTGAGCACCGGTATACGTCGTCCAGATGAGATCCCGCCTCATCCTTTTTCTGTAGCTAGCTCTTTCTCCTTCTCCGGTGCTGGAATCGCTGCTAGTGGCGTCCGCTTGCTTCCTTGTTTATGGTGTAAAAAAAGAATACAATTATGGATCCAGGGTACTTGCTAATACATTCATAAAATGCTAGGGATCTTCCCAGTCCTTAGGATGTTCCTCACAAAGTTTCTGACACAAGCACAAATGAGTGGGGTATTAAGCAATTGCAAATTTCAGCAACTAGCTCTGCAGCATTTTACTCCTAATGCTATTGTGAGGTAACATAAATATTGTTTATTATATAAGGCAAGAAAATAAAAATAATAAAACAGTGATAAACATGACTTATCATTGGCATGGTCAAAGAGGTATAATGGCATTTTCGTCCGCAGATCCCCAATTTTAGAAAAGTTTAGCCACCCAAACAGGAAGCCCAAACGTGTAATACAGTTCAATTATGAGTGTTTGTAGCCCAACCGTAAATAGCGCTCTATGCCTGAAACAGATGTCATCATAAGGAGGCATACTTTATATCTGCTCTCTGTCTGGGGTCTGTCCTGGGATGAAATTACTTCAGGATCCCCTAACTTGGGGTGGGCATAATTCATGTAATTCAGTGTAGCAGATTCACGTGGAATTACCTAATATTTTTTAGAAATTATGCATAGTTATGTAAGAAGAGGTATTCTCCATTTCATTTAGGACATAAATTCCCCCTTGTGGTCAAAATGGGTGCACAATGAATTTTACGCTAAGAAACAGAAATATCGCTAAATGCAACTGTTGGAAATGGCCCTTTTTGCAGTGTTATTCCTAAACGTTTTGCTTCTTCCTGCTTTGTTTTTCCTGACCTGTTGTTGTTGTTGGCATTAGGACTCTGGGCACTTTACCACTGCTTATCAGTGCTAAAGTGCATATGCTCTCTGTGTAAATTGTTATTGCGATTGGTTATTCATGATTGGCATATTTGTTTTATCAGTAGGTCCCTAGTAAAGTGCGCTGAGTGTGGCTGGGCTGGTATTTCAAATGCTACTAGGGGGCCTGCAGCACTGATTGTGCCACCTACATGAGTAGCCTTAAAATGATGTCTCAGGCCTGCCACTGCCGTGCCTATGCGCATTTTGTTAACTGTCATGTTGACCTGGCCAGTGTACCCACTTGCCAGGCCTGACCCTTTCCTTATCTTACACATTGGACACCCCTATCGTAGGCCCAAGGTACCCCCTGGACAGGGTGCAGTGTATGTAAAAGGTAGGACATGTACTAGTGTGTGTAACATGTCCTGATAGTGAAATACTGCCAATTTCGTTTTTCACAATTGAAAGGCTACCTTGCCCATAGGACAGAATGGGGAGTAAGTGTGACATGTTTACCTGCATATCTTCCCATTGGAGTGAGATGGAAAATTGGAGTCTGGTATCCCTGAACTCAGAATTTAGTAACACATCTTTTAGGAAGGCTGGTTTTTAAATTCTGTGTTTGAAAATAGGACTTTTAGAAAGTGGCTAATTTCTTGTTCAACCTTTCTGTGTGCCTCTGCCTGTTTGTGGATTGACGGTCTGGTTTGAGTGTGACAGGGGCTGGGGTGGCTCCAGGAGTCTGGGTGAGTCAGCACTAGGTTGAATAGGCCGATCTGCATTTGGAGTGGTGGGAGGCGTAGCACCTGGGTCTGAATAGGGCTGTGCCTGCCTTCCACAATGCTGGCTCCACCTCCTGCGGTGTGTCTGATAGCCCTGGCCCACAGTCACAAAGGAAGAAGATGTGCACTGACAGAGTGCCCCCGGAACTGGTTTGAACTGGATCCAGGACCCCTCACACATAGAGACCAAAGACTTTTGGGGTATAAATATGAGAGCTGAAACCCCTGAAAGTTAGACTACTTCATGATCAAGAGGAATCCCTGCCAAAGAAGATCAGCTGAAGAGACTGAGGAGAAGTACTGCCCTTGCTGTGTGTCTGGGGTTGGCCTGCAGTTTGCTGTTTCTACTGAAGTGAGGACTAAGGGACTTTGCTATGTGCTGTGTCCCCTGCTTGAAGAAGGACTTTGCTGTGTGCTGTGTCCATCTGAAGAAAAGTCTCCAAGGGCCTGAGAAGAGCTGGCCTCCTGTTTCTGAAGTCCCAGGCACAAAAGGACTTCACCGCCAGCTTCCCTGAACTTCCTTGCTGGGAGTTCCAGTCTGCCAGGAGGGCCTGTAACTGTGTGTGAGGCCTTTTTGCTGAAGGGAGCTGGAAGCGCGACGCAATGAGAGAGAAGCGTGATGCCGCCGCAGCAGCCACTGTCAGATCATCGAGGAAGTGTGTCACTGCTGCCACTTTTCGCTGTCGCATCACCGGAGAAGCATGCCGCTGCCACAGAGAGTGCCGTCGCATCATCAGAGGAGCGTGTCGCAGGGTTGTCGCATCGCTGAGGAAGCGCGTCGCCGCTGATCGCCGCTGCAACACCAGAGAAGCGTGTCACCATCACCGAGGGTGTCGTCGCTTCACTGGAGAAGCGTGCCGTAGGGCCTGTCGCAGCTCAGAAAACCACCGAGTTTGCCGCACGGCCATCGGGCATGCACGCATCGCCTCCACGTTGTCGAATCACAACAAAGACGACATTTTGTCTCATCGCAGCGGATCATCGCAACGCATCGAGGCACCATCTTGTCGCATCGGAACCGGAGCGCAGGAAGAATCGACACATCGCCTTCTCTGTGCCCCTTTTGTTTGTTTTGCATTCGTATCCCAGGTACTTTGAGACTAAAGTGTCGCATTTATCATCTACAAGTTTATTTTTGCAACAATCCTTTTTAAAGACATTCTACTGAGTTTCTGTATGTCGGATTTTTGTCATTTTGGTCTTGTTTAGTTTAGATAAAGATATTTTATTTTTCTAAGCTGGTGCGGTGTCCATTTGTGGTGTTTTCACTGGGTTACTGTGAGTGTTGGTACAACTACTTTACAAATTGCCTTTGGGATAAGCCTGTCTGCTCGTGCCAAGCTACCAAGGAGGTGAGCAGGGGTTATCTAAAGTGTGTATCCCCCTTACCCTGACTGGAAGCAAGGGTCGCTATTTGGACAAAGGTACCTACATCTACCAACTAGAGAACCCCATTTCTAACAGCAACATAACATGAATGGGAAGCATAAGCAGCCGCTTGTGCTCACTAAATGTGCTCTTGGGGTAGGATTTTACCCATACTTACTCCCGGCATTTAGCAGTATTTTCTTATCACAAAATGTACTCTTGCATCCAAAATAGGCCTGTGGATTCATTTTGCTCTAAGAAATAGCACTAAATGCAGAAGAAAACAAATAGCAAGAACAAGCAGCTACCTCTGCTTGCTAAATGTGCTCTTGAGGTAGGATTTTTCTCCTAAATTACTCTTAATTATACGAGCTGGAGTAATCTCTTTCTTATCTGTAATACCACATCAAAGAGTAACACGAAATTACCGAAATTACTCCGATTACTCCAGCATTATTGAAATTCCATCATAGCCTAGCCCTACCTTATCATACCATGTTGGTAATAAACCTAAGCCAGGGAAAGCAAGATGCACACTCTTGAGCCTCTACACCAGAGACAATATATCCAGTGAGAAAAATGTGGGATTTAGGCAAAAAACAAAAGCCATATTAGAAGGGGTGCAAGTTTAATTCTGTAGTCTAGGAGTATCAGTGGTTTCTCCTGGTGTAATTAAAAACTGGTTGTCAACTATTAGCTCTGAGTATGCCTAATACAATCGTTGTCCTCCACCTGCAGGCCATGGGCAATACTATATCCCCAAATAATAGAAGTATAAGTCGCCATTGTATGCCTTTGCAGTGTAATGATGAAAGGAAGGTGCACTCCACCATTGCTTATCAAAATAGAAAATGCTGGGCCAAATGGTTTCTCCTAGTGTCAACAAATGGCTCCAAATTTAAATCAGTAGCAAATGCCACACAGAGCATGGAAGTAGACATTATAAAATCCAGACTTTGGTTGCCAATAGCAAATTTCATTTCAGGGCCTGAGACCAACTGCTACAACCTTTCATTTACAAAAGTTGCTTTGAGCATCAAAAGGGCCCATAAAGACCTCCTAGCGTGCCACTAGATGCAGGGATATCTTATGGATTTTGGGGCCACCAGCCAATATAATTTGGTCCCTCCTTCTCAGAACAACTCTGAATTTGCCATACACTTCCAGCTCATTTACAACCTCAGCAACTATGCAGGATCATTGAAGTCCCTCTTTCTTGGTCAAACTACATCTGGGAACAACCCAGCAACAGTCTCTCTCTGGCTAGCCACTACCAGAGAAGAAGAAAGACTAATGTTGTTGACAAACCTATTACATGTGGTGCAGTGAACTGGTGTCTCATCTTCTGGGCCTGCACATATTAATGGTGCCTTTTTTGTTTAATGAAGTCCATTCCCTGTTGTGTGAGGAACAGGGATTCTGAGTCAGTCAGTACTTTGCTCTGATGGGACTGACCCAGCAGCAGCTCCACATGGATGTTGCACTGAAGAAGGGAGTATATAGTGCTGCTCTGCACTGCACACACACACATGTTGCCTACCCTCTCGAACTGGCCTGCACCTTAAAAGCGGAAAGACAGCGGTCCAACTAAACCTTCTACCCACAATGTCTGGTATAGCTAGTCAGTCAGCAGCATGCAAGCATATAGTCCCGCTTAAGTGCCGATGGATGATTTTGTTTACTGCTCTGCCTCTGCTGCTTGCAACTGGTATGCAGAGGTTCATGAAACTTGTCAGTGAACGCACCGGCCTGGCAGTAGCTCCAAAAGAACAAAGCAGTCACAGGGAACCCACAGTATAAATATTTACTAAATATACTAAAACACATGGGGGCAGATCTATATTGGAGATGCGCCACTTTTACGCCGCCGTTGCGTCATTTTTGTGACGCAGCGGCGGTGTAAACCCTGCGCCACGTTGCGCCATATTTACATCATGACGCATCTATGGAGATGCGTCACGATGTAAAGCCCTGCGCCACATGAAACCTGCGTCAGGTTTCACGTGGGCGTGTCGACAGAGGGGGGGGCGTTCCTTAGCAGGAACGCCCCTGAAAAGTGACTCAGTCAAATCTATAAGATTTGACTGAGTCACTTTCCCAACGCTGATGCGCCAAAACCCTGCGCCTGCTTGAAGCAGGCGTAAGGCTTGACGCACCATGTTAGGGATAGGGTAGGTTGGAACAGTGCTGGAGTTGCGTCGCGCTTGCGACGCAACTGAAGCACTGCGCCAACCTTACGCCATCAGATGCGTCACGCATCTGTTTATTCCTGCGCCATGATGCGCCGCATTGTAAATGCGGCGCATCATGTGTGGCGCAAGGGTAAACTTGCGTGGCGCATCATTCCTGGCGCATCCTTGCTGATTTGCAGGGATGCGCCAGGAAACATAAATCTGCCCCATGGTGTTCCGTCTTTTGCGGTATTACCAGATGTCCAGAAACAAATTCAAAATGAATATGGGGCAGAGCCTGCTCTGAACTTAGGTATGAAATTACAGAAAAACTTCGACCAGGTCTCAACAATATTATCTAATATTAAAGAGGCGGGAGCATCAGTGGCGATCCACCAGAAATTAAGGGAATTTGACGTAACAGAACATCAACATGAACTACTCAGAATAATAGAAAAATCCTATGAAGAATGAGACAGTTTAGGTGGAAAACCAGTTAAACCTCAACTGTCTGAGGGTCCTTAAAACGACTCAATTAAACACAATCCTACATCGTCTAAAAACAAGTGGGAAAACAAAAAACAACATTCAATAGAGAAACGTTCTCAATCCCGAGGTAGGTCTCCTCAAAAGGAGCACTCTGATAGGAGGTATAACCTCAGGAATTGGGATAATTTGAAAAAAAATGACATGTATCAAGATACTGATACACGGTTCTCTCGTACCTTTCAGACATCTTCTCAGACATCCGAAAGAAGAGGACGGTCAGATCACAAAGAAGAACGCGTGAAGTCCAGAGACGATCAACACGTTCAGAAAAACAAACCAAAACCTCAATTCACCAAGAAAAAGGTAGCAGGTCTGAAGATCAGACATGCCGAAAATCCTGAGGACACAACTCAAGAACGGAGAATGAGCTCAGACAATGCTGGACAGTGCAGCAGAAGTAACAATAGCTTGCCAGAACCTGAAGGAACTATTGGAATAAGTGAAATTCAATGAATACATAACAGTTGAAACTGTAGACACCAGGGTTAGTTCTCCACAAAAGTTATATGAGAGAACACTCCGGATGGAGGGAGACATACCAAGAAAAGTGAAAGCACTCTTTTGGGAAAAACTTTCAAGGGGTTATGACATACTTCTAGCACAAAAAGACTGGCCACCAGAATTTGTCAGGGAGTGCCCACATGGCGAAGACATCATTATACCAGCCTTCTCCAAACATGTTCCTATACATCTGAAATATACTTATGCCAGGAAGTGGGCAGTAGCCCAGGCCCCAGCATTATACAAAAATTGTTTAGGATGGGATAAGGACTCACCTCACCATAAAATCCAATTAAAATGTCAACCTACTGCACAAACAACAGGGTTATACCCAATTGACCCTTTCTGTACCTGGGTATGGAACAATTATAAAGCAAACAAACGTGGTAGAAAGGAATAGATAGGCGAATTACTTTTGCATAGAGCACACTTAGTTACTCTATTTCTAGTTTATTAATCTAGAATGAATTTTTTCAAATTATTTAAACATTTCTGCATCAACAATGACATCGGATCAAGAAGAGAGTAACAACTTAAAAAACACACAAATGTACACATAAATTATACATATACAAATTATTGACATACAGAAAACCAGACACCTTCTACAAACAAATTAACCCCTAAAAAAACAAATGATTTCTACTCGTGTCCCCCAAATGATTTTAGGACGGACCACTATGAGGTAGTCCTGGAAATGCGCTGCGACTTAATCAGTTATTGTCGGGCCTTCCCAGCGCACTTGGCAAAGAGTTTCCAAATAATATTTAATTTCTGGGACTCCTCCTCAAACAAGGTGTACGCAATTGCGTTTCGGCCATACACTTTCCTCGGCCTCCTCAGGACAGGGTTAGAACAGGGACTCAACCCACACTACAAAAGAGAAGTGTACACATATAAATATAACAAACAGTCCTCTTGCCTCCACATAAACTAATCACAAGCAAAGTCGTTGTAGTACTCCATGGAGCCCAGGAAAGGTGGTAGGTGACAGCCGCCATTAGGTACACAAGTACTCCGAAGTTGAACCACTAAATACACAGCCCGAGTGAGGGAAAGAATCAATCGCTCTCCCATGCATTGCCTGTCTCTCACACCTCTATTCAGTGCACACCCAAAGTGCACGACCCACCGATAATCGTGGTGTGTAAAACATAAATCAAAAACATAAATCAAAAGGAGACCAAATCAAACACCTACTTATGTGAAGAAATTATACTACCAAGGTGCCCACATGCTGAGTTCAACTAAATATCTCTCACCCTAGCCATAAAGCGCTAGCACTCACATGGGGCGGTAGATGACCGGAAGCTCGTATGTAAGGGTCATCCGGGTCCCCAGAGACCCGTAAGAAAACGGGCTATCAAAAAATGAACAAATGAAAAAAGTTTCAAAGAATGCGCTATGAACGTGCGTCCGGAAATTGCATAAGTGGTTCAAATTACTCGGGGCTTACCTTCCTCGCCCGCGGTATCCCTCCTCGACAAGTGACGGGTCGAAACATTCCGTAGGAAATTATGCTCTGGTCCGTAACCTGGAGGAGGCAAGAGCGGACCCCTTAGATCTAAAAAGCGTCTAAAACGTACCCACACGTACCTGTCCTTACCGTCTAACCCCAATAAGTCTTACCATTAAAGAAATCCGACTGGATAGTCCGGATCCCGCACCAATGCTCCAAAATCGCAAAAGGCGCCGGTCAGCATGTAACGGCTGACAAGGACCACCTCTTTCTATACCTCCAGCTCTCCGTAATGAGTGGAGACATAAACAGGGGACTACACATGTAAAAAAGGAGTCGGCCATCTTAGCACAGGTAGGTCTAGCCCCACACTGTCAATGAACTTCCATATTCTACCAAAGTAAAGAAAACAAATTAAGTGAACAAGTCGTAAGCTATGCAGGTACCGCTCGAGATAAACTTGACGGTGGTCACATGCACCCACAAAGGGGGAGAAAACCCAAACATGTAATGCCAACCACTCTAAGGGAAGAGTTCCATGTGGTAGATGAAAGAGAAAATAAAAATGAAAAAGGCCATAATAATTCAGGAAAAAGTATATCAAAGAAATATATCGAAAATATATCGAAAATATATCACAAGGGAATAGGTATAAATACCCCTAATTTGAATTTGAATGTGAAGGGTTTTGTAAAGCGCTCGTACACCTGGCGGTTTCTTGGCGCTCACTGGTAACAGCTACTCAATCGGTCGGAAGAGGGGGGGGGCGGTAAAAGGATCAGGATGGGAAGGCTTGGGTAAAGAGAAAAGTCTTGAGATCTCTGCGGAAAAGGGGGTATTGAGTGCAGGATCTGAGGGACAGTGGGAGAGAGTTCCAAAAAGCTGGGCCCGTGGTAGCGAATTTGGAACCACCCCATTTCTTCCGTTTGAAACGGGGAACCACGAGAAGGTGGTGGGAGGAGGATCGGAGGTCTCGTGATGGAGTATAGGGTTGAATAGCTGAGTTGATGAAGGAGGGGGCGGATCCTGTCCTGGCTTTAAAGATAGTGCAGCCGAGCTTGAATAGGACGCGCTGCCGGACAGGGAGCCAATGGAGGGAAATAAGAAGAGGGGTAACATGGTGTGATTTGGAAAGGTTAAAAACCAGCCGAGCTGCCTGGTTATGAACCAGCTGGAGGCGCCTCATGAGGTAGTCAGGCATGCCATGGTAGAGGACATTGCCATAATCTAGGCGAGATGTCACCATGGCCAGTAGAATTAGTTTGAGCGCGTCTGGGGCAAAAAATCGTGAGACTCTGCGGATAGTTCTGAGTGAGAGAAAGGCTGATGACACCACGACAGAGACTTGGGAGTGTAAGGAAAGTTGGTTATTGATTTTGAAACCAAGGGTTTTGACAGAGGATACAGGAGTGGGTGGGGGACCTAGTGATGGGGGCCAGATGGAGGGGGACCAGGGACTGGAGCAACCACCTGTCAACACCAACTCCATCTTATCGGGGTTGAGTTTCAGGTGGTTGAAATTCATCCAGTCCTGGATAAAGGTCATGATGGACTGAACCTTGGATATGGACTCTGGGGCAGAGGAAAGGTGAAAGATGAGCTGGAGATCATCTGCATAGTTGTACACAGAGACCTCCAGCTGCTGTAAAGCAAAAATAAGAGGGGCGATGTAGAGATTAAATAAAAGGGGGGATAGTGAGGAACCCTGGGGTACACCACACTGGATGGGTAACGATTCCGCAGAGAACTCTCCCAGACGAACCGCCTGAGTCCGACCGCTCAAGAAGGAGGACAGCCATAGTAGGGCTGTTCCTCGGATTCCCGCCGCCTCGACCCGTGAAAGTAAGATGGTATGGTCCACGGTGTCGAATGCGGCGGAAAGGTCTAAGAGGATCAGGGCCTGATGTTGATCGGTGTCCATTCCTTGTCGGAGGTTATCCAGGACTGATGTTATGACGGACTCAGTTGAGTGGGCTGGGCGGAAGCCAGCCTGTCTTGGGGCCAAGGCCCCATGACTTTCCACGAAGTCACTCAGTGTTTTGACCACGTGTCGTTCCAATACCTTTGCCAGGAAAGGCAAGAGGGAGATTGGACGAAAGTTAGCAGGGTCGGAAGGGTCTGCGCCAGGTTTTTTGAGGATCGGTACGATCACTGCCGATTTAAGTGCTGGGGTAACGACGCCCTGAGCCAGTGAGCTATTGAGGAGCGCTAAAGGAGGTGAGGGGCAGAAGGTGTAGATCTGCTTTAAGATGTAAGCAGGGCAAGGGTCCAGCGGGGAGCCGGACTTGACCAACGGAAGAATTGAGAGAAATGAGGTAAGTCCCTCAGCATCATCTAACTAATCCTCTGTAAGTACACGGAATCATACGAGGAAGGGGGGGAGGCGGTCTGTCTCCCCAGGTGATTATAAGCAAGCCGCTCCTGTTTGTACCCCACGGATGCCGGAAAAAGTCCATACCTCAGCCGCCTAGGGTCCAATTACCCAAAGAGACTGCCACCACCTACTGATCCCAAGGGCGGCACAGGAGACCACGCGGACAAGTTGCTTGATCAACGAACAATCTATATAAACAAAAGGCAAGATACCCAACCATTAAAAACACATTACCATTGTGTGTAAAAGAGAAACGTCACGAAGAATTAACTATGGTCAAGGTCTCGTATTACACACTCCCTACCCCCACATCTTCAGTTCAGGATATGCACCCCAATACCAAATTGATGCGCTCAGATCAAGGCCCAGATCTCATCACGGTCATTTAAACCCTGTCTAGATGTATGGTAGCGTTCAATCAGACGTGCCTCAAGGTAATTTAACTTGTTTTGTAAAGCTATTTTGTTAGGTGCTTTCACCGCCAGTAATACTGTCCAGTACAAATCATCTTCATTATGATTCATTTCGATGAAGTGTTGTACCATCGGAGCCCCTATGGTACCACAACGTATACGGGATTTATGCTGTATAATCCTCATCTTAATGGCCTGAGTCGTCTGCCCAATGTATGTTTTCCCACATGGGCATGTCACAGCGTACACTACGTTTTTGGTGTTACAATTGGAAAAACTTAACTGTGAGTGTACCATTTTGTTTATTTCCACACATTTAGAATTTTTTGTTTGCGTGCATACCCCGCACCCATTGCAACGGAAATGTCCAATGAGTGTCGGCAGGCCCATCATACCTCTCAGGTCAGTGGGTACTATGGACAGGCGGGTAGCTTTCACCAAATGATTACGCAAATTATTTCCTCTCCGGAACGCAAATAGTGGTTTAGGGATATTCAAATGTTCCACTAATTTGAGGTTTCTTAGAATTATCTGCTTTACCTTATTGGCCTTTGGGTTGAATGTAAGAACACATACCATTTGTTCTGCTTCCTGTTTGATTTTAGGTGTAAGGAGTGTCTCCCTCAGGGTGTACCAAGCTCTCTTTAACGCTCCCCTCACCAATTTCCTTGGGTACCCTCGTGATGTACGTTTTTTTTGAAGCATTTTAACATTTCTGAAGTAATCGTCTTTATTAGTGCAATTACGTCGCACTCTCAAAAATTGGCCGTAGGGCAAGTTATCCCTAAGATTGCGTGGATGTCCAGACGTGTAGTCCAGTAATGTGTTCCTATCGGTGGGTTTGGTGAACAAGTCCACCTCCAATTTCCCTTCTTTTTCAAACATCCACACATCAAGGAAATTAATGCGTGTATTGCTTGATGACATCGTAAATTTTAAGTCTAGTGTCCTCGCATTAAGCCAGGAATGGAATTGTACCAGCTGGTCCTGTGTACCCTTCCATATCATAAACACGTCATCTATGAACCGTACCCATCCAAGGGTATGTTCTTTGAAGGGAGACGTGGCATCGAAAATGTGTGTCATTTCAAACTGATTCATCACCAAATTGGCAATTTCTGGGGCGAAGCAACACCCCATCCCTACGCCTTTAATCTGTAAAAATAAATCTGTTTTAAATGAAAAGAAATTATTTTTTAAACAAATTTGGGCTAGGGAGGTTAGAAATTCGGTGGGGACTTGATGGGGTCGGGGTCTCTGGTCTAGTACTATCTGCATCACTACCAAGGCTTCGTCTTGTGGTATGTTGGTGTATAAACTCTCAATGTCGAAGGAAACCAGAAATTGCTGGGCTCCGTCGAACATTGAGAGTTCAATTTTAGAGATGAGGTCCATGGTATCTCTGATAGAAGCCCTTGTCATAGGGACAAATGGCTTCAGAAATACATCTATGTATTTTGCCAATGGTTCCAACACAGAACCACAGGCGGCAATGATGGGTCTCCCGGGGGGCTGGTTACTATTTTTATGTATTTTAGGTAATACATATATGTTGGGGATCTTTTGGTCCGTAAAGTTGAGATATTCATATTCTTTCTTACAGAGAAACCCCAGGTCCATCGCCTCGGTGGTCAGGTGTAATATTTGAGCTTTTAGTCTTAATATCTTTCACCATCATCATCAGGGATCATTATCGTCGTATCACAGAGAACCCCACGGCCAGACTAAAAGCTCAAATATTACACCTGACCACCGAAGCGATGGACCTGGGGTTTCTCTTTAAGAAAGAATATGAATATCTCAACTTTACGGACCAAAAGATCCCCAACATATATGTATTACCTAAAATACATAAAAATAGTAACCAGCCCCCCGGGAGACCCATCATTGCCACCTGTGGTTCTGTGTTGGAACCATTGGCAAAATACATAGATGTATTTCTGAAGCCATTTGTCCCTATGACAAGGGCTTATATCAGAGATACCATGGACCTCATCTCTAAAATTGAACTCTCAATGTTCGACGGAGCCCAGCAATTGCTGGTTTCCTTCGACATTGAGAGTTTATGCACCAACATACCACAAGACGAAGCCTTGGTAGTGATGCAGATAGTACTAGACCAGAGACCCCGACCCCATCAAGTCCCCACCGAATTTCTAACCTCCCTAGCCCAAATTTGTTTAAAAAATAATTTCTTTTCATTTAAAACAGATTCATTTTTACAGATTAAAGGCGTAGGGATGGGGTGTTGCTTCGCCCCAGAAATTGCCAATTTGGTGATGAATCAGTTTGAAATGACACACATTTTCGATGCCACGTCTCCCTTCAAAGAACATACCCTTGGATGGGTACGGTTCATAGATGACGTGTTTATGATATGGAAGGGTACACAGGACCAGCTGGTACAATTCCATTCCTGGCTTAATGCGAGGACACCAGACTTAAAATTTACGATGTCATCAAGCAATACACGCATTAATTTCCTTGATGTGTGGATCTTTGAAAAAGAAGGGAAATTGGAGGTGGACTTGTTCACCAAACCCACTGATAGGAACACATTACTGGACTACACGTCTGGACATCCACGCAATCTTAGGGATAACTTGCCCTACGGCCAATTTTTGAGAGCGCAACGTAATTGCACTAATAAAGACGATTACTTCAGAAATGCTAAAATGCTTCAAAAAAAACTTACATCACGAGGGTACCCAAGGAAATTGGTGAGGGGAGCGTTAAAGAGAGCTTGGTACACCCCGAGGGAGACACTCCTTACACCTAAAATCAAACAGGAAGCAGAACAAATGGTATGTGTTCTTACATTCAACCCAAAGGCCAATAAGGTAAAGCAGATAATTCTAAGAAACCTCAAATTAGTGGAACATTTGAATATCCCTAAACCACTATTTGCGTTCCGGAGAGGAAAGAATTTGCGTAATCATTTGGTGAAAGCTACCCGCCTGTCCATAGTACCCACTGACCTGAGAGGTATGATGGGCCTGCCGACACTCATTGGACATTTCCGTTGCAATGGGTGCGGGGTATGCACGCAAACAAAAAATTCTAAATGTGTGGAAATAAACAAAATGGTACACTCACAGTTAAGTTTTTCCAATTGTAACACCAAAAACGTAGTGTACGCTGTGACATGCCCATGTGGGAAAACATACAGTGGGCAGACGACTCAGGCCATTAAGATGAGGATTATACAACATAAATCCCGTATACGTTGTGGTACCATAGGGGCTCCGATGGTACAACACTTCATCGAAATGAATCATAATGAAGATGATTTGTACTGGACAGTATTACTGGCGGTGAAAGCACCTAACAAAATAGCTTTACAAAACAAGTTAAATTACCTTGAGGCACGTCTGATTGAACGCTACCATACATCTAGACAGGGTTTAAATGACCGTGATGAGATCTGGGCCTTGATCTGAGCGCATCAATTTGGTATTGGGGTGCATATCCTGAACTGAAGATGTGGGGGTAGGGAGTGTGTAATACGAGACTTTGACCATAGTTAATTCTTCGTGACGTTTCTCTTTTACACACAATGGTAATGTGTTTTTAATGGTTGGGTATCTTGCCTTTTGTTTATATAGATTGTTCGTTGATCAAGCAACTTGTCCGCGTGGTCTCCTGTGCCGCCCTTGGGATCAGTAGGTGTTGGCAGTCTCTTTGGGTAATTGGACCCTAGGCGGCTGAGGTATGGACTTTTTCCGGCATCCGTGGGGTACAAACAGGAGCGGCTTGCTTATAATCACCTGGGGAGACAGACCGCCTCCTCCCCTTCCTCGTATGATTCCGTGTACTTACAGAGGATTAGTTAGATGATGCTGAGGGACTTAGGGGCATTTTATACCTATTCCCTTGTGATATATTTTCGATATATTTTCGATATATTTCTTTGATATACTTTTTCCTGAATTATTATGGCCTTTTTCATTTTTATTTTCTCTTTCATCTACCACATGGAACTCTTCCCTTAGAGTGGTTGGCATTACATGTTTGGGTTTTCTCCCCCTTTGTGGGTGCATGTGCCCCCCGTCGGGTTTATCTCGAGCGGTACCTGCATAGCTTACGACTTGTTCATTTAGTTTGTTTTCTTTACTTTGGTAGAATATGGAAGTTCATTGACAGTGTGGGGCTAGACCTACCTGTGCTAAGATGGCCGACTCCTTTTTTACATGTGTAGTCCCCTGTTTATGTCTCCACTCATTACGGAGAGCTGGAGGTATAGAAAGAGGTGGTCCTTGTCAGCCGTTACATGCTGACCGGCACCTTTTGCGATTTTGGTACATTGGTGCGGGATCCGGACTATCCAGTCGGATTTCTTTAATGGTAAGACTTATTGGGGTTAGACGATAAGGACAGGTACGTGTGGGTACGTTTTAGACGCTTTTTAGATCTAAGGGGTCCGCTCTTGCCTCCTCCAGGTTACGGACCAGAGCATAATTACCTACGGAAGGTTTCGACCCGTCACTTGTCGAGGAGGGATACCGCGGGCGAGGAAGGTAAGCCCCGAGTAATTTGAACCACTTATGCAAATTCCAGACGCACGTTCATAGCGCATTCTTTGAAACTTTTTTCATTTGTTCATTTTTTGATAGCCCGTTTTCTTACGGGTCTCTGGGGACCCGGATGACCCTTACATACGAGCTTCCGGTCATCTACCGCCCCATGTGAGTGCTAGCGCTTTATGGCTAGGGTGAGAGATATGTAGTTGAACTGAGCATGTGGACACCTTGGTAGTATAATTTCTTCACACAAGTAGGTGTTTGATTTGGTCTCCTTTTGATTTATGTTTTTGATTTATGTTTTACACACCACGATTATCGGTGGGTCGTGCACTTTGGGTGTGCACTGAATAGAGGTGTGAGAGACAGGCAATGCATGGGAGAGCGATTGATTCTTTCCCTCACTCGGGCTGTGTATTTAGTGGTTCAACTTCGGAGTACTTGTGTACCTAATGGCGGCTGTCACCTACCACCTTTCCTGGGCTCCATGGAGTACTACAACGACTTTGCTTGTGATTAGTTTATGTGGAGGCAAGAGGACTGTTTTTTATATTTATATGTGTACACTTCTCTTTTGTAGTGTGGGTTGAGTCCCTGTTCTAACCCTGTCCTGAGGAGGCCGAGGAAAGTGTATGGCCGAAACGCAATTGCGTAGACCTTGTTTGAGGAGGAGTCCCAGAAATTAAATATTATTTGGAAACTCTTTGCCAAGTGCGCGGGGAAGGCCCGACAATAACTGATTAAGTTGCAGCGCATTTCCAGGACTACCTCATAGTGGTCTGTCCTAAAATCATTTGGAGGACACGAGTAGAAATCATTTGTTTTTTTAGGGGTTAATTTGTTTGTAGAAGGTGTCTGGTTTTCTGTATCTCAATAATTTGTATATGTATAATTTATGTGTACATTTGTGTGTTTTTTAAGTTGTTACTTTCTTCTTGATCCGATGTCATTGTTGATGCAGAAATGTTTAAATAATTTGAAAAAATTCATTCTAGATTAATAAACTAGAAATAGAGTAACTACGTGTGCTCTATGCAAAAGTAATTCGCCTATCTATTCCTTTCTACCACGTTTGTTTGCTTTATAACCTACTGCACAAAGGCAGTACCCGATTAAGCAAGATGCTAAAAAACAGGTGAGGGAGATCTTAGATCAACTTGAATACCAAGGGGTGATTGAAACATGCACCTCATCAATGAACAATCCTTTGTTTCCTGTTTCCAAACCAGACAACACATATCGTCTAGTTTTGGATTACAGACACCTGAACACTTGTTCTAAAACCTTTGCTGTGCAAAATGCACAAAGTACAGCATTAATGAATAACATTGTGCGTAAAAAATATAAAACCACATTGGATATTTCAAATGGTTTCTTTTGTCAAAACATAGCACCTGAAAGTAGGTACTTGACAGCTTTCTCAATAATCGAGACCCAGCGTCACTTCTGTCGACTCCCTCAAGGGTTCAAGAAGAGCCCGGGATTTTTCTCAGCAAGAGTAACAGAGTTACTACAAATTTATGATGACGAGGCATTATCATATGTCGATGATATCTATCTGCCAGACGATGACCTGGATAGGCACTTGAATAGGATGAACACCAGTATACTGGGCTTCGCCTCTGGGGGCTATAAATTCAACTTTAAGAAATTAAGAATTGCCTATCTCAATGTCCTTTTCCTAGGATATGAACTTTCAAGTGAAGGCAAAAGCTTGGCAGCGAACTGTTTAGAAAAGTGTGAGCAGCTCCAACCTCCAAAACTGCTGAAAAATTTACAGTCAATTCTAGGTTTCCTGAATTTGGGAAGAACTTACATTCTAAATTACACAGAAAGGATTAAACCTCTCTTCGAATTAATCAAACCTGATTTCAAAATCAAAGATTGGACACAGGAACACATAGAAATCCTGCGTTCACTACAAGCTGACATGTTAGCAACAAATCACCTACAAACACGCGTAAAGACACGTAATTTAGTGATCCGAATAATTTCGTGTCAATGCGGATTCACCTACTTAACTTTTAAAGAAGGTGAAAAAGTACCAATTGCATACAAATCACATTTGTACACAAAAGCGGAAATGCGATTCACTTCAACAGAAAAAATTCTGATAGCAATTCAAACCGCTGCATCAAAAGAAAGCGCTCTAGCTCAGGGGAAACGCATTATTGTCGTGACTCCGTTACCAGCCTTAGAGGCAGTTACAAAAGCAAGCATTCCAAATGCAAAAGCTTTACATTCAAGATGGATACAATGGGCTAATTCTCTTGCTGCAACAGATGTTGAATACATTTTAGATCCTTATTTAAAAACACAAGCATTCCTGCAATACGAACACGAATGTCCTCTGCCTTTTGAGATTCTCCCTCTTGACCAGTATTAATTCATAATTTATACTGATGGATCAGCACAACCTGCTACGGAAAGTAAACAAGCTTACAGTGCAGCCTGCACGATCGCTAAAGGTCGTGTGCGCAATGGTAAATTCCGACCGATGGTCACTAAAACACAATCTCTAGGAGATTGTACAGCTCAGAGAGCTGAACTTCAAGCATTCAAAATGACACTTGAAAATATAGATCGCGAATTCCCCACACTTATAGTGTGCAATTCTTTTTACTGTGTTCAATCATATAATGAATATTTGCAGGATTGGCTTCAAAATGGTTTCAAAGATGCAAAAGGTGGCCCAATCAAGCACAAAATGCTTTGAGAACAAGTAGTTCAGTTGCGAGACAGACTACAAAAAACTGAGTCATCAAAGTGATGGCGTTCATGTTGCAGGAAATTCATTGGCTGATGAAGCCGCAAAGGGGGCGGTGCAAACGGCTTTCGTAGCCGCGATCACTCGTTCAAAAGCAAAAATAGACAGTGAGATATTGTTGGCTGTCAATGCTTCAAGCAAAGGTAGTGGTGCAGCATTACCTAAAAAGTTTCCACTCAAATACTCGTATATAATTGATGCAAACAAAGTTCAGTTTGCTCGAATTCCTGGAATGGGGGATAGGGTAATTCCAAACATGGAACGTAGAGCAGCTTTGATTTATGAAGCACATCTGGAAGAGGGTCTGTCACATCAGGGGATCTCTAAAACAATTTTAACATTAAAAGAGATGTACTGGTGGGCTGGAATGAATACACTTATTCACATCTTCATCAATAACTGCATAGACTGCAATAGACATCGCAGTGCAGAACGCCACCAGACACCAGGCTGCGAAGTAGCTTGCCCAGTACAGACACCATTGTTAGACAGCATTAGACTATCTATGTGTAGGCTTCCTCTTGGATGAATGCAATCCCACAAACACTAAGTCAAGGTTCCTATGGATGTGGCCTCAGCGTTTGGCTGACGCTTGAACTGTTATAAAAGATTTGCGAGTCTTATCAGCACATACGCAGTAGGCATGCTACACTATGACCAGGGCCCTGCATTGAGCTCTCGGGCTTACAAAGAAGCCATGACCAGTTTGGGCGTTGCATTGTGGTACTCCTCTCTATTCCATCCTGAGGGAAATTCGGTTGTGGAAAGGAAAAACTGGGACATAAAGCAGTCTATAACAGCTAGGGTATTAGGTTCGGGTGATGGGTCGGTTAAACATCTTTATGGGGTCCAATGCTCATTAAACAATTTGCCAAGAAGTTCTCTAGGGGGTCACTCCATATGAGGTCCTATTTGGGACAAGAATGTGGGTTCCTGTTCTCGAATGTAAAGGCACAGTGGTGGAAAATAAACCATTTGATATCAAAGATCATTTGGCTGTTTTACAGGACTTAAATGAACTAAGATCCTAACAAAGCAACGTGTTCCTGAAGCCAAAAACCGCTGGGGATAATCCAGCCATCCCAGCAAGGTCTGTCTGGATCCCAAAGCTTGGGGATCTAGTCAGAGAGAAGATTGCGGACAAGAAGGAATTTGGGCCTTCATACAGACAACCAGTACCTTTCCTAGCAATCCACGGATCAAGGTGTGCACTGAATAGAGGTGTGAGAGACAGGCAATGCATGGGAGAGCGATTGATTCTTTCCCTCACTCGGGCTGTGTATTTAGTGGTTCAACTTCGGAGTACTTGTGTACCTAATGGCGGCTGTCACCTACCACCTTTCCTGGGCTCCATGGAGTACTACAACGACTTTGCTTGTGATTAGTTTATGTGGGGGCAAGAGGACTGTTTTTTATATTTATATGTGTACACTTCTCTTTTGTAGTGTGGGTTGAGTCCCTGTTCTAACCCTGTCCTGAGGAGGCCGAGGAAAGTGTATGGCCGAAACGCAATTGCGTAGACCTTGTTTGAGGAGGAGTCCCAGAAATTAAATATTATTTGGAAACTCTTTGCCAAGTGCGCGGGGAAGGCCCGACAATAACTGATTAAGTTGCAGCGCATTTCCAGGACTACCTCATAGTGGTCTGTCCTAAAATCATTTGGAGGACACGAGTAGAAATCATTTGTTTTTTTAGGGGTTAATTTGTTTGTAGAAGGTGTCTGGTTTTCTGTATCTCAATAATTTGTATATGTATAATTTATGTGTACATTTGTGTGTTTTTTAAGTTGTTACTTTCTTCTTGATCCGATGTCATTGTTGATGCAGAAATGTTTAAATAATTTGAAAAAATTCATTCTAGATTAATAAACTAGAAATAGAGTAACTAAGTGTGCTCTATGCAAAAGTAATTCGCCTATCTATTCCTTTCTGCCACGTTTGTTTGCTTTATAACCTACTGCACAAAGGCAGTACCCGATTAAGCAAGATGCTAAAAAACAGGTGAGGGAGATCTTAGATCAACTTGAATACCAAGGGGTGATTGAAACATGCACCTCATCAATGAACAATCCTTTGTTTCCTGTTTCCAAACCAGACAACACATATCGTCTAGTTTTGGATTACAGACACCTGAACACTTGTTCTAAAACCTTTGCTGTGCAAAATGCACAAAGTACAGCATTAATGAATAACATTGTGCGTAAAAAATATAAAACCACATTGGATATTTCAAATGGTTTCTTTTGTCAAAACATAGCACCTGAAAGTAGGTACTTGACAGCTTTCTCAATAATCGAGACCCAGCGTCACTTCTGTCGACTCCCTCAAGGGTTCAAGAAGAGCCCGGGATTTTTCTCAGCAAGAGTAACAGAGTTACTACAAATTTATGATGACGAGGCATTATCATATGTCGATGATATCTATCTGCCAGACGATGACCTGGATAGGCACTTGAATAGGATGAACAACAGTATACTGGGCTTCGCCTCTGGGGGCTATAAATTCAACTTTAAGAAATTAAGAATTGCCTATCTCAATGTCCTTTTCCTAGGATATGAACTTTCAAGTGAAGGCAAAAGCTTGGCAGCGAACTGTTTAGAAAAGTGTGAGCTGCTCCAACCTCCAAAACTGCTGAAAAATTTACAGTCAATTCCAGGTTTCCTGAATTTGGGAAGAACTTACATTCTAAATTACACAGAAAGGATTAAACCTCTCTTCGAATTAATCAAACCTGATTTCAAAATCAAAGATTGGACACAGGAACACATAGAAATCCTGCGTTCACTACAAGCTGACATGTTAGCAACAAATCACCTACAAACACGCGTAAAGACACGTAATTTAGTGATCCGAATAATTTCGTGTCAATGCGGATTCACCTACTTAACTTTTAAAGAAGGTGAAAAAGTACCAATTGCATACAAATCACATTTGTACACAAAAGCGGAAATGCGATTCACTTCAACAGAAAAAATTCTGATAGCAATTCAAACCGCTGCATCAAAAGAAAGCGCTCTAGCTCAGGGGAAACGCATTATTGTCGTGACTCCATTACCAGCCTTAGAGGCAGTTACAAAAGCAAGCATTCCAAATGCAAAAGCTTTACATTCAAGATGGATACAATGGGCTAATTCTCTTGCTGCAACAGATGTTGAATACATTTTAGATCCTTATTTAAAAACACAAGCATTCCTGCAATACGAACACGAATGTCCTCTGCCTTTTGAGATTCTCCCTCTTGACCAGTATGAATTCATAATTTATACTGATGGATCAGCACAACCTGCTACGGAAAGTAAACAAGCTTACAGTGCAGCCTGCACGATCGCTAAAGGTCGTGTGCGCAATGGTAAATTCCGACCGATGGTCACTAAAACACAATCTCTAGGAGATTGTACAGCTCAGAGAGCTGAACTTCAAGCATTCAAAATGACACTTGAAAATATGGATCGCGAATTCCCCACACTTATAGTGTGCAATTCTTTTTACTGTGTTCAATCATATAATGAATATTTGCAGGATTGGCTTCAAAATGGTTTCAAAGATGCAAAAGGTGGCCCAATCAAGCACAAAATGCTTTGAGAACAAGTAGTTCAGTTGCGAGACAGACTACAAAAAACTGAGTCATCAAAGTGATGGCGTTCATGTTGCAGGGAATTCATTGGCTGATGAAGCCGCAAAGGGGGCGGTGCAAACGGCTTTCGTAGCCGCGATCACTCGTTCAAAAGCAAAAATAGACAGTGAGATATTGTTGGCTGTCAATGCTTCAAGCAAAGGTAGTGGTGCAGCATTACCTAAAAAGTTTCCACTCAAATACTCGTATATAATTGATGCGAACAAAGTTCAGTTTGCTCGAATTCCTGGAATGGGGGATAGGGTAATTCCAAACATGGAACGTAGAGCAGCTTTGATTTATGAAGCACATCTGGAAGTGGGTCTGTCACATCAGGGGATCTCTAAAACAATTTTAACATTAAAAGAGATGTACTGGTGGGCTGGAATGAATACACTTATTCACATCTTCATCAATAACTGCATAGACTGCAATAGACATCGCAGTGCAGAACGCCACCAGACACCAGGCTGCGAAGTAGCTTGCCCAGTACAGACACCATTGTTAGACAGCATTAGACTATCTATGTGTAGGCTTCCTCTTGGATGAATGCAATCCCACAAACACTAAGTCAAGGTTCCTATGGATGTGGCCTCAGCGTTTGGCTGACGCTTGAACTGTTATAAAAGATTTGCGAGTCTTATCGGCACATACGCAATAGGCATGCTACACTATGACCAGGGCCCTGCATTGAGCTCTCGGGCTTACAAAGAAGCCATGACCAGTTTGGGCGTTGCATTGTGGTACTCCTCTCTATTCCATCCTGAGGGAAATTCGGTTGTGGAAAGGAAAAACTGGGACATAAAGCAGTCTATAACAGCTAGGGTATTAGGTTCGGGTGATGGGTCGGTTAAACATCTTTATGGGGTCCAATGCTCATTAAACAATTTGCCAAGAAGTTCTCTAGGGGGTCACTCCATATGAGGTCCTATTTGGGACAAGAATGTGGGTTCCTGTTCTCGAATGTAAAGGCACAGTGGTGGAAAATAAACCATTTGATATCAAAGATCATTTGGCTGTTTTACAGGACTTAAATGAACTAAGATCCTAACAAAGCAACGTGTTCCTGAAGCCAAAAACCGCTGGGGATAATCCAGCCATCCCAGCAAGGTCTGTCTGGATCCCAAAGCTTGGGGATCTAGTCAGAGAGAAGATTGCGGACAAGAAGGAATTTGGGCCTTCATACAGACAACCAGTACCTTTCCTAGCAATCCACGGATCAAGGTGTGCACTGAATAGAGGTGTGAGAGACAGGCAATGCATGGGAGAGCGATTGATTCTTTCCCTCACTCGGGCTGTGTATTTAGTGGTTCAACTTCGGAGTACTTGTGTACCTAATGGCGGCTGTCACCTACCACCTTTCCTGGGCTCCATGGAGTACTACAACGACTTTGCTTGTGATTAGTTTATGTGGGGGCAAGAGGACTGTTTTTTATATTTATATGTGTACACTTCTCTTTTGTAGTGTGGGTTGAGTCCCTGTTCTAACCCTGTCCTGAGGAGGCCGAGGAAAGTGTATGGCCGAAACGCAATTGCGTAGACCTTGTTTGAGGAGGAGTCCCAGAAATTAAATATTATTTGGAAACTCTTTGCCAAGTGCGCGGGGAAGGCCCGACAATAACTGATTAAGTTGCAGCGCATTTCCAGGACTACCTCATAGTGGTCTGTCCTAAAATCATTTGGAGGACACGAGTAGAAATCATTTGTTTTTTTAGGGGTTAATTTGTTTGTAGAAGGTGTCTGGTTTTCTGTATCTCAATAATTTGTATATGTATAATTTATGTGTACATTTGTGTGTTTTTTAAGTTGTTACTTTCTTCTTGATCCGATGTCATTGTTGATGCAGAAATGTTTAAATAATTTGAAAAAATTCATTCTAGATTAATAAACTAGAAATAGAGTAACTAAGTGTGCTCTATGCAAAAGTAATTCGCCTATCTATTCCTTTCTACCACGTTTGTTTGCTTTATAACCTACTGCACAAAGGCAGTACCCGATTAAGCAAGATGCTAAAAAACAGGTGAGGGAGATCTTAGATCAACTTGAATACCAAGGGGTGATTGAAACATGCACCTCATCAATGAACAATCCTTTGTTTCCTGTTTCCAAACCAGACAACACATATCGTCTAGTTTTGGATTACAGACACCTGAACACTTGTTCTAAAACCTTTGCTGTGCAAAATGCACAAAGTACAGCATTAATGAATAACATTGTGCGTAAAAAATATAAAACCACATTGGATATTTCAAATGGTTTCTTTTGTCAAAACATAGCACCTGAAAGTAGGTACTTGACAGCTTTCTCAATAATCGAGACCCAGCGTCACTTCTGTCGACTCCCTCAAGGGTTCAAGAAGAGCCCGGGATTTTTCTCAGCAAGAGTAACAGAGTTACTACAAATTTATGATGACGAGGCATTATCATATGTCGATGATATCTATCTGCCAGACGATGACCTGGATAGGCACTTGAATAGGATGAACACCAGTATACTGGGCTTCGCCTCTGGGGGCTATAAATTCAACTTTAAGAAATTAAGAATTGCCTATCTCAATGTCCTTTTCCTAGGATATGAACTTTCAAGTGAAGGCAAAAGCTTGGCAGCGAACTGTTTAGAAAAGTGTGAGCTGCTCCAACCTCCAAAACTGCTGAAAAATTTACAGTCAATTCTAGGTTTCCTGAATTTGGGAAGAACTTACATTCTAAATTACACAGAAAGGATTAAACCTCTCTTCGAATTAATCAAACCTGATTTCAAAATCAAAGATTGGACACAGGAACACATAGAAATCCTGCGTTCACTACAAGCTGACATGTTAGCAACAAATCACCTACAAACACGCGTAAAGACACGTAATTTAGTGATCCGAATAATTTCGTGTCAATGCGGATTCACCTACTTAACTTTTAAAGAAGGTGAAAAAGTACCAATTGCATACAAATCACATTTGTACACAAAAGCGGAAATGCGATTCACTTCAACAGAAAAAATTCTGATAGCAATTCAAACCGCTGCATCAAAAGAAAGCGCTCTAGCTCAGGGGAAACGCATTATTGTCGTGACTCCATTACCAGCCTTAGAGGCAGTTACAAAAGCAAGCATTCCAAATGCAAAAGCTTTACATTCAAGATGGATACAATGGGCTAATTCTCTTGCTGCAACAGATGTTGAATACATTTTAGATCCTTATTTAAAAACACAAGCATTCCTGCAATACGAACACGAATGTCCTCTGCCTTTTGAGATTCTCCCTCTTGACCAGTATGAATTCATAATTTATACTGATGGATCAGCACAACCTGCTACGGAAAGTAAACAAGCTTACAGTGCAGCCTGCACGATCGCTAAAGGTCGTGTGCGCAATGGTAAATTCCGACCGATGGTCACTAAAACACAATCTCTAGGAGATTGTACAGCTCAGAGAGCTGAACTTCAAGCATTCAAAATGACACTTGAAAATATGGATCGCGAATTCCCCACACTTATAGTGTGCAATTCTTTTTACTGTGTTCAATCATATAATGAATATTTGCAGGATTGGCTTCAAAATGGTTTCAAAGATGCAAAAGGTGGCCCAATCAAGCACAAAATGCTTTGAGAACAAGTAGTTCAGTTGCGAGACAGACTACAAAAAACTGAGTCATCAAAGTGATGGCGTTCATGTTGCAGGGAATTCATTGGCTGATGAAGCCGCAAATGGGGCGGTGCAAACGGCTTTCGTAGCCGCGATCACTCGTTCAAAAGCAAAAATAGACAGTGAGATATTGTTGGCTGTCAATGCTTCAAGCAAAGGTAGTGGTGCAGCATTACCTAAAAAGTTTCCACTCAAATACTCGTATATAATTGATGCGAACAAAGTTCAGTTTGCTCGAATTCCTGGAATGGGGGATAGGGTAATTCCAAACATGGAACGTAGAGCAGCTTTGATTTATGAAGCACATCTGGAAGAGGGTCTGTCACATCAGGGGATCTCTAAAACAATTTTAACATTAAAAGAGATGTACTGGTGGGCTGGAATGAATACACTTATTCACATCTTCATCAATAACTGCATAGACTGCAATAGACATCGCAGTGCAGAACGCCACCAGACACCAGGCTGCGAAGTAGCTTGCCCAGTACAGACACCATTGTTAGACAGCATTAGACTATCTATGTGTAGGCTTCCTCTTGGATGAATGCAATCCCACAAACACTAAGTCAAGGTTCCTATGGATGTGGCCTCAGCGTTCGGCTGATGCTTGAACTGTTATAAAAGATTTGCGAGTCTTATCGGCACATACGCAATAGGCATGCTACACTATGACCAGGGCCCTGCATTGAGCTCTCGGGCTTACAAAGAAGCCATGACCAGTTTGGGCGTTGCATTGTGGTACTCCTCTCTATTCCATCCTGAGGGAAATTCGGTTGTGGAAAGGAAAAACTGGGACATAAAGCAGTCTATAACAGCTAGGGTATTAGGTTCGGGTGATGGGTCGGTTAAACATCTTTATGGGGTCCAATGCTCATTAAACAATTTGCCAAGAAGTTCTCTAGGGGGTCACTCCATATGAGGTCCTATTTGGGACAAGAATGTGGGTTCCTGTTCTCGAATGTAAAGGCACAGTGGTGGAAAATAAACCATTTGATATCAAAGATCATTTGGCTGTTTTACAGGACTTAAATGAACTAAGATCCTAACAAAGCAACGTGTTCCTGAAGCCAAAAACCGCTGGGGATAATCCAGCCATCCCAGCAAGGTCTGTCTGGATCCCAAAGCTTGGGGATCTAGTCAGAGAGAAGATTGCGGACAAGAAGGAATTTGGGCCTTCATACAGACAACCAGTACCTTTCCTAGCAATCCACGGATCAAGGTGTGCACTGAATAGAGGTGTGAGAGACAGGCAATGCATGGGAGAGCGATTGATTCTTTCCCTCACTCGGGCTGTGTATTTAGTGGTTCAACTTCGGAGTACTTGTGTACCTAATGGCGGCTGTCACCTACCACCTTTCCTGGGCTCCATGGAGTACTACAACGACTTTGCTTGTGATTAGTTTATGTGGGGGCAAGAGGACTGTTTTTTATATTTATATGTGTACACTTCTCTTTTGTAGTGTGGGTTGAGTCCCTGTTCTAACCCTGTCCTGAGGAGGCCGAGGAAAGTGTATGGCCGAAACGCAATTGCGTAGACCTTGTTTGAGGAGGAGTCCCAGAAATTAAATATTATTTGGAAACTCTTTGCCAAGTGCGCGGGGAAGGCCCGACAATAACTGATTAAGTTGCAGCGCATTTCCAGGACTACCTCATAGTGGTCTGTCCTAAAATCATTTGGAGGACACGAGTAGAAATCATTTGTTTTTTTAGGGGTTAATTTGTTTGTAGAAGGTGTCTGGTTTTCTGTATCTCAATAATTTGTATATGTATAATTTATGTGTACATTTGTGTGTTTTTTAAGTTGTTACTTTCTTCTTGATCCGATGTCATTGTTGATGCAGAAATGTTTAAATAATTTGAAAAAATTCATTCTAGATTAATAAACTAGAAATAGAGTAACTAAGTGTGCTCTATGCAAAAGTAATTCGCCTATCTATTCCTTTCTACCACGTTTGTTTGCTTTATAACCTACTGCACAAAGGCAGTACCCGATTAAGCAAGATGCTAAAAAACAGGTGAGGGAGATCTTAGATCAACTTGAATACCAAGGGGTGATTGAAACATGCACCTCATCAATGAACAATCCTTTGTTTCCTGTTTCCAAACCAGACAACACATATCGTCTAGTTTTGGATTACAGACACCTGAACACTTGTTCTAAAACCTTTGCTGTGCAAAATGCACAAAGTACAGCATTAATGAATAACATTGTGCGTAAAAAATATAAAACCACATTGGATATTTCAAATGGTTTCTTTTGTCAAAACATAGCACCTGAAAGTAGGTACTTGACAGCTTTCTCAATAATCGAGACCCAGCGTCACTTCTGTCGACTCCCTCAAGGGTTCAAGAAGAGCCCGGGATTTTTCTCAGCAAGAGTAACAGAGTTACTACAAATTTATGATGACGAGGCATTATCATATGTCGATGATATCTATCTGCCAGACGATGACCTGGATAGGCACTTGAATAGGATGAACACCAGTATACTGGGCTTCGCCTCTGGGGGCTATAAATTCAACTTTAAGAAATTAAGAATTGCCTATCTCAATGTCCTTTTCCTAGGATATGAACTTTCAAGTGAAGGCAAAAGCTTGGCAGCGAACTGTTTAGAAAAGTGTGAGCTGCTCCAACCTCCAAAACTGCTGAAAAATTTACAGTCAATTCTAGGTTTCCTGAATTTGGGAAGAACTTACATTCTAAATTACACAGAAAGGATTAAACCTCTCTTCGAATTAATCAAACCTGATTTCAAAATCAAAGATTGGACACAGGAACACATAGAAATCCTGCGTTCACTACAAGCTGACATGTTAGCAACAAATCACCTACAAACACGCGTAAAGACACGTAATTTAGTGATCCGAATAATTTCGTGTCAATGCGGATTCACCTACTTAACTTTTAAAGAAGGTGAAAAAGTACCAATTGCATACAAATCACATTTGTACACAAAAGCGGAAATGCGATTCACTTCAACAGAAAAAATTCTGATAGCAATTCAAACCGCTGCATCAAAAGAAAGCGCTCTAGCTCAGGGGAAACGCATTATTGTCGTGACTCCATTACCAGCCTTAGAGGCAGTTACAAAAGCAAGCATTCCAAATGCAAAAGCTTTACATTCAAGATGGATACAATGGGCTAATTCTCTTGCTGCAACAGATGTTGAATACATTTTAGATCCTTATTTAAAAACACAAGCATTCCTGCAATACGAACACGAATGTCCTCTGCCTTTTGAGATTCTCCCTCTTGACCAGTATGAATTCATAATTTATACTGATGGATCAGCACAACCTGCTACGGAAAGTAAACAAGCTTACAGTGCAGCCTGCACGATCGCTAAAGGTCGTGTGCGCAATGGTAAATTCCGACCGATGGTCACTAAAACACAATCTCTAGGAGATTGTACAGCTCAGAGAGCTGAACTTCAAGCATTCAAAATGACACTTGAAAATATGGATCGCGAATTCCCCACACTTATAGTGTGCAATTCTTTTTACTGTGTTCAATCATATAATGAATATTTGCAGGATTGGCTTCAAAATGGTTTCAAAGATGCAAAAGGTGGCCCAATCAAGCACAAAATGCTTTGAGAACAAGTAGTTCAGTTGCGAGACAGACTACAAAAAACTGAGTCATCAAAGTGATGGCGTTCATGTTGCAGGGAATTCATTGGCTGATGAAGCCGCAAAGGGGGCGGTGCAAACGGCTTTCGTAGCCGCGATCACTCGTTCAAAAGCAAAAATAGACAGTGAGATATTGTTGGCTGTCAATGCTTCAAGCAAAGGTAGTGGTGCAGCATTACCTAAAAAGTTTCCACTCAAATACTCGTATATAATTGATGCGAACAAAGTTCAGTTTGCTCGAATTCCTGGAATGGGGGATAGGGTAATTCCAAACATGGAACGTAGAGCAGCTTTGATTTATGAAGCACATCTGGAAGAGGGTCTGTCACATCAGGGGATCTCTAAAACAATTTTAACATTAAAAGAGATGTACTGGTGGGCTGGAATGAATACACTTATTCACATCTTCATCAATAACTGCATAGACTGCAATAGACATCGCAGTGCAGAACGCCACCAGACACCAGGCTGCGAAGTAGCTTGCCCAGTACAGACACCATTGTTAGACAGCATTAGACTATCTATGTGTAGGCTTCCTCTTGGATGAATGCAATCCCACAAACACTAAGTCAAGGTTCCTATGGATGTGGCCTCAGCGTTCGGCTGATGCTTGAACTGTTATAAAAGATTTGCGAGTCTTATCGGCACATACGCAATAGGCATGCTACACTATGACCAGGGCCCTGCATTGAGCTCTCGGGCTTACAAAGAAGCCATGACCAGTTTGGGCGTTGCATTGTGGTACTCCTCTCTATTCCATCCTGAGGGAAATTCGGTTGTGGAAAGGAAAAACTGGGACATAAAGCAGTCTATAACAGCTAGGGTATTAGGTTCGGGTGATGGGTCGGTTAAACATCTTTATGGGGTCCAATGCTCATTAAACAATTTGCCAAGAAGTTCTCTAGGGGGTCACTCCATATGAGGTCCTATTTGGGACAAGAATGTGGGTTCCTGTTCTCGAATGTAAAGGCACAGTGGTGGAAAATAAACCATTTGATATCAAAGATCATTTGGCTGTTTTACAGGACTTAAATGAACTAAGATCCTAACAAAGCAACGTGTTCCTGAAGCCAAAAACCGCTGGGGATAATCCAGCCATCCCAGCAAGGTCTGTCTGGATCCCAAAGCTTGGGGATCTAGTCAGAGAGAAGATTGCGGACAAGAAGGAATTTGGGCCTTCATACAGACAACCAGTACCTTTCCTAGCAATCCACGGATCAAGAACAGTACTTTTGCCGCCACTTGCTGGTAAAAAGGAGAAAAGATTTGTGTTCATCTACCTCATCAAACCACACTATGTGGCCGATAATAAGCAGTAGGTCATGTGGACTCTGACCAAGTAGCAGACGCACTCCTCTAGCTCCTATCCAAGAGGTTCAAACTGAAAGACTCATCACCATTGAAAATCCAACAGTAAGAAATGAAGGAGCAAGCAACAATGCTATGGAACTCATTCCTCTCAAAACCCAAATAACAGTTCGTCCTGTCGTGAATAAAATATTACGCAGTCATAATTTCTGGGAATCAATATGATCATGCATAAAGCAAGAGGCTGAGTCTGTGGTATCAGGTTCAAAAGGGCTTTATTCCAATAACTCGAGTCATAGGGAGAATAGTTCCATCACCACAAGGGATCAGGAAGGGTCTCTCGGGAATATTCTCAAACATTATTCACAGAGTACAGTATATATACATTTCAAGCAAATACGTAAGCAAAAAAACAAGCGAGAATAAGATAAGAGCATGTGGGTGTGTATGTGGGCATGAAGGTGGGCGTCCAAGTGGGCGTCCACTTGATGATAACAGGTAAACGTCATAGGTGGGTGGATACCTGGAGGGGGTTACGGGATCTGCTGGAATTATACTGGAACTTTGCCTTACTTGTGCTCAACTCGAGCATGACGTGTAACTGACGTGGGGAAGGGTTGCTGTGCAACCGGGAAGTCTGGAAGTGAGGCCTTCAGTGAGGCCTTCAGTGTCAGAGTGACCAGCACATCTTGTTATATCTGATGTCTATAGTCTGGAGCAGGGACTGAATTGTGACATAGGTTACCCATCACCAAGAGCCAATGCGGCATCTATTTCTTCCTTTAATGCGGAGGCCTTACGTGGGGGCTATGGGCTTTTCACTGATGTGAGTTTTGCAATCTCACAAAGAGAGACAGTAAAGCTAGGCTTTCTCCTTGTAGACGGGTCATGTTGATTCCTCCTTCTCCAGGCAGGAATGCGGCTCGGTAGGAGTAAGCAGATAACCGTGCTCAATACTGTCTCGGACAGGGCCCCTTTTGCTGAGGCCCAAGTGTGCAAGGCCAAGGATACGCAGCTGCAGCTTTCTGAAAGTCTGAGACCTGAAACCTCTTTTCGGGTCTGGCTGAGCCACAAAACACGGGTTTTCATGTGGTGCAGGAAAACATGATGTAAAACGTGTAGGCCTCAATACAGATTTGTCGTTTCTCTCATGGGAGACTGGATAATGGCAGGCCACGTTTATAGCATAAGCATCATGATAGACAGGCCATGGTGATAGACAGGCCATGGAGGGGAAATGCATAGGTTACATGCATGTATACATAAAATGGTAGAGGGGGACACAGGGGACATATAGGTCTCACAATTTTCATTTCCTCATTCCCTCCTTGTCCCCTAGTGGATCCTTTCATGTCACATCTATTCTCATGAGACAGTCAATCTGTTCTTGTAGCATTATCTTTCCATTTTCAATGCTTTGTATATGGGGGTGTGGAACACATGCAGTAGCACACAGGCCGCAAATGGCCGGGCCACACTGCAGACATAGACAACAACTGAATATCATTAGTAGTATCAATCCACAGATGGTCAACACTTTCCATCCCCATGCCGATATTAACCCCCAGAGCCAACTGGACCAAGTCCACGTGCCTGGGTCTTGATGTATGTTTTGGGCAATCTTGTGGAGCCTTGTTATTGCTTTGTATACAGACGGTGCGTTATTAGGAATGAAAACGCAACAGCTAGAACCGATGATCCTACAGGCCCCGCCCCTATCCGCCAGGATGACGTCAAGAACAAGACGATTCTGAAGAACGACCAATCTCATAGCAGACTGTTCCTGGGTCAAGTTACCCAGGGCTGATGCAGTCTCATTAGCAACTGTTTCTAGAATCCTTGTTAGCCTGCGGATAAGTTTACTATTCTGGACGGGACCTATGAAGAAAAAGAATCCTTTGTTGAAATCTGTATATTGCTCCCAAGCTGTCTCAGTTTGGTCAATGCCAGAGGCATCGAGCCCTCGTCTGTGTCTGACAAGTGCTAGTCGGAGATCTTGATGATAGTTTGATGGGGCCAAGGAAACGGGCGGTAAAAGGAATGATATATAGCACGTCCCACCCCAGTCTAAGGGCAGTTGCACATAGGCTGTCTGGCCACAAATAAAGTAGGTGTGTCGTGACGCTCTGAAATAAGACTTTCCTTTGTCTGCAAACACTATTATAGTGTTACACTCGCTGTGGCCCAAATGTATTGAGCCTTCTTTTCTGACACACAAATTCCCTTTTACTGGCAGGACGGTAATTGAGGATGGACCTAAATTGTGTATGGGCTTGACATTCAACACTATAAAGTCAAGGGTCGCATTTCCTTGCAGATACTCTTCATTTTCTAGATCTGTACCTTTCCTTTGAGGAAGACCTTCCTCATCTGAGAAACATGCTTCATTCATGACTTTGTTCAAGTTACCCCATACCCAGTTGCCCCTACATTCCTTGTCTTGACATTCTTTGGCATCTCCGTTGATGGATGTCATTAAGGCAAACCATGCGCCACAAGATCCATTATGGGAGAACGGAAAAGGGAAAAGAGGCAACACTCCCTTCACCTTCTGATACGGGGGAAGTCGGCCACAGACCCAGCAGTCTGTAGCATTGCCGGTCTGATGTGATTGGTGCAGCATCTGAATAAAGGTATTGTTGCGCAAGGCAAGTCGGTATGATAGCTCATGAGAAGGCAGATCACTGAATGTGTGCATTATGGTATCATTAGTGGAGGAGTGTAAGAGTGAGGCAATAGGAGGAAAAACAGCATGTAGTATTAAGCTGATACATATTATAGTGATACACAGAAGAGATAGAAAAATCAAAGTCACTATACATCTACCACGTAATATTTTACGTGGTAGATGTATAGCTTTTGCTTTTCATCTTGCTCTTTTCATCGTTATAAGTATTAGAGATCTTATGCGAGTCAGAATACATGTTCAACCGCTTCACCACCTAGTGGACTTAATTGATCAAACGGGTTCTGACTTTTTAGATCTAAGTTTCGTTTTGTACTCCTGCTGGGGAGTCTCCTCTAGTAAAGGGGGCTCAAAGTCTGTATAGGTAGTGTCCTTTTTGAAAGAATCGTTATTCCCAAAGTAGCGTTTACAATGATGAAGATGAACCCATCCTTTCCGTCCTTCGACTTTAACGGCTGTCCTTGTGGTCAACAGTACCAGCTTCGGTGTCTTCCACCTCGGCTCAAGAGGGCTCGATCTATCAAAATTCCGGATTAATACGAAGTCTCCAAGAGTGATGGACTGTTCCTTGACCTGGGTGTTGTCAGGGAAAGCGGCAGCAACCTGCGAACGACAAGAGAGTAGTGCAGACATCAAGGAAGCCAGGTAATCTGTCAGCATGTTACTATCAACATCAGTAATCTTTTTAGGCATTGGAGTGCCCCACATATTCGGTGGTCTACCAAAGACCACTTCATAGGGAGATAAGCCTGTTCTAGAATGGGCTACCATTCGCATGTAAAAGAGGGCAACCGGCAGGGCTACCATCCAATCTACACCTTTGTCTGCGCAAATCTTTGCTAGTTTTATCTTTAGGGTCTGATTATGTCTTTCTACAAGGCCTGCTGCCTCAGGATGTCGTACACAATGGAACTTCCATGTATACCCTAACAGAAGGGACACTTGTTTCATGAGTTCAGAGGAGAAGGGCTGACCGTTGTCAGAATATACGACACGCGGTAATCAATAACGTGGGAAAAACTCTTGTACCAATTGTCTGGCGGTAGTTACAGCAGTATAATCAGGGACTGGATAAGCTTCGGTCCACCGTGACAGTGAACATACTACTACCAGGACATATTTGTTACCTCTACATCTGTCCATTTGGATATAATCCATCTGGAGGACCTCAAAAGGATGGTCAGGTGGATGGAATCCACCTTGTTCCATCGGAATGCCTTTACCTGGATTGAATTGGCAACAGATCATACATGTTCTGACCTTTTGTTTCGCTGCTGCACGCAGGTGCTTGTTGAACCATATATTCTGTAAACTGTCTAGCATTGCTTTCTCTCCTAAGTGTGCAGGACTATGTGCAGTATTTATGATCACTTGTACCATCGAATCAGGAAGAAACCAATTTGTTTTGCCCTTAGTCATCCAACCCTGATCAGTCAGTACCCCTCCTTGTTCCGACCATTTCTTTAATACGTCTAGAGTGGCATGTGTCTGTATGTCTTGCACATCCTTGGAAGGGTCCCTAACTGTCATGGCTTTGGACACTGATGGTATCTGTGAGCCTGTCATGTCTAGTGGGGTCTGAGCTGTCTGTTTAGCAGTTCGGTCTGCCAGATCATTGCCTTGGGAAATGGTATCGGTGGCTTTAGTATGTGCTTTGCATTTCAGGATAGCTATGGCTGTTGGCAAATGTATTGCTTCCAGGAGGGCTTGAATAAGGGGGCCATTCTGTATCTTGGCCCCGTGAGAGGTCAAGAAACCCCTTTCTCGCCATAGTACCCCAAAATCGTGAACTACCCCATATGCATATCGTGAATCGGTGTAAATGTTTACTCTCAAGTGCTTAGCTATTATGTATGCTTGTGTCAGGGCAATGAGCTCTGCTGCTTGTGCTGACAGTATGTCTATTCTTTTAGTCTCTATGATCTCAGTAGCAGTGGTCACTGCATATGCTGCCACTAATTCTCCCGCCCCTGTCCTCATGCATGAGCCGTCAACATATAGTGTTAGGTCAGGGTCTGGGAGTGCAACATCTGTCAAGTCTTGTCTTGGTTTAGTCACGGTATGTATTACTTCAACACAGTCATGTGGTGAAATGTTTTCTGTACTGGAGGGCAAAAGAGTAGCAGGATTCAGTATGTTGCATCGTCTGATCTCTATGTGTGGTTGAAATAACGTCAGTTCGTAACCTGTCAGTCTTGCTACAGTCAGGTGTTGTGTTTGTGTTCGGTTCAAGAGAACCTCCACTGCGTGCGGTACTTGTACTGTTAGGGGGTGGCCCAGCACTATCGAGTCACTTTGTCTTATGGCTAAGGCTGTTGCTGTAACTGATTTTAGGCACGCAGGCAAAGCCTGTGCTACTGGGTCCAATGTACTAGAAAAATAAGCACAGGGCTTGTGTTTTCCTGCATGATCTTGTGTGAGGACAGATAGTGCTGTTCCATCCCTCTCTGTCACAAAAAGCATAAACGATTTGTTGTAATCAGGGGTTGCTAAAACTGGTGCTTGACATAAAGCTCTTTTTAATTCTTCAAATGCCACAGTGTGTTCTTGTGTCCAAGGGAGGACATTAGTTGAAGCTGCCTCCTGTGTCGTCAACTGTATGAGGGGTTTGGCTATGTAAGCATACTGGGGAATCCACTGTCTGCAATATGAAGTGAGGCCAATGAATGCACGTACTTCCTTTTGTGTCTTGGGCTGTGAAAGACCTGAAATCAATTGTATACGTTCTGGTGTCAGTCTCCTACCCTCCTTGGATAGCAAGTGCCTAAGGTAAGCCACTTGCTGTTCACAGAATTGCAACTTCGAAGGGGACACCTTGTGCCCCTTGTCAGCCAGGAAGTGTAAAACCGTCAGTGAAGCATCTTCACAATCATGTTCCGATCTAGCAGTGATGAGAATGTCATCTACATACTGTATCAGTGCTGTAGAGCTTGGCATATGAATACTGTCTAGTTGTCTTTTGAGTGCCTGACTATAAATGCTAGGACTTTCCGTGAAGCCCTGTGGTGCTCTCGTGAATCTGAAGCTACGGCCTTTTAAACTGAAACCGAAAAGATATTGGCTGTCCGGATGTATCGGGATACTGAAGAAAGCGTTCTTCAGATCGATGACTGTAAAGAACGTAGCTTTTGCATCAATAGCAGTCAATAATGAAGAGCTGTCCGGGACCACAGGGTACTGTGGCACCACACATTTGTTCAGTTCTCGCAGGTCCACAACTAATATATATACAGGTGATGCATTGGAGTCAGTTCTTTTAAGAACAGGAAGAACTGGTGAATTGCATATGTTGGAATCTGTCTCAATCACCACCCCTTGTGCTATCAGGTCATCGATTAATTTCAGTAACCCTATTTCAGCCTCAGGTGGTATTTTGTATTGTCTAATCCGTGGCAGCACTACACCTTCCTTGAGGGTGACCTGGTGTGGTGTAATGTTCATGTAACCTACGTCAGTCGGGCCTTTCGCCCATAGGTGCTGTGGTACGTCTTGGAGTCTGATGTCAATATCTCTTGTTACAAAGTGTCCCTTGAAATCACGTGAATACAGTCGCACTCCTTCCGGCGAGCAACAGATAATTGCTCCCAGTTCTTTCAATGTTTTTATACCAAGCAAGTTTTCTGGACATGATTTAGTAAGCAGTAAGTCTGTAGTATGTATTAGTGGGCCAACTCCTAAGGAGACTGGTTCTGAAACCTCATTAATAATAGGTCTACCTGAAAAACCCAGGGATACACTCTTTGAGCCCGAGAGGGGTGCCCCTGGCACCTCGGAATGACTGATGGTAGTTCTACTCGCCCCCGTGTCAATCAAAAACTTTTTATTTTGCCCTAGTAAACGTGCATGTACATAGGGACCCGCTTTGTCCACAGGAACCGGAATAAGGGGCAAGTCGAATTCCCTCTCTGGGCAGTTTCATGAATATGCTTGGTATTCTGGATAGCTGCTTTGGGCATGCTCATACATTTGTGTCGTGGCACGGGCAGGTGCAGGTGCATGGACTGGCGGTGGCGGCGGTGGAAACGTATCTGATGTCTGATGTGTGTTACTATCCTTGGGAGGATACTGACGAGGCTTCGTTTTACCTATAGCTATATTGTGTTTCAGGACCGCACATTCATTCACGAAGTGGCCTGGCTTCTTACAATAATTACAAGTCCCACTAGCTAGTTTCGTGCCATTCTTGTTCGTGTTTGCGTTTGTATTTGTGTTTGCCGGTGTCGATTGGGCCACCAGCATCTTCATCTTTGTGTCTTTCATTCGTCTCTTTTCTTGGTCGTGTTCTTCCCTAATTCTGTTCTGGTGATATTGTAACATCTGTAACATTTGGGAAGGGCTGCTTGCTTGCCAAGTACTCTCAACCTTCAGTACCCTATACTTCACTTCAGGTATGGAATTTTCTACCAATTTGCTCACGAAAAGATGGGGATATGAATCGCTACCGGGCTTAAGGCCACTATTGATAGTAAAACATTTCTCAAACCTAGAGTAAAAATCACTAGTATCCTCGTCTGGTTTCTGCTTACAGGCTGAAATAGCATCCCAGTCCTCTTTCTTGGTAATTAATAATCTCGGCAAGACTTGTACAAGGAGTTCAGGTAATTCTTTAGCTCGGGGACCCAGACCAACCCCCGGGCCTCTTGCGTCTTCTTCTGCTTGCAACACATTCCAGCCAATCTTGTTCTCTCCCATCTCCCAGTCCTTGTCTTTAAGCTTCTCATAAATACCAGCAGGCAATAGTACTTTTAGTAGCTTTAGAATGTCAGCATATGTATATTCCCCTAGGCGGAGAATGTCTTTTAGTTCTCTGTGAAAACCCCCCAGGTCTTTATCATGGGAGGGCAACATTTTTTTCATTTCTAGTATCTCTAATTTTGACAGAGGGGTGTAAACATACACTCGTTGTAGTACATTATTTGTATCCTTTACAGGATGTACCTCTCGTAGGGGGTTCAGCTTGTCGTATGTCTGCCCCTTAACCTGTGGAGGAGCGGGAAGCAGGGACCTAGTTACGTATACTATATATTTGTGTCTCTGATCCAAGATAACATTAATCAATTCTGTACCCAAGTTCATCCATCTGTCTAGTATTATGTCGTCCAGCAACCTATACAATAGACCAGGACCAGAATATTGACTTTCATACAATGTGATTAAATGTTGGACCATGTAAACACCAGCTATGCGCTGTTCGTTTGGTGGGAGACTCAAGAACGTCTGTGCTACAATATCATTATTATATAAATCGTATTGGGATACCCACAGGGTGGCTGATCGTGCTAATTCTTTCTGAGTCGGGGTGAAAGGCTGTTCATTACCTAACCATTCATTCACCGCTTTGTCGGTGATTTGAAACAAACTTTCAAGGGAATATCTTTTTTTTATAGCCGTTCCCTGTTTACGGTGATTGAGGCCCTTTGGCCTTTCAAATCGTCAGGCATGGCCCACATATTGTATTTTATCGTGGTCCCCTACTTCATCATCAGATGATAACTCAGCGTTTCCGCTCGGTCCTGCTTCGTGTGACGCTATTATTGCCTTTTTGATTTTGGTCAACATGTTATCTGTCTGTCCTGATTTATCATGCTGACTGGCATCTATGCAATCACTCCAACCAATATAACGACGGTCTACATCCCCGTTACCTTCGTCTTTTTCCCTGATCAGACAGTTAATGAGGAAGCGAAGGATATAGTTCTTAACAATTATTTTTCTATTTTGTATAGCATCTGCTATGCTCTCAGAACCCTCCCCTGTTCTTATGAATGTGTACATTTTCTTTAGATGTTTATCCATATCTGGTAATTTTTCCAAATCTGCGACTGCTCATCTAAGCCGTAGTGAAAACACGAGCATTCTGTCCTTTCCTGGATCTGGATCATATATACATTCGGGGATGTCTACTTTTACTGTCGATCCCCCTCCTGACGCTATCCCGGATCCTCCCTCCCCGCTGTCCTTGAGCTCCTGGAGCTGGTCTTGCGTTGGGGGTGCAGGGAAAGATCCGTCCACGTAGGCTGGTGGGGATTCCTCTAGGTAGGTGTTAATAAACCTTTCGGATGCTGTTTGTTTTATTTTTCGGGGTACTGGCGGTGACACTCTAATTGGTCTGTCTACTGGGGTCACTCTTGCTAGTTCTTCCGAAAGGACGGGGTAAATACCAGCAACGGCAGTATTCATTTTTCTTTCGGTCTGCTCTCTTTTTACCCGTTCCCCTTCCTCCTGTAATTTCTTTTCTTTGGCTTTTTCAGACTCCTGTTTACTTCTCTCTATTTTGTGGAACTCTTTCTCTGTCCTTCTATGTGACTCTTTGCGCCACAACTCAATGGCGTCCTTCTGAGCAGGTCTAGATTTTCTCTTCCATATTTCTTCCTCCACTTTCATAATGCTTTCCGCATCCCACGTTCCCGTGATAGGCCACCTATACTTTATCTCTAAATCCTTCGTGTAATCCACCCATAGTTCTAAAAATAACACGGCATCTAAACCATGCTTACAGTACATGAAATGTCCAGGTGTGTCCCTAGGCGGAATGTTAACTGGTTCCTCTAGTACACCTTTTCTGGTACATATCGTACGCAGTTTTGAAAACAACGGCATGTTGGAATGTAGCCGAAAACAAAAATCACAATGAACCAAAAACAAAACTCACGATGAAACAAACTTTCATAAAAAACCTAACACATTCAAACCTGACTGAACCTGACTAAGACAATTATATTCATATAACATTCATGTAACATTCATATAACATTCATACAGTTAAATCGGTGCACCGTACTACCTAGATTACTTTAAATCTTTAATCCTTGATGCATGCTCTTGAACATACCGGTCTCACAAGTGAGACACGTCTTTACCGTGTTCATTAAATGAACCCGTCTTGATTGCAACCCCCATGAGAAACTCACCGGGAAGCAGAACTTGAACTTGAACTTGAAGGCCTCGGACACTTGACGCTGCGCAGGGAATGGCGTATCTTAGGTCGATCTCTAGAAACCTCAGACACAGCTCTCTCGCAGGTGGGCTCTGGGTTGGGACGATCCGCAATCCTCACCGCCTCGTATGGATGCCTGGTCGCAGTCCGTCTCCTTCGTTGGCCTGAGGGAGTTTGCAGGAAGACCTGCGACGTGTACACTCGAAGTCCGTCACGGCTGTGGAAGGGGGCAAAACTGGACCTTCATCTCCGGCGCATGGGGAAGGAGATATGTCCCTGTTCGGGCGCCATTTAATGTCGTAAATAAAATATTACGCAGTCATAATTTCTGGGAATCAATATGATCATGCATAAAGCAAGAGGCTGAGTCTGTGGTATCAGGTTCAAAAGGGCTTTATTCCAATAACTCGAGTCATAGGGAGAATAGTTCCATCACCACAAGGGATCAGGAAAGGTCTCTCGGGAATATTCTCAAACATTATTCACAGATTACAGTATATATACATTTCAAGCAAATACGTAAGCAAAAGAGCAAGCGAGAATAAGATAAGAGCATGTGGGTGTGTATGTGGGCGTGAAGGTGGGCGTCCACTTGATGATAACAGGTAAACGTCATAGGTGGGTGGATACCTGGAGGGGGTTACGGGATCTGCTGGAATTATACTGGAACTTTGCCTTACTTGTGCTCAACTCGAGCATGACGTGTAACTGACGTGGGGAAGGGTTGCTGTGCAACCGGGGAGTCTGGAAGTGAGGCCTTCAGTGAGGCCTTCAGTGTCAGAGTGACCAGCACATCTTGTTATATCTGATGTCTATAGTCTGGAGCAGGGACTGAATTGTGACATAGGTTGCCCATCACCAAGAGCCAATGCGGCATCTATTTCTTCCTTTAATGCGGAGGCCTTACGTGGGGGCTATGGGCTTTTCACTGATGTGAGTTTTGCAATCTCACAAAGAGAGACAGTAAAGCTAGGCTTTCTCCTTGTAGACGGGTCATGTTGATTCCTCCTTCTCCAGGCAGGAATGCGGCTCGGTAGGAGTAAGCAGATAACCGTGCTCAATACTGTCTCGGACAGGGCCCCTTTGGCTGAGGCCCAAGTGTGCAAGGCCAAGGATACGCAGCTGCAGCTTTCTGAACGTCTGAGACCTAAAACCTCTTTTCGGGTCTGGCTGAGCCACAAAACACAGGTTTTCATGTGGTGCAGGAAAACATGATGTAAAACGTGTAGGCCTCAATACAGATTTGTCGTTTCTCTCATGGGAGACTGGATAATGGCAGGCCACGTTTATAGCAAGAAACCGAAATTGGGGAAGATATAGAAATAAACAGATTATAACCTTCTCTAACTCATCCAACACTTCTACTGAAGATTCAGATCCCGGTGAAGGATCTAGCTCAGATCATCTGCAAAACAGAACGCTCCCACCACCGCTTCTTCCGGCTGGTTTTTTAGGAACCAACCGAGGACGCGGTCGCGGTCGACAAAGACAGAACTACCATTACCAATACCCGGGCGAGCGTCAGACTCGCCGCAAGTTTTATCAATGGGGTCCACCCCAGTAAATTCTGAAGTCACTACTTCACAACCTTCTCTAACTAATTTGATGGAATATCATCCACCACCACAGTCAGTATGTACGCCTCCTCTTTTGGTACCATCTATGGTAACATCTACAAGGTCCTTAAGTGCACCAATGATTGATGAGAGAGCCCTAATACCCTACACAGTATGCTCCAATATGACTATACCTATATTCAATTTATCGAGGCATATTTTATCTACTGAGGAAACCTCGTTGCTCTCAAAGGGTCTCTCCTTTGTACCAACGGATCACAGTAATTTTTTTAAATTACAGGAATATCTTCTAATATTTTTCAGACGGATCCGTTTGAAATACTTTTTTGCAGACAAATCAAACATTGATAGACCCTATGAGAAACAATTTCATTTGCCTTCCTCATTTGTGCCTCCTACAGCTATGATGCCATCGGACATTCTAACCTTTGAAAAACTAGTGTTACATGAGGTAATGGAATTGAAAAAACAATTTGAATTTGTTCCCTATAATTTGTCTCTTCTGGAGAAAGGGGCTATTAATAGTTTGAGCAACAACAAAGGGATAACAATAAAGCCAGCAGATAAGGGTGGCGGAATAGTCATTATGGACCATGACAAATATGATTTAGAAATAATGCGCCAATTGGGTAATCTTAATCATTACTCGGCTTTGCTGTCTGATCCTCTTTCAAAAATCCGTGACAAAATTTTGACAGTTACAAATCAGGCCCTCCTTTTGGACATCATCACAAAAAAAGAACATGCATTTCTGAATAAACTTTACCCTAGAACACCGGTCCTATATGTTTTGCCAAAGGTCCATAAAAATATTTCTGATCCGCCCGGTAGACCTATTGTTTCCGGATGTGGCTCAATTTTGGAGCCATTGGGAAAATATATTGATTTTTTTCTTAAAGAATTTGTTTCTTCAACTACCACCTTTGTACGAGACAGCACACATTTGATTAATATTATAGAGGATTTTCCATTCAATATCGATTCTGATCTTATGGTTGGTCTTGATATAGAATCTCTATATACAAATATTCCCCATGCTGAAGGACTCGCTGTTATTAAAGATCTCTTGGATACTAGACAAAGACCTGTCCGTATTCCCGGCGAGTTCATTTTAGAGTTGTTACATATTGCTCTAACCAATAACTACTTCCTTTACAAAGACACCTTCTATCTGCAGGTAAAGGGAGTTTCAATGGGTGCGTGCTTTGCTCCTAATTTTGCAATATTGTATGTCTACCATCTTGAAACTACCTTTGTTCTATCTACCCTCAATCCATTTTTGACTAATGTCATACTTTGGCGTCGTTATATTGATGATGTTCTTTTGTTTTGGCATGGTACGCATGAAGATTTGGAATCATTTATCATTTGGTTAAATGGCTGCCAGAAGCATCTGACCTTTACGTCAGATATTAGAACGAACGATCTACCTTTCCTAGATTTGACTCTACATTGTGAGGATGGCATAGTGGGTACTAAACTCTACCGAAAACCCACGGAGCGTAATACCTTGCTTATGTATACTAGCTACCACCCGCGAGGCTTACGTGACGGCTTACCATATGGGCAGTTCCTTCGAATCAGAAGGAACTGTAAATGGAAAAAAGACTATGTACGTGAAGCAGCTACCTTGACTGAAAAACTTTTGTGTAGAGGATACCCAAAACATCTGGTACGCAGGGCCTCTAAGAGAGCCTGGTACTCTCATAGGGAAACGATCCTATGTCCTTCTGAAAGAACCCAAAACCAACGGATTCCTTTTGTCAGTACTTACAGTCCCTCGAGTAACAGTGTAGGGAAAATAATCAAGAAAAACTGGACAATTCTTCGAACGTCCGGTTTATACAAGGACCCGCCTTTGTTCTCCTACAAAAGAGGTGATAACCTCTCAGACAAATTGGTACACGCAATAACGTGGCCTGTAAAAGAAAGTTCAACTCCATCGGTTACATCTTTGTGGGGTCTGCCTCCTGTTATTGGCCATTTTAAATGCCAGACATGCTCCGCGTGCGATCTAACTTTTAACACCAAGTCCTTTGTTACAGCTGATCGCACCTATACTCTAAAGCATTTTTCGAACTGTCGGACCACTAATGTAATTTATGCGATACGCTGCCCTTGCAATCTGTTATATATTGGTCAGACTACCCAGATGATTAAGCACCGAATCAGCCAACACAAGAGTCGCATCAGATGCTGTGTGGAGACTGCTCCATTGGTTACCCACTTCAAGCAATTTAATCATACAGAGTCCGATTTCACATGGCAGGTAATTGATCGTCCACAAATACCACCTAGAGGCGGTGACCTTCAACTTCTATTGAATAGATGTGAATGTCGCTGGATCACACGCTGCAACAGTGTGAGTTGTGGTCTCAACTCTCTTGATGAATGGAATTCTGTTATGCCAACATCATGAGAAAATTCTGATTGACGGATGCTCTAATTTCTTGTACTTGCAAGCAACAGCGGGCATTTAATATGCGAACTTGTATCCCCTTCCCGTCTACTTCTTCTCCCACTATATCGGATGTAGGAGGGGTCTAAGATCTGCTCTGTCTACCACTACAGCCCTATTATGTGTACCTTGTCTGTTGCACTGTGGATTGCTTATACTGATGTTCTAAGCTGCTGTGTTAATCTAAACCTTTCCCTCTGATTGTGACAACTGATGATCATTTGGATACTCCTTTTAGCAAGTTTAATTTAGACACTTGTTGACCAATACGTTTGTTGTATATATAGCGTGTATATATATATATTGTGTGTGTATATATATTGTCCATATATGTTAGCTCTCTAATGTCAATTGCCTTCTTTTCCCTTCTTTCCTTATTTAGCCCCTTCACGTCCCCCTCTATGCACTGTTCCCTTCTTTGCCCTCTTCCCTCCCCTCTTCCTTCCCCTATTATTTGTTTAATATTAGTTAGTCCTAACTATCAGCAAAGACCTATTCCCTCCTTCTTGCACCCGCTCCTGTCATCCGGTCCGGTCATGCCGGCTTAAGTGCATTCACGTCGGCAAACTTTTTTATTTACCTGTTCCCCTGGGGCACTAGGGGCAGCCGTGGGTTTACGGTCTAGTAGCTCCCCTTGAGAGACGCGCCTGCGCGCCTTTTACTTCCGCATTTGGCCGTATTTCTGCACCTGGTTTCTATCGCGGGTTGCGATTCAGTCACCTTGGCGTATTGGTTCCGCTCCCCGAGTCCGGCGATTTTTCGTCTGTTCTTCCTGGATTGAGTTCCTTGGATTCCCTTAGCGGTCGTCGTGCTACTTTGGCACTCCCGTTGCTATATCTTCAGTGTTGGACACACCGATTGGACTTTGAGCCATAACAGCCGGTAAGGCCCCCCCTGTTAATTTATTATTACTGATCATTACTCCAGTGCTTATCTATAATCATAGCTAAGGCGTTTGATTTATGTCCGCTATCTTCTGGTTTGTAGATTTGGACACTACTCTAATTAAATGTAGATTGCCCACGTGACCAAGTCTCTTGACGACAGAACTACAACGGACCCTACATATCGGCTTATTTGGTATGTTAGCTCATTTTGGTTTAAATTATCTCCCCCTCCGACCCGTGGTCATCGTGTATCCTAATTAGCCTTTATTTCCTCTCAGATTCCACACGTATTTCTGGCATCCCAAAGCACTTCGTGATACCGTCTTACGTAGAAGTACCTGACCATCGCCCGGGCATTAACGCCTTGTGCGTTTTCACTAGACCAGCACCAAGGTGAATTTATACATCTGCTCACCGCACTGTGTTGTACCCATAGTCATTATTTTCTTCCTTTATGATAATACACCCTTCCCCCTTATCCTCTACTTCTGTTTCCCACTCATCCCCTTCTTCCCCCTCCTCCCCATTCCCCCTTGACTTCTCATCTATTTGCTTTTACCCTCACTGCACACCCTTCTCCATTGGCACTGCCCGCACAATTTTTTGCTCCTTACTTTCCTTAATTTAAAGATGATCTACCTACTCTTTATTCTCTTTACTTCCCTGCAGCACTCTCCAAATTGTAGCCATTGTCCTGATGATGACCTTAAATACATAAGGTCGAAACGCCGTCGACAGCCCAGTGTAACCCACGGCCTTCAAAGGATTTATACCTTTATGCAAATTAATTATTGTGTTTTTGTAATTTGTTTATGATTAATGTTGTCGTTTTCACCTTGCGCCGCCCACACTGTATATATCACTTGTGTCACTGCACTTATCACTTACACCGAGCACGGTCAGTACACAATTGGTGTATGTTTGGCTACCAAAATTCGATTGTATTATAGTGCTGTTACAATTCTCTTGCATAATAATATTAACTAAAATACTTTTTCATACTTTGGTCTCTCGTTTTCCCTCCTTTATGACTTATGCATCTTTGTTTAAAACTGTCCCTACAATTACTGGTTGAGACATTGTTGTTTTGATACTATAATTCACCCGGTCTCAACTGGGTATACGGGTTTACTCCTGTTTCACGTTCCTACGTTTATAGCATAAGCATCATGATAGACAGGCCATGGTGATAGACAGGCCATGGAGGGGAAATGCATAGGTTACATGCATGTATACATAAAACGGTAGAGGGGGACACAGGGGACATATAGGTCTCACAATTTTCATTTCCTCAGTCCTGATACACCAGTCTGCACCAACGAAGCAAGTGATCCACTGGTTCCAGCGATTTCAACGAATCCTGATGCAATTTCAACCATTGACAGAACTGCTTCTGGCTATTTCATTAACTTTGATACGTTTTCTGATGATCCTAGTGAACCTGAAAAGACGCCAGCCAAAAGAACTTTCAAAGAACAAGCACAAGACTTTTTTCAATACGTGAAAAAGACTTATCTGGTTTCACCATGGATTGATCTATGGATTATTTCTGGAATATTTATCTTTCTACTTTGGCTAGCCTTAGTAATAACTTTGCGCATGTTGATAGATGGAAGATATATTCATTTGGAAACAGGAAGTAAAAATGTGAACTTACTTTTAAAACCACACAAATTATCCCATCGTGAAGCAAGAGACTTGCCAGCAGTGAACATCACAGCCGTTCCTATACAAGATGGTATAGTTTTGGACAAAAAGGATTATGATATATTCAGTCCATCGAAACTTTTGAAGATTCCACACTTATTTAAGATATCATTAAGTGACTTTATTACCTCCAGTACCTATTCTGATGATTGGGACTTTGAGACTGTTAATAGCATGATGTCTGATCTAGAAAGGTCTGCTGCATTCTCTAATCATGAATACTTAGAGGGTTCAACATACTATGAACAGCTTTTTTGTTACAACCACTATGGTCATCATTTCTTGCATAAATCTGCAACACCTAGAAATGTATTTATGTATAACCAATGGGAACATTGTCCTACACCACAAAGGGGTAGCTCAAAAACGTTTGAAATGAAGTTTCCATATTTTTTAGGGTACAATATAAAATATATCCAATCCAGAAACGTTTTACTTTAAAATGTGAACAAAACAGGAACGAAAAATATGTTAACAAATACTAAACAGATTTATTCTGCAGCCTTTATTGCCCAACTGTCTAGACAGGGTTTCGACTTTTGGAAAGACAAAATTGACACAAAATCTGTCTGGGGTACAAAAGATTGGCAAGTGCAGGGTATAGAAGCTTTGTTTAGAGCCTGCATCATCCCACAGCAGATAATGTTTTTGAATGACACTGTCTAACAAACATCTTGCCTTGGGTTAGCCAAGATCAAAGACATGAACAAACCGTCCATACCTACACCTGCAAGTAATAGCACTACACAGGGAGTGGTCGACGTGCATACTATCTTACAAAACAACAGATCAGATTCATTCCAAATGAAAAAAATGGTTGCTCTGGCCCACAGACACAAACATTTGTCAAGAAAGATTCCTGAACAAAACACAAGGTTTAAAAATCAATAGGCCAGACACACGCTATGTTTAAAGACAGCATCCAGGGGTAGTAACAACATACCGTGTAGGAAAATTATGCCTCGATTGGCTACAGACATCTACACTAGAGGATGTGAAACAACACTTATCTTTTCTTAAAGAAGACACAGACCTTAGGGAATTCTTGCTAGGTCCAAGAAAACCGTGTCAAACATGTTTCATATATGCCGGCATCTATGCTGCTTATAATGAAATATGGAAGGTTACCCAAGCAGACGCTGCAGAAAGAATACGAGAAATGGATGTAATAATTTAGAGAAATCTCTCGCTGTGGTCGACAATGGGTTAACGACTCTTTCATCCAGGATATGTTCATTTGGCAAGATTTGGTCCTGCTGCGTCAAGCCCAGTCCAATTACGTTCTATTCTGCCATTAGGCTGGACGCTACAAAACTTGCGTGCACGCTATGTGCCTTGGCGTTTCATCAACATGTCTTCTCTGTTTTCTGATTACAATTTCACTGATAAACAGATCGAACTGGCACAAAGAGGAGCAAAGTATACAGTGCTGAGCATTGAAAAACTGGAAAAATTGCCATTTACGGTAGCAGAAAAAACAGCTACTGAATGGATCATACATGGCAAAATAACTCTGCCTGTTACAACTTTCCTTTCCATTTTCAGTATTGCCCTAAACACATGCCAGTAGGCGAATATGAAAGGTTGGGTATTGAATACATCAGAACATCCTGGGATTTACCTTACGCACACAGAGTGGGGGTGTGAAGTGTTTATTAGCGGTACACACTGTGAAAATGCACTGAGCGGTTCACTCATATGTCAGGATATAAGTTTACACGGGGCCTGTGGCGGTTCCACTGCAAAGTTATCCTGCCACCTGCAAGGTTCGCCAGACGCTACAATTATTCCAAAGTTTGGACAACTTTGAAATGGGAGTTACCTCATGTTAAATGATCAGAACTGTTGTGGCATGTCGCTAGGTGTCCCATATCTAGTAACGGTTACTTCCAGGGTCACTTGCTATATGCAAGTCTTGTTCCCCCAAATAGACAAAGTCAGGGAGTCGCCTTTATGGCCTTCTCTGAACATCTCTTCTATACGAATTGATACTTTAAGCAGAATTAAAGCCATTCTTTTACAACAAACCGTGCCTTTGACCTCGGCCAAAGAAACCTATGATCTACAAAGTCGCAAGGACTTCGGCTGATATACAGGCTCTGTTAAGGACAAATTGCCCTACACATTTCACAGAAATGTTGGAGCGTATGATATGAGCGGTATTGTGCATGTATTTAAGACCGTATGTTCAGGACTGGTAATATCTTTTCAAGCAGTCCTCGGAATCATTCCAAACTTCATGCACTCAGTGTTTGGTGGTCTACCCCTAATTCTAGCACTCGTTGCAGGAATCCTGTTTTTATTCCTTCTGCTATGCTATGGCAAGCCAATCCACCAGCGTCACTCCCGGCACCTTGGAGAATGCTCTCCTGGAAAGGAAGTGTCGTGAACGCATAGTGCAACTATTGGGTTTACCTCGTCTACGAGAACTAAATACCACATGGTTTCTGTCGTTCAGACCAATCTGGCAAGATTGCATCTTACCTGTTCTACGCTGCCTGCTTTGCGGTGAAGAATGAAGGCTAGACATCTGTCTAACACTCCCATCAGTCATGCCAATGGATATCGATACTCTGCTGGACCCGATAACGGCCCATGCTCTGTGTTGTCCCCAGAGGCTACCGATCCTGATGACGGCATTCATTGAGATCTCAAAGACGCAACATGCTACTGCTGAGGTACGAGATGGAACACCGCTACTGACGATGCATCACATCTATGTGCAGTTAGCCTTCTAAACAAGGTAATCGACCTATCACCGACAACAATAGACGACTTTTTGTCTACAGGATTAGAGGAGTTCAGGTTTTCCCCAGCATCTTCAAATAACTTTTGATTTGGCTCACAGTGTACCATGTAATCTATGAATTCGGCCTTCATTTTTTCAAAACAAAAGACAACATTTGGAACTTTCCTAAGATCGCACTTTTGTGAATATTGACTCTTTTTTCTTTTATGGCTAAAAGCTGTGCTTACAGTAGAACTATTCATAGAGAACAGACTTCTTTGAAACACTTCCAGGGACACATTGTCGCCTTTTTCGACATTTATGTAATCATGACATGAAATGATTCTGATCTTTTTCCTTACTGTAAAACTGAACCATTTCATTACATATGTGTATATATTTCTGTTCATTCACTTAGCATTTACTGTAAATATATGTTTAGAATGAAACATTGCTTTAATATGTACAGCAACTTTGCATTTCATGTGTAGCAAACGTTTACAAAAGACTCCTTTAAGTATGCTTTTACAAATGTTTTCAGTGAACAATCATGTGATACTCAATTTTATGTGTTTTAGCATGTTTAGCATTTAGTAATATTTATCATTCGTCAATGGAGTGGGCGTTGTGTTTCGAATTTAGATACCCGTATATAGGTTTCCCTGAATCATGTTCTTATATAGGCACAATTCGTATTCCCTTATTTAGGCATACAATCCCAGCCCTTATTTAGGCGTTAGCCATGCTAACCAAATACAGGCATGGTCACCTACATCCGTCTATCCCACGTTACAATGAGTTCTTAGAAACCAGACCCTTAAGCCAAACGGGACTTTCCCAAGCTAGGATTATTGATTTCTCCCAGAACTCATGTATTATGCATGAACTACTATTCCTTAGGGGGTCATCCATGTTGTCTTCCTCTGCCCCGCTTTACCTCAATAATAGCATTCCTAAGCACCTTCCAGGTATAAATATGCCTTCCCTTACCATGGCAAACCACGGCATGACTCAGCACGACTTGACTGCACGGTTCGCCACGGCAAGTTCGGAAGAGACCATATCCCAGCCTGACGCACTGACCAGGCGCTGTCATCCCTGCTCATAGAGAATCCAGCCTCCAGAGTTCTGACTCCCTTCGTGGGGTGTTAGAGTTTGAGACCCGGATAGAGATTCCAACCTCTCTCATTCTAAGGTATGGAACTGGCTAGAACCTACAGGGATTCTTGGCATACTAAACTTAGTATATACCATACTATAGAAAACAGCACCTACTTCCTACCTCGTACTACACTTAGGTAAGGTACACTGGGGTAGAGCTATTTAGAAGCATCAGATGAGTATTCACTTTTTAGCCTGTGCTATTTATGTATGTATATATGAATATATGTCATAGCTAAAAGACAATGCTATTGCAGTGTTATTTCTTCTTACTGCTTACGCTGTGCGTATTATATCTTGCTTACTGTCTAATGATTGTAACAGCTCATATCTCTTACACGAGAAACAAGACTGTTCAATGAACCCTTTTATTGAAATGTCTGTCTATCTATTTCAGTGTAGCTCGGAAGATACTAAGCATGCACGATTGATTGAGTGAAACTGTTATCTATTGTTTCCACAATTCTGAGACACGTTCCGATTCTAAGGGAAACAAAGTTGTCATGTTTATGCGGTTGTCAGAAACTAATCCCTTCTTGTTCATTCGAGAAGTTTCTAGTGACCTCTGAGTTAGCTGGCACACACAAGTAATTAAGTTTAATGTACTCGATAGGGGCATACTGACCTTAGTCCTATGCAAAAACTATAGTGTATATTATTCCAATGCGCAGAGCCTATTAGAGAAATAGGAACTACTCTACAATAGCTTTGCACAGAGCAGGCAGGCTTAACTTAAGAGGCAATGTGTAAAGTATTTGTGCAACACTTCAAACAGTGACAAAGTGGCTAGCTCCAGCACTCAGTGACTGGAGGTGTAATTTTACAGGATGCCGGGATTGGCGGACTCTTTCCTGAAGTCTTTAGAAAAAGCAATCCCCCATTTAGCAATAAGATATATGCATGTTATGCTTTTAGGGGATTTTAACATGCATTTGGATAAATTGGCCGACACTGAGGCCATGGAGCTTAGCAATATGGTGGATTATTTAGGCCTAAATCAATATGTAGTGAAGCCATCCTATCAGGACAGCCACGTAGTGGATCAAGTGTTCTCCAATATCATTATACGATTGGAGGACCTGCAGCCTCTGATCCTGTCAGACCATTACTTAATTAGATTTTCTTGGCAGGTCCGATAAAAATTAGACCTAGCTCCTGTCGGGCTGACTCTCAGGTTGAAAGCCTCTCATAAGAAAAAGCCTGCAGTGTTTATGTGCACTTTAGAACAGCACATCCCAGCTATGTCAGGATTGGTTGAGAAAGATATCACAAGGTTTGAAAATTGGATTAGAACTGCTACAGAGGAACTAACACAATCTCTTTTGAGTAAAGTGAGCAGTAGGAAGCCTTCCTGCTTTGGCTCTCTGATATTCTTTAAGCAGGAAAAAACACATTGCTGGAATGGAAATCAAGAAAAGATTATAACTGAGTGGACAGAGAGGCTTACAAACTAGCATTAAGGGAATACAATGATTCAATAAGAACAGCTAAACAACTTTATTATGAAGAGAAGATGGGAAAGGCAGGGAATAAGTCTAGAGAAAGTTTCTCAATTGTAAGAGTTTTCTGTCTCCATCAACATGTGTCAGTTCTCATCAAGTCTCGGCAGAGTGGTGTGAATAGCTAGCTAGTTTTTTCAATACAAAGATCTTAGGCATCCAAACCAGCCTGTCATTAGGTACAAGGCTAGACGAAGACTCATGGATTAAATAGCAAGCCAGAACATTCTGCTTTTTTAGGACATTAACAATCGGCTACACCCCAGCCAATCAACTTTTAGAGCCTGATATAGCACTGAGATGTCATTGGTAGAGGCCTCAGAATATAGTAGAGGAACTCTTGATGCCGAGGGAAATGCTGTACTGAATATGTTAGATCTATCAGCAGCACTTGACACTGTCCCCCACTCTATACTGCTGGACGGCCTCAAGGCCTTTGGAGCCAGAAGCACACACCAGTCACATGAAAAAATACACAGAGGATAAGAAAAGAAATAACAACATGCAGACAACGTGGAAGGTCCAAAATTTCCAACATTGACAGGGGTGACTGTAGGCTAGTGAGACAACCTAAAATGAAGAAGGCAGTCACCACCTATGATTCCTGCCACTTACAAGTAGTGGAGAGGAAAGGACTACTGATTATTGCCAATGGCCAAGACAAACAACTAACTAGAAACATATCACATTTCAGACCATATCATAACACTAAACAGGCTAATAATGAAAGGAGCAGCGGGGACTCCCAGCACGAGATTGAGGATGAGCTCACCTAAGAGGCACACCGAGCACCAGAAACATTTGCAGACCTCTGCAAATTGAAGAGATCAATCCAAAAACCCAAAAGACTTATAAAACAGATTGAATTACCTCCAAGTGGGAAGAAGAGAGAGAAGACTGAGGAAACTTTTTCCAAGTGGGGGCTCAAACCTTGTTACCTGCCGCATCATTTATGTGTGTGAGCCCAAACACAACAGCGTCAAAATACATGTGTGGATGCATAGGAATGCCCACACACCACACATGAAACGCAAAGCAGCACAATGCGCTGCTTTGCATTACTTAGGCTTACAAACTCACGCAAAGTGACATTTGTGTGACTTTCTAAAAACGGACAGAGTTTGTGCCACAGTGATGTAACCCGCAAATCTGGGACCCACTTCCGCAGCTATGTCTCTAGCATCAGTACACACAGTCTAACCTGCTAATTTTGACTTGAATGTGGCGATCAGAGCTTACGGATGCTTTGAAGACAGCTCTGTCTAGAAAACCACAAGCAAATTAAATTCTTTATTGACTCTTCTCGACTTCCTGTTGGAAAAATAATACAAATTGTCTCTGCAGAGAAGCTGGTTTCTGTTCCTTTGAACGGCTGCCAGAGTGTGACGTTATCTGTGAGTGCAGGAACAGTGAATTAGGTGTGACACTTTGAAATCCTCAATTAGGTGTTTTGGAAACTGCATCCTTTCCGCTGTGACACACCTACCAAACTCGAAAGTGTGAGAATTGTTCCCAGTGAACAACAACTAACAGGCATGAATCATAAGTACATTTTGCATTAATAACATGACGATTGAGAGAGGCATTGTCTTTCTGTCATTCTATATTACTTTGAGAAATACATTATTTATAGTCGCTGAAAGCGCACTGAATTTACTCTGGTAGCTTTGAAATCCCTGAGGAAAAATATGCACTTTGTTGAAACTTCATCCCTCTGCGACACTCAGTGATGTAGCAGGGGTGTGTGCGTGTGTGTGTGTGTGGGGGGGGGGGGGGGTGTCCACCCTTGGAAGCACTGTTTTTGAGGGTGGTGGAGGTGAGCAAGTTTTGTCTGTCGACTAACACCATCCCCCGCCCCTCAGGACAAGTAATCCGTTACCCGCCAGACCCCCCCTCCCCGGAACAAGTCGTCCATCAGCCTCCAGCCCCCTTTCTTACCTGCACCGGATGGCAAACTTAGGGTCCGCTCCGGGTGGCAGTAGGTCTAGCTATGCCACTGATGCTACTCCCATCATTACTGACTTGTATAAAATTTGTGAGTCTTTTGTCATTTGACCCGAGAAAATTGGATTCTCACCAGCCTCGTGCACGCCATTTATGAACCTGTGGATCAGTGCTTAATTTGGGATGGTGGTTGCAGGTGGGGCTCACCACCTTTTATATTTGAGGAAAGGCACTTATTTTTCCTCTTCATACATTGACCCAGAAAAAGAGAGAGAGAAACATAAACGGGGAATGAAAGAGGAAGAGAAAGACGGAAAACAGTGACAACTGTGGAAAGTAGGGACGGAAAAGAACGTGTAAGATTGAGAGAGTCAGGAAGTGCGAGGTGATGGTTTAAAGGAGCATGGGGGAATCAAAACAACACAACCTTTGTGTACTAAACCAAGACCTTCTGCAGTGCCGGTGGCAGCTTCTGAGCAAACGTTTAGGGCCGGGCAAATATTATTATACAAATAAAGCACTGCTATGCACAAATCTTTTTCCCTACGGTTGGGGGATCTAAACATGTATTCATGCATATGTAAAGCATGCAAAGTTCACAAAAGCAGCATTAAAGTAGTTTTTAAGGCGTGAACAGTGAAACTGCTCAGCTATACGTTAGTAAAATGAAGCAAATATATAATGTGGGCAGCTGTAGCCTAGAAGGCTGGCGGTTTAAGCAGCACCTGCATAAGAAATGACAGAGGCAGGTCAAGGACATGCAACTATATTTACGTATATACCCACAGTTTAGAGTATTCGAGGACATTAAGAAAAGTTCCCTAAAGCATTTACTGTTTTTTTTAATTTCTTGAGTTTCCACTCATACACATGTGTGGCTACCTCACCATCGATATCCTTGTAATGTTATTAGAATAGTAACGAAAACTTGAATTTAAAATGTACATCTTTACAAAGATCATGCGGCTATCTTGCAATTGAGTCATGTCAATCTCTCCCAGAAACCTTAAACTCGTCACTCAAACTATGAAGTCTGGGTCTGTCTGGGTCCTGGTATTGATTTTCAGAATCTTAAGGCTGGATAGGGTAGGGTCCATGATTAGCACTATGAAAAAGTGACATGACACTTTCATATCAGAGGTGCAGTTCCACTCACTACCAAACCTTCATCCACAAGAGGGGAGAATGACTAGGCCATTGCTTTCATTCCTTGCACGTTCCTGGGGTTGTCTGACGTCTGTTGTGGTCATTATATATGACAACGTTGTCTGCTCCCATGCTATACAGTCCTTGCTACCTTTACCTTTGTGTTTCTCAGATGCGTTTCCTTTTCTTAAGGAACAACATCTAAATGTAATTTAAATAGGCTTGATGTAAAATGACCTAATAACGAAGGTGACATTCACCATCCAATGCAAAAATCAAGGGTTGTTTTAGGAAGAAGTATTATTTAAATCTTAGCATTTTCTATATTGGAAAGATGAAGTTACATGAAAATACTGTGAAACTATGTGATTGGTACAGACGTATAGTATGAACAGTGCGTCAATTGTCTGAATAGTGTTACAGAATTAATTGCTAGCCAGTTCTAGGTGTGAGTGTCATACATTTCAATATGCATTTGTAATTGTGCAAGTCATGCATTCATAAATGGTGTTCATTTATATGTCTCTGCATTTTCTTAAGTTGTATCGTACACATATGTGTAGATGTAAATTACACAAGGTAGAAGTTGTGACTTGTACAATTAACATTTGTAGGAGAGTAGGATCTGCTTCTTATGGTTACCCCCACTTTTTGCTGATGTATCACTGTTTTCGACTTAGACTGACTGGGATCCTGCTATCCAGGACCCCAGTCTAGCTGCTTTCTCTTCTAAATGGATTGCATATACTTTAGGTACACTCCAGATTGGATACTGGGGTACCCTTACCAGTCCCTAGCATATGTAATGCTATGTACCCAGGGCATAGGTACCCCAGAGACCTCCCAGGGGCTGCAGCATGTATTATGCCACCCCTGAGAGACCATTCAAACTGACACAACAGGTCTGCTACTGCAGCCTGTGTAAGGTGGTGCATGCACCCCTTACTTAAAAAAAGGTTCACTATATCTATTCTAAATCCCTGCACATATAAACCGATCAGTCACCCCTATGGCAGGCCTTATCAATCCTAAAGGCAGGGTGCTGGGTTTTATGTGAGAGGGTGCACCTGCATGAGCAGAGCCCCTCTGCAGCCTTCAGAACCTATTTTCCGGGGTTGTTTGTGATGCAGCCAACCATATATATCTAAGTGCATTATAACCTAGCGGTAAATGGTAACTTTAAAACGGCTGCTTAGAAACATGTGTTTGGTGTCAAACACCTTGGAATCATACCTCCACACCAGTAACAGGTGTGGGAGGTATGCTTCCTCCCTTCTAGAACCACTACTGTGGGTCACCGGGCTACCCGGTACCAGCTTTCTCGACTTGGGCATCACAAAATGGATGCTGCCAGCCACAGACACGAGTCTGCCCTCCTGCTGCTGAGCCAAGCTCGAGCTCTGGTGCGAAACTGGACATAGTACATGGGTGTAGCCACCTCTCTGTGCTGACCCTCCCATAGGTGGGTCCCCAGAGTTTGTCCCACCCATTCCTTGGGTATAAAGTAGGAACCCCGACTACAGGACTTTAGATTTTACTTGGACTACACTCTGCTACAGAAACCAAGAACTTTGACAATCTACACTACGCTGGATGACTGAAGAATCTCCCTTGGAGTAAATGAGTTACTCCCCTGCAGCAGCAGGCACCTTAACGCATCTGACTGGTTTGCATCTCCCAAGCTCCTGAGGACTCCGAAGATTTCTGCAACACAAGAGGTGGATCCCCAAGGTCTCTGAGATTGATCTGTTCTCTCAGCAAGTCTGAGACCAGTAACCCTCGTGGGGATCGTGCAACCCGAACCCCTGTTCACCGTGTACTTTTGCAGCAGCATATGCTTTTTGGCAATACCTGAGGCTGTGCTTTGGGCTACTTGTAGTCCTGACCCTGAGCCATATTTCCACCGAAGATTTCCGACCTAAACTTCACGAGTGTTACGTGGGCTGGTATTTCGTGATTCAGCTTGAGGCCCCTTCGCGATCCCTGGTCCGTTGGCGTGTGGGTCCCTGTGAAGGTAATTTTGTCTTTCCTTGGGATTTTCTGGTTGCTCCAGATGTGCCCTGACTCTCCATTGCTTGGAGAGTCCCCAGGACCTTGCTGGTCCTCACCGAAGCTTTCTTCCTCTGCCCGCGTGGGTTGCAGTTGCCACGGCTTGTTGTTATTCGATCCGGACACTGACCCCCCCCCATCACTCAACATCCTTTGTGGGACAGCTCACCTCTGGACTTTGGTTGTCATCGAAGTCTCCTGGTCCCCGTGGCTGCAGAGTCAAGCATCGCATCTTCACACCTGAAGCACCCGACATTGGTGGGCATTCGTCTATCGTGCCCCTAGTCACTCTGAAGTGACCCAGACTCTGTCCCCTCTGTTTTCAGGTTCTTCTCACCTCAGATCCAGGCTTGGATTCCACCGGACACTTTTCATCTTCCCGGCAGCAGCACTTCTTCGCATCATGCCATTGAAAACGACAAAGGTTTCCGACACCAATTGACCCCTATGCACCCGGCTCCTCTGGGATAGGTAACACGGGTATCTCGGTACTCTCAAGGGTGCTGGCCTTAGAAATATCTATGTCCCAAGGGGTTTGCTTAAAGTCCTCTCTGAAGTGTCCTTAAACTCTGAAATTCCAACCGCGACTTTCCAATAGAGTTGTACGAAGTTCGCGCCTGTGTTCACACACTGCACCTGTCCTCTGTGGGTCCCCTGTGTCACTACTTTGGGTGGTTCATTGGGGTCCTAGCGATTCTACTTGTTCTAGGCACTGTGTCTAGTTAAGTCATGGTTGTTATACCACTTTATTAGTATATGGTTCGGTCTCCCCCTTGAGCCCGCTGTGTATTTTGCTATTTACTGTTGTTCTAGTGATTTAATATTGTGTGCTTTGTGTTCTAACCTCATAAAGAGGTTAGTAGAGAGTGTTTAGTAATAAATGCATATATTTTATATATCTCTTGTGTGGTTCTCCTTTCATTTTGTTATTCAGGAGGTTCTGATCTGGTAAAACAAGCTGCTTTACATTCCTTCGAGACTTAGCCTGAAGGCTGCTTTCCATAGCTACCACTATGATAGCTTTCAATAAAGGTTGTCTCTCCCCTAATCATCAATAAGGGTTGTTTGGACTGGTATAAGGTGTCCACTTCAATTAGTGGTCAGCGTATACCAGGCCAACTTCTCACAACATTTACTTGAGATACATTTTATCACAGGCCTCGTATGTGAATGTGCATTGCACAGAAATGTGATAGGATTTAAAAAGTTGGCAATGCGATCCAGATGAGTGGTGAAGGAGGCAACCTAGAAAGACTGTGGGCAAAATGAAAAAGTCACAAATAAAATTAATTAGGTTCTCTGCTATGTTTGAAGTATATTTCAGACTTTTTGGGGAACTATAGACATCGCCAGGAGGTCTCCTATACATTAACACAAATTGCAGTTCGTGCAAAGTGCACCAACTCCCCAGCTTTCATTTGGATGGATGTGTCTCTATGCAGAAAATCTGCATGAATAAACCAGGCAAACGTGATTTGATGATAACCTGATTTGATTTAGTATTTGCAAATTATGCAAATAATCTGGTATAGTGTGTCCTGTTGCTGACAGTGAAAAAAGATGGTCACAATGATGTGAACTCCAAGCTTTGGCAGAAAAGACTAAGAAAGCCCCGCTGCCAATGCTTGATTTTCTGAACTTAGGAACCTTTAGGAGATTGGCCTCACTCCAGGGAAGGGCTCTTGGCAGACCAGAGTAAACAAACAGTCAACTCATATTGTTCTCAGAAGAAACATGAATGCATGGCATGCACAGACATAAAACCTCAAAGAGGCATCGCTGTTGTATGCAAAGCCAGTGGACAGATCGGAGACGAGATGAAATTTTAAAATGTCTACTCAGGCCTAATGTAAGCCAGACTGCAACATTCTGGGTGCATTGCAGTCGCCATGATGTAATCAGGTAGCCAAGCATAAAGAGAGTTCCAATAGTCTAGCTGAGAAAAAAATAGCCTTGAACAGGAAATCTTGTTGAGTACTCTGGAAGTATTGGGACTTTCTTTTAATAATTTTCATTAACTGCAGTGACAAGGGTAGAGGCCTAAATGCTCGGAGCACCAAGGAGTTGAACAGGCAGAGGACTTTCCTAACACTTTTTTCTCAGTTTTTAGGTAAAATTAGGTGCATTCTATCCATCTGGCCGACTGTATTCATGTAACTTTTGAACTGGGACTGAAATGAGATCAGGTCCATGTCTAACCTGCAGATCAGTTAGGTGTTTTCTGCATAGGGATAGAACCTCTAAGCAAAAACGAGAATGAGACTTGTAGGTGAAGCGATGTAAACATTCTATGAAGTGTAGCTAAGAATAAATTCAATTGGCATGCCATATTGAACCTTCATAAAGGAGAAGTAGAAGGAGGCCAGAGCTACAGTTTATAAGTGGTAATTCAAAAAGGATGGGCATCATTCTAAAACAGCAGTCAGTGACACCGATATCTTCAAAGGGGTTAGGATGTTATGAGATTGCGTGCCAAAGTAGACATTGAGATCTAAGAGGATGAGAACTGACTCTCCTTTGGCATCCAGTATCAGGCATTATGTTTAGCAGACAGTACAGTTTCAGTGTCATACCTAGGGTGAAAACAGATTGTTGGGGATTACGGAAATCGTCTGCTTTTATAAACAAGAAGGGTAGTTGGTTTGCAATGCTCGGTGATATTGGCAGAAAGAAGTAGAAGCCATATGGGCTTGTTGTTGGAAAAGGCTATAGGATCTGCTGAGTGTTTTAGAAGAGGAACTATTTGTGTTTTTCCTAAACATCTGGTTCAAAGCCTGATGAGGGAGCAATTGCGAAGGGAGAACGAAGATAAGGACAACAAAGTTCACAAGTTTGGCAGAGCAAGGGTCAAGAGGAGAATGAGATGAAATAGTTTTAGATTTAGAAAGAATATCAATCTAAGAAGTAGAACTAAACGATATAGTGGAAGCTCTGTGGCTGCCTCCTGCTGAGCAGAAATATGAAAAATTGACTTAGTAGGTAGAGAAATAGAGTAAAAGCTCCAGAGTACTTTTGACATTTTAGAGTGGTAGAAGTCAGACAGCTGACAAAAATGGAGGAGCAATCGGTCCACTGTAAAATGGTCTACCGTAGATGTGCAAGATTATTAAATATTGAAAAGAACTCTCTACTATTATGCGTGCATTTTCAATTTGGGAAAGTGTAATAACTCGCATCTCTGTAATTCCTTCTTGTACGTATTTATATGCAACTGTTATCTTCTTTTTCTTCAGAGAAAAAAGATCCCACTGTTGAGAAGCCTCTGCCCCTTTATTTCACTTAAACATATGGGCATTTCAATAATTAATAATGGGCACCTGCTTTTACCTGCCGTGAGGGAAACGGCATTGCAGCAAACCTTATCGCTGTGAGGGGAACGGCTTTCCTGAAACTGACACGGCCGTGAGGGGTACGGCTTTCGCTACACCCAAAGGACTCCACTTCCCAGCAGCCCCAGGCCGGCGCACCAACGTCACCGCAGCGCCTGGAGCCCCCACATAAGCACTGCTGCCATCCGGCAGCGCGGGCAGCGCCCGTCTGAAGCCCAGACCAAGGGCGGGCCCGTCCTTGCCCGTCATTGCCAGGAAGAGGCAGGGCAGGGCCACCTCCTTTTTTCTTTGCTGCCCAGTGGAGGTCTTCTTGGGATGTAGCAATCTTGATAAGGTACTGTTGTGGTGACAACCCTTTTTCCCCTTATCATATTGTGGAAACATTTGATAACTGCTCGCTGCCTATTTGAGTGGGACTGTTCAGACCCCTTTAAGAACAATTATTTTCTTGCTGAGATGGGGAAAAGAAAGACCACGGGTGGTAAAACTCATAAAGGGAAAAAGGCTAGGAAGGCTCCAAAACATTCAGTCAGTAATTGTGTATTAAATTGCATTGACACACTTATTGAGTAATGCGAAGATTTACTAGTAAGCGAGCCAAACTTGCACGTGGCTACGGATAAGTCCAAAATTAGCATAGCATACTGTTGTAAATGCTTTACCTTTAATTCCCAATACTGTTCTTACCTTCCAGAACACATGTGTGTGTTCTGGTTCTAGCTTGTGGTTCTGAGAATGCCAGTTAGCAGTTGGTCAGCTGGCGTTGAGTTGTTTCCTGCTGTGTCTTGAATTAAACTATTTACCAATCCAGCTCATCTTGATCCGGTCTTATTTAACAATTTGGCGATGATCCTGATAACAGCTGACCATCATCGAGAACGAAGCAGTGGAGCCAACACTCGCGGCAGTCATCCATGAGTCATCGCTGCATCCTCAGTTCCTGTCCGTAGCAGTGCAAACAACTCTTCGCAAAGTAAAGAAGGAGAAGCGAATCTACGCAAATCTATTGGTGTCTCCCTCCTGCGCCCCACGGAGGAGTAAAGATTTCGAGGAAATATCCGAGAAAATACAGGCGATAAGGCTACGTCATCAACTGTAAGTCTGCTGCAGCTACGCGCATGCTTAAAGATCACCTAGCAACGCTCCCTGGCTACCCGGCGCCTTCTTGCAATGCGTCACCCAGCAGCGTGAGACTTCGTTGCTTAGCTACCGGCCTCGCGCCCTAGCCCTGCACCTCAAACCTCGTTTTCGTACTAATGAGAGTGTAAGCTTTTCATCAAAAGAAGAAAGGACATCGTAATTCTCGCGCCCGAGCCCTGCGCGTCTAATCCTTCTTTAAATCCGAGCGGAAGCCTCGCGGTAAACTAAAGAAGAAGATTGCAATCTCAGAAGCATCCTCATTCACACCCAAGCGTATCACTTCATGTTTATACAGTGATACGCACACCCTACAACTTAAGCCCTTCAAGGGATAATTTCACGCGACGCTGATACGCACACCATCAGCCAACCCTCGGTATTTATTACTGTGTATGCCTTCACCATTTGCTCCATTTTATTTAAATTCCAGGCATTTTACTGCGCTAAGTATATTTGTTATGCATTTAATTCATGATTATACACTCCTGTGATTAGACTGTGACAATTTACATCATTACCTATTCATTTTCAATGTTTATTTTTTAGTGTGGACACTATTTTGAACATAAAAGTGGTTATTTTTCACAACCAGTACTTTTAGTCCAACTATGTCACAACAAGTGAATGTCACTCTTCCACCACCATTTCTAACTGAACCTGGCAATCCTCCAACACCATGGGAAAATTGGTTTATCATTTTTGATAATTACCTTGAAGCTTTGGATGGCCAGGAGTTCTCAAGAAAATGCAAAAAAGCAATTCTACTTAGCACTTTAGACAAAGAAGGTCAGTGCGTATTCAGATTCTTACCTCAAGCTCTACAAGCTAATGGTCAACCTATGCCTGATGAATATAAAGAAGCCATCTGCAGACTAGAAGTACGTTTCTCCAAGGAAGAAAATCTAGTTATGAACAGATACAAATGTTATATTCATCGTCAGAAGAGTGATGAATCAATAGATGATTTTGTTGCTCATCTTAGAGAATTATCGGTCAAATGTAAATTCGGAGCTATGAATGACAAACTCATTAAAGACCAACTAATAGTCCAGTGCAACAACAAAAAGATCCACAAGAGATTATGGGCTGCAAAAAATCCCTCCTTGACTGTAGCCATTGATCTAGCAAAAGTAATTGAGGAATCTGAAAGCTGTATGAAAGTAATCGAGACACAAAAGAAAAACAACACCCAACAAGATATTTCAGAAGTATCTGAAAAATGTTCTGGGGGTGCAAACGAGCAATCCAATGAGGAATCTGTCGCTATCGTCAAGAACAAAATCAAACCACTCAAAAAGAAGAACTCCCCTCCAAATAAGTTTTGTTCATGCTGTGGCAATAACAATCATACATCGGATGCAAGATTTTGCTTTGCTTCAAACAAAGAATGTCTCAAATGTGGTCGTCTGGAACATTTCTCAAAAATGTACAGAAAAAAAATCGTCAGAAAATCGGAGTTGTTCATGATGACATTGAACAAGGGAGAGACAAGCTACTAGTTGTTGATGATATTGACATTGTGGAAGATGATGACAAGAGACAAAACAGACCTAAAGCTCTTTTCACAATTGACGGTCGTGAGGTATCTCTTATGGTTGACACAGGCTCCAGATATACCATCATTCTTCAATCCTTCATGGATGGACAATGGAGTACTAAGATGTTATTCAAAAGTGATATTTCACCTAGAGGTTTTCAGGGTGAAACCATTGACATTGTGGGTTATTTTGAGTCTAACATTCTTTTTAAAAATAGGTCTATTTTTGGCAAAATCTATGTCTCTGTTGATGGTCCTCCTATACTTGGTTGGGTTCACCAATATGATCTTCATATCATCGTAAATCCGAGAAATCCCACTCAAGTTATGGTTACTGAAGACCATTCTTTAGATGATATTCTACGTGAGTGTGATAGTGTTTTTAAAGATTAAAGGGTGTGCACATTTCATAAAACTTAAAGAAAACAGTGTACCCATTCAACACAAACTAAAGAGAATCCCTCTCTCAATTCGACTTGAAGTTAAGTCACTATTAAATGAAATGCTACAAAATGGAGTGATAGAGCCGGTTGCAACATCTCCATGAGTGTCTCCGGTCGTGATCACGAAGAAATCGGACGGAAAATTGAGATTCTGTGTTGATTTCTCAATAAATGTGTAGTTGCAGATACCTTTCCTTTACCGGACATCGGAGAACTAGTATCTACCCTACAGAGCGGAAAGTTTTTCTCAAAACTAGATTTAAAAAGTGCTTACCACCAAATCAGACTTCACAATGACTCTAAGCACCTCATAGCATTTATAACTACTGAGGGCATCTTTCAATTCACACGTCTTCCTTTTGTCTTAATTTCTGCAGCCAGTGTGTTCCAACGTATGGTCACAGAAATCTTCAAGGGTCTACATAAAGTTGTATTTTCCAGGACGATATACTTGTGTTTGGTGACTCGATAGCTGACCATAATCTCGTTCTCAAGGATGTTCTACATAGAATCATGAATTCTGGACTTACTTTACGTAAGGAAAAGTGTTCTTTTCTTGTACAGCAAATAGAGTATCTTGGTTATGAGATATCTGCTTCGGGAGTCAAGCTCAAGAAAACTCTTTTGGAAGCCATTCGTTCTGCCCCTCGCCCTAATGATAAAGACCAACCTAGATCATTCATGGGTCTGATTGAATATTATTCAAAGTTTGTAAAAAATGTCTCAGATAAAACTGTACAACTAAGACTCTTACTTAAGAAAGGCACAAAATGTGTGTGGGACAACGAGAAAGATTCATGCTTTAATCAAATTAAAAAAGAAATCTGTGAAGCTAATATCCTAGCTCATTTTGACACTAAGCGCACCTCCATTATCATGGTTGACTCTAGTGCAACTGGATTAGGTGCAGTGCTCCTTCAAAGACCCACTGAAGGTGAGCGTGCAATTGCCTTTGCCTCTCACACCCTCACACATTCTGAACAGAACTATTCTGTTATCGAGAAAGAAGCACTTGCGGCTGCTTGGGGCATCCAATACTTTCGCACATATCTATGGGGTACTAAATTCTTTCTCAAAACGGACCACAAACCCTTATTCTGCATCTTGTCTCCTGGCGGTGCAGGCAAGGGTTCCCCTAGATTAGCCAGATTAGCATCAGGACTCCAAGAGTACCAATATGAAATTTCCCATGTCAAAGGTTGGCGAAATTTCCAAGCAGATTGCTTATCCAGATTATCTATTAACCATGAAGACACAGATGATGTTTCTCTTAGCTTAGAAATTGACAATGAGGCTGTTGCTTGGGTCCACAATGTTTTAGCAGTCTGTAAGGGAGCTTCACACAAGATGACTGGTCCAAGGCCATGGTCAATGACCATGTATTACAAGAAGTTATCCGCCTTGTTAAAAATGGTTCTAGACGTGAAAGTTGTGTACACATTTCTGCTCGCCCATATCTTCAAGTACTTCATGATTTATCTACATATGGTGCCAATATCCTCATGCATGGTGACAAGATCATTCCCCCTTCAGACTTAAGATCTAAACTACTCAATATTGCTGATGAGGGCCACCTGGGACAGACGCTGACCCAGCATAGGCTAAAAGCCAACTTTTGGTGGCCAGGGGTAGACTCACAGGTGTCTTCATGGATAGAGAAGTGTCCAACCTGTAAAGAAGGAGAGAAGAGACTTAAAGTTGCTGTTGGTTCCTCCATGGGTCATTTGACCAATCCTAATATTCCCTGGCACAGCATTTGTCTTGACTTTATTGGGCCCATGGTAGAACTACCCTTATATCAACGCTTTGCAATTGTTTCCATTGTTGTCTTTTCGAAATGGCTCACTGTTGCTTTCGTAAAAGATATCACCACTGAGAGCACCATAAAATTCCTGAAAACGATTTTTCAGGATGAAGGATATCCCAGCATTTTAATTACAGATAATGGGACACAACTGGTCTCCCATGAGATGTGTTCTTTTCTCTATACAATCCACAAGGTAATGGCCTTTGTGAGAGATTCAACAGGCTTGTCAAAGGTACCATTCAATTAGCTTGTTCAAGAGGTACCTTTGATCATGATATTGTCCAAGACATGGTCAATGCCTATCGCACTACTGTACATGGGTCTAATGAGAAATCACCTTTTGAACTTATGCGGGGCAGACTCCCTGGTACCAAACTCACCCCTTTGTGGATCAAAAGTTTGATCTCCAATAATGGTGAGTTAGTCTCAGCACCTACCACCTGTACCAGCCTTACCTCCGCTTCGCATATCTCAAAAGGAGACTTTGTTAAAGTTAAACCTAGTAGGATTTCGAATGGTTTGTCCAAATTCAAAGGACCTTTATGTGTAAGTGAAGTATTTCCTCATTACATTGTTTTAAGCAATGGTGAAACATTGAATCTTAGGAGAGTGGCTCTTTATCAAAAGAAATCCTCCATCAGTAAAAAAGATCTCCCACAAGAATCTTCACACTCCCACTGTAACAATACCAATAGTGGTTAGATGTTGTCCACTATGGCAGACAGCACTTCATCTTCCTCTCCAACCAGCAGAAGTTGTTCCGGTGGAGGTCTAGCATCACTACTGCTGATCCTTCTATCACAGAGAGTATTTCCTTGTCCTCCAATAACAGAATTGCAAGATATCGTAGACCACCTGTTTACATTTTTTTTTTTTTTTAACAAACGAGATCTTTATTGGTATCGTTGGTCATACAGCTCAACCACTGCCTACATCCCTTCGGTCCGGCAGGGCCAAAGTAACAGTGCTAGGTGGCATGTGGGGGGGTGGGGCAAAATACACAGCAAGCCGCCTACAACCCCATATGGGGCCGGCCGCGTCAGGGGGGGCAGCGGCAACGACACAGGGTGACTTAGATCTCGTTTTTATCAGGTTTTCATCTGAAACAAACATATAACAGAGACAGAACTAGGGAAGGGGAAACCACAAACCTTGAAGTGTGTGCCAGGGTACGTGCGCCGAGATAGGTCGTGTTAGTATATGCCGTGGGGATGAAGACTGGGGGCGGGTCGGGGACGTCATTGCTTGTGCAATCATATTGTGTCTAACCTGGTGGGTTTACTCTCCGCCTCAGCGCTAGGGTGGGGCGCACCTGGCCAGTGCGAAAGGATAAATGTGATCCGTTGGGTGTTGTGGTCAGAGTATCAGAGTTCGTGGGAGCCATTACCTTCCAAAACCGGGTTGGAGGGGGTGGATGGGGGGGGGGTGTCCCTGGGCGGCACCAGTGGGGTCATGTGCGTTCCTGTGGGGGGCCAGGCTTGGGTGAACTGAAAGAGTAGTTGGGTCCATTCCATTGTTAGTGGGTACTTTCTCCGTCCCTGCGCCTCCTCCTCCCTGATTGCTTCCTCCTCTGCCGCCGCCCATTTCCTCACCGCCCCTGCCCACGCCTCCCCAGTTGGCCCCTGGGGGTCTCGCCACTTCATGGCTATGGCTCGTTTAGCTAGCAACAGTGTGAGGGAAGCAAAGCGGGTGCGGGCTTTGAGTGGTTTAGGTTTGCGGAACAATCCCAGGGCCACCGCCTCCCAGGACTGCAGGTCTGGGAGCTTAGTTATCGCAGCGATCGATGTGAGGACGGCCGTCCAATACCGACCCAGTGACGGGAAGCTCCAGAACATATGCTGGAGCCGGGCATCCGGGGATCGGCATCGGGGGCACAAAATAGGTACATCCGGGTAAATACGTTGCAGGCGTGCCGGGGTTTGATACGCTCTATGTAAGATGTTATACTGGACATTTTTGAAGCGCGCGTTACGAGATACCTTCTTGGGGAACTCGAGGGCTTTCTCCCATTCTGTATCATGCAATGGTCTCCCGATGTCCTCCTCCCAGTGGGATCGAAGGGTGACCAGTGGTTGATTAAGAAGTTGTCTAATAGCCTTGTATAACCATCGGACGAGGTGGCGACCGGATCCCATATGGAGAAGCGCGTGGATGACCGGGTGTGTCTCTGGCTTCCCTTTGGAGAGGTCCGCAATGGGCTGGAAGTGTGCTATCAACTGCCTGTGGAGCAGGAATTGCCCCGGCGGCAGACCATACGAATCCGTGAGGTGAGCAAAGGGCACCAGCTTGTTTTCGGTAAATAGCGCCTCGGCCTCTGTGATGTTGCACGCAGTCCAAGGGCCGAGCTGGGCCGCCCGAAAATAGTTCTTCTGACATGGCCAGCCAACCAGGGGCAGCTTCGGAGAGTAGGCCGGCGTGCCGGGCGCCTTTCGATGAATCCGCAACATGCAGCGTCTGGCCACGGAGACCTGAAGTGGGTAGGTGCGTCGCGGGTTGGAGCCAGTGAGTAGCAGTCGACACAATTCCAGTACGGGGACTCGGCCCTGTTGCGTATAGGTTTCTCCCATGTGGCGGTTAGCTGTCCAGTACGACAGCCATTGGAGCTGTGCCGCCAGAAAGTAGGATTCAAAGGCTGGGGCCCCCAGACCACCCTCCGTGATGGGCAGCTGCAGTGTGCGCAGGGTGATCCTAGGCCTGCCAGCCCCCCAGATGAGGGAGCGCAGGAGTGTATCCAGGTCCCGGAAAAAGGTTTGAGGTGGGATCACCGGCAAGTTGGCGAAGTAGTAGAGAAGGCGGGGGACCAGTATCATCTTTGCAAGCGCCACTCTACCTATGGGCGCCAGAGGGAGGGCTGTCCAGAATCGCACCGCTGATCTAATCCCCGCCAACAGCGCACGATGATTACCATCAAACAAGTCAGCCGGGGAGTGATATAGCCGTACTCCCAGGTATCGGGGGCTGCGTAACCCACCGATAGCGTCTTCTCGCTGAGGCGGACCTCCCGCAGCTGGGACCCCGGGTGAAGGGGGTACACGACGGACTTGTCCCAGTTCACCCGCAGCCCTGATGCCGCCGCGAAGTCCCGTAGCGCCATCCAAACCGCCGCAAGATCCGCTGTGGCATATCGGATGTAGAGGAGCAAATCATCCGCGTACAGGGAGACACTGTGTATCGTGTCTGCTATTGGTATGCCTCAATCAGCTCCGCCCTCTTGCAGGCGTATGGCCAGAGGTTCCATCGCCAACGCGAAAATTAGGGGGGAGAGGGGGCAGCCCTGTCTGGTCCCGCGCTCGACTTGTAGTGGCGCGGATATATATTGCCCTATCTTGACGCGGGAGGTAAGATTAGTATAGAGAAGTTGAGTATATCTAAGTAAATTGGGACCTATCCCCGCTTTTCGAAGGACTGCGAATAAATATGGCCATGTGAGAGTGTCAAATGCCTTTTCAAGGTCCAAGATCAGGCACGCTGCATTAGGATATCTGGTAGTCACCTGATCCTGGACATGAAAAAGACGCCGCAGATTTTGGGAGGTACAACGACCGGGGACAAACCCACATTGATCCATGTGGATTAGGGGTCTAAGGATCCCTTCATAGCGTGCAGCTAGAATCTTCCCCAATATCTTGCAGTCGGCCGAAAGGAGCGTAATCGGACGGTAGGATGATGGCAATCGCGGGTCCCTATGCGGCTTCACGAAGGACACAATGAGTGACTCACGGAGAGAGCTAGGTAGTTCCCCTTTCTCAAACGCCATTGCGTACATCGCAACAAGGCGCGGGGTCAGGAGGGAGGAGAAGGCGCTAAAGTACTCTAGGGGTAGACCGTCCATCCCCGGTGCTTTACGCCGGGCCATGGCCCGGAGAGCCTGTGAGACGTCAGAAGCCGATATCTTCGCATCCAGGTTGGCGTTGTCAGCTCTGGGAATGCATGGAACCTGTAAGGGGTCTAAAAAACGGGGAATGGCGTCCGGGTCGGTCGATTGTGGGGCCCAGTAGATGGTACTGTAGTAATGATAAAAAACCTGGAGGATATCTACCTGGGTCCTCACTATGTCCCCCGAGGGGTTAGTAATCTCCGTGATAGGGTGTAGGCCCGCATCCTGCCTCACTAGCCAGGCCAGGAGCGTTCCCGCTTTGTCTCTATCTCGGTGTACTCTGGCTGCGTAAGCTCTGAAGTTATACTTTCGCAGGGTGGTTAGCGCCCCGGCGTGCCGGGACCGTGCCGCAGCCACCTGTCGTACCGACGCCGCACCCCTATCCTCGCGCTGTGTGAGTGTCGCCAGGTGTCGTTCCGTGTCCGTGAGAAATCGCTCCAATGTGCGCTTTACCCCTGCTATTTGTGTGATACACGCGCCCCGCACCACCACCTTGAACGCATTCCACTCCGCTAGCCGGGTCAAAGCTGTGTCAGTGTTATTGGTAAAGTAGTCGTGAATTGTGCGTGCATGGTCATGTTGAAAAGCTGGATCTGTAAGGCAATCCCGTGGGAGGCGCCACGTGGGAACCGGAGGGAGCGGCGGCCTCCAGTGTAACCCTATGACATGCGCATCATGGTCGGACACTACTCTACCTAGATAATCTGTCTCATGTATTTTTGGGATGAGCATCGGGAGCATAAAAACCGGTCCAGTCGGACCCGTAAATTATGGGGGATGGAATGGAAGGAGTACAGCCTGGTGTGAGGGTGGTGCGCTCTCCATGCGTCTGCTAACCCCCAGTGCGCCACCCACCCGCAGAATTGCTCTGTGAGTTTTGAAGCTGGGGAGTGGCGTGGAGGCGGGTGAGATCTATCAAGGGCGAGATCTAGCACACCGTTATAGTCACCCCCTAGGATCCAGGGAATGGATGGGAACTGTGCCAATACCCCCGTCAAAGCCTCCCAGTATCGCTCTTGCTCGGTGTTCGGCGCATAGATGCTGCCCAATAGTATCACCTGCCCATCCAACACCCCATGTAGCAGTACATATCTTCCGTCTTTGTCTACCACCCTATGAATTTCCTGAAATGGGGTACCCGCGCGTAACCAGATAAGCGCCCCCCACGCGTAAGCAGAAAACGTGGTAGCACATAGGGTTCCCCTCCATTTCGCCTGCAATTTACCCGCTTCTGTGGCCGTGAGGTGAGTCTCTTGGAGAAACGCTATGTGCGCTCGTTGCCGTTTGATGTATGAGTAAATGGCATAGCGTTTACGCGGTGTATGTAGGCCCCGGGTGTTTAGTGTGAGGATGTTAAGTTCCATGTTGGGCATTGGATTGGGTTCTGGTGGATGCATAGCGGCCTAGTGGTGACGTTCGTGGGGAGTGTTACGGTCCCTGGGTGTCCTTGCCCCAGTTGAGAGGGTGGTGTGGGGTGGCGCTGGCGTCGCGGTGTCGAGCGTGTGCCTCGCATGTGGTTTCCTTAGGGTTGTAACTGTTATGGGGAGGGGTAAACCAATAAGTAACTAAAACCAAGTTCGGGAAATCGTCCCAATACGTGGGACCCATCAGCAGAGCTAATGCGTCCAAACAGTCTCTTCCCAATCTAGGGATCGTAACCTTCGGAACAAAAACAATGAGGGTGACGGGCGTCGCCGGGGCTGGAGCGCGCCGGGCATTCGTAGGAGTGTTATTCGTCGCCTGGTTGAGTGGCTAACCCAGGTGTAGAGGTGCTGGAGCTGTGTGAACCGGTCAGTTCGTGTGTATGCAGAATGCATGTCGTGCGGATACCTGTGGGTCCGTGACTCTTTGGTGTGGGTGTTTCTTCAGCCCGTGTCCGACTGTAGCATAGTGTCCAGAACTGTTAGGATGGAGGTCGCGGGGGATCGCGCGTGGGGGGGCCTCCCCCACCTCCTCCTCCTCCGAGGTGAAGATAAGAGGTGCTCCATCCAGTACCCCACCGGTAGCATCCGGCTCCAATGCCGCCACCGCCTGCACGGCCCTGCTGCGCTCCCTGAGGATCTGGTCCGGGCTTGGAGAATGCTCTGTACGTTGACCGCGGAGATCTCGGTCGCCGTGCCACCGCTGGGACCGTGTTCTTCGTGTCTTGCATCTGCCGGGGCGTAGCCCGGTCCGAGGGTGAAGTCCGGCCGGGGCCTCCCGTGGTTCCAGCCAGCAGTGGTGGTCCACCCAGTCGGCGGCCTCCTCGGCAGCCGTGAAGAAATGAGTGGTGCCTTCGTGGATGACTTTGAGACGGGCCGGGAACAGCAGTGAATATGGTATGTTATTGTCCCGCAGCCGGCGTTTCACCTCCAGGAATGATGAGCGCTGTTGTTGGACTGCCCTGGCATAGTCGATGGGACCCGGTGGGCTCTCTCTATGGTGAAGAAGGCCGTTCGTTACGTCTGAGGGGTGAAGGATCACCCGAATGTTGCATCTGCGCGAGCGTCCCACCAAATCATCGAGGCGTTCCTCCATGGTGGCCTGGCGATCCTGCAGTGTCCGCATCATAGTCTTGTGGGCCGTCACCATTGGTGTGAGTTCCGAGATCGAGGTCTCCCCGTCCTTCACCCGGTCCGCTAGCTTCCGATGGTCATCACGCAACAGGCTGATGTCTGTGGGGATGGACCCGAGGCGTTCCTCCATAGAAATCCGGGAAAGCTCGATGGCCGCTAGCACCTGGTCAAGCTTGGCTGTGATGACTGGGTCCGATTGCGTAGCCGTGGGCATCTTTATCACACTGGCTTGTGGTTGGCGCTCCGGCGGCGTCTCCGGTATCGTGGTCTGCTGTGTCGATCGTGTTTTCCCCATGTCCAATCGGCTCCTAGTGATCTCTCGCTGCGAGGGCGTAACGAGGTGCGGTTGCGAGTTCTCCCCGGGGGCCACCACCATCTTCGGCGGTCTGCTGGGCGTTTGTTTCGCATACGGGAGACAATGTGTTCGTATATCCCCTCCTCTGCCCCGGCCGGGGCCGCCTCGCCGGGTCGCCAGTCGCCCCGCCGGCGACTCCCCCCGCGGGAGTTATACAATGGGGAAGCTGGTGTCCACCCACAGGTCACGGGGTCTCACGGCGTCAGCTGATCTCTTCCTGCTGCCGTCCCCTCCTCAGTAGCCCCTCTTTACCGGTCCCTGGGTATCGCTGGTCCGAGGCGTAGAGGGTGGGGGGGGGCAATCCCGACTGTAGAATGCACCTCCAATTGGTCTGGCGTGATGTCCTCAGACTCCAAGTGCTATGCGGCTCCCGCCCACCGTGTCTTCTCCGGCGCCACCGTGGGCTCTGGCTGCGGGTCTTCGTTTCGCCGGCCCCCAGGAGAGGGCGACCCAATGATGACGTCCGGCGGCGGGGGGGGGGCCCCCGTCCACCGCCACTCCGGGTAATGCGTGTGGTGGTCGTCGGACCTATGGTCCTCCGGCAGGAGTCGGCGCCGGCCTGGGTTCGTGCCCTTCACCTTGCTCCACTGTGGCCTCAGACGCGGCGCCGCTGGTGCTGTGCGGCGGCCATGTTAGGGTCAGGCGGGGATCCTCGCAGCGTCCGGACCCCTCCACAGTCCTCCCGTGGCCTGATGTCATGCGGCCCCCTTTGCCCGCTGTAGCCCCGGGGGGCCAATACCTCCACTCACCCCTCGTACCTCCTCCGGGGTTGCCTGGGCGTGTTGCTGGTCCGGGGCACTATCAGGCTGGTCTGTGGGGACATCCGTCGCTCCCCCCGGATTGGGGGGCGTCCCTTCCCCGTGTCCGCGCTCTCCGTGGTCGTCTCCAGGGATGGCCGGCGTTATCAGCCCAATTCTCACGCTCCACTGAGCGTTACCTGATGGCCGCCGCCATCTTACCTCGATGGCCTCTGTTGTCTCAGGGGGTGATTGGCGCCGCTGAAGCACCTTTCCCGGGAGTAGTGAGCGCCCCAGGTGGCTCCCCGTCGTCCGCCGCTGCTCCGGTGCTGTTATCTGCAATCACCCTGCCAGGGCGACGCAGCGTACCGGCCTGTGAGCTGTCCGGCCGGGAGGGCGACACTGCCACTCATCTCTTGCTCTTCCTCTGGGGACACCTGGGGGCGCCCTCGATCTCGGGCGCCCACGGTCAGGGGGGGGCGTCCGACCCCGTGTCCGCGCCCTCCGCGATCACCTCCGGGGGCGGCCGGCGTTGTCGGCTGAGTTCTTACGCTCCACTAGGCACTATCTGGCAGTCGCCGCCATCTTGCCTCGGCGGCCTCTGTTATGTCGGAAGTGTTTGGCGCCACTGGAGCATCTCTCTCAGGAGTAGCGGGCGTCCAGGGCGGCTCCCCGTCGTCCGCCTCTGTTCCGGTGCCAATATCTGCGTTTACCTCGCCAGGGCGACGCTGTGTGTTGGCCTGCGGGCTGCCCGGTCGCGGAGCCCTAGCAGACTGCCTCCGCCATCGTGGCTTGCTTGCCCACGCCCCCGACCACCTGTTTACCTTAATGATTATTGGTGCGAATAACTTACCTTAATGTTGATTACTGTGAAGAACTTTCCTAATTTCTTTGTCCTAGTTTTATTGTGTTTTCCTAGTTTGTTTCTTTATGTTTTCCTTCCCAAAGGAAGAAGATGTGTTGTAAATGCTTTACCTTTAATTCCCAATACTGTTCTTACCTTCCAGAACACATGTGTGTGTTCTGGCTCTGTCTTGTGGTTCTGAGAATGCCAGTTAGCAGTTGGTCAGCTGGCGTTGAGTTGTTTCCTGCTGTGTCTTGAATTAAACTATTTACCAATCCAGCTCATCTTGATCTTCTTTAACACATACCCCACCAGGGATATCCCAAATAATTGTTCCATCATCCCCAATATGTTCCTCAAGAATAACAAGCATTTGCAATGCAATAGGTCTCGCATTTACGCGAGTTTGAGCTATTGACATTGCAAATAACAATGCCTTTTATTTTTGTTTTCGTTTTTAAAACATAAATAAAAGGCATTGTCATTTACAATGCCAATAGCTTAAACTTGTGTAGATGCGAGACCTACTGCATTGCAAATGCTTGTTTCCTTTTACTTCTGGGATTTGTAGTCCTGTTTTCTAATGAATCAATAAGACTTAAAGTCCCAGAATTCAAAGTATAACCCTGGATTCGAGTAGCATATCAGGCACTGACTTGGAAAATATGACAGGGCATGGCATTGTCCAGACTCTGCTGCCTTTCATAAAAAATCTAAGCTGCCCCTCCCCTGCCAGGTTTCAGGGGTTTGACCTCGACCACTTTACCTCTTTTCCTAGAAGTTTTACTGCTCCATTGCTAAAACAACACTACATGTACCACAATGGGAAGACTTGGGAATCAGACACCCACGCCAGACTCGGGCTTTCATACTTACACGAGACAGCTTTGCCACCCTAGTGGACTCGTGAGAAGGGCGGAGCCTTCCAAGATGAGCCTTGTTTACAAGCTTCCTATTGGTTGTCACAGCATGGGTTTGTGTTAGGATTGAAGACCATGGGAGTTCGAATCTGACGAGCTAACCTTAGTCTTAGGTCGCATTGACAAGGTGAGTGTAGGCTTACATCTTGCCCAGTATTACAGCAGACGTACCATGGGCGTCAATTCACCAAAATGCCTGGAGTAGTGGAAGTGACATCACATGACATATGACTGTTACTTTCCCTCTTACAGATACATACATACACACACATTCACTCATACACACACTCTCTTTCACATAAACACACTCTCACCCACAAGCACGCACACAAAATGTATTTAAAAGCACTTTTTACTTACCTCAGCTGCCGGATAGGGGCATATTACAGATAATTGTACTATAATAAAAAAATTACTTAAAACAAGATAAGTGGCGGACCCTAAATGAGGTCCATGAGGCGTACAGGTGCTAGCTAGCATGGCCAGTGACGTGTTATGATAGGACCATGCAGAGATCACGACTGGCAATGGGCAGCTTGAGTCCTCCTAGCAGGCAGGCTGCAGCTCGCCCCTGGAGGGAGAAACAGTAAACTTAGGGGGGTGGGGGGGGCAAGGGAAGATGGACACATCCTTAAGATGTGAACTTGTGTTGTGTTCTGTAATACATACACAAAACTGATGTTAATCTAAAGAATTAACAACACTTAATTATAACATTATATTTATATAGCGCTTACTACCGCTGACGAGACGTATATAAAACCGGACCAATCAAATGTTACAGTTGGAATCGTGCCCGTTTTTAATATTAGTTAAATTCATTTCAGCAAAAAATATAATGTACATGAATAATAAGAAAAGATGAAAGGCTGCGCAGATGGGCGCACGAGGGTTTAGTGCTCCGTTAAAAATTTCAATTATTCTAGTTTAAATATCGCCGAGATTATACATATTTTTAATTGAACGCAAGAAAAGTCTGTCAGATGAGGAAAGCAAAGTATTTTGAGACATGGAAATAAGAGGAAATTTACAAACTTTGAGCCGGAACGTATTTTCAAAGAGCAACGAAAGTAGATTTTGTTACCCTTTATTGGCTTGTGAATTTGCTTCCAGTTGCGAAAACTATTAATTTAAGCTCATATTATTATGTAGAAAAAGCTGCACGAAATGTGCAATTCTGCACCGATATTTAACCCTCCCCCCTAAAGTTGGAATGACGTGGGTGTAAATAATAGTTCAATTTTAAAAAGAAAATTGAGATTTCATTGGATATTTTGTCCGTCAGGCGTAGTCAACCAGACATAAAAAATATTTTGAAAATATTGAGGACAAATTAAGCATTCCGCACTAACATTTACGAAAAACATAATTTTTTAGCCTTTAATTCGGGAGTTGTAAACTATATGTTGCATTCTACGTTTTATGAAACCGACGAATAACGTAGTAAAATGTATTGCGTTTCAATACAAATTAAACTGGTTGAAGTTTCGTTTTTACTAATGTTTCCAGTAATTCAATGTCGTGAAAAAACAGGTTGTCGATCTGCAGGACTTTCACAAACAGCGCGAGAATTAAAATATCGGAGTGAGTCGAATTTGGCAAATAGAACAGGCGAGGCAGGTGCGAGAAACAGGAAATACAAGCATTTGCGGCCGCGAAAGTGAAAGTAATGGCAGAAAAGCACGGCGCGCGCGCCCGCGCACATGCACTGTAGCTCTAGGCTGGCCTGGTAGCACTTTTTGGAGCCCTCTCAAAAAGTCTCGCCAGAACAGCGTATTTGCTGGGTCAGGCGAGACCTAAAAAGGGTCCTAAGGAGAACAAGGATGAGAGTCAAAAAAATTCTGGCAGGAAGGTAGTTCCCACTGTTACTGTCCCAAATTCCCTTGAAACTGTTGATAGTCAATTTCTAACAATCGATCCTATAGTTACCTGCACAAATAGAGACGCTAAACTGTCCAATCCCCAGGGGGAGGGAAGCATACAGTGTTTGGAACCACCATTGGCTAAAAGTGTAGAGCAGGTTGAAAATCAGGCTGGAAATCACACTCTAGACACATACGAGGTTATCCTTGCAGTTCATTCACTCCGGACCGAATTAGGGTCTATGAAGACCATGATGGAGAACTTAATAACTATGATTAAGCTTTTGACACAAGGAAGGTCTTCCAGCACTAATTGTCCTACCTGCAGTGCCATCACTTCACGTAATCAACTTCTAGCCCAGGCAAAATCCTCTATCCCCCGAGCTAGTGAGACACCGAGCATAGTGATCCCCATGTGTAGTGAGGTGGCCAAGCAGAACATTCCCTCTACAGCGATCCCTACTGGTAGCAATGTACCGTCCAACATTAGAACCACTACAGAGTGGGCAGGAGTATAAACACTGGCACACCCTTAATTAAGCAGCATGTTAATCACGAAGGAGGGGGGATCGTGCCATCATGAAGTCACAAAAAAACCAGAGAATTTTCATGGTGAATGTGCCGAAGTTGGGGCAAAACAAATTAGAAAGTGCAGATTCATTGACCATCAAGGCCATACATTGGATACGGCACATAAGGGGTTGTCGCTCTGTAATAAGGGATGACATTACGAAAGCTTGTAGGCTCACCTCTCCTACTAACCCCCTGGACTGTATTGAATTAACTTTTTAGAGTGATGTACTAGTTGAAAACCTATTAGCACTTGAATATAGAACCTGTTCCCCCGACTACTCGTCTATCCAGTTTAGGCAGTCTCCGTCTGCTAGCAAGTCTAATATCTACCAAGAGCAACTGGCAGTAGGGCGGATAGGTAGTTCCACTCTTGAATGTAATGACTGACCGTCTGGCATGTCCAAACCTCAAACTGGTAGTGTCGAAGTATTGTTAACAACTAGGGAAAGGGATCCAATGACAACTCAGATCATAATAGGCCAATAACGTCCGTCCAAAGCCTAACCTTGCAGCCACCGGAACTCATGGGTCCGAAAGGGTCTAGCAATCTTCCCATAGGGAATCCTATAGATCCAACACATAGCGACCAAGTCTTTAAAAGGGACACACTGATATTGTGGAATGTTGCAGGAATCGGCTCCAAACTTTCATCTCCAGACTGGCTTGCTTTTTTTGATCTATTCATTATTTGCTGTTTCCAAGAAATGTGGCTTTCAACTTCAGAACATCGGGTAGGTTTTTTAAACTATTATGTACCGGCAGCAAAAGGGGCTAAAGGCCGTCCTTTGGGTGGGTTGATTATATGGGTCCGTCAAGCATTAGGTGTCAGTATTAAGGAACTACCTTCTATCAGCAACGAAATCCAGGCACTAACATTAAAGCTGGGATTGCCAGGTAAAGTTGATATTTAAAACATCTATGTGAGGGGAACAAGAGGGGGTAGGTCTCAAGTTTTACCGGCTTTCGATGATCTCCTCGACTCACCCTCACAAGAAAGTAATATAATTATAGCCGGTGATTTTAACTTAATGTTTGAGGCACTCGCTAGTGAGGAATGGCTCCTCACCGAGGAGCAAGATGCTCAGTGCGGTATCCCAAAGCTGGAGCTTGTTCCTATAAAGAAATGGACAGAGCCGGTAATTCAGATAAACTCTATCTGCCTAGAGAAGGGGCTCAGGGCACTAAATGGTAGGACTTCCAAAGATAGGTTGGGGTCCAATACATTTAATAACGGATTCAGTAAAAGCAGGATCGACTATGTACTTGCGAGTTTGATACTTTGGCATACCATTGGTGACATGGAAGTAAGGGATCGACTCAAAAGCGACCATAATCCCTTGTGTGTGGCTCTAAATTGGTGGCTGCCCAAACAATCATCCGGCAGAGAGGCTGAATTACACTCCCACGATGTAGTCCCCACGAATGATATGAGACGGCTCAAGTGGTCGAGTATAGTTGAAAACATAGGCTCCCTGAAAAAATTGCAAAGGATGTTGATCATGCCCTACTAACGCTGGATAGCGTATGTTGCTCTAATATAGGTTTGGAGATTGTTACTCAGTCCCACGACCTGAGAACTTATTTTACTAAACCTCACAAGCCAAAGAAAGTAACAAACCATAAATCATGCTGCTGGTACAATAAAGATTGTCGGGAGACGAGTTTTACTTGGGAAGGCCATTAAAGGTGGCGAACCAGCCGCAGTGCATGCAGCCAGGCAGGCATATAAAAATTCCATGGCTACAGCCAAATGTTCCTGGGACAAAAAAAGATGGCAGGATCTTAAAGAAGCTAGTAATAAGAAAGACAGTAAACAATTCCGGAACATTATAAAGTGGGACCGAGAGAGTATTCCTGAATCACCGCATAATCATGTTTCGCAGGAAGAGTGGGTTAAAAATTTTGAACCACAATATGCATGTAGCCCACTAGAGTCAATTGGGGAAGGGACAAGCTATGTATTTTATGTAGATGAGGCCTTTAACAGCAAAGATGTCGAGTCAGCTCTTGGTGCAGTTGTTGGAGGGAGAGCTTCCGGCCCAGATGGCATTCCTGCCGATGTGTTACTCTACGATAAAACTAGATGGGTAAAGTATATTATGCTACTAGCTAATGCAATTGCACAAGGAGCTCCAATACCAGACTCCTGGAAAGGAACCGAAATAACCACCGTGCACAAAAAAGGTGATAAATCATTGCCAGGGAACTATCGACCCATTAGCCTGATTGATTCATTACAAAAAATACTGGGGAGATTGATTCTTAATCAAATCCAGGAATAGGTTGAGGAGCATAGCATACGGTCACCCTTGCAAGTCGGCTTCCGTGCGTACACAAGTACCATCGACCAGGTGTTTCGTTTTGTTTTATTACACTGGAAGGTGGTGGTCCTGGGCAAAGGCAGCATGTACGCTGCCTTTGTAGACCAAAAATCGGCTTTCGATCTCGTCCCTCGTTCTAGTCTATGGGTGACCCTACAAGAACTAGGGCTGCCCATCAAACTCCTGACGCTTTTAAAGAGATTGCAGGAGGGTAACTACGCAAAAATACGTTGGGGTTCCCAGGGGCAGGTGACTAGCTCTTTTCTACTTGAGCGAGGGGTGTGCCAGGGATGCGATATGTCCCCGACTTTGTTCACTGTGTTTATTGATGGGATAGTTGATTGTATGACATGTGTGAACACAGATGCCCCGACTTTAGCAGGGATTAAAATTCTGATTTTAAAGTTTGTGGACGACACATTGATAATTTCGAAGACTCCGAGTGGGCTTCAACGAGCTTTGACGGTATTTGAGGAATTCTGCTCTGCTCGCGGTCTCGAAGTCAATGTGTTGAAAACGAAACTTATGACTTTTAACCAACACAGAGATTTTAAAGGTGGAATTTTAATGAATAATCGTCCTCTAGAGCAAGTTAGGGAGTTCACATATTTAGGGGTGAATATACAGAACGATCTAAAGTGGAATCACCAGATTGATATGGCCATATTGAAACACTGGCAACTGTCGGGGTCCCTATGCCTTGAGCACAACCGGTCCTTCACAAAACCTATTAGACCGGTGCTCCAAGTATAAGACACAAAAGTGGTAAGTTCAGCACTATATGGTGTAGAACTATGGGGACTAGAGAACTTGTCTAAACTTAGCGTGTCAGAAAATAAGTTCCTACGGGGTATTTCTAACCTCCCACAAAGTACGCCACTGTGCCCGTTGTTCTATGACCTTTGGAGAAAATCCCTTCTTGATACCACAAATCTACTCATTGTGTTATATTGGCGCAGGCTGTGGACAACACCAGAACTGGCACCATATGCCGTGGGTTTTATGGATATAATAAAAGCCGACTCTTTCCACAAAATCAGTTGGCTACGTGGCATCAAAGACATCTTAGCCAAAACTGGTATGTCAATGCTTTGGAAGGACCCTACTACTGCTCGTTTTCCACCAAAAAAGGTTTTAAAAGAAAAGTATTGGGAGATGGTTGCATTTAATGCTCTAAGAGTTAGTGAATCATTTTCATTAGTAGGAACATTCTTGGAATTCAAAATCATTCCAAGTCTTGAACCATATTGGGACACTGTCACCAAACCACTAGACAGGAAGCTTTACTTTCAGCTGAGAGCAGGCCCGCTGCCCCTAAGGTCTTTTACATCAAGGTGGAATAAAGCATATGAAAGCAAGTTTCCATGTTGCTTTGCCTGCACTGAATCAGTAGCACACATGCTATTTGCCTGCCCAGCTTATGAAACCCCCTCGAAGGGTGTGGTTGAGGCCCATATGTAAACTCTTAGGGACTAGAAGAATCCTGGTAGCTGAAAGAATCTTGCGTACTAACACCTCATCCCCAATTTTCTTAGCAGTTGCCAAATATCTTGGGTAGATGTGGATAATCAGGTCAAAATCTAGCCCTATTTTATAATGTGCATGTAAAATAGTGTTAAAACACCTCTCTGGTTCAATGATCCTATTCATCTATATAATACAGTGCTCCCTAACAACATGAATTCCTATTTATAGTGTCTTATATGAATTTCTAGTTACAGTGCTTTATGAAACGAGATGTTCGTGCTAGGTTTGATCTACTGTTAAAGTAGAGATTGCTCCAGGAGGCAATGAATTATTGCTGGCATATAAAATATGTGTAATTGCCCATTGTCCAAACAGGCTTATTTTATAATCTGTGTATGACACTTTTATTGTAAATACTATATCAATTTTAATGTGCTTTTATGACTGTATGTCGAATAAAGCTTGTTTGGATAATTAATAAATGGCAAACCAATGAATAATTTGATTTAAAAAATGTTCGCCAAGTGGAAAAGACAAGAAATCAGGTCTTAATTAAAAGGAGACAAGGTAAAATCCAAAATCCTCAGAAGGGATCATCACAGTGTCATCCATTGCACAAGATCATCAAGTGCTAAAATACCTTCCTTGCTGTTCAGTAGTATGCCCATTTAACCAATGAATTCTTCAACATCTACAGACATTTCTGACCAAATCAAAAATCTCAAATGTCTACGATGCCTTCCTGACCAGCTAAAGCTCTCCTTGTTGCCCATTCCTGTAATTCCCTTATATGAGTGAGCTTTACAAAAGGATGTGTTAGACCTGGCATCCTTGGCATGGTTTCCCCTGATTTGTTGCTTTCTGTTTTGCTGACTTAATTCTTACTGGCTTTAGGATTCTGTGCACTTTACCACTGCTTACCAGTGCATATTGTATGTACTCAAAACATGGTAACATTGACGTATTCACAATTGGTATATTTAATTAATTTATAAGTCCCTAGTAAAGTGCACTATATGTCCCCATGACCTGTAAATTAAAGGCTACTAGTTGGGACTGCAGCACTGATTGTGCCACCCATGCAGTAGCCCTTTAAACATGGCTCAGGCCTGACACTGCTGAGCCAGTGTGTGCAGTTGTAAACTGCTATTCCGACCTGACAAGTTAAACTACTTGCCAGGCCCAAACCTTCCCTTTTATAACATGTCAATCACCCCTAAGGTAGGCCTAGGCAGCCCCATAGGCAGGGTGCAGTGTATTTTAAAAGGAAGGACATGCACTTTTGAGTTTTACATGAAACTGTTAGTGAAAAACTGCTAGATTCATTTTTCACTACTGCAAGACCTATCTCTCCCGTAGGTCAACATTAAGATTGTCTTAAAACATCTTTTAAGTGTAATTTCCAAATGGGAAACGGTAGAGAGATTTAGGGTTTGGTGTCTCTAGACTCACAATTTAAAATCACAACTTATGGTGAAGTTGGATTTTAAATTGCAAGTCTGAAAATTCCACTTTTAAAAAGTTGGCCTTTTCTTACTTTAACCATACTGTGCCTTTGCCTGTCTCTGAATACACGTCTGGATTGGGTGGCAGCTGGGATTTGTGCTTTCCCTCTAGACAGTGACACAAAGGGAGAAGGGGTGTGACATTTGCATCCTGATGGCCCATCACCAGGCCGATGAGCCTTCCTGAGGTAGATTGGGAGGGAGGAGCTGGCACTTGCACCTAAATAGGGCATGCCTGTCCCCACTCAAAGAGATGCAAACCCCTCTGCTGTGTCTGGAGCCAGCGCAGGAAAGGCAGCACCCTTTTGATCTTTAAAGGCCTCTTTAATGTCTCTTCCACTTTAAAGGCACCTTTTGTTATAAGTACTGGACCCCTGTCACCACCAAACCTGCACTTTGCTAGAACCAATGACATTCTGCCTGGAAGAAGAGATGCTGTGTAGTAGGAGGGACTGCCACTTTTCTACCTGCTGTACTGTGTTGTCCTACTGCCTACTGCATCTTGCCTGGTAGAGAAGGCAAAGAAATTCTGAAAAATCAAACCATCGCACAAAAAATAAGTGTCACAAATTACTCACACCAATTCAGCAGGAGAGTGGTAAGAGTGCAGTATGTAGCTGGTATTGCATTTAGGAGCACATACCATCACAAATATGTTACTAAAGTATGGTGTGTTAGCCACTGTCACTTACAGACCACATTGCCATTGAAATGCCCACTAAATCTGCACAGACATACAGTTTAGGTGGAGAAGGGCTGGCCTAGGGCGGTCAACCTCTAATCTGGGGAGCTGAGTTCGAATCTTGGCAATGACGCTGAACATCCTGTGATTCTGGGCAAATCACTTAATCTCCCCGTGCCTAACAAAAATGAATGTGTCCTCATGTAAAGCAAATGATGCTATGTAAAGTGCTCTGATACCTGATACCTTTGTGTCAAGTTCACGCTATATAAAACTCCGTAAAAAAAAATATTATATATAGTGCACAAACGATAATGTGTGAAAATGGGTTTCAGGGAATATCTGTCATTTGCACATCACCAAGTGAATTGTATTGATTTGTTTGGATCCTATTAAAATCTTTGATTCCATCACACTTTAGAATGAGAAAGAAGTGCTTCATTTGTGATTTCCTAAGAGTTTATTTATTTTGAAATTGTTGTGCAGTTCCGTTATACGTTTTTAAATATTATTATAAGAAAACAACATCCTACAGTCTTTTCTTTCATACTACCAAAATTGTCATATAGGTCATTTTACAAAATCCCACACTAACAGTAAGAGAAAGAAAAATAAACAACAGCCTTGAATCACTTACATAATATTGAAACCAACAATATTGTGTAAAAACAAGTATTTTTGTGGTGTTTTCACTGTGTTACATTAATTAAGTTGTGCACAAATACTATACACATTACCTCCTATGTTAAGCCTGACTGCTTTGTGCCAAGCGACCCGCGGGTGAGCACAGGTTATTTAGGTTGTGACTGTGACTTACCCTGACTATGTATGGCTCCTGTTTTGACAGGGTGTCAGGGCATCTAAGGCTTGGTCACAGAACCAATCCATCTAAGATCTTGACTAAATCTTGAATGTAGTCTAGCCTGAAGCAATTCTTTCATACTGGTCCTGGGAAATATAACAAGTTTGATAAATGTTTCCTTCAAAAAGTGTACTGATCTCAATAAAACAGGCCATCACTGGTCCCTTCTCAACGGAACAAGTACACATAAAACATTATGAACTACTTTGCAAACTCACCAAATCCAAGTAAAATCATGGAAAGAAAAGTGACAAACTGCAAGAATACTGGAATACAATCTCATCTCAATGACCATTACTCAGGTTTTATAAAAAGAAGATGCCACGAACCTACAGAGTCATTACGGAACAGCTGCTAACTGGCTTAAATGAAGCTGAGCAAGCTTCACTCATTCTGCTTTACACAAAGTGGAATATGATGCCATGGAGCAAGACAATCTTACAAAAAGACAGAAAATGTGCAGTATATACCATCACTGCAGTAAAATGAATTTAATGTTTTCTGACCAACCAGGGTCAACCGGTATAGTTAAGGACGTCAAGGAACATGAGCTGCTTCAAAAAGGAAGCCGGGATTCTTTCTCTTACTGGCTGTCGTCGCTAAGTTTGTCAATTGTCTGGCATTGCAAAATAGCAATAAGCCTAATTATCATTTTTAGGTAGGTCATTCTGCCACCCCCTGTGAATAGAGATTTTGAGAAAGGACCTATTCATACTTAGGTAGCATTTCTAAATCAGAAATAGGCAGAAATTGCAGTTAGACTCTTTGTACATCAGGCCTTGTGATATGCAGCCATGTGGAGAGGCCTACTATTATGGATAAGGAATGCCAGGAACCAGTGCAAAAGGGAGAAAGGTTGTCAGAGGCCTGCAAATCAAGCTTTTGTAACATGAAATCAACTTTTCTCAGTAGAGAGACAAGAGAAAGTTGTAGCGAGGGTAGTCTGTTACATACATAGAAAGATGTGTCACCACTTTGTAGGCCATGGGAACTGCCTCACTCAGAATACTGTACTCAACTCTAGAGGTCAGATTTTCAAATGGCTAAAGAGTGAACCTAACAAGTTCAGAGGGAGTTGTTGAACGTGGTGCAAGAACTGTGTAAGAAATCTGAAGACGTGAAATGCAAAGAGGTTGATGGCTGATGGGAGACAGGCACATAGAAATTTAAATCTTTAACAAATTGAATCCAATTAAGTAATGTACACATTTCTGCAGCAGTGCATTGCTGGAATAAGGGATCAAAGCAAAGACCACGGGGCAAACTCAGGGGTGACTAAAGCACTTTTCCTTCACTGAATGGAGAGAAATTTATTGAGCCACATCCTAGTGGCAGATGTCCAAGCAAACATTTAGAAGAAGAAGATTAAAAAAGCTGTGTCCTATAAGCATAGGAAGCGCTTAGAAAGTCTAAACATGAAACTAGGCACTCATTAAAGTCAACAGATTTATTTCTAGGCAAAGAAATAGGCAGGCTTCATAGGCTTGGTGGCTTTTCATCTTTAGAAGATACCCTTAAAAGTATGTCACAAAAATGTACTGAAATTGCAGTTAGTGTATCCATTCAATATTTCCATAGCAGTGTTTACTTTCCAGTGGAATTTGTAAAATGGTAATGTTACTATCTCAATGGTAACTTTAAACTGTAATATAGTCTGCTATTTATGAAAAACTGCCAGAAATCAAGTCAAAGGAAGGGGGAAGCAAGTGGCATGAAAGTCCTAAACAGAGAGAAGCATATGTGCACTCATTTTTCTGTGAACCTTGAAGATAGTATTTGTACTTAGAGAGCTTGGCACCACTGATGTTGACTCATCCCAAGGGATGGGGTACTGCCAATCCCATTATATTAGCTAGCCATCAGTAGAACAACAGAAAGCAGCACAGGCATCCATGTCTGGACAACGGTTCACTTGCACCACCCTTCACTTTTTAGGTCTCGCCTGACCCAGCGCATGTGCTGGTCTGGCGAGACTTATTGAGAGGGCTCCAAAAAGTGCTACCAGGCCAGCCTAGAGCTACAGTGCATGTGTGCGGGCGCACACGCCGTGCTTTACCGCGATTACTTTCACTTTCGCGGCCGCTTTGATGTTTGATCGTGGTCACGATAGCGATCACTTTTACTTTCGCGGCCGCACGGCCCCTTTGCATAGCCAATAGGTCTCGCTTTTGGGACCTTATAAGTATTTAGTTATGCAACTGTTGCATGGCTAAACACTTATAAGGTCCCAAAGGCGAGACCTATTGGCTATGCCAATGCTTGTTCTAAATTGGCATGCAGCGCACTATTAAGAACTGAATAAGACATTAGCATGGACAGTCGGAGGAATGTCCTATTTCCAGTGGTCGAAGAGGAGTAGGGGGTGCTTTTTTTAATTTTAGAACATTTTTCCCCTACTTTGGTGCCGATTCCGATCCGTTAAAAATATTCCCCATACGAATCGTATCCGGATGTTTTTACGTACGAATCGTACAAGTCCCGTACAAACTGGCAAGTACGATTCGTATGTTAAAAAATCCATACGAATCGCATTGGGAAAATTCCCCGACACGTCCTCGGGTCGGAAAAAGTGTCCGACACGTCCCCGGACAGTTTTACGTACGAATCGGTAAACTGAAGTCCGAGCGCGCAAGTACGATCCGTCCCGTCCGTCCGAATGCACAACCGTATGGAAAAAACACCGTACAGAGCGAACTCCCATAGCAACTATGGAGACGTCCAAACATGTGCCCGCATACGTGCCGAACACCCCCCAAGTACGCGCCATACCCCCAGCCCCCCATGCCCCATGTACGCGCTGTATCCCCACCCCACCCCGTAGGTACGGAGCGTACCCCCCGTAGGTACGGAGCGTACCCTCCATGTACGTGCCGTACCCCCACCCCACCCCATAGGTATGGAGCGTACCCCCCCATAGGTACGGAGTGTACCCCCCCATGTACGTGCCATACCCCCACCCCACCCCGTAGGTACGGAGCGTACCCCCTGTAGGTTCGGAGCGTACCCCCCATGTACGTGCCGTACCCCCACCCCCCTGTAGGTACGGAGCATACCCCCACCACACCCTGTAGGTACGGAGCGTACCCCCGTAGGTACAGAGCATACCCCCACACCACCCCGTAGGTATGGAGCGTACCCCCCTGTAGGTATGGAGCGTACCCCCACCCCACCCCGTAGGTACGGAGCGTACCCCCCCGTAGGTATGGAGCGTACCCCCACCCCACCCCATAGGTACGGAGCGTACCCCCACCCCCGTATGTACGGTGCAGACCCCCAGCGCGTAGGGGGTACGCACCGTACCTACGGGGGTGGGGGTACACTCCATACATACGGGGGTGGGGTGGGGGTATGCACCGTACCTACGGGGGTGGGGGTATGCTCCATACCTACGGGGTGGGGTGGGGGTATGCTCCGTACCTACGGGGGTGGGGGTATGCTCCATACCTACGGGATGGGGTGGGGTACACTCCGTACCTAGGGGGGTGGGGGTACGCTCCGTACCTATCGGGTGGGGGTACGCTCCATATCTACGGGGGGGTACGGTGCGTACAGGTACGGGGCTGTGGTACGGAGGTGTGGCACTGCGCGTACACGTATGGGTGCTGGGGTACGGTGCGTACATGGGGGGGCTAGGGGGTATGGTGCGGACGTGTAGGGATGGGGGTACGGTGCGTACTGGGCCCCCTTTTCGTCATGCATCACGGCGTACTTAGCTTTTCCGGCACTTTTTGGGTCCCGTAAAAATATTGCCATGCGAAGTGCTGTGGGTACGGTTGCTGATCCATAAAACGCTGCATGACTCCATGCGAATGTCGCGTACGCGGTGTCCCGGATCGGAATTGTGGGTATATTTTAGCCGGTCGGTGTTTTTTACGATTCGTACGGAAATGGTGTTTCTGTACGAATCTTACTTGCGGGCTTGTAAGGTGGTTTTCCCGGGTACGAGTCGGACGGAGAAAACGCTCCGTCCGACGGTTCGTACCCGGGTTTTACCGGATCGGAATCGGCACCTTTGTGTGGGAAAAACAACCGTCCTGTGACGGTTAATTACTAAAATCTATATTTTGGAAGCACTTTATGTTAATCCTTTTTGCTAATTTTGTAGCAGCCTTTCTTTTACTGTGTGTAATGCAATTTTAAAATAATGACTTGCATGTTCACAGTGCTTTCTGTTACAGACTAGGACCTTGTAGCAATAAACAAACACAAGACACTATTCTCCACTGCACCAATCAGGATTCAATTCTGCAGCTCTCTGGTACAGTGCATTAATCTAGGTTTAATAATGTACGATTAACAACACTTGCACTTAATTTTTTTAAAGCTGTGCCTTACTTTATATGTAGTAACCTGATGGAAAAAGACCAAAAAAAAGCTACAAAGTATTTTGATTTTTTTAGACATGCCCCACGCTCACTCACCCCACCACCATTGCACAGAGCATCACAGTTCCCATACATTCTTTTAATGCACTTCGACCACTGCCTATTAATAGCCCAGCAGATGTATGGTATCAGATGAGAAGAATGGCTCTAGTCTTTCTCTATGCTCTGACTAGGATAGATAGACCAATTGAAAAGTGAGATTGTTTGCTTCCATGTGCACACATGTGTATGTACACATGTGTCGCTGGCTTGCTACTCTCCATCCCGCTTGCTTTTGTGCCCTTCTAGTTGTTTCTTTTGAGTTTGTAACGCAATACTGCATTTCCCAAAGTACGAAACCTACTGCCACTGACTCTTACATTTCATCAATTAGAACATAAACAAGCTATTATAAAACAGAGAGGAACTACCCATCTGGCACAACGGAGGAAGTGAATCTTCACAGCCCGCAGCTGCCCTCTGGCACCATGAAATCATGGTGCTTGCCAATCTATGAGATGTAAGCAATCCCTTTCTGTCTAATTCACGCCAGATGGTATTGGTTTGTGTCCCACTTATAATTATATTTTGCTTTGATCTATTTGAGTAGTCATTTGGTTTTCATTTTCTGTTTTATTAATGCAATTTGTTGTGCGCTTCTGTCACAGAAACTACATCCTGACTTACACAACATTGGAATGCATAAGTATTTATTATCTTCATGCTAATATTGAAGTTATACTGTTGTTATAAATTCAGATACTCTGTTAAAGAAGAAGGTTACCATAATTATTATTATAAAAAATACAGGCAGCAACATCAATAATGATTAATGTGTTACAGCTAATAGTATTATTAACAGCAACTGCAACAAGCACCACCACAGCCACCACCACCACCAACAACAACAATAATAATAATAATATAATAATATCTATTTTGTATTTTGCATTTCTTACATCAGTCTTTTGACTTCACAGCCTGAAAACAGCAAATGTTGCAACTACCAAATTCTACACCATTGATTTTGGCCCTGGAAAGATAAAGGCTTATTCCATCTTATTAGGGTTGTAATCTAAGATCTCATTTGTCGCTTTTATATCACAGAGAAAGGCTTCTCGCACCCAAAGTGGCATCTTGGTTTTATTTTATAAATGCCCCTTATAACAGCTAAATCAGAATAAGATGGTGGTGTTATGTTACGTTACCTGGCACCTCTATAGCCTAGCAATGGCAGGGGTGCATCATTGTGAACTCCAGGTGCCAAAGGTGGTTGCAGGCAGACCTGTATGTTTGGCTACAGGTGCGTGTAGTTGTATTATGTTCAATGTGGGAAGGTTTGTGTAATGACGTGAGATCCTGACACACGGTCTAGTTGTATTACGATGTACGTGTGTCAGGTGGTGTGTTGTACAACAATTAGAGAATATGCTAACAGTGATAGATAGATTTGGGAAAAAGGGGGTGGTGATGGACAGAGTTTCTGATTGATGCAGAATACTCTTACCAAGCCAAGAGATCATGGTTTTAATCCATCACCGTTTTTTAGCTCACTGCACCATCCCAGCTCAGAACCTGGCTACATGCAAATTAGTCTGTACCTGTCCCAGTGCATGATAGGAACAGGGCAAACCAAACTACCAAGCCAATTCTTATACTGGGAAGGAAACAAGCTTCCGGGGACCGGTTTCTGGCATCACAGCCTTCGTCGGCCCGGCTTGCCTGAATCCTGATGGTGCAATGAGCAAGGGACTCACGTCTGAGCATACCCTCCCACACTGAGTGTGGATAAAATCGATTTGGGAAAAAGGGGGTGGTGATGGACAGAGTTTCTGATTGATGCAGAATACTCTTACCAAGCCGAGAGATCATGGTTTTAATCCATCACCGTTTTTTAGCTCACTGCACCATCCCAGCTCAGAACCTGGCTACATGCAAGTTAGTCTGTACCTGTCCCAGTGCATGATGGGAACAGGGCAAACCAAACTACCAAGCCAATTCTTATACTGGGAAGGAAACAAGCTTCCGGGGACCGGTTTCTGGCATCACAGCCTTCGTCGGCCCGGCTTGCCTGAATCCTGATGGTGCAATGAGCAAGGGACTCACGTCTGAGCATACCATCCCACACTGAGTGTGGATAAAATCGATTTGGGAAACAGGGGGTGGTGATGGACAGAGTTTCTGATTGATGCAGAATACTCTTACCAAGCCAAGAGATCATGGTTTTAATCCATCACCGTTTTTTAGCTCACTGCACCATCCCAGCTCAGAACCTGGCTACATGCAAATTAGTCTGTACCTGTCCCAGTGCATGATGGGAACAGGGCAAACCAAACTACCAAGCCAATTCTTATACTGGGAAGGAAACAAGCTTCCGGGGACCGGTTTCTGGCATCACAGCCTTCGTCGGCCCGGCTTGCCTGAATCCTGATGGTGCAATGAGCAAGGGACTCACGTCTGAGCATACCCTCCCACACTGAGTGTGGATAAAATCGATTTGGGAAAAAGGGGGTGGTGATGGACAGAGTTTCTGATTGATGCAGAATACTCTTACCAAGCCAAGAGATCATGGTTTTAATCCATCACCGTTTTTTAGCTCACTGCACCATCCCAGCTCAGAACCTGGCTACGTGCAAATTAGTCTGTACCTGTCCCAGTGCATGATGGGAACAGGGCAAACCAAACTACCAAGCCAATTCTTATACTGGGAAGGAAACAAGCTTCCGGGGACCGGTTTCTGGCATCACAGCCTTCGTCGGCCCGGCTTGCCTGAATCCTGATGGTGCAATGAGCAAGGGACTCACGTCTGAGCATACCCTCCCACACTGAGTGTGGATAAAATCGATTTGGGAAAAAGGGGGTGGTGATGGACAGAGTTTCTGATTGATGCAGAATACTCTTACCAAGCCAAGAGATCATGGTTTTAATCCATCACCGTTGATGGATTAAACCCAGATCTGTTGACTGGGTGTGAGTGTTTGATTGGTTCTGATGCTCCGTCCATCACCACCCCCTTTTGTACCGCTTTGTTCGCCATAAGTTGGCAGGGCATGCTCAGACGTGAGTCCCTTGCTCACTTTGCCACTGGATTCAAGCAAGCCTGGCTGAAGACGGCTGAAATGCCAGAAACCAGTCCTAGGAAGCTTGTTTCCGTTTCAGGGAAGGCATGGCTTGGCAGTTCGGGCTGGACTGCTCCCATGAGGCACAGGGTCAGACTGATTTTCATATGGCTATGTCTGAACTGGGGTGGCAGAGTGGGCTAAAGAACGGTGATGGATTAAACCCAGATCTGTTGACTGGGTGTGAGTGTTTGATTGGTTCTGATGCTCCGTCCATCACCACCCCCTTTTGTACCGCAACAGTGATAGATAGTTCTTCATGAATCTTCAGAAAAATAATTACATAGAGCACAAGCTACCCTGTCCTTTCCATCAGACTAGTTTTGGCCTTGCAGGTCATGATCAGTAAGGTGCAGCTTGAATCCTGTGACAAAGTGAGCAAGGAACACATGTCTCAGCATGGCCATTGCAGTTATGGAACCTCACTTAGAAAAATAAAATAGATGTGTGCAGAATGTGTTAATTAGGTTCAGCCACTGGTGATTACTTAAGCTGTATTCCAGTTCATTGGTTTTAGCAGTGGCCTAACTCAAAATGAGAGCGCCCCCCCCCCTGCAGAATGTGATGAGTGGCCCCTGAGTCTCACATATCTCGTAGATACTCAATGGCCATGGGCTGAATGCCCTCCCCCCGAAGGGTTGGGAGCCACCCCTACATGCAGAGGCTGCAGATGTCTTTGCTACACCACTAGGTTTTAGCCCAAACATGCCTCTTTAGGCAGAGACTAGCCTTACATGTGTCAATTTTATCCTGCTACAGACGTAATTGTCCAGCCAAATCTTCTCCAGATGGAAGCACAATAAAATCAGTCTTCCATCCTTCCATCCTTCCATCCTTCCATCCTTCACAACGTTGGCTCCATTCACTTGGGTAATAGTTCACCTTTTATTTTCAGGGCTTAGAAATGCAGAAGTGTGATCTGATCTATGATATAAAAAAAAACAAGTCACAGATATTCACAAAATTCTTATTACCTACACACATAAATATATGACAGTAATAGACATTCATGACAATCCCTAACTGTACACGTTCCACTGCAATAAAATGTAAATGTTTAGGGTTACGGCTTAGGCAAAAATGCAGCTGCACTTCAATTTATTTCTTCTCCACTTCAAAAGTATTTGTCTAATAAGGGAAGCCACTGCAACTAGACCCTTACGAAATACGGGCTCTTCATTCACCTTACCACACTGGAAATATATGTAATCTTTGCTTTTTTAGCAGAAATACATGTGTTTCCATGGTAAGATTGGTCATGCAAAATGATTATGACTTACCACAAATTGTTAACTTTGTGTGTATTCCAATCCCTTGCATTGCCGCTCAGCCACCCTTCAGATTTCTCCTGACCTCCGCAATACTACCAGCTACAAACTTATGACTGCTGGAATTTCAACTTAATATCATAAATGTTATTTTCCACAGTCATAAAGTGGAAATTCTGGCCTCAAATTATGCAAATCATGGCTAAATTCATCAAAATGTTGGATTTGAAAATGCAAATTCAACATGTTGCACTCAGAAACCTAAAATGTCCTGTGACTTCACTTTTAGTCTGTCGAATAGCCTTCCAATACCAATGTCTTATAATGTTGAATATATGATAAAACAGATAAAATGATCTCTCCTTGAAACTCTACATTTCAGTAAAACCTCATTGTAATGTTTTTAAAAGTCTAATATAGCTTTTGGTAGAAAGGTCTAAACACCAGCATGTTATATAAAAAATCTGTTCCTGAGAAGACTTCTGTTTCCATTCCCACAGTTTGTTTGAAGAGCTACAGACAAACCTTTATTTATACATTCAATTGGATTTGTCCCACAAAAGATGTAAGGATGGGCTCTGGAATTAATGTACCTAACAAGCCTTCACTCATTTTCTATTGCATAGTTTCTTGACAGATCAAAGGCATTCCAGCAGCTTAAATAGGAACTCTTAACTCAAGCTTGGGTCTAACTGGTGTGCTGAATGTTGGTAGGAGCCCTGAGGATACTGTAAAGGCAGCAATAATCTCCTCAAAACTTATATGTTAGATTTTGCCATAGACATAGATATCAGAAAAATAGTTTTCAGAAGCATAATAATCCATCAAACCCCCATGCAGAGCTTGTGATGTGCTGCAGCGAAGGGTGGACATATCTCTCTCTGTTCTGGACTTTGTTTGCGGCTGCTGACACATCCCTGTCAGCCTTTAACATCTCAAATTCGGATTTCTACTCACAAATTGCGCTTTTCTAATCCTGTGAGTCCTAGCTACTTTTGAATGTATCATTTGTACCCTGTAACCAAAATAACCAATTGATGGACAGAATGCTGGAAAATGCAAATAGTCGCCCCCAGTCACAAGGATCTGGGTTTAATACATCATTCATTTGCTCATCACACCACCCCAGTTTGAATACAGCCATATGCAAATCAGTCTCGACCCTGTTCCGTGTGGGAACAGTCCAGCCCGAACTGCCAAGCCAGGTCCTCCCTGGATCGGAAACAAGCATCCTAGGACCAGTTTCAGGGCATCACCCTTCATCAGCCAGATTAGCTTGAATCCAGTGGTGTAGTGAGCATGGGACCCATATCTGGGCATACCCTTCCCACCTAGGGCAATATATGCAAAAGAAACAATTGATGGCCGGAATGCTGGACAATGCAAACATTCACCCTCAGTCACAAGGATCTCGGTTTAATCCATCATTTGTTTGCTCACCACACCACCCCAGTTCGGCAGTGTGAGCTGGACTGTTCCCATTGGGCACAGGGTCAAGCCTGATTTTCATATGACTGGGATCAAACTGGAATAGCGTGATGAGCAAAAAAACGATGGCTTTATGACCAGATCTCTGTCCTGGGGTGAATGTATGATATTGTTCTGCATTCTGCATTCTGTCAATCAATTGTTCTTTTTGCATTTGTCACCCCGAGTGGGATGGGTATGCCCAGACGGGGGTCCCGTGCTCTCCATGCCACTGGAGTCAAGCTATCCTGGCTGATGAGGGGTGAAACCCTGAAACTGGTCATAGGATGCTTGTTTCCAGTCCAGGAAGGACCTGGCCTGGCAGTTCGAGCTGGACTGTTCCCCTTAGTCACAGGGTCAAGACTCATTTGCTGGGTTCAAATTAAAAGGATGGATTTAGGCCCAGATCTCTGTACTGGGGTGAATGTATGACATTGTTCTGCATTCTGTCCATCAATTGTTCTTTTTGCATTTGTCACCCTGAGTGGATCAGGTATGCCCAGACGTAGGTCCCGTGATCTGCATGCCAGTGGAGACAAGCTATCCTGGCTGATGAGGGGTGAAACTCCGAAACCGGTCCTCGGATGCTTGTTTCCATTCCAGGGAGGCCCTGGCCTGGCTGTTCGAGCTGGACTGTTTCCATTGGGCACAGGGTCAAGACTGATTTACATATGACTGTGTTCAATCAATCATAGCATTTGTGAAGCGCACTACATACCCGTGAGGGTCTCAAGGTGCTAGGGGGGGGGAATGCTGCAACTGTTCGAAGAGCCAGGTCTTGAAGAGTCTTCTGAAGGTTATAAGGTCTTCGGTCTGCGATAGGCGGATGGGGAGGGTGTTCCATGTCTTGGCGGCAAGGTGGGAGAATGATCTGCCGCCGGCGGTCACTCTTCGGATGCGGGGGACGGTGGCGAGGGGCGTGGCCTGCGGAGCGGAGCTGGCGGACGGGTGTGTAGAGGCCGAGTCGTCTGTTGAGGTACGCTGGTCCGGTGTCGTGGAGTGCCTTGTGTGCGCGGGTGAGGAGCTTGAAGGTTATCCTCTTGTTGATGGGGAGCCAGTGCAGGTCTTTCAGGTGGGGTGTCATGTGGCTGCGGTGGGGCATGTCGAGGATCAGGCGTGCGGAGCCGTTATGGATGGGTTGGAGTCGTTTCAGGAGTTTGGCCGGGGCTCCTGCATAGAGGTCGTTGCCGTAGTCCAGTCTACTGCTGACGAGGGCCTGGGAGACCGGCCTTTTAGTTTCGGTGGGGATCCACTTGAAGATCCTGCGAGGCATGCGGAGGGTGTTGAAGCATGAGGAGGAGATGGCATTGACCTGCTTTGTCATGGAGAGTGTGGAGTCGAGGATGATCCCTAGGTTTCGTGCGTGGTTGGTGGGTGTAGGGGGTGCTCCTAGTGCCGTCGGCCACCAGGAGTCATGCCAGGCCGAGGGGATGGAACCAAGGCTGAGGACCTCCGTCTTGTCCGAGTTCAGCTTCAGTCAGCTGTTCCTCATCCAGTCGGCGACAGCCTTCATTCCTTCGTGGAGGTTGGTTTTGGCGGTGTGGGGGTCCTTGGTGAGCGAGAGGATTAGCTGGGTGTCGTCGGCGTAGCAGATGATGTTTAGGTCATGCTGTCGGGTGACGTGGGCGAGTGGTGCCAGGTAGACGTTGAACAACGTTGGGCAGAGAGATGAGCCTTGGGGTACGCCGCAGATGACCTTGGTAGCTTCGGAGCGGAAGGGGGGGAGGCGGATGCTCTGGGTTCTCCCGGAGAGGAAGGAGGTGGTCCAGTCCAGGGCCTTCTCTCGGATTCCGACGCCGTGAAGGCGTGCTCTTAGTGTGCGGTGGCAGACTGTGTCGAAAGCTGCTGACAGGTCCAGGAGGATGAGGGCCACAGTTTCTCCGTTGTCGAACATGATCCTGATGTCGTCAGTGGCGGCGATGAGGGCAGTTTCGGTGCTGTGGTTGCTGCGGAACCCAGACTGGGACGGGTCCAAGATGTTGTTCTCTTCGAGGAAGCTGGTCAGTTGTTTGTTGACGGCCTTTTCGATGACCTTCGTCGGGAACGGGAGCAGCGAGATGGGTCGCAAGTTCTTGAGGTCCTTGGGGTCTGTCTTGGGTTTCTTTAGTAAGGCGTTGATCTCTGCGTGCTTCCAGCTCTCCGGGAAGGTCGCTGTCTCGAAGGAGATGTTGATGGTTTTCCGGAGGTGGGGTGCGATGGTGCTGCTGGCTTTGTTGAAGATGTGGTGTGGGCATGGGTCTTCCAGGGATCCGGAGTGGACGGTGTTCATGATCTTGATGGTGTCGTCGTTGTTGATGTCTGTCCAGGCGAGCAGGCGGTGGGGGCGGGTGGTGGTCGTGGGAGCCGGGGTGTCGGCTGTTGGCAGGGTGGTGACGGCGTTGAAGCTGTCGTGGATGTCTGTGATCTTGCGATGGAAGATGGTGGCCAGCGAGTCGCACAGGTCTTGTGACGGTGGGATGTTGTTGGTGTTAGAGCTGGGTTTGGAGAGTTACTTCATGATGCTGAAAAGCTCTTTGCTGTTGTGTGCGTTGTTGTCTAGGCGGTCTCTGAAGGCGGTCCTTTTGGCGGATCTAATGAGTTGGTGGTGTCGGCGGGTGGCGTTCCTGTGGGCTGTGTAGCTTTCCGGTGTTCTATCGCGGGTCCAGTTTTTTCCTAGTTTTCGGCAGGTTCGCTTGGAGGCCTGGAGGTCTTTGGTGAACCAGTTGGCTCTCTTGCTGGTGTGGGTGTTGAGGGGTTTCTTGAGTGGGGCGAGGGAATTGGCACAGTCGTTGATCCATTGTCTGAGGCTGCAGGCTGCAGCGTCGGTCGGGTCTGCGGGTGGGCTCTGGGCGAGGGCGGTGGTTAGCTGGTCCTCGATGATCTTGCCCCAGCTGCGGCGAGGCATCTGCTGGGTGTGGTGGTGAGTGGTGGGTTTCCTGAAGGTGAAGTGGATGCAGCAGTGGTCAGTCCAGTGGAGTTCGGTGGTGCGGTCGAAGGAGATGTGGGTGCTCGCTGAGAAGATAGGGCAAGCATGTGGCTGGCGGAGTGAGTGGGTGCTGTGACGAGTTGTCTGAGTCCGAGATTGGCGAGGTTGTTGATCAGGGTGGAGGAGATGGCATCGTTGTTGTTCTCGAGGTGGAAGTTCAGGTCCCCAAGGAGGATGTAGTCCGTGGAGGCGAGGGCGTGTGTGCTGACGAGGTCGGTGATGGAGTCAGGGTCCGGGGGGTCTGTAGATGAGGGTGCCTCTGAGGGTGGTGTTGGGGTCGGTGTGGATCTGGAAGTGCAGGTGTTTGGTGGTGCTGAGGGTGTCGTCGGCTTGTGTCGAGATTTTGAGAGTGTTTCTGTGGATGATGGCAATTCCTCCTCCTATTCCGTTGGTGTGGTCCTTGCGGGTGATCTTGTAGCCTTCCGGGATGGCTATGGCGATGTCGGGTGCCGAGGAGGGGGTCAGCCAGGTCTCCGTCAGGAAGGCGACATCTGGTGCATTGGTGTCGAGTAGGTCCCGGAGTTCGACGGCGTGGTTGCGGGTGGAGCGGGTGTTGAGCAGGATACATCTGAGGAAGTTGGTTTCCATGTTGGGCGGGTTGGCGGTCCGGATGCTGGTGAAGCTGCAGTTCCGGCAGGAGAAGGGTCCTTGGGTGCTTTTCGGGGCGGCCTGGTAGCAGGTGCGAGATCGTCCGGTGTTGAGTGCGTGGAGAGTGCTGGAGTCGTAGCGGAGGCGGGCGTCGTGGTGTGCGGGGGTCATGGTTCCTGGTGCTGGGTGTGGTCCAGGTGCGGACGGGGGCAGAACGGCTTGCCTTAGGCGCACATTCGGCACGCCAGCAGCACAGCCGAGCAGCGGCCGGCATATATGGGGAGGTGGGAGGGAGGAGCAGCTGGGAGGCAGGAGCAGCGAATGGGCAGTGGGCAGTCAGGGGGTCGGGCCGCAGGGGACACATCGGCGGGAGAGACGAGTGGCACAGAAGCACAACATGGGGCACAAAAACGAGGGGGAAAACAGTGGCACAGAAAGCAAAAAATGGGGCACACAAACAAGGGGGAAAACAGTGGCATAGAAAGCAAAAAATGGGGCACAAAAACGAGGTTGAAAACCGTGGCACAGAAAGCAAAATAGGGCACGAAACGAGGGGGAAAACCATGGCACAGAAAGCAAAACGTGGGACCGGTACGCCCAGATGTGGGTCCCGTGCTCTCCATGCCGAAACCGGTCCTAGGATGCTTGTTTGAAATCCAGGGAGGACCTGGCCTGGCGGTTCGGGCTGTCCTGTTCCCATTGGGCACAGGGACAAGACTGATTTGCATATGGCTGTGTTCAAACTGGAATGGCATGGCGAGCAAAAAAATTATGGATGCTTGCTTCCACTCCTGGGAGGACCTGGCCTGGCAGTTCAGGCTGGACTTTTCCCATTGGACACAGGGTCAAGACTGATTTGCATATGATTTGGTTCAAACTGGAATGGCATGTTCTGCATTCTGTCCATCAATTGTTCTTTTTGCATTTGTCACCTGAGTGGATCCGGTATGCCTAGACGTGGGTCCCGTGCTCTCCATGCCACTGGAGTCAAGCAATCCTGGCAGATGAGGGGTGAAACCCCGAAAACGGTTCTCGGATGCTTGCTTCCAGTCCTGGGAGGACCTGGCCAGGCAGTTCAGGCTGAACTGTTCCCATTGGACACAGGTTCAAGACTGATTTGCATATGATTGGGTTCAAACTGGAATGGCATGGTGAATAAAAATACCATGGATTTAGGCCCAGATCTCTGTACTGGGGTGAATGTATGACATTGTTCTGCATTCTGTCCATTAATTGCTCTTTTTGCATTTGTCACCCCCAGTGGGATGGGTATGCCCAGACGTGGGACCCATGCTCTCCATGCCACTGGAGTCAAGATATCCTGGCTGATGAAGGGTGAAACACCGAAACCTGTCCTAGGATGCTTGTTTCCAGTCCAGCGAGGACCTGGCCTGGCAGTTCGGGCTGGACTGTTCCCATTAGGCACAGGGTCAAGACTGATTTGCATATGGCTGGGTTCAAACTGGAATGGCATGTTGAGCAAAAAAAACGATGGATTTAGGCCCAGATCTCGGTACTGGGGTACATATATGACATTGTTCTGCATTCTGTCCATTAATTGTTCTTTTTGCATTTGTCACCCCAAGTGGGACGGGTATGCCCACACATGGGTCCCGTGCTCTCCATTCCACTGGAGACAAGCTATCCTGGCTGATGAGGGGTGAAACCCCGAAACCGATCCTAGGATGCTTGTTTCGAGTCCAGGGAGGACGTGGCCTGGCAGTTTGGGATGGACTGTTCCCATTGGGCACAGGGTCAAGACTGATTTGCATATGGCTGGGTTCAAACTGGAATGGCATGGTGAGCAACAAAATGATAGATTTAGACCCAGTTCTCTGTACTGGGGTGAATATATGACACTATTCTGCATTCTGTCCATCAATTGTTCTTTTTTCATTTGTCACCCTGAGTGGGACGGGTACGCCCAAACGTGGGTCCCGTGCTCTCCATGCCACTGGAGTCAAGCTATCCTGGCTGATAAGGTGTGAAACCCCGAAACCGGTCCTAGGATGCTTGTTTGAAATCCAGGGAGGACCTGGCCTGGCAGTTCGGGCTGTCCTGTTCCCATTGGGCACAGGGACAAGACTGATTTGCATATGGCTGTGTTCAAACTGGAATGGCATGGCGAGCAAAAAAATATGGATTTAGGCCCAGATCTCTGTACTGGGGTGAATGTATGACATTGTTCTGCATTCTGTCCATCAATTGTTCTTTTGCATTTGTACTCTGTACAGCATATATTAATAATATTTTGTTTCCTGTCTGCCTCTACTGTTTAAGAATGTTTTTACCGACTGCATTGTGGAAGAAGTTCTTCTTTTTAGCAAACAGAATAAACTATTAGAAATTTAAGTCAATTATATTTTTTGTAGATACTGTTTCTTTCCAACCATGATTTGGCTTTGATAAAAGAAAAACAGCCCAAAGGATTGAATAAATTTGAAAATGAAAGCCTGCTTTCTATCTGTCATCTAAATGGAAATTAGCAACTTGTTGTAACATATGTCACTATTGTGAAATGTCTCTAGGTAAAACCGTAATTAACACACCTGTTTTGGAAAGTAAATAAGGAAATCTTTTTTTTTAAATCAGGTAGTTATCACTGGTCTATAGGAATGTGGAATCAGACCGTCAAAATAACAAGTAGTAAAATGTTAATCAGTAAAAAGTTTACCATTACAGTGGCATTAAATATAGTTTATAAGGTGTGGTAGGTAATAGTGTCTTTCATGGATACACCCATGAAAATAATTTCTTTTTAGAAAATTCTAAGATAATTAGCAGCCGACACACAAACAGGCTAGATAGTGATTTCAAAGAAAAAAAGTGGAATGTATTGCAAGTCGTTATAATGCATGAACGTTGCACTTTATTTTGCAGTTATAGGTCTGATTATTCATAAAAGGACATAAGTTTAAAGAAGAGATAACCAGGAGTCCAGTGGCGGCTCCTCCGCTAAGACAGAGGAGCGTCTCCCCACTTCTCCAGGAGCATTGTAAAAAAATAAAAATAAAATGATAATAATAGAAGTTAATTCTTTTATTATCATTTTCTTTTTTTTTCCGGCCAGGTAGGGAGGGACTGAGACTTCCGTGACCTTTGGGAGGAAGAGTGGTTGCTCCACTCCAAAGTGCGCAGGACAGCTTGGCCAGCCCTCTCGGGCTGGCCAAGCAGTCCTGCGCACTTCGCATGTTTCCCACCAGGCTGTATTACACAGCCTGGTGGGGAACATGCTCAGCCTCCCATTCCACGTCTGAGCACCGAGACATGGCGCTCAGACCAATCACAATGCTGCATTTCAGCATTGTGAATAGCTTAGGGGAGGGAGCCTGTGTGCTTCTGGGTTACGGCGGACAGATGATGAGGGATGACATAGGAGAGACTGAGGAGAGACGCGGTTAGGAGGTAAGTATTTTTTTTATTTTGTCATTCACACCGCCGCAACCCACACCCGTCCCTCCACTCCTGTTCCTTGTCAGCCTCTACTGCAGGACACTGAGGTATGTAGTACTTATTGTGAGACTTATAAAGTACAAATCTAGCTATAGAGAAACAGTGAGCTGTACATGAGTGCTGTTAATACAAATAGTGGTGCAGGGTGGGAAGGCAAAATGGGATTGCAAAGTAGCAAACCTAGAATTGAGCCGGTGCCCGGTTCTACCGGAATGGGGGCGCCACCCTATTCCCATACTGGGGTAGCCATAGCATGGGATGAGAAGGGCAGCAAGGAGAAAATGGGTGGGAAGGGAAAGAGAGGAATATGGGGGCATATCAGCAACAACCAGCGATAATTATCGCTAAGCACACTTAGCGCTAGGATAATTATCGCCGGCTAGCGTGGATTTTTATCGCTGAGATAGCGTGCTATTAGCAACGCTTATCTCAAAAGCGATAAAAATCCTAGCGCTAACTACCAAACCTGAGATTATCGCTGGAAACCCAGCGATAATCCCACGAAGTTTGGCGATAGCTTGCTGATGGGCCTCACATACTTAGCCATGATATCCACCTTATATAGGATATCATGGCTAAGTCAGTTTCAAAGCAGGCATAAGGAAAGCAGCGATAACAGAGGTTATCGCTACATTTCTTGTCGCTATGCTGCTTTGCGTGAGGCTTGATAATAGGAGAAATGTCGCTTAGCAACATTTCTCCCGTTATCCTGGGGAGGAACGCCCACTTTGCAACTCATTAGAGATGCAAAGATGGGCGTTAGGAATTCAGGCGCTAAAGCAAGGTTTCATGCGACAGCGTGACCTTGCTAATATAGCAATAAAATTATTGCCGCTTTTCGGCCTAAAACGGCCGCAAAAGCGGCGATAATTTTATATCGCCGCCTTGTAGATATGCCCCATGGTTTGGGGTTAATAGGCAGTGGGGGTAGCTAAAAGAGGAGTAAGATTCAGAGTTAATAGGAGAAAAACTTCCTAAGTTTATTTCGATTACCTATTGAGGTTGATTACATATAGGTTAAAGAATCCCCCAAAAGTGCTTTATAAGGATATTCCAGGTAAAGAATTACCTCCATCCTAGCGAGTATGGCTTCCTCTTCCTCATTAGCATCAGAGGAAGCATCTTTATCTGATGCAGTGGAAAAAAGATGGAATCTACCTTTAAAAGGGAATATGCTTCGGCACATTTTTCTTTAAAGACCAGCACTTATGCTGCTCAGACGTTTTTGAAAGACTTTCAATGATTATTCGACTGTCTTCAGCAAGAAAATTATCCCACACAACTACTAGGAAAGATGGAAATGTTGGCACAATTTTTATTGACCACTATGATCCATGACTCAGCTATTGTAGGAAGGATGCTCCTATGGTTGAAGCTGTGGAAAATTGACCAAACCCAAAGGTCTTTGATACATAACATAAGCTATCATTCTTAGGTGCCAAATTGTTTGGCACACACTTGGATGACTTGGTTTTAAAATCTTCAGAGGAGAGAACATTTTTATATCCTTTTCAAGCACAGGTGGGAAGAAGGTAATTTATTCAGAAACAAACAACACAAGAGGTTCAAGACTTTACACATCCCTTTAGAAGCCTGACTTGAGGCTGGAGAGCCACTCTGTTTGATAAAACCTGGCCCAAAAAACTCCACCCAGCAAAACCCAAAGACCTGACTATAAGGTGGAGCAGATGGGAGGCAGAATTTCAAACTACTTCAAGCAATGGCAAGAGATGGTCCAAGGTGGAATTGAAGATAGAGGAAGAAGTCAATGCTATGGAGTTCAAGGACTTACCTCCAAAGAATCTATACATAAAAACTCCAATTCCCAAACTGGTATTGAAGTTCCAAGCACTGTTATCGGGGATTCAGGACTTTTTTTGCAAAGGGGCAATTGTTCCATTACCCAATTGCAGAGAAAGTCTGGGTTTTACTCAATAATCTTCTTAGTTCCAAAACCAGAGGGGAAGTTCAGTTTAGTCCTAGACTTGAATAGACTGAACAAATATGCCTATTACCTTTCATTCAGAATGCTTATCCTTCAAACTATGCTCCTGCTGCTGTCCAAAGGAGATGTTTTTTGCAACGTTTGACCTTCAGGATGCCTATTACCATATACCAATGCATATAGAATCCCAAATGAACTTCAGGTTTTCAGTGGGAGAAGATTATCTCCAGTATTCTATTTCAGTACAAGGTACATCTGTTCGGCCTGTCATCTCCTCTGAGGATCTTTACCAAGGTACTAGCCTTGGGGTTGCTTATCTTCAATGTTGAAATATTCAAATATCTCCATATTTAGACAATTGGCTTATCTCTGGTTCTTCTCTTTTGAAGATACAAACTGGATGCGGTAAAAGTGTGTGCCACACTGCAGAACTTGGGATTCATCATCAACCTCAAAGCTTCTAGTCTCCAGCTCATGAAGAGGAAGACCTTCATATCAACAGATCTGGACACAGACCAGGGGGTGGTATTTCTAACAAAGATCAAATTACTGACTTTACTGACTCAACTGTCCCATTTGTTGTCCCTTCCCCAAGCTTGTGGCTGAAAGTACAGGATCTCATGTCAGCCACAGTAATGATAGTCCCATGGACACAATATCACCAGAAGCCTCTGGAAAACCAATTACTCAGCCATGGGTCCCCAGCAACACAAAACAGTAAGCAGTTTGTCCCAGGAGATAATTTTAAAGCTCCAATGGTGGTTGGACGTGAACAGTTTGAGAAGGGGGACATGGTTCCAATGCCCAACTCCAGTAGTAATTCTAACGGATGTAAGTGCGTGCATGTGGTAGGCAACAATGCAACAACTCAAATTGAGTTCAAAATAGTCAAATATGGAAATCGCCTGAACTTCCAATTGGAATGATCTCAGAACAGTGTGGTGTGCTCTAAAATGCTTACTCAATACCTTTATCAGAAAGCAATCTTCAGCCGTGGCCCATGCATGTAAGAGTGGTGGGGCCGGTGGGGTAGATTTTGATGGACGTTGTCAAGGGAGAATTAAATAAATATTTAATTTTCCCTCGTCATCATCTGTCGAAATCCCCACCCCCACCAGGCCCCACCGCCCCACTGCTCTTACGTGCCGCGATTGGCAATATTTATAAAGATAGATAATCAGGGGGGATGGAGTTACTTAATTCAGCACCAACAGCAAGTCTCTAAGGGCCTTAGCTGCAAAAATTTGTTTTTGGGCAAAAGCACATGTCTTGCCCCTCCAGGCAATATACATACCTGGAAGGGACAATGTTCAAGCAAATAGCTTGAGCAGCAATATTCCAATGTATGTTTCCTTTCTCAGTCTGGATTTCTTTTGGTGGTGATGGTATGGTGTTTAATGGCAAGTGGTGCCATGGTTGGACTTCTTTACATCCCAAGCTACTGCACTGCCACCTTAATAATGTTCTGTCGCTTGGGATACAATGCCTTGAGTAGCAGATGCTCTCTCAATTCCATGACCCAATGAGCTTCTATGCATTCCCTCCAATCCCATCGATGTACGGCAAGGTCATTCAAAAAGTCCAGTCAGAGAATGTGGAGTGGATTCTAATTGCACCCTGGTGTACATATAAACCATGGTTTTCCCTGTTAAGGTGCCAAGCAGGACATTAATTTTGCAAACTAGTGTTGTATCATTTGCCTCTTCAAATTCCAGCCCTATCTCACTAGCAACTGTCAAGTTTGCATTGGACAGCGTTGAAGTTGAAAGGGCAGTATTGAGAAAAGTATAATGTTCTACAGAAGTGGCACATGACATCTAAACTTCTATAAATGTTTGAGCTGTCAAGGCATACTCCAAGCAATGGACTCATTTTTGGAAAACTGCATCTTTCTATAAATATGAATCCACCGTCCTGTGATCCATTTCAAATTCTTTAGTTTCTGAGAAATTGTTTTTTATTGGGTTTAGCTCCAGCTACCTTAGCAGCACAGTGAACAGTGATCCAATCCTTTAGAGAAGTGGGGTTAAATCACTGGTGACTAACCTTCTAAAGTGTTTTCAATTGAAGAAACCGGTGACCTCAGTAGCAGAATGGGATTTATCAGTTGTACTTGAGCGCTTGCAAGAATCACCCTTTGAGCCTCTAGAAACTGCCAAATTAGCATTCCTAATAGTAATAACTTCTGCAAGGAGGTTGGGGGAACTGGTTTCTTTTGTGATTGATTTCCCTCTACCTAAAGGTCCTTCCAGATGTAGTTGTTTTAAGACCTGACCCAACATTTAGGCCAAAGGTACAAAAGAAATTTCATCTAGTTCAAGAAATAATTTTGTAAATCAGAGATGAGAATTCAACACATTCCATTCCCTTCAGATGAGAAGCAGGCATTACAAATGTCTATTTTGAAAACAAAAGGCTTTTAAGAGACCAATTCACTTTCTGTATCCCATGGAGCATTTAACAGTGCTAAAACACTTACTGCAGAAATATTTAGTAGGTGGGTCAAGCAGACTACATCCCAAGGCTATGTTTCAGTAGGTTCATATGTCTATGACATGATTAAGGGATGTTCCACTAGAGTGATGTCACTGACCATGTCATGAGTGATGTAATATGTGACGTCATCAGCAGTGCATTGCAGGGGCGCGAGTTATAGTTAGCTGAACTAACTATAACGGGGGAATTTCTAGGGTTTTGTATGAGGGAAATGTCCAGCTAACTATAACGCCCCTGAAACCTATGTTTTTTTCAGTGAATTTCTAAGGTTTTTTAAATGGCAATTCCTAACTATAACGCCCCTGAAACCTTTGGTTTTTTCAGTGAATTTCAACGGTTTTGTAAATGCTAATTCCTATCTATAACTTATCTCTAAAGATATCATGTTTAATGATTTTCATTGGATTTCTATATTTTTCAATTTCAGCGTGTCAATTTCATTAATTATGTTTTTTTGAAATACTATTTTATCACCATTTTTTTAACTTATTTTTTCAATTAATTCTTTTAAAAATTAAAAAATATTATTTGCTTTTATTGGGGTTTTCAAACATTTTTTTTATATTTTTAAAAATATTTCTTTAACTAAATATTCAAAACTTTATTTTATTTATTTTTTTCCATGCTTTTGGATCCGTGCACCCTATGCGCACCGTTCTCGATCCCTACGCGTTAGCATCCACGCATGGTATGCGTTGGGTACGTGTTTAGTGCACGATCGCAATGCGACAGGTACGCAACTCCCATCTTATACGCGACACGTTCGATGTATGTAACGCGACGTTTACGTGCTTCCGCTATGCATCATCTGCGTCTATGACGCGGTAGGTGCGCGGATCCCGCGAAATATTTAACATTTAAAAAACCATATATATATGTATTTCATGTGAATATTAATTGAAGACAAACTCTAAACTAGTCTTAAAATTAATATATTTTTACATCTAATCCTATAATTTTTTTTAATTCAATTACATGTATGCGCAGGGTGCGCGGATCCCATGTGACCTGCAAAAAAAGAGATTTGATTGGTTCATTACACTTCCTATTCTAACTATTGAAAGACCCCACCCATTTCAATCATTCTTCTTTGAGATTCTTTGGAGGAACGTCTCACACCTTAGAACTAGAAGAAACTTTTTGGGGAAGATTTCCACAGCTGTAATTTTTCTGAAGACAATGGCTTCTGCACAGCAGCCACCATCAGAATCAGACCATTCGTCCGAGGAGCAATTTGTTGTGGAAGCTCCACGCACAGAAAGATACACCTCTGTGGTGTGGAAATGTTTTATCTTCCCAGAAGGACAAAACAAAACTAATTTAACTAAAGTTACATGTAAAATATGTCAAAGAGTGCTTTCCAGAGGAGATCCATCAAAAAAGTACTCTTGTGGGACTGCGAGTATGTTAAAACACCTGAAGACTCTGCATCCCGTGAACCTGGCCAAGCAGGAATGCAGAAGAGTCCGACAGCAGCCTCAGCCAGCAGTGGCAAGCACTTCTGCAGCATCACCATCGAGCACTCACCCGGACATACGTCCAGAATTTGGAAAACTAAAAATTAGTTGCATTAAATGCAACAAACTGCTATGTTACGGCGAGCAGTCAATTGAACTGATCTGCCGAGCGCTGCAAAACCACAAGTGCTAAACTTGTGTTTATTTTTTTTTTTGCAGAAGTTGACTTTTTCTTCCTCCTGTTGTCTTTTTTACCTTTTGAAAAAAAGAAAAAAATAACAAAATTGTTCCAAAAAGTACAAAAAAATTAAAAAACAAAAAAGAAGAAAAAAAAAAGTTCTTCTAAGAACTAACTTTCCTGGTTTAAAAAATGAGCTATATTTGTTTGTTTGTCTGTGAAAGTTTAGATGAATGTATGTGTAGTACGTAATTGACTGAACGAATGCATTAATAGTGTATGGTGAATGTATGAGTGCAGAACTATGAGGAAGTGCTGCAGCATCACACAGTAACCTCTTTAACTACAATGAGCTGTAGCACTTCCGAAGCACAGGGATGCAACATATGTACATAAATATGTTGCAAATCTATACTTCTCTCTGCACGGCTGCTTAAAATGCAGCCATGTGGTGACACAGGCACCCTTGCACCATAGTGCAAGGATATCTGTGTCATGTGCTGTTTGTTTTCCTGCAGGAAGACACACCTTCCTGCACAAAAACAATGAGAAAAGGCATTTTTCTCCTTCAATGTGTGCTGAGCATTTTAGCAAGCATTAAAGATGTAAAAATGTGGAGAAATGAAAACAATTCTCCTTGTTGTGCTTTCCTACACCAATTTTAGAATGGTGCAGCATTCACACACATATCGAGATTTATGATTTATGATAAATCTAGACATGTGTCTTGTTCTATGAGTATTAAGTGCAATCATGCACAACAACACTTATAGAACACCCTTTCAACGCAAAGTGGTGTGCATGATGAGGTTGTATTTACATGGAGTATAAAAAGTGCACAGAGTTCCTTTTCCTCTCTTTGTAAATATGAAAGAGTATCTTGCACAATAACTATGTGACAAAAAGTGACATATTTGCAGTTTAAAAATTCCTTGCGAATGATGGAAGGTAAGCACAGAGTTTTGTCTGCAAAGATGTTCAAAGAAGAATGATTGAAATGATTGCGGTCCTTCAATAGCTACAATGGGAAATATTATGAACCCCTCAAATCTTTTTTTTTGCAGGTCACATGATATCTGATTATGGTCAGATTTCAAAACTACCTAGGTATAAACAGAGTGTTTTTAGAAACGTGTTTCAACTTTGTAGCTTCTTGCAGACCTCCTCATTCTACATATTGAGACTTAGTTAAACTTACCTTCACAGTAATAGGAATAAAAAAGGGTATACACTTTTTTCAGATTTTCATTCCAATCTAAATTCATATAAATTGCTTATTTTAAAATTTGGATCTGTGAAAGAAAAGGAAAAAAAATGATAACATGTAATAATACATTTTTTACAACACAGCATAATTTCCACAAAGTAATTTGTTTGCCTTTTTTGCTGTTCTCAGAATATATTAAATTTCACTAAAAATAGTGATTTCAATCGTACTCATCACTTAACAGCGGGCAAAAAAAAACAATCACAAAGATTGTTAAAAAAAAACCAACATGCTATTCTCAACAAAATACCACAAGATACGAATCACAGATATATAAAATGATTGCAGCTAACAAAATTTTATAAGTTTAACTTACAAAAACTGTAAATGTTGTCGCTTTAAAATATTCACCTAATCTAAGGATGAATTTTTGGAGGACGCACCACGCCCACAACGTTTTCCTTCAGTGGTGTGGAATTTTTTACTGTTCCCGAGGGGTAAACAAAGACCAATGCCACGTTGGTCACGTGCAAGATTTGCAAAAGAGTTCTGTTGCAAGGGGATCCTAACAAGAAATACTCGAACGGCACGGCAAGTATGATGAAACACCGAAGGACCCTTCATCCAAACAATCTTGCACGAGAAGAGTGCAAACAGATGAGAAACACTCCTGTTCTGTATCTGTAAAAAAGAATCACAAATAAATGTATATTAATAACTTTCAAATTTATACTATTCCATTACTGTACAAACACATTTTATATAAAAACTGACTAAGAAACTATAGCCCTGAACCACAAGTGTGACGATCGTTAAAACACTACATGCATAGGGGCAGATTTATGAGCCCCTTGCGCCACTTTTGCGTCACTTTTAACATGGGAAAAGTGACGCAAAAGTGGCGCAAGGGGCTCATAAATCTGCCCCATAGTGCATACTACTTTGAAGCAGTTCATGCCCTAAAGCCTACCTCACTAAAAGACTACATGCTAACTGACTGAATGATTACAGTACTATAAGGAGACACACTGGGTGAGTGACAGGGTGTTTGCTAGAAGTGTATGAATACTGACTGGGGAATTGAAGGTGTGAAAGACAACTGTGTAGGTGGTTAGAGGCCTGCATACATAGTGGATAGGCGTTTGAAGCAGTGTATGTGCCAAGGCCTGGCTCACTGCATGAATACTTGGGTACTGACTGAATGATTAGAGTACAGCAAGGAGAGTGCCTGGGTGAATTTATAAGTGTTTGGGTTTTGGCGCAGTGAATGATTAGTACATGGTGCTGAATGGGTCACTAGAGGAGTGTAAGTGGAGTGACAGGGTGTTTGCAGGAACTGTATGAATACTGACTGGGGTATTGAAGGTGTGAAAGACAAGTGTGTAGGTGGATAAAAGACTGCATGCATACTACATAGACATTTGAAGCAATCTATGTGGTAAAGTATGGTTCACAACATGAGTACTTGGAAACCGACTAAATCATCAGACTACTGCTAGGTTAGTGCCTGGGTAAACATTTTAAATTTTCAGTTCTGGCACAGTGAAAAGAATAGTACATGGTACTGCACTTTAGTGTCAAACCCTGACTCATTTTATCAATGCATAAGCAAAGAATAGCTTCTAAAGCTACTAAAACTTGACAACATGACCGATTTTAAAACAGTTATCTGTCAGCAAATACACTATGTTACCAAATGCTTCTCTCACAATCCTTACCCAAATGTACACAGACTCACAGTGTGATTCTAAACAAACAACACTATCCCTTGCACTATACCAAAACACATTTCTTCATCTAGAAGGAGTACTACATTTTAATATAGAAACATAACTCATTTCAGAAATTCATAAACAATGACTGGTTTCTAATTCTACCTAAATATAAAAACAGCACAGTTATCTGTCTGCAAACACATGAAAAACACAAATGCGTATCACAGAATGGTTTCCACATGCACACACACTGTCAATAAGATTGTAGAGAAAAAAAGTACTCCCTACACTTTAGCATGAGAAATACATTAGTCTGATTAAAATAAAATTAGTCTACATACATCCCCTCACAATTAAATAACTCACCTTTCAAGTTGTTTTGTAGATTAAGAAGTATATCAGTCACACACCAGATTTTCACAATCCTTACCCAAATGCACACAGACTCACAGTGTGATTTTAGACAAGCAACACTATCCTAGGAGTTTACCAAAACTCGTTCACTAGTCTAGAAGAGGTAAGGGTACTGCACACAATCTACATATTTAAGTACAGCACATTATTGTCAAAGCATGACTCATTTAATCAACGCATAAGCAAAGACTTGCTTCTAATGCTACTAAAACTTGACAACATGACAGGTTTTAAAAGAGTTATCTGCCACAAAATACACGATGTTACCAAATGCTTCTCTCACAGTGGTTCCCAAATGCACACAGACTCACAGTGTGATTCTAGACAACAACCACTATACCTAGGAGTTTACCAAAAATCATTCACTACTGTGGAACTGATAAGGGAACTGCACACAATCTACATATTTCAGTACTGCACTTCACTGTCAAAGCATGAATCATTTTATCAATGCATAACCAAAGACTGGCTTCTAATGCTACTAAAACTTGACAACATGACAGGTTTTAAAAGAGTTATCTGTCAGCAAATACACAATGTTACCAAATGCTTCTCTCACAGTGGTTCCCAAATGCACACATACTCACTGTGTGATTCTAAACAAACAACACTATCCCTTGCACTATACCAAAACACATTTCTTCATCTAGAAGGAGTACTACATTTTAATATAGAAACATAACTCATTTCACAAATTCATAAACAATGACTGGTTTCTAATTCTACCAAAATATAAAAACAGCACAGTTATCTGTCTGCAAACACATGAAAAACACAAATGCTTATCACAGAATGGTTTCTACATGCACACACACTGTCAATAAGATTGTAGAAAAAAAGTACTCCCTACACTTTAGCAGGAGAAATACATTAGTCTGATTAAAATCAAATTAGTCTTCATACATCCCCTCACAATTAAATAACTCACCTTTCAAGTTGTTTTGTAGATTAAGAAGTATATCAATCACACACCAGATTTTCTTTTACAGAATCTCTGCACTGTGCACCTCTCACCAAAAACAAAGAATGGAAAAGTTTCCCTTTCATTCTCCACACATATACATGTAAACATCAAATCACAATCCTTCACACATAAATTCAAAAGCAAACACACATTTCTATTGGTTAAACATTTCAACCCTTTCCAACTTAAATACATTTCAACCCTTCCCCCAATCTGCCTTCTGCCTGTTACCATAGAAACAGGTCATGGTACACTGCACTGAGCACACAGGTCACAAGTTCAACACACAAAGTTGCTAAACAAGACAGCAAGTGTGCTTGACTTTTCAACATATCAGCTTATCATATATAATGTTCCTTACAATCTGTTTTTGTTAACCAATAAGACTCATACCTTTAAAAAACAGAAATATACACCCTACCTTTCAGTGTATAAAGTAGTCATACAACCAATGATTGCTTGTCTTTTTTCAATTTTTTTTCCGTGGATCCGCGCACCCAACGCGAGAGAATCCATGCACCCAACACGGTAGGATGCACACACCGTGCGCGCATTCGCCGTTTTTTTTAAAAATGGGGCCCCAGGGGGCCCTTCTGGGACTCCCTAAGCACCTCTAGAGGGTCAGAGTATTTCCACTCTGCCCCCTTTATATGTTTTACACACTTATTCCACTTGCTTCTTCAGCCTCGCTTCTACAGAGGCAGAAAATGGCCGCCAACAGTTCCTGGCTTCGAATGTAGACAGATAGTCGACAGCCAATTAGCATTCAGCGCGCGATCGGGAGGGTGCGGGATCAATTCGGGGAGGGTGCGCGTACGGTGCGGGTAGGGTCCACGGATCCTCCCCGGCCATAGATATATATGTACTTTTAACTCTAATTTTCTTAGGAACTACTGAACGGATTTACACCATTTAAGCAAAAGGCACGAGTCTGAACTGAGGACTACCTCTTTGCCAAATTTGGTTTCATTCTGTTCAGCGGTTCGGGCTGTAGCTGCAACAACAGATCCTATGGGAAATTGCATGGGGAAAACGCGTTTTGGGACCCCCCTTTTTTCTCGCCCCCGCTTGACGAATCACCACAAAACTTTTAGGGTAGGAGCTGAGCGGAACTGGCCAAAAGTTTGGAAAATTTCGCGAGGATTCATCAACCGGCGCCAGACTTATTGGGAATAGAATGTTGCGGATTTCCTATGGAAAATAGGTCCTAACTATAACTATCTACTGCCGACCGCCAGTAGATAATATATTATTTGATGTACATGTAATCTAAGATAGAATAATGACTAATCTACTCTGTCAGCAGTCTGTGTGAGCCAATGTTGATGTTAATTTATTCCTTACATGAGACCAGACAGCTAATTTCTTATTTTAATTTGTGTTCTATTGCAGGATAGAATGAATGCATTTAAATTCAGAGTAGACCTTGAAGAACTATGAGAACCACGAATAGGACTATTAGCCCCCTGGGACATGAAATCTACAAAAAATAGGATGGTTATAGTAATACTTAAACGTATTCAACCCATTGAGTTAATTTTGTATAATTGTAGTAAGGACTCTATCACCCAATATTGTATGTTTGAATGAAACATGCTTTATTTCCAAAAAATGTTCAAATTAATTTTATTTGTGTTCTCGATCCTGCTGGGAAAAATAGACTTTATGCCATGTGAAACCTATAGCCCACTTGGGCATTACATGTGTAACTCTCCCCTTTCTATGATGTAGTCATGCTCTGGCACATGTATAGGGATCTAAATACAATTTCCAAAGTAGCTTTTATTTAAGTTGAAGAAGGCGGAAGCCGAAACGCATCCAGAGAGACTGTTGTTGTAGTGAGTTCACCCGAGCAATAAAACCTTTGTGGAAAACATTGAGTGTCTTACCTTCATTATTCTTCATAAGGATAAGTGTTTTTATATATATATATATATTCACTGAAAAAACCATAGGTTTCAGGGGTGTTATAGTTAGCTGGACATTTCCCTCGTACAAAACCCTAGAAATTCCCCCGTTATAGTTTGTTCAGCTAACTATAACTCGCGCGCCCCCGCAATGCACTGCTGATGACGTCACATATTACATCACTCATGACATGGTCAGTGACATCACTGATGACATCACTGGTGACATCTCAAATGACATCACTGATGACATCACTGATGACGTCATCCATTGAGTCTTTGTTTCTGTAGAGTTTTAATATGTTTAATATATATAGGGAAAGACCTATGGAAGAATGAGTGCGTGTGTAAGTGTGTGAATGGATGATTTTCTAGGTGTGTGACTGACTCTATAAGTGAGTCGTTAAATGTATCTTACTGCAGACTAGTGACTAAACTGTGTGAATGTCTGTATCTGTCTGTCTGTTGGTGTATAAGTGGCTGCATGGTTTTGTGAATAGCTATATGAGTGTCTATATGGGTTATTGATTGGGTGTCTGAGTATCTGTATGGGTGCCTGAGTGTTTGTGTGGGTAGGGTGTGTGTGACTCTGTGCATAGATGTGTGAGTGGGTGATTGTATGGGTGCATGGTTTTAAGAGTGCATCTGTGATGGACTGTATGGTTGGGTGAGTGTATGTATGGGTGGGTTAGTGATTCCTTTGGCCACTGACAATAAGGGGCTTAGAAAAACAGGCTGTGAAGTGAATGGGTTATTGGTCACTTGACAATGTTTTTTTATATTTGACTATAGTGCTGTAAGCATAAACATAGGAGGGACTTAGACCCATTGGAGATAGTTGTTAACCATTTATTTTGATTTGATTTCTCCAGTCACACAACTTTGATGATAGTACATATTTGTAGCCGAGATATTCAATTTATATTGTGGTATCTATAGTACGAAATCGTACTGTGTATGTGTCTGTATGGTCACTTGACCTGAATTATTTTGTGATGATTGTGGTTGACACATGAGATTCAATATGTGGATATCCCTTTTTCATGTTTTTCATGTATTCCTGTAATTCCTTTATTTTATCTTTTAAATTCACATGCCTTTATGTAAAGAATTATTTGCATGCAAGGTATATCGCTGGTCACATGACTGAAAAGTGATTTGTAAGGATGCATTTTCCAATGTTCACACTGAATATTCTTTGGGATTAGGGATTTTGGGAAGCTCAATTCATGAATATAACATTGTTTTATGATTGGTGATAAACCCTCTTTCTTGGTAAAACTAAGTTAGAACCAAATGTTTGAGGGCCATATGTATCTGTGGGCCGAGAGACAGTTAGCTGGTGCGTTCTAGGGGTACCAATCCCAAGCCCCTCGGAGTAGATTAAGACCACTTTCAAGATGGTGACATGAGATGGAAGAGGAAGCACAAGCTAGGCTTACTTGAAGACTGGCTGCCTTGTGAGCCTCTCCAGCATACAAGAGGTGAGGGAATGCTAGTGATCTGTGGAAGGATCCTGCCACCAAAGTAAAGGGTACCCACCCGTACCCAGCTCCCAAGGAAGCAGGAGAAGAATGAGCAGGAGACTGATGCTACCTTTGAATGGGGATTCATACTCCTTGTAAGAGAGTGTGCCAGAATCTGCTAACCTTGTGGAGATCGTGAAGATTCAATAAGACTAGGTGCCTGGGCATAGTTGTGATGGGAGAGGAAAGACCCCCTGTTAGGCAAAGTGTATAAGTATCTCAGGGTGGAGGCGTGCCCCAAACCCACGACTGGACAGGCACTGCACCGTGGAGCCACGCTAGGCAGAAAGGTACCACTGGGAGTTAGAGGCCAGAGGACCTAGAGAGGAGGAGTAATTTCTTGGGAAGCAGAGGATCAACCTGGGAGGCCTTTCAGGTTGTGAAAAAGACCAAAGAAATTAGATTACCACTCAGCCAAACCCATTGTCAAGTCATTGATTCACTCCTCTATGTGTGTGCATGATGTCATAGATTTAAAAGCAAGGACATAAAGAGACAGATGTAGAGATGGCTCAGGACACTGACAGATGCTTATGACTCCATCATAAAATTAGACATGGTCCAAAAAGCCTCAATCTCTGCCCCACATAAAAAAACCTACCCAGACATTCTTACAGGAGTTCATCATTTTCACATAAATAAAAAACTGGTGATAACAACAAAAAAGAAGGGCTTCTGCCTGGCGGGAAAGAAGGTCTGATTCTTTCAAGTCACTGGAGATACCTCTCTGCAGAAATGAAGAGCTATCTGCTAGGTACCTGAGTTTCTCAGAGTGTACAACACCATATATAGAGGGAGACCCACTGATTCATCTCCAGAGAGGGTCAGTTATACAAACCAAACTCAAAGCAAGAATTGATGAAGATATTGACCTTAGACTAGGCAAAGCAGACCATAGTAAATTAATCGAATTCCGAACTCCTAGAGCAACTCTCCAGACCTCAGAGAGAAAATGGAAGATGATTAAGGAAATGACAAAGCATGAGACCAAATGTGTAGGATATTGTCCAAGAATGGAATGTGGTCATTGACTAACTAAGGAATGTGGGAAGTGCCTCTATTTAAGAGAGTCTTCAATGATCCGTGGCCATGGATGTGGACAAAGGCTGATTTAGAAATTTGGTCTAACACAGACAATCTCTCCTTAGGCTCGCTTTCTCCTAGGTCACATTGATATAGGTAGAACAGTGGGGAAAGATTGGTTGGATGCCTATTATTATGTCCATGACCACAGATTATCCTAGAAGGGAGGTTTGACCTCTATTTTTGGAGGGTAGGTTATGCAGCCTCAGAAGCTTGGTTCTAGGGTGCTTAGATAACACAGTCATTCCTACTAATGAACCCCATCTGCCAAAAGCTAAAGGGAATGAGTGTTAGCAAAATTAAATTGCTGACTAAACTTGAGCAGAAACCTCACATAGTTGTCTTTTGACATATGTAGGCTAAATGCCCCAGTGAGAGAACATCTTTCTTCCACGCTATGGAGTGCACCAAGGTTGGATTTTTGCTTCCTTCAAGAGACCCAGTTGCTCTCAAAAGACACTTGGTGGCTTCGTTCTTAATCTCTGTTCCCAAGTTATAGCTTCAGCCACAGACAAAGAAAGATGGGTAGGGATAACAATTGCTTTGCATGTCTGGTTTTCACTTCAACATCTGCTTCCAATAAGAAATAGTGGTCATTTACTCCTAATTGTGTATTAAAAGTTAAAGCAATCTTCTTGGCAGTAGTATATGCTCAGAGTCAAGTCTGCAGCTACTTTCATGAACACACAGCAGGATATTTATGCACATATCTATAGGGCTCCTTAATGTGGGAGGATCTGGAGCCACGGATAAAACAGGGCAGATATATGGGAACAAGACAATATTGGCCTAAGACGGAAATAAGAGAGTTTCAGATACAGTCTTGCTTGATTTATGGGCGGCCCCTATCCCCTGAAGAAATACTTTCTTCCCCACTATTCAGTGGCAAACAAAACCATATGGTATGTTTGATATGATATTTATTGATGACACTTTGAGTCTTTGTGTGATGGCATGCAGTGTCCCAGTGGTCTCTAAGGTGAAACGCTGCTCTATTCTGCTCTATTTTGCACTTCTTTTGATATCGGATTTTAATCTATAAATTGCTGCTTATTCTTATTACTTAAACACATTTTTAATTGTTATCCATTCACCCGTGATACCTGCTAGCACCATTTTAGCCCCATCCGTAAAGATAACATTTCGGCGTTCAACCTCTGGCGGTTCCCGGAAGTAGATCGGGACCGCACTGCACTCGGAGTTGACGCACTAGACGTCTAGGTCGCCATTGATATTTAAATCACGCTGGAGCGTTCGCGCAGTGTGTATGTGGCAGGGCACGCTGTGTTCCAGTGGTCTCTAAGGTGAAACGCTGCTCTATTCTGCTTTATTTTGCACTTCTTTTGATATTGGATTGTACCCTATAAATTGCTGCTTATTCTTATTATTTAAACACATTTTTAATTGTTATCCACTCACCAGTGATACCTGCTAGCACCATTTTAGCCCCATCTGTAAAGATAGCATTTCGACGTTCGACCCCTGGCGGTTCCCGGAAGTAGCTCGGGACCGCACTGCACTCGGGGTTGACGCACTAGATGTTTAGGTCGCCATTGATATTTAAATCACGCTGGAGCGTTGACGCAGCGGGCACGCCGTCGGCACGCCGAAGGCTCGCCAAAGGCAAGCCCGTCTGCGCCCGTCGGCGCCTGGTGCGTGACCAGCGCCAGGACCCCTGGTCCTTATGGCCCAGTTAGATATGGCAGGCAAGCTCTACTTGACCTAATGCCTGTTCCATGTGCCCACAAAAATCTATCGGTAGCTGAGGCCATCGGAACTGCTGTTGAGTGCCCAGGCTGCACCTTCAGACTCAGTCCCAACTCACAGAGAAAAGACCGGAGGTGGAAGATGGGGGTAATCCTCAGAACAAGGAGGCAGAGTCAGGCCCTAGGGGGAAAAACACAGAGCAGGTATCTGACAACTTGGGGGGAGATACACCTGAACATATTAAATGTCTGTTAGTCAATGCTCGGTCTGTGGTCAAACACAAATACGAATTGGAGGATCTCATTCAGCTCACTACACCAGATCTAGTCTTTTTAACAGAAACTTGGACAGACAATGCCTCTATCCCCGACTGGAACATTGCTGTCCCCGTTGGCTATGTGTACTCTGTTCAAAACAGAGTATCAGGCAAGAGAGGGGGGATAGCCATTCTCTATCGAGCTAATTTCAAACTACACATAGAATCAATCTCTACCGTCCCGGCAGAGGCATTACAATTTCGTATAAAACTCAACAACGTGCAGACCTTCCAGGGCATACTAATATACTGCCCCCCAGATCCAAGAAGTGCTTTTTCACAAGCCTTGCTGACCCTCTTGGAATCATATACAGATTCCTATTCACTCACGATCCTGGGCGATTTTAACTATCACCTGGAATCAAATAATAACCCAGACACCACCAGACTTCTAGATAACCTTATGGCCTTCGACCTAAAACAACGGATAATTGGGTCCACCCATACAGCGGGTCACACGCTGGATGGGATTTTTACCAATGACCCAGACATTAGTTTCTCCCAGCTACTAGACGTGCCATGGTCCGACCATAGGGCGATCTATTTTAATATTAAAACATCTCAATCTCAGCTCACAACACAAGTAAGATCAGTTAAACGTCCAATAAGACGATGGGGTAAAATTAAGGACGGAATATTTGAGTCAGCGCTCGATCAAGGTCCAATCAAGCCAGAACACGACAACAATAAGGCTGTACAGCAGTTCAACAACTGGATTTTGGCAGCAGACGACAGGGTTGCCCCAAAAAAAATAGTAAAAATAAAGAGAGTAAAGACATCAGCTCCATGTAATACCCCTGAACTCAAGGACCTAAAGACTAAGGGCCCGATGTAGGTAAATATGAAATACCGATTCCTAAATACCGAATTTTACCGATTCGGTATTTAGGAATCGGCATTTCATATGTAGCTAATAATTCAGTAAAAAATACCGAATCGGTAATATTCGGTAATAAGGAATCACCTTCCCATTCATTCCTATGAGTCTGGAGGCCCATAGGAATAAATGGGAAGCCATTCACTATTACCGATTCGGTAAATACCGAATCGGTAATAGGGGGAGCATATTCAAGGGTGGCAGGGTGTCACATTGACACCCTGTTGCACCCCTGAATCGTGCATGTGTGCACATGTGGCTCACATACATGCCCTAAGGGCATGTTTGTCTGCCACATGGCACTTTGAGGAAAGCAAAATATTGCTTTCTTAAAAGTATTCAGTATTTACCACCAACTTGTAGTTGGTGGTAAATAACGAATCCTGAATGCAAAAATGCACTCACTTGAGTGCCTCCTACATAGCTTTTAAGGATTCGGTGTTTTACCGATTCCTTAAAATAAGGAATCGGTAAATTACCGAATCCTTAAAACCTGCCTCCTACATTAGAAAGGGCTAAATACCGGTCGGTAACGGGAAAATTGCCGATTTTCAGCCGTTACCGGACGGTATTTAGCTACCTACATATGGCCCTAAATGCAGAAAGGCGGAACGGCATTAGAGGACAGATTATGACAGCCAAAAGAAAACTGTTTATAGCCTCTCTGTCAAAATATATAAAGAAGCTATAGTAGCCGCTAAAAAACATTTCTTCACAGTTAAAATTAAGGACGCAGGAAATTCCACTAGGGAACTGTTCAAGACGGTCAACCTGCTGGCAAAACCCCAGCAGGTTAGTACCTTCAAGCCAGACCAACATTTCTGTAACATCCTTGCAGATCATTTTCAAGAGAAGGTAAATAAAATATACAACAACTTCTCGCACACCATGAAGCCTCCGGATCCGACTGGGCCCGCTATATGCTCCAGCTGTACACTGACTAGCTTTCAGCTGATGAGTAAAGAAGAGGTCAACAATACTCTCCTCTTTTTAAAGTCAGTTGCACCCACTGACCCATGCCCACCGACCATTATGCATCAAGCTGTCGGCCCAATCACAGAACACCTTACCCCTATTTTAAATCAAATCATAAGCTCTGGACAATATCCCACCATTTGGAAAAAGGCAGCCATTACCCCTCTGTTAAAAAAACCTAGCTTGGACCCCTGCAATCCTAACAATTATCGCCCTATTGCAGGACTCCCTCTCGCAGCCAAGGACCTAGAGAAATATCTGAATAGATCCCTTACTGTCCATCTAGATACAAATGGCCTGCTAGACCCTTCTCAACATGGCTTCCGGCCACGCTACTCGACTGAATCAGCACTAGTCAAAACTGTCGAACAGATTCGCAGGGTAGTGGATGGTGGCGGGAAGGCGGTCCTGGTACTCCTGGATTTGTCGGCCGCTTTCGACACCGTTAATCGCATCATTTTGGTGCAGCGGCTGAGGGACCTGGGAGTGGGAGGAATCGCCTTGTCCCTACTAACCTCCTTCCTAGAAAACAGAGAGCACAGGCTGTTCTGGGAAGGTATGAGATCTGACAGCTTCCACCTCCCCTGCGGAGTGCCACAGGGGTCGGCCCTATCTCCAACTCTGTTCAATCTATATGTTACACCTTTAGCTGACCTCGTCAGGAAACATGGTTTCACGTTGGTATCGTATGCTGACGATTCTCAACTAATTATATCTACCACCAATCAGCTCGAAACCGTTGCATGCAGATTTTATGCATGTCTCACAGAAATCATGTCCTGGATGGGCCAGAATTATTTAAAAATAAACACTGACAAAACAGAGGTGATGGAGTTTGGGCCAGGTTCACTCCTGTGGAACCAATCATGGTAGCCGGTGGAGGCGGGAGAATGTCCGTCCCTTGTAGAGAAGGTCAGAAACTTGGGGGTCCTTTTTAGACAGCAAGCTCAATTTCGCCGCTCAAGTTAATAGTCTTGCGTCCTCGTGCTTTTTTTTATCAAAGATGCTAAGAAAAATCTTCACCTTTATACCTCAGGAGCTTCAAAAAACGGTAATGGTGGCTCTTTTTCTTTCAAAGTTGGACTACTCAAACGCCCCGTTCTTGGGGATTAATAGGTTCCAACTGTTGAAACTACAATCTTTGCAGAACGCGGCAGCCAGGCTGATTTTGGGTCTGCACAGAGGACAACCCACTTCAGATGGGATACGTTCCCTCCATTGGTTGCCTATAAAACAACACATAGAATTCAAAGCGCTCACATATGTGCACAAGGCCATCTATGGGGGAGCTGCGGAGGACCTGGAAAGCCTCTTCGTACCATATGTCCCGCTGCACACCCTAAGATCTGCCACTCAAGGTTAAGTCAGAGTACCAAAGATCAGAAGAGAAGGTTGGGGGGTCCGTACGATTACATACTGTGCGGCCATACTTTGGAATAAGCTACCCCAGCCCATGAGGCTCCAATCCAACCTTCAGATATTTCAGAAATAATCTAAAAACTAAGCTCTTCGCCGCCACATAGGCCGCCAATCTCCTTCTCCCCCTGCCACAGCACCCCCAGCACCAAGACGCCTCGGCATTCGAGCGCTTTAGAAACATATAAACATAAACATGTCATGCCCTTTTCAGACCATGTAATAATATCTGCAGGTGGGGGTAGTACAATGGGGGTGGGAACAAAAGAAAAATATATGACGTGAAGGTATGATAATAAAGTGCTGAAAGAAGACCTGATGATTAAAAAGGTGGAAGCCCCACAGACTAATGAGTATTTATCATTTAGTGACACAGGAGACCAGAGGTTGCCCATGCAGCATAACTCCCTTAAAGTGATAGTCAATTGAATATGTGTAGCAGAGGCAGCCAGACTGAGAAAAATCCAAGAAATTGCAATGGCTCAGAACACACTCTCTGTTTTGGTGGAACTCTACCACAATCAGAAACTGCAGAATACACCTAAAGTTTACCATATGTGAACTGTATGAGGCTAAATACATGCTGTAGCTCATGACCTCATCTTCAGCTTCATTAAAAATATCATTGGTAAATTGTCCATGCTCAACTCCAAGATCACATTTGTAAGAAACTGGAGTATCAGTTGAGAGTTTTGACAACCCACTTCTCCCCTTTTTAGGGTGAAATACAAACGTCACTAAATAAACCTGTGCTTAACACTCTGATAGCTTGGCACAAAATAGTCAGGCTTAATTTAGAGGCACTGTGTAAATATTTATGCAGTAATCAAACAAAGATAATCTGAAACCCAAACACAAGAACATTCCCAAAAATGAGAACAATAGAGAATATTTGAATAAATAAAATAGCATTAAAACAACGAAAATAAAATCCGTAGAACCAGAGTTATGAGTGTTTTAAAGTTTAAGGTAAAAATAGCACCAGAAGGGCATGAAGTGCCAATTTGGTTGCACTGAACCAGAACAAAGTCTAAAGTTCCGCCCAGCTACGAACGAGGATTGGTCTACAATGGGACCTGGTGTGATCCACTGGAAGTTGTACCTTTTGTCCTTGTTGCAGGATGTACACAGTGCAGCAATGCCAGGCCCTTCATTCCAGGGGGTCCATTGAGGCGCCGATTCGGAGCTGTGAGATGCTGCGAAGCAAGGCCCTGCATCATCCTGTGCTATTCTGCATAGGATCTGGTGAAGCCACCAACCAGGATCTATGAGGGGCTGTGATGCAAGGCCTTGCGTCATTGTGCACTGTACTACATCAGATCTGGTAGAACCTTCAATTGAGCAGGAAAGACAACACTCTCATTCCAGCAAAGAGTCGAGGAACTTGAGGACAGCGGTTGGGGTGTTCATGACTTACTGCCATAGAGGCAGTAAAAGGGACCAGGCCATGCCCAGGTGGGTCTGGTCAGCTGAAAAGCAGGAGAGGCATCTGGAAGCTTCCTTTGTCTCTGTGGCTTAAACAAGAGGTCAACCGCATGACACTTGGAGCCACTTCTAGGGTCCTTGGTCCAAGGCAAGTGGGTCCAGTCTTCCTTCTTAAGACAGCACGGTAACCCTTCTTGTGAATCATCTTAGGTACAGGAGTGTTCAGTAGAGAGGTTATGGGGTTGCCACTTTTATGCCTAGTGCCAGACTGTGGGTGGGGGACACACCCTTTGTCTAACCATAAACTGTCTCAGTTCTTCCTGTTTCCCCTGGGTCTGACTCCAGCCGGTCTAATGAAACAAAAGGCAAGCAGGCTCAGGTGTGAGCTGCATTTGCTAGTGACTTTGCTAGGCATCTTCTTAAGTCAGGAAGAGGCTGGGTGCAGCTTTCAGGCTACCCTTTAAAGTTCCGGAAGGGGATGTGTACCACACCCCGGGCCAGCCTGCTCAGGAGAGGAACAGCCTTTCCCACACCCCAGAATATTTTCCTTGTCTGGAAGGAATGCACATCAAAGCACTTGAGAGCCATTAACAGTCATGTGACCCTGGGCACTGGCAGAAAGGCACATTTGATTTGGGCAGAAATAATGCCAACTTTCTAAAAGTGGCATTTTCAAAATAGTTATTTAAAATCTGACTTTACCATCAAAGATGATTGTAAATTGCAATTAAAATGAGCAGACAATATATTTTCTAGCCATTCCAAGCTGAAGTTATCACTTATTAAATGTAAGAAGGTAACCCAGTGTTGGAGATTTTTCACTGCTTGGACATGTAAAACTTTAAATATACATGTCTTACTTTTCTAATACCATTCACCCTGCCCGATGAGCCATTAGGGCCTACCTTATTGGTACTTATAAGTATTATAAAGGAAGGTTTTGACTTGGAAACAAGTGCATTTTGCCTTGTTGAAATGACAGCTTTAAAACTGCACTACAGGCTGGAGTGGCAAGCAGGAGATATGTCCTACTTTAGTACGTAGCACAAAGAGTGCTGCATCCCAAGGGTAGCCTTTAATTTACAGGCCCTAGGCACCTGTAGCACCATTTACTCTGGGCTTATAAGTAAATAAATGTGTCAGTTTGGTACACACGTTTTACCACAGGTTAGCGAGAGTAAAGTGCATTGAGTCCTAAAGCCAACACAAATGGGTTTAGCAAAAACAATGGGGTAGTGAAGGAAAATATGGTTTCAGCAAAAACAATAGGGTAGTGAAGGCAGATATCTGGGGGGATACCACATAAATGATAGCCATTTCAACAACATTAACTCTCACCATCTCCTGCACAAATCTCAGTTTGCTCAGATTGCATTTTGGAGATCGCTAGCATACATGTCCACAAATTAAGATAGCCCCTGCCTCCTGACTGCCTTTGACACAGATGACCATCCCACCCGCCTACACACCCTTGATTCTTGAATGGAATTCAATGGCAATGCTCTTCATCACTGGTTCTCATCCTGCTTTCCAGCCAACACCATTTGTTCACATGGGCACCGTCAGGTCCCAAAAAAACCCTATCACCTGCAGAGTCCATACTCTCCCGAGTCATCATTAACCTCTGCATGGAGCTGCTTGTTGCTCTGCTCACAGATCACAGCATCAAGGTTCACCAATACGCCGATGATACACAACTCTACTTGACAGTCTCGTCTGTTTCAGAAATCCAGCAACTCAAACACTGCTTGCACATCATCCAGACCTGGATGTCCGGCGCCTACCTGAAGCTCAACCAAACCAAAACAGAATTCTTGTTTTTTGCCAAGATCAGGAAACAAAAAAACAGTACAAACCTTTCTTAATTACATGAACCTTGACAACTACGAACCCCAACTTTCACTGATTGCCAACTCACATAAATTCACCCTGGGTATCTTCCACATCCTCATGGAATATATTGGCAAAAATACAAAGAGAACCTGGAACCAGAATTTTCATCTGAAGAAAGTGAAAGTTACACACTCTATGTAACCCCTGCTCACCCCTGTGGTAGCTTGGCACGAGCAGACAAGCTTATCCCAAAACACCACAAATGGACACAACAACATTTTCGAAAAATAAGGTATCTTTATATAAGCCAAACATGACCAAAATGACAAAAATCCAACATACATATATCAAAATATCGCTTTTAAGAGGTTTCAAGCTATTCGGTCCATGGAAATATATTGATGCGTGACTTTACACAATGTACCTACAGATGTGTCAAAATTCACATGGCCAAACAATTGCAGACAATGGAAGCTTTGAAAAACACAGCGATGCGTCAGTTCCTCAGGGAGGTGATTTTTCAGTTCTGCTGCACGCAGGAACAGTATTGAGTCTAATCTGGACTGTAAGTGGAAGTGATGTGTTGATTCCAAGACGACTGTGGTCTGTAGGTGAGGTGTTGGAAAACTTGCTGCACGGGTGCGATACGTGGAATCCTGGATGTGGTGAGGTTGATGCAGCGGCTGCAAAATATGCGCTGCGTCGATTTCTTTCAGCTGCATCCCACGATGCATAGATTCTTTCAACTGCCCAGCAGGGCCTGCGTTGGAGTCAGTACGATGATCTTGGACTTCAGAGGTCAGTGCACTGGACTTGTTGTGCGGTGGATTTTTCAGCTGCAGACATGCGCTGTGTCAATTCTTCAGCCGCATGGCAGCGGTGCATGGAAATTCTTCCCACACATCAGTGCTACAGTGGAAAAACTGGCACTAGAAGGGTGATGCATCAATGCTCAGGTTTCTTTAGTTCTTTGCAGGTCTTTGCAGCATGAACAACCTCCAAGGGCCAAGATTGTGAGTTGCCACCGCAAGGCGGGTCAGAACTTCCCGCGGTGGAGTTAAAGGGTGCTGCAGGAGAAGTCTTTGTGTCCCTCAGATTTCAGAACAGGAAGCAAGCTCTACATCAAGCCCTTGGAGATTTTCTTTAAGCATGATACCACAGCAGGGCAAGAGTTTCAGTCCTTTCCTCTGCCCACAGACAGAAGCATCAACTGCAGGCCAACCCAACAAGTCAACACACAGCAAAGGGGCAGTTCTCCTCCTGGCTCTTAAGCTCTTCTTCTTGACAGGGTCCTCTTAGTTGCAGAAGTGATCTAAAGTTCTCAGATTTCAGGTCCAATACTTATACTCCATTTTCTCTATTTAGACTTTGTTTCCAGAGGCTCTGAGGTCAATAACAGTTCTGTCCTCCTTGGTCCAGCTTCACTACAGGAGGTGGAGACAACATTGTGCAGAGCAGACACAGCCTATTCAGGTGCTAGTGAAAACTTCTCCCACCACTCTAAATGCAGAAAGGTCTATTCAGCCTGGCTTTGAGTCACCCAGGAAAGGCAGGACACACCTCAACCCCCTTTGTGACTGTCTAGAGTGAATGCACATCCCCAGCTCCTGTCACTACAAAACCAGAAGGTGAATACACAAACAGGCAGAAGTACACAGTATGGTTAACAAGAAAATGGCCACTTTCCAAAAGTGGCATTTTCAACCAAACAATTTAAAACCACGTTTACTAAAAGGGGGGTTATGAAATTCTGAGTACAGACAGCCTAAACTCCAAATCTCTAGCTGTTCCCAATTGAAAGTTACATATGTAAAATGTTACACGGAAGCTCTAAAGATAGTCTTTGGGAGAACTAGTCCTTGAAATAGTGCAAAACAAAATGCACAGTATTTCACTATCAGAACATGTAACACATGCCAGTACATGTCCTACCTTTCACATACACTCCACCCTGCCCATGGGGATACTTTGGGCCTATCTTAGGGGTGACTAACATGTAGTAGAAGAGAAAGGCCTGGCAAGTGAGTGCACTTGCCAGGTTGACATGTCAGCTAAAACTGGGCGCAGACACTGCAGTGACAGGTCTGAGTCACATTTGAAAAGGTTACTTGGGTGGGCGGCACACCCAGTGCTATGTGCCCATTAGTACTTAACATGCCCTGGCACCCTTAGCGAACTTTACTAGGGACTTACTGTGAGGGGCGGTATGAAGGGTATATAAAAAAACAGGTACCTTTATTAAATCATTATGTCATTTGAATATTTCTACTGTGATGCTGTTCTCATTAAGTTCAGATGCAGATAAATAATTTATTCCCCATTGTGCGAAGGGAGGTGTGCCCGAGTATTCCAAATATTATCACTCCATTATAGAACAAAATGAAACATCAGTTAGCCTTTAACTAGTCACAAATTTACCTATTTAATTTTTAGAAGGGAAGTGCATATGATCCATTAGAAACTTTATTTTTCTTTTTTGATGTATTCCATTTTTATTATCATAATACCTCTACTCTTACATTTGGTGACTTTTCAAACCGATGGACTTAACTTGTGCAAAGGCAGAAGATAAGCAACATAAATTGTGCAATACATTTTATAGTTTGTCTTTAGTTTGTATCTAATAATCGGTCAAATATGGTCCTTATATGGAACCTCCACAGGTTATTTTTCTTCATTTTCATCCTTTTAGCTTTTGAGCTATTTTGTATCCCCTATTTTAGACGTAAGTATTGCCAGTGCTGCTGGAGAACACCAGCCACTCAACCATGTTCCTATATTGAGTCTTGCTGAAAATTTCCAATTTTTAAAATATGCCCTCTGGCTACTGGGTGAGAACATATCTTGATAAATAACATTGTTCAGTTTTTTCTTGAGAAGATATTTTCAACTATCCTTGGGAATTGCAATTTTAACCAACTAAAGTACACTTTTCTACTAAAGTCACATTGTCATCCATAGCTCAAATATTGAAACTAAATTCATTACAGATTAAAAATGGAAGCATGTTATAACAAATGTTTTACTTTTAGAAAACAACTGGATACAGAAAAATCTTACACCAGAATGTTTCATTAGGAAGTCTTTCAGTTTGACTAACAATTAACACATTTTCAATAATGGGCCATTAATGAGCTGTGCTTACATCATAACACTCCAGTTTTTCCTAATTAACTAACGCACTAACACTTTATTGCATACTGTAAAGGTACTTTGCATTTAAAATTTTCACCTCCATTTTAAGTGCGAGATGAAGGGTATGTGCATCTTATTTTATTTTTTTGACTATCTGGAAAACATTTATTGAGATACACAGATCCCTTTAACTAGGCACCAATATCATTTAGGGTGATTCGTGCACATTTAGGGCTATATAATCAAGAACGGCGCAAACATTATCGCCGCTTTAGCGGCAGGAAATTGCCGCTAAAGCTGTGATAAGGGGCTCGATAATATGCCCTAGAGAATTCCAAAAGATGCCCAGGTTTGATATCCTTGACACCAGAACGTGGGATTCTATTAGATGAGTGTGATGATCGGCGTTTCAGTATATGTTTCAATTAAATGAAAGATAATAATTTTATGAACTGCGGTAGAGTGAATGTAAGAGGTTTAGAACCTGTGAGTTATCTCAGCAGCTGGCGCTGAACCTGCTTAGCTACCGCACCTGCACCGTGGTGCTTCGCAAGCAATTATTAATACTGCGATATACCCACTGTGGTCTGATTGCACGTCTGTGGGAGAGCTGTTGGACAGCGCTGCTGGCTTTCTCAACAGACCTGCCGGACACAATCTAACTGTTGGCTCACATTTTCTGAAGTGGTGGCTTCCTCAGAATGACATGTATTTAACGCATAACACAGGCGGGCATGAGGGTGACACATCTCGCCACATGTTCATTGCGTGCCTCTCTGGTATTAGTTTCCACTGTGGACTAGTACGAGTGAGTGCACTCGGTGTGGGAACGGGGACAGCACACGCCACACACAGTGCACGCCGAGTTTACAACCTTGAATGACACAGACCCCCGCCCTCACCACCCTCACCCGCGAGTCTGACATTCTAAACCTGTGGTACTCATAAAACGGCACGCAGGCTGCCAGCGGCCCGGCAGGCCTTCATTGGCGGCCCACGGACCTTGCCTTGCAGTTTCCACTGCCGGCAGTAAACACAGAAGATGGCCGCATCAGCATAGTAGTGCATACGTATTAAATAGGTATTCACTATGTGTGCTCCTGCGGCCATCTTCTGTGTTTACTGCCGGGCTCTCTGACGTCAGGGCACCTTCGGAAAGCTTCCCAATAGGCCCTTTAAAAGTCAGCTGTAAGCGCTTTCACAGCTGACTTTTAAAAGGGCATTTTGGGAAGCTTCCTGTTTGGACAGAGACAGATAGAGGCAAAGATATAGGCAGAGAGACAGATAGAGGCAGAGAGACAGATAGGGACACAGAGACAAGGACAGATAGAGACAGAGACAGATAGAGATTGAGACAGAGACAGAGAGAGACAGAGACAGGGACAGACAGATAGAGACAGATAGAGACAAGGACAGACAGAGACAGATAGAGGCAGAGACAGATAGAGGCAGAGATAGAGACACGGACAGATAGAGACAGAGACAGGGACAGACATACAGATAGAAGCAGAGACAGATAGAGACAGAGACAGATAGAAACAGAGACAGGGACAGACAGACAGATAGAAGCAGAGACAAATAGAGGCAGAGACAGAGACAGACAGAGAGACAGACAGAGAGAAAGACAGAGCTAGAGACAGAGATAGAGACAGGGACAGATAGAGGCAGAGACAGATAGAGGCATAGACAGACAGAGACAGATAGAGGCAGAGACAAACAGAGAAAGAGACAGGGACAGACAGAGACAGGGACAGACAGAGACAGGGATAGGCAGAGACAGATAGAGGCAGAGACAGATAGAGACAGAGAAAAACAGAGACAGAGAGACAGAGAGATGAGACGGAGCGAGAGGGAGACAGAGAGGAAGACAGAGGGAGACAGAGAGAGAGACGGAGGGAGACAGAGGGAGACAGAAGGAGATAGAGAGAGAGGGAGACAGAGGGAAACAGGGAGAGAGTGAGAGAGAGAGGGACACAGAGAGAGAAGGAGACTGAGGGAGGGGACAGACGGAGACAGAGAGAGGGAAACAGAGGGATACAGAAAGAGACAGACAGAGGGAGACAGACAGAGGGAGGAGGGAGACAGACAGAGGGATACGGAGGAAGGGAGACAGAGGGAGACAGACAGAGGGAGACAGAGGGAGATAGAGGGAGAGAGAAGGAGACAGACAGACAGACAGAGGGAGACAGAGAAGAAAGAGGGAGGGAGACAGAGAGAGAGACAGAGAGAGAGAGAGAGAGAGAGAGAGAGAGAGAGAGAGAGAGACAGACAGACAGACAGACAGACAGAGACACAGACACAGATATGTGTGTATGCCAGGTCTGGTGGCACAGTGAACGAATGTGTCCCCTGCAAGGGCCTGTGTTCAACCTCATGGTCAAGTTTGTTTTTTGTGCTCTAGCCTCGCCACCCTCCCCCACTGACCCCACCCCCACCGGCGAGGGCCTTGGCCACAAACCACACTGTAAATTTGGCCCCCGAGAGATAGTTTGTGAGTATCCATGTTCTAAACCTTCCCACAACACACTCGCTCTTGCGTCGGAAGCTCTGTGTATTCCTCACTCGTGGCTTCAGTTGTGTCAAATACCATATAATAAGAAATACGCCTGCAGTAGCTGAAATACCTAGGAGCATGCCTCTATCTTTCTAGTGCTCGGTGAGATTCCCCCAATTCCACCAGCCAGCTTCAGGCCTCAAACGATAATACAGAGGAACCAGGCCCCCCTTAGGACTAGGTGTATCGCCTCTCACAGGTGCACTCAGTGCCAACCCATGGTCCTATCCTCCTCTGTTGACCTGACCCATCGCCATCGCAAACATAAACACCAGTTGTGCCACTCCAATGCTGGCACGGCCTACACAGCTCTTCAATGTCGGTGACTCGAGTACCCATAAATCGGGCAACAGAAATGATAACAGCCTTAAAATCGGCAGATGCTCTCAACGGCAGTTATCAAATCCGCTCTGCTGAGGGTGTGCCAAACTTTAATCACACCTAAAATAGGCAAATAGTGCGGTGCTAGTGTACAGCGCTGAGGTGCATCCATTCAATAATAGCTGAGAAGCACTGGTGCTGTGTCACAGAACCGGGTTCAGTACCGCGGTCCTGGTGAGAAGTGTCCCTGCTGTACCAGATTAAGTGCAGCAGCAATGACAGGAAGCGCCAGCAGCGCCAAATAGCCTTACAAAAGTGCCGGTGGCAAGAGCTGGTACTGGAAATACGAGATATGGTAACCTCACCAATGGTGGCAGGTGTGGGTGCGGCAACCGTCTCACACCATCAAAGTGAAGATACCGAAGCCCAAATATCTATGTATCTCGTGCCTCGCTCCACCAGGAAAGGCCCACCTGATATGGGGCACAAACCTGTGTTTTATACCCCGAGTACTACTTTATACTGACTGATATGTTGATGATGTTTACATGGTTATTACGCACCAAGAGTAATACACGAATAACCAAATAAAATAGAAGTTTTTAGATATCTTGATTGGCATTTATAATAAACATTACAAACAATCAGGGTATATTCAGTTTTCATATATTATAGAGCAGCAAGGCAACAATCTATTTAAAGTATAGCTGCAGCCAGATCTGCATCTGTTATCTCCGAGGCCTTTCTCCTATGTATGTGCCTCTACATTGTGAATCCCATGCATAATTACTGTGGTCTCTTTCTCCGAACTTATCAGCTACCCTTTATCTAAAAACCCCCATCCCTCCCCCAAACTATACTCCCCCACCCCCCATTTCTGTTGTATGGTCCCAAGTCATATGACTCCGTCAGTTATCCTCCTGTCCCTAGTCAAATCACTGCCCGGCTTGACCCTGCGGCCCCATCCCATCAAATAAAATAGAAGTTGAACATTTATTTACAAAGGAGGTGGAACATATCATGACGCCATCATCGTCACTGTCCCTGTAAACGCGAAACTGCAGCCCCAGGAAGGGGGGGCAGCCTGAAGCAAGAACAGCCCCTTCCATATCTTTCAACTTAAAGAAGAAAACACAATTCAAGCCCTCCAATATGTTGGAATCCATAATTCGAGGGATTCTGTATTTCCCCTGAAATATGGAAATTTTGAATTACAAGATTCCCAGTGAGAGAGAGAGAGGGGGGCCTACCTTTTGGGGCAAACCTGACACACAAACAGGCCTCCTAACTGTACTCTCTGCAGTTAAAGAACACCCACCCCTGAAAGTTAAAACGAATTTATGAATTTGAGAAAAATCAAAAGGAAAAAAGTACATTAGTAAATGTGGCGAATTCAGGGTAACAGAACACATCTGAAATTCAAACCATTCATCAAGAAAAAGGGGCAGTGAAGGTAGGACACTCTTTGTTAAGAACGGTCCAAAATGCAGTACCTGCTTGGAGAGCACTCATGGCCTGACCATCTGAGGGCCCCCACCCCCATCCTTGTTCCGGCCAGGCTCTGACTGTAGAGAAACAATATAACTTGTTACTTTGTTTCTCTTCAGTCCTGGATCAACCGGAGGAGCTCAGAGCAGACTGCAGCTGCTTAGAGCAACAGACATATAGCTCTCTACCGATGAGCTGAGGGGGGCCCCTTCATATAGTGGGGACTGGGGGCACCGCAGGCTGCGGGGGGTGTTTGTTATGCCCCTGATCTGCACTAAAGCCTTCTCTTAATTTTTTGCTGTGAACATGTGGGAGAAGATGTTGCCTAATAGCTAGAGCCTTTGATACAGCGTTACCAGGTTCATATACTGGTCTCAGCTCAACATTTTGGGGCAGATTTACAAGAAACTGACGCATCTGTAGAGATGTGTCAGTTTCCCTGCAACAGCCTGCGATACCCATGCGCCTCCATGGATGCACCGTATTTCCAATACAGTGCACCATGGAGCAAGGATTAACAGATGCGTCAGAAATTCTGACGCATCTGTTGTCCCAAAAGTCACGCATTGCTGGAGTCATGTCGCAAGCCCGACCCAACTCCAACAATGCATGGGGAGGCCTATACTTATTGTGCTGCGTCACTCCTTACGCCTGCTTCAAACAGGTGCAAGGATTTGAAGCAGTGACGTCCTAGAAGTGGCGCAGTGAAATCTTGTAGATTTCACTGCGTCGCTTTTATGATTGCTTGCCTGCGTGGGAACGCCCACCCTGCATACATTATACCTGATGCAGGTATAATATAACGCAGGGCTTTACAACATGACGCATCTCCCTAGATGCGTCACGTTTTAAATTGTTCGCATTGTGTACGCCGCCACTGCATCATAAAAGTGACGCAACCGAGGCGCTAAAGTGTCTAAAGGGGCTTGTAAATCTGCCCATTTGTGATTATAGCCAAATCATGTAAACCTTCCAAGCTGCAAAACAATTTAAAAAAGCAACAAAATGAATGAAATAAATAGATGTGAAACCAACGTGGAACTGTTGTAAAGGGTTATAATGGCCTTTCGTTCTTTAGGAAGAGTTTACGAGAAATTCATATTCAGAAATGGTAGAGCAAGGGCAATTGTTAGAGATCAAAGGATAATTAAGGAATGCAAAAAATATGCTGCATGTTCATTTTGAATGACATTAAATATTTTCCATTTTGCTTCTTAAAGCTTGGTAATGGTTCTTAAACTATAATATTTTGCTCACATAGTACTTGCTCTGAACATTTGCAAAGGAAACGTAGCAGTGATCATTAGGCCTGAGCCAAAATTCCGTTCCGTTCGCGGAAATTGCGATAATTTGGCATTTTCGCGTTCCGCGGAATGTGAGAAAATGTCAAAATTTCAGCATTCCGCAGCTTAGCGATAATTTGTTTCTTGCTCGCGCTGTAAAATAATACATTCTCGTGTGCGCGCGATCGCCTTACCTGAATCCCCGCGTTCGCCGACAAGTTTTACCGATCCGGTCGCGTTCTCCACGAGATGTTGGATTGTTGGTAGCCATTTGCGCAGTCTCGCGACAGTTCGCGCCCGCAGTAACGTCATGCGTTGCGCGATCACGTCTTTCTTCTCGCGATCATGCACCTCGAGACAAGTGAAAACAAGATGGCCGCGCCCGCGAGCAACCGCATGGGTAAGTTGGCCAGCCGCGACCATGCAGAAAATACCACGAACGGGCGGGAAAAAAACTTCCACATCTTCGCGATATTTCCGCGTGTTTCCGGAGATTTTTAACATTTTCGCGATAATTTGCGAAAGTGAATTTCGCAAATTCCGCCCACCCCTAGTGATCATATGAGAAAAGCGTGGAGTGTAAAAGTAATCCGAAATAAAATAGATAGGCAGGGTTGAAATTAAAGTAAGATTTTGTAGAAAAGGAAGACCCGTGAATTAAAACGTCTCTGGTAGAACCATAAGTGCACCCCATTGCATCCTCACATTAAAAAAGCATGTACCCACGAATATGTAATCTCTGATATTATATATATATATATTCATATATATACATATATACATATATATATATATTACCTACTGGCGGTCGCCAGTAGGTAGTTATAGTTAGGACCACGTTTCCATAGGAAAACCTCAACATTCTATTTTGAATAACTTTGGCGCCGGTCGACGAATCCTCGTGAATTTCTCAAAATAGGTGGGGCGCTACGCTCCGCTCCTACCCTGAAAGTCTCGGGGGGATCCGTCAAGCGGGGGCTGAGATAAAAGGGGGGTCCCAAAACGCGTTTTTCCCATGCATTTTTCCATAGGACCTTTAGAACGAGCTACAGCCCGAACGGCTGAACAGAATTACTCAAAATTTGGCAGAGAGGTAGTCCCTAGGTCAAGGAAGTGCCTTTTGTAGGTTTGGTGTAAATCTGTTCAGTAGATTCTGAGAAAATAGCCTTTAAATCAATATATATATCTGAGCCCGCTTACGGTACGCTTACCGTACGCTTACGGTAAGCGTACGGTGGCGTGCGCGAGCGCGATTCTGATTGGCTCTTAGATCTTAGTAAACATTCGAATCGGCCGAAACCAGGAAGCGGCGGCCGCCATTTTCTGTGTTTCACTCTGAAAAAAAAAGAGTGAAAACAAGAAAAGGGGGCAATGAGGAGAGTTATAGACCCCCTAACATTTGTAAGGGGGTCAAAGAAGGACAGAAAAGTACAAAAAAAACATTAATTGATTTTAAAAAAAATCACGGGGTACGCTTACGGTAAGCATACGGCGGCGTGCGCGAGCGCGATTCTGATTGGCTCTTAGATCTTAGTAAACATTCGAATCGGCCGAAACCAGGAAGCGGCGGCCGCCATTTTCTGTGTTTCACTCTGAAAAAAAAAGAGTGAAAACAAGAAAAGGGGGCAATGAGGAGAGTTACAGACCCCCTAACATTTGTAAGGGGGTCAAAGAAGGACAGAAAAGTACAAAAAAAACATTTATTGATTTTAAAAAAAATCACGGGGTACGCGTACGGTAAGCTCACCGTACGCGTACGGTAAAAAAAACATAAAAAAAGAAATGAAATGCAGATTTAAGTGTTTAGATATTAGGGGGCTCTAAAAAGAGCCGTTGTGTTAATGAAGTGATTTTTTATTGGTACCTACAAGTAAGTACCGATGCAGAGTCTAAGGTTCAAGAGGAAGACTCTGTTCCCTTCATCATTGAAGTGCACACCATCTCCTCTATAAATGTCTTGCATGTCATAACGCAAGTTGTTGTGGTAAATGGCACCCATACCATAGTCACGGAGGAAAGCAGAAACAGATTTGTTGACGTGCTTTCTTGCTTTGTCAATCTGCGGACAGAAATGATTGGACCAGTTCCATTTTTGCCTTTGGCATATGTTGGAAAACACAAAGGCAGTTTTAGGGAAAAGAGAAAACAGTTGTGCAAAGGTGTCCTTCATAAGCATTTCCAGACCTACCCCAGTCAAAGTGCCTAGGTCATTGCCACCACAGTGCACTATTATGAGGTCAGGGTGTTGGATTTGAATGAAGGATTTCACCAATGGCATCAATTGGTGCCACTTTAACCCTCTCTGACCAATCCATTTAATGTCTACATTTGTCAAAGCAAGGTCTCTCACCATATCTGTTTTCTCTGCAAACTTTTCACTCCAGAAGACATATCTGTGCCCTACAATCCACACTGTGAACATCTTCAAAGGAGAACTGGATGCACTCAGGAGGTGTCTTTCAGTAGAATGGCAATATGAAAAGAAAGACAGTTTGGAAATGGAGGCATACATATTTTTTTAAAACAAAAAGAACTGATTGGCTGTTTCATACCATTCTAGAATAAAAACTAGGCTGTATGTGAAAATTAATAGAAGCATGTTTTGTATTGGTACAAAAAAATGTGTAACCAAAGAACAGTACTATGGATTTGCTGTTAGGTTTGAAAAGTCAAGCACTCTTGCTCTGTGGAATTGAAACATTGTGTGTCGAACTTCTGACCTAACTGCACACAGCAGTGTTCCATGAGCTGTTGCTATGGTAGCAGGCAGAAGTCAAGTTGGGGGAAGGGTACTAGGCAGAAGTCAAGTTGGGGGAAGGGTACTTTTGGAAAAGGGTTGGTTTTCAACCAATAGAAATGTGTGATTACATGTGAAAAAAAGGGGGAAGCACTGAGATTTGAAACTTACATGTATATGTGTGGAAAAATAGAGGGAAAGTTTGCCATTATCTGGTTCTGCTGAGAGGAGAGAGGTGAACACAACAGAGATCCTGGCTCTGATAATCTGCTGTTTGAGTGTCACATTTCTTTCACAACTAACTAATTTTAAAGGTGAGTTTACAGTTTGAGAGGGTATGTATGTGGTAACTTAAGAAATGAATAATAGAAATGGAAATTGTTTTTGTTGTAGTTACACATGGTGGTTTCATAATGTGTCAGTCTGTAAAAGTGATTTACACTTGCCCCGAAAAAAAAAAGAGCAGTAAGTGTGCTTTCAAATTGGCAAAGAAATTTCGTTTTGGGACTAATGTGAAAACATGACTCTGTGTGCATAGAAGAATTATAGGCAGAGATTTATTGCGTCTTGCTCTGGTGATTTCACAGTTGCATTAGATGGAAAGGGGGAGCGAATTTTTGGGGGAAGAAGCAGAGTCTTAGCACACACCCATGTGCTTGCCATGTATAGTCATGCACAGTATTTAGAAGCCAGTGGGGTTTTCAGGTTTAAGTCTGTAATGCAAATACATTCAGCATCACTAAGGCTGGTTGCCCTTGCTGGAGTGTAGGCAGTCACAGACAATACACATGGTGGTGGTCTGAAAAAAAAACCAGCTTGGACATGTGCAATTAAATAAATCAAAAATAGTGGTTTCATAATGTGTCAGTCTGTAAAAGTGATTTCAAATTGTAAAAAGAGATTTTCACTTGGCCCGAAAAAAAAAGAGCAGTCAGTGTGCTTTCAAAATGGCAAATAAATTTCGTTTTGGGACTAATGTGAAAACATGACTCTGTGTGCATAGAAGAATTATAGGCAGAGATTTATTGCGTCTTGCTCTGGTGATTTCACAGTTGCATTAGATGGAAAGGGGGAGCGAATTTTTGTGGGAAGAAGCAGAGGCTTAGCACACACCCATGTGCTTGCCGTGTATAGTCATGCACAGTATTTAGAAGCCAGTGGGGTTTTCAGGTTAAAGTCTGTAATGCCAATACATTCAGCATCACTAAGGCTGGTTGCCCTTGCTGGAGTGTAGGCAGTCACAGAGAATGCACATGGTGGTGGTCTGAAAAAAAACAGCTTGGACATGTGCAATTAAATAAATCAAAAATAGTGGTTTCATAATGTGTCAGTCTGTAAAAGTGATTTCAAATTGTAAAAAGAGATTTTCACTTGGCCCGAAAAAAAAAGAGCAGTCAGTGTGCTTTCAAAATGGCAAATAAATTTCGTTTTGGGACTAATGTGAAAACATGACTCTGTGTGCATAGAAGAATTATAGGCAGAGATTTATTGCGTCTTGCTCTGGTGATTTCACAGTTGCATTAGATGGAAAGGGGGAGCGAATTTTTGTGGGAAGAAGCAGAGGCTTAGCACACACCCATGTGCTTGCCGTGTATAGTCATGCACAGTATTTAGAAGCCAGTGGGGTTTTCAGGTTTAAGTCTGTAATGCAAATACATTCAGCATCACTAAGGCTGGTTGCCCTTGCTGGAGTGTAGGCAGACACAGAGAATACACATGGTGGTGGTCTGAAAAAAAAACAGCTTGGACATGTGCAATTAAATAAATCAAAAATAGTGGTTTCATAATGTGTCAGTCTGTAAAAGTGATTTCCAATTGTAAAAAGTGATTTTCACTTGGCCCGAAAAAAAAAGAGCAGTAAGTGTGCTTTCAAATTGGCAAAGAAATTTCGTTTTGGGACTAATGTGAAAACATGACTCTGTGTGCATAGAAGAATTATAGGCAGAGATTTATTGCGTCTTGCTCTGGTGATTTCACAGTTGCATTAGATGGAAAGGGGGAGCGAATTTTTGGGGGAAGAAGCAGAGGCTTAGCACACACCCATGTGCTTGCCATGTATAGTCATGCACAGTATTTAGAAGCCAGTGGGGTTTTCAGGTTTAAGTCTGTAATGCAAATACATTCAGCATCACTAAGGCTGGTTGCCCTTGCTGGAGTGTAGGCAGTCACAGAGAATGCACATGGTGGTGGTCTGAAAAAAAAACAGCTTGGACATGTGCAATTAAATAAATTTAAAAAAAAGGTTTCATAATGTCAGTCTGTAAAAGTGATTTTCACTTGGCCCGAAAAAAAAAGAGCAGTAAGTGTGCTTTCAAAATGGCAAAGAAATTTCGTTTTGGGACTAATGTGAAAACATGACGCTGTGTGCATAGAAGAATTATAGGCAGAGATTTATTGCGTCTTGCTCTGGTGATTTCACAGTTGCATTAGATGGAAAGGGGGAGCGAATTTTTGGGGGAAGAAGCAGAGGCTTAGCACACACCCATGTGCTTGCCGTGTATAGTCATGCACAGTATTTAGAAGCCAGTGGGGTTTTCAGGTTTAAGTCTGTAATGCAAATACATTCAGCATCACTAAGGCTGGTTGCCCTTGCTGGAGTGTAGGCAGTCACAGAGAATACACATGGTGGTGGTTTGAAAAAAAAACAGCTTGGACATGTGCATTTAAATAAATAAAAAAAAATGGTTTCATAATGTGTCAGTCTGTAAAAGTGATTTCCAATTGGAAAAAGTGATTTTCACTTGACCCGAAAAAAAAAGAGCAGTAAGTGTGCTTTCAAAATGGCAAAGAAATTTCGTTTTGGGACTAATGTGAAAACATGACTCTGTGTGCATAGAAGAATTATAGGCAGAGATTTATTGCGTCTTGCTCTGGTGATTTCACAGTTGCATTAGATGGAAAGGGGGAGCGAATTTTTGTGGGAAGAAGCAGAGGCTTAGCACACACCCATGTGCTTGCCGTGTATAGTCATGCACAGTATTTAGAAGCCAGTGGGGTTTTCAGGTTTAAGTCTGTAATGCAAATACATTCAGCATCACTAAGGCTGGTTGCCCTTGCTGGAGTGTAGGCAGACACAGAGAATACACATGGTGGTGGTCTGAAAAAAAAACAGCTTGGACATGTGCAATTAAATAAATCAAAAATAGTGGTTTCATAATGTGTCAGTCTGTAAAAGTGATTTCCAATTGTAAAAAGTGATTTTCACTTGGCCCGAAAAAAAAAGAGCAGTAAGTGTGCTTTCAAATTGGCAAAGAAATTTCGTTTTGGGACTAATGTGAAAACATGACTCTGTGTGCATAGAAGAATTATAGGCAGAGATTTATTGCGTCTTGCTCTGGTGATTTCACAGTTGCATTAGATGGAAAGGGGGAGCGAAGTTTTGGGGGAAGAAGCAGAGGCTTAGCACACACCCATGTGCTTGCCATGTATAGTCATGCACAGTATTTAGAAGCCAGTGGGGTTTTCAGGTTTAAGTCTGTAATGCAAATACATTCAGCATCACTAAGGCTGGTTGCCCTTGCTGGAGTGTAGGCAGTCACAGAGAATGCACATGGTGGTGGTCTGAAAAAAAAACAGCTTGGACATGTGCAATTAAATACATTTTAAAAAAAGGTTTCATAATGTGTCAGTCTGTAAAAGTGATTTTCACTTGGCCCGAAAAAAAAAGAGCAGTAAGTGTGCTTTCAAAATGGCAAAGAAATTTCGTTTTGGGACTAATGTGAAAACATGACTCTGTGTGCATAGAGGAATTATAGGCCGAGATTTAATGCGTCTTGCTCTGGTGATTTCACAGTTGCATTAGATGGAAAGGGGGAGCGAATTTTTGGGGGAAGAAGCAGAGGCTTAGCACACACCCATGTGCTTGCCGTGTATAGTCATGCACAGTATTTAGAAGCCAGTGGGGTTTTCAGGTTTAAGTCTGTAATGCAAATACATTCAGCATCACTAAGGCTGGTTGCCCTTGCTGGAGTGTAGGCAGTCACAGAGAATACACATGGTGGTGGTCTGAAAAAAAAACAGCTTGGACATGTGCATTTAAATAAATAAAAAAAAATGGTTTCATAATGTGTCAGTCTGTAAAAGTGATTTCCAATTGGAAAAAGTGATTTTCACTAGGCCCGAAAAAAAAAGAGCAGTAAGTGTGCTTTCAAAATGGCAAAGAAATTTCGTTTTGGGACTAATGTGAAAACATGACTCTGTGTGCATAGAAGAATTATAGGCAGAGATTTATTGCGTCTTGCTCTGGTGATTTCACAGTTGCATTAGATGGAAAGGGGGAGCGAATTTTTGTGGGAAGAAGCAGAGGCTTAGCACACACCCATGTGCTTGCCGTGTATAGTCATGCACAGTATTTAGAAGCCAGTGGGGTTTTCAGGTTTAAGTCTGTAATGCAAATACATTCAGCATCACTAAGGCTGGTTGCCCTTGCTGGAGTGTAGGCAGACACAGAGAATACAAATGGTGGTGGTCTGAAAAAAAAACAGCTTGGACATGTGCAATTAAATAAATCAAAAATAGTGGTTTCATAATGTGTCAGTCTGTAAAAGTGATTTCAAATTGTAAAAAGAGATTTTCACTTGGCCCGAAAAAAAAAGAGCAGTAAGTGTGCTTTCAAATTGGCAAAGAAATTTCGTTTTGGGACTAATGTGAAAACATGACTCTGTGTGCATAGAAGAATTATAGGCAGAGATTTATTGCGTCTTGCTCTGGTGATTTCACAGTTGCATTAAATGGAAAGGGGGAGCGAATTTTTGTGGGAAGAAGCAGAGGCTTAGCACACACCCATGTGCTTGCCATGTATAGTCATGCACTGTATTTAGAAGCCAGTGGGGTTTTCAGGTTTAAGTCTGTAATGCAAATACATTCAGCATCACTAAGGCTGGTTGCCCTTGCTGGAGTGTAGGCAGTCACAGAGAATACACATGGTGGTGGTCTGAAAAAAAAACTGCTTGGACATGTGCAATTAAATAAATTTAAAAAAAAGGTTTCATAATGTGTCAGTCTGTAAAAGTGATTTTCACTTGGCCCGAAAAAAAAAGAGCAGTAAGTGTGCTTTCAAAATGGCAAAGAAATTTCGTTTTGGGACTAATGTGAAAACATGACTCTGTGTGCATAGAGGAATTATAGGCCGAGATTTATTGCGTCTTGCTCTGGTGATTTCACAGTTGCATTAGATGGAAAGGGGGAGCGAATTTTTGGGGGAAGAAGCAGAGTCTTAGCACACACCCATGTGCTTGCCGTGTATAGTCATGCAAAGTATTTACAAGCGAGTGGGGTTTTCAGGTTTCAGTCTGTAATGCAAATACATTGAGCTTCACTAAGGCTGGTTGCCCTTGCTGGAGTGTAGCACTGTGGACATGGGCTTTTTAAAAAATCTGAAAAGTGGTTTCATAATGTGACAGTTTGTAAAAGAGATTTTCACTTGCCCAAAAAAAAGAGCAGTTTGTGTGCATTCAAATTGGCAAAGAAATTTTGTTTTGTGACTATTGTGAAAACAAATGTAGTAATATATTTAAATACAATAAAGGATTTTTTTTTAGTTTTTTTCAGGTATTGCTGAAGAACAGTGAACAAAATTTAAGATGCCTACAAAATCTCGAGTTCAAAAAACGCTAAAAAAAAAACTATATTTGAAGACAACTGGAGGACCAAAGTTAGTAGAAGATGCTCATGTTGGGAAAAAGAAAAAATCTTCTGGTAAGCAAAAAAACAATTTCTTAACAAAATATTCAAAACAAAGAAAAATGTACAAAATGTCTGTTCTCGGAAGAATGTAACAAAACATAGAGAACAGCAAAAAATTGAGAATTTAGTTAATGCAAATATACCTTCTGCAATTGAAAAGTTTAACATAAACAGAAAAACAGCGTTTAAAGAGATACGTAGAAAAATGTTTCAGAGAAGAGTTATGTCCAATTTGATAAAGGATGTAAAGAAATATAAGCAAAAGGCAAAATATTACAAGAGAAAAAAAGAAATTGAAGCCATTGCAGCAAAAGCATTAGAATTAAAAAGGAAACTATTCATATTAATTTTGAATAGGATGCGTACATTAGATAAAATGGTTAATGTACTGAAATCACAAAGCAAAAGCAAAAGAGTAGTGAACAGAACAAACTTTTGTAAAGTGTTTTTAGGAAAGTGGATGCATAGTTCAAGTAGTGAACCTTTTTTTAATGAAGAGAGCTATTTTCAAAGTAATAGTTTGCTGCATGCAGTTGACACCAGAGGTCGTTCTTACGAAGTAAAAAATGGTTGCATAATGGAGAAGGAGATAATGGTTCCAAGAGATGAGGTACAAGTGATGGCAGATGAGGCAATGGGGAGACGTCCTAAAGCCCCAGTGTACACTTGGAATTGTAGTAGTATTTGCACTGTGCGTCAGGAATCTATTGACAGATTTCGAGAGTTTCTAAGAGAATATAGTAAAAAAAGTGTAAAACAAAAGATTAATGTGCTTCAAAGTCTGGATCCATGCAGAGTGAGAGAGAATACTGGTTTGCAGGGTCATTCTCTGGCTTGTCTATCTAGAAAAGTGTGCAATAGTGTTTTCCATCATTTTAGGATGCTGGCTGTTCATCATACTGAAATGAGAAAGTTTGTGAGACGGTTGTATTTTGCCAAAAGTCCAGCAATAAAGTTAAATGAATTGAATAGGGCTCTGTTCCGAGGAACGGTATCAGATGTAGAGAAGGTTGTTGATGAAATTCAGTTTTGTTACTTTGGTCCTGAACAAAACAGTGCAGAGAAGGACACAGTAAATGAGGCAGAAGTGGAAGAGAATGTAGAACCCTCTGTAAGTAACACATTTAATGATCACATAACAAAATTTGCAATAGTCTCTAATGAAAGACCAAATGTTACTTGTATTTGTTGCCGCAGAACTCATTATAGAAAACAAACTAGGAATGTTGATCTCTACAGAAAGAGTGAAAATGAAGATAATTATAAGTGGATGGATTTTGCCACATATATATTTCTTGAAAATTGTTTTGAATTGGGTGAAGATCAGCGTATTTGTAAATACTGTTACAACAAGTTAGAGGAAAATAGAATGCCGACCAGAGCTGTACATAATAATTTAGAATTGGATGCTATTCCTGCTGAACTTTCCGAATTAAATACATATGAGTCTATACTCATTCAATGTGTTCATCCGTTCCAGACCATAGTACGTATGGAGCCCAAAACTGGTAAATTACCTCCTTCAGATTTACTGAGAGGTTTAAAAGGTAGAGTGGTGTATTTGCCCTTGGATTTGAAAAAAAATATGGAAACTATTGATGCGGATACTTTGGAAACTGAACCATTAATTATTCTGGTTAATGGTGTACCTACAAAGAATAAGAAGATTTGGCAGGAGCTGGTAGATGTGCGGAAAGTACAAAGAGCAAATTTGTATTTGAAAAAAAATAACAAATGGTATGAATCAATTTATATAGAAGAAGAAGAAGAAGAAGAAGATTTTCAAGAAGACACAGAAACACCAACTGGACAAATTGAAAAAGTGGACAAGTCAAAGGAAAAAGAAATTTATGAACATTTTAGCATACATCCTCTCCATTCGAAAGAAGTTATGGGAGACAATATTGATCTCTTTCAGATGAAGAAAGCAAAAGGAACTCCCGTGAGTGTATGGGAGGAGAGCTTGGAAGCTCGATGTTTCCCCCAGCTGTTTCCTAAAGGAAAAGGAGGACGATACGATGAACACCCAGAACAGATTCCAGCTTCAGAGTATCGGACTACAAGACTATATGCTGAAGATCCCAGATTTCGACAAAGTATTCCTTATTTGTTCCATCTTTTATTTGAAAGCGACTTGTCTGCACTGTCTTATGCAGTAAATCACATTTTAAAAAGTGGAGTACATTTACAAAATGTGTCTGCTAAGGATTTTATGGAGAAAGTGCAGCACCGAGATGATCATTTGGAAACACAACTGATCAATCTGATGGCTTGTCAGCGTGGGACAAATGAATATTGGTACCGACGCCATGGTGAACTAAAATGCATGTTACGCAATTTAGGAACACCAACATGGTTCCTTACCCTAAGCTGTGCCGAGTACGCTTGGGATGATTTACTGGATTTTCTACGAGAGGCCAATTCAAACATTAAAAACATCGAATACAAGACAGCAGGAGAACTGTGCTCATTGGATCCGGTTAATGTTTGCAGATATTTCAATCATAGATTTGAGGCTATGATGTCCTTCATCTGCAATAAAAAAAATCCACCCCTTGGAGAAGTAGTGGATTTCTTTTGGAGAAAAGAGTACCAGGCAAGAGGTGCTCCTCATATTCATATGCTGCTGTGGATCAAGGATGCCCCAAAGTTTGGAACAGATACTGATGAAGCAGTGTTATCTTACATTGAAGAATATGCAACATGTGGTATACCAAAAAGCACAGAAGAGAACAAGTTAAAGGAGCAAGTTCTACGTTTCCAAAGTCATCGGTGTGGAAAATACTGTCGACGGAAATACAAGAGCAAAGAAAAATACTACACTAAATGTCGATTTGGATTTCCTAGACCTGTTCTTTCAAATGGAAGAGTCAACAGTTTTATGTCAGCTGTGAGACATACTATCACAAGAAAATCACCTAAGAATACCTACAACCTTAAAAGAAAAGAAGAATCAAAAAATATAAATGACTACAACCCAGTCATTTTATCCATGTGGAACGCTAACATGGATATACAGTATGTAGCTGACAATTCCATTGCTGTTGCACGATATGTAACGTCTTACATTACAAAATCAGAAAAAACAGAATTGAAGGAAATGTGGGAAGAGATTTCTCACGAGAAGACTGTCAGTAAGAAGCTGTACAGTTTCAGTTTGAAGATGTTATCGCATCGAGAAATTGGATCCTACGAATGTTCAGATAGGTTATCTTCTGCAAGTCTCTACTCGAAGTCAAGAAGAATAATTTGGGCAAGTTTAGGCCTTGCAGCAATGAGAAATCGGGTACTGAAATCTGTTGGAGAAATTGAATATTTGGCTGAGAATGACCCAGAAAGTACAGATATATTGAAAACAAACATGTTGGACACATATTATCCCAAGAGAAGTCATCATCTGGAGAACATGTGTCTCTATGAAGTGTTGCAGAACTACATTTATTCACGGAAAGCTGCAGAAGACATCAACAGTGGAAAATATAAAGTTGTTGGTGAAGAAGGATGTTTGGTGAAGCAAACCAAAGGAAGTTTGATAAATCACCGGAAGCTGAGTTGCGACACTACCGACAAGAAAGAATTTTACTACTTGGCTCTTTTACAGTTGTTTAAACCATGGCGTACAGAGGATGAACTACTGGGAGAATTTCAAAGCTATGAAGATTCTTTTAATGCTTTTAAAGACAGCATACAATGCAGTACATTCTCAACTTATCTGCAAATGTTAAATGAAGAAATTGAACAGGAAACTACAATTGCAGCAGAAATAGCTAGAGACAGTTCTCAGGACAGCCAAAGTTCAGGAACATACAGTCAAGATCCCCTAGGACAACCAATCGTTGAAAATGAAGCATCAATAGCCATGAATGAAGTGGAAACGGCTATGAATCAAGCTCAAGAAGAATTTATAGACTTAGAAAATTTGGAAAGACAACTGAATCAAGAGCAGCAACAAATTTATGAAGAGATCAAAAACAAAATTGATCATGGATTTCTACATATAAAAAAAGAGTGCTCATGCACATCATTTCATCCAATCAGGATGTATGTAAGCGGACAAGCTGGCACTGGAAAAAGTTTCCTAATTAAAGTCATCAGAAGCTACCTAAAGCAAAAAACGGATTCTACTTTGTCTTGTGTGGTTACTGCTCCAACTGGGTTAGCAGCATATAACATAAAAGGAATCACCTTACATCGTTTGCTAATGTTACCAGTGGAGCATGAGAACAAAATACAATTCAACAAGCTAACTGGAAAAGCATCCTTGGAAGTTTCAAGAGTATTGAAGAAGATGCAAGTTCTCATTATTGATGAGGTGAGCATGGTATCAAACTTAATGCTTGCCTTTGTGCATTTAAGAATGCAGCAAATTTTGAAGACAGACTATGACGTGTTATTTGGTGGAAAACACGTCATAGTTTTTGGGGATCTTTTGCAACTTACTCCAGTTAAAGGACAACCAGTGTTTAATACTGTGACACATGAAGACACGAAGAAGTCATTGGGAAGCATCGGAAATACAAATATTTGGTCCTTCTTTGAGTACAAGGAACTTACAACTAATATGAGGCAAGCAAACGATGAAGAATATGGAAGTATTCTGAAAGATATCAGAATTGGACTACTCACAGAAGTTGGGAAAAAAGCATTACAGAGTCGGCTGCTACATAATTTATTTCCAAAGGAAGAAATAGTTGCAGAGAAAATATACAAGAATATTGCAGAAAACAAAAATGTCATCTGCTTAATGCCAACTCTACGTGAATGCTCAATATTCAATGAGGAGCTTTTGAAATTGGAAAAGGAAGAGATCAGGAAATTGGAAGCAGTGGACAAAATTGAGGATGGAAGAATTACTGTCACAGTAACAGGCAAACTGAAAAATAAATTGGACTCACTAGAGAAGAACATCTCCAAAACAGCAGGATTAGAAAAAAATCTATATGTTTGCATGAACTGTAGAGTGTTTTTAAGGAGAAATTTGGATGTTGAGAAAGGCTTAGTGAATGGAGCGATGGGAAGAGTTGTAGGTTTTATTAATTATCAGAAAAAAGAAGGAATTGAATGTTTAAAAATAAAATTTGATCAGATAGATGAAGTTAAAGATATTTGTCGTTGTACAGTTCGTTTTATGCTTGTAAAAGACTTATATGTACGTAGGAAGCAGTTTCCGTTTTCTCTAGCATATGCTGTAACTATCCACAAGTCTCAAGGATTGACTGTAGATTGTGCATTTGTGAACATTGGTTCAACTGTGTTCAAAGAAGGTATGGCATATGTAGCTTTGTCACGAGTCAAAACATTATCAGGTTTATTCATGATAGACTTTGATGACTCAAAAGTTAGTGCTGATACAAACTGTGTAAAGGAGTATAATAGATTAAGAAGAAGCTATGCTCCTCATTTAGGTCAGTATCCTGTGTTGGAGAAACGTGTAGTTTCTCGTAAAAGGAGAAATGAGAATATCTGTAATGAAGATAGAGAGAAGAGGAAAAAAAAGAGGAGTGATGTAATTGCAAGCAAAAAGAAAAAGGAAAATGAAGAACAGGTTGTAGGATGTCATTTTGAAAATAGCTCTGGTGTCAACTGCTACGCTAATGTAGTGCTGAATGTTGCATTTTATCTGGAAAGTTTGCAAGAGCAGATAATAGTAAATCAGGGAAAAAGATTCTGTTCAGAGCTGAGTCTCCTTTTTCAAAAGCTGAGTAAAGATAAAACTCAAATAGAAAGTGCTACTGATATTAGAAAACTTTTAGATGTATGTTCAGGACGAACACAGTTTTCTCAAAATGAACAGCAAGATGCACACGAATTTTTGATGTATTTTCTTCAGGTAGTGGAAGAAGAAGGAGTTCCCATTGACATTTTTTTTGGTCTCTCTTATAAATGGGAACATAGTTGTGATATTTGTTATAATATATGTGGCTCTATTGTTGATAATGAAAGGTTTATTTATTTGACATTGCCAGAGAGTAAAACAGTCACTTTTGCAAAATTAGTTAAAGATGCTAATCATAGCATGAAATGTGGTGAGTGTAATTCTGACATGTTTTCAACATTAATTTTAAGGGAATACGGACAGTATGTAATTTTAATGATGCAACGATGTAGAGCTGATGGTTCAAAATTGGATACTTTAATAAAGAAGTTTACAGGACAGCAATTATCAATTTCAGGAAAAACTTTTGTAACTGTTGCAATAATTTTCCATGATGGACCTACTGTTACTTCTGGACATTACACAGTTTATCTAAAATGTGAAAAAGGCTGGACACTGTGTAATGATTCCCAATTGATTTTCAAACAACGTTTGCCTTTTGATTTAGCAAATTCCTATCTAATCTTCCTGAAACCTAAATTTTAGAGAGACTTGGCAAGATCTGGACAAAATAATTTTACCATTTTACTGGATTACCATTGCAATTTTGTAAAAAAAATATTTTTAAAATTATCATTTGGCCTAAAGGAAAGATAACCAATTGTAATGTGGACTTTTTTAATTTTTAATGCAATTTTGAAAAACCAATAATTTAGAGATAATCGGTAACTTCTGCACATTTTAAATTTTGGAATGCTATTGGACTGCCATTGGAAATTTTTTCAAAAATGATTTAAAAAATTACTATTTGGCCATGTGGAAAAGTAAGCAATTCTATTGTGGACTAAATAAATTATTCAAAAAATTTTCGTAAACCAAAATGTTACAGAGAATCGGTGAGATCTGGACAGATTAAACTTTAGAATTTTAATGGATTTCCCTTGGAAATTTATTCCAAAAAAAAAAAAAAAATACTATTTGGCCTAAAGGAAATGAAATCAGATGTATTTTGGAGTTATTTGAGATATAATATTGTGATTATACTTCTGAAACAAATATATCAGACGGTATTTTAAAGAAATAAGTATTGTTTTTAGATGATATTTTTTTAGAATAATATGCATTTCTGTAATGATAAGTTTAAGTGAGAAGAGATTCTGGGCTTTTTTAATACAATCTTTGAGATTGTTATTTTTTTTTGCCCGCTGTAAAATGATGAATGCAATTGCTTTCACAATTTATAGTGAAATGCAATATATTCTGAAAACAGCAAAAATAAGGCAAAAATATTTTTTGGAAAAAAAATGTGAATATGTGTACTGTATTATAAAATGTTTAAAAAATATTAATACTTTTTTCTTTTTTTCCAGATAGATATAGAAAATTTTCGAAAACTACAAACATTTTTAAAACTATTTTTTAAAAAAAGAAATGAATAAATATTTTTTCAGTGAGTATGGTAAGTCAATAATAATAATTGTAGTCTCTCAAGGACAATGTAATGTGATAAATGATTTTTAGTGTTTTTTTTAAAAAATAAAAAAAAAGTACGCGCACCGTACGCGTACGGTAAAAAAAAATAAAAAAAAGTTTTTAAAAACATATGTAAAAAAAAGATGAAAGATAAGGTTGGCTCTTAAAAGAACCGTTGTGTTCATGCAGGGACAGAGGAAAGGAAGCATGGGAAAATTATTCAAAGCTACAAATGTGCTGATCTATTTTGTTGTTCACTAGGGAAACACTGGTCTCCCTATGGCAAATTAGACCTTTACAAAATGTGCAATGAATATCAACCTTCCGAAATCGAAGGTTCATTTCCAGAGGGCCAGCAAAAGGAGATTCTCCCCCCACAGATGAAGGGCTCACCTGACCTGCAGAAGAAGGAGTAAGCCCAGCAGATGATGGTCCAGGCTGAGCTGCTGTGGATGTACTGGCTCGTCTTTCTGAAGAGTTACCTCCAAAAAGATGACCATGTGTCCTTCCGTGTACATCCAGGAGGTGCCTCTTCATGGTGTGATTCCCAAAGGAATACTTCCTGTCAGGATTACCTCTAGAAAGTACACGCTTACACAGACAGCAAGTAACTAAGGGTGCATTCACCTTTTGCTGGCCTTCTGGAAAAGTAAAATAATCCCAAACATAAGAAGGCTTTTGTTTCCTCGATCTCTGCCTCAAGACAGTGCTGCTGGTGCTAGCCTCACTCTCAGAAGAGCTCTGCTGTTCTGCCATCGTATCCCAAAGACAAACCAGCTCCTTCTCCCAAGGGATCACAAGCAGAAATGAGGGGAATGGGTGTGGTGTAGGAGAGTTCTAGAACTGAAAGTAGTTTCAACCAATCAAAAGTTGTGTTTCATGATCACATGACCTACCGTACGCTTACGGTACGCTTACGGCAAAAGTGCGCATGCGCGTAAAAAAGACACGCGCTTGCGCACATGCGCATAACAGTCACTACCCGACACTTATTTATTTATTTATTTATTTATGAAGCTTGTAGAGCGCACAGCTACCTCCGGCGGAGGTGTCCCGGCGCTAGGATTACAGAGTTGTCCCCAGGAAGAGTAACCAGAGTCATATCCCACACAAGGACTAGGAAATAGCGAGAGTCTGACAATACCAGGACCTAACGCTTAAAGAACAACCAGGTCTTAAGTTTGCGTCGAAAAGCTTGCTCAGATTCGCAAAACCTGAGATCAAGGGGAAGGTTGTTCCAGAGCTTTGCGGCAGTGACGGTGAAAGATCGACCGCCACTCCGAGAAAGCTTGAATCTTGGTACAATCAGAAGACGAAGGTTGTTGGATCTTAGATGCCTAACTGAAAGAGAGATTTTGAGACGCTTTCTCAAATAAAGCGGGCCAATTCCATGAATAGCCCGAAATGTCAGGGTCAGGATTTTGAAATCGATGCGACGAAGAATGGGAAGCCAATGAAGGTCTTCTCGGTAGGCTCTGACTGAAGTACGGGCAGGGATATTACCGATGAGCCGGGCTGCCGCGTTTTGGACTATTTGCAGGCGGTCGATAAGGTATAGAGGGGCACCTGCATAAAGACTGTTAGCATAGTCCAAATGGGTGGTGATAAGAGCCTGGACCACAGTTCTGCGGGAAGATTGGGGAAGGAAGGGGAAGATCTTCCTGATCATACGTAATTTAGAGAAACAGGCCCCTACCACTTTGTTGACTTGTGCACTTCCAGACAAAGAGTTGTCAAAAGTGTACCCAAGGTTACGAGCTGCCTGAACGGGGGTGGGAGGAGGATTCAAGATGGTAGGCCACCAAAGGGAAGCAGGGGGGGGGGATTTCTTGCTGAAAAAAAGAACCTCAGTTTTGTCGGTGTTAAGGGCAAGGTGGTTAGCGGACATCCAGGTGCAGATGTTGCCAAGGCAGTTTCTAAAGTTGGAAAAGAGGGAGTCAGAATGGTCTCAAAAGGAGAAAATAAGCTGAGTATCGTCAGCATAGGAGACCACCCTGACACCCCAGGACTCAACTACCTTGGCCAGAGGGGCCACATAAGCATTGAAGAGCAGAGGGCTCAGAGCGGAACCCTGGGGCACTCCGCACAAGAGGGGTTTATCCTCGGATTCAAAAGGGTGCATCACAACCCTTTGAAAACGAGTAGACAAAAAAGAAGTAATCCAGGCCAACACTGTCCCACCCACCCCTAGTTGTTGTAAGCGGGTGGTAAGTATTTTATGAGAAACAGTATCAAAAGCAGCGGATAGGTCGAGGAGGACCAACATGGCCTCCTCGCCCCTATCCACCGATTCCCTGATAATTTCTGAGACTTCAAGCAGCGCTGTCTCAGTACTGTAGCCGGTTCTGAAGCCGGACTGGGAGTCGTGTAGTAGCTGGTTAGACTCAAGGTAAAGTGCCAACTGTTTCTGTACTACCTTCTCCAGAATCTTGGCAGGTTTAGGCAGAAGCGAAATGGGGCGATAGTTACTAAAAAGAGAAGGATCGGCACCGGGTTTTTTCAGTATGGGGACAATCCTGGCCTGTTTCCAAACTAAGGGAAATAGGCCACGCGACAGAGAGGCATTCCAGATGGAGAGAAACGGGTTCACTAGAATGGGGGCAAGAGTGCTCATAACTTTGGCCGGGACTGGGTCTAGGGGGGAACCAGACTTGACGGTGTGCAGCAAAACTAACGCAGGGTCTGGAGTTAGCTCGCAAAAAGAATTGAAAGAGCATGAGAGGGAGCAAGAGCGATCTTCCGAGTGGTCAGAAATTGTCGCTGCGAAGGAGGAAGAAAGATTAACTATCTTCTCTTGGAAGAAATCAGACAATCCATTGCAGAGATCGTGAGTGGGGGTACAGAGGGATTTAGAAGCAGTAGGGTTAACAAAATCTTTCACAATGGAGAAAAGGGTTTTAGAGGAGTTCTGCGCCTGTTGGATAAGATTGGAAAAGTAAGCTCTCATAGAGGAGCGTTTAAGTTTATGGAAGTGATTTAGGGCGGATTTGTAAGCCGATCTGGCTAAAGGATCATAGTTTACTCTCCATTTGCGTTCCAGCTGCTTGCACTTGCTCTTTTCCACACGCAGCAGAGGGGAAAACCAAGGGGCAGAGGGACGAGATCTGGAGGAAGTAAGAGGAGCGAGAGGGGAAACAGAGTCAAGTGCATCGGAGAGAGACGAATTAAATCTCAAAGTTTCAGAATTAAGGTCATTTAATTGGTTAAAATGAAAACGGAGATGGGCTTCCACAGAGTCACAAGTAACTTTGGCCCATTTACGTCCTTTAACTCGATTAAGGGGAATAGTGGGAGGAGGGGTGGGAGCCAAAAACGAAAAAGGAATAAGAAAATGATCGGTCCAAGTCAAAGGAGTGGGGGGGAGGGTAGAGAGGGTGGGAAGATTAGAAAAAATGAGGTCAAGTGTGTGGCCAGCTATATGAGTCGAGTCTGTCACAAATTGGGACAGGGTGAGTCCTTGTAGAGTGTCTAACAAAGAGGAGGCTAGAGTACAGGAAGGATTATCAATATGTAAGTTAAAATCTCCTAAGACAGTAAAATGGGAGTGTTTAAGAGAAAAATCAGCAAGAGAATGCATCAAGGAAGTAAGAGAGGAAGAGGTGACGGCAGGGGGTTATAGACCAAAATGCCAGCACAGATGGTCCTAGCAGTGTCCAAGATTGTAAAATAAGCGGCTTCAATGAGACCTAAGTTAGGAATTTTAGTGAGGTTTAATTTGAAATGGGATTTAGCAATAATCGCAAGACCCCCACCGGTCTTAGAATTGTCTCGCTTAATACCAGTAAAACAATAACCAGGAGGGGTAGCTAGAGTGATATCAGGTTTAGAAGAGTCTTTTATCCATGTTTCCGTAAGAAACAATAAATCCCATTTGTGGGTATCAAGAGATAACCAGATGTCATGGGCGTGGGCTGGAAGAGATCTACAATTAACTAAAGCGGCTGTTATGGTGGTGGGAGGCTGAACATTACCAATTGGGGAAAGTAGCGGCGTTTTAGATACCACAGGAAGAGAGAAGTTACAGTGAGGACAGAAAAATGCGGTAGATTCCAGACAACAGGTATTACAGCCGCCAGCGAGGGCGCAAGTGGCAGGACGGAGGTGGAGCAGTTGATCTGAAGACCAGCGGATTTTAGGGGCGAGAGGAACAGGGGTACTGGCGCTAGGCGCGGGTCCGGCGCGGACGGGCGCAGACGGGCTTGCCTTAGGCGCGCCTTCGGCACGCCATCGGCGCGCCCGCTGCGCCTGCCCGCTGCGCGGACGGGAAAGCCCTTTCCTTTTATCCATAACTTAATGTGATGTGGGAGGAGGGTGGGAGGCGTCCAGGAGCTGGAGCGCTACCCTGCCTCCCCCCAAGATGGCGGTTCCGTTTCACCCAGCCCACTTCCGCGTAACGTGCGCGTGTGGCGTAAGCGCGCACGCGTCCCACGCGCAGTACGCGCGGCTACGCAAAGTACATAACTATACGCAAGCAGCGTAGATAGATTACGGACGTTGCGTAAACCGTACGCTTACCGTGAGCTTACGGTACGCGTACTATAAAAAAAAAAAAAAAAAAAAAAAAAAAAGGAAATACATTTTACATGTTTATTTTAAAAAATATATTAAAAAAAAATATTTAAGGATTTTAAAAATTTAAGCATAGTCTTTATAAAAGGTAAGAAAATTAAATTAAAAATATGTTTGAAAAAAATGAGGAATAAAAAAAAAATTAGCATTTAAAAAACCTTGCAAATTCACTGAAAAAACCATGGGTTTCACACACGTTATAGTTAGGAATTAGCATTTAAAAAACCTTAGAAATTCACTGAAAAAACCATAGGTTTCACACACGTTATAGTTAGGAATTAGCATTTAAAAAACCTTAGAAATTCAGTGAAAAAACCATAGGTTTCACACATGTTATAGTTAGCTGGACATTTTACTCGTAAAAAACCAATGAAATTGCCCCGTTATAGTTAGTTCAGCTAACTATAACTCGCGCGCCCGCAATGCACTGCTGATGACGTCACATATTACATCACTCATGACATGGTCAGTGACATCACTCATGACATCACTGATGACATCTCAAATGACATCACTGATGACATCACTGATGACATCATCCTTGTGATAGAGTGGCAGACCTCCTCTCACCTTAATATAAGCTTTGATACACACATTCAAAAATAGAGACTAAAATTTTCAAAACAATGGACATACCAATACCAGTTACAACAACCTCTTCAGTAATTCTAAGATCCACATACACATCCACTCATTCACCAACAGTCCTATACAGTCACTCATACATGTACTCACTCATCATAGGTACTCATACACCTATACATCCTGTTACACAATGCCACTCATCCATAGAGTTACTCACACACATAGTCACTCATGCTAATAAAGAATCAAACATCCATTTATTAGCTTATACAGTTATACACACACCACCACACTTACTTCTATGGAAACTTACACATACTTAGTCTTTTAAACAATCACTTATAGAAACACATACTTATTCATACGAGAACTCTTCCAATCTCTCCCTCTCACATATACTCACATATATACACCAATAGTCACATATACTAGTTTAAAACATATGTAGTTACTCCTGAAGACACTATTGAGACAGTCATTCACTCACTAACACACCCGTACACACACTCATCCACCCATAGAGTCCTGCACACATGCTGTCTTCAACACATACAAACAGTGAGTCACTCATTCATGCACCTATGCACTACGTAATACCCCCCACCGAACCATGCAGACACTCAGACTGATACTCAAAAAAACAACTAATAACCTATATAGACACCCATGTAGCTACTCACCAACCCATGCAGCCACTTATACACAAAGTGAGAGACTGATACAGATATTTATATGTTTAAACATTATTCACTAAGCCATGTATTCACTAAGATACACTTAATCAGTCAGTTATACAATCAATTTTTCAAAAACAAATCATCCATTTAGACACTTATATACCCATTTATTCTTCCATCGTCCTTGAGATATACATATATAAAACATATTTAATTTTCAGGAAAATACACATTCACTGGATGATGTCATCAGTGATGTCATTTGAGATGTCATCAGTGATGTCATGAGTGATGTCACTGACCATGTCATGAGTGATGTAATATGTGACGTCATCAGCAGTGCATTGCGGGCGCGCGAGTTATAGTTAGCTGAACTAACTATAACGGGGCAATTTCATTGGTTTTTTACGAGTAAAATGTCCAGCTAACTATAACATGTGTGAAACCTATGGTTTTTTCACTGAATTTCTAAGGTTTTTTAAATGCTAATTCCTAACTATAACGTGTGTGAAACCTATGGTTTTTTCAGTGAATTTCTAAGGTTTTTTAAATGCTAATTCCTAACTATAACGTGTGTGAAACCCATGGTTTTTTCAGTGAATATATATATATATATATATATATATATATATATATATATATATATATATTCACTGAAAAAAACATAGGTTTCAGGGGTGTTATAGTTAGCTGGACTTTTCACTTGTACAAAACCATTGAAATTCCCCCGTTATAGTTAGTTCAGCTAACTATAACTCGCGCGCCCGCAATGCACTGCTGATGACGTCACATATTACATCACTCATGACATGGTCAGTGACATCACTCATGACATCACTGATGACATCTCAAATGACATCACTGATGACATCATCCAGTGAATGTGTGTTTTTCTGAAAATTAAATATGTTTTATATATGTATATCTCAAGGTCGATGGAAGAATAAATGGGTATATAAGTGTCTAAATGGATGATTTGTTTTTGAAAAATTGATTGTGTAACTGACTGATTAAGTGTATCATAGTGAATACATGGCTTAGTGAGTAATGTTTAAATATGTAAATATCTGTATCAGTCTCTCACTTTGTGTATAAGTGGCTGCATGGGTTGGTGAGTAGCTACATGGGTGTCTATATAGGTTATTAGTTGGTTTTTTGAGTATCAGTCTGAGTGTCTGCATGGTTCGGTGGAGGGTATTACGTAGTGCATAGGTGCATGAATGAGTGACTCACTGTTTGTATGTGTTGAACACAGCATGTGTGCAGGACTGTATGGGTGGATGAGTGTGTGTATGGGTGTGTTAGTGAGTGAATGACTGTCTCAATAGTGTCTTTATGAGTAACTACATATGTTTTAAACTAGTATATGTGACTATTGGTGTATATATGTGAGTATATGTGAGAGTGAGAGATTGAAAGAGTTCCTGTATGAATAAGTATGTGTTTCTATAAGTGATTGTTTAAAAGACTAAGTATGTGTAAGTTTCCGTAGAAGTAAGTTTGGTGGTGTGTGTATAACTGTATATGCAAGTAAATGTATGTTTGATTCTTTATTAGCATGAGTGACTATGTGTGTGAGTAACTCTATGGATGAGTGGCATTGTGTAACAGGATGTATAGGTGTATGAGTACATATGATGAGTGAGTACATGTATGAGTGACTGTATAGGACTGTTGGTGAATGAGTGGATGTGTATGTGGATCTTAGAATTACTGAAGAGGTTGTTGTAACTGGTATTGGTATGTCCATTGTTTTGAAAATTTTAGTCTCTATTTTTGAATGTGTGTATCAAAGGTTATATTAGGGTGAGAGGAGGTCTGCCACTCTATCACAAGGATGATGTCATCAGTGATGTCATCAGTGATGTCATTTGAGATGTCATCAGTGATGTCATGAGTGATGTCACTGACCATGTCATGAGTGATGTAATATGTGACGTCATCAGCAGTGCATTGCGGGCGCGCGAGTTATAGTTAGCTGAACTAACTATAACGGGGGAATTTCAATGGTTTTGTACAAGTGAAAAGTCCAGCTAACTATAACACCCCTGAAACCTATGTTTTTTTCAGTGAATTTCTGAGGTTTTTTAAATGCTAATTCCTAAGTGTAACGGGCCTGAAACCTATGGTTTTTTCAGTGAATTTCAAAGGTTTTTTAAATGCTAATTTCTAACTATGCCTACAGAGATAGGACATGTGAAGAAAGAAGAAAAAATGCACAGAAAGAAACAAAAGAAGTGCAGAAAGAAGCAACAGAAGTCCTCAAATACGAAGATAAGTGCAGGAAGAAGGATAACGTGCAGAAAGAACAAAAAGAAGAGCAGAAAGAAGCCTTGTTGCAAAATCATCCTGTACCCTCAACTTTTTCAGACGGATACTGGTGGTAACTGAGTCTGACTAACCAGTCCTAGAGCCAGTGCTATGTTAAAAGACACTTAGAATACAGTGAAAACACCTACATACACTAGGGAACATTATGCGTTGGGGTCCCCCTGTGATTAGCATGACCTCCTCTGTAAGCCCCTAGTATATAATAGGGCATGGAGATTAAAACTACCTCTTAAAACAGGCCACAGGGCGTTTTTGCACACGTTAACTCAGGCCCCGTCCCCTCCATTCACCACTGTGTAAACACGCCCTGTGTCCATTTTTAGTTGGGAGATTAAGTTCATTTGAATCCTGAGGGTCCCTAGGGTCCAACTAGCCCACTAGGTACCTCCAGTAAGTGCCACAGAGCTGCGTTGCAGAGAGGTGTAAAAAGTGGCACGGCCTGGACCACCTCTCTGCAATGCAGCTCAGTGGCGCTTACTGGAATCACTTGGTGGGCTAGTTAGCCCCCAGGGGCCCTCAGTATTGAAGGGAAATTATATCCCCAATTTTAAACGTGCCATAGTGCGTGTTTGCACACGTCACCTCAGGCCCCGTCCCCTCCCTTCACCACTGTGTAAACGCGCCCTGTGGCTGTTCTAAGTTGAGAGATTAAGTCCCCTTGAATCCTAAGGGTCCCATAGGGTCAAACTAGACCACTAGGTACCTCCAGTAAGCGCCACAGAGCTGCGTTGCAGAGAGGTGTAAAAAGGGGCTTGGCCTCAGAACACCTGGCTGCAGCGCAGCTCCCTGGCGCATACTGGAGATGCCTGTTGGGGGCGCGTTTGCAGAGTGCTGCACGGAGGGGGCATGGCCTCCGGCACGATGCCAGTCTTTTATTTATTTTAGTTTTTTAAGAAGGGGGGCTGTTTGGTTCCCCTTCTTATTCTAATTTATTGGCCCTGATGACCCCATCCCCCAGGGCCAGTCTCCTAATTATATTTTTTTGACCCCAATCCCCAGGGCCGGCCACTGTTTTTTATTATTTTTAAAAAATATATATTTATAGACACACCTAGGACATGCTTGACAAACCGTATGTACCTATCACCATGACGATTTGCGTGATATTCATTAAAAGGCGACTATGCATGCAATGAATCCACGTGGAATGTATTTACACCACTAGTGAAGCTCTGACATGTCTTATGCCCTACCATGCCTAATCCTGGTAGACACCCTTGTTGTTTATTTATACAAACATGGGTAGCTATTGACGGGCACATTTAATACACATGCACACCAAGCCATTCAAAGGGGATTCGACAAAAATTCGACCAAAACTATGCAAGAAACCCCCCTCACGGTTAATAAAACACACATCCACTGCCGGATGTGTAATACTTTTTATTTTACTCTCTGGAAAGGGGACGAACATCACTTGAGAGTCACAGCGTGCTCCTGACAGAGCCCAATGCTGTGTTACACCCACCATTGCTTGCCGAGTGCCACACACCTCTGTGTTGTATTCCACTAGCTAGTGCATATGCTATGACACTCTCTAGCCCATGTGCACTGTAACACCACCCCGTGAATATGTCATGCCACACTTGTCTTCGCTCGGGTTATATTGCCCCATCTAATGTGCCTTTCTCGATGCCTATGTTATAACGCACAGTGCTATGCCATACATATTACAATCTGGGATCCATATCTTTGTCACAGTGCATATGCAACGTTACACTCCCCAGCACATATTTTATATTACAACTTTAGAGACTAGTTAGGTTACACAACACTGCCCTGTGCATATTACACTCCAAGGCGCATATCGCACAGCACGCGCTAGTGCCTGTGCTATCTCGCGCTCTCCAATGAATCTGTCATTGCGCACAATGTATTGCATATTATATTTCACGCCCGGTTCATCTTATATCACACTTTTTGGTGCATAGTTTATACCATACACTATATCTAGTTTTCATTTTCAATCGTGCTCTCAGGACTATGTTCTATATAACACTGTGTTCACCTACCCTTTTCACGGGCATTACATTTTGCGATAGGGGGTGGAGGGTCAGGGGGTGTTTCTGCCAAGTGAGCCCGGAGTCACAGTCACAAACGTCCTCTTCTTCCTGAATAAAAGTGAGATTATGCTGCATACTTGTTCATATTTTAAGTAGTTCGCACAGACACAATGTTTTAAAAACAATAAAGTTCCTAATACCCGCCTTCTCTGAACAGTTAGCTTGCTGCCCCATCCCCTTCCTCCCTATCCTCTGTTGTGTGAATCCATGGACTAGCCTCCTCCCTCCTGCCATGCATGGTCTGATGTGCTGCCACTGCCCTCAATTTAGTATGATGTACCAGTCCACTCCTCCTGCCCTCCATTTCCCAATTCTATGCCCCATCATTGACCTCCTGCTTAAACTCTGTGCTTAGCTTGCTGCCCCTATTCTCCTTCCCCCTGCCCTCCGATGTCTTTGTGCATGCCCCTGCTCCATCCTTTTTGCCCACCATGTCCCATGGACCTGCCACTCCTATCTACTCTGAGTGTTCTGTTGAGCTGCCACTCCCCTCCCACCTGCCTAGCATTGTCAGATGGCTGTAACCTGTCCCTGCCACCTCCACCCTGCCTGTCCACATGCCATGCCCCTATCCTCTTCCTCCTGTCCTACATGGTCCATTGTACTGCCACACCCTTCTGCCCTCCCTGGTCTGTTGTGCTGCAACTGCTCCTCCTGCCTGCCCCGTGTGGTCTGTTGTGAGGTCCCTTCCCCTGAACTTTCTTGTCTGTGCACAGGTCCTGACCCTCCCTTCTATCCTCCATCGTCCTTTGTGCATGCCCCTCCACCCTCCTTCTTGCCCATCATAGCCATTGTGCTGCCACTAACCCTCCCACTTGCCATGCATGGTCTTCGGTGCTGCCATGGCCCCTCCCACCTTCCCTGTGTGGTCAGTTAGCTGCCCCTGACCCCCTCCCACCTTCCCTCCATGGTCTGTGTGTATGCCATCTCAGTCTCACTGTTGCTCTTCATGGTGTGTCTTGCTTCTAGTGCCCGTCCTGCCTGACCTCCATGGCTATCTTGCTGCTCCTGCCCTGCCCCCTTGCCCCCAGCCCTACTCCCTCCCTCCTGGCTTGTCTGTTCCATTGTAATGCCCCTGATCCGTCCCTCCTGCCCTTTATGGTCTGTTATGCTGCAGCTTTCTCTCCTGTCTGTCCATTATGGTCAGCTAGCTACCATTGCCTCTTGCCCCTCTGTTCTCTGTTGTCCATGTGCATGGTCCTGTCCCCTCCCTCTTGCTTTCTATGGATTGTTGTGCTGCACTCCCGTCCTGCATGCCCTGTGTGGTGTATTGTGCTGCTGCAAACCCTGATGCCTGCCCTGCAGGGTCAGTTTGGTGCACCTCTCCATGTCCCTCCTGTCCTCTGTTATCCAAGTCCATGTCCCTATCCCATTTCCTTCCATGATCCAATGTACCATACTTGCGAACATTTTGAACTTGGTAAGAGGGAGATTTTGAAAAAAAACTGGGGTATTGATTTTCCCCTTTGAGTTACATTGAAAAAGAGGATATTGTAGACAGGAGACAGATCAAATAAAGCCCATTTGAGCTTAAAAACATTGGACGTTTCCTGGCTGAATCGGGTCTGTTGGCATGTATGGTTGTACTACCATTGCCTCTTCCTTCTGCCCACAATGGTCTATTACATTGCCACAGCCTTGAAGGAGGGTAGATTTTGTATCACAGGGGGCCCCTGGCCCGTTCTGTCCACACCTGAAGTATGAGACCCTTGTCCTTGCCCTGCCAGCTGCATTTGTAGGCCGTATTAAATTGACCAGCGGGTCCTGTGTTGCTATATAATTATCCTGAGACATCCTTACCACTCAGCCAGCATAAAACCCCTGTGTAGGCCCTTCTGTTCAACATGTAGGCCTCTTTGTTAAATTGACCATAGCTCTGCAATTTTAGTGTATAGCAGTCTGAAGGCAGGTCTGCGAGGCCTTCTGATCCAAACTAGTAGCCCCCACCCTACCCGAGTGCTCCGTGCTCGGTATCAAAGTTCAACATCCCCCTGAAGCTGTCGACATACAGTAGGCTGCATCCTGGACTGGTACTTGCTTCCTGGGCAGGTTTCCCGCTTTTAAGGAAGTGGCAACCGCAGAGCGTCAAGTTAGGAGAACTGAGGAGATTTTATACATGAATATATTGAATTCCCGTACAATACCCATTATTTTCTGCTTGCTCTATGGAACTTACGATAAGCGATTGGCCTGAGAGACTGACCTTTTCACCCAGTCCATTGTCAGCATTAAGTGGGTAAATGACGAAATGTCTGGTAAAATCTGCAGACGAAGCTTTTGGGTAGCATACGTAGGTAGATGTAGCGTGCAAAGGAGCCCACAAAATGATATAAAAAGGGAGCACCCACAGATATCGACGGACTACCTCGCCGTCTGTATGTAGGTTAACAGGCAGTGCAGGTTTTCCCCAAGAGCTGGGAGCTCTTGTCTTCCTTTGCTTAAAATGTCTTGCTCTGCTTTGCTTGAAGTATCTTATTCTATTTTACCTATATGAAATGTCATGTTATGTTTAACCATTGTTCTCTTTACTTTTGCATTTAAAAGATTTTGTATTGTAATTGCAGGAATGCTTGCTCTAAGAGTAAACGTGAGTGTTCCTAGGTAACATTTTCCTTGGTGTAACTTGTTTCCCATGATGCATTTATAGATGTGTTTTCTCTCTCTCTCTGTCAGTACATTAATTGAGATACAGAGAATATTATGACAGCTGTATGATTATCTGGATTCTGTATTTTGTACTTTATGTCTCTATTCTGCGGTTTCTTTGAAGTTGCATCTTCTCATTAAACTGCCATTGTATTCTGCCTCCAATTCCATGTCTCATATGTCTGTTTTCTTCATTTTTGGAGCAAGCGTTCCTAGGCACCCCGGCTCAAATTAAGGTGCCCCTTTTGTCCCTGACTCACTCTCCTGCTCAGTTCTGTGGTGGCTCCCGGGGATCTGGGGACCGCCCCTAGCTTCCTTGACCCGTAATAGATCTTCCCTCCAACAGCCTCTCTTGCAAGTCCTGTATTGTTGGTTTGTTGCCCCTGCCCCCCTTTCCACTACCCTCCATAGTCTGTTGTGCTTCCACGGCCCTTCCTGCCTGCTCAGTGTGGTTAAATTGTTGCCTTTGCACCCTCATACCTGCCTTCAATTTTCAGAGTCCGTGCCCCTGGCCTCTGCCTCTCAACAGTATCCTAATGAACAACTAGATTGCTAACATTCTATATTTATTACAAAAGTGTGGAACGCCTGACATCATCTTGATGTAATCAAAACTGTAATACCTAGAGCATTTCCTTTAGAAATTACATATATGAGAGGGTCTTATTGGCATCAAACATATGGTTAGTGCTCTAAAAGACTAAAATAAGGACATATTTTCTGAGTTTTCAAATAGCGACAAAGCACTTTTAAATTATTTGTTATCTTTATGTTTTTTTATCCAGTTGACCACTTGATTAAATGTTGCACTTAGGGGAGAGGATGTGGTGTTACTTCCAGAACTGCAGACTTTGCAACTGGGGAACCAGGTTGAAGTTTCTGCTTCAGCTCGACTTCTGTGATTCTGGTCAAATCACTTAGTCTCCCCATGTCTACAACCAAAATGAATTTGTTCTTGTGTGATGTAACCAATGCTCATGTAAAGCACTCCAATACCTGACAAGTCTGCACTATATAACACTGCAAAAACACAAAATAATAAGTGTTTTGCACACTTCTGTCATTGGGCTATATTTGGGCTACATCTGGGTGATTTTGGGCTACATTTGGGCTCTTTTGTCTCCGGTGGCCATCTTGGGAGATTTATTTGTAATTTCCTCATGTACTGCAGTCTCCTCAGTAGGAAATGCTTTCAGTTTTTTACTTTGATTCCATCATGAAGGTATTCAGATATGTCACACATTTGCCATAAATTCTGAATGTTAGCACTCTAGTTGCTCATTAGATCACTGTAGTAAAACTACTGGACCATGGAAGTCTGCTCCTGGTATTAAAAGTGCATGTTTCAGTCTGCATGTCAGAATTTTTTAATGAAATAGAAGAGGATTTGAGAAGTCACTCAAAATGTGCCCTCATTTTCTTTCTTCAGCATTAATCATAATTTCTATGGCAAAATGAACCTCCTCATTGTGTTCCTTTTTAAATTAAATGTTTTAAGTGTTACCAGTTTATTCCAATCAAGATGGCTTCAGGTGTGCCATACTTTTGTCATAATGAAGACAGTAAGCGCTCTAGTTGTTTTTAAGAACATTCTGGGACATTCTGTCATTGGGCTATACTTGGGCTACATCTGGGTGATATTTGGGCTACATTTGGGCTCTTTTGTCTCTGGTGGCCATCTTGGGAGACTTATTTGTTATGAAGTTTCCTAATTTCCTCATTTACTGCAGTCTCCTCAGTAGGAAATACTTTCAGTTTTTTACTTTGATTCCATCAAGAAGGCATTCAGATGTGTCACACATTTGCCATAAATTCAGAATGTTAGCACTCTTTTTGCTCATTAGATCACTGTAGTAAAGCTACTGCTCACCAGGGAAAACTGCTGCTGGTATTGAAAGTGCATGTTTCAGTCTGCATGTCAGAATTTTTTAATGAAATAGAAGAGGATTTGAGAAGTCACTCAAAATGTGCCCTAATTTTTCTTTCTGCAGCACTAATCATACTTTTTATGGAAAAATGAACCCCCTCATTTTGTTCCTTTTTAAATTAAATGTTTTAAGAGTTACCACTTTAATCCAAGCAAGATGGCTTCAGGTGTGCCATACGTTTATCATAAGTAGGACTGTTAGCGCTCTAGTAGTTCTTTGGAACACTCTGGGAAGCTGCAGTAGAACACAAAGGAATCAACTGACAGTCTCTGCCCTTGTTGGATGTACATGTTTTACTGAGAATGTCAGACTTCATTCTCACATGACTGAGAAAGATAATGTGAATTTACAGAAAATAAGCTCTCAGTTTAGCCTATAGATCACCTTCCAAACCTCTGTGGTAAAAGCATGAGAAAATATTTTTCTCTCAATCATGATATCCCAGCAGATGGCTTTTTCACATGGTGAAATCACCTTAGAGCATACCACAATTCCTAAAATGAGTATGGTACCATCAACAAATGATTTATAATGTAACTAAAGTCTTAAAACCTTCTATTAACTGCAATGCTTTTTAATGAGGTGCTATCATGTATATTGGTCCCAAGATGGCTGCCAACACTTCTTGGATGAAGTGCTGACAGCCAATCAGATCTCAGGATGAGATGTGTGGTTAGGCTCCGCCCACATATATATATGCTTTTAAATGCTATTTTCTCAGGAAATACTGAACAGATTTACACCAGACCTGCAAAAGGCACTTCCTTGACCTTATGGCTACCTCTCTGCCAAATTTCAAGTAATTCTGTTCAGCCGTTCGGGCTGTAGCTGTGTCTAAAGGTCCTATGGAAAAATGCATGGGGAAAACGCGTTTTGGGACCCCCCTTTTTTCTCGGCCCCTGCTTGATGAATCCCCCCGAGACTTTCAGGGTAGGAGCGGAGCGTAGCGCCCCACCTATTTTGAAAATTTCGCGAGGATTCGTCGACCGGCGCCAAAGTTATTCCAAATAGAATGTTGCGGATTTCCTATGGAAACAGGGTCCTAACTATAACTACCTACTGGCGACCGCCAGTAGGTAATATATATATATATATATATATATATATATATATATATATACATATATATATATATTTACTGAAAAAACCATAGGTTTCACACACGTTATAGTTAGGAATTAGCATTTAAAAAACCTTGCAAATTCACTGAAAAAACCAAAGGTTCCACACACGTTATAGTTAGCTGGACATTTCGCTCGTAAAAAAACCAATGAAATTCCCCCGTTATAGTTAGTTCAGCTAACTATAACTCGTGCGCCCGCAATCCACTGCTGATGACGTCACATATTACATCACTCATGACATGGTCAGTGACATCACTCATGACATCACTGATGACATCTCAAATGACATCACTGATGAAAAAATTTCAATATGCTTAATATATATAGGGAAAGGCCTGTTTAAGAATGAGTGGGTGTACAAGTGTGTAAATGGATGATTTTCTGTGGTGCATAACATGATTCTTTAAGTTAGTCATTAAATGTATCTTACTGCAGACTAGTGACTAAACTGTGTAAATGTGTGTATGTGTCTGTATGTTGGTGTATAAGTGGCTGCATGGTTTTGAGAACAGCTATATGAGTCTCTATATGGGTAATTGATTGGTTGTCTAAGTATCTGTATGGGTTCATGAGTGTTTGTGTGGGTAGGGTGTGTGTCACTCTATGCATAGATGTGCGAGTGGGTGATTCTATGGGTGCATGGTTTTAAGACTGCATCTGTGATGGACTGTATGGTTGAGTGAGTGTTTGTTTGGGTGTGTTAGGGATTGAATGTATATCTCAGTAGTACATTTTGTAACTTACTACATATGTGAAAGGCAGTATATGTGCGTGTAAGAGTATATAAGTGAGTAGAGATGAGAGTGTGTGATTGTGAAAGTGACGGTATGGATGAGAGTGTACTTGTATCAATGATTCTATAAGAGTGTAAGTATGTGATACTAATTTTATGAGTAAGTGAACTTGAGTGTGTTTCACTGCATAGGTGAGTAAATGGGAGTGTGTATGTAGACCTAAGAGTTAATAATTGGGTATGTAGTTATTGGTATTGCAGTATGTATGGTTTTGAAAATGGAACTCTTAAATTTTTAGTCGGTGTATCAAAGGTTATATTAGGGTGTGTGAAGATGTGGTAATTTTTCACATGGATGACGTCATCAGTGATGTCATCAGTGATGTCATTTGAGATGTCATCAGTGATGTCATGAGTGATGTCACTGACCATGTCATGAGTGATGTAATATGTTGCGGGCGCGCGAGTTATAGTTAGCTGAACTAACTATAACGGGTGAATTTCATTGTTTTTTTACGAGCGAAATGTCCAGCTAACTATAACGTGTGTGAAACCTCTAGTTTTTTCAGTGAATTTGCAAGGTTTTTTAAATGCTAATTCCTAACTATAACGTGTGTGAAACCTATGTTTTTTTCAGTGAATTTGCAAGGTTTTCTAAATGCTAATTCCTAACTATAACGTGTGTGAAACCTATGGTTTTTTCAGTGAATTTCAAAGGTTTTTTAAATGCTAATTTTTGTATTTTTGAATTATATTTTTTAAATATTTCTTTTTAAAAAATGTCCCTATGTATACATTTATATATTATCTGTATCCTTTAATTTGGTGTGGCTCATCTTTTTTTAAGTTTTAATTAAGATAAAGTTGAACAGCATAGTTAATATCTTCTATTAAATTATGTCCACTTTTTTTTTATATATATAAATTAGAGCGCGCACCTAGTACGTTTGCGTACGTTTTTCATGAATTCCGGCGTACGTTATTTACGTACGCATACATACGTTTTAGTGCGCGTTCGGAGCGCGCACCCAGTACGCATGCGTACGTACGCATGCTTACGTGCGTCGTACGTGCTCCACGCGCTACACTTCCGTATACGCGTAGAGTACGCGCGCTGACGTTCACGCATACGCGCATGCTGCGTATGCGCGTAACGTACGCGCATAGTACGTTAGCGCATGCGCGCATACGCGTTCGCGCATGCTTAATTGCACCGTGCGCGCTCGGAACTTGCTCAGTGCGCGCACCTCGGGTTATGTGAATAATAAAACAACACTTTTAATTGGTTTTCATTACTTTCAGTTTCAGATTGTTTCAACACCAAACCCAATCCCCTCATGGCAAGTCATGTGATCAAGAAACATCACTTTTCATTGGTGCAAAGTACTTTTAGTTCCAGATTCTTCCAAAATCACACCCACCCCCCTCATTGTTAGTTCTGATTCCCTAGGAGAAGGAGCTAATCTGTTTTTGAGATACAATGGCAGAGCAGCAGCCATCTTCTGAGAGTGAACAGGACACTCTTGAGAGACAGAGGCAGAGGAAGCAGAAAGACTCCTTCATATGGCAGTTTTTCACTTTTCCAGAGGGACAAAAGAAGGTGAATGCACCAAAGGTCACCTGCAAACTGTGTCAGCGCTTCTTGTCACGTGGGAATGCTAACAAGAAGTACTCTTTTAGTATTCATACTATGACGAGGCACGTTGAGGCAATGCATCCAGTGACTTTTCGTCGAGCTTCTGGAACAAACCCTCCACCTGCTCAGCCGACGACATCTGCAGCAGCTCAGCCGAGCACATCTTCGGCAGCTCAGGCGAGCACTTCTTCTGCAGTGGTGCCTTCACCTTCTTCCACACCTTTGGATATTCGTCCTTGTTTTGGGAGGATGAGTACACACTGCATGGATTGTGGTCTTCTTATTTCTTTGGGTGAGAGCAGTATTGATCTCATTCAAAGAAAATTTGAGGAGCATCCTTGCGAAAGGCCATAATTTTCTTATTTCTTTTTTTCGTTTTTCTCTTCCTCTGTCCCTACATTAACTCAAGGGCTCTTTGTAGAGCCACCTAAAATCAAAACACAAAAACTTGTTTTTTAGAATCTATTTCTCTTTTTTTTTAGGGTGCGCGCACTCAGCGCGCACCCAATGGGTTTTAAAAAAAAAAACAACATTTTTTTCACCTTTAGTAAACCTTCAGGGACTCCCTGAGAAAGAGAGGGGAGTGGCAAAGTAATTAAAAAAGAGATGGTGTACATTTCACAGATGAAGGGAAGAGAGTCTTCCTATTAAACTTTAAACTCTGCATCAGTATTTATGTATAGGTACCCAAAAAAGATAATAGCTCATTTTAGTGCTGCATTAGAATTGCCTGTATTTACAAGGAGAGGAAAAGACACACAAAGAGGCTTATCCTCTCCTTGTAAATATGGAAAAGCACCCTGCGCCACTAGTTCGTCAAGAAAATTGACGTAGTGGTGGCGCAGGTGGCTTGTAAATGTGCCCCAGAGATGTTAAGGAAATTAAGGGTAAAACAGACAAACCAAGAGTGACAGATACAGCCACAGAGAGCAAACAACTGAAAAGGAGTAAGGTAGTTAAAAACACTAAGACATATGCATACAGAAAAAGAAACATGGATGAAAAATTAGTGATGGAGGTAGTAAAGGTAGGGGAGTAGTAGAGAAGGAGTGAGGGAGTTACAAAAGAGTAGTAAAGCAGGAAGAGAGAGTGAGAAGAGAAATGAGAAAAGTAGAGTAAGGAGAGGTGAAGAAAAGGAAGCATGAAACGAAACCAGTGACACATACAGATATGTTAAACTTACCTGACCATCAAAATAAATAATTTAGAATTAAATGTTTTTATTTAATTGCAAAGATAACTGAATTACATCTTCTATATTTTCTTTCTAGTTCTGAAAAAAAGAAAAAAGTATTAATATTCAATAATACACTTTATTAAACAGTACATGTTTTTTCATATTTAGCAAAACAATTTTTTGCCCTTTTTTTGCTGTTTTCAGAATGTTTTGATTTTCACTGAAAATAGTGAAATCAATTGTATTCATCATTTAACAGCGGGCAAAAAAAAAAACAATCTGAAAGATTGTTTAAAAAAGCCCCAAATGTATCCTCACTAAAACATACCTTAATAGAAATGTCAAAAATACCTTTTAAGAACAATAACAATTTTCAAGAAATTCCGTCTGTAAACCTTGTTACAAAAGAACATTTTCCAAAATAATATCTGTCAAAGAAGTCCACAAATGTTTGTTTTACCATTCCTTGAGGCCAAATGGTAAGTTTAAAATCTGTTTTGAGCGAAATATCCAATTTTAAGCCTTTTAAATTTTAATAATGCTTTCTTCCGATGATGATGTTAGTATTTAAAATTTGGGTTTCAGAAAAATTAGGTAAGAATTGGGTAAATCATAAGGCAAACGTTGCTTGAAAATCAATTGAGAATCATTACACAGTGTCCATCCTTTTTCACATTTAAGATAAACTGTGTAATGACCAGAAGTTATAGAAGGACCATCATGAAAAATTATTGCAACTGCTACAAAAGTTTTTCCAGATATAGATACTTGGTTGCCAACAAACTTCTTTAGTAAAGTTTCCAATTTTGTTCCATCAGCTCTACAACGTTGTACCATTAAAATTAAATGCTGTCCATATTTCTTTAAAAATAACGTTGACAACATTTCAGATTTACATTTAGAACATTCCATGTTGTGATTAGCATCTTTAACTAATTTACTAAAAGTCACTGTTTTACTCTCTGGTAATGGTAAATATATGAACCTTTCAGAATCAACATTAGTATTGCTTGTGTTCATACAGTTATCACAACAATGTTCCCATTTATAAGAGACACCAAATAAATTTTCTACTTCTACCCCTTCATCTTCTAGTACTATCAGGATATACATCAAGAATTCCTGTGCATCTTGCTGGACATTTTGTGTAAACTGTGTACGTCCAGAACATACATCTAAAAGATTTCTAACATCAGAAGCACTTTCTATTTTAGTTTTATCATTACTCAGCTTCTCATAAAGGAGACTCAGCAAAGAACAGAATCTTTTTTCATGATTTAGTATTATCTGCTCTTGCAAAAAATCAAGATAAAATACAACATTCAGCACTACATTTGCGTAGCAGTTGACACCAGAGCTATTTTCAAAATGACAACCAACAACCTCTTCCACACTGTCCTTTTTCTTTTTGCTTGCAGTCACATCACTCTCCTTTTGTTTTCTCTTCTGTACATCCTCATTACAGATATTCTCAATTCTCCTTTTCCGACAAACAGCACGTTTTTCAAACACAGGATACTGACCTAAATGAGGAGCATAGCTTCTTCTTAATCTATTATACTCCTTTACACAGTTTGCATCAGCACTAACTTTTGAGTCTATCATGAATAACCCAGATATTTTTTTCACGCGTGACAAAGCAACATATGCCATACCTTCTTTAAACACAGTAGATCCAATGTTTACAAAAGCACTATCAACAGTTAATCCTTGAGATTTGTGAATAATTACAGCATATGCTAGAGAAAACGGAAACTGCTTCCTATGTACATATAAGTCTTTCACAAGCAAGAAACGAACTGAACAACGACAAATGTCTTTAACCTCTTGTATCTGATCAAATTTTATTTTTAAACATTCAATTCCAACTTTTTTCTGGTAATTAACAAAACCCACAACTCTTCCTATAGCTCCATTCACTAAACCTTTCTCTACATCCAAATTACGTCTTAAAATTACTATACAGTTCATACACACATAAAGATTCTTTTCCAAACCAGCTGTTTTTGAAATGTTTTTCTCCAGAGAATCCTATTTAGTACCCAATTTGCCTGTCAATATAATAGTTATTCGTTCATGTTCTATTTTATCCACAGCTTCCAGTTTTATGATCTCTTCATTTTCCAATTTCAAAAGTTCTTGATTGAATACAGAGCATTCATGTAGTGTTGCCATTAAGCAGATTACAGTATTTTTTTTCGCAATTTTCTTGTATATTTTCTCCGAAACTATTTCTTCTGTTGGAAACAAATTACATAGCGATCGACTCTGTAATGCTTTTCTGCCATGTTCTGTGAGTAGTCCAATTCTTATATCTTTCAGAATACTTGCATAGTCCTCATCATTGGCTTGCCTCATATTGGTAATGAGTTCCTTATACTCAAAATATGTCCAAATATTTACATTGCCTATACTTCCTAACGACTTTTTCGTGTCTTCATGTGTAAGAGTATGTAATACCGGTTGTCCTTTAACTGGAGTAAGTTGCAAAAGATCTCCAAAAACTATGACGTGTTTTCCTCCAAATAACACGTCAAAGTCTGTCTTCAGAATTTGCTGCATTCGTAAATGCACAAAGGCAAGCATTAAGTTTGATACCATGCTAACTTCATCAATAATGAGTACTTTCCTTTTCTTCAATACTCTTAAAACTTCCAAGCATGCTTCTCCTGCTAGTTTGTGGTACTGTATTTTGTTCTCGTGCTCTACTGGTAACATTAGCAAACGATGTAAGGTAACTCCTTTGATGTTATACGCTGCTAACCCAGTTGGAGCAGTAACAACACAAGACAAAATGGATTCCATTTTCTTCTGTAGGTAGCTTCTAATTACATTAATTAAGAAACTTTTTCCAGTTCCTGCTTGTCCACTTACATACATTCTGATTGGTTCAAAAGATGTGCATGAGCACTCTTTATTTTCATGTAGTAATCCGTGATCAATTTTTTGTCTGACTTCTTCATAAATTTGTTTTTGTTCTTCATTCAGTTGCTCCTCCAAATATGTTAAGTCTACTAAATTTTCCTGAGCTTGATTCATAGCTGTTTCCACTTCGTTCATAGCTATTGCTGCTTCATTTTTGACGATCGGTTGTCCTAGAGGATCTTGACTGAATGTCCCAGAACTTTGACTGTCTTGAGAACTGTCTCTAGCTACTTCAGCTGCAATTGTTGCTTCTTGTTCAATTTCTTCATTTAACATTTGAACATAAGTTGTGAAAGTACTGCATTCTATGCTGTCTTTGCTAGCATTGAAGGAATCTTCATAACTCTGGAATTCTCCAAGTAGTTCGTCCTCTGAACGCCATGGTTTAAACAGCTGCAAAAGTGCCAAGTAGTAAAATTCCTTTTTGTCAGGAGTGTCGCAACTCAGCTTCCGGTGATTTATCAAACTTCCTTTTGTTTGCTTCACCAAACATCCTTCCTCACCAATGACTTCATATTTTCCATTGTTGATATCTTCTGTGGCATTCCGTTTAAAAATAAAGTTCTGCAGCACTTCATAGAGACACATGTTCTCAAGGTGAGGACTTCTTTGTGGATAATATGTGTCCAACATGTTTGTTCTTAAAATGTCTGTACTTTCTGGTTCGAACTCTGCTACATATTCAATTTCTCGAATAGATTTCAGTACCCGATTTCGCATTCCTGCGAGACCTAAACTTGCCCAAATTATTCTTCTGGATTTTGAGTACAGACTTGCAGATGATAACCTATCTGAGCATTCGTAGGATCCAATTTCTCGATGCGATAACATCTTTAAACTGAAACTGTATAGCTTTTTACTGACAGTCTTCTCGTGAGAAATCTCTTCCCACATTTCCTTCAATTCCGTTTTCTCAGATTTGGTGATGTAAGATGTGACATAGCGAGCAACAGCAATAGAATTGTCAGCCACATACTGTATGTCCATGTTAGCATTCCACATGGGTAAAATGACTGGGTTGTAGTCATTTATAAATTTTGACTCTTCTTTTCTTCTTAGATTGTAGGTATTTTTAGGTGATTTTCTTGTAATAGTATGTCGCACAGCTGACATAAAACTGTTTACTCTTCCTTTTGAAAGAACAGGTCGTGGAAATCCAAATCGACATTTTGTGTAGAATTTATCTTTACTCTTGTACTTTCGTCGACAGTATTTTCCACACCGATGACTTTGGGAACGTAAAACTTGCTCTTTTAAATTTTTCTCTTCTGTGCTTTTAGGTATAGCACATGTTGCATATCCTTCGATGAAACTTAAAACTGCATCATCAGAATCTGTTCCAAATTTTGGGGCATCCTTGATCCACAACAGCATATGAATATGAGGAGCACCTCTGGCTTGGTACTCTTTTCTCCAAAAGAAATCCACAACTTCTCCAAGAGGTGGATTTTTTTATTGCAGATGAAGGACATCATAGCCTCAAATCTATGATTGAAATATCTGCAAACATTAACCGGATCCAATGAGCACAATTCTCCTGCTGTCTTGTATTGGATGTTTTCAATATTTGAATTTGCCTCTCGAAGAAAATCCAGAAGATCATCCCAAGCGTACTCAGCACAGCTTAGGGTAAGGAACCATGTAGGAGTTCCTAAATTCTGTAACATACACTTCAATTCTCCATGGCGTCGGTACCAATATTCATTAGTCCCACGCTGACAAGCCATCAAATTGATCAATTGAGATTCCAAATGATCATCTCGCTGTTGCACTTTGTTCATAAAATCCTTTGCAGTCACATTACGTAGATGTACTCCAGTTTTCAAAATGTGATTTACTGCATAAGATAGTGCTGACAAGTCACTTTCAAATAAAAGATGGAACAAATAAGGAATACTTTGACGAAATCTAGGCTCTTCTGCATATAATCTTGTAGTCCGATACTCCGAAGCAGGAATCTGTACTGGACGTTCATCATATCGTCCTCCTTCTCCTGTAGGAAACAGCTGTGGAAAACAACGAGCTTCCAAGCTCTCTTCCCATACACTCACGGGAGTTCCTTGTGCTTTCTTCATCTGAAACAGATCAATAGCGTTTCCCATAACTTCTTTAGAATGAAGAGGATGTATGCTGAAATGTTCATAAATTTCTTCTTCTTTTGACTTATCCACTTTTTCAAGTTGCCCAGTTGGTATTCCTGTGTCTTCTAGTATTTCTTCTTCATCTTCATCCATGTAAATGGCTTCATACCATTTTTTTTTTTTTTCAAATACAAATTTGCTCTTTGTACTTTTCGTACATCCACCAGCTCCTGCCAACTTTTCTTATTCTTTGTAGGTACACCATTAACCAGAATAACTAATGGTTCAGTTTCCAAAGTATCTGCATCAATTGTTTCCATATTTTTTTTCAAATCCAATGGCAAATAGACAACTCTTCCTTTTAAACCTCTTTGTAAATCCGAAGGAGGTAATTTACCAGTTTTTGGCTCCATACGCACTATGGTCTGAAATGGATGGACACATTGAATGAGTATAGACTCATACGTATTTAAATCAGAAAGTTCTGGAGGAATATCAACAAATTCTAAATTATTATGTACAGCTCTAGCTGGCATTCTATTTTCTTCTAACTTGTTATAACAGTATTTACAAATACGCTGATCTTCACCCAAATCAAAACAATTTTCCAGAAATATATATGTTGCAAAATCTTTCCACTTATAATTATCTTCATTTTCACTTTTTTTATACAGATCAACATTCCTTGTTTGAATTTTGTAATGGCTTCTCCGGCAACAAATACAAGTAATATTTGGTCTTTCATTAGAGATGATAGCAAATTTTGTCATTTCATCTTCAAAATTTTTACTAACAGTAAGTTCTACATTCTCTTCCACATTTTCATCAATAACTGTGTCATTTTCTGCACTTTCTTGTTCTGGACCAAAGTAAGAAAACTGAATCTCATCAGTAACCTTCACTACATCTGATACAGATCCACGGAACAGAGCATTATTCAACTCATTTAACTTTAGTGCTGGACTTTTAGCAAAATACAATGTTCTCACAAACTTTCTCATTTCAGTATGATGAACAGCCAGCATCCTAAAATGGTGAAAAACACTTTGACACACTTTCCTAGATAGACAAGCCAGAGAATGTCCTTGCAAACCAGTATTCTCTCTCACTCTGCATGGATCTAGTCTTTGAAGCACCTTAATCTTCTGTTTAACACTCTTTTTACTATATTCTCTTAGAAAGTCACGTAATTTATCAATAGATTCCTGACGCACAGTACAAATACTACTACAATTCCAAGTGTACACTGGGGCTTTAGGATGTCTCCCCATAACCTCATCAGCCATCACTTGTTCCTCATTTCTTGGAACCATTTTCTCCTTTTCCATTACACACCCATCCTTAACTTCATATGCTCTACCATTGGTGTCAACTGCATGCAACAAACTATTACTTTGAAGATAACTCTCTTCATTGAAAAATGGTTCAGTACTTGAACTATGCTTCCATTCTCCTAAGAACACTTTACAAAAGTTTTTTTTTTTTACTTCTCTTTTCCTTTTGCTTTGTGACTTCATTGCATTGACTAATTTATCTAATCTACGCATCCTGTTCAAAATTAAAATGAATAGTTTTTTTTATTTCTAATGCCTTGGTAACAATACTTTCAATTAAATTCTTTTTCTTATAAAATTAAGTTTTTTTCTTATATTTTTTCACATCCTTCAGCAAATTTAACATCACTCTTCTCTGAAACATTTTTCGACGAATGTTTTTAAAATCTATTTTCCGTGTTAAGTCACTCTTCCTAACTTCTGAGTCTATATTAGCATTTTGTTTTTGCTGTCGACTCTGTTGTAGTTTTGTACTTGTAACACTGTTTGAATTTATCTTTCGATCATTTTTTTTTTTGGAAGATATTTTTTTAAAATTCTTTAGTTTGCTTACCAGAAGACTTTTTCTGTTTTCCAACACAAGCTTCGCCTCCTATTTTATTTTTACCAGTCGTCTTCAAATATAGTTGTTGTTTCTTTTTCTTGACTTTATAGGCATCTTTATATTTTTTCACTGTTGCTCAGCAATACCTGCAAAAAACTAAAAAAAAATACCTTTATGTAATTTTAATTCATTTCAATTTTTTTTTTCAACTTTTCAAATCCTATCACATGAGTTGATCCTTTCCTACGAGTCCAAGTCTTACAAAATAGGAGAAACATGAATTAAATCTCTGACAACAATTCCTGTGTGCACACAGACTCATGGTGTGATTCTAGGCAGAAAACGATATTTGATTGGCAATTTGGAAGCACATGTACTTCTGTTGAGGACCAAATGATAATTACTGTGACAGCCTGACACATTTTTCTTATATTTTAGAGAAGTAGAGAAGAGCACATGTCCTTACAGCTATTTGACACCATGACCATGTGTTACAGGGTGAGTGATTAGACTACAGCAAAGGAAATCAGCCTTGATGACGTTGAATGTGTTTGCTATTTGTTTGCATTTGCATCACATTTTTGAGATACTGATTTCTGCTGAGTGCTAATCAACACATTTGAAGAAAACAAGCTGGCCCTTTCCTGAATATGCAAGTTTTACAGAACAACAGCAACACAAATTGGATCGCTGACAACAATTCCTGTGTGCACACAGAGTCATGGTGTGATTCTAGGCAGAAAGCGATATTTCCTTTGGCAATTTGAAAACACATTTAGTACTGTGGTAGAGCAAGTGATAATTACTGTGACAGCCTGACACATTTTTCTTATAGTTTACACAGACAGAAAGGAGCACATGTCCTAACAGCTCCTTGAGACCATGACCATGTGTTACAGGGTGAGTGATTAGACTAGAGCAAAGGAAATGAGCCTTGGTGACATTGAATCTGTTTGCGTTACACACTACTATCTAAAACACCACACACAGCTGACTATTATACATGGGAGTGTACGAGAAGCTGCTGCGTGTGTGCAAAGAGTATGTTTCTGGAAACTGTGTATTGTCAGCTGCAAGAGAGATCTGCATGGAGACTTCCACAACTGCATGAAGAGTGCAGACATGTGTATAAGACTACATGTGTGGTAAGGGTTAATTAGACTTTTCAACATGTAGGAACCACCTCAGCCATTGCAAGAATTGATGAAAAATCTACCATGCTATTTTCACATGTGTTATTGCATTTGCCTCAAATTTTTGAGATACTGATTTCTGCTGAGTGCTAATCAACACATTTGAAGAAAACAAGCTGGCCCTTTCCTGAATGTGCAACTTTTACAGAACAACAGCAACCCAAATTAGAACGCTGACAACAATTCCTGTGTGCACACAGAGTCATGGTGTGATTCTAGGCAGAAAGCGATATTTCCTTTGGCAATTTGAAAGCACATTTAGTACTGTGGTAGAGCAAGTGATAATTACTGTGACAGCCTGACACATTTTTCTTATAGTTTACACAGACAAAAAGGAGCACATGTCCTAACAGCTCCTTGAGGCCATGACCATGTGTTACAAAAAACAAGCTGCCCCTTTCCTGCGAGTGCAAGGGTAATAGAGCAAGACCAACACGAATCAAATCTCTGATAACATTTCCTGTGTGCTCACTGTCTCATGGTGTGATTCTAGGTAGAAAACAGTATTCCTGGGTGATACCAGTACACCTTAACTTATAGTGAAGACATACTCCATAATATATAACATGTTCCAGCCGCTTAAATATCTTCCTTAACATAAAATGAAAAACACAACTTTTAAAGTAGTAGGAAAATGTACCATACTATTTTCAAATGTTTGCATTTGCCTCTCATTTGTGAGTAACTGATTTCTGCTGAATGCTAACCATCACACTTTAAGTTAACAAACTACCCCTTTTCTGTGAGTGCAAGGCTAACAGAACAAAAGCAACACAAATTAAATCTCTGACAACAAATCCTGTGTGCACACAGACTCATGATGTGATTCTACGCACAAAACAGTATTCCTCAGTGATAGCAGTACACCTTAATTTACAGTGAAGACATACTCCATAATATCTTACAAGTTCAAAACAGTTAAATATCTCCTAAACCACAAAATGTAAAACTCAACTTTAAAAGAAAAATGACATTTCTATTATTTATATCAAAATACACCACATACTTCCCCTCTCAAACTCATAACTCACCTTTAAAATTAATTAGTTGAGAAATAAATGTGGCACTCAAACAGCAGATTACCAGAGCCAGAATCTCAGAGCTGTACACCTCCCTCCTCTCAGCACAACCAGTAAATGGCAATGTTTCCCTCTCTTTTTTCACACATATACATGTTCATTTCAAATCACAGTCCTTCCCACATTTTTTCAAATGGAATCACACATTTCTATTGGTTGCAACTTTCAACCCCTTTTCCAAATCATCCCTTCCCCCAACATGACTTCTGCCTGCTACCATAGCAACAGGTCATGGAACACTGGTGTGAGCAGAGAGGTCAGTAGTTCACCACACAATGTTTCAAATCCAAAGAGCAAGAGTGCTTGACTTTTCGAACCTAACAGCAAATCCAAAGTAATATTCTGTGGGAACACATTTTTCTGAACCAATACAAAACATGCTTCTAAAAATGTACACATAAAGCCTAGTTTTAACTGTAAAATGATTTGAAACAGCCAATGAGTTATTTTTATTTAAAAAAAAATATGTATGCCTCCGTTTTACAACTGTCTTTCATTTCATATTGCCATTCTACTGAAAGACACCTCCTGAGTGCATCCACATCTCCTTGAAAGATGTTCACAGTGTGGATTGTAGGTCACAGCTATGTCTTCTGGAGTGAAAAGTATGCAGAAAAAAAAGGTATGGTGAGAGATCTTGCTTTGCCAAATGTAGACATTAAATGGATTGGTCAGAGAGGGTTAAAGTGGCACCAATTAATGCCTTTGGTGAAAACATTGCTACATCTCCCACAGCCTAACCTTATTATTGTGCACTGTGGTGGAAATGACCTAGGCACTTTAACTGGGGTAGGTCTGGAAATGCTTATTAAGGACACCTTTCTGCAATTGATGTCACTTTTTCCACAAACTGCCTTTGTATATTCTAATATATGCCAAAGGCAAAAGTGGAACTGGTCCAACCAACATTGTCCGCAGATTGACAAAGCAAGAAAGCACGTCAATAAGTCTGTTTCTGCTTTCCTCAGAGACTATGGTATGGGTTCTATATACCACAACAACTTGCGTTACAACATGCAAGACATTTATAGAGGAGACGGTGTACATTTCAATGAAGAAGGGAACAGAGTCTTCCTCTTGAACTTTAGACTCTGCATCGGTACTTACTTGTAGGTACCGAAAAACACTCAATAAACACAAGGGCTCTTTTTAGAGCCACCTAATATCTAAACACTTAAACTTGATTTTTAATTCTATTTTTTTTAATGTTTTTTTTCGGGTGCGCGCTGGGTGCGCGCACCTCGCGATGTAAAATCTATTTTTTTTGCCCTTCGTGGCCCTACTGTGACTCCCTTACAATGGCTAGGGGGTCAATAACTCCCTACCCTGCCCCCTATTCATGGTCTCCACCTTTCCTTTTCAGTGCGACAGACAAAATGGCGGCCGACACTTCCTGATTTCGACCGATTCGAATGTTTACTGATATCTAACAACCAATCAGAATTACGCTCGCTCACGGCAAGGTGCGCGCACAGGGCTTGCTCAGTGCGCGCACGGTACGCGCGTATAGATATTGATATTCTTTTAAATGCAATTTTCTCAGGAAATACTGAACAGATTTATATCAGACCTGCAAAAGGCACTTCCTTGACCTTATGGCTACCTCTCTGCCTATTTTCAACTAATTCTGTTCAGCCGTTCGGGCTGTAGCTGTGTCTAAAGGTCCTATGGGAAAATGCATGGGGAAAACGCGTTTTGAGACCCCCCTTTTTCTCAGCCCCCGCTTGACGAATCACCCCGAGACTTTCAGGGAAGGAGCTGAACGGAGCGCCCCATTAGTTTTGAAAATTTCGCGAGGATTCGTCAACCGGCGCCAAAGTTATTCAAAATAGAATTTTGAGATTTCCTATGGAAACACGGTCCTAACTATAACTATCTACTGGCGACCGCCAGTAGATAATATATATATATATATATATTGGATTCAAGCATTCACCAACTTTCGCTGTGTGGTGGAAAATGAACGCACAAACTCCTCTTCGTAGGTAAATACAAATGTTTTATTGTATTTGTGACTCCCTTCTGTCTGCCATGACGCGTTTCGGCCGGTAAACGGCCTTGATCACATATATATATATATATATATATATATATATATATATATATATATATATATATATATATATATATATATATATATATATATATATATATATATATATATATATATATATATATATATATATATATATATATATATATATATATTCACTGAAAAAAAACATAGGTTTCAGGCCTTGTATAGTTAGGAATTTGCATTTAAAAAACCTTTGAAATTCACTGAAAAAACCATAGGTTTCTGGCCTGATATAGTTAGGAATTAACATTTAAAAAACCTTTGAAATTCACTGAAAAAACAATAGGTTTCAGGCCTGATATAGTTAGGAATTAGCATTTAAAAAACCTTTGAAATTCACTGAAAAAACAATAGGTTTTAGGGGTGTTATAGTTAGCTGGACATTTCACTCGAACAAAACCATTGAAATTCCTCCGATATAGTTAGTTGTACTAAGTACATCTCGCGTGCCCGCAATCCACTGCTGATGATGTCACATATTACATCATTCATGACATGGTCAGTGACATCACTGATGACATCTCGAATGACATCACTGATGACCCCTTCCCCCGGGGCTGGCCATTTTTTAAAATTATTTTTTTTCCCTGTTAATTGGGGAGGGGGGCCGCGTGGCCCCCCTCCCGGGCCACTGGTAGCCCCGGGGACCCCATCCCCCGGGGCTGGCCCTCACAGTTGGGGACCTTGGGGGGGTCCCCAATCCCCCACATGGTCCCGCCGGCTCCCCGCCTCCTGCGGGAGCCGGCATTGCTTTTCCACATGGGGAGCAGCTCACATGCTGCTCCCCATATGGAAAAGCAATTTGCTTTGCTTCATTGAAGCGAGAGCAGGTTTCCCTAAACAGGACAAATTTATTTTTGAATCGTTTATGGAGGTTCTAAGATTTATCATCATGTCATGGTAAGCATTTAGAAGCTGAAAAAAGTTTTGTGCTTTTTAAACAAGTGGCACTTTTACAATTATGATAAGGGGTGGACTTACTTAAAACCTTGGGGTGATCGGGTTATGTGGATCATGTGTGAATAATGAGGAACAATCTGTAAGAGGCAATTTTTTCGTACAAGTGTCAGATGAATTTTCAGCGCTTTATAGAGAGGCCTATCTTTAAAATTGTTATGTGTTGTTTCATGTTTATATTTAATGCGTTGTTTGAATATTGGTGAAATGCTTGGTTCACAATAATGGTTAAAAGTAAATATATTTGCTTACATTTTTAGATGCCCCTGACGAAGGTAATCCATTCCCGAAATGCATTGGGTTTGTCAAAACATAATAAATCATGGCATGTAACCCACCTTATGCTTCTGAGCCTTCTTGAACATTAACGTTTAACATGGATTGAATAAAATGAAATTAATGCAAGAAAGAAGGATGAAAATTAATGGTGAAAAAATGGAAAAAGTAGATTTAAACATATGAATTTGATTCATTGGATTCAGGCAGTGATGTGGCTGTGCAGCTTGGTAGAACCTATGCAGGTTCCTTCGTTGTTTAGTTATCTTGAGGCACTGCCATACCAAGTGGTAAAAGCCAGCTTCTGCCTGATGGCATCTTGGACATGCACTTGAGACCCCACAATACATATGCCCTATACAGTTCAGGATTAAATAAGTGTGGTGGATATATTTGAATTCTCTAAATTTCAGCATTGAGTTCTTCAAGATTGATTTTACATTGCCAAGGCAATTCAACCATGTGCTATCAGGCAAAGTTTAATTTAAGTGATTCTCCCACCATTCTTTAAGCGGTTTCATTTTAGGAATCCTGCAGCTGCAGAGGAATGCGCTCTACAGATTTGTGATTGCCCTACTGTCATATCCATGAGAAAATTGTACCTGTAGCACATGTGATGTGTCAGGTGCCTTATGTACAGTGTCCCATGTTTGGGTCATCTGATGTGTGAGTGCTTTATATAACAGGAAATGGCCAGGACCCAAATTATATACCTCCCTTAATCATCAAACAGGCCCAATGCCCCATTGTCAACGAGATTACACCATACCATATGCCCACTTCAAGCCAAGGATGAATTTTATGGTCAACTTTCAAGCACGCACAGCCAGGTAACGACCACAATGGAAACTCCATTGTAAAAGGGAACAGTACAAATCTCGGTTGCACATATGCCTTCCAGCTGCATTTTTCCACCTTCATAAGCATGTTTCAGGGTTGGGTCCCCACTATTTTATCCAATAGCTAGTCTAATATATGTCTCCCCCAAACATGGTATTATGTCATCTCATTCAGGCTAGAAATGCAGAATAACCAACTCATCAGCCATTAGGGTTGGGCCGAGGCATAGTAAAGCTTGTAATTTGGAGAGCCCAAGATAGACATGTATTCTTTATCTCTTTGTAGGTGTAATCATATGCCTCACATTGCAGGTCACTACGTTATATTTAACAAATGTCTTATCTTTGAATATGTTTCATGATATCGAGTGAGAAGACCTCAAACCTGGAACCTGCCCCGGGTCTGACACTTTTGAGCCCCTATATTGTCCTGAGGGCACCGATAATAATGAACTATCTTCGTTCAAATAGAAAAAAAACTCCCAACTCCCATTCCCTGACCAAGGTATACATGGAGCCTCAGCCAACAACTGAGCACTATAGACTTTTGCAATTAACGCTTCCGTCTCAGAACCTGGTGGATGACAATGGGGAATAAAGGCATACATACTTATAGATTGATGCTGGCACACAGCCCTGGGAGCTTGCTGACCACTACCCAGCATCAAATTACTTTGATTTTCACCTCACTCTCGCAACACCCCCACAACCACCATATCTATGTGAAATAAAAAAGAATATGTGTAAATGATCTTATACACAATCAGCAGGGTGAGGTCTGGGTAGCCCCCCAGTACAAGTGAAATCTCATCAAAGGTTACTCTGTCCAAATCAGATTCAGAACAGCCCTTAGTAGAGTCATTTCAGTTCTGTCACTGTTAGAACTCTCTCCCTGGCTGCCTGTTCTTTTGTTGGTTTACCCTAAATTTACATGCTTTGACTCCTTCTGTTTTGTCCAGTGGGCCAGACTTCGCCAATGAGCAATTTCTCCCTTTGTCTCTAGACACATCTAGGCCTCTTCTGGGGTCAAAAAGAACCTTGCTGTGTCTCTGTTCAAGACCTTCAGCTTGGCTAGAAACATCACAGTATATTTTAAGTCCATTTGTCAATGTTGTTTCTTCACCTCCAGAAATTACCCTCTTCTTCTCTGAACTGCGCACTTAATAGGCTGGACTTTTATTAACTTTACTCTTCTCCACCAGCCAGTGGCCCTTTGTTCTCGTGACCTGTTGGACATAGTATCTGTCTCAATAGTTGAGTAGCCTGGACACCACCGCTCGGGCAGTTGAACTAGGTAGCAGAAGTCAGCTTGGGACCCTGTAAACCATTTCCATTGATGAGGGTTGAGGGTTTGCCCTCTAGTACAGTAGCAGGCAACTATTCATCTTAAAACAAGTCAATGCTTGGACCTTCAGCTCATTCCATAAATCCCACACTTCTCACATTATTACGGCGTGAGCAGCCTTTGTCATCAACTACCTTCCATCTCAGAAATCGGACTTCCTACTGCTGATCGTTAAGTTGTGTTTGCATGTCTCTCATTGATGGGAGTAAGGTTGTCAAGGCAGATTTGTTGGTTTCCACCCCACTCCTGCCGGTAATCCTACACTGATCAACAATACATCGTTGTTAGGTTCAAGAGCAGTCTTAATGTCATGCACTGCTTGAAGGATCATGTCAGATTTACTTCTGTAGTCTTACAATTTTTTTTACAGACTATATGTGGGTGCTGCAGTATCTGTGTCTAGATTGCTCACTCCACCTGGGAGGTTCACGGAACTGTAGCTTTTGGGTTTCACCATGTTTAAGTCATGATCAGTAGCACTTTGACACCTTAATCAGTAAGAACAATACCAAGCCACAGGGGTAATTTTTTCAATAAAGGCTAAGTGGGCCAATCATCTGTCAATAGCTCTCCAGGTCATCTCTCTCGCCATCTATGGAATCAGAAGACTTAACAGAGTACCACCCCCTGAGAGAGTTCTATAGAACAACTAGGAAACCTTAACATGCAAGTTTTCTTCCAGAAGAGTCCAAAAAGAAGCAGGAGGGCCATTTTTATTCAGTTCTCAGACCAGCAGAGGCACAATCTCCAAGACCAGAGATCACTCATTCACGTATAAAGTCTCACTGCTTTTAGGCTATGGGCATTGTCCTCATAATTAAACTCTATTTCTATTATGTCCTCCAGCACCATTAAAAGTTACACTTTGTAGGCTAAGGGGGAAAAGAGGGGTGGGGGAAGCAAAAGGCCACCAGACTGTCTACTCTAATCACAGGCGTTGTATTTCTCTAATGCAGGCCCGCTGCTCTCCCTCATCGCGACTTGCTTCAATCCTTAATTGCGCCCGACTGGCACGCACCACAAGATGCCGCCCAGTTCTGTAAACCGGGAGTGTGCCTCAGGAGCTGCTCTGAAGTTACCAAGCATCTTCTCCAATTGGAGCACAATAGGGAGGGAGGTGAGTGAAGGCAAATGAAAATCCCCACCCCCTCCTCTCTTGGGTACCAACCAACCACTTTCCCACTCCAGCTCCAGCCAAACACATGGCGCCTGTGCCCCGGAGCCCATCGATATGCTTCAATGCCATAACACCAATCAATCATTCATTCCACTATCAGTATCAATGGTCCGCAAGAGAGGGGAGTTTCTTTCTTTACTTCATGCGCTGGAAATGGGAGGAAGAATGCACCAATCACCTGATGAGTATCGACAAGTTTGCCTATACCTCCCTACCTCACCAGGATCTCAATACACGATAACCTAGCCAGTTGCTGGGAATAGTAACCCTTAATTCTTCTAAACAATATACATTGAAATACTTCAAATAATAACCCGACACAGTTCTTTAAATGCAAACAATATGTTTATCTAATTTAAGCATAAGGAAATCATATAGCATTCAATATTTTTGGTTCGCATATATACCTAATCTGGCTAAATGTCGTCCTCTATGTAAATTTCAGATCTTTCGTCTCAATGCCCATAAATCAAAGGATCAGTTCGTAAATTAATTGGGCATCTGATCAGTCCATCAGAGTCTCTGGCAGCAGCTGTCCAGCAGTGTCACCGTCCTCTCCGTCAGCATAACGTCAGGCTATCTGGTAAAGTGATGGGGTGCGAAGAAGTCAGCTAAGCTCCTACCCTCTCTAGTCTACTTTTATAATACATTTTTATCGGCAAATGTTTCAATACATGTTACAAAACAATTTTAATTGGTTAACCAGGACCATTCTTCCTGCTTCTCATACATCAAATGTTGCATTAGATGCAGCTTCTCAATTTTTTTAAGTACATTTGTAACAGTTTCTAGTCCATTCAGGGCATGCTTTATTCCCATGCAGGGTCGTGTCCTTTGTGTCATCAAGTATAATAGTTCATAGTTTAAGTAAATCCTTTGTTTGGTGCTTGGCGCTCCTCCCAGGATGACCTTCACGGATACAGTCTGCCTGGGGTCGGGACGAGGTTATTGTTGCTCATCTTTTAGCGCAGGCGCACTTCACTCAGTGACTTCTGTGTCATGTCGGGGCGTCAGAATAGGGATGGCAGCCATTTTGTGGCCACTCCAGAAAGGTCAACTTAAGAAATAGAGACATAAAACGTAATTAATACATGGAAATGACTATCAAAATGTTATTCCCTCACTAAACCCACTATGTGTGTGTATTTATCTAGCAAAAGCAACACGCATTGCAGTTTATAGTCACAATTTAAAGCACGATTCACAAATCACATCACAAAGCAACATTAAACATGCAAATTCTAAATATCTGATATTAGTATGCGTACGAAATTAGTTTACGTATCAATCAAGCCATGCATCTTCGTCTTCGTCTTCTTTTTCTTCTTCTTCTTCTTCTTCTTCTTCTTCTTCTTCTTCTTCTTCGTCTTCTTCTTCTTCTTCTTCTTCTTCTTCTTCTTCTTCTTCTTATTATTATTATTATTATTGTTAATAATACTATTATTATTATTACTGTTATTATCATTATTATAATTTTTATTATTATCATTGTTATTATTATTATTATTATTATTATTATTATTATTATTATTATTATTATTATTATTATTATTATTATTTTGTTTGTTTGTTATTAATGCTAAGAATGCTAACCGTAGCAGGACCAGTAATAATATTATTGCTCTATTCCTTGTGCACAGTTCCCAATTCTTCCCATGCCTTATCTAGCTTTCCCCGGCAAAGTTGCAATATTTTCTCGCAAGTGCCAATGCTTCCTCATGAGTGTTAGTTGGTGGAGAAAATTCATAGGCCACTGTCTCCCGCACATTAAATCTAAAACCATTAATATTATTTGTTCACTCAAAACACCTTAAAAGAGATGCACTAGTCCCCACTTCAATATGAATGCAGAAAACTTCAGAAACTATAGGACTGATGCACAAAAGCATCTATGGGCAGGTAAAGTAGTTACCATCAAATGAAACCTGGCAGTAAGTATAAAAGAAAACCATGAGCAAGTGCAAGTTGTACTCAGCCCTTTTGTGCTAAAACACGGGGCGTCCTGAATGACCACCTATATGTACAAAAATAACAATACATTAATGTGCGGCCAAATAGAAATGAGCAGTCTTAGAGGTTTCAGTAACTAAAGACAGTGAGAGTGGTATTATGTAGGTCGAACTTTGGAACCTGCAATTTCTTTTATCACTTCCTGGAGATAGCTTTACAAAACTGCAGTTGTAAAAGTATCGGTTGTGTCAACAAACTAATGAGCCTGCCATTAAAGAGATTGTTAAAGTTAAAAGAACTGCAACCGCAAACATGGCCAAGGCCGTGTAGCCCACAGTGGAAGGAAAAAAAAGAAACAGTTCGTAAAAAGCAGACACTTAGGAGGCAGGATGGAAACTCATTAACTAAAAGATAAAATAGAAAGAGAAATAACATCTCACAGCTGCTCAACTAAAACCTCTCACCCTGTAACCGCAGAAGAATGCACCTTTTATAGTGTGCTGCACCATGTACTTCCAAGAAGAACATATGCTAAGTTCCAACTATTAGGTGGGTCAAGGTCAAAAAATAAATATGAGCAAAATGTCCCTCAGCTTGTGTGGCAATGTGGCCTGTGAAGCCACACAAAACAAATCAGCTTCCCAACGAAAATGAATAGGTTTGTACTCCCTTCTGTGGCATGATCAAATTTGGACATTGTATTATTTTGTTAGCAGCACAGCAGAATTTTAAAGGCACCGCTTTTAGTCAATACTCATAATTTGAATACTAACCGGATAAGAAATGTTTTAGGATTTTTTAATTTATTAAAATTATGTGTATAGGATATCTACTTATAGGGGCATACAGACAGTCCTCTCTATCCATGTGTTTGTTATTGTGTCATTCACATTCTCTTTCACCCACTACAGCATACAGCATAGGGAGCTGAGTCAGCTCACTTCAGTAATAGTAGGTGTGGCTAGACTCACACCTGCTCATCGGTAGGACACACTCCCGGGTGATAGTGCATGCTACAAATATGCATAACATAACAGGGGGCTTTTACAGACATACTTTAAGTGATATCAAACTTCAACATTAAAATCCAACATTATACTTCAACCTTCAAGAACCAGTCAGAGCCACAGATGGTTCTTTTGTCAATGCACTATTTAACAGGTGGCCTATTTGTAGGCATTCCTAGAGGAGTTAAAAAAGATCAAACGTTGGGATGACAGGTTAAAGCCAACCTTAAGAATAAAATACGGTTGAGTGTTACCATCATATGAAGAAGTGTAGTTGTGATCAGTATCCATGATTCAGGGTTATTGTCCATGTTTGGAGCAGAAACGTCAAAATGTAATTCAGTAACAAATATGTATATTTAAGCTTTAATGAAATTTTGGGTTCAGAAATTAGAACCTTAATGGCCATTTTGGAGAAAAACGAGTACCTCAAGTCTGTTTTGGCAAATACCGGTACCGTGTAGCTTTGCGCATGGTTTGAACAACATTACACACAATATGTGTACTGTACATGTAAAGTGCTATTGAAGCATGTGCTAATTGTGGCAACTGCAACTCTATTATCAAAGGTAACATCATTCAACACCCTCTTCAAGGTTACCCGATCAAATTGAAGGTAACAGCCACGTGTAACAGTCAAAATGTAATTTACATGTTAAAATGCCCATGTGGCTTAGTCTATGTGGACAAAACTGAAAGAAAAGTCCGCATAAGACTCAATGAACATAAAAGCAACATCCAAACCCGACAGGTTAAATCTCCGATTGCCAACCATTTTCACCGTTCCCAACACAACATTTGTCAACTACGCTTTCTAATTTTAGAACAGATACCCATCATTAAGGGATGGAACAATACCAAATTCTTATTGCAAAGGGAAATATTCTGAATAAACAGACTAGATTCTATCTACCCAAAAGGTCTCAATGAACGTTATGACCTTGGTTGTTTCTTGTAACTAGTCATCTGAACTGTAATTCATGACATTGACTGTGTATTTTGATCCTGCTTGGAACACGATTTATTTTTTGATACCTGTTACTGTGAATGCTTCAATTTTATTTGTATTTGTTAGGTTTATTCCTGCCATGGCGTTGTTACATTTGATCACATGTTTTAGTGTTCCATTTTAGTTCCCTTACCTTTGTTCCGAATTATATTTCTTTGTTTGTCACATTTACGATGCGTGAACATTGTTATACACTTTGGGGCAGATTTATAAGCCCTGTGCGTCACTTTTGCGCTGCCGTTGCGTCACTTTTGTGACATAGCAGCGGCGCAAAGCCACCGCCATGCTGCGGCAGATTTACAACGTGACGCATCTAGGGAGATGCGTCATGTTGTGAAGCTTGCGCCACATGTGGGCGTACCTTCACAGGGGGGGGGGCGTTCCGGGGCAGGAATGCCCCTGAAAAGTGGCTGAGTGAAATCTACAAGATTTCACTCAGTCACTTTTCCGGCCATGCTGCGTCAAATCCCTGCGTCTGTTTGAAGCTGGCGTAAGGATTGACGCAGCATTGTACCGATAGGGCACCCCCGAGCCTTGCTGGAGCTGCTTCGCGCTTGCAATGAAACTCCAGCAATGCGCCGCCCTTCCGCCATCAGATGCGTCACGCATCTGTTAATCCTTGCGCCACGATGCGCTGTATTGTAAATGTGGCGCATCTATTGTGGCGCAAGGGTAAACTTGCGTGACGCATCTTCCCTGGCGCATCCATGCTGATTTGCATGGATGCGCCAGGGAACATAAATCTGCCCCTTTATACTTTAGACTCCATCCACATCGTTTTTTCATTTTGGTTCCGTTTCTCACTGAACACATTATTTACAATCCACCACAGAGAGCTTTCTAATACACTACAATTTTCCCTCTTCTTTGTTCCGCAGACGATACATGTCTCCATCTTTTGACACAATTCACTCTTATTCTTACTATGGTACAAATATCCATAGCAGGAAACTACGAGACTGTCTTCTTTGTAGTTGACATTCTTTTTCGGTTTTTTGAATGTCCGTGCGTGTGATGAGTATAAGTCGTCACACGCTTGGCAGTGCTCACCCTTCCGGTCACGTCGTGATCGGCTTACGCATTTGAAGACACCAAACTCAGACTCTGAACCGTAAGTCTACAGTTAAACCCCTTGTGTACGTTTACGTTTTTTAAGCTGTTTGTGGGATTACGTTACTTTATCAGTCACTTTACCGCTTTACTAGGTCGAGTCACAGAGTTTCTTTACACTGTCCTCGTTGACACGGTCTTGTCCGCTTATTCTAACACTCCATTCTCATTACGGCAGTGTTTTCACTTTTTCGTTTTTGTTTTTGTTTTGAAGATACACCGACTCTTTTTCTAAGACACATCGACTTTTAATCACTGTCAGAGTTCACGAATGCTTACAATATTGATGCACCATCACGCTTTTTATTAGACTACAGCTTTGGGCACGTTTGGATTACCACTTCTACTCTCCACTTTTCACCAGTTTATCATGTTTCACCATTTTTCACCATTTTATAATTTCTCACGCACACCCAATATATTGCACTGATGTTTCACCGCCAGAATTTAGGCTGACTCCTAGTTTCTTCTTTTTAGAGTGCCGCCCCTGATGAAGGGCTTCGCTAGCCCAAAATGCATTGGGCATTTAGGCGAATGCTAAATGAAACCAATTTCAGAAAGTACATGAGTTCAAAGACATTTCTAAATTGAAAGGCTCAATAAATTCAATTGACCTTGGAACAGAACTATTGTTTACTTCATTGAATTGATGAATTAATTTCAGTTTTGAGTGCAGCACGAGTGACACTCTCCTACACAGGAACGTGCAAAAACCTAAAAGCACATGTGCAATTGTATTCCCAGGATCAGGAAGAAGACATAAAAAATCAAATATGGAGACACATGCAGGAGCTGGGGCTTTACAGAAGATCATCCCTGATGCCGTAGGTATCCTGCCAAACCATAAATGTCTGCCACTTCAAGCGCACCAGAAGGTGGGTGTGGGGAGCATTTTTGGGAGCAGAAACTACCCTGAGAAACCAATTCCATCCGTCATCCTAATCTGTAACCAAGTACCATCTACCCCTAATTCCATAAACGAAGACATGTGACAGAGAAAAGTGTAATTATCCTTCCAGGAGTGGTTTGTGCTATATTTGTGGTGACCAAGAATATATTTTGCTTTCAGCACCTTATGCTCAAGACTCCTACAAAAGTGCACACATGGCTGTGTCAGGTAGTAGAGGACAAAGTGAATGTAGTTTCCACCTATCTCTGAGAGGTGGAGAACATATAGAAATAAGCTGAATCAACCTGCTAAGGAAGACCAAAGAGAGAGTATCATAGCACAAAACTGAAAGTCAGGCTCCATAAGGAGGACTCCCTGGTGAAGTAGAACTCAGACCCTTCATTTGTCAAACTTTGAATAATGATGAGTCAGATGTGGATGAGGGACCGACACTTAACTAACATCTATATTGAAAATAACTGACACCTCTACATCTACAACTACTTGCATCACTTGCACTGACTGAAGCCACAGATTACAGAAGAACTCTAGCCACAGCTGCCAGCGGAGCTCTTCAATCCAGCATTTGCAACATCGGGCATATTAGCATTCTGAAACAGCAGACACAGCTTGTTGCAGACACAGCTTGCACTTTTGATTGCATTTTTGACTCCTATTCCTGGACCCTTGGAAGATGAGATCATCTATTTAATAATTTCTGGCATAGATGATGATCATGTTTTTTGCACTGGGTGAATCTGTAGGCATGGAAACCCTCCCTCACACGAGAACATAGATGTGACTGTAGCTGTTACTATGGAGCCTGCGGTTACCAGGAAGATCAGCATCAGGGAGGCAGGGCAAGCTTTTTTCCTGGAGACCTACAAAAACACCTCCAATTCATTGTCATACCTGAATGACATTAAGGATACTCTGAGGAACTATCTCTGCTTGGCCAAATCAGCCCAGTGACTTAGGGTGAATCAGACCACTTTGGTAAATCTCTGCTTTACAGCCTGGAACACAGCAAGACCCTCAATTTTTCACCTACCCCCATTCCAAATCCTCCCACATCTCCAAATATACACTTAGGTGGAGATAATCCATGCAACCCATCAGGACCAAGAGAACGTTCGGTCAAAAAGATGTTTGCGTTTTGTTTAGGGTATTTATGCGAAGGATTGTTGAAGTTAAGATAAATGGTTGGATAAAGAGTTAGGAAAGGGCATACTATAGTCTTAGAGCGTGACCTAGTGAGCTCTACCGGCCATTAAAGGCCCGCTCCAGCGTTAAAGGCCTGAGCCAAAGATGAGGGCCTTTAACAAGGGAGCAGGCCTTTAAGGGCCAGTAGAGCCCGCTAGGAGTCTCTAAGGCTATCAGAACATTCCGCCCCTCAAGGGCAGAATGTTCTACTTACTAAAAACAAAGGCCTCTTGGAGCCTGAGGGAATTTAAATCCCCTCGTACTCCGAGAGGCCTTTGTTCACAGCAACAGCTACCAGCTGTCAGAATGTACCTCAAGTTCCACAGAAGCAGAAATGACGACTACTCCCAATGCCCCTGCATCAGTACAGCCACCAGACTAGGTAGCGGCACTAGCACGGGGGAAAGGGGAAGTGGAAGAGAAGAGACTGCCTCAGGAAGGTGTATGACCTCTAGGTGACGATTCTGCCTCCTCTGCCGAGTCTTCTGCAGTGTGTGGTTCTTCACTGGCAAATCTTAACGAGGTACACCTAATGCACAGAAGTGAAAGGGATTACAAAAACATCCTACTCTTCAATTCTTCCTAATAACTTTTATATCCCTCTACTCCTACCTCATACTCCTGCAGGCTTGCTACTCTTCTATAAGATGATATTCGTTATAATCTTTTGACCATTACTGACTTTTCAATATCTTCAGTAGTGAGAACAAAGTTCCAGCATGTTTCAGAGAACTAGATATATACATAGTAGCGGAATAACAGAATAACTCTCTTTCTCTCTCGCAGACTCTGTAGCGTAGAATGTCAAGGTTGAGTCACACAACGTAGATAAATTCCACAACTTCCATTGGAAAAGAAACGCGCAAAAAGGTACAGGAAAAGGGAAAATAGGGCGGAAAGGAAAAGGAAAGATCGCCAAAGGGAGGAGAGGAAACTGGAGGTCCTGCGCATGTACGCACTCACTGACTTTAGTCGTTGGCTCAGTCTTGGCTTCTAATAGTTCACAGGAAAGTCTTGTACTCAGCCACTCCGGATTCAACTTCCTCTAGTGATGAACAAATGAATATTCCAACCTCTTGAAATCTCCGCAACTTCCTCTCTAGAACTTGGGTAACCGAACTACCGCTTAACTTGACTCTGACTACTAGCGGTAGATTCGGCTCTGTGATATACTCCGAAAATATCTCTCTTCGAGTTCTAGGGCCGTTCACCTCAGGATACAGGAGCTGACGAAAAACACTAGCTTCTCTCAGGATATCTCAGTTGAAGTGCGCAGTTTGCCGCACGCTCAACCGTCATGTCAAAGATGCACAGCTAATGACGGTAAGAGCCGCGGCCATCTTGAAAGGTCTAACTGCACATAGAACATTATATGTCCCGATATAAATTCACCACTTGCGGCTTCACAAGAATTCGCTGTCTCTTTGGTTTTTCCCATTTATGGTGCACTGCAGACACCATGTGAGTCTGATTCCTGACAGTACCCCCTCTCAAAGGCCGATTCATCGGCCCAGGTTTGAAAGGGTATCGAATGTGAAATCTTTTTAAAAGTCGAGGAGCATGAATATTCTTAGCTAACTCCCAGGAACGATCTTCTGGACCATAACCTTTCCAATCCACTAAATAATAAAGCCCAACTCTAGTTCTTTTGGAATCTAATATATCTTTGACCTCATATTCAGGATGTCCATTTATCACTAGGGGCGCTGGAGGCTTCACTATTCGCGTGTTTGGAGTGCATCTTTTAATTAAGGAGACTTGGAAAACTGGATGAATACCTGTATTAGAGGGCAATTTTAATTTTACAGTGACAGGACCTAGTAACTTTTCAATCAGGTAGGGTCCCACAAAACGTGGCTGAAATTTTCGATTACCCTTGAGATGAAGGTTACGTGTAGATAACCACACCAAATCACCCACCCGGTATTCTGGTGCCATGTTCCTATGTTTGTCTGCCTGTTTCTTATAACTCGCTTTAGCCTTGACTAAATTGGATTCTGCCGATTTGCGAGTGTTGACAAGATCTTGCATGAGGTCTTTTACTGCTGGAACCCCCATGTCTCCCTGTCCCATGAAAGGGTTTGGATGATTACCATAGTTTAGGAAAAAAGGAGAGAATCCCGTAGACACATTTTTTGCATTATTACATGCAAACTCTGCCATCCATAAAAAATCAGACCAATCACCCTCCTGATCCAGAAGGAACATTCTCAGATATTGTTCCAACTCCTGGTTGACTCTTTCAGTCTGCCCGTCTGTTTCAGGATGATAACTGGTCGAGAATCTGGTCTCTACTCCCAATCCTTGCATGAAGGCTCTCCAAAAATGGGACACAAACTGAGACCCTCTATCAGAAATCAAGATTTTTGGGACTCCATGTATCTTGACAATGTGCTCACTGAAAAGTTTTGCTAACTCCTTAGCGGTAGGAACCCCTTTTAAAGGTATGAAATGGCTCATCTTAGTGAAGGTGTCAACAAAAACTAACACAGTGTTATGCCCATGACTCGAAGGCAGATCCACTATGAGATCCATGGTGACTGTATGCCAAGGTTGGGAAGGAGTGGGCAAGGGACGCAAAAGTCCTGATGGGGCTTGTCTCATGGCTTTCCCTTGCGCACAGGTTTGACAAGTTCCCACATATTGTATGACACTGGACCGCATCTCTGGCCACCAAAAATATCGTTGCATAAGCTCGAGAGTCTTTAGAACACCTTTATGGCCAGCCAAAGGTTGATCATGGCATGTTTGCATGGCTTTGTGTTGAAGTTCTGCAGTTGGTAAATACAGGGCACCTTGAACATAGGGTAACTGTTCAAAGATTTCTCTTTCAGAATCCTGTTGAACCCAATTCTGTATCTCTTCTGGAGTCAACCTTTTCCTCACTTCTTCTTTGAAATCAACCAAATCAAGTGTACAGATGATCTTGGCTTCTGGGATGATAGTTTTTTGAGTCATTGGAGGCTCTTGAACTTCTGTCTGAATTCGAGACAATGCATCTGCCTTTCCGTTCTTATTTCCTGGGCGATAGGTAATCACAAAATCGAAGTCTGCAAAATAGAGGGACCATCTTAAGAGACGAGGGGTCAAGGTTTTTGCAGATTTCAAAAATTGTAAATTCTTGTGATCGGAGTAAACGGTAACAGTATGACGAGCTCCCAGCAAATAGTGTCGCCACTCTTCAAAGGCATCTTTTACCGCCAGCAATTCCTTCTCAGCAATTGTGTAATTGACCTCGGCCGGCGTAAGCTTCCTAGAACGAAAAGCTACGGGATGAAGTTGTCCAGTTGTCTTGTGGCGTTGAGACAGCACTCCCCCAATGGCTAAATCTGAAGCATCCGCTTCCACAAAAAAGGGTTCTGCAGGGTCTGCATGCAGCAAAATGGGAGCAGTAGTAAAACTCTTCTTGAGAAACTCAAAAGCCATCTCTGCCTCCTCAGTCCACTGAAAGTTTTGGCCTTTCTTCAAGAGTTTGGTGATAGGAATAATTCTCTGTGAGAATCCTTGAATGAAGCGGCGATAGAAATTAGCAAATCCCAAGAATCGCTGTATCTCCTTAACGTTTCCTGGAGAGGGCCAATTAATAACTGAGTGAATTTTCTTCGGATCCATGGTCACTCCTGCTGGAGAAAGGACAAATCCAAGAAACTCAACTGTTTGCACACTGAAGGCACATTTTTGCAGTTTCACATACAATTGATGTAGACGCAGTCTTTCCAAAACCTTCTTTACGTGTGTCGCATGTTCTTGGGGAATCTTGGAGAAAATCAAGATATCGTCCAAATATACAATTGCTATCTTGTCAATCAAATCTCCCATGATATCATTGATGAAATGTTGAAAAGCGGCTGGGGCATTACAAAGGCCAAACGGCATGACTTGATATTCAAATAGCCCATATTTAGTTCGAAATGCCGTTTTCCATTCATGGCCTTCTTTGACACGAATAAGATGGTAAGCTCCTCTTAAATCTAATTTCGTGAAAATTTGAGCTTTCTTTACTTGATCAAGGAGGACTGAAATCAAGGGCAACGGGTATCGATTTTTTATAGTCACTCGGTTGAGGGCGCGATAATCTATGCAGGTCCTAAGAGATCCTTCCTTCTTGGGGATGAAAAATAAAGGAGAGGATACTGGGGACTGTGAAGGCCTGATAAATCCATTAGCCAAATATCGATCCAAATACTCCTTGAGGTAACGATTTTCACCTTCAGTTAGGGCATAGATCCTTGACCAAGGTAGAACCGCTCCTGGTTCCAATTCAATGGCACAATCATATGGACGATGTGGAGGTAATTTTTCTGCATCTTTCTCACAAAAGACTTCTTTAAACTCTTGATACTCAGAGGGAATTTCTGTAGTACTGATGACACAAATTGATTCTCCTCCACCGGATAACAAGGATGCTTGTGAGGGTTCGGTATCTTCCTCTGAATCATGGTAACAATGTTCTAAACAATATTGGGAATTCATGAATACTGTCCGGTTTTCCCAATCTATAGTAGGATTATGGATAGTGAGCCATGGGAGCCCCAAGATCATCTGAAATTGAGGCGCATCAATCAGATTGAATTGAATAATTTCACTATGGCCGTCTGCTTGAATCAACTTCAGAGGTTCAGTATGTTGAGTGATGGGCCCAGAGGAGAGATTGGTTCCATCTACAGCCCGAACCAATTCACTTCTCTCTTTACTGATGCCTTTGATTCCCATTCTTCGTGCATATTTTATGTCGCAGAAATTTCCTGTGGCTCCAGAGTCTAACATAATGGCTACCCCAGTAACTTCTTGCTCCCGAAACTGAATAGTCATATGCAAAATCAAATGAGGTGTCATGGTTTGTAAAGTGTTCATCACCAAATGGGAATTCGGAGCCATCTTTTCTTCTGACACCATCAGTGTGCTCCCACCTACTGATGGTGTTGCTCGTTTCCCTTCACCAAGGTCTTAGGCTTCTTTGGACACTCCCTTACAAAGTGTCCTGAAGTTCCACAGTACATACACAATCTTTTCAGTCTTCGTTGTTCCTTCTCTTCTTTACTCAAGGGGCCTCCTACCATTCCAATTTGCATTGGTTCCACATCAGAAGGAGACGCCTTATTGGTCTCTTGTCGGCTCCGATCAAATCTAGGAGGTTGAAAACGAAATTCTTTTCTTCTTTCACCTCTCCGTTCTGTCCAACGAAAATCAATTTCTAGGGCCAGATCCACTAAAGCTGATAACTCAGTAGGTCGGTTAGGAATTTGTGCTAATGTATCCTTTATTTCTTCTCGCAATCCTCTATAGAAGAGAGCCTCTCTTTTCTCTTCTGGCCAGTCTGTTTCCACAATCAACTTTTTAAACTGGGTTAAATAAGTTACCAAATCCTTACTTCCTTGACGAAGTTCTAACAGTTCATTGTCTGTGACTTGAGAGATCTTCCTTCTGTCAAAAATTCTCAAAAATTCGGCCTTAAAACGCTCCAGGTCATACAAAAATGGGGAATCTTTGGTCACCAATGACATTGCCCAGTTAGCCGCATCCCCACTCAGATAAGAGAGAATAAAAGCGACCTTGGATTGCGCGTCAGGGAATAACGCAGGTCGACACATGAAATGGAGGGAACATTGTGTCAAAAATAATTGCGCTTTTTGTGCATCCCCAGAATACCTTTCCGGCGGGGCTAATGGGATCAGTGGGGAAACTGAATGGACCACTTGAGCAACTGTTCTAGGGTTGGACTCTGATGACAAATTGGGGGAAGAGGTCTGAGCTATAGGAGTGGCTCCCGATACTAACCCATCTACTCTCCGTGTTAGCAAAACCGTCTCCTCCCTTACCGCTCCTAAATCCCTTTGGATAGCCTCTAACATCTCCCCTAAGGATTTTAAACTAAAACCTTCCGCCATTCTGCTTGGGTGGAAATAAACTCGTGGGCACTTCAATCTGTCAGAATGTACCTCAAGTTCCACAGAAGCAGAAATTACGACTACTCCCAATGCCCCTGCATCAGTACAGCCACCAGACTAGGTAGCGGCACTAGCACGGGGGAAAGGGGAAGTGGAAGAGAAGAGACTGCCTCAGGAAGGTGTATGACCTCTAGGTGACGATTCTGCCTCCTCTGCCGAGTCTTCTGCAGTGTGTGGTTCTTCACTGGCAAATCTTAACGAGGTACACCTAATGCACAGAAGTGAAAGGGATTACAAAAACATCCTACTCTTCAATTCTTCCTAATAACTTTTATATCCCTCTACTCCTACCTCATACTCCTGCAGGCTTGCTACTCTTCTATAAGATGATATTCGTTATAATCTTTTGACCATTACTGACTTTTCAATATCTTCAGTAGTGAGAACAAAGTTCCAGCATGTTACAGAGAACTAGATATATACATAGTAGCGGAATAACAGAATAACTCTCTTTCTCTCTTGCAAACTCTGTAGCGTAGAATGTCAAGGTTGAGTCACACAACGTAGATAAATTCCACAACTTCCATTGGAAAAGAAACGCGCAAAAAGGTACAGGGAAAGGGAAAATAGGGCGGAAAGGAAAAGGAAAGATCGCCAAAGGGAGGAGAGGAAACTGGAGGTCCTGCGCATGTACGCACTCACTGACTTTAGTCGTTGGCTCAGTCTTGGCTTCTAATAGTTCACAGGAAAGTCTTGTACTCAGCCACTCCGGATTCAACTTCCTCTAGTGATGAACAAATGAATATTCCAACCTCTTGAAATCTCCGCAACTACCTCTCTAGAACTTGGGTAACCGAACTACCGCTTAACTTGACTCTGACTACTAGCGGTAGATTCGGCTCTGTGATATACTCCGAAAATATCTCTCTTCGAGTTCTAGGGCCGTTCACCTCAGGATACAGGAGCTGACGAAAAACACTAGCTTCTCTCAGGATATCTCAGTTGAAGTGCGCAGTTTGCCGCGCGCTCAACCGTCATGTCAAAGATGCACAGCTAATGACGGTAAGAGCCGCGGCCATCTTGAAAGGTCTAACTGCACATAGAACATTATATGTCCCGATATAAATTCACCACTTGCGGCTTCACAAGAATTCGCTGTCTCTTTGGTTTTTCCATTTATGGTGCACTGCAGACACCATGTGAGTCTGATTCCTGACACCAGCCCATAGAAGCCCAGAGCACTTCATTGTATTCAATGGAGTGCTCCAAATTCCAATGTTCTAATAGAATTTAGGTTGGGTGGAGCGAAAGTGAAGGTAGGTGGCCAATAGTTGGGAATAGCGTGTATGGTAGGGTATAATTGCTGGTGAACAGGGAGGTAGGGCTTGTGGTGGGTGGTTGGCTAGCCCACTGTAGTAAGGAAATTTGAGGTTTGGTAAGTGGCAGTAGAAAGCTAGCAGGGCGGCAGCACTTTTTACACTAAATATTTATCCCTAAAAATATTTTGCATAATGCGCTATTTACAAGTAAATTGTGACATGTTATATAGAACAGTTCAAAATTATTTTGCAGTCATATTGTCTCTGAAGCCAGTTGTACCATACCCTTTTGATGTGGGAGATGTCTCACTTCTGAATTTTCCTCTTCATTACTTGTCATGGATCTCCGCAACCTCCTCGAGCATTAACACAGATTACCTCAGTGCAACATTGTCTACAGGTGAATATATTTCAGCAGTTGTACTCATATATTTAGTTTTTCAGAAATTACGACACAAAAGAGTTATGATGCATGGCCAAAGATATTTATCGAGCAAGATACTGTTTATATAACCCCAAGGGAATAGCCAGAAAATTAAAATACCCTCAACTTTTAACCACATCTCTCACGACACCAAATGAGAGATACAGTCAGCCCAACAGTTCCTATATTAGTTCTCTTTAGCTGTACATCCTCTAATCAATCCATGCATCCTCCCACCCTTTTATCCATCTATTCTTGGACCTTTTGCCCCTACCTTTATTTTATTCCAACAATCCATTGACATTTCTTCCCTCCATCAATCCATTCATTTATTCATCAATTCCTTCACTCATCCCTCCTTTCAATCATCTCTCCATCCATCCTTTTATCATTCCATTCATTCAATGCCCATTTCCTTCACATATCGATTATCCATCCGTTTATGCTTCTTCCATCCATTTATGCTAACAGACTTTTGTCCCACTTTCCATCCACCCAATTATCCATTTATCCTTTTACACTTCCTTTCAACCTTTTGTTAATTTATCCTTCCACTTGTTCATTCGTGCATCCCTTCTTTATAATTTTCACCCTTCCTTTCTTTCACTTCTCCTTTCACTTTTCCTTCCTTCCTTTCATATTTCCTTCCTTGTTTCCTTCCCTCTATCTTTCTTTTCATCCTTCACGCTTTCCTCCTTTCTATTTCGTAGCTACCAAAATGTTTCTTTTTTTCAAACTACTTCTTGGATTTTACCTCAACCCTTTTCGTCACGTCCCCCCACTCACTCTGTTTTCTGGTCATTGTTTTGTTTTTTAGAATTAGATTTTCAGAATTTCTTGTTCTCTCTCCTTTCTCGAACTTGACTGACCTTGCAGATCTTGTCTTCCACCTGAGCTCTGCCCTGCTCTTCCCATTGATCATTTTATGAGTCTTTGTCTGCAGCCTTAAGAGGCAAAATATAAAATTAATCAATGTTTAGTGGGAAACAAATTACAAGGCCATGGGGTGCAGTGGCTACCGCTACTTAAGCTGCTAAAGCGGGGGTGGTGGCGGGGGGGGGTGTTCTTACGGCACTGTATAGCTCAGTCATCACTTACGCTTCACAGAAGTGACATGAGGCCAGATGTGTTTTGATATATTCAGAAAGTAACAATGCCCTGAATCAGATCTGTGTCTCTGTGGTGTATGGTATGCAAAATGTTCTTCAGCATTATGGATTCATGGGTGGAACCAAACAATCAGACTCATCGTTGAGTAAAGCACATGTCTAATTTGATTACTATCTGTGCACTCATGGTGTAAACTTGCTCCATGGCCTTGGGAGCAATCAGTGGTGTATGCGAACAATCAATATCCCCAAGCACTTTAGGATAATCTCTCAATTTCATACATCTTTCCTTTTACATCATTGACTGAGTGTCTGCAAGGAAAACAAGGTATGATTTGACTACATTGAGCAGTGTGTTTGTGTCCTGTGTCCGTATCTTAGAAGGAATGCACAACAGTCAGAAACTAGATGAAGGGAGAATGACATTTAGGGTTTCAATATTCAGCTCCAGAGTAGCATTGGTAGCAGATGTGGTGCATCATTGGCAGGCTAGGAGACAGACACATAGAATGGACTGATCTGTGCCCTGGCATTCCTAGAATGGGATGGCTCCTCTGAGTTGTGTAGCCCGCTTCCCTTGCACCAGGAGCTGGTGACAGTGAATCATCAATGCGATGAGGTGCAGTGTGATAATATACCTTGCAAAAACGTTCATAGTCATGGTTGTGTTGTCACTGCAAAGTAGCAAATCTGCACATGTAGAAGTACTCTTCATACAGATTCACTGCCTACTTTTTGGAGTTAACCATCATTCCTAGTAGTACACCTTGTGATCTGCATGAGGAGCAGGTTTGCAGCCATTGCAGTCATTCCATCAGCACACATTTTTGGGGCTCGGGGCTTATTTTAACTCTTCAGACATTTCTCAAGAGCAAGAGAATGAAAAACATGCAAACAAGAAAGAAGGAGGAAACGAGAGAGGAGAACGTTGTTACCAAAGGAGAAATCAGAAACCTGCAAGAGTGAGATAAAGGGGGCAGGGAGTGTCTGGCAGTAAATAGGCCTGAGGTGGATTCAGGAGTAGGCAGCCTTGGTATTCAATGCGCTAAATATTTGTAGCACTTTGCCAGGCTTTTAAGCAGTGCTTTGGGTCCCTGCACTAATTCTTTTACAAATTAAGCACTGCATGTGACATATTCCATGTAGAGTAGATGTTAACACAGGAGAAATGCAGCCCGAAGAGCAAAAGTAAATTTTGTTCAGCTTGGAGAAAACATTTATCCCTACAAAGAAACTTCCACCCCAATCTCCTTCAATTTTGGATGTGAACCATTTCTGTTCCTATACTGGAATGTTTGGTACTCTAGCACGTAGCAAAATTAAATCTCAGAGTTGTTCAATGCCCACATCATGTGTGGGAGTTACTACAACACACTTTTCTGCAGTCATGGTGGATAAATACTCAGTAATGAATCTGTTTAGTCATTTTGGGGCCGCGATAAAATTATCGCCGCTTTAGCGTCCGTTTTCAGGGCCAAAAGCGGAGATCATTTTATTGCACTATCAGCAAGGTCACGCTAACGCGTGTTCCTATGCCTCTGCACCCTTTCCCTTAACGCCCAGCTTTGCATCTCTAATGATATGCAAAGTGGGCGTTCCTCACCAAAATAACGTGGGAAATGTCGCTAACAGACATTTTTCCTATCATCTATCTGCACGTTAACCTGCACAGCGATAAGAAAAGTAGCCCTAACCGCGCTGATCACTACTTTCCTTACGCCTGCTTTCCTACTGATTTAGCAATTACAGCCTATGTGAGGTGGATTGTGTGGATGAATCCATCCTGCCCTATCACCAACATATCGCCTATCGATGTGCGATTATCGCTCGATTTCCAGCGATAATCGCACATTTTGCAGCTATCGCTGGATTTATTTTTGCATTGGAGATAAGCGTTGCTGATAGCACGCTATCTCTGCGATAAAATCCAGCGATAGCCGGCGATAATTATCCTCGTGCTAAGCGCGCTTAGCGATAATTATCGCCAGCTGTTGCTGATTTGCCCCGACAAGAGTCCTTTTGTGAATTCTTGGCAGGCATAAAAACAGCTTTTTCAACTCAAACATGGGTTTATGGCCATACATGTCTTTATGAAGTGTTCTCTACATTTGCGGGACCTGCATTTATGAGCATGTTTAGCTGGTTAAACCTGCCTATTGATTGGTTGGGTTCAAGTGTTCTAAATTGAAGCCTTCATGACCCTAATATGGTTGGTCCAAAAGAACAGCAAAATATTATTTTATGATTCTGCTGCTGCATTTCCATTGTGGTGGTCATCACGTTACATATTTGTAGCTTTATAGATCGTTTTTTTTTCGTTTAGCACCTGATTTTCAGTGGTGTTGTCTCGTGTTTTTGGGTGGCATTCCTCTATGTAATAGCTGAATTCAGTTTTACACAGATAGCAACATTAGTGCATGCACTACATTAACATGCGTAAATGCCATTTCAGCAGAAAGCACAGTTGGTTTGAGCATGGGTTCGGGATTGAGCCCTCTGCAATTTGCATAACTTTTAGCCCTGTCCTAATGGATTTACTAATGAGTCCAATACTGGAGGGATATTGCATTAAACGTGTCACGATGTGATGGTCGTGCCTGTCACTAAAGATATTTTCTTCCTTACCACACAACATCGAGGTTTTGCGCCCTCGACTGTATCTTTCTTTTTTACTTAAGCATGCAGTTAGGAGGGCCATTTTAGCACTCAGGTTGGGCGTACTACCTGTGAAAGCTCATAAGAGCTATTGGTCATCTCTGAACAATGAGACTGGTTTATGTAATTTTTGTAAAGGAGGCATCCAATCATGTTTTAAATCATGTTTAACGTATTTGACAGCCAATTGCAATACCTCGTATACCCCCTTTATATTTTACATTTAAAGTACCAAATTGGGCAAATCTGATTAATTAATTAAATGTCCACCGAAAGAGTTCATTTTTTTTGTAACGTTAACAAAAATAACTCATTTTTTAAATATTGATATTGTTTTTATGTGGTATATCCATATGTTGTAATATTTTAGTTGCTGATCTTAGTAGATAGAGGTCTAAATACATTTTTTTTAAATGATTGATTGATTGGTAACTCAAGTACCCTGCAAGACCTTGTTCTCAGAGGGCACTATCAACAACTTCCTGTTTCTGGAACTCGACAGGAAGTGTGGAGTTGAGCAGGGCTCTCCGATATAGGATAGTGCAGGAACAACCTGGGTGGAAATACATTCCCTCCCCTCCTACTGAAGGGAAGAAACAACTGTAACAGAGAGGAGAGAAATAATAAAGAAGAGATTAGTAAGCCATTCGACCACTTGCATTTGTGTTCCGTTACTAAGATATATGGACTGTACTTTCACAGCTTGTCAGTCAAAAGCCTAAGATGAAATGAATATCTTCTGCCCTGATAGTGTGTGACAGTAAAAGCACGAGGCTACAGACATAAGGGATATCTTGTGAAATAGACACCATTGAGATGATGCAACCCAACAGAGGTGCAGAGCCCCGGCACATATGTGCATGTACTTTCTGCAGATTCAGTGGCTGAAGTCTAGGGATCTCTCCCTTACAGTTATGCTCTCTAAAATCTTTATCACGCCTCAATTTTGCATTGAAGAAAGCATTCCTTAAACGGCATTGAGTCCTTCAGAATGTGAACTTCAACACTTGATGCGCATGTAATGTGACTTAAGACAAATCTATCAAAAGGGACTTCTGGTTTTGGAACACACAAAGAGATCAGTCATTCTCTTACAGCAATGAATCATCCATGCATGTCTAAAAATGATCCTTTCTGTCAGCGAGCCCAGTATTATGACACCTGCTCAAAAATTACTGCAAAACTTTACATCCAGGCATATGATGGGAAACACACAAGCCTAATGCATAGACATGCATTTCAGACGCAGACGTTGGATCAGAAAATATTGCACAAGGAGACTAAATGTTAATGCTTACAATACATACATTCACAAAAGGCTAAGTGGTTTTTAAAGCACAGTCGTTTGTTTATACACAGTGTACTAACTTCAAGCAGAATCTTACAAATACATCTTCATAATTTGTTCAGGTTATTTCTTGTTGGGTACACATACATTGTGTTGTTTGTGGATACCATCTATTCTTGTCCGTTGTAGTTTCTGAAAATACTTAAAACATTCAAAAAGACCTCTGCTCTGAACAAAAGCTAAGTAATTCATACATCTGACATTATGAACTCATCAAACTGACTTAATCCAGCGGCTACTAAACTCTCCTGCTTAGAAGTCACCTGCCATTTTAAATCCCATGAGAGACAACATAGGAGCTATTCAAAAACCCACAAATAGAATGTTTTGTTGTCAAATTAAAAAAATGATCATTACTTGGCAATACACGCAACCCTAATAGGAACAAGTGTTATAGGGTTAAAATTTCACATTCACGGTCTGGGTCAGTTTATGAACTCTTAACCAATCCAGATGATTTTGAGTAGACTGGTGTTTGCAAACCTAGGGTTACTGGACGAAGAGTCCCAGGTCCAGAATTACTGGACTCAGTTCCTAGTGCTGTGCTGCTAGACAGTGTGCAGCTGATGCACCTGGCCCTTTCACCCTCCTAGTGCACCAAGGAAGGAAAAGCTCTCCCCTCATGTACTATGCCATGCACTACCTGTACCAAGGCCTTAAGAATAATCCCCACACCATTTATCACCTGCTTCAAGCAGGTGATAAATGGGTGTGGATTTGTTGTTTGTTTCATAGTAAGGGTTACATTCACGCAGAAGTGGGCCCAGTATTCCTCGGCTCATTTGCTACTCTGTTTCTGAATAAATAACTCATGTAGAGATACCAGCTGATATAAGAGATTCTAGCCCTCTGGTATCCCTACAACTAAAGGTGAGAAACTCATAAAGATGATTCAAGGGATCTATGCTATATCTTCCATCTACCCTAGCTTCTCATTGCCTTTGTGTTTAAGATAGAACAACCCAGTGAGTTGAAGTTCTGGTAAATGAGAATAAAGCCTAGTTATCCAAATATCCCAAAAATGCACACCTTAAAGTTAATATAGGCTTGACCTAAAACAGCTGTGATGTCGTTAGAATGCCAATGTGCTGTTCTCAAATCCTAGGCGTCCATATACTGAGTGTCTGGTACGTACTATCCACAAATGGTACACAGCTCAGTGTCCATTTCCAGCAACCATGTGCCTCGCATCACATGGTGATACCTACATTGAGTATTTCACTTGATACACAGCTAAAGCAGTCTATGGTTTTTAGAACTCACGCTTGCAGTGGATCACATTTGTGAAGCTCATGGTTGCTGAAACGAGACACATTATACATGTTATTGTCATGCTCTCACAAACTTACAAACAACCGCAATTTCTTATATTTATGGATTTATAAATTATATGTAATTTATGCTCCGTGATGGGGCGCAACACATGTTGGCTGTTGTTCTCACAACAAAATACAAAAACAAGAATAAATGTTATCATCGCCAGATCTACAATACCTATTTTTCACTTAATCGATGAGTGTGTATTAAAGAAATTGTATGAAACAACAGGAATAATATTCCACTAACATCTGTATGAGCATCACTTATTCCTGAAAAATCTTGACTAATTTCATTGTGAGTGTCATGATCTCAAGGGGATACTTATATACTCCCAAATTATCATACTTGGATCTGAGTACCCCTTTTCTTTTAAAGCTCATCAATCTGTAAAGCTAAAAATCCTCATCGAAGTTCTGGAAATAAAAACCCACACTTATAAACATCTGTGTTACATAGAATTAATTTCTAGCTCTGTATTACAATTATTTAACATGGGCATGTGCCAAGACATTAACCGAGGGATATTCTATTGTCACCAGAAGCTTTGGGTTTTCTAACAGACTGCTTGTAACAGGCTTCAGCTTTAAATCACAACCAGCCAAAATAAGAGAGAGGGCGCCACACTCCAAGGGGACAAGACACCATTTTAAACAGTAAAGAAAGGTTTCCCCTTGGGAAAGACACTACCACAACAACATCCACCATTCAGTCTGGCACCATGGGTTCATCATGATACATTTATGCAAACCGCTCTCACTACCACTCCAGCATAGGAGAAGACACAAGTCAACAATACAGTCTGTTAGAAATCTTCTGTGATTTTATTCTTAATTATACACATAAGAATATGCATACAAATCCATCAATGAAAAAATAATAACTTGAATCTCTTGAAAATATTTAAAAACACTCCCCTTTTGTAGGGTGTGTCAATTAAAAACCACTTTCATATGTTGCATATATGGCACAGCATAAATTATTTAACATGAACCCAAAAAAACACCATTAGACATGCAGTACTGGGAGAGACAAAACAAGACAACAATAATGATCTATTTTTTGTCACTGCCCTGTGTCAACATTATGCATGATTCTAGCATCAAAATAGGTCAGTCATTGTATCAGACATGTTACAGATCCAGTCTCTTTTTGACCTTGTCAACACTTTTTGAAGGGTGCACCACCTCTTTTAAGACAACAACATTAATTCTCCCACACAAAGTACAAGCAGAATATTTTTTTTTAAAACAAACCCAGTCCTGTTATAAAAATAGTTCTGAAGTAATCCTTCTCATTATGCTGCACACACTAATACAAACAGTTTATCCAATACAATACAACAACCCCAATGGGCCTCCCACTAGGTCTTTACTTATAACGGTGCTACATCACATCAACCTCACATCCAGTTGGCCTCCTGGCGCCAGTAAGGGTTCTCCATACATCGGGGTAGCTACGGATGCACCCGTCCTGAGTCCCACATAATAGGCTATGAGACAGTACGTGTCCTGGTGTACGCTGCCCCTGTTCCGAGCAGGTGTCCCTTATTTATCCCCTTGGGCTGCACCCAGCCCTCAGTGTGCGTGTCATGTCACTCCCTGCTTCATGTGGCCTGGTGGCTCACTCACTCTTTGCCACGCCCATAAGTTCTAAAATACCGTAGTAATAAACTGCGCTCACTCACCCACTACTCAAAGTTTGCAGCATGTTTTCTTCCACATCACAATACCCCAATTCCTTCCCCATAATTCACTCACCATCCAATGGTGGGGTTATTGAGCCTCAATGGGACACATTTATAGGGGTAATGTACCAATGGGCTTTCTAATGACAATAGTTCCGCAGAGTCAATGATAAATCCTAAGCATAAAAAACACATTTTAGGAAGGGGCAGAATAAATACATTTAAACCCAATGCTCCTTATACTTTCCACTCCAAGTTGAGTTTAGAATTCTACTCACCCCAAACTGGGTGTCTCATGGTGACTATGTCAACCACTCAGAACTTAGTCCCTCAGGAACCATGCTAAGGTGTATGATCCTATTTCTTATCGCCTCCAGGTCTTGCTTTACTTCTCCAATTGCATGTATTAGGAGGTGCTAGCAGGGCCAGCGTATATACAAAGGAGAATTTACAATCACATTTAGGGTCCTCATGTCTGTTCCTCCCCATTTTATTCCTCAGATTATTAGAAAATAGATAATCTACCCTTTGAAAAAAAAACTCTGGCCAATCTAAGATGCCTTAAATATTGACTCAATTATCAGTACATATGCACTCTGCTGAATAACACCATCTTAGTCCCTCCCATATTTCTGGGGAGTGTTACTTGTTAAACTACTTAGCTAGTATTGTTACCTAGTGTCTTCTCATATACTGGAGTGGTACTGAGAGTGGTTTACATAAGTGGCATGAAGAACCTAGGTTGGGCGTCAGACTTAGAGGTGAATGTTGTAGTGGTAGTGTCTTTCCCAAGGGTAAACCTTTCTTAACTGTTTAAGCCACATTCTACTTTGAAACATGCGTTTGCAACCCACCTTGTTTAACATGGAGTACTATTTTCACCCCAAAATTGTTTATAAATGGTGCCCCAAACAACTTTCAACATGCATGACTATACGTGCCTGCAGGGCTTACATTATTTCTGTTCTCTGAGCCTACAAGTGTACACACAGTGCCCCTTTGCTGTATATATATCTATTGGCCCTTAATTAATAACTTACTTTTTTTAAATGATGCAAGGGTTTATGGAGTGAAGTGAATAACAGTATTATGGATGATGTCATTTAAAATGCTATAAGAGATGAAATATCAAAGGTCATAAGCAGTGCATGATGGGGTGGAAGTGATAGGTCACTAAACTATAACTGGCAATTCTCACTAGTTTTTCTGTTTTAAATATTAGTTCTTCTCTCATTTCAAAGCCTAACTATAATGTCACTTTAACCCTTATTCTTTCTTTGAGTTTCTCATGTGTTTTTTAAAGTAAGCTAATGTCTTGTTAGCATACCTTATGGTAACGCCACTTTCACATTTGCTTCTTTTTTAAAGTACTGTAGTTTTTTCTGATCATATTTAAAGTTGAACATTCGCCCAACCTTCTCAGGCAACTTGTGCTCAACCACTCCGCATGCTCCTAACCCCTCACTATGCATGACCTTTATCAGGAGGCAGTGGGAGAATGGCTGCCTGGCCTGACATCTGGCCAGGCCCTATAGCCAAACACCCCACAGATGCCCAAGACTGCATTGTGCATAGCCTTCAGCATTGGTTTGCCTGGTTCTCAATCGCCTGGAGGCTGCCAATCTCCACTGTGCATGGCCAAAATTGTTTTACGATTCCTCTGTGCTGCTACCAGAACTTCACTGAGGGACTCGCTGAATCACACAGTACTGGATGCTATTACTGTGATTCTGAGTTTGGCCACAGGGTCTCGCCTCAAGCCAGGCCCAATACCCAACACCCTGAGGGGGTCTAACCAATGGCCAGTGTGCTGTTACTGTGGTTCCGGAATTCATTGCAGGCAGTGCACCCATACATCTACAGGTGTCCATCCTGCAAGAGTCCAACCCCTCCCACTGTGTATGGCCTTCATTCATATGCAGGAGTGGTTGGGTGTAGGGACTTGCTAGAGGCTTGGAATTGTGCAAGCCAACCACGGGCACTCAACCCCAGCCAGGTGCCGAAATCCCACTGCACGTGGCCTTCAGCCTTGCCCAGCAGAGAGTTGGATGCCCCGCTTGCCTCCAGCCAGGCTCAATGTCTAACTCCTCATGGGTGCTCAACTTACAGTGAGTAGTCAACCCCTTGCTCTACCCGGCCTTCGGCCATGTGCTGTGGGAGTTTGGCTGCACCTAACCCCTCACAGGTGCCTAAAACCCACAGTTGTCCAAACCCCCACTGTTCACAGCTTGCAACTAGGCACAGGGGTGGGCTGGCCCTGTGCCACACCCCTTGCAGGCAGCTAACTACCACTGACTACAGCATAGAGCCTGCACAATGGTAGTAGGCTGCAGGGTATGGTCTATGACCAAACCCTTCTCTTTTTCTTGCATTTTGTTCAGCACTGAAGCACCATGGAACCAGAGCTTTAATATTGGCAATGGAACCATGACATTGGCACCTGTACTGCAGATCCACGAGGGCCTCGCTGGGTCCTGAGCTACCAGGTGCTTATATCACAGTACCCATGATCTGAAACATTGTTTTTTATTTTAATTTCTGCTAAAGCACAAGGACCTTTGTAAACAATAATTTCTCAAAAATGGCTGCACAGATTTACACTAAATAAAAAAAGCACACTTTTTGAGAACATTTCTAACTTTTTGCCCACACTTGGTCAACTACCTATCGAGAAATCATAGTAAGGAGCAATGAAATATCTGCCTGGCAATGAGATGAGGGGTGAGTACGATGAGAGTAGAATAGCTCAGCCTGAAAGCACGGTCTGTTGGTATTAGGGAGGAGGATGAATAGGAATGGCAAGGCATGGAGTGTGTTGAGTTAGGGTGGGTAATTTAGTCTTAGAATCTCCCAGGGCATTTGTTGCATTTAGGGTGAGATATTTGCCTTGAATATCACATTTCAGATCCTCACAGTGTTGTACAACGTGTCCTTTTCAGTTAAAGATATTTTAATCTAATATAGGTAAATGTTTACATTGTGCAATCAGTGTTGGGCGTCATCACTCACCATGTAGCCATGACTTTAGTGGGTGACATTTCTCCATGGTGTACGTTATGCTGCTTTCACACAGTCTTATTGAGTCATGACCATTACCTCAAGATCTTGCACTGCAACGGGTGAAGCAGATGTCAATACCACATACCGTTGTCACATTTATGGTGTGGTACATTTAAGGGTTTTGGCTTACTTGATGCCTGGCCAATCTCTAGCACACTGCACATCAAAAAATCATGACGTGACACAATATTTTCCCTCCCCCACATTGATTGTCTGTGATTCTCCAAGCATTATGTGTTGGTTGACAGTGTCAGGAGTGCATTCATGACCTTGGTCATTATTTTTGAAAAGCTGATGTTTGCAAACTGCTCCCCACTCTATTTTGGAATGCACCTCTTGGCAAAAAATTAGATACTACAGGTATTTTGATCAGTGAGGGTATGGCAGTACTATATCACAGTGTTTGGCTCTGTCGCATCTCCCATGGCAATCATAATGAACAGTATGGTATCGGTGTTGATTCATACTTGTCAGACCTGAGACTCTTTCATATTCAATGAATAGGGAATTTTTCTGTTATTTCTGGCTTTTCTAGTTAAAAGACAAACTAATAATACCATTTTGTGCTATTCATCTTGGTTCTCCTCCACTATCATATTTGCATGTTGAGTTGATCTTGGAAACTGGTGTAGTGGTACGAAATGCCCTGTGACAACTACTTACATGTTGATGGATGCAAATGTGTTAGTGTCATGTGTTCTAAACAGAGCCCATTATAGTTTTCCCTATGTTAGCCTAACTGTGCCCGACACAGGCTGCATTAGCTTTGCACACGTTACTATACAAACACGCTTGCTTCTGTGACACATTACATTTTCACATGGAACCTGCAGTTGTTTTCTCATTCTGTTCTATCCTGGGATTTAGTCTGAACAGCAGACAAGGTCAAGCAACAATATCCCTTGGTTTTTTGTTCTGGCCAGGCACTCACACCTAGACACAACACAGAAGTGCAGCTGTTGTTTATGAACATGTAAAGCTTGTCATATAGGTATGGACAGCAAGGTAACAGACAGAGAGAGACAGATATTTCCTGAGAGAAGAACACAGCTGTATCTGAGATGAAGAACATCCATCTGTGTATGCTAAGGTACAGGGTTTGTTGCTAAACCCAGAGATATTTGCTGTACAATCAGTTTGCTTCATAGAAGGAGAGGGGGTTAGGCTATTCTGTCTTATCATATGACACGGCGGTTTGTTGCTAAACCCAGAGATCTTTGCTGTATAATCATTTTGCTTCTGTATACGGGGAGGGGCTTAGGCTATTTGTTTTATAATATAACAGGGCTTTTCATAGTATACGGTTTATTGAAAATGCTGATGGTATTTTTGCTAAACAGTTGTTTACTGATTGTGGCACGTATACTGCATTCTAGAGCATGATTGTTTAAATAAACATCGAAAACTCCCTTTGTGTCTGTCTTATCTTATTGTGGACAAGTATGATTGTGTTAGCGAAAGGGAGTGTCCTGTCACTGCGATCCCTGAGAGGGTCGGGAGTGTTGTGTTCTGGGGTCTCAATTAACTTGTCTCTCTGGGTATGAGTAGGAGGGCAAGTGAGACACTACAGCTAGTTGTACTCAGGCTCATGATACTTAGGTGGTACGGTGACTCAGTCCCTATCGACTAATGTTCTATAGTCCCAAGCATACTTCTGTTTCTGAGCAGAATCCCTGCAACTGAATTCATAGGACAGTGGTGGTAATTCCTTTCACTGCTATGTGAAGACTTTTTTCATTAGAACATTATTAGGGCTTTGTGTTGTTAATGTTAATGTTATCTTGCATTTCATATATTTTTGTTATCCGCTGTGTGTCTTGACATTTGGCTTTTGGTGCCTGGGACTGTTAGAGGTGACTCCTGCTGTTACGCTCATGGCCCTGCGGCTTCTAATACCTGGTTAGCACATGCAAGTTTACTACATGTGCTAAAACTGCATGCTGTAAAATAACATGTGCTAAAATTGCCTGAGATGATGACTTGGAAACATACCCAGCGGATTTAGTTGGAGATACTCCCTCTAAAATGTGGTTAAGAGAACAACTCCTAACTAATGAGGCAGTTAGCATCAATGTTCTCCCTGTGCGGTTGGTTTTAACACAATAGGTTGAGGCATAGCTCTTTTACCCTTTGTATCACTCCAGTGCATCTGTCAGTGAAGTGCTTGGGCGCTTGCCAGATTTTAATGTCATGTGATGTATAAGCATACAGTAAGCTCTTCCACTTTATAGGCTGCATGAATTATTTATTGCAGCGCAAATGCAATCCTTGTGTTTACTTCCAAAAAATTGAATGGACATGCTTCACTTCATGTACAAATTAGAGAACAGAATATACATTTTAAAGGGCTCGCTAGCAGAATGGAGTGTTGGCGTCTTTCATGCAGCACACTTCAGACCTCTCCTAATCTCAAAACAACAACCAGGTTTGTGCTTTTCCACCTTGTGACAAAGGACAAACCTGCTGAAAGAAACTACAGCCAGCCCCCACGCCTGCGTTATTGTCACTTGTCCTTTGTTCGCGGGCAAACTGGCTGATAAAAATTAGTTATTGTATTATTATCTTGATCAGTTTGTCCTCTGCTTGGAAGGCAGCGAGAGGCGGCATTTCAATCTTCGTCTGACGCTCAGGAGCTTGTTTCTTTCCACGTTTGTGGCTAAATTATTGTACAGCGCCGCCTTTTCCCTCCAGGACGGGCCATTTTTTTTTTTTACTGTTTTGTCAGGGAATCAATGGTACAGCTCGGAGTTACCGCCTTGTAATTTTTAGGCTACTCTATAAAATACTGGACTATTAATACTCAACAGTAAAACACATAGACTTGGGCAATGTATAATGTGTCCAAGGATGAGAATCCATAGTGTTCGACCTCTCTGTTCTAGGTAAGGACTTCGAGGCAATATGGATGCTGACGATCTATACTATAAAGAAAAAGCGTTGGCAAATCCAATAGGTCTCACATATTGGCTTTACCAATAGTCTTTAGCCGGTAGATAAAAACAAAACAAAGTTCAAAAGTGTTTTTTTCAAAGTGGGAGGCAACATGGGAGGGGCCCTGAAGCAACGGAGGGGGCTGGAAGCAACAGGGATGCACTCATTGAGGAGAAACAACACAGAAGGCATGGGGGAGAAACAGAAAGTGCGACATGGACCTGGGGAAAGAAGCACATAGGTGAGAAAGCAGTGCAGAGACACATGCATGCAGACGCATCATAGGGAAAAGTTGGGAGAAACAAGTGGGGAACAGAGAGCAACATAGAGTGGGCGGAGAAGCACACAATGGCAAGAGCATCACGGGTGACAGAGCAGCGAGTAGAAAGGGAAAGAGAAACACTCAAGGGAAATAGCCGGAAACACATGCACTCTTGTGGGTGCTTTCGACAAAAGAAACAAGCATTGGCATAGCCAATAGGTCTCGCTTTTGGGACCTTCTAAGTATTTATTTATGCAGCACAATATCCTTGGTGCAACCACATCAACTGTTGCATGGCTAAACACTTATAAGGTCCCAAAGGTGAGACCTATTGGTTATGCCAATGCTTGGTGTGGTTATGTGTGTGGTTGTGTGTGTGTATGTGGTTGTGTGTGGTTGTGTGTGTGGTTGTGTGTGTGGTTGTGTGTGTGTGTGGTTGTGTCTGTGTGTGTGGTTGTGTGTGTGTGTGGTTTGTATGTGTGGTTGTGAGTGTGTGGTTGTGTGTGTGGTTGTGTGTGTGGTTGTGGGTGTGGGTGCAGTTGTGGGTGCGGGTGCAGTTGTGGGTGTGTTTGTGGATGTGTGGTTGGGTGTGGATGTGTGTGTGGTTGTGTGTGTGCGGTTGTGTGTGTGTGGTTGTGGTTGTGTGTGTGTGGTTATGTGTGTGTGTGGTTGTGTGTGTGGTTGTGTGTGTGGTTGTGTGTGGTTGTGTGTGTGTATGGTTGTGTGTGTGTGGCTGTGTGTGTGGTTGTGTGTGTGGTTGTGTGGTTGTGTGTGTGGTTGCGTGGTTGTGTGGTTGGTTGTGTGGGTGGTTGTGTGTGTGTGTGTGGTTGTGTGTGTGTGGTTGTGTGTGTGGTTGTGGGTTTGTGGTTGTGTGTGTGGTTGTGTGTGTTTGTGTGTGGTTGTGTGTGTGTGTGGTTGTGTGTGGTTGTGGTTGTGTGTGGTTGTGTGTGTTGTTGTGTGTGTTGTGTGTGTGGTTGTGTGTGTGGTTGTGTGTGTGGTTGTGGTTGTGTGTGGTTGTGTGCGTGTGTGTAGTTGCGGTTTTGGTTGTGTGTGTGTGTGTGTGGTTGTGGTTGAGTGTGGTTGTGGTTGTGTGTGTGGTTGTGGGTGTGGTTGTGCGGTTGTTTGTGTGGTTGTGTGTGTGTGGTTGTGTGTGTGGTTGTGTGTGTGTGTGTGGTTGTGTATGTTTGTGTGTGTGTTTGTGTGTGTGGTTGTGTGTGTGGTTGTGTGTGTGGTTGTGTGTGGTTGTGTGTGTGTGGTTGTGTGGCTTCTGGGTGTGGTTATGTGGTTGTGTGTGTGGTTGTGGATGTGTGTGTGGTTGTGTGTGTTTGTGTGTGTGGTTGTGTGTGGTTGTGTGTGGTTGTGTGTGTGGTTGTGTGTGTTTGTGTGTGTGTGGTTGTGATTGTGTGTGTGGTTGTGATTGTGTGTGTGGTTGTGTGGTTGTGTGTGCGTGTGTGGTTGTGTGTGTGTGGTTGTGGGTGTGGTTGTGTGGTTGTATGTGCGGTTGTGTGTGGTTGTGGTTGTGTGTGTGGTTTTGTGTGGTTATGGTTGTGTGTGTGTGGCTGTGTGTGTGGTTGTGTGTTTGGTTGTGTGTGGTTGTGTGTGTGGTTGTTGTGTGTGTGTGGTTGTGTGTGTGTGTGCATGGTTGTGTGTATGTTTGTGGTTGCATGTGTGTGGTTGTGTGTGTGTGGTTGTTTGTGCGTGTGGTTGTATGTGTGGTTGTGTGTGTGGTTGTGTGTGTGTGGTTGTGTGTGTGTGTGTGTGTGGTTGTGTGGTTGTGTGTGTGGTTGTGGTTGTGTGTGTGGTTGTGGTTGTGTGTGTGGCTGTGTGTGTGGTTGTGGTTGTGTGTGTGACAGTAATACTAACAGCATCTCAAAATAAAGGAACACAAACATCGAGTTTGTGGAAAGAGAAAGCACGTTGTAAGTCAAACGGGCGCAGCAAAGAATTAACACAACAACAAAACAAACAAGATCACTTAGCGAAGACTGAGTGCTGATAATGGATACACACAGCCCATCAACTTAAGAGTTCGATTGCAGACAATGTGCACTCAAACCTGCCCCCTCCTTGTGAGTTACAGCTCATAGTTCATGAGTTGTAAGTGCTGCACCCACCATAGTGCTTTGAGCTCTAAAGTGCTACATAGGTCTAATTGATTAACCAGTCGCCAACATGCTGTGCTTTTAAAGAGAATGTGCCAAAAGTTTCCAGCTTCCTCATCATGTCCTCATGAAAGCGCCAAGGAAAGGACTCCCTGAATGGTGCAACGGACATGAAGCAGCCGCTGCAATCAGAAATAAACACTGTGAACGATATCCAGTTTCACAGTAACATTTCCTTAATGTTCTGTACAAAACAGTAATACTAAAAGCATCTCAAAATAAAGGAACACAAACATCGAGTTTGTGGAAAGAGAAAGCACATTGTAAGTCAAACGGGCGCAGCAAAGCATTAACACAACATGTTCTTTGATGTTTGATGTTCTTTGAACGAGAACATCAAAGGGGCACCGCAAAATTGATCGCGGGCAAAAGTGAAAGTGATCGCGGGCGCTTAATGAGCATGGCGAGGTTTGCCAGCCTCTGCTCCTAAGCGTGCGCCCAGGCACTTGCACTGTAGCTCTAGGCTGGCCATGGTAGAATTTTTCCAGCCCTCACAAAAAGTCTCGCCAGACCAGCGCATTCGCTGGGTCAGGCGAGACCTAAAAAGAAGGTCCCTAAAAGCACGCAGAGGAAGTATTGAGGCTATGCTCCATGGGAGGGGCAAGCACAAGACAGATAAGGTAAACCACAGAATAAGAAGCAGACAAATGAAATTCATAGGAAAATTGTTAGAAATGGGGGTCTGTAGTTGGCATTGGTTTGCACCCTGTCCAAGTAGGGACCCTTATTCTCATCAGGACAAGGGAATTACACAGCTAACAAAGCCCCTGCTCACCCGCTTGGTAGCTTGGCACGTGCAGTCAGGCCTATCTCAGAGGCAATGTGTAAAGTATTTGTACATAAACACACAGTAACACACTGAAAACACTACAAAAGGACACCATACCAGTCTAGAAAAATGTCCAATCTTTATCTGAATGAAATAAGAACAAATGACAAAACTACGGTATGCACAAGTAAGGATATGAATTTTGCAAGAATAATCCACAAATACAGTTCCTCGAAGTCGATAGCGCCAACCGAGGCTATTGCGGTGTCGTGATCAACAAATCTAACAGTGCAGTCTGGCCTTGATGGAGTCGAGGGCCGGCTAGGGCATTGGGACAGACCTGCAATCAGTACTTAGGAGTTGAAGAGGCCTCGAGGACCTTGCAATGAAGTGCAGTGGGGAGGCGTTGCAGGCAGAGAGGCTGCAAGTCGGTGCAGAAGTCAGGGAGTCCTTGAAGTCACAAGCATTGCAGATCAGACTCCGTGAGATCAAAGTCAGGGCGCAGACCTAGGTAGTGCTGTGGCAGGCAGTACATTGTGCACTTCACAAAGCGGTGCCCCTGGCGTCGGTGTGCATCAATCAAATAAGCCAATAATGGAAATACCAGGCATCCAAAAAGCAAAAGGTCTGGGGGTAAACCCACTAAAAAAGCAAGGCCTAACAGGAATTCTAATGAATACATTCTCTGAAGTCTACAACTCCCTGACAAAAGAGGTATCCTGGGTCACAACATGCTTAGCTAGTAAAATGGGAAATGTGTATGTTTATGTGTATGTGTGCATGTGTGTGCGTGTACATTTGTTTTGTCAAAAGGAGCATCTCGCACTCAAGTTATGTTACACACATCTGTATTGACTGCTTCTGGTCTGGTGGAAAGGTCCATGCAGTCTGGTTGAAAGCAGATTTACAAAAACAGATTAGACCTTATTCTCAAAGTGACTTGTGCACATAAGTCAGATTAACACTCTGAAATAACTGTATTTACTGATTGGGGCACTTTTCTAAGTGTAACATGAAAAACGTTTGTGAATTCTGAAAATAAATAAACATCCATATGCGGTTGTAAATCTCAGTGTGCAGCTGTACATATTTTCTGTGAATTGGGCCCAACATGAGGAACATGTGGTAAATACCTTCATGTTTTCACAATAGGGATAGCAGCAGCTAATGAGTCTTTATTGTCTAATTTATTTCTCCTACTATGGGTATGGGTAGGGAGGGCAAGAGTTTGGCCTACAGGCTTCAGACATTTAGATGGAAGCGCCACAGTAATACTAATGAGAAGGGAAATCAACAGAGACACTGCCAGTCCCACTGCGAATCTAAAAACCCAACTGCCAAGGAGATAATGCACTTATTAGGGGTTGTCACACCCCAACAAAACACCCCCTGAAGCTATGCTCTGCAAAACCTGGGCTTTAGAACAGTGTCTTTGCCCCACGACATCCCTGCACAGGCATAACGACACTGCTCCTGTATAAGTGCTCTGAATTTAATGTTATCACTGACAGACATGCATTGCCCTCTCATAACTACTTTATAGGGTGGAATTCTTAATAAAGAACTCAGACCATAATTGTGTAGCTCGTTTTATTGCATTAGTAATGTTAAAACAATGATGCCTTTCTTTTCAGTTTCAGTCATCCAGAGGAATTAAACGTTACGTTGTTTTTGCTTCGACCAATGCCACAACAAAGCAAAAGATGATGGGTCATGATTACAGAGGTATTTTAGGTTGTTTGCTTATGGCCAAGAGCACCTTTTTACTACCGTCAAGAATTCACATTGGGATTCCTGGTGGGCCTATATGCATTTACAAATGTGGATTTCCCCACCACAAGTGTGTAGAAATATGGGAAGTAAATCCCAATCAAGGGACGGGAAGAGGGTATTCCACACCTTAGATTGCCTTGTAAGTCTATGAAGGTCCACATACATGTACATTTGTGGGCATTTGCAAAGTTTGATGCCAGCCTTTTGCACGTTGGAAATGACCGGTGGCTAGAGTAACTCCCTTTCGGATGGGAAGGGGAGCGGATACCGCCTCATCTTCCACCTCTTACCCACTCAGAAGAAGGTTGTCCACATGGAAAACCTTTTCCACATAGAGAAGCAGATAAAATAATTGTGCATTTGTAAAATAGGCTCTGTCTCCCCTGTGCAGAGTTCTACACTATGTAGAACTCTGTAGAGGGGAAATATGAGTCCTTGTGACATATCACTTTTTAGGCGTTCTACTGCAAATGTTTGTGAATAGCAGAAAAGAAAATGTACGTTCAGGCACAGATCTAAATCTTCACCTGTACTGTTACCTTTTTTTGCAAAATAAGGTATCATTGTGTTTGCTTGACTACATGAAGGCTGTCACATTTACCTTTATGTTTTACTAGGTATGTACATGCACTGATAATTTGTTACCACCAGAACTTTATAACGCAAACATGGAAACCTTTCTTTGCTTGCAAACAACTCTTGGAAAGTGGGAAAGAAAAGATCTGACCTTTTTCTATACATAGACCTGCACATAACCTGCTTGTTTTTGGCCTGCACTGTTTCACTATAAATACTTTTGAACTTAATCTAATGTGTTCTGTTAAGTGACGTAATCTACTGTGTGGCATGCTCTAAGTACACTGATAATATAATTGGTCTGAAATAAACCTAACAAATAGAATTATTAATACACAGAGGTTATATAAAGGGTACATAAATATTCAATGAAACTTAACATGATCTCTCCAGAACAGCCCACAGACTTTATGGCGCACAGTCAATTGTGAGGTGGGACTGGAAATTGTGTGTGAGTTGATTGCCTACATTTTATTGAACACACAGTTGTACCTTAGAAGAGTTCTGTGCAAGCTATGTGCAGACTGGCTCTCATAGTGAGAATCAGCGCGCATGCACCTCCAATGGTCAAGATCTAATTAATCATTATACTGAGTCAGAACTGGGAATATGGAGTTTTGTCTGGGCATAGCATAGTTGCACCGTGGCATATGGAGATAGTGACAGGGATTTTGTGGATGCATTTGGGCACTGCAGGTTGTATATGGCATTTAAAAGCTGTCTGGGCATACTATGGTCGTGCCTGGACGTTTGAGACTATGTTGGCAATTAGATGATTATGGTTAGGCTATGATAACTGCACTTTTGGCATATCATGGTTGCCCTTGTGGCATATCATGTCAGCCTTCTCCAAAACAAGGGGTCACCGTTCCTAAAAAATAAAAAAGAAGGAGAGAAATGGTCTAGGGTGTAGATAGGAGAGTCAGCAAGACTCTTGTAGCAGCGCTGGCCTGATGAGGAGCAACCGCCCTATGATGAAGCATGTTAAGTTTTAACGGGTGACCCACGTAAAACTACCAGACCTGGGTCTTGTAAGCAGTACAGTAAAGATCTGGTCATGGTAGAAGATTGTAATACAGTTTGATAGCACAAAAATCATTCACCACTCATTTTTTATGTAATGCTCTAGTCATATTTAATTTCAAATTTTGACATGCATTAAATGCAAAATAAATTCAGAGCATTAGATGACAACACAGTTGCTCCAAAAAGTAACAGTGAAATTGTTATTTACAGTGCTCTCGAAGTGGGAGAAGGAGAGGGTGTGGGATAGGAGGTAGTGAGTCAGTGAGTGAAGGACAGGAAAAAGGTATGGTGACATATGTACATCATTTACACATGAAATGGAACCTTACCAGCCTAGCACAGGTCAACTGTTCCTGTGTCTAAAGATAGCTCAATTTTACATGTTAATCATCACATTTAGTTCATTTTCGCTGCTTGTAATAGATGTGGTAAGTAGTCTACGTCTTCAGGACAGGGCGGTGAAGAGCACTTGTGGGCGAAGCACGACGAGTGTGCGTCCAGGAAGGAACAGAGCTCATACGTAGCTCTGTGTAGGGAGTATCAGTAAGTGAGGTCATCAATCTCTCACAAAGGGGGAATGAATCCAACCAAAATCTCATCCCGGCTGTCCGGCTCGATACTGATACTTCCTTCCTGGACGCACACTCGTCGTACTTCGCCCACAAGTGCTCTTCACCGCCCTGTCCTGAAGAAGACCCTAACGCGAGGACACAAGTTACCCTCCAACTCTGGGGTCAAAACGTAGACTACTTACCACCTCTATTATAAGTACAATGGACTAAATGTGACGATTAACATGTATAATTGAGTTATGTTTAGACACAGTAACACTTGACCTATGCTAGGCTGGACCTTTTTTCGCTCCTAGTCCCCCTCCTCTTTGGCTAGAGTTATATCATGGCAGCAGCCTGGTCAATCTATGGCTGCTAGCTAAAATACATTTTATACTGCTTAGGTATACTTTTGCATTTTTTATTAATGTTTAATTATTTTCCTGTAATGCAAGCATTGTCAAAGTTTGACTGGAATCACTTTCTAAACTATTAATGTTAGAGGTCATGCAAAATAAATTCCTGTGGTGCCATTGTGGGCCAAACAGCATATTATCAATTCGGCTGCCCATGTATTTTAAGTGAATCAATGTCAAAGGTTTTACTTCAACATCATTAATATAGAACTACTGGGGAACAAGATTTAAGTCCAGTATCTTGCACAGAACATTTTATGCTGGAAGTACTTGATGAGAGTTCAAGACAAAAAGGCACATGAGAGCTGGTAAATTCAAAAGAAAGAACCATGGATTACTCTAGAGGCAGATCCAAACAGAGACCAAGGGCTCTTGTCACTTGATTCAGATTGAAACATATACTTCTTTTCCTTACCATCCATCAGAAAATTTGCAAAGAAAAAGCAAAGATTTGCTTGATTTGATGCTAAATAATCCCTTTTGTTTCCAAGGTAAATGTAGATGTGTTTTTCCAACTAGTGAATACAGTAGGTGGCTGTCATTTCCTAATTTTTTGCGAGAAGCCACATAGCAATTGTAATTTAGCAATTAACAGGTCCTTACAAACATGTTTGGGTGAGTGCCTTGAATCATAGATGGCAACTGCAGGTAGAAATTGACACTTCCCATCTTTCCTCATTTTACCAAGTTGCATACATCTATTACATATCCTCTTTCCACTGTTATTAAATAGGGTAAGACTGTTCAATTAATAAGATATCTGTTTCAGCTGTGCGGCAAGTCACAAGAATAATGTATTTGTGTGGCCAAGCAGCCAGCAACAACAATTATACATTTGTTTTAGAAAGGAATCTTCTTTCCCATAATGCTTGTGTGAGTTCAAACAGAGAGAGAGAAAGTAGGTCTGATCAATTACTATATTTTTGGCCCACGGCATGAAGAGACGTGTTGGTCTTAGTTCTGGTATGGTTTGTTACCATCTGTAGTTCATAAGCTTCATCCCTGACTTTTAATAAAGAATAAACAAGGGATTTTATGGATCAGATAAACTTCTGGTCAATAGTCTACCTAATCATTTGAAGAAGACATTTAGAAAAGAGTACAGCCTTAGATGGAAACTGATCAACATTTATTTACGTAACTTTCCTCTTGCACTTGGCTGTGCAACAATCATTTGGCCTTTTTTAGATGTGGGATATGTAGCATTTGTGAATGTGGTCTAGATTTTCAAACTATCATTAAAAGTTTCAAAATTATTGAACAAACAAAATTAGTTATTGATCAACTGTGATCCAAAACTACAATTTTAACATCATGAGTTGTGAATGTTATACATTTTATATGTTTAACATCATTTTACATCTTAAGAATATTATCCAAGAGCATTGTAATTTAATTAAGGCACTTAGGGGCTGATTTATGGTTTTGCGGAGAGGGTACTCTGTCACAAATGTGATGGAGTACCCTAAGCATCAATTTGATGGTCTGCCTGCTCTATTTAGGGTTGGTTAGAGAGACAGCTCTCCATTGCTGGAGCCCCTAATGGCTCTGTCAAAGGAAAGGTTCCTTCAATGTCCCAGAGGAGTAAGGTCCTTTGGAGAATGGGCATTACACTGCTCTCCCTAATTCAGGTGGATGGTATGATATTATTTTTTCTGTCCATCACTGCCAGACAAAGCCTGGCAGGCAGGGAAAGAAAAAACAAATGACGGCATCCAGGGAAAAAACTCTATAATTGGCGAAATATTAGTATTTTGTTTTTGAATAACAAAAAAGGCCCAGTTTGGGGTTTGTTTTTGAAAAACAAAACGTTGGTTAATATTTGGTGTGTGGGTGTCAAAAATCAATGGCAACCATGCACCAAACCTTTGGTACCTTGACAGGAACCGCCATGACTACAGTTCCTGTTAAGCAACAGAGATCACCTCTGGGCCAGCGGTGATCACCAAATTTGGCAGACTGCAGCCTATCAGGGTGGCAAATGTAATGTCCTCCACCACCCTGACAGATGCAGTGTCATTAGTGATACTCTAGATCTGGCCCTTAATCAAAAGTAGGCAATAGCAAAGCATTTCTAAGACCTTCATTATGGGAATCTGTTGAGTTGACAAATTGCAGGAATATGTACTGTGCTAATCAAGGAAGACATCTCGAAATACAGCTGTGAAAGAAAGAAATACAAATATTTTTTAGGTTCTGTAAATTACAAATAAAAGGGCTGAATATAGAAATAGGGTTGAGTGTGTTTTTATGATTGATCTAGTCTGTTCTTTGTGTAGGAAACTGTCTTTGGATAATAGTTCAAGGATTTAATAATTTTTGGATTTATCCTGAACTATTTGCCCTTGCAAGTTTGAATAAAAGGCTCTATTGGGCAAATTCACTGAAGCATTTTGGAGTACAAAAAGTAGCATTACAGGAATACTGTTTTCCATATTCTTACATGGATTTATGAATCGCGCTCGAAAAGACCAACTCCCTATCAGCAAAAGTGCAAAGAGACCACATTCCTTTCTATTTTAACTAATTGTAAAAGAATATTTCATGAATATTCCAATTTTATTCCCATTTTAAAGGTTTGTGTAATTTACTAAATCATGTAAGAGTACTCACTCTGCTTAGTTCAGCATTATAATGTACTGTGGATCGAATAAAACTATTAATATGTGTAAGGTTTTAAGGTAAAAAAAGCCTGATAATTAATTTATTGATATTCCACACATAAGTTATTTTAGGGCTGTTGCATGGGTATTGTTTGGGAATTTACCCTACATAGGAGTTCTTTTTCTAACTGTGAAATGCATTGTGACCAATAAAACTCAGGGCCTCATTCCGATACCAGGTGGAAAGACTCCGACCAGCTGTCGGGCGCTTTCCGCCCGACATCGTAGGTTTCAGCCCGACCGCCATATCAGGATGACGGCGGTCGGAGTGAAACCTGCAGGGTGATTTTCCCCACCCACTGCACAGGATGTCATTGGGAAATGGATGTTTCTGCCCACCCATAGGATGGTCGCATCCAAATCCGGCAGTCAGAACCACCGACCTATGGTCGGTCATTTCGAAACCACTATGGCACGTCTGTCCGAAATCATAATGAGGCATAAGCAACTAAGTAGGATACAAAATTGATACATTTTACACGTTATGTTCATCTCTTCAGCAGTGAGTACATTTCCTGCTGTGCTGTGGTATCTTTATAAATCAGTGGAAGAAATTATTTTAATTATAACTAGTTGTGGTGCCTGTTTTCAAAGTTTGTATGGGTTAATGGCACTTTTGCCAAAGAAACAGGTGGAAACCAATTAATCATGTATTTATTCACCAGATTTATCGAATTATTTTATTACTGGTAGAGTAAAAGAAAGACTTAGTCTTACAAATAATAGATCTCCATACGTTTACCGAATCCTACATCTGCAGATGAATGGAAAGCTTGAATAGTCTCAGCCACTGGAAATTGTTTGAGACACATTCCACGCTGTCATATTTAGCTCTACTGTGCCATGGCAAACAGGGCTAGTCATATGAAAAACAGTCTTTCCCAGGACAGTCCAGGAACACCTACCAGGTCAGGTTCCTTCTGAAATGAGCACAAGAAAATCCAGAACCGTTTCACCCTTGTTTGGCCTCAGCATGTTACATACACCATGCCAAACGAGAACAGCTCATCTTTGTGGACTACAGTGAGTCTTTACAGACCCTGCCCAGTTGCCTAGAGCAGATGTATCTGTGGATCCCACATGCCTCCTAGAAACACTGGTAACAAGCACAAGACGTGGGGGGGAAAGAGCTACACTTATTTGCAGGAGACACTCAAACTTATTTAGGCAACATTTCTTTGATCAATGCGAAAAGGCAAAGAGGTTTACAATTGTTGCATTTATAAGGTCTGAGACATCTAGTAGTTGGAGGACAAATGACATGGTTCTCAGTAACAGTATATCTTCCCACTGCAGTTGGATTTTTGTAAATCTTTTCTTCTGAGTTCTAGTGTGAATTATTGTGTTAACATTTTGTTTCTTTATTTTTTCTTGTTCTTCCTTGAATACTAGTTGGGAGTTTTTTCTGCAACTTTTTTCCTTTTTCCTTTTTTAATGTATCGCTTCCCTGCCAACCTCCGCAAATTTCTTGATGCGCAGCGTGGTGTCTCTTCACCTGCTTCTCAGTGAATTTAGAAGAAAGTAGTGAGACTTCCAAGGGAGGTGCCCTTTTCATCCCTCTCTCAAGAAGAGGATGGGAAAGAAAGTGTGACTTGCCATGAACACATCACGGAAGTACAACGTGTGTCCTCTGGCAAGGCAGTCTCAGAAATCTGCCCTCCGGTGCTTTATTTGTAAAATAAATGTATGTTTTCATAGGAGACTGAGGATGAGGAGATGTGAGCTTTGAAGGCAGGCATTTCCTCCATCAATATTTTATCATGGCAGCATTACTACAAAGCTCTACATTAAATTTCAGCAGACCAGTACAGTATGGGAGGTGAAAAGAAAGAGTGTTGGTTTCACAAAATAAGGGCAGTTGTTTCCAACCAGCAGCAACTAGAACAAATTAAATGTTGACTTACATACACTATTACTGATGTCCTCTCAAATTACATAATAAATGACATCACTGAAGATGATTCATTTGACATAATTGATTACATCAAAAGTGCCATGTGTCCAATGCCCATACCCTCAGATACCACCTTCAACTATGCACGTTGTGGTCAGTACACAGGGCATTATGTGAACATTATCTGTTGGCAATCTCCGTGCCATCAAAAATTGCTGTGCACAACCTTTGGAACTTCACATTTGGCAATGAGCTCACTGTAAGGCCTTCAGTCATACCTGCCTTCCAGCCTTGAGCCCCCTGAAGTAGCCTGCATGATTCTCTGGAAGTGCGTGCAAATCTGCATGAAAAAACGTCCACGAATTACAAAGTGGATTTAACCTAAACCAATTTAATCTGAGTAAAGGTCTGTCTCAATGCCAAATATGATGTAATTCTATTCAGCAGCTTTTGTTGTGAAGCAAACATTTCAAGGGACGTAATATGGAAAGTGCCTCTTGAATCAGCTACAGAAACTTTGCACCCATTGACTGCTATGCACAAAATATGAATTAAGGACCCTTAGTTGAACAAACCTAGTGGCAGATTTACTTAGGCAAGTTTCTGCTCTGAGTTGCGTGAATGGGGGAGAGCTAAAAAGCACCATATCTACTAAGACATATGGCTATTTTCTTCTCTCCTGAGATATGGTGCTCTCCCTGTGCTGACACCAATGCAGTCACCCTTGCACCATGGTGAAGGATGCCTGAGTTACGGTCAGTATCGTTTTTGTGCAGAATGGGATACCTTAATGCAGAAAATCAATGCTTAGAAACACATTCCTCTTTTTATGTATGCTGAGTAACACCTCACTTGGGAAGGGGTAGTATTTTGATGCATTCCCAAGTTTACTAGCTTTAGTAAATCTGGGAATTCACAAACCTTCATGTGTGGATGCATGAAAACACTCATTGAACACCTTCCCAATGAAAGGTAACTCAACATAGTACTCTGCACTGCGTTGTGTTACTTTGTATTGACTGAACCACAAAAACCTATGCAATGTAGTTTAGCGTGTCTCAGTAAATACCAAAAATGATTTTGCATCGAGCCTTCGCCACAAAAGTGACGGAACCCCAACACAAAATCACAGTAAATCTGTCCCCTAGTGTCTTCCAAAATGTGTGCACTCACTTTAAATGACACCCAATGTTTATTTAATTTCTAATCCCACTATTACTGAAAGGATTTACACAAATGCAAAAATAAATGACTTACAAGGATACTTGATATCACCAGTGATGTCATTTTGCAGTTGCTTGTGGTGTCATCTGTGATTTTAAAGTCCCTCCGCATACTTTTTATTAGGTAATTTGCTACAATTTTAGAACACACATTATTCAGTAGGTGAACAACCACAATTTCCTTTAAAAACATTTATCACTGAGAAAAACCGTTACAATTAAGTGATTGTTGTGATTATCATGTTAAAAAAACAAAACATTACAATATACTAGTAATGGCTAAAAAGCCAAACTTAACTTGCCCCTTTCATAACCTCATGCATAATTTTACATATAACAATAGAAATAAGATCATTGATGATATCATATATCATTTTAACATTAACATGATCATAGACAGCTTAAAGGATTCTCAATTGTTTGTTTCACTGTCTTGTGTTATTCACTGATATTATGTAGTTATGTGCTGCTATTTGTTTATCAGATAAAACCAGAGCTTTTGCCAACCTTAGTGCACAGCTCTTGTGTCTCCATAACTAAAGGCTGTGTATAGCAGGGGTTTGGTGCAGGGCCTAACCTTGGTTCAGATCTTGTGTCCAGTGCGTGTGTAGAACCAAGCCAATATGCACACTGGGCCTCCACATTTACAGGGGGGTTTGAGCGCAGCACATGAGCCTTAGCCAGTGCTTGTGATGAGTAACCATATGGCCATAGCCCAATTTTACCTTTGACCTTGTACAGCTGGTGATGAGTGGAGGGTCTGGCCAAGAATCAGGTCCTACATGTAGCCCTAGTATGGGTGTAAACTACTGAGAATAGACTTGGGCCTTTTACACAAGGAGGTGAGTTTGACCCGCTGCCAAGCGTGAGTATGAACATAGATGCCCGGAGATGTCTTTCAGACCTTGTACCCAGTACCTGTGTGGATATCAGTCACTCTACCAATGACTAAATTAGTCCTTGTATTTATATCATGTTCCGTGTAGTCCAGCAGAAGGTTGAAAGGCAGGCTTTTGTGCTTAGAATGTTCAGTACTGAAATTACAATTTTATAGTTTTGTCTCACCTTCACCTTCTGGTTCACTTTAAGCTGCCTTCTTGTTTTGCATCAAAGTTTTCTTTGGTTGATATATACTAACACCACCTGGACTGTCCATAGTGATGCCATTGATACTATTGATTGCGAGGTAATATGTGATGTCACTTGTGGTGTTAATGATAATGTCATCTGTGACGCCATATCTGTGGGTAAGAGTAGCACATTTGGGGGTGGAGGTGGCTACTGACGGTTTCATTGTTAACCAAAACTATTGAATGCCAGTAGTTGTTCAACTTGCAACAGAAAATAATAACCAATTATCTACTTTAGTGGGGGGGTTATTGAAGTTGTGAGTTTAATCAAAAAGAAATGACAGATTGACTTATGATCAATGGTAACAATAGCATATATCAAACAGTTTTCCAGTGTTCTTATGATATACTGCCTCAAGCGTCCGTGTTGATATAATGTACTGTTCATAGCCTGAAGGCGTTAGCATTGACCATCACCTCCTAAAACTCCGAGGCCACCGTGCATGTCTTTTGGCTGTGTGCATTGAATTGTGGGCACAGATATTGGCCATAGGCCACATCATGAAATGAAATAAATGAAATGAAAAACCAGCATTTGTAAAGAGCACAGCTACCTCCGGAGAGGTGTCCCAGCGCTGTGGGCTGTTGGGAAGATTAAGCAAGCGGTTGCCCAGAGTCACATGGTGCTGGGCTAACCTTCTGCCGGCGCTGGGGATCGAACCGTGAACCCCAAGGTCCGGAGTCAGGCACCTTGGCCGCTGCACCACACCTCTTCCTAACTAGACCGTTGTACCCCTGAACTGGCAGGGCCTGGCCTGCATTCAAGCCCTGCACAAGACTGTGTCTCAATGAACTAACTGCTCATAGTCTGGAGCCGAACAGGATGGGTTTTTGGCACAGGGTTTTTCCTGCATCCAGACATTGTGTCAGCTCCGGTACTTACACTGCTCATTGTGCACAGCCTTTGACCATACATAGCTGGACAATGACTGCTACGGTATTTACACTGCTCACTGTGCATAGCCTTTGACCATACATAGTTGGACAATGACATTTCTTTCATTCCATTTTTTCGGGCTGGTAAAAAAATCTATATATGTTTTTTTTTAAAGTGTGTATCCAAATATGCACTCCATGGGCATATCTACGAAATCTGTGATGAAATTGTTTTGTTTTTCTTCATTTGGGATGTGTGTGTTCTACCTCATAATATCTTTGTAGGATGCAGACTTTGGGCACCTTGTAATGGCTGGGGCTGCAAATATTTTCGTCTAAAGCTAGCTGATCAAATTAGCTGTATTTGCGGTGCCTATGATGATCTCTGAGACTGAAGCTCATATTGCATAAAGGAAATTAATGTTCTCTTGTATAATTGGATGTCTTTATTTTCCACATTTCAGTGTACAGATGCTTAGTGGATTCAGCTCTGCAGAGAATCGCGAGGAAATAGACACATTATAAGTATGATAGAACATTCCAAAGTCTTCCCAACTTGTTTTAATGTAGATTTCTCAAAAATTACTGGGGAACTTCTACCAAGCATAAAAAGGCCAGATGCTGAACATATATTGAGTTTCATTCCTATTGTGGTGTTATTAATTACTTTCAAAAGTTTATACTGTATCAGAAAACATACATTCCTATAGGACTTTGAATGTGAAAAGTTTATTTCTAAACCCTCCCTCCACCTTTAAACTTTTTTTTATTCAACTTCATTACAGCCTGCATGGAGAACATGCCCAACCTCACTCTTTGGCTGAGCGCTGATCCACGGCGGCCAGACCAATCACAACCTGCCTGCATTCACTTCAAAGACTGAATCTCCTGTGAACACCGGATTTGTTCAAACTGCAGCTTCTGGCTCCGGCCAGACACCACGAATCCAGCCCACTCTGTGGGAAAACACCATGAGGAGGTCACCCCAGCGATCCTGACCCGAGATCCGGTGACTCCTGACCTGCCTCAAGCCTCCAACCGACGCCTGCAGCCTCAATGCAGAGGATCCCCCCTACCGCGACCAGAGCGGGTAAGACTTTCAGACGTCCCAAGGCACCCCTGTACCCGACACCCCACGGCCTTGTGTGCCCAAACCGACGGTGCCCAGCCAAACCACGTCATCCCAACTTACCCCTCGAAGTGGTGGTCGCACCCAGAAGATCCTCGTCTCTGAGCCTGCAGTGTTTCTTTGTACCGGAGGTTCTCCATTGGAAACAACAGGGCACCCGACCTCAAAACAGCACCCTGCACAGAGCTACTTTGGTCCCCTACTTGCCCTGAGCTAAACCGTAGGAACTTTGCTCCCATAACCCCGTGGCCTGCTTGCTAGCAGCCGCCAACCAGAGACCCACTATCCTCCTTAGGATAACATTGGGCCTCAACAGTCTGCACCCGGCCGCCCTAGTGCCGCTGAGTGTGCAACAACAGTGCATCACTGACCCTTGGGGACACCTGAGTCTAACCCCAGAACCTTAACTCCCAGAGTCGAATACTTACTTAAGAACCGATTACCTGTTTTTCCTCCATAGGATAACATTGACACTTTTTCCTGAAAAAGTTTCTTAGTGTGGAGTTTTAAAACCTAAAGAAATGCTTTAAAATTGTATGATTTGACCAAAACGCTTTTACTCACCTGTTTAGAGGAAATATCCCAGTGCTGCATCCAGGTATCCAGCACTGAGTAAGAAAAGTAATCCAAAAAGTAACATACCTGCTATTTTACTGAAAATCCCATTGAAGTCAATGTACTGCATTTACAAGTGATTGCATTTCCCTGAAACAATACTGTAAGTCAAACTAAAGTATATTTACAATTGCAATACAACTGTATAACATTCAGCATTTATTACTGCAAAGTATGTATTGCTTACCTATGCCAGGCTTGCTTGGTTCTAGAAAACAAATACCAAAAAGAATATTTTTTTATACAAAAACAATTGGCCTAGAGTTCAGTTATTGAGTGTGTGAATTAATTTGCTGACTGAGGGGCAGCTTTAAAAGCCCCGTGCACCACCTTTGCGCAACCGTTGCGTCACTTCTGTGACGCAGCTGCGGCGTAAAGCTAGCGCCATGCTGCGGGGGACTTACAACGTGACGCATCTCCCTAGATGCGTCACGTTGTAAAGCCCTGCGCCACATGAAATCTGCGTCAGCTTTCATGTGGGCGTACCAGCGCAGGGTGGGCGTTCCGGCGCAGGCATGCCTCGTAAAAGTGCCTGAGTGAAATCTACAAGATTTCACTCAGTCACTTTTCCGACCCCGCTGCGTCAAAACCTTGCGCCTGCTTGAAGCTTGCACCATGTGGAAGTTAGGCCGGGTTGGCACAGTGCTGGAGTTGCGTCGCGCCCGCTATACAACTCCAGCACTGCGCCAACCTTATGCCAACAGATGCGACACGCATCTGCCTATCCCTGCGCTATGACACGCCGCATTGTAAATGCGGTGCATCCGTGGTGGCGCAACGATGGCATTACGTGTCGCACGTTTCTTGGCGCATCCCTGCCGATTTGCAGGGATGTGTCTGGAAACGTAAATCTGCCCCTGAGTGTGTACATCAAATGCTTAACACTGTCCTCTGATACTGCCTTATTGCTCGACCACTCTACCACAAACAGAAAGTAAAGTTCTATCTAACTTTAACCTCTGCCTACCTCTGGGGACTCTGGGACTCTATACACACTATACCTCATTTTGTCATAGTATATATAGAGCCAATTTCTTACGTGCAGTACATTCCTGCCCTTTCCCGCTCACGCAACACAGCAGGGTGAAGTGCTGCGCTGCCTGACTTTCTCATAAATGAGCCCGAAAATCCCTTATGAAAGTTAGGCGTAGTTTTACATTTACCCTGGCTGTATTTGACTCTTAGAGGTGCATCATCACGCCTTTTGTACTATCCGTGATGGTGGCCAAATCAGTAAATGCAGCTAAATAAAAGAGACCCAGAACCTCTCAATTGTAAATTGTGAGCAACATGTTCGCAACTTAGACACATTAAGAATTATAAATTCACTTTAATTCATATGACCTAACACGCTAACGAGTATATTATTTAACTTAAGAATGCTTTGCCTGTTCTATTGAGTTTAATAATACATTTATTTGTGTTTTTCAAAATTGGCTCATGTAAGACTTGCATTCACTTTCCAAATTCAAGTTGAGGCAAACATTAAGCAGAGAAGAACTCACACAAAACATAAACAAACTTCTGTACTCATGGAATATTAAAAGAAACAGAACAATACCCTTCCATTTATTGAATTATAACGTCCTCTGTCAGCTGCCCGAACTTGAGTCACAGATCAGCATGCCAGAAACATAACAAGCTGTAAAAATACATAGTTGTGTACATCTCAAAAGTGGGCGCGTTAAACAGGAAGAGGTCGCGGACTCTTTTATTTGCTTAGGAACGGAGCTTTTTTGTAGCTGCCACGGGGAGGAAATGATGATCAAGCAAGGTCAGGGAACAGGCTCAGCCCGCTCAGGACAGCTGGGGGTTCAGAGGTAAAACGTGCTGTCTCGTGCTGGGCTGCGTGCGGCAATAACCCAGCACATCTTGTGGGAGATCTGTGGCAGCCATTAGTCAAACAGGTTCTGCAGAAGAGTAGATTAGCACTGAGTGTGTCTGAGTTTAGTTAGTATTTGTAGATAAGGCAGCCTTTCCCTGTCAGGGGCTCAGATAGCAGACACCTGGGCTGAAAACAGATGCCATCAGCGCCAGCTAATAATTACACTCTCCTTAAGTACGATTCAGTAAGTCGGTCAATTAGCAAAGCACTCCACAAATTGTGTAGTACACACGATGAGGTACGTATTTATGGTTACGCATGCCCTGTACCAAATGTATTCACTCACAGTAAGTACTGTACCGTCTGAAAAGGTAATCTTCCCCGTCGGTTCATCAAATTCTTAAATGAGAGCTGATACATTAATTATTTTGCATTTTAATTTGGCTACGTGGAAAGCAAGGCTGTATCTGACTGGCAGGATATATACATACACTACTAGAAAGAAAAGCAGAGATGCTTCTATACCAGGTGCAAGCATGAACCCTCAGAGACAGGATCTGTCTCCTATTTCATAGGTTGCTGTGCATTACTTTCATTGAGTTCGATGTGGTACAAAAATGGCCATGTTTTCAATATAGTTTCAGTGCATGGCTTGGAAATCTCACACCTAGTGCTGTTAAGCCTCTGGGTAGTTATAGTTAGGAATGTGTTTCCATAGGAATTTTGTTTTTCCTTTCCTAATAACTTTGGTGCCATTTTACGAATCTTCACAAAACTTTCCCCCAAAAATATTCTTCCACTTCAAATGGAAAATTTTGGGTGATCCATCAAGCAGAGACCAAGAAAACAGGGGGTTCCATCTTGATTGCATTTGAAAATAGTCACTAAGGGTCATGTTACAAATAAAGGGCACAGTCCCTGTTTGCGCCTTGGCACACCTTCTCATTGGCGCACCGGGCTCAAACAGGGACAGTGCATCCTATTAATGATATTGTGGTGCTCCCAGAAAAGATGTGAATTTGCAGCTGCTGTGCTGGCAGCACCTTGGCAAAAGACGGAGCAGTTGCTTGAAGCAGCTGCTCCATCTTTCAATGTGCAGGCTGCAAACGTCTGCATTTCAAAGGGCAGATAGAGATGTTCTGCAGGCAGGTGCAGTGAGTGACTGCACCCGCGTGCTGAGAGATGTCTTTATGGTTCAAGGATTCCCTTTTCCAACTCCGAAAGAATGCCCACAGGTTGTGCATGAAGTCTGTTGCACCTTTTTGTGGTACACAGTCACTGTGTCCCCTGATGGACTCTTTACCTCTGCACCCATCTCCATAATATGCAGTGGCAGCTCCTCCACTAAGGTGGAGGAGCGTCGCCCCACTGCTTCAATTGCAAACTGAATGCAAAAAAAAGAATGATAATAACGTTCGTTATTATCATTTAGTTTTTTGCATTCAGCTTGCAGCTAAAGCCTGGGGGCGGGACAGGGCTCCCTGCTTGTCACAGGAGAAGGAGTTGTGGCTGCACCTAAAGTGCGCATGACACTTTGACCGGCCCTCTCAGGCCAGCCAAAACATCATGTGTACTTTGCATGTTCTCCACTCAGGCTACATTACAGCCTGGGTGGAGAACATGCAGAGCCTGCCAGTCCCGTCGAACCACTGTACTTAGATCAATAGTGATTGGTCAGGGGATTCTGGCAGGCTGGGTGCTTCCTGCCGAGTGGAAAGGAGGACGGAGAATGAAGAGGCATCAGCTGCAGTCAGTGGAGAAAAGGTAAGTGCATTTTTTTAATTATAATTTCCCTCCCCTCACTCCATCACCCGCCCACCACCCCTGCTTGGTAGCAGCCACGACTGATGATATGGCATGGGCACAGAGGCAAGGTGTTTCCCTCATTTGCATGGGGCCACTACCTCATGCAAATGAGAGAAGACTGTTTTAAGATATCGACAATGCTGTACGTGTGACAAGGCTATCTGTATTACATAAGAGGCTGAGCAGGTGTCAGTGGCCTCTTCAGTAATACAACAGTGCTTCAGTGGCACAATAAAACAGGCACACTTGCTCATTGTGCCCCCGGATCACTGTATGTAATAAAGTTGCTGTTATGCATTTTGGTATGTCGCTATTTGGGGCATGTTGATAATATTACAGCAAACATTTTTGATGTCACCATTTGGGGAGTAGACATGTTTGGTATCTAAATGATAAGCTATCATCTGACTTGTAGCGCATACATGTCCATCAGGACTGTCCATCGTCCCCTGAAATAACAGCATGGCTGCATATGATCTGCTGTCCACATACATTAGCCCATTTGGAAGCAAAGAGTAACCAGGCCTGGAGTCTAAACAGGCAAAACATGCAAAATGTATTTTCCATTAGCATTGTTTCACAGTTAAATGCTTTAATGTAGTTAAAAGAAAGCAGAAGGTACATTGAGTTAAACCTTCTTCCAGTTTTTGATACCCACGAAGTTAGACAATGGATGATGCAGTGGAATACATAATCATATAGGGAATTAAAGATATTAATGTTTTCATGCCTGTATGGGCATTTAATTGGCCTGTACCACCACCTGCTGCGAGATCAAAAGGGATAATATATTTATTCTTATCCCTACATCAAATGACATCATTAGGAGTTCCACGAAGAAAAGAGACACATGCAAACACACTTTCTCTCTCTCATCCTTTGTTATGAACCATCTGCACACTTCCATGAATTGTAGGCAAGATGTAAGATCAGCTCACGCTATGCTGGCATGAATAGTGACAATCCACAACCACAGGTTATCCATCAAGAGACAAGAAACAGATGGATGATAAGGGAGAAAATATACACATTCTTCAGAGGTCAAAATAGAGCATTTAAATACTTGGAAATATAAATGAAACACTCTGAGGAATCAGGCGGTGCAACAAATGTAAGGGACAAACACAGAGTGTGTTGATACTGAGGGACACTAGATAATTCTTAACAGGAGCATCCCACAGATGGTTCCCTCCTTTGTTAATGATTTCTAATACAAAACACCAAATAAGGCAGGTTGAGGATGGAACTGAAGATTGAATATGGGGAACGGTGCAGTATAAAAAGCACTGTAATACAATATAAACAATTAGTGTGCATTACCTTAAATATTATGATCAGAGCAAATTACCTTTCGATCCTAACTATTATTTCGAGAAACAATTTATAATCATAATTTTGAAGCCTCCTGAACACAAGCCTCTGTCAGGCTGTAAATGCTAACTCTGCTACCTCTGAAGTCGGGTTACTCCACACTATAATGCTTAACACTGCAAAATCACTTGCCATTTAATGTGCTCAATATTTTTTGTTTAAAGTCTCATCCCTCTCTAATTTTGCAGAGTAGTGTTGCTGTCACATTTGTGTAAATATTTGGTTAACAAGCACTACAATGATGCAAAATTAACTTAGAGCGTTTAATTAAACCACACAGTATCACAGAAATCCCATGTGTGAATAATTAGTAGAACATTCAAAAGCTGTATTGATAATTTTCAACCCACTAACATATTTAAGCATATGGAGTGCCTGGTCACTTGTGACCAAAGCAAAAATAAATTGCTTGTTGCAGTCCCATGAAAAGCAAGTAGATCTTTAAAAAAATACATCATCCATCTGTGATGTTATTTTATGTTGTAGTCATTATACCAACCAAAATATAGCTTTTTAAATGACGACATTTAGTACATATTATGTTAAAAAGGCATAACCATTAACTGTGTAGTAGTGAAAATAATAATGTTCTTGCACAAGATAACAGAAAGAAATGATGGAAAGAATGTTGCAGTAGAATGAAATTTGGACAATAAAAACAATCATTAATGAGTAAACTATTATTCATAATACAATGAACAACCATATGCTTATCCGTTGGCCTTTCTGTTGCTCAGAATTTATTTATAAGATTTTAAAGCGCTCAAATACCCGTGGGTGCCTCGGCGCTAAGGACAGCGGGTTTATACCAGATGACAGAGGGAGTTATTGATTAAACAGCCAGGTTTTTGTAATTTTTCTAAAAGCTAGTAAGAACTGGCTGGATCAGATCTTAATTGGAAGGGAATTCCAGAGTTTTGCTGTGGCAACGATAAAACGCTTGTCACCCCATGATGCGTTTTTAGCACTTGGGACCTTAAGCAGACGTGCAGTAGATGAGCGTAGAGCTCGGTTTGGGGTATATGCCGCTAGCTCCTTGTTTAAAAACAGAGGTCCAGAATTACGTGAGGCTTTGTAAGCAATGCACAAGGCCTTAAACTTTATGCGGTTTCTCACAGGGAGCCAATGGTCCTGTTGAATGACATGGGAGATGGGCATGTATTTGGGTGTTCCTGATAGCATTCTAGCTGCTGCGTTCTGGACTGATTGAAGTGTATGAATGACCTTGCTTTGGGCATTCATGAAAAGCCCATTACAGTAGTCAATGGTGGACATGACTAGAGTACTTACCAGTGTTTTTCCCGCATTCAAGGGGAGAAATGGTAGAATTTGTTTTATAATTCGCAACTTGTGGAATGATGCTGAAACCACAGAGTTGGCGTGAGGAGCAAAGGTCAGCCTGTCATCATATATGACGTCCAGATTCCTAACCTTGGTCACTGAGCGCGGAGGGGGAACCAATGAGGAGGGCCACCAGGAGGAGGACCAGATGGGTGACAATTTGCCAAATGTCATAAACTCTGTTTTCTCAGAGTTTAACTTAAGGCAATTGTTGGTCATCCAACTACTGATGACCAGCATACCCTTTTGAAAATTAGCTGCTACTTTTTCACCATCATTATTTACAGTAAGCACTAGTTGTGTGTCGTCGGCATAAGATGTAAGGCCTATCCCGTGTGCTTTGATGACTTTAGCTAAGTCCGACACATAGATATTAAAAAGTGTCGGGCTTAGGGATGACCCTTGTGGGACACCACACGGGAGGGCCAATTGGGCAGATTTGAAAGTGCCGAAGTTTACCGAATGTGTACGTTTGGTGAAAAATGAAGTCAGCAGGGCTCTAGCTTTTTGTTGGATGCACAATTTTGTGACACGGTCGATCAGGATAGTATGATCGACTGTGTCAAAAGCTGCTGAGAGATCCAGTAGTATAAGGACAGCCGTCCCTCCCTGATCTAGGATGATCCTGATATCTTCAAGTGCAGTTTCCGGTCCGTGGCCCTGACGGAAGCCAAATTGAGTGTCATCCAGTAATTGATGATCTTCAATATACTTAGAAAGCTGAGTGTTCATCACTTTTTCGAAAATTTTGGCCGGGATAGGCAAACTGGCTATTGGTCTGTAATTCTTTATTTCACTGTAGCCCAGATTTGTTTTTTTCAGCAAAGGTTTAATGATGGTTTTCTACCGTGGGTTATACACCTGATGTAAACATTGCATTACTGTTAGATCTGGGGGTCTCTAGTTGGCAGGGGTAGGTGCCACTGTCCAAATAGGGACCCTTGCTTCTAGTCAGGGTAAGGGGGATACACTCTTTAGATAACCCCTGCTCACCCCCATGGTAGCTTGGCACGAGCAGACAGGCTTATCAAAGGCAATGTGTAAAGTATTTGTACCAACACTCACAGTAACACAGTGAAAACACCACAAATGGACTCCACACCAGTGTAGATAAATAAAGTACTTTTATATAAACTACACAAGACCAAAACGACAAAAATCCAACATACACAGTTCAAGAATATGGTTTAAAAAAGAGTTCTTAGCTTAGCGACAAAATAATCCACATTAGCGTCGATTTTAGCCAACAGTACCTGGGGATGCGATAAAAGTTCCTAGCGGCGCTCAGGCGTCGAAAAGCAAGCAACAGCGTCAGTCCTGAGACCCTGGGGAGGCGATGCCACAACCCCGCTGCACGTAGCGGGCATATGCGATAAATCCGGTCTGTTTGGGGAGTGAGGCGATACTTGTATGGATTCCAAGGTGTAGCTTCTCCGGTAGAAATTTACTCACAAAGGCACCATGCGACGATCTTCGATGGCTCTGCGACGATGTTCGCAGCGACGAAATGCAGCCCGCTAATGAGCGGTGCGACGAACTCACTCAGCGGCGGCAGGCTCTGCGATCATACTCGCAGTGACGGGAATCTTCCTGCTCCGGGGGCGATGCGCTCCAAAGACGAATGCGGCGTTGACGATGCAGTGGTGACAGGCGCTGCGACGATCTTCGCGGCGACGGAAATGTTCTCGCTAAGCCGGCGGTGCGTGTAAAAGTTGCAGATCTTTTACTTATTTTCTCTTGGCCAGCTTCCCAACAGCAGGCACAACTTTCAGAGGCCCCACAATTGGATCAAGCACTCTAGGAAGGGCGGAACTCACACAGCAGAGTTCAGGGGGAAGCTAGGGGTGAAGTCCTTTTGTTCCTGGGACTTCTTAACAGGAGGCCAGCTCTACTCAGGCCCTTGGAGATTCCTTCAAGCAAGGAGACACAGCACACAGCAAAGTCCTTCCCCTCTCTTTGGCAGCAAAGCAACTGCAGGTCAGCCTTACAGAAGGTCATTCCTTCTTCTTCAGTCTTCCAGCTTTCTCCTCGGCAGAGGTTCCTTCGTGATTGCAGGATGATCTGATTTTCTGTAGTCTGGGTCCCAATACTTATACCCCAACATCCTTTGTCCTCTGAAGGCAGAGGGGCCTTGGCCTAGTCAGAACCAGTTCTGGCCAGTCCTGGAGCTTACTTGGTTTCTTCTTTCCTTTGAGAGAGAGGGGCAGGGTCGTCAACTGCCCAGCAGGTGGTGGAGCCAGTATTGTGGAAGGCAGGCACAGCCCTATTCAGGCCCAGGTGCTACTCCTCCCACCCATCTACAGGGGAATTTCCATATTCAGCCCTGGGCTGAATCATCCAGCCTCTGGGAGCCACCCCTATCCCTGTCACTCACAAACCAGACAGTCAATTCACAAACAGGCCAAGGCACACAGAAAGGGCAGAAAAGAAAACAGCCACTTTCTAAAAGTGCTGTTTTCACACACAGGATTTAAAAAACATCTTTCCTAAAAGATGTGTTATTAAATTCTGAGTTCAGGGATACCAGACTTTAACTTTCTATCTTGCTCCTATGGGAAGATATGCAGGTAAACATTATACTCAGCATTCCCCCTTATAGCCTATGGGCAAGATAGCCTTTCAATAGTGAAACACAAAAATGGCTGTAATTCACTACCAGAGCATGTCACCTATACCAGTACATGCTCTACCTTTCACATACACTGCACCCTGCCCAGGGGGGTACCTAGGGCCTTCCATGGGGGTGTCCAATGTGTACAGAAAGGGAAGGGTTAGGCCTGGCCAGTGTGGACACTGGTCAGGTCAGCATGGTAGTTAGCAACTGCACCCAGGCACTGCGGTGGCAGGCCTGTGACACCATTTTAGGGCTACTCCTGTGGGTGGCGCAATCAGTGCTGCAGGCCCACTAGTAGCGTTTGAATCACCAGCCCTGGCACACTCAGTGCACTTTACTAGGGTTAACAGGTGAAACAAATATACCAATCATGGATAACCAATCAATATAACAATTGACCTAGGGAGCACTTGCACTTTGACACCGATCAGCAGTGGCAAAGTGCCCAAAGCATCTAAACAAGCAAAAACGAAATCCAGCACAGCATCAAAAATACAGGAGGTAGAGGCAAAAAGTCAGGGGAAACCACGCCAAACGAGCCTGGTCTAACAACTACAAATGTTAGATAGGGTTGGTGCAATCAGATCAGCAACTGGTTTAAGTACGGCTGGAGGACAAGGGTCAGTGGCGGAGCCCGATTTGATGATGGAAATTAGATTAGAAATCTGGTCGGGTGTGGTACTATCAAATTGTAATAGGGAGTATTCAGTGGTACCAGGGGTTAAGGGCTGGTCATCAGTTTTAGTCTGGGTTGCAGAGTTGGTATAAAAGTCATTCACTTTTTCAAATAGGTAGTTAGCTAAGAAGTCACATAGTGCCTGTGAAGGGGCTGGGGTACAGGTAGATGTTTGTCCTGATAGTTTAGTGACTACTTGGTAGAGCTGTTTATTCGAGTCTTGCGCGGACTCAATCTGTGCTATGTAATATTTACTTTTTTCCTGTGCGATCAGCAGTTTATATTAAGTAAATGCTTCTATATAGAGGATTTTTTCCTGACTATTGTAAGTTTTTCGCCATTGTCTTTCGAAATTTCTTCACAGTTTCTTCTGAGCTCTGAGAGATTCAGAGAACCACGGGGCCGATGGGGAGCAGCGATTTTTTGAAAAGATTTTGTTTGGCACCAGCAGGTTGAATGCAATATGTAGCCAGTTAGAGTAGTTTGATGAGGCTAGATTAGGGTCTGGAGAAGCATCTGGTTGAGTAGAGGATAGATGTGTCTCAAGAAGCTGGAGGTCTATACTCTTCCAGGCTTTAATTGCTACAGGCGTATTTGATAGGGTGCTGGGAGAGGGTTTCTTATCAATTCGGATATTAAATGTAACCACATGATGATCAGTCCAAACCAAGGGGAGAGTACTCTTTAGGGAGATTGCTTGAGAATTGGAAAATAGGCCGTCTAAAGTGTGGCCAGCTACATGCGTAGAGTTTGAAACTCGTTGTGACAGGCCCACCGCTTCCAATTCTGAGAGTAGTGTATTTGTGTCAATATCGGAATGATTTTCAAGGTGAAAGTTAAAGTCACCTAAAATCGTAAGGGTGGGTTCAGCTGCCAAAGGTTCCAACAAGTTACTTAGTGAGGAAAGAAACTCTGTCCTGGATCCTGGTGGACGATAGAGTAGAAAACCCTTGAAAATTTGAGAGGGGGTGAGCAGGATGGAGAAATACATTGCTTCACAAGTCAGGGAGGGTATGTGATCTATTTTGGTTGTAAGTTTACTGCGATGAATTATCGCCAGCCCACCGCCTTTTTTATTAGCTCTGTCTTGTCTCAAAGCTGTATAGCCCTCAGGGGTAGCGACGATGAGGTCGGGTCCTGATGAGGGGTCTGTCCATGTTTCAGTTACAAAAAGAATATCGAGATTATGGTCTATTAAAAAGTCTGCTATCTCGTATTTATGTTTAACTAATGATCGTGCACTTATAAGTGCCGCTGTGATATTTTCATGATTGAGATGAACATGGTGCATCTTGGAAGCAATCAGGTTAAGCTGAATAGATGGTTTGAAATTACAATTGGGGAAGGCTAAAAAGGGGCCGCTAGGTGAGGCAACACCATGCAGGGGCACATAATGTTAGGTGTTGCTGGGTGTAAATTTAAGAGCTCGGTGCCTGAATAGATTATTTTTTTTAAATCTGGAAAGACTGGACCAGGGGGGGGGGCCCTGGGCCCGGTCCAGGCGCGGACGGGTGCAGACGGGCTTGCCTTTGGCGTCCACTGTCCGTGCGCCTAATCATGGAGTTAAATAGTACTGGGGGCGCAAAAGACTAGCGCGCTGACCCCAGCCGGAAGTGTCTGTTGCTCCCAGAAGCCCTCCGCGCAACGGCACTTGCCGCGTCGGACCGGGGCTGGGGAGAGGAGTAAGAAGGTAGGTTCTTAGTTAAGAATGTGCAAAAATAAAATTTTTGTGCATTCAAAGTAAAATTCGATTTGATGGCTTTCTCATGAGTACTTTTGTCTTTCGATGTTATGACTGGTTCAGTTGCATCATTCCAATGTAGATAGATATAGGCCCTTTTTTTCTTATTCATGTTACCATAGCATTTGATTTTTAGCATTCGATGGGAGCAGTTGATGGGTGATTTTACAGAATGTTTTGTCTCACCCTTCCTTTTTAGCCTTTTGTTGCCCTCCCCCCAACATGCACATCTCCATCTGTGCCTGGTGAGTAGTGTCCTGGTTGCTCCTGCCTGCATCTCAAGCTTTATGCTCCTTTTCACTACCCCCTTCCCAGGTTTGTATTCCATTGTTCTAACCCCACCCACACACTTCCTCATTCTTCCTTGCACCAGCACATCCACCCTTCCTTGTCATACCTGGTGCAACATCATCTCCTCATCCCACTTACACCTTCATTGTCATCTTTCACCAATCTCCTCACTCATTCTTGCCCCTGTCATGTCTTCCCTGCCTCCTACAGCCTTGTCCTCTCTGCATATCTCTTGTTTATTCATTGCCCTTACTCTGCTCATCCACTTCCCACCTTGTTGTCCTCTTCACATTTGTGGCTTCTGCCATGCACGTCATAGCATTTTCTCATCCCACTCCGGCATCTACTTATCATCACCACTCCTACAGTTATCTTTATTTACATCCCACATACTGGTTCATCCTTGGTCACATTATTTTGACTCCACCTCCTCCAACCCCATCATTCATGTTTCTTTGCTCATCTTTCTGTACCCTTCTCCCATTTCATCATCCCCAATAAACCTCACACCATCATGCCGGCCTCCCTCTGTCTCCTTTGTCCCCTTGAGGTTAGAGGCTGCTGCATTCCACAGCATAGCATTTACTCATCTCCATCCCCACCTACATTGACACCTCTAAGTCCCCACTCACACCTATGACATCATCTTTCCACGCATTCTCACTCAATACTGTCCCATCATCTCCTCCTACCAACTTCCACCTCGTCATATCTATGATTCTTTAAAAATAAAAGAGCAAGACCCTACCCTTCTTATGAAAGGAATGCAATGCTGGACAAATGAATACATCTGTTCTTTACCTCATCTCTTCATATTTGAATTGCATATTAAAGGGTCCACCTTGTGAATGAGGTGCACTTTCAGTGCACCTCCTAAAGACACCCCGAGGGAAGAATGGGGGTCCCTTGCAATCCCAGGCATCCCCTTGCGGGCAGGTGCACTCATTGCACCCATCTGCAAGGAGATCTCTCTCCCTCTTGAAAGTGCAGGTGGGTTGCTGCCTGCACGGTGAAACACAGAGCAGCTTTTAAACACCTGCTCTGTATTTTATTTGAATGATCTGCCCCAAGGGCAGTGCAAGTTTGCAGCTGGCCTGGGGGCAGCACATTCTTTCTAATATTGTGCATTGTCCCTGTTTGCACCTGGTGCACCAGGAAAAGGGTGCCAAATCCATATTACAGGCCCTGATCTCACTGTTATGTGCTTGTCATCTTAGTACTTTTGGCAATGTTGTTCCTACTTCTGGACCTCTTGCTCCTCTTGGTCTTTCTAGTCGCTTTTATCCAGGATATTTTGGGCTTGGTTCACCTTGAAGTTCATGGCTTTCTTGGTCCTGGTCCCTGCTGATACTAGACTTCCTGGGCTTACAGTTCTTGACGTCCTCCCCCACTTGCTCCTGGTCCCCATTCCTAGACCCTGGTTCTATCCAGGTTCTCTTGACCCTGGGTCTCTTTTTCTTGTTCTTTGTCCTCCCTGTCTTCTTTGTCATCCTCTTGTTACTGCATTTGTTTCACCTGGTCATGTCCTGCTGGTCCTAGTTTTGTTCTTTCTGGTAATAGTGCTCCTGGTGCTTGACCCTATGGCTGTATTATTCCTTGCCCTCCCATCCCTGCTTTCCAAGGTCTTTTTGATCCTATTCGTTTTTCTTGCCTTGTTACTTCTTGTCTTGGTCCTCTCGGTCCTCTTGGTACTGGTCTCTCTGGTTCTTCTGGTGGCTGCTGTCTTGCTGATGACCCTAGCCTTCCTGTGGTTCTCCTACTCCTGCCCTCCTTTGAACTTCTCTCTCTCTCTGTCTCTTTCTCTGTCTCTCTCTCTCTCTCTCCCTCTCTCTCTCTCTCGGTTCTCCTTTTCCTACTCTACCCATGTGTCTTATTCATTTCCCCCAGGTCAGTCAGGTAAAGCCTCTAAGCATGTTTCTTAGATGTATGTATGTATTTATTTATTTGTTTTTTATGCACAGCTCCACCAGGATCTTTTTGAGACCAGAAAAAGCAAGCCTAGCAGTGGGCATTCTAAACATTGTATTCAGCTCTTTGCTGTTTCTAGGAACTTTGAGGATTGAGCCCACTAACAGTGCGATGGTGAAGACACCCGCTGCCGAGATCTAAGACTCTCCAGTACATTTCACGGTCTGGTGGTGGTGAGCTAACTCTGGTTGTAATGCACTTGGGGAGAGCTATGTGTGCTATCTGTGGTCACAGATATGAAGTATCATAAATGAACACAGTGGGCTATTCTGGCTCCTAAGGAACATAGGGGCTGATTTAAAAGCCCCTTGCGCCACGTGTGCGCCACTTTTCCCCATGTTAAAGCGGCGCAGCGGCGACGCAAAGGGCTTATAAATAAGTCCCATAGTGTGTAATAAGTTAAATGATTTTCATTTTCTGTAGGAAAGCTCAGTAGATTACTGATTTTCTTGCAGAGATCTTTGCATTACCTGCAAGACACAAGTTAAAATGCAGGTAAAATTGCTCAATGAGTAATGTTCAAACATTAAACTTTTCAAAGCAAGATGTGCATTACAATTTTGAGACCTTCCAAATTTTTTAACTCAGTTTTCTGCTAAGAACATATACCCACATACATTGTGTTATGAATTCAAGCTATACATGTTGATTTTAGTTGTTGTGAACCTGGAAGAGGATGTAAAAAAGAGTTTGCACAATCCAAGCACTCTTTGAAAAGCCTCCCGAAGATGTGCCGTCTTACATAGCTGCTGATAAACGTACGTATTAATTTTCTGAATGCTTAAAAGTGCCTGTCATACACGTCTTATTGTGTGCATTCAGCCATGTGTGAACTCCTGCATTTCAACCAACACCTCCTCCTTTATAGAGCAAAATCAACTTTGGTTCACTGGAAGTGCTTAAAAGGGACTGGTCTCAGCACATTGTCGTCAAGGGAGCAAACTGCGTTAGTCAAAGAGATATACATCAATGCAGAAAAGCTCGTTATAACTAAATTGTGTCGACTAAATCAATCTTTACTCTTGCACGCATTGAGTTCATACACACAGCTGAGAGCCTATCAGGTGATATTGTGCGTCTCACTGGTCAGGGAGCAAGACAAATGTCATCAGGACAATAAAAGGGTCAATGATACAGAGAGTGGAGAAGTGTGGCTCAATGGTTAGAGCGGCAGACCCTGACGCAGAGTTCTGGCCTGGGACCAGAGTTCAATCCCCCGCCTTGGTGAGTCTTGGATTCAATTTCCTCGGACCTGATAATTCTCGCCTCGGTGCCTATTCTAATCATGGGTCCCACGCTGCAACTCTGGGCAATAGCTTGCTTAATCTCCACAACGGCCCCAGCAGCGCTGGGATGCCTGGCTTCACCATGGGGATGCCCAGGAGTGGACATTTCACAGGGAAAGGCCAGGAAGGGTTCCACAGCGGTATGAGTAAAAAGTGCCAGGATACCCCCGTTGGGGGTGGCAGTGCGCTATACAAGTACACACACATTTACAGAGTCCCATACTTATGACCCTACTACACATTATGAACAAGGTATAATAGTGGGCTAAAACAAAGAAAATAACCCCGGAGACAACACTCTATCACACTCTATCCCCGTCCAGCTTCGAACACCTACTTTGCCTATGCAGTATCTAATACTCGTCTCCTCCCACTTTGACTTGCAAATGGAATTCGAGTAGAGAAACAGTGGTTCACGAAACACGAGGAGGGTACAAGCAGATTTACTCTACTACCCAGAAATAACCAGCATTAATCACCAGTGCAGGATCTGCTGGAAACATACTACAGACTGCTTATGATTTGATGATTAAAATCGGAGAACACGAGGGGGCGTGGCTAGCGCCCGCGGAACATGGCGGCTTTTTAATAGCTCTCCCGGGCGGCGCGGAGGACCGCGACGAAACTCTTCACTCACAGAAGTCATGGATATCAACTTCGGAATGGGTGAAGGTCTGCTGGGATGATTTTGAACGCCAGTTATTGCCTGTGGGTATTCCTTTTCTCTCGGCAATTGTGTGAGGTGCCGGCATTCAGCCTAACGGCCGCCATTTTGTACCAACGCTGACGGAGCTCCGCTTCTAGCGTTTCTGGATCAGTTAACATATCGGTGGTTTAATCTGAGTGTTCTCTCTACTGGCAGCCTGCGGATCGCCTTGACAGTCTCTCTTATCTGCCTTGAAGTGATTCAGCTGCTGCTTGAGAGTTTCTTTTTCGAGCAATTTTGAGCAGGTTTGAATTTCTTGTCGCTTCTGGCTCTTACTACACCTTCATAGTGATGTCGCAGTTTGACTAATCATTAGTTTATTTGAAGATACTCTCTTCTGCACCTAAACAAATATGGGTCGCATTTCCTTTTTCACTTTTATGTGCAACGTTCCTAATTATTCCATGACTATATGAGGTGTTCTCTTCAGATAATGCAGCCGCCATCTTGTTTAAGTAGCTGACTGAGCTCTACTCTCCGTAGATTTGCAATGTACCTCTAAGCTGACTAATGTTCCATTTAAAGGATAAATAGCCCTGTTTCTCTCAATTATACCCACGAAAGGTTGTTTTAATTACGCTTTTGGATGTCATTGTCACTTTGTCTTACAGTGCATTTCTTTTTTAAACTGCTGTATATCCATATCCGATTTTTATGAGGTTTAATTTGTTTATGTATCAAATGTTCTTTTCTCATGCTCTACTTGGCGCTCTTATCGCTAAGTTTCTCACTTCCTCTTTCTAGAACTGTTACTGTCTATGTACCTAATGGTGACCTTATTTTTTCTTCTTCTTTTTCTGTCATGTTTTTCCAGCCTGTTGTTGCACTACACTATATATTACGTTTCCTTTTTCTTCACTTCCCTGTTTCTACCCTTCAAACTTCATTAACCTCTCTCATTGACTACCTACATTATATGTTCTTTTCCTGGGAGTTTTTTCCTTTGTTGATATAACATGCTATATCTTTACTTGACCTATCTCTGAGGCTTAGTCAATAATAACTTGTACTCATAGCACTTAGTTTTACTGCACTTGTTTGTACACAATTCAGTTTACTAGTTCTATTTCGATGGCCCAATTGTTTTGATGACTCAAAATTGTTATTATATATGGTCATATCTTATTTATGTTTAGATTTGCATTTATATTAGGAGCCTTATATTGCTTGTTTGCCTGCTGTGGCATATTTTAGTGGCTTTTGCCATCTCCTCTATGGGTAGATTGTATAAGGAGCTATGCAAGCCTTCTCCGACTCCTCGTAAATTTCTCCTACACACAGGATCTAGATATCGGTGTCTGGAAATGGATGATTCATCTGAACCCTCTACTAAGAGCTCTTCTTCTACTTCGGCGCCACAAACCAGTGGAGTTACCAAAGGTTCCACCAAAAGGCTAAAAAAAGACCCACCTTCTCCTCCCAAACAAACCTCATCAGTAACGATGGATATCCTTTTGGAAGAAATCAGAGCCTTGCGCCCTTTTATTGAAGAAACCAAAACTACTCTTGAGGAAACCAAAAACACTCTTCAGCTGCTTTCCGACAAGTGGTCTAATATTGATGGTCCTGTAACCCTTCTAGAACAAAATGTGGATACTCTTACTTCTTCTGTTGCCAAGGTTGATCCATTGTGTGTTCAAGTCTCTACGCTCCACAAACAAATTGAGAATTTGGAGAATAGAAGTAGGAGAAATAATCTTCGTATTTATGGCCTGGCGGAAAATTCAGAGGGGTCTGATACCCTTGCTTTTTTCAAATCCTTCTTGCCAAAGATTCTCCAGTTGCCGGATACCACTAATCTTAACATACAAAGGGCTCATCGTTTAGGTCCTCCTCCTAATGGATTTTCTACTACTCACACTAAAAGGCCGAGAGGGGTTATCCTCTATTTTTTGGAATATACAGATTTGCTCATCGTCCTATCTGCAGCCAAAGCACTTCCTCGGCTTACTTGGTCTGGCAATCAGCTTTTCTTTTCACAGGATTATGCTAAATCCACTGCTGACCGGCGCAAAGAATTCCTTTCACTTCGACCACAGCTTCGTTCTATGGGAGCGAGATATGGACTTTTTCATCCCTGCCTATTCAAGGTGACTTTCAACAACAAGACTACTACTTATGACGACCCGATAAAACTAAAAAGCTTTCTGTACTCTCATAACGTCAACAATATGGACATTGCTGCTTCATCCAGTTCTTCTTAATAATTGGTTATCACTCACTTATCTCGTATTAATGATTTTATGCTATGTTCTTGTTGGTTTTTCATGATTGTTATGCTTATACAGTTTTCCTAAATGCTTGTTTTACTTCAAACTTATAAATTCTTTATGTTTAACTTGCATCCTTTTTTCTCCTTCTTCCCTTTCGCACAGATTTTTTCCTTCTCATCACCATTCACCTTCATATCCGTGGAGTTCGTTGCAGTTGTCCTCCTCCCCTGCCTTCCCTTGGGAGCTTATGGCCCGTCACTGTTCTATGTGGCCTCCACCCTCCTCCCCTTTTGTTTGTTCTCGACAATATATACGTTTTTTATTCTTCCTCTGTTGTTCTAGTGTTTTTACATTTCTTCTTTTTTCTTCTTTATGTTCCTCAGTTCCTCACTTCCCCCTTGGCTGTATTTCTCTTCAGCACATTTTTTGTCCTTCCTCCCTGTTTCAGTCTCTTCATTTTTCTTCTTTTTTGCTTATGACTTCACTAGATTTCTTCGTTTCTATTCTCTCCTTTTTTCTCCATCATTTAACTGGCTTTCACTCTGCTGTTTTTTATGAAACTATCTTCCTTTATATTTGTTGTTTCTTCTCCATATGTATATATGCTTTTAATATCTTTCATTTACATAATTCATCCTTTACTGGTATCTTGACATACTCCCTTATCATTGCCTTTGAAAATAATTTCATGGAATGTTAGAGGTTTACATTCACCAATTAAAAGACAGAGAGTTCTATCTCACCTGACCAAACTTAATGCAGATATAGCATGTTTACAGGAATCACATTTGTCAGCAGATGAGTCTGCCAAACTAAAAAGAGGTTGGGTGGGTGAAGTGTATTTTTCCCCAGGTGATGGTAAGCGCAATGGCGTTTTGATTCTATTTAAAAAATCTCTTCCAGACGCATTTTGCTTATACTTCAGGTAGATGGGTGTTAGTTAATTTTAATCTAGATAATGTTCCTATTTCCATTTTAAATGTATATGCTCCAACAAGTGGAGACGCCTCCTTCTGGACTTCTTTAGCTCCTTTAATCACTCAACATTATGTTGATAACTTCATTTTAGTAGGGGATTGCAATGAAGTGTTTGACCCCTTTCTGGATAGACATTCTGCTAGCGCTTACACTCCGCATAAATCACAAAAGTCTTTCACTCACCTCATTGCACAATACAAACTCACTGATGCATGGAGGCTATGTAATCCTACCTTGCGAGAATATTCTTTCTTCTCACCCCCTCACCAGACTCAATCTCGACTAGATTATTTTTTTTATCTCACATCATCTTACCCAATCCCTTATTTCTTCTGATATTGGCTCCATTTTGATTTCAGACCATGCCCCAGTTTCCATTACCCTGGATGTATTGCGAAAGCCTACTTCCATTAAAAAATGGCGCTTTAACAATGCTCTCCTTCTTGATGAACAATTTGTTTCTTCTTTTACATCCTTTTTTCACGAATATTTTTTGTTTAATCATACAGGCGAAGTTCCTTTTGCTGTAGTTTGGGACGCTTTCAAAGCATCAGCCAGAGATTTCATCATCAATTATGTTTCTCGTAAACGAAAGCCCAACAAGCCACCTATGTTCTACTTTCCAAAATTAAAAAATTAGAGCACTTATATTATACTTCTAAATCAAAAGATTGCTTAAACGACCTCATTTCTGCCAAACTTCAATTTAATAAAGATTCCACATTTAATGCCTCTAACTTTCTCTTAAAGTCCAGCGCCAAGTTCTATGGCGGGCAGAATAAGGCGGGTAAATTATTGGCTAATTATCTAAAGGTGAGACAAAATAACGTTAACATTGAATCGGTTTATGGTCATGAAGGTTTCTTGAAACATAAAAGCGAAGACATTTTACAGGAATTCTTACACTTCTATGAAACATTGTATTCCTCCAAAACATCTTCAACTGAGCAGTCCATATCCCAATATTTGTCAACCATCTCTCCTCCTTTTAATACTCCTCCGGATCTCTCCTCCTTAGAAACCGATCTTACTCACAGGGAGCTCCTCCGGGCTCTTCACACCCTCAAACATGGTAAGGCTCCGGGACCGGATGGCTTCACTGTTGAATTCTTTTCCTGTTTTTCTAATTTGTTAATCCCCAAATTACATCTGCTTATTTCTACCTTTCTTCAAACCGGTTCTGCCTCTATATCCTTCTCTGATGCCCTTATTTGTATTATTCCAAAACCGGGCAAGGACCCTCAGCATTGCAAAAACTACCGTCCTATTTCCCTAGTAAACAGAGACTATAAAAAAAATTCCAAAGCATTAGCCTTGCGTTTAGAGTCTTCACTACCTGACCTTTTAGGGAAAGAACAATCCGGTTTTGTTAAAGGCAGACTGTTGTCGGATAACACTAGATTATTTTTTGACATTCTCTCAAAGTCCTCACATTACCCTCATTCCCTCGCAGCCATAGCTTTGGATGCGGAAAAAGCTTTTGATCGGGTTGAGTGGCCATACACAAGGTCTCTTCCCTGATATCTTTTCTCTATTCTTGTCCCAGAGCAGCAATTTCGGCAAACGGGGGCTTATCTTCCTACTTTTCGCTAGGGAGAGGGGTTAGACAGGGCTGCCCACTTTCACCCTTTCTGTTTAATCTTGCTTTAAAACCCTTTCTTTTGCACATCCGGCAGAATGATAATATACATGGTTTTAACTTTCATGGTACCGACATTAAGATGGCAGCTTACGCTGATGATGTTTTATTATTTTTGTCCCAACCAGATACTTCCCTTCCAGCATTTTTAGACGAAGTTCACTCCTTTGCTCAAGTGTCGGGCTATAAACTAAATAGAGATAAATGCGAAATTTTACCACTCACTAAAGCAACTTTTAAAGGTGATTTCTCTGCTTCAGGTTTTACTTGGAGCCCTAATTACATTAAATATTTAGGACTCAATTTTCACTCCTCTCTTTCGGGTACGATCGCTAAGTGTATGGACGATTGTGTACAAAAACTAACCACTCTCACTAACAAATGGCATCCTTTATACTTGTCTTGGTGGGGACGATTGGACACAATCAAGATGAGGCTCTCTCCCATTGTTTTGTTTACAATATCCAACATACCACTTGCTATTCCCTTAAAATATTTCAAGAAAATTAATTCTATTCTATCTTTCTTTTTATGGGGGCATAAAAAATCCCGTATGTCTTTATATAAGCTAATGCGCTCTTAAAGAGAAGGTGGGGTGAACTTTCCGAACTTTTCCTTGTATCATAAGTCCTTCCTGTTACATCAAGTCTCTCATTGGATTGAAGACTCCTCATCATCTTCTCCGCTCTGGTTGACCTTAGAACAGTCTTTTATTTCTCCATTTTCCTTCAAAGAATTTCTTATGTTTTCTCGTCGTCCTCAATCTATATCAACTCCCATTCTTAAACATACTTTAAAAATCTTTCCTTGTTTACCTGATTCATCCTTTTTTGATCAACCTATTTGGCATAACACGTCTATTTTAATCAACAATAAGCCGATTTTTTGGAAATCCTGGAGATCTCGTGGCCTTATTTGGGTGCGCCAACTGTTTCATCATACTCAAATCATCTCCTTTGATTTAGCTGCTACCTCCTTCAGTTTACCTCTCGCCTTTCGAGCCAAATATTTGTTATTGACACGCGCATTACAGCAAGCCTACGAGGTTCATCTTGCTGTACCTCCTTCATCAAATCCCGCACCTTCTGATGCGTCCTCGCTGAATTCTTTACTTCTCAAACATTCTAAAGCTTCAAAGATATACGCCTTTCTTCACTCTCTATCCTTCCCCCGCATTAAAACTGCGACAGAGGAGAATTGGGAAAAAGATTTTGCAACCTCTTGGCCCATTGAGTTATGGGACAAGTTGTGGTTGAAGATTCGTAGATCCTCCAGGGCCGCTATTACCACTCAAACACTGTTTTTTATTTATAATCGTTTATTGTTTTCACCATCCATTCTCAGCAAACACTTCCCAGACACCTCTGACAGGTGTTGGTCCTGCTCCTTACCAAATGCAGATCTTTTTCACATGCTTTTTAGTTGTCACCTTGTTCTTAGCTTCTGGAAGCAGGTTTGGTCTCAAGTCAATAAGATTTTTTCTTCCACCCACTCTTTTTCTCTCTCGCACATTTTCCTAGGGAGTCTCTCTCCCATCTGGGGTCATTGTACTTGCAGTGTTAGAATAATAGATTTGCTATTAGCGGTAGCATTTCAGCAAATAACTAAAAACTGGAAGGATTATACCAAATTATCTTATACGGCTTGGTGGTATGCTGTTTGCTACAATCATAAATTAGACACGACTTTTGTTTATCCTTTAACCTTAGCTACTAAGCGAAGAGAATTGTGGAGTCCAGTTACAGTACTTTTTGACTTGAGTGCATGTACCTCTCTGTCCTTATCCCCGTTACAGCAAGAAGTTGCTAAACCTCCATGACTTCCTATTTTTTGTTAAACAAGGTATTCCTTTTTCCTTCTTTTTTAACTTTTCTTTTACGCATAATGTATATCTCATATCCCTTGTTTAATGCATTATTTCATACCATTTGCCAGTTTTTGCTTATAATTACTCTCAATCTTTGATGTTCCATATTACAGCATGTGTTGTTGCCATTACTTAATCTGATATTTGCTTTTGTTTGTTATCCTTTTCTTATCTTATGTCTTATTTTGTAACATTTGAACATTTAATAAAAAATTTCTGAACTAAAAAAATAAATAAATCGGAGAACACGGTCCTTAATCTCTTCTAACATCCTTCCAACCCCTAATTCGACTTGGCTGAGCAGATAAAATGTTTCCGGTTTCACATAGTTTCCCTGCCACTCCTCTCAACATGTATATTATATGCCCTTTATTAAAATGTAATTTTCGCCTTCTCAAATCATATTCTTATAATCTTGTCATTATCATCGTCAGGTTTGTTACTTTCAAATTACCCATGAAGAGCATCTAATTACATTACACTTATTATCCTTCATAGCGGCATGTGGACCAGAGCCTCGGCAAAATAATTCATCAATTTGGCAAGCACCAAATCACCTCAAGCAGCTGGAGACATCATCAAAACACAAAAGAGAGGAAAGATATGAGAGTGCCCTCATTTAGATGCATCTTCTTGCCCCTTCAAAGACCTGCCACTTGTGTAGCCAAGGGTGTAACAATAATTAGTGAAGCTGGTTCATTGGCAACTAGGACCAGGGATGGAGCAGCACACTGCACCCCAATATGGTCAGCCCATCTTAGCCTACTACCCTTATGTGCAACCACAAATATGTGAAAGGAACAATGGACAACCCTGCTAAAAAGGGGGTGTTTCAGTCGGTTGATTGCACGGGGAGGGTAGGTCAGAGGATAGGTAGACAAATAGCAAGAGATTTTGACATACATATCATAAAATAATTTTGCGATCCACAGAAACATGGATTGTTATAGCTTATATGGTCAGGTAAGATCAAATACATAAATCAAGTACATCTGATCATCAGAATCTAGAAACGAAACCTCAAATGTTCGATCTCAGGGCATGTTTCTGCCTAAGAAAGCTTTGCAATATCATACATTTCTGAAAAAAAATAGAAAACCAATGGTATCCAGTTAAAGCATTATTTAATAAAGTTTGGCTTCCCCCAAACAACACATACAAGAAACAGTTTATCATGTGAAAGCACACATTTTCAAATCTAATGTTTTTAAATTAACAGAAAAAATAAAGTCACCTGCTAATAAAACGTCTCACGTGATTGTCTGATATTTTTATATACTGCTAATTGTGGCACCGGCTTTAGGGAATATAGCAAATTACTCCTTCTTGAAAAAAATGTTTGAAGCCAGTTTTCCTCTTTCTTTCCCAAATTCCTCAGAAAGTGGCACTGTGAGCCAATGGGGGTAAACAGGAGAAGCCCACCAATTGTGTTTGTGTTTCTTCTAACGTCACTGTCTTGGTACCAATCACATTCAATGAAACAACAACTACAAGAAATGAGCTTCCCAATAGTACTTAATCTGAGCCAGTGGTTGGAGATATGCATCATTTTTGGGCATCATCACTTATATGTACTCACCAGACTGACTCAGAGCATGAAAGAGAAAAATACAACAGGGAAAACATGAAGGAAGAGAAAAAAGCTAATTTAATAACAAAGGGTGAAAGCAGGGGGTGAATTGTGGTAGTGGGTTAAAGAGACATGAAGTGGAGTCAAGGCAAAACAGGCTTGGTATTAGGCATGTCAACATTCAATAGCTTCCACAGCGAGATTCCTCGCAAAATGTTGGGCCCTGGCACTTATTCTTTTACGCACTGCTTCCAGCGGTGGCATAACAAACAATGCTTCGGCCGCACTGCGGATTGTGATAAGGTTCTCCTGGGTAACCTATATCTCACAGATATTCATTGATTTTGGGCCCAATGAGGGTCCACTGAAGGGTTGGAAGCCCCTTAAAGGGATTGGGGCCCTCTGTGTCACAGGGGCTGCAGGGGCCTGTATTATACCATTGGCTTCTAGAATGCACTCACAGAGCAGGTGCACCTAGGAAACTAGCAGGGGGGAGCATGTGCACTTCTGCACTGCTCAAGAATTGGAAAATTTATCACAGTGGAAACCATTTAATTGGCTAGTGAAATGCAAGATAGCTTTGTCTTTCTGAATAGAATGCATTTGATTGGCTTCAGATAAAGTCTGTTTTTTGAAAATATCACTAATTTAATGAATGGAAATTAACAGTAAAATGTATAAAGTACAACCTGCAGGGTCACTATTACTCATTCCAGACGCCTTCTGTACAGCATACAGGTAATAGAAAAAATACACCATGATCATTTGTCCAGTACTATCTTTGTGGTCATAGTGTGTGTATCAGTAGACATACAATCATCACCAAGCTCTTTTCTGAAACTCCTTGGCTGATCCAAAAAGCTCCTTAGTTTTAAAGAGACCTTCAGATGAATTTCTACAGGAAAACAGATGCAATGGATGATATATGTATCCAGCTTCCCGAACTTGTCTGCTGGGATGCAGCAGCCTGTGGCATAGGAAACCTCGCTGCTTCTAGTGTCTTGTTTTCCTGTCCACTGTGAACACATATTTGGGCACTGATTTACCAGTCTCAGGTGCCCAATGGCAACTAGCAGCATTCCTGAACAGAAGTTCCAATATTCTTGCATGAATCCCTTGGACACACTGAGTGGGGCACACGTTGACCGTCCATCATCATGAAGTCTGTCAGCAGTACAGATAGATGCTTACTCTTTTCCTACTATAAAACAGCTGGAAAAAACACACCCCAGCTGCACAACCTGAAGCAGTAAAACGGCCGTATTTAAAGGCTGACCTTAACAAACCCAAATGCTGAATCAAAAGAATGGCTGTTACTTTAACTGTCATTAAAGAGCCTACAACCAAAGGTGATCTCAATTAAAAGGTCTTGCAATAAGCAAACCCACATACAGAAAACAGGTGGTGCTGGCCTTTGAGAACATCATGAGAAGTGATCAGCTCCAATTGCATTTAAGTAAAGAAGAATGGAAATAATTCCTTTTAGCAACACTCTCTGACAATGACTGCTATATTTGAAATAAACACAACAATCTATTTTCTCCAGACTCTCTTCCTGAAGACTGCTAGTCTTTCTGCTAACCCATTTAGTACACTTAGTAAAGCATTTAACTTACAAAACCAGACATGTCTCTCCAGTACTATGTAGTTTAAACAATTAAGGGGCATATTAACAAGCCAGGGATAAAATTAGGACGTCTAACATGGGCTTCAATTGGAATTCCATAGGGCATATTATCAAGCCCATTATCGCCGATTTAGCGGCAGTTTTCTGCAGCTAAAGCGGCGATAATTTTATCGCCTGGCTTGTTAATATGCCCCCACATTCTCTATGCAAAAACTGATGAGAGATACATTTGGGCAATCTCACTCACTTTAAAAGCAGAGCTACATTTTGCTCTCTCTCACAAATCCATATTAATCAATGTTTATTCTGTCTAAGATCATATTTGTACCCGCTGACTTCTCAAAGAGTCACATTGACAAATCTAATTATGCTGATGGATGATGTTATCTAGAAAAGCTGGGCTTGTGTCCTAGTGTACTTACAGGTCACCTCACTGAAGTCAACAGTTGTAAAACTTACACAAAACACGACTATATGCTGTCACAACATGTATCTTTTTTGCAGCCATGATTCATTCATATTCGAATGTTACGAAGACCTTGGGCCTGATTACGAGCTCGGTGGTCGATGGGACCGCTGAACCGGTGGTGGAAGTGCAGGGGTGGTCATGGACTGCCGCACCAGTGCTCCGACCGCTGCAGTATGAGTGTAGCAGTTGGACCGTGTGGGGACTGCTGCAACCCCCAAGAATCCGCGATCCCCAGCGGTGGTGCAGCAGTCCTAAGGCTGCAATGTGTGTTGCAGTGCCGGGGTGGCACTGCCAAGCATATTACAAGTTTCCTCCCACCTCACTTTTCACAGTGGTGAGATCGCTGGGAAAAGTTTGTTGGTGAGGAATCAAAGGGGTCTCTACAAGTATCCCTTGTGCCTCTGGACCTAGGGATACATGCAGGGGGGCACATGGTGTGCTCCCCTGTGTGCATGTACCTTCTGTTCCTGCATGGCATGGACTTAATTGGTGGGTAAATACACAATGGATGGAGGGTCTAAGGGAGTTTAAAGACCAACACGGGCAAATCCCCAAAAATCAGAACTAGAACAACAAAAGAGCCCGTGGGTCTAAGGAGATCTACCTAGCGATAAAACCTAGAAACCAGTTTGCATACCCCAGTAGAGGATCCTATCTACAAGAACCAAGTCCCATCACCCACCGAGGTGGCATGCTTCATCATCTGGGACCTCCCGTTAGCCACACCTGGTGTGGTTAAAGAGCTGCTACTCCTTTAATTACTTAAAAAAGGAGGAGCTCAGGGATGTTTTTAGCTATCCAACAGGGGGGGAAAACACTACCCAAATAGAAGAGAGCTGCCTATGGTGTGGTGAAATAAAGTGCAGTGTGTGAAAAATGTGAGTTAAAATTGATTATCACGGGACAACTGTTTTATTAAATATCCAGTGATATCAACAGTAAAAAGACGCAGAAATAATAGAGTAAAGCGTGTACACCAAACAATACGGAACACGTACTCTGAGTGTAGGTCTACATGTTTCAGCCAACTGGCGTCTCTGAGAGATGACCGTGGCTTTCTTCAGGACCAAAGTAATACACTACTGCAAAGTGATAAAGTGTGCAAAGGGATAAAGAGGGGGAACGATACAACCAACAGTGGTACCTGCTTGTCATTGATCTACGGCACCATCTGGGGGTATTCGGGTCACCTGTTAAAAGACAGAATGATCTCTGTTCAAAATTCACCTAAGGTAAACACAAAATTGTTGCAAGCTGGATCAACAAGACATAATGGTAGATCTACAACACACGTTAAATAAATGAACGTTTGTCTAGAAAAGGATCAAGGGATGCCTCCTTACCCGTCAAAAGATCGGGGAACGTCCCACACTCCTGGTCACAACTCAGGGCGTGAGGCAACGCTCTAAAAACAAACAAGAAGAACAGATACAACACAATGTAATCTGCTCACTGATGTAAACATTAGCTGCGGTTAGTTCTAAGACTCAAACATTATAATACAGGGTGTCTTGACTATAATTCAGGAAAACTGAGAACCCCTCACAGGGAATTTTGCACTGAGGCCATTTTAAGAAACTAACTTGGTACAGCTGGTCACACAAATGGGGTGCATATGTGCATTCACGCCCGTCTGGAGTTGACTATGGGGCTGTTAATAAAATGCCACAGATGCAAAACGTTTCTTGAGTCTGCCATTATCACTGCTAAGATCCAAAGAAACTAACTTGGTACAGCTGGTCACACAAATGGGGTGCATATGTGCATTCACACCCGTCTGGAGTTGACTATGGGGCTGTTAATAAAATGCCACAGAAGCAAAACGTTTCTTGAGTCTGCCATTATCACTGCTAAGATCCAATGGTTAGAAGGACCTCAGCTCTTCTCGAGTAGAGCGCAAGGGTAAAGCAGAGCCGCTGACACCATTGAGCCGAGCTAGTACAGTCAGCGGCTGCAGGCTTACCGTTCACTTAGACAAAGCAGTAGATATCTTCAACTAAACAGCCCGTGTAATAAAGAGGCTACGCTAATGCAAAATGCAGGGAGCTTCGCCTACCTGTCCGTCGCTACCCCGGGCCTCCTTCCTGGATGTGCCGAGTGGTAGCCGGAACTCTGTGGATGCCGCCCTTAAGGTTACACAGAAACGCATTCGCCAATGACAACCTTGCCCCCAGCACGTGATCTGGGAGTGGACATGTTAGGAGGGGCATGAAGGCGGAAATCGTTAAATGAACCAATCACTAAGTCCGGCCGTCAACCCATGTGATGAGGGTTGACCCGCATGGGGGGAGCGGGGGTATGCGCCTATTGACGGATATCAGGGCATGTTGGGTAATGTAGTCGCATAGACGCCCCGGCCCGCTACAAGTGAATCGTTGAAACTACCGAATACACGAACAGTGTAAAGGTGCGCGTCACTGCTAAGATAGTCTTGCAAAAGCGTTCAATCTGTTACCAGAACGCACCAAATGATTAAAAATAATTTCCGACTCAAAGTTCCCACAAGAAATAGCTTTATTAAGAATTGAGTGGAACCCGACTCGTCTATACAACAACCAACCGTATGTGTGTGATTCATGAGGGAGGGTTGTTGTGGCCACAGCAATTATGTTAAATACTATTCATGACTATTACTCGCCCATCCAGCGTGGCCGCAGTATACACAAGGGTGGACATGCCGAAGTACATTCTGTCAAGATGTTAAACTCACTAATCTGTGACAAAAGCGCCAGCAACACCATAATAGTATGAAGCCAAGCCGCACAACAGATAGAGCCAAGATAATTAAATTTTAAGAATAGGTTCATGTCGCCATGATGATCCTTCCGATGGTGACAACAGACCATAGGAACCCAGTGAACCTGGGAACAGTATATATAAGGGTGGACATGTAAACCAAAGACCTCAGGGTCTGTCATGATGACGAGAGGACTCATGCAAGGGGCAAATCACCCTTCATTATCGTCACAGTGAGGACCACGGGATTGCTTCGTTGAGCCCTGATTGATCACTCTGCAATTTAAAGACCCAGCGCTGTTCAATTCTGAACAGGAATTTAGAAACGTCTGAGACATGGGAGGGGATCAAGGGTTGTTCCAAAACCGTCCACCTGATGTCATCAGAACTATGTTTCAGATCCAGAAAATGTTTTGTTAGACGTGTCGCCTGTCTATGGCATCTTATGGTGCTTCTATGCTCCATGGACTTAATTGGCCATGCAGTGCAGGAATGGCCTTTGATGTTCCCATTGTGTTGCCCTTTTTAAAGTGGGAGCGCCAAAGGACTGCCCGCCGGACTGCAAAAATACTTGTAATCTGGCAGGTTGCCGGCAGTGAGATTTGTCATTGTGGGAGCAGGGCAGGGGCTTGGTGGCCTGCTCCCTCACTGCCAAAGTCATGATCAAGCCCCTTATATTTTTCAAGTTATTTTTCATGCAACAACTTTCTTATGTGATTTAAACATCCTCAGAAACTCAGTTACCATCCTGTCTCCTCCTTCCACGCATGCATTCCCCGGCTCATCAGGGTTTTAACAGCGATGGTCCCGGGCAGTCTCCTGATGCTGTTTGCAGCAACTAGAGTGCTGCTGGTCCACACTTTCAAACAGTCAGTTGTGTCAGCCATGTTGGAATTACTGGCCAGGGTAGTCCTCGGACTGCATTACCTAATACACCCCTTTTTGTGATAAAAACAGGTCATAAATGGGGAGCTATTGTAGTAATGTAAATTGACATATACAGACAAGAGTGTCTTAAACTACTAGGGGAAACTAGAAACTACAAAAAACTGAGTCGGGATCCCACACAGGATGTTATGGAAGACATCTCCTTTATAATATAACAGGCAGAGAAGAACTAGTGTATCATGAAACAAGAGGCAGATTTTCTTCTTGAAACAGATCCTAAAGTCCCTTACTTTTTTATTTTACTTAAGATGTATTAAAGAAAAGTCCCACCTCCAGGTTGTTCCACAGGGAAGGGGATCGGTTCTGTACTAGAACCCCTAGCTATATTTATTGATTCTTTACTTGGACATTTTGCAATCACTGTGCCATCATATGTAGGAAACACAAAAGATATCCTCAATGCCCTTGAAGGTATTACCTTTAATCCTCACACACATTTCTTAATGACCCTGGACTTTGAGGCACTTTATACAATAATCCCTCAAGTAGTCCTAGAATAACTGCTCTCAAAATCTTAATGTCTCTCAGTAACACCAATAGGGTTTATTTTGGAATGCGCATACATGGCCCAAGCCAGAAACTATTTTCAGTTTGAAGACGCTTTCTTGTTTACCAGTGCAGGGAACATCAACAGGCAGCACTTTTGTCCCATTAGTATTATGCTTCTACATACATGCATTTGAAAAAGTCTATATCTTTAACACATCCAATCCATATTTCACTAAAATAGCATTGTGGAAACTTTACATTGACAATATTTTCATCATCTGGTCAGGTTCTGAAGAAGAAATTGCTATGTTTGCATCTTAGATTACCAAAGGGATGAGTTTCTCAGATTTGTCATGAACAGCAGTAGAACAGAGCTTTCATTCCTAGATTTGACAATTAAGACTACTGAAAACACTCTCAAGTGTGGGGTATATTACAAACCCACTGACCACAATAATCTTTTATGGAAGGATAGTTGTTACCCCAAAGCCCTAAGGTTCATCTCCCAGTTGGACAATTTCTGAGGTTGAGACACACCTGCACAGGGGCACAAGACTAAATGCATCACGCATATCAGTTAACATGAAACAGCAGGAGAAGGAGTATCCAAAATATAAAAATAAAAGGCAACTGGAAGGGCTTATTACAGCTCTAGGGACCCATTTAAAAAACCTACCACTGGCCATCTCTTTTGTGCACCAGCTTACGGGACCCATTCCAATGCAATACAGAAGACTGCTAACAAAAACTGGTGTATTCTTACAACTGGGGCATTGAGGTTTGAAAAACCAATGTTCTCTTTCAAGCGGTGAAAGTCTATCAAGGCTGAACTTGTACAGACATGCCCTAAAAAACCTACTATCAAGAACAATCTTGGCACTGAGTGACATCTTACACTTTTAGTAGGTCATTCTCTGTGTGCACAACGTAATGTTTGCAGATTTATGAGGAAAGTCAAACAACTAGAGTGAGGGATGTAAACTACATGGGATCGCAAACATTTCACTAACTGTGATTCAATCAACGTAATCTATATGATAACATGCCCCTGTTGGCTAAGATACATAAGGATGACCACACGCAGAGCAAAAACTAGAATTAATTAACACAGCAATCTACAAAAATGATGAGATACTTTCTAGAACAAGCCCACACTGAAAATTACCTTGAAAGGACAATTATTGAAAAGATATCATCCAATGTGATAAACATCAACAATACGCTCCTATATGTAGAGCAAAGGTGGATCTACTGTTTGGGAATATCAAGTAGTGGCCTCAACCATGAAGTTCAATGGACAGAACTTTAATTTAAACATCACTTTGGCCAGGGTGTGTGACTGTTACCTCTGGTCTGACTAAACTATTATCTTGATCCTTTCCCCATTCTTTAGTTGTATTAATGTTTTAATTTTATGGGTGTCTAATGTATACCCCCCAAAAAAACCGTTGGGGTACACTGAGCAGGTGCCTCATTGAAGGTGCTCAATGGACACAATTTTAATTCAAAGACATCTTTAGGCAACCTGTAAGATTTGAACCATTGGGTTGAATAAGCAATTTTTTAATCCCATCCCTTTTTTTTCACTTTATTCATGTTGTAATTTTGCTGGTGCAAAACACATACCCCTGGAATCTCTCAGTTTTTGATCACATTTTCATGTTTTAAATTTAATGAAAATATTGTTCCTAAATTTCACCATTGGGTTCAATATTAGCGGTCTTGTATGTAAATCAAGCTATTCTTTACTGTGCAACACCATTGGAAGTAAGTCCACAGATAGTCATGTCAAAGGTCCATTCCATGATGAGTAGTGACATTTTAAGATTACACTTTTCCTCATCACTTTAACAAGCATTGTGCTTTTTGTGTGCCTCTCTCTCACATTTTTTGTATAGTTCACAGACTTCACTTCTCATGAGTCTGCGCTATCATACATCGCGTATGACACCATGTACATGATGCAACGAGGAAGCATTGTAAAGGAGCGTACTTGCAGCGTCTCCCTTATTCATTATACAGCAGTATGGGGGTTTCTTTGGTGAAAAGGATAGCTTCTTGCTCTTAACAAAGTAAGGGTCATGTCAGCAACAACCGGCGATAATTATCGCTAAGCGCACTTAGCGCTAGGATAATTATCGCCAGCTAGCGTGGATTTTTATCGCTGAGATAGCGTGCTATTAGCAACGCTTATCTCAAAAGCGATAAAAATCCTAGCGCTAACTGCCTAACATGAGATTATCGCTGGAAACCCAGCGATAATCTCATGAAATGTGGGCCTCACAAACTTAGCAATGATATCCACCTTCCATAGGATATCATGGCTAAGTCAGTCCTGAAGCAGGCGTAAGGAAAGTAGCGTTAACAGGGGTTATCTCTACTTTTCTTGCCGCTATGCTTCATGGCGTGGGGCTTGATTATAGGAGAAATGTCGCTTAGCGACATTTCTCCTGTCATGTCAGGTCAGGAATGCCCACTTTGCATCTCATTAGAGATGCAAAGCTGGGCGTTAGGAATTCGTCCGCTAACGCAAGGTTTCACGCGTTAGCGTGAGCTTGCTAATTAGGCGATAAAATTATCGCTGCTTTTCGGCCGAAAACGGCCGCAAAAGCGGCGATAATTTTCTATCGCCACGTTGTAGATATGCCCCTAAGTGTCTTTGCATATCGACAGAAGTCATATTTAATAATCAATTAGGGGTTCCATTTATCACTAGCTGCATGCAAGCAATAAGATGCCCTTTCATTACAGGGTAATTTTCCGGCTACTCAAGGTGCACGTATTGTGTGCATCGTTACTGAGGATTCCGGGGTATATTCTGCATGGCTCTTGTCTGTAAATCTGCTAACCTTTCTTGTTTGTCTATTCTGAAGATGGTATTTTTATATAACCATCTCATATATATGTTTTAACCTGCTCATACACCAGTTCATGTTTCCCCAGGGAATTATATTTCACTTTAACCAACCGTAGCCTGAGAGTACAGACAACTATAATTTAATCTAGCTCAAATACTGGAGGATTGACTATGTTTTTTTAATATGTCAGTTATTCACAATGCAATGAGAGTGTGACTACACAGGAGATTCTCCTCATACAGAACCATAAAGCCTGAATTGATCCCACAGTTGAGTAACTGGCCACGTTGTAGGAGTTTTTTTGTGCTTACTATCTGCTTGTAAATGCACTCTGCTTGCTCTTACAGTATCAGCTTCCACACAAGAATCCCTCACTCCATTTAGAGACTTGCAGTGCTCACTATTGGGCAAATATGATGAATAAGTATATTTTTGGGCTGGGCAAAATACATTGTCATATACTCTTTTGTGTGAGTATACGTGGTGAAAAGCATGCGAAGATGAAGCTGTTTCGAAATGAGTTGAATATTTTTTCAATAGAATACGTACTATTATGTTTTGTCCCTACAGGGTTTCTTACTGAATAAGAACGGATAGGTATGATAACCTTTGCCTCACATATTATTTGCATAGAATGCATGTATGGAACAAGTAGGGAGCTATTTGGCACTGACTAAGACCTCTAACCAGTTTTTGCACCTTGTTAGATCACAACATGTTAGCACTTTGAAGTGGTTGGGTGAAACATACATTTTTACCTTCACACCACATCATTTGATTTTATCCTGTAACAATGTAACCCACTAATAAATAAAAGTTATTTGGGTATATCTTAAGGTGTTTTTAACCTATGACTTGGACCGCTGAAATTGTCCTGTGTAAAAAATATTTAAGAGCTCCCAATTTTGGTTGAGTCGACTGGACTGGTACCATCTTACTCCAATGTGAGAGGTCGCCTATGTTAAAGCATGCCATGAAAAGTTACGGGTAGGCCCCACTCAACTACCTCTATATAAGCGTGTCAGTCAGGACAGTCTCCACTCCTCAGAGTAGGATTGTTTCACATCTATCTCTTCCATTACTCAAGTACCTGAGAACTATTCAGCAATTATTTGGCTGAGTGCAATGGGATATGTGCTTACATATTTCAAATATGTAATACCTGAAACCAAGTTGAAGATGTAGTGGTAGTGAAAGAAGAGTCCAAACAAATGAAAAACACTGAGATTTCAGGCAGAGTTGTCAGTCGTCAAGATGCCAGGATGGAATTGATAGGAAATGTTAAATGATGGGTGCAGGGGAGGATGGAAAAAATATGATCATTGTCTTGGAAGAATTCATAATGAAGGTATACAGTTCTATCAAGCAATGAAAAGCTACTGGACAGTTTGATAGGAATGGCTGCAAATGACATGCAAAACCATCAACAGAGAAGAATGTGTTGGTGTAATTGGTGTTGCCATGGTACAAACATCAAATCAGGAGATGGTATCCCCAAGCAGGATGATATTAAAAATAATATGCGATGTTACATTGTATGCAATACATCGCATGCGATTACAAGGCGGTCTTTACAAAGACCGCGTTGTTACAACGCAAACCATTACACGGAAGTCGTTTCTACGACTTGCTGTAGGGGGCGTGCTGGACTTAGGAATAGTATAATTTACTATTCCAGCTCCAGCCTGTGCAACAGTAGGGAAGGTGTTGGAATAGTAAATTATACTATTCCCTAGTTTAGCACGCTTTCTACAGCAAATTGTAGAAACGACTTGCGATGTAATGGTTTGCGTTGTAACAACGCAGTCGTTGGAACAACCGCGTTGTAATCACATGCGATGCAGCGCATAAGATGTAAATGCTGTTTCACATTTAAAAAGCAAGACTGGACCAATTACTGAGCATTGAGGGATGTCAGCTGGTAAAGCAGCTGATATGATGAATTGGCGTCCCAGGCATATTCAACAGATGGGTCAGAGAAGTGCAAAGATAACCATAGCCAGTGATGCCTAGGGAGCTGAGGGATAAAAGCAGAATAAGGGTAAAAATTGTATTTGAGATAGCTAGTAGATCAAATAATTTAAGGATATGCTACAAATTATTGCAATGGTTTATAAAAATGTAATTAGTTATGCGTTGCCTCAGTATAATGGAATGCATGAAAGGGGGTTGAGCAGGTTAATAGAGTAAGAATAAGGACCAAGGTAGAAAAGAACGCACTAAAGTATTCTGAAGAAACCACAAACACATATACTGTGCAACAGTGTGAGAAAATGCCTTGCAGGAGTACCTAAAGAAAGGAGTAGAATTTTGCAGGAGATGTTAAGAGGGTTGATGGTTCATGAACTGAATGGATCAGATGGAATTTAACACAGATTTGCCGCTTTGATTGTAGTAATGAGTGCCGATGGTGAAGCGATTATAAGGTACAAGAATATAAGATAATATAATATAAGATAAGTAGAATGTGAAGGGTGGAGGTGAAGTGGTGAGTAGTGCAGACAAGAAGTATGATGCAAAGTCATTCACTGAGTGTGGCATTTGTGAGATATATGTGTGTGGCTGTGAGAGAAACATGGTGATAGTATGTGCAAGTTGCTGAAGGTGGGTTATAGTCAGCTGATGATTTCTGGGAGGTAGCATAAATTTGCATTTTCTAGAGCCAGTGGTAGTATGTATAATGTATCTTGATATACTATTGGATCTGGGGCAGGCTTTTCGGAGGGTTGCAGTCACATTTAATTTTAAAGACTGAATACTATGTAGGATTCAGTGTTCAGGTTGGAAGCAGAAGGCAAATAAGTGTGCAGAACATATTTATCAAAAGCATATTTCAGGGCATAAAGAACCATCTTAAAGATGTGCAATGTAGCAGTGGAGTTGGCAGATTAATATTTGGAATGAGGCACAAGAATGTTTCTTTTTCATGCTGGAGATGAGGGCTATCAGAGATGCAGAGGGCATTATAACCAGAATATTAAATATATCATAGTCAAAAGGGAGGTAGCCTTTGGTAGTAGAACTTAAAGACATGGAAGAGGATATGCAGTATGGTTGGTTGTGACATGATGGTCATGTATTGGAGAGATAGATTGTTGGAAATTAGACAATTAGTTGTGAAGGATGTGAGTACTTCACAAGTAACTGCTCTGCAGTTTTCTTATTACTGGGATCCAAGTACTATATGGTAGTACTTGACTCTCAAGGTAGTGAAGTAGAGCAGTCTAAGGCCTTCTCAGGGCTACCAATCCCAATTCGCTGGCAACCACGCTCAACAAATTACGGTCCAGTCAGTGCTTTAACTATTAAAAAGGAGAAGTACTGTTATTACACACACAGCACTAAATACTACACATTAAATTACAAATGTGTACAGAAAAGAAATACCTTTGGTGACAACCTCATATCACATTTCACCCCATAGTAGGTTCTGAACTCCATGATCTCAATATACACACCTATACCACATGCAATGTTATATATGGGGTTATGAGTTTTGGCTTGTCCTAAAAATAATAATAAACACATCTTATTCTTGGTCAAGGTAAAATATTATAAAGGGTATCAACATATGCAAGGCAAGCCTATGCACAAACACTTTTTCTGAGAACTTGTTCCCTCATTCTTTTTCTGGAACGACCATATGTAAATAATGTATTTATACTGTTGATTTTCATTTATTAAAAAATCATACATTCACTTCTTTGTGTCTGATGAGAATAGATAATGCTATAGATGCTCTTCTTTATTTTCAGAAGTAATATCTCACACCTATTCTCGAGTTAGATGAGGTTGGATAAATGAAATGAGGATAAGTTAATTCATTCAGCATTTTCCCTTATGTTGGTCTTTCCGATTGGACCACTGTTGTTACCTTCCATGGCAGGAGCAACTTTTCTTGTACTCCCAAAGTGGGAGAGTTTCATGAACTGCACTATTCATGACGGGAGCAGCAGTTGGATGGCGGGTGTGCCAGACCCCCCAGACATAGGTACTGGGGATGGCAACACACCCAGCCACTTGGTCCCTGCCTCAGGGAATGAGGTCCTGAGTATTAGAGTCAGCCAGGGGAGGTGCAGGGAGACCACAGGAGCAAAGGTCAGAGTGGGGAGGAGGCCCAATCCATGCACCCTCACCAGAAGGAGGAAATAACATAAAGATGGGCTGGCCCCCAGGGGTATGGCACTCCTCAGGCTAAGTGTTCAGAAGTACAGTGGAACACAATTTACCTGTTTGCATATTTCAATTTCAAACTAGGCACCTCATGGCCTTTCCCCAAGAGCATTTTCATCCATTCTGTTCACCTCTAAAAAGGTGAATTGCATGGAGCTGTGTTTTCTGGCTTCCTATGTCAGACTTTTCCTGTGCCTGAAACCTGCTGCTCCTCTTCTGTTGGTGGGGGAGGTGTATGGATCCCCTCTGCTACCAGCATGCAGAACATTTTCCTGCCCATATACTCCAGGCTCCAGAGCCTCCTGGCTATCTTGCAGGGAATCGGCGGGGGCACTGAATTCCAGGTCTTTTCCCCAACTTGTCCACAGTGGGCATAAGGTGGCCAGTGCCACTGGCCCTGGAGAGACCCATTCAAGTCCAAGGAATCAGCTGGTGTTAAAGTCCTTAGTTCATCTTTGCAGGGCATCAGGTGTCTTCTCCTTCCAGCTGGACATCTTTTTAACTGTCACAGGCTCCAGGGTCTTCTCAGCTGTCTCTCCATTGTGCAGGGGATTTAAGTGGGGGCAGAAAGTTCTAGCATGTCGCCCTAAGTGGGATGGGTAGCCCAGATGTTGATCCTGTGCACAGTGTGTCACTGGAACCAGCTATACCTGGCTGATGAGGCCATAACGGGCAAAACTGGTCCTGGGTTACTTGTGTTACAGTTAACGGAGCCGATGCAAGGCAGTGTCCTGGTGAGGAGGTAACCTTGATATTTGTGTGACTATAGGCACCCTTTCCCTCCTGCTTTGAAGGCTCATGGGGCATTATCTGGGTGATGTAAGAAACCCATTCAGCAATATACCTACTGGGGTATAGTATACTGTGCATGTAGAATTTATGTGCACCACTTAGTTAGGATTATATGTAAATACACAGTTGTTTTGATTTGAGTGTAGAAGGGATCTCTTCTAGGTCCTGAGGAGAAGCCAGGGGAGGGCTTCGAAACATGTCGACACAGGAGACAATGCTCATTAAAGCATAGTATCTCCATATCATTCCCCACTTTTAACGATACCAGCTCAAAGAAACATTACAATTTATTTCTTCCACTGAGCCAGGTATTTTTAAATTTTTCACCATTCAACATTCACTCACTTCTGACCCTTTCACTCACACCCCTACACCACACATAGTATTGTTTTTCATAACCAGTGCTCCCACGTAGTCGTGGGTCGCAGCACGCCCCATCCCGCAGCGGGGCAGGAAGACCCCGATGATGAAGCATGCCACCAAGGGTCCTTTTGGTGGGTGAGGGGTATTTAAACAAAGCTGAATGCTTTCCACCATTGTAGGAGACACACGTAGCTGGAGGAACACTTCTATACTTTCTCATAAGGGTGGATCCCTTTGTTTTTTGACAGATCAAGGAGAACCTGGCTTGGCATTTCGGGCTGGGCTGATCCCATTGGAGCAGGGTCACGACTGATTTGCATATAGCTGGGTCCAAACTGAGGCGGAATGGTGTTCAAAATAGTATGGATTGAAATGAGGCCCTGAGTAATAACCACTGGTTGTGATTAATTCAACCATTACATCCATTACTTTTTGTATACTTTAGTATGTCACCCTAAGTGGGATGGGTATGCCCAGATGTGGGTCCTATGCACCTTGTGTCACTACAACCAAGCTATAGGCAGCTGATGAGCCCTTAACAAGGGCAAAACCGGTTCTGCGTTGCTTGTGTTCGGGTTCAGAGAGGACTGTTCCCATGGGAGCATGGTCACAATCGATTTGCATACAGCTGGGTCCAAACTGAGATGGCATTGCATGCAAATAAACAAGGATCGGGATGCAGCCCAGAGTAATTAGAAGAGAAAAGCCAATCGTACAGAAAGGTTTTAGGTGCAGGTCAGTTGTTGCTTTACATATCTGGATGCAATTACATCTCAGCGCGAAACCAAAATACCGGTTGGGTAACACAATATGAGAATCACCCAAAATTATTTTACGTGTTCCCTTTTTGAGAGTCAACACATATTTCATCCCGCTTAAAGACCTTTCTTCACATATTTCTATATGACTGAATGCAATCAGCAGCTGTGGGTCCTTTCCGAAACCTAGTTAGAGCCTTTATTCCAATGTTGATGCTACAAGCAGTTCAAGACACTGGGCAAGCCCACCCTTTAAAAGGCTGAAGTTATCCCTTTGCACAATTGACACATTACAGTAACTATTGAACATGTAAATGCAGTAAGATATAGGGCAGTTTTTTATGTGTTTAGTGTTTCAAAATTATAGGTTCCCACTGCTTTATAAGCCTTGCTTTATCACTAAATTAATTTGCATTAAATGCAACATGTTCCAATCGTTTTTTCATTTTTTTTCTTTGGAGGAGGTTTCAGTCTGGAACCCACGTTTGTCTATTACGCTTTCCTGTGTCTCTCACTACATAAAAGACATACAAAAATGTTATGCCCACCACCTTCAAATGCCACCAGCCACTAATGTTCATTACAATATGGCCCTCATATACTGCTGCCTATTGAATCTGGACCTCTAGTTGGCAGAGGTAGGCACCTTTGTCAAGCAGAGACCCTTGATTTTCGTCAGGGTAAGGGAGTTACACACTAACCCCAGGTCACCCCCTTGGTATCTTGGCATGAGCAGACAGGCTGATCCCAAAGGCAATGTGTAAAGTATTTGTACGCAAACACACAGTAACACAGTGAAGAAAAACACAAATGGACACCACAACAGTATAGAAAAATATAGTGTCTTTATCTAAAACAAACAAGACCAATAACGACAATAATCCAACATACATGTATCAAGAATATGACTTTTGGAACAGTTACTGCAAAAATAGCACAAATAGCTCCTGAGGCCTTGTGGTAGGCATAAATCCAAAGTACAGTGCTGACCGTGAGGTGAGTGGCATTGGGTACAGTCACACAGACACCCAAACATCATTACCTTGGAAACTAAGTCTATGAACGATGCACAGCATTGTGTAGGTGAGGCATCGGTGTTGAGGCAAAGCGGGTACCCTGGTTGCAACAAGGGAGTCAAGGCATCGAGTCCGTGAAGAGGTGAGGAGTCGAATCCAGGACAGGGGAAGTTAGGCAACGGCAGTGAGGCGTGGGTTCCAGTGAGGTGATGCGACTTCAAAGAGTTTGTGAAGTCGCTCTCATCGGTTATCGGCTCCACTATAACGGGATGGCGGTGATGGAGTCGGTGTGAGTGCTGGCTTCAGGAAGGCCGATAACTGCAGGCATCGAAGGGCGTTGAAGCTGCGGTGCAGGTGGGGTTATGCGTCGTGCACTTCACGAGCGTTGCCCCGGGCCTCGGTGCAGGTCACGCAACACTGGCGGCAGCACTGACCGCATCAGAGTTGTTCGTCTTGCTTTGTCGCACCAACCACACAATTCTAAAGGCCCTGAAACTGGAATTGGCACCCTTTTGAAGGCAGGAGTCAACAGAGGAGTCCAGGTGCTGGCCAGTGAGCTGCAGTTGAAGTCTTTGTGTCCCTGAAACTTTAGAACAGGACACCAGCACATTCAGACCCTTGGACTTTCTTCTTCAAGCAGGTTCACAGCAAAGCTCCAGTCTTGTCATCTCTTTGGCAGAAGTAGCAACTCCAGGCCAACCCAGCAAAACACACACAACAAAGGGGCAGTACTCCTCCTTACAGCTCTCCAGCACTTCTCCATGGCAGAGGTTGCTCTCTAGCCCAGAAGTGATCTAATTCTCTGGGACTTAAGGTCCAATACTTACATACCATTTTCTCAATGTTCTCTCTGTGGCGAGGGTCGCCGCGCCCAATTCAAACAAGTTCTGTCCTCTCTGGTGCAGCAGGATCACAAGAGTTGGAGGGAGCATTGTTTAAAGGAGACACAGTCTATTTAGGTGCAAGTGAAACCCCTCCCACCACTCTTAATGCAGCCATAGTCTATTCAGCCCAGTTACGAGTCACCCAGGAAAGGCAGGTCACACCTCAATCCCACCTTGTGGCTGTCTACATTGAATGCACATGCCTGGCTCCTGTCACTCCAAAACCAGACAGTCAATACAGAAAACAACAGAGGCACACAGAGCGGTTAAACAAGAAAACGTCTACTTTCTTAAAGTAAAAACAACAATTGATGGACGGAATGCAGAACAATGTCATACATTCACCCCAGTACAGAGATCTGGGCCTAAATCCATTGTTTTTTTGCTCACCATGCCATTCCAGATTGAACCCAGCCATATGCAACCCAGTCTTGACCCTGTGCCCAATGGGAACAGTCCAGCCCGAACTGCCAGGCCAGGTCCTCCCTGGACTGGAAACAAGCATCCTAGGACCGCTTTTGGGGTTTCACCCCTCTTCAGCCAGGATAGCTTGACTCCAGTGGCATGGAGAGCACAGGACCCACGTCTGGGCATACCCGTCCCACTCGGGTGACAAATGTAAAAACAACAATTGATGGACGGAATGCAGAATAATGTCATACATTCTCCCCAGTACAGAGATCTGGGAATCAAGCTATCCTGGCTGAAGAGGGGTGAAACCCCGAAACCGGTCCTAGGATGCTTGTTTCCGGTCCAGGGAGGACCTGGCTTGGCAGTTCGGGCTGGACTGTTCCCATGAGGCACAAGGTCAAGACTAATTTGCATATGGCCAGGTCTAAACTGGGGTGGCATGGTGAGCAAAAGAATGATGGATTTAACCCAGATCTCTTGACTGGGGATGATTGTTTTGATTTGTTCGACATTCCGTCCATCAATTGTGTGTCTTTTGCTTTTAAAAAGTGGCATTTTCAAACAAATAATTTAAAAACCATCTTCCTGAAAAGATGTGTAATTACATTCTGAGTTCAGAGAGCCTAAACTTTATTTCTTTATCTTGTCCCAATGAAAAGTTCTACTATACGATTTTACAAAGCAACTCCCATGTTAGCCTAGTGAAAAACAAAATTGTCAGTATTCCACTATCAGGATAAGTAAAACACACCAGTAGATGTCCTACCTTTTTACATAAACTGAACACTTCACATGGAGGTAACTTGGGCCTACCTGAGGGGCGCCTTAAATGTAAGAAAAGGGAAGGTTAGGGCCTGGCAAGCAAGTGCACTTGACAGGTCAACATGGCAGTTAAAAACTGTGCATGCAGACACTGCAGTGGCAGGTCTTCGATACTTTTACCGGCCTACTCATGTGGGTGGCTAATTAGTGCTGCAAGCCCACAAGTAAAAGACACAAATTATGGACTGAATGCAGAACAAATCAAAACAATCACCACCAGTCAGGAGATTTGGGTGAAATCCATTGTTCTTTTGCCCACCATGCCATCCCACATTTGACCCAGCCATATGCAAATCAGTCTTGACTCTGTTCCTTATGGGAACAGTCCAGCCTGAACTGTCAAGCCAGGTCCTCTCTTGACCGGGAACAAGCATCCTAGGATCGGTTTCAGGGTTTCACCCATCATCAGCCAGGCTAGCATGAATTCAGTGGCACAGTGAGCCCAAGACCCACGTCTGGGCATACCGGCGCCCTTACGGGTGAGAAAGCAAAAGACACAAATGATAGACGGAATGCAGAACAAATCAAAACATTCGCCATCAGTCAAGAGATCTGGGTTAAATCCATTATTCTTTTGCTTACCATTTCACCACACTTTCGACCCAGTTTCGGGGTTTCAACTAGTAGCATTTGATTTACAGGCCCAGGCACATGCAGTGCACATTACTAGGGACTTACCAGTAAATCAAATATGTCATTCATGGATAACCAATTATAATCATAATTTACACAGATAGCATATGCACTTTAGCACTGATTGGCAGTGGTAAAGTGCCCAGAGTGCTAAAGCCAACACAGACAGGCTAGAAAAAATAGCAGGAAGAAGCAAAATGTTTGGCGATAACCCTGCAAAAAGGGCAATTTCCAACATCTTGTTTATACTGTTACTGCGTATTCGTATTTACTCCTTGTATTCGTATTTACTCCATATGTGACCTGTGTAACTGCTGCTTTGACAGCTCTGTAAAGTGCTGATACCTTCGTGTCAGGTTCGCTCTATTCAAAACGCAAAACAAAATAAATAAATATCAGGTCCAGACTGCTCATTAATATTTTCCCAGTAGGTGTCGGGCTGGAAGGCAGGATAGGGTGCCATGACGCAACCATACCATAAGGGCCCCAGTCGGTTCACAACCTCTTGTAGTGTGGGGCTGTTTGAACAGTTTGGCCAGGGCTGTGTGTGTGGGTTCCAGTCTGATCTTGGGAGGTTTGCATATAGAGAATAGATCAACGCATTTAAACCTCTTGAAATTAATGGTAAAGTATATGTAGGGAAACTTCAACCAAAATGTGCACAAAATGAATCCAAGCAAAACCAGCAGTCGTAAGGGGAGTAAAGGTGCAGCTGCTGTAGTTGTTCATTTGTGAATTACAACATGGAGGCAAGTCCTCGCTTCTAGTTACTTTTCTTATTTTGAAGCCGCAGTTCTAAATCCCCTCACAGCAGCTTTATAACTGACTGCTACCCCAGAAGAAAATCTGCGGAAATTACTTGACATTCTATTATAATGCAAGCATAATTCAGGGGCATATTTTAAAGTAATACTTTTGGCAAAACTATAAACGACAGATCGGATTAAATTTCACAGCAATGTGAAAGAAAGAACAGTGCACGGCATTCCTGAGCCCTGCTCATTAGATCTTCGAGCCCTGGATTAGTCTGCACTTAAACCCCATGCTAAACTGTGAATAAACTGGTTTTCTTGTGTTTTGGTTGCTCTGGGCAGGCAAGTCAAAGCAGGTACAGTACATCCCGCTTGCTTTCCATAAACAAATTCCCCAGTCTCCGTAGACCAACATGCCTGTTACGGAAACCACCATCATGGTCTGCTCAGCCAGGTGAATGGTTTGTGGTTTTCCGACCAGTGGCTCTGACACAGAACCGGCGTCGAGTAGAAACCCGACAGGGCATATTTGATGAATGAAGAGACAGCAACAGCAGACAAGTCACCGTCTGCGACAAGTGGGAACAGGTCACCTCCCCACCTGGCAGAGGCACGCGCTAACACTAGACATCCTGCAGCACAACTCTGCTATGTGACCATTAATTACCTCTACTAGCTTTGCCTTTTATATGTTTCTTTATTTGCTGTCTCTCTGAATAATAAACTATGTTGCACTATATGTCTAGAGCTCACCCTGGTCACTTTTACTCATCCTATGTGTGGCTTTTGCTATGTGTTGAGTGTGCATTGTCTTATGTACAAAGGGGCAGATTTGCAAGGCCCTTGCGCCACTTTTGCGTCACTTTTCCCATGTTAAAAGTGACGCAAAAGTGGCGCAAAGGCCTTGTAAATATCCCCAAATTTCTGATAGAAATGTTTTCTCACTCTAAAAATAAATACATTAAATTAAATAACTATAGCTGTTAAAACACTACAATACTGTGCAAGAATTATAACATGAGCAAAAACTACCTAAAATAAGGCTGAACATATGAACGTTTTTGCTTGAAAGACTAACATCAGAAAGAAACCTCATTTTTCACATTCCTCTCTCGCAGAGACTGACATAATTAAGATTGCTGCGTGTTTCAGATGTAATTAGAAAATAGCAGAGCAGCACATCCACGTGAAATAAGATTATCGCATGAAAGGCAGACCTTGTGATAATAAAGATGCAGCATTTCCAAGAAGATTGGAAATGTGTGAAAGATGTCATTAATGGGAGTATTTGATACTTTCGACATCTGTCAGATAATTCTCTTGCTTCTGAGACATATTGTTGAACAGAACGTTGCAATTTATTTGAAGAAAATGGGTCATGGCTATAAACCAGTGCCTGCTTCAATCTGTGCTGCCGTTAAAGGTAATTGTTTCTGAAGTCAGAGGTAAGAGCAGAAGGTATGGATGGTGAGGGGGTCAACAGTGGGCCTGGGGAGTTTTATCGACCCTTTAGTAAGAGGACGTTTGAGGAGGGTGGTTCAGTGGAGTCCCTCAAAGAGGTAAGAAAACATGCAGAGCTCAGTGGTGTAACGAAAGTTTAAGGAGCCCCCCTGCAATGTACATAGAGGGGCCCCCACTCCGCATTTTATCCGGAGCCCTCAGACCGCAGTTCTGTTCTGAGGGGGCCCCCTGCAGCTAGGCCCCCCTGCGTCATGGGGGATGAGGGGGCCTGTGTTACGCCTCTGGCGGAGCTGCTTGTGCTGGTTGTGTTATGTCTGCTCATGACTTTAGTGAATGCTGAAGGCAACATATATGTGCTGCACAAGTGTGCCGTTTGGTGCTCCCACTATACAGAAGCCTCTTGCACTCTCTACTTCGAGTGGGAAGGGTCTGCCAAGACAACCCCTGCCGTGTTTCGTGAGTATCTCTTAAGGCCCCTGTAGTCAGGAATACTCTGGTGTAATTCTTGGCAGCGTTTGCTCCTCAGCATTGGAACTGTCAAGCCAGAGAGGTGCTAAGGGGTGGGACCCCTTTGGATACAGCACCCACCATGATCCAAATGTGTATCATTCAGTATTAATGACACTGGCTAGAGGGAGATTTCCTTTAGGAGAAAATACTGCTTGTTGGGTCTGCTTTGGGAAATATGTGATACAGCAATCCTGGGTGAAAACAGGGGTTTTGTCAGGTAGTAGTGAAAACCCTCTTCACGCTAAAGGAATGTTCAGTGGGTCAGAAAAAAAGGCTAATATGGCCATTCTCTCATTTGCCATACCATTTTGATCCACGGCTTTAGTGGAGCATGGGGTGGAAATGTTGGTGCTGATGAGTTGGGGCTAGGAGGCTCTGGTCCTTATGGACTCTGGCTCGGGTCACCTGTCTGGGGCTATGGCGCGGGTACGCCTGGTTTACCCCCCACCCCCGGTGGCAATTCACACCCAAACAGGTCTCAAGGAGACAGCCATTAACCCCCATTCACATATTGCTCAGAATTAGACAACCTAAATGATTTTCTAATTCTGGGCAGTTCTTATCTTTCCACTCTCAGCATTATAAATTCAGTAGGGATCACAGTGCCAGCGGTGGAAGGTGATGAGTTCCTGCCAAGAAAATGTGTCCTTCCCTCTCGATGGAGGCTTCTGGGGGTGTCAGGAAAAGCATGCAACTCTGGGTATTTTCTGTTTTATGGTTTTCATAGAGGATCCATTGCTGTCTTTTACATAATTGTACCCCCTATCTGTGCTAAGCTTATTATGAGCCTTTTGGAGGTACGCTTAACCCTCCAGAGTTGGTTCAGCTTTCTATCATCCACCAAAAGCTTGAGAGTTCACATAATGAAATGCAGGCTGGATCTCTTGTAGCGTTTTCATACTATCTTTGGACCTTATTTAGACTTTGGCATATTGCATGTTCCGCAACAAATTTGGTTGATGTCCCATCCAGCATTGTATGAGTGCATTATGGCCCATGGCACTTGTAATATGGCAGGCGAGAGTGTCCCATCGGCTAAAGTCTAAATGAGCCCTCTGCTTTCAGTTGGTATGTACACTGCCACCTTTCAGCAAAATAGTGTGCTACCAAAAAATCACTATATGCTCTCTGTGCTTTTTTCATGGTAAATGTTGATAACCTTGAAAAACAGTGTGCTTAATTTGTAAAGAAACAATAAGTGCTGGTACACAGATTTTGTCTTGGGAGGCTGCACATCACTTCCGCCTTATTTCACCCCTGGACATGCCAAGTTCTACCTCTGGTGTGGCCTAATGCCTGCTTGGACAGCACCAAAGAATTTGGTGGTCTCACTATCTCTCTAGCAAGTCGGTCATTGTGAGTCGGGGCATAGAGGAGAACAGGGTGCGGTGCGTGTGTATGTATGCGCGCATGCATGTGAAGGTGTGTTTTAAGTTTAAGTCTAGAGTCTTGAATGTTGAGTTGCTAATTACCATATCAGAATAACCCTTTACATAGTAGACAAAAATTAAACATTTAGGCCAAGCAAACTGTACATATGCTAACATACTAGACCAATTGCAGCTGGTGGTGTTTCAAGGTGCTTCTGTGTACTGCATGGCCTAGATTGCATCAACTGATCAAAGTGAGCACGCCCTCCTCAGGAAGGATTCAGAGGAGGGGCAAAGGAGTTTCAGAATATCCATAGACTCTGGAAGGGTTCTCATGCAAGACCGCAGTCCCTTTCTTTGTTCAGTTTGGGTGGAGAGTAAGGGTTAGGACCTCTGAAGAGATGCTTTGTTCTTACACTATTAGTATAGGGCCTCTAATAATGTGCCGCTAGTTAAAAAAAAAAGATAAAGCTTTTACTTTACTTAAATAACAAAATAAACCAAACCAATGTAAAAACACATTAAGGGGGAGGAGCCAAGATGGCGATCGGGACGGCAGCGTAGGCTCCCGGCTCCGTGAACCTCCGCATCCCGCACAGATATCCTGCATGAGATCCTTAGCCTGCGCTATATGCCCGTGTTGGTGGCTGAGAGCGGCAACCGATCATGTGATTCTGAAGTTTCTGGCGGCGGTACCGCCGGAGAAATGTCCATTTGAAGTTTGCGGCCTGTGCAACCCTGGAACCGGGACCTCGGGTGGACAACATGGCCGGGCGGCAGTTCAACAACAGCGGCCATTGGTGACTGGGTGGAGTCGGAATACCGGAGCTGTGCGAATATTGGCCTGAATTTCGCCGTGGTCATTTCTACCACTGAGCGTAGCGGAACGAGTGCATGCCCGGGGTGGCAATTCCAAGATTCTCCGGTAATTGCCTGAGCCTTCGCCGATGAGCTGCCCGGACGCTGCCCGTAACTCGTCCCGATTTTCGCGGGCTGCTCCCGGATTTTCGCGGGCGCTGGTCCGTGGTGGGGATGACTGTTACCTGTGACCACGCACTGGATATATATTTTTGCCTGCCCCCGGAACCCTGTTTCCAGTGACATGGAACTTGATGCGCTTGTGCCTGAGTCCCGGTCCCAATCTGGGGTGGACCTACCCGGTGGCCATCTTGATAGGATGGAGTCTATCATCCTGTACACTGGGTCTCAGCAAGATTGGGAGTGTGTGCCTAAGAGGAGCGTAGCGGAGCGGGCGCCGGGAGCTGTGCTGGGGTACGGTGACCTTCTCGAAGCTCTCGGTGCCCTTCATTCCACCTTGGTTCACGGTGCCTCGGTATTGGGGAGAAAGCTTGATAGTATTGCGTCAGCGTCGGAACAGTTGCGATCTGCCTGTCCCCAGGTACACAGGGACTTGTTACACTTCACACAAGAGGACAGTGTCGTGGCCGCCCCTGTGAATAGGGGAAAGCTGGAAACTCCGGACAATGTGCCAACGTCTGATCGGCTGGCTGTGGGTCTGGTCTGCTCCGGAGGTTTTGGATTTGAGCAGGGGGTGGTGGCTTTGTCCCACGCGCAGCCTCCGGCGACCCAGGCAATATCCCAGCAACGGTCGCCTGCTCTGGCTGATTCCGCCTTCCTGGACCTTGTGTGCAGTGCAGATCCTGGGGCAGTACTGGGAAAGATGATCCTCCATAATGCTGACTGTGTTGGTATTCAGAGACGTCCACCCTACATGTGTGTGTCGCTTCCTGGTCTTTTTTGGACGCTCCTCTTCCTTGTAACATTGGACATGGCACTGGGTCGATGGGTATGCATGGGTGGATTCACAAAGAGTGGCCAAGGATAAGGCTGATCCTTCAGAGGTTGTCATCTAATAGGCGGGCGGGCACAGGGGTTGCGTGCTCTCACGGCACAACTACTAGTGTAATAGGTGTATAATGCTCCCCATTTTTCTTTGACATGGTCGATTTTGTGTTGTTTACTGTTTGCTTTGGGGAGGAACATATTGTGCGGGAGGGAGAAGCCGGGGGCATGTTTTGAAGGCCCTCCTCCAGTTTATTAATACTCTCTCTACTCCCCCGTCTGGTGGGGTTTCCTTTCTTACTCCTTTTTCTCTGTTTCTTCTATATTTCGGGTCTGGTTCCGGGGCGACAGGCACACTGCTGGGGGGGGGGGGGCCGTACTCATCTGCAGAGGTGCAGGGTGGGGGGTTGGGGGAGGGGATTCTTTAGTTTTTACCTTTGTTTCTATGGCCTCCTTTTTCTTCTCTTATTCTTCTTTGTCTTCTTTTCTGGGGTCAGCACGGTAGGTCTCCTTTGCTGTCAATCACTGCTTTTTCATGTGTGCCTCAATTTCCGTGGTGTTTTCTGGGTCTTAGGGCAGGGGACTGCAGGCGCAAATGGCCGTGATATTCCACCACATCCTGAACCTCCTGTTTCAGCGCCATTGACTTGATAGATTGCTGTTTATTGTTGACGTTTACTATTCTGCCTGCCATTATTTGCTGCTGGGAAATTGTTTGGCACCTGATCCTTCTATCCCTTATTATAAAATGAAAACCTTTTGTATCCTGGTCCCTACTTGGGCTGTTCAGTGGCCAAGAGTATACTAGCATGGAGAATCTGCTCCCCGAGGTACTGCCTGTGATTAAAATTTGCTTTCTGTTACTCTGACTGCTTAGCGGCCGGCCCCGGTGGGTTGTAGGCCCATACTTGTCTTTGGTTGAAATGTCAATAAAGGTTTTTACAAAAAAAAAAAAAAACACATTAAGACCAATTAAGTTGAGTAGAATCAGATAACACACCTGATGCAAACACTTAGCAGTGAGGATCTGGGGATTGTTTCAGTTTATGTTTAAATATAGCCGTAGAGAAAACCATTTTATAGAATCAATTATAAAGGAATCAAGTTATTTGTCTATTGCAGTTTGTTCCTTCGTAACTCCCCAAGAATCAACATATGTGTACTCATTAGAAATGCAGCAATGAAACTAACCAGAGACTTAATCAGCTTTTCCAAAAATAGGCACATGCTCAGTCTATCAGATTTATTTTATTTTCTTATTTTGAAACAAAGTACAGAATGTTGCCACCACTCAAAAGCAGTTCTATCACAAATACCCAAAAAGAGGTGCTATATGAGTGGCATGACCTGATGTCAAGTCACATTTATCAGTTGAAAGTGTGCATAGTGCAATATAAATATAGACAGAAAAATAAATACAAACATGGACAGTGAGGCAAGTGAAGAGAAGATGAATGCATATTTTAAAAAACCTAGAAAGTTTCATCAGTGAAAAATATGTTGGCTTTATAACAAGCATTGGCAATGCAAGTTGGTCTGGGTTTAAAGAAGCTATCACAGTGAAAAACACATGAAGGAACAACATTAGCACAATAACACCAGAATAAGCAAAGGCATGAAAATTGGAGTGCACTGAACGATCTCATGCCTTCATGAGAATCCTATTTTTATTTCCAAGTAAAATAAAGTCCAGATGACAAGCAAGCCTTCATTTTGGGCCTTGTTCCATGACACAGAATGAAAGAACGAACTATACTTAGGGTCCCCTTGCCAACTGACCATCTGAACAAATAGAAGCAAATAGAACTACAAAGAAAGCAAGGAAGCCTTCATTATAGACCAGCTTTAGGTTTTACAGATGATAACAAGCCACCAGTAAAGAGGGATGGGAGGGTGAAGGACTAACAGGAAGGGGAAAGTGAGGAAGGAACACATAGGAGTTGGAGCAGACTAATGAGAAGTGACACAAAGAGTAGAGAGGAGGAGAGAGGAAGGAACAAGAGGCAGGTGCGGGAGGGAGAAGCAGCAGCAGAGGGGTATAAAGAGAGAGGGGTTGATGTCAGCCATTGTTTTTGCCACTTCAGGATTAGGCCTAGGCTGAATTTCAATTTCGCTGGAGTAATCGGAGTAATTTTGGTAACTCTGTGTTACTCTTTGACGCAGAATAATTGATGATAAGATCATGCATGCTCGTGTTGATTATAGTAGTTCTGGGGAAAAAAACCTACAGCTCAAGCACATCTAGCGAATGCTGCTGTTTATGTTTTGTTGCATTTAGTACTAGTTTCTTAGTGAAAAATGCATCCTTCTGTCCTTTTTGGATGCAATGGTGCATTTTGTGAAAAGAAATCCTACCCTAAGTGCACAGTTAGCAAGCATGAGCAACTGCTCACACTCATCTTCTGTTGCAATTACCACGATTTCCTAGAGGACAATCAATCCTTGCACCAATTTTGGATGAGAATGAGCATTTGTTGGCTAATAAAATAGCAATAAATGCAGAATTAGTCTTCCTGCTTAATTCCACATAATCTTGTGGATATTTTGGGTGATTACGTGTGATTACGCTACCCAGAATTATGTGAGTTATGACCCAAACTGATCAGGACAACTGATGCTAAGATGGATCCAAGGTCTCATGAGACCTGATGGGCATCTTGGGAGCAGGTGTCTTGATATGCAAAAAATAAAGCCAATAATCCAGCCACAAATGGGTTAGGATCAAACGTAAGCACTGAAAAAAGAAATGGAAATTAATCCACACTAAAAAATAATAAAGATGGATTGATTTTGATAGAAAATGCAGGTATGACACAAAGATTTCAATATGGCGCTGCGATGTACTGAGTATAGTTTTAAAATATAAAATAGTTCCTCATGCTTTGCACTGCTAGCTATCAATCAGAGGAAGAAGAAGCATACACCAAAACCAACAGTTTGTCTTAGGGCAAGAAACAAGATGCCACTGTGCTAAGCAAAGATGTGACTGACAGAGTCTCAAGTCAACAGATAAAATAGGCTGGACTTAAAAGCCTATGTTTGATGGAGACAGACCCACTGCCCAGCGTGAGTGCATTAGAAACAACAGGCCCCTTTAACAGCTGCACTGTCAAAACCCAGACCTAAATAATAATAATAATCATAACATCCAAATTAATCTAAAAGCCTGCAGATTTATTTTGTTGCGCATTCAAGATATAGTAATGGCATCTCATCTACCCTATTGACTGAACTCGCCTCTATCTTTCCAAAAAATCCAACAACATCTATAATATGATTGTGCACATTATGTCAACCTTTTTGCTTCTCTTGCTTCCAGTGTTATCAGTAGCTCTTCGTCACTTAACAAGCCATGACTGGATAGAGGGTACGTTGCAGCTGAATTACATCAATGGTAGCACAACAAGATTTATGATCACCAATGGAGATATTGTGTCAGTCAGCAAGAATGCTCTTGCTCATATGTAGGTAGGATATTTTTTAGAATAGGCACTCTCACATTGTGCAGTGGAGGTAGCAATAGTGGTCACTACTATCACAAGCACCATGTGGTGCCCTTTAATGTATTTCACTCCAGAGTCCTACTACTTTCTATAAGCTTGTATGGTGTTTCAACTGACATTGTCAAATTCTTCACAGAGACGGAGTCTCAACTTCTCCATAAAGAATAGGAATGCCATCTTCTCATCAGACAAGTATTGCATGGGCAAAACCTTAACTTCATTCATCAGTTTCTTGTGCTTAGCCTTATAATCAGTTGCAGTTTGAAATCCTAAGGATAACAAATCATTTTGTAAATGATATGCAGGGATGAAAGAACCATCTACGAGTAATTATTTAATTAGCGGTCTTTCCTTTGTTCTATGTTAAAACTTGAAATATATTCTCACCTTTGGTCTTTCTGGACTTGTCTAATGCATGGTAAACTGTCAATTTCTGGCAGATAGCAGGTTGAGCATCATTCATTTATTGTCATATTTCTGTAAGTTAAGGAATAGTTCCCACATCTCTCAAATAGCATCATCATGATGCCAAGGTCACCACCAAATTGTATAGTTGATAAGTGTATACTTAGGTCAGTACTTTTGTTCCTTATTGTGCTGTCGTGGAACTATCATCATCAGTCATCGTAATATCCTAGAAGAGAGTAGGATAAGCATTTCATTCAGTCTCCACAGTTCCGAAGAACGAATCCAAGCAACCCTATGTACATAATGCTCTATTCTTCAAAGCTGTATATACTGAAAGCTCCTGCACATTCAGTTTACTGAAAATGCTGTTTTACCAATGTGCTAACTACATTATGGTGCCGATTCCGATCCTGTAAAACCCGGGTACGAACCGTCGGACGGAGCGTTTTTTCCGTCCGACTGGTACCCGGGAAAAACACCTTACAAACTCGCAAGTACGATTTGCACAGAAATACCATTTACGCCCGAGTCGGAAAAAACACCGACCGGCCAAATTTTTACTTACAAATCACTGTCGGGACGGCGTACATGCGACGTCCGGACGGAGTCAGGCAGCGTTTCACGGACCAGCAAGTACGAATCGTGCCGACGTCACTCCGCACGCAGCAGGTTTTACGGGAGGCAAAAACTGCCGGGAAAGTGAGGATGCCGCGAACAAGGAGCCCCGGCACGGCAGGGACAGCGATGGACCCCAACCTACGCGTCATCCCGGCCCTCATAGCCTACCACCTCGTATACAGAAACCGACGCAGACGCTGCAGAAGGTCAGAACAACCCCCAGGGGCAAAGGGGGGTGTGTGTGTGTGCAAGGGTCAGGAAACATAACCCACACCCCACAAATAACTACAACATCATGCACAGCAATTACCACCATGGACTGGTCACTTCGGGGGGCGTGTCCACCAATCCCACGTCCCGCCACAACGGAAGTGGACGTGGACGCGTACCCATCAACACCACACTGGTGGTACGGCACATACCACGCCCACCCCTACGTCACACCAACTACGCCAGTACGGTCTGTACCCAGGTCCCAGAGGCATGGGTACGGGCCGCACCCCCAAAGTCAGGGTGCCCTAGGGTTATGGGCCTCACCCAGACCATCAGCGCGTGGGTGCGGCACATACCACGCCCACCCCTACGTCACACCAACTACGCCGGTACGGCCTGTACCCACATCCCAAAGGCATGGGTACGGGCCGCACCCCCAAAGTCGGGGTGCCCTAGGGTTACGGGCCCCACCCAGACCATCAGCGCGTGGGTACGGCACATACCACGCCCACCCCTATGTCCCACCAACTACGCCGGTACGGCCTGTACCCACGTCCCAAAGGCATGGGTATGGGCCACACCCAAAAAGTTGGGGTGCCCTAGGGTTACGGGCCCCACCCAGACCATCAGCGTGTGGGTACAGCACATACCACGCCCACCCCTACGTCACACCAACTACGCCGGTACGGCCTGTACCCACGTACCAATGGCATGGGTACGGGCCGCATCCCCAAAGTTGGGGTGCCCAAGGGGTACGGGCCACACCCAGACCATCAGCGCGTGGTTACGGCACATACCACGACAGTGGACAGATACACAGGGGTGTGTGCCCATCACTCCTACCAGTGCTCAGACATATGAGGGGTGGGTGCCTATGACTCCCAGGAGTGCCCAGACATATGAGGGGTGGGTGCCTAACACTCCCAGCCGTGCCCAGACACAGGAGGGGTGGGTGCCTATCACTCCCAGCAGTGCCCAGACATATGAGGGGTGGTTGCCTATCACTCCCAGCAGTGCCCAGACACAGGAGGGGTGGGTGCAGAGGACTCCCAGCAGTGCCCAGACACAGGAGGGGTGGGTGCAGAGGACTCCCAGCAGTGCCCAGACACAGGAGGGGTGGGTGCAGAGGACTCCCAGCAGTGGCCAGACATATGAGGGGTGGGTGCCTATCACTCCCAGCAGTGGACAGAGACATGGGGGGGTCAACATCATTATCAGCTGACCACAGCTCCATGTCTGAATGTACGTATCCCTAACTCAGGACAATGACGATAGTGCCATAACAACACATCACTGACAGCAGTGTCCCACTCCCAGGAGGATGGTCGGCCTACCCTCACTGCATGACACACCACATGTGGGTGTGAGGACAAATTACACATGCATACCCACCCCTGGCGGAGGCAGCACAATACACACACTGAGATTTTGCCACAAGACTGCACCCTCATGTCAAACACCACTAAACAATGCGAGCCAAAGGGAACACACACTGTCACGCACATTCCACGAATGAGAGGAATGCACAGGTGTCGGGGCAGCCAACAAGTATTTGCCCCCCATGGCAGTGAAAGGGTGGAGTACACACAGATACAATGCCCACAATTGTCAGGCAGGTGCCCAAATACCCTGCAGAACACGTAACACATGTGTGTGAGGCAGGGAGTACACACATGCAAAGTGCGGAAAAGGTAAAATGTCCACATGAAGTCATGTCAAGATACGCCATACACAAGTACAGTGCCCACCATGGATGCCACAAACAATGCAGGTGGAGACATTGCACAGCATGCATGGCCAAAGTCGAAGGGATGTGTCACACACCGAGGCAATGTTGACACAGCTCAGCACAACAATTGGGAAACACCATGCAGGGAAGATGACAGGTGCCACAGAGGAAGGAACACACCTTGGGACAATGTCACCATACAGTAAGAGCTAACATGACCTACGAATATATGCAGACACCATGTGACGGCATGCAGATACCAGGGTCCACCCCATGAGCAGGACACAACAACATTTACCAGACACCCAACACATCATCACCACCCCAACTCAGGGAGCAGAAGCACCAGCAGCACCAGCAGAATACAAATAGTGTGCAAACGATAAAATAACAACCACATTCAGCATCTCGAAGACAAGTAGCCACAGCACACCATTCCACAAGCCCATAGGCCACACCAGATGCGAAGTACCGGGGGGGGACACGTAGGGACGCGTCTCCCCAGGCTTGCCTGCACAGTACACTGTACCATATTATCCACAGAAGGGGGGGCAACATGTGTGGGGAAGAACCAGGCACCGCAGGGACAGGAGGGGCACGGGTAGGTGTCGTGGGTGCAGGGACGGATGACCCCACCACAGGGGGTGCAGTGCCTGGCACGAAGGAGACATGTTTGGCGTACAACATACTCCCCTCAGAACCCACAATCCCACATCCGACTAGCTAAGTGTCCCATTCGATATCCGAGGTTGGGCCCGGCGGTCCCAATGCATAGACAAGCCAGAACAAGCGACTTACAACATCCTCAGGAATGGTGGGAATCAGACATACCTGTTCGTCATGATTCACAGATCAGTCCACAACAGAATAGACACAGACAAGGTAAAGTTTGATGAGTACATTCAATGAACCTCGCGTCCTAAGATGCAGGACTGTGGCCAACATAAGCAGACAAATGGTTAAGGCCAGAAACATCAGCATTGTTGCAATATCATAGACATTGAAAGGAGCAATCATAAGAAACTGACAGTGGAAACAGCAACCTTCCTGTCGCCAGTAAACTAATAGTAGTATCATTCGACTAATAGCAGGTCCCTAAGCTAGAACGGGGGAACCCCCACCGTACAGATCAGCTCAGTGGAATCACATCACATGATCATCTAGTCCTATCTCCTTCAAAAGTCCTCCATCACAATGAAACGAAAACGTGCTGGACTGCAATATGGCAAGCACTCGTCTATCAGGTATCTGCAGCTGCGTGCATGTAATGGCTAACTAGTGCGACGATCAACCTGCACACAACAGCATGCACCGTCTAGTCACCCTGACTGTGTGTGTACACAATGCACAGTACAAGCTCGCTGCTCACTGTGAAGGATGTCAATCAACAGACAGTCCTCATGTGAAGAAAACTCGAGTAGGCATTTCAAAAGTAGTAACACGCAACCACAGTGTCGCGTGCAAAAGCAGAAAAAGTGGCAAGATGGATTACTGACAACTAATGCGGTGGTGCTAACTTAGCATTGTACATAGGGAGATAGGAATCGTCACTACACCCCCCTTGTTCGTACCACTAACCACTAGGGTAGCAAATTCGAGAACGCAGAGTTCAAGTTTGATAGAACGGAACCAAGGGCATGAACTGGAAGTCCATAGAAGGGAAGCGAAAAAGTCAGAAAAGAAATGTCAATCATGAACGATGTTGAAGGGCAATTAACCATGTAAAAGGGGAGAAAAATATCACATCGACGGATGCACCATGAAATGAGCAGGAATAAAGTCAATCCATCAAGGCATAGGCATTATAAGTTGCAACAGCTTCCAAGAGGAAATCATCTGCACGTTCCGAAAAATTGTCTGCCATCCAGTTCAGCAGGGGGAAAGAACACACGTGTTCCTCAACAATTGGGCCATCCAGCACAATTTGTGGGCAACAGGTGGGGACATGAAGATAACTTCTGGATAAGAATTCATTTGCTGCTGTTCCGATGTCCCAATTCCCTAGGACTCCATGTGCAGCAGCACAGGCCATGACACTGACGCCAGAACAGTCCAACTCATGAGTCACTAAGGGGCTCATCAATCGATCAAAATCCGGGTCAGGAGGCACCGAGTTAGACAGGCACAAATCCAGAGCCCATTCGAATGGACAATCTAGGCAATGAAAGACAGGTTGCACGCAGGTAAAGAAGGGAAACCGGAAGGACAATCCATAGGCACTGCTTAAGGTCGCCAGCGGCAGAGTACCGTATAATTCAAGCATCATGTTCCGAAGATGGAGCAGCCGGTGCATGCTGTCTTGTAACGCAAGTTGTGAAGCCACAGCGTAGTACGCAGATCAATTATGGCACCCCAGCTACGAGGGCGAGAAGCAAAGGGACACCTCCGAAGACGGTAGCCAAAATCGAATGATGAAATGCGGGGATCACACCAAACAGAGTTTGGAAGGAGGTCACGAGGCCGGAGCCCACAATGTAGAAAATAACAGCCAGGACACCTGTTGACGAGGCATGAAAGATAGTCTGAATCCGAGTTCCAAATATGTAGTGGGAGATCAGTGCTAAAAAGCGCTTGCACCTCTGTACGCGTGTGATCTACGTGAAGGCCAAATGTTTTCGGGATGAAGTCAGCACGACTTGTGTTTGAGACAATGGAGCCCTTATACTGCTCATCTTGTTGAACTCCGCTTTCAAGGTTGTAATGGGAGGCCAGATGGAAACATCCAGCCGGCCATGCGTGGGTGGTAAAAGTCCGAAATGACAGTACAGTCACGATCTCAGGAATTGCCGAAAGCATCCCACAGCAAGCTACTGCATTGAATAGCACATAATTGCCGTTAGCAAGCAGCGCACAAGACGGGGTCATGACTGGCACACAAATCCACTTCAGACTACAAGCTACATCATGAGCGTGCATGTAACAAGCACCATGCAATTGAATGTGCCTACACACCACAGAATGTTCCGGAGTGGAAGTGCACCCTTCACCTCTTAAATACACCTCCTTGCCGTCTCACGCACCTGTTGTCGCCTAGCACGGACACAAGGGACCCGAGCAACTGGTAGGGCGGTGATGAGAATGGAGGGTGCGGCGAAGGATGGAGTGCTGCTTTCAGCTCTGGGAGCAGCCTCCGCCCCCTCTGGGAGCTCAGCCTCGGACCCGTCAGTGTCATAGTCGGTGTTGGAACTGGACAGGTCCTCCGCCTGACTCCCCTCGGCCTCCGTGCCACTTGCTGCGCCAGACTCCCCAGCACTGTTGGCCCCGGTGCTGGCTACCTCCCCCACGCCCGTGCCAGTGTCTCCCTCGGTTTCCCCCGACGATGCTGTGGCCAAGGTGAAGAGACAGGAAATGACCAGACACCTGTGTACATATGTCACATGAGTCCAAGCTACATAGGACACAGCGCATAGCATGATCGTCAACATGAGTGACATCTACAGTGCTACAAACATATGTCGGCCCTGCACCACACAGTTGGTTCACCCACCATGCCACTGGGAAACAATGGGGAGCATGACACAACAGCAAATTACTTGTTCTAAATCGATACAGAGGAGCTACGCACTGGGGACAGTCGTGCACTGCATCACTGTCATGGCACAGTCACCTACACCCGCAACTGTCCCTCGATGCCAGGGACACTGATGATGACTCCTCACATGTAACTACCGGCGTTGCACATTGTGACTATGGCATGTGAGTGTCATGTGTTCCCATGAGCCAGCTGCATTACTTCCGTGACATGCATCTGCATTAGCTGCAACCAACATGTGTGTGCGTGTCGATGGGCATGGCACACTATTACGCACACCAGGCCACATGTGGAATCAGTCGTAACGGGTGCATGTATGCATCGCACATGGACTTGCGAGACAAGGACATATCAGCATAGTCTCAATGTATGTGTCATCATACCTGATATGTACCCCTTCATGGCAAGGAGTGTGGACTGTCCTGTTTCAAGGACATGCGACCTGTGCCTCTAGTGTCCCGCAACCGGTCTGTGTGATAATACATCCTTCTTATGCACATATGTAGATGTCTGTCACTCCTGTAATGCGTCAGCCTCTTCACTTACACTGGCCCACAGCTAGTTCCATGTCATGTCATGTTGACCTTGCGCACCCACGTGTGTAGCTGACTGTTGTAAAGGGTGTCACCTGGCTGTCATACGTGTCCTGGATGCATTGCACAGTACAGACTCTGTATGTAGCATATGTGTATTAGCTGTTGAACATGTGCTCAGTCCATTGTCAGTGGTGTAGTGCTGTACTCAATCTTCGTTGTTCCTTCCAAATTTCTGGAGGGCACCGCCTCTCCCCCGACCAATGCCAGACTTGGCTGCCATGAGGGAACGTGACTGTATACGCCGCTACCGCTTCACCCAACCGTTGATTGACAAATTGACCACAAGGCTCGAGCCACACCTCCAACCGCTACACAGGTATCCTACTGCACTGACACCCAAGATGAAGGTGATGGCAGCCCTACATTTCTTTGCCACGGGTACGTTTCAATTGACCATAGCTGATGTAGGTGGCATGTCCCAGACCATGTTCAGCCGTGTCCTGCATGATGTGTTAGAGGCCATGTTGGCACACCTGGATGAATTTATACATTTCCCGACTCGTGAGCAGTTGACAGGTGTCAAGGGTGAGTTCTATGCCCTGGGAGGGATGCCCCATGTCATTGGGGCCATTGATGGGACACATGTGGCTTTGGTGCCACCACGCGCACAGGAGGTAGCCTTCCGTAACCGCAAGCATTACCACTCCATCAATGCCCTTGTGGTATGTCTTGCTAACATGATGATATCCCATGTCTGTTCACGTTTTCCAGGATCAGCACACGATGCCTACATCATGAGGCGTAGCAGGGTGCCTGAAATGATGCTGCAGCTGCGCAACGAACGTGCATGTCTTGTTGGTGGGTATAATCTGTTAGTCCTGTATTTAGCCGTTTCTTCATATTTTACTGCTTCTCCTGACCCACTTCTGTCCATGATGTGTCCATGTAGGGGACGCTGGCTATCCCAACATGCCATGGCTGATGACGCCTCTCCGCAACCCCAGAACAGCCGCAGAACACTGGTACAACGACACCCATGGGCAGACGAGGCGCGTGATTGAGAGGACGTTTAGACTCCTGAAGAGCAGATTCCGGTGCCTCCACAAGACCGGCGGCGCCCTCCCATATGCCCCGGTGAAGGTCTGCAAAATCTTCCTTGTGTGCTGCAGGCTGCACAACATGGCAGTGGAGAAGGCCGTGCCACTCATCCTGGATCCTGATGAGCAAGATTATCCACTCGTGGAGGATGAAGGGCTTGGCCACGGGGCAAGTGAGGATGAGGATGAGGATGAGAATAAGGACATCCGGAGTCAGCTGATCCACAACTTCTTCTCATAATGGTGAGTGCCGGTGTCTATGTGTGCACGCCTAGTGCCTTGTGTGGCATGTGTTGCAATGTGTGTGTCGAGCTGACTGTGTGCCAAGTGACTTGGAGGTGTGTTCTGATGTGTCATACAAGTGCAAATGTCATTCCCCATATTTTTGCAGGAACACAAAAAACATTATGCCCATGGTGACAGCAATCCTGTAGGGTGCATGTACATGTCTGCGGATTACTAGCTCCTCGCTGACTTGTTGTGTGTCTGTCCTCCCCAGGTTCCTGTGGCTGTCGTCTGCTCATGTCATCATTGCACTCCTGCTATTCCTCATGATTTTTCCGACGTGTGCTGGATCAGAGTTACATGCACAGAGATGGTGAAAAGTCGTTTTGGGTAAGGAGTGCAGCAAGGCGTTTTGTGGGTGGTACGTGTTTGTGATATGTGGGTACTATTCCTGTGCATGTTGTGTTACCATGCATACATGTCGACTCACCATGGGCCACATGACGTGTTGCATGGCTCTCATGAATTGATGGTCACCCTTCCTGACAGTCATCTGTAATGGTGTGTGGATTCTGATGAAGGCATCGATGTGTGTATGACGTCTCCAAGGAACATACGGGATGCTAATGGTGGACATAGTGTGGGACATCCCCATATGAGGCTCGATGGGGAATTGTAGACTCTCTGTGTGCAGCAAGGGGTGTGAGGTCAACCCCTTCACTTGTGTGCCAGCTCAGTAGGATTTACCACATCTGTGTGTTGCAGGGGGTGTCCAGTGTGGGTCACACATGTTCAGCCGAATGACCTGTGATTTTGTTCCAATGGATGCCATTCCATTTGTGTGAGGCTGAGTAATAAAGCAGTTCGTCATACTCCAAGGTGCCTCGTCTCTGTCAATGCTGGTCTCTTGCCACTTGGCATGCGGCATCTCTGGCATACTTGCTGTAGATGATGCATAGGAGTCCTTGTGTAGTTTAGCGACATGCTTGCAGTTGTTCATGGATTTGACTCCCTATTGGGCATGTAGTACATGGTCGTGTATGTTTTTTAGCGAGGTCAACCACACAATGGGCCAACACCAGTTGCAGAGGGTGTGTCTCCAGTGCGCAGGTCGGCCTTCAGTTTCCTGATCCGGTGTAATGGTTCTTTGGGGATTGTGCATGCATTGTCTCTGGGTGTGCCATGTGACACTGGACACTCCTCACTTTACACACGCGCCTGTTGCAGTTGTCCTTCTGACATCCTAGTGTTTGTGTGCAAGATGGGCCATGTGGCAGGGAGATGGTGCCTGCTGCTGCAGGCCCTGCACAGGCACCCAGTGGCCACACTCACAAGATGTTGTGCATCATGTTTGGCTCGCTCACATTTGCCATGCTAGTCCACAGCATCTGTGCCTCATGCTGCAACGCCCTCTGCATCATGCACATGATCCACAGATAGATCCACTCCAAGTTACGACAGACCATCCCCAGGTCCATGACGACATCCATCTCATATACTGCCCTGCCCTCTACAGAGCAAGTACATCCACACTCCAAGGACACTGGTCCACTTCCAGGGGGCACCTGCACACCTCAGCTTCTACACCCTGCGCCCCAGCCACCTCACCGTCCACCATAGATGGCTGCAATGGATCACTGTCTGCTGCAGGATGTCCTCCGCACACCCCACCCACACTCAGGAGGCAGTCCACAAACCCGACCCCACACCAACCTTGTACGTCTGTCATCCTAGATCCCGTTGGTCCATCTCCGTGCATCCAACCTTTCCCTGGCCCCCGTTCTTCACATCCACCGTACTCCAGCATACATGACATTGTTCTCACACCTGGCCACAAATCCCTGGGACTCCCTCCCCGGGTACCTCCACATGGGCCATGGCCTATACGCCTTGATGATGATCTCCCAAATAGGTCTGTCAGCACAGTTTAGCAAGCATCCCCTCAGCAGCCAGAGGCCATCAGAGGTAAGTGTGGTGTTCCATGCCTACATTGACTGATACTTGTGACCCATGTGTGTCCTGTACCAGACTCTGTTCCCAGGGGATGGATGGCTGGAGTTGGTTCAACACTCACGCATAGTGAGACATTTCTACGACATATGTCGTAGAAAAATGCAAAATGACAGCAACATCTCATGTGCAGAACTATGAGAATTTATTTTTGGTGGGGTGAGTCTTTTGGTAGATGTGCTAAGGTGCTCGACCGGAGGAATAGAATCCAAAGTTCACTGGGGGAGATGGCATCCTTGTCAGTTGGAGTCATCAGAGTCCAGACCACAGTGTTGGTCCTCATTGGTCAGACTGTGACCAGCAAGTCCATGTGGCAGAGAATGTCATTGGGTGAGGTGCTGCTGTTGCGCCAGAGGGCCAGGTGCCAGGCCAGGTGACCTGGGAGATGGGGATGGTCCGCTGACTCTCACGGTCTTTTACGTGGATGACCCTCAGATGCAGGCCTTGACGATGTCAGGGACGCTCCGTCAGATGAATCCTCCTCCTCCTCCCTCCCTGTGTCTGGTGCTGGTCTATGCCTGGTGGCACAGGGAGGGTTTGCCAGACTTTGGGCGATCTGACGGAGTGATTGGCTCACGTCCCTGTGCACCGCCAGGAGCTCAGCCAGTCTTGCCTCCATCCGTCCTTGTTGTTGTTGGTGACTGGCATGATGCTCGACCTGCAGGTTCTTGATCTCATCGAGGGTCCCCTGCATTCCGGAAAGTCTGGCCATGACCTGGTCGATGCCTCTGGTGTCATGCCGGTATGAGTCCAGGATGTTGCGTATGTGTGACATACCGGGGTCCTGAGCTGTCTGGTCAGGTTCTCGCCTCAGCCTGCCTCCACTCCCACCATCCCTGCCCACACGAGCCTGGCCTGCCGTTGTGGGCACATTGGGTCTACGGGACCCCTGAGGGATGGCATCGGCAGGGTTGTCTGCCTCCTCCTGGGTGCCTGCAGAACGTTGTCCCTCCTGGTCAGACTGGCTGTGTTGTTCAGTGCGAGCAGGGATCCTGGGTGTGTCCTGGGATGTGGCGGGAATGGGGGTGGTGGTTGGCACAGATGTACCTGACGCAGGTGCTGCAGGTGCTTGTACACCAGAGGGGCCAGGTTGGTCGGGGTCATCCACGGAGTGGTGAGAGTCGTCGCTGCTGGTGGGATCGTCTTCACGCGGTGCCTGGGACTGTGAATCTTCCCCCCCAGTGTTGGGGGGAGATCGTCAACGTTGCCCTGTGTGTGAGAGAGAGACAATGTTAATGCTGTTTCATGCCACATCCATGTTTCATACATATTCAAGTTGACACAGTTCCCCCAGGTAGTTGGATGTCCCTGGCATTCCTCTCAGTGTCCACTTGGGGATGGGTATGTTGCGGGGGACAGATTGGGATGTTCTCCTGTGTGTGTGGCTTGTAGATAGTTGGCTCTTATCAGGTGCGCAACACCCATTGGGCTCACCGGGCTTCTGCCCCCCCCCGTTATGTGTGTCAGACAGGCTCGCGGGCTGGCGTCCGTCTAATTGCATCCGGACCCGAGCACTTCACAGGTGTATGGTAGACCATTTACTCGTAAATTAGGCTTTTGTTGTGTTTTCACCCATTCTTACAGCCACTCTGGCTACGGCTGGTTGATTTAGCCCCGCCCAATCTTTTACTGCCCCCCCGGAAGTTGGCTGTAGTTGCCCGCCTGGCTCTGATGCTTACTTGGCTCCGGATTGGTCTTGTTGTGTCACATGTCCATTGTGGGAGTGGGTGTGACCGGCCGTGCTGTGGTGTGTTGTGTGAGTTGTCATTGGGTCTCCCAGGTGATGTGTGTGTCCCCTCATGGTGTATGCTGGCATGACAGTGTGTGTGAGTTCCTGTGCTGGATGCCTGTGCTTGTGGATTTGGTGTTTGAGTGTACAGTGGTCCCAGGAGAGCCTTGTGCTGCATACAGCAGGGCCCAGTGTCAGCGACCTTGTTAGTAGTTTGCCAGTCCCTGTGCATTGTGCATGGGTATGTCCCTATGCCATATGGGCTGGGACATTGGTGTGTGCGTCTCATTTTCACGATGTGTTGTGTGGGGCCCACCCTCCCAGCCTCCCGGACATCCTGTCTTGTGTTTGTGGTTGTTGTGGCCTTGGACATGGCCTTGCCTTGATTTGTGAAGGGTGAATGGTGACGTTCGTGGCATGGGCATGGTTATTGAGTGTGGTTGTGTGCGGTGAGGGCTTGGGGGTGGGTGCGTGCATTTGTTGTGGTTGGCAGGCGTCCAACAACCATTGGACTCACAGGACTTCAGCCCCACCCCCGTAGTGTGTGGCAGCTCGGGATGAGACAGCTTCCCGGCGCACTCACAGCCGCACCCGAGCACTTCACAGGTATTTCAAAGGCCATTTGCGTGTTAATGAGGCCTCGCTGTTGTTTCACCCCTTTGACAGCCCCTGCAGCTCCACTCTGCCTATGGCTTACAAGATTCATCCCCCACGGAATTTTTTCTTGCCTCCCCCGAAATTTAGCTCTAGTTGCGCATCTGGTGGTTGGGGTGTGGATGCCATTCCCCCAAATTACATGAGTTGTTTGTGTACTCACCAGGCTCTGCGACTCCGTCCACTCCGTGTAGTCCCACCGGCGGTAGCATGGCCATCACCTTCTCCTCCCAGGGATGGTACTGTACGCGTCTGCGGGGCAGCCCACCTCCAGTGATGTTGGTCTGGGCATGTTCTTCATTCATCTTCCTCTTGACCGCCCTGCGCAGATCGTACCACCTGGCTTGGCATTCATGCCTGGTCCTTCGAACGGGCGCAACAGCATTCACCTTGTCGACGATCCTCTGCCACATGGCAGATTTTTCGGCTATGCTGGTCTGTCTGACCATTGTTCCAAACAGCTGTGGCTCAACTCTGATGACTTTGTCGACGAGGAGCTCCAGCTCCGCCGTAGTGAACTTTGGATTCTTGTCTGTGGGCATGGTGTGGGGTGTGGGGTGTGGGCGGTTGTGGGTGTATGGGTGTGAATGTGTGTGTGTGTGACTGTGCAGAGGGGGATGTTTGTGGGGGAGGTTGTGTGAAGGTGTGTGAGTGGCGGTGTTGCAAAGGTATGAGTTCTGTGGGGTGGTTTGTGTGTGAGCTCTGTCCGCAGTAGGTCTGTTGCAAGGGCTCATGGTTTGTGTGTGTGGGCCCTTTTTATTGGTCGATTTTTGGGTGTGGCTGTGTTTGAATTTTGGTGGGTGTGTTATAAGAGGTGGTTGTGTTTGGGGCCTCTGTTGGCCAGTTTGGATGTGGCAGGTCAGTCATTGAGTTGTATTTATTTGTGTGGACGTGTTTTGTGTGTTTGTGCGAGTAGCTTTGGACCTCCTTGTGCTGTTTTCCACTGTCCTGGTTCTGTATGTGTATTATTTGCGTAGGTAGGCTCTGTACATTCGCGATGCTGTGTGAGGGTGCTGGGGTTCGGTGTTGGTGTGCAGCAGGTGAATGCGGTGGGGGGGGCTGGGGGTACAGTGCGGACAGGGTGGTGTACGGTGCAGACGTATTGGGGGGGGCTGTACGGCTCGTACACGGGCATGAGTTTACCCGTGTACTTGTGTGCTTCAGCGTTGGCTCCGTACGGGCCTTTTTCCGTGCGATTGGGTATTCGGACGGCCGGTCGGGATCGTACTTGCGCGCTCGGACTTGTGTTTTACGATTTGTAAGTAAAACTGTCCGGATCACTTTCGTACACTTTTCCAGACGATATTCGGACGTGGTCACTTTTCGACGCACGCTCGTGGACTTTTCCCATCACTATTCGTAGTTATTTTTCATGTCCCAATCGTACTTGGCAGTTTGTACGGTACTTGTGCGACTCGTACGTAAAAAAATACGGATACGAGTCGTACGGTAATTATTTTTGACGGATCGGAATCGGCACCTATATAGCTTATCAAGCAATCTTTTGAAATGATTTGTTGCACCAAGGTCTTTCAAGACGTCATTGACTGCAAGATTTAGGTGATGAGCAGGGCAGTGTGTTATTGTGAGAAATATTTTCTTGCAAACTATTTCCAGCACCACTATTGTTGCCAAAGATTATTGATGGTCAGTACAAAACAGTTGATACTAAGGGGCTCATTATGATGGCGGGCGGACATCGGTCCGCCCGCCATCATAACGGTTATGGGACCACCCGCCAGACATGCGGCGGTCTCACCAGCCCAATTAGGATGCACCCGCCACACTGACAGGCACATCCTGGCTGCAGCACCGTTCGCAATGTGAAAATGACACAATGTGCATTTCCATGCACAACGTAGCAGGCACCACACGGTGCCTTCCACCTTGTTCATGGAAATGTAGGGGGTACCCATAGTACCATGGGTACCCCCCAGTCCACCCCCCCACAGAGGGGGCCCTCAATGGGCCCCCATAGCCAGTCTCTGCCATTCTTTTTGTGGCAGGATTCCCGCCGCAAAAAAGATAGGCAGAAGGTCTCATGCTAATCACTACAGTGGTGCCTGCATGGCACCGCCGCAATGATGCCCTGGTTCGGCGTTCTGCAAGGCGGGCGAAAAAGGACCACCTTGCGGGACACGGAACCAATGTGATTCCCATCGACATCCTAATTTGGCGGTGGGTGAATCACATTGCGATGGCGGGAGGATGGCAATCCTCCCGCCATCATAATGAGCCCCTAAGCATTTTGTTCAGAAATACCTCACTTATATTAGCTCAGGACTCCAAGTCAGTCAACTACTTTTGCATACATGTAATCAAACCATTTTTGGTCGTGATCAGTCAAGAGCTTTTGATTTTACTAAAAATGTTCTTCCACCCACTAAAGTATACAGCCTCAGAAAATAGGTTGGCCCACTTCTGCCACTGACTTACTTCACTGGGTGACGACATTCTATCCTGTCACAAGGAGACCATTCACACGCAAAGTAGTTAACGTTTTGCACAGTGGTATTTATAATAGATGGTAGGCGCTTATGGTGAGTACACCTGATATATATAAACCTAATAGATCAGTGACGGTGCTCGAGGGTAGGGGAGAACCACCAGCCTCCCTAAAAACTGTGGTCAGACCACATATAATCAAGATAAGGGTACCCAAGCACACGTTAAATCAAAGTTAATACGGTCAGTATATACATAAACAAATAACACAACATAGATCTTCGTTTCTTTCTTTTGGGTTTCTTCGGTTTATTGTTCTTTTCTCAAAGTGTATTTCATAGTCTTCAAAACGTTCCCAAGCCAACACGTGTTTCGTCGCCTTTAGTAGTTTTTTACATGCGACTTGTTCACGGCTGAATACGGTTTCGTATGCAAAGTGTTTAGTATGACGATAATTCCAGGTCATACACTCCGACGACGAGGGAGGGGGTATTTGGTCAGTTATATCCGAATGGATTGTTATCCCTTGTTATCTCCAAACTCGAATTTGGAGCCAGACGCAGTTGTGGGGGGAGATACGATTACACAGAACGAGAGACGTGGTGCTCAGATTTGGGGCACATGCGGACAAGGGATAACAATCCATTCGGATATAACTGACCAAATACCCCCTCCCTCGTCGTCGGAGTGTATGACCTGGAATTATCGTCATACTAAACACTTTGCATACGAAACCGTATTCAGCCGTGAACAAGTCGCATGTAAAAAACTACTAAAGGCGACGAAACACGTGTTGGCTTGGGAACGTTTTGAAGACTATGAAATACACTTTGAGAAAAGAGCAATAAACCGAAGAAACCCAAAAGAAAGAAACGAAGATCTATGTTGTGTTATTTGTTTATGTATATACTGACCGTATTAACTTTGATTTAACGTGTGCTTGGGTACCCTTATCTTCACACGCAAAGTAGTTCCTTTCAGTGTAAGGGCCTACTATGGCAATGTGTGTATTTTAAGATTAAAATATATATTTTTTAGATAAAGAGAACCCAGAAGCGTCCCACCCCCCAAATTTTTTGCAAAAAACAAAAAAGATAACACTAAACAAGCATCGACAAAGTAAAAAATGGCAGCCATTTCTAGAACTATTTTATTTTGCCAATGCTTTTTTATTTAAATCTGCTAAAGGCTCAGTTTAAGGGAAAGCTCAACTATTCTGACAAATATATTTATTTTTATGGCTTGAGATATGTGATGTATATTTAAGCAAGCTACCGTGGAGTGCAGACTATGACCCATAACCTGTTGATTCAGCTGTTGGCAACCTATAGCTAACACAAGGAGATGATAGAAGAAGCGCTGAAACTTTTCAGACACTCATCCCCAGTCAGAGATCTGGGTTGAATCCAACATTGCTCTTTAGCTCACTTCACCACCCCAATTCAGACCCAGCTATATGCAAATCAGCCTTGGCCCGTTTGCCTCATGGGAACAATCCAACCTGAACTGCCCAGCCAGGTCCTCCCTGGACAGGAAACAAGCATGCTGGGACCAGTTTCAGGGTAACACCCCTAATCAGCCAGGCTAACTTGAATCCAGAGGCAAAGAGAGCAAGGGACCCATGTTTGGGCATACCCTGTCAACTTAGGACAAACGAAGCAAACACAAGTAGATGACGGACAAAGGTCCTTGAAGCTGTGACGTGTCAAGCTTTGTGCATGTTAAGTTATCTTTTTGTAAAGACCTCTGTTTTTTGTCTTTATTGATACCATATGACATTACAGTTAACTCAGCTCATTCTTTGGACAATTCAATTCCATGAGATTTCTCAGCTGCAAAGCAACAACCTTTGCGACAAATAGTACAGTCAAGTAAAAGCTTCTAACATTTAATCACGGAAACCTGAATTGCAAAAACTGCAGGTGGTCATGTTTCCAACCTTTGGAAATTGCACCTTCCTGGGAAAATGTCACTGAAAGAAGTTCAAGTAGTAATATGTCAGATCATTTACTAGTGCTCAGCATTTCCTTCGTCTCAGTATTCCTATCACACTATAAATCTGCTAATTTCTGAACAGACTGTTGACTATTTCTTTCTGTATGGATGATTAGGCTGATGTGAGCTTCCAATTCATTTATTGTATTTTATTGTACTTCATAAAACTCATTGTTTCTTTCGTCCATTGTAGGAACAAAGACTTTTATGTCTCATTTGCTCATAGGCTGCTAATAATCCTTTGTCTTATAGTTTGGGAAGGAGGGCCATATTTTCTTCTGGTGATACAGTCTAAAGAGACAATGCAAAAGAAAATGGACTTTATAGGTGGGGAGGGTTATGTTAATCACTATAATGAGGCTATGAACCTTCCTCAGGCTCAGACACAAGTCAATCTCCTAAACAAAGTTACAAGAGTACCCCAGGTCAGAGCTATGATGGTAAGGCAATGATTAAAGTCCTTGATGATGAGGTCATCTTCCTACTTGGTAAAGCACTTCCTTGGAAGCTCAGAAGTCCAGGCACCAGTCCAAATGGCCAGCTCAAGGACCTGGTTATTGCAATTCCTGATTCTTGCTAATTCCTCCTACACTACTCCAGCCAAAGTCTTTAACTATAGGTCTCAACTGGAAGGTGGGATGGAGTTGGGAGTCTTCTGTCAGGAAATACCAAAAACAAGAGCACAAAAGAGAGGGAGACTACTCCACTAAACTACCTGTTTTGAGAGGTAGCCCTTCCATAGAACAATGGAACAAGAAAGGACAGAGGGAAATTCCCCGTACTACCAACGGCCTCCCCCATCTACTCTTCTCCACACCATAGAATGTGGTACATTATAAGGGACCCCAGGATGTCTTAGAAGAGCCCTGCAATTCTCCTTGCATCCTGATTCTTGCACGGTTCGCACTAAAAAGGTAGAACTACCTACTGGGATGACAGAACTTCAGAATATAGGGACAGAGGTCCACCTAAACCATCAGAGACTGTCAGCCCTACTCCTAGCTAGCTCACAGTGTCTCACCTGAACCCCCAACCTTAATGGGCTGGCAGATGATTTCTGTAATCTCAAACATAAAACTCTGATCCTGAAGTGATTCTTGGAAACAGATCTTGCCATTTAAATCACTGTCTCAGAGAGGGATCCTCTCCTTCAGCCTGTCCTTCCTGACTATTCGCTTTGTAGCCTACTACTGTTTATGTGTGTGTAGACAACTGCCTTTCCAGGTTTTTGTTAAATGGTATGGCTGGGTATCCTCGAGTCCCCATGGTGCACCAATCCATCCTTCAAGCTGGCTCGCTTCTGTCTGCAAACACCCAGTCATTGATTGTGCTCAGTTTAGAAGTCAGGTAGTAGTTTTCTATGTTTGGGACCACAAAGACTCCCTTGAATACCCCTATTTGAAGCTTGTGCAGTGCGATCCATGTACTACCCCATCCCTTAGGAGCTTACACAGCTCGCTGTCCACTTTACAAGTCTAGCAGTATTTTCTATAGGATGCTCTGAATAATGTACAGAAATGGCAGCAGAGCCATCATCTTGAAGAGGACAGCCCTGCCCATCAGAGATATGGAGAATTCCCTCTTGTGGACCTCATCGACTCAGAGCCTCTCAAGCTGTGGGAGTAGGTTTTGGGTCAAGGAATCATCAGCATTTCTTGTAATGTGGATATCTAAGTATTGGAAGTCATGCCTTATAGTCAGGGCAGAGCACTCAGAAGTCAAGGAGGGGGCACTCCCCATCAGGGGGAAGACAAGTTATTTGTACCAGTTAATTTGATACCGTGAGTAGCTGCCAAACAACTGAAAAACATGCAACAGCCTATGAACCGTATGGCGAGGCTGCTGGGCATACAGCAGGACATCATTGGTATAGAGGGAGATTTGTTCCTCCCAGTCCCCCTCCCCCACTATGCCCCATATTAGTGGGTCTTGACAGAGTCAAGCTGCCAAAGGCTCAAGCGCAGGGACGAATATCTTGGGATACAATGGGCCTCCCTGCTGTGTGCCTCGAAGTAGGGCGAATGCACGAGACCGCCCTCCATTGACCCGTACTCTCGCCATAGGCTTTTGAAACAGCTGCCCAACCCACTCACAGAATCATGGTCCAAAGCTCATACATGTTAGACCAGCAAACAATTATGGCAACTTGACTAGGTAACCTGCCGGAATCGTCCCTCCTGGAGGACCGGCTGCTTTCAGAGCCCAGTCTGGACAAAGCCATATCACTAACTTATCGCAAACTCTATAACAACTTGCCAGACTCCTTCCAGGCTCTGCGAAACAGGTGTCAGGTTGATATTGGACAAATTGAGGACGAGGACTGGCAGACTGCACTGATGTCTCCAAGGGAAGCTGCCATCACTCTTCGTTTTCTGCTAATCCAATTAAAAATTCTTCAAAGAACGTATCTCACGGGGGTAACCTTAGCGAAAATGGGAACGAGACAAAGTGCTTTATGTCTGCGCGGTTGTCATCAAGAGGCAACCTTCTATCATACTATATGGGACTGTCCGATCCTCCGCCATATATGGGATGGGGCAGTGACACACATGCAGGATGCAATTGGGAAACAAATAACACTCACACCATTGCTGGGGCTTCTGAACATTTGGGAAGCTACTGATCTCACAGAAGTGGAACAGCAATTTGCCACAATAGGGTACACGTTAGTCAAGAGGGCGATAGCAATGAAATGGGGGGCAGCAGAAAGACCATCAACTGGGATTTGGGCGGCTGAAATGGATACATGCATGATTGCGGAAAAAGAAGTGTATAAATCTAGAGGATGCCCTAAGAAATAGGATAAAAAATGGGGCGGTGGAATGCGCACAGAGGTGTCCTATGTATATCCCCAAATGTCAAAATGGAAATATCAAGGCGCAGTGGACATTTATCTGAATCGCTGGAATGATTGAATATACACTGTTTTGTCATGGCCACACGATGTAACAAGTTTGAAGATATGCATACTGATGCTTTGTGATTCTTTGCAGTTTGAACTCAATAAAAAAATATTTTAAAAAAAAAGTATGGCCACTTGATACTATTGAACGTCATATGGCGTAAAGGGAGAGAAGGACTGCCTCTTCTTGCTGACGTGCAGCGGTCATATGTTGCACACCATAGAGTTAGCTGAGGTTTAGTCGGGTTCTTCTGTGTGGCATAAATCCTGACTGGTCAGGTTGAAAAACTCAGGATATCACCTCCCACAGGCTGTTTTCCAGGGTTTTCGCCAGCACCTTGGTGTTGGCATTCAGAAGCTATATAGGCCTATATGAACTGCACTGCTTCAGAGGCTTGCCTTTTTTGGGAATCACTACAATTGTTGAACAATATACATTAATCTGGCACACATAAAGACATATATAACAATTATAGTAATGTAGTCTTCAATCATGGTTTCTTCAGTCTGGTTGTTTAACAAGTAGTTTATGAAAATTGTGATGGCTCTTCACATTAGCCTTCTCTGTAACTGTAGTCAACGCGTGTTTCATTGCATTTGCTACTTCATCATGGCTACAAATGTCAAAAAGAGATAATAGACAAGAATTGTTTAGTATTAGGCTTGTAATTTTACAATGAAATAAAACACTGATAACCACCACCAGTGACTTAAATTGTGCAACCTGTCTAGTCAGCACCCATAGTGAACATTTGTGAAGATTGCTCAGATCAACTTATTGTATTTACATGTATTAGAAAACAAATGGAAGCGGGCAGAATGCTACATAATGTAAAATAACATACAGTAATTAATTGCCAAAAGGTAATGAAACCATCTTTCACGGTACGGTAGGTGAGAGAAAACAAATAACTTTGGAGTCAATAGTATGACAGTGGGCCTTATGGTATCAGGGCTACTGTATGGTAACCCTGGACGGAGCTGGCAGACTTGCTCAATGCGGAGTTCCACGGAGTTGGGCAAAAACTCAGTGGAACTCCGATCCACTCCTCTCTGCTCCACACCTCCACCTCCCCTAATTAAATTTTGCCGAGACCACGGCAATGAGGAGGAGGACACCCCGAAGACGCAGCGTATAAGGTAAGTGTATTTATTTCTATCTTATTTATTGTAAAAATCAGATATTTTATTAGGGGGGTGGAGGCGGGGAGCTAAAGGTGGGAGTCCAGGGCTCAGAACTCCGCTGCGGAGTAGGAGTTTTGCCTACACTCCACGTTCTCCGTGGAATGCGGAGTAGGCAAAAATCCACAGGCTCCATCAGCAGAGCGGAGTTCTCCACACACCCCTACTGAATGGTGTCTGTTAGAGCCCTCATGCAGGTAAAGTACTATGTGATAAAAACAAGTTATACCTCCTTATTTTGAGTTTCTGAAATGTGTATTAGTTCATAGGAGGCTCCGTCAGGAGTGACAGTTGCGCTATATAAACCTTTCTTTTCATTTCATTCATAAATGGCGTATATTTATTGCTCCATCTATGGGAAAAGATTGTATGATGAAAAAAATTATTTTTAAGGAAATGCAAAGAAAATACAGTAGTGGCAAAGAAAGTGTATGCTTAGAAAATTGCAGAACAAAACGAAAGGGGAAAAAGCCTCAGGGGATTGTTTTTGTGCAGGAAGGTAACCCTTCCTGCACAAAAACAACACTTCTTACAACACAGGGTGCCTGAGTTGGGGCTGGGCAGCCAAAAGGTTGCCAGCACAGGAGAAAAGGCAAGAATGTGCTTTATTTATTTAAACTTACTGGACCTTCCTGCCCTTTCCCTGTCACTCAGTGCAGCATAGCAAGGCGACTTGCTGTGCTCTTCTGTGTGACTTGTCCCTGAATATGGCCGACTGTTCCATGTTCTCGACAATGTACACAGCCTCTCTGCTTTGGGCACCTCCTCATCATCTGTCATGGAGTCACTATAAGGTCATTCTCTCATTCTCCCTCCATCTTCTTCCTGCTCTCATCATTCTACTGCTCATGTGGGATAGACTGCAGCATGCAAACCTAACCACAGGCTACAAGGGCTACCATGTAGACCTCATTCTTGGATCCGTTGATTAGCTTCAGCCCTCTCTCTTTGCAGAACGTCTTCATCTTCAGCTCTGCCATGCCCAAGCTCCCCATGCTGCTGAGATCCACGTCCATGCATTGAAAAATCACAGGTGCAAAATAGAAGGGTAGGAATTAAATTTGTGAAAAGGTAAGAATACCGAATTATAAATTAAATGCAATTTAAAAATCAAAAATCGATTTTGATGTCAGATTATAAAAAGGTTCTTTTTGTTTTAACTCAAATCATTGAGTGGTTCTGCATAGAACAAGTCTGGATGCCACTGCTGAACACCCATGTATGAAAATGGTTTATTTGTTGAGAAGGGAAAGTACTCACCTCAGGTAATAATCACATTCTTTTTAGGTGTAAACCCTTAACATCACCAAAATAACCTGAGCTCAACCTCATGGTAGCTATGGCACAGAGCAGATAAACTTAACTTAGAGGCAATGCGTGAAGTAGTTATGCAGTACCAAAATATTAATTACACTGAAGTGCAAAATAATAAAAACCCCAAAACGAATTATAAAAATAGAAATACATTTAATAAACAAAAGTACACCATAATTAGAAAATCTATGTAGTGGAACTGGATATATGAATATTTACATTCTTAATTAGAAGTCTCGACAGGAAGCACAACGTTCCAATGACAGTCAATGGTTAGAGAGGAACAGGACCTAGGCACAATTTTAGACTGACTGCAATGGTGTGTGGGTGAGATACACTAACCAGGTTTGGTTTGGTCGAAGAGGATCCTGTTTAAGATTCTGGTCCTCATGCACAAAGCTCTTAACCACTCTGGACCCGAATACTTATCTTCCAGGATCCAATGCTACACTCCCCTCAGAAGTCTGCGCTCTTCCCATGGCTACCTGGCCAAAGTTCCCAAGGTTAGGGGAGCAAGAACCACAGGTACGTCTTTCTCCCTCCTGGGCCCCCAAGTCTGGAACAACTTGCCTGCTGAATTAGGCCAAATAGGAAGTGTGCAGCCTTTTGGAAAACAACTCAAGAAAGGGCTTTTGCCCTCTGTTTAAGACATTTGGTGCCTTGTTGCTTTCCAATTAGCATTGCGACACTCCTTGGAGTAGCTGTGTGCTCTAGCAATCCCTGCATTCATTCATTCAGTAATGCTAACGGATTTGTTCCAAGCTGGCTGAAAAAGGATATAGCCCTGGACTCCTTGTCCTCACACTTTGTAGTAGATCATGCCCATAGATTCCCAGTGCGCTGCACCTTCGGGATACCAGCTTATGCCATCGGTCACAAAAATCCTTCATTACTGGGATTGTAACACAGTCCCCCTAGAAGCTGGGATGGACAGTGCAATGATGATGCTCTTTCCCGATTACAGCCTGTCAGTTCAGCATAAATGCTTCTCATTTATACAAGTTAAGAAACGGCTGCGGACTATAGGCTTTAAATATGCCTTACTATTGCACATCACAGAGGATCAGTGCTCGCAATTCTTTACAGAGCCCAAGACTGCTTGGGACTGGGCTGAAACCTTTGTCCAGAGTGACCCTGATACTTCTCCTAATTTATCATAATCAGCCCCAAGAATATATCAATTCTCAACAGCCATCTGAAAGGTGCACCAACGGCGACCTAGACACAGAGGTCCCCCTCCCTCCCAAGCCGAACATGAGCAAAGTATACCGCAATCCTCTGCTGATGCTAATACTGTATTTAGACACTTATTTGCCCATGTCTTCTTCCATTAAATTTTAGCTTTACATATATTACAAATATTTTTTTTTCATAAAGACACATATGTCATCAGCAGAAGATTGCGGTCGCGTGAGTTATAGTTGCCTGCAGTAACTATAACGGGGGAATTTCATTGGTTTTTTATCAGTAAAATGTCCAGCTAACTATAACATGTGTGAAACCTATGGTTTTTTCAGTGAATTTGCAAGGTTTTTTAAATGCTAAGTTACTTTACGCCATTCGTGGCGTGCGCGCCCAGTTAACGCAGTTCGTTCTGTGCGCGCACTGTGCGCTTCGCGCACCGTGCGCACACAGTGAGCACGCGGTGCGCTTCGTGCACCGCGCGCCCACTTTACGCAGTTAGTGCCGTGCACGCACAGTGGTCACGCGGTGCGCTGCGCGCACCGCGTGCCCACGTTAAGCGGGATGGGCCATGTACGCACGATGCGCTTCGCGCACCGTGCGCACATGGGGGACATATTTTGCGCATCTTTGTGAAATGTATTCTTTGTTAACTTCTTACCTCTTTGAGGCCATGCACAATTGGTGCCCTTCAGGCACCATTTGCACACGGGGTGGGGAGAATGTGGATAATTTTTTTTTTTTTACAATTTTTTACCGTGCGCGTACGGTAAGCGTAATCGGCGATTTTCCGAAAAATTTTTTTTTTTGTTTTTTGGGCTTGGGGGTGGTTTGGGGACCCCTGTATCAATGCTGGGTGGTTAGGATCTCATGAAACTGCCTCTTTACACATTTTTGTGGTTCGTTTTTGCTGCCCAACTCAGGAAGCGAGAGAGAAAATGGCGGCCGCCGCTTCCTGGTTTCGACCGATTCGAATGTTTACTAAGATCTAAGAGCCAATCAGAATCGCGCTCGCGCACGCCACCGTACGCGTACGGTATGCGCACGGTAAGCGCACGGTAAGCGCACCGTAAGCTGCCACAGATATATATATTGATTTAAAGGCTATTTTCTCAGAATCTACTGAACAGATTTACACCAAACCTACAAAAGGCACTTCCTTGACCTGGGGACTACCTCTCTGCCAAATTTCATTAAATTCTGTTCAGGCGTTCGGGCTGTAGCCCTGTCTAAAAGTCCTATGGAAAAATGCATGGGAAAAATGCGTTTTGGGACCCCCCTTTTATCTCAGCCCCCGCTTGACGAATCCCCCGAGACTTTCAGGGTAGGAGCGGAGCGTAGCGCCCCACCTATTTTGAAAAATTCGCGAGGATTCATCGACCGGCGCCAAAGTTATTCAAAATAGAATGTTGCGGATTTCCTATGGAAACGTGGTCCTAACTATAACTACCTACTGGCGACTGCCAGTAGGTAATATATATATATATATATATATATATATATATATATATATATATATATATCCACATCTCAAGGTTTCCCATTTAGGAGAGCCACAAACAGGTAGGTATTCATCCGTTTATTTTAACAAAAGTTGCAGCGCAGTAGATGGGAAAACACCAACAGTTCAAAAGCCTGACGCGTTTCATGCGTTCTCGCATTTCTTCAGAGGCTTGGATTCAGAACAGCGCATGTTTGCAAAAGGCACCACTTGATTTAAAGTCTCACCACCTGCCCCAGTGGGCGTTGGCTCTCCCAGAGCCTGCTGGTCTACGTAGTGGCTAAGTGTTACTTCAGTGAGCTGCTTTACATGCGGTGCACAATGTCGAACATAAAAAACCCCAGTGGGTCTGGAAGGAATTCCTCACATTACCAGGCTGCAAATTCCTCTTTTGTAAAAACGACCTCTCTGCCCTTCGCGCTGCGTGCCGGTTGACACCAGCTGGTCCACTTTTCCGTGGCAGGGCTCCCCCACGACCGGGGTCAGCCGTTTACAAATCCACATCTCAAGGTTTCCCATTTAGGAGAGCCACAAACAGGTAGGTATTCATCCGTTTATTTTAACAAAAGTTGCAGCGCAGTAGATGGGAAAACACCAACAGTTCAAAAGCCTGACGCGTTTCATGCGTTCTCGCATTTCTTCAGAGGCTTGGATTCAGAACAGCGCATGTTTGCAAAAGGCACCACTTGATTTAAAGTCTCACCACCTGCCCCAGTGGGCGTTGGCTCTCCCAGAGCCTGCTGGTCTACGTAGTGCCTAAGTGTTACTTCAGTGAGCTGCTTTACATGCGGTGCACAATGTCGAACATAAAAAACCCCAGTGGGTCTGGAAGGAATTCCTCACATTACCAGGCTGCAAATTCCTCTTTTGTAAAAACGACCTCTCTGCCCTTCGCGCTGCGTGCCGGTTGACACCAGCTGGTCCACTTTTCCGTGGCAGGGCTCCCCCACGACTGGGGTCAGCCGTTTTTAAATCCACATCTCAAGGTTTCCCATTTAGGAGAGCCACAAACAGGTAGGTATTCATCCGTTTATTTTAACAAAAGTTGCAGCGCAGTAGATGGGAAAACACCAACAGTTCAAAAGCCTGACGCGTTTCATGCGTTCTCGCATTTCTTCAGAGGCTTGGATTCAGAACAGCGCATGTTTGCAAAAGGCACCACTTGATTTAAAGTCTCACCACCTGCCCCAGTGGGCGTTGGCTCTCCCAGAGCCTGCTGGTCTACGTAGTGCCTAATATATATTAATATATATATTAATCCTCTGCTTTTCTTGTGCTGATTTTCGGCGAAACAGGCAGTAAATTGGTTGTTAATTTGTCAGCCATTACATGTTTTGGCCCGTCCGGGCCTTGATCACATGATATATATATATATATATATCCTGTGTTATTTTGTAGGCGCACACATATGTGTTTTGCATATGCTTTTACAAAATGATGCATCAGGCATGTTATTGTATTTTTTACCATGTTGCTCAGAAGTTGTTTGATGCAGTACGTCAAGGCTAAAAAACACTTGGAAAGCCCATAGATTTCATAAGAGAGACCTATTAACGTTGCCAATGATTGTTGTTTTCAATTTTAAACTATATTGTAAAATCTTAGCTTTCAAGATCAAGAGGTGTCCAATTGTTCTACCTAACTCACTGAGAAGACACATTTTGGTATTCCAGTATCTTGCTTCTTGCCACTTTACCGAAATCTGAATTTATTGATTTTACTGGATGTGATTTTTAATACTGTAGTATACAAATGGTGGACTTTTTTTGCAAGTCTATTGCATAGTAAAGAGTAGGTGCATTTTTTTTTTGAAATTCGAAATAGACCTTGACACATCACATGTATAAAGCGATATTAAAATTGCTTAAAGATCATTGCGCTTTAATACTGGAACATTATAAAGTGCAAGTGTTAGTGTAAGTGTTGCATTTGTTTAGTTCAGCTGCCTCATTTAAAAAAATGCAATCCATCATTTCTAACATCTGTTGTTCATGCTATTGACCTCGGGCCACCCTTACTTCGGTCTTGCTTTTAACCTCCTGCCTGGCACACTCTCAATAAGAAATTCTATTTAGCGGATGTCCTTAACTTCCTATCGACGTAGGCCCAGCACGCTGCAACTCTATCTACTCCCCCTCTGCCAACAAATGCTTCCTTCCTGCTTGGTAGCTCTTTGTTTTCCTTGCCTTTGCTGGCAACTGTGCAATATTATTTATGTTTTAAATCACTCTCTCCTCTTCAAGTCTATCGCTGGATTTTTTATCGCCTAGGCGGTTGGCGTTGTTAATAACGTGATAACCAGGTGATATTTTCCAGCGATAGCGGGCATTAAAAAAGTTAACGCTAAGCGCCCTTAGCGTTAATTTTCGCTGTTCCTTGTTAATATGCCTCTATCTTTTTAACATATTTAGAGGCCAAAATTAGTTTTGTTTTTTAACAGGTGGCTAATGAAGTTTCGGTTTTGATTTGTGCCTCATCTCACAGCAGCCTTCACATTCCACCATCCCCACAGCCCTCAAAAGGAACTTGTGCTACTGTTTGAACACTACTGCTCTAGATGGTGGCTGAGCCAATTTGCAGGGTATATAATCAGCATTTGATACCGTTACCATTTGATACTGTGACCAGTGGTGTATTCAAACGTAGATAATTTTGAGATGTGCTTTTCAATTGCTTTTAGAAGATGAGTTCAAACCCAGAAATGCCAGGTTGTTCCAATATGTCCTGAGACAACTCTCTAAGACTCTTTGTGGACTCCTCAAAACAAATTCTTTGAGATTATTTATTTTTGTTATGGTTGAACACATTTAATTTGCTTAGAAATTAAATCACTTCATTGTAACCACCAGTTTGACCTCAGCTAATCTACAAACACACCATTACACCTAAAAGCCTTTAACTAGAGAAAGTGCCAAAAAGAGTTGGTTTTACAAACATCCATCGATTATTTCAAAACAAATGGCTAAAATAAAAATCTATTTCTTCAAAAATGAATTGATTAATGAACATTTATGTTAGTTGTTGAAAAAAAAAGAAACCATTTCGATGCATGACTCTGCCCACCCCTGAAGGAACGTGGTCCATTCTTAGTGCCACACTGGAGTACCCCCCTTTGCAAAGGTGGCAACCCCTGCGTGTGCTCCCCCGCCTGTGCCCGCGCATCAACTGTAACGAGGCCATGCCTCAGATGAGGGGTATACCATATACTTTCAACTTTACACTCCTACTCCTGTGCGATTACCTGGAGCACCCTTGGCCGGCGCCATTGGTCACCACCGACTTCCTAGCCAACCACTTCTTCCTCCCCCGATCTAGTCTCAGACCATTCCTCCTAACATCTATTGTTGCTGAACGATGATCCCTGAGGCTTCGGCCGTGTGGTTGTGTCGTGTTGCACTGCACCATCGCTCTATTTTGAATCCCTCACTGTGGAAGTTAAATAAAGACTTAACAAAAAATGTCCTGTACCTTTAAATAAATGTGGGGGGTGGAGTCTAAGATGACACAGTTAAAAAAAGTAAAGTAAAAGTAGTACATGCATATTAGTATCTGCGTCCTTATATCCGAATAGTAATACATTTGTATTTGCCTGTGTTGATCATTAATGTATTAATTTATGTAAAAATATAACTTACGTGGTCACATTGACATTCTTTTTTCATATTTGTAATCTCTCTGCCGTACTCACTGTGGAAAGAATTGGACTACTTTTGTCTCCTATTCACCTGACTCCATATCATTAGAATTATGGACCCGATGTAGAGTTTGGTGAATGGGTTAAAAGTGCTACAGGATATATTGCAATTGTAATAACGCAGCTGGATATCCACCTCATCTCTGATGGAGTAACCCGCCCACTAACTTTAAGTCCAACCCCACGTCTTTAATACAATTTATTTCACACATTGACAACATTAACTGTAATTTCAAAATACTTTTAAGTGTTTAGTACATCTATTGTACTAGATTATATTAGAACACAAAAATAATATTCCTACTTCCCAAATATTAACATCATTTTGACTGTTTTGTTCCATGTGATATCACACAGACACATGCGCACACACAAAACAATGGCTGTGTTAGAAAATAGATGTATACACATGTATTCTGTGAGAGTCAGCACAGTATGCATTGTTTATACACAATACTGTGTGATAGATAATTACTTGCTTTATTCTATAGCGCTTGCTAGTGCAGTCACTTGATGATGTAGTACTGTCAGCAACAGATGTCACCATTCTCAAACAGAAAACATTCAATGTGAGGGAATAGCTTGAGCTAATCCACTAGGAATATCTCTTGGTACAATTTCCATGCCTTTTTAGCTTCTTTGTGTTTATACAGAAGGGCATAAATCGTATGCAAATCAGCCAATTCATACAACAAATGGGGGTGAGTGGCCGATTCTGCGACGGCACACCACTGTTCGGCAAAGCAATAACACCTGGATGAAGTCTGAACTATGACGTGAGGTGACCTGGAAGCAATTCAACGCAGCTTTAAAAGAATGATCTCAAGTGCACAGTCAATCCCCTTTGCAAAAACATGACACACAATGCACATATCATTCATTATAATTTTATTGATCGATGAGTGATTTCTTGAGTCTCCAAATGTAATCTCTGACCTTCAAGCTATGCCAAACATACGCCGGAATGCCTGCGCCACAAACATACACACCCCTCAACAGGCCAAATACTAAAAATGACTTTCATAGTTTGTTGTTAAGATGTACCCTACGTACATAATCTATATCTAGTCATGGTCACAAACAAGGAATTATAAAGTCTTAACCTCTAGTGGGTGAAGGTTGCAGCTGCCATAGGTACTGTAGATTGCACTTATGAGCTCTCACCTGAAGGTTGTAAGTCACAGAAAGGGCAGAAGTTGAATATGCTGCTACTGTATAATACCAGTATGATGCCTGTGCCTGCCTAAAAAGAGCTACTCGCGGCATATGGTGCAACTGCAGAGCTAAAGAGTTGATCCTGCTGCTTGTTTTGGGCTGTATGCAGAATCATCCTGTGCATGTGACTAGCATTGCTTGTGGGCCATGGAACTGTTCAGCAAGCTCTTTTATTTGTTCTCTTAGTAATACTTGCACTATGCCTCACCGTGGTCCATCCTGTCTCAGTCCCACCTCGATAACCAAAGCTAAAGCTTTTCCACTACTTGGCCTTATTGTAGTATCGTTGACATCCCTCTTCTGAATAGGCAGATAGAATAGCCTATCTGTAAATTATGGTTAAATCATGGCTCATGATGAGCCAGGAACCGTTTGGTCGCATCCTTACAGCCATCTCTGAGCCCAACATTACTCACAGTAATTTGGCATTGCACTATCAAGTTTCAAAAGTGTAATAATACAATCTAATGCAGATGAAAACACAGCATTTCATACCTGGACACTGCAGCCAATGCCTACAGAAGGGAGATATATGTTAGGAGGGTATAAAACCACTTGAAGCTCAACTCTTCATAAATGGATATGTGAAGTGTGTCAAAAATATTGACAATTAGACCAAACGAAATTGGACATCCTCCAAACAACTTCAGAATAGTAAAGACCCCGGATGCAATCATAGACTCCACCTCTCACTACAACTGTAAGTTAGGCAAGTGATCATAACTGTCTTTTTCACCATGGGAATCCCTACTGGATTTTTACCTGGCCGTGGACTCCCCAATCTTATTCTGTCATGTCTCGACTAAGCCAGCGGGCTTCAAGATACCTAATCTGCAAACTAAAGTAAATCCAGAATGCCATAGTTTGACAAGAGCCCAGCTTGAGATAGCATGACCACATTGGCACGGCTCCTAATGGCCTGCTCTGGCCACCAGCTGCTGGTAGAAATGCATCCAAGGTACTCTGAGTCACAGAAGCACTTATTTCCACAACATTCAATCTCAGGCTCTGGTGTCACGGGAAGAACTTTAAGTCCAGAATGGCCTTGCTCTTGATTATCCCACCTTTTAATTGAATATGTTTGGGTGGGAGAATACTATCGATAATAACAAGCACTCTGGAACAGGCTCCAGAAGAAAGTAAGTATAGTCAGCAGTCTCCAAGAATTCAGACGAGAGCTCTTTCCTAAACATAATATCCGCTGTTCACAACCTCCAAGATTACTGCTCTTTATAAGAAAATTACAATCCTGTCTCTCTTTTTATTTTTTCACTCCACATCCTATGCAATATTGAACTACAATGTATCTACTGCAACATGTTTGGAGTAGAGAGCAAAATCTCAGGCTGAATGGGAATTCACACCTCTCATAGCCATGCATAATAAATGTATCATGTTGAACAATCATGGATGAATTGAGTGCTGGGGTCACAGGGTTTTATGACTTTCCATGCAATTGACATTTCACTTTTCATTTTCCATTTATAATGCATCAAGCATATTAGTGTCAAAGAATGAGCGTGTCCTACATCTATTTTAAACAAATGTATAAATTCAACAAGCAGCCATGTTATTATTGTCAATGAAAGCACTTTAAAAAAGTATGAAAATGATTTGCCACATAAAAGGTAAAAATATCACTTGATTGATTCACCTAGAAGACATGTTAAGAATTGTTTGACGTTGCAGGCTCTATTCACATGCACCCATTAACTCAACGAACTGTGGCTGGACGGTCTGAGATTCAATGTATCAATTGAAACTAGCACATATGATTATTCATTAGAGATAGCTAGTGTACCAACCTATAGTGGCACATCACTTGCAATTAGAAAGTGCACAACTGCAAGACTGTAGAGATTAAAATGGGGGGAGGGGCCCCACTTAATAGAGAGTGATATTTAACTGTGCCATTTGTATTTTTGCGTAAAATCACATCAACTCTGATCTTCTGTTCTGAAAATAGTATCATATGATTAGGTGAATGCTTCATTGATTGTTTCTATGTAAAGTTTAAGATACCGAATTAAAGAATGTTTTGAAAAGCAATGTATTGTGGGATTTCCATTAATTAATACAATTGACAGGATACCGCCAAAGCTGCAGATTAAAAGCTAAGGAGAGCTGGAGACTGGTATACCAGAGACCAACTTCATGTGAACATTTTTAAAGAAGAATTGCCATTAGCATCAGGTCCTTTTTTTCTTATTCTAAAATTCTAGCACCACTGTATCACTCTTTACACTAGTGCCAGGTAAATGAACAATCTAGTGCGCCCCATCGCCACCCTTCCATTGAGAAAAAAACGTCAAGAACAAACTCCTATTTAGATTGGATTTACCATGCTGCTGCATCTTTGAATCCATCCTTCAACAGGGCTCCCTGCTGTGAACAAAGCTAGGTTGCTTCAAAGCCTTTTTACTGTGCTTTGTAGTACAGCAATTTCAATAAACAAGGCTTTCAGAGGCGCAGTGGAATAACATTTTCCTGTCATTTTCCTTCCTTGTAGAAAGATACTGAAGTTTTCTTCTGCACAGGACGTATTAAATGTTAGGCCTATAAAGCAGCTTTGAAACTGTTTCCTTCAGATCAGTGATCAAGGTTAAATCCCACTCGACATTTTTGCAATGGAAGTTTGCATATTATGTACATTGGGAGGCACATTTTGATGGTGGTGGGCAAAGTCTGGTGTTCTAGGTTGTGTGAATGTACTTCAAAATGCACAGCATGTAAATGTGCAGTAGGTTATGCACTTTAAAAACATGGATGCCCTCTTATACACAAAGGGTCTGAGCACATATTACTGGAGAAAGCCAGATCCACGTTGTTGCAGAATTTTCCTCTATTGAATGTCTGGTAGCCAGGAGCACATACTGCTTCTGCATGTTCATGTTTTTGGCTGAAAAATGCGTTGTGGGTTCGTTTGACCACCGTGGAAAACTGGCCCCCTACTCTAACGGCAAGTATTGCATTGAAATCCTCATCTGGTAAGACGCCTAAGAACGACATCTCCTCCATTGCTCTCAAGACTGATGAACTTCAAGGTTCTGTCATCATGTTGGCTCTCTGATGCCAGGTGCCAAACTCTGATGGCAGATATGCCAATGTCATCCTCAGTTAGTCAAACGCCTAAAAACGGCTTCGCCTCTTAACGCCAGAGCTCTTGGGACTCGTGTTCTCTGACTCATGTTGTGGACATACCAGGCGCATCCGGCACAGGTAAGATCGTCGGGGCGGGAGGGGCAATGCGGCGAGTGCAAGGTATAGGTTTTATTTCTTTATTTCTTTATTTTACCTATCCCGTCATCTGTCGACTACCCCCCACCCACCCCGCTCCGCCCCACTTCTCTTACCTATGCCGAACGACATACTAAGGCAGACTAAGTTCAGGTTTTTTCCATTGCTGGTGGATGATGGACTGGTTCTCCACCACTGGGTTCTGCCATATCTCTCTATTTACCCAAAAACCAAATCACTCTGATGCATCCAATGGGTGATTAACAGAGCTTTACGAAATTAATAAATGTACAATAAAATCAGGAATAATCATCAAATAGTATTAAAAATTGCTCAAAATACAGTGATATTTATTTTAATCTGTCTTTTAGTGGTATTAATCAATTTAGTCTGACTGCTGATACAGAGTACAAGAGATGTTTCATAGTAGTGCATTCACGCACAAAGGTTAGGATATACGCTTGGGTTCTAACATACAATTTACTTGCAACAACCAGAAATCTGTGCAATTCATTCTTATATGTGGTGATATGCAAATCACATACATCTCCCATTGTGAATCATGAGGCACTTCTGTTTAACTGCATCACATACACACATCCGGAGACATAAAAGTGGTAAACAACATTGCCTAAGGGGGGAAGAGGTAATTAAATTGCTCTACCCATATACATATCAGTATTGAGGTATCATTTAGAAGACTAGCACTGCACGGCACATTTCCAGGATCATGTAAGCTAAAGACCATAGAAAAGGTGGCGAGTACAATCTTATATAAAATTAGACTCTTCCTAGTACATTTTAAAGAATCAAAAACTGCTTTGGTTGAAGCAAAAACTATGTGAATAAGTGAATCACCACCAAACAATGAGCAGAAGAAGCAGGTTTTGTCTAGTGGGAGAGTACCCCTAAACAATCAGTCACAATTTGAGAAACAGAAGTTTGAGAAGCAAATTTGAAAACAATTTTAAAAGTAAAGGTTGAGAAAGCATGAAACAAGCTCTCTGAAAAAGATGGTGGCAATGAAAACGTTTAAGCATAGAAGGATGCTGTTCCTCCAAAGGGAGGGAAATGAGGGAGGAGAAGCTGTCGATCGGGACAGGGAGAGGGGCCGATCAGCTGGATCGGGGGATCCGATTTATTAGACATGATAGCCCTCACACATCAGATGGGTGCCATACTTCATCATTGGGCAGCTCCTTGTTGAGCCGGCGCTGCAATGTCAATGCAATGCTAACCGCGGGCATCCCAGCGATAGCGTCTAGACAGAGGATAAGGCAAAAGAATTATGAGGCTGATTACTAGAAAAGCCAGGTCTTGAGAAGTTTCCGGAAGGGAAGGTGATGGGATTCACCCCGGATATGTAGGGGCAGTGTGTTCCAGAGTCTAGCCACATTGTAAACAAGAGGCATTTTCGGGGTGGTATGGGGTAATGAGTGGCTTATTGATAGCTGGGCCGATACCCCAGCAGGTCCTATGGGCTATGCACATAGCCTTAAATTTGACTCTGTCGGAGATGGGTGGCCAGTGGAGCATCTTTAGTGCCGGTATGGCCGACTGACTTTTCGGTACCCCCAGCAGTAGTCTAGCCTCACAATTCTGGCCGACTTGGAGTTTTCTTAGAGTTGCTATGGGTGCTCCAAGATATAGTGAGTTTCCATAGTTCAAACATGATAGGACCAGGGACTGTATAAGGGTCCTCCTAGCACTCATAGGAAAGAGGGGGAGGATCTTGCTGAGTAGTCCAATGCCACCGAAGCAAGCTCCTGTTACCTTTATTGCTTGGTCCTCAAACTTAAGGGAGCTGTCCAACCAGATGCCCAGGCTTTTTATCTTGGTCTTTGGAGAGGGTTCAGGCCCCAGGCAATTAGGTCAGATCTGTTTGAGGTCCAAGCCGGAGGTGTTACCCAGAAGCATTAACTCTGTCTTTCCACCATTCAGCTTGAGGCAGGAGTTTTCAATCCACGAGGCCACTTCCCCCAGGCAGGTTTCCAGGTAAGAGGGGTGGTTATATGGGCCATTGAGGGTGATTACCAGCTGGGTATTGGCTGCGTAGGTGACAATTTTTATCCTGTAAGGCAAGATGATGTAAGCCAGTGGCTGCATATATACATTAAATAATGTGGGGCTCAAAGAGGATCCCTGGGGGACTGCGCAACCAATCGCCAGAGCTCTAAAGGTAGATTTCCCTGAGAAGACCTGGAAGGTTCTCTAAGTAGGATTGTATACATTTAAGTGCCTCACCTGAGACACCTCTCCTCCTGAGTCTCTCCAATAAGATATTGAAGTTCACAGTATCAAAGGCTGAGCTCAGGACTAGGAGGATAAGGGCCACTGCTCCCCCTTGATCGAGGATCAGTTTAGATTCCTCCACTACGGTGGGTAGGGCCGTTTCCGTGCCATGTAGAGGACGGAAGCCTGTTTGTGTGGAGTGTAAAAGGTCGTGGGTTTCCAGATATTCTGAGATTATTGAGTTAACATGCTTTTCTAGGGCCTTAATGATCACTGGGAGTAGGGATATTGGGCGATATTTACCAAGGTCCTCCGGGTCCAGATTGTTTTTTTTAGTAGGGCCTTCACTATTGCATGCTTCCAAGGTGCCAGGACTGAACTGGTAGCCATAGACTGATTCATTAATTCAAGCATGTTGGGGAATATCACTTTTCCTGCTTTGCACAGTACGTGGGGGGTGCTGGGTCTAGAGGGGAGCCTGATTTTATTTGCAGGAAAATTACTGATAGCCTAGCTGGATTCAGCGGGGGTAGTAAACTGAGCACATGGTCTGGGCTGGACGGGAGTTTGTCCGTTACAAGGATGTCACTTGGCCGAGGTGGACTAGGGCAGACGGAGTAAATGTTTTTTATTTTTCCTAGAAAGAAGTCCGCTAATTCATCACATCGCTCAGGGGAGACCTTAAGAGAGGCTTCTGGTCTAGGAAGTTATAGAAGGTCTTTTGCGTCACGGAAAATCTCTCAGGGGTGTTGGCTGCTAAGTTCATTCGCTCTTCATAGTATGCTGCCTGGGCGATTTCTATTTCGCTTTGGTAGCGTCTTATGGCTTCTCTGTATTTCTGCTTGCTAATGACGTTATAGTCCTTCCTCCACTTTCTCTCCAATCTAATTATTTACAACACCCTCAGCATGGAGTTGGTGTTGTGTTATGTTTCTATGTGTGTTCACTTGCTTGTTTGTTCATTTTATTTGTGCACATTTCACTGTGAAGCGATATTTCAAGTTTTTGAATCAATGTTAAGCGATATTGTGTTTATTAAGGGAGGTGTCAACCCATCCCGTCAGTGTTGACACCCTTGATTATCTATCTTTTTCTTTTGCAGGTCGGCCTTCTGATGTCCTGTACCGTAGCAGGTGTAGTTGATACAGGATATTGATTGTGCACATTTACTTAAAAACGCACCTTCATTCCCAATCAGGTGTAGATTAGATGTCATCTCATTGATCCTGACAAAGTGCCTAAGATCCGGTTGGGCCACACAAGGTATGAAACTTGTTGACCCTACTTCACATATTCTAAGCTCTCTAGCTTCATTGTTGCCCAGGACAGTGTTTGTTTGTTTTACTGTTGTCATGGAGACCACCTTATTAAACCGTCCTCAGTACATTTTAGACATTTTTAACCCCTCACTACACCACCCTACACTCACGATATCCTCCATTTGTATTCCTCATTACAACATTCAACTCAGTAGATCTCCAGCAAAGGGCCCCTCAAGGGGCCATTGGGCATTGCAGTGTTGGCCCAATGAGGAGCTGCCCAATGATGAAGAATGACAACCAACTGGGTTTGTGAGGGCTATCACTTCTGATCAATTAAATCCCCTGATCCGGTTGATTAACCCCTCATCCTGTCCTCTCCTATTATTCTTTGACTTTATGCTTGTTCTTGGCCATGGACAGCACTCTGCTGCCTTTTGGTTAAGTCTGTGCTATAGAAATTCCACATACATACTTACATGATACTTGCACTTCCTGATAATAAATGCGTGACAGTTAGTGTCTACGTAACTACAATTGAGCCATGTTTTCTTTTCAATGTTCAAGTGTGGTGGATGCTTCACAACTAGCTGGTCACAAGTGGGAGAACTGGTTACTTTCTGGTGTATGTTTCAGTGCTGAGCCCTAGGATGAATACATGAAAAATTGCATTTGAAGCCCTAAAAGAGTTATGTGCCTCCTACTGAAGTGTATGTGATAATTCAAGGCCATGGGCTGGGGAGGACAGAATGAGAAGGGGTGTTGTGATCAGTCAGGACTGGGTCTCGCAGGAGTTGAAGGTTTTTCCTAGGCTGTTCACATAAAGCAGCACTTCATTGTGTCACAAATTATGCAGATCTACTTCTTCTCTGCTGTGTTTACTTGGGATAAGAAATGTAAAACAAGTTACATGCAGAAGAAAGATTAAAAATGACAATCGGTAAAGAAACAAAAGCTTAAATAGTCATGACAAACTGTTTCTGTCTCCCTGACATATCACAATGAGATCATGTGAAAACATGCATTGTCAAATTTAAGATGTCAGTTGATTTATTATTCATTGCTCTCAAATTAAGACTTTGACCTCAAAGAAGTAACAGGCACAGTCTTTTGTAGTAGTTGAATTTCTGCATTGGAAGCGTGAATTACACTGGCAATTGAGAGTAGCCACCAGGGCAGTGGTTTTCACAGATGGTGGTTGTCTCAGAAATAATTTTTAACTGGACAACTACTTTTTTAATTTACCCTTCCTGGGAAGTAGACTCAACCTTTCCTAAGAGCAAGAGGAGTTAGTAAGAGAGCTGTTCTCATCCTCGTTGACTCAGCTGAATGGCACCAAGATCATGTGTTAAAGTACCTTAAGGTACAATCTTCCTATGTTATTCACATAGAAAAACTTAAGACACAGAAATCCTCCCTCAAAACAGATTTCCTTCTGAGCCACTGGATGCAAAGTCTCACAGACATAAATACACCTAAATGGGTCCCAGACTCAGAGTGACCAGGAAATGGATTAGCACCCCCCCCCCCCATTAGTTCATCGGTTCAGCAGCTAATAATGTGTATGCTTTGTGCAAGTAGACTCTATTGAGGAGGAGAATGGACCATGCATTGGATGCCTCATCACTACCGTACGAGGATTTGAGGAGGTCAGTACTATGCCCAACTTCAAAACAGTCGACTTAAATCTTTTCAGGTTTAAAATGGGAAACATCTTCTACACTACTCTATATGTGACAAGCAGCTAGTCCTGAGGATTACCCCAAGTGGGAAACCTTGCTGTTTACTCTCTCATTATGTTGTATCTGTACAACTCAGCTGCAGCACATTTTTTTGGTGCAACATGTATTAAGTAGAGAATTGTGAAATATGCTGCTGGAAACAAGAATAGATATGTGAAGAGTCAGAACAGGCTGCTTTGAAGAAAAGGTTTGGGAGCGGGCTTTCATTCCTGCCACTCAATAACATTTCTGCTCATTATTAGGAAACAACATTGATGCAGTTAGGATACTATACTATTTAGTAGCAGAGCGCGTTACAAAAGCCTCTATAATAATAATAATAATAATAATAATAATAATAATAATGTCAATTATTGGTGTTGGCCTTAGTCCTTACCGGCTGATCTGAAATCCCAGCCCCCATAATCCTGCATGTCTAACTTATTTTGATTGTTAAGGGAACTCTCTAGGTAATACCACCCATTATGCTCTAGTATGTTTCATTCACAGAAAAGTCTTTTATGACTAGCTACTGCAGTCTGCTTTTCTTCCTGGGTTGTCTTTTAAGTGCCTTCTGACATTTGTCCTGATGATTACCCTGGTCAACTAATCAGTAGGGGCCGAAACATCAACAACGTTTTCTATTTTCCAATATGGACTTAGCCTTTTGTTAAAATTGTATAAATTTGAACATTTTTTATGACTCATAATTAGTTACCATATAATATGTAACCAAACGCAGCCTATAGCTGATGTTTCATTTTATCATACTTTTTGTATATAAACTGGATTGCTCCTGACCTTCACAAATTTGTGCCGCGCTGTCTCACTACATGCACTGCTCCAACACAATATCTTTACACTGTGAGTTATTAACTCAGTTCAAATACATGCAGCAGTCTGGTTCCATATTTATTTTCTGATTCATTTACTCTTAATATGTGGGCTTACCTGTTAATAAATGTACTTATTTTTTGTTTGCCTATATATCTATAATTACTTGTTTGGTTTGGTTATCGAGAATATCATCCCCCGCCCTTTCCCACAGGAGAACCACTGTTACTTATCTGAGACAGGAGAACCACTGTTACTTATCTGAGACAGCAAGCGGTGGCCGACCTCCAGCTCCTGCTGCCACATGGAGTCTGAAGATTCATAACATCACCTCCTTGAGTCACTGAAAAGCCAGCATGCCCGCAATAACAGTGAAGGCTTCAAGCACAGCAAATTTCTAATATTGAGCCTACAGTGCAGACTATTCAGAAGAAAACACATTTGGGCTCCTGTGATAGTGGTATGAGCTGAGCAAAGCAAGCACAAAAAATGCAGAATCCTGTTTAGTTCCAACTCCTGCTCCAGCCTGCAATGGTTGTATCTAGACATCAGGGAAAGGGAAGAAAAATACTCAGCTGCACCAAAGAGCGCGCACCTTTGGTTTCTCTCTACCAGGGTCGCTGAAAGGCTGCTTTTTTCCTGAAGTAGCAACATTTGCAACATTTACCACCACTGCAAACCACTTATGAAGAGAGCTAAAGAACTTTGGGACAGAAAGATCCAATATGTTCGTGCTAAGGGTTCTATTAACCACAGACAGACCTAGTGAGCAAAATGTTGGTGCATCTCGGGAGCAGGAACTCTTCGGTGAGCCCACATTTTCTTTCCCACTTCATACACTGGTGAGGCTTTTCCCTCTGGAGTTTTTTTCCGAAAGAAAACTCTTTTTAATATCTTTGGCGCACAGTGATACATTGCCATTAAATCACACATTCACAATTATACATAATTGTGTGATACTTTTAGACATTGAGCCACAGATTGAATCTGTTTGGAATTAGGCCCAATATTTTCCACTCTGAGAGAGAGACATCTGCTGGACGCCACCGGGCTGAGAGTTCCCTGAGAAGGGTTGTTGTCAAGAAAAAGGGTAAATCCATCAAAAAGGTATCCAGCCCCTTCATCAAAGTCACTCGGACACAAAGAAATCAAATGCAAAAACAATCAACTTAGCAAGATGGTTCAGGACTGCAAAATATAGAGCAGTGTGAAAACAGTAGAAAAAGAAGACACTTTGCACAAGCAAATTACCAGAACTGCAGGGAAAACTATGATGGGGATAAACAACCAGATAAAGCAAACGCAAGCCAGGCTCAGGAGGCTAATAGCATCAATAGTAAAATGGTTTCAGAATGCACTTTAGTCTTCGGATGGGATGAGGCCTAGGAACTTGGTTCATTATCGTGTGATTCAGGAGAATTCACTTGATATCCTAGTGCCTAAAGTGTGAAACATATTTGTTACCCACTTGATGTACACAATGTACATGATCATTTGGATCATCCCCTAACCCTTTGCAGTGTACAGTACTCCCTTTTCACGCTATGTAAATACCAGCACATAAACAGACATACTCAGGCCATGATTCACAAAGGTCCTCCGCACTCATGGTGGAGGTCTCGCAGTTGTGGGCGAGTCTAGGCACTCTGAGCAGAATCTCCCCAATGAGAATTCTCAGTGCAGAGATTCCATCCAGAGTGCAGAGACTCCCCCACTATTGCAGGGCCTCCACCAGCAGTGTGGAGGCATCTCTAAATCAGGATCATAGTCTGTATCTGCAACAATGAAACATTCTCTGAGAGGAAAAAAGATAATTCTAGAGATGAAAGATCTAAGGGAGAGATGGCCAGTCGATATCATCTGTTTAGTAACTGCAGACACAGTCTACCTAAAGGGGCTAGCCAAACAGAAGGCACCTTCCAAAGCAAACCGAAGCACTCAATAGCCTTACACGTCTATGTGAGAAAGAAGTATAGCCAAAACCTCAATGGAAACTCTGTCCTTCAGGAACTTGTCACCAAAGCAATATCAACATTAACTCAAAAATGATCAAAAGAGGAAAAGATGTCTTAGGACAATCAAAGAGCAGGGCCTGTATTACAGAAGTGCCCCGGGGGTGCAACGGGTGCTTGTGCCCACTTTTGTGAACCCTGGGGCACTTTATTATTACAGAAGTGACTGTAGATGCTTGTGCGACCCCTTTTGCAATACAGAAAGCGCTGGCGCATATGATGCATCAGCACTATCTCAAGAGGGGAAGTGGGGCCCCATGCAAATGAGGCAATCTCTTCACCTCTGCATCCGCGCCATATTAAGGATGCGGGTGCAGATGTAAAGAAGCCATCAGAAGGTGCACTGTCAGTGCGCCCCCTGATGGCAGCCCACTGAAGGGGGTTGAGGGGGTCCTGCAGACTCCCTAGATATCCCTTTGTAGGTGGGTGCACTCCATCACTGCACTCGCCTGCAAGGGGAGCTTTCTCTCCTCTTTAAACTGCAGGCGGGCGCCACCTGCACAGTGAAACACAGGACGGCTTTAAAGCAACCACTCCATATTTCACTTGAATGCACTGCCCCCAGAGAAGCGCAAGTTCAAGGTTTCCCTGAGGGCAGTGTCACCCTAATAGTGTGACCTTTCTCTGTTTGCGCTCCGCGCACCTGTTTGAAGGTGCACCGTGGCACAATCAGGAAAAGTGCACCCTATACAAAATAGGGTCCCAGGAGTGCAAAATAAAATAATGGACTTCAATGATCATAATTCATAAGAAAACAATTTAGCATTAAGTACGAACACTGAAATGTAAGTTCCAAGTAAGTGGGCATCAGGCAAGACATATCAGAGGTGCATGTCTCAAAATAGCATAGGAAAAACATGCTGCATCCTTGTACACTTTGAGACATTTTGTTAAGCTGACAACTCTGGAGACTATAAAGGATATAACATATCCTAACTTTACAGCTTTGGAAGATTTTTGAGAGCATGATTCTGTTCAAACCTTTTTGAATAACATCTTACAGGAGATACAAGAAATGAAACTTCCCTAACGTGTGAATGCAGCTGTGATTAATGATAAGATTGAAAATTGGATGGTAAAAAGGAACACTACATTAGTAATTTCACTGACTCAGAGGAGCATGTTTCAGGTCTTGAGAATTTCTACATTGCACATAAAAAAAACTTCAGTGCTGACAAAGCAACTACAAGGGATGAGAATAAGCAAGAGGATTTGGAAATCTGATTACGAAGATCTAACCATCTCTTTGTAGGTATCCAGAAACTGGAAGAGAAAGAGATATCATCAGTGCACTATTAGAATTCATAGAACGACCAGATATCTGATCATAACCCAGGCACAGAGTTCCAATTCTGCAACCAAAACAAGGGCCCTGACCACCCACAACAGTAGCGTATTTCAGGATTTCCAAATAAAATGATTTATACTGAAAAGATGATCATATCAAAAATGTACCAAATAAGTAATAAAATTGACCAAAAAATTACTTAGCTTAGTCCATCGACATTTTTAGGAAAAGATAAGAAATTAAATTTATGACTACATTAATTTATATGTTTGTGTTCAAGCAATACTAATCCAGCATGCTAAGGCTAAGGTACGTGTTTCAGGAAAATCCCATGTCTTTTCAGAATCAAGGTAGCCTGGAGTTTGCTAAACTCACTAACTGAAACATAGCTGTAAGAAAGCAGTGACAGTTAGGATGGAAGTCAGTGATGGAAAGGCAAGTCATGTCTGGATGCCTACAGGCTAAATATCTTGGTTAAGGTTACAGTGACATTTTTAGGAAGAGTGTAGCGATGAGTGGTTACCCACACCTGGAGAGCAATATCTAAAGTTTGTCGGTAGGTGTTAATACAAGACAGGTTGTTTCTCTAAGTACTACTTCCTCATTTTCACTGAGGCAGAAACTGTCATTGCCACTAGACTGTCTTTCTATCATCAGTCCAACTCATGGGCTGGCTTGTATTGCCCTAAAATGTTGTCAGAATAAAGCACTTACACCCATCAGAGTAGCTTTTTAGCCAAGTGGGGCTGTAGAGCATGCTGTCTCTTGGGGATGAAAGAGTCGGTGCATGATCTGTGAGGAGTAGTCCTCTTGCCACCCACCTCACATGGCCTGACAAATTGTGGACAGTTCCTCATATTTCTATTCTTAACCAAAACAGTGGAAAGGACATTAAGGAATGAGACTAATGTCCAGGGCAATGGACAACAGAGGCATTACCATCAATCCTTCGAGGTCATGGTGTATTTTAGTGTGCTCCACATATCTTTCAATCAGAGAACAGATTATTCACCACTTGTAGCTGTGGATAGACCTGAGACAACTCAGGAAGAGCAAACACATAACTTTAGCTTATGCATTCTTCGTATATTATCATCTCTAACTGGGTGTGACAGATCCGCTAACCTGTCAAGATCCTCAGCTATCAATATTAATCAGCAGAATGAGAGGGAAGAAGAAGCCAATGAAAACAGTGGGAATCCGAGCTGGACATCTTGTCCTGTGTCCCGGAAGACAAGGAAGCCTGCAAACATAGACCAGTCCCTAGAAAGAACTAGCAACTCTCCTATGAAAGGGCAGTTGCCATTGACCACGAGGTGGAGAAAAGCACATTGGAGGAGAGGATATTGGAAGCCAGGAAAAAGCTAGAAGAGGAAAGTGCAGAATAAACACAAAACTATGCCCCAAAGAAAGCTGCTTCCTTAAGGCCATGGTAACACTAACATCATGATAATTTCTGGAAACAGCCACCCAAATAACACGCTACTGGAGGAGTGGCAGCCACCAGAAGAAGACATCACCCATCTCCAAGAATTAGCCACACAGTGACCAGAAGATAGGTGTTATTTTAACGCGCTCATTTCGCGCTGTGCTGGCTATTGGATGACACGCGCAGAACTGCTGGTGCGCTCTTTTTAAATTTCCCCTTTTTCCATTTTCGTTAGTTTAATTTAGTGTTTTTCCCTGCTTTTAATTTAGGCCCCTCACCTGCACATTAAATTGGTTGTCACCGTGTTGGAGCGGGTCCACTTCCTCGATTGATCGCGCTTGCCGGCCATATTGGGGGAACTCCGGGACGCCTGGCGGCGCCATTTTTGGAGGTTGACGCGCTAGCTGTCACAAGGACACTAGGCGCCTACTTAAGGGGAGCAGTCTAGGTGCACTGCCCTGTTATTTTAACGCGCTCATTTCGCGCTGTGCTGGCTATTGGATGACACGCGCAGAACTGCTGGTGCGCTCTTTTTAAATTTCCCCTTTTTCCATTTTCGTTAGTTTAATTTAGTGTTTTTCCCTGCTTTTAATTTAGGCCCCTCACCTGCACATTAAATTGGTTGTCACCGTGTTGGAGCGGGTCCACTTCCTCGATTGATCGCGCTTGCCGGCCATATTGGGGGAACTCCGGGACGCCTGGCGGCGCCATTTTTGGAGGTTGACGCGCTAGCTGTCACAAGGACACTAGGCGCCTACTTAAGGGGAGCAGTCTAGGTGCATTGCCCTGTTATTTTAACGCGCTCATTTCGCGCTGTGCTGGCTATTGGATGACACGCGCAGAACTGCTGGTGCGCTCTTTTTAAATTTCCCCGTTTTCCATTTTCGTTAGTTTAATTTAGTGTTTTTCCCTGCTTTTAATTTAGGCCCCTCACCTGCACATTAAATTGGTTGTCACCGTGTTGGAGTGGGTCCACTTCCTCGATTGATCGCGCTTGCCGGCCATATTGAGGGAACTCCGGGACGCCTGGCGGCGCCATTTTGGAGGTTGACGCGCTAGCTGTCACAAGGACACTAGGTGGCTATTTCAGACGGGGGATGGCGCACAGCGGATCCGCGCAGCGGGACCGCCGGATTTCCGCCGGAGTTACGCCTGAGTTCAGCCCGTCTGCGCCCGTCCGCGCTGAGGACGGGCTGCAGGTCGGGCTGGACTCTAATACTTTCTCGCATCCCATACAGACGGCGAGGAAGTACTTAGCGCATGAGCTGCTGGCACTTAGACCTCCGTCTCGACGTTGTCACCACGGCTGGTCGCCGGATGAGGTAACACGTTATTCTACCTGTTCATGGTGTCATGTGACGCTCTGTCCCGCGTCTCGCTGCGGAAAGGCCCCTGTTAAATTTCCACCTCTTCTGAGTGCCTTACCACCTAGAACTGGTTTTCTGATTAATGCTCGGTCACTTATAAAAAATAATACAGCGTTTCACGAGTTTGTCAATGACAGGCAACCCGACTGGGTATTCGTGACTGAAACTTGGGCATCTGCCTCGTCAGGTCACGACCTGATATTAGCACTACCGGAGGGCTACACTTTATACAGACAGGATAGATTGGTACGTAGAGGGGGGGGTTTGGCAATTATCTGCAAGGCCCCATTTCTGGGCTCTATCACAACCCTGTCTGACCCTGCGGACGCTTTTGAGGCCTTATACTTTTGTATAACATGCTCTCCGACAGAGTCCTTTACTGGTATCCTGGTCTATAGACCTCCGGGTCCCAGAACCAGTTTCTGCTCTGAGCTGTTTCGAATCCTGGAGCCATACTTTGATAAACCTCATTTTTCAATCCTGGGGGATTTTAATTTTCACCTAGATGATGTGGTCTCTAGGGACTCTGCTCAGCTCATTGACGCGTTGGAAGCCTGTGAGTTTGTTCAGCTTGTAAAATACCCGACGCATCGGGCTGGCCACACTTTGGATGGGGTGTTCACCAATGATCCTAGACTCTCTGTTGGTTCCCCCCTCCCACTGGTTTGGTCGGACCATTTTGCGGTACCTCTTGGTTTTTCATCTGTCACTAAGGAGCTTTTCAATGTTGCTCCTCGTAACAGAGTTTTGAAAAGAGGTTACAGGAATATCAACAATCAAGTTCTTGCTCCTTTTCTGCGAGACTGTGATACTTCCGCTTCAAGAGGCGTGGATGGGGCTGCTCAAGACCTCGTCAACTCTATTACTATTGCGGTTAATGCTTTAGCTCCCGCTTTTCTACGTTATGTTGCGCGGCAGAAACCTTCTGCACCCTGGTTCACGGAGCCTTTAAGACTCTTAAGACAAACCTGCAGGACTAAGGAGAGGAAATGGCGTAAGTCGTGGGCTCCTTCTGACAGAGAAGATCACAAATTGATACTACGAGAATATAAATCTCGAGTGATTAAGGAGAAGCAGGAGTATTTCTCCCATTTGACAACTGCGCTTCCCTCATCCAAAGAGCTTTTTAAGATTGTTGGCTCATTGTGCTCTCTTCAAACCCACGATCCAGTGGTGGCTTCTCAGGAGCTCTGCAATAATATCTCCGATTTTTTCTATAATAAAATCTCGGATATCCATTTGGCCCTTGACAACCAGAAGAAGATGCTGGACGAGCATTCTCTGAGTAACATTAAGGCTTCTGAATCCTGGAGGAGAGACTCACACAATTCTCTCACCCACTTTCCGCTTCTTTCCCTTGAGGGGCTCAATTCGTTGCTGGATCTGACTAAGTCAGCCTCCCCGGCTGACCCCTGTCCGCTGAAAGTTCTAAGGGATTGCAGGGAAACGCTTCTGCCCCCGTTACTGGCAGTCATGAATGCGGCTTTGACTCAGGGCATTTTCCCAATGGTCTGGAAAAAGGCCATAGTGAAACCCCTCCTAAAAAAATCCTCCCTGGATCCTGGAGTGATGAAGAATTTTAGGCCCATCTCCCTCTTGCCTGCCCCTGCAAAGATGCTTGAAGCCCATCTAAACTCTCAACTATCCACCTTCCTTGACTCCTCTGGGTTCTTGGATAGCTCTCAGCACGGTTTCAGGAAGTTTCATAGTACTGAATCCGCTCTGACTATGGTGGCTGACAACATCCGGCGCAAAGTTGATCTGGGTCAGACGACGATTCTTGTCCTGCTGGATCTGACTGCAGCATTCGATACCCTGTCTCCCTCTACCCTTACATCGCGGCTGAGGGAGGCAGGGGTGGCAGGACAGGCTCTCAGCCTTCTTGACTCTTTTTTACATCTTAGAGAGCAAAGAGTTCTGCTGGGTGAGTTCCTCTCCCCTGCTAAATCTTTGCAATGTGGAGTGCCCCAGGGTTCGGCCTTAAGTCCTACCCTATTTAACCTGTATGTGGCCCCCCTTGCAAGATTAGTAAGATCGCAGGGGATGGAGGTAGTGTCCTATGCTGACGACACTCAAATTATGGTGTCCCTTAGCCATTCTTTGAGTGTCTCTGCCTCTAGTTTTAGGGCCTGCATGCAGATGGTCGCTGAGTGGATGGTGCTGAATTCTTTAAAACTCAACGCCGATAAAACGGAGGTTCTCGTGTTCGGCAAGGATCAAAACATCTGGTCCAATGAGTGGTGGCCTCCGTCTCTTGGAACCTGCCCTACTCCTTCCTCTACGGCTAGGAATCTCGGTGTCATTTTTGATACCTCACTCGCCATGAACAGTCAGATTAACAGGACCGTGGCCACGTGCTGGGGAATCATTAAAACTTTGAAACGAATCCTCCATTACTAGTCCCCGCAGGCACGTAAACATACAGTCACTGCCCTCGTGGGCTCCAGATTGGATTACTGCAATGCATTATATGCGGAGTCCAATAAATATCTGATATAACGTCTGCAGGTGGTACAGAACGCTGCCGCCAGATTCGTTTTAGCACTCCCTAGGGACTCTTCGGCAACGATGGCCAGGAAGAACCTGCACTGGCTTCCCATTAGTTTTAGAATTTCTTTTAAACTTCTCTGCCTCACCTACAGAGCCGTGCAGGCTGGCCCCTCAAATGCCTTGGGGTCTCTGCTCACCCGATATATTCCCAGTAGGTCTCTGCGATCTTCAGACTCTAACCAGCTGGTAGTTCCTCGCTCTAAAAGAGCCAGATGGGGGAGCAGAGCCTTTTCCATTGTTGCTCCTCTACTCTGGAATGGCCTTCCTCTGGAGATTAAGTCGTTACCATCCCTGTCCTTGTTCAGGAAAGCTCTTAAAACCTGGTATTTTATAAAGGCCTATCAGTAAGCTCTCCTGTTTTTCCCAGTCAGCTTTATTTGTTAGGCGCCTTGACGCCCATTGGGCTAAGTATGCGCGATATAAGTTGTGCTTCATTCATTCATTCATTCATTATTTCTGCTCACTCAGGACAGGTTTCAGTTCAGTGATTCATAGGATCAAAGGAACCATGATCTTCATCATTTCCAGAAGTTTCTCGATAGTTACAACCCTGAAAGACATAATTAAGAGGACTATTAGCGACCTAGATTGGTACTGTTTTTCAAAAATGGTCCTAAAAGACACACAGAGAAACTCTCTGAAATAAATCTTGTGTGGATTTCTAAAAGGAATGCAGATACAAAATGACTTTGCTAAGTATCAACTTCTGCCTTTTCACATTGAGGTCAACTTTTGGTCCAAACGAACTAGGATTCATCATGGGGGGATTATATGGCACATCATAAAGATAACTTGGGTAGCAAAATATCAAGCATTGTAGTTAGTCATGTCTCTATGGTTCTCCATGCCATTTTGGTAATATTAAACCACAAGCTATTGCTAACTTTGTGATTAACAAAGAGTGAAGTATACTGTGTAAGGTGGGGGTGTGGCCTCGCACCAATGGAGTAGGAGGCTTCTTACAGAGCTCCTGGTTGGCCTGACCACCCAGCACCATCCTGCCTTCACCATGAGCCTGGGCCCCCCCTAAACCATTGGGGAATAGGGGCCCTGGGACCTGAGAGCACATTACTGCTGTGATCACCATCCCACAGGGCCATTTTCCAGATGCTGCGCAGCCCTGTTGAATGGTCCTGAGCAAAAAAACGATGGATTTAGGCCCAGATCTCTGTACTGGGGTGAATGTATGACATTGTTCTGCATTCTGTCCATCAATTGTTGTTTTTGCATTTGTCACCCCGAGTGGGACGGGTATGCTCAGACGTGTGTCCCGTGCTCTCCATGCCACTGGAATCAAGCTATCCTGGCTGAAGAGGGGTGAAACCCCGAAACCGGTCCTAGGATGCTTGTTTCCAGTCTAGGGAGGCCCTGGCTTGGCAGTTCGGGCTGGACTGTTCCCATGAGGCACAGGGTCAAGACTGATTTGCATATGGCTGGGTTCAAACTGGAATGGCAAGGTGAGCAAAAAATGGATGGATTTAGGCCCAGATCTCTGTACTGGGGTGAATGTATGACATTGTTCTGCATTCTGTCCATCAATTGTTGTTTTTTCATTTGTCACCCCGAGTGGGACAGGTATGCTCAGACGTGAGTCCCGTGCTCTCCATGCCACTGGAATCAAGCTGTCCTGGCTGAAGAGGGGTGAGACCCCGAAACCGGTCCTAGGATGCTTGTTTCCAGTCCAGGGAGGACCTGGCTTGGCAGTTCAGGCTGGACTGTTCCCATGAGGCACAGGGTCAAGACTTATTTGCATATCGCTGGGTTCAAACTGGAATTGCATGGTGAGCAAAAAAACGATGGACTTAGGCCCAGATCTCTGTACTGGGGTGAATGTATGACATTGTTCTGCATTCTGTCTGTCAATTGATGTTTTTGCATTTGTCACCCGAGTGGGACGGGTATGCTCAGACGTGAGTCCTGTGCTCTCCATGCCACTGGAATCAAGCAATCCTGGCTGAAGAGGGGTGAAACCCCGAAGCCGGTCCTAGGATGCTTGTTCCCAGTCCAGGGAGTACCTGGATTGGCAGTTCGGGCTGGACTGTTCCCATGAGGCACAGGGTCAAGACTGATTTGCATATGGTCGGGTTCAAACTGGAATGGCATGGTGAGCAAAAAATGGATGGATTTAGGCCCAGATCTCTGTACTGGGGTGAATGTATGACATTGTTCTGCATTCTGTCCATCAATTGTTGTTTTTGCATTTGTCACCCCGAGTGGGACGGGTATGCTCAGGCGTGAGTCCCGTGCTCTCCATGCAACTGGAATCAAGCCATCCTGGCTGAAGAGGGGTGAAACCCCGAAACCGGTCCTAGGATGCTTGTTTCCAGTCCAGGGAGGACCTGGCTTGGCAGTTCGGGCTGGACTGTTCCCATGAGGCACAGGGTCAAGACTGATTTGCATATGGCTGGGTTCAAACTGGAATGGCTAGGTAAGCCAAAAAACGATGGATTTAGGCCCAGATCTCTGTACTGGGGTGAATGTATGACATTGTTCTGCATTCTATCCATCAATTGTTGTTTTTGCATTTGTCACCCCGAGTGGGACGGGTATGCTCAGAGGTGAGTCCCGTGCTCTTGATGAATACAGGCCCCAGCTAGGCCCGCAAGAGACAAGGGTTCGCTCTTCTGTAACGAAATCTACAAGGAAGTTGGCACGGAAACTGCAAAGTACAAAGACAACGTTTATTAACCCTTAAGGGTGGTCCTACAATCCACACAACACTCTTCAGTATTGCAAGGAGTAGCACAAAGAACTTACATACACAGTCCCCTTATATACACAACAGAGGGGCTCATGAGTGGGTGGATAGCACATGGAGTCAAAGAACATTACCATGTAGGGTCATTCCCAATTCTAAATCAATACATGGGCGGAGCTAACACGCTCCTTGAGCCCGCAAAAACACATGGTCAAGCAGAACTAATTATAACAGACGTGGTCAGTTCTGGGCATGCGCCAGATGGACAAGAGGGCTATTTATAAACTGTTGCTAGGCAGATCACAAGAGCAACTAACACAGAGGTCGGACTCTCCTCATGGCGAACACGTGGCAGCATGTCAATACAAAATGGAGTCCAGACTTCGGCCAACATACTGAAGAGAACACGATAAGGGAAGCATTAATGTTTTCAGTAAATGCTTAACCACGATCTGCTTTAATTTACAACAGACGACCCTTTCAGCATTTACTGAAGACATCTGGCTTCCAAGAATAATCATCGTATATATCAATTATCATCATCCCTTTAACCTCTTTAGCTAGACCCTTCTGGCGAGCAACCTCAGCAATAGCTTTCTTATCTGGAATGCAGAATGAAATGCATACAGAACAGCATAATGGTCCACATTGGATACACATACAGAGAAAAAACAAAATTGCTATGATGATACAGAGGCCAGTTAAAACCTTCCAACCCCAGGCAGTAACCAACGCCCAAAACCATCCAGAAAAGGACCATGTGCCGTTTTCTGTGTGGATTTCAGCGGCTATTTTATGCAACTTATTAATGGCACTATAAACAGATGGCGTATGATCAGGGATAAACACACAGCAGCTACTTCCGATAATTTTACAAGCTCCTCCTCGATCAGCTAACATCACATCTAGTACCATACGATTCTGCAATGCAACTATTCTGGTGATTTGCAGTTCTTCCGTAAGATTCCCAAGAGCAGCAGCAGTCTGATTAGTCACAGCTTCTACTACTCTCGTTAATCTTCGGATTTTCCTACTATTCAAAGCAGCTCCAACAAAGAAGAACAGTCCCAAGTTGAAATCAATATACTGTTGTAAGCTAGTGTCCGTCTGATCTACTTCATTAATAGATAAAGTACGTTTATATCTATTTACAGTCACATTATTCAGCAGTTTCAGATCTTTATGATACGATGCAGGTGCTAGGAATACAGGGGGTAATAGGAATGATACATAGCATACCCCAGACCACCCAGCTGGCAAACGGTAATAACCTTTATTCCCGCACACAAAGTAGGTATTATGGGATGCTAGGAAGGTGCTGTTGTTCAGCCCGTCAATATTTAGTACTTTTATACAGTCACTGACACCAACAGGAATAAAACCCACACTCTGGACACACAGGTCCGCTTGGGCTTGTGCCACTTGGATTACAAACTTATCCTTCCCTACAGTGTCTCTAGTGTTCGTGAAGATATAGGGAATGGATTCATTGTCTGGTCGGTACTCTTCCCATTCCCAAATTGTTCCATTCGCTTGTGGGTATCCATTTCTGTCCTGATGACATTCTTTATTAAGTCTGAACAGCAATCGTCCCACTGTCGGCTTCCGAGTAGCAAACAACAAAGTGTACCATGCTCTACAAGAGCCATTGTGAGAGAAGGGAAGTGGTATGAATGGCGTACCTCCTTTCTTCTGATGAGCTGGCATCATCCCACATATCCAACAGTTCGTAGCGTTCGTAGCAACGTGGGTATGATGCAGCATCTGGATAAAAGTGTTATTTAAATAGGACTGCCGATGCTTCAGTTCTTGATACGGCAATGTATAAAAGTAGTGCTCCGCAGGCACTGGAGTTGTCAGCACAAGTGTGTTCCGAGCAGGAGTAACCTCCTCCACAAACCATGTTGTTATACCAACAATAACTATTGTTAGCATGAACCCCAACGCACAAAAGATTTTCTTCTTCTCCATGTTGAAAAGAAACAATACTCTGATATCTTCCTGAAACTAAAAAGTCTGTCAGAACTCTTCCCCTTGGGCAGCGGTTGATTTCTTCACCAACGGGCCAAGACGGGTGTCACTACACTAATGCAGGGCTGATCCCCCCCCCTTGCCACAGCGGCTCTCCGTTTCACTAACCCAAGGGCCGTTCTGACAGTATGTCCCGGTACTGAAAATCTCACTTTCTTGGTCGCAGATGATATCGCCTTCCTCCAGAAGTCGTGTGGTCCGAAAAGAGCTCCTCAGTGTCGTTTGGCTTTGCAGCACGGCCTGTATCTGCTGCTAGGACTTCTCGTTGATCGGTCAGCACGGCAGACTCCACCAATCCGGGCGGCACCTTCCGACAGTGCAGGGAATGGATCCAGTTCTTCCTGTTCGAGACTCGCACTGCCGTCCTCGTCGCAAGAAGAACTTGCTCAGGGCCGGTCCATCGGGGCTCCAGACTGTTCGACCTGTCGAAGACCTTGATCATCACGTGATCTCCGGGCCGGAGACCATGTCCTTCGCCAGTAGACCGATCAGGGAGCGCCTCTCGGACCTGTTGATGAATAGAAACCAAGTTATCCGTTAACTGTGCCAGATAATCACTCATCATCACGCAGGGTACATCATACACAGCCTTAGGTCTCGGTGGACCCCAAATATTCATTGGGCGTCCAAACACAATCTCATAGGGTGTAAGGCAGGTTCGAGAGTGTGGCACCGACCTAATGGACAATAACGCCAGTGGCAAGGCGTCTGGCCAAGTCAAAGATGTCGAAGCTTGGATTTTGGCAATTTTAAGCTTCAGTGTACCATTGTACTTCTCGACTAGTCCTGCAGACTGGGGGTGGAACACAGCGTGGAACTTCTGGGTGATGCCTAGGCCCTTCAAGACATACTTTATAACATCCGCTACAAAGTGAGGGCCATTATCACTCCACAGAAGTCTACAGACGCCATATCGAGGGAAAAACTCTTTCAGCAATAGCTTCGCTGTAGTCATTGCAGTATTGTCTTTCGCAGGGTACGCCTCAACCCATTTACTAAAGGCGCACACCACTACTAGAACATACTTCAAATTATTACAGCGCTCAAGCTGGATGTAATCCATCTGCAGAACCTCAAAGGGTGCAGTGGGCGTCGCAAATCCTCCTGCTGGAGTTCGCGTGCCTTTCCCTGGGTTATACTTCAGACAGATCATACAGGTCTGTACCACCCTCTTTGCTGCGCTAGCAATCTCTGGATGCTCCCAGACTTGGGTAAGCAATTTTGCAATTGCGGAAGCTCCAACATGTGCTAGCCCATGTGCCATTTGAACCATAGGTTGTACGAAAGCCGTGGGTAACTTCCATCTATCCATCTGTTTATTTCTCCAGCAACCCTCGTCATCCAACTCTCCCTCGCTAGCCCATTGCTCCCGCTCCTTATCAGAAGCGGTTCTTTGTATTTCTCGCACTTCTTCCTTTGCATCACGCCACCTCTCCATCTGTGATTTCACAACATACATGGCAGTAGCACCAGGCTGCATCGCAGTCTCCCGTGCCACTCGGTCTGCTAACGCATTCCCTTCTCCAACTTTGTCAACTACTTTCCTATGGGCGCTACATTTAACAATAGCAATTTTCTTTGGGTACGTCAATGCAGTCAAAAGATTGTGAACTAACTCTCCATGCATTATTTGTACCCCATGTGACGTTAGAAACCCTCTCTCCTTCCAGAGTAGACCGAAGTCATGTGCTACTCCGAAGGCATAGCGGCTGTCTGTGTACACATTCACACACAATCCTGTACTAAGCTCGCATGCTCGTGTTAACGCTATTAGTTCTGCCGCTTGAGCTGACTTCTGTGGTATGCGTGCTGTCTCTACTATCGTTTGTAACGTGGTAATTGCATACGCTGCTGAAGTCGTACCATCTGGTAGCTTCAGACATGACCCATCTACCCATAGTTCTCCATCTACCTCTGAAAAGGGCGTATCCTGGAGATCGATACGACCCTTTGTCTGTTCCTCAGTCACAAGAATACAATCATGCGCTTTCTGTGCCTCCGGCTGGGTCTCGGGGTATGGCAACAATGTGGCCGGGTTTAATGTCACGCACCTTTTCAACGTAATATGAGGAGCCAAAAGCGTCAACTCATATCCCGTTAAACGGGCACTGGTCAAATGCTGCGTCTTTGTTTGGTTAAGCAGGGCATCAACAGCATGGGGAACTAACACCAACAGTTTATGGGACAACACAATTCCCTCACTCTGCCGTATTGACACAGCTGTCGCCGCAACCGCGCGAAAACACCCCGGCAATGCGCGGGCGACAGGATCAAGTACGGCCGAAAAGTATGCACAAGGGCGCTGCTTATCACCATGCATTTGCACTAAAACTGACAATGCACATCCATCTTTCTCATGCACATATAATGAAAAGGGTTTTGCATAATCAGGGGTCCCTAACACTGGTGCTGAACAAAGGGCCTGTCGCAATTGCTGAAAAGCAGCATCACACTCATCTGACCAAGGGATTGGGATGGGCGTATCTTTTGTCAGGAGAGCTAGTAATGGCTTAGTCGTGTGTGAAAACCCCAATATCCACTGTCTACAAAAAGAAACGAGACCCAAAAATGCACGCACATCCTTCTGCGTGGATGGTCTCGGTGTGTCCAAGATCACTTGGATACGGTCTGGTGTGAGTGCACGCCCCTCCTTAGACAAAAGGTGACCTAGATAAGTCACCTTTGGTCTACAGAATTGCAATTTCTTCCTAGAGACCTTATGATTGTGGGAGGCTAAAAAGGAAAGTAAGGATAGTGTGCTTTTCTCGCACAACTCCAGGGTGTCAGCCGCCAGCAAGATGTCATCGACATATTGAATGAGGGCGACCCCCTCGAGTAAAGCAAAAGAATCCAACTGTCGTTTCAAAGCCTGACTGTAAATACTAGGGCTTTCTGTGTAGCCCTGGGGAATTCTACAAAAACGATAAGATCTATTGTTTAATGTGAACCCAAAAAGAAATCGGCTATCAGGGTGAATGGGAATAGAAAAGAAGGCATTTTTCAAATCAATCACTGAGAACACGGTCGCCGTAGGCGGGACCAAGGTAAGCAACGTCGTGATATCGGAAACCACCGGGTACTGAGGTATCACGATCTTGTTAACCTCCCTTAAATCAATAATGAACCGGTAAACCTTTGAATCCGTGTCTTTTTTCAAAATAGGGAGAATCGGACTGTTACAAATATTGTAGGGAACTTCTTCCACTACTCCTACTGTGATCAAATCTTGCACAATCTGTATGAGAGCTTCCTCGCCCTCCTGGGAAATGCGATACTGCGGGAGGCGTGGTAGCACCGCCCCCTCCTGGACACTAATGTGGACCGGAGGAATCACCATTTGTCCCACATCCGTGTCCGAAGTCGCCCATAAAGCGCGGGGGAGGGTAGCCAACAAAGCCTCCTCTGAGATCGTACACATCCGCTCGGATCGGGGGTAATTGTCATTCAGAATCACTCTCACACCCTCAGGAGAACAGCGAATCGTAGCCCTAAAGTGTTTTAACATGTCAAGGCCCATAATGTTATCCGGTGTATACGGGGCAAGCAGAAACGAACAGGGTGCAGAAAAACAATCAACCTGAAAAGCAAGGGGCTGCGAAAGAGGGCTGCGGGAGAGCGCACCGTCAAACCCTACCGATGTAACCATTGAGCCGGATGGGGGAGCCCCTGGAGCCAAGTACCTAGACAATGCACTACGTGTCGCTCCTGTATCCACTAGGAACTGATCAGTAGAACCTAAAACCTCAGCCGATACATAAGGACCCGTCTGATCGACCGGCACCTCAACTGCTTCAGACCCCCATCCAACGCATTCCTATGCATGCTGAGAATCGTGATATCCCGAGTGATCGGCGTCCGATACATGATACTGGTGCTGACGATCGAACACATTTGAGCTATCCCGGTGCTGCCCCGCAGTGTCGAAGCGGACATTATCATTAGAATTTCCTCTAAAGTTCGAGAAACCCCCTCTACCTCTCTGGCCACCCGGGGTGTGCCCTTGCCGTGAAGCATGCAACGCTGGGCACTCCCTGGCCCAATGGCCCAACTGCTTACAGTACGCACATTGGTTTTTATTCAAATCAGATCGGCCCGAAGGGGGACCATAAGATCCACCCCTTCCCCTATTATTATTATTACCTCGGCGGGGCGGGCCATATACTTGTGCTAACATTACTTTTGTTTTGAGATCTTTCGATTTCTTCTCCTCCTGGCCCTTCGCCTCCTGCTCCTGACGCTCATAATACTGGGCGATGGTCAGAAGGGCCGTCGGTGTCGCGGAGGACCAAGAACTCTCACTCGCTTTTAACCGGGCCGCAACTGCCGGCAGCAGATTGGCCACATATTTGTCCGCGAAAAGGTGGCGGCCTGTGTCGTCGGTAAGCGACTGGCCACTAAAATCATGGAACGTTTCTTCAAAGCGCGTGAAGAAATCTGCCACTGACTCATCAACCTTCTGCTTACATGCCGCCAGCATATTCCAATCAATCTTTTTAGGGGGAATTATTGTTTTTAATTTGGCGACAATAGCAGCCGGAAGTTCTAGAATATTCTGGGGTGGTTTCTGTGCGGGCTTCCGCTCCCTATCCTCATCCTCAAGGTCAGACCACCGGGCCTTAAAAGCAACTATATCATCCACTTTTCGGACAGAGCGCCACGTGTCTGGTGGTAGAATAAGGCCAAAGAACAGATCTATGTCCGCTAAGGTCATAATGCAAGAATTCAAGGCCCCCTCAACTTCTTCATAGAAGGCCGCTGGATTCTTGCGGGGGTCAGGCAATGCATTCTTTAATGCCATAACATCGGCCCTATGCCAAGGGGTATAAACCCAGTTATACACAAAATATCCCTTAGCATCGGCGGAGTTAATATCGGAACTAGTCCCCGCTCCTTTAGGAGGAACGTACAAAGGCGCCGCTTCTCGCATTGGCTTAACATGCACTACAACATCCTTATCTGACTGGGAGGTGGATGAATGGCCCCCTGCTGCAACCGAATCCTGCTGCTCCTCCTCAGCTCGTTGACGTGCTTTCTCTCTAAGCGCCAGCACTTCGTCCCGTAAGGCGAACAGTCGTCGAGCCGCCTCTGGAGCCTTAGGGGGAGAAAAAACACCATCATGTAATGCTTTAACCTCCGAGGTCACCTCTGCAGGCTCAAAAACACCGGAATATTTTCGGAAAGCAGCAATTACGTCGTCAGCAAAATGAGACAAAAAATACACCCTCTCTCTATCTTGCCATGACCCCCAAGTTTGAAATAAGTCCTCTATGGACATCCTGCCCTTAAGTGCACGAAAGGAAAGTTTCCGAAGGTCAGCCATGTTCTCGGCCGATAACATGGATCGCGTGTCTACCTTACCCGAAGCTGGGCCAGAATCTTGCGGCCGTGGAGCAGATGCACCAACATAAGGAGGCGGAGAGCGATCTAGTAGATAAAAATCATCATCAGGATTATTAAGGACAGGATAAAGCGGCTGGCGAACGACATATTGACCCGAAACTTGGAGCCTACGCTCTTTCTCTTGTTTCTCCGTCTGCTCTTTGTCCTCCCGACTCTTCGCTTCTTGAGCTCGCACATGATCATTCTTTCGTTGCTCTCTATCAAACAGCGCTTTCTCACGTTTCTCTCGCTCACGCACTTCCTTCACCCATAATCGCACACACTCAAACATATCCTGACGAGCACGTCGCTTACACAGACACTGTTCCACATACTCAATCTTACGCATATCAAACGATCCATACAACGGCCATCGCAACTCAGGATCCTTCTTGGTATATTTCCTCCACAATGTGCTGTACATTATGGAAGAAAGACCATGTTTCACATACATATCCCTACTAGGAGTCCCCTCTGGGGGGGCTGGAGCAGATTCCTCGAGGTTCAACCGGTTCCCAAAGCAGCAACACCACTTACGGAGTGCGCTAAAAGCAGGCATGCTAAAAATAATGCAAAATATGCAGTATTATCAAATAAAATGGCACTTAATCGTTGCGCCGTTCCAAGTTTACACAGCTCCGGAGAAATTTCTCCACATTACCTGCCTATATGTGTTGCAACGCATATATTTCACAAAGACAAATTCAAAATATGACTAGTCATCACAAATCAAACTCAAATAGCCAACCCAGGCTTCAAAACTCGGAGCAAGTACCGTACAACGGTTCTTACCAATCAAGAGTCCAGGTTCCAACTGCCAAGCTCCACGATCGCCCAAACGGCTCTCACGGCAGGACCGACAGAAGAGATCTCAGTCGATGACCGGCGCCACCCAGACGGTCAGCTCGGAAGGGAAGGAAGAAAAACCTCGGGATGCCAGGGCTAAAACGCCGCTGGCAGTGATCACGTCCCCGGCCAAACTCCTCACCTTCGTCGCGACCAGTCCTTCGAGCATCCGAGTCGCCGATGAGCCCCACGTGACGGGCGCCAATTGATGAATACAGGCCCCAGCTAGGCCCGCAAGAGACAAGGGTTCGCTCTTCTGTAACGAAATCTACAAGGAAGTTGGCACGGAAACTGCAAAGTACAAAGACAACGTTTATTAACCCTTAAGGGTGGTCCTACAATCCACACAACACTCTTCAGTATTGCAAGGAGTAGCACAAAGAACTTACATACACAGTCCCCTTATATACACAACAGAGGGGCTCATGAGTGGGTGGATAGCACATGGAGTCAAAGAACATTACCATGTAGGGTCATTCCCAATTCTAAATCAATACATGGGCGGAGCTAACACGCTCCTTGAGCCCGCAAAAACACATGGTCAAGCAGAACTAATTATAACAGACGTGGTCAGTTCTGGGCATGCGCCAGATGGACAAGAGGGCTATTTATAAACTGTTGCTAGGCAGATCACAAGAGCAACTAACACAGAGGTCGGACTCTCCTCATGGCGAACACGTGGCAGCATGTCAATACAAAATGGAGTCCAGACTTCGGCCAACATACTGAAGAGAACACGATAAGGGAAGCATTAATGTTTTCAGTAAATGCTTAACCACGATCTGCTTTAATTTACAACACTCTCCATGCCACTGGAATCAAGCTATCCTGGCTGAAGAGGGGTGAAACCCCGAAACCGGTCCTAGGATGCTTGTTTCCAGTCCAGGGAGGACCTGGCTTGGCAGTTCGGGCTGGACTGTTCCCATGAGGCACAGGGTCAAGACTGATTTGCAGATGGCTGGCTTCAAACTGGAATGGCATGGTGAGCAAGAAAACGATGGATTTAGGACCAGATCTCTGTACTGAGGTGAATGTATGACATTGGTCTGCATTCTGTCCATCAATTGTTGTTTTTGCATTTGTCACCCCGAGTGAGACGGGTATGCTCGGACGTGAGTCCCGTGCTCTCCATGCCACTGGAATCAAGCTATCCTGGCTGAAGAGGGGTGAAACCCCGAAACCGGTCCTAGGATGCTTGTTTCCAGTCCAGGGAGGACTTGGCTTGGCAGTTCGGGCTGCACTGTTCCCATGAGACACAGGGTCAAGACTGATTTGCATATGGCTGGGTTTAAACTGGAATGGCATGGTAAGCAAAAACACGATGGATTTAGGCCCAGATCTCTTTACTGGGGTGAATGTATGACATTGTTCTGCATTCTGTCCATCAATTGTTTTTGCATTTGTCACCCCGAGTGGGACGGGTATGCTCAGACGTCAGTCCCGTGCTCTCCATGCCACTGGAATCAAGCTATCCTGGCTGAAGAGGGGTGAAACCCCGAAACCGGTCCTAGGATGCTTGTTTCCAGTCCAGGGAGGACCTGGCTTGGCAGTTCGGGCTGGACTGTTCCCATGAGGCACAGGGTCAAGACTGATTTGCATATGGCTGGGTTCAAACTGGAATGGCATAGTGAGCAAAAAAACTATGGATTTAGGCCCAGATCTCTGTACTGGGGTGAATGTATGACATTGTTCTGCATTCTGTCCATCAATTGTTGTTTTTGTATTGGTCCTGTGGGCCTTCAAGATGGTGGCCGGGGTGCCTCGAAGGCAGAGGAGCCCCAGTACTGCCCTGCAGCTGCTACTGCAGACCCTTGCCCTTCTCTGGTGGACCTATACCTGGAGAACCCTTACCTGACACGCTGCTGCCACCTACTGAGACTGTGTGCTATGGGAGGGCCATGGCGCTGGGCAACTGGGAGGATCTTCTGGGCTGGCAGGCCCTGAAGGAAGCGAGGGCCTCAGCAGTAAAACCATGGCATCAGGCACACCACAGAGACCTGCCTGGGAGTATACAGGTCAGAGCATTGGCACTGCCACATTTACCATGCATGCAACGCTGTGGAGCAGAAGAAAGTTGTGCTGAATGACTTAGGACCGGCACACTGAGCCACCTTGACCACATCTGCTACCTCTGGTGCCAAAGGCAGCCAACTGCCCCGATCTTGTAGAAGAAATGTGAAGAGTCAGGGCATGTCATTTTTTTGGCTTTCCTTGCTGGCGTGAGGTGGAAGAATGAGGGTAGGTATCCTGTTAAGGATACATAACCAACAGAACGGATAGCCTCTGAAAGGATTTTTGGGACTATAAAGGTCATACTAAAAATGCTGACATGGCCAGATGGTCAGTAGTACTGCCAGGGCTTCCTCGCATGCTGGGAATTGCTCTGCCCCTCTGCGTAAGTGGGCACCATTGCCTACTGAATTGTTGTGTTCTTATGCAATGTTTGTATGGGAGGGAGTTGCCTTTCCGTTCTGGGGATGGGGATTTGGGATTCATGGTTCAGGGGTTTTGTGATTGTCAATGCCTGACATTTACAGTATAATTACTGAAATATGGGTGCTGCACTAGCAGAGGTACGAAATTGGGGACACACAAGTAAAAAGTATTGCATAAATATCAAGCGGACATGCTACATATAAAAAATGATCCTGGAATATTCACAGCCAAGCTCTATAAGGTCCAGGCCTGTTTAAAACGGAGTGGGATACATATAGACCTATGTTAAGAAACTCATCTGAACAGACTTGAGGGGATAGCGCTGCATAAGCGCTGGAGGGGGTCACATATTATTTATCATATACTCTGCCTTTGTTGGAGGGATGCTCATATGGGTGAAACCCGGGATACACTTCCTGGTCCTTAGTGAGAAAGTGGATGAGGAAGGGTGATGCACCATAGTTAGTGGCCGCTTGGTGGGCAGGGATATTACAATAGTAAATGTCTATGCACCTAACATATACCAAGGAACATTTCTGGATGCCAATTCACACATTATAGCCCCCCTCATGCCCAATGCGTCCTTATTTGGTAGACTTCAAATATGTGCCCAGAACTGAACTGGATCACCCACCGCCCCCTTAGAGACTCCTTCGCTACTCCACTACTTTCATGCATGGCAAGGCCACTGGGGGGTCACATATGCATGGAGCCTATTTTTCTCCACAGATCGAAATTATTCATATTTTTCTGCCCTACACAAACGCAATGTGTGACTCAACGCATTCCTGTGCTCGCCAGAGGTCCTTGAATCCATCCTGAATGCAGAATATCTGATGAGTACTATCTCCAATCACAACCCTATCCTCATGAGAGAGAAGAAAACCCCATATGCCAAGCTGGAAATTAAACACAGACAGCCTGGAAGACCCTATTTTCAGGAGTCAATTGAAGAATGGATATGAAACTATTTTAGCAACAATGATGGCACAGCAGTTTCGGTGTTTACAGCGTGGGAAACATTTAAAGTAGTTATAACTAGACAGTGTATTTCAAATTCAAGAGGATTGGACACTTCTAACTCAGATTACATCTCAAAAGCAGATACTTTGACATTTGGAATGAGATAGACCTGGAAGGCCTGAGCTGCAGCACAAATTGGTAGAGGCTAAAGAGAGAGTAAGAGATTGTGTAGGGTGCCTCCTCTGCTTCGACTATAGGAAATATTTGACCCACACACATGCAGAATGAGAAAAGGCTGGATCCCTGCTACATTGACTGGCTAAACCCACCAAGAAGTGCTCCCTAATTCTAGAAATAGAAACAAACCGAGGTAATAGGGTCTAAAAACAGGATAAGATAAATCAGACATTTTCCAGTTATTCTGCCATGCTGTTTTCCAGCAGTTGAAGAGATGGGGCAGGTGTACACATCACTTCCTAAAAGGGTTACCTCTACACCGACTCACTCCCAGGGATGCAGAGTAGGTTCAAGGTGACATAATGGTGGACAAAATAAGGGTGGAGGTGAGAAGAATGGCCCAGGGATGGCCTCCCAGTTGAGTTCTATGCAGCCTATGTTGAAACGCTTGCTCCCCAATTGGCCACATTGTACCATAAGGCACAGGACGCTCACTCCCTCCTGCCCTTAATGAAAGAATTAGTAATAATTCCCCCCCACTAAAACCAGGCAAACCGGCCACAGATGTGATGGCATACAGACCGCTATCGATGCTGAGTGGCGATTATAAGATTCTTACCTCATATGCAGAGCTTCATTCACCCCGATCAATCATGGTTTATTCCTGGATGTAGTACAGTGCTGAACATACAGAGACTGCCGGCCATCCTGAGGGATGATCCAGATATCCCGGTGGACACTGTGTTTATGTCTGTATACATTTCTTTACCCTGGAGTGGGATTATCTCTATGCCCTGATGGCCTGAATGGGACTAGGGCAGAGATTCATAGGGCGGATATTCTACTCCCACCGCAAATGTCCGAACAGGCGGGTGATATCTGATCAGTATACAGTGGAGAGAGGCACCAGAAAGGGCTGCCCCCTGTCATCACTGTAATTCACCATAACAGTTGAACCGCTGACTCAAATAGCTTGATTGAGCTTCCATTTCATTGAGATATTTACATGAGGAGTTACACACAACATTACATTGTATGCCGAAGATGTGCTGCTCTTTCTCAAAGACATGAAAACAGACCCAGAGAGAGCTCTTTTTTGGAGATGCCTCTGGGTTGCACATAAACTGGCTCAAAAACATCTTTTACCCATGAGGGGCACCTCAAATAATATACCAGAAGCACATGGAATGCAATGGAAGCCCTCATCGATAAAATACCTGGGAGTTTGTATCTACCAAACCAGCCCCGATATCCTAGAGGGGAACATTGAAGCAGCAATCACAGCCTTTAGGGCCAGCATGCCATATTGGAAAACACTCTCAGTCTCAGTTGTCGGAAGAACAGCAATTCCTAAAATGGTGGCGCTTCCCCACCTGCGGTATTACTTTGCAACACTTCAGGTGATCGTGCCAAGAATAAAATCCGAGACCTGGATACAATACTGATGGATGTGATATGGGGTAGAGTCAGATGACGGGTAGCCATAACAAAATTACTCCACCCAAAAATAGATGGTAAGCTGGGCACCTCAGACTTCAAAACGTATTACCTGGCAGCCCAGCTGCAATTGCATATGCAAAGGCTGCTGGGGATATGGGATATGGCAAGAGCCCCAAACCCGAAGCACTGACCCTGGACTCACTATGGCCCCTCCTCCGAGGACCTAAAGGAACAGCCACTGTGCACCATAGTGCTCTGAAGATAATTACACATTGCTGAATTAGACCCGCTACAGATCTTGCTTACATGCACACTGGGGGTCATTCGGGGAAGGTTGCAAGGATGGCTTGATGCAGGCATTAAAATGGTTGGCTCACTGTTTCAGAAAGAGGAACTGCTTCCCTTTGAGGACTAAAGGGAAGACTACCACATCCCAGCAGGACAATTTAACTACACTGCGCCATAAAAGTGGCTGTGAGGAAATACAGGTGGAGGAGTGAAAAAACACCCCCAAAATGCCAAGACTGTCAGTTGGTCCTCAGAAATTACTTGTAGGCTGGTGTCAGGGCTCTATTGAGGACCACTAGCGGATATGACCCAACCACATACCCAACAGAAAGACAAATGAGAAGAGGATTTGGGTGCCCCCATATCTGAAGAGGACTGCACTGCAATGATAGAGGCAATAGACATTGATATCTTGCTGGTGAAATATCTGTGAGTTTTTTGATGAATATACGCAACTTGTCATTTATAGTCATGCACTGCTGTACAACCTGGGTAATTGCTGGTTGACTAGGAAGTCCCCCGCTTAACATCTAAACCTTACAGTATCCAACTAGGGGCCTATGATAATGACAGGATGGACTCTCTCAACACAATTCTTCCTACTACTCTGTACATGCTTAGTGCTTATGTGAAAATGTAATCAAATCTGGGTTTTTTAAAAGTCTACTGTATAGGGTGCCTATGTGACAGAAACGTGGCCACACCGTTGCAAACGTAGGCATACAAACTAATTTTTGCATTGGTGCTCAAAGCTCCTTATACAGCTATTGCCAATATCCATTTTTGCTTTGTACTGAATTATTTGAAAGCCTTCAAAACATAGCTATAGTCTTCCTTTTTAGTTCTAAGGATCATTCTGTGCCGTGTCCCATTAAACTTACGTTTTGATACATCTTCCAAAAGCTTGATTGAGATTAAGTCACCTCCAGGAGGATATACAACAGAGGATGTTCAAAGTTAGCTTTTTTGCCTTAGTGAAATTTCCTCTATAATGGCATCATCTTGCATAACTTTGGGAGTTTCATGTTAGGCTTGTTGTGCAAAATTCCCCAAATTAGTCCATCATGCCATGTTGCATGAACATTTTTAGCACTGGTGCACAGGAATAATTCGAACAATCAGATCGTTAGAGGCTATAGTTCACTTTAATTTTGTCGTTTTCACTGTTTGTAGAGCAAATTGCATTCCATTACACTTTAAAATATCGTGCTCAATGCTGGTTTCACATTTCACATCATTTCACGTAATTATGCAAAAGCAAGGTACGTGAATTTTGGACCCCAGGGGGCATATGTGTAAAAAGATGTCAGAGCGTGGTGCTACGCCAAATTTGGCAATGCCGCGCTCTGACATTTTTTAAACACATGGATGAGCTGTATTCTAAAGAATACCCCCCATATTGTGTTTCCCATAGTGCTGGCCCAAAAAAGCTGCCTAACGCCAGCCCATGCACCCGGCCGCCATGTTGCAAGGGTGCCTGAGCTGCAGGGGCAATTGTTAATGTGCAGGAAGGGAAACCTTCCTGCACATAAACAATCAATAATGGTGATTTGCTCTTTCTATGCAGACTGTAGAATGCAGCACATATAGAAAGAGCAAAAAACGGGGGTAAATTAATAAGTTCACCTCGTATCTCCATTCTAAGACCAGGTATTCCGGGCGTTAGTTTTTGGCGCTACCTCAACATTGTAAATCTGGGGCAGCATCAAAAAGCAATGGGTGTTGCGGTCGAACGCACACTGCAACACCCATAATGTTATCACAGGGTCTTGATAATATGGCCCAAGGTTGTTTAGCACCTCCTTGTAATCATGGGAGATGGCGCTAGGACACCGGAACATCAACAAAAAGTGATGCTCTGCTGGTGACTGGGGCTTGTTCATATGCCCCCAGTATCCTTGAATTCAGCTCCATGTTACAGCACTGTATAGTAGTACATGAATGCGGCACCAGTAGCCGGTAGCCACATGATATACTGTTGCCATCTACCAGAAACTGCAAGGCATTTCGAACAGTTACACACCCCACATTCTAGAGCCTCACAGCTCACTTCTTCACTCACGCAGACAGTAAGTACATCAGGTTACAACACACATGCAGATAAGTTATCAGAGAGTCCTGGGTTATGAAAAAGTAGAAGTTTTTTTTAAATATTGTGTCATCTTTGGATAACATTTTAAATGCATGTTACTGTCTATCATATACACACAAGAACGTGATATTCAGAGATATGAAAATTGGCTAAAAGTTAAATTAATCTTTCACCACTTCCCGCACCCCATTCATATTTCGCACTGTGCTGCAGGGGGATCACAGTGTATAATAATCTCTGAGTGTTTTTGGAAAATAGTTAGATTTGCTAGTATCCTGTGCTGGAAAACCAAAGTAGAGCTTGACTGGCAAGTCCCCCACGATAGCAAGAAGCCAGATTTTGCCTTTTTTGAAGGACAGCACAGTGTCAGTGCCGCTGGTTGGATCTATGTCCACCAGTCTAAGCAGATGACGGAACAGGGAGTCTAAAGTCTTCATTAATATGTGGGTCGTAAAAATTGGTGCTAACGTGCAAATAACTTTTGCTCTATGTATAAGAAGTGTTTGTGCAAGCGATGATTACATTTGTGGTAAAAAAATAATGACTAAATACGAAAACAGTCTTCATGCTCAATTCTAGGCAAAGTGTTACCTTTAACCTACCGCACAATTTGCATTTCAGTTTCCTGCAGGTGGCACTGATTGGCAACTTCCTGTCCAAAACACAAGAGTGGTTCATTTTGTGTACAATTGCAGAATACCGCGTAACCAATTTATGGGTGCAACCAACATATATAAGGTGCACTTAGAGGTCACCAAAGGGGCGAAACTGTTTTATAAACTCCTGCACGCCTTTTTCTTCTCCTCAATACAAAGCCACATCCAGATTGTATGGCAATCCTACACTACAACATCCTTACCGCGAAATAAAGTACATGGCTTAAAATGGCTCCCGAAGACATAGATCATCTCAGAGAAACATGGCGGGAATTTGTCGCGCTCTAGCCCTAGGATATGATTTATCACAGACTGGGGCTGGCTTTCGCCTCGCAGTATTCTATCAAGCGTCCTCGTGCCCCACACCTGTTTGACAAATATTCCCAAATGACAGAGCAGTGCATGCACATACAAGCAGGCCAGAGCTCGGCAGGCGCTGCACTAGAACGAAAAGACAGACGGTCTGAGTGAAAAATGCCAACAATGTCACGCGGGGATAAATGCCTTTGACTGAACTACACTCGGACACAATCAGCATACTGAAGCAGAAAGAACTGAGCCATTGGGGTGTGAAGAGCGTTTGCTACATCCTATTGTCGAGATAAGCCTTGAAGAGGAAAACAGTTAAACCGCGATAACACTTCCCCTTCTTTGTGTCCCTCGCGCGCAGGCACTCAGTCCGTCCTCTTGTTAGATGACAGGTTGAGGTACCCGCGACCCTTCACAAGCCTCTCGAAGCATCCGGAGCGCAAGGTGAAGCTTGGAAGCGATATTTGGTACACTTTCTGAGACATTAGCACATTCTCAAAATTACATATTATGTTAAAAGGAAGCCTTCTCTACAATACGAAATATGTGCTGACTAAATCCTTGCAGCTTTCAATCGTTTTGAAGTATATTATGTTTTTCTGTGTGTTTTCCATAATGGTGACAACAAAAATCTCTGTGCTTGATGTCACACTGAACATACAGTCAGCTGCATAAAGAAAATGTATGTGAAAAATGAACTTTTCTTCACAATTTGCTGGTATGGCCTACAATGCACCTGGCAGCCAGGGGGAGGAAAATAAAGAGGTGGATGAGGTGGAAAGGAAAAGGAAGTGTTAGAATCCGGGGTCTCTGGTTGGCGCAGGTATGCACTTGTGACAAGCAGGGACCCTTTCCTCTAGGTCAGGGCGTAGGATTACCTCTTTAAAAATAACCCCTGCTCACCCTCTAGGTAACGTGGCGCGAGCAGTCAGGCTAGATTTCCAGAGGGCATTAGGTTAAGCATTCAAGGTATCCCACACAATAATCACCACCCCACCACACAAAGACACAAGGCTGTATTTATAGTAAAATAAAGTTCTTTATATATAAGATCTCTTTAGGCAGGTTGCAAAAATACAGTTCTCTTGTTCAAATAATGTTCCAGTTACTTGCAAAGGCTTTCAGGCAGTCCACAGATGTTAAAATGGCAAAATTGTACTTGAAATAACTTCTTTTGGGTGTCTGTGCGCTTTGTAGCGCCTTGCGTACGCTTCGTACGGGGTTTTGGACGTCGCTTGCCAAAGCTAACGCTTCTCGCGTGAGCACGCGTACTCCGGACTCAAACCGTACGGACCGTACCCACGTAGGTACGCTTCGTACACGTTCGGGACGCTCCTTGCCGAAGCTCACGCTTCCCGCGTGAGCGCCGTCAATGTATTTTCAGCGGAACGGTGCGAACAGCTGATTTTGGATCGTACAGCGGCTCCCAACACCCGCGTTCGTCGCGTAGCAGTTCTACAGCGCTAGTACGGCCCGAACCAAGCAGCGGGCGGGTCGTAAAGCAGCGCGCTCGCACACAGTACCTTATTCTTCGTACAGGGGGTGATCACAGCAGCTTCAGGGGTCCTGCCACGTCGCGTTGTCGTCCTGTCTTGGCAGTGGGCGGCGGTGCTTCGTGGATTGCTCCAGGACAGTCTCGGCCACCCGATCACGGTCAGAGGCAGGAGGGGCAGCTCGGGGGCAATCTCTTCAGCACGTCGCGTTGTCAGCTTTCCAGGGGATCACCAGTGTGTCAAAGGTCCTCGCGGTGATCTCGGCGGCACACGGTCGCAGAGGCTCGGTGGTTGGACAATCAGGTTCTTTTCTTCGCGTTGCGAGCTACGGCTCGGAGGGGCAGTTACTTGCGGTGCTGGGACCAGATGGACAGGTCCTTGCGGTGCTCGTGGTTGCCCCAGGTGGCAGATGTCGCGGTGCTTGGAAAAGGGGTGCACACAGGTTGTCTGGGGGTCAGCGTCACAGGATCGCTTCCAGCAGCTTCTCCTCTTCTGGGGGAAAGGTAGCGCCCACTATTCCTGGGGAGCAGTTCAGGGGGCAAGTTCACAAGCAAGCCCTTGGAGATTGTTTGAAAGCACAAGTTGATGCAAAGGCTTTTCCTCTATTCTTTTCCTCTCCTTCCAGCAGACAGGCACCCACTGCAGGCCAGTCTCTCAGGCAGAGAGACAGTATTCCTCCTTCAGCTTCTCCAGGTCCTTCTCCTTCAGGCAGAGGTTCGTCTTGGGCAAACAGGATCTGATTTCTTAGGAGCAGGGCTCCTTCTTTTATAGCACAATTCTTTTGTTCTTTGTCGCCAGGGGGCCTGGGCCTGGCTCAGTCCAATTTTGGAGCACTTTGTTGTGGTGACTCTGCTCTTTTCTTTCAGAAGCAGGGCAGAGACATCAGCCGCTCCACAGGGGGCAGAGCACAGGTCTATTCAGAGTCAAATGTGTACTCCTCCCACCCATCCTGGTGTAATCTCTCTACCCACCACCTGGCAGCCAGCCTGTCTCCTGGAATTCCCCAGCCCTGCTCTTCCCTGTTACTAGGCAGAACACACACACACAGCAGAGGCGGACTGAAATGGCCAGGTCAGTAAATACTAACTTTCTAAAAGTAGTATTTACAAACACAGGATATTAAAATAAACTTTACTAAAATAAGTATTTTATTATTCTGAGTTCAGGCATACTAAACTTGACTTTCTACCATGCTCTCTGAGTCCACTGAGATTACAGCGTGTAGTAATTCCAGCAGCCCATTCTGGCCTATGGAGAGCAGGTAGCCTTCATAGTGAAAAACGAAAATGGCTGTAATTCACTATTAAGACATGCCACACACATCAGGGCATGTCCTACCTTATGCCTACAATGCACCCTGCCCTTGGGCCTACCAGAGGGGTGACTAATATGTAGTTAAGGCAAGGTTTAGGGATTGGCAAGTGGGGGCACTTGCGCAATCAGCGCGACAGTACCAGACCGCGCGCAGGTTCTGCAGTGGCAGACCCTAGACACATTTTACTAGGCCGCTTCTGTGGGTGGCACAACCAGTGCTGCAAGCCCACCAGCAGCATTTACAAGCCCTGGCACTCCTTTTGCACTTTACTAGGGGCTGATAGTAAATCAAATAAGCCAAATATGGAATTAAATGAACATCAACATTTTACCATAGGGAGAGCAAATGCACCTTAGCACTGATCAGCAGAGGTAAGGTGCCCAGAGTCATAAAACAGCCAACAACAGGTCAGAAAAACTACAGGAGGAAGGCAAAAAGTTTAGGGATGACCCTGCAAAAAGGGCCAGGTCCAACAGGAAGAAACAAAAATAGAGCGAGAAAGAAAAGGAGGCAAATGAGGAGAAGCAAAAACGCAAAAAAGTGAGAGGAGTAAAAGGGTAAGAAAATGCAAGGCTACGGACCCTTCCTTCCAGGTCCGAAGTCGAATGTGGTGAGGAGGTTATGCTTTACCTGAATGGTTGTGGAATGAGGAAAGGCAATGGAGATTGTCTTACTAGGGCTGTAGGCAGAGTCGGATCTGGGACTAAAATAGGCCCAGGCTCTCAAAAAAAGACTGTAACAGTGGAATAACAACTTATTTATCTCAATCTGCCTCCTCTTTTGTCGCCCTTAAAAATATATCTGATGAAGTTTGGAAACCACCTTAATTTTGCACCCTTTGCCTTTTTATGCTTGTTTGTTTAACTGATTCTTCTTAATTATTGAATGTTTATTACAGTATTCTTTTCACTTTTTCATTCAGTGATATGCCTACAATGTTATATTATCTGTACAATGTATATGATGTTCTAACTGTTTCATATTGATAGCTTCTGTTCCCTCCCCCTTTGTTCCCTCCCTCCCTTTTTCCCTTATTTTGTTCTCCCAAAACATTTTCCTCTTCTTATATATAAGTACAAAGTTAATTCCTATATTTTCTTCTTATTTTACTTAATCATTTTATTGTTAAATAGGACGGATGTTGTCCCTTTTATTGATGTCTGTTTGTTTTACTATCTTTCAATAAATCAAACGTTAAAAAAACAAAACAGTGGAATGTTTTATTTGTTCCCCTTCAGAAGTGTCTGTACTATCTTTGGCACTTAAGCCAGCATTGATAATATTGTGCTGTAAAACGTACAATTTCGCATACATTTTTCAAAGACTGACCAGAAGAGGATGATTCTGGCCTCGCTCACTCACTTGGTGCAATGTGGGACTGGTGTGCCTCTTTTTTTATGAAAGGGGTTCTTTTGAATCAGGGTCTGGTCCCAGTGCTCTGCCATGTTTAAGAGTAGCAACCACTTGCTAGAGACTTTAGAAGGATGAACTAGGCAAGACAAATCATTCGTATGGCAGCATACAATGTGAACATATAGCCAATTAAGAAAAAACAGAAGCATCATATTAACTTTATTGCTTCCGTTTTTACTTTCGTGGAATTTAATATGTGATGAACATAGAATTGCTTCAGTACCTCAGACTTCAATCCATTTACATATTAAATCTGATCTATTATGGCTACCTTTTACTACTTTTCTATCATCTTAATCTTTATAGTTTCGTATTCTATATTTCATATTTCCTCCTTTTTCTTTCTTCTCTTTTCCTTTCTCTTATTATTTTTCTTTCTTTTTTTTCTATCTTCCTTTCTCTTTACTCCTTTCTTCTATTCTTTTCCTATAAAAAACTTAACTCTCTCTTTTTACATATTGTATTCACTCTAGTATTTACACAGGTTCTTTGTATACCAGTACAATATTTTATACCTATTTTTATTATGTATTTTTTAGTAGTCATTGTTCAGGAACATTAGTATAAGAGTTTAACATTTTGTAACCTTGTATCTATTTTACAGTTACTATTTATCTACACTTGTGTACTCATATCTACATCGGAATTGACTAAGTATATTTGTATTCCTGTGTTCTTTATCTTCAATAAAAATTATTTAACAAAAAAAACCAACTTTGTTGCTTCCAGCCTGCTAAATACTGTAAATAAAAATGTTATTTTACAGATCTAAATCCTGTACTAGCGTTTCCCTGAAGCTGCTCATCGATGCACCCAAAGTACATTGGGGCGATTATCACAAGCTCGTCTAGTTCACAAGTTGATCTTTTGATTATGAAAGTAACTCATATTCAAAATTTAGCAATTAAGAGACTTAATCCAATAACATATATTGTCTTTTAATGCAAAGTGAGCTCACACCCGAGGGAAAAATGGCTGTCTATTGTGCCAAGATTATGCATGTTTAAATTTAGAAGGCAGATTTAATGACACCCTTGTATTTGGCTAATAGGATATGATGTCCTATGTAGATGACAGAAGAAAGGGGATTACCACGTGTTTGATGCTGAAGCATGAAACAAAGCAATTAATTTAGCAGGATCAGTTCTGAAGTGAATTCCTTAATCCCACAACCCAGAGTTCAGCGCCTGCAGACATGCTGTCTGATTCTGTCTGATTATTCATCAGCAATTAAAACAACTAAACATCCTATGACGTTTGTTGCACAAGATGAAGAAAAACAAGAAATGTGGGCGGTTTGGAAGATTTTTAAATGTGTTAAGAAGTGCTTGTTGATTCCAGTTTAGTTATGTTGACATGCGTTTACTGAAATGATAAATAAGAAAATAAATCACTTTTTTTTAATAAAAAAATGAATTTATAGGGCCTATTAGTAAAGATTTATGATGCAATGTGGCTGGAACATAAATGTGAAGGAAAGTGAAAATCTGTCATCATACCTCCTGCAAATTCTACTGGATGAACTCTCCCAAAGTAACATGGAACTTGGCTGGGAGAGATTATCTTTCTGGTGGAAACTCATCACCTTGGTAGGAGCACAGTGGAAGGAGCTGACAAGCAGCAAATGGCGAGCTTTGCAGAGCTCTGCAGAGCCTCAGTAAGATGACATTACGCCTTTCCAACAAGGCACCGGTGACCCAAGGTAGAATGGTGCACCCAGCGACAGCGTAGGAGAGACCCAGAAAGCCAGGAAATCAGGAGGTCGGGTTGGCAGTAGAAGGCAAGGAAGAGGCGTGAAGAGTGTGATGGCATTAGGCGGTGGGCTCCACACAATGTACAGAGGCAGTCGGCATTAGGTCAGCATGGCTTGTGCTTACAGTGGAATCCCGCACACCTACTCACCAGCTCACCCACTCACCTGCTTATTCGCCCACCACAAGGCTCACCATTTCTAAAGATGGGTCACCCAGCCCAAGTACAGGATGCAGCATTGTGGAGCCTGAGGCTTGGAGTGCATTCTTGCGTGAGTAATACGCATGTAAGCTCTTTAGGGTGCACTTTTTGAACGTACATCTGAATTTACGTTCCAAACCAGGCCACTCGTTTGCAAGACAATTTAAGCAATCTACAACAGACCCTTTAACAGAAACCTTTTAACAATATGGAATACAGATTAACATTAGTTGGTGCCCAAACTAAGGGCTATATTATCAAGATCAGCGTTAAAATTATCGCCGCTTTAGCGGCAGGAAACTGCCGCTAAAGCAGCGATAATGGGCTTGATAATATGCCCTTGTGAATTCCCATAGAAGCTCATGTTCTGGTGTGAACATGGGCTTCTATTGGAATTCACAAGGGCATATTATCAAGCCCATTATCGCCGCTTTAGTGGCAGTTTCCTGCCGCTAAAACGGCGATAATTTTAACGCTGATCTTGATAATACGACCCCATAAAGCTAAAGAGTGCTCTAATTGCCTTCAGTTGGAGAAGCTGAAAAAAGCTAACCATTAACTATGGGCTGTTTACAATATAATCCGGAGGTGACAGAGAAACAGAAACAACAGGAGTAAGAGGCATTCAAAATTCTTAAAGCCAAACTCGGCAAAGCCTGTGCCAGTGTGGCAGGCTTAGCCCTAGACTAAGACCCAGGCTATGGAGAATGAGGACTCCTAGTGTACTGCTTCTCCATGCACGAGCACAGCAACAACCACATACATTGGCAAGGAAGAAGACATTTAAAAAGACGTCCAATATTAAGTAGGAGCGTGTACCAGCGCAGGAAATGCCTGATAGCGATCCCTGTACTGTTCTAGGCACCTTAGAAGAGGGGCCCACTTCGGCCAAGGGGAACACCTACAGAAGAATTGCTTCAACCCCTTTTAATTTAAAGAATACCATCAGGGGGTATTTTCTGGTATTCAAAAGCCAGTAAAAGCATGTTAATGCACAACGATTTAAACAATTGCAGCCTAAGAGAAGGCACCAAAGCAACAATGTCTCAACTGGAAATCATTTAACAAGGGCAATTAAAATAGTAGTATACATCACAATGACCGGGAAAAAAAAGAGAAAGGGAGACCACAACGGGAAGGGTAAAGTGAACCAATTATTATTGTAGGTAGTTATAACAGCACTACATTACAATTAAATGTAAGGTGACCATAACACACGAGTGAGCTCTGTGAGTGCTGGTGACAAGTGATGGTGCAGTGACACAGGAGTGAGAAGATAGCGTGAACGGCAAAGAATAGAAACAAGTAACAAACGTGGTCAATAATACATTACAATAATATACTGTTGGTGTTTTAGATTTGGGATAAATAAATTGACCACAACAGCGCCAAAGTTCTGTGCTGGGTAGTCAACGGGGTTTCAACCTGATTGATTTCAGGTCATCATCAGGACAATGGTCACTTAGTTCCAACAATAGTGCTGAGGAATGCAAGAAACAAATTGTGTAGGGCGACCAAGGGTCCAGTCGAAAGAGAAAAATCAAAGGTAGTCGCCAAGTCACTGGGAGAATCAATCGGGAGCGGCAAAGAGTGAATCAAGCGACAGACAACTGAAGATCTGGCGTGGGAGTAGAAGGCTGAGATTCAGTGAGTCGCGGTGGGATCCTTAATGCCCCCGCCGTCTGGGCAAGGTATGGTCAATCTGATTAAAGGAGGACCAAATCGCTCAAAATCCGGAATGGAGCTGGCACAGTGAACGCGTGTGCGCTCGACAGGAGAGCCAGCATGATCCGGGTGGCGGGGGGGAGGGAGGAAGCAATCCTCTGGCTCAAAGTAGGACACGGGACAAATCAAACTCGCAGTCAATGTGGTTAATAATTTTAATCTAATGTGCACAGGGTCAATCAATATGTATCGGGATCTTGATAATGAAATTTAGGCCATCTCCGTGGTACTGAAACAGATTCAAAGGCCAGCTAAACAGGGAAAGGCACTTGGAAATATTTTAAGCAATTTGGGCTGATGCAATTTAAACAGCAGGTTTAAAACGGACACACCAGTCATTTTTCAAGTTTCAGGATGGCCACCCTTGTTACATCTGGGTGTCTCTAGTCCACTTCCAGTATGTAGGCAACTTTGAAGTATATCCAACCCAGGCGAGTGAATATATTATATTAGAAAATGAAGTTTTGGCCTTAGAAATCCACTGGTCCAATGTAAATCATATTGGTAGGATTAACCCATTAGAAGAATGAAATGGAGCATGGAAGTTCAACCGGGGTTTAGGGCACGAGTAGATCAGTTTCTAGAAGAGTTTCCCAAAACAACCGCAAATCAGATATCTATTATAGATACATTAGAGTCATTAGCCTAATTTTTACAAGAGGTGGAGCTGGACAGCATGAACCAGGTCTTTAGCACAGGCCCAAGGCCATTAAACAACACCATTTACATGAGTAAACTTAAAGGGCAAATATCCAGATTAAAACTAGAATTAAACAAAGCCCTTAGAGCCCAATGCCGGGATAAGGATGACATTTCAGATCACTCGGATAAGATGAAGTTATAGGAAATCTCTATGCCAAAAATAGAAAAGGAAGCAAATAAGTGGACTCAATTCCATGAAATAATCAAGTCACAAGACCAAAAGAAATTCTAGGTATGGATAAGTAATATGCAGTCAGTAAAGCACCAGCAGGAAACATCCAATATTTCCTAACAGATTGGGAAATTTACATCAACAATCTATATGCTGCTCCAACAGCAGTCAGTTCCCCGTTTGTAATAGTGCAAATAGTAGGAAGTATGGGCAAAATGGAAATAACAGGCACAAATGGAAAATGCAAATAATGTAATGCATGTAAATGGTGCACCCGGCCCAAGCAGCATCCCCAAGCAGTATTTAAATGGGTTCCTAGTAAATGGGCAGCAGTTATGTCCCAATATTTCAGTGTTATATTTTAGGCTCCACCATACCGAATCATTGGAGAGGCTCACTCATGGTACCCTTATATAAGAAATGGGACCACTCTTGTCTGGGGAATTACTGTCTGATCGCACTTCATGATACAGTGCTATACGAGTATCTTCAACACAGAGTTGCATAGATAGGCAGTAGATAAGAAACCCATCCCCCCCCCCCCCCCCCCCCAGCCAAACAGGATTTCAAAAGGGCTGCCATATTGAGGATAATCTGCTTTGCACTACCCTTCTGATCAAGAAGACAATGTCAGATAAAAATAACGCCTTTTATATAGGGTTAATAGATTACACAACAAATGGACGCCCCATCCACTTTACCAAGGCTATCATATTGTTACATTCAAACACCTGGGTAAAGATAAATGTGAACTCTCAGTGGTCAACAACCTCAGAAAGCACAACCAATAAAGGCTAAAAACAAGTCTGCACGCTGGCCCAGTTATTATTCAACCACTATCTGGCGGCACCTTGAAAGGGCAAGAGCTCTTCCTCCAAGGGCAACTGGCCTCTGAATCCAGGGGCTCCCGTATGCAGACGATACAGCGCTTCTTGATCAGATAGGCCTGCAAAGTGTTTTTATTCATTGGCCACTGATTGCAAAGTCAACAACTCAAAGATGAATGTCGCAAAGACAAAGGTGATGCTCATTACTCGTCAACTCATGAAAAGAGGAGCATGGCTAATTCAAGGGAGAAAAGTCAAGACAGTGGACTCCTGCAAGTATTTGGGAGCATGGCTGTATAGGAGGAGTCATATTTCACTGCATGTTCTTGCTCAACAGGCGCTGCAAATTCCAGGGCGTTATTCAAACTTCAAAAGTCAATGATGAAGCCTGATTTCTACCCTCTTCTAAGGGCGATGGCTAGCAAGGTATTCCCAGCAACTGCACATGGGGCATTACCATTAAGATATAAACTGGCAAATTGTCTCAATAGGGCACAAGGTACCAGTTACAGGAGGTTTTTTCTCTGACGGTATGCACAATGTATGCTCAGATTCACTTAGAATTTTGATTGATATCGTAATACCTGATACTGCATGCAAAACTCTTTGCCTGCTGTCAAAAAGTCACGCAAGCACAGACTAACACCCTAAAACACACTAATCTAATGGTAATACACTTTCCTCAGTCTAGATGGCATTTATATTTGAAAACTTCTTTAACCACCTTAAAGAGACAAGAAATTTGTGCAAGGAACCCCCTCAACCAACCAGATGCTCAAGTTGCTGTTAAAATCAGCAAAAATAATATCCAAGGAGCAGAATATGCAGTCATTGAAGGGAAAGGTGTACGGCAGCTGGGTAGCCAAGCTTTAGGAATTTGGGGGCATATGTATCAAGCGTTTTGTATTCGCAAACGCTGCGATTTGCAAGGAAACAGCATTTGCGAATACAAAATCGCAAAACGCGATGTATGAGCCTTTTTCGCATCGCACAAATAAGGAATCGCTAATTTTGCAATTCCTTAATTTTGCGTAAGCATTTAAGGAATCGCAAATTGCGATTCCTTAAATGCTATGTAACAAGCACCCAAGTTGTGCGATTTCTCCTTAAGAAATCGCAAATTACCACTAACTTCAAGTAGGTGGTATTTTGCGAATTCTTTCAAAAATGCACTTTTGGGCATTTTTCTAGGTGCCATTTGGCGCACATTCATGCCCATATGGCATGTATGTGCGCCATATGCGCACACATGCTCATTTCAGGGGTGCATCAGGGTGTCATCATGACACCCTTGCACCTTTGAAATTATTCTGAATTTGCGATTAGCAAATTGCGAATCGCAATTTGAGAATGACTTCCCATTCATTCCTATGGGCCTCCTGGCCCACAGGAATGCATGGGAAGGTATTCCTTAATTGCGATTTCGCAATTTGCTAATTGCAATTAAGGAATATTAAGAATTCGCAAAATATGTGCGAATTTTTAAAAACATCCCGTTTTGCAATTCTCAAATAGCGATTCTCAAAAAATCGCTATTTGAGAATCGCAAATACGGTTTTTGATACATATGCCCCTTGGTGTTCTTCCAAATTACCTTTCTCAAACACTTTGTAAGGAAACGAAAACACATCGGATGGAACTTGTATTTGAACTAAACACCTTAAAACCTTATTGGTATGGCTGGAAGGAACACAACAGCCAATGTAGACTTTGCTCTAGAGGAGTAGAATCCATCCCATTCTCTGCATTTGTGAACCATTAAGTCAGCATAGAAGATTTTGGCTGCACCCAATATTTCGAGTATTAAATATTCGGTCTTAACGCAACGCTATACAATCCTGCCTGAAAGGTGAATCCACCCAATTATCTGTTTGCTTTTTGCATTTCTTTACAGCTGCAATCTCATTTCTGCAGCATGGGACAGCTGAAACACTTGTAACATGCCAGATGACAGCCAATACGGTTGTAACAGGCATGCCTTGGTAAAACTGAAGAATAGGACTGCTATTTTATTTTTTGAATTTGAGGCACTTGGCACTTTACCAGTCTTTTATAAATGGACTTCCCAAACATGTGGCCTGGTAGCTATGCATCGCACTTTAATTATATTGTGAACTGATTTTTTATTAATAGATTCAGTTTGATGCACAAGGCACTTTACTGGTTCTTATACAAGGACTCTAAAAACATATATGTCCTATACAATATATATTACGTTTTAATCACAACATAAATTGATTTTTAGCAGTAGAAAAAGAAGTTCATAGATATTTTGACTGTTGCTGAGCTTTTCTGAAGCTATGTTTGGATTACAAATAAGGAAGCTTTTAACCCCATGAACTCTAGCCTGATTAGCTTTTCTATTGATGTGTTGAGAATTATCGTAGTATTGTAATGATTTTAATTCATTGCATAATTAAAAATAATTTATTTCAATTCTCAAAGTCTGCTCACACCTTGGCACTTCAACATTAACTTTATTCTCTGCACCCCTTTGTGACATCCTTGCGGTCTTTGATGTCATTAAATATGAAAGCCTCATCATCTAACTTCTTTTTGGGCAACTTCATGAGTATGCATTCCATCTTGTGCCACACTTCTGAATTTACTTGCCTTTAAATGCATAAAAATGTCAAAATGTAATTATCCCAACATATTTTTTATTTGTGTCTGTGTGTTTGTTTCTGCCATTGCAATGTGCCACAAGACACTGAGAATCTCTTAAAACACGATCTCAGGCTCAGTGCCAGTTTGGATAATCTACATCACTACTGAAGAGAGCTACTTAAAAGTTTTTGCTGAGCCCCACCCTCTTCCACATCTATATGGCCCCCTAGCAGCCATAGTCAGGAACCACCAACTCAACATCGTCTCCTATGCCGATGACACCCAGCTGATTCTCTCCCTCACCAATGAGCCCACAATTGCCAGAAACAACTTCCACGACTGGAAGAAGGCCGTCACTACCTGGATGAGAGACAGCTTCCTCAAGCTCAACTCAGACAAGAACGAAGCCCTCATCCTGGGGTCCAACACCTCCACTTGGGAAGACTCCTGGTGACCCGCAGCATTAGAAACCCTCTTCAAGCCCACAGACCATGCACAAAACCTTGGCATCATACTGGACTCCTCGCTCACGATTAACCACCAGATCAAACCCATCTCCTCATCGTGCTTCCACACTCTTCACCTGCTTTGAAAGACCTTCTGATGGATCCCCCTGAGGCCAGAAAGACGGTCACCCACACACTCATCAGCAGCAGACTCGACAATGGCAACACACTCCATGCAGGCATCACTCAGAAACTAAATTGTATGGGATGAGAGGCAATACATAAGCAACAAACATAAGATGAAAGCAGATTTACAGAACAAATTAAACGTAGGTGAGTTCGAAAATGTGTAAGGCTTCAAGCAGGGGAAAAAAGAGTGATGTGAAATATCCAAAATGTTGATTTTTCAGCCCTGAAGAAGCCGATGTTTGGGCGAAACGTGTTGGCTTGTTGATCTTTCATGGAATACAACAAAGAATAAAAGACATTTTCGAACTCACCTACGTTTAATTTGTTCTCTAAATCTGCTTTCATCTTATGTTTGTTGCTTATGTATTGCCTCTCATCCCATACAATTTAGTTCTATTATTACTGTGATCTATGAGCAGCAGATCACTTGAGGTGGGCAACACATTTTACTCTAGTGACTTTCTTTTTTTTTTTTTTTGAAAAACTTTTTTGTGCAGAAAGCAATAGTACAAACGTGGGCCTACAACCACCAGGGCCGGCAGCTAGCACATGCATGCCAATTACGAAACGTCACAAAGCAGCGACTGATCCCCAGAGGCGCAGCAGGATTACAAAGTTATGCTCGGCAACGCAGAAATTAGGCAGAATACTGACATTTTAAATTTTGAAAAAAGAAAACGAACAAAAAGGAAAAACAAAACTCAAGGCGAGAAACAATCTAAATAGTGTCAAGCGCCGACGGGGGGACCCCGCCCCACCAGGTAAAGAATCAGGAGGTCAATAAAGATGACCGGGGAGGGGGGGAGGCAGCGGGGAGGCCAGAACAATCAGCGTAAAGAGTACAGTACTCAGGGAACCCCAGGATCAGGGGGACAGGGAAATATCAGAAGTATCTTCAAAAGGGGGCGTACAAATGTTTCCTCGGTAGGCGTTCCACTGACCCCAAATTCTACCCCACGCCTCAGGCTTGCCCCGCACCAGATATACCGTCTTCTCCCTGAACATACACCATTCCATGTTCTCCTTCCACACTGACACGGTGGGAGGCCGTCGGGAGCCCCAAAGCTGTGCGATATCCCTCTTTGCGATCATGTTCCCAAGTGCCGCCCACCGGGCCTGGGCAACGTTGTAATCATTCGGCTCCCATACATTCAACAAACATTGACGAGCCTCAGGCAACAGAGCAACCCCAGTAACACACTCCATTACGGCATGCACACGGCGCCAATAAGCCGCAACCTCGTGACACTCCCAATGGATATGAAGGAAGGTGGCACTCATACCACAGCCGCGCTTACACAGCCCATCCAAAGAAAAACCCATCGCAACCAAACGAGGACCCGTCACATACACACGGTGAAGAATTTTAAGCTGGACAAGACGGAGACGGGCAGGAATGGCGACCTCTTTCGGGGAAGACACTGCAGACTGCCAGTCCTCGTCATCCAACTCCAACCTGTCTCTGGTCCAGGCCTCCCGAAGGTGCCCCAGGAGGTCCGCCCTACTGTTGATTAACTTCTTATAAATCAAAGAAATCGTACTATCGGGCAGATGACCATCAAGTATACGGTCCTCGAGTGGTGAAGCTACGGGGATCGTGGTACCGGCCTTGAAAACCGACAGCAAAGCGTGGCGAACCAGTGCGTACCTGAAGAACTCCCTCTCACTCAGCTCATACTCACTCTGAAGCGCCGAAAAGGACTTGACAGAACCTTTCACCCAGAGATCACCCACTCTGCTAATACCGATCACATCCCAGTTATCAAAACCTTTCGTCGTCCAGAGGCAACCCAATACGTCCGACGCAAACAGAGGGGTCGCTCGTGTCAGGCGATCATTCCAACGCATGGCCACATTAGCATCCCTCCACGCACGCACTGCAATCTTAGTGGGTCCCGTTAGGTTCCTCCCCGCCATCCGAGAATAGAGCGCTCTATTGAAGTTGCCACCAGGCAACTGATATCTATCCATCTCGAAAGCCGGATATGGGCCGGGGGAATACGTAGCATGGTTGACAGCGGACAGCTGGGAGGCCTAATAGTACCTCCTGATGTCCGGGAGCGCGATGCCCCCATCATACCAGGGGAGAGTCAGTTTGCGAGAGCGATACGAGCGCGACCATCCCAAATAAGTCTCCTCTGTAGACCCTCCACCTCCCGGAAGTAGGCCGCCGGAATAATATCAAAGGAGTTCTGGAGTGCGTAAAGCAATCGGGGCAGGGACATCATTTTAAAAAGTGCCGCTCGACCGAGTGGTGACAACGGCAACCTACGCCAATGAGCCACATCCAACTTTAGTCGCCGGAGAGGAGGAAGGAGATTATGCTCATGGCGGACCGCCGGGTCCAGCGATACGTAGATCCCCAAGTACTTGAAACTGGATTGTGAAATTTGAATGGGAAACCTATTCGGCAAGGGGGGAAGGTCACCGGAAATAACATACACACAGGATTTGGACCAGTTGATGATCAGCCCAGAGTTTTTCCCGAAAGAAGTGAGGACGTCAAAAAGGACATTAAGTGATTCGCGCGGGGAGGTGAGGTACAAAAGAATATCGTCGGCGTACAACGAGACTCGGTCCTCAAAGCCAGGGGCCCACTGAATGCCCTTTATCGACGGTTCCCATCGGAGCCAGGCTGCGAGTGGTTCTAAAGCAAGAGCAAAGAGCAGGGGGGACAGCGGACTCCCCTGCCTAGTACCCCTCCCGAGAGCGAAGGGCTGGGACACCCTCCCATTGACAACAACCTGAGCCAGCGGATCCGTATATAAAAGTCTGACCCAACTAATAAATCCCGGCCCGAAACCGAACTTCGCCAGAGTGGCCCAAAGGTATGACCATTCTATTGTATCAAAGGCCATCGTGGCATCCAAGGAAGCCAAGATGGCCGGCTCGGAAAGAAATTCCGCCCTGGCGAGAACGCCATGCAAACGCCGCAGGTTGAGAGCGGTGTTCCGGTGCGGGATGAAACCAGATTGATCCGGATGAATCAGGTCACAGATAACAGCGAGTAGGCGATTAGCGAGTACCTTGGCGAGGATCTTTGGTTCAGCATTCAGTAGGGAAATGGGCCTGTATGAGGCACAGCGATCACGAGGCTTACCCTCCTTGGGAATCACAACTATGGTGGCCAGCCGCTGGTCACTAGGGAGGTAGCCAAGCTCACGCGACTCCAAAAACATATCATGGAGAAAAGGCGCGACCTTATCCGGACACAATTTGTACGGTTCAATGGGCAGTCCGTTGGGGCCCATAGCCTTACCAGTACGGAGGGAACGAATCGCGATAGCAATCTCGTCGGCTGACAACGATGCCTCCATGCACTCTCGATCCTCTTCAGACAGGCAAGGCAGCGCAATGTCCCTCAACAAGGAACAAGAGTCAACATCATCTCTGTCGGACACCGGGGAGTAAACCACACGAAAATAATCAGCAAAACATTCCACAATCTCGCCAGGGTCAGTCACACGCACACCACCAGAATCCTGAAGCACAGGGACCACGCGGTTCACTCTCTCCTTCTTATCGAGCCACGCAATCAGTTTACCCGCCTTATCCTCCACATCATATAGTCTACCTTGCAGTTCCCTGTAAAGTGTCTTGGCAGCGTCAGTAACAAGGGATTTGTATTCGAACTGCTTCAAGCCAAGGGCGTAGAGCCCCTCCTGGGTGACACCCGAGTCTAGCTCAGCCTCCAACTCCAGTATTTCAGCCTCCAGCCTCACAACCTCCCCATTCCGTGCTTTCTTGGTCTCCGCTATTAAAGAGAGGGCCTGTCCAAGAATAACAGTTTTGAAAGCTTCCCACAGGGACACGGAGGACAGGACAGACCCCTCGTTCTCCTGGAAGTAGCGGTCGAGCGACTTAATGAGGCCATCGCAAGTCCTGGGGTTGCGCAGATGCCAAGGGTTAATAGGGGCAATCCGCCCCGCGGCTTGTGTCCCCGTGTCAAAAAGCAGCCACACAGGGGAGTGGTCTGAAATGCCCCGGGCCAAGTGTCGAACCTCCCCAACATGGGTGGACTGCGCCGCGGGCATGAGGAAGTAATCAAGCCTAGAGAGACTCCCATGAGCCCCAGAGTGGAAGGTGTATTGACATTGCGTCGGGTGCATTAACCTCCAGCAATCCACCAGACCGAAGGTGTCCAAGAACCCACCGAGCCATGATTGGGAAACGGGAAGGGCCCTGGGGGGTGACAATCCAGATCGCCGGATAGCACCGAGTTAAAGTCCCCACCCAGGAGGAGAAGACTATCGGGGAGTTCCAACAACAGCCGGCCGACATCCGAAAAAGTAGAGGTCTGGAGGCCTGGGGGAACATATATCGTGACCAAGGAAAGGGTCTTGCCCTCCCACCTCCCAGTTAGGGCAGCATAACGCTCTCTGTCGTCAAGGATGACCTTATCAATTTCTAGTGGGAGGGAAGACCGGACAAGAATACCAACCCCTCTGGAACCAGTGGTGAACCCAGAGTGTGCAATCAATCGGTATCCCCACCTGTTCATAGCATGACACACATTGCCAACCAAATGCGTCTCCTGCAGGAGTACGACATCAGGAGTCAAACGACGCAAATATTGCAGTACAACACCCCGTTTGATACGATCCCCCAATCCATTGACGTTCCAAGATATCAACCTCAACCCACTACCCCCATCCCCACAAAAGTAGCAGGAGTCTCCCCACAGAGAGCAGGACACCAGAAGCAAAGAAAGAACCAATATGCCGCCTTGAGAAAGACAAAAAACAAACACAAACCCCCCAACCAAAACCCATTACAACTCCCCCCTCCCTGCACCCCTGCAAACAACAAAACCACCCCAAAATGCAGTGTGCCTGTCGCCCTAACAATCCCATTCTACAAAAAGACCCCGGAGGAGGAGAGAGGCCCGACTCCACCCGCCGCCCAGACACGAACTACTATAAGACAAAATATACAGAAAAGGTTGAACCCCAACTGAGCAATGTCCGATTATCAAGGTTAGGGACCAAAAGATCACTTCTGTGGAGGCTCACCACCTTCGGCCCCGCCAGGGTGCCCCGCTCGATCGCCCCGGCCAGGCAGGGAATCCAGCCAGTCACTCACATTGTCCGGTCGTTCAAAAAAGAAGGTCCGTTCCTCATGTTCCACTCGAAGCCTGGTAGGGAAAAGCATAGCATACTTCAAGCCCAGGTCCCGAAGACGTCGCTTAACCCCCTGAAAGCCCATCCTCTGTCTCTGCACGAGTTGAGTGAAGTCCGGGAAAAAATTGACAGAGGAGTTTTCAAATTTCACCGGGCCGTGCACCCTCAAGGCCTGCAAGATCGCATCACGGTCCCTGAAATGAAAGAGTTTGGCAATGATAGGCCTCGGGGGAGCGCCAGGCTTGGGCTTGCCGCCCGGAACACAATGTGCACGTTCCACAGCGAAGAACTTGCTGAGTCCAGAAGGGGCGAGATGAGTGAGGATAAGATCCTCAACCAGGAGGTCAACAGAACGGGTCTCGGAATTTTCCAGAACACCTATGACGCGGATGTTGTTGCGTCTTGCCCGGTTCTCAAAATCGTCCAGCCAATGAGACATCAAGTCGTTGGCCGATTTCAGAGCGCCAAGGTCTGTTAAAAGTCCCGACACATCGGCCGTGAGGCTGGAGGTCTTCAAATCCAATGACTTCACCTTCTCATTAGTTTTGGACAGGTCAGCCCTGATTAGAGTGACGTCGATGGTGACTGTGTCAATTTTACGAGCCAGGGCCTCATACTGCTGGCCTATGGTCTCCTTCATACCGGTGATGGTGCCCATAATGTCCTGCAGGGACAAGTCAGCAGGGGCAGACAGGTCTTCTCTGGCGTCCTCCGGGGTACTGCTGGAAGGCCCGGGGGATCCCTTGGCTTGAGTATAGCGGTCCATAACATTTGTCTGGAACTGTCCCCCACGAAGAGATGTCTTGGTCTTCCGCTTTTCGGGTTCACCCCTGCCCGCCATGGTGGAAGATGCACCCCGGAGGGGCCCACAGGACCGAGTGAAAATGGCCGCCGGCAGGTCGGGCACCAGCCGGCCAAGAAGCTGGCTCATGGGGTCCGGAGAGAGGCACGACTTGACCCAGTACGCTGTGATGAGAAGGCAGCGATGTTGACAGAAGGAGGCTGGATTGGTCCCCGGCCGAGCGAAAAAGGCCCTCGATCAGACCACGCCAGAAACCAAAAGCGAAACCGAAAATGGGGACACGGCCACTGAGGAGGTCCCAATGCCGTTGTTGTTCAACTGCGCCCGGCTCCAGCGATCACCAAGTCCCCAGCACGGCCTCAAGGTGGGCCTCAAAAGTTCAAAGTGCCATAATTTCGGTAGCCCAAGTCCGATTCAAATTCGGAAAAGAGTTATGGACTCAGTCGAGGTTCGCCTTCAAAAGTCTGTCCAAGAAATCAGGATATTTTCAGGATAAGTTGCGAGGAGCGGTGAGGGTCAGGGGAGCCCTGTGCTCACGCGACCATCTTGGATGCGCGCTAAGCTCCTCCTCTCTAGTGACTTTCTTGGTAGGGCAGTTTTTCTTTGTCCCTGCTGCTTAAAATCTGTATATGTATCACTCAGAAACTCCTCAGGAAACTACAGAACATTCAGAACACCGCAGCGAGACTGGTCCTCAACATCCCACACCGCAGCCACATCTCCGAATGCCTATGAGAACTTCACTGGCTCCCAGTCAACAAAAGAGTCATGTTCAAGCTCCTCCCACATGCCTACAAATCCCTCTGCGACGCCAGACCATCATACATGAACCACCGCTTCTCATTCCACGTAACCACCAGACACCTTCACTCTGCCGAACTGGCCCTTGCCACCGTCCCTCGGATCCAAAAAATCAGAACAGGAGGAAGATCCTTCTCCTACTTTGTCACCAAAAGCTGGTAAACCCTGCCTCTCCACCTCAGGCTATCCCCGTCACTGACCCAATTCAGGAAGGATCTCAAGACCCTGCTCTTCGACTGAACCTCAGCGCCCATAAGAACCTGCGATCCCCCCCACCTCCCCAGTGCCTTGAAACCCTCACGGTGAGTAGTCATGCTTAGAAAACACTGATTGATTGATTGATTTTGTGATGTGTTTGAGCACAATTTAGGGGACTACGGGCTTCAATAATAAATGAAGAAAATGAAACAATTGAAAGCAAGACATATGAATAATAACTTAGTACCCCAAAGGGTTAAAATGCATTGGCATATAAAGAACCTCACTGTCATTAAAATAACATTCAAAGGGAAATGTAAAAAAATGAACATTGACAGTAAATAGATGAAAGAATAAATGTCTGACAATAGGCTAAGTACTTAGGTGTAACTTGTAAAGTGCTAAGAAACCATAGTCAGGTGATTCACTTGGTGAGATCAGCATGCACAGAACATTCCTCCAACTGTAGGGGCTCAGAAGCGATTGATTCTTTTCACCCCAGTTTGGAGAATTAAGCAGACAAGAGACATGATGGAGCCAGCTCCATTCGCCAGACAGTTGTTGTGGTTTCATGCAGTGAATTTGTTCTCACAGACCTGAGAGGCATGGGTACCTGAGCAACATTTGCATAATGTAGACATCATAGATATTGATTGATGCTACTCCACTTAGCTTTAGGCTCCTCTCTATTTCCCCCTTATTTTTGTAGCACGCCAGCTAGATTGGTCTGGGATAGGTTTTCAGGTTGATTTTCTTAACTGAAATAATAAGTTATGTAGAGCGAAAATCTGCAGCAGGTCCTTTTTGGTGCCTATGTGTGTCAAATAAGATTTAGGAGCATTTATTTCTTTATTGATGACTAGGGGTGGGCAGAATTTGCGAAATTCACTTTCGCAAACTATCGCGAAAATGTTGAAAATCTCCGCAAACACGCCGGAAATATCGCGAAGACGCAGAAGATTTTTTCCCGCCTGTTCGCTGTATTTTTTGCGTGATCGTGGCTCGGCAACTTACCCATGCGGTTGCTCACGGGCGAGGCCATCTTGTTTTCACTTGTCCCGCCCGCTCGCATTCGATATGACTTGCCCGCTTCCTCACGCTCTCGCTCGCGGTGGAGACTGACGTGTTCGAGATCTCAATCTTCTCATACTCTCGCGGTGCATGATCGCGAGAAGAAAGACGTGATCGCGCGACAAATTACGTGATCGCACGTCAAATGACGTTAATGCGGGCGCAAACTGTCGCGAGACAGCGCAAATAGCTACCAACAATCCAACATCTCGTGGAGAACGCGACCGGATCGGGAAAACTTGTCGGCGAACGCGGGGATTCAGGTAAGGCGATCGCGCGCACGCGAGAATGTATGTTTTTTACAGCGCGAGCAAGAAAAATATTACCAGTAAAATGCGGATTGCGGAAATTTTGACGTTTTCGCGCTTTCCGCAGAACGCAAAGATGCCAAATTATCGCAATCTCCACAAGCGGAACGGAATTTTGGCCCAGGCCTATTGATGACCACGTAAGCACTGGGAAAGTATTAGCTTAATTTGACAACGTTGGGCCTTCCAACTGGCTACTCTGTTTCAACCACTGGTTACATTTAACTAAAACAGTCACTCCACAGAGTTTCAACCAGAAAATTGATGTTTAGAGTAGCTCCCAAGGGTTCATACGTAACATTAAGAAGCTTGTGACCCCAGCAGTAAAAAGCTACAGAAAGCGGCATTTTATGTGTCTTATTTGTTGATGTGACTTCTTTACACCTTTTGCACAAAATAACATCACACCTGCCCTCCGATCACTGCACTCATTTCGATCGTATAGAGATTACAGTAAAAGACTGTTTCCATAGTCCACAAGACCCTCCTTAAGAGATCCCTTAGGTACTAAGTCAATGCCCCCAGTCTTACCAACCAAAAGGACACCTGAGATGCACATCTATGCATTTACTGGCCACACACATATCAACCTTAAAATTAATTATCTTGTGAAAAAACCCTACTTCATATATGAGACTCAAAAATGTATCTTAAAGTTCTAAAGAGGTCTGAAAATGTATCTTTTCTGTTCAACATATGGGTAGGTTTCCTCAATATAGTCCCAGAAACGTGTCGCCCTGAGGACTCCTTTCCTTATTCTTCCCCATAAATAAGCTAGTCAGGTGCCTCTGACTGATACTTGTATTATGGATGTCAACTTATAAAGTCATTACCAACAAACAGAACATGAAAGTCTTGCCATCAATGGAGACACCCGATATCACCAATGTCATTTGTCTGGCACCAACTGCCCCATGCCAAATAAAACAATAAGGACAGCAATAATGTATTCTGTATCATTTTACAAAAGAAGCCACAGGCATCTAGGAAAAGAAAGGACTGCAATGTGCGACCTAAGCATTTCCAAGGAATATCATTCAGGATTTGGAGATGCCATTCTGTAGATAAAGGGGGAGTAGGCCAGCTAAGGAATGTCTCATACAGGCTTGAAATTTGCAACAATAAAATGAGGGATATGATATCCGCTATAGAATGTAAGATTTTGTCTATCATATGAGTGGCAATGATTGTTGATTAAAAAGCATTTCTTTATCTCTTTTGTCAAGAAACAGAAGAGGCTCAATTCAATTCAATTCAATTCATATAGCTTTATTCGGAGCTTGACAACAAAGTCCATAAAAGCAATACACATAAAAACGTCATGATACACATAGGCTAAAAACAAGAATAATTCATAAAAACATCATCAAGGAATAAAAACAGGTAATATGTAGAAAACGACAATATCAATTTTAAAAGATGATAATACTAGGCCTAGCCTTGATAGCTTTTAAAAGGAATGTGGCTGTAAAGAAGCAAACATCAGGGGAGGGGTTAAATATCAGTTTCAGGACATCCTTAACTGTTCTGACACCAAGTTTCTTATACAGTGGTTTTAAAAATGCAATACGGTAGTTACCATATAGTGGGCAGAACAATAAAAAGTGCATTGTACTTTGTGCTGTAATTCCATCACAGGGACAAGGACCCATAGGGTATTTTTTGGTATTAGGAAACGCCACCAGATGGTGAACAATTCCAAAGCGCAGTCTGGTTAAAACAAACCTGTGAGATTGCCTAGTAACAAAGCTCAAATAAGATTGATAACCTGACATCTCACAATTGCTGTCATAGAGATTACAGGTGGATAGATTGCTACCGGCCTTCAAATGTGTCTCAGACTTTAATGACAACCAAACAGACTTCATTTCGCTTTTAGACATAGTGTTGGCAGCATAACAATCCTCATGTAAATTAACACCATAAATGTCCTTAAAACTGTGTATAACAAATTTTACCCAAGGGATCTTCAGATGATTGTCTAGAGATAAACAGTCCTTAATTATATCTCTATTCATGGAGGTCTCCTCCTTAGCCCAGATCGCACGCCACAGCATTAAAGGTCTATGGGCAATGGAATCGGATAGATGGGATATTCCAACTTCCCTATGGACCAAATGCGTGGATGCTGAAGTAGGCAAACAGAGTAACCTTTTTAAAAACAGGTTTTCCTCCACTTGGAGACTCCCAACCGAAACATGCCCCCATACTCCCGCTCCATAAAGGGCAATTGAAAGGCACCTCATCTGGTAGATCTTCAACATGTCACTAATTCGTTTTTCCCCGATCTTAGAGGCGAACGTGAATACCCCGTGAGCACATTTCGCCATTCTTGCTCTAACGTGGGTAACTTCGCTGGTCCAACTACCTGTCTTGGAAAAGGTGATACCCAAGTAGTTAAATGTATCTACCGTCTGTACCCTCTGTCCTTCCATAAAGAATGAATGAGGTTTTTTACGGCCCTTACCACATTCCATGACAAAAGTCTTTGTTTTGTTGATGACCAGTTTCCTCTCCCCAATAAACAAGGAAAACCTGTCCATAAGGCGTTGAAGGCCTACAGGGGTCCTAGAAAGAAGGACTGCATCGTCCGCATACAGTAATACCGGGATGTAAGAATCAAGAATGGCTGGGGCATCAGCCCCCACTGACCTTAAAACAGAGTCCACCTCATTGATAAAAAGTGTGAAGAGCAATGGGGCTAACACACACCCCTGCCTAATACCACGCTTAACAGGAAACTTAGGGGTGCGCTCCCCTCCCGGGCCATATCTGACGCTAGAGCAAAGGTTAACGTACAGTCTGGCCAGGAAATGGACAATGCCCTCCGGTGCCCCCATTCTCAGTAGTGTCTCCCAAAGAATCTGATGGTTAACCATGTCGAAGGCACTACTGAGATCAGCAAAACAGAGGAAGAGGGAACCCTTCTTGGCCATAGTATATTTCCCAATTAGCAATTCTAAGTTGAGGCACTGTTCGATTGTACCTCTGCCCTTCCTAAATCCATATTGGGAATTGGCCAGGATGTTGTTATCTTCCGCCCATTCCTCTAATCTGACAAGGAGCACCCGGCTCATGACTTTCACGGACGAATCAAGAAGGGAGATAGGCCGATAGTTCTTAGCGTCACCCTTCTCCCCCTTTTTGTAGATGGGAATAATAATAGATTCCTCCCATGTAGGCGGTGCACCATGTCTCACGGCAGAGTTAAATACCTTGGTCAATAGTGGGCCCCAAATTTCAGGTTCTTTTTTATAGATATCCACCGGCACACCATCTGGTCCCTGGGCCTTCCCACCTTTACTTGCAATAATGCATTTCTTAACCTCGGCACATGTTATATCTAGGGGGAGAATTGGCCAGGCCCCACCACCATTGACCATGTGTTTGTCAGAATCAAAAATCAGGGAAAAGTGGGAAACCCAGCTTTCCGCGCTAACATTAGCAGACAAAATAGGCACAGCCTCGTCCCTTAAAAAAGGACTGTTGACTGTGGCCCAAAACAGCGAGGAATCAGAGGTTTCGGCGGCCCGGTCTAACTTATCCCAAGCCTCACGCTTAAGTTCAGCCTTTCTCTCTATAATGGCTGCCTTATAGGTTGCCCTAAGATGCCGGATGAGTGTAATATCCCTTTGTTTTTCAGCCAATGCCACCTTAAGGCTCTTCAGGGCAGCAGTACAAGCGCGATCAAACCACCCCCTCGGCCGATTTGGGTCACCCTTAAGATTTTTGGTAAACACTGCTTCTATGGAGTGATTGATATCGACAAATGAATTCAGTATAACAGCTGTCGATTCTTCGCTCACTAGGATAATTTCAATTTCTTTAGAGCAGTTCTCAATGATGGTACTAGACAGGATATCTGCCTTCTCTCCCTTCCACCTAATTCTATATCCATTTGGTCTATGTGGCTCGATATTATCCAGAATACTAGGTTTGGGATCTGTATTAATTTTCCAAAAAGCCAACTCCATGGTCAGGCAGTTGTGATCACTGATCAGATTATCAACTACTAGAGGGGCAGAACACCAAGGAATAAGGCTAGTGGAGGTACAAATAAAATCGATGACGGAGTTAGCATTTCTGCCCGTGAAGGTAGGGACAATTTCATCGTGAATACCCCTCGCATTCCCCATGATCTCCATATCATATGTCATCAAAATTTTATTTAATGAATCCCCATATAGATTATGTGGAAAATGGGCGACTCCCTCTCCTTGAGTACTTAAAAAACCACAGACCCTTCGGGCAGAGGACACACAGGTAGAAATATTGAAATCACCCAACCAGATAAAATCAAAAGCGGTTTCATTTCCTGTGACAATTTTAACCAGGGCTTCCTCCAAAGCAAAAGCTATGCGTTGCCTAGAATTATCAAAAACATTATTATAAAAATTGATTAAAAGGATATTCCTATCCTGCTCCTTATAAAGCCAAAGAATCTGGGAATGGTCCCCCACCGGAACATGCTTCTTTACTACAAACGGGGCGTCAACAGAAATCAGTGTCAGGAGGCCACCCTTGGCTCTTCCAGAGCTGGAAGCCACTGCAGGTATTGAATATGAGACAAACCCGTTATAGTTGATGGGGACCAAACTCCAGGTTTCCTGAAAGCATAAAATATTAAAAAGATTGATAAAATCCGACCAACCTAAACAATCAGCCTTGTCGGAGAGTCCCGCAACATTCCAACAGGCTAAGACACTAGAACCAGAGTTAACTAAACATTTTGAAGTGTTCTTCGTGGACCTATCCCCATTCCGGTTAACCAGATTCCCTTGGTCGCATGCCATAGTAGAATTCAATTCGCTTGCCCCGATATTATTAACAATTGAAGTAGATATCCTGGGTGCCCCAGTATAGCTCACTTGGCTCGAGTCCAAGTCCTCCGACCTGACACCATCAGTAGTCGGCTCCAGTCAATCATTGTGATCCAGCCCACTTAACGGCTGGAATCTATTAAACGTTGAGATAGTGGGTATAGCACCCAGGGCCTGAACTCTAGGCCTATGCCAATGGCGCTCATCAACAGATTGAATAACAGGTTGAGTTGCAAAATCTCTATAAAAGTACCCAAGCGGTCGCAAGGATATACCATGTTCGTTCACTGGGAGAGAAGCGGCTTTAATTAATACTGTGGAGGTAAGATGGGGGTTGCGGAAGTTGATGACTATACAGTCACCTTCGCAGGTCTTACGGGACTTACCTACCCAATTAGTTCTCCTAGTACAAAGTATATCTCTGGATAGTGCGGGAGGGAAATCACACTGTCGGTGGAGCCAGTCCACAGTTTTGTTCTTTAATGACGAGTGTGATTCTACACCAGCAGGATTGCTATCAAGCCTCTTAACAGGGGGGACGTTCACAAGGACTGCAACAAATGGGGCACACGTAGGTGGCAGGTTCGGTTGGGGGTTACTAGAGCTAGGGAAATTAACATTGTGGCCCAATGATTCCCCTGGTACCGAAACAGCGGGTGGTTTTGTAATGTTTTGCCGCTGGGAAGGTGCATTGGGAACTACAGCAGGCTTTCCAGGGGCACACCCTGGTCTACATTCAGAACTGCTATTCCCGATTAACAACGGGGCTGTATCAACGGTAGTTAAAGAGGTCTCCACCGGCACCTGAGTACCAGTAAAGTTAGTCGGGGCTGGACTAGCCTTAACAAAGGAATCCAGGATACCTCCCAATCTGACTACTTCATCGGCAAGAGTGGAAAGTTTGGTCAATAGAGGTTTAACAAATATGTCAAACTTGGCAGCTATAGCCTGAGTTATAAGATCCAGCTGTTCTTTATCTAAAGTGACCTTAGCTCCTTCCATTTGCACAGATTGGGCTGGGACATTTAACTGCATGATGGAATCCTTTTTGTTAGTATGACGATTCCCTCCTCTCTTAGACTGTGTGGGTTTAGTGGTGTTCCTACAGGTGCGTATCAGTTTTTGGCGTCTGAGAACAGACTGACCGGAAATAGGTACATCGGGTAGGGTAGCTTGGCCTGGTTCAGGCTCGTTTGTGGACTCCGGAGTGTCACTATCCGATCTAATAGTGTCTGTAACAACTCCCTCAGATAAACAATCAGTAGGTAATAAAGGAGTAATAAGATCTTGAACAAGGTGGCTCTCAGATGCCAAACAAATAGGCGGGGGGGAAACCAAACTCTGTGACCCTGGACGACCTAGTGATTTCCTACGTTCCTGGTTAATTTTGTCGACCATCTTAACCAGGTAGTTGTCCATGGTTGTAGTAGAAGCTGCTAACTTTGCTTTAGGCATAATGGGCAGATTGGATTTCAAGATCCCCCTAAAATTACTTGATGTAGATACCGACAACTGTATGCCAAGGTTTCCCAAATAAGTTGTCACATACTACCTCCACTCGCCAAGGACCTTTAAACAGTAACCAACAGTGGCTTGGCACTCTAAACACACAACAGGGTGAACAATAGTACACCTAAATAACACAGATATCTAAGAGCCAGTCAGCTGCTCCCACCTGCCCCCTCCTGTCCCGGACTGTCTCAGACTGTCCGCCCTTAGTCCGGGCTTCGTCCAGGGCGTCCCGCGTCGCGTCCCGCTCCGCTGGTAGTGGTGCAATTTAACCAAGTCAACAACCAATGGGATTTAGGGGTGGATCGTTATCCCGTTAGTGGGCGGGATGGCGGGAGGGCGTGCCGCTGCACAGCTGTGGCGCTGCGGCGCTCAGGGCTCCTGGGACCTGCAGTCCGGCGATTCCGGCGATTTCCTCCAGCTGCGGCCAGGTAATGGAAACTTCCTTTCCTCCTTGGAAACGATGCGGGACCCGCGCCAGCGGGTTCCGCGAGTGATTTTATCCCGTTAGTGGGCGGGATGGCGGGAGGGCGTGCCGCTGCACAGCTGTGGCGCTGCGGCGCTCAGGGCTCCTGGGACCTGCAGTCCGGCGATTCCGGCGATTTCCTCCAGCTGCGGCCAGGTAATGGAAACTTCCTTTCCTCCTTGGAAACGATGCGGGACCCGCGCCAGCGGGTTCCGCGAGTGATTTTATCCCGTTAGTGGGCGGGATGGCGGGAGGGCGTGCCGCTGCACAGCTGTGGCGCTGCGGCGCTCAGGGCTCCTGGGACCTGCAGTCCGGCGATTCCGGCGATTTCCTCCAGCTGCGGCCAGGTAATGGAAACTTCCTTTCCTCCTTGGAAACGATGCGGGACCCGCGCCAGCGGGTTCCGCGAGTGATTTTATCCCGTTAGTGGGCGGGATGGCGGGAGGGCGTGCCGCTGCACAGCTGTGGCGCTGCGGCGCTCAGGGCTCCTGGGACCTGCAGTCCGGCGATTCCGGCGATTTCCTCCAGCTGCGGCCAGGTAATGGAAACTTCCTTTCCTCCTTGGAAACGATGCGGGAGGCTCATTTTAGTAATAGCAATATACAACCTACAATAAAGATTTCTACTAGAGCCTCAGAATCCCTATTCAACTGGAATAGGGGTACAGTTACTGTTTTTAGCATCATGTATGACTACTTTTGATTCCCAAACGTCAAGAGCCTGCCTGTTGTAAGTATTATAATGCAAATTTAGCGGATGAATGTGACACTGGCATTAAATGATCCTTTGGTGTCCCAGGCTTGGTTTTAAAGCCTGAAGATTCCTGTTTGAATAATCCCTGATTTGTAGGATACAAAGCTTGCAAGCTATTGAAACACAGATTCCTGTGACCACTCTCACTAACACCAACAGTAACACTTTGCCACAAGAAATTATAAATTCTCTTAGTGATATGTTGGAATTCTAGGAATAAGTATCAACCCTAGACCAGAAAAGCTCTATTGTCTCCTGACTTCCCAAGTGTTTTTTTCACTTTGTGAACTTTCTAGACTTGATGAAGCTCCACAGCACAAGTGTAAGTTAACCTATTGCAGCCCTTAACAAATATTTCTCTGACACGTCCACCTCTGGAGAGGATTAGTCCATTGACACATCTATGTGTGAAGAGAAACTTATTTACTAGTCTAAATGGCATGATGAGTCAGCCTGACTTTGGCCCTAGCCTATTTGAAAAGGCCCTTATTTTGTTACGTTCACATTTTACCATTTACATTGAACTTTCATTGCCTCTCATTAATGGTTCTTGCTATGGATTTGTCCCACATAGTTTAACTGCAAAAGATTAAAGATTGTTTCTCAATTGTCTGTCAAGTTCCTCTTGGTAAGGCTTATGTTCTGCTCACACTACCTCTCCATGCTCCACACATGTTGTGCACCTTACAAATGTGTTGGGCACAATGAGGCATCCCTAGGGCATGGAGAGTTGGTTTGGTATACCACATTATAGAATAGATGAACACCTTTGAAGTGACTTGGGTCATTGAACACCTGACCACCCTGTTTCTGTAGTTGCCAGTATATGTATATTTTTTTCTCTTATGCAGAGTGACTATTCAACTATTGTCCTGATGAATGCCACTGGACCTCTTTAGGGGACCAACTTATGGCCGAAACGTGTTGACTTACATCTAGGGATATGTTGGCTTAATCCATAGTCCTCTTGCTTTTAACTGTGTCCTTGAGGCCACCCAGTAAAGATTTAATGGACCCAGAGAGACATTTTTAAATCACTTACACTTTTATTGCACTCTGCTCCTCATTCACCATTATCCATACGCTCATCTTGAGAAAACACCTCAGCTCCTCCCCTCGGGGAGTTGTAACCCACACTTCGGTGTGAGGAGGGAACCCATATGATGAAGCATGTCACAAAACGGTGAGTGAGGGTTCTCGTCCTGAAGGTAATTTCTCCCCCTTGCTCCTTCTTCTGACATTACACGACTTCTATTTTTCTCTATCTCACATATAGTCAGACGTAATGTGTGAGATATTTATGCTTTCATGTTTTGACAACAAGAATACAAGAACGATGGACAGCTATCATTGCAATATTCATGCAACAATGTGAAGATGTTCAATTAGATAGTTTAATGATGAAACAGACAGTTTGACTAAATCAGATGTAGTTCAGTGAGCTGTGAAACATATACATGAAGTACTGGAATAAGGGCCTAGGCCTTCCTACAAAAGCTGGTTCTAAACTGTGTGCCAACCGAGGGCTTCAGCTGTAACAACTTGTAAACAATCTTTCAACCAAGAATCAGGGTTCAGACATCAAAATCATGAGGGGAGATTTTATAGTACGAGGGCTAGTCCTATGCATTGCCCTCAATCAAGCTCTCAGAGGGTATATGTACAGAATATAAAGGATAAAATATCATGATAGAAAAATATTGTGGCCAAAATATTGAATACCAAAGTATCATGAAGGTAAAAGTATAAGCTTACTATACGCAACTCCACAATACCAGCCAAAGCGTTTCATCCTTTACAAAAGAACTTCTTCAGGGCTAGATTGGCAATTGGCATTGGTCCTTGTCAGATTCAAAACATAGTAGGAATTAGGTTTAATCCCTACTGTATACCCCTTTATAAGAGTTCCAAAGCATTGATTGCGGTTTCAAGTAACCTTTCGTTCTTGGGACCGCAGAGACCACATCGCTGTGACAACCTAATCATTACTCGAAACTGCAACTTCTGATTTCTTGATAGTCTGGGCAGGAAGCAATTGACTGGATCTCTGACTGTGAGGTTTCCAGATGGGATTACCTGTAAAACAGTTTATGTATCATACTACGAAATGAGAATGCCTTAACTGCAATCAATGCTTTGGAACTCTTATTAAGGGTTTACAGTAGGGATTCAACCTAAATCCTACTATGTTTTGAATCTGACAAGGACCACTGCCAATTGCCAATCTTGCCCTGAAGAAGTTCTTTTGTAAAGAACGAAACGCGTTGGCTGATATCTGACTGCATGCTTTATCACAAAGAATAAAAGTAATCCAAAGGACTTCCTTATTTACATTTGGACTCCTTTTTCCAGGTGCACCTTCCATTTTTGTAAACTTTCTTGTCCGGATTCCAGTGGAGCCCAACTGTGGCAGACTCCGGAAGTGTAATGCACATGACATTTATACTTACTGAACAGGGATTGATGTGCTGAACATAGTGTCAGTCGCAGAGCTTGGAGTTTGCAACTCCACAATACATGTACCTTTATAAGATATCCATGACCTCATTCCCACCCTAATTAATCCTTCCTCACTTTCTACCATAGAAATTGCTTCGGCTTCAAAAGTGGTTCCATCGAGCCTTAAAGAGCATGATTATATCAGCAGCTAATCTTATTATTACTTAAAACAATTTGCTAAATCATTCACATAACCCTAAAATACTAAAGCACTCATCTGCAAATACAACTAAATGAAATAGAACACAGGGTTTTGCCCTGGCTATAAGATGAGAATGATAGCATTGAATAAAATAAAGAAAATAATTAAATTAAAAAAATATTTTGATGCTTATATAAACTGAAAACAATGCCAGAGAGTCTTGCACTGTAGATTGCAAAGTAACTTTTGAAAAGCACATAACCAAAGAGCAGTGAAACTTTGAAGTTGAAAACTAAAGCATCTGTTGGTGTGAGCCATTGACAATATTGCCCAGGGATCTGCAGGCCACCACTTATCAACAGCAACTGGCGGAGATAATTCTAGCTGTCCTTTTGCTTTTTTATCAACCAGCTTCAAACCTCCTCTTTGGGGACTCTGGGGGTGCAGCGGGATGAATAGAGTCTCTATGCCAATTACACCGCGCGCTCTCTGCAGAGACGCGCGGAGCAAGCGAACAATTAGCGCCGCTTGCTACAGTGTTGATTGTGATGCAGGAAGCTCGCCTTTAGGAATTCAAGCAGCACACTGGACCTTGACAGGAGTGACAAGCGACAGAACTATTTTGTTGTGTTAGAGGCTCTTTTCAAAACATATTATGATGAATAGTAAATTCTCAGAGAAAGAACATAATAAGTAAACAGTAATTTAGTCATCATGTAGAACAGCGGAGTAAAAACTCATAATGGCCATTTACAAATAAAATTAACTGAATGGCATAGTCAATCTACATAATAAATAAGGTTATTCATTATTCTAATATAGGCATACGTAGCGGGGTATCTATTTTTTCTTATCTCTAATGTTCCATTTCATTCAGATACAAAATTCTGATTAGTATATTCCCTGCAAGAGAAGCATATCTACATTTTGCTTTCAGTGGAGCAGAAAATAAAAACAGTTTTATTGTTCGGAGGACATTATTCTTCTCTGCAGCGAATATGGCTTTTTGATCAGTTCTTGAGTAAAATAGCCTTCCATGTTTGACAGGAAGTCTTTAATTGTCCAGTGTGGGAGTGCAGCGTTTTCTAAAGCCTGTTCCATCATTCACTGAGATGTAGAATGTAAAAGCCCTGTCTCTTTAGTAGATTAATTCCCAGTTTACAATTTTAGAGCAATTCTCACATTTCCTTCTCTATTCATTGCTATCCATGAATAACCTTGGTTGAAGGGTTGGAAACTCAAAAGAACAGACATTAGGGAAAGAAAGTTATCTGTGTATGTACTACTGTGTTGAATGACCAGCCCAACAAAACCCGACAAACAGTCAAATGTTGTGCACTTTTTAAATGTCTGAAGAAGTTTATTCTTTCTTAAAATACTCAAGTTATTTCTTGATGCATGCGATTTACTAAAGACTCTTTTTTTTAATTGTATTGACTTGCTGTATTCCAGTTTCCGACTCATACACTGCAGATGTATATTTGGCCTTCATGTGCTGTGGTAAAGTATTAAAATAAAATCAGATTGAACGTGCAGTTGTGGCTGATGGAATGATTGTCGTTGGAATCAGAGGACTTCAGACAGTAAAGGATCCTGGGATCAGGAATGAAAATCTGAAATACATCTGCTCGCTTGTCTATTGCAATGAAATGACTAAGAGGAGTCACCACAGCCATTACAGCCTGAGATGGATGAACTCAAAGGTCCTAAAGATTCATGACACTGCTGAGCTGACCCATTTTATTGAACATGCTACAGCATTGCACCATTGCAAACTGCGGCCCATATTTACTAAGGCTTCGCACCTTTGTAAAGTGAAGCAAAGCGATTCACTAGTTCTCAGCACAAATAAACAATTTGCCCTCCTTTGCACCACTTTGTATTAAGGGGGCATTACTGAGGTTTTACTTGCTTAGAACAGCACACTTAAGGGGCCGATTATGAGTTTGGGGGTGCAGCGGTGGTACAGGCCCGCCACCGCACCTCCAAGCCTCCGTGAGAACCGCCTGCCACATTCTGACTTTTTTAGTCACTGGCGGGCAATTCCTTTGGCATTCCCATGCCATTGTCTATAAAATAGGCACTGCAATAGAAACGTCAAAAACAGTTCCAACATGGTAAGTCCATGCCATGCTGGAGCTTCTGTGTATGCACAGATTGGGGCACATGTTGTGCCCTCCTGTGTGCATCCACAGGGTGTGAGGCACATGGAGTCCTGTAGGTCCCCCTTTGTTTCCTTTCTGCCAGGGTTTTCATGGAAGAGGAACTGGCATGATAACCTTTGCAGAGAGAAAACTCCTAATATGCTTGGCAGGTCCACAACTGTCCGGTCAAACCTATGTATGCTTCTGGACCGCTGCACCACCACTAAGGAACGACAGATCCCTGGCGATGTCAGGGGTCCAAGAGCGGCACGACCACTTGGGTCGTAATGTGGTGTTCGCAAGACCGCCACCTATGCCACGTGCCTGGTGGTCCGAAGCCTGCCAGATTCGTAATTTTCCGCTTAGCCGCTTTAAACCACCATGCTTAGGAACAAGTCACACTTCACAGAAGGAGTCAAATACTAATGCAAATATTTCCCTCATTCCTCTCCTTAAATGATTGCATGAGTGAGTGGCTGGATACACATTCACAGAAGACTAAAGCAAACATTTATGCCTGGGTCCATAAACTGCATATCTACAGCTGTAAACTACCCTGATTACAAGCTGGTTGTTGAATCTGATCCCTAATCAATAATCACACCATACTGAATTTCCCTGACACATTTTGGAAGATTAAAGCTTCCTAAATTTTAATGGGTGAAAAGGCCTAGAAATAGAAAAAGCAAAACATGGAATTTGGTGTTGCAGATACTTGTTAATTCGACTTTAGACAAAATTGTGAGTTAAAAATCTTGAGATGCAATAATATGATCGATTTTCTAAGGTAAGAAATATCAATGTCAAAAATATCCAGGTTGTTAATATTGTTTACAAAAATATTGTTGTTAATAAAATTATTTGTAAATTAATTCTTTTTTTTAACGAAAGTTTTAGGTGTGGGTTGTGGTGTTTGTAGAAGTACAGGGTGGGAAGTAAAGTAATTCGAATTAACTAATTCAATTTTAATTATTATAAATTATTTAAATGATAATTAATTACATAAACTCTGTAATTAATTAAATTTATATTATTGGTGCGGGTTGTGTGGTTTTTAGCATGAAAGGGTTGGGAGGGAATGCACTCAAATTAATTAATAATTAATGTTAATTAATGATAATTATTTATTTATAATTATGTAAATTGTGTAATTAAGGTATTTGTAAGTTATATATCATGTGCGAGTTGTTGGGCTTGTAGGAGTAAAGGGTGGGTAGCTAATTAAATATAACTAATTAACTATTAGTTAATTATTAATTTTTTAAATCATAATTAATTATTTATATTGTGGGTTTGTAGGGGTAAATGGTGGGAAGTTAATTACATGCAATTATTTATTATTACTTTATTATTATTTGTTCAATTGACAATTAATTTGGTACATATAATTTTTAAGATATATTTTAGGTACAGGTTGTTGAGTTAGGGATACAGGGTGGGAAGTTAATTTAGAAATCATTTATTGATAATTAATTATTAATTTGCCATTAATTATTTATTTGACAATTATGTAAATTGTGAAATTCTGTTTGTTAAGTTATATTTTAGGTGAATGGTGTTTAGTTTGTAGAAGTATAGGATGGGAGATTTTTAAAAGTAATAATACATTTAAAATTATTTATTTTTTATTAAAAGGTATGTTATTGTTTACTTCATATGTTAATTATGTTATGCTTTTTAATTGGAAGTACATTTTGTCTGTTGGTTGTACGATTTTGTGAATATAGGGCTTGATTATGATGTTGGGCTGATTGCCAGCGACAGGCCGTCGGTGGCGGTCCATCCGACATGTCAGGTTGCAGTCCGACTGCCGCATGATGATGCAGTCGGTCGGAGTGCAGCAGGCGGAGGGACCAAACAATGTCTCCGACAAGCTCAAAGAACCCTTCGGATTACAGGTCGTCCGTCATACTAGTACAACCGCAATTGTAATTAGGCCCATAGATTGGTATTTCAATTACATTTAAATTATTAGTTTTAATTGATAATATTTATTAAACAATATACAATTATGTAATTTGTTAAATTTGTTAAAATTTAGACATATAGTTTTTATATTTCAATATTTATATTTTTTGTTATTTAATACAGTTGTTGAAATATGTTATTTGTTTGAAGTGAACTACTCTCTCTCTACTGTTGCAGTGACTGGAGTGGGACTAATACATTTTGTCCCTCCTGAGTCCAACGCTTTCCCTACTGTTGCACAGACTCAAATGGGAACTCTAGATTTTACCTCTCCTGAGTTTAATGCTTTCCATACTGAAGTGGGATTAGTAATTTTTACCCAACCTGAGTTTAACTCTGTCTTTACTGTTGTATACATTGGAGTGTGAGTAGTGTGTCTATTATTTATAGAGTTGACATATTGTTTTTTAATATTGTTTAGATATATTATGATTGTGTGTTTAGAATTTTATATTTTTTATATATATATAAATGTATGTAATTTGTAAGATATTTTAAGTTAAAGGCATTTTTGAATATTGTTTAGTTTTTATATTCATTTGAATTGGAAATATTTTAGATTTGTTTACAGTTTATTTGTTGTACGTATATGTGTATGCAAATATATATGTATGCATATATGTACACATTGTTCAAAACTCTCCTGGCAGAAAAGAGGTGGGCACTCTAGTCAAGGAAATTATTCATGAATCTTTTATTTAATCTTGTCCATACCGGCACGTTTCAGCTGGTTCCAGCCTTTGTCAAAGTTACATTCACTTTAGTCCCAAGCAGATTTAAAGACACAGCAATTAATAAACATAGAAGAAATACCTCAGTATTCCTTTGTTCCAACTCCATGTTTTACTCATCAGTTAAAAAAATTGTTTGCTATATTAGTATTTGATTACAGTACATTCTTTTTTTTTAAAGTTTTTTTCATTTTTGCTGGTTTTTTAGAAAATATATTTTTTCTATAACTCTTTTATAAGAAAAAAAATTTCTGCTCCTATCAGTATATGTAAATTTTTTGGACATGGGAACTATAAGGTGGGTGCATTATATCTAGGGCCAGTGCCCACATTCAATCCTATCCAATTTCATTAATCAAATGAAAAAGATCTTTTCAACATCCAACAGGAATCACATAGTCATGGTGAAATAATTTACACCAAGACACTGTGACCAATAGAGTGTTGTAACTTAATACTTTTGAATAAATAAATAATAATTCTTAGCAATACCAATATACAAATATATCAAATCGATTATTCAATAATGCATCCAATGCTATCTAATAGCTATACATAGATCAATAGATAAATACCTTCAATATACCATATATTTTCAGAGTCTCTTATTAAACATACCTCCATAAATATTCATTATAAACACTGGATTGCGTGAAATCATAAATAACCATAAAATTATCAATAAATAAGTCATCATTACAAGGGGGGATATGTATATAAAATATGATAAAACAGCGAAGCCAGAGCTGGCATTCAGTGTACACCTTCAACATTCTTTTTCCACACGAAAGACAGAAGGAATTGCTATCATTCACTGGCTTATGGAGAAGTGAAGTGGTATACATATGTATATATATTTAACACACATTGCTCCTTTTGGAACCATAGGACCCCTGGGGAGTGGCATGCATGACGGCAGAGCATACTGGCTATCATAACATATACACAGTTCAGTAAGCATGTGTGGTGTTCTTAGTTTTAGATATAAATTGTAAGCTATGCAGCCTCCATGTTTTCCCTGTCACTATGGAGTCACATTCCTTAGTAGAATCCAATTGTAGTAGGATGGTGATACTTGAATAGATGTTCAGTTGCTGCTATTGGTTGTAGGATGAGGTCTCATGTAATGGAGCTACATTAAAGACCTTTCTACAAGTACTGCGCATTTAGTCTTTCTTCTGGGTGAGCGCACTACCTCAGCGTGCTCTCAGGATACAGCATACACAGCACCAAATGTTTGCAGGTAACTGTTTAATCACATAACGCGTTTCGGCTGCCCAGCAGCCTTGGTCACATGTGCTTTAACCACCACTAGGGTGTCCTTAAAAATGCATGATAAACATAAACAAAGGATAAGAGAGGATCAAAATATGTCGGCCATATTGGAATGGTGTGAAACCTGGTCATAAAAACCAATAACACACAACAGATAATCAATCAATCAATCAATAATTTGTAGAGCGCACTACATACCTGCAAGGGTTTCAAGGCGCTGAGGGTGGGGAGAAGGGGGGTGCTATTGCTACTGGTCAAACAGCCAGGTCTTGAGTTGTCTCCTGCAGGTTAGAAGGTCTTCGGTTTGTCGTAGGATGAGGGGGAGGGTGTTCCATGTCTTGGCGGCGCGTTGGGAGAAGGATTTGCCTCTGGCTGTGGTTCTACGGATGCTTGGGACGGTAGCCAGGAAGAGGTCTGCGGAGCGGAGTTTCCTGTTGGGTACGTAGAAGGAGAGTCGACTGTTGAGATAAGCTGGGTCGGTCTTGTGGAGTGCCTTGTGTGCATGGATCAGGAGTTTGAAGGAGATTCTTTTGTCGACAGGGAGCCAGTGCAGGTTCCTCAGGTAGGGGGGCGATGTGGTCGCTGCGCGGGACATTGAGGAACAGGCGTGCAGAGGCACTCTGGATTCTTTGCAGTCTGTTGATGAGCTTGTTCGGGGTTCCGGCGTAGAGGGCGTTTCCGTAGTCGAGTCTGCTGCTGACTAAGGCCTGGGTGACTGTTTTCCTTGTGTCTGTCCGGATCCATCTGTAGATCTTGCGGAGCATACGGAGTGTGTTGAAGCAGGTGGAGGAGACAGCGTTGACATGTTTGGTCATGGTGAGTTTCAGGTCCAGGTTGACTCCCAGGTTGCGTGCATGGTTGGTGGGTGTGGGGGGTGTCCCCAGCGACGCGGGCCACCAGGAGTAATTTCATGCTGAGGGGTTGGGCCCGAGGATGAGGATCTCCATCGTGTCTGTGTTCAGCTTAAGGCGGCTATCCTCTATCCAGTCAGCGACGGCCTTAATTCCCTGGTGGAGGTTGGATTTGGCGGTGAGGGGTTCCTTGGTGAGGGAGAGGATCAGTTGCCTGTCATCAGCGTAGGAGATTATGTTGAGGTCGTGGTGTTGGGTGATGCGTGCGAGAGGCACCATGTAGACGTTTAACAGCGTCGGGCTGAGGGAGGATCCCTGCGGGATGCCGCAGATGATCTCGGAGGCTTTGGATCGGAACGGGGGGAGGCGGACTCTCTGGGTTCTGCCAGAGAGTAAGGAGGAGGTCCAGCCCAGGGCCTTGTCTTGGATCCCTGCGTCGTGGAGTTGTGTGTGTAGTGTGTGGTGGCAGACGGTGTCGAAGGCGGTGGAGAGGTCCAGAAGGATGAGGGCCACGTCTCGCCGTTGTCCAGTAGGATCCTGATGTCGTCTGTGGCAGCGATGAGGGTGGTCTCGGTGCTGTGGTTGCTGCGGAATCCTGACTGGGAGGGGTCCAGGATGCTGTTGTCTTCGAAGTAGCGGGTGGGCTGGATTTTGACTATCTTCTCAATGACCTTAGCTGGGAACGGAAGCAGGGAGATGGGCCAGAAGTTTTTGAGTTCGCTCGGGTCCACCTTGCGTTTCTTCAGTAGGGCGTTGATCTCGGCGTGTTTCCAGCTTTCTGGGAAGGTCGCGGTCTTGAAGGAGAGGTTGATGATGTTGCACAGGTGGGGTGCGATGGATTGTGCCCATGGTCTTGATTGTGTCTTCGATGCTCACGTTGGCCCAGGTTGTCAGGGGGTCGTGGTCTGTGTGGTGTGGTGGTTCCGGCGTGTTGGGGCTTGTTAGGGTCATCCGGGGGTTGAAGCTATCGTGGATGTCGGCGATCTTGCGGTGGAAGAAGGTGGCGAGGGAGTCGCACAGGGCTTGCGACGGCGGGATGTTGTTGGTGTTGGAGCTGCGGTAGGAGAGTTCCTTCACGATGTTGAAGAGCTCCTTGCTGTTGTGTGTGTTGTTGTCAAGGCAGTCTTTGAAGGAGGTCCTCTTGGCGGTCCTGATGAGGTGGTGGTGGTTGCGGATGGCGTCTTTGTGGGCTGCGCAGCTGCCCGGCGACTTCTCGTTGTGCCATATGTTCTCCAATTTCCGGCAGGTGCGCTTTGACACTAGGAGTTCCGGGGTGAACCAGTTGGCTCTCTTGCTGGTGTCTTTGAGGGTTTGTTTTGTCAGCGGGGCTAAGGTGTTGGCGCTGTAGTCCATCCATCGTCTGAGGGTGCGCGCCCCATCGTCGGGGTTGGAGGGGTTGGTCGGTGGGTTGAGTGCGAGGTTTGCCTGTACTTGTACTTTGGTGATTTTGCCCCAGCAGCGACAGGGGATCTGTAGGGTGCGGTGATGTGCGATGGGTTTCCGAAAGGTGAAGTGGATGCAGTGGTGGTCGGTCCAGCTGGGTTCGGAGACGTGGCTGAAGGAGATGTGGGGGTTTGAGGAGAAGATGGCGTCGAGCGTGTGTCCAGCGATGTGGGTCGGCGTCGTGACGAGTTGTTCCAGTCCGAGGTTGTCTATCAGGGTGGAGGAGTTGCTGTCGTTGTTGCTCTCCAGATGGAAGTTCAGGTCTCCAAGGAGGATGTAGTCGGTGGAGGTCAGTGCGTGTGTACTGATGAAGTCGGTGATGGCGTCGCAGAATTGTGGTCGGGGTCCGGGTGGTCTGTATACAAGGGTGCCTCTTAGGGTGGTCTTGGGGTCCAAGTGGATCTGGAAGTGCATGTGTTCGGCGGTGCTGAGAGTGTCATCGGTGTTTATTCAGACCCTGATGGTCTTCTTGTGGACGATGGCGATTCCTCCTCCGACTCCGTTGGTGCGGTCTCTGCGGGCGATCTTGTATCTGTCGGGGATGGCTATGGCGATGTCTGGAGAGGAGGCTTCGTTCATCCAGATCTCGGCCAGGAAGGCGACGTCTGGTGCTGTGGTGTCGAGTAGGTCCAGGAGCTAGACGGCGTGTTTCCGTGCGGAGCGGGTGTTGATCAGGATGCATCGGAGCTGGTTGTGTTCTGTCATGGTGGGTGGTTCTGCGTCTTCGATGCAGGAGAAGCTGCAGTTCTGGCAGGCGAAGGGACCGTGGGTGTGCCTCAGGGTGGCCCTGCAGCAGGTGGGGGTCCGTCCTGGGTTGAGAGCGATGAGGGTGCTGACGTTGTATCGGAGGCAGTCTTCATGGCTGGTGCGGGGCCAGGGGTTCTGGCGCTGGGCGCAGTACGGGCACAGACGGGCTTGCCTTAGGCGCGCCAGCAGCACGCCCACTGTGCTGGGCCGTACAGCGGCCGACATTTTAAGGGAAGGTGGGAGGGAGGAGCAGCTGGGTGGCGGGAGGCGAGTGGCAGGGGGCAGCGAATGGGTGGGGGGGCTGGGCCGCGGGGGAAGCAGCGGCGGGAATGCATAGAAGGCAAAATGGGCAGCGGGGCACAGGGGAACAAAGGCACACAAGCGGGGAAGCAAGAGCAAGTTGGGCAGCGGGGCACACGGGAGCGGGGAAAACAGAAGCGAGATGGGCAGTGGGGCACACAGGAGTGGGGAAAACAGAAGCGAGATGGGCAGCGGGGCACATGAGAGCAGGAAACAGAAGCGAGATGGGCAGCGGGGCACAGAGGAGCAAAAGGGCATAGGACACTGGAGAGCACAGGTGAAACTGCGGCGGGGAGAGCGACCTACCTGGCAAGGTCAAGGGTTGCTCTCCTCACCGCGCAGCGGCTGCCATTTTAAGGGGAGGTGGAAGGGAGGAGAAGCTGGGTGGCGGGAGGCAGGTGGCAGCGAATGGGCATGGGGGGCGGGGCCTCGGAGGAAGCAGCGGCGGGTATGCACAGAAGGCAGAATGGGCAGCGGGGCACATGGGAACAAAGGCACATGAGCAGGGAAACAAAAAGAAAAAATGGGCAGTGGGGCACACAAGAGCGAGGAAGCAAGAGCAAGTTGGGCAGAGGGGCACACAGGAGCAGGGAAAACAGAAGCGAGATGGGCAGCAGAGCACAGAGGAGCAAAAGGGCACAGGACACTGGAGAGCGCAGGTGGAGCTGAGGCGGGGGGAGCGACCTACCTGGCAATAGAGTACACTCTACTCGACACAGCATTGATGATCAAACACTCCATTGTCATAAATTGTACGAGTATAACACAGCAATTGGTAATACCTGTGTCAAAGTGGCAGGGTTAATAGGGAACACAGGACAGTGAAGACAAAGTGTCATTGTCCGGGCATCATTTCTGCGTTATTGCGGCAAACCATTGTAGGTGAAGGCCTAGTGCCTGTACATAGTCATGTAACTTGGTCATGGACCATTCAGTGCCTCAGTCCCTAATGGTCAAAATGCACAGTGTAGTAACACTGTACATATTGGGCGAAAGCCCTGGCATGGTCAGACTAGGTTGTGACAAAGTGCTCAGAAATCCACAAACATTCATACCATCATGCATGGTACAACTTATCTGTGATGACATCCCAAAGTGACGGCGAAGAAAAGGGTAGGGAACCCGTGCTGGTGAGTGTTGTGGTGATGGGTCCCATCCTTTCCTCCTGTAAACAAAAAACAAAACAAAACAATGTCAGTGTCTAAAACATGAGAATGAAACAAATGTACAGGAAATAACATTCAACATGAAATTTGCTTACTACTACATACTTCTGCACACAAATGGTGACTATCAATGCAGCCTTAATGTGAGAGCCTTTTCCAAGCCTTATCATTTGAAAAATTCCCTGCCCGCCCATTATGATGGTTGCAACCTATATTTAATGTGAGAGGGTATGTGTTAAGCTGTATCACCCTGCACATGTAACACAGTTTACATCAAGTGCCCCTTTTGGGAGGACCTGTTGACACACAATATCAATCAATCTTTCAATAGGGGTTCATAAAGTGTGCTACTCACCCTTGAGGGTCTCAAGGTGCTGGGGGGGGGGGCGGAGGTGCAGCTCTAGGTCATCTGAAAAGCCAGGTCTTGAGGCTGTTCCTGAAGGTGTGCAGGGTGGGGGTGGTGTCTGATGTTGACTGGGAGTTTGTTCCATGTTTTAGCTACGACGTAGGAGAGGGCTCTTCCAAAAGCTCTGGTTCTGCAGATACGCAGGGTCGTTGCTAGGGCGATGTCGGCAGAGCGGAGGTTTCTTTTGGGTGCGTGGAAAGAGGTTCTTTCGTTGAGGTATTGGGGTCCGATGTTGTGAAGGATTTGTAGGCGTGGCTGAGTAGCTGAAAGGTTACTCTCTTCTCGACGGGGAGCCAGGGCAGGTCTCACAGGTGTTGGGTCATGTATTCATATTGCGGGGTACTGTGGACGACTCTGGTTGCTGTGTTCTGGGTGGTCTGGAGTTTCCGAAACAGGGATTTATTGATTCCAGCGTAGGGTGTTTCCGTAGTACCATCTGCTAGTAATGAGAGTGTGAGTGATGGTTTTTCTGGCTTCGGGTGGGATCCACTTAAAGGTCTTGCGGATGATGTGGAGGGAGTTGAAACAGGTGGAGCCGACGGCGTTGATCTGGTGGGTCATGGTGAGGGAGGAGTCGAGTATGATGCTGAGGTTCCGGATGAGGTGGGTGGATTTCCAAGGGTTTAGGGCCACCAGGCGCTGTCCCACGTGGTGGGGGAGGGTCCAAGGACTAGGAACTCTGTCTTCTCCGAGTTCAGTTTCAGGCAGCTGTTTCTCATCCAGGCTGCAATGTCTTTCATTCCTTCTTGGAAGCTGAGTGTGGTATCTCTGGGATTCTTTATGAGCGAGAGGATGAGCTGGGTGTCGTCGGCGTAGGATACTATGCTGAGCCTATGCTGTCTGACGATGGCGGTGGGGTGGGCCATGTAGATGTTGAAGGGGGCTGAGCGATGATCCTTGGGGTACTCTGCAGTGAATCTCTGTGGGTTTGGAGAGGAGGGGTAGGAGTCTGATCAGTTGGGTCCTGCCGGTGAGGAAGGAGCAGATCCAGTCGAGGGCGAGTCCTCCTATGCCAGCGTCGTGGAGTCTGGTTGCAAGAAGGCAGTGAGAGATGGTGTCGAAGGTGGCAGACAGGTCTTGCAGGATGAGGGCTGCTGTGTGTCCCTGGTTGAGTAGCATGAGGATGTTGTCAGTGGCGGCGAGGAGGGCAGTCTCGGTGCTGTGGTTGCTGCGGAATCCGGACTGTGAGGAGTCGTGTATGGCGTTATCTTCAAAGAAGATGGTCAGTTGTGCGTTGATAAATTTCTCGGTGACTTTGGCTGCAAAGGGCAGAAGAGAGATGGGCCGGTAGTTTTTCAGGTCTGTCAGGTCAGCCGAGGGTTTCTTGAAGGGAGGCTTAACCTCAGCCCGCTTCCAGTCATCGTGGAAGATGCTGGATTCGAAGGTGGAGTTGATGGTGTGGCATAGTTTGGGCGCAATGGTGGCAGCGGCTCTGTGGAAGATGTACGGCGGTCAGGAATCCGTGGGGGCTCCTAAGTGGGTGCTTTTCATTAACCCTGGGTGGACAACTACGCTACGCTCGCGAAGTTTTCATAGTTTGTGCTACTTCGCGCTACGCGAATTGCACATAGCACAATGCAAAATCACGTAACGTAGCGTAGTGGGCATTTTTTGCTCACTCGTGGTCCTCAACGTCAAGTTGGCGACCGCGAGCGAGCAAAATGACATCCCCGCAAAAATTTTTCCTCGTTCGCGATCAGCAACGTCAAGTTGCCGAGCGCGAGCGTGGAAATAAACCTCCCGGCGAGATTCTCAATGCGGGGAGGTCAGGTTTCTCATTGCGAGTGGTCGCGTATGCTCGCGACCGCTCGCGATGAGAAACTATCAGTTTGCGTTGAGAAAGCTGCCGTTCTAGTAAAAATCTACTCGAGCGGCAGAACACAACAGCTCGCACTGTGCAGGATGCCGTTTTCAATGATTGTACAGTGCGGACAAGCATCCGGCACTGTGCAATCATCGCGAACAGCGCACTACGCAGTTCGCGTAGTGCTACGCGTATCTCGCGTAGTGCGAAGTGCACTTCGCATAGCTACGCGTAGCGCTACTACGCAAACTACGCCCAGGGTTACAGTGTTCATGGTCATGGTGGTGTCTTCGGTGGTGACCGGTGTCCAGGTGGTGATGGTGGGCAGGCTCTCATTGCTGGAGGGGAGGGTGGTTTATGGAGTCTATTCGCTGAAGTTGTTGTAAAGGGCCTTGATCTGTAGGTGGAAGTAGGTGCCGAGTTTGTTGCAGAGGTCCTCGGACGGTGTGATGTCCATGGCTACTCTGGCTGGTTTGGTGAATTGCTGGATGATGTTGAAGTGTTTCTTTGAGTTGCTGGATTTTGTTTCTGATGAAGGTCCTCTTGGTGGTTCTTATGAGCTTATGGTATTCTGTCATGGCGTGCTTGTAGGAGGAATGGTCTTCGGTTGTTTTGCTGCTTTTCCATCATTTCTAGAGCCTTCCGCAGGAGCTTTTAGCTTCTTGTAGGTCGGTGGGGATCCAGGAGGCATTCAGGGGGCATTGTCTGTCTGGGGGGTGGAGGGGAGAGAGCTTCTCTGCCCAGCTGGAGATCCAGTGGATTAGTTCCGTGGCTGCAGAGTTGGCGTTGGTTGTGGCAGAGGGGGGGGTCGTGGGCGAGGGTAGAGTTGAGGTCCTTCTTTGTGACTTTGCTCCAATTCCTTCATGGTGGGTGCGGGCGGGCTTGTGTGCAGTAGTTGTGCTGAAGGAGAAGTGTACGCAGTGATGGTCTGTCCAAAGGGGCTGCGAGGTGCGGCTGAAGAGGATGTTAGTCCCTCCTGCGAAGATGCGGTCAAGGATGTGTCTGGCCTTGTGGGCGGGGGTGGTTACGAGCAGCGTCAGTCCGAGGTTGGCGAGGTTGTCCATGAGGGTGGTGGAGTCTGGGTCGCTGCGGTTGTCAAGGTGGAAGTTCAGGTTTCCGATGAGTATGTAGTCCGCAGAGGCAATGGCATGGGGTGCGATGAGGTCGGCAATGGCGGTGGTGAAAGGAGAGCGGGCTGGGGCGTCTATAGGCCATGGTGCTGCAAAGCATGGTTCTGGGGCTGGTTTGGATCTGGAAGTGGAGGTGTTCGGTGTTGAAGAGGGGGTCGCTCGCACTGGAGGTCGAGAGTCGGAGGGAGCTCTTGTTTCCGTTGATGATTCCTCCTCCTTGGCAGTGAGGGCAGTCGTTCCTATGGATCTTGTAGCCATCAGGGATGGCGGTGGCGATGTCGGGGCAGAGGCACATTTGTCCAGGTTTCCGTGAAGAAGGCCACGTCTGGCGAGAGGGTGTCAAGGAGGTCCAAGATCTCTACGGTGTGTCTGTGCAGGTAGGGCATGTTGAGGAGGATGCATTTCATGAGTTAGGTGGTCCAGGCGTCTGGCTTGGGTGTGGCTGTTGAAGGAGTGCTGTGGCTGGTGAAGGAATGTCAGCAGTGTCGGCAGGAGAATTAGCTGTGGGTAGTGTTAGGCGTAGACAGCTGGCAGTTGCTGTTTATACCGGGGTTGAGTGCAAGGAGGGCAGCTGGGTTGTAGTGGTGGAGGGTCGGAGATCCAGGGTCCCTGGCGCTGGTCATGGTTGGGACCAAATTCCTTTGCAGCTGCATCGCTAAATGCGATGCAGCACACGCAACGAAATTTGTTTTATTTATTTAAATGTGTACTTACCTCTGTTCATCCATATTCCGGTGTTTACATTTCCCCACCCTGCCCCTCCCTGCCTCGCCTAACCGCCCCACCAAACTCCCTCCACGGACCGCTACTGGAGACAGCAATAACATTAAATGACCTTGCGTGAATCGGCGAAAGGGTCATCAAGTTTGAACTGCATATATATTTTGAACCGAGAGGAAGGTGCATGGACAATTCGAGGGCTGTTTAACCCACCATGGACTTTGTTTGGTTTAATGTAATTGATTTTAAAGCACAGCATTGCAATGTTTTATTCATTTAGCAAAACTTCATTTATTTTGATAGATTTCACATCAGTTTATAGGTTATTTCACATGCACATGTTCATATAGATTCACTTTGTTGTTTATTACCTCTCGTTTTAATTTGCCTTTCACTGAATCTGGTTCACAATTTGGGATAGCTAGGGTTAGTGCATTAAGGGAACGGTAGGCATTACTTTCAGTGCGCAAGCATAGGTCTAAATAGGTCATGTGATATTGTTTCAATTAGACATTAATTGGGTGAACGTGGGCAAGCAGGTCTTAAGAGAATATTTGTGTGGGAAGGAAGTTAATGATTTTTTAAACACGGAGGAAGGCACCTACACTTCAAACTGCCGGTTGCAGCTTTATTAGGTAAAAGAATAAATTTTGCTTTCTGTGAATGTTAGGTAAAGGGGTTGGAGTATGGATTTTGTGGCACTTTGCATTTCATTTATTTTTGAGTCCTAGCACTTGCGTGGATTAATAACGAGGGGGGTTACGGGAGAATTTGGGAAGAGCAAATGTTGTTGACATTATGATTTATATGTATTAAGCCCATTGTGGTTTTGAATTTCTTTTTATGCATTTTTTTGCTAATGTGAGCACCCAAGAGGTGGGCTAAGGAGGGAAATGATGGGGATATATTAGAATAGTTTTTGTTGACATCACTATTTACAGGTATTAAGCGTGTCGTTTATGAACCATTTTTCAGACTTATTGCAGTACCCCTGACGAAGAATTAAAAAGTTCGAAATGCATTGGGTTATGGGGGGGCGTGGCTTGGACGGCAATGGGTTTAGACGCCTGAATCCGGCGCTCCGCTGATCCTGTAGGCGAGCAACAAAAAGAACACGCAAGAGCTAATCAGAATAAAGAAAGGAGCACACCAAATCTTAGCGGAACTATGAAAGAAGAGAACGGCCCGAAATGCAAGTTTCAGCCACAACTGCAAAACTGAGAAAATTAAGGAGAAGAGGATCGCCCGGAGCTAACGGCAGAAAATCAAGATGGTGCCCGCGAAGGAGCCCCTCCGCCGTTACGCGATCTGCTGATCCTGAAGGAGCCCAAAATCTACAGATGAACACCGGTGGTCCGACTTGAGAGACAACGTAAAGTCAGTGCGGTAGACCGCCCATGGCGAGCATCGATGCATCAATAGCAAGGAAACTATAGTTTAGAAAGATACACGCTCTATTATAACGAAAATTAAACCACCGATGGGGGCGGCCATCTTAGTTTTTTGTATATCGGGTAAACAACTCAGGACCTTACGATCTTGCTGATCGTTTTAAAAGAGAGAGATAGGAGGAGCGCACCAGAGGTGGCACATCCGAGTAACCCGAGTAACCCCTGGAAGAGACGCGCCGATACAACAAGCTCGGTAGCTACCGACAAGCGCAAAGCTCCTACAAGTGAACAACAGAGGTCCGAACACCGGAGGTCTGATTGAGAGCCAAGTAAGGTCTACTACTGTAGGTGCCCAAAAACATACAAAAAGATTCAAAAGAACACCGGAGATCCGATTGAGAGCCAACGTAAGGACAGTGCTGTAGACCGCTTATGGTAAACATCGTGACATCGAGGATAATAGCAGCTCCTATAAACGAACTCCGGAGGTCTGATTGAGAGCCAACATAAGGGCGGTGGGTGAAGGTGCCTCAAAACCAAAAACCTACAAGTGAGCACCAGAGTTCCGATTGTGAGCCAACGTAAGGTCAGCGCTATAGACCACCCATGGTAAGCATCGACACATCTAGTATACCAGTAGGGAAGCTCTAGTGAAGAATACACACGCTCAACTATAACGAGAACGAAACCACCGATGGGGGCCTCCATCTTGATTTTGAATGTCGGGTAAACAACTCAGACCTAACGACGTGGCTGAACACTTTAAAGTGAGTGGAAAGACACACCGACACCACAGCACGGTAGCCACCACCAATCGCAAAGGTCCTACAAGTGGTCACCGGTGGTCCTATGCTGAACCAACGTAAGGCCTGCTGCTGTATGTGCCCAGGAAATTCTACAACTTGACCACCGGAGTTTTTCCGATTTCTACAGGTGAACACCAAAGGTCTACTACTGAACGTGCCCAAAACATACAAGTGATCACTGGAGGTCCGATGGAGAGCCAACGTAAGGTCAGTGCTGTAGTCCGCTTATGGTGAACATCGTGACTTAGAGAACGAAACCACAGATGGGGGCCGCCATCTCAGTTTTGAATATCGGGTAAACAACTGAACAAGTGAACACCGGTGGTCCGCTGCTGAGCCATCATAAGGTCTGCAGCTGCAGATGCCCAGAAAAATCGACAACTTGATCACGGAGTTTTCCAATTTCTACATGTGAACACCGGAGGTCTGATTGAGAGCCAAGTAAGGTCTGCTGCTGAACATGCCCAAAAACATACAAGCGATCACTATAGGTCCGATTGAGAGCCAAGTAAGGTCCGCTGCTGAAGGTACCCAAAAACATACAAGTGAACACTGGACATCCGATTGAGAGCCAACGTAAGGTCAGTGCTGTAGACCGTATTCGAAGACCCCAAAGACCTGACTAGATACCTTCAAGGTCCTACTCAGGAAGAAATGGAACTCTCTAAAGCAAACACGATCAAGAGAAGAGCCTCGCCAGACTTAAGAGTGGAATGAAGGCGTGTACGAAACCCCAAATAAGGACTAGGAGATCAGCCTACTCAACTTTGGACTTACCGCTACCTTTAGAGACGCGACACACGATCTACCTCATACAAGACGCTATCCAAACATTAACTACCTCGAGTGCTCAAACGGCCGAACCAACATCAACAAAGAATCCGGAGACAGCTGCAGAAGCAAGGAGGAATTATATATGAACAGTGTTAACACTAATATCCTTTTTATAACTTTAATCAGAAAATGATATAGTGTGAATGTAGTAACCGTGCACATATGCCTACATGGATCTTTAGGAAACTCTAAGATGTTAGACAAGATATGCAGTAATAACATGGCCGGGAAACAGAACTATAAGACGCTCTGGCATAGAACATATAGATCCAGGAGACGGCGGAGCAGGATCTTTGCTGTCGCACGTTCAAAATTCTATGTGCAGGAACGGGGGGGCTGGAGGGGAGGGTTTTTTTTGTTTTTTTTAATGTTTGTTATGTAATGTCAGTAATGTTAGTATCGTACGGGAGGCACTCATGTTTCTTTTTCTACCCGCTCCACCCTTTTCTTTTCAAACATTCCCAACTACACACTTTCACTCACGGCAGAGATCCACACCAGGTATGAGGAGGGTTCAAGGAGGAGGGACCAATGGAGGATGACACAGGTATCTCACACCCGAGGTCTCGAATGTAAGCCTGGGCGAAGCACTACGCTACACTCGCGTAGTTTGCGAAGTTCGCGCTACTTCGCACTATGCGAACTGCACATAGCACAGTGCGAACACGCGTAGCGTAGTGTTGCGGTAATTTTTTGCTTGCTCGCGGTCCTCAACGTCAAGTTGGCGACCGCGAGCAAGCAAAATGACATCCCGGCGAGACTTTTTCCTTGTTCGCGATCAGCAACATCAAGTTGGCGATCGCGAGCATGGAAAATAAACCTCCCGGCGAGATTCCCAACGCGAGGAGGTCAGGTTTCTCATTGCAAGGGGTCGCGTAAGCTCGCGACCGCTCGCGATGAGAAACTACCAGTTCGCGTTGAGAAAGCTGCCGCTCGAGTAAAAATCTACTCGAGCAGCAGAAAACTACAGCTCGCACTGTGCAAGATGCCATTTTCAATGATTGCACAGTGCCGGGTGCTTGTCCGCACTGTGCAATCATTGAAAACAACATCTTGCACAGTGCGAACATGTTACTACGCAGTTCGCAAAGTGCTACGCGTAGCTCGCGTAGTGCGAACTTCACTTTGCGTAGCTTCGCGAAGTGCTACTTCGCGAACTACGCCCACCCTTATGGAGGGGGACTATACCGATCGAAAAAGGGGGAAGGACATGATCAAACAACCGGTACCTAGCAGAGCAAAATGGCAATAGATAACACAAATTCACTAATGTCCAATCTAAAGATAGTATTCATAAATGTTAAAGGGCTCAACCACCCAGTGAAAGGACTACCTAGCCAAAACTAAAGCAGATATCTTCCTCCTGCAGGAGAATAGATTATCCCTTGATGATGCGGAACGGATTAGGGTGAGATGGGTTGGGCAGATGGCATAGTCTCCAGCCGTAGAGAAGAAACGGGGTGTGATCACTCTGATAAATAGGAACTCCAAAATAAATATAGAAGACCAACATAGCGATGATGAGGGGAGAATACCATTGACACTTCTGAAAAGGGGGGAAGAAAACATCCATGTACTCAACATCTACGGTCCAAACGCTGATGACTCTGAATTCTGGGTGGACATCTCTAAAAGATTGGAGGCAATGCCACAAAATGACCTAACAGTGATGGCAGGTGACTTCAATTTGGCACTAGACTACACTTTAGACAGACAGTCTCAGTGCCACTCACTCCCCCCAAGCGCACACAACATACTACGAAATTTATGTACCAGATTTAATCTTAAAGACACATGGCGGCTACAACACCCGGACACAAGAGACTACACGTTTTACTCCAACTCACACAATTCATACAGCAGAATGGACTACATTCTGATAACCGAAACACACACCCACTTAATAGAACACAAGGACATAGCCAGGAGAACTATTTCGGACCATTCCTGCATTAGTCTACTGTTATGTGGGTGGCACAACGAGAACCACCCACGTAGATGGACATTCAACACTGATGTCTTGTCAGACCAAGCCAACAGATTCAAAATAGAGGAGGTCATTAGGGAATATATTAACTTTAATGACACTGTAGGCACCGATCCTAAAAAAATGTGGGACGCATTAAAAGCCACAATTAGGGGGACAATTATGGACATTAAAGCCAAGATGAACAGAAATGCGAAGGCACAACTGTGCCAACTAGAGAAGGATATACAAAGATTAGAGACAATCCACATCTCAGATCCAAAGTATGTAGGTGCACTCACAGAACTCACAAAGAAGAAATATGAATTCAACAGAATTTTGAGCGAAGGAGCGGGTATGTGGATAAACAAATTTAAAGCAATAAACCTATGTGAAACTAACAAAGCGGGGAAGCTCCTGGCCTCATTCCTAAAACACAAACAGAAATAAAATAGCATCTCATCAATCACAGACTCACAAAATATCTCACACACAAGACACACAGAAATTCTACGGACATTTAGTGAATTTTATCAAGACTTCTATAAAAAAGACCTAACGCTAGAAGAAAATGGCTGCACTGAGTACCTAAACAGACTAAATCTTCCAAAGCTAACATCAGAAGCATCACACACCCTAGGGAGGGAGATAAGCGCTACTGAAATTGAGATGGCAGTCAAGTCCCTTAAAGCTAACAAGGCACCTGGACCAGATGGATACACAGCCGCCTTTTATAAGAAATTCTTAACTCAATTACAACCTACTATGAAAAACGTTTTTAACTACTGCGAAGGGGCGGGGATGGTCTCACAGACCATGTCCGAAGCTAATATTATAGTTATCCCCAAGGAAGCCAAAAACGCTCAGCTGCCCCAAAATTACAGGCCTATCTCTCTGATTAACGTTGATTGTAAGATATGCGCAAAAATCATGGCATCAAGACTTAATAAGGTACTGACTCAATTGATAGGTAATTCACAAGTTGGCTTCCTCAAGACACGCATGTCACACGACAACACCAGACTTCTATGCCACATACTAGATAATGCCGCCAAGTCCGACAAACAAGCTGTGACCATCATACTAGACACTGAGAAGGCATTTGATAGAGTATCGTGGCATTTCCTAGAACAGTGCATGCGAGCCTTCAACCTGGGGAACTCCTTCATGCAGAAAGTAATGGCACTATAAGTAAAGCCCGTTGCCCGTATCGTAATCAATGGAGCAATATCAGAGCCCTTCAGCCTACAGCGAGGCACAAGGCAAGGCTGCCCCCTGTCCCCCTCACTTTTCCTGCTAGCTCTTGAGCCACTGATTAAAGATATAGAGGCCAATGAAGAGATGAAAGGGGTCACCATCAACGAGACCACAATTAAACTAGCCGCATACCCGGATTACATTCTCATTGTCACAGAGAGCCCTAAATCCTCTATCACGGCCCTCATGGACTCCATAGACAGATATTCGGTCCTCTCAGGCTACAAACTCAATAAAAATAAGTCAGAATACAAACCACTCAACATACACACCACAAAAGACATACTGGGGGACTCAGGCCTTGCTTGGCAAACCAATTTCATAAAATACTTGGGTATATACTTTGGGACTGACCTCAAAAGCACACTAGAACAAAATGAGAAACTAATGTTGGACAAGATAAAGGTGCTTCTGGAGGGCTGGTCACCCAAATTCATCACTTGGTGGGGAAGGATAGAGACTGTAAAGATGATGGTCACCCCTATGGTCAACTACCTGGCAAATATGCTCCCTCTAGTACGCACAGACGATTTCCATCACAAAATAGACAAACTGCTGAATAACTTGATCTGGCGAGACAAAAAAGCAAGGATGAGCCTTAAAAAACTAAGACTGGGGAAAACTCTAGGGGGTTTAAACCTAGCGGACTTTAGAACCTTCCAAACAGCCTTCTTAGCAAAACAGAGATGCTACTGGATCCTGCCCGACCAGGAATATACTCCAGTATGGTTGAAATTGGAGAGAGCCTTACTAAATAACCTCGCGCCCTTAGCCCTACTAACTACCAACAAACATGCACTAACAGCAAACCCAATACTCAAAAACACCAGAAACGCTCTACTGAAGGTGGACCAAAAAATGCAACACAGCATAAAAAACTCGAGATGGGAATCTCTGTGGGCAAACGCTAGAATAAAATACAGGGGCAAGCCGCTCTCGTCCAACTCATGGGGGAAAACAGGGATCTCCCACCCTATACAACTTGAAGAGGGAGGTAATCCCATCACCCAACTATATACTTTTCTAAAAATCAAAACAGCACTGACCAAAGCGAAACTTTCCACTACCAAGCCATCAATATTTCAGTATATGTCTAACCTTAATAAATTAGGCCACCAGGTATCACATCTCTACAGACTCCTAAGGTCCAGCCCAACCAAAATCAATGAAAAAACACGCTGATACTGGGAGTCCCAGCTTGGGGACTCACTGAACGAAAATGAGATCCAGGCGCTATGGTCATCCCCCACGCAAAGCAAAATATCCCCGGTTCTAGCACAGACAAAGTTTTGGACACTACACAAAATCTACTGGACCCCAGCGTGTTTGGCGTCCTTGGGACTGAACCTCAATGACCAGTGCTGGAACTGAAACAATGGAAAAGGGGACCTGGCCCATCTCATATAGTACTGTCCAAAAGTCAAGGTTTTCTGGGGAAAGATCTTTGCCTTCTTAAACAATATGCTAGGTTGTACCCTTAAAACTGAGTTTGCCACCCTAGTAACTGCTTTCATTAGGACAGATGTAGGCACCCAACAAGACAGAGACCTACTCGACATCCTTCTAACAGCAGGAATAAAAATGGTACTCAATAACTGGAAAGACACCTCTAAGGCAAAGTTTAAAGGATGGCTCAACTGGGTGACATACCTTAGAGGAGCCGATACATTGGCCCTACGCGATTCACCATGGAGACAGCCCGACAGGAACATGTGGGCAACCCTGGACAAAAATCTAGACCCGAATGATCCACCCTGAATAGGACCAGTAGAACTAGTCGGATAGCAACCCACAATAGACAATAGCGAATATGCTAACTCTCATCCTGTGCCGTCCTCTTTCTCTCTTACTCTGGCCCCCTGTCCCTGCCACTCTCTCTGCTTTCTATGAACCATAAGAGTGCAATGGGTGGAAGATAACCAAAACAGGCTAATTGTAACCTAACCTTTACTACCAAAGTGGGCGACCCTGTTACAACATGCGATGCAAAGTGCATTTAAGTGTTATTTGTTTTATGTATGTGTTACGTTATATGTTTATATGTCATGGGTTTCTTGGGGAGAAAAAAACAAAATCTTAATAAAAATCTACTGAAATTAAAAAAGAAAAGAAATGCATTGGTTTTTTTTACTGTGTTGGCTCGAAGGAAGGTTGACAGCACGTGTATGTTTAAGCTTGGATTGGCAGCATACAGCATTTGAAAATGCGGAATAAAGCATTCTATCTCAACCCAACTGTCTCTGGAGCGATCTAATAAACATGGAATACATGGATTACTTGATAGCTATAAATTTGCGGATTACTATGGATTACTTTGTTTAATAGTGGAAAAATGTGGTTTACTTCAAGAGGAAAAGTTCCTCACTCTACCTGTGCAGCAGCTGTGGGTGCCAGTGCCGCCTTCTTGGCAGTATCATGGAAGGCAAACTTGCCATAAAGTAGTGGGGATGCTGAAATATGAAACTCAAATCCCAAAACCTGCTATCATGAACTGCACACCCACAAATGCCCTTGACATCCACATACCTACCCATGTTTCTTAAACAGTGATACCATACTTGTCCTTTTTATCAACCACACTTAACAGTAGTTTCTTAAATCAGAGTGAATTCATCTTTTCGGTCAAGTGTGTCTTTTTCATGGTTCATCAGAAGTACATCTCATCATCCTTTGGTCATTTTTTTGCATGGTAGAACTGAAGTTCTGAAAAATATTTAATGAATGTTTTCTGACAATGAGTCTGAATTTTCAAGGGGAATAGTACATGGAAAAAGAAACAGCGATCTCGGAAACCCCATGTATCACTTTTTGGTGAGGTATGCACTTTGGGGAGCTTCTTGCTTTATCTTACAGTATGTGCTTCCCATCTCTGTATGACAATATATTTTTCCAGGCTGACTCACTAGTCAGGATTTATCTTTTAAATTACTGGTAAAACATCTGTTTATTCCATGCCTGGGGGAGTGTACGAGCCACTAGTTATCTGTACAGACTACAATGATTGAGGACCCTGCCTACTTCATGAAGATTGAAAGGGAAGACATGGAATCGCTAAAATACACTCATTCAAACAACCTCAACACTTCCTTTGTCTGAATAATGCCTTAAGGCTATTGATCATCAGAGGGAGATTAAATAAGGTTCCTCCACGTAATCCTAGATTGAAGATGAGCTTGTCTGAGTCTACTTTAAACAGGGTAACGCTTTGAAGGATGATGGCGAAGGTACTTTCCATTCAGAACAGTTACTCCAATGCTTTGTGAAAAAATGGGATGCATTTGTTTTACCGAATCCTATCTTTTTGCAGAAATTGTATTTAAACTTTTGCAGAAAAGATCTCTAAACTGTGAGTCGGACAGTGGGTATTTTGATGCCAGATTGCTTTTTTCTCTGTTCGTACCGCCAAAGCATTCACAATATAATTTAAAGCCAAATTTGAGGATGATTTATGAATAAATTTCTATATTTTCATATGTTAATAAAAATAAACAAAGGTAAATACTGTGATCGGAATGTTTTGTTTTAAACTATACAATGATGTTAAAATGAGCCCTATATAGTGCAGTTAAACATTAAGAACAGCTGGATGAGCATGCAGTACTATTTCAACCTCGGGTTGCTGTTTAACATTTTCATATCCTATCAGTATTGTCTAATAGAAATTAAGAGTCATTTTATCACGCTCAGAAGGATAAACGTTTGAGTTGTCCTTAATAAGAACTGTAGTTGCAGACTAGATTTTCACACACACACAGATTGCACCAGCACTGAACTCACTGAGCTATCTGACTGGCTTACTCCCATTTAGTCTATTGTGGAAGACATCACTTGGCTTCACATACCATGAAATGCTACATAATCATTACTTATTTATGACTTTGAGAATAAAATTATGGATGATATTGTAGTGTAGTTCCTATATCCCTGATAGGCCCTGCGCTTTGGAATAACATACACTATATATTTGACATAGGACTAAGGTCAGTATGTCTCTATCGAGTATATTAAACTTAATTACTTGTGTGTGCCAGCTATCTCAGAGGTCACTAGAAACTTCTCGAATATACAAGAAGGGATTAGTCTCTGACAACCTCATAAACATGACAACTTAGTTTCCCTTTAGAATCGGAACAGTCTCAGAATCGTGGAAACAATAGATAACAGTTTCACTCAGTCAATCGTGCATGCTTTGTTTCTACAGAGTTGCACAGAAATAGAGAGACGGGCGTTTCAATAAAAGGGTTTATTGAACAGTCTTATTTCTCATGCAAGAGATATGAATTGCTACAATCGTAAGACAGACTGCGAAGTACAATATGTACGAGGTTAGCAGTAAGATGAAATAATACTGCAATAGCATGGTTTGTAGCTATGACATATATTAATCAAAATACATACATAAATAACATAAGCTACAATGCGATTATTCATCTGATGCTTCTAAATTGTTCTACCCCAGTGTACCTAACCTAAGTGCAGTACGAGGTGTGAAGTAGGTGCCATTTCTAAAGTATAGCTAGCTATATTTTAGTTTAGCCAAGAGTTGCCAAAAGTTTCTCTAAGTTCTAGTCAGCTCCATACCTTAGAATGAGAGAGGTTGGAATCTCTTTTCTGGACTCGATAGTCTAACCCCCCGCAAGTGAAGGCAGAGAGTACTGGAGCTGGATTCTCTGTGAGGAGAATGGCAGCGTCAGGTCAGTGCATCAGGCTGGAACTCGATCTCCTTCTAAACTTGCCGTGGCGAACCGCGTAGTCTGGGTTGGATCGAATCCTCCGTAAACCGCAATTTGCCAGGGCAAGTACTGGTATATTTATACCTTGAAGGTGTCTAGGAATGCCAGTATTGACGTAAAAGTCGGGCAGAGGAACGTCATGAATGAACCCCTAAGGAATAGATGTTCATGCATGCTTAATGAGTTCTTGGAGAAATCAATATTCAAGCAGGGGGAAATTCCTAAAGGCTTAAGGGTCTGGTTTTACAAAAATTAGTTGTGACGTGGATGGACGGATGTAGGTGGCCATGCCTGTATTTTGTTTGTACGGACAATGGCTAAACAAGGGCAGGATTTCTATGTTCAAATAAGGGCAATGTGAATTGTACCTATATAAGGGCATACATCAGGAAACCTGTATACGGAATCTAAATCTGCACACAACACCCACTCCAGTTTCGTATGAACGATGTTACTAAATCCTAACCGTTCTAAACATATCTTAAAACAAAGTATCACATGGGTTTACTAAAATAAGCTAAAAACATATCTAAAACATATGTTCTAAAAATACATTACAAAACCATTGCTATGCATAAAGTGTTGTACATATTAAAGGCAATGTTCCATTCTAAGCATAGGATCACATTGGAATGCTAAATGAATGAACCAAAATATATACATGTGATGAAATGGCTCGTAAATACAGAAGAAAAAAGGGTCCGAAACCATTTCATATCAGGTTACATAAGTCAAATTGTTATTTATGACAAGTTGGCATACTGTCCCTGGAAGTGTTATCAAAGAATTCTGTTCTCTATGAATAGTTCTACTATAAGCAGATTACTGTGCCAAAAAATGAAAAATACAATTTTGGGACTGGAAGAGAAAAAAAATATATAATCATAGAAAAAGTTCCAAGGTCAGTATCACGTTTGAAAAAGAATGAAGGTCAAATTCAGAGTCTCCCCGGAACACTGTGTGCTTGAATTAAAAGTCAGTGAGCGGGGATGGAGAAAACATAACATTTTCTAATCCTGTAGACAACAAGTCGTCTACCGTTGTGGGTGAGAGTTGGAATACCTCGTGTTGAAGATCAACAGCACCTAGATGCGAACAATCGCCTTCAGCATGGGAAGCATCAGCAATGTCCAGATTGGATGTTACCTGCGCGCCTGGTGTTTCCTGTCGTACCTCAGCAGTAGCATGTTGCGTCTGTGAGATCTCAATAAATGCCGCCGTCAGGATTGGTAGCCGCTGGGGACAACACATAGCATGGGCCGTTATCGGGTTCAGCAGAGTATCGATATCCGTAGGCATGACTGATGGGAGTGTTAGACAAATGTCCAGCACACATTCTTCACCGCATAGCAGGCAGCGCAGAACAGGTAAGATGCAATCTTGCCAGATTGGTCTGAATGACAGAAACCAAGTGGTGTTTAATTCTCGTAGACGAGGTAAACCCAGAATTTGGACGACTCGTTCACGACACTTCATCTCTAATAGAGTTCTTTCCATGGTGAACTGGGTGTCGCTGGTGATTTGGATTGCCATATCGTAGCAATAGGAGCAAAAATAGTATTCCTGCAATGAGTGCTAAAATGAGCGGCAGTCCGCCAAACACAGAGTGCACAAAGTTTGGAAAAATTCCGAGGACTGCTTGAAAAGGTGCTAACAGTCCTGCACACACATTCTTAAATACATGTACAATACCACTCGTATCAGACATGTTTAAGATACGACCTAACATTTCTGAGAAATGCACAGGACAGTTTGTATACAAAAGGGTATGTATCTCCGCAGAAGTCCTTTCGACTTGGAGATCATAGGTTTCTTTGGCAAAGGTCAAAGGCACAGTTTTTTGTAAAATAATGGCTTTCATTCTGCTTAGAGTATCAATTAGTATAGAAGAGATATTTAGTGACGGCCATAAAGGCGACTCCCTGACTATGTCTATTTGAGGAAACAAGACTTGCATACAGCAAGTGACCCTGGATGTAACCGTTACTAGATATGGGATACCTGGCAGCATGCCACAGCAGCTGTGATCACTCAACATAATGTAACTCCCATTTGGAAGTTGACCAAAGATTGGATTAATCCCTGCTGCCGGTGAACCATGCAGGTGGCAGGATAAGTTTGTAGTAGAACCGTCACAGGTCTCGTGTAAGTTAATACCCTGACAAAGGAGAGAACCGCTTAGTGCGTGTTCACAGTTTTCACCACTAAGAAACACTTCACGTTCCCCACTCCAACATATGTGTGTGTAAGGTAAATCCCAGGATGTCTTGATGTATTCTTTACCCAACCTTTCATATTTGTCTGCTGGTATATTTTTTAGGCAATACTGAAAATAGAAAGTCGTAACAGGCAGAGTAATCTTACCATGTATGATTCACTTAGTAGCTGTTTTTTCTGCCACTGTGAATGGTAATTTCGCCAGTTTTTCAATGCTCAGCACCGTCTAGTATGCTCCCCTTTGTGCCAGTTTGATCTGTCTATCAGTGAGATTGAATTCTGAAAACAGTGACATAGTATTGATTAAACGCCAATGCACATAGTCAGAACATAGGTTTTGAAGCGTCCAGCCTAATAGCATCATAGAACATAGCTGTGACTGACCATGTTGCAACATGACCAAGTCTTGTTCCATGGTGTCTATGAGAGAGGATACAATGTTGTCCAAAGAATATATCCTGGGCGGCAGAGTCGTTAACCCACTGTCTACTACAGAGAGAGACTTCTCTAAATTAATACGATCAATTTCTCGTATTCGTTCTGCAGTCTCTGCTTGGGTGACCTTCCATGCTTCATTATAAGCAGCGTAGATACCGGCATATATGAAACGTTTTTGACGCGGTCTTCTTGGTCCTAGTAAGAATTCCCTATGGTCTGCGCCTTCTTGAAGTAAAGTTAAGTGTTGTTTTACATCCTCTAGTGGAGCTTTCTGTAGCCAATCAAGGCAAAGTTTCCCTACACTGTAAGTTGTTACAACCCCCGGATGCTGTCTTTAGACATAACGTGGGTCTGGCCTATGAAAGGTAAAACCTTGTGTCTAAGGGCCAGAGCAACCATTTTTTCCATCCAGGATCTGATCTGTTATTTTTCAAAATAGTATGTACGTCGACCTCCTCCTGTGTAGTGCTTTCACTTGTAGGTGCAGGTATGGACGGAGTGTTCATGTCTTTTATCTTGGCTATTCCAAGGCATGATGTTTGTTGGACAGTGTCGTTCAAAAACATAATTTGCTCAGGGATGATACAGGCTCTAAACAAAGCTTCTATTCCCTGTACTTGCCAATCTTTAGTACCCCAGACACTTTTTGTCTCAATGTTGTCTTTCCAAAAGTCGTAACCCTGTCTAGACAGTTGGGCAATATAGGCTGCAGAATAAATCTGTTTGGTATTCGTTAACATAGTTTTCATTCCTGTCTTATTGACATTCTTAAAGTAAAATGTCTCTGCATTCGAGATATTAAACCCTGAAAAATATGGACATTTCATTGAGCTACACATTGGTGGTGTAGGACAATGTTCCCATTGGTTATACATAAATACATTTCTAGGTGTTGCAGAGTTATGTAAGAAATGATGACCATAGTGGTTATAACAATTCAGTTGTTCATAGTCTGATGAACCTTGCAAATATTCATTATTAGTGAATGCAGTTGACATCTCTAGATCAGACATCATATTATTAACAGTCTCGAAGTCCCAATCGTCAGAAAAGGTACTGGAGGTAATAAAGTCACTTAATGAAATTTTAAATAAATATGGAATCTTCAAAAGCTCAGATCGGCCAAAAATGTCATATTCGGTTTTGTCCCAAACTATACCATCTGGTATAGGAATCGCTGTGATGTTCACTGCTGACAAGTCTCTTGCTTCACGATGGGATGATTTGTGTGGCTGGAGAAGTGAGTTCACTCTTTTACTTGCTGTGTCCATTTGAATATATCTTCCATTATTCAGCATACCCAGTATTATTACCAGAGCTAACCAAAGTAAAAAGAAGAATATTCCCAACACAATCCATAGTTCAATCCATGGTGAAACCAGATAAGTCTTTCCCAGTAGATGAAAAAAGTCTGTTGCTTGTTCTTTGAAAGTTCTTTGTACTGGCGTCATTTCAGGCTTGCTGGGATCCTCGGAAAACGTATCAAAGTTCATGAAATGGCCAGAAGCAGTTCTGTCAATGGTTGGAATTGCATCCGTATTTGATGAAATTGCTGGAACCAGTTGATCACTTGTTACTTCGTTGTAAACAGGTGTATCAGGACAAAATGTTATTTGGGTCTCAAGAGGTACAAGGTCCATAGCATTGTTGCTTAGTCCTCTATTTCTTACTGTCGAATCTTCAAAGGTGATGAGTCTCTCAGTTTGAACCTCTTGGATTGCAGCTAGAGGAGTGTGTCTGCTACAATGGCGGAGTCCACTTGGCCTACTGTTCAGTATCGGCCACATAGTGTGGCTTGATCAGGTTGATGGACACAAATCTTTTCTCCTTTTTACCAGCAAGGGGTGGCAAAAGTACTGTTCTTGATCCGTGGATTGCTAGGACAGGTACTGGTTGTCTGTAACAAGGCCCAAATTTCTTCTTGTCCACGATCTTTTCTCTGACTAGATCCCCAAGCTTTGCGATCCAGTTAGGCCTTGCTGGGATGGACGGATTTTTCTCAGTGGTGGTTGGCTTCAGGACCACATTGCTTTGTTGCGTTCTAAGTTCATTTAAGTCCTGCAAAACAGCCAAACGATCTTTGATATCAAATTGTTTGTTTTCCACCACTGTGCCTTTCATATCTAAGTCCGGAACCAACATTCTAGTCCCAAACAGGACCTCATATGGAGTGACACCCCCTAGAGAACTTCTTGGCAAGTTGTTTATTTTGCGCTGGACCCCATATAAATGTTTGACCCACCCATCACCCGAACGTAATACCCTAGCTGTTATAGACTGCTTTATGTCCCGTTTGTTTCTTTCCACAACAGAATTTCCCTCAGGATGGAATGGAGAAGAATACCGCAATGCTACGCCGAGACTGGCCATGGCTTCTTTGTAAGCCCTAGAGCTAAACGCAGGACCCTGGTCAGAATGTAGTGTGCCTATTGCGTATGTGCCGATAAAGACTCGCAAATCTTTTATAACAGTTCGAGCGTCAGCCGAGTGCTGAGGCCACATTATAGGAACCTAGACTTAGTGTTTCTGGGATTGCATTTGTCCAAGAGGACGCCTGCACGTTGATAGTCTAATGCTGTCTAATAATGGTGTCTGAACTGGGCTGGCTATTTTGTAGTCAGGTATCTGGTGGCGTTCTGTACTGCGATCTCTATTGCAGTCTATGCAGTTATTAATGAAGATGTGAATGAAAGTATTCATCCCTGGCCACCAGTACATCTCTTTTAGTTCTAAAATTGTCTTTGAGAACCCTGATGTATCAGACCCTCTCCCAGATGCGCTTCGTAAATCAAAGCTGCTCTACGTTCTCTGTTTGGAATTACTCTATCCCCCTCTCCAGGGATTTGAGCAGACGGAACACCATTCGCATTAATTATATATGAGTATTTGAGTGGAAACTTTTTAGGTAATGCCGCACCGCTGCCTTTGCTTGATGCATTGACAGCCAGCATTATTTTGCTGTCTATTTTCGTTTTTCAGCGAGTGATTGCAGCTATGGAAGCCGTTTGCACAGCCCCTTTCGCGGCTTCATCAGCCAATAAATTCCCTTCAACGTGAACGCCATCACGTTGGTGACTCAGCGTGTGTATCACGTGAGTGTTCTGTAGTCCGTTTCGCAACTGAACTACTTGTTCCCAAAGCAATTTGTGCTTGATTGTGCCACCTTTTGCATCTTTGAAACCATTTTGAATCCAATCCTGTAAATATTCATTGTATGATTGAACACAGTAAAAAGAATCGCACACCATCAGTGTGGGGAATTCGCAATCTGTGATTTTCAAGTGCCATCTTAAATGCTTGTAGTTCAGCTCGCTGAACTGCACAATCACCTAGAGATTGGGTTTTTGTGACCATTGGTCTGAATTTGCCATCTCGCATGCGACCTTTAAAGATAGCACGTGCTGCACTGTAAGCTTGTTTACTCTACGTAGCGGGCTGTGCAGATCCGTCAGTATAAATTATAAATTCATGCTGATCAAGAGGGAGAATTGCATTAGGCAGAAGACATTCGTGTTCATATTGCAGGAATGCTTGTTTTTTTAAATATGGATCAAAAACATATTCAACATCAGTTGCAGCAAGAAAATTAACCCATTGTATCCATCTTGGATGTAAAGCTTTTGCATTTGGAATGCTAGCCTTTGGAACTGCCTCTAGGGCTGGTGCAGGAGTTACGACCATAATGCGTTTCCTCGGTGCTAGGGCTGTTTCTTTTGCTACAGCGATTTGAACTGCTGTCAGAATTGTTTCTGTAGAAGTGAATTTCATTTCTGCTTGTGTATACAAGTGGGATTTGTATGCAATTGGTACTTTTTCACCTTTGTTAAAAGTTAAGCAGGTGAATCCGCATTGACCCGGAATTATTCGGATCACTAAGTTGCGTACGTTTACGCATGTTTACAAGTGTTTTGTTGCTAACATGTCTGTTTGTAGTAAACACAAAATTTCTGTGTGTTTTTGTGTCCAATGTGTGATTTTAAAATTAGGTTTAATTAATTCGTAGAGAGGTTTAACCCTTTCTGCGTAATTTAAAATGTAAGTACTTCCAAAATTCAGGAAACCTAGAATCGACTGTACATTTTTCAGCATTTTTGGCAGTTGGAGCAGTGCACAAGTTTCTAAAAAGTTGGCTGCCAGGCTTTTGCCTTCACTTGATAGTTCATATCCTAGGAAAAGGACGTTGAGGTGGGCAATTCTTGACTTTTTAAAGTTGAATTTGTAACCCTCTGAGGCGAAGCCCAATTTCATGGTACTCACCCTGTTCAAGTGCCTATCCAGGTCAGCGTCTGTCAGATATATATCATCGACATACGACAATGCCTCGTCATCATAAGTTTGTAGTAACTCTGTTACCATTGCTGAGAATAACCCTGGGCTGTTTTTGAATCCCTGGGGCAGTCGACAAAATTGACGCTGAGTCCCCAATATTGAGAAAGCGGTCAAATATCTGCTTTCTGGTGCAATATTTTGACCAAAGAATCCATTTGAAATGTCTAATGTGTTTTTTCTATTTTTGACGCACAATGTTATTCATTAATGCTGTACCATGTGCATTTTGCAAGAATTTAAGTGTCTGTAATCCAAAACTACTCGATATGTATTGTCTGGTTTGGAGACAGGAAACAAAGGATTGTTCATTGATGAGGTGCATGTTTCAATGGCCCCCTGATATTCAAGTTGATCTAAAATCTCTCTGACCTGTTTTTTTAGCTTCTTGCCTAACTGGGTACTGCCTTTGTGCAGTCGGTTGATTTTTTAACTGGATTTTATGGTGAGGTGAGTCCTCATCCCATCCTACATGATCTTTATACAGTGCTGGGGCTTGGGCTCCTGCCCATTTCCTGGCTAATGTATATTTTAAATGAACTGGAACATGGTTGGAAAAGGCAGGCATAATGATGTCCTCGCCATGTGGGCACTCCCTGACAAATTCTGGTGGCCAGTCCTGTTCTGCTAGAAGTATATCATAACCCTTTGAAAGATGCTCCCAAAAGAGTGCTTTCACTTTTCTTGGGATGTTTCCCTCCATCTGGAGTGTTATTTCATATAACCTATGTGGAGAACTAACCCTGGTGTCTACAGTCTCAACTTGTATGTCATAATTCAAGTCCATTGTCTCCAGAAGTCCCTTCAGGTCTTGGCGAGCTATTGTAACTTCTGCTGCACTGTCCAGCATGGTCTGGGCCCATTCTCCATTCCTGAGTTGGGTTCTCAGTATTCTCGGCATGTCTGATCTTCAGACCTGCTACCTTTTTCTTGGAGAATTGAGGTTTTGCTTTATTTTTCTGAACGCGTTGATCGTCTTTGGACTTCCGCGTTCTTCCTTGTTTTCTGACTGTCCTCTTCTTTCGGATGTCTGTAACGATATCTGAAAGGTACGAGAGGAACGTGTATCATCATCTTGATATCTGTCAAGTTTTCTCAAATTATCCCTATTCCTGAGGTTGTACCTCATTTCAGTGGGCTCCTTCTGTGGAGGAGACCTTCCTCAGGAATGAGAACGCTTCTCTTTGGAATTCTGTTTGCTATTTTCCCACTTCTTTTAAGAAGATGTAGGAGTGTTTTTAGGAAAGACCTTATCAGGACTTTCAGACAGTTGTGGTTTTACTGGTTTTCCTTCCAGACTGTCTCTGCCTAATTCCTCATGGGATTTTCTTGAGTTTTTTCTGTTACATCAAATTCCCTTAGTTTTTGGCGGATTGCCACTGATGCTGCTTCTCCTTTAATATTAGATAATATTATTGTTGAGACCTGGTCAAAATTTTTAAGTAACTTCATACCTAAATTCAGAGCAGACTCTGCCCCGTATTCATTTTGAATCTGTTTTAGGACGTCAGGTATTACCGCCATAGACGGAACACCATGTGTTTTTGTGTAGATTGCAGCAAAGACTGTGCCCCAAGAGGTGCAGTCTTCCAGATGTGATGTGATCCCCATTGGTAAACAAATTGTTAGAATTCTGTGTTTCTCACAAGGGCTAGTATTAGGAAATACTGCTTCGATTTGAGAAATTTTTTGAGCTATCCAGGATGGAATCTGTTCACTTCTTGTGGGCATTTTACCCATGACTGCATGTAAAGTCTGTGAAGTGATTTTTAGTGTATTCACCTGATGAGGGGTTGGATTTTGAATGGTTAATGGTGGTTGGACTGTGAAAGTCCGCATTACATATTGAACCAATTCAAAAATAACAGTTGATGGACAGAATGCAGAACAATGTCATACATACTAAAGAACGGTGATGGATCAAACCCAGATCTGTTGACTGGGTGTGAGTATTTGATTGGTTCTGATGCTCAGTCCATCACCACCCCCTTTTGTACCACTTTGTTCGCCATTAGTTGGCAGGGTATGCTCAGACGTTAGTCCCTTGATCACTTTGCCACTGGATTCAAGCAAGCCTGGCTGAAGACGGCTGAAATGCCAGAAACCGGTCCTAGGAAGCTTGTTTCCGGTCCAGGGAAGGCATGGCTTGGCAGTTCGGGCTGGACTGTTCCCATGAGGCACAGGGTCCTACTGATTTGCATATGGCCATGTCTGAACTGGGGTGGCAGAGTGGGCTAAAGAACGGTGATGGATCACACCCAGATCTGTTGACTGGGTGTGAGTATTTGATTGGTTCTGATGCTCCGTCCATCACCACCCCCTTTTGTACCGCTTTGTTCACCATAAGTTGGCAGGGTATGCTCAGGCGTGAGTCCCTTGCTCACTTTGCCACTGGATTCAAGCAAAGCCTGGCTGAAGACTGCTGAAAAGCCAGAAACCGGTCCTTGGAAGCTTGTTTCCGGTCCAGGGAAGGCATGGCTTGGCAGTTCGGGGTGGACTGTTCCCATGAGGCACAGGGTCAGACTGATTTGCATTTGGCCATGACTGAACTGGGGTGGCAGAGTGGGCTAAAGAATGGTGATGGATCAAACCCAGATCTGTTGACTGGGTGTGAGTATTTGATTGGTTCTGATGCTCCGTCCATCACCACCCCCTTTTTTACCGCTTTGTTCGCCATAAATTGGCAGGGTATGCTCAGACGTGAGTCGCTTGCTCACTTTGCCCCTGGATTCAAGCAAGCCTGGCTGAAGACGGCTGAAATGCCTGAAACCGGTCCTAGGAAGCTTGTTTCCGGGCCAGGAAAGGCATGGCTTGGCAGTTCGGACTGGACTGTTCCCGTGAGGCACAGGGTCAGACTGATTTGCATATGGCCATGTCTGAACTGGGGTGGCAGAGTGGGATAAAGAACGGTGATGGATCAAACCCAGATCTGTTGACTGGGTGTGAGTATTTGATTGGTTCTAATGCTCCGTCCATCACCACCCCCTTTTGTACCGCTTTGTTCGCCATAAGTTGGCAGGGTATGCTCAGACGTGAGTCCCTTGCTCACTTTGCCACTGGATTCAAGCAAGCCTGGCTGAACACGGCTGAAATGCCAGTAACCGGTCCTAGTAAGCTTGTTTCCTGTCCAGGGAAGGCATGGCTTTGCAGTTCGGGCTGGATTGTTACCATGAGGCACAGGGTCAGACTGATTTGCATATGGCCATGTCTGAACTGGGGTGGTAGAGTGGGCTAAAGAACGGTGATGGATCAAACCCAGATCTGTTGACTGGGTGTGAGTATTTGATTGGTTCTGATGCTCCGTCCATCACCACCCCCTTTTGTACCATATTGAACCATTTGTCTATAAATTTTGATTAGCTCCTTGAGTTGAGCTAGTAGATCCACATCTGACATTTCTTCAATGTCAGGATGAGGTGTGTAGCCGGCTAAAATCGGCCATGTTGCTTCTGGTCTACCCAGTAGACTGAGCCTGGTAATGTGATTGTAATGTTTTAGGGCGCCTTTAAACCAGAGCTGATGCTCCTGGTATGTGAGTGGAATTTCAATATCCTCGAAAGGAATATATTCCTCAGGTGGTTCATCTTCTTTGTAGAAGTGAAACAAGTGTGTTACTGGATTTGATTCTGGGAATCCTATCCACGAATAGAATTCCTCTGTCTGGTGAGATTTATGTGCCTCTATCACGAAAACTGCTCTACCACCTCTTGGTGTTAGGCCATGTTTTATAAGTTTTAGAGCGATGGCTCTCATTAAATTTGGTGGGATGTATATAACACCCGCTTCATTTTCATTAAAACCTGTAACGTCAGCCGCAGCTGTACCGTTTTCAACTATAACATCACGTGGTCGGACATTGTTTTAATGAAAAATGCAGAGCAAGTTTCAAGGAAACAAAGATAATGTGCACAATATTTTGGAACACTGTATCCTTCAACGTTGAACAAAACCAGACAGCTAATACATAGGACTTTCGTCCTACTCAGCTATGGCGGATATTATCCCTACCCACTCTAGATGTCTTATGGTGTTTTATGCTTCGAGGGGCTCTGAGAAAAGCACGACTGAGCTACTTCAGTATCTAGCATTAAATTAGTGCCTTACCAAACCGTTGGGCGCCATGTAGTGTAGTTCTTATAACCCTGATAGGCTCTGCGCGCTGGAATAACATACACAGTAGATTTGCATAGGACTATGGTCTGTATGTCTCTATCGAGTATATTAAACTTAATTACTTGTGTGTGCCAGCTAACTCAGAGGTCACTAGAAACTTCTCGAATATACAAGAAGGGATTAGTCTCTGACAACCGCATAACCATGACAATTTTGTTTCCCTTTAGAATCGGAACAGTCTCAGAATAGTGGAAACAATAGATAACAGTTTCTCTCAGTCCATCATGCATGCTTTGTTTCTACAGAGTTGCACAGAAATAGAGAGACGGGCTTTTCAATAAAAGGGTTTATTGAACAGTCTTATTTCTCATGCAAGAGATATGAATTGCTACAATCGTAAGACAGACTGCAAAGTACAATATGTACGAGGTTAGCAGTAAGATAACATAATACTGCAATAGCATAGTTTGTAGCTATGACATATATCAATCAAAATACATACATAAATAACATTAGCTAAAATGTGATACTCATCTGATGCTTCTAAATTGTTCTACCCCAGTATAACTAACTTAAGTGCAGTACGAGATGTGAAGTATAGCTAGCTATATATTAATTTAGCCAAGAGTTGCCAAAAGTTTCTCTAAGTTCTAGTCAGCTCCATACTTTAGAATGAGAGAGGTTGGAATCTCTTTTCTGGACTCGATAGTCTAACCCCCCGCAAGGGAAGTCAGAGAGCACTGGAGCTGGATTCTCTGCGAGGAGGATGGCAGCGTAAGGTCAGTGCATTAGGCTGGAACTCGATCTCCTTCCGAACTTGCCGTGGCGAACCGCGTAGTCTGTGTTGGATCGAATCCTCCGGGAACCGCAATTTGCCAGGGCAAGTGCTTGTATATTTATACCTTGAAGGTGTCTAGGAATGCCAGTATTGACGTAAAAGTCGGGTAGAGGAATGAACCCCTAAGGAATAGAAGTTCATGCATACTTAATGAGTTCTTGGAGAAATCAATATTCAAGCTGAGGGAAATTCCTAAAGGCTTAAGGGTCTGGTTTTCCAAGAATTTGTTGTAACGTGGATGGACGGATGTAGGTGGCCATGCCTGTATTTGGTTTGTACGGACAATGTCTAAATAAGGGCCGGATTTCTATGTCCAAATAAGGGCAATGTGATTTGTACCTATATAAGGGCATAAATCGGGAAACCTATATACGGAATCTAAATCTGCACACAACAATATGCTATTAGTATTTGTATTGAACATGGATGCCAGTGGTGTGTCCCCTAATGCTACGTGGTATCATTCTGGTTCGGTGTATGTCAAAACATCGCTACACATTAATAAGGTGGCCTAAATATCGTTTACAAAAATATTGCTCCATTGGGTATAGATTTGTTATTATTAACTGAAGTGTGGTGATAAATTATAAATTATGTTTAAGACACTATGGAGCTCATCGAGAAGTTGTTGGAGAGAATACAGTGACAGAGTAACCTCTCATGTGCGATAGAGTACCCTCTTAGCCAAACTCATAGTCTGTACCCCTAATTTAAAGGTGGGCAAATCAACGATATCTCGGACTCCATCGCCAACTTACTTCTCCGAAGATCGATGGAGTATGGACCATCAGAGCTTAGCTATCTGAAAATCTACCCAATTTAGAGTGGGTGGCTGGATGGCTTTATTTTGCTGTCTCTCACCACCTGATGGTGAGGTATAATAACAAAAAGAATTATCCACACACTCTGAGAGAAAACGCCGACAGTGCTGGAAGTCATTGTTTTTTCAGTTTTTTTCAAAAACAAACCCCAACTTTGTGAGATTGTTTTTTTAAAAAGTACAACTATGTAAAAGTTCGTTGGACAGCTGTCATGCTTGGAGCCATCCATCAAAATTAGACAGAAACTGCCATCATGTTTCTACCAATGTTAAGAAATGTCTGCTGGGCCAGTCGACATCGCTTGATTTGGAAGACAAGGTGTTTATCAGGTGAAGAGAGTGATTTGCTTTGGCATCCTGATGAACGTTACATCCTCCTCTAAACTCTAATCAGACCGTATATTTTGTCTGTCATATGTAGGCTATGATATGTGCATGTGTAGATTGTATGGATGAGATCCTACAAGGGAAGTCCATAAGCAACATGAGATACTGAAAGGAGATCTTACCTTGTCTCTACTAACAAGAGACTGTACTTATAAGAATCTGAATGTAGAGAAGTGTATGGAGGATAGGTTAGCTTTTTAGAAGCTACCTGGGGCCGAGTTCTTTGCTTAGTTGAATTAATGGCTGATGGTGTGTGCATGTTTTACTTCTCTTACAGAGGAAGAGTAGGTAAAGTGTGTGAGTTTCTGAGAGGTGATCCAAATCTGCTGCTGCATGTTGATGCTGCACGCAAGCCTGATGGACTGATGGTAAGTTTTATGATTTAGAACATGAGCATTCACACAGGTCGCTTATGATAGGGTGATTGATGTGTTTAGAGGTCCATGACATGAAAATCAAATCAAACACCCTGGATCCACTGTGGGGATCAATTTGTTTTCCTCTCTGGAATGTGACATGTTCCATTTGTTTTTTGTTCCAAACCATAACAGCCTGTATTGAGAATGTGTCACGATTCATGTAACATTCAGGATATATGGAAGTGATATTTAGAATACTACTTTTGCCCTTAGGTTCCTCCTGCATTTTACAAAGGGTACCTTGGTTGATCAAATAGTAGAACCAGAACATTGAATTGCCATATGTATGATGCAGAGTACCCTGAGTTAGAAGACTCGCAAGTGTGAGGTGAGGCCTGTTATGCGTTAACCTCTAGCACCGGGACACTCTTGTTGAGTAACTGTGCACTTTACGCTCATTCTTTCATTCATTCCAAAAATTGAACAGCTTGAGCTTTGTATTTCAAATATTTTGTAGCCCAGGCAGGAGAAACAGGAGGGGGAGTCACAGGCCGAGCCACTGGTATTGTCTCCGACAAGAAAGTATGAGAGTAACAGTTTCTTAGACCCTCGGAAGGAACACCTGAAATTGTTGGATGCATCTGAGAAGCCCAGGGGTAACACAAAATCATTTTACACCCTATTTATCTGGCAGAGTATCATTCATGAGAGCTCTGAAGTTCTTTATTGTGCTTGCTGCAACTGGGCGGGCTCCAAGCTTCTACAGACTCTGCACACATAATTAGAAGGAGTAACACTCTACACTTGTGAGGATTGTTTTGTTTTCCCTTGGACTTACTTTAAGATGGTTAATGTTCTTCAAAATTTCTGTTGATAGCAGGATGTTTTCAAGATGTGGCCTGAGTGGTGTCTGCATATTTGTATGTTGACTGGCCAAAACCATTAATTGTTAAGGAAAGTTGTCCGAGACAAGACTAGAAGAGCATGGGCATGATGCTAGAACTTGGAAAAACCTTCTTCGATGTTGAAAGATGATGAGTGAGGAGTGTGAGCAAGCTGATCTGAGAGACCTGGAATAAAGCTAGTGAGGACTAACGCTATGTGACATTGAACACGACTATTATTAGCACATTGAGTCAACAGCACATCAGGCTCAGGTGCCCGCAACTACAGTGTGAGTCACGCAAGGACCCTTTCCATCACGACTGCCCATTGTTCAGCTGCAAACAGTTCATGAACTGCGAAGATGCTCCAAATGACTGCCGCACAAACATATCGTAATCAATAAAATATGCATATGCTACTTACTGAAGGTACCTCTGTATATAACCAATTATCCTACCTTCAAATGAAAAACTGTTGATCCTGGACTTTTTTTGTGTGAACCCATTGGAGAATAAAAATATATTTTTCAGTGTATTATCAAATGCAGCTAATCTTAAGTGACAAGCTTTATTGAATCCTTGCTTTCCATTAATGAATATGGTATTAAAATGTTTACCTCCCTTATATTGCTATCTGCTACATTACTCTTCTGTGTGAGTGTCTTGTCCATTTATGAGATATGCTCATATTTTCCAATAGGTTATGTGCTGCTGTGATCATCGTATGTAAGGGCTAACATGGCTGTTTTAGGTCTTCGTTCTCTACAGGACTGAGCTTCCCAATATCAATTTGTGTCTGTCATTTTAATTGATTGGTGCCCATACTAAACGCTATCACAGTCTGATCACTAGTTTGCTTCATGTATGTACCACTTGTGCATATTGTCGTGTATTTCTTGTGTATGTTATTTTTTTCCGTCTGTGCTAAGCTTTTCTCCAAAATGTTTCTTTGCCTTTGCTGTGCCACGAGCAGTGACTTGAAAGTTAGATTCCATGTTGTTAATTCTGACCAATACGGGAGAGCTGCTATTGTTTTACCAGTAACACCATTTTGAGTACAGCATTTTGGTATTTTGGTGGTGACTTTTTGGAACTGGGAGTCTGAATTTTTCAGATTCTGAAAAATAGAGAATTCCATGTTCTTAGGTTTAGAAAATACACTTCTTTACAATTCATTTTGTATGATAGGTTTAGTGCAACAGTTAGGATAAAAGTAAATTCTCATGCTTTGGCAGAAGCTGGTAGTAAGCCACCTTACATTAAAAAGCCTCCTTAGTATTATTAAAGGGCCAGATAGATAAGACATTTTTAACTGGATTTTTAAAGTGCAGATTCACTGTCAACCTTAATACGTGGCATGCAGTGACACACTGTGCAAGTCAAAGTCGCCTGGAAGAACCTTTGCCTCACGTACAGAAGATGAGACAGCGTGGTACTTGACCGATATAATATTCTTCATCTGGTACTAGTGATTAAACAGGAGGGGACTATTTGCAGGAAGTTGCACTTACACCGATATCCCACAAGCTGCATTATAAAGAGGACAGATTGAGGCCTCTTCGCATTATGATTAGTCGCACTATACAAATCCAGTTTAGATTACATTAGATTAGATCAGATCAGATTAAATTATGTGAGCACAGTCTTACACATCACAAGAGTATGAAGAATCTTATGTTGGCCAAGTACCTCCTTTCCTTTACATCTACCTATTTGGATATCATTGGTACAGAACTAAAAATATTTGTATTGGTCCTGAAGAAAGCCCAACTGAACCTTTTCAGTGCAGCATAGTATAGGGTTGAAACATGTCGACCTCTCTATCAGGGTGAATTCTCCCCCTGTTTATTTAATACATATATGAGGAGACAGACACCTATTATATATTTTTACTAGTGATTTTTTTTCTCTGTACCTGTCTAATAACCATTATTGCACTCCCATCTTTACACCACACCAACACGCTAATACCACCCCATAGTGCTCTCCTGCATAACATCCTAAGAGCTACCCTGCTTTGCAGGGGTGTAGCACATGCCTACGGGCGTCAGGTGGACCCTATGACTAAACATGCCATCAGGGCGGTGTGTGAGGGCTTTCGGTCTTAATTTAGGAACTCCCTTGAACGACTAAAACCGGCAATGTTAGAACATTAACAACCACGCACAATCTTCTCTCCGTACATTTAAATCTCCTTTGCTGGGCCAAGTGCAAAGGCAGAGGGGACAGACGCTTCTTGTCCTTTTATTCGACAGCTCAGAAATCTCCTCCCTCCATGTGTCTACACTGTCACCAGCCTCGTGAAATTCAGAATGCAGTTTAAAATGCACCTTGCCTGAATCTTCCAGCTGCACCATTACTCCCTACCTGTTTGCTCAGAGGTTTAAAACAGGGGTCAATCGAGGCAGGTCGCTACTGTTACTTCCACTGTTCCAATCCATGCCTGTGCATCTATTGTAGCATCAAAGGAAAATATAGCATAGTCATTTGCACTCATTTGCATTACTCAGCATATTAAGTTAACCATAATGCCTCATTCGCACCAAGAAGCAATTACATGTGATGCTTCAAAAATAGTGTGTGATAACTGATAGATATTAGTTCTGGCAATTAAAACACATGGACATATTTTCCTGTAAACATGAGTGCAGCATTGGCCAACAATTTATCTTCCAATATTTGTGTAATAAATTATAGAAATAAAACATAGACAGTTAGAAACATGCCTCAGAGGAAATTCGTGGCATGCATGCCGTGAAGCGAGTGCCATAAACACAATAACACTGGGCTTGCCTTCCAACCAGTCAGGCGAGATCTTTTACTGTAATGGTTGTGAAATAGAACATACCTACCACGCGAGTCACTTCCTGTTGGATCAGATAAAAATATACCGAGTGTCAAAAGGCATAGAGCAGCAGCCCACACACTGATGAACGGCAAACATTCCATTCCTGGTGTAAGTCACTCATCAGTCATGGGGCGATATGCTGTCAATATCTGGAAGCCATTTCGACGCCTGTGAGACACATGGGTGGCCCAGGGTTTGGCTCGGAGTGATGGTACAAAGCTCAGTTTCTATAAATAACAGGTGATAATGTGAAAGGTACCTTCAGAAAAAAACACTCTGTTAAAAGAATTTTCATTTTGACTTGTGTAGAAGTCTCTCTCACCACAGAGTGGGCAAGTCTAAATAGCATCACAACTGTGTCCAAGGCATAAAGCGAATGCGTGAAGAAAAGCACAGACCGAAATGAAACACAGGAACCAAATCCTCAATACATTCTCTTTCACTTGCTCATCCCAATCTTTACAAAATGAGGTGTGTGAAACTCTCAGACAGGCAACCCACTGCTTACCCAGAAGAAAAAAAAGTATCTACTCCAAAATCTCAATCGGCCAGGCTCTGCTTACCCATCTCCTCCCAGCTATATAGTCTTCTCTACCCCAACAACATCTCAGCTATGAGTGCACATATAGTAAAATCTGGGATGAGCAAGATGGAATCAGAGTATTGGGATTACCGGTAAGTATTGCTTACGAAATGACATATACTGGAAAAAAAAAGAGCTGCCAAAAACAAAAAAACACCAAAATCAAGTAAGGCCAGAACACATGTAAAATATATTTAAATCACTGAAACAAAAACTTTATTAAATATTATCCGATATTATGGATATAGCACAGAAGAGAAAAAAAGCCCTTACTATCTGAGCCCACTATCTGCCGGTATTGGGACACAAAGATGGAAGGACAGGACCAGGTGGCAGCAATAACTCTAGTATTTTGATCCACCACTCTAAACAGGGAAGGGAAGACATAAAAGACAGAAATGCATATCTTAGCCAGCAACTGAGGGCCTCATTAATGAGACCCTACTGGCACTAACGCAGAGCCGGAACATCACCTTTTTTGAGGTTCCGGTGGCGCAATGTGCCACTGGCATATTTATAAGGCCTCGTAAAGCCTTTTCACGTTACGTGGCTTTTCATGACCTCATAAATATGTGCCTCTTCCATGAAGAAAACTGCATGAAAAGTTGCTGGAGGCGTTCCCAGCAACATCCATGGGTTTCTGACACTGACCCAGATTTATGAGAAATCATAGCTCTGAAGCAGCACCAAAAACCTACGCCTCTCCAGGAAAGGCATAAGGGAGGCACAACGAGGAGAAATACATTTATTTCTCCTCATTTTTCCTCTTTCTATGTGTGTGCAGAAAGGTTTCCCTTCCTGCACAAAAATAATCCTCTCTGCAACGCAGGGACCCTTGCAACATGGTGCCAAGTTGCCTGCGTTGGTGCACAGCAGCCCATTGTGTGCCGGCGCAGGGGAAAAGGACAGAAATGCACTGTATTTAATAAATACAGCTTATTCCTGCCCTTTTCTTTTTCCGTAGGGCTCCCGCTAATGTTACTGGGGGCCGATATTGCAACACTGCTGCACAACTGGCACCCGGTGACAAAACTGGCCCCCACAGCAAGAAAACCGTCCCCACCCCTTCGGCTCACCAGGGAAATGCCTGGTGCCCACTACGGCCAGTCCAGCCCTGGGGATTGGGTACTCCCTTGCTCAGCACCCAACTAATTCTAGTAACTATAGATCATGGCTGGCAGTGCAGTCAGTCCTCGGTCTTCACGATAAAAAGGATATAAATGCTAGTGGACACACTGAACTCAAATGTGTGATCCAGATACTACAGGTTACATTTGGAGTTTGGCAAAGGGGATAATCAGGCATTGGGATAGCACAAGTGGATAATATATGTTGAGACAGTAGGTCAGAGCAAGGTGGTTTATTTCCTTCATCAATGTAGTCACTTATGAAGTTAAGGTAATTCATAGATTGAGTTTTAAACAGAGAAGAGTGCAGAGGGACTAAGTTCAAAGCTGTTGTTTCTCCTTGCTAATTTAGGGGCTGCAGGTACGGGACTGCAAAAATAAAGGAGTGACCATGCCATGGGGGAAAGACTTCTGTGGTGTGGAAGCCCTTAGTTTTACATTTTTCAGAAAAAACTCCTGCTTTGGGAGTTTGGTCTTGAAAAATGTAAAACGTTCATTAGTTTGGTGTGAGCATCTGTCACCAATGATCGTCTCCTCTCACACCTCTGGGCATACATGTCTCTTCTAACTATCATGTTGTGTTGTACACAACCTTATGGTCTTTCCCACAATAAACTTTTGACATCATGGGGGAAAATAAAAGATGTTGATTTCACTTTCAGATTAGCAGAGGGTTTGCCGATCTTTGCTCCTGTTGGTCTGGAAAACTAAGAATTCAAAAAACCCAAATACTTTTACCTTTGGTCGATTCAAAATCCTAGCATCTCCACTTTGCCTTTATCCTGTCTGCAATATGTCCTCTACTGACATGCAGAAACGTCTTTAACCATAGTTACAGTGTATATTGTATGACATACAGAAAAATGGCTGAGCGGATTTACACCATATTTAGGAGAAGGTTAACATAAGTTTACTCAAGAAGACTATGGTGGATTTGGCTGCCCGCAGGCAGGTTAATGCCATGTATAGAGGGGGTTGGCCACCCAGGGGGGATGGGTGCAGTGCCTGGTCGCAGGGGGTTTGGGCACAGGACCTGGCCCTAGGCTAATCTTGTGCCCATACCCATTCTGCCCATGCAAGAGAAAGATTGGCTGCAGGGCAAGGCCACAGGCCAGGCCTTGTGCCTAACTGCACGCTATGCATGCCAATTGGCAGGTTGGGCCCAGGTCTGAAATCAGGCTAGGCCATGCAGCCAACCCCCCATACGTCATGAAAAAAGGCCATGTGCAGCAAGGGGTTGGCTGCCCACACACAATTTAATGCAGGTCCTGGGCACAGGCTAGCACTGTGCATTTGCTGCGTGTGAAATGATGTGCCCAGGGCCTGGATGTAGGCCAGGTCCTGCAGCCTTCCTCCCACTGCGCTGCCAAAGATTGTGTGCAGTGGGTGTTTGCCTGCTTTGGTCATCTGCTGGTGGTTGGGCACACCCACAGGGGTATGTTGGGTGCAGGGCCTAGGGCTTGGACCTATAATAGTAGAGTGGAGTTTTGGTGAGATAGAAGGTTACATTAACAGACAGACATGATAACATTAACTCTTTCTCTGTTATTTAACCATGAAAGGTGGTTCTAACAATAACCTTTTTTGTTAACTGTTCTTATTTACATTTAGTGATTGGACTAAAATCTTGAACAAAGAGGTATGAAAGCTAAGGGGCCCATTAGGATGGCGGTCTCCCCAACCGCCATGGTAGTGGGAAAAGACCACCCGCAAGGACCGCGGCATAACCACCGGTCCAATTAGGATGCTCCGCAGTCGAAATCCGACGGCGGTGGTCGGATTCTGGCGATTAACATTGCAGCGGTCGCTGCTGCCAGCAGCACCACGCGATGTCAAAAAGAGCATGTCCTGCATATTCCTGCACTGCGTGGCAGGCACTGTAGTAAATTGGGAGTCCTCGCGGAACCCCCATGCCCTGGGGACATCCACCTCCCAGGGGTTTTTTGATGTATAATTTGGGCCCTGAAGGACCCCCGCAGGTGCCGAGGGCCACCACCTAACGAGGGCCAAATTCCATTTTTAAAGGGCTCCCCCTCGCAGGCCGGTCTTGGCCCCAGGGACCTCCACTTCCCGGGGTCAGGCTCTACTAGAACAAAGTAGAGGGGCCATGCAGAACACCTCCTTGAGCCAGAGATGGCCCTGGGAACTGCCACCCCCAGGGCTGGCTCCTCCTATGCTCCCAGTTGCCTACTTCTGGGACAAAGCTGTTTGCTGCGGCTTTGCAGAAGCTTTAACTGCTGCTGCCATGAAATTTGAGATGTCATCAGTGATGTCATGAGTGATGTCACTGACCATGTCATGAGTGATGTAATATGTGACGTCATCAGCAGTGGATTGCGGGTGCACGAGTTATAGTTAGCTGAACTAACTATAACGGGGGAATTTCATTGTTTTTTTACGAGAGAAAGGTCCAGCTAACTATAACGTGTGTGAAACCTATGTTTTTTTCAGTGAATTTGCAAGGTTTTTTAAATGCTAATTCCTAACTATAACGTGTGTGAAACCTATGGTTTTTTCTGTGTTTTTGCATGGTTTTTTTAATTCTAATTCCTAACTATAACATGTGTGAAACCTATGGTTGTTTCATTGAATTTGCTTGGTTTTTTACATCATTTTTTTCTTTTTCTTTTTTCCTTTAAACACTATACTACCTATGTATATATTCATGGTTTTAATGCATTCTTCAATATAGAAAGATTCACCTTTTTTAAATAAATGGTTAGATATAGTTGTATAACATAGTTAATATCTTCAACAAACCTTTATCTTTTTTTAAAAAAAAATTGTTTACATTTTTTTACCGTGCGCGTACGGTAAGCTTACCGTAAGCGCACGCTTCGCTTTATGTACGGTGAGCGTACGTAATATTTATACTCCGTGTGCGCATGCTTACGCAATTTGCGGACGCGTCCGTACTTCCTACGCGACGCGTAAGCGCATGCTTCATACGCGCACGCGCGCACGTTACGCGGAAGTGTACGAGCGTGCCTGTAATGCGCATGCGCGCATGTGTGTGTCTTTCGGACGCGCATGCGTACTTTTACCGTACGCGCTCGGTAAGCTTAACGTGCGCGTATGGTTGGTCATGTGATCAAGGAACAACACTTTTGATTGGTTTAAACTACTTTTAGTTCCAGAATCTTCCTACACCACACCCATTCCCCTCATTACTGCTTGTGATTCCCTAGGAGAAGGAGCTGAATTGTCTTTGGGATACAATGGCAGAGCAGCAGTCCTCTTCTGAGAGTGAGCAGGGCAGCAGCAGCATCAGACAGAGAAGGAGGAAACAAAATAATTCTTTTGTTTGGGAGTATTTCACTTTTCCAGAGGGGCAGAAAAAGGTAAATGCTCCATTAGTCACCTGCTCACTTTGTGAGCGTGTCTTATCTAGAGGTAACCCAAGGAAGAAGTATTCCTTTGGTAATCACACTATGGTGAGACACATTAGGGATGTACATCCCAGGACTTTTGCTCGACATACTGAAGCAGACCCTTCAGTAAGTCACCCGAGCACACCCGCAGAAGCTCAGCCGAGTACATCTTCGGCAGCTCAGCCGAGAACTTCCTCTGCGGTGGGAGCATCACCCTCTTCTGCTCCTCTGGAAATGAACCCTCGATTTCAGAGGGTACAAATGAGGTGCACCAGATGTTATGGTCTAATTGTTCATGGGGAGACCAGTATTTCCCTAATAAACAATAAGATAGACCAGCACATCTGTGGTCCTTCTTAATATTCCCATTCTTTCTTTCCTCTGTCCCTGTATTAACACAACGGCTCTTTTAAGAGCCAACCTTACCTCCCAACTTTTTTAAAAAAAATGTAATGAATTTTTTTCATTTTTTGTTTACCGTACGCACATTTTTTTTAAAAAATTTTTTTTTCACCCTACAAGGTCCTTGAGGGAGTACAACTGAAATGAGAAAAGCAGAGAGAGGAGAAGTGAAAAAAGGGAGCATGAAACTAAATGTGTGATAAATACAGAAATTTCACACTTACCAGACCAACAAAATAACTTATTTATTAATAAATGGTTTATTTAAATTGCTATAAAAAAGGTTCATTTTTTCCTAAATTTTCTTTCTCAATCTGAAAAAAAAGAAAAAAGTATTAATATTTAATAATACATTTTAGAATACAGTACACATATTTTCATATTTAAAAAACAATTTTTTGCCCTTTTTTTGCTGTTTTCAGAATATATTGCATTTCACTGTAAATCGTGAAAGCAATTGCATTCATCACTTAACAGCGGGCCAAAAAAAATAACAATCTAAAAGATTGTTTAAAAAAAGCCCAGAATCTCTTCTCACTAAAACATACCTTTATAGAAATGTAACATGTTCTATATACCACAACAACTTGCGTTACAACATGCAAGGCATTTATAGAGGAGACGGTGTACATTTCACTGATGAAGGCAACAGAGTCTTCCTCTTGAACTTTAGACTCTGCATCGGTACTTACTTGTAGGTACCACAAAAAAACACTTCATAAACAAAACGGCTCTTTTTAGAGCCTCCTAATATCTAAACACTTAAATTTGATTTTTACTTCTATTTTTTTTACTGTTTTTTTTCTGCCGTGCGCGTACGGTAACCTTACCGTACGCGCACCCCGCGTTTTAAAAAAAAAAAATTAAAATGTATTTTTCATACTCTTTGGACCTTCTTGGACCCCCTGACAAATGCTAGGGGGTCTGCAACTCTCTTCGTTGCCCCCTTTTCACGTTCTCCACCTTTGTTTATCAGTGTGAGACACACAAAATGGCGGCCGACACTTCCTGATTTCGACCGATTTGAATGTTTACAGTCATGTAACCACCAATCAGAATTAAGCTCGCGCACGGCAGCGTGCGCGTACGGTAAGCTTACCGTACGCGCCTATAGATATATATATATATGGATTTAAATGCTATTTTCTCAGGAAATACTGACCAGATTTACACCAGACCTGCAAAAGGCACATCCCTGACCTGAGGACTACCTCTCTGCCAAATTTCAAGTAATTCTGTTCTGCCGTTCGGGCTGTAGCTTGGACTAAAGGTCCTATGGAAAAATGCATGGGGAAAACATGTTTTGGGACCCCCCCTTTTTCTCAGCCCCCGCTTGACGAATCCCCCGAGACTCTCAGGGTAGGAGCGGAGCGCCCCACCTATTTTGAAAATTTTGCGAGGATTCGTCAATCGGCGCCAAAGTTATTCAAAATAGAATGTTGCGGATTTCCTATGGAAACAGGGTCCTAACTATAACTATCTACTGGCGACCACCAGTAGATAATATATATATATATATATATATATATTTATATATATAAATATATATATATATATATATATATATATATATATATATATATATATATATATATATATATATATATATATATATATATATATATATATATATATATATATATATATATATATATATATATTACCTACTGGCGGTCGCCAGTAGGTAGTTATAGTTAGGACCCCTTTTCCATAGGAAATCCGCAACATTCTATTTTGAATAACTTTGGCGCCGGTCGACGAATCCTCGCGAATTTTTCAAATTAGGTGGGGCGCTATGCTCCGCTCCTACCCTGAAAGTCTCGGGGGGATTCGTCAAGCGGGGGCTGAGATAAAAGGGGGGTCCCAAAACGCGTTTTTCCCATGCATTTTTCCATAGGACCTTTAGACAGGGCTACAGCCCGAACGGCTGAACAGATTTACTTGAAATTTGGCAGAGAGGTAGTCCTCAGGTCAAGGAAGTGCCTTTTGTAGGTTTGGTGTAAATCTGTTTGGTAGATTCTGAGAAAATAGCCTTTAAATCAATATATATATCTGAGCCAGCTTATGGTGCGCTTACGGTACGCTTACCGTACGCGTACGGTGGCGTGCGCGAGCGCGATTCTGATTGGATCTTAGATCTTAGTAAACATTCGAATCGGCCGAAACCAGGAAGCGGCGTCCGCCATTTTGTCTCTCGCACTGAGAGTGATTTTTAAAATATAAAGCCCAAAATCATGTAAAGGGGCTGTGTAGACAACTCCCACACACATAGCCATGTTGAGGGAGTCCCCAAAGTGCCCCCATGGTCAAAAACTGAATTTTTATTTTTTCCAGTAATTTCGCCGATTAAGCTTACGGTACGCGTACGGTAAAAAAATGGAAATAAAAAAAACACTATCCACTCTCACCCCACCCCCAGTGCTTTTTGTTGCCGAAGGCAACCAAATGTACAGCGCTTAATTAAGGTCACCAAAAACTAAATATTGTAAACAAAAATAATAAAAGAAAAAATTATCCACACTCTCTCCACCCCGTGTGCAAATGGTGCCCGAAGGGCACCATTTGTGCATGGCTTATAAAACTTACGAAAAATTAAAATATTACCGTGCACGGAACGAACTGCGTTAAGTGGGCGCGCACGCCACGAATGGCGTAAAGTAACTTAGCATTTAAAAAACCGTACAAATTCACTGAAAAAACCATAGGTTTCACACACGTTATAGTTAGGAATTAGCATTTAAAAAACCTTGCAAATTCACTGAAAAAACCATAGGTTTCACACATGTTATAGTTAGCGGAAATTTTACTGATAAAAAACCAGTGAAATTGCCCCGTTATAGTTAGTGCTGGCAACTATAACTCACGCGACCGCAATCCTCTGCTGATGCTAATACTGTATTTAGACACTTATTTGCCCATGTCTTCTTCCATACATTTTTAGCTATACATATATTACAAATATTTTTTTTTCATAAAGACACATATGTCATCAGCAGAAGATTGCGGTCGCGTGAGTTATAGTTGCCAGCACTAACTATAACGGGGCAATTTCACTGGTTTTTTATCAGTAAAATTTCCGCTAACTATAACATGTGTGAAACCTATGGTTTTTTCAGTAAATATATATATATATATATATATATATATATATATATATATATATATATATATATATATATATATATATATATATATATATATATATATATATATATATATATATATATATATATATATATATAATCCTTGCTCCTTACAGATTCTCACAAAACAGGTATGGACCACAAAGCAGTGCTAAAAAGTGCTTTTATTCTGGAAAGATTTCACCCAACAATCCAATAGTCGAGGTAAGTGCCTTTCATGATGCGTTTCGACTGCTACATCGTGGTCTTGATCACACGACGTTCTGTGCCTATTTTATTCTAATTGCTGATCACTCGTCACAATTGGGATACTAAACACATGGAAAACAGACTATCACTATATTGTTACAATGACAATCAACTCAGAACTACAAAGCAATTCATTGCCATCACAATCAAACCCTGTTTTTTGGACATGCCACGCTTTTCACTATATTTCTAATTTCTACCTCCACAGTCCACACTTTATACATTGTTATTTCTACTATACCGCAGCACCATCTATAACAATTATCAAGATGTGGGCATTGCTGCATTGTTATTATCACATTGCTGCCCAATTCCACTGAAAATCAGGCAATAAGACATTGATTATGAAATAATCTTATACATGTTTTAAATTTTCATGTTTGTAACGATCATACAATTGATTCTAAAAGAGTCTGTTTCCCTGTTACTTGAACCCAATTTTCTAAAACGTTGAAAAGTGCTTGTGCCAAAAATATTGCATTAACCCCATAAAGTGCTAAGTGCTAAAAAATGTGCTATAGTGCACTAAAGTTCTTATGCAAAAAAACTGAACAATAAGATGCCACCATGAAGCCTCATGTACATTGTTTAAGTGGCAGTGCACACTGTAAAAATGTTAAGCATAAAAAATCAAGTGTAATAAGTATCAAAGTGCTGATGCAAGATACACTAAAAAGATCACAGTTCGATTCCAAATACACATTTTCCTTTGAAAAAAACCGGGAGATATAACGTGCACCTTGGATACTTAGAAATCACCATTTAATCTACCTTTTTCGGCACATTGAGGAAATATACTAATGAAAGTCATGTGATGTGTTACTTGTGAACATCAAGCATTACACCCAATTGTGTGTTATTATAGGAAATCATGCAAGTCCTCACTAGTGTTCAACCCTTTCGGCATTTTAGTGTCCAGTTCCTTTATAAAATGCAATTCCAGTTGTCACAACAGTTTCTCCCTATTGCTCCCTCTTCTGCATATGGGAACTGCCCCTATAACAAAATATTTTAGTTCCCTGATATGGTTTTGGTGCACTAGCTTGAAATGTCGGGCCACTGGATAGTTTGGGTCTGAATTTACCACTGCTCTCAGATGCTGTAGGATTCTATTGTAAACTTAGATTTTAGTACTCCCTACATGCTTGAGCCCACATGGACATTCCAATACATATACTGCATGGTCAGTTCAACAGGTAAAATGACCCCTGATCCTAACGGGCTGCGAGCTAAATGCAGTAATGTATTCTGTAATATTAATGCCAAATGTACAAGTTCTACATGAGCTACATTTGAAGAATTCAGTCTTGGATGTCAACCAAGTGAGAGCTGGGGTAATCTCAGGATTGCTCCTCACTAGTGCATTACTCATAGAGGGTGAATGCCTGAATGATAACAATGTTTTTTTTGGGAGGATCTGATTTAATGTAATATCAGTTAACACTATAGGCCAATGGGTGTTGATGATTTGCCTGATTTGCTATTCCTGCTTGCTAGAGGTTGTGATCATACTAATCTCTCATGAAGCCTTCCCAACATTTAAAACAGTAGCATTCGTAGGTATACTAACATCATTTCTGACCAATAGACTGGCCTCTCTTGTCTGTGCATTCGCTTTTTAGATGATTTTATGTAAATCAGCAATATGATAACCATGAACAATGAATCTCTCTGTTGCTTCTCTCTAGCATTGTACTGGATCTTTATCGGAGCAGCAGATTCTGCGTATTCTTAAATACTCCCCATAGGGGATGCTCCGTATCAAATGCTGGGGATGTGCCATTCTTACATGCAGGAGAGAATTCCCTGTTGTTGTATTTCTATGAAGTTTGGTTTGAACCATGTCATTGTCAATATATGCTTGCACATCTAAAACGTCTATACTTTGACTGCTGATTTGAGCTGTGAATCTTAAATTTAATTCATTGGAGTTAATCAACTCAACAAATCTTTCTGCTTCCTCTCTTTTGCCCCTCCAAATAGCACAGACATCGTCAATAAAATACCACCATTGCATCACATGTGTATCCCACATTCTTTTGAATTGCACTCTGAAGACCTGCTCCTCCCACCAGCCCACATGAAGACACGCAACTGGGGGTGAGGCAGGCACCCATAGCTACTCCCCTCATCTGTTGGGACACATCTTTGTTGAACAAAAAATAGTTGTTTCTTAAACATAATTCTATCATCTATATCTTCCAAATGTAGTTTAGCTTCCTCCAAGTATTGGTTTTTGGGCCATAAGAGATATTGTCTCCCTTATCCACCTTATTAATAACAGTTTCTTTATTGTCTCCTAGCTTTTTCATTAAATTAGAATATTGAACCTCATGGTGTTTGATTTTGTAAACATTTTGATTTACTGACCGATTTAGTTTTTTTAGTCCATCAACAAACCTCTTATTGAACACATCAATTGAGTCTTTGGGCATAATCAGTACAAAGGTTGAGGCAGGGCGGAAGGGCGTCCAGCATAGCTTGTTGTGTAGAGCTCTCACATTCTTCATTCTCATTGGCCAATGATTGTATCATCCTCAGTGTGCTCGCATCTGCTGTCTGTAGAATAGTGTCAGTGCCTTTAGTAATTGTCTTGCTAGATCTGCTCGTGGTTGTATTCTTTAGTTGGTAAAATGTCATCAATTCTACTTTACGAATAAACTTATATATATAATTAAGGCTCCCTGTTTTCCGTTTTTACTGATTTTTACAGATAAATACAGACAGAAAACATTCATTTTCTTGTCTGTATTTATTTTTAAAGGTGGATAAAAATGGAAATTGAGTTGCTTTTTGAATGATTCTAAATACTGTCTACCATGACTGCCAGGCCAATAGACATGTGGATTGATAGATAAGGGGGTTGAAAAAGAAAGGGATTTTAGTGAAGAGGCTTTGACACTAGTAGATATGCACAAGGTTGATACTGAAATGTGCATATTTTCATATAAGTGCACTGATTTATATTTCTGCAGGTGTTCACAGCACTGAAACCTGGCAGACTTTCAAACATGAGTGCATATTTATCAGTTAAAGAAATGTGGAAATATCCTTATTTCAGCTTAATTTTTACACGAAACCCAAAATAAATATGGATAAATACAGAAAAAATGTGAAGAAAATAAATATGGATAAATACAGACGGAAATGGCAAAAAAATAAACACCATAAAACCGGAAGCCCTATATATAATCTACTGGCGGTCGCCAGTAGATAGTTATAGTTAGGACCGAGTTCCCATAGGAAATCTGAAAATTCTATTTTGAATAACTTTGGCGCCGGTTGACTTATCTTCGTGATATTTTCAAAACTAATGGGGCGCTCCGCTCAGCTCCTACCCTGAAAGTCTCGGGGTGATTCGTCAAGCGGGGGCTGAGAAAAAAGGGGGTCCCAAAACGCGTTTTCCCCATGCATTTTCCCATAGGACCTTTAGTCGAAGGTACAGCCCGAACGGCTGAACAGAATTACTTGAAATTTGGAAAAGAGGTAGTCCTCAGGTCAGGCATGTGCCTTTTGATTAAATGGTGTAAATCCGTTCAGTAGTTCCTGAGAGAATCAAAAGTAAAATCACATATATATCTGGGCGGAGCCTAACCACACATCTCATCGTGAGATCTGATTGGCTGTCAGCACTTCATCCAAGAAGTGTTGGCAGCCATCTTTGGACCAATATACATGATAGCACCTCATTAAAAAGCATTGCAGTTAATAGAAGGTTTGAAGACTTTAGTTACATTATAAATCATTTGTTGATGGTACCATACTCATTTTAGGAATTGTGGTGTGTTCTAAGGTGATTTTACCATGTGAAAAAGCCTTCTGCTGTGATATCATGAATCATATTTGAGAGAAAACTATTTTCTCATGCTTTTCCCACAGAGGTTTGGAAGGTGATCTATAAGCTAACTGAGAGCATTTTTTCTGTAAATTCACATTATCTTTCTCAGTCATGTGAGAATGAAGTCTGACATTCTCAGTAAAACATGTACATCCAACAAGGGCAGAGACTATCAGTTGATTCCTTTGTGTTCTACTGCAGCTTCCCAGAGTGTTCTAAAGAAAAACTAGAGCGCTAGCAGTCCTACTTATGACAAACGTATGGCACACCTGAAGCCATCTTGGTTGGAATAAAGTGGTAATTCTTAAAGCATTTATTTTAAAAAGGAACAAAATGAGGGGGTTCATTTTGCCATAGAAAGTATGATTAGTGCTGCAGAAAGAAAAATTAGGGCACATTTTGAGTAACTTCTCAAATCCTCTTCTATTTCATTAAAACATTCTGATATGCAGACTGAAACATGCACTTTCAATACCAGCAGCAGACTTCCCTGGTGAGCAGTAGCTTTACTACAGTGATCTAATAAGCAACTAGAGTGCTAACATTCTGAATTTATGGCAAATTTGTGACACATCTGAATGCCTTCTTGATGGAATCAAAGTAAAACACTGAAAGTATTTCCTACTGAGGAGACTCTAGTAAATGAGGAAATTAGGAAACTTCATAACAAATAAGTCTCCCAAAATGGCCACCAGAGACAAAAGAGCCCAAATGTAGCCCAAATATCACCCAGATGTAGCCCAAGTATAGCCCAATGACAGAATGTCCCAGAGTGTTCTAACGAACAACTAGAGCGCTAACAGTCTTACTTATGACAAAAGTATGGCACACCTGAAGCCATCTTGATTGGAATAAAGTGGTAACACTTAAATCATTTAATTTAGAAAGGAACAAAATGAGGGGGTTCATTTTGCCATAGAAATTATGATTAGTTCTGCAGAAAGAAAAATTAGGGCACATTTTGACTTCTCAACTCCTCTTCCATTTCATAAACAAATTCTGACATGCAGATTGAAACATGCACTTTGAATACCAGCAGCAGACATCCCTGGTGAGCAGTAGATTTACTACAGTGATCTAATGAGCAACTAGAGTGCTAACATTCAGAATTTATGGCAAATGTGTGACACATCTGAATGCCTTCTTGATGGAACCAAAATAAAAAACTGAAAGTATTCCCACTGAGGAGACTGCAGTAAATGAGGAAATTAGGTAACTTCATAACAAATAAATCTCCCAAGATGGCCACCAGAGACAAAAGAGCCCAAATGTAGCCCAAATATCACCCAGATGTAGCCCAAGTATAGCCTAATGACAGAATGTACCAGAGTGTTCTTAAGAACATCTAGAGCGCTTACTGTCTTACTTATGACAAAAGTATGGCACACCTGAAGCCATCTTGATTGGAATAAACTGGTAACACTTAAAACATTTAATTTAAAAAGGAACACAATAAGAGGGTTCATTTTGCCATAGAAATTATGATTAGTGCTGAAGAAAGAAAAATTAGGGCACAGTTTGAGTGACTTCTCAAACCCTCTTCTATTTCATTAAAAAATTCTGATATGCAGACTGAAACATGCACTTTTAATACCAGCAGCAGACTTCCGCGGTGAGCAGAAGCTTTACTACAGTGATCTAATGAGCAACTAGAGTGCTAACATTCAGAATTTATGGCAAATGTGTGACATATCTGAATACCTTCTTGATGGAATCAAAGTAAAAAACTGAAAGCATTTCCTACTGAGGAGACTGCAGTAAATGAGGAAATTAGGAAACTTCATAACAAATAAATCTCCCAAGATGGCCACCAGACACAAAAGAGCCTAAATGCAGCACAAATATCACCCAGATGTAGCCCACATGTAGCCCAATGACAGAAGTGTGCAAAACACTTATTTTTTGTGTATTTGCAGTTTTATATAGTGCAGACTTGTCAGGTATTGGAATGCTTTACATGAGCATTGGCTACATCACACAAGATCAAATTCATTTTGGTTGTAGACATGTGGAGATTAAGTGATTTGACTAGGGGTGGGCGGAATTGGCGGAAGGCACTTCCGCCAATTCTCGCGAGAATGCACGCAATTTCCGCGATCACGCAATATTTCCGTGATCGCGGAAATTGGTGCTTCCGGGCTGCCGCTGCCGCCTGCTACAGTTTGTGTACGTTGCCAGCCACGGCGCCGACGTCCCTGGGGTCCCTCGAGTCAGCTGTCCATCGTAGTGGGGGAAAGGGCGGAAGACGTTGCCCACCGCTGGTGTGTGGGGCGGGGCTTCCAATGCAGTTCACATGCCGTGGGCCAGAGACGCCGCGGGCCAGAGACCGATCAGAGCAGCAGACGAGGAGACAGAACCTCCTGGTGTCAGGAACTACACGGGGATTGCGCTCGATAAAGTCATGGCTGCACAGAGCTTCATCAAGGACAGGTAAGGACCACTGCTAATTTTTGACGGTAGATATGGGGAGAAAAGCACACCTGCCCAGCCTCGACGTTGCTCCCGAATGTTTTGTGCTGATTAAAGCGTTACTGAATTTGAGCTTCCACTCGGGCCCCTGCTTTATTTATATCTGTAAGTGCTTGGCCAGGCAACAATTTCCGTTCCCTCCCGGAAATTGCGACAATTCGGCATTTCCGTGTTCCGGTCAGAACGCGGAAATGTCGAATTGTCGCAATTTCCGGGAGCGGAACGGAAATTGTCGCCCACCCCTAGATTCAACCATAATCACAGAATGTTGAGCTGAAGCAGAAACTCCAACCTGGTTCCCCAGTTGCAAAATCTGCAGCTCTGGAAATAACACCACATCCTCTCGTCAAGGTGCAACATTTAATCAAGTGGTCAACTGGATAAAAAAACATAAAGATTACAAATAATTTAAAAGTTCTTTGTCGCTATTTGAAAACTCTGAAAATATGTCCTCATTTTAGTTTTTTAGAGCACTAACCATAATTTTGATGCAAATAAGACCCTCTCATATATATGTAATTTCTAAAGGAAATACTCTAGGTATTACAATTTTGATTACATCAAGATGACGTCAGGCGTTCCACACTTCTGTAATAAATATAGAATGTTAGCAATCTAGTTGTTCATTGGGATACTGTTGAGAGGCAGAGGCCAGGGGCACGGACTCTGAAAATTGAAGGCAGTTAGGAGAGTGCAGAGGCAACAATTTGACAACACTGGGCAGGCAGGAAGGGCAGTGGCAGCACAACAGGCTATGGAGGGAAGTGGAAAGGGGGGCAGGGGCAACAAACCAACAATACAGGACTGGCAAGAGAGGCTGTGGCAATATAATAGACCATTGTGGGCAGAAGGAAGAGGCAGTGGTAGTACAACCATACGTGCCAACAGACCCGTTTCAGCCAGGAAACGTCCAATGTTTTTAAGCTCAAATGGGATTTATTTGATCTGTCTCCTGTCTACAATCTCCTCTTTTTCAATGTAACTCAAAGGGGAAAATCAATACCCCAGTTTTTTTTCAAAATCTCCCTCTTACCAAGTTCAAAATGTTCGCAAGTATGGTACATTGGATAATGGTAGGCAGGAGGAATTGGGCTAGGGACATGGACTCGGATGATAGAGGACAGGAGGGACATGGAGAGGTGCACCAAACTGACCCTACAGGGCAGGCATCAGGGTTTGCAGCAGCACAATACACCACACAGCGCATGCGGGACGGGAGTGCAGCACAACTATCCATAGAAAGCAATAGGGAAGGGACAGGACCATGCACATGGACAACAGAGAACAGATGGGAAAGAGGCAATGGTAGCTAGCTGACCATAATGGACAGACAGGAGAGAAAGCTGCAGCATAACAGACCATAAAGGGCAGGAGGGACGGATCAGGGGCATTACAATGGAACAGACAAGCCAGGAGGGAGGGAATAGGGGGTCTGCACATGGAAACAGAAGGCTGGGGGCAAGGTGGCAGGGCAGGAGCAGCAAAATGACCATGGAGGTCAGGCAGGATGGGCACTAGAAACAAGACACACCATGGAGAGCAACAATGAGACTATGGTGGCATACACACAGACCATGGAGGGAAGGTGGGAGGGGGTCAGGGGCAGCTAGCTGACCACACAGGGAAGGTGGGAGGGGCCATGGCAGCACAGAAGACCATGCATGGCAAGTGGGAGGGTTAGTGGCAGCACAATGGCTATGATGGGCAAGAAGGAGGGTGCAGGTGCATGCACAAAGGACCATGGGGGATAGAAGGGAGGGTCAGGACTTGGGCACAGATAAGAGAGTTCAGGGGAAGGGGCCTCACAACAGACCGCGCGGGGCAGGCAGGAGGAGCAGTTGCAGCACAACAGATCAGGGAGGGCATAAGGGTGTGGCAGTAAAATGGACCATGGAGGACAGGAGGAAGGGGATAGGGGCATGGCATGTGGACAGGCAGTGTGGAGGTGGCAGGGACAGGTTACAGTCATCTGACAATGCTAGGCAGGTGGGAGGGGAGTGGCAGCTCAACAGAACACTCAGAGTAGATAGGAGTGGCAGGTCCATGGAACATAGTGGGCAAAAAGTATGGAGTTGGGGCATGCACAAAGACATCGGAGGGCAGGGGGAATGAGAATAGGGGCAGCAAGCTAAGCACAGAGGCTAAGCAGGAGGTCAATGATGGGCCATAGAACTGGACAATTGAGGGCAGGAGGAGTGGACTGGTACATCATGCTAAATGGAGGGCAGTGGCAGCACATCAGACCATGCATGGCAGGAGGGAGGAGGCTAGTCCATGGATTCAGACAACAGAGGATAGGAAGGAGGTGGATGGGGCAGCAAGCTAACTGTTCAGAGAAGGTGGGTATTAGGAACTTTATTGTTTTTAAAATGTGTGTCTGTGCGAACTACTTAAAATATGAACAAGTATGCAGCATAATCTCACTTTTATTCAGGAAGAAGAGGACGTTTGTGACTGTGACTCCGGGCTCACTTGGCAGAAACACCCCCTGACCCTCCACCCCCATCGCAAAATGTAATTCCCGTGAAAAGGGTAGGTGGACGCAGTGTTATATAGAACATAGTCCTGAGAGCACGATTGAAAATGAAAACTAGATGTAGTATATGGTTTAAACTATGCACCAAAAAGTGTGATATAAGATGAACCGGGCGTGAAATATAATATGCAATACATTGTGCCCAATGACAGATTCATTGGAGAGTGCGAGATAGCACAGGCACTAGCGCGTGCTATGCAATATGCGCCTTGGAGTGTAATATGCACAGGGCAGTGTTGTGTAACATAACTAGTCTCTAAAGTTGTAATATACAATATGTGCTGGGGATTGTAACGTTGCATATGCACTGTGACAAAGATATGGATCCCAGATTGTAATATGTATGGCATAGCGCTGTGCGTTATAACATACACATCGAGGAAGGCACGTTAGATGGGGCAATATAACCCGTGCAAAGGCAAGTGTGGCATGACATATTCACGGGGTGGTGTTACAGTGCACATGGGCTAGAGAGTGTCATAGCATACGCACTAGCTGGTGGAATACAACACAGAGGTGTGAGGCAATTGGCGGGCACTGGTGGGTGTAACACAGCATTGGGCTCAGGCAGGAACATGCTGTGACTCTCAAGTGAGGTTCGTCTCCTTTCCAGAGAGTAAAATAAAAAGTATTACACATCCGGCGGTGGATGTTTTTTTTATTAACCGTGAGGGGGGTTTCTTGCATAGTTTGGTCGAATTTTTGTCGAATCCCCTTTGAATGGCTTGGTGTGCGTGTATATTAAATGTGTCCGTCAATAGCTACCCATGTTTGTATAAATAAACGACAAGGGTGCCTTCTTGGAGAGTACCCACCGGCGGGGGCACCGGGATTAGGCACGGTAGGGCAGCAGACACGTCAGAGCTTCACTAGCGGTGTAAATACATTCCATGTGGATTCATTCTATGCATAGTCGCCTTTTAATGAATATCAAGCAAATCGTCATGTTGATAGGTACATACGGTTTGTCCAGCATGTCCTAGGTGTTTCTATAAATATATATATTTTGAAAATATTAAAAAACAAAGGCCGGCCCCGGGGGATCGGGTCCCCGGAGCCATAAGTGGCCTGAGGAGCGGGGCAATGCAGCCCCCTCCTAAAGAATTTAAATAAAAAAAAGGCCATGACCCCGGGGGTTGGGGTCCCCGGGGCCGATTAAGGCCTTGGGAGGGCCAAATTAATTTTTTTCAACAAAAAAAATTATGGTGCAGGCGCTGGGGGATGGGGTCCCCAGGGCCAGTAAATTAGAAAAAGAAGGGGGGCCACACAGCCATCCTTCTTAAAAAAATAAAAGACCGGCATCGCGCTGGAGGCCACGCCCCCTCTTTGCAGCACTCTGCAAACGCGCCCCCTGGCCAGTTGTAAGTTGGGGAATTAATTCCCCTTCAAAACTGAGGGTCCCTGAGGGCCAACTAGCCCAACAGGTATCTCCAGGGAGCTGCGTTGCAGACAGGTGTTCTGAGGCCACGCCCCCTTTTTACACCTCTATGCAACACAGCTCTGTGGTGCTTACTGGAGGTACCTAGTGGGCTAGTTTGACCCTAGGGACCCTTAGAATTCAAGGGGATTTAATCTCTCAACTCAGAACAGCCACAGGGCGCGTTTACACAGTGGTGAAGGGAGGGGACGGGGCCTGAGGTGACGTGTGCAAACACGCCCTATGGCGCGTTTTAAGTTGGGGAAATAATTCCCCTTCAATCCTGAGGGCCCCTGGGGGCTAACTAGCCCACCAGGTGCTTCCAGTAAGAGCCACTGAGCTGCGTTGCAGAGAGGTGGTCCAGGCCATGCCACTTTTTACACCTCTCTGCAACGCAGCTCTGTGGCGCATACTGGAGGTACCTAGTGCGCTAGTTGGACCCTAGGGACCCGCAGGATTCAAACTAACTTAATCTCCCAACTAAAAACGGCCACAGGGCGTGTTTACACAGTGGTGAAGGGAGGGGACGGGGCCTGAGTTAACGTGTGCAAACAAGCCCTGTGGCGCGTTCCCCTTCAATCCTGAGGGCCCCTGGGGGCTAACTAGCCCACCAGGTGCTTCCAGTAAGCGCCACTGAGCTGTGTTGCAGAGAGGTGGTCTAGGCCGTGCCCCTTTTTACATCTCTCTGCAACGCAGCTCTGTGGCGCTTACTGGAGGTACCTAGGGGTCTAGTTGGACCCTAGGGACCCTCAGGATTCAAGTGGACTTAATCGCCCAACTTAAAACGGCCACAGGGCGTGTTTACACAGTGGGGAAGTGAGGGGACGGGGCTTGAGGTGACGTGTGCAAACACGCCCTGTGGCGCGTTTTAAGAGGTAGTTTTAATCCCCTGCCCTATTATATACTAGGGGCTTACAGAGGAGGTCATGCTGATCACAGGGGGACCCCAACGCATAGTGTTCCCTAGTGTATGTAGGTGTTTTCACTGTATTCTGAGTGTCTTTTAACGGAGCACTGGCTCTAGGACTGGTTAGTCAGACTCAGTTACCACCAGTATCCGTCTGAAAAAGTTGAGGGTACAGGATGATTTTGCAACAAGGCTTTTTTCTGCTCTTCTGTTTGTTCTTTCTGCACGTTATCCTTCTTCCTGCACTTTTCTTCGTCTTTGAGGACTTCTGTTGCTTCTTTCTGCATTTCTTTTTTTTTCTTTCTGTGCGTTTTTTCTTCTTTCTTCACATGTCCTATCTCTGTAGGCATAGTTAGAAATTAGCATTTAAAAAACCTTTGAAATTCACTGAAAAAAACATAGGTTTCAGGCACGTTATAGTTAGGAATTAGCATTTAAAAAACCTTAGAAATTCACTGAAAAAACCATAGGTTTCAGGGGCGTTATAGTTAGCTAGACTTTTCACTCGTACAAAACCATAGAAATTCCCCCGTTATAGTTAGTTCAGCTAACTATAACTCGCGCGCCCGCAATGCACTGCTGATGACGTCACACATTACATCACTCATGACATGGTCAGTGACATCACTCATGACATCACTGATGACATCTCAAATGACATCACTAATGACATCAATGATGACATCATCCTTGTGATAGAGTGGCAGACCTCCTCTTCCCCTAATATAACCTTTGATACACACATTTAAAAATAGAAACTACAATGTTCAAAACAATGGACATACCTATACCAGTTACAACAACCTATTCAGTAATTCTAAGATCCACATACACATCCACTCATTCACCAACAGTCCTTTACAGTCACTCATACATGTACTCACTCATCATATGTACTCACACACCTATACATCCTGTTACACAACGCCACTCATCCATAGAGTTACTCACACACATAGTCACTCATGCTAATAAAGAATCAAACATCCATTTACTTGCATATACAGTTATACACACACCACCACACTTACTTCTACAGAAACTTACACATACTTAGTCTTTGAAACAATCACTTATAGAAACACATACTTATTCATACAGGAACTCTTTCAATCTCTCACTCTCACATATACTCACTTATATACACCAATAGTCACATATACTAGTTTAAAACTGCCGTGGGTGGACGTAAGTGTTCTCGCCTGGGCACACAGTATTGCAAAACTGCTCCAAGAAAATATTCAAGAGACAGTCCTCCCGTGGTATGACCAGTTTTTTTACAAATGTATGTATTGAATATCGCAGACGAATGTCTACCCGTTTGGCTTTACAAGCCTTGTTTGCGACGTTGGTCTGCGATATGTGGTAATTACATCTGTGAATAAATTGGACATATATAAAGCAAAACAATACCCTTTCAGGGATAGAGTAATGCATAACTTATGCAAAAAAAGCAGAGAACACTGGGTTCTCAAGTTTAGGTGGAGAGCAGCTCCTCAACACCAGCGACATTCTAAATTTGCTCACCTCAAATGTCTGCTTTTCTATCAATATGTTTAAGCATAGGATTAGCACAGTGCCATCCACCTAAATGTTGGACCTACCCAGAGCTCTCTGCTTCCTTTTTGGGTAATATATTCATCACTCTACGCCTAAAAGGGTATTTTCTGACTTATACTGGGTGCTTCCTTGTAATATTGTGCCTGGAGTGGAAAAAGGCTTTTGTCATTTAAGGGCTCGGTATGGATGGCACCGTGCTATTCCTATGCTTAAAAACTTTGCTGTAGACATGGCAAAAGACGTTGTCCCTTTCTATCTTGTGATGGAAGGCACTGTTTTATATATATATATATATATATATATATATATTCACTGAAAAAAACATAGGTTTCACACATGTTATATGTTAGCGGAAAGTTTACTGATAAAAAACCTGTGAAATTGCCCCGTTATAGTTAGTGCTGGCAACTATAACTCACGCGACCGCAATCCTCTGCTGATGCTAATACTGTATTTAGACACTTATTTGCCCATGTCTTCTTCCATACATTTTTAGCTATACATATATTACAAATATTTTTTTTTCATAAAGACACATATGTCATCAGCAGAAGATTGCGGTCGCGTGAGTTATAGTTGCCAGCACTAACTATAACGGGGCAATTTCACAGGTTTTTTATCAGTAAACTTTCCGCTAACTATAACATGTGTGAAACCTATGGTTTTTTCAGTGAATTTGCAAGGTTTTTTAAATGCTAATTCCTAACTATAACGTGTGTGAAACCTATGGTTTTTTCAATGAATTTGTACGGTTTTTTAAATGCTAAGTTACTTTACGCCATTCGAGGCGTGCGCGCCCACTTAACGCAGTTCGTTCCGTGCACGGTTTTTATCAACTTTAATAAGCCCTGTACATTTGGTGGCCTTCGGCCACCAAAAGCACAGGGGGTGGGGTCAATGTGGATAGTGTTTTTTTTATTTCGATTTTATAATTTCATGTTGCCAAAATTTAGTTTTTTTTACCTATTAATAAGCCCTGCACAGGGGGTGGGGTAAGTGTGGATAGTGTTTTTTTTATTTTAATTTTTTTACCGTACGCTTACGGTAAGCGTACGGTAAGCGTACTCGGCGAAATTGCCGAAAAAAAAATAAAACCGTTTTTGCTCTTGGGGGATGTTTGGGGACTCCCTCAACATGACTATGTGGGAGGGAGTCGTCAAAACAGCCCCGTAACATGTTTTTGGTCATCATGTTTGATAAACAACACTCAGTGCGAGAGACAAAATGGCGGACGCCGCTTCCTGGTTTCGGCCGATTCGAATGTTTACTAAGATCTAAGAGCCAATCAGAATCGCGCTCGCGCACGCCACCGTACGCTTACGGTAAGCGTACGGTAAGCGTACCGTAAGCGGGCTCAGATATATATATTGATTTAAAGGCTATTTTCTCAGAATCTACTGAACAGATTTACACCAAACCTACAAAAGGCACTTCCTTGACCTAGGGACTACCTCTCTGCCAAATTTCTAGTAATTCTGTTCAGCCGTTCGGGCTGTAGCTCGTTCTAAAGGTCCTATGGAAAAATGCATGGGAAAAACGCGTTTTGGGACCCCCCTTTTATCTCAGCCCCCGCTTGACGAATCCCCCCGAGACTTTCAGGATAGGAGCGGAGTGTAGCGCCCCACCTATTTTGAGAAATTCGTGAGGATTCATCGACCGGCGCCAAAGTTATTCAAAATAGAATGTTGAGGTTTTCCTATGGAAAAGGGGTCCTAACGATAACTACCTACTGGCGACCGCCAGTAGGTAATATATATATATATATATATATATATATATATATATATATATATATATATATATATATATATATATATATATATATATATATATATATTCCTTGTCAAAAGCGGGTCCTTCCGTGATTGAGCCCGATGTCAGGTGGTGCGTTAGCCGGTATGCCCTCACCGGTATTATTCCTCGTATTCCAAACTCCAATAAAACGCACACTCGAAGAAATATGCTTATGAAGAAGCTAATTTAATGCTCGTTGATACCTGTTATGTTGTGGACCAGGAGTGGGATATATATGTGATCAAGGCCGCATGTCTGGCAGCCGAAACGCCTCATTTGGACACTTGCTGCTTGAATAAATCATCATTTAACTCTCACCTTTGCCTTTGGAGTCTGTTTCCTGGTGTTGCGCCTTTCTTTGGATGGTGGTACCCATGGGATCCTGCTGTGGAATATATATATATATATATATATATATATATATATATATATATATATATATATATATATCGTATTCCAAACTCCAATAAAACGCACACTCGAAGAAATATGCTTATGAAGAAGCTAATTTAATGCTCGTTACGCGTTTCGACAACTTAATGTCTTGATCACACGAACCGAGCAGGTTGTCGACTTTTTTTCATCACGCGGAACTCGTCTAAAAAAGTGGCCTGTCGTGTAATTGCTTCCACTTCCGAAGATGAACTCCCTATCCGTATTGACCTATCCGTATCCGAATCAGTTGCTTCATTTTGTGTTACTGTTGTTTCTTTGATAGTCGTTGGTTCCACTTGCAAAGATGTTTGGTTATATAGATGGTCATACTTGTGACTATATGTAAGAATACGGCCCGTCTCATAGTCTATACAATCTCTATGGAGCTTCCTTTGTTTCCGAAGCTTTATTTCTTCTTCATGCTTCAATAATCTGACTTTAAGGTCTTCCTTGAATTTAATGATACTTTGTTGATCTTCATTTTTCTTTAAATCTTCTGGATATTATTGGTAGAAAGTGGACTATACCACGAGTATAGTAGGCATTTGCCTTTGCTTCACCAGTTTTGTCACTAACGCTGATACACATGTAAGGCCTCGATTCTAGAAGGGTAGGATTAAGTATTAACTTGACCGTCCTTTTGGATAATAAGTTAGACATTTGTGTGTATATATATTTAACTCATGTGCAGGTTCTACATATAGCATGATCCTCATGCCACTAGTGCGCAGGAAACTAATCATGTACCCCATCTCACTACAATATGCACTTTTAGCAGACAATTACCAGGTTGCTCATTGCTATTACATTTTGTGGAAAACCTTTTGTATAATGATGACATAAGCCATAACACTTGTTATAAGGATCGTATTTCCTTTTTCTTGTTTCTTCTTTTTTCCCTTTTTATTAATATATTCAGCCACTAGTGCGAGTAGTATATACTTATGTAGTCTAGTACTATACCTGTATATTGGGATTTGAAACAGATTAATGTCATAGGATTTACGTTCTTAGTTTTCCATTATGTATTACGTGTATCCAAACCACTACAAGATGGCCGACAATTGTAAGTGACAGAACTAACGATGATGTCAAGGTAGTCCTTCCTCCATATCCCATGTTTATTTATGCACGTCATTATTGTTTTCACGGTTCGTGTGATCAAGACATTAAGTTGTCGAAACGCGTAACGAGCATTAAATTAGCTTCTTCATAAGCATATTTCTTCGAGTGTGCGTTTTATTGGAGTTTGGAATACGATATATATATATATATATATATATATATATATATATATATATATATATATATATATATATATATATATATATATTCCACAGCAGGATCCCATGGGTACCACCATCCAAAGAAAGGCGCAACACCAGGGAACAGACTCCAAAGGCAAAGGTGAGAGTTAAATGATGATTTATTCAAGCACCAAGTGTCCAAATGAGGCGTTTCGGCTGCAAGACATGCGGCCTTGATCACATATATATCCCACTCCTGGTCCACAACATAACAGGTATCGACACCGCTGGTGTCTTGTCAATGCAAATGTTATTATTCAGATAGCTTTGACGCGTTTCAGCAGTTGCTACTGCCTTGTTCACATAACGTAGATACCATTTTTGTTTGTACTTAAAGACAGCCACATGTTACGTACACAGCGGGATGGACATAGCAAACATATTGAACTATGGCATCGCATTTTTCTCATCAGTGAATGTTACAATAAAGTGCTCTCCGTGCATATACTCCAATTAAGTGCATAAAAACAAATACAACAATAAATTATACATATAACATTTAAGGGTCATCAAATTCAGCATGATCAAAATGTTTTTTATATAGGTATCGCCACACGCTTGATTGATATGCTTCATATCATTGCCCCAAGTGTGTTAAGATATGTATAATGAGGGTGAAATGTCACATAGCAACAAGGAGAAAAATTCAGTAAAAAGTACAATCTCTAATACAAGAAAGAATACAAATTGCTATATTGCGTATATTTCTCACTAATCCAAATCAGTTAGGCTAGGGTTGTGGGGCTATATCCCAAGTGAGTTTTTCACTCACCAACCACCCCCATGACATGACACCATGGGCCTCATTATGATGAGACCCGGATCCCATCTCTGGTTTCAGCTTCGACCGCTGCATTATGATGCAGGTGGTCATTCCGGCTCGATTCTGATGGCCAGTCAGAGGCCTGCCTGTAATCTCTATGGACGCGATTTCCACAGTAGGGATTATGATGTCAGATTCTGACAGCCTTTCCATGTCGAGCTTTCTGACATGGAAAGCCTGTTGAGGCTAGAACGTTTTGGGGTGATTTGTGAAGTGGGGGCTGAGAAAAAGGGGGTGGGGTCCCAAAACCTGTTTTCCCCCATGTGAATACCCATAAAGATTTTCAACACGAATACAGCCCAAACTGCTGAATGGAATAACACCAGATTTGTCATAAAGTCAACATTTGGTCCAGAAAGTAAGCTTTTGTGATTTGGTATAAATCTGTTAAGTAGTTTTAGAGATATTAAACAAAATCCAAATTTGAATATATAGGAGCGTCGAATCTCAGTGGATCCACCCGTGGTGGATCCGCAGCTCCACACGTCACAGCAGTGCTCTGATTGGCTGGCGTCAACCTGAGAGAAAAGTTGCGGCCACAATTTTATATCTTGGGGAAGCAGTCCTCAGGCCTGAAATGTTGCTTAAATAGTAATTGAAGGACAGCGATACCACAAAAATTGTTGAATGGAATTACACCAAATGTGGCAAAAAACTATCTCTTGTTCCCGAAAGCATGATTTCTTGAGATTTACTGTAAACTCATTCAGACATTTTTTAGAAATGAAGGTTCAAAATGTATGTATGTACCACACTGCGGAAGATAACACTGGAGATAATCAGTGGAGCCAGAAGATCTAAAGATAAGATATGATTTGGCTGCTACCACATCAAAAAGATGTGGTGGCAGGCATTTTAGGTCTCGGGGACTCAAAAACATACAGGGGCTCTCCGGGCCAAAAATTATGTTTTTTTCCTTGACCGTGGACTGGCTCAAGCTCTAATAACTTTTAATCCCACCCCCTAAGTGGGCGAGGGCTGGGAAAGTTGTTTTTTATTTATTTATTTTTATGGGAGGTGGCAAGCGGCCAACCTTCCTGTGCTATTATGAGTCCCAGTCAACCTCATCCGCTAGAGCCAAATTACTTTTTATGGGGAAGGGGTTCATACGGCCCCCCTTCCCAAGCCTTAACATGGACTTAGAACCCCCTCCTTGGGACCAAAGTACCTTTTATTTGCTCTGGGTACCCTGGTCGCACTGCAGTGAGAGGCCTAGGGGCCGCAGGAGTAGCCCTTGGGCCCCAGAGGCCTCTGCCAACTTCCCTGCCTGCACCCATCCTGGGTGCAGCAGAAGCAGGCTATGTTTGTTTGCTCCCACCTGGGGGGAGCAGCTTTTCCCTACTCTTGCCGGTCAAGAACAACCCTATAATCTCTGCCCGTAGTTGTTCAGGCAGAGAGTTAAAGTTCCCCCTGCCACTCTCTTGCTAGCAGGGAACAGCTGAATCCCAGGGATGAGGTCCCTGGGACACTGCTGCCTGTAGGATGGGGTATCTGAGGTCACTGAAATGCTCAAGGAGAAGCCTCTATATTAATGAAAATTTGAAAGGTTTTATCAAAGAAATAAAAACAAAAAGCGGTACAGAATCACTGCCATGAGGGCCCTTCATTGACGAGTTGTACAGAGTATGAAAACATTACTAGCAGCATCTAGGTCATCAGGAAAATCTTCTGGCCCACCCCACCAAATCAAGGTATTGTTATACATCATTCTTGCATGTGAAATTACAAAAAACACAGACTCACGGTGGTGTGAGAAAAAGTGGAACTTCATCAGAAGATCAGAGCACATAAAAAAAAATAGGAGTCACATTGCCTTAACACCTAAGCACTAACCCACTGCATGAATAATTATCAAGCGCTCTCTTTGCTAATTGATATAAAGTAAGACCAACACGAAGGTGAGTTTCCAGTCCTTTATTGCTCACTCCTCTCTCCATCAATGCTCTGTCACACCAACATTCTAAAGTCGCCTTTAGGGACATGGGGCAAACCAAATGCAGTAGGGGTGGTCCCAGAATGTACCAACATAGGTCATAATGGTAACTTACCCTGGGTAACTAACATTGAATTCATATAGCAACTAAGTACATCGCAACACATCATCCCCCTGAACGTTGAGGAAAAATGAACAGTTTCTAACAGTTAATTTCCTACTTGTACATAATAAAGTCTTTGTGCCAACCTGGAGCCCCGCATGATCTACGTGTGACAGGTAGCCCCTCGATGTCATGGTTATGTTGCACTTCTGCACTAGGTTGGCTGTGTGTGTTTTGTGGTTTAGCTAACCTGTCCATGCTCCACATTTGGCCATTATCTAGTACGGCTGTGTTGTTTCTTACGTCCTTTATGCGCATGGGTCCTGTAAATTTTGTCTCACCTTCGTACCTCCTCGGCACCTTGACGCATACCCAGTCTCCCACTTTCCACTGGGAGTCTTTGGTCCCATGTTTGTTGTCATATTGGGCTTTGTATTTGCCTTGGTGAGCGTCCACTCTTTCCCTGAAAATGTGCTTGTTCCTTGTGACTTGGGATCCCCCTCCTAACCAGTATGGGAAGAATTTGGTGCCTGGTTTCCTCCCTCTCAGCACAGCAAATGGGGAAACTCCCGTGACCGAATTAGGAGTGGTGTGATACGCCCATAACATCTCCTGTAATGCCTGTTCAGTTGGTATTCTGTTTACCACTGCTAGCTGAATGCACCCTTTAACCATGCGGTTCATTCTCTCCACCAGTCCATTTGCCCTGGGACAGTACAATGCTGTTCTTAAGTGTGTGATATCGAGTTTACTCAAGAACTCTGTCATGATATGGGATGTGAATTGGACCCCATTATCCGTCACTATTGAGGACGGTATACCCTCCTGTGCAAATGTGTCCTTCAGAAATTGGACTACCGATATGGTCGTTATCTGATGGACCATTTTGAATACTGTCCAGTGGGAGTGATAATCAATTACGACCAATGCAAACGGTTTTCCAACCCCCTTCCAGTTGAGTGGGCCGATGATATCTAATGCAACCTTCTCCCACGGTCTGTCCGGTACCGCTACGGGTGACAAAGGTGGCTTCCTTGTTAGTCTAGACTTGTCACTGTTGGAACAAATGGTACAACTTCTCACCCTTGCCCCTACCAGGGAGTCCATCTTGGGGAACCAATACCTCTCTCGCAACCTTGCTTTCGTCAAGCTTCTACCCAAGTGGTCCTCATGTACCAAATCGATTATCTTACCCCTCATGGGTTCAGGTGGGACTATTTTCTCGTTTCTGAATAGGACGCCTTGGTCTACACTAAGCTCCACACGTACCTCCCAGAACGCTTTCAACTCTGCGCTAATGTGGTCTGAAGACTCGGGCCAACCTTGTATGGTGTAATTAATGATTTGTGTCATGTTGGTGTCAGAGTTCATGCCTTCTAGCCACTCTTGTGTGGTGATGGTGTCTAAGTTGAGCTGGAAAACCGGGTATTCCTGTGTTTCAAATTGTTCTTCCTTGTCAATGGGGCTTCTAGATAAGAAGTCGGCTGCTACATTTTGAACTCCCGGTACATATTTGAGTGTAAAGCAAAACCCTTCCAATCCTAACAACCACTTCGCTATGCGGGGAGTGTTACATGGACTGTTTTTTGGATTGAACATAAAAACCAAAGGCTTATGATCTGTGCGCAGACAAAATTGGATGCCCCACAAAAAGAATCTGAAATGTTTCACCCCCCCAAAAGCAAGCCAACGCTTCTCTCTCCACCACAGAATAGTTCTGTTCCGCTTTTGTGAGTGACCTTGACGCAAATGCGACAATTCTCTCCTTTCCCTCAATGATTTGTGACAGCGTCGCACCTAACCCTTTCCCACTGGCATCCGTTGTGAGGAAAGTCTTTCGGCTGTGATCGAAGTTGCATAAGAATGGAGCCGACAGAATACCTTCTTTTACTTTTGAAAATGACTTCTCATGTTCCTCAGCCCACATGAATTGCGTGTTGTTCTTTGTGAGGTCCCTCAGGTTGGCCGTCAGATCTGAGAAGTGGTCTACATACTTTGCCATGTACTCGGCCAATCCTAAGAATGACTTTAGCTCATCTTTGTTTGTAGGTGCAGGTGCGTCTCTTACCGCCTCCACCAGGCAGTGTTTGGGTTTGAAGCCTTCCTTTGAAATGCAATGTCCTAAGTACTCCACTGATTCCACCCCTAACTGGCACTTCTCTCTTTTCAGTGTGAGTCCTGCATTTCTGAATCTAGCTAGCACTTGTCTTAACGCTTTGTCGTGCTCCTCCTTGCTCGCCCCATATATCAGCACGTTGTCCTGGAAACAAAGCGTTTTCGGTACCCCTTTCAAGATGTGCTGCATAATTCTTTGGAAAACCCCTGCCGCAGAGGCCAATCCAAACGGCATGCGGCAGAACATGAAGTTGCCCATGGGTGTGGTGAATGCAGTGAGTGCCTTGGATTCCGGATGTGGTTCCACTTGGTGATATGCCATGGAGAGATCCAGGACACTGAAGTAACTCACCCTTCCCATGGTGCTTAACATCTCGTGTATGCGTGGTAAAGGATGTTTTTCCACTAATATGCTATTGTTCAGATCGCGAAGATCAATGCATATACGAATGTCCTGACTATGACCTTTTTTTGCGATTACAATCGGGGCAACCCATTCCGAGCAATCTACTGGTTGGATGATGTCCATCTTTTCTAACCTCTCCAGCTCCTTCCACAACGGTTCCCACATAAGATGTGGGATGGGTCTAGTTTTGTGGATCACTGGTTTGGCGTTCTTTTTTAGTTGAATTTTGTGCTGGAAGTCTTTAAATAATCCTAGATTCTCAGAAAACACCTCCGGGAATTCGTTAGCAATGTCTCCACTCTGACCTGGGGGGTCTATTATCATCACTTGTTCTTGGTTATTCGGGTCCAACTTGATCCCCAGCTCCCTTTGGTGTTGCCACCCCAGTAGGTTCGAACCGTTCTCTACTACGTAGACTTTGCCTACCGTCCGTCTTCCTTTGAACGAAATGGGTGACTTAAACATCCCTTTCAGGGGTATGGGATCTCTATTATAGCCACTAGGAGCTATGTCGGCTTCATCCAGCTTGTCTTGTCCTTTCTCTAGGATCGCTTCACAATCTGCAAAATTCACAAGTGTGAAAGGTGAGCACGAATCAGCGAACATTTTCACCTTCTTCCCATCGAGGGTCACCTCGCATACCGGATAGCTTTGGCGCTCTTGAACCTCATTCTCCTTCACTTGTAGTATTATTTTCTTCACTTGTGTCAGCGTCGTGGTGGCTGGGCTTCCCCCAGATGTCTTCGGGAAGCATCCACAAACTCTTGCGAGATGCCCTTTTTTATTGCATTTCCTGCACCAAGCATGCCTTGCCTGGCGGTTAGGATCATTCGCCAAATGGTTGTTGCTTCCACAACGGTAGCATTTGAATTTTCCATTCTCTGAGCTTGCCGTTTGCCCTCGTCATCCTTCGTTCTTCTTTGCCGAATCATGTTTAACTTTGCACACTTCTATTTCCTCTTCTTGTTTATTTATCTCAGCAACCTGCCCAGTGGAGTCCGTTGAATTTATTTCTTTCATGCAGATTGCAGTGTGCTCAATCGATTTAGCGATTTTAATAGCTTCTGTAAGGTCCGGATGTTTTTCCAATAGCTTTCTTTGTATTACTTTGCTGTTAGTACAGCGTACCAACTGATCTCTGATCAGTGAATCATTGAGTTCATTGAAAACACACAGTTTACTTAAACCTCTGAGAACCGCAACGTATGTTGAAACGTTTTCGTGCTTGCCCTGTGTACGACTGAAAAATTTGTGTCTCTCCAAGACTACGTTTATCTTGTCCCCAAAATTATTCCACAATTTGGTTAGCGTTGTATCATATGCATCGTCATCTTCTTCCTCTCCCTCAGGCTCCGGCAGAGCTTCGAAGATTTTCCTACCATTTGAACCCAAATTGTGTAGCAAGATATGTTGTTTCCTGAAAGCACTGAATTTTTCCCCTCCTATTGCCACTAGGTACATTTCGAAAACCTTCTCCCAATCTTCCCATTGAATAGTTGGTTCCCCCATCTCGTTTAAGAATGGTGCAGGTTGTAGCATGCTGGCAGCTGCCATTGTGGAATGAAGGGAAAATAACTGTGTAACACACTGACGTGACACTGGAGATGCGCAGGCTAGATGAACAATAGGTGATTTGCCACCATGTGTAATGCAATGCGTAGCTAGTACCCTAATGTACAAGGATATTACACCAGTGCAAGCTTAATATTCTACAAAATGGGATTACTACAGTGCAAACTTAATCATTGTACCAAGAAGTCACATGACAAAGAGCAGAGGTGCCTTAGGAATGCGATTCACAGCCCACTACAAGCTTACAGGTTATCTTGCCTAGCTGAGAATGGTACGTCAGGGGTCAGTGCGGTATATTTAATCGCCAAAGTAGATAGAAACGAGCAAGAATAATGCGTGCGGCGTATAGCAAAGGTTATATACACTTAACCTATGACTTAACCTATAGTGTTCTGTTTCTGCTTGCAGATGGAACTGGTACGAAGTGAATGCTAATCAGATTTAACCCCAAAGAACATAGGCACTCACATAGGCATTACATGGAAATGACATTAATTGCTTTAGGTCCATATATCATTCGCACCTGTCATTACTTTTTTTTTTTTTAGTTCAATTGTCTTCTACTAGTGTCAGTTGTACTGCAAGGTCACCAAAGGTATGGCAGTACTGGTGTGCGTGTCACCAAACAGTGCCTCGACACGCAGTGATTGAAGATGCCCAGAAATGTGCCAGAATATGGATGGTCTAGGCGTGAAGGCGTGGATGTAAAATGTCTCACCGCTATACTTTAGACACCCTTCTAAACATTTGACCGGTGAAAGCCTTGATGTGGTGTGCGTGTCACCGAAGGTACGATTAGACACACCGGTAGTGCGTGTCACCGCAAATACCCTTTTTTGGACTTGAGGTGTAAATTGGTGTGCGTGTCACCGAAGAATGCAGCAGACACGCCAAGGAGTGCGTGCCTCCGAAAATGACGAATCACCTTACCGGCGTTTGGACCCAGGCAGCCTCAGAGACTCTGGTGGAAACGTCGGCAGCGTTCCTTGTCGAAAGCTTCGTGAGGTAGCTTGGCAACGGCGCTAGATGAGGAAGAGTCTTCAAACTGCATCTGCGCACGGTCGCTGACAGGAAACAGGAGCCGCTGCTGCGCACTAGACTCTGACAGGAAACGGATCCGAATATTTTCACTCAGTCTGAGGTGAAAATCGGCGCCCCACAAAAGGCACCAGGGTACTCCTCACGGGTTGCTGGCTGCGCTCTTGTGCTCGTAACAGCCTCACAGTGGAATGATGCTCGTCAACCAGAAGACACAGGTCGGTCGGGCTCAAGATGACATATGGAGCTACAATGCACACCGCCGCCAAAGATGGTGAAAGATTGTCACTTGTCCAGGTCCACGAACAGCCAGGCAGGTGCTACCACGATGCGACACCACAGCTGATGGAGTAAGTCAGAAGGGGAGGAGTGAGGTACATCTGCCCCCTTACGCAGATCGTCGCCAGTGATATAAAGTAAGACCAACACGAAGGTGAGGTTCCGGTCCTTTATTGCTCACTCCTCTCTCCATCAATGCTCTGTCACACCAACATTCTAAAGTCGCCTTCAGGGACATGGGGCAAACCAAATGCAGTAGGGGTGGTCCCGGAATGTACCAACATAGGTCATAATGGTAACTTACCCTGGGTAACTAACATTGAATTCATATAGCAACTAAGTACATCGCAACACTAATGTTGTCCGGAGATGCTAGAACACAACAGTATACATTAACTATAATGTTTTATGTGAATGAATGGAGCACCAATGGAAGGACATTGCAACTGTGTCAAGCAGAGGCGGTCCGTGCAGGTCAGCGTGGTGGGCGGGGGAGGTGCAGGGGGAAGGAGGGGAAGTCGAAAGACGACGGAATAGGGAGAAGTAAATAAATAAATAAATCCAATTCCGTTGTCTGTTGACCTACCCCGCCCTGCCCCTCCCCACCGTGCTTAGTTGCATGCATTGGTGCTGGTTTCAAGCCTTGGTGGAACAGGGAAAAGTTCATCAAGAGCAAAACAACAACAACAGTGGAAATAAACCATTACATATCTGCTTGACTGTGTGCTGCAGAGTTTGCGAGGAGAGAAAGTGGGCGGGGTGAAGCTGGATGAGTGACAAAGATGGCTTCCATTTATTCAAGATAGCATTTGCAGTGGCCTATTTACCATTAGTTAGAAAAACGCACTTCTACAAATAATAATGACATAGGGGCATATTCTCAAGGACTTATCGCCGAGTTAGCAGCACTTCATCACAGCCAAAGTGGCGATAGATTCATCGCCCTATTCACAAGCTGGTGCTAACAGCCGATATCACCAGTTTTCCTGCGATAGCAGCCGCAAAAAACATCGCAATGGGTGACACCGGCAACTAGCGCTAATGAGATGCAGAGTAGGCGTTCCTGTGCAAAAAGCTGTGACAACACCACCTCGCAACATTCTCAACGACCAGCTAGATCTGCTATAAGATCACATAACATGCGATAAGGTGCGTTAGCAGCAGGGAATTAAGACCTGCTCTCTCCTGGTATTAAGTCGGACGATAACCTGCATCAGAAATGGGAGCTCAGCCCACCGACACACCAGAAGAACAGCAGATTCCATGTAGCTACTGATCATGCAGCTCGGACACCCAAGTGGGCCACAACACCCACCGAGACTCCCCACAAGCACCCCCCCCCCCGGGGCCCTACCCCAGGCACCCCCCCAGACAAAGATATTTTACATCAACTTCACGAGATCATGAACAAAACAATTAGCCTGATTTCACACAATTACAACAACTAACATTCATGTGTGGTCATTCATTCATCTTTGAATTTCGAAGCTAATTATTTTATTCAAATTAAACTCAAAACAACTATTTGGAAGAGTCATGGCGGGTCTTCTCTGGACAATCTGTAAGTCACAGCCTACAAGACAAAATTCAAGATAAGAAGGTGTGTCATGCACTCATCAAAGGACAGAGAGAGGGAAAAAGAGAGAGAGAATGAAAGGGAGAGAGAGTGAAAGGAAGAGAGGGAGAGAGAAAGAGAGAGAGAGAGAGAGAGAGAGAGAGAGAGAGAGAGAGAGAGAGAGAGAGAGAGAGAGGGGGAGAGAGAAATAGAGAGAAAGAGAGGGAGAGAGACAGTAAATGGAAGAGGGGGAGAGGGAGAGGTAGAGAGAGTGCCGATTCTCCCAGGCCTCACTGCTCACCTGCTGCCACCGGTGTGTCTTCAACCACGTGCCGGTATACACTGCAGTCCACCAGGTCCCTTATCTGAAACAGAATCCAGATTTATGAATTGCATATCATTGCACACGCCATCATCGCTTGCCCGCCCTTACGCACACAGGCTGCTGCACCCCAGCCCCTCCTGCCGCCCAGTGGTGATTGCCTGCCCCTGCATACCCAGGCATCACTGCTCACCTTCCGCCACCGGTGGTCTCCAAGAGGGTCCACCATGTGCCGGTGCAAGCTCCAAGCCCGGGGCTGGTGACATTAGCAGCCTCCACATCATGCAGCCCCGCACCGCAGGCCTCCAGGTCACACACAAGATTCTGGGTCATGATTTCGCAATGGCAGAGATCATATCAGTGCACATGGCATCATCGCAGGCTGCACACCCGCTCAGCTCTTTAGGTAACACTAACTCTGTGAACCGCTAGGCAACACGACGTGGCGGTAGGCCCGTGCTGGCCGCTGGCCCAGGCCTACACTGCGGTTCAGCAGGGCTCACACAAATCCTTACCAGTCTGGTCTGCCAGGACGGTGCATCATCGCAGGCTGCACACCCGTTCAGCACTTAAGGTGCCCCTACCTCAGTGCACCGAAATTCACGGTCCCTTGGCGGTAGGCCCGTGCCGGCCGCAGTGTATCCAGTGCCACCAACTCTTTGCAACGCAAGTCATGGACCCTTTATTATTGAGTCTCGTGATATGCCAGGCAGACGCAGCCATTTCACCTCTGGCAGTGGGGAAGAACTGGGACACGTAGCGTCGTCGTCCCCCCCTTTATACGTAAGCCAAGTGGGCTGGCGCCAATGTACGCCAGGCCAGCGTAGGGGTGCCAATACTTATACCTGGGCTCTGGGCGTGGTTCATCTCTGGGCTGGACAGGAACCCAACTGATGTGTGTGTCTCTGTTGCAGTATCGGCACAACACGGCTCGCAATCGACAATGTTGCATGCACCCGAAGGGTGGCCGTGCATGAAGTGATTGTACAAGGAGCGCAAGGCCGCCCGGACTCCTGGCTCATACATGCCAACTGTTGTGTGTGTATTGCTATTAGTGCACCATAAGCCTGAGGCCTAGCTTCAATTGTAGCGTGAAAGCCACATCACATTTCCAGAATGCAAGCAGTAGTCAGACTGACATTAGGGATGAAAGCTCCTTTGTCTCAATACATAAGGTGGAAGGACATCAGGACCTCTGAACTTGGTCTTGAATGCAGCAGGCACACCCTGAGAGAGATACCATAGCAGATGATGATGACTCCCACACTACGCACAGCGCTAAAGAAAGACCAACGTATCCACATCCCACACACGGATGTCCTTGCTCGAGGTACTCTTGCATGGAATGACCTTGACACTTCCGTACACAACAACCCATACATGCAAACATTGCACACACATACGACTCATTGTTCTGAGATGTGGCATATCATCCACATAACTGCCGCAGGTCAGAAGAGTGGCAGTTCTACGAGAACCCCCAACGCAATGGCAGAACATCCCGGGCACATGCACAACACCTGTCAAGTGGAACTGTACCGTGACCAAATGCAGCCTGTTTGTGTCTGATGCATTGGTCTGTATGTTGTGGCCCTTGTCTTGCCCGTACTGACACGCACATGCTAGTTAAGTCTACGCAACTTCACTAGTGTTCAACTGTGATGAGTGTTGATTGGAATGACAGATCGTTGGCCTCAATGTGCATTGTCCGTACACAGTGAGAGACTGACAGACGCATTTCATTTAGGGGTGAGTCCCTATTGCCAGCTCCACCTCTGTGAGCCAGACATTGTGTTTGGGATAGTTGCTGATAGACCTGTGCTCCTACGTGTCACCAGCAATGTGAGTATGGTGTCCAACTTCTTGCCATGTGGATCAATGCGATCCATCACTACATGCTGTGTCCATCCAGTTGAGTGCAAAGGGATGTTCTGTTGTCAAACGTGATGGGGGACACTACTTTAGGACTGCCAACAAGTTTGATATTTCATACACAGCTCTATTTCTTAGATTGCATGGGGCAAAGTTGTGAAATTGTGTGATTGTTGTTTCAGAGCAATGAGGCCACAGCTAGTGCACACATTTCCAGTCATCTCACTGCCTATGTGTGTCACGGTCAAACATGCACATTGCTTCCATTTCCCAGGGTGTGCCTTTTTGTGCAACCAATGTCCGTACATTCATCCATACTTTCATACTTGGTCGATTATGGACATGACACATCTGTGTAAATTTGAATGCTTTATTCACATTCGGTGGAGTGTCGGAGCTGGAGCAGTACATGGCCTTGCAAACCCCATATTATGTATCCCAGTGGAGGGCCAGCCAGAGTCATTTAGGGATTGACAAGTACATTGGAGGAGGAATAGTACAGTCCGCAATCTGATTGCTGTGTCATTGGTAAGCAAACAAAATATGGCAGTCCATGTCGAGGTCCAAGGTGAGTGTCGCAGAGTGTTTTGGGGGACAGTGGGAGGTGTTGTTACAGGGCATGATGCAGATAGCAGAACCAAGCTGAAACAGGGCATATGGCAAGGAAGATTGCTACTGGCTCCTTCTTATTACAAAGGTGCAATCACCCGTATCTTCATCCTCTATGCCATCTGTCTGACATGTGGGTGATGATGTTTGGTGTGCAGCACTGTGTGTCACTGACACTTCAGGGGCTGGAGATGTGTGTGTAGATGTACCAGCAGCATTCATCAGCGACTGACTTAGTGGCAGCAATGCGATGATGAGGATCTGCAGGGCATGGAAGATACCAACAACTTTTCGCTGGTGTGCATCCATGGCAGCCATTCTTTTGCATGCATCCGCTCCATGTTCTCCATTGTCCTCAGCATCTGTGCCAAGTAATGACTCCAGCAATGTCAGGCATGGGTTGTTGGACATCATGGAGTAAACTGTGGGTGTCCGTTAGGGAGTGTAAGTGGTCCCTGATGTGACTTAGACACACACGTATGCCATGAGTTCAAACCCCACCTGCACCTGTTCAGCCACCTTCTTCTGGCAGTCTAACACCTGGCCTTGGAATGCGATGTGTTCTTCTGTGAGGTGCTGGGAGCCAGCCGTGGTGGTGGGTGCTTCCGGCTGTGTGCTCTGTGCAGGGGGTGGGGTCTCCTCGATGCAGTTGGGCTGCCCTGCTCCTGGAGGTGATTTACTGTAGCTGTCCATGAGCTGTTGGAGGGTGTCGGTATCGAAGGTGGGGAGGTCCTCTTCATCATCAGTGAAGAGTTGTTGGGTCTGCTCTGCAGGAGGTGTTGATTGTCCCTCTGCAATGTGAAGGGGAGATGCATTTTAACATTGTGTTGACATGTATGTTGATGCATTGTTTAAGTGTACATACAGACTGCATGACAATGTACATTGTGGCTGTTTGGGAGGAGCTCACTATTTAATGCGGGACAGTGGACATTTGGACTACATCACAGATGTGAGTTTGTACACATACATTATCATCTCACAGTTTCTTGCTATGTCAAATGTGATCGGCCAGTTTCTACGCACAGGCAGAACCAGTTGTGTACTCTGTTCTGTAGTGAAAGTGTTGCACTTTATACCACATTGTCGTCAATGTTGATGTGCTGTTATTGCTATGTGTGTGTGCTGCATTGTGGGAGAGTCTCCCCTGCAGCTGTGATTTTCCTGCCCCTTATCCCTTTGAAGCGGTTTGCCTTTGACTTCTGTGCTTCTACAGTGCTGATATGTTGCAGACTTGGCGAATTTTGGCTCTTGTTCAGATTTTGGACTCTTGGGCATGGTTGATCCGCAGATGTGTTGTTGACGTCAGGGGTTGTTTGTGCACGTGGATGTGTCAGAGTGTGACCTGCTCCTTTCCGGATGTGTTCCACACTCAGCCACCTCAGTGTCGTGGCATGCACTAAGTCATGATAATTGGACTGCAGCCATCCTATTCCTCATGCAGTGTCACCTGCACTGTCAGTGGTGGCTCACAGACACGCAGCTTTGCTGGTTTTCACATGTGTGCATGGGTTGGTTGTGAGATTGGTGCTGTGTGGGGAGGGACCCCTTTGTGCCCATTGTGGGCGGGGGCCTACTTGATGTTTGTATGTGTGCTGCCGTGTGCCAAGGGGATCAGTGACATGATCCAGAGTCATTGTGGGTGTGCAGTGAGCTCTACTTAATTGTGCATGTGTGCCATTGTGCCCATCTCCCCCGTCCCCCCAGTCCCTGTTCGGTACCCACCCTGGTTCTGTTGTGTCAGGTCATTTCGAGCAGTGTCCGGATCCCAACTCCTGCCACCATCTCCCCACTGATGACTGTGGACACCATTTCCTCCAACTCATCCAGCTCCTGGTGTTCCGCCGGACTGCCACCTCCAGTCTGCATTGCCGCCTGATGGTTGTCAGCGAGTTTCTTCTTGGTTTTGCGCTTTGCATCATTCCAGCGCCTCTTGACCTCTCCAATTGTCCTCTTCCTCACTCCGACTGCCTTCACCTTGTCCAGGTTGGCCTGCCATATTGCACTTTTATTTGCCAATGACGCGTTGGAGGTAACGAACAGTTGGTGGTGGTGTTCTATAACCACGTGATGATGATCCTGTTTTCCTGCGGATTGAACCTCGTCTTCTTCTCCTTGCCCTTCCATGCTCTCGAGGTCCCAGGCTGGTCCTCCTGGGGGCTTGTGGGGTCTGGTCGTCCTCTGTACTTGCTCCGGCTTCCTCCATGGTGCTACGCAGTTTAAATTATTTTGTTTGTTTGTGTTTTTCGGTGCTTTTATAGTGCATTTTCCCGCATGACGTGTGGGAATTGCAGGCCTGTCACTGGCTATCGCTGATTTTTGTATCGTGATTTGGGATATCGCTGCTTTTTTTACGTTCGCGTTTCACATTTGTTTAGGCGTCGCGTTAATTTCAGCGCGGTCATTTGACGTGTTATCGTGAGACTATCGCATGGTACCGCCGTGTTGGGAATACAACGTTAACACAGTGTTATTTTCCCGCGATAGACTGCGATGTGAAAAGTTGCATTAAGCTAATTTTGCGATAATTATCACACGTTCTTGAGAATATCCTCCTCACCAGTTTCAAAAGCAACAGTAATACAACAGTGTATACATATGAAACCAAGTGTGGGACAGTATCATGTACATTGTTCATAATGCATAAAAAATGACTGATAATAATCTCTTACATTATCAGTAACTCAGTGAAGGGTGGAGGTGGAGTTTGAAGGAAGTTTAATAGGTCCCTTGTAATCAGGTCCTTAGTTAGTAGAATTTTTTGGCTACCTTTTCTTGCGCACACACTGTGCGCTATTTGAGGGGGCCAGCACAGTCACTGTTGCTCAGTATGTGATTTCAAATTTGCTGTTATCCAAAATCCTGTAATTTTCTTGAAGCCTGTAAGGCTACTTTCAAAATTCCAAAATGTTCTAGGAACCAACACGGGACAACCTTGGTGCAACTCTGATCTTCGCCTCAACTCATTTTCTGAACTAGACATGAGGATCCAAATTCAAATGTATCTTGAATGCTTGTCATCCATCTTGGTCTAGAGTTAACTTCCCTTAGACGTACAGTGATCTGTTTATAAATTTAGGAAGCCCTGATAAATATTGTTATTTTCTTACTCCTTTCAATATTCTTGAAAGAATACAATGTTATCCGGTGCGAGTTAATTATTTATTCAATAACACGAGTTTCTGGATGTGTTTCTCTCTCAATTTTCATACAAAACATGATTCATTTGATCCTTCTATGCTGCTCATATGAAGGAGCCCTCTAGCAAAATCACTTTTGTGCTACATGATTGAACAATGCTGCAAAAAAATCTTTTGTTCCTTTAAAATTGTTTTTGAATTCAACATGTTTGTTATTTTGGCAGACTTGCTTATCAACTGAGCATCAGAAGCCCTTGTGACACAAGCATTTGCAATGCAATAGGTCTTGCATTTGTGAGAGTTTAAACTATTGGCATTGTAGATGACAATGCCTTTTATTTATCATTTTTGAAAATTAACACATAAATAAAAGCCATTGTCGTTTACAATGCCAATAGCTCAAACTCTTGTAAATGCAACACCTATTTCATTTAAAATAAGCGGCCTCCATTGTACCGTGCTGCTTGGAAAGTGGGCCCCTACGTCCAGTGCCTACGCTTGTATTTGGAAATATAAAACACCTAAGACACTCGGCACTGCCTAAGTATCTTTACACAACACGTGATTCTATGTAAAGTCCTCTGTGTTGCCCACGAGCCTTGTATGCGCTGTTTAAAAATAATACATTCTAGACTTTTCGAAATCCACAACACTATCAGCGCTGATCAACTTCTTTTGTTAGCCGTTCGTCTCTCTTAGTGAGGTTTAGTTTTATTTTAATTAGGTTTATCACTTCGCTGATGTCACTTAGTGTGTCGCTGCTCACTTCAGAGTTTGTATACCAACACGTTATGTGGTATCATCAAACGTAAACTCTTGTAAGAATTTTCTAAACGGTTACCATTCTATCATGCCGAGTTAAAGAGACTAACCATGACTTTAGACCAAAATTAATCTCTCATCGAATTCATGTACTCGTTCTTCCACCACCCAACTGGCTCCTCTAACTTACTTTCCTGCCACTGGCTGCACATCCTCCTGTTGCTGATTGGCTATCTGGCACGCCATTTGTGCTGAGCCCTCCTCCAGCCTGTGGCGGGAGCACGTACGAAGACCGTGTTGCTGATCGGATCCGTGCTGGACTCTGTGAGCTTGCTAACAAACGGGCCTCAGAGAGCACATTTGACGCAAGTGCCTCAAGTTTCTATAAACCTGGTGATTGAGCCCTGTAGTGTGGGTGGTTTAGAAAGTGACACGTGGGTGTACCCAAATGCGAGTGGACGTAAATTACAAAAGAGGAAAGTGTCTAGTTACCATTAGAGGAGTTCCCATTCGGCGTCTATGGCATCTACATGACATCATGTGACAAGCACACAAGTTCTCTACTTGTACCTTGCTGGGAATCATGGTGTACCGGTGCGCCATTCGGATAGGACAGGGATAATGTACCCCTAGCAAGGTTGCCACTTTATATTTCTCTTTATGTGGGCGGTCCATTTCCAGGTGTGTTTTGTTGTTTTTTACAGTTAAGATGTACCAATAAGAACAGAGCTACCGAACGTGATCTTACATCAGCAGAGAGTGATTTCTCAAGAGCGCAAGCATGTGAGCGCAAGCAAAATATCCAGTCAGGGTGGGCGGGGCCTAAGGAAGACAGGGCGGACACCAACCCCACTTCCAAAGAAGCCGGACACAAAACCAACGACAAGAGATCTCGCTAAGGCGTGCAGCGCATGCGCTGCAACGCAGGCGAGACCTAAAAAACTATTGGTTGAAATCATCAGGTTTAACTAACAATCTACGAAATACGTTCTTCTAGTACACACTGTCAAGCGTGAGAAACCTTGGCAGGAAAAACAGCATAAGTTGAACTTTTTTTGCAGCCATGCCCATGTATGACTGGTACTCTATTAACCCCTTCGATGCTCATGACGGAGCGGTTCCGTCATGAGCATCGGTTGGGCTGTGCTTATGACGGAACCGCTCCGTCATGAGCACAGCCCCTGGGGGAAGCTCTGGCGCTCCCCCCTGGGGCATCGATCTTGCCCCCACAGAGGGGGATGGCAGCGGAAGAGTTTCCGCTGCCACCCCTGAGGCCCCCCACGCTTCCCCATGACGTCAACGTGCACAGCACGCGCTGACGTCATCAGGAAGTGCTGGGACGCCTGGAAGCCATTTGCTTCCAGGCGTCCCAGCGAGGAGCAGGTGAGTTTTCTTCTCCGGTGGGGCCGCGGGGGCATGTTTGCAAGTATTGAGTCATCGGGGGAGAGGAAAGAGTATTTCCTCTCCCCTGATGTCTCAATGCTGGGCATTCCTGCTTCACGATCGCGCACAGCGTCGCGATCGTGGAGCAGGGATGCCCCACTAGCCACCAGGGATGTCTTTTTCAGCAGTAAGGAAGCGACCCCTTGGGCAAGGGTCGCTTCCTGGGGGCAAAATAAATGTTAAGACTTTTCTGCCCCCCCTGGGGGCAGATTGGTCGTGTTTGTATCTGTTTCTGCTCCCAGGGGGGGCAGAAAAGCCCACTAGACACCAGGGATGTCGGTTTCAGCATTAGGAAGCGACCCCTTGGGCAAGGGTCACTTCCTTGGGGGCAAAATTAATGTTAAGACTTTTCTGCCCCCCCCCGGGGGCAGATCGGTCGTCTTTGTATCCATTTCTGCTCCCAGGGGGGGCAGAAAAGCCCACTAGACACCAGGGATGTCTGTTTTCAGCATTAAGGAAGCGATCCCTTGGGCAAGGGTCGCTTCCTGGGGGCCCACATTTTTATTAAGACTTTTCTGCCCCCCCTGGGGGCAGATCGGTCTTTTGTGTAGCCGTTTCTGGTCCGGGGGGGGGGGGCAGAAAAGCCCACTAGACACCAGGGAATTAGTTTAAATAAAAATGGAAGTGACCCCTTGGGCAAGGGTCGCTTCCAGGGGGCAATTTTTTATAATATGTATTTTGCCCCCCCGCCCCGGGACAGATTAGCCTGTTTTTTTTTCCTGCTGTTTTCTGCCCCACCTGGCACACAACCCGATTTACCATTTGGGTAGTAACATAGCATGTTATAATGTTTATTGTTATTTTTTTTGTGAATTGCAATTGTAATTGTTTTTTTTTTTACTTTTTTATTCTAGGTGAAGGCTTTTGCTCTTTCCAGTTTGCGGTTTCGTTACTGGTGGTTCTGCTGTTTGTGTAGTTTGGTAAGAGACTTTTTTTTGTACAATGTAAATGTGTTTGATTTCTCTGCATGAATTTTTTTTTGCAAATGGTGTATGTAATAATAGCAGTATGTTTGGTTTTTGAGTGTCAAAAACTGTTTGCATTTGTGCTCGATGTGTATTTTGTTGTATTGTGAGTAATTATTTATTTTTTTCTTCTTTCTAGTTGGATATCGTTGGTTTTTGCTGTGTCACTGCAGAGTAGGTTCTGGTGAGTGTAGCTGTCTCTTGTAATTGAATTCTATAGTTTTTGAGTACATAGATCTTTGTGATAAAGGTACACATTTCTTTACTTACTTGGTTTGCACATTGTTGGTTGTTTTGACTTTTTTGTGCAGTCTTCTATCTTAGTAAGTATAATGGCTAGCGGCAGGATTACTGCTCAGCAGGTTATTGGTTTGCGTTTTGAGTCTTCCTCTGACCATGGTTCAGAGACGGACTCTGCATCTGAGGCAGAGGAGGCAGGGAACGATTCTGGCAGTGAGTTGTCTCTCCATATGGAGTCATCGGATGATGAAGATACTCTTAGTGCGGATGAAGTGCCTGTGTTAGAGGAGGAGACTGATGTGCCGATAGTGCGGCAAGAGGCATCTAGGCTGCAGCCTGGGGCTGCAAGCTTCCCGTTGGTGTAGTGCGGCAAGAGGCTTCTGGGCTGCAGCCTGCGGCTGCAAGGCTTCCCGTTGGTGTAGTGCGGCAAGAGGCATCTGGGCTGCAGGCTGGGGCTGCAAGGTTTCCTTTTGAAAGTGACGACCTCTGGGTTGCTCCTGGCATGGTGCAGCCATACTTTACTGGTGTCCCAGGGTGTAGAGTGAATACTGAAAATATTTTGACGATAAATTTTTTTCAGTTGTTTATGGTCGATGTGTTTTAGGCAGAGATTGTTGAGCAGACTAATTTGTATGCCGAACAGTTTTTGAGGGACAACTGTGCCAGTCTTAAGCCACACTCTAGAGCTAACCATGGGACTCCCACAAATCTTGAAGAGATGAAGAAGTTTTTGGGTTTAACTTTATTGATGGGCTTGCTAAGGAAGCCATCAATGTCTTCATATTGGTCTACTAGTCCCTTGATGGCAACTGCTATTTTTCCGGCAGTCATGAGTCGGGACAGGTATTTGCTTCTGCTTCGGATGATGCATTTTGTTGATAATGGTTTAGCGTTGCCACCAGATCACCCTGAGTGTGACCGTCTTTTTAAGATTAGGCCTGTCCTTGATCACTTTGTTGATCGATTTTCTGAGATCTATGCTCCTGGGAAAGAAATTGCAGTGGATGAGTCTTTGGTGTTGTTCAAGGGCCGCTTGGTTTTTAGGCAATACATTCCTAGTAAGAGGGCACGCTATGGAATTAAGCTGTATATGCTGTGTGACAGTAGGACTGGATATGTCTCTAATTTCAGGGTGTACACCGGTAAGGAATCCAGGATTAACCCCCCTGGTTGTCCGTCCACTTTTGGAGTGACTGAGAAAATTGTTTGGGAACTTGGTAGAGGATTTTTTAACAAAGGCCACCATTTATATGTAGATAACTTCTACACTGGTGTGCGGTTGTTCAGGGAATTGGCAAAAGTGGACACTGTTGCTTGTGGCACAATCTGCTCTAACCGTAAAGGTTTCCCAAAAGGACTTGTTTGTCAAAAGCTTGTGCGGGGACAGTGCAGTGCGTTGCCAGGAGCTTCTTGCTGTGAAGTTTTCAGACAGGAGAGATGTCTACATGCTGACTACCATCCATGATGAAAGCACTGCACCTGTGACTGTTTGGGGTCAGGTGGCTGAAGTGCGCAAACCTGTGTGCATTTTAGACTATACATGGGTGGTGTTGGCAGAGTAGATCAGAGGTTGGAACCTTACGCTGCTCTTCGTAAGGCTTACATTTGGTACAAGAAGTTGGCTATCCATCTTTTCCACTTGGCAATCTTTATTGCTTTTGTTGTGTTCCAGGATTCTTGCCCTGAGTAAAAGATGACTTTTGCTAAGTTTCAGGAGTCTGTAATAGGCAGCCTTGTTGTAGTGGAACAGGCAAGTGTTCCTAGAGTTGGAGTGGTGGAGGATGTTGCTAGATTGAGAGATCGGCACTTTCCTGATCACATTCCTCCCACACCCTCAAAAGATTTTCCCAGTAGGAGATGTAGAGTCTGTTGGCGAAGAGGTACGCGGAAGGAGATTCGTATGTACTGCCCCGACTGTCCTTCTAAACCTGGGCTGTGTGTCCCTGCTTGTTTTAGAGCGTACCACACGCAAAAGAATTTTTGGGAGCATTCATGAGTGGTAAAGTGAAATGCCTGGTCTGTATTCTTTTGAAAATTTGATTCTGTTTCAAGGTTGGCGTTAGTGCAATGTATTTAGTTGTTGATTTTGTGTTTGTAGATTTGTATCTATTTGCGATTTGTGTTTTATTTATGTCTAAAAAGTCCTAAATGGGATGGGGGTGTTTGTAGGCTGACGCTTGGCTGTTGGTGTGTGTGGACTGGCACTTGGTTGGCGGTGTGCGTGGAATGGTGTTTGGCTGGTGGTGTGCATGGACTGGTACTTGGCTGGCGGTGTGCGTGGACTGGAGGTGTGCATGGACTGGTGCTTGGCTGGGGGTGTGCGTGGACTGGATCTTGGCTGGCGGTGTGCATGGAATGGTGCTTCGCTGGCGGTGTGCGTGGACTGGTGTTTGGCTAGCGGTGTGCGTGGACTGGCGCTCTGCTAGCGGTGTGTGTGGACTGGCGCTCGGCTGGCTGTGTGTGAGTAGTGACTTGCTGCTGGTCACTACACATACTGCTAGCTGAGTGCCACTCCACGCAATCCATCAGCTTGTGTAGTTGGTGTGTCAGGAATGTGGGCCTGTGAAAGTGATGGGCCCTTGAATGCCGCTGTGTGCTGGTGTGAGTTTTGTTATGTGATGGGCCCGCGGCTAGCGGTGTGAATGGTTTTGTATGTCTCACACGTATGAAAGGTGTATGAATGGCCTGTAAAGAGGTTGGTGCCTTGTCGTAGCTTTACAGCTCATGAGCAGTGAGTCAATGGTTCAGTTTCACGCCATTTCAATTATTAACAGTGCTTTTCAATTTTGTGAAATTCACTTGCTAATACAATTGTATATACTGAACCATCACTCACCCTCATGCCAAATCCAACCAGTGTGTGTGTGTGCTTTAGGATTAGATGGCTGTGCAGTAATATTTGTCTTTCTGAAGCAGGGTGTACCTTGTCCCTTTTTGCGAATTTTGTAATGTGTTGCTTTTGTGCCTGGTGGTGCGAATGGTCTTGTTTGCATCACGTATGAAAGGTGTGTGAATGGCCTGTAAAGTGGTTGGTGCCTTGACGTGGCTTTACAGCTCACGAGCTGCGAGTCATTGGTTTGTTTTTTGTGAATTTAATTATTGACAGTGCATTTCATTTTTGTGAAATCTCTTTTTCATAAAATTTAATACACTGAACCATGACTCGCCCTTGTGCCAAATCCAACCAGTATGTATGTGTGTTTGAGGAATAGATGGTTGTGCAGGAATCTTTGTCTTTAATTTTTCTGCCAATGTGCACTTTCCATGTAAGAATAACCCACCAACTGTAGATATTGTCGAAAACCCTTGGGAGTTCATGGTGATGTCTCTCTTGTGAATTAAAAAAGTTTTTTTATCCCCAATGTCCTGCAAACCTCAAAATGTCTGTCACATTTTCATTGCAATATTGTTCCAAAATTCTCACGCTGTAGAAACAAACCAATAATTATGTCTAAACAATCTGGTTTTGCAAGGGGGTTCACTTGGGTTTTTGGCCCGGTGCTTGGCGGCCATCTAGGGAAACCTACCAAACCCATACATTTCTGAAAACTAGACACCCGGCGGCTTCCAGGGAGGTATGGCTTGCATGGATCCCCCAACGTTTCCTTACCCAGAATCCCCTGCAAACCTCAATTTTTGCTGAAAAAATCACTTTTTTCACACATTTTGGTGTGGGAAAGTTGTGGCATCACCGAGCTCACACAAATTTACCACCACCCAGCGTTCCCCCAGGTCTCCCGGTAAAAATGGGGCCTCACTTGTGTGGGAGGCCCAAGTACCCGCGACAGGCAAGGGCCCAAAACGTAGGGAGGCGACATCAAAATGGCCTATCGCAAAACCAACTGGTTTTGCAAGGGGGGTCACTTGGGTTTTTGGCCCACTGCTCGGCGGCCATCTAGGGAAACCTACCAAACCCATACATTTCTGAAAACTAGACACCTGGCGGCTTTCAGGGAGGTATGGCTTGCGTGGATCCCCCAACGTTTCCTTACCCAGAATCCCCTGCAAACCTCAATTATTGCTGAAAAAATCACTTTTTTCACACATTTTGGTGTGGGAAAGTTGTGGCATCACCGGGCTCACACAAATTTACCACCACCCAGCGTTCCCCCAGGTCTCCCGGTAAAAATGGGGCATTACTTGTGTGGGAGGCCCAAGTACCCGTGACAGGCAAGGGCCCAAACATTTTTTTGATAGGCAATGTTGATTTCGCCTCACAACGTTTTGAGCCCTTGCCTGCCGCGGGTACTTGGGCCTCCCACACAAGTGAGGCACCATTTTTACCGGGATACCTGGGGGAACGCTGGGTGGTGGTAAATTTGTGTGAGCCCGGTGATGCCACAACTTTCCCACACCAAAATATGTGAAAAAATTGAGGTTTGCAGGGGATTCTGGGTAAGGAAACTTTGGGGGATCCACGCAAGCCATATCTCCCTGGAAGCCTCGGGGTGTCTAGTTTTGAGAAATGTATGGGTTTGGTAGGTTTCCCTAGATGGCCGCCGAGCACCGGGCCAAAAACCCAAGTGACCCCCCTTGCAAAACCAGGTGGTTTTGCGATAGGCCATTTTGATGTCACCTTACTATGTTTTGGGCCCTTGCCTGCCGCGGGTACTTGGGCCTCCCACACAAGTGAGGCACCATTTTTACCGGGAGACCTGGGGGAACGCTGGGTGGTGGTAAATTTGTGTGAGCCCAGTGATGCCACAACTTTCCCACACCAAAATGTGTGAAAAAAGTGATTTTTTCAGCAAAAATTGAGGTTTGCAGGAAATTCTGGGTAAGGAAATTTTGGGGGATCCACGCAAGCCATACCTCCCTGGAAGCCGCTGGGTGTCTAGTTTTCAGACATGTATGGGTTTGGTAGGTTTCCCTATGTGCCGGCAGAACTAGGGTTCAAATACTACAGCTTATCACTTTGCCAAAAAAGGGTCATTTTTCACTGCAAAATTGAGGTGTGACTACGTTGCGTTTTGTGCAGTTTCCTGTTGCGGGCACTAGGCCGACCCGCACAAGTGAGGTACCATTTCTCTCGTAGGACTTTGGGGAACGCGGGGTGTGTGGCAATTTGTGGATCCACGCAGATTCCAGAACTTTCCATCACAGAAATGTGGGGAAAATGTGTTTTTTTTGTCAATTTTTTATGTTTGCAAGGGATTCTGGGTAACAGACCATGGTGGGAGGCACTCAAGTCACCCCATCCTGGATTCCCCTGGGTGTCTAGTTTTCAAAAATATATAGGTTTGCTAGGTTTGCCTAGGTGCCGGCAGGGCTAGGGTTCAAAAACTACAGCTAGTCACTTTGCCAAAAAAGGGTCATTTTTCACTGAAAAATTGAGGTGTGGCCACGTTGCGTTTTGCGCCGTTTCCTGTCGCGGGCACTAGGCCGACCCGCACAAGTGAGGTTCCATTTTTCTCGTAGGACTTTGGTGTGTTCACCTTAGGTTTTGAGCCACTTCCTGTCGTGGGCACTATGCCTACCCACACAAGTGAGGTACCATTTTTATCGGGAGACTTAGGGTAGTTCAGATTTGTAAAGCAACTGTTATTACCTATTGATTTTTTATGCATTTCTCCCTTCCAAATGAAAGACATTGTGTAAAAAAAAAGTCATTTTGAAAAATGACCAATAATTCTCATGCTAGTATGAGTATTCCCAATTTCGAAAATGTGCAAATATGCACTGTTTCTAAACTCTGTAATTTGTTCCCATTTCAGAAATACATAGGTGTCTTTCATACCAATTTTTCCATGTATACATTTTCCCACATTAATTGCTATATACCCGGAACAAAAAAAAAAAACATTACAAAATGCTGCTCAGTTTTTTACTCTGGGTTCGTTGGGCTCTTGGTGAAGCTACAAGTCCTATATATCCCCACAACTAAGAAGGTCCAGCGGATGTAACGGCACATTGCTTTCAAAGAGATGTCATAATTAGAAGAAGTTACAGGTGAAAACGTTGACACAAAAGGCTGCTTTTTTCAACTAATTTTTAATTTTTCTTATATTTAACTGTTAGTTTCTATAAAGAAACCTTGATGGATTTACACAAATGACCCCTTGCTGAATTCAGAATGTTATCTACATTTCAAAAATGTATAGCTTTCCATGATCCATTATTGTTATTGTACCCATTTCTACCAATAACTGGAAGGAGGTTGAAAGCACAAAAAATAGCAAAAATAGGGTATGTCCCAGAAAAATGTCAAAACTGTGTAAAAAATGATCGATTTCTGACAAAAATCTGTCATTCCCTAAAAGCTGGAGAAAATGTTGATTTCAGCCCCACAAACCCTTTTTTGACATCATTTGCAGAGAAAAACCCAGACGCTTTCATTTGCAGCCAGTTTTTCCCATTTTTCACAAAAAAAAACAAAAGTTTGCCGTATTTTGACTAATTTCTGGGAACCCTCTAGGAGAATCCACAAACCCTGGGTACCTTTAGAATCCCCATGATGTTGGAAGAAAAGGACGCAAATTTGGTGTGGATACCTAATGTGGTCAAAAAGTTACAGGGGCCTAAGCGCGCACTACCCCAAATAGCCCAAAAAAGGCTTAGCACAGGAGGGGAAAAGGCATAGCAGTGAAGGGGTTAATTGGCCCCAAAATATTAAAGCACAAAATAACGAAGCTTCCTGTTTCGTAACTGAAGTGTGGCTTGTCACTGAAGCAAGGGATGAGGGGGAAATGATGGCGGAGGGAGAGAGAGAGAGGAGGAAAGGAGACGAGATTCAGCCAGACATGTGGGTGGTAAGGGTAGGCAGCCTTTCGAGTGGGAACAAGTAACAACAGATATTCCGACTGAGGTTGGAGGACGGCGAGAGAACCATTGTCGAACTGGAAAGCAAAATAATAGTGATTTGCACTTGGGTTGTTTCACAATACATACATGAAAACCATACAAAGGGATGTGGGGATATAGAGAATTGTGAGTGTAATGTAGTGGTGTTTAGTTACTCACCGATTGAAACTTTCTGAGGTCGCAAGCATTACAGTCTCGAGAACAATATAAGCTGAGCTTATGCCTGAAGATTTGTTGATGTATTTTTCTCTTTTGATCAATTACATATGAGCAGAAGGGCTACAGCATCATTTCGGTGTTGACAGATTTCAAAGCACATTTTCCAACTTGTGAAAATACAGAACCAAGTAAATGGGCTTTGCATTTACTTGCTATCTGATAATTACAGGCCATGCTTTGTCTGGGTTTGACATCTCCCTATCGGAAAAATGCAGTCTGCCTACCTGGGTTTGACAGTCCATAGGGGATGTTTGTAAGATAATACTTTTTAGGCAAATTATGCGGAAGTATTGTGCTATGCCTACAAAGTTCCCCATTCATATCAGTGGACGCAAGCGCTATTCTTTGTGTAAACTTTGTATAAAGTATGACCAAAGACGTGTTTGTAAGGAAGGAATAGAAGCTATTTACGTAAACTATTTATGTAAACTATCTCAGAAAAATGCAGTATGAAAAGGCATAGCCTTGCAAAAACTACTAAAAGCACGGTTTGATCATTTGTAAGTGAACAGGTGTACAAATATCGACAAATTATTTATAGTTAAGTGGACATCCATAAATATCTAACCTAAATTCACCCTTATTTACATTGCCTTTAATTTTAGGACAAAAACTTTCCTGAAAAGAATGACATTAATATAATCCTGCCTCTCAAAGAGGCGCCTTTAAGGTTTTTCTAAATTCACAAAGTCTGTCCATCACAGAGGTTTTACAATTTCACAGGTTACCTTTGCCTTCATAAAGTAATTTTTCTACTTAATAAGAAAAATAGCATTTATAGTAGGAGCTGTGTTAGGTTAGGATGAATGAATGCTGAAATTTGAATTCTCCTTGAAGGTGTATTACTTTGGCTCTTTAATCTGGGTAGTAATAAAGCCAATGCATGATTCTAAAAATCATGTTTTTTTGGGGGGGTGATAAATTATTGCATTATTTTGTAACGAAAGGGTTGGAAATTCTAATCTCTATACATAATTCAAAGTTAGAATACCTATAGGTGTAGAACTCATTATAGGGAGTGAATGTTTGTGGTTCAAGGCTAAACTCTTTCCTATTTAGGATGGAGGAAGACAATGGAACACGGAGTCCCTGAAGACAAGAGAGGCATAATTGAATGAATGATTGATGATTGATTTGCCGATTTGCATAGCACATCCTTGTGGGTGGGTGTCCTCCTGCTTGGATCATCAGACAGACAAATGAAAGAAAGCTGGAAAGATTGATGTTGGAAAAGATGGGTTTTGATTGCTTTTTGAACTCAGAATGGAAAGCTATGTTGCGAAGATAGAATTGTAAAGTGTTCCTGGTCAAAACTGTTAGGCTGAGTCTCAAAAGAGCAGCCGCCAAGCCTGTATCTCCAAATGCAGGTGATGGAGAGCAGAGAAGAGGAAGAAGAGTGAAGTGAACAAGAGGACTTATATATCTGACATAAATATTGCAGGTTGGATGGACCTACTGTGTGAAACATCCAATGACCGAGACATGGGGATTTTTTTTTTTTTTAAAACATGATTTTTCAAAGGGCAGTTAGGTGAACTGAGGGAAGAAGTAGAAGATATGGACTCAAATTTTGTAAAGCCCAGTAACACACGTGCTGCAGCATTGTGAATCAGATGTAGGCAGCTGGTATATTTTTTCAAGGGGATGAAAAGATGGAATTATGATAGTTCAGTCTTGCTATGATCGGAGCAGGAGTGATGGTTTTATTATGCTCAAGTGTGATGACTGTAAGGACTTTCTTAGCACTTTCAGTAAAAAAAACAATTGCCCATTGTTTTTGAGATCTATATTGAAATGATAATTTGTTGTGAAAAATGATGCCTACGTTTTTTGCAGTTTGAGTAGTGAGAGAGTTACCAACTGGAATCCGTGATCGTAGGGTTACCAAACATCAGGATCAGGGGTGGAGGAGCATCGCCCCAATGGCTCAGAGACAGCAGGTGAAAAAGAAAACAATATTCTGTCATTGTTTTGTTTTGCACCTGCTGGCTGAGCACGCTTGTATGGGGAGGGGCAGGCCGGGGCCATGGAAGGGGGCGGAGGACTGGTTTGTGCACTTCTAAGTGTGCATGTGTTTTTGGCCAGCCCCAAACATGCATCCACACTTATGTTTCTCCAACTGGACTGTATTGAACACCCACATTGGAAAAACTGCACAGACTCCCTGTCCTGAGCACAGAGTCAAACCAGCCACCTCAGGCCGATCCCTGCGCCGCTCTCCTATGATGAGAGCAGCGTGGGGATTGCACAGGGAGTCTCTGCTGCTGGCCCAGTTTCTGCTGGGACCAGGAAGCAGCAGAACACCAAGGCATGAGGAGTACTGCGGCCAGCAGCTTCAGGTCAGTGTCTGTTTTTATTATTAACCCCCTGCACTCCCCCCCACACAACCCCTCCACCTGCCCCACCACGTCTTCACTGTGTCAAGTGCCATTGATCAGGATGTTTGTGTTTGATGAGTGAAGTCTACAAAAGTTATTAGCCATCGTCCTAGCAATGTATGTCATACAAATGTTGAAGGAAGCTTAGATAGCACCTGGGTAACCTCTTGGGTAATTAGTGTGCAATAAAAATGAACAACACTTAACGTAACATAACATAGCAAATGCATCTCCCTTTAGCTTAATGACCAATTGAATGTCATCCACAAATGAATAATAGGAAAAGCTAAAGGAGCAAATGAGTATGGCCAAAAGAGCTACCTACTTATTGAAGATGGTAGGACTCAGAGCTGATACCTGGGGCACTCTTTGGTTCATTAGTTGCTGGACCTAAACTCATATCGATAGTGAGGTAGGAGAGCAGCTGAGAATGGTCTGTCTGGAATGCGGTGCAAGACCATGTCAAAAGTGTTCGAAAGGCGTAAATCAATAAGGAAGGCAAAAAGGCTAATCTCATCCAGTGCAGATACAAGCACAGTTCCCTTACTTTATGTTACTCTAAAGCCAGACTGATAAGAATCAAAAGTTTCATATTTTCAAGAAAAGATCAGAGTTGAGTATTCATATGTGTGCCAAGAATTTCAGTAGGAGATAGGAATAATGAAATTGGACTGAATTGTCTAAGGCTTCAGCGTCTGTAGAGGGACAAAGCCTGACCATAGAAAGAGGTTGAGAATTGGGAATAGTTGAGTAGCAACCAAGTTTGCCCAAAATCTAAGATAATTCATCTGGTCAGTGGTCAAATAGTGTCCGAGAACTGATAGAGGAGCTTTTTGAAATGGTCCAGGATAGATTTATAAGAGAAAGGTGTGTAAGAACATTCTGATGAGCAGATGATTCTGCCACATCATAGGGGTTGGCTGAAGTAGAATGCAATAGGATCCTTTAGGCAGTATCCTGAATATTGCCATGGAAGAAATTAGAGAGCTGCTTGCAGAGGACGTGCGAGGACATGTATGCAGATTTGCAACAGTGGTGGTTGTTGAGGCTACTGAAGATATTAAAGACCTCTTTCATTTTATTAGAGGACTTAAGAGTGCATGTGTCATAAAATGTCATCTTGGCACTGCAAATTAGTTTTTTTTATTGCCAAATAGACTTAATGTATGCTGTTTTATCAGATTCTCTGTAACATCAGTGCCCGTTTCTCTCCAGATGTTTACATTGTTATTTGGGGTCTATTAGTTCTGGAATGTAACGATGTGCTGATGGGCGGGTACAGCAATGCTGTGCAATTCTAGATGGGATTGATTTATCAAGGACGACTGGGATCAAGACATTGACTGTGGTCACATCATTGTTAAGGTCAATATAAAATGTGTGGAGGTTAGAAGTAAAATTAGCAGCTACAGATCTTGGAGTCAATTTGTGCCAAGGTCAAATTACCTCTGGTGGGAAGACATAGCATGAGAGGGAGGCATTCCACATGTGCAAAGATGAAAGATAATGGGGTAGTAATGAGGCCAAGTCTGCAAAAAGTATGAGTTAACCTAGGCTAACACGAGTGTAGAGAAAAGAAAAACCCACATATGTCCTTTAATTAGATTAACTGTGACAGGGTCTGAATTAGAACCCTTGTGAACTAACAAGTCCCACAGGACCAGGGCAAGATTGGGAACAGCAATCAGCCCTTGCAGATTGCTGCTTGACCGGCCATGGGAGGGAGAGAGAGGGTGCTAATAAGAATCATCGCTCCCTATTTTGTTACAGGGGGCTGATATTGCGGCACTGCTGCAAAACTGGCCCCCAGTGACAAAACCGTCCCCCACAGCCACAAAACCATCCCCCACAGCCACAAAACCGTCCCTCACCCCTCCGGCCCACTGGGGAAACACCTGGTGCCCGATACGGCCAGTCCGGCCCTGTGCAGGACAAGCAGATTATCAGAGGTGGCTGGCTGGGAAGCAATCACACCCAGGAAGGAGGAAATACATTTGAAATTTAGAGGAGGCAGCAGTAAACCAAGAATACCCTTATCACAAATAAAACTGTGCTGCACAGTGCTTAATTTGAGCCAGTGGTTTCTGGTGCTCAGCATTGGAACTCAATTCTCACCACCTGCACTTAATAACAGTTGGCCACATGGTGGCATTCTTTGGCTAAATTAGAGATAAACACAACATCAGTTGTTTAAAAATATTTCAATATACATTAAAAAATGACTAATACCTGCTGCCCAAACCTAAGGGGGTCGGGAATATTCTGAATTATCACACCTGTAGGGTGTGATGGTTAGTAGTTGCATCGGTATGTTTTTGGCGGTGCTGGCAGGGGAAATAGGTGGTGCAACCTGCAGTGACATCCTGGCAAGGGCCCTGGCGCTTATTTTTTTTTTTTTACAAATTAAGCACTGGTGCACCATAGTTCAACTAAAAGACGTTCAGCTTTACAAATGGTGGGCATGTCAAGAATCGCAAAGGAAAAAGACTATTTAAATGTGATAGCCACCCTACCACCAATACGGTTAGATTGGCTATGCTTAGGAATTTTTAAGCCAGGTGGTAGGGTTGAGGTTGGGATTATTATATTCCCCCAGCCAGAATTCCATGATGAAAGAAACCTCTATGCCACTAAGTAAGAAGAGGTCAACACACTCAATAGTATAGCAGGAAATGAGTATTAATGAAAAACATTTAATCAGTTTTTCCACATTAGGAGCGTAGCAAAATAATGTTTTTGGTGAGATGATAAGAATTGCTTCTGAAATGGTTTTGAGGGTCAGGGTGAGGTGGAATGCTAGGATGTCAGGCTCCTGTGTATTCTGTGGACTGGAAGGTGTGTCTGGAGGAAGGCTATTTTAAGACATTCTGACTTGCCACCAGATAGGCACAATTCCATGCTCTGTGTCCCGGCAGTGCATAGAAGGGCACAGAGAGGCTTTCCTTTGGCGCACAGGGGTTGCACTTGGTGTCCAACTTCAAACAAGTTTGTTTCTTTTAGAACAAGTAGGTCAAGTCTAGCAGTCCTTACTTATTCTTTGTGAAAGGCGCTGGTAGATGATCAATTACGCCAAAACATTGAAATGTAGGCTGGGAGATTGTTGTTTTTGACTCGCCATCAACACCCTCCTTCAGTTTAGATTCTTGTACTTGGTCTGCGGTCATACTGGGGAGTCTACGCAGACCCACTGGCCACAGTCACGCCATACACCGGGCCTCAATATGGCTTGATAGGCTTTGGCCCAGGCCCCTAAAAATTAATACAAACCAGGACGCTCAGAGAGGGCATTGCTGCAACTCCGGTTATTATGGGAGACTGGATACGCCAAAAAGATACTAGTTGGATGTAGAATGTTCAGGTTTTGATTACCTCTCAGTAATTGATCATTGATTAAATCATGGAAAATTATAAAGCTCTCCAAAGTGGGTTGGGCGGCCATTAATTTGATGAAACACATATTTCAGAGGGACATTTGAAGAATTTCCATATTTCATGAATTAGAGTGAAATTATTGTTTTTGATAATTCCATTTGTGTGCCATAAAAGCAATATAAGCTTAATATAAGCTCAAATGTGACCTGAAAACAGGAAAGTAGAAAAATATGTTTGCTAGATATGCAAGGAAATATACCAATAATATATATAAAGTGAGAGGTGCTCGTTCTTGTGAGATGGTTGCTGGATAATGTGTACATGTGTGAAAACTGCAGTTGTTGCTGAGTGTATACCAAAGAGATTGAGTGGCAACAGATTGAGTGAGGAAAAAGGTTGAGCTAGAAGATGGGGGAATATGGAATTTGGCTTTAATTTGGTTTGTGGCGGTAGAATGAATGTAGTGATGACATTAAGAATTAAGAGAGTCATCTTAAAATATATATCGGAGGGGAGGAAATTGATGAAGCCAAGAGCGAAGATCCATGTCAGAGAAAGACACGGGTTATACGAAGGCTGGCCAGGGGTGAACATCTTGGTAATGCATGGGGCGATTTTCAAAAAGGGTTCTTTGTCTGTATCCTGTAAAAATACTGTATTAAATAATACTGGGAGAATGATAAACATTCAGGAATCCTGGTGGTTGGTTTTGCTCTGCGGTAAAAAAGAAAGTGTGTGGGTGGGTATTTTTTTGTAGGTATGCGTGTCTTTTAGTTTTTAAGAGAGATGTCTCGAGTTTTAAGTATTTACCATTAATTGAGATTCATGCAAGACTTCCAGAGATCACTTATTTTGTTTTTCTGATAGGAACGAGTACGATATGCGTGGGGAAGCTAAGGGTTGTGGAAAATTTAGAACATCTACTTCTCCTATTCTTTCATTATTAAGATCTGGAAATAAGTGGCCACAGTAAATGTCATATTAATATAGTTCAAGGGTTTTTAAAATAATGATTATGATATTGTACTTGTAATTTATATACGTTATATTTAATTTGCATTTGTTCTTGGTGTAAAAGGCCGAGAGTGAAAGTATATTATAAATGATTTTAATTGAATTGAGTTGTATTTGAGTCATAATCTAGGCTTAAAAGAGTTGCAGAGTCAGTTTAGTTCAATAGTCTTTATTCGGTCATAACAATGACCATTAAAAACACAGATTTCAAAATACATGTATATAAAATATTTTTTTCTAATTCAGAGATTATTAAGAAATGTGTTGTAATCGATTTGTGAAGTTTTCTCAATAATATCTGAATTAGAAAAATTCTTTGAAATACATGTTTTTATGATCATTATTATGACCGTATAAAGACTATTGAGTTGCGGAGTCCTTTGGACCCACACAGCATTAACAAGTGCAAGCACTCCAGCAGACATTACGCGTGTGCCTGAACTACTGTGGTTTCAAATAATGATACAATGAGCGCAAAGGCAACTTGCACCAGTTGGATCACAAAATTTACAAACTGAAAGCTCCGCCCACCAGCTGCAGCCTAAAAAATCATTTCTTTATTTGCATTATTTGCCTGCAACTATTTGGTTTTATAAAGATGTCAATGTTTTAAAAAAAAGTTTCATAAAAATGACATCAACAAAAAGGCAAGCTAGTACAGCTGTGTTTTTCACAGGGCCTCGGGCCACGCCGTGAGGGGAGAGCAGCCTCTTGCTCTGGTTCAAGGCTCATTCAGCACTCAGGGAAGACAAAGTTCATTTAAAGCATAAACATGTCTTCGTGATAATTGAAATAGCAAAATGGCAACATGATGAACTCATCCGATAAGAGGTGAGTCAGAAAGAGCGCAAGGGAAGAATGCAGTTTGTGTTGGTGGTGCTGAGTTCATTTTGCAGAGTTATTGCCCCACCTGTCAGGTGGCATTCCAGTGCGAGTTGGTGGGAGGCCTCGTCGGGTGTTCCCTCTGGTGTGGAACTGACTGTCTCTTTCGGTAGGAAGTCGGACCGCCTGCTAGGACTTGTTCACCACAGGTGAACGTCCTCGCCAGGTGCGCTTCTAGGCCTTGGGATACAATGTCATACATAAGACTCATCCCACACCAGTCTCTTCTCAATTAGTCCATCTGGGCTAATGTGGGCTATGAAGTGAATCCCCTCAAGGCACTTACCTGAATTGTTTGGGTGAAGGGTAATGTTTCTGAAATTTAATCTGAAATAAATGAGCTTCACTGATGTATGAGGGTAACAAGGAAAGCTTCGCTCACGCTGCCTACCACTGCACATCAACCCACCTAAGATCTGTAACAAATTAGTTTATATTAAAAATGTTAGCAACATTTGGGCAAGCTGCAGAGTCTATCAAAAGTGGAAAGATTGGTGAAACTGGCAAATATCACCGTGCCATTTTACATAGATTACTTAAAAAAGCCATCTGAAATAAAATAATCTCAAAGTGTCATCAGATTCGATCAGGCGAGTAGAGTTTGAAGGCAGCGTAATCCTGAACCGAGCCATTGACGCACCAGCTCACTTCTGCATGGGAAATACACCACTAAATGCACCCCTGTCAGAGATTTAAAATATTGTTCTTGAATAAGAGTCTGTGTTTAAACTGCAGGCCAAAGTTATAATGCTTCAGGACGGTTATCCCAGCCTTATAAGAAAAACGTAACTGGGTAATTAGAACATTTTATTTCAAAACCAAGAGACAATTACTATTTGGTCTTTCTGGATAATGTTAAAGATTGTTTTTATTACTATTATAAACATCTGCATTATAATTACTATCATTAGTAGTATTAATGGAAGTAGTATCAGGAGTAGTATTACGTGGGAGATTGCAAACATGTTTAATCAATAACAACAAGAAAACTAATGAATCTTCCTTGTCCCATACTTAGCTGTCCACGTGTAATTGAGTGTAGGTGGCATAGGCCATAAATGCATAAATAAAAACGCATGTAAAAACAAGTAGCCTAGAAGCATGCCAATATGTTAATTGATTAAAGCTTAGGAGCAAATACAATAATGATTTCGGCACTGCACTCTTTGTTTGCAGAAATAACTACACGTTAGCTAAACCGTGAACATGGGCAATTTTGAGGTGTGCATGGAAAATCATGCTTGGGCTACCTAGGTTGTCTGAACCATCAGAGAGAAGCCAGGATGTGCTTACTAGAAGTGGAGAACCCCCACAACCGGTCAAATCTCTGGGCCTCTCTTTAAAGTCGGAAAGAGAGAAGTGCCACTCATTTCTAGCCCAATGGAGGTGTCGTAGAGCCCGCCTCTCTGACAAGGTTGGAGCCTACCAACCCCTCACTACAGGGGCCACAAAAAGTACACACAACAAATATGAAGAACTTTGCTCAAATTATCCTCCGTGGGAGTTAGCTTGAGGGGACCCTCCAGCAAGGCAAATGGAGGGCCCCCCTCTGGACTCAATCAGGAGCTCTCAGGCCAGGGAACTATACTGAGGGGGCTCCGCGAGAGGCTGCCGGGGCCTGTGTTACGCCACTAAGCCTCACTTCACTGACTGCATAATCCCACAAGGTAGAAAACACCATTAAAATTAAGTATTAGGATCCTTTTTCATGGGCCACATCTCCAAATAAGTGAGTTCTTCTGTTAATTTCCAGGCCTCAGCAATGTGATCTGCTGCAGGGACGTTACAGTCAGGAGAACCCATTATCCATGAACCCCTGTCATTCTGTAAAGGGTGGTACTACTGTAATGCCAGAAGTAACTTCCAATTGCTGCAACAGCTTTACATTTCCAACTAATACTGTATATGGCCCACAATATTCTGTTTACTGGGCTACAACTACACATTTTCCTTGTATAATTGCCAACAGTTGGTACTGCACACACATATGAAGTGGAAAGGTGTTCATAGGTTCTTGATTTTGGTCCTTGCCTCTGGAAACATGTATTTTTGGATCATAGACAGAAGCCTACTCTACTTATCCTTCCAGAATGTCTAAAAACCCTAACAGACTCTGCTACAGCCGTCCTAGTCTTGCTCTCTCTGATTAGATTAATTCTATCAGATGCCCTGAGATAATTACATTTGTGGTATGAGCCATAGATACGTATAGTGATAACGGATAAAGAGTCAGACCAAACATAGCAATTTGATTTGCAGTAATATAGTTTGATGAAAAAACGCAATTTCCTCAGTCTTGGGACTCGGTATATTTTCTGGGAGAATCTACACCAATTTCAGGAACTTTTGCCAAGTGTCAGGAGCACAGTGAATCCCAGCCATCCAATGAGCCTTCACCGAGCTTAAAGACAAAAATACACATGAAAGGTCCTAAATGTTACTGTTGTAGACAAGCAGGAGTCTTTGCCACACTATTACCCTGTGGAGAGCTTGGGCCCAGTGCGAGCTAGACATTTAAAGTCACTGAGCACAGAACAGCAAGAATAGTATCTTCAGTGCAGTTGGTAGAGGGATCCTCACCCTTGTAGTCGTTGTGCAAATTGAGTATGGCTCACATCCAAAGATAACGGCTTATGTATAGATAGAATAGATCTGGGCAAGTGATTGAGAAGAAACACAATAGCAAACACAATAGCTGACATGGTTCAGATTTGGGGGAAAACCTCACAGAGCAAAGGATATCAGACAAATGAAATGAAGCAAGAGGGTACTGAATAAATACATTGACCTCTTGTAACTACAGATGTGGATGCAAAGTTTAGTGCAGCAATTCAGTAAACTATGAACTTACTCACCCACCTACTAGTTCTCTGTTCACTTCCCAGGAGTCCGCAAACTTCCTCTACATTTGGGGCAAGTTTAGTAATCACTTTTGGAACCCTTAAAGGAAAGTATGATGTCACTCTGAATTACAGTATTTTGAAAGTATATTGCCGCTAGAAATGGCTGTGTCTATGGACAAAACAAATGGGAAATAAGAGAAACATTGGCAAGATATCACCTGGAAAACCTCATTGTGGTCCCCCACCCATTCATCTTCAAAAGGTAAGTCATTCAGTGCATAGGTAGAAGAAACCCTCAAACAACAGATCAGCACCATCTCCACAGCTTGCTGTAACAACTTATCTTTCTTAATGAAAGGTCTATCTTTCTTTGTTCAATCCCTTCAATTCAGAACTATCACCGCCCATACGCAATGCAAAATCAAGATTGTAACAACATCTATCTAGGCATTCCTGAAGCTTTATCGTTAAACTTCAGAACATCGAAATATTTAGTGTTAGAGGATTTGCCTAGATGAGAATATTTGACCTTATGATGCAAGCCAGACATGCTCTAGCAATAAGCCTTTTTAGGGCTAAAATGCTCTTCGAGTGGACATTTGTACTTTTGAAATAATACATTAAAACTAAATGAATTGGGTGTGCAAGGATAGTCCCAAGGATATCACAAGAAGGTACAGCCATGATGATATGGGGAGCCAGAGATATTGCTAATGGCACATTAGGCAAGTACCTAAGAAGGAACAATACAATTCCAAGCCTTGTAGTTGCTGTTTGATTTCGAAAACAGATGATGTGTTAGAAGCAAGTAGGCACTTCCATCGGGGACGAAAACTGAGCAGTGTTTTAAACTGTCTTGGTGCAAAACCAAGGGAGGACAGGAACTGTGCCTCCCATGGAAAGGTTACTCAGGGGCATATTATCAAGCCAGGCGATAAAATTATCGCCGCTTTAGCGGCAGAAAACTGGCGCTAAAACTGCGATAACGGGATTGATAATAGGCTCTATGGAATTCCAATTGAAGCCCATGTTAGATGTGAAGGACATCTAACATGGGCATCAATTGGAATTCCATAGAGAATATTATCAAGCCCATTATTGCTGTTTTAGCGGCAGTTTTCTGCCGCCAAAGCGGCGATAATTTTATCGCCTGGTTTGATAATATGCCCCTAAGTGCCAAAGATTCAGTCTTTTGGACTTGGGAACAACTTGGAAAGTCCCTAAGACAGAGTATAATCATCTCTTAAAAAAGCTCACCCAGGTGGACCCTTACATATTTCCTGATGTATGCAGTTGTGGGGTAATTGTTTAACCATCCATGGTATCAAGGGGATGAGAAAAGTCATAGTTGTTCAGTGAATTATAACAGCCATCATCTTCTAAGAAGATGCAAAGTCTGTGAGAGTGGATGACACAGGATGCTGAGGGCAATCAGCGGCCTCTTAGTTCCCAGGACAAAGGGAAACTCAGGTACATGGAGAACTGCATCGCCCAAAGATGGCCAACCTCTTGTGAGCACTTCTCACATGAATTTGAATACTGCACCTATTGTGGTCTATTCAGCAACTGCTCACTGTGAGTCTTTTCTTTACTCCACTTTTAACAGCAAGGGAAAAAAGTTAAACTTTGGCAGGAGTGTCCTTGTATTCTATCCTCTCTTTGGGTGGTTATCAACAACCAATATTAGTGATATGCCATTTTTACAATCTAATGGGGTTTTTGATACAACCCCTGAGGGCCCTTCTTCTTTCTTGAAAAATATCACAAAGTCAGTAGACCTTCTGAATACAGAGTGTGTCTCTATTCTTCTAGAGCAATTACCGATGGTCGCTGTCTAGATACTATTTCTTCCCTGATGCTGCTCAGATAGACGTAGTAGGTCCCAAGTCCTCCATGAATCTAGGTCTTTCCTAGAATTGCAGTTCATCCAATGAGCTGTCCTGTAAATGGCTGTACTCAAAGGATAGGTTTTAAAATGTAGCTGAAGTTCATGGATCCTTTCCCCAGAATAGTAAGCACTTGCCTAGCCTGGATGTGTGTCCCCTTAGCTCAGGTGACACACATCCAGAATCCATGGCAAATAAAGTAAATGCAGTTATGGACCTTCTTGAAAGCAATGGTATGATTGCAATCTGGTTCATAAGGAAAGATGCAGTTCATACATGCAGCATGTATGGTACTTCCCTCATGGACCCTCAAGTTTCCCCTGTAAGTGATGCCACCCATCCTTAGGCCTCAGACACTCATTCTTCTATGGCAAATACATCTTTCATTCTCTTACGTCTGGTGTGCGATTGTAGAATATTGTAGGGAATTGTTGCTTTAGCTAATGCCTTGGGACTATGCCGGGCCCAGACCAGATCTGAAAGAAAAGTCAGAGGGTGTATGAAAGGAGTGCAGTGTAATGGCATTAGGACTAAGGTAGTCATTATTTTGAAGTTTGAAATATATTTTGAAACCTCTGCCAGCGATTATGTAAGGTTTCAAGGTGGAATCCATGATCCTCGAAGCATACTAACATGTTATATTAATGGATTTAAGCTGTACTTCCTCTCAATATACTATTTAGTTTGACATGGACACCACTCCTTTCCACAGCATTATGAGAGAAGCAACTCATTTCTTGAATTTTCTACATATATTAACAAAAGGAAAGATGCACACATTTAACTTGTGACTATTGGGCTTGATGAACAGATGGACGAATGTGACACCAGCGAACAGAGATTTTAGACCTACCCTCTGATCTGTGATCTGGAAACATACTAATCAGTATTCCTCATTTGTTGATTCACTTCACACATTTTCAGTTTCACAAATATTTTTTCACTATGAATAGATGGCTAATACACGCTTTGCACAATCACAAACAGAATTTGTAAACAAGCAAAATGTTACACATGGGCATAATTTGTTGCAGAAAATCTCATTTATCACCAGCAGAAAATTTGTTTGCCGGGGGAGCTGGGGATGTGCCTGTCACCGATGTCACGTTTTCCTTCTATCACCAAGTAATGCAGAACGAGGTTGGACCTGGCTTAAGTCCAAATCTTCACAATAGTCTTTATTAAGGCAGGACTGCCATAGGTGAATGTGCAATGCTGACAGGGTACATCAATTTTCCCTGTCTAAATTTGGGGCTTCTGTACATCAGCCTTTGTGTAATTAATGAACAGTGAAGAAGAGAATTGCATTTCTATCCTTGGCATTGGGAAAGAAAAGTAATTCACTGCATTGATGTAGATAGACCCATACATGTCAGTGATGCCTTCTGGGTGATGTGGATAAAAGAGAAGGGGACTTTTGGCATTAGCAAGCCCTGTCACCTCACCCACAGAGCTCATGGGAGGGTATGCATATCAGAGCTGGGTGGTGCACTCCCTGATCAGATTTCAGAAAGAGGAACAAACAGTGAACACATGTTCAGGGCATGACCCCAAGCTAAAGCAGACAGATCCTGATTGGGCATCTAGCCAAGGACATAGAAACGTACATTTGCCAGTAGAGCATTTTTATCTTTTACACACGTGCAGAGGTATTGTGTAGTGCAGCCTGTCGGGTTGTGCGTGCACTGTCTTCGTGGACTCTAGAGCTCTCTCCAGCCTACGCCCTCCAACCACTTTCCAACGTTCGGCCACATTCACCAAGCAGCGTTAGGCTGCAAGTGAACTGGTGCCTAATAACATTGGAATCTGTGCTTGAAAAAATATACCTGATTCTCCCCCCCAAAAATGTATCACGTCACCTGGCATGTGAAATGCGCGTGCTCAAGTAACACTGCGTGTTATTAGCTCTTCACCTTAGCAGTATTCATCTCTGGGATTTATCACAAGTAGGTGGATTTAATCAAGCTAATAATTAGGACCCAAAACTACACATATACAGAATGTTCCTGCACACTAGTGATCGACAAACTCTTTACAATCCCAAATGTTTTTGGCATATTAATGGAGGATTTAAAAGATAACCTAGTCCCCTTATTGGTCACAAGGAATATAAGTTCGCAAGAGCAACATAACAGGCAATACACTGACATCAGGATAGTACGTAAAAATGCTAATTGGCCTCCTGCAGGGAGAATTAGGGAGTCCCACCTGGCCACTAAAACCATGGCCTGTCCAAGGCGAATTCCCCACTGATAAAGTTTGTTTCCAGGCCAATAAAGATATCTCAGGTGCAAAATACAAACAGGACACAAGTATCTCTGGTATGTAGTTTAAGTCAGAAGTCCGTAGAAATGTGTGAGATGAGCAAACTGACTGCTCAAACACCATAGGAAAAGGGAACAAGAAAACAAAGGAAAAAGCCGGGAACAAAGTTAAAAACGGATTGGCACTTGTACCCTATTGTATAAGTCAACCCACAATACATGATACGGCGCCAGATGAAGAAGCAACTCAACCAGCATCCCTTGCTAGCAAAGACCCCTCAAAGGATATGAAGGCCTCCCCCATTTTTGTCAAAATACCAGGAACTACTAAACAACCCAGTAAAACTACTCCGTCAAAAGTGCCAATCTCATCTTTGACAATGCTAATTCTGCCCATGCAGAGATAACAACATCAATGGAACCAATTCCTGGATATACAGCCATGAGTGAGGCCCAAAGGCATACTCGTGCACCTAGGATCATTGAACATGGAACCTTGAGCGATACATCTCTAATCATGCAAGAAAAAGTCCTTGCCCATCCTAATTCCCAAAAACCTTAGGCCACAGAAACACTATGGGGCCGATTCTGATCCGGGTCGGAAGGGCACCGAACGCGATCCGGACGGAAAAACTACGAGCCGTATGCGTGTTTTCCGCTCGACTCGTACAGCTGTACGAGCGAGCCAGTACGATGCAAGCTACATGAAATTCACCGACGAGTCGTTTCCTGGTCCAAACCGCTCCGTAAGTCTCGGTCGTAAGCTAACCGTGGCGTGCAATGGATGGGATTCCCGACCGAGCCAGAGTGTCCGGCTCGCAAAAGCTCCTGGAGTTGGACTTTGGGGGTCCGCATCGGACCTCCCGACACCCACAGCCGTACGACTCGCACACAGGGGGAGACACATGGGTCTCCCCAACACAGGCATCTTTGAATAATGTCCACCATGTTAAGGATCCCTAGATGACGTGCAAGTGTCAGCATACATGCAGTGGAACTCAATTTACAGCAAGCACACAGTTCTTACCCCAGAATAGCAATCCAGGCGCAGGCATGGCATTCTAAATTGTGGGAACATTCTAGAAGGACTACACACTGTGCAAACTCTATTGAACATGACTTCCGTAGACATTGAGTTGGTCCACTTTTTTGACCCCACGGAAAGTAATACGCGGGAAGCATCCCTCGTGACATGAGCCTCATGCTCAATGGCAAGGAAAGTCCTCCAGGAAAATGATTGTTTTTACAGCTGGGGACCAAAGATTAGCTCACACACACCAGCAGCATATGCTTTTTTGCTTCATTATCAAAAAGAGCTTACACCTCCACATATCTAAAGATAAGAACCAAGTTCCTTTCTTAGGAATCCTGTTGGCAAATCAAATATGGCTTCACCTTCTCCCCAAAATTACGCAACATTTCCAACATATACATTCAAAGGAACACAAAAAGAATTAGGCTTGCTTACAGTGACCTTGCACGGCGTAATGCAATCTTGACATACAGCCACCCAAAGCAACAGGAGAGACAAACTGGCCGATTTAATGAAACTTTTTGCCTGGAACATAAATGGCTTTGATAGCAAACATGACAATAAGGGCCCGATTATGACTTTAGCTGAGCGGCGGAGAGACCGCCGTGCTGCTGCACCGCCAAGCCAGCGTGAGAGCCGCCCACCATATTATGGCTTTTTTAGTCACTGGCAGGCAGTTTCTTTGACGTTCCCACGGCGGTATAACAAACAAAAGGGAGGGACTATAAAATCGGCACTACATGGAGAAAGTCAAAGGAAGTTCCATCAGGACATGGACTGGGGGTGCATGGACATGGAGTGAGGCACAAGGGGGCCCTGTAGGATCACCTTTCTTTTCCCAGTGCCATATAAACAAAAGTATTTTTTTACACTACTATTGAAAAATATATACAAATATTGTTTTAATTTTATATGTAGTTTAAATAAGCAAAACTTAAATATGTTAACATATATTATTAATATAAAGTAAAGTAAATATGTTCAAATAATATAAATATATAAAAATATTTACCAAATTAAACACACAGATATAAAAAAGTGTGTATGTATATATACAAATATATAATATACAGCTATTTAAGAAAAATATTATTTTTAAATTATATTTTATAATGATTTTCAAATTTACTAATAATATATATAAATGTATATTCACTGAAAAAACCATAGGTTTCAGGGGTGTTATAGTTAGCTGGAGATTTCCCTCGTACAAAACCATAGAAATTCCCCTGTTATAGTTAGTTCAGCTATGCCCCCGCAATGCACTGCTGATGACGTCACATATTACATCACTCATGACATGGTCAGTGACATCACTGAGGACATCTCAAACAAGATCACTGATGACATCACTGATGATGTCATCCATGTGATAAATTATTGCATCTTCTCACACCCTAATTTAACCGTTGATACACCAACTAAAAATTTCAGACGTCCATTCTCAAAACCATAGATACTCCAATACCAATAACTACATACCCACCTATTAACTCTTAGGTCTACATACACCTCCACTCATTCACCTGTACAGTCACTCATACTTACAGTCACTCCGTACAAGACTATCATATACATTTATACACCTACATAGACACGCACACACCACCAATCATCCTTAGAGGTATTCTCACACCTAGTCAGTCATGCAAATAATTAATTACACTCCCATTTACTCACCTATGCAGTTATACACACTCAAGTTCACTTACTCATAAAAATAGTACCACATTCTTACACTCTTATACAATCATTGATACAAGCACACACTCATCCATACAGCCACTCTCACAATCACACACTCTCACATATACCCACTTATATACTCTTACACGCATATACACTGCCTTTCACATATGTAGTTAGTCACAAATGTACCACTGAGATATACATTCAATCCCTAACACACCCATACATACACTCACTCAACCATACAGTTCATCACAGATGCACTCTTAAAACCATGCACCCATAGAATCACCCACTCACACATCTATGCACAGAGTCAGACACAGCCTACGCACACAAACACTCAGGCACACATACAGATACTCAGACAACCAATCAATAAGTTAACCCATATAGACACTCATATAGCTATTCACAAAACCATGCAGCCACTTATACACCAACACACAGACACATACAGACATTCACACAGTTTAGTCACTAGTCTGTAGTAAGATACATTTAATGACTCACTTATAGAGTCAGTTACACACCTACAAAATCATCCACTCACACACTTGTACACCCACTCATTCTTCAACAGGCCTTTCCCTATATATAGTAAACCTATTAAAACTTTAGAGAAACACATACTCACTGGATGACGTCATCAGTGATGTCATCAGTGACGTCATTTGAGATGTCATCAGTGATGTCATCAGTGATGTCACTGACCATGTCATGAGTGATGTAATATGTGACATCATCAGCAGTGCATTGCGGGGGCGCGAGTTATAGTTAGCTGAACTAACTATAACAGGGGAATTTCTAGGGTTTTGTACGAGGGAAATGTTCAGCTAACTATAACACCCCTGAATCCTATGGTTTTTTCTGTGAATTTCTAAGGTTTTTTAAATGCCAATTCATAACTATAACGCCCCTGAAACCTTTGTTTTTTTCAGTGAATTTCAAAGGTTTTTTAAATGCCAATTCCTGACTATAACGTGCATGAAACCTATGGTTTTTTCAGTGAATTTCGAAGGTTTTTTAAATGCTAATTCCTATCTATAACTTATCTCTAAAGACATCATGAAAAGCATTCTTTTTTAAAAGTAGGGTGCACATTAGTTTTGTGGAAAAGCATCTTTGTGATTGGTTAAGAAAAAGCAGTTTCAACGTGGAGTACATATCATAGCATAAACTTGGCTCAGCTCAACCACACCTGCTACTTGCATTTGGAAGGCACTGTTCGAACTTAAAACAATCGTCAACTTTTAACCTGCACGTGTCGTTAAATGTTCAAGAAAATGTTACAAAAAAATATCGTAAAGTTTTGAAAAATTGATGAACTTTTAACCTGTACGTATTGTAGAATGTTCTAGAAAGTGTGTTGATAGAATACATTGCACTTCTGACTTCTATGTGTTGTTGAATATTAAAAAAAACGATTCATATGGAAAATTAAAAAGAAACCAATAGAGAAGTTTTGAAACCTAAAAGAATCAAGGAACTATTCTAATTTATTCTTTACATGTATTTATGTGTGCAGCAACAAAATTATAGACACAACAGCACTAGGAAAAGGAAGAAGCAGGGAGTGGGGAGACAGGGGAGATGGGCAGAATGGCACACATGCAAAATTAAGTACAGCACAAGTATAGACAAACAATGGCCAAAATGAAACGCACTAACAAGGAGCACAAGTCACACAACCCGCCAACATCACACCACTGAACGAGCATTGAAGTGAAAACCACGCTGTATTCATACAGGATATGTACAAAGGCCAGTCGTTGGTGTTGTGGGGTGTCTGCAACCGTGGTCATCATGGATGAGACGCCCAGCATGTGGCACATAGTCGAGTTCACTTTGTGTTATGCTGCCAAATGGCTGCTTCTCCCTCCCACGAGCCCCCACACTTTTGTACAGTGCGCTGTTGTATCTCGTGCACTCGTATGGCACACCATTGTAATGCCTATTTGCGCATGTCCTGCTACATTCCAACTACAACATCACAGTGCCGTTTGGAGGTGGTGCATGCCACTTTACAACATCGACTGCTGCGGCTCTTGAAACAGGCCACACCAGAACACAGAGACACACTTACCGCACTTTCTGTACACGGACATGTCCGAGACACCCCGTTCCCCTTGCCGGATAGGCACACCCCTCCACTGACCTGTGAACCCCAGACCAGCACACGCCAGTTGTGCATGCAGGAGGATGCGTGCGTAGCTACACATCCAGGCTCACTGCCAATGCTGAGGTGACAGCACACTGTGATGTTGCAGGGCTCGTGCCTATCATGCTAAGACAATGACCACAGGGACACACTTACTAAGATGTGGGTTTGGGGGGCATTGGCGGTCCTGGAGTTGTTGAGATAAATCTTCTGGCCCTCATGGGTATCCCTGTATCATGCTCATTGACTCTATGGCACCTGTGGGTGTTCTGGTGTGGCTCTTGGCTGTGTTCCCTTTCATGGTGCAGGTAGTTGTCCTGCTTAACACCAGCAGAGAGCAGGTGTAAAATCCCTGGTGCTAACGTGTCTTATCAACGGAATTTGTTTCACATTGCAATTGGTGTGAAAGTTGTGATGTGATTTTTTTCGTGTGCAGAACAATATACGAACTGAGCAGTGTATCTCGTCAAGATCCAGCACCTGACGCACTATTCCCAATCAATATAAATACAATGAGATTTCTTAATAGATTTTGTGTGTACACTGTAAGTGCAGCCAGTACCTCAGTGCAATACAATACAGGATTTTAATATTTAGAATAAATCGGAAAGGTGCACCTCATGTCTTTTTGCACGGGAACAGCTACTCTCCATTTCATTATCAGCACTTTAACGGAAGTAAAGTTGAGATAAATCTAACACACTATTCAGAAGTTGGTGCAAACTGAAGATATCACCAGTATTCCAGCGATAAGTGCCCCAAAATGTAACACCATGGTGGACTCCATCAAATAACAGTAATAAGAACAAGAAAGAGTCACACAGCAGTTAAGAGAACAACCAAAAACATTATAAAATTTTTTTTCAAACTTTATTTTTTATAATAATAAATATTTAAACGATAAACTATTTTCAAACTTTATTTTTTTATTAACATAAATATAAACAATAAACTAATAAACAAAATGTAACAACAATAATACAAAATAACAAGGCAGAACGACAGACCTAGAAAATCAGAAAGATTGTTAAAAAAAAAACAACATGGTATTCACAACAAAATACCACAAGAAACAAATCACAGATATATAAAATGTATACAGCTAACAAAATTTTATAAGTTTAACTTACAAAAACTGTAAATGTTGCCACTTTAAAATATTTACAGAATCTGAGGAATTTTTTTTGCAGAAGGCACCACGCACACAACGTTTTTCTTCAGTGGTGAAGAAATATTTAACTTTTTCCAAGGGGCAAAGAAAGACCAATGCCACCTTCTTCATTCGCAAGATTTGCCAAAGAGTTCTGTTAAGAGGGGATCCTAACAAAAAATACTTGTGCGGCACAACAAGTATGATGAAACACCTAAGGACCCTTCATCCAAACAATCTTGCACGAGAAGAGTGCAAACAGATGAGAAACATTCCTGTTCTGTATCTGTAAAAAAGAATCACAAATAAATGTATATTAATAACTTTCAAATTCACACTATTCCATTACTGTACAAACACATTTTATATAAAAACTGACTAAGAAACTATAGCCCTGAACCACAAGTCTGACGATCATTAAAACACTACATGCATAGTGCATACTACTTTGAAGCAGTTCATGCCCTAAAGCCTACCTCACTAAAACACTACATGCTAACTGACTAATTGATTACAGTACTATAAGGAGACACACTGGGTGAGTGACAGGGTGTTTGCTAGAAGAGTATGAATACTAACTAGGGAATTGAAGGTGTGAAAAACAACTGTGTAGGTGATTAGAGGACTGCATCCATACTGCATAGGCATTTAAAGCAGTCCATGTGCTAAGGCCTGGCTCACTGCATGACTACTTGGGTACTGACTGAATGATTAGAGTAAAACAAGGAGAGTGCCTAGGTGAATTTATACGTGCTAGGCTTTTCGCACAGGGAATGGATTAGTACTTGGTAATGAATGGGTCACTAGAGGAGTGCAAAGGCAGTGACAAGTGCTGAACTGTATGGATACTGACTAGGAAATTGAAAGTGTGAAAGACAAGTGTCTAGGTGGTTAGAAGACTGCTTGCATAGTGCATAGGGGTTTGAAGCAGTCCATGTGCTAAGGCCTGGCTCAGTGTATGAATACTTAGACACTGACTGAATGATTAGAGTACTGCAAAGATAGTATCTTGGTGAATTTATAAGTGTTTGGGTTTTAGCACAGTGAATGGATTAGTACATGGTGCTGAATGGGTCACTAGAGGACTGCAAAGAGAGTGACAGGGTATTTCGTGGAAGTGTATGGATACTGACTAGGGAATTGAAGGTGAGAAAGACAATTGTGTAGGTGGTTAGAGGACTGCATGCATAGTGGATAAGGGTTTGAAGCAGTCCATATACTAAGCCCTGGGTCACTGGATGAGTACTTGGGTACTGACTGAATGATTAGAGTACTGCAAGGAGAGTGCCTGGGTGAATTTATTAGGGTTTGGCGCAGTGAATTGATTAGTACATGATGCTGAATGGGTCACTAGAGGAGTGCAAGGGGAGTGACAGGGTGTTTGCTGGAAGTGAACGGATACTGACTGGGGAATTGAAGGTGTGAAAGACAAGTGTGTAGATGGTTAGAGGACTGCATGCATAGTGGATAGGGGTTTGAAGAAGTCCATGTGCTAAGACCTGGCTCAGTGCATGAATACTTAGGCAGTGACTGAATCATTAGAGTACTGGAAAGAGAGTGTCTTGGGGAATTTATAAGTGTTTGGCTTTTAGCACAGTGAATGAATTAGTACATGCTGTTGAATGGGTCTCTAGAGAACTGCAAAGGAAGTGACAGGATGTTTCCTGGAAGTGTATGGATACTGACTAGGGAATTGAAGGTGTAACAGACAAGTGTATAGTATGTTAGAACACTACGTGCATACTGCATAGACATTTGAAGCAATCTATTTGGTACTTAGAAACTGATTAAATAATCAGACTACTTCTAGGACAGTGCTTAGGTAAAACTTTTAAATTTTCAGTTCTGCCACAGTGAACAGAATAGTACATGGTACAGCACCTTAGTGTCAAACCCTGACTCATTTTATCAATCCATAAGCAAAGACTAGCTTCTAATGCTACTAAAACTTGACAACATGAGAGGTTTTAAATTAGTTATCTGTCAGCAAATACACGATGTTACCAAATGCTTCTCTCACAGTGGTTCTCAAATGCACACAGACTCACAGTGTGATTCTAGACAACAACCACTATACCTAGGAGTTTACCAAAAATCATTCACTTCTGTGGAACTGGTAAGGGAACAGCACACAATCTTCATATTTCAGGACTGCACTTTTATGTCAAAGCCTGACTCATATATTCAAAGCATAAGCAAAGACTGGCTTCTAATGCTACTAAAACTTCACAACATGACCGGTTTTAAAACAGGTATCTGTCAGCAAATACACGATGTTACCAAATGCTTCTCTCACAATCCTTACCCAAATGCACACACACTCACCATGTGATTTTAGACAAGCAACACTATCCTAGGAGTTTACCAAAACTCATTCACTAATCTGGAAGAGTTAATGGTACTGCACACAATCTACATATTTAAGTACACCACATCAGTGTCAAAGCATGACTCATTTAATCAACGCATAAGCAAAGACTGGATTCTAATCCTACTAAAACTTCACAACATGACAGGTTTTAAAACAGTTATCTGTCAGCAAATCCATGATGTTACCAAATGCTTCTCTCACAGTGATCCCAAATACACACTAACTCACAGTGTGATTCTAGACAAGCACCACTATCCCTATGAGTTTACCAAAACTCATTCACAACAGTGCAAATGGTAAGGGAACTGCACACAATCTACATATTTCACAACTGCAATTTACTGTCAATGCCTGACTGATATAATGCAAGCATAAGCCATAAATGTCTTCTAATGCTACTAAAACTTGACAACATGACATGTTTTACAACACTTATCTGTCAGCAAATACACGATGTTACCAAACACTTCTCTCACAGTGGTTCCCAAATGCACACAGACTCACAGTGTGATTCTAGACAAACAACACTATCCCTAGGAGTTTACCAAAACTCATTCACTACAGTGGAAGTGGTAAAGGAACTGCACACAATCTACATATTTCACGACTACACTTTAATGTCAATGCCTGACTAATATAATCAACGCATAAGCAAAGACTGGCTTCTAATGCTACTAAAACTTGACATCATGACAGGTTTTAAAAACAGTTATCTGTCGGTAAATACACGATGTTACCAAATGCTTCTCTCACAATCCTTACCCAAATGCACACAGACTCACAGTGTGATTTTAGACAATCAACACTATCCTAGGACTTTACCAAAACTCATTCACTACTGTGGAAGGGGTAAGGGGACTGCACACAATCTACATATTTAAGTACAGCACATCAGTGTCAAAGCATGACTCATTTAATCAACATATAAGCAAAGACTGGATTCTAATGCTACTAAAACTTCACAACATGACAGGTTTTAAAACAGTTATCTGTCAGCAAATACATGATGTTACCAAATGATTCTCTCACACTGATCCCAAATACACACTAACTCACAGTGTGATTCTAGACAACCACCACAATCCCTATGAGTTTACCAAAACTCATTCACTACAGTGCAAGTGGTAAGGGAACTGCACACAATCTACATATTTCACAACTGCAATTTACTGTCAATGCCTGACTCATTTAATGAAAGCATAAGCCATAACTGTCTTCTAATGCTACTAAAACTTGACAACATGACTGGTTTTAAAACAGTTATCTGTCAGCAAATACACGATGTTACCAAATGCTTCTCTCACAATCCTTACCCAAATGCACACAGATTCACAGTGTGATTTTAGACAATCAACACTATCCTAGGAGTTTACCAAAACTCATTCACTAGCCTGGAAGAGTTAATGGTACTGAACACAATCTACATATTTAAGTACAGCACATCAGTGTCAAAGCATGACTCATTTAATCAACGCATAAGCAAAGACTGGATTCTAATGCTACTAAAACTTCACAACATGACAGGTTTAAAAAAAGTTATCTGTAAGCAAATACATGATATCACCAAATGCTTCTCTCACACTGATCCCAAATACACACTAACTCACACTGTGATTCTAGACATGCACCACTATCCCTAGGAGTTTACCAAAACTCATTCACTACAGTGCAAGTGGTAAGGGAACTGCACACAATCTACATATTTCACGACTGCAATTTACTGTCAATGCCTGACTCTTTTAATGAAAGCATAAGCCATAACTGTCTTCTAATGCTACTACAACTTGACAACATGACTGGTTTTAAAACAGTTATCTGTCAGCAAATACACGATGTTACCAAATGCTTCTCTCACAGTGGTTCCCAAATGTACACAGACTCACAGTGTGATTCTAGACAAACAACACTATCCCTAGGAGTTTACCAAAACTCATTCACTACAGTGGAAGTGGTAAAGGAACTGCACACAATCTACATATTTCACGACTACACTTTAATGTCAATGCCTGACTAATATAATCAACGCATAAGCAAAGACTGGCTTCTAATGCTACTAAAACTTGACAACATGACAGGTTTTAAAACAGTTATCTGTCAGCAAATACACGATGTTACCAAATGCTTCTCTCACAATCCTTACCCAAATGCACACAGACTCACAGTGTGATTTTAGACAATCAACACTATCCTAGGACTTTACCAAAACTCATTCACTACTGTGAAAGGGGTAAGGGGACTGCACACAATCTACATATTTAAGTACAGCACATCAGTGTCAAAGCATGACTCATTTAATCAACATATAAGCAAAGACTCGATTCTAATGCAACTAAAACTTCACAACATGACAGGTTTTTAAACAGTTATCTGTCAACAAATACATGATGTTACCAAATGATTCTTTCACACTGATCCCAAATACACACTAACTCACAGTGTGATTCTAGACAACCACCACAATCCCTATGAGTTTACCAAAACTCATTCACTACAGTGCAAGTGGTAAGGCAACTGCACACAATCTACATATTTCACGACTGCAATTTACTGTCAATGCCTGACTCATTTAATGAAAGCATAAGCCATAACTGTCTTCTAATGCTACTAAAACTTGACAACATGACTGGTTTTAAAACAGTTATCTGTCAGCAAATACACGATGTTACCAAATGCTTCTCTCACAATCCTTACCCAAATGCACCCAGACTCACAGTGTGATTTTAGACAATCAACACTATCCTAGGAGTTTACCAAAACTCATTCACTAGTCTGGAAGAGTTAATGGTACTGAACACAATCTACATATTTAAGTACAGCACATCAGTGTCAAAGCATGACTCATTTAATCAACGCATAAGCAAAGACTGGGTTCTAATGCTACTAAAACTTCACAACATGACAGGTTTAAAAAAAGTTATCTGTAAGCAAATACATGATATCACCAAATGCTTCTCTCACACTGATCCCAAATACACACTAACTCACACTGTGATTCTAGACATGCACCATTATCCCTAGGAGTTTACCAAAACTCATTCACTACAGTGCAACTGTTAAGGGAACTGCACACAATCTACCTATTTCAGGACTGCACTTTTCTGTCAAAGCCTGACTCATTTAATCAAATCATAAGCCATAACTGTCTTCTAATGCTACTAAAACTTCACAACATGACAAGTTAAAACAGTTATCTGTCAGCAAATACACGATGTTACCAAATGCTTCTCTCACAGTGGTTCCCAAATGCACACAGACTCACTGTGTTATTCTAGACAAACAACACTATCCCTTGCACTATACTAAAACACATTTCTTCATCTAGAAGTAGTACTACATTTTAGTATAGAAACATAACGTAACTCATTTCACAAATTCATAAACAATGACTGGTTTCTAATTCTACCAAAATATAAAAAACAGCACAGTTATCTGTCTACAAACACATGAAAACCACAAATGCTTATCACAGAATGGTTTCTACATGCACACACATTGTAGAGAAAAAAGTACTCCCTACACTTTAGCAGGAGAAATACATTAGTCTGATTAAAAAATAGTCTACATACATCCCCTCACAATTAAATAACTCATCTTTCAAGTTATTTTGTAGATTAGGAAGTATATCAATCACTCACCATATTTTCTTTTACAGAATCTCTGCACTGTGCACCTCTCAGCAAAAGCAAAGAATGGAAAAGTTTCCCTTTCATTTTCCACACATATACATGTACACATCAAATCACAATCCTTCGCACATAAACTCAAAAACAAACACACATTTCTATTGGTTAAACATTTCAACCCTTTCCAACTGAAATACATTTCCTGGAACACTGCACTGAGCTCACAGGTCACAAGTTCAGCACACAATGTTCCTACACATGACAGGAAGTGTGCTTGACTTTTCAACATATCAGCTTATCATATATAATATTCCTTACAATCTGTTTTTGTTAACCAATAACAATCATACCTTTAAAAAACAGAAATATACACCCTACCTTTCAGTGTAGAAAGTTGTCATACAACCAATGATTTCTTGTCGTTTTCAAAAAACGTTGCTGTGGATCCGCGCACCCACTGCGAGAGAATACGTGCATCCAACGCGATAGGATACTCGCACCTTGCGCGCATTTCCCCGTTTAAAAAAAAAAAAGGGGGGCCCCAGGGGGTCCTTCTGGGACCCCCTAAGCACCTCTAGAGGGTCAGAGTATTTCCAATCTGCCCCCTTTATATTGTTTTACACACTTATTCCCCTTGCATCTTCAGCCTCGCTTCTACCGAGGCAGAAAATGGCCGCCAACAGTTCCTGGTTTCGAATGTAGAGAGGCACTCGACAGCCAATTAGCATTCAGCGCACGATCCTCCGCGGCCATAGATATCACTAACGTTTTTACCCTAATTCTCTCAGGAACTAGTGAACAGATTCACACCATATATGCAAAAGGCACGAGTCCGAACTGAGGACTACCTCTTTGCCAAAATTGTGTCATTCCGTTCAGCGGTTCGGGCTGTAGCTGCGACAACAGATCCTATGGGAAATTGCATGGGGAAAACGCGTTTTGGGCCCCCCTTTTTTCTCGGCCCCCGCTTGACGGATCACCGCAAAACTTTCAGGGTAGGAGCGGAGCGGAGCTGGCCAAAAGTTTGGAAAATTTCACGAGGATTCGTCAACCAGCGCCAACGTTATTCCAAATAGAATGTTGCGGATTTCCTATGGAATATAGGTCCTAACTATAACTATCTACTGGCGACCGCCAGTAGATAATATATATATATATATATATATCCAACAAACAAATTCGCTTCAACTCGAGCCGCTTAGCGATGGCTGGCCGTGACGGGTTAGCGAGACCCAAATATTCCAGATCTACGTTGAAGTAACTCCAATCAAAAAGGAAAAACAACGCTTCACGACACCCTGTGCTTTTAAGGCAGAGTTTTATTTGCCAACACTAACTCTACGCGTTTCGGGAAACTTGGTCCCTTGTTCACGAGTATACAGGAATAAGGAAAAAAACTCAAATAAGTAACACTAGTCATGTGACCTTTGGTTTCCAAATAAGAAAAAGTGAAAACAGACTTTACCGCCAAATAACGAATACATTAGGAGATTCCTGTTTAAACAACCACAGATTGCTTGTTCTCTATTGTAATTCTGTTTGATAAACAAAACATACATTATTTCATGTGTAGAAAGCACCCTTGAGTCATCTAAACTTTTAGTGTAAACGGGTCCGATTATTCAATTTTACTTTTGACATTTAGCAAGACAGCCCTATTAGTCACACTCTGTTTAAGGCATACGGGGACTACAAGATGCGTTCATGTTGCTCCTCCTATATTAATCCCAATTGGTATTCAATATTGTTATCCCGAATTGCCTCAGAGTTTGTTAAACTTTGTCTTAAAATAACGTGCAGAAGAAGTTCTAGCCCAAGTGGGCAGACTGTCGGCAAGTCTCCCTCGCCCGCTCACAGTAAACATAAAAATAACAATAAATGACCACAATACTTATAGCCCCAGTGGGCAGAATGTCTCCCAGGGTCTAATTAGCCTAGACATTATGTATTTAAATCAAGAGATCTCCATTTTAGTCTTTGTACAGGTGAACATCAATATTGATCCTTATTCTTCTTGTGTTATTTCAACACTCAATCTTTGTTTCACAAGCTGGTGGCAGTCTGCAAAAATACACATAATAGAAACAATGTCACAACTTTAGTTAAATATTTTGATTAAAACAAACATACAAAACATGTCAGTCTAGGCATACAAGACAATTAAGAGAAAAGAGAGGTGAGAAGTAGAGGGAGCGTGAGGGGATGAGTCCACGAACTCTGACTATGAATTATTAAACTTAGCCCAAGTGGACTGCTAGTTCTTCGTCAATGTTGTGGCCCCCAGATTTTACTGTCTGGAATTGAATTATCATCCTCGACTCCAGTCGTCTCAACTCAAGGACTCTGTTCCCCCCCCTTTCCCTCAGAGGGACTGTATCTAGGACACAGAAGGAGAGCAGACTGGTGTTCTGATGATGTTCAGCTTTAAAATGTCTGGCCATAGGGTATTGTCTGTCGTTCTTAGTTATGGCTCGCAGGTGTTCAAGCACCCTCTTTTTGGCGTGATGAATTGTGCTGCCAATATAGTATTTGTTGCACGGGCATTTCAGTGCATAGACCGCATGGTCAGTGTTACAGGAAACATGCTTGGTTATCCGGAAGGGTTTAGTGTTTTCAGATAAAGTCACCACCTTACAGTTGTTACTGTACTTGCACGCTTTGCATTTGCGGCAAGTAAAGAACCCTTGAATGGGATTGTTAATTTTCGGTGGCCTTATCATACTTTGACACAATGTGTCTTTCAATGATTTGGCCTTCCGAAATGTCACCTGTGGATAACATTCAATTGTTGGTTCCAAGTCTCTATCAGTCTTGAGAACATCCCAAAACTTGAATAGACATTCTTTAACCTCACGTGCTTGGTTTGAGTAGGTAGTGATGAATCTGATTTTGTTCTCCACACTTTCAGTCTCAGGTTCAGCCGACCTAATTTGGAGAAGTGTATTTCTTGTTCTGTTATTGACTTCGTTGCTGGCTTTAGCAATATCTTTAATCATATTCTCTTTTTCTATTGCAAAACCTGCTTCGTTACTGCAATTTCTTTTGGCTCGCAGTAACTCTCCTAGCGGAATACTCCGTATCAGATTGTTAGGGTGACAACTCTCCGCGTGTAATAGGCTGTTACCAGCCATTTCTTTTCTGAACAGTTGACTTTCTAGTCGCTGTCCTGAGACTGATATCTTGAGATCCAAAAAGTCAATAGTTTCTTTTTCAATACTTCTAGTGAACTGAAGATTGAAATCATTTTCATTAATGATGTCGACAAATTGGTTAGCCTGCTCAATGCTCCCCTTCCATACCACGAAGATATCATCTATGTATCTTGCCCATACAGCAACACATTCTTTGTACAGTGGTAACGAGATGGCGACCTGCTCCTCCCACCAGCCGAGGTACAATCCTGCAAAGCTGGGAGCGAAGCAGGTCCCCATCGCGGTCCCAAGTATTTGGCGATAGATGATCTTATCAAAGACAAAAAGTTTTGTGTGAGACATTTGAAGATCATATCTAAGATCATCTACGTGTGGAAAAGAGTAGAGACTGATCTTTGTTTTAGAAAATGATGGCAAGCCCTGATACCTGCCTCATGAGGAATGCACGTATAAAGGCTTGTGACGTCCAGGGTCAGTAACAGAAAATTGTCTTCCCAAACTATCTGTTCAATAAGTCTCAAGAAGTCACTTGAGTCCTTAATAAAGGATGGGAGTTTTTGGACCAGGGGCTGTAAATAAAAATCTACATATCGTGATGTGTTCTCCAGGCAGCTTCCCCTGGAGGACACAATTGGTCTTCCCGGAGGGTTGAACTCGTTTTTATGTAGTTTTGGGAGGAGATAAAACGCTGGAAGTTTAGGATATCTGCAAAAGAGAAAATCATATTCCTCTTGTTCAAGCAGACTTCTCTCTTTCCATTCACCCAAAAGTTCTCTATACTCATTGTTGGCTTGTACATATTTGGATTTGGTGGTGACCTCATAGTTGTTTGTATCACTCAGTTGGCGAAGTCCCTCCTGGAGATACATCTCTCTAGATAGGATCACCACGTTCCCACCCTTGTCGGAATTTTTTTATCACAATGTTGTCATCATTTTTTAGTGTTTCGAAAGCATTAAACTGTTCTTGACTAAGGTTATAGTATTTTAAAGTATTTTTGTACCGCTCTTTTTTACGAACTTTTTCGAATTCACGTAGTACTCCTTTCTCGAAGACATCAATCGCCTCATTTGTTATTTGAGGAAGAAAGATGGACTTAGGTTTAAACCCACTGGTACCACCCATATCCAACTCAATATTGTCATTAATTAGATTACGGTAAGGGTCGTCAATTACATTAGGATCGTTTTGTAACACATGCATATCATGTAGTGTCTCAATGTCACTAATATTCAAAATACTTGGGACATGCAATGGTTTATCACTGTGGTTAGTTACCTTAGTGGCAAACCATTTCTTTAACTTCAATTTCCTTGTAAAATGGAAAAGATCAATTCGACACTGTGTAAAGTTAAAGTTAGCACTAGGGCAGAAAGAAAGACCAAGAGAAAGAACATCAATTTCACCTTGGGTTAGGGTCCGACCTGAGAGATTGACCACTGTTTTTTTGTTGTTCATTTTGACTTCTGCTGGCCCCTTGTTCTTTTTCCCACTGGGCTGTCGATTTCTCTTGTCAGTGATCTTGAGTTGTTTCCTTCTCTTCTCACGCCGCACCCACGTCCTCTGTAGCCGCCTGCACCCTGTTTGGAGTAGATTTTGTTTCTTCCTTGTGCCATTAGCGTGAACTCGTTTAAAATTTTGCTTTTTAATCCTTGATTTTCAGAGATGGCCGAGGCGTCGCTTTCATAATTGTCACTCTCACCCGTTTCACTTGGTTCACCGGTTTTGTCTAGTTCTTCCGAACTTGTTGTAGCAATGCAAACTTTTTTCTTAGATTTCAAAATTGGCGCTGGTGTTTGCGCGCGCAGATGATCATATTTTCTGGCGAATGTCAGAATCTGTCCTTTTTCATAATCCACTTGGTCTCTATGATATTTACGTTGTTTCTTTGCCTTAATATCTTCTTCAATCCTGTCGAGTTTGATTTGCATTTTAGACATGTCTGATTGAAACTCATCCACTGTACACATCGTTTTTAGTTTACTCACAATATCATCTGTTTCAATGGCCAGTCTTTCACAGTCTCTATGGGCATATTTGATGAGTAAACCCAACATTATTGTGGAGCAATTGTGGCTATTGCCTGACCACTCCTCTACCAGCTCAGGGTCAGGATTATTAAATGTCGGTGTTATGAAAATCCTTAGTCCCCGTGGGACCCTGCCCACATCGATGTATTTTTGAAGGGTGGTTGACTCCCACCACTTAGTTTGCTCGGTTTTTAAGGCTTTCGACAAACAATCCCAAAGTTGTTTCTTGCTCTGTGTCTCGGTTCTATTGGGCTCAACCTCAGCACTCCCTCCTTCCTCGATGACATTCTCAAACATCATAACTGCAGCCTCGCTGCGTTTCGTATTCCTCAATGTAGCCATAATTGCGTGTTATTGAAACGCTGTTAGCGTATCTACCAAAAAAGCGGTCTTCTATTAAGAGTCTGTATTCGACACTTATCAAGACTCCATCTGCCCTTTAGCTGTTTAAATTATACTTTCTTGACATACTGTGAAGTAAAGTAAATGTTCGTGCTTACCCGATTCTTCTCGCCGAACTTCGAAGCAATCCTACTCGGCTTCCCGGGTGCTGAACCTGAGACTGAAAGTGTGGAGAGCAAAATCAGATTCATCACTACCTACTCAAACCAAGCACGTGAGGTTAAAGAATGTCTATTCAAGTTTTGGGATGTACTCAAGACTGATATAGACTTGGAACCAACAATTGAATGTTATCCACAGGTGACATTTCGGAAGGCCAAATCATTGAAAGACACATTGTGTCAAAGTATGATAAGGCCACCGAAAATTAACATTCCCATTCAAGGGTTTTTTACTTGCCGCAAATGCAAAGCGTGCAAGTACAGTAACAACTGTAAGGTGGTGACTTTATCTGAAAACACTAAAGCATGTTTCCTGTAACACTGACCATGCGGTCTATGCACTGAAATGCCCGTGCAACAAATACTATATTGGCAGCACAATTCATCCCGCCAAAAAGAGGGTGCTTGAACACCTGCGAGCCATAACTAAGAACGACAGACAATACCCTTTGGCCAGACATTTTAAAGCTGAACATCATCAGAACACCAGTCTGCTCTCCTTCTGTGACCTAGATACAGTCCCTCTGAGGGAAAGGGGGGGGAACAGAGTCCTTGAGTTGAGACGACTGGAGTCGAGGATGATAATTCAATTCCAGAGAGTAAAATCTGGGGGCCACAACATTGACGAAAAACTAGCAGTCCACTTGGGCTAAGTTTAATAATTCATAGTCAGAGTTCGTGGACTCATCCCCTCACGCTCCCTCTACTTCTCACCTCTCTTTTCTCTTAATTGTCTTGTATGCCTAGACTGACATGTTTTGTATGTTTGTTTTAATCAAAATATTTAACTAAAGTTGTGACATTGTTTCTATTATGTGTATTTTTGCAGACTGCCACCAGCTTGTGAAACAAAGATTGAGTGTTGAAATAACACAAGAAGAATAAGGATCAATATTGATGTTCACCTGTACAAAGACTAAAATGGAGATCTCTTGATTTAAATACATAATGTCTAGGCTAATTAGACCCTGGGAGACATTCTGCCCACTGGGGCTATAAGTATTGTGGTCATTTATTGTTATTTTTATGTTTACTGTGAGCGGGCGAGGGAGACTTGCCGACAGTCTGCCCACTTGGGCTAGAACTTCTTCTGCATGTTATTTTAAGACAAAGTTTAACAAACTCTGAGGCAATTCGGGATAACAATATTGAATACCAATTGGGATTAATATAGGAGGCGAAACATGAACGCATCTTGTAGTCCCCGTATGCCTTAAACAGAGTGTGCCTAATAGGGCTGTCAATAAAGTTTTGCCTTGCTAAATGTCAAAAGTAAAATTGAATAATCGGACCCGTTTACACTAAAAGTTTAGATCACTCAAGGGTGCTTTCTACACATGAAATAATGTATGTGTTGTTTATCAAACAGAATTACAATAGAGAACAAGCAATCTGTGGTTGTTTAAACAGGAATCTCCTAATGTATTCGTTATTTGGCGGTAAAGTCTGTTTTCACTTTTTCTTATTTGGAAACCAAAGGTCACATGACTAGTGTTACTTATTTGAGTTTTTTTCCTTATTCCTGTATACTCGTGAACAAGGGACCAAGTTTCCCGAAACGCGTAGAGTTAGTGTTGCCAAATAAAACTCTGCCTTAAAAGCACATGGGGCTGTGAAGCGTTGTTTTTCCTTTTTGATTGGAGTTACTTCAACGTAGATCTGGAATATATATATATATATATATATATATATATATATATATATATATATATATATATATATATATATATATATATTCACAGAAAAAAACATAGGTTTTAGGGAAAGTTATAGTTAGTTGGACATTTCACTCGTACAAAGCCATAGAAATTCCCCCGTTCTAGTTAGTACAGCTAACTATAACTTGCGCCCCCGCAATGCACTGCTGATGACATCACATATTACATCACTCATGACATGGTCAGTGTAGGAAGGTGGAATCTAACTATATGGTTGCCCCCATTTTTTCCTGGTGTTTGAATGGTTTTTGACTAGTCTGGCTGGGATTCTGCTATCCAGGACCCCAGCCTATCTGCTTCCTCTCTAAACTAATGTGAGTACCCTAGGTACATACTAATTGGATACTGAGGACACCCTATCAGCCCCTTGTAGATGGTACCCTAGGTACCCAGGGCATTGGTCCCTCAGAGGCCTACCAAGGGCTTCAGCACTTGTTGTGCCACCCCTGGGACAGCCATACAAATTGACACCCCCACACCACTACTGTAGTCTGGGTAAGGTGGTGCTTGCACCCCTTACAGGGATATGGGTATCCTGTATCCCACTTAAATACAACACATATATCATCATAGGTCACCCCTAAGGCAGGCCTTGCTGATCCTACAAGGCAGGGTGCTGAGATATGTGTGAGGGGGAACCCCTACCTGAGTAGGGCCCCTCTGCAACCTTCGTAAAAACTATTGCTGGGTTGTTTGTAGTGCAGCCATACCATATACTTTTAACCGCATTATAAGTAATTGCGACAGCGTGATAACTTGAGAGTGGCTGCACAGAACCATGTCATGTTTAGTGTCAAACATCGTGGAATCATACCCCCAATCCAGCCATGGGAGTGAGGACATGATTCCCCCCTGCTAGAGGGGTGATATGGTAAAAGCGGCAGATTTTAGACACCAATTTAAAAGTGCACACGTAGTACAAAATGGATGCTACCCGCCACCCACACGGCTCTGGCTGCCTGTTGCTGGGCAGAACTCCAGCCACGGCAGCTGGACAATAGGGATCTTGTTGCAGGGAGGTGTTCCACCTCCCCAGACAGACTATGTGGATTGGAACTGGGTGGGTGCACCATAGGATGTCTTTCAAACTTGCACGTAGGCTTCTCCTGTGCCTACTTCTGCATACACCGCCTCAAACCGGTTCAGGGGCATCCTGTCCCCTTCCCAGGTGGGAAAACATACAAAGGGGAGAGGGTGTAGCCACCCTTTCCCGCCTGAACTCTCATTGGTGGGCTCTGATTCAGACACTCCCCTAATCTCTGGATAAAGGTGGGTGCAGGGTCCCCAGAGCCGCAGATTAATCTTGGACTTCAAAGACTTGAACCTTCGACGAGCTGCCGCACAGCTGAATGAAGAAATCTCCCGTGGGGTAAAGGAGTTACCCCCCTGCTTGGCAGGCACCTGAAACACTGCAAGTGACCCAGTTGGAACTCCGCTGCTCCTACGGACATCGAAGACTTCTACCTACCCTGAGGGGGATTTCCAAGCATCCCAGACGCTAGTGAGTGTGCACAGCAAAGCTCAGCACCGTGGACCCCGTGGGTGCCGAGATCCCCAATACCCCAGGACACCGGCCACCTCTTGCACAGCACACGACCCCGACCAGTGGAGAAGTTGTGCTTTGGCCCATCATTGAGCCAACCTCTCAGCATTACTTGTGCCAAAGGACGACACTTCAGTCTGCTCTGGCGACCCGTGGGCTCATCTTTACGCACTCCAAATTGCCGCCTCTCGCAGTCCCTTGTCTCTCAACTGGTGGGCCCTAGCCGAGGTAAATCTTTACTTTAAAGGGCTCTCCTGGTTGCTCCAGGCCTGCTCTACCGTCTCCTTGCTGGAGACCTCGCTCAGACCTCGTGGGTCTGCACCGTAGCTGTTTTGTGATCCTTGCGTGGGTTGCGGTTGCCAAGGCTTAATGGATCCAAACCAGACACTAACACCGCAGTGGCCTTCATCCTTTGTGGGACAGTCGCCCTCCACTAGCTGGCCTTCCTTGAAGCCTTCTGGACCCCGTGGCTGCTGATCCAAGCTACACATCCTCAACCTGAAAACACCCGACATTGAAGGGCTCTTTCTCCTGAGCTCCCTGGTCACTGGCTAGTGACCCAGACTCTGTCCCCTCTGCTTTCAGGTCCTTACCTTCAAGATCTACATCTTAAATCTGCACGACATCGACGACGCTTCACGCCAGCAGCAGTTCTTCACCTTTTCCATTGAAAACGAGATCGCGGCCCGACATCGAAAACGACCTATGCACCCGGCTTCCCTGGGGCAGGTAACAGTGGTACCTCGGTACTGTCGTGGGTGTGGGCCCTTCAAAATCTTAATTCTAAGCTCCTGAACTTGAACTCCTGCTAGAAGTGTCCAGATTCTTGTAATTTCCAACCGCGACATTTCCCATAGGGTTTAATAGAGATCCCGACTGTAGTTTAAACACTGCACCCGTCTCCTGTGGGTCCCCTTCCTCACTACCTTGGGTGGTTTCGTAAGGGACCAGCGACCCTAAGTGCCCTAGGCACTGTCTGCAGAACTGTTGTGGTTCTTATACCACTTTTTTAATATATGGTTTGGTCGCCCCCTGGGGCCCTGTGATTCCAGTGCTATTTATTGTTGTTTAAATGCGTTATTGAATTGTTACTTTACCTCCAGCCTCACAAGAGACTAGTGGGATTTGTTCTTAGAATAAATACATATATTTTGAATATATACCTGTGTGGACTACTCTTTCATTTGGTCATTCAGGAAGTTATCCATGGTAAAACAATAAGCTTAACACTCCTTCAAGACTTAGCCTGAAGGCTGCTCTCCACAGCTACCACTAGGATAGCCTTCTTTAAAGGTTGTCTTTTAACCTATCACCTTAAGAGTCGAATTGGACTGGTGCAAGGTGTCCCCTATAACTAGTGGACAGCATATGCCAGGCCAACTTCTCACAGTCAGTGACATCACTGATGACATCACTGATGACATCTCAAATGACATCACTGATGACATCATCCATGTGATAATTAGGTGCATCTTCTCAAACCCTAATATAACCTTTGATACACCCACTTTAAATTGCAGACTACCATTCTCAAAACCATAGACACTCCATCACCAATAACTACAAACCTACTCACTCACCTCAATTAAGTAATTAATAACAAATCAATAATTGATTATCAAGAAATTATTTCTTCTTTAACTTAAAAACGCAACAACCCACAACTAAAATACATCTTACAAATTCTAGCAATTACAAAATGTACGTAATTATTTTTCAATTAAACAATTAATAATAATTAACTGGTACTACATTAATTATATTTAATTAACTTCACATCCTTTGCCCCAAGAATCCTAATAACCCACACCTAATATATAACTTACAAATATCTTAATTACACAATTAACATAAATAATTTTCAATTAAACAATTATTATTAATTAACACTAATTATTAATAATTATATTTAATTGACTTTCCACCTTGTGCCCCTAAAAACCCCACAACCTGCAGCAAAATATAACTTACAAAATAAGTTAATACAAAACATGCATAATTAATTATCAATTAAATAACTAATAATTAAAATGAATTTAAAAGTAATTCTGGCATTTACTTCCCACCTTGTTCATCTACAAACCCTATAACCTGCACCTGACACTTAACTTACAAAATACAGTAATTACATAATTTATATAATTAATTATCAATTAAAAAATGAACAAAAATGAAACATTTATTTTTAATTAATTATAAGTAATTTACTTCTCACTCTGTACCCCTACAAACTCCACAACCAGTTATGACACTAAAAATTACAATAAATAAAGATAAACACAACAAAAAATGTACAAACAATATATTAAAAAATGTCAACAATATTTCTAGAGCTAATTTATAACATATGCAATTTAAATATATACTTAAATACATAAAATTAATTAAAAACAATATTATTAACAATAATAATTGTGTAAATGATATTATCAGCATAGGTATTTTTAAAATAGATATTAACAGATATTTTTGTAAGAGATATTATTAACATACATACTTTTTACATTAATATTACTTACCATAGAAAATCGATATTCCATCAACGATAATCCTGCATCACGATATTTGTGGATAACGATATTAAAATGTGATATTTCTGCATCTCAATATTTTTTTTTTACTTGATATTTTGTCCTAATAGCAAGGGGAAAGGAGGTCCTCATTGAGAGTGCTATGTAACCAAAGAGGTGTCCACTCTTGCAGACAGGGTGTCATCGCATGTTTTAATCCGAGAGCCACAATCCTGAATTGTCAGTTTCCAAAATGTTTAATCCAAGATGCACAAAAACAGAAGGAGAGCAAATCTTGTTAATTCATTCAGAAATACCATATGCATGAATCTTCTCTGGTTTTAATGGTTTTATGTAATTCACTAAGGCAGACATATATGTAGTACTACTTTAATGTATGCTATAGATTTTAATAACTTTTGTGTAATAAATATTTGACTTACTTTACATTAACTAATAGCTCTTCTTTGTTCTGAAAAAAAAACAATTGCCCCTTTAAAACGTAGCATAAGTCAGGTTTTCTTCAGAGGCATATACAACAATGTATTGTGTTTTTTCACTTATTTTGATTAAAGTTTCCACATGAATCACATACAGGTGGTGGCAATAATAATATAAAATGGTGTGTACAGTTTATGGATACCACATAAAATTGCTCCCTCACAGAGGGGCATAAGATCATGGAGGCATAGGTATAACAAAGCTGAGCTAATTCAATGCGTCTTGAAGGGACAATGGATATAGTATGCAAGTGCATTAACAAAGAGTACTATCAAAATTACAAAGAATACATAAAAAACAACTGCAGAAACTGTACTGCCTTTGGTGAGACACTATGCATGATGAGTATGGGCACACATACAATGAGGAGGGACTGAATCAGGGGCTGTAAAGCTACGGGGGGAAAGGAGAAAAAAAAGAGATGACAAGTGTTGAGAGTGCAGCGTGACACAAAGGAGACTGTGAGTTCAGAGGCGATAGAGGGGTGCAAACTAGGTGGTAGGAGGGAAGCCTGAGTGATGGGGTTAGGTGTCTCAGTCCTTGTAGGTTTAGAATCCTGCAAATCTGTATCCACAAAGAGCAAAAAAGTGCAGAGGGATTGCCAGACATCCTCCGGTTTAGGGGTAGTAGGTTGGAGCGAGGCATGCACTTCTCTGGTGGTGTCGCAATAGGACACGCTCTGGAACCAAATATTTACAGTATGTGGTTGACCCTTTCTCCAGTATAACACCACCTTGAATTTGGCATGGAGAAGGGCTATCGCAGCAAAGTGGCAGGTGCATTTCGGAAAGTCAAGTACATAATGAAGCATGGCTGGGAGAGGATCTGGATCTGGGGCAGTCTTGGTCATATTGGCCAGTGGGTAAAATACTTCAGTCCAAAAGGAAGCTATGTGCATATAAGCCCATGCCATGTGTTAGAAATCTGCCCCAGCAGTGTGACATTTGGGGCAGTCAGGGGATCTATTGGGGTCGAACTTGGGTTGATCCGTTGGGGTGACATAGGCCCTACACGGGAATTTAAAATGTATTTGTTTATGGCAGTGATTGAGCAATATCGTGCGAGTCTGTGTAGAACAAGCAACCCACATTTTATACATGAGTTGGTGACCCAGATCGAGTCACGAGTCGTTAGTAAGGCAACACTGGCATAATACAGCCTTGACACCAGTCGGTGTCTGCCGTTGTCGTCAGCAGTGTCAGAGCGGTGAATTCATCTGGCACCAGCAGATATGTAGGAACTAGGGCACAAAAAGGCACAATGTAAGCAGTGCATCACCAAGTGGTCCAAGACCATGGCAGAGGTGAAGCGGGGTCAGGAGAATGCGATAGGAAGTGTCCTTCTGGGAAAAGGTCTCCAAAGGTAAGGAGACTGAATCATGTCAAGGTGCACTTGCCAAGGATTCATAGGTGAGGAGAAGCCAGGGGTTATCTGAAAGAGGCAGTGAAGGTGAATAGAGTATGAATGCTCCTAACATTTGTTTGAGATTACGCTAAGCCCGGCAATGTGGTGGATAGTGCTTGGATGTTGGTAGGGTCAAGAGGAATCCCTTTTGGAAGAATGGAGGCTAGTGTTATCAGTGTGGTCTGATCAATCTCAGGTTTGGCATATGGGATGCTGGCATCAGCGTGGTACCAGTGGTCAGGGCTCTAGGATGGTGCCACCACAACAGATGATGACTACAGTGGGAGAGATGTGTATGAAAGTATATTATGGTTTTAAAGGCACCTGCTGCCTCATTCATGGCCTCCAGCAATTTTCAGGCAAAAATACAAATGTTAAGATAATGCTGGTGATTGATGTTCTTCCTAGAGAGAGATGGAGGTTTGCCTAGTGGAGGTGTTGACTCATGCTAAGGTAGTGTAGAGGGTTAGTATGACTGCTGCACAGAATGTGTGCCATGCAGATCAAAAGGGGACATATAATGTAAATAGGTCAGTGGGCTACTGTTTTCGGTGGAGAGATCCTTTTGTTGCTTGTAGTTTATAAGTTAGAATTCTAACATAGAACAGTGATCTATTAATTCATCAAAGAGCTGCATGCAAACTGCAAGGTATAGATTAGAGCTTTATGATTTTCCCCCCAGTCTTTCATGATCCTAATGTTGGAAAAAGGGTTCATTTGGATAGAAATCAATTCTGATTATTAATGAGAACCCCGAATCATTGTTTTAAATTCTGAGTTTGTGCTTCTTCAGACCAAGCACTATTAAACTCTACTATCTACCCGTATGGGTGAAATGTGACTCCTACACTTTGTAGTTCTCTGTCTTATGTGGTATTTCCCATACACTGATTAACACACCTATGATTGATTGCCTGTGTAGTGCATGTGATGTAAAGTGCTCTGACACCCTACACTGGTATGAGTGGCGCTATAAAACTAATTAAATGCATCTGAGAGAAAGTGGTTATGGAGACTGTTAAAGGGTGCTAGTGAGGGAATCCCAGGAAGTGGTGGTCATTGGGGGGTGCCAACAAATATTGTTGCACTGGGCGTCACCTGCACCGTGCCAGTGGTGTGCAAACTGGTATTACACTGCTAGATAATACAAGTGGGGTAGTCCAAAGCCGCCCCTCTCATATGGGAGAATTAGCGTATCCCAGCCAATGCACGGTTGTTTGTTGGCCCAAATAAGTTTCAGCAGCAAACTATGCAGTGTGGCAGAAAAAAGGAATTGGTGAGAGAGATGGGGATATTCTGATACAGATATAAGAAGTGGGAGGACCATCATTCTAATTATTGCTATGCGGTCCGCTACAGATAACGGTAAGTAGGTCCAACCTTCCACTTGCGTAGTCAGAGCGTCTTCCCCAGGGCCATAGATCAACCGCACTACTTGTTCCCGATTGAGATGTAGGTAAATACCTAGGCATTTTACAGGGTTGTCACACCAGGTCAGGGGATAGTCACAAATAGTTGGGGGGAAGACTCCGTCAGAGGTAATAGTTTGCATTTGGACCAATTAATCATCAATCCAGAGTGTCCCCCAAAATGAACCACCTCCTGCAGAACTGGGTTAAGGTTTTCCCCAGGCTGTCTTACAAACAACAGAACGTCATCAGCCTATGGAGACGTGAGCAGGGGCCCTGTGTGAAACTGTAGGCCACGATGCATGTGCTCTCTCTGGCAATGACATACCAAGGGGTCCATGGCTATAATAAAAAGTAATGGGGTCAGGGAACAACCCTGTCGCGTGCCACAGGTGATGGAAAAGGATGGGGTAAGGGACAAATTTACCCTAATGCGTGCCTTGGGGTCGGTTTATATATGAAATGGATCAACGATGAAAAGATGCGGGGGACTCCCAGTTTGCATAAAATGGCACAAAAGAAAGGCCACTCCAAGCAATCAAAAGCCTTCTCCTCATCAAGGTGGTTGGAATGGAGAAGATGGCACGGAGGTTTGAAGAGGTGGAGCGTGTGGAACAAACCCAGATTGCGCAAGGGAAATGATTTGGTCCATGAGGAGGACCAGTCAGCTGGAAAGCACTTCAGCAAGAACTTGTTATCAAAATGTTAAAGTGATAGGGGCCGGTAGGAGCTGCAACATTGCCGGTCTTGCCAAGTTTGAGGAGTAAAGTGAACACAGCTTCTTGAAGAGTGGGGGTAAGAATTCCATTTGTGAGAGATGCGAAGTACATAGCAAATAGGTACAGAGCAAGAGTTTGTTTAAATTGTTGGTAGAACTCCCTGGTAAAGCCATCCAGGCCAGGGGCCTTGGATCCACCCATAGAATCAATGGATTCTGTAATCCCCCTGATAGCTATGGACTCACTAAGAAACAGCTGCTGGCCATAGACAGCCAGACCATAGAGATCCTATTGCGATATGCGGTTAGAGTCGAGGTATCACCTGATAGTAGGGTTGTGTAAAGATCCATGTAATATTGGGTTAGTGCCATATGTACATTTTGTTGGTAGTTGCTACGGAGCCACCTTGGTGGTATAGAGTGGTGATATAAGAGGAGCCTCTTGGGGGGACTAAGAAGTCTGGCCAGTGTGCGGACCAGGCGTTCACCCTCACCATAGCAACGGACTCTGGCATGTTTCCCCAGGACTAACACATCCTGCTCTGCAAGTTTCCAGTACTCTGTAAGGAGGGTGGTACGTTTAAGCATGTAATCATCGTCATATTATGAGGATGCTCCCAAGTCCAGGGCAGTGAGGTCCCTCTCGATGTGGGCCAGATCCCTGTGCAATGCAGAGACATATAAATCTGATGTATGCTTTAAATTCCTCCCATAAAAAGGCCTGAGTAGTCACAGACTCCACGCTAAAGTCCCAATCACTAGGACATAATGCCCCTTGTCATATGAAGGGGGGTGATGGTGCTGAATTGGATTCTTTGTGGATGTCAGTGCATACCCCTCCTGGAATAGGAGCTGTAGCATGCATAATAATGGTGTGGACCCAAGGATGCTGCAAATGAGTGTTGGTGACCTGGTGCCAGGTGGGTCACCTGTAGAAAGGCAATTGTAGGACCTGCTTGCACTTGAGTGGATTATTTAGTCCTCTAATATTCCAAGACAGCAGTCTGGTCTCAAACTGCTGGTGGGTAGGGGAGTCATGCCATCTAGGGGTGTGTAAATATCAGTGGCGATGTGTACAAGCATGAATTTAGTGTAAGACAGTGCATGTGGAAAACAACAAAAAAAAGCATAGTTTCCAGAACTCATCCCAGCCTCACAAACTAGAAAAGAGGAAACAAATAGCATTACTGTGTATACCACTGGGGATTGGGGCAATGCTAGGGTGTTGGCCTATTCATCAGAAGGATCCAATTTAAGAGCATTGGCATGAGTCCAAGTCATGATGCATCGTAATATATCTGAGAGTATATGTAGCAGCAGGGCTGGGGTAATGAAGGTCAAGTCATACCCTTATTAAGTATTTATAAATCAATTATTGAGGGAGAGTGAGATCACACCAAAGGGAAAAGTCTACACTGGTGTTGGAGCAGAGAACTGGAGAGGAACTCTAAGATGTGGATCACCACAATGAAGTGTGGTCTGTAGAATAATTCTTGCAGGAGTCCTACACTGTTGTCGGGGTATCAAAGTAGTGAGGCTTACCATTCGCATCCAACCATTGATGCACGGTATACTGCATTCCATAGCGGAGATCCATATTTAACAGCATGGCCCTAAAATCATTGTATTTACAGCAGGAATCCTGCACTGCCACGGTGAAGTCAGGGAACAAGGAGATGCCCGAGCCCTGCCATTGCAACAGTTCAGTCTCCCTTGCCAGACGGAGGGCCACATTACAATCTCTAAAATTCAGCAGCCGGGCAATGATCAGTCTAGGTGGGCAACCAGGGTTAGGACAGGGGCCAAGGATCGGTGAGCATGCTCAAAAACAAATGTGGGTGTGAAGTATTGTATGTTTAGCACATGCACTAGCAACTGTCCGACGCAGTTACCATTGTGACAAGTATTAGTGGCCTCTGCCACTCCAAGGATGTGCAGATTGTTGTGCCTACCCCTGGCCTAGAGATCCTTGTTCTTAACAGCTACAGCTTTCAATAGCTTTCCAAGCCTTTCAAAGCATTAATTTGTCTGCGCTGCCCCATCCTCAATATCCGAGACCCGCTCCTCAGTGGCATCCAGTCTGGTTGAGTGTTTGTCGAGGCATGTGCCTGTACTGTTGAGGCACCCAGCAAGAGCACTGAACCTGCAGTCAATGGCCCTGGAGCCAGCGCGGTGCTCCACCATGATGGCATTTGTGTCAGTGAGTTGGGCAGGTGGCAGGTCTTCCATCGCACATAGTAGCCGTGTCTGTGGGGTCCAACAATCCGAGTTTGTCAAAGGTGAGTTTGTTCTGTTTATGGTCTCCGTCACCATAGCTGGGAGTTGAGGCAAGAGGGTGGCAACAGGAGGATGCAGGATCACTTCACTGGAAGAAGGGGAGCATTGGGTAGGTATGAAGGTTCAGTCAGGGGGTGGCAGTGCAGCAGTATGAGTTGCTGCTGTGCTGAGTTTGCAATGTAAGGAAAGGGAGATGACAAGAGTTAAGTGATGGTAGTAATAAGTAGCATTACAATGCATGGGGCATTGGGGTAATCGTCATCATAGAGATGTTGATGATAAGAATCCAACAAAATGATCCCCTGGCCTGAGCAAGTGAGCAATGTCAGGGAAGTTGGGACCCCGGGCCAGGGCTATGGCAGGTATCAGGCAGGTGACAGAGGCATGCACAGCAGAGAGCCACTCGGCCATACTGGTGACAAGGAGTGCAGCATCCTCACCACATGGAGGGGTCCGCTTGATGTGCAGAATGGGCATCATGGGGAATTCCATGTACGGCCTCCCAGATGGAAGGAGCATCCCAGCAGTGTCAGTGTCCCCCATAAGGGGCCCCACGGTCTTCGGATCTCAGCGCCCAACCCCCTCAGACAACAAATAACTCTGCACTCAGGGCCCCTATCCAGGCCCACGTGTGCCCTGCAGAGAAAGGACCCAAGCTGAAAATAACAGCCCTAGCAGCTGCCGTTGTTGGCAGGCCAATTCAATAGGAACAAATGATAGACAGAATTCTACACAATATAAATATTCACCCCCAGTCACAAAGATCTGGGTTTAATCCATCATTCTTTTGCTCACTATGCCACCCCAGTTTGGATCCAGCCATATGCAAAACAGTCTTGATCCTGTTCCTTATGGGAACAGTCAAGCCTGAACTGCCAAGCCAGGTCCTCCCTGGACCAGAAACAGGGCATCACCCCTCATCAGCCAGGCTAGCTTGAATCCAGTGGTGCAGCGAGCATGGGACCCACGTCTGGGCATACCCTTCCCACTTAGGGCGACAAAAGTAAAAAGAACAAATGATGGACGGAATGCTGAACAATGCAAACATTCACCCCCAGTCACAAAGATCTGGTTTTAATCCATTGTTCTTTTGCTCACTACAAGCAGATCAGCACAGCAGCACGATGTAGCAGCCACTAACCAAAAGAGGTGGGTGCCCTGATGGCGCCAGCCCCAATCCAACAAGACACTGCCACAGGGAGGTCCTTGACAGGAGCACAGTTACTGACATATAATAGGGAGGAGGGGGTGACCCAGCAAGGCCCAATGGCCCTAAACCACAGGCCCACCCATGGCCCCTGTTGCTGCAGGGCCTCCGAAGTTGGGGTGGGCCATGCGCCACTCCCCCTCCTGTATGCGGGGCAAGCCGCACTGAGGTTCTGATAATCGCTCCAGGGGAAAGAATAGATGCAGCAGCAATTCCAATCACCAGGCCACGAAAATCGCAGGTGTGTGGGCTCATTATTAAAATTCCAGGGTCACACAACCGGAGCTTCAATGCCATGTGGCCATCTCGGTTGCCGGCTGGGCCCTATCCCCATACAAAAATATGTTTCATGTTTTTCATTATATTCTGTTGAACACAATCTCTTTTTCCTGACTGTGAATTGTAACCATTGCTGACATCAAACTACGCATGATGTGTGCAATTCTCCAGCATTTGCATGCACTCTTGCACCAGGTGTAGTTTGCCTCAGGCACAGTATAATATTTTTGTCAAGACCATGTGCAGGTTGCGTCAGGGCCCAAAGGCAGTTTGCTCTTGTCTCATTTAGTTCCCACATCAGTGCATCTTTGTGAATCTGACCCTGAACATACAACGATGCTCCTTAAATCCGCATTGGTCTGACCATGTCTTCTTTGGTCCCCATTTGTTTCTTCGGTTTTATGCAGACATGGTGCCATTTTAATCTCCCTCACTGGAGTTGGGAAGCAGTTCTTTGCAGGGTGAGGTACTTTCTATAACACTCTTTAGTTTGCCATCGACCTGCATACCTTCTAGCATTGCTGTTCTCGCTCAACAGGCTTGCAATTCGCATTACAGTTTTAAATCCGCATTTCCCCATGCTCAGAAATCCAGCATTATATAGACAATATAAGCTCTGATTTTATATCTACACTAGAGAGCGTCTTTGCTGACATGAATTATACACAGTTTCAAAATTCTTCTTCAGCAAATATGTCCCAAATTCATGTTTGCCACCACTTAGCAGCCACCAAGGATTTGTACTGCAGGGGTACAAAAACCATTCAAACTTCCCATAATCACCCCTGCCCCATAATAAAGCAAATTCACACTTCCATAACACTTCTTGGACTTTAGTGCTAGAATGATTCATATCAGCTCGGGGGTCATTTCTTCCTGAGCCAAAATTATATATTTTGTTCCAGACAAGAAGCAGGTGTCTCACATAACTGAACAGAAAACGGAGACAAGATCTTATTTAAAAGTACGATATTCCCTTAGAAATTACATCCAGACCAGACCTTGAAGACCAGAAGCGTACAATTACCGTGAACAAATATGTTCCAAATTTCTAAAGAGCCTTGGGTGGATCATCAAAACCAGAATCCTCTGATTCCCACCTTTGGGCTCTGGCAGGCTGCCTTTGTTCTGTCCTGTATCTCACAGAGATTAAAGTGCTGATCGGCTCGCTGACAATGATGTCACTCGCGCGCCTTGGCAGTGTTCATTACACTCTTCTGCTATGTGTTTGATGGCTCTGAACAGTTACGGAGGGAGAAATTGCAGAGCTGCTGAAATACAAAGCCAGCAAAGAGGATTGACAAAGACACTGACAATAAGAGGAAAGAGCATGAGGTGATAATTACACTGCCGGGCAATGGGGAGGGTCATTATCTAGGACTCTTGTGGCATCATTAAATGGCCTCTCGGTGGCTTCAGGTAATATAGAGCGTAGAAACCACATCACACTGGCTTACTCTTCACAAGTGCTTTCTTATGGCAGAAAATTAATAACTACTTCCGTGAATGGACGTCATTAGCGCCAGACAGGTGCATCACGATCTGCCCTTTGACATCTTTGGAACCGGTGGGATGAGGCGACAACAATGTGATTTAACCAGGACCAGTGAATGAGATGTAATCCCCGCCCCCCGGCTTTCTGGTGCATCGATGAACATGAACAGCATTTCATGAAACATGAGGGATTTTGGAGATAGATGTAAAAGGTGCTAAACAACCAAGAGGAGAGAGAGAAAGACAGATAGGAGTAGGAAGGGCAAGTTAATAGTGTGGAAAAAGCTTGATGAAAGCATTCCTATGTCTGTGACACCAGGGGGCAGATCTACAAGGAAGTGACACAGCGCGGCAACGCAAGCCCTTTGGCTGTGCCACGCTGCGTACTTCCAAAGCACAGGAATGCGACATATCTACAATAATATGTCACATTCCTGTGCTCTCCTCTGCGCTGGCGCACAAACTACAGCCACGCACCGGCGCAAGCAGCCTTGCACCATGGTGCAAGGATGCCTGCGTCATGGGGAGATTGTTTTTGTGCAGGAAGGGGCACCTTCCTGCACAAAAACAATCACTACAGGCATTTTCCTCTTTCAATATGCGTGCTGTAGAATGCAGCACGCTTTGAAAGAGGAAAAAACGAGTAGAAATAAAAACGATTCTCCTCGTTGCGTCTCGCTACGCCTCTGACACGCATTTCCAGATTTACGATTCCTCGTAAATCTGGAAATGTGTCTCGTTCCATGGGTGTTGCGTGGGAACACCCACAGCAACAACCTTGGAACGCCCCTTCCAAAGTGCCGCGTGTAAAGGGGCCATATTTACAGAGAGAAAAAGTCACGGAGGGTGGCTTTACCTCGCCATATAAATATGGAGAAGTGAAATGCGCCTCTAAAAAAAAGTGACGTACTGGTGGCGCAGGGGGCCTGTAAATCTGCACCCATATTTGTAAAAAAAGAAAAGTTGACTTTCTGGGGTCCAGAGATGGGAATGCTTAATTTTAGTCCCCAAAGAGGCATAATCTGCGGTAGGATTTGAATCAAAAGGTACTGGCCTCTTTCGACTACTCTGGTGTGCGCACCATGTTGTTATGTGCATAGACATACAATGGAGTTTTGCACCGGGCGTTAGTATGGCACTACCAAAGAAAGGACAGCTCAGAAACAAACGTAAAAGGGACACACATTTTAAATAAATAGTTTTGAGTTTATGCATAGGCAAAATTGGCAGAGACCAAGATGCAGATCCATTCCAGCTGATAGTAGCTGATATGAGCAGTGTTCTAGCAATGATGAAAGCTGACAAGACAAACCACAAATGAGGATCAGTCACAAATACAATATATGAGCACCTTCTGGACAATGATTTATACAACATTGCTTCCTTCTCCTCGAATACATGAAGAAAAGATAGTCCATGAAATAAGGAAGAATAGACAATTGATTCATTTTATAGAGTTACAGATCATCTATTAGGCTTTCTCAGGTGGACCCTAGGACCTAATTGTTTAAATTGTGAATAAGTCGAACAATTAAACAAGGGTATATTGGGCAATTTTGAAGTGACATTTGCGCAAACAATCCAGTATAAATAAAGACACATTCTGCCAGTGGGTGCACACTTATATTGCACTATTAAACTAATGTCTAGCACAGGTGTGAAAATGTCCTGCATTTGTGAAGTTTATGTCACAAGGGGATGTGTCTTGATTTGTTCTACAACTGTGCACAGGCACAGAATGGGATGATTGTAAGAAATCCACCCTTTCTGCAAGTTCACCCTGGATTTTTTCCCTTTTGCTGGGCTCTATATTTTTGCTGACATTGGACCCTTGTGCACCTTAACCCTCCTAATCAGTGGTAAAGTACCTCTGCTTCTGCTTTAAACATGGTCGAATTTGCATATTCGTAATTGGTATATTTAACTTATCTAAAGAACTCGAGTCTATGGTAAAAAATGTATCCAGGACCTGTAGATTAAATGCCACTAGTGGTCTGCATCCCTTGTTGTGCCATACGCTACAGTGGCAGTGTAAAACATGGCTTCAGATTTACTACTGTAGCCTAACTGTAGCAGTTTAAACACTGCAATTCAATCTGTCAAAATAAACCCTTTCACCAGGTAAAAATCTCCTTTGAAATTTTAATATATCATACCTACATAGGCCCTGTAGTTCACAAGGCAGGGTGCATGGTACTTAAAAGGAGAAATTCTGTGTTAATTTGTTCTCACAGTGACTAGCCTACAAAAGCTATTTCCACTGTGGCAGGCCTAGCTGTCCTGTGTAGAAAACCAAAGTACAGATTAAAATCCTAATGCAATGTTTCAAGAATGGGACTAGCAAAAACATTGCTAAACAACTGTATTTAATATCTATTAAAAATCAAGCTCAATAGTCCTTTTATAAATTAAACTGATATATTTAAATTATGTTATAACGCAGTACAAATGTAACTTGAGGCAGTAATGTGTTCTTAATTTTAATTTATTGTTTCCAGATTCATTTTAATTATTTTGCACTTATATTTTACAATAACTATATATTAAATACATTTAAAATTGAACATTTTACATTAAATATACTTTGCAGCCACAATGACGTCAGATTTCTAATAAATATTAAGGTAACGTAACTTTTAGAAAGTTACATTTGCCCTGCCTGAACTTCCTGGAGGTTAATTTGCATTTGCTCCCATATGTCTCCCAGCCACTGATTAGCATTTAAATAGGTGGGAAAACTGTGTGAAATGCCTCCCGGAGCATGGCTGATCTGAATGTGCAGAGATGACTCCCCCTGAACCTACCATAATATTCAGGGTGTGAGCATACGTTTTGACATTACACTGTCCATTCCTCTTTGAGAGTCAAAGCCTGCTTGACAGGTCTGCTTGGTTTACATATAACACTCGGGGCACACTTAAAAGGCAGGTAGCAGGAAAAGAAGATAATTCTTGTGTATCAACCTTAGTTTAATTGTCAGCATTGACGATGGTGAATGTCTCACCAGTCAGATACTGTTGAAGATAACGTTTTTTTAGGGCCCTGGATAAAGAACATTATACTTCAACTAGAAAACCAGTTGCTGCTGCTTTGCAAATTTACGATCTAAAAGCAGTGAGCTGTGCCCTATATGAATCTGAATTGTTGGGGTTTGACAGAATGGATGATCTGATCACAAATTCCTAAGGTGTCTGGTGATGCTGCCCCAAAGTACCCCACTCTACCCCCTAAAGTTGTACATGGAAAGACAATCCTAAGCTCCGCCCACTGTTATTTTGGATAACAATTAGGTCCACTCCTGAATTGTCCCCGTATGCTACTGCCCTAGTGGAAGTCAGCCGCCTGGACAAGTCTAACAAAATTAGCTGGCTAAGTAACATGAGGAGACTCTTATTTGATATTGGGCTACAGGAAATTTGAGAAAATGATGATCCCTATTCGTTCCACTCTAAAGGCCTAGTAAAAAAAGGATACTGGGACTGGGTAGCACAAACTGAGCTAAGTAGCTCCTACCTGTTTAAAAGATTGTCTGTCAACTCCGCTGTTGGAAGAGGGTATCCTTAAGTGGGACAAACTTTTACAAGAGAATAAACTTCTTCCTTGGGAAGTACTTTTCAACACCACCCATCAAAGACTCTCAAGTTTTAAGTTTTACCAGTTATCGAGTTGGGCTGCCTGATTAAATAACGAGGGGGAAACAAATGGAGATTATGAATTCACCTCACGGGGACCCCTTAGTCAACGTACAGAGGTCTCTAAATGGTATTGGTTGTTGGTTAGGGGGGAGCATCCACTACAACCGATCGAAGAACCCTGGAGGAAAGACCTGCCTTTGTCCAACGTAACATACTTATGGCAAGTATTGATGTGCACTTTATGGAATGTGGTCAAAGCTGCCAATCTTAAAAGAAACCATATGTTCACACTCCATAGGGCATATTGGACCCTGAATAGACTCTCGAAATTAGGAGGAAGTCGGCAGAGGGTCTGCCCGAAGTGCGCCTCTGATGATGCAGATGATGCACATATGTCTTGGCAGTGTTCTTCTATCCAGGGCTTCTGGACCAATCTTGGAAATATTTTCACAGAGGTGATGGGGAGAGAAATTAAGGTAAGCCTGATCTTGGTTATCTTTGGGGTTTTTCCGGAGGAAACTCAGAGTCCTAATCTTTCTAAATTACAAGTTTCTTTTTTATTTTTATTAATTTTACTTGCAAGAAGGGAAATCTGCATAAAATGGATCTCCCCTCAATCGCCAACGATATTAGAATGGGTCTCCTCATTGAAACATATTTACACACTTGATCTTGCGAGTTCATCGAAAAGGAGCATTGGAATGTGGAGGATCTGGAATAAGTGGGTCAATAACCCAAGTTAAATCTTAATTTAATATTTTGAATATATCATTTCCTGTAAATTTCCAATATCTATAAGGTCCAATGATTATACTTTAAGTAAGACCCTGGAAGTTATACAGCAGGGTGTGTATATTCTTCTCATGGGACGGTGGCAGCTAGTTTCGTCGGATCCCCTTTGATTTACCAACTCGGTGGCGTCACTCTATTCAGGGTTTCTGAGAATAAACTTATGGCTTGCCTATAAACCTCTTACCTATTGATAAATGAGGATAAAAAAAACAACAAAAAAAACAAACTGAGCTCAGTAGCGTGTCTTGGTGAAAGTTAAGATCTGAATTCATAGGCCATAAACTGGATAGTTCTGTGGAGCACTACTTAGACATCATACAAGTTCCAAGTGATAGGAAATTATATATCCAGTTTAGGTTCGGCACTCTCCCCCTCAATAATTCTACTGGTCGATGGCACAGTAACTCACTGACATCTAGGCGCTGCTTTGGCTGTAGAACATCCATCGAATCTGTAATGTTTCTCATCCCGGCATCTAATGACATCATAATGTCATTCACACATTACTACACTGCACTTCCTAGAGCAAATTTGCTAAAGCCCATTAGCAAACAGCTGGGAACTTGCAACCAAAGAGAAGCCTTGCGTGTTTTAAGATCTGATACAAAACCTTTGCTTGCCTGTGCAGTTGCCAAATTTTTTGGTCATATGTGGGGCATTTGGAAAAAAGTCCAAAAGGATGGAGAATGCTAACTTAAGTATATGTCTTTAATTACATCCTTTACATTTTTAGATGATCTAGCATCCACCTATCATTTGAACAAGCTTTTAATGCATGTGTCTTTTGCCCTGTGGACTTATGCTGGCATCCCAGTGGCAGCACAGTCATTGGAAAACAGGGATCAAGGGGGGCACCAAGGGATAAGTGCAAAGTCGAGAAGTTGCACATTTTTTTAACTTGTTTATCAAATGGAATTCTCTTTGCACTGTAATTTTTTAGATGGCCTTTTTGCCTTTTATTCCTTAGGACATGTTTTAAATTGATGTTCCTCCTGAATCCTAACTATGATACATGTTCCTGTATTTTAATTGTTAAGTGTATTACTAATGTATGGATACTGAAGACGACAAAACTTTTATGGCATGTATGCCGAAATAAAATATTTATAATATCAGTTTTTCAGTCGCCATAGTGACACTTTCACCTGTGTCTCTCAGTGCTTCAACTCTGACCCCATTTATATGAGGCTGTTGTCTGTATTTTCCATGTTAATGGGCCTGGCAACAAGGGCAGCTGCATACATCCTACCCTCTGAGACTAAAGGTGCTCAGTGAGCTCTCTGACACAGTCAGGACTCACCTGGGATCTCATCTGGAGACTTACCACTGCGGTTACTGCAGGTGCACTAGGGAGATTCTTTTTGTTGGGACAGCTAAGGTTTCAAGTTCGGTGCCCATTTGCTTTGTAAATCATGGCACAAAGTCTTCTTGGCATCCAAGTTCATACCCTGGTGCCTACCCTGATACTGTGTATTGGCCAAGGACCCTACGTCCTGAACAGGATTTTGGGGGCCTTGTGAATACTCTATGTTTTTATTTTTAGACTGATTACCATATTTCCCTTGTGAGGGCTAAACAACCCCTTTCTTTTGGTCACCCCCACTATGAGTTGTCTTGGTTATCTGTGTCTTGACCTAGTGGTCTGCCTTCTTCCCCAACTCTTGAGGAGAAAGTGGACCTTGGTCTACCAGGTACTGATGTAATTTCCCAGGAACACAATTAATTAACAGATTTTCTTTCCTAATAAGATTTTAAAGCCCATCATAGTGGTTCACATTGTTAACTTTTAACCAGCCACCTAGTTTTTTACCTGAAAAGTCTACAAAATCCACCCAGGTCTGACTGAGATTTTCAAGCCAACCTGATCCTGTATTCCTCAGTAGTGAGTCCAAAGCCCCAATCAGGGTATGCTTCCTGATGTATTAAAAATCAGCATCTGCCTCATTCAGTGTCAAGAGACTATTCCTACACTTTCCTGAGAACAGTTCACGGAGAGGGGAGACCCAATACTTTAGGTTGACTTGCTTCATTTTGCAAGCCTTCTCAAAGGCTGTAACCCATTTGTTGATATCATCACCCACTATGTATTTAAGGACAATCCCTTTGGGATCTTAGGGTCAAAAGCTTCTTTTTGCTCCCTATTTATGATTTTGCTGCCGACTCAGCTCTTTCTTTCTTTATAGGAAGGATTGTGGATAGGCTCTCGAGAGCAAGAACCTCCTCTGGAAGGTCTTCTGTCCCCAGGAGGGGAAGCTCTAATCTCTCCTCCTGTCCACTGTCTCCATCCTGACACTCAGGGGAAATAGTGTCATCTCCTGGATGGTATTTCTCATACTCTGCCAAGAGTTCCTGGAGCTTTTCCTTGGTAGGAGTTGAGCCCGTTTTGATGTTAGCAGTTTTATAGAGGGTCCTTAGCTGGCGCATTGAAAGCTGCAGATGAGGGGTCAGGTCAAGCTCCTGAACCATAACCCCAGCAGAAGACATTGTTACTAAAGCTGGGACCTTTTTAGAATATGACAAAAAAATCTAAAATAACTTCAGGCCTAACAACTAGTATACTTTTAAATTCTAAACAGTTTCATTGTGGGACTTCACACAAGGTCCTAACAGCTAGGTTTTAATTAATTTAGAAGAAATCGAATTAAATACCTTAAACTAATTACCATTTTGGATTCCTTCGTGGAATTACTCATTAACCAAGTGGTACAGCAGATGCCAAGCCTTGTATCAAATCGCTCCACCACCAATGTAGGAATCTGGCTCTTTATATGACATACCAAAATGCGGTATAGCATGCAAAGAGGTTCCCTTATGAGTGGATAGGCGCTTGCTTTAGCAATATCAAGGTCCTCTTCTAGAGGGTAGTATGGTCGAGCAGCCTTAGGCTTATCACAGAGTATTGTTAGACATCTGCAACTGCACACAATAGTCAATAAATGATGCACAAGACTCAAGAAGGAGATCCAAACCAATTTATAAAAATTACACATATCTTTATATATTTAGGCACCAAAATCAATATGATCATGTGAGTACTTTTTCAAGAGTGTTTCAAAAGTCAACACAGTGCTTTTTGAAGAAGCTGTAATGTTATCCTATAGGAGGAAAAACAAGTACGCCATTCATGTACAGTACAGCGACTTACAAGACCAATTTCTGGGACTTGAGGTGAGTACAGGGCATGGTCCAAGGCAGCACCAGCAGGTCACCTCCAACGGCACTGGGTCGGCCGGGTGCAGTGGTGCATACAGCGTCGGATGCCCAATGTTAGTCAATGGAGCTAGGTCTGCGACAAAAGCAGCTACAGGTATGAGGCCAGTTGGGCTGAACCAACAGGAGACTTTAAGTCTTCTTGTGCTAGGGAACACCGATGGGCACCTTCCCCATGGGCTGGGGCGGCACTGTGATGAGGGTTGTTGTGGTGTGAAGGTTTTTCATTCAGGTTCAGATGCGGATGAGGAGGTCTGCAAACTGAGGCTGAAGGCGGCGTCAGGGAGTTCACAAGGTGTGCACCCAAAGTGGACTTGGTCTCTTTTTGGGGCTTGGGGGCCACTGTGACATTGTTTGCCCACTTCGACATGGGCTGGGGGTCTGGTGAAGTGGTGCTTCCGGCATCAAGTTTTGACGGTTCTGGAGTCCTCAATCCTTTTCTGGCAGTGACTGCAGGATGCAGGGGAGTGGCTCCAGTACTCCACAGGATTTCTTAAGTTTTTATTAAAAGCAGGCCATCCTCGCAGACTTTGGAGGCACAGCAGATGCAGGACAATACATATTTGATGCAGGCTCAACTGGGAACAGCAAACAGGTCAGCAGGGCTGTTTTCAAGTCAGTTAGTCTTCCTGCTGCGGAATGTTAATCTGCAGGTCAACCTGTGGGTGGGGTGAAACCACCCTCTGCTCAATGAGTCTTGATTTCTGCCTGCCTGAGAACAAAGACCCTTACCTTGGGGATCAGAAACTTGTCTCTGGTGGCAGGCTGGTTAAAACCAGTCAGTTAGTCCACCAGTGGCAGGTAGGTTTTCAGGGGTCAACTCTAAGGTTCCCTTTGTGTGCATGTATCAATAAATTCAACACTGGCATCAGTGTGGGTTCAAATGTTCGATACCAAACATCCATATTTTCAGTGAAGCCATCACGTAGCTGGGGAACTCGTTTTCACCAGTGTCCAGCACATGAATGTAAAATGACTCCCCTGTTCACTTGTACTGCCAGCAACAGAGCTGACCAGCACAGAGGCACATATGCTCGCGTAGATATGTCCTCACATAGGATAGTCACCCTGTCTTAGGGTTGTAAGGCCTGCTGTAGGGGTGGCTTACCTATACTCCATGCAGTGTCTGTTGGCATTGCACACAGGGATGTGTTATTTTTAAATTTTGGTCTGCACCAAGACACACAGCCTGCTGTAGCAGTCTGTATGAGTTTGATGAGGGGTCCTTTGGGGGTGGGCCAATTTGTCACACAGCCATTAAGGTCCCTCTTTAGCCTCCTTTTCCTAGGTACCAGGGGCACCTCTTACTAGGGAGTTACAGAGATTGCTAAAGGTATTGAGAATTAAGGTACTATTGCACAGTTTTTGGGAGGGAGATTTGGCACTGGGGACCTGGTATGCAGGGACCCAGTGCACTTCCAATCAAATCAATACCAGGCAGAAAGTGGGAGTGACCATTCCAAAAAGTTAACTTACCTACAGTAGGAAAACTGGATCCTAAAATAATTCTTGTGTATCAACAGTCTCGTTGCTGGGAAACCCAACTTTTATTCTATCAGACCTCTGTCTCTGGGTTTATTGTGGGTACAATGGCTGTCCCAAAGTGGGTTTTAGCTTTAGATGATGAGGATACTAAGGTTACCATAAAACACTACCCACATGCACACTTCCAACCCTCAGAACCCAAGTTTTGAGTGGTTGAAGAGTTTCACCTTCTTGAAAATGCATAGAGTGGGTAAAAAGGCCCTGGGGACATTCACCCCATTGGTAGGGCATGCCTAGGAATCATGCTAATCCATTAGCTATTGTGAGGAATACATATGGCACCTCCAGGCACCCACTTCAGATAACTTCTGTACCTGAGGAGGAACAGAAGAGGACTGGACCTGCCGCCTGCGACCTTGGAGAAGTCTTGAAGGACTGGATCTGCTCCCTCTTATTCTCAGGACAAAGAAGTGGACTCCAAGGGTAATAAGGCTGTAATTTTCCTGCAACTACCCTGCTGACCAGTGGCAACAGTGCCTGGCCTGGACCCTGCTGTTGGCCACTACCTGATAACCCTGAGTCTATTGTTCCTCGCCAGAGGTCCTGGGTTGAGGGGCTTTAGAACTGCACTTCTATGGTGGATTAGGACTTGAAGGATTAAAGTCAGAAGAAAAAATATTTGACCAGGATGAACATGATAGGTGTTTCCAACCCATACTCCATCACAGTCAGGGTCAAATCGTGCCTAGATCCCAGTTTATCACAACCATTGACTATCACTGATTCTTTAGGCTTCTTGGTCCTACTCCTACATAAGAATTTAAAAATGCACATCTCCTGCTTCCTTTACTCTATTTTTGTGATAGTGACCTAATTTTGTTCATTACATTTTACTCTACTTTTTCAATCCTGTTTGGGAATTGTATTGCTTGCATTTCAACGTATTCCTGTAGTGGTATTGCTAAATACTTTGCACATTGACCTAAGTTAAGCCTATTTGCTCTGTGCCATAGCTACCAGGGGGTTGACCTCAACCTAATTAAGTGACTTTAAGGGTTCCCCTGACAAAGGTTGGGCTTATTCTTTGAGGTCGGTAGTCCCCATCCCTACTAATAATTCAATTTCTTACAGTGATGCTAGTGGTTTCAACAAAATCAAGCCCTCTACATTGTCAAACTAACTAAATAACTCTGAATCTTTGACAGTACTTGAGTGGGTTAACTGCCAAGAGTGAACACTACCCTGTGTCTTAGAGGTAGGCTGTCAGCAGCTCATGAGATAACATATTAAGTTTATGAGCTAGTGTATGCAATATGGCCAATGAATTTCAGTAAGACCCAGTTGTTCAAAGTCACATAAATTCAACCCTCATTGTGAGTAACTAGGGGTAACTGCTCCCTTAATTCAGGTATGTTTTATGGCACAATCCATCCCACACCAGATGAAGCATACTCTGAATACAAATCACTCAAAGAATTTTTTGATACCCCCCCCGTTCAAAAGCCAAGCTCTGAAACTCACGTTTGACTCTCATAGCTAGTATTCAGGATTGAATTGCTTCTGCATATGCATTAAGAGCAGTTGGCTCCCAAGCACATTCCTTCATCTATTATTGCAAGCTGCCTGAACTGTGGAGCACTGCTGGCCAAGGATTCATTTCTATATGTATCACAAGGCAAATATTACAATCCAGCATCCTACTTGCTGTAGCTCACTCACTCACCAAGATCAGAGATCCCCTTTGGCACTCTCACCTCATCTTATGCCACATCTCAACTACTGTGATATGACTAGAGCACATCCCCAATCCTCACTCACACGGTACAACTTCCTATTTTAGGTAACATCCAACACTAGTTTCATGCAACAATAAATGCATCTCCATGCTTTTGTAGACAAGGTAATAGCGCTATGAGGCCGTAGCAGAGAACAAATGACCACAAGTTACTTTAGCTCATATAAGAAAGAATTACATTTTGTGTAAATACACTCTAAACCAGAAAGTAATTCCAGTCCTGTTTTAAACAATATTTTCACTGAGAATCAGGAACTTTATCACTGCTCTTCTAGTTATAGTGAAGTCCTTGTTGCTTTTCTTGTGATTTTTGGTAGAGTGTAAGATATTCATACCTATTTCAGTAAGCTGCAGTTTACATCTAGAAAGTTCTTACAGATTTCTGAAAAGAAAATCAGTATGCAGGAATGAGGGTTTGTTGATCTTGTGAAGGAGCAGTACTGACAGTGCTGGAAGGGCTGCCAACCAAGATCTGAATCATTATTTGATGGCAGTTGTAAGATGAAGGAGGCATTCATTCTTCAGAAAGGATGCTTTTCCCTTACTGGTGTCCCCGTGGTGTGGCAGTTAAGCTAGGGAGACCTGAACTTGAGAGGCCAGAACACAGTTAACCCTAAGATACTCTTAGAATGCCACCAAGCTTCATATTGTACAATTTGGTACGACAAGCTATCTCATAACCATTATGGTATATTTAAGGAAACATGTAAGTTCCCATCACATATGGGCTTCAGAACCATTGAGAGACTTTTTCCTTGTCCTTCACTGTTGTTTTCGACCAGTGAATTGGGGAAGCAGGCCTTGTACAAGGTATAAACTGAGAACTTAAGTTGCTTGTCATCCAGGGACCAAGTGGGCTCATGTTGGATGTCATTATACTTCCCACCTGATGTCTCATGGTGGCTGCCCAGGCATTTGAAATTACCCTGAACAGATATAGGACAGTCAACAAAGGGACTTTTAGAGGCTGCATCAGCAACTAAATGCCATTAACACAATAGTATAACCTGTAATACAAACAATTGTCCCTTAGACATATGAATGCAACAGTGATACCAACCAAATGGTTATTTATTTTAAACAATAATTAGGAAGATGTATCTATATAAAAGCATTGTATAGAAGTACAGTGGGTGTGAGTGAGTAATGTTCTTGGTGCTCTCTCATCGGTGATACACACATGTGACCCTAGAGATCAAAAGTGTGTTTAAAAAAAAATAAGAATAGCATGGCCTGTTATGGGCTAATCAACAATATAGTTATGTGTCCACAATTTCAGTCAACGTTTCCATCCCTAAGGAGTTAAAGCATTCATCTTCAGAACTCCAGATATAAGCAAGCAGAGAATCATTCTGAAATTAAGGCACAATAGAGATAGAAAGGAAATAAGGTACAAAAAGCATGTATAAAAAGGTACTTACAGTAAAAATGGACCTTGCAAAAGACTGGAAGATAATAGAAAGGGGGAGATGTGAACCTCATGCGAAAAAAGTCATAGTCGATGATCAGAATCAAAAATATGAACTGCTTACCTCAAGGGGATAGGCAAAATGTATCAGTCACTATGGGGTGATACCTGTGATTGAGAAGGGGGAATTAATGAGAATGCCGGGAAAATGTATTACAAAACCAAAATAGAGAAATCCAAAAAAGCCCAAATTACAGACATACATATACATAAATAACACGTATAACCAAGGAAGCAGAAGTGGAAGCTTCAATTACAACCAGAGCATATACAGGGGATAGGTATAAGTAATGCAAGCTTCTCTGTACACGCAAGGCAAGGTCAGCACAAGTTCTCCTCATTCACAGAAAAATTATAGTTACAGAAACAACACATCAGGCTTTCTTGCACACAAAGGCAAGGTACAGCATCACAGCAGAAATGAAGGTTGATGTCACATATAGACCGTGTTATTAGCATTTGTATTAGCATCACAAGATTGTCACACACTGCAGATATCCAAATCCACTGCAGTAGCAGTGAAATTGTAACTCATATTGAAAAGGTAGAACCAGTAAACAGTATGCAGAACATTATTTTAATTTCACAACAGTTACCGCATGGCAGCAGCGCTGTAGTCATCCCTCAAATGTAGAAAATGAGACATGGCATAAGCAGCACTACATGCAGAACTGGGATAGATCTACCAGCAGAAGAGAACTCTTACCTCACACACAAAGAACATGTACAGCAGAGGCAGAAGGAGTACAATTTATGTTTATACGAAACCCACCCATGTTTCAATGGGAGCCTGTGTGGTCAGTCAGAACACAGGCTCCCATTGAAGTCAATGCAAGTCCGTTGGTCGGACTCGCAGAACCCAATTCGGTCGGGAATGATTTCAAAACTGATTTGGTTGGAAGAGTTTCTGAACTACATCATAATCAGCCCCTATGTCTTAATTATTATGATGTAAAAGGAGAGAGAGGGACCCTATATAACCAAAGGGGTAGGGTACCAGAAGACCAACGTCAAAAGAACGATCCCTTCGGGAAAATGATCAAACAGGACAACTAATATTCACATCCACTCTCAAACAGTATCAAGATCATACGGAAACAACCAGACTCAGAGGTGCAAACTTAATGAGCTTAATAATCAAGTCAAATAATGTGTTTCAATATAAAATTTATTAAAATAATAGATATACATAAACAATTAATCACAATAAGAAAAAATCTGGCATTTTATGACAAAGTCAAATAAACAAATATTTCATTAAATTCAAAACAGAGAGCATAAATAAAAACAGATAAAAAAACAGCAACGAGTGAGAAAAAGAGCAAGAAAAAATATTTTCCAATCAAGAAGACATCACAGTTATCAGACAGCAAATAAATCAGTAAATCAAGGTACACACTATCGGATCAAAACATGTTTTCAAAATAATAACCATAAAGTGTTGCACTTGTCGCTAATCCGTGATGGAATCAAACAAACAAAGCATCAACGCGTTTCGGTGGGCCCGAAATTTTATGACCCCCACCTTCTTCAGGAAAGAGAGAATATCTTCCACACTTGTATCAGAAATTTTCTAAATATAAAGAAAAGAGAACCATTTTTGGATTGATTAGAAAGCTCTCAATCAGCAACCTCTGTAAGTACTACCATCATAGTGTCAAACTCCGACTCTGACCGTTAAGCTACACCCATGTAACCCTCATGCTAATATTACCACTAATTACAACCATACTACATTCATTCCTCAAGAGTGACCATATATTAGCCACATATATCTCCAAACAAAACAAACACCTGATCTGACCTGAATTCGGGGATGTGTTCTAAACCTAGCTTAACATAGAGCTGTAAACAATATCTGCCCCCAACCATTCGGCTTCTCATCAATCATAAGCTTTATTACATTAAAGGCAAGGGCCAAAACATACCTCCAAATACGGACACTGGCCTGATCTGGTACAGTTCCCAAAAATTCTGTTGCGTTCCCCTACGAACACAGCTGTATAAAAAATACAGGGAATTAGACATAATAAAAATAGGTCCTATTTCCTATCTGCTTTGTAATGTGTAGAGCTATATTTCTGTAGACATCCACCTTAGTCCAGACAGGAAACCGTCACCCTTTACTTTACCTTCAGTAGTGAGGTTATGTTTGGAGTGGGTATAGTAGTGATGAATACTCCAAGTCTAAATAATTTCCCCATTTGATTTAGGTTTAGCGATGAATAGTAAACTGCATCTGCCCAAAGTTCAGCACTTTCACAAATGTGATTACATTTGGAGTGCTCAATACATTTTACAAACCTTTTTTTCTCACCATTTTTTCCAATTCCTTCGATTTTTTTTGTCTTTCTTTGTCCTTTCAGGCCATTCTTGGAGCTTGTAGTTGCAGTTTCCCATTGCTGGTTTTCAGTTCAGGTAGGAATACTTTAAATATATTTTATAAGGGCCTAGGGGAGCTGTTTATACTGAGTCTAGTATTTTCAATTGATTTCTGTAGCAAATTTTTATTTAGTATATCATGTGATAGTCTGTGGTAGCAATATTTAATTGTATATTATATTTTAAGATTGATTTTAGTGATTGTTAACTATGCTTTGTTTTTTTTGTGTGTTTTGTGGGTGGGTTTATATGGTTTGTCCCTTACAAAATGTTTGTTTATTTTCAGACCTCAGAGTTTATATTTAACATTTTTACATTTTCAGTTTTACTAGAGTGTTTATTTGTTTTCTATTTTTGAGGCTTTGGATGTTATTCTTGCATTATTTGACAAATATTTGATGTTTTCATTTCTATGGTTTATTTTTTTATTTTCTGGGCTCTTTTTTTGATTGTTTGGAATCGTATTTTTGGATTGGCATTACACTGACCAGGTCTTCGTCTATGAACTTGTAAGTGTTATCTTCTTCTATTTATTTTATTGGGTGGAAAATGATATTTTTTGTAATTTACATTTTTCTATGTTCTTTTTATAGTAGAATTACATTTTTATGGGTGGTAGAAAAGTGTTTTTTAGATACAATAATGTTTTTGATTTGCATTACATATATCTGTTGTAATATTTATTACAGTACATTTTATTTATCAATCTGAATGTTTGTCTTTTGAATTTAGTTTTTTTATTGCATTGGTATTTTAAATTTACTATAATAATATTTACAAATAAATATTCTTAAAGTATGAGGATTTGTGTTTTGGGCAGGATAAATTGTGTTGTAATGTAGTGTGTTTTTTAAAGTACGGTTCATGCCATTTAGTCTAGGTATAGTAGGCCTTGGTTGTAAATAAAGAATCTTACTTTGAGTGCTAAGAGTTCATACATTTGTTTACTTGCTTTGGGGGATTTTCAATTGGGTTAATGATTGTTCCAATGTTAGCTACTCGTAGTTTTGTTCTTGTTCAAGTACTTATAGAAATTAGTCAGGTGCATCTTGGCTTCTTTCCAAGTGTTCCTTGGTAGGACTTGTGCCATACTGGTACAGCATTATTTGTATTTGCTTTTTGTGGCATGGTGCTGCCATTGAGATAAATAACAAATAACCCATTAGAGGAGATAGCTGCTTTTCATGTTGTTGGGAATAGAGAGATTCAATTAGCATGTTTATTGGCTTCTGTTGTATCCTGAAGCTATTAACATTTCTACTGTGTGTGCAAATTCTAAGTTAGTTGATATTGTATGCTCAGGGTGGATTTTTAGAGATGCCTCCATATACTCTGGTTTAATTGGTAGTAGCACACCGAAAATGTAGTGAGTAGATAGAAAGTAAGTATGGTCAGAATAATTTACTGTTCAAAATCTATGATGGTCTTTTGTGGCTTATAGTTGTTAGTGTGCTGTTTTACATGTGTCAACTTTTCATTGTAAGTTCCACTTTGTTTTTAGGTAAAAGTGCATACACTAATTGGATATTTGTATTTGGATATTGAACATGTATTGTGTATATTTAACTAAATGGTGGAGGGCAGATCTCAAAAGAGCCATCTTCACCCATGTGTTATTTTGAGTTAAGTCTAGTAATTTGTTACTGTTAGCATACATTTTTAAAAATAATTTTTAGTTATCATAAAGTAAAATGGTATCTATTTATGTGAGAGTAGTAAATGTTGAGCAATCCCAACATCTGCATATTTTTTAGACCCTTCTAGTGTTTCCCAGATTGTTCAATATGCTCTGACAAATCTTTTGCAAGTGGATATGCCAGGGAGGTGGCCTGTTGATTGTTGAGAAACACATGGAATAACAGTTTTAAGTATTCTTCCTGTTGGCTCTCATGATCTTGTACTGACCTTTTTAGAACCTGTAAAATAGTTCTGATTTCTTTTTCTTTAATATTAGGGGGTGATTGTGTTCCCTAACAACTTCAACTATTTCATATTTAGTGACATAGCATGTATTTTAATATATATTGTATACTACCAGTGTGTCTTCTCACTGGAGGTGCTCTCCTTAATATAAGTATATGCTCCAAAGTTTTATTTTAAATTCACATTTTTAGATCGGATGTATATTGCTGTTTCCAGCAGTTAATCTGTGGGTTATAGAGTACTAAAAATATACATTCCTTTTATAAAAACAATAGTAGATAAAGTTTGAAAATATACATTTATTTTATTTAAAAAATGATAGCAGTGGAAGTTGTATTAATTTTACCCTTTTTTAACTCCAATTCCACATATTGGCTGTGGTGTAGACACATTTTTTAGCTGTGTCAATTTATTTCAGTTTGTTTGTTTAATTTCATGAAAGCATCATTTTTACTTTAATGTTACTTTTATGCTTTGTTTGTTCTACTTACATTCAAAGTGGTCATTTATGAAATTTGAGTCATTTAGGGCCCGATTATGACTTTGGCCCCTCCAAAGCCCTGGTCAGACCGCCCACCAGATTAGGAGTTTCCCCCTGTCTGGCTTTTTTGGGGCGTTCCCATGGTGGTGCCTCAAAAAACGGGCCCCACAATGTAAACGCCACAATAGTTCCTGCACGGCATGGACTCAAAAGTCCATGCTGTGCAGGAACTGGTGCGCATGTACACAGGGGGCCACATGTTGTGCCCCGCTGTGTGCATCCACAGGGCGCAGAAGCACAGTTTCCTCGTGCCTGGGTTTTCATGGAGGAGTTTTATTTAGTATTTATGATGATTTTCTGGTGTTTGATAATTTGGTATTCATGACTGTTGCAATGTTTCATTAGTTGCAATGTTTAAGTGATATTTCTTTTTTTTAATGATATTGTTGTATTTTAGATATTTTTTCTGAAATGCTCTTGTGATCAATATTTTTTGTGTTTACTCTTTAACCCTTTCAGTGTGGGCATGGGCCACATTGACTGTCAGTTAACCGTCATCTAAAGGCTTACTGCTGCAGAAGAAGTAGCCTGTACTTCATCTGCTGTATGGAAAGTTGCAAGGCTTGGCACTTCAACAACTGAGTTTCTGCAACATAGAGAAAGACTCAACCATGACATTGTTGCAGAGTTACTCAATAAGTAAGGAAAGAAGCAGGAGCATCGGTACTACTGCCCCAGTGCCATCTCAAACAGGCCTGTGTTTTCCAACATGCTTTAAGTTGTACCATACAAAAGTGAAGCATTGGGAAATGGACTGAGGTGATACTGCTGCAGCATAAAAAGTTCAATGGCTGTGCATGATTAAATACATTCCATGGGCCACTACTTCACTAGGCAAGCAGCCTTTTCAATGATTTCTTCTAGTTAACCCCTTCGACGCTTATGACGGAACGGTTCCGTCATGCACGTCGGTTGGGCTGTGCTTATGACGGAACCGTTCCGTCATGGCCCCGCCCGCGCTCGGAAGCTTCAGCACTGCGCGGAAATCCGCGCAGCGCTGAAGGGGTTAAGAAAACCTTGGACTTGTTTATGGCCTGCTTGGCACTTTTATCCATGCCAGAACACTGTAAATGTTCTGTTTGCTGTAGGACAAATGCATTGCAGTCACCACACGTTACAGAACAGGGGATGGAACATAGGTTATGGTGTCATGGAGTATCCTGTGCTGCAAAAGCTAAAGACTTTAGCAGTTTTGAATGGTGCATTAGGGAACTTAAAACAGTCTCCCCCAGTATTTTTACCTTAGCTTACAAAGCCTTACAGAGCACTGACCCAGCCTTCTTGATCAACCGCATCAGAAACCTTCCAGATCCCTGCGCTCAGCCGGACTCTTGCTAGCACACATGTCACACATACAGAGCACTAGAACCACCGGTCGCACTGTCTCTTACATGGATCCTAAAGCTTGGAGTGACCTGACCATTCACATCAGAGCCTCCTCTAAAATTCTTTAATTCTGCAAGAGGCTTAAGACTTTGCTCTTCAACTAGGCAAGTCCATGGCTCGGCCCAGACTAATCAGCGGTATGAAATCATAATTTACTAATACACATAACATTACATGAAACTATGCACCCATCCCTACACAAGTGGGTTATAATTGTTACCTGCTTGCATGAATCATCCTGCATCAGAAAGTGGTAGATGTTCTGTTTGCCCAATTACAAATGCATGACAGTCACAGCACTGCACATAACGACAGGAAAGACATGAGCCATGTTGTCACAGAGTATCTTGGGAGCCAACAAGCCTTTAGTTGTTTTGAATGTGTTCTTTAAGGAACTTAGGATGGTCTTCCCCAGCCTCTTTACCTTAATTTTAAAGCTAGATATTCTCACCCAGCTTGAGGAATCTAGGCCCGGACACCATCAACTCATATCCACAAACTGGAAGGAGTTGGATTTAGCACAGCGAGTGTGCTAAAGGTGCATGAAAGACACATCGCCCTGCAAGATGGTGTGATTGGTGAGTCTGTCCTGTGGCATATGAATGCGATTAGTCATTGAGCGTTGGCAGTTAATATTGATGTGAGTGTTCTGCTGTGTTGGATTGGGCCCCTGGCTGGTGTTGTGACAGTCACTGTGTGTTGATTGCGAGAGTTTGTTAATGTCCCATAAGGTAGTTGATGCCTTGACACAGCTAGACAGCTCACCAGTAGTCATTGCTTAAATAATCTGATACTTTTATTAGTTTTGGTTCTTTAAAGCTATCACTTCAGGAGGTGCCAGAACCAACTTGTGTAATTCTGTAGTTGAGTAGTGGATTGATTCTGAAGGAACAATAACAACACTTCACATTTTTGGAGAACTGAACACCCTGAGGTGATTAGGTTGGTGTAGCAGCACCAGGGTGCCCTCACGGGTGATAAGTCGCACTCTTCAAATCAATTTAACATAACCGAACTACTTGCATTGATCCTACTCACCTTCCCTCAAAGCTTTGCAAGCATCAAACCTTGCTTAAGTGGCTAAGATTACGCACTTTCTTTATATTTTGTAAGCAGGAGTTCTGGAATCTGTGGCAACCCATTAATTTGTATGCTACCCATGGAGATCTAACAACCACAGGTTTTGTGTTCATGGTGCTAGGCCAACCTACATAAGAGGGGGACCAATTGTTTGGAGAGACACGTGGGAAAAAAGAATACTAGAATTTAAATCTAGAACCCACTTGCAAGGACTCTCATTGACCATGAATTAATCTGTTGCTATAGCGAGCACTAGGCCAAACCACAGTAGTCGCACAGCATTTTTACTGGAATAAAAAGAGTAGTGCTGGGTGGATTCAATTTTTTAACTCCCAGTAAAATCCATGAATTTCCCTCCCAGAAACGTGACGAAAATGCATCCTTTTAGGCAACCTTTGAAGTTTGAAGGGCATTGTGGTAGGAAAACTTCATTGGATCCACACAAGGCATATCACCCAGGACCTGGGTATGAAGTTTTCAAAAATACACGGGTTTGCTAGATGCTTCTGGGTGCCGGCTGAGCTAGGTTCCAAAATCCACAACTGGCTAAGTTGCAATAAAAGGTGGGCTCAGAGTGTAAACATTTTATCTATCCATGTTGCATTGTGGATCCTTTCCTGTCACGGGTGCTACGCTCACCCACACAAAAGAGGTACCATTTTTATTGGGAGACTTAGAGGAATGGATGGTGGTGTGAAATGTGTGTCTCCACACCGATTACATAACTTTTCCTCACAGAAATGTGAGGAAAAGGTATGTTTTAGGTAGAGTTTGAGATTTACATAGTATTGTGGGTGTGAAAATGGTGTGGGATTCAAGCAAAGCACACCTCTCTGGATTCCCCCAGGTATCTAGTTTTCAGAAATGTTTGGGCTTCGTAGGCCTCCCTGGTTGCCAGCCAAACTAGGACCCAAAATTCACAGCTAGACAAATTTGAAAAACAGGATGGGTTTTGAGTGTAAAACAATTTGTCCGTGTTGCTTTTTTTGACATTTTCCTATCACAGGCGGGAGGCACCACCAGACAATTAAAATACCATTTTTATTGGGAGACTTGTGGGAATGTGGGGTGGTAAGAAATGTGTGGATCTCCACAGATTCCAGAACTTTCTATCATAGAAATGTGTGGGAAATGTGTGGAAAATGTGTTTTTATTCTCAACCTTTGAGGTTTGCAGGGGCTTCTGGGCAAGGAAACCTCATTAGAACCACATATGTCATGCCTCTTTGGACATCCCCATGTGTCTAGTTTTCAGAAATATCTGGTTATTGTAGATTTTTCCTGGTAGTGACTGAGCTATGGCCCAAAATCCCCAGATATCAACATTATACTCAAAGCATCAATTCTTTTAGGTGAAATATGATGTCTCCAGGTCGTGTTTTGGGTGGTTTTGTGTTCATGGTGCTAGGCCAACCTACATAAGAGGGGGACCAATTTTTTGGAGAGACACGTTGGAAAACAGAATACTAGAATATTTGTTATCACCAATTGGATTTCTTGACATTTGTGCCTTCATGAAGGAAGACATTTTGCAAAGTATCCTTTGTATTACACACTAGTATGGATACCCACAAACTCAGAGATGTTCAAATAACCACTGCTTCAAAACTCAGAATCTGGTATACATTTTAGAAATACAAAGGTATCCTTCATACCCATTTTTCACTCATTATATTTTACCTTATAAAACCCTCTATACGTGGTACACAATGAAAACCATTTTAAGGTGCAGCTTAGTTGTTGGCTCTTTTGCACTTGGATTTTTAGATAACCAAAAATCACTATACATACCCATGACCAGTTGAGTCTAGCGAGACAATGGAATATTGCTTTTGTAATCGGCCATTGTGACAAAAAGTACAGATGATGTCACAAATGAGAACCTTTTTCTTACTCAGTTTCAATATTCTTTTATTTCAACACTGAGGCTCTAATTACGATGGCAGTTGGCTGGACCTCCGACCGCCATTGTATCGGGCAGGTGATCATCTGACAAAGAGTTGGTGGTCCCACCTGCCCTATTATGATAGGACCGCCATGCAGGCAGTCACAAAGTGCTCTTTTCTACTGTGGCTTGTGTCCTAATCCGTATGGCGGTGCCTGAACAGGCAACGCCTCCTATGTAGGGTTAGGAATCCAACTGCATTACCGATGGGATCTTTGATCCAGTCAGAGGTGGCGATCCTATGTCCCGATCTCTGTGAAGAGATGAAGATGTCGGACCGATGCCCTGGATGGTTTTGAGGGCCTTAGTTTCTTTGGGAAAACCTTGAGGGATCTAGACAAATTACCCCCTGCTGAACTCAGAATGTTCAGGAATGATGGCTTTCCAACACACCAACAGGTTTCACACATGTTTCATCACAAACTGGAAAAAGTGGGCTAATTTGTCGAAAAATGCCACAATTGTGGTAACAATTAGATTTGTTTGATACAGTTCTGCTTGCTCCAGAAAGCTGATACGGCGATGATTTTAGCAGAGCAAACCTTTTGTTGATGGCAGTTTTAATAAAGAAACAGACACTTTCCTACACAGCTCTTTTTGCCCTCTTTGCGTTTACAGGTAACGCAAATTTTGCTATATTTTGGCTAGTTTCTCAGTGCAGTCTGTGTAATCCACAAATCTGGAAACCCATAGGATGCTGATTATATTTGAAAAAAAGACCAAAATGTTGTGTGGATCCCTTTTGTGGAAAAGTTAAGGAGGCATAAGATGAAAGTACCCCAAATAGCAAAAAAGGGGTTTAACACTGGAATGGCAAACCTCAACAGATAAGTAGTTAAATACAGTGTCACAATATTTATGTCTCAATCTAAATTTTGAAGATATTTGTGTATGTCAGTATTGGTTTTCTTGATATAATATCATACAACCTAAACAACATAAGTCACTTCCTCCTCCAATGATAAGTGGAAAGAGAGGTGTTGATATATTTTTCTGCCAGCTTAATCCATATCAGGAACAAAGATACTGGTCTTAATCAGCGACAACTGGGTCTGCTGAAGGCTTCTTTAAAATAGAGGCAATGACTGACTTCTTCCCGCTCAAAGAATCACTAGAGAAGGTAATGATTGGTCCCAGAACACTAGCATCCAGATATAAAAGTTGTTCAGGGCAAGGATCCTTTGGAAATACAGACATTGCTGAACCAATAATTCCTACACCACTTTCAACTTAAGTGGCTTAAAACAATGAAATCCTGCCACAGCTACCTTTTGAGGTGTTGTATCAGAGGCAAAGCTCAAATTGAGCTCTACCTTAACAGGATTAAATGTATCACTGATCTAAATCATTTTCTGATGAAAGTAAGATGTAAATTGTTTACACCTCTTTAATTCAGTCTGTGTTAACTTGTTTTAAAAATGGAGTTCTCAATTTTAAAAAAAACTCCATAGTGGAATTTATAGATGCTAAGATACCATTCGGATAATACTCATGTTTTAATCAAATTCATTTTTAGACCTTTTAAGAGACTCCACATCAGAATCTTTTTTCAATCCTGGTTGCTCAGTAGACCCAGCTTCCCAGAATCCTTTGCATATGTCCGTCCATGGCTTGTAATGTCATATCTCAAAGCCATTGTGGCTTAATTTCTACTCATTTGTGTCCAAGCACCTATAGATACAACACATCAACAAACATATTTTCACCCTTTGCTATTCACTTTTTCACAGCCACGTCCCTTGCAGGTAAGAGTTGGTGGGCTGGGTGGGGGGGGGGGGGGGGGGGATTTCGACAAACGATGGCTAGGGAACATTAAGTAAAGAATTAATTTGCCCTCGTCATCGTACATCGAAATCCTCCCCTCACCCTGCCTCGCCACTCTTACATGCACGGGCTACGGCTGCTTTTTTATTACATCACAGGGCAAGGACGTCATGCAGTCTTGAATACCACATTTTATGCCACATCACAGGAGCTACAGTGAAGGTCAAGAAAATGTGCACCGTAAACCTCGGGTTAAGGATGTCATCACACGTGCCCCCCTTTGAAGGACATATTTCCCTGCCGCTCACTGCAGTCCATAGATCATGTTTCACTGTTTATTGCACGGTGCCAAGAGAGTCAAAAAGCCTGAAATCCAATCTGCGCCGCACTTGTTTTCGTGGCCCGAGCTGAGGCGAAGCTGCATTCAAAATATGGAGAACTCATTTGCACTCCATCAAAATATGGAGACCTAATTTGCGCTCCATATGAAAACAACAAACAAATTAGCAGATGGAAACGTTCATCTTACTGGCCCACGAAATCATTATAGCACATATTCATTTAAAACGAACCGTCGTGCTTAACCCACCAAGCAATGCAAATGTCTTACTCAGAGAGGGAAATGCAACCTTACGGCAAGAGGCAAATGTCTATGGCCAGTAATTAAATAGCAGTGTAAGTGCGAATGCCACTGAAAAACTTCTAAATCTCTAAACATTTCACTCTGCCTCGTCCAATTAAGTATGTTTTTCCAAATCATTGGCACGGGCTACAAGCCGGAATGTTGATCCCTCCACCTCTCTCCTAAAGTTTGGGCCTTTTTGAATTAGCAATACTTTTCTGCCTACTCTGCATGAGAAAATAGGAAACAGCAAGGTCAGCACCACAAGGTATCCTCAAAGATGTCGAAGAATATCTTAGACAATGTATAATGTTGGAGGGTGGAAGGCACTGATGTTTTTAGTTATGATTTTTCTTTTAATTTAAACCTGCATGCATAACCTTCTTCTAAGTGCTCCTAAGTTTAGTAGATAAATTAGTTGAAATACTAAAAGATAAAAAGCGCATTAAGCAAACCTTTGCCATGAATAGAAGTGAATTACTCTTGAAAATTCATGAGTATGACTCACAACTATTTAGAGAAAAATATGTGTAAATGGGTCTATGATTATTTGGCCAGGATCATATTATTTGGCCAAATGGGTGAACTGGAATTATGTTTCATGTATTCAGATTTGATAGACAGTGTATTTCATACCTTAAGGAGTGTAGTAGTATTACATAGCTTGGCCTGAATAAGGTTAATCAAGACATCTTGCTTTTCCCTTCTGGGAGGCTCTCAATAAATGGGATATATCAACAAGAGTGAAAACTAAGCATCCTAAAGACTTTTGACGTATCGTCAACTAGAAAGGTTCTGTTGTGCCTGACACAAGAGTTTGGTTATCTGTGACAGAAAGTACATCTGTATGGATTTCCCCAGGCCTTGTACAGCACCGGTATCGTACTATGACATTTGTCATCAATCTTGAAGGTAGACCAGTGACTCTCGTCAGAGGGCCATATTTATGAGGCTAGTTGCATTGCACTTGCACCATGGAAACTCACCAATTAGATTTAAGAAGCCACACAAGGCCACTGTGTGTGGCCCTGAGGGGCTTCATAAATTTGAAGTAACGCAACCCAGCACAAATTGCTATGTTGCGTTACTCTGCTCTGGGAGGGCATTTCATGAGCATTGCATGGCATTTCCCACACAACTTCCATGGATTTTGACACATTCAAAGATTTACCAGAACTCGTAAACCAAAAGAATGTTCCAAAATGCTACGCCTTCCTAGGGGGGGTATAACAAGGAGAAATATCTTTATTTTTCCTTGTTACTTCCTTTTTAGGTCTCGCCTGACCCAGCGCATGTGCTGGTCTGGCGAGACTTATTGAGAGGGCTCCAAAAAGTGCTACCAGGCCAGCCTAGAGCTACAGTGCATGTGCGCGGGCGCGCACGCCGCGCTTTACCGCGATTACTTTCACTTTGCAGGGCCGCTTGGCATAGCCAATAGGTCTCGCTTTTGGGACCTCATAAGTATTTAGTTATGCAACTGTTGCATGGCTAAATACTTATAAGGTCCCAAAGGCGAGACCTATTGGCTGTGCCAATGCTTGTTCTATTTGTGCTGTATTCTGCAGCACACATAGAAAGAGAAATATGTTTCTCTGGATTGTTCCATGCACAAAAACAACCCTGCATGCAATGGAGGCACCCTTGCAAGGGTGCCTCCCTTAGTGCTAGGCAGCCAAAATGGTGCCAATGCAGGGACAAAGGCAGGAATGCACCATATTCTTTTAAATACGGTGCATTCCTGCCCTTTCCCTGTCATGCAGTGCAGCAAGGTGACTTGTTGTGCTGCATGACTTTCCCATAAATATGCCCCAGAGTACCTACTCCAAATGAGGCAAAACAATAGCAGTTATCGACACATGCCAATGAAAGAGCATGCAGTATCTGAATGAAAAGTTAAAACCTCAATATATAGCACAAAAAAATGGCATAAAACTTCAAGAATCTTTTTCTTGCTCCTTTAGGGACAGATAAACTTGCTGGTGACTAGGTGCAATCATTAACTCTAGTGCATTCGGTAAAGGCATATTTGAACCTATAGCAGGAAATAACAGGAACATTATTGTGACAGGACTACTATCGTCAAGTCGTTCATCATGTAAGGTCCTAGGCTCTTTCAAAGTAGTCATGTCAATTTACAACATAAACAGTAACTTTTCATGGCCTTCCCTCAGATGCCCTAGACACATCTCAGCACTGCTCACGGTGATTTCTCAAAAATCCTTCCTACAGGTATAGGTTCATTTTGTAAAGATGAGTCCACAGCCCACGCTGTATGTCAGGATATTTATTCAAGAGGTACCAACTGCAGTTGGTGCTCCCCTCTCCAGCCAGCTAAAAACTGGCCTGAGAGAGAACCTCCACTGCATCACCATAGATGACAACACTAGAACATGGAATATAAATTCTCCTGAATTTGAAGCTAAAGATAGCATAAACGCTATCCTGCCAGGATACAACACATCTTCTTCCCTTTACAAATATCACACACAGCAAGACCAATAGCATATAAAATAACAATGAAGAATAACACAGACAAAACTAACTCCCTGCATTATTATTTTCTTTCACAAACATAATCTTCAAAATACTTAGGTGGAATCCTGTGTCTAGGGATCTTACACATCTCATCCTCCTGTGCTCCACTCACCCTGACTCCTCTACAGTTCTTCCTACCCCCAACACCTTGACCCTTTGCTCCCAACACCTCACTGTGATCTATGATCATAAAGCCACTGCAACCCTCCGCAGCTGTTCCACTCATTCCGATGTCACTACCCTCTACTGCTTCAGCCACCATTCCAGACCCTCTCTCATTCAAGGCAACTCTCTGTTTCTTTCATCGCTTACCATTATCCAATACAATGTATAAATCATGTACCTCCCTTTCCTTAAAAGGTCCACAAAATATTGTCATACCACCTCCTACTCTCCCTGCCTTCACTTTCACCAAATCACCCACCTATACCTTGCCTCTCCTCTCAAAACCACATCCAACATCAAACCGTTCACCATCTCAAGTCACCAACACCTTCATCCATACAGGAGACATTTTAGTTTTTGCTTCAAGTCCTCTCCTCACACTAAATGGGATCCTTTCAGTAACTCCATGTTCCGTGGTCCAGTACACCCGCACCAAGTCATTCACCACTTTCCTGACATCACCTCTTCCCTCCAAAACCATCCAAATCACTCCTTCACCATGCGGTTAGCCCTCTCAACAATACCATATGCTTGAGGGTTGTATAATGATGTGTGCACATGAAAAACGCCACAATAATTCAAAAAACCTCTTATCTCCGCAGATGTCACCTGTGTACCATTGTCTGTAATAAGTCAGACTGGGTAACCTTCCTCCCTGAATACATCTTCTAGCACATTAATGGTATTCTTGGTATTTATTTAATGAACCTCACAACCAGCCACTTTGAATGTACATCCACCGTAAGTAGGGCAAATCTCAGCTGAGAATCAACTCCACTTGAAGGCCCTATTAAATCCATACACACTGTATGCCATGGCTTACCAGGATCCACTGACTCGCCCATCAGCGACTGATGACCCACTTTTAATATCTTCTGTCCTTCTTTACAATCCAAACACTGAGCCACCCAATCTACCACAGCCTGATCCATTCCCTATGACCAAAAATTCTTCCTTAATCTCTTCCTAGTAAGGGTCTGCCCTAAATGATCTTCATGGGCCAACTTAAACAGCTCAAACCTCAAACTCGGTGAAGGAACAAATTTGTCCCCACGTGAAATCAGATTACCTTCACGCACCGACAACTCTCAATGTCGTTCACAAATGGTCACACTGCCACTGATTCTGCACTCTTACGTCTAACACCTCTAACAATCCTTTCAACTACTTGTAACAACACAGCATCCTCCGTCATACTCTGAAACCACAGCTCTTTTCCGATGGCCCCTTCACTCCACTCCACTAAATTATACTTACTTACCACAGCAGCTTTATTGTTATATGCTTCAACACCCACTCTGTCTACATCTTGCAAAGGTAATGGTAACTTCGACAAGCCTACAACTTGTGCATTTCTCCATCTGGAAATGTACTTATATTGAAATACTTATAAGCGAGCAGCCAACCAGACTAACATTGCAGATCCTTTCCCAGCACCACCAGGCAAAAGAAATTTTAACAAAGGCTTGTGATCAGTGTGTAATACCATGGGAAAAACACACAAATACATGGCTAAATATTCGGCAGCCCACACAGCAGCTAATGCCTTCCTCTCTATAACTGAATAATTCTTCTCAGAATCAGACAAAGAGCAGGGCGCAAAAGCTACTGTGTGTTCATCATCTTTCTGCATTTGTGAAAAGACTGCCCCCACGGCACTGGCATCAACCATAAGTATGGACATGAGCCTCGTGTCAAATGGAGTTAAAACTTTGGCTGCCCAAATCTCATTCTTGATGTTGTCAAACGTACACTGCTGATCATTACCAAATTTGCACCCTTTCCTCAACAGTTTCTTTATATGTTTTTGTTTTCAGCAAAGTTCTTGACACATTTTGCATAATATTCGACCAAGCCAAGTCAAGGTCTGGTTTTTGTCCTTTGGTATCAGAGCTTTCTTTATGGCTCCAACAATTCTCTCTTTGGTCTAACTCCATAGGTCGACAAAGTCTACCCCAGATATTCCACCTCCTCATAACAAAACTTGCACTTGTCCTTTCTGAATGTTAACCTAGTCCAGCAATCCTATCCAAAACCTTCCTCAGAACCATGTTATGACTTTCCACTGAGCCCCCAAACACCAAGATGTTGTCTTGAAAATATACCACTCCTTCAATATCTTTCAAGACATGCCCCATCATCTTCTGAAAAACACTAGCTGCAGAGGATAGAACAAATGGCATTCTAGTGAATTGAATATACCTTTGATGGTGATAAAAGCTGTGAGATTTTTGGACTACCGGTGCAGCTTGATCTGGTAGTATGCACTCTTTAAGTCAAGTTTCGAAAAAAACGTAGCCCCTTTAAGAAACAATACTAATTCACTAATATTGGGAAGTGGAAAACTATCCACTACAATATATTGGTTAAGGGTGGACAAGTCCACACAAAAAACCGAAAACCCCCATCAGGCTTGCCCGTTATAACCACCGGAGAAATCCAGCTCGAAGTCTCTATGGACTGAATTATCCCTTGACCCACCATTTTCTCCATCATATGCAAAAAAGATAGGTACGGAGGAATTAACATCTCATTTTATTATTGTGTCATAGGGAACAATCATTCAATCATCCTAGCATTAGTACAGAATCCTGTAAGTATATATTGTCAAAGTTAAGTCAGAACACACATATGCCATGGGACCGATCTTTGAACATAAATCATTCTGAAATTCATAAATAAAAGGACATACAAAAATACATATATATGTGACATAAACAACATAAACAAATATAAACTGAATTCTACGTCGCCAATACCCAAAGGTTTTTTGATAACTAGTGTTCACGCAATAAATCTGGGTGATATACTCAGAGGTAGTCTTTTAAGTACTTGAGGTGTAAAACCTCTATACTCTTTACTCTATTGTGCTTCCAACAACTAAGTTACACTTTTTTATTTTAATAGAGACTCCTCTACAAAGAATTGTTGACGCAGACGCGTTTCATTCTTCAATTTCTTCTTGGCCTCCTCAGGACAAGGGCAATGGAACCAGTCTAAATAAATCCATAAAATATATGTACATTAACATACACATCTGTCCCATTCATTACACAGAGCATGCTGAGTCTCTATTCAGCTACAAAACAAAGCTGCACCACAGGGCCAACCAAAAAGGTGAAACAACTATAAAAAAAGAAGAAGAATGAGAAACGTTGACCCAATCTGTGTAGAATGAAGCACTGGAGAGCTTGTGAAAAACAGAGAGGAGTGACTACCATTTAGTCTGTCAAAGTGACTCAAAGAAGCAAGACGCAACACGTGCACCCATAAAAGCCATGCTTAGAGAGAACCAGAATGGGTAAAAGTCCCATATGCATCGCATACCTCTCACATGTCAAATATCATGTGTTGGTCGTAATTTAAGCAATCATTTACCTTAAGGGAGACACTCCCTGAATCCTAGAGCCTAGGGTTGGGTCTCAACCCAAGGTAAAATCACCTATAAATACAAAAATGCGGGTTGATATAACACACTATTCTCTGCTAAGTAAATTACAGCTACATTAGCCTGTATGTCTGTGCACCAAAAAACCATTGCCACATACCTCTCTCACTGGTGAATACCTAATCCATACGAGCCCTCATGTGCCTCGTCCGGACACTGCTTCCCTGTAATTTAAAAGAAAAACACCCTGTCACTATACTAATTGTACCAAGAGAAACGCTACATGTGCAACTATAAATCAAAACTCTCATCAGGCTTGCCGGTTATAACCACCGGAGAAATCCAGCTCAATGTCTCTATGGACTCAATGATCCCTTGACCCACCATTTTCTCCAGCATATGCTTCACCTCTTGCCTGGCAATAATAGGAACCTTTCGCACCTTGTGTTGAATTGGCACTGCATTTGTCCTCACTATTGTTTTATGCACATGTTTCTTAAGTTCACCTGCCCTCTCAGTAAATACCTTGTCTACATCCTCCACAATCTCCTCTACAGTTACCGCATCAACTACCATCATCTGGTTAGGTGTTCGAGTGTTGATGATTATTCCCAAATCATATTGGTGTAGCCAACCAGATATGGGGGGACCACTCTCAGCCACATAAACTCCCCCCCCACCATCCGTTTTTGATAGTTTATATCTGTTAGCATATAACCTTGCATGTCTATTTTCTCACATTGGTACCCACCAGGGTTGATGTCTTTGGGTAACAAACATGCCTTTGGCCTATCAACAACAAACACACTTTTAGGTACTATCGTGTAGAGAGAAGCTGAATCCACCATGAGTTGGACAGTTTCTCCCTCCATCACAAAAGAATCCTTGGGCCTGGAACTTCTGCCCGAAATATCCAACCCGTCAGCTCCCAGATCCAAGTCACCATCCTCCCCTCCTTCCTGCACTGCTGCTACTTTGACCCTATTGCCCACCTTGCACATGCATGCAAAAATGTCCCTTTCTGCCACATCGTCCACACTTTTTTCCAACACCATAAGTGCTCGTGAAATCAGCTGTCTGAAAATTACTCCCATCCCTCATACACATTTTCTTTTGTTGTTTACTCTGTTCCAACACCTTGGAAGAGGCATTGCCGATATTTCATCTTGCAAACGCACCTTTCTGTATATTCTTTCCATATGTTTCGCCAGTGCTTAATACTCCTTTCTCCTCCACCTCATACGAACCCCGCATTACCTTCTCTTTTTTCCATCTCCTTCATGCATTGATCTGATTGTTCTAAAATTGTTGCTATCTCAATTACATCACACAACAATGTGTTTATTGCTGCTCATAACCTTTCTTGCATCTTCTTGTTTTTACACTGTACTATCAGTAGGTCCCAGATTATCTCTTACCTTATGGCCCCAAACTGACACTTAACAGAAAGTTCAAGCAACCTTGCCACAAAAACTGGTCCACCGACTTCTCAGTTTTCTGTGGCTGAGTGTAAAATTTATGTCTACACATATATATATATATATGGTCAACCGATAGCCAATGTGTTTTTGGAGGATAGATTTAGACTAGAGAGAAGGTTTGCAAAGGAAGTGAATATATATATATATATATATATATATATATATATATATATATATATATTATATATATATATATATATATATATATATATATATATATATATATAATCAGGTTTTGTCCAAGAAGTCGAGGACGCGCACAACAGCAGGTAGCTAGGACAAAGGCTCTTTATTAACGCGTGCAGCTTGCCATTAAGTTCGGATTCGTTGCAATGCCTGACGCGTTTCGGGCCAACCTCGGCCCTTGTTCACAGGCTGTGGCAGGAAACAAAGAAGGCTTCAAAGTCACCAACAACCCAGCATAGATTTGAAGTGGCGCCCCTCGTTGAGCTCTCGCAGGTGAGTTCGTTTTTGTAAACTGCATGCTGGGAAGTGTAGTCCAGTAGCGTCCTCGATTTCCTGTAAATTAACAAAGAATTCATTTCAGGGAAAATTCTTCGTGCAATGCCCACCAGTGGGCTCCCAAACACAATAGACAAGCTCCTTCCCTGTTGTTGCTGCAGCGGGGCGATGAACAGTTCGGTGCCCCTGCAGCTCCATTCAAAATTGTGTGGCGGCAGCGTACCTCACGGCGGGACAGCCGTAAATATATAATCAGGTTTTGTCCAAGAAGTCGAGGACGCGCACAACAGCAGGTAGCTAGGACAAAGGCTCTTTATTAACACGTGCAGCTTGCCATTAAGTTCGGATTCGTTGCAATGCCTGACGCGTTTCGGGCCAACCTCGGCCCTTGTTCACAGGCTGTGGCAGGAAACAAAGAAGGCTTCAAAGTCACCAACAACCCAGCATTGATTTGAAGTGGCGCCCCTCGTTGAGCTCTCGCAGTTGAGTTCGTTTTTGTAAACTGCATGCTGGGAAGTGTAGTCCAGTAGCGTCCTCGATTTCCTGTAAATTAACAAAGAATTCATTTCAGGGAAAATTCTTCGTGCAATCCATGCAGTTTACAAAAACGAACTCACCTGCGAGAGCTCAACGAGGGGCGCCACTTCAAATCTATGCTGGGTTGTTGGTGACTTTGAAGCCTTCTTTGTTTCCTGCCACAGCCTGTGAACAAGGGCCGAGGTTGGCCCGAAACGCGTCAGGCATTGCAACGAATCCGAACTTAATGGCAAGCTGCACGCGTTAATAAAGAGCCTTTGTCCTAGCTACCTGTTGTTGTGCGCGTCCTCGACTTCTTGGACAAAACCTGATTATATATATATATATATATATATGGATGTATGATGTTACAACGCATGCTTTTACAACGCATGCTGTTACAACGAAATTTTTACAACGCAAATGCAGTGACAACGCAAGTCTTTACAACGCAAGTCTTTACATCGACTTGCACTAGATGGCGTGCTAACATTAAAAAAGTGTAATTTACTATTCTAACTCCAGTCCACGTAACAGTAGGGAAGGTGTGTGGATAGTAAACTACACTATTTTTAATGTTAGCACGCCATCTAGTGGAAGTCGATGTAAAGACTTGCGTTGTAATGGCATGCGTTGTCAATGCATTTGCGTTGTAACAGTTTCGTTGTAATGGCAGTGCGTTGTAAAAGTTGCGTTGTAAAGGTTGTTCCCCTATATATATATATATACATATATATATTTATATATATATATATATATATCCACCAAAAGCTCGCAAGTACCTTCGTTCTGCAAGCACGAGCCACACGAATCCAGTTTCAGATAATGTTCGATTTATTCAGTAGGGCAAAAAAGACGCATTTCGAGCAAACAAGCTCTTGGTCACATGACCATAAGTTCAGAGTTCAGTCTCTTAAGGGAAATCAAAGGACATAAACAAAAGACTTGTACGACAATGTGGTCCCTCAATCCTGTAAAAGTAAACAATATTTAAATAAATTCATGCTCAACAGCGTATTTATGCGATAGTGAAGATCTTCGTAATTACAAATATTCTTTAAGGAATTACATACGCATCTCATGGTCACAGTGTCTAAATTAAATTAAATTAGGAATGTATGGTCAATAAACATATCTCGTTTAGACTGTATTTCAGACCTCATAAAAACATAAATTGGTCGCTGACTTTGATTGAGTAATCGCCTATTTATCAAGAAATTTTATTTTCCTCTCTTTCAAAAGCAAAGCCCTCATTAATTCTTAATGTCAAGAAATCAGAAAATTAGGGGTATAGTACCCCAATTCATAAAGAAAATACTCTGTGTGGAGGGAGATTTAGCAAAGAACCTTTGTCTCTATAACCAATCCCAACTATATATTAACACAAAATATATATTTATATAAGGTGCACATATCTTTAATCACAAAGGTGTAACACATAAGTGTGGCCCATGTTCCTAAGAGTTTCAAAAAGAAAAGGAGAAGGTGATTGTAAGACAACCACCTAAGACTCCGTGCTCGTATCACTTAGCGGTAACGGTAGTGTTTGTGGGCTTCACAGGTCCAGTCTAGAGGGGAAAGACAAAAAAGGGGTCAAAGGTTTAATCATAGTGCAAGTACAAAATCCAATAATGATAATTCATACTCCAATTTCAGATTATAAGACAATAGAGCGTAGCTAAGGCAATTAATGGACTTAAGGTCGTATAAAACAGAGTCAGATTAGGCAGAAATGCATCTCAGTATTTGCATTCAGTATATTCAAAAACACATGTGCCATGATGACAACCAACGAGAATGTGCATAAAATCAAAGTGTAAAAAATCACAAAAAATATACAGATAACAGGGGATTAAATGCTCAATGTTGTTACAAGTAAACATATAAGACTAAAGTAAACTGATTCAAAAAATAAAAAACAGAAACTGAACTCCTATGCAGAGAAACCGGAGTTTCCAAAGGGTAGAAAGCGAAGGCTACATTGATCCGAGTTAATTGATTTAAAGATGTACGTGCATCTCTTCGTCATTGTTCATCCCAAAAGGAGCTACACTTCCAGCTTGCAGAATGAATCTCGATTCTGATCTGCGTAAGACTCGGATTCTATTCCCTCCTCTGGGGTTCTTTGTAATGGTATCAAGGGCAAAGAATTTAGCCTTTGTCCAGTCTCCATTGTGTTAATTGTGAAAGTGTCTTGCTGTACTATAGCTAAAGTCCTTATTGGTGATGGCACGCCAATGTTCCAATATTCTCTTTTTCACTGGAAAAGTTGTTGAACCTATGTACCACTTGCCACATGGGCAAGTGATTACATAGATTACAAAGTCTGTACTGCACTGTATGTTCTTGCGAATGTACCACTTTCTTTTGGTTCTCTCTAGGACAACTTCTTTGACATTCTCACTGTGGCTGCATGCCTTACATTTACCACATCGATGGAACCCTCCTACTTTGTCCAACCATGTTGGTTTCAGATTACTGTCTTTAATAGAGGTTCCCTTTCTGTAAGTTATTGCAGGGTATGGGCCAAGCTTTTCTTTCAATAGCCTGTCTTGGATCAAGATGTCCCATCTCTTTTTGATTATCGGATTAAATTTATTAGATTGGGAGTTGAAGGTGGTAATCAGTCTAATAGGTGAATCTGTCTCAGATTGTTTTTTCTTAGGTGCTTTGTAGAGTGCCTCACTTCTTTTGATTTCATCTGCTCTTTTCTCACCTTTTTTGAGCATTGCATAGGGGTACCCTCTAGCTAGAAATCTCTCTGACATTTCCCTTTTGTTTCTTTCGTATGATTCCTCCGTGCTGCAGTTTCTCTTGGCACGGAGGAACTCACCGAACGGTATGTTCCACCTAAAATTCTGAGGATGACAACTAGTTGCATAAAGTACTGAGTTTCCCGCAGTACTTTTTCTAAATAGATCTGTCTCTAGTTTGTTGTCTTTTACTGTCAATCTGATGTCCAAGAAATCAACAGTTTCTTGGCTGTGTTGCATGGTAAATTTTAAGTTAAGAGCATTTTCATTTAGTTCATTCAGGAATTCAAAGAGTTCTTGTTCTCCACCTTCCCACACAAAGAAAATGTCGTCAATAAATCTCAGCCAGATACTGATCTTACTGGTCCAGTGTTCAATCAATTCACTCCCGAGCACCTGCTTCTCCCACCAGCCGACCAAAAGATTGCCATAACTTGGAGCGAAGCAGGTGCCCCTCGAAGTTCCCTGTACTTGTTTATAAAGTACTCCATTGAAAGTGAATACATTTTCTACAAGGCACAGCTCAATCATTTGCAATAACATCAATGTGTGTGTTGACAAATGTATACTCCTAGAGCTGAGAAAGTGTTCACATGCTTTAAGTCCATCTCTGTGCCTGATACTGGTATACAGACTTTCCACATCTAAACATACAAGCCAAAAGTTTCTGTCCCACTGTATATTTTCAATCTTCTGGAGAAAATCTTTCGTATCTCTAATATACGATGTTAGGTCTTTCACATAGTCTGATAGGAAAAAATCTACATATATAGAGACATTCTCAAACAGACTATTTTTGGAGGAAACTATTGGTCTGCCTGGTGGTTGCGTGGGGTTTTTGTGCACTTTAGGGAGGAGATAAAAAGTTGGTATGGTAGGTGTCTCATTTTTAAGGAATTTCAATTCATCCCAATTACAAAGTTTCTCATCTGACCATTTATCAAGGAGAGTGAAAAAGGTGTCCTGTAACCTACTAATGAATGATTTATCAACCTTAGTGTAGCATGTTACATTGTTCAGCTGTCTCATGGCTTCCTGGATATAGTTCTTTTTGTCCCATAGGACAATATTCCCACCCTTATCGGATGGCTTAATAACTATACTGTTATCATTTTGTAGATCCCTTAGTGTATCTCTCTGCATTTTACTGAGATTGGTATCAGGGGTAGGTTTATTTAAGAGATGTACAATATCTTGGTTGACCATTTCATGAAAGATGTCAAAATTATCCTTAGGAGTCTGTGGTCTATATTTAGATTTACCCTTAAAGGGTGTAATGACAGATCTCCCAATATCTGGTCCTAAGGTAGAGTTAATGTTGGAACTCTCAGGATTATGTGTTATAGATCCCTGAGTGTCAGAGATTGCACCACTGACATTTGGACTAGTGAGAATTTTTAAAGTCCTTGTGTCAGTGTTAGTCGTACTCTCATCTAATAAACTTAAGGTTTGTGGATCAAATACAGTTTGTTCATCACTGAGGCTGATTAATGTTCTTAAAATCTCAGTGTCATCAATAGAGGGAGACGGGGTAGGTATAGTTCTACTTATTGTATTGGTGTTATTGTCTCTGAGTTGATGGATCTTAAAGAGTTTCAGCTTACGTACAAAACAATACATGCCAATACGTGTCTGTGAATAGTCAAGGGGAAAATCAGGACAGAAACTTAATCCCAATTTAAGAACCTGTTTTTCTTTTGGAGTCAAGAATCTGTTGGAAAGGTTCATTACCGTTAGTTCTTGGTTCTCCATTATTTGCCTCTTTGATTCTGGCCCTTGGTTCCCACACCAGTGTTGTTGTTTTTTCTTGCGCCGCTCTCGCCTCCTTTTGCTTGCGTTTTTCCTCTTCCCCTCCCTTGGAACCTTGTTCTTCCTCTTATTGAATGTTCGTTTGCCTCCTGCATGAGGCGCAGTTCCTCGGAAAAAGACTTAATTTCTGTTGGAAAAGAATTAGTGCTATCAGTGGATCCCACCTCAGAACTTAAGCTTGTGCCAGACTCCCATCTTCCTTTATCAGCAGCTCCTAATGCCTGGTCCTTCGTCAGATTAGTAAGAAATTTATTGCATTTCCTGGCAAATGTCAATATTCTTCCGGACCTATAATCTCTTTCGTCCCTCTCGAACTTCCTCTGTTTTCTTTCAATAATGTCTTTTTCAAATGTTTTAATCCGGTCATTAATTGCTGTAAGGATTTGGTTCACTTCATTTTGATCAGTCTCTTTTGCCAGGTCATCAAGTATTTTTTGTATTTCCTCAACCAAATCTTTATGCTCCTCCCATGCATTTTTGATTAAGATTTGTAACATTGTTTTGGAGCAGGCGGTAGTGTTATCAAGCCATGCCTTCAGGACCTCATGTTTTGGTTTATTCAATGTTGGTACAATAAAGATTCTCAAGCCTCTTGGAATTCGGTCTACATCTAAATAATTCTGGAGGGATGTAGCTTCCCACCATCTACTCATTTCTTTCTTACGTAATCTCTCCAAAAGATTACCTTTTTGTTTGAGATTAGATGTAGGGGATTGATTGGTGCTTGTAACACCTTGGGTTAATCCGTTCGTTGTTTTCTTAAAGATCAATGCAGCTGAAGCCTCCCGGCCCTCTAAGAACTCCATTGCCCAGAATACAATGCGGTCGTCCGACCATACTCAAACTGGATTCCGTCTTCCGGACAATTGTCCTGACAGACCCTGGTACAGCGTATAACCTCTTAACTTGGTAATAAATACCTGAGCATTCCTTTCACGATCAGCTCTGCTGACACAGCGTTCCCGTCTTCTATGGAGAGGTTTCACGTTATAGGCGGGCGGAGAAAATTGAAGTCTGATCACCGTCTCGTCACTCGGCGCACATCTCCTATAATAAACATATCTCGTTTAGACTGTATTTCAGACCTCATAAAAACATAAATTGGTCGCTGACTTTGATTGAGTAATCGCCTATTTATCAAGAAATTGTATTGTCCTCTCTTTCAAAAGCAAAGCCCTCATTAATTCTTAATGTCAAGAAATCATATATATATATATATATATATATATATATATATATATTCAGGCTACAAATGCGGAGCACTTTGCTTTTCAAAAACCATCTATGAAAGACTGAGACTCTTTTAGAGTAAAAACGATCTGTTTCCATCTAATTTAGTACACACAGACATGGCAGCCAGGGAAAGAGGCATCTAGACCTTGAACTGTTCCAGTCCTTCGTCACTTGTTGTGAATGTGCTTCTCTCCAATGAGATCATTTTCAAATGTATTTAAACACACACCACGTTTAAGTGTCAGTTGATATGCACTGAAGAAGGCCAAGACGCCGAAATGCATTTGCACCATTAAATCAACTTTAAAATGTCCCGTGAGTGCTCCGCATTTGTAGCCTGAATTTATTTTCGTGACTTCACCCCCACGTTAAAGCGGATAAAAGCACCCTCCCTGAGTGCAGCAGTAGGGGTGAGACTTGGAGCTTGAATATATATATATATATATATATATATATATATATATATATATATATATATATATATATATATATATATATATATATATATTATATATATATATATATATATATATATGTTCACTTGGAGGCTAAGTTTAGACTAGAGAGAAGGTTTGCAAAGGAAGTGAATATATCTATCTATCTATCTATCTATCTATCTATCTATCTATCTATCTATCTATCTATCTATCTATCTATCTATCTATCTATCTATCTATCTATCTATCTATCTATCTATCTATCTATCTATCTATCTATCTATCTATCTATCTATCTATCTATCTATCTATCTATCTACCTACCTACCTACCTACCTACCTACCTACCTATCTATCTATCTATCTATCTATCAATCTATCTATCTATCTATCTATCTATCTATCTATCTATCTATCTATATATATATTCACTGAAAAAACCATAGGTTTCACACATGTTATAGTTAGATGGACATTTCACTCGTAAAAAACCAATGAAATTCCCCCGTTATAGTTAGTTCAGCAAACTATAACTCGCGCACCCGCAATCCACTGCTGATGACGTCACATATTACATCACTCATGAAATGGTCAGTGACATCACTCATGACATCACTGATGACATCTCAAATGACATCACTGATGACATCACTGATGACATCATCCATTGAGTATGTGTTTCTGAACAATTTTAATATGTTTAATATATATATGGAAAGGCCTGTTGAAGAATGAGTGGGTGTACAAGTGTGCAAATGGATGATTTTCTGTGGTGCGTAACTAACTCTATAAGTGAGTCATTAAATGTATCTCACTGCAGACTAGTGACTAAACTGTGTAAATGTCTGTATGTTTCTGTATGTTGGTGTATAAGTGGCTGCATGGTTTTGTGAATACCTATATGAGTGTCTATATGAGTTATTGATTGCTTGTCTCAGTATCTGTATGGGTTCCTGAGTGTTTGTGTGGGTAGGGTGTGTGTGACTCTATGCATAGATGTGTGAGTGGGTGTTTCTATGGGTGCATGGTTTTAAGAGTGCATCTGTGATGGACTGTATGGTTGAGTGAGTGTATGTATGGGTGTGTTAGGGATTGAATGTATATCTCAGTGGTACATTTGTGACTAACTACATATGTGAAAGGCAGTATATATGCGTGTAAAAGTATATAAGTGGGTAGATGTGAGAGTGTGTGATTGTGAGAGTGACTGTATGGATGAGTGTGTGCTTGTATCAATGATTCTATAAGAGCGTAAGAATGTGGTACTATTTTTATGATTAAGTGAACTTGAGTGTGTATAACCGCATAGGTGAGTAAATGGGAGTGTAATTATTTGCATGACTGACTAGGTGTGAGAGTACCTCTATGGATGATTGGTGGTGTGTGAGTGTCTATATAGGTGTATAAATGCATATGATAGTCTTGTATGGAGTGACTGTAAGTATGAGTGACTGTACAGGTGAATGAGTGGAGGTATATGTAGACCTAACAGTTAATAAGTGGGTATGTAGTTGTTGGTATTGGAGTATGTATGGTTTTGAGAATGGAACTCTGAAATTTTGAGTCGGTGTATCAAAGGTTATATTAGGGTGTGAGAAGATGTGGTAATTTATCACATGGATGACGTCATCAGTGATGTCATCAGTGATGTCATTTGAGTGATGTCACTGACCATGTAATGAGTGATGTAATATGTGACGTCATCAGCAGTGGATTGCGGGACGCGAGTTATAGTTAGCTGAACTAACTATAACGGGGGAGTTTCATTGGTTTTTTACGAGTGAAATGCCCAGCTAACTATAACATGTGTGAAACCTATGGTTTTTTCAGTGAATTCGCAAGGTTTTTTAAATGCTAATTCCTAACTATAACGTGTGTGAAACCTATGGTTTTTTCAGTGAATTTGAAAGGTTTTTTAAATGCTAATTCCTGACTATAACGTGTGTGAAACCTATGGTTTTTTAAGTGAATTTCAAAGGTTTTGCAATTGCTAATTCCTAACTATAACGTGTGTGAAACCTATGGTTTTTTCAGTGAATTTGCAAGGTTTTTTAAATGCTAATTCCTAACTATAACGTGTGTGAAACCTATGGTTTTTTCAGTAAATTTGCAAGGTTTTTTAAAAGCTAATTCCTAACTATAACGTGTGTGAAACCTATAGTTTTTTTAGTGAATTTCAAATGTTTTTTAAATGCTAATTCCTAACTATAACGTGTATGAAACCTATGGTTTTTTATGTGAATTTGCAAGGTTTTTTAAATGCTAATTTATGAATGTATTATTATATTTTTTAAATATTTATTTTACAATAAGCTACCTATATATATAGTTATAGATTAACTTTATCCTGTAATATGGAACGGCTCAGTTTTTTTTTTTTTTTGGATAGAGTTGAACAGCATAGTTAATATCTTCTATAAACTTATAAACACTTTTAAAAATTATTTTTTTTTTTAAAGGGTTTTTGTCTGTGCGCGCACGGTGCGCGCACAGTGAACGCATGCGTACGTGCTCTGTGTGCGCATGCGTACGTGCTCCACGTGCACATGCGTACGTCGTGCGTGCTCCGTCCGCGCATGCTCCGTCCGCGCATGAGCACGTGCCCCGTGCGCGTATGCGCATGCGTGCGTGCTCCGTGCGCGCACGGTGCGCGCACGGCAAATCATGTGATTTAGAAACAACACTTTTCATTGGTTTATAGTAGTTTCAGGTTATGTGATTAAGAAACAACACTTTTCATTGGTTTATAGTAGTTTCAGTTCCAGAAACTTCCAACACCACACCCACTCCCCTCATTATTACTTCTGATTTCCTGGGAGAAGGAGCTGAGCAGCTTTTCCAGTACTCCAGTACTTGAGAATGGCAGAGCAGCATTCATCTTCTGGGAGTGAGCAGGAGACCCTTGTGAGACAGAGACAGAGGAAACAGAAAGACTCTTTTATACGGCAATTTTTTACATTACCAGAGGGGCAGAAGAAGGTGAATGCTCCAAAAGTTACCTGCACTCTTTGTGATCGTGTCTTATCAAGAGGAGATCCTAATAAGAAATACTCTTTTAGTATCTTCACTATGATCAGGCACGTTAGAGATGTACATCCTGTGGCTTATGCTCGAGCTGCTAGAGAAAACCCTCCAGCAGCTCAGCCGAGCACATCCGCAGCAGCTCAGCCGAGCACATCATCGGCAGCTCAGCCGAGCACTTCATCTGCTGCGGCAGCTTCACCTGCTTCTGTTTCTCTGGATATACACCCTCTGTTTAAGAGGGTGCATATACGGTGCAATGCGTGCAATGCTCTTCTCTCTTATGGGGACACCAGCATTCCCCTAATAGAGAGCAAGATACAGCAGCATACGTGCGGCACCCTATAATTTTTGCCATTTTTCTGTTCCTCTGTCCCTCTATTAACACAACGGCTCTTTTAATAGCCACCTAACATCTAAACACTTAAATTTGATTTTTAATTCTATTTTTTTTTTTTTAAATTCCGCCGTGTGCGCAACATGCGCGAACCTCACGATTTTTTAAAAAAAATTGTAATGTTTTTTTCACCCTTCATGGTCCTTCAGGGACCCCCTGACAAAAGCTAGGGGGTCAGGAACTCTGTACCCTGCCCCCTTTTCACGTTCTCCACCTTTCTTTTTCACTGTCACACACAAAATGGCGGACAACACTTCCTTATTTCGACCGATTCGAATGTTGACTGACATGTAACCACCAATCAGAATTACGCTCGCGCACGGCACAGTGCGCGCACGGTGCGCGGCTATAGATATTTATGTACTTTTAACTGCAATTTTCTCAGGAACTACTGAACAAATTGACACCATATATGAGAAAGGCACATCCCTGACCTGAGGACTACCTCTTTGCCGAATTTCAAGTAATTCTGTTCAGCCGTTCGGGCTGTACCTTCGACTAAAGGTCCTATGGGAAAATGCATGGGGAAAACCCCTTTTTTCTCAGCCCCCGCTTGACGAATCACCCCGAGACTTCCAGGGTAGGAGCTGAGCGGAGCGCCCCATTAGTTTTGAAAATGTCGCGAGGATCTGTCAACCGGCGCCAAAGTTATTCAAAATAGAATTTTCAGATTTCCTATGGAAACACGGTCCTAACTATAACTATCTACTGGCGACGGCCAGTAGATAATATATATATACATATATATATATATATATATATATATATATATATATATATATATATATATATATATATATATATTACCTACTGGCGGTCGCCAGTAGGTAGTTATAGTTAGGACCCCTTTTCCATAGGAAAACCTCAACATTCTATTTTGAATAACTTTGGCGCCGGTCGATGAATCCTCGCGAATTTCTCAAAATAGGTGGGGCGCTACGCTCCGCTCCTACCCTGAAAGTCTCGGGGGCATTCGTCAAGCGGGGGCTGAGATAAAAGGGGGGTCCCAAAACGCGTTTTTCCCATGCATTTTTCCATAGGACCTTTAGAACGAGCTACAGCCCGAACGGCTGAACAGAATTACTAGAAATTTGGCAGAGAGGTAGTCCCTAGGTCAAGGAAGTGCATTTTGTAGGTTTGGTGTAAATCTGTTCAGTAGATTCTGAGAAAATAGCCTTTAAATCAATATATATATCTGAGCCCGCTTACAGTACGCTTACCGTACGCTTACCGTAAGCGTACGGTGGCGTGCGCGAGCGCGATTCTGATTGGCTCTTAGATCTTAGTAAACATTCGAATCGGCCGAAACCAGGAAGCGGCGTCTGCCATTTTGTCTCTCGCACTGAGTGTTGTTTATCAAACATGATGGCCAAAAACATGTTACGGGGCTGTTTTGACAACTCCCTCCCACATAGTCATGTTGAGGGAGTCCCCAAACATCCCCCAAGAGCAAAAACGGTTTTATTTTTTTTTCGGCAATTTCGCCGAGTACGCTTACCGTACGCTTACCGTAAGCGTACAGTAAAAAAATAAAAATAAAAAAAACACTATCCACACTTACCCCACCCCCTGTGCTTTTGGTGGCCGTAGGCCACCAAATGTACAGGGCTTATTAATAGGTAAAAAAAAACTAAATTTTGGCAACATGAAATTATAAAATCGAAATAAAAAAAACACTATCCACATTGACCCCACCCCCTGTGCTTTTGGTGGCCGAAGGCCACCAAATGTACAGGGCTTATTAAAGTTAATAAAAACCGTGCACGGAACGAACTGCGTTAAGTGGGCGCGCACGCCTCGAATGGCATAAAGTAACTTAGCATTTAAAAAACCGTACAAATTCACTGAAAAAACCATAGGTTTCACACACGTTATAGTTAGGAATTAGCATTTAAAAAACCTTGCAAATTCACTGAAAAAACCATAGGTTTCACACATGTTATAGTTAGCGGAAATTTTACTGATAAAAAACCTGTGAAATTGCCCCGTTATAGTTAGTGCTGGCAACTATAACTCACGCGACCAGAATCTTCTGCTGATGACATATGTGTCTTTATGAAAAAAAAATATTTGTAATATATGTATAGCTAAAAATGTATGGAAGAAGACATGGGCAAATAAGTGTCTAAATACAGTATTAGCATCAGCAGAGGATTGCGGTCGCGTGATTTATAGTTGCCAGCACTAACTATAACGGGGCAATTTCACAGGTTTTTTATCAGTAAAATTTCCGCTAACTATAACATGTGTGAAACCTATGGTTTTTTCAGTGAATATATATTACCTACTGGCGGTCGCCAGTAGGTAGTTATAGTTAGGACCCCTTTTCCATAGGAAATCCGCAACATTCTATTTTGAATAACTTTGGCGCCGGTCGATGAATCCTCGCGAATTTCTCAAAATAGGTGGGGCGCTACGCTCCGCTCCTACCCTGAAAGTCTCGGCGGGATTCGTCAAGCGGGGGCTGAGATAAAAGGGGGGTCCCAAAACGCGTTTTTCCCATGCATTTTTCCATAGGACCTTTAGAACGAGCTACAGCCCGAACGGCTGAACAGAATTACTCAAAATTTGGCAGAGAGGTAGTCCCTAGGTCAAGGAAGTGCCTTTTGTAGGTTTGGTGTAAATCTGTTCAGTAGATTCTGAGAAAATAGCCTTTAAATCAATATATATATCTGAGCCCGCTTACGGTACGCTTACCGTACGCTTACGGTAAGCGTACGGTGGCGTGCGCGAGCGCGATTCTGATTGGCTCTTAGATCTTAGTAAACATTCGAATCGGCCGAAACCAGGAAGCGGCGGCCGCCATTTTCTGAATTTCACTCTGAAAAAAAAGAGTGAAAACAAGGAAAGGGGGCAATGAGGAGAGTTACAGACCCCCTAACATTTGTAAGGGGGTCAAAGAAGGACAGAAAAGTACAAAAAAAACATTTATTGATTTTTTAAAAAATCACGGGGTACGCGTACGGTAAGCGTACGGTAAAAAAAAATAAAAATAAATAAATGAAAAGCAGATTTAAGAGTTTAGAAATTAGGGAGCTCTAAAAAGAGCTGTTGTGTTTATGAAGTCATTTTTTTAGTGGTACCTACAAGTAAGTACCGATGCAGAGTCTAAGGTTCAAGAGGAAGACTCTGTTCCCTTCATCATTGAAGTGCACACCATCTCCTCTGTAAATGTCTTGCATGTCATAACGCAAGTTGTTGTGGTAAATGGCACCCATACCATAGTCACGGAGGAAAGCAGAAACAGATTTGTTGACGTGCTTTCTTGCTTTGTCAATCTGCGGACAGAAATGATTGGACCAGTTCCATTTTTGCCTTTGGCATATGTTGGAAAACACAAAGGCAGTTTTTGGGAAAAGTGTAAACAGTTGTGCAAAGGTGTCCTTCATAAGCATTTCCAGACCTACCCCAGTCAAAGTGCCTAGGTCATTGCCACCACAGTGCACTATTATGAGGTCAGGGTGTTGGATTTGAATGAAGGATTTCACCAATGGCATCAATTGGTGCCACTTTAACCCTCTCTGACCAATCCATTTAATGTCTACATTTGGCAAAGCAAGGTCTCTCACCATACCTGTTTTCTCTGCAAACTTTTCACTCCAGAAGACATAGCTGTGCCCTACAATCCACACTGTGAACATCTTCAAAGGAGAACTGGATGCACTCAGGAGGTGTCTTTCAGTAGAATGGCAATATGAAAAGAAAGACAGTTTGGAAATGGAGGCATACATATTTTTTTCAAAACAAAAAGAACTGATTGGCTGTTTCATACCATTCTAGAATAAAAACTAGGCTGTATGTGTCAATTGATAGAAGCATGTTTTGTATTGGTACAGAAAAATGTGTAACCAAAGAACAGTACTATGGATTTGCTGTTAGGTTTGAAAAGTCAAGCACTCTTGCTCTGTGGAATTGAAACATTGTTTGGCAAACTTCTGACCTAACTGCACACAGCAGTGTTCCATGAGCTGTTGCTATGGTAGCAGGCAGAAGTCAAGTTGGGGGAAGGGTACTAGGCTGAAGTCTAGAAGGGGGAAGGGTACTTTTGGAAAAGGGTTGGTTTTTACCAATAGAAATGTGTGATTACATTTGAAAAAAAGGGGGAAGCACTGTGTCAGTCTGTAAAAGTGATTTTCACTTGCCCCGAAAAAAAAAGATCAGTAAGTGTGCTTTCAAATTGGCAAAGAAATTTCGTTTTGGGACTAATGTGAAAACATGACTCTGTGTGCAGAGAGGAATTATAGGCAGAGATTTATTGCATATTGCTCTGGTGATTTCACAGTTGCATTAGATGGAAAGGGGGAGCGAATTTTTGGGGGAAGAAGCAGACTCTTAGCACACACCCATGTACTTGCCATGTATAATCATGCACAGTATTTACAAGCGAGTGGGGTTTTCAGGTTTCAGTCTGTAATGCAAATACATTCAGCATCACTAAGGCTGGTTGCCCTTGCTGTAGTGTAGCAGTCTGGACATGGGCTTTTTACAAAATCTGAAAAGTGGTTTCATAATGTGACAGTAGTCTCTCAAGGACCTTGTAATGTGATAAATGATTTTTAGTGTTTTTTTAAAAAAAATAAAAAAAAAGTACGCGCACCGTACGCGTACGGTAAAAAAAAATAAAAAAAAGTTTTAAAAAACATATGTAAAAAAAAGATGAAAGATAAGGTTGGCTCTTAAAAGAACCGTTGTGTTCATGCAGGGACAGAGGAAAGGAAGCATGGGAAAATCATTCAAAGCGACAAATGTGCTGATCTATTTTGTTGTTCACTAGGGAAACACTGGCCTCCCTATGGCAAATTAGATCTTTACAAAATGTGCATCGAATATCAACCCTCAGAAATCGAGGGTTCATTTCCAGAGGGCCAGCAAAAGGAGATTCTCCCCCCACAGATGAAGGGCTCACCTGACCTGCAGAGGAAGGAGTCAGCCCTGCAGATGATGGTCCAGGCTGAGCTGCTGTGGATGTGCTTGCTCGTCTTTCTGAAGAGTTACCTCCAAAAAGATGACCATGTGTCCTTCCGTGTACATCCAGGAGGTGCCTCTTCATGGTGTGATTCCCAAAGGAATACTTCCTGTCAGGATTACCTCTAGAAAGTACACGCTTACACAGACAGCAAGTAACTAAGGGTGCATTCACCTTTTGCTGGCCTTCTGGAAAAGTAAAATAATCCCAAACATAAGAAGGCTTTTGTTTCCTCGCTCTCTGCCTCAAGACAGTGCTGCTGGTGCTAGCCTCACTCTCAGAAGGGCTCTGCTGTTCTGCCATCGTATCCCAAAGACAAACCAGCTCCTTCTCCCAAGGGATCACAAGCAGAAATGAGGGGAATGGGTGTGGTGTAGGAGAGTTCTAGAACTGAAAGTAGTTTCAACCAATCAAAAGTTGTGTTTAAAGATCACGGTACGCTTACGGCAAAAAGTACGCGTGCGCGTAAAAAAGACACGCGCTTGCGCGCATGCGCATAACAGTCACTCCCCGGCACTTCCGCGTAACGTGCGCGTGTGGCGTAAGCGCGCACGCGTCCCACGCGCAGTACGCGCAGCTACGCAAAGTGCGTAACTATACGCAAGCAGCGTAGATAGATTACGGACGTTGCGTAAACCGTACGCTTACCGTGAGCTTACGGTACGCGTACTATAAAAAAATAAAAAAAATAAAAAAAGAACTGGAAATAAATTTTACATGTTTATTTTAAAAAATATATTAAAAAAAATATTTAAGGATTTTAAAAATTTAAGCATAGTCTTTATAAAAGGTAAGAAAATTAAATTAAAAATATGTTTGAAAAAATTGAAGAATAAAAAAAAAATTAGCATTTAAAAAACCTTGCAAATTCACTGAAAAAACCATGGGTTTCACACACGTTATAGTTAGGAATTAGCATTTAAAAAACCTTGCAAATTCACTGAAAAAACCATGGGTTTCACACACGTTATAGTTAGGAATTAGCATTTAAAAAACCTTATTAATTCAGTGAAAAAACCATAGGTTTCACACATGTTATAGTTAGCTGGACATTTAACTCGTAAAAAACCAATGAAATTGCCCCGTTATAGTTAGTTCAGCTAACTATAACTCGCGCGCCCGCAATGCACTGCTGATGACGTCACATATTACATCACTCATGACATGGTCAGTGACATCACTCATGACATCACTGATGGCATCTCAAATGACATCACTGATGACATCACTGATGTCATCATCCTTGTGATAGAGTGGCAGACCTCCTCTCACCCTAATATAACCTTTGACACACACATTCAAAAATAGACAGTAAAATTTTCAAAAACAATGGACATACCAATAACAGTTACAACAACCTCTTCAGTAATTCTAAGATCCACATAAACATCCACTCATTCACCAACAGTCCAATACAGTCACTCATACATGTACTCACTCATCATATGTACTCATACACCTATACATCCTGTTACACAATGCCACTCATCCACAGAGTTACTCACACACATAGTCACTCATGCTAATAAAGAATCAAACATACATTTACTAGCATATACAGTTATACACACACCACCACACTTACTTCTACAGAAACTTACACATACTTAGTCTTTTAAACAATCACTTATAGAAACACATACTTATTCATACAGGAACTCTTTCAATCTCTCACATATACTCACATATTTACACCAATAGTCACATATACTAGTTTTAAACATATGTAGTTACTCATAAAGACACTATTGAGACAGTCATTCACTCACTAACACACCCATACACACACTTATCCACCCATACAGTCCTGCACACATGCTGTGTTCAACACACACAAAGAGTGAATCACTCATGCATGCACCTATGCACTACATAATACCCCCCACCGAACCATACAGACACTCAGACTGATACTCAAAAAAACAACTAATAACCTATATATACACCAATGAAGCTACTCAGCAACCCATGCAACCACTTATACACAAAGTGAGAGACTGATACAGATATTGTCATATTTAAACATTACTCAGTAAGCCATGTATTCACTATGATACACTTAATCAGTCAGTTAAACAATCAATTTTTCAAAAACAAATCATCCATTTAGACACTTATATACCCATTTATTCTTCCATCGACCTTGAGATATACATATATAAAACATATTTAATTTTCAGAAAAACCCACATTCACTGGATGATGTCATCAGTGATGTCATCAGTGATGTCATTTGAGATGTCATCAGTGATGTCATGAGTGATGTCACTGACCATGTCATGAGTGATGTAATATGTGACGTCATCAGCAGTGCATTGCGGGCGCGCGAGTTATAGTTAGCTGAACTAACTATAACGGGGCAATTTCATTGGTTTTTTACGAGTTAAATGTCCAGCTAACTATAACATGTGTGAAACCTATGGTTTTTTCACTGAATTAATAAGGTTTTTTAAATGCTAATTCCTAACTATAACGTGTGTGAAACCCATGGTTTTTTCAGTGAATATATATATATATATAGATATATATATATATCGAGAAAAGATCCTTAGACAGAAGGAATCACGCCATATTCTGTCCTTCAGAACTCTGGCCCCATATGGATTGAACAAGGATGAGGAGATGCATTCCCATCTATGAAGTAGAAAAACAGACTATTGAAGTTTCAACTATGAGAAAGAATGTAACACAGACCAACAAACGCTAAATTTGAATCTTTGCCTCCCAATATCCAGATTGAACAAATAGACATTGCAAAATGTTTAATTATGTTAATTTTTAAATCACATCGTTCACATGATTAGTATGTTATCAGAGAGTTATTAGGGGGGGCCCTAATTGATTATCACAAACTGGAGGGTATAACAATAATTGGCGATATAATTCATAGCCCACCAGCGGGCACAAAGTAACTATACCAATGCTATGAAATGTTATAAAATGGTTTTAAAAAAATGGTTACAAATTGATCTGATACTAGTCACGGTGACCAAAAGCAAATTCATGATATCAGTATATAGTGACATATATAATTGTTCCCCCGAGAACAGGAAAAACAACACGGTGATCAAAACGCACGCAAAATACTAATGTGAACGAGCACTGTTACTTAATAATATAATCCAAATGGTTGATGTACTACAAGAACCATAATGCAAAGCAGGATGTGATGTAACATCATGTGATGTGTATATAAAAAAGGAAGGAAAAAAATGTTTTTTACCCGTGAACAAGGTCAAAGTTGACTGAAACGCATTGGGTTTTGCTACCTGCTTGCCATGCTATGGATATTATTAAATTAATTTGGAAATAACACCATACCAGGGAGTGTGTGTGGATTTATCCTGAGAAGGAGCTTTGTTTGATGTTTATAACGGCTGACTCTGCCGTCTCCACGCAGCTCGCACCGCCAAGAGCGCCGTATGCCGCCAAAACGAGTCTTTGCTGAAATATATATATATATATATATATATATATATATATATATATATATATATATTTATTTTGAGAACGTCCAGTTCCATTGAATTGAAAGGGGGAAACCACAGGCACGGACCTCCACACTCCTTAGTGAAGAAAATTACGGACTCCCACACCAGATTAGTGGGCAGTGCAGTTTATTTCAGCATGGGTGAGTGCTAGGACCAGAGTCCTCCATGACGCGTTTCGCTCCTCTTGGGAGCTTGATCACATGATAAGTCTCCAATTACTGACTAATTTAAAGTGAAATATGTGCACAATCAGCTATAAAAAACAGGCTAACTGTCTGTCAGTGAACAACAATAATAATAGACTGTAGCACTTAAAATGGCCATAGATACATAAAATACACACGCTGAAATTATCATAGTTCAAAAAGAGATAAAAAAGAGATAAACTATGAATGTACAATCTAGCAGCTGGCAAAATGTCTGCGTAGTGCAGTTTTAAATAATGTGTGAAGTCAACACGAATTGGTAATATCTTATCGGCTCTTGGTCAATAAAAAATTTCAATAACTGGAAAGGATTGGAAAAAAATCTTTTTCACAGTGAATACAAATAACTACATATTAATGTTAAATCAGTGCATTTTCAGAGGCAAAATAAATTGTAAGTACAGTAATTATTTGCATAGTGCAATAATCTTCCTTTAAAAATTACCTAGTCGATAAAACCAGAGCCGTACCTAAGGTGTTGCAGAACTGACCATATCAAATGCCAGAGAAATAATACGGCACTTGAGCTAGACCATCTCTTATATATACTTTCAGCGGTGATTGATAAAATGACCATGATTCATATCTGTGTTCATTTAAAAACAAAATTCATACTGACAACAAAATTATTAGATATTTAAAATCATCACAAATACATCAAACTAATATACAGGCAAGTAAAATAAGGTTCAGAGAATAGCAGCAGAGACACTCCATAATAAAGTGCATGTGCAATATTGTGTTGGAAGATAAAAGTCTCATGATAGTATCACTAAACCAAACAAGCCTGAAGGATACTAATATTAAGTATGTCCGATGATGACGTGATGATTCACATAATCTATATCTTAATATATAGACAGTACATCAGTATAAAATGAATAAATATATTGCTTTATGTTTCAGATGATGGTAAAAGAAGAAAAGTGTCATATGCCTAACAGGTGCAAAATAGTGCTGTGCAAAGTGATATTGTGCAAATAAATAAATCAACAAACTAGCAACACGGGGGAGAAACCCTCAATCACCTAAGCCTAGGTGATTCCAAAGTGCAAGTGCAAAACGAAGTCGCAAGTCAGTGTGAATGTATAAAAGAATATACATATACACACACAGATTAGAAAATCTTAAACATCTGCATTGGCATCTAAACACTGGTGACCAGGAGCAAACATTTCAAAAACAATATTATTAATACAAAGATTTTCCAAAGATGGGAAAAAGGCTCTAGAGAAAATTGTGAAGGTCCTCATTCATGTTAAGGCCATTCGGAGCTCATGTATCGAGAGCTAAGATAAAATGAGATTCACTCTGTCTCAAAAGTTTGTCTTGATTCCCACTCCGACTGGGGTTGGGGACAGATCCTAAAACAGTGTACTCCAAGTCTGTAAGTTGGTTATCATGTACAGACTTGAAGTGCCTGGCCACCGGGTAGTTGTGGTCAGAATTCACAATGGCCCTAACGTGTTGGAGAATACGCCTATGTACCGGAAGCTTGGTGCTGCCGATATAGTCAAGATTACAGGTGCACCTCAGTTTGTAAATGGCATAATCAGAACGGTATGTTAGATGTTGTTGGATGGCAAACAGTTTATCACTAAAAGCTGTTTTATAGTGTGTACTGTTTTTAGCAAACGTGCACGCTCTACAAGAACTACACTTGAAAAAGCTGGTTCTAGTAATCCTGGTCTTAACGGGTTTCACCTCAGGCATTGATTTAACAAGAGCATCCCTCATAGAGGGTGCTCTTCTGAAGGTGATAGCTGGCAGATTTGGCAGAATGGGACCAAGAATTTTATCGGTCAGAATGATAGGCCATTCTGAATAGATGATCTTACGAATAGCCTGTTCTTGTGTACTAAAACTAGTAATAAGCCGAATTGGGTGCACAGTTTTTTCTGAAAATTCAATGTCCATATCCTCACTGAGATGTGGCTGAAGTAGAGCTTCCCCGTGCTTATCATTGGCTTTGTTTAAAGCTATGCTCAGTTGTTGCCTACTGTAACCTCTGTTAAGGAATTGCTGAAATGCTTCCATTTGACACTTTTTAGAGACTATCTCGGAACTACAGATTCTACGAATACGTATGAACTCTCCATAGGGTATGCTGTTGATGAGGTGTCGAGGATGTGCACTGTCTGCATGGAGTATCGAGTTGCCAGCAGTGGTCTTTCTATGTAACTTAGTATGAGGAACACCTTCATCTACATACAGTAGAACATCCAAAAATTCAACCATAGAATCATCAATGAAGGTTGTAAATCATAAATTTAGATCATTGACATTGATATCTTCTATGAACTTTAAGGCATCATCCTTGGATCCCTTCCAGATGAGACAAACGTCGTCTATATAGCGCCAATAATGGACTATATGACTCCACCAGAAGTGGTGGGCGGCAGTGAGGACATGCCCCTCCCACCAGCCAACATGTAAACATGAATAGCTTGGGGAGAAGCACGAACCCATCGCCACCCCACGCACCTGCTGGTAAATCTTTTTCTGAAATTGAAAAAAAATTGTAGTGAGACACAGATCGATAATCTCTAACAGCATACTGTTGAGTTCTCTCATATTCAAGTCCCGATTTTCAAGGAAGTGTTTAGTATCATTAATTCCATCACAATGATTTATGCTAGTGTACAGGGATTCAATATCCATTACCACTAACAAAAAATCCGAACACCAAACAACATTCCTAATTTTGCTCAAAAAGTCTGTGGTGTCTTTCAAATAAGATGGTAAACTGACCACATGCAGCTGTAAGAAAAAATCGACATATTTTGACAGTTTTTCATTCATGCTCCCCTGAGCAGAAATAATAGGTCGACCAGGTACAGGAGTAGTCTTCTTATGGACATATATATATAAATATATATATATATATATATTACCTACTGGCGGTCGCCAGTAGGTAGTTATAGTTAGGACCCCTTTTCCATAGGAAATCCGCAACATTCTATTTTGAATAACTTTGGCGCCAGTCGACGAATCCTCGTGAATTTTTCAAAATAGGTGGGGCGCTATGCTCCGCTCCTACCCTGAAAGTCTCGGGGGGATTCGTCAACCGGGGGCTGAGATAAAAGGGGGGTCCCAAAACGCATTTTTCCCATGCATTTTTCCATAGGACCTTTAGACAGGGCTACAGCCCGAACGGCTGAACACATTTACTTGAAATTTGGCAGAGAGGTAGTCCTCAGGTCAAGGAAGTGCCTTTTGTAGGTTTGGTGTATATCTGTTCGGTAGAATCTAAGAAAATAGCCTTTAAATCAATATATATATCTGAGCCAGCTTACGGTGCGCTTACGGTACGCTTACCGTACGCGTACGGTGGCGTGCGCGAGCGCGATTCTGATTGGCTGTTAGATCTTAGTAAACATTCGAATCGGCCGAAACCAGGAAGCGGCGTCCGCCATTTTGTCTCTCGCACTGAGAGTGATTTTTAAAATATGAAGGCCAAAAACATGTAAAGGGGCTGTTTTGACAACTCCCACCCACATAGCCATGTTGAGGGAGTCCCCAAAGATCCCCCAAGAGCAAAAACGGATTTTTTTTTTTTTCGGCAATTTCGCCGATTACGCGTACCGTACGCGTACGGTAAAACAATTGAAATAAAAAAAACACTATCCACACTCACCCCACCCCCTGTGTTTTTGGTGGCCGCAGGCCACCAAATGAACAGGGCATATTACAGGTGTTAAAAAACTAAATATTGTAAACATGGAATTATAAATTCGAAATAAAAAAAACACTATCCACACTGACCCCACCCCCTGTGCTTTTGGTGGCCGAATGCCACCAAATGTACAGGGCTTATTCAAGTTGATAAAAACCGTGCACGGAACGAACTGCGTTAAGTGGGCGCGCACGCCACGAATGGCGTAAAGTAACTTAGCATTTAAAAAACCGTACAAATTCACTGAAAAAACCATAGGTTTCACACACGTTATAGTTAGGAATTAGCATTTAAAAAACCTTGCAAATTCACTGAAAAAACCATAGGTTTCACACATGTTATAGTTAGCGGAAATTTTACTGATAAAAAACCAGTGAAATTGCCCCGTTATAGTTAGTGCTGGCAACTATAACTCACGCGACCGCAATCTTCTGCTGATGACATATGTGTCTTTATGAAAAAAAAATATTTGTAATATATGTATAGCTAAAAATGTATGGAAGAAGACATGGGCAAATAAGTGTCTAAATACAGTATTAGCATCAGCAGAGGATTGCGGTCGCGTGAGTTATAGTTGCCAGCACTAACTATAACGGGGCAATTTCACTGGTTTTTTATCAGTAAAATTTCCGCTAACTATAACATGTGTGAAACCTATGGTTTTTTCAGTGAATATATATATATGTGTCACCAATTCCCCTCTGGGATAACAACGCACTCCTCGGACTCGTACTCCATTAAAATTCCTTTATTTCGTTGATTTGGCAGGCAGACCGGTTTCGGCGCTTCGCCTTTCTCAATGCCTTCAGTGCAAAATCATGTTTAATGTCCCCAGTTTAAATACCAGTCTAAGCTTCCCTGATTAGGAAAGTCAGTGAGCGACGACGGACTTTTGTAGAGTTAGTTTCTTGTGATTTTCATTGCCGCCATGTCTTAATGTTTATATCTCTGAGTGAGTCTGGTTATATTCTCGTAGTTTGGCATTATTGTAATGAGTTTACACTTCAGTAGTTACGAGAGAACCAGCATTATTATCAGCATCACGAAGACTTTCACTCACCATGGGGGCTGAATTATGGCAGGGCGAGGAACAATCCATAATTCACTGAAAAAACCATAGGTTTCACACACGTTATAGTTAGGAATTAGCATTTAAAAAACCTTGCAAATTCACTGAAAAAACCATAGGTTTCACACATGTTATAGTTAGCTGGACATTTTACTGATAAAAAACCAATGAAATTCCCCCGTTATAGTTACTGTAGGCAACTATAACTCACGCGACCGTAATCCTCTGCTGATGACATATGTGTCTTTATGAAAAAAAAATATTTGTAATATATGTATAGCTAAAAATAATGGAAGAAGACATGGGTAAATAAGTGTCTAAATACAGTATTAGCATCAGCAGAGGATTGCGGTCGCGTGAGTTATAGTTGCCTGCACTAACTATAACGTGGAAATTTCAATGGTTTTTCACGAGTGAAATGCCCAGCTAACTATAACATGTGTGAAACCTATGGTTTTTTAAGTGAATTTGCAAGGCTTTTTAAATGCTAATTCCTAACTATAACGCGTGTGAAACCTATGGTTTTTTCAGTGAATTTGTAAGTTTTTTTAAATGCTAATTTATGTATTTATTTATTTATTTTTTTAAAGTTTTTTCACCATGTGCGTACCGTGCGCGCACCGTGCGCGCGCTGTGGGCGCGCGGTGCGCTTCGTGCACCGCGCGACCACGTTACGTAGTTCGCGGAATTTTTCCGTTTCTACTATGCGCGTTCGTACGCGCACTCCGGGATTTTTCGGAAAAAAATTAAAATACATTTTTGCCCTTGGGGGTCCTTCTGGGACCAAGGCTAGGGGGTCAGGAACTGTCCTGCCTGCCCCCTTTTCACGTTATCCACCTTTGTTTTTCACCCCCTCAGACTGCGAGAGACAAAATGGCGGCCGACACTTCCTGGTTTCGACCGATTCGAATGTTTACTAAGATCTAACAACCAATCAGAATCGCGCTCGCACACGGCACCGTGCGCGTACGGTAAGCTTACGGTACGCGCTCGGAGCGCGCCTATAGATATATATATTGATTTAAATGCTATTTTCTCAGGAAATACTGAACATATTTACACCAGACCTGCAAAAGGCACATCCCTGACCTAAGGACTACCTCTCTGCCAAATTTCAAGTAATTCTGTTCTGCCGTTCGGGCTGCAGCTTGGACTAAAGGTCCTATGGAAAAATGCATGGGGAAAACGCGTTTTGGGACCCCCCTTTTTCTCAGCCCCCACTTGACGAATCCCCCCCGAGACTTTTCAGGGAAGGAGCGGAGCGGAGCGCTCCACCTATTTTGAAAATTTCGCGAGGATTCGTCAATCGGCGCCAAATTTATTCGAAATAGAATGTTGCGGATTTCCTATGGAAACACGGTCCTAACTATAACTATCTACTGGCGACTGCCAGTAGATAATATATATATATATATATATATATATATATATATATATATATATATATATATATATATATATATATATATATATATATATATATATATATCGAGAAAAGATCCTTAGACAGAAGGAATCACGCCATATTCTGTCCTTCAGAACTCTGGCCCCATATGGATTGAACAAGGATGAGGAGATGCATATATATATATATATATTTTTTTTTTTCGTTTTTATAAAGGACACCCACACTCTGGAACTTTATAAGTTGTTTCAAGATTTATTAACAGAGCCCAGTCTGTCACACAGTCAATCAATCAAAAAATAACGTGCACGACGAAATTTGTAGTTTATGTCATCCAACGCAATTGTGGTATGATGTATATCGGCAGCACCATCTGCATGTTGAAAAAACGCATCTTGGAACACATCAGAGCAGTGAAAAATAAAGATCGGACCTATGCAACTGCCAAACACCTACTTACATGCCAGGAAGGTAATTGGCGAAATATGACCTTCTTTGGAATTGACACAATAGAAAACAATGAAAGGATGGGTGACCGTAAAAAGAAACTTCGACAGCTTGAATCCAAGTACATCATCAGACTTCGAACAAAGAACCCGAGGGGGATGAATGCCGATGAAGAACTCTATGCTTATTTCATGCAAATCATTAGGCTTTTACCTCCCGCTTGCATGGTAACCTCTCACCCGAAGTCACCGCGGGTCAGCCGTAGCAGAGTGGCTCCTTCCGCGACTGGGTCAGTCGCAACAAATCCAACAAGCGGGAGGTAAAAGCCTAATGATTTGCATGAAATAAGCAGCGCTTTTACAAGACTGTGTTTTTCACCCACTTGGGATTTATTTTTGGGAAAAGCGAACTCTGGGTGAAACTCAAATGAGGAAGATACTTTCAGTGCTACTACAGGAACCAGCATGCTGTAGCAACGGGCACGCCCACTGGGAGGTTCACTGTGTATAATTAGTAGCATGTCTCACCTGGACTTTTCGCTGCACCCTCTGTCACTGAAGAAAGGGAAGCCTGAAACGCGTCTGACAGAGATTGCTATTGACTTTTAAAGCTCGTCTTTGTTCTTGCTCTGCTGCAATTCATTAAAGAAAAGTGCTTCGAGTTAATTACCTGTCGGCTCTTCCTTAAGGGTAACCTTTTTGTGTTGGATTTGTTGCGGCTGACCCATTCGCGGAAGGAGCCACTCTGCTACGGCTGACCCCCGGTGACTTCGGGTGAGAGGTTACCATGCAAGCGGGAGGTAAAAGCCTAATGATTTGCATGAAATAAGCAGCGCTTTTACAAGACTGTGTTTTTCACCCACTTGGGATTTATTTTTGGGAAAAGCGAACTCTGGGTGAAACTCAAATGAGGAAGATACTTTCAGTGCTACTACAGGAACCAGCATGCTGTAGCAACGGCCACGCCCACTGGGAGGTTCACTGTGTATAATTAGTAGCATGTCTCACCTGGACTTTTCGCTGCACCCTCTGTCACTGAAGAAAGGGAAGCCTGAAACGCGTCTGACAGAGATTGCTATTGACTTTTAAAGCTCGTCTTTGTTCTTGCTCTGCTGCAATTCATTAAAGAAAAGTGCTTCGAGTGAATTACCTGTCGGCTCTTCCTTAAGGGTAACCTTTTTGTGTTGGATTTGTTGCGGCTGACCCAGTCGCGGAAGGAGCCACTCTGCTACGGCTGACCCGCGGTGACTTCGGGTGAGAGGTTACCATGCAAGCGGGAGGTAAAAGCCTAATGATTTGCATGAAATAAGCAGCGCTTTTACAAGACTGTGTTTTTCACCCACTTGGGATTTATTTTTGGGAAAAGCGAACTCTGGGTGAAACTCAAATGAGGAAGATACTTTCAGTGCTACTACAGGAACCAGCATGCTGTAGCAACGGCCACGCCCACTGGGAGGTTCACTGTGTATAATTAGTAGCATGTCTCACCTGGACTTTTCGCTGCACCCTCTGTCACTGAAGAAAGGGAAGCCTGAAACGCGTCTGACAGAGATTGCTATTGACTTTTAAAGCTCGTCTTTGTTCTTGCTCTGCTGCAATTCATTAAAGAAAAGTGCTTCGAGTGAATTACCTGTCGGCTCTTCCTTAAGGGTAACCTTTTTGTGTTGGATTTGTTGTGGCTGACCCAGTCGCGGAAGGAGCCACTCTGCTACGGCTGACCCCCGGTGACTTCGGGTGAGAGGTTACCATGCAAGCGGGAGGTAAAAGCCTAATGATTTGCATGAAATAAGCAGCGCTTTTACAAGACTGTGTTTTTCACCCACTTGGGATTTATTTTTGGGAAAAGCGAACTCTGGGTGAAACTCAAATGAGGAAGATACTTTCAGTGCTACTACAGGAACCAGCATGCTGTAGCAACGGCCATGCCCACTGGGAGGTTCACTGTGTATTATTAGTAGCATGTTTCACCTGGACTTTTCGCTGCACCCTCTGTCACTGAAGAAAGGGAAGCCTGAAACGCGTCTGACAGAGATTGCTATTGACTTTTAAAGCTCGTCTTTGTTCTTGCTCTGCTGCAATTCATTAAAGAAAAGTGCTTCGATTGAATTACCTGTCGGCTCTTCCTTAAGGGTAACCTTTTTGTGTTGGATTTTTTGCGGCTGACCCAGTCGCGGAAGGAGCCACTCTGCTACGGCTGACCCGCGGTGACTTCGGGTGAGAGGTTACCATGCAAGCGGGAGGTAAAAGCCTAATGATTTGCATGAAATAAGCAGCGCTTTTACAAGACTGTGTTTTTCACCCACTTTGGATTTATTTTTGGGAAAAGCGAACTCTGGGTGAAACTCAAATGAGGAAGATACTTTCAGTGCTACTACAGGAACCAGCAAGCTGTAGCAACGGCCACGCCCACTGGGAGGTTCACTGTGTATAATTAGTAGCATGTCTCACCTGGACTTTTCGCTGCACCCTCTGTCACTGAAGAAAGGGAAGCCTGAAACGCGTCTGACAGAGATTGCTATTGACTTTTAAAGCTCGTCTTTGTTCTTGCTCTGCTGCAATTCATTAAAGAAAAGTGCTTCGAGTGAATTACCTGTCGGCTCTTCCTTAAGGGTAACCTTTTTGTGTTGGATTTGTTGCGGCTGACCCAGTCGCGGAAGGAGCCACTCTGCTACGGCTGACCCGCGGTGACTTCGGGTGAGAGGTTACCATGCAAGCGGGAGGTAAAAGCCTAATGATTTGCATGAAATAAGCAGCGCTTTTACAAGACTGTGTTTTTCACCCACTTGGGATTTATTTTTGGGAAAAGCGAACTCTGGGTGAAACTCAAATGAGGAAGATACTTTCAGTGCTACTACAGGAACCAGCATGCTATAGCAACGGCCACACCCACTGGGAGGTTCACTGTGTATAATTAGTAGCATGTCTCACCTGGAGTTTTCGCTGCACCCTCTGTCACTGAAGAAAGGGAAGCCTGAAACGCGTCTGACAGAGATTGCTATTGACTTTTAAAGCTCGTCTTTGTTCTTGCTCTGCTGCAATTCATTAAAGAAAAGTGCTTCGAGTGAATTACCTGTCGGCTCTTCCTTAAGGGTAACCTTTTTGTGTTGGATTTGTTGCGGCTGACCCAGTCGTGGAAGGAGCCACTCTGCTACGGCTGACCCGCGGTGACTTCGGGTGAGAGGTTACCATGCAAGCGGGAGGTAAAAGCCTAATGATTTGCATGAAATAAGCAGCGCTTTTACAAGACTGTGTTTTTCACCCACTTGGGATTTATTTTTGGGAAAAGCGAACTCTGGGTGAAACTCAAATGAGGAAGATACTTTCAGTGCTACTACAGGAACCAGCATGCTGTAGCAACGGCCACGCCCACTGGGAGGTTCACTGTGTATAATTAGTAGCATGTCTCACCTGGACTTTTCGCTGCACCCTCTGTCACTGAAGAAAGGGAAGCCTGAAACGCGTCTGACAGAGATTGCTATTGACTTTTAAAGCTCGTCTTTGTTCTTGCTCTGCTGCAATTCATTAAAGAAAAGTGCTTCGAGTGAATTACCTGTCGGCTCTTCCTTAAGCGTAACCTTTTTGTGTTGGATTTGTTGCGGCTGACCCAGTCGTGGAAGGAGCCACTCTGCTACGGCTGACCCGCGGTGACTTCGGGTGAGAGGTTACCATGCAAGCGGGAGGTAAAAGCCTAATGATTTGCATGAAATAAGCAGCGCTTTTACAAGACTGTGTTTTTCACCCACTTGGGATTTATTTTTGGGAAAAGCGAACTCTGGGTGAAACTCAAATGAGGAAGATACTTTCAGTGCTACTACAGGAACCAGCATGCTGTAGCAACGGCCACGCCCACTGGGAGGTTCACTGTGTATAATTAGTAGCATGTCTCACCTGGACTTTTCGCTGCACCCTCTGTCACTGAAGAAAGGGAAGCCTGAAACGCGTCTGACAGAGATTGCTATTGACTTTTAAAGCTCGTCTTTGTTCTTGCTCTGCTGCAATTCATTAAAGAAAAGTGCTTCGAGTGAATTACCTGTCGGCTCTTCCTTAAGGGTAACCTTTTTGTGTTGGATTTTTTGCGGCTGACCCAGTCGCGGAAGGAGCCACTCTGCTACGGCTGACCCGCGGTGACTTCGGGTGAGAGGTTACCATGCAAGCGGGAGGTAAAAGCCTAATGATTTGCATGAAATAAGCAGCGCTTTTACAAGACTGTGTTTTTCACCCACTTGGGATTTATTGTTGGGAAAAGCGAACTCTGGGTGAAACTCAAATGAGGAAGATACTTTCAGTGCTACTACAGGAACCAGCATGCTGTAGCAACGGCCACGCCCACTGGGAGGTTCACTGTGTATAATTAGTAGCATGTCTCACCTGGACTTTTCGCTGCACCCTCTGTCACTGAAGAAAGGGAAGCCTGAAACGCGTCTGACAGAGATTGCTATTGACTTTTAAAGCTCGTCTTTGATCTTGCTCTGCTGCAATTCATTAAAGAAAAGTGCTTCGAGTGAATTACCTGTCGGCTCTTCCTTAAGGGTAACCTTTTTGTGTTGGATATATATATATATATTTATCTGAAACTGTACATAGAGTCTGACAAGCACTAGTAGCATTAGTTAAACCAGATTATCAAGTACTGTTGCATTATGCACCTTATCTGATTTTAATGGTTTGTACGCCTCATTCTATTTAGATTAGCACTAGCCACTTTATGTCCTTTTATCAGTGGGGCATTTATGCACTTTAACATACATATTATCTGACGGACTACTGTGGTTTCTCTTCCCTTTTTTTTCTTAAGTTGTCCCTCATTTAGGGCTTTTTTTCTTTAGCACGGTGAGCACTTTATATGAGTATTAATGTGACATATTGTGACGTGACACAAAGATATGCAATTGAAGTATCTGTACTGATATTAATATATGCATTCAGGCTTTTATTATTGTCAGACGCAATGCAATATAATTTATGAAATTGTGAAAACTGATTTTCCATTTCAATCGCATTGTGCTTATATAGTATTTCTTCGTGTATATATGTCTTCTATGTCTATGACAGAAATGTAAAAAAATGTGTTGCATTTGCACTTTAAATACCGGGTCTGCACGGATGTGTGGTCAGGTGACCAAGGCTGCTGTGACGGCCGAAACGCGTCCTGACATCCGTTTTGGGGATTGTTAACTAATAAAACTGCTGGCACGATAAGAGGTCTGCGCTCGTGATTTCCTCCCAGGAAGTGTGCTTACGAGTGGCCAAGATATATATATATATATTCACTGAAAAACCAAAGGTTTCACACACGGTATAGTTAGGAATTAGCATTTTAAAAACCTTGCAAATTCACTGAAAAAAACATAGGTTTCACACATATTATAGTTAGCTGGACATTTCACTCGTGAAAAACCAATGATCATCAGTGATGTCATCAGTGATGTCATTTGAGATGTCATCAGTGATGTCATGAGTGATGTCACTGACCATGTCATGAGTGATGTAATATGTGACGTCATCAGCAGTGCATTGCGGGCGCGCGAGTTATAGTTAGCTGAACTAACTATAACGGGGGAATTTCATTGGTTTTTCACGAGTGAAATGTCCAGCTAACTATAACATGTGTGAAACCTATGGTTTTTTCAGTGAATTTGCAAGGTTTTTAAAATGCTAATTCCTAACTATAACGTGTTTGAAACCTTTGTTTTTTTCAATGAATTTGTACGGTTTTTTAAATGCTAATTTTTGTATTATTTAATTAAAAAAAAAATTTTTAGATTAAAAATAAAATTCCTATGTATTCATTTATATATTATCTGTATCTTTTTAAAATTTCAATTAGGATAAAGTTGAACAGTTTTTTAAATTTTTGCAATTAATTTTTCTCCACTTTTTTTAAATTTTTTATATAAATTCTTGGAGTGCGCGCTCTGAGCGCGCTCCTAGTACAATTTCGTAAGTTTTTTATGAATACGTACGTTATTTACGTACGCAAATATACGTTCTAGTGCGCGCTGGGAGCGCGCACCCACTAGGTATGCGTACGTACGTACGTATGCGTGCGTGCGTCTTACGCGCTCCACGCAGTATACTTCCGCATACGCTAAAATTACGCGCAATAACGGTCGCATATACGCGTGTTCAACGTATGCGCGCTACTTACGCGCATATGACGTATGCACATGCGCTCCTACGCGTTCGCGCATACGTAATCACGAGGTGCGCGCTCGGAGCTTGCGCAGTGCGCGCACCTCGGGTTTATGCATAATAAAACAGCACTTCTTATTGGTTATCATTACTTTCAGTTTCTAATTGTTTCAACACCACACCCAATCCCCTCATGGCAAGTCATGTGATCAAGAATCATCACTTTTGATTGGTTTGAAGTACTTTCAGTTCCAGATTCTTCCCAAACCACACCTACTCCCCTCATTATTAGTTCTGATTCCTTTGGAGAAGGAGCTATTCTGTTGTTGAGAGACAATGGCTGAACAGCAACCATCTTCAGACAGTGACCAGGACACTCTTGAGAGGCAGAGGAACAGGAAGCAGAAAGACAGCTTTATATGGCAGTTTTTCACTTTTCCAGAGGGACAAAAAAAGGTAAATGCACCTAAAGTTACATGTGTACTTTGTCAAAAAGTCTTGTCACGTGGGAATCCTAACAAGAAATATTCTTTTAGCATTCACACTATGTTGAGGCATGTTGACAAAATGCATCCAGTGACTTTTCGTCGAGCTTCTGGAGCAAACCCTCCACCTGCTCTACCGACGACATCTGCAGCAGCTCAGCCGAGCACATCTTCGGCAGCTCAGCCGAGCACTTCTTCTGCAGTGGTGCCTTTGCCTTCTTCCACACCTCTTTTTGGACCACCTTGTTTGGCTAGGTTGTCCACACGCTGCACTGATTGCGGTCGACTTATTTCTGTGGGTGAGACCAGTCTTGATCTCATTCAGAGAAAATTTGATGCCCATGAGTGCAAGTAGGCCATAGATGTTTTTTCTTTTTTTTCGTCTTTCTCTTCCTGTTTCCCTCCATTAACTCAAGGGCTCTTTTAAGAGCCACTTATAAACTAAACCCCCCAAATTTTTTTTTTGAGGGATTTTTTTTTTATTTTTTTTTGAGGTGCGCGCACCCTGCGCGCACCCAAGGGATTTTTTAAATTTTTTTTTTTTTTTTTTTTAAATTAAATGTTCATAAAGAGGTGAAGAAATGGAAGCATGAAAAGGGAGAATTGAGTAATACTAATATTTTTCACTTATTTTTAAAAAAAAAAAAAAAAAATCTAAAAATTTTTTTTAAAAAGTATTTTGCAAGGGAACAGAATTTTTTTTTTTTTTTTTCTTTCCAGTTCTGCAAGAAAAGAAAAAAAGTATTAATATTCAATCATACATTACAAAAAGCATTACATGTTTTTACATATTTTACTAAGCAATTTTTTGCCCTTTTTTTGCTGTTTTCAGAATTTTTTATTTTTCACTTAAAATAGTGAAAACAATTGTATTTATCATTTAACAGTGGGCAAAAAAAAAACAATCTGAAAGATTGCTTAAAAAAAGCCCTAAAACTTTCCTCACTAAAATATACCTTGTTAGAAATATTACATATATATCACAAGTACTTCTCTACATGAATAAAATTTTTCTAGGCAAACCGTCTTTAAACCTTGTCACAAAAGCACACATGCCGAAATAATTTCTGTCAAAGGAGTCCACAATTGTTTTTATTACTTTTCCTTTAGGCCAAATAGTAATTTCAAAATCATTTTTAAGTGATATCTTCAATTATAATCCTTTAAAATTTCAAAAAATGCTTTCTTCAGATGCAGTTTTTAGTTTTCAAAATTTAGGTTTCAGAAAAGTTAAGTAAGAATTGGGTAAATCATAAGGCAAACGTTGCTTGAAAATCAATTGGGAATCATTACACAGTGTCCAGCCTTTTTCACATTTAAGATAAACTGTGTAATGTCCAGAAGTTACAGTAGGTCCTTCATGAAAAATTATTGCAACTGTAACAAAAGTTTTTCCAGAAATTGATAATTGCTGTCCTGTAAACTTCTTTATTAAAGTGTCCAATTTTGAACCATCAGCTCTACAACGTTGCATCATTAAAATTACATACTGACCATATTTCTGTAAAAATAACGTGGAAAACATGTCTGATTTACATTCAGAACATTCCATGTTGTGATTGGCATCTTTAACTAATTTACTAAAAGTCACTGATTGACTTTGTGGTAATGGTAAAAATATGAACCTTTCTGAATCAACATTACTACTGCATGTGTTCATACAGTTTTCACAGCAATGTTCCCATTTGTAAGAGACACCAAATAAGTTTTCTACTTCTACTCCTTCATCTTCTAGTACACTCAAAATATATATTAAGAATTCCTGTGCATCTTGCTGGACATTTTCTTTAAACTGTGTAGAACCACAACATACATCTAAAAGATTTCTAACATCAGTAGCACTTTCTATTTCAGTTTTATCAGTACTCAGCTTCTCATAAAGGAGACTCAGCAGAGAACACAATCTTTTTCCATGATTTACTATTATCTGTTCTAGCAACTTTTCAAGATAAAATACAACATTCAGCACTACATTTGCATAGCAGTTGACACCAGAGCTATTTTCAAAATGGCAACCAACAACCTCTTCAACACTGTTCTTTTTCTTTTTCCTTGCTATCACATCACTGTCCTTTTTTTTTTTGTTCTGTTCATCCACATTACAGATATTTTCAAATCTCCTTTTCCAAGAAACAACATGTTTTTCAATCACAGGATACTGTCCTAAATGAGGAGCATAGGTTCTTCTTAATCTATTATACTCCTTTACACAGTTTGTATCAGCACTAACTTTTGAGTCATCAAAGTCTATCATAAATAAACCAGATAATGTTTTCACTCGTGACAAAGCAACATATGCCATACCTTCTTTGAACACAGTAGAACCAATGTTTACAAAAGCACTTTCTACAGTTAATCCTTGAGACTTGTGAATAGTTACAGCATATGCTAGAGAAAACGGAAACTGCTTCCTACGTACATATAAGTCTTTCACAAGCATGAAACGAACTGAGACAAATGTCTTTAACTTTTTCTATCTGATCAAATTTTATTTTTAAATATTCAATTCCATCTTTTTTCTGGTAATTAATAAAACCCACAACTCTTCCCATAGCTCCATTCACTAAACCTTTTTCTACATCCAAATTTCTCCTTAAAATCACTCGACAATTCATGCAAACATATAGATTTTTTTCTAATCCAGCTGTTTTGGAAATATTCTTCTCTAGTGAATCCAATTTATATTTCAGTTTGCCTGTTAATGCAAAAGTAATTCTTTCATGCTGAACTTTGTCCTCTGCTTCCATTTTCTTAATCTCTTCCTTTTCCAATTTCAAAAGTTCCTCATTGAATATTGAGCACTCACGTAGTGTTGGCATTAAGCAGATTACAGTATTTTTTTCTGCAGTGTTCTGGTATATTTTCTCTGCAACTATTTCTTCATTTGGAAATAAGTTATGTAGCAACCGACTGTGTAATGCTTTTTTGCCAACTTCTGTGAGTAGTCCAATTCTGATATCTTTCAGAATACTTGCATAATCTTCGTCGTTTGCTTGTCTCATATTGGTAGTGAGTTCTTTGTACTCAAAGAACGACCAAATATTCGCATTACCAATGCTTCCTAATGACTTCTTCGTGTCTTCATGTGTCACAGTATTAAACACTGGTTGTCCTTTAACTGGAGTGAGCTGTAGAAGATCCCCAAAAACTATGACGTGTTTTCCTCCAAATAACACGTCATAGTCTCTCTTAAGAATTTGTTGCATTCTTAAATGCACAAAGGCAAGCATTAAATTTGAAACCATGCTCACCTCATCAATAATGAGAACTTGCATCTTCTTCAACACTCTTGAAACTTCGAGGCATGCTTCTCCAGTTAGCTTGTGGTATTCTATTTTGTTCTCATGCTCCACTGGTAACATTAGCAAGCGATGTAAGGTAATTCCTTTTATGTTATAGGCTGCTAACCCAGTTGGAGCAGTTACCACACAAGACAAATTTGAAGCTGTTTTTTGCTGTAGGTAGCTTCTGATGACTTTTATTAAGAAACTTTTACCAGTTCCAGCTTGTCCACTCACATACATCCTGATTGGTTCAAATAATGTGCATGAGCACTCTTTCTTTTCATGTAGTAATCCATGATACATTTTTTTGATGACTTCTTCATAAATTTCTTTTTGTTCTTCATTCAGTTGTTGTTCCAGATTTAGTAAGTCGATTGAATCTTCCTGTGCTTGATTCATAGCCGTTTCTACTTCAGTCATGGCTACTGCAGCTTCATTTTCTATGATTGGTTGTCCTAGGGGATCTTGACTAAGTGTTACTGAACTTTGGCTGTCTTGAGAACTGTCTCTAGCTACTTCAGCTGCAATTTTTGCTTCCTGTTCATTTTCTTCATTTAACATTTGGACATAAGTTGAGAAAGTACTGCATTCTATACTGTCTTTGCTAGCATTAAAAGAATCTTCATAGCTTTGAAATTCTCCCAGTAGTTCGTCCGCTGAACGCCATGGTTTAAACAGCTGTAAAAGAGCCAAGTAGTAAAATTCCTTTTTGTCAGTAGTTTCGCAACTGAGCTTCCTGTGATTTATCAAACTTCCTTTTGTTTGCTTCACCAAACATCCTTCTCACCAATGACTTTATATTTTCCATTGTTGATGTCTTCTGTGGCTTTCCATGAATAAATGTAGTTCTGCAGCACTTCATAGAGACACATGTTCTCAAGATGATGACTTCTCTTTGGGTAATATGTGTCCAACATGTTTGATTTCAAAATATCTGTACTTCTGGGTCATTCTCGGCCAAATATTCAATTTCTCCAACAGATTTCAGTACCCGATTTCTCATTCCTGCAAGGCCTAAGCTTACCCAAATTATTCTTCTGGATTTCGAGTAAAGACTTGCAGATGATAACCTATCTGAGCATTCGTAGGATCCAATTTCTCGATGCGATAACATCTTTAAACTGAAACTGTACAGCTTCTTACTGACAGTCTTCTCGTGAGAAATCTCTTCCCACATTTCCTTCAATTCTGTTTTCTCAGATTTAGTGATGTAAGATGTCACATACCGAGCAACAGCAATAGAATTGTCTGCCACATACTGAATATCCATGTTAGCATTCCACATGGATAAAATTACTGGGTTGAAGTCATTTATACATTTTGACTCTTCATTTCTTTTTAGGTTGAAGGTATTTTTGGGAGATTTTCTGGTTATAGTATGTCGCACAGCTGACATAAAACTGTTGACTCTTCCTTTTGAAAGAACAGGTCTAGGAAATCCAAATCGACACTTTGTGTAGAATTTATCTTTCGTCTTGTACTTCCGTCGACAGTATTTTCCACACCAATGACTTTGGAAACGTAAAACTTGCTCTTTTAACTTTTTCTCTTCTGTGCTTTTAGGTATAGCACATGTTGCATATTCTTCAATGAAAGATAACACTGCTTCATCAGTATCTGTTCCAAACTTTGGGTCATCATTGATCCACAACAGCATATGAATATGAGGAGCACCTCTTGCCTGGTACTCTTTTCTCCAAAAGAAATCCACTACTTCTCCAAGAGGTGGATTTTTTTTCTTGCAGATGAAGGACATCATAGCCTCAAATCTATGATTGAAATATCTGCAAACATTAACTGGATCCAATGAGCACAGTTCTCCAGCTGTCTTGTATTCAATGTTTTTAATGTTTGAATTTGCCTCTCTTAGAAAATCCAGTAAATCATCCCAAGCGTTCTCGGCACAGCTTAGGGTTAGAAACCATGTAGGAGTTCCTAAATTCCGTAACATGCATTTTAATTCACCATGGCGTCGGTACCAATATTCATTTGTCCCATGCTGACAAGCCATCAGATTGATCAGTTGTGTTTCCAAATGATCATCTCGGTGCTGCACTTTCTCCATAAAATCCTTAGCAGACACATTTTGTAAATGTACTCCACTTTTTAAAATGTGATTTACTGCATAAGATAATGCAGACAAGTCGCTTTCAAATAAAAGATGGAACAAATAAGGAATACTTTGACGAAATCTTGGATCTTCTGCATATAGTCTTGTAGTCCGATACTCAGAAGCTGGAATCTGTTCTGGACGTTCATCGTATCGTCCTCCTTTTCCTGTAGGAAACAGCTGGGGAAAACATCGAGCTTCCAAGCTCTCCTCCCATACACTCACGGGAGTTCCTTTTGCTTTCTTCATCTGAAACAGATCAATAGTGTCTCCCATAACTTCTTTTGAATGAAGAGGATGTATGCTAAAATGTTCATAAATTACTTCTTCCTTTGACGTCCACTTTTTCAATTTGACCAGTTGGTGTTTCTGTGTCTTCTTGTAAATCTTCTTCTTCTTCTTCTATATAAATTGATTCATACCATTTATTATTTTTTTTCAAATACAAATTTGCTCTTTGTACTTTTCGTACATCCACCAGCTCTTGCCAAATCTTCTTATTCTTTGTAGGTACACCATTAACCAGAATTACTAATGGTTCAGTTTCCAAAGTATCTGCATCAATAGTTTCCATATTTTTTTTCAAATCCAAGGGCAAATACACCACTCTTCCTTTTAAACCTCTCAGTAAATCAGAAGGAGGCAATTTACCAGTTTTGGGCTCCATACGTACTATGGTCTGGAACGGATGAACACATTGAATGAGTATAGACTCATATGTATTTAATTCAGAAAGTTCGGCAGGAATAGCATCCAATTCTAAATTATTATGTACAGCTCTGGTCGGCATTCTATTTTCTTCTAACTTATTATAACAGTATTTACAAATACGCTGATCTTCACCCAATTCAAAACAATTTTCAAGAAATATATATGTTGCAAAATCCTTCCACTTATAATTATCTTCATTTTCACTTTTTTTATACAGATCAACACTCCTTGTTTGAATTTTATAATGACTTCTGCGGCAACAAATACAAGTAATATTTGGTCTTTCATTAGAGGTGATAGTACATTTTGTCATTTCATGCTCAAAATTTTTAGTAATAATGAGTTCTACATTCTGTTCCTCATTTTCCTCATTTATTGTGTCCTTTTCTGCACTTTCTTGTTCTGGACCAAAGTAACAAAACTGAATCTCATCAGTAACCTTCACTACATCTGATACAGATCCACGGAACAGAGCATTATTCAACTCATTCAACTTTACTGCTGGACTTTTAGCAAAATACAATGTTCTCACAAACTTTCTCATTTCAGTATGATGAACAGCCAGCATCCTAAAATGATGAAAAACACTTTTACACACTTTTCTAGATAGACAAGCCAGAGAATGTCCCTGCAAACCAGTATTTTCTCTCACTCTGCATGGATCTAGTGTTTGAAGCACCTTCATCTTCTGTTTTACACTCTTTTTACTATATTCTCTTAGAAAGTCACGTAATTTATCAATAGATTCCTGACGCACAGTACAAATACTACTACAGTTCCAAGTGTACACTGGGGCTTTTGGACGTCTCCCCATAGCCTCAGCAGCCATTACTTCTTCCTCATTTCTTGGGACCATTTTCTCTTTTTGCATCACACAACCATCCTTAACTTCATATGCTCTACCATTGGTGTCAACTGCATGCAACAAACTATTACTTTGAAGATAACTCTCTTCATTAAAAAATGGTTCAGTACTTGAACTGTGTTTCCATTCTCCCAAGAACACTTTACAAAAGTTACTTTTTTTCACTTCTCTTTTCCTTTTGCTTTGTGACTTCATTGCATTCACTATTTTTTCTAATCTACGCATCCTATTCAAAATTAGAATAAAAAGTTTTCTTTTTATTTCCAAAGCCTTACTTACAATATTTTCTATAAAATATTTTTTCTTAATAAATTTTGTTTTTTCCTTATATTTTTTCACATCCTTTAGCAAATTTAACATCACTCTTCTATGAAACATTTTTCGACGAATGTTTTTAAAATCTGATTTTCGTGTTAAATCACTTTGACATACTTCTGATTGTACATTAGCTTTTTTTTTGCTGTTGACTGTGTTGTTGCTTTGTACATAAAACTCTCTTTGTTTTACAGTTATTTTTGCCATTTTTTTGTTTTTTGAAAATCTTTTTTAAGAAATCTCTGCTCTGCTTACCAGTAGACTTTTTCTTTTTGCCATCTCCAGCTTCTCCTGCTATTTGTTTTTCCCAGTTTTGTCCAGATATACTTGTTGTTGCTTTTCTTTCCTTTTTCTTGTCCTTAAAGGCATTTTTTTCACTGTTGCTCAGCAATACCTGCAAGGAACTAAAAAAAAATCCTTTTTGTAATTATAATTCATTAAAATAGTTTCTTTTACTTTTCATTTATTTATAATGTTTTTCCATTTGTCTCTCATTTATGATTTACTAATTTGTGCACAGTACTAACCACCACAGTTGAAAAAAAACAAGCTGCCCCTTTCCTGCAAGTGCATTTTTTAACAGAACAACTGCAACACAAATTATATCTGTGGCCACAATTCCTGTGCGCACACAGCCTCATGGTGTGCTTCTAAGCAGAAAACAGAATTTGATTTGCAAATTCAAAGCACATTTACTACTCTGGTAGATCAAGTGATAATTGCTGTTACAGCCTTACACATTTTACCTGGAAAATCACAGAGGCAGAAAAGAGCATATTTCCTAACAGCTACTTCATACCATAAGTATCTGCAACCTGGGTGAGTGTTTAGAGTAGAGCAAAGAAAAAGAGGCCTTGGTGACGTTGAATGTGTTTGCATTACACACAGACCTGAGTAGTACGCATGGGAGTGTTGGAGAAGCTGCTGCGTGTGTCCCAAGAGTGTGTTTCTGCAGACTATGTATTGTCAGCTGCAAGAGACATGAGCAAGGAGATTTCCAGAACTGCATGAAGACTACAGGGATGTACATAACAGTGCATGTGTGCTAAGGGATAATTTGTGTAAACACAACAGGCTGCCCCTTTCCTGGGACTGCAATTCTTACTGAACAACAACTTCACAAATTAAATCTCTGCCCACAATTCCTGTGCGCACACAGACTCATGCTATGTTTTTTGGAACAAAACAGTGTCCCTGAATAGTACCAAATTACTGTTACAGCCTGACACATTTCCCTTATCATTTACAGAAGCAAAAAACAGCACATGTCCTAACAGCTCCTTAAGACCATGACCATGTGTTACAGGGTGAGTGATTAGACTAGATCAATTTAAATGAGGCCTTGGTGACGTTGAATGTGTTTGCATTACACAGTGCTATCTGAAACAGCGCACAGAGCTGAGTACTACACATGAGAGTGTTGGAGAAGCTGCTGCGTGTGTGCCATGAGTGTGTTTCTGAACACTGTGTATTGTCTGGTGCAAGACAGATGAGCAAAGAGACTTCCAGAACTGCATGAAGACTGCAGGGATGTATGTAACAGTGCATGTGTGCTAAGGGATAATTTGTGTAAACACAACAGGCTGCCCCTTTCCTGGGACTGCAATTCTTACTGAACAACAACTTCACAAATTAAATCTCTGCCCACAATTCCTGTGCACACTCAGACTCATGCCATCATTTTAGGCACATAACACAGGCTGCCCCTTTCCTGGGACTGCAATTCATACTGAACAACAACTTCATAAATTAAATCTCTGCCCACAATTCCTGTGTGCACACAGACTCATATCGTCATTTTAGGCACATAACACAGGCTGCCCCTTTCCTGGGACTGCATTTCTTACTAAACAACATCTTCACAAATTAAATCTCTGCCCACAATTTCTGTGCGCACACAGACTCATGCCATCATTTTACACACATAACACAGGCTGCCCCTTTCCTGGGACTGCAATTCTTACTGAACAACATCTTCACAAATTAAATCTCTGCCCACAATTCCTGTGCGCACACAGACTCATGCCATCATTTTAAGCACATAACACAGGCTGCCCCTTTCCTAGGACTGCATTTCTTACTGAACAACAACTTCACAAATTAAATCTCAGACAACAATTCCTATATACACACAGACTCATGCTGTGTTGGTAGGCACAAAACACAGGCTGCCCCTTTCCTGAGTTATCAATTCTTACAGAACTAATGCTTTTTTCAAATGTGCTGCCATTTTCCTCTCTTTTCTTTCAAAGTGATTTCTGCTAAATGCTAACCATCACAATTAAAAAGAAGCTGTCCTTTTCTTTCAACTGCAAGTCTTACTTTTCAACAGCAACACAAATTAAATCTCTGTCAACAATTCTTCTCTGCACACAGACTCATGGTTTGATGGTAGGCAAAAAACAGTATTCCTCATTGTTACCAGTACAAATTAACTTATGGTGAAAACATACTCCATAATATTTTACATATTCAAAACAGTTAAATATCTCCCAAAACAGAAAATGTAAATCACAACTTTAAACAAATAATCACAATTCTTTTTTTTATATCTAAATTAACCACAAACACCCCCTCTCAAACTCATAACTCGCCTTTAAATTTAGTTAGTTGTGAAAGAAATGTGGCAGTCACACAGCAGTTTATCAGACCAGAATCTCTGAGCTGAACACCTCTCTCCTCTCAGCAGAACCATTTAATGGCACAGTTTCCCTCTCTTTTTTCACACATATACATGTTAATTTCCAATCTCAGTGCTTCCCACTTTTTTTCAAATGAAATCACACATTTCTGTTGGTTGAAAACTTCAACCCCTTTCCAAATGTACCCTTCCCCCAACTTGACTTCTGCCTGCTACCATAGCAACAGGTCATGGAACACAGGTGTGAGCAGAGAGGTCAGAAGTTCAGCAGACAATGTTTCATTTTCAAAGAGCAAGACTGCTTGACTTTTCCAACCTAACAGCAAATCCAAACTAATGTTCTTTGTTCACACATTTTTCTCAACCAATACAAAACATGCTTTTTAAAATTTAAACATACAGCCTAGTTTTTAGTGTAGAATGGTTTGAAACAGCCAATGAGCTCTTTTTATGAAAAAAAGTATGTGTGCCTCCATTTTTCAACTGTCTTTCATTTCATATTGCCTTTCTACTGAAAGACACCTCCTGAGTGCATCCAGATCTCCTTGGAAGATGTTCACAGTGTGGATTGTAGGTCACATCTATGTCTTCTGGAGTGAAAAGTATGCAGAAAAAAGAGGTATGGTGAGAGACCTTGCTTTGCCAAATGTAGACATTAAATGGATTGGTCAGAGAGGGTTAAAGTGGCACCAATTAATGCCTTTGGTGAAAACCTTTCTACATCTCCCACTGCCTAACCTTATTATTGTGCACTGTGGTGGAAATGACCTAGGCACTTTAACTGGGGTAGGTCTGGAAATGCTTCTTAAGGACACCTTTGTGCAATTGATGTCGCTTTTTTCCTCAATCTGCCTTCGTATATTCTAACATATGCCAAAGGCAAAAGTGGAACTGGTCCAACCAATTTTGTCCGCAGATTGACAAAGCAAGGAAGCACGTCAACAAATCTATTTCTGCTTTCCTCAGAGACTATGGTATGGGTTCTATATACCACAACAACTTGCGTTACAACATGCAAGACATTTATAGAGGAGATGGTGTACACTTCACTGATGAAGGCAACAGAGTCTTCCTCTTGAACTTTAGACTCTGCATCGGTACTTACTTGTAGGTACCGAAAAACACACAATAAACACAAGGGCTCTTTTTAGAGCCACCTTATATCTAAACACTTAAATGCGATTTTTTTTTTTTAAAAGGTTTTTTTTCGGGTGCGCGCTGGGTGCGCGCACTCGGCGATATTTTTAAAAAAAATATAAATCTATTTTTTTGCCCTACAAGGTCCTACTGTGACCCCCTTACAATGCCTAGTGGGTCAATATCTCCCAACTCTGCCCCCTTTTCAAGTTCTCCCCCTTTGTTTATCACCCCCTCTTTATCCGAGAGACAAAATGGCGGCCGCCGCTTCCTGATTTCCACCGATTCTAATGTTTACTGACATCTAAGAACCAATCAGAAGTGCGCTCGCGATCGGCAAGGTGCGCGCACAGGACTTGCTCAGTGCGCGCACGGTACGCGCGTACAGATATATATATTGATTTAAATGCTAATTTCTCAGGAAATACTGAACAGATTTACACCAAACCTGCAAAAGGCACTTCATGGACCTTATGGCTACCTCTCTGCCAAATTTCTCATAATTCTGTTCAGCCGTACGGGCTGTAGCTGCGACTAAAGTCCCTAGGGAAAAATGCATGGGGAAAATGCGTTTTGGGACCCCCCTTTTTTCTCAGCCCCCGCTTGACGAATCCCCCCGAGACTTTCAGGGTAGGAGCTGAGCGGAGCGCTCCATTCGTTTGGTAAATTTTGCGAGGATTCATCAACCGGCGCCAAAGTTATTCAAAATAGAATTTTGAGATTTCCTATGGAAACACGGTCCTAACTATAACTACCTACTGGCGACCGCCAGTAGGTAATATATATATATATATATATATATTCACTTGCTTTGCAAACCTTCTCTCTAGCCTAACCTTAGCCTGCAAAAACACATTGGCTATCGGTTGACCATTATTGCCACCTGCTACAGGCAAATACTTAAAAACGTTCTGGCCCTCCTTCCCAAGCGTGCTCAACAATAATGCTTTCTTTCTGGCATTGCTAAACTCCCTCCCGTCATTATAATTTTCAAAAGTCTCCACCCATTCTTCCCATTCAATAGGTGGAATATCAGCTTGCACAAGGAACACTGGAAGAGGAATAATTGCAGCTTCCATGACAACAAAAAGAAAATTCAGTCTGTACACTATAGAGAACGCGCTCAGGTGAAAACACAAATTCATAGGGTGCGCTTATCACCGCAGTTGTAAAGTGTACCTGGAACCGTAAACATCATGCTGCATATGTACCTCACAAACACAGTGCCTATCACCACAGCTGAAGGGTGTGCCTGTCACCGTACGTGCCAGGTTGCTTCTACTTCACAAACACTGCAATGAACACACAATGTGTGCCTATCACAGTACCCATAGGATATGCCTGTTCCCGTAGGTAACCAGCTGCTAATGTATCTTTATACACCTCACCACTCAAGATACCCTTCCACCTGTACTTCCGTCCTCATAGAATGATCCGTGTGTAACTTCTGTTCTCCCTCGATGTCCTGTGTGAACTCGGATGATGAACATCTTCTCACTATCTACTGAGAATCCCGTAAGTGAAGGAAACACCGCTCGTAAAGCCCATTATACTGAAACGGGAATCCTCACTCCCTGTTACTGTCAATAATATGCATCCTACACAAGTGAGATGGCCGCCGATAGAGTGACCCGTCATGCTAATTTTCGAAGGCAATTGCACCTTCTGATGGTGTCACTGCTGCAATGCATTGGTTTATGTAAGCCGTAGGTGCTCGTTCTTCAGCTCAAGAGTCAGCGTGAGGGGGATCGTTGCTGCTAGCACAAGGAAGTGCTCGAGCCGCACCTAAGCTAGCCAAAAGTTTGTCGCTCACCCGTTCAAGTTAGAAGCGGTATCCTTCACTTTTTATAGAGCTTAAACTTGACTGTAGATATTTAGCTTCTCTCACGTTTTCCATGTTTCTGTAGCTGGTGGCACTATTCTGTCTTCTAGATGCCAGTAGGATAATGCCAAACTGTAGGTTCTAGCACCTATCTTTGAGGCAATTGTGGTACGATGCTTGAATGGCTGGAAATAATCGCCAAGTTTTATGAAGTAGAGTCCACAGCCCACGCTGTATGTAAGGATATTTATTCAAGACGTGCCAACTGCAGATGGTGCCCCCTCTTCAGCCACCGAACAACTGACTTGAGAGAGAACCCCCACTGCATAACAATATATGACAATATTAGAAAACAAAATATACATTCTCCTGGATTTAAAGCTACAGATAGCATAAACATTATCCTTCCTGGATACAACAGTTCACCCACCACTTACAAGGTTTTCTGAGCCCGGAAGTAAGCCTTCTACAAGGCAAAACATAATGACAATCTTAATTGACTCAATTCTCCCAAATAACCATTGTAAGAAAATCTGGAAATGACAGCATCAAAATCAACCAGTAGAAAGACAACCTGGTAAAGAATAGGTAAAGACGTAGTATATAAATAAGTGCACACTAATACCTCAGAGGTTCCATCAACTTTAACAGTGGTATTACACTCATTAAACAAATAAAAATAGATATATTATTTTCAAGAATAAAATATGTTGTTTCCCAATCTCATGCTGGTACACATATCTATTTAGCTTCAGTGACACCCATGTGAGCAACTTCTCTGAAGTAGTATCTTGTATGAGACTCAATGCTGCATTCTTTCACAGATTAACTTGAAATTGATGTACGCCATCATAAAGAGAGGGAAGAGGAGCCCTGGGTCAGCCAGCATGCTTGCAGCCCATTCAGATGCACACGAGAAGGGGCAATTTTGTAGCTATAAACTATTAAAGATCATTCTTCACACGTCACCGTCAAATATACATTGTATCCCTACTGTAAGCAGTAAGTTAGTGGCATTTGCAGATGAGGGGAGAGGGCAGTTGTAGTGAATTGATTTACAGACTACCTAATGTAAATGGTCAGTAAACAAAGTGGGAAAAAGGAGGTTGTAACATCATCCACAGCCTTAAGGCAACATAACCCCTACACCAGCTGAAATGGCACAACGGTTGGAACAGATTCACATTCTAAAATCTAATCCAAAAGTGAGTATTTTTTGGACCCATTTCCAGCCCAAGAACAACTATTTGCTGGGAAGATATTGCATCTTTAAATTCTCTTCCATTCTCTCATTTCAAGCAGTTAGAGCATTTTTCATGAATGCCCATTAACAACCCTATCCCCCACCCTCCCATAGGGGTCAGGTCCTTACAGAAAACTTTCCTTCCCATCTGTACAGAAAGGGAACTCTTTGTTTCAAGGAGACATCTCTTAATGTTGTTCCTAAGTGTATATTATTTCTCTAGGTATGTGGAACAGTTTGAATACAATCCAGGGCCTGTGGAGGTCAACGATGTGGGAAATCAGCTGAGAACTGGTGAGAAGGAAATAATCATTACGTACTGATGATCAAAAAGGCACTGACTGGGGAATGGCACCAGTGCAGCTCCTGCAATTCATGGTAGATGCCAAGGCAGTCATTGCATTAGTCACTGATGAACCTGCGCAAGAACAAAAGTAGCCATGTTCAAATTATCTTCTAAGCTTTCAAGACTTGTAGGATCTCACTTATTCCACTCTTCCTGTGTGGTCTTGATGAGCAGATGCAGAGTTCCTTATTCAAGCGCCTGGATACCTTATTGGGTGATTAGCTACCCTTTATAAATCCTGTTAGATTGATTGATTGAGATATTCTCTCATCGCTGTCACCTGTTTATTGGAATTGCCAGGATTGTCTGAGAGACTGACATTCATTTTATCACCTCAATAATCCTTATTACATTGTCATAACTACTGCTGGTTTCAATTGTTATTCTATTGCAGGAGGAAGGTGAATAGCCAGTAAAAGCATCATTCAGGAAACAGTCATTAATTTGTAGCAAACCATCTGAATCCAAAGTGTGCCTTAATCTAGACCCCAAATCATTTTCTGGAGAAAAAATACAAATAGGAAACAAATTACGGAGTGTAGAGTTCTGACAAGTTGGCACTGAGTTCACAATACTTACTTTAAAACTAAGCTATTTCACTTGGGCTGATGATTACAACACCATCAGTGGATATCCCAGTCATCATAACATCCTTTACTGATCCTTCTATAGGAGAATGGGTTACCACGTGCATTATACACACCCTTGTGCCTAACTTATTTACCATTGTCTTGAAACTCATATTTCTTCTCGGGGTTTATAATGATCAGCAATCTTTTACTGTCCCTATACGATGTATACATATGACTAGACCATATGCTTTGCACTAATGTCTCCCATACTGTGATTTTTAGAGTGGATTAGCTGTGAAAAATGCTCTCTGACTATAATTCATTAAACATTGGTTTTAAATGGGTCAAATGTTTGTCATCTATACTCACCTGGCACCCAAAAAGTACTACTCTGGAGAATCTTACCTTTAGAGGCACACTGTGAAATCATTGATAAGCATTTCTAACGTAATAAAGGGTTTGCTTTGTCTCCCGTGATAGAATGGAAAGCATTTAAAGTGGTGTGACGAGTGCATTGCACACAAGTAAAGATATTGGCTGGTAAAACTTTACAGAAGGGACTTCAAGCCCTGGAGTTCTTGCTGACCGAATTATAACACAAGATTAGACAAATCCTTGTGATATGAATAGTTTATTACAAGTTAAAAACATGCCACATCTATTGAAAGGTTGTGGTGTATAGATTCTAATGCTTACATTGATAACACACATACTAAAAGATGTAAGACTAGTAGGCTTCTGGTTGCTTAAGCCTGCAAATAGGGGGCCCCTAAGTGGTCATGTTTGATTACCATAGCATGTTGTGTAAATACAGAGAAGATCCAAGGTGACCTAGATACACCCGACATGTCCTCTTAGAGATCCTTACAAGATCACATTAATGCTGTTCATATCCTGCATGACTATCAGTATGGCTTCAGATCATGGTGCAGCACAGAGACCATTCCACCCACACATGCATCCAAGATTCTCAGATGGAATTCAGTGCAATATCCTTCACTGGTTCTCCACCTACATTTCCAACCAAAGCAGTTTGTTCACATGTGCACCTCAAGGTTCCAAAAAGTCTCTGTCAACTGAAGTCTCTCCCAAGATTCCATACTGTCCTGTGTCATCTCTACAAGCCACCCCTGGTGCTTCAGACAGCTCTACTTGAATGCCTCAAACACTGTATGCACATCCTATAGACCTGGATGTCCAGCACCTATCTGAAACTGAACCCCACAAAGACAAAATGTATTTAATTGGCCAAGATCAACCAATAGTACAACCCTGGCTCAATAATACGAACCTTGATGTCTTCGTACGCCAATTTTTACTGAATGCCAAATCACTTCTATTTACTCTGGACACCAACCTCACACTTGAGGACCACATTGAGAAAAAACAAAGATAGCCTGGTACCAGCTCTCTCTTTTAAAGAAAGTGAAACTGCATGTTCCAGAAAGGGTTTTCAGAGCTGCTGTTTGAGCACTCATACTCTTGCATCTGCACAGTGGTAAAGCCCAGCTCCATGGCCTTCTTGGAGGGCCTAAAGGAATATGATTACAACACCTCCACCATGGTAAAACTACATTGGCTGCCCTCAGTGGCCCGCAACATCTTCAAACGCACCTGCATCATTTACAAAGCCATCACAACCAGCAGTCCCTCTTATATTACAGATACGCTCACCATCTCTGGTGATCTCAGCACACCTGCAACAAGGATGCCAAAGGACTGCAGACTAAGAAATGTAAAAAAGAAAACACAAGGCAGCAGGCCTTTTCCATCTATGCATTGAGGACCTGAAAAAACATCCCCGTATCCATCAAGACTGCCCAAACACTTTTCTAATTGAGGCAAGAGTTGAAGTAGACCAAAGATGGTGGCTTTTTGAATAAGGTACAGTTCCGGAAGACCCCTCGACCAAATTCTGGGCTCCGAGATGCAAATATCAGGCCATTGTAATGGGAAAGGCTTGCCCAACACTCCCTATGAAAGTTGATCAGTCTACTGCCAGTGACTAAGTGCCACAGCAACAGGCAGTGCAGTGGCCCAAGTGCACCTCCTCCCTGCCTGCACAGAGCCTGGAGACGTACTCCGTCTTTCCCTGGGCTGGAAAGGCAATGGTAGAATACACAACAAGGGCGAGTGGATCTGGAAAATTGCTAACTACCTTGTGCCACACCCGATATTGATGTGATACTTGGACTCCACCCCACACCTTGACCAAGCCACATACTCAGTGCAGCAAAACAATGCAACTTGAGGCTCATACATCCTGAAGACATTGGTGGTGGCCTTGTCTGAGGCATTTCCTATCTAACAGACCCCAAGTAGGAGATACAAATACTTTGTGCACCTTTACACTGGCTCCACATTCCACAAGTAGGACTTTGTGAGAGCAGGCTTAACCAGATTCAGTGATTGCACCACTCAGAACACTCTTGGCTTGGTATTCAACACCCGTCAAACACAGGCTCTCAGTATCATGCACCGCTGGACAGCCGAATGCCTTTGCCACATGTTTGTGGCACCTAAGTGGAACCCAGTGAAACTACCACTCACCATTGTTCCACAGAAAAAGTTCACAGCTCTTGGCCAATGACTACGATAGAACCTGTAGAAGTAGCATAAGTGTAGTGTGATCATGCATTCTGGCAATCAAATGAACTTGAGGGGTACACTAAGACTATATAGTTTCCAATCACTAGCAAACCTACCCTACAGAGTAGAACAGAATCAAGTTCCCACCACTATGCCTATTCCAAATCAACTCTTGGAACATTTACCCTACAGTCAATCACCTGCAATATTGCTTAGATCTCACTGCCCCCTTTTAAAAAAGATTAACTCTACTTAGGGCAATTATGCGAGACAAGGACTTCATAACCACTATCACCAGCAGTCACATTAATCCATGCCTATCACTTTTACTCCTAATGTCTGCCTTGAAGGTGACATAGCAACTGTCCTTCGCCAAAGCCCTGTCGGGTGGGCCCACACATGGGACCAGACCCCAGATGTGATGGCGGCAGTTACTCTAGCCACAATCCTTGAGGAACTCATGGCCATGAGTTCTTAGATCTCTGCCTTTGACACAACTGTCTGCAACATGGCAGTTGAAATGAAGTTTCTCAGGTCTGATCTCAGGCACCTGCATCAAAAACTGGATGCCTGCAGCCGGACTGTGGCACAGAGCTCTGCAGGCTACAATGAAAAGTATTGGACCTGGAAGACCGCTCATGCAGGGATAACATTAGCCTTAATGAGATTCTGCAGGGAAGCAAAGAGAGAGAACATGATTACATTCCTGCAATCTTTATTGCCCTCAAAGCTCCAGGACACATTTGTGGAACCATTGGAATTCCAGAGGGCCCACAGCCTGAGGTATTGCTCATCTCGACATTTGAATGTCCTCAGGGCAATAATAGCATTCCTTCTGAGACATCCACACTCTAGGATGGTGTAATGTACAATAGACATGTAACAATGAAAGAGGTGGGCGGCTCACGTTGGCAGACATCTGGGAGATGGATGTAATTACTTCCTTTGAGATGGCCTAGGCACACTTCTAGATCTTTCACAGCCTATGCATACAATACCATGCTATTAAGGGGGTAATGTGCAAACTATGGGAGATGGATGCAATGAATTCTTTTGAAATGGCCTGGGCACATTTCCAGATCCCTCATCGTCAATACATAAAATACCATGCTATTGAGGGGTTAATATGCAAACTATGGGGGGCACCTCGACTAACCCTGGTCGTTCTGCCACCTTGAGCCTAATGGTCCATGCGGATTGTGGGCGCTGGGTCATCATGCGGCTATACACGACTTTCAGAGATGATATGCATAAATATCCATTTCATTCACAGACAAAATGGGAGGCACACTGTGACTGTGCTCTCTCAGAAACACACAAATACATTAATTTTGATAAAGGAGGTATCAAGCAACAGTAGATTCCATGTACTCCACACGTGTACATGACCCCTGCAATACTGTGTTGCTTAAACCCTGACACCCCCAGTCGCTGCCCCAAGTGTGGCACTAAGGAGGCTACTTATTATCATCTGGCATGTGATTTCACTGAAATTGCAGCATGGGAGGGAGAGGGTGTGGGTCGGTACACAGAACATATGGCATTAACTGTGCCATTGACTGCAGCTGCATGTTTGCTAGGAATTTATGTCATAAAAAGCAAATATAAAGTCAATAAGAGATTTGCGCAACTTAAGTTCTTGTTAGTTAAGCGCTGTGTGGTGTTTCACTGGCTGAACACAAACTTCTCAGAGGTCCGTAGCTGAATACAGAATGTGACAGAATGGACAACATCAGAGAAAATCAGACTGACTCTAGTTAGAACTGATTTTAAATCGCTGGAGGATCTTGAAATGTGGAAGGTATTGTTGTGTGCATTGATTTACCCTCAAATGAGCATCCTCCATGAAACTATCTAACCCTATGTTATTGTACCCTTCAACAACATGTCGATTGCTTTTATACCTTGCGATGTATTCCTATTTTTGAATGAGGGGTGTCTTGCTCATAGCACAATCTATGCTGAGCTTACTTGTGGATTTGGCACCAGTAAGATGTGTTTATGTTACATTTCAAAACTCAATGAAAAGAGTTTTTTCTGAAAAAGAAAATAATCCAGGATGGTATACTAAGCAGCAAAATGGAATGGGGACCCTTTCACCACGAGGGCAGTGCAAATCATATGATGGCAATTTTCTCCCACAAAAAAGTAATTTAAGAAAAAGTTTAGCTAAAAGACGTCATCTGCACAAATAAAGGGACCATGTTTGACCTTTTAGATCCTGCAGTAGTGCTCCTGACAGTCAATGGCCGCACTTCAGAATTTAAAGATCTGTACTCACTGTCTGCCTTCTTACAGTCCTGTCAAATAGACTTCAGAGAGTGATACCTTCCATAAAACATGCCTCTTAAGTTGGATTCATACCTGGAAGATCCTCGAGAGACCACATGGGAACCTTTGCCCATCTTCTATTGGACTCCTGAACACAGATGAGGAAAGAGTAGCCAGATCTCTGGATGCAGAGTAGGCATTTGACTGAGTCAAATTATCTTACCTCTTCAGGGTCATGCATCTCTTTGGACTAGGGCAGTATTTCATCAAGAACGTGAAAGGGCTATATGTTGAACTGACAGCACAAATCAACCTATCCCACACAATACAGTTTAAATGAGGCACTCACCAAGGTTGTCCATTGTTCCCTCCGCTCTTTCTCCTTGACCTAGAACCTCTGGCAGTTGCCATCAGACAGTCCCCAAGGCATTCCCACTGCTGCAGGCCCAATCAAGTCCTTTCTTTGAGCAGATGACATTCTGTCGATCGTATCAGAACCACAGATATCCATCCCATCACTGATTGAATGCCTGTCTACCATCTCAACATTCTCTAGCTACAAGGTGAACAGGGGGAACTGTAAGGCGATGCTGATGGTCATTGTCACCAAGAGGACATGCCTCTGGGATAAAGACATGCGATGGGGTCCCCTGGCATGAAATATTTAGGTATACATCTTAATAGAGGTCTAGTGGACATGTTACAGGATAATATACATCCCCTAATTACCGTAACACTCTGTCATCACCAAATGTTCCCATCTCCATCTATCTCTTAAAATACATTCCAAGGGATTTAACAGTAAAAGTGTTACATTAAATATTCCCACTCCAATCTAAACCATTTTGGGGAAGGTGTTGGACACTAAAGGGATGACAATTACTTTTTCAACTCCAAGCTAAATCATTTTGCAGAAGGTGCTGGACATTAAAGGGGTCACATTTGCTATTGCAACTCCAAATTAAACCATTTTAGGGTAGGTTTCTATACACATTTAATACTTCATGCTCACACATTATTTTATTGTATAAAATAAAATTAAAAGTACAAACACCATGACCTATGCTATTTTAATCACTGTTTAAATGTATTTGTATTATTATTTATTAATATTTCTAAATTTAAAACATAGGATAAAGAATATGAACACATAATCCAAATCACTGAATATTTAAAATTTTATTTTCAATAATCATGTAGTAAACAGAAATACTCAACAGAACATATTCCAATAAAAGAAATTAAAAAAATAGCTTAATAATTTTTTTATAAGAAATAAAAAGCACCTAGGTCATATAAATATAACAATAAATCTTGATTAATACATCATAAATAATACATAATTATATTTCTATATTTTAATTATAAAGAATTTTGAATATTCTTTCAACACATTCAGAATTTGAAAAAAAAATAAAACAACATTATATTTTTTTTAATTATGTGAAAAAAATGAAATAATAACAAATGTGTTAAATTAAAAATATGTAATAGCATAAAATATGCATAATGTTTACATTATTCAATTTAATACAATATATGTTTTTGGCAACATTTCTAGAATTAAAATAATTATTTTATTATTAAAATAAAATGCCATTTTTAAATAAAAATAATTATGAAATATTTTTAACATAAATTAATAATTACAATATATTTCTTAATTTTACAATTTTCATTTGCATGTCAATAAAAAACTAAACATTAGATTTAAAATACAATATTAACTTTTTAAAAATCTTTTCTTTATCCCTTAAAATCCCAACATCCCGCTGCTAAAAAAAACTATGTATAAATTAATTCAACACATTAATGCAAATGAAAATTTCAAAATAAATAACTTAGCTTATTAAACATTCAAGTTAAAAAAATACTAAACACATAAAATAGAAAACTGCAATAGAATACATATAAAATAATACAAACAAAGGATATTATATACAATATTTTCTAAAAGTATATGTTTTACAACAACACTTAAAACAATATTCTTATCTTTGATATTGCTGTTCACAATATTTTTGATATCCCTATATTCTTGACACAATATATTTGTTTCATGATGTTTTTGATTCAATATTTCCCACAGTGGATGTTAATATGCAGCTTTGCATGGTTCTGTATTAGGAGAATTAAAAGATATCGGGCCTCATTTATATGTTGGTCGGAAAGCCTCTGACCGCTGATTGTAGGCTTCCCGACTGACATCCATGGTTTAAACCCCAACCGCCTTACTACAAAGAAGGCTGTCAGAGTTTAAACCCGCCGGTCAATGCAACTGGCTTCCACTGACTCACTGAGCCGGTCAGGCACATGGAAACCGATCATAATCCCTAATGGACGGCGTTTCCGCCGTTGGGTATATGATGTCAGTATCCGACAGGCTGTCCATGTCAGGGTTACCGACAAGGAAACCCTGTCAGAAAGTGACATAGCTGGCCCCCCTTCCTTCTGCAGCCTCTGATTGTGGGCCGGGTGGTAAATACCTGCACCATGTGGCAGGCACCTTGTGGTGCCTGCCACATGGTGCAGGGATCTACAGTAACTCACTTTTCTCTATTGGAGCTTGTGCTGTGGCTGGTTTCCGACCGCCACACAAGCTTCCATACAGTAATGGGAGTTTGCGACCGCAACATGTGCGGTTACATCATAACTAAGGTTTTGAGCCGCCGACCCGAGGTTGATCGGTTCCGAAAACGCAGAGATGTTGGTCTGGGGCAACTCCGGCCGACATCATATTCAGGCCTATAGTAGTGGAAGGTTCCATGGGCTTCCTAAAATCATCATAATTTACTGTAACAGACTAACATGAAAGAAAACATTATATAGAGCACCAGTAATTAGGAAGGAGCAAGGCAGATTAACTGGTTGCTGGAGAGATGTTGAGAGATGGATGTCTGACTTCGGGCCTTAAAGCATAAAGGTATTCAGGACTGTACCTGACTCAGCATGTTTATTCTTAGCCTAAATGCACTGTAACATAGGTAGTAATTGCACTAACTTGTTAGGGATGTGTTGTGAGATATTATTGAGTGCATTTAGGGTTCGGTCTTATTTATTTTGCTTGCTGAGTCATTCATAATGTTGAAAATACTATTTACATAGTTTGCTAGAGGACTACCAATGGTATATGGAATATGAGGATAGTCATGGTCCGAATAAACATTTCCAAATAAAAGCTTGAGCACAGATCTAAGGTGGATGTAACACGGTGTAGAAACTAGAGGACTGAGTTTCTTTTTATGTTTATGCATGTTTTGAGTGATCATGTGTGTGTCTGTTTGCAAGTACATGTAAGGTTCTGTTTCTGCGTGCATGTGGTATATGAGAGGAGTGTGTTGTGTACGTGCATGTACATGTGCATAAGCGTGGGTATGTGGGAGGTAGAGGGGATGTGTCGAAATATATTGCTAGGATAATATATAGCGACTTCCAGAGCCTGATCAGAGTATATCTCTCAGGCACTTTTCAATGTATACGAAGATTTCTTCCGTTTCTTATTATCAAATTGCGTCGCCTTGTACCGGCCTTCATTCCCATCAGCTAATTAATTAATAATAAACAAATATAAAACGAGAAACATGACCGGTCAGAGTCCTCAGTGCAATGCCACAGACATATATATTACTGTGAACGTTTTTAACCCAGCTGAAAAATGCAAAACAGATTGCCCTGTTCACAATGTGTGCTTCACTTGGATTCATGTTAATTAGCTGCGAAACAAACTGACCATGAAATTAAATTCTTTTTCAGTAATCCCACTCGAAATGCCACCCCCTACCCCTTTGAATTTTTTTTTTGTTAAAATAAAAAAGGCATTGCAAGATGCTCCATGAAGCACAGGCATGTGTTTATTTAGGGCTGGTAGGGTGTTGCCAAGCTTATTTTTTCCCAACAACTCTAGAGTCTCACTTTATAAATTGTTTAATTTACATGTTTACAAAGCTTGCACGAAAAGACGAGTTTCTAAGACCGTCCTGGACAAAAAGCCATTTGACTTGCATTCAAATAAGCAATAGATCGGTTACATCTGCGGCGAAAAGAATCCATCTGTCTGCTTAGCTGGTAATGTGATGAAAAATACCAGGCAAATTTGTCTAGGAAAATTGGAAACCGCTTTTTCACTCATTTCCTACTTGTCAAGGCTTTCTATTGGTTTAATGAACACTACAGGAATCAGGAGAGAATTACAACATGGCAAGAAATGATGTTCAGTGCCAGATCATGCAGTCTTGTTTCTATCATTGCAATGATGATCACAGGCTGGACTGGCCATTTATTCCATCCGGCATTTTCATTGGGGTGCGGAGGGGGGGACACAGGTCCTGTGGAGCCTTTGGGTTGTGGTTGTGGTGTTAGAAGGTTAACGGTCACAACCTCTGTTGCAGGCTCCCCAGGGTTTAAGGGAGCAGGCACACAGTAGAGAAAAAAAAGGGAGAGAGAGAGATTAGAAAGAAAGAGAAAGGAAACAAGGAGAGAGGAAGGGAGCAGGGTTTGATTTGAAGATTTTTGGCAGGGCTGTTTTTAGTTCACTGCTTTATTTACTGCTCAATTGTTGGTGTAGGCTGAGCACAGTTAAATGGATTAAGGCTTCTACCTACCTAGAATTGGAATAAGCATTACAGGGTCACCCGCAACATTGACGTGCTGACTATGACTCTGCATTGCTCTGCAATCATCCACTTAGGACCATAGAAAAGTTATGGGCACATTGATAGGGGCAATGTCAGAGACATTATGAGATGTCGGGCAAGCATGCACCAAGCCATGTGCAATTATGATGAATTTAAAGCAAATGTGCAATTGTTGTCCAGTCTGCTGTCATTGGTGTTGCTGACAGAGGCCTTGGCCTGAAATGTGTGTCCCATACCTTGACCACAGCCAATTAAAATGTACCTCGCCATCTAATGTAACATATTAGAACCTAATACTAATGCCTAGCAATCTTTCATTAAGGCTTTGACTTCTGCTGCCTAAGACTAAATCCCAGATACTCCACTTTGTTATCTCTAAATAACACTTCACTGCCTTACAGGATTGATGGTTTTCGCTGAGATGAGGAAGTACTGAACAAACTTGGACTCAATGCTCCAGAATATCATCTAGGTATACCACAAGAAACTTGTTCAGGATGTCAAATTGTATGCTATCAATGAACCTCTGTAAAACTGCTGGAGCATTTGTAAGGGCAAAGACCCAACATTCAAAATGTCCAAAGAGTGTCGGAAAGTCCCGATTTCACTCAATGCCTCACTTTAACTGGAGCAGATAGTAAGCCCCATGGAGATCTAACTTTGTGAACGATTTTGCACCATGGACAGGCTCAAGTATGTCTTTGAAGGGTGGAAGTGGGTTGAGATCCTCAATGGTGATCTTATTACACTCATGAACATCAATTCATGATCTTACCTCTTTGGACCTCTGAAGGGCAAAGAAAAGTGGACTACAGCAGGTGATGTAGACCGAATAATCAGTTAATTCCAAAGACTCTTGTGCAATTCTTCCCCCAAAACCAGTTTCTTGTGTGCAACAGGTAAATTCTACCATAGGGAATTATGGCTCCAGGCATTGTCGGGGTGACACAATCGAAATCTCATTGAGCAGGGAGACAAAAAGAGCTAGGCTTCTGAAAGACATCAGGAAATCCCTGGAAAACCATAGACATGGACTAAGTCTGACCAATAGTATCTTGAGAATGGTCTTCAGAACGTTCTTGTAAAACGAGAGACCAATAACTCTTGCCTGAGTAACATTTATCTCTGTAGAGTTGTGATGACAGATATGCGACTCAGTTCTCCAAACTGACAAAGAAGTTGTGTTGTTCCAGCCAGGGGATTACAGGCAATATAGCATAGAAAGGAAATGTGATTAAATCAAAGCAACCATCTTTTTATGATTGCCTAAGGACACTAAAGCAGAGTTGTGATGGAGGTCATGAGATCTAAAGTCAAATAAGATCTGTCGATTGTTTGTACGTTAACTGGAAATGATTTCTTCCTGATCAGAAGTTGTAGTCTCTGGGTACAACTCAAGTCCATATACATGTCGGGGGCACCAGAATCTAAAAGGGCAGGAAAAAAGACACACATGGCAGGATTGACTTGAAGAATCAACTGTAATACAAACAAGCGCCAACTGGACCCACTGGAGTAGCTGAAAACTTTGGGGAGAATAGATTACAAAGGACAGAATCTGCTATTTTCTTGGGGTGTTTGATAATAGCATAATTTGTGTTTGCATAATTTTGTGAAATTTCGGCAAAATTACACAAAATTCAAATATGTAATTTCGCAATATATTTTAGTGCTAAATGCATCCTCAGATCAATTTTTGCGTGAAGATGCATTTAAACAAAATCACTGTCTACAGCTGTTGCTTTTTTTCTGTTGGTGTGCGTTCAAAGTACATTTTACACCAAATGACAGTGCATAATTAATGGATTCATTCAGAAATGTTGGCGTTACAAGTACTATTCATAATTCCTCAAATTACACCGATAATTCCACCCAGCCTTGTGTTTTTCCTGTGGCTTTCAAGGTTGAACCAAACAGTCTTGCAGCAACTGATTTGGGCTTGCTCAATAAAAACACAAGCATCCCTTACACCTCCAATCCCTTTCGCCATTAGACAATGGACCTCTAGTGGATCCAGGTTGCACTGGTTCCATAAGTACTTCAGGCGAAGGATTAGTAGTCTCAGTAGTTGGCTCAGTCTGCCTAAATCTTCGATGAATAGAAATAAAACTATGGTTTCTCCGTTTTTTCATTCTCCTTTCTTAAAAAGTGTGTTAATTCAGTAGAACTTGATGCAGGAACTCAAAAATTAGAAATCTCGGGTAACTCTGGGCAACTCACCTTTAAATACCCATTTTAACCCTTTTTAGAATAAGCTCATCAGAGTGTATTCAAAAGAGATGGTCTAAGCAGCAAATTAAAGAATTTGTGTATAATAGGACAGCACATTAGAATTTCCTTGGGAGATCACATTTGGGTCTCTGAAACATCTCCTTGATTTGGCAAGAAATTGACATAATTATTCAAACAAGGGTCTTCGGTGACAATTAAGGGAGTTGCCCAAGCAAGAGCTGAACTGGTCAAGGAACCAATTAGATTCTCAATTTTGAATCTGTCAGAGGAATATTGTCCAGGTTGAAAGGCGAAATATAAAACCAAGCCATCCAGAACCTCGTTTAATCTCAAAGGATATCCAGAACTTTTAGAAGTTAAAGGACTGATGGCAGGAAGGTGATAGGACCTGGAATTGATTGTTTGGTGAAGGTCAGCATCGGAAATGTTAGCATCTCAACCTGCTCATATCTGGATGCCTACCCATAATCTGGTCGAGGTCTTCTGCTGCCTGATGTTTGGGTGACTGTTTCCAGTAAGCCATGATGCCACAACTCACTGGAATACAAAGTGGGCAAGTCCCTTCAAAAAGCTGCCGCATTCTCAGTAGGAAAAATCCAAATGCATAAAAAACCTCCTTTGTTGAATAAAGACCTCAGAGGATTAAAGAAAACCAGAATCCATTTGTGGAATTCTTCAGCAGCAAGGAGTCAGGATGAGCAAGTGGAGGGAGAGAGGAAACAAGTGAAGAAATACAGCTTTATTACAACACACCCTCTAGGCCTTTAATCCTTTAATTAGTAAAAGAGCAGGAAAGGAAAATGACATCAAATACCACCTGACAAGAAACATAATGGATTGGGGAAAGCCAGGAAAACCCATGGGTGGAACAAATGATGGAAAGGGAAAAGAAAAGAGAACAAAAACCTGAAACGGACCCGCTGCAGATTCACCTTGAAAGGCAGCTGCGAACCCCCAGGTAGGGAACTACTATTCTGGAGTTGAAGAGAAAATGAGCAGCAGCCAGGAGCTGAGGACCATGAGAGGAAACAGGCCCTTGTGAGATTCTTTCGAGGCCAACAGCTGTGAGCTTTGGACGGATCTTCAAGGGCCCAGCAAGAATGAGTCATAAAAAAATACTGAGGTTCTCGGTTGCCCAGGCGGCCAAAACAACATGGACCTGACAATCAACCAATATTAAATCCAGGGCAAATACACATGGAAAGAAAGCAGGTTGCCTACTGGCCATAACAGTAAAGCAGAGTGAAGCACAGTAGAGCATACCTGGCATTTATATAAAGAAGGGGAGACTAGCGACATGACCGATGGAGATAACATAGGAGTTAGCTTCTTTCTATGCTAACTTGTAGTCCTCTGAAGCAACTGATGTTTCTTCTTTTAAGGAGGGCTTTATACCCAAAATACATATACCATTGCCCTTTCAAGACTTGCAAGTTCAGTTTCAACTGGACATTTTGGAGACAGAGGTTACAGATGCTATCAAATAGATGGCCAAGAGAAAGCTCCAGGAGAATATGGCTTTCCACTAAATAAAGTGAAAATCATAGCAAGTGCACCTCTCTTGGGAAGAGAGATGATTGAGACACAGAACATATGACTAGAATTTAATGAATCAGTCTTCTCCTTGATGCCCAAACCTTGAAGGGACAAGTTACATTGTACCAATTATGGGCTCATATCCCTTCTGAATTGTAGTGAGACGGAGTAAAATTGTGCCTGTAACCATACTTGCATGCTACTAAATCTACTTTGGCAAACCTCACGGGATACAGTGGAAAATAGCCCATTTACTTGACCTAGAGAAAGTGTTCAACTGAGTGAACTAATGCTACTTATTTCGCATGCTGGCCAGATTCTGACTAGGAAATACTTTTATCAATATGTTCCAAAGGCTATATCAGAACCCAATGGCAAATATTACTTGTTTGTGATAGGGCCGGATTCTTGTCTAACCAATTATCTACAAGAACCCTCTCAGGTCGCCAGGATCTTTTTACTTGCCAAATAGCGTAGAGGGAGTAAACACAATTATCAGAATATAACTACCGCAATTTGACATCATTAAAGGATAGAGGGCTCAAAATCTAGAATTTCCGAGATTTTATTATGAGCAAAAACATCTGAACATAAAGGCACCTCAATACAAGGCACAAAAGATAAATGGGCAGTAATACAAAAGCTAACCTACGAAGGATTCGCATTCGACTAAAAATAAAAAGAATTACAGATTCTAAAAGCATCAAATAAAGAATCGTTATACTGATATCAATCTTCGGAATCATTAGTCAAAATATTTCTGTCCCTACTCTATTCTAAAGTGGCATCCCTACTTAGCATTCCCTCCCAAGCAAGAGAATCATGGAAAAGGTGTCAGGAGTGAAACTTCCTAAGAAGTCTTCACTTAGTGAGAGCTCGATCTATGATGCTCCTTCTAGCTTCCCGCCTAAACCTTATCTGCTCAACCCACGGGAGACTGTCCCTAATACAAAACGCCAAAATCGTAGAACACGCCCTTTGGCACACCTCTTCAGCTAGGTCTTCCTCCGGTAAATTTCCATCAAGAGCTGTCCATCCTCCATCGTCCGTTAGCTTGATCTTGGGTCCCAGGCACCTTCCATAGTAAGAGTTACAGTTGCACATTCCAATGCATTCCCATGTAGGCTTCTCACCGTATCTCAACTCCTAAAACAAAGACTTATTCTCACTAATGAGCTAAATATCCTTGCCAGTGGCGGCTCCTTCATAGGGGTGTTTGGGCGTCGCCCCCCTGCTTTCTCGCAGTGCAAGAAGGTAGAAACATAAAATGGTAAAAACTACCATTTTATGTTTCTGCTTCTCGCACTGCGAGAAAGCAGAAGTGCCTGGTTGGGGACGGAAGGGTGGGCGGTCGTGCTCGAGGGCAGGGGGGGAGTGGCTTACCCACTGTTGTGGGTACTGACTGTTTGGTCGGCCCCTGGAGCCGACCAAACAGCCAGTACCCACAACACTGGGTAAGCCACTCCCCCCCTGCACTCCAGCGCGACTGCCCACTCTCCCTTGTTCTCTATGCGGGAGAAAATGGCACGGCTGAGGCGCTCTCCCCAGCACCTCAGCAGCGTCGTGATTGGCGGCGGCAGAGGGAGGGTGGCTTCCTTTCCTGATGACAAGGTCACAAGGAGAGCTGCAGGAATTTGCGTAGGACGGTTGGAGTCGGACCCGGACGGTGGACCCATCCATAAGCTGAGTAATTACTTTTTTATTTGATAAGTGTATGTATTTTATTTAATTAAACCCCTTCCGCTTCCCACCATTCCCCCGCGACTACCCCATTTCCACCCCCACCCACCCGTAATTCCGGCCGTGACTGACTTGTGGATTGTAGGAGGCCCCAGGGTCTGTACTGGAGCGAGGCATGTAGTTGTGTAAGAGTTTGACGAAGGTCACTTGCCTGTTCCACCTTCTGCTCACGGTGGCCATGCTTGCTCAATCTACATTATTCATGTCTTTCAGAGGAAGCGTCAAAAAGTGGCTGCCACAGCAGCCTGTCCTTTATTGGGTTTAAGGTTGCATTCTATTGCTTCTTGTACCAAAATTCACAAGAAAAACAGATTTCTAGGTCACCGAATGTAAACAATGACCTCGCAGAAAGAGCTAAACCGCCGAAACATAGCGCCGGTGAGCTTTAAAAGTAGTGTTTTATTTTTTCAGGCTATTTAGTTTTCAACAGGAGCTTGGCCTCTAAAAAAAATCATTAATACTTTAGTCACTTTTAGTAAAATAAAATCAGTGCAGTGGGTTTGTCTAGCATCAGATCTGCAGACTGTATTATTTCGCCACTGGTTAACCAGTCGGAAATTGATCGCAATTTCTATGGCGAGGACGATGGTAGCCTCTGTAGCGTCGAAGGTTACATCATTTTTTGTAGAACTCATTGCGGCCATTTAATGGTCCTGTAGCGCTTTTGGAGTGTAGACACCAGGATCCATATTCCCACATTCTGGATGGGTGTGTGGCACTGTTGGTTAGAGATATGTACGTCCGGTGTGGTGGAGAGCTTAGTGAACTGGAGATTTTGGCCTAGAGCATGGTCCCCCGTTTGGCAAGGGATGGAAATGGGGATCGTTGGGGTAGAGGGGTTTTGTGATAAGCAGGGCTTTAAGTGGGGTGAAAAAACTGTGGGGTCTCTCAGAGGGACCGATGTCATTAAGAGTGTGCCTTAAAGGGATGTAAACTGAAAATCTATGCTTAGCTTAGTGTACCTCCCGACTGGTATTTTGCTACTTCAGTCATTAGATCCAGATATATATAATACAGCAAGTAACATTACACCTACAACAAGCCCTGACTATGTATTGCCTTTGTCACTGGTTGTTAGTTGCATAACATAAATAAGCAACAACCATGGCTTGTAGTATAGCATGTTGAAAATGCTTCAGTTCTGAAATGGTGAGACTGAAAGAACTATAACGAGTCTCTTTGAAGTTACATGAAAGGTCGGTGGCGGGTGGTACTGCTGCAGAGTTAAGATTTATTATTTTTAATCTGAGGGTGAGAGCAAAAATGGAGAGCTCGATAAAGACCCGTCAGTGTGCAAAGAAAACATTGAAGTGAATGCCTTGGTCCTCCTGTGTGCATTAGTTTTAGGTGTCCCCTGATCTGTGAAGCAGTGAGAGTTGCGTATTTCCATACTCGCTGTGTAAAACAGGGCGGAGTAGTGCCGAGTGCCTGCTCTGGCTCTGTGTGCATTACTGTTGAAGGGTTGGTGCTTTGTGAAGTAGTAGGTAAAGGGTTCTACCTGGTTAAGTATGCAAAAACGTGACAGTGCGACAGCCCTGCATGCGTGCAAGGGCCCTTTCTGATGTTAATGACTTCATCTCCCGTCTACAAAAAGGAACAGTTTTTGCACCTAACAGTCTGGGGTGCACTTAGAGCCAAAGTGCCTTACACACAGCCTTTCTCTGTTATGGAATTGTACCTTCTGCAGTCACTGTCTTTGTTAGAACAGATTCACAATTGCTTTGTTAGCCTTCCTGCTTTCTCAAATTTGCTTGAAAATGCACTATTTGCCCACTCTTCTTTCAAAATTTTCTAGGGGGCAAAATTCTCCCATAACCCCCAGTAGGGGGTTCAGGCTCGCTCGCTACGCTCGCTCGCTAGCTACAGTGCTGTACCACAATTGTTTTACGCCTCACTACTTTCAAATGTCACCAGACGCCACTGGTCCTTGCACCTGCAACAGAAACATGGGAACGAAAGGAAAGCTCTTCACATCTTGAAGTTTTACATTTCACTGCAACTCAAGCCTTAACCAAGAAATCCCTGTTGTCCTATAAAATATAGCTAAAATAAGAAATGAACGGACCTTCTCTTCTACATATGCAGTTAGGCCTAGCAAATTTAAACACACTACGAAATCACATTCTAAACATTAATTCAACATAATCATCTTGTAAATAAGCAACCTACTTTTAAATTCTAACATTGCACACATTTAATCCATTACATTGATTGTGAAAACTAATCATCTACATTATTCTAAATACATTCACGATAACTTGCAACATTAAACTTCGCAAAACGTTATTACACGTCTAACACTTCTATGTTAAATGGTTATAGCAAATACATTTATATGACGCTTCTAGACATACATTGATTATATGCGGGTGCCGACTAACGGTGAATATAATGCACCCCTACAAATCTCAGAATCACATGGCGCTCTATCAGTTGTAATCAAACAACATTGAGATAAACAGAGGCACTAGACAAGGATGGCCACAATCCCATCTATTATTTCTGTTTGCACTCAGACCCCTAGCTGTACATATCGGAACAACTGGCACAACCAAAGGAATTCAGGTACTGACAGGGAAAAGTAAACCGATATTAGAAGCGGAAGATTGATGACTATTAGTGATCTAACTAAATCAATAACACATACAATGGATTTTATCTCAACATTCTCTACTCTCAAAGTCGTCTAAGAAAGTGAAGCGATCCCTATGATGTCTGTAGTGACTGAAAGAGGACCAACAAGACTACATTGACATAGTTCCTTCAGAATTTAAAATATCTTGAAGTAAAGATTAATAGAGATATGTAAAAAATGGATACAGGGAACATAGTCAACCTCCTGTAACAAACAAAGAAAGGCTTTACTAATTGAGAGAAATGACAGTTAGCAATGTGGGGGAGGAGTCAAATGGTTCAAATAATGATAACACCAAGATTTAATTATGTTTTTGGTATGAGGCTGATTAGAATTTTGCTCCAATTTTTTTGCTTCATTGATGATGTAAAAAAACAATATGCATTGGATGTGCTCATGCTGAGAATGAAGATAACCAAACATTATGCAGCCACCACGCCAGGAGTTTTACGATTATCTTACATGATCATTTACAATGGGGCCTACCATTTTTCTCTAGTGGCCTAACCCCTTGAAGTCAAATGCGGTAACATCACACTGGCTTATACTGGAAAGAAATCTCCAACATGACATGCATCATTTTCAAACCTTCTACATACGTTTAAAACACACTAAGGATGACGAGAACCTGATACTTACGGAAACATACAACGTATCAAAACCAATAATCAAAGCTATTGGTTTGAAAGGATTCTTGCATGATGATGCCCCAATAAGGAATGATGCAGAACTCTTGCTAGGCAACAAACAGATTTGGTGGAGGGAATGGGAAGCCAAAGTCATCCATACTCCCAGCCATGGCATTCCAATGATGGCCTAAATTCCTTTACAGATTCAATGGCATACTTCCAACTGGATAAACAACAGTTTTGGAGAGACTGAAAGCTGAGACACTGTATAGTAAAATCTGTGAGACTGCTGCCACTCACTTTGGAGCCATCACCTATACAGGAATTTAGTGAAATTGGGTCATTACAAAAGTTAATATCTGGCCTAAATGAAACTATGATCAACATATAATACTGACAACCCACGGAACATGCACTGAAATACAAGTGGCAAATGAAACTGCAGAAGTAATATACAGATCAAGAATGAACACTACTTGCACCTTAAATTTTGAATTCCCAAATACCAGGGGATAGACAGTGGTCACTGTATAAACAGCGCAGAGCTAAAATATCACCTACTTGCAATTGCTGGCAATGTTGCAGCCCAGGAGGGGACATTTCCCACTTAATCTTGGAATGCACAGCTTTGCATCTTTACTGGGCTAGAATCTGTTACCGGTCATGGCCAGTCACATGAAATGATGTCTTAACTATTGTTAAAATTTGTATCCAGTGTAAATGGAAATCACCTACCATACCTACTCGTGATGAATGGATGATATCCCTCCCTTAGAAGGCGGCACATTAGAGACTAATCTACATAATCAATCACCAACTTCACATCCATGAGTATACTTGGGAAACGTTTCCAACAAAATGAACACTAGTGCTATGTCTACTGAAGGTTGATTTTTCACTACCTACTCCCTGATTATGAGTATTTTTTTAACCTGGTAAATGACGATACCAAGGGGTATGGTATTTATTGGGTGTGATAAAAAGCCTTCTAACATTAAGGTGCAGATTCCGATCCGTTAAAAATATTCCCCGTACGAATCGTATCCATTTTTTTTTCGTACGTATCGTACATGTCCCGTACAAACTGGCAAGTATGATTTGTATGTTAAAAAATCCATACGAATCGCATTGGGAAAATTCCCCGACACGTCCTCGGGTCGGAAAAAGTGTCCGACATGTCCCCGGACAGTTTTACCTAGGATTCGGGAAACTGAAGTCGGAGCGCGCAAGTACGATCCGTCCGTCCGAATGCACAACCGTATGGAAAAAACACCGTACGATGCGAACTCCCATAGCAACTATGGACACGGCCAAATAGTTGCCCGCATACGTGCCGAACACCCCCCCAGCACACCCCCCCACGTACGCGCCGTACCCCAGCACTGCCCCATGTCCGCGCCGTACCCCCACCCCACCCCACAGGTACGAGCGTACCCCCACCCCCCTAGGTACGGAGCGTACCCCCACCCCCCGTAGGTACGGTGCGGGGGTCCACAGCGTGCCTACGGGGGTGGTGGTACGCTCCATACCTACGGGGGGGTACGCTCCGTACCTACGGGGGTGGTGGTACGCTCCGTACCTACGGGGGGGGTACGCTCAGTACCTACGGGGGTCGTGGTACGCTCCGTACCTACGGGGGGGTACGCTCCGTACCTACGGGGTGGGGGTATGCTCCATACCCACGCTCTGGGGGCCTGGGTACGGGCCGTGCCACCATTGTGGCGGTGACATAGGGGTACGTGTGGTACGGTCCGTACCCACGCTCTTCAGGCGTGGGTATGGTTCGTACCCTTATGTCACCCCAACAATGGAGGTACGGCCTGTACCCATGCCTTTGGGACGTGGGTATGGGCCGTACCGCCATTGTTGGGGTGCTGTAGGGGTACGGCCCGTACCCACGCCTTAGGAGCGTGGGTACGGGTCATACCACGCCCACCCCTACGTCACCCCAACAATGGCGATACGGCCCGTACCCATGCCTTAAGAGCGTGGGTACGGGTCATACCACGCCCACCCCTACGTCACCCCAACAATGGCGGTACGGCCCGTACCCATGCCTTTGGGGTGATGTAGGGGTGGGCGTGGTACGACCCGTACCCACGCTCTTAAGGCGTGGGTACGGTGCGTCCATGTTGACTTCCGTTGTGGCGGACGCAGGCCTTGGTGGAGACGCCCCCACCCCCGAAGTGGCCAAGCCCTGGGGGTCAGGTATGTACAGGGCATGTGTGATTTTGGACTTGGGTGGGGGTTATGTTTCCTGCCCCTGCCCCCCTCCTTTGCCCCTGGGTGTTGTTCTGACCTTCTGCGGCGTCTGCGTCGGTTCCTGTACACCAGGTGGACTGCTATGAGGGCCGGGATGACACGTAGGTTGGGGTCCATGGCTGTCCGTCGCGTACAGGTGCTCCTTCTGCGCGTCGTCCTGATTTCCCAGCAGTTTTTGGCTGCCGTAAAATATTGTCCGTGCGGAGTGACGTGGGCACGAATCGTTCTTGCGTCACGTCCGCGGTGTCCCAGATCAGAATTGTGGGTATTTTTTGGTCGGTCGGTGGTTTTTACGATTCGTACGCAAATGGTGTTTGCGTACGAATCGTACTTGCATGTTTGTAGGGTATTTTTCCCGGGTACGAGTCGGACGGAGAAAACGCTCCGTCCGACGGTTCGTACCCGGGTTTTAACGGATCGGAATCGGCACCTAAATGTAGCCAGGTTTGACATGCTGAAATTTAATGAAGGTTGCAGTAATTAACACATCTGATAATTATCAGATATCTTAAATTCCTTACAACCCGTGATTCCGACCAGTGCGTAAACAGGGGTTGATGCGTGGGTTGGAATACACTGACCAACTTGTAATCAGGCACTTTGTCATCACCTTTAGGTATTCGCCAGTGGATGCAGCAGCATTAAAGCTTCAACAAAGTGGCAAATAATAGAGATTTTGTATATTGCGTGATTAATCAACACACAATTTATTAGTAGCATTGCTGCTATTGTTATTGCTAATTTGTTTGTGATATAAAACAGAGATCATTAGTATGGTATTATGTAAGAAACTAGTCCAGATAAAATTAATGAACGGATATTATGAAATATACTATATTTTTATGTGATGTCATATAATGTTTATGATACTCCTTTCAAAAAGTATTGAAAAACTAATGCTGTAGGCATTGGGCACCTCAAAGCTCTGGACCCTGTTGCCACATAACCTAATGCAGTAATGTTAGCAACTGCCTGCTTGAACTGCTGCTGCCTGTACGGTCCCTATTCAAGGTATATGTGTGAAGCTTGCACTGCCCCTGCATGTTGCTTTAGGCACACAAGTTACATTGCAAGTTTGGAAGCAGAGGTGGGGACATGGAAGCCTACAATCCCTATTTAAAAGCATGACTCAAATTTCTTTACTACAGGTGACTTGTGACACACCTGATTGGTGGTAATTCAAAAAATTACATAGCCGCTCAACTGTAATAATGTATTACAGTTGAGTTATGAAATCACAATTCCTACTGCCAGAGCCAGCTGCCAAAGGCAAAATCAGGTGAAAGAGCATGATAAAAAGCAGCTGTTTGAGAAACAAAAATGAAATGTGGCTTTTCCATCTTCTGCTTTGTTTTTCTAGATGAACAGTGATAAAAAAAAATTCGATATTTATGGCAACATGTTTATTTTTCCACACTTTTAGGTCACTAAAGGAAAGCTAGAATCTCTCTTTATGTGTTTACACATTCTGAGCTACAACATTTGTTTACTGCTGACTTCTATTAAATTGATTCTAAAAAAGTTTGGCAACAAATGTCGAATTGCTTTTTGGTGTATTACATTTTGCACTAGAAATTCAATTCTATCTATTGTATAATTTTATTCTTCATGTTTACAAGAATCTTATCTCTTTCTTATGAAAGAACAACACAAGAAGATTTTAAACATTTTGTGGGAAGGGTGATGATGCGGCCACGCCTAATGAGGAATAAAGGACCCCCTTCTGTAAAATATCATGAAATTGCAAGTAACCTCGGATTTCTATGATCGTATAAAGGAACTTGGCCTTCACACTTGTTCCTCTGTATGGTCATGTAACTACCCAGTTATGTAATGTCCTTATAATCTATGTCAGAAAGTACCTTATACTGTATATAATGTTTGTGGTTTAAGAATGTACCTGTTTCCATGAGAACTTTAGGCCTAATGTACAAAGAACAGATTAAAAAATAATCATTGCCCAATGCACCAAGGTAAACTTATACCTGACGTCTAAGGGCATGATCCACAAAGGTAAATTACACTAAGTACACTGGGGCTCATTTACAAGCCCCTTGCGCCACCCTTACATCACTTTTTCCATGTTAAATATGACGCAAAAGTGGCGCTAGGGGCTTGTAAATCTACCCCACTGTCTTTAGGTTTACGATTGTTTGCTATTCATAAAGGGATTTACAAGTAGTATCTTTACGATTGCAGAGACTCCGCACTAATAAAGATACTACTTGTAAAGTCCTTTGTGAATTGCATTGTCTAATGAAGATTAGGTACAAACCAGAGAAGATAGTAAAACAAAATCTCTGCTTGTTTTGTTTATCAATGTGGTCAAATGCTCCCTCCTTTACTAAAGTTGTGCGTGGATGCTCGCACAACAATATGCGATGAAAAATATAGCATCAATTTACTCAACCTTTTAAAGCCCACATGGGGAGCACTAAGTTGCGTGCACAATTGCCCACACAAACCTTAGTAAATGAGGGCCTTATTGCTTTGCCTTCACTTTGCAGCACCGGGTGGATGTTCCTCAAATTGTTAAAGTAAATGTAGTTCTTCATTTTGCAGTATTATTCTATCAGTCCTCTGAGCGATATATAAATTAATGTCGAACTAGGCGAAGGGTGTTTATAAGACCACAGGGTGCATGTCCTATTGAGGGTGATGGCTCCTTAGAAGAATAAAACATTTAACTTCAAAAGTATACAAAAATAATTTTCTGATGTTTAACAATTCCAGGCCATGATGATTGAGTTGGGGCAACGGGCTGACTGCTGTTCAGATGCTGGTGGCCTGATTGTTTACAAACATGTCACTCATGCAAGAGGTGGAAAGGAAGCTGAGAGCAATGCCAAGGAGCTGTGATCTGATGGGAGTGAAAGGTTGTAATTACAAACCACTAGATCAGTAATGAAACTTGACAGACCCTTTAAGGGAAACAGTGCATCAACCAGGTTGAAATACCCAACAGAAAAAAGACATTTACACAAAGTTATTTTAGATCAGATAGACATGGAGTGAATTAATTGCAATAATGTTAAAGTCAGAAAAGTAATTTAGTACTGCCTCATCAAAACAAGTGTTAAGTAATTGAAAATAACTATTTACGCAGAAAAATTATGGAATCGAGAATCAGTGCAGCAGCATGTTGTTCAGGGCAAATGGTTTTCTTTGAAGCTTGGTGGAAATGTGGCAGCCTTTTTTATTATGGTGTTTTTTTCAGAACTAGACAAGAAATGGCCTGAGCCAGCAAGCTCTAACTTAACCTGTATTGAGCAGGAGAAAATGACATTGAATTGTTTTGTCAGTTTTTTTTATCAAGTTTTCAAATGTTGACTCTCGAGGCATTAAGTGGCACGAATGGACAACAAGGAAACATATGACGTTATATCATCAGCACTTAATACTATAAGTTGATCAGGATAAGGTGATCGGTTGAACTGAATACTGAAAATAACTGCTTGAAACCGGTGATGCGCTGTGGAACATCTAAACGTCAGCTACCTGCAAATGCAGCAAAATACCCCTTTATTCATTCTAAAGGACATTCAGGTAAAGAGTCATTCTAAGTGGCACTAACTCAGGTGGTCAAATACTACGTTTTGCATAATATTGTGACTGGCCTGGACGCTGCAATTATGCAGCATAGTCAGGATTGTGTTCCTAGATCAGAGAGTTTGTCCCAGATAACCAGTTATAGGCTAAATTCCAATGCTATGCAAACAGTACTTTGCACTGTGATGATAACAATTCTCAAACCATTGCATTAAACTAAAACATCTGAAATTGTGTATGCTAAATACTGATTCTGCTATGTGTCCTTGCAAAGTTTAAAGCTTAGAATATATGGAATTTAACAGTAAATACATCAACCTGTCGTAATGATATTTATACGGTGTGGTAAATCAGCCACACTATTACCAACAACTCGCAAACTGGCCCATTCAGAGGCAAGTATTAAATGGATTAAGCCGAGTGGGGAAGGGAGAATTGCTTTATTCCTGTTCCAAACTAGGCATTTCACCCAGTTCATGATAAACGAATCAGACATTTTAAATAGAGTTCCTTACACAACACAAAAGTGGTGATGGAAATTTGTGAATCTTTCTTATCCACATAAATAGCTCTTTTCATCCATTGAGCTGTTGCCAAGTTTATTTAGTCTGGCTAAATCTGAAATCCTGTGAGCTACCTTGAAATAAATTAAAGATTGAAATCATAACATATTGAATCATACTTAACACGTTTGTGCTCCTTAAAAAAGGGATCACGGAAAACTATGTCTTCACCAATAAAACAATCTTGTGATCTGCTGCTTAGAGGTAAAGTTCTGAAAAAGCCATTTGGAACATTATTATATGTACTCTGGTAATAATGGACACAAACCCTCCATTTCAAACACCTTTAGTGTAAGTTAGAGTCTGTTGTGTGCTTATTATTGTGGCGGTAATCACGAGAAAATAATATGCAAGAAACATGGGGGCATATTATCAAGCACGGTGTTAAAATTATCGCCGCTTTAGCGGCAGAAAAATGCTGCTAAAGCGGCGATAATGTGCTTGATAATATGCCGCAGAGAATTTTCATAGAAACCCATGTTGACACCAGAACATGGGCTTCTATTGGAATTCTCAAGGGCATATTATCAAGCCCATTATCGCCGCTTTAGTGGCAGTTTTCTGCCGCTAAAGCGGCGATAATTTTAACGCAGTTTCTTGATAATATGCCACATGGTTTCTAGCTGTTTTTCTGCACATTATTATTCCTGCCACACAGTTTTGCCTCAAAGATTTCCTAGAACAATGACCTGTAGGAAATTGCCTGAGAAAGAAATCGAGAATAAACGCAGTTTGGGCTGCTAGCGTATTAAGCACTGAGTGTAAACCAGGTAGAAAAAAAACATTTGCACCTGCCTGCACACTCTCACCCAACATGATATAAAGCCCTAAATCACATGAGAGCCGCGACCACCTGTAGCACTACAACGACAATGCTCAGTGTTATAACGACTTCCAGTGGTGAGGTGTGTTGCTTTATGATGCACATATTAAAAATACAGCGCTCTTTCCATTCATTCATTTGCACTCCACCCATGTAAATATCTCCTTGTATCAACTACCCGGATACCTCTGTACTGCAGGAATCCTACTCACACACATCCCAAGGCATACACAGAATCAGATCCGGAGGACAGGCCTTCTCTTACATCGCTCCTAAAGCATGGAACATCCTCCCACTCTACATTGGAGCCTCCTCCTCGCTTATTGAATTCCAAAAGAAGCAGAAGACCTAGCTTTTCCAATAACGAACCTACCATAAGCAGGGCTAGGCAAACACACCTGCTCAGCACCAGGATACCCTCAAGGGTGATAGTGCACTTTACAAATGCACTTAACATAACAATGTTTTCTGTGTTTTATATGCAAGCACTTGTAAAGTGTATACATTGTTCAAGATGTGCCAACAAATGAGTGAGAATACCATTGTATAGTGGACTAGACGGTATTGTTAAATACAAATGTGGGATGAAAAATATTGGATTTTTGGAAACATGTGTAAGTTCTTTATTACTGTCAACAATCATGGACATATGAGAAGTGCACCCGGTGGGTACTTTATCACAGCTAGAATTATTAGCAATGGTACCTTTTACTGTAACATTACCTCATGCTACATATCTGGTTCGATAATCTAGTCATTTCTTTTTTATATCTCAGAGTCTTTCATTATTTTTGAACTGAGATCTCTTTGGAAGTTCCCCTTTGTCACTATCATTTTAAATACAAAAGTTTATCAAAACTGTTCCTGGGACTCTTTATTGGTTGGAATTGTGGGGTCATGTTGCACTAAAATAACTGATTACTGTGCACACAATTGCTTTAGGAGGTTTTGCATGTTAGACTGAGGGTACAACTAGAACTAAAATCTATAAGAAAACAAGCCACCCTTTATGCCGTCCCTATGTTGGATTCATCCGTGGTCTAAACCTGCTGAGTGGGTGCTTCAAGAATCCATTAGAGACATTCTGTGCTATTGCAAGGCCCTACATGGATTAGACCATGTATGCAACATTTTCCTTAACTTCTGTAGGAATGATATATGGGTTGAACAAAATGTATCTGGTACTGAGGTACTTTTTTAATACTACTTTTTGGGATCATACATTATGCTAGACTATTGATGACATCTGTAAACCCTCTCCTGGCCCTCTACCCTCTACTGTCAGACTGAGAGCCTTACACTGATAGTATGATTTTTGCTCCTTTTTGTTTTTACAAACGTGTCCATCTTATACAAAACAGATACAATATTGGCTGAGGCCATTCTTTAAAAATTTTAATATTGCATTATGTAGCAACGCCCTAATGACCCAATGTCCCAACTCTGAATTTGAAGTAATGCAATTTGTCATAGCCAAGTTTATATGTAACTCCTGGAAAATGTGTTTCTGAATGGTATGAATGATAAGCAGGGCTGGACTGACTACCGGGCGTTTTGGAATGCTGCTGAGCTGGGGGCTGATTTCGTTGACGGGTACCTGCGTGTACTGAACAAAATTCGTTTTCCTTTAGTTATTTCAAAGTACACGCAGGTCTCCATGAACCAAATCAGTCCCCACCGCAGTGAAATCAGCCCCCTGCTCGGCAGAATTCCAAAACGCCCGGTAGTCAGTCCAGCCCTGATGATAAGAGATGTTGTGAAATCCATTAAAACCTTCCTTTTATGCTTGACATAGATAAGGATATGCTTTTAGAAGGACTTTCCTGAATCATATAAATCGAGTTTCTGTTGTAGTACTTTAAGATATTATAGCAGATATTTTACAGAACATTCAATGTACAAGGACTTAATTATTTACAGTCTGTAATTGAGATTGAGTATGCATTGCATTGGGGTTTGGAATGATGAAATTATGGATTTATTTGCAATCTATATACTTTATTCTGAAGATCTCTTTCTAATTATAAAGGACTAAATACATACATTTCATATTGCATAAGATTTATAAAGTAATGTATTCTGAAATAAACTTAAAAACTGTTCTTAACTTGAAAATACATTTTATTTCCACTTATACTATAATTTCCTAATCCTATTTGAAAGGGTGATTTGGAGTCAATCTACTTGACCCCAGAGAGATACAAAAGGGCTTTAGAATCACATCTTTACCACATAGGGGTCATATTACACATATTGCCACTGGGGAGCAAATGTCGTATGTGCCTGTTTTTGCAACCATAGTCGACCATGGTATTAGAGAAGGGGCCATAGGAACTTGTGCGTCCCGTCTGTAATACTGATCAAGCTGATGCACATGTGGTGCCAGTGCTATCTTCATAGGGCATTCCCTCATTGCATAGGTGTGTGGCCCCATGCAAATAAGTGAATCATTTAGGGCCGGCTGTATCAAGCATTTTCCAGCCGCAAACAGCCCGATTCGCAGAATTGGGCCGTATGCAACCGGAAAAATGCATTTTGGAATGTATCATTCACAAATTGTGATTCGGTAACATGTTACCGAATTGCAGCTTGGAATTTCAAATACATATCGATTCGGTATTAGGAAGGGGCGTGTTTAGGGCATCCATTCTTACTACCGAATTTTAGTGGCATGTATCAATGTTTACCGAACGAAATACAGTTGCTAAACATTCACACTTTACCAACTATTTCAAGTAGGCGGTACCCCATTTGCAAATGGGAAGGGTTTCCCAAGTGAATGCTTACTCTTCGTGAATGTTTTTAAAAACGTTTTTTAAGAGCAGGCAGTGGTCCCACAGACCACTGTCTGCGATTAAAAAATGAAAATAATTTTTTTATTTTTCTATTTTTAAAAGCAACCGATTTTACTTTAAGGGATACAGGCTGCTTTTTAAAAAAAAAATGATTTTTTTAAAAGCAATCACATACATTGCGGTCTGCTTACTCCAGCAGGCCACCATCCCTGTGATTTAGCGATAATGTATGAAACTCAAAGAGTTTCATTTAGTGTTTCCTAATGGGTTGCAAATTGTGACCTACCTCCTTAATATTCATGAGGAAGGTCAATTTGCAGCCCAATAGGAATCACTAAATGAAACTCTATGAGTTTCATACATTAGGAATAGCAATTACCTTATTGGAATTCCCATTATTGATTCATCCGTACCTTTGTCTCTATTAAGGGCGCAGGTTCAGAGGCAAAAATGCCCTTAGGAGACGACCTGAAAGTGTGCTACAAAAAGGTGGCACACTGTCAGTGCACCCTCTGAGGGCAGCACTCTCGTGGGGAGAAAGGGGGGTCCCATGGACCCCCCTTATCCCCATGAAGGTGGATGGAGTGACTCACTGCACCCACCTGCAGTGGGATCACTCTTCAAAGTGCCGGTGGGTTGCTGTCAGCAGAGAGAAATACTTAGAGGGTGATTAGGATGGGGGCGGATCGCGATCCGTAATCCATCCCAACCCGAATCACCCCCTGTCATATTATAATGGCAGGAGGTATCACGGCGGACGCAAAGTGCATCTGCCTCTTTTCCACCGGTCGGCAATTGTAACCCGCATAACATAAAATGCAATAAAAATGTTGTCGAGAACTAATCTAGTTTTCAATCTGAACTGTACACTATAGTTAGTAGAAGAAAACTGGTTTTACAACTAGATATTTTCAGTTGCAGATGAACTGCAATTCTTTGACAGCAACACGTTTGCTGTCAAAGAGGCTTTCCGACCGACATCCAAATGAGGCCCAGAGTGTCTCGGCATTAAAGGGTTGTCCACCGCTGTTCCAGCAGATACATTTTATATTAACATGCCTATTAAACAGCCACGTTTTTACGCTGCGCTTAAAGGAACCTTCATACTTAGTCACAGCCAGATACAGCTGAAGGGCATTCCAGCTAGACGCAGCTTGCGCAAATATGGAAGAGCCTCCTCATTTCGTCCTATTATTGTTTAGCACTACTACCAGCAATGCATCTGAAGAGTGCAAATGTCTGCCTGGGTTGTAATGTGAGAGTCTCCTAGGTAGCTGGGACCTGAGCCATAAAAGGCTCTGTGGACTATCCCCAGTCCCTTAATCTGGTCTCTCTTCCAAATTGGCAACACGTGCAATTCCTTGAGATAGACATGTATAGAGTGATTTTTCGGGATGTTAAGCTAAAGTCGAGCTGCAGCATTCTGCACTAACGAGTCTCTTGAGTCAGTACAGTGGAATTTCCCACTATAAAGCCATGGCATAGTTCAGCCAAGATGTTACAAGGACATGGACCACCAAACTCTGTCAAGGAGGGGGAAGCAAGAACAGAAATTTCCTCAGAAAACAGAGATGTCCAAAACACATGCCGAACACAAACTTTCCCTAGAGAATCTGAACCACAGTGGCAGCAGGCGGGGGGTTGGAGCAGAGCTAGGACAGAATTCACCACCCCAAGAAGAAGGAAGGGAACCAGAAACCACGACTTCTGTTTAACTAGTGTTGCACTGGTGATTGCTCTGGCGCATACACTGAAACACTGCTGACAAACATGCTTCAAATCTGTTATGGGCAATACAGATGTTACCATCCCAGGTCAAAGGAATCTTCACGCCATCAGTATAGGAGACAACTGGCACACCAAAAGATTCCACCAGGACTGTCAGAGAAGACATGTAAACATAGGCAATGTTGGCCTTTTGGAGGTGGATGTTGGAGTTAGAGGCAAATAGTGGCATCCAAACAAATTAACATCTGCTTGACAGAAAGGAGCCCAGCCAGGCCAGTGCGGCCCCGTCCATCCCGACTTCACACAAGCGTCGCATCAGGACAGGGTCGGAAATATAGCTGATAAATCCAATACCAGTAGGGTAGCTTTCATTGCATTGTCTGTGGCCAGTTTGATAGCATCTGAGATCTCTGTCAGAGTGGATTCAGTGCTGTATCCCGAGTAAAAACCTAATTGCTTTGGATGCAGCAGATAGTTGGACATTGATCAGTTTCTCAAGAATCTTTGAAAATACAGGCAACTATGAAATAGGCCAATAGTTGGCTAAGATAGACTTATCTGCCAAAGGTATTTAATAGCTGTATCAGCTTGTCCTTCTTCCTACAACTGGGTACAGTGGACTGGTGAAAGGAGTCATTTAAAAGGGAATTCAAAATAGGATTGGTGGCCAATATATGAGGGGGCAGGGATCATCAGGAGAACTCAATCTACAAGATTTACTGGCTTTCACGGAGTCCTCCACAGTAATGATGGAAAATTCTGTCAGAAAGCAAGGGCTTATAGTTGGAACTGTCAGAAACTGACCTCCTAACCCATTAAGATCTGCACTATTATTTGCTCCAGATGAGTTTAAAGTATCAACAATACCTATAATCTTATTCCCAAAGAAGTCTGAAATTTGAATACATAATTTCAGGGAGGCCTCGAGGAGCTGAATTATTGCACTGGAATTAGTAAACTTCTTTGTGATTTTAAAAGCCTCTTTAGGTTTATTGCTCGACATAGCAATTTCTTTTGAGAAAAACTTTGCTTGAGCTTTCTTTATACCTTGGTGGTAAATGTGAAGCTCCTACTTATACCTATCTTTATCCTCTGGTCAGTAAGAATTACCCAAGATCTTTAAAGCTTTTTGCATTGTCAGCGCATTAGTCTGAGCTCCTCGTTAAACCAGAGGGCAGAGGGACATCTTAGGCCGCCCAACCTTGTCTTGATGGGTGCCACCATGTCTGCCATATTGCCTAACCAAGCACTGGCTGCCAAAACATCTGCTTCAATCGAACGAGACAGAGATGGAACTTTTTTATTTGGGATGGACGTAATTTCCTCTTTATTAGTATTAATGGATCTTTGATGTGGTAATGAAGGATCGAGTCTTCTGCAACTTGGATCTAACTAAAGTGTCCAACTAAAGTGTTTTGTTGCATGAACCCACCAGATATTACTAAAAACATCTTCAGGCATTAACGTAATCACTGGAAAAAACCCTAATCAAGTAGGTAGACTGCTGAGTGAGTGGGTTTGGAGGAAGAGGCCGCTTGATGATCATTGACCTTATCCAAATGAATTTTCAAGCAGGGGTAGATAGTGTTAATGGGCAAAAGGGGCATCGCCCTACCATCCCTGGGGGAGAAACAAGAGGATGAGAATCAGCACTGAGCAGCTGCAAACAAACTGTGCTTGCTGCTCAATGCCAAATTAGTATAAATATGTGTTCATTTTAGGGGGGAGGGCTTGGCCTCTGTACCCTGTTCATGTATTAGCTGGGAGAGGGTTTCCTCGCCCAGGAGGCATGCACCAGGGTAATGACATCCCAGTATGTTTCATTGCGAGGAATAGACTTTCATTTTGGGTGTTAGTTACATGAGCCAGAACTCCATTAATCTTGATGGCCAGGGATGAGGCAGGCCGATTGGAACAATGTAGGAGTGGGTGTGTGTATGTGACCTCTGCTCCCATTGCTAGAGCAGAGTTTTCTGTTTGAAAATTAATTGGGTTTTGAAGCTCTGGCTTGTCTATTTGTCATATTAATTATTAATTATTAATTATTAATCATTTGTTTTGTGTAAGTGTTTTATATTAATCAACCTGTGTGTTTTAACAAGAGAGAATTACACGTGGGAACGCATATGTGTGCTGATTAACAATAACGTGCATGTTTACATGTTTAAATGTTGCTGAGTGCTGTTTATTTTAAAGCACGAAACGCTTTCGAATTAATGCTTTCCTATGTTGCAGAGGCTAGATAATTACATACACATAAGGGTATTAGTGGGGTTAACACTGTTTAATCACTATGCTGTGGTAACGTTGTTTTTGTCTCTTTCAATTAAGATGGTCTATTGTGGCCTATTGAGGCCTAGCTAAAAGATGGCCGACATTTAGAGCCTGGTTTCGAGTGAGCGTTTGAAATGGAAAAGGCCTTGCTGAATATGGATGCGAGTCATCTGTCCACAGTCCTTGCCTGGTTAAAACTTTCCGTGAGGACAGCAGCAGTTCTGGGCATGTCTCCAGATGCTTTGGGACGACAGCCTTGGCAGCTTTGGAAAACAAAGGAGCTTTAAAGAAAGACTCTGAGCTCTGGGCTCATCGGAGGAAATGTGTGGAAGTTAAGAAGATACTTTTTAAATATTAGTTCCTGTTCTGTCTTTTTATTTTTGTGATTTTTCTGAGCGGAGATTTTTCCAAATGTAACGAAGCTACATCCTTTCCTTCTCGCTTTGCTCGGAGACTCAGCGGATGCAATGAACATTTTTGTATCTTTCCTTTGTTTAAATCACTATAAAAATTGTTAGCCTAGAGAGGGTCTTTGCCACTTGCCATTTGCCGCCTGCCATCGAACCTGCGTTGGTGAGGATCGTTGCTGAGAGGACTACGTTTTGAGAGACTTTACCGAGAGACTTGTCCTGACCCGTTCTGACATTTAGCTAGAATAGGTAACTATGAGAAAAATGATTTATTCTGATTTACTTTCTTTGACTAATTTAGATAAAGAATCATAACTTTGAATACGGTGTTGGTTATTATTTCTTGTCAATTATTGAGTACTATGTTTTGATTATTATGGTATAGATTGTTTAGATTATGTTTCAGGGCAGTTACAATAACCAGGTCTTATCGACCTCGATATAGATGCAGGGTGTTTAGGAGTTTTCTTTCCACAGGTTCAGTGCTGGTAGAGTATTTGAGCGTATGTTAGTGAAATGGGCCCTAGTGTGTGATGAGTGTATGTGCGTGTAACTGTGAAATTACTCTATCCGTGGAAGTGAGGATATTATATACACCCTGATCTCTATCAATTTCCTGGTAGCAGAGTTGTGATGGTTATTGATGATTGTCTTGATCTGATTAGATTGCTTGTACATTAGCTTATTTATTATTGATTATTGATTGATGTTGGTATACGTACTAATACTATATGTTGGAGTCGTCATGTTGAGTTATATGTAGTGCTTCTGGAACTTGGGAGCTAGTAGCAGTTCCGTAGTAGGGCAGAGGGAAGTATATGCTGCTCTCGGGAAAGACGGGATTGTAGGGAAAAAAACGTGTGACAATTGAAGTTGCGCGTCACATTGTCTGGGTTCGGAATTAGTGACATTGTTGTATGTTACTATTAGATATATTTCTGGTATATAAGGTGTGCGTATGGTAGCGAAGGTTATCTGTGAAACTCTGGTCTTAAGTCCCAGGGATCCGTAAGGTTCACCGTTAAAGCTTATCGCGGGAGAAGTAATAGGTATTCTCTGAGCTTGTTTGAGGAACTGGGCAGAGGTAAGCTGCTTGGTTGACGTGTGTTATAATTCTGTAGTGGGACAGATTGTTTGCTGTTCTCGGGAAGCAGGATTCTGTGTGTATGTACTATATTTTTCTTGTATGAATGTGCGTGAATGCTTATACATTTAATTGATTGTAAGACTCTTTGGACAAGTCCTAGAGGAAACAGTTAAGGGATGTATGAAAGTTGTTGACTCTTGTGAAATAGATTTTCTTTTACTATTCTGTGGCTAGCGAAGCAGACAATGGAGATGTTTATATGTTGTAACTAATAGATTTTGTAGAAATTTTGACGCGAAGTCTACTGAGAGGTTTGTAAAGGAGGGGTAGACGAGTGACAGGAGACAGGAGACAGGCGACTGCAGCGACTGCTGACGTCAAAGAGACCGCGCTCTGATTGGATAGTGGATCAGAATAGTGTTTGCGCTGGGATTGGTGCATTGGTGTGAGCCGCGCAAGGATTGGAAGAGCTATTCTAGTGACGTAGACGCTCCAGGATTGGTGCGTTAGTGTGAGTCGCGCTGTTATTGGTTGAAAATTCGTATTGTATATTTGTAATACGGAAGGGATTAGAAAGTTTTGGTAAACGCTAAAATGTATTACCAAGAAGAGAAAAAGAAGAAGACATTCTTTGGAAAAATTAAAAAGTGGTTTGATAAGGATAAAGATGTTAAGACGAGAGAGGGTGAATTGTTACCTCCAGCGAAAACACCTGCATCCTTCATGGCTGCGAAATATGGGTATCATACCTGTATATGGTTGGAGAATTGGGTTAGGTATACCAAAGAGGATGGTGTTCTAGCATTTCCAGAACATGGTTCATTTAATCTGGCCGTATTGAGAAATTTACGGGAAAAGATGTTATGTCTTGACCCAAAACCAAGGCCGACACAGTTTGAGGCTTTAGTGGAATGGGAAGAGGAAGTACATGAGCGAGAAAAGCAGAGGTCTGGAGGACATTACAGGTATATGTTTGGGAGGAGACATGATCGTAAAACTCATCATGATCGAATGAAAAGATGGCGAGATGCTAGTATGTCAGAGGGATTATATCCGATGAGAACAGTTGAAGGGGGAGCAGAAAGGGTTCCTGAGTCAGAAATGAGAAGATATGGAGTTAATGAATATGAGGATGAGGTCTTGAATGACATGATTTACAAGAGACCACCTCCATATAGACCAGAACCAGACGAGAGTACACCAATTGTTTCTCCGATAAGAGATATAGTGAGTAACATTGAAAATGTGACACCTGAGTTAAGAAGTGGTAATCCTTTCAGGGATAGAGAGAATCAAGGTGGTGACGGAAATACAAGAGAATTAGCCAGAACTACAACAGAGCTGACTGAGAAGATTAGGGAGTTAACAAAGAATCTGGAAGCTGTTACGGTGCCTGTAACTATAGGTCCGGTTATGCCTGTGTTTGACAAGCTGAGGACAGGTGAAAATGGTTTGGTGATTCCATATGTTGGGAATAAGTTGACAAGTTCAGCTGGTCCCTCAGGAGATTCAGGAAGAAGGACAGAAAGTAGTGATCTGAGACAATCCAGACATGACACATGTAGTGAAGGACTGGATGCTAGTGAAGCTAGTTGTTCAGGGATGTCGATTTTAGAGCCGCAAAAGAAAGTGGTTCCAGTGAGAAAAACTACAGAAATAACAGCTGAAGATTTGAATGAATGGATGAAAGTTCTTCAGAAGAAGGATAAAGATTCACAAGTGGTTGATGTGGCTAGGTTACGTGTGGAATTAGAAGAGCTTGTTGTAGGGACAGTTCCAACAGAAATTCTTAAAAATCGTCCTGAAGATGAGCTGTTGTTCATGTGTAAGAATATTACCTGGAGAGCGAGAAATACACATGACAGGTTAAGAGCAATAGCGAATGAACAGGGAGTTGACATTGATAAGGTGAAAGCTTTGCAAAAAACTTACAGGATGGATTTTACGTACAAGGATATAGAAAATCTGAATGGTACTGGTAGAACAGGACAGATTAAGGAAATGGTCGCATTATTGCGAAGATGGGGAGACGTAGAAAAGTGGAAGGATAGGTGGTACAAGAAAAGAGAAGAATCTGGAGATAGGACTTATTCAGCATTTCCTGTGAGAGAAAAGGAGAAACCAGTGGATAATTATCCTATGAGAGAAATACCTGGAGGAGGATATGTACATGTTCCATGGACCAGACAGGATATTTTATCATTTACGAATGATTTCCCTCGATTGAGAGAAAAGCCCGTCGAGTGGTATAGGCAGGTTGATAGGTTTGTGAAATTGTCAAAAGTGCTGTGGATTGACCTGAATAGTCTGTTTGATATAATTGTTCCAGCAGACTTGTGGACTGAGTGTAAAATAGTTGTGAGTTGACCTACTGAGGAATATCCAAGAGATCCGAGAACAGGAGCACCAGATCCAGAGGTAATGAGAAAGTATGATCAGGTGATGGTATACCTGAAGAGTAAAGTACCTGCAAAAGAGACAGACTGGGTTAAAATAGACCGAACACAACAGGAAGCAAAAGAATCAGTTCATGCTTTTTACGAGAGGCTGATACTGGCATTTAAACAATTCAGTGGAGATGAACACCTGGGTGACAAAGATTTGAGTCATTTTGTATACAGATTTGTATATGGCCTGAGACCTGAGATTAGTGAGAGAATTCGTGAGCACACAGTGGATTGGCAGAGTAAGAAAATAGATGAGATTCTGAGACATGCAAAATACTTCAGTGATGAAATTGAAGCAAAACAAAGAAAGCTGAAAGAGAAAGCAATGTGGGCACAAGTGAAGGTTGCGGAAAGACAGGAAGCACAGTTAGTGGAACAGGCGAATAATGCAGGAAATAATGCAGGGAATAGACCTAGATATGCAGGAAAAGGAAAGGGGAATCTTGAGGAAGCGAAAAAAAAGTTCCCATGTCACAACTGTGGCCAACTGGGACATTGGAGGTCTGAATGTACCAATCCACCATTAGTGAATAATGAGGGTAAAACCTTAAATCAACAGGTGCAGAACGAAGGAAATAATCAACAGCAGCAACAACAGAAAGTTGTGAGACAGCAGAGTCAAGAGCCAAAACCGCCCTTGCCGCAGAATAGAGGGTCACAAAAGTATAATCAGGATTCAGGATTCTACAATGATGAACAGGTAAACAAACCAAGGCGTTCTAACCAGGTACAACAGTACTTGTTAAAGAATGAAGGGAGTGAGTCTGAGGGTGATTATTGACGGTGCCGAAGAGAGGAGGAAGAGTGCATACTTGGTGCAACTCTAGAAATAGACCAGGCAGGACCTATTGTAGATGGGAAAATAAATGAGGAAAGTGTTACTTTTTTGGTAGACACAGGTGCGACAAGATCAACTGTCAGGTCAACAGATATTAGAAATCTTCCTCTCTCGGATGAAGCAATCCAAGTAGTTGGTGTAGCCAATACACAAATCAGGACACGTCTTACTGAACCAGTAAGAGTGCAGATAGGGAAATTTTCAGACATGCACAGGTTTATTGTTTGTGACACTAGTCCAGTGAACCTGTTAGGTAGGGACCTATTGTGCAAGATGAACTGCACAATTTTCTGTACACCGTATGGAATAGCCTTTGAGACACCAGATGAGGATGTTTTGTACCGAATGACTCTAGGAAATAGAGAGAGTGAAATGGTTGGTGCATTTGCTGTGTTTGATCCGGAGGATTTGCCTCGAGAACTGAGAGACACAGTGAAAAGAACAGTTTGGGATTTTACTGGAGAGGATGTGGGATTGATGAATAATGTAGATCCTGTGAAAATTTCAGTGAAAGAGGGCATTACGTATCCTAACATTCCTCAGTACAAAATGACACCAGAAATAATTGAAGGAATAACTCCTATAATTGAGAAAATGATTCAGCAGGGAGTTCTGAGAGAACTACTGAGTAGTCCGTGTAATTCACCGATAATGGGGTTGAAAAAGCCAAATGGGAAATTTAGGATCGTACAGGATTTGAGAAAAGTTAATCAAATTGTGGTGGCATGTTGTCCTATTGTGCCAAATCCATCAGTGATTTTGTATCAGATTCCACATGATGCTGAATGGTACACAGTGATTGATTTGTGTCATGCGTTCTTTTCAATTCCATTGCATCATGACAGCCAGCCGATTTTTGCATTTAGGTTTGGCCAGCGTATTTTAGCATGGTGTCGTATCCCACAGGGGTATACAGAGAGTCCTTCGATATTCAATCAGTTATTAAAAAAATCATTAGAGAGCTTGATCATGCCTGAAAACTCAGTACTAGTGCAGTATATTGATGACTTACTTGTGGCATCAAAGACACGTGAAGCTTGTGAAGTAGATACTATAGCTTTACTGAATCATCTGGCAGATGGAGGGTTAAAAGTATCTCCAGCCAAATTGCAATTCTGCAAGAAAGAGGTGCATTATCTTGGACACAATATTGAAAAAGGTCTGAGAAAAGTGACTGTTGACAGGATCAAAATCATCAGGGGAATGAAAGCCCCGAAAACCCAGAGGGAAGTGAGAATGTTCCTGGGGATGGTGGGTTATTGTCGTCAGTGGATAATTAATTTTTCCCTGATAGCAAAGCCACTGATTAAACTGACAAAAAGTGAGATGACAGACCCATTAGAACTAGATGGAGAACAAATGGCAGCATTTGAAGAGCTGAAAAGTAGAATGTGTGAAGCTCCAGCTTTGGGTATGCCAGACTGTGAAAAGGAGTTTGAATTGTACTGCAGTGAGAGAAATGGATGTGCACTTTCAGTGTTAATTCAGAAACATGGATTACTGAGAAGGCCTATTGCGTACTTCTCATCGACACTTGACCCTGTAGCTGTAGGTTTACCAGGTTGTTTGAAATCTGTGGCTGCAACATGCAGAAGCCTGGAACAGAGTGAGGGAATCATAATGGGATATCCTGTAAGGGTATTCGTACCTCACAATGTGGCAATTCTTTTGACAAGAAGCAGAACCCAGTATATGTCACATAGTCGGCTGACTAAATATGAGAAAGTGATTCTGGGAGCATCAAATGTGACTCTTGAGAGATGTGTGAATGTGAATCCAGCGACATTGTTGCCGGATATTGAAAATGTGGGTGTGAAGACAGAAGATGATCATAATTGTTTGGATGTGCTTGATTACTGTACAAAACCGAGACCAGACATAAGGGATCTTCCCTTACATGAGAGTGATCATGTGTTGTTTGTGGATGGATCATGCCTGAGGAATGATGAGGGTGTGCTATGTGCAGCATATGCGGTGTGCAAAGTTTCAGAGGTTATGGAAGCATCACCATTGAAAGGAGTAAAATCTGCGCAAGTTGCTGAATTGGTGGCGTTGACAAAAGCTTGTGAAATTGGGAAAGATTTGAGAACGACTGTGATGACTGATAGTCAGTATGGATTTGGAGTTGTGCATGATTTTGGCCAACTTTGGCTACAAAGAGGTTTCTTGACGTCGAGTAGGACTCCAATAAAGAATGCTGAAGTGATTGGGAAATTACTTGAGGCGATACAGTTACCTAAAGAGTTAGCAGTTGTAAAGTGTGCTGCTCATGGACAAGGAGATGATTTTGTGACAGTTGGCAACAGATATGCCAATGACATTGCGCAATACTGTGCAAAAAACAACCAGTCTATTAATCGGGAACGAGAAAGTGAAATGTCTTTTTGTTCTGTGATGTTTACTAATGTCTTAGAGACGTGGGATGAAGTGAAACAGTTGCAGGATGAGGCAGGAAAGGAAGAGAAGAAAGACTGGATTAAGGCAGGTTGTGCCCCAAGAGAAACAGACAATGTTTGGGTCTATAGAGATGGCAGACCAGTAATGCCGAACTCCATTTTGTCGTCAATGGCAAGAATGTATCATGGCCAGGGACATTTGGGGAGGGACGCGATGATCAGGTCGTTCAAGCAGACCTGGTACAATGCAAAGTTCAGGACAATTGCAGAGAGCATCTGTCAGAGATGTTTGATTTGCCAGCAATTTAACACTGGGAAAAAGACAGTGGTGAGTCTGGGAACAATAGGCAGAGAAGGAGGTCCTTTTACAAGAATGCAGATTGATTTCATTGAAATGCCCCAAGTGAACAGACTGAGGTATGTTCTAGTGGTAGTCTGTTTGTTTTCAAGATGGGTGGAGGCCTATCCGACTAGGAGAAATGATGGAATAACAGTGGCAAAATTACTGTTAAGAGAGTTGATTCCTAGGTACGGGTTTCCAGTAACGATTGAGTCTGATAGAGGTGGACACTTCTATAATGAACTCATGAGTTTGATTTGTGAAGCATTAAGCATACAGCAGAAGCTACATTGTGTATACCGACCAGAGGCTTCTGGTGTGGTTGAGCAGATTAATGGCACAATCAAGAACAGGATTGGTAAGATGTGTTTAGCCACTGGTATGAAATGGCCCGATGTTTTGCCTCTAGTGCTGATGACTATCAGATCTACTCCAGATAGAACTACTGGTTTAAGTCCGCACGAGATAATCATGGGACGTGCAATGCGACATGCATATGTACCTGTCAATAAGTTGATGACAATAACTGATGACATGATTTTGGATTACTGTAAAGGCCTGGCTGACGCAGTTCATTCTGTGTTTCACCAGGTTGGAGAAGAAGCTACCACACTTGAGAAGAAGCAAGCTCATGATCTGAGTCCAGGGGACTGGGTGAGGATTAAAGTGCACAGAAGAAGAAATTGCTTGGTTCCAAGGTGGGGAAGGCCAAGACAAGTCATTCTGACTACGACAACTGCAGTAAAGTGTGCTGGAGTGAAAAACTGGGTACATGCGAGTCATACTCTGAGAGTTCCAAACCCAAAGGATGGGACTGGTAAGGAGTATTTTGAAGAGTCAGATTCCAGTGATGATGAAGATACAGAACCAGTGAGGAAAGAAGCAGAAAAAGCTTCAAGTGAACCACTGAGAGTCTCAGAGAAGAGATCAGATTCTGTGAGAGAGCCTGAAGTTCTGAAAAGCAGTGAAGGAAAAAGAAAAGAAAAGAGTAATTCCACAGAGACTACTCCTGAATCAGAAGAGAAGGAGATTGAAGAACCACTTGAGATTACACTTGAAGAAGTAGGGTCAGAAGAAGATAGGGAGGGACAGATTGCGGAAGACCCCCGAGGAGGTGTAGGGAATATTCTTGATAAGCTAGGTGAAGGGACAAGTAGACAGCAAGAAGATTGCGTGTCGGAGACCCGAGGAGGGACAGAAGTAGGGAAGTCTCAAATAGTGGTGAAAAAGACTGTGGAGCAAAAGAAAACTGCTGAAGAATCAGAGGCATTTGAAACAGAATCGGATGAAAGTGAAAATGAGAAATCAGAGGGTCGAGTTCTGAGAAAGAGAGCTTGGATTGGAGAGAGAAACAATACAAGAACAAGACCGAAAAAGGTTGTGAGAGGAGATCTTTGGCCTAACAACAGAATAAAGAGGCTGAGATACAGAGTGATAAGAGCAAATGACTCGAAAGCTGAACAAGTGATTGAGGTGACGAGTCAAAATCAAGCAAGAGGTGAAAAGAGAAAAGTGTCAAAAGAACCAGAAGAGATCAAGAGAATAAGAAAACCTAACCAGAAGTATAGGCCGCCAGAATGGACGTACGTGGCACTGTCTGAAGGTGAAGAGGCAGAAAGTCAAGGAAATTCAGAGGAGACCGTACGAGAAGTGGTTGAGGAAGATACTGGTGAAATCCTGAAAGTAATCTTGACTGACATTGATGAAAAGTCAGATACTGAGGATATCGTTGGAGATCTAATACAGTTTGATGTTGAAGAGAATGAAGTAAAGAGTGATGAATATCCAAATTGAGTGAACAGAAGAAATCACTTGGAGAAAGTGAAAAGAAGAAAAGAAAAAAATTGAAATTGATTGTTTGAAGTAATCCAAAATTTAAAAGTCTCAAGTAGTGGAGTAGTAGAGGCTAAGTCAAAAGACACGGTCAAAGTAGTAAAATGGCTAACATAGAGAATAATCAAAGTAGATGTGCCTTCTTAAGAAGATGGTGTAGGATGTGCTGCTGCTGTACTGGATTATTAATGCTATTATGGGGTGTTTTAGTTTTATTAGTTACTTTTGGTACATTTGAGATGGATACAGAGAATGTGACAAATGCAGAGAAGAGTTCACAAAATAGAATTAGTAATACTTACGTACATAAAGATAGGTCAATTAATAATTTTTCTAGTAATGTTTTTTCAAAGTTGTTATACGAATATGTGAAAACAATGGAAGTCAGGGATTGCTACGTTTGTATGCAATTACCTGCATCCGTTTCAGAGGGTGTTACTTATCACCATTTACCAGCTACGTATGGAATTTCTTGTAGTGTATTAAGTAGTGTTTTTTATTTGTTAGGGAAAATAGATTATAAGATGTCTAACAGAGATAGTATTTTTGGGCACTTGCCAATGAACAAAGAGCTGAATCCAGCTAAAGAAGCTAACATGTTTGGTGAAATTTTTATTGAGAAAGAAGGATTAACATTAGATTACATTTTTAAGAATAATTTAACTTGCAGTCTGAAAGAAGAGGAGAAAGCTTTCCTAAATATGGTGGAGGAAAGGAGATTGAGCATGCATGAGAAAGCAGGGAAATATAAAGTGAGTGAGACAATTTGGGACATTGAGATGGGAAAAGAATTGAGAAATGGGGCTAGTCCAACTTTAGCTCTAGATGCACCACAGAAGGGTAAGCTGTGCATTACAAGGAGGAAATCCCAATATGATACATACTTTGTTGGGACTAGTGAGTGTGATGATACATACTTCATTGCAACAGGATGGGGTTTCAGAGGTGGAGAAGATACAATCTTCCCAGGAGTATACTATAATTGTGGGAACAAGGCTTATTACAAGTTGCCTGACAATTGGTATGGCACGTGTTATGTGGGCCTGGTTTTTCCAAAGATCTTTCATATAGATAAAATAGAAGATGTAGAACATATTAATTTACTAACGCGTTTCAAGAGAGAAACTTGGTCTGAAATTGTAGGTGATATATTTGGAGCTTTAATTCCAGCAGTGGGAATTTCTTTGAATGCTTATGGAATTCGGAAACTGTCAACAGTGGTGGATCGCTTATCGACAAATACCGCTGGAGGGTTTGTTTTGGTGAATACGGAATTGATTGCCGTACGTGCCATGTCTATGCAAAATCTACTTGCCCTTGATATTCTATTGGCCAAGGAGGGTGGAGTCTGTGGAATGCTGAAAGTTCAACATTGTTGCACTTACATTCCTGACGAAAGCAAAGACCTGAAGGTCTATATCAAAAATATTACTGATTTGCATGAAGAATTAGTACCACTTGAAGCTGAAAGTATCTGGACTAAATTAGCTAATAAGGTGATAGCTGTTAAGAGTTTTATTGCAAAAATAGGTAGTACTATTATAGGTAGGATATTGTTTCCTTTAACTTGTATAATTGTTGCTTTATTGATACTTAGATTGGTGTGTTTGTGTTGTAAAAACAGGGGAGGGAAAAAGAAATTAATTAAAAGAAATAATGAAAAGAGAAATAACATTTTCAAAAGAGAACCACAAGAAATTGAATTAGAAGAATTGAGGGAGAGTGTCTACTTAGAAACAAAGAGGGATGATGAAAGAGTGACTGGTGTGTAGTGTTGTGTAAGGAGAAAAAGACATTTCCGATTTCTCCTAAAATGGGACTAAATGTTCACTATTTTTTTTTTTGGGTTATTTGCTGATAAAATCACCAAAGGGGGGATTGCTAGAGCAGAGTTTTCTGTTTGAAAATTCATTGGGTTTTGAAGCTCTGGCTTGTCTATTTGTCATATTAATTATTAATTATTAATTATTAATCATTTGTTTTGTGTAAGTGTTTTATATTAATCAACCTGTGTGTTTTAACAAGAGAGAATTACACGTGGGAACGCATATGTGTGCTGATTAACAATAACGTGCATGTTTACATGTTTAAATGTTGCTGAGTGCTGTTTATTTTAAAGCACGAAACGCTTTCGAATTAATGCTTTTCTATGTTGCAGAGGCTAGATAATTACATACACATAAGGGTATTAGTGGGGTTAACACTGTTTAATCACTATGCTGTGGTAACGTTGTTTTTTTCTCTTTCAATTAAGATGGTCTATTGTGGCCTATTGAGGCCTAGCTAAAAGATGGCCGACATTTAGAGCCTGGTTTCGAGTGAGCGTTTGAAATGGAAAAGGCCTTGCTGAATATGGATGCGAGTCATCTGTCCACAGTCCTTGCCTGGTTAAAACTTTCCGTGAGGACAGCAGCAGTTCTGGGCATGTCTCCAGATGCTTTGGGACGACAGCCTTGGCAGCCTTGGAAAACAAAGGAGCTTTAAAGAAAGACTCTGAGCTCTGGGCTCATCGGAGGAAATGTGTGGAAGTTAAGAAGATACTTTTTAAATATTAGTTCCTGTTCTGTCTTTTTATTTTTGTGATTTTTCTGAGCGGAGATTTTTCCAAATGTAACGAAGCTACATCCTTTCCTTCTCGCTTTGCTCGGAGACTCAGCGGATGCAATAAACATTTTTGTATCTTTCCTTTGTTTAAATCACTATAAAAATTGTTAGCCTAGAGAGGGTCTTTGCCACTTGCCATTTGCCGCCTGCCATCGAACCTGCGTTGGTGAGGATCGTTGCTGAGAGGACTACGTTTTGAGAGACTTTACCGAGAGACTTGTCCTGACCCGTTCTGACATTTAGCTAGAATAGGTAACTATGAGAAAAATGATTTATTCTGATTTACTTTCTTTGACTAATTTAGATAAAGAATCATAACTTTGAATACGGTGTTGGTTATTATTTCTTGTCAATTATTGAGTACTATGTTTTGATTATTATGGTATAGATTGTTTAGATTATGTTTCAGGGCAGTTACAATAACCAGGTCTTATCGACCTCAATATAGATGCAGGGTGTTTAGGAGTTTTCTTTCCACAGGTTCAGTGCTGGTAGAGTATTTGAGCGTATGTTAGTGAAATGGGCCCTAGTGTGTGATGAGTGTATGTGCGTGTAACTGTGAAATTACTCTATCCGTGGAAGTGAGGATATTATATACACCCTGATCTCTATCACCATCACTACCACCCAGCAACTCATATTGATCCTCTTCCTGATAGGTGGGCTGGGATTTCGGAAGGAGTTCAGCAGCTTCCTTTGAGGTTCAGAAAGGAGGTGCGGCTTGGGTTTTTAGTTTGTATCCTTTTTGCCTGTGTAATCCAATGCCCACAAGGGAAACAACTTGGTAAGTCTTTGTGTGTCGTCTTTTTTTCTATGAAATTTGCTCTCAGCTACCTATTCGTTCTAATTGGCTACAGGCTTTAAGAACCAGTATGTCTCTTTTTGCTCTCTCTTATCTGGTCATCCCCTTGTATTTCTCTGTGCCTCGCTTTCTCTTGCCTCCCCACTATCATAGGTATCAGTTAATTTTCTGTACAGGGGATGGTGAATTTTCTTGCTTGTAGTATCTCTCCCATATACATCTCTTGAACTTGGCATGTCTCTAAAGCAGCGAATTAAGAGGGGGCTCCCCTGGCTCTGGCTAGCCAGAGGTTGCACAGGTTGGGGAGAGGGTGGAGGGGCAGGTACAGGTTTTATTAACTATATTTTCAAATTGGAAGTTGAAGAAATCTCTGCTTCCGTCCGAGGTTTTTACACACAGATTTTAAAATGGGCAGTTACTTGGAGAACTAAAGTGATCCCTTTTGTACACTTGTGTAGAGAGATCTGCAAAAGTGTGTGTGCCTAAGTATTTAAGTTCATTCATTATATCAAGGGCATTACATGTGTGGGCTTCTGGGTGCAGAGAGCAAAATGCTCGAATAAGTCATTGGATTTATGAGCTGCTCTAGCTCTAAATGTTCTGTGAGCCCAGCAACCCAGCCCTTAAGGTGTGTGGCAGATTTGTAGTACAGTGCTTACATTTTGTTGTATTTTACCACCTAACCCTCCCATCCTCATGGCTAGTCACAAACTCAGGACCCAATTCACAAAGACAATCTGAGACAAAAGTCTAAACTTACGACTTTTGGTATTCACAGAGGTCATTTACAATTCGTATCTTTATGTCCGCAGTCGGGCCAGAATCTCCGGCTTTGGCCATACTCACCGCACCCAGGCCATACTCTCTGGCTGGATGTAGTGTAATCAATGGGCTGGGATGCAATTTTGAAAAAAAGGAACATTAGGAACATGTGATAAATGGTAGAGAAGGTCATGAAAATCAGTTTGGGCAGGAAAAAGGGTGTGGCCTGACACAACATCATATCCTGAAAGTTTACTCCTTTGTGTCATGGTACATGCAGCCCCATAATTTGCACTCCACTCACTGTTGACTGTAGTGTCAACACTACAGTCAACACTAAGGGGAGTGCAACAATGCTCCCCTTAGTGTTGACTGTAGTGTTGACACACTGCAGTCCATACTGAGGGGAGTGCAAATTGTGGACTGCATTTACCATCACTCAGACACAGAGCCTTAGTTCATTACTGCTGGTTAACGATGATCAGAAACTTGGCGTCCAGGGACGATGCGTCGAAAATCCAGACACGCTGTGTCGATGCGGCAGTGGCAGAACAGGCACAGCCACAAAGCAGGTGACACGTTATTTATTTTGTTGCACAGGAGGGTCCGCATCAAAGTCGGAACGGGTACCACGGACATCAGTGACACGGAGCTCGGGACTCAGGTTGCGGTGACCGTTCAGCCGCACGTCAGGCGATGAGAGTCGATGTGTGGGTTTTCATCTCAGAATATCAAATTCTACTCTTAAGGGCCCAGGAACTAGATTTGGCACCACTCTGCAACTCAGGGCTCTCAGCAGAGGAGACCAGGCACTGGTAGGTGAAGTCTTTGATGGCCCTGAGACTTTTTAACAGGAGGCAAGCAACACAGAAGCCCTTGGATAACCTTGTAAAATAGGATGTAGAATGCAAAGCCCAGTCCTTTCACTCCCAGGAGAGAAGCAGCAAGCATCAGGCCTACTAGTAGCATTCGATTTACAGGCCCTGGTTACACCCAGTGCACTTTAGAAGAGACTTACGAGTAAATCAATTATGCCAATCATGGATAACCAATTTCAGATGCCATTTACACAGGGAGCACTTGCACTTTAGCACTGGTAAGCAGTGGTAAAGTGCACAGAGTCCAAAAAACAACAAAAACTAAATGTTGATCACAGTCAATAACAGGAGATCAGAAGCAAAAAAGACAGGGAAAAGACACACCAAAGATGTCAGGTCTAACAGAGATTACTGGGGGAGGAGGATACCAACAAAGATTGGCACACCTTGCACCATCAGCGCTAAAGCTGGCCTTGAATGCAGGCATTTCTTTTATCAGTCACCACTCACCAGTGCCGAGGGCTCAGGTATACTGCAATGTATGCTGCCCTGAGTGGAAGCAGTTTGCAATTTACGTCTTTTCATATTTAAAGGTCATATTTATTTTTACGCACAATAAAAAATTAAAAAACAAAGCAAAACTATTCTTTGCACAAACCGCAGGCCACTAAAATGTTTTGATTGCACTTTTATTACTTCTAGCTTGTGTCACACTGTGCCTGATCCATTATACTGAGGTCACTTCGGGACCTATTTGTATAACCATGCTGTATCCTCCTTATTTCTATGGACACCACTGAACCAAAGGGCTCCAGGCTTCCGGTGGCACTCACAGGATAATTCCATGCCTTCATTCTCTGATTATTATTATTAGCAGTGGTGTAGCAAGCGTGCCAAAGCCGTTCGCCATTCCATTTTTGAGTGCTTTCCGTGTACGATGTTGCCATCTGTCTGGGCCTTGATGACTAGGTCATTCAATACTGAAAAGAGGCAGAGATGTGTTCCACACTTGAAGTGCCTATTTTCGTTGGTGGGTGGATGTGCTTGCCTGTGGGGAGGACAGTGTTGCTCATAGGGCACTTTGCAAGCAGGCCAGTTTTAGGTTTGGGGAAATTTTTCACTTGCTTTTAATGTTTTCATCACATTTGCATTTTAAAAAGTCATATTTGGATCTCTTTTTTTTCCAAACCTGTGCAGCAATCATGTACTGTAAAATCCACCATTTGAATCAATTTTGTTAAAACGTTTCTTGCTTGGGCAACCCCGACCACATTCACCTTGGTAGATCAGGCTCACTCGTTATGCTCAAGCATAACATTTCCGCTCACCTCTTTTAAAATCCACCAGCCGCCACTGTGTTCTAGATAGAGAAGCTGGAATACTTTGGAATACTTTAGAAGATGATTGAAGAGGCAATTATCTAAAGAGGACAAATATTTATAGGCAGGCTGGGAGGACGATAGATTAGCACTCCGGCCAAGGACTTATAGGGCATAGGAGTAAGACAAAAGCACAGGGATTCGGCCCTTAGAAGCTCTAAAGTCTCAAAGGAGGTACACTTTAGGTAATGTTTAGTGATTATGCAATATAGAGTAGTCCTCGGAATGCCTGGCACCGAGCTGTCGCTCATCCACGTTTCTGTAATCGACTCCCTAAGGAGCTCGTAGATGTACAGTGCATTCTCATCGCGGGAGGGAACCCATATACTGTCCTTTGATCAGAAGAATAGAAAGTAGCACAAAGTACTACATGCATTACTTCTAGTCAAAGTTTTGCACTAAGAAGTAGATAGTTTATCAAGACTTTGAGCTGCTTTGCATCACTTTGTATTTAATTTACACTGGTGCAAATTCTTGATGATTCTTCCCGCCCTGTGTGATAACCAAGCATTGCTTGAGCTAGCCAGACTGGTCCTCTCTATCTTTGAAATGTTTTGCGTTATCACCCTATTTGTCTTATTTCTAGAACTTCTTACAAAACAGGTAGCTGCTTAAATCTGTTTGAAGAATGACAGTGACATATCTGTCAGTTGCATCTAGAGGCTATTGAAATGTAAACAATGCCCTTGTTTATTAATTGTTTTGCAGCTTGTTTCCCTGAAAATGCATGGGAACATTGTTTCTTTAGTTGGATGACTGTAGAAGCAATGATAAATTGTGAGCAAGACATAGAACTTAGCTATGTAAACAGAAATCCGTGTGTATATTTACATATTTAAATGTGTTAAGGCCACGTGCTGTTCCGCGTGCAGGGCCCCAGTGTTTTGATGCTGAGCCAACATTCTTTTCAGACCTTCAATCGCTGATGTTATATTAACATTCACTTGGAGCCTGTCAATGTTAGTGAAGAGGATTGCCTTAGATGAATAACCAATGCTAATTCAGTAATGTGCATTTGTGATAGCACTTGACTTATAAGTGTAGACAAACTAGCCTCTTTCTATGCGTAAACACTGCGAAGCCTTTGTATTTAATCAATGTTTTTTCTAGTGCACATCAATTGGTGTCATCTGCTGCTGGCAGGCGCTCTCATGCTCAATTCAACTCAACCAAAACATTTTCTCAAGTCGGGTCTTTCTGAAGTCCCTGCGCAAGTGATCCTGGGCCTTTTCAGGCCTTCAAGAGCTCTTGCTGTGACGGGGACAGCATCTGTGAGAAAAATAAACACTTACTGTAAATTGCCTTTCACTTTGGTAGATTTTGGAAGGGTTCCAAACTTTAAACCGGCATCCAGCAGCCTACAAATAAAGATGGAACTGTTCAGCAGGAGACAGCTTGTAGGAACTACTTCCTCCCTGGTGAAGGAAGGGCTTGCAAACACAAACAGTGAATTTCTCAGCCTTTATGTCTGAGAATTGTTTCCATGTGCATGTAACATGTTGTTGACTTTAGTTTAAATTTGAGTAATCGTACAGATTTATAATGTGAGGGTCACATGGAAATGTTAGTGAGCTATATCTTTTTTTAATTATTTTCATATGGTCACCATAAACTTCTAATGCCCTTAGAAATTTTCACCGATTATTGCCACATACAATATATTCCCAAAGTTTTGCCCATTGTCCCTATATCTCCACCAGTGGAAAGCTATTCATGTAGAAAAGGGCTACAAGACGGGAAGGAGTGCTCCACTGTGGCCGCTGCTGTCAACAAGGCAGAACAGGCATTTTTCTCTACAAATCAAGCCCCAGGTTTACTAAGATTTTATGTTGGGGTTGCGTTACTTATTTGGCACAGCCCCAATGCAAAATTTATTTTGGCATTTACTAAGCCACTCAATTCCCAAATTGCATGGTTTTACCAAGAAAAAAAAAGCAAGGTACCGCTATGCTAACTTGCATCAGATAGATGTTACATGGGTAGTGCATGAGCGTTCCCATGCACCCACCCATGTATTTTTGATGTAAACCCATATTTACAAAGATTTAAAAACATGGATTTGTGCCAAAATGGTGCGCCTACCGGTGGCTGCTGCAATGAGGAAAAATATCTTTATTTCTTCTTCTGCAGAAATGTATACCCGCCTGTACAAAATTGATGCTGACCATAACGCAGGCACCATTGTGCCATGAAGCAAGAGTCTCTGCATTGGCGCCAGGCAGCCACAAGTGCACCATTGCTAGGTGAGAGTGGAACTGCACCACGTTAGAAACTATTTTGCTGTTTTTCCCTCTCTCTTTCACGCAATGCCACACAGCAACTGGTGCGCAGTCAAAATATCGATTATTTTATATCGACCTACACTAATATCGAGTTTTTAATATCTAAGGGACAGAATATCGATGTTAAGAATATCGTCAACCAGAATATCGACCTTAAGGTAAATAATATCACTTTTCTTTTATATCGAAGTAAGTAATATCGAAGTAAGTAATATCATTAGCAAAACTATTGTTGTTCATAATACCGATATTTATGTTATGTATTTTAGTATGTATAACATTTTTGTAATGCATTTTTATTATTTTTGAATATATATATCAAATGTTTAGAAATTAGTTTTTTTTTTTTTTTAAAGTAAATTTTGCGTTTTAGCATCAGAGCTGGTTGTGGGTTTATAGGGGAATAGGGTAGGGAAGTAATATATTTATAATTTATAAATTATTTTGTTTCTATTTCTTGTTATTGATTATTAATTTATTGTTAATTAATTATTAATTGGTAATTATTTGTATTAATTGATTAATTGATAATTAAATTAATTATGTTAAGTCTTATGTGTAGCGGGTTGTGGGTTTATAGAGGAATTGGGTGGGAAGTAATTTAATTATAATTAATGAATTAATCAGTTTTTATGTATTGTTATTGTTTATTAAATGTATTGTTCATGAATTATTAATTGGCAATTAATTTTTATTTTTTGAATAATTTAGTAATTATATTTAAATATTACTATTTATTTTTTATTGTTATTGTTAATTAATTTATTGGCAATTTATTATTAATTGGTACTTAATTATTATTAAATGATTCATTGATAATTACATTAATAATGTTATTGTTTATGTGTAGCGGGTTGTGTGTTTATGGGGGAATAGGGTGGAAAGTAATTTAATGTTTTTAAGTAAATTTTTATTTAATTTTATTGGTATTTATTATACTTTTTTTGTTAATTAATTATTAATATGTTATTTATTTTACAAAATAATTTAATTAATAAGTATGTTAATGTAACCCCTACGCTATCCTACATTTTCCACACTGTTACACTCACTGGAGTTTTATTAGTAATTTTAACCCCTACTCTATCCAACATTATCCCTACTGTTGCACTCACTGGAGAGGGAATAGTAATTTTAACCCCTACGCTATCAAACGCTTTCCCTACTGTTGCACTCACTGGAGTGGGAGTAGTAATTTTAACCCCTACGCTATCCAACGCTTTCCCCACTGTTGTACTCTCTGGAGTTGGAATAGTAATTTTTACCCCTACACTATCCAACGCTTCCCTACCATTGCACTCTCTGGAGTGGGAATAGTAATTTTTACCCCTACGCTATCCAACGCTTTCCCTACTGTTGCACTCACTGGAGTGGGAATAGCAATTTTTACCCCTACGCTATCCAACGCTTTCCCTAATGTTGCACTCCTTGGAGTGGGAATAGTAATTTTAACCCCTACGCTTTCCAACGCTTTCCCTACTGTTGCACTCTTTGGAGTGGGAATAGTAATTTTTACCCATACGCTATCCAATGCTTTTCGTACTGTTGCACTATGTGGAGTAAGTATATATTAATTTATATGTATATGTTTGGTAAAATATGCTGACGACACTCAATTGGTGTTTTCTTTGGAAGGGAAGCAGGCAGTGACCAAGGATACCTTCCAGGAATTAATGCGCCAGACTGCCGGTTGGCTTAACGAAAACTCACTGCAGTTCAACGGGGGGAAAACAGAGGTGGTATACTGTTACACTGCCAAAACGATACAGCATTTGCTGCTAGAGTTTAAACTCACTCCTGGGGATGACCCTCTGGCCCCAGTTAAGACCATACGCAACCTGGGTGTCCTGATTGATGACAACCTTCAAATGGCGTCACAGGCTAATAAAACGGTCAGTTTCTGCATTGCATTACTAAAAGCATTGCGGCAGATTCTTCCACTGCTGCCCAAGGAGACTAGACCCCTGGTAGTGAGGAGTATAATTCTGTGTAGACTGGACTACTGTAATTCCTTGTACCTGGGAGCCCCTCAATACATCCTGCGGGAGCTGCAGAGAGTCCAGTCTATAGCGGCAAAGTTGGAATTAAATAGGCAATGCAGATCTTCCACCTCAGTGGCTTTGAGAGTCCTCCATTGGCTGCCCATCAAGGAGAGAGTTAGTTTCAAATCCTTGTGCATTGTGTTCAGAGCGGTACATGGTACGGGCCCGCTCCCTATGCAGGAGAGATTTACATGGTATAAGCCCATAAGACATCTTCGCTCTTCGAGCGCCTACCTGGTAACAACTACTAAATTTAAGAAATCCAGGATGGGAGGCAGGGCCTTTGGTACAGCGGCTTCACGCCTCTGGAATGACTTACCCCTGAGTATTAGACAGGTGACCTCTATGCCATGCTTCAGAAAGAGTCTGAAAACCTGGCTATTCCTTAGGCATGAGAGCATTGTCTCCCACTGATAGTCAGGCCCGTTGCTTGCTGATGTCATCTGCTAAGTTGCAGCGCCAGGATACCCGTGAGGTGACAGTCTGCACTATATAAGCATCACATACAATACAATACAATGTTTAATTTATTTTAACATTTTATGTATCAGTTATTATTTTTAAACATGTTTTAATATTTTTAACTATGTTTCTTTTAATTATATGTATTATTTACTTAATTTTACATTATTATTAAAACATTTAAAAAAACGATATTTTTAACATCGATATTTTTGACAACAATATTTTTTCCCAATATTTTTGTACTTACCATTATGTAGATAGGACTTCGATATTTTTTACATCGATATTTTTGTGTCTATATTTTTGTAGATCGATTCTCTGTCCGTCGATATTTTGTCAGACATTCACAGCAACTTCAATTGCTGTGCTGCTTTGCATGAAATGTTAGAAAATGTGACCCTCAGACTCTATCGAAGCAGTGTGATGGCCCTATTTGTTAAGGAGTGGAAGTGCTTCATGTACTTTGCATTAGGGTGAACCCCGGTTCAAAATTCCCCTGGACAATCTGTTATTTGACCTTGAAATCAGTTTTTATCAATCCTGTATAGTGTGTTTTTTGTCCCGTGTTTGCAGGGGTATGTTTACAGCTTGTAGCACCCAGGTGCTTCCTACCAAGCAGTGGAAGTGTCCTGGTGAAATACTTGGAAAAGAATGCAAGAATCAGCACTGTAAATCCAATGTCAGCTTTCATTCCCCCTTATAGTTTGCAATTCTCGTTATTTCCCACCATTTGGAACTGCTAGGATCCCTGAGATTATTACCGGCCCTTGGTAATGAGGGCCTTAGAGGAAGACTGTATTAAAGCATATAGGATGCTGGTGAGACCACAGAGATTGCACCTGGGAACGTTAAATGATGTTCATATTTTGACTGCACCTGTTGCATCATCTAGCTCTTGTGCAGTTTCAAGAATATTTATTGAGCAAATTCCATTTGCTCTTTGAACTGTTTAGTGCTTTATAAAGGTGTCTTTTGGCTTGATCTGGAATTTATGTTTAACCATTATACGTTCCATTGCTCTTTTTGTTGACCGTATACACTTGAATTTTCCATAAAATGTATACACCACAAATCAATCCAGTGGAGGCCATTAGGAAGAATGGGCCCAATATACTAATTAGTGGGCACAATTTGCAGTCAATATTTTTGCATCCAGTAAATAATTTAACAAATAGACGCATGTTCTAATTGTTCGGTTCACTAACTTCCAGTTCAGCTGACCTCATGAATATTAATAAGATAGGTTAAAAACTGAGAATCACTTTGATTGACGGCCCTCACTGGGGTTGCGGCTGTGATAGCCTTTCTATAAAGTAAACTTTTTTTAATGCAGACTGTTTTACTTATGGGTTGGCTTTCCTGTTTCAGTTTCAATTTTTGGTAAATTCTGGTCGGGTTTTTTCAGTGTTTTCAATTGATTTCAATACCTTAAAAAACAGTGGTTATCAGTAGTTACATATTTTTGCGGCATTAACAACAACAGAAACAGCATTTATTCCGGTGTTTAAGAAACATTTTGCTTTTATTATTGCTTGCTTTCTGCACTGATAGTGAAAGATATAGACAGTGTATGTACAGTGTATATGAGGTCCAAATACATTTGTTACAATTCAAACTTATTATAGTACACCATACAATACTTCTTCAGTGACTCTTTGGTCATGCACGCTTGCTCTTTCCTTCCCATGTATACTTTTATCTGTGAAAAGGCCCTCTCAACATTGGCACTTGAGAAAGGCAACGCCAAAATAGCCAGCACACAATTTGCTGACTCTGGCCACTGTCATAGCTTTCCATGCCAATACTGGTGCACCTGAAGATTGTGATTTTCTGCGACAGGTTCTGCAACATATGTGTTGAACTGGGCGCATATGCCCTCAGAGTTATTGAAGCGGTCAAAAATGAGGCAGCACTTTTGAAACGCCAGAGAAAATTTCCCTTTACGGAAGGGAGCTATAACTTGTGCAGAGTACAACAGTGAGGCTTTATTGACTTCAAATACCATGGTTGGTGAAGGGCTATTTCTCATACATTGTAAAATAAAATTTCCTAAATTGCTCCTCAACAGTTCTTTGCTTACCACGTGGCAAGCACTATAACGTGGAACATGTTGCAGTGCCAAAGTCACTAATAGTGTCGTCCAGCTTACTATCAAGGAGATGTTTCACATCTACACGAATTATGCTGAACACTTGATAGACAAGGGTGTTTTCAGACTTTAGTTTCTTATTATGCCCACTACAGCAGTCATGCTTTCCTGTAAAAATCTAAGCATGCAGTAGAGTGTACTTTCTTTTCATGTCACTATCACTATGTGACCAATGATTCTCACATTTCTTGCCATTTGCATCATCACTCAGCAAACGTTCTGTAAACGGTTGCCACATGGATAATACAGCATTCATGGCCTCTAGGACTGAGTACCACCAGCTAAGTGACACCGTTGGGATGACTCTTTCTTTGATGCTACACAGAGCACAAATTGAGAAATATTTGCATTTTAGTTTCTGCGCATAACAAAACAGTGCACCAGAATGGACTAAAAAATCAATAGCATTCTTCAATAACTCTGAAGATTGTAAAGAGGCTTACAGCACACCATCTAACAAGTGGCAAGGATCTCTTACAGGGAAGCCCTTCAGCTCAGGTACTCTACTTTTTCATATACGTAGCTGAATCACTGCAAATACAAACAATATAACTCCAATCTTTGTTGAACTTGGTAAGAACATTTTGCAGCAGCATTCTAAGTGACACTGCATTCCATGTTTTCCAAAAGTCTGCTATCATGTTTTCACCAGTATCTCACATGGGGTAAATGTGATGGTACATATTGGGAAAGATTCCTATGAAACCTACATTTTTCTTATCAGTGAAAGAATATAACGTAGCCAAAAATCAAATATAATTTAGATAGTTCCTGATTCTCTACGGTTAATAGAATAAATAAACAACGCCTAAAACATGCTTTTAACCTCTGTATCTTTAGACCAAAGACCACAAAACAGAAAAAGGAAAAAGAAACAATTTTTAGTGACATCCCTAAATACCAAAACTCAAGCAGAATAATGTTAGTCCAGTCTTTCTTACTTGTACCTTATATAACAAAATTACATTGTATTGGCCCATTTAGGAAGAAAATAAAATGACTCTTTCACTCTCCTTTTCTTTTCTTTGAATGGCTTTTACTTTGTGGTTGTGCAGGTTTTTTTTGTTTCAGTGTTTATATGTTTACACTGGTGAGGGTTATTTCCCTTCCGGTGGGGTTTTATCAGTTATTATAGGTTTAAACCTGAAACCGGACAGCCTACTTATAGGGAATGGTGCTTTGTTTAAAGCAAAATGTTTCTTTATGTGAAAAGTTTGTTTCAGGGTTGTCAGTGGTCACCTGGTCCACTCCCTAGCACCAAACAAACTGTTTTGTACTTTCACAAAAGGGAAGGGCTCCAAATGGGACCTTTTCACTTTTGTGAATGCATGCCACTCCAACTTGGAAGACAGTAAATCTTCAATGTTTTGTGTCCGGATTTTGATTATAACACATTGATACACCGCATACTGAATCTCTTTTTGGAAGTGGTGTCTACAACATGCCACTTCCAAGTAGCAGTTCCGCATGGAGTTACAAAGCAAATTTAGGAGTCGGTAAGAATAGAGCAACTCCTAAAAGGACTTTAGTTCATTTTAAAAAGGTTTTTGAGTTGCAAATAGCAATTCAGACTGTTTCGAAAGCTAAAACTATTTAGATCATCTAGCCCCAAATCTCTGCTATAGCCACCAGGGGGGTATGCTGAAAATTAGGAATAGAAGGTGGAGTTCAAAAGAGGTGAAACATTAATGTTTGCTTGTGTGTATGCATGTGTAGAACAAATCATTTTCTCAAAATATACATTTATGATGTCAGGTTCACATGCACCTTTTTAAAAAGGAAGGACCAAATATTACATTTAAGATAGCTCAGCGTACTAAATATTATTGCATATGTAGGTGTATGTGACCTACAGATCACACATCTATATCCAAGGAGGGCAGACCAAACTTGTATTCTTATCAGATGGTTAAAATGTGTAATCATTAGTAAGAGAAATATCCTTCTTTAGAGCTCTGCACAATAATGAAATGCGTGCTTGCAAATATCAATTAATTAAATGCATTATTTATTTTATAACATCCACCAGTTTACATAAATGTTTATGAGAAATGCCATGTCCATAAAATGATGTACACTAAAGTAGTCCAAACCTTACACCAATCTGTAAACACTGAAAGGGAGATGTCACAACTTCATTAAGTCAGAAGCCACAATACAATGTGTCGTGTCTATGACCAATAACGACAGACACGTGGGGACTGTTACTAAGAGCTTTATTCTCGTGCTTCCAACTTGGTCCCTGTCCCTCTCCTATCTGCCCGCTTCCTGCCGCTTCTCCTCCCCTTCCTCTGCCCTCCTGACTCCGCCCACTCCAACTACTGTACCGCTAACTCTCGACATCTTCCCCTTTTTTAACAAAATGAAATGACTGACTTGTTTATAGTTCTTCAATAAGTCGTTTCGGCTTGCGGATGTCCTGTCGCGGTCGAAGTGACATCATGCCTGCCATCAACTCACGTTCTCCTGGAGTCTCAGGATGCTGATTCTCGACAGCCCCGGCAGGTTGTTCTCTGACATCACTCCCTAGATGCCCCAGCATCCTTTGGAGCGACACTTTCATGACTGGAGAGCATTTCTGAAAATGTGACGCATTCCGGGTAACTCTTCGGCGGTCAGACTCTGCAGTCACCATGGTGCCCCTTTTCTGAATGATCGTCAGCGGTCCAGCTCTGAACTTACAGTCTGTTTTCCTTTGCTGCTCCTGCTTGATGAGAACACAGTCCCCTTCATGGATGGAAGGTTATCTCGCTCTCCTTCTGGCGTCTGCATACGATTTCATTCTTTCTTTCCCACGACGGTCCGCTGACATGACCTCTCGATGAATGCGAGCCGGTGAGACTGCTCTCAGAGCACCTTCCCAGGTGGGTATCCGGTTGCTTATTGGTCTACCCAGCATTAGGGTGGCAGGGCATTTTCCCGTGGTGGCATGGGGAGTTGTTCTATAGGCCCTGAGGACCTCATTGAGAGCCACCTGAAGATCCTTTTTCTCAACGGTCGCTTGCTGAAATGTCTTCTTCAAGGTGGCCATAAATCGTTCAATGGTACCATTAGCCTGCGGCCATAAGGGCGTGACTTTTGCGATGCGTGAAGTTCAGATGTCGCGCAAACTCACCAAACTCATGTCCATTAAAAGGAGGGCCATTGTCTGTCTTGAGTACTTTCAGAAAACCCCACGCCGCAAACACTTCATCCAGCACCGCAACAGTGCTTGCCGCACTAGTGGAATATACAAACTGGGCTATTGGGAACCTCGAATACTCATCCATAATTGCCAGGACATACTTTCCTGACTGAAGAGGTCCATAGAAGTCCATAGCAAGTTCCTGCCACACGCCACTGGGCAATTCTGTCATTTGCAAAGGAGCTGGGGAAACTCCTTGACTGACAAGTTGGCATTGCGGACAGTCTTTGAGGGTGAGTTCTACCATCTGGTCTAATAGTGGGAACCACACTCGCTCTCTCAGGGCTCTCTTAGTTGCAACCACACCTCGATGACCTTCGTGGGCTAGATTAACGATACCCTGCCGTAGTTGCGTCGGAATGACAATCCTTTGTTCCCTCAGCAGAAGCCCTTCCGAGGTGGCAGACAGTTCCTCACTCACATGTCGGAACGCCTGCAGCTCTTGACTACTTGCAGGATCCTCCCGTTCCTCCTCACTATCGTGTCTCCACCTATTTGTCTGCAAACGACAAAGTACCTTCTGAAGAACGACATCTTGCGCCGTAGCCTCTAGAATGGCCTCCACTGGGGAGTATTGTGGTGAAGCGCTTTGTGAGTGATGCATGCCATTTTTTGGGTAAATTAGAGCTTCATAAGGTAGCCAGTTGGATGCGTTCAGCTCTGGCGATATGTGGTCAAATTTCCTAGATCTGTTAGGAGTCTTGCTGCGGCGTTGAGACAGGCTTTTAAAGGGGCGGTTGAGATTTTTTGTGAAGCCCCGCGAGGTTGGTGCATCCGTACTGGGCGTGCAATTCAGAGCAGAGATCAACTTGGTTCATTCCTTTGTCTCCAGGGAGTTATTAGGCGAGGAGATTAGAAGAAATTCTGTTTTTTGCGAGTTTAGCTTGAGGAAGTTGGTCGTTAGCCAGTGGACGGTCATTTCGAGTGACAGGTTCTTTATCATTATGTCTTCAATGGAGGAGATCTTGATTTAAAGTTGAGTGTTGTCTGCGTACATGTGGTAGGCAATGTTCGCCTGCTGTAGTAGTTTGGCTAGTGGTTCGACATATAGGTTGAATAGGGTGGGGGATAGGGTAGAGCCTTGTGGTACTCCTAGAAGGTTCGGTGAGGAGGAAGAAAGATTTCTGTTCACCATGAATGACTGCGTTATGTTTTTCAGAAAGGATTTGAACCAATGAAGGACTGTGCCAGATAAACCCATCCTATTTTCCAGTCGTCTTAGAATTTTGTCGTGATTGACCGTGTTGAAGGCTGAGAAGAGGTCGAGCGTGACTAGTAGACAGGTTCTGTTGTGGTCAAGAGCTAGGAGGGCATCGTCAACTATATGCAGAATGGCTGTTTCTGTGCTATGGCCGGTCTGAAACCCGATTGGTGGATGTTCAGAAGGTTGAAGTCCATGATGTGTTGGTTCAGTTGTTGCTGAACACATTTTTCCAAGACTTGGCTAGCATGGGAATGCTGGTTATGGGTCGAAAATTATTGGGGTCGGAGATGTTTGCTGTTGGTTTCTTTAGTACAGGGGTGACTTGATAGATGTGGGGAAGGCAATTTGAGGGGAATGGGTCATTGAAGTGGTTGTTGAGTTTGGTGGTTACTAAAGTTTTGGTGATGTCATTAAGATCGTAAGGTTTGAAAGTGGACCAGTGAGAGTCATTTTTTGGCAAAGGTAGCTCGGGTTGTTCAGTGTTTTCAGCTTGAATGTTCTTTGGGGTGGCTGAGTTAGTTGCTGCCGTGTTAGCTCGAGTTGAAGGAAGTTTGTTTTTGCTGTGAAGAATGAAGAAAATTCTTCACTGCTAAGCTGTGATTTCGAAGTCAAGAGTGAGGATTTAGCCAATTTGTTAGATTGTTGTTTTAGAATCTCATAGAGTTTCTTTGGTCTATTCTTGGCATTTTCTAGTTCTGATCTAAAGAAGTCTTTTTTAGATTGTAGAATACTTTTGTTAAAGGAGTTTCTAGCTTTCCGAAGTAGTTTAAGATGGAGGGGGGAGGGATGTTGTCTCCATTTCCATTCTGATGATCTAAGTTTACGTCTTTCTTCATTCAGGGCTCTGTTAAACCATGTATTTTTATCTTTGTCTGGAATTCATTTTTGTTTTGGTGGAGCAGCTTGGTCAAAGACCTTGGTCATCGTGGAGTTCTAACGATCGGTGAGGTCATTGACGTCTGACATGTTGTTGGGGGGGATGAGAACTTTCTCACAGTAGGAGGCTAAGTTGTTCCAGTCAAGGTTTTTCGAGTTTCTTATCCATTGTTTAGGCTTGTTTTGTTGCGGGAAAGTTGTCTTGGTAGCGGAGGAAATTTGGAAGGTGATGATGTGATGGTTTGACCAGTTACAAGGGGTGATCAAGATAGATTCAATTGTATTTTGTTTAGAGATGTCAAGAGTAGCACCCTGAGAGTGAGTGGGCTTTGAGATAGCTTGGATCAAGGAATGGTCTGCTAGGAAGGTTTTGAGGGCGTTGACATGCTTGTCTAGGGGGATTTCCCAATGGAGATTGAAGTCGCTGAGGAATATGTCATTGGAATGAGGGGTAGAGTTTGTAGTACTGATTTCAATAAGTTGGTCTGTAAATACTGCATTCTTACCTGGGGGATAGTAGAGGATATGTAGTTTGTGGGAGTGGTTATCTGATGATTGGACAGAGATCTCAAGGTATTCACAGGTGTTCATGGGTTTGGGGTGAAACTTCGAGATGGTGATGTCGGATCAATGTATGCAGGCTAATCCTCTGCCCTTTTTGAGATGTCTGTCTAGTCTAATAATGTTGTAGTCTGGGGAGACTAAAAGGTCTAGGCATGGCGAGTACGATTCATTGAGCCAAGTTTCCGTGAGGATGGTTATGTTCATTTTCATGTTCACGGTGAGGTCGGCGATGTCCAAGGCGTGTTTTAAGGCTGAGAGGCAGTTTAGGAGAAGGCAGGAGATCGGTTTTGAGGAATTCTTTACGGTCAGCTTGTGAATTTCAGGGTTGGGGGTTATGGATTGAAGGTTGTTCAGGTTTATTCCTCTGTGTGTTGGATGGGATGTTCTGTTTAGGTTGATAGGGACTGGGAGAATAGAGAATTCTTCTTCATTTGTGATGTGGCAAGCAGGGGATTCATATGACAGTAGAAGGGTTTGGATTTCCAGGTCCATTAGGTAGTTGAGATCCTCTTCATTTGTGTTGGAGCTTGTAGGAGTTTCGTACAGTAGTAAAAGGCTTTTGATTTCCAGGTCCGTTAGCTAGTTGGGGAGTTTGCGAGTGCGTAAGTGTCGATTGGTCAGAGGCAGGGGGATAGTTTTAATCACGTGGTTGACTGCGGCTAGAGAGTGTTGAAGATGGGTATGTTTCGAGAGAGAGTTTTCAGCAAGTAGTAGGATGCTTTTGATTTCTAATATAACGTTTTGTAGTTTCCTAGATGGGAGGTAGGACTGGGTTATGAGTAGGGCTCCTGGTTTTCCGTTTAAACTGATTTTTACATATAAATACAGACGGAAAACAAGTATTCCTTTATCTGTATTTATATATGAAAACGGGAAAATACTAGTACATTTTGTCATTGACCATCTCGTGTCTCCCCCTTCTTAGAGGGTTCAGAAGTGTCAGCCCGGCTGAGACAGCTTCCCGGGCACACACTCAGCCGCACCTGAGTACTTCACAGGTCTTTGAAAGACCGTTTCCTTGTTAATGAGGCTTTGATGTTCTTTCACCCTTAGCCTCTGCCGATTGCACCAGCACCCGTCTTTTCCTCGCAGACTGGGTTTTACAATATCCAAGGCCTGCAGAGAGGGCTCGGCATTAGTGGCTGTTCAGGGACGGGTGGGAAGCAGGGAAGGAAAAGGTCTCCGTCTCTTGCTTCCTGCCCAGACAAGACAAGGAAGGTGTCCGCTTCTGCTCTGCCGCTGGCAGCTGTCACCCCCCCCTCTTTCTTACCCCTATTCCCTCTCTGTCCCTCTAACTCCTCCTCACTTACCGAAAACCGTGACTCAAGAAATGGTTCTCACCCTCTTTCTTCCTGACGTTCATTTGTTCCCCTGTGAAATGGATGCAAAAAAGAAAACCACTTTTGATGGAAATGCCGTTTTGACATTTTTCTATTCCAAAGTGCAGCCATGGAAATAAAAGGTTCAAAATATGAAAAATCAATAACTAAATAAAGCAAGACGGAGTGTTCTTAAAGTGGCCAGATCGGTTTTATTCAAACCCCAAAAACATTAGTGTCATTTTACCGAGTTTGCCAGTGAAGTGCTGTCCCCCCCACCGTGGGGAAGTGCGCCAAACCTGGAGGTACTGCAATACCTGGTTGATGGGTGGATTGGAAAACAAAATGTGTATGGCGGCTTTGTGTTCACGAATGTGGTCTTTTTAAACAATACTGTTTACGTTTTGTAAGCATATTAGCAGTGGACATTGAAATGGGTCCTTTCTGGGCCCTGTAGTTTTCTGGCGTAAGCACTCAGTGATTTCTGAATAGTGAGTGTAAAAGTGTTAAGTTCACCATGTTGTTCCTGATTATATTTCATTATTTAATCTTTCATTCCCTATGAATGTTTGCTTTTTCCAGGTTGTTGTTACTGTTTCCTTTAGGGAGCATATTGCTCTTGCCTAGTGCGTAATTTGAATTGAGTCGCATCCAGGTGTCTATAGCAGATCAAATTGGATTGTAGTTGAAGGCTGTGTTAATTTCTCTCAGTGGGGCAGTATGGTGTTCAGTGAGGGAGCGGATGTGGCACTCTGCCTATGACAGAAACTGCAAGGCTCTGAGACAAATGGCTTGTGATAGCACTTTTAAGCATATTTGGGACATTCTGCAAATTGCAAAGTTTTCAGATGAATGTATAGTGTTGACCAATAAAGAAACGAGCACATGTGTGCATTATCAATTTAAATAAATGTGGAAAAATACTAGCTGTAGCGTCGTCTTTTGTTGTGGCAAAAATAAATGTGGATAAATACAGGAAAAATGCCCAGAAAATAAATATGGATAAATACAGACAGAAATGGCCAAAAAATAAATACCATAAAACCGGGAGCCCTAGTTCTGAGTGAGTCTTATTCAGAAAGGTGATAGGGAGGAGGAGACAGGATCGGTGAACAGGGAGATCAGGGAGTAGTATTGCTGAGGGGTCTGATGTCTGTGGGAGTAGTGTGGTGGGTATGTGTGGCTGGAAGCGGGGTAGTAGATAATGAGAGGGGAATGTGCTGGCTGGGGGCTTTAATCTGACTCGACAAAGTGGCCGTATTGTGGTGGGTGTTATCAGTGGTCGGTAGAGGGTTGTGGAGGAGGGTGAGGGTAGTGGTAATAGGGGAGGTGGTGGAGTGTGGAGATGGGGAAGGTCGGAGATTGGACATAACGGGAGGTGTGTTGTTGTTGGTTCTGATGATGTTTCCATTTTAGGGTGTAAGTGGTATGAGTTATAAGGGAGGTGAATTGTTGATGCCTCTTTCATAGGTTCTTGGTAGGGGTGGGGGACTCTGATCTTCAAGAGATGAGGGGGTGGAGGGGGTAGATAGGTCCTGTGGGGCGCTGGGTGGGGAGATGGTGTGGGTTTTTGGGGTAAGAAAGTATTTGTTGAATAGTTCTAGGTCCTTGTTAGCTGCTTGAATAAGAACTGTGTCATTATTGTAGGAGGTTATGTTCAGGATGGCTCTGAGGTTTGGTGTGGGTGTTGTTGTTATCCTGATTCCGTAGGGGATATTTTTATGGACATGGATAGTTAGTAGCTTAGAAAAGGCAGACCGCCATTTGGCTATTCTTCTTGTGAAAAATATGAGGTTATTGATTATAGCGCCTTTCTTGGCATTGAAGGAGGGGTCCAGAAACAAGATTTCGGGGTTTTTTCTAAGAAGGTTGTGCTTGAAGGTTTTAGAGGCACTTCTGGATAGATTGGGGGGTAATGAATGGAGTATGTGCTGTTTCCTTCAGGTATCATGTGTAGTCCAGCCATGATGTGGGAAGTCTTTGTTCTGTATGGTATTTCACCTTCTGGGTGGGGGGAGGCAGTTTAATAGATGGTGGGAGCCATTAAGGATGACTGACGTTTTTTGGGGACCGTTAAAAATGGCCGCCTCCTTTGCGGGTGTCTGCAATGGATATACTGTTTGGAACTGGGAAGCCCTTTTTGTTTTTGGATTTATAAGATTCAGTCGCCTTATCGCAATAGATCTATTACTTGGCACTGGGTAGCCTTTTCGCTATTTTCTTACTATTATTATGATGCTCTTCGATCAGTCCTCTTTCAATTTCTAAGAGGAGGTTCATGTGAGGACATCTTCAGCCTCCCAGGTATTTAAAGAACAGTAGCTTTGAAATGGCTGAACCGGAACAAGCACAAATTGGCTCAGGAGCCCCCATCTTGTGGTCAAGCACACACTGCTTGTTGAGTGAGGGAGACTGCTGCGATCGTTTAGATTAAATTAATGAAGTTGTGTAGCGGGGGGACCGTACCTGCTGGCAAGATCATAGTGGTAGTCTACCATTTTGCAGCTGATTTGGTGTAGGAGTGCCTGTCCCTCATTTCAGCTGCCATCTTAGGGTCAGGCGTCTAGCTTGCATAAGAAAATTGAGCATACTTTGTTGCTTTCCACATATAAACATGGTGCTGTAACCATACAAATGTGCAATCACCAGAACTGCAGCCCTCGGTGTCATCATGGGTGAAAAAACGTCCTCATCTTCATGAGACCGCCAACTTAGGGTCAGGCACCATTCCAAGAAAATTTGTCAGGCAGTCAAAGTCGCACCCTCCAAGAGTTGTTTTTATGTGACAACTCGCGCTGTGCCCTCAACGGATGCATAGACATTCAGTATCTTCCTCTCAACACCACTGCAATCGGAAACTCCTGTCCTCGCAGAAGTATTTCCTCGTCTTTACAAGACGTATTCAATTCGCATTCTCGGTAGTTAGTCAGTTCCTTCCCTCAAGACAAGGCAAAATCAGCTCGAGCTGGTAAGTTGCTGAATATTCAGGTTCCTGAACCTGGTGAAGGCAGTTGGCAGTCAGAGACCAAACCTGGAGCTCAAAAGAATTTCATAGCCGCCACTGGTAGAGAAATCTTAACACATACCTCGTACTTAGACCAAGCTTGCAGACCTAGACCTAGAACTCCGGGGCCAGTTTCATGCAGTTCCTAAGTTTTAAATGCTCCTCCCAGACTATTCCAATCATTCTAACCATTGTCTTTGTCTCAAAGTGTCAGCAGGAAGGTGGGGTGGAGTTGTGACTCCTCCTTCAGGAGAGACCCAAAGCAAAGGCACAAAAGAGAAGCTTCAGCACCTAACTACCAATTTACCTGTTTGAAGTAAAGGTTCTAGAGATCTATGCAACAGGAAAGGGCAAGGGGTTTTAAATGCATTTCAAAAGGACCGTTTGTATTCTATCCTCCATATCCTAGAGTCTGGTCCACTAGTCAAAGCCATAGGAATGGACAGGAGCACCCCTGCAACTCAAAATGTTATTTGGAGCTCTTTCAAACCTCTAGCTAATGTACCATATTTGTTCAAGAAAAAGTTACATGAAGCTCTCTCCCACCATTCATATTCTACAGAACCAGTATAAACCACAGATGTATGTCTCCCATGCACCACATGGTGGAGTGAAGGACCCAGCAGCAGGGATTTGATAGAGAAATGTAAAAAAGGGGAGAAACCGGTAGGTAGAGCTCCCTGATAGGCAAGCAAAAATGCATCTCCTGCTACTAGAATATGATGGTGGCATCATAGGCAGCTTTCTACAGCATAGTGAGGTGACATTAGTTAAGCTCAGAAAAGGAGGGCACTACTGGTAGTCACCTTTAGCCCACAACAGAGCCTGGGTTGGGTCTAACTCTATGTTACTGGATGGCATAGTCACACTCTTGCGATTGTTGCCGTGCTGAGGAGAAAATCAAAAACCACCAACCCACAATGGGAATATCAAGGCATGGGCACACACTTTCTAGAGCCTTGCAGTGAACCATCTCTGACACACCACATCACATATATGAAGTTACTCTTTTGATGCTATTGGCCTTGTGAACTTAAGCATAATCATTTTTATGTGCAGTAAAATTATCTGTTGTAAAAGGTAATGTTGTTACATTAATTTGCACCAAACAGGGTTTATGGAAATTCTATTCAACTGCTACAGTGCAGTGGTGGAGGCATTCATTCTACTGCACTACCACTACATTATGGGGAACATGAACATCTCACCACAGACACTGCAGGAGAAAATGCTTCCTGTATAAGCAGTAGAAGTGTTTTATTTTTTATTTATGAAGTCAAGATGTGAGAGGAGAGTTTCCCACACATTCAGAGTTTCTTCTTTCCTTTGCTTCATTGTGATGTACAACACATGTTGATGTCAAACTAAATAAAGGAGACTTTCATGTCCACTGCACTACAGCTGAAGTTCAGACAATGTGAACATCTTGCCCAAGACACAGCGGGAGAAAATGCTGCTTATGCAAGCACCAGAACCATTTTCTTTAAATAAAATAAAGTCAGGACATGAGGGAAGGGCTTCCCAATCATTCAAAGTTAGTTTCCCTTTATTGTGATGTGTGGGGTTCACAGAGCATTAATGTAAATCTAAAAAATGTGAAAGCACATGGTACCATTCTGCAAACTCTGCTTTCACTTATATTTGTGCTTTGGTGTGTAACTTCCCCCCAACACTGATCTATCTGGACAAAGTATTTCTGGAGCAGTACCTCTCCCGGGTGAATCTCTGCTTGGTGGTTGCCCTGGACTGTGATCCTCAAGTGCCAGGCACCCTGGAGGGGCAAGCACCACCCAGGCATGTGCAAGTAGTCCACCATTAAAAAAAGGGAACAGTTAACTCTCAATTGACCAACCCGGGGGGGTAGAAAGCACACTAAACACCAGGCAAATATTTTTTTAACAAAGCAATGGCATGGCCCACCCTGCAATTGGCAAACACAACAAAGTTTGATGGCAAATTCTATAAGGCCAGATTCCGCCCCTACCAAGTCAATTACAAAAAAAATCGCCCACTTGAAATTATAAAAGGATATACCTTAATCCTAGAGTGCGAAGTAGATTGGATGAGCAGGCCTCACCCACTATTTGTGGCATACTTCATCATTGGTGAGATCATCCCACCCTTCTAAGATGGTACTACCAGGGCAGACTCAACCTCATTCAGATGGAGTGCTTGATAAAAGCTAACTGAACAAAATGGGATCCAGACAAACTAAGAATACCTTAAGGTAAACCCAGGATAATACCATTAAAAGTGGGTACCTTAGGTATACCTAAAACCAACAATATGGGTGATAATTAGGTGCAATGACCCACCCATCTATTTTAAGCCAACATGTTTCTGTCCATATAGATACTGATACTGTTCAGGGGCATTCATCAGGGCTAGAGGGATCCCTATCTCTACTCCTTGTACAAAGTAAAGTAAGTGTAAAATGCAGATTTGTCAAAACGTGAATCCTATCTTGACAACCCAGATAATCATGGTTCCTAAAATAGGAGCAATTTACAAAAACAACATTCAATAAGAATGTATTGATCAGTACATGCTACGCAACCAAGAAATTGTTCTCATGCAAGATGATAATGTATTCTTATTGTATATGCAATATACTTCTGTGACACTCAATCAATCAATCAATCATGGTTTAAATAGCGCGACTACTCACCCCTGAGGGTCTCAAGGCGCTGGGGGTGGGCCTGCTGATCCGTATAGGTGCTGGGGTTCAGTCGAAGAGCCAGGTCTTGAGATCCTTCCTGAAGTGGGTCAATTACGGGGCTTACCTGAGGTAGAGAGGCAGGGCGTTCCAGGTTTGACAATGAGGGAGGAGAAGGATCTTCCTTCAATCCTGGTCTTGCTGATCCATGGGACGGTGGCCAGGGCCAGTTGGTTGGAGCAGAGGTGTCTGGTGGGTACGTGAAATGTGAGGCGGGGTTCAGATATGCACTGCAAACAAAAAAATAAAATTATGTAGGGTGAACACATGCTTGAGCCTGATTGATAAGCTGGTTACCATAACTCTAGGGAACTAGAGCTTCATGATCTGGATGTAAGGGGTATCCTCTGTAGTCACACACTTCAATTGTGTTAAATGGTACAGAGAGTAAAACAACTACTTCAGTTGCCATATTCCTTTATAGACAAAGAGGGGGGAATTTTTTATATTAATGTGCCGGCCCCTATGGTTGAAATCTTTATGTCTCCTGGGGTGCTGTTTACTGAATAATTTCTCAACGTCTCCAGTATCCATCACATCATAATTGAAGCAGGTCATATGGGTACATCATTATTAAGTATATGCCTGAAATAGTGGATGTATTAGGAGTCAGGTGTCACTTAGTACAGTACAGACATATCATTAGTCAAAAGAAAAAAATGTAAATGAAAAAGTTGGGTGTAAAAACATACATTCATCTGAAACGCTGCACCAGAGAAGTTTGTGGCAGCATAAACAACATCCAAATAACTCAACTCCAAACATTCTATAGAGGAGCATCCTCATTATCTTTGGTGGCAGTGGGGGCACCCTATATCATATACTTGCTACACTTACAGAACTCCCACTCATTGGTGGCAGTGGAGACCACCATTCACACATACTTGTATCCATCCACGTAAAACAACAGGCCCCAAGTGCAAAAAGATAGAGAACTTACTTCGTCAAGAGGTGTACTTGTGAAAAACCTGCTTCGCCTACTTTAACCCGGACGCACGGAAAAATGTCATCTGACATCATTGTCATGATTTGCTGCAGGTGTGTGTCAGAGGGGCTGTTTTGAATTTTAGATCGCTGGCAGCTGATCACTGCCACAAAACGAAACAGACCACCCCATGGTGTTCATGATCTGAAAGCTGCCATAATTAATACAGACCCTTGAAAAGAAGAGGAAAAAATGGCTTTAGTAACATATGCATCAGAATAAAGCCATAATATACAAGTCTTGTCACATATTGGTGCAGTCATAGGAATATGGAACAGAAATGACACACAAGGGTATATTTATCAAATTTTTATGCAGCATGTCACCTTGCTGCGCTGTGTGAAAAGGAAAGGGCAGGAATGTGCTGTATTTTACATTATATAGCGTATTCCTGCTCTCTGCCTTCGTTGGAGCACAATGTGCTGCCTAGTCTCAATGCAGACACCCTTGAACCATGGTGCACCATGATGCACCATGATGCAAGGGTGTCTAACTTGTGGGAAGGATGTTTTTTTGCAGGAAGGGAAATATTCCTGCACAAAAACAATCCTCAGAGGTAATTTTCCTCTTTCTAAGTGTGTTGCAGAATGTAGCGCATGTAGAAAGAGGAAAAGAACTAGGAAAATTAAACATATTTCTCCCTGTTACGCCTTCCCTGAGGAGGCATAACATTTTGACGCACTCCCAGGTCTATCACTAATGGTAAATCTGGAAATGCACCTAAATACATGGATGGATGCATGGAAATGCCCATGATCCGCGCATGTAATGTCTCCCTGGGGCAGAGTAACTCAAAGCAACGATCTGTGCTGCCTTGTGTTACTCCACATTTACCAAGCCACGCAGGGCCATGCAAGGTGACCTTGTGTGGCTTAGTAAATATGATTCTAGGTTTTACAATGCCCTTAGACCCCCTTGAGTGGTGCGAGCAAGGGCTACGCAAACCCATGATAAATATGGGAAACATCCACCAAGTCTTGTTCATTCCTCATTGATGTGTCCGCCTCACATCTAAAAATGTTGTACTGTCATAGAGAGATAAAAGGAGGCCCAAGTATATCTTATATGTAAGTACTCATGCTACTGGCTACTAGGAAAAAAAACACATGAGTACTGCCCACCATCTCAAATCTCTACCCTGGAATTGGACAGTGTACATACCCCAGCACTGGCCTAGCAGTCTTTCTGCCCACCGGAGAGTTGATTGGGAGGATGAACAACAGACTGCCCCCGGGGTGCATAAAGTCTACTAGACATCATGGAAAGAGGTCAAAAACAAAAAGAAGGGGTGGGGTAGCCCTACTCCCACATCAGAAAGGACCCAGCAGTCATAATGCCCCTCCTGTAGGGAAGATTTGGGGGTTAACCCCCAATCCAGCCCCCAGAGGCAGAAATTCAACCAGACACCAGTGATTTTATTTTTTAGAAGAGGGCTGAGGGTTGACTGTCTAGGCATAGAACCATGCCTCCACCCAATAATGGGCCAATGGACGAAAGATTTGAGAGTTCTTCCCCAATCCAGCCCGCCTACAGGCAGAAAACCCTGTAGACACAAGGAAAAGAGATAGAAAAAAAAGACCTGGGGGTGGGCCCTTCCAGGCAATGGGCTGTACCCTACCCCAAAACAAGCCTGCAGTATGCCTGCCCCCTGGGGGAGAGTGGGAGGGATTACCCCAAATCTGCCACAGGGAGCAGAAAGCCCAGTAGATACCAGGGACAATTATTAAAAAAAAGATGTAGGGACATTCAGAACAGGAATCAGGTCTTGCCCTCTCCCCAGAATTGACACAGCAGTCTTTCTCGTACTCCCTGGAGGGAGATTGAAGGTTTATCCACAAACTTCCCCTCATGGGCAAAGAGCTCACTAGACACCAGGGAAAATGGTAACAAAATAAAAATATAGGGGGAGGGTGAGCTGCCTAACCATAGGACCATTCCCCCACAACGGATCTGGCCCATAAGTCTTTATGCCACCCTCAGGGCAGATTCAGTGTATCTCTCCTCAATCTGTCCCTAAGGGCTAGAAACACCAATAGAGAACAAGGAAAGAGGTCAGAAAAAGAGAATAGGTGGGAGTCACCTGCCCAGGCATCAGGCTGTGCTTCTCCCCAGAATGGACCAGCAGCATTTCAGCCCCTTTGGAGGTAACTGGGGACTTTAGCCACTATCGGTCCTCCAGTTGCATGGGGCAGAAAGCTGAATTCACACTATCAAATAAAAAGAAGCAGTTAGAGAGTCCCCCTACACCCAAATGGGTCCCCACAGTCATTTGATCTCCCTTTAGGGCAGATTGGAGGACTTTATCCCCAAACTTTCCCTGGAAGTCAAAAAGGCAAGTAGATACCAGGAAATGTGGTAAGAAAAGATGGGGTACAGATTGCCAGCCAGGCATCAAGTCATGCTCTCACACCAAAACAGACTGGGCAGTAATGCTGTCCCAGTCGGGAGGGATCAACTTGGGGCATTACTTTCAGTCTGCCCCTGGGGAGCAGAAACTCTACTAGGAACCAGGGACATTTATTTAAAATGTTGTGGTGGGGCTGCCCACCCGAGCATTGGACTTGAAACAAGGTTTGAGGTTTGTAAGGGATTTTCAGTAAAAAAAACCTGGTGGGAGTCACACTAGTCACCCTACCCTGGATTCCCCCCTGTCTCTAGTTTTCAGAAATGTGCAAGTTTGCTAGGTTTCCCTAGGTGCCGGCTAAACTAGGGCCCAAAATCCACAGTTACCAAGTTGCACAAAAAGGGCCAGTTTTCTGTCGAAAAATGTGATGTGGCCATGTTGTGTTTTTTTGGGCCCTTTCATCCCGCGGGCATTAGGCCTACCCACTCAAGTGTGGTGCCATTTTTATCGAAAGAAATGTGGAAGCATAGATAAGAAGAAGATTTGTTAGTTTCAATTGGATTTCCCTGCATTTGTGCCTTCCAAATGTAAGCCTGTGTTTAAGAAAGAAGACAATTATAAAAATTCCTTCTAAATCATATGCTAGTACGGGCACCCGCAAATTCAGAGATGTACAAATGACCACTGATTCTAAACTCCACGGGGCATATTATCAAGTGAGTTATCGCCGCTTTAGCGGCACTTTCGTGCGTCTAACGCGTTTTTTCTCAGCGCGATATTATCAAGCTGGCACTAACAGGTGTTAGCGACAGCTTTCCGGCGATAGCAGCTGGATTTTTTATCACCTTGTGTGCCAGCGAAATTTATCGCTAATGACATGCAAAGTAGGCGTTCCTTCCCGGAACTTCACAGAAAAAGTTGCTAACACAACATCGCACTATTATCAATGATGGCCCAGACCTGCAAAGCGACAATAGAAGTTGCGCTAAGCCCCGTTAGCACCAGGAATATAACACCAGATAAAAACATGACTTAAACTGGTGATGAATGGAGCTACAGAGGAAAGACTTGACCAGAGCTCCATCAGAAGAGCCACAGAAGCCAACGAAGTGATGATCATGCAGTTTAGGGGTCCCATGGAGGCAACAACAACCACTGCCAATGCCACCCCCCCAGGACCACCCCCGAGGCAGCGTCGAAGAAGACAGCGGGTACTGCGCAGACGTCACAGGCGCAAGTCCAGTGGGGCATCCAGGATCTCATCATGGTAATCCTGGATGTTGGAGGGCTTCAGGGGGGTTGTTGAAATGTGCTGCACTTGGCCCTGGTTGCTCAAATCTGCATTTAACTGTTATTGTATATCTTTTCTATGGTAGGTGGACTGATAGGCAATTTTTTCAAAGTCCACACTTGCAGGTTAGCGTGCGTTTTTTTATCGGTAAGAGCTTATCGCTTGTTTCTGTCCGCTATCGCCGGTTTTCCTATCGCCGTCTCACAGCAGTTAGTGGCAGTTTTCGTGAAAGGTATTGCCTGTTGGCGCCATGTTGATTATAGAGCGATAACAGGACGGAAGAAACAGGCGATAGATGGCGATAGAAATACTAGCGCTAAGCTAGGTTACCGTTAGTTATCGCCAGTCCTTGATTATATGCCCCCACATCTTGTCCCATTTCAGAAATACATAGGTTTCCTTGATACCCATTTTTTACTCTACATATTTCACTATATGAATTGGTCTATACTCGGTACTGAATGAAAAACATTGTACGGTGCAGCTCAGTTATTGGCTCTGGGTACCTTGGATTCTTGTAGAACCTATAAACTCTATATATCCTTACGACCAGAAGGGTAAACTTGGCCTAATGGGGTATTGCTTTTGTAAATCAGCCATTTTTACAGAAAGTTAAAGATGAAAACGTTTTAAAAAATGACAGTTTTTTCCTACTCTTTTTCAATATTTTTATATTTCAATAGTTAGTTTCTTTAGGAAAATCTTAAGGTAGCCACTCATTTGACCCCTTGCTGAATTTGTAATTTTGTATCTAATTTTCAGAAATGTATAGCTTTTCTGGATCACCCATGTTTTTCATGCTGGTTTCTACCACAAACTGGAAGCAGATTGAGTGCACCAAAAAAATAGGAAAAATGGGCTACCTCTCTGAAAAATTTCAAAACTGTGGTAAAATGTTTTACTTTTTTTATTCAGCTCTGCATGTTCCTGAAAGCTGGGAAGATGGTGACTTTAGCACAGCAAAGCATTTGTTGATACCATTTTGAGGAAAAAAACAGATACTTTTACCCAGAGCACTTTTTTCTTATTATCCCCCCAAAACTCTAAATGTAGCTATATTTTCTCGATCCCCTCTAGGTAAACCCACAAATTCGAGATACCGTTAGAATTCCCAGGATGATTTAAAAAAGTGCGCAAATTTGGCTTGGATACCTGGGGCCTCATGTAGGTAGCATACCAGTTACCACTTCTAAAATACCGAACGTTACCGAATCGGTATTTAAGAAGTGGTAACTCGTATGTAGGTAATGAGTCGGTATTTTTTACCGATTCGTTACAATTCGGTAATTACCGAATCGGTATTTACCGATTCGGTAATGAGGCATACCTTCCCATTGAGGGGAAGGTATGCCTCATTACCGAATCGGTAAATACCGATTCGGTAATGGTGGAGAACATGCAAGGGTGGCAGGGTGTCACATTGACACCCTGTTGCACCCCTGATTCGGCCATGTGTGCACATGTGGCACACATACATGCCCTAAGGGCATGTATGTATGCCACATTGCACACTGCTACGCGCTTCAAAATGCATACACACATACATTAATTATTTACCACCAACTATAAGTTGGTGGTAAATACCGACTCCTAAACACACCCACACACTCCCCCTACATATCATTTCTGGAATCGGAATTTACCGATTCGGTAAAATTACCGAATCGGTAAAATTACCACATCGGTAACGTTACCGATTCGGTAATTTTACCGATTCGGTAGTTTTACCGAATCGGTAAATTCCGATTCCAGAAATTGACCCCCTACATACCAATAGCCAAAATACCGGTCGGTAACGGTATAATTACCGAAAATCGGCCGTTACCGACCGGTATTTGGCTACCTACATGAGGCCCCATATGTGGTAAAAACGTTATGGAGCTCTAAGCCTGAACTACCCCAAATAGCCAAAAAACAAAAGGGCTCAGCACTGGGGGTAAAGGCCCAGCAGTTAAGGGGTTGAAGATGTGTGAAAACAAATGGCAGTTGCCAGGCTCTCCAAAAGTAATGGTAAAAAATGCTTTTTTACAGATCATCATCTGGTAGGTAGGCAGGAGGGTGGGAGAACAATGAAGGAGCAGTTGTGGAGAAATCAACCTGGTAGGGGAAGCAGCGGGAAGTGGGCCTGAGAGTAGCAAACAAACTTGAGGACGGGGAGAGTGCAAAAAAAAAAGAAACTAATAATAAAAGGCTGTGGTGGGGTAAGGAGAGAGCAACATGGAGCACAGGATGGGTCATGTATTTGAGGGGAAAGCTGCCCATAAGCATTGGCGTAACAAAACTTGTGGAGGGTCCCTTGCGAAGCGCATGTAGGGGGGCCTCTATGCTCCGGGCCCCGTCAGGAGCCCTCAGTCCCACCCGTGCACAGTGCTAGAGGGGGCCCCCTGGAGCCCGGGGGGCCCCTCGCACTGTAGGGCTATTGTTACGTCACTGCCATTGAGAAAGAATACAAGAAAACACATACACTCTTTGGAGTGCTGAAAGCAGAAAAATTGAAAGTCGTTCTCTGAATGTACGTAGTGAAATGATACAAGTCCTCCAATCAAAATTATGCTAAGAAGCTATGCTGCAGAGGAGGGACAAACAAAAGAAGAGGCTGCAAAGCCATTGAATAAGAAGTAAAAGTCATCCAATGGAAAGCAATGTTCTTGCTCTAAGCCCCCTATATACTTTTAGTATAGCCCATGAAGGTCTTTAAACATACAGCTAAAAGATGTCTGTAGGTGAGACCCAAAATCAAACTACTGAGGAGTGGAAGGCTTGATTAATATGAGCCAGTCTAGCTTTTAATGTAAACTATGCCACTCCACACAAATGACAGAGGCATATAAATCAGATTTGGTCCTGCATCAATATGAGCATTACACTCCTCACTGTTTTTGTTATCTCAATATGATGGCCTATGTGCCACAAGTATGCCCAGACATGAGCCCCTTAGCTTACTGTGCTGATGAAAATAACCTACATCTCACTTATTAGACATCATAAAGATGAAACAGGTCTGAGGTTGCTTGTGTGACACAGCAGTTTGAGATCGACTGTATCTCCAGGAACGGGATAAAAGAAGATTTGGATCTAGTTGCACCATTTATTCAGCAGCACAGTAAGCAGAAAATGCTGGACTGGAATGTGGCACAGAGTAATTACTAGTGGATGACATAAATGTAAGCCAGTGATACTCAAAGTAAAGCCCGGGGGCCGTTTGCGGCGCTCTTGACCTTTACATGCGGCCATCCTGGTGAACAGCAGCATCAGCTGCTTAGCACTAATATTCACAAAAAAATGTTAAATAAACAGACAAAGATTTATTAATTTGCAAATAAATGCTTGCCCTTTTCTTTAACATATTTCTAGGCCTCCTTACGCAATCCTTGACCCACCCAGTCCCCCTACCGTCACAATGCTGGCATCAGTGCGGCCCTTGGTCACACCAGAGACCGTAATTTGTGGCCCCTGGGCAAATGTTTGTGAGTACCCATGATGTAAGCCATCCATCTATCACAATTTTTGTTCTTCTCAACTTGAACTCCAGGGCAGCATTGAAATTGTCCTTCGCCTTTTAAAAAATGATCAATGAAACAACTCATGTTTTTTTCCAATGAAACCGTACTCCGTCCTGGTTGAACTTAAAATAACTAATTTATTTTTATTTTTATTTTATCCATTTATAAAGCGAATGGTACACCACTGGTGTGTCCCCACGCTGGCTAGCAGACTCCCAGTGAGGCAGCTTGGAGACTCTATGCACACCTAGGGGCATGTGACAGTGGTTCTCGTAGAACTGCTCTGGTTTGATAGTGGGAACAGCCATGTTTTTAGAATTTGAGAAAGGTGGTTTCGCAGGGTTCTCCTCTTAAGTCTGAAGGCAGTGTATTCCAGGTTTTTTCTGCCAGGTATCTAAAGGTGGGAGCACCCATTCTTACTTTCTGTATTCCTGGCACCGTCGAAGGTTTTGGCTTGGTGTATAGGATGTAATCAGTTGTTGGAGATACCGTGGACCTTTCTTTGACAGGATTCGGTGACAGTAACACATTACCTTAAACATGATTCTCTTCTCCACTGGTAGCCTGTGCAGGCTTGTCAGAGCTTTTGTTGTGGATGTTCTTTTTGGGAGGTTGAACACTAGGTGGGCTGCCGCGTTTTGTATCGATTGGAGTTTAGTCAGCCCTTTTTTGGTTGCACCCAGATATAGAACATTGCCATAATCCATCTGGGAAGTGACCAAGGCATGTACTATCCTTTTCCTTGCATTGATTGGTAATAGGTCAATGTTTTTTCTCAGGACTTTAAGGGTTCCAAAGCATTTCCAGTCACATTCCAGATTTGGCTGTCAAATGTCAGTTTTGAGTCGACCACACTCCGAGCTTTTTTATTTCTTCATTCGGAGTTGACAGTAGACCTAGCGTCTCAGGCCACCAAGCCGATGTCCAAATGGATGGGGCCTTTCAACACCTCTGTTTTGTTACCACTGAGCTTCAAACAATGATTGGACATCCAAGCTGCTACCTCCTCCAGACATTGGGAGAATTGGTGGGCTGTCCATTCTGAGTTTTGAGAGTGTGACTATTAGCTGACGTCAGCATATGACACGATGGTCACGTTATGACCTTCCACTAACTCTGCGAGTGGTCCCAAATATAGATTGAATAATGTGGAGCTCAGGATGGATCCCTGTGGGACTCCCTGTGACAGGGGATTACTCTTGGATATATGCGTGTTTTGTGCGACTGGAAACACCGCGAGGAGAGGAAAGATGTCATCAAGCGCAGAGCTGAGCCCCTCACGCCGCATGTCTCTAATCTCTGGAGAAGGAGACCGTGGGAGACGGTATCAAAGGCTGCTCTTAGATCCAAAAGGATCAGTGCAGCCTTCTTACCTTCATCCGCATATTGTCTCCGTGTTTCAGTGGCCAATAGCAGCGCCGACTGTGCGGCTCTGAAACCTGACTGCGAGGGATGTAATATGTCATTCTTGTTGATGTGATTATTTAGCTGCTTATTTGCTACTTGCAATTTTAGCAAAGTAGGACAAACTCAAATTCAATTATTTCACTAACCTAGCAAAATGGTAAAATGTGCCCTCTGCGGCACTGTGGAAAATCAGTATGCTAACCAGGGCAAAGTTGTGGTATATTGCAAAATATGCAAATACTGGGTCTGTTAGGGGATTACAGAAAACTACAAGTGTTGCTGCATGAGGCACAACATTGACAAATGCACTGCATGAGATTAATCCAGATGCTCCCTTTGTGATAAAGATCTTTATTTAGTCTCAAACTACAGCAAAATGAATGGAGCTTAAGCTACACTACTGGATTAGCACAGTGCAGATGACATGCTGGCTTCCATCATGTCCCAGTATGATCTATAACACCCCTCCCCAATTCAAAGTGGAAAACTTACTCAGCAAATCGCCAAAGTCTGACGTTGGTCAGAAGGTTCACAGAAGTGACTCGCAGGGTCGTTTAGCCCCTGATGACATCAGTGGTTTTACCCCTGGATCCACCTGACCCACGTGATAGCAAGGGCCTTGCCATTAGTACCAGACATCAACCCAGAGGTACCAGTTGTTAATCCTGACTACATCGAAAGATTTCGATTCATATACCGACAATATTACAAATAAGGAGCCCGCATCAAGCGTCCTGTTACACGCAGACAGAGAAGGTCGCACAGATTGAAGGACCCCAGTCAAAACTGCCCAAGAGCAAATACTCACCGAAGAAACCACAGGCCAAAATGAATTTACATTTCCCAAAATATGTCTGTTATTAAGCACGTATCAATCCTCATTTATTTTCCAACACACGTATTTAATGCTGTGTGGTAAAGAATGACTGCTAATGTTTGTTAGGAGCACGTGTCCGCCCCGTGGTACTCGGGCTATGGTGCTGCCACAAAAGGCTCTCACAGGAACACCGAGGCTGTCACTCTATTGACGTTTGTCCAAGTCCGATCTCCACAAGTTTGCCTCTGCGCAAAAAATGTACCAAAAGATCCAATGGAGCTTATTTACAAGCCCCATGCGCCGCCGGTGCGTCACTTTTAAAAAGGGAAAAAGTGACGCACCAGCGGCGCAAGGGACTTGTAAATGAGCCCCATCGTTCGTAGCCGTAAGGTAACTCAATCTAAGGACACTTAATGGAAGGAAGGGGGTGGACAGTTTGTGGGCGGGGAAGATGGGCGCCTGGAACTCAGAATATCACCCTACAACCCATTCCTAATGAGGAGCACAATAAACACAGGGATACAGCTTGAGGTCTTAGACGTTTTACCTGTGTTTCTATATTTATGACAATAATCTAAAGTGCTCTGACATTTCCTCCTAGGCCGATGAGATTGGGCCTGAACACCTGGCACACCTGGACGCAATCAGAATGGAAAAGCAGCCTGATTATGGGCACCATGGTCCTGCCTTAACACCCGCAGCACATGCTTCCTAGAAGGGACCTCAGGCACGGCCATGCCCCTGGAGCTGCTTTGTTCCCTTTCCACATTCACAAGCTACAGCAATAATCACCCATAAACTAACCAACCGGAAGCATGCAGGGGTGGGAAGTAATGTGAAGTAGGTGGGGGAAAGGGAAAGTAGCATACAAAGGAGAAACAACACACAGGGTGGAGGGAGAAGGACTGAGGAAGAAAGAAACCCACAGTATGGGACATCTTGGCAAAGGGAAAAAGCACACGAGACAGAGCCTGCAGCAAACGAGTGTTACAAGAGCACGGAAAGGCTATATAAAGGAGCTAAAGGCTAAGAAGAAGAGACCTGGAAAACATATACACTTTCATTGAGTGCTAATACAAAAAGAAAATTAGTTACATAAAAGTGAGCAGTAGAAGGCAAGAATCCAGCCAATCAGAGAGATGATAAAAAAGGCTATGTTCTAGGGGAGGGACAAACAAAAGAATGATTAACTCGGGCCTGTGATAAGGAAAGTCATCAAATAAGAAATAAGCATACAAGAGTGACAATAAAGCCAACCAATGGTAACTAGTGGGTGGGATAGAAGTCCCTGTAAGCACTTGGTAAACCCACAGTGGGAATGTTTGCATCTGGACAGCAGAACTGTCTAGTAGACTCGGACTAAAAACACCCTATATGTATGCATAGAGTGGCACTGGTGAAATGCTTACTGTTTAATACCAAGAAGCAATTTCTTAACTTGATTTTTTTTTCTCCAAAAATGCTAATTGAAGCTGATTGTTGAGTGCTATCCTCTCCATTTACCAATTGTTAGGTCTGTAGCTCCCCATCACGTGCCTAATCATTGCCTTAACTTTGCAACAGGCATAACTCTCAACATGCCTGTTTATTTGTGGTCCTCTTTGGTACGCCATCAACTTATAAATCACATACCTTGAAATAGATCAAGGGTATTTTCTTGGGTCACAATTTTAACGAATTAAATGAGGTGGACTTTGGAGTTGATATGTTGTGCTTAAGGATTTATATTGTGTGTTTTAGAGTTACATGTCATTTCATGTGCAGGTACGCTGCATTAAGGCAAACTATGCTGTTTGAAATGCACAATGCTTCCCAGTTTTCTTTTAATCCTCAATAAAATGCCCTAAGCCCCACAAAAATTGTCTTTGACTATCATGTTATTAGGGCATGGTATTTCGTATTTTTTTCATCTAGTGTTGCTTTGTGCATTTCTGTAACTGGGCAATAGGCGTGGCTCTCAGTTTTAGCACAGGGACCTCTAATATTGAATAAATGGTCCAATTTGAATTTACTGCTGAAAAACTTTGGAATGGGTGATGACTAACGAGTGGCATATGGAGAAACATATATATATTTTTTACCATCATTATAATGAAAATGTTGGACAAAATGAGAGTTATTCCCTCAAATAAGGGTAACTTGAAAGTGAGCATGTGATGTCCATGAGACGTTGTACTGTACTGACTTCACAACTGGCCAGGATAACGTCCAATTATGTGATTCAGGCACTGATTGTTCTCTGTTGTCACTCCCTGTGATGTATTGATAAGCCAAAGGGCATGTGATGTCACTTCCACCACCCATGGTATTTTGGTGAGGCGACTCCCATATGTTCCACTGACAGAGAAGGCATAGAGCAGCTCAAGCACTTCAACCGTGCTTGAAAGGTCACTTTATATGCTTCTCTCAGTGTAGGCCTGAGCTGTTAGACACTCCTGCTTTGCAAGGACCAGTGTGTAGGCCAGTGTTTTTGGTCTCGTCACAGCCCATGTGGCCCAAAACCAAAAAAGTGACCCAGAATACATCCCTCTTCAGGCCAAACTCTTCCTAGTAGCCAATGGAAAAGGTAGAACCTCCCTACTCTATTGCATGCTTGTACTTAATTCGCCGAACTGTCTTGTTGCCACTGTTAGGGTGGGGTGGATAGGGCAGTTGGAAAACCTTTGCTGGCTGGATGTCCTCTGCCCCCCAGGGAGCTTGTGATCTCTTCTTGCCTTTGACTATTCCCACTCAACTACTGACGTGTTTTTATCTACTTACATGCAACATACCCCACCCCCACTGGCCCTGGAGAGCTAGCAAGATCCTGCACCCCACATGCTTTCACTGCACGCAACCTGATGCGGACTTTTTTCACCTGGTCTAGCGATTACCTGCAATAGGTAGTTACTGGTGCAGGATCAGGCTCGTCCCTACCGAAGTCTTTGCCCGAAAGATCGATCTGATGCCTCACATTGCACTGTTGGGCATCATGGAGGCTCTTGGGAGTTTCCGCGGAGACCGGACCATGGTGAGTGTGGTTACTCTGGTTGCAAAGAGAGACATTGACAAGAAGTGGAGACCCCAACTCCTCCCACACTCTCTGCGAGGCGCAAAGACCTCGATTTCTGTGCTCAACAAGAGGAACCCATCTTTCACGCTAGAGGGTGCCCCGAGAAGTACACCAGGAGAGGGGCCACTGGGGAGACAACTATGGACTGGGCATCTACAACCTGATCTCTTGATTGTCTGTTGTGTAACTCATGACTATAATAAATAGTGGCTCTTACTGGACCATGCCGCTTTGTTTACTTTTTGTTCCTCTGATATATATTATACAATTCCTAAAAAAAACATAAAAAATTTGCTCATCAAGGCGAAAAAAAATGACCTATTCGGGACATCTCAAGGCAGTACAACTCTGTATGCGATTCTTCTCCATGTAGCAATTATGAACTCATATTGACTAGATTAATATAAAAATCCTTACAGACTCTGATGAGCAAGAACGAACATGAGGGCATAGTGAAACCACAACAAAACCACCCCTCCCGCCCCTTACAAACAGCAGAGCAGGAAACATACACCGTGAGAGAACTACAGCCTCACATTTGGACCCAGTTCTTGGAACCGAAAAAGCATGCTTCTTTATACGCATAATGAGTCACTGGAAGGTGTTACTTGTGGGTTCAAACAGACACTGTTTGTCAGACAGACATGATCCAAGGTTACTTGATGTTTCGAAAAGAAAACAATGCAGCTGTTTGTCTGGCAGGCTGGGGACGCCGGCGGACACCTTTCCACCGCACTTCTTTTTCACCTTTAGGTGTCAACACAATAAATCACTACACCGAATACGGCCCTCTAATTATAGATTTCCAACTGTCAAACGGGCCTACCTTCTTCATTCAACGGAGATAATTTCGTACTAGAATTCTTCTCTGAATATGCTCAACGTGATATGAATCTTGTCGAGAGTGATAAACTCTTCGTTTAGGCCTGTCGATGTGTTTTAAATATCAGTACTTTCAAAGGTTGGATGCCCCGGGACTCAATTCACTAATAAACAAGCATTGGCATAGCCAATAGGTCTCCCCTTTGGGACATTATAAGTGTTTAGCCATGCAACAGTTGATGTTGCACCAAGGATATTGTGCTGCATAATTAAATAGTTATACGGTCCCAATGGCGAGACCTATTGGCTATGCCAATGCTTGTTTCTTTACCAGCAAATACCTGGTGCAAACACCTTAGATTTTTTTTAGCTGCTGGTACTGGCTTAACTGCCCCCCCCCCCCCCCTCATTTTTTAATTTTTTTTTTAAATCGAATCAATGTTTCTTTTTTGAGGATGGATATGCATCAATATTGGTTTTGGAGGAATCAATTATAAAATGGCTTATAAACAGTAAAAATATTCACAAGCAACAATATTTGGTACACACCTATCTAATGTTATTGACTGCTAGATGCAAGGATACCGCTGTCCCACAGGGGTGCAGAACGGATGTAGGGGTAATGGATCATCACAGTATTACCAAATGAGAGCCTACCAGTGGAGATGGGAAGCTGCGTAAATGACGATTTAGATTTTGACAACCTTCCATGATAACAGTCTCTCTGACCCTGGGGTACGGTTGTTACGGAAGTTGAAAAAGCAAGCAAGGAGACTGAAATGTGAACTGTTAATGCCTCTTTTCTAATACCTTGAATTGCTTTTTGAATAACTTTCTTTCTTCAAGGCCCCCTACCATCGTATAGTTGTAGTATTTCTTGCTCCATGTGTTGATCAAACAAAGAAAACCCTGAAAAGGGGAGGCTCATCATTTTTAGCTGTGCCGCTCGTGTTAAGGTGATAAAGAGGAGGCAGGAGGATCTATGAATGAATAATAGATGGCAGTGTCCTGTGGCAGCCTATTAAGTGAGAGCAACTGCTGTACTAATAACTGGCTTAGAAACTAATGGTTTTTAATATTGTATTTCAGTACCGTCTTCCTTCCGATGTTTTTGCAGGTCATCTATAAAGGATCGCAGACCCTCACATGTTTCACTAAGATACCTTTCAAACAAATGACTACCTGCTGTATCTCATTCTTTGCTGCCAGTAGCATCCAGGAGTATGCCTGCTCACTGCGGCGGACATATAGTTACCGGAGCCGAAGCATTCCTTCTCGCTGCAGACACTACAACTGAATTAGGCAGGGGAGATGGGGTGTCAAAGCAAGATGGCCGGTCGAAAGCACTGAGCGGGGCTTCCGCTGCCAAAAGTGAAATCCTGCGATCATCCTGCGCATTATTAGTTGGTGATACATGAATCTACTCCTGAACATCACACTGGAGGACCAGGAGCAATACCCAAGTGGATTGGTGGCTGTGGGGACGGTGGGGGGGGAGGAGCATGGCCTGCCTAGCGCTGTCACAAATATCCCCCCTGAGACCAGAGCTGGCAAGGGAGTAATCCACCTGGAAAAAAGATCCTGCCTTAAAGCCAGGGCATGGCTGTCTGCTTCTGAGGAGATTGGCTCTGTGAGGTCCCAAGGCCCAACAGAGCTGTAAGTCAGGCCAGGAGAGATCCAGGGATGTGGACCACTGCCGCGGTCAGGACGGATGGCACCCCCCGCCATCAGAGCAGCATTTTATGCGGTCAACATGGGTGGTTTCGGAGGTGCAGGATGAGTCCTCTGCGGCGGTGAGTGCTGCAGGCGGCCGATCCGGACTGAAGGCGTTCTCCTGGAGGCCGAGCGGCCCATGAGCTTGCTGTTAACAGGCCCCCAGGAGCAGACTGAGGGCCCGCACGCACAAAAACTAGCGGCAGGTTGCTGGCTGGGTCCAACAAGGTATTTAAGGTGAGGCCGACAAGCGCTTATGGAAGTGGGGGGGGGAGAATGTCATTAGTCTGAAAAAAAGGGTTTAACCCAGCAGCCGGAGATCTACTAGCACCCTCAGGGATAATGCCTGGACCCAAACAATGGTTGGCCCTGAACTCCTAAACTGCTAGCAAACCAGGGGGACAAGCTGGGGAAAATCAGGTAGCGTGAGGGAGAGGACTGGAGTGGGCCTGTGTCGCCCCTTATCCCCGCTAAGGAGACCCCGGAGAGGGTGTATAAAGCAATAACCGCGGGACCCCCGCCCCATGGCCGTAGGTTGGGCCCCTGACAGACTCGGCGAACCTTTAAGCAGAAATCCGTACGCCTGAGGGCTGACGGAGGCAGGCACTATGAAAGTGCACATTCTGCTAATTTCTGACTAGAGGTGGCACGTAGGATCTAAAAATAAACATTGCCGAAAATGTACCACGGAAGACAGACAGGAAACAAATTAAACAAGCACACGAGAGGTGTGCGTGCGTGCGCCACAGCGAGACATCTGTTTTGCATTATCGCGCACGCATCTGTGCACGATAATTCATAACTGATGTGGCCCGTGCGGGTATCCGCAAGCAATAGGCCGTGGGCGGAGAAAAGGCGGGACATGTACCCGCCTTTGCCCAATTGCGTGCTGTCTTTCTTAAAAAGACGCACGCAAAGCCCAATAGCATGTGAAGAAAACAAAACCACACGCACAAGCGTGTGGTGAGCTTTGGTGAGCTTTCTGAAGCCCCTTACTAAAAGTCTCACAGAGCAGCGCATGTGCACTGCTCTAGGCTCGACCTAAAAACGAGTGGTAGCAGAAATGACATCAAGCACCCTTTGACCTCCTCAATAACATCACAGGACATGACGTTGCATAGCTTTCACTGCCGCATAGGAAGTGTTGTCAGATTAGCTTTGACCCTCATTGAATCAAATGAAATGATTTTGGAAGGCAAAGAATGGTTTTATCTCAATCACATTTCAGAATGTATTGGGATTGATTATTTATTTTTTTAAATCAGGACTGCTATATTTGTAAACAATTACAAGGTAAAATAACCAGTTTAATTCAGAAGGGAAGTGAGTAATATTAAAAAAAATGCTACTGTTCGAACCAATTTTATTTCACTTTGCTGTTTACATCTTCATATTGTAGATCCCTTTTTTAGCCCCTAATTAAATGATAGTAGTTTTATGTCTTGGCTGTGTGGCGTGTTTATTTATTTTCTCTCTTTCTTATGAACAGATGACAATCGGACGAACTTTCCTAAATATTTAAATAGATGTACTTTCATCAAAGAATGCCAATCATTATTGCCTGACAGCAACTCAATACCTCAGCCCTTTAAATTACACTTTACTTCATTGGGAGAGAATATTCTATGCTTCACTTCATGCTACTGAGAACATATACAGTTACCAACATGAAAACTATGAATAGTCTAGCATATGCTTAGTGTCAGTGTCTCACACATGATGCCTCTGGTTTAAATGTAGCAAATTAAAGGTTCACGTGAAATATTCTAGTTTACTAATATCACTTTAACAACTTGCAAAATGCTCTGGTCATCAGTTGAAAATGTTCTTTGATAAACAAGGTCCCAAAAAGGAAGCCAAGGGATGCAAGCGGAAGGAGAAGGGTGGCTGCTGCTATCCCAGGTGAGCCTTAATTGATGTCTATGAATGTACTCGGACTTCAGCCTCAGTGTGATGGGATAGTCAACCTGAACTGTGAAAATATGATTTTTAGGCAAATTTTTTAGAAAGCAGCTTTTCGTTAACAACCCAGATGGACTCTCCTAAGTCATGCATGATTTGGCATGGATAACCCCAACTAACTCCAAAAAACCCTTTTCCAATTTTTCTAAATATATATATACATCGCAGTGATGGTCGCCTCAATGTAGTCATAGTTAGGACCCAGTTGCCCTAGGAAAGTGATTTTTTTGTTTTGCTGGTAACTTTGCCACTGTTTGACAAATCTTCACAATTGTTTTTAAAGCTTCATCCACCTCAGCTCCTTCCTGCAGGGTTTTGTAGTGATCCGTTGAGTGGGGGCTGGGAAAAAAGGGCCCCAAAATGTGGCTTCCCCATGCAATTTCCTTATGAACTTTAGACAATGCTACAGCCAAAACAGCTGAACGGACTTACACCAAATTTTTCTGGAAGCTAGATCTTTACCAAACAAAGCATGCTTATGCAGTTTGGTGAAAATCTGTTCTGCCGTTTGACATAAATTAAGCTTTGAAATAAATGACAATTGAATCATTATTATTGGTTGGTCTCGCAGGTACCCTAACCCACTGGCCCTTGTGGAGGGGTACAAGAGTGTCAAAGTGCATTTTTTTTCGCTTTACCTCAGACTCGCAGCAGTCAGCACAGACCCCCCTGAACATTTGTGAGAGTACCATGAGATTACTGCAAGATTACTGTGTGACCAAAAGAAAAAGACAATAAAATGGGTGTCCATTGGTGTTGTGCAACTGTGGTGGTTGATCAGCAATGGGTTGTTGGCCATTTACTGGGATGGCTTTGGGTACATGGCAAGGCCCTTCACTTAACCCTATGATGTGCTTGACGGAAGGGGGTCTGCAGTGGTTTGCGATAGTTAGGTATGATAATAAAATCTTACTTCATGTTAATGATAATAAAAAACCCTAGAAATACGCTGAAAAAAATAAGAAGGTTAAATTGAAGCGTCAATTCAAATGTTAAAGTGAGTTTATAGTTAGGTGAGTGTTGTAATATATGATGTCATAAGCAGTGCATGGTGAGGACACAAGTTATAGTTACTTGAAATAACTATATTTGTTGAATGTCAGCGTTTTATTTTTCAGTTTGGAACGTTATGTTTAAGCTTTCATTTTCACCTTACTATAACATTACTTTAACCTTTTTAACATGAAGTAATAATTTATAACCATATTGAATGCCAACTCCCATCAGCGCATAGCCTTCGCACATGTGTAGCGTGGGGTTGGCCACAGGGTTATGTTATTTTATCTACACTTATAGAGAGCCTGGCTATTCCAGCAATGGGGCATCCCAACGCTAAATCTAATGGAAACAGACAAGGGAAGAAGTTAAGCTAAAGGTTCGAGAAAAGCCACATCTTCATCATTTTCCTAAAAGCCCTATGGTCTTGCATGCCACGGGCATCAAGAGCAATGGAATTCCACAGGGCAGGTGCCAATCTCCTGAACGAGCGCCCCCTGCTCGTGCCCTGTGCACCTGTGGGACACAGGCCAAATGCAGTTCCACAGAGTGGAAGGCTTGGGCCGGAACATACAACGAGCAAAGCTCACTCAGAATTTGCGGACCTAGGCCATGCAGGATCTCATGTGTAGTACATAGCATCTTAAAGTAGACTCTTTGTTCTATAGTCAACCAGTGGAGCCGGCGAAGAAGGTCTGAGGCATGGCAATACTTATGTAGTGCAAAGATCGTGCGAGCAGCCGCAATCTGTGCCTGTTGAAGTGTTTTGGTCACAGCTTTATTAACAGCAAGTAGTAGCCTGTTGCAGTAATCTAGTTGAAACAGCACAGTGGAATGGATGATCATCTGTCAGGTAGGTCCCTCAAAGTGTCCCAGAATGGGTTTCAGGCTGCGAAAAAGACCAAAGCAAGTGCCAAGCACTGCCTTAGTGTGCCACTCAAACGAGAGGGCGATGTCCACCAGAACAACCAGATTCTTAACCACAGTTTTCGGTTGGGGGGTTCCAAGTGCCATGGGCCACCATTGATTGCCCCATAGATGGGTATCTCGGCCCACCAGAAGCACTTCTGACTCGGTGTAATTTAGTTGCAAGTAGTTGTCGGCCATCCATTCAGAGATGGCGATAAGGTCATCTTGCTTAGCGTTGTTTGAATATGTGAACACCAATTGGGTATCATCGGCATCTTATACCATGGCAATGTTGTGGCCTTTGGCCAGAAGGGCCAGGGAGTGGACGTAAATATTAAATATAGTGAGACTCAGGGCAGATCCCTGTGGAACACCACAGCTGAGAGGATGGACACTGGATGTAAAAGGAGGAGCAGAGACCTGGAAAGACCGATCGGTCAAGAAGGACAAAAACCAGGCCAGGGCTTTGCCATTGATCCCGATGTAACAGGATCCTATGGGAGACGGTGTTGTAGGCCGCGCTAAGATCCAACAGGATCAGCGCCGAGGTTCTACCCTCATCCAAAGCAGACCGTAGCTTCTCTGTAACTGCAAGTAGTGCAGATTTGGTGCTATGTCTAGGCCCGAAGCCATTTTGTGACCTATCTAGAATTGAATTTGTTTCCAGGCATTGATTCAAGATGGTGTTGACATAGGACTCAAGCAAGGTACAGGAGCAGAGATACTGGGCAAACGTTTTCTGGCAGAGACCCATCCAGCGTATGTTGTTTTAACAGGGGGATAACTTTGGCATGGTTCTAGGACTTAGGGATCACCGCAGCTGACAGCAACCTATTAATCAGTTCCCGGGCCTCCGATAGGAGGCAGTCATAGAATTTTCTAAAGAGGTCTGTTTTTAAAGGGTCGTCAAGGGGAGCTTGATTTTACCTTGGCCAACAGGGCCTCCATGTCTTTAGAGGACATGGGCAGAAGGTCCTGGAGGGAGTGAGACATAGTGACCAAGAGTGGGTTCTCCCGAAGATCGGTGGAAGCCTTCCCCAGACCGAATGTGCTGTAGATGCGTTCCACCTTGCTAATAAAATATTTAGCCGGTGTCTTGCATTGTAAATTGCAGGATATAGTGCTATTGGCTGCAGGCGGGGGTTTTACATTTCTTTCATAAGGGCAAAAATGGTTTACATTGTATTGCTGCTTGTAGTAATCATGTTAGCATAGAACATTGCCTTGGTCTTCTGGGCTAGTTTACGGTATACTTTAACTGCGTTCCTATATATAGTTTTTGCTGTGAGATCGTATGAACTTCTCCAGGCCCTTTCTAGGATTTTATATTTTTTCTTTTCCACAATCAGGGACTTGTTTTACCATTCGTGAGTTTGGATACACTTGGCAAGGGTCATTTTTGCCGGGATACAGCAATCTAGTGCATTATTGACCCATCCCCTGAAAGCAGCGTCAGCTGCCTCTATATCTGTTGGCCATTCTGGGCGATGCAAGTTTAGAGTGACTGAAAAAATAGTCAAGTCTAATTTGTGCCACGGGCGCTCCTTTGAAGGTGGGAGAGGGGATTGCAGTGGGGGCCTTCTAAGCAAAGTCGCAAAGAGATTAGGGAATTATCAGTCCAGAGCATAGAAAGGGGGGTTAGCCTCCATGGTCTGGAGGTTTGAAAATACGGGGTCAAGAAGGTGACCCGCTACATGTGTCGGTCCCTCCACCAGCTGCGTTAGCTGGCATGCAGCCATATTCCCAGGAAATTGATAATCTCCTGAGACTCTTGCCATTCCAGGTGTAAATTAAGGTCCCCAATGATTCTAAAATTGTCTGCTTCTAATGTTAGGTGGGCAGGTGGGCAGGGTCTGCTCCCAACCACCTATGGGCAGCCAAGCCCCCTGTCATGCACAACCTTAGACTGAATCCCCATGTCCTGAAATTGTGCCTACAACATTTCTGTCCATGTTGCAGCCAGCCAATCGGAGTGCGAGTGCCCACTGGAGTTCTCGGGAGCCTTTCGCTCCCATCAGACTGAAAGACCAATGAGAAAAAAAGACCCCTTTGCAAATCAGATCCTCCTATTATTTTAAGTTGAGTGATCACTCGGCTCTTGTGAGCCTCCTGTGAATCCAATTGTCCAGATATGCAAAGTTGTTAACCTTTATTTCTCAATAACAACTGAATGGGTCTGCTCCAAATCACAAATCCCATGATTTCTGGACCTTAATCTAACTTTCTGCCAAGTTTGGTGTGATTCTGGTCAGCCTTTTTTGCTGTAATGCTATTCAATTTCACTATGGAACCTTGCATTAGGAAATTGCATTTTGGGACCCCCTCCCCTTTTTTCTCGGACTGACACTTTATGGATCAGCCTTTCCAGGGGTGAGCTGAGGTAGATGAAATGTTTTGGGGAACGTTTCATGAAGATTCATCAAATGGGGTCAAGGTAATTAGCAAACTAAAAAGTGCTCTTCCAATGGTAACTAGATCCTAACTGTAACTTTAAATGGTGATATATGTATATATATTCACTGAAAAAACCATAGGTTTCACACACGTTATAGTTAGGAATTAGCATTTAAAAAACCTTGCAAATTCAATGAAAAAACCATAGGTTTCACACATGTTATAGTTAGCTGGACATTTTACTGATAAAAAACCAATGAAATTCCCCAGTTATAGTTAGTGCAGGCAACTATAACTCACGCAACCGCAATCCTCTGCTGATGCTACTACTGTATTTAGACACTTATTTGCCCATGTCTTCTTCCATTAAATTTTAGCTATACATATATTACAAATATTTTTTTTTCATAAAGACACATATGTCATCAGCAGAGGATTGCGGTCACGATTCGAGGATTCGTCGACCGGCGCCAAAGTTATTCCAAATAGAATGTTGCGGTTTTCCAATGGAAACGTGGTCCTAACTATAACTACCTACTGGCGACCGCCAGTAGGTAATATATATATATATATATATATATATATAGGTGAGTGGTTTGGCGAAGTGGGTTTGATGGTCAGCTGACCGGAAGGCCTGTGCTGCTAGCCGTTACCTTCCTCTTGTGGCAGGAGCCCCGCGGAGAGCCCCGTGAAGGAGTGTGCCTGGTTTGGACCGGCGGTATTTACTGCGGTCTGAGCCACAGTCTTTATTTCTGCAAGCCCATTGTTTGACACCATGTCTGCTGACACGTTGAGGAGTCGGGAGGCGGCAGCCTCCGATATGTTTGTGGATTCCCCGGCTGGGGAAAGTGTACTCAATCGGACTTCCGTTGGTACGACGGATTCACAACCTAACTTAAGAGAACTATTTAAAACCCTAGAGAGAGCAAGTAAGTCGGAACAAGCAAAGTGGTGGGAGCATCGCTCATTAACAAGATACTTGGAGGTGGGTAGGATCCCGCGGGGATTACGCATAATGGTGGCGCCTTCATACGAAAATCCGGATCCTGGTATGCTCCTTGAATGGGCCGAATGCAATTTAGAGTCCTCTCGGCGTCTGGTGGAAATTTTGGTCAAGTACGCCGAGAGTGATCGAGTGAAACTACAAAACCAAATAGAGGCGCTTAACCATGAAATTGATAAACTACCCGAAACTCCTCTCACTAGCAAGTATCGTGAGGAAATGGTAGTGCGGCTCAAAAGGGAGGAAGAAATTATCAAAAAAAGAAAGACTTATAAATTCCAAAGAGATCGCTTGGATTATGAAAATGGGCAGATCTTTACATTCGCGAAGAAATATGATAATGCCAGGGTAAAAGCAATACAACAGCGAGTGTACCTGACATTGCACAAAAAACTGCCAGTAATCCCCCAGAGTGTTCATCAGTATCTGAGCTCAGTTCAAACATAGACAGTGAATCAGACAACGAGCAACATAGAGAACAGCGTTTGGGGTTTCGCAAACTCACTCTTGCGCAAGAGTTGGATTGTATGCGACAGGACCGCCGGCAAACCCTACGGTCTGGTGTACGAAATGCCAATTCAAACAAAGGGCAAGCAACAAACGAAGCGAGAGGCGGAGATGCAACAAAGAGCGAAAACGCAAGCACCAAGCAACCATACAGAAAAGCGCGAAAACAATGGAAGAACAAGTAAGTGGCCTGAATGTTGGATATGATTCGCAATCAGTCGTCAACCTCACAAAACTTGTACTGTCTAAAAAAGAGATGAATACCTTGGCTTTGGGTCTATCCTACAGTGCTAGGAGTAACTTTGATTATGCAGGGACCAGGGTTGATTTTTACAAATATATTCGAAAACTAAAATTGCGCAAGTTTCATTGTTTGCAGAAACCTGACCGTGTCCCACAGCCATTGCTTCCCAATCTTAGTTCTCCATCTTTAACAGCAGGAGACGAAGATTTGCTTAATGCGTTGCTCCAGTTGCAGTCTGAGGATACACAGTCAACGTCTATCCTTGCTTTGGGACAAACTACCAGGATTATTCCTACCCCGTTTAAACCCAAGTCTACTTTCTGCCCTTTGATGATTAAAGACAATATTGACATGTTCCATGATAAGATCGCATATGATTTAAGACAATTACATATCAATGTGGTCAATGCCAATAAAAGACACCTGTACCGTGACCATGCATATTACCAATTGGTTAAAAAACTACAAATGAACGTAAATTTGGTCATCCACCAATCGGACAAAGGTGGTAATGTTGTGCTGTGGCCAAGGGAGATGTACATGGAGGAGGCCCTCGGACAACTTAATGATAGAGAGTGCTACAAAAGAACCACCATGGCAGAGGTTAAACTTTCATGGAATACGCACTATACTAAGTTGATGGCATGGAGGAGTATGGGACTCATCACAATGGATGAATACAAATTCTTAAAAACTGAACACCCGGTGATGCCTGCAATCTATTTTATCCCCAAGATTCACAAAGACAGTGTGAAACCACCTGGGCGTCCCATTATCTCTGCATGTGGCAGCATCATGGAAAACATGAGTAAATATGTTGACTTCTTTCTGCAGGAACATGTCAAAAAACTCCCGTCGTTTATACTTGACACTGGTGACCTGTTGCAAAAACTACAGGGAGTACATTGGCAAAATGGATATTTGTTAATATCTTTGGATGTATCATCCCTATACACCAGCATTTACCACAGAGATGGTCTAAGAGCAATTGAATATTACCTGAACACGCGATCAATGAACTTTTGTGATCATAACAAAATGTTATTATCTATGATCAAATCATGTTTGGAAAATAATTTCTTTTTGTTCTCTAGTCAAGTGTTCCATCAGGTGAGGGGCGTGGCTATGGGGGCCTGTTTCTCGCCAAGCTATGCCTGCCTTCATAAGGGCTACTGGGAGGAACAGGTCCTCTTACCTACATTTCCTGATGTCATGTCCAATAATGTGGTAAATTGGTTCAGGTATATTGATGACCTTTTAATCATTTGGGATGGTACCATGACTGATGCCGTACAATTTATTTCTGACATTAATGAAAATGATTTCAATCTACATTTCACAAGTCAGATTAGTAGTAGCACTATCTACTTTCTTGATGTGGAAATATACATCCAACAGAACACATTACAAACTAGGATGTATCGTAAACCCACAGCTGGTAATGCCTTGCTACATGCCTCGAGTCACCATCCTGCACACCTGATCAAAAGCATTCCATACGGCGAAATGCTCCGTATTAGAAGAATTTGTAGTATTGATCAGGATTGTTTCGAGGCTCAGAAAAATTGCAAAGAAAGATTTTTGAGAAGAGGGTACCTCCCCGATTTGCTTGATAAAGCAATCTGTAAAGCAAATAAGTCCAGTAGTCTTTTGATCACACCATATATAAAAGACACTAAGAACAATGAGTCTAATGATTTGCAGGCAACCCGCCTGATCCTCACCTACAATACCCAGCATCAGAGTATACGTAAAATTGTCCAAAAGAACTGGGCCCTAATTGCCAATGATCCTGTGATAGGCCAACTCATGACTCACTCCCCTTGTATTACATACAGGAAGGCTAAATCTATGTGTCAATTCCTAGTCTCAAGTAGTCCTGAGGTTAGAGTTAACACCTCTTGGCTTGGCAGCAGTAAAGGGTTCCTCAAATGTTCAGTTTGTAAAGCTTGCAGGTATGGTGTGAACAAAACTGAGTATATGACACCTCTCAGCAACACACCTACCCGTATTCGCAACAAACTAAACTGCAAAACTGAATACGCGGTGTATGTGCTGGAGTGTCCTTGTGGCCTACGGTACGTGGGAAGTACTAAACTTCAGGTCCACAAGAGAATACTTCAGCACATACGTGCCATTTCCAATGGGGATATCGCATATCCCGTGGCGAGACATTTTGAGGCACTACACGAAAAAAACCCCGTAGGCCTCAAATATTTTGTCATTGACTCAGTCCCACCACAGAGAAGGGGTGGGGATCGTGAGTCAATGTTATGTAAACTTGAAACTAGGCACATTATTCTTTTGGACTGTAAAACCCCAAATGGACTCAACGCTAGTGAGGATTTTTATACCTATCTACACTAGGCAATGTCATAGTCTTCCGTACTTACTGCATCTACCTCTCTTAAAAAATAAAAAAATTGTTTTACACACAATGATATTTTAATTCACAATTCCATTCACATTGGGTTTGCATTATTTTTTTATCTCTTTTAAATCTTTCTGCGTATATTTGCACATAGAACCTTTGATCCATTCCAGGGTTAAAATAAGAGAGGGCCCACTTGGGCTTAATTGTCCCCTTCTCCCCCTGTAAAGACTAGGTTTGGTCAGATACCAGGCACCTTGCAGACAATGGGTCTACTTTAACACTTTATTATAACTTAGGCAAATGACTTTTTTACTCTTAGCATTTATCTATTTATTTATTTATATATTTATATATTTATTACAATGTATTTATATATTTATATAATGTATTTAAATTATTTAAGTGTATTTATAAGTATTGTCTGATTTTGTGTTAATTAATGAATGAATTAATTTTTAAACCCATGTAATATTTGTCAGGTAGTAACGTTGCTGCACTTGATAAATTTAAGGTGTCCATCCATTATATCTGATGTATTTTACATATAGCAATGGTATTCTTAACGTGTCTCTGTTTCAACATTGAATCAGATTTGTACACTCTTTCTATGTCTATTGCATCTCAGGAAAGACGTCATGCACTGTGCACTTTAAATTCAATTGTATTTCCTTTGCGTGTCATGTGATCAAGGCCCCACGTGGGCTGAAACGCGTCATGGTGGTGATGGTGTCGGGCAGTGAAAAATAAAATATTGAGCACCAGTCAACGGGTTCGCTTCGTCCTTTTTGCCGGTGTACCAGTGTGCCTGTTGGACGACTTCATCTCATATATATATATATCAAAATACTCCGTCCCTCTGCAGCTTCGCGCCAAAGACGGAGACGGACCACAGTTAAGTGCCAGATAGTGTGATTTATTTAGCTCGTTCGGTCTGACGCGTTTCGGTTCGAAAAATGAACCTTGATCACATGATATATATATATATATATATATATATATATATATATATATATATATATATATATATATATATATATATATATATATATATATATATATATATATATATATATATATATATATATATATATATATATATATATATATATATATTTCACACACAAGACCTCCAGGCACAGGAGCCCCAGACCCTTCAGGGCAGCCTCACATCAATGGTCCCGGAGAGACCCATCTTACTGATACAACATCACAGACAACGGGTGAGGCTCAATACCGGAGTTAAGGATTTAATTGCAGGTACAGCAACGCATTTAAAACTCCGTCTCCTTACGCGTTTCAGCGACCTTTCGCCTTGTTCACAGGTTGGAGTATGTAAATCCCAAATGAAATCGTGCGCTCCTTTTCAATACAAAGTCACGTGACAGTTTAATACACATCAAGTCCCATAATGCCTTTCTTTCCGCCTGTACTGCAGGGGATTTGGTAACCACCATCTGCCTTAGAAATTGAAAGTTAACGTTTGTGCTGGCATTGTACATAGTGGGGTATTATCTTACACTGTCAAATGCAATTAATGTCATGCTCAGTGCTCCGTACTTTTCGGTAACTGCAGCCAAAGCCTTTCCTCCAGCACGATCGAGGCGGGGGTCACCCACTTCGAATCCCTTCCAAAACCGCCGTAGATTTGCACCATTGGCTTGCCTAGGTTAGGCTCCCAGCGGTGAGTGGGTCGAGCTCCAGATTCAATATTCACACACAAGACCTCCAGGCACAGGAGCCCCAGACCCTTCAGGGCAGCCTCACATCAATGGTCCCGGAGAGACCCATCTTACTGATACAACATCACAGACAACGGGTGAGGCTCAATACCGGAGTTAAGGATTTAATTGCAGGTACAGCAACGCATTTAAAACTCCGTCTCCTTACGCGTTTCAGCGACCTTTCGCCTTGCTCACAGGTTGGAGTATGTAAATCCCAAATGAAATCGTGCGCGCCTTTTCAATACAAAGTCACGTGACAGTTTAATACACATCAAGTCCCATAATGCCTTTCTTTCCGCCTGTACTGCAGGGGATTTGGTAACCACCATCTGCCTTCGAAATTGAAAGTTAACGTTTGTGCTGGCATTGTACATAGTGGGGTATTATCTTACACTGTCAAAAGCAATTAATGTCATGCTCAGTGCTCCGTACTTTTCGGTAACTGCAGCCAAAGCCTTTCCTCCAGCACGATCGAGGCGGGGGTCACCCACTTCGAATCCCTTCCAAAACCGCCGTAGATTTGCACCATTGGCTTGCCTAGGTTAGGCTCCCAGCGGTGAGTGGGTCGAGCTCCAGATTCAATATTCACACACAAGACCTCCAGGCACAGGAGCCCCAGACCCTTCAGGGCAGCCTCACATCAATGGTCCCGGAGAGACCCATCTTACTGATACAACATCACAGACAACGGGTGAGGCTCAATACCGGAGTTAAGGATTTAATTGCAGGTACAGCAACGCATTTAAAACTCCGTCTCCTTACGCGTTTCAGCGACCTTTCGCCTTGCTCACAGGTTGGAGTATGTAAATCCCAAATGAAATCGTGCGCGCCTTTTCAATACAAAGTCACGTGACAGTTTAATACTCATCAAGTCCCATAATGCCTTTCTTTCCGCCTGTACTGCAGGGGATTTGGTAACCACCATCTGCCTTCGAAATTGAAAGTTAACGTTTGTGCTGGCATTGTACATAGTGGGGTATTATCTTACACTGTCAAATGCAATTAATGTCATGCTCAGTGCTCCGTACTTTTCGGTAACTGCAGCCAAAGCCTTTCCTCCAGCACGATCGAGGCGGGGGTCACCCACTTCGAATCCCTTCCAAAACCGCCGTAGATTTGCACCATTGGCTTGCCTAGGTTAGGCTCCCGGCGGTGAGTGGGTCGAGCTCCAGATTCAATATTCACACACAAGACCTCCAGGCACAGGAGCCCCAGACCCTTCAGGGCAGCCTCACATCAATGGTCCCGGAGAGACCCATCTTACTGATACAACATCACAGACAACGGGTGAGGCTCAATACCGGAGTTAAGGATTTAATTGCAGGTACAGCAACGCATTTAAAACTCCGTCTCCTTACGCGTTTCAGCGACCTTTCGCCTTGCTCACAGGTTGGAGTATGTAAATCCCAAATGAAATCGTGCGCGCCTTTTCAATACAAAGTCACGTGACAGTTTAATACACATCAAGTCCCATAATGCCTTTCTTTCCGCCTGTACTGCAGGGGATTTGGTAACCACCATCTGCCTTCGAAATTGAAAGTTAACGTTTGTGCTGGCATTGTACATAGTGGGGTATTATCTTACACTGTCAAAAGCAATTAATGTCATGCTCAGTGCTCCGTACTTTTCGGTAACTGCAGCCAAAGCCTTTCCTCCAGCACGATCGAGGCGGGGGTCACCCACTTCGAATCCCTTCCAAAACCGCCGTAGATTTGCACCATTGGCTTGCCTAGGTTAGGCTCCCGGCGGTGAGTGGGTCGAGCTCCAGATTCAATATTCACACACAAGAACTCCAGGCACAGGAGCCCCAGACCCTTCAGGGCAGCCTCACATCAATGGTCCCGGAGAGACCCATCTTACTGATACAACATCACAGACAACGGGTGAGGCTCAATACCGGAGTTAAGGATTTAATTGCAGGTACAGCAACGCATTTAAAACTCCGTCTCCTTACGCGTTTCAGCGACCTTTCGCCTTGCTCACAGGTTGGAGTATGTAAATCCCAAATGAAATCGTGCGCGCCTTTTCAATACAAAGTCACGTGACAGTTTAATACACATCAAGTCCCATAATGCCTTTCTTTCCGCCTGTACTGCAGGGGATTTGGTAACCACCATCTGCCTTCGAAATTGAAAGTTAACGTTTGTGCTGGCATTGTACATAGTGGGGTATTATCTTACACTGTCAAATGCAATTAATGTCATGCTCAGTGCTCCGTACTTTTCGGTAACTGCAGCCAAAGCCTTTCCTCCAGCACGATCGAGGCGGGGTCACCCACTTCGAATCCCTTCCAAAACCGCCGTAGATTTGCACCATTGGCTTGCCTAGGTTAGACTCCCGGCGGTGAGTGGGTCGAGCTCCAGATTCAATATTCACACACAAGACCTCCAGGCACAGGAGCCCCAGACCCTTCAGGGCAGCCTCACATCAATGGTCCCGGAGAGACCCATCTTACTGATACAACATCACAGACAACGGGTGAGGCTCAATACCGGAGTTAAGGATTTAATTGCAGGTACAGCAACGCATTTAAAACTCCGTCTCCTTACGCATTTCAGCGACCCTTCGCCTTGCTCACAGGTTGGAGTATGTAAATCCCAAATGAAATCGTGCGCGCCTTTTCAATACAAAGTCACGTGACAGTTTAATACACATCAAGTCCCATAATGCCTTTCTTTCCGCCTGTACTGCAGGGGATTTGGTAACCACCATCTGCCTTCGAAATTGAAAGTTAACGTTTGTGCTGGCATTGTACATAGTGGGGTATTATCTTACACTGTCAAATGCAATTAATGTCATGCTCAGTGCTCCGTACTTTTCGGTAACTGCAGCCAAAGCCTTTCCTCCAGCACGATCGAGGCGGGGGTCACCCACTTCGAATCCCTTCCAAAACCGCCGTAGATTTGCACCATTGGCTTGCCTAGGTTAGGCTCCCGGCGGTGAGTGGGTCGAGCTCCAGATTCAATATTCACACACAAGACCTCCAGGCACAGGAGCCCCAGACACTTCAGGGCAGCCTCACATCAATGGTCCCGGAGAGACCCATCTTACTGATACAACATCACAGACAACGGGTGAGGCTCAATACCGGAGTTAAGGATTTAATTATATATATATGGAAAAACAGATTCCCATAAATCCAGCTTCTGCAGGAACACAGGTACAGACCACAGCACGCTGAGAGTTGGTATTAGTGCAACTTTTATCCATATAGATTAGCATGACGCGTTTCAGCCGTGTTGCCACGGCCTTGATCACATGACACGCTGAGAACCAATCATTCAAAATATAGTGCAAACATACTTCCCTCCTCCCTATTGAACCAATGGCACTGTGGTGAACTAAACAGCAAACTACAATTCCAAATAAAAACTAATTGGGAACATGTAAAAATGACACCGTAGTGGTTGAACTCAACATCTTAAAGCCCTGATTATACATTACTCTCAATTCCACAAATAAAATAAACAAAAAATAATTAAAGAGGCCCGAGAATTACTCATGTGCAAAAAAGTGCAAAAATGTGCTAAAAATGAAATATATATATATATATCATGAATTATACAATCAATGTCGAACCTCAAATGTATTGGCCTCTATTCAATGCATAGATAGGTCAAGAAAAATAAAATAAGGAACTGAGTATACAAAAACATATACAGGGGGAACAAAGAAGAGAAAGTAAATAGAGAGATTGAGGCCATAGCGAACCTCTCAAATAAAAAATCAAATTCAGAAATTCAGATAAGTGGCAAAATTTGGAAAGACCAACTCATTTTTAACACTTCACCCAACAATGCTGATTTTATAATGCTTGTGATTTCTAACACAGTAATGATGTATTGGTAAATCTCAAGTGTTATACAGCCAAATTCTGGAACTAAAGGACATACAAATACATATAACTATGGTCAGCAACTAGCTAATTTATGCATGAATTACCTCATGCAATAATAATGAATTGGAGATGGGAATATGCTAATACCCAATAAAGTGCAAGTGCAATAAATATCGGGATAAATTAAGCTAAAAACATTATGAATATTAAAACATCCTCAGAAAGTTATTAGTGTACCACAAGATAAAACCAACTGAACGTATCATAAAGTGCAAGTGCACCTGTGCAAAATCAGCAACACATGTGCAAAATAGCAAGGTAATAGCAGCAAAAGGAGTAATCTAATGGATGAGATTATGGCTTCAATATCAAGTAAAGTGCTACAATCAAAAAGAACAAAAAGAAGAGAACACTGATGTAGTAAATATTGTAGCACCCATAAAATCGTCTAAAAATCCAGGAACGCAACCTCAGTAAAAGCCCAATCACAACCGGAAGGTTAAAATTAGGTTAAAACCAAAGCGCGGACCGGCTAAAAGAACGACAGAATGAATGCTCACAATACAATTCTACATATCAAATACAGCTAAGACAATCAAATGATTACATTAATCTGGTCACAGAAGCTAAAAATGAATACCTCTCACAATATCATAAAAAATTATGCATATCCTCCACAGTGTTAAGGCCATTAGGCATTTTAGTGTCGAGTAACAGTATGTAATGAGATTCTAGTTGTCTAAGACGTTTTTCCCTGTTGCCTCCCCTCGGTAGTTTGGGTACCGCATCAATCACAAAATAATTCAACTCGTTCAAATTATTGCGATGAACTAATTTGAAATGGCGTGCTACAGGGTAACTAGGATCAGAGTTAACAATGGCAAGAAGATGTTGTAAAATACTTGCAGATACCTGCAGTTTCGTGCTGCCAATATACTTTAGTTTGCAGGAGAATTCAAGTATATACACGACATGATCAGTTTTACACGTAAAGAATCCCTTAATATTGGTGGGAGTTTGTTCAAAAGCATTCATGAATTCAGAGGTGTTAGTGCCGAACTTTCAAGCTCTGCAAGAGCTGCATTTAAAAAAACCCTTACGATTAGATAGCCAGGTATTGGTGGTAACGACCTCGGGGCTGGTCCTCACTAGAGCATCCATCATTGAGGGTGCTCGTCTGAATGTGATCTGAGGTAGATTAGGCACTAACTGTGACAAAGTCAAATCAGTTTTCACAATAGGCCAGTTTTTGTAAATGAGTTTCCTTAAGTCCTTGTCCTGACTACTGAAGGTCGTAATAAGCCGAACAGGGTCAGGATCAGTAGGCTCAGTGCTGGTACTAGAAATAGCTCTGTGGGTAGTCTTTCTAGTGACCGTCTCAAAATAATCACTACGACTCATATTGTTAGCTTTAGCTAATGCTGTTTCTAAATCCTTTCTTTTATACCCGCGGGCTAAAAATCTTAAAAGGGAGAAATTCTGGCAAGTAATACGATCTGATTCTGAACTACATATTCTATTAATGCGAAGAAATTCACCGTAAGGGATGCTTTTAAGAAGATGATAAGGTTGAGAACTCTGGGCATGTAGTATAGCATTACCCGCTGTGCTTTTACGATGTAGTTTGGTTTGTATGATGTTGTTATTAATATATAGTTCCACATCAAGAAATTGTACTCGGTCTGAACTGATCTGAGCAGTAAATTCAAGATTCAATTCATTACTGTTAACACATCTCACAAAATCATTCACTGATTCAATGGATCAATTCCAAATAATACAGATATCATCGATAAATCTCCACCAACATATAAAATGAGCCATGTACAGCTCACTGTGGGTGTGCCTGAGGACATGCTCCTCCCACCAGCCAACGTGTAAACATGCATAACTAGGAGAGAAGCGAGCCCCCCATGGCTACACCCTGCAGCTGCTGAAATAGCTCATTGTTAAACATGAAGTAGTTGTTATGTAGACAAATCTCAATCATTCGTAATAACATGACATGGTGTTGGTGGAAAATGATGTTTCTTTTGTTGAGATAGAATTCAACTGCATTTAATCCGTCTGAATGATGTATACTTGTGTAGAGGGAACAAATATCCATGACAATGAATAAATATCCCTCCATACAGGAGCTGCTTTCCACCTAAACTTGAGAACTACCTAGAGTTCTCTGCTTCTTTTTTGCATAATTTATTCGTCACTCTATGCCTGAAAGGGTATTTCTTTGACTTATACTGGGTGCTCCCTTGTGTCTGGACAAAGCTATACCTCTCTGAAGAGCTCTAATTAGAGCGAAACACTGTGTCAGGGGTTGCTTTTACTCATTTCAGGTTGGCTTGATTGGTATTTTACCAACTCAAAGCTGTAATACTGTGCCTGGAGTGGTAATTGGCTTTTGTCATTTTACAGCTCGGCAAGGACAGCACTGTGCTAGTCCTATGCTTAAAGACTTTGCTGTACAAATGGCAAAAGACTTTGTCCTTTTCTATCTCGGCGTGGATGGCACTGTGCTAATCCTATGCTTAAAGATTTTGTTAGAAAAACAGACATTTGAGGTGAGCAGATCTAGAGTGTCGCTGGTGTTGAGAGTGCTCCATACAGGAGCTGCTTTCCACCTAAACTTGAGAACTACCCAGAGTTCTCTGCTTCTTTTTTGCATAGTTTATTCGTCACTCTATGCCTGAAAGGGTATTTCTTTGATATATATATATATATATATATATATATATATATATATATATATATATATATATATATATATATATATATATATATATATATATATATATATATATATATATATATATATATATATATATTCACTTAAAAAACCATAAGTTTCACACACGTTATAGTTAGGAATTAGCATTTTAAAAACCTTGCAAATTCACTGAAAAAACCATAGGTTTCACACATGTTATAGTTAGCTGGACATTTCACTCGTAAAAAACCATTGAAATTCCCCCGTTATAGTTAGTTCAGCTAGATATAACTCGCGCGACCGCAATCCACTGCTGATTTTTAAAATGCTAATTCCTAACTATAACGTGCCTGAAACCTATTGTTTTCTCGGTGAATATATATATATATATAGGCCAAGGTGTATTGAAAAATGAGTGGATGTATGAGTGTGTGAATGGATGATTTATTAGGTGTGTGACTGTCTGCCTAAGTGAGTGATTTTAACTGCCTTGCTGAATGTATGAGTTAGTGACTAAACTGTGTGAATGTCTGTATCAGTCTGTCAGTTGGTGTGTAAGCGGCTGCGTTGGTTGGTTAGTAGCTACATGAGTGTCTATATTGGTTATTGATTGGTTGTCTGAGTATCTGTGTGGGTGCCTTAGTGTCTGTGTGGGTGGGTGGGGATTGGTTGTGTGACTCTGTGCATATATGTGTGAGTGGGTGATTCACTGGGTGTATGGGTCCAAGAGTGCATCTGTGATGGACTGAATGGGTGGGTGAGTGTGTGTATGGGTGTGTTGGTGAGTAAATGGATGTCTCAGTGGTACATGTGTGAGTAACTACATTTGTAAAAGGCAGTATATGTGAGTGTTGGAATATATAAATGACTATATGTGAGAGCGAGTGTTTGTGAGAGTGACTGTATGCAATACAAGTATGTGTTAGTATCTGTATGAATAAGTGAGGTGGTGTGTGTATAACTGTATAGGGGAGTTATTAGGAGTGTGATTGATTCTTTGTATGACTGACTAGGTGTGTGTAACTATGGATGAGTGAGGGTATGTGAGTGTCTGCATAGGTGTATGAGTGCAAATGATAGTGCTGTATTGATGAGTGATTGCATGTATGAGTGACTGTATAGGTGAATGAGTGGATGTATGTGTAGACCTAGGAATCAGTGAATGGGTATGTATTAACTGGTATTGGTGTGTCTATGGTTTTGAAAATGTTAGTCTGTATTTTAGAGTGCGTTTATCAAAGGTTATATTAGGGTGTGAGGAAGTGCATCAGATTATCACGAAGATGATGTCATCAGTGATGTCATCAGTAATATTATTTGAGATGTCCTCAGTGATGTCACTGACCGTATCTTAAATGATGTAATATGTGACGTCTTCAGCAGTGCATTGCGGGAGCGCAAGTTCAAGTTAGCTGAACTAACTATAATGGCTGAATTTCTCTGGTTTTTTTACTAGTAAAATGTCCAACTGACTATAACGTCCCTGAAACCTATGGTTTTTTCAGTGAATTTCAAAGGTTTTTTTAAATGCTAATTTCTAACTATAACGTCCCAGAAATCTATGTTTTTTTCTGTGTATTTCAAAGGTTTTTTAAATGCTGATTTCTAATTATAACGTCCCTGAAACCTAAGGTTTTTTCAGTGAATTTCTAAGGTTTTTTAAATGCTAATTTCTAACTATGCCTACAGAGGTAGGACATGTGCAGAAAGAGGAAGAAAGGCCCAGAAAGAAGCAAAAGAAATGCAGAAGGAGGCAAAAGAAGTCCAGAAAGGCAAAGAAAAGTGCATAAGGAAACAAGAGATATGTGGAAAGAACCAACAAGCTGCAGAAAGAGGCCGTGTTGCAAAGTAATCCTGTGCCCCCAACTTTTTGCTGATGGGTACTGGTGGTAACTGACTCTCACTAGCCAGGCCTAGAGCCAGTGCTATACTAAATGACACCTAGAATACAGTGAAAGCACCTACATACACTAGGGAACACTGTGCTTTAGGGTACCCCTGTGATTGGCTTGACCTCCTCTGTAAGACCCTAGTACATAATAGGGCAGGGGGATTAAAACTACCTCTAAATCAGAGGTGCATAAAGATGCTTCTTTAAGTAGTAGTCACGTTTGCAGAGTGGTAGAGAAAGGGTGCTTAGCCTCCGACCAGTGCTCTGGATTTCCACTGTGTAGGACTTACAGGGTCACCAGAAGGGCTTCTTGGCCCCCAATGTCCCTCAGGAGTAAAGTGGACTTCATCCCCCATCCCGTAGTCTGCCATGAGGCATGTTTGCAGAGTGGTGTAGAAAGGGTCTGTGGCCTCCGAAGATGTCTTAGCAATCCTACTCTGTGGAACTTACTGGAGGTAACAAGAAGGGTAGTTGGCTGAGAGGTGGACCGAAGCCACGCCCCCTTTCTCCACCACTCTGCAAATGCACCTCCTGGTGCACTCTTGGTTGGGGGATGAAATCCCCTTTCCTCATGAGGGTCCCTTGGGGCCAACTAGCCCACTAGGTACCTCCAGTAAGCCCCACATAGCTGGATTGCTGAGAGTGGTGCAAGGCCATGCCCCTTTTTACACCTCTCTGCAATAAAGCTTTGTGGCACTTACTGAAAGTACCTGGTGAGCTAGTTGGCCCCCAGTGACCCTCAGTATTCAAGGGGACTTAATTCCCCAATTTAGAACGCTCTATGGGGTGTGTTTGCAGAGTGGTGCAGGGAGGGGGTGGGTTCTCCAGCGAGATGCCAGCTTTTTAAAATATATATTTTTTTAGAAGGGGGGCTATGCAGCCCCCCTTCTTTTAGTATTTTTTGGACCCTGGAGACCCCATCCCCCAGGGTCTGACTCCTTTAAAAAAATGTTTGTTTAAAAACAGGAAGGGGCCCCCTCCCGAGGCCAATTTTGGCCCAGGGACCCCATCCCCCGGGGCATGGCCTCCTTTTCTTACATTTATTTATAGGGAAGGAGGGCTGCATGGCCCCCCTATCCTGGGCCAATTTCGGCCCCCCATTCTCCGGGGCACGGCCTCCTTTTTCAAATTTATATATAGGGAAGGGGTGTCGCGTAATGTCCCTTCCCTAGGCCACTATTGGCCCAGGGTCCCCATCCCCCAATCCGGCCTGCCATTTTTTTTTATTAAATGGGAGGGGGCCAAGCTGCCCCCTTTCCCGGGCCACTTATGGCCCCGGGGACCCCATCCCCTGGGCCTACACTCAGCATTGGGGACAGTGGGGAGAGCCCCAATGCCCCCATGGTCCCAGCCGGCACCCCACCTCCTGCGGGATCCGGCATTGCTTTCGTGCCCTTGCTCAAAAGCAATCCTGTTTTTCTTCGTTGAAGCGAGGGCAGGTTTTCTGTCATAGCAAACAGTAGTGTCCGAGGGTGGGCAACCCTGGACATTGCAGGAGCTGGCCCTGGGGGGTGGCAGTCCCCAGGGCCATCAAGGGCTCCAGGATTTTAAATCTCAGGAGAGGTGGTGGTTCCCGGGGCTGAGGGTCCTTAACAGAACCCCAAATTTGAATATTTAGTGCCCCAGGGAGGTGGTGGACCCCAGGGCTTGAGTCCCCACAGTAATTATTAATTATAGCCCTGGGGAGGTGGCGGTTCCTGGGGCTTGTAGTGGCCCAGGAGGTACCCCACCCTTATTTTCACTATGACTCGGGGAGGTGGCAGTCCCCGGGGCTGCAGGGGGGCCGTGTGCCCCCTGTGCATAAATCACAAAGCCCCAGGGAGGTGGAAGTCCCCGGGGCTTGGTAGGGCCTGCGAGGTACCCCCACCCTTATTTTCATTATGCCTCGGGGAGGTGGCAGTCCCCGGGCTGCAGGGGGGGCGTGTGCCCCATGCATAAATCATAAAGCCCCGGGGAGGTGGTGGTCCCCAGGCCCCCCTCACCAGAAATAGTATTGCCCCCGGGACCTGGCCTACCCGGGGGCTTTTTAACAAACGAAGGGCGGGAGACCACGCTACGTTTTTAAAAATAATTTCATCCAGATTCACATACCCAGCGTGAATCCGTCCAAAATTATAAAATAAAATGCTTTTTTTGGCCCTGGGGGTCCTTGTGGGACCATCTGAGCAGGCCTAGGGTCAGGGTGTTTTCTTGTTTTTCACCTTTTTTGTGTCACAAAATGGCTGCCAACACTTCCTGGTTTGGAGTGTTGGCAGCCAATCAGAGTGAAGCCCGTGCCCGGGAGGGGTCCCGACTCCTCCTCGGTGCTCAGATATCAAAAGTTTTATTTTTTAAATTGCTCAGCAACTACTGAACGGATTTACACCATTTCAAAAAAGGGATCTTTCTGAACCAAGACCTACCTTTTTGCCAAATTTGGCTTAATTCCGTTCAGCAGTTAAGGCTGTAGCTTTGTCTAAAGTTCCTATGGAAATTAACATGGGAAAACAGGTTTTGGACCTCCTTTTTTCACAGCCCCCGCTTGAGGACTCACCCCAAAACATACAAGACAGGAGCTGACCAGAGTGGACCATCTTTTTTTGAAAATTTTGCGAAGATTCGTCAAACGGCGCCAAAGTTATTGGCAAAACAAAAAACGCATTTCCTATGGAAAATAGGTTTTAACTATAACTACCTACTGGTGACCGCCAGTAGGTAATATATCTATATATATATATATATTCACTGATAAAACCATAGGTTTCAAGCATGTTATAGTTGGAAATTAGCATTTAAAAAAACCTTAGAAATTCACCGAAAAAACCAAAGGCTTCAGGGACGTTATAATTAGGAATTAGCATTTAAAAAAAACCTTAGAAATTCACTGAAAAAACCATAGGTTTCAGGGACGTTATAGTTAGTTGGACATTTGACTCATATAAAACCAGAGAAATTATAGTTAGTTGATCTAACTATAACTCGCTCCCCCGCAATGCACTGCTGATGACGTCACATATTACATCACTCATGACATGGTCAGTGACATCACTGATGACATCACTGATGACATCTCAAATTACATCACTGATGACATCACTGATGACATCACCCAGTGAATGTATGTTTCTGTAATGTTTAAATATGTTTTATAAATATATATATACCAAGGTGTATTGAAGAATGAATGAGTGTATAAGACTCAGGATGGATGATGAAGTAGGTGTGTGACTAACTGTAAAAGTGACTAATTAATTGTGTCTTGCTTAATGCATGTGTTAGCGACTTATATAGACATTCACACAGTTTAGGTTGTTAGTTGGTGTGTAAGCAGTTCCATGGTTTGCTTAGCAAGTAAATGAGGATCTATATGAGCTATTCATTGCTTGTCTGAGTACCTGTATGAGTACCTGAGTGTCTGCATGGGTGGGTGGGGGGTGTGACTCTCTGCATAGATGTGTGAGTGGCTAATTCACTAAGTCTATGTGTTCAAGTCTGTATCTGTGAAGGTCTGTATGGCTGAGTGAGTGTGTGTATGAGTGTCTCGGTGAGTGAATGGATGCCTCAGTGGTACATGTAAGTAACTCCATATGTGAAAGGCAGTATATATGAGTGTTGGACTATATAAATGACTATATGTGAGAATGAGTGATTTTGAGAGTGCCTGTATGGATCATTGTGTCCTTGTATTAGTTATTGTATTAGAGTGTAAGTATGTGTTAGTATATGTTTAAATAAGTGACGTAGTATGTGTATAACTGTACAGGTGAGTAAATGAAAGTGTTATTGATTATTTCCATTACTGACTAGGTGTGTGAATAACTCTACGAATGAGAGGCACTGTGTGAGTGTCTGTATAGATATGTGACTGGATATGATAATGCTGTAGTGATGGCTGACTGAATGTATGAGTAAGTGTATAGGTGAATGAATGGATGTGTGTAGACCTACAAATTAGAGAGTGGATATGCACTAAGTGGTATTGGTGTGTTCACGGTTTCGAAAATTATAGTCTGTATTTTAGACTGGGTGTACCAAGTGTTATATTAGGGTCTGATCAGATGCATCTGATTTTCACGTAGATGATGTCATCAGTGATGTCATCAGTGATGTCATTTGAGATGTCATCAATGATGTCATCAGTGATGTCACTGACCATGTCATGAGTGATGTAATATGTGACGTCATCAGCAGTGCATCGCGGGGCCGCGAGTTATAGTTAGCTCAACTAACTATAACAGGTGAATTTCTCTCGTTTTATATGAGTCAAATGTCCAACTAACTATAACGTCCCTGAAAAATTGTTTTTCAGTGAATTTCTAAGGTTGTTTTTAATGCTAATTCCTAACTATAACGTCCCTGAAACCTATGGTTTTTTCAGTGAATTACTAAGATTTTTTAAATGCTAATTTCTAACTATAACGTGCCTGAAATCTATTTTTTTTTCAGTGAATTTCTAAGGTTTTTTAAATGCTAATTTCTAACTATAACGTGCCTGAAACCTATGGTTTATTCAGTGAATTTCAAAGGTTTTTTAAATGCTAATTTCTATTTATAACGTTCATTAAATCTACCTTTTTTCTGTGTTTTTTAATTATCATCCCATTTTCAACTTAGCGAAAACTGCAAATCTCACCACTCTTCCATTAATACCTTACACCAACAATATCGCCACAAACAAGAGCCTCATCTAATGCTAATGAAATGCACAGTAGTAATTCCCGTGCAAAAAAACAAGAAAACACCACTTCCCCATATTTTCAACGATCAGCAAAATCTGCAATGTGATCCAAAAAGCAGACGATAAGCCGAGTTAGCAGTAACAAATTAACATCAACCTTTAACTGGTGTAAGGAGCTCGACTATCTACTCCGTTATTTCGACCCAACTCACAGCCACATCTAAAGACCAACACATGATACAGCTACTGATCATGCAGCTCCGACACCCAACAACACCAAAACACCCAGCCCCACCACCACCAGAACCTCCCCCCGGACCACCCAACCACTACCACCGAGGCAGCACAAAACAGAACAACGGACCTTCCCAAAATGCCATGCCCCTCAGCCACACAATAGCTGAATGTTGGGAGATGAGAAACCAACTATATATGAAGGAGGCAAGTCACCCATCACTGATAAAGCACACAATGCTAAGTGTAACGCTCATATGCTGCACAGACCTCTCTATGCAAAGCACAAACCTCTCCATGTGGAGATATACTATTGATACTTCTAGTCTAGTGCACAGTGGACGCAACCATGTTACCTTAGGCAGTGGGGAAGATCTCGGTCATGTAGCTGTGTTGTCCCCCCCCTGGAAGCGCAAGCGGAGTGGGCTGCTCCATCATACGCCACTCCAGCGTAGGAGTATGAATAAATAGACCAGGCCCTAGGCGTGGTTCACTTGTGGGAATACCAATGAGTCTGTCAGAACGGCAGCCCTCAACCTGGCATGTGGCAGCTGCCATAACCGCGGGCCTCCTCAACACAGAGCCCCTGCGAACCCAGCGGCACATCACCGCAGACATATGTCTGTACAGACTACTGCCTTCGATCTAATTCAGATGCAGTGGCGATTGCAGATATCGCAGTCCAGTTCGCAAGACACGTTGCTCCCAGTGCGGCCTGCAGGGACCACGCATGATCACAGGCTGCGCACAAGCTGTGTGCTTCAGGTGCTACTAACTCACTGCACCATAAGTCATCCCCATGTGGCCTTATCAACGCAGAATCCATTAGGCAAAACACATTGCTCTCAGTGCGGCCCGCCCAGGACCGCGTCTCAGCGCAGGGTGCGCACACGCTGAGTACTCCAGGTGCCACTAACTGTGCAGCTCAACTCAACGCCACGTGGCTGTGCGCCCATCTTTATCACTGCCTCCACCCTACACTGGAGTTACTTGGTTCACAATTCAACATTAGTAGCGACACAAATTGTGTAAGAGACTATAATGGCTTAAGAAGACCAAATGCTCCCAATCTGTGCAGCTCAAGTCAACGTCACCAGCCTGTGGGCCTTTGCTGACCGCTGCCTTCGGCCTACACTGTGGAAGACCGGCGACACGTGGTGCCAACTAACCCTGTTCAACACAAGCCGATCCCACATGTGTAACTGTGTCCTGAGTCCTCAATTGCAGCGACCACAGCACCATACTCCCTTCGATCACCGAGGGGTATTTCCACATGGAAGACTGGCGACACATGGTGCCACTGAACCTGTACTGCGTAAGGTTTGTTTGGGTCACCAACGTATGCATGTGGCTGTGGACCCTAGCTCACCACTACCTCTGCCCTACACTGTGGGCGACAGGCGACAAATGGTACCACTAACCATCTTCAACACAAGCCGATCCCACATGTGTAACTGTGTCCTGAGTCCTCAATGGCAGCGACCCCAGCACGAGACTCCCTTCGATCACCAAGGGGTATTCCACATGGAAGACCGGCGACACGTGTGCCACTGAACTGGTACTACGCAAGGTTTGTTTGGGTCACCAACGTATGCATGTGGCTGTGGACCCTAGCTCACCACTACCTCTGCCCTACACTGTGGGCGTCTGGCGACAAATGGTACCACTAACCGTCTTCAACACAAGCCGATCCCACATGTGGAACAGTGTCCTGAGTCCTGAATGGCAGTGACCCCACCTTCTTGCCAGCAACCACAGCACCAGATTCCCTTCGATTAGTGTGGCGTATTTGCATATCGAAGTCATCAATGTGGAAAGTATTGCAGATGAAAAGATAACGCAAAAGATAAATTTTACACAAACTGTCGATTTCCCTTTCCACGTCCAGTAATTTCCAATGGAAGAGTGAACTGTTTTATGTCAGCAATGAGACATACCATCACTCAAAAATCACCCAAAAATACCTATGATTTAAAAAGAACAGAAGCGTTGAAGTACAATAATGATTACAATACAGAGATTTTGAAGATGTGAAATGTAAATATGAACATACAATATGATGCACATAACTCAATTGCTGTTTCTCACTATGTCACGTCATATTTTACCAACTCTGAGAAGACAGAATTGAAAGAAATGTGGGAAGAAATTTCACAGGAGAAGACACTTAGGAAAAAAATGTACAGCTTCAGTTTGAAGATACTTTCACATTAAGAAATTGGATCCTACCAATGTTCGGATCGATAGACATCTGCAAGTTTATATTCAAAGTCAACAGGAACCATCTGGATAAGTCTAGGTTTTCCTGCGGCACGAAATCGAGTTTTAATATAAATGTTATAAAAAAAATTGTGATTATATGGATTTACATTTCTTTGCTCGTCAAGAGAACTTTACAGAAAATAACAGTTGGATATGTCTAGGTGTTGATCAACAAATGGAAGATAATACTGTTGTGAAGTTTGAAAAAGAAATAACAAAGTTTAAAGTAGTTTCTGGTGAAAATCCCAGCTATGTTTATATTTATTTCAAGATACTCATTATAAAATTCAAACTAGGAATGTAGATGTACTACCACTAACCCTGTTCAACAGTCCTACACCCTACATATATTGTTTTTATATCAGTTATAGCTTTACTACAATGACCAAATTAATCTTCAAATGAAAACTAAAATGGAATAGCAGTCTACACTGCTGGCAGTACAGCTCGCAATTCCAATTGCTAATTTCTGACAACAAGATTGTACTCAGAAAATACAACCCTTCGTCAGTGTATTCTATACTTATTTCATCTTTTCATCATACACCTACACTGCACACACTAGGGCTCCCAATGGAAATTATTTCTTCATTCATTAACTACAGAGTCCACTATGCAAGTAACTATTACAGGCCTCAAATCTACATAATATCCTTTTAGTATCCTTTCTTCTTGAACATTTTTTATATCAGTTATAACTTTACTACAATCACCAAATTCATTTGTAAGTACAAACAAACACTCAGCAGTCTACACTGCGGGCAGCAGACCTAGCAGTTTGAATTTTGGACACGTGGTGCCAACTAACACTGTCCAACACAAGCCGATCCCACATGTGTAACTGTGTCCTGAGTCCTGAATGGCAGTGACCCCAAGTCCATGGCAGCCACCACAACAGCAAACTCTCTTTGATCAGTTAGACGTATTTCCTTATGCAGTGACCCAAAACTTCATGGCAGCGACCACACCACCAAACTCCCTTCGATTAGTGAGGAGTATATTCATATTGAAGGCTGGCGACAAGTGGTGCCACTGAACCTGCACTACGCAGGCCTGTGACGCCACCAACATATGCACATGGCTGCGGGCCCTTGCTCACCGCTACCTGGAGGTCTACACTACGATCAGCAGGCCTCACAATTCAGATAGAGTTGTGATTCCACATCACACAGTCCAATAGCCAAGACACATTGCTCCCAGTGCGGCCCGTCCACACCAAGCATCCTCACAGGCTCATACACTCTCAACACTTCTGGTGCCACTAACCCTCTTTAACAGAAGCCAATCCTACATGTGTAACTGTGTCCTGAGTCCTGAATGGCAGTGAGCCCAAGTCCAAGGCAGCAAGCACACAACATACTCCCTTCGATTTGTGATGCATATTTCCATATGCAAGGCCACCAGCACGTCGTGCCGCTAACCCTCTTTAACACAAACCGATCCCACAGGTGTAAATGTGTCCTGAATCCTGAATGGCACTCACCCCAACTTCGTGGCAGCGACCACAGCACCAGGATCCCTTCAGTCTTTTTTGTTGTTCTTTCCTTTAAATAATTTTTTTTATATGTAAATCTATGCATGTCTAAGACTCTTCTTTGTCCAACCGCACAGGGACACTTCCAAGCCCAAGAAGGTTGTTGGGGGTATGATGGACAGGGTTAGTGCCACCCAAAGCTCATATGGCCATCAGGGGCCTACCACTACGTGGCATGAACTTAACTTCTACACAAATGTGTTATGCAGTTCCTCATATAAAAGCAGGTGGAGGTGTGTTTTAATATGATGTGCTCCACACGGAAGTGTGTAGTCGCAGGAATTTGGGAGAAGGGACTTCTCCTCTAGGAAAAAGACCCTGACACAGCCAGCTAGGTGTCTTGCTTCATCATCGGGTCTGCTCCTTATCGGGGTGGCGCTGCAATCCCCGATCGGCATCCGAGATGGGGCCTTCCTGGCGGAGATCTTTTTTCCATATGCCGGTGGGTGAAGTGCGTGTGAGGGCCCTAAAACAGCGTAGGTGATAGTGATGTGTAGGGAAAAAGGAGTAAAATAGGGGAGAAGGTCCACTCAAGAAATATTTTAATGACCGTGGCCCCTACCCTAGTTAAAAATAATAAAACAAAGCGCGTATCTCCACTCTAAGGATGTGAAGTCTATGCGTTTTTCAGTAGGTCAACATGTTTCTTGCTCATAAATCTATTAGATAGCAATTCGTCAGGACCAAAGGGATCTACCTACACTTTAATGGTGTAAAATGAGGCCAAAAAAGAGTCCTTTTTTTTTTTTTTTTTTTTTAAATTTATTTTATTTGCAGTAGGTACATAATGACATCATAATACATCAAGAAACAAACCAGTACATAAATTTTAAACTTACAGTTGAAGCATCATCTTCAAAAGCCTTTTGCCATCTCAGAGCAACAAATAACAAATTAAATTCCTTCTTTCTGTTCACTATGACCTGCTCTCCTCCTCACTCATTCTCTTGATCTTGCCTTCCTCCACCTTGTAATGGGAGCCCAAATACCTTTCCCGAAATCACCTATTTTTTTCCCCTTCTGGGCGTACAGCAAGATCTCTATATTATGTAAGCCAAGTAGTCTAGTAAGCCACATTTGAAAAGAAGGAGCAACAATATCTTTCCAGCCTGCTGAAATTAATAACCTAAGTACTGCAACGGAGATAAACACCAGGGCCTCCTCCGTTTCCCCCAGATTTAGCCTATTATCGGTACCTAGTATCATAAGGGTGTTTGACAATAAGATTTTTTGGCCTAACAGCCCCTCCCAAAAATTTTCTATTTCCCTCTGTATTCCCTCCAAGGCCTTACAATCATTAAACATATGGAGCAAATCAGCCTGGCCTGTCTTGCATCTGGGACAACGATCATCTTCCCTTATCCCCCAAAAATATAGTTTCGCAGGCGTATGGTATAAATTGAACAAGGTTTTATAGTGTTGCGCCTTCAAATTAGAGGAGCGGAATATTTTCTTTTGTAAGAGAAGGGCATAGTCTAAATCTACGTCAGGATTCCCCAATTTCATAGCCAAAGAGGATTCTATTTTTTCCAAATCATCTTGTATTGAGCCAACAAATAAAGTATAGAATGCCTTGATCTTCTCACACCCCTTGACTAGCTGGTCCATAATGGGAAATTCATCTACCAGTAGAGTCCTAGGTCTTACGGCCTTCATCCAGCTTGTTAATCTTAAATACAACAGCCAGTATTTGCTAGAAATGCCAACACTGTATTGTAGTGACTCAAAATCCAGAATCTCCTCCCCGCTCATTAAGTCCCTAACTGTCCTAATTCCCAAATTTCCCCATGCCTGCAGATTTCTATCATCTGCCATCTGAGGGAATATCCTAGAATTATGGAGGTGAAGGTATCGATTTACTTTAGGGATACCAAAAAACTTTGACACTGCCCTCCAGGCCCCCCAAGCCCCTTCCAATACCTTAAAGCGGGCCTTTCTGTAATACCTTCGATCTACTTCCCGCATAAGTAAACCTACCGCTTTACGGCCAATTAATAATTCAAATATTGAGGGGGGCATCTGAGTACCAAGATTCCCCTGGGCGGGTTTAGCCTCAGTCTGAAAGAGGATAGACATATGTACCAACAGACATGACCAATGATAAAGCCTCAGATTCGGTAATGCCAGACCCCCCCTATCCCTGGGGAGAGATAATAAATTAGTAGAACGCCTGACTCGCCCATATTGCCAAACAAATTTTATGAAAATTGATTCCAGACCTTTAATTACTGTTTCATCTATTAGGAGGGGTATGGCACGAAATAAATAAAGAATTTTGGGGAACATAGTCATTTTTAGTACGTTGACTCTTCCAATCAGTGAAAGGTGTAGAACATCAATTCTTTTTAGCTCTGTTTCTATGGATTTGCTCAATGATCCAAAATTCTCAGCGACAGTTTTCACTGTTGCCGCATTAATTCTGACCCCCAAGTATGTCGCCGAGTCTACAAATCTTTCATCAATTTTGCTGATATTTTCAGTACAAATTATTTGTGTTTTGGATTCATTCAGTAAGTATCCTGAATCTACACCGAAGTCCTTTGCCATTTGTACCAGCTCAGGGAGTGCCTGATGCGGGTCCACTGTGGTCACCGCCAGGTCATCCGCATATGCCATAACCTTAGTTTCGTATCCCTGACATATCACTGGACTAATTCCCGGGCATCCGAGAATCTTTTGGATAAACGGGTCGATATATAACGCAAAAAGGATGGGGGAACAAGGACAACCTTGACGTGATCCAGCGGGTTCACCGTACCCCTTTTAAAATCCGAAAGAACGCGAGGGAAGGAGACAAACCCAGAGCGGTACTTGTATTTTTCGGTAACTTCATCCTAAGGCAGGCTATCGCTGAAAAAGCGAGGCCGGACGCTAAGAGAGCTGGAGAAGGAATTTCGTTTTTTGTCCGCCCAGATTATTGCCATTCGACTGTTGAGCGAAGGTGGAGATTAAGGGAGATGATCAAACCGTTCCGGGACAAGAAAATGCAGGCCTTCGTGATAAACCCGGCACAGTTAAAAGTAATCAATGATGGCAAGACTCTCTACTTTAGCTCGGAAATTAAAGCTAAGGAGTATCTGGACTCTGTTAGTAATTAGTCTTCAGACCATAAGTCACTTTCTGGACTAGGTGTTAAAATGTATCTGCACCTTTCCCCTTTGGGAGCAAGGTAGCGGGAATCTAATTGGAATATAATTTGCAAAGTTAAAAATGGGTCTCTTTCTCTTTCTTTTTTTTTTCTTATTGTTTTTTTTTTTTATCTTTATTTTTCTTATACTTGCTGGATATGTCTATTCCTTAGATTAGATTAAAAGGGTTCTAGTAGGTACTAGCTTTTCTCATGCTGTCTCCATCGCAGGCATCGCTGCCCATCATGTGCACAGACCAGGTCTGAGCGCTTCGCTGACGGCGGTAGGTTGGGGCTGGAAGGGGGGGGATTTAGTCAGGGGCTGGAAGGGGAGGGCTTGGGAGTGGGGTGGGGGTCAGGGAAAAAAGGGGGAAAAATTCGCAGTTTGGTACACTATGGGTCTAATAGGTGGGGTAAGATCTTTAGGATTAGGTATCAGTTGAAGCTTCAGACAGTTTTAGCCGTTCAAGTAGACTCTCAGGATGGCGAACATTAGGATCTGTACAGTTAATATTGGTGGACTGAACGATTGGAGGAAACGCCAAAATTTAGCCCATTTCCTCAAGTTCAACAGATTGGATGTCTTGTGTATGCAAGAAACGCACCTCCCATGGGCCAAAAGGAATCTCATGTCTGTGAGAGGTTATCAGTTAGTGGCATGCACGACGCAATCATCTACTATTAGGGGGGTTGCAGTTTTGGTCAGAGCTTCTTTGGGAGGAGTCAGACGGATTAAAGTGGATGGAAATGGGAGATGGGTTCTAGCTGAGCTGGAAAAGGGCTTCACAATTTGCGTAGTTTATGGATCAAACAACGATGACCCAGAGATTTTCGACTTTCTGGAAATAGAGTTAGCTACTTGGTCAACCCCCATAATTTTTTGTGGTGACCTTAATATTTCAGCAGACTGGGGTCCGAATGCAATTTATAAAGGGCGAAAACCCAAAGTTTTTAGGGCAGTCTCATCTTTAATCAGGTCACATGGGCTGCTAGATGCTTGGGGGATAAAGGAACCTAAAGATCCAGGGTATACATACTTTTCAAATCCCCACCAGAGATATTTCAGGTTGGATTATTTCTTAATATCAGATTCCGTAATAAGCAGGATAACAATCTCTAAATCCCCAAAGATATTATCGGATCACAACCCTTTGGTTTTAACTTATAATTTGGACGGACTAGAAAGGGCACGAACAAGGTGGACATTGGAAAGGAGATTACTATTCGACGACAGATTTGTAGAACATGTTAGGAAATGGGTCGAGGAATATTTTTCGGCCAACAGATATAGCGCCTCACGCAATTGCGTATGGGAGGCATTCAAGGCCGCCTTAAGAGGCGAATTAATAAGCTGTGCGGCAAGATTGAGAAGGGAAGACAGGAGTGAGATAGAAAGATTAATGCGGGAACTCGCAATAGCCGAGGTTCAACACACCACCGATATAGTACAAGGCAGGGATAGCTCAGAGAGCCAAAGGAAATTAGTAGCAGCCAAAGCAGATTTACAGAAGGCCTTTACATTCAAGGCAACAAGTGAATTCAAAACTACCAGGATTCAACGTTATGAAACTGGAGAGCAAGCCGGTAGGTTATTGGCACTGCAAATTAAACAGGAAAGAGTTAAAAATAACATTATTAAGATAGAAGATAATGGGAAAGAGTACACGGAAGCTAAAGATATCCTCCAGGTGTTTAAGAATTTTTACCAAGATCTCTATAGGGAGGAAAATGTTAAAGGCCTACGAGGCCACGAGTATATAGATACCGGCCCACGCCTTGACAACACCGTCAGGGAGGAATTGGAGGACGATATTAGTGAGAGTGAGTTAGTAAATGCCTTGCAGGAGCTTCCCACTGGCAAAGCTGCGGGCCCGGGCGGGATCCCGCTCGAGGTATATAAATGCTTTGCTTCTGCCATTACCCCATACCTGCTTGATTTATTTAATGGTATAGTTTATACAGGGGTGGTCCCAGATTCTTGGAGGGAAACTAATATAGTGGTTTTTCACAAGAAAGGGAAGCCTAAGGAAAAACCTGGATCCTATCGTCCCATTTCGTTAATAAACGCTGATACCAAACTCTATTCTAAAATTCTGGCCAAAAGGTTGGGCAGGGTCATAGGTGATCTCGTCTCCCCTTGGCAACACGGGTTTGTTCCTGGACGGGGCACCACGGATCACATCAGGAGGGCCATAACACTGTTTGATGCCCAGTCCACGGTGGGAGACGGGATGGCCATGATCCTGCTCGACGCAGAGAAGGCCTTTGATAGAGTGGTCTGGGACTTTCTCTGGGGGATTTTGGCAGGAAGAGGATTTGGTGAGAAACTTATGAGAGCGTTAAGAGCAATGTATATCAACCCAGTCGCCAGAGGAGTGGTTATGGGTGAGAGATCTGATCTGATAACAATAAATCGTGGTACACGTCGAGGCCAAAAAAGAGTCCAATGGCAAGACCAACCAGCATGATCAGTAGAGACCAGGAGCCAAATGAGGGGGAAGAGAAATTGATCATCAACCTCTCAACGAGAGCTCTTTCACCCGTAAAAGAGAGGGTCCTGCAGAAAGGTCTAGGTTATGTCCCAACCACGAGAAATGACAAATTTTGAGACATATGCGAAGTACAAGGTTTCTTCCGCAAAATCCGTTTGCAAGCCTTCTTTCAAGATCAGTCACCACCACCCAGTAATGACTCTGGTCTACATAGACCCTCCACGTTTACACCAACTAGCAGCATGATTCCTAACGAAGTACTGACTTTTGAGCAAGCAGTGCTAAAAGATCTGAAGAGCATGACAACCACTGCTCCATTCCATAATTTATCCTGTGATGAAACCACTGCCATTAAGACCTTAGCCAGTGATGCTAGCATCACCATCAAGCAGGCAGACAAGGGCGGCACGACAGTGATCATGTCCACTTCGGACTACGACATAGAGTGCAATAGACAGCTGAGTGATAGGAGAAAATATACTCCCATAAGAGAAGATCCCACTCCAAGATTGAGTGGAATCATCTCGACTATGGTCTTCACTGCAGAAACCCAAGGGTGGATTACCAAAAAAGAAGCAGACTTCCTGGTAACCAAAGAACCTATGTCTATTGCCTGCCAAAAACCCACAAGAACACCACACCTGTCCCAGGGCACCCCATAGTGTCAGGGATCGGGTCCATTTTGGAACCGTTGTCTAAATTCGTTGACCATTTCATACAGCCACTGGTCAGGGTCACGCCCTCCTTTATCAGGGACACACACACGTGCTTCATCTACTGGAGGGCACTCAACATCCAGAATCAATAGACCTACTAGTCACGCTGGATGTTGAGGCCCTCTATACCAATATCCCACAAAGGGCAACATTTGAGGTCATTGACGATGCACTGACTATGAGTGAATGGAGTTCACCGACACCAGTGGCCTTTGTATTGGAATGTGCACTCTAGCACTGACAGAAAATTTCTTTGAATATGACTCCAAACTCTACCACCAAACACAGGGTAAATCGATGGGCAGCACATTTGCACCGAGCCTGGCATGTATGTACATGTCAGCATTCGAAAAAAGGGAAATCTTCCACCCCAGAAACACGTATATGCACAATATACACATGTGGAAAAGATTCATCGATGATGTTTTGATCCTTTGGAAAGGGGAGCGAACAAGATGTGATGAATTCTGCGCATGGATAAACACCTTGAACCCTTATCTGAGATTTACCAACACCATTTCAGAGAAAGAGATTCCTTTTCTCGATCTAACGGTCAGACTAGAGGGTGATAACATTTCAACCACCCTGTATCGTAAACCGACCGACAGGAATAACCTCTTACTTTTTGGTAGTCACCATCCTAGAGCCCTGAGACAGAACATACCCTTTGGTCAGTTCCTCCGCATCAGGAGGAACTGTAGCACCTTAATCGACTACAAAAAAGAGTCCCACACATTGAAGAAAGGCCTTCTCCCGCGGGAATACCCCAGACAGGTTGTAGACACTGCCTGCAAAAGAGCTCTAAATAACAACCGCAAGAGTCTGTTGCTAGACAGAATCAGAGCACCAGATCCTACTATTACGTGTGTCACAACATTTACTCCTGACTTCAACCGAATAAGAAAAATCATCCGCAAACATTGGAATATCCTTTACACAGGAACACTTAACCTTCCCACACCAAGGTTCGCGTTCAAACGTACAAGCAGCATTAAGGATATGTTAATCCACATGAGACCCAAAAAACAACAGAATATTCGACAAAGAACACTGTGGGATGTTACCCCCTGTCACGGGACATTACCCTTGTGGCTCGTGCTCTGTATGCCACCTCAAGAAGATTACAAAAGAAATGGAATTTCCTAATGGGGTTAGTTGGACCATCACTGCACACACCAATTGCAACACCTCAAACTGTATTTATATACTACGGTGTAAGTGCAACCTACTTTATATTGGTGTGACCTTTAGGCCGGTTAAAATTTGCATAATGGAACACAGAAGCAACTTCAGGTGCCACAAGAACAACACCAAAATGACCACCCACTTTAGAGACACACAACATTCACCTGACTCAATCGGGCATTTTAGAGACTCACCCTGGGTTATCGAAAAACGCATTGTTCCACATTGAACAACGATGGGTCCTATGATTGGCAACTGATAGGTCAGGTCTTAATAAGAATATCCCTTGGAGTCTCCTGACTTAATTCATAGTACGGTCTCTCCATTTACAACCCTAGCAAGAGACGGCCCAGCAACGCTTGATCTACTGCCGTCTGCCATCAGCTACTTTATGACATACAGCACACGTTAAGGACTTGTCCAGCATAGTATATATATTGGCGCTCATACTAAACAGCCACCATATCCCGATCACATATATACTGTCAATGGACAATTATGATCCTTTGCACTATTATTATTAACCCTTCTCCGCCCTAGATTGGTTCATTGTGTGATGACCTTCTGAATATACTGTACGTGACATTTTTCATATATACTGACATAAGACAACTATTTCCCTGTGTTCCATTCTCTCTATCCTTTTCCGCCCCAGTATGGTTTTACCGCTACCTCCACCATGGGGGACACGGTGACCCTCTATATGTATTATACGTGACTGTAGCTAGTCCACAGTTCACCTCCTCATCCAAGATGGCGCTTACGTTTGGCCCGCTTTCCAGTTTGGTCGCGGGATATCGACCAGGGCAACCGGAAGTCCCGCCCCCGCAAGTACCCATGCGCGGGTACTTACATGCTAGTTGTTGATATTTCCACACACTGCCCGGACCGGCTGCGTGTGGGTAGGACTTCCCTTTGCAGCACCCGCGCCGCGGTTGTATCTGTTCCTTATATTCCCTGCTTAGATACCGTGCTGCGAACTCTCAGCACGGGTTCTACATTTACAGTCCAGTTTCATAGGTGGACGTTGTTGCGGTGTTCCCCGACATGCCTGTGGGATGCAGACCTGACCTTACCTCGGTGGGTGTAGGGTTTTCACTTGGCACCATGGCCGGGGCCCGCACCACGTTGCCAAGTCTCTGGTCACTGTCTACATTGGTTGTGTCTCACATTAGAGCACAGACATTATGACATTTAGAAATGCATAAAGGGGAGCTCATTGTGGCACCCAGGTCCACTTTGAGACTTCCTGGCCCCCGGGATTTCAACCTGGGGTGTTGATTCTTCTCAATTCCTCACATGTTACCTGTGTCTCCTTTCTATTTCAACAGGACACTACACTTTAGTGTCTACACCAGCCGGTACTGATGCCGTGCATCCTTGACCCTAATAGGGTGAGTTTCTATGTTGATTGCTCTATTTGGCTGCCTTATTTTACTGTTTTAAAATGTTGTACTAAGTTAATTGACAGGTACCTACATCATGCATGCCACCAGTCACTTGTGTTTAGCATGCTGATATCTCATCAGATGCACTTGTTTCCATCCCATTCCAGAATACCATGACATATATCTTTTATTCTGTTTTTATTTTGCAGGTTGTTTGTTTTTTTGCTCTACAGGTACCACACTTTTTTTGGGTGCTGTAAGGGTGGTCACTTGTCTACTTCATTTAATTAATGACCACCACCATTAAAGTGTAGGTAGATGCCTTTGGTCCTGACGAATTGCTATCTAATAGATTTATAAGCAAGACAAACGCATAGACTTCACATCCTTAGAGTGAGATACGCGCTTTGTTTTAATATTTTTAACTAGGGTAGGGGCCACGTTCATGAAAAAGTTTCTTGAGTGGACCTTCTCCCCTATTTTACTCCTTTTTCCCTACACATCACTATCACCTACACTGTTTTAGGGCCCTCACATGCACTTCACCCACCGGCATATGGAATAAAAGATCTCCGCCAGCAAGGCCCCATCTAGGGTGCCGATCGGGGATTGCAGCGCCGCCCCAATAAGGAGCAGACCCGATGATGAAGCTAGACACCTAGCTGGCTGGGTGTGTGAGGGTCTTTTTCCAAGAGGAGAAGTCCCTTCTCCCAAACTCCTGCGACTACACACTTCTGTGTGGAGCACATCATATTAAAACACACCTCCACCTGCTTTTATATGAGGAACTGCATACCACATTTGTGTAGAGTTTAATTAACGGATATGTATGCTGGACCTGGAGAAACAACAGTCCGCATTTCCCTCCCTTTGAATCTATGAACTTAACTTCCACAGGCTTAGTGGCCCCAAAAGCTGATGTGGTCTCCGCCATTGATGACTCAGGACTCAGCGACATGTGTGAGATCTGCCGGGCCGCGGAGAAGCTGATGTGGTCTCCGCCATTGATGATTCAGGACTCAGCGACATGTGTGAGATCTGCCGGGCCGTGGAGAAGATGATGTGGTCTTCGCCATTCATGACTCAGGACTCAGCGACATATCTGGGATGCGCGGAGTTTTGACGGGCACGTGGAGTGCCCACTGCTGCACACTCCGGTGGCACCAGGTAAATATTTGCTCATGGATGCGCAGGAGCGGCAGTGTCTCTCCCCCTCTCTCTCTCTCTCTCCCTCTCTCTCTCCCCCCCCTCTCTCTCTCTCTTCATTCTTTTCCTTCTATCTCTCTAACTCTCTCTCTTCCTTCTCCCTTTCCCACTCCCTTTCTTTCCTTCCCTCTCTTTTTCTCTCTAGCTTTTTTTTCCTTCTCTTTTTCTCTATGTCTCTCTCCTTTGATATGCACATTACACGTGTCCTTATTTTGTGCTTTATTTTCCAGGCTCTGTCGTCCACATCCATGGTCCCCACAGCAGTGTTCCACCTTGTTATTTTATGTTTGATACATTTTGTTTATTACTATATCATTGATGTATGTTAATAAAAAAATAAAGTTTGACCAAAACAATTAATAATGGTTCTGGTTGTTTTCTTAACTGCTGTGTAACTCTTTCTTGTTCCTATTACTGTTATTTGATGAAGTCCACCATGGTCTTACATTTTGGAAGACTTATTGCGGGAATACTGGTGATGTCTGCAGTTTCCACCAACTTCTAAATAGTGTGTTAGATTTATCTCAACTTTACTTCCATTAAAGTGCTGATAATGAAATGCAGGCTAGCCGTTCCCGTGAAAAAAGACACGAGGTGCACCTTTGCGATTTATTCTAAATACTAAAATCCTGTATTGAATTGCAATGACGTAGTGGCTGCACTTACAGTGTACACAAAAAATCATTTACGAAACCTCATTGTATTTATATTGATTGGGAATCGGGCGTCAGGTGCTGGATCTTGACAAGATACACTGCCCAGTTCGTATATTGTCCTGCACATGCAAAAAATCACATCACAACTTTCACACCAACTGCAATGAGAAACAAATTCCAGCGATAAGCCACTTTAGCACTAGGGATTTTACACCTGCTTTCTGATGGTGTTAAGCAGGACGACTACCTGCACCATGAAAGAGAACACAGCCAAAAGCCACACCAGAACACCCACAGGTGCAATAGAATAAATGAGCATGATACAGGGATACCCATGAGGGCCACAAGACTCTTCGGAACAACTCCGGGACCGCCAACGCCCCTCAAACCCACATCTGAGCAAGAGTGTCCCTCTGGTCATTGTGTTAGCATGATAGGCACCAGCCCTGCAACATCACAGTGTGCTATCACCTCAGCGTTGGCAGTGAGCCTGGACATTTAGCTACGCACGCATCCTCCTGCATGCACAACTGGCATGTGTTTGTCCGGAATACACAGGTCAGCGCAGGGGTGTCCTCTATCCGACAACGGGAAGGGGGTGTCTCGGACATCTCCGTGTACAGGACGTGCGGTAAGTGTGTCTCTGGTGTGGCCTGTCACAATGGCCGCAGCAGTCGATGTTGTAAAGTGGCATGCACCACCTCCAAAGAGCACTGTGATGGTGTAGTTGGAATTCAGCAGCACATGTGCAAATAGGCATTACAATGGTGTGCCGTACGAGTGCACAAGATACAACAGCGCACCGTACAAAAGTGTGGGAGCTCATGGGAGGGAGGAGCAGCTGTTTGCAACGTAACAGACAGTGAACTCACCCATGTGCCACGTGCTGGGCATCTCATCCATGATGACCACGGTCGCAGACATCACACAATCCCAACGACCCGCCTTTGTACACATCCTCTATGAATGCAGCGTGGTTTTCACTTCTATGCTCGTTCACTGGTATGATGTAGGCAAGTTGTGTGACTTGTGCTTCGTGTTGGTGTGTTTCATTTTGGCCGTTGTTTGTCTATACTTGTGCTATACTTAATTGTGCATGTCTTCCATTCTGCCCATCTCCTCCCGTCCCCCCACTCCCTGCTTCTTCCTCTTCCTGGTGCTGTTCTGTCTATAATTTCGTTGCTCCACACTTAAATACATGTAAAGAACAAATTAGAATAGTTCCTTGATTCTTTTAGGTTTCAAAACTTCTCTATCTTGGTTTCTTTTTAATTTTCCATATAAACAGTTTTGTTTAATATTCAACAACACATAGAAGTCAGAAGTGCAACGTATTCTATCAACACACTTTCTAGAACATTCTACAACACATGCAGATTAAAAGTTCATCAATCTTTTTAAACTTAACCATATTTTTTTGCAACATTTTCTCTAACATTTAATGGCACGTGCAGGTTAAAAGTTCACGATTGTTTTAAGTTCGACCAGTGCCTTCCAAATGCAAGTAGCAGGTGTGGTTGGGTTGACATTTATCCTATGATATGTACTCCACATTGAAACTGCTTTTTCTGAACCAATCACAAAGATGCTTTTCCACAAAACGAATGTGCACCCTACTTTTAAAAAAGAATGCTTTTCGCCTCCCACTCACGTATCGTTTTGAATGGCAATAAAAAGTAGTTCCCCATCTTTAAACATATCTCTTGTTCTACCAAGGAACTGCATGAGCTACAGACATCTTTCCATACCGTCCAGCCATACCTTCAAAATGCTAGTGTGGATCATAGGACATAGCTATATTTTCTGGTGCAAGAGGTATGCAGAACAGAGACATATTGACTTAGACCTAGGTTTACAAAATGTGGACATTAAATGGTTTGCACAGAGAGGATTTAAGTGGCACCAATTGTTGCCTTTGGCTAAAACCTGTTTGCATCTCCAACACCCTGACCTCATGATTGTGCACTGTGGCGGAAACAACCTAGGGACATTGACTGAGGTAGGTTTGGAAATGCTTATGAAGGACACCTTTGGACAACTGATGTTACTTTTCCCTTAAACTGTCTCTGTATATTCCTATATATACCAAAGACAGAAATAGAAATGGTCAAAAAATTTTGTCCTCAGATTGAAAAATCTAGGAAGAAACTCAACAAAGCTGTGTCTGCATACCTCAGAGACCACAAAATGGGGTCCATTTACAACAACAACATACATTTTAATATGGCTGAAATCTACAGAAGTGATGGAGTACATTTCACAGATCACGGAAGTCGAGGTTTCCTGAATAACTTGAAGCTGTGCATCTGCACTTATATGTAGCTCCAACTAATCAACACAAGGGCTCTTTTTAGAGCCACCCTATAACTGACAACTTAGGCCCGCTATTTTAGGGCCAGGTAACGGCAACTCCTGGACTCTTGCCAAAATGTATTCTCCACACAGCTGTGACGCAGCGTCCAGACCATCTGATTTTGCAGCACAGAGCTCTCGCTTTGTTCACCACCTGTACTCCCCCATAGGGGTGAGTAGTTTGCGCTTTACAAATACCGTATTGATTTACCTTCACACTCCCTGTACATCACCACCTAAGCACCATATACAAGTTGGACAAGTGTGGCACAGCGCCCAGAGCACATGACTTCACAGCATAGCAAACACAGGCTCACGGTTTCATACCCGAGTCCAGCAGCAGCTCAATTTAGCAGCATGACACTCTAGGCAATACCTCACTTAATTTCCGTACAATGCACTTTCAGACCAGTAGGGGTCAGTAGTTCACCGGCTTTACCCCGAGTCCGTCAGCAGCTCAGCTTACGCCCCCAGTGCCATCAGACCCGTAGGAGTGAGTAGTTTGCACTTTACAAATACCAAATTGATTTCATACGTGCAAATTTACCTTCACACTCCCTGTATAACACCCCCTAAGCACCATACACAAGTTACAATGTTCTAAACAAAAGCTCCTCCGAGTAGGTATAACTATATACTGACACTACTTGGCCAGATGTGGCACAGCGGCCAGAGCACATGACTTCACAGCATATGACACACTGTTTGGACTCATGCTTTCATCCCCGAGTCCAGCAGCAGCTCAGCCTAGCACCATGAGACTGTACACAATACCACACATATTTTCCGTACCCCAGCACTTTCAGAACAGTACGGGTCAGTAGTTCGTCCTAATAGGTATAAACACATGCTGACAATACTTCCACAGGTGTAGTGCAGCAGCCACGGCACATGACTTCATAGCATAAGACACACAATTTGGGCTCACGCTTTCATCCCCAACTCCCGCACCAGCTCACCTTAGCAGCATCAGACTCTAGGCAATACCTCACTTAATTTCCGTAGCCCAGCACTTTCACACCACTAGGGGTGAATACTTCGCTTCACACCCCATCTATAGCACACCCTAAACACCCCACAGAGGTTACAGTGCTCCTACCCTCCTGTTTCCCACTTTTTTCACCCTTTTTTCCCCTTACTCGCTTCGACGGAATCACAAAATGGTGGCCAACACTTCCTAGTTGCAACCGCTCGCAGCGCTCGCAGCCAATAAGCAGCAAGCTCGTGCTCGTAACGCCTCAGCAAAAAAGATGGCAGAATTCCCAAATATTGATATCTGTAAATTTTGATAGTTCTCAAAAGCTACTGAACGGATTTACACCAGATAAACAAAAGCGTGCTTTCTAGACCAAGACCCTTCTCCCTGCCAAATTTGGGGTCATTCCGTTCACCCGTTAGACCTGCAGCCTTGTCTAAAGTTTTCTATAGAAATTAACATGGAGAAAACACGTTTTGGGACCCCCCTTTTTTCTCGGACCCCCCTTGATGAATCACCCCCAAACTTCCCACATAGGAGATAATATGCACAAAGAATTAGTTTGGAAAATTTCATGAAGATTCATCAAACGACGCCAACGTTATAAGAAAAACAAAAAATGCTCTTCCTATAGAGACTTGGTCGTAACTATAACTACCCACTGGCGACCGCCAGTTGGATATATATGTGTATATATCTATATATATATTCACTGAAAAAACCATAGGTTTCACACATGTTATAGTTAGCTGGACATTTCACTCGTAAAAAACCAATGAAATTCCCCCGTTATAGTTGGTGCAGGCAACTATAACTCACGCGACCGCAATCCTCTGCTGATGCTAATACTGTATTTAGACACTTATTTGCCCATGACTTCTTCCATTAAATTTTAGCTATACATATATTGCAAATATTTTTTTTCATAAAGACACATATGTCATCAGCAGAGGATTGCGGTCGCGTGAGTTATAGTTGCCTGCACTAACTATAACGGGGGAATTTCATTGGTTTTTTACGAGTGAAATGTCCAGCTAACTATAACATGTGTGAAACCTATGGTTTTTTCAGTGAATTTGCAAGGTTTTTAAAATGCTAATTCCTAAATATAACGTGTGTGAAACCTATGGTTTTTTCAGTGAATTTGTACGGTTTTTTAAATGCTAAGTTACTTTACGCCATTTGTGGCGTGCGCGCCCACTTAACGCAGTTCGTTCCATGCGCGCACGGTGCGCTTCGCGCACCGTGCACGCACAGTGAGCACGCGGTGCGCTTTGCGCACCGCGCGCCCACTTTACGCAGTTAGTGCCGTGGATGGGCCATGTACGCGCGATGCGCTTCGCGCACCGTGCGCACATGGAGGACATATTATGCGCTTCGCTGTGAAAGGTAAGCTTTTACATTTTCTACAACAATTCTATGCCATGCACAAATGGTGCCCTTCGGGCACCATTTGCACACGGGGTGGCGCACACTTAACGCAGTTCGTTCCGTGCGCGCACCGTGCGCGCACAAAGAGCACGTGGTGCGCTTCGCGCACCGCGCGCCCACTTTATGCAGTTAGTGCCGTGGATGTGCCATGTAAGCGCGATGCGCTTCGCCCACCGTGCGCACATGCAGGACATATTATGCGCTTCGCTGTGAAATGTAAGCTTTTACATTTTCTACTCAATTCATATGCCATGCACAAATGGTGCCCTGCGTGCACCATTTGCACACGAGGTGGGGAGATTGGGGAAATTTTTTTTGTTTTACCGTATGCGTACGGTAAGCGTAATCGGCGATTTTTCGTAAAAAAAATAAAATGAATTTTTGCCCTTGGGGTAATTGTGGGGACCCATTACTCAAGGCTAGGTGGTAAGGAGCTGTCTAAACAGTCCCTTTACATGTTTTTTGCCTTTGTTTTTCCTCTCCGCTTAAGAGTGCGAGAGAGAAAATGGCGGCCACCGCTTCCTGGTTTCGGACGATTCGAATGTTTACTAAGATCTAACAGCCAATCAGAATCGCGCTCGCGCACGTCACCCTACGCGTACGGTAAGCGCACCGTAAGCGCACCGTAAGCTGGCTCAGATATATATATATTGATTTAAAGGCTATTTTCTCAGAATCTACTGAACAGATTTACACCAAACCTACAAAAGGCACTTCCTTGACCGCCAATAGGTAATATATATATATATATATATATATATATATATATATATATATATATATATATATATATATATATATATATATATATATATATATATATATATATATATATATATATATATAGATATAGATATATTATCTACTGGCGGTCGCCAGTAGATAGTTATAGTTAGGACCGTGTTTCCATAGGAAATCCGCAACATTCTATTTGGAATAACTTTGGCGCCGGTTGACGAATCCTCGCGAATTTTTCAAAACTAATGGGGCGCTACGCTCCGCTCCTACCCTGAAAGTCTTGTGGGGATTCGTCAAGCAGGGGCTGAGAAAAAAGGGGGGTCCCAAAACGCGTTTTCCCCATGCATTTTCCCATAGGACCTTTAGTCCGAGCTACAGCCCGAACGGCTGAACAGAATTATGTGAAATTTAGTAGCCCTCAGGTCAGGGATGTGCCTTTTGAAGGTCTCGTGTAAATCTGTTCAGTATTTCCTGAGAAAATAGCATTTAAATCAATATATATATCTGTGGGCGCGCTCCGAGCGCTTACGGTAAGCTTACCGTACGCGTACGGTGCCGTGCGCGAGCGCGATTCTGATTGGTTGTTAGATCAAAGTAAACATTCGAATCGGTCGAAACCAGGAAGTATCAGCCGCCATTTTCTGTCTAGCGCACTGAAAAACAAAGGTTGATAACATGAAAAGGGGGCAACGAAGAGAGTTGCAGACCCCCTAGCGTTCGTCATGGGGTTCACGAAGGACCAAAAAGTATGAAAAATAAATGTAATAATTTTTAAAAAAAATCGCGGAGTGCGCGTACGGTAAAAAAAAAATAAAAGAATTAACAATCACATTTAATATATAAATCTAAGGACCCCCAAGGGAGAAAAAAACAATTGATATTTTGTCAAAAATGGCGAGGCGTGCACGAAACGAAATGCGCAACGTGGGCGCTCGGTGCGCGAAGCGCACCGTGCGCGCAAAAAATAAAAATAAATACATAACTTAGCATTTAAAAAACCGTACAAATTCACTGAAAAAACCATAGGTTTCACACACGTTATAGTTAGGAATTAGCATTTAAAAAACCTTGCAAATTCACTTAAAAAACCATAGGTTTCACACAAGTTATAGTTAGCTGTACATTTCACTCGTAAAAAACCAATGAAATTCCACGTTATAGTTAGATCATGTAACTATAACTTGCGCGACCGCAATGCACAATGTGTCATTTCAGATGTCATCATTGATGTCATGAGTGATGTCACTGACCATGTCATAAGTGATGTAATATGTGACGTCATCAGCAGTGCATTGCGGGGGCGCAAGTTATAGTTCCCTGATCTAACTATAACGTGGAATTTCATTGCTTTTTTACGAGTGAAATGTACAGCTAACTATAACTTGTGTGAAACGTATGGTTTTTTAAGTGAATATAGATATATATATTATCTACTGGCGGTCGCCAGTAGATAGTTATAGTTACAACCTAGTTTCCATAGGAAATCTCAAAATTCTATTTTGAATAACTTTGGCGCCGGTTGACGAATCCTCGCAAAACTAATGGGGCGCTCCGTTCAGCTCCTACCCTGAAAGTCTCGGGGTGATTCGTCAAGTAGGGGCCGAGAAAAAAGGGGGGTCCCAAAACGCGTTTTCCCCATGCATTTTTCCATAGGACCTTTAGACACAGCTACAGCCCGAACGGCCGAACAGAATTACTTGAAATTTGGCAGAGAGGTAGCCATAAGGTCAAGGAAGTGCCTTTTGCAGGTCTGGTGTAAATCTGTTCAGTATTTCCTGAGAAAACAGCATTTAAAAGCATATCAATATCTATACGCGCGCACCATGCGCGCACTGTGCAAGCACCCTGCCGTGCGCGAGCGCAATTCTGATTGGTTGTTAGATGTGGGTAAACATTTGAATCGGTCGAAACCAGGAAGTGTCGGCTGCCATTTTGTCTCTCGCAGTCTGAGGGGGTGAAAATCAAAGGTAGAGAACATGAAAAGGGGGCAGAGTGGACAGTTCCTGACCCCCTAGCCTTGGTCAGGGGGTCACCGAAGGACCCCCAAGGGAGAAAAAAACCATTTTTTTTTTACAAAAATCGTGAGGTGCGCGCACCCTGCGCGCATGGCACGAACTGCGAACCGTGCTGATGACGTCAGATATTACATCACTGATGACATATGTGTCTTTCTGAAAAATAAATATTTGTAATATATGTATAGCTAAAGATTAATGGAAGAAGACATGGGTAAATAAGTGTATAAATACAGTGATGTAATATCTGACGTCATCAGCAGAGGATTGCGGTCGCGTGAGTTATAGTTGCCTGCACTAACTATAACGGGGGAATTTCATTGGTTTTTTACGAGTGAAATGTCCAGCTAACTATAACATGTGTGAAACCTATATGTATATGTATATGTATATAAATATATATATATTATCTACTGGCGGTCGCCAGTAGATAGTTATAGTTAGGACCGTGTTTCCATAGGAAATCAGCAACATTCTATTTTGAATAACTTTGGCGCCGATTGACGAATCCTCGTGAAATTTTCAAAATAGGTGGGGCGCTCCGCTCCGCTCCTACCCTGAAAGTCTCGGGGGGATTCGTCAAGTGGGGGCCGAGAAAAAGGGGGGGTCCCAAAATGTGTTTTCCCCATGCATTTTTCCATAGGACCTTTAGTCCAAGCTACAGCCCGAACGGCAGAACAGAATTACTTGAAATTTGGCAGAGAGGTAGTCCTCAGGTCAGGGATGTGCCTTTTGCAGGTCTGGTGTAAATCTGGTCAGTATTTCCTGAGAAAATAGCATTAAAATCAATATATATATCTATAGGCGCGCTCTGAGCGCGTACGGTAAGCTTACCGTACGCGCACGCTGCTGTGCGCGAGCTTAATTCTGATTGGTGGTTACATGACTGTAAACATTCGAATCAGTCGAAATCAGGAAGTGACGGCCGCCATTTTGTGTGTCTCACACTGATAAACAAAGGTGGAGAACGTGAGAAGGGGGCAACGAAGAGAGTTGCAGACCCCCTAGCGTTTGTCAGGGGGTCCAAGAAGGTCCCAAAAGTATGAAAAATACATTTAAAATTTTTTAAAACAAATCGCTGGGTGCACGTACGGTAAGCTTACCGTACGCGCTCGGCTTAAAAAAAACAATAAAAAAAAAAATATATCAAATTTAAGTGTTTAGATATTAGGGGGCTCTAAAAGCCGTTGTGTTTATGAAGTGTTTTTTTTGTGGTACCTACAAGTAAGTACTGATGCAGAGTCTGAAAAAACCATAGGTTTCACACACGTTATAGTTAGGAATTAGCATTTAAAAAACCTTGCAAATTCACTTTAAAAAACAGGTTTCACACATGTTATAGTTAGGTGGATATTTCCCTCGTAAAAAACCAATGAAATTCCCCCTTTATACTTAGTTCAGATAACTATAACTCGCGGGGACATGTTAATCTCAGAATAGGATTCAAGAGTTACTCTTTAGGAATTACACACCTGTTTTTGTCTTTGAACCATTTTCCTTAAATTTGGGATGATGGGCATAATACTGGTAATGTGCATGAGGATGTTCTGGGCTACCTCCCTCAAAACTGAGCCGCAGGGTTCATTGGAGGTGGCAGCAAGTGTCTTAATCTGTTGAAAACTTTCTCTTATTTCAATCTCAATTGCAGAGGCAGAGAAGTTATGCTCTGTGGTCCTTTCTACTGTATCACAAAGAGTAACCTCTCGTCTTTTGTAATGGGGTGAGAAATATTCAACAAACCTCCAAAGATTCCAGGGCTCACTTAATATCTACTCACAATAAATGTAGCCACCTTACTTTAATAAGCTATTACCATGGATGGACTTGATGTACGTAACTTTCCTTGCATTTTCAATTTTTCAATGATCTGTAGAAAACCCCCAGAAAATAAATAGATGAGTTTATTGAAAAAATGTTGTGGTTTATTTTCTTCTTTGAAATTGGTCTTGCTAAAATAATAAATATATAAGCTTAACTGATGCAGCCTTTTGAGAACACATTTTTAATTACCTTTTTGAGAGAGATTAAATCAAGTTTTAGGTATTTTTGACTTCTGTAAAAAAGAAAGTTATTATCATTGTACATTTACGTTTATGGAAAAAATAGTACCTGGTTATTTATATCTTGTTCTTTTTCTCATTGAAAATATGTAGATAGAATTTGATTGATTTCCAGAGATTTGCAAGTCTGTTATTGGTGTTTTTTCTTCACTGTCCATCTAAGGATAAAAAGATAATGTTAAAATATTTTCAAATTTTTATATATTTCTGAATTATAGGTGTTTAATATTGATATTTGAATTAATTACTTTTGGTTTGATGATTTTCTTTTAGCGATGCTTGTTGATTTTGCAATAGTTCTTTTTGAATTGCAGTAAATGTTCCATCATCGCCAGTGTTAGATAGTAATTTTGCACCCAGACCCTACCCAGCACCTTCCCTGAGGTAAGTACTTGGTATAGTTAGATTCGTAATTTTGCTCTTTAGATACCGTGTAGCAACTTCCCTGAGGTAAGTTGTTGGTGAATTTAGAATAGTCGTTTTGCCCTCTCAGACACTGTCCAACACCTTCCCTTAGGTAAGTACCTGGCAGAGTTAGAATAATAATTTTACCCCCCAATCACTGTACAGCACCTTCCCTGAGGTATGTACTTGGCAGAGTTAGAATAGTTTTTGACTCCTAGTCACTTCTCAGTGCCTTCCACAAGGTTAGTACTTGGTGGAGTTAGAATAGTAATTTTGCCCCTCAGATACTGTCCACCATCTTCCCTGAGGTAAGTTCTTGGTGGAGTTAGATTAGTAATTTCTGCCCATGTCCCTGTCCAGCACTTTCCCTGAGGTAAGTACTTAGTGGAGTTAGAATAGTAATTTTATCCCCACATCATTGTCCAATACTTTACCCGTGGTAAGTGCTTGGTGAATTTAGAAATGTAATTTCCCCCCGTAGTCCTTGTTCTGCACCTTCCCTGAGGTAAGTACTTGGCAGAGTTAGAATAGTCACTTTGCCCCCATGACACTATCCTGCCCCTTCCCTGAGGTAAGTACTTGGCAGAGTTGGAATAGTAATTTTGCCCCCCAGACACTATCCAGCGCATTTTCTGTGGTAAGCACTTAGCGGAGTTAGAATTGTAGTGTTGCCCCCCAGTCACTGTCCAGCACCTTCCCTGCGATAAGTTCTTGGCGGATTCAGAATAGTAATTTTGCCCCCCAGTCACCGTCCAGCACCGTCCTTGAAGCAACATTATACTGTATTTTTTATTTATTAAAAAAAATTATGGAAGATGAACAGAATTGTTTTTAAATTATCGTGCATCCTAGGTTAATTCATCAATGATAATAGTGATACCATTTGACATTTTGCATTTTTTTGTCAATTGTATCTTCCATTTACTAGGAAATTTTTAATACCACTCTTGCGCAGGCACAAATTTTCAAAGTGTAAAGTGGCTCTGTTTTTCCTCCAGCAACTCAATGGTCGTGATGTTTGTTTTGCTGTTGCGGGTTTTCTGAAGTGCATTTTAGCATAGAGAAGGAGCATGCTGCTTTAATAATCAATGCACTTTTCTAATTTCTATATATATTGTATTTTAGTGCTGCTAAAGCATTTACTGCTGCTGCTGTCACATTTATATGACTGATTTTAACTTTTAATGCTATTGGATAATAATCGCTGCTATTTTCGGACCTAGCCTATTTGCACTGTCACTTTAGTTAAGATCAAATTACTGTTTTTATCTGTGGTCATTCTTTTTTAAAATGGAAAATGTGATTGTAACTTTTCGTGATGAGTTTGAGCTTAATGATGTTTGTTATAATGTGTGTCTTTTATGACCTGTCTTTGGAAGGTCGAATAAAGAAAGAATTGATTGATTGATAACAATGATAATCTTCTTTGGAATACCCAGAGAAAATATTCCCCCAAAAATAATTTTAACATTATTACATTTTATCTGTACATTATGTCTTGGTGTTCTTTAGATATTAATTGTGCAAGTTGTACTTACTTTCAAAGATAGATGGCAATCTTTCACAGTATGATTGACTCTCCTGTACTATGATGCGTGTAGTCCAGTATGTAGGCAGTGTACCACGGACAACAAAATGGTTGACACCTGTTTTTATAAGTTTAACATATGTGTACCATAATTTTCAATAGAATAATTGATAACTACATTTTTAAAATATGACTACATTTATAATTGCGTTTGTGGTGAAATGTAAGTTGGATTTTACCTCCTTCACAGAGTTTGGCTGCCATCTTGGTTGGAAGAAATTAAAGAAAGTGAGAACTGTTTCATACCAATGTTTTTTCTGATTTTAAAAATGTTTGTAGCTTTTTGAAGTGTTGCATGGATATGTAAGAAAGTTTAAATATTTTGCGTGTTGTCTTATTTAGCATTACGTTGAGAGGTAGTGGCATGTGTAAAAAATGTTTCTAGGTTTGCAAAGTTTTGCATTCACTTACGATGAGTTGGTTACATGGAGATGTGCTTCAAAAAAGTTGTTTTATTTCAAAAATAGATTTTTAAAATGTGATTGCTTACATTATAATTATAACGTTTTCTGAATTTTATTTTACACTATTCCACTATATTCATTAACATTTTTTGCTAAACAAATTGCATTGTAAAGGTTTATGTGGTAAAAGTCTGCATAGTAACGGTATGCATGCTAATTGTTCATCTAATGTATGTCTATATATGTGGACTGGAAAGACTTGCATGTTAAAGACGTGTGCGGTAGTAGCCTTTGTGTTGTAAAGTCTGCATGGTAAAGGTGTGCGTGGTAAAGGCATGCGCTGTAATGTCATACAACCTGCGCACTCTCACTCACCATAAGAGTGCATGTTGTTGTTTTTTTCAGGATCCCACCAGAGGCTTCTGTTTGTCACTGCAAACTGATGGCTGACAGCTCTCCAGGAGTGTCACACTCTGCTTCGTATAACACAGACCCCCCTGTATATGAGAGAGTTAGAAGACCCAGGCGTAGGCCTAACTGGACCAGAGACCCAGCATCACAGAATCCCTGCACACCACTGATGCCATTTAAGGCTTCTGTCATTAGTGCTGAGTGGAATGTGTGGGTGGGCCTAGTTGCATCCTAACCTAAGGGAACACCCTTCCACAGCCCATTACATAGACATTATCTGTTGGCCTTTGAACTTAAGTCCTTGGTTCACACAGATTTACTGATGACTTTTTGGGAAACACTCTTCTAGGACAAACTGATAATCACAAAACTAATGATTAAAATATTGAAAGGAGTAATTCTGCAACGCGATCGATTTTCAACAAAATTGAAAAGTATTGAGCAGAGGTTCTCTAGTGTTGACCTTTTTTTTCATTGTAGTTCAACACCCATGTATCATTATCAGGCTACTTCAAATATGGGGAACCTTGCCCAATAACCTTACAAACAATATAGATCAGTCTAACTTCCCATATTCCTTCCTCTAAACATACATAATATGGGCGTAATGTTTTCAAAGTTATCCTCATCTACAAATGTTGCCAAAGTTCACCACTCGAAATACAACTCTATATAGAATGCTAGATAACAGGTGAATTGCTTTGTGTGCAGTTAACTTCTTAGGTGACACTGTTTGTTATGGTGTTATTTGATGGCCCTCCTTTCCTCTGTTATCAAAAAGAAGATTTTGCTCAGTTGATAAAGAAAACCTTAACTGGTTAAATTTAAAAAATGCAGAAAAAGTTGCTTTCTGTATCATCGTATTGGCTGGCAGGAAAATTCAGCTGAAACTATGTCTAAGGATTAGAGGGTCAAGATTGTTACATGAATTATTTAAATTTACAATTTTTGGCATACATCCTAAATCTCATATTAAAATTGCACCCTTAAGTCATCAACTGGATTACCAAATAAGCACATTTCTTGATCTGCCCTGGTAATAATGAAGCCCTTGGGCTGAAATGTACATGTTCGAAAAGGGGGTGTGCCCCCGAGCCTGTCACCGACCCCGGGGACAGCATCACCTGGGGCCCAGAATGAGCAGTGTCCTGAGAACCCCATTCCCAGGCACACTGCAGTTTCCTGCAAGGGGAGAGGAAAGTCAGAAAAGCTTATACTCCCCTAGGAAGGAAAGACAACTTAGCTCCAGCTCAGGTGGAAGCCCCAAAAAATACTGCTCCCACCCGGGTGAGAGCAAAGTGACTGAGCCGATTCCCGCCAGCACTATAATGGATGCTGGCTGGGGAGCCAGCAGGTGCAATAAGGCATTGGAACTCCTGCCACAGACCCGAACTATAAAAAAAATGAATAATGCCCAAGCTGGGCGTCGGGGCACACATTAAAAAAAAACAGAATCCAAAAAAAAAATGAATGGCAGGAGCTGCATTTATAATTCACTGCTCCTGAAAACAGCTCCCCATAATGCCCTGTGAGGACTCCTTACATTTTTTATTTTTTATTCCTGGTGGTGCCACCAGAATTGGCATGGACACCATCAAACATTTTTTAAAAAAATATTCGGAAGGCAGCAGGAAGCATAGCAGAGTCCTCCAGCAACATTAAAAACATAGTTAGTATCCCAGGGCATTGAATCCATTACCCCAGGAAAGCTTACAATTTTTTTAAAGCACTACAAACTGGAACTGTATGCTCTTCAGCTGGAGCACAGGGCTCTCTTTTGGTTGGTTCTTTGGGTGCACTTCCTGGCCTGAAAAGTCTTTTAAAAGAAAGCCTTAAATAAATTTTTAATGTTTGTAAAAAAAATGCTTTCATGAAAATAACTGAGACAATCACCATTTTTAAACATTGCAATGTGTGAAGTTATGAACTATGCATTTGATTATATTTATTGGTTATGTTTTGACAATGGCAAAAGGTCTGCTTTATATATGTAGATGTGTTTATCATTTGATGAAACCAATAGGGCTAGCTAGTATTATTTAGGTTATTTGAGCCAGTAGGTGTGCCATATTGAAAACGATACATTTTATATTGTTACATGAGATATCTAGCAATGCATGGTGGCAGGGGTTGGGTGCAGGATTGCCACAGGTCATGTGCTGTGCTCAACCTTATGTTGCGCACGACTGAAGGCCGTTGGGTGGCCGCATAGGCGGTTGGGGGCAGGTCCTGCCCACAGGCCAGGCCTAGTGCTCAACCCCATGCCACATATGGGGATGATTAAAGAATGTTAGAGTTAGGTGAATATATCAGGGAGCACAAGTTATAGTTACTTTATGGTGCAAGTTATAATTACTTGATATAAGTATCATAGGTGAATCTCAATAGATTTGTTTGTTCAAAGCATAAGATTGACACTTTCACATAACTAAAATGTGCCCTTAACCTTTGGGTATTTCATTGAATATATGTCTTCAAGATGTGTAAATGTGAATTTAACAATAGTAAAAGTAAAATATTTTGGCAGGTTGCTATATTTCTTTTCAATATTCTGACATGCAAACCTAGACGGGCAGTGCTTTCTCCGATCTTAAGTTGTTGCGAATTGTGATCAACGTTCTTCCAGTGATCTTCTCAAAGAGGTTTGGAATGGTTTGTGGAAAGAATTGCAGGCAAAGAGCAGGAATAGTCATCCGACCACAAAAAAAAGGTGAAAATCCAGTACAGCAATGCTCAGAATAGGTATACTCAGAGGTAATTAAAACAAAGCCTACCATCTAAATATTATCTAACCAAGATTGTTTATATTTGTATTTCTATTTAGTTAAGCAATAGACTAATTTTCACAGCAAACAGAGGAAACAGCGAACAGCATAATGTATAGATTAATATCAGATTGAGAAGATTCACACGTAGAGACAGTTGCTAATTTGCTAAATGGTAAATTATGACATTAAGAAGGCAATTAAAATATGATGCATGATCTCAGACATATTTGCAGTTAAGTATTGCCCTGGTTAGCTGCTTTGCTGCTTTGTGAGTTAAGTAACAATTGTCTAGACTGTATTAGTGGGGATTAAAGTGCATTGCCTTGAGCCTTGATCCTGGAAGATAGCGCACTTTCTTAGTCTGGATGCCACTACCACATAAAATCATAATAATAGGACAAGTAAAAGTAGACCTTGCTTCCTAGCGTGTAGTATTTCTGCCCAAGGTGAATGACTGTGAGTCAAGTACTGCTATCGAAACACAGATTATTGATTTCGGAACATCCATTTATGAATACATCACATAGATAACTCCCTGACGGTCTCACATCCTAGTTTTAAGAGACTCAAATGGGTAGGCAGTTGTTTTTCCTCTGAAGCCCAGGCTCTCTGGAACAGTCTGCCTATACATTTTAAAGCAGGCCCCACATTACTTAGCTTTATGAAACTAACAAAAACCTGGCTTTTTAACCTTTAGTCCTCCTCTGATCTCACCTTCACTGCTATTCCCAACTAGCGCCAAGACACCCATGGGTAGTTGAGCACTTTAGAAACATTTTAACATAACATAACATAACTAGACGCTGTAACATAGACACCGTCCAAACTTTTTAAACTTATCACACTTGTAAGGTATACTTAACTAAACTTTTTTAAATACTTAAGTGCTGTTGAGGGTATGATTTTCTTTTACATATTCTTACATACCCCTGACACTTGCAGTATGTCTCAGTAAGCACCACTTACTTTTTTCCATTTGTGGTGTCCCATATTTACTTCTGTAGAGCACAGCATGCCGGAGTCACCATTTTCGGGGCAATAATGACAACATGATAGTACAATGTGATGCGGTTACAAAAAGGGACTTAAGAAATAAACAGCCTACAAAATTTCGGTTATCTTCCAGAGATACCCAATCAAACAGTTGGTACAGAACCATAAGTAACCATGCACCCACACATACTTCTTACCATTATGTAAAAAATGAACCTTAGCAAACCGTGCACTAAGACAAATAACCTATATGATGCACTGGGATGATATTTTGGCCAAATCCTGACGGTATCTGACTTGGCTGCTGTTAAATTTCCAGTGTATTAAGTTAAACGTTATTCTTTCCTCATACTGTTGTCAATTAAATTCTGACGAAACCGTAACCATTTTAGCCTCGTCCTCAGTTATTTGCACGACTTGCATGCACACAATGAGCCGGCAGTCTTTGTCTCATTCGTAGTTGGCATATTTCACTACCATCAAAATCCCAGTCATATTTTTGATTAATAAACACACTTCTCAGACTTGAACTTGAACTATCAGCTCACTTTAAGGCTATTAGGACTAACATTCTACAAAAAAGCAGAAGATACATTAGATTTTGGTCTGCTTATATTAATTGGATAGGTGCTAATTCACAAACTGAATACACTGGATGGTGTATTTTGAATTCTTGTTTTTTCTTACATTTCATATATACTCTGTCAAAATTACTCATAGGGACCGATTACGACCTTAGGTTGAAGGCTTTCCGATCGATATCATCGGTTTTAATTCCAACTGGCTGATTATGATACAGCCGGCCGGAATTGAAACTGGTCGGTCATTCCAGCTGGCTTCTGACGGGCTCAGGGTGCCCAAAGGCCAGTGAGAACCAGCCCGTAATCCAAATGGACGGCGGTTTACTCCGTACGGAATACAGTGCACGGTTTCCAGGAGGGTTTCCATTCCAGCCTTTCCAGTATAGAAATCCTGTCGCAAAGCGTGTTTGGGGGCCCCTAGCAGGGACCCCTTTTCCCTTCCTTTGTTCAGTTTGCTACCTTTTCATCGGTGTATGTCATGTTTGGAGCAAAGGGTTCCCTTATGTGTGTCACTGTATTGCGTGTGAGAATGTGGTATGTTAGGTGAGAATGGTTGGTGTGAGGATGAATTGTTTAGGGGGTACTACAAATGCAAAATAATGGTCAATGCATATGTTTTCTATGCATTTTTATAAGTAATTAATATGTTTTGTTCATGTTAATCAATGAAGACACAAAATGTAATTTCTATTACAAGTTTTATAACTTTATATAAATAAAGACCTAACAAAAAATAAAAAAATAAAATGATGAATAAAAATAACTAAAGTTGGATCTTCAACTTCAGGGACCGTGACGCAATCCTGCAGGCCTCCCGTGTGAATGGCCCGATGAAGTATGAAAATGTGGACATCAGTTTCTATCCTGATTTTACACAATCGGTCCAAAAACAGCGAATGGGATTTATGACTGTCAAGCGGCGGCTGAGAGACATGGGCTTGAAGTGCTCTATGCTTTTTACGGCCAAGCTACGTATTGAACTGGAGGAAGGGACTTACTTTTTCGACCGGCCCGAGGCGGTTGAGGACTGGCTTGACACCTTGAAACGTCGGCGGGGAGGAACGAGCCGAGGATGAGGGTGGTGGATCGCCGAATCAATTGTGAACGAATGACTGGTGGTTCCTAGACAAACTTGCGTTCACCTACGACTTGGGTTTGATGTGTTTTCTTTTTCTTTTTGGATTGTATCACCCTTCCTTCATCATTGGGAGGCTGCGGGGTATCTGGTGAGACTCTTCCTCCTCGGGGGGGGTTTCTTTCTTTCCGTAGAGTAGGTTCATGTTGGGGCAACAGGCACACTGTGAGTTGGGGTGGCTGGATGGTCTTGTGCAGGGGTGCAGGGTGGGGGGGAGTGTAACGGGAGTTGGGGGGGTGGCGGTAGGGGAGTTGTTTTTGGGTGGCGTTTGTTTTGTACCAGGCAACCAGTGTTCTGTTTTTTGCTCTCTACGTGGGTGGGTTGACCGTTGTGGTGGGAATGGGGGGTAGGGGATTGCGCATTTTAACATGGAATGTAATGGTTTGGGGGACCGACTGAAGCGAGGGGTAGTGCTACAATATCTGAAACGTCACTCTCCTGATGTAGTTTTGCTGCAGGAGACGCATTTGGTGGGACACTCATGCCATGCTATGAATAGAAGGGGCTACCGTTTGGTGGCCCACTCTGGTTTCACTACCGGATCCAGAGGGGTGGGCATTTTGGTTCGAGACTCTCTCCCGCTGGAAATTGATGAGGTGATGCACGGCGACCGGGGGCGTTACGTTGTGTTGGTTGGCCGGTGGGAAGGACAGACTTTGTGTCTAGTTTCAGTTTATGTCCCCCCTGGGTTGCAAACCACCACCTTTGTGGATTTGGGAGGGTTGCTGCTTGGGCTCCCGGAGGGCCTCCTGCTGGTGGGTGGCGACTTCAATTCTGTGGTATCGGGTAGAGAGGATCGGCACCCTCCCAGAGACCTCCCCGGGGCGCACTCTTGGCTGGGTGGCTTTATCGACACTATGGGGCTTGTGGACTGTTGGAGATCGATGCATCCGGGGCTCGCCCAGTTTACATTTCACTCTGGCGCTTACGGCTCCTTATCTAGATTGGACTATGTGCGGATGCCGGCCGCCCAAGCTCAAATGATCGGGGAAGTTAGACATCTGGCTCGTGGCATTTCTGATCATTCCCCGGTGCTGCTACACTTAGATGTTGCCTTGGGGGCAGGGGGGAGGGTGGCACCGATTAATCCCTGGTATTTGCATGACCCCACAACTCGTGCCCTTTTGGTGAAGTCTCTTGACCGTTATTTTGTAGAAAATCAGGGTTCAGTCTCATCGGCCGTAACATTGTGGGAAGCTTTCAAGGTGGTCATCCGTGGGCAGGCCCTATCTTTGATCTCCCTTGCTAAGAGACGTAAAAACGAGGAGGTGGTACGCCTGGAGTCTGACATAACTGACATGGAAGAGGATCTCGGGCGGGGGGTCACACGGGATAAACTCCATGCCCTTTGCCTTAAACAGTCGGACTATAGGGCGTTGGTTACGGATGCGGCCAGGCTCACTAGTCGGGAACAACAGGGTCGCTTGTATGACGTTGGTGACAAGGCTGGAAAGTTGATTGCCTGGCTGGGGAGGAGAGAGCGAGCGAGTCGTGTGGTCCCGGTGATTGTGCGTGCTGATGGTGTGAGTGTCACGGATCCGGGGGAGATTGTGAACTGTTTTGCGGATCATTTGCGTGACGTCTACTCTCCGGTCTCGGAGAGGCCAGAAGACGACTCTTGTCAACTGCTACGAGATATTGCATTGCCGTGCCTCTCTGTCGACGATAAAGAATTGATGGATGCGGCGTTGACGAACGATGAGATAGCATCGGCGATTCGCTCAGTCCGTTCAGGAAAAGCTCTCGGCCCCAATGGTCTTCCGATCGAGCTTTACAAGCTTCGTCCAGATAGGCTAGTGCCTTATCTCCGCGAGATGTTTATTGCATCCCGAGCGGTGGGCTCCCTTCCGCGTGATCAACGTCTTGCAACTCTTGTGGTGATCCATAAAGAGGGCAAGCCGCGTGATTGCTGTGCGTCTTATAGGCCTATCTCACTCCTGAATGCTGAACCTAAGATTCTCGCTAAAGTGCTTGCTAATCGTCTGATTAAAGTCATTGGTGACCTGGTTCATCCGGACCAGTCTGGTTTTATTCCGCATCGCAACACCGCGCTGAACCTGCGGCGCCTCCACGGAGTCCTCGCGAGAGTTGATTCTATTCAGGAGCCCACCATTTTGGCGTCCTTAGACGCTATGATGGCGTTCGACACGTTGGAATGGTCGTATCTCTGGGCGGCGCTGGTTAAGTTTGGTTGGGTGAAGTTGTTATACGTGGAACCGCTGGTGCAGGTGGTGGTGAATGGTAGAGTGTCTACCCCCTTTGGGCTTGGGAGGGGCACACGGCAGGGTTGCCCCCTGTCCCCGCTTCTTTTTGCTCTCGCGTTGGAGCCCCTGGCGGCGTGGCTGCGGTGGGAACCCTCCATGACGGGTATTCGGTGGACGCCGACGTTTGAGGATCGCGTGTCACTCTACGCAGATGATATTTTGCTCAATCTCACCTCCCCGCGGAAATCGTTGATAGTGTTATTTGATGTATTAAACTCCTTCGGTCGCAATTCCGGGCTTGTCATTAATTGGGTGAAATCCTGTGTTTATGTGCTGGTTGGCGACCCCCCTCTTCTCCCTCGTGGCTGTCCAATTCAGATTTCACATTCTGGATTTAAATACTTAGGTATCCACGTGTCCCTGAATCTGGCGGTCCGTTACGCTCTGAATCTGCTGCCCCCGCTCCAGCGGCTTCAGGCTGATGTCGCTCGTTGGCGGAAGCTCCCGCTATCGCCGCTTGGCCGGGCAGCCTTATTCAAAATGATGTCTCTTCCACGCTTTTTGTATGCATTGCAGAATACGCTGGACGTGGTGCCCGCCCGGTATTTTAGTGAGGTGGAGAGCCTACAGAGGCAACTAGTGTGGGATGGGAGATCGCGTATTGCTCTCGCTAAATTGACACTTCCGTGGTATGATGGTGGCATAGCTCTTCCTGATATTAGAAGGTATTATTGGGCGTCCCAGTTGGTGGCGGTGAACCATGGGACATATGGCCCGGTGGTGAACCCCGCGTACGAGATGTGAAGGACTGGGTTATTCTAAGACCCAGCGGTGCCAGGGAACAACACCTGAAACCTTCGTGGGTTACCTGTTCTGGCGTACCAAACACAGAGACACGGGACACTTCCAGCGACGTCAGAGATCAGCGTTTATTTACTGCAGGGATGCAGAGGTCACAAGAAGTACACAACGTGTAGGTTCTCGGAGACTGCTTCGAATTGCAAAAGTGGATCGCTCCTTTTATACACGTTTTTCCCATAGCACAGTATGGTGAACAAAGGTTACAACTCAGTTCCCACAATAAACTTCAAAAGAGTCATGTTCATGTTTCAGGAGGCCGGAACATAATTACAACAGTATTGCCAGTTCCCAACTGTAAAAACATATCTTCTCTGCAATAAAACACATTCCATCCTGACCGTAAACACATTAGGAGAAGGGACGAAAACAGATGCAAAGAAAGGACAAGGATGCACAACAGATTAGAAAAGAGTGTTAGGAGTAATAAAGGAAACTTGATAATGGGATCAGAGACCTCGTGTCTAATGTATGCATGACTGAAACAATAGACCGGCACGGCAAGATGAGCCTCGAGCGGGGCCATCTGCCTTCGCCGTGTCATTTCCCTCGTCGTAAAAGTCACACTCAAAGGAACACGTGTCCCTCGTGTAAGCTTGGGAGTCCCAGGGTCACGAAGCGGACAAAGTCAGTTCGCTGGCTACTTGAGGGCAAGAAACAAAATGGATGCCGTATCTAAAATGGAACCCGAGGATTCAGATGAACAAACCCAAAAATAAGACGAACCATACGTGGTTGCATAGCGAAACTGCGTACACCCACTATACTCGTCATTTGCGGTTCGTAGACACCCAACTCATCCATATTCGTCACCACTCAAAAAGTGTCGTTCCGTCCCACACGGAACCTCAGATGGATAAGCTACAGTTGCCGGGCAGAGATTTCAATAGAGTGCTTTATTCTACCAAGGGAGGCACTAAATTGACAGGCCCTACGAAAAATGCAGTACGTGCCTGGCACTGCGCCACCGCTGCTACGGGTTGGACGGGCCGTCTGTCTCGTGCGACTCCATTGTATGCGTCTGACGCGTTGGGTGGTTTATGGCGTACAAAGGGCTTTGAGAAATGGGATTTGATTGGATTTAGTCGTGTGGGGGATCTCTGGGCGAAAGGCGCTTTTAAAACGTTTGAAGCTCTTCAGACGGAATATAAGCTTAGCGATAGGGAGTTCTTTCGCTATGCGCAGATTCGCCATGCGCTACTTTCCGCTTTCCCGAATCCTGCAGATATCCCCGAAGCCTCCCCGTTGGAAGTTCGTTTACTTGATGGCTACCTGCCGGATAGTACTATTTCCCTGATCTACAAAAAACTAATCAATACTCGCGCGGACCTCCTCGCACATCTGCGAGAGGTCTGGGTCACGGATGGCCTAGAATTGGATGATGAGGACTGGGTCGCGGCCATAGCCTCACCGAGGGAGGTTGCCATACCGGCTCGCCTTCGATTTGTGCAGTTAAAGATATTGCACAGGGTCTATGTCACCGGTCCCCGCTTGCTTCACATGGGTTACACGAGTGATGGTTTATGTCGGCGTGGTTGTGGCCTGCTTGGTACTTTTCTTCATATTCTGTGGGAGTGTCCGAGGGTGCTACGTTTCTGGACTGGTGTGCATGCAGTGATGGAGGAGGTTACGGGTGTGGCTCTGCTCCCTGAGGCTCGGCGATGTGTGTTGAACGTGTGGGAACCGACTGACTGCGATGCGGCACAAGAGCGTTGGGTTGACTTTGGGCAACATGATCGCTAAAAGAGACATTGCGCAACTTTGGGGTTCCGGTAGGCCTCCCACAGTTTCGAAGTGGAAGGAGAATATGGATTGGTGCATGTTCCGAGAGAAGACTGTTTACGTGGCTAGAGGCCAACCTAAAAAGTGGAGTAAGATGTGGGGTCCGTGGAACTCCTACCGTTGGGAAATATGCACACCCCCCTTGGTGGTCGCACCAGTCCCCTTGACTTTGATGTTCCTGGTCTTTCATTGCAGGATTGATGACTGGTCTCTTCCCTGCCCCCCCCCCGCCTTTCTTAACATGAGTTGATGTATAGTGTGCTGCATTGTCGCTGTTGTCCCCCGCTCCCGAGAGAGCAAGTTCCTGCCAATGAACTTCCTATGCCTGGTCTAAGTTTCTTTTTGTTGTCTTTTTTAAGAAAAAAGTTAATAAGAAACCTTTTTGTAGTGTTGGGTTAAGTTGTGGGCGTCTGCAGCCGTTACACGTGCAGTTTGCTCCTGCTCTCATGATTGCTGTATTATTGTTGTTCTCCTTCTTCTATGTTAGCGGCCGGCCCAGGAGGTTGTAGGCCCATGACTGTGAATATTTGATGTGTAAATAAAGGTTTTTGCAAAAAAATAAAAAATAAAAAATAACTAAGTATACTGTCAGTAATGCTTTCTATGGTGCAAAGCAAGAGATTAATTTGCATTTATGTAGAGCTTTAAGAGACGACTTGCAGAGCACGACACTACCAGTAAACGGAGGTGGGGCGCCATGATGGAGGAACCACTTTCGGATAGGGAGTGGGAAAAAGCTCAGGAAGGAGTACGCACAGTCAGCTCCAATATGCGTTTTAAGCTCCTACAATACAACATGGTACACCAAGATTACCTTACTCCAACCACGGTATACAAAATGTACCCTGTGCGTAGCGACGAATGCCCGAGATGTAAAACACAAAAGGCAGATTTCCTTCATATGGTCTGGTGGGGTTTACAGCTGTGCTCTTACTAGGACTCTATAAGCACACACTTACAAAGGGCGACGGGCTGGACGATCCCCAAAACAATCTGACAGGTGCTGCTAGGTCTACTCCCCACCCCCAAAAACAAACAACTAAGCTTTATAACATTGGGTCTAGTGATAGTGAAAAGGTGCATAGCTATTAGCTGGCTTAGACCCCGGACACCACAGGTGGAGGAATGGATGAAAGTCATGAACGATTGGGCAACTGCGGAAAGGATGCGAATGAAACTAGTGCGCATGGATGAAAAAGTGGAGAGGGACCTTTTGGCATGGTCTCAAATGTTTGCGGACCTTGAAGAGAAGCAAGACTCAGGAACTCAGGATTCCAGAAGAGCTGTGGGAGATGGGCAGAGAGTGGGAGGAACTTCAAGTCCAGACCTGAATACAGCATGTCTCGAAGAGACAGCACAAAAGCTGCCTAGGTGAGACCAAAAAATCAACCAGTTTCTGTAAGCAACCTAGCTAGTATTACTATTAGTGACGCGCATGTGCCTCATCTCCTGATTCACATTTCCTAGAAGAAAATAATACGGTCGGCATACCTGAGCTAGGAAAATTGGAAATTATGTGTGAAGTGCTTTAGCCCCAAAAAATAAATGGAATCTCAATGAAATCATAAACGCGTAATGGATTTACCCACGGCCTAGTGACCTGTTTTGCAGAGCTTTCCGAAATCATTAATTAAGCAGTTCAGATTCCTTTAGAATGTCATAGAAAAACATGACTTGTGGTGGAAGCGTGCTTAAGAAAACTATAAACATAGCAGAACAACATAACAGCATAACAAAATAATTTTTTAGATCGCAACTGGACAACGCTAAAAATAGACCACGGAAACTATTCGAGATGTTAAGGCAACAATCAAATAAGTTGGCCAAATCTGCCCAATAAACGACTAAAACCCAACTGAGCTGCAAAGAATTCTCTACATTCTTTACTTACAAGGCTAACTCGCTAGAAAAAGAGCTCAGGATGGCAGCCGACAACCTTACCAGCCAACTACCACCACAGAACATTGATACCATGACAAACGATCACGATAGATTGAAAAACAATGCACAATGGGCAACCTTCAAGTTATATGATCAGAATACCATTGACAAAACTCTATCGGATAAAAAACCTAATAAGCCCTACAATGACCCCCTCCCATCTAAATGCCTAAAAAGAATCAATCATATCGTCGTCCCAATATGGACAGAAATAATAAATGCCTCACTATCTCAAGGGATCCTACCAGAGTGACTAAAAACAGGTCAAGTCCTCCCCATCATCAAACAACCTACAGCGGACCCGGCAGAGCCAAATAACTTTCGCCCAGTAACCAATATTCCATTACTTGCCAAACTAGTTGAGAAATGTGTACAAAATCAGCTGAGCAATCACATCGCCAATTTCAAGCTTCTGGACAACTGCCAATCCGGATTCAGACCAAGCCACAGTACAGAAACAGCAATCTTACATGTCGTCTGCGTTTGACATGGTAAATCACGAAAAATTGCTAGCCAGGCATCAAGACAGTATGGGACTATCTGGAATTGTTCTGAAATGGTTTGGATCCTTCCTTCAGAACAGAACACAAAGATTCCTGGTCAACCAGACGCTATCACCATCATGCCAAAATTCGATTGGAGTACCTCAAGGATCAACACTATCACCGTCACTTTTCAAACTTTATGTCGAACCCCTTACAGAAATTCTCCGAAACGCAAACATATCTTATCACATGTACGTGGATGATATTCACATCTACATCAAGATCGCATCACTGGAAGACATCAAGATAATGAATGAGGCCTTAAAAGTGTCATTACACTGGTTAACTAGCAATCACCTGAAACTAAATGCACAAAAAATGGAATTCCTATTAATATCACCACCTAAGAACCCTACAGAAGCGAAGGAGTGGACCAAACTGATCACTGCACCCTTACTCTAGTTGAATCTACAAAATCACTGGGAATCACGCTTGATAAGAACCTAGACATGAAAGCCCACATCAAATCATTGGCAAAAAGTGCCCGGTTTCACCTGAACTATATTAGAAAAGTGAAACCACTCACTTCTACGGCGGACCTCAAAATGGCAGTCCAGTCCTTAGTTATTTCAAGGATTGAATATGGCTGTACGACTCTAGCAGGTTATCAAAAATTTCCACAGCACCACTAAAAGCATGTCTAAATGCGGCTGTAAGACTCATTACGGGATCTAGAAAATACGACCATATCTCCCCTCACCTGAAAGAATTAAACTGGTTACTTTATGAAGCCAGAATTCAAATAAAACTGGTATGTACTACCCACAAAAGCGCTCCACTACAAAACACCAAGGTACCTAGCTAAGAAAATTGAGCTATCAGGAGGAAGCAGACCAGCTAGGAGTGCCAGAGAGCTGTTGCTGAAACCTCCCATCTTTCGGAAGAAGAAAACGCATGACAGAGCCTTCTCCAGAGCAGCCCCCAGAATCTGGAACTGACTCCCTCCAAACATTAGAAAAATTCCAAACACAGCAACATTCAAGAAGGAAGCAAAGCTCTTCCTAATGAGAAAATTCCTTCCTTAGGCTAGACTGTTCATCATCAGCATCGTGATTAAGCATCGTGAATAATACCTAAATGTCGATCGTGAACTGTGTATGATATAGAACCCGTGGAAAGCACATCAGAACAACTTGTATAGAAATACTGTTACACCTTTCTCCTTAAGAAGTTCCTAGAAAAAAAAATATTTTTGCCGAAGGTGCTAGGAGAATTATGTACCAGATTTTTATATATATTAATGCTGCTAGACCCGCTATGGTCCAAATGTACCTCATTGTACATTGTATATAGTATATAATTGTATAATTGTTTTGGCGAAACTGCTAGGAGAATTATGTACCGGATTATTATATATATTAATGCTGCTATTCCCGCTATATTCCAAATGAACCTCAGTATACATTGTATATTGTATTGATTGCGATGTGAGAAAAGATGGCAGGCCTCAGGTTGATGGCGCACGGATATGTATATTACTGTTCCTTGTTTGCAGTCAATAAATACATTTAAAAAAAAAAAAAAAAACTGTATATAGCTATACCCGCTATACTCCAAATGTAACCCATGTAACTGTGAAGTGCTCTGATACCCAAGGGTCACGTTCGCGCTATATAAAACTCTATAAATAAATAAATAAACAGAATTTAATGCAACATGAAATAACTTAACTCGTAGCCAAACTTCACGCATATTAGTGCCAAGAAAGGGTGCGGCAAATATAATAAAGATAGTTCCCTTGGCTCTCACCTGACTTGTTTAGTTACTTCTGGCACTGTTCCCTGGTGTTAGTGCTGCTGCCCATGAATTTCCATTTACTTTTTCTGAAAGAAACTCTGGCTCAAAGTGCGCCCAGTTGATCAATAATTGTTATAATGCTCTACAAATGTAAAGTCCATGGCAGGACCTGTTGCATTTTGAATTTCTAAAAGCACAAACATTACTTTGGCCCAATCCTGACTGATAAGGTCAAAAGAAAAAATAGTGTCTCATCACCTTGTGAGCTTTCTTCAGTTGAAAAATGTCAACCAATATGGTGCGAAGTGAAACATGCATTCTTTGCACATTATATGAACTAAAATGACACCTTTAAGGACCACTGAACGTACCAGAGAGACTTAACTGCCTCTGAAAACAGCTTATATTATTTGATTAGTATCAAAATCTGAATTGCAGTTGAATGGGTTAGCACCGGTGCTTCACGAGCGCTAAATTTAAAATAATGTAAATAGCAACCCCAACATCTGAAAGATTGAGCTGACATTGGCTATGTAAAAGAGCGTAACGAAAGACCTAACAACATATACTTTTTAAAAAGTCAGACATTTACTCCAGTAGTATAATAACTATATTTCAAGCACATTCCACCTTTTTGGGATTCACAGAGGATCCAAAGAGTGTACCTTAAAGGCGATTAGAGTCACTGTTTTTTTTCCAGTGATTCTGCAGTTCTTTTGTAAATTCCAAGTTACTTACACATGTAGGATTTTTTCACATGCATGGATGTATACTGTGTACCTTTAATCAAGCATGCATACCTTCCAGTAGTGCAATTACACTTTAGATTTTTTCTATATGCAGAAGATATTTTTGCTCCATTGAGAAATATCTTCCCCGGGGCGCCAGATAGCCAGCGGACAAGATGGCCGCACCTTAGGGAGGCTCTGTCAGCCCGGGGGCAATATCCTTCATAATGCTGCGCACACAGGGCGCTTACATGCTCTGGAGAGCAAGATAACGGCTCGTAAACACAGCAAGCAGCTGGGAAACTGTTTTGGAGCAGCAGCTGTGCCATTGCCGATGTCATTGCAGCTCATTCCCGATTCCGGCCTGACTTCACGAGGCGAGTAGCAAAATGGCGGCGCCCGGGAGCTGAGAAGTGAGGCCTGCGACTCCGACCATCCCCTCTCTGCAGCCGTGTGCTCTGGACTGCAAATTGCTACATTCGCTGTGCACCGGTGCCCGCTGAAGTGAAGTGTGGTGGGTGCCCAGTGCGACCATATCACCTACCTCCATCCTGACTGAGGCGCTGGCCTGGGTGAGTGACAGAGGACGTGCGTGGGCACCCGGGGCTCTACTGACCTGCTCCCGCAGTTTGATGCACAGGTGAGAATGGCCTGAGGAACTGTGCTGCTGCGGCTGAGTAGCTGCCGAGACATGACAGCCTGGAAGCGCGATGTATGCTGCGGGGACCTGATCGGCTATTCACAGCATGTGTGAGAGAGCTGCCGACCTGGACCTGGGCCTGCTGCACTTCGGCCTTGTGTGGCAGCCTGACCGCAAGTTGCAGCGACCATCGCACACCGGAGCCTGATGAAGTGACGGGCGGCAATGGCCCGGTGCATCCATATTGCCTAGCTGATACACAGGTGAGAGTGGCCTGAGGATCTGTGCAGCTGCGGGAGAGCGGCTGCTGGGACGTGCCGGCCTGAAACACTTTGTGAGCTGTGGGGACCTGATCGGCTGCTTAGAAAGTGCGCAACCGAACTGCCACCCTGGACCTGTGTCTGCTGTGCTATGGCCTTTTGTAGGTGGTGAAGGCCGATATTGCTGGAGGGCTACTCTAGACCCCTAAATATTGTACTCAGGCATGTCGGGGGCACGCACGTGCTGAGGTGGGAGCTGCGACCCTCCAGAAAGAAGGGGATGTGTAATCCTGTATGAAGCATGAAAAAGTGGGAGTCTGCATGCTACTGGCAGCCTGAGTGCGAAGATCCGATGCCAAGGCCTGAATAGGAGCAGCCACACTGATGGACGACCGTAGAGTGCGGCGCTACTGTGACTCAGGAGCTTAGAGCAGTGCCGACCCATTAAATTCTCCCGAGAATCCCCACCTTCTCAGACTCGCCGCTACTGGGGTTTGTCTTTGGATACCAAGCGAGACAAGGAGAGGCCCTAAGAGGAGAGGTGCACAATAGGCCTCACTGAGAGCAAACAGGCGAAATTACAATTCCCAGCACGGAAGCAAGCCCCTAGTGAGGATGCAGAACCGCAAAGAGACGACGACCAACCTTCCTCTGGCCCAACACAAGATGAAGACTTCAAGGCAATACTACTTACAATATGCCAAAGCCTTACCTCCAATGAGTCCAAGACGGACTCCATGAACTTACCCATGGACTTCCTTGTGCAAAAATTGGAAAAACATGATGGCCGAATATCGGAGGCCGAACAACGTATATCCACTCTTGAGGATACCTCCAATGCTTGCAGTGCCAAACTACAAGGTATGGAGAAACTTCTTCAAGCTATAGCAGTGAAAAACAAAGATTTAGAAGCGCGCTTGAGCAGAAACAACTTGCGCATCGTGGGAATCCTGGAGTCTATGGCCACTGGCCGCATGGAGGACTATGTAGAGCGCATGCTGCTGGGTCTCTTCAGTACTGAAGCCTTCTCCAAGGTACTGATAGTCGAGCAGGCCCACAGATCACTCATGGTGAGACCACCACCCGGTGCGCCGCCGCGCCCGATCCTGGCCCGCATTCTCAATTACAAGGATTGTGACACTGCACTGAGGCTTGCGAGGGAGAAACAAGAGTTAGTCTATAAAGGAGTGAAAGTTGCGCTCTACCCAGACTTCACCATGGCAGTACAGGAGGGGCAGAAAACATTTCTCTCGGTTAAATAGAAACTCCAAAAAGCTGGCATCTCATATGCCAAACTCTACCCGGCGAGACTACGAGTCCAGCACCGAGGAAAGACGCACTTCTTCAGCAGCCCTCAACGCACACAGGAATTCCTGAAGACCACATTGCAGGCTGATGATCCTGGCTAAGGTAGATCTTCGACAGCCTATGAAGAGATGTAGTGCTGGTCTTGGTAAGACTAACGACACCGCTATGAACTGGTAAGATTACTCCTCCTGCTAAACCAAAGGACGGATGGTGACATATGCCGTCACAGGAGCTCTGACTTTACACCTGGGTTGTTGAGCCCTCATGACGGGGACTTGGCCCTCAGGCGAATATTGTGACACTTTACTCCCAGGCTCCCTCGCACTCTGCGAGGTGTGCTGACGGACTCTCTGGAATATACCCCCAGAGGGAATTCCCCCTAAGAATGTTTTGCTCGTTGTATAGGATGTTAATGGTTATCTCTTCGATATTGTTAGTATAGAGACTAATAGCCAGTGCCTACTTTATGCCCTATTCACTCTTAAAGGTCGGGACGGGGCTGCAAGGTGATAATCCAACAGTACGCTATTCACAATGTCTGCTCAGTTGGTTTTTGGGTTTGGGAGGGGTATCTATTCTCTGTGGGTTTGGGCCACAGGTGTGGGTGGGGGAGGGCTGTTTAACCAAAATGTTATACAACTTGGTTTTGCATGGTACCACTCATAGCTGGATAAGACGCAAATGCATTCACTGTACTTGGAATATATCTACCCTGAAAATGTTGATCTGCAGTTATCACTTCCGCACTGACAAAGAACTGTATGACTGGAGAGGCTCTGATTCGTAAACCCATCATTGACTGTTTAACGTGGAATGTACCCGGCCTCCGAGACCCCCGCAAACGTAGGCAGGTCCTACACTACCTAGATAGGCATCATGTCCAGGTGGCAATGCTGCAAGAGAAGCACCTGGCTCCCAGGGTATTACCCTCGTTTGGCAGGAAATGGGCTGCGCACAGTTGCTTCTCCTCATTTTCCACCTATGCCAGAGGCACCGCTATTTTAGTTAAGACAGGCCTAGGTAACTGCCCACTGGGCTCGCTACAAGACCCTCAGGGTAGATTAAGCATAATGTGGGGCAGATTAGCGGAACCCACAATTACTTTAGTGAGCTGCTACGCACCCAAGATTGACAATGCAAACTATTTTAACCAGCTCTGGGGGCACATATTGGAAGTAGGCTCTACTTTTATCATATGGGGGGGGAGATTTTAACCTGGCGATAGATCCAGAGATAGACCATTCACACCTGCATTTGTCCTCTCACCCACATGCTACCAAACACCTCTCAGCCATAATGGCTGATCACCAGCTCTTTGATGCATGGAGACCTCTACACTCAATGCAAAAGGAGGGTACTTTTATCTCGAATGTACACAATAGTTGGTCCCGCCTGGATGACTTGCTATTATCGGCCGGTCTAAACACATGGCTTTAGAAGGTATCGCAACTAGCTCGCACCCTCTCTGATCATTCCCTGGTCCTTATGAAGTTGGAGCCTCCAGGCAGAGAAACTCCATACCAGTCCTGGAGACTCCTACCTACAGACCTGCTGGACAGTGCCTTTCGTGATAAACTGTGCCAGGAAATTGTTGACTTCATCCAACGCAAGATCAACAGCATTTCCACCCTCACATGTATCTGGGAAAGCTTTAAAGTCACAATTAGAGGCCTATGCATAACTAAGAGCGGGGGGATTTTGCGCTCCATTAGGGGCACTTTGCACAGGTTAGAAATAGACATCAAACAAGCTGAGACTCGAGACGCATCCTTGCCTGACACACTATCACAAGCTCGGCTTAAAGAGCTCCTAGCGGAGTACTCTGAGGAAGCAGAACATGAGGCCAAATTCCGATCTAAATACTACACTGCCAGATCCTATGGCCAGGGCGAAAGCCCTGGTAGGGCCCTGGTGGAAGCTAGCAGAGTCCCCAGGTTTGCCAATCAAATTCTGGAAATTACTGATGAAGAGGGATATAGACACTTAGATTCCCGGGAGATACTCAACACTTTCACCAAATATTACGCCACACTCTACCACACTAGTGGCCGGGTTCCCCCAGATATAGCTACGTATTTTGAAGATACAGCCTTGGGCTGGATCAGCGACTCTCATAGAGAGTTCTTATCTGCTGATATTGAGGCAGATGAGATTTGAGCTGCAATAATGGGGCTGGGCTCCAGTAAGGCCCCAGGACCAGACGGCCTACCAACTGAATTTTATAAATGTTACAGTGAACAATTGATCACCATCCCCAAACAAGTATTTGAAGAGGCACGATATTCTGGATACCTCCGTCTTTCCATGCGGCAAGCTCTAATTATATCCCGCCTTAAGCCAGGAAAGGCAGCTGATAAATGTGAAGGTTACAGGCCCTTATCTTTAATTAATTGTGATACGAAGATACTTGCCAAAGTCATAGCCAACCGATTGACCTTGCTCATGGAAGAGTTGGTTCTGCCAGATCAGGCAAGCTTTGTCCCGGGCAGGGCCTCCTCACACAACTTGCGAACCACCTTTGCACTATTCCACAACATCGACCCCGATAGTTCAGCTGTTGGGATATTTTTGGACGCCACAAAGGCCTTTGAATCTCTGGAATGGGATTATGTGCTTGCCATCCTGAGCTGAATGGGACTCCCTCGTCCTTTTTCAGCTTGGATCCATTTGCTCTATTCGAGGCAGTGGTCCAGATCAACAGGTTATATTCTGATCCAATACCCATTAATTGAGGCACCCGCCAAGGATGCCCACTATCCCCGTTACTTTTTGCTTTGGCCATTGAGCGTCTAGCAGCCAAAATCAGGCAGCATCATAGAGAGTATGCCATAATATACCCTTCCCGCCAAATATTAATATTGCTGTCTGCAGACGATATCACTACATTTCCCGCCAAATATTAATATCGCTGTATGCAGACGATATCACCCTTTACCTCCAAGAGCCCAGCACAATTCTTAATCCCATCCTGAGGGAATCATTAGATTTGGCCAGTTATCTAGGATAAAGTTGAATTGGAGCAAATCGCAGATCTTCACGCTCACCCCGCTCACCCCGCTCACCCCGCTCACCCCTAGGTTTGTTCCTGAGTACCCACTGAGCTAGTGTGATGATGAAATAAAATATCTGAAATGAAATGAAATGAAAATGAAATGAAAAGAGGAATTTAATAAAGCGCACTGCGGCCAAAGCGGCTTCCTGGCGCTGGGGGCTCAAACATGCTCACAGAAAAAACCCAAAAGGACTAGCCGGGAAAAGCCTGGGAAAAAAGAAAAGCTTTGAGGGCCTTGCGGAAGTGACGGTAGATGGGGATGGAGCGAATAGCAAGAGGAAGGCTATTCCAAAGCCGAGGGGCCAGAACCGAGAAACGAGTGCCCCCGGTACGAGTTTTACGAAAGCGGGGAATGTGAAGCAAAGACAATGATGAGGAGCGAAGAGTGCGAGCAGGGGCATGAGAGGTGATAAGGGAGTTAATGAACAGTGGGGCAGAACGATGGTGGGCCAGGAAGGCCAGGCAGGCAAGTTTAAAAGAAGATCTAAAATGTACTGGGAGCCAGTGGAGAGACCTAAGGGCAGGAGTGATGTGAGAGCATTTGGATAAGTGAAGAATAAGTCAGGCCGCCTGATTTTGGATGGCCTGAAGACGGCGGGCTTCACAGGCCGGGATGCCAACATACAGGCCATTCCCATAGTCAAGGCGGGAGATGATTAAAGCGATGACTATAGTTTTGAGAGCATCAACCAAAAAAAAACGAGAGATCTTGCGAATGATACGAAGGGAAAGGAAACATGAAGAAACAACAGAACTAATTTGTGAGTGCATAGACAGGTCTTGGCTGATCTTGATGCCCAAAGTCCGGACAGAAGAGACGGGTACCGGGGGAGGACCAAAAGAAAGAGGCCAATGAACAGGGGACCAAGGGTTGGAAGGACCACCGGTGACGACAAGCTCCGTTTTATCCGGATTGAGCTTCAGATGATTGGAGCTCATCCACTGCGAAATAAAAACTAGAGTAGAGCAACATTTGGGAAGGGAAAGAGAAGGGGATGAAAGATCGAAAACAAGCTGGAGGTCATTAGCGTAGTTGTACACAGAATCCCCCAGCTCGAGAAGAGAAGAGACAAGAGGGCGGATATAAAGATTGAAAAGAAGAGGGGAAAGAGAAGAGCCCTGCGGCACCCCACAGGTGACAGAACAAGGGGGAGCGGAAAATCCGGAAAGATGAACCGCTTGCGTCCTGCCTAAGAGGAAGGACGCGATCCAAGAAAGGGCAGCGCCCTGAATGCCCACTGCGCTGACACGGTCGAGAAGAATGGCATGATCGACCGTGTCAAACGCAGCGGACAGGTCGAGGAGAACCAGGGCCTGGGGGAGACTGCTATCAGCTTTCCCCTTAAGTTCATCCATAACTGCCAGCACCACGCCCTCTGTAGAGTGGCCAGGGCGAAAACCCGCCTGGTGGGAGGCCGAAAGACGATTCTCCTCGAGATAGGTGGATAAGCAAGTAGTGACGTAGCTTTCAAGGATCTTCCCAAGATAGGGAAGCAGAGAAATGGGCCTGAAATTAGATAACAAAGAGGGGTCAAGACTAGGTTTTTTAAGAATAGGAAGAACGATAGCAGATTTTAATGAGGAGGGGACAGTAGCCAAAGTAAGAGAAGCATTAAGAAGAGCAAGAGGGGGAGCAGGGCAACTAGAAAAAAGAGTTCTAAGGATGCGAGCAGGAGCACAGTCCGCAGGAGAACCGGACTTAACTTTGGCAAGCAGATCCAAAAAAAGCTGAGAGGAAATGGGCTGAAAGTAATTAAAAGAAGAAGAGGGTAAAGAAAAAGAGGCAGAGAGTTCAGGTTGGGGCGCAGGAGGAATGTTGGCCTTAATAGTAAGGATCTTATCAATAAAGTAATCGTTGAGTGAAGAACATACAGATTGGGAAGGAACCAAAGATGTGCAAGTGCGGTCAGAAGTGGCAAGACTATGAACTAAGGAAAAAATTTCACGCGATTTGTTGGCAGAGGAGGTAACTCTCTCAGTGAAGTATTTGGTCTTGGCCGCTAAAATAGCACTTTTGTATTCGTTCAAGAGGGTTTTATATTTGAGCCGGAGAGTGGGACAGTAGTTCCGTCTCCACTGACGTTCAGAGCGCCTGAGACCCAGTTTAAGAATTTTTAGTTCACAAGTAAACCTTTTGTGGGCATCATAAGGTTGAACACGCTTAACCCTTTTGAGGGGGGCAGCCTGATCACAAGAGGTAGAGAGCCAAACAGTAATGGCGTCAGCCTGATCTTCCAAGGGCAAGTTAGTGAGGTCAGGAGCGGATAGGGCCATAGAAGATGAGAGAGAATTAAGATCAATCTGGTTCCAGCTGCGTGCCAAGATGGTTTTAGAAGGAGGAGCTTTCTCGGCAGAGCCCAGATGGATGGAGAAAGAGATCATAAAGTGATCCGACCAGACACAGGGAAGAATGGAAATGGATGAAATATTGCAACATGAAGACCAGATTTGATCCAGAGTATGACCCTGTGTGTGAGTTGGGGCAAAAACATGAGAGGAAAAATTGAGCCACTTGAGAGTGGCAGTGAAATCTTTGGATGATGAATCCTCCCTGGGATCACCTGGCCAATAGTTAAAATCCCCGAGTAGCAGCAACGAAGAATTGTTGACTACCAGGGTGGCCAGGAGGTCCAGCAGGGTGGACACAAAAAGCGGCATGGCTTGAGGGGGGCGATACAGAAGAACAACTGTAAGAGGAGAGGGTAGATTAAGGGAGCGGGCCACCAAGAAGTCTACATTAAGTATAGGGGGGTGGGCAAGGAGTTGAAATTTCAAGGAGGATCGAATTATCATGGCCACACCCCCACCTATCTTACCGTCCGGGCGATCAGCTCGGAGGGCATAATAGGTGTCAGGCAGAATAGCTAAGAGATCAGGAAGAGAGTCAGAAGAAAACCAAGTTTCTGTGAGAAATAGAAAATCTGGAGAGTCAGTGTGGAGAAGAGTGGAAAGTGCCGTATGATTTTTGGCCGCAGAGCGAGTATTGAGCAGAATAGCAGAGGCTGGAGGGAGACTAAGAGAGGAGCGGGAAGCAGGAGGAATACAGGGCAAGGGAAGGGAGGAGGTACTACCATCAGAGAGGGAACAAGGATGAGGACGGGCATAAATACCCAAAGCGTCTAGGTGGAGCCGTAGAGAAGGAGAAAGTGGAAAAGTAGTGGAATGAGCAGACAGTTGAGCCGAAGTATACACCAGAGGGGAGGCAAGGTCTATGGCCCCTCGTCCCGGCCTGTCGCGGACGGACGCAGACGGGCTTAACTTAGGCGCCGCCGGGGCCAACTGGCCAAGATGTAGGGACACATGTGGGGAGTGGCAGGGGGGGAGGGGCCAGAAAGCTGCACCGCTAGCCCAGCGCCGCCCAAGATGGATGCCTCGCCCGTCTCCGCTCCGAGCAACAGCCCGGCTGAAGGAGGCGATCGGCGGCCGGCGCTCTGGGGGGCGAGCAGGAAGCAGCAGGAGTGGTGTTGCGCAATGGACCAGAGCGCGGCTAGAGGACACCAAAGATCGTGTCACCAGGTAAGCTTAAAAGTTTAAAAATGCAGCGTTGCTCCCGGCGAAGCCTCGGGAGATCTGTAGCAGGCGCGAGACAGGGCGCGATGATCACGGGCGCCTGGAAGTACTTGTCGGGGGGGAGGGGCCAGAAAGCTGCACCGCTAGCCCAGCGCCGCCCAAGATGGATGCCTCGCCCGTCTCCGCTCCGAGCAACAGCCCAGCTGAAGGAGGCGATCAGCGGCCGGCGCTCTGGGGGGCGAGCAGGAAGCAGCAGGAGTGGCGTTGCTCAATGGACCAGAGCGCGGCTAGAGGACACCAAAGATCGTGTCACCAGGTAAGCTTAAAAGTTTAAAAATGCAGCGTTGCTCCCGGCGAAGCCTCGGGAGATCTGTAGCAGGCGTGAGACAGGGTGCAATGACCACGGGCGCCTGGAAGTACTTGTCGGGGGGGGAGGGGCCAGAAAGCTGCACCGCTAGCCCAGCGCCGCCCAAGATGGATGCCTCGCCCATCTCCGCTCCGAGCAGCAGCCCTGCTGAAGGAGGTGATCAGCGGCCGGCGCTCTGGGGGGCGAGCAGGAAGCAGCAGGAGTGGCGTTGCGCAATGGACCAGAGCGCGGCTAGAGGACACCAAAGATCGTGTCACCAGGTAAGCTTAAAAGTTTAAAAATGCAGCGTTGCTCCCGGCGAAGCCTCGGGAGATCTGTAGCAGGCGTGAGACCGTGGGTGTAACCATCACCAGGAATCCTGAGGAGACACTTAGATCAAACTTTGGAGCCGTGATCAACACAATCAGCACTTGGACAGATCGCTGGAGTACCCTCTCGGTTTCATTGGCTGGCAGAGAGGCCCTGATGAAGTTGAATATCTTCTCCAAGCTCCTCTACCTATTTATTAATATACCTTACTACCCAGGGCGCACTTTTTTTTAACACTCTTCGTTCCTTACTCATTAAATTAGCCTGGGGCGGGAGGAAACCCTGGATAGGTTGGAAGCTTATGACACAGCCATTCTTCAGGGGGGTTTTGAAGCACCGGACATGGAATTATACTACCTTAGTGCTCAGGTCCACTACACAATATACTGCCTCCACCCGCCACCCTTCATGCCACACCTGGCCATTGAGCAAGGCTATATGTCATCCACACCTCTAATCTGATCTGTATCATGGGGGAAGGTTCAAAGATTAAAAGGAGCAATTGACCGGGGGAAGTCGTTACTCCCCTGGAGATGTTCCTTTATATAAGGCTAAAACATGAAATAGGGACCAACACACCGAGTTTCCCACAGGAACCTACCTCACTAGAGGTGTTACACACCATGCTAAAAATGTCTGGTCCTTCACACGCTGTGTCTCGTATATGTCGGGCTGTGCTGTTAGAAAGACCACATGCGCCACCAGGTGCCAGAATTGCATGGAATCAGGACCTGAAATCTCCCTTGACGGACGAGCAGTGGAATTATTGTTGTGCGCAGACTGCAGAAATCATGGCTAGCATCACACTGTGAATAAGACGCTTTAAGTTTCTACACAGAACCTAATATACACACACATTGCTACGCAAATACAAGCAGCAAGAAGATGACCGTTGCATGAGATGCTGCCAGGAGGGTGCTGATTTATTGCACCTGGCAGGGAATCGCAACAAGGTCCAGGGTTACTGGCGGGAGGTACTGGATGCACTATCTGAGATGATCGCAACCCTCCTCCCCTGTTCCCTCCTTCTTGCACACACACAGCAGACATTCCTAAAACACACAGAAAAGTCACTGCCATGGGTTTGCTTCTGGCCAAACGTAAGGTGGCCTGCAGATGGGGTAGGGGGAGATCCCCCAAATTCAATGACTGGCTCAATGACTTTGTCTATTGTAAAGACCAGCTCACAACCTATGCAGAACTGTTTCCGACTACATCCCGCCCCAGAGACATTTTGGAACCACTGATATCATACCTCCAGGAACATAGTGAGTAAAACTGTGTGCCTCCTCCGCTGGTTGACCAGGGGGCATCTCCGAAATATAATATAGCAATTTGATGTATGTAACTTATCTACAGAGAGTATTATATATATCTGGAGTGCATCTAGGTTGTACAAGTCACTGGACATCTATGTCAGAGAGATACTCGGATGCCTTGGGTTGGCTGAGGGCTATGGAGGGGGTTCGAGATAACCCACTGGGTCATATAGACGAAAATGTACCAGGCAGATTCAAACATGTGATTTCAATGCATGTAACTTCATTTTGATACCCTCATGTACAGTGCAATGTCCGATTAATGATGATGCTATGGTTTGTTCCTATGTTTGAAAAATATGATAAACAAGATAAGAAAAAAAGAGAAATATTTTCCCCTATATTGCCATCAATTTTGGAAATAGTCCCTCCCCACTGTGGTTATGGATGTGGATTTACTCCTTGACTTAGCATGAGTACATTTCTGACCATGTCTATAGTGGGAATGGGCAGTGAAAAAAGGTGCTGATGGCTACTAACATTTAGATTTGTATTTGCAAACCTTCCTTGGCAATCCCATCTTGAAACAACTTCTTACTGCCTCCCAGAGCAGATTTACCTATCCTTAGAAGCAAGTGAGAATACATACATTTACAACTGTAAATCAATGATTTTAAAATACCAGATATGTACACTTGTTGGTGCAGTGACTGAAGAATTGTTCAAAACAAACAAGCAGCTATTTGAGAAGATTTGGTCAGACAATTGGATTCTGTTGGACTGGCCCTTTTTGCAGGTTTATCCCCAAACTGTTTGCCTTTTGCCAGCCATTTTTCTGACCCTCTCTTTGTTGGGTATAGGACTCTGGGCACTTTACCACCACTAATCAGTGCTACAGTGCATATGTTCTCTGTGTAAATTGTGATTCTGATTGGTTATCCATGATTAGAATATTTGAATTACTGATAGGTCCCTAGTAAAGTGCACTGTGTGAGCCACAGGCCTGTAAACCAAATGCTACGAGTGGCCTGCAGCACAGATTGCGCCACCCACACAAGTAGCCTTTCAAATGTGTCTCAGGCCTGCCACTGCAGTATCAGCACACACAGTTTTTAATGGCCAATTAAGTGCACCCACTTGAAAGGAACTAACCTTCCCTTTCCTTACATGTATGCCACCGCTAAGGTAGGCCCAAGGTACCCCCATGGGCAGGGTGCAGTGTATGTGAATGGGAGGACATGTAGTGGTGAGTTTTACATGTCCTGACAGTCAAATACTGTGCAATTCGTTTTTCAGTATTGAAAGGCTATCTCTCCCAACGCTTATCATTGAAGCTGCCTTGTAACATTTTAAAGTGTAACTTTTAATTGGGAAGTGAAGTGATAGAAATTTGGAGTTTAGGTTCCCTGAACTCAAAATTTAAAAATACATATTTTAGTGAATTTGTGTTTTTACATTTTGTGCTTGAGAATGCCACTTTTAGAAAGTGGGCATTTTCTTGTTTAACCATCATGTCCCTCTGCCTGCTTGTGGAATTAACGTCTGGTTTGTAGCTGACGGGGACTGGTTTGTGCATTCACTCTAGATAGTCACACAAAAGAGAGCTGAGGTGTGCCCTGCATATCCTGATGAGTCTTCCTGGGCTAGAGTGGTGGGAGGAGTTGTCACTAACACCTGAATAGACTGTGGTTGCCTTTCACAATGCTGTTTCCACCTCCTGTAGTGTGCCTGGAGAGAGCAGGACAGAACTGGTTCTGGAGATGCTGAGAGACTTTCTTTGAAATGTGCTGGCTCCAAAGGCTAAAATTAGTACAAGTAGTGGGGCCTTGACCCCAGAAATTTAGAACACTTCTAGATGAAGAGGAACCTCTGCCAAGAGCTGAAGAGCTGTGAGGAGGATACTGCCCCTTTGAGGTGTGTTGCTTTGCTTGGTTGGCCTGGAGTTGCTGCTTCAGCAGAAGAGGACAAAGACTGGACTTTGCTGTGTATCCTGCTTGAGAAGATTCTCCAAGGGCTTGATGTGGAGCTTGATTCCTGTTAAGAAGTCTCAGGGACACAAATAATTCATCTACAGCATTGACTGTTCTGGGCCTTTGGAGGGTGTTTTGCTGTTTCTCCTTGTGAAAATCCACGCATCGCCCTTCAGGCACTGTTTTTCCCGTGGCAAAGTAACGTGCGGCCGAAAAACAGACGCATTGCCGAGGTGCGCCTGAAAAGATCGACGCATCGCCGGTGTGCGGCCTGAGAAATCACCACACCCAGAGTCCCGAGCACCCAGTTTCCGAAGTCCTTGATAACCAACTCAACTGTTATTTACATAACAGACACACTGACACTTACTTTTACATCTCCTCTTCATATTAACAAGAGATAGATGTAGGACTATGAATAATCTTATTCAAGGAGGATTTGTAGAAAAATAGATCATGGATAATGCTAGTATTCTGGAATATGGCACCATATTTTTACAGCACGAGGTCAACACTTTACCTTTTCTGGGGTTTCAAACGACCACGCCAGAACCTCAGAATATCACTTTAAGTCAATCTTCTGCTCTGCCAACAAAAGAAAGTTAAATAACTTGATGAAACTTCAAATAACTTATTTAGATTCGTTCTTTTTTAATAAAGCCTGAAACCCTCATACTCATGCTAATGAATTAGAGGAAAGTCAAGCAGCTAATATCTTCTGAAATCCCCAAATTCTTCTGTATTGGATGGACATTATTAATCATACCTTCTATTGCATAGCAATAAATAACCACCTTTTTGTCAACATTTTGCATGCAACACGTGTTTGTATCACCCAACTGAATTGTGCTGAATGTATCGACCTCTACTGTGAGTTAAATTCATGACTTGCTGGATGCATACAATATCAGTAGCCAGCATTTAACATTCCGAGCCAATAAAGACCTGAAGAATGTTTACAGGTTAATTATTTCACATTGTTTTAATAAATGGATAGCGAGCAATTAATTATTGTGCTTGAATACACTAATTGAATCGCGGACTGATTCAAATGTATATTGTACAACAAAAGTAATGTATCCTTTTTTGCAAACATCTTCCAACTTGTATAATCATCTCTGTCTAGAAGGGAGGACTTTTTGATTGCCAAATGAGAGAGTAAGATTATGTTCCTGTCAACATATAGAAAATACCAACTGCTTTGCTCGCAGTTCGTGAAAATTATTTTTGCTTGCTTATTTCCCTGATGGCGGCCGGGGTCTGAAACTTATCACCCCAAATTATAACTCAGTGATAGACATTTGGGATTTAAATGTGATGCATCCACCACCACCACCAGGGAAATTGCTGCCTGTCTTTGAACTTGCTGATCAATTGCATGCTAACAGCTGAAAATTGTTTGTGCCTGCTGTTTCCCAAAATACCCTTTTCTTTCTAACCTATCTTAAAGCGACACTTTCCCTGTCAAGCTGGGTCACAAGCTTATCTTAATCTGTCACCGCAGCATTGATAATGATGACAATAACATTCACGCGAAAAAAGAAGATTGTATTTTCGATAACTGATTAGGCTCCTAGCCTGTGAAGGTGACCCATGATCCGATTCCATTCCCAGGGCCCTTCTGTTCAGGCATCCAGCATCTTCAGCTTGACATTACATGGAATCAAGCTGTTGCCATGTTGCTTTGGGAGATGCTATTTTCGCTGCATTAATCTGCAGGAGAGACTTTCTATAAGATCCGCGCATCCCGGAAATTGAAATGTAACAAGCTTGTGACATGCATGTAAAATTGCAGACTGTCCCTGGGCTTCTCCACATATCCACTTTATTTCTGCAATTTGTAAGGAGCAGCATGATGCACCGGCAGAGATACCCTCCTGCTGGCCTGAAGGGCAATTTTATGCATTGAGTCCAGGCCTATTGAAACCAGTCAGCTGTCTGGATTACTGCTTTAGAACTTTCTCAAATTGGAGAAAGCTGTTCGCTGCCTCCATAATGGATTGGCACAACATGCGGTGATTACTGAATTTCAGTGCACGTGTCAGGCTGAGCACATGGATGTATCTAGCTGCAGAAGGATTACTTGAATCATCTTATAGAATGATGGATACCAATGTAGCCATAAATATTGGATGCAGCATTATCACTGATCATGCCTTCATTATAGGTAAAAGGTGTGGCCCAATGATTATCTGCTATTTATTTAGATGAGACTTATGATTGGCAGGGTGGCAAGTCAGCGTAACATTACCATACCGAAATAGATTTAATACAAAGCACGGCTAAAAAACAGATATGATATCAATTATGCAGAATGAAGGCTGTCTGGATCCTCAGCATCTGCAAGGAGGATTCTTCTGTACATCATCAGTCTATGCAGTGACCTGCTTATTGTGTTATACTTAAATATGGCAAAGAATCTCATTGTCACTGGGCTCAATGTGATTGCAGCATAGGTGGTTTATTGTTCGTGTATAAGCGACTGAATACTTTAAGATATAATATAATTTCTACTGCTGTGGTAGACTATACAAAGGACTGTGACCAGAAAGAGGTAGGATGTTTAAATGAGCTGATTACTTACCTGTGAAATTTATTTTGCAAAGTCCAATTGTTCCTTATCACAATTCCTGTTCCCTTACTGCCCAATCATAATGGGTTGGGTCTGCATTCGGAAGGAGCACACTTCAAGATTCAAGTTTATTTATGATTAATAGTATAACAATTAAGGCAAAAGAAAAATTGAAAAGTTAAATAATATAAAATAATAACTTTTTTTACCTTTCATGTGCAAAACGCAACTAAAATGTTTTACATATACTACTACAGTTACACAATTTGAGTTTTTGAACATATATTAATGCATACATTCAGAACGAATGTGTTTATTGTTACAAGGCAAATGTGCGTTCTTGTCTCCCGATTAAGCGCAATCCTAGCATGCGTTTGTCTCACCATGAACTGACAGTCAAGCTACATTTTTTTGAGGAGGAGCAAATAAGTTTTAGTGCTTTGCTCAGGTCAAGGATGCAAGTGGGCTAATCTAAGGGCATTCATATTTTTTGTGTGCTTTAAACTAGAGGTGGGCGGAATTGGTGACTCTGCATTATTCTTGTAACGCTGAGTTCCAGCCTAATTCTGCCAATCGCTGCATGGCGGAATTTTTTCCCACAAGGCACCAGAAATACGAGCATGAGCTAAATCAAGCGTCCCCTAGCACCATCTTCTAAAACGGGTGGTCGTGAGTGGTTGCGGTCGGAGGGCTACTTCTCTAGTAGATTTGACGCTGTTCAAGTCAGTTTTCTACTCCGGTGGCAGCAATATCATCTGCATGGTGCTGTTCGCGCTTATTTTTCAGTGCTGATGGTGCTAAATTGCAGCAACAGCAGTGCGACTTGCATATTTTCTCCTGTTAGCGTAACGCAGCGGAATCTCGCTGAGTTTTTTATGCAAGGCAGTGATCTGTCTATATTTTTGTAGGAAGCACATTACAAACTGATTCCTCTATCAGTGCTCTATCACGAGTGTTGCAAGATTCAGACCTATAGTTAGAGATCCTGTTTGCCTCCTTCTCTTCTTCAGTCTCACAAACCCAAATTTGTCTTGCAGCACTGGAAAAATTCAAAAGGTTTCAGGAGATGTGCTGCTCAATAAAATAGGCTCTTTGAGTGTTACTTTGACCCTGAGTCAAAAGAGCAATATAGTTAAGAGCAACAGAGGAGAAAGTTCCTGTTAAAAGAGTCCTCATTTATAAACAAATTACCACATTTAGATTAGGACCATATTAAGTCCTTAGTTTACATCACTGGGTCTCCCTACAGAACACTAGACAGGCGCAGATGACAAGAATTTTGAGCTGACTCGTAAAGGCCTTATTAAATGTTATAATATAGAACGTGGAGTCATATCCAATCTGAACAAATTTTAGAAGTATCTGCAGGCTCTCTATCATAATTGATGGAGGAGGATACAATTGGCATAAAGGTGCTAAGGTAAGATTACATAAACAAATGTATGGGTGCATCATAATCATGAGTAGTCCGCATCCGCATATATTCTTTCGTTGTATTAACGTGAGACATTAGAATGTTATTTGTAATACTGCGAATCATGATGGATTTTACGGCATTTGAAAGTAAACATGAAGAAATCAACGTAGAAACTAGATGTAACTAGCTGAAATCATTAACATGCAGAATGTGTGTACACCGCTGACATTTATTCATGTATTCAATGTGCCAATGTAACGTATTAACTTAGATGTACGCAGTTATATTGAGAAAGAGTGTTAATTTTATATGAAATTTCGTAACGTCTATGGTCCATCTTTCTTATGTCAGCTGAATTCTGTAGGCCTGGAATGCATTCTCCCTGGAAGCTCTTGCATTAGAATAGATAGTTGAATTACATGTGCACATTGGAATCTGTTCTTTCTCATATTTCTATTGCAGGTGGAAGAATCATTCTTGTTAGTTAGAATAATGTCTTTGTTTTAGGATCCAGGCAAAGACAGAAGGGGATACATTGAGCGTTAATTCTGATAGAACTTTTGGGGAAACAGCCACTACAATGAGGCTTTTTCCACACATACCCTTAACCAGACATTCATTACAATGCTTGTGTGGATACCATGCATCGCCTTTACCATGCATACATTTACAACGAGATAGGTAGTAAAGGCATGTGTGTTAAAGGTACAAATCAGATCTATTCAGGTCGAAAACAAGGTACAAATCAGTTCTTTTCAGGTCGAAAACACAGAAGTCCTCCTAGAAAGCTCTCGTTTGGATGACAGCGATGGATTACACAGTTATTATGAAAGGGGGGGCTTTTACTATCGCCAAAAATGTGACTGAACTAAGTAAATGTGTCCTTATTTGGGGGTCGTACTGGTGCCTGCGTGTTAGTGTTGGACTGCTTCTTGGAGGGGGAGTAGTCATAAAAAAGGGTTTCACTTTTACCACAGGTGTGCCAGTGAGATTAGACCGTGCAGGTTGCGCCTTTGCCTGTATAATACATTTTTGAATATTGCTGTGAGGACAAAAGTTGGTGCCTACCAGAACCAAATCTTTGATTGCCTTTACTTATCAGCTCTCCCTCATTTGGAATGTTACCCCCCACGTACTAACCTTCACTTTCTGAACAAGCTAATGGCCAAAAAATGCACACTTTTATTCACTTGGAACTGATCAATTTCCAGAAAGAAATTGCAGCTCACCAACATTCTAGGTGTTTATTGTCTGCTATCTTTTTAAACAGTCCCTTCTATTCAACTCATCCCATGTAGGGTTCAGAACATGAGCATGTCGCCTATTTCCGTCGAATGCACAGACACAATACAATTATTGGTAAAAGATGTGGAGGCTATCAGCGTCCTTAGAGGAAACGGAAAGACCCTTCCTCTTCCTCTTAATGACGTGCACCGTCGATAGAGGAAGACATCGTGGAGAGTGGGGGATTTTAGTTTTTAAATAAAATAAATGTAAGGGCTGGGGGGGCTCTGTCATGAAGGGGTCTGTTTTTAGGGTTCCGGGAAGGGGTATTTGTTAGAAGGGTTTGGGGTGGGGTGTGGGGGAATCGCGCAGGGCGCCATTTTTAGGGTTCAGGGCAGGGGCATTTCTTAGAAGGATAGGGGCCCGGGGGGAGTCCCGCAGGGTACCGGGGAGAGGTATTTTTTAATTTTAAAAAATCTGGGGGCTGCTGTGGGGAGGGCACAAGGCAGCAGTTATAGGACTTAGGGTAGTGGTCTGAGAACCTTTACCATGAATATGCCCTTACCATACATGGTTTTACATCAAAATCATCATAAAAGTATGCGTGGTAAAAGCATATTCGTGGTAAAGGTTGTGCATTGGTAATGGCATTTGCGTTGTAACGAATGCATGCAAAGGCATGCGTTGCAACAGAATGTTTTGTAACGTCATACAACCTAACTGTTGTATTTTCTCATCGAAGAGAGCCAGGGCATCAAGGTCATCTCACCACTTTCAGGAGCATCACTGACCAATGGTAAAGTACCTATGAGGAGGTGGCCTGACCAGATGGCGTGACTCGCGAAGGATCCTGGGACACCACCTGTGCTATTGATGTATCATAACTAGGGAAAGAGCCCTGGGACGTCTTCCCTGCCTCCAGAGAGAAAGCATCTTGGAAGGAGCTCTGTAGCTTTATGTTGCTTGACCCAACTAGTGTGGGGAGACTTCTAAGGAAGATTCCACATGCTGACACCTTTACTGATCCTGACATGAAAAAATGCTTATTTAGGTATGTCACAGTAGTGCTAGTGTAGGGAGAGATTAATGCTTTATTCCCACAATTCTTGGATACAGGGGAACTTGGACGTCTGCACCCTAATCTTTTGTATCCTGATTATTGTACTAATTATCATGTGTATGTTGCACCACTTAAATTTCATACGTAGGTTTGGCTTTGTATTAGTCCCAATGTATTTCTACACCCTCATTTTGAGGTGCCTGCACGTTCAGTTATTTTTGACTTTGTAATAAATCAACTAACTCCGTTCTGTAGTCTGTGATTCCCAAGAGTCATAGTGAACTGAAAATAAAATGATTGACTCACTAACAAATTCTATCCCCCCACACTTTCATGCTGGGAAAAAGTACCATCGACTTGAGAATCTAGAGCACATCCAAAATGTAGAAACCCAGCTCCATCAAGCACATGCTGACTAGGTAATCAAAAGAATTTTGTGCCCCAACCTAAGATATAGAGTCATAGCACATGTGAAAGTCAATTTCAGAGTAACTCCAGAGGTAAGGACCTCTTGCAACAGCAATTTGTAATCTTCATAACAATGAACTTGTTTGTACATATGATTTGGAGCCACTGACATTATTGAAGAATGGAGACAAGCAGAGGCAATGAACAACGTGTCGGTCTAATGGCCAGGTTATGACACTCAAGTTGTGGTAAAGATAAAATCAACCATTACACCAATCATTTTTTATTTTTCTAAGTGAGATGACTCATGCATGATGGGTATGCCCAATTGCGGCTCCCTTGTTCACCGATCCATAGCCCTGAAACTGCACTCCACTGATGGGACCTATGAGGTTGAAATCAATTTGGGATTGTTTTAATCTGGGGTAGAACTGTCCAGGTCTAATCTGGGAGTTCAGGCTGGACTCTTCCTGGATGAGCAATTGTAGGTCTGATTTGCATTTTGCTGGTCACTGTTTAAAGCACCAATATGTCCAACAAAGAATAGACTGAAATGTGGCCCAAGTGATCACCGGTCAGCAATATTATTTCAAGACAGATATCTATAATTGTTTTGTCCTGTTTCAGTTAGCCTGTTACCTACACTTTCGTCTTTCTTTTGGGGGAACAAGAATGGTCTTGCAATTGCTTGATTCTGCAAAGTAAGACAAGGAATCTACAAGGACTGAAGATTGATGTCAGCTGGACCTTAGCAACTCACAAGTAAGCAAAGGTTTTCGGTTTTCTTCCTTATGTGTGTAAATGTAAATGTAAATTTGATACTTGTATAGCACACTAGCCTCACCTCAAGGTGCTTGTACGAATACCGCTGTGGAACCCATCCTGGCTTTTCCTGTGAGGCGTCCACTTCTGGGCACCCCCAAGGTGGAGGCCAGGCATCCTTAGCGTTGTGGGGGCCGTTGTGGAGATTAAGCAAGCTATTGCCCAGAGTTGCAGAGTGGGACTCCATGATTGGAATAGGCACCGAGGCGAGAATTATCAGGTCCATGGAATTTTTGAGCCCAAGACCCACCGAGGTGGGGAATTGAACCCTGGTCCCGGGCTAGACCTCTGCATCAGGGTCTGCCGCTCTAATCATTGAGCCACACTCTCCACTGTACTTGGCGGAGCTCCAAAAATCAATGCTTCAATTCTGAATTTCTTGAATAACTGGTGCTGACAGTTGTTTGGGTATGGCCTTTATAGCAAGGCCATGCACTAGATGGCCACTAAAACCTGGAAGACCTCTTGTAGGTTCCTGCAAGATTCCTTTAGATCATGTCATAAATCCGTATAAATGTGTATTCCTTTAGCAAGTGTGCTGTCCTGTTGAACATTCGTCCCTACTCAGGAAAAACAGCATCAGTGGGTCTAGGGACTCATGTCTGGAGGCCCCAGGCTGGGGGCATTGCCAATAGGGTCCAGTGTGGGCCTGAAGACGGGGGGCATGTCCAGGAGAAGCCCAGTGCAGGCCTAACACTAGGCCACAAATTGACTACCTTAATCAGAATATTCATAGAATAAAAATACTTGTTTGCAAAGTTTGCAAGACAGATGTAAACTAAGAATAACTTTCTCATTGTTTTTATTTTTGAGGATAATTTCAATGGTTCTTTTTTCATCCTAATCTATCGCTTTTGGGAGCCATTGTGGTAAAAATTAAATTAGTATCAAGGCATATCAATGGCTCATAGATACAAGGCTATGATTAATTTTGAAGTCACATACATTATAAAGGTGTGATATCATAGAGCCCACTACTCCTATATGACATTTCACAATGAAAGTCATGAAAGCTGTCATGAACTTCAAGATCTTTTCTACTTTCGCAGGATTGAATAAGGTCCAGACTCACCCACCTCCCCCATATACTTGAGTACTGTGTACATTCCAGACTAAGGATTACACTACTGAAGGACAAAGGTCTTGGAGTTTCCAGTGGCACTCAGAAATCCAATAACAAACCTTTAGGTTTCTGCATAATGGAACAAACATGTGTTACCATGAACATTCACGCTACTGTAATCTATAAACCACTCTTTGACTATGACTTACAAACTGAGGAACAAGGGAACACTGGGCTAGCCACCCAACAGCTACCAGAATTCAGCTGGAGAATCATTCAGGATTGTGTGCATTGAGCGAGGTAAGTATTTCGGACAGAGCTGGAGAAACTGGTTGGTTAGCATATCTGGAGTCCAATGAATGATTCTGTTGCCACTGGTGTTAAACTATATCAACAGAATGAAGGGAAGGGGAAAAGACAGAATGCTGCCTATCAAGTCTTAACTTCCTGAGGGCAATGGAAGAGAAAAAATAATAAGAATGCAGGGACACCAAACACTTTTTAACTAGAGCAAAGAAGAACACGTTCAACAACTGCTGTGTCTAATGCTATACCTGTTGCCCTTTTAACTGATGCTTTCTTTCTCAGTCCAGGCTGAAAAGGACCTTCATAATCTCCACTTTTCTATGTTCCATAGTTTCCATGCCTAGGTTTTTCAACCCTAATGATGTGTTTTCTGATGGATGAACCTTAACGGTCTTTTGAATATGTGCAAACCCCTGACCTTACTTTTATTGGTGAGAGTGGCTGTTTAAATACCACTTGTGTCATGATGATTCCTGACATAAGTAAGGGTTTAAAGCTGGTTGCCTGAAATCAGCAATGGTACACCACTGTTGGTTAGCCTCCTAATGTGATGGTATTTATTTAGTAAGAGACTATCAAACCTTTTTTAACAGGGTTTATGTTGTGAATGGTTCCCAAAAAAATAACAATTAAACAAAGAACACACATACTGTATCTATGAAGGTAAGGACCTCCTGCAACAGCAATTTGTAATCTTCATAACAATGAACTTGTTTGTACATATGATTTGGAGCCACTGACATTATTGAAGAATGGAGACAAGCAGAGGCAATGAACAACGTGTCGGTCTAATGGCCAGGTTATGACCACTCAAGTTGTGGTTAAGATAAAATCAACCATTACACCAATCATTTTTTATTTTTCTAAGTGAGATGACTCATGCATGATGGGTATGCCCAATTGTGGCTCCCTTGTTCACCGATCCATAGCCCTGAAACTGCACTCCACTGATGGGACCTATGAGGTTGAAATCAATTTGGGATTGTTTTAATCTGGGGTAGAACTGTCCAGGTCTAATCTGGGAGTTCAGGCTGGACTCTTCCTGGATGAGCAATTGTAGGTCTGATTTGCATTTTGCTGGTCACTGTTTAAAGCACCAACATGTCCAACAAAGAATAGACTGAAATGTGGCCCAAGTAATCACCGGTCAGCAATATTATTTCAAGACATATATCTATATTGTTTTGTCCTGTTTCAGTTAGCCTGTTACCTACACTTTCGTCTTTCTTTTGGGGGAACAAGAATGGTCTTGCAATTGCTTGATTTTTCTGTTTCCAGAAGAAGGTGCTATTAATCCCATTTTTAAAGTTTGTCTCAGCCTGGCACCATGGTTTGCCCTTTCATCCTTTGAAGTTTTATTTGTGTTTGTTCCTTCTGCATCATTGGTGATAAGGTATACATGTTTGAGCACAATGGGCCACATGTATCAAAAATCCATTTTCCATTCCTTAAATAGCAAATTTTAAGTAATCACTATTTCAGAATGCAAAATGGCATGGAAGAAAATAGCGATTACCTAAAGATATACAATCGCAATAAGGTAATACTACTACATTCTTTCCTATGGGCCTAAACGACCATAGGGGCCAATGGTTTTGCATTAGCTAACATTTGATTGCCTAATTGGTCATTGCAAATTTGGTAATGCAAAACAAAGGGAACACAGGGGCATAAGGCCCACCTGAAAAACAAAGGTGCACATATAAAGTGCACTTGTGCGCAGCATGGCACGCTGAAAAATGTTTTTTGTGCATTTTTCAAAAATTGCACATGACTACATCGACTTGGAGTCAAATGGTAATATCATTTCCTAAATGCACAGTTTGTATTTAGAAAATGCTTGGTACATGTGCAAATTGTGATTCCCTATTTGCATTTGCAATTTTAGGTAATCACAAAAAATTGTGATTACATATAATTGCGACTACACAGCCATTCATATAACTTGAAAGGCTATTTTGCAGTTGCAAACAGCCAAATTTAGGGCTTGCAAACAGTCAAATTTAGCGTTTTGCACCATTTGCCAATTCAAAATGGTTTTATACATGTGGCCCAACATTCCTCTGATGAATGCAGTTAGTTTATCACGTTTCAGAAATTCTCTTGTCTTTTTGCCTAGTGTGACAATCATTCTGACAGGTTCAAACAAGCGACATAGTGCATCTAACTTGACATTTGATTAAGTTAAGAAGACAACTGCTAATAATTATTTATAACCCGCTTAGATTTGTCTTTTTCCATCCTATTGTATTAGTTCATGGGTTTATTGTGGCACAAGAAATAGAAGCTGTCCATGTTAGACCTGGCATCTTTTAGCGTGGTTTCCCCTGGACTTGTTACATTCTGACCTCATGTTTTTGACTGTGTGTTGTACTTGTTTTTTTCTAGCTTGAGGACTCTGCACTTTTTCACTGCTGACCAGTGTTAAAGTGCATGTGCTCCATGTTTAAAATATAATGGCATTCGGTCTCTCCATAAGTCCTTGGTACACTGCACTACATGTGCCCAGGGCCTGTAAATCAATTGCTATTAGTGTGCCTGCAGCACCGATTGTGCCACCCACATGAGTAGCCCTTCAAAAATGTCTTAGGCTTGTCACTGCAGAGATTTTATGTGCAGTTTTAAACTGCCATTTCGACCTGACAAGATACCGTACTTGCAGTGTACTTAAAAGACAGGATATATGTCCTAGTAGTGGTATACTCTTAAATTTGTTTTTCACTTCTGCAAGGCCTATCGCTCCCATAGGTTAACATTGGAGCTGCCTTGTAATATTTTACAAGTGTAACTTTCAATTGGGAAAAGATAGGAAAAGTAAGTTTGATGTCTCTGAGCTCACAATTGAAAAAACAATCTTTAGTGATTTTATTTTATTTGCAGGTCTGAAAATGCCACTTTTAGAAAGTTAGCATTTTCTTACTTTAACCATTCTGTGCCTTCTGCCTTTCTCTGAAATACACATCTGGTTTGGGTGGCAGCTGGGCTGTGTGATTTCTCTCTAGACAGTCACACACACACAGAGCTGAGGTGTGCCACTCACGTCCTGATGGCCCATCACCAGACTAATGGGTCTTCCTGATAAAGAGTGAGAGGAAGGAGCTGCACTTACACCTGAATAGGGCACAGAAAGGGTTTTGCACCCCCCTTTAGTGAGTCTGGAGCCGGGGCATGAAGAGTAGGGTCATGTGTACAACAAAGGCCTTTCTTTGAAGTCCCCCTACGTCAAAGGCTAAAATTAGTATAAGTACTGGACCTCTGACACCATATAATCAGACGCTTCTGGAACTGAGGACATTCTACCAGGAAGAAGAGCTGTTGTGCAGCCAGGAAAGACTACCACTTGGCTGCTTGCTTTGCTGTGGATGCCTGCTGCTTCTTGACTTGGAGCGAAAGGACTGGACTTGACTCTGTGCATCCTGCATCTCTAACTGTTCTCCGAGGGATTGTTGGGCTTTCCTCCTGTTCCTGAAGTCTCAGGAATATCAGAGGAGCCCAGATGCTACTACCATCTGGGCCCCTCGGCTTTGAGTCTTGCTCAGGCAAGTGAGTGGTGCCAAATCCAGTCCTGGGCCCTCGGAAGGGAGTATTGGCACTCCAACCCAAGAAACCAACACATCAACACTGGCTCTTTGATCGGAATCAGCACATTTCGCTGCAATATCAATGTATCGCTGATGCCTGTATCGAAGTAGTGGCCACCATTCGCCGACTGCATGACACAACAACCTCAACTTACAACACAGCGCCAATCATGCTGATGCAGTGCTTCCGCATCACTGCTGCTGCACGAGACCCGGACACCGCATCGCCAACATCTATGATGCACCATCCCCGATGCATTCCCAGCCCTGTATGGCTTGATACCAATGCATCGCCTACAACCCAGCAGTTAACATCAGTGCGTTCGGCTGATGCACAGTGCTCTTGACATCGATGCATCAACAAAGTTGCCTGACTTCAGAAATGACGCATCGTCTTTGACAGCGAAGCCCCTACCTTTGCTCAACGCACCGTCCCCGAGATTCAAAGCATCCAAGGTACTGCCAGCGGGTCTGCATGACTCCTGTACATGGCCAGCACTCCATCACATTTGGACTGATGTTTTGGATTTGTCACGGCCAACTGCGACCAGATAGCTCCAGTTGGAACTATGGATTTCTAAGCTGTGCATTTTAATTTTCAAAATTCATACCTTGACGTGTTTTTGTTGGAATTTTATCATGTAGGTCTTGTTTTGCTCAGGTAAATACTGTATATAGTTCTAAGCTGGTTTGGAGTACGTTTGTGGTGTTGTCACTGTGTTACTGTGATAATTTACACATTGCTTCTTTAGTTTAGCCTGACTGCTCTGTGCCAAGCTACCATAGAGTAATCAGAGGTAAACTTTTATTGTGTACTACACTTACCCTGACTAGGACTGTGGCTCCTGCTTGGACAGGATGCATACCTCTGCCAACCAGAAACTCAGTTTCTAACAGTCAGCTATCCCTTTTTTAAGCACAGGTATGGTTGTAGAGATGGTGGGTCTGTTTTTGTCACTGAAAACTACTGAATGGTCATAGAAAAAGTTATTATTCATAATCACAATTTCTGGGACAGGTTTTCTTTTGGTGCACACATCTGCACAGTTTTCATGAATGGAATGATTGAGCGTTGTTTACATCGTTTATGGCATATTGTTATAGTATGTCTGTATGTTAGTTTATTGATATTTTTTCAGGACAAAGAAATTGCCAGAATGTACCTTGACTTCTAGGGCCCACTCCAAAAAAACAACCAAAACACAAATCTAAACTAAAATATGCAACATAAAACAAAAACAACAAATCATAAACAAATATTTACAGCAGGAATAAGATTCATCAAGATTAAAGCTTCAATGACAAGTCTGAAGGAGTGAAATTGCCAGAAGCTTTAATGTATTAGTATCATTAAACCTGATTCCACGTTTTCAACATGAGATTTTTCCACATGCAGAAATTCATCCAAATTTACTTTATGTGGTTTTGCCTTTTTGTAAATACAGGTGAAATACCACATGCAGGGAAATAAAATGTGTAAAAATCCTGTCCCTGGTGTTTGAAATTTAAGGGAAATAAGAAGAACTGGGAAGTAATGCTCAATTTCTCCTTCTGCTCAAAGCTGGAGGTAACCTCTGATGGAGTGCGGCTATTTGAATAACAACTTCTTGGTTGAATCGTCAAGGATATTTTCCCACTGGTCATATGGACATTTGTTAGTCAACTTGAAGCAAATACCAGAAATGTATTTCTGCCTCTGTGAAGGCGACGTGACACCACAATGAATACCAAGAATTAATACAGTCAACCATAATGTTTATGTAAAAACATGAATCCAACCAGTATATATGCAAAGTAAAATCAAATGCAGAATATATAATAATACAATCTGAAGACTGAAAGGTATCAGTAAGTTAAGTCGGAATAAAACAAGAGACAAAATAGTAGCAACCACAATACAAAGAATGAAGATTTTCACAATCGGGTGTTCCATAAAGAAACTTTCCCTGGTTTATATAAACAAATGCCAAAGCAGGATCTTAATGGGGGATTTCTAAAATGGAAGAATAGGTGTCAGCACAAGTTACACTCAGGAGATTCCTACTGAGAGACAGACCTGTTCCCTTTAGCAGTCAGTATAACGTCTGCTTAACTAATTATGAAACACCAGTCTACAATTTCTAGAACATCCATTATCTCATTCCCACCCCTGAGGGCCAATGAAGTAACCACATTTGTGGGGAGTTGACATACAGCAAGGTATGGAGCTGTCAAACTTGGATGTTACATCCTACTGGTATTCTGTGAACAGGAGGCTTTCTCTCACCATCATTGCTCCACATCTATTGCTAACTTTCTTCTCCTAGGCCTCATTATTAATAGTTTAATACATAACAATAAGACTTTCAAAAGCTAATGAGGGTCACCGGAATCCACTTGCAGAGGAGAGGAGATAAAATACTGGCAATAATGAAGCAAACATTTTCAGCTTAAGGCCTAATATCAATCTAAGTTAGCTCAAAAATGAAAATGGAAAAATTTTACAGTATTGTAAATCAATGGAGAAACAATCAACGTAATGATTATTTAACGAACATGGTTACATCAATCTAGGAATTTGCCTAGTACACTTATGTGTGAATTCTTAGTGATTACAATAGTCACACATTATCAATTAAGTTATAAATGTCACATGTTAATAAAATTAGGCCAAACTTTGGGCCCGATACAAAAAGGAAAAGTTAGACCCTGAAGTCTAACTGTTGACCTGAAGTCTAAGTTTAGATCTAAATTCTAACTTTACACCTGAAATCTAACTGTAGATCTAAAGTCTAACTTTAAACTTAAAGTGGGTTGAAAATTGATCTACCTCATGAATATTAATGATGTAGATCACAAATTGCCACCCATTAGGAATCATAGCATCACAGGGATGGTGGCCTGTTGAGGTCAGCAGACCACTATGTCTACGATTGCTTTTTAAAAAGCAACCTCTTTTTTAAAAAAAATACAGTCCCTGGGACCACCGCCTGCTATTAAACATTTTTGTCAACATTCCAAATGGGAAGGGGACCTAAGGGAACCCTTTCCCATTTCCTTATGAGTTACAACCACTTTTAAAAGGGTGGTAAGATATTACTGTTTTGCAACCAGAATTCAGTCGCAAAACAGTATAATATGTCATACCAATTCTGTATTTGGATGGAGTGTCCAAAACATGCCACTTCTGAATCGCAAATTGAAATTGTAATTTGGTAACAAGCTACCGAGTCACATTTTCATTATGTTAGTTTGAAAATGCATTTGTGAATCGAGCCATTTGAGACCAGAAAAAGTATTTGTACATGTGTCCTATGTCCTCTTAGATTCTTCCAATTCCTTTTTTTTTTTAGTCCTCATACGCCACTTCCCACCCTTTCTCTCTCTATAGCGCCCTGGGGTGATTTTCGTCTCATATATGAGAAGTTATTGCTTACTAGGAGGCGGAGGGGGTACCATGCCATGACCAAGCCTACCAAAGCAAATTTCCTCCAAGAGATTTCGAAACAGCTTAATCATAGGACCATTCTTTTTCTCTTTTCAATGAGCCACGGTTTAAACATGTTATATCCCTGTCCTTCACCCATAGTGTTTCAAGAATAAAGTCCAAAATCTGTACTTCTTTTTATATTGACCCGCCATGTCCAATTTACCTATACCTCTCATAGCTCTAATCCAGGTCAAATCTGTCGGAGGATCTGGCGAAACCCACATTCTGCAAATTTCCCTCCGGGCCAACAAAATAGCATAGAACACCAACTTAATTTTATCATCAAGGCCCTTACCTTGTATGTCCAGTCTTCCTGTAATAATCATTTCGGGGCTTACCTTGATAGATTGCTCCAGCACCACTGATAGGCAATTACTCAAAGCGCCCCAAAAATCCTTGATCGCCGGGCATGTGGCAAACATATGAATGTCATCCTCATTTGGGCTATTGCATTTAGGGCACCGCACGTTTCCACCATCATTAAATTTGGCCAACCTCTTTGGAGTCCAATACGCCCTGTGGAGAGTGAACAGATGGTTCCTTCTTAAATTCGCAGGCTTTACCACCTTATATAGAATCAACATAGTTACTTGCCATTGTTCTTCTGTAGCAATCCTCGGCAAGCACTCTCCCCACAGGGTCTCCGGCAGTAGAAAAGGGCCATCCTCCATCTCCACAATAGCCCAATACCACATCACCACTTCTTTTTTAATACGAACATCCGATGCCAGCTTTTCTTCAAAGTCATTATGCCGCCCGATGAGATGTTCTTTCCGGCTACCCAGCTTTGAATCTGAACATATTTGAATTTAGAAAACTTACAACCCCAGTGCAACTCACAAACAGACCACGGCAATAAACTTCCGTCTACAAATAACTCGCCTCATTTCTGAGGACCTTCTGTTTTTAATGCCTTTGCCAATGCATCTTTCGTCCAGCTTGGGGCGCCCGGAGTTTCCCTGATTGGTGCTCCAGCACTAAAATATGGAATTTTTGTGGCCCGCCTGACCCGATACCAGACCGTAGCCAAATCTCTTAGGACCTTCAGTCTTACTTTTTTAAAATATTTTGGGTCCGAAAATTTATACATAAAACCAGCCTGTTTGATCTTCTCAACTCTCAACAAAGCAGAAAGTAAATCCCCTATAACCGAGTTCCCTGGAGTACCCAGAAGCATTCTACAATTTTTGAGCAGAAAGGCCCAAGAATATATCTGAAAATCCGGGGCTGCCAGACCTCCCTTCACACACTTTCTCCTAATTTTTTTCCATGATAATCGTGATCCCTTAGATGACCAGATGAATGACCCAATCTCACTCTGCAACTTTGCCAACCCCTCCTTCTCAAACATAAGAGGAATAGAATCAAATAAAAAAGTCATCTTCGGCAACACCATCATCCTAACCAAGTTAACACGACCGAAAATGGTTAATGGAAGATGACTCCAGCCCCTCATTAGCATAGAAATATCCTTACTGGCTTTAACAAAATTAGTTGTGGAGAGATGCTTTATGTCCTGAGTAATGTGGACCCCCAAATATCTGATCTGCTTTTTAGGAGTTACAGCCTCCGTTGCCAGGTTCCAGGACATGATTTCAGTTTTATCAGTATTTAAGCAATACCCTGAGACTTCGCCAAAGTTCTTTGTAATGGTATCTATTGTGGCCAATGTTTGCTTCAAGTCAGACGTTAGGATAACTATATCGTCCGCGTAAAGGCCGATCTTTCTAGTCCATCCCTGAAACTTAAAAGGAGGGATACTATCCACCTCCCTGATCTTACAAGCCAGCGGTTCAATATAAAGATCAAACAAAAGAGGGGATAAGGGACATCCCTGCCTAGTACCCCTCATTACCTTTATGGGCTTTGTTAATACTCCATTGACTAATACTCTAGAGGTGGGTGACTGATAGAGACGTACTAAAGCTTGACCAAAATTTTCCCCCAACCGTAGGTGCATTATTAAGGCCTTCAGAAAGACCCAATTTACACAGTCAAACGCCTTGGCGGCGTCAAGAGCAACAACCGCCAAGGGAAGCTTCTGTGTGACAGCAACATCAATGCTTCCTATCAGAGAGAACGTTAGTTCCTTTAAATACCTGCCCTTGATAAACCCCTTTTGATCTTCATGAATAATATATGGAATCACCTTACCCAGCCTATCTGCCATAATCTTTGCGAACAGTTTATAGTCACTATTTAAAAGTGAGATAGGCCTGTACGACTCCATATATTTTAGTGATTTCCCAGGTTTTGGAATAACAATTATGTTTGCCTGATTCCAAGATGCAGGAAGCTCTGTGCTACCAAGAAAAACCTCATTAAACACCTTCGTTAATAGCGATGTCAAACTCCCAGATAAACTCTTATACACTTCTGCCGGAAGGCCGTCTGGGCCAGGTGCCTTGCATTTCTTAGCTTGTCTAATGGCCTCCTCTACTTCTCCCTGACTTCTGGAAATCTTCAGTTAAAGGCTTTAGAACTTTTACCCAATCCTCTATCCGCTGCCTGTCCGGAATCAAATTTTCCCTATACACCTCCTCAAAATATTTATAAAAAGCCTCCACCATATCCTTTGTTTCTGTAGCCATACCCCCTGCTTCACCTGCTTTCACTTCTTTAATCATATTCCTTATCAGGTCTTTCCTAGCTTTCCAGGCTAATAATTTACTTGTGCCCTCTCCATATTCGAAATGGGCCAGTCTACTGGCCTCCCATTTTTCTTTTACCCTATTATTCACCACAATGGCTAGTTCCTCTTTCATTTCTGCCAGTTTTTGAACAATCACTTCCTTCGGGGCTCTCCCCCTGTTTACAATAGCTGCTTCACCCTGCCGGATTTCAAGTTCCAGACGTTCTACTTCATAGAAATAAGCTCTTCTTCTACTTGCCCCCATAGCACCCAGCCTACCCCGAAGAAAAGCCTTAGCCGTCTCCCATGCACTGTCTATCCTAGCCGAGCCCACATTTTGTTCAATAAATGCTTCAACTTCCTGCTGAAGGCATTGCATTGCCTCCTGGTCACACAAAACTGTACGATCCAACCTCCAGACTGAATCCAAATTGCGAGTCCCTATCGCAAGTTCTAAAGTAACCGCTGAATGATCAGATAAGTGTACTCCTACATGCATGATTTGTTTTACCTTATCCACTAATCTTGCGTCTATTAGAAAATAGTCAATTCTAGATCTGTGGCTATACTTTTTGTTATAAAAGGTGTAGCCTACATTCTCCCCTGCCCTCTGTCTCAACATATCACACAGTCCAAACTGATCAATCAAGCCCCTTAATCTAGATGCCATTTTACTATTTGCCTGGGCTCTACTATTCGCCAATCTATCTAGCTTGGCGTCCAACACTGTATTAAAATCCCCAGCAAAAATGATAAAGCCTGTAAGGCCCATCATCTCTTTAGCTAATTCGTCCAACGGACCAACATCATCTTGATTTGGCCCGTAATATCCTATAACATTATACATAAGGCCACCTATCTTCAAGTTTACTATCAGCCACCTGCCTTTAGTATCTGCCATCTTACCCTCTACCTGGCAATCTAATCCATTTCTAACCAACAAAGCAATACCTTTAGTTACCGCCGTCTGTGGCGTGTAAAAAGCATATTTTAACCACCGAAGTGAACCCATAAATTTCTTGCTCTCTTCCTCTGTTAAATGGGACTCTTGAAGAATCATAATATTTGCTGGGACATCTCTCAAATATTTCATAATCCTATCCCTCCTGGCTTTAAACCTTAGGCCATGTACATTCCATGACATCCAAGTCACCGCCACTATCCTACCCTCCACCATCACACACCCACTTCCATCTATTTAACACCCAGGTGAAAAGTAGCTCATAAGGACTTTTTTTTTTAATATTCCCCGCCTCCCTCCCCCACCAACCCCCCCCCAACCCCCTCCCTTTCCTACCGCTCTGCCCCTCAACCCCCCACCCCCCTCCCGGGAAAACCCAACCGATATCCTTAGGCCCAACCTAGGCCTTTCGAGTGCCGGTTTCAGTGGACGTGTTAATCCCACCACTATACTTTTTTACCCTCCGTGACCCGTGGTGACACCAAAGTTATGAACCTCCGCCCTAACAATACTCTAAAAAACTATCAACATCTTCCACCACTCTAAAGGTGTGCATTTTGTTATTCCACATTACTTTAAAGAAAGCTGGGAATTTCAGCTGTACCGTAGCTCCCAACCTCCTCAGAGGTTCAATTCTTTTACCCAACTCCCACTGTCTGTTTGCAGTTACCACAGAGAGATCTGACCTAACCTCTATTTTTGCTTCCCCAACAGTTAATGAGCCCTTCTTCAGCGCAACCGCTAGGATCTTCTCTTTTAAACCATACGTTAAGAAGTTTATCAAGATCCTTCTGGGTTTTGAGCGAGATGGATTCAGTCTGAAAGGGTCTCGGTGTATCCTCTGGATATCTAAAGAAATCTCCTCTTCTGTTTCTTCTAGCTGTAACTCAGTTTTCAATAGATGGACAATAAAACCTTTTATATCATCCCCTTCTTTTCCCTCTGGAAGCTTCAAAACTTTTTAAGTTATTCCTTCGATGCATGTTTTCCAACTTTTCCAAGCGTTCCTCATAGGCCCTCTCTCTGAATATGACCTCCTCTAGCTCCTTGCTATTCTCATCAACCTTGCCTTGAATCACCTTGACCTCCAGCTCAAGTGTTTCTGTGCGCAGGTTTAGCTCATCAAATTTGGCTTCCAATAACCCCACTGCCTCCCTAATACCATCTTGCTTTACTTTAGACTCCTCAAACCCCCTATGCATATCCAAATCCAATTTCTTTAACAGGGCGATAACCACACTATCCGGATGAACCTCTCCCGACAAACGTTCGCTCCCTCCGTCCTTACTCTCTAGGACTCCCTCGGACCTTAGTGACCCTGCCGTGACGGAGGGACCCCCCCCACCTGGACTACCCAGTGGGCTACCCAATACTCCATCTGCCTCCAGCCCCTCTTGATTTTCTTCTTCCATCTCTAAAACCTTATACCTATTTGGACTCAAATGATCAGCCCAGTCTATCCAGCTACTGTTGAACCCAGTTCTCAGGTCAGCTGACTTTAGCCCTCTTTCCCCTGCTTCACCCAGCAATGTATCTGTTGGATCACGACCTCTTGAGAGTACGAGTGTCTTAGGGACTGGTTTAAAGTATGCGTTTAAAGAAGGGTTGACAGTGAACTTCTTGCCTAGTATTCCCGTCCTGTTAGTATGCCTCGTCTGTCTTTTTAAATTGCTTTTAAGAGAAATTCCTGTGTGGGTTTTGCTCCTCTGTTGTATGTTTACAATTTCCTCCCCCGCTGCCTTCCCTGTACTTCTCAATGCATATCCTGTATTTATTTTTTGGTATGTTTTGGCTTTTGTTTTGGGGCGGGTGTCCACCTCTCTGCCCTTTACCTCCAAACAGCCTGCAGAGATGTATCCAGAAATCTGTGGAACCACTTTGATTTTTGGGAGAGAGATTCCTCCTATCTCAGGTTTACTGCCTTTCTCGCTGGCAGTTCCCCTCCCCACCACCCCTCCCGCACAGTACTGAATCCTAGCAACCGCCTGCCTCCCTCTACCTCGCTCTACAGCAGCCCGGCTCCAACGCTCCGTTCCTGCCGTTACGATGAGCTCCTCCGGCGGCTTCTCTGGAGGCCCCTCCTCCTCCGCCGCCGCCTTCTGCAGTGGAATTTTCTCCGCGTCCTCCGCCGCCATACACCGCCGCAATGATCGGGAAAGCGGCCGAAACCGAAAGACGAAGAACGCACACCACGTTAAAAATGCGTAGGTCAGGTATTCCGAATTTCCTTTTTCTCGCCGCACACGGGTCTATTCAGCCTTGCAACACGCCACCTTTCCCGGCACTCACGACCAGACTCCCTAGCTGGCCGCCATGTTTTCCCTCGGGCGTTGTTCTATGTAGATTCTTCCAATTCCTTGTGATTTGCTAATTTGCTTACACCAGAGCCAGTTCTGTTAATCTAGTTGTCACTTGTTTGACCATTGGCTTAGTAGAAAGGTCCCAGCAACACACATTTTAACATCTGGGTATATTTCTATCCATCTAGACTTTAATCAATTCTACCACCTTCTTCCAATATCCTGTAAGGTCAGGTCATTTATGGACCATGTTGTTGGAATGCTACATCTGGTTCAGTACATCTAAGGCATTTAGTCTGATCTTCGGGATAAATCCTATTGATTTACTTATTGAGTTAAGTATATCCTTAACACTTAAACCCGGGTTAATAAATCATTCATTTATAGATATTTTGGGGATAGTCCTCAATGCTTTGCCCCACTCTTTTACTTCCCCGGGTCTTTTAAAATATTTTACCCAAGTTTCCCACAGAGCGTCTAACAAGAATTTGGTCTACTTAATACCATAATGCTACTCTTTTGATTTTCCCACTGGCGTTACCTATTACCTTCAACAACCTGATTTCAAGGCGATTCTTTGCCTCACAGCTTCTTTAACTTCTGTATTGTCACTTTGAACCCCAAATAGAAGCCAATATCCACTTAGAATGTCATAATCTCATCTCAGGTTCTCAAATTCTCTCAGAGTTCCCCCTCATAGAAGTTACCTAAGTTCTCAATACACTTCTCTAGCCATGTTTTCATCCCTCTCCAACCTCCCTATTGCTGATATTACTGTATCCCCTCAAGTGTTAATTCAGCAGTGTATGGCAAATGGGTGCGTGCACTTGCCAGTGCTCTTGTCTGATCACATTTCCTGTATCTAACTTTCCTCATGTGGCCTGAGGCCACAATGACGATGTTTGGGTATTTATAGCATAGATGACTCTTAAGAATGGTAAATGGAAGTGAATCATACAATACAAGATGGCAGCTCTGGATGGTGAATATAGTTGGATCTCCACACAACAGGGTTGTTGAACCAGAGACGGTGCCTTTTATGTACAAACATCAGTGTAGCAGCTTCATCTGTGTACAAGCAGTAAAGATGGTTTGGATTTATGGGGCTTTTACTATTTTCATAGGTCACTTCCTGATTCTGTGCAGGCATTACATTATTGGTCGTTAATTCTTCGTATGGTAAAAATTGGCTGCTATATCTGGGTCTGGAAACACTTCATGTGTTCTTCCAGGCAATAAATCAGTTTCAGTGTTAGCCAGAGAAAACTTGTAAATGCTTGTTGGGCACTAAGATTCATCAGCTTGAAACAGTACTATGGCTTGTGGTATTGCTGCACCCAGAAATCGCAAGGTTTGTCATTATATACTAACATAGCAATCTCTCAAATCCCTCTTAAAAACCAGCAAAGGTGCGATGAGCTCTAAGCAAAGTATAACAACCTTGATCTCACAACACCCAAGAATTTTCAACTGTACTGAGTCAAAGTAAAATCTTTGGTTTAGATGTGGAGTTGCAGCTCTGCTCTGATTTGTTCAGTAATTGGAGGTTTTTGCTACTTTCTAAGATGTCTCTAGTCTGTATTTTGTGCTGGTTAGGACAAGTGCATAATGGTTTTATTTAATGGGTTCTTTTTTCACCTTTATTGGAGTAGACTGCTCACTGTTGCTGGTCAGCTTGTACGTGAAAATTGTAAAATGTGTTGATCTCTCTTATTGACAAGCTATGCATGTCTCATCAGGTCCCCACAGGACCTAATGTTTCTACAGTAGATCTTTGAGACTGGATATATTGTTTATCGCTCCTTATTGTTGATTGGATCTTAGTCAATGGTACTTATCAGTATTTGATATCAGTTGTGCACTTTATGCAATTATTATTTCTTAAAGGACAGAAGCACATTCACCAAGTCTTTTATTAGTGTCATTCAAGAGGTTTAATATGGTGTCACTTGATTAAGTGCCCAAATCACCCCCTATGTAATGGCATGCAGTGTATACAGCTCACCCCTTTCTTGCTCTTCCAGAGTCTGACGAGGATCCCTTTCTTCAGGTCTCCCCTTCACAGCAGGATCTTCACCCCGAGGAATACAACCCTGTTTGTAATGTTCTACTGATGAGTCCTTTTCGTAACATATAGCCATTGCTAGGACTGGCCACATATGTCCAGACTCTGGCAATGGGTAGATGGTATATTCCCACATGTATCATGCAAATGTGTGCATTCGACACACATGCAGTCAAAATGTACTTGCAGGCATCGATATTTTGGAAAAAGTACTCACCACTGCCTCAAGATCTCTGCATCCACACCCCCGGCACTGTGGTCAACTCTTAAGATGATGGATACTAGACCTCCAGTGCTGTGGGCTACTGGCGGGACAGACCTTGGGCAGTCGGACCACCAAACTCGTAATCAGGCCTTGAGTATGTATTTTTCTCAAACGTTTTTGTATAATTTCCTGCTTCGAGTATTATTTTCTACTGACACTCTTGCTGGAGTTCCTTTACTATTCAACAAATTACTAGTTTCCTTACACTGGTCACTTGCATTACTGTGAATGTCTTGTTCTTACATCAACACTTTTTGTCGGTTATACACATGGCTTCTGTTACTTTGGCTATTTCTTTGGTGTTTGGGCTGTATTTCTCCTATCATTGGATCTCATACTTTTTTATAGGTTATGGTTTGCCACCAGGGTGTGCTCCTGCTTCACTCGTTCATTAGCATTTGGGTGGTGCAATGTCTGAGCATATAGCGTAACTAGATTGGGCTCCTTCGGCCAAAAATTCAGAGTCAAATTGGAAGTGAAAAATATGAGTGACATTCTCAGGCCAGATTTGACTAAACTCCCCATCATTTAATTCCATCCCCCACTTGACCTCTTCTGCTATTTTCTACATTTTTCTTCCCACCATCTCCCCATCTCGACAAAAGCATCTCTATGCATGGTCACAAAGAATTCTGTAATGATCAAAAGGCGACATAGGGATATAAAGGCTTCATCGAGAGAGAAGTCACTGGTTGAAATAGAGTAAATGTTCATGTGGACAAAAAGTCAGGATCAATTGGAAGATTTTATGAGGTACCAAGCGGGCAAATGCAGAGGCTATCAGTGACATTTGTAAGATGTTCAAAGCAGAGGTGGTGAGATTGGTGGCAAGTGGTAAAGGTAAAGTGAAGAGGTAGGTGTGAAGATGGAGAAAATGTTTACACTGTAAGCTAGCTTTTGCAGCCTGGTTAGCGGTATGCTCTGCAGCTTCGCTTGTTTTTACTGGCTCAGATGTTGACTGTAATGCCATTTTATTGCGTTATTTCTCTCTCCTTTTTGCACATTTGTTTTATTTCTGCTTTTGACAAAATACAGAATGAATTAATTGCCAGGCATTATGGTCCATGCCATGTATTACATCATCTACGTTCCACCTCGAATTCATTGGAAAATCTTTATTGCTCTGCGATTAACACAACATACAAATTTCCAGATTCGGTTGATCCTGGAATGATTGGGCCGAGAATGTGAGGGAGTGAATTAATTAAGTTTTCCTGTATTTTGTAAGGTTTTATGAGCAACTAATCTATACCCTTCAGCTCTTCAGTCACTCGGCTTAGAATGAATTCCTGAGCAATATGCGCATATGTTGTGTATTATTGCAATTCAGTCATCTTTTTCAGTAATTTTGTGATTTACCTGCGCAGGGTGTTTGAACAGCTGGCGCGCAAACAGGCTCTTTTAAATAGCTGTTTATGTTAACAGTGTTCTCTTTTTTTATTATTCCTTGGTGCCAGGCTTTGCTGCTGACTATAACATCATAGCATGTTATCCTTCAATACATCTGCTGCCCTTCCATCACCATTTTTTACACGCTGTGCTTTAGCCTGTGAGAGTGGAGGTGTGACAATATGTAGCAGCCAATAAACCTAGAAAGCAATTAGAAGAAACAAGTCAAAAGATGACAAAAGCTTAGGTGTAAAATTTTCATTTCCTGCAGCAAGTAGGGAGGGGCAGTGGGCATGACCTGAGCTGAAGCCGACCTCTTCAAATCTTTAGGGATGTGCGTGTGGGAGAGCAACTATGAAGGCTTCGATTTTTACTCCTAGGGGTAAATTTACAAGCCCCTTGCGCCACTTTTGCGTCATTTTTAACATGGGAAAAATTACGCAAATTGGCGCAAGGGGCTTGTAAATCTGTCCCCTAGTACGTTGCAGACTTACTGAGGGGCATATTATCAAGCCAGGCGATAAAAATATTGCCGCTTTAGCGGCAGAAAACTGCCGCTAAAGCGGGGATAATGGGCTTGATAATTTGCTCTATGGAATTCCAATTGAAGCCCATGTTAGATGTCCTTCACATCTAACATGTGCTTCAATTGGAATTCCATAGAGCATATTATCAAGCCCATTATCGCCGTTTTAGCGGCAGTTTTCTGCCGCTAAAGCAGCGATAATGTTATCGACTGGCTTGATAATATGCCCCAATGTGCTTCGACTGACTGAGGGGGCGATGTGTCATGATCAATGACACTTTATTGGAATGATGGTACAAGATACAGTGCAGTAAAACTTCAAATTGTTGTAAAAACTATGCAGTGAATTATTTATTCATAAGAAGGGGAATTAAAACTAAATTCAACACTTATCAGTTCTGCTGTTATGAAGGGGTATCCACGGTAGATACTGGCCCACAAGGGCGGGATTCGGGACCGATTTGATGTCTAATTACTGACTAAATAATTAGTTCAATTTAGATTAATAGAAACTAATTGCCTGGTATAAGGATATCCTGAATTTCTCGATTAATCAGACCTTTTCGAATATATGTTAGGCACCATTGTCACAATAGGTAATTTCCTGTGCTTTTACAGTATGATAATACCAAAAGACTAAGCTGCCCGTTTCTAGGTCTAGCAAAAGCATAATGCGAGATATTTGCAGAGCAATATCTTAATGCATTGGTAGTTTCTGGGTCAATTCTCAAATTACATCATTCAATTTATCAGTGTGACAATTAGAGTGTCTTTTGTTATCATATTTTTATTGGAAACCAATTCTTGCAGACATCTTCATGACCGATATTCGAAACGATATTCTCAATGTTGGGGAGGGAGTGCATTTATTTTCGATTTTTTTTATTCTATAACCTCTGGCACCAACTGATTTGTGTCATTGGTTTTAAAATATATCTACATAACTCTGGGATTAAATTGTTGAGAGAACATATCCCTATCTCTCTTCCCTTTGCATTGCCAAGGTAGACAAGTGAGTTTGGTAAAAAAAAAAGTAAGATTTCAATGGTGAACTGGGCTTCAAAGGTAGGCTAGAAGGGAAGGTTGACCATAGGCTTGGGTGGCGAAGATCACGCATCCGCAACCACTGGCATTTGGTGACCCTCCATCATCGACTAAATGAGGTCCCTGATGAGGAGTTTCAGAGAAACAGAAGGCTGGTCTAGATAGAGTGATTGATCAGATGCAAGCAAATCTATCCTATTTAGTTCCACTCAGTTCTGCATATCCAAATGTATTGTATTGTATGATAACTTTATTTCGGTCAGAAGACCATAAAAGTGCAAATAGAATACATACATACATAGCACATCAAATAAAATAATAAATATAGATATTTCACTTATTAAAAAAAGAATTAAACAATAAGTTATCAGACATATTTCGGTAGTTTAGATTGGTTTAAAACTTATCCTACGGCGCCACATACCATGAAGGAAACGAGAGACAGCAAATACAATGGGCGGCGAGGTATCATATTTAAGAACTCTACATGCCTGCACACAATGTCTAAAACCCAAGTTTCTGCATATTGGGATAAGCCAAGTTTTGCGTATATTGCTATATGCTGGACAGAAAAATAAAACATGAATGACATCTTCTCTAATGTAATTACATGCCAGGCAAGTTTCATTTTCAGTTTTTGCCCATTTCGAAGTAAATGGCCTAATAGGTAGGAAGACATACCTTAATTGAGCATATAGTTTCCTTGCAAGAGGGGGTTGGACTACATCAAATAATTCCTCCCACCCCATTTCAGATTTGACTAAGAGGAACTCAATAGAGAGCCTACCATAGGATGTTGACCGTTGTAGTGCACTTAGATTTTGCTGCCTCACCAGATTTAACAACTGGGCCCTAGATATTCTTGGGAAACTCAACTCAGGGGTCCCTCATAACTGAGGCAAACCTATTTTGAAGGAAAGAGCCTTAATATGGGAAAGCCATGGAATATTTTTGTTTTTTATCTGTTCCCAGACCTCCCGAAATTCAGCTCTAAAGGATACCAGCTCTGGTACTGACCAGAGCCTCCTCCAATAGAGCAAGGGTCGCACAGCTGCCAATTTCTCAAAAGACTCCAGACCCGTCCATTCGCAAGGGGATGAGGGGTGTACTTTTCGGTAGGCCCACCAAATTTCTCATAAAGGCCTGTTCCACCCTCAGAAGGCTAAATACGTTCTTATGGCCCCAAAGTTCTGTGCCATAAATGGATGCGGTCCGAGCTTGGAGGCCATAGATCTCAAGGGCGGGCGCAACCAGTTTGGAGATCGATGCTCTCTGTAGCTTGCCAATACCCCCTGCTATTTGTTAAAGTCTAAGGGCGGATCTGGTAATCTGATGGCCCCAGCCAAAATCCTCCGTCAAAGTGATCCCAAGATAGACGAAGGTTTTGACTCGTTCCAACGGAACAGCATTCAGAAGAGGGTTCCGGCGCGTACGCCTCGGGGGATTAAACATCATAAACATGGTTTTATCCAAATTGATCTCCAATCCCCTCGAGGCACAAAAGCACACAAAACCGTCCAGGACGCGCTGGATGCCCGAGGATGTTCGGGATAGCAACAGGGTGCCATCCGCGAACATTAATGCGGGCACCCGACCGGTCGTCAACCAGGGAGCATCATTATCCTTTACATCATTTAAGGTGTCGACAAGGCCATTAATAAATAAGCTAAAAAGGGTAAAGTCTAAAACGCACCCCTGCCGGACACCCCTGGAAACAGGGAAGCGGTCCGAGAGATCGCCGTGTCTCCCACACCTGACCTGTGCATAATTTCCAACATGCAAATGGGTCAGGGTATTAAGCAGGTAGGGCGGAAGGCCCAGGTCAGCCAATACCTCCCACAATTTTTCCCTAGGGACTAGGTCAAAAACAGCCCGCAGGTCCACAAAGACAAGGTAGAGGCTGCCACCCTCAACCCTTGTGGTTTTCCAGAAAAGGACCTGGAGTCGGAAGATTTGGTCCAAGGTTAAGATACCGGATCTGAATCCAGCCTGGAGGGTAGACAGTATTTCCCATTCCTCCATCCAAGCTTGTATCCTGTCCAATATGATTCTACCCATTAGTTTTTGTGTTGTGTTTAACAGGCTAATGGGCCTGTAATTTGAGGGTGTAAGTGGGCATCCCTTCTTGTAAATGGGGACAATCTCAGCCCCCAGCCAAGTGTCCGGTGGATCAGACCACATAAGAATCGCGTTGAACAAGATAACAAGGTATGGCGCCCATTTTTTTGGCTGGGATCGGAACAGGTCCCCCGGCAATTTGTCGAGGCCGGGAGCCTTGTGTGGGAGCAACCTAGCTATGGTAGATTCTACCTCCTTCGAAGTGATGCTCTCTGGGGAGTCAGAAGGGTACAAGCTCGGTACCGACCCTCCACCCGAGGCCCCCGCCAGTCGATACTCATGACGGGGGTCTGGGGCAGGGGGCCGGGCAACTGTCACGACTCCCACCTGTTGGAGCCCTGGGGCAAGCTTAGGGCCTAGACAAAATATGTCATCATACTCCAAACATACGTATAGTGCCCCGAAATGTGCTTCCCACACTGAGGGTGCAATGTTTGGGAAGATAGCTTGCCCAGCTCCCTTGGAGCCTGTACTAATAATGGCCCAAAATGTCTTTGCGTCCTTAGTCAGGAGCGCACTTCTCAGCTCTTCCCACCTTGTTTCCTCCCAGTCCATCTTGGCTCCCTCGATTGCCTTTTTATAGAACAAACGGGATGACCTAGTTTCTACACTGTCCATAAGTTTGATTGCAGTAAGTAGGTCCTTCTTGGCATTCCTACAGGTAGCATTATACCATGGGTGTATCTTAGCCCCACCTCGTCTAGGTCTACTAAGTGGGCAAAGAACATCCCCCAACGCACTGGCCAACTGCCTATGAATTTTTACAGCATGGCCGTTTGAGGACAAGTCGGCCATCTCAGCTATCCATGGTATAGCAAGCTGGTATTATTCACCCAGCCTAGACGGGGAATCCTGAAAATAAGGCCATTTGACCCTACGTCGATTGTTCGAAACCATAAGGGGCGTGATCATGCTGGTAAGACCAGCTTCAGGGTTAGTCAGTCCAAAGCTCCCCGGCTTCAATGTTAGGACAAGGGCGTTGTGGTCACTATCATATCTCGGTTGCACTCTAAATTCCAACAACCTATCCCAGTGTCTTACTTCGATCATGATGTAATCAATGGTGGAAGTTTGTTCTACCCTGTTAAATTTAGGAAATCCCGGACGGTCAGGGTCCAGTCTCCCATTACACGCCCGCAGAGACGTTGCAAGTGAGAGTGATTTTATTTGAAGGACCAACCGGGTCCATGCCTTCACAGGAGGGATCTTTGGTTCCAGGATACACCAGAGCAGGTCTTCATCATCCTGCTCATCCAAATCAGGGTTAACCAAGGGCTCAAATTGACAGTTAAGGTCCCCACCAACAATTATTGTGACTGAGGGGTCAAGTGTCTGAATAAAGAGGTCCAGTGCTCTGATCGTGTCTGACTCCTGCCCGCTCCTAACTGGCCCAGAGTAAATATTTATTATGGCTATTTTTGGTGAGTTCAGGGGTGTCAATAGCACACATTGAACATCAGGGGAGTCAGTTGGTATTTGAGTAGCTTGAACGCTCAAGTGGGTGCCTATCCAAATTGATAGGCCACCAGATGGGCGACCTCTGCAACTAGTTACTGACAAGATACGAAAAGTTGCATAACCTGGGCTAGCACTTTCCTCTAAAGCCCATGTTTCCTGAATCAGGCAGATATCGTGTGCTGCCATGAAGGTGCCCCAGTCAGGAATAAGTAGTTTGTTTTTTAACCCCGCTACATTCCACAAAATAATTTTTATAGCTCCATCATCTGCCTTACCGGTGTCTTTTGGAATCCCTGTTGCCATAATGGAAGAACCGTCGCAGGTAAGAGTCTCTGACTGAACTTTCCTTTCCGTTTTGTCTATACTAGGAACTTCCCCCCCTACAATAGAAGCTCCCCGCAGGTGCTTTGCATCCCCCAATTCGCTCCTTCCCACCCAATTCAAGGAATTGAGTAGTGTACCTTCTGCTGAGGTAAGGGTTTTAATATATCCCTCCAATACAATTAAAGGGGTGGATGTTTCACTAGTGTTGTTCAGGACTAATTCCTTGTCGAGTGAGCGTCAATCTACCTGATTCAGTACACTAAACCTATTTCTATGCGCAAAGGATGACAAAGGGGGAGTATAAACAAAAAAGTCCTCCCAACTTGTTTGCCCCTGTTGCACTCTAAATGGACGACCATTTTGGCCCTCGTCATATTTAGCACTTTTACAGTGAGCTGGTCTCGGATGGGGAATAGGATAAAAATATGACAGGTGGAGGGGGAGGATTTGGGTATTTAATCTAGAGGGAGACATACCACAGATGTAATCAACGGCAGCGATATCCCTAAAATTTATTACTACACAATTCCCTGTAATAGTTTTGGGTCCCTTCCCAATCCAGTCTATTCGTCTTACAAAGAGTATTTCCCCAGAAAAATGAGAGGGGAGAGGTCTATTTACATTAAGCCACTGGATGCACTTATTTTTTAAGTCAGTATGACCTTCATTTTTTCCCTGGCTTAAAAGTGGTTCCCCCGTTAAGACTAAAACATACGGTAAAGATTCTGGGGGAAGATTAATGGTTTGCAACTACGATGAGGTAGCTATAGAAGATGGCTTTATATTTATTGGGACCAAAACTTCGAAAGACCCCCTTACCAATCTATATCTTTCGCATCCTGTTTTCTCATCACTGGGAGAGACTTTTGCTTTAGGAGAAACCGGGGCAGGGTTCCCAATTACCTGGGGGCCATCAGCAACTGAATTTATATATATAGAGGGGGGCTAGCAATTTCCAAAGCTGGCTCAGTGTTGGTGGGGGCCAATCGTGTTCCTTGGCTCCTAGTTGCACTATCAACTACTAAGACAGTCCTAACTTGAGAAACCATACCGCCAGCTTCACTAGAGGCAGACTTCCCATGTGGGACCGTTTGGGGCATTTTCCCCAGACCCATATTGTTAAGAGTAGAGACTAATCTATCGATCCTAGATGCCAGGGATTTGATGTGTTTACCAATAGTCTGATCCAAAAGAGACTGAAAGTCAGCTACTAAGCTAGTAACCCACAGCGGAGCTCCCACATTTGCTGGGGGAGGGCCGGTAGTAGCTAGTACAGAATCGTACTTAGGACCTATGTTTTTATTTGGCTTTCTTACAGGTCTCCTTTTCTTGCCTCTAGGGCCCGGTTTGTTTATTATGATGGTGTTTGGGGAAAATGGGGTGAACTTAGGGATGAATTGCTAGCTTTTGCATCTGTAGGGACCTGGGCACAGGGTAAATCAGCAAATGACGATGTAAGAAAAGAGCTTACGTCAGAAGGATTTGTTACAATTGCTGAATAGTCCCCTGCTTGCTCTACCAAGGGGGCAGCGGGAGTAATTGACAACCTTCACTCTGTGTTTTCAATTGCAGTTACCACTACCCCAATGGTTTTTTGAAGCATCTTATCGATAGCCGTTAGCGTAGGGAGGGGTAGTGTCGTGGCCACCTGTTGTCTCGTCACGGGGCGGGTAACTACGACCTTTTGGGTTTTATCCATTATATAGGATGGTTAAAAGAGATAGTCCATTCCTACAGAGCTTTTGCTGAGAAGCCCAAGGGAATAATAATAATCAGTGATAACAGTACCTTTGGGTAAATGTCCAGGCTATCAAGGGTGTCCAATAGCAATGTTAGGGGGGTGGCCCGTCCCAGCCTCCTCCGGCCCCTGACGGCCACAGACGGCCCGCCCTTTGTCCGGGCTTTGTCTGGCGCTTCCCGCGCGCGTCCTCGCGGGACGAGGGACCAGGCACACCTTTAACCGCCTCCTGGCGCACACAGCTGAGTCTACCTGCCCCTGAGGACTCTGGATGCTGTAGTCCAAGGGCGTCCGGCGGAGCCAAGCCCGGCCGGGCGTATCAGAGGAGCAGGACACCACCGGTGATAACAAACGCAGGGACCGGGGGGCGAAGCCAAGCCCGGCCCTGTGAAAAAGGAAAAGGCGGCAGAGATCACCAGCACACAAAAGCAGCACACCTCGGGACTCCACACCGGCACACCTTTAAGCGCCTCCTGGCGCGCACAGCTGAGTCTACCTGCCCCTCAGGACTCTGGATGCTGTAGTCCAAGGACGACCGGCGGAGCCAAGCCCGGCCGGGCGTATCAGAGGAGCAGGACACCACCGGTGATAACAAACGCTGGGACGGGGGGGGGCGAAGCCAAGCCCGGCCCCGTGAAAAAGGAAAAGGCGGCAGAGATCACCAGCACACAAAAGCAGCACACCTCGGGACTCCACACCGGGCACACCTTTAAGCGCCTGGCGCGCACAGCTGAGTCTACCTGCCCCTGAGGACTCTGGATGCTGTAGTCCAAGGGCGTCCGGCGGAGCCAAGCCTGGCCGGGCGTATCAGAGGAGCAGGACACCACCGGTGATAACAAACGCAGGGACCGGGGGGCGAAGCCAAGCCCGGCCCTGTGAAAAAGGAAAAGGCGGCAGAGATCACCAGCACACAAAAGCAGCAGTTTATTATTCGGGAATGTTTGGGAAAATCTGGGTCCAAATGTAAGTGTCTATGAAGTATATCATCAGGACTTGAGATTCTATGAGTTTGTCCTTCTCCTTATTTCTGGATCTTGGCTCTTTTGAATTTTGATCAATATCCAGCAATAATTTACATGCAGGTGTTATATCTTCCCTTAATTCCTTATGGCCATAACCAGTAGGCACATCTAATCATAATAAAGAAAAGCTGAAAATATGGGTTCTCATATTTATATTTTCTTCCTACTCCCCAAATGTCATTCATCCAGGTTTCTGTAAACGTTGCTCATCTCCTAAAATCCCAACCTCAAAGCACCTCATAAAAAGCATGAGATAATTTTGTTTGACTCTTTTTCCGCACATATGTGTTTTTTTGTACATAATTGCTGAAGCAATTTTTCAGTCTTTAAATTCCAATTCGCCTTGTTGTTTCTTAGACTTTTCTTCACTTTAACTCGTCAGTGAAGCACGATCCCTTGCATATTCTAGAAGATATCTTGTAATCAGAAGGGGGGGGGGAGAGAGAAGCTAGGCTCCATTCGGCTTCCATCCAAACATAGAATAATCAAGGGAGAATAGGTCACTTGTCCTGTTTTTGCCAGGGTCTAAAGGTTTTCTAGTCTAACAAACCCTTATACATTTAATGCTTGTCGTAGCGGTATATCTTGATTATCCACTTGGTCTATTACGTGAGCAGCATCATCATTGGGTATTATTTGTGCTTACCTCCACCAGGAGGGAGACAAACTGGTTATTCGCAGGAGTGATCAGGAATAGTGAGAGTGAGGGTAGGTGAAATTAAAATTGCCTCCAGTACCCTGGTTCGATTTATTCTGTCAGGGGTTGGCAAATATAAAAAGAAGGTGTGGTGCTTAAATAGAAGGGCTACTGTTGTATGGCACCTGTGTAAATAGGTGAGTGGTCAGGCGGTTGATGTGTTTCAGCCCCTTGGGTGCCCAATTGGGTCAGAGGGCTTTCTTCAGGACCGGGTGTGCAAATCACTACTGTGTGACCTGCGCAGGTAAGTCATTGCAGTTACGCCTCTTCTTAGGGCATCAGTTTATGGGCTGTTTTGTTAAGGGTCAGTTGCACCTATAACTGTGGAGAGGGAGAAAAGACCATCACAATCAGATTCTGTGATAGTCCAGTTTTCTACCCACCAATTCAGTAAATTAAGCTCATTTTAATTTTATATGAAAATATACCTGACAGAAATGCTTACTTAACAATTCAAGTCTATGCCATCAGGCAGTGCAAAGAACAGCAGGTGGCCACCTGGTGGCTACTATGTCCAACTCTGCTAACACCAACCTGTCTCTCCTACCTTGAAGAATCCAGGGCAGCCTCCCCTATCCTGCCAGTCATAGGGATCCGTACATACCTCTCGGGGTGCCTCGCTCCAGCACGAGTACCTATAACTTGTAGACGATGCTCTGTGCACTCTGCAGGCATGTTTCATAATTTCTAAAGATTAACTTCTAAAGTCACATCATAACATCAGGTCAGTTCTGATGACTGAACTTCCCAGAGAGAAACAATGAAACACAGGTTGTTACAAGCTTTTATGGTTTATAGTGTCAACAGTGATAACAATAATTCCACAGTTCCTCTGAAGGTTTATTAATCAATCTTCTGATTTTGCTATACACTTTATTTGTAGCTCAAATCACATTCTGCATACATTTTTCTTTTGCATCTACAACAGAAGGCTCATCTTAAGCGTGACAGAACAAAATGATTCTACTGTATCGCCAGATTCAATTACTGAAGTGAATAAAGAGCCACGGTGAGCTGTCGGATTCTGTTTACCAGCCAGACATCTGTTTAAGTATTGCTCCTGGCAGTTCATACGGTGAAGAATTGTCACTTCGGAAGGGTACCTTGTGTGATTTGCATGTGGAACTGGGAGCTGCAGATGCCACTCATTGTGCATTGCTCGAAACCGATGCACGTAGGAGATCCGGCTCTTGGTTTTTATCAAATGTGCTCACAGAAGATACAAGATGCAGTGAATGAATGACGAGCTGCACTGAGCATGGTTAAAAGAAATGCACAGGGATATTGCTTATCACAAGGTGTTATTTCTCTTGAGACTTCATTTGACTTACTCACAACTTGGCTCTCGTGCTACACCTGTACCACATGTGCAGATAACATGGCTAACATGGGCAAGATTAGTGTTAGGGAAACAATTGAAACATGCCCGTGGTATGGAGAGTTCCAAACAGAAGCAATCTTCTTGTTTGCTGGGTAACTGAGCACTTGTTGAGGCCTGCTGCCCATAGGAGGCCTTCATACCTGATGTCCGCCGGCCAAGCCAGCACATAGGAGACCCAACTCACCATAAGGTGCATAAGGTGGCTATGTCTTAACTCGTCCCCAAGATCACATTATCCAGCTTTTCAATGCTTGATAGCACTGAATAAACTGTGGATTTTCATTGTGTGCAGAGTGAAAATGTGCATTATCGAATGTTCTTAGTATTCCATTGGTCTGGTTTAACAATCTAAGCAATTTCTCCAAAAACAGGAATGTTGGCAAATTAAACCAAAACAGTTCTTATTGCTCAGCAGATTTGAGCATTTATTTAATTTCTTTGCTCCACTACAAAATTGCATCGCATTGAGCATACCCACGTTTTGCCTTTGGTAATTCTAAACAAAAGATTGGAATAATCAATCAATCAAGGCATTTATAGAGCGCGCTACTCACCCGGAGGGTCTCAAGGCGCTGGGGCGGAGGGGTAGAGGGGTGCTGCTACAACTCGAAGAGCCAGGTCTTGAGTAGCTTCCTGAACGTGAGATGATCCTGGGTCAGTCGAAGGTGGGTGGGGAGGGAGTTCCATTTGGCGGCCAGGTAGGAGACGGATCTTCCTTCAGCGGTGGTTCTGCGGATCCGTGGGAGGGTGGCGAGGGCGAGGCTGGCGGATCGGAGCTGGCGGGTGGGTGTGTAGAACGTGAGACGGTCGCTGAGGTAGGTGGGGCCTGTGTCGTGGAGGGCCTTGTGTGCGTGGGTGAGGAGTCTGAACGTTATTCTCTTGCTGACCGGGAGCCAGTGCAGGTCTCTCAGGTGGGCAGAGATGTGGCTGTGACAGGGGATGTCCAGGATGAGGCGTGCTGAGGCGTTCTGTATGCGTTGCAGTTTCTTCTGTAGTTTGGCTGTGGATCCCGCGTAGAGTGCGTTTCCATAGTCCAGACAGCTGGTGACGAGGGCCTGGGTGACCGTCTTCCTGGTTTCGGTGGGGATCCATCGGAAGATCTTACGGAGCATGCGCAGGGTGTTGAAACAGGAGGACGTGACGGCGTTGACTTGCTTGGTCATCGTGAGGGAGGAGTCCAGGATGAAGCCCAGGTTGCGTACGTGGTCAGTAGGCTTGGGGGCGGTGCCCAGTGCCGGGGGCCACCAGGAGTCGTCCCATGCGGAGGGGGAAGATCCGAGGATGAGGACTTCCGTCTTGTCCGAGTTCAGTTTCAGACGGCTAAGTTTCATCCATTCCACAACTTCTTTCATTTCTTCTTGGAGGTTGGCTCTGGCGGTGGCGGGGTCGTTGGTGAGGGAGAGGATCAGCTGGGTGTCGTCAGCGTTGGAAATGATGTTAAGGTTGTGTTGGCGTGCGATGGCTGCGAGGGGGCTCATGTAGACGTTGAAGAGGGTGGGGCTGAGTGATGATCCTTGCGGGACGCCACAGATGATCTTGGTGGACGATGATTGGAAGGGGGAGAGGCGGACTCTCTGTGTTCTGTCTGAGAGGAAGGAGGTGATCCAGTCTAGAGCTCCCTCTCTGATTCCGGCATTGTGGAGGCGAGTGGTTAGGGTGCGGTGGCAGACTGTGTTGAATGCAGCCGAGAGGTCGAGGAGGATGAGGGCGGCAGTTTCCCCTTTGTCGAGCAAGGCCCTGATGTCGTCCGTGGCTGCGATGAGGGCGGTTTCGGTGCTCGGAAGCCAGATTGTGATGGGTCGAGGGAGCCGTTGGTTTCGAGGAATGCAGTCAGTTGCTTGTTGACGGTCTTCTCGATGACTTTAGCGGGGAAGGGGAGGAGCGAGATGGGGCGAAAGTTTATGAGGTCGGTGGGGTCTGCGGTGGGTTTCCTGAGGAGGGCGCTGATTTCTGCGTGTTTCCAGCTCTCCGGGAAGGTGGCGGATGCGAAGGAGTTGTTGATGATGTTCCGCAGTTGGGGGGCGATGATGGCGTCGGATTTGTTGAAGATGTGGTGTGGACAGGGGTCGGATGGGGATCCGGAGTGGATGGCGTTCATCATGTGGGTGGTGTCTTCTGTGCTCACGGGGTTCCAGGCGTGGAGGGTGGTGGTGGCGGGTGTGGGTTCGGTGGTGGGGTGCGTGGTCTGGGGGCCGAAGCTGTTGTGTATGTCGGCGATCTTGTTGTGGGAGAACAGGGCCAGTGAGTCACAGAGGTCTTGTGAGGGCGTGATGTCGTTGTTGCTGGCGCTGGGGTTGGAGAGCTCCCTGACGATGATGAAGAGTTCCTTGCTGTTGTGGGTGTTGTTGTCCAGTCTTTCACTGAACGCTGTCTTTTTGGTGGTGCGGATCAGTTGGTGGTGTTTTGGGATGGCGTTTTTGAGGGCTGTCATGTTCTCTGTTGACTGGTCGTGGCGCCATGATTTCTCGAGGGTCCGGCAGGATTTCTTGGAGTTTTTGAGGTCGTCGGTGAACCACCTGGCTTTCTTGCTACCGGTTCTGGTGAGGGGGTTCTTCAGTGGGGCCAGGGTGCTGGCACAGTCGTTGAGCCATCGTGTGAGGTTGCGGGCTGCTTCGTTGGGGTCCGTGGTGTGGGTGGGAGAGTTCTGGCTCAGCGAGGTGGTGAGCTGGTCTATGGTGATCTTGTTCCAGCATCTTCGGGGGATCTGTTGTGGGTGGTAATGGCTCGTTTTTTTCTGAAGTTGAAATGGATGCAGCTGTGGTCTGTCCAGTGTAGTCCGGTGGAGTGGCTGAAGCATACGTGGTTGCTTGAGGAGAAGACGGCGTTAAGCGTGTGTCCGGCGTAGTGGGTGGGGGTGTTAACCAGTTGCTTGAGTCCAAGGTTGGCGAGGTTTTCCAGTAGGGCAGTGGTGTTGCTGTCATTGTTGTTTTCCAGGTGGAAGTTGACATCTCCTAGGAGGATGTAGTCTGGAGAAGCGAGGGCAGCCGGGCTGATGAAGTCTGCTATGGCTTCACTGAACTGAGTGCGCGGTCCTGGGGGTCTGTAGATGAGGGTGCCTCTGAGGGTGGTCGTGGGGTCGGTGTGTATCTGGAAGTGGAGGTGCTCGGTGGTGGTGAGGTTGTCGTCGGAGTTGGTCGTGATGCAGATGGTGTTTTTATGGACGATGGCGATGCCTCCTCCTGTTTGGTTGGTGCGGTCCCGTCGGGTGATCTTGTAGCTGTCCGGGATGGCTATGGCGATGTCGGGAGCTGAGGAGGCGTTCATCCAGGTCTCTGTGAGGAAGGCCACGTCTGGTGCTGGCATGTCCAGGAGGTTCCAGAGTTTGATGGTGTGCCTGTGGATGGAGCGGGTGTTGAGCAGGATGCACTTGAGGTTTTTGGTGTTGGGGCCTGGTCTGGCAGGTGCGGTGCTGGTCCGGAGGCAGGTGAACTTGCACCCAGGCAGGTGAAGTGTCCGTAGGTGCTTTTCGGGCTGGCAGGGAGGCAGGCGTTGTTGCGGCCAGTGTTGAGTGCGAGGAGGGTGGCGGTGGGTGGGATGGCAACGTTGACGGCCAGGGGTCCGGGCGCTGGGCACGGTCCAGGCGCGGACAGGCGCAGACGGGCTTGCCTTTGGCACGCCGCGCAGCGGTCGCCAAAAGAGGGAGGGAGGGGAGGAGGTGTCAGCTGGGAGGCAGGAGGGAAGAGCCAATAGGAGCAGGGGGAGGGCAGGGCCACACGGGAGGAGGCGGCGGGAAGACAGAGGGAACGGGAAGGGAAACAATCCAAGTACAAACACTGCCAATACACGGGGTACAAAAAATAAGAGGAGGGGGCGGGCAGGCACTCACCACGCGGGGTACAGAAAATAAGAGGAGGGGGCGGGCAGGCACTCACCATGCGGGGTACAGAAAGTAAGAGAAGGGGGCGGGCTGGCACTCACCACGCGGGGTACAGTGAATGGAGAGAGGGGGGGTGGGCAGGCGCACAGGACCAAGCAGGCCAGGCAGCGATCGATCAGAGCGCCGATCTGGGGGAGGAGCAGGCGTCAAGACGGGCAGGCCGGCGGAGCTGCAGCGGTGGAGAAGTGACCTACCCGAGGGTCAGGGGTCACTGACTCCGCCGCGCAGCGGTCGCCATAAGAGGGAGGGAGGGGAGGAGGGGTCAGCTGGGAGGTGGGAGGGAAGAGCCAATAGGAGCAGGGGGAGGGCGGGGCCGCACGGAAGGCGGCGGCGGGAAGACAGAGGGAACGGGAAGGGAAACAATCCAAGTGCAAACACTGCCAATACACGGGGTACAAAAAATAAGAGTAGGGGGTGGGCAGGCACTCACCACGCGGGGTACAGAAAATAAGAGGAGGGGGCGGGCAGGCACTCACCACGCGGGGTACAGAAAATAGGAGGAGGGGGCGGGCAGGGACTCACCACGCGGGGTACAGAAAGTAAGAGGAGGGGGCGGGCAGGCACTCACCACGCGGGGTACAGAAAGTACGAGGAGGGGGCGGGCAGGCACTCACCACACGGAGTACAGTGAATGGAGAGGGGGGGTGGGCAGGCGCACAGGACCAAGCAGGCCAGGCAGCGATCGATCAGAGCGCCGATCTGGGGGAGGAGCAGGCGTCAAGACGGGCAGGCAGGCGGAGCTGCAGCGGTGGAGAAGTGACCTACCCGAGGGTCAGGGGTCACTGACTCCGCCACGCAGCGGTCGCCATAAGAGGGAGGGAGGGGAGGAGGGGTCAGCTGGGAGGCGGGAGGGAAGAGCCAATAGGAGCAGGGGGAGGGCAGGGCCGCACGGGAGGCAGCGGCGGGAAGACAGAGGGAACGGGACGGGAAACAATCCAAGTACAAACACTGCCAATACACGGGGTACAAAAAATAAGAGGAGGGGGCGGGCAGGCACTCACCACGCGGGGTACAGAAAATAAGAGGAGGGGGCGGGCAGGCACTCACCACGCGGGGTACAGAAAGTAAGAGGAGGGGGCAGGCAGGCACTCACCACGTGGGGTACAGTGAATGGAGAGAGGGGGCGGGCAGGGGCACAGGACCAAGCAGGCCAGGCGGCGATCGAACAGAGCCCGGATCTGGGAGAGGAGCAGGCGTCAAGACGGGCAGGCAGGCGGAGCTGCAGCGGTGGAGAAGTGACCTACCCGAGGGTCAAGGGTCACTGTCATAATGTCATAAACATTTTAAATATAGCTTGCTCAGTCAGTGAAAGTCATCTCTCAAAGAGGTTAAACAACCCAAGACATATTTCCTTCTGTTTGTGGTGTGAATGCCACATCATCAGAGTGATGACATGTAAATGATTGATAATTAACCTAGCAACATTAATATAACAGTTATTCTTCGGCACTGGCAGAAGTAGTTTTTAGGGACGATAGTGTAACTTTGATATGAATGCCTCAAATTTCATTTGACTATCAAGGTATCAATAAGTAATTTACATTTCAGAAGTGTGATCACAGTGTCGGTTCACAGAGAACATCCATGAGAAATTTCCCTACCCTTGAAGCATTCCTGTTGTTTTCACCTGCACCGGCGCACAATGGCTTGCCGTGCACCAATGCAGGTACCTTTGCACCATGGTGCAAGGGTGCCTGCATTGTGGGGATTATTATTTTTGTGCAGAGAAACAATCAAAAGAGGAAAAACGAGGAGAAATAAAGATATTTCTTCTCATTGTGCCTCCCTTGCGCCTACCCTGGGGAGGTGTAAACCATTGGTGCTGCCTCAGATTTTATGATTTCGCATAAATCTGGAGCAGTGCCAAAAAGCCATGGATGTTGCTGGGAACGCCCCAGCAACACCCATTGAACACCCCTTTAATGCAGAAAACTGTGTTAAAGGAAACAATATTAACGAGGCATTCAGCCAAAAAAAGTGGCTTTGTGATGACTTGTAAATATGGAGCAGGCACCTGCGCCATGGAACGTCACAAACAGTGACGCTCTGGTGACGCAAGGGGCCTCATAATGAAGCCCTAACAACTTTAGTATTATTAATCCGGTCATTCCCTGTATATCCCTAAAATTCGAATACATCGTGCAGCAATTTAGGTAAGCTACTCTTGACCTTCACAATCTCATTATCTGCTCATCTTTCACTTACAGAAAGTAATCCAGAATTCATTCACCATCCAATTGCATGACTAAATCAACACAAATTGATTTTTACATGGCTACCAGTCCCTTTACATACCGAAATGCAACACCAATATGGCATCTACCTCAGTGAAGAATGTCACCCTTCATGTCAATGCAAATAATGATCTTTGTCTCTTAGTTCTGTTTGACCACACAATGGCTTTCAACACTACCGGTCATGCTCTGATCGACAGTTCTAGCAAACAACACAAATTGGATTTGAAATCTCCATAGTTTAATATTGTACTACTTCCTCGCTATATGATCCTAGATTGGCTAAACTGGTTCTTACAGATTACAGCTGTTACTATACATTTTTGGAAAGCATTAAGGTCCTTCCTTTTCACTGTAATCTTGAACGTCTTTGTGGCTTCTCAGGGAGCCTTCCTTGACATCTTTGGAGCCAAGACCCCATGGCCTGCCACAGGCACACAATAATATCTGTACGTTTTCACCATAAAAAATCAATTGGTTTAGAGATTGTCGCATTGTCATTCAGACCTGAATGTCAACCACATGGCTCAAGGTAGACCCCATTGAAAACAAAGTCAGTCACATTACCAGAGCCTGACAAGATCCTATAGTGGGTTGGAGCATGCCAACAACCTACCAGTACCAGTGCAGTGCACTCTAGTCAGGTGTAATAAGTTTAATATAAATATGGTGTCTGATGTACAGTGGCCCAATATGGCTCTCCACAAAGAGGGACATATAGACAAACTGATGTGAGATGCATGATATGTGCCTTGTCTCATACTGGATCATATGTAAGCATCTTTTTAAGTAGACTTGTGTCCCAACACTCTACATGAGCTTATGCATTTTTAAACGGTATCTTTTCTATTGTGATAGAATACTTATATAGAGCACCTTTAAGAGCAGAGGCCTCATTTGCTTCGCCTTGCACTGGCTGAGGTACATGTAATATATAAGATATGCTGGTATTTTGTAGTGTACCTCATCCTGCCCAGTTATTCCCTGACCATGCATTCAGATGCCATTGAACCTATGTCTCTTTCTGAATCTCCATTCTCAAGTAAGTATTTTATCCCTCTTCATCTATCCACAATTTGAATCATCTTCTCTTATCTTAGTATATCAGCTACTTGATACCTCCTGTGTATTTTTTTTTTATTTCTTGCAGAATTAATATAGCAGAACCTTTGAGAGGCTAAACCCCTCTTTAGATTTGACTGTGTGACTTGATGTACCTCCCTTGTCACTGGCTAAATTGTTTTGCAATTATGCTTACTTACAATTTGGACCACCTGGTCAAATCATCATAGCATCTCACAAAATATAGAGAAAGGAGACCTCCTAATCTGGGCAAAGGGGGGCTCAAACAACCACAACAATGTATATAACACATACTGACCCAAAACACTTCCACATTTAACAAAAATAATATTCTAAACCAGTTTTCCATTTAGAAAGAAAATTAGCAAAACATTGAAGTATTAAAATGCACAAAATAATGTATTATTGAATCAACTATAGTCATCAATACAAACGTATTCAAGATTAAAAACAACACAATCTTGCAATCCAAATACATGAAGTAATAATTTACATTTCCCACTACAGATCCTCAGCTCATTCAGCATACCACTACTTGGAACTATTTATGGAGTGTGGCTAATGGATATTAGCTATTAAAGTGATGTTGTGGACCATGGTGTTTGGAACAACTCTCAAAATAGAGTTTGTTTAACTTGCTACAACTGCGAACAATACTTTCATTTTCTGCAGTCTTTGCTAGTGACAAATAAATGATCCAACCAAGCCTTAAATTCACTAATTATGCTTGCTTTGTTTATAATTGAATCTGTAAAACATAGGTGCCGCTCGCTGCTAACCTGACCACCACAATTGCTGGAGATTCCTGTGTTTAAACCCGGCCAACTAGGACTCTGCTGGACCCTGGGGAGCTTTTGCTCTGTGATACTTTTGCCGGTGGGACTTAGAGGACCAGCCTGCACAGCGCCATCATCACCACTGCAGCTGGGGCCTCTTCCTGCCCGCTCCTCCCATCAGCGCGATAAAAAGACTCGCGGCTCCCACTTCACGGGTGCCGCTCGCTGCTAACCTGACCACCGCGATTGCTGGAGATTCCTGTGTTTAAACCCGGCCAACTAGGACTCTGCTGGACCCTGGGGAGCTTTTGCTCTGTGATACTTTTGCCGGTGGGACTGCGAGGACCAGCCTGCACAGCGCCATCATCACCGCTGCAGCTGGGGCCTCTTCCAACCCACTCCTCCTCCTCACCTCTTCCCCATTTAAAACGTCCTGCGCATAGGCGCTAGCGGGACGCGCGTGGGGCGTAGCATGGAGCGAAGACCGGGCAAAGAGTGGGCCGTTTGAGGCCGTTCGAGAACGGACGAGTTAGGCTTGGGCCACTCCTCTCGGCCTAGGACTCCCCTTTCTACTGTGGATCCAAGTTCGGGACCATCACTGCAAGAGAAACGAGGAGCAAAACCATACTGGCCGCAGGGACGGTAAAAGGTACTCTAGACACGTATTTTGCTAAAGCGGGGTCACTTCTTATTGATGAAATTACTATCCTAGAAAGGCGTATTTCGCAAGAAATTGACTGGGTTAGGAGGTCCTCCCTGGGACCCCTTGCACATGCCACCTCCCCAGAACAAACGCCTGATTATACATCAACAGATTCTGGGGGGACAAATGGCTTGCTCGACCTACCTGACCAATGTAATCTTAATATATCCACTACTGATTGTGACATCTCCGACCCCGTAGAGCTCAGTATATTACCTCTCCCATCACTTAAGCCCCCTCCTCCCCCAATCATAGCCAAAGTAAGTGTGTCTAATAAGAACGCAACTACTGGAAGGGCTCACCAGATTGCGCAGTCATCACAGGGGGAGAGGTAAGGAGCTATTCCGAAAAGGAAAAGAAGGGCATAAATTACAGGGGGGCGAAAGCCCAAGATCCCAAAATACAACCCTATGTGTGAGGCCAATCAACATGGTTTAGCTAGCAAGGGGTCAAATCAGTTACCAAAAAAAAGGGCATTACCATCCAATACCCCGGCTCAGACTTCTCCCAGCTTAAATGTCTTAGCGGGGGAGGAGGATTTCACCCTTTCGGACATTGAGGAAAATGCTCAATCCCCTAGAAGATCGTCTAGCAAAGATGGAAATGAGTTTAGTGAACATCCAAAAGGGAATTGCACAATTAGCTGATGCCCCCAAAAAAGCTAGTCAACTTTCAAGCGGAGGGCTGAGCCATAGCGGCAAGACGTTTACATCAGCGCCCCCAGTAGAGGAAGGGCACCCTCCACCCAAGCTTACACGAACACATCATCTTACACCATCAATTCTAGAAGTCACAAACTCCCAAGCCCCAACTTGCGTAGTGAATGTAAGCCCGCAAGAGAAGTCAGCTGCACCCGCCTTAGGGGTACATGGTATTGGCACTAAATATAGACCAATCAATTTGCCACCGGAGGTCATTCCATACACAGTCATCCTAAAAGGTATTCCAGAACTAAAACCTTCTACTAGAGAACCAGTGGAGGCCCTCAAAAATAAGGTAATCCACTGGCTTTCTACCAATAGACCCCTCCCGGAAGGAATGCATAGTGAGGTCCTTATGGTGAGGAGAGTCCCATGGCTAGGTAATACCAGGAAATCAATCCACGGAGACTGTGTCCTGATTAATTTCAGGGACCCTCTTACAGTCTCACATATATGTAGCTGGCCACACCATGCCCAGGGGGCTTCTATTCAATCGCTTCCTCTATCTTTCTTTTATCCATCTCCAAGTTATGAGCAGGTAGAGGAGGGGTGGGAACTAGCACGCAGAAGAGGAGGTAGATGGGCCCCAAACGAAAGAGGGGACCACCCTCTTCCCAGATTTCCACGATATGACTATTTTCCCACCCATAATAGGTTTAGCAGCCTAGATATGGTGGATTGACCGAACAAGACGGGGGGTGGGGAGGACCCGGGCCAAATTAGGATTACTATATCCAAAATACGACCAGCAATCCCCATGGAGAAGGATAATTATGAGCAGAAATATATAAATGGAGAGGTCTGTGCAAGGACCCCTAGCTCTCCATGTAATATAACTGAGGCGATGGCCGTCCAAGCTTGCAGCTTAGATACCAACCCACCAGCGGGGAAGCACCCTGGCATGGTTGCGCTCCCAAATTTACCAATAGAGAGAATTAATTGTTCCTCTCTTAAGATTTTATCTTGGAATATGGCGGGCTTGGGTAATAAAGTGAACTGCCCGGCCTGGAGTTCCTTTATTGAGGACAAAGATATATGCCTGTTCCAAGAAACCTGGGCGAGGGAAGAAGTCATCTGTACAGGCTTTGCTGCATTCTCCACACAAGCAAAATGGGGGGGTAGAGGGCGTCCTTCGGGTGGTCTGGCAATCTGGGTGGCTAACGACCTGGGATGTAGGGCCGCTGTCCTTCCATTAAATAAGGAGGATATTTTAGCTGTATTGTTGGAATGGCCAAACGCTCACAGCCTTCTGTTGATAAATGTCTACTCCAGGCCAGTTAATATTACGCAGGAGTCGCGCACTATTGAAGAGCTTGCCCTTGCCCTAAATGAAATTGCGGAGGGCATCCCTTTTCTAATAGGGGGTGATCTAAATTACCATTTTGAGCCCCTATCGGGCACACTGGATGGTTTGGCTCAGGAGGAGGACCTGGTGTGGTCTGTACCCCCATCACAAGCACCGGCCCCAAGAGCTTGGACCCCTTTGGCTCTACAAATCACTTCCCTAAACCTGAAACATGGTCTTCGGGCCTGTAATGGAAGGATCAAATCTGATATCCCCCCAAGATGCACCTATAATAGAGTGGGCAGGGAGACAAGACTCGACTATATCCTGGTCCTATTAGCCTCGTGGTCGCTTAACAGAGACTTCCGGGTGACACCTAGGGAAGACAGCGACCACAACGCATTGGAATTGGAATATGACCATCCTGGTCTTGAGGTCATGGGGAAACAGAGGGTTGCATCTGCGGCGGGGTTAGGCCTCACGAACAATAGACGTAGAGTGAAATGGGAGAAATTAGCTACCAACCCAGGGAAAATATCAAAGCTGTACGCCCAGGTAATTCCCATACTCGAAAAGGTTCAGGCACTAAAGGTGCTTGGTACCACCCAGGGCGCATATAAACAACTGGGGCAGCTGCACGAAGACTTCATCAAATCGGCGTCCGAAATCCTTACCACTATACCAAAAAGGGTTAATGGACGTGCTGCGGGCCCCCCTGGTATAATACTGCATGCCGCAAGGCAAAAACTGATCTACTGACCTCGATTAAGGCGGGCAAGGGAAACGTAGAAATTAGGGCCAGGAGAACGGCCTATAAGTCCCTGATCACCAATGCTAAAAGCGAATGGGAGCACCAAAAATGGGAAAAACTTACTATTTCCCTGGCATGTGGGGATTCGCGCAAATTCTGGCGCTGTGTGAACACAGGTTCTGAGGAGCTGGCCCCAGCAATAGAGCCTAACATTTCAGCCAGGGTATGGCAAGATCATTTCCAGTCCCTATACAAGTTACCTGAGGGGGAAAGGACTACTCCCACCCAGACGGCTAGCATTATTTCAAAAGGGGTGCCACTCACAACAAAGGAGGTTCGAGCAGCTATTGCCGGGTTGGCATCTGGCAAGGCACCAGGCCTGGATGGCCTGCCGGGTGATCTATTCAAACAAGAACCGGATGTTTGTGCACCCTATTTAACGATTTTATTTAATTCCATTTTGGGGGGTATGGAGGTGCCAGACACTTGGCTGGGCGCAGAGATTGTCCCTATATTCAAAAAGGGTTCGCCTCTGCTCCCAGCCAACTATAGACCCATTAGTCTTATCGATGTTCCCCAAAAGATTTTCGGTAGACTAATGCTCAATCGTCTCCAAGATTGGATTGAAGAATGTGAAATCATGAGTCCTTATCAAGCAGGGTTTAGAAGAGGCATCTCAACTACTGACCAGAATTTCCGTTTTAATCTTCTATATTGGAAGACTGTGCTAATCGAGGGCGGCAGCTTGTACACGGTGTTCATGGACTTGCGAGCGGCCTTCGATTTAGTGCCCAGGGATAAATTATGGGCCGTCCTGACGGACTTGGGGGTTCCCGCCGATATCTTACTTATGCTGAAAAGATTACACCAGGGAAACTTTGCCAGGGTAAGGTGTGGAAGAGGGGGAACTCTTTCGGATGGTTTCCCCGTTGACAGGGGGGTTAGACAGGGCTGTGTGCTCGCACCGACCCTTTTCTGCCTCTTTGTCAACGGGGTCATTAGCCATCTTAATGGGCTGAGTAACATCGATGCCCCCAGGTTGGCTGGCAGCAGGGTTCCTGCCATTATGTTTGCAGATGATACCCTGCTGCTTTCCAAATCCCCTATGGGCATACAACGGGTGTTGGACGGATTTGCGAACTTCTGTGTGAAGCGTGGATTGGAGATTAACGCTTCCAAAACCAAGTACATGATCTTCAACCCACCCTCCTCAACACGCCCGAGTCCCTTGATAGGGTCCTCCAGATTAGTGAGGGTTTACACGTTCGATTATCTGGGGGTAACAATCAACCAGTCTATGACTTGGGATTCACACCGAACTAAGGCAAATTTGAAACTGATTCAGATGACGGGCGGTATATCTAGGATGACAAGAGGATTGACCTATAAGCCATTTGGTCCCCGCCTCCAAATCTATAAAACCCAGGCAAGAGGGGCAGTGATATATGGGGGTGAAATATGGGGGCATACTGCCGCCCAGAAATTGCAGGTTACGGAGAACAACTTCCTAAGGCAATTGGCAGCTTTACCATCTAGCACCCCACTCCTCCCACTAAGATTAGATTTGGGCCTAAGACCCATTACAGAGGAGTTGGGACTCAAACCTATAACTTTCTGGCGCACAATATGGAGCACACCGGAATTATCTAATTACAGAGCTGAGCTCCAAGAGATTCTGTGCCTTGCTAAAGCCGCACAAATCCCATGGCTAAGATATATCAAACAAACATGCGAGTCACTAGGAAGATCAGATTTGTGGTTTGATCCAGGAAATGCATGTCGTAGGATCTCACGCAAATCTATCTCCAAGGCTTACTATGAGCACAACTTACGCGTCTCAATCCAGAGTGTTCGGGAGGGGTCCTTCTCTGAACACTTTCTGGGGCTCAAAGACTCATATCACCTGGAGCTTGCTTTTGACGATATTGGCCCTTCGAATATAAGGAAGTTATATATGCAATGGCGATATAGTACTCTCCCCCTCAGGGCGTACAGAGACCGCTGGACATATCCCCAGCCTACAGTGCAATGCCCAGCTTGTGCTCATTCGAGAGAGACTGATTTGCACATCATATTCTTTTGTCCAGCTTATCAAAGAGCAAGGAACTATTGGCTTGTCCCACGCCTCAAAAATCTTGGTTTTAGGCAGTACTTCCCAGCATTCAGAATTCTAAAAACAGACTTATCGGGCCCAATTGTATTTGCAGCTGCAACATTTTTAACAGCAATGTGGTCCAGTCGTAACCGATGTATAAAGCTAAACACAGTTGACTGAATACTCCTGATAATTTTAGACTAATTTTATGATTGATTTTAACTTAATCATGTGTGATATACTTTTTTTTGTACATTTGTTGCATTCTTTTATGGTCCCAGTGACCGAAATAAAGTTGACAAATTAAATATAACACATACTGACCCACAACACTTCCACATTTAACAAAAATAATATTCTAAACCAGTTTTCCATTTAGAAAGAAAATTAGCAAAACATTGAAGTATTAATATGCACAACATAATTTATTATTGAATCAACTATAGTCATCAATACAAACGTATTCAAGATTAAAAACAACACAATCTTGCAATCCAAATACATGAAGTAATAATTTACATTTCCCACTACAGATCCTCAGCTCATTCAGCATACCACTACTTGGAACTATTTATGGAGTGTGGCTAATGGATATTAGCTATTAAAGTGATGTTGTGGACCATGGTGTTTGGAACAACTCTCAAAATAGAGTTTGTTTAACTTGCTACAACTGCGAACAATACTTTCATTTTCTGCAGTCTTTGCTAGTGACAAATAAATGATCCAACCAAGCCTTAAATTCACTGATTATGCTTGCTTTGTTTATAATTGAATCTGTAAAACATAGGGGCAGATTTATGAGGGACTTGCGCCCCTTTTACGCCGCCGTTGCGTCACTTTTGTGACGCAGCGGCGGCGTACACCCTGTGCCATGTTGCGCCCCATTTACATTGTGACCCATCTATGAAGATGCGTCACGGTGTAAAGCCCTGCGCCACACTGAAACCTGCGTCAGGTTTCATGTGGGCGTTTCCACTCAGGGGGGGCGTTCCGTCGCAGGAACGCCCCTGAAAAGTGACTCAGTGAAATTGATAAGATTACAGTGAGTCACTTTCCCGACGCTGATGCGTCAAAACCTTGCGCCTGCTTGAAGCAGGCGTAAGGCTTGACGCAGCATGTTAGGGATAGGGTAGGTTGGAACAGTGCTGGAGTTGCGTCGCGCTGATTTGCAGGGATGCACCAGGGAACATAAATCTGCCCCATAATGTTTCATTAAAACCAAAATCTCAAAAAATGTATGTCGTTCACTCCATTCTTCTGAAATAAAAATCAAATATTCTGCACATCTGTAAATCTAACTATGCTCAAAATGTCTATCAGAGAAAAAATAAACAATCTTTGGAAAAAGTGAAAGAAAAAACTAAACCACGCTTAATGTTTCTCTTGAAATTTTAAATGATCGTTCTTTCACCCTTGGATCCTGAATTGGGTTTTAATACTTTTCTTCTTCTTGCTGAGAATACAAACACATTCTTTACATCCAAAATACATTAATTTCGGGTCACAATCCGAGTACTTTCCTTCTTTTTGTAACTTTCCCTTTTTTTGGCTACTAAACATTTATTTGCCCTCCTTTGCAGCCTTTCATCTTCCATTAGTGATGGATTTACAAAGTTACGTAACTTTAGTAAGTCTAAAGGCTCGGTAATGCCACATAAATGACTTATTTATTTATTATTTATTTTGAGATTTATAGAGCGCCTGGTGACCCGAGGGCATCCCCGCGCTATATGAGTGTAAAAACATAGTAGGGCACTTTCTTCTTCATGTGCTAAATCCATGCAGGTAATGCCAATAATAGCATAAAATCAGTAGCCTCTTCTGAAGCATGCCATCTTTAGTCGCGAGGAGTTTGCAGGTTTTCAACCATTTCTTTCTTGCCTATCCAATGATACTGTTTTTACAGAAGATAAACATGTTTTTGACTGCTAGCAAAGCGGAGTACGGCCTCGGATTAGTGCACAGTATCTTCTACTCTGTCTTGGGTGACTTCAAAGTGGAGCTGGGTGGCTGGAGTGTGGAAGCATTGATCTTAATCACTTTTAGTACCAGTGACCATTCACTCATTTAAAGATACTTGCTGAGTTGGATGTCCAAGGCCTGGCACTGAGCTGGATTGAATCCTTCACTGCAATTTGCATCTAGACAGTCGCACCAACTCTTGAGTTCTCTGCGAAGCCTTAAAATTGTGGTGCACAGAAGGGTTCACCATTGTTGCTGTCAATTTGTAACTGCTACCTTCGCCATCATGTTAATCTTCTAAATGTGTAAGGCACGCAAATGTTTATCTGTCAACCAATCATTGCATCATTTCTTTGTTTACTTATGTAACCAAGATTGTCTTTAGTTTAACCCCTTCGCTGCTAGGCCGTTTCCCCCCTGTGCTAAGCCTTTTTTTTTTACTATTTGGGGTAGTTCACGCTTAGGCCCCTGTAAAAGTTTGACCACGTAAGTTATCCAAACCAAATTTGCGTCCTTTTCTTCCAACATCATGGGGATTCTAAAGGTACCCAGGGTTTATGGATTCCCCTGGAGTGGACCCAGAAATTAGCCAAAATACAGCAAAAATAAATTCTGCATTGGGCAACCACACAAGTGAGGTATCATTTTACTCCAGAGACGAAGGGGAACGCTGTGGGGTAGGACATTTGTACTGGCTGATTCCACACATAAGTATGTGGAAAATGTGTTTCTTTTAGCTAAATTTGAGGTTTGCAGAGGGTTCTGGGTAGGAAAACGTTGGGGGATCCACGCAAGCCATACCTCAATGGACTCTCCCGGGTGTCTAGTTTTTAGAAATGTGTGGGTTTGGTAGGTTTCCTAAGATGGCCGCCGAGCACGGGTCCAAAAACCCAGGTGACCCCTTCTTGCAAAATCAGGTTTTTTTGTGATAGGTTATTTTGATGTCGCGGGTACTTGAACCAACCATGCGAGTGAGGTACCATTTTTATTCAGAGACCTGGTGGAACGCTGGGTGGTAGGAAATTTGTGACTCCATGCAGATTCCAGAACTTTCCCACACAGAAATGTGAGAAAAATTTGACTTTTCCAGCTAAAATTTGAGGTTTGCAGGGGATTCTGGGTACGAAAACGTTGGGGGGGTCCACACAAGCCATACCTCGCTGGACTCCCTCAGGTGTCTAGTTTTCAGAAATGTGTGGGTTTGGTAGGTTTCCCTAGTCCCTAGATGGCTGCCAAGCCCGGGGCCAAAAACCCAGATGACCACCCTTGCAAAACCAGGTTGTTTTGTGATAGGTCATTTTGATGTCTCCTCAATACATTTTGGGCCCTTGCCTGTCCCGGGTAGTTGGCCCACCCACACGAGTGAGGTACCATTTTTATCGGGAGACCTAGGGAAATACTGGGTGGTGGAAATTTGTGGATCCATGCAGATTCCAGAACTTTCCTACACAGAAATTTGAGAAAAATATAATTTTTTCAGCTAAATTTGAGGTTTGCAGGGGATTCTGGGTAAGAAAACGTTGGGGCGTTCACACAAGCCATACCTCGCTGGACTCCCCCAGTGTCTAGTTTTCACAAATGTGTGGGTTTGGTAGGTTTTCCAAGATGGCCGACGAGCCCGGGGCCAAAAACACAGGTGACCCTCCTAGCAACACCAGGTTGTTTTGTGATAGGTAATTTTCATGTCTCCATAATACGTTTTGGGCCCTTGCCTGTTGCGGGTACTTGACCCACCCACGCGAGCGAGATAGCATTTTTATTTGGAGACCTGGGGGAATGCTGGGTGGTAGGAAATTTGTGGATCCACACAGATTCCAGAACTTTCCACCACAGAAATGTGAGAAAAATGTTTTTTTTAACAAAGTTTGAGGTTTGCAAGGGATTCTGGGAAACAGAACTTGGTGCGAGGCAGACAAGTCACTCCATCCTAGATTCTCCTGTGTGTCTAGTTTTCAAAAATGTATAGGTTTGCAAGCTGACCCTAGGTGCTGGTAGAGCTAGGGTTCAAAATCTACAGCTTTGCACTTTGCAAAAAAAAGGGTCAGTTTTCACTCTGAAAATATGGTGTGTTCACGTTGCGTTATGGGCCTTTTCCTATTGCGGGCACTAGGCCTACCCACAGAAGTGAGGTACCATTTTTCTCGGAAGATATTGTGGAATGTGGGGTGAGTGAATGTTGTGGATCCACACAGATTCCTGGACTTTCCACCACAGAAATGTGAGGAAAATGTGTTTTTTTAACCAAGTTTGAGGTTTGCAAGGGATTCTGGGTAACAGAACATGGTGAGAGACACACAAGTCACCCCATCCTGGATTTCCCTTAGTGTCTAGTTGTGCAGGTTTGCTGTAGAGGCCACTGCTCCATCTGCCTCCAAGCGAGGCAGAAATACTGTGGCATTTATTTGGGGGGGGGAGGGTGGTGTGGGCATTGGCATGCCCATTCTGGGCTGACCTGACCCCTGAATTCAAAAATATATATATTTTCTGATGCCTAGTGGGCTTTCTGCCCCCTGGGGGTCAGATTGGGGGATACTGACCCATCTGCCCCCGGGGGACACAGAAAGACTGGAATTTCCCTCGTGGGTGGGTGGGGGCATTATCATGTCCATTTTGGGCAGACACCACCCCAACATAAATACAAAAAAATCCCTGGTTTCTAGTGGGCTTTCTGCCCCCCAGGGGTCATATGTGGGATACTGCCTCTGTCTGCCCCGGGGGGGGCAGAAAGACTGGAATTTCTCTGGGGGTGGGTCAGTTGGGTCAAGGTAATGCCCATTTTGGGTAGCCCCCACCCCAAAATTACTTTTTTTTAAATCCCTGGTTTCTAGTGGGCTTTTTGCCCCCCAATGGTCAGATTGGGAGCTACTGCCCCCGTCTGGCCCCTGGGGGGCAGAAAGAATGGAATTTCTCTTGTGGGGGGCCACTGTCATACCCATTTTGGCCTGCCCCCACCCCAACATAAAAAGAAAAAATAAATCCCTGGTTTCTAGTTCGCTTTCTGCCCCCTCGAGGGGGCAGATTGGGGGCTATAGCCCCTATCTGCCATCCGGGGGGGGGCAGAAAGACTGTAATACCCAAAATAATTTGGGGGGAGCAAAGGCCCTTGCCCAAGTGGCCGCTCACCCCTCCCTGGTGTCTTGTGGGTGGATCCCTGTTTGGGACTCGCCCTCCTGGGGCGATCTCCAAGCAGGGATCCACTAGGGACAACTTTGGTTCAGTCCTTTGCTGAATGTCTAAAAATGATTTTGAAATAAACCCTATCAAATCTGAAATTCTCTTGAGCCAGACAGGATCATCACTATAGGAAGCCCATGTTTAGCCCTCTCTTTGCTTACTTTTCAATCTCTGACAACTGACATGGGAAGTATGGGAATCATCATGGATTTGTGTCTTCCTCTGTAGTCTCAGCTATATTCTTTTTCCAAGTATTGCTTCATTCATCTACGATAACTGTGAGAGAATGTGCTGTTATTGCCCATACAGTCCAGAGTTAGTATAATGTACGATAGTAAATCAGCTTTATTTGGCTTTGGGATATTACTTTGGGAGTCTTGATGAGGTAGCGGCATCACCCTTGTGATGCCATACATTTCTGCAGCAGTCATTACAATTCCCATTGAATTCCGGGCCACCGTGGTCAATCAATCAATCCATCAGTCAGAATTTGTATAGTGCTGCTCATCACCCTTGAGGGTATCCAGGCGCTGGTGGGAGGGGTGCTGCTGCTGTGGGTCATTTGTCGAACAACCAGGTGTTTAGGCAGTTTCTGAATTCCTGCTGACCAGTGGCTGTCCGGAGGAGGAGGGGGTGGCCATTTCAGGTCTTTGTGGCCTGGTAGGAGAAGGTGTGGCCAACGCTCCTGCTTCAGTGGATATGGGGTGAGGGAGAGGTATGTGAAGTGCAGTTGTCTGATAGGTTGGTGGAAATACACCCTGTGGTTATGGTAGGCAGGACCTTTGTTGTGCAGCTGATGGGGAGACAGTGTAGTGATTTGATGTGAAGGGTGATATGGGTTCTACACGGTAGGTCAAGACGAGCCTGGCTGCTGTGTTCTGAATGGTCTGAAGTCTATTTAGGAGTTGTGAGGTGATCCTAACATAGAGGGATTGCTGTAGTCCAGGCGCGGGGTGATAAGGGCTTGGGTGACAGTGCATCTGGTACTGATGGGAAGCCACTTGAAGATTTTCCAGGGCATGAGGAGAGTGAGGAAGCAGGATGACGAGTCAGTGTTTATCTGTTTCTTCATTGGTAGCTTGCTGTCGAGTATAATTCCTAGGTTCCTTGCATGCTCTGTGGGTGAGGGACTAAGTTCAGCTTGCCACCAGGAGTCACCACATGGGGAGGTGTTGCTCCTGAAGATGAGTATCTCTGTTTTGTCAGTGTCGATTCTGAGGTATGTGTTCTGCATCCAGCTGGCGATGCTGGTCATGTACTTGTTGAAGTTGTTTTTGATGTTTATGGGGTATGATGTTAGGGAGAGGATGAGTGTCGTCAACCCATGAAATGATGCTCAAACCACAGGATTTGACCAGGGTGGCCAGAGAGGCAAGATACGTGTTGAACAGAGTTGGGCTCAGTGAGGACCCTTGTGTCAAGATAATTTTCTTTGGGCCTGAGGTGTAGAGTGGAAGGCAGATGCTCTGGGGTCTTCTGGTTAGGAAGGATGCTATCCGTTTGAGGGCTTTCCCTTGAATCCTGATTTGGTGGAGTTTGTTTAGGAGGGTGTAGTGGGACACAGCGTTGAAGGCTGCAGAGAGGTCGAGGAGGATCAGGGCTGTGGTTTCTCCCTTGTCTAGGGGAGACCAGATGTCATCGGCGGCTGAGATTAGGGGGGTTTCTGTGCTGTGATTTGAGCAGAACCCAGATTGGGATGAGTCCAGGAGGTTATTGTTCTCTGTTCTGTAGTCTTTGATGCTTATTATTGTAACTCAAAAGGCATTGAGGTTAACAACCTTATCTTCTTCACTAACTGAAGAGCACAATGGAAAAGAGTACTCACTGCCATGTTCCGTTCCAAAACCAATAAAGAAAATACCACACACCTCCAGAATAACCATATTGCCCCTACCCGACCTGAATGCTGAACTTGCAGTGTCCATTTACTACAACGAAAATATCCTTATACAAGCTTCAGACACTAATTTGGAACAATTTGACAAAATATTCATAAAGATTAGAAACACAGTAGATAACAATGTCCAGGCAACTCAGACTATTCAGAGTCCTTCTTCCAAGTTGAACTCCCCAGCCTCATCTCCTGTCTCTACCCCCTCCCCCATTATTACCTCACCTACTAGGACCCACCACAACCACTCCCCTTCCACTATCAATGAGCCCACATTGGTAGGAACAAAACCTTATCCCACCAGGATAGACTACCCCAGTCCGTACATTTGTGATTTTCCCTTACCCGCTTCACATCCGTCACTGACACTCAAAACCTACCCCCCAAAAACATACAGTGACAACAACTATGAGTTCAGCTGGTGTCTCTTCCCCTACCTCACCCTTACTCCAAGGAAAACTTCACATACCCACTATGCTCACTAACACTTGGGTTTCTAAAGACCCATGGCAAAAGACACCCAGAGACGATGGAATCCTGATTCCTCGCACCCCATACCCAATTAGTCAACCACAGGACCTTAAACATTAGCACCCAACCTTCCAGCACCTCCCCATCTATCAACCTACACTATGTTGGTCACAGCTCCCTCCGTGGTGTGGCCTCTACCTACCCACAGCACACCCACTCACACCTTACACCCTTCCCCCATTGAGAATAAGTTGACAGACCTCGAGAATGAATTACATCTAATAAAAAAGGAGCTTCAGAACCTATCACTCCACTCTATAAAAATGGAGAAGTGCTGGAACCTACTCTTATCCTCCTTGACTAATCGATTTGCCCATCCCACCAAGGCCAAGCATCACTTGAGTGAAAACTTGTCAGTATAAAGCAAACTAAATTTACACTGGAAAACTAGGCCTCTTCCTAATCACCGCTCCAGGCCACATAGGAATATGGTACATCTGTCTGAAGATGATATTCACTCCCTTCTTTTATCCTACAACGCCTCGCATACCAATTCTGAACTTGAAACATTCAATATTCAAACTATTCCCTCCAACCCCTTCAGAGAGGTTAGTGTCAATCACAGTACCTCAAACTTGGTCAATGTGCTCCCTATCACTACCTCTCACCGTGAAGCACTTGTAACTGAAGCTCACATCAAATCGATGCTTCTTAACTGTAGGTCTGCGGTAAGACATGCTTCTGATATCGCGGATCTCATTTGCTCTCAAGGGCTGAACCTCCTTACCTTAATGGAAACTTGGCTTAATCCTCTTCAACAATTTTAGACATCTTAGTTCCCCCCGAGTATAACATCATATGACTAGATAGACCTCTTAAAGTCAGAGGGGGCTTAGCCTGCATATTTTGTTCACTTCTCCCCCTAAAGCACACAAAAACTGATCCGATGTCCTCTTTTGAAAACATGGGCATCGGACTCTGGAACAACAACAACTTAGTATAATTACTACACACGATCTATCACCCCCTTGGCGATAACCTTCTCTTTGTAGAACAAATAATGGAGACCATATCGTCCTATTTGGACGAAAATCCAATGCATTTCTTCCTGGGTGACATCAACCTTCACTGGAACGATGCAAAGGATCCCTTGCTGTGCACTTTCAAAGCCTTCCTCTCTGATGTAAACTTCACCCAATACTGCATTGGTCCTACCCACATCAAAGGATCCACCCTTGACTCAATCATTGCAAAACAACGTTATTCAAGTAGACACCATCACCCCCTGTGACTGGTCGGATCATTAACTAATTTCTTTCAACATCTTGGAAAGAGTAGCGCTCAGGCTACATCAACCTCGTAAGGCCAAACAATGTTCAAGAAACTTGAGGAACATCAATTTGAATGAGCCAACTAGCATCAGCAATAAACTTCTCCTGCCCCCCAACCTGTAAAATCTTGAGGCCCTCACCGATCACTACACTCATTCCATGGCTAATATTATTGACTCAATTGCTCTTGAACGGGGAACAACCTTTACAACGCAACTTTTACAACGCACTACACTTACAACGCATTTTTTACAACGCAACATCCACTACAACGCATTCCATTACATAGCATGACACTACAATGCATTTTTAAAAACTACCTTTACAACGCATTCCATTACAACACATACTACCTTTACAACGCATACCTTTACAACGCATAATATTACACTACACTATCCAACACTTACCCTACTGTTGCACCCCCTGGAGTTAGAATAGTAATTTTTACCCCTATACTATCCAACACTTACCCTACTGTTGCACCCCCTGGAGTTAGAATAGTAATTTTTACCCCTATACTATCCAACACTTAACCTACTGTTGCACCCCCTGGAGTTAGAATAGTAATTTTTACCCCTATACTATCCAACACTTACCCTACTGTTGCACCCCCTGGAGTTAGAATAGTAATTTTTACCCCTATACTATCCAACACTTACCCTACTGTTGCACCCCCTGGAGTTAGAATAGTAATTTTTACCCCTATACTATCCAGCACTTTCCCTACTTTTGCACCCCCTGGAGTTAGAATAGTAATTTTTACCCCTATACTATCCAACACTTTCCCTACTGTTGCACCCCCTGGAGTTAGAATAGTAATTTTTACCCCTATACTATCCAACACTTTCCCTACTGTTGCACCCCCTGGAGTTAGAATAGTAATTTTTACCCCTATACTATCCAACACTTACCCTACTGTTGCACCCCCTGGAGTTAGAATAGTAATTTTTACCCCTATACTATCCAACACTTACCCTACTGTTGCACCCCCTGGAGTTAGAATAGTAATTTTTACCCCTATACTATCCAACAATTACCCTACTGTTGCACCCCCTGGAGTTAGAATAGTAATTTTTACCCCTATACTATCTAATACTTACCTTAAATGCAATTTAATATTATGCGTTGTAATGGTATGCGTTGTAAAGGTAGTATGCGATGTAATGGAATGCATTGTAAAGGTAGTTTTTAAAAATGCGTTGTAGTGTCATGCTATGTAATGGAATGCGTTGTAGTGGATGTTGCGTTGTAAAAAATGCGTTGTAAGTGCATGCGTTGTAAAAGTGTGCGTTGTAACGACATACATCCCTCTTGAACAAATCAAAAGAATTCCCAGTAAATTATCCAAACCTTGGTACAATTGCTCCATTAATGATGAAAGACGCAAGTTAAGGATGGAGGAGAAAACCTGGAGAAACTCGCCTTCTGCTGCAAACCTCAAACAACTGTCGAAATCAAGAAACTCGTACAACAAGCATATCCATAGTGCCAAAACCAACCACTTTAGATCACAACTCGACCTCACCAAAAACAGGCCGAAATTTTTTTGAAATCATCAAACAGCATGCCAATCACTCAACTGACCAACAATTACTACGCATCACTACAAATACACATGGTGTATCCCAATCCATTACCTCTACCTCACCCCTGTCGATTGCCCCTCTATCTGACTTACTGTATTGCTCTTTAAAAAACCAAGCACTATGGAATACCTTCAGACTCCCAGATGACATTGAGTTATTTAACACAATCTCTTCATTAAAGCCCTCAAACCAGTTCAATGAATCCAGCCAATCCCTTAAAAGATCTTTTATGCTCAGTTCTACCACTCTGGTCTAAAATTGTCCATGAATCTCTCCTGCAAGGATTGATTCCTGACTGCCTCAAAATGCGTCAAGTTACCACCCTCCCGAAAAAACATAACGTGGACCTAACAGATCTCAATAACTTCAGACCAATTTCCATCGTAATGATTTTAGCCAAACTACTTGATAAGTGTATGCACACACAACTATGTAATCACATTGAACGATTTCAACTCCTCGACCTTCACCAATCAAGATTTAGATCAGGTCTCAGCACTGAAACTGTGCTGATCCACATCGTGGATGACACCTTGAAACTTCTGGACCAGAATAAAAGCTGCCTTCTTATACTTCTACATCTCTCCTCGGTGTATGACATGGTCAAACATGACCACTTGATTGCTCTGCTGGAAAAAAGGATGGGGTTAGCAGGCCCAGTCCTAAATTGGTTCTCCTCATTCCTGCACAATCGAACTCAAAGAATCAAAATCAGCCATCCCCTTTCTAACAGTTCCCAAGTCTCTATAGGAGTGCCTCCAGGTTCAGCACTGTCTCCCATGCTCTTTAACCTATTCATGGAACTTCTCACTAAAGTTCTAAATCATTCAATCATACATTACCACATGTACGCAGATGATACTCAACTATACTTGAAAATCTTTACTCTGGATGACATCAAAACACTTAACGCTGCCCTTGTGAAAACGCACAATTTGTTAACCCACAATCATCTTATGTTAAATACTCTGAGAACTGAATACCTCCTGATCTACCCTAAATATCACTTGACCCCACACATTCATGACTGGCTCAAACAACTACCGGCCATCAAACGCACCCCTCATATTATGGACTCAACTAGATCTTTACCATAATACTGGACAAACACCTAATTATGCAAGACCATATCAGGGCAACAACCAGAGGAGCTAATCGCCAACTTAACATCTTAAGGAAAATCAAACCCTTCTTTCCTACTGTGGATATGAAACTGGCAGACCAATCACTAGTTATCTCTCGCCTAGATTATGGAATTGTGACCCTAGCTGGACTCCCCTAAGCCAAACTGGCCCGCTTAAAGGTTACGCTGAACTCTGCTGTCTGACTCATTACTGGTTCAAGAAAATATGAACATATCACACCAGACTTAATTCAACTCAAGTGGCTCCCCTTAGAAGCAAGGTTTAATTCAAGATTGCCTGCTTCATACATAAAGTGCTTCACTATAACACTCCGGTTTTCTTGGCAAACAAACTTGAACTATCCGGCTTGAATCAATCCCAAAGAAGTTCTAAGAATCTACTGCTGAAACCAAAAAATTAAATAAGAAGAAAGCCTACAATCAAGCCTTCTCAGGTTCGGCGCCGAGAATCTGGAATGCTCTTACTCGCGAAATCAGATCCAACCCTTCGATTACCACATTCAAAAAAGAAGTCAAAGGCCTACTCCTGAACAGCTACTTGCAAAGATCGACATGAAACAAACCAATCTGAAACTAATTTATAAGGCTCTTCAGTACTCTCAATCAATCGATCAATGTTGCATTTGTTTTGTTGTATATCTCCTATTTCTAGGCCACTTTACTTTCATGTTTTTAGTTAACTGTTTGCTTATTTGTTAAAATTGCTACCCTTCCTGTCAAATTGCTTGCTTTTGAGTATAGCGCTCTGATACCCGGAAAGGAAATGTTCGCGCTTTATAAAACATTTCAAATAAATAAATAAATAGGTGACTGGTGAGCTTGGTGGTTTATTGCTTTCTCCAGAACTTTAGCAGGGAAAGGTAGGATGCAGTAGATCCAATAGTTATTGAGTTATTTCGAGTCTGCTGTGGGTTTTGAGGGAAGAAGGCAGGTGTGATGGATGCATTGAGCATTGTGGTGAGTTGTTTACTGATGGTGCTGTTACCCAGGTTGAACATGTGGTGGGGACAGGGGTCTCTGGGTGCTCCTGAGTGGATGGAGCTCATGATGGTGAATGGCCAGGGCATTTCTCTTGGTGTTTGTCAAGGTGTTGGTGGTATGTGTTGACTTGGTCATTGGGTGCTTTGCCGGTGTGCCAGACCATTTCCAGTTGGTTGTAGTTATGTGTGGTAGATTGAAGCTCTGGGGTGAACCAGCTGGTGTGTTTGGAGGATCTGCCTGGTTGAGCGGGTTTGGGGGGTGCGACTATGTTGGTGCATTCGGTGGTCCATGTGTTGAAGTGTTTGACGGCCACCATGAGGTTGGAGGTAGTGTCTGGAGAGGAGGTGCTGCGGGCAGTGGTCCAATAGTTTTCCGTTACTTTGCTCCAGCTCCTGTGGGTGGTGCTGGACTTGTTGGTGGGGATGTCGAGGGTGGTTGTGATGTAGAAGTAATTGATTGTGTGATCGGATCAGGTGATTTTGGAGGTGTGGTGCTACCTGATTCTGTTGCAGGCTGAAAATATGGGTCTAGTGTAGGACCAGCATTATGCGTGGGGTCCGGGACTAGTTGGAAGAGGCCAAGGATGTCCATGCTCTCCAGGAGGTTGATTGTGTTGGCGTCATTGGGGTTGTCAAAGTAAAAGTAGCAGTAACCAAGGCATATGAAGTCTTTTGGGTTGATGAAATTGGATGGCCTCACAGATAGTGGGACATTGTTCTGAGGGTCTGTAGACTAGTGTGCCTCTGACTGTTGTTTTACCGTTGGTGTTGATTTGAAAGTTAAGGTGTTCCATGATAGGCGTACTGCTGTTGGTGGTGGCTGTGCAGCTCAGTGATTCTTTGTGGATGAGGGCTATTCCACCTCCGTGTTTGTTGATGCGGCCCCAGTGAATCATCTTGTATGTATTTGGTGTGGCGTGGGTGATGTCCAGTGCTAATTACAGGTTGAGCCAGGTTTTGATGAGGAAGACGACGTCTGGTGTGAGGGAGGTGACGGTGTCCCAGATTTCGATGACAAGTTTCTGGAGCAATGAAGTGTTGCTCAGCAGGCAGTGGAGTTGTCTTGTCGTGGTGGCAGTGGACGGAGGATCAGGAGCACAAGACTTTGTGTTATAGTGGAAGGAACAGTGACAGCAGGAAAATGTCCTGCTATTAATTAAGGAGATGCGCAGTTGCAATAGGCTGTTGCGTGGTCCGGAGTTGAGAGCTGGAAGTTCAGAGCTTGTGTATTTGCGGGTAGGAAGGGGGCAGGTCTCCAGCGCTGGGTGCAGTGACAGGCGCGGATGGGCACATATGCAGTGGTGAGGGCTTCAACTCATACTGTTAAAGATAATTTGACTCTTTTCTGATTTGAAGGTCTCTACAAGTCAAATTTGGTTATTTTCTTTCTGATGCAGGCACTATGAGATGTGGGGTGTCCAGGGGATCAGCTTTGTCCCTCACACTATTTAATGTTTACCTGTGTCCTATGTTTGAGCCTACACAGGAACATAAAGCTTTTGCATAATCTAAGGCAGATGACACAAAGATCTTTATCATGTTTTGTCATGATGATGTGTCTGATATAGATCTGCAACATGGAATTCTACCAAAATATCATGTTTAAATATCGTAATACAAATATATTGTAGCCAGAATATTAACTACCAAACCATCATGAAGGTAAGGATAGATTGCCTATTCTTAACTCCAGATTTACACATCTTGATCTATATATTTTCAAGGTAGATAGATGTTGAGCAGAGAATAGTACATCTATACTTACCTATATATATGTGCCTTCAGGATATTATGGTAGAAGATATTCCACTCATGATATTTTTGAGCTTGGTATCTGACATACAATCCTGCAACATTTACATGGGTCTTTCAAAGACTGGATGAACAACTTTCTCAAGCTCAACCAATTTGAGCTGAAAATATTTGGTAATGGGGATAAGTCATACAAAATGTTTCTTCATTGTAATGATTGTCAATATATACGCTGAAATGCCAATAAAATGTTATAAGAAAAAAAATGGTGATAAGTCATTACTCCCTCATTAAATATGACTAATATCACTGCCTCATATATAAGCTCAGCATCAAGATGTGATGCAAAATTCACTCTTAGGGCTCACATTGAAGCAGTGTTAAAAACAGTTTATTTCAAATTAGCAAGGCCAATATCTTCATTCACTTCTCTCATTGAAAAATAGTGCATTGGTAAGCGGGGCGGCAGTCAGTGCTCATCTGCATTATTGTAATGCCGTTTAAACTGGATTACCCAAGAATCTTTTAATTAGGCTGCAGTGAGAACAGCATCCTGCTGCTCTGATTGTTGTTTCAACGGCCTGTAACACCTTGGACAGACTGCCAACCTCTGACCACATCACATTCACCCTTGTATGGTTAGTATAAAACACCTTCATCACATAGCACACAAGTACCTTTGCTTTAGGTCTGGACTGGTGGCTCAGTGGACTAATGTGTCTACCACAGGGGCCTGTGTTCAACCTCATGGTCACAGGTTCAAATCCCGGCAGGTCCACTCAGCCTTTCATCTATCTGAGGTCGATAAAATGAGTACCATTGAGTTGGGTAACAACAAACATCTGTTATTCAGCGCCAAGATACCCGTAGTGGTGAACGTGTGCTTTACAAATACACATGTTATGTTAGGTCTCTTAACGATAACCTCATAGTAAAGATTAACACATTAAAACAATTCCAAGGTATACTGCCACTGTATTTGATGACTGCTCTTTTTCAGTACAAAACCCCTTTGTGGAATATGCTACCCCTTGACATTTTGAGCTCTTCCCCACTCTACAGCTACATGCAAAATCTGTCCTGTCCCTTTTAGCACTGGAAAGGACAATGTCAACAGACACCCTGGGGGGGGGGGGCACTGAATAGGTTCTGTCAACCAATATATCAATCAATTGATTAATCAATCCATCAATAAAGAGTGCATTCAATTAATTTTCTTATGTATTTAGCACAGGCATGGTACCATTGGTGTGATACATAGGGAAGCGAAAGACACCCATTAGGAAATAGGTAAGTAGATGAAAAGGGGGTCAAGACAAATATGCCCAGGGTGTTTTACCCTTTTTGTTGATAGAGTCAGTGAACAGTAAATTGCACATTGCTACAATCCTGTTCATTGAACACTATTGCCAGATAGCGCAAAGATGTCATGACTGTATGGCATGGTGTATCACAGTGCTAGTGTGTAATTGCACACATTGGTGTGGGGCCTTTCCTATAAATAGTGAGAGGACCGTCATGTAGCACTGCAAATTGTGTGCACACGTAATTTGTTAGAATGTGGTCACGTGAACGCCATCTTTGATTGTGTCTTCTCACCGAAGGAGATTCCAGTCCTCTACACAAGGTTGTCTTTTCACGCAATCTTGAAAACAGAGATACTTCCAACTCTTGTTTCGTATTCCAGGGTGCCCACCGAGTGCCATCCTGCCTCAAAAATACCTCTGGTGCGTGCGTGCAGGAGATGTTGAATATTCCAAATAGATACCCACTAGAGTTCGATCATTAGTGGGATTGTGTCTATCTCTCAACAATTAAGCTTTTATTATTAACCGATTTACGTGTTAATTACATAAAAGTAAGCCGTCATTGTAAAAATACTACCGCCTTCATCTTTTTTTAGGTGCAGGTACACATGGTGTCTCTTGACCTTGTAGTAAAAAAAGATATTGAAGTTTGTCAATGTAATTGATTGTAACTTACAATAACGTTTATGCATGTAATACATATCTCTGTGCATATCAGAATTACTTTATCCTTTACTTTATCCTGAACTCCTTCGATTGTGAAATACAGGATGATGTTTTTTAACTTTTAAAAGACCATGCTTGTTGGTTCAAATATAATTACTGTGCAAGCTAACAACTGTCTTATGCGAGAATGGCTAACCTGGCTTGGTTCTCACAAACTATATGCGTTTTGGTTTAAATTAGAAAGAAATGTTAGGTCAATTTGATAATGAGACGTCCATTTTAGATAGTTTCTACATTGCACTCGCAGGTATCTATAATTGATAACGATCGAAGAATCAACCTCTGAGACCCTGCTTAGCATAAATGAAAGGGCAATCAGATACTTGGTGGTAAAGATGTGATGGACAGGAGCTCAGGAAGCATAGAGAGTTAATGAGAGTACTTATAATAATCAGTTCTATGGACGCATTCACATTGATCTCTGAAGGGTATTGATTAGTAGTCCAGGCAACTTAATGGCATAGAGTGAACAGGACTGGAGAGCAATGTTTTTAATATATGATAAGTTGTGAAATGATACCCCATTGTTGAAAGTTACAATATGCAAGGTGGATATATAATCACTAAATAAACAATGTGGATACGTAGAACAAAAATGAATTGCTGTGTGGTAATAATACGTTATCTCCCTTTAAACTCTGACACTATCTCACGAGACACAGTATCGATGGTTGATTTACCTTAAAGACAGACGTGAAAATAACTCAAACAATAAATGAGACAACAGCTAAAGAACTGCAAAACCTCAAAAAATATTTATACAGAGTCACAATACCTGTATATGTCCTGAGGAGGCAAATAGAATAATTCCCAGACCAAAACATGTGGACCAAGGAGTTGAACCGTATTATTTGAAATGGAACTTTACTTCATATAATCTAAAACGACAATCAGGATAAAGAAGAAAGTTCCCGATCTAGTTTCTACCTCTAGGAGGAAGAAATGGCACCATATTAGGAGTGTAGCACCTTAAAAGAAACACATAGACGATTAGACACGAAAGGATGACATTTTTTTAAGTATTTCTGCTTACAAATGAAGAATAAATAAAGATTTGCATCAGTCTTGAATAGAAGAAAGATGGAACTCTACTAAATGATTCTAATAATTTCAAAAATAGAATGTGCAAGCACATTAATGGCATACTGTGAGTTTGTGTTGGTTTAAAATAGATACATAATAATTTATCCCTAAGAGAACAGATTTTGCTTCATTTTGACAATGTGCACCACGCCCAGGATTCCATGTGCAATACTGGGAATTTCATGTGATAATTGCCACAAGTTACTATTGCCACTGTGTGGAAGTCTACATTGCATATTTAGCAAATCTGCCTTTTCTGCATGGTCTCAAATTGTTCTGGACTTTATTTTTGCTACCTTAAAAAATATATGCAGGTGTAAAGTACTTGGGCTTCTACTATAACATGTGCTGTACATTAGAACTCACTAATTGGCCTATTTAACTTCCTATGTGCCCATTGCACAGGGCATGAAAAGTTAAATGTCATATGTAGGATGCAAGGTATATTTATACCTCCCACATATGTGACAAAACTATATATTTCTGCCAGGAGCACTACTATACTCTGGTCTGGCTGCCTTTGATATGCACAGCAGTGACACATAGTAAGGATAACTACATTTGCTATGAAGGAAAAGCCTATTTTCATATATTAATGTGACTTCCAAAGTGTGACGTGAAAGCCCACAGGGCAAGGTACTGACATAAAAGTAGCGCACACTACAAATTGGAGTACGTGTGCCCTCACAAGAAAGTCAAAAACCAAATGAAATTTTACTCTGTAGGCCTGCCTAGGCAGTTCCATAAAAGGCATAGGTGGATTCAAATATTTATTTCCCACCTCCCCTCAAGAAAGTGCTAGAAAAATGAGTTCTGTCCTGCTTAGTTTTAAAGTTGGATATAATGTTGTAATCAGATTTCTGATAATGTAATCAGAAAAGTAACTTTGCTCCAAAAAATTCATTCAGAGACAGGCTGTTCAATACCAGAGAGTGGAAACCGCAAAATGATATAGCAAATAATGCACTTAGAGGTGCCAATTTTAAAAGAATGAATTTTTTATCTAGATGGTTATTATATTTTACACCCCTGACATTGTCTAAAATGTTTCAAACTTGCCCGAATCAATGTTTTTGCTGTAATAAAGAGGGTGAAGGGGGTTGGTCACATATATTTTACGAATTTAATGATTTACAGTATTTCTGGAAGAGGTTTTTTGCGGAAATTTATTTGATTTTAACCTTGGCAATCAGTCCGTCAGCCATGCTGGTGTTATTTGGTTCTTTTGGAGAAGTGAAATGTTTTACAAAATATCAGCAATATTTTATATTAATTACTATCACAGTTGCTAGATCACTTGTTTTGAAAAAATGGAGAACGAGGCTACAACCTAGCATTGAACATTGGTTTAATAAAATGACCAGGACTTGTAGACTAGAAGAGGCCTATGCCAAACGTATAGGAGTTGTTTTATGATTTAGGGGTATATGGCGACCTTTTTTCCCTTATGGGTTTATAGACGAAACTTGATGATGATGAATTAGTTATAAATAGGTTATATAAGCACAAGGCACTTTGAAGAAATTATGGTATTTTTATATCTGTTAAAAACAAAACAAAATGTTTTGCACATGGCACCTTGCACTTTATTTATTAATCCTATTTAATGTAATTTGTTATTTTAAAAATTAGTCAGGATGTACTTGATAAAAGTTGTGGGAGTCTGATTCATCATTAGTTACCATTGAGACATTGTAATATGGAATATTTTTTATAAGTGTTGATTATGCTTGATTTAATTCATTGGTCTTGCTACTGATATGTAAACTATTTATTACTTTATCTATTTTTTCCTGTTCTAATAAAAATATTGTTTTTTAAAAAGAAAGAAAGAAAAGTAACTTTGCAAAAATGTGCTTTAGGCTGCCTGAGCCAGAACTGTCTTAAAACCAGTTTGGCCACTCATCACGGCTCCCCAACTGGAACAGACACTCTTTACTGCTAGGCTTAGGTGGGACAAAAATCTTTATTTTCCACCTCCACTTAAGAAGGGGCTAGAAAAACGATTATAACTGATGCTAGTTTTTTTTTTATTACAGACAATTTTATTGATATGTAATGCAGGCATAACAACATCCATGCTTAAGATGTATACCATTCCTTGCCTGTTATCAAAACCATAGCATTTTCTTACATTTTGTTAGATCCATGACTAGAACATTAGAAATAGAAAAAGGTAGAACAACATTGAAGAAACATAGAAAGCTCACCTTTCTAGTTCCACCCAACTTCCCTTCTCAACTTAAAGGGCTTAGCTTCTAAGAAACTTTAGTGACCACTTCATATTAACAAAATTGATATAACACTATTATAGTTGCAGGTCATGTACTATCACTGTAAATGGATGGTATGCAATAAAAAGTTTAAGTGCCATCTATGTAACAAAACGTATAAAATAAGTTTTCGGTGGGTATGACAGTGAAGGAGGTCCCTGCATTAGAGAGTTCAGCAAAGGTTTCTACTGGTTTACAAAGTTTTTAGAACCATCCATCATGTTACAGGTCAGTTTTTCCATTGCCAAGATGTTCCAGGCACAAAAATGCCACTGGAGTGGTGCAGGGCACAGTTGCCCATGCTTTACACATCACAATTTACACAAGAAAATGTCAATAGATATATGACATGAACCTGCACTTAGCACATGTTTTTATTTGATTCAATGATTATTAAAAATGTTCCATTTAACGTTACTTTTAAAGATTGCCTCTACTCACAAATGTGTTTAACCGTGCTAATTAAGATGTTTTAATGAAGTTTTGATAAATCCTCATTTAACAGATAATGTACCTACTCTGAAGAAGAAACTGCACTTTCCTAAATGTGTGCTAAACCATGTGATTAGAAAATAATGATTTGAAACTGTGACTAAAACCAACCTCATATATGTAGAACTGATTTTAATTGAAAAGATTCTGAAATGTGTGCACTGATGTTACATGTACATGCATTTAATTGTAGTTCTCAGTCATACTTACACTTGATTTATTTTAATGATTTAGTGTATGCCATGCATAATATAAATTCAATAACATGTACTAGAAATGTTTATTTATTATGTTTAAATGTGCACTGCACATGCATAATTAATGTGCACCATTGAATTTATGGTTAACTTGATTTAATGATATAGGTTTGTATTACACCATGCTGCATTTTATAAAATACTGTTTTCCATTATCCGCTAACACAACATTTCTTGCAGGTATTCACATGCATTGTTAGTTTAGAGCAGATTAATGACTGTACTGGAAATAGAGGAAAGAGTCTGAGAAAAAGACCCTGACAAAGGTACATGGAGAAACAGAGAGTCAACTGAAGGCCTATTGAATAATTGTTATAATCCACCTTTGTCTGAGAAAGAGATGTTGTTCCCATGGCTAGTGTGGGATAACGTGTCAATGTATCATTTTGCAACCTGGGAACTTTACGGAGACAATGACCCCTGATAGTGTGATCAAGGGGTGTCACCTATGGACTTTGGAGACTATAACATAGTGTTTGCCCCGGATTTCTTCAGAACCCTTCCTGAATTCTTGCCAAACTGCCTTGCTGAACCCCGTCTGCAGACTCTTTGCACATCTCTCTGGCTGATTCCTTGCAGCCACCTTTCTTGATTCTCTACTATCTGAATGGTTTTTGAGAGGTTTTATACCTCAATGCTTCCCTTTGATTCTTACTCAAGCGTGGCTTGGGGTAACACTTAGTTTTGACCCATAGAAGAATCTTGATCGAGCTTCTGAGATTCTAACACTTTCCTTCTTGATTTCCTTTTGTCCTGTTCTGATTTTCTTCAGGGAATTTCCTTGATTTGTGAGTTTCTATGCTCCCAACCATCCTCTGGACTGAGAAATTCTAGATAACTGATGTAGAGGCAAGGGATTCCTATATTATTTTTTGAGCATCAAATATTATTGTTACTTTTCTGTATAGCTTTCATAGAACTGCTTGTCTGTTTATTACTAGTCTGCTTCAATTTCTTTAGGAGACTGGGAATTGCAGTTGTTATTCTGTATCTTTATAGCATGGATTTGATGTTAGTGTATTAGAACTTGATTATTAATTTGTAACAAAACTTGCTTGAACTTGGCTACCGATTCCTTGTGCTCATTGTGTAGCAAAATGAGTTGCAAATTGAATTGAATTTTGCTTGAATGTAAATGCTAACTCCCATCACATCGCAGCCGGGTTAAAAATCGGAGGACCTATGGTAAGCAAATGGGCCCAGAAAAACCTGTATCAAATCAATGTCTTAAGCAGTGTCATATTTGCACATAACGCAGTCTCTCTGACCAATGTAATTTAAAATTCCGTTTAAAGTCAGTACAGGACTTGATGGTTCCCTTGTCATACATCTCTCACCATTACGCAACCACCACTATGCCATGCATAAAATGGGCCATCTTTAATCACGTTTAAAGGCTGGTTGAAATAAACAGGGGTGTACGGGATGAGATATGTGGTCAAACCTAATTTCCTATTAGCTTTGTAACAAATCCTCAAGATGGTATTTATTGGGGTACTCAAGTAGATGTTAGGTGGCCTATCACCAATGTTCTCTCTCTAATTATTTTCCTTTGTATGGGGCAGTAGGATATTTGTGGGTGTTCTTTTCTTGCTGTGTGCCTTTAGGTAAACCACTATGTGAGAATGCAGTTTTCCGCTTCTAAATGATGATTGAGACGCACAGTCCAGGCCCCTATGAACTTTTGTTTTATATAACATTGTACTAAATTATAAATTATAAAGCATAACCTTTCTTTAAAAAAACAAGCACACAGCACCAACATTGACTTTGAGAACTCATTGCGAAGAAGAAACATGACCCAATTGTACTTTTTGTGAAAGGAAATATAAGATTTGCGATGCTAACCATAGAGAAATTTCCATCAGAATGCATTTAGCAGAAAAGTCCATCGGTATTACAATGTGGATTTCTGTGTGGATTTCTGTGCGACTTCTGTGCTGGTCAGTTTATGTTTCTACACAGCATTTACACAGTTTTCTAAGTTCATCCTTTATTGTGCCACAAAATACCTGGCTAACAGGCCCTCATTACAAGTGGCTCATGAAATTCTGGTATCTGCTGTAATACCTTTTACAGTACAAAGCAAAATTCCAATTTCTGCAGTTAGCACTTCAGCGCCACAATTTTCCCTAGGCACATTTCTGAATGTCAAACCTGCTGAAATTTACAGAGGGAAAAATGGCTTGAAAATACTGGACATGTAGGTTGTGGTGCACTAAACAGCGCAATCCACCTATTATGCCCCATTAGGCCATAATTATTGAAGTTGTTAAATTCCATTAAACTCCATTCCTCATGAATTCTTAGTTTAATCAATGTGACAATTATTGCATCCGAGGCCGGTCCCACCTTAACAAGGGCCTTGGTGTACCACAGAATGCCTAAACTTCATTTACTTTGCTTACAGATGGCAAAGCTGTAAGGTATGCAATACATTATAGCTGTCATTTATATATGCCTGACCCATCAGTAACTGTGCAATAGAATACCTATTACTTACTGTGCCATAAAATTCATGTTCTCTTTCTTGTTCCCACTTCTCCTTTTCTGTGTCTCCCACTATTTATCCTCTCCCTCTTTCTATTTCACCACGAACGTATTAACCTATGTCCCCTCACTAGCTAGCTTTAGACTTCACCTTATCAATTGCACTCATTTTCATCTACTTAATAAATGTTTGCTCTGATTCTGTCATGCTCTCCCTCTCTCATGTATGCTTTTGTTACAATCTAACACAGTCCCTCTGACACCTACTTTCTCACTCGCCAAGACTCTTTTATGTCCTTTGTAGCTGAGGTATTTTCGTTGCAGCCTCAGTATTTCTCTCTTGCTCACTATTGTTCTATGTCTGTTGCTATTGGCTCACATTTTCTCTACTCCTTGCATTATCTGACAACCTCATTATCTCACTTAATCAAATGGGTTACTTAAATTCTCACTGGCATTCTTTTGCTCTCTCATGTAAGCCTGGAGCTGAATTTTGATTGTACCAGAGTGATTGGAGTAATTTTGGTAATTACAAGTAACTCTGACTCAGAATTACAGATGATTATGCAATTGCTCCTCATTGCATAACTAAGAGTAATTTGAGGGAAAAATCCTGCAGCGAGAGCACATTTAGTGAGCACTAGTGGCTGCACACCCACGCTGTTCCTGTTCTGCTGCATTTAGTGCTGTTTCTTTGTGCAAAATGCAATCTTGCATCCATTTTAAATGTCCTGGTGCATTTTGCACCAAGAAAATAGTGCTAAATGTTGGTAGGAAGTTGAGGTAAAATCATACCCCATGAGCACATTTAGTGAGCGACTGCTTGCCGTCATTCAATGTTCTATGGCATTTAGCGCTATTTCTTAGCGCAAAATGCATCCATTTGGGATGCAAGGGGGCATTTTTGTGCTAAGAAATAGTGCTGAATGCAGAATTACTCTTCTCGTGTAACTCAAACATAAACTCTTCTTAGGTAATTCCATGCAATCAGGCTAGTTATGCTCTCCTCTAATTTCGTTCACACTCACTCCTCCCATGCCAATTAATCACTGTCATATTTGTCACACTTTCTAGTTCACTATTTATTTCTTACCATCACATTCTTGCTGTTTTCTCAAGGTCACTGTGCAGATATCAGAAATGGTAATGCAAACGAGGCAGGGACTGACACTGTAAGAAACCAGGGTGATCCGAGATCACAGTAGTTGTACTTTTGCCTGATGTACTCTGAGTTTATTTTGCCCTTTCCTGTTTTTTAATGACACCTTTCAGAAACTCACGAAATTTGAAATATAATTTTAACCTAGTAATGTGGACTTGAATTATTAAAAGGCAATTTGGGCTCACAGCACGACCAAATGAATCGGCACTGTGTACGAAGAAGAGTCCTTGAAGGCTCAGAGAAAACCGGATGTCTCATATGTATACTAAAATCTAATAAATGTTATGAGGCTGATTCATTTTTTCCAAAAGTAATCAGGTTTCTTTTCACATTGAGGTTTTCTATAGTTTTTCAGGTTTTCAGGCTAACAAGGAATTTGCAAAGATATAGGAGAAAAGGTGGTGAAATGACTAGTGGGTGAGAAAGTGCTTGGTTCTGCAGAAGGATTCAAGAGAGACACAAAAGCACAGTAACATTGCTAAAAATGTGAGCAGCAGCAAAACAATACATAGCTTGCTTTGTTTTATTTGCTCTGAAATATGTTACTGTTTTTCCAGGTTCTGTTGGTTTCGGCCTGCTCGCCGCTCAGCCTATAACGATTTCTTCCTTTGCTCGGAACTTTGGGGCATATTATCAAGCCTATTATCGCCGCTTTAGTGGCTGTTTTCGTCCGAAAAGCGGCGATAATGGCATCGCAGTATTAGCAAGGACACGCTAGCGCATTTCCTTGTCTTGGCACCGGTTTTCCTTACGCCTTGCATCGCATCTCTAATGAGATGCAAAGTAGGCGTTCTCTAGCAAAACAACATTAATAATATCGCTATCTGTCCTTTGCGGTATTTACAAGCCCGCCCAGGGCATATATAGCTATATTAAAAGCCGCGCTAACCATGTTTATCGCCGGTATTTTACGTCTGTGAAAATCCTGACTTGACTATCTTTTGCATGGGAGGTGGATTGTATGGCTAAACCCACATCTCCCTATCACTAAGGATTCCTCTATCGATGCAGGTTTATCGCTGGATTCACAGCGATCAACCTGCATTTCGCCGGTATCCCCAGATTTTTCATTGGCGTGGAGATAAGCGTTGTAAATAACGCGATATTTTGGCAATCAAATCCGGCGATAGCCGGCGTTAAACAAAATCGCACTTAGCGCACTCAGCGATATTTATCGCTGATCGTTGATGATATGCCCCCACGTAGCTAGGGAAATCTTATGAAATGTGCACTCTCAAAGACCTCCTGCACGCTGATAATTCTCCCTCTGCACGGGCACACAAGCGTGCAGTTTGGAGAGAACATAGCGTATCACCTCTGAGTTTCGATACCAAACCCCACAGGGATGGGCCTACCATAGCTGTGATCCTGTGAACTTACGCCTTCTGTGAAGCTCTCATTCCAGTCTGTCAGGACCCGATGTTGGGATGAAATAAATAGAAGGTGGGGATCAGGCCCCCATTTTCCCTTGGTCTTCAAAGATACTTGTAGGCTTCTTGTGATTTTCCCAACTTCTAGACATACTTCAGTAGCAGGCTTTTTAAGGTGCGGGATAAAGGTGCCGGAGGAGTATGAGGAAGACATGAAGCAGGTATAAGAGACTTCGCAAGATATTCATTTTAAATGATGGTATGAGTCCCAGTTATAATACCGGTAGGGCTTTCCACTCTGCAGGCTACCTTGAATCTCTGTCAGGAGAGGCAAGATAATGATTATATAGAGGTCTAATATATTCAGACATATCTTAAACTCCAAGTATGCGATATGTTTAGTCGCCTATTCAAAGGGGCCCTCTCTGGAAGGGCAGCTACCTCAGCACTGAGAAGAGTTAGATTCAATATTTCTGATTTGCTCACATTGTTCTTAAACTTGTTGGAATTTAACCAAATCGGACTGGATCTTTGATAGGGAGACCTCTGGTTCTGCACAGGCTAATAAAACATTGTCAAGGCATATCATGAATTTATGTTCAACCCCTCCAAAATTAAGGCCCCTTACTTTCTTATCCTAGCAAAAATGGGATGCCTGGGGTTCGATGCTTAAGGAAAATGTAGTTGGGTGGGGGCAGCACTGTTTTATGCCTCTGTTCAACTGGAGTATGGAGGAGATGTCTCCATTGAGTAAGATCTTTGCTGATGGGGATTGATATCCTGCCAAAGCTGGAGTCCAGATCTTGGGGCCAAACCCCAATCTCTCGGGCAAGCTGATCAGAAAGGGCCAGTTCACCCGTTCGAAGGGTTTTCCGCATCCAATTTAGCCAGTATTGCTGGTATCACACTTTTATTTGTTTTTACGGCCCAGTGGACCACTATCCTCATGTTATCATGGATCTAGCAAGTAAACAAGTTCAAGAAGAATATTCTTAAAGAGAGTGACAATGGTTTTTTGAAAGATTTTTACATCAACATTTAATAATGCAATAGTGAGATATGATGTGCATTTCCCTGTGTCTTTCCCCTGCTTCTGTAAAAGGATCATTATGGATTTGGTCATTGTTGGAGTTCCTGTTTTAGTTGTCACAAATGAGTTGTCGTCCCAAGTCATGTGGGGGTCAATAATGAGCCAAATGTTTTCTAAAAAATCCCCCGAGTAGCCATCTGGGCCAGGAGCCTTGTTGGTTTTAAATGGTTTCATGGCAGATTTGTCCTCATCTTCTGTTATGGAATCTTCGAGATTGACAGTCTGATCAGGGCTAATATTAGGAAATGGACATGAGGACACGAAGTCCCTTTGCTCGGTGTCCAGCAGGTGGACTTTGTTAGTTTTGACCAGCCATGCAGCACTATCTCTTTGACATAATTGTGCTCCTGTTTCTTATGGAGGAAATAAGCTAAATATGGCCCTACCCTGCAACCCTGGGCGTAGTAAAAGTATTTCAGCTTTAAAAGTGTGAGTTCCGCCCTAGTGGTGCCTATAGTTCGCAGCTCCCCCTTCAGTGACCTGATTGCTCTGAGATTTTGGAGTGTGAGTATTGCTCAATAGTCATTTTCCAGTGCTTTGTGGTCAGCTTCATTGATAGCTCTGTGTTGCTCTTTAGGTTTCTTAAGATGCACTATTTCGCATATGCAGACCCCCCTCAGAATTACCTGGTTACTATCTGTTGTTAAGAGTGAACTAAGTCAAAGGTGTGTTTTGGAGCCATGCGCATTCGATGCTAGAGTTGTTAGTAACATGAGAAGACTACATTTTCCAATTTGTAATAATACAATTATTCACATGGGGAATTAGATGGACATTTATTGAAGGTAATCTTAAATCTTAGGTAATGGTTGGGAATACTTCAGCGCTAAATTCGCTAAAATTATTTTGAGGGACAGAAGTGAGAGGTAAAGCGCATAGAATAATATTGGTTGTAAATGTTGTAGTTTAATGAGAAATGGCTACAAATGGCTAAGTGGATGAGTAAGAGTATTCTTAGAAAATTGAATGGAAATTGGAGAGAGAGAGGCCTTCAAAATACGTTCGCAAGAGGAGCGTAAACAATTAATTAGTAACTGATTACATCCATGTCACATAATAAAACAAAATTGAGAACCACACATTGTGAGAAAATGACCAGAGATGGTGGTTGGGGCACACTAGTGGTAAAAAATGATGTTCGGGTATAGTAGAACTGCAGCCACCACTCCTCCACTATTTTAACTGTGAACCTCTTTTCTGAAAAAGATAGCAAGGGCAGTGCAATGATTACTTTGTTCTGAACCCCCGCAACTGTCACCATGTTTCCAAGGATTTCTTATATTATTTTTGCAGTCACACTTTAGGCTTGTAGTGCTTGTTCAGAAGGCTTCAAATGGACGTTATCAGGACACACATTTGTGATGCCCTCTAAGCTACATCAAGCTCTAAGCAGCAAGAAGAATTTGGCGTGGGATAGTGGTCCACATTCTGTTCTGTCTTCACAGTGGTTGGTATCCATATCAGCTGGTGAGGGATCACTGACAGAATATCGAGGACATAAATATCGAGAAGTGTAAATAGGTTAGTTTAGATCTAATATTCTTAACTCCACATCAATGTACCCTGAAGATATATATATCCTCAAGGTACATCTATGTGAAGTTAAGTACAATAAAACTTTGGTTTCCTTTAGAAAGTTACCTTCACGATATTCTTGTCCTTGATATTCTGTGTTAAAAAATATATATATTATTTGATTTTTCATCAAACAAAAATAGGTGTTCAACCGCACACCTACAGCAGCAACTACATTGAAGTGGTAAAGCAGTCTGTCAATTTTTCAGTCATACATACATTCAGATGTTGCACGTGCTCAAGCAAGTATACAGTAATGTCACACGTCAGGCGGTTGTATACACTAATTCATCCTGGATGTATTAATTGGGGCATGTCCACATTATCCCCCACTTGCATACCATAGTATTTCACCCAGGGAGCCAAGATTGTCCTCAATATTCTTGACACAATATTTTTTGCAAACACCAGAGTGACAGGGTCGGAGTGTGCAGCAGTGGCTGACCTATAGCCTTGATGCCTCTCAGCAACCAGGGATTAGCAGAACCCTGTGTTCAGCACTCGGGGAGGAAAAGAGAGTTTGAACAGCAGGTAGTAAGAAGGTCGGAATTTCAGGAATGTGAACATTACGCCAATTTATTGTGCTCTAGTATTTAAACTCAAGCTGCAGATTTTAGATACTCTGAAACGTTTTTCAGCATTTTTGCTCTGCAACAGCCCAGTGCAGGCACCACGGCCCTTCTCACCCACCAGTATTTCAATTTACGCAATCATTTGGTTGCTCGTTTTGATAATGTTTTTCTCATGTTCTGATAAATGCAAAACCCACAATGTTTTGACTTTGAGGAATGTGTAAATCTTACCTCCCTCTAAACTGAAAGCGGTACATTCTGGCAATTGCACTTTCCTAAACATGAAACCAATGGCTCTTAGAAAAACCTTTGACTGCTAAACATATTTTGGAAGAACTAAGGGGCAGATTTACAACAAAGTAACGCAGCACGGTGCAGCAAGTCATTTTGCTGCGCTGTGCTGCGTTAGTTTGGAAAGCACAGAGATGCGACATATTTACAAGAATATGTCGCATCTCTGTGCTTCCCCTGCGCTGGCGCACAAACTGCTGCCATGCGCCAACGCAGGCACCCTTGCACCATGGTGCAAGGATGCCTGCGTCATGGGGAGATTGTTTTTGTGCAGGAAGGGACGCCTTCCTGCACAAAAACAATCACAAAAGGCTTTTTCCTCTTTCAATGCGTGCTGTAGAATGCAGCACGCATTGAAAGAGGAAAAAACTAGGAGAAATGAAAACATTTCCCCTTGTTGCGCCTCGCTACGCCACCTCTAGGGTGGCGTAGCATTCACACGCATCTCCAGATTTACGATTTCTCGTAAATCTGGAGATGTGTCTTGTTCCATGGGTGTTGCGTGGGAACACCCACAGCAACACCCATGGATCGCCCCTTCAACGCACAGTGCTGCGTGTGAAGGGGCCATATTTACGAGGAGAGGAAAAGTCACGCTGGGTGGCCTTTCCTCTCCTTGTAAATATGGAGGAGCCCCCTGCGCCACCAGTACGTCACGAAAAGTGACGTACTGGTGGCGCAGGGCGCTTGTAAATCTGCCCCTAAATGTGCAATTACTAGCTAGGGGTAGGCGGAATTGGTGGAGTTTCATTCTACAGAATTCCAAGGAATTACATACAAATTTTACAGAATTCAGTAAAAGGGCAGAGTAGGCACAACAGTGTGCATTGCATACCCCTCTCTGCCATTACATACTTATGTAAGGGCTCCACGGTGTATTCACTGCAGTGTAGTGCAGTGCATATCCCTCGTTGCCCTTACATAGGTATGTACGGGTGCAGAGGGGTATGCACTGCTGTGCAGTGGTCTTTAAACAGGGCTGAAATATCAAACTTTATCTGCAGTGGTATTTAAACATAGAGGGAATACTCCCTTTTCCAGCCCTGTTAAAAATCAAAACTACTGCAGATTAATTCCGCCGGCGGAGTAGCAGAATTTAATCAGTAACTTCATGTTACAAGAGGAATACGAAATTACCAAATTCCTCTAATTCCACCATGGAATTAATTATTCCACCCAGGCCTAATTATTACATGAGTGACATCTGCTTATAACATATCTGCGCTGGTACATGAAGAAAAATACTATGCTGGCTTTCTGTAATTAAAAAAAAGATCACCCTCCCTATACAGAGGCTACTATGTGCAGCCGATACGGCGCATGTAATGTGACGGCTAATTATTTCGCGGGTGAATTTCATCTTAGTCTTGTTCCCATTAAGAGCAAACCATTTTGCATTCATTTGCGCTTCAATAGCAAACTTTCAGTACAATGGAATCATTCTTCTACACTTCAGAGAGGTAGAAGAACAAATATACAGGCATATTATCAAGTACGGCGTTACAATTATCGCCGCGGCAATAATTGGCTTGATAATATGCCGCAGAGAATTCGAATAGAAGCCCATGTTGACACTAGAACATGGGCTTCTATGGGAATTCTCAAGGGCATATTATCATGCCTATTATAGCCTCTTTAGCGGCAGCTTTCTGCCGCTAAAGCGGCGATAATTGTACCGCCGTTTCTTGATAATATGCCCCATATATCTTTAACGAAATAGTGGGGCCCCATCCCACTAACTATTAATATTACATGCAAGGTTTGGATGTAGACACTTAAGTAATGTGATAAGAGGGATCTCTGTAAGACTCCGCCACTCAAATAGGCAAACCAAGCCTTTAAAGGTCTATATCCGTGAGTCTCAACCTTTCAAGAAAGAAACAAACCAAGGGGCATAATATCAAGACAGGCGATAAAATTATCGCCGCTTTGGCGGCAGAAAACCGCCGCTAAAACGGCGATAATGGGCTTGATAATATGCTTTATGGAATTTCAATTGAAGCCCATGTTAGATGTGAAGGACATCTAACCTGAGCTTCAATTGGAATTCCATAGAGCCTATTATCAAGCCCATTATCGCCGTTTTAGCTGCGGTTTTCTGCCGCTAAAGCGGCGATAATTTTATCGCCTGTCTTGATAATATGCATCTATATGATAACCTTTGGAGGCCCTGCTAACAATCTTTGCTATTCTTTTTTAAGTTCGAAAGATCTTTATTGGAGAAATAAAGGTGCCGATACAAAAGAAAAACCAAAACATAACACCAATATAGCAGAGAGAGTAAACACTTCTATGGAAATAAACATGAAATTGAGATATATTAAATAATTGAGGCTATATAACAAAAAGCAATGCTAGAAATGATAAGCAATACATTGGATTATGGAAAATGCAAAGGAACAAAAAAAGGTCAATCAGGGAGGCTTGGAAACCTCCTGCTGAGAGGGAGGCAAATGAGATGGGCGTTTATCACAAGCATCAAGGTACAGAGTCACAGGTTGCCAGAGGTCATGTCGATTTTTAGCCAAACTTAGAGGATGGACAAAAGCGGTATCTAGCCTGTGATTGTGGCAAACATTGTACCGCCATGCTTTAAAAGAAATATTGGCAAAGTTTTTACAATTTACAGTGATTTGCTGGAATGCAACAGCTAGCAACAAGACGACAATCTGCACTTTAAAATCAACATCGGCCCAGCAAGAAGAGAGACTTCCTAAAAAAACATTAACAAAGGAGAAGAGGAATGTAGTGTGAAAAATGGCGTTAATCTGAGCCCATACTTGCTTCCAAAAATTATTCACAGCAGTACATAAAAAAAGCATGTGAAAAAGAGTAGCCTTAGGTGCCGAGCAGGACAAACAATGGTCAGGAGTTAAGGGAAATCTCTTATTCAACATATGGGGTGAAAAGAGAAGTCTATTGTAGATAAAGAAGAGGGTTTGCGTGAGGGATGCAGCCCTGGATGATTTGCGAAGTTTGGTCCATACCTTATCCCAAAGAGAGGTGGGCCAAGAGATATCAAAGTCAGACTCCCATTGTTCCTCTACCCTGGATTTTGGCCTAGGGGTGTGAGTCTTGCGTAATGAGTGATAAATGAAGGAAGCAGTATGATGAGTGCGAAGCAAGGAGTGGAGACGCAGAGTGGGGTTGGGAGGATATGGTTGGACAGGAGAGTTGGAAAGTTGGGTATAGGTAGACATAACTGCATTTTTGAGCGCGAGATACTTACGGGCAAAGGAGGAGGGGAGGTTGAAAGTATGGCAAAGAGCAGAGAAAGATAAGAAATCAGAGCCAGAAAAGAGGTGGGATACCCATATCAATCCTTTTCGTCTCCAGGATTTCCAGTAGAAGGGCTTGTGATTAATGAGGATGATGTTATTATACCAAATAGTGGTGTTGAGAAAATCGGCTACAGAGGAAGGAGGACTTGGGGAAGTGGAAAGAAGAAGCTTAGTGGTAAATTTGTGGATGGGCGTGGAAGTGAGCTGGGGCTTACGAGAAAATTAAAGATATTCGACAAAAGAAAAGGGGAATAGAGAAAGACGCTCAATATCAAGCCATAAAGGGGAAGATTCAACAGGATCCTGCAGCCAAAGGGAAGCTTGTCGTAGAAGGAAAGCTTTGTGGTAGGTGGGAAAATCTGGAAAGTTGACCCCACCCTCTGATTTGGGGAGTCGTAGTCTATACAGGGACATACGCGCTTTTTTGCCGGACCAGAGAAAGGAAGAAAGAATAGTGTTGATTTTCCTAAAGAATTTAGCTGGAATAGGAACAGGGATATTGGAAATAGTGTAGAGAACTATTGGAGAGAGCATCATTTTAATCGTGTCAAGGCGACCCCACCAGGAAAGATAAAGCGGGTGCCATCGGGAAGTAAGGTCAGACAATCTCTGGGTGCATTTGCTAAGGCATAGCAAAACAGTGTCTGAAAGGGAGGGAGCAATGTGTAATCCAAGATATTTGATATGTGATGTACACTGTTAGAAATGGGATTTCTTGTTGGCTGAGGCTTGCGCCAAAGCCAGGCAGAAACCACCACTCTAGTCAGGGCTGGGGAGTTACACGCCAAAGATAACCCCTGCTCACCCCCTTGGTAGCTTGGCACGAGCAGACAGGCTTATCCCTGAGGCGATGTGTAAAGCGTTTGCTCGCGCACCCAGCAACAACACCCAAGGCCCACCACAAAGGAAACTCCACACAAGGTATTCTATAAAAATAGCCTTTGTATTATACACAACACATTAGATAAAAACACACACTTTACAATGTGCCAACAGGCACGGGCAGAATTTACAAGGGATTATATGTACAGGGGACAGGGCCACATGGACCACTGTCAGGAATTAGCACTTAGAACATAGCACAAATCACCAATAGTAAACATAGGACATAACACAACGTAACTGTAGAGCACAACCAGTCTCTACTGGCGCACTAATGACCTCAGCGTCATCACACTAGCATCAGGTATAAAACCTATCCTGTATCTATCACAGGGGCATAAATCACATTATGCAATTCTCCTTGGTCTAACTCATTAGACCTAACCACCTAGCTATAACTATACTAGGGGCGCACATCGCACAGGGAAGTACATTCTCCCTACCATCAACCTAAGCAGGTAAAACAACCTTCTAGGCAGAAATAACCACATTTAGAGGTATCAGACACAGGGTGCGCAAAACATGCTATACACAATACATTTCCTAGCACCCAAAAGCACATTAGCATGAATCGCAATAACACCTCAATCCCATTAGAGTCCAGGACGCACCAGAACCTAAACGTAGCAGCTGCCCACTACTTGCTGGGCAGCTGGGGACAAGCACAGGGCCTAAACGCTGCAGCTGGCACTAAGTGCTGCGCAGCTGTGGAAGGCACATAGTAGGCAGGGGCTCTCACTAGCCCCTGAAACAATATCCAGAACGTTGGAGCCACCTGGCTCTGAAGTAATAATATGAGCTGGCGGTGGAGTCCCCTCTGGACTCGAAATACGGGATGCCCGCCTCGTGGGAGCCTCACTGGGCTCTAAACAAATCTATGCCCCCATGGGAGCGGCCCGCTAGCAGACGGGGCCGCCCCAGAACTTTGCACTCAGTGCCTTTACAGGCATTTTAGAATGGTATCGGCTCCCTCCTCGGCGGGAGCGAAAGGCGGCCCGGACCCCCTTAGAGCCCTCACTCACCGGCTCTCTCGGACGCGCCTCTCACGGCGGGGTAGGCTCCCGCCTCGACTCCTGCGGGGCTGACGATGGAGCATACAACGCTCCGCTTCCTCTGAACGCGGGGCTCTCTCACCACATGAGAGCTCCGTCCCTGGAGGCGCCGGTCTTCGCCCAGTCCCCCATCTCGGGACCGGGACTTCTCTGGTGGAGCCTGCGAGGCTCCGGGGACAATGGCGGCACTTCCGATTCCGTCCCGCGGCCCCGCCCACAACCAGGCGGGCCGCGGTGTTAGAAAAGGTAGACGGACCGGGAGGGTCGGCCGGGGTCAGGAGGAGAGGTCTCCGGGGAGAGCCGTCTCCAGCGATCGTACAGACAAGTAACTTCCCCCCCACAGACAAATACCACACACGGAGAAGGTTCAATGATCTTTATAGGCACTTAGGTAAGGTACGGTCAAATGGTACAAGGAGGTCTGGACTCAGGGGTCCCCTCGGTTAGAGTCTTGCAAAGTAGGGAAGGGGGTAGCGGGACAGTCTATTTACCAATCAGGTAATCCGGATGAGGTGGTGATGAGCTCACAATCCTCGAGCTTTGGTGGTTAGGTGGTATGGGCCGCGGCAGCGCCAGCAGGTCCCGGTGCGGATGGTCGATACAACGGGCCGCGGCAGCGCCAGCAGGTCCCAGATGAAGATGGTCGTACAACGGGCCGCGGCAGCGCCAGCAGGTCCCAGGAAGATGAACGGTCCGCGGCAGCGCCAGCAGGTCCCGGTGAGGATGGTCGTTACAACGGGCCGCGGCAGCGCCAGCAGGTCCCAGGAAGATGGTCGTACAACGGGCCGCGGCAGCGCCAGCAGGTCCCAGGAAGATGAACGGTCCGCGGCAGCGCCAGCAGGTCCCGGTGAGGATGGTCGTTACAACGGGCCGCGGCAGCGCCAGCAGGTCCCAGGAAGATGACTGTTGCAGAAGGCCGCGGCAGCGCCAGCAGGCAGGACGATGGTTCACAAGAGCGGGCTACGGCAGCGCCAGTAGTCCGTCAGGGTTGAGTTCACTCGGCGTCTCTCGACTCCAGGATACAACTGCCTTCCTGCTCCGGAGCTGCCTCAGTTATAGGGCTGGTGTCCTTTGATGTCCGGACCCTCGCACTTGGAGGTCGGAGGGTCCGGGATGAAGGTGTCCAGACACCCAGCAGGGGGTGGAGCCAGTGCCCGGGGGAGCGGGGAGCGATCGGCACCTGGCGGGGGCGAGCCCTTGACACTTCGGTCTCCCATTGACCTGCCAAGTGGTCCGCTCACCTCCTGGGTGGATAGTGGTGCCGGGATGTCGGGGCCGGCCAGGCCCGGGGTTAGGGTCGAGGAGAGGCCAGGTGGCCGCGTGGTGCAGGGTCCAAGATGGCGGCTTGACTCGGCCGGGAAGGCCGGTGGGGCTGGACCCCGTGATGAGTAAGGGTCCGAGGGCAGAGGGTCCGTCGGGGGACGGGGTGCAGGTGATCATCGCGGGGTTATGCCAGGTGGCCCGGAGTCCGGGCCGGGTCGAGCGGGGAGGGCGCGGGCCGTCTGTGAGGCCTGTCCAACATGCGTCCCCCCCAGCTGAAGGCGGGGAGAGTCACCCATCTCCTTGGGGACTCTCTTCGTCGAGGCGGAAAAAGCGGGACAGGCCATCCGCGTTGGCGTGGTCTTGGCCCGGTCGGTGCTCCACGGTGAAGTCCATTCCCTGCAGGGAAATGGACCAGCGCAAGAGTTTTGGGTTCTCCCCCCGCATCTGCATCAGCCATTGCAGGGGTCGATGGTCGGTCTGTACCCGGAAGTGGGTACCGAATAGGTAGGGCCGGAGCTTTTTGAGGGCCCACACCACTGCAAAGGCTTCCCTCTCGATGGTGCTCCAACGCTGTTCTCGGGCCAGGAGACGTCGGCTGATGAAGGCCACCGGCTGGTCATGACCTTCAGGGTTCAGCTGAGAGAGGACGGCTCCGATGCCGTGGTCGGAGGCGTCGGTCTGCACCACAAACTCCCGGCTGTAATCGGGGGCCTGGCTCCGATGCCGTGGTCGGAGGCGTCGGTCTGCACCACAAACTCCCGGCTGTAATCGGGGGCCTGGAGCACCGGGGCGGTGCACAGAGCGGCCTTCAGCTCCTCGAAGGCCGCCTGACAGTCAGGAGTCCAATTGATCCGCTTTGGCTGGTTCTTGGATGTGAGACCCGTGAGGGGCCCCACGATGCTGCCGTAGTCCTTCACGAACCGCCGGTAGTAGCCGGTGAGCCCCAAGAAGGCTCGGACCTCGGTCTGGGTGACGGGGGGCTGCCAGGACTGGATGGCAGCGATCTTAAGTTGTAGTGGGGCCACCAGCCCGCTCCCCACTTGGTGCCCAAGGTAGGTCACGGACCCTTGGCCAATCTGGCACTTGCCGGCCTTAATGGTGAGGCCGGCCCGCTGGAGGGCTTGTAGGACCTCTTGGAGGTGCCGGAGGTGGTCGGACCAGTGGCGGCTGTACACAGCGATATCGTCCAGGTAGGCAGCGCTGAATTCTTCAAGCCCCGCCAAGACCTGGTTCACAAGGCGTTGGAACGTGGCGGGGGCGTTCTTCATGCCAAAGGGCATGACCTTAAATTGATAGTGGCCATCGGGGGTGGAGAAGGCTGACCGTTCCTGAGCCCTGGGTGTGAGGCCGATTTGCCAGTAGCCCGCCGTTAGGTCGAAGATACTAAGGTAGCGGGCGGCCCCCAGCCGGTCGATCAGTTCGTCTGCTCGGGGAATGGGGTGAGCGTCGGTCCGGGTGACAGCGTTCAAGCCCCGGTAGTCGACGCAGAATCTCAGTTCAGGTGCGGTGCCGGGGGCAGCGGCTTTGGGAACTAGCACGACGGGACTGGCCCAGGGACTGTCCGAGGGCTCGATGACCCCGATCGTGAGCATCTTGGCCACCTCCTCCTGTATGCAGGCCCGTACCCGATCTGGTACGCGGTAGGCCCGGTGCCGGACAGGGGGACTGTCCCCGGTGTCTACGTCGTGCAAACACCAGGGGGTGACCCCGGGGGTGAGGGAGAACAGGGCAGCGAACTGCAGCAGGAGGTCCCGGCAGTCCTGTCGTTGCTCCGTAGTGAGGGTGTCCGAGAGCCGGACCCCGTCCACGGAGCCGTCCTTCTCTTGAGTCTTCAGGAGATCCGGGAGGGGCTCGGAGTCTTCTTCGGTGCCACTGTCCGTAGCCATCAAGAGGCTGAGTTCGGAGCGCACAAAGTGCGGTTTGAGCCGGTTGGTGTGGAGGACCCGAAGGGGGTTCCGGGAGGTCCCCATGTCGATGAGGTAAGTGACGGGGCTTTTGCGTTCGACCACCTTGAAGGGCCCCGTCCACTTATCTTGCAGGGCACACGGTTCGGTGGGGGACATCACCCATACTTGCTGCCCCGGCTCGAATTCCACGGAGGAGGCATTGTGGTCATACCACCTCTTCATGTCCTCCTGGCTGGCCTCGAGGTTCGCCTTGGCCATCTCCCTGAAGCGCCGGGTCTGGTTTCGCAAGGCCAGGAGGTATTTGAAGACGTCTGGAGGGGTCGTTAGGGGGGCCTGCTCCCAGCCCTCCTTCACTAGGCTGAGGGGCCCTCGCACAGGGTGTCCGTATAGGAGTTCAAAGGGGCTAAAGCCGAGGGACTTCTGAGGTACTTCTCGGTAGGCAAAGAGGAGGCACGGGAGCAGTACATCCCACTGGCGACGGAGGGGCTCTTCTAATCCCCCAATCATCCCTTTGAGAGTGCGGTTGAACCGCTCCACTAGCCCGTTTCCTTGGGGGTGATAGGGGGTCGTGAATCTGTATGTGACCCCACATTGTTGCCAGAGGGACTTCATGTACTTCGATATGAAGTTCGTACCTCGGTCGCTGACGACTTCTCGGGGGAAGCCTACCCGGGAGAAGATCCCCATCAGGGCCCGGCCAACCACTGGAGCGGTCACGGTCCGTAGGGGCACCGCCTCGGGATAGCGGGTGGCATGGTCCACTAGCACCAAGATGAACCTGTGTCCTTGAGCCGTGCGAGGATCCAGCGGTCCCACAATGTCTATCCCCACCCTCTCGAACGGGGTGGTGACCACCGGGAAGGGTTGTAGAGGAGCCTTCAGCTTCCGGCCACTCTTCCCGCTTGCTTGGCATGTGGGGCACGATCGGCAGTGGTTCAGAACGTCATTCCTCATTTTTGGCCAGAAAAAGTGGGTCACCAGTCGACTGTACGTTTTATCTTGGCCCAGGTGCCCAGCCAGGGGGACATCGTGGGCTAGGTTGAGCAGAAAGTCTCGGAAGCGGAGCGGTACCACCAGAACTCGACTGGCCCCCAGCTCGGCGATTCTTTGCTCGCTGTAGAGCAGGTCGTTATCCCAGTAGACCCAGTGGGTTCCGGTAGTGTCCCCGGCGGCTTGGGTGCCGGCTTGTTGGCGAAGTCCCTCGAGGGAGGGACAGGTCTTTTGCTCCTGGCGGAACTGTTCTTGGGTGGGCCCCCCTTCTTGCCGCCACTGAGCCAGACCCGGAAGGTCCTGGGGTTGCGCGTTTTCTCCGGGGGTCTGGTCTGGGAGGTCGGACTCGCCGTTGTCCTCTCCGGGGGCCACCGGGGGCGGAGGTGCCGGCCATTCGGTTTCTTCTGATCGGGGGGCGGCCCGGCCGGCCATGGATCGGGTGGTTATGCAGGCCCAGTCCGGGAGGCCCAGCATCCCCAGGTGCTCTCTCCTCTCGACGGTGGCCCACGGGGAACTCTCAAGGTCATTCCCCAGGAGGCAGTCCACGGGGGCATCGTCCCGGACCGTCACTTTCAGTAGGCCGGAGACCCCTCCCCATTCAAACGGGACGCAGGCCATCTTGCACATGCTTTCGGAGTTATCTGCCGAGCGGACGGGGCAGAGAATGTTCGGCAGGATCTGCTCGGGCTTCACCAGGTGACAGCGGACGGCCGTCACGCTGGCACCGGTGTCGCGCAAGGCCTCAGCTCTCTGTCCATTAATGGTCACCCACTGACCGTATTTTCTGGTGTTGGCGGGTAGGGGGGCCCGCGGAACCATGTCTCTTCCCCCTAAGCATGCCAGGACCATGGCGGCCGGTTCCCACCCTTGCTGATCCGGCTCACACTCCTCGGGTCCCTCCGACAACTGTTCCTCCCCCAGGGCAGCGGCAGCTACCTGGCGGGGCTTGGGCGTTTGGTTCAGCGGGCAGCTCGGATCGTTGGCGTAGTGGCCTAGTCGTTGGCACCGGTGGCACGTGACGTTGGCTCGGTACCCAGGCCGCAACGGGGGGTTGCCCCGGCCGGCCGGCGGCGGGGTGCTGGCCACGGGTGTTGCTGGTAAGGCGTCTCTCCCACGCCCCTGGCCTCCTCCTCCTCCCCGAGGTCGGTGCTGGCCTTGGTTGCTTCTGTTCTGGTCGTGTGGCCCTTTCCGGCCCACTCGGGTGCTTTCCCACCGGTCAGCTTCGGCGGCGAGCTGCCGGGGGTCAGTCAGCTTACTGTCGAGCAGGTGCTGCCTGAGCTCGACGAAACAGTTGTTCGACAGGTGTTCCCATACCATAAGGTTGAAGAGTTGTTCGTATGTGGTGACCTGACTTCCCTTGATCCACCCCTCGAAGGCCCGGCTGAAATAGTTCACGTATTCCACCCAAGTTGTACCTGGGATCCGGGTGCAATCCCTGAACCTCTGGCGGTACATCTCGGGTGTGAGGCCGTAGCGGGTGAGGAGAGCAGCCTTCATGTGGTCGTAGGACGACATTTGGTGATCGGGGAGCTGCAGCAGGGCATCGCGACCCTCGTTGATAAATCTCCCCCAAAGTCCGGCTCCCCAATCACTCCGGTCGATCCGGTGGGAGGTCATTGCGATCTCATAGGCCTTAAACCACTGTTGTATGTCGTCTTCTCGGACATACTCGCGGACCACATCCTTGGGGATGTGCACTTTTTTCTCAGTTGGTCCCGGGGTGTGTGGTCTTTCAGGCACCCCCAAGTCCTTATGCTGTTTGCGCAGTGCTATTTCTGCCAATTGGCGCTCGTGCTCGAGCGTTATCTTTTTCTCTTCCAGCTCTCTCTGCCTCTGTTTTTCTTCCCGTTCCTCTCGAATCCGCATATGCTCGAGGTTGAGTTTTTGTTCAGCTAACTTGAGCTCTCCATCCATCTTGAGTCGTGCCATCTCTAGTTCGTGCAGTCTGACTCTGTCTCTTTCTCGTATCTCCTCCGGTGAGAGGCCCGTTCCTCTTTCCTCGGGAGTCGTGGCGTTCCCCTCTGGTGTAACGCTGTTTTGGTCGGAGGGTCTTGTGACCCCTGTTTCTGTCCACGACACAAGGGCGCGCTTTAGATCATCTTTGGTACTCAGGCCGGTGGTAGCAATGCCAAGTTCTATACAAAATTGTCTCAGTTCGCGGTGGTTGTATTCGTCTAGTTTCTCCATTTGGAACTTCTCGGTGGAGCTGCTATCTTCGGTCGACATCGTGCTTTGTCGTGGGGTGAGCTACTCTCTGTACGATTACGCGTTGATTCGGATCGCGCCGCTGGCCACCAATGTTAGAAAAGGTAGACGGACCGGGAGGGTCGGCCGGGGTCAGGAGGAGAGGTCTCCGGGGAGAGCCGTCTCCAGCGATCGTACAGACAAGTAACTTCCCCCCCACAGACAAATACCACACACGGAGAAGGTTCAATGATCTTTATAGGCACTTAGGTAAGGTACGGTCAAATGGTACAAGGAGGTCTGGACTCAGGGGTCCCCTCGGTTAGAGTCTTGCAAAGTAGGGAAGGGGGTAGCGGGACAGTCTATTTACCAATCAGGTAATCCGGATGAGGTGGTGATGAGCTCACAATCCTCGAGCTTTGGTGGTTAGGTGGTATGGGCCGCGGCAGCGCCAGCAGGTCCCGGTGCGGATGGTCGATACAACGGGCCGCGGCAGCGCCAGCAGGTCCCAGATGAAGATGGTCGTACAACGGGCCGCGGCAGCGCCAGCAGGTCCCAGGAAGATGAACGGTCCGCGGCAGCGCCAGCAGGTCCCGGTGAGGATGGTCGTTACAACGGGCCGCGGCAGCGCCAGCAGGTCCCAGGAAGATGGTCGTACAACGGGCCGCGGCAGCGCCAGCAGGTCCCAGGAAGATGAACGGTCCGCGGCAGCGCCAGCAGGTCCCGGTGAGGATGGTCGTTACAACGGGCCGCGGCAGCGCCAGCAGGTCCCAGGAAGATGACTGTTGCAGAAGGCCGCGGCAGCGCCAGCAGGCAGGACGATGGTTCACAAGAGCGGGCTACGGCAGCGCCAGTAGTCCGTCAGGGTTGAGATCACTCGGCGTCTCTCGACTCCAGGATACAACTGCCTTCCTGCTCCGGAGCTGCCTCAGTTATAGGGCTGGTGTCCTTTGATGTCAGGACCCTCGCACTTGGAGGTCGGAGGGTCCGGGATGAAGGTGTCCAGACACCCAGCAGGGGGTGGAGCCAGTGCCCGGGGGAGCGGGGAGCGATCGGCACCTGGCGGGGGCGAGCCCTTGACACTTCGGTCTCCCATTGACCTGCCAAGTGGTCCGCTCACCTCCTGGGTGGATAGTGGTGCCGGGATGTCGGGGCCGGCCAGGCCCGGGGTTAGGGTCGAGGAGAGGCCAGGTGGCCGCGTGGTGCAGGGTCCAAGATGGCGGCTTGACTCGGCCGGGAAGGCCGGTGGGGCTGGACCCCGTGATGAGTAAGGGTCCGAGGGCAGAGGGTCCGTCGGGGGACGGGGTGCAGGTGATCATCGCGGGGTTATGCCAGGTGGCCCGGAGTCCGGGCCGGGTCGAGCGGGGAGGGCGCGGGCCGTCTGTGAGGCCTGTCCAACACGCGGACTCGGCGGCCGTTTTTAAATGCAGCTCGGGCCGCGGCGGTGATCTCTTTGGCGGGCAAAGTGCGGGGTGGGCACCCGTCATTTTTACATGACTCCATAAGCGGGGTAGGCACCCGTATCCCTCCTGAAGCACGAAGACGCAGGGTGGGCACCTGCATAGAATTAACGCAAAGGCAGCGGGGTGGGCACCCGCGAGACCAGCATTACGGGGGAATCCCTACGTCGGGATTCCCTCAGCGGCGATCACAGCCCAGCGCTGCCCAGGCCCACATGTTCCTCCTTCCTGGGGGAAGAGATAGCGCATTTCAGGCGCTAGGTCACAAGTCCTGGAGGCATAATGAAAGGGAGCAAAAACCTCCAGCAAAGAGGCCTTTAGAAAGAAAGGGGCAATGGCACAAAGAATAGTCCCAGAAGTCCTTCAGCGTCCAGGGCATCCAGGGGCTGGGCAGGGCCCAGGGAGGCAAGCCTTCCCCTGGGCCCCAGCAGCAGCACGCCCCTGGTAGATTCAAGTACAGAACGAGAACATTTTGTAAGGGGACACAGCCCCTTTTTATACACCAAATCCCTTTGTTCTGGGTTCAGGGTGAGGGGGAAAACCAGTCGCAGCTGGTTGGGGAGCACCCTTGATGTGCTCAGCCCCTCACTCTATTCACTGGCAGGGCTAGGGTCGTCAGTCGCACCACAGGGGGCGGGGCCAGCATTGTGTGTGGAAAACCCTGTCCTATTCAGGACCCAGGTGTACTCCTCCCACCCATCTAGCTGTTGATCTCCCCATTCACCACTGGGTGACTCATCCTGACTCTGGGGAATCCCTAGCCCGTCACATGACATGACCAGCCAATCACGCGACAGACACACTGCACACAGAAGTGCCCACTTCTAGAAGTGGCACTTCCACACTAGGTACATGCACGCCGCACACATCATCGCGCAGCATTCACTCCCACGAGTCCGCACATACCAAACTCGGGCCTGCACACCCCACGCATCAGGAACTACTAGGGACACATACATTCCCCATGCATTCCTATGGGAGGGCAGGCCTATCTCACCACATGCACTCAGAGCATGCACGCACTTTACCCTGGGACACAGGGAAAGTGCGCAGAGACCAAACAATTACCACACCAAGTCATCAGTAAAAAGCAAAAAGTTCAGGGGTGAACCTGCCAGAAGGGCCAAGTCCAACACAACCCACTTCCAGCCAAAACGCAGGGCAGACCAAGCACCACCGTGATGGTCTTCCCTGCTTGGGGCGATAGAACACGGACGCAGGCCCGCACTGCAGGGACACTCTCCGGTTCTACGCCATTCTCAATCAACATGGTTCCATCTGAAAAAAACAACCGAAAAATCCTCAGGCCCAACTAGGCTACCCCACTGGTACTACCTAGTTGTCCACGGCCAGGACCAGGCCCTAGGCCACCCAGATACCACTGGTCCTTGCCAAACCCAGAGTGGGGGGTAGTAACCCCTGGCACACAAGCCATTCTCCACTCTCCCTCTCAGTGTAGTTCCCAACTACCACTGATCCTTCAACCTAGGGTCCGCACCCTCAGGTTGACCAGAGGTCACGGGCAAGAATGCCCCACCCTACCTCTACTTCTGGGGTTCCGCACCCTCCCAGGGAAGCACCCACCAGAACACAACTCTCCCACCAGTTCAGGACCTCTCTCCACCAACTGGTCTACCACCTGGGATCCAAGTTCGCCGGCTGCACCGGGGTCAGAGGCGAGGCCGCCCTCCCTCTGCACCCCCTTCCAGAGTTCCACACCCTCCCAACTGGAGTGGTATCCCTAGAAGGCAAACCGGCCAGGACACTGACTACAGTCGTCCTTACGTCCAGATCCGGAAACACCGGCTACTGGCTTCCCAACCGAGGGACGTACCCTTTGGTCAGATGCCTGGCGGACCAGGACTTCTTAAGGGTGACACATACCTAGCGTGTCGTGTGACAGTCTGCCTGGCGCAGAGCTCACGACCTCCTGTCCCTCTGACAGTGCGTGAAGATGCCCCAGCAACCTGGCGCAGAGCTCACGACCTCCTGTCCCTCTGACAGTGCGTGAAGATGCCCCAGCAACCTGGCGCAGAGCTCACGACCTCCTGTCCCTCCGACAGTGCGTGAAGATGCCCCAGGACAGAAGTGGCGTCACCCTGGTCACTCATTGGTGGCTCAGCCCATCTGGCCGGCCCCCTGACCCACTGGTTCCCACTGGGGACCTCTCCCCCTCTCACCCCTCACAACTGTACCCCACCTGCTATCAGGGGGGTATCACCTCACAATTGCCCGGAGAACCAGGACTTCCTGGGAGTACATATACGCTCCCGAGGGTGACACATACCTAGCGTGTCGTGTGAGAGTCTGCCTGGCGCAGAGCTCACGACCTCCTGTCCCTCTGACAGTGCGTGAAGATGCCCCAGGACAGAAGTGGCGTCACCATGGTCACTCATTGGTGGCCCAGCCCTTCTGGCCGGCCCTTGACCCACTGGCTCCCACTGGGGACTCTTCCCCCTCTCACCCCTCAAAACTGAACCTCTGCACCCTCCACCTAGGAGTGGCACTGTTCGACACCAAAACTGATGGAGGCCTGACTACAGACACTCCCAGCTTACCTCAAACAGGAAGAACCACCTCGAAGAACAGTACAACAGGACAGACTAGGCTCCCTACCTGGTGTTCCCTCATGGAACCAACCAGTCCTGGAGACTGAGGTTGGGGTTGGGAATACAACCCAGGGTCACGCCCTCAACCAGTTCAGGTGTGAGACCACTCAACCTCCTCACAAATAAGGGTACCTAGCTGGGCTACTCTAAACCATCTCCGCCGCAAGGGTTTGTGGAGATACCTGCACCATTCTTCTAGGGTTACTCCCAAAAACAAGCTCAAAATAATTTTACACACACCATTTAACACTCAATCTTCCAGTGCAACACAACATTCATCCACACTCACACCCCCCAGACTAGTAAGACAGTTTCTACCGCCCCTGATTTCTCAACCTGACCACCACGTGACACAGGTACTATCACTCTGGGAACTGGGAATGGGACATTCACATTCATCCAGCGCATTACACATTCATCTCCAAACCCCTCCCAAGACTGGTAAGACAGTTTCTACCGCCCCTGATTTCTCAACCTGACCACCACGTGACACAGGTACCACTACCCCGGGAACTGGGAATGGGAATACATGCACTGGACACACATCTGCTGCCACCACTGGATCCCACCCTCTGGTGAATCCAGAAAACACAATGCACTAAGGGGGATGATCTACCCTCCCGAGCTAGGGACACCTAACTCACAGTGCACAAGAACACATTTCCAAAGAAATGACATTTAAAAACAAACTTTAAAACAATAATCCCTATACCATGTGATTTATCTAAATGCAGAGTTTTGTAGTGCGGCCAGTTGCTGCTGCGGTACAGCGCAAACGCAAGTCCAAATCCCACCGCTGATCACCAATGTTAGAAATGGGATTTCTGGTTGGCTGAGGCTTGCGCCAAAGCCAGGCAGAAACCACCACTCTAGTCAGGGCTGGGGAGTTACACGCCAAAGATAACCCCTGCTTACCCCCTTGGTAGCTTGGCACGAGCAGACAGGCTTATCCCTGAGGCGATGTGTAAAGCGTTTGCGCGCGCACCCAGCAACAACACCCAAGGCCCACCACAAAGGAAACTCCACACAAGGTATTCTATAAAAATAGCCTTTGTATTATACACAACACATTAGATAAAAACACACACTTTACAATGTGCCAACAGGCACGGGCAGAATTTACAAGGGATTATATGTACAGGGGACAGGGCCACATGGACCACTGTCAGGAATTAGCACTTAGAACATAGCACAAATCACCAATAGTAAACATAGGACATAACACAACGTAACTGTAGAGCACAACCAGTCTCTACTGGCGCACTAATGACCTCAGCGTCATCACACTAGCATCAGGTATAAAACCTATCCTGTATCTATCACAGGGGCATAAATCACATTATGCAATTCTCCTTGGTCTAACTCATTAGACCTAACCACCTAGCTATAACTATACTAGGGGCGCACATCGCACAGGGAAGTACATTCTCCCTACCATCAACCTAAGCAGGTAAAACAACCTTCTAGGCAGAAATAACCACATTTAGAGGTATCAGACACAGGGTGCGCAAAACATGCTATACACAATACATTTCCTAGCACCCAAAAGCACATTAGCATGAATCGCAATAACACCTCAATCCCATTAGAGTCCAGGACGCACCAGAACCTAAACGTAGCAGCTGCCCACTACTTGCTGGGCAGCTGGGGACAAGCACAGGGCCTAAACGCTGCAGCTGGCACTAAGTGCTGCGCAGCTGTGGAAGGCACATAGTAGGCAGGGGCTCTCACTAGCCCCTGAAACAATATCCAGAACGTTGGAGCCACCTGGCTCTGAAGTAATAATATGAGCTGGCGGTGGAGTCCCCTCTGGACTCGAAATATGGGATGCCCGCCTCGTGGGAACCTCACTGGGCTCTAAACAAATGTATGCCCCCATGGGAGCGGCCCGCTAGCAGACGGGGCCGCCCCAGAACTTTGCACTCAGTGCCTTTACAGGCATTTTAGAATGGTATCAGCTCCCTCCTCGGCGGGAGCGAAAGGCGGCCCGGACCCCCTTAGAGCCCTCACTCACCGGCGCTCTCGGACGCGCCTCTCACGGCGGGGTAGGCTCCCGCCTCGACTCCTGCGGGGCTGACGATGGAGCATACAACGCTCCGCTTCCTCTGAACGCGGGGCTCTCTCACCACATGAGAGCTCCGTCCCTGGAGGCGCCGGTCTTCGCCCAGTCCCCCATCTCGGGACCGGGACTTCTCTGGTGGAGCCTGCGAGGCTCCGGGGACAAAGGCGGCACTTCCGATTCCGTCCCGCGGCCCCGCCCACAACCAGGCGGGCCGCGGACTCGGCGGCCGTTTTTAAATGCAGCTCGGGCCGCGGCGGTGATCTCTTTGGCGGGCAAAGTGCGGGGTGGGCACCCGTCATTTTTACATGACTCCAGAAGCGGGGTAGGCACCCGTATCCCTCCTGAAGCACGAAGACGCAGGGTGGGCACCTGCATAGAATTAACGCAAAGGCAGCGGGGTGGGCACCCGCGAGACCAGCATTACGGGGGAATCCCTACGTCGGGATTCCCTCAGCGGCGATCACAGCCCAGCGCTGCCCAGGCCCAAATGTTCCTACTTCCTGGGGGAAGAGATAGCGCATTTCAGGCGCTAGGTCACAAGTCCTGGAGGCATAAAGAAAGGGAGCAAAAACCTCCAGCAAAGAGGACTTTAGAAAGAAAGGGGCAATGGCACAAAGAATAGTCCCAGAAGTCCTTCAGCGTCCAGGGCATCCAGGGGCTGGGCAGGGCCCAGGGAGGCAAGCCTTCCCCTGGGCCCCAGCAGCAGCACGCCCCTGGTAGATTCAAGTACAGAACGAGAACATTTTGTAAGGGGACACAGCCCCTTTTTATACACCAAATCCCTTTGTTCTGGGTTCAGGGTGAGGGGGAAAACCAGTCGCAGCTGGTTGGGGAGCACCCTTGATGTGCTCAGCCCCTCACTCTATTCACTGGCAGGGCTAGGGTCGTCAGTCGCACCACAGGGGGCGGGGCCAGCATTGTGTGTGGAAAACCCTGTCCTATTCAGGACCCAGGTGTACTCCTCCCACCCATCTAGCTGTTGATCTCCCCATTCACCACAGGGTGACTCATCCTGACTCTGGGGAATCCCTAGCCCGTCACATGACATGACCAGCCAATCACGCGACAGACACACTGCACACAGAAGTGCCCACTTCTAGAAGTGGCACTTCCACACTAGGTACATGCACGCCGCACACATCATCGCGCAGCATTCACTCCCACGAGTCCGCACATACCAAACTCGGGCCTGCACACCCCACGCATCAGGAACTACTAGGGACACATACATTCCCCATGCATTCCTATGGGAGGGCAGGCCTATCTCACCACATGCACTCAGAGCACGCACGCACTTTACCCTGGGACACAGGGAAAGTGCGCAGAGACCAAACAATTACCACACCAAGTCATCAGTAAAAAGCAAAAAGTTCAGGGGTGAACCTGCCAGAAGGGCCAAGTCCAACACAACCCCCTTCCAGCCAAAACGCAGGGCAGACCAAGCACCACCGTGATGGTCTTCCCTGCTTGGGGCGATAGAACACGGACGCAGGCCCGCACTGCAGGGACACTCTCCGGTTCTACGCCATTCTCAATCAACATGGTTCCATCTGAAAAAAACAACCGAAAAATCCTCAGGCCCAACTAGGCTACCCCACTGGTACTAACTAGTTGTCCACGGCCAGGACCAGGCCCTAGGCCACCCAGATACCACTGGTCCTTGCCAAACCCAGAGTGGGGGGTAGTAACCCCTGGCACACAAGCCATTCTCCACTCTCCCTCTCAGTGTAGTTCCCAACTACCACTGATCCTTCAACCTAGGGTCCGCACCCTCAGGTTGACCAGAGGTCACGGGCAAGAATGCCCCACCCTACCTCTGCTTCTGGGGTTCCGCACCCTCCCAGGGAAGCACCCACCAGAACACAACTCTCCCACCAGTTCAGGACCTCTCTCCACCAACTGGTCTACCACCTGGGATCCAAGTTCGCCGGCTGCACCGGGGTCAGAGGCGAGGCCGCCCTCCCTCTGCACCCCCTTCCAGAGTTCCGCACCCTCCCAACTGGAGTGGTATCCCTAGAAGGCAAACCGGCCAGGACACTGACTACAGTCGTCCTTACGTCCAGATCCGGAAACACCGGCTACTGGCTTCCCAACCGAGGGACGTACCCTTTGGTCAGATGCCTGGCGGACCAGGACTTCTTAAGGGTGACACATACCTAGCGTGTCGTGTGACAGTCTGCCTGGCGCAGAGCTCACGACCTCCTGTCCCTCTGACAGTGCGTGAAGATGCCCCAGCAACCTGGCGCAGAGCTCACGACCTCCTGTCCCTCCGACAGTGCGTGAAGATGCCCCAGCAACCTGGCGCAGAGCTCACGACCTCCTGTCCCTCCGACAGTGCGTGAAGATGCCCCAGGACAGAAGTGGCGTCACCCTGGTCACTCATTGGTGGCTCAGCCCATCTGGCCGGCCCCCTGACCCACTGGTTCCCACTGGGGACCTCTCCCCCTCTCACCCCTCACAACTGTACCCCACCTGCTATCAGGGGGGTATCACCTCACAATTGCCCGGAGAACCAGGACTTCCTGGGAGTACATATACGCTCCCGAGGGTGACACATACCTAGCGTGTCGTGTGAGAGTCTGCCTGGCGCAGAGCTCACGACCTCCTGTCCCTCTGACAGTGCGTGAAGATGCCCCAGGACAGAAGTGGCGTCACCATGGTCACTCATTGGTGGCCCAGCCCTTCTGGCCGGCCCTTGACCCACTGGCTCCCACTGGGGACTCTTCCCCCTCTCACCCCTCAAAACTGAACCTCTGCACCCTCCACCTAGGAGTGGCACTGTTCGACACCAAAACTGATGGAGGCCTGACTACAGACACTCCCAGCTTACCTCAAACAGGAAGAACCACCTCGAAGAACAGTACAACAGGACAGACTAGGCTCCCTACCTGGTGTTCCCTCATGGAACCAACCAGTCCTGGAGACTGAGGTTGGGGTTGGGAATACAACCCAGGGTCACGCCCTCAACCAGTTCAGGCGTGAGACCACTCAACCTCCTCACAAATAAGGGTACCTAGCTGGGCTACTCTAAACCATCTCCGCCGCAAGGGTTTGTGGAGATACCTGCACCATTCTTCTAGGGTTACTCCCAAAAACAAGCTCAAAATAATTTTACACACACCATTTAACACTCAATCTTCCAGTGCAACACAACATTCATCCACACTCACACCCCCCAGACTAGTAAGACAGTTTCTACCGCCCCTGATTTCTCAACCTGACCACCACGTGACACAGGTACTATCACTCTGGGAACTGGGAATGGGACATTCACATTCATCCAGCGCATTACACATTCATCTCCAAACCCCTCCCAAGACTGGTAAGACAGTTTCTACCGCCCCTGATTTCTCAACCTGACCACCACGTGACACAGGTACCACTACCCCGGGAACTGGGAATGGGAATACATGCACTGGACACACATCTGCTGCCACCACTGGATCCCACCCTCTGGTGAATCCAGAAAACACAATGCACTAAGGGGGATGATCTACCCTCCCGAGCTAGGGACACCTAACTCACAGTGCACAAGAACACATTTCCAAAGAAATGACATTTAAAAACAAACTTTAAAACAATAATCCCTATACCATGTGATTTATCTAAATGCAGAGTTTTGTAGTGCGGCCAGTTGCTGCTGCGGTACAGCGCAAACGCAAGTCCAAATCCCACCGCTGATCACCAATGTTAGAAATGGGATTTCTGGTTGGCTGAGGCTTGCGCCAAAGCCAGGCAGAAACCACCACTCTAGTCAGGGCTGGGGAGTTACACGCCAAAGATAACCCCTGCTCACCCCCTTGGTAGCTTGGCACGAGCAGACAGGCTTATCCCTGAGGCGATGTGTAAAGCGTTTGCGCGCGCACCCAGCAACAACACCCAAGGCCCACCACAAAGGAAACTCCACACAAGGTATTCTATAAAAATAGCCTTTGTATTATACACAACACATTAGATAAAAACACACACTTTACAATGTGCCAACAGGCACGGGCAGAATTTACAAGGGATTATATGTACAGGGGACAGGGCCACATGGACCACTGTCAGGAATTAGCACTTAGAACATAGCACAAATCACCAATAGTAAACATAGGACATAACACAACGTAACTGTAGAGCACAACCAGTCTCTACTGGCGCACTAATGACCTCAGCGTCATCACACTAGCATCAGGTATAAAACCTATCCTGTATCTATCACAGGGGCATAAATCACATTATGCAATTCTCCTTGGTCTAACTCATTAGACCTAACCACCTAGCTATAACTATACTAGGGGCGCACATCGCACAGGGAAGTACATTCTCCCTACCATCAACCTAAGCAGGTAAAACAACCTTCTAGGCAGAAATAACCACATTTAGAGGTATCAGACACAGGGTGCGCAAAACATGCTATACACAATACATTTCCTAGCACCCAAAAGCACATTAGCATGAATCGCAATAACACCTCAATCCCATTAGAGTCCAGGACGCACCAGAACCTAAACGTAGCAGCTGCCCACTACTTGCTGGGCAGCTGGGGACAAGCACAGGGCCTAAACGCTGCAGCTGGCACTAAGTGCTGCGCAGCTGTGGAAGGCACATAGTAGGCAGGGGCTCTCACTAGCCCCTGAAACAATATCCAGAACGTTGGAGCCACCTGGCTCTGAAGTAATAATATGAGCTGGCGGTGGAGTCCCCTCTGGACTCGAAATACGGGATGCCCGCCTCGTGGGAACCTCACTGGGCTCTAAACAAATCTATGCCCCCATGGGAGCGGCCCGCTAGCAGACGGGGCCGCCCCAGAACTTTGCACTCAGTGCCTTTACAGGCATTTTAGAATGGTATCGGCTCCCTCCTCGGCGGGAGCGAAAGGCGGCCCGGACCCCCTTAGAGCCCTCACTCACCGGCTCTCTCGGACGCGCCTCTCACGGCGCGGTAGGCTCCCGCCTCGACTCCTGCGGGGCTGACGATGGAGCATACAACGCTCCGCTTCCTCTGAACGCGGGGCTCTCTCACCACATGAGAGCTCCGTCCCTGGAGGCGCCGGTCTTCACCCAGTCCCCCATCTCGGGACCGGGACTTCTCTGGTGGAGCCTGCGAGGCTCCGGTGACAATGGCGGCACTTCCGATTCCGTCCCGCGGCCCCGCCCACAACCAGGCGGGCCGCGGACTCGGCGGCCGTTTTTAAATGCAGCTCGGGCCGCGGCGGTGATCTCTTTGGCGGGCAAAGTGCGGGGTGGGCACCCGTCATTTTTACATGACTCCAGAAGCGGGGTAGGCACCCGTATCCCTCCTGAAGCACGAAGACGCAGGGTGGGCACCTGCATAGAATTAACGCAAAGGCAGCGGGGTGGGCACCCGCGAGACCAGCATTACGGGGGAATCCCTACGTCGGGATTCCCTCAGCGGCGATCACAGCCCAGCGCTGCCCAGGCCCAAATGTTCCTCCTTCCTGGGGGAAGAGATAGCGCATTTCAGGCGCTAGGTCACAAGTCCTGGAGGCATAAAGAAAGGGAGCAAAAACCTCCAGCAAAGAGGCCTTTAGAAAGAAAGGGGCAATGGCACAAAGAATAGTCCCAGAAGTCCTTCAGCGTCCAGGGCATCCAGGGGCTGGGCAGGGCCCAGGGAGGCAAGCCTTCCCCTGGGCCCCAGCAGCAGCCCGCCCCTGGTAGATTCAAGTACAGAACGAGAACATTTTGTAAGGGGACACAGCCCCTTTTTATACACCAAATCCCTTTGTTCTGGGTTCAGGGTGAGGGGGAAAACCAGTCGCAGCTGGTTGGGGAGCACCCTTGATGTGCTCAGCCCCTCACTCTATTCACTGGCAGGGCTAGGGTCGTCAGTCGCACCACAGGGGGCGGGGCCAGCATTGTGTGTGGAAAACCCTGTCCTATTCAGGACCCAGGTGTACTCCTCCCACCCATCTAGCTGTTGATCTCCCCATTCACCACTGGGTGACTCATCCTGACTCTGGGGAATCCCTAGCCCGTCACATGACATGACCAGCCAATCACGCGACAGACACACTGCACACAGAAGTGCCCACTTCTAGAAGTGGCACTTCCACACTAGGTACATGCACGCCGCACACATCATCGCGCAGCATTCACTCCCACGAGTCCGCACATACCAAACTCGGGCCTGCACACCCCACGCATCAGGAACTACTAGGGACACATACATTCCCCATGCATTCCTATGGGAGGGCAGGCCTATCTCACCACATGCACTCAGAGCACGCACGCACTTTACCCTGGGACACAGGGAAAGTGCGCAGAGACCAAACAATTACCACACCAAGTCATCAGTAAAAAGCAAAAAGTTCAGCGGTGAACCTGCCAGAAGGGCCAAGTCCAACATACACCAAGTGAAATTGGAAGTAACAAAATCGGGTTTGAAAGTGTATTTTGTAAGGGGTAAGATTTCACATTTGTCGTTGTTTAGCTTATAACCAGAGATTTGGGAATATTCACGAACTTCAGTTAGAAATGCAGGAATGGAGGTGGTAGGGTTAGAGATAAAGAGAAGGATGTCATCTGCATAGGCAGCAAGTTTAATATTCGTTTGAGAAAGTTGGAAACCGTGCAGATTAGGATTTTGGCGGAGTTTTGAGAGGAAGGGTTCTAAGGCCAGATTAAATAGAAAAGGGGAAAGGGGACAACCCTGACGAACTCCTCTACTTAGGGTGAAGAAAGAAGAGACCAGGCCATTAGCAGAGACCGCCGCTCTGGGGTTGGAATAGAGGAAAGAAACCATGGCAATAAAATTGGGACCAAACCCAAACCATTCAAGGGCGGGAAAAAGAAAAGTCCACTCTACTCTGTCAAACGCTTTTTCTGCGTCCAAAGCAATTGCTGCTAACGAATTCTGAGATCGTGAGGATTTGGACAGGACATTAAACAGAAGTCTAGTATTATCTGTGATGAAACGACCCTTAACAAATCCGGACTGTTCAGGGCCCAATAATTCGGGAAGAAAGGGATCCAGTCTTATAGCAAGGGACTTAGCGTATATCTTATAATCAATGTTGACCAAAGAGATTGGTCTATAATTTTTGCAATACTGGGTGTCTTTTCCTTCTTTGGGTATTATGCATATGTGGGCGTCTGAAAAAGTGCAAGAGGAGGTGCCACTAAGGACAAACAAATCAGTAAGAGAATGTAATCTGGGTAATAATATTTTAGAAAATTGCAAATAAAATTCAACTGTAAATCCGTCCGGACCTGGGGCTTTATCCTTCTTGAGTGATTGAAGAGCAATGTGTAGTTCAGAACTGGAGATAGGCATTTCAAGAGTGGATAGGTCTACAGGGAAATTAGGGGGAGTCTGAATGCTGGAGAAGAAGGTAGCAAGGGATTAGGGAGTAGGGTGTGTTTCAGATGAATAAAGCTTGGCATAAAAGCGGGAGAATTCTTCTAAAATATCAACATCCGTGTGCCTTAAAACAGAATTATCCTCAAAAACGGATTCGATATTCAATTTATGTTGCTTAACTTTTAAATAATTTGCTAAAACCTTCCCCGCTCTATTCTTACCCCCATAACATTTTGAGCTAGATTTCAACAGGTATAACGAAGCATCTTCAGTGGATTGTTTGTTAAATTGCATCTTAGCTTCAACAAGATTAGTCAAACTTTCCTGCGAGTAGGAGGTATAAAAAGCGTGCTCCAGTCTTTTGATCTTAAGGAGGAGATCACAAGTACGCTTGCGAGCGGATTTACGCTTTTTAGCCACAAAATCAATGATGAAGCCCCTAGCTGCAGCTTTATAAGCGTCCCAAATGACATGCTTGGGTAAATTGGGCGTATCATTGATGGTAAAAAATTCTGTGGTGAATTCAACAAAGGAAGTTGTGAAATTGGGATCAAGAAGGAGAGTGTTATTAAAGCGCCATCGCTTTGATCCGGTGGATTTGGGTAAAACATCAATGTTGGCCAGAACAGGGGCGTGATCAGAAAACAGAATGGGACCAATATCAGCGTGAGTGAGGGACTGAGATATATGATGGGAAAGAAAAATGTAATCAATACGGGACTGTGATTGGTGAGATGGGGAATAAAAGGTAAATTCTTTAGTAGTAGGATTGCATAAACGCCAGGCATCAACAAGTTTGTGCTGGGATACTGCCTGAACAAACAATTTGTGAGACTTATTAGGGACATAGGGGGCTTTGGAAAGCCTATCTAAAAAGGGATCATGAGGTAGGTTGCAATCTCCTGCCATAATGAAGTTATCATCAACGTATTCGGAAAAACGAGAGGCCATTGTGTGCCAAAAAGCGGGGTTACCACCAGTAGGTGCGTAAATATTGAAAAGGGAAATGGGAATACCCTTCGAGGAAAGTTTGACATGCAACCATCTACCTTCGGGATCTGACTCAGAGGACAGGAGAGTATGTGGAAGAGATTTGCGAACTAACACGGCCACACCATTCCTTTTACCATCCCCAGGAGCAGAAAAAACATCACCAACCCAACCTCTTTTAAGCTTAGCAGCTTCCACATCAGATAAATGCGTTTCTTGCAAAAAGGCAATGTCTACATTCAACTTGGCCAAATGAGAGAGGATTTTTTGCCTCTTAATGGGAGAATGCAGACCTTTAACGTTCCAGGATAAAATGCGTACTGACATTAAAGATTATTAAAAGAATAGTGCAAAGAGGAAATAAAACATTGAGAGAAAGCCTCGTGAAAAACAAAAAACATAGAAAAAAGAAAGAAAGAAAAAGAGTAGAGAGGAAATGGAGTGGACAGGAACAAGAAGAGTAAAAGAAGATTGAGAGATACCATAAAGATAAAGGAAAACCAAGATGTTACTAAGATCGATGAGACGATAAAATAAAGTCTGGAGAAAATATGAGTAAAGGTCCAATGAAAAAAATGAGGAGTATGCATCAAAAGACCAGTGAAGAAACAGGATAAGAGAGAGAACGGTCAAAGGGAGAAAGAAGTAAAAATAAGTTAGGGAGGAAATGAAGTGACAAGGGAACAAAGTGTATAATGAGAAGGAAGCGTGATCGAGAGAGCCAATGGAAGGTGAGGAGAAAAGAGTGAAGTAAGAGAGAGAAGAAAAAAGGTCTTAAAAAAGGTATTGACACCAATAAACCTACAAAAACAAACATTCCTAAAAAGGTAAAAGGAATACTTACAGAGGGTAAACCAAGGGAAATATGATCAGGAACAGGAACAAAACGAGACGCACGTGGAGACAAGGGGAGGGAGGTAGAGCCAACTGAAGAAGGCAAGGCACTCGGGGTCAGTGGGACGTCCGAACAGAGGAACAAGGCGGAACGCAGAACAATAAGCTATGAGGGAAGAAAGATAACAAAGTTAGGCAAGAACAAACTACAAAAACACAAAGTAAGCAATAGAGATCATGGAAAAAAGAAAGAAAAAACTGATACGCAATCAACAAATAATTCAATAAACAGCAAGAACTAATCAGGAGAATATATCTGTCTGAGAGCATTTAAGTTAGAAAAAATCAACAAACAAGCACAACGGGGATGTTGTGATCTAGCTTCAAAGCAAGTCACGGGGGGTGAGAAGAGGACGGTTCAGAGAGCTCCATATTAGTCTGGCCGCAAGAGTTCAGGAAGCTCCGAAGTCGTGTGGGTTCTTCGTATGTCGTAGTTTTATTATTATAGGTGACTTTGAATAAGCAGGGATGGAAGAGACCATATCTGGCGCCAATGGAGCGAAGGTCAGGTCTCATATCCAAGAAGGCCTTACGATGAGTTGCAGTGGCTTTGGCATAATCTTGTGCAAAAAATAGAGTGGAGCCCGACCATGTGAGACGAGGAGAGGCTCTGGCTGCAAAGAGGACTTTCAGTAGATCTGTGTACTCCAGGAAATACATTATTACACCTCTGGGCTTTGCTTGCGCAGAAGGAGAAGAAGGAGCTCGCCCAAGTCTGTGGGCACGTTGGATATTTAGTGTGGTGTCCTCGGGCATGTGCAAAAGCTTGGGAAGAAAGGATTTGAAGAAATTCATAGAGTCATTCCCCTCGCAACCTTCCACCAGGCCGTAAAGGCGAAGATTATTGCGTCTGTTTCGGTTTTCCAAGTCCTCCACCTGCTTCTGGAGAGATGAGACTTGCGCATGTAGATGGGTAACCTTGGCAGCAGAGTCTTGAAGGAAGGACACATCACGTTCCACTGGCGATACTCTTTCATCCATCATAGTCCAACTGTCAGTAAGAACCTGCAGTTTAGCGTTGGTTTCCTCCATAAAAGGACGAAAGGCCCGTATCTCGTCGAGAAGTAGTTCCATCGAGATAGTCGAAGAGGACTTGGGAGGCGAGGGTGGATCTTTTTTTACCCTCTTAGACATGGTTTTCGCCATGGACTGAGAAGCTTCTAGGTGAGCCAGTTCTGTAAAACGCTTGGAGTTCTTAATATAATTGCGCTTATGGATTTTGGTGGAAGACTCAGCCATCAGCACAGCTATAAAATACCAGGTCACTGGGAGCACACCATACAACTTGAAGCAAAGCAGACGTTTCGCAGGATTCCAAGGGCGTGAAGGGATAAAAATAAAAGAGGCAGACAAGAAGAATTGACGAATAGAAATGCCAGGCCAGGGACCAGAAAATATCAGGAGCTTGAGAAAAATAAAGTGAATTCTTAAGATGGCTGCCAAGCTTGAGGAGAATAGGAAATGACCATTCAATCACAGAAGAGCCATAACTTGATAAGAAAGTCACCTTAAAAGCATGCCAGAGTGTGCCATCCACGTCACAGGCAGAACAGGAAGCGTAGTGTATTCATCCAGATAGCGGAGTATCAGTGTGCGATGAGGTGCATTGCTGAAGAGAGTCCGAAAAAAAAAAAAAATGGCGGCCGCGGCCGTTACCGAGCCGCTACCGAAACTAAAAGGAGCAGCACCGCTGAAAATGATGTCGCCCCAGCAGTTAAAATGGAATCAGGGCATTCCCGACATCGTCAGGCAAAGAAGGCTTCCCTGCAAAGGTCGCGCAGAAGACGCGAACTGCCAGTACACTCCGTCACGGGCGGAGCCCACGCCAGCGCCGCCATTCTTCCCGGGCGCTAGCCACGCCCCCAATCTTTGCTATTCTCTTAAAACCATACAGTTAAATGACGCAAACTACTAGTGGAGCTTCCATAGCAGTGAAACAGTACCCTTAATCGAGTACGACAGCGACTTCTCAATGTTCACGTTGATCCTAACCAACTTCATATACTGTCAGACACAAAGGGACCCTTCTGATTTTTTCAGCATTGCTTCAGTTTTAGGTGTCCGTTGAAGACAGAAGTGCATGTAATACTTTAATATATTGTAAGAGTGGGATTTGGGTCTACCTCGTGCTCAAGATTGGATGGCTTTCTTTTTATTTTAAATCTCTGCTCCTGATTCGATGCGTTTTCTGCCTATGCTTAAATTCTTTCTGCCTCAGTGTCACCATATTTATGGTTGGATGAGCTGTTCTCTTTCACTGCTGGCATAAGTGAACTGTTTTCGCTTTTGAAGTTTTCCATTGCATTGGAATGAAGCAGCATAATTAATGGCTCTACCCCACTACTAACCATATGTTAATCAATAAACTCATATTTTAATCTGTGTGTTAATAACGTGTGGCAATTTTAGGGTACAATTCAGTGGCTATTTGAGCAGTGTAAAAAATTAAAATACAATTAAGATAACAGGCTGTTATTATCATTTTATTTTTCTGCGAGGGATTGGAGCCAGGTCGGGGAGAGGCGAGGCTAAGCACAGTGAGGAGTGATATTTGACTTCCAAAGTGCGCTTGATTGTTTGGCTGGCCTCTTGGGCCAGCCAAACAATCACGCACAATTAGCATGTTCTTCACGGGAGAACATGCCCAGGCTCCCATGTACTGCCTGAGAGGCCAAGCAGGCTGCTCAGACCAATCACAATGCTGCTCATGCAGTGTCCTGATTGGTTGGGAGCCTGGGTGCTTCCAGAGCTGCAGAGTGAAGACTGAGAAGAGGGTGCTGCAGGGGCTGCGAAGAAGGTACGTTTAAAAAAAAATAAGAATTCCAATTCGCCACGTACTGAAGCAGTCGCCACTGGTACAATTCGCCCTCACTAATCGAAGTATAATCAATTAATTGCTTATTATATTATATATTATATATTATCGTTAGCTGAAACCATATTTGAGATGTCTTACAGGGAGTAGTCCTTAAGCCTAACCAAAGTCTTTCTCATATTTTGAACGCAATGTTCTTCTCGAACAGTTCACATGTTTTCTTTCAATTACAAGTGTCTTATCTACTTTGTTAGTTAAAATAGCCTTTTGTTTATGCTGAGAACTATTAGATATGGGAGCATAATTGAAACTTTGATCTGGGCATGTAGTTGGTGGGGATGGGAGAGAGCCTCCTGTACTAAGCAGACAGGACCGTTTCTACTTTCCAAGGCCATGCAGCTGTGCGCTTGTTTGTTCAGTGATGGGAATGTGGAGAGTTTGCCTGCTCCGAGAAGACATGTATCCTGATTGATCCATACAGAAGGAGTTGGTGGGGCCAAGTTTCCAGAACCTTTCATTTCATACCAGTTGTGTGTTTCTTAGTATAGTTTAGCAGATCGTAACCTGACTTTACACAGGGAAGACCTTTATCGAATTCTGTTGGTTTTCCTTTACCCGCGTTGTTTAGCGTCATGTTTGAGCACCTGCGCTTATTTCTCCTTGAATCTTAATTTGGTTCGGCAGATGCTGACACCTCCCTCTTAGAATTTCAAGTTGACAATTTCCAAGCCCTATTTAGCTTATCGTAGTTCCTTCACGGAACTTATCTATCTCCTGTTTTGTATTCTATACATCATTATATTTTTCATCAATTGCATAATATATAAATTTAGATTTCATGATCAAGAAGCAATAGATGCTTATTTAATAAATTGACTAGTTAAATTGATTAGTAAAGTTGACTCAATTTGTTAATAAAAGCTTCATGGTTTGGACACCATCATTTCTGTCATTTGTAGGGAGCCAAATTGATTTAGATGTAATGGAAATCCGGTGCTAATGCTAGCGCCATTCACACACTTCCAGTTTACAATCAAAGGTCCTTATGAGAAGTTGTGCAACTTGATGTAAGAGCACACCAGAGTTTTAAGGCACAAGAAAGTGCACCCTATAAATTGGTATGGATGAGGTTGTTTTTTCTCTGAAGTATAGGGAGCTCAAAGTATTCCAAAAAGACCTAGTACTTGTCTAGATCCAGCCCATATTCCTAAAAGCCATTACACAACGTGAGGTTTTGGAGGCGTTTCAGCAATTTTGATGGGGTTTGCAGTGTCAGAGATGTGAGTCTAAACAGGGTTGTGCATCACAAATTGTGTGTGTCAAGCTTGTGGTGTTTGTGTTGACACTGTGTGTATCTCAATGTGGTGTATACTTTAAGTCCAAGAAGGTTGTGAAGCTGGAGGGAAGGGTGAAAATGCCTCTTTACTGTTAGAAATGGCTCTTTCTGCATGGTCACCCTCAAACCTTTTGCCTTCCTCTTCACCTTTTTGCTGAATTAGTTTTGTTGGCTTTAGGACTGTGGGCACTTTACCACTGCTAACCAGTGCTAAAGTGCATGTGTTCTCTCTCTAAAATGTGGTAACATAGGCTTATCCACAATTGGCATATTTAACTTACTTATAAGTCCCTAGTAAAGTGCACTATGTGTGCCCAGGGCCTGTACATTAAATGATACTAGTGGGCTTGCAGCACTGATTGTGCCACCCACTTCAGTAGCCTTTAAACATGTCTTAGGCCTGCCACTTCAGAGCCGGTGTGTGCAGTTTAAACTGCCATTTCAACCTTGCCAGCTAACCGACTTGCTAGGCCAAAATGTTCCCTTTTATGAAATATAGGTCACCCCAAGCTAGGCCCTTGGCAGCCTGATGTGCTCGGTGCAGTGTATTTAAAAGGTAGGACATGTACTTTTGAGTTTTACATGTCCTGGTAGTGAAAAACAATTACATTTGTTTTTCACTACTGCTAGGCCTATCTCTTCCATAGGTTAACATTGTGATTGTCTTAACACATATTTTGAATGTAACATCCAATTGGGAAAAGATAGAGATTTGGAGTTTTGTGTCTCTGGACTGACAGCGTAAAATCACAAATTATGGTGAACTCTGGTTTTAAATTGCAAGCCTGGAAATGGCTTTACTCATTTTTTGCCTCTGCCTGTCTCTGAATACATGCCTGGGTTGCATGACAGCTGGGCTTTATGCACTCCCTCTAGACAGTCACACACAAAGGGAGCTGGGGTATGACATTTGCATCCTGATTCCTGATGGCCCATCACCTGACTGATGGGTCTTCCTGAGGTAGAATGGGAGGGAGGAACTGACACTTGCTCATGAATAGGGATGTGCCTGTCCCCATACAAAGAGCTCCATACACTCCTGTGGTGAGTCTGGAGCCAAGGCATAAAAGGCAAGAACATTGCAATCTTCAAAGGCCTTGTTAAAGTCTCCCCACTTCAAAGGCACAACTGGGTTAAGGTACTGGATCCCTGACACCACCAAATTGGAACTTTGCTGGAACCAATGACATTCTTCCAGGAAGAAGCCACTTTGCTACCTTGCATTGCTGTGTGGGCCTGAATATTGCTGTGCTACAGGATGGGCTGCCACTTTGCTTCTTGTTTTGCTGTGTTGGCCTGCTGCCTGCTGCCTCTTGCCTGGGAGTGAGAAGGACTGGACCTGCTCTATACATCCTTGCACCCAGGTTCTCCAAGGGTTTTCTAACTTGCCTCCTGTTCTTAAAGTCTTAGGGCCATCAAATTCTTCCTTCAACCCTGCTCAAGCTGCTTGACTCTGCCGAGCATGAGTCCTCCCTTGCCAGAGGTACCAACTCCAGTCCTATGGCCTCAGGAGTGGGTTTTTGGCATCTTTTCTACATTGACACATCTGTGACTAGGTGCCAATCAGCGATGATGCATCGATCTTCAATGCTGACGCAGTGGCTGCTCAACTACAGTGTTTCTACTGACAATGTGGTTTGTCGATGGCAGCAATCCTACCGCCGAAGCTGCTCAAAGATGATGGTCTGCATGGTTGGATGAGGACAGTTATGCTACCTCCAAATCTGCTCAATGACAACACAGGGCCTGCAGTTCAACAGAGCTCGATGACAACAAGAGAAACCCTTAGAGCAACTTGACGATGACGCATCATGATCTTGACGTGGACACTTGCTCCAGCCCAGGTGTTTTGTTCAGCGGGACCTGTCTCCATCCTGTAGCTGGTCTACCCTCCATTGCAAATGCCCTGTACTTTGGATTTACCCCTTTCTAGTGCGACCTAAAGTAACCTTTGAGTGCTATTGACTTCAAAGCACTGTTTTGGGATTTAATCTTTAAAAATTCAAATCTCAAGTTCTACCTATTGAATTTTTGTCCGTTTGGTCTTGTTTTATTCAGATAAAAATTCTCTATTTTCTAAACTGGTGTGGGGACTTTTTTGTGATGGTTTCTCTGTGTTACAGTAATTTAGGCATGTTGCACAAATACTTTACACATTGCCTCTTAAGTTAAGCCTGACTGCTCTGTGCCAAGCTACCAGAGGGTGAGCACAGGTTAATTTAGATTGTGTATCTTATTTACCCTGACTAGGATTGAGGTCTCTACTTGGACAGGAGGCAAACCTCTACAAACTAGACTCCCAGTTTCTGACAATAATGTCTAGTGCTTGTTTATGTAAATGTAAATATGTTTGTTGTTGAGAGGTTGAGGCTGTTATTTGACACGTCTCAGTTCAAGATCCTTGGATAGATAATCAGTGCATTGTTGTCTAACTTGTCTGTGAAAGTTATGTTTTGTTGATACATGAGGTCCCATTGGCTGCACAAGTGAGCTAAGAAACTCAAGATGACTATTGTGAGTGCATTAATAGTGATTGATGCCGGCATAACCTGTTGCACAGAGGAGATAGTCAGGGTGATTTCCCACTGGTCGAGACTTCACTTGTGCATGTGTGATAATCTTGGAAGCATTATTCCCCATTTATCCTCTTGAGTGAGTGAGAACTTTGAATTTCATTAGTGGAACAGACAAGACTTATTTTGTTGTTTGTGTTTTGCATTGGCACTCTAAAAAGCTCTTCTCATGCAATGAAATTGCAAAGGAAGGTGAGCTGATGCAAAGTGCTGCAAGTACATCTTCAAGTGTATCACTGGTATTGGTTGGTGTGTATGTCGTGCTGTGAAAAGCATGCACATAATTGTCCCCGCTAAGATTGGACACTGATTTTGCTATGTATTGCATTATGATTTGCTGAGAACTGCTAGTTGTTTAAAATCATGGAGACGGTTTACTCTTTATTGTCGAAAACTACTGCAAAATGAAATGTTTTAAAGGGTTGAGAGATTTTGTGAGGGGTCATGTGAGGTTCCCCGTCCATGAGGGGAAGCTGCACAAGGTCATTACATGGTCAGTCATAACAGGCTCTACACGTGCATTTGACTGAACCAATGGAACATGTTCACTGAGAAAGAAGGTACTTTGTAATTTCCTCAATATGGTACCTTTAGTTTGAATATAATTGAGAATTTGAGGTAAGTGTTATAGAATATGAAGCCTCCACCTAGACCAGCACAGTATGAAGCTTTGAATGCTTGGTAGAGTGCAGCACATGCATATGATAATGAGAAATATCAAACCAAAGCTAAAAGGACAATCTGCAGTTGGATGGATGTTAAGTAGGATGCTGAGTAGCAGGTGTGGAGAAGAGACATTGTCTAATACTGAAAAATGACAACCTGTAGAAGAAAAAAGCACAGGGAGAGAAAGACACAGGTGGCCAGTTTGTTTCTGATAGGGACTCTAGTGATGACTTTCTGGAGGATTTGCTGTATTCCTGACCACTTCTATACAATGAAGTCCAACCTTCTGTTCAAGGTCCCTCAGGTAATGGTAATGAAACAACAACACCCACCCATCCCGTTCTGGCCCAAGTAGGAGGGCCAACTCTGATGACCTCTGTTTTGAGTCACAATTATGACATCCCCAGCCACCCGAATTCCAGTGGAGACTACCCCTATTGTGACGGCTCAGACTTCAACTAGCTCTATTGCGGCTACCCTGCCTGCAATAGCCCTGGTTCCTGTCACTTCAGGTGCAGCAGCCAGAATCCCTATTGCTAACACTGTTCTCATAACTCAAAATTCACCCTCTAAAGTGTTAACAACGCTGACTGCTCAAGGCACTACTGGGCTCTTGGAACTAGGAGTATGGCCCAACGGAAGGGAACTGTCCCAGAGAGTGGAGAAACAGAGGAGGCTCAAGACAGTTCACAAACTCAAGTAGCTCTGTGGAATTGGATGAACGTACTAAGGGAAAATTGAACATGAGATATGTAGATGGGTACCATGAAGAGGAGGTACAATTCTTCAGTAAGGAAACCACTCAATGACCTGTGAAGGCACATGAGAGATTAGAAATTAAGCAAACAAATACAATATTGATCTGATATCCAGGCCTTTCAGAAGAGTTTTAGGATGCATGTGGATGAGGAAATACTCACACACATGAGGACTTCTGGGTTGAAAGTACACATTAGGGAATTGGTTGCAAGTATACAAAAGTGGAGCAATTTAGATAAAATTAGGGATAGATGGATTAAAAGGGAGTTGAAAAGGAGAATGATGGAGGACACCCGGAGGACAAGGAAGATGACCCCTCAGAATACCACTGAAGCAAGTGCCTTACCTTTAAGGGAGGTGCATGGAAGGGGATATGTGCATGTGCCCTTGACTTAAGGTGATCTTGAACTTAAGGTAAGGTCCCAACTTGTGGTACACCCAGGTTGAGAGGCTTGGGAAGATCTCAAAGGTGTTGATAAAAGATTTGAATACCTTTTACAACATTTTGGTTCCCAGAAATCAATGGGACGAAAGTAAAGTGGCGGTACAGTGGTTGAATGCAGAACCCTTGCTGAATGCAGAACCCCAGATAATATCTCAGATGAATGTGACATCTCCTTTGGTGATGCAGAAGTGCAAACAAGTATTTTTATTTCTTGAAGGGTAACACCCCACTGAGAGAGGTTGCCTGGTTGAAGATAAATCAAAATATACAGGAAGTGAAGGAGTCTGTGCATGCCTATTATTAGTGTTTGATTCAGGTATCCACTATTCTGAAAAGGACAGCCTGTTGAAAACCCTGAAAGAGAAGATAAGAGCAATTTTGGGTCACAGTTTGTTTTTGGGTTGTGTCTGGAGATCAGCTTGCACATCCTGCAAAATAAAATCTGGTAGCAGAGTAAGGGCCTGATTACGAGTTTGGCGGATGGGATACTAACATATCGGATGTCCTGTCTGCCGTATTAAAAGGTCCTTTGGATACAATGGAATTGTAATAGGGCAGATGGGTTACCTGTCACATTTGTGGCAAAGTAAACCTGTCCGTCAAACTCATAATCAGGCCCTGAGAATTTGGATGAGATACTTCAATTTGCCAAGTATTTCAGTGATGAGTTGGAAATGAAACAGAAAAGGCTTAAAGAAAGTTTTTTGTTGGCTCAGACAAAGCATGCACAGACGGAATTTGAGAATGGCCCATATATGGGAAACCATGTTGGTGGTGAATGCAGGGAGTTGGATTTCAAGGGGGAGGACGTATGATGCATAATGGGAATGGTGTTCCACAAGTTAGAGGTCACTTGTTCCGATTGATCCAAGCATGGGAATAGATGTGACAACGTTGAAGCTGTCTAATCCATGTCATTATTGCAACAAGATGGGACACCGGAAGAGGGAGTGTAGACCGAACCCCAAGAGAATATCAGGTGATCATCAAACGAAAGGTATTAATCCAATACAGATGCAAAATATACAAATGAAGAGACCTCCTAATCCCAATATGCCATAAGCCCTGATGATGCAGGTTTCCGAAACCCTGATGGCCCCACAGAATATAGGAAACCCGAGAGTCAAATCGAACCAAGTAAATCAAATCAAATCAAAAATACTTTATTCGATTGTAGATAAGAACAATCATAAAAGTGTGACATAACATAACATTGCAGTATTACATCGCCTTAAAAAGAATGATAAAGAGAAGAGATCACATTATTTGGAGAACACAATTTCATGAATAAGAATAAGGAGAAGTACCATTTATGCAGAAATTCCATTTCTAATAAAAATCACTTTCTTTAGGTACAGTGTGATTATTGCAACACAAAGGCTATTGTCCAACCGTTGAATTTCATACATAGCAGAACGACATTGGCGATGCCCAATCTCTCTTAAAAAAGGTAATAGATAAATTGTCCTCATTTGATGATAGAATTTGCAAAATAGGACAACATGCATTGTACTTTGTAATGAACATCCGTCACAAGGACAGGGGGGTAATACATGAGACCAATTGTTAACTGATGGAAAACTAACTAGTCTATGAAAAAGTCCCAGTCTAAATCGGGTTAATATGAATCTATCATAGTTACCCAAAACATGGATCAAGTAGGGTTGAATATTAAAGGAAGTTAAGATTAAGTGATGATTTAAAACAGTGGGTTTTATAATCTCAGCAGACATTCTTAAGGATTCCAGGAAGAGCAAACCCTCCGTTTTAATCTCTTTCCGGGAAATCGCAAGCATGGAATGAGGCTTTAAAAAATAATCAAGTTTGCCGATATCACTTAAGAAATTATGTACATAGTTCAACCAAGGTATCCTCGAATGTCCGTCTAGTTTTAAAACATCTGCCAATATATCTCTATTAAGTTTGGGTTCATCGCTTGACCATACCCTATGCCAGAGTAATATCGGTTCCAACTTAATGAGGTCGGATATAACCAAGTAAGAAGAGCTAATCTGAAACCCTTTGATAATCATGCCAGTTTACAACAGTTACAAGTCTTTGATGCTTCCGAAGACAATGGATCTGATCAATCACAATGACAGTGCCTGAGGGAGGAGGAATTTTGTGTACTTGGTGCAGTCTTGGAGGTAGACCGAAGTGGTCCATGTGCAGAAGGCGAGATAAATGGCCACCAAGTGTGATCTTTTATCAACACTTGAGCTACCATTCCACTGTTAGAATAGTGGAAGCTGCAAACCTACCTCTCAGAAAATGGGGTCTAAGTTGTAGGTGTTGCAAACAAGCAGATTGCGAACCTTGTGTCAAAAAAGTCCCAAGGTTCCTTTGAAGAAGACCACCAGTTCATTGTTTGTGACTCTAGTCCAGTCAATCTGTTCAGCTGAGATTTATTATGCATGTTGAACTGCATAACTTACTATAGCCATGTGAGTGTTGAATTCCAGACCCATGATGAAAATATTAATTTTAAGATGGCTAAACTTGTTTGGCCATATGGCTGTTTCCCTTGATGACTGTAGAGGATTTATCCTCTGATATGAAAGATACTGTAAAGCCCACAGTCTGGTATATCTCAGGCAAAGATATAGGACTCACAAAAGATGGAACACCTCTCCGGATTACAGTCAACCCAAATGCAGAACCTCCCCGAATACCTCAATTTAATCTTTCACCAGAGAAGGTGGCTGGAATTGCTCCGTGATTGAGTCCAAGGTATACCAAGGGACCTTGAAAGAGATTTTGGAGAATCCATGTAATTCTCTACTATGGTCTTGCAGAAGCCTGGAGGCAAGTAATGGATATTGCAGGACCTTAGAAGGATAAAAACAACAAAAAATGTTCTCCCATGTTGTCCTGTGGTATAGAACCCTGTCATAATGTATTTCAGAAACCATGTGCAGCTGAATGGTTTACAGTGATTGATTTGTGTCAGGTATTCTTTTCAATTCCACCGCATTAAGAGAGTCTGTTTTTCTTCATGTTCTTATTCCAAAACAGAATTTTGGCATGATGCCAAGACCCTAGTTCTTGAACCAGAGCTTAAAAAAGAATCTGGAGACTTTGAAGCTGCCATGCAACTATGTCCCTGTTCAGTACATTGACGATCTGTTGGTGGCCTTAATGTCAAAAGAGACATACAAGCAAGACTAATGCCTTTTAAACCATTTGGCCAAAAATGGACATAAGGCATCCCTGAGTAAACTGCAGTACTGCCAGAAGGAGATCCTATATCTGGGACATCATGTTGAGAAGAGAGCAGGAAAGATGTCAACGGACAGATTTTCTGCCATTTTGAAAATGAATCCTCCAACTACGCAGAGAGAAATCAGGATGATTCTGGAAATAGTGCTCTAGTTTTGACAGTGGATACCCTACTTTTCCCAGTTGCAAAGCCCTTTACAGAGGTTGACACACAAGGATGTAGCTGATCCAATACCATGGGACAACAAAAGCATGAATGCCTCACTAGAGTTGAGAGAAATTCTCTGACATGCCCCTGCCCTGGGAATGCCAGATTACAGTAAAGGGTTTATTCTGTTTTGAAGTGAGACGGACCCATTGGATGTTTCTCATTTACACTTGATCCTGTGACTGCAGGACTGCCCGGCTGCCATAAAGCAGTGACAGCAGTGGATGTCAGCATTGAGTAGAGTGAGAATATAGCCATGGGTTATCCTCTTATAACCATGGTCTCAGACGCTACAGAAATACTTCTCACTCAAACTAAGATCTAACATTTGACTAGTAGCCAATTACCGAAATAATTGAACAGATCATACTGGCAGCTGATAATATTAGTCTGAGATGTTGCTGCAGTTCAAACCCTGCCACATTGTTATCATTGCCCAAGACTGATATTTAAGGGGGGGAGGTTGAGCAGAACTGTTGTGATGTGACTGAAATAAGGAACAAGACAAGACCTGATATTATTGATGAACCTCTTGCAGAGCCTGATTATATGTTACTTGTGGACGGCTCATGCTTGAGAGATGAATGGGAAACATTTGAGACCAACCTGTGCAATTTGCACACTAAAAGGTGTGATGGGAGCGTTCTGCTCTGTGATGTAACTTGTGCCAAGGTGGCAGAATTACTCTTAATAGAGCTTGTTGTATCTCAGACCAATTGAAGCATACTATTTTTACAGATTGTCTGTATGGCTAAGCTGACTAAGTTGCACTGTATTTTACTGATGCATACTGTTGATTTAATGGGGAATATGCAAATTAACCTGAGAACGAGACCAATTTTAAATAATTGTTGACTGTTAATGATGTGTGGGGGAAAAAAACAAGAGATTGCAGGAAGAAACGCTTGAGTTTGACCAATAAACCTGGGTCAGAGCAGATTGGGAGAAGACTGAAGATGAGATCTGGGTTTTAGCAGATGGAATACCTGTGTTGCAAGACAGTTTGTTGTCCCTGAAGGTTAAACACTTCCACGATACCGTATACATAGGAGAAGGTGCCATGTTGCGGATGTTCAAGAAGAACTGACTTAATCCCTGTTTTAGAGCGATGGCCGAGAACCTTTTCCACTGTTGCGTTACCTGCCAGCAAATGAACATAGGAGAGGGAAACGCAGTGACTATGAGTCACAAAGGAAGATCAGGCGGTCCCTTTAACAGAATGCAATTGGATTTTATGGACATACCCGTGTGCACCAGGTTACTATGTGTCCTGGTTGTGGTGTGTATCTTCTCCCGTTGAGTAGAATGCTACTCCATTAGAAGAAATCACTGTGGCCAAGTTATTATGGCAGAATTTGATTCCTTGCTTTTGACTTTCAGTTTCTATTGAGTCAGACCATGAATCTCATTTTAATAATAAGATTCTAATAATGCTGTGTGTAGCTTTACAGGTTAAACAACGTCTGCACTGTAGTCGCCAATCTGAAACATCTGGTATCACTGAACAAGTGAATGGGACTCTGAAGTCTTGCCTGGCTAAGGTGTGAGCGTCTTATGTCTTGGTGTGGCCAGATGCCTTGCCTTTCGTGTTGATGAGTCACCGAAGTACCCCTGATTGGCAAAAAGGATGGTCACCCCATGACATCTTCATGGGGAGGGTCAAGAGGCTGCCTGGTGTACCTTTTAATGCACTTGTGAATATTTCAGATGATATGATTCTCGACTACTGCAAAGGACTGGCTGATGTAGTGTGTTCTGTCTCTCACCAGGTCGAGGCTGTAATAACCCTTCTGAATCAGGAATCTATGGTAAGGTAGGTTCTGTCAGGAGGTAAGTAATTACTTTAGCTAGGTCATAAATTTATGTAGCAAAGAATGAAAAGTAACACACCTAGATGGATGTAATCAACAAGAATTTTATTGGCAAATTAATTCATTTTCCTAACAATAAGTTTTGGTAATAACATAGTCCGGCTGTCTCAGAAAATAAAACATTAATAAAAAACAATGCAAGATAAGCTAATCTATGATAAGGAGGTTTAGAGGTGACAAGGTACTTTGGGTGAGTACATATATAAAGTGCGGTATAAAAAGTATATAAAATTGTTAATTCAGTAGACATCAGTCCCAATCTGAATGAATCTCCAATCTGTGCAAGTTTCTGCTTTTCAACATAGAGTAGGAAAATGATTGTGTAGGCACATCAACGTTTCGACCCAGAAGATGCGTGATTCAATGGGAGTCACAATGGGTCTTCTTCAGGACATTGGGGACAGCCAGTCAGGGATGATAATTAGAAGCTCGAGGAGTGCTTCGTGTGAATGATCCACCAGGAGGTTGGATTTCTGGTGGGAGGAGGGCAGCCAGCATCAAAGTAGGTGTGTCACAGTATGAGTCAAAATGATAGAGCAGTATTGTAGATGGGTTACAACAGCTGCGGCATCCGTCACAAAGCTCGGGTTGGTCGGCAGGTGAATGAGCAGCCTGAATCAGGAGCAGTGCCATGACCTTAGTCCTGTGACTGGGTCCTGGTGAAGAAATAGGTCAGAAAGTTATGTTTGGAGACCCGTTGGCGTGGGCCCTTCCAGGTGAACCTGGTCACCAACACAGCTGTCAACCACTGAGTTAGGCATTTGTTTATTATTTAAAACTGTTAGATTAGTCAGTCTAATTGAAACTGGGCAATGGATGAGCAGTGTGTGAGGATGGGAGAGAGACTCCTATACCAGAGAGATCGAACTTTTGCTAACTTCAAGACTGTACAGTTGCACATTTCCTTGTTCTATGCTGGGAACCTGTGGAGCCTACCTGCTCCTGGAAAACATCATGTTATGATTAGATGCAGAGGGAGTTGATGGGATGAGGCTTCCAGAATTCTACTGAAAATTAAGTGTGTGTTCCATGGAACATTTTAGCAGATTCTGTCCTGACTTTTCTGAAAAGAGAACTTGCTCAAACTCTGCTGAGTCTCCTTGCCCAGGGTGTTGAGCTTCAGGCTTGAGCACCCGTGCCTTTCCCCTGAACCTTAATTTTGCTCATCTGTTGCCAATACCTTCCTCTTTGAGCTTCCCCTTTTAACTTTTAAGGCCATGTTTAGGATATAGAAATCTTTTATGGAACCAACTTCTTTCTTATTCTGTTCCCTTTACGTTGTCTCATTTTGCATCTTTTTCTTTATAGTATTGTATTGTATTATAATTAGGGGTGGGTGGTGAACTCTGCTCCACCAGTGGCGTTTGCAGAGTTTTGCCAACTCCCACCTTTCCTGGGAGCACAGAGTTCGGCAAAAATGCTCGGTTCCGCCGCATAGCGGAATTTGGCACCACGACCCAACCCTAATGGAAACAGAAATCTGAGTGATCACAGGAAAGGAGCCCGTGACAGGTGAGGAGCATGCAGCCTTCAACTGATGGAACCATTTTATTCTGCTTTTGTACCGGCTAGGGCAAACCCCTGTGTAGTTCACTCCTGCCCACCCCCAATGGTCCCAGTGTTTGAATTTAGACCTCTTTTAAGCCCCTAATAATAAAAGTTCTTTTGTGGTCCCACACATACCGTTGCTAAATTGTGATGGTAGGGACAATCGGAGTGATAATGGCAGGGTTTGTAAATGTGCACATTGGGGTTATGCACCGCTCCCTAAATACACCTAGCAGACCCCCTTGCGCCTTCCACACAAGGCAGTTGTGAAATTTGTATTGCCTATGTGACCTAACTGATTCTGGAAGTATGATCCATGGCTTGAGAGAGCTTATCAAATGAGTGTTCACCTCTCAGCTGGTGTGTGGGGATGATCGTGCCTCATCCCTTGCAACCATCGACTGAATAGATCAGATACACTGCCTGTGCCTAGGAAACCTCTTGGAGAGTGCTATGCGTGATTTTAGATCACCTCTGATGGCATGTGTGACAGGCTGCACTGGTTAGTTGCAGGCAGTTGTGCATCATTGGTTTATTATACAAGTAGGTGTCCGCTTGTTGAGTGCGAGGTGAGTAGACTAGGGCAGAGCTGAACTCCGTGGACTTCCACCGAGTTTTTTTGCAACTCAACTGAATTCTGTGTAGTGCAACTCCCCGAACTCCGCCCACCCCTAATTATAATTGTATTTATATAGCACTTACTACCTCTGATGAGGTCTTGAAGAGCTTTTCAGTGAGTGGCATTCTACTCTAACCCAAAGTATTAGGGGTGAATCAATATAGGGAAATATAAGTTGTCAATTTGAGCTGTGGACATGTGAGTCTGTTAGTTTGACTGAATAGGGTAAAGGAGGGCTAGGGGATGGAAGAGTCTAGATAGTGTTATTAGGGAGACCATATCAGCTAGATGAAGTTTGGAATGTGTCAAAGTAGACATACAGGATGGAAGATTTTAGGAAGTGTTATTTTGGCTATCATAGTAGTAGCCTTTGGTTTGGGGTAAGTCAAGGAGGGATAGAGGAGGTAAGAATCAAGAAAGGATCTTAGGGAGATCGTAGTAGTCAAATGAGGATTGGGATGAGTCAAAAAGTGGAGGTAGATGATATATTGAGAGAGGTTAAGGATTAGACAGAGTAGTGCATTGAAGGGAATGGAAGCCTTTTTTTCTTTCTTTTTTTATTAAGAGTAAAATAAAAAAATAATAAATATATAAAATAAATAAGATATTAAGATATATAGATGCATAATTAAATAGAAAAGGTGTACATGTAAAAATGAAAATAATAAAAGGATATAAAATTGTATTGCATAAACTTCCATATGTGGTAGAATGAATTAATATATATATAAAAATAGGAATCCTGATTAGAATCCAATCCACGGAAATCAGGTACGGACCACAACGTGCTTGAACTTGAAGTGCTTTATTGCAAAATCCACAGCATGACGCGTTCCGACCGGGTCTCCCCGGTCTTGATTACATGACATGCCTGAACCTGTAACAGTATTTTATAGTAACACATTGATTCTAAAGCCCCTCCCTCTGACACGATAGAGCTAAACAAAATACTGCATGTGTACATTTACGGATAATCTAATCAAAAAGTATAAATACCAATAAAATGTAGCGATTTTTCGCATCCATTATACAAACAGAAAACTTCATGTTATATATAAAGCCAAGTGGCTAAATGCGATAGTTCACTGTCAAATCTGGATAGCAACACAGAGAAGAAAACAGCAATTAAATTGAAACAGTTATCCATAGTTAAGCAGATAACGTGCATGGGGAAGAAAATGAGTGCAAATTAAAAAATATATATATGTGTGTATCAGGGGTTGCTTTTATTCATTTCAAGCTGGCTTGGATGGTATTTCACCAATCCAAAGCTGTAATACTGTGCCTGGAGTGGTAAAAGGCTATGGCCATTTTACAGCTCGGCAAGAATAGCACTGTGCTAATCCTAGGCTTATAGACTTTGCTGTGGAAATGGTAAAAGACTTTTTCCCTTTCTATGTCGGTGTGGATGGCACTGTACTAATCCTACGCTTAAAGACTTTGATAGTAAAGCAGACATTTGAGGTGAGCAAATTTAGAGTGTCACTGGTGTTGAGAGTGCTCTATATTGGAGCTGCTTTCCACCTAAACTTGAGAACTACACAGAGTACTTTGCTTCTTTTTTTGCATAATTTAGTCGTCACTCTAGACCTGAAAGGGTTTTGTTTTGACTTATACTGGGTGCTTCCTTGTGTCTGGACAAAGCTATACCTCTCTGAAATGCTCTAATGATAGTGGAACACATGTCAGGGGTTGCTTTTATTCATTTTAGGTTGGCTTGGATGGTATTTCACCAATCCAAAGCTGTAATACTGTGCCTGGAGCGGTAAAAGGCTTTGGCCATTTTACAGCTCAACAAGGATAGCACTGTGCTAATCCTATGCTTAAAGAATTTGCTGTGGAAATGATAAAAGTCTTTGGGGCATGTGTACAAGCCCCTATCGCCACTGGAACGTAGCTTTTTGTGATGTTCCTGTGGCAATAGGGGCCGTGCCTTATGTATAAGGCAGCGTTAAGCCACTTATCGTGGCTTCACGCTGCCTTGTACATAACGCACCCTTTCACGGTATGTTTCATGTGAAAGGGGCATGCAGTGGGTGTTGTGTTGGGCGTTCCACCGCAAAGCCCATTGTATTTGACACTGCCCCCTATGTGCAAGCGTGGCGTAAATAGGAGATAGCTCCAAAATTACGACCTTGAAAACCCTGGTCTTCAGTTGGCGAAACAAGGAGAAATGCATTATTTCTCCTCGTTTTTGCTTTTTTCCATGTGTGCTGCCTTGTGCACCACACATGGGAAAATCAAAATTCCATGGTTTATTTATGTACAGGAAGGTGTCCCTTCCTGTACATAAACAAATCTTTTTTTAAAAATGCCATTTTGTATCTTTCATGTGTGCTGCATGAAGCAGCACATATGAAAGTTATAAAATGGCATTTTAGGATTGTTTATGTAGAGGAAGGGACACCTTCCTACACAAAAACACTCCTCCCCTGCACGCAGACACCCTTGCACTCTGGTGTAAGGGTGCCTGTGTTGGCGCTAAGTTGTTAAACTTAGTGCCATCTCAGGGGGAAACGCAAGGCTGCACCACATTCTTGTAAATATGGTGTAGCCTTGCGTTTCCGAAGTGGCGAAGTGTGTCGTTAAGCCCAGGAGGCTAATGACACGCTGCGCCACTTCTATTGTACATATCCCCCTTCGACCCTTTCTATCTTGGCATGGACGGCACTGTGCTAATCCTACACTTAAAGACTTTGATAGAAAATTTACATTTGAGGTGAGCAAATTTATATATATATATATATATATGTAGGCTCACAGGTTACCCTCCAGGTTCAGGGAGCACTCTAGAAGCGATAATGCCATGTAGACTCGGCAGTCCTGAGGTTGCAGCCTTGACGCGTTTCGCTTTCTTGCTTTCTCAGAAGGCCGTTCACTTCTTAACCCGGCTGAGCGCGTCCCATTCAAGTACGAAGATGCAGCCTGCTGATAGGCTGGAGGTTCCCACAGAATTGTGGTACTTGTAGTGAGTCGCTGTTGTATCCTGGATGGATGCCAGGTACGGAAGATCCCTAATGCCTGCCCATGATGGACCCACAGGGCTGGGGAGTCAATGTTTCGGCGTCGGTTCTCCCAAATGAGTCGGGCGATTTCCCAGCTCGTTGGCCCGCTCAGAATCCGGCGGTGGTGCTTCCCCCGCGGCAGGGCATGCCGCGTCAAAATGTAGGCTCATAGGTTACCCTCCAGGTTCAGGGAGCACTCTAGAAGCGATAATGCCATGTAGACTCGGCAGTCCTGAGGTTGCAGCCTTGACGCGTTTCGCGTTCAGCCGGGTTAAGAAGTGAACGGCCTTTTGAGAAAGCAAGAAAGCGAAACGCGTCAAGGCTGCAACCTCAGGACTGCCGAGTCTACATGGCATTATCGCTTCTAGAGTGCTCCCTGAACCTGGAGGGTAACCTGTGAGCCTACATATATATATATATATATATATATATATATATATATATATATATATATATATATATATATATATATATATATATATATATATATATATATATTACCTACTGGCGGTCGCCAGTAGGTAGTTATAGTTAGGACCACGTTTCCATAGGAAATCCGCAACATTCTATTTTGAATAACTTTGGCGCCGGTCGACGAATCCTCGCGAATTTTTCAAAATTGGTGGGGCGCTACGCTCCGCTCCTACCCTGAAAGTCTCGGGGGGATTCGTCAAGCGGGGGCTGAGATAAAAGGGGGGTCCCAAAACATGTTTTTCCCATGCATTTTTCCATAGGACCTTTAGACACAGCTACAGCCCGAACGGCTGAACAGAATTACTTGAAATTTGGCAGAGAGGTAGCCATAAGGTCAAGGAAGTGCCTTTTGCAGGTCTGGTGTAAATCTGTTCAGTATTTCCGGAGAAAATAGCATTTAAATGCATATATATATCTATATGCGCGCAGGGTGCGCGCACCGTGCGAGCACCCTAACGTGCGCGAGCGTAATTCTGATTGGTGGTTACATGTTAGTCAACGTTCGAATCGGTCGAAATCAGGAAGTGTCGGCCGCCATTTTGTTTGTTTTCAGTGCGAGAGTGAAAAAGGAAGGTGGCGAACGTGAAAAGGGGGCAGGGTAGAGAGTTCCTGACCCCCTAGCCTTTGTCAGGGGGTCCCTGAAGGACCCCGAAGGCAAAAAAAAAAATTTTTTTTTTTTAAATCGCGGGGGTGCGCGTACAGTGCGCGCACCCTGAAAAACACAAAAAACAAAAAGAAAATTTTTACAAAAAAAAAATAATAATTCGCAGGGTGAAAACCCCCCCCCCAAAAAAAACTAATTTTTAATACGTAGTTTATTGTAAAATAAATATATAAAAAAAAAATACATAAATAAATTAGCATTTAAAAAACTGTACAAATTCACTGAAAAAACCATAGGTTTCACACACGTTATAGTTAGGAATTAGCATTTAAAAAACCTTGCAAATTCACTTAAAAAACCATAGGTTTCACACATGTTATAGTTAGCTGGACATTTCACTCATAAAAAACCAATGAAATTCCCCCGTTATAGTTACTGCAGGCAACTATAACTCACGCGACCGCAATCTTCTGCTGATGACATATGTGTCTTTATGAAAAAAAAATATTTTTAATATATGTATAGCTAAAATTTAATGGAAGAAGACATGGGCAAATAAGTGTCTAAATACAGTATTAGCATCAGCAGAGGATTGCGGTCGCGTGAGATATAGTTGCCTGCAGTAACTATAACGGGGGAATTTCATTGGTTTTTTATGAGTAAAATGTCCAGCTAACTATAACATGTGTGAAACCTATGGTTTTTTAAGTGAATATATATATATATATATATATATATATATATATATATATATATATATATATATCCAAAGGAAACGCGCTCTCTTCCAGCAGCGTCAGACGGGCCACACCAACAGTGCTTCCAACAAATTCTTTACTAAAAAAACAAACAGGCATTATGCGTTTCGAGTCCTGCGACTCTTAATCATATGCCACTTGCTGTAGTTACCGTGGGTTCGTTAGCTTTTAAATAACGTAACTTATTAGACATTGAGAAAGGACATTTCTTCCAGTTTAAAGTTTTCATTTATTTCGTGTTATTCTAGGTTTTACCACGTATTTTTTTATATGCAGCGAGGGTGAGTACAATTTTTTATTTATTTTTTAGGTTAGTTCTTTTAACCCTCAAGTGGTTTCACATTCAGTGTGTTCCTTCGTTGCCAAATTTCATTTAACTCTTTACTTTTTTTACCGGGACTGCATCTCCCAAAATGCTCCACACCTGTCCTTTTACTTTTCTGGTTCCAAATGTCGATTTTGGAAAAACGTCACTTATTTTCCTGTGTACCGAGTGCAATACATGCTGTAAAAGGAAAGTTCCATACCTCGGCCACAGTATACAACAGGGAAGTTCCACTACCACCATATTCCTTTACAGCTCTCAGTTCGCCTTTTATATATATATTCTCTTTTTTGGGGGGGGGGGGGTATGTTTTGGATGAGAAAGGGGGAGTGTGGATGACATTTGTCCTGTTTGAAGGTAGGATGTGATCTAGTTGAGAGCAGTCCCTCTTTGAATAAGAGTGTCATGATCAAGTGTGTCAAAGGCAGCTGAAAGGTCCAAGAGAAGTAGTGTAGCAACCCCGTTCCAGTTTACTGTGTTTTTAAGGTCATCCCTGACGGTGATGACTGTAGATTCTGTGCCTCTTGCTAGATGGAATCTGGTTTGAAAGCCAGAAAGTAAGGAGTTATCTTCAATAAATTGTGACATCTGGACGAACGCTCCACTTTCGAAAAGATTGCCCAAGAAAGGTGCATTTGTAATTGGTCTGTTGTTGTCTGAGTCATGCGGGTCCAGGTTTAATTACTTTATTAATGGGCATGTGGATGCTTTTTTTTATCCTTCTGCAAAGATTCCGGTAGTTAATGAATTTTTGATGATTTTTCTCACTGATGTAGCATCAGAGGTAGCTAGAAGAGTGTTCTTGAAGATTTGTAAGTAAGTAAGTAAGTGTTATGCTTATAGAGCGCACGAATGCCGAGGCATCTTGGCGCTATAGCAGGACACTGGTTTAGCACAGGAGGAGGGACTTACTTCTGCCTGGTAAATAACCACTTCTTCAGCAATTTCCTGAAACTAGGCCTGGAGGGTTAGAGTCTAATGTCATCTGGTAACTCATTCCCATAGCCTGGATGCACGATATGTCAGGTTTTTATCTCCCCATCTAGCTCTTTGTATTCTGAGTACCTGGACTAGACCTTTGTTAGCCGATCTAAGATTACGCAGAGGAGTATATTGCAGAAATAGTTTCTGTAGATCTGCTGCTCCTTCTCTAAACTGGGCTTTGTGTACCAGGCACAAAGCTTTAACTTCGATTTGCTATTGCACCTGCAGCAAGTTAAGTGATTTCATGGTGCCAAAAATGTGATGGAACAGTGGAATATTTAGCAGCATTCTGGCTGCAGCATTTTGCAAGGATTGCAGTTCAGACAGTTGGCGCTTGTTTATGCCCATAAAAAGGGCATTGCAATAGTCAATCCGTGAGAGGATTAAAGCTACGAACAAGTGGTGGACAAGGGTAAGAAGGGAAGCCGTCTGTCCTGCTTACTTTGAACAGATCTATAAATTCACTTTGTGATAGTTGTTTGAAGGAATGCAGAGGCTGGGATAGGCTGTTCTTGAAGGGGATTGTTGGAAATGGGTTGGTGCTGGTGGTTTTCCTTTTTCCAACATGTCTGCTTTGGTTGTGTAATGATTTGACAGTTTGTTAGTAAAATCTTGAGTTGCAGAAGAAGTTCCTTCTGTGCCTTTAGGTTTACGAAATTCAGTGAAAATTGTATAAAATTCTTTATTTGCCCATTTAGGATTTTGAATTCTGTCCGAAGAGCACCATTGTTTTTAAACGTTTTTGATTCTTGACTTGTATATTCTGAATACAAATTTAGAATGCATAATTATAGTGATGTACATGCTTTTTTGGATAAATTGACTTACTAAATGATTGATTTGTAACTTTACTTAATTTTGCTAATCTCCATCCATCCTCTCTGTTGCTTTTTGTGGAACCATATTAGTTTCTCTGTAATTGAAAGATATTGGTGATGCTAGCTCCTTTAACGTGCTTCCAGTTGACAACCAAAGGTTCTTACAACCAGCAGAGGATTCTATATGGCAATTATATTAAAACAGTGAAATCCGCTGGATCAATAGCATTTAAACTGAATTGTAAGAGGAGGTGGCCTTTATCTCCCATGTGAAGGACATGTTCGCCGAATATATTTCAGCTGGTGTGGATAAACCCATTTTGCCTAACAATATTATTTAATTTAAAATGAAATAAATAGAACATTTTCATACACATTTTTCATTCATATTTTCAACCCTTGTGCAGGTATGGAAAACGAAATACTAAGGGGCAGATTTACAAGCCCCGTGCCCCACTTTTGTGTCACTTTTAACATGAGAAAATTGACGCAAATGTGGCGCAAGGGGCTTGTAAATCTGCCCCTAAATATTTGAATTACTAAACACAGTGGGGCAGATTTATGAGCCCCTTGCGCCACTTTTGCGTCACTTTTAACATGGGAAAAGTGACGCAAAAGTGGCGCAAGGGGCTCATAAATCTGCCCCAGTATTTTTTTTCAGTTGCTTAAATTCGAAAAAGTACATTGATTCCCAAATAATAAACGTTGTACCTGACTGAGAAAGACTGCTGCCCATATCGATTAATTCCATATTGACTAGCATAGGACCATATACAGTATTTGGCAGTGAAACATATTCTTCTTTGAATGCTAAAAATGGAATAGAATGTCCCTTCTCATGACAAATCTTGAGTTGGAATGACCATTTTTACTGAACAGCATAGACAACGTGTGACAAAGCAAGAGTTGATGTTCCCGTTTTTCGTGCCTCTCAACTCTTACACCTGTAGAAGGTGTCACGTGCCATTTCCCTTCCCTCACACAAATGTTTATAGGTTTCATCCACAATGGTGGACAGTGTCTCCTACAACAAGCCTGCAGTGACTGAGGCCAGATTTTGGAGTGATGTACAGTCAGCACTGGACTACATCTGAGGCCTCAGAAAGAGAGCTGTAGTACTTCGGTTCCCAGAGGAGGTAAAATGCCACCATGCTAGGCCTTCAGGAGTTATAGAGCAAGCTGTGGGTGTCCGTGAGAAAACATTGGGATTTTAAATTAGCAGAAGTGTCAGCTTTGAAATACCTTCCATCCTGTGATTGTATAGTTAGCAGGCTGCTTGGAGATGCAGTGACATGGCGTGGGAGTATTAACCCTAATCCCCCAAACCCTCCCCCTCCCCATCTCAAAACACAGAGGGGCATATTTACAAGCCCCTTGCGCCACTTTTGCGTCATTTTTTACATAGGAAAAGTGACGTAAGGGTGGTGCAAGGGGCTTGTAAATAAGCCCCAGAGTGCTCTGGATCTGCTTCTGTTGTCCTGGACTATGTGGAATGTCTAATGGATCCCTGCAGCACAGCATGCATGCACGAGCTGGAAACCTACTATAGTCATTGATTCCCAGCTCACCTTACGATTCATTGTGTGATTGATATATATATGTGTACCGTGTGAGGAGTGCCAAACCTGTATGTTATATGATTGCAACGTATACTTTGAGATCAGGTGCAGCTCAGAGAGGGGAGGCATCTCCCATCTGCCACTGCGCTCCAGCTGCCAGCATGCACATCCTGGGGCGTTGCTATCATTGGTGCAGCAAGTGCAGTGGCATCGGGGCTCGAACTCTAAGGGGCCTCTAGAACCCTGATAGCGCCTGTATGTTAGCTCTCCAACAGCAGTCAAAGGGGCAGTTTTCATTGCTGGCACCTCGGCCCGTGGCATCCTTTCTACGCTCCAAGGCCATTTAGTGGGCACGCTATGCTTGCTGTCTATTTAAATTCTAATTTCATTTACCCTACAAGCTCTCCAACAGGGCTTTACCCGTCAAAATGTCAAATTATTGGGGGAGGTGGATTTAAACAAGCAAATGCAAAATGGACATTCAAAAACACGTGTTCCCAAAAATGTCATTGGAAATTAATTCTAAAAAATTCCAAATATTAGTGAAGTCAGAAATGAAAGCTGCTGCAGGCCCAATATTCGAAACAAATTGAAGGAAACAGAGAGCTAAGGAAATTATCTTTCCATGTGTCGTGGGAAGGACGGCTACTTTAATTGTAATGTGCGTTCTTTGGATTTAGATTAATTTGTGAAATCTTTGGCAGTCGGAAAGAAAGGGAGGAAGGCTTTCTGACCGCAGAGGCCGGGGTCGCTCTGCACACATCCTGACGCATGACTGGCCCATTAGCACAATTTAATTATACACCAGTATGTGTCGCCGTCGCAGGGCCGTCTGACAGCGTCTCGGCCCCTGGGGTCCCTGAGTGATATGACCCCCTCCCTGTCAGAGCTGGCCAGATGCGGCTGTGTCTGGACAGCGGGGCTGCACTCAGCGTAACTTGCTTACAGCGATATAAGCATGTCTGATTCCCTAGAGAACTTTCAGAAAGATCAGATTAAAAAAAGGAACAATGCTGCCTCCAACATTAAGGCGACACTTGCACTTTTAGGACCTCAGAATGGGACAACAACAGTAGAAAGGAAGTCAATTTCAATTGGAATGTCCTTGACAAATGTGGCCTTTTCCATGGCTCCGTGACAATGGCGTTAAACTCCAGTTATGAGGAGTGTGTGTCCTTCACAAGTTATAATATTAGATGCCTAACTTGTACAACTTCTGTAAGGTCTACAATAACATCAATGTGTTTAACAAAGACAGGACTTGGAACTGTAACTAATATAAGAACAATAACATTCTTATTCTCACTCTTATTGCCATCATTAATAATCATAATGTTGTAAATTAAAGCAGATCGTGGTTAAGCATTTACTGAAAACATTCATGTTTCCCTATTGTCGTGTTCTCTTCAGTGTGTTGGCCAAAGTCTGGACTCCATTTTGTATTGACATGCTGCCACGTGTTCGCCATGAGGAGAGTCCGACCTCTGTGTTAGTTGCTCTTGAAATCTGCCTAGCAACAGTCTATTAATAGCCCTCTTGTCCATCTGGCGCATGCCCAGAACTGACCACGTCTGTTATAATTAGTTCTGCTTGACCATGTGTTTTTGCGGGCTCAAGGAGCGCGTTAGCTCCGCCCATGTATCGATTTAGAATTGGGAATGACCTTACATGGTAATGTTCTTTGCCTCCATGTGCTATCCACCCACTCATGAGCCCCTCTGTTGTGTATATAAGGGGACTGTGTATGTAAGTTCTTTGTGCTACTCCTTGCAATACTGAAGAGTGTTGTGTGGATTGTAGGACCACCCTTAAGGGTTAATAAACGTTGTCTTTGTACTTTGCAGTTTCCGTGCCAACTTCCTTGTAGATTTCGTTACAGAAGAGCGAACCCTTGTCTCTTGCAGGCCTAGCTGGGCTTGTATTCATCAATTGGCGCCCGTCACGTGGGGCTCATCGGCGACTCGGATGCTCGAAGGACTGGTCGCGACGAAGGTGAGGAGTTTGGCCGGGGACGTGATCACTGCCAGCGGCGTCTTAGCCCTGGCATCCCGAGGTTTTTCTTCCTTCCCTTCCGAGCTGACCGTCTGGGTGGCGCCGGTCATCGACTGAGATCTCTTCTGTCGGTTTTGCCGTGAGAGCCGTTTGGGCGATTGTGGAGCTTGGCAGTTGGAACCTGGACTCTTGATTGGTAAGAACCGTTGTACGGTACTTGCTCCGAGTTTTTGAAGCCTGGGTTGGCTATTTGAGTTTGATTTGTGATGACTAGTCATATTTTGAATTTGTCTTTGTGAAATATATGCGTTGCAACACATATAGGCAGGTAATGTGGAGACATTTCTCCGGAGCTGTGTAAACTTGGAACGGCGCAACGATTAAGTGCCATTTTATTTGATAATACTGCATATTTTGCATTATTTTTAGCATGCCTGCTTTTAGCGCACTCCGTAAGTGGTGCTGCTGTTTGGGAAACCGGTTGAACCTCGAGGAATCTGCTCCAGCTCCCCCAGAGGGGACTCCTAATAGGGATATGTATGTGAAGCATGGTCTTTCTTCCATAATGTACAGCACATTGTGGAGGAAATATACCAAGAAGGATCCTGAGTTGCGATGGCCGTTGTATGGATCGTTTGATATGCGTAAGATTGAGTATGTGGAACAGTGTCTGTGTAAGCGTCGTGCTCGTCAGGATATGTTTGAGAATGTGCGGTTATGGGTAAAGGAAGTGCGTGAGCGAGAGAAACGTGAGAAAGCGTTGTTTGATAAAGAGCAACGAAAGAATGATCATGTGCGAGCACAAGAAGCGAAGAGTCGGGAGGACAAAGAGCAGGCGGAGAAACAAGAGAAAGAGCGTAGGCTCCAAGTTTCGGGTCAATATGTAGTTCGCCAGCCGCTTTATCCTGTCCTTAATAATCCTGACGATGATTTTTATCTACTAGATCGCTCTCCGCCTCCTTATGTCGGTGCATCTGCTCCACGGCCGCAAGATTCTGGCCCGGCTCCGGGTAAGGTAGACACGCGGTCTATGTTGTCGGCCGAGAACATGGCTGACCTTCGGAAACTTTCCTTTCGTGCACTCAAGGGCAGGATGTCCATAGAGGACTTATTTCACACTTGGGGGTCATGGCAAGATAGAGAGAGGGTGTATTTTTTGTCTCATTTTGCTGACGACGTAATTGCTGCTTTCCGAAAATATTCCGATGTTTTCGAGCCTGCAGAGGTGACCTCGGAGGTTAAAGCATTACATGATGGTGTTTTTTCTCCCCTTAAGGCTCCAGAGGCGGCTCGACGACTGTTCGCCTTACGGGACGAAGTGCTGGCGCTTAAAGAGAAAGCACGTCAACGAGCTGAGGAGCAGCAGGATTCGGTTGCAGCAGGGGGCCACTCATCCACCTCCCAGTCAGATAAGGATGTTGTAGTGCATGTTAAGCCAATGCGAGAAGCGGCGCCTTTGTACGTTCCTCCTAAAGGAGCGGGGACTAGTTCCGATATTAACTCCGCCGATGCTAAGGGATATTTTGTGTATAACTGGGTTTATACCCCTTGGCATAGGGCCGATGTTATGGCATTAAAGAATGCATTGCCTGACCCCCGCAAGAATCCAGCGGCCTTCTATGCAGAAGTTGAGGGGGCCTTGAATTCTTGCGTTATGACCCTAGCGGATATAGATCTGTTCTTTGGCCTTATTCTACCACCAGACACGTGGCGCTCTGTCCGAAAAGTGGATGATATAGTTGCTTTTAAAGCCCGGTGGTCTGACCTTGAGGATGAGGATAGGGAGCGGAAGCCCGCATAGAAGCCACCCCAGAGTATTCTAGAACTTCCGGCTGCTATTGTCGCCAAATTAAAAACAATAATCCCCCCTAAAAAGATTGATTGGAATATGCTGGCGGCATGTAAGCAGAAGGTTGATGAGTCAGTGGCAGATTTCTTCACGCGCTTTGAAGAAACGTTCCATGATTTTAGCGGTCAGTCGCTTACCGACGACACAGGCCGTCACCTCTTTGCGGACAAATATGTGGCCAATCTGCTGCCGGCAGTTGCGGCCCGGTTAAAAGCGAGTGAGAGTTCTTGGTCCTCCGCGACACCGACGGCCCTTCTAACCATCGCCCAGTATTATGAGCGTCAGGAGCAAGAGGCGAAGGGCCAGGAGGAGAAGAAATCGAAAGATCTAAAAACAAAAGTCATGTTAGCACAAGTATATGGCCCGCCCCGCCGGGGTAATAATAGTAATAGGGGAAGGGGCGGATCTTATGGTCCCCCGTCGGGCCGATCTGATTTGAATAAAAACCAATGTGCGTACTGTAAGCAGTTGGGCCATTGGGCCAGGGAGTGCCCAGTGTTGCATGCTTCACGGCAGGGGCACACCCCGGGTGGCCAGAGAGGTAGAGGAGGTTTCTCGAATCTTAGAGGAAATTCTAATGATAATGCCCGTTTCGACACTGCGGGGCAGCACCGGGATAGCTCCAATGTGTTCGATCGCCAGCACCAGTATCATGTATCGGACGCCGATCACGCGGGATATCACGATTCTCAGCATGCATAGGAATGCGTTGGATGGGGGTCTGAAGCAGTTGAGGTGCCGGTCGATCAGACGGGTCCTTATGTATCGGCTGAGGTTTTAGGTTCTACTGATCAGTTCCTAGTGGATACAGGAGCGACACGTAGTGCATTGTCTAGGTACTTGGCTCCAGGGGCTCCCCCATCCGGCTCAATGGTTACATCGGTAGGGTTTGACGGTGCACTCTCCCGCAGCCCTCTTTCACAGCCCCTTGCATTTCAGGTTGATTGTTTCTCTGCACCCTGTTCATTTTTGCTTGCCCCGTATACACCGGATAACATTATGGGCCTTGATATGTTAAAACACTTTAGGGCTACGATTCGCTGTTCCCCTGAGGGTGTGAGAGTGATTCTAAATGACAATTACCCCCGATCCGAGCGGATGTGTACGATCTCAGAGGAGGCTTTGTTGGCTACCCTCCCCCGCGCTTTATGGGCGACTTCGGACACGGATGTGGGACAAATGGTGATTCCTCCGGTCCACATCAGTGTCCAGGAGGGGGCGGTGCTACCACGCCTCCCGCAGTATCGTATTTCCCAGGAGGGTGAGGAAGCTCTCATACAGATTGTGCAAGATTTGATTGCAGTAGGAGTAGTGGAAGAAGTTCCCTACAACATTTGTAACAGTCCGATTCTCCCCATTTTGAAAAAGGACACGGATTCAAAGGTTTATCGGTTCATTATTGATTTGAGGGAGGTTAACAAGATCGTGATACCTCAGTACCCGGTGGTTTCCGATATCACGACGTTGCTTACCTTGGTCCCGCCTACGGCGACCGTGTTCTCAGTGATTGATTTGAAAAATGCCTTCTTTTCTATTCCCATTCACCCCGATAGCCGATTTCTTTTTGGGTTCACATTAAACAATAGATCTTATCGTTTTTGCAGAATTCCCCAGGGCTACACAGAAAGCCCTAGTATTTACAGTCAGGCTTTGAAACGACAGTTGGATTCTTTTGTTTTACTCGAGGGGGTCGCCCTCATTCAATATGTCGATGACATCTTGCTGGCGGCTGACACCCTAGAGTTGTGCGAGAAAAGCACACTATCCTTACTCTCCTTTTTAGCCTCCCACAATCACAAGGTCTCTAGGAAGAAATTGCAATTCTGTAGACCAAAGGTGACTTATTTGGGTCACCTTTTGTCTAAGGAGGGGCGTGCACTCACACCAGACCGTATCCAAGTGATCTTGGACACACCGAGACCATCCACGCAGAAGGATGTGCGTGCATTTTTGGGTCTCGTTTCTTTTTGTAGACAATGGATATTGGGGTTTTCACACATGGCTAAGCCATTACTAGCTCTCCTGACAAAAGATACGCCCATCCCAATCCCTTGGTCAGATGAGTGTGATGCTGCTTTTCAGCAATTGCGACAGGCCCTTTGTTCAGCACCAGTGTTAGGGACCCCTGATTATACAAAACCCTTTTCATTATATGTGCATGAGAAAGATGGATGTGCATTGTCAGTTTTAGTGCAAATGCATGGTGATAAGCAGCGCCCTTGTGCATACTTTTCGGCCGTACTTGATCCTGTCGCCCGAGCATTGCCGGGGTGTTTTCGCTCGGTTGCGGCGACAGCTGTGTCAATACGGCAGAGTGAGGGAATTGTGTTGTCCCATAAACTGTTGGTGTTAGTTCCCCATGCTGTTGATGCCCTGCTTAACCAAACAAAGACGCAACATTTGACCAGTGCCCGTTTAACGGGATATGAGTTGACGCTTTTGGCTCCTCATATTACGTTGAAAAGGTGCGTGACATTAAACCCGGCCACATTGTTGCCATACCCCGAGACCCGGCCGGAGGCACAGAAAGCGCATGATTGTATTCTTGTGACTGAGGAACAGACAAAGGGTCGTATCGATCTCCAGGATACGCCCTTTTCAGAGGTAGATGGAGAACTATGGGTAGATGGGTCATGTCTGAAGCTACCAGATGGTACGACTTCAGCAGCGTATGCAATTACCACGTTACAAACGATAGTGGAGACAGCACGCATACCACAGAAGTCAGCTCAAGCAGCAGAACTGATAGCGTTAACACGAGCATGTGAGCTCAGTACGGTATTATGTGTGAATGTGTACACAGACAGCCGCTATGCCTTCGGAGTAGCACATGACTTCGGGCTACTCTGGAAGGAGAGAGGGTTCCTGACGTCACATGGGGTACAGATAATGCATGGAGAGTTAGTTCACAATCTTTTAACTGCATTGACGTACCCAAAGAAAATTGCTATTGTTAAATGTAGCGCCCATAGGAAAGTAGTTGACAAAGTTGGAGAAGGGAATGCGTTAGCGGACCGAGTGGCACGGGAGACTGCGATGCAGCCTGGTGCTACTGCCATGTACGTAGTGAAATCACAGATGGAGAGATGGCGTGATGCAAAGGAAGAAGTGCGAGAGATACAAAGAACAGCTTCTGATAAGGAGCGGGAGCAATGGGCTAGTGAGGGAGAGTTGGATGACGAGGGTTGCTGGAGAAATAAACAGATGGATAGATGGAAGTTACCCACGGCTTTCGTACAACCTATGGTTCAAATGGCACATGGGCTAGCACATGTTGGAGCTTCCGCAATTGTAAAATTGCTTACCCAAGTCTGGGAGCATCCAGAGATTGCTAGCACAGCAAAGAGGGTGGTACAGACCTGTATGATCTGTCTGAAGTATAACCCAGGGAAAGGCACGCGAACTCCAGCAGGAGGATTTGCGACACCCACTGCACCCTTCGAGGTCCTGCAGATGGATTATATTCAGCTCGAGCGCTGTAACAATCTGAAGTATGTTCTGGTAGTGGTGTGCGCCTTTAGTAAATGGGTCGAGGCGTACCCTGCGAAAGACAATACGGCAATGACTACAGCGAAGCTGTTACTGAAAGAGTTTTTCCCTCGATACGGCGTCTGTAGACTTCTGTGGAGTGATAATGGCCCTCACTTTGTAGCGGATGTTATAAAGTATGTCTTGAAGGGCCTAGGCATCACCCAGAAGTTCCACGCCGTGTTCCACCCCCAGTCTGCCGGACTAGTCGAGAAGTACAATGGTACACTGAAGATTAAAATTGCCAAAATCCAAGCTTCGACATCTTTGACTTGGCCAGACGCCTTGCCACTGGCGTTATTATCAATTAGATCAGTGCCACACTCCCGAACCGGCCTTACGCCGTACGAAATTGTTTTCGGACGCCCAATGAACATTTGGGGTCCGCCAAGGCCTAAGGCTGTGTATGATGTACCCTGTGTGATGATGAGTGATTATCTGGCACAGCTAACGGATAACTTGGTTTCTATTCATCAACAGGTCCGAGAGGCGCTCCCTGATCGGTCTACTGGCGAAGGACATGGTCCGCGGCCCGGAGACCAGGTGATGGTCAAGGTCTTCGACAGGTCGAACAGTCTGGAGCCCCGATGGACCGGCCCTGAGCAAGTCCTTCTTGCGACAAGGACGGCAGTGCGAGTCTCGAACAGGAAGAACTGGATCCATTCCCTGCACTGTCGGAAGGTGCCGTCCGGATTGGTGGAGTCTGCCGTGCTGACCGATCAACGAGAGGTCCTAGCAGCAGAGACAGGCCGTGCTGCAAAGCCAAACGACACTGAGGAGCTCTTTTCGGACCATACGACTTCTGGAGGAAGGCGATATCATCTGCGACCAAGGAAGTGAGATCTTCAGTACCGGGACATACTGTCAGAACGGCCCTTGGGTTAGTGAAACGGAGAGCCGCTGTGGCAAGGGGGGGGGATCAGCCCTGCATTAGTGTAGTGACACCCGTCTTGGCCCGTTGGTGAAGAAATCAACCGCTGCCCAAGGGGAAAGAGTTCTGACAGACTTTTTAGTTTCAGGAAGACCTCAGGGTATTGTTTCTTTTTGACATGGAGAAGAAGAAAATCTTTTGTGCGTTGGGGTTTGTGCTAACAATAGTTATTGTTGGTATAACGACTTGGTTTGTGGAGGAGGTTACTCCTGCTCGGAACACACTTGTGCTGACAACTCCAGTGCCTGCGGAGCACTACTTCTATACATTGCCGTATCAAGAACTGAAACATCGGCAGTCCTATTTAAATAACACCTTTATCCAGATGCTGCATCATACCCACGTTGCTACAAACGCTACGAACTGTTGGATATGTGGGATGATGCCAGCTCATCAGAAGAAAGGAGGTACGCCATTCATACCACTTCCCTTTTCTCACAATGGCTCTTGTAGGGCATGGTACACTTTGTTGTTTGCTACTCGGAAGCCGACAGTGGGACGATTGTTGTTTAGACTTAATAAGGAATGTCATCAGGACAGAAATGGATACCCACAAGCGAATGGAACAATTTGGGAATGGGAAGAGTACCGACCGGACAATGAATCCATTCCCTATATCTTCACAAACACTAGAGACACTGTGGGGATGGACAAGTTTGTAATACAAGTGGCACAAGCCCAAGCGGACCTGTGTGTCCAGAGTGTGGGTTTTATTCCTGTTGGTGTCAGTGATTGTATAAAAGTGTTGAACATCGATGGGCTGAACAACAGCACCTTTCTAGCATCCCATAATACCTACTTTGTGTGCGGGAATAAAGGTTACTACCGTTTGCCAGCTGGGTGGTCTGGGGTATGCTATGTATCATTCCTATTACCCCCTGTATTCCTAGCACCTGCATCGTATCACAAAGATCTGAAACTGCTGAATAATGTGACTATAAATAGATATAAACGTACCTTATCTATTAATGAAGTAGATCAGACGGACACCAGCTTGCAACAGTATATTGATTTCAACTTGGGACTGTTCTTCTTTGTTGGAGCTGCTTTGAACAGTAGAAAAATCCGAAGGTTAACGAGAGTAGTAGAAGCTGTGACTAATCAGACCGCTGCTGCTCTTGGGAATCTTACGGAAGAACTGCAAATCACTAGAATAGTTGCATTGCAGAATCGTATGGTGCTAGATGTGATGTTAGCTGATCGAGGAGGAGCTTGTAAAATTATCGGAAGTAGCTGCTGTGTGTTTATCCCTGATCATACGCCATCTGTTTATAGTGCCATCAATAAGTTGCATAAAATAGCTGCCGAAATCCACACAGAAAACGGCACATGGTCCTTTTCTGGATGGTTTTGGGCGTTGGTTACTGCCTGGGGTTGGAAGGTTTTAACTGGCCTCTGTATCATCATAGCAATTCTGTTTTTTCTCTGTATGTGTATCCAATGTGGACCATTATGCTGTTCTGTATGCATTTCATTCTGCACTCCAGATAAGAAAGCTATTGCTGAGGTTGCTCGCCAGAAGGGTCTAGCTAAAGAGGTTAAAGGGATGATGATAATTGATATATACGATGATTACTCCTGGAAGCCAGATGTCTTCAGTAAATGCTGAAAGGGTCGTCTGTTGTAAATTAAAGCAGATCGTGGTTAAGCATTTACTGAAAACATTCATGTTTCCCTATTGTCGTGTTCTCTTCAGTGTGTTGGCCAAAGTCTGGACTCCATTTTGTATTGACATGCTGCCACGTGTTCGCCATGAGGAGAGTCCGACCTCTGTGTTAGTTGCTCTTGAAATCTGCCTAGCAACAGTCTATTAATAGCCCTCTTGTCCATCTGGCGCATGCCCAGAACTGACCACGTCTGTTATAATTAGTTCTGCTTGACCATGTGTTTTTGCGGGCTCAAGGAGCGCGTTAGCTCCGCCCATGTATCGATTTAGAATTGGGAATGACCTTACATGGTAATGTTCTTTGCCTCCATGTGCTATCCACCCACTCATGAGCCCCTCTGTTGTGTATATAAGGGGACTGTGTATGTAAGTTCTTTGTGCTACTCCTTGCAATACTGAAGAGTGTTGTGTGGATTGTAGGACCACCCTTAAGGGTTAATAAACGTTGTCTTTGTACTTTGCAGTTTCCGTGCCAACTTCCTTGTAGATTTCGTTACAGAAGAGCGAACCCTTGTCTCTTGCAGGCCTAGCTGGGCTTGTATTCATCAATAATACCACTACTGAAAATAATATGATAAAAATAATAGAAAGAAGAACAACAGCATCATTAACAGGTAGGGTTTTATATAGCGCTTCACACAGTACTTCTGGCGCTTTTAAGGCTTGTAAGTAAGCGGTCTTACAGCTGCCCGTTTTTATTGTACTCAATTACAGACCTCTAAAGGGTGGAAGCCTGGATTGTTCTTGCCAGGATTCAAAGTCATCGGCACCTGCAGAACAAAGCAAACGTCAGAAACCATCTTAAGTTATGTTTTAGGTTATGTTCTATACACATACAAGGAATGGCAGGCATTAAAGTGTGCGTGGGGAGGATGCTGCCTTTACTTGCAAGGGTGACAGAGCCTGTGAGTGGAAGGCCCGACAGCACCTCAGTCACCCTCCATGTGCCTGCTGGAGTATCATCTCCACGACTGGCACGCGACAGAAGTACCCATGGTTTCAAGTGACACCGAATGGCTGTTCACAGTATGTTTTCAACACATGTTCTATAGGAGACGGGCACTCCACAACACCAGACCAGCGTACCTCAACAGACGACAGCTTCTACACCCCCACCCGCCAGCTTCGCTCTGCCAACCTCGCCCTTGCCACAGTCCCCCGAATCCAAAGAGCGACCTCTGGCGGCAGATAGATCTCCCACTTCGCCGCCAAGACCTGGAACACCCTCCCCACCCCCCTACGGCAGACCCAAGACTTGCTGACCTTCAGAAGACTCCTCAAGACCTGGCTTTTTGAGCAGTAGCAGCATTCCCCCCCCCCCCCCCCCCCCAGCGCCTTGAGACCCTCACGGGTAAGTAGTGCGCTTTACAAATGATTGATTGATTGATTTATTTCTTTGCTTCAAAGGGTGCCTGTTTATATCTCTGTTCATTGTTGAGCACAAGTGTCACAAGGTCATGTCGTTCATGCAGATGCAAGCATCACTCGCCAGCGTTTCAGCATGCCCTGCTTGCCGGCATTGACTCTAACTGATAGAAAGATCGTTCACGTAGGCCATTGTGAAGCCCTTTGTGCATGTGCGGGCTGCTGAAAGATGCTTTAGGTGACGGCATTAGGGAGCAGCTATTCCCAGAAAATGTCCGAGGCCCCAATCAAGCATTGTGGGAGGCGATTCATAATTACTCTACTGCTGCAGGACGACTAGGTGCCTAGCGAGGCCTGGCAAATGGGAGCTGAAGGTCAGTCTAAGCGGGCTTATGCACTCATACTCCATCATACCAATGGGCTGTCAAACACCTTTCAAATGCCTAGTTCAGGCATGGAAAGAGGGCCCGATTATGATGGCGGTGGTCCCACCGCCGACAGCCCTGCAGTCCGACTGCCACATTACAATAAAACGATTCTGTCTGGGGACAGACTGCCGCCTCCAACAGGATCTCAGATCCCAACAGGGTGGCGCTCCAAATCGTAGTCCTGAAGGGAAGTGGTGCCGAGCCAGCCACTGCCGTCGGAATGATGATATCCCTTTTAGGTAGCCTGTTCATGGTGGGAACACCACCATGTACAGGCTGTTGGAAAGACTTTGGTCGACCAAACAAGGTCCTGTCCCCCGTGGGCCACTGCAAAGTGGCCCTGGAGGCATATGTAGTGCCCCCACTCACATCCATGCACCTTGTGCCATGCACCACGTGATGCATGGTACACGGTCCATGGATGTGCAGGAAGTGCTCCTGTTCACTGCGGCTTGTGCTTCAGCCCCTTTCCTGGGTCGCAGCACAAGCTGCCATGAAAATGCCCACTTTGTGACACCCCCATCCCGGTGTCGCATCGCAATTGGGCGGGCGGACCACTATCTGCTTGTCGGGCGGTCTCCTGACCTTCATGATAGCTGGAACTGGCCCGACAGCCCACTATCATAATAAGGCTTTTAGTACCATAAACCAGAGTTGCCATGAATATGGCTTCCTCCTTCTTCCCACTTGACCGCCATGTTCTCTTGCACGGCCTAACTGGACTAATGCTGCTTAAGTACTCTGAAGTCTACACCAATAGCACAGCAGACAGCCACCAGCCACTAGGCCCAGTTAGGGAGACCCTGAAACTTCAATCACTCACCTTATTGAGAAATAGGATTGCTAATACTGCACCAGGGAGGATGGTGGGGAGTGGTGTGAAATAGGGGGTGACAGGATTGTCAGAGGATGGAAACGAAATTCTAGCACCTTTACTGACAAGCATGAGAGGCAAGTAAAAAAGAGGTTTAGCAAGACTCACCATTAGGCTAGAGTACATAGAAAGGAGCAGTGGGAAGAGCGCATGTACAGCATGCAATAATATAAGGATATCAGAACATAGTGAGACCCAGAGGAATGAGTAAATCTTTGGGACAAGAAAAGGGGCATAAAGGAACAAGAGAGGTAAATTAGGAGATTCTCCAGGCAGGTGAGGGTGGAGAGGTTCAGGATGTTAAACGTTTCAGTGGCAGAAATAAAGTAGCAAGAGGGAGCAGATGGATTTTAGTACAATAGTAGTGAGATGGTGAAGCTGAAGCCTAAGTGGAAGAAAGAAAGTTAATGTGAGGAGATGGAAAAGACTGTGCACCCCTAAATCCTGGTTCCATCTCACTAGGACCAAATCAGGAATCACTGGGTCTTTCTTCTGAATTGATTTCTTGGAATATAGCTGGTCTTAGAAGTAAATTAGATGATCCTGTTTGGAGAGATCTAATTAGATCAGGTAATATTATTGGTTTACAAGAGACATGGGACACTGAGGACACGTTGTACATTGATGGGTATGAGAGGTTTTTTGTGTCCGCTACCCCATCTAGTTCTGGGAGGGCGAAGGGTGGGCTGGTTACGTTAATCTCAGCATCTATATCTGGCTCATTCTCTCAACTAGAAACAGGCTCGCCAAATTGCTTGGCTATTTTTATCCGGATGAATGAGGGACCTGATTTTTTGGTAATTAATTTTTATAACTCATATGATAGAGTTGCCACGACCGATCACCTGGCCGCATTAAAAAGTTTTTTAGCCGATCACAAGGAGACTAATAAACTTAACAGTAAGAATTGCCTTACTATAGTGATGGGTGATTTTAACATCCATGGCTGTCCACTTCATTGTCTCTCCTCGGATCCCTTGGGACCGATCGAATCAAGGGCTGCACATTTTGAACACACAGTGGCGGGACATCTTCTCGAATCCATTTTGGCAGACCACGGTTTGTTTCTCCCGTCTACGGAGGGCGAAATTATTCCCACTTTTAAAGGAACTGGGAAGGACTCAGTTATTGATTACATCTTTGTTAGTTCTGTTTTGGGAGCTAATATTAAAAATTACATGACGACCTGGTCCCATTTTAGTGACCATAACCCCGTGACTCTAAGGCTTTGCCACATTTTTGAAAAACCGGCTAAACTTCCAACAACAGTGGATAAATCCGATATTCGCCCATCAGATCAGGCTAGTAGAATTAGATGGAGCAAAGTAATTCCAGGCGACTTTTACAACAACTTGAAAAATAAGGTAGGATCTGAGTTAAAAACTTGCTTGGACCTCGAAGCAGGGGATGATGAGGTTCTAGCGGCATATTCAGCTATCTGCAGTCAGATCTTAGCAGACTTGAGCCGCCCTGGAAAACACAAGGATAAGGCAGAGCTAGGCTGGTTTGATAAAAGCTGCTCAACCGCTAACAGAAAGCTAATGGCCGCCTTGAAATCTAAGCCAGTAAACAGGATTTTGGTCTCGGGGTTGAGAAAAGAATACAAGAAAACTTTGGATGCCAGGAAAAAGGTGATTAGGGAGGAAGCATGGGAAGAACTCTCCAGTGTGGATGTAATAAGAAATAGTGCAAAGTTTTGGTCTGTGGTCAATAAACCCTTTTTTTCCGATACAGGAAATGATCAACTAGATTGCGGCATCGGGAAACAATCGTGGCACTCTCATTTTAAATCAGTCTACGAAATGGGAACTAGTGGTGAACTGAGTATCTCTTCCACCATCGTGAACCCATATACTTTATTAGTCTCTAAGCAAGAGGTGGTTGAGGCCATTGGTAAAATGACAAGTAATAAGGCCCCTGGCCCCGATGGCGTACCAGCGGACCTCTTTAAATCTGATCCTGAGACTTGGTCCATAGTTCTAACCAATGTTTTTAACCGGGTATGTGTCGCCGGGATTCCTGACACCTGGTCCAAATCAGTGATCATACCCATTTTTAAAAATGGTAACAGGGGGGACCCCAGCTGCTATCGGCCTATCTCCCTTATTGATTCAGCTGTGAAGGTTCTGGGGCGTGTGGTCCTGGGCAGACTAACTGATTGGTTAGAAGACACAGCTACTCTCTCGTGCCTACAATATGGGTTTCGTAAGGGCCGCGGGACCATAGACCAGAGCCTGAACCTCTAACTTCTAATAGGCAAGTATACCATTGCAAAAAAAGGGGCCTTGTATTTGGCCTTTATGGACTTGTCCTCGGCGTTTGACCGAGTGAATCGCTCAAAATTGTGGGGGTTACTACTTAACTGTGGAATAGATGCCAATATTGTTCACTTTCTAGCGGATTTGCATAGAGACCTTACCGCCACGGTCAGATATGACCGCCATGGCAATTCCACGGATAAGATTGGAATCACTAACGGCGTTAGGCCAGGATGCATTTTAGCCCCCCTGCTTTTTATACTATATATTAATGATTTGGGTTCTACATTAACTAAGTCTTGCAAGGATATTCCCAGGGCAGGCAAATTCGCCATCCCAGCATTATTGTATGCTGACGATGCCGCACTTTTAGCACGTACGGCTGTAGGGCTCCAAAATCTTTTAGATTCTTTTGCCAAATTCATGATTGCACTTGACCTTGGAGTGAACTTCTCCAAATCCCATGTGATGTTTGTGGGTTCCAATCCAAAGAAAGTTAAAACTATGTTTTGTGAAGGTCATGTTTTATCACGGGTCACAAGATTCCCTTATTTAGGTGTCATTTTTGACGACAAGTCCACCTGGGCCCCACAACTGGCTGCCAAACGCAATGCTTTTGCTAGGGCCACACTTGCTGTTTTAGAGTTTGGACGCAAATTGGGGGTGAAGCCCATGCAAGCCATGTTGAACATTTACGTAGCAAAATGCACCTCCATTGCACTATATGGGGCTGACTTGTGGGGATTTAAAAATATCTCTGATCTACAGGTTGTAGAAAATAGATTCTTAAAATCATTATTATCCCTTCCCTGTTCAACATCAGGTTATATCGTCCACCAAGAGTGTGGGATTGAATACTTAACTGATCGCATAGCCATTGCCCCACTTTTGAAATGGATTTCAATTTGGCTAAATCCTGAACTAGAACTGAACCATGCAATCTTAAAAGACTGCTTATCTTTAGAGTATGGTAAAACTATACCGTGGTTGAACCATATTAAATATCTAGCCAGGTACCTGGGCCGTCCTGAGTTATTTGAAAATCCAAGCATTATAGTAAAGGGGGATTTAAAATGGGTTAAAGTTACCTATAAACAGAGGGCTATGTTAATAAGGGAAGAAAGGGAATTACTCAAACCCACTGTAAAGGCACACCAGTTGATTACTACATCTAACAGTTTAGAGCCTTACCTGGGTATTGTCAACAAGATGAACCATGGTTTTTTATTAACCAGGTTCAGAATGAACAAATTCCATCTTTTACTCACTGACTCTCCTGGTTGGACTAAGGAGAAGGATTTGGGGATCTGTTCGTGCGACAGATTCTCCATAAAAGACACTACGCACTTTATCTTCTTCTGTGACCACCTGTCTTTAATCCGTAAAAAATACATTATTCCTCTTTTAAAAAATAAAGGTTTCAGACAGGTAAAACCAGCACTCATGTATCTTCAGATGTTGGGTTCTCCTTGGGAGATATTTAACATAGCCACTTTTTTAGTAATATCAATGAGATTGAGGAAAAAGATCACTTGGTTATAGTGTATATCATTTTTGATTTCTGAGTAAAAAACTATTTGTTTTAATACGTTTGTAATTTTATGTCAAATGTTTTTAAATGGTTGTATTGTTTTATGTTTGTCGTACTTTTATGGTTTTTGCTATGAACCGAATAAAGTAACCTTGACTGACTGACTGTGCAGTTGCAAAAGTAACAGGAGTAGAAACAGTTGCTCAAACAAAAGGGGATCATGGATGAGAAAATGATGTAGAAGAGGAGACTAGACTGAGCTACTGTTGCTCAGATGAAGCTAGCAATTGCAAAGAAGACAAGGCTAGCAATATAAGGACAACCATTTGTCGATATGCTGCAAGTGTTTTATGGAAGCAAAAGGACAATAGACAATATGCACAGAGGGTCCATAATCAGGACTAGAAGGCATTGGTGGCTTCAGGACATGTCATCCATTTCAACAGTAGCGGCCCTTCCCCGTGATGAAAAGAGATAGGACCCTGCTGCTTCAGCTAAACGCAGGATGCAAGCATTTATATGATGCTTCATTCCCTCTTGGTGCTCACACTGTGTTAGTAATTGTAGGAAATTGGGTTTCTGGTTGAGGGGATGAAACTCTACTCAAGCAGCAACCACAATTCTTGCCAGGGTGAAACACAGGCAAACCCCAAATTAACCTGGGCTAACTCTCTGGTAACTTGGAACAAAAGTATACAAAGTGCGTAGAAGCACAAAGCACCAGCTGTGGTTATCTGGTCATGTCGAACTGGGAGATAGTCACAAGTTCAGGCCAACTGCAATGGAGCATGGACCAGATACAGAGACCAAGTTAGGACTGCAGAACAAAGTAACTTAAATCCTGGTTTGCGGAGTGTTGCAAGATTCCACAACGAGGATGCACCATGCAGCAGCTGTTACGAGGAAGCTGCAGGGATGTAATATGAAGTCCTGAGTCATTGTCGAAGATGCCATTGACAAGGGGCTTGCAAAGGAAAGACCTGCACTGAGGATGCTTCACACAGTGACATTTCCAAGGAAGCTGTGTGCTGCGATGTGAGGTCCTGTATCAAGGATGAATCGAGCAGCGGCAGCTCAATTTTGTCTGTGAGGAGATGCATTGCTCTGTGCCGGTTATGCACACAGGACCACAGCAGGGCTTGAAGGGCACCTTCAGGCTCACTTCCAAGGGTGCAGGACTGCGCAAGCACCACTTGGAGGGCATGACTCACAGCAGATTGAGTCCAGATGCTGGGTTCAAGGTGGTTGGAGTCTTTTCTGCCCCAATGTTTCTGATCAGGAGGCTAGCTATCTAGCCCCTGAAGCCACGCTGATGGACCTGGGTTCAAAATGCAGGTTCAGTCCTTTTCACTCAGGCCGTAGGGCAGCAGAGAAGCAATCCTTCTTTCAGAGCAGCACAGCAGGCCTTCTGAGTCTTCCACAGGTCCATAGGTGTACTGAAGATTTGGGTCTGAGGGTCCACTATTTATGCCTGGTAGAAATATTGAAGTAATAGAACGTTGTGGAGATGTCCACCCCAGAGGTGTCTGGAATTTCCTGGCTCCCTGCCCTGGCCTCATTCTGTCTGGGGACACAAGAGACAAGTCAGAGATGGCCCATCCTATCAACACTTATAGCCTTTTGTTTCACTGTTTGGGAGCAATACACAAAGACCAGCTGCCAACTTCCAGCTACATCTAGTCGTGAACCAGGATACAGGATGCAGACACCAAATGGTTAGGAGGAAAAAGAGTAAACTTTCTAAAAGTGGCATTTTCAGAATGTTGACTTAAAATCTGACTTTGCCATTTAGGAGGGTTTTAGATTACAGTTCTTTAGACACCAAACTCAAGATTCCTATTGTTTCTCAAATGAAAGTTACCACTTATTCAATGTAATAAGGTAACTCAATGGTGTCCTATGAAAAGTTAAGCCTTGCAGTAGTACAAAAATGGATTTAAGAGTTTTTCACTACCAGAACATGCAAAACTTTAAAGTACATATCCAACCTTCTAAATACACTGCACCCTGCCCACTGGGCTTGGTAGGGCCTACCCTCCGGATGACGTTTATATATGAAACAGGAAGGTTCAGGCCTAGCAAAAGATTTGCAAGGTCAAACTTGTAGTTTAACTACACACACATGCTGCAATGGCCAGTCTGAGACATGTTTAAAAGGCTACTTAAGTGGGTGGCACAATATGTGCTGCAGGCCCACTAATAGCATTTAATGTACCAGCCCTAGGTACATGTAGTACCAGTTTACTAGGGACTTACAAGTGAATTAAATGTACCAACTGAGTGTAAGCCAATTTTACCAAGTTGCAGGGATGGACACAAGCACGTTAGCACTGGTTAGCAGTAGTAAAGTGTAAAGAGTCTTAAAAGCAAAGAAAAATGGGATCAGAAAACTGGAGGATGAAGGCAAAATGTTTAGGGATGACCATGCACAAAGGTACACATTCACCAGTAATTTGTTTGTTATTTGTAGTATTTATTTTTCCTAATGTTGTGTTACATTATTCTATTGGTATGTGCATAGCACACATCTTTAACTGGAATGTTGTCAAGACATAGTATTGGAGCCCTATGTATTGACCTGAACTTGCCCAATATCTTCAGCCAGTCCTGCAACATTTAACAGGTCAAGAAAGAAGGGGGCTACCAGACCCCATCGGAACTGAGAAGAATCCTCTGCGATTTTAATGGGTCAAAGAAGAAAGGCATGTGTTGCCATGGTTGGAGTTAATTTGGCCAAATATGATCTTGGGGCTCATTTATCTGGTCGGGTTAGGGAAAATATTGGTAAAATCAAATTCGTCACGTTTTCACTTTTGCTCTGCCCCCTCCCCTCACCCCCTCCCCAAACTGGCTCGTTTAACAGTAAGGAGATGTGAAGCATGCCTCTCTTTAATTTTAAACCAGTTAACTCGTTTTTGGTAAGTTCGATTTTAAGAGTTTGCTGTTTGGTTGGCAGTGGTTGGGGTTAGTTTTAACTGTGATTTTTGTGATCTTGGTGAATTTCATTATGTCTCATTGGGAAATAGCCACCAGTCTGATGTGGTGCACTATATAAGTAAATAAAAACTATCAACCACTGCCAACTATTATTACCTTTCTTAAAAGATCTTTCTGAACTAGTTCATTTCATAACTCGCTGAAACTATCTGCAGTCATTTCCTTAATGGAAAAACAGTCCATTGACCACACCGTTTGTAAAATCAATGTTTTTTGTCAAATAACTCCTAACTCTAAAGCTCCTGGAGAAGACAGCTCCCGCATGGCTGCATGGTTTTATAAGAGAATCATAACAACAGTGTCAGTCAGATTTTTGACCATGGAAACAGACCTATTCAACATCAAATCCTCCATCCATGCTATTCTAAACAAACATAATCCAGGCTCTTTTTTGATGATCGCCCTGTAAATTGTATTTAACACCTTTGATTATTTTTATGGTCTTGAATTAGTGACGTAATGTGGGTTATTTTACCTGGCTGATATGCGGTAATCTGAAATTTGTAGGGGTGGACGTAACCTGTGCAATGTTGTGCAGCGTAATGACACAGAGCTACCACAAAATTATGTGAAATTATGCATATTTATGCAGAATGCATCATGAACTCAAAAAGTTACACGAACAGTCTGTTTGGGTACAATTCAACCAGAAAATTCAATTTTGAGTTAATTTCCAGTTGCCCAAATTTGGATTTATAGTTTTCCACTCAAAAAGTACCACAATGATATACTTAGATAAACAATCTATCTGAAATATTTGTTGACTCCCCACATTAAAGGAACTACCACTCACGTTCAAAACTCTGCCTCTCACATTCTGTTTTATAGTTTTGAGCTAAAAAATTATCCGAACTGTTTGCTCGAGTAAAAAAATCTACCTGAAATGCCGTTTGCAGAAAAAAACCATAAATGTTGAGTGAAAGTTCTGTGCAAAATTATGCAATGTGGGGTAATGACATATTATGGGTAATTTTGCATACATTTTGTGAACCTGAAATTACTACAATGACTGCATCTACTCCGGTGTCATTACAATTTCGTCCAGGCTTACTAATTTGTAAATGAATGACAATCTCTGTCTGAAAGGCACTTCATTCTCTGTACCAACTAAACCGTGATGTCCACTTCCTAATTGTAATCATTGTTGTATATCCAAAGAGGTTGCCTAACTGTCCTAACACTTGTTAAGACGGGTAGGCAACCTCTTTGAATATATATATCAATATAGAAATAAATATCAAAATAGTTTTCTGGGGAAGATGAGGTAACCTACCCCCTTCATCCTTCTCCTCTCTGATTTTTATTTCACCGCCATCAGTGTAAATGCTGCCCATAGACTATTTTGCAGTCCTTATCAATCAGTTTCCTTTTCTATGATGGTGACACACAGTTATTATTTCCATCAGTGATCTGTCCTGGTAAAGTTTTTCCTTTTATGTAACGAATACTTCCAATCTACCCGGTGTAAATAATGATATACTGTTCGAATTAATGGCAAAACTGAATTTCTGTTTATTTCTCCTCAAGCTAAAGCTGGTAAGTGTCTGATAGGACTCATTCAGTGCTGCTTGGCTGGATTAAACCAGTACCTTTTATAAAATTGGCATGATATTAGACTCGGGAATGCCAGTGGTAAAAGGGATAAACTGGTTGATTTTGTCACAACACCACTTGATCATTATCAGTGTCACAATAATAATCATCATCTTGATAATAATAATAGTATCATCATCATTATTATTCTCATCCAGATTGTGCTTTAGTCATATACGTGTTAAAGGGCAGGGGAAAAATGTTCCTGTATGTGACCCCTACTTATTTCTGGGCTCAAAGCAGTTCTTAATTTTAGCCAGTGGTATCCGGTGCTCAGCACCAGCACTTCAACAACAACACCTGCGCTTTTCATGAGCCCCAGTCAAGGACACATTCATTTATGGTAGGGACACCAACATCAAGGTTTGAACCTGGCTCCCCAGCTCTGACGTCGGAAGCTCTGGCTATTGCATCATATTCTCTTCCCACTTTCATAGTTAGTAGTTGGTTCTGTTTTAGGCGGCACTAACAGGAGAAATGGTCTGGTGCAGGCAGCCTCCTGACGAGAGCACCTTCACTTATTTTTTTACAAATTAACCACAGGCCTATAGTGGTGTCACCAGTGCAAACCCCAGGTCACCAGCTATCTACAGCTCACCCAAACAAGTTGAAATCTGTTTGTGAGACCAATATAGTAGTCTGCAACTAACATCAGTGTAGTGATGAATCTAAAACGGTGCCAGAAGCTATAATGCAACATTTTACTGGATTGGGAGGCGAATTATGCACAAATTTAAAACTAAGCATGATTTATTTAGACGTTTGATTGAGAACCATCTTGTTTATCTGGATCATTTTGCTTGATATATTCAGTCTGACTTACTATATTCAGAACATTGGTGCAAGTCAGGGCTCAGGTGTCGGGTGGCTGGTGCAGTCACCCAACATCTGAATCCTGAGTTGCTCCAAGATTCTGTGCATGCAAAACTTTTCTAACCTTATGAACACTAACAGTATCTTCAGAGCTAGCCATGTCAACCAGCCAGCCACTTAGGTGAGTGCCGGGCTATCTTTCAGCAGAACAAACATCTACGGTCCTCGGTGTGGGTGACCTGGATATATATTGAACTTTAGAAATAACAATACAGCAGTGTTTGTTATTTATTGGGTGCAATAAATAGCATCTATTATGATTTATGTTTTAAATTTCTGAATAACACAAAGATTAGCTACATTGTATTGTATGTATCAGGCGTTCTTCCCCTTATATCACCAGGTGTAACATCTGAAAAAATTCAGGCTGATGTACGTTCTATTACACCCGGTATTCACCTGACGCATTAAACACTTCAAAACTCGTCATTTGACATGCTTGCATCATGTAATAGGAGTCACTGCACATTTCTGAATTGATCAAGTCACTCATAAGGAGGGCCTATATTTCTTTGATTCATTAAAGCCTGGTATAGTGCTCACAAAGGGGCTCATTTACAAGTTCCTTGCGCCGCCTGTGCGCCACTTTCCCCTAAATACAAAGGGGCAGATCTACAAAAAACGAACGCAGCGCCGTACAGCAAGTCATTTTGCTGCACCGCGCTAGTTTCGAAGCACAGGGACGCGACATATTTACATCTACATTTGCATATTTACATCTCTGTGCTTCCCCCTGTGCTGGCGCACAAACTGCTGCCATGCGCCGACGCAGGCACCCTTGCACCATGGTGCAAAGATGCCTGCGTCACGGGGATGATTGTTGATGTGTAGGAAGGGTTCCCTTCCTGCACATCAACAATCAGAAATGGCAATTGACAACTTCTATGTGTGCTGCATTAGCACACATAGACCTTGCAAAACGTCATTGTTTTAATGATTGTTTATGTGAAGGAAGGGGCACCTTCCTTCCTATACATAAACAATCACCAGAGGTGATTTCTTCTTTCTATGTGTGCTGCAGGATGCAGCATACGTAGAAAGAGGGAAAAACGAGGAGAAAAGAATACATTTCTCCTCGTTGCGCCTCACTACGCCTCCCCACGGTGTAGCATTCAGACGCATTTCCTGATTTACGATTCCTTGTAAATCTGGAAATGTGTCGGGTTCCATGGGTGTTGCGTGGGAACACCCACAGCAACACCCATGGAACGCCCCTTTCACGCGAAGTGCTGCGTGTAAAGGAGAAATAATTACAAGGACAGGAAAAGCCACGCAGGGTGGCTTTTCCTGTCCTTGTAAATATGGGGCAGAAAAATGTGCCGCTGGTGCGTCACAAAAAGTGACGCACTGGTGGCGCAAAGGGCTTGTAAATCTGCCTCAAAGCTTGCTCCTGCCTCATAGTGAGAAATGAGTGAAATACCTCACCTGACATACATATAATCTTAGACCTGCAGCCTGGTTCATTGCCGCCATCGCTCTTTCAGTGGTGGCACTAGGCAGTTCTGCATTCTCACTGGCGTAGCTCAGCAGGTAGCGTCTACAAATTCTTCTGCTGAAAGTCATGCTCATTTCTGGTGCTGAGAGACAAATGAGTGCAGAAGAATCTGCCTGTCACTCACAAGAGCCCAAGGAGACACGGAGACGCAGAGCTGAAAGTTATCGCGAAATGCCAAGAGCCTTCAGCAGAGCCGAGCTGCAAAGGTGAAATGCGCCCAGACATATTTGTATTTCCAGCTGTTAATACACAACAGTGTCTGTGGGGCGCGCATCCTTATTGAACGCTGCTGAAATGATGAAAGCCAGAGGCGGTTTTCCATGAGGCTTTCAAGGTATTTCCAATCGCTCCTTTCATTTAAGGCAGGAGGTTTTCATCTGCAAGGGCATTTATCTGGTGCCACTGTTTTGAGAATAGTTTGCTAGTCCCTGCGTGCATCTCTGTCATGGTTAGAGGCCATCAAATAGACAAGAGCGCCTTGTGCCACTTGGCAGAGAAATTATGTGGCACGCAGTTGCACGCGCTGCGCTGGGATGCACTTACTGACGAAGTCCTGCATGTCATGAAACCCGTATCGGGAACAGTCTTATTTCTAATTAAGAATGCTCCCGCGCGCGGGAAGGTTTTTGTAGTGCAATGACTTCTTAGATATGTGATCTTCATATTACAAAGAGGAGAGAACGGAAATAGTCATCGTGTTACTTGACTGAAAAGCGCTGCTTTAAATCTGTGAAATCACAGTTTTATGTTCTCGATGGGGAACCTCAGTTTGGACCCAGTCATATGCAAATCAGTCTTGACTCAGCTCCAGTGGGAACAGCCCAGCCCGAACGGTCAGGCCAGGTCCTCTCTCAACCGGAACACAAGCGAAACCTCAACCAGTTGCATCCTAGTTCGAGAGAAACACCAAAATACGCAAAAAACGGGATGGATGAGTTGCTTGTGTTCCGGTTCAGGGAGGACTTGGTCTGGCAGTTCAGGCTGGACTTCTTCCAATGAAGCAGGGTCAGGACTGATTCGCACATGGCTGAGGTGCTATGGTGTGCAAAATAATGATGGACTGGGATGCGGCCTGAGTAATTACCAGTGGCTGAGATTAAATTGGGCACTCTATCTATTACTTTTTTGGTATACTTCAATGTGTCACCCTAGGTGGGATGGGTATGCCCAGACTTGGGTCCCATAAACACTCTGCGGCATATGTAAAAGCCCCTATTGGCAGCACAACGTCACTTATATCGACGTCCTGGTGGCAATATGGGCTGTGCCTTATTTACAAGGCAACGTTAAGCCACTTAACGTGGCTTAACGCTGCTTTGTAAATAAGGCCCCCTTTCACGCTATGTTTAGTGTGAAAGGGGTGGGCACTGGGTGTTGCGGTGGGCTTTCCACCACAATACCAATTCATTTTGACACTGCCCACTATGTACAAGGGTGGTGTACATAGGAGGCACCACCAAAATCAAGACCAGGTAAAACCTGGTCTTAAGTTTGCGAAACAAGAAGAAATGCATTATTTCTCCTTGTTTTTGCTTTTTCCATGAGTGCATTGTCACAATCCCACTCAACTGAAAACCAGGAACAGTGGAAACGTAGAAAGCCCCCTCTCACCTCCAGACCAACCCTCCACACTGTTTGGAACAGGATGGGCGATTGATTCCAAGGGGAAAGGAAAGAGAGAAAAGCAAAAAGCTGTGGGAGAAGATTTTGGTGCAAGATGGTAATGGAGTTTCTTGCTAGTGACGGATGGGGAAAGAAGACGGGTTCTGCCTCTTCTTATTCTTTAGGGCACAAGGGAGAGCCACTGTCTGGGAAGACACAAGCGTATAAGAATAGGTAAATAAAAAGGGATATCATGCAACAAGTGGAGAGAAACCTTACTCTTACTGTTTGGAAAACATACAATGCACTCACTCACCACAGAATAAGCGTTAAAGGTTCCCAATCCGATTGTCTTTGGAACGGGAATAAGATGAGTCCTAGAAGTCCATTAGGACAGTGCACTGAACACAACATATAACATGAAAAGGAATTACCATAGGAACGGGTGAGTTCTTTAATCCAGGAGAGGGGAATCCACAGACTGCCAGGAAAGGCGGTGGAAAACACAACAGAAGAGTATAACAAAAATATTGATAATCCCCCACAGCGTGACAAGAAGAAATGCTGTTGTAAGGGTGGATGTTTTCCAAGGGAAAGTGATGAGGAACCATTCCTGTGGGCCTTGTAACAATGTACTGGTGTTCACAGCAGTGGCTGTACACTGATGTAGCAATCAAGAAAGAGGAACCACTCCTGCGGTCCTCACAACAATGTAGCGGTGTTCACGGCAGCAGCCGTACACCGGAAATGAAATCACAAATGAGGAACAGCTCCTGCGGTCCTTGTAACCCCTTAGCGCTATTCACGGCAGCGGCCGTACTCTGGAGTATACTTTAAGGAAGAGGAACCACTCCTGTGGTCCTCGCAATTGAGCAGCAGTGTTAACGGCAGCAGCCGTACACCGAAGGGAAACAGGGAGGAGGAACCGCTCCTGCGGTCCTCACACTGGTACAGCGGTGTTCACGGCAACGGCCATACACCGAAGGGAACCATGGAAGAGGAACTGCTCATGCGCGCCTTAGACTGGCACAGTGGTGTTCACGGCAACGGCCGTACACCGAAGTGAAAGTCAAGGAAGAGGAACCACTCCTGTGGTCCTCGTGCTGGCGCAGCGGTGTTCACGGCAATGGCCATAGACCGGGGTCTTGTTTGAAATAGGAGGCACGAACTGTAGTCTCTGTGCAGCGTGGATCCAAATAAATCTTTAAAGCCAAGCAACTCGATACTGCTTCCGGTGCCTTTTCATAGGAGCGTCCCCTTGTCACATGGTGCGTTTAGCCCAATAAGGAAGGAGAAGGAATAATTAAAGGGAAATTAAGGAAGAAAAAGAAGGAGATATGCATTCATACAATTTTGAGGGTAGCTAGGAACTCGAGTGGTAACATACATAAACAACCCTTAAAGAAAAAATGCCATATTGTGACTTGTGTGCTACATGCATGAAGCAGCACACATGACAGTGACAGAATGGTATTTTAGGATTGTTTATGTGCAGGAAGGGACACCTTCCTACACATAAACTATCCTCCCCTGCACGCAGAACCCTTGCACTATGGTGCAAGGGTGCCTGCATTGGCGCTAAGTTGCTAAACTTAGCGCCATCGCAGGGGGAAACGCAAGGCTACACCACATTCTTGTAAATATGGTGCAGCCTTGCGTTCCAGAAGTGGCGTAGAGAGGCGTTAAGCCAGGAAGGCTAATGCCTCTCTCCGCCACTTTCTTGTACACATCCCCCCTGTGTCACTGGAACAAAGCTATACCTGACTGATGAGCTCCAGCTGATGCGAAACCGATCCTGGGTTGCTTTTGCTCCGGTTCAGAGAGGATCTGGCCTGGCGGTTTAGGCTGGAATGCCCCCATTGTAGCAACAAGACTCATTTGCATATGGCTGGGTACAAACTGAGGTGGCGTGGTGGGCAGAAGAACGATGGACTGGGATGCAGCCCTGAGCAATTATCTGTGGTTGATATTAATTCAAACATTCCATTCATCACTTGTTTATATACGTCTGGATAGTGAGAAAGGCTAAAGAAGGACAAATAAATGTTGAATATTGTCTCTAGCACAAAAATGTTCTGCTTTGGAGGTAAAGTGAAAAAGTAGAACTGTTCTTTAGGGGAATCCACCCAACAGTATGTAGCTAAAGTGCATCTACATAGCCTCAAATTCTCATCCTTCCAGAGCACATGCTGCCTGGTTCTTACTTCAAACCTGCCAGGGGCAAAAAGCCTCAGGTAATGATCGAAACGGTTTAAATTCCGGAGGTACAGGACATTCTGGACGAGAATCCACTGAGGAAATTGTGTTCACCACAAGAATAGTGTAACAGACAATATTTAATTTTTAGTTGCTGTTGTCCAAATGTTCCTGAGGGGTCCACAGGCTACTCGCATCTCTGATGCAACCCAAATGCACCAACGACACCACCTCCACCATCATTGTCACTGCCCAATATCTGCATGGATACTGCCTGGTTAGGTAACAATCAATAGCAGCTTTGAAAAGGATGTGGCGTAATATCTGACCTGTAATCCTTGAGCATAGCAAAGGTGTTACCATTTAAGAGCTGGGGTGTAGTATAAAGGTGAAGTTGTGGCCAAAAGCCTCACACTCTACCCAATACCTGGTGCATGGATGATGCCGTGCTCAATGGTTATTGAAGGAAGAGGCCCTGGGCTGTATGGCTTATACCTTCAAAACAAAAAAAGAAAAACAGTAAAAGGCCCTGTGTATGGAAATCATGGTTTTATACTAAGACCTACTGGAAATCTCTTTTGATGGTTAATGATGGATGCAAGCAGAAACAGCAAAACAAATGAAATTCACAAGCTATGGTAAGCTGTGATGCATTCTTATATGCATTTCTCATGACCTCTCACTTTAACATGAAATGCTCCCTGTATAATGTTAAACTCACACAGTAGTTCAGATTTCAGACGTTCTCATTAAAGATGCATACCCATGTACACCAAGTCAGTTTGTCCTTTACCTAAATCTCAGCCTTCACCGAACCAAAAGTAATAAGTAAACAAATTAATCTAAACCACTCCCCTTTTGCAGTTGGTGAAAGCGTGCTCATAGCCTAGAATATCCAGTCAATTGTGTGCGATTGTGCAATCAATCATAAACATTTGGTACAAAATAGTGCAAAGGTAAGCCATGAAACGCCCTCCACTCTCCCCCATGCTCTCCATTGTGTGCCTAGCTTCTCCCAGGACTTCGCCTAGTCACTTGTGCACATTATAATAGCCCTATAACTCGTAGTGGCTTAGCTCCTGCGGCTCTGAACTCTAATGATATCTATGAATAGGAATATCGCTCCAGAGCCATCTAATGTGATGCCCTCATACACAGTGATGGCGGTGCAGGTGAGAGCAGTGAGGTGGTGTGGCGTCATCAGCAGACGACGACAAGGGAAAATAAAATTTAAAAAAAGAAAACCACGTACCTTACACTCACCCTATCACTGACTCGGCGATGCGGCGAGCGCAAGGTAAATGGTTTTCTTTATTTAAATGTTATTGCCCCTCATCGGCATCTGTCGACTCCCCCATACCACCGCACCGCTTTTATCTGCACCAGCCGCCACTGCTCATACATCATTGGTTCATGTTTTGTGGCTTTTGTGACAATGTGAACCTGGCCACACTTCTAGCATTGGCTTTGCACCGCCAAAGAGACCTTGTAAAAATGTGTCTAAATGTTTTTAGGAAAAGGTAGTCTTTACAGGTAGATAAAACACATTCAATACAAATATTACATCCATGCTTTTTTTCCTGATTTATAACAGACCCAATGGAGTGAGGTTGCATTATATCGTGCTGTACTGTAGCATTGTGCTGTTGTCTGGTATTATAAAAACATAGGGGCATATTATCAAGGATGGCATTAAAATTATCGCCAGTTTAGCGGCAGAAAACTGCGATAATGGGCTTGATAATATGCCGCAGAGAATTCCAATAGAAGCCCATGTTCACACCAGAACATAAGCTTCTACGGGAATTCACAAGGGCATATTATCAAGCCCATTATCGCCGCTTTAGCGGCAGTTTTCTGCCGCTAAACCAGCGATAATTTTTAACACCGTCCTTGATAATATGCCCCATGGTTGTTTAGGTCCGAGCACAAATGTCATCCAAAGTATATATCATAGCAATAAAATTCATATTTATGTCGAGATCCTTTCAAAAGCCTGGGCGTCTTATGGTTTAACATGAACACTTAACATTGACTTCATTCTTGAAAGCATCCTACATTAGCACAATCCAGAAAACAACAGAACTTCTTCATTTATTTTTTATTGCTTTAACAATGGTGCTTTATATTGCTTCTGGATGATTGTCATTTATTTCGCAGAGGCTTTTTAAGTGCCGAATCTAAGTTCAAACAGAATTTCAAAGCTTTCTGAGAAATGTACTTTTCTTAAAAATTGCATTTAAATGAGAGTAAGTTCCTGGAAAATTAATTCATTTGGGAGCAGGGCTCACTGGGCCAAAACTCAAAATCTCTGTGCTGTCTAAGCCTTTTATGTGAAGAGTGGCACATGCAATATGTTAGATATTAACATTATGATCCCAGAACATATGTATAATTAACAGATTCTGACAGAGCATTTCTTAATATTTAATGAAGATCCTCATAGGTACGATTATCATTTTACTGGTTTGCAAAGGCAATTACTCTTAATTTGCCCTTCTCAAGCTCGGTTGCGGTCCACACAGGTTAGGCACTTCCAAACTCCATGACGTCTAAATGGAGGTCAGTTTGAGTGTGACAGACCCTAAACCTTTGTGGCAGCCCCATGGATTTCTCCTTTACAGTAGATCACCGAAGTCAAATGAGATGCACAAAACCTTCTGAAATGCAAATGTGACTCTGAGAAGCTGTCTGTTTTCTGCCTTCTGATGGCAAGTGCTCAATACAGCACTTGTTTGATTAAACTCTTAGGTATCAGGAACTGTGACACTATAGTGAGGTAGATACTTTCTGATAGCAGTTTGTTAGACTTGGGGGTCTCTAGTTGCCACAGGTATGCACTTGTGACAAATAGGGACCCTCTCCTCTAGTCAGGGTAAGGGGGTACACTCCTAAAATAACCCCTGCTCACCCCCTTGGTAGCTTTGCACGAGCAGACAGGCTTATCTCAGAGGCAGTGTGTAAAGCACTTGTGAACACATACATTAACCAAGTGACAACTCAACAAATGGACACCACACAGGCTTTATATAAAAAATAAGTATTCTTTATATAGATTTACCACAAGACCATTAAACGACAAAAACACACAATACGGTTATTTTAGATAGTAGAATTTTGCTTAGTTCTCTTAAGTTCTTAAATGCATCACTTTAAGTCAATGTACCATTTAGATTTGACACGCAGGGCAACGAAAGGGTTGCAACGATGTTGATGCGATGAAGTTTTTGGTGCAAAGAAATAAAGACGTGAAGATATTCCAGATGCGGCACGCTTCTCCGATGTTGCGAGAAGACTCGACTTGATGCTTCAGCTGCAGCGGCGTCACCCTTTACGCGATGCGACGACAGCGGCCTTGGCAGCGACACTCTTCCGCTGTGAGACGCTTCTGCTAGATGCGATGCTGCAGCGGCGACACACTTTACGAGATGCGACGACAACATCTCCGACGGCGGCACGCTTCTCCTTCTTGAGTCGCGCTTCCAGCTCCTTGCGACACGCAGTCCCTCAGTAGGCCCAACAACAGCAGCAGGCACTTCCAATGAACTCTGGGGAGCTGGGGGTGAAGTCTGTTGTTCCTGAGACTTCAGCAGGAGGCAAGCTCTTTTCCAAGCCCTTGGAGATCCTTCACAAGTTGAGCAAAAGTACACACAAAGTTCCTTTCTCCTCTCCTTTGCAGTAAGGCAACCACTGCAGGCCAATCCCCCAGTTTCAGGGATAGTTTCCTCCTCAGCTTCTTCTGGTTCCTCCCTCAGCAGAGGTTCTTCTTGTTTTCCCAAAGTGATCTAAATTCTTGGGAGCAGGGTCCCAATTTTTATACCCAGAAATCCTTTGTCCTCTGAAGGCAGAGGGGCCTTTGCCCAGTCCAAACCAGTTCCTGAGCACTCTGTTTACCAGACTTCGCCTTTCCTTTCACAGTGCAGGGCAGAAACATTAGACGCCCCACAGGAGGTGGAGCCAGCATTGTGAAAGGCAAGTACAGCCCTGGAGCACTTTGTTGACATGATTCCTTCTCTCCTTTCACAGTGCAGGGCAGAGACATCAGACGCACCACAGGGGGTGGAGCCAGCACTGTGGGGGGCAGGCACTGTCCTATTCAGGTCCCAGGTGCAACTCCTCCCTCCCATCTAGATGCAGATCTCTCTATTCACCACTGGGTGGACTCACCCTGTCTACTGGAATCCCCCAGACCTGTCACTCAAACTCCAGACAAAGGAATACACAGCCTAGCAGAGGCAGGTTTGAATGGTTAGACAAGAAAATGCCTACTTTCTAAATGTGGCATTTTCAAACACAGAATGTTAAAACCAACTTCACTAAAAGATGTATTTTATCATCCTGAGTTCAGGCATATTAAATTCGAATTTCTACCATGTTCTCTTAGAGTCAGTTAAGATTATAAGATGTAATAACCAAACTGCCCATTCTGGCCTATGGAGAACAGGTAGCCTTGCAATAGTGAAAAACGAAAATGTCTGTAATTCACTATTAGAACATGCCACACACACCAGGGCTTGTCCTACCTTATACTTACAATGCACCCTGTCCTTGGGCCTACCATAGGGGTGTCTATTATGAAGAAAAGGGAAGGTTTAGGGACTGGCAAGTGGGTGCACTTGCCAAGTCAGCATGACAGTACCAGACTGCACGCAGGCTCTGCAATTGCAGACCTTAGACACATGTTTACAGGCTGCTTCTATGGGTGGCACAACCAGTGCTGCAAGCCCACCAGCAGCATTTGGATTTACAAGCCTTGGGCACTCCTGGTGCACTGTACTAGGGTCTGACAAGTAAACCAAACCAACCAATCATGGAATCACAAATCATACATTAATTTACAATAGGGAGAGCATATGCACTTTAACACTGATCAGCAGTGGTAAAGTGCCCAGAGTCATAAAACAGCCAACAACAGGTCAGAAAAAATATAGGAGGAAGGCAAAAAGTTCAGGGATGACCCTGCAAAAAGGGTCAAGTCCAACACAGTTAATACGAAACAACGGGACAGGTAGGTGCTTATGTAAGAATATTCTTAAGACAGCTAATTGTTCAAAGCACACATTTCCATTTCCAGAGGTGTTAGTGAAAATGGCATAGTTATAAACAAGTCGCCACATTTTAATTTACTTCATTTGTAACTTTGTGACAATTTAGGTTGTCAAATGCAAAAATAAAATGTTGCACCTTTTCCACCTTGGACTGTATCAGTGAGAGAGAGACTTCTGTTTTCTATTCAAGTTATGCATGCCTTATAGACATATCTAGCTCAAAAGGTGGATCCACCCCCTCTGCATGGAACAACACCTGGTGGCCCTCTGCTCTCGGCAACCCTCCCACATCCACGGACCATGCCTGCAACCTCAGCATCATACTCGACTCCACCCTCACAATGAACCGACAGATCAATGCTGTTTCTTCTACGTGCTTCAATACCCTCTGCATCTCTGCAAGACTTTCAAATGGATCCCGTCAATTCCAGAAAGGCCGTCACCCATGCACTCATAACCAGCAGACTGGACTACGGGAACGATCTCTACACCAGGATCAAACAAATCTATACTACTAAATCTCCAGACCATCCAGAACACAACAGCCAGACTCGTCCTCGGCATCCCAGGACAAGACCACATCACCCAGCACCTGAGAGACCTCCACTGGCTCCCCGTTGACAAGAGAGTGACCTGCAAATTGCTCACTCACACCTACAAATCCCTCCATAACACCGGACTCCAATACCTCAATGAAATAATCTCCTTCTACGCACCCAAGAGAAGCTCCTGCTAGGCCAACATCGCCCTGGCCGAAATCCCACACCTCTGCAGAGCCACAAAGGGAGGAAGAGCCTTCTCCTACATCACGGCCAAAACTTGGAGCAAACTCCCCCTAAGCATCAGACGGACCCCCAATCTGCAAGCATTCAGGAAGAGCCTCAAATCTTGGCCCTTCGGTTGAGATGGAGCTGCATGAACCCCACCGCCCCCCAGCGCCTTGAGACCCTCACAGGTGAGTAGTGCACTTCAGAAATCCATGATTGATTGAATGATTGATTGGTAGCATGAGGCTCACTTGAAACATAAGGGTGATTATTGTATGACTTGCACTGCTAAGCTATATCTGACTGATGAGCCCTAATAAGGGCGAAAATGGTCATGTGTTGCTTATGTTCTGCTTCAGAGAGGACGTGGCAGTTCGGGCTGGACTTTTCCCATTGGAGCAGGGCCAAGATTGATTTGCATATGCCTATATTCAAACTGATGTGGCATGGTGTGTAAAAACACAATGGACTGGGGTGCGGCCCAAGTACCAGTAGCTGAGATTAAATCAAGCATTCCATCCATTATTTTTAGTGTATAGTTCAGCTGAACTGCTCAATAGTCCATGCTTTGAATGTAACTCTCAAGCTCACACACTGTCAAGCCATTACGGCATGATAGAAGGAAACATATTTTTGCTGTTGTCTAATAAAACCACATTCTCCTTATACTTAGTAACATATTGTACAGCTACCATTTTGAGAATTTTGCACAAGAATGCTCTTTTAGAATCTTGAGAGGGATTTTTAAAACAATTTTTTTTTATTGTTGACAGCCAAGACAAAGAGAATGCCCCATAGGGCACCCAAAGTACGCATAGAAGATGACAAATATGGATATCAACTTTTTCAACAATGACATGATATCGGTCATGCAAAGAATAAATTGCAAAAAGAAGAATAACAGAAAAACAAAGAACTGCGCCACATTGCCTCTTCTTGACAAGTAGATATGTCTCATATATAGGGAGAGTCCTTGGCACTCGTAGCCACATCTAGCATGTGTACTACGCATATTCCAGTCCGCTAGATTCATAGCAACAGTTCTTCAACATCAGACGTGGGAGGAGCCTGCTCCAGATATAATCCCCTATAGTCAGCCCACCTTTTCCAGATCTTGTAGTGTTTTCAAGGGCACCCCCTTGCTTCGAAGACCGGGATTTCCAGACCCATACAAAAGTCCATACCCCTTTTCCACACCCCGATCAACGGTGGGGATTCATCTTTCCAGCCTCGGGCAATGTCTCTTTTCGCCAATGTGATGCCTAGATCTAAAATGTGGAGCTTATACCTGATGCCACCCAGATCCTCTGCAATATGTAGCATGGCCAGCCACGGAGAGGAGGGAACGTCCCACCTCAAAACCTCAGATAGACATGCAAACACCCTCATCCAGAACCTCGACAGTGTAGGTAGGGCAGGACCACATGGTGTGCAGGAAGGTACCCTCCATTGACCCACAGCATAAATAATGAGGGGATGTAATTAGCCCGGCCGCCACAGTCTGTGCCTGGCATAATAGGCTCTATGTAAGTACTTCAACTGAATAAAAGGCAAGCGGGACATGATTACTGCACTGTGCAGGGACTCCAGGGCCTCCACCCAGTCATCTTCCTTTAAGGGACCTAAATCCTGCTGCCATACCTCTCTAGTTTTATGTAATGTGGAAGGTGTGTTATTGATAAGCATACGGTATATTTTGGTTATCTTATGGTCTCCAAGGTCACCCATAAAAACTTTTGCCTCAACGGGGTTAAATTCGGGTATCTCTGTTAGATGGGATATGTATGGGGTAAAGGCATGTCGGAATTGAAGATAGCGGTAGAATTGCGTGCGGGGCATATCATACTTGGTTTGTATGTCAAAAAAGGACTTGAGGGTCCAGCCACGTACAACTACCCTCACTGTGTCCATCCCAATGTCTCTCCAGCCCGAAAGCCGGACAATCACACCAGCTGTGGTAGCTGTCTGTTATACCACAATGGCGTTTCCCTGGTGAGTCTCCACACCAACACATCTGGCGGAGCACAGACTTCCAGTTTTTGAAGATCGTGGTGGTGGCAGGTGGTAGCCCCTTATGCAGCGCCGCAGAATAGAGAACCATGTGGAGGGCATTGTCTCCCAGCAGCAAACGCTCCACGGCATACATCATGTAGCATGCGTGGACGTCCGGGGCAGCCACTCCACCGGAATATGTATACTGGAAGCAGGTCCTCAGTGCTACTCGTGACTCGCCGCTCCCCTAGAGAAAATGGGCCAGAATGGCGTTAAATTGGTGAAACCACGTTGGCTTGATTGGAATAGGATGAATTCTTGATTCATTTCAGTTCTGATTACGAGCACCAAACAGTATGAAGGCAGACATGGTAACAGATGTCTTTCATCCAATAGAATTGGAAATTGTTAGAAAAGAGTTTTCTGGTTGGCTAGGGTACGCACCTAAGCCAGGCAGAACCCACCACTCTAGTCAGTGCAAGGAAGTTACACGCTGTAGATATCCCCTGCTCACCCTCTTAGTAGCTTGGCAGAGCAGTCGGGCGTATTCCAGAGGCAATGTGTAAAGCGTTTGCGCAACACACTCACACAGCAGCAACACACTAGGCACACCACTAAAGAAACTCCACACAAAGTTATATAAAAATAGCATTTGTTTTATCCATAAAAACTCATTAGAACACAATCACATATTTTACTGTGCCAATAGGCACTTGTCATGACTTTACAGGGATTACATAAATCACTTGGCCAACCGGGCCACTGTCATAAACATTACATATATCACAGTTAGTTGGGACAACCAGTAACTACTGGTAAGTTTGCACTTAGCACAAAGAATTAGGCATAAATACAGTAATGGTACTTCGTATAGCACATTATGCAAAACATCAGCCCCAGTTCACTATAGTAAACACTTGTCACAGGGCACATAAGTACATTAATTTGCACCCAATTGCCCCCACTAGTGAGGGGCAGCTTGCCACAATACAATGACACCTTCACTGTACAATCTTCCAAGCTACTGCTTGCTACCCTGATCCCTTCCTGGTAGGCTTCTGGGCATTCTACCTGCCTTCAACCAGAATGCGGTAATGCTCATAGGCTCCTTGGCAATCACCCACCTACCCCAGGGTATGCAGCCATTCTGTGGAGATCCTTTCTCCTGTGGGATCCGGGGGCCTCCATTGAGGTCTCGCCCAATTCCAATGCCAAGATCCGGTGTGGCTCCTTATAGGCGGTGACTTCCAAATCCGGGGCCCCTACTGGGCTCGCCCTGGAATGCCAAGAACAAATGCCCCCAACATCCAGTAAAGATGCAGCTGCCCGCGACCATGCGGTGCAGCTGCAACAATGCGGAGCACTTCACCACCACAGACTGTGTTAAGTAAATACCTGGAAGTGCTGACCCGCACCGGCCCAGTTGAGGGAGGGTGCTGCGACCCCTCAGCTCTCCTCTCCCTCTCCTCCTCTGACTGGTGAAAGGCTGCTGCAGTAGGATCCGGAGCAAAGTCTTCGTCGAGTCTGCTCTGCTCTTCGTGCAGCCTCTCTACAGCAGTGGGCGCTGCCCACAGACATGCTCCCCCTTTGCCTGGCTTCCAGCAGCTTGTCTCGTCCTTGTGGCCTGGCTGGCAGGTAGCGCCCAATGCTCATGTGACCCGCCGTGCTCCGAATCAGTGCCGCCCTCGGGCTCAGGAACACACAGGGCCCAAAGTGTGCCGACCCACTGTCGTGCCGAGAGGAAGCACTCCACCATCAGCCATCTAGGAGCCTTACCTACAGCAAAGCACAAGCACTAGCTCCACAAGTGGTCCAGTATTAAAACCGGCTACAAGCAACCCTTGGGATGATGTTTGCCAAGTGCAATATAGTCAGATTAGTGCCTTGAGACCCTCTCGGGTATGTAGCGCGCTTTACAAATGCAGTGATTGATTGATTGATTGGTTCAGGATACTCACCAATGCTCATTGACTGGTGCAAAGACATAGATGGGGCCATGGTGGCAGAGAAAGCGACATATGTCAACCGAGGATGTCCCCAAAAATGGGGGAAAGTCTGGGGAGCATTGAGTAAGTATAGGGGATATATTTGTGATCCACCCAGGTTGGCGACTGATGAGATTTCAGACTTAAGGGGGTGACGGGAGAAACAGGAAGTATAGATTATCAGATGAGCTATTTCTTGTGCTACATGTAATGATGATGTGCATAATGTCAATGGAATTTGTACCAACTAACAGCGATAAGTTTGTAATTTGTGTGACTTTACTCTGCAAAACACTGCACTCACCACGTGCTTGGTGCACAAAGATCAAGCGCTCACCTTGCGCTCCAGTTGCAGGAACCAGGGGCAACCACCAGCACTCCTTCTGCACTGGACCTTCTGGGAGAACCGTGGCAGTACTACCCCAGGGCGCAGGCAGGTTTTTGTAGTAGAATTTGCAGTCCTTCCCTCAACAATAAAGTCCAATGGAGGTTCCTCCTGGCGCACTGCAGTCCACACAGTGTTTAAGTTCAACGAGTTAATCCGACATGGGGTCACAGCACCAGTACTTATAGAACCCTCAGTCTTTGTTCTTCCCCCTGGCACAGGGCTCTGAGCCCAGTCCAAGCCAGTTCTGGGGGGCACTTTTAAATACCTTTGACCATCACTGTGGAAGGCAGGCACAACCCTATTCAGGTGGAGGTGCGACTCCTCCCACCACTCCAAATGCAGACCAGGCCTATTCAGGTGCCAGGGAAAACCCCTCCCACTACAATAAATTCAGCCAAGGTCTTTTCAGCCTTGTGCTGAGTCACCCAGGCAGGGCAGGAGACACCTCACCCCCCCCCCCCGCCCAGGAACAAGCTGGAGTGAATGTACATCCCCTCTTTCCCTGTCAGTCAGAATCAGACGCTCAATGCACAACAGGCAGGCACAAAGACACATAGCACACAGAAATGCCAACTTCTAAAAGTGGCATTTCTAAAATAGTAATAATAAATCCGCTATCACCAATAAGCAGGATTTATCGCTACTATTCAAAACATACCAAACTTGATCATGCTACTACACTCATGTGAGGAATTACCAGTGAAGCACATATCAGGGAATCCCCAATGCATTCCTATGAGAGGGCAGCCTCACAGCAGTGAAAAACCAAATAGGCCGTTTGTCACTACCAGGACATGCCACACAGTTAAGGCACAAACCCTACCTTTTACCTACACAGCACCATGCCCATAGGTGTAGCTAGGGCCAACCTTAGGGGTGACAGATATGTAGTAAAAGGGGAATTGCAGACGTAGCCACCACTTTATGTGTCACGTCACAGCAGCAGTAAAGTGCGCGCAGGCACTGCAATGGCAGAGGCCTGAGACAGGTTTGAAAGGCTACTATGGTCGATGGCTCAAGCAGCGCTGCAAGCCCACCAGTAGCATTTAATTTACAGGCCCTGGGTATATGGGATACCACTGTACAATGGACTGATAGGTAAATTAAATATGCCAAACAGGTGTAGACCAATCTTACCAAGTTTTCCATACAGAGCACATGCACTTTAGCAATGATCAGCAGTGATAAAGTGCCCAGAGTCATAAAACCACCACCAACAAGACGGAAAAAATACAGGAGGAAGGCAAAATGTTTTAGGATGACCCTGCAAAAAGGGCCAAGTCCACCAGAAACGTTTTACTTAAAGCTGGTGACAAAATGGCCTGCCTGATGCACAAAATGTTTCACTTCCCCTCACTTTCGGCTAGATGTTCAAAGGTACAAAGCTAATTTACAGTGCAAAGCCTGCCAACATTCACAAAATTACAGGGTTTGCAACCTCAAAAAACACTCTTCTTTTTAAGGGCATCCATCTTTCCTTTAAAGAAAGTGGACTTCATTAGAAGATACTTTATTTTATTGTAATCATAGAAATGGTTGTCTGCAGATCATAGCACGCTGCCATTCATGTGATGGCATCCAATAATAGTGAGTCACAATTTGCAAACTACCTCATGAATATTGTTGAGTTGGTCAGATTGAGACCCACTACAAGTCCGAATTTTGTGAACCAACCTATTAATCATAGGCCGGTTCGCAAAATTCTTTTCCCTCTGCAAAAAGCCAGTGAGAAATGAGCGACCATGTTTTGCAAATGAACATTTTGAACATATGGGCCTATGCTGCTACCAAACATAAAATCTGAGTGTCCTTTGTTCTCGATAAGCCTCAGAAAGGTGAAGGTAAAAATAGGAATTTTATGAGAAAGGATTGGATTAGTCTATATAAAAATGTGTTAGGAGGTGGAGTTTAAAGTATTAATTTTATCTTAAGTGAGGATGAAGGGGAAAGGGTGGCAAAGTACAGGAGCTGCAAAAAACGAGAATTAGGATTTGAGTGAATAGAGGAATCTATTTAATAACATGAACTTTATGTCAGATTTATATGCAGGAAAGGAGAGATTTTATTATCAGCAGAGAAGATGCAAAGCATACCCCTGATTATCCTTTCCTTTTATCTTCAGTTGTATACATCCCTATTTATTTTATGTGATTCTTATTTTTTAGAATGTCTTTTTTTCCCTAGAGCTCTTAATCCTTATTTGACCATATGTGGGTGGTCAACTAGAGTGTTGGAGGATAGGCAGAGTGCCGGCAATTTGAACAAGAGTTGTGTGATATTTTGGTGAAAACTTGGAGTTGAAATATTGAACGATAGTGTAAGAAAGATAATTGGTCGGCAGTGGCAAATTTGCTTACATGTAGGGTAGATGCATGGTGTGACTGATGTAGCTGTTTATGCCACCATAACTACTAGGCATTCTACCTTTTTCAACACATTGATTGTACCAGGGATGGATGTGCAAAATTCGCATAATTTGCTTTTGAGTAAAAATGTGAAATTCAGCTAAAATTAGGTGAATTTATGCAAAATTACACAAAATGCAAAACCAGCTTTTACTATAATTTAGCATGAAATGTGCCCTTGTGCCCATTTTGGACAAGAGTACGCATTTGGCTCTAAAAATAAATAGCGCAAAACCACAAATGCTGCAAACAACTGCCCCTTGCATTCTGTTCATTCATGTTGTTGCCATGCTCTTGCAGGTGACATAATTTTGGGAATTTCACTTAATAAGCATAATACAAAATTCAAAATCTTATGAGAGTACACCAACATAAATTAAATTTCTCCTGGCCTAGTGCCAGGATCCATGATGCTAAACCATTTTCTCCAGTGTGGTTGTTTCTCAGACAGTGATGTATCTCTCTCTAGTTGCGTGGCTCTACCACCATGCTTTGGTGATTGGCTCTGACGTGCTGTAATAGTCATGCTACTGTTTAACATCTTGGTTTGACCAAGCAAAGAGGGGTAACAGAACTTGTTATCCACTCTGGCTTTGTAATAAAGATATTCCAGGCTGCTCTGGTTCGGCTTTGTGATAGAATACCAGAGCAGCACTGGAGAATAGGGAGCAGAGCTTTATCAGGGGAGGGAGTGAACGGAAAGTTCAAAGTGTGGTGGGGTGGATGGAGAACAGGTATTTTCTTTTTTGTTTTACATTTTTGAGAGGGAGCAGATGCCATGTTACATATGGACCTACCTTTTCAGTGCTTAATTTGTAAAAAGATAGTAAGTTCTGAGGCCAATGTTTTACTTAGAAGCCTGTAACCGGTGCTATTATATATCGGTGTGTCGAATATCAAAGCTGCATACTCTTGTTTCCACCTCATGCCTCTTTAATGCACCACTATAGACTCCGTGTCCTTTTATCTCACTCTTATAGATTCCTGCTTTCTCCCTTTGTCACTGTTTGCCCATATTTCTCTTCCTCCTTCTTTCCTCCTTGTGTAATACTATGACTACCTACTGGCGGTCAGCAGTAGGTAGTCATAGTTAGGACTAACCCTGGGTGGAACAGGCGTAGTGCCTCTACGCGATATTCCAGAGTTGGAAAACAACTCTGCTCTGCTACGCTCCCTCCCCCATCTCAAAGTAAATATAAAGTAACAAAAAAGGCACTTACCTGCTGTGGCTGCCTCCTCCTTGTCATGGCCGCTCTCCATCTTCGTCCTCACCGCTCCTTCTTCTTAGATAACCCCTATATTGTACGTCATGCGCGTGCGCATGCACACTCGCAAGATGTACAGTGTAGGGGTTATCAGTGAAGAAGGATGGTGAGGAGGAGGAAGAAGAGTGGCCATGGCGAGGCAACCATGGCAGGTAAGTGCCTTTTTACTTGCTTTAAAATTACTTTCGTAGGGTGGAGGGGCTGGCTAACTTCTCTCCACCATGGAGTAGTAGTTTTGCCTAAACTCTGCATTCGCAACAGAACGCGGGGTAGAAAAAACTACGTTAACTATGCTGGCGAAGCATAGTTACCTGCCCCGGGCTTAGTTAGGACCTAGTTTCCAAAGGAAATGCATTTTTTGACTTGGCTATAACTTTGGCGTCGTTTGACCAATCTTTATGAAATTTTGCCAAAAAAATGTTACAGTGGGTACTACTGATTAAAAAAGTTTGGGGGTGATCCGTGCAGCAGGGACCGAGAATTTGGGGCACAAAATAAGATTGGATTTGTAATGTTAATTGCCATAGGAACTTTTAGCCACCTCTACAGCCTGAACTATTGAACTGACTTACACCAAAGTTGGCAGGGGGGTAGATGTCGGTTCAAGGAACTGCCTTTTGCTTATTTGGTGTCAATCCGTTCAGTAGTTGATGAGAAATGTAAGTTTAAAATTATAGTTCTATCTCTGGCCACGGATATTTCGCGGTGGTTTCGCGATGAATCGCAACTGCACGCACCAAGGGGAATTCTCTAATTGGCTGGTCGCAACCTGAATAGAAAGTTGCAGCAGCCATTTTATCTATATTTACCGGTAATGGTTCCCAAGCCTGAAAATGTGCGAAAGCCCACATAAGGCATCAAGATAGAGATACTCTGACCCCATGGTTGGGAAATGGAGGTGTTACTGACACAAGTTATGTGTCCAAAATGTATTTTTTTAATTGCATGCAATATTTGGGACAACGCAGCGTAGTCAGCTTGGCACCCCGTGTACCATCGCGGGTACGTCGTGAGTAATGACATCATCACGAATATTGGTGAATCATTAATACGCCTTCTTATGGAGATATTGAGATTCTGATAAATGTTTTTATAGAGTTATTTGTATAGTGAGTTATCTACTGTGATGGTTAGAATTAATTATACAGTTATAATTTTTTAATATGGTGGTGGCTATTGAAATTTCGCTTTTGCTTTCCGCTTTCGCGACATACCCGCCGGGATCGCGAGTAGCGACGTAATTGCGATCTCCGGAGTCACCACAAAAACGGTAGTGTAGTGTTGAAATACACTAGAAAAACATGAGCTTGAAGTGCACAGTAATAAACCTCTAGTAAGTAAAATACTGTAATGTGTGTGCATAGATGTGTTTTCACTTTATAGAAAAGGCGTGATCGTCACGGTTAACGACGCCGAGGCGATGTACTGAATAACCGCAAATGTGGGCAAGTCTGAAAGATGGTTTTTAAAGAAACTTAGTACAAAAATATGACTTTAAACATGTTTTGAAAGATACATCTATATAGTAATGTGTATAGGGCAATGCTAAGAGTGAATTTTTTTCATATTATTTTTGGATGTGTTGGTGGCCTTTGAATGTCTGCTTTTGTTTTTCATTTTTGCTACATGTCCGCGGGTATCGCAACATCTTTGTGAAGATTCCCAAAAACTAAAGAAAAAAAACCTTTAGAAAAAGCTTCACAATATTTCGGGTACTCGGGTGGCTCTGACACGAGCCGTTGTGTTGGTTGTGTGTATAAGGCTGCAACACATAAGACAAGATGCAGAGTTTAATATTACTTAGAAACACCCTGCTGCCTTCATCCGTAAAGTGCACTCCATCATTTCTATAAATTCCATGTCAAAATGCAGATTGTTATTATAGATGCAGCTCACCCGATGGTCTCTGAGGAATGCAGAAACAGTTTTATTAACATGTTTCCTGGCTTTGTCAGTCTGTATAACTGATTTGTCCACTTCCATAACAGTGTGGGGGAAAAGGTGTCGTCCATTAGTATTTCCAGCCCTACCTCAGTCAATGTGCCTAGGTTGTTGCCACAACAGTGCACAATCATGAGGTGAGGAGTTTGGGAATCCATAATGGATTTTAAAAAAGCCAGCAACTGATGAAACTTTAACCCTCTCTGGCCAAATCAAGTAATCTGCACATTTGGCAAACCCAAGTCCCTGTCAATACCTCTCTTTTTTGCAGCCTCTTTAGCCCAATAGATATAGCTGAGGCCCATAATCTATACACTAAGCATTTTCACTTGAAGGAGCAATAGTAGTCAGGAGAAGGCTGGAGCTGAATGAGGTAATTTTCCAAAGAAAAAGAAGTTAAAATGGAGGTTTTAAAAAAATATATATATATTTAATTGGATGCTGTCAGCATGAAAGTGAATAACATTAGGTAGTGTGTTGGATAGCTCAGGCAGAAGTCTTATTATTGGCTGTTGGTTATAAAAAGAAATGTAATACAGACATTGAAATGCTTTTGAATATGTGGGGTAAACCACACCTGTTGTATCTCATTTGGAAGTAGCATTTTCCTTCTAGAATGTGCTGTGATCTTGTGACTTACTGGTTCCACTGGGTTGCTAGGTACTCTGAGCTAAGACTGTATTGGGGGAAAGGGTTTTAAAGAGACAGAATTGTTTTTGAAAAGTTGAGGAGTGATGACACAATGTAAGTAATGACAAGTTTTAATTTCCAAGTCAGGACTATGTAATAAATTGTTGTGTAGTATTTAAATTTCAGAAAAATGAAGCTAGATATCGGTTTTAACTCTTGTTTTTTTCGCGAATATTCGTCGATAATTGCAAAAACTCGCTGACAGGAACCTTGTTTAGAAAGAGAGGAAGAGGGTTAAGATGCTAACCATTCACAAGTGGAGATGCAGTAGTTTAAAATGAAAGACACCATTTCCTTTGCTAGCTTTCTTATGATGATGGAGTGGAAAGTTGAAGAGGTTGCCATTTTAGACTTGCTTTGTGTGAGAGTGGTGTACCATTGTTGTGCTTAGTTTTTACAAATCTCAAAAGTGTCCAAACTAAGCACAACAAGTTAAAACAAAAATTTAATCTAGAAAATGAATTCAGCGGTATATATATATCTTTGTAATTATTTTAAAAATGTACATTAGAAATTAAGATGTATATGGGAGTTTGATTAAAAGAGCATCACAGTGATGAGAAAAAATATATGAACTGTATCTATTAGAGGGTATGTGTTTAAGAAGTTAGTGGTGAATGTTTTGGGAAGTAAGAGAAAAATGAATTACTGCCTGTGTGTTACATTGTGTATTTTATTGAAAAATAACAGTATAATTTTTTGTAAAGTTGCAATGAGGAATTAAGAACGTTTTAAATGTCTAAACATCATGTGCAGAATAGATACATCTGTCATTTGCATTCTGGGAGTTGTAGTTTTAGTAATATTACTAAACAGGAATAGTGTAGTCAGTTCATTTTCAGTTTAAATCTTTCTTCGACTATCAAAAGAGGTAGCCTTAAAAGTACAATCATATTAGAGTTAAAAAAACAATGAAAAAAAGGCAGATACAGTCACAATTGTTAAAATCATTTCATTTCGTATGTTATATCAAGATATATTTTCACATTAATAGGCTTCAAAATAGACATGGCATCATTATTGCTTAAAAGAAAATAATCTGCGGAATTAATAAAATCGATTCAATTATTTTCTACTCTATTCAGATATTTTTTCTCACGTTAATTATTTCAAAATGAACAGGGCAATGGTGTACCATATCAGGGGGTCACCTAGTGTCACCAGAAATGCCATTGCTACTTTATGTGACCTAATGTTATGAGCGACAACAATGGTTTGAGATAAAAACATCAAAAATTCTGATAAAGTTACAAAACAATATGAAGTGCAATGTGCTATGTTTACTTTTGTTATTGTGTGGACATGGTACCCCATTAGATGTATAAGTCCTCATTTTTGGAAACGCTACAAGGTGATGAAGGATGCCACATCTCAATCTTAGTAGCACACAATGGTGCTGGGCATAAGTCACATATGACATATAATTATTAGCACCCTCCTCTAAGCTATATGATATGTACAAGGCAACAGTGGGTTTATTTCTCTCAGCCTTTGATCTCAGGTCCAACCTTCTAAATAGGAGACTATGATGTCCTTCTTTGTATGGGACAACGTTTTTGATGTCTCTGACCATACTGGTATGTTGTACAGATTTTCTAATGAGGAATTAATATATAGTAGCCATGGAATTTTTAGTGCATTGTGCAGATTAAGACAATCTAAAATAATTGATTTAGTAAAAGTGGTTTCTTCCCTTTTCTAAATTATAATCCACACAATAACAGTGGTCTAATCAACAAGAGATCTTCTAAAAACTGGAGACCCACCTCATAATGCGCAATAGTGTTTGAAGCAGATGGCGGTAAATATAACAAACATTTCAGGAAATAATTTTCTTGCGTTTGCAGGGCCTTGCTTTTTGCATGACCCAAAGCCCTGCCCCGCAAAGAGCTATACTTGCTCCTTTAGCTTTATACATAGCTACCATCTCATTAATTGGACAGCTCCCGAATTTGGAGGAAAGTTTCAAAATTCCCTGAGTTGCCCTGCTCACTTTAGCTCAGGTGTTTAAATTATGGTGGGTCCAAGAGCCGTTATCTGAAAATAAAATGCTAAGATAGCAAAAGGAATTAACAGTATTGATTGGGCTATTCTCAATAAAAAAAATGTTTTGGGGGGTTTTGGTTTAAGCCCACAGATCATGGTATATGTTTTGGATTTATTAATTACCATTTTCCTTTGCATCATGAATGCTGAAAATGCATCCATCAGTCTCTGGAGGCCTACCAAGGTTATTGATGAGAGTACAGCGTCGTCCACATATAGTAAAACGGGGAGAGGATGACCTGCCCCCCGGAGGCATAGGCCTGTATTTTCTGCAAATAATTATCCAGCCCATTCATAAAAAGGTAGAATAATATTGGTGCTAACACGCATCCTTGCCGTATCCCCCGCCCCACATTGGATTTGGATGAACATTTCCCCTAGAGGCCAAAACGAGCATGGCTAGTTAAATTCTCATACAAACGAGAGAGAAACCCAATAATTGCCCTTGGTGCTCCCATAAAGATATGGGTTGGCCAAAGTAAGTTATGATCCACCAGATCGAATGCACTGCTTAGATCGGCATATCATAAATAAATGTTGCCTGCCTTTGCCACAGTATACTTGCTGATAAGTAGCTCTAAATGAGTGCATTGCTCAATGGTCCCTAGTCACTTTCTGAAACCAAACTTCACCGGGGTTTAAACTGAGTACTCCAATTCCCATTCCTCAAGTCTTAGCAGCAGGACCCTACTCATCACTTTCAAGACAGTATCAAAGAGTGAGATTGGGCAATAATTTCTAGGGTCTGTTTTATCCCCTTTTTTAAATATGGGTGTGATGATCGATTCTCCCCATGTCTTTGGAATTGTATCAGCAACAGCTGAATTAAACACTCGAGTTAAGATGGGTCCCCATAATATAGGGGCAGATTTAAACACATCCGCTGGGATCCCATCCGGTCCTGGGACCCGCCCACCCTGGCACTCGCCTGGATTTCCTGGAAGACTTCCTCATTAGTGATATTCAGGGGGAGATGTCTTCCCTCTCCTATCAACCATTCCGACACTCTCATTATCTTCCCATTATTGTTAAACATTTCTGGAAAATGTTTCACCCAGTTATCTGAAGAGACAAGAGAACAGAATTCTAGGATGTTCTCACTCTTCAGAAAGGGGTTGTTTACTATATTCAAAAAACGATTGATTAGTCTTGGTTTTTGCAGAAATAACCAAGTTTTCCCATACCTCAGCCTTGAGTATCTTTTTTTCGGGCGGATTTAGCTATTTTGTACTCACACCGTAGGGGTTGGATGGTTACTAAGTCTTGAGGTGATTTAGACAGATCATGCTTTAAGACCTGTAGGGCTTTAGTGCAAGCGCCATCGAACTACCCCTTTTTTGTTGTTGCATGAAGGCCCAGGGTTGTTTGTTAGCAGTGATTTAATGGAATTTGTGATAGCACAGAAATTCTCGGTCACTAATAGTGGGATGATTTCATCCTGGAGACAGTATGTTATTTCCCTATGAATAGAAACTAATAGTGTATTCAGAAATAAAAGATGAGAACATGTTGTCTGCGTGTATATGAATTAGAAAGAAGTAATACTTGTTAGATATATATTGTGAAGTGTTTGTCAGTGTGGTTTTTATCTTATATGATCACTTCGCATATGTGTAGATGGTGAGATATAGTTTTTGTGCTTGTATATAGCTATATATTCGGTTGGACTTTTGAGTTTGCTTAAAGATGCAGAAAGGTATATATTTTGGGAAAGATGGCTTGAAGTTGTACATCTATTAAGAAATTGCATAGATGTTTACATGGTGATCTATGTTCAGTAAGGCTGATGAAAATTTCAGGTATATGGTGAGGGTCGTGTTTTTCTTCAAACATGCTTTGATTAAAATTGAGAAGGATCAATAGTGCAGAATGCCTAAGGTTCTTGTGCTAGGGCCATTTCGAGTGTAACTTGTATTTGAGGTATGTTGAATATATGTTTTAGAAGGAGAAGAAGTATTTGAGAAATAATGTGGGTATGCAATTCACAAAAGGTTTTGTGCTTTGAAAATTTTCTAAATATTGTTTTTCGTTTTAGAACTCCATAGTATTGCATGTGCATGCTCAGTAGCAAAGCAATTTATGTTTCTAGAGGGCCATGAATGCTATTGTATATCAAGTTTGATACCCAGCCTTCACTCACACAGGTCAGGAGAAAAGCATGTATGCAGTAAAACAGGTAGTGTGTTACTAATAGGAGGGGGGGTGGGAGCACACTGCCTCACACTCCAGCACTCAGTTTACCCCGATGTATCATAACAAATGCAGTGCATGATAACACTTGTTACTGACAGAAGGAGATAACCTATGATTCAGAGATATAGTGACTATTGTTATGTATCTAACTGGAATGAATGTCCTACTCAGTCACTCAAGCAGTATTCAGGCATTTGTGGAATCATCCAGCCACTACTCAGGCAGTGATTAAATCAGGGATTCTCTATCCATGGAATTATTCAATTATCTAGAAACTAAACATGTACTCTTGCAATCAGGCAGGCAGAAATAATGTATTTATTGAAGTATGCAGGTACTACATATACACTCTTCTAATCACCTAGGTACTATTCATTTACTTATGCAATTAAGAAGGATGTAATCATTATAATATTTGAACGAATATGTGACGTTACAACGAGGTTGTTACACCGTGGTATTTTACATCGCAGTTATTACAACGCAAGTTGTTACAACGACTTGCAATGGAGGGTGCTGGACTTAGGAATAGTATGACTTACTATTCCACCTCCAGCCTACGTAACAGTAGGCAAAGTGTTGGAATAGTAAATCATACTATTCCTTAGAGTATAGCGTCATTCAGCGCAAGTCGTTGGAACTACTTGCGTTGTATTCACCGCGATGTAAACGTACCGCGGTGTAATGACCGCGTTGTAAAGGTCGTTCACCCATTTGCGCAGAACCTATGCAAGGCTGTAACTACTCATGCACTCATGTGATGTGCATGAGTAGAGCCTGAGTGTTTCATTAGTGCATGTTTATGCCTCAGTATTTCAATGACTGAATGGGTTATAAGTGGGTTTTTAGATGGCTGCATAGGTTCTGCACAAATTGTATAATAATTGCATAGTTACAGCCTTGTAAATTTAGTGTTATATTAAAGAGATTGGAAAAGAAGGAGAGATGCAGTGAAACAGAAAGAATAAGTTGAGAGAGTAGTTGATAAGGCCTTTGCTTTGAAGAGGAAGCTGTTCATTTTGATTCTAAATAGAATGAAGACTTTTGACAAAATATTGTTTTGCAGGAGAAGACAAAAAAAGAAGAAAAGTTTAGTAAATAGAAGTAACTGTTGTACAGTTGTTATTGGCTAATGGATACATACTTCTTGTACAGAGGCTTTTTTAATGAATACATCTATTTCCAGGATAACAAGTAAGTTCATGCTATTGATGAAAGAGGATGATGTTAGGAAATGAAGAATGGGAGTCCTATAGCAAAAGAGGCTATGGCACCTAGAAATAAAAAAGAAGTTATTGCTGAAGAGGTACAAGGAAGGTGTAGTCAGTGTACTGCATACAAATGGAATTGTAGTAGTGTTTCTAGTATTAGACAGCAATCCATTGATATATTAAGACAATTCGAACATATCTTTCCGAGGTGAAGTTTAAAACACAAAATAAGTTATACCACTCAACAATGCAAACTTTAGGTAGGAGGCTGTATTATGTGAAAACTCCTGTTTTTTGTTTAGAAGAAATAAGTAGAACACTTTTGCATGGTAGTGTGGCAGACTTAGAAAAGGTTTGTGGTGATGTGAAGTTTTGTTTCTTTGGCCCTGATCAGGATTCTAAGGAAAATGAAGAACTGTTAAGAAGAGGAGTTTCAGAAAAAGACACATGTATTACAGTTGATAGTTTTAAAAAAGAAATTATAAAATTTAACACAATGTTCTGTAGAAAACTAGAGTATGTTTGTATAAGTTGTTGATGCACTTACTAGAAGATGTAAACACAGACTGTTGACTTATATTTAAAAATTAAAAAATGTAATTATGATAACTGGCAAAAGTTACCTGTGTATTTATTTGTAGAGGGATGGTTTGACTCGCCTATACGGCAAGTTCTATGTAAGTAATGTTACAATAAATTGGAAGGTAATAAAATTAAAAACACATAGATATTAGATACCAATTTTGTAAGATAATAAAATGCCTGTTAACATAGAAAAACTATAAAGGTCAAAAATAAAAAATAAACATTTTATATTCTTTCCAGCATTGCAAAGGGCCATTTTGGACTGTTCTCCAGGACTAACTACAACTCCACAATCCATGCTGTATGACGCCATCGGGGAAAACTATTGAGCCAAATCTTGAAGGTGAGATTGGACTTTTGAATGGACTCTCTGCTTCAATGTTGTTGTGCTGCTGATGAAGTCGAGGGTCCTTCAGCTTTGTGTGGCCTTCTTGCTAGTCACTATGAACTTCTCTTATGAACTGTGCAAGAAGTATAAAACAGGAATCAAAATACCATGTATGATTTTGGGAGTATTGTGGATAGCTGTAACTTACTGATCACCAGCTGTTATAACAACACTACAGTCCATACAATACGTGGCCGTTCTTGAAAACTGTGGAGCCATATCGGTTGTAGTAGTCTGAACCTCTAAAGGGACTTTCTAGCCAGTTATTGTTGCTGCTGCCACTGATGTAGATAATCCTCCAGCTTCCCTCTTGTAGATCACCAGTTGGAGACATTTTCTATGAAAGGTTTTAAGGTAATATGAGATGGACGTTGTCCCACATGAATATTTTTAGTTGGTTCCTCTAGAGAGGTTCTTGTCAGACCTTGTGCATTGCACTAGTTTTTCAGCAGTTCTTTATTACCATAAGTTTTGGTAACAATGGATAGTTTGATGTTTGTTTGGAAGTTATGTTGTGTTTATGTGTTTAGATGTTAAAAGTTATTTTTTTAATGTTGCTTTTTTGCAAATATCGTGTTAAAATAAAGTTAGATCAATATGTTACTAAACAACTAGACTCAAATGTTGTGTAAAATATGTCTATATATCAGTTTTACACTTTTTCATTTCAATTTGTGACTACTGATGTCATTGCGACCTCCGGTGTTGCTGTGAAGAAGGAAAATGCATTTTTGATATAGTTATTTTGACAAATGAATAAAAAAGGTAAAAGTTATATTAGTATCTTACTAAATAGCGACACTGAAACTTTATGTCAAATATGTCTATATATGAGTTTTACACTTTGTCAAAAACACCCGGTATTCGCAGTCTGTGTTTGGCAATGGCTCTCATAGAATCTAGAATCATACAGGCACAACCTGTGAAATCATCAAGGACATCCTTTCTGCATCACTCTGAATGTGCCTCCTGGCGTAGTACTAGTTGGGGGATGAAGTCCCCTTGGCTATTAAGAGTATTTGGGGGCCAAGTATCCCTCTTGTTACCTCCAGCAAGTTCCACACAGTCAGTTTGCTAAGAGGTGTTCTGAGACCACACACCCTTTCTGCACCACTCTGCAAACACATCTCCTGGCACATTACTGGTTGGGTAATGAACCATGGATGCTAAAGGACCTTGGGAACCAAGAAGCCCTCCTGATACTTTCTATAAGTCCTACTCAGTGGGATTTCTGACAGCTGGTCAGAGGTCCTGCCCCCTTTTCACAGTTTTCTGCAAAGAACATTGCTACTTAAATAAACATGGAAATTTACTGAAAAAAAAACAAAGTTTACAGGTAAGTTATAGTTAGGAATTACCAGTAAAGAAAACCTTAGAAACTCACTGAAAAAACCATAGGTTGCAGGGCTGTTATAGTTAGGAAATAGGATTTAAAAAAAACCTTAGATATCACTGGAAAAAAACAAAGGCTACATGGATATTATAGTTAGGCTGACATTCCACTCATACAAAACCAGAGAAATTCAGAAAGTTACAGTTAGCTGAGCTAACTATAACTTGTGCCCCAGCAATGCACTGCTTATGACCTCACATATTACATCACTCATGACATGGTCAGTGATACATATTATGACATCATTGTTGGTAAGTGCTGGATCTGTCTTCTAAGCATATGCCAACCTGCAGGGAAGTGTTTGAGCTATCCAACAATAGCATTAGAGCTACAGTGGGAAGTATAGACACTGCTTGGAAGTTTCCCAAGTATTCCAGGAATGTTATAGCAGCCCTACTAAGAAGTGTTGGTTCTATCCAACATCTTATGGCAGCACCACTTTCCCTAGAAGGAATAGTAGTTGCACTGAATAATGTTGGTTCTGCCCAATAAATGATTGGCAACCCATATGAGAAATGGCTTTCCTGTCCAAATGTGTATGAGAGCCCTCCAGATTTGCTATAGCTCCCTTTTTTTGGTATTTTTCATCAAAAGTACAGTAGAATTACTAAAAAAGTCTTGGTCCTATCCCATTAAAGAGTTGGCAGCCTTAGTGAGAGCTGATCTTACTAAAATTGTAGTGACAAAATGGGCTCTTTTAACTACATTTCAACTAAGCTGTCAGCTGCCCAATATCAATACATTAACACCCAGCTCCCCCACAATGATGAGTTTGTTAAGTTAACTAGTTTTCATTTCCAGTACTGGTAGAATTTTAATGAGCACTGATGCGCTCTCTGACTACTAAGCCAGTCTGCCACCACCAGATAGGTTTCAGACCTCATTAGGTGAGAGCCTGCACTCTCAGAGGCCTAAAACTAAGCCTGCTCTCGGTGGAGGTGCTTCACATCTCCTCCAGGTCAGAATGGTCTTCCAGAGCGGGAAGCATCAAAGGCAGAGCCACCTTTCAAGTGCAACCCAAGCTTCCCCAGACAGTGGGGAATGCCAGCCCTCCTGTCCTGCTCCATAATTTGCAGGAGGGCAGGTGGGAAATTAGTTAGATGAGGATGAGGGTCTACATTCAGCCAGCACCACCCCTAAGTTGTGGCATGCAATGTAGACCCCACTTTTGAAAATCCATCTTCTTGAGATGGTGGGAAAATAACTTATCAGAGCTAGGGTAATGACCTTCCCACAGGAGGTGGTCACTTAGAGGGTGTAGACATCATAAAGGTAAGTAGCCCATTGGCTACTACCTGTCTCCCCCTTTAACACCACGAGATTTTTTATTTAGGTGGCATCCCTGGACCTCGAACCTTAGATCTGATGGACACAAAAAAGAAAAGGACCAAGAAGAGCTGCTGCACAAGGATTGAAACCATGCTGCAGAGAAATTGGCACCACACCCTATCTGCTGCCTGAAGGACTCGACAATCGTTTTGCGTTTTCTCAACTTGCCACTTTGAGGGCTCCAGGAACCAAGGAGCACCTTCAGACTTTGACAAATTGCCAAAGAACCTTCAGTGGAGCAGAGGCACTGATCCCCTGATACAGCAGGCACAAAACCACATACTCCGGACTTACTGACTTGCTGCTCCCCGGCGACTCTGAAGCATCACCCAGACCAAAAGTGGTACTCCAGCTTTGGAGGGTCAGATCTGTCCACCCACAAGTTTGTGAACACTAGGACATACTGGAGCCGTGCTGCCCCATTACCCAGGGTACAAAGACCTCCTGCAACCTGCACCAAGACCTCTGGACTCCAATTGTCCAGGAAGCTGGGACCCATTGAGGGATGTCTAGAGCAGTGAGACCCACATCATGAGTGGCCTAGCTGTCATGAAATTGCACCACCATGTTGCCAGCTCCTGAACGCCAAGACATCTTGATGCATGCTGCCCAGCTGACCTATCTGCTCTGATTCTGGCCCGCCCAACCCTGCTAACAATATTTCAGGCGTGCTCCCATGCTCCTGTATCCCTTATGACCTGCTCCCTTGAGTGGGCCACCTCAGAGTTACCTGTAAATCACCTTGTGCAGTATATTTTCAATGGACCCATCTCCAGTAGCACCCAGCTACCAACGACTTCAGCACCCTGCTCCTACCCGCACCTGGGACACTAACAAGAATCCGCTGGCAGAACCTTAGACCATAATGTTATGTTATGTTATGTTATATAGACTTATAAAGCGCACTGTTACCCGAGGGTGTACTGGTGCTGCAAACTGTTTACCTGAAAGAGAATGCCCCCCCAAGAATTTACCAGATATTAGACTGAAAACAGCCATGTCTTCAAGTTTTTTCTAAAGGTTAGGAGTTCCGTAGCTGACCTCAAATAAAACGGAAGCTCATTCCAGGCGGTGGTGGCTTTGAGCACAATGCTCTTTCTGCCCCAGCTGGCCTTTTTTACCATGGGAACTGCTACCCGTTTGGCTTCCAATGAGCGCAGTGATCTCCCTGGGACGTACCATTGGATACGTTCTACTAGATCTTTAGGTCCTGTTCCATGTAGGGCTTTGAAAACCGCGCAGAGAGCCTTAAATTGGGCTTGTTTTTTGATTGGGAGCCAATGAAGGTCATTAAGGCCTTTTCTAATTGATACTGACCTAGGAGTGCCTGTGAGCAGCCTAGCTGCCGCGTTCTGAACCATCTGGAGTCTGTTAAGATGTTTATTATTAATTGTCAAATACAGACTGTTGCAATAATCCAAACGGGAAAATATTAATGCAGAGACAACCGATCGAAAACTTTCTTCCTCAAGGAGCGGTTTGATTTTTTTCAATCAGTGTTCTTCTTTATTTTCAGGTTGTCATTAAATTAAGAAGCCACACGTGTTTCACAGACGATTCATGTCATCATGTTGATGTAACCGGTGTAGCCAACACGTGTTTCGTCGTGGGTTTATCGCCCATTGACTTCCTCAGGGCAAATGTTAACTTGACAGGTCCGCCACTATCCAGGCAAGCCTACAGAAATCCCATTTCTCCCCTTCTTCTGGCAGCAATAGAGTTCACTCTTATCATGGGGCAACGGGCTCACTTCCCCCGGCAGGCTATGGTGGTATTGGCTATGGAGCCAACACCCTCCTTCTTCAGGGCAGTTTAGGCGACAGAGCAGGTGGGGTCAGACCCCTATTAGTTATTGTAAAGTTGTGGGCTCTCGGCCCACATACTTAGTCAAGGAAGACAGACACTAGTTAGTGAGAGTAATAAACTTGTCCTGAGCATGTGCGTTCAGACCCTTTTATTAGCAGGGCCATGTCACATGTGACGCCTGTGTTGGATGGGTGTGAGGTGTGTGTGAAGGCCAGTACCAAAGCAGTGACTGGCAAACTAGTCGATGCTGGGACACTCGAACGTGTCCAGCCGGACATTACAGGCTCTACCACCATCGAGAACAACAGGTATGACGAGGTGCACCCCTGTCGAGTATCAGCCCTAAGAGCAAATTGCATACTTGAACACCATTACAATCGTTGCCATAGAGCCAGCAATAAACGATTTACAACCAGACAATATATATATATATACACAAGAGGTATGACAATGCTAGAAAACGAGTTGGTTCATAAAAATATTCCTAGCAGCAGTGAGTCAAAATCACAAGGGCAGAGCCAATGACGTCTTTGCAGCTAGGTATGTCGGGGTGGGGGGGGGGGGCACTGAGATGGAGAAAATACCAGCCGTCTCTAAATCTCTTCTTCGAACTAAAACCAGGTTAATGTGTTGGCATGAATGAGATTTGCAAATGGAAATAATCAATTTATGGCTGTGATGCTTTTATCCATCTTGTTAAGGTAATATCCAGGAAGAACAATGTGTTTACAGACAGGCGTTCATTTTTGTATGGCTTCCTACAGAGCACCCAATGCATTTGAAACAATCCTATCTCCTGACCGTATTTATGAAGATCTGTTCCAGAGAGATGAGATAGACTACTGCTATGTGACCTATATTCTGCACGCACACCAACACTTTCTTTATTTTTACTCTCTTTTGATAAATACATCTGATCCATCTGGCTCAGCCGTGCCATCTCATCTATAAAACGGAACTGAGCCATTTGTCATTAATGTATTCATTTTTGTTACCACTGTTAGACGCTGCTGTCTCTGCAACAACATTTATTCACCATCGACAAATAAAAGGGTAAAATACATATTTGTTTATTTTTCATAGTTGATATTTTTGTATATATTTTTACTGGTTGACAAAGGTTTGCCAACTATGCAAGTTGCATGGTCGTAAATAGCCTGCATGTTCATTTGGCACAAAAAAATCAGAGCACATTAAAAAAACAAAAAAAATAAAATGTATATTTTTTTCAGCAAAAGAAAAACATTGCAATTAAACATATTACGGACTAGGTATATGGATTAAAAGCCAGCGTCCCAGTTTATGTTCTGCTCACTAGGCCTATTAGATGTATGTGCCCATTGGAAGCTTTGCTCGCGGACCCATTGGATTCATGGTACCTTCATGTATGTGGGGACCTGATACATGTGGAGATCAGACATGGGGTTAGCAATGAATGTGGTTATCATACATATATGTATTTCAGAAAAATACTACTATTTACTTAATGAGTTCATCATACACATTAGACCATTAGATATGTGTGCCTTTCAGATGCAGGGACCTCTCAGAAGCGTGTGCACATTATACTTCATGGTCATCTGATATGTACTCATGAGGTAGATATGACCATCTCTCATAAACATGCTCATCAGCTACTTGTGGCTCTTTGTTATTTAATACATGTGATTATTGGTATACTGTGGCTATATGTGGCTTGCGAAAATATAGCTGTCTGACATGTATGCCTTTATTTCAACAATTCAAATACATGCATACATCATTTGCGCATGACTGTCCAATGCATGTGCACAGCTTTAGAAAGAGCTGTCCATCAGATGCATTGTATTTTAATTGCATTTATAAAGGGCTTGCTAACCTCGTTGAGGCGTTGAAGCGAACTATTGGTTGCACTGATGTATACAGCTATGCAGCCATCAGACAAATGTGCAAATGCGGCACATCTCTATGTCACCTTGAGATTTATTTGTGGGAGAAATTGTAATTTTGGTTGCAAAGTTTTGAGAAGTTTTCGAATTTCACCCTTCACAAAGATTGTAAAGTTTGGCAACTTCGCAAAACTTTACATGTAAACGAAAGTTATTGCAAAAAAGGTTTAAACCGAATTGTTAAAATTTTTATGAAAAAACTCTCAAAACTGAATTTATTTTTTGCTGAGAGATTTTTTTTCACAGAGTCCAAATTTGAAGATTTAAGATATTTTTCCATAGAAATCTACACTTTGTAGTCTTTACAATCTTGAGGAAGCTTGCACAGTTTCGTGAAAACTTCAGCATCGAAACTTTCTGCACCCCTACTTCAGATATTTTGACAATTACCTCTTAAATTATTCAATGATGTGACAGCATGTGAAAATCGGATGTTTTCACATCAGAGAGGTGTCAATAAGGTGCTGCACCTCTTCACTCTTCGCCCTCAGTGTAAAGCACTGATCAGCTGGTACTGGTGATGATCACCATACATTGGTAAGGATGATTTCGTCCATAGGACATGCATAGCGCAGTGGAAGCTGAGTTCTTGCAATGAGAGTAAACCTCTCGAGATGAAGCTATTTCAGACTAAGCTGCCTCCTATTGCCCATCCTTCTGATTTCTGGAAGTATGGAGGTGGGCATTCAGTACAGGATACAAGCAAGCAGATGGATACTGTGAGGGACCAGAGGAGACCATTAATGGTGAATTTTACATATACACTACAATTATACAGTTTAGACACAGCATCCAAGGTACATCCCACTGAGAATGGATACACCGTATAGTCAGCTATCACGTTGCTCACAACTGTACTAAACACCATGATGTACCGCACACAAACATTCAACAGACCACATTAGAAACAACATGTCACACATACCAACCCAGCTCAAGGATGCCACTGAACAAGCAAGGGACTATTGCTAATGCCATGTTATCATCCTACGAACTAAGTATATCGAGAAAGCTCTCCCTCCCACCTCCGACTCAGACCCTAATACCACGAATCGACTGCTCTCTAAACACAGCAGTGCCATCCAATCAAAGACAGACTAGAACACAATACTCATAAAATATCGCCGAAGGAGGAATCAGACTCCTGCACCTGAGGGAACCCCAGAACCTCATGTGGAAGAACACCTCAGACTGCCAACAACATTAGATGACCACATTACTGAAAGACAGAACCCTATATGAATGCCATTAACATAGCAAACATAACAAAGTATCTGCAGGCTTCACATATGACAGCACAGACATACAACTCCGTTTCAATGGAAAACGTCTCTCCACTGCTGTCGGACGAGCAAAGAAACATGGTAAATCGATGCATTTGATCTGCAGCATTTAGGTTAGTGGTACCTAAATGTGTACATCTGCTTAGTCAGCAACAGTCCTTTTAAATCCATCTGAACAAGCACTGCTCTGTTGGTGTGCAGGACTACAATTCACTCCACTTTACTTTTAAAAGGCAGCTTATTCCTTACCCCTAGCATCAGCGGGGTCATAATTTAGTAGAATCGGACTCGCTGCCAGACCGGGCCTTTCCACACAGTGCAGACCTCGATGAAGGGTCATATTTTATGTCCATGTGAGTGCACCCTGTCCACTCCATCAAAACAAAAGGTTGCATTATCGGAATAAGTGTATTAACTAATGCACTCTCAGTATATAACCAACGCCACAAAACGTCTTTGGTGAAGTGCACGGTGTAAACAGGAAGCTTTTAAACTACAGCCTGAAACTAACGCAAATTAGCAGGATAGTGTACAAAATGGCGGGCTGCCATAGCCACTCAATTGCAGAGGCCCTCCCCTTACAGTGGGAGGACGCGAGTTTCAACGAGATAAGGAACTCCCCCAAATCCATGTAATGAGGACTCGCTCTGTCCATGCGCTACTTTCATGTTGTGCCTCCATGTTATGCCTAGAGATGTTAGAGTAGCACCTTGCTTCATATCTGCTTGTTAGTAGTTGTGTTTGGTGCATTTTTGATTCACATGCATGATTCTGAAAATCATAGTCACGACTGGAGGCAATTGAGACATTGACTCTGGTGAATTAGTGAGGGATGGTCTGGGAGGAGCTTGATTCTTTAAAATAACAGTAGTAGCCGAAATGAAACTAAGCACTGTTTTACTCCAGATCACATCAGATAGAGGTGTGAGAAGTTTGCATAATTTGCTTGTGCGTATAATTATGCAAAAATTCTCAAAAATAATGCATAAATGCGCAACATGAAAATTTATCATTTAGGGTTATATTTTAGTTCAAAATGAATTCTCGATGTTTGCGTTTTATAGTTAGTGCAAAAAACATTAATGACACAATTTTTGCTTTCTGATCAGGTGCATTTTACACGTGCTCCCGTGCCATAACATTGCAATATGACCTTATTTTACAAATTTTGTGCAACAACTGTTATGCAAAATTCCTAAAACTAGAGAGATTCTGCCAGCGTGACAGACATGTCACTCAGTTTAATCACAAGACTGACACATTGTCCCACCCTTAGCCCATAAGAAACTTAATATATGCTAGGGGAGGTACAATGACCGCACATTGCAGAAAGAAAACAGGGCCCAGAGAGCTCCTCTTAATCTCTGTTGCTACCATTGCCTTCAGAAAGTGCAGATTGTCGCATGCTGGACTGCTGGTTTGCAGAGAACAAGCTATATCTTCTACACCAGGAGATACCCGAACTTGCTTGCTGTGAAGGACCATATCCTCCTCAATGCAAGGGATGCTTTGGTCAAGTGCATTCATGATAAGGTGCCCCGTTCATTGTTCAATGGAGTTTCTCTACATTCATTGAGCAATAATTTGAGGAGCCAGGGCAAGCATCTTCTCTTTACTTAGGGCCTGATTAAGAGTTTGGCAGTGTGGGAGCGGACCGCAATGCAGGCGGCCTGCTCCTGCACCGCCTAACCTGTGGTCGCACCACCTCCAGATTACGAGTTTCCTCATGTCAGATGGGCTGTGCCTCTGAAAATGGGCACCGCAATGGGAACGCCAAAAACAGTTCCTGCATGGCATGGACTGTAAAATCCATGCCATGCAGGAACTGGAGTACAAGCAGACAGACGGGCACATGTTGTGCCCCACTGCATGCATCCCCAAGCACATATAAGTTCAAACTCAGAGATGGGACAGCTGTTTCTTTCACTGGCCCCATCTTCTGGAATTGTGCCTTCTAAATTCAAGCACCTGCCACATTTTGTACTTTTAAGAAAGCACAAAACTTTCGCATATTATAATTATTTTTATACCAACACCAACTGAAAGAAGGTAAGTTAGTAGCCATTTTAGCATATTAAGTCATTTATTAATTTACTGGATAAGCCAGGAACAAGAGCTGCTACCTCAAATACGGTCAAAAGTGGGTCATTTGGTTAACCTGGTGCTAAGAACAGTTTGCCATTGAAGTATAAAGCAATATTTTCCACTCAGAAGAAGATATGTGAAACAAATCAAGGAAGTCAGAAAGAATGGAAATACAGGTGAGAGTAGTGGTTGAAGATGATATCAACATGTTGGCCAGCGCTCAGAACCTTGTTCTTGTCCGTTTTGTGTTTGCACCAAAGGTCCACGAGTACAGGACGATCATGTTCGAGAAAAGAGGGTTACCATTAGTAAGTTCATTGTCAAATCTCAAACAACTTATGTATGCGAGGCATGTGATCAGAAAGACAACTGAACGACCTGACAAGGGTCGTGAAAGATCATCTGTAGATTGTAAAAAAGATGGTGGCAATGACTACACGAGTGTGATGCAACTGGATTGTGAATGTTGTTTCGACTCATAGTAGAGACTGCTGTGCTCTGTTAAAGAGAGATGAGGAAGCCCTGGGCAGGCCTTAGCGCTAGATGATTAGACTAACGAGGCTGCCTCAGCACCCTACTTACTGGACACAACTGGTGGGTAGCCCAGCAGCTCGCATCTAACACCAACCAACAGGATTGGCTGGGAACATGCAGGGTGGCCACTCTGTGCTACCAACCAACAGGATTGGCTGGGAACATGCAGGGTGGCCACTCTGTGCTACCAACCAACAGGATTGGCTGGGAACATGCAGGGTGGCCACTCTGTGCTACCAACCAACAGGAATGGCTGGGAACATGCAGGGTGGCCACTCTGTGCTACCAACCAACAGGGATGGCTGGGAACATGCAGGGTGGCCACTCTGTGCTACCAACCAACAGGGATGGATGGGAACATGCAGGGTGGCCACTCTGTGCTACCAACCAACAGGGATGGATGGGAACATGCAGGGTGGCCACTCTGTGCTACCAACCAACAGGAATGGCTGGGAACATGCAGGGTGGGCACTCTGTCCTACCAATCAACAGCAAAGGCTGTGAACATGCAGGGTGGCCACTCTGTGCTACCAACCAACAGCAAGGGCTGTGAACACGGAGGGTGGGCACTCTGTGCTACCAACCACCAGGACGGGCTGTGAACACGCAGGGTGGGCACTCTGTGCTACCAACCAACAGGAATGGCTGGGAACATGCAGGGTGGCCACTCTGTGCTACCAACCAACAGGACGGGCTGTGAACATGCAGGGTGGCCACTCTGTGCTACCAACCAACAGGACGGGCTGTGAACATGCAGGGTGGGCACTCTGTGCTACCAACCAACAGGAAGGACTGTGAACATGCAGGGTAGGCACTCTGTGCTGATTTACATTAACAGACCAGGAAGAAAAGTAGAATCAACTGTCCATCCACCATTTATAACTTAGGCCCTGTTTCATGTGGTAATTCAAAACCTTAATTCTTGTCTGACTTGGAGAAAATTTGATAGACCGATTGAACCGGGTCTTATCTCAATCAATAAGTTCCAGCACTCCCCAGGCCAGGATGGTTCACCTTTTAAGCATCAGATAATAACCTTTAATCCAGAAGCCCAATTTCCAAGAATTGAAAGTCAAAACAAAAGATCGAGTTTCTATGTTTTTTTAGGCAGATCTTATGGAACGAAATGTCCAGATGAGGATTCGAGCATAACAGTACATTAAGGATTCCATAGGCAGGCTGAGCAGACAAATTGAAGCTAGAGTGGGTCAGTACTGTAAAACTAGGTATCAAGAAGCAATTCGAGGTGGCATTAAAATGAGGTCGCACCAGAGTTTGGCACTCACAATAGCAAAGGCCAGTCCATTGGCAATTGCAATGCCACGGTAAGAATTCCGAAAAGAAACATGCGAACCAAACAACTGCACCAAGTAGAGCCTGTAATGACAATCAGATGCAGGGTCCCCACGGCCATGTTTAATGCAAACAAGAAGTGCAAACTGCAGCAGAGGTAAAATAGACTTCTCTGTAGGCCCTTCTAGCACCAGCAGACAAAGCCTAAAACGAAAGTTTTTCCAATGATAGTATTCTGCCCTTGAGGCACATTAAACATAATTTCACAAAAGAATGTATTTGAATTAATCCGTAGGGAGCAGTTAGTTATATCTGGCAACTGAACAGTGCATTAAGCTCCCAAATTAACCCTGATGCATAAAAGATTTCATGTGCGCAAAGAATCTCTCTTGTCACCTCCGCCGTTCGCTCTTTGTTTTCACTTCCCCTTTATCTATCTCTCTCACCTTCACTCTGTCTTTTTCTTTTTTCACAGTCAGGTTTTCCTTACACTTTCTTTCGGTCTTTTTCTTATGTTATCGGATTTTTAAAGCTTATGGCTGCTCCAGCGAAGGGGCGTCCCAGCGCTGGATCCGCAGATGGAAAGACTTTCTCTCTTTCTCTTTTTGCCTCTCTCACTCTCTCTCTGACCCTTTCTTTATTTCTTACTTGTTTATCTCTCCTGTTGATTGGTTCCCGATCTGGACAGAGCACAGGGATGGGAAAGTGCACACCATTTTAAAGAAGATCTGACTACCTGCATTTTAGCAGCTCTTCGGTGTAATGGCTAAATATGCGCATTCAACAATCCCCTGGTAAACAAACACTGTGTCAACTGATCTTATCTGTGTGTATCTGGGTTAGATTTACCTCAGCTCCATATATGAATGTTTTGTGATGATTTCTCGGCTTAGCAGTTATCCAGCATGAACCTAAACAGGTAACTGTGATTTATGGTTCCAAAACGTCTGCCTGGTTTAAATCATGCATCATTCTTATCGTTAGTCTACGTGCAGGACGTCATTTTTTTTATTTTGTTGCATATTTATATAGCGCGATCTCGACCCGAATGTATTGGAGCGCTTTACATGAGCACCCTATTTACATTACACATTCAGGCACGGGTTGATTAAGCGATTTGCCCAGAATCACAGAATGTGGACGCGACTCCGAGGCTCGAACCCTGGTTTCCAGCACCAAAGTCGGCAATCTAGCCGACGGACCACATCCTCTCCCCAACAATAAGGAATTCCTTGGATCCAGTGATGCTCCTGATTAGAACGTATCCTCTTCCTGTGCACACACACATTTCTCTTTTTGTAAAGCATTTCCAATGTGGCACGTGCTGTACAAATGTCGCACACAAAATGTTGTCTGGTCCTTGAGATTCTGCCTTCTACACTCCATATTTTGATATCAGCACGTTGAAGATATGATGAAGGGAATAATATATAAAGTTTTTTTTGTGGTCACAAAGCATGCAATTAGCAAAAATGACAGGGTTTGCGACTAGGCTTGTGTTAAATTTCCATTACGCTGTCATAATCTCTCGCAATTTTGGTAATTTTATTCAACAGTTTCTGAAATTGCGTTATTATGTCAAGTTGCGTAATTACATGTATTCCGCAGCAAACATTGAGCGTGAGAACATGTGGAAAATGACCAGAATACAAATAGTTGCAGTGCTTGTAATGTTTATGCTATTTTTTTACAGGCACATGCATCAACCATTTTTGCAAGCACAAGCAGTGCGATTCGCAAAAATCGGCCGTTTGCGCCCGCAAAAAGGGCATTTGCGATGCATCAAGGTTCAAGGCACTCGCAATTTGAGAATTCGCAATTAATCGCGATTTCTCAAATTTTGATTGCACTTTAGAATAGCAATTTTGCTAACAGGGGGCGCAATTTACCATGAAGTTGAACTTGATAGTAATTTTCAAAATCTTTGAAAAATGCACTTTAGTGCATTTTTCAAAGTTTCATGTTGCGCACACACATATGCCCTTGGGGTAAGTGTGTGCGCAACATGGTTGCGCATCACTATTTCAGGGGTGCAGCAGGGTGTCATTTTGACAACCTTGCACCCTTGAAATTGCATGCACAATTTGCGAGTACCTATTGGTACACGCAAATTGCACATGCAATCTCACATTCATTCCTATGGGCCTGTAGGCCCATAGGAATGAATGGGGAGCCATTCCTTAACTGCGACTCGCAATTTGCGAGTCGCAATTAAGGAATTTGTAGGAATCACTATTTTCTCAGCGATTCCTACATGCATAGGCATTCGTGCTTCCTTATTGGCGAATCCTTATTTTTCGCTAATAAGGAATCGCAAATGGCATGTTTGATGCATGTGCTTGTTAGAGTGAAATGCATCCTTATGTCCAAAATGGATCTTAGGACAGACTTCATGCTAACATTTAGTGCCAAATTCTGGTTTTGCATTTCAGGTAATTATCTGTAATTTTGTCATTTTTTTTCAAACGTTTACATAATAAAGAAAAAGCAAATTGCATGAATTTCATGAACTCCTATTTGGGGACACAATAACCCATTACAAACCACAAATGGGAAGAGGTGTGAACGAGGCCCACTTCTCTTTTGGATTCAGGATCAAATGGATCACCGGTTTGCAAATGCAATAACAATCAGAAACCACTGATCAGTTAGCGTTCTCATCTTGGGATGGCAATTGATTTGCAAATGGAAAAAAGACTACAGCCAGTAACCCCATCCCCCCACCAATCATTGTGTTCCTAAAAGGGAAACTAATGTTTTTTTTTAAAGCAGCGCCAGTCTATTTAATAGAGACAGTAGCTTTTACTATGAAACATGTTTGTCTTTTGTAAATATTAATGCAGCGCTAGATGTCTGCTGCCCATTGCCACCCTCCATTCCCGCATTCCCAGTAGGTCAGTATTCAACAGGTAGACCATCTACATCATCCTGGGACTGTAGAATTTGTGATGCAGCAAATTAGTACATAGGTCAGATGACAAATCAGTCCATGAGCAGATTGCACATCACTGGCTTGTGGCTGGGAATTCAATATCAGGCCTCAAATCTATTCCAGAAGAAAAGTCATAAAATGTGTCTCAAGCCCAATTTGTATTTCAGTACCAGAGCCATAACCCGATTGTGGAAGCTCCATACTATTAACTGAGTAATTTAATGAATGGATCATTTCCGATGCCACATGTGATATCACTTGTAATGCTGTTATTATTGTTAATATTGTTATTATTATAATGAGAGTCGATACAATAACTAAGGCCTTCATTTCAAGTTAGGCCGAATAGGGTGAGGAATTTTCCACACATGATAATTAATATTGCCAAAATGATGACGTGTGGGGTGAGGTATTACACACATGTGGAAAAACCTCCTACTCCAAGTTTTTAACTTGTGAATGGGACATAGCATGTGCATATGATATTTAACACACTGGATTCTGTATTTTTTGCGTTTTACATACGTTCCTCCCAACCCACAATATTTGAATCAGGTTTGAGCTGCCATAATTTATCAGGGGAAAAACTGTGTGATCATTATTTTACAACTGTTTGCACGGGGATCGGAATTTAACCCTGAACTTTTAACAATGGCCTCAGTATGACACATTCTCACTTCTGACGTCTACTGTGGCTTGTGGGCATCAGTTTTAAACTTCACAAAGCGAACACATACTTACGAGGTCAGCTAATTAAACAACATTAAATTAGTTTAACAGTGTTAATTTGTAGTTATAGGGCTTAAAGATGCCTACAATAGTGCCATGGAGTTCTGTAAGAAAATAAGGGCCATATTATCAAGGATCGGCGATAACATTATCGCCGCTTTAGCAGCACAAAACTGCCGCTAAAGTGGCCATAATGGGCTTGATAATATGCCCTTGTGAATTCCCATAGAAGCCCAGGTTCACACCAGAACCTGGGCTTCTATGGGAATTCACAAGGGCATATTATCAAGCCCATTATCGCCGCTTTAGCGGCAGTTTCCTGCCGCTAAAGTGGCGATAATGTTATCGCCGATCCTTGATAATATGGCCCTAAATTATTAGGACAAAATGAGAATAAGGTGAAGCTATTAAATGTATCCAAGCAGCTCTATCAGGTTATATTCTATTCTATTGGAGTTGTAAAGCGCATGTCTACCCAATGGGCCTCCCAGCCCCGAACGCTCCCAACCCAGATAGCACACTAAGAGGCATACTATGAACGATTCACGTTGAACATCGCCAATCGCCGTATATTGCCGGTTCACATCGCCGTGTTAGCAGTGTATTTGCAATAATTTCCAAACAGGCGTTGTGAAATCCGACGATATATGGCGATTTTCATCAATATCGCCTGCGATATTAAACTGCGCTGATGGACATGTTGTTAATAGGCAGAGGTGGATGTAACCTTACAATCCACCTCCCATTATGCACATGGCTAAATCGAAATATTTGTAGACGTTAGTTTTCCCCGATCCGTGGTTAGCGTGGCTTTTTACTCCCTACGCGAGTACTGGCCCGGCTTGTAAATACCGCGATGTGCGGTTAGCGAATATTTTCATGTTGTTCCTTGAAAGGTACGCCTACTTTGCATCTCATTAGCGATGCGAAGCGAGGCGATACCAAAATGGCTGCTAACATGCGTTAATGCATGTTAGCGCCGCCTTGTTAATAGGGTGATGAAATTATCGCCGCTTTAGCGGCAAAAAGTGCCGCTAAAGTGGCGATAAGGCCCTTGTAAATATGCCCCTAAGAGAATCCAAGTGGAGGCCAATATGACCCTGTGCTATATAATGAGCTGGAGGGAGCATTAGAGTAATAAATAATCTTCTGTAGTCTGTACACGCGACAATACAGAAAGCGGGTACTGGTTACCCGTTAGACTATGTAGTTGAAAAAAAAGACATTGCAGAAGCTTGAGTGGGTTTTCGTCTCCTTCAAGCTATGACCAGAAACCGGAAGCAATGTTTTCTTTCCTCTACATTTTCTAGCTTGGCCACTTGTAAGGATTTACACAGAAATGCATACTGAGCGACTGAACGACTGATGGAGCTCATTCGGTGCTATGTTTATGCTGTGCCTCACACATTTCAAAACATGAGTGTACATTAGGAAGCATTAGGGTTTGAGCTATTAAGAAAAATCCCTGCATGATACAGCCTAGTGGAAGCATTCAGGGTCGGTGACCGGGCAAGCACTGCACCTACAGCAACCGAAAAACATTTAAGTCAACCACATAATTAAAAAAGATTCTGCTTTAAACAAAACCTAAACACCTTCCTAGCAACACTATGAAGAAACAAATTGAAACAAAAGTCGAAATGGATGGTAAAGAGGGGTGGCTGAAAATGGAAATCTGGTGAATATAAAAACAAAGAGGCATTAGAGTCCCAATCTTGATGCAAGCTACTCTTTACAATATAATGTAATGTGCTTTAAAGCATCTCAATAAAACTGAAATAAATATAAAAAAGCTGGTGGGTTATTTACCTGGTGACTAGATTGTGCTGTCAGACACACCAGCACATTAAATATTGTCACACTTATACTCTATTAATTCTATATTGGCACTCGCCCGGTGGTGTTGAGCCAGGTAGAGAGCTTGTATTGTATTGTTTTGCAGAAATTTTGCAGCAGAGAACTATGTAGAGGTTTTCAATGCCCTCATGACTGATGGTGCCATTGCTTGGCTGGGCTGATACACTGCCGCCCATGATAATGTCACACAATCTTTCTGACCATAGTAAAGTAGAAAGAATAGTAAATGCTATTGAGAACAGGATGTAACCTTACAAGTGAAATGACCAGAACACAGGGCCACATGCAAAAATGCCCTTTGCAGTGTGCTGTCTATATCCCTGTTGAAGATCCATCAATCTGATTAAATGGAATGCGGAGTCGGAGACGCTTACTAACAAAATAAATTAGACCGTGGAACTGCATGATTGATCCTGACTGACTTTGTTACCAATCAGTGAAAAAATAGCACAAGACATCAATACATGATGACACATGTTTATCTGCTCCTGGGATCTGGAGCTGGAAAAAGCTTAAAAGCTTTTAGGAGACCTTTAATTCTAGGGTCTAGAGACTTTGGTCTGGCATGCCCTTTGGAAACGTGATCAATAGTCTCATTGGTCAAATGGAAAAATGCTATCAACAGCCCTTTCATCAAGATGACATGGATTTACAAACATTTTGCATTGGGATTGTATCTGAAAATAGGCCTGGGGAGGGGGCTGCACGAGCCACCGCCCCTTTTTTAAATACATTTATAAAGGCCTGGCCCCAGGGGATGTCGTCCCCGGGCCGAAATCACCCACCCTCCCATGAAAAAAATGATAAAATAAAGGCCAGGCTCCAGGGGTTGGCGTCCCAAGGGCCAACATTGGCCCAGGGTAGGGGGGCCTTGTGGACCCTCATCCTATATTTTATACAAAAGTAGAAAAAAAGGCAAAAGCAAGGCCCGAGGGATGGACCAACTACCCTTCCTGTTACCTTCAGTAAATCCCACACAAAGTGATTGCTATGAGGTCCTCGGTGGCAAACGTGGCTCATGGAGCACTACTGGTTGGGGGGTGAAGTCAACTTTACTTCTGAGGGGCAGTTTGCCCCCAAGGACCCTCAAGAGCCAAGGGGGCCTCCGTCCTGGCCCTCCACAATGGGACTGGGGGGGTTACCTTTGGGCTGTTTGCAAACCTTCATTCAACAAAGGGAGCTTGTGCTGCATGCCTATTCCACCCACCGCACAAGCTTCTATTGTAGAATGAATGTTTCCGACAGCCCTATGGGCGATTGCATTCAAATCGGTATGTTGGAACTGCCAAACTATGGTCGGGCGGAACCCTTACCGCAATCATGTTGGGTGGATGCAATCAGCTTAACATCGTAATAAGCCCCCTATTGTTATGTTAAAGTGATACCGCTTACACATGCAAATCAACTGCGATGGGGAAATTCATTATGTGTTCCCCAACAACTTATGTTATTTTTTCACACATCTTGCTGCATGTCAGAACCTTAACAGCTAAGGACTAGATTAATAACAAGCATGTTTCTATCTTACATAACATATATCTCCTACTAATAGCAGCACTATCAAATTAAACTATAAAAGGTTCTGCATGTAGTTACAACATTTTTCACAAATTAATTTTAAAACGGTTACCCATTAAAAGCAAGCAGGTTGAAAGAGAGTGAACATGATTCACACACATGTAAAAACTGGATATCAGGCATGAATAAGCAGGGAGGACTATTAAGCTCCGCTTTATAAATGTGAGTGCAGCTCAATGTTCAGGTTCCCAGGATTTTTACTATTGAATCTAAGTATGTAACTAGATTCCACTTTCCTCAGAATATTTTCACAATGGCCTCCTCTCAATGATCGTGGTACTGTATCTATCACATAGTATTGCAATTACTTGTCATTGTTGTTGTGTGTTTTCCTACCATGTCTAGCAACAGGATATGTACTGTCACAATTACTGATAGCTCGAATGTGTTGTAATATTTGCTTGTGGACTGAAAGTTTAGCGTTCCCTATATACAAAAGTCCACAAGGACATTCTAGCACATAAATGACTATGGCTAGAATCTGCATTGTCACTGCATTTTCTTCACAGTCTTAGCACTTTCCCACAGGGTATACTGGCAATTAAGCTTGTGGGATGAAACTATCCGCATGAAAAACCATATTGCCTCCAGTGGGCTGTTTGAGGGCTGTTTGTGTATTTTAGAATGCAATTTATCATCTTTCACAAACATTTTAATGTATAAAAAGATTACCTCCTTCTGTTATGTTATGTTATGTTATGTTATGTTATGTTATGTTATGTTAAAAAGCGTTTATATAGCGCTCGGCTACTCTAAAAGAGTGTCCCGGCGCTTTCCACATACAGCTGCAGTGTATAACAGCATAACAAGAAAAACAAGAGCCCCGCAAAAGAAAGAGAAGAAAATCCACCTAAACAGAAAGATTAAAAAGCCAGGTCTTCAAATTCTTTCTGAATTGAAGCAAGTTGGGAGTACTACGAAGTACCAGTGGGAGCGAGTTCCACAGCTGGGAGGCTTTGAAGCTGAAAGAGCGCCCCCCAATCCGCGCCTTCTTCACACGTGGAACCACAGCCATGAAAAGGGATTCCAAACGCAGTGAGCGGGCGGGGCGATAAAAAGCCAATCTCTTCTGCAGATATCCTGCACCTGAACCAAACAGAGCCTTATGTACCAGCGTCAAGGATTTGAACATAATCCGCTTTCGGATCGGGAGCCAGTGCAGCGTCTGCAGAAGACCAGAAGCCCGTGCGCGTCTATGCAAACCAAAGATTGCGCGCGCTGCAGAGTTCTGTATCACCTGCAGACGCTGGACCAAGTAGTCTGGAAGACCCAGGAAGAGGGCATTGGCATAGTCTAGCCTGGATCCGATAAGCGCCTGCACCGTGATCCGTCTATGCTCCGCAGATAGTAGTGGTAGAAACTTGCGGAGCATTTTCAGAACACCGAAGCAGGTGCCGGCCAGGCCAAGAACATGCGATCTAAGAGAGAGCTTGTTGTCAAGCTTAACGCCAAGATTTTTGGCCACCAAGGAAGATTGTGCCGGGGGACACATGGCGGCCGGCCACCACTGCCGCCACTCGGGATCGATGACACAGCCGAAGAATAGCACCTCCGACTTACTGGAGTTGGCCTTTAGACTGTTCCGCCGGAACCAACCAAAGACCATATCCAGGCAGTCCCGTATTCTCTCCCCATCAAATGGCTGGTCTTTAGCACATGTGAAAAGGAGTTGCGTGTCGTCAGCATAGGACACGATCTGGGCTCCGTAAGCCTCCACCGCAGCCGCCAGAGGGGACATAAAGATGTTGAACAAAGTCGGGCTCAACACAGACCCCTGTGGAACCCCGACTCCCAATGGCGGCATCTCGGCGGAGCTCTGGGAAGCCCAGACCGTCTGGCGGCGGCCCTCCAGAAAAGATGAAAACCATCTGAACACCGTCCCCCTTAGGCCGATGTCATGAAGCCTAGCGAGGAGCGCCTCATGGGGGAAGGTGTCGAAGGCCGCCGACAGGTCCAACATGACTAGCATGGCCTTGCCACCCACATCCAAGGTCTCCCTGATGATCTCAGAGACCTCCACCAACGCCGTTTCCGTACTGAAGTTCGGACGGAACCCGGATTGGGATGGATGGAGCAAATTGTTAGATTCTAAAAAGCTCGACAAGACACCATGAACATGTTTCTCAGTGATCTTAGCCAAGGCCGGGAGAAGTGAAATAGGCCTATAATTGGCCAAGACCTCGGCATCAAGACCAGGCTTTTTCAGGAGGGGGATCACCATCGCCCTTTTCCAGGTGCGAGGGACACACCCCTCCCTCAAGGAGGCATTGAGGATCGGGTTGACCAGGGGTACAAAAGGGGGTGGTGATGGACGGAGCATCAGAACAAATCATACACTCACACCCAGTCAAGAGATCTGGATTTGATCCATCACCATTCTTTAGCCCACTCTGCCACCCCAGTTCAGACATGGCCATATGCAAATCAGTCTGACCCTGTGCCTCATGGGAACAGTCCAGCCCGAACTGCCAAGCCATGCCTTCCCTGGACCGGAAACAAGCTTCCTAGGACCGGTTTCTGGCATTTCAGCCGTCTTCAGCCAGGCTTGCTTGAATCCAGTGGCAAAGTGAGCAAGGGACTCACGTCTGAGCATACCCTGCCAACTTATGGCGAACAATGCGGTACAAAAGGGGGTGGTGATGGACGGAGCATCAGAACAAATCATACACTCACACCCAGTCAAGAGATCTGGATTTGATCCATCACCATTCTTTAGCCCACTCTGCCACCCCAGTTCAGACATGGCCATATGCAAATCAGTCTGACCCTGTGCCTCATGGGAACAGTCCAGCCCGAACTGCCAAGCCATGCCTTCCCTGGACCGGAAACAAGCTTCCTAGGACCGGTTTCTGGCATTTCAGCCGTCTTCAGCCAGGCTTGCTTGAATCCAGTGGCAAAGTGAGCAAGGGACTCACGTCTGAGCATACCCTGCCAACTTATGGCGAACAATGCGGTACAAAAGGGGGTGGTGATGGACGGAGCATCAGAACAAATCATACACTCACACCCAGTCAAGAGATCTGGATTTGATCCATCACCATTCTTTAGCCCACTCTGCCACCCCAGTTCAGACATGGCCATATGCAAATCAGTCTGACCCTGTGCCTCATGGGAACAGTCCAGCCCGAACTGCCAAGCCATGCCTTCCCTGGACCGGAAACAAGCTTCCTAGGACCGGTTTCTGGCATTTCAGCCGTCTTCAGCCAGGCTTGCTTGAATCCAGTGGCAAAGTGAGCAAGGGACTCACGTCTGAGCATACCCTGCCAACTTATGGCGAACAATGCGGTACAAAAGGGGGTGGTGATGGACGGAGCATCAGAACAAATCATACACTCACACCCAGTCAAGAGATCTGGATTTGATCCATCACCATTCTTTAGCCCACTCTGCCACCCCAGTTCAGACATGGCCATATGCAAATCAGTCTGACCCTGTGCCTCATGGGAACAGTCCAGCCCGAACTGCCAAGCCATGCCTTCCCTGGACCGGAAACAAGCTTCCTAGGACCGGTTTCTGGCATTTCAGCCGTCTTCAGCCAGGCTTGCTTGAATCCAGTGGCAAAGTGAGCAAGGGACTCACGTCTGAGCATACCCTGCCAACTTATGGCGAACAATGCGGTACAAAAGGGGGTGGTGATGGACGGAGCATCAGAACAAATCATACACTCACACCCAGTCAAGAGATCTGGATTTGATCCATCACCATTCTTTAGCCCACTCTGCCACCCCAGTTCAGACATGGCCATATGCAAATCAGTCTGACCCTGTGCCTCATGGGAACAGTCCAGCCCGAACTGCCAAGCCATGCCTTCCCTGGACCGGAAACAAGCTTCCTAGGACCGGTTTCTGGCATTTCAGCCGTCTTCAGCCAGGCTTGCTTGAATCCAGTGGCAAAGTGAGCAAGGGACTCACGTCTGAGCATACCCTGCCAACTTATGGCGAACAATGCGGTACAAAAGGGGGTGGTGATGGACGGAGCATCAGAACAAATCATACACTCACACCCAGTCAAGAGATCTGGATTTGATCCATCACCATTCTTTAGCCCACTCTGCCACCCCAGTTCAGACATGGCCATATGCAAATCAGTCTGACCCTGTGCCTCATGGGAACAGTCCAGCCCGAACTGCCAAGCCATGCCTTCCCTGGACCGGAAACAAGCTTCCTAGGACCGGTTTCTGGACCAGGGGATCACCACTGCCGCCATCCCGGCCAAAAATTTGGCCGGGCAGGGGTCCAGCGGGGAGCCAGATTTAAGACTGGCCAGCAGAGCCCGGGACATATCACTGGTGACAGGAGGAAAGTCAGCCAGTTCTGCAGTAGGCGGAGACGATGTTCCAAGTCCCGCCCCGAGGCCACAGCAACCCTCCACCACGCTCTCCGAGAAGGAGGCCTGAATTGCCTTAATCTTGTCGGTGAAAAAAAGTGGCAAGATCCCGCGTCCACGCGTCCGATGATACAGGCGGGGGTGAATAGTAGGAAGGGGCCGTGAACTCCTTCACAATCGTGAAGATCTCCTTACAGGAGTTCGCCGCCACCTCAATCCTCCTGGCAAGATATTCCCGCTTGGCACCAAGAATGTCACGATGATAGGCCTTCACCGCCGATCTATAGGCGAGTTTGGCCTCCCCATCATATTGAAGGCGCCAGGCCCGCTCAGCAACCTTACATTGACTGCGAGCCAAACGCAGCGCCTCCGTAAACCACGGCGCCGACTGCCGTATCACCGAGGACCGGGGGGTTGCCCTTGGTGCAAGATCATCTAACCTCTCAGTCAGCCATAGCTGTAGGGTCTCAGTGTCTCTTTCCGGATCCCCCGAGAGGTGACAGGGATGTTCCGTGAGCGCCTGCTCCAACATATCAGGCGTCACTCTGTGCAACGCTCTCGAGGCCGTTCTGGGCACCGTGGGGGCGCAGATGTCAGACCGCCCATTTTCCAACACGGAAAACCCAATCAGTCTATGATCCGACCAGAGCACCGGGCGCGTTTCGATGTCGACAATTGGAACAGAAGAGAACACTTGATCGAGGGTATGCCCTCTCTCATGTGTAGGCCCTGACACAAACGGAGCCAAGCCAAGCGGAGATGTAATATCCAGCAGTTTAGCCCCATTCAGATCGTCCGTGACATCGAGGTGAAAGTTGAAATCGCCTGCCAGCAAGCAATGCTGTGCAGACAGCGCCAACTCCGAGATGGCTGTCTGTAGGTCCTCCCAAAAGGAACCCGCCGGGCCAGGAGGCCTGTAAACCAAGAGACCCTTAAGTGCTTGAGCTGGAGACAGTCTAAGCGTAAAACCCAGGGATTCAGAGCCCCCAATGGAGTTAACAGGAAGAACAGAGCAGGAAATGTTCTTCCTCACCACCACAGCAACTCCGCCCCCCCTACCCTTCGCCCTGTCTTGGCGGAAAATATTATAGGTTGGAGGGATCGCAGTGAAAATGTCTGGATTAGACGCCTCTCCCAGCCAAGTTTCGGTCAGGAGCAGGCAGAGAGGATTCTCCCTGACAAGAAGATCGTAAATGTGCTGTGCATGTCTTCCAACCGATCTTGTGTTCAACAGCAAGAAAAGATGTTTCGCATGCACTTTAGGTGTCCTAGGGGCACAGCAGAGTGACCCAGTGGGCGACCAGCCACACGCCGGGCAGCGACATTTACCCTTGTGTCGACCGGGAAAAACAGAGTGACACAGGCTAGATGAAGTACGCAAGGCTCGAAGCGTGGCAGCGGTATAATGTATCATCCTCCCCGCTCTCAAGCAGAGTCCACAGCCGCCCCGCCGCCTCCGAGACGCTGACGGGCGCAGATGGGCAGGACTCTGGCACGACTCAGGCTAAGCGAAGGCTACCATCTGCGCGTTCCGCTGCGCGGAAAGGGGCAACTTTAAGTAGGCTCTCCCGTCACCCTACGCGCGCGAGTCCGCTCAAAGATGGCGGCCGCCGCTAAAAGTAATGCCCCAAACCAAAATGGCACCCAAAATCAATCCCCAGGACCCGGACCCACCAAAGTGGTGGTGCTTGGAGGCGCAGAGTGCGCTTTTTAAATGCAGTGAGGGGCCAGAGGGCGCGCACTGCAAGCAAGGAGCAGCAAGAAGCAGTGAAAATTAAAAACGAGGGTAAGTGCTAGATAGATACAAACCCAGGTACAAAACAAGCAAAATTGTTAAAAAACACAGCGCTAGTGCAGCGCGAGCTTCACGGAGTGGTAGGTGGTCAGAAACACCACCACACAAGGAGCCGCCTTAAGTAGGCTCTCCCGTCACCCTACGCGCGCGAGTCCGCTCAAAGATGGCGGCCGCCGCTAAAAGTAATGCCCCAAACCAAAATGGCACCCAAAATCAATCCCCAGGACCCGGACCCACCAAAGTGGTGGTGCTTGGAGGCGCAGAGTGCGCTTTTTAAATGCAGTGAGGGGCCAGAGGGCGCGCGCTGCAAGCAAGGAGCAGCAAGAAGCAGTGAAAATTAAAAACGAGGGTAAGTGCTAGATAGATACAAACCCAGGTACAAAACAAGCAAAATTGTTAAAAAACACAGCGCTAGTGCAGCGCGAGCTTCACAGAGTGGTAGGTGGTCAGAAACACCACCACACAAGGAGCCGCCTTAAGTAGGCTCTCCCGTCACCCTACGTGCGCGAGTCCGCTCAAAGATGGCGGCCGCCGCTAAAAGTAATGCCCCAAACCAAAATGGCACCCAAAATTAATCCCCAGGACCCGGACCCACCAAAGTGGTGGTGCTTGGAGGCGCAGAGTGCGCTTTTTAAATGCAGTGAGGGGCCAGAGGGCGCGCGCTGCAAGCAAGGAGCAGCAAGAAGCAGTGAAAATTAAAAACGAGGGTAAGTGCTAGATAGATACAAACCCAGGTACAAAACAAGCAAAATTGTTAAAAAACACAGCGCTAGTGCAGCGCGAGCTTCAAGGAGTGGTAGGTGGTCAGAAACACCACCACACAAGGAGCCGCCTTAAGTAGGCTCTCCCGTCACCCTACGCGCGCGAGTCAGTCTTACTGATGAGCTAATAAAGTGGATATTCAAATCATTATTATTGATTGCTGAACACTTTCTACAGAACTCCTCCATATAACAAATAGGTCATTGATGAATCTAGACCACAAAACCACACTTTCATTCCAGTTGTGACTGAATTCTTGCCTATGCACCTGCTCCTCCCACCAGCCCATATGCATATTAGCATAGCTGGGGGCAAATCAGGTGCCCATGGCCATGCCCCTCATTTGTTTGTACAGTTGGCTATCAAATAAAAATTATTATTTTCAAGTCATAGTCTTACCATATCAAACAACAATTTGGTGTTTCATTAATTCCAGTGGTCTCACATTCAGAAAATGGTCTGTGTGATGAAGGCCATCATTAGGTCTAATGCTTGTATAAAGCAATGGTATGTACATTGAAATCAATCAAATATAACTCTCCCACGGTATATTTAAAATCAATTTGAGGAAGTCTCCTGTGTCCTGTATATTAACCCTGGGCGTAGTTCGCGAAGTAGCACTTCGTGAAGCTACGCAAAGTGCAGTTCGCACTACGCGAGCTACGCGTAGCACTTCGCGAACTGCGTAGTACCTTGTTCGCACTGTGCCAGATGTCGTTTTCAATGATTGCACAGTGCGGACAAGCAACCGGCACTGTGCAATCATTGAAAATGGCATCTTGCACAGTGCGAGCTGTAGTTTTCTGCTGCTCGAGTAGATTTTTACTCGAGCGGCAGCTTTCTCAACGCGAACTGGTAGTTTCTCTTCGCGAGCGGTCGTGAGCAAACGCGACCACTCGCAATGAGAAACCTGACCTCCTCGCGTTGGGAATCTCGCCGGGAGGTTTATTTTCCATGCTCGCGATCGCCAACTTGATGTTGCTGATCGCGAACAAGGAAAAAGTATCGCCGGGATGTCATTTTGCTTGCTCGCGGTCGCCAACTTGACGTTGAGGACCGCGAGCAAGAAAAAAATGACCGCAGCACTACGCAACACTACGCTAGGCGTGTTCGCACTGTGCAATTCACGTAGTGCGAAGTAGCGCGAGCTTCGCAAACTACGCGAGCGTAGCGTAGTGCTTTGCCCAGGCTTACTGTATATAAGATGGCAAATTTACATATTCTTGCAAGAAATAATCAACATACTTTGAGGTACATTCCATCAAACTACCTATAACCAAAATAATAGGGCATCCAGGTGGTTGTGTTGAGTTCCTATGCACTTTGAAAGTCAAGTACCTTATAGGTGTTATCAGATTTTCATTCTTTAGGAAACTGTGCTCATCTTGTGTTAACAGTCACACCATTGCTTTAGTGTATAATGGAATTGGACGTTTGCATGTTAGATCTCTGGCATATTCACTTTCTTATAACAGTTACTGTCATTCAACTGGAGTATTGCCTCCTGCATATATTGTTCCTTGGGCCACAGCACTGCATTGCCCACTTCATCAGCACTACGCACCACCAAGTTTGAATTCTCCTTATGTTTCTTGGCCAAATTGCCTTAGGCCATTCTGTTGGACCAGTGACTGTCCATAATTTGATGTGTAGTATTTTGTTGATTTTTTAGCTCTTCCATGAATAAATCAGAAAAAATATCAAACCTGTCTCTTGAACTGTTGGGCATGAATGTAGAAGCTGGCTTAAATGGAGTTTCTTCCTTATTGTCCACTTGCAGCTCCATGGAGACAATTATATCTTCTTCTATATATATTCTATCTATCCCTTCTGTTTCTTGTTCCAGTTGTTTGTGCTCAATCAATTACTTCATATCCAATATTGGGAGGCTTGGGTTTATATCTGATGGTTTTACTGTTTCAGATGGTCTCCATTTCACTTGTGTGATATAGTACTTTTACAGCTTCAACTTTCTCACAAACATTTATAGATCAACCCTTGTTGTAGCATAGTTAAAATTCTCAGGACAGAATGATGAACCTAATTTCAAAATTAAAATTTCCTCATCTCTCAGGGTTATATCTGACATGTTAATTGTCGCTGCGCCATCTGATCCTACTTCCGGTTGAATTTGTATTTGTCTTTGGCATGCTGTGCCATATTTGTTGCATCACATTTCTGGTTCCTCCTTTTCTTTGCTGATTTTGTTGTCTCGGTCTTAAGTTTTGAAGCCTGTCTGTGCTGAAAAAAAATGAAGTTCATCTACCATAGATGGTACATCCTGATTTGTTGAAGGTTCGTCATAGTCTGTTGCCACTTCAGAGTTTAAGGCGGAACTCAAAGCAGGTGCTGTATCACTGCGGCTTTATTCCTGTCTCTGCTGATTACTTTCTGCCAATCTCTGGCATCTGGTGGTGTCAAACATGTGAGTGAAGGTAAAGATCTGACCACGCTCATAATCATTTTTGTCACACTTGAATTTGTGTGCCTTGCGTTTAACGATAATTCTTTCGTGCTTATCAATTCTTACTTTCATATCAGCCCTGAAGGTGTTATTTTGTCTTGTTCTTGTTCTTTGGCCAATTCAATAATGAGTTTTTCTATTTCCTCAAGTATGGTTTGTCTGTCAATCTCTGCATATTTTACTAGGAACTGTACTAGCCGAATTGATGCCTCAGTATTACTATGCACCTACTCTTAAGCATCCCAGGACGCGGATTCCCAAAGCTTGGAGGCAGCAAAATTCTCAGTCCTCTGGGTATTCTACCCACTTATAAGTATCTTTGAAGGAACTTACTCTCCCACACTTAGTCAGTTCTGACCGTATTAGCTTTTCCAGCTCTCTCAATTTAGCCAATACATCAGTGTTCTGCCTTCCAGTACTAATACTAATGCACAAACCTGGGTCTCCACCACTTGTGTCATCTTCAAAGGCTTTTTCGCGCTCTCTTCTTTCCTGCATTTCTTTGGCCGACATTTTACTATTGCACTTTTATTATTGAATTAAACTTTTCATTAGCCAATCTCTCGTAATTATGACTTTCCCCTAATGTCCCTCTCCCGCATCTGATATTCCTACCTTGAACAGTGGCCGCGCATCCTCAGACACCACAAATTGCAGCCCTGAACCAGCAGGACAGATAGCTGCAGGGGACTCTGCTGCATTCCTTCTCTGAAAAAGTACTTGGATTTCACATTATCTACTGGCGGTCGCCAGTAGATAGTTATAGTTAGGACCGTGTTTCCATAGGAAATCCGCAACATTCTATTTGGAATAACTTTGGCGCCGATTGACGAATCCTGGCGAAATTCTCAAAATAGGTGGGGCGCTCCGCTCCGCTCCTTCCCTGAAAGTCTCGGGGGGATTTGTCAAGCGGGGGCTGAGAAAAAGGGGGGGTCCCAAAACGCGTTTTCCCCATGCATTTTTCCATAGGACCTTTAGTCCGAGCTACAGCCCGAATGGCTGAACAGAATTACGTGAAATTTGGCAGAGAGGTAGCCGTCAGGTCAGGGATGTGCAAATCTGTTCAGTATTTCCTTAGAAAATAGCATTTAAATCAATATATATATCTATAGGCGTGCTCCGAGCGCGCACCGTAAGCTTACCGTACGCGCACGCCGCCGTGCACGAGCGCGATTCTGATTGGTTGTTAGATCTTAGTAAAAATTCGAATCGGTCGAAACCAGGAAGTGTCGGCCGCCATTTTGTCTCTCGCAGTCTGAGGGGGTGAAAAACAAAGGTGGAGAACGTGAAAAGGGGGCAGGGTGGACAGTTCCTGACCCCCTAGCCTTTGTCAGGGGGTCCCAGAAGGACCCCCAAGGGCAAAAATTAATTAAAAATTTTGCGCGTAGTGTACGCCGTAAACGGAAAAATTCCGCGAACTTCGCGTAACTATTCCGTGATTACGCGTACCGTACGCACACGGCAAACATTTTTTGTAACTTATGACGTACCGAGCGCGTAGCGTCAGCTTACCGTACACGCACGGCAAAAAATGCATAAAAAAAAAATACAAGTTTCAAGAGTTGTAGAAGATAATAACTGTGATGTACAACTGTATATAAACATTAATTTTTTTTAAATTAACCATTCCATAATGCAGGATATAGTACATATATTATTTTATACATAGGTTGGATATTATTTTTTACCAAAAATCTCAAACAAAAAATTGCATTTAAAAAACCGTACAAATTCACTGAAAAAACCATAGGTTTCACACACGTTATAGTTAGGAATTAGCATTTAAAAAACCTTGCAAATTCACTGAAAAAAACCATAGGTTTCACACATGTTATAGTTAGCAGGACATTTCACTCGTGAAAAACCAATGAAATTCCCCCGTTATAGTTAGTGCAGGCAACTATAACTCATGCGACCGCAATCCTCTGCTGATGACGTCAAATATTACATCACTGATGACATATGTGTCCTTCTGAAAAAAAAATATTTGTAATGTATGTATAGCTAAAAATTAATGGAAGAAGACATGGGTAAATAAGTGTCTAAATACAGTGATGTAATATTTGACGTCATCAGCAGAGGATTGCGGTCGCGTGAGTTATAGTTGCCTGATGACGTCACATATTACATAACTCATGACATGGTCAGTGACATCACTGATGACATCTCAAATGACATCACTGATGACATCATTCAGTGAGTGTGTGTTTCTATAAAGTTTAAATGTTTAATATATATAGGGAAAGGCGTATTGAAGAATGAGTAGGTGTATAAGTGTCTGAATGGATGATTTAGTAGGTGCGTGTCTGACTCTATAAGTGAGTGATTAAACGTATCTGCTGAATGCATGGGTTAGTGACTAAACTGTGTGAATGTCTGTATCCATCTGTCTGTTGGTGTGTAAGCGGCTGCATGGGTTTGTGAATAGCTACATGAGTGTCTACATGGGTATTTGATTGGTTGTCTGAGTATCTGTATTGGTGCCTGAGTGTTTGTATGGGTGGCATGTGTGTGACTCTGTGCATAGATGTGTGAGTGGGTGATTCACTGAGTGCCTGGTTTCAAGAGTGCATCTGTGATGGACTGTATAGGTGGGTGTGAAGAACCAGAACCTTTTGGACCTGGCGGCGCAGAGTACGCCTTAATCTCCTGGGTTCTCCTGCTTAGCCACACAGAGACACGGGGACACTCTGTCGGCGTAAAAGATCAGATTTATTAGCTGCAGCTAGTACAGTTGTCCCAGAAGTACACAAGGTAGGTTCTCAGGAGACTGCCACTTCACTCTGTGGCGCACAATCTTTTATAGCATATATGTAAAATATACATTAACCAAATACACACCCAGAAGACATAAGAAAGAGCCAATAAGGAAAGTTGGAAAACAGGATAGAACCAATAGGAAAGGTTTAAAAACAAAGTATCAGATGACTCGAAGAAGCCTTTCCTTCAACTGTGTTTGTCACCCCTCCTTCAAACTAATTCATTAACAGATCCACAACTAACTTGCAGGTGGCGAGATACGTTTGTGTGTATTGGAGGACAGTTGTGAAATGAGAGAATGCTAGCAGAGGACAGTGAAGGCCAGACGATAAGATAATGTCAGTGGAGAATAGTGTGAACCAACAGATAGTTGAGACGGGGATTAGAAAAACCAGACAGGGATTAGTGTACTCGGCCAAACCTAACACCGGCCAAAGCTGCAGAAAAAGCAGAAAAAGACTTCGATCGTCGTGCTGCCTGAGTGAGGGCAACACAAGATGGCGGCGGAGCCCAAAATGGCGGGTCGATACGATCACAATCGAAAATCGAAGTTCCTCAGACCCTCCTTTTGCCAGAACTCAGGCAAGATACTCAGGCTCATATTAATCTGAGTCAATGTCGATGGCCATAAGGTAATCGAGCTGTTGCTGTAGCATCATTCTGATATTCTCCTTTCTTTGTGATTTGGGTTTAGGGATGCACATAGTGGCACAGAGGTTGCAGATTGCGGGGCCACAGTGCATACAAAGGCAACAAGAGAATACAATGGCAAAAACTACTCTAAGGTACGTCAATATTTTCCAACCCCATTTGGACAGTAGTCCCCAAAACCACTCCAATAATGACCAATCTCCTTCGTCCTGATGAATCGACTCAGAGATCATGTGTAACTTAGAGATAGCTTGGTATACTGTCGGAGCGTCATTTTGTATGAAAATACAGCAACTTGACCCTATCAATTGGCATACTCCAACACGGTCTGCAAGAACAAAGTCTAAGGCAACTCGGTTTTGTAAAGTCATGAGACGATCTGCCTGTAGTTCTGCCGTGATATTACTTAAGGCTCCTACAGTGATGTCTATGGTGGTTTCTACGACACAAACCAATTGCCTTATATTTTTGCTGTTGGCCATTGGACCCCAAAAGGGAAGAAATCCTTTGTGGAAATCTCCTCCTTCTTGTCCTGTTGTGTCCTTGGAATTAATAATCCCTCTGCCATATCTGTTTCGATGATGATTTGCAGAAGCGGTGTATGTAGGGGGAAGAAGGAAAGCTATATAGCAAGTACCGGAGAAACCCGTTGGCAACCACGTGTAAGCCCTATTATAACAAATGAAATATGTGCCTTGAGACGGCACTAGAGGAGGCGAGTCTTGAGAGGAATAGACATATGTGTGGGAACAGCTATTTCTTTGTATAGTGTCAGCAGACTGACCATTTATCTGTAAACAGAAATTGCCCTGATGTGGTATAGTCCAAATCGGTGAAGATTTTCCTTTTTTAACTTTATCACTAAGGCTAGTGACATATTGGGTGACGTTCCAGTTAGTGTACGCTTTTCTTTCGTCTATGGAGATCTTACTATTTTCCATGATTTTAGCCATAGCTACCATTCCCTTTATCAATGAACTATGACTAAAATCCGGATCACTAGTACTTGAACTAACGGATCGTCTAAATTTGCTTTGATAGGCATTGGAGAAGATGACAAAATAAGCCCAAGCAGAACCTTCATAGGAGAACGGAAGGACTAAATACGGCATTCCTTTTTCTACAGTATGTGGCATGAGTCCACACACCCAACAGTCAGCTGTATTGATCACTAATTGATGTTGATGTAACAACTGGACAAAGGAATTGTTGTAATATTCAGTTCTTCTAATGAGTTCATGTTGAGGAAGGGTATGAAATAGATGTGGAGAGACAGTAGAAGAAGACGAAGAGGTAGAGGGAGAGACAACTTTTTGCTGCAGGGTAATAACAATCCAATTTATACATGCCAAAAGAACACATAATAATATAATAATACATAAAGCAATACCACAACGATTAGACATTGATTTACACTGATTCATTTTATCTTTACTTTCTCTTTTGCCTAATGTAGTTTCCATCTTTCTAAGTCAATGCTCACGGCAATCTTCCTCAATCACTTAATCACGATTGTCTGCCGTCCTTTGACACTGCAAGTCCTGCAGGCCTATTGCCACTACTCAGGTCGCAACTAAGATTCCTACCGTAACCTTGCAACCGGGACAGAATACTACATAGGAGAGAGAAATCTTAAGAGTTCTTTGGTCTTGGTCTCAAATTATAATGTTCTTTATCAGGTGTCGTTTGATCTTGGAACAATGTTCGTGGATTGGTCGTATTCAAGCGACGATGTGATGGTATTGCTTCCTGAAGAAATTTCGTCGTCCTCTTTCTCAGACAATGTTCCATTCAGGTGTGCATCACTGAAAGGTACGAATCATGGAACTTTTTCACTTTCTGAGTCACCAACACCCCTACGAACCCACTGATCGAAGGGTAGAGTCAAAGGCACTTTCTTACAATGCACACCGTGAATCCAATTTTTCTTTCCTTTGACTTTGACTGCTGTTCTCGTGGTTAAAAGTACTAACCGAGGCTCCTTCCACCTGGGCTCCAAACTTTTCGTCCTTTGGAAATTCTTGGTACAGACCCAATCACCTGGTCGGATGGAATGACCTGGGTCTGCGGAAACCTCCGGCAAAGCACTCTGAACCTGTTGATGGAGAACACGCAATTTAGTCGTAAGGTCATGCAAGTAGTCAATTAACATTGGATATGGTAAGTCTGAGTATTTCTTAGGGCGAGGGACTCCCCATACGTTAGCCGGGAGTCCAAAAACCACTTCATACGGGCTAAGTCCCAAACGAGAGTGTACTGCAGTTCTGGTGGACAGAAGTGCTAATGGCAAACATCGGGCCAATTGAGTCCTGTACTAGCCTGAACTTTTGCTAGTTTTAACTTTAAGGTTCCGTTGTAGCATTCTACTAAACCCGCTGACTGTGGATGATTTGCCGCATGAAATTTTTGCTTGATACCAAGATCTGCACAAACTTTTTGCATGACTTGGCCCACAAATTCGCTCCCATTGTCACTCCAGACAATGCGCGGCAAACCAAACCTGGGGAAAAAATCTTTTAGTAGAACTTTAGCTGTGGATAAGGCTGTGTTGTCTTTTAGAGGGTATGCTTCTATCCATCTTGAGAAGGCACATACTACCACCAGAAAATATTTGAGGTTGTTGCATCGCTCCATATGAATATAATTGATCTGCAACACCTCAAATGGATATGTCGGAGGAGCCAAGTGACCTGCTGGAGTTGGGGTTCAGTTTCCCGGATTGTACATCAAACAAACAATACAATGTTTCACTACATTGTCTGCACACTTCGGGATTCCTTCATTTTGCCACACTGGAGCTAGAAGCTTGCATATACCTTTTGCACTTAGGTGAGCTGGACCATGCGCCATAGTGACTACTGGAAGTACATAGGCATCTGGTAACAGCCAATGTTGGTGCTCAGACAATTCCACCCAACAACCCATCTCATCCAACATTCCTGTACTTTCTTTCCACTTGCTCAACTCTTTTTTTTAGCCTCTTTCTGAATCGCTCTTACATTTTCCACTGTATTCTCATACATTCCTCTCTCTCTAACCCAATTTGCAGGACCCGCCACATACATTCGACTTGTCGCGTCTCTCGCTGTCTTTTTCGCTACTTCATCTGCAAATTCATTTCCTCGACCAACATCATCTGTAATCTTTTTGTGCACACTACACTTCACAATTGCTATTTGGGCAGGCAAAGAAAGTGACTCAAGAGGATCAGTCACTAATTGGACGTGTTGTATTTTAGTGCCATGAGAAGTAAAGAAACCCCTTTCCTTCCAAAGACGCCCAAAATTAAACGCTACACAAAAGGCATCCTGACTGTCGGTATACACGTTTACTCTCTTTCCTTTTGACAACACACATGCTCTTGTTAAAGCTATCAATTCTGCTGCTTGAGCTGGATTGTGTCTAATACGTGCGGTTTCCACAACTGTATGTAAAGTAGTAACAGCATAGGCTGAAACTGTATCTCCATTAGGAAGCTTGAAACAAGAACCATCCACCCATAGAATTCCATCCGGATTCTCTAGCGGCGTATCTTTCAGATCAATTCTTCCTTTTGTCTCTTCCTCGGTACGGAGGAAACAATCATGTTGTTCTTGGTCATCTTTGTCCACTGGAAGAGGCAACAAAGTAGCTGGATTTAAGGTATTACATCGTTTGATGTGTACGTGACTAGACAAAAGTGTCAACTCATATCCAGACAAACGAGCACTCGTAAGATGCTGCGTTTTTGTTCGGTTTAGTAAGGTATCCACTGCATGCGGCACCATAACAATAAGTGTGTTATCTAACACTATTCCAGCAGACTGCCGAATAGAAATCGCTGCTGCTGCTGTTGCTTTGAGACAACTAGGCAATGCTTTAGCTACTGGGTCTAACGTAGCTGAAAAATATGCACATGGTCGCTGTTTGTCTCCAAATCGCTGCGTTAAAACTGACAACGCACAACCTTCCTTTTCATAAACGTAGAGCGTGAAGGGCTTACTGTAATCGGGAGTACCCAATATAGGAGCGGAACATAGAGCAGTACGTAAGTCAGTAAAACTTCTCTGACATTCGTCAGTCCATGGAAGGGTCTGAGGCGTATCTTTCAAAGTGAGTGCCAACAAAGGCTGGCCAACAGAGAGAAGTTAGGGATCCACTGCCTACAATAAGAAGTAATACCCAGAAAGGCACGTACCTTCCTTTGTGTGGATGGCACAGACATTTGCGCAATCGCCTGAATTCATTCTGGGGTTTATCGTCGTCCCTCCTTTGATAGGAGATGACCCAAATAGGTAACCTCTCTACGAACATATTGTAATTTTGAAGGTGAAACCTTATGATTCAGATCAAACAGATGGCGTAACAATGCAACAGTCACATCTTTACAAATATCTTCTGAATCAGCAGCAATCAACAAGTCATCCATATATTGGATAAGAGCAGCACCAGACAGCAAATGAAAAGCATCAAGATGACATTTTAAAGCTTGACTGTAAATAGAGGGACTTTCACAATAGTCCTGAGGTGCGCGCTTAAACCGGAAGCTTCGGCCTCCAAGAGAGAAGCCAAAAATATCCCTACTCTCTTCTGCAATGGGGATACTAAAGAAGGCATTCTTTAGATCGATAACAGAAAACCAAGTCGCTGTAGAAGGTATCATTGTCAACAAAGCAGTGATATCTGGTACTACGGGAAATTGCGGCACAACAATTTTGTTTACCTCCCGGAGATCAATTACGAAACGATGTACAGGAGGCTGAGAAGAATCAGTGCGTTTAAGAACAGGAAGAATAGGACTATTGCATATGTTGCCTCTCGTTTCCTCAACCACATCCTTCTGAATCAAATCATGAATGATTTCCAAAAGCGCTTTTTCACCTTCAGTAGAAATTCTGTACTGCGGAACGCGTGGCAATTCAACATTAGGCATAAGGTGGAATCTCAAGACAATCCACATCGTTCGAACCCGTGGCCCAAAGTGTTGCTGGAAGAGAAAGCAATTCAGGTGGAAACTGATCTTTGGACAAATACATTGGAGAGATCAGTTTTTGTCCTAGAGTAAGATGTACACCAGAAGGAGAACAATATATCGTAGCATGCATTCTTTTCAATAAGTCCAGATCCAACAGATTCTCACCGCAACCATTCGTCAAGAGAAGTGGAGCTTCCAAATCATAAGGGCCAATTGAAATAGGCAAAGGGCAAGAAACTGGGTTACGAACAGGGGCGCCAGAAAAGCCTACAGATACATTTGTTAAGCCAGACAAAGGTACCCCAGGGAGTTTGGAATGAATGATAGAACTTCTCATCGCACCAGTATCTAGGAGAAATGGCTCTGAAACACCCATTGTAGTAACATTAACATAGGGTCCATTCTGATCTACTGGAATCGACACAACTCCCTTACTTTGTCTATGGCTGTCCTAGTTAGTGTGAAGATTTTCATTCTCGCTTTCAACATAACAATCTTCATTATAATATTGCGTAGACCTAACATTTTGCTGATCAAAATAGTTCACAGAATTGGGAGGAAGAAGGGAACGTTGTTCTTGGGTTGACATGCCTCGACCCCTACCTCTGTTTGCTGACTGGAGCCCAGCACGACCTCGTGGAGCAGATGATGCTCCATTGCGCTGCAATAAAACCGGACAACTATTTCTAAAATGTTAATGTTAATGTTAATGTTAATGTTATGGGGTGCTTATAAAGCGCAAACAATCATCCCAATGGGATATCACGGCGCTATAGTAATGACCTTCTTCTCTACAATAGGCGCATTGATTAGGTCCTAACAAAGGTCGCGGAATATATGGCTCAGGTTTTTGATACAACCTCTGAAACTGTGGAGGCTGCTGAAACTGAGGCTGAACATAGCGAGGAGGATAAGCTTGTTGCGAAAGAACCTTTGTTTTTAGTTCTTTCGTCTTTTTCTCTTGCTTTTCTTTTTCTTCTTTATCTCTGTTTTCATAATATTGTGCAGTAGCCAATATCTGGGCAGAAGAAGAAACAGCCCATGAACTTTCAGAATTTTTGAATTTGTGTGACAACTCGGGAAGCAAATTAAATACAAATTTGTCCACAAATAATCGCTGACCACCCTCTGTAGCCATATCTTGACCACTGTGATCAATAAATGTCTCCTCGAAACGAGTGAAGAAATCAGAGACACTCTCGTCTTTCTTCTGTTTGCATGCTGCTAGTTTATCCCAGTTAACTCTCAATGCAGGCATCATCGTTTTCATTAATGTAATAATCCTACCAGGGAGTTCCGAAATCAAAGCGTCAGGCTTTGCACCACCCACTTGGTCTCTATCTGTGGCAGTTATAATATCCCAGTTAGCACCTAATTCCTGGGCGTGATTCTCTTTACGAATCCTAGCCCCATCAACATGTCAATATCAGCTAGATTCATGATGCAAGCATCAACTGTCTGTGATAATTCTTTGTAATAACCTGCAGGATTCTTACGAGGATCCGGTAGAGTCTGCTTAAGAGCCAAAACTTCAGATCGTTTCCATGGAACATGTACCCATATACGTTGGAAATGAGCCGGAATAGCTGGAATATTACCTACTGCTGCAACCTCTTCCTTCCATACTGGAGGAACCTCTCTCATGGGATAGTTTTTCAATGTCAGTCTAACCGACGGATCGGAATCAAGGAAAGCCTGAGAGGACAATACGGATCTATAAGAAATAAGTGTCCTTACAGCTTTCTCAACCTTAGAACCCACAACAAGTCCTTTATCAAAATCAGCCTGAACATCTAACAGACCTTGTGTGATCGGACTCAAATTCACATCTTCCCATTCTTTAATGAGAGTATCGCACATTGCATTAAAAACATATCTTTGCGTAGGCGCATTCCATTGTGAAAAAGTAGGCATAATGTCAGGTACACTATACTGAGGACCTTTCTTGATCCATTTACGTGCGAGAGAGTCCAACCTTTCTCGTTCTTCAAAATCTGGGAACTGACTGCGAGATTGTCTTCGAGCAAAAGCCGGAGACACATTTAAAGCTTCAAAGAAAGGAGATATAATACCAGTGACGGTGTCTGTGAGACGCTTACGCACAGACGGAGAATTAGACATAAGAATAGGGGACAAGGTATTAGGCGAACTAGTGGAAGGAGAACCGATCATTGCAGGAGGAGCAGAAGGCAAAGGAGATCGAAGATCGGAAGATGAGGGCAAAGAAGTTGAAGTTAAAGGCAAAACTGGCAGAGGCGGTAATATTGGAGGAGGCAAATGCGGAAGAGCCGGAACAGGCGGAGGTACTACTGGCAGTTGAACAGGCTGTAACAACTGGGGTGCATTAGTACCTTGTACATAGGGCGGAGGCAACCTCAATAAATGGGACATTAGGGGATCTTCTTCTAAATCTTTCTTATTATCGGAAGGGGAAACAGGCAACACCGGATAGCATTTATCTATCGCCATACGATGCTGTCTTTCTGAAATTTCCATCGCATTATTAATTTCATCATCTTTGAATTGTTGGGCAGCCTGTATAATTGTCATACCCTGTGCTTTCCTATCTCGTTTTGCTTGCTTAATTTCTCTCTGTTTGGCTTCTTACGCCAAAGGCGGAAAGAGTCAAACATTGCCGGCCGGGCTTTTCTTTTGAATAGAACTGCTTCCAAATTATCTAGCACATCAGAGTCGAAACTACCATTTTCTGGCCATTTTAAAACACCATCTTTCTTCGTGTATCGGGTCCATGCCTCGTTAAAGGCAATGGGGCCAACACCATGTTTTGAATAGAGCTCATATGTGGGAGTTCCAACCGAAGGAATCAGGCAAGAGTCCTCAAGTCGGGAATCCCTATTACAACCAAAGCAACAAAGTTTTCCAAACTTAGTCAGACCAGGCATCTCGTGATTTCACCTGACTGTTCACAAACTTCAAGGGGGTAAAACTCAGTTTACGCAGCACAAATGCACTTACCCTCGGTTTCGGCTAGTGCAATAGTCGAATCTAAGGACCAGAGGTACCAAGAAACAAAGGACAAAAATTGTGGGCGCGACCCACGAAAATACTTAACTAAGGACGTCTTCTTACACCAACAGAGGCCCGTCTATCGTCTCGCCTTACCATACATCATCAAAGGAAGGGCCAAGGCAGGGCGGCAGTCAGGGCAGCAGTCGTTAGTAGCCGTCAGGAAGGAGTAACCGCACTGCAAAAGACCTTCAGACCACTTTCGACATACAGGGGTCGCTTGATGTGGCTCGCGATTCCTCCAGAATTTTCTTGCGGGGTTCCTCACGACCTTCGGGCAGAACCGGTACCACTGAAGCCGCCCCACGTTGGGTGCCAGTTGAAGAACCAGAACCTTTTAGACCTGGCGGCGCAGGGTACGCCTTAATCTCCTGGGTTCTCCTGCTTAGCTACACAGAGACACGGGGACACTCTGTCGGCGTAAAAGATCAGATTTATTAGCTGCAGCTAGTACAGTTAATAATAATAAAGGCATTTCTAAAGCGCCTGGCTGCACTAAAAATAGTGTGTCCGCGCGCTGGATTGTTGCTATATCACAGGAGGCAGCGAGTTAGAGAGAGCGAAGTAGAGGTCCGGGGGAGAAGAGGAAATTAGTTGGGTGGAAACAGGTGAGTTTTAAGTTTAGCACGGAATCTGGTTTCTGAAGGTTCCATACGGAGGTCAAGCGGTAGTTCATTCCAGTGCCTGGGAGCCAGGTTCCTGAAAGAACATCCTCCCATTCTGGCTCTGCGAGTGCGGGGGAGTTTAAACAGCATCGCTCCGGACGACCTCAGATTCCGGGTGGGGCGGTGAATAGTGAGGAGCTTTTGCAAGTATCTTGGGCCTTTGCCATGGGCGATGCGGTGCGTGAAGCATAGGGCTTTGAATTTAATGCGTTCCTTGACCGGTAGCCAGTGGAGCTTTGTTAGAGCATTCTTCCCAGATGCTCTACGGGGCAGGTTAAGTACCAGGCGGGCAGCAGCGTTTTGTACGCACTGAAGTCGGTGCAAGCCTTTTTTACTTAAACCTAAGAGCAAAATGTTGCCGTAGTCAAGGTGGGGTGTGACTAAGGCATGGACGAGTGTTTTTCTGGCGTTGATGGGGAGCAGGTCAAGGACTTTTCGGAGGGTTTTTAATGTGCTGAAGCACTTACCCGTAACTTTGCTAACCTGAGACCTGAAAGAGAGATCAGAGTCGATCATTACTCCGAGGTTTCTGGCAGATTCGACGGGAGTGGTAACATTTCCTAGTTCCGCGGGCCACCACATGTGCGACCAGGCATTTGGGGATTTTCCAACGACTAGAAGTTCCATTTTATCGCCATTTAGGCGCAGGCAGTTGTTATTCATCCATGTTGCCACTGATGACAGGCATTTGGAGAAGTTAGTGGCATCTTCCTTGTGGTCAAGCGTGAGCTTGATCATCAGTTGGGTATCGTCAGCATAGGTGACAATATCCACCCCGAAAGCGTCGACTATATGGGCCAGGGGTTCCATATAGAGGTTGAACAAGGTAGGGCTCAAGCTGGAGCCCTGTGGAACCCCATGGCTCAGCTTCCGGGGGGAAGATTTAAAAGGGGGGCAGTACATTTGGAAACTCCTATTATCAAGGAAAGATTTTATCCAGGCAAGGGCGGATCCCTCCACTCCCATGTCGGAGAGGCGAGACAGCAGCGTTGTGTGCAGCACGGTGTCAAAAGCTGCACTTAGATCTAATAAAACCAACGCTGCTGTCTGTCCTTCATCCACCATCTGTCTGAGGCATTCAGTGGAATAGAGGACGGCTGACTCCGTCGAGTAGCCGGCTCTGAACCCCGATTGGGTGGTGTGGAGAAGGAATTCCTCCTCTAGATATGTCATGAGTTGCCCGTTGACCACTTTTTCCATTATTTTCGAGCAAAAAGGAAGAAGGGAAATGGGACGAAGATTTTGAAGTTGGGAGATGTGGGTATTGGTTTTTTTTTCAAAGGGATGACCTGGGCTGTTTTCCATGCATCAAGCACATGGAAAGAGAGGGTGACGATATGAGTAATCTGATCAATCATGCTTTCCAAGACTCCCTTACAGCGTTTGGGGGGCACACGTCACAGGGGGAGCCAGATTGTATGCTGTAAACAATATTCAGCAGTTCCTGTCTCTCAGGTACTTTGAAACATGTCAGACAGGGTTTAATGGTGGAGTTGTCTCTGACTTCCACATGTTTGCTAGAGGGATCAATGTTGTCTGTAAAAGTGGCATAGATTTTATCAACCTTGCCAACAAAAATGATCAGCTATAGAGTCACATAACTCGCTAGAGTAGGTGTCTTGCGCTTCGAGTCTGGTTGGAACTGTTAGCTCTTTGTAGATAGTGAAGAGTTCTCTGGTGGGGTTGTCGGCGGATTCTATTCTACCCTTAAAGTGGGCATCTTTCACTGTTCTTATAAGTTTATGATATTTATTTAATTCTGTTCTGTAAAGTGACTTACTTTTTTGGTTGTAATTTTTCCTCCATTGTCTTTCCAAGTTTTTGCATTTAACTTTGGCTATTTTGAGTTCCTCGGAGAACCAGGGGGCTGTTTTGGTATGTCTTGCGGGCGGTTTGTGAGTCCAGGGTGCTACCGTGTCTAACGCGTTGGACACCCATCTTTCGTAGCTATTCCACGCCTCCTGTAAGGTATTGCTAGGGGGTGGGGGGTTTTCAAGTAGGGCAAGTTTAAATGTCCCCTGATTGATTTTTTTCCAGTCTCTACGTTTCTGGGGTAGGGGTTTGTTAGATCTGGATTCTGAAGAAGTACTTTCTATTTCAAACGGGATGATGAAGTGATCTGACCAAATAGTTCTGATCGGGGGGGAGACCTTAACACCCTCCCAATTGGCAAAGATGGGATCGAGAAGATGGCCTAATTGGTGCGTGGGGGATTTGGATTGTAGGTTAAGCTCTAGGGCTTTCAATGCTTCTGCCACTTCTTGTGCCTCCCTACAATCAGCAATATCGAAGTGGAGGTTTAGGTCACCTAGAATGAGAATTTTTTTATATCGAAGTGCCGGCTGGGTAATCAGTTCTATGAGTTGGTCGCCGAACTGGGCTGCCCCTCCGGGCGGGCGGTATATAAGTAGCCCGTTGATGATGTTTTTGGGTCCTGCTTTTATTGTGAAAAAAACGCCCTCGCTATTAGGTAGCGAAGCCTTCAATAGGGTGCATTCTAAGTCTATTTTATAAAATACAGTTGTCCCAGAAGTACACAAGGTAGGTTCTCAGGAGACTGCCACTTCACTCCGTGGCGCACAATCTTTTATAGCATATATGTAAAATATATATTAACCAAATACACACCCAGAATACATAAGAAAGAGCCAATAACGAAAGTTGGAAAACAGGACAGAACCAATAGGAAAGGTTTAAAAAAAAAGTATCAGATGACTCGAAGAAGCCTTTCCTTCAACTGTGTTTGTCACCCCTCCTTCAAACTAATTCATTAACAGATCCACAACTAACTTGCAGGTGGCGAGATACGTTTGTGTGTATTGGAGGACAGTTGTGAAACGAGAGAATGCTAGCAGAGGACAGTGAAGGCCAGACGATAAGATAAAGTCAGAGGAGAATAGTGTGAACCAACAGAAAGTTGAGACGGGCATTAGAAAAACCAGACAGGGATTAGTGTACTCGGCCAAACCTAACACCAGCTTTGTAAATAGAGGCAGAAGGTTAATTTTGACGCAAAGCTGCAGAAAAAGCAGAAAAAGACTTCGATCGTCGTGCTGCCTGAGTGAGGGCAACACAATATGGCGGTGGAGCACAAAATGGTGGGTCGATACGATCACAATCGAAAATCAAAGTTCCTCAGGTGAGTGTGTGTATGGGTGTGTTAATGAGTGAATGTATATCTCAGTGGAACATGTGTGAGTAACTACATATGTGAAAGGCAGTATATATGTGTGTTGGAGTATATAAATGGCTATAAGTGAGAGTGTGTGATTGCGAGAGTGGCTGTATGGATCAGTGTGTGCTTGTATCAGTGATTGTATAAGAGCGTAAGAATGTGCTAGTATTTGTATAAGTAAATGAGCTGGTGTGTGTATAACCGTATAGATGAATAAATGGCAGTGTGATTAAATATTTGCATGACTGACTAGGTGTGTGAGTACCTCTGTGGATGAGTGGTGGTGTGTGAGTGTCTATATAGGTGTATGAGTGCATATGATAGTCCTGTATGAGTGACTGTATGGGTGAGTGAGTGGATGTGTGTGTAAACCTAAGAATCAGTGAGTGGGTATGTAGTTATTGGTGATGGAGTGTCTATGGTTTTGAGAATGTCAGTCTGTAATTTAGAGTGGGCGTATCAAAGGTTGTATTAGGGTGTGAGAAGATGCATCAAATTATCACATGGATGATGTCATCAGTGATGTCATCAGTAATGTCATTTGAGATGTCATCGGTGATGTCATCATTGATGTCACTGATCATGTCATGAGTGATGTAATATGTGACGTCATCAGCAGTGCTAACTATGACGAGGGAATTTCTCTGGTTTTGTACGAGTGAAATGTCCAATTAACTATAACTTTCCCTAAAACCTATGAATTTTTAAGGTTTTTTAAATGCTAATTTCTAACTACAACGTGCCTGAAACCTATGGTTTTTTCAGTGAATTTCAAAGGTTTTTTAAATGCTAATTTCTAACTATAGCATGCTTGAAACCTATGGTTTTTTAAGTGAATTTCAAAGGTTTTTTAAATGCTAGTTTCTAACTATGCCTATAGAAGTAGGACATGTGAAGAAAGAAGAAAAAACGCACAGAAAGAAGCAAAAGAAATGCAGAAAAAGCAACAGAAGTCCACAAAGAGGAAGAAAAGTGCAGGAAGAAGCAAGATGTGTGCAGAAAGAACCAACAGAGGAGCAGAAAGAGGCCTTGTTGCAAAAATCATCCTGTGCCCACAACTTTTTCAGACGGGTACTGATGGTAACTGACTCTGACCAACTAGGCCTAGAGCCAGTGCTATGCTAAAAGACACTTAGAATACAGTCAAAACACCTACATACACTGGGGAACACTATGTGTTGGAGTACCCCTGTGATTAGCATGACCTCCCCTGCAAGGCCCTAGTACATAATAGGGAAGGGGGATTAAAACTACCTCTAAGTAAGAGGTGCAGAAATATGCTACTTTAAATAGTAGTCGTGATTGCAGAGTGGTGGAGAAAGGGTGCTGGGCATCCAACCAATGCTCAGGAATCCCTCTGCGTAGGACTTACAGGAGGTACCAGGAGGGATTCTCAGCCCCCAAGCTCCCTCAGGACTAAATTGGACTTCAGCCCCCATCCCGTAGTCTGCCACGAGGCACGTTTGCAGAGTGGTAGAGAAAGGGGACCATGGCCTCCGAAGACGTCTTAGCAATCCCACTGTGTGGGACTTACTGGAGATAGCAAGAGGAGTAGTTGGCCCCCAAGGACATCCTTGGGGGCCAACTTCCCAAACTATTACCTCCAGTCAGTCCCACACAGGAGTACTGGTAAGTACTCGTACCAGGCCACGCCCACTTTGCCCACCACTCTACAAACGCGCTCCCTGGCGCTCTCTTGGATGGGGATTGAAGTCCCCTTCACTGCTGGGGGTCCTTTAGGGGCCAACTAGCCTACCTTTTACCTCCAGTAAGCCTCATGCAGTAGGATTGGTGAGAGGTAGACAAAGGCTATGCCCCCTTTCTCCACCACTCTGCAAACGCGCCCCCTGGCGCGTTGTAAGTTGGGTAATTAAGTCCCCTTGAATCCTGAGGGTCCCTGGGGTCCAGCTAGCCCACCAGGTACCTCCAGTAAGCGCCATAGAGCTGCATTGCAGAGAGGTGTAAACAGGGGTGTGGCCTGGACCACTTCTCTGCAACGCAGCGCAGTGGTGCTTACTGGAGGTACATGGTGGGCTAGTTGGCCCCCAGGGACCCTCAGGATTGAAGAGGAATTAATTCCCCACATTAAAATGCACCACATGGCATGTTTGCACACATGTCACATCAGGCCCCGCTAGGGGTGGTCGGAATTTGCGAAAGTGACTTTCGCAAATTATCGTGAAAATTTTACAAATCTCCGCAAGCACGCGGAAATATCGCGAAGATGCGGAAGTTTTTTTCCCGCCCTTTCGCGGTATTTTCTGCATGGTCGTGGCTCGCCAACTTACCCATGCGGTTGCTTGCGGGCGCGGCCATCTTGTTTTCACTCTTCTCACGGTGCATGATCGCGAGAAGAAAGACTAAATAGTAAAATTGCCTTTTATCAGCAGTGTCGCAACTCAGTTTCCTGTGATTAATTACATTTCCTTTCCTTTATTTCACTAGACATCCTTCAGAACCAATCACTTCATATTTTCCATCATTGATGTTCTCTGTAGTATTCCGTTTAAAAGTGTAGTTTTGCAGCACTTCATAGAGACACATGTTCTCAAGATGATGACTTCTGTCTGGGTAATATGTGTCCAACATATTCGTTTTCAAAATATCTGTACTTTCTAGTTCTTTTTCTGCTAAATATTAAATTTCTTTAACAGATTTCAGTACCAATTTCGCATTTCTGCAAGACCTAGACTCACCCGAATGATTCTTCTACTTTTTTTTTTTTTTTTCTTTTTTTTTTTCCTCATTTGCCTTACATAGGATGTCCCGTTGAACCAGCTGTTTTGTTTGCAGCACCTCAGCCGAAGACATTCCAATTACCCGAGGGAGGATCGTGGGTACAAGATTTTTTCCTCCATCAAGGATATTTCGTATCCTTCCGGACCATAGTGCTGGGAGGCCCTTTTGTTATTAGTCCGAGGAGAAATGCAGGCATAATCATAGGACCCGGGGAAAAAAAAAAAAAAAAACCCCGGACTCCTATCTCCATGACCTCAGTAAATCCCAAAAAGCCAAATTTTTCTTGTTACAGGATCTAGCCATGTCCACTTTAGACACTTCATACAACGATGTCAACCATTCTGAGTGAGTCGGTGGTGAGGCCTCAACCCAGTATTTGCATATTTGTCTTCTAGCGATAAGAATTGCGTAGAAAAGTAAAGATCTTGCAGGCCCCCTAATAGTGTCGACCAAGCCAAAAATAATTAGGGGTAAGCTGATGGTCAGAGGGACCCTAAGAATGGATTCCATTGATGAAAAAACTTCACCCCAGAATTTCTGTAACAGAGGGCAGTCTTTAAACATATGTATGTCCGATGCCGCGAGGAGGCCACATTTATTGCATGCTTTATCGGGCTGGAATTTTGATAGCCTGAGAGGAGAAAGGTAAGCTCTATGGGCTGTAAAAATGTGTATTAAATGAATCCCTCCAAATCGGGTCACATTGCATGCTCATGTGCTGCCCCCATAGATCATCTGCTAGTTTAAACTCGCCATCTACTTCCTCTACTATTGCCCAATACCAGAAAGAGACCTCCCTTCTTGCTCTAGGCTTTGAGACCAGTTGCTCCTCTAGATTACTCTCCCTTCCTAAAGGCCTAGTACTCTTAGCCTGTGATTGTGCCCAGCTTCTCAGTTGGATATACTTAAATTTTGAGAGGTCAGGCCCAACCATCTCATAGAGCACATCCCAAGGAGGGAGGGCAGCACCGTCCAGTAGGTCTCCCCACGTCAGGAACCCTGCATCTCTTAAAGGCATACTCAAGCTATCACGGAGGCATGCAGGAGTGCCGGGGGAATCCCATATTGGGGCCTTTCTTGAAAAGTAGCCCAGCCCTATTCTTCTACTTTTGGAATACAGACTTGCAGATGATAACCGATCTGAACATTCATATGCTCCAATTTCACGATGCGATAACATCTTCAAACTGAAACTGTATAATTTCTTACTTAGAGTCTTCTCGTGAGAAATCTCTTCCCACATTCTTTAAATTCGGTCTTTTCTGATTTAGTAATGTAGGACGTTACATATTGAGCAACAGCAATGGAATTGTCCGCAACATGCTGAATATCCATGTTAGCGTTCCACATGGATAAAATAACTGGATTGTAGTCATTTATGTATTTCGATTCTTCACTTCTTCTTAAGTTGTAGGTATTTTTTGGAGACTTTCTTGTGATGGTATGTCGCATAGCTGACATAAAACTGTTCACTCTACCTTTGGATAATACAGGACGTGGAAATCCAAAACAACATTTGGTATAGAACTTATCCTTTGACTTGTACTTTCGTCGACAGTATTTTCCACATCGATGGCTTTGGAATCGTAAGACTTCTTGTTTTAAGTTTTTATGTTCTCTGGTATTTGGTACAGCACATGTGGCATAATCTTCAATGAAAGACAAAACAGTTTCATTTGAATCTGTTCCAAATTTGGGGGCGTCCTTGATCCATAACAACATATGTATATGAGGAGCACCTCTTGCTTGATACTCCTTTCTCCAAAAGAAATCCACAACTTCTCCAAGAGGAGGATTCTTTTTATTGCAGATGAAGCTTCAAATCTATGATTGAAATATCTGCGTATATTAACAGGATCCAAAGAGCACAATTCTCCAGGTGTCTTGTATTCAATATTTTTTATATTGGAATTTGCCTCTCGAAGAAATTCAAGTAAATTATCCCAAGCATATTCAGCACAGTTTAGTGTAACAAACCATGTAGGAGTTCCCAAGTTAAGTAGCATACATTTCAGTTCTCTAAGATGACAGTACCAATATGAATTAGTTCCACGCTGACATGCCATCAGATTAATCAACTGAGATTCTAAATGATCATCTCTCTGATGCACTTTATCCATAAAATCCTTTGCAGTTACATTTTGAAGATGCATTCCAGTTTTTAAAATGTGATTTACTGCATATGAAAGTCCAGACAAGTCACTTTCAAACAGAAGATGAAACATATAAGGGATACATTGTCGAAATCTTGGATCTTCTGCATATAATCTCGTTGTCTGATATTCAGATGCAGGAATCTGCACAGGACGTTCATCATATCATCCACCTTTTCCTGTTGGAAACAACTGCGGGAAACAACGAGCTTCCAAGCTCTCTTCCCATACACTCATGGGACTTCCTGTTGCTTTTTTCATTTGGAACAACTCAATCATATTCCCCATCACCTCTTTGGAATGAAGTGGATGTACACTGTAATGTTCATAGATTTCTTCACATCTGGACATGTCCACCTTTTCAATTTGTCCACTTAATGTTTCAGTATGTTCTGCTAAATCTATTTCTTCTTCTCCTACAAACACATTTCTATAATACTCATTATTTTTTAACAGATACAATGATGCCTTTTGCACTTTTCTAACATCCACTAACTCTTGCCAGATTTTCTTATTCTTAGTAGGAACACCATTAACTAGAATGACTAGTGGCTCATTTTCTGCATGGTCTACACCAATAGTTTCAATATTTTTCATTAAATCTAATGGTAAATACACAACTCTTCCTTTCAATCCTCTTTGCAACTCTGATGGAGGTAATTTACCTGTTTTATGCTCCATACGAACAATAGCCTGAAACGGGTGAACACATTGAATGAGAATAGACTCATACGTATTTAAATCTATCAGCTCTGGAGGAATAGCAACCAACTCTAGATTATTATGAACAGCTCTAGCAGGCATTTTATTCTCATTTCATTTGTTATAGCAATATTTGCAAATACGCTGCTCAGATCCCAAATCAAAACAATCCTCTCCCAACAAATAAGTTGCAAATTCCATCCACTTATCATTATCTTCTATTTCACTTTTTAAATACAGATTCACACCCCTAGTCTGATTTTTATAGTGAGTTCGCCGACAACAAATACAAGTAACATTTGGTCTTTCACCTGAAATTACCTTAAACTTTGTGATTTCATCCTCAACATTTTTTGTAATTACGGGTTCTACATTGTCTTCAACATTTTGTTCTACTAATGTGTCATTTTCTGCACTCTCTTGCTGAGGACCAAAGTAACAAAACTCAATATCATCACAAACCTTCTTCACATCTGATACTGAGCCACGCAAAAGAGCACTGTTTAACTCATTTAACTTTAGAGCTGGACTTTTCGCATAATATAATCTTCTCACTAACTTCCGCATTTGAGTATGATGTACTGCCAGCATTCTGAAATGGTGAAAAACACTTTGACAAACTTTCCTAGAAAGACAAGCGAGAGAATGACCTTGCAAACCAGTATTTTTTCTCACTCTGCAAGGGTCTAGACCTTGCAACACCTTAATCTTTTGTTTAACACTTTTTTTACTATATGCTCATAAAAAACTACATCATTTATCAATAGATCCCTGTCGTATACTACAAATACTAGTGCAATCCCAAGTATACACAGGGTGTTTAGGCCGTCTCCCTAGAACTTCATCAGCTATCACTTCTTCTGTATTTCTTTCAACCATTTTCTCTTTCTCAATTGGACAACCATCTCTAACTTTATAACCACTACCACTGGTGTCAACTGCAAACAGTAATTTTTTGCTCTGTAAATAACTCTCTTCATTAAAGAAAGGCTCTGAACTGGAACTGTGTTTCCATTCTCCCAAAAAAACATCACATTTTTTTTTCTATTAATTAGTCTTTTCCTCCTACTTTTGGCCTTTATTAAATTGATTGGTTTATCTAGTGATCAAATTCTGCTTAATACTAAAATGAATAGTTTCCTTTTTACTTCAAAAGCCTTTTCAACAATGTTTTCAATATGCTTCTTCTTTTTATAAAATAGAGCTCTCTTTTTATATTTCTTCACATCTTTCAGCAAATTATGTACTACTCTCTTGTAAAATATTTTTTTGCATAATTCTGTATACTGATTTTGCCTTCTTTTAACATACTTTGTCTCCTTTGACTGAACATTTGTTTTTTTGCTTTTCCTCTTATTTTGAATTTTTTTTGTAGTTGAAACATTCTCAGTGGTTTCAGCGTTCTGTACATTCTGTTTGCTCCTACAAACATTTTTAATAAATTGATTTGTGATCTTACCAGAAGATTTTTTCTTTTTAGCCACATTATCTTGTACATTCAATACTTGTGGTTAATTTTTCTTCAAGTAATTCTCCTGTCTCTGTTCTTTTTTTTTTTCTTTTTATTTCTGGCATGATTTCTCTATTTTAACGTTGAAAAACAGTATCTGTAAAAAAGAATCACAAATAAAAGTATATTAATAACTTTCAAATTTATACTATTCTATTACTGTAGAAACACATTTTATATAAAAACTGACTAAGAAACTATAGCCCTGAAGCACAAGTGTGACGATGGTTAAAACACTACATGCAAAGTGCATACTACTTTGAAGCAGTTCATGCCCTAAAGCCTACCTCACTAAAAGACTACATGCTAACTGACTGAATGATTACAATACTATAAGGAGACACACTGGGTGAGTGACAGGGTGTTTCCTAGAAGTGTATGAATACTGACATGGATATTGATGGTGTGAAAGACAAGTGTGTAAGTGATTAGAGACCTACATGCATAGTGGACACATGTTTGAATCCATCCATATGTTAAGGCCTGTCTCAGTCCAATACTACTTGGATACTGACTGAATGATTAGAGTACTGCAAGGAGAGTGCCTGGGTGAATTTATAAGTGTTTGGGTTTTGGCACAGTGAATGGATTAGTCCATGGTGCTGAATGGGTCACTAGAGGACTGCATGGGGAGTGACAGGGTGTTTGCTAGAAGTGTATGAATACTGACTAGGGAACTGAAGGTGTGAAAGACAAGTGTGTAGGTGGTTAGGGGACTACATGCATAGTGGATAGACATTTGAAGCAATTCATGTGCTAAGGCCTGGCTCACTGCACGAGTACTTGGGTACTGACTGAATGATTAGAGTACTGCAAGGAGAGAACCTGGGTGAATTTATAAATGGTTGACTTTCGGCGCCCTGAATGGATTAGTACATGGTGCTCAATGGGTCACTGGAGGAGTGGAAGGAGAGTGATAGGGTGTTAGCTGCAGTGTATTTATACTGACTGGGGAATTGAAGGTGTTTTAAAGACAAGTATGTAGGTGGTTAGAGGACTGCATGCATACTGGATAGGCTTTTGAAGCAATTCATGTGCTAAGGCCTGGCTCACTGCATGAGTTCTTGGGTACTGACTGAATGATTAGAGTACTGCAAGGACAGTGCCTGGGTGAATGTATAAGTGGTTGGCTTTCGGTGCAGTGAATGGATTAGTACATGGTGTTGAATGGGTCACTGGAGAAGTATAAGGAGAGTGACAGAGTGTTTGCGGGAACTGTATGAATACAATCTGGGATATTGAAGGTGTGAAAGACAAGTATGTAGGTGGCTAGAGACCTACATCCATAGTGGATAGACGTTTGAAACAGTCTATAGACTAACACTTGGATCACTGCAAAACTACCTGAGTACTGACTGAATCATTAGAGTACTACAAAAAGAGTGACTCTGTGGATCTTTTTAAGATTTTGGATTCTAGTGCAGTGAATAGGTTAGTACTTACTGCCAAATGAGTCAGTGGAGGTGTGCAATTAAAGTGACATAGTGTTTACTGGAGTTTATAGATACTGACAGAGAAATTGAAGGTCTGAAAGGCAATTCTGTTGGTAGTTAGAGGCCTCCATGCATACTGGAAACACGTTTGAATCAATCCATGTGCTAAGGCCTGCCTCACTCCATTAGTACTTAGGTACTGACTGAATGATTAGATGATTGCAAGAAGCGTACCTGGGTGAATTTACAAGTGTTTCAGTTTTGGCACAGTGAATGCCTTACTACATGGTACTGAGTAAGTCACTGGAACACTGCAAGGGGAGTGACAGGATGTTTGCTGAAAGTACATGGACACGGACTGGGGAATTGAAGACAAGTTAAAGACAAGTGTATAGTATGTTAGAAGACTGCATGCATACTGCATAGACATTTGTAGCCCTCTATGTGGTAATGCATGGTTCACTACATGAGGACCTGGAAACTGACTGAATCATTAGACTACTGCTAGGAGAGTGCCTGGGTAAAACTTTTAAGTTTTTCAGTTTTGGCACAGTAAAACGATTAGTACAAGGTACTGGATCAGTCACTGTATGAGTGCAAGATGAGTGACAGGATGTTTATTGAAGTATATAGATACTGACTAGTTAAATACAGGAGTGAAAGACAAGTGTGTAGGTGACTAGAGGCCTGTATGAATACTGGATAGGAGTTTGAAGCAGTCCATGTTGTAAGGCCTGGCTCGGTGCATGAGTACTTGGATACTGACTGAATGATGAAAGTACTGCAAAGAGAGTGCCGGAGTGAACTTATAAGTGTTTGAGTTTTGGCAAAGTGAATGGTTTAGTATATGCTGCTGAATGGGTCAATAGAGGAGTACATGGGGAGTGACAGTGTGTTTGCTTGAAGTGTATGGATACTGACTGTGGAATTAAAGGTGTGAAAGAGAACTGTGTAGATGGTTAGAGAACTGTATGCATAGTTGCTAAGCATTTGAATCAATGCATGTGCTAAGTCCTGCCCCACTCCGTTACTACTTGAATAATAACTGAATGTTTAAAGTATTGCAAAACAGTTCCTGGGTTAATACATAAGCAATGACTGCCTTCTACTTCCACCAAAATTTGAGAACAGGAAAGTTTTTAAGCAGTTATGCATATTCAAAGATATGAAGTACCCAAATGCTTCTCTCACCGTGCTTCCCAAATGCACACAGACTCACAGTGTGATTCTAGACGAGCAACACTATCCTTAGGAGTTTACCAAAACTCATTCACTACTGTGGAAGGGGTAAGGGGACTGCACACAATCTACATAATTCAGTACTGCACTTTACTGTCAATGCCTGACTCATTTTGTCAATGCATAAGCAATGACTGACTTCTAATGCTATCAAAACTTGACACCATGACAGCTTTTAAAACAGTTATCTGTCAGCAAATACATGATGTTACCAAATTCTTTTCTCACAGTGGCTCCCAAATGCACACAGAGTCACAGTATGATTCTAGACGAGCAACACTATCCCTAGGAGTTTACCAAAACTCATTCACTACTGTGGAAGGGGTAAGGGGACTGCACACAATCTACATATTTCAGTACTGCACTTTACTGTCAATGCCTGACTCATTTCATCAATGCATAAGCAATGACTGGCTTCTAATGCTACTAAAACTTGACAACATGACAGGTTTTAAAACAGTTGTCTGTCAGCAAATACACGATGTTACCAAATGCTTCTCTCACAATCCTTACCCAAATGCACACAGACTCACAGTGTGATTTTAGGCAAGCAACACTATCCTGGAGTTTCCCAAAACTCATTCACTAGTCTGGAAGGGGTAAGGGTACTGCACACAATCTACATATTTAAGTACTGCTCTTTAGTGTCAAAGCCTGACTTATTTTATCAATGCATAAACAAAGACTAGCTTCAAATGCTACTAAAACTTGACAACATGACAGGTTTTAAAACAATTGTCTGTCAGCAAATACATAATTTTACCAAATGCTTCTCTCACAGTGGTTCCCAAATGCACACAGACTCACAGTGTGGTTCTAGACAAGCAACACTATCCCTAGGAGTTTACCAAAACTCATTCACTACTATGCAAGGGGTAAGGGGACTGCACACAATCTACATATTTCAGTACTGCACTTTAGTGTCAAAGCCTGACTCATTTTATCAATGCATAAGGAAAGACTGGCTTCTAATGCTACTAAAACTTGACAACATGACAGGTTTTAAAACAGTTATCTGTCAGCAAATACACGATGTTACCAAATGCTTCTCTCACAATCCTTACCCGAAAGGAACACAGACTCACAGTGTGATTTTAGACAAGCAACACTATCCTAGGAGTTTACCAAAACTCATTCACTAGTCTGAAAGGGGTAACGGTACTGCACACAATCTACATATTAAAGTACTGCACTTTAGTGTGAAACCTGACTCATTTCATCAATGCATAAGCAAAGACTGGCTTCTAATGCTACTAAAACTTGACAAAATTAGAGATTTTAAAACAGTTATCTGTCAGCAAATACATGATATTACCAAATGCTTCTCTCACAGTGGTTCCCAGATGCACACAGACTCACAGTGTGATTCGAGACAAACAACACTATCACTAGGAGTTTACCAAAACTCATTCACTGCTATGTAAGGGATAAGGGGACTGCACACCATCTACATATTTAAGTACTGCACTTTAGTGTCAAAGCCTAACTCATTTTGTCAATGCATAAGCAAAGACTGGCTTATAATGCTACTAAAACTTGACAACAAGACAGGTTTTAAAACAGTTATCTGTCAGCAAATACATGATGTTATCAAATGCTTCTCTCACAGTGGTTCCCAAATGCACACAGACTCACAGTGTGATTTTAGGCAAGCAACACTATCCTGGAGTTTACCAAAACTCATTCACTAGTCTGGAAGGGGTAAGTGTACTGCACACAATCTGCATATTTAAGTACTGCACTTTAGTGTCAAAGCCTGACTTATTTTATCAATGCATAAACAAAGACTGGCTTCAAATGCTACTAAAACTTGACAACATGACAGGTTTTAAAAAAATTGTCTGTCAGCAAATACATAATTTTACCAAATGATTCTCTCACAGTGGTTCCCAAATGCACACAGACTCATAGTGTGATTCTAGACAAGCAACACTATCCCTAGGAGTTTACCAAAACTCATTCACTACTGTGCAAGGGGTAAGGGGACTGCACACAATCTACATATTTCAGTACTGCAGTTTAGTGTCAAAGCCTGACTCATTTTATCAATGCATAAGGAAAGACTGGCTTCTAATGCTACTAAAACTTGACAACATGACAGGTTTTAAAACAGTTATCTGTCAGCAAATACACGATGTTACCAAATGCTTCTCTCACAATCCTTACCCGAAAGGAACACAGACTCACAGTGTGATTTTAGACAAGCAACACTATCCTAGGAGTTTACCAAAACTCATTCACTAGTTTGAAAGGGTGTTCTGCTTGGGTTTTCAGATCAGATAGAACCCGCTCATCAGAGCCTCACTAACCCAGCCAGAACGTTATCCCCTCCCCGTACTTAGGACCTATTCACAATAGGTAACCACATATATATACCACCTAAGGACAGGGAATTCCTACTATACATACCAAGACCTCTTATAATTGGCGGCCTCGCGATCCCATACGAATCCAGACCTCTCTACCCAGACGGCAGTCTCAGCACAAATGGCGACCTCGCGATCCCATACGAATCCAGACCTCTCTACCCAGACGGCAGTCTCAGCACAAGTGGCGGCCTCGCGATCCCATACGAATCCAGACCTCTCTGCCCATACGACAGTCTCAGCACAAATGGCGGCCTCGCGATCCCATACGAATCCAGACCTCTCTACCCAGACGGCAGTCTCAGCACAAATGGCGGCCTCGCGATCCCATACGAATCCAGACCTCTCTACCCAGACGGCAGTCTCAGCACAAATGACGGCCTCGCGATCCCATACGAATCCAGACCTCTCTACCCAGACGGCAGTCTCAGCACAAGTGGCGGCCTCGCGATCCCATACGAATCCAGACCTCTCTACCCAGACGGCAGTTCATCCTATGATCACCATAACATACAAGAAGGGAATCAGTCTCACTATTCATCAGATCACACAAGGACTGCCAGTTCGAGCATAGCCTGTTCTCCGGTTCGAGGGGCTCCTCTCTCCCTTATTCAGTTACCACTTACCTGATCAGGGTTAACATCTGTTCATGTAGCCGCAGCTGACTAGAGGAATAGGCTACCCTCTCATACAAGAACACGCAGCACATGTTGGTTCACTACAAACTGGGGTACTTTATTACTCATTACATACGCAATCACATCACATTACAATATAACACATAACCTACAAAGAAAAGTGAAAGATTAAGTTGTACACTCTAATAAGAAAAGGGTCGACATCACCTTAGTAGTGTGTAGCCTGCACTCAGTGGTCATCTAGGTTCCCTTCTCGTCTGTGCCTCGGCTCGCCTGGAAGTCACACCTCCGCAGTCACGGATCTGTTCCCTTCACCCTTCTCCGAGTCACTGGGACCTCTTCCTCATCGGCTACTCTCTCCTCTCTGGCTATTCTGCTAGAAGAGTATCTGTCTCTCGGTTTTTCTCCGCCTTCAAGATGGCGTCTGTCTTCCCTGGAATAAGTAGTAGCTTTACTGCTAACGGCTAGATGCCGCCTACGGACTGAACATGTAACTGCCTCAGACTTTCACTAATATAGAGGTGCGTTTCCTCATGGAAAATTCCGGCCCGTAACCTGCCCCCCACCAAATTCTTGTACCTCCCCGTACCAAGGACACTTTCCCAGCCGGCCGGCCTGATGTAGTGTCTTCGGCATGAAGAAAAATACAATCCTTCGATAAGGGCCGGCCTGAACCGGTTCTCTCCAAGCGAATAACACCTCATAACTAAAACATTACATTTGACCTAGAAGCATCCCAAGCTGCCGGAGCAGAAAGAAAGATGGAGTCTCTCCCGTTTGAGGCCTACCAGGCCTGAATTCAGCACGGCTCCATGAAATACCCTCACTACAGGACAGGCTATCCCTAATACTAACGAATCTATCCCCTAGGCTATGTGTGCAAGCCCTGATCTATGGGGAAGAGCACAGGAGCATGTCGAAGTGCCTAGTAAATAGGCTCCATTCACTACTCTAACCCTTAGACTTGAATGGTAAGAGACTGAAGTCACATTCGATCACCTCTCCTCACAAGAAGGCCGGGAAAATCGAGCAGAACATTTCACCCTTGACTTCAGTCTATTATACATTCATTAAACAGAACTAACATCTGTGGAAGAATAATATGAAACCAAACTAACTGATCTATGTCTAGTACCAGGTGTGCAGAATTGAAGTAGTGAAGGAAAACACTGAATAAAGCAACAGATAGAAATCAAAATGCCGATAGTAACCAGAATACCTCCTACTATCTGACGTAACATATGCAAATCAGGTAACCAATTAAAGAGCCAGTCAAACCAGCCCTGGTCAATGTGTTTTCTAACTTCTTCTGTCAAGTCATGTAGTTTATCAATGTGAGCTTGAATGGATTTTGTATGATCAGACAAGTTAAAACAACAAAGACCCTCAAAATCAGAACAATCGTGTCCATGTTTAAGTAAAAGATAATCAATGGCCGCTCGATTTTGCAAGATGGCTCTACGTTCACCCTGGGCGTCTAATAGCATGTCAGACAGGACTGTAAAAGTATGATTAATGGATTTTATCATCCAGCAGGCCATTTTCCCAATAGATTTGGCATTATAAACTGCCAAAGCAGGAACACCAATAATTGAAATAGCCAGGCTAAGGTATTCAGACTTGGAATATAAATGCAAAGATGAGTCACAATCCTCCTGTAACCTCACTGTATCTCGAATCACACGAGAGTTGGCATTCGGATGTGATGAAAACATTACCAAGCTCAGTCTAGTAATGGCACAAGGGCCTCCAGAAATATTTGCGGGGATATATGGCCAGGAAGTATTACCACATGAGAAAAGCCATCCGGCAGGTAGTAACATCGTGCGATAATGACTGGGGGTAACTACCAAACTCTTGCAAGTCATGTTATTCTGAACAGAAGTACATGTTTTCGGTGTCCTTTGAAGGCACAAAGTTCGTTCATGAGCGGTGAATGAAGTGGCACCTTTCAGTCTTAAACGCATACATCCAGAAATCGCACTAGGATCACAAGTAAGGAAAAAACACAAATCACCCTGTGTGATATTATAGGTAACTATTTGGGACTGGATGGGGGGTATCGGGTCTGACAGTACAGTACACAAGGGGCAATACTCATGGGTAGCAAAATCGCCCAGAAGAACATTGGGGCGAGCATTCGATATATTGAAAATATGAGTCAAAGTCTCCAATGAAGCAGGGACAGCAACTAAACAAGTCGCTAGAATGTCAGTCACCGATCTCATCGGTGTCAAGCAAAAATGAGGGGCTTTAGTCACCCGCTTGGCTAACATAGTCCAAAAGTTCGATGACGAATCCCACGCAGCGAAGGAACGCGACACTCGGGTTCTCAACTCAACCCGGGTTGATGGGATCCCTCCTCTCTCGTCGTACCAGCCCAAAAGGAGTCCAACGCCGACACATCCTGCAGCAACAGTCCAAAGAATGATCTGAAAGAGAATCAAATACAGGCATTATTCATTCTCGTAAGTAACATTTGTCAGCCGGGACTGCTTCCCAGCTATCTTTCCCTGGTCTCATAACTAAAATGGTGTTGTCTTGACCGGTTGCAATGACCTCTGCTTGTTCATGGGGATTCTTAGGCGACTGCACCCAAACTCTGGCCCCAGGATTATCTGTGGAGCCAAAACCTTTCTGGCCTCGTACAGTTAGCAACGTTGGGGCAGTGCCTTTTGTGATCTCACCACTGAAAACAGGCATTATTAGCAATTGAGCCACTCGGTCAGTTTGATGTATCAGTAAGTCAACCTCACTGCTATTCAGCAGGAGCACCTTAATCTCTCCCTGATAATCACTGTCAATGATTCCTCCAAGCACCTGAACGCCTTTTACAGCCAGCCCCGATCTAGGGGCGATTAATCCGAAATTCCCAGTTGGTATATGAACACCAACACCAGTTTCAATGATGACTCGATCCTTGCTTTTTATAACGGTGTCATCCATGGCATGCAAGTCTAAACCTGCCGACCCTGGGGTCGCTCTACATGGAGCCAAAGCTCCGGGAGTAATTTCCCAGTACATCACAGTCTCTCTGATTTCATTGGGCTTAGCATCAACATTCGGAGGAAACAAACGCATAAGTGGGGATTCAGCATTTAGAAAAGGACGGTTATTCAAAATCAATAGCGCTTGAGGCAAAAAGTCTCGCCAATTCTTATACTTGTCATCTGTTAATTTACGTAACTGATCTTTCAACAGGCCATTCAACCTCTCCACAAGACCCGAGGCCTGTGGAAAATATGGTATATGAAACACCCATTCAATATTGTTTTCCACACAGAATTCCTGTACCAATCTTCCACGAAAATGGGATGCATTATCAGATTGAATTTGAAATGGCACACCATAATACATCATAATCAATTCCAATGTTTTAATAGTATTCAATTGGGTAGCTTGCTTACAGGGAAGGGCCACCAGCAGGCCACTGTATGTATCAACAATAGTGCAAACATATTGACAATTCCTACTCATAGGAAGTGGACCGATGTAATCAATCTGCCAAATTTGAGCGGGCAATTTCCCGCGATGTAAATGACCTTTAACAATTTGGGGCACTTTGCGCTGCCTGATATGCTGACAAATGGGACAATGTAGAATAACATTTTTGATTAAATCTAGGGGAATATAAATTCCTCGATCAGCAGCCCACCTGCTAGTGGCTTTCTCTCCAAAGTGTCCTGCTTTCTGGTGGGCCCATTTCGCCAATCCCGCAATATCAGAATCTTGCCTGTCCACCACTGCCTCAGCAATTTTAGATTTCTCATCTGCAATGTTATGAAAGAATTTGTCAAGAGAGTCTATCGGGGTATGAGCATCCACATGGAAGATTGTAACAGTACTCTGTGGGAGCATTTCCCAAATCTCCTGCCATAATTCTTTTCCCCACAGTTCTTTTGAATGCAATTTCCAACTATGGGAATGCCAAGTCGGTAACCAAACTGCCAGTCCATTGGCAGTAGACCAAGAATCGGTGAAAATATGACATGTGCCAGGTAACTCTTGTTTCAGAACTTGATAAACAGCATAGAGTTCAGCAAATTGACTGCTCTTACCCTCACCAGTTGTACTCAGCAATTTTTGTGTGATCGGATTATAGGACACCGCCTTCCAATGCCGTTTCGTCCCTATGAACCTTGCTGAACCATCCGTAAACCAGACATGGTTTCTGTCCTCAGCGGACAAATCATCAAAAGGTCTACCCCACTTAACAGGAGACTCCTGTACTAAAGGTACGGAACATTCACTCTCAGTCTCAGTCGATGGCGCCCGCGCCACCTGCTCATGCAAAGATGCAACTCCTTTTTGTCCCACACGTGCCCTGTCTTGTATATACCATTTCCATTTAATCACACTCGCCTCTTGAGCGTGTCCAATTCGGTGAGTTTTCGGCGAACTCATAACCCACTGCATGATAGGAATTTCAGGTCGCAAAACTATATCATGTCCCAAAGTCAATTGCTCGGTATCCACCAGAGCCCAATAACATGCAAGTAACTGTTTCTCAAAAGGTGTATAACGCTCACCAGCATCAGGTAACTTTTTGGTCCAGAAACCTAACGGTACTCTACTCTTGCCTTGTTTCTGCCACAAACTCCAATTCGCATAAAGACCTTGTACAGACACATTCAAATCCACATCACCATCACGTACAGGCCATAAATCCAGAGCATGCTGAATTGCTTCTTTTGCCAGACTGAACGCATCTTGCTGTGGTTTATCCCATTCAAATGCATTCTTTTTACGCGTGACATGGTACAAAGGGGCCAATATTTGACTCAAATGAGGAATATGCTGGCGCCAAAAACCAAACAGACCAATGAAGCTTTGGGCTTCTTTCCTATTTCTCGGAACTGCAAAATCAAGAATTTTCTGTTTAACCTGAGGGATCACTTCTCGGTGCCCCTCATGCCAATTAATACCCAAAAATTTCACAGCCTGGGACGGACCTTGTAATTTATCCGGGTTGATTTCCCAACCTTTCTCACGCAGGCACTCAATGACTCTGTCCAATTGGGTCTGAACTTCCTCTTGTGTTTCGCCTTGGATCAAAATATCATCAATATAGTGACATATCTGAATTTGCGGATGAACCGGTACCTCAGCCAAATGCTCTGCCACCAGCCGGTGACATATCGTAGGACTATGCACATAGCCCTGAGGAAGACTTCTAAACGTCATCTGACGCCCGTTCCACGTAAAACTGAATTGTTCCTGACACTCAGGGGCAATCGGAATTGAAAAGAAAGCATTAGCAATATCAATGGACGCATACCATGTACCTGGATGTTTTTGGATTCTTTCAATTAGGGTAATAACATCCGGTACTGCAACAGTCAAAGAGGGTGTGTGTCTATTCAATTCTCGATAATCAACAGTCATGCGCCAAGAATTATCACTCTTACGTACAGGCCAAACAGGATTATTCCAAGCAGAAGTAACTGGGGTTATAACTCCTGCATCCACCAACTCCTGAATAGTGGTACTAATCTCTTCATGACCACCTGGAATACGATACTGCTTCTGACAAACCACTTTTGTCGCCTGGGGAACTTTTATGGGGGGCATTCTTAAACGACCAACCCGTACAGGCCTGGACGATATATAATGTTTAGTTCCAAATTGGTAACATCCATCCTCTAAGTGCAAAGTCATTCCTTTCAAAATATCAATTCCAATTATGAATTCTAAGAGTGGCACCACTAATACAGAGTATTCTTTTCTAGGAATTCTACCTATTCTCCTTTCAAGTAAAGTTTGAACTGCGGGAGTTTCCTTTCCACCTAATCCGGTAATTGTAAAAGGCTGACCTTTAAACTTCTTTGATTTTCCATGAATAAGAGTGGCCTCCGCTCCTGTATCTACCAATGCTCGGGCCCTTTGGATATTACGATGTCTCCAATAAATATCAATATCTACATAGGGTCTATTATCTCTGTGAGCCCATCTGTGTACTGGAGCTTGACCTATTTCCTAGTCATTTTTACTGCATTCTGTGTACCAGGATAAATCAGGATAAAGACTCTCACGTTTCTTAGGTATCGATACCTCCTGTTCATATCCATCTCCATTACGAAATGGATTCCTGTCCTCTGCATTGTACTGCGGGTTTCGATCGGCCAATCTGTGTCGATCCTCTCTCCTTCTCAACTCAGGGGATTGATCCCTATCATCTCTACGTCTGCTGTTAACATAATCATCTCTCCCCCTTTCTCTTTCCCCCTCTCTCTCTCTCTCACGACGGGGGGACAAATCACGTACATAACGTCGATCATCACGACGATCAGAGCGCCCACGGCGGTCGTCATCACCGCTACCGTCAGAAAAACCACGATCACATTCAGTCGTCCGAACACGCCGGTCACCCTCCTTTCGATCCTAGCCACGTTTGCGAAACATTTCCCACAAACGAGCAGTAGTCTCACCGTCAATGTCCTCCTTCCGCACACCATCGGCCACAAGACCAAAAAAGATATCACGTCTAGTAAGTTTATTGTCACCAGGAGTACGAGTGTCAGGCCGGGACTGCCGTTCAGGTTTAAACCACTCACCCAACTCACCGAGTTGGCGTATCGATTCCAGCACCGTAGATAACATGTTACCAGTCTGTTTAATCAATAAAGTCATCATGACCTGCTTATAAGCAACAGGGGAAGAACGAATAATACGATTCCGCACAGAAGATGTCAACAAACCATCAAGCAATCTGTCAGCAGTAGTCAGAAAAATTGCCGTTTTCATCACCTCCTCTTTGAGACGTTGTGCAGCATCGCGCAAAGTATACCACGGTTTGTCATTCACAGGCCAGTCAGACTCAGTAGGATATTTTTGATTAAAACCCTCAGTCGCCAATTGAAGCAAAGAAATTTGACCACCACCATTAAAGTTACGAAAATGATCTTGTACAGTAGAATCCGAACTCAAGGAACAAAACTTCAAACAATCGCCAGTATCCAACATAATGCCAGCAGCGCCCAGTTCATAAAGGCGCACCATCCATGTGAGTAAGGTCTCACCAGCTCGCTGCCGAAATCGCTGCAAAATATCACTAATTTCTTGTTGAGTAAAATCCTCCAAAGAGTCTAAAGAAATACCATTCGGAGCATTGGGAGCCTGCTGCAACTTCCGTCGAAAAACTGGATGCACCGAGACCACGGGACGAGCATCACAAGGAGCTCGATCAGTACACGTAGAGGAACAATCAGTGCAAGAAGCATCGACCCCACTCGAAGGACGAGCGCAATCACGGGGTGCACCATCAGAGGCGCAAGAAGCAGACTTACAACCACGGCCGGAGCGAGAGGACTCGCGCTTGGCAGACTCCTCACCCGAGGAACGAGAATCACTCGAGTTCCAGATATCACCATCCCATTCATCAGGATTCCAATCCAGTCCGGCTTTCGCCACGACCAGACGCACCTTTCGCGTCGAAACCCGACCACGCCGATTCTTGTATTTATAACGAGCAATTCGCACAGCCACCCTCTCGGCAATAGTTTGGTAAGTCTCACGTTTGTCAGCAAGCAACTTATTTTGACACCGCAACAAAGTATGAGCATTCTGAATCTCAACAAAGTTCGCTTCCACATCCTTATGTGATTTCTGTAACTTCAACAACCTCTCATGCAGAATCCTGTACGCAGACAGAACAATCCAACCTCTGCGCCCCAAAACGGGAAGCTCATCACCCTTAGATACCGGCGCCTTCTGTAAACAAGTAATCACATTAGCCGGCTCCGCCAGCTCCAAAAAAGAATTTCAATTCTCACTCAAACCAGTAGAATCAGCCCACTCACGGGCTAAGGCTTCATAAGGCGTTGAATCCCAGCCGGGAATATCAACGGGCAACTTAAAAGTAGATTTCGACTTTCTAGAAAACATCTCGGAAAAGAAAGAAAAGAAAAGAAAGAAAAAAAGAAAGAAGAAAAAAAACTATACACACAATTATATACAAATAATATACAAACGAAACCACGCACGCGCCAAAAGCAAACACGATACAACCACAACGCACACAGGTTTCGTAAACGGTTCGTGACGCCAAATGTTCTGCTTGGGTTTTCAGATCAGATAGAACCCGCTCATCAGAGCCTCACTAACCCAGCCAGAACGTTATCCCCTCCCCGTACTTAGGACCTATTCACAATAGGTAACCACATATATATACCACCTAAGGACAGGGAATTCCTACTATACATACCAAGACCTCTTATAATCGGCGGCCTCGCGATCCCATACGAATCCAGACCTCTCTACCCAGACGGCAGTCTCAGCACAAATGGCGACCTCGCGATCCCATACGAATCCAGACCTCTCTACCCAGACGGCAGTCTCAGCACAAGTGGCGGCCTCGCGATCCCATACGAATCCAGACCTCTCTGCCCATACGACAGTCTCAGCACAAATGGCGGCCTCGCGATCCCATACGAATCCAGACCTCTCTACCCAGACGGCAGTCTCAGCACAAATGGCGGCCTCGCGATCCCATACGAATCCAGACCTCTCTACCCAGACGGCAGTCTCAGCACAAATGACGGCCTCGCGATCCCATACGAATCCAGACCTCTCTACCCAGACGGCAGTCTCAGCACAAGTGGCGGCCTCGAGATCCCATACGATTCCAGACCTCTCTACCGAGACGGCAGTTCATCCTATGATCACCATAACATACAAGAAGGGAATCAGTCTCACTATTCATCAGATCACACAAGGACTGCCAGTTCGAGCATAGCCTGTTCTCCGGTTCGAGGGGCTCCTCTCTCCCTTATTCAGTTACCACTTACCTGATCAGGGTTAACATCTGTTCATGTAGCCGCAGCTGACTAGAGGAATAGGCTACCCTCTCATACAAGAACACGCAGCACATGTTGGTTCACTACAAACTGGGGTACTTTATTACTCATTACATACGCAATCACATAACATTACAATATAACACATAACCTACAAAGAAAAGTGAAAGATTAAGTTGTACACTCTAATAAGAAAAGGGTCGACATCACCTTAGTAGTGTGTAGCCTGCACTCAGTGGTCATCTAGGTTCCCTTCTCGTCTGTGCCTCGGCTCGCCTGGAAGTCACACCTCCGCAGTCACGGATCTGTTCCCTTCACCCTTCTCCGAGTCACTGGGACCTCTTCCTCATCGGCTACTCTCTCCTCTCTGGCTATTCTGCTAGAAGAGTATCTGTCTCTCGGTTTTTCGCCGCCTTCAAGATGGCGTCTGTCTTCCCTGGAATAAGTAGTAGCTTTACTGCTAACGGCTAGATGCCGCCTACGGACTGAACATGTAACTGCCTCAGACTTTCACTAATATAGAGGTGCGTTTCCTCATGGAAAATTCCGGCCCGTAACCTGCCGCCCACCAAATTCTTGTACCTCCCCGTACCAAGGACACTTTCCCAGCCGGCCGGCCTGATATAGTGTCTTCGGCATGAAGAAAAATACAATCCTTCGATAAGGGCCGGCTTGAACCGGTTCTCTCCAAGCGAATAACACCTCATAACTAAAACATTACATTTGACCTAGAAGCATCCCAAGCTGCCGGAGCAGAAAGAAAGATGGAGTCTCTCCCGTTTGAGGCCTACCAGGCCTGAATTCAGCACGGCTCCATGAAATACCTTCACTACAGGACAGGTTATCCCTATTACTAACTAATCTATCCCCTAGGCTATGTGTGCAAGCCCTGATCTATGGGGAAGAGCACAGGAGCATGTCGAAGTGCCTAGTAAATAGGCTCCATTCACTACTCTAACCCTTAGACTTGAATGGTAAGAGACTGAAGTCACATTCGATCACCTCTCCTCACAAGAAGGCCGGGAAAATCGAGCAGAACAAAGGGGTAACGGTACTGCACACTATCTACATATTAAAGTACTGCACTTTAGTGTGAAGCCTGACTGATTTTATCAATGCCTAAGCAAGACTGGCTTCTAATGCTACTAAAACTTGACAAAATGAGAGATTTTAAAACAGTTATCTGTCAGCAAATACATGATATTACCAAATGCTTCTCTCACAGTGGTTCCCAGATGCACACAGACTCACAGTGTGATTCTAGACAAACAACACTATCACTAGGAGTTTACCAAAACTCATTCACTGCTATGTAAGGGATAAGGGGACTGCACACAATCTACATATTTAGGTACTGCACTTTAGTGTCAAAGCCTAACTAATTTTGTCAATGCATAAGCAAAGACTGGCTTGTAATGCTACTAAAACTTGACAACAAGACAGGTTTTAAAACTGTTATCTGTCAGCAAATACATGTTATGTTATGTTACTGTGTTTTATAGCGCGCTCAGCTACTCCTAGGAGTGTCCCGGCGCGAGCTAAGAGGACAGTAAAACAATACACAGATTAAAACAGATGGATTTTGAGGTGTTTCCTGAACAGGTTGGAGTCCTGAATCGCACGCAAAGATAGTGACAATGCATTCCACAACCTAGAGGTCTTAAAAGCAAGAGATCTACCCCCCATACGTTGAAGACGGAAGCAGGGGGTAGAGGCAAGAAGCTGCGATGAAGATCTCAAAAGCCTGGTAGGTTGGTAAAAAGAAAAACGCTTTTTGAGATAGGAAGGGCCTCCATCATAAAGGGCGCAATGTGCAAGGACCAAAGCCTTAAATTCCACGCGTTTCCTGACAGGGAGCCAGTGCAGCAAACAAAGCGAAGGAGAGATACAGTTTCTGATGGGGAGATTAACCACCAGCCGGGCTGCAGCATTCTGGATCACCTGCAGTTTTCTCAGCAAGTAATCGGGTAAATCAATGTAAAGACCATTGGCATAGTCGAGGCGGGAGAGGATCAAAGCCCGGTCCACTGTCTCCTTCGCTGGTCTAGGTAGCAGAGGTAAAAACTTTCTCAGAGATCTAAGTATACCGAAGCAACAACCTGTTAGTTTTTTTATCTGAGTCAGAAAGGATAGCTGCTCGTCGAACCAGATACCCAAGTTTTTGACTGGAAGACCCGTGCAGGATGGAGAAGGAAATGCTGAGGGCCAAAGAGAATCCCTAAAATGAGGGGGAAATTTACCATAGAGTAAAATTTCCGTCTTTTCCTCATTACATTTCAATTGGGCGACAGATAGCCAATGAAAGACGGCAGCCTGGCAGCTCTGCACTCTGGAGGTAGAATAGTCAGTCCTGTCCCAAGTAAACAGGAGCTGAGTATCGTCGGCATATGCAACCACCTTAGCCCCCCCCTTCCTCTGCCAATTGAACTAAAGGAGTAACGTATATATTAAAAAGCAGAGGGCTTAACGAAGAACCTTGAGGAACTCCAGTTGTAACAGGCTGAGGAGGAGATGCAAAAGGAGGAAGCCAGACCTGTTGTGACCGAAGAGTGAGAAAAGATTCCAGCCACTTCCAGGCCTGACCAGTTATGCCAATAGCGGCTAGCCGAGTCAGTAACAGAGCATGGGGAACGGTGTCGAATGCAGCCGACAAATCCAAAAGGATAAGGGCTGCACTCCCTCCCAAATCTAGGCATTCACGGATAGCCTCCGAAACCTCAACTAAGGCAGACTCTGTGCTATAAGAAGCTCTAAAACCGGATTGAGCCGGATGGAGAAGCTTCGCATTCTCAACAAAAGCAGTCAGTTGTTTGTTAACTACCTTTTCACAGATTTTGGCCAAGCACGGAAGTAAAGAAATCGGTCGATAGTTGGCAGGATTGCCGGCATCAAGAGATGGCTTTTTTAACAGCGGGATGATTTTAGCTTGTTTCCATTCCTGTGGAACAACAGCCTCAGTGAGGGACAGATTAACAAGTGTATTTACCTCAAGATTAACTGTCTCGGCAATATAGGCCAGGAGCTTGGCCGGACAGGGGTCAGACGGAGACCCAGGGCCCGATTCACAGAACTAACTTAAGACAAAATCCTAAACTTACTACCATTTTGGTATTCACAGAAGGCACTTACTCATTTTGGTATTCACAGAAGGCACTTACTCATTTCGGTATTCACAGAAGTTAGGAGTCCTAACTTTAGGACTCCTAAATGCCTTCTGTGAATACCGAAAGTCTTAAAATTAGGATTTTTCTCAGTTTAGTAGTAGTATAGTTAGGACTCCTAACTTTAGGACTCCTAAATGCCTTCTGTGAATACCGAAAGTCTTAAAATTAGGATTTTTCTCAATTTAGTAGTCCTAAATCTAAACTTAGGACTACTAAATTGAGAAAAATCCTAATTTTAAGACTTTCGGTATTCACAGAAGGCATTTAGGAGTCCTAAAGTTAGGAGTCCTAACTATACTACTACTAAACTGAGAAAAATCCTAATTTTAAGGCTTTCGGTATTCACAGAAGGCATTTAGGAGTCCTAAAGTTAGGAGTCCTAAACTTAGGACTACTAAATTGAGAAAAATCCTAATTTTAAGACTTTCGGTATTCACAGAAGGCATTTAGGAGTCCTAAAGTTAGGAGTCCTAACTATACTACTACTAAACTGAGAAAAATCCTAATTTTAAGACTTTCGGTATTCACAGAAGGCATTTAGGAGTCCTAAAGTTAGGACTCCTAACTTCTGTGAATACCGAAATGAGTAAGTGCCTTCTGTGAATACCAAAATGAGTAAGTGCCTTCTGTGAATACCAAAATGGTAGTAAGTTTAGGATTTTGTCTTAAGTTAGTTCTGTGAATCGGGCCCCCTGACTTTAAGGATTGTAGTAGTTTCAGGGAGTCAGATAGTGTCACCGGGGAAAAAGCAGAAAATGATACCATCGGGGCAGAACTGCCAACCGAAGGCTCACTATTAAAAGTAAATGACGCCTGAATGGTCCGAATTTTAGCAATAAAGAAATCAGAGAGCTTTTCGCACCAAGATGCAGAAACTGGAAGTTTCGTGGCCATGGCTTCTGGGGCCATAAAACTCTGAACGATCGAGAAGATTTCTTTTGAATTGTTGCTAGCACACTCAATCCGCTTAGTATAGTAAAGACTTTTCGCTTCGCGGATAGCCTGATAGTAAATTTTCTGGGCATCTCTAAGTAACTTCTTGGCTATTGGACAAAAAACAGTGCGTCAGCTGCGTTCAAGCTTTTTACAATGCCGTTTGAGCAGCTTCAGATTAGGGGTGAACCAAGGTTGTGAGGGAGAATCCCTGTGGCGACGGCAACAAGACAGGGGAGACAGACTGTCCACAGCTCGTCCAATCCAACTCAAGAAACATGAAAGGGCCCCTTTAAGGTCAGTCGGAAGAGTAACCCTAGAGTTGTCTAGACAGAGCCGAAAGGCTAAGGGATCAATTTTTGCTGTTGGAGGAACGGGATTGAGCTGTTGGTCAAAAGATCCCTCACTTACAGACCAGGTAAAACAAGAGAGGAAGTGATCAGACCAAGAAACAGGCATAGGGTTATCCAGGGAGATAGGAAAGTTTGAACAGATAGGGTCCAAAATATGCCCACCACCATGGGTAGGAGAGCTGACCCATTGAGTAAGCTGAGCGAGATCAATCGCCTCAAGAAAGGCTCTGGAATCGCTCAGATCCCGTTGGTCAAGATGAATATTACAATCACCCAGGAAGAGGTATTGTGAAAAGCGTAGTGCGTGGGAGACAAGCAGCTCTCCAAGACCACTCAGAAAAGGACCAGCGTAGCCAGGCGGTCTATATACTAGGGTGCCGGCTAGTGTGGAGTGGGCCGAAAAAACAATGGTAAAGTCGAGAAGTTCACACTGATCGAGCGAAGTATTGTTGCTCAATATCACCTCCCAGACATTTCTATAGATAATTGCCACACCACCACCCCTACCACACAGGCGGTCAGCTCGGCAAATCGAATAACCTGCCGGGATAGCCATCTGTGCTATAGGGTTCGATGAGTCATTCATCCAGGTATCGGTGACAAACAAAAGATTAAGATGTAAGTCCAAGATCAGATCAAAGATATCCTGGTAGTGTTTAACTAACGAGCGACTGTTAATCAGGCCTGCTTTTATAATAGGGCGGGCTTTAGAACTAACCTTCCCTCTGACTTGAGGGGATATGCCTCTAGGGGCCAGGCTAAGATGGAAATTGGCATTTAGAACATGACAGAGGACAATTACAACTCACATCCAAAGTCATGTGGGGCATGCAGATTGCGGGTCTAAGTGCCAAAAGATCAAGACGGCCGTATATCAGCGGTGTCCCCATGAGGCAAGGGGGGGGGATAGCATGGCTGGCGCTGGACGCTGCCGGGACGCGGACGGGCGCAGACGGGCTTGCCATGTGCGCGCCTTCGGCGTGCCCGCGGTGCGCCCTCTGCGCGCGTCCGCTGCGCGTCCGTCTGGCGTGCATTAAATGGTCGTCCCGTGTGCGCCAGGCTAGAACGCCTAAGACCCAAAATGGCGGCTCTCGACGACACAGCGAGGGACCAGGAAGTGAGTACAATACACGAAACAACAGTAAAACAGATTAAAATACAGAGTGGGGGGCAGATAATGGTTAAAAATAATCAATTTTTAAAATGCAAGTATGGGGACTTTGTGCAATTCAGCTGTACAAAGTAAGCAAAAATACAAGTGCAAAATAGGCAATGAGCAATTTCGACAAGAAGCGCCAGACCAACGTGAGGTGTAATGTCTGCTGTACCTCGAAGCTGTTATCAAATGCTTCTCTCACAGTGGTTCCCAAATGCACACAGACTCACAGTGTGATTCTAGACAAGCAACACTATCCCTAGGAGTTTACCAAAACTCTTTCACTACTGTGCAAGGGGTAAGGGGACCGCACACAATCTACATATTTCAGTACTGCACTTTAGTGTCAAAGCCTGACTCATTTTATCAATGAATAAGCAAAAACTGGCTTCTAATGCTACTAAAACTTGACTACATGACAGGATTTAAAACAGTTATCTGTCAGCAAATGCACGATGTTGCCAAATGCTTCTCTCACAATCCTTACCCGAAAGGAACACAGACTCACAGTGTGATTGTAGACAACCAACACTATCTTAGGAGTTTACCAAAACTCATTCACTAGTCTGGAAGGGGTAACGGTACTGCACACAATCTACATAATAAAATACTGCACTTTAGTGCGAAATTTGACTCATTTTATCAATCCATAAGCAAAGACTAGCTTCTAATGCTACTAAAACTTGACAAATTGAGAGGTTTTAAAACAGTTATCTGTCAGCAAATACATGATGTTACCAAATGCTTCTCTCACAGTGGTTCCCAAATGCACACAGACTCACAGTGTGATTCTAGACAAGCAACAATATCACTAGGAGTTTACCAAAACTCATTCACTACTATGGAAGAGGTAAGGGGACTGCACACAATCTACATATTTAAGTACTGCACTTTAGTGTCAAAGCCTGGCTCAGTTTATCAATGCACAAGCAAAGACTGGCTTCTAATGCTACTAAAACTTGACAACATGACAGGTTTTAAAACAATTGTCTGTCAGCAAATACATAATTTTACCAAATGCTTCTCTCACAATGCTTACCCAAATACACACAGACTCACAGTGTGATTGTAGACAGACAACTATCCCTTGTACAAAACACATTTATTAGTCAACAAGATCTAAGGTGACTGCACCCATTACAGAAAACTTTCTACTATACATTAGTACCAAAATGCTTCTCTCAAAATGATTCCTAAATGCACACAGACTCACTGTGTGATTCTAGACAAACAACACTATCCCTTGCACTATACCAAACCACATTTCTTAATCTACGAGTACTACATTTTAGTGTAGAAACATGACTCATTTTGCAAATTCATAAACAATGACTGGTTCCTAATTCTACCAAAACATAAAAACAGCAGACTTATCTGTCTGCAAACACATGAAAAACACAAATGCTTATCACAAAATTATTTCTACATGCACACACACACTGTCAATAAGATTGTAGACAAGAAAAAATACTCCCTGCACTTGAGCAGCTGAAATACATTAGTATGATAATCAATTAAATGACCCACCTTTCAAGTTGCTTCGTAGATTAAGAAGTATATCAGTCAGACACCAGATTTTCTTATACAGAATCTTTGCACTGTGCACCTGTCAGCAAAACCAAAGAATGGCAAAGTTTCCCTCTCATTTTCCACACATATACATGTAAACATCAAATCACATTCCTTCCCACATAAATTCAAAAGCAAACACACATTTCTATTGGTTAAACATTTCAACCCTTTCCAAATGACATAAATTTGAACCCTCCCCCCAATCTGCCTTCTGCCTGTTACCATAGAAACAGGTCATGGAACACTGAACTGAGCACACAGGTCACAAGTTCAGCACACAATGTTGCTAATCAAAACAACAAGTGTGTTTGACTTTTCAACATATCAGCTTATCATATATAATTTTCCTTTCAATCAGTTTTTGTTAACCAATAAGAATCATGTGTTTAAAAAACAGAAACATGCACCCTACCTTTCAGTGTAGAAGGTTGTCAAACAACCAATGATTTCTTGTCTTTTTTCAAATCTGCATCTTATCCACCAGTTTAGAAAAATCTTACTTTCCAAACTGCCATTTCATTTACAGAGACCACCTGAGTGCATCCAGACCTCCCTTCAAGATGCTTACAGTGTGGATTGTGGGATACAGCTATATTTTCTGGAGCCAAAGGTATGCAGAAAACAAAGGCATTCACAAAGACCTAGGTTTGCCAAATGTAGACATCAAATGGATTGGGCAGAGAGGGTTAAAGTGGCACCAATTGATGCCATTGGTCAAATCCTTCATGCATATCCAACACCCTAACCTCATAATAGTGCACTGTGGTGGCAATGACCTAGGCACTTTGACTGGGGTAGGTCTGGAAATACTTATGAAGGACACCTTTGCAGAACTGATTTCACTTTCCCCCAAAACTGCCTTTGTGTATTCTAACATATGCCAAAGGCAGAAATGGAACTGGTCCAATCATTTTTGTCCACAAATTGAGAAAGCTAGGAAACGTGAATAAATCTGTTTCTGCTTTTCTCCGAGACTATAGAATGGTGTCCATTTTCAATATCAATCTGCGCTTTCATATGTAAGAGATGTATAGGAGAGATGGAGTGCACTTTACTGATGAAGGAAAAAGAGTCTTCCTCAACAACTTTAGACTCTGTATAGGTACTTACTTATAAGTACCAAAAACTCTCAATGAACACAACGGCTCTTTTTAGAGCCACTCAACAACAAAACACTTAAGTTTGATGTTTAAAAATCAATTTCAATTTTTTTTCCTTGGATCCGCGCAGCCAACGCGTTAGGAACCGTGCACCCAATGCGGTACAATGTGTGCACCCTGCTCGCATTTTGCTGTATTTTTTTTTTTTAAAAAGGGGGCCCCAGGTGATTCATCTGGGACCCCCTAAGCAGCTTTAGAGGGTCAGAGTATTTCCACTCTGCCCCCTTTATATATTTTACACACTTATTCCCCTTACTTCTTCAGCCTCGCTTCTACCGAGGCACAAAATGGCTGCCAACAGTTCCTGGTTTCGAATGTAGAGAGACAGTCGACAGCCAATTACATTCAGCGCGTGATCGGGAGGGTGCGCACTTGGTTCGGGGAGGGTGCGCTTACGGTGCAGGTAGGGTCCGCGGATCCTCCCCAGCCATAGATATCACTAACTTTTTTACCCGAATTTTCTCAGGAACTACTGAACAGATTCACACCATTTATGCAAAAGGCACGAGTCTGAACTGAGGACTACCTCTTTGCCAAATTTGGTGTCATTCCGTTCAGCGGTTCGGGCTGTAGCTGCGACAACAGATCCTATGGGAAATTGCATGGGGAAAACACGTTTTGGGACCCCCCTTTTTTATCGGCCCCCGCTTGACGAATCACCACAAAACTTTCAGGGTAGGAGCGGAGCGGAGCTGGCCAAAAGTTTGGAAAATTTCGCGAAGATTCGTCAACCGGCGCCAGACTTATTGGAATAGAATTTTGCGGATTTCCTATAGAAAATAGGTCCTAACTATAACTATCTACTGGCGACCGCCAGTAGATAATATATGTATATATATATATATATTCATATATTCATATATATATTCAAACTACAATTAAAGTGACGTTATAGAAAACCAAGAGTTAAAGTAACGTTACTGTTAGGTAACTATGTCAGTGAAAGCATTAACATTTTGAACTAAAACAAAAAACAGCATTTCACCTGCTAACTATAACATGCACCCTGCCATTAACTGCTTACGACCTCACTCACTGCATCACTCATGACGTGTTCTATGACATGATCTATGACATCACTCATGACATCTCAAATGACATCATTGATGACATCGCTGATGACATCATCCAATGAGTGTGCGCGTTGTTTTATAGTTTAAGTAGTGCCCGGTCGCTACCATATTAATTCTCTACCTTATATTGTACAGCCTGTGTCCAGCTAATGGGTGTAGGCGTTTCCAAAATGCATGTGCTTCTAACGCATCATAGGTGTGTTGAGGTATTGAACAAGTTATACATCTTTGTATTGAAGAGTAACTCTGTGTGCAGATAACAGTTGATGACTTGTGTCCAGCATGTTCCACACAAGTTCTTTGCCTCTGCAGAAAAAGTGAAAGTTTCCAACAGGGCAACAATTCTGAGTAGTAGATACTAAGGGCCTGATTATGAGCTTGGCGCAAGAAGTACTGCCATCAAATTGGCATTGGATTCCCTGCCAGCCTAGTTGGCAGTCCGCTTGCTGTATTACGATATTTGCGGGTTGCTGAATGAAAGACCACCAGAGTCCTGCCTACTCTGCCAGCCATTCGCGATCTGCCTAAATAGCAGCATGGGGAAAAGTAGCTGTCAGAGGGCAGTACAGACAAGGTTCCCTCCATCCAGATTATGAAGTGCCTTTCCATCGAGCCTACTGTGGCGGGAAGACTTCCTGCTTTGAGTCAGCGGAATCTGAGGAAATGGGGTGCAACCTCACCTATTTCCTTCTTTTCCCTTCAGTCTCCAATGTGGACCCCTTTGTCCAGGGTGCCTTTCACAGCAGCAACTTCATCCCGAAGAAAGCAACTCCGTTGATGAGGAAATCAAGGTAAGTCCATTTTGCACTTTTCTCCCAATGACTGGATTGGACACACAAGGTCCGGACTCCAGCAATGGAAAAATACTCATACAAGGTATTTTTTCACGTGTCTTGCATATGTGTACATTTTGCACTTATTTAGTCAATATGTCCACACCTGCATCAACACATTTGAATATTTTTGTAGAAGTGCTGACCACGTCCCGTGCTGGTCCTCCGCCATCATAAACACTGCCGCTGGGCCAGTGGTGATATGTCAATACGGCGGGTGAGAGGCCGTTGACTTGATGGAGTACTTGGGACTGCTGCAGCATGAAGGTAATACAGCCAAGCTTGTAATCAGGTCCTAAGTATTGTAAGCAACCTTGAAATTTTATACAGAATAATCTTACAATGACAATTTCTACATTGCGTAGAAGACTCTGTGCACCAGGCACTAACCTATGTACATGTGCTTCTTTTGCTTCAGAAGATGGGTGAGCTGTTAAGCTTTCACCACTGTATACAGACTGCAGGTAGCATAATTTTCACAACTTGTTTATTATAAGTGAGAAGTGTCTTGTTTGGCAAGTGTTTACACTGTTCTTAGTAGATTCGTTTTCATACTCTGCTGTGTGTTTCTCATGAGAGTTTCACTGTTTGCAAACAGTGTAGTGTGTAGGTCTGAACCTAAAACTCCTCTCACTCAATTGTTTGTGACTCTAATTGTAGTGCAAGCCCTTGATCAAATACAGACACTAAAAGGGGGTGGTATCTTAGTTGCAAAGTGAGCAATCGCAGTGGAAGAGCTTCCACTTTGGGAACCGTGGTCGCAGCATCAAGGGAGAAGGAAGTGGTCTACTACCCCCAATTTCTTTCCAACTGGAAAACATTTTTTAAAACAGCACCAGTTCCTCTGATGGACATGAGGTCCTTTAAAAAAATGTTTCCTATTTTCAAATGCAGACACATGGTCGGAGGCGTAGTGTTTGTCTTATATTAATTAGGTATGTTATTTTACAACCCTCTGCGAATGTACAATGTTTGATGCAACATATCAGTACATTGGTCACATCCTCAACTACATTCCTTTTCAATATCAGTTGGTGTGCAAATTGCAGATCCGTTGGCGAAGGGGACTATTACATCTGGATAGGTGTTACTTATGCTCACCCTGATCTTTCAAGGTCTCCGCCCCTTCCCCAAACCCCTCTCCATTGAATATCACCTGTAAGAATCCGTTCACAAACATGACATACTACTACTGACTGAAACTTAGTTTAACAATGCCTCCCAATCAGTGATGAACACACTGCTTCAAAAAGATTACTCCATCATCAAGGTATATCTTGAAAACAGGTTGTGAGTTTGGGTTGTTCATATCTGTATTGCCCACAGGCTCCAAAGCAAAATGCATTAAAATCCCTCCATCAGTTTGTATTATTTCTCAGTCCAGCACAATGCTGACTGATAAACGCTATATTTGGTGAAGTGGCATAGCTAGGCACTTTGCTGCCCGTTGCGGTCCGTGCCTTTGCCGCCCTGCAACTGCCACGCTGAAGAGCGGGGGGGGTGCTGCCGATGATTTTTGCATTTGCTGCCCCCACGGCAAACTCATGTAAGAGCGAGGGGGAGGGTGCTGACCCCAAAATTTGTGCCGCCTGGGGTGGACCGCCATCCCCGGCCCCCGCCCTTGCTACACCACTGATTTGGTGTTCACACTAGAAGATCTAAAGCATCTTCATGCAAACATATACAAACCATAACAATACAGTAATTGTTAAGGTAGGTTTAAAGAGAAATAAAGTAGAATAAACCTGTACTCACTATGCCTGGATGAAATGTTAAATTTCGCTGGAGTAATCTGAGTAATTTAAGTAATTACCCATTACTCTTGTGATGCGAAATTACGGAAATTCCACGATTATGCCTGCTTGAGTAATTTGGGGCACAAATACAGAAGCAGGTGCACAGGAACAACAAACTGCTGTTCATGTCCTGTAGCATTTAGTGCTATTAATGCATCCTCTGGTCCATTTTGGATGAGAGCATTAAATGCTGGGTGAGCTTCTCTCACATTTACATGTAATTACAAGTAATTTTGAATTATTTGTGAGTAATTACACTAAAGAGAATTACGCCTGTAATGCTAACCCCTTATACTTATCTATAGATACATAACTTCACGGTATTTTTGTCTCGATATTTAGGCCTTGTATTTTGGGCACACGATACATCTTCCTCAATAGTGAGATGAAAAGCCAGCAAAGCTTGTGCCTCTCAGTCCTTTGCATAAAGACGTACATCGCAGCACAGGGAGAAACATGCACACTCACAATAAATTCACAGAACAGTCCTCCATGGAAACTAAAGACAGAAGATTCTATAAGAATATAGACCCAGAGACTTCAATAGTCAATGCAAGTAAACTTTAATAAGGCTATAGGTTTTGGCTTTATACAATGTGTGCAGAGACGCAAACCAATGATACACACTTTCACATTGATAAAGTAGGTGCACATATTCTCATAACAAGACACTCACAGATACCCATGCATAATGCATGCACAGATCAACACACCCACGTACCTTGCTAAACCTTTATGCTGCCACGTTCACAGATATGCAGGCATCACACCAGATGTGATGATCCTAAGAACACAGACAGACAGATATACAGGTGTTGAAGACAGAGATTCAGACAACACAAGAGGAAAAGGGCCTGAGAATCCCAACTCATAATATCTCTCTTTTTCAGTGCAGCATATTTATCTCTTACATATTCATAACGCAAAATTAGGATGTATTCTTGTTGTAATCTATTTACCAACGCTTCCATCTAAACCAATCGTTTCTCACGGCTACTACGTGGTATCCTAGATTCATGAAGTATATATTTTTTAAAGTGCTATTGCATGGAATATCCGTGCCTGAGCTGCTTCCGAATTCTGCACAAACAGTATAATATTTAACAACACGTTAGATTACAGCAACATTTATAAATCTGATTGGCAATTGTTTTTTGTTTCACCCCGCCCTGTGTTCTCCTTCCAGAGTGTATCCTGGATAGGCTTAAAAGAAGCTTGAATTATTCTGTCGAAATGTGAACATTCTGGGAGTATACAAATAATGCAACATTCCTGAAATTTCGCAATTGTGAGAAAGTGGTTCGTGCGAAATACCTTTCCAAAAGACATGTTTACTCTAACCTGTGTTTTGCCAATATCTTTTGATACTTTATTACCCAAAGTGCAGGCTGATTTTAAAACGGGTGTGCAAGACAGCAGCACCTATGAATGCAAATAATTCGGAACTATGCAAGGTTTTGCTCCCTAAATACAAAGTTTGCACATCCATATGTCTATGTTGTAAACATTCAATGGTTGTAAGGAACCTGTGACAGTGCTTGCAAATACAGGTGAAACTTAAGCAATTGTGAAGCCAATGCACTGAAAATATTACTTTTCAATACAGTGATCAAAATCTGCTCACTATTTATATCAACAAGGGCTTTATCTCTACTTTTTTGGCTTTAAAAGCCAAAAAAGCAGAGATAAAACTAGCGCCCTATCAACAACAGGGTGCTAACACGCAAATTTGCATGTTAGCACCCTTTTACTCTACGCTTCCACTTGCATCTCTAATGAGATGCAAAGGGGGCGTTCCAGAGTAAAATAATAGGAGATCAAGGATATCGCTAACCCTGTTAGAGATAAAAAAAGCAGCGCTTAACGGTTAACGCTGCTTTTTTATGTCTGGTATTTTTCTGACTTAGCCATGATATCCTATGTAAGGTGGATATCATGGCTAAGTATGTCTATCCCTATCAGCAAGCTATCGCCAAACCTTGTGGGATTATCGCTATATTTCAGGTGATAATCTCACAATTGGAAGCTTGCGCTCTGAATTTTATCGCTTTGGAGATAAGCGTTGCTGATAGCACGCTATCTCCACGATAAAATTCAGAGTTGGCCGGCGATAATTATCCTCAAACTAAGAGCGCTGAGCGATAATTATCGCCGGCCCTTGCTGATATGCCCCTTAGTTATTTTTGTAAACTGTGTCTGTTTTCGTAATTTCAGACATATCTGTTCTCCTTGTGCTTCAGTGTGAGGTGAATTTAGGAAGCAAGGCCTCTTACCGTACCTGCATGAACTGGAGTCCCTGTGCTCGAACACATGTTCTTTGGAGCCATTTCAAAGTGTGTGGGTTGAAGCTTAATTGAATCAGCCCTGGAAGAGGTCCATTGCCCCGGGTCTAATGAAGCCGGCAAGATTACACAGTTGAATGATGTACACTTCCCTATTAATCTACAGTACTATGCATTAGCAGTAACCTGGCCAGGAATGAAGGTCCCTCCAGAACACCCTAATGTGTTTCTGCTCATTGAGCCAATCTCAATACACGCTTGCATACTTTTTGTCCTGTAAAGTTCAAAAGTTGGTTATCTTGTTCTGAGCGATAGACATTACTTAGATGTTCTCCTTTTAGTATTCAGAGCTTTATGTCTCTCTGCATAACACTGCCAAGTGCAGTGATCTTCACAAACTGGCTCTGACAACCATTGCCCTTCACATAGGTGGTCCTTCACATCGCACAGAGACCAGAATACTTACACATTAAAATATATTCAACAAACAGAGTGAAACCTTGTCGAATTTTTATACAACATAATAATAATTGGTATTTTCAAAATATCCTGATGGCGAGAAGTTTTGTTCTGCATCAGAAGCACTTAAAATTCTCTTCAAAGGTATTGGGACGAGGCATGTCTATAAAGCGCCTGAACATTGAAAATAGAATTGTGGGATATTTTTCTGCAGAATTTTGAAAACTTCCATGAAAAGGTATAGACATTAAGCATTTAGAGTGAAACGGGGTTTGCCAATACCTTGCATGACTTTTCACTTCTGAGGTTATATATCCAATAAAAGCAAAGACAATAAGTTAAGCAAAATGCATGTAGAGAAAGAGAGAAACAATTCTTAGTGAGACATCAGAATAAACTATTAGTAAATTGCATACTGCAACACTTTTAAGAACTTTTGCAAATTTTGATATGAGAGAAACTTGCAAAGTTCTATAATTTGGCTGATGTCATTTAAATTATACCTAGAGCGGTCTAAGGCAATAATCATTTTTTTGTTTTTCAAAAGAAGCTCCCCATCCCAGTATTCCCCTAGTTTTACAGTGATTGGCGCTATTGGTAGGTTGTGAAGAACAGCCTAAGTTGTGTCAGCATGAATATCATACACATTACACATCTACTTCACTCCCTCCATTAACAGTGGCGCGTATACAGTGCAACATTCACAAGGGATTGAGTAGGAAGGTTGTTCGGATTTCCTAACTCCTACTTGTGTAATGTTTTCTCAAGTTAAGTCATCTGGTGAATCCCAAATGCGAAAAAACACAAATATGACAATTTAAACAGAATGCGTTTACATTCAGTGACAAATTAAAATATAATATGCTCTCAAGAGCACTCCCTGAAACAAACATTGACCTAATTAGCCATGTTATAGTATGTGGAAATAAAGGCCCATATCATATGGACGCATATCCCTGTAAACCTTTCTCAAAGTGCAAACAACATGCAAACACCCATGCATGCAAATGAAAATACAGACATCAAAGTACAAAGATCAACAGTCACACAGTCATACATCGTGCTGTGCTGGAAGTAGCACTGGGTGATGTGCTCCAAGGGAGACTAAAGATAGTGGACAGCCAAGGGATGATGGTTTTGTAAATTGGAGGAACATGGTTGATATTCTGCAGGTGAGCACTTGATAATGGGCGCCAGGTGAGTTTAGAGAGATGGGAACTAGAGGCACATTTGTGGAGCAAGAGCCAAAGGTAAGCAGGTGGGTTTATGGGGGTCCAACTGTGGGAGTGCTGGAGTCTCCAGTGGGAGGCAGGGCCTAAAGGGAGAGGAGTTATGAGGTCTTGTGGGATGAGGATGTTTTTGGGTATTGTCAACACTCATCTGCAGGCACCTTTATATGCCTGCCAGTGTAGCAGGGAGGCAGAAAGGAAATGGAGTCAGCCATCTTTAAATGTCTAACAGCTCTTTCTTTGCAGCGCTGTGTTTTGTTTTCTAAATAAAATGTATGCTAGCAGCATAGGTCAATATGTTATACTGTATGAAATATATTTAAAACATTTTGTGGTTAGGATACAGCCTTTCCTCGCAAGTACATTGTGGGCTTCCAGGCAGTGTATTTTCAGTCTCATAAGTGGAGAGTGGACATTTTCCTAATGGTCTGGCATAGTCAGAGTGTGAGCAAATTCTCCTTTTTGCGTGGTCATCCCCATTTGTTGCTGAATTTTATTGCTAGTTTTTAGACTCTGCATACTGGGGCACTGCTGTTCAGTGTATGTGCTCTGACCCCTAAAACATGTAAAACAAAGATTATCTCATATTGCCATATTTTACGTTTCTTTAAGGCCATATTATATGGTGTGGGAATACACCCATGAAATGAAAAATTAAATGTAATCTGTGGACTGCAGCACTTATTGTCCCATCCACAAGTGTGATATAGGGATACATGGCTTCAGGACTGCCATTGTAGCTGGCAACTGTAGTGCAGAACCTGCAGTGTGACCAGTTAAAATGACCATTTTTGAAAGGTAAACTCCTTCATTTTTAAGATTAGTAAATCAACCACATGTAGTCCATGTAGCCCATAAGGTAGGGTGGGGCATGTAGAAAATTAATGTTACTGTGTTCTTACAGTGACAGGACTGTAAAAGCTATTGCATCCTGGCAAAACAAGCTGTCATATGTAGAAAATCAGAATACAGATTAAAATACTAGTCCTTTATCTGTGGAAGGGCACAGTTAGAAAAATAATGAAACCACTATTTTCAAAACTTCAAACTGGATTTTAGTGCTAGATCTGGGAGGACACCTGTGATTTCCCTATGGCACTCCCACATACCTACCAGATCTCTGAGCCCAAGTCTAGCATGGCCCAATAAATTAGCATCTTAAAAATACCCTGGCACTTGGTATTTTGGGCCAGTTTGAAGTAAGGCAAATAGCAATTACTGACAAGTGGGGAGGGTTGCTCCTGTGCACTTGCACCCCATTTGGCTAGGGTGTGCCCGGGATTCATCCCACCCTCTAGCTTGTGGCAATCATAAATGTGGCACTACAGAGCACCTTTATCAGAACACTGTTGTGCTTACAAATGGATACCAGGCAGACTGAACCTGCTGCACTTGGCATCTGTAGCATGTGAGCAGGACCCCTTCCACTTAAAATTCAAGGACAGAAAGTTCTTCTAGGATCATAAAACTGAACCACTGTGTGGCACCAGGAATATAAAAAAGCTGAAAAGGACATTTCTATGAAGAATCCTAGCTGACCAGTGACAATTGGACCTAGACTAGACTTTGCTGTTGACCTTTGCATACACACCCCAAAAGTGCTCCAACCTGAGGGCTTTAGAAATGTACTCCTATGGCTGTTTGGGCACTAAAATAAGTTTGGGATATTTTAAAAACCTTTTGCTCCAGTGCCTCAAGGGGCCTAACCACAAAAGTATCTCACTGGCTGTTATGTCTTCTGATTGAATTTCAGATATGTCCAGTGCAGAGAAGATCATTATTCAGAAAAAACAACAAAGTATCATTTCAGATTGAGGCTTAGAATCTTTTTCGTACTCCCCTACTTCCAGGCCCCAGTGGTGCCAATCTACTTGGTGTATTGTGCTTTACCACAATTGACTTCAAATCATGCCTAGGTTTTGGTCTACCACAGCCATTATTGATAATTGTACCTTTGCACATTTTACCACTATTTTCACATAAGTCTTTAAAAATTCATACCTCCGTATTGGATTTATTTTGTATTTAGTGTCCTTTTGTGTATTAAATATTTCTATATTTTATCAATTAGAGTGAGATTTTTATTTTGATGTGTTTTAAAATTGTTTTTTGACAGATTTGGTACTTCCTAATGCTTTTACATGTTTCTTAGCTTAAGCCTGTGTGCACTGTGCCATAGGAATCAAGGGTTGTGCTCACATTTAAATTACCAAAATATTTGACAGTAGACAACACCTTAGTGACTTCATTTCTGGTGGTGGACTACCATTCACCTGCCCAACTAATAAATGACAGTCTCACACCAAGGTTTACAACCACCCAAGACCTGTAATTTATGAGGAGGGGCCTAGAGGCCCATGCCTACTCTAACTCTTCGTAGCGCTTTCTGAATTTAAGTCACACAATATCACCTTGTGGGGTACCCCAGGGCTTGTCTTTGAGCCCACCCTTTTAAACGTCTACGTTGCCCCATTGGCGCTATTGATCAGATCTCTGGCCTTCTCAGCAATCTCCTATGCTGATGATCGCAAACTGTGGTATCAGTGACATTCTTGTGATCATTGGAAAAGCCCTGTCTTGGACCCCTTGCTGAATTCCGGGAGAGAGGATGATGTTCGGAGGTGAAGTGAAAGTAGTTCCAGGACTTGCTGGAGAGGTAGGAAAAGGAACAAACTCTAGTGGAGCTTCGGCAGATGTGGAGGGTGAGGGCAAGGGAGGCCTCTATTAAATGAGGTGGGGCACTGGGCGGCCGATAATGGAACTGGGTGTGAAAGGAGTGATCCGCAGATGAGCCGGTTCTCAATACAGTGTTACAGCAAAGGAAAAATCAATGATAGGTGTACAAATTAGGCTGAACTTAAACTGAATAACTTACAGGGAACGGAGCTCTATTACCGGCAGAAAATAACAAAAACAGACTTACAGGTAGCACAGTGACAAGTTAAAGGGCAACGGAATAACTGGATTACATTGAGCAAAAGAGCTTAAAAAGCACAAGAGCGAACAGTGGCGGTAAAACACACAGCAGAATGCAGAAGCTGTAGGTAGAGTGCAGGAGACCTTCTGGGCAGTACTACGGGGGAGCGAATAAGAGATCCAAAGAAGTCAGAGAATTGTTGGTGAAAGGAGTCATTCTGTTTATTGCATACAAGGAGGATGTGCTATCCAAGGCTACCAGCTGCATGCCTAACCCAGAGGAGATGAGAATTTACGGAGTATGTTGACTCCACTCACACAAAGAAACTGGGTTGGCTCTTGGTGATGGGAGAGACCTATGGAGGTTTTTGAAACTACTGTTCTATTTAATTGGTATTTCCAAAGCCAGTTAGGCAGATTTTCCCTTGACTCCGAGAGGAAACAGATCTCTTTGCTGAGCTTTCCATGAGAATAAAGCTTCATGCTGAACACTTCTTTTATTTCCCTGAACTTCTACAGAACTTTGACATTATGCTGACACCATCTATGCTCTCGGCTAGGAATACTCTTAGTTAATTTGGTAACAAACTGTGTTTAGATTAGAAAAGTTTGTTTCTTTATGGATGATTTTTTTGCAACAGTCGGGTTTCTTTGCATTGATTCAATCGATCAATCAATCAGGGATTTTAAAAGAGTGGCAAAGCACAGCAGAGGGTCACAAGGCGCTGGAGTTGCTAACTGCTACTTGGAGATCTGTTTATTGAAATAGCCAGATCTTGAGTCCTTTCCTAAATTCCCACAGCAATAAGGAGGTCCTGAGGTGCAGGGAGAGGTCGTTCCAAGCTTCATCTGCCAGATGTTTGAAGAAGCATCCTCCACTTTGCTTCTGTGGTTCCGGGTGGTGTCTGCGGTGAAGAGGGAGGTGGATTGTAGGTGTCTGGTCAGTTAGTGGAATGTCACACATTTGTTGATGTATGATGGTCTTTCTTTGTGCAGAGCTTTGTATGCGTGTGTCAACATCTTCAACTGGCATCTCTTCTGGATCGGGAGCCAGTGTAGCTTCTTCAGGTGTGGTGTGATGTGGATCCATATGGGGAGGTCGAGGATGAGTCTTGCTGCTGAGTTTTGCATTGTGGATGTTGCAGCTTTTTTTATTACTATTTATTTACTGTCACATTTTGGCCTTCAGACTATATTGATGTACCTTTTGAATTTATTTCTACTTTGAATATATATTGGAAGGATTATTGTCCTGAAATAAACCCATATATTTGAATTATTGATTCTTGGTCTTCGTTGTGGAGTCACACTGGAAATGTTTTTCTGATGTTAACTCCCTTACAATGATTCAAGTCAACTAACAAAAGTCCAAACAACCAATGGGGAAATATGTTTGATGATTTTACTAAGAAGTTGAGGTGCAGATATCCATGCACCATCAGGAGCAATACCAAGTTACGGCAGCATACCTTCCTGTCACACTCTAACTCTCAATGAGGCTGTAAGTATTTATGAATTTCTTGAAACACTCTATTCAACTTTGGTAAGGTATGTGTATACAACTAAGGGATTGAATGAAAGCTGTGAGGAATTATATGCAGAGAATCTAGGTGGCCAGGATTCCCATTACTGGATGGAATCTCCTAATAGAATTCCTGCAAATACAAGTTAGACCTCTCAGAATGGGGAAACACTGTATAGACCGAGACCTACAGGAAACCTTCCACATAGTATTCCTCATTTTGGGGGTTTAACTCAGCCATTTTCACCTGCTCTGTGCAGGTGGTGAAAGTCTGCAAGGGCTCCTTTTTGGGATGAGGGACTGGAGGGTGGGTTCGGGAGAGTGAATGACGGTAGTAGAGGATGTTGCCTGGCAATAGTGCTCCCTTTGCCTTAACAAAAAATCAGCCAAAGGGTGTAGAATGGCTCCTGCCTGCAATGCAGCCCTTTCCCAAAGTGAGTTCATCAGTCGGATTGTACATCCAATTACATCAGGTCCAGTGTTACCACTATTAAAACTACCTTGTGTGCCTGACGATGAGCAGTGAATTTAAGCCAACTGTGCTATACTAGAATTAGAGCAGGGAACAACTCTGACGCATCATGCCATTTACTGTACAGATCAATAGAATAGCCTACATGAAGTAAGGCTTTAAGCTTTAACAGTGTTGAGTAAAATGAAAATCTAATGTCTGTTGATGAGCTCAGTAACTTCAAGTAGTGTATTCTAGTATTACAGTGCTGCCAAACCTCAAGTTTCAAGTGAGACGTGGCATCAAGCCTCCCCATGTACAAAAGAGTTTGTCATATAATTGTGAGTTGAGGTTAATTTGCCTGAGAAATGTTTTGGGAAATGCACTAAATATTAGCTAATTGTCATCTCTGAACTTCAAATTAATTTACAGGTAAAAATGTTGACTGACAGCAGTCAAATTCCGTCTTACAAAAAGGTGTATTGCACATTCATATTGACAAACTGCTGCAGACGACCCTTACACATTATGTGGCGCTCATGTTTCAAAACATTTTACTTTGGAGCACGGACTGTCCTATACTAGACCAGCTGGCATGCCCATGGCGAAAATAAAGACCTTTTATGAAACTTACAAAGTGCAGAAGTGAAGCAATATCAATAGAGAAAAAAAGTGAGGCCAGCAAGAAGCAGAAGAGTGCATGGGTTTCAGACTTAAAACATCATGGATATCATAGAGCTACTAACTGCCAGTGAGAACAAGCATTGGCAATTCCATTAGGTCTCATCTGTAAAACCTATCGTCTTTGCTGATGCTTTTTCTTCATCCCAGGTAGCTGTTTAAAATGTATGCCCCTCAGCGGTGGCCATCTTGTAACATGATTTGTTAACATAAAACATAATGAATTAAAAGATGGCTGCTTCAGATGCAAGTGCATCCATTGCATCCATCTTTGAACCAGTTTTGCTAAATATAACAAAATAAATTCGAAGATTACTACCCTGGATGCATGTCCATCCACCACAGCCACCTTCAAATGCAATGGTTTTGATTATATTGCATTCCCTTTGAAGATGACTTCCGTGGATGAGCATGTATCCTCAGTCAACTTTGAATGGGATTTAACATCAAATAGAAAGTTATTTGAAGATGTCCACCATGCATCCACATGCTTACACTTGGTATGGCCATCTTGGAATGCCATACAGTGTTTTAGGATGGATGCTGACCAATTGAATGGTGGGCACTAAAAAATAGCCATAGGCCTGGGAGAGGTAAGAAAACGCTGGGTTGGGCATGTGAATGAATGGTAAAGAGAGAGGGTTGGGGAAATGGGGGCAGTGAGAGACATAGAGGAAATAATACCTCCATGCTCTAGAAAACAAGTTCTGACTCCAGCAGTGAATGAATATGTTAGACCTGGCACCGTTGGCGTGGGTCACCCTTCCATTTTTGTTTGTGCCTCAATGTATTTTTGTGCTGGTGTTAGCTGCTCAGGACCCTGTGACACTGCCATCCAGTGCCACAGGGCAAGTGCTCCCTATGGTAAAATGTATTATGTGAATTGACTTCCACGATTGGTTTATTTGGTTTACTGTCAGCCCCTAGTAACGCGCACCAGGTGTGCCAGGGCTTGTAAATACAAATGCCGCTAGTGGGCTGCAGCACTGGTTATGCCACCCACAGAAGCGGCCTAGTAAAATGTGTCTAGGATCTGCCACTGCAGAACCTGCGCGCAGTCAGGTACTGCCACGCTGGCTGCGCAAGTGCACCCACTTGCCAGTCCCTAAACCTTCCCTTAACTGCATGTTAGTCACCCCTCTGGTAGGCCCAAGGGCAGGGTGCATTGTAGGCATAAGGTAGGACATGCCCTGATGTGTGTGGCATGTCTTACTAGTGAATTACAGCCCTTTCGTTTTTCACTAGTGAAGGCTACCTGCTCTCCATAGGCCAGAATGGGCTGCTGGGATTGCTACACGCTGTGATCCCAGTGGACTCATAGAGCATGGTAGCAAGTCATGTTTAGTATGCCTGAACTCAGAATAATAAAATACTTCTTTTAGTAAAGTTTATTTTAATATCCTGTGTTTGTAAATACTACTTTTAGAAAGTTAGTATTTACTGATCTGGCCATCCAGTCCGCCTCTGCGCTCTGTGTGTGTTCTGCCTAGTAACAAGAGGAGCAGGGCTGGGGAATTCCCGGAGACAGGTTGGCTGCCAGGTGGTGGGTAGAAAGATTAAACCAGGATGGGTGGGAGGAGTACACCTTGACTCTTGAACAGACCTGTGCTCTGCCACCACAAAGCCGGCTCCGCCCCCTGTGGAGCGGCTGATGTCTCTGCCCTGCTGCTGAAAAGAAAGAGCAGAGTCACCACAACAAAGTGCTCCAAAACTGGACTGAGCCAAGCCCAGGCCCCCTGGCGACAAAGAACAAAGGATTTGTGCTTTAAAAGAAGGACCCCTTCTCCTAGGAAATCAGATCCTGCTCGCGACCAAGAAGAACGCTCTGCCTGAGGAGGAGGAACCTGAAGCTGAAGGAGGAAACGCTGTTCCTAAAGTCTGGAGGACTTGCCTGCAGTAGTTGCCTCGCTGCCAAAGGAGAGAAGAAACCTGCAAAAGACTTGCTTTATTTATTGACTCAAAGACTTGTGCTCACAGCAATCTCCAAGGGCTTGATTGAGCTTGCCCCCTGAACTGAACCCCAGGACCAGTGGGTTCACCGTGCCTCCGCTCGTCTGTGAATCGAGCCGTGTGCTTTCTCCCGCCGGAGTGCTCTGCGCACCTGCCCCCCCCCTCCAAGGGCCGTGACACCCAGAAGCCTGGCCGCCTCCACTCGCCGAGAGCCCCACTCCACCTGAGTCGCTCTTGACCCCTCGGGTCTGGCCGCTCCGCTCCGCTTCCCTGTCACCCGCCTGCTGCTGGAGTGGGCTTGGTGCCCTCTCGCCCTCCCGCCGGATTTCTGCTCGGACCGCAAGTTCAAAGCCCCGGACGGCCGCCCGTATGTCGTAACGTATCCGGCCGCCCCGCTTCGCCTCCCCGCAAGACTCAGACCGCGTCGCCCCCAGAGGTGACCTCCCGCACCGTCCGTGTTGGAGGCCCTGGGCCGCGCCTGTCGTCCGAAAGCCGCCCGCTGATTCCAGATCCAAAGTCCCTCAAGGTGCCGAAGCTACACCCCCACCGAAGACGCGTCCAACCCGCCGCACGAACCAAGGTACAGTGAACACTCTATCGGACTCGGGGTCCATAACGTTCTGATTTCCCCGTATCACTGCACCCTGGGCGCACGGCGTTTCACCGTGGCTGGACAGATCCAAGAGAGCGCTACAGAGCGCCCGTAACAAAGAACTTACCAACAAAAGAGAACTGTGCCGAATTGTCATCTTGCGGCTCCCGCTTCCCGAACGTTATTTATGGTCTTGTACTAAGTCTGCATAACAAAGAACCTTTTACATAAAGTACACGTATTTTTGATACAACTTACGCCTGGCGTCCATTTGTGGGAGATCTGGTGATTTACTGTGTGTGCTCATAAATGCTTAACTGACGTAACGCCCTGAGGTTTAGCCCTGACTGCTCGCGCCACACTACCTATAGGGTGAGCAGGGGTTGTTCTGAGGGAGTAATTCTCTTGCCCTGACTAGAAGAAGGGACCACTGCTTGTCACAAGTACCTACCTGTGCCAACCAGGGGTTCCCCATTCTAACAGAATACATAATACAATCAAAACATTGTTAGGCTGAAATGCTCTTTGGTGGGACAAACACAAGAATAGAGAGGCAAACTATCAAATCAGGAGCAGGGAACTGAGATAAACAATAGAGACATCAAATCCTGAGCAAGGGGCTGACCTAAATCCACACTCTAAATATATATTATTGCAGGGATTCTGCGGAGTCACAGAACTATGCTTGGGAACATACAACCTTAGTAGGTAGGGACTAAGTCATCCTTACCACCTGCGTACACATGAGCTTGGGACTGACTAACTATAGTGTTTCCCTTGCCCTTCAACTCACTCACAGAGGAACAAGTGATTAGACACCCAGAAAACAACACTCCTGACCCTCTCAGAAATGATGGTTGCAGGATGTACCTTTTCACTCTCACACTTGATCTAGTCCACAATAAGATCTGATAGATGCACATGAAAAGTTTAAAATGTTTATTTATACTATTGTGCTCTAGTGTGCACGACACCTGCCTAACACATATACGGTCAGCATAGTAAGTAGTCCATAAATCATAAAAGGAGCTGTTATTGTATAAGCAAGGGTAAACTAACCTCCTCCCCTTCTACATAAGCACAATGATTATATATCATAAGATCTCTGGGCGTTGGCAGCAGACACCGTACCTTTGCTTGCACAGATGAAAGTTCTACATCTCGGGTACTGTCACGATCTCTTCCCTGAAAAGACCCCTCTCCAAGTGAGCTGTTACCTATTCTGTGCATAGCTATATGACGAAAGTACGTTTTCCCAAACAACAGCTGCATTTGCGTGTTTTGCCTAGGTGCTAGGGCCTGACCAAAACAAAATAACAAGGGACATTGTTGTTTGAACGGCAGGGTCTGTGTGAAAGAACAGTGTAACATAATGCAAAATATGTTTGTGTAGTAACATGAGCAAAGCAGAGGGCAGACTGCAATCTGCTCATGCTAACATAGGGAAAATGACAATGGGCCTGCATGGGACACGTGACAATATAATATATAATCTAACAGATGATGTTTACCGTAACTGAGACCCAAAAATGGCATAGTAACAGTTGCCTTCACACAAAAGGGACAGAGTCACACATTAGCCAAATGAGCAAAGTATCAATCATTACTCAAAAGGATGCCCCATGCTATTTATTTGCCATCAATTTACTGATTAAATTTACCTCTGCTCTGATGGACGGGAACGTTTTTGGTTAATACGTTTGCAGTGTTGGTTACAATTAGATTACACAGAACTCTTAAAATATATTTTGGGATTGTGATAAGTTTTTGTAAGGTTTTTTATCTGTTTTGATAAGCAGTTCCACATGCATCTGTGCTATCGTGCACATGAGAGAGCTGATGATTTCTTTAGATTTGTTTATCAGTCTTTGCATAGTATCACCCACTCGTGACTTTTTTGTATCTAGAAGTTTTTTGTGTCTTTACACTTCCAATAAACTTTCATTTACACTTACATCTTGTTAAAGTTTTTTCTAAATGTGCTATTTTGGGTGACAAATTATTTTTGAAAATGAATGATTTTTATGAAGAATGCATCCGTAACCGATGAATTATTAATGGTGCATATGAAAACAAATTGTAGTTGTTTAGAAGTATGTTTATTAATGCAGTTTATCTGTGCCATATTTTTGCAGAGGCACTCTTTTTTAATATGGAGCTTTTTTTGTGTTCTGTTCATCTGGCTCCTGCTCACCCCTTTCCAATCAACATCCCCATGCGCGTCTTCTCATAAAATTGTCTTCGTGGCACAGTCGGTTATTTTTCTTAGAGAGCTGGTATTGTGAATTAAACTTTCTTCTGGTACTGAATGTTTAATTCTGAAGGACACTTCCTCTGGCTTGCTAATATACACTAGTGCCGAAGTCTTTGTTTGAAAATGTTTCAGATTGTTTTGTATATCTCTGGACTGTGCTGTAGCTGAAGAAGCTGGTGGCGTTTTCATTTTTCTTTTGATATAAGTCAGTGTTATATTTTTGTTATTACTATCTTTATTTTGATTTGTTGAATATGTGTTATCACTTGGCATGCCATGCCGAATTTGCAGTTTTTGCTTATTACTTATGCAAAGCATGTGTATAAAAACACTTGGTTTTGGAGGTGACCCAGAGACTTTCTATTTTCCTGGTAATTTAGTTGTATTTTCTTGAACATTTCTTAGCTAGGTATGCTGTAGGTTCCACTTATGATTTTTCTGCCTTTTATGATTTAGAATAATTCTGACTTCTGACTATGTACTCTGTATCTGAGCCTTCTTGGCATACATTTTGCATTGCTCTGTATTACCTATTTATGTGATTTTGTTATAAACCCCTTTAATATGTCATTGATCTAAGACCCAGTTATTGAGTGGTCCAGGTCATTACTTTATTACTCTAATTTGTTGGGCCTGATGTCAAGGAGAGTGGTGACTCGTATTGCAAAATCAAGGGTGCAGGAGCGGAGTCCCCAGACGTAAATTTTGGGGTGTTCAAAATTTGCGGTGCAGTAAAATATTGTGGTTCTACTCCCACAATCTCAAACCAGACAGGCCTGTTAAGACAAGAGGCATTTGCTACATGTTACTAGTCTCAGGAGGACTGTAACATAGTCCATCAATATTGCTGCACTGACAACATATAATGCCAATGATAAAAGGATTAATATAATGCAAAAATATCTTGGCACATTTCCTTACTTAATATCTTGTATTGTCAATCATCAATAGGAAGACTTTAAGCAGTCTATTCAAGTAGAGATCTGATTCTTTTCACTCTTCCTTCAGATCTTTTACATCCCAATGAGATCGCACAAAGCACAATCTGCCACAGCCAGAATGGGAAAAAGTATTGCAAACATTAAAGAAAAAACTTAGTAATCAAAGACAGGAGCATGAACACTTTATCAGGGCAACTCGCAGAGCACAAACTAAAAAATGTGCCTCTGCCTCGGATACCTGCTCATCCAACATGATAACCGCACTGCAACAGTCATCAAGAACAACAAGGAAACCTTCTCAGATATAAAATGATAGACTGTCAGTGTGCCAGATGCAGCTGCTGCTGTTGAGAAGGATGCCATACTGCAAAAGGTGACAATCTGCTGCAGTTTGGAGTCGTTAGTAGTTAAGGTGACCACCTGTCCACTACTTATACCAGCCGTTTGGACATTCAGCCTAGGCTCAAAACAAAGGCAACACACTCACAGCTTCACACCACACAGTGGTTTAGAGCCCAGCACCCTAAATAGGGATAGTAAGCGTTATAAAAAATCTCATGGTATGTTTCATGGATGTGTATAGTGCACTAATCATCTGAGAGGATATCCAGGTGCTCGGACAGGTGTGTAGATTTATGGTCCCCAAGGTGCTTATATGAAGAGCCAGGTCTTCATCTTCTTGCGGAACTCAGGAAGTGCGGATGAGGTTTTGATGAGTTGAGAGGGTTAGTTCCATGTCTTGTGTGTGATGTAAGAGAATACGCGATCTCCAGTTTTGCTTTTGTAGATGCGGGGAATGTGTGTGAATGAGTGAGACAGACTATGAGTGTCTGGTGGGCTGGTGAAAGTGTATGCTGCTGTTCAGGTATTCTGGTCCTGTTTTTTGCAGGGCATTGTATGTGTGCTGAGAAGATTTCATTGGCTGTGCTTGTGACTGGGGAGCCAGTAAAGCTTCCTGCGGTGCAATGTTATATGGGTGCTTGTGGGAGGCCGAGTATGAGTCCTGCAGTGGTGTTTTGGATGGTTTGGAATCTGTGTAGGAGTTGTTTTGAGATTCTGGCATAGTGAGTGTTGCTGTAGCCCAGCCTGCTGGTGATGAGTGTTTGCTTGATGGTCTATGTAGTGTTCTGAGGTAACCATTGAAAGATTTGACGCAGCATGCGTAGGATGTGGAATCAGGAGGTGCACACTGCGTTGACTTGAGCTGTCGTGTTAAGCTTGTCGTCTGCAAAATTACAATACAATTATAAACATCAGTAAAAATAGATTGAGGTAATTTCACTTGCTTTATTAACATAGTCCTTGACTGAACTTCCATGATTTTAACGGACAGAATACATACACCGTTAGTGTCAATCAGACGAAATTGAAAAATTTTTTGTTTGTGTCTGTAGAAGAAATTATGCACCTTAGCTTGCATTTTGAGAGAGGACGTCCCCATGTTTTACTATGTATTTGCATAGCTCTCACAACACGTCCCTGCCCACAGCCACCGGTAGACCCTCGAGATTGTATTGTTTGCCCACTTATAGATATGTTTTAGATATTTGACCTGGAAAACTGAGTTAAACATTTATACACGCTGAAAATATGTGCCCTTCATCAGCACTGTTTGGTATTGACAGCGACATTATTGTTAATAGCCGCAATGACGTGTTCATAATTCATGGAGTATTCCTTACTTAGGGAATCCAGGGTCCTTCATGTGAAAAACATGTTGACACTTTGCAATAAAAAAATATGGCATCATGTTCGTATTATTTATTGCTCTTTCTGCGGGAGAATACGAGCTCAAGAAGAGAAAATAAACTCAGTAAATCTCACAGTTTTTTTTAATAGATTTACTTAGCAAATATTCCCCAGCGCGAGAAGTATGGCTAAGTGACAGTTTTGAATCGTGGATTAGAATGTTTTAATGTACTGTGCTCACACCTGGGCAGAAACGGAGCTCCATAAAGTTTCACTTTAATGTTAGGTAATTAACATGTCTAATGCTCATTCTCAGATGTGACAATGTACAATATTTCTACTAGAAGTAGGGTTATTATGACACACGGAGGTTTGCTGTCAGGCTTCCGATATATTGTGATGTCCTGGACTCGACTCCAACAATGATGCGGCGAGTGAAACTCTTCACCAATGTAATGGACTAAGGGCTACGTCAAAGCAAGTCACACCAGCACACATACCCCAGTTAACAAGTTAGAAGTGAAAAGAATGACCGATGTGGCTCAGGGTCCATTTTATTATACGTGATCAGGCTGACCTCGATAATATACTGATAGCACCCCGCAATAACAAGCAGATGGATGCAAGAAATTCGATTAGTAATTGAGGTGGGTGACTACCCATCTCAGAGAATAATCACAACTCCTGTCAGGGTGAGCAATTTAAATTACGAAATAATTCTGGGCTCAACCCTCTGGTAACAATGGCACAGAGCAGGCAAGCTTAACTTAGAGGTGATGTCTAAAGCATTTATGCAGTACCAAAACAATAATAAAACCAAAATTAAAAACAAGAAAAATAGAGCAAAAATTAATAAATAAATGACATCATTTTAGAAACTTGGGGGCAGATTTACTACTTCTGGCGCATCTCTGCTAATCAGCAGGGATGCGCCAGAAGAGTTGCGACGCATCTGCCCACCCATGCGCCACCACTGATGCGCCGCATTTACAATGTGGCGCACCGTGGCGCACGGATGGGCAGATGTGTGTCGCATCCCCCCCCCCGCGGAAAGGCGGCGCATTGCTGGAGTTGCATCGCAAGCGCGACGCAGCTCCAGCAAGGCTCGGGTGCCCCTATCCCCAATATGCTGCATCAATCCTTACGCCTGCTTCAAGCAGGCGCAGGCTTTTGACGCAGCATGGCCGTAAAAGTGACTGAGTGGAATCTTGTAGATTTCACTCAGCCACTTTTCGGAGGCGTTCCTGCACCGGAACGCCCCCCCTGTGCAGGAACGCCCACATGTGGTGCAGGGCTTTACAACGTGACGCATCTCCCTAGATGCGTCACGTTGTAAATAGCCCGCAGCACGACGCTGGCTTTGCGCTGCCGCTGCATGACAAACGTGACTCAACGGCGGCGCAAATCTGGCGTAAGGGGCTTGTAAATTTGCCCCTTGGTCTCTATTTGTCAATGGTTCGCACCTTGTATAAGTAGGGACCCTCGCTATAGTCAGGGCAAGTAAGGTACACACTAAGAATAAACAATACTCACCCCCTTGGGAGCTTGGGAAGTGCAGTTAGGCTTATCGCCAGAGGCAATATGTAAAGTAGTTCTACATGCATACACAGTAACAAAGTGAAAACAAAAACAAAAGTACTCCACACCAGTTTAGAAAAACAGCCAATATTTACCTGAGTAAACAAGACCAAAACAACAACAATCAAGAACACAAAAATCAAGTTATGAAGTGTTCGATATTAAATAAAGTTCTAGTTCTTAGGAAAAATAGCTCTGAATGGGGATATTGTGTCACACATGACCAGGACATAATCACAAGTTCATTCTGACAGCAAGGGATTGCAGGCCAAGATAGAGGATTCGGGTTCCGGGACGGTGCATTGCACTATAGCAAGTGAGGCTTTGGCTCCTGGAGGAGGGGAAAGGTCGCTGAGCCTTCAACTCCCGGGAACGATGTGAGGCTCAGGGGAGATGATGTGTCGGTTGCAGGTGCGATGCCTCGGTTCATTTCTGCTGTAGGTATCAATTATGTTGGCAGTTGAGCTACAAGCCTTGGTTTCACTTCTTCGAGGTCAAACAACTGGGCCACAGCTGCGCCGTCAGAGTCAAAGCCTGTGTATCAACGACATCGGTGGGTAGTACTTGGAACTCCCTCAGTGGCGATTCTTTGGAGGCGCTGCGGTGTCATAGGAGCCTGCATTGAAAGTCGCAGTTGTTGCATCAAGGAGGATCACAACTTCAGTGCAGGCAGCATATGGCATCAGGATTGCAGACAGGCACCAGTTCTGAAGTTTCTCAGCATCGGTTTCTTCTTGTAAAACGGAATCTAATTTCCAGAGTTCCAGGAAATTGAACTGGGAATACTTGACAAGTAGGGCTCTCAGCAGATGAGCCCAGGTACTATGGGTGACGTCTTTGATGGCCCTGAGACTTCCAACAGGAGGTACTTATCCCCATTCTAACCTTTACAGTAGGGAGACTTCAAATAAAGGTCTTTGAAGTGCCTAATACCCTGCTCTTCCTGGTTCTGGCTTTAGACACACTACAGTGGATGGAGACTCCTTTGTGCTGGGAAAGGCACAGCCCTATTCAGGTGCAAGTAACAGCTCCTCCCACCACTCTAGCTCAGGAAAGCTTATCAGTCAGGTGATGGGCCATCAGGATATGCAGGGCACACCTCAGGTCCCTTTGTGTATGACTGACTAGAGTAAATACTCAAACCCCAACTGCCATCCAACCCAGATGTGTATTCTAGGGAAAGGCCGAGGCACAGAATTGTTAAGTAAGAAAATGCTGTTGCATGTATTTCTTTGCAGATTGTAACTTGGAGTTTACACAACAACAATCGCTTTGCTGTATATAGATTTCCTTCTGTGGTTGGTAGACTACGGCACAGGTGAGAGCAGTGGTAGGAGGCTGGATATTTTTATAGTCAAGTCACACAGATGTACTGTTCTTTACGAGCACGGTACGGTTTTTTGATCGTTTGTGTTTCGCGACGATTTCGAGTAGCAGAGGAATTATTGGGAAGCTGATTTTGGAGAGTTTACACGCATTCCGTTAAAGACCATTGTGGTCTCTGTTAGATATGTGGAGGTACAGTTGGTCCTTCGAGTTTTTAGTTTAGCGAGCACAGCAGCATGCAAAGGGTTAGTCTACAACCATTGTGAGCTACAGCTCCTAGTATTTCATGACTTTGGTGCACTGTTTCGTGGTTGGTGGTGTGGTACATTTCTTTACCATTTTCTTTAACATTTTTCCATAACTGGGGCACTGCATGGTCAATTGTGACACTTTTTGCCATTGTTATTTCTATTGCTATTTTTTTATATCATCATTTAAACCTATCCCGGTATGTAAAGGCCAGTTTTGCTTTATTTGGATGTTTAAATTTGAATGACAGCCATTCACTATGTATATGATTTGTTTATAGATTTCCCCTGACGAAGGGTGTCTAAAAGCACCCGGAATGCATTGGGATTGATATAATACATGTTATCAGGAACTTTCGCATTTTTGTTGAAGTTGCACACAAGATTGATCTTCGCTTCAGGAATAAAGGAAGCGCAGCAGAAATAATGGATGGAGTCATTGTTTTTTCTTTTTTGTGAAAGTCATGAAAGCAGTTCCTATTTATATTGAGAATATTGAAAAATTGTATTTAAATGTGTTTTTGAGCTAATGACAAATTTGATGATACACTCATCATGAGTGCATTCAGTAGTGCTCACTCTGTTTAGGACTGTTTTGACCTAGAAATGTTTGTCTTTCTAAAAGTGGCATTTTCTGACCTGCAATCTAAAAACAACCTTCGCAAAAAAAATGTTTGTTTAAATTGTGAGCCCAGAGACACCAAACTCCAATTTTCTACCTATTCCCAAATGGAAGATGCACTTGTATGATTTTGGCGAACAGCTTCAATGCTATCCTATCGGAGAGATACACCTCGCTGTAATGAAAACCGAATTTAGCAGTTATTCACTACCAGGACTTGTAAAACTCACAAGGAGATGGCCTACATCTTAAATACACTGCACCCTGCCCATGGGGCTAATGAGGGCCTACCTTAAGTGCACCTTACATGCTATAAAAGGGAAGGTTTGGGCCTGGCAAGTGGGTGCACTTGCCAGGTTGAAATGGCAGTTTAAAACTGCCCACACAGGTGCTGTGGTGGCAAGCCTGAGACAGGATTTAGAGGCTACTCATTTGGGTGGCACAATCAGTGTTGCAGGCCCACTGGTAACGTTTGAGTTACTGGCCCTGGGCACACATGGTGCACTACACTAGGGACTTACTAGCAAATAAAATACGCCAATCATGGAGAAAAAAAATTACCATCAGGATTTAGATGCAGAGCACTTGCACATCAACACTGGTCAAGTGCCCAGAGTACTAAAACCAGCAAAAACGAAAATCAGCACACAGTCAAAAACACGAGTTCAGAAGCAAAAAGACAAGGCAAACCACGCCAAAAAATGCCAGGTCTAACACATCAGAATGAGAAAAATCCAGTAAGGAGAACCGGAGATATATAGTTTTAAAGGTTTAAGTAGGAATAGCACCAAGAGGAATAAAGTGCCTTTTATAGTCAGTGGTCACTGTGGACCGGGACCTAGCCGTAATTTGAGGTTGGCCACAATGGAGAATGAGTCGGACACGCCAACCAGGTTCTTCCTAGTCAAAGATGTAACTTTCTGACGTAGCCCTTTAAGAACCAATTTACTACAAATGTACACCTCTAAACCCCCTTAAGACCTCATGGGAGGAACTTAAAGACTTATAGGGCGGCAGACAGAGGCCAACAGTACGGTTGAGTCTAGGTCCCATTGCCACTGGACAGTTGCAGGAAATGCTTCTTGTACCTTGTTGGAAACCTGTAGCTTGAATATGTGGTCAGCCTTATGATCATTTGAGTCCACTTCTTTGTCCTGGGCACAAGAAGGAAATGGTTGAGTCTTTAGGTCTCATTGCACGTCATAGACAGCAGGTCCAGTCCTCTTCTGTCTTTTCTCGGGTTTAGGAGTGTTCTGAGTTGGCAACTTGGAGATGCCACATTTAAGTCTGACATAAGATAGTGGTTGGGAATAACTCCTAGGCACGCCATAACCAATGGGGTAAAAGTTACTGGGGACAACCATACACACTTTGGGCTTTTTCAACATGGTGAAAGCTTTCAGCCACACTAAACTTGGACTCTGAGGTCTGGGGGTGTGTGGGGAGTCCACTAAAATCCAATTTGGGGTAGCCATGCTACCCACAATAACATCCAAGACAGAAAATAGGGTTCTTCTGCAACCAGTCAGTACATACAACAGAATTATTTTGGTATCCTGTTCTGTGCCTTTCAAGTGTGCCCCAAAGTGGTGTCTGTAAACATGGAAGACCTGTCAAGAAGGCTTTGGCTCTTGAGCAGGATTTGACACTGTAGTGTCATGTAATGTAATGCTTCCAGCTCCCACCCTGCATATACTCAGAGGTCTAGGAGTAATCTCTGCCCATGTAGGTCAGACTATTCTTTGCTCCTGGGAGAAATGTACACCTTTTTCACTGCTATTGAAATGCTAATTAGTGGCTCTGAGAAGATTGAGAGCAAATGCAAATTAGACTCCAAGAACATATTTATTAAATAAACGACGGCACGATGAAAATGAATTTTTAATAACTAGTAGAATAGTAGTTTAATTATTTTCCTAACTAGTACCATTCCTATAATACATTACTTGGATTTTTAGGGCTGATTAGATATTGGAGTATGGATTTTACTCCATCAGTGTGACAGTGTAAATTACTCTTTTCCCCTGATGGGGGAACCTCAATCCGATTTTAGAAATGTCCGCCTCCCCCTTGGTGAAGATCTCCGCCATTTTGGTGGAGCTCTCCCAAAGGCAAATTTATAAAAGTTAATCAAACTTTTTTTTAATTGTACAAATAATTTATGTTAAATATTAATGTAATTTAATTGTTTACATTTATTTGAAAGTAGAACAAAATATAAAAGCATACACAGCACTATTTTCTTTGTTACTTAAATATTTATTTTAACTAACTTAAACTAACTAACTAATTTAACTATATTAAATTGATGAAAAATATTTTTAAACATTTATGTTAAAAAATCCCACCTCAAAAGCAAAGGTTATTTACTTCCAATTAAAAAGCATACAACGTTTTCGTTCAAATATTTTTTCTATATATTATATTTTTAACATCAAATTAAATGTGTATTTTTTTAAATGTTAAAATGCTCTATGTTAAAGCCCCAGTCTACATTATTTTTCATGGGTGAGTGTTGCAGTACCTGTGTGTGACCATATGTGGTGCTGGATGTACTCCAAGGCTAGTCCGTAGTATGTTTTGTCAGCTTTTGAACTCTAGTAAATTTACAAGTGTAGCTTATGAATAGCAAAGGCCATATCTTTTTTATGTCTGTTTGTATTTGCATGTTCCTCCCTAAATCCATTCTTACTCTATTCCCTAAGCTCCTTCAGTGTCGCAGTAGAAATTTCTCATTTTCCCACCACTTTCAATGGTTATGTCAACATTTACTCTTAAGTAGTAAATGTAATGTGTGGAGTACTCCCCGTAGAAAATACGGTAAAGGTGGAGGTGGGCTTTTTTGAGTAACATTTTGTATTTAGTACGTAGCACCAATATGTTCCACAAAATGCAATTTGTGAAACAGGCCCTGCATGTTTCTTTAGGTCTGGCATTAACAGAGGCCTTTTGATTTTACTAAACAAATATACTTACTTAAAAGGGCTTTCAGACACCTCTAATCATCGATTGGTCTGTTGTTGTGTCGTTCACATTTTGCTCCCACCCACTACAGCATACAGCACATGGCAATGGGTCAGCCTACTTAAGTCCCTCGTCAACTTCACTTTGTGTGACTGCATCCGTTTACAAGCTAGTTCCCTCACTGCCAGTATTGTTTTACTTTGTTATTTCTTTAGTGTTGCCTGGTGTGAGAGAAGGACACCTTTGATGTTTCCTGTCAATGCTGTTGTAAATAACTTTTGAATGGACTTTGTTCATCTGACTATTGCTATTTCACAGCGAACCATAGCGTGTTCCTGGACTCTACATTATCAATGGTTATTTAATGAACTTTGCTCAGGAAGAAAACTAAACTTTATTGTTTTTAATTTACAGCATACTTGTACAACATTTAAATAAACATAGGTAAATTCGGTTTTATTAACCAATATATTATACTGTCAACCCTCTTTCCTTCCATCTTCTTTTTCATTATTTTTTTCTTTCATTTGTTTCCTTTCCTTTTTCTTCTTTGCCTTTTTTCTTTATGTCTTACTTACTTTTTACCTTCTTTCTTTTTCCTTCTTTATTTTTCCTTCTCTTTCCTTCTTTCATTTTTGCCTTCTTTCCTTTTCCCTTTCCATCTTTCTTTATATTTTTCCTTCTTTCTTATCATCTTAGATATTTATTTAATTCTTTCATTTTTTCTCTTTTATATTTTTCTTTCCTTCTTTGCCTTTCTTTCCATGTTTCTTTCCTCCTTTCGTTCCTATTTTTTTCCTACTTCCTTTTTCTTTCTTTCCTTCTTCATTCCTTTTTGATTTAGTTCCTTCCTTTTTGCCTTGCATGCTTTTTTGCTTTTCACCCCTCTTGCCTCCTTTTTTGCCTCCCTTCATTCCTTTTTTCCATTTTTTACTTTCTTCCCTTCTTTCTTGCCTTTTTCTTTCTTACCTATTGTCTCACAGCAAAGACCAAGAGGCTGCCAAACCAATTGGTCTGTGTTATCCAAGACTTTTTGATTTTACTAAAAGTATGTATAACATAGTTAGATACAGAGGTTTTCAGCCAGACTTCATTGATTAGACTGTGATTCGGTCATTCACATTTTTTCCAACCACTCCAGCATGCATCAAGGGGAAATGTGTCAGCTCATTTCAGCCATTGAATTACTTCACTGTGAGTTATGACATGCTGCCTTTCACAATGAGCACATCTACACACAAAGTAGTTCCCTTCAGTGCCAGGCAATACTATGCTAATGTGTACTTTTTGAGGCCCAAAATATGTTATGTCTTATTTTAGATTTGACAAGGGCCCAGCAGCTTCCTGAACATAAAGTTTGGTAGAATGTAAAACATGACAAGACAAAACAAGAATTGCAAAAAGGCTGGCGGGCAATCCCAAGCTTATTGGCTTTGCCAATGCTTGTTTAGCTATGGAACTGAGGTGACCATGCATATTCCAGTAAAGACTATAGAAAGACATTCAGTAAGTTTAGAAATTGATTGATTGTATAGGGTTTTGTAGGAGCAGACAACTTTATTCGGTAGCCAAGTACCATAAAAGTATACATGAACAAGACAATGCAATAAATGCATCAGGATACATTCATAAAACAGCACACGACTCAAGCTCATTAAAAAACAGATGCTATTCAGAAGTCCTTTCACATGATCACTACTTATGTGCAAAACAAGAGCAAAAGTCAGACAGGACTATGTGCAAATCAAGCAGTGAACACATAAAAACACGTACATTTTATCCTTTTGTTTTATAAAAATAAGCATTGTTAAAATTAGGTAGTAGTTAAAAGTTAGCCTGGCCGCTGGTAGCCATAGTCTGTAATCTACTATGTTTGTGCCAGACTGCTTGTGTTTAGTCATCTCCAGATCACGACATGTAGGGACAATCCATTTCCGGCACGGGCCAAGATAGCTGGGACAAAAGAATAATATATATAGATCATCCTCATTTTCCACGCCACACATCGGCCAATACTGAAAACTGGGTCCTTGTGCCATTTATTGGTAGAGGACCTCAAAGGTAAAGTGCCAAATCCAAAACAAATATTGTGGCTTTTGGCTAAGGGAGAAGAAACAAAGTCTAAAAATTCCTCAAAACAGGGGAGCGGTTTAATATCTAGAAATCTGTTTGTCAGTGTGCCAGTGAACTGGTTATTTGTGTGGATATGAATCCAGTAGCTAGATTTCAAGATGATAAGATTGACTTTACACATTTTTTCTGGATTGGTCCATAGCCTTAAAAGACAAAGTTTGCTTAGCCAGTCGGGAACAAATTTAACCCAGGGTATTGACTTGGCACCTCTGACAGAAATCAGATCAGTGAGGCAATCTCTAAATTCCCTTACCTCAAGGGTGACCCTTAATCGGACCCAATAAACAAGTGGTCTAAGGACAGCCAAATTCTTTTTAGTCCAAGATCAAAGAATAAGGAGGTTAACGGTGTGCTACTGGGAACAGAAACCAACTGTCTGACAAATCTATTTTCCGCAACAATAAGTGGAGGTACATCAGTAAAGCCCCAAGTCTCAGCTCTGTGCAGAGTGGCCCCTTCTGACTTACCACAATATACTTCCAGGACCAGTGAGACTGCACAAGAGCTTGTTTGCTTGTGCAACCTATAAATAGAGTTTGCTCTCTGCTCAAGTAGTAACGTGCTTTTACTTGGCTGGTCTTTCCACTTCAGGCTCTCCATTACCTTAACCCCTAGATAATCAAAGCTCTTCACCATCTCTAGTATTTCCCCACCAGCCCGTATGATTGAATTATTGGCCGCTCCCTTCCCAAACACCATGTACTTGGTCTTGTTGGCACTGAGCTCCAAGCCCCTTGTCACACAGAAGTCTGTAAATTTATCAACAAGGAGCTGGATCCCCATTGGTGTCTTGGAAATAAGAAGGGAGTCATCTGCAAATAAAAGAATTGGTACGTTATTGGCACTCTGGGCAGGGGAATCATTTCTACAGTTCGTCAGAATGTTGATCACATCATTTATGTAGAAGGTAAAGAGCGTAGGAGCAAGGACACATCCTTGTCATACACCCCGCTGGATTGGGATGCATTTAGTTAGTTCTCCCATGTGGCCACACCGTACCTGGGCAAAGATATTACTGTACAGCTGGGACATGAGATGAATCAAATTCCCTGGACTCCCATCTAATTTAAGACATGCCACAAGTTAGTACGTGGAATAAGATCAAATGTGGCCCTAAGATCAATAAATGCCACATAAAGTTTCTGAAGTCGCAATGAAATATATTTCCAATACAATGTGGCAAATTTAAAAATTTGATCTGAAGTGCTCATCTTTGGGCAGACCCAGCTCGGAGGGCTGACATAATATTGTTTGCGTCTAGCCAATGTAACAACTTGTCAAGAATTTGCTTGGCGAAAATCTTCTGGGCATTGTCAATTAGGTTAAATGGCCTAATTTTGAGGATATACATGCATCACCCTTCTTATATATTGTGACAATCTCAGCCCCTCTTCAGGAGTCAGCTATCTCCCCCCTTGTGCTATAGCATTAGAAAGCAGGTTAAGATAGACTGTCCAAATCTGGGGTTCTGATTTATACAAGTCCCCTAGAATGTTATCCGGTCCTGGTGCCTTAGCAGTTTTTAGCGTGGAGATGACACTAACAGTATCCTCTAGGCTAAAGGTGATAGCTTGGCCATAGGGTTCAAAGATGTCATGGCGAGCTGAACCTGTGGTGGTTATTGGGTTACTGCAAGGCCCTGAAGTGTCATCGACCTTCGCCTCATAGAGGTGAGAGAAGTGGGATACCCATTTGTCAGCTGGTATATGATGATGATAGCTCTTTGTACTCTTTGTACTATCGGCTCTAGTTTGAGTCACTGTACGCCAAAAGAGGCTATTATCATTTGTTTTAACTGCAAGCAGCATGTTCTCCCAAATTTTAAGGTTCCCAATTCTTTTTTTTAAGGTTTAACTTTATGGCTTGAGCTATTTGGACCCCATTGCCGCCTAAAACAGCAGATCTTAAGGAGCTTTCAGCTTGCTTGCAAGTGTGATCATACCAATTGAGTGTTTTGTATTGCTCTGTCAAGCCACATGCAGTAAGTTTGTGTTTCTGTTGTGGCATAATTTATAATAAAGATTACAAGCCATAAGTCTAAATTGCCTTACCTAACAAGTTTTAACACCCCAGAAAGTGCGACAGAAATAGACACATGGACAAGATTTCAGAGATATTGTGATATGTGTTTGTTTCATTGCAGTATTACACACTCAGTTGTGACAGACAGTAACTTTATAGCACTGGTACAATTTGTATAGCGTGTGCTTAATTTGAGCCAGTGGTTGCCTGTGGGGGCCACCGCCACTCATTTGTGGGGACTGGTACTTATTTTTATGTATCGGAGACCAAGAGAGGGAAAACACACCAAACAGAAAGACAGAGGAAGAAAAAGACAATAAAAGGTCACAGACGGTGAATACATGAACCTGAAAGACTGAGACAAACAGGCAGGGAGTGCTTAGCAGTGGATGAAAGAAGCATAAGTTGGATTTAGGACTATGCAGCCTTTGTGATGGGCGCACCAACTTTCTATTGCACCAGCTGTGGGCTTCTAAAAAGAGTCCTGTGCACTGCCACATTTTCTTTTACAAGTGAAGCACTTTGTACAAACCTATTTATGCATTTATATCGGAGCAGCAGATGGCCAGAACTACTAAGGGCCTAATTATGAGCTTGGTGGGCCAAGGACCACCAACCTAACGGTGGTACAGCGATGGTGGTTCAGCCACTGCTGCACCTGTGGCCCGACCCCCGGATTGCAACTTGGGCAGTCCCTAGTGGTGATGCAGCTGTCGGAGGGCCGCAATATGCCAAGTACCTTATGACTTTCCTCATCACCTGTGGTCTCATGGAGGTTTTTACTACATGAAAATATTGGCGGTGAGGAAAGAAAAGGAAGGGGCCTAACAGGGCCCACTGTTGCCCCTGTGCTCTGGGGTGCATGCACGAGGGCACATGCTGTGCCACCCTGTGTGCATGTACTCCATTCCTGCACGGCATGGACTGCACAGTCCATGCCATGCAGAAACATGTGCTGGCAGTCCAGCGGCAGTGCAGTCCAGCGGCAGTGCAGTTTAAGGATCACGTATGAGCCTTTAAACTGCACCACCACAGGACCACCAGGCTGCCCGCCAGACCACTATTTTAGTCGTAATCTGGCATGCGGGCGACGGTGAGGTTTGGCAGTGCAGGAGTGGGGCAGTGGTGTGCCACCCACTTCCGCATCACCAAAGCTCATAATTAGGCCATAACTGTACTGCCTATTTCCACTATTATCCACAAAAAGTGCCTCCCAATAACATGTAAGACAAAGAGAACAGCACAGAAATGTTTTAAGACAATCCAACAGCAGCCACAATAACATAATATTCCATGTGAACTGCTGGAGGAAAGTTCGATAAACAGGATGTTCGCTGGTTATAAAGATCAATGTCTTCTTGCACTTTTCCACAGGGAGGACTGCAATTTACTACACAGAAGACTACAAGAAATCTCATCCAGACGTCTTAACAACTTCATCCAAAAATGCAACATTAAAATCTATTTGAAAACTGTGAAAATAATGAATGTGTTGTTCTTCTCCATTGGTGGTACCCTTTAGAACAACTTGCCAAGACACTCACCCTGTCATGATTTTATGCAAGCAGTCGGGTAAGGCTGTGTTGCTTGGCCAGCCACCAGTCCCACAATAATCAGTAGCTACACAGTCTTGCCTGTTTTATATAGCACTTCTTAGTATATTTATGATTTAGTTCTAAAACAACACCCTTTTTAGTTTACTGTACTATCTATTTTCACACAAAAAAAGTTTACAGGGATGTTATAGTTATGAATTAGCATTTTAAAAAAACATAGAAATTCACTGAAAAAAACAAAGATACAAGGACTTTATAGTTAGTAAACAGAATTAAAAATACCTTAGAAATAAAAAACAGAGGAACAGGGACATTATAGTTAAAGTCAGATTTTACTCATACAAAACCAGAGAAATTCAGTCATTATAGTTACCTGAGTTAAATATAACTTGTGCACCCGCAAGGCACTGCTTATGATCTCGCATATTACATCACTCGTGACATGGTCCGTAGTATAACTGATGACATCACAAATTACATCACAAATGACATCACTGATGATCTCATCCACAGCATCTCTGACAAACCCACTCATACCCCTATAGAATCTTTTATACACTCACTGCCAATCCCACACAACCATTCACAAACCCAATCGCAGAGCCATACCAGTACTTACACACCAACTCACTGATTCATAGATCTAGACACACATCCACCTTGTCACCCATACTGCCACTCATACACCCACTTACTCACTAACAAAGCCATTGATATATCCACTCATACAACCGTACAGGTACTCGCACTCTGAGTGAGTCACCCATAGACCTACTCACACACCTAGACACTCACCCATACAGTCAATCACACAGCCACGTACTCACCCAAACAATTACCAACACACCCACTTACTTATCCATACAAATAGTAACACATACTCACTCACCTATACAGTTAGTGACAGAGGCACACACTCATCCATATAGACACTCTCAAATTCACTCACTCACGCATACAGCCACTCATATACCCTGTCATTCATCTATTCTGCCTTTCACTCACATACGTAGTTACTCACCCATACTGACACATGCACTCAGTCACCGACAGAGCCATGCAGACACTTACTTACCCACACAGCTCCTGAGACATGCACACAGTACCCGATACAGCCACTGACTCACCAACTCACTTATCCATACAGGCAGTCACACACCTCCTCACCCACACACGTAGACACCCACACAACCATAGATGAAGTCAGACAACCAATCAATCACCCACTAACACACTCATACACCCACTTAGACATCAACTGATAGACAGATACACTCATTTACACAACCCACTAAGTCCTCTATACAGACACTCATCCACTCATCAATTCAGCATTACACCTTAGTGTGTGTGTGTGTGTGTGTGTGTGTGTGTGTGTATATATATATATATATTCACTTAAAAAAACCATAGGTTTCACACATGTTATAGTTAGGTGGATATTTCACTCGTAAAAAAACAATGAAATTCCCCCGTTATAGTTAGTTCAGATAACTATAACTCGCGCGCCCGCAATCCACTGCTCATGACGTCACATATTACATCACTCATGACATGGCCAGTGGCATCACTCATGACATCACTGATGACATCATCCTTGTGATAGAGTGGCGGTCGCGCGAGTTATAGTTATCTGAACTAACTATAACGGGGGAATTTCATTGGTTTTTTACGAGTGAAATATCCACCTAACTATAACATGTGTGAAACCTATGGTTTTTTTAAGTGAATTTGCAAGGTTTTTTAAATGCTAATTCCTAACTATAACGTGTGTGAAATCTATGGCTTTTTCAGTGAATTTGTACGGTTTTTTAAATGCTAATTTATTTATGTATTATTATTTTTTTTATATATTTATTTTACAATAAAGTACGTATTAAAAAAAAAAATTACCGGTTTTTCACCGTGCGTGCACGGTGCGCGCACCCCTGCGATTTAAAAAAAAAAAAAAAAAATGTCTGCCTTCGGGGTCCTTCAGGGACCCCCTGACAAAGGCTAGGGGGTCAGGAACTCTCTACCCTGCCACCTTTTCACGTTCGCCACCTTCCTTTTTCACTCTCGCACTGAAAACAAACAAAATGGCGGCCGACACTTCCTGATTTCGACCGATTTGAACGTTGACTAACATGTAACCACCAATCAGAATTACGCTCGCGCACGTTAGGGTGCTCGCACGGTGCTCGCACGGTGCACGCACGGTGCGCGCATCCTGCGCGCGTATAGATATTGATATGCTTTTAAATGCTATTTTCTCAGGAAATACTGAACAGATTTACACCAGACCTGCGAAAGGCACTTCCTTGACCTTATGGCTACCTCTCTGCCAAATTTCAACTAATTCTGTTCAGCCGTTCGGGCTGTAGCTGTGTCTAAAGGTCCTATGGAAAAATGCATGGGGAAAACACGTTTTGGGACCCCCCTTTTTTCTCGGCCCCCGCTTGACGAATCACCCCGAGACTTTCAGGGTAGGAGCTGAACGGAGCGCCCCATTAGTTTTGAAAATTTCGCGAGGATTCGTCAACCGGCGCCAAAGTTATTCAAAATAGAATTTTGAGATTTCCTATGGAAACACGGTCCTAACTATAACTATCTACTGGCGACCGCCAATAGATAATATATATATATATATCACAGGAACCGATAAGAAATTTGAAGAAGGCAATAACGCTACCTCAGCTCCAAAGACCACACGGACCTCCAGTTAAGTGCTATTTATTTTGCTGGCAGTGTCGTCTTTATATATATATATTGCAAAAACAACAGTTGATGGACAGAATGCAGAACAATGTCATACATTCACCCCAGTACAGAGATCTGGGCCTAAATCCATCGTTTTTTTGCTCACCATGCCATTCCAGTTTGGACACAGCCAAATGTAAATCGGTATTGACCCTGTGCCTCATGGGAACAGTCCAGCCGACTGCCAAGCCAGGTCTTCCCTGGACTGGAACCAAGCATCCAAGAACCGGTTTCGGGGTTTCACCCCTCTTGAGCCAGGATAGCTTGATTCCAGTGGCATGGAGAGCACGGGACTCACTTCTGAGCATACCCGTCCCACTCTGTGTGACAAATGCAAAAACAACAGTTGATGGACAGAAGCAGAACAATGTCATACATTCACCCCAGTACAGAGATCTGGGCCTAAATCCATAGTTTTTTTGCTCACCATGCCATTCCAGTTTGAACCGAGCCGTATGCAAATCAGTCTTGACCCTGTGCCTCATGGGAACAGTCCAGCCCGAACTGCCAAGCCAGGTCCTCCCTGGACTGGAACCAAGCATCCTAGGACCGGTTTCGGGGTTTCACCCCTCTTCAGCCAGGATAGCTTGATTCTAGTGGCATGGAGAGCACGGGACTCACGTCTGAGCACCGTGTACAAACTCCGCAAGGTTCCCCTCATGACAGCCCTACATTCTAACATTACATACTGAGGGCCATATTATCAGGGAACGGCATTAAAATAATCGCCACTTTAGCGGCAGAAAACTGCCGCTAAAGTGACGATAAGGGGTTGATAATATGCCCTTGTATATTCCCATAAAAGCCCAGGTTCACACAAGAACCTGGGCTTCTAAGGGAATTCACAAGGGCATATTATCAACCCCTTATTACCTCTTTAGTGGCAGTTTCCTGACACTAAAGCGGCGATAATGTTATCGCCCTTCCTTCATAATATGGCCCATAATCTCTGGCCTCATGTATTTAATGTTAAGGACTTGCTGAACCACAATCTTTCCCGCAGACCCCAGCATCCTAGATAAATGTATTTATCATAATATAAGTTTCTTACAGTTAGAAATATATAAATGTTTAAAATAATTTAGATTTTCGCGAGCTCTCATATACTGTTTAAAGTTATTTAGATATATAAGGGAATGGCATACCCGGTGCAAATCTATACATCTGTGATGTAACACAGGGCCTGGCAGCGTGTACTCGTCGAACACGCAATGCACAGCAGGCACGACCCCATACGTACATGAAGTAATGCGTGGCTTGGTACTGCGTACCCATCGGATACCAAAGTAGTACCTGGGATGACTTCATGCGTATATGATGTTACGCGGGACGCGGTGCCACGAACTCGTCGGATCCGAAATGCGCATCATTTACAAGTTTAGCAATATGGCGGATAGGATTTGTGTGGTGATGGAGCTTGGTACACTACCGATATGGGAGTGCATTTTTCTCCCCCCCCCCAAAAAAATATACATATTTTTGGGGAAGATATAAAACATTACATGATTTTTAAAGTTAAAAATATTGAAAAATATAATAGAAAAAATATAGGTTTTATAAACATTAAAATATGAAAATAACATTTAAAAAACCTTCGAGATTCACTGAAAAAAGCCATAGGTTTTACAGACGTTATAGTTAGGAATTAGCATTTAAAAAACCTTAGAAATTCACAAAAAAAACCATAGGTTTCAGGGACGTTATAGTTAGTTGAACATTTGACTCATATAAAAACAGAGAAATTCGCCTGTTATAGTTAGTTGAGCTAACTATAACTCGCGCGCCCTCAATGCACTGCTGATGATGTCACATATTACATCACTCATGACATGGTCAGTGACATCACACAAAATAAACACTCGACTACCCACTCTGCTTGGTATCCGTCTTTTATCTACTGAGAGCGTACGCTATACTTGCTTTGGCTTGACTTTGGATATTGATTGCCCGGCGCGCTCCGCCGGGATGTACGCCAACCTTCATGGGTCCCTCGCAATCCGGAAGGAGTATCTTTGTCGATATATATATATATATATATATATATGCACTCCACTGGTTCCCAGTTACCGGGTGATTGCAGCGCTCCTCGTGGGTGCAAATCCCTGCGGTTGAACCACACCGCTTTAAATCCACCAAAATTCCCTCCAGCCGGAAAGAAAACGGGATGCACTCTTTACAACTTTTTATGCGCTTTATTTTCCTTTATAAATTCACTGCATGGGGTACAGGCAATGGCTGATCAACGCGTTTCGGTATTCCTGATACCTTGCTCACGATCAACTGTTTGTTTGATCCCGCCCTTTTTAAATTCAATTGAAATTACATCATTTCCTGGCGGTTTTCAAACACCCCTTTGCATTCTGGAGAATGTAGTTTTGAAACCCATTGTTTGAATGCTTTGTTTTTAATTAGAAAAGTTCAGTCTTGTTGCAAAAAGACTCATCACGCATAAGATGAAACTCCATCAGAGGAGATAATGAGAAAAGATAACTCCATCAGAGGAGATTAAGAAAAAAGATAAACGTTTATAAAGGACAATGTTGACTGAACTTTTCTAATTAAAAACAAAGCATTCAAACAATGGGTTTCAAAACTACATTCTCCAGAATGCAAAGGGGTGTTTGAAAACCGCCAGGAAATGATGTAATTTCAATTGAATTTAAAAAGGGCGGGATCAAACAAACAGTTGATCGTGAGCAAGGTATCAGGAATACCGAAACGCGTTGATCAGCCATTGCCTGTACCCCATGCAGTGAATTTATAAAGGAAAATAAAGCGCATAAAAAGTTGTAAAGAGTGCATCCCGTTTTCTTTCCGGCTGGAGGGAATTTTGGTGGATATATATATATATATATATATATATATATATATATATATATATATATATATATATATATATATATATATATATATATATATATATATATATATATATATATATATATATATATATTACCTACTGGCGATAGCCAGTAGGTAGTTATAGTTAGGACCACGTTTCCATAGGAAAACCTCAACATTCTATTTTGAATAACTTTGGCGCCGGTCGACGAATCCTCGCGAATTTTTCAAAATAGGTGGGGCGCTACGCTCCGCTCCTACCCTGAAAGTCTCGGGGGGATTCGTCAAGCGGGGGCTGAGATAAAAGGGGGGTCCCAAAACGCGTTTTTCCCATGCATTTTTCCATAGGACCTTTAGAACGAGCTACAGCCCGAATGGCTGAACAGAAATACTCGAAATTTGGCAGAGAGGTAGTCGCTAGGTCAAGGAAGTGCCTTTTGTAGGTTTGGTGTAAATCTGTTCAGTAGATTCTGAGAAAATAGCCTTTGAATCAATATATATATCTGTATGCGCGCAGAGTGTGCGCTGGGTGCGCGCACCTTGCCGTGCGCGAGCGCAATTCTGATTGGTTGTTAGATCTTAGTAAACATTCGAATCGGTGGAAGTCAGGAAGCGGCGGCCGCCATTTTGTCTATCGCATAAAGAGGGGGTGATAAACAAAGGGGGAGCACTTGAAAAGGGGGCAGAGTGGGAAGAAATAGACCCAGTAGGCATTGTAAGGGGGTCAAAGTAGGACCTTGTAGGGCAAAAAAAAAGAATAATATTTTGAAAAAAAATATCGCCGAGTGCGCGCAATCTGCGCGCACCCGAAAAAAAAAATAATAAAAGAAATTTAAAAAAAATTGCATTTAAGTGTTTAGATATAAGGTGGCTCTAAAAAGAGCCCTTGTGTTTATTGTTTGTTTTTCGGTACCTACAAGTAAGTACCGACGCAGAGTCTGAGGTTCAAGAGGAAGACTCTGTTCCCTTCATCATTGAAGTGCACACCATCTCCTCTATAAATGTCTTGCATGTCGTAACGCAAGTTGTTGTGGTAAATGGAACCCATACCATAGTCACGGAGGAAAGCAGAAACAGATTTGTTGACGTGCTTCCTTGCTTTGTCAATCTGCGGACAAAATTGGTTGGACCAGTTCCACTTTTGCCTTTGGCATATGTTAGAATATACAAAGGCAGATTGAGGAAAAAGCGACATCAATTGCACAAAGGTGTCCTTAATAAGCATTTCCAAACCTACCCCAGTTAAAGTGCCTAGATCATTACCACCACAGTGCACAATAATAAGGTTAGGCTGTGGGAGATGTAGAAAGGTTTTCACCAAAGGCATTAATTGGTGCCACTTTAACCCTCTCTGACCAATCCACTTGATGTCTACATTTGGCAAAGCAAGGTCTCTCACCATACCTCTTTTCTCTGCAAATTTTTCACTCCAGAAGACATAGCTGTGTCCTACAATCCACACTGTGAACATCTTCAAAGGAGATCTGGATGCACTCAGGAGGTGTAATTCAGTAGAATGGTAAAAAGAAATGAAAGACAGTTTGGAAATGGGAGGCATACATATTTTTTATAAAAAAAAAGAACTGATTGGCTGTTTCATACCATTCTACACTAAAAACTAGGCTGTATGTGTAAATTAATAGAAGCATGTTTTGTATTGGTTCAGAAAAATGTGTTACCAAAGAACAGTACTATGGATTTGCTGTAAGGTTTGAAAAGTCAAGCACTCTTGCTCTGTGGAATTGAAACATTGTGTGGCGAACTTCTGACCTAACTCCACACAGCAGTGTTCCATGAGCTGTTGCCATGGTAGCAGGCAGAAGTCAAGTTGGGGGAAGGGTACTAGGCAGAAGTCAAGTTGGGGGAAGGGTACTTTTGGAAAAGGGTTGGTTTTCAAGCAATAGAAATGTGTGATTACATTTGAAAAAAAGGGGGAAGCAGTGTGATTTGAAATTAACATCTATATGTGTGGAAAAATAGAGGGAAAGATTGCCATTATCTGGTTCTGCTGAGTGGAGAGAGGTGTAGAGAACAAAGGTCCTGGCTCTGATAATGTGCTGTGGGGTTTTGAGGTTTCAGTCTGTAATGCAAATACATTCAGCATCACTAAGGCTGGTTGCCCTTGCTGGAGTGTAGGCAGTCACCCAGCATACACATGGTTTGTGGTCTGAAAATGCAGTCTGGACATGTGCATTTAAAAAAATCTGAAAAGTGGATTCATAATGTGTCAGTCTGTAAAAGTAATTTTCACTTGCCAACAAAAAACAGCAGTAAGTGTGCATTCAAATTGGCAAAGATTTTTCGTTTTGTGACTAATGTGAAAACATGACTCTGTGTGCATATAGGATTTACAGGAAGAGATTTGTTGCGTTTTGCTCTGGTGATTTCACAGTTGCATTAGTAGGAAAAAGGGGGAGTCTCTCAAAAAAAAAAAAAAAAATAAATAAAAAAAACCTTGGGTGCGCGCAGGGTGCGCGCACCTCAAAAAAATTTCAAAAAAAAATTTCAAAAAAAAAAAATTTTTGGTTACGTTTATAAGTGGCTCTTAAAAGAGCCCTTGAGTTAATGGAGGGAAACAGGAAGAGAAAAACGCAAAAAATGAAAAAAAAATCTATGGCCTAGTGCATGAATGTGCATCAAATTTTCTCTGAAGGAGATCAAGACTGGTCTCCCCCACAGAAATAAGTGAACCGCAATCAGTGCACCGTGTAGACAACCTCGCCAAACAAGGTGGACCAACAAGAGGTAAAGAAACAGGTGAAGGCACCATCGCAGCTGAAGTGCTCCCCTGAGCTGCCGAAGATGTGCTCGGCTGAGCTGCTGCTGATGTCGTCGGCTGAGCAGGTGGAGATTTTTCTCCAGAAGCTTGACGAAAAGATACTGGGTGCATTTTGTCAACATGTCTTAACATAGTGTGAATGCTAAAAGAATATTTCTTGTTAGGATTCCCACGAGATAAGACTTTTCCACAAAGTACACAAGTAACTTTTGGTGCATTTACCTTTTTCTCATTCTTGGGAAAAGTGAAAAACTGCCATATAAAGCTGTCTTTCTGCTTCCTGTTCCTCTGCCTCTCAAGAGTGTCCTGGTCACTGTCTGAAGTAGGTTGCTGTTCAGCCATTGTCTCTCAACAACAGAATAGCTCCTTCTCCAAAGGAATCAGAACTAATAATGAGGGGAGTAGGTGTGGTTTGGGAAGAATCTGGAACAGAAAGTACTTCAAACCAATCAAAAGTGATGATTCTTGATCACATGACTTGCCATGAGGGGATTGGGTGTGGTATTGAAACAATTAGAAACTGAAAGTAATGATAACCAATAAGAAATGTTGTTTTATTATGTATAAACCCGAGGTGCGCGCACTGCGCAAGCTCCGAGCGCGCACCCCGTGATGACGTATGCACGAACGCGTAAACGCGCAGGTGCATACGTCATATACGCGCACCTAGCGCGCATACGTTTAACACGCGTATACGCGACCGTTATTGCGCGTAATTTTAGCGTATGCGGAAGTAAACTGCGTCGAGGGCGTAGGACGCATGCGTACGTACGTACGCATGCGTACGTACGTACGCATACATACTGGGTGCGCGCTCCCAGCGCGCACCAACAAGTATATTTGCGTACGTAAATAACGTACGCCGGAATTCATAAAAAACATACGAAATAGTACTAGGAGCGCGCTCAGAGCGCGTACCCCAAGAAATTATAAATAAAAAAAAAAAGAGGACATTAAATAATTTAAAAAATTATAAAAAATAAATATCCAAATTGAATTATTTAAAAAAATAATTTATAAAAAAATACAGATAATATATAAATGAATATAAAGTAATTTTATTTAAATAAAAAAAAATATCTTTAATTAAAAATACATAACTTACCATACAAATTCTCAGAAAAAAACATAGGTTTCAAAAACGAAATATTTAGGGATTAGCATTTAAAAAACCTTGCAAATTCACTGAAAAAACCATGGGTTTCACACACGTTATAGTTAGGAATTAGCATTTAAAAAACCTTGCAAATTCACTGAAAAAACCATAGGTTTCACACACGTTATAGTTAGGAATTAGCATTTAAAAAACCTTAGAAATTCAGTGAAAAAACCATAGGTTTCACACATGTTATAGTTAGCTGGACATTTTACTCGTAAAAAACCAGTGAAATTGCCCCGTTATAGTTAGTTCAGCTAACTATAACTCGCGCGCCCGCAATGCACTGCTGATGACGTCACATATTACATCACTCATGACATGGTCAGTGACATCACTCATGACATCACTGATGACATCTCAAATGACATCACTGATGACATCACTGATGACATCATCCTTGTGATAAAGTGGCAGACCTCCTCTCACCCTAATATAACCTTTGATACACATTCAAAAATAGAGACTAAAATTTTCAAAACAATGGACATACCAATACCAGTTACAACAACCTCTTCAGTAATTCTAAGATCCACATACACATCCACTCATTCACCAACAGTCCAATACAGTCACTCATACATGTACTCACTCATCATATGTACTCATACACCTACACATCCTGTTACATTATGCCACTCATCCATAGAGTTACTCACACACATAGTCACTCATGCTAATAAAGAATCAAACATACATTCACCTGCATATACAGTTATACACACACCACCACACTTGCTTCTACAGAAACTTACACATACTTAGTCTTTTAAACAATCGCTTATAGAAACACATACTTATTCATACAGGAACTCTTTCAATCTCTCCCTCTCACATATACTCACATATATACACCAATAGTCACATATACTAGTTTAAAACATATGTAGTTACTCCTGAAGACACTATTGAGACAGTCATTCACTCACTAACACACCCATACACACACTCATCCACCCATACAGTCCTGCACACATGCTGTGTCCAACACATACAAACAGTGAGTCACTCATTCATGCACCTATGCACTACGTAATACCCCCCACCGAACCATGCAGACACTCAGACTGATACTCAAAAAAACAACTAATAACCTATATAGACACCCATGTAGCTACTCACCAACCCATGCAGCCACTTATACACAAAGTGAGAGACTGTCACAGATATTTATATGTTTAAACATTACTCACTAAGTCATGTATTCACTATGATACACTTAATCAGTCAGTTACACAATCAATTTTTCAAAAACAAATCATCCATTTAGACACTTATATACCCATTTATTCTTCCATCGACCTTGAGATATACATGTATAAAACATATTTAATTTTCAGAAAAACACACATTCACTGGATGATGTCATCAGTGATGTCATTTGAGATGTCATCAGTGATGTCATGAGTGATGTCACTGACCATGTCATGAGTGATGTAATATGTGACGTCATCAGCAGTGCATTGCGGGCGCGCGAGTTATAGTTAGCTGAACTAACTATAACGGGGCAATTTCACTGGTTTTTTACGAGTAAAATGTCCAGCTAACTATAACATGTGTGAAACCTATGGTTTTTTCACTGAATATATATATATATATATCAAAAAGCACTCTTCTTCCCCGTGTAATTCACAGCCACGACAGAAAGAGCACGGACCACAGGATTCTTGTTAAATCCGTCTGTTTATTCAGGATGGATTTCACAGACAAACGGCAGCCATTATATATATGTGTGTGTGTATTTAACACTCTTTTTTAAAACAATCACTGGTTGAAGTCATCACTGATGTCATCAGTGATGTAATTTGAGATGTCATCAGTGGTATCTCTGACCATGTCATGAGTGATGTATTATGTGAGGTCCTACGCAGTGCATTGCCCCCTTTTCTTTTTATTGTTTTTGCTTGTGACTGGGTTGAACCGATTCACAAGATGGCTGCCAACCCTTTCTGGTTTGAAGTGATGGAAGCCAATCAGATCTCAGACATGGTTTTGCGGACAAACCGTGGCCCCATTTGCATATCTGAGAAACCTTTGAATTTCTCAGAACTACTGAACAGATTTACACCATTTAACTAAAAGAGTGCTTTCTGGACCAAGAGATGCCTTTTTGCCAACTTTGGTGTAATTCCATACCATGCCTAAAGTTTCCCATAGAAATTAACATGAAGAAAAAGTGTTTTGGGACCCCCCTTTTTCCCGGCCCTCGCTTGACAGAACACAATTTTCAAGACAGCAGCTGACATAACTGACACATTAGTTTAGAAAATTTGGCATTTATTCGTCAAATGGAACCAAAGTTACTAGCAAATCAAAAAATGCTATTCCTATAGAAAATACGTCTTAACTATAACTACCTACTGTGTGTGTGTGTGTCTATATATTACCTACTGGCGATAGCCAGTAGGTAGTTATAGTTAGGACCACGTTTCCATAGGAAAACCTCAACATTCTATTTTGAATAACTTTGGCGCCGGTCGACGAATCCTCGCGAATTTCTCAAAATAGGTGGGGCGCTACGCTCCGCTCCTACCCTGAAAGTCTCGGGGGGATTCGTCAAGCAGGGGCTGAGATAAAAGGGGGGTCCCAAAACACGTTTTTCCCATGCATTTTTCCATAGGACCTTTAGAACGAGCTACAGCCCGAATGGCTGAACAGAATTACTCAAAATTTGGCAGAGAGGTAGTCCCTAGGTCAAGGAAGTGCCTTTTGTAGGTTTGGTGTAAATCTGTTCAGTAGATTCTGAGAAAATAGCCTTTAAATCAATATATATATCTGAGCCAGCTTACGGTACGCTTACCGTACGCTTACGGTAAGCGTACGGTGGCGTGCGCGAGCGCGATTCTGATTGGCTCTTAGATCTTAGTAAACATTCGAATCGGCCGAAACCAGGAAGCGGCGGCCGCCATTTTGTCTCTCGCACTGAGAGAGATTTTTAAAATCTGAAGCCCAAAAACATGTAAAGGGGCTGTTTTGACAACTCCCTCCCACATAGTCATGTTGAGGGAGTCCCCAAACATCCCCCAAGTGCAAAAACGCTTTTATTTTTTTTACGGCAATTTCGCGGGGTACGCTTACCGTACGCTTACCGTAAGCGTACGGTAACAAAATAAAAATAAAAAAAACACTATCCACACTTACCCCACCCCCTGTGCTTTTGGTGGCCGAAGGCCACCAAATGTGCTGGGCTTATTACAATGGAAAAAAACACTATCCACACTTACCCCACCCCCTGTGCTTTTGGTGGCCGTAGGCCACCAAATGTACAGGGCTTATTATAAGGGAAAAAAACTTAGCATTTAAAAAACCGTACTAATTCACTGAAAAAACCATAGGTTTCACACAGGTTATAGTTAGGAATTAGCATTTAAAAAACCTTGCAAATTCACTGAAAAAACCATAGGTTTCACACATGTTATAGTTAGTGGAAATTTTACTCGTAAAAAAACAGTGAAATTGCCCCGTTATAGTTAGCGCAGGCAACTATAACTCACGCGACCGCAATCCTCTGCTGATGACATATGTGTCTTTATGAAAAAAAAATATTTGTAATATATGTATAGCTAAAAATGTATGGAAGAAGACATGGGCAAATAAGTGTCTAAATACAGTATTAGCATCAGCAGAGGATTGCGGTCGCGTGAGTTATAGTTGCCTGCGCTAACTTTAACGGGGCAATTTCACTGGTTTTTTACGAGTAAAATTTCCACTAACTATAACATGTGTGAAACCTATGGTTTTTTCAGTGAATATATAAATGTATATATATATATATATATTCACAGAAAAAACCATAGGTTTCAGGCACGTTAAAGTTAGGAATTAGCATTTAAAAAAACCTCAGAAATTCACTGAAAAAACCATAGGTGTCAGGGGTGTTATAGTTAGCTGGACTTTTCACTTGTACAAAACCATTGAAATTCCCCCGTTATAGTTACTTCAGCTAACTATAACTCGCGCGCCCGCAATGCACTGCTGATGACATCACATATTACATCACTCATGACATGGTCAGTGACATCACTCATGACATCACTGATGACATCTCAAATGACATCACTGATGACATCATCCAGTGAATGTGTGTTTTTCTGAAAATTAAATATGTTTTATATATGTATATCTCAAGGTCGATGGAAGAATAAATGGGTATATAAGTGTCTAAATGGATGATTTGTTTTTAAAAAATTGATTGTGTAACTGACTGATTAATTGTATCATAGTGAATACATGGCTTAGTGAGTAATGTTTAAATATGTAAATATCTGTATCAGTCTCTCACTTTGTGTATAAGTGGCTGCATGGGTTGGTGAGTAGCTACATGGGTGTCTATATAGGTTATTAGTTGGTTTTTGGAGTATCAGTCTGAGTGTCTGCATGGTTCGGTGGGGGGTATTACGTAGTGCATAGGTGCATGAATGAGTGACTCACTGTTTGTATGTGTTGAAGACAGCATGTGTGCAGGACTGTATGGGTGGATGAGTGTGTATATGGGTATGTTAGTGAGTGAATGACTGTCTCAATAGTGTCTTTATGAGTAACTACATATGTTTTAAACTAGTATATGTGACTATTGGTGTATATAAGTGAGTATATGTGAGAGTGAGAGATTGAAAGAGTTCCTGTATGAATAAGTATGTGTTTCTATAAGTGATTGTTAAAAAGACTAAGTATGTGTAAGTTTCTGTAGAAGTAAGTGTGGTGGTGTGTGTATAACTGTATATGCAGGTAAACGGATGTTTGATTCTTTATTAGCATGAGTGACTATGTGTGTGAGTAACTCTATGGATGAGTTGCATTGTGTAACAAGATGTATAGGTGTATGAGTACATATGATGAGTGAGTACATGTATGAGTGACTGTATAGGACTGTTGGTGAATGAGTGTAAATGTATGTGGATCTTAGAATTACTGAAGAGGTTGTTGTAACTGGTATTGGTATGTCCATTGTTTTGAAAATTTTAGTCTCTATTTTTGAATGTGTGTATCAAAGGTTATATTAGGGTGAGCGGAGGTCTGCCACTCTATCACAAGGATGATGTCATCAGTGATGTCATCAGTGATGTAATTTGAGATGTCATCAGTGATGTCATGAGTGATGTCACTGACCATGTCATGAGTGATGTAATATGTGACGTCATCAGCAGTGCATTGCGGGCGCGCGAGTTATAGTTAGCTGAAGTAACTATAACGGGGAATTTCAATGGTTTTGTACAAGTGAAAAGTCCAGCAAACTATAACACCCCTGAAACCTATGGTTTTTTCAGTGAATTTCTGAGGTTTTTTTAAATGCTAATTCCTAACTATAATGTGCCTGAAACCTATGTTTTTTTCTGTGAATTTCAAAGGTTTTTTAAAGGCTAATTTCTAACTATACCTACAGAGATAGGACATGTGAAGAAAGAAGAAAAAATGCACAGAAAGAAAAAAAAGAAGTGCAGAAAGAAGCAACAGAAGTCCTCAAAGATGAAGAAAAGTGCAGGAAGAAGGATAACGTGCAGAAAGAACAAAAAGAAGAGCAGAAAGAAGCCTTGTTGCAAAATCATCCTGTACCCTCAACTTTTTCAGACGGATACTGGTGGTAACTGAGTCTGACTAACCAGTCCTAGAGCCAGTGCTATGTTAAAAGACACTTAGAATACAGTGAAAACACCTACATACACTAGGGAACATTATGCGTTGGGGTCCCCCTGTGATTAGCATGACCTCCTCTGTAAGCCCCTAGTATATAATAGGGCAGGGGGATTAAAACTACCTCTTAAAACAGGCCACAGGGCGTTTTTGCACACGTTAACTCAGGCCCCGTCCCCTCCCTTCACCACTGTGTAAACACGCCCTGTGTCCGTTTTTAGTTGGGAGATTAAGTTCATTTGAATCCTGAGGGTCCCTAGGGTCCAACTAGCCCACTAGGTACCTCCAGTAAGTGCCACAGAGCTGCGTTGCAGAGAGGTGTAAAAAGTGGCACGGCCAGGGCCACCTCTCTGCAATGCAGCTCAGTGGCGCTTACTGGAAGCACTTGGTGGGCTAGTTAGCCCCCAGGGGCCCTCAGTATTGAAGGGAAATTATATCCCCAATTTAAAACGTGTCATAGTGCGTGTTTGCACACGTCACCTCAGGCCCCGTCCCCTCCCTTCACCACTGTGTAAACGCGCCCTGTGGCTGTTCTAAGTTGAGAGATTAAGTCCCCTTGAATCCTAAGGGTCCCTAGGGTCAAACTAGACCACTAGGTACCTCCAGTAAGCGCCACAGAGCTGCGTTGCAGAGAGGTGTAAAAAGGGGCTTGGCCTCAGAACACCTGTCTGCAGCGCAGCTCCCTGGCGCATACTGGAGATGCCTGTTGGGCTAGTTGGCCCTCAGGGACCCTCAGTATTGAAGAGGAATTAATTCCCCAACTTACAATTCGCCAGGGGGCGAGTTTGCAGAGTGCTGCAAGGAGGGGGCGTGGCCTCCGGCACAATGCCAGTCTTTTATTTATTTTAATTTTTTAAGAAGGGGGGCTGTGTGGTTCTCCTTCTTATTCTAATTTATTGGCCCTGATGACCCCATCCCCCAGGGCCTGTCTTCTAATTATATTTTTTTGACCCTAATCCCCAGGGCCGGCCACTGTTTTTTATTATTTTTTAAAAATATATATTTATAGACACACCTAGGACATGCTGGACAAACCGTACGTACCTATCACCATGACGATTTGCGGGATATTCATTAAAAGGCGACTGTACATACAATGAATCCACGTGGAATGTATTTACACCACTAGTGAAGCTCTGACATGTCTGATGCCCTACCGTGCCTAATCCCGGTAGACACCCTTGTCGTTTATTTATACAAACATGGGTAGCTATTGACGGGCACATTTAATACACATGCACACCAAGCCATTCAAAGGGGATTCGACAAAAATTCGACCAAAACTATGCAAGAAACCCCCCTCACGGTTAATAAAACACACATCCACTGCTGGATGTGTAATACTTGTTATTTTACTCTCTGAAAAGGGGACGAACATCACTTGAGAGTCACAGCGCGCTTCTGGCTGAGCCCAATGCTGTGTTACACCCACCATTGCCTGCTGAGTGCCACACACCTCTGTGTTGTATTCCACTAGCTAGTGCATATGCTATGACACTCTCTAGCCCATGTGCACTGTAACACCACCCCGTGAATATGTCATGCCACACTTGTCTTCGCACGGGTTATATTGCCCCATCTAACGTGCCTTCCTCGATGCCTATGTTTTAACGCACAGTGCTATGCCATACATATTACAATCTGGGATCCATATCTTTGTCACAGTGCATACACTCCCCAGCACATATTTTATATTTCAACTTTAGAGACTAGTTAGTTTACACAATACTACCCTGTGCATATTACACTCCAAGGCGCATATCGCATAGCACGCGCTAGTGTCTGTGCTATCTCACGCTCTCCAATGAATCTGTAATTGCGCACAATGTATTGCATATTGTATTTCATGCCCGGTTCATCTTATATCACACTTTTTGGTGCATACTTTATACCATACACTATATCTAGTTTTCATTTTCAATCGTGCTCTCAGGACTATGTTCTATATAACACTGTGTTCTCCTACCCTTTTCACGTGCATTACATTTTGCGATAGGGGGTGGAGGGTCAGGGGGTGTTTCTGCCAAGTGAGCCCGGAGTCACAGTCACAAACGTCCTCTTATTCCTGAATAAAAGTGAGATTATGCTGCATACTTGTTCATATTTTAAGTAGTTCGCACAGACACACGTTTTAAAAAGAATAAAGTTCCTAATACCCGCCTTCTCTGAACAGTTAGCTTGCTGCCCCATCCACCTCCTCCCTATCCTCTGTTGTGTGAATCCATGGACTAGCCTCCTCCCTCCTGCCATGCATGGTCTGATGTGCTGCCACTGCCCTCAATTTAGTATGATGTACCAGTCCACTCCTCCTGCCCTCCATTGCCCAATTCTATGCCCCATCATTGACCTCCTGCTTAAACTCTGTGCTTAGCTTGCTGCCCCTATTCTCCTTCCCCCTGCCCTCCGATGTCTTTGTGCATGCCCCTGCTCCATCCTTTTTGCCCACCATGTTCCATGGACCTGCCACTCCTATCTACTCTGAGTGTTCTGTTGAGCTGCCACTCCCCTCCCACCTGCCTAGCATTGTCAGATGACTGTAACCTGTCCCTGCCACCTTCACCCTGCCTGTCCATATGCCATGCCCTTATCCTCTTCCTCCTGTCCTACATGGTCCATTGTACTGCCTCACCCTTCTGCCCTCCCTGGTCTGTTATGCTGCAACTGCTCCTCCGGCCTGCCCCATGCGGTCTGTTGTGAGGCCCCTTCCCCTGAACTTTCTTGTCTGTGCACAGGTCCTGATCCTCCCTTCTATCCTCCATCGTCCTTTGTGCATGCCCCTACACCCTCCTTCTTGCCCATCATAGCCATTGTGCTGCCACTAACCCTCCCACTTGCCATGCATGGTCTTCTGTGCTGCCATGGCCCCTCCCACCTTCCCTGTGTGGTCAGTTAGCTGCCCCTGACCCCCTCCCACGTTCCCTCCATGGTCTGTGTGTATGCCATCACAGTCTCAGTGCTGCTCTTCATGGTGTGTCTTGCTTCTAGTGCCCATCCTGCCTGACCTCCATGGCTACCTTGCTGCTCCTGCCCTGCCCCCTTGCCCCCAGCCCTCTGTTTACATGTGCAGACCCCTACTCCCTCCCTCCTGGCTTGTCTGTTCCATTGTAATGCCCCTGATCCGTCCCTCCTGCCATTTATGGTCTGTTATGCTGCAGCTTTCTCTCCTGTCTGTCCATTATGGTCAGCTAGCTACCATTACCTCTTGCCCCTCTGTTCTCTGTTGTCCATGTGCATGGTCCTGTCCCCTCCCTCTTGCTTTCTATGGATTGTTGTGCTGCACTCCCGTCCCGCATGCCCTGTGTGGTGTATTGTGCTGTTGCAAACCCTGATGCCTGCCCTGCAGGGTCAGTTTGGTGCACCTCTCCATGTCCCTCCTGTCCTCTGTTATCCAAGTCCATGTCCCTACCCCATTTCCTTCCATGATCCAATCTACCATACTTGCGAACATTTTGAACTTGGTAAGAGAAGGATACAGGAGACAGATCAAATAAAGCCCATTTGAGCTTAAAAACATTGGACGTTTCCTGGCTGAATCGGGTCTGTTGGCATGTATGGTTGTACTACCATTGCCTCTTCCTTCTGCCCACAATGGTCTATTACATTGCCACAGCCTCTCTTGCAAGTCCTGTATTGTTTGTTTGTTGCCCCTGCCCCCCTTTCCACTGCCCTCCATAGTATGTTGTGCTGCCACGGCCCTTCCTGCCTGCTCAGTGTGGTTAAATTTTTGCCTTCGCACCCTCCTACCTGCCTTCAATTTTCGGAGTCCGTGCCCCTGGCCTCTGCCTCTCAACAGTATCCTAATGAACAACTAGATTGCTAACATTCTATATTTATTACAAAAGTGTGGAACGCCTGACGTCATCTTGATGTAATCAAAACTGTAATACCTAGAGCATTTCCTTTAGAAATTACATATATGAGAGGGTCTTATTGGCATCAAAATTATGGTTAGTGCTCTAAAAGACTAAAATAAGGACATATTTTCTGAGTTTTCAAATAGCGACAAAGCACTTTTAAATTATTTGTTATCTTTATGTTTTTTATCCAGTTGACCACTTGATTAAATGTTGCACTTAGGGGAGAGGATGTGGTGTTACTTCCAGAACTGCAGACTTTGCAACTGGGGAACCAGGTTGGAGTTTCTGCTTCAGCTCGACATTCTCTGATTCTGGTCTAATCACTTAGTCTCCTCATGTCTACAACCAAATGAATTTGTTCTTGTGTGATGGAACCAATGCTCATGTAAAGCACTCCAATACCTGACAAGTCTGCACTATATAACACTGCAAAAACACAAAATAATAAGTGTTTTGCACACTTCTGTCATTGGGCTATATTTGGGCTACATCTGGGTGATTTTGGGCTCTTTTGTCTCCGGTGGCCATCTTGGGAGATTTATTTGTTATGAAGTTTCCTAATTTCCTCATGTACTGCAGTCTCCTCAGTAGGAAATGCTTTCAGTTTTTTACTTTGATTCCATCATGAAGGTATTCAGATATGTCACACATTTGCCATAAATTCTGAATGTTAGCACTCTAGTTGCTCATTAGATCACGGTAGTAAAACGACTGTTCACCATGGAAGTCTGGTCCTGGTATTAAAAGGGCATATTTCAGTCTGCATGTCAGAATTTTTTAATGAAATAGAAGAGGATTTGAGAAGTCACTCAAAATGTGCCCTCCTTTTCTTTCTTCCACATTAATCATAATTTCTATGGCAAAATGAACCCCCTCATTGTGTTCCTTTTTAAATTAAATGTTTTAAGTGTTACCAGTTTATTCCAATCAAGATGGCTTCAGGTGTGCCATACTTTTGTCATAATGAAGACAGTAAGCGCTCTAGTTGTTTTTAAGAACACTCTGGGACATTCTGTCATTGGGCTATACTTGGGCTACATCTGGGTGATATTTGGGCTACATTTGGGCTCTTTTGTCTCTGGTGGCCATCTTGGGAGACTTATTTGTTATGAAGTTTCCTAATTTCCTCATTTACTGCAGTCTCCTCAGTAGGAAATACTTTTAGTTTTTTACTTTGATTCCATCAAGAAGGCATTCAAATGTGTCACACATTTGCCATAAATTCAGAATGTTAGCACTCTTTTTGCTCATTAGATCACTGTAGTAAAGCTACTGCTCACCAGGGAAAACTGCTTCTGGTATTGAAAGTGCATGTTTCAGTCTGCATGTCAGAATTTTTTAATGAAATAGAAGAGGATTTGAGAAGTCACTCAAAATGTGCCCTAATTTTTGTTTCTGCAGCACTAATCATACTTTTTATGGAAAAATGAACTCCCTCATTTTGTTCCTTTTTAAATTAAATGTTTTAAGAGTTACAACTTTAATCCAAGCAAGATGGCTTCAGGTGTGCCATATGTTTATCATAAGTAGGACTGTTAGCGCTCTAGTTGTTCTTTGGAACACTCTGGGAAGCTGCAGTAGAACACAAAGGAATCAACTGACAATCTCTGCCCTTGTTGGATGTACATGTTTTACTGAGAATGTCAGACTTCATTCTCACATGAATGAGAAAGATAATGTGAATTTACAGAAAATAATCTCTCAGTTTAGCTTATAGATCACCTTCCAAACCTCTGTGGGAAAAGCATGAGAAAATATTTTTCTCTCAATCATGATATCCCAGCAGAAGGCTTTTTCACATGGTGAAATCACCTTAGAGCATACCACAATTCCTAAAATGAGTATGGTACCATCAACAAATGATTTATAATGTAACTAAAGTCTTAAAACCTTCTATTAACTGCAATGCTTTTTAATGAGGTGCTATCATGTATATTGGTCCCAAGATGGCTGCCAACACTTCTTGGATGAAGTGCTGACAGCCAATCAGATCTCAGGATGAGATGTGTGGTTAGGCTCCGCCCACAAATACTTCAGGTCCGCAAGAGCCTGAAGACCTGGTTGTTTAACCAGTAAATCCTTCCGGTCTCTCCAACGATGGGGAGAGTCAGCTGCTCAGTCTAGCGCCGAGACGCCCACGGGTATTCGTTTGCGCTCTATAAATGCCAAAAATAAATAAATAAATAAATATATGATTTTACTTTTGATTTTCTCAGGAACTACTGAACAGATTGACACCAGACCTGCAAAAGGCACTTCCCTGACCTGAGGACTACCTCTCTGCCAAATTTCAAGTAATTCTGTTCAGCTGTTCGGGCTGTACCTTGGACTAAAGGTCCCTATGGAAAATTGCATGGGGAAAACGTGTTTTGGGAGCCCCCTTTTTTCTCAGCCCCCGCTTGACGAATCCCCCCGAGACTTTCAGGGTAGGAGCGGAGCGGAGCGCCCCGCCAATTTTGAAAATTTCTCGAGGATTCGTCAACCGGCGCCAAAGTTATTCCAAATAGAATGTTGCGGATTTCCTATGGAAACACGGTCCTCACTATAACTATCTACTGGCGGCCGCCAGTAGATAATATATATATATATATATATATACATGAAAGCTACCTGTTGCCCCCTCGGCAAGGCATCACTCGAGCAGCAGTCATGGCGGGTACAGCACATCCCCGCACACCGAGAACTCTCTCCGGCGCTCATGTCTTTGATGTTCAGCCTGACGCGTTTCTGAGCCTTCGCTCTCATCAGAGGCTCGACTTGAGGTGAGTATTAGGACACTCCTACTTGGCAAAATGATGGCCCTCCAATGGGCGATTCGGGTGTGACCCGCACTGCCTGATGGAATTCGTAGTTCGTGTCTTTTCCCATGGATTGGCATTAATGCTCACAGCTGTTGTAATTATGTGGCCCTTGGATGGGCCTCGGAGTGCGTGGTGTGCCTTCATCCCTCAACTGCTCCTTCACATAGAGAGCTCGGCATGATTCCGAGCTCGTGACCCCCATTTTCTTTGGGGTGGTGCTTGCCTTCGCGACTGCGATTGCCGCGTAAAAATCAAAGCTACCTGTTGCCCCCTCGGCAAGGCATCACTCGAGCAGCAGTCATGGTGGGTGCAGCACATCCCCGCACACCGAGAACTCTCTCCGGCGCTCATGTCTTTGATGTTCAGCCTGACGCGTTTCTGAGCCTTCGCTCTCATCAGAGGCTCGACTTGAGGTGAGTATTAGGACACTCCTACTTGGCAAATTGATGGCCCTCCAATGGGCGATTCGGGTGTGACCCGCACTGCCTGATGGAATTCGTAGTTCGTGTCTTTTCCCATGGATTGGCGTTAATGCTCACAGCTGTTGTAATTATGTGGCCCTTGGATGGGCCTCGGGGTGCGTGGTGTGCCTTCATCCCTCAACTGCTCCTTCACATAGAGAGCTCGGCATGATTCTGAGCTTGTGACCCCCATTTTCTTTGGGGTGGTGCTTGCCTTCGCGGCTGGGCTTGCCGCGTGAAAATCAAAGCTACCTGTTGCCCCCTCGGCAAGGTATCACTCGAGCAGCAGTCATGGCGGGAACAGCACATCCCCGCACACCGAGAACTCTCTCTGGCGCTCATGTCTTTGATGTTCAGCCTGACGCGTTTCTGAGCCTTCGCTCTCATCAGAGGCTCGACTTGAGGTGAGTATTAGGACACTCCTACTTGGCAAATTGATGGCCCTCCAATGGGCGATTCGGGTGTGACCCACACTGCCTGATGGAATTCGTAGTTCGTGTCTTATCCCATCGATTGGCGTTAATGCTCACAGCTGTTGTAATTATGTGGCCCTTGGATGGGCCTTGGGGTGCGTGGTGTGCCTTCATCCCTCAACTGCTCCTTCACATAGAGAGCTCGGCATGATTCCGAGCTCGTGACCCCCATTTTCTTTGGGGTGGTGCTTGCCCTCGCGGCTGGGCTTGCCGCGTGAAAATCAAAGCTACCTGTTGCCCCCTCGGCAAGGCATCACTCGAGCAGCAGTCATGGCGGGTACAGCACATCCCCGCACACTGAGAACTCTCTCCGGCGCTCATGTCTTTGATGTTCAGCCTGACGCGTTTCTGAGCCTTCGCTCTCATCAGAGGCTCGACTTGAGGTGAGTATTAGGACACTCCGACTTGGCAAATTGATGGCCCTCCAATGGGCGATTCGGGTGTGACCCGCACTGCCTGATGGAATTCGTAGTTCGTGTCTTTTCCCATGGATTGGCGTTAATGCTCACAGCTGTTGTAATTATGTGGCCCTTGGATGGGTCTCGGGGTGCGTGGTGTGCCTTCATCCCTCAACTGCTCCTTCACATAGAGAGCTCGGCATGATTCCGAGCTCGTGACCCCCATTTTCTTTGGGGTGGTGCTTGCCTTCGCGGCTGGGCTTGCCGCGTGAAAATCAAAGCTACCTGTTGCCCCCTCGGCAAGGCATCACTCGAGCAGCAGTCATGGCGGGTACAGCACATCCCCGCTCACCGAGAACTCTCTCCGGCGCTCATGTCTTTGATGTTCAGCCTGACGCATTTCTGAGCCTTCGCTCTCATCAGAGACTCGACTTGAGGTGAGTATTAGGACACTCCTACTTGGCAAATTGATGGCCCTCCAATGGGCGATTCGGGTGTGACCCGCACTGCCTGATGGAATTCGTAGTTCGTGTCTTTTCCCATGGATTGGCGTTAATGCTCACAGCTGTTGTAATTATGTGGCCCTTGGATGGGCCTCGGGGTGCGTGGTGTGCCTTCATCCCTCAACTGCTCCTTCACATAGAGAGCTCGGCATGATTCCGAGCTCGTGACCCCCATTTTCTTTGGGGTGGTGCTTGCCTTCGCGGCTGGGCTTGGCGCGTGAAAATCAAAGCTACCTGTTGCCCCTCGGCAAGGCATCACTCGAGCAGCAGTCATGGCGGGTACAGCACATCCCCGCACACCGAGAACTCTCTCCGGCGCTCATGTCTTTGATGTTCAGCCTGACGCGTTTCTGAGCCTTCGCTCTCATCAGAGGCTCGACTTGAGGTGAGTATTAGGACACTCCTACTTGGCAAATTGATGGCCCTCCAATGGGCGATTCGGGTGTGACCCGCACTGCCTGATGGAATTCGTAGTTCGTGTCTTTTCCCATGGATTGGCGTTAATGCTCACAGCTGTTGTAATTATGTGGCCCTTGGATGGGCCTCGGGTTGCGTGGTGTGCCTTCATTCCTCAACTGCTCCTTCACATAGAGAGCTCGGCGTGATTCCGAGCTTGTGACGCCCATTTTCTTTGGGGTGGTGCTTGCCTTCGCGGCTGGGCTTGCCGCGTGAAAATCAAAGCTACCTGTTGCCCCCTCGGCAAGGCATCACTCGAGCAGCAGTCATGGCGGGTACAGCCCATCCCCGCACACCGAGAACTCTCTCCGGCGCTCATGTCTTTGATGTTCAGCCTGACGCATTTCTGAGCCTTCGCTCTCATCAGAGGCTCGACTTGAGGTGAGTATTAGGACACTCCTACTTGGCAAATTGATGGCCCTCCAATGGGCGATTCGGGTGTGACCCGCACTGCCTGATGGAATTCGTAGTTCGTGTCTTTTCCCATGGATTGGCGTTAATGCTCACAGCTGTTGTAATTATGTGGCCCTTGGATGGGCCTCGGGGTGCGTGGTGTGCCTTCATCCCTCAACTGCTCCTTCACATAGAGAGCTCGGCATGATTCCGAGCTCGTGACCCCCATTTTCTTTGGGGTGGTGCTTGCCTTCGCGGCTGGGCTTGTCGCGTGAAAATCAAAACTACCTGTTGCCCCCTCGGCAAGGCATCACTCGAGCAGCAGTCATGGCGGGTACAGCACATCCCCGCACACCGAGAACTCTCTCCGGCGCTCATGTCTTTGATGTTCAGCCTGACGCGTTTCTGAGCCTTTGCTCTCATCAGAGGCTCGACTTGAGGTGAGTATTAGGACACTCCTACTTGGCAAATTGATGGCCCTCCAATGGGCGATTCGGGTGTGACCCGCACTGCCTGATGGAATTCGTAGTTCGTGTCTTTTCCCATGGATTGGAAGCACCCGAATTGCCCATTGGAGGGCCATTAATTTGCCAAGTAGGAGTGTCCTAATACTCACCTCAAGTCGAGCCTCTGATGAGAGCGAAGGTTCATAAACGCGTCAGGCTGAACATCAAAGACATGAGCGCCGGAGAGAGTTCTCGGTGTGCGGGGATGTGCTGTACCCGCCATGACTGCTGCTCGAGTGATGCCTTGCCGAGGGGGCAACAGGTAGCTTTGATATATATATACATATATATATATATATATATATATATATATATATATATATATATATATATATACATATATATATATATATATATATATATATATATATATATATATATATAAATATATTATATATATATATATATTATCTACTGGCGATAGCCAGTAGATAGTTATAGTTAGGACCACGTTTCCATAGGAAAACCTCAACATTCTATTTTGAATAACTTTGGCGCCGGTCGACGAATCCTCGCGAATTTCTCAAAATAGGTGGGGCGCTATGCTCCGCTCCTACCCTGAAAGTCTCGGGGGGATTCGTCAAGCGGGGGCTGAGATAAAAGGGGGGTCCCAAAACGCGTTTTTCCCATGCATTTTTCCATAGGACCTTTAGAACGAGCTACAGCCCGAACGGCTGAACAGAATTACTCAAAATTTGGCAGAGAGGTAGTCCCTAGGTCAAGGAAGTGCCTTTTGTAGGTTTGGTGTAAATCTGTTCAGTAGATTCTGAGAAAATAGCCTTTAAATCAATATATATATCTGAGCCCGCTTACGGTACGCTTACCGTACGCTTACGGTAAGCGTACGGTAAGCGTACGGTGGCGTGCGCGAGCGCGATTCTGATTGGCTCTTAGATCTTAGTAAACATTCGAATCGGCAGAAACCAGGAAGCGGCGGCCGCCATTTTGTCTCTCGCACTGAGAGTGATTTTAAAAATATCAAGCCCAAAAACATGTAAAGGGGCTGTTTTGACAACCCCCTCCCACATAGTCATGTTGAGGGAGTCCCCAAACATCCCCCAAGTGCAAAAACGGTTTTATTTTTTTTTCGGCAATTTCGCGGGGTACGCTTACCGTACGCTTACGGTAAGCGTACGGTAAAAAAATAAAAATAAAAAAAACACTATCCACACTTACCCCACCCCCTGTGCTTTTGGTGGCCGAAGGCCACCAAATGTACAGGGCTTATGTTAAGTGCAAAAAACACTATCCACACTTACCCCACCCCCTGTGCTTTTGGTGGCCGAAGGCCACCAAATGTACAGGGCTTATTAAAAGGGAAAAAAACTTAGCATTTAAAAAACCGTACTAATTCACTGAAAAAACCATAGGTTTCACACACGTTATAGTTAGGAATTAGCATTTAAAAAACCTTGCAAATTCACTGAAAAAACCATAGGTTTCACACATGTTATAGTTAGCGGAAATTTTACTGATAAAAAACCAGTGAAATTGCCCCGTTATAGTTAGCGCAGGCAACTATAACTCACGCGACTGCAATCTTCTGCTGATGACATATGTGTCTTTATGAAAAAAAAATATTTGTAATATATGTATAGCTAAAAATGTATGGAAGAAGACATGGGCAAATAAGTGTCTAAATACAGTATTAGCATCAGCAGAGGATTGCAGTCGCGTGAGTTATAGTTGCCTGCGCTAACTATAACGGGGCAATTTCACTGGTTTTTTATCAGTAAAATTTCCGCTAACTATAACATGTGTGAAACCTATGGTTTTTTCAGTGAATATATATATATATATATATATATATATATATATATATATATATATATATATATATATATATATATATATATATATATATATAGAGAGAGAGAGAGATATTTTCATAGGAAGAGCAGTTTGACGAATCTTCACTAAACCTTCCAAAAAAATGTTGATCCTCATCAGCTCCTTCCTGGAAAGTTACAGTATAATCGGTGAAGCGGGGCCGAAAAAAAGGGGGTCCCAAAACCAAATTTCCCCTTGCATTTTCCATAGATTTGTTTAAGATGTAATACCAGAAAAACTGCTGAACGGAATTACAACAAATTTGCCAGGAAGCTTGATCCTGGTCCAGAAAGTGTGCTTTTTGTGATTTTGTGTAAATATTTCAGTAGTTCTTGAAGTATTAACGTACAAAAATATTTGTATATCTAGACAGTTGTGTCCAAGGGACTCCAGCGAGAGTAATGCGAGATCAGCTTAAAAAAAATAGAGCGCTTTGAATTGGCCTATGGGGCATTTTTTTGCCTGGGCCTTCTCGCTCCTGTGGGAGCAAGTACTCTGATTGGCTGTCCACAAAATGATAAAAAATGTGGCAGCCATTACAGGACTTGGGGACTTAGGGCCTGATTATGAGTTTGGCAGTACGATGGATCGCCAAAACCACGGTGACGGTGCAGCAGCTGCCACATTGGCAGTCTGACAGCCGTATTATGACTTTGGTGGTTGGAAAGCGATAGGACCACTGCTGTTACCAGCGATCCACAAACCCTGGTGGTCTTGCAGTGGTCTGAGGCCATTATATGCTGGTGGTGCAGCTGCTCCACTGCTAAGCATATTATGAATTTCCTCAATGCCCTCCTTTTCATGACATTGAGCCCGCCATGAAAAGGTTGGTGATGAAGAAACTACATGGGCCCTACAGGGCCACCTGGTGACTTAATGCACGGGGGTGCATGTGGCATGCCCCCCTGGCTTTCTGCACCCCAAGTTAAAGCATGGCTTGGACTTTAGAGTCTATACCATGCTGGATCACACTGTAACAGTCTCACAGTACTGCCTTTCTAAGGCTCTCCTATGAGCCTTTGAAAGGACCGCCCATCCAGATTACAACTGGAGGCCGGTTGGCAGTGGAGTTTTGTGGTGTGGAAGCAGGACGGTGGAATGCCACACCGCTCCGTCACCGCCAAACTCATAATCAGACCCACTGTCCCCTGTTTTAAGATTGCGTTTTAAAAATATATATGTAATGGGGTAGGATAACGATTGCCTGAACCTCTAGCTCTTTTGTGGTGATCCCAGAAGTCCCTCACCTGGGGCGAACATTTGAAAAAACAAAAATTCTTTGATCCAAGAGAAATCCTGTGCAATCATGGTAAAGGAAACACTGACTGGTGTTGTCTTTTTTAAATATTATAAACCCTGAGTGGGCCAGGTCCCAGGGGGTAATTATATTTCAATATTTGGGGAGAGGTTGTGAGTACGGTCCCCCTCCCTGGATTACTATTTGGACCTGGGGACACCATTAACCCGGACCGAATATTAAATGAAGAGGAGTGGGCATGCACCCCTACTGAGCTACTATTGACCCCAAAGGCCTCTTCTCCAACGGGTTGATATCTGGAAAAAAGGGGAGGGAGGCACGCATCTCCCTTCCCCGAGCCACTATTGGGCACCTCAGGCACAACATTTTATTAAAAAGGAGAGTGGCAACACCCTCCTCCTAGTGCCTGTATTTGTTCGGAGGACCTCATTCCCCAGGGCTCATAATGAAAAGTGTCCTGTGGAGCACTCACCAAGGAAACTGTGGTTCCCTGCCCGGGAGAGTGCCCAATCTCACCCAGCAGGAAATTCAAGTTTGCACCCAGGAGGGAGCAAAGACGAAGCACTAGCTCCTATCAGCACACACTATTGAGCTGCATGGGGAGTTGATTGGGGCATCGAGTGCAGTGTGGCTCCCTCCATGGTCCACATGATCCCCAGCAGTGTAGGTGTTCCGGGGTACCCACCTACCAAAACAAATGCCCAGCTCCGGCAAGGGCCCCCACTCTGCGGCCCCCAACTAAAAAAAGTAGAATTGTGTTCCCTGGGTGGGCATGGAGACACCCACTCAAAAATAATATGCTAGCTCCCATCAGCACACAAGTGTGCCAGCTGAGGAGCCTGTAGGGACTCTGCGGGCTGTCCCCATGCTCTCCAACTAAAATAAAACATGTGGTTGTCATGGGTGGGCATGGGACAACCACAAAAATATTTTATAACATAATTATTAAATAAATGAGGGGCAATAGCCAATCATTAATTATTCTCTTCTCTTTGAACAAGTGCCCCACATTGACCTGTGTGGGATATTTAAATTGTTGGTGTCCCTACAAGAGACAGGGGCACCGACAAACATTTTTTTTTTATGTTGTTGGGGCAGCAAGGAGTCAAGCAGCCTCTACCCCGAGCAACATAAAACAAAAAGTAAGTGTGCTAGGTCATTAATCCATGACCCAAGGATAACTTACCATATTTTTTTAAGCACTACTAGTTTGAGCTCTGTGCTCTTCAGCTGGAGTGCAGATTCCCTTGTGGTTGTATTTATGATTGCATGTTTTCGGCTGAAAGTGTTAAACAACTCCAAGTGATGATGGTTGTATTTAAAAAAAATTTTTAAAAAACAATTTGTCTCTGAATCTCTTTTAACATTTGTCAGCCCATAATATGCAATGTTAAAAACTATTGTAAAATAAATACTCAGGCATGTTTTTGTTAATTAAAACTTTATTAAACTTGTTTTTAATAATTGCTATTATTAAACATTGCATTGTGTAAATTTCTCAAATATACCTTACATTGAAAATATTGGTGCTTTTTGAAGAAATATGATAGATCTGCTTTAAATATATTGATATGCTCACTCGCCAATAGCCACTTTTCATATTTTGCTATTGTTACTCTTTGACTAAGACCGTAAGCCTACCTGAGTGCAACCAACACCTGTAAGACCAACCGCAAGCTGCACATGTAGAAGATTGTGCGTGGTGGGGATCAGCTTCTCGTGAGGGATTGACGGCCAGGCCCTGCCGCCAATCCCATGCTCTGCACTGCCATGGTGTCTTTGGTTTCTTGCCTGGAAGGAGTTGTTCATAGGGCCTGACAGCAGGTCAGGCCCTGTGGCTAACCCTACTCCACGCACAGCTGAGATCTGTGCACAGCGTGGGATTGGCTTACATATGGTAATAAGATATTACTTTACAATACAAATACTAGAAATTCACTAAGAACAAAGGTTAAAGTAACCTTATAGTTAGGAATTGTAATTACATCTTACTTCACATTAAAAAAAAAACCTTAGAAATGTACTGCAAAGGTAAAAGAAATGTTTTAGTTAGGTGAACATTTCAGTAACAATGTAACCATTTAGACTCAAAAATACCAGATTCGCCAATTATACTGATCCCTAGTAACTATAACGCAAGCCCTTAAGTAACTATAATTAAGACCCTTGCCATGTACTGCTAAATTCCTATCATATTACAACACTCATAACAAGTTCTACGACATCTTTTAGACATAAGTGAAACATCTGGACTTACATCATCGATGACAACACTTTGCATGGAGGTGGCGCGAGGTATAGCTACTAGAATTAACTGTTCCTGCTTTTCAGTGGGTTTTTGAGTTGAAAACATTGGTTTATCACTAACTCTAACATTACGTTAACTTTTGCTTTTTTCTGGTACAAATCTTGTGACCTAAAGTCATATTTTGTAAAAAATGTTATCCTTTAAAATGACTTTGATGTAACAGCTGACAAGAAATAACTTATTTTTGCTGAACTACAATATGAACAGAGAAATCACTGTTTAATTCCACAGAGGATCAACTTTTGATTCATTTGAGTAGAAAACAGCTGAGTTTATTTATGTTGACTAGAACAAGGTGGGGCAACAGGCCTTCAGCCTCTTTCTGATCTTATATAAGTGGGACATTGTGATGAACAAGTGTTATCAGAGGATGGTATTGCGTTGGGGCTTTTGACTCTAGGGATGCTGAAGACTCAATCAAAGCTTAACAAGATCTTATAGTGAGCTCAAAGCCTGTGCATTGCTTACCACTTGCAACTCTCATTTGCTTGCTTCTAATTCAATGGCTTGGCTTATCCAACTTGTGTTGGTTTTCTCCCCTGAAGCATAGCCTATTTACTTGTGTCCTTCCAAGGCTAACTTTTAGAGAACAACGTTTTTTGTTGGTTGAGCACTTCATAGTACTTGTGTTTTACAGCTGTCTTCCTCATGTTTTCTACCCAATGGCCCTGCGACGCTCTCTCTCATCTGTGTGCTTTTTTCACACCTGCACACTGTGTGACTGTCCCTCACCTGTGTGCTTCTCTCACCCATATTCCCTGTGGCTCTTACCCATATCTCTCCCTTTGCTCTCATGTTGTCTCTCCTTTGTATGCATCTCCACCAGCGTCCTTGGTGCTCCCTCCTCCATGTGCATCTTTTCTCTTTCTTGGCCCCACCCCACCAAATATCCTAACCTGCTCCTTCATTGCCCCATTCCTCCCCTGCCCACGTCTGCCCATTCCTCTTTTTTTTTAACATTTACTTTCTTTTGGGAGAGACAGCGGCAAATTCCTTCTCGTCCTTCTACTTTAGAAATAATTCCACTTTTGTGCTTTTTCATGCTCAGAAATTTTTATCTACCAATTCATCTGAAATAGATAAATATAAAAAAGGTGCCAACATCGCACACGGTTCATGATCCATGCCACTTCATGCTTCATGATGTGGGTGCATGCCTCCAAAATGAAGCAGCCGGCACTTCTGATTCATGGCATCTGTTTTTTTCCTTTTATTCATGCATGAACAAAAGGCATTGGCAGAGACAATAGGTCTCAAATGTTTATTTTGGATTATTAAATATCCTTAAAAACACAACAATATATATGTTAACATCCTTCTAAAATGTCTGCAGTAAAAACATTGAAAAGTGCATTTAATCAATTTGAATCTTTAAAGGGATTAAAAGCAAGCAATACACATAAATAAAATAGATGTCTGCCTAAAAGTAAACAGTATTCGCAGTAATTTGGTTACTGTAGTGCAAAAGTTCAATAATCTAATTCATGCATTGTTAAGGCATCTGGCTACAAAGTAGATAATAGCATCATCTGTGCTTGATCTTAGAATTCAGGTGCTGCCTGACTCCTAGTGAGTGACATATTGGTCAAATCCATTTGTTCTGTAGGTCAGTATGCACATCACAAAAGAATAACAACTGTCCCTCTATTTCGGGCTCTTTTTTTACATGCTGGACAGAGGTCATTGCCAAGATGGCCTTCAGCCCATTTTAGGATTTACTATTTGGTCGGCATATTTTCGTACCTAAATTTTACAAATGTTGCTTAGATCTGTGGCAGGAGATGTTGTCTAAAAATGGCTCAAAGAAAAGTATGCTCCTATAATCTGAAAATCTGCTTGTAATGGTCCCTTTATTGCATTTGTGTAGGTTGTCTTCTGAATAAAACTGGTAAGAGGATTTCGGAATCAGTCTCACCTCAACTGGTCTGTCCCATAAAACTGCTAATCCCAAACTGTAAAATGTATTTTTTACATGTACTAGCGATGGGGCAGTAGCATGCTTTTGGGGCTTCACATTTCCACCAGTGCGAACCTGTGAGGACCAAGCTGCTCTTTGAGCTGGAACCTCTGCCAACATAAAGAGGTCTTAAGTTTTCAATATGTTCAATAGGGTGGTGGCCAAAATCACTATACATCGGCAGAAGAGGGCTGCTCTGCTGAGACCTGAGAAACTTGTTTTCTGCATTGACTAGCTTGGTAACTTTCTTGTGACTCATAGTTCCGCACCATAGATTGTTGAGCCTAAAGACTTGATCCTATAAATTTCCATGGGTTGGGAAATAGTACGAATGTCTGTTCTTTTATTCATTCTCCAAAAAACGAATGACTGATGTTGGAGTTATCAATCTGGGATCGCCACTTCATATCACTGGTCAGTTCTAAACCCAAGTCTTCAAAATCAGTGACCTGCTCTAGCCTTTCATCCTCAGCCTTTATGTGGACCTTGTAGGGGTAAAGCGGCATATACTTTGTTTTGGCCCCATTAAATTCTAGTCCACGCTGCTCACAGAAATCCATAAAACAATTATTGGGGCCTGTAGGCCCGCTGAAGTTTCAGCTATCAGAAGCCTGTCAGCTGCAAAAAGCAATGCTGAAACTTTCAATTATCCAATTTATGGGGCATCACTGCCTAGAATATCCAAGTGGGGAACCACATCATTGATATACAGACACTGCTTTTGTGACTTGTATTTGGCCTGTCAGTTTACCCTTGCTGCCTCATCTCACCTGGGCATAATTGTTATTTTGTAGTCTTATTAGGGTGGAAAGAATGTTCTCTGGGACTCCCATATGGGTCAGCTTGCTCCATAATTTGGAGCAGGGAATCCGGTCAAAAGCTTACCCAAGGTCAACAAATGCAATGTAGAGATGACCCTTGTCTAACAAAACTGTCTTCCAGTACACGGTACCAAACCTAACAACCTGAACTTGTCTTTTTCCAGAAGTCAGCCTGTAGGGGGGATGGCATTCTATTATCTTCTATCCAGGTTAACAATTTTACTAATAGCTGGCGACAGAAGATTTTTTGGGAGGCTGTCAATTAGGCTGATTGGCCTTTAGTTGCTGGGAACATCACAGCTGCCTTTTTATTGTATATTGGCATGAATTTGGCACAGCACAATGATTAAGATATTTTGAAGCCCTCCAAAATACTATTAGTTCATTTTTGTAGGTCTCGCCTAGCGTTGAAGCGCGTATGCGCTGACCGCTCTGCAAGACATATTGTGGATGAAGAGATTTCAGAAGGGGACTTGTAGCTCTGCCCCTCATTTTCATTGGCTGGCGTCATCGTTTATGTAAAAGGGTGGCCTCCGATTGAAACTGAGGCTTTTTGGTTTCCGCCCTTTCCCCTTTTCGTTAGGCCTATCCGGACTGGATCGTCTGCTTTTCGGCTGTCGTCAAGCAATTTCCTATCTTTAGAAGATGTGTACTGCCGGATCATGTTTCCGACAGCTTGTTACTATGCTAAATTGTATTTTTTGTATTTCTTGAATGAGCGTGGCGCCCGCTAGCGACACCGCGTTCACTTTATTTATTTCGATATTCGCGGCATCCACTTCAGGGACACCGCGCTCATTCCAGGCTCATCCCAGCAGCCTGCATTTGACAATTTAGTGCTTTATTTACTTTTCACTATCATGTTGCACTTTCTGTTCTGTTAAAGCTTTGGTGCGAACTCACGTGTTTACAAAATATCACGCTGGCGGAGACGTTTTCTTTCATTGTTTACATACTGCATCAGTTCGCCACGCTTATCATGCAGACCACCCCCTCTTTCTCCTGGTGCCTGCTAGTGTTCATAGAGCATTACGTATAGGTGTGAATGCAAATATACAAATATATACTCCAATTTCACTGTAAAAGCTACATGGAATGGCTTTAATAGTGTAAATGTTTTTCTATATGTACGAACGATTATATTCCAACCTTACAGAAATCCATTACAATGTTGTATGTGGAAAGCAGATATTCTGTCTGTCACTGCACTGCCCAGTGTTTAGTTAAAAATGGGTTTTGTAATAAGCGGAGTAAGGTTATAGGCATGTAAAGGAGGAGGGTTTGAGAGATTTTAAAGAATTAATCTGGCAGTTTAAAGGGAGGGGATAGGAGTCATTTGGGGGGGTCGGGGTGTTTGAAGGAAAGAGGCGGGAGAGGTTTATAGAAAAGGGTTAAGTGTGAAGTAAGGAATGAGAGATGTGACTGTGGCGGTGAGATGTATCCTAGAAGAACATATATGTGCATACAGGTGGTTTGAAAGCCCTTTGGGCCGTATTTAAGTGAGATTTTAAGTAGAGTATTTCAGATAGGCTTGGCAGGGGAGGTTATCACGTTTTTAAAAGGAGCATAGTCTGGAAAGCTTGATAGAGATTTGCAGGAAGAAGTTCTGAGGCAATTCAAGAGGGGTAACTAGGGCAAAAGGTATCTGCGGGTGGGTTGAGTGATATTGTTCTCCGGGGCAGTTGGTGAATGGTTAATGCTTGTGCGTGTATGGAGGGCCTGTGCTCTCCCGCTCCGAGGTCGATCTTGGCTGCCCTGCATTGTGTGTGTTTGTAAAAGGAAGCAGAATGCAAGGTTTTTTTGTTCCATGCCTTCGTTTTGTCCCTGCTTGTACTGGCTTGGCAGCACTGCCTAGGACATGACGGGGAGGGCTGGGATAGGCCTGTCGGGAGCACCCCAGCCAGCGTAAGTCTGTACAGTAACTTTCTGCCCTTTCCCGTGACTGGGATGAGCTCAGCAATGTTATGTTGTATCTGTGCATGGCCTTGAAAATAAGTGGAATGATGTGTTTGTGTTTGCAGGGTAGAGGTCGTGTAGCGCTCGAAGCTCCAGGAAAGATGCAGAGGCATTATGAGGAAAGCAACGCAAGCGTAAAATTATGTGTTTGTAGGGCAAACGTCCTGTAGTGCTCAGAGGCGCAAAGGAAAGACGCTGAGGCACTAAGAGGAAGCATCACAACAGGGCTCCACGTGGGCGTCGGCAATGAAGTGGGAGAGTCTGGATTGAGATGCATTGGCAGAACTGCAGTTAGTGGTTTATTTGGAGATTAAAAGTGTAGAGACTCATTATCCCAGAGTCAATGTTTGCTACTGAAAAGTGCAAGTACTCTCATTAGAAATACTGCATCCCTCCTAAGAAGTGCAGGTGCTCTCATATTGAAAGTATTGCATCCCTCCTAAGAAGTGCAGGCGCTCACATATTGAAAGTATTGCATCCAGACACTGCATGTGCTCTGCTGCACCCTGGGGGGCTGCAGAGGGGGACAGAATTACATTTGGGCTTGTTGGGCCCACAACACAACCGAGAGACTCTAATCAATTAGGGAGAGTCCACGGACCCAGGCATTAAACACCGAGGGGCTCTGTGAAAAATAAATGGGGGGGCGACAATAGGGGGTGTTATTGGCTTGCAGCATCTACACCAGCACTATCTCATCACCATCATTGCCACCATCACCAATATCACCACTACTCTCAATACCAGTCTAACAATACCTGCACAGCCAATGCCAATATTCCCACCACTACTATTGATACTACTACCACCAGCACCACACTCAAACACCATCCATTCCATCAATACCACCACCACCAAAACCACTAGTTTCGCTGCCAATACACTTTCACCAAAACCACCAATGCCAAATCAACCAAAATCACCACCAGCCAACATCATTACTACCGATTCCACGGCATTACCAATACCACTCATTTAGCCACTACAATGACAACACCACCACCATTACCATCACAAATATCACACCACAACCAATAACACCGGCAGTAGTACCACCACCACTATTAGCATCAATGCCAACACCACACCATGAACAGAACCATCAGTACCAAATAGACGCCAAACCGAAAGGTCTAACTTTAATATGTATGACATGTAAATATCATGTCTGCTAGCATGTGTTAGTTGTCATTGCCACAGTTAACCCAGATCTATTGGATTTACCTGTACATGGTCAATGTGTGTACTATACAACATTTCTCTGGCCATCTGGCATTTTGTCTATCGCTTAATATTTCATAGAGTCTTCTGCTTGCTATTCTAATATCTCAACCACTTCCTATTTGAGTCAAGAATGCAGAAGAGTACATGTGTTAGATAACATTCCCTAATTTTACTCTCTACTTTAGTTTCGTCATTCTCTACATTTGAGTTGCTTTTGCACGCATGGTTAAAGAATGAGGCACAACTGTAATTATGCAGTCCTGCTTCACAATCCAATGCCATTTCAAATGGCCTGTCTTCACTATGTTGAAGAGATCTGATTAATTTCCATGTGTATGCTTGTGCACTATGGACAGGAGTGCAATATTGGAAAATGCACATGACAAATGATGAATGGATACTGACTGTTGTAATAAGCTTGAATTGCTGATGCCAGTTTCTGTATATTTGCTGTGTGCAAGAGGGAAACTTATTCAGGTGTTGCCTGTTCTTAAACTGAAAGATGTGCAGTTTAGTACTTTGAGTACATTTCAAAGGTTCTGGAGTGGAGCCAGTGTATGCTCTTACAGCACAGAAGTGAAGGTGGTGAAAGCGGGCATGTTCCTAAATATTACATGTGCTATATGGGTCTATCCGGGGGTGCATCTACTGTACATGTGCTTTACGGGTGCTGAACATGTACTAAACTACAAAACAAACCAGGTGTTGGGCCAATTTTATGTCAGCTAGGCTAGGCCACTTTAAATATTAAATACAAAACGAGAACCAGCCCTGACGTTGCTTCACGCGAACAATAGTTTATGTTTGTGACCATGTAACTCAATTAGCGTGGTCACCATTTATTTCATCAATCTTTTTTCACCAGATCATTTTTTTTTTTTTATATCTGTCATAGACGTAGGAACAAACATACAACAATTTTTAACTTGAAAGAGTACAAGGTGTAGCCTATGTGACACAAACACAAACAAAACAACACATTGAACAGTAAATGAACACAAATTTTGGCACATGCAATAAACATGAACAAAAATATGAATAAAAATATATCACAGTTCTCATTTTTAATATCAGAAAGGAGCCTATGTGTTTCAAAATTAATGGGGGTTCCTATTTAACATAAAAAACCAGGGTGCAACCTCTAGTTTATTGTGCCGATGCTGGCCAGTGAATCCAGAGTCTTATGTCCATCTCCATAGACATCTCTTTTGGCATTATGTGCACAGTCCGTTTTGAAGGACTCTTCTGACTTATTTCTTCCCTATCTTGAGCTCACCTCTCACATGTTGTGTTCCATCTCAAGGTCATTTCCACCTCCGTGTTTAGTGCTGAATACCATTTCTTAAGCAAAGTTTAGTTTGATAGATACTACCTTCTCGGTATTCTGTTCACATCCAGAGTTCCTCTCTGGTGTGTTAAGGGCACCCTCATTGGTGTATTGTGACCCGTTCTAAAAAGATCCTGTAGTTTATTGTGTCCCATTATGGAGGCCACACCTGGAGATCTGTGTCTTGTACTGGGGACCTCATTTGGAGGGTTTCAGCAATCCCCAAGACACTTGTTGGAGCACTGATATGCCTGAATAACTACACTTGAGGCCACTGCCAGGTCCAAAAATTCAATGGCTCATTGTATCTGAAAGCCCAGACACCCCCCGTGTTTACCATTGTTTGTCATACTATATGCAGAAAACCTCCTTTCAATATGGCCCGGACCTAATTACTACTGGGGGAAGTGCTTACATCAATTTATGATATTGATGTAGAGAGTGTGGGAAATGACTAAACCCCTGAGGTTGCTGTTTAGAAGCATGATTATATCCTCAAAGTGTACCAACCAAAATGTTCACGCGTCAAAACAAAGTATTCTTTAAGGTACCACATGAAGTACGTTTTGCCAGTAGAAATAGAACACAGACACTGACATTAAAACTTCTGTTGAACATTTATATTATACGCAATCTGTAAACATGAACAGGACTCGGGTAGGTGTATGAGGTTCAAACTTAGGTGTACGGAAGATGGAGATAAGACGAGTTATGGCTTGAGGTGAAGTTGAGGTTAGGGTGAGATTGAACTGAGGGTTAAGTTGTGTTGAAATGATTTTTAACAGAGGTGGCCGTGAAGTGAGGCAGAGATTGAGTTTAGCTGAGGTTGAGCTAATGTGGAATTGCGGTGAGATCCAGATTGCGGTTAAGGTGGTGTTTAGGTCAGGAACAGGGAGTGACTGGGTACTAAGAGGAGAATAGACAAATTCTTTTAGACCAGTCCCAAATTACACCGAGCAAGCATAGCAAGTGCACTCAATCCTCTCTAGAAGGGCTTGGGAGATCTTGTACCAAGAAGTTTTACAAAAATGGGGAAAAATCATGCATTTTACAGCACAATTTTAAAATATATTTCCCAAGAAGGTTATACAGCCTGTTGTGAATCAGAAGTAATTAAATATTCCAGCATTTCATGATTTGCAACAAGACTCAGGAGCAATATTTTATAGCAACAAATATTTATACTTTAAAATATGTGCTAATACAAAACAATAGATGTACAGCAGGAAATATATCTGTGTCTCGAAATAATAAATGCTTCTATCATGCAGTGTTTCTGGCTGAAAATAACTTTTCATTGAAAAAATGAATGCTGGAGGAAAATAACATCATCAGTTTGAAGTAAATCGTCAGGGTCTAATGGTGATCACTGTTCCACTAATTTATGGAACATCATAGAATCTGTGCAAGGCAATAAAATACCCTCAGGATGGGTTCAATTGTATGCCATGTTGCAATCAATATTTATCCTAGTATTACTTGCTAATAATAGGAAGTCAAGTCAAAGTCAAAGTATGCTTTATTCGAATATCATTCATAAAAGCAAAAAATACATTTACAAAGACAATTTCATACGTGGTTAAAAGAAGTATTAAATTGTGATCAAAAGATCAGATACAAAGCATACGCGTAACATTTTTATCTTAAACGTGACCCTGCGACGTGTTGATCTTTTGGCGGTAAGTGGTGAACATTTTTTAAAACTCAACTAAATGATGGAATAGGGATATTTTAAAAACCATTTTAAAAAAGCAGAGAAAATGACATAAAACATAGGAGAGAATAATCAAAAGACTAGCAGTCTCTCCCAGATCATGAGAATAGTCAAACGACTAGCAGTCTCTGTCTGATTGACCACGCCCAGCCTAGATATTTTGCAGTGGCTACAGAAATCCATGGCAAAGTATTAGTTCGTATAATACGCAGGGCCACGGTACCACTGGTTGTTCCTAAATTTTTACACATCGGGGTCAACCAGTTACGCCTAGGGACTGCGTAAAACTTGCAGACAAATAAAAAATGACCAATGGTGTCTTTACCTGAGCCACATACAGGACATCCATCGCCAGAACCCCCTTCCCACTTAGATGTCAAAAATTTAAGGGGAAGTGCACCTACTCTTAGTTGAAAAAGAAGCTTTCTTTCTAAGGGCCTTGTTATAATATCCCAGTATGGTTCCAGACAGGGATACATCTTTGCCTCTATAAAATCTGAAGTCATAGAACCAGCACTCATGCTATTCCAATTCCGTCGAGCAACCAGCTCCCAATAAATGTTCTTTAAAATACTTTTAGATGGGAAGCTGGCTCTCGCAGGATCGTCCCAGAGTGAGCGCAAACCAAGCTCATACAGGGATGTCCTAAGTGCCTTTAACCATTCTATTTTGTGATGAGCATCAGACCTTATGATGTCTAAAAAACCATCTACGTAGTGGGAAAGAACAGGAGTCGTCCATAACCTGCGCCAGTACAAAATGGGGCACAGTTGTACCATGTCTGAGATTGCTTTTCTGCCCAAGTCGTATTTAAGGGGCACCAATGGAGTACTTTTGGGGAGTCCTGTTATTGCCCTAAGAAATTTATTTTCTGAAGATTGAAGTGCAACAACCTTCTCAAAGCCCCAGAGCTCAGCACCATATAAAGCGGAGCCTAGAGCTTTTGCTTCGTAAACCTGTAGAGCAGGTTTTACAGGTTTGGTCAATGATTTTCTGTGCTCTGAGCAAATGGTACCTGCCAATTGCCTATGTCTGAGTGTAGCAATATCAACATGATGTCGCCAATTCTTCTCGCTAGATATGTGCATACCCAGGTATGTAAAAGTATTCACTACTTCTAGCGGGCGATCATTTAAAATAATTTTTGATTTAAAGCTACGGTGAGGGTTAAATATCATAAGCTTTGTTTTGGCAGTGTTGACTTCTAATCCATACTCCCCACAGAATTGGTCAAAAATGGATAAGGCACACTGCAGACCACTCGGGGTTTTAGATAGGATGAGCGTGTCATCAGCAAACATTAAAATAGGAGTTTTTATCCCAGCTAAAAAAGGAGCGTCCACTTGTGCAGAGGTCATGCGAGCAACCACATCATTGATGTATAAGGTGAAAAGGACAGGAGCCATCGAACATCCCTGCCGGACTCCCCTTTCAACAGGGAAGTCCGTGGTTACCGAACCGAGTCCTCCCCACTGAATTCTGGCATAGTTAGATTCATGTAGCCTCATTATCAAAGACAATAGATCGCTAGGAAGACCCTGCTTGTTTAGGACCGTCCAAAGATTAGAGCGAGGGACAAGGTCGAAAGCGGCCCGTAGATCGACAAAGGCCGCGTACAAGCTGCCTTTGCCCAGCACCACCGTCTTCCATTGTAGCAGGGTAAAACGGAATACCTGGTCGACCGTGCTTGTGGACCGTCGAAAGCCAATGTAAAAAGGGGAACCCCTGTACAGTGGATGTGGGTAGAGATTCAGGGGAAAGAAGACACAGTAAATTCAAACACAAATATCTCTACCCATTAATTACAGCACGTACAATATATCGTCTTCATTGGTGTGCCCACAGAGGCCAAGGCAGTATGATTCAGAACAAAAAGCAGAAATGAATTTTGAAAGTTTTATTATCAAATTAGATTAAATTGCGAAGAAATAAATTCGGTGTACATAACAAATTTATCAAATGACAGAGAGCATGCTTTTCAGGGTCCCAGACACATTCAAACACACACAAACAAACACACTCAAACCAGATTCTTTCTACAGAGCAAATGTTGAGGTCGCTTAAATATCGTCACATAAATATCTAACAAAAAAAGAGAAATCTTTTTTTCAAACATGAGGGCAAGAATCAATAAATGTTCAACATAGTATTGGCTAACATGTGTCCACAGTTTAAAACAAGCAAAACAAGGTTTAGGTGGGCCTCATGTATGCGCCGACGCGCGTTTCGGTGAATGCACCGAAATGTGGGTGCCACCTTCCTCAGGGCGAGCAGAGACCATGTGTCAAAGGGACCTGTGGAATCATGAGAAGCGAATAACACCGGAATAACACCGGTAAGATGCCGTCACTTCAGCCAATGGTTGGAAATAGTTCTGGCGGGAAAACCCGCTCTCAAGGTTGGTTGCAGATCTCTTACTGGGTGCGCTCCAGGAGCGGAGTAATAGAGTGGCCGATTCTTTACTAGCAGAGTTAGAATGGATAGCTTAGAAGCTTCTGTCCAGAATCTTCGGGATTATCGCTTGAAGTAGAATTAAATCAAGACTGATAAGGTACGAGTCAGCGCGATGCTCAAAATGAAGCTAGAGTCCTCAGGTGAAAAGAATTCGGCATTCACCGAAACGCGCGTCGGCGCATACATGAGGCCCACCTAAACCTTGTTTTGCTTGTTTTAAACTGTGGACACATGTTAGCCAATACTATGTTGAACATTTATTGATTCTTGCCCTCATGTTTGAAAAAAAGATTTCTCTTTTTTTGTTAGATATTTATGTGACGATATTTAAGCGACCTCAACATTTGCTCTGTAGAAAGAATCTGGTTTGAGTGTGTTTGTTTGTGTGTGTTTGAATGTGTCTGGGACCCTGAAAAGCATGCTCTCTGTCATTTGATAAATTTGTTATGTACACCGAATTTATTTCTTCGCAATTTAATCTAATTTGATAATAAAACTTTCAAAATTCATTTCTGCTTTTTGTTCTGAATCATACTGCCTTGGCCTCTGTGGGCACACCAATGAAGACGATATATTGTACGTGCTGTAATTAATGGGTAGAGATATTTGTGTTTGAATTTACTGTGTCGACCGTCGAAAGCCAGCCTGGAATGGTGAGAGGGCATTTGTCTCATCCGCCCATTCCAGGAGCCTATTGACGATCACACGTCCCACAACCTTTTGGACGGTATCAATAAGGCTTATTGGCCTGTAATTGCCTGGAAGGGATCGATCACCTTTCTTAAAGATAGGAATGATAACTGCACCCTGCCAGGATTTTGGTACCGCAGCACCCAAGGCTATAGCATTAATAAGAAGGTGGATATACTGGCACCAGCGATCCTTGTCATTTACAAATAAATCAGCTGGCACACCATCAAGACCAGGAGCACGTCCACAGGCAACCGAGTTCAGGGCCAGCATAATTTCAGCAGTGTCGAAAAGATTCACTTTAGGGAGGTCAACCCTAAGCTCCTGGGCCATGCTGTCATTTTTTGGAGCAGCATACTGATTTTTGAAGAATTTTATCCATGCTTCTTCGGGCACATTATTGTTTGGGGACCCAGGAAAACCAGCTTTACCCCATCTAACAATATGCCAAAATAACCGGGAATCCCTGCTGTCACTGGCTGCCTTTAACTCGATCCAGTGATGTTCATCCCAAGCTTTTTTAGCCTTGGATATGCTAGTTTTATAGTTCTTTCTAGCGGCTTGAATTAGAGTGGATTGACCCCCTTTAATAGCATCACCTAGGGTTAATCTTGGTTTCCTGCATTGTTCGTTATACCATTTGGCAGGCTTAGGAGCTCTATTACCTTTATTTTTAGCAGGTTTCAGGAAGTACTCCTTGATCTTATAAAAAAGAGAATTATGTAATCCTTCAACCTCACCTGAGCCAATTCCAAGTGAATTTAGGTGCTTTATATCTGATATTGCAGTGTCCACCCGTGAATTGATCTCGGCAATGACCTGGTGGTTGGTTGCTACGTTTTCCCATCTTAGCCTCCGCATATCGTTTGTAGGGATGACCCGTGGTGGAACAGTCGCAAAACGACAAGGGGGTAAAATGGTATAGGAAGTCATATTTCACGGTGATAGATTTCTGTTGATCAATATGCAAGCTTGCCATACATGCGCCTCTGGGAACCTCCAAAAGTTTGTGCCCAATATGCGAAGTTGGGGCACCTGATCATTGATACCCACAGAGGCTATGAACCCTCATGTTCCAGGGGGTTATTCAATGTTTCAAAAAGTGGCATAGGGTGCTATTGCCTATGCCTGTTCTGTGTATTAAAGCATGCATGAAAATTTGAGCGTGTGAATGGGTATGCAAGACTGCAGGGGTGCTGAAGCAAAAGGTGGGAACGTTGGAACATGACGTGCTCTTACTGACCTAGCGGCCAACCTGACACTGTGGACATTATTGACAGTATTCTGGCTGTGCTTGCTATTTTAAAGTTGGCTAATGTTTGACATCTAGGAGCAATTCCCAGCAATGGTCTAGCTCTTCCTGACAAAATAGCAGACTATTCCTAACAGATTGTGAACATTCTAGCCAATGTTCCTCTTACCCAAGGCGTGATCTACACCTGATTCATTATGTGCATTCTTAAGATTCCCTTTGGAAATAGACACCAGCGTGTTTAAGTGACCTCTTTAATATGGATTGAGAGGTGCAGAAATCAGGCACAATGGAGTTCCACACTTTATGAGCACATCTGGAGAAATACTAGTTGAAGGTACCCACATGAGCAACCCAGGTGCATCACCTGTTTCAGGTATTGTTGAATCTCTTTACATTGTTAAGACTGGCCAGTGTTCATACACATATTAAAAGAGTACATAAAGGGTAAGCAGCCACATCTTGGCACTTCAATGTGAGGTACTTGCTTACTTCATGGAAGTTCCCCAGCTTGACTATGCCTAGGCAAAATTTATTTATCTTCCTTTGTGGAAATTCCACTAAATTCCCACAAAATTATGCAAAATTACATGTGACTATATAAAAGGCCAGTCAGACATTTTGTGTTACGTTTTTTTAGTGCAAAAAGCATCCTGGCATCCATTTTGGATGCCAGGACACATTTTACGCTAAATAAGTATAAGCTCAAAATCACTCCTGGCATGAACAATGCCTGCTCGCGTGCTGTTTCTTTACATTGTTCCTGTGCCCCAGCGCTGCATTTTTTAACTGAACGAAATCTCAAGTATTCGATGTGGCATAATGCATCAAGCCAGCCGTTTCTTGTAACAAGCTTAACATGAAATTCCAGAAATTAGAAAAGATTGTGCTGGTGTAAACAAACTTTCACCAGGGCCTAAGCCTGACCTGCGCAAGGAGTTATTAGTCAGGATCTCCGGCTTGATCCATGGAATCCTAGAGGCGGCTAATGGCGATTTGCTGACAGGCCAATAGATTTTAACTTTCCAGGGCTGCAATATTTGTAAGAAAGGCCAGCAACTTGGAGACACGTGGACATATTATGAGGCTGGAGAGGCAGAAGGTCAGGAAACATGCATCCTTTCACAAAAAGATTGTCAGATTCAGAGAACCGCCTTCCACTGTTCTACTGAAGGTAAAACGAGTGATGTGGCTAAACGGGGCAAAGGAGGAGCGCAGCAGGGTCCTTGGTTCAAGCAGGAACAAGGAAGGCCGGACAGACTAGATGGTGTGAAAAACAATATCTCTTTGGACTTTTAGACATTGGATTATTTATATTATATATTAATGGATGAAAAAAGGAAGTTCGATTGTTTTAATAGATATACCAATTAAGTTGGTGACGGCCCAACTTCCAGTTTATATATAATAATTTGCTTTTCAGAGCTTCATTTCACAAGTCTGCCGTGTTTAGGTACTGTAATTAACCAGTGCTAACTTAATGGTACCACCTTAATCCTACTCGTTGTTCCTACTTCTGAAGGGCAGAAGGCTGAGTGCTCACGTTTAAAAAGCATCCCCTCGTTAAGACATTTCGCCTTCTATTATTCCGAGCTGCATTTGCACTCAACTGTGCCAAATAAATAATATTGCGGTGCGCCGTTCTGTAACATGTTTTAGGACATTACACATATAAAAACACAGTTGATACTAAACGATCTGTGAACGATATCTAAAAATGGAACCCTTCCTGGAAATCAAGCTGAACAATATTGTGATTGCAATTTGAGGGAAAAAGTGATTGCTGCCGAAAGAAATCTGATTAACTTTTACGATGTTCCTTCTGACTAAAGAGAACAGTGTTTTAGATGCTCTTTGGTACACAGGCCTCGTGACCGCTCCTGGGCTCCGCCCCGAAGCAGCATGAAGCCTGTGAAAGGGCGCGCTTCTGTCTCGAGCGGCACATGGGTAAACAGGGCAGCACAGTGCAATGCGTGGGAACGAAAACAGAAAAGGCTACAGAGCTGGCACTTGGGGTGAGAAATCCAGCACCCCTCCGGGTGCGCAGGGCTGGGGGCGCAGAGATGAGGCGGGGCAGGAGCGGGATGGGGAGGAGAAGAAACTAACCCCAGACGTTCACATGCACAGAGGCATCTCAACACCCTGAGTGAAGGCGAAAAAACACACATTAAGCCAGGTCCCAAGGTATTGGCTTGCACTTCACAGAGAAAACCACGGGAAGAGCACACACCAGAACGAAATCAAATCAAAGATGAGGCTGCATTGGCCTTTGCTTGAGGTTGCGAAAGGAGACTAGCAGCTAACAGGATACAGAGAGAAGTGCTTTCAAGGCAATGGCCACAATCTACTTAGTCATGAAGAGTTTTGCAATCAAAAGGCACCATGTACAATGCGAAGAGTACAAATTAAAAGGCCAAGTGGAGCTAGTGAACAACCCACATTGCATTGTTGTACCAATAATGCCTCCAGTCCCAGTTTCTGTGGTCCCTTCCAACATTCCAGGCTCTGATATTACCTATCCTGCCTCCTCATCTCCATGACTACTGATGCTACAATTTATTAATTCAGTTATTTATTTCAGTCATTTATTAGCAGTTTATATAGTGCGCACAAGGCCCAACTGTGGCAATTCACATATGAACAGTTTTATTTGATCAAGATATAAAAATGTATGTATTTTTACAGGAATAAATACAATAGAAATGAGGGTAGAGGCTATAGAAGAACGCACCTGACAATGAAATGTGTCCTAGAAATCACATGAAGTGCAAAGAACCAAGGAGCACTCCCCTCCACGCTCCTTAACTAGGAAACAAATCCGATGGCAACATTATACACAAAAAGGTTCAGCACTATTCAACAAGTTGTAGCAGTTAACATCAATGTTCAAGAAGTAGTGGGCACACAAGAAAGAATGTCCAGATTCCTGATGTAGATTTCTTAAAGGATTTTCTCTTTATTATATTTTTTCTTTAGAACAGAAGACTATAGCCGACGTGTTTCGTCTCATGCAGAGACTTCTTCAGGGCTTCACAAAGTATCAAAAGAATGTATTCACACAGACGCTTTCGATTTCAACCATGTATTAGAAAATCCCAGTTTCCATAAACCTTTATATGATGAACAATATCAGCAACGGCTTTGTGGCCCGTCGTGTGAGTGTTCCACAGTTTCAGATTTGAAATCTGCATGAGACGAAACGCGCCGGCTATGGTCTTCTGTTCTAAAGAAAAAATATAATAAAGAGAAAATCCTTTAAGAAATCTACATCAGGAATCTGGACATTCTTTCTTGTGTGCCCACTATCTCTTGAACATTGATGTTAGCTGCTACAACTTGTTGAATAGTGCTGAACCTAAAAAGTGAAAAGCATTTCCTACTGAGGAGACTACAGTAAATGAGGAAATTAGGAAACTTCATGACAAATAAATCTCCCAAGATGGCCACCAGAGACAAAAGAGCCCAAATGCAGCACAAATATCACCCAGATGTAGCCCACATGTAGCCCAATCACAGAAGTGTGAAAAACACTTTTTATTTTTTGTGTTTTTGCAGTTTTATATAGTGCAGACTTGTCAGGTATTGGAGTGCTTTACATGAGCATTGGTTACATCACACAAGAACAAATTCATTCTGGTTGTAGACATGGGGAGATTAAGTGATTTGACCAGAATCACAGAATGTCGAGCTGAAGCAGAAACTCCAACCTGGTTCCCCAGTTGCAAAGTCTGCAGCTCTGGAAGTAACACCACATCCTCTCCCCTAAGTGCAACATTTAATCAAGAGGTCAACTGGATAAAAAACATAAATATAACAAATAATTTAAAAGTGCTTTGTCGCTATTTGAAAACTCAGAAAATATGTCCTCATTTTAGTTTTTTAGAGCACTCACCATAATTTTGATACAAATAAGACCCTCTCATATATGTAATTTCTAAAGGAAATGCTCTAGGTATTACAGTTTTGATTACATCAAGATGACGTCAGGCGTTCCACACTTTTGAAATAAATATAGAATGTTAGCAATCTAGTTGTTCATTAGGATACTGTTGAGAGGCAGAGGCCAGGGGCACGAACTCTGAAAATTGAAGGCAGGTAGGAGGGTGCAGAGGCAACAATTTGACCACACTGGGCAGGCAGGAAGGGCAGTGGCAGCACAACAGACTATGGAGGGCAGTGGAAAGGGGGGCAGGGGCAACAAACCAACAATACAGGACTGGCAAGAGAGGCTGTGGCAATATAATAGACCATTGTGGGCAGAAGGAAGAGGCAGTGGTAGTACAACCATACATGCCAACAGACCCGATTCAGCCAGGAAACATCCAATGTTTTTAAGTTCAAATGGGCTTTATTTGATCTGTCTCCTGTCTACAATCTCCTCTTTTTCAATGTAACTCAAAGGGGAACATAAATAACCCAGTTTTTAAAAAAAATCTCCCTCTTACCAAGTTCAAAATGTTCGCAGGTATGGTACATTGGATCATGGAAGGCAGGAGGAATTGGGGTAGGGACATGGACTCGGATAACAGAGGACAGGAGGGACATGGAGAGGTGCACCAAACTGACCCTACAGGGCAGGCATCACGGTTTGCAGCAGCACAATACACCACACAGGGCATGCGGGACGGGAGTGCAGCACAACAATCCATAGAAAGCAATAGGGAGGGGACAGGACCATGCACATGGACAACAGAGAACAGAGGGGAAAGAGGCAATGATAGCTAGCTGACCATAATGGACAGACAGGATAGCAGCTGCAGCATAACAGACCATAAAGGGCAGGAGGGACGGATCAGGGGCATTACAATGGAACAGACAAGCCAAGAGGGAGGGAATAGGGGTCTGCACATGGAAACAAAGGGCTGGGGCAAGGGGGCAGGGGGGCAGGGCAGGAGCAGCAAGATGACCATGGAGGTCAGGCAGGATGGGCACCAGAAGCAAGGCACACCATGGAGAGTAACAGTGAGACTATGATGGCATACACACAGACCATGAAGGGAAGGTGGGAGGGGGTCAGGGGCAGCTAGCTGACCACACAGGGAAGGTGGGAGTGGCGTGGCAGCACAGAAGACCATGCATGGCAAGCGGGAGGGTTAGTGGCAGCACAATGGCTATGATGGGCAAGAAGGAGGGTGCAGGGGCATGCACAAAGGACCATGGAGGATAGAAGTGAGGGTCAGGACCTGGGCACAGACAAGAGAGTTCAGGGGAAGGGGCCTCACAACAGACCACGCGGGGGCAGGCAGGAGGAGCAGTTGCAGCACAACAGACCAGGGAGGACAGAAGGGTGTGGTAGTAAAATGGACCGTGGAGGACAGGAGGAACGGGATGGGGGCATGGATTGTGGACAGGCAGGGTGGAGTTGGCAGGGACAGGTTACAGTCATCTGACAATGCTAGGCAGGTGGGAGGGGAGTGGCAGCTCAACAGAACACTCAGAGTAGATTGGAGTGGCAGGTCCATGGAACATGGTGGGCAAAAAGGATGGAGCAGGGGCATGCACAAAGACATCGGAGGGCAGGGGGAAGAAGATTAGGGGCAGCAAGCTAAGCACAAAGGCTAAGCAGGAGGTCAATGATGGGGCATAGAATTGGGCAATGGAGGGCAGGAGGAGTGGACTGGTACATCATGCTAAATGGAAGGCAGTGGCAGCACATCAGACCATGCATGGAAGGAAGGAGGAGTCTAGTCCATGGATTTAGACAACAGAGGATAGGGAGGAGGTGGATGGGGCTGCAAGCTAACTGTTCAGAGAAGGCGGGTATTAGGAACTTTATTGTTTTTAAAATGTGTGTCTGTCGAACTACTTAAAATATGAACAAGTATGCAGCATAATATCACTTTTATTCAGGAAGAAGAGGACATTTGTGACTGTGACTCTGGGCTCACTTGGCAGAAACACCCCCTGACCCTCCACCCCCATCGCAAAATGTAATGCCCGTGAAAAGGGTAGGTGAACGCAGTGTTATGTAGAATATAGTCCTGAGAGGACGATTGAAAATGAAAACTAGATATAGTGTATGGTGTAAACTATGCACCAAAAAGTGTGATCTAAGATGAACTGGGGCGTGAAATATATTATGCAATACATTGTGCGCAATGACAGATTCATTGGAGAGTGCGAGATAGCACAGGCACTAGTGTGTGCTATGTGATATGCACCTTGGAGTGTAATATGCACAGGGCAGTGTTGTGCAACCTAACTAGTCCCTAAAGTTGTAATGTAAAATATGTGCTGGGGAGTGAAATGTTGCATATGCACTGTGACAAAGATATGGATCCCAGATTGTAATATGTATGGCATAGCGCTGTGCGTTATAATGCTGGAGCAGAGTTTTCTGTTAGAAAATTCTGGGGCTTTTGAAGCTCTGGCATGTCTATGCGTTTTATTAATTATTAATAATTAACCATTAATTATTTGTCTTGTGTAAATGTGTTTTTATTAACCAACCTGTTTGTTTTAACACAGAAGGGGATTACACATGGGTTAGCGTGTATGTGCTTTATTTGTTTTACAATAACGTGCAAAGTTTTCCATGTTTAACGTTGCTGTGTGCTATTTATTTTTAAGCACAAAATGCTGTCTGAATTAATGCTCTGTATGTCGCAAAGCTAGATAAATGCATACACATAAGGGTATTAGTGGGGTTAACACTGTTTAATCATTATGATGTAGTAATCTTTATTTTGTCTCTTTAATTAAAGATGGTCTATTGTGGCCTATGGAGGCCTTTCGAGAATAATTTGAAGCCTGGCTGAGATGTATTTCAGGCGTAGAAATTTTGGTGTATCAAGAGAGACCCCTGCTGGTGTTCAGCTAACAGAGAAATTGTCGGCAGTCCTTATAAGGATATTTCCGGGAAGACATCAGCAAGCTTGGAGGATCTCCAAAAGAAATGCTTGTCCTTGAAAGACAATAGGTCTCAGAGAACTCTGTGCGAAAACCGGCTTGTCGAAGGAAACAAATATGAAATGTTGCAGAAATATAGTTAAGACTTTTCTTGAGCGGAGTTTCTCAGGATGTAGTCAAGATACATCCCATCCTTCTTGTTTTACTTGGTGATACAAACTTTATATGTGGGTTTTCATTGTATTTCATGGTATAAAAATGTTAGCTTAGGGAGGGCTCTCCCCACTCTTTCTTTCGTCGCCTTGCTGCGTGAACTTGCGTTGCAGATGACCAATGCTGAGGACTCTATCCTGAAAAGACTTTTCGAGAGACTGGTCCTGACCCGTTCTGACACTAGTTAGAATAGGTAACTATGAGAAATGATTTATTCTGATTTCATTCTGACTAATTTTGGATAAAGCAATATAATTTTGAACATGGTGTTGGTTGTTTCTTTTCTTGTCATTTATTGAATTATTATTGATTATTGTTTATAGATTGTTTATATTGTATTGGACAGCCACTAAAACTGGTCCTATCGCCTAGATGCAGGTGCAGGGTGTTTAGGTGTTTTCTTTCCACAGGTTTGCTGCTGGTGGAGTATCGGAGTATGTGTAAGTGAAATGGGCCCTAGTGTATGATGAATGTATGTGCGTGTAACTGTGAAGATTACTCTATCTGTGGTAGTGGATATTATTTTATCATCCTGATCTGCATCAATAACATAGGCATCGAGAAAGGCACGTTAGATGGGGCAATATAACCTGTGCAAGTGTGGCATGACATATTCACGGGGTGGTGTTACAGTGCACATGGGCTAGAGAGTGTCTTATCATACGCACTAGCTGGTGGAATACAACACAGGTGTGTGGCACTCGGCGGGCACTGGTGGGCGTAACACAGCATTGGGCTCAGCCAGGAGCGTGCTGTGACTCTCAAGTGAGGTTCGTCTCCTTTCCAGAGAGTAAAATAAAAAGTATTACATATCCGGCGGTGGATGTGTGTTTTAATAACCGTGAGGGGGGTTTCTTGCATAGTTTGGTCAAATTTTTGTCAAATCCCCTTTGAATGGCTTGGTGTGCGTGTGTATTAAATGTGCCCGTCAATAGCTACCCATGTTTGTATAAATAAACGACAAGGGTATCTACTTGAAGAGTACCCACCGGCGGGGGCGCCGGGATTAGGCACGGTAGGGCGTCAGACACGTCAGAGCTTCACTAGCGGTGTAAATACATTCCATGTGGATTCATTGTATGCATAGTCGCCTTTTAATGAATATCACACAAATCGTCATGGTGATAGGTACGTACGGTTTGTCCAGCATGTCCTAGGTGTTTCTATAAATATGTATTTAAAAAAATAATAACAAACAAAGGTCGGCCTCGGGGGATGGGGTCCCCGGGGCCATAAGTGGCCTGAGGAGGGGGGCAACCCCCCTCCTAAAGAATAAAAAAAAAAAGGCCATGCCCTGTGGGGTTGGGGTCCCTGGGGCCGATTAAGTCCTCGGGAGGGGGGCCACACAGCCCCCTTCCAAAATGTTTTTTCCCCAAAAAACAATTAGGGGGCAGGCCCTGGGGATGGGGTCCCCAGGGCCAATAAATTAGAAAAAGAAGGGGGCCACACAGCCCCCCCTCTTAAAATAAATAAATTTATAAAAGACCGGCATTGTGCCGGAGGCAACGCCCCCTCCTTGCAGCACTATGCAAAAGCGCCCCCTGGCAAGTGTAAGTTGGGGAATTAATTCCCCTTCAATACTGAGGGTCCCTGAGGGCCAACTAGGCCAACAGGTATCTCCAGTATGCGCCAGGGAGCAGCGTTGCAGACAGGTGTTCTGAGGCCATGCCCCTTTTTACACCTCTCTGCAACGCAGCTCTGTGGCGCTTACTGGAGGTACCTAGTGGGCTAGTTTGACCCAAGGGACCCTTAGGATTCAAGGGAACTTAATCTCTCAACTTAGAACGGCCACAGTGCACGTTTACACAGTGGTGAAGGGAGGGGACGGGGCCTGAGGTGACGTGTGCAAACACGCCCTGTGGCACGTTTTAAGGAGGAGGTCTGCCACTCTATCACAAGGATGATGTCACCAGTGATGTCATTTGAGATGTCATCAGTGATGTAATGAGTGATGTCACTGACCATGTCATGAGTGATGTAATATGTGATGTCATCAGCAGTGCATTGCAGGCGCGCGAGTTATAGTTAGCTGAACTAACTATAACGGGGGAATTTCAATGGTTTTGTACGAGTGAAAAGTCCAGCTAACTATAACGCCCCTGAAACCTATGGTTTTTTCAGTGAATATATATATATTTATTTACTGAAAAAATCAGAGGTTTCAGGGACGTTAAAGTTAGTTGGACATTTCAATCATACAAAACTAGAGAAATTCGGCTGTTATAGTTACTAGAGCTAACTATAACTCGCGCCCCCACAATGCACTGCTGATGACGTCACATATTACATCACTCACGACATGGTCAGTGACATCACTGATGACATCACTGATGACATCATCCAGTGAATGAGTGTTTCTGAAAAGTTTAAGAATGTTATATGTATATATATATATATATATATTCACTGAAAAAACCATGGGTTTCACACACGTTATAGTTAGGAATTAGCATTTAAAAAACCTTGCAAATTCACTGAAAAAACCATGGGTTTCACACACGTTATAGTTAGGAATTAGCATTTAAAAAACCTTAGAAATTCAATGAAAAAACCAAAGGTTTCACACATGTTATAGTTAGCTGGACATTTCACTCATAAAAAACCAATGAAATTTCCCAGTTATAGTTAGTTCAGCTAACTATAACTCGCGCGCCCGCAATGCACTACTGATGACGTCACATATTACATCACTCATGACATGGTCACTGACATCACTCATGACATCACTGATGACATCTCAAATGACATCACTGATGACATCACTGATGACATCATCCTTGTGATAGAGTGGCAGACCTCCTCTTCCCCTAATATAACCTTTGATACACACATACAAAAATAGAAACTAAAATGTTCCAAATAATGGACATACCAATATCAGTTACAACAACCTATTCAGTAATTCTAAGAACCACATACACATCCACTCATTCACCAACAGTCCTATACAGTCACTCATACATGCACTCACTCATCATATGTACTCATACATCTATACATCCTGTTACACAATGCCACTCATCCATAGAGTTACTCACACATAGTCACTCATGCTAATAAAGAAACAAACATACATTTATTAGCTCATACAGTTATACACACACCACCACACTTACTTCTACGGAAACTTACACATAGTTAGTCTAAAAAACAATCATTTATAGAAACACATACTTATTCATACAGGAACTCTTTCAATCTCTCACTGTCACATATACTCACTTATATACACCAATAGTCACGTATACTAGTTTAATAGATATGTAGTTACTCATAAAGACACTATTGAGACAGTCATTCACTCACTAACACACTCATACACACACTCATCCACCCATACAGTCCTGCACACATGTTGTCTTCAACACATACAAAGAGTGAATCACTCATTCATGCACCTATGCACTACATAATACCCCCACCGAACCATACAGACACTCAGACTGATACTTAAAAAAAGATCTATTTACCTATTTAGATACCCATGAAGCTACTCACCAACCCATGCAGCCACTTATACACAAAGTGAGAAACTGATACAGATATTTTCATATTTAAACATTACTCAGTAAGCCATGTATTCACTATGATACACTTAATCAGTCAGTTACACAAAAGCATCCATTTAGACACTTATATACCCATTTATTCTTCCATTGACCTTGAGATATACATAAATATAAAACATATTTAATTTTCAGAAAAACACACATTCACTGGATGATGTCATCAGTGATGTCATCAGTGATGTCATTTGAGATGTCATCAGTGATGTCATGAGTGATGTCAGTGACCATGTCATGAGTGATGTAATATGTGACGTCATCAGTAGTGCATTGTGGGCGCGCGAGTTATAGTTAGCTGAACTAACTATAACGGGGAAATTTCATTGGTTTTTTACGAGTGAAATGTCCAGCTAACTATAACATGTGTGAAACCTTTGGTTTTTTCATTGAATTTCTAAGGTTTTTTAAATGCTAATTCCTAACTATGACGTGTGTGAAACCCATGGTTTTTTCAGTGAATTTGCAAGGTTTTTTAAATGCTAATTCCTAACTATAACGTGTGTGAAACCCATGGTTTTTTCAGTGAATTTGCAAGGTTTTTTAAATGCTAATTTTTTTTTTTCTTTCTTTTTTTTACATATTTTTATTTTAATTTTCTATCCTTTTTTAAAGACTATGGTTAAATTTTAAAAATTCTACAATATTTTTTTTTTTACCATTTTTATAAAATAAACAGGTAAGATTTATTAGTATAACATATTGTTTTTTTTTTTTTTAATGTTTTTTTAACGTGCGCGTACGGTAAGCGCACGTCTTGCTTTCATTACGTTAGATTTCTACGCTGTTTGCGTTCATTTACGCAATTTGCGTAGACGCATGTCATGCGCGCACAGCGCGTAACGCGTATGCTGCACGCGCACGTTACGCGGAAGTGAAGGGGCGTGCCTGTTTTGCGCATGCGCGCGTGCGCGTGTCTTTTTTACGCGCATGCGTACTTTTGCCGTAAGCGCACCGTAAGCGCTCCGTAAGCGTAACGTACGCGCACGGTAGGTCATGTGATCAAGAAACAAGACTTTTGATTGGTTTTTACTACTTTCAGTTCTAGAACTCTCCTACACCACACCCATTCCCCTCATTTCTGCTTGTGATCCCTTAGGAGAAGGAGCTGGGTTGTCTTTGTGATACGATGGCAGAACAGCAGAGCTCTTCTGAGAGTGAGGCTAGCAGTGCTACCTTGAGGCAGAGAAGGAGGAAACAAAAGACCTCTTTCATATGGGAGTATTTTACTTTTCCAGAGGACAAGAAAAAGGTAAATGCACCCTTAGTGACTTGTAAGCTGTGTGGCCGTGTACTTTCAAGAGGGAATCCCAACAAGAAGTATTCCTTCGGGAATCACACCATGTTGAGACACCTTAAAGATGTACACGGAAGAACACCTGCTCGACATACTGAAGGTAACCCTTCAGTAAGTCAACCAAGCACATCCACAGCAGCTCAGCCTGGTCCATCATCTGCAGGGCCGAGTCCATCTTCGGCAGGTCAGGTGAGCCCTTCATCTGTGGGGGGAGCATATCCTTTTTCTCGTCCTCTGGAAATCAACCATCGGTTTGTGAGGGTTGAAATACGGTGCGCCACTTGTCATGATCTAATTTGTCATAGGGAGACCAGTGTTTCCCTAGTGAACAATAAAATAGATCAGCACATTTGTCGTACCGACTAATATTCCCATTCTTTCTTTCCTCTGTCCCTGCATGAACACAACGGCTCTTTTAAGAGCCAACCTTACCTTTTAACTTTTTTTTATATATTTTTTAAAACTTTTTTAAATTTTTTTTTTTACCGTACGCGTACGGTACGCGTAATTTTTTTTTTTTTTTTTTAAAAACACTAAAAATCAATTATCACATTACAAGGTCCTTGAGAGACTACAATGCAAAACTGAAAATGTGATTGTGGAGAAGTGGAAAAAAGGGACCATGAAATTTTTGACTTACCATACCCACTCAAAAAAATATTAATTAATTTAAATTTAATTTTAATTGCTTTAAAAATGGTTCTAGTTTTCGAAAATGTTCTATCTTAATCTGAAAAAAAAGAAAAAAGTATTAATATTTAATAAAACATTTTATAATACAGTACACATATTTACATATTTTTCAAAAAAATGTTTTGCCTTTTTTTTGCTGTTTTCAGAATAAATTGCATTTCACTATAAATTGTGAAAGCAATTGCATTCATCATTTAACAGCGGGCAAAAAAAAAATTAACAATCTCAAAGATTGTTTTAAAAAAGCCCACAATCTCTTTTTGCATAAACATAACTTTATAGAAATGCATAATATTCTTAAAAAATATCATCTAATATCAATACTTATTTCTTTAAAATACCGTCTGACATTTTTGTTTCAGAAGTATAATCACAAAAATATATCTCAAATAACTCCACAATACATCTGGTTCCATTTCCTTTAGGCCAAATAGTAATTTTAAAATTCTTTTTTGATTAAATTTCCAATGGTAATCCAATAAAAAACTAAAGTTTAAATTGTACAGATCTCACCGATTGTCTGTAACATTTTGGTTTCCGAAAGATTAATTAATAATTAAATAAGTCCACAATAGAATTGTTTACCTTTCCGCATGGCCAAATAGTAATTTTAAAAATCTTTTTTGAATAAATTTCCAATGGCAATCCAATAACATTCCAAAATTTAAATTGTGCAGATGTTACCGATTTTGTCTAAATTTTTGGTTTTCCAAAGTTTCATTAAAAATTGAAAAAGTCCACATTACAATTGGTTACCTTTCCATTAGGCCAAATGATAATTTGTAAAATCATTTTTTTTGAAAATTCCAATGGTAATCCAATAAAATGGTAAAATTGTTTTGTACAGATGTTGCCAAATCTCTCTAAAATTTAGGTTTCAGGAAGATTAGATAGGAATTTGCTAAATCAAAAGGCAAACGTTGCTTAAAAATCAATTGGGAATCATTACACAGTGTCCAGCCTTTTTCACATTTAAGATAAACTGTGTAATGTCCAGAAGTTACAGTAGGTCCTTCATGGAAAATTATTGCAACTGTTACAAAAGTTTTTCCTGAAATTGATAATTGCTGTCCTGTAAACTTCTTTATTAAAGTATCTAATTTTGAACCATCAGCTTTACAGCGTTGCATCATTAAAATTACATATTGTCCGTATTCCTTTAAAATTAACGTTGAAAACATGTCAGATTGACACTCACTGCATTCCATGCTATGATTAGCATCTTTAACTAATTTAGCAAAAGTGACTGTTTTCACAACTATGTTCCCATTTATAAGAGAGACCAAATACATTTTCAATGGGAACCCCTTCTTCTTCCAGTACCTGAAGAAAAAACATCAAGAATTCCTGTGCGTCTTGCTGTACATTTTGAGAAAACTGTGTTCGTCCTGAACATACATCTAAAAGTTTTCTAATTTCAGTAGCACTTTCTATTTGAGTTTTATCATTACTCAGCTTTTGAAAAAGGAGACTCAACTCAGAACAGAATCTTTTCCTGATTTACTATTATCTGCTCTTGCACACTTTCCAGATAAAATGCAACATTCAGCACTACATTAGCGTAGCAGTTGACACCAGAGCTATTTTCAAAATGACATCCTACAACCTGTTCTTCATTTTCCTTTTCTTTTTCTTGCAATTACATCACTCCTCTTTTTTTTCCTCCTCTCTACATCTTCATTACAGATATTCTCATTTCTCCTTTTACGAGAAACTACACGTTTCTCCAACACAGGATACTGACCTAAATGAGGAGCATAGCTTCTTCTTAATCTATTATACTGCTTTACACAATTTGTATCAGCACTAACCTTTGAGTCATCAAAGTCTATCATGAATAAACCTGATAATGTTTTCACTCGTGACAAAGCAACATATGCCATACCTTCTTTGAACACAGTTGAACCAATGTTCACAAATGCACAATCTACAGTCAATCCTTGAGACTTGTGAATAGTTACAGCATATGCTAGAGAAAACGGAAACTGCTTCCTACGTACATATAAGTCTTTCACAAGCATGAAACGAACTGAACAACGACAAATGTCTTTAACTTCTTCAATCTGATCAAATTTTATTTTTAAACATTCAATTCCATCTTTTTTCTGATAATTAATAAAACCCACAACTCTTCCCATAGCTCCATTAACTAAACCTTTTTCAACATCCAAATTTCTCCTTAAAAATACTCTACAGTTCATGCAAACATATAGATTTTTTTCTAATCCAGCTGTTTTGGAAATGTTCTTCTCTAGTGAATCCAATTTATTTTTCAGTGTGCCTGTTAATGTGATAGTAATTCTTCCATCCTCAATTTTGTCCACTGCTTCCAATTTCCTGATATCTTCCTTTTCCAATTTCAAAAGCTCCTCATTGAATATTGAGCATTCACGTAGAGTTGGCATTAAGCAGATGACACTTTTCTTTTCTGCAATGTTCTTGTATATCTTCTCTGCAACTATTTCTTCCTTTGGAAATAAATTATGTAGCAACCGACTCTGTAATGCTTTTGTGCCAGCTTCGGTGAGTAGTCCAATTCTGATATCTTTCAGAATACTTCCATATTCTTCATCGTTTGCTTGCCTCATATTAGTAGTAAGTTCCTTGTACTCAAAGAAGGACCAAATATTTGCATTACCAATGCTTCCCAATGACTTCTTTGTGTCTTCATGTGTCACAGTATTAAACACTGGTTGTCCTTTAACTGGAGTAAGCTGTAGAAGATCCCCAAAAACTATGACATGTTTTCCACCAAATAACACGTCATAGTCTGTCCTTAGAATTTGCTGCATTCTTAAATGCACAAAGGCAAGCATTAAGTTTGATACCATGCTCACCTCATCAATAATGAGAACTTGCATCTTCTTCAATACTCTTGAAACTTCCAAGCATGCTTCTCCAGTTAGCTTGTTGTATTGTATTTTGTTCTCATGCTCCACTGGTAACATTAGCAAACGATGTAAGGTGATTCCTTTTATGTTATAGGCTGCTAACCCAGTTGGAGCAGTAACCACACAAGACAAAGTAGAATCCGTTTTTTGCTGTAGGTAGCTTCTGATGACTTTTATTAAGAAACTTTTTCCAGTTCCAGCTTGTCCACTTACATACATCCTGATTGGTTGAAATGATGTGCATGAGCACTCTTTTTTTTCATGTAGTAATCCGTGATCAATTTTGTTTCTGATCTCTTCATAAATTTGTTGCTGCTCTTCATTCAGTTGTCTTTCCAAATTTGGTAAGTCTATAAATTTTTCTTGAGCTTGATTCATAGCCGTTTCCACGTCATTCATGGCTATTGATGCTTCATTTTCAACGATTGGTTGTCCTAGGGGATCTTGACTGAGTGTTCCTGAACTTTGGCTGTCCTGAGAACTGTCTCTAGCTACTTCTGCTGCAATTGTAGTTTCCTGTTCAATTTCTTCATTTAACATTTGCAGATAAGTTTAGAATGTACTGCATTGTATGCTGTCTTTGCAAGCATTAAAAGAATCTTCATAGCTTTGAAATTCTCCCAGTAGTTCATCCTCTGTACGCCATGGTTTAAACAGCTGTAAAAGAGCCAAGTAGTAAAATTCCTTTTTGTCAGTAGTTTCGCAACTCAGCTTCCTGTGATTTATCAAACTTCCTTTTGTTTTCTTCACCAAACATCCTTCCTCACCAATGACTTTATATTTTCCATTGTTGATGTCTTCTGCGGCTTTCCGTGAATAAATGTAGTTCTGCAGCACTTCATAGAGACACATGTTCTCCAGATGATGACTTCTCTTGGGATAATATGTGTCCAACATGTTTGATTTCAAAATATCTGTACTTTCTGGGTCATTCTCGGCCAAATATTCAATTTCTCCAACAGATTTCAGTACCCGATTTCTCATTGCTGCAAGGCCTAAACTTGCCCAAATTATTCTTCTTGATTTCGAGTAGAGACTTGCAGAAGATAACCTATCTGAACATTCGTAGGATCCAATTTCTCGATGCGATAACATCTTTAAACTGAAACTGTACAGCTTCTTACTGACAGTCTTCTCGTGAGAAATCTCTTCCCACATTTCCTTCAATTCTGATTTCGTAATGTAAGACGTTACATATCGAGCAACAGCAATGGAATTGTCAGCTACATACTGTATATCCATGTTAGCATTCCACATGGATAAAATGACTGGGTTGTAGTCATTTATATTTTTTGATTCTTCTTTTCTTTTAAGGTTGTAGGTATTCTTAGGTGATTTTCTTGTGATAGTATGTCTCACAGATGACATAAAACTGTTTACTCTTCCATTTGAAAGAACAGGTCTAGGAAATCCAAATCGACATTTAGTGTAGTATTTATCTTTGCTCTTGTATTTCAGTCGACAGTATTTTCCACACCGATGACTTTGGAAACGTAAAACTTGCTCCTTTAACTTTTTCTCTTCTGTGCTTTTTGGTATAGCACATGTTGCATATTCTTCAATGTAAGATAACACTGCTTCATCAGCATCTGTTCCAAACTTTGGGGCATCCTTGATCCACAACAGCATATGAATATGAGGAGCACCTCTTGCCTGGTACTCTTTTCTCCAAAAGAAATCCACTACTTCTCCTAGAGGTGGATTTTTTTTATTGCAGATGAAGGACATCATAGCCTCAAATCTATGATTGAAATATCTGCAAACATTAACCGGATCCAATGAGCACAGTTCTCCTGCTGTCTTGTATTCGATGTTTTTAATGTTTGAATTTGCCTCTCGTAGAAAATCCAGTAAATCATCCCAAGCGTACTCAGCACAGCTTAGGGTAAGGAACCATGTTGGTGTTCCTAAATTCCGTAACATGCATTTTAATTCACCATGGTGTCGGTACCAATATTAATTTGTCCCACGCTGACAAGCCATCAGATTGATCAGTTGTGTTTCCAAATGATCATCTCGGTGCTGCACTTTCTCCATAAAATCCTTAGCAGACACATTTTGTAAATGTACTCCACTTTTTAAAATGTGATTTACTGCATAAGACAGTGCAGACAAGTCGCTTTGAAATAAAAGATGGAACAAATAAGGAATACTTTGTCGAAATCTGGGATCTTCAGCATATAGTCTTGTAGTCCGATACTCAGAAGCTGGAATCTGTTCTGGACGTTCATCGTATCGTCCTCCTTTTCCTTTAGGAAACAGCTGGGGAAAACATCAAGCTTCCAAGCTCTCCTCCCATACACTCACGGGAGTTCCTTTTGCTTTCTTCATCTGAAACAGATCAATATTGTCTCCCATAACTTCTTTTGAATGAAGAGGATGTATGCTAAAATGTTCATAAATTTCTTCTTCCTTTGACTTATCCACTTTTTCAATTTGTCCAGTCGGTGTTTCTGTGTCTTCTTGTAAATCTTCTTCTTCTTCTTCTTCTATATAAATTGATTCATACCATTTGTTATTCCTTTTCAAATACAAATTTGCTCTTTGTACTTTCCGTACATCTACCAGCTCCTGCCAAATCTTCTTATTCTTTGTAGGTACACCATTAACCAGAATAATTAATGGTTCAGTTTCCAAAGTATCCGCATCAATAGTTTCCATATTTTTTTTCAAATCCAAGGGCAAATACACCACTCTACCTTTTAAACCTCTCAGTAAATCTGAAGGAGGTAATTTACCAGTTTTGGGCTCCATACGTACTATGGTCTGGAACGGATGAACACATTGAATGAGTATAGACTCATATGTATTTAATTCAGAAAGTTCAGCAGGAATAGCATCCAATTCTAAATTATTATGTACAGCTCTGGTCGGCATTCTATTTTCCTCTAACTTGTTGTAACAGTATTTACAAATACGCTGATCTTCACCCAATTCAAAACAATTTTCAAGAAATATATATGTGGCAAAATCCTTCCACTTATAATTATCTTCATTTTCACTCTTTCTGTAGAGATCAACATTCCTAGTTTGTTTTCTATAATGAGTTCTGCGGCAACAAATACAAGTAATATTTGGTCTTTCATTAGAGATTATTGCAAATTTTGTTATGTGATCATTAAATGTCTTACTTACAGAGGGTTCTACATTCTCTTCCACTTCTTCCTCATTTACTGTGTCCTTTTCTGCACTGTTTTGTTCAGGACCAAAGTAACAAAACTGAATTTCATCAACAACCTTCTCTACATCTGATACCGATCCACGGAACAGAGCCCTATTCAATTCACCTAACTTTATTGCTGGACTTTTAGCAAAATACAACCGTCTCACAAACTTTCTCATTTCAGTATGATGAACAGCCAGCATCCTAAAATGATGGAAAACACTATTACACACTTTTCTAGATAGACAAGCCAGAGAATGACCCTGCAAACCAGTATTCTCTCTCACTCTGCATGGATCTAGACTTTGAAGCACCTTAATCTTCTGTTTTACACTTTTTTTACTATATTCTCTTAGAAACTCACGAAATTTATCAATAGATTCCTGACGCACAGTGCAAATACTACTACAATTCCAAGTGTACACTGGGGCTTTAGGACGTCTCCCCATAGCCTCATCCGCCATCACTTGTACCTCATCTCTTGGAACCATTATCTCCTTCTCCATTATGCAACCATTTTTCACTTCGTAAGCACGACCTCTGGTGTCAACTGCATGCAGAAAACTATTACTTTGAAAATAGCTCTCTTCATTAAAAAAAGGTTCACTACTTGAACTATGCATCAATTTTCCTAAAAACACTTTACAAAAGTTTGTTCTGTTCACTACTCTTTTCCTTTTGCTTTGTGATTTCAGTACATTAACCATTTTATCTAATGTACGCATCCTATTCAAAATTAAAATGAATAGTTTCCATTTTAATTCTAATGCCTTTGCTGCAATGGCTTCAATTTCTTTTTTTCTCTTGTAAAATTTTGCCTTTTGCCTATATTTCTTCACATCCTTTATCAAATTGGACATAACTCTTCTCTGAAACATTTTTCTACGTATCTCTTTAAACGCTGTTTTTCTGTTTAAGTTAATCTTTATAGTTACAGAAGGTATATTTGCATTAACTAAATTCTCAATTTTTTCCTGTCCTTTTGTATTGAAAACATTCTTTCCAGTACAGACATTTTGTACATTTTTCCTTTTTTTGAATATGTTCTTTAATAAATCTTTTGTCTGCTTACCAGAAGATTTTTTCTTTATCCCAACATGAGCATCTCCAACTAACTTAGGTCCTCCAGTTGTCTTCAAATATAGGTTTTTTTTGTGGTCTTTCTTTAGTCTGGATTTTGTAGGCATCTTAAATTTTGTTCACTGCTCTTCAGCAATACCTGAAAAAAAACTAAAAAAAATTCCTTTATTTTATTTAAATATATTACTACATTTTTTATGTTCTTTAGAAATCTTAAAATACTATAAACCCCTTTCCTATAAATGAAAATCACAATAACACCTTCACAAATTAAATATCTAAAAATAATTCCTGTGTGCACACAAAGTCATGCTTTGAAATTAGACAGAAAACGAAATTTCTTTGCCAATTGCAAAGCATACTTTCTACTACTTTTTAGGCAAGTGATAAGTACTTTTACAGACTGACACATTTTGAATCCACTTTTCAGATTCTTAAAAAAGCACATGTCCAAACTGCTTTTTCAGACCAGCACCATGTGTAACCTGGGTGACTGACTGCACTCCAGCAAGGGCAACCAGCCTTAGTGATGCTGAATGTATTTGCATTACTGACTGAAACCTCAAACCCCACTCGGTTGTGAATACTATGCATGATTCCAGAGGATAAGCAGCTGGGTGTGTGCTAAGAGTCTGCTTCTACACAAAAAAAATGGCTCACCCTTTCCATCTAATGCAAATGTGAAATCTCCAGAGCAATACGCAATAAATCTCTGCCTGTAATTCCTATTTGCACACAGAGTCATGTTTTCACATTAGTCACAAAACGAAATTTCTTTGCCAATTTGAAAGCACACGTACTAGTCTTTTTTTTGGCAAGTGATAAGTACTTTTACAGACTGACACATTTTGAATCCACTTTTCAGATTCTTAAAAAAGCACATGACAAACTGCTTTTTCAGACCAGCACCATATGTAACCTGGGTGACTCACTACACTCCAGCAAGGGCAACCAGCCTTAGTGATGCTGAATGTATTTGCATTACTGACTGAAACCTCAAACCCCACTCGGTTGTGAATACTGTGCATGATTCCACAGGATAAGCAGCTGGGTGTGTGCTAAGAGTCTGCTTCTGCACAAAAAAATGGCTCCCCCTTTCCATCTAATGCAACTGTGAAATCACCAGAGCAATACGCAATAAATCTCTGCCTGTAATTCCTCTTTGCACACAGAGTCATGTTTTCATATTAGTCACAAAACGAAATTTCTTTGCCAATTTGAAAGCACACTTACTACTCTTTTTTTTGGCAAGTGATAAACACTTTTACAGACTGACACATTTTGAATCCACTTTTTAGATTCTTAAAAAAGCACATGTCCAAACTGCTTTTTCAGACCAGCACCATGTGTAACCTTGGTGACTGACTACACTCCAGCAAGGGCAACCAGCCTTAGTGATGCTGAATGTATTTGCATTACTGACTGAAACCTCAAACCTCACTCGGTTGTGAATACTGTGCATGATTCCACAGGATAAGCAGCTGGGTGTGTGCTAAGAGTCTGTTTCTGCACAAAAAAATGGCTCCCCCTTTCCATCTAATGCAACTGTGAAATCACCAGAGCAATACACAATAAATCTCTGCCTGTAATTCCTCTTTGCACACAGAGTCATGTTTTCACATTAGTCACAAAACGAAATTTCTTTGCCAATTTGAAAGCACACTTACTACTCTTTTTTTTGGCAAGTGATAAGTACTTTTACAGACTGACACATTTTGAATCCACTTTTCAGATTCTTAAAAAAGCACATGTCCAAACTGCTTTTTCAGACCAGCACCATATGTAACCTGGGTGACTCACTACACTCCAGCAAGGGCAACCAGCCTTAGTGATGCTGAATGTATTTGCATTACTGACTGAAACCTCAAACCCCACTCGGTTGTGAATACTGTGCATGATTCCACAGGATAAGCAGCTGGGTGTGTGCTAAGAGTCTGCTTCTGCACAAAAAAATGGCTCCCCCTTTCCATCTAATGCAACTGTGAAATCACCAGAGCAATACACAATAAATCTCTGCCTGTAATTCCTCTTTGCACACAGAGTCATGTTTTCATATTAGTCACAAAACGAAATTTCTTTGCCAATTTGAAAGCACACTTACTACTCTTTTTTTTTGGCAAGTGATAAACACTTTTACAGACTGACACATTTTGAATCCACTTTTTAGATTCTTAAAAAAGCACATGTCCAAACTGCTTTTTCAGACCAGCACCATGTGTAACCTGGGTGACTGACTACACTCCAGCAAGGGCAACCAGCCTTAGTGATGCTGAATGTATTTGCATTACTGACTGAAACCTCAAACCCCACTCGGTTGTGAATACTGTGCATGATTCCAGAGGATAAGCAGCTGGGTGTGTGCTAAGAGTCTGCTTCTGCACAAAAAAATGGCTCCCCCTTTCCATCTAATGCAACTGTGAAATCACCAGAGCAATACGCAATAAATCTCTGCCTGTAATTCCTCTTTGCACACAGAGTCATGTTTTCACATTAGTCACAAAACAAAATTTCTTTGCCAATTTGAAAGCACACTTACTACTCTTTTTTTTGGCAAGTGATAAACACTTTTACAGACTGACACATTTTGAATCCACTTTTTAGATTCTTAAAAAAGCACATGTCCAAACTGCTTTTTCAGACCAGCACCATGTGTAACCTGGGTGACTCACTACACTCCAGCAAGGGCAACCAGCCTTACTGATGCTGTATGTATTTGCATTACTGACTGAAACCTCAAACCCCACTCGGTTGTGAATACTGTGCATGATTCCAGAGGATAAGCAGCTGGGTGTGTGCTAAGAGTCTGCTTCTACACAACAAAAATGGCTCACCCTTTCCATCTAATGCAACTGTGAAATCACTAGAGCAATACGCAATAAATCTCTGCCTGTAATTCCTCTTTGCACACAGAGTCATGTTTTCACATTAGTCACAAAACGAAATTTCTTTGCCAATTTGAAAGCACACTTACTTTTCTTTTTTTTGGCAAGTGATAAACACTTTTACAGACTGACACATCTTGAATCCACTTTTCAGATTCTGAAAACAGTACATGTCCAAACTGCTTTTTCAAACCAGCACCATTTGTAACCTGGGTGACTGCCTATACTTCAGCAAGGGCAACCAGCCTTACTGATGCTGTATGTATTTGCATTACTGAGTGCAACCTCAAACCCTTAAAGTATTCCTTATTTTTACCAGTACACCTTAATTTATCGTGAAAACATAGTCCATATTATTTTACATGTTCCTCACATTTAAATTTCTCCCAAAACAGAAAATGATAAACACAACTTCAACAAAAGGAATTCCATTTCTATTATTCATTTCTTAATTTACCATATACATCCCCTCTCAAACTCTAAACTCACCTTTAAAATTAGTTAGCTGTGAAAGAAATGTGGCACTCAAACAGCAGATTATCAGAGCCAGGATCTCTGTTCTTTACACCTCTCTCCTCTCAGCAGAACCAGATAATGGCAAACTTTCCCTCTCTTTTTCCACACATATACATGTTAATTTCAAATCTCAGTGCTTCCCCCTTTTTTCAAATGTAATCACACATTTCTATTGGTTGAAAACCAACCCTTTTCCAAAAGTACCCTTCCCCCAACTTGACTTCTGCCTAGTACCCTTCCCCCAAATTGACTTCTGCCTGCTACCATAGCAACAGCTCATGGAACACTGCTGTGTGGAGTTAGGTCAGAAGTTCACCAAACAATGTTTCATTTCCACAGAGCAAGAGTGCTTGACTTTTCAAACCTAACAGCAAATCCATAGTACTGTTCTTTGGTAACACATTTTTCTGTACCAATACAAAACATGCTTCTATTAATTTACACATACAGCCTAGTTTTTATTCTAGAATGGTATGAAACAGCCAATCAGTTCTTTTTTTTTATAAAAAAAATATGTATGCCTCCATTTCCAAACTGTCTTTCATTTCTTTTTACCATTCTACTGAATTACACCTCCTGAGTGCATCCAGTTCTCCTTTGAAGATGTTCACAGTGTGGATTGTAGGGCACAGCTATGTCTTCTGGAGTGAAAAGTATGCAGAGAAAACAGATATGGTGAGAGACCTTGCTTTGCCAAATGTAGACATTAAATGGATTGGTCAGAGAGGGTTAAAGTGGCACCAATTGATGCCATTGGTGAAATCCTTCATGCAAATCCAACACCCTGACCTCATAATAGTGCACTGTGGTGGCAATGACCTAGGCACTTTGACTGGGGTAGGTCTGGAAATGCTTATGAAGGACATCTTTGCACAACTGTTTTCACTTTTCCCTAAAACTGCCTTTGTGTTTTCTAACATATGCCAAAGGCAAAAATGGAACTGGTCCAATCATTTCTGTCCGCAGATTGACAAAGCAAGAAAGCACGTCAACAAATCTGTTTCTGCTTTCCTCCGTGACTATGGTATGGGTTCCATTTACCACAACAACTTGCGTTACGACATGCAAGACATTTATAGAGGAGATGGTGTGCACTTCAATGATGAAGGGAACAGAGTCTTCCTCTTGAACCTTAGACTCTGCATCGGTACTTACTTGTAGGTACCACTAAAAAATCAAATCACTTCATAAACACAACGGCTCTTTTTAGAGCCCCCTAATATCTAAACTCTTAAATCTGCATTTCATTTCTTTTTTAAAAAATTTTTTCTACCGTACGCGTACGTTGAGCTTACCGTACGCGTACCCCGCGATTTTTTTTAAAATCAATAAATGTTTTCTTTGTACTTTTCTGTCCTTCTTTGACCCCCTTACAAATGTTAGGGGGTCTGTAACTCTCTCCCTTGCCCCCTTTTCAAGATATCACCCTTTTTTTTCTGAGTGAAACACACGAAATGGCGGCCGCCGCTTCCTGGTTTCGACCGATTCGAATGTTTACTAAGATCTAACAGCCAATCAGAATCGCGCTCGCGCACGCCACCGTACGCGTACGGTAAGCGCACCGTAAGCGCACCGTAAGCTGGCTCAGATATATATATTGATTTAAATGCTATTTTCTCAGAATCTACTGAACAGATTTACACCAAACCTACAAAAGGCACTTCCTTGACCTGAGGACTACCTCTCTGCCAAATTTCAAGTAATTCTGTTCAGCCGTTCGGGCTGTAGCTGTGTCTAAAGGTCCTATGGAAAAATGCATGGGAAAAACGCGTTTTGGGACCCCCTTTTATCTCAGCCCCCGCTTGACGAATCCCCCCGAGACTTTCAGGGTAGGAGCGGAGCGTAGCGCCCCACCTATTTTGAAAAATTCGCAAGGATTCGTCGACCGGCGCCAAAGTTATTCAAAATAGAATGTTGCGGATTTCCTATGGAAACGTGGTCCTAACGATAACTACCTATCCACCAAAAAGAGTTGCCCCTGTGAGGTGTACCAACTTGGAAACATCAGCCTCAAAGATGACGAAAGCAGCATGTGAAAAGCTCCGCTTTTATTGATAAGGCTCAACGCGAGGAAACAGCACGAGGTGACGAACAGATATTAGCAGACTGGACTCACTGCTTGTGCCCACATGGGAAGACGGCGAATACCGGGCTCACAGCAATACCCACATGAGGATACAACGGTTTGAGACTGCAAATACCAGATGCCCTAGAGGCAGGAGAACACGCCCACTGGGGCGGAACTATAATTTAATGCAGGTGATCTCACCGAGTTGCTGTTGCTGTCCTTGCTTTTGGCTCGTGAGAAAGGGAGTGATCCTGAAACGCGTTGAGCCTTATCAATAAAAGCGGAGCTTTTCACATGCTGCTTTCGTCATCTTTGAGGCTGATGTTTCCAAGTTGGTACACCTCACAGGGGCAACTCTTTTTGGTGGATATATATATATATATATATATATATATATATATATATATATATATATATATATATATATATATATATATATATATACGCCAAGGTGTATTAAAGAATTAGTGGGTTTATGGGTGTCTGAATGGATAATTTACTGGGTGCATGACTGACTGTGTAAGTGAGTGATTAAACATGTCTTAGTGAATGCATGGGTTAATGACTAATCTGTGTGAATGTTTGTATCAGTCTGTCAGTTGGTGTGTAAATGGTTGCATGGGTTGGTGTGTAACTACATGAGTGTCTATATGGGTTAATGATTGGTTGTCTGGGTACCTGTATGCGTGCCTGATGGTCTGTGTTGGTGAGTAGGGGGGTGTGTGACTCCCTGCATGGATGTGTGAGTGGGTGATTCACTGAGTGAATGGACTCATGAGTGCATCTGCGAGGGCTGTATGGAGGAGTGAGTGTGCGTATGGCTGTGTTGGTGAGTAAATGGATGTCTCAGTGGTATATGTGTGAGCAACTACATATGTTAAATGCGGTATATGTGAGTGTTGGAGTGTATAAGTGACTATTTCTGAGAGTGAGTGATTGTGAGAGTGGCTGTATGGATGAGTGTGTGCTTCTGTCAGTGATTGTATAAGAGATTAAGAATGTGTTAGTGGAGGAGCCTAGCGCGCAACCAAGATGGCCGCGTAGGTGCGAGGCTCCCGAGGACCTCCGCGACCTCCTTAATTAATCCTGGCGACATCCTGTCCTTGTCGAGGGGACTGTGTTAGGGAACCCGAGCAGAGGCGCCACCCGTTTTTTGGGCTCGATTTGGACCCCGGACACCGGTGGGAGCATCGACCGAAGTTTGCGGCCTACCCCTCGCGGGCCCCCCGGATTGGAGTGGTGGGGCGATCCGGGGACAAGGTGAATAACATCGGCGAGCGGCGCTGGGCGGCTCGCGTACCCCGCACTTTCACTTTCGCTTTTGCGCCCTTCCTGCCTTGTGGCGAGGTCGGGCTGCTGTGCGGAGTGCGGTGGTGCGGCCTTGTCCGGGTGCCCTACTGGCCCGCCTGGTGGTCGCCCCCCGCCCCCCCCCTGACACCCGTGATTTGGTGTGGCGGCCCGGTTGGAGACCTTGACACGACGGTGGAAGGGCCAGCATGTCCACCAAACAAGATGGCGACCGGGCAAAGCTGAAGACGACCCGCCGTGGCACGGCGCACCAGGCAAATAGTATGGACCGCTACACCCTTCCGAAGGGTTCTCCGGAGGCATCGCGGTCCTCCCCGGCGGGCCCGACGGAGGCCTCTGCCCATCCTGTGGATTTGACTCTCCGGGACGTCATGGGCGCTATCGCCGAAATGAAGGCCTCAGTAGACCAGCGCTTCGACACCTTGGCGCAGAAGATCGACTCGGTCCTGGTGGATGTGGGCCTTGTGAGGGCGGACTTGTCGAAAACAAACGACCGAGTTGATTCCCTGACCCACACCACAACGAGCCTCACAACGGACGTGGTGGCCCTCCAGAAGGAGGTGCGCCGGCTTGGCCAGGCAAGCGCCCTGATGGACCGGCGACTGGAAGACTCAGAGGGTCGGGCCCGGAGGAATAATGTGCGTATCATCGGTGTGCCGGAGGGACGAGAGGCGGAGGCGGCGGATCTCTTTGTTGAAGATTTGATCCTGACCCATCTCCAGCCCCGGGGGCTGAGTAAGTTGTTTGCGGTGGAACGTGCCCACCGGGTCCCCGGGGGCCGCCCCAAGACCGGTGCCCCGCCACGGCCTCTCATTGCCCGGATCTTTAATTTTCGGGACAGGGACGCCATCCTACAGACCTCCAGGCAGCAGGGACCGGTCAGGATGGACAACATGGATGTGCACTTTTACCCAGACTTTACCCCGGCGGTGCAGAAGCAGCGACAGAGTTTTCTTGGGATTAAACGTCAGCTGAGAGACCTAAACCTCAAGTACTCGATGCTCTTTCCGGCTAAGCTGCGGGTGGAGGTGGATGGTCGTACGCACTTCTTTGACCGGCCCGAGGCGGCTGGGGACTGGTTAGATACTTTGCCTGGGGGTCGGGGCGGGGGGGAAGCGGCTGGCGAGGAGGGCCCGCCAGATCAGAATTGAGGGGTGACTGTATAGGCCCTGCTCTGGACATTCTTCCCTTTCGATATTTTGCATCTGTATTTAGCCCTCTCATGGAGGTCGGGTGAGGTCTGCTGGGGGCTTCCCTCCTCCTCTGGGGGACTAGTTAGTATTAGCTATGGGGCGACAGGCACACTGCACTTTGGGGGGGCTGTCTGGGCTCATGCAGGGGTGCAGGGAGGGGGGAGTTTTGTTGGGAACGGGGGGTGGGGGGGGTGTGTTGTTTGTTGGTACCGCAAGGCAAGCCCGCAATTGTTTTCATGTTGGTAGCATGCTCGGGGGGGGACGATCGATTGTTTCGACGTATGATGGGGGGTAGGGATTTGACTGTATTATCATGGAACGTCAATGGCCTGGGGGATAGGATCAAGCGTGGTGTGGTCCTGCAGTATTTAAAACGTGTGTCCCCAGATGTTGTTTTTCTGCAGGAGACGCACCTGATTGGTAACACCTTTCATGCCATGAATCGGAGGGGATATCGTTTGGTGGCCCACTCCGGTTTCACTTCGGGCTCACGGGGGGTGGGTATTATGCTCAAGAACTCGCTCCCGTTGGAGATCGACGAAGTGCGCCATGATGGGAGGGGACGCTACACTGTTCTGGTGGGGCGAATGGAGGGTAGAGTGTTTATTTTTGTGTCAGTGTACGTCCCGCCTGGGTTGCAAGCCACTACATTTGCGGATCTGGGGCGCCTCCTTTTGGAGCTTCCGAGTGGCCTGATGGTGGTCGGGGGGGACTTTAATGCGGTGGCCTCTGGGTCTCTGGATCGTCATCCCCCTAGGGACCTCCCCCGGGCACAGGCGTGGCTGCCTGGCCTTTTAGACACACTGGGCCTGGTGGACTGTTGGCGCTTAAAGCATCCCGTATCGCAACAGTACACTTTCCACTCGGGTGCCCATGGTAGCCTCTCAAGACTCGATTACATCCTTGTTCCAGCGGCCCTTGCGGGGAGGGTGGGGGAGGTGCGCCATCTGGCGCGGGGTATCTCTGACCACTCCCCAGTGTTGTTGCATTTCGATGTCTTCCCGAGGGGGGATGGCAGGGTGGCCCCGATTAATGCCTGGTATCTGCGCGACCCCACCATTCGTGCCGACTTGATCAAATCCTTGCAGCGCTATTTTGAGGAGAATGTGGGGTCGGTTCCATCTGCCATCTCCCTGTGGGAGGCTTTCAAAGTAGTCCTTCGGGGGGAGGCCCTCTCCTTTATTTCCCATGCCCGGCGGCGCGAGCGGGAGGAGGTGACCCGGGTAGAGGCCGAGATTGCAGACCTGGAGGATGACCTGGGGAGCGGGGTAACGGAGGCCAAATTGCATGTTCTACAATTAAAGCAGGCGGCCTATCGGGCCCTCGTCACGGAGGCGGCCAGGGGCCTCAGTAGAGAGCAGCAGGGGCGATTGTATGATGTGGGTGACAAGGCTGGCAAATTGATTGCGTGGTTGGATAAGAGGGAGCGAGCGAGCCGTGTGGTGCCTGTGATTGAGGGTGTGGATGGTGAGTGTGTCACTGAGCCGGAAGCCATTGTCTCCTGCTTTGCGGATTATTTCCGCGGAGTCTATTCCCCGGTTTCTTCCTGTTCGGAGGAAGATTCACATGTCTTGCTTCGGGATATTGCACTGCCCTCCCTTGCGGTGGAGGACAGGGATTCGCTGGACGCCCCTCCCACCTCGGACGAAATTGCCTCGGCTATTCGCTCGATTGCATCCGGCAAGGCCATGGGCCCCAATGGTCTCCCCATTGAGCTCTACAAGCTACGCCCGGACGTGTTGGCGCCCCACCTGCGTGCGATGTTCCTTACGGCCCACTCGCAGGGCTCCCTCCCGCCGGACCAGCGTCTGGCCACAATTGTGGTGATCCACAAGGAGGGGAAGCCCCGTGAGCGGGTCACGTCCTATAGGCCGATCTCTCTCTTGAACGCGGAACCCAAGATCCTCGCCAAGGTGTTGGCCAACCGGTTGGTTGGCGTGGTGGGCGACTTAGTCCACCAAGACCAATCGGGCTTTATACCACACCGCAACACGGCGCTTAATCTGCGGCGCTTGCACGGAGTGCTCGCGCGTGCCCCATTTATACGGGAGCCGGCCATCTTGGCATCCCTAGATGCCACCATGGCGTTCGACACGCTTGAATGGCCGTATATTTGGGCGATGCTGGCTAAGTTTGGGTTCGGCCCGGGTTTCATCAGTTGGGTCAAATTGCTATATTCGGACCCGCTGGCGCAGGTGGTGGTCAATGGGCGAGTTTCGGCCCCATTCGCGCTGGGGCGGGGCACGCGGCAGGGTTGCCCCCTGTCGCCTCTCCTGTTCGCCCTGGCCCTGGAGCCCCTGGCGGAGTGGCTGCGGTGGCACCCCTCTATCCGTGGTCTCCGCTGGACCCCCGAGCATGAGGACCGCGTGTCCCTCTATGCGGACGATATCCTTTTGTATCTCGCCTCCCCGCGCAAATCACTAATCGTCCTAGTTGATGTTTTGCGCTCCTTCGGTCGCAACTCAGGTTTGGTCATCAACTGGGCGAAATCCTGTGTCTATGTGCTTTCCGGGGAGGCTCCGGTCCTCCCGCGGGACTGTCCTATCCAGATTGCCTCCCAGGGCTTCCGGTACTTGGGTATATACATCACTCTTGACCCGGTGGCCCGCTATGAGCGGAATCTGCTGCCCCCCCTCCAGCGTCTGAAGGAGGACGTGGTGCGCTGGCGGCGTCTGCCACTCTCGCCGCTCGGCCGAGCGGCCTTGTTTAAAATGATGTCCCTGCCGCGTTTCCTCTATGCCCTCCAGAATACCATGGACTTGGTACCGGCACGCTACTTTCGTGAGGTGGAGGGCCTCCAGCGGCGCTTGTTCTGGGACGGGCGGCCGCGCATTGCCCTGGCTAAATTGACGCTCCCGTGGTACGATGGAGGGGTCGCCCTCCCAGACATTAAACGGTATTACTGGGCCTCCCAGCTAGCTGCAATTAATCATGGCCTTTACGGGCCCGCCTTGAATCCGGCGTTTGAGATGGACAAGATGCTCCTGCCCGGTGGCGATTATAATCGAGCGCTCTACTCTGGCGCGCCCGACTCCCGTCTGACGGGACCGACGCGGGTCATGGTGCGTGTCTGGCACGCGGCTAATGCAGCTATGGGGTGGAAGGACCGTTTGACCCGGGCGTCACCGCTGTATGCGTCGGAGCGGCTGGGCTCCCTGTGGACATCGAAGGGCTTCGAGAAGTGGGACACGATCGGCATCAGCACGGTGGGAGATCTCTGGACGAGGGGGGGATTCAAAACTTTTGAGACGCTGCAGGCGGAGTTTCAGCTGCAGGGCACTGAGTACTTTCGGTACCTGCAAGTCCGCCATGCGCTGGGCTCCGTCTTCCCGGATGTTGCATCCATTCCGGAGTCATCCCCCCTAGAGGACAGGGTGCTAGATGGCCATGTCCCGGACAGCACGATCTCCCTCATCTATAAGAAGCTGATTAATGATAGAGCGTGCTTGTTAACTAGTCTACGCGAGGCTTGGGTGGCCGACGGGCTGGAGCTGGACGACGAGGATTGGATGTCCGCGGTGGCCTCTCCGAAAGAGGTGGCCATCCCGGCTCGCCTTCGTTTCGTCCTGCTCAAGATCCTTCACCGGGTCTACGTGACGGGGCCAAGGCTTCTACGTATGGGTTTTGCCGGTGACGGACTGTGTAAGCGTGGCTGTGGTGCGTTGGCAACCTTTATGCATATTCTGTGGGAGTGCCCGAGGGTGGAGCGATTCTGGCGTGGTGTGCATGAGGTCCTGCGTGTGGTCACGCGTGTAGCGCTGCTGCCTGAAGCGAGGAGGTGCTTGTTGAATGTATGGGAACCGAATGACTACTCGGTTCCGCAGACGCGGTGGGTGACTCTGGGATACATGATCGCGAAACGTGATATTGCTCAGTTGTGGGGATCCCAGGGGCCCCCTGCGGTGTCGGCCTGGAAAGAGCACATGGATTGGTGTATGTTTCGTGAAAAGGTGGTGTATGTAGCGAGGGGTAAGCCTGGGGCGTGGATGAAAATCTGGGGCCCCTGGAATGCCTACCGAGGGGGTATTTGTGAGCCGCCACAGCTGCCGGCTGCCTCGCCTGCTCCTTCTCCCTAGATGGGCCCCCTCCCCCGGCCACGGGCACATGGTCCCCCAGTCCCTGATTTATTCCCAGCCCCCTCCTCAGTGTTTAGCTGCTGGTTTGGATCCCCCACCACTGGAGCACGTGTTGTCATTTTGGATCATGGGTTGCCTTGCGGGTGTGGTTTTTTGATGTTGTTTTGTGTTAAGAAAATGGAACCGTACTGTGGGCTTGTGGCGGTGAGGCCTGCACCATTGATTGCTCCTGTTTCCCCACAATGTACCGCTGAGAGACTTCTTACTGTACATGTGTACCATACTTTTGATTTGCTAGCGGCCGGCCGGGTGGTTGTAGGCCCATACCTGTAACTTTTATAAACTGCAATAAACGGTTTCAAAAAAAAAAAGAATGTGTTAGTATCTGTCTGAATAAGTGAGGTGGTGTGTCTATAACTGTATTGGTGAGTAAATGGCAGTGTGATTGAGTCACCCTTTGAGGGCCAACTACCCCTCCTATTACTTCCAGTAAGTCCCACACAGCAGGATTGCTAACTTCTCATACCAGGCCACGCCCCCTTTCTCCACCACTCTGCAGACGCACCTCCTGGCGTGTTCTGCGTTGGGGGGTTGAGTCCCCTTGAATACTGAGAGTCCCTGGGGGCCAACTAGCCCACCAGGTACCTCCAGTAAGTGCCACAGAGCTGGATTACAGGGAGGTGGTTGGAGGCCACGCCCCTTTTTACACCACTCTGCAAATGCGCCTCTTGGTGCACTGCTGGTAGGGCAATGAGATCCTCTTGTGTCCTGAGGACCTTAGGACACAACCGGAGTTCATCCTCCGAGAAGCAGTACACCAGGATCCACGTTTGCAGAGTGGTGTAAAAAGGGGCATGGGCTCAGACCACCTCTCTGCAATCCAGCTCTCTGGTGCTTACTGGAGGTACCTAGTGGTGTAGTTGGCCCCCAGGGACCCTAAGTATTCAAGGGGAATTAATTCCCCAACTTACAATGTGCCAGGGGGTGTGTTTGCAGAGTGGTGCAGGGAGGGGGCAGGGCCTCCGGCGAGTTGCCGGTTCCTTTTTTTTTCTTTTATGGGAGGGGGGCTGCATTCCCCCCATTCCCTGGGCCATATTTGGCCCCGGGGACACCATCCCCCAGGGCTTGGCAGCCTTGTTTTAAAAAAAAAAAAATTGGGGGAAGGGGGACTGCGTGGCCCCCCTCCAGAGGCCAATTATGGCCCCGGGGACCCCATCCCCCTTTCTGTATTTTATTGTTTTTGAAATTTTTTACTTATGGGGAGGGGGCCATGTGGCCCCCCTTCCGGGCCACTTCTGGCCCCTGGGACCCCATCCCCCGGGGGATGACCTCTCCGTTGGGGACCTTGGGGGGAGCCCCAATGCCCCCACGGTCTCCCCGGCTCCCCGCCTCCTGCGGGAGCCAGAATTGCTTTTGCACAAGGGGAGCTGCTAACATGCAGCTCCCCTTGTGCAAAAGCAATTCTGCTTTGTTTTTTGGAAGCAATAGCAGGTTTCCTGCTCTCGTTTCCAAAAACCGAAGCAGAGTTTGCTATGACAGGGCGGGAGCATCTCCTGCCCTTCATAGCAAACAGCAATGTCCCGGGGTGGGCACCCTGGGACATTGAAGGAGCCGGCCCTGGGGGGTGGTGGTCCCCAGAGCCATCAAGGGCTCTAGGAGGGGGGCTGCAGGGGCCCCCGCTTCACAATTAAGAAATGCCCTCGGGACCTGGCCCACCCGGGGGCTTTAGAAAACAAAGCGCGGGAGCCTGAGTTTTGTTTTTTGTTTGATTTTCGACCAGGTTCGCGCCCCCCGCACGACCCGGACGAAAATGTAAAAAAAAATGCTTTTTTTTGGAGCAGGCCTGGGGTGTCAGGGTGTTCCTACTTTGCCCCCTTCTTTTGTTTTTTAATGTTTCTCTTACCTTTTTCCCGTCTCACTCGGTCCGAGGCACAAGATGGCTGCCAACACTTCCTGGTTTGAAGTGTTGTCAGCCAATCAGAGCCAAGCTCGTGCTCGGCAGGGCTCAGCCAATCAGATCTCAGAATTCTCAAATATATATATCTGTAAATCTTTAAATATCGAAAAAATTACTGAATGGAATTGCACCATTTTTTTTTTTTTTTAAAAAGACTGCTTTCTGGACCAAGAGCAATCTCTGTGCCATATTTTGTGTAATTCCGTTCAGCAGTTCAGGCTGTAGCTGTGTCTAAAGTTTCCTAAGGAAATTAACATGGTGAAAACTGTTTTTAGAACCCCCCTTTTTTCTCAGCCCCCCCTTAACAAATCACTCCGAAACTTCAAAGACAGGAGCTGACCTGAGTGAACAATTCGTTTTGGAAATTTCGTGAAGATTCGTCAAACGGTGCCAAAGTTATTGGCAAAACAAAAAATACTTTTCCTATGGAAACTATGTTCTAACTATACCTACCTACTGGGGACCTCCAGTAGGTAATATATATATCTCACTAACAGAGGCTCTGATATGGCACTCACTATTGTCGTCTCACAGTGCTTTAAAATAAGCCGCAGGAGCAGTGTTACATGGTTAGCGCTAATCAACCATATGCTTGTTCTTGGTTGCCAATCGACCTCAAGACCTAGATGCATTATAAAATAGCATAGCACACCAAAGTACAATATTACATAACATAACACGAACGGGTGGACAAATGAATTGCACATTTGCGCCACAGGAGCACTTGTTCCTGCTGCATACTGATGGTAAACACTTTGCTACTGGGGTTGTTCCTAGAGGATCTTCCACTAATATTTTACATACCCAACATCTCTTCAGAGGTTTGTGAGGTCTATTGGGCATATTTACAAGCTGGCGATAAAAAATTATCACCGCTTTTGTGGCCGTTTTCGCCCGAAATAATTGTATCGCCTAATTAGCAAGGCCACGCTAACGCGTGAAACCTTGCTTTAGCGTGGGGATTCCTAACACCCAGCTTTGCATCTCTAATGAGATGCAAAGTAGGCATTCCTGACCTGACATTTCTCCTATCATCAAGCCCCACGCTATGAAGCATAGCCGCAGGAAAAGTAGCGATAACCCCTGTTATCGCTACTTTCCTTACGCCTGCTTCAGGACTGACTTAGCCATGATATCCTATGGAAGGTGGATATCATGGCTAAGTTTGCGAGTCCCTATCAGCAAGCTAACGCCACACTACGCGAGAATATCGCTGGGTTTCCAGCGATAATCTCACATTAGGCAGTTAGCGTGAGGATTTTTATTGCTGAGGTGATAAGCGTTGCTAATAGCACGCTATCTCAGCGATAAAAATCCACGTTACCCGGTGATAATTATCCTCATGCTAAGAGCGCTGAGCGATAATTATCGCCGGGTGTTGCTGATATGCCCCTATATTATTTGAACTTTTGGATTTTGAGAACTTTTTAATCCTAAACTACTTTACCATAAACCTGTAAGAAAACTTAGTGGGTTAAGTGCCTGCTTATCACCTGTCAGGTCACAGGTTCGATTCCAGTCTATATCAACTCCGCTCCCTAAGAACAAATCAATGAACCGCATTGTACAGCTGTGACACTTAATTTTAAAACATATTGATAGCTGAGTTTCTGATATGCACTTTACATATAGTTGTATTAACAGTTAATAGCATGCATTTTTTTGGCTATGGCACTGCTTGATGATTCTTCCTAAACTTGGAGACACTTCTAGAGGTGGTTCAGTCTTGAACCTGAGTTTTTTCTTGAGTGCCAGTTCTTTTCAAAAAGCTGTGAAGTGGAGAAGGCCACCTTGGGATGATGAGATGCTTTCTTGTTCTGTTGACGTTATGATGACCTCAATGCGAAATCTGGCTGCTGGGGTCAGAAATATATAGCACCAACATAATGTTTACTCCTTTCAGCCATAGATTGGTGCAGCTCTAATCCCGACAAACGCAAGGGTTCCTCATCTCTCCAAAAGTTGGGGGAACTACTGGCATTCAGGTGGCAGAGCCTCATATACCCCTGCGGTTCGTAACAAGAGTTTTACTGCAAGCACACTACAAATTCTGAGGTAGAGATTGGGCCTATTATTCCTTGCTTTAGTAACTGTACCCAAAGATGCCTTACTGTGCATACAATTCTTGGCATTAGTCCATCCAGCACCTTGGATACAACTGACCAGTTTGAAGAACTGCACAGACATACTGATGCACTGTGACTGTATCAGTCAACACACATGAGGGCATGCTTCTCACTTTCATTTCAGTTACAGATTTGCCAAATGCACAGATAATGAGAAGCATCTTTAGCCTATCCTGTTTTCTGAGACTAAAGTTCTTTGCTTTCTGGGACTTGTATTTCAATGTTTCCAATATCGGCCTGCATGCTCCAGTTGCTGTTATTTAAGGAAGTTAGTTGGATCATGATAACATGTATTAATAAACAGTTCGCGACGTAAGCTCGCTTCCATTTACTAAGGTCGAGATGAGTACGAGTAAATAAAACTCCCAAAAACTGTACAAGGATACTATATACTTTGGGCGGGGCCTTTATGAGAAGACAAAATGGTGTAGCACACACAGGATACTGGAATTGGATTTGAGTAGAATACATGCCAATGGACCCTACTGAGGGGGGAGACTCGCGATCTGTGAAGACAAAAATGGCTTTATTTATTGTCTCCCACCTAAAGTTGCCTCTACTTCAATATAAGTGAAAGGGGAAAATACATTTCCTCTAGTGTTTTTTTCTTAAATCTCCTACCACCCGGTTTGAAAAGTTGTCATGTATGGAGTGGTTACAAAGGCTCCTGGAGGAAGTGCTGCGGGACGGTGGGGCGGACGGGGAGCGGCAGGGTGGTGGGGAGGAATCACCGGCATACGGCCGAACGGAGGTAAGTAAATAAATAAATAAAACAAATTACATTGCGCACCATGCATCGCGATTTGGCGTTGCAGTTTGTGCAATGCAATTCGTTTTATTTATATAGGGGCATATTATCAAGCATGGCGATAAAATTATCGCCGCTTTAGCGGCAGAAAACTGCTGCTAAAGCGGCGATAATGGGCTTGGTAATATGCCGCAGAGAATTCCAATAGAAGCCCATGTTTACACCAGAACATGGGCTTCTATGGGAATTCTCTGCGGCATATTATCAAGTCCATTATCGCCGCTTTGGCGGCAGTTTTCTGTCGCTAAAGCGGCGATAATTTTAACGCCGTTTCTTGATAATATGCCCCTTGTTTCTTTACTTACCTCCATTCGGCTGTATGCCGGAGTTTACTACCCCTCACCCTGCCTCTCCCCCGCCCCACCCCACCCCACCACCCCACCACCCCACCACCCCGCAGCACTCCCTCCAGGAGCCGCTACTGTTAACAGACTTCTTACTATAAAACGTGAGTATCTAACAAACAGCAACAAATCCCCACAAAAATATTAATCTTGTTTCCAAAACAATCAAACACTGAAATTATACTTTCTTAGGGGCTACTATAACTTATCAAACAATGGAAAGGCGGTAATAGAAAGATTCTAGAGGAAAGCCTGCTGGAAGGTGGTGTGATTTTAGAGGGCAGAGAGTAATTAAGGACACCCCTAGTACAACCTGAGTAATTAGCAAGGAAGGAGTCTGCTTTATGACTTTGGGGAGATTCAACTCAGCACCGACATTTACATTCCATGGTGTTAGATGGTAAGCTGCCAATCAAAACACCAGCTTTTGAAGTAACACTATGCGCTTAGCAGGCAGGGTTTCAATTCATATTTTGGTCGAGGAGAAGAAATTAAAATGTCTGGGGTTAATCCAGGGCACCATACTGCTCGAAGGATGCGGATCACTGAAGAATGTGCCCAGGGCGCTCGAGCGCCAACCACCGTGGAGTATTACAGGAAACTGAACTTTTCCCTGTTGCAGGAAGAAACGAGTTACAGATGGTTTGGTCAGAGGCCATTGTCGAAGCAGGGCAAAATCAGAAGCACAGTGTACATTGGCAGCTCAGTGATCGATGTGAGAACAGTACAAGAAGGAAAGCATTGCCAATAAGCTACCAATTGATTTTGGGTGTACGAGTTCCGCACTACTAGGCTTTACCGCCGTAAACTGGACACTGATTGGCTCAGACTGATAACAATGCATCACAATTTCAATATGATTCATGCTGCATGCAAACAAATTCAATACTGTGGTTTTTGCAGTTATATCCTATTGAGAAAATCATTATATTCTGAAATGTTTCTTGACACCTAACATTTTTTTCTTCCTGTAGTGTTCTGAATTTGTCATTGATTAAAATACTTTTTGCCTAAGTGCATGAGATCAGCTGACATTAATTGACAAGTTTTAGGCTGATATATACGATTTACGAGCGAAAAGAGGAGCAGTGACTTACCAATTGTAAGTTGGGCACACTACAGCGCTGCTATAATTAGGTATTGATTAGGGCTTCCTGTCAAGTCAGTGATCTGGGCCTAAGAATCCTTTGGAATTCAGTGGCATTTGATGTGACAATTATTGTCTGTTGTCTCTGGAACCACATGAATCAGATGATTTAGGGACATTTCACACGGGGCAAACAGCGACACACACTTGGCACAGGCACGGATGTTAACCCTACAGTGATTGGCCCCTGTTATTATTTAATTACGGGTAATGCCACCTTCTTGTGCCCTCACTCTCTCTTCCCACCCTGCCAACAGGCTTTTTGATACCTGCACCTGCCGCCATGTTTATTTATGGGGTACATTTCAGGCGGCGAAATGCCCGTCGGTAGGAAAAATGGAACATGAAGGCCACATACCGCATCTGGCACTACTGTGAGCTGGCTGAAGTTTGCAGCACCTACAAGGCACTGCATTTCAGGGGATCGTGAGGTCAAACAATCCAAACGAATTGTTAAAGGACGATTCTGGGGTTGACACTAAGCTATAGTATAAATAGATCTATTTAATAAAAAATGCATTCACTCTACTAATGCAATTGCAAAGTGTGTATGTGGGTCGGTGTGTGTGTGTGTGTGTATGGGGGTCGGTGGGTGTGTGCGTGTATAGTTCGTTTCTGGAGTTGCATGGCCGTCATGGGCCTACTGGCCATTGTGACAATTGGAGTTGCATACCCAGGTGTCCTAGGGCCACAGACCTATTGGATACCAAATAGAAATGACCCCTCTTTAACAAAAGTCTTAATGTTACGAAGCAGAGCAGTCCATGGCTTGCTCAACTCAAGGAGGTGATATGGGCTAGACTCTCAGAACATAGCAGAACCCACTGATTTCCTAACTGAATGTTCGTTCAGTACTTTACAAAATGAAAGGTACTTTAACCCCTTAACTGCTTTCAGTGGCGTAGCAAGATCAGGTGGTACCCGTTGCAGAAAATCTCTTCTCACCCCCGGCTTGACAAAATGACAAAAATATGTGTTTAAAACACATATTTTTGCCATTTTGTCACCCCCCTCAGTGATGACACCCGGGGAAGCAAGCACCCACTGCATCCCCCTTCCAACGCCACTGACTACTTTACAGGGTCTATTTCCCTCTGCTCCCTCCTGTTAACTCTACCTTGCTTTTTCCATTCACAGACCCCTGCTGACTACTTGAGTTCTGCTTAACAGCCTAATAGCAGTGAACTCTTTTCAGCCTATAACCAAAGCGCATTTTCAGAACAATATACCTGCATTTTTTAGGAAAAACTGTACATGTGTTAATTCTAAAAGTTTGTGAGTTTTGCCAACAATTAACACAAGCTTATTACTGCTAGAAATTGGGAAGTTTGCTGATAATTTTTGTCTAGTGCTATCAGGAAGTTTCACATAGCGCCAGGACACCTATGGGTAGCAGTGCGCTCAATAAGTGCTATAACATAACATAACATAACATCAAAGGGCACTTATTGTTTTTGCTATTGTTTCATGACTTGCTTGAAGAAATTCCTTTATCTAAAGTATAAAGCTTTCTATGATGTCATCACTCCTGCTGTCTGGAGCTACAGAATGTAAGAGCTGTCTGATCATGTAAACTCCGTGTACTTGAACAACAGCATTGCTTTATAAGCCTGCTTGTGAACCTCTGCTATCTGTGACCTGTGAATTTTATATTTGTATATATTTTGATTTTTCTGCCCTCACCTGCAACTTTTTATCACGATGTGCGGTTTACAAAAGCAATGTACCATTACGTTCTCTAGACTCTCTTGATTGTGGGGATATATACGGTTTGTGGGTTCTGCAAGAACCCCAGGTACCCAGAGCCAACAACTGAGCTGCGCCGTGCAACGGTTTTGCATTGTATACGGAGTATAGACCAGTTCACATGGTGAAATAGGGGAGAGGAGTTGGCCTAATGGCTAGGGCGGTCGACCTTGAATCTGAGGAACTGGGTTTGAGTCTCGGCAATGACGCTGAACATCCTGTGATTCTGGGCAAATCACTTAATCTCCCAGTGCCTAACAAAAATGAATGTGTGTCCTCATGTAATGTAACTGGTGCTATGTAAACGTTCTGATTCCCGATTCGGGTCAAGTTCGCGCTATATAAAACTCTGCCCCCCCCCCAAAAAAAGAGTGAAAAATAGGAATCAAAGTAAGATATGTATTTCTGAAATGGGTACAACATATGAACTTAAGAGCAGTGGTTATTTGTACACCTCTGAATTTGTAGGTACCAGTAGGAACATTTGATTCAGAGGGTATTTTACAAACATCTTCTTTCTTACTCACTGGCTTACATTTGGAAGGCAAAAATGCAACACAATCCAATTGGTAATAACAAATATCCTATATTCTATGCCCCCACATGCCTTCTGATAAATATGGTACCTTGCTTGTGCACATAGGCCTTCGGTGGAGCTGCGGGCCATATAAATTCAATTAACATAACATAACATAACATAACACAACATAGGCCTAGTGCCAGCAAAAGGAACCGGCCCAAAAGGCAACATGAATACATCACATTTTTCTACTCAAAACTGACCCTTTTTTTCCAAAGGTGGTAGCTTTCTATTTTGGGCCCTAGGGAAATCTAGGAAGCCTCTACATTTTTTAAAACTAGACACGTAGGGGAATTTAGGATGGGGTAACTTGTATGGCTTTCACCAGGTTGTTTTACCCAGAGTCCTATACAAATCTCAAACTTTGAAAACAATAAATACATTTGCATCACATTTCTGTGATGGAAAGGTCTGGGATCTGTGAAGAGCCACAAACGTCCTTCTACCCAGCATTCCCCAAAGTCTTCCGCTAAAAATGGTACCTCACTTGTGTGTGTAGACCTAGTGTTTGCGAAGGGAAATGGTCTAAAACGCAACAAGGACACATCACATTTTTCCACTCAAAACTGACCTGTTTTTTGCGAAGTGGGTAGCTGTGGATTTTGGGCCCTAGCTCAATCGGGACTGAGTGAAACCTAGCAAACCTGCATATCTTTAGAAACTAGAAACACAGAGGAATCCAGGATGGGGTGACTCATGTGATTCACATGAAGTTTTTCTACTCACAATGCCTTGCTAACATCAAACTTTGCCTCAAATCATCTATTTTCGTTACATCTCTGTGATGGAAACTTTGGAACCCACAGGAATCCACAACATTCCTACCACCCAGCATTACTATACTTGTGCTGATAAAAATGATGCACCACTTGTGTGGCTGGGTCTAGTGCCTGTGGCAGCAATGGATCAAACCAAGGTCAATAGGAGCCCTTGCGAGGGGCTCCCATTGACCTCGGTTTGACGCGTTACTGTCGCTGGCACTAGGCGTAACCACACAAGTGGCACAGCGTTTTTATTAGTACACGTGGGGCAATGCTGGATTGTAGGAATTTTGTGGTTTCCTGCAGATTTCAAATTTTTCATCACATAAATGTGAAGAAAATGTGTGATATCAGGCAAACTTCCCTAAATGTATTACTCCCTGGTGTTTAGTGGGGTTTATGCCCCCCAGGGGTTAAGATCGGGGAAATATTGCCCCCATCTGCCCCCAGGGGGCAAAAATACTGTTTCCCCTTCATTTGCCGCTCTCCACCCTTCCCTCCAGGAGCGGTCTCCCCTCATGTTCCTGCCACCTGCATCACCTTGTTGAGAATGCAGAGAATGCCTCGTACCGCTCCTCCCACCACTGGACGATACCAGTTCTCCATTTTCCACCTGTACTGTGTCCCTACCCTGCCTGTTGTTGCTCTCCCTGCATTGCCTGCTGTCCCTCCACTGCCTGCTGTCCCTGTGTTGCCTGCCGTCCCTATCCCTGCAATGCCTACTGTCCCTGTCCATGCAATGCCTGCTTTCCCTTTGCTGCCTGCTGTCCCTGCGCTACCTGCTGTCCCCATCCCTGTGCTGCCTGTTGTCCCGGTCACTGCGCTGCCTGCTGTCCCTGTGCTGGACTGCATGATGTCCCTGCACTGCCTGCTGTCCCTGCACTGTCTTCTGTCCCTGTGCTGCCTGGTGTCCCTGTCCCTGTGCTGCCTGGTGTCCCTGTCCCTGTGCTGCCTGCTGTTCCTGTCCCTGCATTGCCAACTGTCCCTGTGCTGCCTGCTATCCCTGTGCTGCATGCTGTCCCTGCGCTGCCTGCTGTCCCTGCACTGCCTGCTGTACCTGCGCTGGCTGCTGTCCCATCGCTGCCTGCTGTATCTGCCCTGCATGCTGTCCCTGCACCGCCTGCTGTGCCTGTCCTTGTGCAGCCTCCTGTCCCCGCCCCTGTGCTGCCTGCTCTCCCTGCACTGCCTGCAATCCCTGCCCCTGACCGTCCTGCTGTCCCTGCCCTGCCAGCTGTCCTTGCCCCTGCCCTGCTTGCTGTCCCTGCCCCAGTGCTGCCCATTCCAGGTCCCTGCTCCGCCCCTAGGATCAACTACCTGGACCAGTAATGGAGGCCACCACATGGCCAAGCAGCCGCAGTGACTTTGCGCTCACAATGCACTGTCGGTTTGACAACGCTCAGCGCCAGTACCCATGGCCCCGCTGCCACCTGTTAACCCACCAAGGAATTCCCGGACCTGGACCCTGGATGCCAAACAACAGCTACTTCTCCTCCTCTCCACATTCCACCAAAGGACCCTTCATCTGCTGACACTACCACTTCTCCCACGACATAACCTACAAAAGATCTCACACCACTCCTGCACACAAGACTAAGAACACCCCGTATACGATCCATTGCATCCTGCTCAGCACCCGCTCACTCTGCAAATGCCACGGAAATGGGGAACACCATCACCACCCTCTCCAGGGACATTGCTTTCATCACGAAAAAATGTGGCCCAACCCCTCCTCAAACCCCGACATCACCACCGTCACTCCCAAAGGCTACAAGAAGATACACCAAGACAGCGCCAACAAACAAGGTGGAGGCATTGCCATCATCTTCAAGGAAACCATCAGATGCACCATCACCAACAACCCCATTCCTCTCATGGAACAACTCAGCTTGCTACTACAAACCGACACAAAAACCACAATAAGAGGGACCCTTGCCTACAGACTCCCGGTACACTGAACATCATTCTGCGATGCCATCTCCAATGTCATTGAACCTTAGCAATCGACTCTCACTACTACATCCTGCTCGGCGACCTCAACTCCCACATTGATGATGCCAATTCCCACCTGGAGACTGAACCCACACACAAAGCTGGACACAGACTCAACCCCAATTTCACCTCCAGAGACATAATCAAATTCAGCCACACCACATAATTCACCTGGACTGACCACACCATTGTACACTTCAGCATCACAGGTGCCCAGCACACCATCACCAGGCACCAGATCTCCACTGGCCGTCTAGAACTTCACTGCCTGGATCATCAACAGCCTTGACAAAGTCACCCCTCCGAAGCCTACTAAATCCAACAAGTCCTTCAAACAGGCCAGCTGATACACCCCAGAACTCAGAACAAGCAAGTGCAATTGCCACAAAGAACCCTGCAGACAGAGCAGCTCACAAAACAGCCCTCTGCAACTATCACTGGCACATCAAAGAAGTGAAAAAAGCAGCCATCACCACCTGTGTTGACTCCACGGCCAACCACACAAAGGAGCTCTTCAAAATAGTCAAACATTTCTCCAACGCAAAAGCCACAGAGAACACCATCCACTCCTCTCAAGAACTCTGCAACACCCTCTCTGACTACTTCCACAGCAAGATCCCCAACATCTCCAACAACTTCAACCTCTAACCCGCCACCCTCAACCCCAACAACCTCTACCAACCAGCGGTCATCAGCTAAACCATTACCACCTGGTCTCCGCTCACCTCCCTGGCCACCTCAGCCATCATGTCTTCCATACACTACGGGGCACCCGCCAACCCCGACCCCACCACCTCTACAACCTCGCAACGGACCCAACCAGCACACATCTCACCAGCATCTGCATTACCTCCATCTCCACAGCAACCTTCCTGGACAGATGGAAACACGCAGATGTCAGACCCCTCCTAAAGAAAGCCCAGACCCCAGCAATCTAAAAAATTACTGATCGATCTCCCTGCTCCTCTACCAGGCAAATTACTTGAGAAAGCCATCAGGCAGCATCTCACTGAATTCCTGGAACAAAACCACCTACTGGATGAGTCACAATCAGGATTCTGTGCCAACTATAGCACAGAGACCACATTTATTGCCCCCACAGGCAACATCAGAATACTCCTCGACTGTGGAGAAATGGTGGCACTTATCTTACTCAACCTCTCTGCGGCGTTTGACACCATCTTCCAAAACACCCTAATCAACAGACTCTATAACATAGGTATACAGCAAGACACACTCAAGTGGATCACATACTTCCTTACAGGATGCACAAAGAGAATCTAACTGTCTCCCTTCACCTCCGCAACCAAAGATATCATCTGTGGTGTAACACAAGGATAATATCTTAGCCCCATCCTATTCAACATCTACATGACCTCCCTTACCGACGTCATCAGATCCCACATACGCAACATAATCTACTATGCAGGCAACACTCAACTGATCCTCTCGCTCACCAAGGACCCCTCCAATGCGAAAACAAACTTCTGCAACGCTATGACAAATGTAGCCAAATAGCTAAGAGGCAACTGCCTCCAACTCAACTCCGAAAATACATGAACTTTTTATCTTCGGGAAAAACACCTCTGCTTGGGACCACAGCTGATGGCCTGCCGAACTTGGATCCACACCCACACCCACCAACCATGCACACAACCTAGGCATCAACCTCGACAGCCAATTGAGTATGAAACGGCAAGTCAAAGCAGTCACCTCCTCCTGCTTCCACACACTCCGCATGCTCGGCAGAACCTTCAAATGGATCCCAACCAACACCAGAAAGACCATCATGGAGGCCCTAGTCACCAGCCTCCTCGACTACGGCAACATCCTCTTTAGTGGCATCTCTAGCCAGCTCCTAAGAGAACTCTAGACCATACAGAATGTTGCAACCAGACTCATTCTCGACCTCCCCAAACGCACCCACATCGCCCCCACCTGTGAGACTTCCACTGGCTCCCCATCCAAGAGATGCCAGTTCAAGATCCTCATGCACGCCTACAAAGCCCTCCACGACCTAGGACCTGCCTACATCAACTGCTTACTGAACTTCCACCATCCTTCTAGACACCTGTGCTCCTCTTCACTTGTCCTCACACACACTGCCCGCCTCCATCACCCCAGAAATGGCGACCGCACCTTCTCCTGCATCACTTTCAAGACCTGAAACAAACTTCCCCTCCAATTACGTACAGCCCCCTTGCTGGCAGACTTCAGAAAGAGACTCAAGACCTGGCCTTTCAATGGAGACACAGCACCCAGATAGCCCTAAGGGTGACACTCTTATGCTTTACAAATGCTGATTGATTGATTTGGGATTAGGGCATGACCATGTCCATGTTGGGTAGCCCTCAACCCTTTTTATCTAAATAAAAATTACCCCATCTGCTTCCTGGGGGTAGAAAGTCTGCTTCCCTACATCTTTGGGGTGGGGGCATGGCCATGCCATGCTGGGCAGACCCACCCCTAAAAAGCTACAAAATGTTTAATCCCTGTTGTCTAGTGGAATTTCTGCCCTGTCAATGGGGCAGATTGGAGCTCATTGCCCAAATCTGCCCCCTGGCGGTCAGAAAAACTGTTTCTACTTTATTTGGGGTAGGGAAATGGCCATGCCCATGCTGGGCTTATCTAACCCATTTTTATCTAAATAAAAATATCCATAGTGCCTAGTGGGCTTTCTGCCTTCCTGGGATGGGGGGCAGATCAGAGGTAATTTCCCCTATCTGCCCCCGGGAGGGGGGAGCATAAAGACTGAAAAACAACATTGGTGAATGTGGAGCACAATCCCTTGCCTATGAGCCTGCTCCCCCTATCATTGATGTCTAGTGGGTGGATCACTGCTTTAGGTTCACCTTCCTGTGGCAATCCACGTGCAAGGATCCAATGGGCAGGGCTACCAGTTGAAAGGGGAGAGTCTCCCTTTTCCAACGATACCTCTCTGATTAGAATCAGAGCACTGATTTAAAGTAAAATGAGCTACTTGGCGCATTTCACTTTCAATTTTACTGCATTAGCCGATCATCACTGTAGTAAAAAAACAACAAAAACACTCAGGCTGCTCGGAAAGCTCTTCCAGAGCAGCCTGATTAAAACATAAATAAAGGTCTCCCCATGGTGCTGATCACCTTTAAGGGCTTCCCCAGTGTGGGCCAATGGCAGACACATGCACAGGAGAGGTCATGCGGGTGTCACCCATTGGCAGACACCCTCACTTAACAGATACATTTAACAGGTTAATACTCATAGGACAAAATACTATATTTGAGATATGAAAACAGAACTTTCTATCTCCTTACGAGCCAGAAATCTGATCCTAAGTGCTAAGCACTGTACTTTCTATTAGATTGGATTCCACTGCTAATGTTAGCCTTTGGAAGAATTTAGGATTATCAATTTGTTTTTGCGAGAATGAAACCCAGGCTCACAAACCAATGATCAATTGTTGTTCAATCAACCCAAAGTCAAAAGGTTGATGTCAGGACTTTATGGAGCCACCACCTTATTACAGATTGACACAAGACTGGGCAAGCAGCTGGGCGTCTGAGCTCATCTGGCATACAAACTCTCTTCTGTAAGGTATAGGCCAGCATCCTCTGTCACAGCAGTAAGGTTTATCTCATTGTGGGGCAGTCTAGCAGCACTTGAACAAGAATTCAGGGATGAAGTATCAGTCAGGGAAGACAATAATTCTCACCTCTATTGGTTTGCAATGCAGCTGGTTAAAAATATTATGGTTACAAAGATTTTCTGAAACAAAAGGAAAAAGTGAGTTTATGTGATATAGGCTGGTACATTTTCTTTCTTGAACTTATGAATTCTCGGGGGCTGCTAAAATCACAGGTGGCATGGCACTGTATGTTCAGCACATGCAAGGGCCATGGACAGCCAAAGATTCTCCTGAGCATATTCTAACCAGACCTGGTAAAATGCGTATTAGGTCTCGTAGAGATGCAGACCAAGGCAGGAAGAAGGGAAGGAGTTTGGAACACTATCAGAGACATTGTGGCAACCTTTAAGGGCTCACAGCCTGGTGATCCAATCCACAGGAATAGCTGCACTAGATGAAGTGGTAAGGGAATGCATAAATGGGTACTCCCAGCTCACCTAGGAAACCTCACAGAAAGCCCTCCACCATTTTAATTTGCTACACATAGACAGCCAAAATTGACTTCACCATACAGTCAGACATGCACACAGATTTCACACTTAAACATGCACCAACAATAACAAAACCTCTACATACATGTCCCACACATGTGGCCATACATAACTGCCCACTGCAATATGATAAACCTACAGGTGCAGAATGGCCAAAAGCAAAAAAAAAGTGTGGGTAGAGCTGTATGGGTTGAGGAAAAATGTCTCAAGTCAGCAATATTTCCGAAAAATGGTTCTCTTTCATTCTTTTAGGTAGTACTGTAGTAGATTTCACATAGGTATATTTACACATATATAGATACATTCTAACAGTCCTTCTTTTCTTCCCACGGTTTCTTTATATGCACCAGGAGTCTTGTCCCCACCAGTAGGTTTTTACTCAAAAGAAATGCAGGTAAATATGAAACAAATGTGTGTGGCCTCGTGTTTAGAACTTGTTGTTGTCTTCTATCCTGCTACACTCTTTTCTTTGTCTCTTGTTTGTTTCATTCCATATACATCTTTCTTTTCTTTTTATACTCTTGCCAAATCGAATAATAAAAAGCATTTTCTCAGTTTTTCAGTATGCCACCCAATGACCACTGCACCATTTGCGACCTTAGTTGTTTTTCAGCCCTATAACGTGGCATTGCCCTTTTAGTTATGCCCTTTCTTGCAGTGTCCTACCACTCTCCTTATATTCCTGAGCCACTTGCATGGCTCATGTCTTGTCTTCGAGCCATGGTAAAGGGATTTCTGGCTGCTCCACCTCCTGGTGAGATGGTATTGTCACCAGTTCTCCACGTTGGACTCCATTTCTTTTTCCTTCCTATTGTCTTGGGACTTCATCGGGATTAGGGCCCAGTGTCATCCTGTTCTATACAGCTTGGTGCAGTGAGAGTACAGGTCGACATCCTGACTTTTAGTTAATTGTCCATCCTTCTCAGCCTTTCCTGGCCACTTTCTCGGTCTTTTCACCTCATTGACTGAATGCTTTCTGGCATCCTTGTATCTTCACTGCCCTGCCTACAGAACAAGCCCTTCTTTAATTTCAGCTCTTGTTGCCCTTACCTCTTCCTTCACCCTACCTCTAGGGTCTTTTAATCCAGTCTGCTCTCGTTTCTATACCTTCTCTTTTTTGTGCCCGGTCATCGTTCCTCTTTTTGCACTTTCCTTACTATTCGTTCTCTCTCTGCATTTATTAATTCTATTGCCATTTCCCGGTCGTCCAGATTGTTGAGCGGTTGTCGCCTCCACCCTCGTTTGGAGGTAAGTGTCCTTCTAAATAATGGGTACCCACAACCATTTTCCCGGGGGCTGTAAAGTTTGGTCTTTGGTTTGACCGAGGGCCGCACTGATGCCAGCGGAGGGGTGGGTTGGAGGGATTGTAATGTTGGTGTCGGGAAAGCGAAGCTTGTATATCTACTGACTAAACGCAATTACGCAATGTGAAACCAGAAAACCTGGGATGAACCCTGGCTTCTCCTCTTGACCAAATTGTATGACCCTGGGCAAATTGTTTTATTTCAATTTCCCTCCTTTTTACGTCGAGCCTGGGCAGCGCATAGGCTGCTCTTCGAGGTATGCTGTATTCAGGTATGGACTTGAAGATCCACCCACCCTCTGCCCATATTTTTCCTTGGCTTGTGTCATTGTCCTTTGTAAACTGTGGCTTTTCATTGGTCAGTAGGCTTAGTAGACCCTCCTTAATACCGCTGTGGGTCATCTTGTAACCTTCCATAAGGACTGGCCCACTTCTGTGCGTTATTTCTCAGTAGGCTTTAATGACAGCCACCAAGCACTATTTCGTTAAATGGTTTTCACCTGCCTGCTGTTGAAGGCATGACACGCTCTCTCCTAACACTTTTTTTTTATAGCATGGCACGCCACACGGCGGCTACGCCTTTGGTCTATTTGTGCGCTGAACAAGGCTGGCTGTTTTTTTTCTATTTATTCATATTTTTTGTTTATTTACAAGCGCCCCATGCAACACTTTTACATTAATTGCAGAAACCCTTTCGTAAGACCAGCGTGTCGATAGAAAGGTGCGTCAAAGCTATTAAAGTGACATTTTGGCATGGGGTGCTTTTACAAAAAAAGCTTTTGTTTGTCTACTTGACAATCAAATGCTTTTTTTCAAAGCACCCCATATCACGCTTTCACTTTGGCGGCTGCCAAACCCCTTTCTTTAGATGTGGCTCGTCTAAAGAAAGGGGCGCAGCCACCATCAACGTGAATGCTCGGCATGGGGTGCTTTTACAAAAAATAGTATATGCAATAGGTCTCGCATTTGCGATAGTTTAAGCTATTGTCATATAAGTTGTCAATAGCTTAAACTCTCGTAAATGCGCGACCTATTGCATTGCAAATGCATGTAAAGGGCAGGAAGGCAACATGCGGCTCCTGGGCCGTACTTTGAGTTTCACTGTTCTAAATGAATCCGGTCTCACCTGTGACACACAGAACTTAGATAGGCCATTTTGACCATCTGCAGTTTAAAGAGCAGGGCTTCTGAGTGCACTTCAACCTCATAACTGCAGAACCTCTCTACCATGTTATATTATACTGCTCCTCCTTTCTGCCTGCTATCCAACATAACTTTACTCAATCTGTCTTGATATTGATAACTCCATACACTAATAAGATAGCAGAGTTGGTTGAGTGCCAGCATCAGAGAACTGTATGGTTGATATATCGCTGATTCCATTCCAGGAGAATTAGACTCAAGCTTTCACCTTTCCAGCAGCTATAAAGAGAACACTATACTGTTGTATTAATTACATCCACTGTTTAAAAGAATAATACCAAATTATCTTTGCACTGTGTGGTATAAAGAATTTAAAACAGCAGACACATTTGTTGATGTTCTAGTTTCGTTACTGCTTTTGTTTTCAGTCTGTATCCATGTATTAAGACTTCGGGCCTTATTACAATGTTGGCAGATGGATTGCTCCACAGCGGTGATGGATATCCCATCTGCTGAAATATAAATCCCATCGGATATTATGGGATTCATATTTCGGTGGACGGGCATCTGTCACTGTTGTGACAGTGTAACACGCTTGCCAACATCATAATCAGGCCCTTAGACTTCTGAGAGGTTTAATTCCAAATAAGATAGCTGAATAAAACCTGGGTGCATAATCCTATAGTTTTAGGACATTTGTGTGTTGTCTCATTCCACTACCGTACCAATCACGGCTAAGCCAGTAATCCTTTGGGGGCAGGCTTATATACTTAGTTGGTACTGACCCTTCTAAGGTCTCCAGAACTGAAAACAAAAGCCTCCTTCCATTCCCAGGTTTAGGAAGAAACTGCCCGGATTTCAGGCCCTCAGTGCTTTTGTTTCAATCCATCATGACTTGGTGGCAAAGGATTTAATTACTTGGTCCGAGGCAGCAGATCTTGATCTGGTCTCTCTTCTTGTCATCTGGCCAATTTTAAAAGGTCGCATATATGGACTGGACTGTTAACCATGATTTAGTGATGCAATATTCTCCTGATGTTTTAATATGGCATAATGGAGTCACAGATAAAAAGGGTAGAGTGTGCTATGATCCTAACAATCTCTACATCAAATATAGACTCAGATATGCGCCCCCACTATTCCTTTCAAACTGAAACCAAATTTATTAAAAAATCAGAAACTCACTATCAGAGCTCCCATCTGGCAAGGAGCTCACCTGTGTTGTAACTACATCACAACTTGGATGAGAAACAGGACAATGATCAAGCAGGACATCTACTGAAGAATGAGGGTCACAATAATTGTAATTAAGGGATAATTTTGACCTCTTTTTTTATATATTTGGAACAAGGGTGGGGCCTGCAGTACAATCTCAGTATAGTGGCAATGTGCTTTGTTTGAACTTTGCTGTACCTTTGTCCAAAGTATTGATTGTTCAGTAACCGTCTAGCTCTATGCAGCACAATTTCCTTATGTATAGCCTTCAACAATATCATCCTGCAGGGCTTCTCATTCTCCTTGATGAACAAATCCTCTGTAGCATTGACTATAGATCTATCCTCTGGCCAGTCATCTTCACTCTCTATATGGAGCAATTTGGAATTTTCGTGGATGACAAAACATCTAGATTATGCAGTATGTGGACAAATAACCAACTCTTTATGAAGGGCTCATTGAGAGCATCAATTACCTGAATGTCTCTATCACTTCCATTCTAGCCTGGAATAACATTGTCTACTTCAATGCAATATTCTGAATGTGGGGTATATATTCTTCAGAAGTGACAACAAGCAAAAAGATTGTCTCTTTGTTAAGAATCTTCATTGCTAAACCACATAATCAATCAAAAGCGCCAAACCCCTATGATCTCAAATCAATATAAGCATCAGTTTCATAACTCATATTACAAATAAGACAAACACATACTGCCTCCAATTCTCAGTGAACTTCCAAATAACCATTTTTCTCCCAAAATTAAATTTCAGAACTGAAGTTCAATCACCTCTCTTCTTTTGACAGAAGCATCACACTACTGTTTCACATCCCATAAGCCTTCCCTATTCCCCTTAAGAGTGTCCTCCAAGCTCAGACTCAGCTAACTAAAGTTCAAGACAATCACTCCATTGGCTCTTATAAATCACTTTTCTCAAACTTGAAAGTATGCTGCATCATATTTAATATAGTAAGCTAAAGCATTTACCTGCCAGATAGGGTCAGTATCTTTGTTGGGCTTCCTAAAATCCACACCAGCATGACCGACAAGCTTGAGATCAGTAACCACATGAAACAGAAGACAAGACAACCGTTTTTCTTAGCTACACACTGTAGATTTGGACCTCCATGCCCAATCAAGTATGGAGAGCACTATCCATCTTTCACCTCCAAAGAAACTGTGTAACACCTGTTGGCGAGTGACGCTGCAAAAAGGGGGTTATTGCAAGTTTTTTTGCATGCACCTGCTCAATCACCTGGATACCCTCACAGATGATTAGTGTACTATGCAAACAGACATTACATATTTTTTTTTTAATGGGGCAAAAAAGGTCTGCATGCAGCTGGAATTTTGATTCTTCTTCAGAAGGCTGTGACCTACAATTGCTTCCCTTTATGTTGCCCCGTTAAGCTCCATTTCATTTTCACATTTATAGACATTTCAATTTGGACATCCAGCTGCAAGGAAACAAGATGGCATGATGGCACAGCCAGCTTACTGGTAGCTATTGTGTTTTCCTTCAGGTCCTTTTTCCAAAATACTAGGGGTACTGGAAGCAACATTACACAGTTTTTATTCTCACAATAATGACATCACAGAAAGTGACATGACATAAACCTTGCCCCCTTTGATAATGCAGGAAGTGACTCAAATTGCATCACAGAAGGTAACTTTGTGGAGTAGATAAATACATTCTAAATTTGATGTACAATTACATTTAATGATTCCCTTGATTACACCACATATAAGTGCTGTGTGGGAGCTCTTTGTGAGTGTAGATATTTGGTAGTGCACATAAATCAGTGCTGCTTGGGAGGTGTGTGCTGAGAAGCTGTTCGGCCATTCCTTAATTTTAGCTGGTGGTTTCCGGTGCTCAGCACCAACACTTAATCATCAACACCGGCGCATTTCATGAGCACCAGTTAAGGACGCATTAATTTATGGTAGGCATGTGGAGATTAAGTGATTTGCCCAGAATCACAGGATTTTAAGCAGACGCCGAAACTCGAACCTGGTTCCTTGCTCCAAAGTCAGCAGCTCTGGCCATTATGCCACGTCCTCTCCGCACTTTCATGGTTAGTAGTTGGTTCTGTTTTAGGCAGTGCTAACAAGAAAAATGGGCTGGTGCAAGCTGCATCCTGAGGAGAGCCCCAGTACTTTTTTTTTTTTACACTATGTTCGGCGTCTAGATATTAGTGTCTATAATATCAAACAACAAAAGGCTGCCAAAGACAAAAATGTTTTCACTTTAATAAACAAGTCGTTTTTTTAACACACATATAAATCATACACAGTATTTGTCTTATTACATGTGTGCTATTCGTAGCAATGGATTAATCAATATAAATAATGTAGATTACTTCAACATTTCAAATGTAATCCTACAGTCCATTCATACTTTACTTGTTGCCATTTACTCAATGCTAAGAAAACAGAGAATCTAGTCACATGAACACAGCATGAATGATAGTGAATGAAGGAAACCCCTCCACAGTTCACCAATACAGTGAACTTGTTCTGCTTGCTAGTAAGTGACTAAGTTAAAGGCTCTAACTTGGGAAGGGCATGCCACCTTCGGAAGCCCTTGTGAAAATAATTCTAGGAGGAGTCTTCATATGGTTTCAAAGATCTCACAGGTGTTCTGAAGGGCGTTTGATAGTCTTCCGATGGTGACTGTGCTCCAAAGCCGATATAATCGCCAAGATCAGCTTGAGAGAACTTTTTTCTTCCAGTATGCCGCTGAAATGGTTTTTGCAGCTCCCAAGACGTTCCACATCAAAAGCAGGTCTACTTTTGTTGGATATTTGAGTGCATTATAGCGAAGACCCAAAATTGCAAAGTAATTGCCAGCAGATCTGAGGTAGTAATTGTTTTCATAGCAGCTAAGATTTCAACACAGTAGAGCTTGATCCGTGGTTAATCCTCCAAATACGTCTAAAATCTCCCATCATCCCATACCCCTCCAGAACAGCATATTCTCCTGGGACTAATATTTATGTAGCTCTCCTAGACATACATGCCAATCATCTATCACTCTGTAATGTACTTCCCTGCCCAATAAACTATTCAATCTTTTAGATAAAGATCCTCATTGGCTATCCACTCCATCTCATCATTCTTCCTTTCTTAGGCCTTAGAACAAGTTACATTTTGCTCTAAATGGAAGGGATGCTGAGAATGAGGCCTGTAGAAGGATCTTATAAAGCGTGGTTGTAGGGAATTGCAGTATTATTTGAGGGGGTGAGAATTCACCTCAAATAGTATTCACTACTTTCAGAGTGAACGTCAAAAGTAACTAAATAAACCTGTGATTAACCTCTGGTAACTTGACACAAAGCAGTCAGGCTTAACTTAGAGGAAATGCGTAAAGTATTTATGTAGCACTCAAACAGTAAAAAAGTGAAATATAACACAAGAACAATCCCAAACCAATTTTGAAAGATCAAATACATTCTAATAAATAAAATGACACCAACAGACAAAAATGCAAGATGTGAAAACCCCGTTATGAAGTTTTAAAGTTCAACATAGAGCTAAAAAGTGTTAAGTGCCAAATGTTGTGTTTTACCAGGCCAAAGAATAAAGTTGAGGTCAGCAGTGATGGGGCACTGATCGAATATAGGAATCAGGTTTGTCAATGTGAAAAGTTATAACTTCTTACATAGTCTCTGCTATGGAAGTATAAAATACATAGCATGGCAAAGCAGCAGGGTGTGGCCAAAGAAGGCTGTGACTGGGGGTGAATTTCTGACAAGTTTCAGCACTCCGTCCATCATCTCCTTGTGTTTGCTTTGTTCGCCCTAAGTTTGCAGGGTATACCCAGGCATGGGTCCCTTGCTCACTTTGCCACTGGATTCAAGCTCGCCTGGCTGATGAGACGTGTTACGCCAAAATCAGTACCAGGGTGCTTGCTTCCAGTCCAGGGAAGACCTGGGTTGGCAGTTCTGGCTGGCCTGTTCCCACGAGGAACAGAGTCAAGACTGATTTGCATATGGCTGGGGTCTGAACTGGAGTGTGGAAGTGAGCAAAAAAACTATGATGGATTCAACCCAGGTCTGTGACTGGGGGTGAGTGTCTGATAAGATTAAGCTCTCCGTCCATCATCTCCAGATCGCCACACCCTCAGATATGCGCCACATATGTGTCTGTGAAGCCATTGACTTTTAGAGTATAAGAACTTTGAATTTTTTGACCAAAAAAGATCCCTTACTGAATGGATACTTATTCCTCCTTCGCTTTTTGGAGCTCCCATTCTTCCAGTGGGGCAAGACTGCAGGCTGCAGCTAAATTGGCCTCTATAAAGCTGGACGCCATCCCTCTGTATCAGATTTGCTGCTTTACAGAATAACATAGTGGGAGCAGCCTGAATCGTTTGCCTAGTGGGACCGCATCATCGTCAGAATGATTTGACACGTGTGTCCCTATGCCCCTATAGGAGGCTAGCTTAGTAATGTAGGAGGCTTAGTATATGATGCACATGTATTTAAGTAAAGCATCTTGCACTAATACAGACAACCCTTATGGTGATTTTAGCAGTCTTAGACAATATTAGAATGCTCTCTAAATGGTAGCTACGGAGAGCTGCCTTCAAGCTTATCAATAAGGAGTGTTAAGCAGCTTGATTTACCAGATCTAATGATGTAGTGTAGGTTAAATGAAAAAGGGCCACACAGTGTATATATAAAAATATCTCCATTTATTACACAACACTCACTAACATATTTAAATATCCCTTACCTGGAGATATGAATACAAATACACTCAATACTTCAATTGCAAATAGGTAAGTAAGCACAATGCACAGTGGTCTCCAGGGGAGAACAAACCATAAACTAAAAAAAGAAGAGCTGGGGATACAAGGAACCAACCAAGGTCAGTACCCAGTAACCCCACAGGGGCTGTGTGCAGAGTGGAAACACAGCCGTGCACTGAATAGAAGTCAACAGGAAAGCCGTGGTTGCAATTTTGAGAAAGAAGGACTCAACCAAGTGGACCCTGAAGAAACCCTATGGAAGACAAAAGGTTGGAGTGTCACCCCACCGGTGTATACCCCAGGATCCAGGATATTTGCACCAGGGAAGCCGGGTACATAGGTGCAAAGTGACGTCGGAAACCGCTGTAGACCACAATGGAGGACTTCAGTAAAGATGCCGCTGAAAAAGACTGTGCAAGAGTCTGGTAGAATCTAAGGGTGGATTCTTGAAGATAAGAACCTGCAAACAGAAGGGACAGTGGCTATGCCACTTGGATGTGACCAGGACGCACAGAAGAGCAATGCCCACCGATGTCGGAGGATGTAAGAGTGATGACTGTGACCTTGTCACTGCAGCTATGAGGAGCAGGCGAAGCTGAGGAAGACCAGGAGCCATGCACAAGATTTCCCATGTTAGAAGTCGAGAACCAGGGGGTTTATGTCTAGCGGGAGCTCCAACAAGCCTTGGCAGCTGCAACAGACTTGGAAAATGAAGAAGGAGCAACGTTGGGACCAGCAAGGTCCAAGGGACTCACCACAAGCAGGAGAGTCAGAGCAGTCCCCAAGGAAGCAGGGTAACCCACTGGAAGAGAAGAAGACCCTCAAGAGGACCCAAAGGCCAAGGGCACAAGACACAGACGATGAAGAGGACTTGCAGAACAGCAAGACCAGGAGCAACAGGGGTCTTCTGTGATGCAGTCTCAGTTTCAGGCGAAGTCCAAGTGTCCAGACGGTCAAAGAGTAACTTGGTTTCATGCTTGAGTCTTGTCCCATGACAAATCTGAGGACTCACCCACAGGTCCACAGGTAAGCCCTTTATTACCCTAAGAAAGTGGTTAGGACCACTCAGGGGTTGCCTTCCAGAGTAAGTGCTGGACAGAGAGGAGGATACTTCCAAGTTCTTTGTCCAGTTTCGTGCCAGAGGGGGAGCCAAGGGCTCCCAGAACTGGTTCCTACTGGAGTATGCAAGAAAGGTGCCAAATGTGCCCTTCAAAGCAGCCTGGTGGCGCTGGCACCCCATTTCAATACACTAAGTCACGTCTGGTAGGCGGTCACACTTCCCTGTAACAAGAAACCTATTGTTCTACCTTCCCCTGCTTGAGCGCAGCTCAGCAGCAGGAGGACAGAATCGTGTCTGGTGTTGGCAGCAGCACTAGCTTGCTGGCAGACCCTGGAAGGATGTTACCGGGAGTACTGGGGACTTCCCGTAGGAGAACCCCAAGTGCATGGAATCATGCCTCCGGCAACGGTGTTGGACGTATGACTCCAACATGTTTGAGACCAAAAATGCCCATGTTCAGGAGAACCACTATATATGTAGCCATCGCGTAGTGACGGATGGTCACTAAATTACAACATACTATTGTCCTTCTCAAAATAGTAATATAAAATCCAACTTTACCATTAAATTGGGTTTTAAATTACTATTAAAACGAGTCCGTGAATCAATTTTTGATGTGCTTCCAAACCGAAATTATCAGAACAGTGGTTGACCTGGATTTATTTATCTGAATATATCAGTAGGCCAAAATAGATTTTGCCAACCAACTAATGCAGACAAGAAAACCACATTATTGCCTCAATAGGGATTTCATATAAACCATGAGATGAGCTCCACATGCAAACGTTATTGACAAGATGTAGAACACAAGACATATATAAATATACAGCGAACAGTTGGAAAACAATTGTGCACAGGGCCCACTGCAAAGAAACACACAGATGTGAATGTATTGTAGTTATTAACCAAAAAACTTTCAAAAATGTGTTCCAGAGAGCACACAAAGCTTTGCTATATAAAAGCAAGTTGTCCATTCCAACATCGCTTTATGTGCTAAGGTGTTGTGATGTTTTAAACCAGTTTGTTTGAAAGATGGGGTTCTCTTTCACTCAATCAAATTGAAGGAACACCTAGAGGAAAGGTAACAAGCATTTACAATGCAATGGTCTCGGCATTGTTAAAGTTAGAGCTATTGGCATTGCTCATTACATTATTTTTGTTTATGTTTTTGTTTTTAAAACCTTTAAAGAAACGGCATTGTTATTTACAATGTCAATAGCTTAATCTTTCTCAAATGCAAGACCTATTGCATTTGCACCCACACACAGAGCCACACACAAAGCCACCCACACACACAGAGCCACCCACACAGGGCCACCAACGCTAGCCGAGACCTAAAAAGGGCCACAGTCAACTCTTCCGAAATGCAACTTCACATAAACGTAATAAAAATGTTCCATGCCGCTACTTACTACCCAATTGGTGTATGTGTAAACCATATAAAGAGCGCTGGGACCTCACGGCGCTATAGAACTTCATTGCTACCCAGAGCCCGGAAGGATGAGCGGCTGAGAGGCCCAGTCAGGATTTCAATTCCCGGTGGATGCATTCGCCCACTGAGCTCCCTGCCCCCGCTGTAGATGAAGGCCCGTGCAAGGTACCCATAGGCACGTGCATGGTTCCCCTAGGCACTTGCAGGGGTCCCCTTGACCCCGCATAGGATTCCTAAAGGCAGGTGGGTTCCGTGCATTAATACTGGGCTCCAGGCCTGAGCCGCGGCTCTTCGAGCGTCTGGGCCCAGAGCCAAAGTGGTGGAGGAGCCCTCACCCCTCATCCGAGCCAACAACTACACACAGTGTCACCCCCGGGGTAAGGGCGGTCACGAACATCATTTGCATCTTTTATATAGCGCGAACTCGACCCAAAGGTATTGGAGCGCTGTACATGAGCACCATATTTACATTACATATTCAGGCACGGGGAGATTAAGTGATTTGCCTAGAATCACAAGATGTGGATGCGAACTCGAGGCTCGAACCCTGATTTCCTGCACCAAAGTCGGCAGCGCAGCCGACGGACCACATTGGACATGAGGGTAGTGATGAGTTTCCATACATCACACTTTGGAGTGCAGTCTCATTCACTTGGGTGTGAGACTCTAAGTGCAGTCTCATGTATTGGCTCCAAGTTTCAGACCTTTCAGCACAGTCTCCACTCATCGGAAATTCTCACCCTTTAGTAGTGAGTCTCACATCCCGAAGTAGGTTATCATTCAGCGGGTGTGATTCTCATGCTGAAGTGCGCTGTCTCACTCCACGAGTGTGTCCATCTCACACCATAGCTCAGGGGGTGCCTAGGACTAATCTCGCGGCTCAGAGGGCGGTCTCACAAGTTGTGTGCTAGCCTCACCGCTCGGAGCAGTCTCATTCTTTGAATACAAGTCTGGCATGTTGGAGCACAGACTCCTTCAAGGGGAAACGTGAGCCCAGAAGGACAGTCTGGTCTCATCTCCAGCACCTGGGGCTCTACCCTGGCAGCAGGTCAGAAGTCCACTGCCTTTACTAACCCAGAGTCCGCCTCCCAGAGCCACACTGGAATTCAAAGAGTGCTCCACTTAAGCTCGAGACGGTGGGGGCGAGCATCTTTAGGTCTCATCATCTTAGTTTGCACAGAGTTGGGGTGGGAGGGGCGTCTTTTTCGGAAGTCGAATTTGGGATCTCTGGGAATGGGATGTAAAACGCTCCAAAATGAGTGTCCAGTGCTTCGATTTGCTCGAACTACTATTTAAATCCATGTTTAGATAGTTTTAGTACGTCAAGGGTTATCTTTCATGCATGCCGGCCGCTGATTACAGGATGCTTTTAAAAGGCAGGTCTTCTGGGGTGATGGGGGAGGGGTTACAGCTGCAGACCGCATCCCTCCCTCATCCACCAGCCATGCAACGTGGCACAGAGGGGAGGGGGTAGGGGGGCTTCAAGACCTTCCAGACCCCACCCTGGAATCTGAGCAGAGGAGGCAACTCTCCCCTGAATGCAGTTTCATCAGCCTCAGGCCCCGGGGGTTTGAGTGGAAACTTCCCAGGCTGCGTTCACATGTGTGATTATTACATGATGACACACACTGCAACAGGCACACAGCGCTACACACCACGGACAACACGCACTGCCTCTAAAACTAACGTGGCAACCCTAATTCCTTCAACGAAGGATGCTTTTCAAATGTTTTCAACCCGCAGTCCTATCATCAAGGAGCTAGGCTTGGGTCACGCCATGAACACCACCGCCTTTCTCCGAGGTCAAGCAGAATTGCCTCGGAGAAACGCAGCAAATTTTCGGATTGGGGGCGTGTCTTTCTTTCTCTCCTCTTCCCATTGTCTGGAATGTTTACATTCCAGAGGAGAGAAAGAAAGCAAAAAACACGCCCCCGAATCCAAAAAAGACGGGGCTTAAATGGACAGACGCCCCTCTCCTCCAATGGCTGGCCTCCGTTTAGGAAGCCAGCCAATGGAGAAGAGGGGCGGGTTCAAGCCCCGTACTAAAAAACGTTAAATCTCGCGAGCGAGACTGCGCAAGCGCAGCCTTCGCTAGACGAGACCTAAAAAGTGATCCAATCTACTTGATGGAATGGTTAGTGTTCTTTAAAAAGTCAAGGGATATAATAAGCGAATTTATTAACCAAACAACGGAAGAACCACAGGATCATTGAATCCTCAGGGCACTTGCTGGCATGTTAAGTAAAAGTACAGACACAGGGGCAGATCTACAAGGACTGGCCCTTCCCTGCATATTAGCAGAGATGCACCCGTACAGATGCGACACGTAGGAATACCCTTGCGCCACCACGGATGCGCCGCATTTAAAATGCGACGCACCGTGGCGCAAGGATAGTCAGATGCTTGTCGCATCTTATGTCATAAGGGCAGCACATTGCTGAAGTCATGTCGCAAGCACGACGCAACTCCAGCAATGCTCAGGGGCGCCCTATACCTAACATGCTGGGTCACTCCTTACGCTGAAGCAGGCGTAAGGATTTGACGCAGCGGGGTCGTAAAAGAGACTCAGTGAAATCTTGTAGATTTCACTGCGTCACTTTTACGGGACTTCCTTGAAATGGAACGCCCTCCCTGCATACATTATACCTGACGCAGGTATAATGTAGTGCAGGGCTTTACAATGTGATGCATCTCACTAGATGCGTCACGTTGTAAATCTGTCGCATAGTGGCGCATTGTTTACGATGCCGCTGCCTCACAGAAGTGACGCAGCGGTGTCATAAACATGTCGCAAGGGGCTTGCAAATCTGCCCCACAGTGCTGAGAGTGGTATACAATATGTAAGGTAGGATATACTTGAGTACTCACCTAAAGTGCAAGTGACCAATAACACCAAATGGTGATGAATTGGACAAGGATGCCTGAGAAACATAAGGCCAATCTTGAGAATTAATCATATGACAGCGAGAAGGATGAGAAAGCTGAGCTCAAAGGGCACTTACCACCCGAGAAGCTCGTGAAAACAATGAGTGGATTGCTCGATATGAGCTGTATCTTCCCCTGGAAAAGTTATTTTATGGGAAATACACTTGTTCGTGAGCCGGTGTTAGTCCAGGTTCTCACCACCCAGCAAAGTTCATAACAGTGTGCTAGGGAGAGCAGTGCACTGTCAATGTCAGCCCACCCAAATCCTCTGATGTGTGGTGAGGATGAGCCAAGGTTAATAAGTTGATCACCGATAAAAACGAGGCTTGCCACTCAAGCGGCCATACCCATCACAATATATTGTTGATCAGGTCAAATGTATTCTGAATGCAAAAATATACTGAGCCATGCAAGGAATGGAGGTTTAAAAATAATAAAGAGATTAAGGCTGCGAAATGAAAATCTACCATCAGGATATGCATATTAGAAATATAAACAAGCTGAATTGCTGCAATATCCTAGTAATGTAAACAAGCAAATTAATCTGCTTTTATTGCAGTATTTTCATAAGTATCCATTCAGTTTCCATGTAAAAATAGCAACTATTATCTTATGCACAGTTCTCAGAGGATAATACATGCAAAGGATCAGTCTCTCAAATGCTCCTCAACTGGTGGGCACAGTATCACTACGAGGGGAGTGTATAGTACATCATTCCCAAAATGAAATTCAATTCCTCCATGGAGTTCAATCTTTTTGAGTTGCTTTGGTCTAACCATTGGCATTCTAGACATTGTAGGACGACACACTGGTCCCCTCCTCACTTTGGAAGGGAGGTTGGATTACTTACTTGCCATCTTATTTTATCAGCACCATGGTTGAGCGCTACCAAATTTAACACAAGGGGGCATTGGCAACTTTGCATTTAATTCTACTGCTGTGTTGGCACATACGCTTCTTTACCTGCTGGATCATTTGGGCCATATAAATTAACTCACATCAGTGTTTGATTTGTAAAAAAAAAAAGGGCCAGGGCTCTCGTCAGGAGGCCACTGCTGCTTGCTCCACACATTGCCCCTGTTATAGTGCCAATGATAGTAAGAGCACAACTACTAAACGTCACACTCCTACAAGTGTAACAATCCAGGCAATTTCAGGCATCCAACGCTATAAGAATGTCTTTAGTGGTAGGTAATAGTTATTTTCAATGTATATGGAATGAATAATTTCCTGCTGTTGTGTTCATCTCTAAATTAACCAGACAGCACACTTTGTGGCAGACAGTCACAAGCGCTGGTGTTGACAATTGAGCACCGGAAACCACTGGCTCAAATTATGCACTGACTCACAGAGGCAAATGTAGTGCAACACATTTGACGAGTTACAGTTGAAAAAAAATCTTCTGGTCCTGTTGCACCGTGTCATTTGAAAGTTTTAGATTTTACAGTGAATTCACATAAAATACAATTAGAATATATCAAATGTTCAACTACTGCTGTCATGCCCCAATTATCTTCTAGGGTTTGTTTTTTCAACTTGTTTTCCTGCTAAGTGCACTAAATGATTGTTTAGGTTCTTACCCCTTTTGTATGAGAATAGTGGCCTATCAAGCGACATATTGCAAACATTGCACCCATTTAAGTGCCTTTGCATGGCCTGTTGCACTCCCATTTGTAAAGGAAGTCGTTTTTAGGGCTCGCGCGTGCCTTGCAGTGCGCACCACTGCTCGCGCAGCGTCAGCCCTTTTGTATGGGGTTCTGAAAGCTGCTCACACACTCGTGCGTGTGATCAGGCTTTCGCCGGCTGGCATTGGGTTTAGCGTGTTTTTTTAATAAAAATAATGCACGCAATTGGGCAAAGGCGGGCGCTTCTCCCACCTTTGCTCCGCCCATTCCCACTGGTGGCCAGCATGCGCAGCAGCGCGCGTTCGCCTCGCTGCCGCGCTCCCTTCCCCTCGCACCCTCCCCTCGCTCCTCTGTGGTGCGTGCGCACCACTGGTTTTGATTCCCAAGTCGGCTCCACAGTGGTGCGTGCGCACCGTCGGCTCCACAGTGGTGCGTGCGCACCACTGGTTGCCGTCTGGTTCATTTTCCCATGAAGAAGACAAGAAGTCAAACAGTGGCCCTTCATAAGAAGTATTGTTCAGAAAAATATATTCTTGGTGTATTAATGACTGTAAGGAGTTCCCGACCGTCAGTGATATTCAATGTGTGTTGAACTTTGCGCATAAATACTATGCAACTCTTAGCTTTTGTACCCCTTCCCGCCGCATGCAGAAACTTGGTAAGTAACTCGCAGTGACTTATGCGCGATGTAATTTAAAGCTGTCAGCAGGGTTATGGGCAAGGAGAGAGTGGAAGAGAAATCCCACTGCTCTGCCATACGAAAACACAGTGCTGCAAAGAACGATGTGCCTGTTGGTGGGGCAGTATTACTCACAGCTGCAGGACCGTCTTGGACAGGAAGCGGCAGCAGCTGTAATTCTGAGCTTCCTTCCTTCTGTTTGTTTATGTTATGTCTCATCACTGTGCACATTGTGGGCCAATTAAAGTAAAGATGTCTGCAAAAAAGTAATATTTCGTTTTTTAAATTATCATGGTGAATGTCTTACATTGAGCATTGTTTTGATTGGTATTCGCTTAATCTTCAGTCACAGATATTAAAAATAATGGAAGTCACAGGAATGACGTTCTATCATTAAGGAGTGGGCAACAGTGAAGATACACAAATATAATTCATCTTGAAATTTCAAGTGAGGACAATCAAGGGGTTTCATGTGCTTGGGGCCTCATTCGAGTTCTTAGGCGAAAGTAGTGTTCATTTCGTAGCCCTGGAGTTATGAATAAGACTGGTGGTCATGTTAAACCTGTTGGTGCAGGAAAAATAGGAACTTCTGGTTGAAGCTTGAGAATGCCCTAAGTAATGATCAATAACCAGTTTAATTAGTATTTTTGGGTTTGATTCCCTGGTAATTTCTCATTCTCCCCTGCAGCTTCTTATTCAATGTCGAAGGAAACAAGCATTTGCAATGCAACTCCCATTTGTGAGAGTTTAAGCTATTGGCATTGTAAATAACAATGCCTTTTATTTATGTTTTTTAAATCAACACATAAATAAAAGGCAATGTCATTTACAATGGCAATAGCTCAAACTCGCGTAAATGCGAGACCTATTGCTTTGCAAATGCTTGTTTTGTTTGTTAGGGCAAACTCAAGGAGTTGCTTAATGAAAGTAGTTGGATGTGGTCTAGTATCAAGCACTCTCTGCAGGATTTCCACGCTTTCTTTCTGGGTTATGTTGCTATATAATGATTCTATGTCTAGAGTCACCAGCATGTTTTTTGGGAGTTCAAAGTCCATTTTCTCTATTGGATTTAACATTTGGGTTCGGTCATGTACTTGGATAAGTACAAGTGGTACAACATATCTAATGAAATAGTTTACATATCCACCTATCAGTTCCATTATAGATTTACAGCCTGAAAGTATTGCTCTGCCTAATGGTTTGTTCCTATCTTTATGGATCTTTGGAAGTGTGGAAGTACTTCAGTGGTAATAGCATTGTTTAGGGGAATAAATAGAGAGGGAGTTCTTACGCACATGGACGAATTAGTGGGTTGTAACTCACTGGCAGAAAAGGGAAACTTCCATTTTGTTCTGTAGAAGAATTGTTGGATGCCAGTTTGAAGCAGAAAAAATAGTTCTCTCGGTTACTAGTAGACAAAGTCCTATACTAAGGATTTTTGCTTCCCAGGTAGTCAAAACATGATGAGACAGATTGAATGATGAGATTGCTGTCCCACCTAAAGTCTCTGTTGACCCATCTATATACTTCCTTCAAGTCTGCCTGTCTCCCGATTCTGGTTCTGAGCTCTCCCCTTGCCCCTCTTGCTATAAAATATTGGTCTAATGTGTCAGTTCATGAGCTGGTGCCATCTTGCGGGTCAGAGTCATCAGAGCCACAGAAGACTCTGAGAAGGAGACTGTTTTGTTATTCTTGATTCTACCTCAGGTGGGTCTGAATCTGAGTGTAGACATTGTGTGGACGATATAAGAATGCCGTCAGTCAGTCAAGAATCTTTATTCGGTTTCTATTGCACAAACCATAAAAGAGCATGAATAAATTACAGATAAAAACAGACAATAAATTACAAATGAAAGCTGAGTCAGTGGCTGCCTAAAAAGAAAAAATCTTCACATCATGTAACAAATAGCCCCTTTCTCACACAATAGCACCACAAAAGAAAAGAGCCAATTTAAAGCAAGTAAACTCATCCATAACATTAAGTAAAGTATGGGGCAGAGTTGTGCAAAGTGCTTGTCTGTTGACGGTAGCAGGATAAAACATAATCTTAGGTTTTTATAAAAAGTGCAAACATGATGACGTGCATCGTATCCTGGGCTAAGTGATTGTTACAACTGCAAGGGTTGCAGGTAGGACGCAGGAACTACTATGAGGTATTGCTAAACTATGGTGTGTTAAATTCAAACAAAAGCGTGTCAAAAGGAATTGGTGAAAATTAGACATATTAATCATGAGGTAGATTCTGATTGATAGTGCAGTCTGCATTGATAAATATGCTCTTACAGATGATTTGTCCTTGGCCAAGAAAACTCTCTTGTTAGCCATCCATTCTGCAAAGGCTTTTTCGGTCCAGAGGTAGTTCTCCACAATTAGATTTTCAGGATGATTAAACATATTAAGGCTCCCCAGCCTAATAAAGCCAGGCTTAAGGTATCTAATCCATGGAATGCTAGCTGCATGACCTAGGGCCAGGTAATCCGTTAAAATGGAGCCATTAAAATGTTTGGCTGGTCGAACCCACACTGAAATCCAGAGGAGTAATGGTCATACCAACCCCTTGCCTCTCTTGCCTCACCGGCTAAAAAATATTGCCATACCGTGTCAGTTCATGTGCTGGTGCCCTCTTGTGGGTCAGAGTCGTCCGATCCACCAGAAGAAGGAGAATGTTTTATTATTCTTGATGCTACCCCAGGTGGGTCTGAATCTGAGTGTAGAAATGGTGTGAAAGATATGAGAAAGCTTTCCCTTTACTATATTTCCTAATACATTTTTCCTCCATTTCCGGTTTCTTTTATTTTTCATAGGTATTGAATTCTTCAGTCATTTTGTTGAGCGAGTCTGAGGCTTGTTTAGCAGCAGAGAGTGAGTGTGTCTCTATGAGTAATTTTTTAGTTCAGCTACTTCTTCTAGTTCTCTCTTACATTGATCCCTAGCACCATCCAGTGCCTAGAAAAAGTAGTGGTGAGGTGGCGAAATTCACTTACAAATGTCTTATTTTCTCTGAAAATCCCTGGTACGTTGTGCACTTGCAGCCCTAATGGAATAATACATGAGCATTTGGGGAATGCAACTCTGTTCTAACATCTTTCTCTTTACATTTTTATAATTTTTCAAGGGTAACTGTTTAGGGTCATCACCTGCCTGTTTTAAAGCTGGTAAGAGTGAAAGCCCATTGAATACCTTTATTATTTGAGTTGGTCAAGCATCTATCTAGTGGTCTACTAAACCGCCCACAGGTTTGATCCAGTCCACTACCCAACTGCGAAGAATTTTCTGCTTTCATCCTTAAAAACAATTCTTCCCTGGAGCTCTTTTGAAGCAATTGATCAAAACATAATCCTCAAAATTCTATCACACCTGATACCACTTCATTGATTGACTCCCCCCCCCACCATCCTCTCCAACAAGATTGTAATGCCCATACTTCGTCTCTGGACTAAGAATGTGTATGCATCACTTCTACAGGGCAAAATCCCTGACTGCCTAAAATCTTGACAGTTCACACCCATCACAAAAAAAATGGCTGATCTAACCAAACCTGAACTTTCGGGTGGCTCAAGAACCTCTATAAGCTCCAGTACCTTACTGCTAAAACCGCAGAGATTCTCCAGGAAGAAAACCTACAATAGAGCCTTCTCTGGCATTGCCCCTTGTATTTTGCATTCTCTCCCCCCTGAAATAAGAATGATCCCTTCAACTACATCTTTCAAGATAGAAGTCAAACTTATATTTAGGAACGCATCTCCAGAAGAGATTTAATAATTTTACCTTTTTGAGTAAACTTTTTCTTGCCATATTTGTAAATAGATCATGTTTGACTGCTATATATGTTTGTGCTTTCATTTGCTTGTAAAGTGCTTTGATACCGGCAAGGGTCACGTTCACTCTATATAATTTTTTTCAAATAAAAAATAAATATACTCTTCCCTGTATAACATGGTCTTTCTAGCCAACATTCTCTAAGGGACTAAACAAGTGAAAGATTTACTATGTATAGTGAAGTACAAATAAATACTTAATCATGAAGTGTGACTCCTATTAATAGGAATGATGGGTACACTAAGCCCTTGCGTTCGCTAGACTACACGTTTAATCAGTACATGTGAGTACGTGACAAGAGCTACTCTTCTACCAGCAGAACCTAGGCTTATAACATAATCAGAACAATGGATCACCTAGATTTCACTTATCTGAGTATATCAGTATGCAAACACAGATTTCGGCAATCTTAAAGAGTTGTATAATGAAAGTAGTGGGGTCTTGTATTGGGAAAGGTCTAATGTCAAGTACTCGCTGCAAGATTTCTATGTTTTTCTTCAGGGATATGTTGCTATATAATGACTATTTCGAGAGTCACCAGCATGCTTTTTAGGGTTACAAAGTCAATTTCCTCTATGAGATTTATAATGTGGCTGCTTTCCAGGACATAGCTGGGTATAAGTGGTACAAAATCTTTAATGAAATAATTTACATATTCACCTATCTGATTATTCTGTCCAATGGTTCGTTCATATCTTTATAGATCTTTGGTAGTGTGTAAAGAACTGGAGTTCTGGGACACTTTTTGATGCCGGCACGAACAACTTACTTTTATGTAGCCCAACTTTATGTGCACTCTTGAACTTGCGTTTTTGTATATAACCACAACACTTTCGCTTCTTTGTTTTTTATCTTAGATTTGGGCGCTGCAGTCAATTGTTTTCCTGTCTGTTCACTGTATATGTATGTATATATATATATATATATATATATATATATATATATATATATATATATATATATATATTATCTACTGGCGGTCGCCAGTAGATAGTTATAGTTAGGACCGTGTTTCCATAGGAAATCCGCAACATTCTATTTGGAATAACTTTGGCGCCGGTTGACGAATCCTCGCAAAATTTTCAAAATAGGTGGGGCGCTCCGCTCCTACCCTGTAAGTCTCGGGGGGATTCGTCAAGCGGGGGCTGAGACAAAAGGGGGGTCCCAAAACACGTTTTCCCCATGCAATTTTCCATAGGGACCTTTAGTCCAAGATACAGCTTGAACGGCTGAACAGAATTACTTGAAATTTGGCAGAGAGGTAGTCCTCAGCTCAGGGATGTGCCTTTTGCATATATGGAGTCAATCTGTTCAGTAGTTCCTGAGAAAATTGCAGTTAAAAGCACATACATATCTACAGCCGTGCACCGTGCGTGCACCGTGCGAGCACCCTAACGTGCGCGAGCGTAATTCTGATTGGTGGTTACATGTTAGTCAACGTTCGAATCGGTCGAAATCAGGAAGTGTCGGCTGCCATTTTGTTTGTTTTCAGTGCGAGAGTGAAAAAGGAAGGTGGCGAACGTGAAAAGGGGGCAGGGTAGAGAGTTCCTGAACCCCTATCCTTTGTCAGGGGGTCCCTGAAGGACCCCGAAGGCAGAAAAAAACATTTAATTTTTTTTTTTAAAATACGTAGTTTATTGTAAAATAAATATTTTAAAAAAATAATAATACATACATACCTTAGCATTTAAAAAAACGTACAAATTCACTGAAAAAACCATAGTTTTCACACACGTTATAGTTAGGAATTAGCATTTAAAAAACCTTGCAAATTCACTTAAAAAACCATAGGTTTCACACATGTTATAGTTAGGTGGATATTTCACTCGTAAAAAACCAATGAAATTCCCCCGTTATAGTTAGTTCAGATAACTATAACTCGCGCGGCCGCCACTCTATCACAAGGATGATGTCATCAGTGATGTCATCACTGATGCCACTGACCATGTCATGAGTGATGTAATATGTGACGTCATCAGCAGTGGATTGCGGGCGCGCGAGTTATAGTTATCTGAACTAAATATAACGGGGGAATTTCATTGTTTTTTTACGAGTGAAATATCCACCTAACTATAACATGTGTGAAACCTATGGTTTTTTAAGTGAATATATACATATATATATTCACTGAAAAAACCATAGGTTTCACACATGTTATAGTTAGCTGGACATTTCACTCGTTAAAAACCAATGAAATTCCCCCGTTATAGTTAGTGCAGGCAACTATAACTCACGCGACCGCAATCCTCTGCTGATGATGTCAGATATTACATCACTGGTGACATATGTGTCTTTATGAAAAATAAATATTTGTAATATATGTATAGCTAAAGATACAGTATTAGCATCAACAGAGGATTGCGGTCGCGTGAGTTATAGTTGCCTGCACTAACTATAACGGGGGAATTTCATTGGTTTTTAACGAGTGAAATGTCTAGCTAACTATAACATGTGTGAAACCTATGGTTTTTTCAGTGAATTTGCAAGGTTTTTTAAATGCTAATTCCTAACTATAACGTGTGTGAAACCTATGGTTTTTTCAGTGAATTTGTACGGTTTTTGAAATGCAAATTTTTTTGGGAGATTTTTGGTAAACCTATGTATAAAATAATATATGTACTATATGCTGCATTATGGAATGGTTAATTTTTTTTTTTATGCATTTTTTGACGTGCGCGCACGGTACGCGTAATAGTTACGCGAAGTTCGCGGAATTTTTCCTCGCGGAATTTCTCCGTTTACGCCGTGCGCGTACGCTACGCGCATTCGGCGATTTTTTGAAAAAAAATTAAAATTAATTTTTGCCCTTGGGGGTCCTTCTGGGACCCCCTGACAAAGGCTAGGGGGTCAGGAACTGTCCAGCCTGCCCCCTTTTCACGTTATCCACCTTTGTTTTTCACCCCCTCAGACTGCGAGAGACAAAATGGCGGCCGACACTTCCTGGTTTCGACCGATTCGAATGTTTACTGAGATCTAACAACCAATCAGAATCGCGCTCGTGCACGGCGGCGTGCGCGTACGGTAAGCTTACGGTACGCGCTCGGAGCGCGCCCATAGATATATATATTGATTTAAATGCTATTTTCTCAGGAAATACTGAACAGACTTACACGAGACATTCAAAAGGCACATCCCTGACCTGAGGGCTACCTCTCTGCCAAATTTCAAGTAATTCTGTTCAGCCGTTCGGGCTGTAGCTGCGACTAAAGTCCCTATGGAAAAATCCATGGGGAAAACGCGTTTAGGGACCCCCCTTTTTTCTCGGCCCCCGCTTGACGAATCACCCCGAGACTTTCAGGGTAGGAGCGGAGCGGAGCGCCCCATTAGTTTTGAAAATTTCGCGAGGATTCGTCAATCGGCGCCAAAGTTATTCAAAATAGAATTTTGAGATTTCCTATGGAAACTCGGTCCTAACTATAACTATCTACTGGCGACCGCCAGTAGATAATATATATATATATATATATATATATATATATATATATTCACTGAAAAAACCATAGGTTTCACACATGTTATAGTTAGCGGAAATTTTACTGATAAAAAACCAGTGAAATTCCCCCGTTATAGTTAGTGCAGGCAACTATAACTCACGCGACCGCAATCCTCTGCTGATGCTAATACTGTATTTAGACAATTATATGCCCATGTCTTCTTCCATACATTTTTAGCTATACATATATTACAATTTTTTTTTTTCATAAAGACACATATGTCATCAGCAGAAGATTGCGGTCGCGTGAGTTATAGTTGCCTGCACTAACTATAACGGGGGAATTTCACTGGTTTTTTATCAGTAAAATTTCCGCTAACTATAACATGTGTGAAACCTATGGTTTTTTCAGTGAATTTGCAAGGTTTTTTAAATGCTAATTCCTAACTATAACGTGTGTGAAACCTATGGTTTTTTCAGTGAATTTGTACGGTTTTTTAAATGCTAAGTTACTTTACGCCATTCGAGGCGTGCGCGCCCACTTAACGCAGTTCGTTCCATGCACGGTTTTTATCAACTTTAATAAGCCCTGTACATTTGGTGGCCTTCGGCCACCAAAAGCACAGGGGGTGGGGTCAATGTGGATAGTGTTTTTTTTATTTCAATTTTATAATTTCATGTTGCCAAAATTTAGTTTTTTTTACCTATTAATAAACCCTGTACATTTGGTGGCCTTCGGCCACCAAAAGCACAGGGGGTGGGGTAAGTGTGGATAGTGTTTTTTTTATTTTTATTTTTTTACCGTACGCTTACGGTAAGCGTACGGTAAGCGTACCCCGCGAAATTGCCGAAAAAAAAATAAAACCGTTTTTGCTCTTGGTGGATGTTTGTGGACTCCCTCAACATGACTATGTGGGAGGGAGTTGTCAAAACAGCCCCGTAACATGTTTTTGGCCATCATGTTTGATAAACAACACTCAGTGCGAGAGACAAAATGGCGGCCGCCGCTTCCTGGTTTCGGCCGATTCGAATGTTTACTAAGATCTAAGAGCCAATCAGAATCGCGCTCGCGCACGCCACCGTACGCTTACCGTAAGCGTACTGTAAGCGTACCGTAAGCGGGCTCAGATATATATATTGATTTAAAGGCTATTTTCTCAGAATCTACTGAACAGATTTACACCAAACCTACAAAAGGCAATTCCTTGACCTAGGGACTACCTCTCTGCCAAATTTTGAGTAATTCTGTTCAGCCGTTCGGGCTGTAGCTCGTTCTAAAGGACCTATGGAAAAATGCATGGGAAAAACGCGTTTTGGGACCCCCCTTTTATCTCAGCCCCCGCTTGACGGATCCCCCCGAGACTTTCAGGGTAGGAGCGGAGCGGAGCGCCCCATTAGTTTTAAAAACTTCGCGAGGATTCGTCAATCGGCGCCAAAGTTATTCAAAATAGAATTTTGAGATTTCCTATGGAAACTCGGTCCTAACTATAACTATCTACTGGCGACCGCCAGTAGATAATATATATATATATATATATATATATATATATATATATATATTCACTGAAAAAACCATAGGTTTCACACATGTTATAGTTAGCGGAAATTTTACTGATAAAAAACCAGTGAAATTCCCCCGTTATAGTTAGTGCAGGCAACTATAACTCACGCGACCGCAATCCTCTGCTGATGCTAATACTGTATTTAGACACTTATATGCCCATGTCTTCTTCCATACATTTTTAGCTATACATATATTACAATTTTTTTTTTTCATAAAGACACATATGTCATCAGCAGAAGATTGCGGTCGCGTGAGTTATAGTTGCCTGCACTAACTATAACGGGGGAATTTCACTGGTTTTTTATCAGTAAAATTTCCGCTAACTATAACATGTGTGAAACCTATGGTTTTTTCAGTGAATTTGCAAGGTTTTTTAAATGCTAATTCCTAACTATAACGTGTGTGAAACCTATGGTTTTTTCAGTGAATTTGTACGGTTTTTTAAATGCTAAGTTACTTTACGCCATTCGAGGCGTGCGCGCCCACTTAACGCAGTTCGTTCCGTGCACGGTTTTTATCAACTTTAATAAGCCCTGTACATTTGGTGGCCTTCGGCCACCAAAAGCACAGGGGGTGGGGTCAATGTGGATAGTGTTTTTTTTATTTCAATTTTATAATTTCATGTTGCCCAAATTTAGTTTTTTTTACCTATTAATAAGCCCTGTACATTTGGTGGCCTTCGGCCACCAAATGCACAGGGGGTGGGGTAAGTGTGGATAGTGTTTTTTTTTTTTTTATTTTTTTACCGTACGCTTACGGTAAGCGTACGGTAAGCGTACCCCGCGAAATTGCCGAAAAAAAAATAAAACCGTTTTTGCTCTTGGGGGATGTTTGTGGACTCCCTCAACATGACTATGTGGGAGGGAGTTGTCAAAACAGCCCCGTAACATGTTTTTGGCCATCATGTTTGATAAACAACACTCAGTGCGAGAGACAAAATGGCGGCCGCCGCTTCCTGGTTTCGGCCGATTCGAATGTTTACTAAGATCTAAGAGCCAATCAGAATCGCGCTCGCGCACGCCACCGTACGCTTACCGTAAGCGTACGGTAAGCGTACCGTAAGCGGGCTCAGATATATATATTGATTTAAAGGCTATTTTCTCAGAATCTACTGAACAGATTTACACCAAACCTACAAAAGGCAATTCCTTGACCTAGGGACTACCTCTCTGCCAAATTTTGAGTAATTCTGTTCAGCCGTTCGGGCTGTAGCTCGTTCTAAAGGTCCTATGGAAAAATGCATGGGAAAAACGCGTTTTGGGACCCCCCTTTTATCTCAGCCCCCGCTTGACGGATCCCCCCGAGACTTTCAGGGTAGGAGCGGAGCGTAGCGCCCCACCTATTTTGAGAAATTCGCGAGGATTCGTCGACCGGCGCCAAAGTTATTCAAAATAGAATGTTGAGGTTTTCCTATGGAAACGTGGTCCTAACTATAACTACCTACTGGCGACCGCCAGTAGGTAATGTATATATATATATATATATATATATATATATATATATATGTATATATATATATATATATATATACATATATATATATATATATATATATATATATATATATATATATATATTCACTGAAAAAACCATAGGTTTCACACACGTTATAGTTAGGAATTAGCATTTAAAAAACCTTGCAAATTCAGTGAAAAAACCATAGGTTTCACACATGTTCTAGTTAGCTGGACATTTTACTGATAAAAAACCAATGAAATTCCCCCGTTATAGTTAGTGCAGGCAACTATAACTCACGCGACCGCAATCCTCTGCTGATGCTAATACTGTATTTAGACAATTATTTGCCCATGTCTTCTTCCATTAAATTTTAGCTATACACATATTACAAATATTTTTTTTTCATAAAGACACATATGTCATCAGCAGAGGATTGCGGTCGCGTGAGTTATAGTTGCCTGCACTAACTATAACGGGGGAATTTCATTGGTTTTTTATCAGTAAAATGTCCAGCTAACTATAACATGTGTGAAACCTATGGTTTTTTCACTGAATTTGCAAGGTTTTTTAAATGCTAATTCCTAACTATAACGTGTGTGAAACCTATGGTTTTTTCAGTGAATTTGTACGGTTTTTTAAATGCTAAGTTACTTTACGCCATTCGTGGTGTGCGCGCCCACTTAACGCAGTTCGTTCCGTGCGCGCACGGTGCGCTTCGCGCACCGCGCGCTCACTTTACGCAGTTAGTGCCGTGCACGCACGGTGGGCACGCGGTGCGCTACGCGCACCACATGCCCACGTTACGCTGGATGGGCCATGTACACACGATGCGCTTCCCGCACCGTGCGCACATGGAGGCCATATTATGAGCTTCGTTGTGAAATGTAAGCATTTAATTTTTCGTTTATAGTAACTATGCCATGCACAAATCGTGCCCTTCGGGCACCGTTTGCACACGGGGTGGTGAGAGTGTGGGTAATTTTTTTTTTTTAAATAATTTTTAGCGTACGGTAAGCGTAATCGGCGATTTTTTGAAAAAATTTAAAAATGAATTTTTGGCCTTGGGGGTTCTTTGGGGACACATTCACCAAGGCTAGGTGGTTAGGAGCTTTCTAAATAGTCTCTTTACATGTTTTTTGACTTTGTTATTCCTCCCCCCCTCAGAGTGCGAGAGAGAAAATGGCGGCCGCCGCTTCCTGGTTTCGAACGATTCGAATGTTTACTAAGGTCTAACAGCCAATCAGAATCGCGCTCGCGCACGGCACCGTACGGTAAGCTTACCGTAAGCACACGGTAAGCACACCGTAAGCTGGCTCAGATGTATATATTGATTTAAATGCTATTTTCTCAGGAACTACTGAACAGATTTACACCAGACCTACAAAAGGCACTTCCTTGACCTGAGGACTACCTCTCTGCCAAATTTCAAGTAACTCTGTTCAGCCGTTCGGGCTGTAGCTGTGTCTAAAGGTCCTATGGAAAAATGCATGGGAAAAACGCGTTTTGGGACCCCCTTTTTTCTCAGCCCCCGCTTGACGAATCCCCCCAAGACTTTAAGGGTAGGAGCGGAGCGTAGCGCCCCACCTATTTTGAAAATTTCGCGAGGATTCGTCGACCGGCGCCAAAGTTATTCCAAATAGAATGTTGCGGATTTCCTATGGAAACAGGGTCCTAACTATAACTATCTACTGGCGACCGCCAGTAGATAATATATATATATATATATATATATATATATGTCATGCGCTCTATGCCTTGCCAATAACTTTTTGAGCTTAGTTTATGGACTTTATTAAAACTTTATTTAGACAATAGCGTGGTTTTATAAATAATTTTTGTTTAAAAATTATATACTCCGATGGATGAAAATCAGGTGAACCAATTATCTGATTATATGTTCAAGTCTCTCTGGTTTAATGGAACTTCTTGTTCCATTTACTGTCCCAAACCGAAATTAGCATTATAAATAGTTATAGTGTAACCCAGCGTTGAGCTAAGGTCAGAGCCAGTGTTGCTACAGAGAAACATGAATTTGGGATCTGAAAAAAAAACAAGACCCTGGGCACACATTATTAGGATGAATGTGCTAAGTAGCAATGTTTCTATGAATCGCAAAATGTCCTCTTAATAAGTTCATTCAAGTCTTTTTTGGAACGTTTTTCAAATCGTTTTACTCAAAGTTATCAAAGCAAGACCAGCCAACACGTGTTTCGTCACACCGGGAAGTATCCCATGACTTGGCTTACCTTGCTATATGATCTGCCGTAGTGGGAGAGTTTGTGAAAGGTCCCAATGTAAGGAAGTATTTGCCTTCCTCTATCACTCGCTCACACAGCCATAGGGAGGAAATATCCCCATCCTTGTCTGTTATCTGCACGTCACAAACAAATGGAAGACTGTTATGGTGATTTAGAAATGGCAAACCATTGCAGTACCTTTGTCTCACCCGTTTCCATCTATGCATGTAGGATCCCCAAATCCATCATGCCGCCCCAGCGCTTCTCCAATGAAGAAAAGCGTTAATACCCCTCTTTATAGACTGGTACTTCGCAATTCATTAACAGTCCACAGTTTAGCTACCTCTCCTATCACTTATTGACTTTATGCAGGTCTTTGACCATCAACATCACTCCCCTGCTTTTTTCTAGGTCCTCATACTATAAAAACTACATCCATACATACCCTTTGGTATGAACAAGCAATGGGAACTGCAGATAATGATCTTATGTCTTACTGGAATAGATTTTCTTTCCTTTAGATCACCTTCCACATCTGAATCTAGGGTCACAAGGCAGTACCAAGAGGTATCATGGGCAAACAAGAGATAGAAGCCTATAACCCTTGGAAATCTGATATTAATGCTTATGTGTATTTTTTCCACTTCATTAGACAGCTGGGAAATTGAAATCCATATAAGCTGATGTCCTATCCATGTTGAACTGGACATCGGGTAGCAAGGAAGAGTGAAGTTACTTATGCAAGATTTAGAATGTGCTTACTTAAAGTGGACATACATTGATTTTAAACAACATTCAATTGTTTTTTTATCATTTTCATATAACGGTGCATAATGTTAGCCTCCAAGAAGGGAACTTGAGCAAACACCAAGGTTCTAAATCCATTCCCAAATTTTAAATAATGCATTGCACCATTGTCTTTCCAGCTTTTCCTCTTTCTTAAAACATGTTCCAGCCTTCTAAATGAACCAACTAAGGGTTATTAAAGAGATGGATAGGACGGGGAACATCACTTGTAGAAACATATGAACTTTACTTGCTTATCTTCCTTCCACCCACACTAGCATTAAGACCGGCTCTTTTACTAGTGGATTTATTAGATGTCTCTCTGTTCCCATTGCTTGAGCATTGGTGTCTATTGCTTAGGCTTCATCACATTCCTATTTCCTCCACTGTGCTTGCACCTATGGCAAACACTGTTGTTATCCAGAATGAACCGGGACCATAACTTCTGAAAAACGTTGAAGTTATTGCAGGTTCCTTTTCCGGTAGAATCAGATGGTGCATCTGCAATGTTAGCCTTAAATTGGTATTTTTGAGAGTATTGATTTTTTTTTACGAATTTAACCTCTTCTGTGCCCATGACGAGATAGTCTCGTCATGGAGCACGGTTGCGCTGTGCCCATGACGAGACTATCTCGTCATGAACCCCACCCACTAATACAATGCCCGGCACAGGATGGGGAAAGGGTGTGGCACTGAAGGGGTTAAAAATGCATTGGTGTTTGAAGTGATATAAGGCCTGATTTTGATCTTGGCAGGACAACCGTCATCCGGCGGTAGTTCCAAGTACTCTGTTGAGCTGAAGACGATGTGTCATAATGTATATGTAGGTAATGTCTAATGCTCTTTTTTTACCTATAACATTGCACACTAACATACACACCATTGAATGGACACGCACATGCATCACAAGCCCAACACCCACAACCACCACCCAAACACGTTTATTATGTGTCAATAGAGGTGTGTTAATTTGATTACAATAAATTGTTAGATGAACACTTATACATGACACATAACAAAATTGCATGTGAGATCAATGTAAAAATACATGAGGCAAAAGCAAATGTTAATACACGAATCATAGTGAGTCAAGTGACAAAGAAGCCTACGTTAGATTCCTGCGACAACAGGGTTGCTGAGCATCACTATGAAGTAGCAGCAGCAGAGGAAGAACCTGAACAATAGGGTTCAAGATGGAAACAGAAGTGGGAAACTGGAAAAATATATGTTTTCACCTCTTTTTCTTCCAATCCGCCAACTCATGTTTAAAGGTTTCTCTGCCACAGTTGCCTGGGCGGAAAGGTAAACAGTATTCGGAACAACAGTATTCTTGGCGGGAGTCACTCCGACAGTCGCTTCTGCCTCTGATGCCGTTAATGCGGGAGCAAAAGTCTGGCAGAGGCGTAGGGACTCCAGAGATCCACCAAAATCTAAATACACCGGGTGGACTGCCAAGTTGGCGGTGGGAAAACCTTTGAAAAAGTGCCGGCGGACCTGATCTGTCAACATCTAAACAGGCCCATAGTTTGGTGTTTGCCATCCAATAGAAAGTACTATTATCGCTTACACATCGTCACCCAACTGTTAACCACAATGAAAACTTACTAACACTGGGTTTGTGTCACAAAGTGTTGAAGTGAGATTTTCGGTACAAAATATGTTTAGAGTTGTAAGATAGCCCTAGAGTAACGCAAAGTATTTCTTTCTTGAGCTTGCTTTAAGGAGCCATATCATGGAGGGGGGTCCATGGGTGTTCCCATGCAACCAACTATGGTTTTTGATGCAAAACCCTGTCTACTAAACAGGTGATCAGGGCTTCCACAGAAAAATGTACGCACCCCGAGGCACATGTAATGTTGGAGAAAAGTTTTCTTTTCTCCAAACATTTCCAAATTTCTAGGTGTTCTGTACTGTAGAGCACACATATGAATGTGGAAAGATTTAAAATATATCTAAGCATGCTATTTTGTACTGGAGGGGAATGCTTCCAGTACAAAACCTATGATGGACATCTCACACACCCTTGCATTATGGTGCAAATTCATATTTGTGGTGCAAGGCAGCTTAAAGTGCACATGTGTAGGAGGAGGGAGAAATTCCAAGGTTCTCCTAACTCCAAAGACCTGGAGATATGACAGGGAGCCAGGGGTCATTCCGAGGTTTGCAGCGCTCGCCCCAGACTGAGAGTTGGCTGGGCGTGAGCATTGACCACCTGGGCACTTCCCCAGAAGCAGTAATGTGCTTCTGGGGTCAAACAGTCTCTTTGATCTTGCTCGCATGCTGTGGACACAGCGCTCTTGCTTCTTGCTCTCCTACACCCCCGGATCACGGGTGCCCCCACCCCGCCACAACCGATAAGAGTGCTGAGGCCACGGCCCTGCCAATGGCCTCCTCATGACGCTCTGTCCTTTGGGAGCAAACAGACTGAGCTCTGCTTTCTCATTTGAGAGTTTCTTTAGTTTTCTCAAGTCTTGCTGGAGGCTCTGGAGGGATCAAGGGGCCATGGCAGGCTATGGAGGTGGAGGGGGAATGCAGGGGGTGCAGTGAGTCCCAGTTTTGGGCTAGATTTGTTTGGCTTTCAAATGACTATTGGGTGTGTGTGTGTGCTTGGAGAGGGGGGACTGAGAATTGCTTACCTGAAGTGATTTCCTGGGCAAATTTGCTCATCGTGGTCGGGGCGGGTGGAGTTTTTTGTTGATGCTGTGTTTTTTTCCATCTTTGATTATTGGATTGCCTAATGAGGCATATTCCTTTGGATTTCAGAGAAATGTATTAAAATTCTACTTACTACGCAATGGTCTTTTTTTGGTTGTGTTAGCTGTTGGTGCCAAGGTCGATAGTGGTCAAGATGTTATTGCTATTGTTTGTTATAACAGCTAGATCACTGCAAGGATGCCAGGTGGACCTAAGAAGCGCACCAATGGGCACGTAATGGAGTAGATATGGAAGCATTGATCTGCAGGATGGAAGTGATGGATGAGATTCTGGTTCTTTTGCTCCTGCAGGGCCCACAGGGTGGCAGCCTATGGTGCCAGGACTATGGTGGGGAAGCCTAGGAGGTCAGGGATTGCTCCACAGCGGCATTCCCACCAGTGAAGAACTGTAGTAGAGGAAAGGCGGCAAGTAGTGAAGGGGTTCAAGGTGCTCATGTGAAGTTGCGTCAGTGGTGTTGAAGGTCAGGGTAGCTTGCCTGCAGTGATAGTGCCGGTGGCAAACAGAAGCAGTGTTCCGAATGGCAATAGTTATTTGCAGCAATTTATGCGTTTTGGTATAATGATGTGAGAGGGGGGTGGACCTATCCCACAAAGGATTCAACGTTGTGTTAAAATCTCCTCCCCAGATCAAATGTGTGAAGCCCATCTCAAGTATCTTCCCCCAAAATGTGGTATAAAACTCAGGGTTGTCTACATTCGGTCCATAACAACTCACTAGCATGACCGATTCAGAGCCCAGCCTACCCCACATTATAGAATATCGACCTAACTGGTCTTGAGCAACTCCCAATGGGATGTACAGAGTGAGTAGGTAGAATACGACGAGAAAGTTTAGTGCTTCGCCCATTTACCAGCGAAAGGAGGAGTCCTGCGCGGGTCTAGGTGGGTCTCCTGCAACATCGCAATTTGGACATGATGACGGTCTAAATATGATAATATCTGCCTGCGTTTGCATGGATCTCCCAGACCTCTAACATTCCATGTTAACAGCTGTATTTCCTGTATCCTGTTATTATGTGCCATAGAGATATTATGAGCAATATTTGAATGAAGGATCAAGCCATATTTCTCCCTATACTTATAGATATATGTATTAGTGCCTCAGTGTGTCATTTGGACTGCCTTGTACCAACTCCCAAACTCAATCCTCATCTCTCCCCCTCCCACAATAGCATCCCAACTGTGCCGGAATCAATATTCCCACCCCCTTCCAAACGTCCCCAAACTGTAAACTCAGAGGTCATTTTGAACCGGGGGGGTAGGGAACTCCAATCGAAGTACACCAGGGGCTAAAACAGTATCTTCCTTCCCCTCGAGTTGGTAGAGTGTCTATTAGGGGGGGAAGGGGTGCCCGGTTCTAATTTGTTAACAAGTCCCAACAGTTCACTTATCTGCTTGATGTGTCCATTCGTGGTCTTGACGTTCATACGCCACTGTATCAACTTCTAGCAATTACCTGAATGCCGCCGGATCATATCAATTCATCGTATTAAGAAAGTCTAGTAAGCATTGGTCAGCGACAGTTCCTGACTTCCCATTCTTCCCCTACAAGCTACCTTCATTCCAATGTAGGGGATGCTGCTCGCGAAGGAGGGTCTGCCGGATGCTGATATGATTCCTTACGGATGGTGCTTTTCAAAAAGTCATCCACCTGGGGCACATTTATGAAGAAGTGCTGTTTGCCTTGATGCGTGACTCTAAGACTCTAAGGCACATTGGGTACATTAAAGAAGTCTATTTGCGCCTGCCTCCACTTTCGTTTTGCCGGAATGAATTTTCTCCGAGCTTCTAGTACAGCGGTTGTAAAGTCAGGGTATATCGTAAATTCATTCCCTTTGAAGTGGATTTGCCACTATTCTCTAGCTAGTCTCAATGCCACATCCAGATCGTGGTAATTTAGCAGCCTTGCAATGATTGGGCGCGGTGGAGTTCCCGCGGGTGGTCGAGGACCGAGCGTACTATGTGCCCTCTCCACCATCATATGTGGGGAGAATGAGTCTGCACCGAACACTGTGCATAACAGTCACTCGATAAATTCCTCCATCCGTCCAGTGTTCCTGCTCTCCGGTATTCCTATTAAGTGTATATTATTGCGCCTAGAGCATGAATCCAAATCTTCATTCTTGGCAGCGATCACCTTCAGCAATACATCCATCTGCGTACACTGGACGAGGTGTCTTCTGCGTCAGAGATCCGGCGTTCCGCATCTGTGATGCACGCATCATACTTTTCAAGTTTGTGTACCATGGAGTCCATGAATGTGGTCAGTGAATCCGTCTTAGCCTCAATGGATGTGGGGCTATCTCTCATGGCCAGCAGAAGCGCTTTTACCTCGTCATCTTGAGTTTCTACCGGTTCCTAGGATTGGTTCATTCCCACGTGGTCAGGTTCGTCTTGCTGTGAGCGTGTCAGCTTCTTGGGTTCAAAAGTTAGTTTCGCTTGTTTGCCATCTGATTTCCCTATGGCCATGTACAAGACACCTGCTGTCTGTGCTGGAGTATGTAATTGCGGTTTATTAACCAAGTCTACCTTTACTATTGAGGGGTGTAGAGCATAGCTTGTAGCTGCTTTTCGTGGTGCACCTGGTAATTGAAGCGCATAATTCTTAGCATCCGAGTTAGTATATATAGCTAATTACCTCGGTAGTCAGTCCCTTCGCCAGGTCACCGTTGGCCACCACGTCACAGCATCACAAAACAATGTGGAGCTGAACTGAATTGCTGTCGTACCAATGGCATTGTTCTGTAGAGCTACTGCCAGCGCCCCTGCAGTAATGAAGGCTTTATGTCCGAAAAATTGCTCTTCATGCATTGCAGCTTATTGTATAGGGTTTTTACTGTTGTAACTGTAGGGCTACCCCACATGTCCACAGCCCATATAAGTTTACCGCATTCTGCCCGCTAATTGTTGTCTGGGAGTCAGTCTTGCTTTGTTAGTGGCCACCACTGTAACCTGTGTGCCATTAATGCATTAAGAGGGGTAGTAGCCATAAATGGGACATTGGCGACTCACTGGCCATATTTCCAAGGCTCTCCCAACTGGGGAGAGCCGGCTATTTGGCAGCGAGCCGGTGGTCATCCCAAGGTTTGCGTCACTCGACACAGGCCGGGGGAGAGGACTGGATGCCTGGGTGCGGTCCTTGACATGTGGTCCTTACCCGTCAACAACCCGCACAGGCACAATTAGTGCGAGCAAGCACAGGCCCTTGGGGGCTGAGGAACTTGGTTGTAGGGGGTGCACGAGGTCGGTATCCTTGGGGTAGCTGGGCCTCCTACACAAAGGCTCCAGGGCAGGAGAGCTATCGGTACGGGAGAGGGAAGACCCATCTTCTGGAAAAGGGGCTGAAGAGGAAGGGTCACAGAACCTGTCATGACTCCCATGCCATAGAGTCTCTGTTAAGGCTAGGTCTCACTTTCAAACAAGATGTAAATAATGTGATTACTGTGCAAATTTTGATGTCTAAAAATGTTTTTGTGTGTGTGCATGAAATCGATATAGTGGGGTCTTACGACACCTAACCCAAAGAGCTGGTCTCAGGCTATGTCATTGACATTGATGGTTTTGCCGGGAGGGGTAGTAGGAATCCATGGGACATCGGCGACTCCGTAGCCATAGAGTGCTATATCCTGGTAAATATGATGCTGCTCTGCTCTGTCTCTCTCACACAATGTAGTACAGCAACTTTGGTTGCTGTGCTGCTTGAAAAATGTGTAAACTTGGCTCCCAGTATTTAATTAATTGGCACTAATTTACTCACTTTTCCTTGTCAACAGCTCAATTAACTAATACCTACCCTTGCAAAACTCTCATCTTTCAAACCTGTGACTTAAAATACCAAGTACTTACACTGCCAAATGAAAAAGAAAAAAAATCGGATGACTTCCCATTCTGCTTTGTTCGGATTATTTTGTACTTAAAACTTCTTTTCATGTGCCACTAAACTGCGAATTTAAACGGCACTCTGCACCTACCTTAGACTGATAAAACACATGTTAAGTTTTGTGGCACGCATGAGCCATTCAAGTCTTTTTGCCGAAGTGCCACAGGTAGAAATTGGGCCTGACATATGACACAGATGGGATGTTTTATAATGAAACACATGGGGATTTCAGGTTCAGGAGGAAATCTTTGAGCACCTGGGTTGCATTTGATTGGAGAAACCAAGGTTTTGAGGTGACCTAATGGAAGCCTCTTAAATTAGGAAAGGTTGTGATTAAATGGAACCAGATGACCTTAGCGCAGTGGAGGGAGACCCTCAAATTGTAGGTCGCCTCCAGCATCTAAAAATAAGGAAACCAAGAGTAAATGGGGAAATCAAGCTTAGCGTTTTCACACAGAGAGTTGTGAACATCTGGTGAGCATTATTCAGGATAGTCCACTGTAGCATGTGACTGTGCACAAAGGAACATTGAAGTGAGAACGATTTCGGCAGGGATTTAAGGTATAATAAAGGACATGGAAACGAGCAGGGCATTTTAAAGACAGTCTTCGCCGAAGCAGGGCTTGGCCTTTGAAGAAAGTTCTTACATTTTTTCCCTAACATCTTATATGTGCCAGCACTGGAAAACTGCCAAGATTCGAGCAGCCAGCTTGAAGCTGGCCTGCATGGACCGTGTGTTTTCTTTTTACTAAAATGTGCAGCTGTGCTGTGGCAGTTGCATGTATGAATATTGATAATGAAAATATTGTCTGATGCAAATATCCTACCTTAAATATTGATAACAAAAATACTGCTCCATTTAGTGTTGATTTTGTCTCCAGTTGGGTGATATTATGTACAATGGGGCAGATTTACAAGAAAGTGGCGCCAACATGGAGAACCCTTGCGTCACATGGAGAAAGTGGCGCCAACATGGAGAACCCTTGCGTCACCATGGATGCGCCGTATTTACAATACCCCCTTTTCCCAAATCGTATTTACAATACGGCGCACCATGGCGCAAGGATTGACAGATGCGTCAGAATCGGTCACATCTGTTGACGGAAAAGTCACGCATTGCTGGAGTCGTGTCGCAAGCGTGACGCAACTCCAGCAATGCTCAGGGGCGCCCTATACCTAACATGCTGCATCACTCCTTACGCCTGCTTCAAGCAGGCGCAGGGTTTTGACGCAGCATGGATGTAAAAGTGACTCAGTGAAATCTTGTAGATTTCACTGCGTCACTTTTATGGGGCTTCCTGCAACGGAACGCCCACCCTGCATACATTAAACCTGACGCAGGTTTAACGTGGCGCGGGGCTTCACAACGTGACGCATCTCCCTAGATGCGTCACGTTGTAAATGGGCCGCAACTTTTACGCTGCCGCTGCGTCACAAAAATGACGCAACGACAGTGCAAAAGTGACGCAAGGGGCTTGTAAATCTGCCCCAATATGTTTAGAACGCTTTGCTGTTGTCAGACGATATTTAGGCTACGACATTGTTGTACCACACCATCGAGAGCCAGATATAGGTTAATGCACAGCAAGGAAAATGATGGGACAACTTGTAGTTTAATACTAAAAAGAATTACCCCGTACTCTATGTGGAGTTTTGTCTGGCTGTATTGAGCTATGGGATACCTACCTTACAGTTATTAGAGTGGCGATCCTCCCCCAGATTTGGCTAAAGCTCCAACTCAGGGTGCTAGGGGGAGTGGCTATTTACATCTTATGTAGGAAGCCTATATAATGAATAGAGGTTTACTGTATTCCTGAGGGAAAAAGAACCCCCATTTTCACATCAAAACATGAAATAGATGTGAAGGGAAAAATGTACTCCCATATGTTATGTTTTTTGGTGGCTTTTAAAAAAACACAATAACAATATACACTCTGGAAAAGGTTTCTCAGCGTTGTAGCAGAAAAACACACAGATACTAAAAGAAAAAGATGCAAAAAAGATGATCTAAATAACTGTCTTCAGTAGTTTACACAATTTCATCTTACTTCCTGATATGTATGAAATGTCATTCCATTCTTTACCTCCGTGCATTTGTAAAAATTTGCTACCCTGATTCTTCAAACAAAATTTGGAAACAATACTTCATAGTTGGTCTATTGATCTCTGCTAGGAACATACATGACATGTTTTGTGTTCTATTGAACAAAGAGGGATTTTACATATCGAACAATTGATGGATTAAATAAAAAGATAACCAATGGATTATTTTCCTCAATGGCAGGCTCTGCAGTTTGAGAATTGCTTTAGAATCATGATCATCTTCTGCCACAGACTTCTGGATGCTGTATTCTGAATGTCCTACAAGGGTGCAATATCTGTGTTTAGACAGGCACAAAGAGAGAGTATTTACCACAAGCTATTGAATATATCCTCTGAAAAAAGGTTAGGAAAGGAAAAAGTCATCTCACCACTCTAAACTGAAAAAGCAAACATTGGTAGATCTTTGGATAAATGTAATTGGCTTGGAGCACCCCTTTGTTCAGTCTGAAATCACCACAGTTTAAAAATCCAATGAATGCAACCCTTTATAACTGCATATTTGAACCTTAAATTGTGTTGGAAAAGATGAACAGAACATTGTAAAGATCACTTTGCGTTCTCATCCTTAACTCTAGTAGATTTCGAGCGAAGATGACTCTTACAATGTGTAGTAGAGCAGCCAAAAGGAGGAGTGAATCCATGTATTCATGTACTTTGTAGCAGCATCTTCAAGAGGAAAGCAGAAGATTCCTCTAGAGAAGACCGACAGATGTCCAGATGTTTTTTGTTGTATTCAAATGCAAACCCACTTACATCAAAGCTGGGCAATGGCATTTTCAATGTATGCCTGTCGTATTGCAAAATATTCCCCTTTTTTAATTTTGATTTTCACCTCCCATTTTCTTTTTGTTATTGAGGGAGGAGGGAAAATGTCTGGGCCTGATTCACAGGTACAGGAACATCAACTCTTTTTTTGCTGTTTGCCATTTTTGAGTGGAGATTCACACCAAGATGAAGTCTAATTAATCTCCTACAGTTTAATTTATGAGTGTAAAATTATTATTAATAACTTGCCATGTGTAGTTGAAATCCCTTGGGGAAATACAGCGAAAATGGAAAAAGTTACTTTTTTTTAATTAAACATATAAATACAATTATTTTAATAGATAATAAAAATGTGTATTAAATGTAAACAAATAATATTAACTTAGGAATACTTAAAGATACTGTTACAAGATGCTAAGTCCTAAAATTAACTTTTCCATTAGTTAATGAATTTAAATATATTAATTAATAATAAACAATATTCATTTTAACATACATTTTTTTTAATTTGTAGAAAATGTTGTTATGCTTTGAATTCCTTTTCATAATTGTTATCCTTTCTAAACTAAGTTAAAAATTAAAACATATTTTTTATTTAAGGGTATTATTACTTAAAAAAAAATAAGACATTTAGCATTCATTTGTGAACTGGGACATTTGTGCGTTCCAGTGCATGTAATGTATGAAAATACCCATACATCACAAAGACTTCTAGAGCTGAAAATCCCACTGTGGAATTCACTCTCACTTCACTTATGCACTTTTGTGCTTATAAACCTGCTTTCTCTTACCAAGGCCAAGAACGTCAAGTACAATAGTACATTGAAGTGTAACATAATCGATGGCTTTAATCTGATTAATTTTTTTATCTAATATATAAATATTTTAATCACATTAACCATTCATGATCCACTGTGTCATTACCATCAGCAAAATTCACAGTTTTGTTTAGAAACTGCTTTTCACTTTGATGATTTCTGGTCATTTCTGGGTATTTAAAAACTACCCAGGGACAACAGTACACCTACTTGAGCTTTAGAACAGGATATGGCCATTTTCCTTCTGGATAGCAGCCATAGCACACAGGATTCTTTGAGGCATGTGGGCAAGCATTGTTCCCTTGTGTGTATTGTCCCTTCTGCATTTGAGAAATTAAACCTTTATGGTCTTATCCATCAATAACAAGGTCCCTAACTGTGAAGAACTCCTGCGTATTATAGGTGACCGTCAGCTACTGAACTCTAATGTTACCAAAAGAAAAGTGAATGTTACAAGTCGGTTATTTGTATTGACAAAACTAGCAGTGCTAATGTGAAAATAACTTCATGAAAAGAACCTCCAATTTGAAAATGTTATAATCTTACCTGGTAGCATTGCCATCAGTTTTTTTTTTAACCAGAGGACTTGTATTCTTAAGTACAGGACAGCATGAAATGTGGCTATCCTGTTACCTGGAGTGGGGCCACATAGGGGACACCTGAAATTCCCCAAACATTTAAAGCAGTGATTGAGCATACATGTTTGATGCAGTTCTAGGAGAGATACTCCTGAGGCAACCAAAGGACCTTGCTGTTCGGCAATCTCCTGCCTTTAAAGTCCTGAGTCCCATTTACTGCTTTGGAGGCTTGTTGCCCCTTGATCCTAACTACAGCTTCAGTCCTCCTGCCTAAGAATCACAAGTGTTGAGGGGAAATGGCTCTATGTTGAGCTAGGTCATCCCCACAATGCTGAATTACGTGAAGTGGCTTTCACTCTCCAAATTAAAGTTTGGTGATCTACTTTGGTATTAAAGTGAAGTGCCTTCTTTTGTATTTTGTGCATACTTCAACTCCCTTCACTGTCCCTCCAATATGGAGTCCAGGTAAATGGGACTTTTTGGGGAAACATTCGTAGTTGGGCCTGCTCTCTCCTTGAATGGGTTTTGGCAAGTTCCTTCTACCACTTTCCTTCTTACCCTCACTGTCTCACAACTTCCACCGATGTTCAACATTACACACTCACCAGGGTGCAAAGGTGTGTGTGTGATGTCTAGCATAGGTTTTTTACTGGAAGTATGTTATGCTATTTATTTTATAGAGCACAACATATACCCTGAAGGATGTTCTGGCACTAAAGCAAAAGATTCGCTGCAAAGACATGGCTACAAGTAGATTCTGGGGTGACTAAAAGGTGTTGTCACAACAGAGATACATTTGATCAATAAAGGCATAATGCATTCTACTAGATGCCGAAGAGCCACATTTTCTAGAGCTTTCTGGAACTGAAGTAAAAGGGGAATTTTTTGCAGATGAACAGGAAGCTTATTCCACAGTTCTGCTGGGGAGCTGGAAAAAGCCTTGCCTCCTGTACGGCATGGGTGACCCAAGGTAGAACCAGCATATGTGCGTCAGAGAAGTGCAGCAGACAAGGGGAGTCTACCTCTTGAAGTTACTAGCAAGATAGACCAGGCAAATTCCATGAGTTGCTTTGTATACAAGGCAGAGTGATAACCTTTACTCGCTTTTCAATTGGCAGCCAGTGCAGATGTTTTAGTGCCTCTAAAGAGGATGACCAATGAGTAAGGTGCAGTAGCATCTTGGCTATCACATTTTGAATGCATTATTATTTCCTTAGCAGTGCCTTGTCTGCCGCCAAATAGAAGCAATTGCAGTAATCCAGGCTTCTCGGAATAGTCGCCTGAAACACCACCTGATGGACCTGCTTGGGAAGGAAGAGACAGATCTTCTACAAAATCTTAAGTAGAAAAATGACAGGTTGAAACCACATGATTGACCTGAGCTTTCAATGTGAGGTTGGGTTCAAAACAGATGCCTAGATTTGTACAACCTTTATAGAAGCAAGGTGTATCGTCCAGATGGAGGGCCAGAAATCGAGAGGTAACATACTCGGGGTCTGCAGATGTTGTTGACACAGAGCCTCTGTTTTTTCAGAGTCACCTTTTAAGGAATACTGATGCAACCAACTAGCATCACCTTTAATACATCTGTGAAAACAATCAAAAGGATCATTGCTAGCCCTATCTGCAGTGATAACAAGGTGAGTGTAATCAGCATAATTCATGAATCGTACTCCAAAACATTTAAAACATTTCAGAAGAGAGCAGAGGTACAAATTAAACAGTAGGACTAGGCGCAGAGCGCTATGATACCCCTTGATGCAAGGCCTATAAGTAAGAGAGGAAAAGAGGGAGATAGACCGCTTGTGTCCTACCCATGAAGTAGGATAGACACTAGTCAAGGGCAGTGTCTTTATTCCCAGCTTCTTCTAACCTGCCCAGCAGAATGCCATGAGAGACCACATGTAATGTTGCTGGCAGATCTAGGAGAACTAGGGCAGATAGTTCAGCCTGTTGCAACATCATTTGAATGTCATTCACCATGGACAGCACAGCTGTTTTAGTGCTGTGTAGGGGATGAAAGCCTGACTGAACAATGTCAAGAACCTGCAACTGCACCAGTCTCGTCATTAACAATCCATTCACCTACTTTTCTAAAATCTTAACCACGAACGAAAGTAAAGATATTTTTCGGCGATTGATCTGCATTAGAGTTTTTAATAGAGGGACAATTAAGTCAATTTTCCAAGCACCAGGGAGCTGCCTGGAGGCCAGTGATCTATTACATGCCTCACTCTATGGGGGCTCAGAGTGAAAGTCATCTACTGCCACTGGGATGGTGGCAAGGGTTCTAGTTGGGACCCAGATTTAAGTGTCACTGAGAAGGTGAAAAACTCTGTTTTGGCATGTGTGCCCAGTGGCCAAGTACCCCAGGCTGATTAGGGGTGGTGGTACCAGGGGTCTTCAACTCTGTCACTAGATCTGCATCCAGTATGGGTGTCAGAGGTTTAGACTGGATAGTATTTCTGTCTGGCTCAAGGACTTCAAGGATTGCCCTTATCTTGGTCTCAAAAGTTCAACAACTTATCTGTGAGATCTTGTGTCTGTATGATATTATTAGATACAAACATAACTACTGAAACATCTTACACAATCTGGAACATTTCCTTGACAGAATTGACTGCATTCAGAATTTCAGAGGTTGTAAAATGTCTTCTTTTCACAGAGGATCCGTTTAAATTTCCTTTGCTCAACTATCAGGGCTACCTGAATTCCAGTTTCTTGCATCTTAGTTTGGCTTCTTAAGAGTAGGGGAGTAACGAGATGCAGGAGAACTAGACTGTGTTTAGTGCCTGTTTTTTTCTGGTAAACGCATATTCACCACCAATTGCACCCAGTTTACATAATTATCATTTCCTATTGATACTGGTACAGTATTTCCCCTGTGTGATGTGCATGATTGAGCTCTTACCAGCTCAGATGTGTTTAGATTCGACCAATGGCGATATTTGTTCTTTGAGACATCTGCCCCCCCCCACGTTGTTTCCTTTCTCTGTCTTAGGTTAATGTGAGAGGACCTGGAAAGAAATGAATTAGTGGTCTGTCCTTTCCTGTGGGATACTTCTTCACAATGTATAAGGTTAGCTACCCCAAAACGCCTTGATATAAGTAGGACCAGACACTAGAATGTCTAACCAAAAAACAGAAATCACCTGCAATAGTCAAGCCACTTCCTGGCAGGTAGGTGTATCTGACAAGGTATTAAAATCACCCAGCACCACCAAGTTGTATTATAAGTTATTAGTTTCCAGTACAACATGCAATGTGTGAACTGTTTACAGAAATAAATATACTTGTCCAACTTTGTGTCTGCTTCAAGGAGGCATTATTGTTTTACTCAAAGGCCTGTCTGACAATGCTAGTACATTGGTCTTAGCATCCGAAAACACATTTGCTTGTGATGAGGCACCCAAGTACCACCCATGTAATGCCCCATTGACAAAAAGATTACAAGAAGCACCAAGCAGTATATGTACTGTAAAAGGGCACAAAAGAGGTACAAAAATTTGCGCTGGGAATTAAAGAGACCTTTAAGACTTTGTACTTCTTTTCATGTCTTTGCATGGCTTTTGCAGCAGCACTAAATCTTGAAGTGGGATTTAGTGCGCTGTTACCCATAAATTTTTGACAAAGTGTCCAGTTACTTAATGTAAAATTAATTAAGTGCTGACTACTGTTGGACAACTTGATGTGGGACTTGGGGCCCGATTACAATCTTTGATGGTTGTAAACATTAATGCAAAAACAACAGTTGATGGACAGAATGCAGAACAATGTCATACATTCACCCCAGTACAGAGATCTGGGCCTAAATCCATCGGTTTTTTTGCTCACCATGCCACCCCAGTTTAGACCTGGCCATATGCAAATCAGTCTTTACCCTGTACCTCATGGGAACAGTCCAGCCCGAACTGCCAAGCCAGGTTCTCCCTGGACCGGAAACAAGTATCCTAGGACCGGTTTCGGAGTTTCACCCCTCTTCAGCCAGGATAGCTTGATTCCAGTGGCATGGAGAGCACCGGACTCACGTCTGAGCATACCCGTCCCACTCGGGGTGACAAATGCAAAAACAACAGTTGATGGACAGAATGCAGAACAATGTCATACATTCACCCCAGTACAGAGATCTGGGCCTAAATCCACCATTTTTTTGCTCACCATGCCACCCCAGTTTAGACCTGGCCATATGCAAATCAGTCTTTACCCTGTGCCTCATGGGAACAGTCCAGCCCGAACTGCGAAGCCAGGTCCTCCCTGGACCAGAAACAAGCATCCTAGGACCAGTTTCGGAGTTTCACCCCTCTTCAGCCAGGATAGTTCAATTCCAGTGGCATGGAGAGCATGGGACTCACGTCTGAGCATACCCGTCCCACTCGGGGTGACAAATGCAAAAACAACAGTTGATGGACAGAATGCAGAACAATTAATACAGTCAAACCACAACACAGGAAAATCCCAAACCAATTTAAAAAATATTTTGTAAATAAAATTACATCAAAATGACAAAAATCCACTAAGGCAAGCCAAAGTTATAAACTTTTAGAAGTAGAAATAATACCAAAAGCGTTAAGCGCCAACAGCGGTAACCTAGGCTCAAGTTAAAGTCGACCACAATGGAGCATAGGGTGGATGCAGAGACCAAGTTCTATCCAGTCTGAAAGTCAAAAACCCTCAGTGATTAAGGCAGAAGACTGTGGCTAAAGAGAGCTTCACGCCGTTGGATAATCGCTGTGCGAGGTCTCAGAGAAGCAGTTGACTTGTGGTGGGAAAGCTCAAAGTTGGGGAACTTTGAATGTCATGCCCAAAGAAGGACCTTCGGCCAGTGAGGATTTCTACCTTCAGACTCTGACACTTTTTGGGAGCTCAGATTAATATTTATGGTCATATAAATAGTACAGCTACCCAAAAAGGGTTTCCCAGCACTAAGCATAGAAAGAAAGGCCATAACACCAACTTATTACAGACAGATGTAGAGGGGTTTGCCAGCGCTACACAGGAAGATGACAGAATTCCCACGTAGCACAACCAAGTCTTCAAACATTTGTGGAAAGACAAAAGGGAACTACAGTTTCTTAGTCACTCAGGAAGGGAGTTCACCAGGTTCGGACCGAATACTGCAAAAGAACTCCCTCCCATCCGGGCAAATTGGAAGCTAGGCAGAGTGCATAAAGCCAGGTTGGCAGATTTCAGAGTGTGTGCGCAGGGGAATGGGGTTTCACTAGGACCTGACTATACCGTGGGCCTATCCTGGCTTGATCCTTGAACATATAGCACAAATCCTTACATTGAATATGTTTTGTGACAGTTAGCCAATTAAGCTCAAAAATGGAGATGTGAAACTGAAGCATGGTTTGGAAGCCGGATGAGCATTCTAGCTGCTGAGTTTTGGACAATTTGTAGGCACTGAATAGACGCCTGAGCTATTCCCCCAAAAAAGAAGTTCATAGTCTATTTGGGATAAGATTAGAGCTTGGATTACAGTCCTTTGGGTGGAATGGGGGATCGTCCAAATAATCTTCTTCACCCATTTAAGCCCAGAAAAACAGGTGGAGGATAACCTAGACACCTGAGGCTTCACTGAGAGATTCTCGTCCAAAAAAAGCCCAAGTTCTTAACCTTGGGGGACAGAGATCTTAGGGAGTCCGGCCAATGTTGGGGACCCCAAAGTTTGGGGTTCCTACCCAGGACCATGACCTCTGTCCACTGAGCCATAGAGAGTTAGCACTCATCCAAGTCGCCACTCGACTCAAGCCCAGGTTCAGATCAATTGGTCCATGATCCTGTGCAGATGACAAGGAGAAGATTATTTGGGTGTCATCAGCGTAGGAAAAAAGGGTCAAGCCACAGCTCTCCACTATGTCTGCCAATGGGAGAACATAGATGTTAAAAAGCCGAGGACTTAGCACTAAGAGACTCCAGAGGGTAAAGCACATGTTTTGGATTTAACATTGGCAGATAAGACTTGAAACTTACGATCCTTCATGAAAGAGCTTATCCAACCTAAGGCCATTCCCTTGAGACCCAGAGATGTCAATCTTTCGAGCAAGATGAGCAGGACTCAATATCAAAAGCCACAATAAGATCTAATGAAATGAGCATGACCATCCCCCCCTACCCCTCCCCATCCAGGAGATGTCTGAGATGTTCAGTAACTCCCAGGAGAGCGGATTCAGTACTTTGTCTAGCCCTGAAACTTGACTGTGAAGGATGAAAAAAAAATGTTGAGCCTTGGTATAAGTTGTGAGCTCTGCATACATGTGTTTCTCCAGAATTTTGGAAAAACCAAGCAGCAAAGAAATTGGTCGAAAATGTGACCAATAGGATGGGTCAAGATGATGTTTTTTCAGGAGTGGAAGAACCATAGTGTGCTTCCAACTCTGTGGAACAATACCCTCCTTTAAAGGGGAATTCAGGAGATTCAACACCACCTGCATTAAAACTGGATAGAACAGTCAAAGCTTAGGGGGTGGTAGTGGGTCCAGCGGAGAGACAGATCTTATGGACTGTATGATAGTTGAAAACGATTCTTCCAGTGGGGAAAGGCTGCAGCAGAAGAGGGGTAAAAAACATCTGGATACCTTCTCCGTGAGGTCCAGATGAATTGAATTTCCTGCTGCAAAAAAAGCTCTGAGTAGGAGCCACCTGAATATTTGACTAAGGGGCAACACACCTTTGTCGGATCAGCTTAGCAGGTTGGTCTTGATCCACCAGAGGTCTTTGGAGCCAAAATGTTTCTAAGTATCTTGCTTCAGGATGGTTAGAAGGAGTACACTTTGACACCAGCCAAGAGTCCAGGACCATAGGGGCAGCACTTAGGGGCCAGGATTCACTCCAGCAGAAGCCAGATGCAGGGTAAAGGTCAGATAAGGTCCAGTTGTAACGTGGTAGCTAGGAGTTGTTTGAAAGAGCCTCTTGTAGCTTGTTGTCTCCCTGTAGCTTAGACAGGAGACCAACCTTCCGACCCTTGAAGACCACTTTTTTTCCTAGAAACAAGAGGGAGAACAGGTCCAGTCTTCTAGGTTCCTCTCAGGTTGCAAGCAGCAGATCAAGTTCTCTTCACTTCTTCCAAAATGTGTTCCAAGGAAGGTACCATGGGTGCAACATTTATGCCTGCCACCAGCCAATGGGTGGGGGTGACTCCTGGCCCCTCCGTAATCAATAGGGTAAAGGTTCTCAGGGGTGACTGTACCCACGTTCACAGCATTTCCTGTCTGCTGTACTGCAAAAAATCCCACAATGCCCCTCTCTGCCTAAATGCAAGATGGTGAAAGCCAACTTCCCTTGTTTAGAGCCTGTGTGCCCACCACAGAGATGTGGCGAGGGAAAAGAGCAACCCCTCACTTTAAAGCAGTTCTGGTGATAGCTCCTCTACTACTGCAAATGGTGCCTGCCTGACTGTGGAAACAAAGTGCATGGCCCACTAGTCAGCTAACATTTGTCAGTGACAGGGTAGGACTCTTTGAAGTTAATTCAGTTTCTGTCCACAGCTCAGATGGTCATCCTGCCAGAGGGACAGAACTCTGTCCCACATCCAAGACCTTTTTCTCCACTTTAGAAGCAAGTTGACACTACATCAATGGGGCTATTAAGCTCCTGGTTCACAGCTGAGGCTCATGCAAGTGGGTCTCCAAAGACTTTGACAGGGAAATGGTAACTTTTCCAAAATATGTATTACAAATCCAACTTCACTAGTGAATTGTGCTTGCAATACATATATTAAAAAGTCAAAGAATTAAATCTGTAGGTCTTTCTTAGCAGCAGATAACACTATTAAATATAATATTGTATACCAATGTTTTTCTATGAAATATCCAATCCTGCTATAGTTTCACTGTAAGGATACATTTACCATTAAACATTTATGTGTACTACTTTTAAATGCCATGCACCCTGCCTTATGGAGAGTAAGGCATACTTGGGGTAATTTGCTAATATTTAAAAGAAAGGTTTCAGTCATCAAAATGGGATATTATATAAAATTTAATTGGCTGTTTTAGCACAGCACAGCCAAGCTACCAAGCGTAGACCTGCAGTCATTCACGCTCACTGTAGTGGGTGGTACAATGAGTGCTGCAACCCACTGGTGGCATTTAACTTATTTCCATCATATTTCATCATATTGAAATGTGGAGCACAGACTGTTTAGCTTATCCCTGGTTATCAGAGGTTCTACAACCAGCAAAAATATAATTCAGTAAAAAAATCACAGTTACCTGCAGACAGGGCACATTTCTAACAGTTGGTGTTTAGGGAAATAAACAGAGGATTTAGGAAGAGACATACTACTTCAAAACAAAACCCCACAAAAGAGTACTCCAGCCAGGCCCTGGAGTAAATGAAGCTCCACACTTGGACAGTCACTGGTTCTGCAGCAATAGGGAACAATTGAAAAATAAAAGGAAATCATTTTTAATGGCTTTGCCAGTTTTTAAATATATTTTATTTAACTTACAAAATATTATTAAACAATGTAAACTAAAATAATTCATCTAAAACATATTGCGGGAAGGCTCCTAAAACATGGAACACACCTATCAGTGCTAGGGGGGAAGAAGTAATGACTCAGGACTTCATTACCCATCTAAAGGTAAAAGGCATTACAACACCATCCAATCACAGACAGGCTGACCATATAAGACTCACACAACAAACAACTTTTTTGCATTCACTACTTTGGTGAATGTCTTTGTACCTTTGCTCCTCACTTTGAGGAACAATCATCTAAGTAGAAGAGAAAGATTGTATAGGCAAATGATCAACATCCTTAACATATCCAGGAAAGAATTATTTGTTAAATTATGGTTCTCATTTTAAGTGATCTGATTCCTTGACATAGTAGCACACAAGAAGCACGAGCTTTATTCACCTACAGTCCATTCTCAGAAAATCCCTACCATGTGAAAATACTTTCAGCATTCCATTACATGATCTCTGGATCATGCCAAGAGGTCCATTCTAACAATGTAGATATCTGACTCACAAGCCAGTCACAATGTTTAAAATGGGTACTGTGCTACATCACCAGCAGAGTGCACCAGTATATTGCCATGTTACTGTCTCTGGAAGAAAGGCAAAGAGTCACAAGTGAATTGTTTGCCCATTTCCCTCATGCATTAGGTCTCATCAATTGCACCTCCCAGGCACTTTAGCCACCTCACCATATGGAACATCTTTTCTGCAACAGACACCCCTGGCACTTCATCAACTTGCATGCTGTATGTGCTTTCAGTAGCTGCTTTAATGGGGTGTGCACTTCCTGGAAACACCCCTTACAGTTAAACCTATCGGCCACCATTTGCACAGCAGTTCTTTTCTGGGGAGGCCACCATTTGCACAGCAGTTCTTTTCTGGGGATTTCATATGTGGCTCATAGTTAAGTTACAACATTGCACACTAGGATAGCATGCACACCTTGACGATGACACACCAAACATACTCACTCATTATAAAAGACAATATACACACATTCCTCTTACAGTAATTACGTGTATGTATAAATGATGTAGTACATTTAGGATAGATCAATACCTTAAGAAATATTAATGACCTTTGTTACAGGTGATGCCAGGCATGCTCTCTCTCCCTATCTTTTCTAAATCTTCTGACATCCAACCACACAACTCTAAAGGAGATACAATAGGTCATGCACACACAACAGAATTGAACACAATTTTGATATCCTGAAGTCATGCTACACATTTATTGACTGCATGGTTGTGCTGCTATTCTCTTCATATGTTGTGTGCATGATAGTAGAAGCTTGTTGTGTCTAGCAAAACATAGCCATGCGACATAGCTTACATATAGACATAACCTCTGATATATGACCATATCCATTTTCACAGGGTGGGGCACAGAACAAAGGTGAGGATTGGCAGTTTTGTGACTGAAAAGCTGATTCATTTTTCACATGTGCTGCCAATCCATTTGTTGTGTTATTGCAGTTGGACAGTGTGTTGTCATTGACGGACTATTATTCTGTCCACATATTCCATCCTGAGACAATGTCATACCAGACTAAGCAAACATGTTATGGTTTAATTCCACAATCATGCCATTGCTAACATTTCCGTACACTGAATCAAAACCATTCACATAGTTTACACAAATATGAATGCACACTTGTTTAAACCTAGAACATGTTTTTTCACATTCTTAATCAATTGACTTCAATATTTATACTGCTCCCCAAATGCATTGATAAAACACTTTGACCTGCCAAAGAGCTGCCTCCTCTGCCCCACTGAGGTCGCATGGAAACAGATCATTTACTTGTTGCAGTGTTTGATCAGAAGTTCAACTACAATAGAAGCCTTCCCATTCCATGGGTTTGCTATCACATTGAGTATTGTAGTCTACCACACAAAGGCTGGATTTGGTTTCTTTTGACTGCAATGTCACATAGACCAAGGGAATAGGGCATCGTCTACAGTCTGGGCTTGATTTATTTGATTTTAAATGAATGGCAGTCAGGTGTGTATGATTGCGGTCATGCGTAAAGTATTTGCCTATTCTCTTCCATTTGCATGTCTTCATCTGGGTGGACTTGTCCACTTCCGCGACCAAGGTCTATGTTCTTGGGGTAGTCAGGTCTGTCAACCAATTGGAATACAGTCATAACGTAGTAGCAGTAACTTTGCAGTCAAATTCGGTCACATAAATCTTCCTTTCCTCATTGGAGGAAGTGGTGGCATGCAAGTCTGCCGCTAGTTGTATCAATAGGCACCAGGACACGTTTGGCCTCCAGTTCCTGCTTATTCCAGACTGATCCAGTGACATCCCAGCTGCCCATGTTTTCCCACTGGGGTTTTTCCGACTGGGTTTTCTCATGCTCCGTTCCTCCCACCAACAGATGCCCTACTCTCCCCAGGACCTACTTAATGCAGGCCCCAGTGCAACCACATCAGTAGGCACCTGGCTACTTAGCTTTCCACTTGCCTGTGGCCTCCAGTTCCTGCTTGTTCCAGACTGTGCCAGTGACACCGCAGCTGCCTGGGTTTTCCCGTGGGGGTTTTCCCCAACTGTTTTTTTCCACTCCCTGTTCTTCCTGCCAACAGAAGCCCTGCCCACCCCAGTGCCTACTTAATGCAGGCCGTAGTGCGACTAAGCAGCAGAGGCGTGCAGCGGAGGCACAGCTGGCACACCAAGGGCGTGCCGAAGCCAAGTCATTTGGCACCCATCTGCACCTGGTCCCCTGGCCCTCTCTCCCCTAAAGATGTACCATTGCTGAGCTCTTGACCCTTGATCCCAGATGCCATAACAAACACTACCCTGTGCTGACCCATGCTCAATGGTAAGTCCTTTAAACTGCACTCACTGCCACTTCACCTGCCACCGAACACACACCAGCCCACCAACCAGCCCCACCCCAAACACACTACAGACACCACATGAACAAATATATATATATATATAATTCACTGAAAAAACCATAGGTTTCACACATGTTATAGTTAGCTGGACATTTCTCTCGTAAAAAAACATTGAAATTCCCCCGTTATAGTTAGTGCAGGCAACTATAACTCACGCGACCGCAATCCTCTGCTGATGATGTCAGATATTACATCACTGTATTTAGACACTTATTTACCCATGTCTTCTTCGATTAATCTTTAGCTATACATATATTACAAATATTTATTTTTCAGAAAGACACATATGTCACTAGTGATGTAATATCTGACGTCATCAGCAGAGGATTGCGGTCGCGTGAGTTATAGTTGCCTGCACTAACTGTAACGGGGTTCATTTCATTGTTTTTTTACGAGAGAAATGTCCAGCTAACTATAACATGTGTGAAACCTATGGTTTTTTCAGTGAATTTGCAAGGTTTTTTAAATGCTAATTCCTAACTATAACGTGTGTGAAACCTATGTTTTTTTCAGTGAATTTGTACGGTTTTTTAAATGCTAAGTTACTTTACGCCATTCGTGGCGTTGCGCGCCCAGTTAACGCAGTTCATTCCGTGCGTGCACGGTGCGCTTCGCACACCGTGCGCGCACAGTGAGCACGCGGTGCGCTTCGCGCACCGCGCGCCCACTTTACGCAGTTAGTGCCGTGCACACACGGTGGTCACGCGGTGCGCTGCGCGCACCGCGTGCCCACATTATGCGGGATGGGCCATGTACGCACGATGCGCTTCGCGCACCGTGCGCACATGGGGGACATATTATGCGCATCTTTTTGAAATGTATTCTTTGTTAATTTTATAGTTGTTATATGTCATGCGCAAATGGTGCCCTTCGGGCACCATTTGCACACGGGGTGGCACAGTGCGCACATGGGGGACATATTATGCGCATCTTTTTGAAATGTATTCTTTGTTAATTTGATATCTGTTGTATGCCATGCACAAATGGTGCCCTTCGGGCACCAATTGCGCACAGGGTGGGGAGAATGTGGATAATTTCTTTTTTTAAAATTTTTTACCGTACGCGTACGGTAAGCGTAATCGGCGAATTTCCGAAAAAAAAAAACAATTTTGGGCTTGAGGGTTGTTTGTGGACCCCTATATCAATGCTGGGTGGTTAGGATGTGCCGAAACTGCCTCTTTAGCCATTTTTTGCCTTCGTTTTGGCTGCCAAACTCAGAGAGCGAGAGAGAAAATGGCGGCCGCCACTTCCTGGTTTCGACCGATTCGAATGTTTACTAAGATCTAAGAGCCAATCAGAATCGCGCTCGCGCACGCCACCGTACGCGTACGGTAAGCGCACCGTAAGCGCACCGTAAGCTGGCTCAGATATATATATTGATTTAAAGGCTATTTTCTCAGAATCTACTGAACAGATTTACACCAAACCTACAAAAGGCACTTCCTTGACCTGAGGACTAGCTCTCTGCCAAATTTCAAGTAATTCTGTTCAGCCGTTCGGGCTGTAGCTGTGTCTAAAGGTCCTATGGAAAAATGCATGGGAAAAACGCGTTTTGGGACCCCCCTTTTATCTCAGCCCCCGCTTGACGAATCCCCCCGAGACTTTCAGGGTAGGAGCGGAGCGTAGCGCCCCACCTATTTTGAAAAATTCGTGAGGATTCGTCGACCGGCGCCAAAGTTATTCAAAATAGAATGTTGCGGATTTCCTATGGAAACGTGGTCCTAACTATAACTACCTACTGGCGACCGCCAGTAGGTAATACACACACACACACACACACTCACATATATATGAACATAAGTAACAACTCTGTGCAAAAGTAGGGGGAAAAACTGAAGAAATAAAAGAAATACTAAGTAATTCCACTCAATATTTCAATTTCCAGCTCAAGACCTCTCAAGCCAATCAAAGATAATCTTTCAAAATAAGAGGGGCGAAGAAGGATGAAAATATCAAAGGGACAACTTCAGGGGAGGAACAAATACAGTTAAACTTAGAGTCTTATAAGACAAACACCATAGGCAGTAGTAGCTTATTTAGAAAGATAATCTCTGATTGACTTGAGAGGTCTTGAGCTGAAAATTGAAACACAGGATTGTGTTGATTATTAATGATGAATTAACAGAAGAGATTGAATGCCAGCTGTTGTAATGTTATCTGTTACTTGATTGGGTGTTGATAACTCAGCTACCAGGCTTGTCATGGCTTCACATTTGTGATGCAACATTTATCAGCTTTGATTTATTTGAGACCTAGCCTCTGAGGTATATCAATTGTGAACAAATAAGATGTTTAGCCACTTGGCCACATCAATAATGCTCACACTGACTGAGGTTGGAAATTGACAATTTATATTAGAATTAAGGTTATAATCTTGATGTTCACATTATAACAAATGTATGTTATACTTTCCTCAGATTTATGGATTACATCTTTGGTTAAATTTAAATTACCAATGTGTACTGATGTGAAAAAGCAGTGTTTCTTCTGTTGTGTATGTACATGCTTAACCAAGTATTTTCACTGTTTCTATGCACTAAAACCAACATGTATTTTTTTTAAAGGATGTTAGCACATTCCACTGTGTAATTAGGCTTTGACAAGGACCGCAAGGTTGAAACGCGTCAGCTGTTGATTAAATCTTTGGTGTAAACATCTTTGGAGAGATATATATAGAAAGAGAGAGAGAGAAAGAGAGAGAGAGAGAATTTTCATTAAAAACTATTCATATTTTTATATAATGGGTGAGTTATGTTTTAAACAATGTTTTGAGAAAGATTTTAGTAATACCTATATATTTTTTTATCAAGATTCAATGATTTAGTTAAAATTTTAATAGTAATTACACTTGCAATAAAAAGTTTATCTTTTTTTTTAATTAAGTCGTTTTTTTAGGTTCTTCTCCAGATTTTTAAATATGTTTAATCTTTTTCTAACTATACATATAAGTAATTTTTGTTTCTTTAGGAATAGTTAAACTTCAAAGATCAAACAGTATTATTGGCAAATAATGTCTTTTTTAGTATTTCTTAATACATATTTCTGTAAACTATAAGTTTAAATTGCTATTTCAGTTAAGTTTAAAGCTTTTTTCAAAACACTTTGGGCTTAATTACAAGTCTGATGGTCCATGGACTGCCAGACTTGTGCCAGCGTGGTGGCAGCGGTCTCCCAACCACCCAATTACGATTAGGGCAGTCGGACCACCATTGCTCGACTGCAGCCGCCAGGGAACAACCATTCCCTGGCGATGTTGCTGCGGTCAGGAGGCATCAATATTATTGGACTTGGCCCTTTTGGCAGGTTCACCCCTGAACTTTTTGCCTTAAGCTCTGACATAGTGGTAGTGATTTTAGGTCTCTGCGCACTTTAGCCTGTGGCCCAGTGTAAAGTGCGTGCACTCTCTGAGTGCGTGTGGTGAGATTGGCCTGCCCTCCCATAGGAATGCATGGGGGATATGCGTGTCCATGGTAATTCCTGATGTGAGAGGAGTGCAGGGTCGAATTTAGTATGTGCAAACTCGTGAGAATAAATGCTGCGCAATGGTGTGTGCAGATTTATAGTGGCTAGTGGTGAAGTGCCACTTCTAGAAGTTGGCATTTCGGTGTGCTGTGTGCCTGCCTGCCTGATGTGAATGGCATGTGTGGCTTGTGATTGACAGGAACTGAGAGGGCTGGGGAATTCCAGGAGCCAGGGTGAGTCTGCCCGGTGGTGAATGGAGAGATCTGCATGTAGATGGGAGGGAGGAGTTGCACCTGGGACCTGAATAGGACTGTGCCTTCCCTCCACAATGCTGGCTCCGCCCCCTGTGGTGCATCTGAGCACCTAGCCCCCACCTGACAAAGGAGAGAGGAGCTGAGCATCACAAAGTGCTCCAAAGCTCCCCTAAACCAGTTCTAACTGGTATCCCCAAGCCCTGTGCTGTGTCACAAAGGAAAAGGGCATATAAATATAGGGGCTGTGACCCCATGAAAATGTTCAGTTCCTGTTCTGTTCCTGACGGAGGGGGGCTTGCTGCTGGTGGGGCCCAGGAGGGACCGCCATGGGGGCTGCCTCCCTGCTGGAGAGCCCTGTGTGCTGGCCCCTGGGCCCTGCCTTGCCCCTGGATACCTAAAGGACTATTGGGACCCCTGGAGGAGGACTGCTGCATCCTTTTGCGCCCTGTGAGCGCAATGCTTTAATTTGATTTCCCCCCTGGAGAAAAGGAGCACGAGGGCTCCGCAGCACGGCGCTGCAAACTTTCCCGAGGGAATCCCGACGTAGAGATTACCTCTGCTAAAGGGGGGAGAGGTGGGAGCCCACCCTGCATGGCCGCCTATTTGTATATTTTAATAGCAGGAGCCCACCCTGCTTTATATTCCAATTTAGAGTGTGCTTACCCCTCATTGCGCCTTATTGATTTTGTTTATATTTAAATGCGGATCCCCCCCCCGCGTTCTATCCCAAAAAGAATTCACCGCCGCGGCCCGTGGCAAAACCGAAAGTCAGGCAGCCCGATGCCTGGAGCAGGGCGGGACTTCCGCTTGAGGAAAGGAAGTCCCGCTCGCCGCCCGAGATCCGCCCTGAGCCTCGCAGGCTCCATCTAAAAGTCCCGGTCCCGAGGAGGGGGACCAGGTGAAGCATGGCGCACAGGTGAGGCGGGGTTCCCGTAAGTGATGGAGAGCCCTGCAGGTGCCAGCAGTGAAGTGGAGAGCCCCGCGGAGTGGTGGTTGCGGCCCTGGGGGACGAGGCACATTGTTGATGCCGGCCCCCGCCGCATGGAAGACACCACACGCAAGGAGCCCGGTAAGAGAGGCTTGTCCCTTTTTGTTTTATTTCCCGAGCGGCCCCACTTGACAGCGGGCCGCTCCAACGAGGCACATTTATTCCTACAGGGGGGCAGAGTGGGTTTACAGATTCCCGTGTGGCTCCGTTTAGCCCCATTATTTTCAGAGCCCTGTGTGGCTCCCACGATGGCCATAATTGTTTTAGGAAGGCCCAGAGGGGCCCATGCTTGTATTATTTGGGCACATTTGTCTTCAGCCCTGGGGGTGCCACAGTCTTTTGGGGCAGTCTTGATTTAATAGCCCCCGTGAGGTCCCGAAGGCACATATGTGCCAGGGCCCCTTGTTCTTTTCCCAGCTGCCCTGCGAGAGCACAGGCAGCTGCAACGTTTTGCCTAACTATGTGTCCAGAAGGCACAGTGGTGCCAGGCCTCATTATAATCGCTTCACAGCTGCCCAGCAAATAGTGGGCAGCTTCCTCGTTTAGGTCTTTCTTTGCTTTAGGGGACATGTTGAAGTTAGGAGTGAGTCGCACTCCTTCGCCCCCATCCGTTTCACAGCTGCGCAGCACTTAGTGCCAGCTGCTACGTTTAGGCCTGCACAGATTGCGCACCCTTGACTTTCGCTGCATTGGCAGCACGCCCTGACTCTTGGGACATAGGGAATTTGAGCCTCCTTTTTGAGATGGCCAGTTGGCCAGGGGGACTGTTAGGATTATAGGGCGCCAGGCCCTAATGTGAGTGTGGTGCTAGGAAACGTAATTCATATAGTATGTTTTACGCACCCTGTGTTATACCTCTAAATTTGTTTTATGATTATGAGGTTGTTATGCATATCATGGTTTATGCTAGTGAGATTATGTTCCACTGTGTGATTTATGCTCCTAATGTAGTTATACTTAGGAGGTTAGGGTCTAATGCGGTTAGACTTCTGAGAGAATTGCATAATGTGTTTATGCTGGTGAGGTTGGCGCAAAATGTAATTCGCGCCTGATGTGATACTGTGCATAATGTAGTTTATGTTACAGGCTGATGCTAAGTACCGTGATTACTGGTGGTTACTGGTTGTACGTTTATGATCTGTTTTACTTCTACTAAGTTCGCTTTGTGATGGTTCAGACACTGGTCCAGTGGGCCCTGTCAGGTGTAAATAATCCCTTGTAAATATAATCTAGTGCCAGGTGGCACCATGTATACTATGTGTTCACTATTCTAATGTGTTATGAAAATACAAAGGCTATTTTTATATATAACCTTGTGTGGAGTTCCTTTTGTGGTGTGCCTGGGATGTTGTTGCTGTGTGCATGCGCAAGTGCTTTACACATGGCCTCCGGGATAAGCCTGACTGCTCGTGCCAAGCTACCAAGGGGGTGAGCAAGGGTTATCTTTGGCGTGTAACTCACTCGCCCTGACTACAGTGGTGGTCTCTGCCTGGCTTTGGCACAAGCCTTAGCCAACCAGAGATCCCATTTCTAACAAATATAAAAAGGGGGACCGCCACATTCCCACCAAGCATATTAAGAGTCATGGAGGTTCCAACTCCATGAACACCGTGGCAGACAGGAAACAAAGGGGGGCCTGAAGGGGCCCCTGTGCCTCCTCCAAATGTCGATGCACACAGGGGGCCGTATGCATGCACCCTAGACCGTTTTTTGGTGTTCCCATTGTGGTGCCCATTTTCAGGGCATCACAGTGGGAACGTCAAACACAAAGCCCGCCAGACAGGAGGAAACTTTGAATCTGGTGGGTGGCTTGACACAGCTTTGGCGGTGAGGTGGCATGGATGACCCGATGCCGCATCGTCAAAGATGTAATCAGGCCCTAAATGTTCGCATTGGCTGTTTTAGATTTAGCTATGACACAGCAAGTGGTGACCGATTCATAGCACATTTTATTTGTTGGTGAAAGTGAGGTCAGGGTGGAAGGCAATATGTAGTGAGGATGGAGGCAACATAAAGGATGCCCGGGGAATAAATGTTATGATGTTGCAAGCAGTGTCCGTTTCACAGTGCTTTTTGTTTGTTATGGCAGGTAGGAGTCTGAGATGGACAATGGAGGAAGGAGAAGCCAGGGCAATGTGCACAAATGAAGGAGATAAGGCAAATAGGGGCAGGACAAGTCAACACGGACAATGAATGGAGGGAGGGAGTGTGGGGGCAACCCAATACAAACAATGAACCGAGGGAGGGAGATTGGGGGCAAGCCAACATGAACAGGAACAGTGGGAAAAGGGTGGGGGCAAACCGACACTGATAACAACGGAGGGACAATGGGTGAGGCAAGCCAAGACGTACAAGGGAGGAAAAGAAGGTGGAGGCAAGTCAACAAGGACACCGAACACAAGTAGGGAGGTTTAGGACAACAGAGAAAATGAATGGAGGAAGTGCAGGTGGTGGCAAGTCAACATGGAGGAGGGAGAGAGTGTGCTGGAAAGCTAACATGAACAAGGAAAGGAGGGCACGAAGGGAGGAGGAGCAAGCAAACAGACAATGAACAGAGAGGGAAAGTGGATGCAAACCAATATGGACAACGAACAGAGGTAGGGAGTGTGGAGAACAAGCTAACACAGACAACCCAAAGAGAAAGGGCAGGTGCCAGCAAGCATATGGATGGGGGGCGAAAACAGAGGGGCGAAAGTATATGAGGGAACCAGATGAAAAAAACAAAGTCTGCAAGATTCTTTAAATCCAGATAGAAAAAAGGAGTGCCTAAAAATAAAAGCAGTGGAAGGGCGCAAGTAAGGCGTCCATGCTTCAGGCATGGGACAAGCACATTTAAAGAACATAATCACCCCACAACGATCAGCAAACGAAAGTCAATGCAGACATCAAGTTCATAAATCGCAAAAGAAAGTGTACTGCGTTCTCTAATCAAAATGACAAACCATATAGTTAAGATTACTAATATTTTAGGCAATAGTACCATAATTTAAGCACTGTGCATTAGCAAAAATGTGTGGATATGCTCTATGTAAGAAAAAAGGTATTATTGTTACTATTTGAAAAAGAAGAACACTTTAACTGAGCCGCCATTTTACTGGTTAGTCTAGGACGATCATGTTCGAGTAATACTTAGCGAGTCTGGAGTTCAGACAGGTTTGCAGATATTGAGTACTTCCTGAAAACGAGCGAGGCAGCCATCAAAAGAAAATATAAAGAATATAGGATTACCCTTCACTGGAGAGAGAGAAAAAAAGAGAGTGGTGACTGTGGAGAGCGAGGATTAATGAATGAAGGCAGCAGAACAGGTTGAGTAAATTCTGGGTGTTTGAAAGTACGGCTGCAATGTATGTGGTGGGGTAATTACTAGGCCTGGGCGGTAAATTCTGTTTCGCTCGCGGAATTTTTGGAATTGGCAGAACAAGCAATTCCGCGTCTTTGCGGAACTCTGCGTGCTCGTAGAGGTTTTTTACCATTTTGTGGAGCTGCTTTGCGTAGCGCGACTATGCAAATTCCGCCCACCCCTACAATTAATCCGCAAAGCTCTTTTGGAAGATAATGATGCACTGTCTACAATGGGGAAATGTTATTGTACAATAACTGATTGGTTAAAGTACGGCTCACAATCGTCATGGGATAACTACATCAAATACAATAATTCAAACAAGAGATTTAACAGCACACCCTACTTCAGCCTTAGTAATCGCCCCTTCTAGCCGTATATCTGCAAAGATTTGTTTGTACGAGATGACTTCAGGTCACCGACAAAACAAAGCTTCAGGTCAGGGCTTTTCTATTAATGCATGGTTTCAGGTGTGCTAGTTCAACGGATGGGAAACAATACAACAGCTCCCAGAATGCATTATGGTGTTACACGAATAGACTGGAGCACCGCATCCCCTTTGACAAGAGGTTACCTGGTGATCTTATTGCAGTTATTCATAAACCCCAACCGCAGCTGTTAGTTTAGGCCTAATTTCATAGGAAAGAATAGCCCTTGACACACTTGGAAACCCCTGTTTCAGTACATCACAGGATTAATGAATGCGTAGCTGTAGGAATGCCGTTTCACCTCTCCCCTGCTGAGCCTAGAGCAGTGCAACAATTTTACAAAGAAAATATCTAAAAACATAGGGGCAGATTTATGTTGCACTTGCGGCACTTTTGCGCCGCCGTTGCGTCACTTTTGTGACGCAGCAGCGGCGCAAATCCTGCGCCATGGTGCGGGGCATTTACAAACGTGACGCATCTCCCAGATGCGTCACGTTGTAAAGCCCTGCACCACATGTAGGCGTTCCAGGGCAGGTGGGGGCGTTCAGGCGCAGGAACGCCTCCTAAAAGTGGCTGAGTGAAATCTACAAGATTTCACTCAGTCACTTTTAGGCCCATGCTGCGTCAAAACCCTGCGCCTGCTTGAAGCAGGCGTAAGGATTGACGCAGCATTGTACAGATAGGGCCCCCCAGATCATTGCTGGAGCTGCGTCGCGCTTGCGACGCAACTCCAGCAATGCGCCACTTTTCGGCACAGATGCATCACGCATCTGTGCCGTTTTTGCCCCATGGTGCGCCGCATTATAAATGCGGCGCATCCATGGTGGCGCAGCTGTGGCGCATAATAACTGGCGCATCCCTGCTGATATGCAGGGATGCGCCAGTCGTCATAAATCTGCCCCATAGTAGCTAGTTGAGGCATTTGCTGCTTTTCAAATTCCTAACGAGTGACTGTTTTTTAGGCAGCAATTCTCCTTAGGTTTCCGTAAGTAGTGTACTCTAGAATCAACACAGGGCTTCGCACCTCTATCTTAGGCACTAAGACATTTTCGGACTGGTAGCATGGTATCCAGAGGGGGAATACATGGATAGCTGAGTATTGCATTTGTTGTGATGCTACGCATTGACGTAACAACATTTGTGGGTGCCCCCCTTCAAAGCACATGGAAGATTGCCCCCCCCAACCCGACCCAGTCAGGAGCTTTCAGGCCGGGGACCCGTGCACAGTGTCATAGGGGCCCCCCTGGAGCTGCACGCCACTGACACTAAGTAGGAAGGGGCATATTTACAATAACTGGCGCATCCCTGCATATCAGCAGGGATGCGCCAGTTATTGTGCGCCACAGCTCCGTCTCCATGGATGCGCCGCATTTATAATGCGGCGCACCATGGGGCAAAAACGGCACAGATGCGTGACGCATCTGTGCCGTAAAAGTGGCGCATTGCTGGAGTTGCGTCGCAAGCGCGACGCAGCTCCAGCAATGCTCTGGGGGGCCCTATCTTGTGAATGCTGCGTCAATCCTTACGCCTGCTTCAGGCAGGCGCAGGGTTTTGACGCAGCATGGGCCTAAAAGTGACTGAGTGAAATCTTGTAGATTTCACTCAGCCACTTTTACGAGGTGTTCCTGTGATGGAACGCCCCCCTGCGCAGGAACGCCTACTTCTGACGCAGGGCTTTACAACGTGACGCATCTCCCAGATGCGTCATGTTGTAAGTACCCCGCACCATGACGCATGATTTGCGCCGCCGCTGCGTCACAAAAGTGACGCAACGGCGGCGTAAATGAGGCACAAGGGGCTTGTAAATCTGCCCCGAAGTGCTTTGGTGTAGAACTACATTTAACATAGAGGTGAGCTTATCTTGTCTTGGTATGTAACACCTAGCAGTGTGATGGAGGAGATGTGAGAGATAGGCATGCTTATTATAATTATAGGTGGGCTAAAATATACAAAAAGCTAGACATCACTACCCTAGCCAAAGAGAGAGCCTGTGCGCACGTACACCAATCAGTACAGGGTAATTAGGAAAGGTCCAGTAATCCATATGACAACTTGCGTAAAGCAGACTAGATGTAGTCAAATGGGTAAAATGATGCCAAATGGACAGGCTTGGTAGTTTATGACCTCAGCAGTAGCCATGCACGTTTTTAAAGGCAGAGATACTGCCTACGGCTCTTCAACAAACCTCATGAACAAGGAAAGAAGTGTAAGAGGAATTAGAGCTGGCAACATGAGCAAAAACGATTTTTTTTAAAAAAACTTCCACATTTCACCATATCCTGTTGGGCCAAAAGAGGGCAAATTTGTGCAGAGGTGTTCGTGGTTCAAGCTCCTGTCATGCTTTAGAGGATCTCAAAAATGGGCATGCACCAGTCGATCGAGCGAGCCCTTGTCTGCCCATTGCTCAAACTCTAGCCAGACCTGCACGGGGACGTAGAGAGAAAGCATTTGGTAGGTTGCTGCTGGAGCAGCGAATTTACTGCCCACCCCTTTATATGCAACATTAAGAATCAACAGTAGTAAGAGGCTGTTTATTCACTTTAATGAGAAGCCACTAATATAATTAGTTGAATTATATTATGTGCACTAATCATGAAGGAAAATATGTGGTTCTTTTAAATTGCATTTGATATAATCATTTATGCTAACTGTAATAATTTAAGAACCGGTTTTGATTCTAATGTTGGCGTAACCCGTAACGAGGTCTTAGTAAATACATTACGTTTATGAAATGTTCTGCAAGTGTCTTGCTTTCTCTCCTCTGCAGATACCTTATCCATGTTCTAGCTAAGTTAGAATAGACTGAATGTTCAATTTTTTAGTTTACAGGTCCCACTAGTAGCATTTAATTTATCAGGCCATGGGTACATGTAGTACCACTTTACTAGGGACTTACAAGTAAATTAAATGTGCCAATTGGGTCTAAGCTAATGTTACCATGTTTAATGGAGAGAGCACAATCTCTTTAGCACTGGTTAGCAATGGCAAAGTGCAGAATCCTTAGAGCCAACATAACAGATTTAGTAAACAGGAGTGTTAAGCCAGAAACTTCGGGGATGGCCCTGCAGAGAAGGCCAAGTCCAACATATTGTATGATTTCAGGATCCTTTCAAAGAAAATCATCTGTCTAAGAGGCTTGCAGTTCTGGGTATTTTCCAAACTATTGGGTGTAATATCTCTTTATTCCCTTGTTATGAAGAAGCGCATGATTTATTTTAATTAGTTAAAGGAAGCTATGAGTGCAAGATGGATTTGGAACCAGGTTCACAAATGTCTTGCAGTGGACTATATACTCTTTAAAGTCTGAATGTTCTTTCATTGTTCAGATGGATGTTTCTTACCATAAGGCCCGGGTGAATGTTTTCATTCCGATTGCGGAGTTGGAGAAATTTGGTGACTCTGCGTTAGTCTTGTAATGCAGAATTCCTGCCAAATTCTGCCAATCGCTGAGAGGAGGATTTTTTTCCCCTTTTCGAGCAATAAGTTGACAACTGGAACAACGCAAAGCTTCTGAATGTGAGCTGCAGAGAGTGAGTGAAATGTGGCGTACTGTAGTGGATTTCCGGTCCCTAGGAGGACTTCCAATGACGTTTTCAAACACGAGTAGCAGTGAGCGATCGCTGTCAGTGGCTGATTCCCAAGTAGATTTTCTACTCGAGCGGAAGCAAAATCAACTTGAAAATCGCATGCTCCCACTCAAGCTGATTTTTAGCACAGAATGGCATTTAATCATAGCGTGAGCAGCGCACATGCATTTTTTGGGCCATTGCTGAACTCCGCGGTATCTAGTGCAATTTTTATGTAACTCCGCGGGATTCTGTGGAGTGAAATTTCGCAATTTCCGCCCACGCCTACTTACCATATAATAGGAGCTGTTATCACCGAAATTCAAACACTGGCTAGATTCACCAAGTTGACTAATAAGGAGCTTTTGGCCATTAAGAGATCTTTTGAACAAAGGAGACATTCTTTGTAAGGGGTGAAACACACCATGGACATGTGCACAAATCAGAAAAAAATGTAGTTTTTAAAATCAGTCTGCGTGCTTTCCCTTGGAGATTGTTTGATTTTGCAATACATTATAGACCAGGTCTTATAAATAGGAAGGCTGATGCCTTATCAGAACAAGATAATTTGGAGAATTATGTTTTAAAGATCCAACAATAATCATAACTTCATAGGGTTTGGGTGATCTAATTGCTTTGATTAATGTAAATTAACTTTTACCAAGGTCCATACAGAAAATGTATCTATAGATTAAAATGTCCCTTAAGCCTGGCCTGGTTGGAAGCTTCAAGCAGCAACATGAAGAGGAGCCCTTCAGTGCCTGACTTTCAGGCTGGTGGCGGTCTAACACGTGGGTGGAAGCTTTTCGCAATATGGCCCTGGCACAGAGAGGCCTTTCAGTCCCTAATGCTCAGCCTAGTGGGGTTCTACTGGGTGGATAGAAGATTGATTTGATATGGCCTTGGGCTCAGCACAGTGGAATACTTCAGTCTTTGAAGCTCGGCCTGGTGTTGGCCTACTTGGTCGATGGAAGCTTGATGCTATATCCTTCTGGGTCCAGTATAGCATACCACTGGCCCTTCAGTCCTTGAAGCTCAGCCAGGTGGTGGTATAACAGGCCTATGGAAGCTTGATGCAGTACCCTCTCGGGCCCTGCACAATGTGGCACTTCAGTCTCTGATGCTTGGCCTGGTGGTGGTCTAATGGGAGAGTGTAAGCTTGACGGGATACTGCCTTGGGCCCGACATAGCAAGGCCCTTCAGTCTTTGAAGTTTGGCCTGGTCGTTGTTTACCAGGTGGGTGGAAACCTAATGTGATGGGCATTAGGCCTGACCCAGATGGGTCCCCGAGCCCCTGAAGCTCGGTCTGATGGTGGTCCACCAGAAGGATAGAAGATTGATGTAACTATTTGGGAACGGCACAGCAGGTGGTCCACTGGGTGGATGGAAGTTTGAATAGGTAATGCTTTAAACCCTGTGAGTTGCGGCATTTCAGCCCTTGTAATTTGGCATGGTGGTAAATTAAGGTGTGGTTGGAAGCATGAAGCAATACTGCATTGGACCTGGCTCAGCAGTGCCCTTCAATATGTTAAGCTTAGTTTGGTGGTGGTCTTATGGGTGGATGGAAGCTTGATGAGATATGACCTAGCTTCCAGTGTAGTTGGGCCCTTCAGTCCCTCAAGCTGGGTATGGTAGTTGTGTAGCAGGTGGATGCAATCTTGACAGGGTACGTCCTTGGCCCCAGCACAATGATTGAAGCTCGACCTGGTGGTTGTCTACAAGGTGAATAGAAACTTGATGTGGTATGGCTTGGGTCCAGTGCAGTGAAGCACTTCAGTCCCTGAAGCTTGGCTTAGTGGTGGTCTGTGGTTTACCTGGTACACGGAAGGCTGATGGGGTTCGGCCTTGGGCCTGGAGCAGCGTGGCCATTGAGTCCATGAAGGTCAGGCTGGTGGTGGTCTCTTTCATGGATGGAAGCTTGACACTGTGGCCCCATAGGGCTTGGCACGGTGGGTCTATTCAGTCCCTGATGCTCAGCCTAGTTGTGGTCCACTGGGTGAATCGAAGCATTATGCTGTATCCACTTGGGCCCGGCACAGCGAGAACTTCAAGTCTCCGAAGCTAACTCTAGAGGTTGTCCACTGGGTGGATGGAAGCATGACATGCTACCCACTTAGGCTTGGCAAATCGGATGGTACGCCTGCTTATGAAGCTCAGCCTGGTGGTAGTCAACTAGGTGATTGGAAGCTGCAAAGCATGGCTCTTCAGTCTTTGAAGATCAGCCTGATGGTTGTCTGCCAGGTGGTTGGAATCTTGACAAGGTACAGCCATGGGCACGACTCAGTTAGGCTGTTCAGTCTTTAAAGCTCCGCTTGGTGGTTGTTTATAGGTGGAGGGAAGCTCAACGGGCCCCTGAAGCTTGGTCTACCCGATGGATGTAAGCTTGATGGGGGTACGTTCTGCGGTTGGCACAGCATGGCCCTTCAATCCATAAAGCTTGGCCTGGTGGTGTTCTACAAGATGGATGGAAATTTGATAGGGATTCACTTGAGCCGCAGTTCAGCCGGGCTCTCCACTCAATGAATCTTTCCTGGCTGTGGTGCTGTGAATCACACCATATTTAAATATAAGCCAATTATACTGAATTGGAGCATAAACGTATCCTATTGAATTGGAGCATGCACATGTCATTTTCCCTGGTACATATTTGGTATATCTCGAGGCGGCAACTCAGGAATGAATAAAAGGGAAAATAAAGTTAAATATAAGAGCATACAGGTCAATACAGGGCCCACGTGTGAGTCCGCCTATTAGAGAAATTGCCTATAACCATATATTGGTGGTTCAAGTCATAAATGAAGTAAAGGAAGTTGTCACTCCATATCCAATATATAACAAACTCCAGTATCTAATTCATGAAGCAGATAATAAATGGGATTGGTTAGCATCTGTCGTGTTCAGTATCATTTGTTTTGTTGGCTTATGATTTACCTCACTCTTGCCCATCTTCACACATTTCAGCTGAGAGACAGAACACATATGAAGAAATATATCCTAGGAAAAATGTCTTCCTCCTAAGACACAATATTTCAGTGATCAGGCAAAAACGGAAGGCAAGGATTGGATTGCCTACTTAAACCATCGGTGTCTGTTGTTTGCAAGAAACATGAGCATGCAAGATTATTTTTGGATGATCATACCTCATATCCCATTCCGGAAAGAAAATGGCAAGAAAGTCAAACCCAGAGGTGGTCTCACAACTTTGATTTTTGTGATTCTCCCAGTTATGGTTCAATCAAACTTAATTCTCAAAATCTACTATCAATAAATTATTCTTGTAAATTGCAACCAGCTCCTCAACATCTATGTTTGTCAACCACCTGATCAAAACGATTACATTTTCAAGACTCTTGAAGCTGTTATAACAAACTCAAGAATTGCAACCAAGACTGGGGAGTGCAGGACTATTTTAGTTTTTCATGATTTCAACTCGAAGCCAGACATGGGCTTCATTGAAGGAAACCTAGTCAATGAGGAGGCTATATGGAATCTGCAAGAACTCAGCATTCCCTGGTTATGCGAGTCAAAAAGGAGTGTGCAATTGATAACCATAATGACAGTAGGGGGCCCAAACACCCTTAATGACTGCACCAAGTCTGACAACCCGGCCAAAATCACCATTAGAGGAAACAATAGCAGTATGTAATGGTCTACAGCCAAGGAACTGTCTGAGACTTATAACTGTGAACTGGCTGCCCAGAGACTTTAATCCACTTCCTGTTTTTCTGTGAGAAAACTATTCGCATCAGTGAGTGGATACCTCACCGCTTCTTCAAATAAACATCAGAGGGTCTTTTCCCATTAAACAGGCTATGAAGACAGATACCTACAAGTGCAGCTTCCACTTACATGGCATCTTACCAGGCTGAAACAGTAAAGTAGTGAGTAGAATGACTGGCAGTTCTCAAACTCTTTCTCTTCTCAAAGTTGGCTTTGAGTTTAAGGTTCTAGAAGGCCTAAAGATGAGTAATATGTTTTTGTGTAGACTCTGTAGCGTTTATCAGCCCAGATAAGTAGTCAATTTTTATTTTGGGTTTTATGCCTCATGTACCGTTTAATTAAAAGGATACCTTTTCTAACCAAATTAAACTGAATAGTGCTAACGTATGGTGCCACCCTGCCTAAGTTGCCTGTTGCTTTTGGCAATCGTCTATTTTGAAGGTACCATCCTAAACCTAAATGAAACCATATGTGTAGGATGCCAAATACACATGGTCAAGAGACAAGTTTATAATGCTTTTTACCTTTTAACCCTTATTTCTGCTTACAGTCCTGGGTAAATAATTTTATTATATGTTCATCCCTTGTTTGTATTGTTATGGCTTTTAACTGACATCAATAAAGACTTAATTTGATCCATATTTGGGTATTAGGATTTGAAATGCCCGATGGGAGAATGTGCTTACTCAGTGAATAGGATATGACTATTTGTTTAATTCTAGGATTCAAAGGCATCGTTCATGCCAAATTAGGTATATTTTTGTTCAGTTGTGTTTTTTCTGTATTGAGGAGCAAATCATTCTATAAAAACTAAAATGAGAAATCACACATTTGGGACCACCCTCCCATTTTCTGGGCCTCCGCTTGACTAATATACATAAAATTTGCTTTGTGAGTCAAGGCGGATGGAAATTGTTTTGCAAAGCTTTTTGCTGATTCATCAAATGGCACCAAAAGTATTAAGAAAATCAAAAAAATGCTGGTGTCCAAGCCAGACTTGTTCATGGTCAACATCATGAGGATACATTGGCTTTGTTGTGAGCAGATCAGGGTTTGATTGATAGTGATACCAGGCCTTTGAACAAACTGGCATGATGGTTTGCACACGGGCACCTGCGTGTCTACAGTCATTGTGGTATGTGCACATAAATGTGTCTGCAAATGACTGCACTCTGCACCCAGCTACCGCCAACACGTTCAGCATGGAATATATTCCCCTATGGTGAAGTCTTCTTGGTATATACCCTTCACATAGGCACGGGCAGCACAGCGTCAATCAATCAATCAATCAGCATTTGTGGAGCATGGCACTGGGCCCCAGGAGGGGGCATCTGGGCACTGGGGTGGCAGGTCTCTGTAGCATATGCTCCTAACTGTGTGCCTACTGTGAAGCTATGTCACCCTCTTCTCTATTGAAGTGAGCTTTGGGTGTCCAACTACACTGCTTGGTTAGGCCCTGATCTACATCTCTGTGCCCCCTCTGTATTAAGTTCAGTTATTTTCCAATTTAAGGTGTTCGGCTCTCAATTTTACTAGCAAGCTGTTCATTCATTCTATGATGGTCTTGTAAACTCAGGTTTGGATCTCTCCTGTGTACGTATGGTGTTTACTTGTAGGAGCATTTGACATTTTATATCTAGTAAACTTTGACTATGCTTATTTCTTTTGGGTCCCATTAGCATATCAGAGCATTCACTGTGTGCTTGATGTGTGTGGTCTTCCTAACACTGTGTGTTAGGTCCCTACTCCTTGCCCCTTCTCAGTGCTTCTTTTCTTACAGCATAATTGCTGTGGAGCTCTCACGTCTTCGGTGCTGATTGCTGCAGATCGGCGCATATAAAATCTCCCTGCTTCCGCGGACAGAGTAAATCCACAGTCACACGCACAAACATACATCATACGCTAGGGCCCATCACACTAAATTCACACTATTACTCTATCCACACTATGTATAGGAGAACCAAGCTGCATCTACAATGAGGTCAATGAGACCATAAAATTACTGTCCTGAGTCATGATTTAAAACATAGGAAATACATTTGGAAACTCAATAAATGACAAGAAATAAACACCCGACACTGATATTCAAACAATACTCATTTATCTAAATTAATTCAAATAAAAGTCAAACATTAGCAAAATTGTCATTCTCATAGTTACCTATTCTAGCTAAAAGGGTCAGGACAGGTCTCTCGGTAAAGTCTCTCGAGCTACCGTCCTCAGTATGGGTAACATCCAAACGCGATGATCACCAGGAAAGAATGTATGGACGAACGAATACGGACCCTCTCTAGTCTAACATTTTTATAGGTTATGTAGCAAACAAAAGTAACAAACAAAAATTAGATATCCGTTGAGCCGCTGAGCAGAGCAAGCAGGAAAGGAAGTCTCTCGGTTACATTTAGAAAACCTCCGCTCAGAAAAAATCACAAAAATAAAAAGATGGAAGAAGGAAACTCGAGTTTGCAAATGTTACTTTCGTAAATGTTCTTCCTTGATAACTTAGCAGAGTCACCGCAGTTTGGACAATGTTCATTGTACTTTTATCCTTGTCCAAGGCCAGCTGGAATCACGCCCGGAGCTGCCATCCTCACGGAAGATTTTCTAACCAGGCAAAAGCTACGGTCAGGTGACTCTCGACCATATTCAGCAAGGCCTCCCATCAAAATTCACTCACTCGAGCGCAGGCTGTAAAAGGCAGCCATCTTGTCTTAGGCCAAAACGGACCATCTTAATTAAAAGAAACACAAAACAACGTTACCACAGCATAATGATAGAACAGTGTTAATTCCCACTAATACCCTTATGTGTATGTAATTATCTAGCCTCTTGCAAGACAATAAAGCATTAATACACGTTATTTCAAAAGCGTTTTGTGCTCCAAACAAATAGCACTTTGCGACATTCATTTAATTAAAACTGCACATTATTATTAAGCAACATATATGCATTCCCACGTGTAGTTTTCTTTCATTAGTAGTGTTGGTAAGTCCGACTTCAACAAACAAACTATGAATTAGTGATTTTAAAATTAATAATTTTAGTTAAATTATATAAACGAAACTGGAGCTTAAAACACGATACATTTTCAACAGAAAACTCTGCTCCAGCAATCCCCCCTTTGGTGATATCTTATCACCACAAAAACCACAAAAAACCAACCCAAAAAACAAATTTAAGTCCCAATTTTTAGGAGAAATCGGAAATGTCTTTTTCAACGCAACATTAAACACCAGACTCCCTCACATCATCCCTCTTTGTCTCCAAGTAAACACTCTCCCTCAATTCTTCTAATTCTATTTCTTGTGGATCTCTCCTTGATCTCTTTTGTTTCTTTTCTGCCTTTTCCCTAATTAATCTCTTTTTCCCTCCCCTGTTTTACAACACAAACACCCCAATTTTAGTAACAATAAAGCAACAATTACACATGTCAAAGGAAACAATATTTTACCAATAATGGTACTACCTATCTTAGCAATAAAACTCTTAACAGCAACTATCTTATTAGCTATTTTAGTCCAAACACTTTCAGCTTCCAGTGGTACTAATTCTTCATGCAAATCAGTAATATTTTTGATATAGACCTTTAGGTCCTTGCTTTTGTCAGGAATGTAAGTGCAACAATGTTGAACTTTCAGCATTCCACAGACTCCACCCTCTTTGGCCAATAGAATATCAAGCGCAAGTCGATTTTGCATAGACATGGCACGTACGCCAATCATCTCCGTATTCACCAAAAGAAACCCTCCAGCGGTACTTGTCGATAAACGATCCACCACTGTTGACAGTTTTCGAATCCCATATGCATTTAAAGAAATTCCCACTGCTGGAATTAAAGCTCCAAATATATCACCAACTATTTCCGACCAAGTTTCTCTCTTAAAACGTGTTAGTAGATTAATGTGTTCTACATCTTCTATCCTATCTATATGAAAACTCCTTGGAAAAACCAGGCCCACATAACACGTGCCATACCAATGGTCAGGCAACTTGTAATAAGCCTTGTTCCCACAAACAAAATACACTCCTGGGAAAACTGGATCTTCTCCACCTTTTAAACCCCATCCTGTTGCAATGAAGTATGTATCATGACACTCACTAGTCCCAACAAAATATGTATCATATTGAGACCTCTTTCTGGTACTGCATAATTTACCCTTCTGTGGTGCATCTAAAGCTAAAGTTGGACTAGCTCCATTCCTTAATTCTTTTCCCATCTCAATATCCCAAATTGTCTCACTCACTTTATATTTCCCTGCCTTCTCATGCATGCTCATTCTCCTCTCCTCTACCATATTTAGGAAAGCCTTCTCCTCTTCTTTCAAACTGCAAGTTAAATTGTTTTTAAAAATGTAATCTAATGTTAATTCTTCTTTCTCAATAAAAATCTCACCAAAAATGTTAGCTTCTTTAGCTGGATTCAGCTTTTTGTTCATAAGCAATTGCCCAAAAATACTATCTTTGTTAGACATCTCATAATCTATTTTCCCTAACAAATAAAAAACACTACTCAACACACTACATGAAATTCCATACGTAGCTGGTAAATGGTGATAAGTAACACCCTCTGAAACGGATGCAGGTAATTGCATGCAGACGTAGCAATCCCTAACTTCCATTGTCTTTACGTATTCATATAACAACTTTGAAAAAACATTGCTAGAAAAATCATTAATTGACCTATCTTTATGTATGTAAATGTTACTAATTCTAGTTGGAACTACTTTTTGTGAATTTTTCTCTACATTAGTCACATTCTCAATATGTATTCCAAATGTACCTATTGTAACTCTAAAAGTAACTAATAAAGCTAATACACCCCATAATAGCATTAATAATCCAGTACAGCAGCAGCACATTCTACACCATCTTTTCAAAAAGGCACATCTACTTTTATTATTCTCTGTGTTAGCCATTTTACTACTTTTGCAGTGTCTTTTGACTTAGCCTCTTCTACTCCACTACTGGGATGTAAAACACTAGATTATTTCAAACAGCTAATTTCAGATTTTCTCTTTTCACTTCTCCAAGTGACTCCTTTAGTTCACTCAGTTTGGATTCTCATCACTTTTCACTTCTTCTTCAGCAACATCAAATTGTATCAGATCATCAACAACATCCTGTGCATCTGATTCTTCTCCAATGTCAGTCAAGATTACTTTCAGGATTCCAACAGTTTTCTCCTCAACCACTTTACGTATGGTCCCCTCTGGATTTCCTTGACTTTCTGCCTCTTCACCTTCAGACAGTGCCACGTACGTCCATTCCGGTGACCTATACTTCTGGTTAGGTTTTCTAATTCTCTTGATTTCCTCTGCTTCTTTTGTGACTTTTTGTTTTTCACCTTTTGCTTGATTCTGACTCGACACTTCGTTCACCTGTTCAGCTTTCAATGAATTTACTCGTGTCAGTCTATATCTCAGCCTCTTTAGCCTGTTGTTAGGCCAAAGATCTCCTCTTACAACTCTCTTCGGTCTCACTTCTGTATTATTCCTTTCTCCAATCCAAGTTCTCTTTCTCAGAACTCGGCCCTCTGATTTCTCACTTTCACTCTCATCTGATTCTGTCTCATTTGCCTCTTGTTCTTCAACAATTTTCTTTTGCTCCACAGTCTTTTCCACCACTGATTGAGATTTCCCTATTTCTGTCCCTCCTCGGGTCTCCGGCACGCAATCTTCTTGCTGTCTACTTGTCCCTTCACCTAGCTCAACAGAAATGTTCCCTACACCTCCTCGGGGATCTTCCGCAATCTGTCCCTCTATATCTTCTTCTGACCCTGCTTCTTCAGGTATAATCTCAAGTGGAATTTCAAACTCTTCATCTGATTCAAGAATAGTCTCTGTGGAATTTCTCTTTTCTCTTCTGTTTTCTCCACTGCTTGTTGGAACTTCAGGCACTCTTACAGAATCTGATCTTTCCCCTGAAACTCTCAATGTTTCTCCTGAAGCCTCTCCTGGAAAGAAAGAATCACCTGACTCTCTTTCTCCTTCAGCTCTTTCAGGATTCTTCCTTCTTCTCACAGGCTCGGTTTCTTCATCATCACTCGAATCTGACTCTTCAAAATACTCCTTACCAGTTCCTTCTTTTGGATTTGGAACTCTTAGAGTATGACTTGCATGCACCCAGTTTTTCACACCGGCACACTTTACTGCAGTTGTTGCAGTCAAAATGACTTGTCTTGGCCTTCCCCACCTTGGAACCAAGCAATTTCTTCTTCTGTGCACCTTAATCCTCACCCAGTCCCCTGGACTCAGATCATGGGCTTGCTTCTTCTCAAGTGTGGTAGCGTCTCCTCCAACCTGGTGAAACACAGAATGAACTGCGTCAGCCAGGCCTTTACAGTAATCCAAAATCATGTCATCAGTTATTGTCATCAACTTGTTGACAGGCACAAATGCATGTCTCATCGCACGTCCCATTAAAATTTCATGCGGACTCAAACCTGTGGTTCTATCTGGAGTAGACCTAATGGTCATCAGCACTAGAGGCAAGACATCAGCCCATTTCATTCCAGTGGCTAAACACATCTTACCAATTCGGTTTTTTATTGTGCCGTTCATCTGCTCAACGACACCAGAAGCCTCTGGTCTGTATGCACAATGTAGCTTCTGCTGTATGCTCAATGCTTCACAAATCAAACCCATGAGTTCATTATAGAAGTGTCCACCTCTATCAGACTCAATTGTCACTGGGAACCCATACCTAGGAATCAGCTCTCTTAACAGTAACTTTGCAACTGTTATTCCATCATTTCTCCTAGTCGGATATGCCTCCACCCATCTTGAAAACAAACAGACTACCACTAGAACATACCTCAATTTGTTCACTTGGGGCATTTCAATTAAATCTATTTGCATTCTGGTAAAAGGACCTCCTTCTCTGCCTATTGTTCCCAAACTCACCACCGTCTTTTTCCCAGTATTGAACTGCTGACAAATCAAACATCTCTGACAGATGCTTTCTGCAATCAACCTGAACTTTGCATTGTACCAAGTCTGTTTAAAAGACCTGATCATCGCATCCCTTCCCAAATGTCCCTGACCATGATACATTCTTGCCATTGTCGACAGCATTGAGTTTGGCATGACTGGTCTACCATCTCTATATATCCAAACATGATCTGTCTCTCTTGGGGCACAACCTGCCTTGATCCAATCTTTCATTTCCTCATCTCCTGCCTCATCCTGCAACTGTTTCACTTCATCCCACATTTCTAGGACATTAGTAAACATCACAGAACAAAAAGACATTTCCCTTTCTCGTGCCCTATTGATCGATTGATTTGTTTTCGCACAATATTGCGCTATGTCATTGGCAAATCTATTACCAAGAGTAACAAAATCATCTCCTTGTCCATGAGCAGCACACTTCACAACTGCTAGTTCTTTAGGCAGCTGTATCACCTCAAGCAACTTTCCAATCACCTCAGCATTCTTTATTGGAGTCCCACTCGACGTCAAGAAACCTCTCTGTAGCCAAAGCTGGCCAAAGTCATGAACGACTCCAAATCCGTACTGACTATCAGTCATCACAGTAACTCTCAGATTCTTCCCAATTTTGCAAGCTTTCGTCAATGCCACCAATTCAGCCACTTGAGCAGATCTCACTCCTTTCAAAGGCGAAGCTTCCATAACTTCTGAAACCTTGCACACTGCATATGCTGCACTGAGCACACCATCATCTGTCCTCAAACATGATCCATCCACAAACAACACATGATCACTCTCAGGCAATGGTAAATCTCTTATGTCTGGTCTTGGTTTTGTGCAGTAGTCAAGCACATCCAATCATGATCAACATCATCTCCCACATTCACATTCTCAGCATCTGGTAGAAGTGTCGCTGGATTCACATTCACACATCTCTCAAGAGTCACATTTGATGCTCCCAGAATGATTTTCTCATATTTAGTCAACCGACTATGTGACATGTACTGAGTTCTGCTTCTTGTCAAAAGAATAGCCACATCATGAGGTACGAATACCCTTACAGGATATCCCATTATTATACCCTCACTCTGTTCCAAGCTTCTGCATGTAGCAGCTACTGCTTTCAGACAACCTGGCAAACCCACAGCTACAGGGTCAAGTGTCGATGAAAAGTACGCAATCGGCTTTCTCAGTTGTCCATGCTTCTGAATTAACACTGAAAGTGCACAACCATTTCTCTCACTACAGTACAACTCAAACTCTTTCTCATAGTCTGGCATTCCCAAAGCAGGAGCTTCACACATTCTGCTCTTCAGCTCTTCAAATGCTGCCATTTGTTCTCCATCCAGTTCCAATGGGTCTCTCACCTCACTTTTGGTCAACTTAATCAGTGGCTTTGCTATCAGCGAGAAATTACTTATCCACTGACGACAATAACCCACCATCCCCAGAAACATCCTCACTTCCCTCTGGGTCATTGGGACTCACATTCCTCTGATAATTTTGATCCTGTCATCGGTCACCTTTTTCAGACCCTTCTCAATAATATGTCCAAGATAATGCACCTCTTTCTTGCAAAACTGCAATTTGGCTGGAGATACCTTTAACCCTCCATCTGCCAGATGATTCAGTAAAGCTATGGTATCTACTTCACAAGCTTCACGTGTCTTCGATGCCACAAGTAAGTCATCGATATACTGCACTAGCACTGAACTTTCAGGCATGATCAAACTCTCCAATGATTTTTTCAATAACTGATTGAATATTGAAGGACTCTCTGCATACCCCTGTGGGATACGACACCATGCTAAAATACGCTGGCCAAACCGAAATGCAAAAATTGGCTGGCTGTCATGATGCAATGGAATTGAAATGAAAGCATGACACAAATCAATCACTGTGTACCACTCAGCATCATGAGGAATCTGATACAAAATCACTGAAGGATTTGGCACAATGGGACAACATGCCACCACAATTTTGTTCACTTTTCTCAAATCCTGTACAATCCTGAACTTCCCATTAGGTTTCTTCAGCCCCATTATTGGTGAATTACACGGGCTACTCAGTATTTCTCTCAGAACACCCTGTTGAATCATTTTGTCAATTATAGGTGTTATTCCCTCAATTATTTCTGGTGTCAATCTGTACTGAGGAATATTAGGATAAACAATTCCCTCTTTCACTGAAATCTTCACTGGATCTACATTATTCATCAATCCCACATCTTCTCCAGTAAAATCCCAAACTGCTGTTTTCACTGTGTGTCTCAACTCCTGAGGCAAATGATCTGGATTAAACACAGCATATGTACCAACAATCTCACTCTCTCTATTGTCTAGAGTCATCCGGTACAAAACATCCTCATCTGGTGTCTCAAAAGCTATTCCATCCGGAGTACAGAAAATTGTACAATTCATCTTGCACAATAGATCCCTACCTAGCAAGTTTACTGGACTAGTGTCACAGACAACAAATCTGTGCATGTCTGAAAATTTCCCTATTCTTACCCTTACTGGTTCGGTAAAACGAGTCTTAATCTGTGTATTGGCTACACCAACTACTTAGATTGCTTCGTCCGAGAGAGGAAGATTTCTAATATCTACTGACCTGACAGTTGATCTCGTCGCTCCTGTGTCTACCAAAAAAGTAACACTCTCCCCATTTATTTTCCCATCTACAAATGGTCCTGCCTGGTCTATTTCTAGAGTTGCACCAAGTATGCACTCTTCCTCCTCTCTTCGGCACCGTCAATAGTCCCTTTCAGACTCACTCCCCTCATTCTTTAACCAGTACTGTTGTACCAAATTAGAACATCTCGGTTTGTTTACCTGCTCATCATTGTAGAATCCTGAGTCCTGGTTATACTTTTGGGACCCTCTATTCTGCGGCAAGGGCGGTTTTGGCTCCTGACTCTGCTGTCTGACAACCTTCTGTTGTTGCTGCTGTTGATTACACCCTTCGTTCTGCACCTGTTGATTTAATGATTTATTTTCATTACTCACTAATGGTGGATTGGAACACTCGGATCTCCAATGACCCAATTGTCCACAGTTGTGACAAGGTAACTTTTTCTTGGCCTCCTCTAAATTCCCTTTTCCCTTTCCCGCATATCTGGGTCTATTTCCTGGATTATTTGGATTTCCTGGATTATTTGGATTATTTGCCTGCTCATTCAACTGTGCTTCTTGTCTCTCAGCAACTTTCACCTGTGCCCACATTGCCTTTTCTTTCAGCTTCCTCTGTTTAGCTTCAATCTCATCACTGAAGTACTTTGCATGTCTCAGGATTTCATCAATCTTTTTACTCTGCCAATCCACTGTATGCTCACGTATCTTTTCACTTATCTCAGGTCTCAGGCCATATACAAATCTGTATACAAAATGACTCAAATCCTTGTCACCCAGGTGTTCATCTCCACTAAACTGTTTAAAAGCCAGTATCAGCCTTTCGTAAAAAGCATGAACTTATTCTTTTGTTTCCTGATGTGTTCGATCTATCTTAACCCAGTCTGTCTCTTTTGGGGGTACTTTATTTTTCAGGAACACAATAACCTGATCATATTTCTTCATAACCTCTGGATCTGGTGCTCCTGTTTTCAGATCTCTTGGATACTCCTTAGCAGGCCAATCTACAATTATTTTACACTCAGCCCACAAATCTGCCGGAACAAGTATATCAAACAAACTATTCAGGTCAATCCACAGCACTTTTGACAATTTCACAAACCTGTCTACCTGCCTATACCACTCAACGGGCTTTTCTCTCAGTCGTGGGGAAATCATTCGTGAATGATAAAATATCCTGTCTAGTCCATGGAACATGTACATATCCACCTCCAGGAATCTCTCTCATAGGATAAGCATCCACTGTTTTCTCTTTTTCTCTCACAGGAAAAGCTGAATAAGTCCTGTCCACTGAATCTTCCCTTTTCTTGTACCACCTATCCTTCCACTTTTCTACATCACCCCATTTTCGCAATAAGGCAATCATTTCCTTAATCTGCCCTGTTCTACCAGCACCATTTAGATTTTCAATATCTTTGTCTGTAAAATCCATTCTGTAGGACCTCTGTAAGATCTTCACTTTATCCATATCAACTCCTTGTTCATTCGCTATTGCTCTTAACCTGTCATGTGTACTTTTAGCCCTCCAGGTGATGCTTTTACACATAAATAACAACTCCCCATCATGATGATTTTTCAGTATATCTGTAGGAATTGTCCCTGCAATAAGCTCCTCTAACTCCATGCTCAACCTGGCCACATCAATTGCTTGTGAATCTTTATCCTTCTTTTGAAGAACCTTCAACCAATCATTCAAATCCTCAGCTGTTATTTCAGTAGACCTTTTCACTGCACCCACTTGTTCTGTCACCCTCTGTGGTTCCAGAATTGTTCCACCCAAACAACCAGTATTCAATCCTGAATTAGGCTGTACGTCTAATCCTCCACTATAGGTGTCATGTCTTAATTGACTCAAATTATTTCCTCCTGTTCTCATTCCTGATTCCTCCAAAGAACACGTACCCACCAAACCATTTCCAACATAGGGAACTGTCAAACCATTCTCACCCATTCTTTGTTTATCAAAAATAGGCACAACCGGACCTATAGTTACAGCCACTGTAACTGCTTCAAGATTTTTCTTTAGCTCCCTAATTTTCTCAGTCAGCTCAGTTGTGGTTCTGGCTAATTCTCTTGTTTTCTCGTCACCAACTCGATGTTCTCTCTCTCGCTCTCTCTCTCTTTCCGCGAAAGAGCTACCACTTTTCAAATCAGGTGGTGTCACAACCTCAGTTTTAATAATCCGCAAAGTATCTCTTACAGGAGTAACAACTGACATACTCTCTTCTGGTTCTGGTCTATACGGAGGTGGTCTCTTGTAAATCATGTCATCCAAGACCTCATCCTCGTAATCATTAGCTCCATACCTTCTCACTTCTGCATCAGGCACCTTTTCTGCACCTTTCCTTCCTTCCGCTTCTTCAACTGTCCTCATAGGATATAATCCCTCTGACATACTAGCATCTCGCCATCTCCTCATTCGATCATGATGAGTTTCATGATCATATTTTCTCCCAAAAAAGTATCTATAATTACTTCCACTCCTCTGCTTTTCTCGCTCATGCACCTCATCTTCCTATTCCACCAATGCCTCGAATTGTGTCGGCCTTGGTCTAGGCTCTAGACGCATCATTTTCTCTCGTAAATTTCTCAACACGGCCAGATTAAATGAACCATGTTCCGGGAATGCTAAGACACCATCTTCCTTAGTATACCTAGCCCAGTTCTCCAACCATATACAGGTATGATATCCATATTTCGCAACCATAAAGGATGCAGGAGTTTTCGTCGGAGGTAGCAATTCACCCTCTCTGGTTATTACATTTTTATCCTTGTCGAACCACCTTTTTATTTTACCGAACAAGGATTTTTTCTTCTTTTCCTCTGGTTGGTAATACATTTTAACGGTTACCAATATTCTCTAGTCTCTTCCGTAACGCAACTGTACGGTACGATCTTTCGTCCAATAACAGCGCGACTCACACCAACGCACCAATCCTGGAGCGTCTATGTCACAGGGTAACTCCTTCCAATCCCTGCGCGGCTCACACCAACGCACCAATCCTAGCGCGAGCACTGTTCTGATTCACTACCCAATCAGATCGGGGTCTGTATGACATCAGTAGTCGCTGCAGTCGCTTCTGCTCCTGTCTCCTGTCACTCGTCTACCCCTCCTTTACAAAGCCTTCTCAGTAGACTTCGTTTCAGATTCTACAAAATCTATTAGTTACAACATATAAACATCTCCATTGTCTGTTTCGCTAACCACAGAATAGTAAAAAAAAAATTCACACAAGAATCCCGCTTCTCTCTAGAACAGCGCTTACCTCTGCTCCACTACGGAATAATTACTTTCGTTGACACAGTAGCACATCCCTCTACTCTGCCCTTCTAACATGCATCCATTAACTGTTTCCTCTAGGACTGCTCCAAAGAGTCTTACAATTAACTAATGCTCATACATTCACACACTTTCACACCAGAAAATGTAGCACAACCACACAGAATCCTGCCTTTCCCGAGAACAGGGAACAGTCTGTCCCACTACAGAATTATAACACACGTTAACCAAGCAGCGCTTACCTCTGCCCAGTCCTTCAGACAAGCTCAGAGAATACCTATTACTTCTCCAGCAGTAAGCTTTAACAGCAAACCTTACAGATCCCTGGGACTTAAGACCAGAGTTTCACAGATAACCTTCGCTACCATACGCACTCCTTTTATACTGAAAATATATCTAATAGTAACACACAACGATGTCACTGATTCCGAACCCAGACAATGTGACGCGCAACTTCAATTGTCACACGTTTTTCCTGCATACATACAGGTATTTCCAACAATCCCGTCTTTCCCGAGAGCAGCACACACTTCCCTCTGCCCTACTACGGAACTGTTACCAGCTCCCAATTTCCAGAAGCACTACATAAAACTCAATACGACGACTTCAACATATAATATTAGTACATATACCAACATCAATCAATAATCAATAAATCAAAAAGCCAATGTACAAGCAATCTAATCTGATCAAGACAATAATCTAACCATCATACTGCTACCAGGAAACTGCTGCAGATCGGCGCATATAAAATCTCCCTGCTTCCGCGGACAGAGTAAATCCACAGTCACACGCACAAACATACATCATACGCTAGGGCCCATCACACTAAATTCACACTATTACTCTATCCACACTATGTATAGGAGAACCAATCTGCATCTACAATGAGGTCAATGAGACCATAAAATTACTGTCCTGAGTCATGATTTAAAACATAGGAAATACATTTGGAAACTCAATAAATGACAAGAAATAAACACCCGACACTGATATTCAAACAATACTCATTTATCTAAATTAATTCAAATAAAAGTCAAACATTAGCAAAATTGTCATTCTCATAGTTACCTATTCTAGCTAAAAGGGTCAGGACAGGTCTCTCGGTAAAGTCTCTCGAGCTACCGTCCTCAGTATGGGTAACATCCAAACGCGATGATCACCAGGAAAGAATGAATGGACGAACGAACACGGACCCTCTCTAGTCTAACATTTTTATAGGTTATGTAGCAAACAAAAGTAACAAACAAAAATTAGATATCCGTTGAGCCGCTGAGCAGAGCAAGCAGGAAAGGAAGTCTCTCGGTTACATTTAGAAAACCTCCGCTCAGAAAAAATCACAAAAATAAAAAGACTGAAGAAGGAAACTCGAGTTTGCAAATGTTACTTTCGTAAATGTTCTTCCTTGATAACTTAGCAGAGTCACCGCAGTTTGGACAATGTTCATTGTACTTTTATCCTTGTCCAAGGCCAGCTGGAATCACGCCCGGAGCTGCCATCCTCACGGAAGATTTTCTAACCAGGCAAAAGCTATGGTCAGGTGACTCTCGACCATATTCAGCAAGGCCTCCCATCAAAATTCACTCACTCGAACGCAGGCTGTAAAAGGCAGCCATCTTGTCTTAGGCCAAAACGGACCATCTTACTTAAAAGAAACACAAAACAACGTTACCACAGCATAAACAAACAAACTATGAATTAGTGATTTTAAAATTAATAATTTTAGTTAAACCATATAAACGAAACTGGAGCTTAAAACACGATAAATTTTCAACAGAAAACTCTGCTCCAGCACCACATCACTTTATTCTGCCTCTAACAATTCTTAGGGTAGGACTTTATAAGCAAGCAGTCAACCCTTTTCCAGGAAATGTAGGGAAGGTCCTTGGTTGTTTGGTGCTGTGATCAGTGCACATTATACTTTGTCCCTGGTAGGTGGTGGTTGAATAGTCTCATACCTATGACTCGAAATTGCACTTGTCCGGTGAATTCATTGTATGAGTTAATCTATTCATTTGTACACTCGGTCAACTCTTCATAGGTGCGCTCTATCAGCCCTTCATTATGTGCTCAGTCACTCATTCATTATGTGCTCACTCACCAATTTATCAGTGTGCTCGCTCATCCATTTGTCATGCTTTCAAGTTCTATCTCATTGGAGCTTTCAGTCACCCGTTAATCCACACATGCGCTCACTCATTCATCCAAAAGCCAGCCCATCTACCAGTCTCCATCTCATTGAGTCATTCCCTCATCGACCCTAAATATGCAAACGTACTGACTTTGCTAATGCTTGTTTATTGATTGTTTGTTCTGTGGCTGTTGTGATTTGTGAGTATAGACCATATAGTACCTCTGCTGGGTGCATCACTGAAGCTTCAGAAACAAATGTTCTACAACATAAAAGCAAAGTACTATTGACTTTTCCTTGTAGGTTTTCCTACAAGGGAATTCTGTATGCACAAAATGAAAGAGCAACGCCTTTCACCACCTTTCTACTGCAACAACAAAACTTGACTGATGGACAGATCAAATTATACACAATACAGCATTGATTATTCTGTCACATAAAGAAAACAATATAATTTTACATTTTGATCTGTGCCTTGCAAAAGATGCTGCGGCTTTCTTCAAAATATAGCAGCAAGATAAGAGACGTGATGAATGGAACATTATAAAGACAACAAAGGAGGCAGAAGGTGTTGTGAGAATGGCACGCGTTCTAAAGTAGTCTTAAAAGTAAAGCAAGTCATCGCCTAAAACATGCGTGATCTATAATATTGTTTGCCTTACAGTTAAAATTCCCGACCACAAATTATGTTAGCAATAGCCATCTAATAAAATTGAAATAAATTCTTAAATTAATTGAATGGCATTATATTAGCAGACCAGGTGAAGAGTTGTAAACCGTCTGTACTATTTGGTGTGAAGACAAGGACAGTCACAGGAAAACAGGGTATAGTAGAAAGCCATTAATTTTAAATAGACATCTTTTTGGGAATAAGTAAGGGCCCCATTTAGTTATCGGTGGGTGGTGTTAGAAATTAGTTTGTTGGTGACACTGCTGTGAGCCCCGGTCAAGCAGCAATCACAATCCTTGTCAGGGTGACAAACAAACACTAAAATAACCTGGGCTCGACAATAAGGTAGCCTGCCACAGAGCAGTCAGACTTAACTCAGAGGTAAAGCGTAAAGTATATTTGCAATATTTCAAAGAGTGAAATAATGAAAACACCATATAAAATGATCCCACAAAAAGGTAGAACAAGCATTTGCAACGCCAATAGGTCTTGCCAAAATGAGCTCTATTTGCTTTGCAAATGTTCTTTAGCCATGTTGCAAATGGCTGAAAGTGAAGGAAAAAAGCTTTATGACAAATCTGAATTATAGTGTTTTATTTTTTTTACGTGCAGCTATGCTGCACTGAAGCGCACTTCTGACCTTTGCATGTGGCCCCCTTTTCAAAACTGGGAAGCATTGATTTGCAAGTTAGAGAAGTGGAATTCTGCAAAAAACGTGTTAAATATGTAAAAATATTGTGGTCCAGAATCACCCCATTAACTTTACATGCAGCCACCTGTTGAAAACATGCAAGCATATAATTACAAGTTAATCAACATGAAAGAAAGCAAGTAACTAATACATCAGACTAATTCGGTTCAAAGTTCTCTTTTTTGCAAGAAGCAGTTTTAAACATGATTTTAGAAACGTTCATGCTTCTTCCCCCCCCCCGCCCCAACAATGACAATAGTTAAATCCATGCCCGATGAATGAATGGCACATTTTTTGTGCAATTGAAGAATGAGATACCTTTTGAGATCACAATGTCTAAAATAACATTTTAAAAAAGGTCACAAGCAGGTTACATGGAGAAAGTGCGCTGCGTTCCCCTTTCTTGTAAATGCTCTCACTTTGAAGTCAGCTGAAAGCAAAATAAACACGAGGCTCCCTCCAAGAAACAGCTTGACATTTAAGCTCTGTCTTTGAATGCCCTGCAAATGTGAGAGATAATAACAGGCCTGTTTATTTCAGAAAATGAGTTAATGGAAGAAGACTGTCGACATGGCTCTTGCATGGGGAGATACAAACTCGAGCTGGACAGCCTAAAGCAAATAAAGCCAGTGCTGGGAAGCCAGAAAACTTGAGTTACAAACCACAAAGACAATATCAAGTGACTTGCAGAATGCATTCTCAGGTCAACTTTGTGAAATTCCACAAGATGTCTTTAGCATACCACACAGCTACTCTTTCTGGAATGCTGCAACCTAAAAATAGAGTAAAATCCCATAAATAAAGCAAGGAAATAATTTCAAATCTCCAATCAGTTGAACATGAGAATGTTTAAAGAATAAACTGTAAAATAACACCTAAAAGCAGGAAGCAGCCACATCGGCTATCTGTAAGTGAAGGACCAGGTCAAAGTCAAAAGTTCAGGCTGGCTGCGATGGAGCATGGGTCAGATGTCGTCCCAGATTAGTCCCACTGAAGTTTTATCTTCTCAAGTTTTTTGCCAAGAGTCCCATTTATGTTGGGGAGGATCACAGGGAGCAAGGAGAGCACCACGGCCGGTGGTCGGCATGGTGTGAAGAGCCAGCATGGCGGGCTTGAGCTTTGTGGTGGCGGTCCTCCGTGGGTGATTAATACTTGCTGAGTGAAGAGAGAGGTTGGTGGCGGCTCGTACATAATTTTGTGTGAGCGGCGTGATTCTGGTGCAAACAGGATTATTTGCAGTCACAAAGACCCAAAATATTGATTTCAAGTGCCTGTGACCAATTCCAAGAGTCCAGGACCTGAGAGCCACTACTTGGGGTCATGAACTCGCTGCAGCAGCGTCCAGGACCTGATTGGGGAGCCTTTATGTCCCTGAGCACACTAGCCCGTTGAGTCACTTCGAGGTCCTGGGTTCAAGATCAAGTTGCAGGACCAGTTCTTCTTTCCCAAGCAAAGAAGACAACCGGCAGCAGGTCAGCACAGCAGGTCAGCAGTTCCTTTGGAGCAGCAGTCTAGCAGAGTGCAGTCCTTGCAGGATCACAGCAGTCTTTCCTGGAAAAGTAACCATAGGTCCACACGTTTATGGAAGAGTTTATGTCTGAGGTCCCTTTTTTATACCCAGATGCCCTGGTTCTGGAAGGGGGGAGAAGCTTCAAGACAGAGGGCCAGATGTATCAAGAAATGCTTTTGCGATTCTAAAAAAGTGAATTTGACAGAGTTGCTATTTTGGAATCGCAAAATGCAATGTATGTAGGAATTGCAAAAATGTTTGTCATTCCTTAACACACCCTATTAGCGATTCACAAATTGCGATTCGCTATTAGGGAAACCATTCCCATTTATTCCTATGGACCTTTGGAATGAATGGAAGTGCATTTGCAAATTGTGATTACCAAATTTGTAGTCGCAATTTGGGAATGCAAATCCAAGGGTGCTAGGGGGACTATGGGCATACCTGATGCACCCCCAAATAAGGTAAGTGAGCACATATGGAGCACACACATGCCCTAAAGGCATGTGTGAGCACCACCTGGCACTTTGAAAAATGCACTTTTGTGCCTTGTTCAAAGGAATCGCAAATTATCATCAACTTGAAGTTTATGGTAATTTGCGATTGCTAAATGCAAATTCGCATTTAGCGATTGCTTAATGCATTGTATTTAGGGAATCACAAATTGTGATTCCCTAACTGCAATCGCAATTTAGGTAATCACAAAAAATTGCAATTACCCATATTGCGAATGCCAAAAGTTTCATACATTGCAAAAGGAATTCCCTACCTTCCATGCCCTGGCCCCAAGCTGGCTGCAGTTACAATATGGGGTCTTTAAGCCCTTTGTGTGAAGACAGAGCACAGGCTATTCAGCGCTAAGTGGGGCTGTCCTAAGCTTCACCCCCATCCTATGGCCCATTCAGGCAAATCTAATCACATTCTTGGTGTGACTGCCTGGGATGAATTCACAAAGTTTAACTGTCAGTTACATTCAGTCATGTGACCCAAGACAGGCTACAGGCACCAAATGGCTTAGGCAAGAAAATGCCAACTTTCTAAAAGGTTATAGAACACAATGGGGAGTGATCCTGTTAAGGGAGTTGGGTGAGATCCATACAAAACTATCAATACAAAGAGAAATCCCAGACACCATAAATGTATCAAGACTTACAGAGGCTGCATGATTACTTCGATACTGGTCATTCAAAACAAAACTTAATATTTTCTAGAAAGTTATTTCAGGATCATCACAAACCTTACATTAACCCAAAGGTGTACTAAAACATTTATTTCAAAACATAACAAATTAGATACATTAGAGGCAAAAAAACTTTATGACAAGTAAGAAACATTATTTTTTATGGACATATAGCACATGCACAAAAGACTTCGCTGATTATATATTGGTTGTGGTGCATTCACAAAAATATTCAAAACATTAAAACAAACAACAACCAATTACAGAACTGACATTTCCATTTTCAACATACATATATAGCAATTAATTATGATTATTTAAGAGGCTTCAATTATTGTGATTCCAGTCCTCTGGCTTCTTTTGGCCTTTTTGGGGGTATACACTCAAACGCACTGAATTATGCTGACACTTTTCAACCTTCTGTGGGCCTAGGAATTAATTGCGAAGGTCTTCATCTTGGCTTTTGTGATTCCAAAGCAGGCACTACATGTGTGCCAAAAATGAAACTATATGTCACATCTCTGAGGTAATCCTCCTTGTTTAAATTCGTTGAATGCTGTCGGAGAGCATTAGGACCTATAGTTGTTTACATATCAATCTTGATGTGGAGTGGAGCCCCAAGGTAGGTGAGTGTCAACCTACAGTGAAATCATAAAAGCCCTTCATAAATAATTGCTAGGCCCACAGAAGGGTGAAACAGTGTCTTTGGGTGTACACCCCCCCCCAAAGCCACATAGAAGCCAGAGGACTGGAATCATGATAATTGAATCCTCTTAAACAAACAATCAAGGGTGGAACATTGTGCCCCAACCTTATAGGGTCATTCTTTGTATTTACAACAAACATAATGAGGACATTTTTGTATCTCCCATGTTGATAACATTTATGTTGGATATTTATTTTTGTTATCTAGATATATGTTGGTAATGTAAATGTCAGTTCTGTGATTGGTTGTTAATTGTTTGTTAAATGTTTTGAATATTTATGTGAAATCACCTCAATCATTACGTGATCAACAAAGTCTTTTGTGCAAGTGCTATATGTCCATAAAAAGTTATATTTTTTGCTTGTTCATAAAGTTTGTGTCTCTACTGTGTTTAATTTGTTATGTTTCAAAATAAATGTCTTTAGTACACCTGTAGGTTGATGTATTGGTGTGTGATGATCTTGAAATAACGTTCTGAAGAATAATAAATGCTGTTTTAAATGAGTAGGCTCGGAGTAATCACACAGCCTCTGTAACTCTTGAAAATGTATGCTGTATGGGGTTTCTATTGGTATTGATACCTTTCTAAAAGTGGATTTTTTTTTTACACATTTCAGTAATGTTTTTCAATTTAAAAATAAATATACCTTTATTTCTGTAAATATAATAAATAAATATAGATGTTTTACGTTAGGCACTGGTGGTCAACCACTGGCATTACACCACCCCAACCCATAGAAAATAATAGAGGCAGGGACTGAAAATTGAACCCACCAGGAAATAACATTAGAATAAATTATTTTTGTTCCAATTTAAAAAATTCATATTAATATAATTTAATATCATGTATACTATATTTTTTCAAACATTTTAATAATGTGTTTCAATTAAAAAATAAATGTAGCTTTATTTCCTTGTAAAAACCAACAATAAATTAATTTAAACTAATTTTACTCATAACTTTTAGTAACTTTGATATTTAGTAAATTAAATATCAATGTAACTTTATTTATAGGGGAGTATTTTATAATATTTCTAAAATGTTTTAATTTAATTTAATACATTACAGTTGCTTAAACATTTAAATCAAAATGTCGTTACAAATGATGTTGGAATTGTTTTACTTTCGACTACATTTCAAATAAATAAAAATATAGTTATTTTACCTTACTATGTATTGCATGCATATTTTTACAATTGCATTTTAGGTTTAATAAACTTTTTGCAATTTTCCTATGCTTTACCGTAGGGAGATTTTTGCCCATAGTCGGAGACCTCTGCTTATTTGTGAAAAGTTACTAGAAGTTACTTTACATTTGTAAACTACGCTAAATATAGGACTTGGAGTCAGGTAAGTCTCCACTTTGCAATACTTTACTCCCGGAAATGGTGAATATCCAAAAGTAGCAAAACTGCAACAACGTGTGAGAGTAAATTTACACGTGTAGATTAACTCACATGTAAGTTTACCTTTGTAAATGGGCCCAAAGCTGTTTTTAGTTTCTTCATGCATAATTTAGGCTTCTCAGTTATATATGTGTAAATGATTACATTTGTCTTTACTAACATTCCAAGAAAAAGGCTTACCTTAAGCTGACCCTCAGCAAATATTTGGACCCTTCACTGTACGTCAGGTAGAGCAGTGACATCAGTGTGGCAGTTTAAACTGAGGGTAATGTTCACCCAAATAACTTGTCTTCATCTATACCAGTTGTCATTCACAGTGTTGAAACAATTGGGAAATCACTCCAAGAAGACATATTACTTGGCGACAAGATGAATTAACCATATATTCAGCCGCGCTCTGTTCAGGTAACAGTGGTGGGGCCGCATGGGGGGCTTTCGAGGGAGCGTGGGGGGATTTCGTCCCTCGAAATACCCCCACACGGCCCCACCGCTGTTACCTGTACAGACCGCAGCTGCATAAATTGCTTCTAAAATAATGGGTTTTAATATACCGGCTATTAAAGGCCCGCTGCAGCGTTAAAGGCCCGAGCCGAAGGTGAGGGCCTTTAACAAGACAGCGGGACTTTAACAGCCGGTATAGCCCTGCTACGAAGGGCTATATTGCTATTAGAACATTCTGCCACTAGCGGGCAGAATGTTCTAACAAATTAAAAAAAGGCTTCAGGGAGCGCGAGGGTATTGAAATCGCCTCAGGCTCCCTGAAGCCTTTGTTCACAGCCACAAAGAAGCATTGGAATGGTGGAGCTCCAGGCTTATACCAGCCATTATAAGCCCGGAGCACTCCATTGTCTTCAATGGAGCTCCCAACATTCCAATGTTCTAATATAGCCTTATAGCCCGCCGTAGCGGGCTATACCGGCTATCAAAGGCCCGCTGCAGCATTAAAGGTCCGAGCCGAAGGCGAGGGACTTTAACAAAAGCAGCGGGACTTTAATAGTGGTAAAGCCCTGCTATGAAGTGCTATAAGGCTATTAGAACATTCTGCCACTAGAGGGCAGAATGTTCTAACAAAAACAAAGGCTTCTCGAAGCTCGAGGAGATTTAAATCCCCTCGAGCTTCGAGAGGCTTTTGTAAAACATTGCAATGTTGCTCTGCGGGCCTTTACCGGCCGGTAGAAGCATGGAGCACTCCATTGTTTTCAATGGAGCTACCAACATTCAAATGTTCTAATGACATTTATTTCAACCTACTGGTAACAGGACTGCAAACTAAACTCATTTCGCATGACAGTTTTCAATCAACAGGATCGTAATTGTGCTTCTTATTCTCTCCCTTAAGGAGGGCATCTGTGATTCGGAATAAGCTCCCTTTATATGTAAACGTTGCAGCATCCACCCATGCCAGCTCGAAGGATTTCTCAGAAATTCTGGCCATTACTAGACACCAGTTCCTTTTTAATCTTTGCCAGGATTTCCTAGAATTATTTCATATGGCTTTGAAAGTATTGTTCTGTTTATGATTTTTGGGAACGTAAAGCAATGCTGTTAACCTCATTGTTTGGAACAACTTTGACTAAATTTGCAATAGGATTAGTGAGAACAAGTTATAGGATGGCCTCGCTGTACGTAGTTATTCGAATTAAATGGAAATACAAAAGCATAGCAGAGAGCTTTAAAAGGGCCATCCTGTTAAATATTCTTTTAATAATGTCATAAAAGAAAATGGCAGTGCTCCTTCCCAAACTCTTCTTTCATCACCAGGGTTCAAACATGACGCTTGGGTTCTTGGAAAGCCTGCAATGCCCTTGTTGTTTATGTAGTAATTCGAAAGGTTGAATTAAGAGTAAAAGCTATGATTAATCTCTGGTAGCTCTGAACATTAAAAATGTTATAAAAACGTGATTGGCAAATGTAATTAAGGAATATAAGACTTAAAATTTCATATCCAATGGAAATCTCATATGTGAGGTGGTGGTTTGACCCAGTCAATTAAAATAGCTTGAAGTTTTTTTTTCAAATCTAAATATACGACTTCGTTAATATGAAAATAAATTACTATCCAAAAATGTTGAAAACGTGCATTACTTTCAAAATGTAATTAACCCAGGGTCTAGCTTTCAAGAAGAATTCTAAGATTACACGTCCTTACTGGCTGCACGCTGGCAGTTGTTTATTTGGCTGATCGACGAGCACCGAACTCCAACAACCGACCAGGGAAAACATAGTGGAAATTAAACACCGCCCTATGGAAGATCACGTGGCAGCTGAATGACTGTAGTTAGAGAAAAAATAACATCGTTGATCAACTGTCAGCTAAATTATTCAAACATCACAGCTCAGACTTTCTTTCGATTTTCTAACTCCTTCATTCATGCAAACGACGTGTGTGTTTTTGCCAGTTCAGTTCATTTGTTCACAATGATGGTTATCTGAGGTCATATTTCACTTGCCTTGGGTCCATTAAAGGTGTCCATGGTGTAATTTGCAAGAGACCAGCACGTGCAGAGGCCCGGGAGCACAGAGATGAGAGGGGCCAACTGCAACAGGAGGACAGGGCACCATTTTTTTCGCTTGCATTTTTCAGGTCGAGCCTGGGCAGCCCAAGTGCTGCTCTGCGAGGCATGCTGTATTGGAGTATGGATTTGAAGCCCTGCCCACTCTCCGCCCATATTTGTAATTCGCTTGTGTCATTGTCCTTCCTAAATGCAGGCTTCTGATTCATTTATAGGCTTGTTAGTCCCTCCTTGTTTTCATTTGCAACCTTCCATGAGCACTGGCCCTTTTACTTCGGTTGGCACACAGTATGTCTTATTTAGGCTTAGCACTACTTTCTGTAATGCGTTTCTCCTACTGCAGGCACTACATGCTTCCCTGCAACATTCAGTGCGCCACTGTGTGCTTTCACTGGACGCTTTTACAAATAAAGCATTAGTTTGTCAACTTGAAAAACAAATGCTTTTTTTGGTAAAAGCGTTGCATACCGCGCTTTAATAGAGGCTGCAGACCTTTCTTTAGACACGGCTCGTCTAAAGAAAGAGGTGTGACCTCTTTTAACGCAAAATTAGGGGTGGGCAAAGCTGCTGTAGGGCATAGCAACAACCGGCGATAATTATGGCTAAGCGCACTTAGCGCTAGGATAATTATCGCCGGCTAGCGTGAATTTTTATTGCTGAGATAGCGTGCTATTAGCAACGCTTATCTCAAAAGCGATAAAAATCCTCACGCTAACTGCCTAACGTGAGATTATCGCTGGAAACCCAGCGATAATCTCACGCAATGTGGCGTTAGCTTGATGATAGGGACTCACAAACTTAGCCATGATATCCTCCTTCCATAGGATATCATGGCTAAAGTCAGTCCTGAAGCAGGCGTAAGGAAAGTAGCGATAACAGGGGTTATCGCTATTTTTCTTGCCACTATGCTTCATAGCGTGGGGCTTGATGATAGGAGAAATGTTTCTCCTGTCATGTCAGGTCAGGAACGCCCACTTTGCATCTCATTAGAGATGCAAAGCTGGGTGTTAGGAATTCCTACGCTAACGCAAGTTTTCACTCATTAGCGTGACCTTGCTAACCAGGCGATAAAGTTATCGCCGCTTTTGCGGCCGTTTTCGGATTTCTATCGCCTCGCCTTGCTGATATGCCCCTTCGTTTTTTCTTTTCATAGTCAAACTACAGGTTTTATAGGTGGTACACAAGGATGGGCACTTGTTTGAAAACTGGGACTGTCACAATAGTTTTTATCTCCAGTACCCCATTTTTACCATTTCTTTACCAGTAAAAATTATTTCCTGTTTCTCTTGCTACTAGCCAGGGTCCATTCAGTGATAAGACAAAGATAAGGGGGACAAACATTTATTTACAAAAGCTTGCGAGATATAAGCAGCAAGGTACGTCCACCCTGCACCAAGACACCCAAAAAAGTGCCTGGTTAACACTGTAAGAGAACGTGCACTTACAGTTTCACTAGTACCACAAAAGATGTCTGTTCCAACCAAGTGTAACATGAGAAAAAACAGTAAGCAAGTAAAACAAGAAAGTTCGCTAGATATTTTTTAGCTCAGGGATCGCGGTCTACACGAGATTACCCTCCCATAACAAAAATTGCACACGGTCCAAAAATATAATCATTTTTATGAATTCAAGTCTGAGACAGCAAGAGCTTACATTTCTTTGGTACTTATTCCAGATTCTTAAAAGGCTATCTTTCTGCATTGCAGATTGCACACAAATGTATTTATTTTTGATGATGCAAACATGAAAATATGCTTACTTGTTTAAAGTTTTTATTTATAACAAAATTCCTGTTACTGTTAAACGTGTTTCCTGAGGAAAAACACATAAAACCAAAGGTGCATTTTGAGGTATAAATTAGGGCGCAACAAACACCGGGCCTCCTGTCAGTGAAAAGAAAACAAGCATTTGCAAAGCAATAGGTCTGCGACATTTTGAGCTATTGGAATTGTAAATGACAATGTCTTTTATTTATATGTTTAAAAAACCTGAAATAATAAAAGGCATTGTCATCTACAATACCAATAGGTGAAAGTTTCTACATTGCGAGAGCTATTGCTCTATTGCATTGCAAATGCTTGTTTATTTTTGGCACCATTGATACATCACTGAAGGTATCATTTCCTCAGGCATTCCCTCTTCCTTTCTCCATCCGACTTCCCCATGCAGTGACGTAGCTTTCTCCCTTTCAGAGGAACAGTCAGCATGCTTCTTGGATTCATATCTTGGGGAGAGTAATTCTAGTGTGACACGGACTACATGCTTCTACCACTCTACCGTTTGGGGATTGGCACAACGAGTGGTCAAACTATTTTTAAACATTTAAACAGTGTTATTTTGAAAAGCAATATTAGAAGAGTGTGAGATGTACAAATCCAGACAAACACCCTGACAAAAATATCTGTGCCCAAATAAGCTGATTAGCTCATCTATAAATAAATGTGTTCCTTTTTCAATGTAAAAGAAGAAAAGCAATTCAAGCGAAGGAGAGGGTAGACTGTGGAAGACCACTCCTAACTAGAATATGAGAAGAAATACTTAGGGAAGGTGAAAGAGATAAAGAGGGGATGAGGGGTACTGTACATGGGGCACAGGATAAAGAGATAATAAAACTACTGTAAAGTAGGAAAGGCAAGTGAAAATTATGAGAAGGAAAGAGGGCTAGAAATAGAGACTTACTTGACTAACACTAGCCTGTGATATGGAAAAGGGGATAGCAAATATGAAAAAAGAGGAGAGAGAAGTTATTTATTGAAGAGACCTAAATATTAGTAGATACCACGAAAGACTGGTGGGTAGCCAGCTAGCATTCTGATTGAGAGCTCCTGTCGGATGTATGACGATACAACGCAAACATTTACAACGTATGTCTTTACAACACAGTTTTTACATCGCAACATCCATTACAACGCATGATTTTACATCGCATGTCATCACAACGCATTTTTAGAAACTACATTTACAACGCATTCCATTACAAAGCATACCATTACAATGCATACCATTACAACACATATTACTTTTAGGGCAACAGTAGGGTAAGTGTTGGATAGTGTAGGGGTAAAAATTACTATTCCCACTCCAGTGAGTGCAACTGTAGGGTAAGTGTTGGATAGGGGAGGGGTAAAAATTACTATTCCCCATTACTTATCTTATATTGCATTGTAATGGCATGTGTTGTAGTGACATGCGTTGTAAAGGATGCTGCGTTGTAATGACTGCGTTGTAAAGGTAGCGTGATGTAATGATTGCATTGTAAAGGTTGTTTTCCCTCCTGTCAAGGGCCTCTAGTCGTTCATCTCTTTCTCTTTCCTAACCCCACCTGGAAGCATATGTTTCATCTAAGTAATGGCACTATAGAACCTACTTGTGCTTAAGAGTCTGCATACTGTAGCCTCCTTTCGATGAAAGCTGGACCACGGCCCCTAGGACACCTTCCTCCTGGGACCTCGCCATGCTTCAGCTATGTCAGAGCAGAGTGGTAGTCACTCAGAAACATGAATATAAGCATCCTGGCAAGAGCTCATTCAGAAGGAAAAGCAGCCCTGGAACTCTTCCATGAGAAACAACCATGTAAAGGAAAAGGTGAGCAAATATAGGACTGGGGAGATGACAGACCAGGTATATGATAACTGGATGCTCAGCAGCACTATTTTGAAGGTGCCCTTTGACTTACCAGCCGTGAGGGGAACGGCGCTTCATCTTTAAATCTCTCTCCTGGTGTTTCCGGTGATTTTTGGTACCGTGAGGGGAACGGTGAAGTACACCCCAAACAAAACTACATCCCCCAGCACTCCCTCACCCGGGCGCCTGCCAACTTCGTCATCAGGCAGCGCCGGGGAGGGCTAAAACTCCGGGACGAGACCAGCAGCGCGGGACGCGCGCGGGCAAAGGGCGGGCCCTCTGTGGCCCTCCGAGGCCCGTAGAGACTGGACTGGGCCAGGTACTTTGCAGCTGTGTATCGCACAACAATTATAACTCATAGCTGTTTGTAATTACATGTTCTGGTAGTCTATTTGAGGGGGATATTTATCCCACTATATTTGTGGGCTTAGCGAGCTTGCCTTAGGTGCAGTTCCTCCCTTTTCCTGCCTGACTGTAATGACTGACGTCGGCAAACTATCCGCCCTGATGACTAAGGGCAAAGACGAGAGGCATTTGCACCCCACAGGCCCTATGGATAGCTATCTTATTAAAAAAGTAAGTCAGATTAATACTGATAGGAGGGCCTCTTTGGGCAAGGTGAGTCCCATTAGACTTCTTGAAGACACAACCCCTCCCTTACTGCCTCCGACTATCATGACTAGTAATACCTCTTGTGGAGCAAATAAGAGTACTGTGATTACCGCTCAGGTGCATAATGCTAGGCATTCTGGGTCCTTGGCTGATCATAGTGCTACTTCACAGCTCCCATTGCCACCTGCCAAAACGGCTAGAAAATACACAAAGGTAAAACGCAGACAAAGGGGGAAGCATGCACAACAAAGTTCAGCAACCTTTAAACAAAAAGTTTGCTCCCTAACACAGTCCCCCTCGGATAAAAACCCCGCTTCAGGGCATCTGGATGCAGTGTCACTTTTAACGCTTCAATCAAATAATTCTCCTTTATTTCCTATTTCACCTCGTAAATTTGCTGTTGAAGATCTCATAGGGTCAGGCGTGGTTAATTGTTCTGTAACTGATTCCCCCTTAAACATGCCCATTAATGCCTCTGCATCTCTGTTGAACTTTTGCTCTAGCAGTGTTGATGAAGGCTCTCCAAATTTGCTCAGCTTTTCTCCTGCCTCACCCCCTATATTAATTAATGGGGAATCCAAAGGGACTAATTGTGAGAATGGCTCTGAAGATTTAACTTTAAAATGGCTATCCGAGAACCTGAAGAAAATTATCACCCCAATTTTGATGGATACGATGGCCCAATTGTCTGCTCTTAAACTGCCTCCACAGACCAATTACGGTTGCACGACTGAGACCGACATTTTGGCCAAAATTGACCAAGTGGTGAAACCCCTAATACAGCCCCTTCTGGATAATATTTTATTATTATTAAACACCCGCTTGGATTCCATAGAGAAAAAGCTGGCAGACAATACCCTTGCTTTCTCGGGCTGGGTGTCAGGTCTAAAAAACATTAGTTCTTCCTATACACCCGCTAAAGCCTCGACAAACACTATCCCCGGACCTCCAAGCCATCCTACTATTTTACCATCTATTCAGAAGGGATACTTGCCATCTCATCCTCTTTCCCCTATAACACCCACACTAACGAATAATACTGCACACAGTAAGACATCTGATAAATCAAAAGTCAATCCAAGTTTAGACCCAAAATCAGTCCCATCACAAAGTCTTGATAATCCAGCCATTAAAGACTTTGGGATTGGAAGTGACCTTAATAAAGACCGGCAATATCGTGTAATAGTGGACCTTCCTCCTGAAGCTGCCCCGTATGTAATCATCTTAGCCGGCGTTCCCGAGCTCCCTACTGGGACTAGGGAAGATTATCAAGGTCTTCGGAACAAAGTTGTTCACTGGTTGTGTAAAAACAGATCCTTGCCTGCTTATATTAATGGGGAAATATTGCATGTGAGGCGCTGTGAATGGGTGGGGGTGCGTCCCAAAGACAAAAAAGGGGACGTAATTATTGTGAATTTTAAAGATCATAGGGCAGTTAGGCACATTGGGGACTGGTACGTCCACAGTAGTAGTGATGCTATTTCTACACATTACTTAAATTATTTTTATCCATATGTGCCAACTCAATCACCTACAAACCAGGTGGATAGATGGCAGACAGTCACTAGGTCTGCTCGTAATCATCATGGTCATAGCCGGATTCCCTTTGTACAACTTCGTGGTCCATTTAATCACAATGATTACTTCAGACACCCTTACTCCTTGTATAGAGGCCCGAATAATTATACATGGGACGGGAATGACATTGCCCCGTCCATTTATAATCTGCCTACTCAAAACCATTTTGATGTTTTTTCAGGTTTGGAATTTGTGGACTGACATAGGAAAATTGCATGCGACAATCCTTCCATTAGGCTAGGGCCTAAACTCGATAATGTTCTGCTGATCCCCAAAGTTCAGGCCTTCTTACCTCTCATTGAGGACGTTACGCCTGTACAAATTACCCAGACCTTGATCCATGACAACATAAGTGAGGTTAGCTGTAGTAACACTCACAAGGCTCTTTTCCTACTGAAACCAAACGATGAGGGACCTATTGGTGCCTCTACTTGTACTCGACCTGAGGAAACAAAGGTATCTTCCTTCCAAAGTAATCAAGGTACTAAAGTAATCAGGAAAGCCTGTACATTCTTATTCTGGAATGTGGCCGGCTTAAGGGAGAAAATCAACAATCCATTATGGGGCTCCATCATTGAGGGCCATGATATTCTGGCCTTCCAGGAAACCTGGTCCTTGGATCCGGTAAACATTAATGGATACAGAAGTTTTTTCACCCCGGCCGTGGGGAGCACCCATGGAAGAGCTAAGGGTGGCCTATTAACCTTAGTTTCCAATCAGCTTAAATACGAGGTTATCCGGTTTTCTCCTAAATCTAGTTTTTATCATTTAATAATTTTAAGGAATAGCAAGGGACTAAATGTCGCTGTAATTAATTTCTATAATAACATACCAAGGAAAGAAATCCCCAGCGTTCTATCCACGCTGAGGGATGATATACATTATGAAATAGACAAAACCGATAGAGAACTTATGTTTGTTTGGGGGGGGGATTTTAATTGTAAACTCTGCACTAAAGGTAAACAGGGTTTATGCGGTTTAACTATCGAACAGGAAACAAATTCAACTCATTTCGAACATTCTCTGATTGGGGATTTACTAAATGACATATTGTTTATGTATGACTTAGGCTTTGTAAATGAAATTGCTCAAACGCCCTCCATCTTTGTGCCAACTTTTGTTGGTAGAGGAGCACTGTCTATTATTGATTTTATTATTGCCTCTAATAGTTGTCGCCATAAAATTATTAAGTCCAATATTATAGACCAGCCAGTGAGTGACCACCTGCCTCAGATTATGGAGATTGAAAATCTTTTTTTGGACCAACAAACGGAAGCGCCTTCGCTTCATGTAGTTCCGGACGTGGTCCTTGGTAGACAAAACGGGTACAGCTTAAAATGGAATAAGGTGGTCCCGGAAAGGTTTTTAGATAAATTACTGGGTATCTGCTCTACCAGTTTTGCCACATGCTTGGACGATAATTCTAGTCCTGATTCGATAATTGAACATTTTAACTTAATAGCTTCCACCATTAAGGAAGATCTATGGGTTGTGGCAAATGATAGGGCAAAGGGTAAAAGGAGCTGGTTTGATAACGCTTGCACCAGCTCCTTAACCTCCCTGAAAAGAGCTATTCACCAAGTACCACGTAATACTACTGAAATAAGAATCTGCAGGAAAGCATATAATGAAGCCCTAACAAACAGGAAGATGGTTATAAAAAAGGAGGCCCTGGAAGCGCTATGTGAAGCGTCACAACAGAAGGATGCGTCTGCCTTCTGGAAGGCTGTTAATACCCCTCTTCTTTATGATAACACCAAGGCGCGTATAGAAAATGCCATCACTGAGGAGGATTGGGTCAAGCATTTTTCTTGTCTTTATACACCGCATGATAATCTTCATATTACTGATATTTCTCCCGGGGCCCATATAGTGGACAAGGCAGTTAAACTGGTTGTAAACTTGGAGGAAGTCAACTTGGCTTTAAATGCAACGAAGGGTGGCAAGGCTGCAGGGCCTGATGGAATCCCTGCTGACCTGTTTAAAGACAATGTTGAGCTTTGGGGCCCCATGCTTGTGCAATTATTTAATGCAGCACTGGCTAGGGGCCTAAATCCGTCCTGGTTCACCTCCGTGATTGTACCTATCTATAAGAAGGGCGACAGGCAATCCTGCGCCTGCTACAGACCAATTTCCCTATTAGATTCGTCCGTTAAGATCCTTGGGAGAATCATTTTGGTCAGACTGCAAACCTGGGCAGAAGAAAATAAAATAATGAGCGATTTACAATACGGTTTTCAAAAGGGTATCTCACATTCGTCGACCTCTCATCGGCGTTTGATTGCGTCTCCCATGTTAAATTATGGACCATTTTAAGAGAGATAGGCGTGGAAGATTCCATTGTTTGTTTCTTGAAGGATCTTTATTCAGGGGCCTCAGCTTCGGTCCGCTACGGCCGTGAGGGTCAATGCACAAGGTCATTTCAGGTTGGCCGGGGCGTTCGCCAGGGCTGCGTCCTGGCACCCTTTTTATTCTTGTTGTATATTAATGGCCTTGAGCGTCATCTTCTGCGTGATCGCGGGGACATTCCTAGGGTTGGGGGGAGGTTTGTCCCCGCGCTCCTGTATGCGGATGACGCGGTTTTAATGGCCCGCACTCCCGTGGCTCTACAAAATTTGATAAAATCTTTTGAGTGCTTTATGTCTAGTCTAGACTTAAAAGTTAATTGCACTAAAACTTTTTCAATGAACTGTGGCACTAAACCTGGTAATCATGCAAAAAGAATGTTTTTAAATAACGTCCCATTGGAATCTACCTCTATCTTCCCATACCTTGGCGTACTGTTCCATGAAACTGGGGTGTGGTCTCACGCGGTAAAGGCTAGAACTCTCTTGTTTCAAAAAACTATAATGGCCCTAATGAATTTTATTAAAAAACTGGGAAAGAAACCAATTAAGGAAATTTTAACTATTTATAAAGCTACATGTACCTCGGTTGCTATGTATGGCTTGGGCCTCTGGGGCCACACTAACATTAATCTACTTCAGAAAGCTGAGAACAGGTTCTTGAGACACGTTTTGAGAGTCCCCCAAAGTGTCGCGACCTACATTTGTCATTCTGAACTTGGCCTAAACTATATATCTGATTTGATCAGAATTCAACCTATTCTTTTGTGGCACAGGGTCTGGACAACTGATGAGTGCTCCCTGAATCGAGCCATCCTTCGGGATGTTATAAAACTGGAAAATGTGGACCGTTTAGATTGGCTAAATTACATCAAATTATTTTTTGCCAAAATTGGTCGCCAACACCATTTTGCAGATCCATCCTCAATGGAAGGTTTATCCAGGAACCTTTTGTCCAAGCTATCCCTGGATTACCTTATTGAAAATAGAAGCCAAGAGGAATTGAAGAAAAAATCTGTGTCTCTGCATTTTTCCCTCTTAACGAGCAGTAGTCTGCAGCCATACTTAACTTTGCCGATGTCTAATTATGAACGTTTTATCTTGACTCGTTTTAGATTGTCTATTGTTTTTAGATTATTGTCTTTTCCAGTTATGAATTCTTGGTCACCGAGCTTACCATTATGTCCGTGTGATGACTTTTCATCCCAGTCAGATATTCATATTCTGTTTTTCTGCACCTTTTATACCTTACCACGTAAGACATACATTATTCCACTCCTCAAAGAATGGAAAATTAACAAATGTCGCTTGGCTTTCTTAGAGTTCCAGAGAATGGACACTGTTCTTACTGTTACCGCAGTTTTAACTTATTTAAAAAACGTTTTTAAACTTAGGAAAACACTGAGTCTAGATGTATTTTAAGTTTACCTTTCTCCCTTTATATTTTCTTGTGTGTGTATTTAAATTGTAATTTAATGCTGTAACTTTCATGGTTTTTGTCTTTAAAACCGAATAAAGTATTCTTGACTCTTGACTCTTGATAACTGTTTTCAGAATTCAGGTTCTTTGAAGGTAGAGACAAAAAGTGCTGGTAAAAAAGGGAAAGATAACACAACACGCTGTATAGAATAAGAAGGGAGCAATAAGGAAAGGATACGTCAAGAAAGCACTCCTTCCTGAGATATCCAGATACTCTCTTCATTCCAAATCTTAAAGTTTCCAAAGGTGGCAGTGGGGCATCCAGGAAATATGATAGATTCACAGAAGTTTATTAGTCATCTGAATAATAGCTCTAAAAAAACATGCAAATCAGGTGATGCAACTAAAAACAGGTGCACATGCCTCAACCTGAAAAACATGAAGCATTGCCAAACCTATCAGCAGAAAAAGTGAAAAGAAAGCAAATCACCCTGTAGGCCAGTTTCGAAACCTACCCCATCAAATAATGGCACATAAGCAGGGAGACTCATAGCTGTGGCCCATGCATGTAAGAGCGGTGGTGTTTTTGAGCTGGGTGGCTGGGGGGGATTTGTTACAGATGATGAAGGAAAATTAAATAAATAATTAATTTTCCCTTGTCGTCGTCTGTCGAAATCCCTCCCCCCACTCGGCCCCACCACCCCACCGCTCTTACCTGCACAGGCTGCAGCTTGAGACTCAGCAGTGCAAATCTAAAGCCTGCATTGACAGAGAAATCAGTGAGCAATATTATCCCCTCCGAAGGCTGACATGAATGAATACCTTCAGACAGCCCCGATTAGTAATCGTAAAGGGCCAAGGTGAATATTTTCGGATAATACCCATGAAAGAAGAGATTTTGCCTCTGGGGATCCCAAAACAGTAATTTACCCTCATATCCTCACAACAAATGGATATGAGGTGCTTCAGGAAGACGATAGGAGAGACTTTTAAGTATAGCAAACCCACTGAACATTTAATTACAGGTCAGACAACTGAGACAACAGGAACAGCAAACCATCCCCCAATGGACCAGAGAGAAACCAGGTGGAATCAGGGGAAACATCCCTAGAAAATATCCTATCAGACCTCAAGGAAGAGATGAAAAGAAGATTTGAAATTTCAAAAAGAAATGAAGAGAGCATGCTATGTTCTAGATAGAAATTGCTTGAGGACTTGGCATAGAGAACTAAAGCTATTGAAGATAGCATGCCCAAGGTCAAAGTAATCTTGGAGGAGAATATTCAAGAAATAATCAATAACATCCCCAGAACATCTACTTGATGAAAAATCTAGAGAGATTGGACATTTACTCCAGGTGGAACAACTTGAAAATACTGAATGCTCCGGAAGGCGGTGAAGAGAGTGGTCTGAAGGCATTTGAGTACAACTTCTATGGGTGGGATTTTTAAAGGAAATACTTACGTCGATTTAGATTATGAAATACAGTGGGTTTATAGAGAACCACGCAGTAAACCCAAATAGGACAAATCCTAGAAAAACTTTAGTCAATCTGCTCACCTAATCACTAAAGGAGCAACTATGAGGAATAGCGTTAAAAATTTAAACACTGCATTATGATAATTTTTTATATATGATCAGATAAGCTATTCTTGAATCAAAACAGCAATAACAGTGGGAATTAGGAAGGAGAATGGAGCAAGTACAAAAACTAAGGTCCAAGATACAGCTAATATTCCTTTCAATTCTTAAAATAATGTGGGAGAATTAAATGTGTAATATAAGGAAGTTAGGAGAAGTAGATGAGCTAGTCAAGCCCATGAGAAGCAAATCGCAATCAGAACTGGAAGAAGGGGAACACAAGTATCACTACAGAAGTAGGGTAACATAAGTATCAGTAGAACTCAGGCCCCATTGATGGAAACGGCTCTAAAAGGGCAAACATGCCAGAACTTATAGTGAGGGAAAACTCTGGGTGCGGAGCATGACGGCAAAAAAAATTACTTCTGTCAAAAGAATCAGCGCCTATCTATACATCTTATTTCATTGATCCACAAGAGTGCTGAGATAAGACAAAGGGAACCCCAAAAGCTAAAAACGTTAAGATACTGACTAAATGGGCTTCGCATCAATAAATAGCATTTCACAGTATCTGAAAGATTGGGAGACTCAAGTATTCATATCATAAGAAGCTGGCTTGGGATCCCTGGAGTGTAAGACTCTATTAAAAAGGCAAGGGCGGGTACAACTAGTCACATGTACAGACAGACAGGTATTTCTAAAGGAGGTTTCCTGATTATAAGAAAAAACTCTGGCAGAGACATCTTGGACCACACATTTGATATCAGGTGGGTAATTTGGAAGTTTAGGTTTGCACATACAACTATAAAATGTATAGTTTTTTATGACCCAGTCTGGGATGACCCACAGTCCCTGAAATGCCTTTTATTAACTTCCTGGAGAATTTCTCTCCAGTAATGAGTGGAGGGGATCCAACGCTCTGCTAAAAACAAGCTTGATAGAGTTAATAAACACCTATTCATTAACATACCAAATGTAGCAGTTTGAAAACCCATGTGCAGGACTTTGCAATGAATGGCTCAAAAAAAGCTGGAAACGACAGAGGGTATACATTTTATGTAATATAAGATTTGGTCACTTTTCTAAGTCTATGGTCTTCTCTATCACACAATAGCATATAGAGTGAAATATATTAGGCACATACCAGCACCTTGTTCAGAGTACTCTGCAGTGTTACTGAATCTAGAGTCCCATGAAATAAAAGCACAGGATAGGTAGAGACTGAACCATTCATTCTCTCCATACCCCTGCTTTTATGTAGCTTAACAAGGGGTGACTCTGCCCACTTTTGCAGCACCTCCTGTGTGTTGTACTGTACTGTACTGTTTTACTGCAGTGCTCGTTTCTACCTAAAACCAAGATGGCAGAACTTTTCTTCCTTGCGCAGAGCTCCCTGTGCCCACTCAGTGGTGTGGCTATGATAATGGCCTTATCCTTGACCTTCCTTGTGGTCACTCAAAACCGCTTCTGAGGCAGATCCCCTCCCACTTGGGTCGATGACCAAACAGGCCAATAGAGGAGGCAAACCCAGGTATGAACTACATCTGCCTGTGACAGGGTAGGAACTCATTTCATCCCAAAAATTGATTAGGTTTTAGGCACATCCCAGATGGCCATCCTGTCAGGAGAAAGTCATCCCCTCTCCTTTTTTCTCAGCTCTGAGAGGTCACTTCCCACCTAATTAAGGAGCCATTCAGCTCCAGTGTGACAGTGAACAGTGGCAGAAGTCTCTTTTGGCTCAGGCAGGCAAATGTGCACTTTCTAAAAGTGTCATTTTCAAAATAGTAATATAAAATCCAACTTGGCCACTACGTTTGACTGAAAATAGCATTTTAAGGCTTTATAGTGTATTTCAGTGCTTTCCTGTGGGAGGGCCAGCCTCGGGGAGCTTTTAACTGCCAGGTTATGTAAAGCAAAAAATATATAGGTTGAGGCCCCTTGCGCCGCTGGAAAGTCACTTTTTGTGAGGCTCCGGTGGCGCAGGAGCCTGCTCCATATTTACGAGGCAGCACTAAGTCACTTATTTTGGTTTAATGCTATTTTCCCTTTAACTCCATGTTCTGCATTAAAGGGGCATGCGTTTTCTGCGTTAAAGGGGGTGTTCCCAGTAAAATCCAGGGCTTTTTGACTCTGCCCCACATTTATGAGAAATCATAAATCTAAGGCAGCGCCAAATACGTACGCTTCTCCATGAGAAGCGTAAAGGAGGCATAACGAGGAGAAATATCTTTATTTCTCCTAGTTTTCCCTTTTTCTATGAGTGCTGCATTCTGCAGCACATGTAGAAAGAGGAAAAAGCCTCTTCCACCATGGTGCAAAGGTGCTTGCATTGGCGCAGAGCAGTCCATTGTGCGCTGGCACAGAGGAAAAGGACAGGAATAGTAATGCGCCGTGTCTGATTGATACAGCGCATTCCTGCCCTTTTTTTTGCTGTAGGGCAGTGCCACATGAAGGCCTGCGGTGCTGTCCTGTGGCAAAAACTAATAAATGAGCGCCATATGTCCTACTTTTAAATACCATAAACCCTGCCCTATGGACAATTATGGGAGACTTATAAGTATCAGAAATAAACCTGACACCTGAGGCTTGAGCCGGGTGCATAGAGAGGGCGCGCGGCGAGTGAGCGAGAAACAGAATTGTTTTAATAATCGTTTTTAAATTTACCTTGTTGCTACTGACCTTTGTATTGTTGTTTTGCACATTCCTGTTCTACTGAGCCTCTTTTTTGCACAGTTCTTACTTCCGCCGTTGTAATGCGGAGCCGCCATCTTGGGAGCCTTGAGGTTAGCGCTCTAGGCTTCCTCATTGGCCCCTACTTAAGGACGCTGCCTTCGCATGCGCGCCCAAGACACCTGAGGCTTGAGCCGGGTGCATAGAGAGGGCGCGCGGCGAGTGAGCGAGAAACAGAATTGTTTTAATAATCGTTTTTAAATTTACCTTGTTGCTACTGACCTTTGTATTGTTGTTTTGCACATTCCTGTTCTACTGAGCCTCTTTTTTGCACAGTTCTTACTTCTGCCGTTGTAAGGCGGAGCCGCCATCTTGGGAGCCTTGAGGTTAGCGCTCTAGGCTTCCTCATTGGCCCCTTCTTAAGGACGCTGCCTTCGCGTGCGCGCCCAAGACACCTGAGGCTTGAGCCAGATGCATAGAGAGGGCGCGCGGCGAGTGAGCGAGAAACAGTATTGTTTTAATAATCGTTTTTAAATTTACCTTGTTGCTACTGACCTTTGTATTGTTGTTTTGCACATTCCTGTTCTACTGAGCCTCTTTTTTGCACAGTTCTTACTTCCGCCGTTGTAAGGTGGAGCCGCCATCTTGGGAGCCTTGAGGTTAGCGCTCTAGGCTTCCTCATTGGCCCCCACTTAAGGACGCTGCCTTCGCGTGCGCGCCCAAGACACCTGAGGCTTGAGCCGGGTGCATAGAGAGGGCGCGTGGCGAGTGAGCGAGAAACAGAATTGTTTTAATAATCGTTTTTAAATTTACCTTGTTGCTACTGACCTTTGTATTGTTGTTTTGCACATTCCTGTTCTACTGAGCCTCTTTTTTGCACAGTTCTTACTTCCGCCATTGTAAGGTGGAGCCGCCATCTTGGGAGCCTTGAGGTTAGCGCTCTAGGCTTCCTCATTCGCCCCTTCTTAAGGACGCTGCCTTCGCGTGCGCGACCAAGACACCTGAGGCTTGAGCCGGATGCATAGAGAGGGCGCGCGGCGAGTGAGCGAGAAACAGAATTGTTTTAATAATCGTTTTTAAATTTACCTTGTTGCTACTGACCTTTGTATTGTTGTTTTGCACATTCCTGTTCTACTGAGCCTCTTTTTTGCACAGTTCTTACTTCCGCCGTTGTAAGGTGGAGCCGCCATCTTGGGAGCCTTGAGGTTAGCGATCTAGGCTTCCTCATTTGCCCCTACTTAAGGACGCTGCCTTCGCGTGCGCGCCCAAGACACCTGAGGCTTGAGCCGGGTGCATAGAGAGGGCGCGTGGCGAGTGAGCGAGAAACAGAATTGTTTTAATAATCGTTTTTAAATTTACCTTGTTGTTACTGACCTTTGTATTGTTGTTTTGCACATTCCTGTTCTACTGAGCCTCTTTTTTGCACAGTTCTTACTTCCGACGTTGTAAGGCGGAGCCGCCATCTTGGGAGCCTTGAGGTTAGCGCTCTAGGCTTCCTCATTGGCCCCTACTTAAGGACGATGCTTACGCGAGCGTGCAGCGGACACGCGCAGCGGGCGCGCCGCTGGCGCGCCGAAGGCGTGCCCAAGGCAAGCCCGTCTGCGCCTGTCCGCGGCCGGCCGGGGACAGGGGCCACAATCCCTGACCGAAACAGGTCAGTAATCCGTTGGAGTGCACAACAACTTCGAGCCTTTTGTCCGCGTTTTCATAAAGCCTTTCTCCATAGTCTTGAGGCGGAAGACACTATTAATTGTAAAGAGTGTCAATACAACTGGCCTATTGAACCTGCGCTTAAGACTAAGAATAGCAGGCTCACATGCGGACTACTCAATACTAGGTCCATGCGGAAGCATAGTCTCGATATATATGAGCTGCTCACTGACATGAAACTCGATCTCCTATTTCTTACCGAGACTTGGCTCGACCCCAACTCTGAACCGGACATAGTCGCTTCTCTCCCTACTGGCTATGCCATAGCACGATTGGACAGAACTGTGGGTAGAGGTGGGGGAATAGCTATAGTTTATAAACAGCCGCTATACTGCCAAATCGAACCTCTCGCTATCGCTGATAGTGAGACGGGAGCCTTTTCCATCAAGGTCAACGATGGCACCACACTCAAGGGCCTTTTGATTTATCGTGCTCCGGGTCCTTTCACCCATTTCTGTACCAGCCTTATCGAGGGCATAACCGATGCCGCTCTACGCAGGGATAAATTTATGCTCCTAGGTGATCTTAACATCCATCTGGATGACCTACTGGACACAGGAGCCACAGATTTCTGTCAACAATTACATTCCCTCCAATTATATTCCAAATCTAAGGCCCCGACCCATCAAAAGGGCCATTTATTGCGCCTGTACCCCTTCACAACCTCATTACCCCCTATAGACCGGAGCGGATGCTCAGATCCTCAGGTACTGGACTAGTAGCCGTCCCCAAAATTCGTAAAGCTCGAATGGGGGGGAGATCTTTTAGGCTTCTTGCAGCTAAAAATTGGAACATGCTCCCGATGGAGCTGCGCCTCGAACCCTCAGAGACTAAATTCCGCAAAGCATTAAAAACTCACCTCTTCCGCTCAGCACTGATGTGATCTCCTTGCTCTAGCCGCCTCTCTTTTCTTTTTAGCGCGGGGACACGCCAGGGTGCGTAACCATGCGCTTTATAAACTTCCATAATAATAATAATAATAATAAAAGTATTAGGCCTTGTAAGAGGTTTATTTTGCCAGTTTGAATTGGCAGTTTTAAAACTGCATACCCATTCTGCACAGGCAGGCGGGGAGACATGCTTTGCCTTTACACTATAGGGATTGCCCAATTTTTGCTGCAGTACTTTTTTAGGGGCCGGAGCACATACACTGGGCACTGGACAGCAGTACCCCAGTGTGCAGAGACCAAACCCCAGCATAAAAATCTAGCAGAAAGTGAAGGGACGAGGTAATAGGGGCAAAATGAGACAGTTTTCTACATAAGGCTTTTGTCTGGGATTTCATAAATAAAATACCATGCAACAAGCTGTTGTATTCTCACATTTACTCAGTGCCACATGTGTTATCATTTGTTGCACATTCTAGTTCCATTTGGAACCATTCTGTAGAACTTGAGCTGAGACTGTGCCAGTTGCACTGGGGCTGTCAAAGCAACTGTTGTTCCTGTTGCTGTGCTGCATTTATATACAATAACTCTTTAAATCTCACTTGGATGAACAGTTTCTTTTAATGGCGACGAGCGGAGGAACATTATTCTCAACACAAGGAAGCAGCACAGAAGATTAATGTTCCTGAACCGATTTTGAATGATTTTTGGAATTTACAGAAGGAGAAGATATTTCAACCCTTGGGAAGAAGGAACAACAAAACTAAAATTCTGCAAAAGACTATCTCTTAATCAAGGACTTCTTTCACCTGGAAATGTAAAAGAAAAACGAGAACAAGACCAAGGAAAACCACACAAAGGATTATCAATACAAAGGAGTATATTTGTGACCAGATCGCAAAACAACTTAAGGGAATTGTTTAAAATAAAGCGGATCCTGTATGCTGAGAATAACCCCGTTTCATGGACACACCAGGTAATTACAATAGTTAAGTACCTGCGAGATTTAAATTGGCAACGCATCCGGCATCTTTTAAAATCGGGCTCATGGTATTCCTGAGCCGATGCTGCACGAGAAATAGAGATTCGGCAGCTTGGAACTGTGGCGCATGATCTCCCCGAGCCGAACCTGCACGAGGAATAAACATTCTTCTTTCACTTTGGAAATGCGCAATGTACTCTGGGAAGCGCATTGAACGCTGGGACGTACGTGATCAGTGTGGATTACGTGGAGACCATTTTCTTGTTGTTAGTTACAGCCTTGGCAACCAACACGCTGGTATAAAGGGAATCTCACCACGGACCTTGGAAAATCGGTTGCCTTTATACATCGTTGCTTTACTGATTAGCTTATTTAAGTAAGTGGGAAATCTGTGGATTTAAATATTGGACTGAATTTCGGATATTTTTAAGGGAAGGAACGCTGTAACTCTAGACTCTGTGCCCCTTTATGGATGTTACCCTCGTTCCAGAACAACTTCAGCTAGTTCAAGATGAGGAATTCATTTTCATATTCCTGTTCTTTCGTTCTGCTAATAACAATATTTATATTCAGGTTGAACTTCAAAGAGGAAAATAACTAGAAGGTTGTGTTTTAGATTTCTGGACAAGAGGGTATTCACGGGCTAACTGACATTTTCACAGGGATCCATATTTATAGCTTAACTAAAACAGAACTATGCAGTTTGAACCACCAGCAAAGTTTTTGCAAACGAAAGGTGATCCACCTCTTCCATGGGCTAGGTGGAAGGAAGAATTTATTAATTACATGAAAGCCATCGATGGGGAGAGGATGGGAGCAGAAAGAACAAAAAGTATTTTACTGCACTGTTTAGGCTCTGAGGGACAAATGGTTTTTAGAGCTTTACCACAAATAACTATTGCAGAAAATGGAGAAGCAACGAATGTTTACAATGAAGCTTTGCTTAGGATAGAAAAGAGGTTTAAACCTAGAAGCAATATAGCATTGAATAGGTTTAAGTTCTATAATAGGGTACAAGAAGAAGGTGAGTCGTTTGACGATTTTTTAACAGCTTTACGCAACTTAAGTTTACATTGCAATTTTGGTAACATCTCAGATGAAATAATAAGAGACCAGATCATAGTTCATGTGAGATATAAAGAAACACAAAAACAACTATGGATGATGGGGGATCCCAAATTATCAGAAGCTATTTCGACAGCAAAAGCTTTTAAACAAACGGAAAAATGGATGCATGTCGTAAAGAATAATAGTAGCAAGTTTGATAAAGCGGAAGAGATTGCTGCTGTCAAACGTAAGGATGAAGTTAAAAATGAACCGCATAATTTTTGTTCACTTTCATCCCAAAACACTAATTTTAATACCTCTAAAAGATTTGATAGAGTGGGGAAGAGTATGGTTTGCTACAGGTGTGGGAACAGAAACCACATGGCTTCATTTGCTGGTTGTCCAGCCATAAAAAGAGAATGTAAGAATTGTGGAAGGATTGGTCATTTCGCAAACATGTGCAAGGATCAGAGAAGGTACTCCACTCAATATCGTCCCAGAGTTTCGTGTACATTACAAGGACTCGCACAGGAGGTTACTGATGGAGGCAATGGAGACATGCCACAAAATTCAGGTTTTGTGGTGTCTGTGTTGGGTAGCATGGCTAACCTTGAGGAGAATGAGGACTTTCCTATTAAAAATCCTCCCATGTGTGTGGTTCAGATTTCTGATGTGGATTTAGAGCTCATGGCTGATTCCGGATCACCATGGACTGTTATTTCCAAACAATATTTTGAAGAAAAACTGACCAGGGTTTTCGATGTTAATAAGATTTATCCACCAGACATAAATCCTGTGAGTTATGATGGTTCACGTATAGACATGATGGGGTACTTTAAAACATCATTGTGTTTTAAAAACAGATGGTCTGACATACATCTATATATTGCGGTCAAGGGCATAAACGTATTAGGTTGGAGGGATCAATGGATGCTTGGAATAATGTTGAATCCAAGACTTAAGGAACCGGTGGTATTAGATGAATCTATCAACAATAATCACGTCCCAGTTACAGGATGTGAGGATATGGAAAGATTCATAAAAGACTCCTACAAAGAAGTTTTTTCTGGCTCTTTGGGAAAACTTAAAGAATATTCTCAGCAGATTAAACTAAAGAGTAATGCCACACCGGTTAGACAAAGAATTAGACCAGTACCAATAAATGTAAGAGATGAGTTAAAAGAGATGTTAAAACAACGTGTCTCAGAAGGCATCATTGAACCAATTAACTCATCTGAATGGGTTTCTCCCATTGTTTTGGTCCGCAAGCCAGATAAAAAATTGAGGTTGTGCGTGGATTTGAGAGCACTGAATTCGGAAATTACTGTAGATTGTCACCCATTACCAAATATAAATGAAGTGGTGTCATTGTTGGAAGGTGCAAAAGTGTTCTCTACTTTCGACTTAAGGTCGGCGTATCAACAAGTTCCTCTTACAGAGGATTCAAAAATGTTAACAGCATTTATAACTCCACAGGGTTTATATCAATATAATAGGATGCCCTTTGGTTTGGCCTCTGCGGCATCGGTATTTCAAAGAATCATGTTTAACATCTTCAAGGACATTGATGATTTTGTAAAGTGCTTTCAAGATGATATTTGAATTTTTCTGCTAATAATGAAGAGCACTTAAAACATCTGGCGGAAGTCTGTCTTAGATTAAAAAGAAATGGTTTAACTCTTAAAGCTCATAAATGTAACATGTTTAAAAAGAGTGTGGAATATTTAGGTCATACCCTTACTGGGGATGGGGTAGTTCCCAAAAAATCTAATGTTGATGGAATTCTAAATGCTCCCGCTCCCAAGACAAAGGAACAATTACTATCCTTCGCAGGAATGTACGAATATTATTCTAAGTTTGTAGCTAATTTTGCTAATAAAATGGAGCCTTTAAGGAAGTTATTACATCAGAAAGCTATTTTTGAATGGTCAGAAGAGCAACAACATGCTTTTAATGTGATTAAGCAGGATATTATAAATGCTCCTATTTTAAGACCTTTTTGCTTAAACAAACATTGTGTTATTACGGTGGATGCTAGTTTATATGGAATTGGGGGTGTCCTGTCGCAAAGATCAGGTAATGAAGAATGGAATGTATGCTTTGCATCTAGAACCCTAAATGAAACTGAAAGGCGCTATGCTGTTATAGAGAAGGAATTACTGGCATGTGTATGGGCTATTGAGCATTATAGAAACTACATTTGGGGCGGAAAGTTTACTTTGAGGATAGATCACAAACCCTTAGTTAATATACTTTCACCAGGAGGTGGGTGGACTTCCACTGCTAGGATTGCAAGGTTAACCTCTAGATTGCAAGAATATTGTTTTAAGACAGAATTTGTACCAGGAAAAAAAAATGTTACTGCTGATTTTATGTCACGTCATACCTGTGACTCATACCCTGAAAGAAAAGATAATGAATTAGATATTGTCACAACTATTCAGGACGTGGTGTTAGGCGCGTTCTTTGATATTTCAGAGGAATCATGGAAATCCAGTGAGGAAAACGATTCGTTATGGGAATTGGTGAAAAAATATATCGTGGAAAGCTGGCCTAAGAGAAGGGATGTTTCTGAAAAACTCATGCCCCTCTTTAATGTTGCAGATGATTTAGAATTAGATGGGGATTTTGTTTACAAAAGAGGAAAATGTGTTCCGCCCTTTGGCGTACGAGAGATAATTCTTAAGTTAGCTCATAAATCACATCTAGGTATGTCTGCTATGAAACGCTTAATCAGATCATATTTTTGGTGGCCAGGGATGGATCGCATGGCAGATCGGGTGGTTAGAGAATGTGATATTTGCATTTCAAATGAGAAAAGGCTTAAGATTAATGTTCCCCCTCTTAAAAGTACAGATTGGCCAGAGGAACCCTGGAAGAAACTGGCCTTTGATATTTCTGGCCCATTTTTAAATCTTTCTTTGGATTCACGGTATGCTTTGGTTTTAGTAGATTACCACTCGAAATGGCCAGAGGTCAAGTTTGTCCCAATGGCCACTACTACTAGAGTATTGGATTTCTTTAAACAAATATTTGCAAGGGAAGGTTGTCCTTCAATCATTGTGACTGATAATGGTGTTCAATTGACTTCAAGAGATATGGAGGAGTATCTTAAATGTCACCATATCATACATGTCACCACATCGTTGTATGCACCACATGAAAATGGTCAGGTTGAACGTTTCAATCGTGTTTTAAATGGTTACATTTCGGAAGTTGTTAAACAAAATCAGGTTACATTTCGGAAGTTGTTAAACAAAATCAGGATTGGAAAAATGCATTAAGGGAGAGATTATGGATGTATAGAATTACTCCACATTCTCTTACAGAAGTCAGTCCATTTCGCCTTTTGAAGGGTAGAGATCCAGCTTCTTATATTTGTCCATGGTGGCTTAAAGAGAAATGTAACCATAAAATAGAGAATCTTCATGATATAAGGGATACCAGCAGTAGGGTGAAGGAAAAACAAAAAAAGTACAAAGAATGGTATGACAGGAAATGGAATACTAAGGAACACAATTTTAAGGTAGGGGAATGGGTAAGAATTAAAAAAACGGGTTTCCTAGGGAAGTGCATGAGTTGGTTTTCTAAACCCATTAAGATCACCAAAATATTCAAGAATTCTCTTATAACTGGAATGTCAGACAGGTTGCTAGGTGTCCAACAAATCTTAGGTCCAGGTCTGATTTTTTTTATAGCAATTCTCATGCCTTGTCTTTTAATTTATATGTTCCCACTGGGTCCCAGCAGGTACCTTTTACTTGTTTGGATACCACAGCTCCACCCAATGATTCTGTTGCTCTTAGAGTTAAGGACTCCACTCGTTCAAGATGTTTACCCATGAAGTTGTTAGACTTTGTTAGATAGTTCCACTTTTCCTGTCCTTGTTCATTTATTTCATTTTCATTTTATTTTTCTGTATATAAGGGAGGTATGTTATATTCTCACATTTACTCAGTGCTACATGTGTTATCATTTGTTGTACATTCTAGTTCCATTTGGAACCATTCTGTAGAACTTTAGCTGAGACTGTGCCAGTTGCACTGGGGCTGTCAAAGCATCTGTTGTTCCTGTTGCTGTGCTGCATTTATATACAATAAATCTTTAAATCTCCCTTGGATGAACAGTTTCTTTCACAAGCCCACACAGAAAGCACGGCAGCAGGAACAACAAATAAGTTCTAGTGAAAAAATGTTGCAAACGTAAAATACACAAGAAGCCATATGCATATTGAAATAGGCCTAGAGAATGAACGGAATGCTTTTAAAGCAATGTTAGAAAAGAAAATAGAAGCGATAGCAGGCAAGCAGATAGCAAAGTTCTGAATATGATGAGGGAAGTGGGTAGTTTTTAGTTTTGAAGAACTAAAGAAGAAACATCCAGAAACTACACAAATACCTTTGTAGATAAGGAAACAGGGTATGAACTAAAAAGAAAGGAAATTGAAGCATATATGCTTAAGATTTTTGCTCTCTATATCACTCCAGAGCATGCTAGGATGACATCCAGCCGCGGCCCGTGGAGGGAGTTCCGTGGGGCGGTAAGGCGGAGCGGGGGAGGGGCAGGGTGGGGGGTTCTAAAAACCGGAATATAGATAATTGCAGGTAAGTAAACAATTAAATAAATAAAATGAATTTCGTAGCGCGCGCTGCATCGCATTTTGCGCTGCAGCGCGCGCTTCGAAATTCGTTTTATTTATTTAATTGTTTACTTACCTGCAATTATCCATATTCCGGTTTTTAGAACCCCCACCCTGCCCCTTCCCCGCCCCGCCTTACCGCCCCACGGAACTCCCTCCACGGGCCGTGGCTGATGACATCATGGCTAAAATAAAGACACCTTACTAAGCTCTCTGCAGAGCAAAGCCTGGTACCCTCACATGAATTCTCAGAAGCTGAAATATTAGAGGAAAAATAGAGTGGAAACGCAGCTGGCCCAGAGAGCAATCCTGTGGAATTTTATAAGCATGTATGTGAGATTTTAATTCCAATTTGGAAAGATATATTCAACTCTGTTTGTCTGAACAATGCTGAGATTCCACCTCCATGGAATTAAGCTACTATAGTGTTAGTACTCAAGTCTAAAAGATCCTGAAAGAAGCTATTCATAGAGGGCTATCTCTTGTTAAAAACAAGTATACGTTTTTTATGGTATCTTTTCGAAAAGACTTGCTGGTATTGCTCCAAGACTTATACAGCTGAATCAAAATGAGCGTATCCCAGGTAGACATTTGCATGACTTAACACATCTTCTGATAAGATCCATTGATGTGGCTTTCACTTACACATAATCATTAGCAGTAATGGCACTTCATGTTGCCAAAGCATCTGAAAGATTAATTCATCGTATCTATATGAATTCCTGACAATGTTCAGTATTAATATTCACTTTAGTAATAGTTTGATGGCCCTCTAAAAATATCCAGGTGCGCAGATCTCCATAAATGGAAATGTGACAGAGAAGTCCAAAATAACTAAAGGGTGCTGTATTTCACTCCTACTATTTGATATGTATATAGAACGAACTTCTTGCCCAACTGATCTGATTAGAAAGATTGCCTCTGTAAATCACGGAGAGCAATTAATACAATTGCTTTGTATTCAAGAAAGGCGATAGGACGCTCCCGGGAAACTATAGGCCAATTAGCCTCATCGATTCCATTCAGAAGGTGGTAGGGAGGATGGTCCTGAACCAAATACAAGAATGGATCGATGATAATAACATTTTGTCACCCTTCCAAGCTGGCTTTCGGAAATTAACCAGCACAGTGGACCAAGTCTTTTACTTTGTCCAGCTCCTTTGGAAGGTGGTGACATTGGGGAACGGCAGTCTTTATGTAGCTTTTGTAGACTTAAGGGCTGCCTTCGATCTTGTTCCACGACACCGGCTGTGGGCAGTCCTTGAGAGGCTAGGTCTCCCCAAAGAAATTTTGACAATGGTGATGCGTCTGCACGAGTCTAACTATGCTAGGATCCAGTGGGGTGGGGCGGGAGAGGACACATCTGAGTTCCCGGTTGAGCGTGGTGTGAGACAAGGTTGTACTATGGCACCCACGCTCTTCTCACTTTATATCAATGGGATAGTTGAACTCATGCTCTCTGTTAATACCGATGCTCCAAGGTTGGCTGGTGTTTCCATCCCCATATTATTGTTTGCAGATGATACGCTTATCGTATCCAGAACATCTAATGGTCTGCAAAAAGCCCTTCGCCTGTTTGATGAGTTTTGCCTTGATCATGGTTTAGAGGTTAATGTGGCAAAAACGAAGTTTATGGCCTTTAACCCTCATAGCAGCTTCCAAGGGAAAAGAGTGTTCATGAATGGGCAACCCTTAGAATTAGTAACCAATTTTACGTATCTTGGATTGCAAATTTCAAATAGTAATAATTGGCGCCGGCATCTTGAAATGGCCTCCCTGCGATTTAAGCAGATAACTGGTGCCCTGAGCAGGGAATTTAGTAGGTCATTCACGAAACCAATAAGCCCGGTTTTGCAAGTTTATGAAGCAAAGGCCCTAAACTCTGTCCTCTATGGGGCGGAGCTCTGGGGCTTTGACCAGCTAGCGACTTTGACAAATGTGGAGCACAAATTCCTTCGTAGGATTACTGGTCTTCCTCAGAGCACCCCTCTGATCCCACTTAGGTATGATCTGGGTAGGAGGTCCATCAAGGATATTGCAAGGCTCCGTCCGGTTTTATACTGGCGGAGGCTTTGGACTACTCCTGAACTTTCCCATTATGCCAATGGCCTCAAAGACATTATAAAATCTGATGTCTTTCATAAAATCGAGTGGCTGAAGAACTTACATGCATCTTTAAAAGACATGGGTATGGAAGGGATGTGGACTGACCCAGCTTCTGCCCAGTTTCCATCAAAAAGTTCTCTTAAAATAGCATACTGGGAAAGAAATGATTCCCAGGTATTGAGTAGAGCATCAGGGATGTCCGGGAACTTTCTGGAGTTCAAAGACTCCCCCAGTCTTGAACAATACTGGGATGTGGTGACTAATGTGGGCGACAGGAAACTCTACTTCCAGTTTAGAGCTGGTTCTTTGCCTCTTAGATTTTTGACTGGAAGGTGGGCCAGGAACTCGGAACTGCAGTGCCCTGCATGTGGGGCTGCGATTGAAACATCTCCCCACTTTCTGTTTGCCTGCCCGGCATTTACCATTCCAAGGCGTGTTTGGCTTACCCCAATGTGTAAATCTCTCGGCACTAGGAGCAGCGCTGTAGCTTTACGCATTTTGCGCACTAGCTCTTTGACATTAGTCTCTGTCGCATTGGCAAAATACCTGGGCTGGGCATGGGCATTGCGGAGAAAATCAATCAAGCGCACCCTTGATGGCCTCTAATGAATTCTGTGTTTGGGTTTTCCCTATTTTTAAGCTGCGCTAGGGACAATTTTAATCCCAAAATCTTTTTATTATTACATGTCAGTCCATTGAAGTGTTTAATGTTTTTTTAATAAGTTTTCTTAATAAGGTATTTTAATGTATTTATTGAAATGTATGTTTTTAGGTACTATGTTTGTGTCTTTTATGATTGTATTTTTAAATCGAATAAAGACTGATTGATTGATAACAATTGCTTTGTATGCAGATGATATAATTTTGTATATATCGGAGCACATTGGAACTATTCCACAGATCGAGGGGTTATTAGGACAATTCAGCAATTTCTCAGGATATCACATTAATGAATCTAACGTGGAAATAATGACCTGGAATGTAAAATATAAAGAGAAAGAAGTACGTAAAGGTATAAGATACTTCAGAGTCATTGTTACACGAGACTTGGATGGGGTGGCAGTGAAGAACCTAAATAAATCTGCTAGGGTTATTGAGGTTCTATTGAGAAAGTGGAAAACTCTCCCATTAATTAGTTGAGATTGTGCAAGTTTTGTAAAAATGACAACCCTACTTGAGTTGTCTTTTCACTTCAACCCTATCCCTCTTACTTTTTCTAGGGAAAGTATTTCTCGGATTTAAGGTAAAATCGGTAGCTTCATTTGGGCACCAAAGAGAGCTAGACATGCAAGGAGAAATCTAGAAAAAGCTGGCTGAGAGAGGTCTAGTGCTTCCAGACCTCCAATTTTATTGTTATGTGTTCTAATTTAAATTCTTCAGAATGTTTTTGTCATCCAAATAATGCATGTAGAGGCAAAGTATTCAAGGCAAAGCTGAGGGATATCAGCCAGGAAAAATGTATGTGTAAGTATGGAGTATCTAAATTCTTCAAGAAAACATCTTCATGAAAGTATTGAGAGCGAGCGCATTCCTTTGTTTCAATATTAGATGAATCTTTGGTATCCAAAATGTGCCTGCGTACCAATATGGGATTCTCAGTAACACCATATGGAAGACAAGCATAATCCCCTTTGGAATGAGGCTAGAGCAGGCCACTGGGGACAATTATGTGAGGGGTCAAAATGTACCAAAAGGATTGCCTTAAATGTAATATCAGCATTGACTGAAGTTGTTATATCTAGGCTCAAGTATTTTCAATTAGGGTGGAACATGTATGAATTTCTCTTTACTCCACTGTTAAATCTGCTGTCTTAAAGAAAAATCACTTTTACTCCCTACACAGGATTTATTGACATCAAAGAAATTAGAAGGATTCTCAAACAAAGATGCAAGAGATGTGGAACGCTAAAAGTTGATGGTCTACAAAGGATTGTGAGTTCTGTTGGTCAAACTGTTTTGGGCTGAATAAGCAAAGTAATAAAATAAATATTTTTGAGAAGGATGAAGGTAAGCACTCATTTAACTATATTTGGGATCAACAAACCTATTAACGATCAGTTACACTCTAGAAGACACAAAGCAAGCTTGTAAGGCAAGTAAGGGAAGATCAGGTGCCGTAAAATATAATGTGATAAATAGACATAGAATTAAAAAACATATAGAGAAAGAATAATTGTGATCCAATGAAAGAGCAGGATTAGAATTAGAGAAAGAGAGGTAGAGGAGAAGCTAAAGAAGAAAGAAAGAGTTCACAGTGGGCCTAAGGTATGGAGCCTGTAGCATTGCCAGTTTATCTCCTGGATAGAGATACCTTTGCAGTGTCTTTACATACGACCACTAACAAAAGTTTCACCAGCACATATGACTTTAAATGCATCAGAAAAATCACCCACCTGGCAGAAATCTCATTGTCCAGCCGTCAGACGGGGAAAAGTATCAATATTCCGGGGGGGGGGGGGGGGGGTTCTGCCAGACTGGTAGAGGTATGCTTTCTGCCAGTAGTGAGAATACTATTACTAAAGTCTAAACTAATGATCGCATCTTTTCACAATGGAAAAATATATAACTGTAAAAAAGAGAATGAGAGAGTGAGAAGAGAGAGAGAGAGAGACTGAAACAAAGTTAAACCTAAATACAGGAGAACTGAACTATCCACAAAGAAACTTTAGAAAGAGAGCGACACAGACCATGTAAAAGGAGAAAAGAAACCTAAGGAAGGAAACGGAGAGAACTATCAAAAGTAGATGTGTGCGAAAGAGAGAGAGTAAAAGGAAAGAAACCAAATCTACTATCTTAAAGAGTAGCTGGGAAGAGGAAAAAACTGTCATCTACTAAAAGAGAAAGAGCCAGATAGCAGTAGCAGTGTCAGAGGGTGTTCAGCCTGAATTACATCATTGTTAGAACCTCCACTAGCTCGGTGTACTGTGCAGTTGCACAGCTTGAGATTTATTATTTAAAAGAAAGATGGGGGTTTCTGTAGTGAGCTGTGATGGCAATAAGAAATATTCCCACCACTGCAAGCGGGCACATATGACAGGGGACCAAGGCCAGCACCGTTTGGCAGCTGCACCCACATCCCAAGCACTAAACCCGCTCTTAGCTATGCTGCACTGCCTCACCCCTCCTACCACCTCAGAAGAAGGGTCACTCTACCAAACATCACACTCTCCTAGTCCCCGATGCCGGTCTGGTACTGCACTCAGCTAACCTACTGCACTCGCACCTTGAAAGTGGTGCTGATGACCAGGGAGAACTCAATGAGCTGCAGGCTTCACACCAATTCCTTCTCCAAGATGTTCTGATAATGGTCCATCTGGGATCAATGGAAGTTACCTTCTGGAGAAGGGCTTTTAATAATTCCTTGTGTTCTCGCATGAAATCCGGAAACTTTGTGGACTTCATGAAGTCTGAAAGTTCCTGACTCCTTGCACCTTCATGCGCATAATACAAAATACAACCGCCCGCCGAATCAGATTGCATGAAAGGAAGAGAAAGCTTCAACAGATTCCAAGGAGAGACATGAAAGATGGTTTGATTTTGAGATTGCTTTCCTGTTATTTTGCCAACACATAACACTGATATATCCTAGGGCCAAGGGAAATGTTTAAAGTACAAGCTCAATCTTATGCAAATTCCAATTGTCAGGTTTTGAGAACTGTGCATAATTTACCCTGACCATGTGATATTTGCTTGTGTAAGATTGGCTTAAGAGGGAAATGACTCGTGCAAAGTGCAGGGCTGGATGTCTGCCAAGGCCATGCGTTCTGCGCTAGCAAAGTGCACTGCACGACCTTGGAAGGGAACAGTTTGGGCACTACCTCACGACGGTGTGTGGTGCTCCTTTCATGGGTGAGGGCATACCTCCCATTTCATTTTCTTGCAGATGACCGCCCCAGCGAAATTTACATTACACCCATAATTCGCATAAGAATTACGCGTATTATGCGTATTACACGCAAGAAAAATGTTGCACTTTCAGAAACATCCTATTTAGTTTCCCTGTTCATTCAATAAACGAATATTAGACACAGCACTGACAACACACGACGCCTTTCCTGCACTGGAAAACATGCTAAGGAGAGGGCCATAGAGTCAGGGCTCTACTGTTTTGCGCCTGCCTTATAATTCTGTTATACGTTCAGAAAGCGGCCTGCCGTGTGCTTTATTGTGTGTTAGCTGTAGTTTGCTCTAACAGGAATTGTATCGTGGAGAAATGAGACAAAAACCGTCAATATTTGGGCAACAAGATAGAGATGACTGCAACGCTCCCAGCCTGCCCCGCCTCACTATGTCCCATTAATGTGCAACATCAAAGGCGTTTCAATTCACCACAGAGCGCGAGCAGCTGGCATTTAATTCTCGCTATCGATCTGATATTTTTTTTTAAAATTGTGCCACGTCTGGCTGCCTGGATTTTAAAAGTAAAGATGGATGTTAGGTATTATTATCTACCAGAAAAGGTGAAAACAAGAAAATCAATTGTATTCCCTGAAGCGCCTCCTCGTGCGGAGAAACGTAACAGGCGCGAGGCATTTACCAGCTAGGCATGCATCATTCCCAAATATTAGCTATGACAACTTTTTGAGCAAGACCTCTGGGCCCGGGTGCTCCCGGTGGCTTCTCCCATCAGCCCCTTGACTGAGGACATTTAAACATATTGGCAACAGATCAGCTGTTTTTAATACCGCCATACATGTCCTGATGTTTACCATTCCGGAAGTGAGGTAATAACACCTCAACCATGAAATTAGCTATTTATTACATAAGCCATGTGATACACGATGAGGATTTCACTGATGCGTTTAAAGATGGTGACACAATGACCACTTCACCCTCCACCGCACAGGTGCGGTAAGTATTCGGGGTTTGGAAAATTAACATGCAGTTTTAATGTTGAGTAATGCATCGGATAATTCTCTTTCGAGCATAATCAGGTTAAGTGCAGGCTGACCCGCGCTCACGCAAGGGTAAGTGATTAAAGCAGCACTTTGCTTTATTGGCCAGCCATCGCGGGTCTAGTTAGCATTCGCTTCATCCTATTACCGTCATTTCAAGTCCGGACCTTTGTGTTTGGCCAATAAACCTGCCATGTAGGCCCCGCCTCCTTGCACTGTAAGTTCAGTAGCTTAATGCTGCCCATCAATCTGGAGTTTCATCCCAAATCAAGGGCTGCTAAATCACTCTGGTTGGTGGCCCACTGCCCTGGAACACTTTACTTCTGGCCTAGACTGTCCGGCTTCCGGAGCTTGGCAAAAACAAAATGGAATTTATCAGACTCTGGAGCAGGGATGACATGAGTTGGTCTACCACTGGCCAGATGCATTGCAGATCCACATGAGATAAATGTACGTGCAATTAATTGAAATTAGCATCAATGACATAGGCCCTGATTACAAGTTAAGCAGAATTAAATTAATGCGTGCTTTCATGCGTGAATTTTCTTCCCCATGATTATGAGATGTTTCATTTTTCCTCACCGGGTTTTATCGGAACACAATCAATACACAATTTTTCTGGCCAGAGTGCTGACTGGAAAAGTCACTTAAGGCTTTTGCTGCAGGAGCGGAAAACACTCATTTCAGGCTTTTCTTTCCAGCGGGAGGAGCATACAGTGCTCTCCTCTGCTTGGAAACAAGGCCTCCCCTTTCACTTTGCTTCTCCCCCTTTCGATTACAACCAACCTATCTACAGGCCCACGTGCACATTTACCACCTTCTTAGGGAAGGTGCCAAGTGTATGCAGTAAGACCAAATGGAAAAGAGGATTCTGTGTGGTTTTGTGAACAGAAAAATTATTTGCATTCTCTTATCCCCATTCCATGGGGTGCTAGTTGCAATTGTACAGTATTGGTCGATTTTACCAGGTAATAATGGTAAAATCACATGTGATTTTACCATTGCCCCTATAACATTCAAGTTGGTATCAGGGCTTTGCCCTTTTTTCCTGAACATGTGGTAAAACACCTGTTATCATACACCCACATTGGACACTGCAAGCATTAGTAGATTGTCCCACTAAGCGCATTCTTCCCATTTCCAGGCCTCTGATACTCACTTTCTGGTTTTCCTATTTATTTGATTTCATGTGTAAATACCCATGACCCTTGGAAACGTTGCCCCTTGCAGGTCACTAGTGTGTCATTTATGCCCTCTCCACAATCGTGATCATGTCCCTGTGATCCAGCTCTGCTTTGAATAATGGAGTTTATTTATAAAAATAAATAACCTTTTCAGTTTTTCATATATTTTTATTTTTTTGTTTTTTTCTGTCAGTTCCAGATCATACTCTAAGGCCCAAATTAAGAGTTGCGCAGCACCGGGCAGATTTACAAAACAGTAAATTTGGATGCAAATTTACCATTTTCATGAAGCAGCTCCTCCTAGTACAGTGCAATTTAATCCTAGGGAATGGGTGATTACTGTGTTAAATTGGTTTTTCTGGCTATAAAACGACATGGAATTTCAATTCCTTGGACTTAATGTATACAATTACCACCTGTACTGAGCATGTGGCAAATGTATGCTGTAGGCTCTGTGTAAGGTGGGGACATGATTGAGGGAGGTGGGGTAATAGGGAGGGAATGGAATTATGTTTCTAGCAGGGGGAGCCGTTGCATGCTTCCCTCTTTCTCTGCTTGAAGACGAAAATAGGAATGAGATGCGGCTGCCTTTTTACTGGCAGAAAAAAAACCTTATCAGGTTATTACACACCTGGGAAAAGCGGGTGGGTAAAAACCTAACAACTAATAATCAGGCAGAATGAAATTAAGACATAAATGCATGAATGCATGGTTAGTTGTGTTATGCCCGACTCGTAATATGACCCCAAATATACTTTATTGCCATTTTTTCGAATCCGCCTTCCCCATGTGTGTTGTGTTGCAGACTTCAGAGGAGCAGCGTCTGCTTTCTGAACTCACATCTCCTGCACATGCCCGCACCACTTTTTACCAAGATCTTTTCATTTTATTTGGGAAATTTAACAAGCTTTGGCAAAGCCAATAGGTCGGAGAATAATGAGCTAAGGTAGGCAGATGGTGGTATGAGTTTAGAGTAAGAGGTTTGGGAGGGATCAAGTGGAAGTTGGCAGAGATGGCTATAAGCGCGACAAAAGTCCATCATGTAGTTCCATGCAAACCCCTGGAGTGGAGGAGGAATGATACTTCCAAACAGCTTTAGCATTAGGTGAGAGATGAATACTCCACTCGACTGAGCCACAAGGCAGAGATGTGAGTTCCACATGGAGATCACAGATTCGCATCATGGCAGGGCTGATTCTGCCTTTCATCCGACTAAAGGTTGATAACCTTACTTCCGCTGATTTTGGTGATAAGAATAGCCATTATTCATCAAACGACAGTTCAGTTTAAGACGTGTTAAAAGTAGCACTGGTGCTAACTTTACAATCAGAGGCCTTTTATAGGGGCGACCCCACTGTGAAGACCTTAACCATTCGTGCAGAAATGTGCTTTTCTTCCCACAGCAAAATAACTTCTCTCATTTAAATGGTTCTATAGTGGGCGTATAACTATCTGTGCGTGTATAAGCAAGAACAAAAAAAGCCATTACTTTCAAATCCAAATTAACATTTCATCGGTAATTATTGGATTAGCATAAAAAATGGAATGGTTTATCCAATCAGTGGCTGCTGGTCATGGAAGGTAAAACTTCAATAAGATGCCTCTGTAACAAAGTGAAGGCAGGACTGCCTGATGCGTGCCTGCTGCCGAAGAGCGCATTCATTTTTAGATTTTCTGAAACAGAAAATGCAAAACAGAGGCGAGGCAATCAGTCAGCGGGGGCCTGAACATTTGCTGCATTCTTCTGTAGCGGGGATAGTGAAATGCAAAACTGTCGAACATTCTTTTGGAATAGTACATTTACAAAAGCACCTAATGCAGAATTGTAATAAATCGAAAGGAACATAATGCAATACGTGTTAAGATCAGAAATATCAGATGATAAGCAGAGGACGCACGTCCCATTTAAAAAGATGACCACATTTTTCCTGTATTCTCTGGTGCGTTCAGAATTTCAGTATCCATAGTCGATTTCCAAGTTGTCCTCTAAGAGGCTCCTTTAAAAATGGGGCGCAATGTGCTAAATCATCTCTGCACTTTGCTCTTTTTGCAAGATGGGCCGAAACAGCACACGGTCGTGTTTTTGTGTCTATCCTTTTACCCCCAGCTATGTAGGTTTTGGTAAAGCATGGTGCACACCTAGTTCTATTACAAGTGCACATTATTTTTGTACTGGTAAGTCACAGTTGTAACATGAGTTGGCAAACCAGAAGGTAAAGTCTGGAACACTCAGAAATTGCTTTGCTTGATTGGTTGGTATTATTTTCTAAATTATGCACTAAATTTACATATTTTCTGTTCTCCTCCATTTTCCACAAGTTTTACATTTTCATTCAAGGCAAATGTATCCAGAACGGGAAATAAACTCTTAAAAGTGTCCCCCAACAGTCAATAATCACACAAGTGCTGTGGTGGAACAATGAGACTCTTCCCTGACTGACATGGGTGGAATCCCCCAAGGATTCAGCACCTCTCAGCATGATGATCATGGAAAGATATCGGTCACGAAACATGTTAGCCAATCTGATTTGCCGTCATGACCAAACATGGAATTTACTGTTTTGTAATCGTTAGTGACATTCTTGGGTAGCACACAGACTGAGGAGGAATACCCCAGTTTCCTCAAAACCATTCCTGTATAAAAGGCTGTGCATTTGCCCCAGTCTTACAAATCACAAAGCATAATGGTAGGAGGGCTTCTTTATGAACACCTATAGCAACTTCTTTTTTTTAAGTTTATTAAGCTTTATTGACATAATGTGCATCATACAACATAGGGCAAAAATGCAACAATATTTGAGAATAACCAACATATAAGATAAAAGAAAATATGCCATAAAACATAGTAGAAAGCCGTTTACAATTTTAGGGTTTACATAGGAAAAGAGGCATAAAGGAAAGAATTGGGAGAAATAAGATATACTCTGCAACTGAGGATCAAATAGCAATAAATACACTTCAGAACAAAAACGGATACAATTAATATATTCATATACATTTTACAATGTTGAATATTGTTAAAGAGAAAAAAGGCAAAGAAATAGAAAAAAAAAGAAAAATTCATGGAGGCTGGAAGTTTTCAGAATGATTATGGGAGACCTGAGAAATAGAGATCTTATTCAAATAAGCAGTTAATGGTAACCAAAATAAATCTCTATATGCCTGTGGATTACAACAGTAGGCAAATGCAGTATCCAACCTATGATAGTGGCATACAGTGTTCCACCAAGACTTGATTGAGAGCTTGTTTGAGCATTTCCAAATAAGTGTAATCTGTTGAAAAGCTAAAGCTAACATGAGGTCAAACAACCCTCGTTCATGAGACAATAACCCAAGTGACTCTGATAAACTTCCCGTAAAGAGAAGGATATTTGATAAAGGAGTATGTAGATTAATAATAGTCGAGACCCTAGAGCAAATTTGTAACTAAAAAGAAGCTGCGGGGGCATGAAAATAGGAGGTGGTATAGATCAGCCAAAGGGTGGTCATAAGACCAGCAGGTCTTGTTATTAGAGTGTGTAAAATTGGCACTGGAGAGGGGGGTAAAAAATAATCTGTGATATAGAAAAACATAGATTGAGTAGTAGATGCATATCTAGAGATTTTTAACAATCTGGTCCATATCATGCTCTAGAAATCAGTACTCCATTCACAACCCAAATCCGTCTCACATGCAAGTTCTACCTTAGTCTTAGCTCGCCCCGGATCAGTTGAGTTGAAACCTTTATAAATGAGAGAGGCCTTCTGATAAGCCGATCTTGTGTAGACAAGGAATCTTCGGAGGGAAGAGAATAAAAAACTTCCAGAATTATTTCCATTAGTAACGAGAATTTGTGCAAAAATAAATGGGGACACTGAAAAGTGGCTTGGAATTGGGGAAAAGAACAAGGAGAAAAGCCATCAAACATGTTCTGAACCCAGATGATACCTTTAGATCTCCAAGAGCTCCACAACAAAGGGCTGTTGTTGATGATGAGAAGGCGATTATGCCAAAGAGGAGAACACAAAAATGTGTTCCTAGAAATTATCTTTGGTTGACAGTGAGGTCTTAACAATGAGCAAGCCTATAGCAAATTCTATACAACTGTTTTTACCTTTTGATATTTATGAGTGTTACATCACTTGCTCTGCACCTATTTGGAAGCAGTACAACGTTTATTGAGAAATTAAAGGGTTGTTTTCCCATATTTTATATTGAGTTACTTGGTTTTTTACTAGTGTTAGAACCAAGTAGATAGGTTTTAATTTATCAATACACAAGCAAGAGCAAAACAGAAATGCCACTAGACACATGCATATCCACCACTTTTGTACGTCGGGAAGTAAGATCCAAAAAAATAAGTAGATTGTAGTGCTCTCCAAGCATAAAGCCTCCCTCTGTTCGTAGGAGGCTGAAACAACTCCCAAGATGGAAAAATCCCTCTTAAGGTTTAACAATGCCCTACACAAATACAGAGGCACCAAAAGAAGTCCAATACAGTTCAATTGGATTTAGCCACTCAAATAAACAAGAAGTCCATAAAATGGTCTTGATTTCTCCTTGTGTATCCTTTATTCCATATCAAAGACTGTTTTCATGTCAATCGAAACAGGCAGCCGACACGTGTTTCGTCCGAAAGGACTTTCTCAAGGCTAAACATGACAGTAGAACATTATGTAATGAGGAATTCATTTGTCCATGTTAGAATGTGTACCGCCCGCGTTTAAATTGTGACACCTGTAGCATAGAGAGTCGGAAGTGTCCTCTCTAACTACACATCGATGCACGATCGGAGGTCTTGATAAACCTGCAAAAGTAAGCATTCTCGTCGTACGTGGTCCCGATATCAAATAGGTTTTAATTTATGAGTGCACCGCCTCTACCGATCCCTGGCCAATCCAGGATAACAAAGAACTGAAAACACCCAATCTTTCTCTCAAGGAGAACAAGACCTTTGTTCACACTGAGTTCCAAATCCTTTCCTTTCATTTTCACAGTATGGAGTCTGGAGCACTGACTGTTTCTCAGCACCCCACATTTCAATCATGTATTTGATTTAATCATCCCAAAAATGTATTTCACTCTAATTTGAACTGCACTCACTTTGTGTGCTGTTTATCTGTGTTTCGTAAAATAATTTTACTTCTCAGTGGCACACTATTTAGGAAGGCAAGTTGCTAACGTATTTTCAAGCCTATCCTTTATCCTACTAGGGCTAATCTGAGATTTTTTTTGGCATAGTGGAGCGTGGCTGAGCCAGCCAATATGGTGGCACACAGTAATCATGCTCCTGGACCTCCTCTTTATTAGATGACAGAAGTGGACCCCCTCTGGGGAATTAAAAGGTATAGTTGGGTGACCCCTATTTCCCCTAATGTCATTATGCCTGTCTCCAGGGGCGGGGAGGACAAGCATGTAGTGCGGAAAGGGAGAGCAGTTGGAAGATGACAGACCTGCATAGATACCCCCCAATGACCTGGGGTCTACTGCCCACCCTCGCACTTGGAGTCAGTGCAAGCGGGCTGGGGTGTGAACTGAAAGGGGTCACTGCTCTGGCTAAACCAAAACCACACAAGGGGCGATCTAATTCAACCGTCTACTATTGGGAGGTTAGCAGGTTGAAGCTTGCATAGGGGGCTCCTGCAGCCATAGCACAGGGGTACTGCATTGGAACTCCGGGACCTTCTGATTATTCAGTGGGGAAGAATAAAGGCCCTAGTGCCCTGACACAGATTAAGATAGATAAATATACAGCTCCCCCAATGGGGCATTGGGTAAAGGCAAAGATGTAGCCCACAAACCAAAAGCAATGTAAATCACTGATAACGTCATGATCCTACAGGAAATTCAGGCCTCCCAAGTGGCTGTGGAGAGCAAGATTGAAGAGGCAGATGCAGGTGTCACACGTCGGTGACAAGAGCTCTGCAATGTAGTGGATAGAGTGAAGGAGGCTAGGGGCTGAGTTTCCACACTCGAAGATTAAATGGATACCCTTCAAAAGGAGTGTTAAAACTACTTGCGACCATCAAAACATTTGAAGGAAGTGTGGAGGATGCTGAAAATAGATCCAGGTGTAACAATCTTCACTTTTTGGATTCCCTGAAACCCAGTGGCGGCTCGCACAGGTAACGCTGTGGGGCGATGAGGCGGGGCGGGCTGGGTCGGTGGCTAGTGGAGTGTGAGTAAATAAATAAATAAACAAAAGCACTTACTTTGTGCTCACAGCATCGCCGAGTGCAAAACTGCGCAAAAAACACAACGTAGCACAACAAAGCATACCACAACACAAAATAAAAGGAAGCTGAGCAATGGTTACTAGGAGACTGCCATTTAAAACACCCACCATTAATCATCGTCTGGATGAGGAGATTGAAAAACAGCTGAGGATCACACGCTCACATAGATCCGTTTTTTGCCTCGACCTGCACTACATTAGTGAAACATGTGAGCTATGCTGGAGACCCTAGTTGTTCAAATCATGGGGTTTCCTACATCAGTTTGTATTTTCAGGAGGCTGGAAAATGCACTCTAGGTGGTTTTTGAATATGGTCATGCTTAGGATGGCCTCACATTCATGGTGTTTGTGACTTGCTTAAGTGTTGTTTAGTAGGTTAGCATTCAGAAGCCCCCTCGTCAGAGCTGCTTCAGGATAGGCAAGAGCAGATACCATTAATGCACTCTGTGCATGGAGCAGAACATGTGGTCCAGGAAAGTATATTCCAGGCTTCATAAATGAAAATGCCAAAGATAAGTGATAGGTGACACGATGGAAGAGTCCCAATAATAACCAAATAAGAACCATAATTTAATTTTTAATTTTGGTAGATATATGATCATAGATTGTTTCCAATTATAGCACTTATAAATCATTTGAGAACTATGGGTTACATACTTACTACATGTGAACGTGTGTGTAACTGATGATCATATATGAGGCACGTATTTGAAGGTTGCGAGCTTATTGATGCAAAAAAATAATGACTAGCTGCTTGGGAACACCTACGTTTTTATCAATGGAATCCTTCCCTGTGGCACATTAACGAAAAGCAGTGCCTTTCTCTGCCTTTTGTTACTCCAGACTTACCATGCCACACAGGGCCATACAAGGTAGACTTCCATGGTTTGGTAAATCTCATTCTAGGCTTTGCGTTACCCTGTATCCTCTTGCATGGAGCAAGGTGGCACAAACACCTTTGATAAATATGCCCCTAAGAATTCTACTTTTGAAGCAAAGTTATTGCGAAATAAGGCTGCACAATATGGGTCCTCTCACAATCTACATGCTTTACATTTTGTTAAATTCTTTATAGATCATGCATACATATATTTCGGGATAATAAATGTAATGATGATTGATGCTATTATTGCATTTTCCTCATTCCTTCATGAGCTACTACAGAAAAACTGTATACAAGAAGAAACACCTATTAAATAAAAGCAGATTTATTTACTCACAGATTCAGAGGCAAGTCAAAAATAGGTCTATGCATAGCCAACGTGAAATGAAGCAAGTTATTCAATGTGCTTTGCCGCTTTGCTTTTTTAATCTTTTTAAACATTTATTTTTCTCACAGTACATTGATCCTAAACCATATTTCTCCAATTCCCTCATACTCTTTCTGAGTTTCTGGTCCATGTTGTTCCTTTGCCCCAATAAGCATCTCTTCACCAATAAACCTTTAAACTTTCTTTGTCGGACATTAATAAATATGCTGTAGGCTAAGAATATCAAACCCCAAATACTAACGTTACAGAATATTGGTAAAACAATATTGAGGGACAAAATATCGAAAGGTAAGTTTATTTCTATTTTCTATAGTTAACTCCACACATATGTTCCTTAGTGATACATGTATCTTCAATCTACATAGATGTGGAATTGAGAATAATACATGCTTATCTCCTTCTATACATTTAACTTTCGATGTTTTGTTGCGCGGTATTGTGGTAAGATTATTCAGTCCCATCGATATTTGGGATTCAACATCTCTTACTACAATCTTGTGAAGTTACAGGCTGTAAAGTTTCCAGGCCTGGGTTATAACCCTGGCTTGAGCGCCTCACCAGCGAACAGGGTGATTTTGGGCGATTTGTTTTATTCTGATGTGTGCCACCCTTTCTACTTAACACACGTTTCAGTTTGCACCACAGTTCCTTAGTCCTCCCTCCTCCTTTTCACCATTACCTCCTCTTGACTTCTCTAGGCCGCACTTCTTATCTGCTTATGTCTACACCTTCCTTCCATACTCAATCTTGCCTCTAATTTCAAGAAATCCTCTTCACCTGGGATATGTCTACAGTCACTACCAAGTACGAAGCAGAAGAGAAATTGTTAAAGGATCATTGTTAAAAACCAAATGCAAGAGGTAGAGGGGAAGAGCAGAATCTGAAGCTATCCTCAATCCTTCAACAAGCGCCTGGAAAAGTAGTGCTAGAGTGACGTTTCACCAACCAAAAGACACTCAGGGGAAAACAGAGGAGGACATAAGGGAAGAGGGTGAGATAAACTGGGCTGTTCGTGGACTGGATGACATCCTGCTAAAGGATCGGATGTAGTGGGGCACCTACTGATAACTCCCTTCCTGAAAGCAAGGCTGGTTGATCAATAAAGACCTAATACCAAGATACCCATAAAAGCTGGTAAAAAAGATTGTTGCTTTCCAGTTCATTCTGCAGCTACTGCAGTGTCTATCCCTTTTGGAAGACTGGGAAACCCTCCTTGTAGCCAAGGAACAAGTGCTGCAACCTGTAAGGGCACAAAGTGAGGAGAAGGAGTGGCAGAAGCCCCTCCTGTACAACTGGAATAAAAAAAAAAAGCTCACAGAAACCCAAGGACAACCAACATAGAGATAAAATAACAAACGTGAGGGAAGCAAAAGCTGGGCATGAACTGACCTGCAAGAGCACAGAGTCACTTCCACACAAAAGGTGCCAGATGCTGACATGCTGGTGTCCATTCCTCATATACTATCACCTTCTTCTTTAATCCCAAAACACTAGAGTGACCTGCGTGAGAAATGAAGCACATACCCCACCCTTTTAAAGCATCCAATGCGCCCATTGTTTTCCCACCATAGCGCTACTCATGATATCCTCTTCTCTGAGATGCACGAGCGATGGAAGCCTCAGTAAATGTTCCCGATCATGTATGAGAAGTGAATTTATACTCCTAGTGCTGTGAATGTTCCAGTCTATTTTTCCTGAGGGTGCGGGCATTTGTAGTTCCCTGGGCCGTTTGTGATGTGCCCAAATTGTGTCCCTTTGTGCTTGGTGCATGTTCCTGACACAAAATCCCCAGTATGCAGTTTGGGAATTTTATTTGTAAGGACTGTGCGTCCATACCACATTCTATTTTCTATTTGCTTATCCTAAATGGATCCCACACACCAAACTCTTCTGGGTGTAGCCTCTTGAACAGACCTTGAAACAGTAAAATGTTTTTTCTAAAGTGACCTACTACACCTTTCATCTAGTGTGGCTCTGTATCAATTGCCTAAAAGAAAACTACAATTACCAATAACTCATGCTTATCAGTTTGAAATCATTCTCCCTCAAGATTTAACTCTTCCCAGTATTAAATCACTTATTCCAATTCTCTATATTCATAGAATTTGGCCCCTTTTCAACTAACTCACATTTGTTTAATGTTACAGTATTCATAATTCTTTATCTGTATGTTGCCTCAATCTTTCTACCACTGTTCTTAGCTGTTACCACTCCCCTGCCCCAATAACAATTCTTCCATAGGGCCTCTTCCACTTACCCTTAACATTATCTTTCTTGGCCACTCTTCCTCATTCCTCTTGCCCTCTTCTCACTGGTATACCTTTTCATCTTTCTACTAACCTGACTGTGGTATTTACCTATTTTATTGCCTTGTATGCTTCTGCTGTCTCCGATCTATTGAATGTGCAACACCCATGCATGCAGCTCTAGAATGTAGAATATGCTTAGTGCCTAGCTACCAAGTCCTCTGTGTCAGCTGCTCCTGGGTGCCCTGTGGGTATGACGCTGCTGTATGATGAACCTAAAATAAAGAAGATCTTCCTGTCATCTTCGTGTCTCCTTGTACTTCTTCACACTGGTGACGAGTGAAGAAGAGCGAACCCTGCGACTCTAGAGAGTGAACTTCGTGACTCACAAGGTATCCTGCCAGCCCTGAAAATCTACAGCTCCACAAGCGTCCTAACACAGATAAGTTCTGTTGCTCGAACTTAAAGGTACTGTGCGTACCTCTTTAAAGTGCTTTCTTTCTCCTTCCTGCACTACGTTGCTGTGTGCTGATTTACGGACTTTCCTCAACTTTCTCAACTCATGACTTTGTGGCTCACTTGAATGCTCCATCACGCATTCATGCGGAATTTGTGGTCTTCGACTACTGCTGCCTATGTACTTTGACTTCTCCCTTTATGCCAGCCCGTAAACCTCTTCCCTCTACATGCGGTAATTAACGGCATACTTACCTAGTGCATCATTTATAAATCCTCTTGTGCTGAACACCGCCTCGCTCCGCTGCTCAAGCTTCTAAATTCTCCCTCGCCAAGAGCCTACGCTCGAACGCACGTCTTCACTCTTCTTCCCAAAAGGCTGACGTCACAAGCGACGCTGCACACAACGACGGGAAAGGAAACCTTTGTCTCCCAGACAACGCACAGACGCGCATCTCCTAGGAAACGCACTGATACGCACAGCCACACTTTTTGCATTCGGGTTTCCTGTCTTTTTCTTTGCGCTGACACACACAGCATTTCCAAGCTTGTCAACCCACTAACGCTCTCAGCTTGACCCACCATTTTGCTCTGATAAGCACAGCTGACTAGGTTTAATTTTAATTGTGTGTTGGCTTCTACAATTTGACACATTTCTCCGCACTGATACGCACAGCTAACAAAGTTCAATCTTATTTGCGCATCATTTCAAGGTATGATTTCTCGCTGATGCGCACAGCTGTACATCGATTTCTTGATATCTTCTACTGCTTATATTTGTTGTGTGCTGATTACGCTGACACGCACAGCTTGAATTAAATATCTACTTATTGTATATTCCTGCGCTGATGCTCACAGCTTTACTTTACACATTTACTAATAACTTTTGTTGCTTAACTACACTGAAGCTTAAAAGTATTCTTTAATGAGCTCTGCTTACTGTGTCACAAAAAGGAATCTCTGGGACTTGTCTAAATATAGCGTAACTCCTATTTTACGCCAACATGCAAAATGTAACGCCTCCACCCTTCTTTCTTTCCAACCCTTGCAATCCACCTTTGCACTGGTCAAGGTGGAGAAAAGTATTTCTAAACTATGCAAGGGTTTGTGGAGTATCCTTAAGTGCTGAAAGAAAATCAGCACTATTATTACACTGTCTGGGGTCGGAGGGTCAAGATGTGTTTGAACATCTTCCAGATTTGAACAACAGAGAATCAGACAATCTCAATGAATTTGACATTTTTCTTAAAAGACTGGATAAACACTATCTCCCAAAACTAAGTACCATTCTGGAACACTACCACTTTGGGAAGCAGTACAAAAATCAGATGAGTCTGTTGAAACTTACATCACAGCTTTACGCAAATTAGGCGCAACCTGTAAATTCAATTGATCATTAGAAGAAAGCATTCATGACCAGTTCATGTTTGGTTGCAACATTGAGAAAATCAAGAATAAAGTGTGGCAAAAAGACGATCCAAAACTTGATGAGGTCATTGTACTAGCCAAAAGGATTGAACATTCTTTAGCTTGTGTGGAGGTAATAAAAAAGGAGAATGGGGCTTCGGAAGAGAAGGTTCACACTGTTACCAAAAACCCTGCGAAACCTGTTTGGAAGCAAAGTGAACCTGTTTGGAAGCCGCGCCCAGCTAACAACATCTCTTCCAACTCCAGATCAAAAGAGAATGCCAGAGTGAAGTGTTACCGTTGTGACCTGGCATCTTTGGCGTGGTTTCCCCTGACTTTTTGCCTCTGACTCCTGTATTTTTGACGCTGTGCTGGATTTCGTTTTTGCTGGTTAAGATGCTTTGGGCACTTTGCCACTGCTGATCAGTGTCAAAGTGCAAGTGCTCCCTAGGTAAATTGTTATTGTAATTGGTTGTCCTTGATTGGCATATTTGTGTTACCAGGAAGTCCCTAGTAAAGTGCACCAAGTGTGCCAGGGCTGGTGATTCAAATGCTACTAGTGGGCCTGCAGCACTGATTGTGCCACCCACATGAGTAGCCATAAAATGGTGTCTCAGGCCTGCCACCGCGGTGCCTGGGTGCAGTTGCTGACTGCCATGCTGCCCTGACCAGTGTCCACACTGGCCAGGCCTAACCCTTCCCTTTCTATACACACTGGACACCCCTATAGAAGGCCCTAGGTACCCCCCTGGGCAGGGTGCAGTGTATTTGAAAGGTAGAGCATGTAATAGTGTGTGTGACATGCTCTGGTAGTGAATTACAGCCATTTTCGTTTTTCACTATTGTAAGGCTATCTTGCCCATAGGCTATAATGGGGAATGCTGTGTATAATGGTTACCTGCATATATTCCCATAGGAGCAAGATAGAAAATAAAAGTCTGGTATCCCTGAACTCAGATTTTAAAAACACATCTTTTAGGAAGGATGGTTTTTAAATCCTGTGTTTAAAAACAGAACTTTTAGAAAGTGGCTGTTTTCTTGTCTGACCTTTCTGTGTGCCTTGGCCAGTTTGTGAATTGACTGTCTGGTTTGTGAGTGACAGGGGCTCGGGGGGCTCCCAGAGGCTGAGTGAGTCATCCCTAGGCTGAATAGCTCCATCTGCATCTTGAGTGGTGGAAGGGGATAGCACCTGGGCCTGAAGAGACGGCTGACGACCCTGCCCCTCTCTCTCAAAGGAAAGAAGAAGTCAAGTAAACAAAGTGCTCCAGGACTGACCAGAACTGGTTCTGACTAGGCCAACGCCTCTCTGCCCTCAGAGAACAAAGGGAATATTGGTATAAAAAGGGCTACCCAGACTTCAGAAAATAAGATCATCCTGGAATCAAGTAGGAACCTCTGCCAATGAGAAAGCTGGAAGACTGAAGAGGAAGTACTGTCCTGCTGTGTGTTTGTGGGCTGACCTGCAGTTGCTTTGCTGCCAAGGAGAGGGGAAGGACGTTGCTGTTGCTGTGTCCCCTTGCTTGAAGAGATCTAAAAAGGGCCTGAGGAGAGCTGGCCTTCTGTTAAGAAGTCTCAGGAACAAAAGGACTTCATCCCCAGCTTCCCCTCTGAACTCTGCTGAGTGAGTTCTGCCCTTCCTAGAGTGTTTGATCAAATTGTGGGGCCTCTGGAAGTTGTGCCTGCTGTTTGGGGAGCTGGACAAGAAGAAAAGAAGAAGATCTGCAAATTTTCACGCATCGCTCGCTTGCGGAGCGCATCGTCGACAGTGTGAGAAAATCCCCGTCGCCGCGAAGATCGTCGCAGCGCCTGTTGCCGCTGCAAGAACCGACGCATCGTTCTCTTGTAGACCGCATCGCCCCGGTGTGGGAAGATTCCTGACACTGCGAGAATCCTCGCAGAGCCTGTCATCGCTGGGTGAGATTGTCGCACCGCTTGCTTGCGGACTGCATCACGTCGCTGCGAACATCGTCGCAGAGCCATTGCATCGAGGGGCCGCGAGAGGAGAAGACCGACGCTGTGCCGTGCATCGCTGGCACACCTGAGATCGTTTCCGTCCCGAAGTTCGTCACATCGTGCTTGTGCGGGAAGCTTCCTACCGAACCTGCGCACCAGAATCCATACAAGGTATCGCCTCCCTCCCCATACAGACCGGATTCATAGCAACACGCACGCTGCGTGCAGTGGGGCTGTCGCATCGCCTCCCCAGAGTCTCAGGAGTGAAGCATCACTTGTTTTTCAATGCTGCAGCTTCCATTTGGAACTTTTGTCGCATCTACAGGTACTTTGGGCTAAACGCAATGCAACTGTGGATTATTTTGACGCAATCCCTAGAACTCTTTAAAAATCATATTCTTGAACTGTGTATGTTGGATTTTTGTCGTTTTGGTCTTGTTTAGTTTAGATTAAATACTTTCATTTTTCTAAACTGGTGTGGAGTCCATTTGTGGTGTTTTCACTGTGTTACTGTGAGTGTTGATACAAATACTTTACACATTACCTTTGATAAGCCGGTCTGCTTGTGCCAAGTATCCCCCTTACCCTGACTAGAAGCAAGGGTCCCTATGTGGACAGTGGTACCTACCTCTGTCAACTAGAGACCCCCAGATCTAACACATTGCTAAAGACAAGTCATGCTCAGAACTCACTTCCAAGTGCCACAACTGTGGGAAAGTTGGACACATAGCCAAGGCTTGCAGAGCCAAGAAAATTAAGTCAAGCAGGCGTGTCAAAGAAGTTTTCTTTGAGAGCGATGACTCTGACTATGATTGCGATGACTTGCACTGTGGTGAGATTATGACACCTGCTGAGAAAAACAAGCGTAAAGGTCCCGTTGATGCAGTTCTAGTGAATGACTGCAATGTAAGAATGCTCTTTGATTCTGGTGCAAAGATTTCTCCATTAGCGTATGGCGGACAGCCCACAAAACTCTTTGGTTATTTCCTTGGCAATATTGAATATAAAGGAAGACTAACTGCTGGGAAGATTTATGTATCATGCAGAGGTGACAGCATACAGAGAAACATCATCTCCTATTCTCTTCCCAGCAATCATACCTTGTGTGACAAAGTTATCAATGATGTTTCAAGCGTGGGTGATTTCAGCTCTGCGCTACGAGCTGGATTCAAGCAAGTTTTCAGTGAAAGGTTAGGTTGGCTTTCAGATTATATTCACAAAATTACTTTAAAACCAGATGTCGTTCCTGTCACGTTTAAGGTGCGGAATGTGCCTTTGGCCTTGAAAGAGTCCATGCGTGCAGAGCTTGAGAAACTAAAGGGTGATGGGATTATCATTGAGACCGAGGCCAGTCAGTGGTTGGCCCCAGTTGTTCTTGCACGCAAGGCCTCAGGTGAGGTGCGCTTATGTGTGGACCTGCGTGCCCTCAACTGTGTGGTTGTTGTGGACAGGTATTCTCTCCCTAACATTAATGAAATGCTAGCGCAATTGAGGGATTCCTGCATATTCTCCACCCTGGACCTATGTGCTGCATACCACCAGGCCAAGATAGATGATAGTTCCATGGATCTGACTGCCTTCATTACCCCTTTTGGGACTTACAAGTTCACGCGTCTCCCTTTCAGCTTAGTCTCCGCAGCCTCTGTTTTTCAGAGGGCGATGGAAGACGTGTTGAGGGGTGTGGAGGGATCTATCAAGATGATGTGTTGCTCCATGGTTCTGCGCAAGCTGAACACGATGCGAGACTGAGGTGTGTGCTTGAACGTTTTCGTACGAGAGGCTTAACTTTCCGTGAAAATAAATGCAAGTTTAATGTTCCCGAAATCGATTACCTGGGCCATCGCTTGACCTGTGATGGGATCAGACCCAAAGAGCACTTAGTAAAAACAATAGATGAGCTTCTAGTTCCTGTGAGAAGTTGGCCTGGCATATGCTGTCCACTAGTTATAGGGGACACCTTGCACCAGTCCAATTCAACTCTTATGGTGATAGGTTAAAGACAACCTTTAAAGAAAGCTATCCTAGTGGTAGCTGTGGAGAGCAGCCTTCAGGCCAAGTCTTGAAGGAGTGTTAAGCTTATTGTTTTACCATAGATAACCTCTTGAATGACCAAATGAAAGAGTAGTCCGCACAGGTATATATATAAAATATATGTATTTATACAAAGAATAATCCCACTAGTCTCTTTATGAGGCTGGAGGTAAAGATACAATTCAAACAAGCATTGATAGTTACAATAAATAGCACTGGAATCATAGGGCCCCGGGGGGGACTAAACCATATATCAAAAAAGTGGTATAAGAACCACGACAATTCTACAGACAATGCCTAGGGCATTTAGGGTCGCTGGCCCCTTGTGAAACCACCCAAGGTAGTGAGGAAGGGGACCCACGGGAGACACGTGCAGTGGTGTAAGCTACTGTCGGGATCTCTATTAAAGCCTATGGAGAATGTCGCGGTTGAATTTTACAAGATTAAAAACACTTCTAGCAGGAGTTCAAGTTCAAGAGTTTAGAGTCAAGCTTTTGAAGAACCTACACCCACGTGAGTACCGAGGTACCACTGTTACCTGCCCCAGGGAAGCCGGGTGCATAGGTCGTTTTCGATGTCGGGTCGTGGGCTGATTTTCAATGGCAAAACGTGAAGAACTGCTGCTAGCAAGAAGCGTTCTCGATGTTGTGACGATTGAAGATGTAGATCTTGAAGAGAAGGACCTGAAAGCAGAGGGGACAGAGTCTGGGTCACGGCACAGTGATCAGAGGGCTCAGGAGAAAGAGCCCTTCAATGTTGGGTGCTTCCAGGTGGAAGGTGGGTAGCTTGGATCGTCAGCCACGGGGTACAGGAGGCTTCAAGGAAGGCCAGCTTCTGGAGGGCGACTGTCCCACAAAGGATGAGGGTCGCTGCGGTGTTAGTGTCTGGATTGGATCTACTAAGCCTAGGCAACCGCAACCCATGCAAGAATCACAAAAGAGCTACTGGTGCAGACCCACAGGGGGGTAACTCCTTTACCCCAAGGGAGATGTCTTCCTTTAGCTGTGCGGCAGCAAGTCGAAGTTCAAGTCTGTAATTCCAAGAATAATCTGAGGCTCTGGGGACCCTATATTCACCTTTATCCAAAGATTAGGGGAGTGTCCAGATCAGAGCCCACCAAAGAGAGTTCAGGCGGGAAAGGGTGTCTACACCCTCTCCCCTTTGTGTGGTTTCCCGCCTGGGCAGGGGACAGGATGCCCCTGAACCAGTTTGAGGAGATGTATGCAGAAGTAGGCACTGGAGAAGCCTACGTGCAAGTCTGAAAGACATCCTATGGTGCACCCACCCAGTTCCAATCCGCATAGTCTGTCTGGGGAGGTGGGAACACCTCCCTGCAACAGGATCCCTATTGTCCAGCTGCCGTGGCTGGAGTTCTGCCCAGCAACAGGCAGCCAGAGTCGTGTGGGTGGCGGGTAGCATCCATTTTGTACTACGTGTGCACTTTTAAATTGGTGTCTAAATTCTGCCGCTTTTCCCATATCGCCCCTCTAGCAGGGGGGAATCATGCCCTCACTCCCATGGCTGGATTGGGGTATGATTCCTAGATGTTTGACACCAAACACGATATGGTTCTGTGTAGCCATTCTCAAGTTATCACGCTATCGTGATTACTTATAATGCGGTTAAGAGTATATGGTATGGCTGCACTACAAACAACCCAGCAATAGTTATACGAGGGTTGCAGAGGGGTCCTACTCAGGTAGGGGTTCCCCCTCACACATATCTCAGCACCCTGCCTTGTAGGATTAGCAAGGCCTGCCTTAGGGGTGACCTATGAGAATATATGTGTTGTATTAAGTGGGATACAGGATACCTATATCCCTGTAAGGGGTGCAAGCACCATCTTACCCAGACTACAGTAGTGGTCTGGTGGTGTCAGTTTGTATGGCTGTCCCAGGGGTGGCACAATAAGTGCTGCAGCCCCTGGTAGGCCTCTGAGGGACCCATGCCCTGGGTACCTAGGGTACCATCTACAAGGGCCTTATAGGGTATCCTCAGTATCCAATTGGTATGTACCTAGGGTACTCACATCAGTTTAGAGAGGAAGCAGATAGGCTGGGGTCCTGGATAGCAGGATCCCAGCCCGACTAGTCAAAAACCATTCAAATACCAGGCAAAAAGTTGGGGGCAACCATATAGTCAGATTCCACCTTCCTACAGTTCCTCAATCCAGGGACCAACTGGTAAACTTCTTGGGTATGGCCGAATACTATAATAAGTTTGTGCCAAGCTACACTTGCCGCACCCATGCACTTACGTCTCTTCTAAAGAAGGGTGTAAAGGTTTCCTGGTCGCCCCAGTGTCAGTTGGAGTTTGAGGGAGTCAAGAAAGCTCTCGGTTCTGCTCTGTCCTTACAGAGCTGTGACACTTCCTCGGGCTCCATCCTCGTCACTGACGCGAGTTCAAAAGGTTTAGGAGCTGTTCTGAAACAAATAAGAGATGGGAAGGAAGAAACTATTATGTTTCTTTCAAGAGCTCTCGTTGGTCCAGAATTGCAGTACTGAGTGATGGAAAAGGAGGCTCTTTGCATTTCCTGGGCCATCAAGAAGCTCAAGAAATTTCTCTGGGGCACTTCCTTCGTCATCCATTTGGACCACAAACCACTTAAAGATCTGTTTTGCAAGAAGGAGCTGGATGCCCTCTCTTCTAGGATTTGCAAATGGGTTATAGCACTCCAAGACTTTGATTTTGTAGTGAAGTATATCCCGGGGGTGGATAACAAAGTTGCAGTTTGCTTCTCCCGCTTAGTACCCAAACATTCTGCTGATCTTGACCCTGAAGACATGTGGGAAATCGACAGCTTCAAAGTGTGCGAGGTTGTTGAAGGTGATCTCTGAGATGGAATGGAGAGATTCTTTGAAAAGCGACAGTGTCTTGCTCGAAGTATGCAAGTTCGTGTCTGATGGGTGGACGGGTATAAAGACCCTGTCTGAAGGTGCAGAATGTTTTTGGAATGTGAGACATGAACTTTCGCTGTGTAATGATCTTTTGTGGAGAGGAACGCGTCTTGTCCCTCCGTCCTCTCTCCGGGAGAAGATCATCCATTTGGCACACGATGGTCACCAGGGCATCTCCAAAACCAGGAGAGGATCCGTTTGCATTTCTGGTGGCCTGGGTCGACATTCTTGTTGAATGATTGGTTAGAGATTGCTCGGAGTGTATAATGTGTGACAAAGTTTGCAAAACTAGGACCCGACCGATGATCATACATGAGTCTCCCACTAAATGTTGGCAACATGTTGCTCTTGATCTCCTAGGTCCTGTCTCTTCCAAGACAGGCCAATCCAATGTCCTGGTCCTAATAGATATGTACTCTAGGTGGCCGGAGGTCAAGGTTACACAGAGTGTCAAAACCAGAGATGTCATAACATTTTTTGAGGGCATCTTCTACAGGGAGGGTCTCCCTGAATCTCTCTTGACTGACAACGGTGTACAACTCATGTCAAGAGAGATGGAGGATTTTCTAGCTAAGAAAGGAATTTTTCATAAACGATGTTCTCTTTACCACCCAGAATGTAATGGAATGGTTGAGAGATTCAACCGTGTCCTAAAAGAATCAATTCAGCTAGCCAAGGAGCAAGAATGTGACTGGAGAACTGCAATAATTAAGAGGGTTTTGGCTTACCGTTTGACTCCCCACTCCACCACCAAGAAATTTCCCTTCGAGTTGTTTTAGGGGCGTATGCCCAACACCCATTTGTTTCTATTTTGGATGAGAGGGAAAGGGGCTGACATTTAGGTTCCCGAAGATTCCTCAGTGGAGGGCCCTGCAGGATCTCAAGTTAGCAAAAAGGAAAGCCAACTTTGATTTGAGGCATGCTGTTGCTCATACCTTAGTTAACATAGGTGATTGTGCGAGAGTACGATTTCAACAGAAGTCTGGAGGTACAATGTTCTCTACTCCTCGTAAGGTAATCAAACTGTTTCCTATTGCTGTAAAACTTGATGATGGGTGCATTTGGAACTTGAGTAGAATTGCTCTTGTTCATTCCTCTGCTTCCTCTAATCGTCATACTCAACCTATGTCTTCCAAGTTTGTTTCTCCTCTGCGTAGGAGTACTCGCATATGTAAAGCTCCTGTGAGACTCCATGATTATGCCTTTAACTGAACATTTCATTCCTCATTCACCATCTTTGTGTTGGGGGAGAGGTATGTGGTATTTACCTATGTGATTGCCTTGTATGCTTCTGCTGTCTCCTATCTATTGAATGTAGAACACCCATGCATGCAGCTCTAGAATGTAGAATATGCTTGGTGCCTAGCTGCCAAGTCCTCTGTGTCAGTTGCTGCTGGGTGGCCTGTGTGTAGGACGCTGTTGTATGATAACCCTAAAATAAAGATGATCTTCCTGTCATCTTCCTATCTCCCTGTACTTCTTCACACTGACCTTTTTTCGCCTTATTCTTACCACTTTTTTCTCTGCTGCCTCCTATGGGTAAGTGTTTTCTCATCATAAACCTATGCGCTCAACACTGGATATTAAATAGTAGATGAATGAAGAAGGTATTATCTTTCTAGCAAGGGTCATGATCGTTCCTTTAGGACAATTATGTAACATGATGTAGGTAAGTATTGCTTACTTGGCATAGCCTAGATATACCTGAATGGGTTGGTGTTTCTTAGGACGAACCAACATGTAACTGCTGAAAGATAAAATGAAGAGGGATTGAGATGGAAACATGGCAAGTGGCCCTATACATTGTTAATTAATTATGCTAGGATATGCGACTACCACAAATCTCTGAGCGATCAATCACTTTTAATCCTGCGCTAGTTAAATACTGACGAGTATCATCAAAATTAATTTCCACGACAATTCAAGGAAACACTATCAATAATTTATCCCAGAATAAACTCCGAGATGAAAGTCCACAGCTTTCTATCATGACAGGCAGCAGTCCCTTTGCATTGACCCGGTATCTTTGACACTAAGGCCTTTTCACAATGCGTTGCATTCCCTTTCTTTCTCTACTGCCATTTGCAGAGATAAGAATGGGGTTTGGAAAGGCTCTGTGAGCTTCAAACATAGATTGACAAGGGTCAGTCTCTCAAAGGAATGTGACGGATCTTATTTGACGTGAGAAAAGGGACAGAAGGTCCCTAAAATTCTCTTTTTAGTCTAACATCTAACATTTTCCTCAAATAGCGAAATACATCCTTTATTTAGTCAAAAAGAATGGATTAACAGACACAAGTCACCTTCTGTACCTGGTTTTCCATGGAATTCATACAGGTTAGAAGTCGTGAATGTCTTAATATCTCAGTGGGCCTGCTGTCAAAGGAGCCCTCTGATGGGCCATTGAAGATGGGCGGTCTGTGGGCACCAGATATTCTTGAAATCCCCCTCCCCCAAAAGCGAAAGAACAAATCTATAACCCTGTAAATCTAATAAAATACGGAAATTAGACCTATATTCGAGCGAGCTTCTGCACAGAAATTAGACCGTAATACATAGGAGCCAGTAAGTCGAACGTTTGTGGCAGTCAACAATGTGTGATGGATATACTTGTGATTTTCAAAATCATTACAAGTAAACAAATATTGTCATTGTATATACATTTATTTTTGTAAAATTGTCCCAACATATATACTTCTTAAAATATGATGCTCAGCTTTTTATTTTTTTCCTCCACACTTTTTTAAGTAGCAATCTAATAACCCTAGCAACATTAAATCTAGCTAGCTGTACAAGACTATCTCTCCCAGCTTTTGATATAATTTCACTGGGCCTGATCCACAAAGCCATTAGTGCACAGAAGTCAAACTTACCGGCGCTAGTGCCATGTTTTTGAAATGACAAAATGTGAATTTACACTTGTAGTGGCATATCAGCAAGGCGGCGCTATAAAATTATCACCGCTTTTGTGGCCGTTTTTGGCCGAAAAACGGCGATAATTTTATTGCTTTATCAGCAAGGTCACGCTATCGCGTGAATCCTTTCCTTAGCGCCCTTTCCCGTGACGCCCACCTTTGCATCTCTAATGAGATGCAAAGTGGGCGTTCCATCCCAAAATAACTGGAGAAATGTCGCTAACCGACATTTCTTCAATTATCAATGGGCACGCTAACAAGCATAGCGATAAGAAAAGTAGCGCTAACCTTGGTTATCGCTAATTTCTTTACGCCTGCTTTTAGTTTGACTTAGCCATGATATCCAATGGAAGGTGGATATCATGGTCAAGTATGCTCTGCCCTATCAACAAGCTATCGCCAAACGTTGTGCGATTATTGCTGGATTTCCAGCGATAATCGCACATTTGGCAGCTTGCGCCTGGAATTTTATCGCATTTGAGATAAGCGTTGCTGATAGCACGCTATCTCAGCGATAAAATTCAGCGATAGCCGGCAATAATTATCCTAGCGCTAAGTGCGCTTAGCGATAATTATCGCCGGTTGTTGCTGATATGCCCCGTATTTATTTACCTGTGTGAAATATACACCAGTGTAGTGCAGTTTTGTGTATAAGCAAATCTGTTCATAGGCCAATGGGTGGGTTTTAAAGGTGGATTTAAAAAAAAAATTAGGAGGAAACCTTCAAACCTAAAAATGATGACACATTTTCGACTTGAATGCGGATACAGTTGTATTCTTTTTAAAACATTAGTAAATCGATAGCAGGCCTGGATGTTGGCAAGGAACAATACGAAAATTGTCAGGTGTATACAGGACGTAGTTTCTCCGAAGCGGAATATTTTTGCTCAGTGGTTTGAAAAAAAAGAGAAATATTTAAAATTGTAAATACACTGTTGCAAACTATTTACAGATACATAAATGTACACCAGTTATATTTCCACATATATGTATGAAACCTAAAATGCATGAAATAACTGCTGTAAGGAAACAGTGACATTTCCAATTTCCCGGAAATATATTTGGTATTCCAAAATTATCAAAAATGTACATCAAAGCCAGACATGAGTTTGCAGGAGTCAATGTCCCATTTTTGTAGCGACTCGATCTCTTAATCAATCAAGTGGATTGCAATCAATCCGTAAATAATAACGTATTGTTTTAGCTCTTCATACTTCATGTTTGCCATCTTTAAATAAGGAGGTGTTGCTATTCCCCAATGGTTTGGTACTCAGTTTAATAACCTCCGAAAAGCAGGCAGCTTTGTTAGTTAGCCATGGCAGAATGTACAATAATGTCATGCACTGAAAGGAGGGGTTGGCAGCGTTTGCCACACTGAGCCATCATCCCAGCCATCTTTTAAATCCCACAAAGGCTAGCTAGGTCTGCACGTTTCAGTTTACGGTTCTATACAGCTTCCTTTTCAAATTTAGCAAATTAGATTGCTAATTTACTATACTAATGATAATTATTTTAATAATATATTATTAATACTATAATATTTTTTACATTTTGTCCTCGGTAGATCGTTTATTATGTAGCTACATACCACTATGTCCATATCGATCAATGCACCTTCCAAACTCACTTTACCGATTGTTGGACAGCTCGATGAGTTACTTGCTTGCTGGTGAGATCTGTTTGAAACCTACAAGTCCCAGGCAAAGTTAACTGAGTCCATTTATTCGCAATAAAGTGAGCATAATTGACCTGGGCAAAGATAGCATTCATTATTTACTGTGCTTCACATTTTAAAATGCATGGTAAAAAAAAGAGCTGCGCAAAACAATTAATTCTAATTCTAGATGTTGCTAACAAGTTTCCTAACTTCTGCCAACAGACCTCATATGATGGGGGAATGGGGACGACAAACCCCATAGGCATCACATGCTTGGGGATGTATGGAGGGGAGTATGTTTGTCCTCCTTCCGGGAACTGCAGCAAACATACTCCCTACACTCTACTCAATTTTTCAAATACCTCCAATTGCATCATGCATTTGCCCTCCACATTCCCGATCACACGGCAGTCCCAGAATTCGGTCCATTAGAAGCTAAGCTCCTTATGGGGAACCTGGGGAAGGGTTGAATATTCCAAATCTATTGATCCCTGGTAAATAATGCACCGTCCACAATGGACTCCCTTAGGACTCACTGGGAACACTTAATAGGCCCTTTTGAGGAGGAGGACTGCAGGGATGCATTGCTAGCCTCTAGGCTGCTAACCATATTGGCTAGGCTCCGCCTCATCCAAATCTATTCTCTCCATTGTGCATACTTTACCACTGTACGGCTAGGAGCGGCTCCTTGAGGGAGTACTGGGGGGAGGTGGGATGGGGAGGGGGAGGGGCAGTTTAGGGGGTAGTAAACTCCGGATTAAGGTCGAATGGAGTTCAGTAACTAAATAAATAAATAAAATGAATTACATTGCGCGCTGTATCGCCGGTTTGGCGTTGCAGCGCGCGCAATATATAATTTGTTTTATTTATTTATTTAGTTACTGAACTCTGCTCGGCCTTAATCCAGAGTTTACTACCCCCACCATGCCCCACCCTGCCCCGCAGCACTCCATCCAGGAGCTGCCACTGTGTACGGCTACAGAAAGTGGGATTCCTCCCGAGCCCAAAATGCCCGTGTTGTGAGGCGGAGCTAGCCGATTTTTACCATATGGTCTGGTCCTGTGCCATTCTTTCCAAGTACTGGGTGTCGATTTTGGCTCAACTGAGTAGCATACTGGGCTGGGCGGTCCCTCTTAGTCCTCTTGCCCTTCTACTGGGGGTGATGGAGGGGATGGATGGGTACCGTACTGATAAACTGTTCCTAGGGACTGCCATTTTGATAGCCAAGCAAGACAATGCAGCGGCCTGGAAGGACTCAGCATCTCCCTCCATTGCGAAGTGGGGTAGAGGAGTGGACTGGTGCACATCCAAGAAAAATCTGTGTATGAGGCAAGAGGCTGTCTGGCCAAACACAGGCATATATGGCACAAATGGCTGAGCTTGCGGGGTTGATGTTTTGTAGAAAATGTTTGGAAGTCTTGGTGAGGAACACAGGGCTTATCTATCAAGAGACCAGACCTGGGGGGTGGGATTCAACAAATGCACTGAAACGTTTTATATGTCATAGTGATGCACTGTTTACTTTGTTGCTCATGAAAACCAATAAAATTGTTTATAAAAAAATCTAGTTTCCTAACCCACTGTAGATAACGTTGTCTGTGAAGTCTGTAATGTATATAAATAATCCGGTACAGTCATAAATTCAATCTGTTTCTAGTTTAGACCTCTAATTCACCTTTCAATGATTTGTAACTAATTTTCAGCTTATCTTGTTAAACAAATAGTGCAAGAAATCAGTCTGCAGATAAGTAGATTGATATGGATATGGCTTAGAGATAACAAGAAATCTCTGTTTTGCTTTGTCAAGTCTTGATTAAGGTGGTACATGAAAGATAGGATGGCATGTGACAGCCAATACCACGTTCTTCTATAACTGGCCTCTGCTTCAGACAGCAGGGCTCCCCCACAATTGGGGCTAGCAGCTTAGCTGGAGTAGGGAAGTACAACCCAGTGGATCTACCAACTCAAAGTTCCGGGTATTGACATGGAACTTCATTTTCCAGGACTGAGCCTACCTCTTTGTGTTGGCTCTTTGTAAGTTAGACTAGCTTGCTGTGACGGGGAAGGATCCTATGCTAAGCTAAAACCTTGACTTGAGTATCATCATAACACATATTACTGGCAGTTCTCATCTCTGACCTCTGAGTGGTTGTAAAGTGTTTTTGGTGCACAATCTATTGAAACCTTCCTGACAGAGAAATGTTAATTCCATGAGTGGCAGCCAGCAGGCAAGGTCAGAAGGATGTTACTTACACTGCCCTGGTAATACACTTGTCAATGGTATCTTTTGATCTCCGTGGCTTAGGAGGAAAGCCATAGACAGTGCTTAATTTGAGCCAGTGGTTTCAGTGCTAGGCACCAGAATTTAACGTCAACATTGGCTGTTATGACGGCCTGCCACATAGTGGCGCTGTTTCGCTAATTTAAAGATAAGCACAACAACAGTTGTTTAATAAATCAATATACTTTAAAAATGACTAATGCCTGCTGCCCAAGCCTTTGTTATAGCTTTAGGGCTGGAATAGTCTGAATTGTCATACTTGTAGGAGTGTGATGGTTTGAAGTTGTGCTGGTTTTGTCATTGGCAGTACTGGCAGGGGCAATGGGTGGTGCAAGCTTCAGTGGCCTCCTGACACGGGCACTGGCATGTAGTTTTTAATAAATTAAGCACTGCCATAGAAATGTAAAGAACTAGTTGATTACTGATGGGCAGGGGTTAACCAGCTATACATTATGTACTGGGAAACATAACCAATCATATGGAAACATGCTTACGTCAGGCCCACATTGTACTATGAAAGTGAACAATTAGAACATTTCTCACCCTCTCCATTACGCTTAGCGGGAGTAGGTTTCTTCCATTTCCAAGATAATTGTTTTTAAATAGAGATCCAAACTGTGAAAATGGTATTGCAACTTTTCAAATCTATTGGCTAGGTGCCTTCAGGGCTGAATCCCAACAGTCAATCGAGCCTCAAAAAGCAGCCCGTAGCTTCTAGCACCGCAGTAAATGATAAAATGCCCATATATGCAACAATATAAATCTAGCAAGAGCATTGTTTTTGTAGATAACCTAGGAGGTAGTTGCAATAAATGAACAGTATCTACATTCTTCACTAAGAAACATGGCATGAAGGTAAAAAATACATCAATCTAGAGCACGACCTTTTTTCCTTTTTCAAATCCTGGTTGGCACTGCTGCATTGATTAGTATTGCCTGTTGTCCATCAAGCCAGGAGATGTTTCTTCTTACAATCTTTCCAGCTGAATACCTAAGGAGGTCTACATTGGAATATCCCCATAGGCGTAAACGTGCCAACAGGCAGACCCTCCAGGTTTACTCCTGACAGTAATCATCTCAACTCTAATCTAGGAAACATCCAAATTCCATCCAAGCCTCCAAGAGGGATTGGAAGTTGTATTTGGCAGTGTATGGCAGTCATGGTGAAATGACATATTGAAACTGAGAAAAAAGGGTCTAAGCCTCTATAAAAATTCTAGATACGATCTGTTTTCTTCAACTGTGTATTTCACTTGTGGTAAAAGTATGATATATGTACTTATTTAGAGTTACTTATGCAAAAATGTTTTCCAAATAAATATTGGCATTGTTTATTGATTTGAGGATGATACTAGTCCGCGTATAGTGCTAGTACATTGGTTTAGTGTTACCTAGTGTTAGATCTGGGGGTCTCTAGTTGGCAGAGGTATCCACCTTAGACCAAATAGGGACCCTTGCTTCTAGTCAGGGTACAGGGACACACACGGTAGATAACCCCTGCTCACCCTCTAGGTAGCTTGGCTCGAGCAGACAGGCTTATCCCCAAGGCAATGTGTAAGGTATTTGCACGTAGACACCACAATGATCCCCCCTCCGTACACCACAAACTTAGACCACACAGGTGAGTTATATCAAAAATAATATATCTTTATCTAGTTTCCGCAGTTGAAGTCAAGCATCACAGGTTTACACTACAGTTGCTTTCTTAGTTGGTCGGGATCGTCAGACGATAGTCTCTAGTCTCTGGGGTGATTCGATACTCACTGAGAATGAATCAGTTTGTAGGCTCTCGATGTTTTAGGCAGCTACGTTGCTCCGGCGGTGTCTCTGCGCTCGCTACACAAGCGCTCCTCGGGCTGTTCGGTGCAAGGATTCCACAACTCCCTCGACGAGCCCCCAGTGACGATATCGGCGTCACCGGAGTCAGCCACTCACAGCGCGGCTTCGTAGAGCAGGGAAATACGACTCTCGATCTGCTTCAGGCCTCCGGGTCGCGGCAAGGCACGTGCCGATGAGCACGTCGATCTTCTTGATGCGGCCACCGGTGTCGGGCCCGGCTCGGTGCGGTACTCTCCAGCAAGACAGAGAGCAGCCAGCCCACCTCACAGGCAGATGTTGAGAAGCTTGGTAGAACAGTCCACGGTCCCTGCGGCACACAGCAGCGCAGGTGGGACACAGCAGAGTCTTGGGTTTCTTGGCAACCTTTCTATCCCTGGGTTGCAAAACAGGAGGCCAGCTCTTCTCAGGCCCTTGGAGATTCAGTTGAAGACACAGCACACAGCAGAGTCTTGTTGGGTCAAGTGGATAGGGTCAGCACACAGCAGGACCCCTTCTCCTTAGCTTCAGTGGTACGCCAGAACAGGTCAGCCTTTAGAGCACACAGCACGGCAATCTTCCTTTAGTTCTTCAGCGGTCCGTCTTTCAGCAGAAGTTCCTCTCGATGGTCGAATCTAAAAATCTGGTGTCAGGGGTCTTGTACTTATACCCCTAGAAGTCTTTGAAGTCTTTGTGCAAGTGGGTCCTGAGCCCGGTCTGATCCAGTTCTGGGTGTTGCTGGAGCACTTTGTTTTCCTGGCTCCTACATTCTTTTCAGAGCGAGGGGCAAGGTCGTCAGCCGCCCAGCAGGTGGTGGAGCCAGCAGAGTGGCAGGCAGGCACAGCCCTATTCAATCCCAGGTGCTATCTCCTCCCTCCACTCTCCTTGCGATCGTCGCTATTCAGCAGAGGGCTGACTCAGCCAACCTCCCGGGGGATCCCCAACCCCTGTCACTCTCAAACCAGACAGTCAATCCACAAGCGCGCCCAGGCACACAGAAGGGTCAGACAAGAGAACAGCGACTCTCTAAAAAGTACTGTTCTCCAACTCAGGATTTAAAAACAATCTCTCCTACAAGATGTGTTATTAAATGCTGAGCTCAGGGATATCAAACACTCATGTCTTATCTTGTTCGTATGAGAAGATAGGCGGATAGCCATTGGCACCCGCCTCCCTCATGTTAGCCTATGGAACAAGATAACCTTGCAGCAGTGAACACACAAAATGGCCGGTGTTCACTACCAGAACATGTTACCTGCACTAGTACATGCTCTACCTTCTACATACACTGCACCCTGCCCAGGGGGGTACCTTGGGCCTTCCATAGGGATGACTGACGTGTATGAAAAGGGAAGGGTTAGGCCCGGCCAGTGTGGACACTGGCCAGGGGGACATGGCAGTCCGGGGACTGCAGGCAGGCCTGCGGCGGCAGGCCTGAGACACTGTTTTAGGGCTACACAGGTGGGTGGCGCAATCAGCGCTGCAGACCCACTAGTAGCATCTGTCATCACCAGCCCTGGCACACACAGTGCACTTTACTAGGGACTTCATGGTGATACAGATATGCCAATCAGGTATATCCAATCAATACGATATTTTACACAGGGAGCACTTACACTCTGGCACTGATTAGCAGTGGCAGAGTGTCCAAAGCATCTAAACCAGTAAAATGGAATCCAGCACAGCATCGAAAATCCATGTAGCAGAGGCAAAGGATAGGGGAAAAACCCATGCCAAGGATGTCAGGTCTAACACGTGTCCCCTCCAGCTGAAAGCGGGGAGAACTACCCACCCTCTTGGGAGTTCTCATCGCTAAGGCGGAAAAACCTGGACAGACCATCAGCATTGGCGTGCTCTGTACCGGGACGGTGTTCCACCGTAAAGTCCATTCCCTGTAGGGAGATGGACCACCTCAACAGTTTTGGATTCTCACCCCTCATCTGCATTAACCATCTGAGGGGCCTGTGGTCGGTCTGAACACGGAAGTGAGTCCCAAACAGGTAGGGCCTCAGCTTCTTCAGGGCCCAGACCACAGCAAATGCTTCTCTCTCAATAGCGCTCCACCTCTGTTCCCTGGGAAGTAGCCTTCTACTAATGAAAGCTACGGGTTGGTCCCCGCCCTCGTCGTCCATCTGTGAGAGTACTGCTCCCACGCCTTGCTCTGAAGCGTCTGTCTGCACTACGAACTCACTCGAAAAGTCAGGCGCCTTAAGCACCGGTGCTGTGCACATTGCAGTTTTCAGGGCATCAAAAGCAGTTTGACAGGCCTCGGTCCAATTCACTTTCCTGGGCTGATTTCTAGAGGTTAGTTCCGTTAAGGGGGCAACAATGGTGCCGTATCCCTTGATGAACCGTCTGTAATACCCGGTGAGTCCTAGAAAGGCTCTCACCTCTGTCTGCGTCTTGGGGGGTTCCCAAGCCAGAATGGTATCGATCTTCGCCTGTAGGGGCGCCACCTGGCCGCTCCCCACCTGGTGTCCCAAATACACCACTGATCCCTGCCCTATCTGGCACTTACTAGCCTTGATAGTGAGGCCTGCCTTCTGCAGCGCCCTCAACACTTCACAGAGGTGTTGCAAGTGTTCTTCCCAAGTGGAGCTGAACACAGCAATGTCATCCAAGTACGCGGCGCTGAATTGCTCCAGCCCGGTCAGTACCCGGTTGACCAGTCTCTGGAAGGTGGCAGGGGCATTTTTCAATCCAAAGGGCATGACTCGAAATTGGAAGTGCCCCTCTGGCGTTGAAAATGCCGACCTCTCCTTTGCTCCGTCAGTTAAGGCAATCTGCCAGTACCCCGAAGTCAAATCGAAGGTGCTGAGGTACCGGGCAGCTCCTAACCGATCCACGAGCTCATCAGCTCTGGGGATGGGGTGCGCGTCAGTCTTGGTGACCGCATTGAGCCCGCGGTAGTCCACGCAAAACCGAAGTTCTGACGGGCCACCGGGTGTAGCAGATTTCTTGGGAACGAGGACCACTGGGCTAGCCCAGGGACTGCTAGAGGGCTCAATTACCCCTAACGCCAACATCTTGGAAACTTCTTCCTTTATGCTGGCCCTGACCTTGTCAGCTACTCTGTAAAACTTCTGTTTCACAGGCAGGCTATCTCCAGTGTCCACATCATGGACGCACCAATTGGTGACACCTGGTGTCAGGGAGAACAGGGAGGCAAACTGACCCAACACCTGGCGACAGTCTCTCTGCTGCTCTGGGGTCAGTGTGGGCGAGAGGACCACACCATCTACTGACCCGTCTTGCTCCTTGGTTGCCAGGAGGTCAGGGAGAGGATCACTATCCTCCTCCCCACCGTCATCTGTAGCCATGAGCATCGTCACTTCAGACCTCTCGAAGTGGGGTTTGAGGCGGTTTACATGCAAGACTCTAAGGGGCTGCCTAGGAGTCTTCATGTTGATCAGGTAGGTCACCTCACTCTTGCGCTCTACCACCTCGTATGGCCCGGTCCACTTGTCACGGAGCGCACAAGGCTCCACCGGCGCCATCACCCACACTTTTTGCCCGGGATGAAACTCTACCAGAGTGGCATTCTGGTCGTACCATCTTTTCATCTCCTCCTGGCTGGCTTCTAGATTCTCCTGAGCGAGCTTCCGGAAGCGCTGCGTTTGGTTGCGGATGGCCAGCACATAGCTGAACACATCCTGGGGGGTTTTCCCACGGGATTTCTCCCACCCCTCCTTCACCAGTGTGAGAGGTCCTCTAACAGGGTGGCCATACAGCAGTTCAAAGGGGCTGAACCCTAAGGACTTCTGAGGCACCTCCCTGTAGGCAAACAACAGGCATGGTAACAAGACGTCCCACTTCCGTCTCATGGGCTCCGCTAGACCCATAATCATACCTTTCAGGGTGCGGTTGAATCTTTCAACCAACCCATTTCCTTGAGGGTGGTAAGGAGTGGTGAACTTATAAGTTACTCCACACTCCTCCCACAGAGACTTCATATACCTAGAGATGAAGTTGGTACCCCGGTCGGAGACCACCTCTCGAGGGAACCCCACACGGGAAAAGATCCCCATCAATGCACGGCCCACCACGGGTGCTGTGATTGTCCTGAGAGGGACGGCTTCCGGGTACCGAGTGGCGTGATCCACCAAGACCAGGATAAACCTGTTGCCTAAGGCGGTCTTGGGATCCAGGGGCCCTACGATATCAATGCCCACCCGCTCGAAAGGGGTGCTCACTACAGGAAACGGCTGGAGGGGCGCCACGCACTTCCCTCCGCTCTTACCACTGGCTTGACAGGTTTGGCATGACTTACAAAAGGTGCCGACGTGCTTCTTCATCCGGGGCCAGTAGAAGTGGGTGACAAGCCTGTGATAGGTCTTGTCTTGCCCCAGATGTCCTGCGAGAGGCACGTCGTGAGCCAGACCCAGTAAGAAGTTCCTGAAGCGCTCGGGTACCACCAGCACACGGGCTGCACCGGGCTCAGCGAACTTAGGCTCACTATACAGTAAGTCATCTTCCCAGTAAATCAAATGTTCCTTGGACCCTAGGCCCGCTGCCTGGTCTGCAGCCTGCTGCCGCACACCAATGAGAGAAGGGCACTCCTTCTGAGCCTGGCAGAATTCCTCCCTGGAGGGGCCACCCTCTTGCTGCCAATGGGTCAGCTCAGGCAACTCCCCCAGTTCGGCCACCTGCTCCCCTGTAGGTTCCAGGGCATCCCCCTCAGGTTCTGCTTCCTCCTGGACCGTGGGAACAGTGGGGGCTGGTTTCCCGCGCCCTCTGCCCCTTCCTCTCCTGGCAGGTTCCTGGGCCATTATTCCAGGCTCCAGTTCTACTAATCCACCCTTACTGGCTGTCATGGCACGTGTGGATACACAGATCCACGCTGGCAGTCCTAACATTTCCAAGTGAGTTCTGCGCTCTACGTCCTTCCATGGAGAACTCTCCAGGTCGTTACCCAACAGACAATCTACCGGCAAGGCATCACTGACACAGACTTCCAAGGTACCAGAGACTCCCCCCCATGTAAAGGGAACACGCGCCATCTTGCAGAGGCGAACTGAAGTGTCAGCTGCCACTACTGGGCGGAGCACATTGGGAATTACTTGCTCTTCAGACACCCACTGACACCTGACAGATGTCACACTAGCCCCGGTGTCTCTCAGAGCCTCTACCTCCCTCCCATTGATGGTCACCTTTTGCCCGTATTTCTTAGTGTTAGCGGGTATCAAGGCATCCTGGACCATCTCTTGGTCTCCTAACGAGACAAGGGTCATCATAGCTAATCCCTCTTCCCCACTGGAAATTAAATCCCCTCCCAAAGCTACACTAGCTAACCCTGGGACTGGAGCAGCAGTTGGTGCTGGGGGTTTATTGGGACATTTAGGGGCGATGTGCCCCACTTCCCTACAAGCATAGCAAGTAGGCGGTGGTCTGCTGCCCTTAGGGGGCCAAGACCTCTTCGGTTTGGGGGCTTGGGACTCCTTCTCCTGGGAACTGTTTTGGGGCCCTTTAGAGAACTCCTTACTGTTGCCCTTGTCCTCCCCACCTTTCTGCTGGGGACCCTGTCCACCCTTGGCTGGCATACTTACCACCCCTTTGTTGACCCTGGTGCTAGTCCAGCGGTCGGCCTCTTTAGCAAGCTCACTGGGATCAGTTAACTTGCTGTCTAAAAGATGCTGGCGCAGCTCTGGAACACATAGACTACTCAAGTGCTCCCAACTAATCAAGTGGCACAACCCCACATAATCAGTAACTTTGCTGCCCTTTATCCAACCTTCCAGTGCACGCGTGTACATACTCACACACTCCACCCACGTACTCGAATCAAGTTTCTTGAAGTTCCTAAACTTCTGTCGGTACTGTTCTGGTGTAAGCCCATACCTGAGGCATAGGGCCTCCTTCATAGTGGGGTAGGTTAAGGTCCCTGCTGTTTCTAAGGGTGCTAAAACATCCCTCCCAGAGGCCTCAAAATGTTTCCACAATCCTGCTCCCCAACTTTTCTCAGGCACTTCATTCATCTTCAAGGCAAGCTCATAGGATCTAAACCACGCATAGATATCCTCACCCTTCTGATAATTCTGCACCAAATCTTTCGGTATGTATACCTTACCCGCCTGTACTGGTTGTGCGCTGCCACCATTCGGACTGGACGCCACCTGTTTGGCTTTAATGTCCAGCTCCCTCATGCTCAACTCATGAGCCAACTGGAGTTTCTTCTCTTCCAAAGCAAGAGCATTCCTCCTCTCCTCCGCCTCTTTCTCACTGTCAAGGCGCAGTTTCCTTTCTTCCGCTTGAGCTTTGAGCTTAAAAAGTTCAATCTCGTGGGCTCTAACCCTCTGGTTTTCCTCCAGCTCCTCTGGAGAGAGGCTCCTACTGGAATGGGCGCTGCCAGCCCTAGACGCTGGCCTATTCACTGGTAGATCATCGGATCCAAATCCGTGCTCCGGTGTGCCATCCCCATCAGTAGTTTCCTCCGTTGCGCCATTCTTGGCCTCCCACCAGGCCCTTAGAGCTGTCTGTAGCTCCGTCTTGTTGGCGCTGCCCTTCGCTGGGCATCCAAGCTGCTTGCAGAATTGCTTTAGTTGCTCCTTCTTATACTCGAGCAACTTTTTCACCTCGAATTGCAACTCCGGCTCTTCGCCTACTCCGTTCAGAGACATGATGCTTCGTCGATCCTCCAAGAATAGTCTTCGCTAAAACTTTGTGCGATGCAACTGCTTACTAGATTAGTGATGTACGGAGAATCACTGCAGGTCAAGTGCAAATACTGGTTCTAATCCGCACCGCTGACCACCAATGTTAGATCTGGGGGTCTCTAGTTGGCAGAGGTATCCACCTTAGACCAAATAGGGACCCTTGCTTCTAGTCAGGGTACAGGGACACACACGGTAGATAACCCCTGCTCACCCTCTAGGTAGCTTGGCTCGAGCAGACAGGCTTATCCCCAAGGCAATGTGTAAGGTATTTGCACGTAGACACCACAATGATCCCCCCTCCGTACACCACAAACTTAGACCACACAGGTGAGTTATATCAAAAATAATATATCTTTATCTAGTTTCCGCAGTTGAAGTCAAGCATCACAGGTTTACACTACAGTTGCTTTCTTAGTTGGTCGGGATCGTCAGACGATAGTCTCTAGTCTCTGGGGTGATTCGATACTCACTGAGAATGAATCAGTTTGTAGGCTCTCGATGTTTTAGGCAGCTACGTTGCTCCGGCGGTGTCTCTGCGCTCGCTACACAAGCGCTCCTCGGGCTGTTCGGTGCAAGGATTCCACAACTCCCTCGACGAGCCCCCAGTGACGATATCGGCGTCACCGGAGTCAGCCACTCACAGCGCGGCTTCGTAGAGCAGGGAAATACGACTCTCGATCTGCTTCAGGCCTCCGGGTCGCGGCAAGGCACGTGCCGATGAGCACGTCGATCTTCTTGATGCGGCCACCGGTGTCGGGCCCGGCTCGGTGCGGTACTCTCCAGCAAGACAGAGAGCAGCCAGCCCACCTCACAGGCAGATGTTGAGAAGCTTGGTAGAACAGTCCACGGTCCCTGCGGCACACAGCAGCGCAGGTGGGACACAGCAGAGTCTTGGGTTTCTTGGCAACCTTTCTATCCCTGGGTTGCAAAACAGGAGGCCAGCTCTTCTCAGGCCCTTGGAGATTCAGTTGAAGACACAGCACACAGCAGAGTCTTGTTGGGTCAAGTGGATAGGGTCAGCACACAGCAGGACCCCTTCTCCTTAGCTTCAGTGGTACGCCAGAACAGGTCAGCCTTTAGAGCACACAGCACGGCAATCTTCCTTTAGTTCTTCAGCGGTCCGTCTTTCAGCAGAAGTTCCTCTCGATGGTCGAATCTAAAAATCTGGTGTCAGGGGTCTTGTACTTATACCCCTAGAAGTCTTTGAAGTCTTTGTGCAAGTGGGTCCTGAGCCCGGTCTGATCCAGTTCTGGGTGTTGCTGGAGCACTTTGTTTTCCTGGCTCCTACATTCTTTTCAGAGCGAGGGGCAAGGTCGTCAGCCGCCCAGCAGGTGGTGGAGCCAGCAGAGTGGCAGGCAGGCACAGCCCTATTCAATCCCAGGTGCTATCTCCTCCCTCCACTCTCCTTGCGATCGTCGCTATTCAGCAGAGGGCTGACTCAGCCAACCTCCCGGGGGATCCCCAACCCCTGTCACTCTCAAACCAGACAGTCAATCCACAAGCGCGCCCAGGCACACAGAAGGGTCAGACAAGAGAACAGCGACTCTCTAAAAAGTACTGTTCTCCAACTCAGGATTTAAAAACAATCTCTCCTACAAGATGTGTTATTAAATGCTGAGCTCAGGGATATCAAACACTCATGTCTTATCTTGTTCGTATGAGAAGATAGGCGGATAGCCATTGGCACCCGCCTCCCTCATGTTAGCCTATGGAACAAGATAACCTTGCAGCAGTGAACACACAAAATGGCCGGTGTTCACTACCAGAACATGTTACCTGCACTAGTACATGCTCTACCTTCTACATACACTGCACCCTGCCCAGGGGGGTACCTTGGGCCTTCCATAGGGATGACTGACGTGTATGAAAAGGGAAGGGTTAGGCCCGGCCAGTGTGGACACTGGCCAGGGGGACATGGCAGTCCGGGGACTGCAGGCAGGCCTGCGGCGGCAGGCCTGAGACACTGTTTTAGGGCTACACAGGTGGGTGGCGCAATCAGCGCTGCAGACCCACTAGTAGCATCTGTCATCACCAGCCCTGGCACACACAGTGCACTTTACTAGGGACTTCATGGTGATACAGATATGCCAATCAGGTATATCCAATCAATACGATATTTTACACAGGGAGCACTTACACTCTGGCACTGATTAGCAGTGGCAGAGTGTCCAAAGCATCTAAACCAGTAAAATGGAATCCAGCACAGCATCGAAAATCCATGTAGCAGAGGCAAAGGATAGGGGAAAAACCCATGCCAAGGATGTCAGGTCTAACACCTAGTATGTATAATTTAATCTGACTTTATTGAGTGATGACAGGATTACCTCTAAAGCACATGTGGAGTGAGTATGCAAGGTGTTTGGGGGGAACGCTCTACCAAATACAGTAGGAAAGGGTTCTACATTGTGCCAAACATCATACAAAATGCTTTAATGCCAAGAGACCTTATGCAGAAATTTAGGTGGGTGGGGGCAGTGGAAGTCTGATTTTGATTGCCTACATTTATAATTTTATTTGAAAATTAAAATACAATAATTTTTTTTAAGTAAAAGTACTGACTGGGCATTTATTATATGACTGTTTCTATGTGCTTTGAGGATTACTGAGTTCAGTAGTAGGACATTGTGACGTGATGTGTTGTGCTATCACTCCTCCCAAGATGGCCACTTTCTACAAATGGAATGAAGTGGCAGAGTGTAGAGTGGGTTGGTGGGTGGTGTGTGTTGTAGGAAACAAACAGCCAAGTTACTGTTGTTTACTCCCTCCTTCACCCCCCAGTGATGCTTGCATTATGTATTATCTTGACCTCTTTAGAATTCCCTCATTACCATTACACTCCTTCCTAGTGGGAAGTGACAGCAGTGAGTTGGGTCCATGATGTGCTCCGTTGATTTTCCTATTGAATGAATATGGCACTATTTGGTGCCTACACAAATATGCGCTCTTTGGAACATATGCATTACAATGATTATGCTGGTGGTTAACCAGTTCTTTTAGGTCTATGCTGCACAAACATCCTAAATATGAAGGGTACCTTGCTGCAGATGTGTAATGAGAGCATCTGACAGAAACTGATGAAGAGCTGTTCATATGAAGCCAAAAACAGAGTCCCAGTGCAGAGGTTGAGTGTCTGCAACCACTGAGGATTCCAATGAGGGGTCTGAGAATCTCTTCACTTTTGCTTGGTTGCTTACTGATTTATATAAGCATAGCTGTTTGTGTACATGAGTGTTGATCTGTGCAGGTGTGGCTGTTGGGTGGGGTCAGCCTGTAAGTGGTATATGGCAAGGGTTCTCACAATAAACAAGTGGATAGCTTGGGTCATTGAAGTCACTCCAATCGGTGGTGAGCCAAATTAGGGAAAGAAGTCAATCAAGTCTCAGAACTGGAGGAAAGAAGCATCTGGCAAAGCCGATAGGTCTCACCTATGCGAGAGCTATTGCCTTTGCCAATGTCCTTTAGCTATGTTGTACAGCAGCAAGGCTGCTGTTCAACATTGCTAAAAGCTTGAAAATAAACTTCTGATGCAGCCATTGCTGGCCACTTCATAGCACTTTTCTTTTATGGCAGATGGCCAACACAGAGAATTGGAGAAAACAGACAACATGGACAAAGAAAGGGAGGGAAACATGCAGTGGAATTCTAAAAATTTTCCTGCAAGCAAAAGCCCATGCAGCATGTGTGCTGTCTCATGTAAGACCATAGAAGCTCCATTTAGGAATGACTGCTTGGTTCCAGAATAAAACCTTATTATGATGTAATAAGTAAGTAGAATTTCTTTAAGCATAGCCAACCAAATCATGAAGGGAACTGTTTTACACACTTATACCATCAATACCGTCACACCCCTTGCACATTAGCAATTACACACTACCAGAAACACTCAACACCCTTCACAAATATGAGTCACACATTACGCAAAACTAATCTGTCCAAAGCATTCTTACACGGCTCAATCAGTCTGACTATAGCAAAATCACTCCAACGTCCATCAGAGTAGCAGTCACACACTTCTAGACTTTGTCATTATGACTGCAAGTTAGCCTTATAGGTCTCCAAACCCTCATGTGAAAGTTGCAACGCACAACAGAGATATTCTTTGACAAAGCCAGTAGGTCTGGCTTGCATTATCATTTATGAGTATATGAGATTGGCATTACCATTGCTTGTTTGTTTGCCAGAGTTTAGCCCAGGCAGGCCCTCTTTTTATATACATGTGCAGTGCATGTACTAAACGTAGTATGAATTCTGATTGCATGTCTTGATATGTAGATGGAATTATATGGCATTTAAATATTGTGCCAGGCGGCGTTTTCATTTCTGTGTGAAAAAGATTATGTGATAGTTTGTGTGTGTGTGTGTGTTGACTATGTACCCATATGTCTATGTGTCTGTGTATATGTTGCGTTTGGAGTAAATCCTGGCTGTGTAATGGAATGTGTATTCTGGGTGAGTGACGGTTCTGTTAGGACTCTGATGAGCAGAGCTTAGGTATAACATCACAGCTTCTGGATAAGAGTTTAAATGGAAATAATGTGTAGAACCTATGCTTGTACCTGAAAAAATGTACAACGTTTTTTGAAATATAAGTTGCATCGTGGACATTATATTTCACTGCTCAGCAGCAATAAGACAGTTACAGGTTTTCTACTATGGCGGCTGCAAGTAGGCTACTTTACAATCAGACCAAGGCCTGGCATACAATCTACAAATGCCTAAGCAGACCGAATTCTGTATGAAGTGAGGGAACTACTCAGTTTTCTACATTCATTAGCAAGTTCCCTGTTTCAAATTCAGTTAAACAGCAGTTAACTAACTATAGCCTTTGAAATATCTAACTTAATAAATGTATTTGTAGTTTTGATACCTGCTCAGTTCTTGACTTAAGGGCCTGCTTTAGAGTTTGGTGAGCAGTACTCTGTCTGAGTGTCCGCGGACGACTCAACATTTGCCTCCCTGAAAGACTACCACCGACCAAATCTAAAGATCAGCACAGGCCCAGAGGTGATCTCTGTACTTTCAGAGGAACCACTGTCATGGCGGTTTTGTTGAAGGTACAAAACGTTGGATGGATTGTTTTGAATAGTAGGTGGTAAACTCCACTTGCGCGGCGGAGTTTGTGGAGTTTTGCCCACTCCTGTGCATGGGTGCCAGCGGTATTGCGAACGAGGGAGAGTGATGCTTTTCTTTGATAAGTTGTTGGGTTCCCCCTGCACAGAGCTGTCCATCTCTTGTGCGAGTTTAGTTGTGATGGGAGCCATAGGAATTTCATTAGGGTAACTGGGAAGGTTTCCTCAAAGAAACCTGTAATTATTAGCACAAAATAAATATGATTGATATTCCTGCTTATCATCAATGTTAGATATCAATGATGAGCAGACCATAATTAGTATTTGGTGACTTTTTCTGGTGGTGGGGTGAGGGAGTTCACCTCCCCACTGGAACCTGCAACTAGCACAAAATATATATTATGATTGACGTGCAGGGATCTGAGGTACCTCTATGGTGCTATGACAAAGTGCATGGAAAATTCACAGCTTCGCCCTTCCGCACTGACAAAACTAATAGATGCTCTACAAATTAGTGGAGTTTATATCAGCCTTTCTTTAGCAGGTTAGCCATTAATAGGTTGGGCCCGCACAATTACTGGCAGGTGACAAGCGTGTATGGTGGACCAGAATTCTACAGCTCGCGGAACTCCACGGAATCTCGTGGATTTTTAAGGTAATTCAATGGAATTAGTTCAGTAAACCTCCGCGGGTTCCGCTTACACCTAGGTTTGACAGTTATCCAGCAGACTTTTTATTTCTAAAAACAAACTCCCAAAGTGGAAGTTCATTTTTAAAAATCAAAAAAGCAATGACCCCCGCCTCCCCCCCAACACACACATGCAGGAAGGTTTTTCTTCATTGTGGGTGGGTGTTGTTATTTTAATTTCGAGCGCCACGTTTTTCTGAAGCCGATGGACAGAAAAATAGTCATCACATCATCTGCTCCAAATAGGATGTGCATTCTGATGGCTTTACTCAGACAACCCCTACACCATCGAGCCATCAGAGTACCTTTTCTCTTGGTTTAGGAAACAAGGGGACCATCACTGGGAAATTGACTGACTCTGAATTGAGTGGGCCAGCCGAGGGTTTGGTGGACTGGGTCCTCCGCAACATTTGCCAGCCAAACTCTAAATCTTGCCTGAGACCCTCTCCAGCTAAATTGATTCATTTTATTTTATTATTTTATAGTTGTCTTCATAGTTTTCTGCAGTGCTGACTTATGCTCTTTTTAAAATAGTTGTTGTTGTCCTCATATCGTCCAGAACCAATCTTGTGATACACCATGCACCAGAGGATTTTTACCCACTCATAATCTTGCTTACTAGCACTACCTGCAGAATGAAACTGAGCATAATTGTCCCAGTTAGATCTCCTGAGGGCATAAAAGCATTGGACTTATTTGAGTATCTCCCCATTAAACCATTCTAAGTCCCATTTCCAAAATGCAATAATTATTAAAAGATGTTTATCACATTTGGCCATCCTCTGACTTTCTGTTGACCACTCGTAGACTGCTGGTGCTTGATTACCTTTCCAATACATATGTATGCAAGTCCTCGATGATAATATTAAATATAATGACTTGCTGTGTGCCTTGTACCTTCATAGATCTCCCCTATAATCAAGCAGGTAGTACCTTCAATTCTCTTCTGGAAAACGTTGTCATACCTCTTACTTAAATCCATCCAGAATAAATGCAACATATTACAGGCAGTAAACATATGAACATCATACGCATTTCCCTAAACGCTCTTCAGACAACTTATTGAAGATTTTAGTTGGATCTTAGAAAGATTATTTGGTGAGCAGTAGGACCTGGAAATTGGTTTCATTTTTAATACAGCCAGGTGTATAAAGTCAAAAGATGCTTGCATTAAACGTACTCTTTCGGGGGAATACATGCTTTCCACCCTGATTTGATTCGGTTTTCAAATGTTTTTCTTCTTTAAATTCCAGCATGATCAGTACCGTTTGAAAATCTCCTTCTTAGCTGTGGCTTGTTGCAGAACGAGACCCCCGGGCCTCGGAGCGATCTGCAGAACACTTTTACTTACAAATTGGAATTTGACATGCAACGTAGAGAGACCAGTGGCGGCTCCTCGAGGGAGTGCTTCGGGGCGGTTGGGCGGGGGAGGGGCAGGGTGTGGGGTAGTAAACTCCGGCATACGACAAACGGTGTTAAGTAAATAAATAAAACAAATGACATTGCGCGCGCTGCAACGCCATTGCAGCATGCGCAATGTAATTCGTTTTTATTTATTTATTTACTTAACTCCGTTCGGCCGTATGCCGGAGTTTACTACCCCCCCCCCACCCTGTCCCTCCCCCGCCCCGCCTCACCAGCCCACAGCACTCCCTCGAGGAGCCGCCACTGAGAGAGACTGATGGTCCTTGGGGTGATACAACATGAAACGCGGATGAACAGTGATCAAACATCATTAAAGAGCAAGCTTCGTGATCAACATGGTGGAATGATAATGCATTGGAATAAAACATTGAAATAAATATTCGCACATTATGAAACAATTGGATTGCTGCATGTGAAAATAAGGCAACACAGAAAATTTTATGAGTTGATCAGCAGTGCTATACAAGTAAGATTTTGTTTAAATAATATTCTGGTTGTTTCAACCTTTGTTGCTGGTTATCTCATTATATTGACTTATTTTGGGGCATATTATAAAGGTCCGGCGATAAATATCGCAAAGCGCGCTTAGAGCTTGCATATTTATCGCCGGCTATCTCTGGAATTTATCGCCCGGTTAGTGCATTATCAACAACGCGCATCGCCGAGGCGATACAAATCCCAGAGATAGTTGGGATATCGCCGTTTTCCATGGTGGAAAACGGCGAAATCCTAGATGATAGGGGCCTGTGGTCTTAGCCACACAATCCACCCCGATGTTTAGTATGCCTTAGTCAGGAATTTAACAGACGTTAAATTCCTGCGTTAAGGCATACTTAGCGCGATTTAAAAAATCGCTCACCTTCCTTGATAATATCACGAAGCTGCCTTCGCGATATTTCCCCTGGTTGGTTTTACAGCCACGCCTACTTTGCATCTCATTAGCGATGCAAAGTTAGGCTTGCTGTAAACGGGGGCTAAATCAGCAAAACACGCAATAACGTGTCTTTGCTGATACGGCGATGAAATTATAGCCGCTTTTTGGACGAAAAGGGCTGCAAAAGCGGCGGTAATTTCATTGCGCCGCCTTGATGATATGCCCCTTTGTTCTTTCTTTCATTGTGCTTATTTGTTTGTTTCTTGCTGTCTTTTCATTTCCCTTTGCCCTTCTGTTTCTCGCCATGCAAGTTTCTCTCTCCTCTTTTTTTTCTCTGTCGCTATCTCGCACCATTTTCTCCAGCTACAGTAGCTTATCTAATATATGTATCTCATATATCACTGCAGCACTCCTGGAAAGGTAAATCTGTATTATATTTCAGCACATAAACAGGCTTTAACTAGGAACACATAAGCAGTCCTGGCAAAAATATTCCGCCCGCTCCTTTCCTCAAGTCTATTTCTTTCCATCTATCGATTCTGTCTCTCGCCTTCATTCCTCCATCTCTGATCTCTCTTCACTCTATCACCTGAGGCGCAGGCTCTGACTCCTGCAATTAACATCAGGTAGCTGGAGAAAGTGACAAAAGCACCAGTAGCGGTCGAAGCCTTCCAAAAACAGGGTTACAGCAGTGCTTAATTTGAGCTGGAGGTTTCTGGTTCTCAGCACTGCACTTAATCATCAACACCGGTGCATTTCATGAGCACCAGTTGAGAACACATTCGTTTATCTGGAGATTAAGTGATTTTCCTGGAGTCACAGGTAGTTGAGCTGACTGCAGAGACTGGAACCTGGTTCCCTTGCACCCAGGTCGGCAGCTCTGACCATTTCACCACATCCTTGCCCCACTTTCATGGTTATTAGTTGGTTTTCTTTTAAGTGGCACTAACAAGATTAATAGGCTGGTGCAAGCTGCTTCCTGACAAGAGCCCTGGCACTTATTATTATTATTATTACTATTTTTTACAAATTAGGCACTGGCACCCTCCTCCAGCTGCAAGAGAAATGCAGATAGGATAATTGGCCAATATGACCAAAACAAAAACTAATAAAGACTTGGTGAACGAATGTCATGAAATATGTGCAGCGTGCCTTTCCTATTCTTTCTCCTGTGCCGTCCCCACTTACCAGCCGTAAGGTCCTTGCCCATGCCATCATCTTATGTTGACATTTTAGGCCAAACCCTGATTAACACCATCAAAAAGAGCAATCAAATTCCGACCAGCAACAACACACTTTACTGCCTTATCTTTTAGCCCCACCACAAATGAGCACATATTTTCAATCACCTCCTGATGGCTTGCTAAGGGGGCTTATTTGCATCTCTTTGGGCAATTTTCCTCATTGTTTGCAAAACTAAAACGTGTGGATATGTCGATAAACCACCTGATGTTAGAGTGATATGGGTTTCTGTCCGTCAAAAGTACAGTGATAGTATAAATAAAACAAACCTGCTCATAAGTCATCATCAACCGTTGAGGGGTAAAAGTCACGCGTTACCAGTAAGAAGCGCACTTTTACATTCTGTTAAAGTTCTTCTTTGAACCTCATATCTGGTCTGGGCTGCACATCTCTTAAAATGTCGGTCAAGTGTGACAAATTGTCTGTCAAACAAAAAGCTGTAACTTCAGAAGATTGTCATGACCCGACCATGGCACATTCAAAAATGATACACCAATTGATGTCTGCCTCAGGTTTATTCTCGCTTTATAAATTGAATAATGAATCAGTGGTGGCTCCTCCGCTAAGGCGGAGGAGCGTCGCCACACTGCTTTTTAGCTGTGTAAATGGAGGAAAAGTAAAATGATAATAAATCGATGTCAAATATAATTTTATTTGTTCCTGCAGCGGCAGCTTTGCGGGCGGGGCTGCTCTGGTGACAGAGGAGCTGAGGGAGGAGTGGTGGGCCCTCTGAAAGTGTGTATGAATGTTTGGCCGGCCGTCTTGGGCCAGCCACACATTCATACACCTGGGTGGAGAACATGCCCAGGATCCCATTCCCAGACTGAGCGCCGGATCACAACACTCAGATCAATCACATCACGTCATTGCAGCATTGTGATTGGCTCAGGGGAGCCCGTGTGCTTCCGGTCGGAGTGGAGGGATGATGAGAAGGGACAACGAGGAAGATCAACGAGGAGAGACGCAGCAATCAGGTAAGTTTTATTTTTGTATTTTTAACCCCCTTAACCTTGTTCCCCCCGCCTCTCCACCCCCGATACGGACCGGTTGCCGCTGGTAATGATAAAAGAATAAGTAAACTTGATCACGTTATGGGTTAATCATGCTAAAAATCAGATACCTATATGGATAAACCTGTCGAAATAGGTAACAGAAACAAACCTCAGAACTGTTGGGCATTCAATGTGTCCCTGATAGCCAATGGGAAAAAATCCATGTTTGAGCAAGCAATTAAAACACACTGGCTTCTCACGGCCAGTGAAATGGGCTTAATGAGATGGGTAGTTATGCAATGAAGAATGAAATAGATCTGCAATTAAGGATATTTTGCATTTTGAGCTGCTCATCATGGCTAGCTCATTTGTGAAACAGAACCTTTGTTTTTCTCTCAACAAAGATCTCGGTTGTTGAAAGTAATGGGACCAATTCGGGTAGCACAAGCATCTTTTGGGCAGCAATTTTGTTTCTGTGGAACATATATTAGAGACATGCTCCTGCTTATTTCAGAATTACTACTGGAAAAAGAAGTATCTGATATAGCAGCTATACAGTGGAGTGAGAGAGAGAGTGAGAAAGAGAGAGAGAGAGAGACAGAGAGAGAGAGAGAGAGAGAGAGAGAGAGAGAGAGAGAGAGAGAGAGAGAGAGAGAGAGAGAGAGAGAGAGAGAGAGAGAAACAAACTTCCTCCTCCCTATGGCAGGCCTGAAGCTCACTCTCCCATGTCCATGGTGGAGGCAGAACATAAACACAACACTCTTTTGGAAACCATGAACACACAATCTCCACATCCCGGAAACACTTGAGACGGCAGCAAGCATGGCCCTTAGCTGTCATTAAAAATGAATAATAGTGGCATAACATATGTTATTTTTCAAGTTAATCAAAGAGTAGGTTATTGGTCCAAGGTTCTTGGCAGAATAAGTTCTGTCATTGAAACCCGAGGGTTGTAGTGATACATTTTGTCTTTAGTAGGTTCAGTTGCACCCAAACTGTTTAACACCCATGATTTCTAGCTTTCTATGCAGTGCACTTGAAGGAGGTGACACTGACACTTAACCTGCGTATTTGATGGAGAAGGTAAACACGTTCAGGGGCAGGTGACTGTGGCCATCCTTTACTGCCAATACAATAAAATACTGCATTTATACAGTGGAAAATGATCTCCAATTTTTACCCTGATGTCAATAACGTCTACTAGAGGAAGAGTGAGAGGAGTCAGACATTTTGACAAACTACAATCTACTCTACCAAAGGGAACAATGATCAATACAACATTTTTGCATACTCTGGCATCTCTCTGTGAACTCTGACTTATGGTTAGTAAAATTACATCAAACATTAAAAGTAAATTGAGGAGCATGGGAGTTACGTTCAGACACATGTTGATTGTATAAGATTTGATTTAATGACAACAGCACGGTAACATCTTCATGGTAGGCAGCTCCACACAAAACTGCCAACCAACTAGAATCCTTTACCAGCCCTCTCCCAGAACTTAGAACTATATACAAATAATGACATAGCGCATGCACAAACATGGCTACGCACACATTTAAGGTGACATTACATAAATAATCAGAATATAACACATCCCCCTCAACCAGAAAATGACAAATAAAAACAAACAACAGTGTTACACATAATCATCCAATTTTTTAGGAAATTGTCTAAGGCGGGTAGACTTCCTAGAATTGAAAGATAATGAGTCACCCCTGCTTGTCTTGTTAGGTGCTGACACATATTTTGTATTAGACAAGCTTAAGTCTCCATTTGTAACAGAAGGACGCTTAGAATGCATGGGCTGGCAACACTTTGCAACTCTTCTAACATTCCACAGTTTGCCATCCTGAGTAACTACAGAATTTCTATCAACTCTTTCAATTTGCATGGCAGGACCAAACTTGCTTGAGCCTTTGCTAATAAAACCTGGCTGCAAAATTCTGACCCAATCACCAACCTTGAAGTTAGGAATTCTGGTCTTCCACTTCTTATTAAACCATGATTGAATTCTGTTTTGCTTACTATCAACTTTGACAGCAGTACTATCAATACATTTATTTTCCAAAACATCTTGTTTGCATTTACTCCTAAACCACCAAGGACACATTTTTGAAGCAGGCTCCCTTCCTTTCAACAACTTGAAAGGACTGACCTCAGTAGTAGAATGGGGTGTGATACGATACATCCAGAGCTTTTCTCTTACCAAATGCAACCAATTTCCCCCACTTTTGATAGCTTCTGAAACAAAATTCTTCCACACTCGGTTGAAACGCTCAACCTGCCCATTTTCATGTGGCCCATAAACAGACGTAAAAACATGTTTGATGCCACACTCATTTACAAAAGACTTCATCCCCGACGAAATATATTGTACCCCATTGTCAGTGACAATACAAGAAGGACATCATTCACGTGCAAAAATTTCTCTTAGAAAACTTATTACAGTACTGGTGGTAACCTTTGAAACAAACTTCACTTCGGGCCATTTAGAATGGTAATCAACTAATACCAAAGCAAATCTGAATGCTTCTGGCAAAATATTAAATGGGCCCGAAATGTCAAAAGCTAATTTCTTCCACGGTTCTTTAGGCCATTCCACCATCCTTAGTGGAGGAATATCCACACTCAGCATTCTGTCACTGGATACACAAAATTCACATTCCCTAACAATACGATCAATCAATCTGTCCATGCCAGGCCACCAAAAAAAATTCCTCACAAGCCGTTTCATAGAGGATATCCCTGGATGTGTCTTATGGGCAATTTTCAAAATCAAATTCTGTACACCTCTAGGAGGTATGCATTTGTTACTCTTGAATAAGATCTCCCCTTCCAACTCCAATTCTTCAGACACTTTAAAATATGGCAATAATTCAGAACTGATCTGCTGTTTTTTAGGCCAACCTTCCACAACAAACTTTTTGATTTTAAGCAAATCCTGATCATTGCTGACCGCTTCAATCCACACAGACTCAGTAATTTCATCGAACTGTGAAGGTATAATATCACTGACACAAAGAACAAAATCTGATTCCCTAATAACACACACTAAATTGTCTGCACATGGTAACCTTGACAAGCAATCGGCCGTAACATTTTTCTTCCCTGGGACATACTCAGTCTGAAAATTATATTCCTGAAGCCTTGAAGATAATCTAGCTATTCTAGCAGTGGAATTCCACCCACCACCAGGAGACAAAATGTTGACCAAAGGTTTATGGTCAGTCCTCAATGTAAATTTGCTGCCCCACACATAAAGCTGTAATGCTCTATAGCCCACACACAAGCAAGAAGCTCTCTTTCAATGACTGCATATTTTCTTTCTGACTCATTCAATGTCCTCGAAGCAAATGCCACATTCCATTCCTCCTTACCACTTTTATTGGAAAGTACTCCCCCAATGCCATACAAACTGGCGTCAACAGTAATTATACATTCTTTCTTTAGACAAAATGGTTTCAAAGTTGGTGCATTAACAATCTCTTCCTTGATAGCCTTAAAAGCCTTCTCCTGACTGTTTGACCAATCAAAATTTGCATTCTTTCTTAACAGTTGCCTAAGAGGTTCCATTTTACATGCAAAGTTTTCTACAAACTTGCTGTAGTATTCGCACATGCCTGCAAAACTGAGTAATTGTTCTTTGTTTACTGGAGCAGGGGCATTCAAAATTGCTTCTACATTGTTTTTTTTAGGTACAACCCCATCACCTGATAAGGTGTGCCCTAAGTATTCTACTGATTTCTTAAAAAGTTTGCATTTATGTCCCTTCAAGGTAAGACCATGTTTTCCTAGATGCTCACACACTTCAATTAAATGCTGTTCATGTTCAATCTCATTCTTTGAAAATATAAGAATATCGTCCTGAAAACATTTTACAAATTGATCAATGTCTCTAAAAATATGAAACATGACTCTTTGGAACACAGAAGCAGCCGAAGCCAAACCAAACGGCATTCTAGTGTACCTAAACAAACCTTGAGGTGTAATAAAGGCTGGTAAATTCTTAGAATCATCAGTTAAACAAATCTGATGATAAGCAGATCTTAAATCCAATGTCGAGAAAATATTTGCCCCTTCTAACATAGATACAACTTCATTAATGTTGGGTAGAGGATGACAATCTATGACTATGTTTTCATTCAAAGCTCTCAAATCAATACATACTCTCAAGTTTTTATCCGTCTTCCGTAATAAAACAATGGGTGAAACCCATTCCGAGGACTCAATCTCCTCAATCACCCCTTCGCTGGTAAGATCTTTCAACACATTCCGTCATTCCTCCCTTACATTTATGGGTATACCTCTGAGTTTTTGTTTTACAGGTCGGGCATTCTCTTTCAAAATTATTTTGTGTTCAAAGTTCCTAAGTTTTCCTAATTTATCACTGAACACACCTTTATATTTTCCCATTAACTTTGAAATTTTATCTTCATACTCTATCACCGCTATTCTCCCAGTTGACCAATTTTCATCTAAGGTGACAGATTCTGTTGCACGTGGGTTTAGTATTACACCTAACTTCCATTGATCGCGCCAACCCAACACATTCACTCCTTTGACAGCAATGTATAACTTGATGTCTACACATCTGTTTTTGAAAGTTACAGTAACATTAAAGTAACCTTCCATGTCAATCCTTGACCCATCAAAACTTTCTGCAATAATGTCACTACTATGTAGCACTTTCCCTTCACACACTGTGCTCAGCTTCTCTAACCAATATTGTTTTGTTATGATTGTCCAAGGTGAGCCAGAGTCAGCCATGAGATGTAATTCCTCTCCTAGAATTATTACTTTGCATTTGGGAGGATCAATTAAAACTTTGCCTCCGTTAATGATTGACACTACAAAACCTCTTTCATATTCAAAGTTTTCTTCATGACTCATTACACCCTGGACGCCTCTGTTTTCTGAAACAGTAGATATTGACCCACGTGGAAATGAAACAGGCTTCCTGTAGTCTCTACACACGTTGCTGAAATGTGCCATTCTTCCACACTTCCTGCATTCTTTGTTTCTGGCAGGACATCCGTAAAAAGAAGCAATGTGCGATTTGCTACCACACTTATAACATACATGTTGACCTCCAAAATTATCTCCTTGTCTGTTCACATTATTTCCATAAAATCTGTTCGCCACTACTTTCTGTTGAACACTCTTCTGCTTATGTTCATCTTTGTTTTTAACCGCGCACACTTCTTCCACGTTTTCTTTTTTTGCTTTGCATTGTCTTACTGTTTTCATCCATTTCTCGGACTGTTCCAAAGCTTTGGCTGTAGCTATAGTCTCAGAAAGTTTCGGGTCGCCCATTACCCACAAACTTTCTTGAATTTTCTTATTCCTTACATGTACTATTATTTGGTCTCTAATCATCTCATCTGCCATAGTTCCAAAATTACACCTCATGCATAGGGATCTTAAACCTGTCAGAAAATCATCGAAGGACTCTTCCTCTTTTTGCGCTCTCATGTAAAATTTAAACCTGTTGAGAGCAATACTTGTGGTAGGTTTAAATCTCTTTTCCATCCTTAGCAACGCTTCTGTATATGCATTTATGTTCTCGTTCCCTTCCTGAGGTGTAATCCGTGGTAAAGCCCTGAACACGTCTTGTCCCTCTGAGCCTAAACAATGTAAAAGTATACTTTTCTTCCTTTCTGCACCCATTCTTTCCCCGTCAATAGCTTTCATGTAAGTCAAAAATTCCTCTTTCCATCTAATCCACGGCAACGGTGGGTCTCCTTTCTTTTGTAAAAATTTTGCTGGAGGATCAAATTGCATCTTTAATTTTTTCTTTTACTTATTTATTTATTTACTTTTTCCCCTGTTTATCCTACACGACTTTTGTTGCTTTCACACCTTCCTTTTGTGCTCCTCAACACATTCTTCTCTGTGTGCTGTTCTATTAACCCAGGACAATGCACACTCTTGTCACTCCTTTGTATTTATTCAAATGTAAAATGCTGTGTCTGTTATTTCTTTTCTTTTCCGTTGTTTCTATATTGATTTTTCACCCTTTTTTAAAAAAAATTTTATTTATTGAACATCACGTGCAACACTCTGCATAACTCGCCGGTGATTTTGTATATGCGTTGCCATGACACTCTGCACTCTTCCCGTCGAACGTGTGACTCAGCGCTAATACGTAGTTCGACTTGTTTATTCTAGTTGCTATGACGCCCTCTCCTGCGTCGTGCATGTGACTCACCGCGCTTACGTAGGCTGTCCCAGCGCGCACTTCGGAATCCTGCCACTTCGTCTACCTCGCGCTTGTTTTTGATTTCTTCAAAACACTCCTCTGCTTCAATCTTCGCCCACGGAACCACAGGGCAATGCACAGTAAGCACTCGCTACTTCCTTGCTCACCGTTCGTCGACTTCCTTCTTTTTTCTCCGTTTTCAAATTTTCTTCTTTCTTTTTTTTTTTTCTTCAAAATGTCTTCTTTGGGTCCTTATAACACTCCTTCTCCCGTGCTGTACTGAAGGAGGTTCAACTCGTCGCCAATGTTACGTTCAGACACATGTTGATTGTATAAGATTTGATTTAATGACAACAGCACGGTAACATCTTCATGGTAGGCAGCTCCACACAAAACTGCCAACCAACTAGAATCCTTTACCAGCCCTCTCCCAGAACTTAGAACTATATACAAATAATGACATAGCGCATGCACAAACATACCTCACACATGTGCCTACTTGCGCCAGGTGTTTCAGGCACCAAATGTTGACAAGATCTTTCTTGTGGGTCCTGCTTTCTGATGGGTGCGCTGTTGATGTAATACTCTGGAATATTGAATACAGAAATCTGTCTATACCTTAATATTGTAGCCAAAATATTGAGATCCAAAAAATCGAAAGATAAGTGCATATAGGAAATTATACAATTCCTATTCTTAGTATATATATCTACCTACTTTGAAGCTATATATTTTCAAGGTACTTATATGTGGAGTCAGCCACAGAAAACATACCTGTCAATATTTTAGTGGTCTATATTTTGACTATGATATCACAATATTCCTTACTCAATATTCAGGATCCACTCCCATTTAACACTGGTTACACCAGCATCCCTCTCCAATAATTATCCTAGCGCTAAGTGCGCTTAGCGATAATTATCACCGGTTGTTGCTGATATGCCCCAAGGGGTGATAATTATCGCCGTTTTTTGATGATATGCCCCAAGGGGCATATCAGCAACAACCGGCGATAATTATCGCTAAGCACACTTAGCGCTAGGATAATTGTCGCCGGCTAGCATGGATTTTTATCACTGAGATAGCGTGCTATTAGCAACGCTTATCTCAAAAGCGATAAAAATCCTAGCGCTAACGTGAGTATATCGCTGGAAACCCAGCGATAATATCACAAAATGTGGTGTTAGCTTGTTGATAGGGCCCCACAAACTTAGCCATGATATCCACCTTCCATAGGATATCATGGCTAAGTCAGTCCTGAAGCAGGCGTAAGGAAAGTAGCGATAACAGGGGTTATCGCTACTTTTCTTGCCGCTATTCTTCATAGCGTGGGGCTTGATGATAGGAGAAATGTCGCTTAGCGACATTTCTCCTGTCATGTTAGGTCAGGAACGCCCACTTTGCACCTCATTAGAGATGCAAAGCTGGGCGTTATGATTTCGTGTGGTACTGTAAGGTTTCACGCGTTAGCCTGACCTTGCTAATTAGGCGATAAAATTATCGCCGCTTTTCGGCCGAAAACGGCCGTAAACGCGGCGATAATTTTCTATCGCCACCTTGCTGATATGCCCCTTGGAATCAAAGACCCTCAAAAACGTTAAATAGCAATAATGATTCAGAGATACACAATTTTCAATTCTAAATTCTGAAATATGGCACATTTCATAAACCTAGGGACTAATCGGGGTGAATTTGTCATAGTTTATGTATTCTCTCACAAGTTATCATCTTTGCAGCATTACAATGCATTCTTGAGCTGTCTGTCTTCAAGTACGTCATCTCAGCTATTTAGTATAGAGTTCATATAATCAAAATTAAGTCTATCTAGATAAAAAGACTTCTTTTTGAGCACACTGTGTTGAAAGCAGAGTGTGCAGCAGTTATGCACTGCTGACCCTGTAACATTTAGACTTTTGATTGCATTTCTTTCTTCCTTGCCAGAAGGTCACGGTAGGCTAATAGGAAAAACATCAAGATTTACTTTTTCGAGTGATAGGGGCAACATAATCTGGAATAACAGAGCCCAAAAAAATATTAACAAAGCTTAACCGTCCAAGGGAAAATACCGTTCAATTTGTCTTGCTAAGCAGATTCCTGAAAGATGTGTGGAAGATTGTTTAAAGATACAAGGATACGGTCTCTGTGAAAGAAAATATACCAACAGCATCAAGGGGAGGTTCAGCACTAATGAAAGGAACATGCAGACTTCATGTAAATACTTTGTCTGGCGGTGGAAATTATTCTAAGCTGGGCTGGCTACTGAGCTGTCTTGTTCACGCAGAGCGACGGGTTTGAGCTGCTGTCAGATAATTTGTGATGCAGCTGCGTGGTGAAGGGTCTCCACTGGAGTCTATGTATTTGCTCTTCCAATGCGAGCCTGCTGGAAATTCACGCAACCTGGGCTAGACTGCGTGCAAAAGGCAGACCTGGCAAACATGTTGAATGCTTTGTGTGCAGGGAACGATGGGTCATTTATTCCAACGTCATTTCCGCGGTGGTCTGTAGCCCTTGGATATGAGTTTTGAAAGCCCAGACCCGCCCCTACTGATTCTCCCATATTCTCCTCGCTTCTCAAGGTTAATTGCAGCAGACATATGGAGGCTTCAAGAGAGAGAGAGGAATAGAAGAAAGAAGGAGGAAGGTAGACAGAAAGGGATTGGAGAGGGAGAAGAGTAAGAGGAGAGAATGAGAGACGATGGATGATTGGACGGACAGACGGACAGCACACAGATGAATGGAGCGGTCCGGTTTGAGAATTTTTTCTAGAGCTCCTTTTGATTCCCCGGTCTGGCCCAGTTTGGGGAAGTGATCATAGCGAGCAAGCCTCTCTCTAAGGAAATTGAAAGTGAGCATGGGATACCCTCTCTCTCAAATTTTTTTTTATAGAAAACTTGGATTCAGACTGTGCCAATTGAAGTCCTTTTTTCAAATGTATGAGTTAAGCATTTCCAGAGCTGGATCATGGAGGCCCCTCCAGCCCTGAAGATAGCCCAGTATTGCGCTACCAACTGGCAAAATGCCTGATGCCCCAAATGGCCAGTCCCTCCATGCCTTCTTGTATGACTTGCTAAGCACAGCCCTCATGGAAATCAGCAAGAAGGAACGATCATTGACATAGCCAATAGGTGTCACCTTTAGGACCTTATAAGTGTTTAGCCATGCAGCACATTATCCTGGGTGGTTCCATTATAGATGAATTTCTGAATATGTGTAAGTTTGTATCAAGCCGAAACTGGAATGCGTGGGAGCTTGCGGCTTTGGAAGCAGTGTCGGGTAGCTTGATCTGATGTAGGGGCAGCCAAGGAAAGCTTGCAGAAGTGAGGAACGTGTGGAAGCTTGTGTCATCGGGAGCTGTGTTTGGTAGCTTGCGGTGGTGTAGGGCCAGCCAAGGCAAGCTTGTTGAAGAGGACCATGGGGAAACTCATGGCATTGTGAGCAGTGTCTGGTAGCTTGCAGTAGTGTAAGGGTTGCTAAGGGAAGCTTACAGAAGTGCGTCTCCGTAAGCAAAAATACAAAATCATTCCTAAATATGAAAGGAAAAATACAGATTCTGGGCAGAGTCCCTGGTACAGTCCCCCTTGTGTTCCTCTGAATAAGCGTTCTCCTCCTCTCGTGTTTTCAAGACAGAGCTGGGCACCGAAAGCTGCCTTCTCACACCAGGGAGCTTGCTTGACACCTCATTGAGATTAGACCACTTGCAACCAAGGGGCAGATTTACAAGCCCAGTGCGCCACTTTTGCACCGCCGTTGCGTCACTTTTGTGACGCAGCGGCGGCGCAAAGCCAGCGCCATGCTGCGACAGATTTACAACGTGACGCATCTAGGGAGATGCGTCACGTTGTAAAGCCCTGCGCCACATTAAACCCACGTCAGGTTTAATGTATGCAGGGTGGGCGTTACGTTGGAAAAAGACTCGGAAAAGTGACGCAGTGAAATCTACAAGATTTCATGCAGTTACTTTTCTGACGGTGGTGCGTCAAATCCTTACGCCTGCTTCAAGCAGGCATAAGGCGTGACGGACCATGTTAGGGATAGGACAGGTTGGAACAGTGCTGGAGTTGCGTTGTGCTTGCGACACAACTTCAGCACTGCGCCAACCTTACGCTGGCATATGCGTCACGCATCTGCTTGTTCTTGTGCCACGATGCACCGCATTGTAAATGCGGCGCATCTGCGGTGGCGCAAGGGCAAACTTGCGTGATGCATCTTCCCTGGCGCATCCCTGCTGATTTGCAGGGATGCGCCAGGGAACATAAATCTGCCCCCAAGTCTCTGCTCCTGCTATTGGTCTCAGGCAGCACATGAAAGATCACAAAGGCAGCAGCCAGTGTCACATTTTACTTAGACTGTGCCAGGCTGGGACAGCAGAGCAAAGAGGGAGGGAGGGAGAAAGGGAGGGAGTGAGCACCAGAGGCAGGCAGCCTCGGAGTGCTGTGAGAACAGCCACCAAAGAGACATGCCGAAAAAAGCATTTTCTTTGCTTTTGGGCTGTATGGACTCTCAGCTGGGGAGTGTTGTGATCAGCAAATCCGTGTAAGAAGACCAACCCCAGTCACCTGACTTGAATTTCATTATGCAGTAGCTAAGGAGAAAGGGGGGGGGGGGGTTAAGTGTATAATGTATTTATATTTTTTTCCCAAAAACAAACGCTCACAAAATTGTACATGTAACAAATGACTCTCCATCACTTCCTGTAGCGAAAGAAAACAGTTCCCCGTTTTTTTGCTTTCACATGCGCTGCATTGAGTACACAGTTGATGCGCTCCGGGAAACAGAAGGGAGGAAGGGGTTAGGGTTGATGCATGGAGGGAGTGTAAATAAATGAAGGAAACAGACACAACTTGTCACAAAAGTTAATTGTTTGTGAGAGGTAATGTGGAATAATAGCATGAGCTGAGGACTTTGGAACTGGAGTAGTGGGTTTGAGTCTCTGTGTTATTCATTACATGTATGAAAACTCCCCAAGTGGCTCCTACAAAGTAACATAAAGTTGCATACAGCGGCATTGACGCAGGAAATCTATTCGTATTTGATTGTATTTCATAGCAGTGGGAAGTGCTCGTTCACGCCCACCCCGTAAATCTTAACTGCCAATTTATTCCATTTCAAGAAGTTCGCAACGCTCTGTACCTGTGCACTTTGCACCCGTCTACATGCTTCACAGAAGCCTTGTGCACCCCGATGACGGCACTGCCTTGCCCCGCACCCTAAAAATTTCCAGCACTCACCAGCTAGGGAGCCTGGCAGGCTTGCAGTGCAACTCTCGAGGCTTCTCTGCATACAGAGGAGGATGGGAACAAGAGGCAAGATAAGTCTCAGCGTTGGCTCAACGTCCTGCGATTCTCGGCAAATCACTTAATCTCCCTGTGCCTACCACATATGAATGCGTCCCTGTGTAAAGTAACTGCTGCTCATCTAAAGCTCTCCAATACCTTTGTGTCAAGTTTGTGCTATATAAAAAACTGCACACAAAAAACTAACAAACTAGCAGGCAGCAGGGAAGAAAGGGGGAAGGTCTGCTTGCAAAGCGTGGCACACTGACGCAGTATGTAAACAAAGAAAGAAAAAGTCTCCGCCAATTGCGATATTTGTACACATGACTGAGTTCACACCAAAGACTGTAGTAGAAATAAAGGTGCAACATTAAACTAACAGGTAAATTAAGCACTAAATTGACAATAAACCGCTATACTAAAAACTGTTACAATATTGTTTGATTTGAGCTTCTTGACATTTCAAATAAATTCTAGTTGGCAATATATTAAAAATCAAAACAGCATCTCAATAGGTTTCGGATCAGACGTTATGTGTCGGGATTATGCTTTTCTTCCAAAGTATCTACTATACTTTCCTTTCCATCTCCCCGCACTACAGCTATTGAGGGACTGTAATGTTAAACAAGGAAACAAAAGAGATGTTTCGACTACATTGCTACTGATGTATGAGACAAGCAGCGAGGGGACAGGTGGGAGGGGCAGCTGGGAGCTGTGACAGGCGCCGAAGCTGAACAAATGCCAAAGCATAAGCATGGAGTGTGGTGGTCATAAATCGAGTGCCGCGCTAAGTTGGTAGTGCTCCAAAAAGCATAAGCGTGTGCAACTTTAAAGAACATCGAACGAAACGCGTATGCCACAACAAACCCTTGAGAGCAGTGCTTGATTACACTGAAGCATGGAGGATGTGAATCGGGTGCCACGCTAAGTGGGAAATGCTCAGTGTCAATGTAAAAAAAAGTTCCCAAGGCAGGACATACAACAGCAACAAGTGGAAGTGGACAAGTCTCTGAGGGGTGTCAACAATTGAGATTAAGGTGGGGCAAAAAGGAACCATTATCCAATTGGAAACAACATTTTTTAAATGCTATAACTGACAAAAGCCAATCTCCAGCTGGAGGTGAGTTGTAAGCCCACAGATTGAATACAGCATGTCTAGAGACAGCGCATGCGCTTCCTAGGCTCAACCTAAAAAAGGATGGTGAAAACTAGCGGAGCAAAACAACGCTGCATCTGAAACAATTCTATGGCTAAACAGCAAAACCACAGCTTCAGTGAGAGGCCATAGCCAGATCAATATCAGCAGGGCCCTCTGCTCTTTTATCTTCTAATATGAGAGGCACTTGCCCAGTGGTAAAACACAAAATCATGGACCCCCTGCAGAATGGTGTGAGGAGCTCGTCACACTGCCATATATCACATACATTCATAGACATTGAGCTTTACTTTGTTGCAAGAGACATTTACTATTTAACCACAGCAAAAAACAAACATGACTCTGCTTCACTTTGTGCCTTGCAGAAATAAAAAACAGTGACATTTTCAGGGGAAGACAGAGAAGACAATCACTTTATAAATCAAGGCTGCTAGGCCCAAATTTAAGCGAAGTTAACAAGGGTCAGGGAAACACACTTCTACTCATCATAGGAAAATTTGCTCTAAAGAACACAGTACTTCATCAGTGTGTACATGTGGAACCAAGTGTAAAGTCACATTCTGCTTGTTTTTTATAATGCACAAAAACATAAAACACAAACATCCTTAACACTGGCAGACACAAATTGTCATTAAAAAAGCAATTAAATAGAAAGGATTTTATAGCCTGACTCTAAGGAGAAATGAGACAGACGAGAGACAGAGAGAGCGAGGAAGAGAACTGAAATTGAGCAAGAAATAGAGTTGTGTATGGGGGAGATACTCTGTAGGTATACAAAATATATTTTACAAACTGAGCTTTTAGGGTTATAGCATGATAGATGTCTTATATTAAATGTGTCACTTATAGGTAGCTGTTGCCCTATGTCAGGTAAGGTAGGGAAGGTGGTGTTGTCCACTATCTAAGGCTTTATTTGTTGTGCAGGAGGCTTGAAATCTACTGATAGCTTCCCTAGTAAATAACCATAGGATGCTTCTTGGACAAACAGTTCCCGTCTATTTGATTCTCATTTTATTGTCTTTTTAGGTACATTCTTTTAATTGGTGTTAGCAATGGGATTTCTGGTTGACTAAGGCATGCGCCTAAGCCAGGCAGAAACCACCACTCTAGTCTGGGCAAGGGAGTTACACGTCCAAGATAACCCCTGCTCACCCCCTTGGTAGCTTGGCACAAGCAGTCAGGCTTATCCCAAAGGCAATGTGTAAGGCGTTTGCGCAACACACACACACAGCAGCAACACACTAGGCACACCACAAAAGGAACTCCAAACAAGGTTATATCAAATATAGCCTTTGTATTATCATAAACACATAGAATAGTAATCACATAATATACACTGTGCCAAATGGCACTCAGCAATATTTACAGGGGATTATGTACACATGACAAGGCCACTTGGACCACTGTCAGAACCATCACAAAGTGAAAATAGTAAATGTAGAACATATAATAACTGTAGAACACAACCAGTTGTTACTGGCTCTCCTTTTATTGCCAGCTCACACAGCAGCAACAATAGAGAAGAATTTAGAACATTGAAAAACATTCTGAACATCAACATAGTCCAGCGACAGGCAGCCATCTTCCTTCTTTTATGTGCGCTGCGAACAAAGTAAATTCCAAACAAGACTCTGGAGAGTAAAAGAAACAGTCAACAGGAGGAACCTTCCAAGGAGAATGTCTGTCAATCTGAAATAAAATATAAGATAGATTAATCCACCTGGGTGGGAAAAGAGGTGGGATAATCTTAGCCTCCGTGTCCTTAATAAAATCCAGATTTTCTGCTCATCAGGCTGTGGAAAATCTACATTTTATGGCACGACACGGAGGCCAAGATTATGCAAGTTCAAAGTGCATTCAACACATTGTCAATTACATTAGATGTAGGTTTGAAATAACAACTTAAGTAGCGTCGTGATTGGTCTCAGCGGCCTGTTTGACCACTCATGCAGTACCTGGGAGGCTCGGCATGTTCTCCACCGAGCTGTGCAACACAGCCAAGTAGAGAACATGCTAAGTGCGCATGACTGTTTGGCCTGCTCCAGAGGGCCGGCCAAACTGTCATGCCCACTTAGGGAGTGCAACCCACTCCTACTCCCTCTGACGGTGGGGAGCCCATCCCCGCCCCACGCCTAACATGGTTTTGTGTGGCATAGCAAAATAGTGATAATAACTTCTTGTTATTATCATTTCATTTTTATTTTGCACTGCTCAACGAGCAGTGGGGCAATGCTCCTCCACCTTAGCGGAGGAGCCACCACTTGTGCCATAGTGCAGAGGTGTTGGGGTGAGTCTAGCATAGCTTTTTCCACTAGAAAGGTGCAAAATACTATGCCTAGACAAACTTTGAAACTTTTCCCACTTTTCTAAAGTCATAACAATTTTGAGCAATAAAAGCATTTCCCCTTGTTTATGTCTGCTTTCAAGTAGCATTATTTTTGGTGCAAACCCCTGTCTATTGATGTTAGTAGAGATGAATTTGCATCAAAATTATGTGGTTGCATGGGATGCACCTGTGGAAAGCCCCCTTGATTAAGCGTAACGTACAGCAGCAATTTGGTCTGCTTTGCGTTGCTTTCGGGCAACTTTCCAGCACATAAATTTCGAACTGGAAAGTAAATCCATAAAAAACATTTTTCACAGGTTTGCATCACTTTTGTGACACAAATCCAATGCAAAATGTTTGCTCATCTCGGCCTATGTGTTAACAGCACAATGGATATTTCTTCTGAAGAAAGTTTAAAGTGATGTCCCTGATATTGGGGGTTGGGGTTGTATTCCAACACTACAAATAGGTCAACTCTCAAAGGTAATTTTACATTACATTATACTGTGCAAATGCATATTTACAGGTGAATTTATTGCGCAAATGCAGTGAAATAAAAGATCATATGTCCCAGGATCCCATGAAATATAGAATATTTGATGGTTCTCTATGAAATACGTGTTTCCAGCCAGAATAAATAGCCCCCAAACCACTCTGCAGGGCTTTACCTTTGTCAGGGCCAACGAGGGACTACATTATGAAGCAAGGTTCTCTAATGTATGTGTCAAGAATAGTCAAATTATGTGGCATTGAGTTCCAGTATTATTTGATAAATTTGAGCTACAAACAATGGAGCTTAATTTCAAGCCCCTTGCAGCACTTTTGCGCGGCCAGAGCATCACTGTTGTGATGCTCTGTAGACGAGTATGCAGACCAATATCTCTACAAGGTCCCTCTAATCCACTTTGTGTGGCTTTTCATAGCCTCGTAGATATGGAGTGAGGCAAAGCAGCGCAAGTCACTGTCTTCCCTCACTCTGAGTCAAAGAGGTGTTCCATGGGTGTTGCAGTGGGTGTTCTCATGCAATGCCCATGGATTTTGACTCATTCCCAGATTTACAACATGGCATAAATCTGGGAATGAGTCCAAACTGTGTGCCTCCACAGAGCAGGAGTAACGAGGATAATGAGGATAAATATTTTCACTTCTCCTTGTTTTTTCCTCTTTCTCTGTGTGCTGCATTCTGAAGTACACATAGAAAGAGAAAAAAACTTCTTAGTATTGTTTTAGTGCAGTAAGGTGCCCGTTCCCGCAGAAAAAACACCCTTGTACCAAAATGTGCAGTGGCTGTGGCTGAAAGGAGAGAAATGCACCCTATCTTGTAAATACAGTGCATTACTGCCCTTTTGAACTAGCGTAGTGCCGCAAAGGAAGAAGCCTTGTGGCACTGCCCTACGCCAATTTCTTGTACATAAGCCCTAACATTTTTTATTGCAAGTGTCCTACATCCCAAATAATGCAGTACACTCTCCAGCCACAAAATCGCATAATGCCACTATCCATGGCCATTGTGTTTTTTTAACTATCTGTTAATGAATGGCAAGCAAAACCTTAACATTCTAATTCAAATCAGTGTTTATCATTTTTAATGTTTCAGTATATCAGCTTTCACACACTTCATAAATAGTTGTTTATATTTGTATTTACAACACACATTTAGGAATGACCTCCATGCTCCGTGCAGGTCACACACAACGTAAATGAAATCTGACCCAGTGTCCTGCAAGCCCCGCGCGCATGCGCTGTGTGCCGGGGGCTGTCTTTCTCCTTACACGCATATTTGACACTTTCTACCTCTGTTGTGCTTTAAACAACGTGCGCTAATATATGACTCAATTAGGCTAAACTTTATCACAGCGCTTGAAGTGCAATTTGAAGACCTAAATATAAAACGCGAGCTATTGTTTTTATAAGTGGCAGTAGTAGTAAGTGAATAGTGAGCACTTAACTTCCAGAGACTTTTCCCCCAGAAAGTATCACACAATAAGAAACAGCAACACATGTCAAAATAAACAGTTTTACGGAACCATGTAATCCTCTGCAGGCATCTGTGCGTAATTTAAAGCTCACTGGTTCAAATCCTTATTAATCCATTAAGACTTTCATCCTTCTGACGAAAGTGTGAGCCATGGAGGGGCTAATAGTGGCCCATTTTATTTACACTGATGCAAGGTCACGACCTGTGGAGGAGATTATATGAATTTAATAGTAACAGAAATATTTAATAAACAGGTCTTCAGCCCCACTGGAAGTACTGACGCTGTACACTTCTTATCTGTGTTGAGTTTTACTTGTGTGTCTGGAAAACAACCGTATGCGAATTCTTTGTCGATGTGACAGGTGAAAGGGAAAGTATGTTTTTTTAATGCATTTCTGGCGTACAGAAGTGAAAACATTTACCTCTTATCTCTGGGTGTTTGGTCTAGCTCAGAAGAACCTTGAAGCTTTCGGTAAATAAGGCCATTTCCTTGAGGAAGGTGGGTGGGCTGTTTTTATCTTGTTTTTAGGTACTGCTGTTGTTGTCAGTAGTTGTTGTGGAAAGGTGCGCGGGGACTACGTGACTGTTTTTCCATCTGCTCTGTCGTGACTGACAGGGGTTAGCAGAAAATGCAGAGGAGCGGCTACATCTGACAGCAATCTCGCAAAGCTCCCTGGAAAAACAACAGGAAGCGGGAACACCTGCTGACCTGCGCCGGCTGCCTAGGTGGGCGCTGTCTCCGGATTGGTTCTTTCTTCTCTGCTAATTCCCTACACAAACAGGATATATGGACATTTAAGTATTTTGCCAGGTTGAAGGTGGTTGTGTTCAAGTGTTAACCCTTTCGTTGCTGGACCACATGTACTGTCTACCACAACATCCACTCTCAGTGCTGGGTTGCGAACTTAAAGCAGCCATGAGAATTTTAAGGGACACGACTCCACTACAGGTGGTTGGGGGATGGGCGGGGGGGGGGGGGTTGGATAAAGGTAGCGTGAAGCACTGCTGCTTAACAAAACCGCCTCGCAGCGCTACTGCTTTCGTTACTGGGGCCGATATTGCAGCATTACTGCCCCGGCAACAAATTGGGCCTCACCGCTCCAAACCGGCCCCACCCTTCCACCGTCCCAGGCAAACGCCAATGGTCGCTATGGCCAGTCCACTCTGGGTGAAGAGGGACCAGTTAGTTACATCTCGGGCGAGGGTGAGCTGACAAAGGGTTGTCTGTGAGTTTAGACATTGGTATATTCTTTTATGGCTTGGAAAGGGAGACCCCTCCGTCCTGACTGCATCATCAAGCATTTCATCATCCAATCCTCCCACAAATAATGCCTATTCTGGGCATTTTGTGCACTCACTGGCCCTTATTGTGATTTAGCTGGATTTATGGTCAGGGATAGAGGGACAGAGTATCTTTTTCTGGACAGTATACCCGCACTTAAATCCAGCCATCACGAGTTTTAGACCCAGAATCGGAACAATTGTGTGAATCTGAAAATGAAATGTGAAGATTTGCATGTTTTCCCGATTGTGAGAACTATTCTCCTGATATTTGCCAGGTTCTCTGAGCAAGTGGGAATTATCGGCAAGGAGATGGTGGGGCTGGGGTGTGTTGGGGTCAGAGGTTGTTTTAGGTGAGGGGAGGATGCTGTTAGGATTGTCTAGTCACTCCCTGGTGGAGAAGTGGGGAAGCAGGGCAGGGCTGCACCTTGCTCTCTGCCCCTGTCCCGCTACTCTTGTGGTTTTGTCAGATGCATAGCTGGAGCCAGTAATTGCAGGGCTAACCATTGAACACCCAACCTCCTGCCCTCATCCCACCATCTTGAGAATTTGCATCCCTTCTGTGCCTAAATTAAAATAGCAGGGTCTTGTTAGCCGTTCATACCACACTGTCGCCAATACAGCCCCCCACCCAAATATGAAAAAAGGCATGTTCTCCAACCACCCAGAACATAAACAACTCTGCTTCTCCCAGCACAAAATTGAGCTCTTTGCTGTCCAATGGACTACACCTGAAACTGAGCTACACTAAAAGCTTGGTGTCATGGACTGGAGTTCCTTTATGAATACCAGCAGCGGGAAACAGCTTTTGCTTTCCTTTGTCACTATGTCATAGAGGTGAATAACCAGATCTAGAATGCTAACGCACTCTGTGAGAGACATAAATTACAGTTTAACAACCATGGGCCATATTCTCAAGGAGCTATCGCCGAGTTACCGACACTGTATCGTAGCCAAAGTCGTGATAAATTTACCGCCCCATTGAAAAGTTGGTGCCAACAGCCCATAGCACCAGTTTACCTGCGATAGCAGCCGCAAAAAACATCGCCACAGATGACCCCCGCAACTATTGCTAATGATATGCAGAGTACAGTGACCGTAGGAAGGAAGCTGAACTTTCCCCTGTCCCTTTAATCCCCAGAGGCCCCCTAAACCTCGCTCTCCTGTTGTCTGAAACGTTCCTCTATTGCATCATAGAGTTCCATCTGGTCATTCATTTTGTATATTATACGTTCATTCACAGTCAGCTATTTTCGACAACTCAGTAAACCATGTCTTCCCAGTGGAAATCGGCGGTTGCCTCCAGTGTCCCAAGATGCACAGTCTTTCCATCCCCAGTCAAGTTGCCAGCCAGCGTTTCCCATTCTTGAAAGGAACAGCCAATACAGACTTATCGTGCGGTAGGACAAAACACACAGGGGGATATTCACAAGGATCTATCCCCGAGTTAACGGCACTTTATCGCAGCCAAAGTAGCGATAAACTTAACGCCCCAATCACAAGCTGGTGTTAACAGCCCAGAGCACCAGTTTACCCATGATAGCAGCCGCAAAAAACATCGCCACAGATGACCCCTGCATCTATTGCAAATGAGATGCAAAGTAGGCGTTACCGTGCCAAAAGCCGTGACAACACTACTCCACAACATTCTCAACGACCAGCCACATCGGCGATACAACCACAAAACATGCGATAAGGCGCGTTAGCAGCAGGAAATTAACACCTCCTCTGACCTGGTGTAAAGTCGGACTGCAGCCGGTACCACAAAAGGGAGCCCAACACAAAAGGGAGCCCAGCCCACAGCCACACCTGAAGAACAACAGATGCCATGGGGCTACTCATCATGCAGCTCGGAGCCCCATCAGGCCCACAACACCCACCGCCACAACCCTCAGGGCCGCCACCATCCCCCGGTCCCAGCCCCCCTGGACCACCACAGAGGCGCGCAGACACAGACCACGGACCTTCCAAAAACGCACCAGTGTCACAGACAGGACACCTCTGTATGTCATTGCCCACTCCAGTCTCAAAAAGACAACCATCCACCGCATCCTGAACATCATCGCCCACAGGCTGACGGTACCAACACAGCAGATAACCAACATCCCACCTCAGACAAAGCTGCTGGCTGTGCTGCACCTGTTGGCCTCTGGGACATTCCAACCAACAACCGCCAGAGTCGGAGGGGTCTCACAACCAGCCCTATCAAAGTTCCTCAAACCTGTACTGGATGCCATCCTCAGCTTGGTACCCCAGTACCTACACTTCCCACACACTGCGCAGGAACAGATGGAGACCAAGCAAGGCTTCTATGCCATAGCTGTATTCCCGCACGTGTTGGGGACAATCGACTGCACACATGTCCTACTTGTGCCCCCTGCCAACACTGCACACAACTACCGCCACAGAAAGCACATGCATTCCATCAATGTGCAGACAATAGTGCACCACCGGGGACTCTTCACCAATGTTTTCACCAACCACCCAGGCAGTGTGCATGATTCCTACATCTTCCAACAGTCCATCATCAACCGGCGCTTCGAGGATGGCACCTACGGGAATCTCCTGTTTGTCGGAAAGTACCAAATGAACACACCACACACCTCAACACCACAATCGTGCAACTCACAACTCTGGGAATGCCCACGTTAAAAACTCACATGCAACATGCCAAACAACATGCCCACCTACCAAACACGACAGCACAACTTACTGTGGTAATCTGGGCTAGCCATGTACATGAGCCATCATCGGCATGGCACATCAGCCACACAATAGCAGATTGTGAGGAGAGGTGGGAACAAGGCATGTGCGAAGGAGGCAAGTGACCCATAAATAAGCATGCACACAATGCCAAGTGTGGCGTGGATGTGCTGGCCTGACTTCAGTATGCAGACCACACACATATCCATGTCAACATACACCGCTGGTGTATGGAGTGTAGTGGACAGTGGACACAACCATGTCACCCCAGCCTGTGGGGAAGATCCGGGAAATGTAGCTTTTTACGACCCACCTGTAAGCTTGAGCGGAGTGGGCTGGCCCGGCATACAACAGTACTGCGTAGGGCTGTGGCTCCTACACACGTGGATCTGGGTGTGGTTCAGTGTGGGCCTTGCCAAGGATGTGGCTGATGCGTGTGTGTCTCTTTTGCAGTGTCTGCTCCACCCGTCACGCAATCGACAATGTTGCTATGTGGCATGTCCCCTGTGTGTGTGGTCGGCTGAAGGGGTACATGGGGGAGGGCATGCCCGGTCGGGCTCAGGGATCACACATGCCAACTGGTGTGGGTGTCGCTATTAGCGCAGCATGAACCAAAGATGTACCCTCAACTGCATGTTGAGTTCAGCAGGCAGGTGCTCTACATCTGTGCCAGCACTGTCCTTGCAATGGGCCTACACACACGTGGTCAGCCACATACTGCGCAGCATCATGACTGTGTTGTACTCTGGCCTGTAGACATGCACAGACAGGCATGTCTATGGTGTGCCGTAGGGGTGCATGTGATGTAATCGTGCTGCGCACACTAGTGAATGTGCTTGGTGGGAGGTGCAGCAGTGAGGCTATGTGGTACACAGTGATGCAGCTCATTTGCAACACGCAGTACATTTCATACAGGAATCACAAAGTCACACATATCACACACCAATGAACTATTGAGCCTGCCAACACATCATGCAGTATGTAGTTGTGACTCATGTTTCTCTGCACTGTCACAGGTGACCAAGGATATGCACTCTGCGCTTGGATGATGACACCCCTCCGAGATCCAAACACACAGGCCCAGAGGCAGTACAATTTGGCCCACAAACGCACCAGGGGCATCGTGGAGCACACATTTGGTGTGTTGAAGTTACGTTTCAGGTGCCTGGACGTCACAGGTGGAAATCTCCTGTACAGCCCAGACCTCGTGTGCAAGATGATCATTGCATGTTGTGTGTTGCACAACATATGTGTACGCAGTAAAGCCCCTTGGATACGAGTGCCAGATGCATCGGACGATGATGGTGAAGATGAGACAGGTGGACCACACCCCACTGCAGCCACAGCAGGATTTGCCCGTAGGGACTACATCATTGACAGTTTCTTCTCTGGTTGACCTCACATTGTGTGGGTCCTTCGCAGTAGTGTCACAGTACGTTGACTGCCACAGGCACAGCATGTGCTAATAAAAGCATTCCGATACACAATCCCTGCATGCATGTCACTCATCGGTACAGGCACTTCACTCAGACAAGTGTAGGTGCGACATGTTGTGCTGTCAATTGAGGGATTTGTTGATGGATGGTGGGTGTGTTACCTCTGTGCAGTGAGGCTGTTTCTGGTGTCACGTATTCTAACTGCCAGTTCTGTGTGTCAAAGTTGTTAGGGTATCCTGTGGAAATTTAGCTTGCGAACTGAACATTATCTGCGCCATCTTGTCTCTCCCCAGCGCGACTCACAGGAAAGCGCACGGCAGCCATTTTAGGCACCCTGGTCTCTCCCTGCTCATTGCCGATCGCCAGCGCGTCCCCCTGGCGCTGCGAGCCTTCCCCCGCGTGCCGGCCACCCCCGCTCTCTCATACACGGGCCATAAACCCTCTCCTTCTGCGCGACCCTGCCATGGAACCACATCCCACGCCTGACCGACATCCCATGCATGGTCATGCATCTCTTTGATAACCCCCTTCCTCTGCGCCCCATTGTCCGAACCGATCCCAGGCCATCACCTAGCCCTGCGGATGCAGTTTATTGCCCCTACTGTAAGGGAAACACCCCACATCAAAGGGATTACAGTAGATCAAGGCCCCCCACCCCCTGAGACCCGACCGGTCGCACACACCCCCGGGAATTGGCGGAATGTCCAGCTGTGTGATAGCCAGCTCCTACTGTGGGTGGGGTGGGGACTTCCACTGTAGATATGTGTGGGAACGAGCTTGAAGTGGGGATTCTGAGGATGTTCTTTCATGTATCAAAGCGATCTCAAAAATGTGCCATGTATGATAAACCTGCAATAAAGTCATAAACCTGTGTATAAGAGGCCAGGCCTCAGAGATGCAGTTAGAGCACCTCGTGACGATACCTCGCTGTCTGATCTGATGTGTTCCACTCCGACGGAATAAAACTTTGTTTCCTGCCTTCCAGTGGATCCAGTGGGAGAGGTCCCGACGACAGAGTGAACGACTGCAACGATCGGGAGAGCTCCTGCCCGATAGACCCTCGTCTGGCAGCCGATTATCCGAACTTCACTGGTTCCGAGCAGACCTCTCTCGAGTGATCTACGGTCCTGACTGGGAACCATCAGGAGTGCCGCGGCAAATACGGAGAGTAGAGGACGACCGGGCGCTGGAGGCGGAAGACGAGAAACTGTCCATGCGGTCCGGGTAAGGTCGTGAAACACGACAAATTGCGAAACGATTGATTGATTGATTGAAAATACTAGTATTGCTTATTGATTGTTCTCTTTGAGATATTCGCTGTCTACAAATGGGGAGGAGTAGAAATACTCTCTCTCTCCCTTTGCAGATAGTGAAGGGTAGGTAACGCAGACTTTTGTCCCCATTGTAACCCGTCGTGCCTATTTTTATCTCCCCACTGATTGATTGTCCGAATATTGATTGTTTTGAAGGATAGTGCTCTTTGAGATATTCTCTGTTTGCAAATAACGTAGAATAGAAATATTCTGTCTAGTCTTTGCAAATAGTGAAGGGTAGGTAACGCAGACTTTTGTCCCCATTGTAACCCGTCGTGCCTATCTCTTTCTCACCATTGATTGATTGATTGTCCGAACACTAGTTGTTCGATATTGGTTCTTTGGAGGTATTCTCTGCTTAAAAATAACGAGGAATAGAGATATTCTATCTAGTCTTTGCAAGCAGTGAAAAGAAAGGTAGTGCTGACTTTTGTCCCCGTTGTAACCCGTCATGCCTATCTTCTCCCCACTGATTGGTAGTTGGTTCTGCCCGGACCGTTTATTAGAGGTGGACCACCCGGCTCCACTGGAGGGCACCCCTAATAAGGACATGTTCACTAAATATGGACTAGTCGCCGTAGCTTATAGCAAGCTATGGCATAAATATACAAAGAAGGACCCCGAGAGTCAGTGGCCACTGATGGGATCCTTCGACGACCATAAAATAGAAATGCTAGAAATAGCTCTGCGTAGTAATAAAACGACGCCTACTATGCTTGACAGTATCGGCATGTGGCGCAAAGAAGCAACACAACGGAAAAAGAGGGAAGAAGTAAAAGCCGAAAAGGAATTACGAAAGGCAGCTCACCTTGCCGCTAGAAAGTTAGAAGAAGAAATAAAGGAGAGAAGGGAAGCTAAACTAAGACAGGAGCCTGAAACATCATGCCAGTACCCTGTTAGGACCCCCTCTATGCTCTACCCTGAGTTGTCTTCTAAGCAACGAACGAATGACGAATTGCTATTAGGTCCCCCGATCATTTACATGCCCCCTCCATACGCACCCTCCCAACCGGTAGTGCAACACCCACAACCCCCAAACACAAGCGAAAGCAGTACAGGGGCCTCGGTCCTCACGGCCTCCGCGCCGGCCGAGCCTCTTGTACTGAACACAACGTTGGCGATAACGTTGGATGACCCTGAGATGAGAGAGAACGATTCCACCAGAATGAATCGACTAACAAAGGACGAACGAGCAGGAATCGACAAGATAGTAAGGACACTGGTGGAGCGACAGGAAAGTGAGGAGTATATAACAGACGTGTATCACTCATATGCCGACAACCGCAGACGACACTTTGTCGTACGACTTTGTTATCACGCCCTGAATACATATGAGGATAGGTACCACGATAAAGGTCCCGAAGGCTTAGCGGCCCTATATAGGAAGGTAGACATTGGGGAAGAAGGAGAGGGCGATGTGACAGACCTCTTCACTCGTACACTCGAGGTCTACCGGCACCTTAAAGAGCACAGGCAGACAACCAAAGCAGAAACCCCCATAGCGACTAAGCCCCAGCCAGGAAGGGCTGATACCATGATGCCCATCAAAGAGGCCGCCCCCTACTGGGTCCCCCCACGAGGTCAGGGAACACATGACGACATCAACCACCAAGATGCGAAGGGAAGGGTTGTATATAATTGGGTCTACCAGCCATGGGACCGACAAGACATTTTGACCTTTAGAAAAACCCTACCCGACTTGAGAAAGAACCCGACTGCCTTCTACACCGAACTAGGTACAGCCTTAGGTTCAACAATAATGACCTTAGCAGATATCGACTTGTTCTTCGGGTTATGTCTGCCGGCTGATGTGTGGAAGCAAATCCGGAAAGTTGACCACGCTGAGCCGTTCGGATATACTTGGGTACAACTTGATACCATAGACAAACAGCGAGAACCGGGACAGAAACCCCCGAAAGCCATATTGGAGCTCCCAGACAAGATTGTACAGAAGTTGAAGACTCTAATCCCAGAAAGAAAGGTAGACTGGTCGATAGTGACGGCTTGTCGCCAGAAACCCCAGGAGGATGTGTCTGAATACTTCTCTCGATTCGAGACCGTGGTTTCCGATTATAGTGGCCAGGACATGACCACTGAAACCGGACATCACCTCTTTGTCCAGAATTATGTGAAGGGTCTGTCACAAGAAGTCTCCCAGAAGCTACAGACCAGCGAGATTAGTTGGGCAGCCTCCAAACCCGCAGCAATCCTCCAGATGGCCCAATACTACGAAAACCAAAAGAATGAGAACGATAGGGCGTCAGAGAGGAAGAAAAAGGAACTGAAGGAGAGGGTAATGATAGCACAGTTGCAAGGGGTGACCATAGGAAGGGAACCCCCAAAAGGTAATTACCAACCAACCGCCTCTAGAAAGCTACCCCCTAGAGACCATACACCTGCACCCTACAACGGACGGAGAGACTTAGATGGGAACCAATGTGCGTTCTGTAGAGGGTTCGGACACTGGAAATTCCAGTGCCCGGTCCTTCTGGAAATGAACAAAAATAGGGACCCCAGAGACATAGCATATGACCCCAGAAATAGAGGACATGGACGAGGGTACACGAACAACGCCATCAACGACAGGCCGGGCAGACCAAACACCTTTGATCGCCCCCGACAAAACCAGTGTCAGCAGTCCGACTACGAAAGCACCCATGACTTCGCATAGGACCGCCAGGGGCAAGGGAGGGATCCAGTCGAAGTCTGTGTTGACCAGCAAGGTCCTTACGTCACTGCTAAGGTCTTGGGCACAAAGTCTCCATTCCTGGTAGATACTGGGGCGACACGTAGTGCGTTATCTAAACGACTGATTCCTAGGGCACCCTTGTCTGGCTCACACGTAACCTCAATAGGCTTCGATGGAACGCCCTCCACTAACCCCTTATCAGCACCAATCTCCTTTGACTTAGAAGATAACACCACTGACACAACCTTTCTGCTCTCCTCCAACACCCCCGATGCTATTATGGGACTCGATTTGCTAAAACATTTCCGAGCTACCATCAGATGTTCCCCAGACGGAGTTCGAGTCATCCTGCACGATAACCCAGATCTGTTCAGACCTTGTCACACACGACGTATGCTCTCTATAACTGATGCTGACCTGTCCCTACTCGACACGTTACCCTCACATCTATGGGCTAAAACTGACTCAGATGTAGGGCGCATGGTGATCGACCCAGTACACATAACCGTCCGACCGGACGCAGTGCTACCAAAGCTTCCACAGTATCGAATATCGCCCAAAGGTGAGAAGGCATTGGTGGAAATCATCCAGTCCCTAGTCAATGCAGGAGTAGTAGAAGAAGTAGTCAGTAATGTTTGCAACAGCCCTATCCTACCCATTGTAAAGAAGCAAGGCGAGGGAGATGAGAAAGCATACCGCTTCATTGTTGACTTACGAGAAGTTAACAAAGTAGTCATACCTCAGTACCCCGTGGTCTCAGACATCACCACCATCCTCACCCTAATTCCGTCCACTGCCACCACCTTTACTGTTATTGATCTCAAGAACGCATTCTTCTCCATCCCCATCCACCCAGACAGCTGCTACCTGTTCGGCTTCACTTTAAAAGCCCGGTCTTACAGATTCTGTAGGGCACCCCAAGGCTACACTGAGAGTCCCAGCATTTATAGCCAAGCCCTCAAGAGACAACTAGATGCAGTCCAATTACCCGATGGAGTGGTGTTAATACAGTACGTCGACGACATTCTTTTGGCGGCCGACACCACCCCACTTGCTGTCACGGCCACCCTTCACCTCCTCCACTTCCTCGCGGAGAACGGTCACAAGGTCTCCAGGAAGAAGTTACAGTTCTGCCAACCCCAAGTGACATACCTAGGCCACCTCCTATCCAAGGATGGGAGGAAACTTACCCCTGACCGAATTCAGACCATCCTAGAAACCCCTGTTCCCAAAACTCAGAAGCAAGTGCGGTCTCTAGTAGGCCTCACCTCCTTTTGTCGACAGTGGTTGCCAAACTTCAGTCTTATTGTAAAACCTCTGCTTTCCCTGTTGGCTAAAGATGTCCCCTTCCCCCTCCCCTGGACACCCGAATGCCAATCCTCCTTCAAAGAATTACGAGACGCCCTCTGCTCGGCCCCAGTCCTAGGAACCCCAGACTACACTAAACCTTTCTCCCTCTACACCCACGAAAGGGAGGGATGCGCGTTGTCTGTCCTAACCCAGTCCATAGGTCCTAAACAACGCCCTTGTGCCTACTTCTCTGCCACTCTTGACCCTGTAGCCAGAGCTTTGCCCGCCTGCCTTCGAGCAGTAGCCGCCGCTGCTGTCTCTATCCGGCAAAGTGAGGGGATCGTGCTCTCGAACCCCCTCACTGTATTGGTACCCCATGCGGTTGACACCCTCCTGAACCAGACCAAGACTCAACACCTGACTAGCGCACGACTGACTGGCTATGAACTGACTCTGCTTGCACCCCACATCACATTGAAACGATGCACCACTCTGAATCCAGCCACTCTACTACCTCTCCCTGACACTGACCCCAATGCGCCCCCCATACATGACTGCGTGACTCTCACCGACGAACAGACCAAGAGTAGGATTGACCTTCGAGATACTGCCTTCCCGGACCCTGACGGAGAACTATGGGTGGATGGCTCATGCATCAAGCTCCCCGATGGCACCACTTCCGCTGCCTATGCAGTCACCACAGCCCGAACAGTTGTTGAGACAGCCCGCATCACACAGCGATCCGCACAGGCGTCTGAACTGATTGCTCTCACACGAGCATGCATCCTGGCAGCAGGGACAACCGCAAACATTTACACAGACAGCCAATACGCCTTCGGGGTAGTTCACCACTTTGGGCTCCTTTGGAAGGAGAGGGGATTCTTGACTTCCCATGGCACACCCATCCTGCATGGAGATCTAGTCTCTGCCCTGACCGAAGCAGTCCTCCTCCCCACACGGCTGGCTGTGATCAAATGCCAGGCACACAAGAAAGTGACAGACATTATAGGACAGGGAAATGCACTAGCTGACATTACTGCCCGAACCACAGCCGAGAATAGGTCCACGACCCGTATGTACGTAACCAGGTCACAAACTGAGAAATGGAAGGATGCTAGGGAAACGATTAGGGACATCCAATTAGCCAGCTCACCACACGAATTAACTGAATGGGCACGGGTGGGATTGAAGGACGATGACGGTTGCTGGCGAACTAAAGACTCGAACAAATGGTTGCTACTTGACTCATACTTGATCCCCATGCTGACCATGGCACACTCCCCCGCACACATAGGGTCCGCTCCCATGATCGAACTCATCTCCAAAGTCTGGCACAACGACAAAATCTCAGACTCAGCCAAACGTCTGGTCCAACAATGCCTGGTCTGCCTCCAACACAACCCTGGGAAAGGAACTGCTGTACCCCGGGGAGGGTTTGGGGTTCCCAATCACCCCTTTGAAGTCCTACAAATGGACTACGTCCAGTTAGAAAGGTGCCAAGGTTTGAAGTACGTACTTGTCGTACTTGTCGTTGTGTGCGCCTTCAGCAAGTGGGTGGAAGCCTACCCAACCCGCGACAACACCGCTATGACTACCGCAAAAGTACTACTGAAAGAATTCTTCCCCCGGTACGGCCTTTGTCGAATTTTGTGGAGCGACAACGGCCCCCACTTTGTAGCCGAGGTTATCCAACTCATCTTAAAGGGGCTGGGTGTAAAACAGAAGTTCCATGCGGTCTTCCATCCCCAATCTGCAGGCTTGGTTGAGCGACATAATGCCACATTGAAGCTTAAGATAGCAAAAATAGTTGCCACCACAGGACTGAAATGGCCAGACGCTCTCTCGCTAGCATTGCTATCAATGCGTTCCACCCCCACCAAACACCACTTAACCCCCTACGAGGTCGTCTTCGGGCGGCCCATGAACCTTTGGACTGCACCGAAACCAACATCCATCCACGACGTCCCGGACGTCCTCATGTCTGACTATTTGTACGACGAAAGGAGGGAACTTCGGCTAAGCAGGCCACAAACTAAGTTGAAATCTCAAGAGCGGTTGCCTAGCCACCTCAAAGGCCACCAGGAGAGAAACTAAACAAAGTCTGTGGTTCTGCCCGCTACCGAGTCCCTTGAAGGTGATGGAAGCATCCGACATGAAGATGATGGAAGCAACCGGACGCCCAAAGATCCACTACAAAATCCCAAAGACTGACAAAATGCACAGCTCAAAGACTATTGCACTTTTCATTACCCTTCTCTTTTGCCTTCTCCTCACGGTCACCTTCTGGATCATGGAGGAGAGCGCACCCGCCCATAAGACATTGCTGACCACCGTTCCACCTACCACCATGAAAGAACACCATCTGATCTCACTTTCACCCCAACTCCGAGAAAGGCGTAAGGAGTTCTGGAATAACTCTTTTGTGCAGTTGCTCCACCAACACAATCTTGACTCCAATGCCACTAATTGCTGGATCTGTGGATTGCTACCACATGCCACCGGACACTCTATCCCTTTCATCCCTTCACCTTTTTCGGTCCATGGTTCCTGCCTCGCCTGGCTAATCCTCCTGCAGGAAAGCTACAAGGACAATGCCACTTCCGGCAAAACTGTGTCACACTTCTACCATGGGTTCTGGCTGAACAAAACTGGAAAAACTTCTGCCCCCTTCTGTCCTCTGAGATCAAACACTTCCTTTCACATGGACATCCCTGCCAAAGAACGAGTTGAAATGCAGGTGTTTAACAACCCAGCCAGACCCACCTTCTCTTACCTCCGGAAATGAACGGCCGCCACCCTAACAGTGGCCCTATCCGTCATCAACATCACTGGACTTGTGTGCCTCGAAGGCCTGGGGGCGCAGCTGGTGGGCCACAGCTCCTGCCTCATCACCCGAACATTGGACTCAGTTGATCCACCCTCCTTTGTTGCCTCCCCGAATATGTACTTCGTCTGTGGTACTAAGGCCTACACATGGCTTCCGAAAGGTTGGGGAGGCACCTGCTACATCGCTTTTGTCCTTCCTCCGACATATGTGGCTCCAGCAAACCATCACCGACAGAAACGTGCCAAAGACATTGCGCAAGCCGACTCCACCGGAGCACAGTTCATGGACGCAGTAAAAGGACTTGTTCCACTCTGGGGTCCAATGGCAAACAGCCGTGCCATCCGCCACTTAACTCAGGCAGTCGAAACGGCGATGAACATTACGGCTGGCATCCTCGCCAACAACACCGCCGAGCTTCAGGCTGTCCGCCTGGTGGCTCTTCAGAACCGCCTCGTTCTAGATGTGGTTCTGGCTGATCGTGGAGGAGCATGCCGCATCATTGGGTCCAGCTGTTGTACCTACGTACCGGATAACTCACCCTCAGTCTACAAAGCAATTGAACACCTCCACAGACTTTTCGCAGAGGTTCATCAGGAGCAAGAAGAATGGTCACTGGGAAGTTGGTTTTGGGACACTATTAGAAGTTGGGGATGGAGGCTGTTTTAATTTATCCTAATACCAATTGTGATACTATGTGGATGTTGCTTGGGGATTCAGTGTCTGCCACCTTATGTTCGCTTTTTATGAACTGCATCTGCCCTAAGACTTTGAACTTTGAAGCGGAGCGAATGAAAGCTTTGTATGAGGTGGAAGTTCGTAGTATTATGGGGATAGATCCGAACTAAACAAGCTGGCGAGATATGTTAAAAGGGAGGACTGTGGAAATTTAGCTTGCGAACTGAACATTATCTGTGCCATCTTGTCTCTCCCCAGCGCGACACACAGGAAAGCGCACAGCAGCCATTTTAGGCACCCTGGTCTCTCCCTGCTCATTGCCGATCGCCAGCGCGTTCCCCTGGCGCTGCGAAAATTCCCCCGCGCGCCGGCCACCCCCGCTCTCTCATACACGGGCCATAAACCCTCTCCTTCTGCGCGACCCTGCCATGGAACCACATCCCACGCCTGACCGACATCCCATACATGGTCATGCATCTCTTTGATAACCCCCTTCCTCTGCGCCCCATTGTCCGAACCGATCCCAGGCCATCACCTAGCCCTGCGGATGCAGTTTATTGCCCCTACTGTAAGGGAAACACCCCACATCAAAGGGATTACAGTAGATCAAGGCCCCCCACCCCCTGAGACCCGACCGGTCGCACACACCCCCGGGAATTGGCGGAATGTCCAGCTGTGTGATAGCCATCTCCTACTGTGGGTGGGGTGGGGACTTCCACTGTAGATATGTGTGGGAACGAGCTTGAAGTGGGGATTCTGAGGATGTTCTTTCATGTATCAAAGCGATCTCAAAAATGTGCCATGTATGATAAACCTGCAAGAAAGTCAAAAACCTGTGTATAAGAGGCCAGGCCTCAGAGATGCAGTTAGAGCACCTCGTGACGATACCTCGCTGTCTGATCTGATGTGTTCCACTCCGACGGAATAAAACTTTGTTTCCTGCCTCCCAGTCTCCGGCGCCTGCCTCTTTGTTGGTTTAGCATTGAATGGTATAAGAGGCGATTACCGACGGGCAATACTTGAAAGGTTATCGACTACGACTGCCGCTACCATTTAACATCCCACTCTTCGGAGTTTCACAGTGTGTACCATGTTTGTTTCCAGATTTGTGCAGTTTATATACTGAATGCACTTCTATGTGCATTGTGGCTGTTTGTGGGAAAATGCCTATATGATTGGGACAATGGTAATTTGTTCTGCGTCACAGCTGTGGGGTTGTGCTCGCAGGTTGTCATCTCACGGTTTGTTTACTCTGATTTTATGGTGCATTTTCCCACCAGACGCGTGGGATTTGCAGGCCTGTGGCTGGTTTTCGCAGCTTTTTGTATCGCGCATCGCCTCATTGCAGCTTTTTTGGCATTCGCGTTTCGCATTTTTGCGGCGTGGCGTTTATGTTTACGCGGACAGTTGATGCGTTATCTGGTGACTGTCACATGGTACCGCCTTGTTGTGAATACCTGGTTAACACGGCGTACAATTCCCATGATGGACTGCGATGTTGTAGGTTGCGTTAAGTAACTTTTGCAATAGTTATCACACATTCTTGAGAATATGCCCCTATGTGTTTGTTCCTGTCCCCTTGATTTGTGACATCTACCAGTGGTAGTCTCCTTACTCTCATTTCATGTAATACCTATATCTGCCCCTTGACAACACTAAGGTGCCGATTCGGATCCTGGAAAAATTTCCCCTGTCCGAATTGAATCTGGACTTTTTACCATCCGAATCGTACAAGTAGCGTACAAACTGCCAAGTACCATTCGCATGGGAAAAACTCCATACGAATCACATCCGGAAAAGTCCCCCACACGTCCTCGGGTCGGAAATTGTGTCCGACACATCCCCGGACGATTTACCGTACGAATCGGAAAAATGAAGTCCGACCGCGCAAGTACGATCACTCCCGTCCTTTCGATTTCACAACTGTATGCAAAAAACACCGTATGGACTGAACTCCCATAGCAAGCATGGAGACACGTGCCCGCATACGCGCCTAACACCCCACCACAGACCCCGCATGTACGCGCAAAATGCCCCCGGCCGCGGATGTACGCGCCGAACCCCCACCCGTGTATGTACGGACCGTACCCCCACCCCACCCGTGTATGTACGGACCGTACCCCCACCCGTGTATGAATGGAGCATACCAACACCCCACCCGTGTATGTACGGACCGTACCCCCACCCCACCAGTGTATGTACGGACCGTACCCCCACCCCACCCGTGTATGTACAGACCATACCCCCACCCCACCCATGTATGTACGGACCGAACCCCCACCCGTGTATGTACGGACCGTACCTTCACCCCACCCGTGTATGTACGGACAGTACCCCCACCCGTGTATGAATGGAGCGTACCAACACCCCACCCGTGTATGTACGGACCGTACCCCCTCCCCACCAGTGTATTAACGGACCGTACCCCCACCCCACCCGTGTATGTACGGACCGTACCCCCACCCCACCCGTGTATGTACAGACTGAACCCCCACCCGTGTATGAATGGAGCGTACCAACACCCCACCCGTGTATGTACGGACCATACCCCCACCCCACCAGTGTATGTACGGACCGTACCCCCACCCTACCCGTGTATGTATGGTCCGAACCCCCACCCGTGTATGAATGGAGCGTGCCCCCACCCATGTATGTACGGACCGTACCCCCACCCCACCCGTGTATGTACAGACCGTACCCCCACCCATGTATGAATGGAGCGTACCCCCACCTGTGTATGTACGGACCGTACCCCCACCCCACCAGTGTATGTACGGACCGTACCCCCACCCCACCAGTGTATGTACGGACCGTACCCCCACCCGTGTATGTACGGACCCTACACCCAGCACCCCTTGTATGTACCGTGCGAAACACCACCACCAATGGACGGTGCGGACCAACACCCTGCCCGTGTTCGTACGCACCCTACCCCAGGCCCCAGCACCCTCACCCAGCATCGGGCATGTACGAGTCGTACTAAGCCATAGCAAAGGACAGCACTATACAACAACATGGCCTATGTACGCACCGTACAGAGGCTAAAAACACTCCTACTGAACCAGAACTAACAAAAAAAACACAAGGACAGTCAATCCGAGGCACACAACACCACAAAACATATCCAACAAGGCCAAATACATCCTATACACTGACCTGCAACTGACAAACAGATAAACAGAGGCCCAAACCACTACCACTCCTTATAACACACCCACCCAAAGTTCAAACACAGCTACACCCACAAATGGACCAATAAAAAGGCCCAACACACACAAACCATGATCCTTTGCAACAGATCCACTGCTGCCAGACCCCAGAGACAACGCCCTGCACCATACTTCAACCATCAATACACCTTACACTTGCACTCCTTCACACAACCACCATCACAAACACACCCTCATCACATTCACACACACACACCTGCACACCCACAACCATCCACACCCACACCCATCCACACCCCCACCCCCACAACCATCCACACCCCACACCATGCCCACCAACAAGAATCCAAAGTTCACAAAGGACGAGCTGGAGTCCCTTGTCGACGAAATCATCAGAGTCGAGCCACAGCTCTTTGGAACATTGGTCAGACGGACCAGCATATCAGAAAAAACTGCCATGTGGGAGAGGATAGTCAATTCCGTGAATGCTGTTGGGGCCACCAGAAGGACCAGGCATGAGTGCCAAACCAGGTGGTACGATCTGCGGAGGACGGTCCGCCGCAAAATGACGGACGAGCACAACCAGGCCAACATCACTGGAGGAGGGCCGGCCTGCAGATCGGTACACTACCATCCCTAGGAGGAGAAGGTTATGGCCACGCTGGAGCCGTTGGCAGTAGACGGACTAGAAGGAGTCCGAGAGCCTGGTGAGTACACAAACAACTCACCTCACATGGGGGGAACGCCATATGCAACCCAAATACCAATGATGCACGCAACCCCCCCAAAGCCAGCACCGGACACAACCACACTCCAAAAACACACACATGCCACTAGCGCCTCCATGCCCCATGCCCCAAGCAAGGCCATGCCAAGTCACAGGCCACACAAAACACCAACACAAGACAGGATGTCCCCGATGCCGGGAGGGTGGGCCTCAAAACTAACATAGAGCAACTCTGAAGCACACAACAATGCCCTCAGCCCATATGGCTTAGGGCACAGCCATACCAACAGTGTGTCCCCACACAGTACTGTTTTGCCTGCTAATGGTGGCCGCGTTACAGGACGACATGGGTATGAAGGCACAATTTGCACATAACAGCAGCCAATGAAGACGCAGCACACTGAAAGAGTGTCAGCACACACCGCCACAGCAGCAGCGCAGACTCAGACACTCCGCCCAATGGGTGCCCGCAGAGAAGAAACTAACCCCCATGAACAAGCCAATGGCCTTTGCAAGACCTGCAAACTGTGTGTGCCCAGGCAGCTGGGCTGAGGTGACAGAGGGTAACACACAGAGGGAGGAAGAGGGGCAGAGAGAGGGACAGAGACAGAGGTGGACACAGGGAGACAGACAGAGGGAGGGAGGAGGCTGACAGAGGGAGGGAGAAGGGGAGAGGGACAGTGGGAGGAGGCTGACAGAGGGAGGGAGAAAGGGAGACGGACAAAGGGAGGAGGCTGATAGAGGGAGGGAGAAAGGGAGACGGACAGAGGGAGGAGGCTGATAGAGGGAGGGAGAAAGGGAGATAGAGGGAGACCAAATCACCCTTGGGTGGTGTGGCCATGTCCGCTCGTCAGCAGGTGGACTGTGTGCATGTAGACAAGGTTTGCCAGTGCCTTAACCCCCCCTTCAACCTTTGATAAACACTAGGCCATGTGTCAATCTGTGCACGAGTACATCTGTGCTGCAGGCACAAACAGAACCTTACACCCAGTATACCTACCCACTGTGTTCGTCAACCCAAATTGTTAAGTTACCTACCTGCATTCTCAAATAGCATGGAAAAAACACCTTTTGGCCACGTACAGTGCAACACGTAAGGCGGCTCTGCATGGCTTGCTACACCCGCTCACTACACTGCTGACTGCGTTCCCAAAATATGCATCAACTAAGATTGTGTCACACATAGGTAAAGTGTCGAAAGCTGTGGCCAAGGGACATACCCATGCACAAGTGCACTGTGTGAGGAATGCTAGCCAAATCCAACCACCCAGAGGAACTGTGCCAAATCAAAAAAGAATGAAACATGGATGTCGCATGTAACACAATTAACACTGTCTCTTTCACACACAGGTCAACGTCATCAATCTCCCCCCAACACCGGGGGGGAAGACTCACAGGACCAGGCTCTGCGTGAAGAGGACCCCACCGGCAGCGATGACTCTCACCACTCCGTGGATGACCCAGACCAACCTGGCCCCTCTGGTGTCCAACCACCTGCAGCACCTTGAGGTTCTGTGTGAGACGGGACGGCACTTTTGAGTAGTGACGAATATGGATGAGTTTGGTATCTACGAACCGCAAATGATGAGTATAGTGGGTGTACAAAGTTTCGCTATGCAGCCACGTATGGTTCGTCTCATTTTTGGGTTTGTTCATCCGAACCCTTGGGTTCCATTTTAGATACAGCATCCATTTTGTTTCTTGCCCTCAGGTAGTCAGCGAACGGGCTTTGTCTGCTTCGTGACCCTGGGACTCTCAAGCTTGTACGAGGGACACGTGTTCCTTTGAGGTGACTTTTACGATGAGGGAAATGACACGACTGAGGCAGATGGCCCTGCTCAAGGCTCATCTTGCCGCTCCGGTCTATTGTTTCAGCCACGCATACATTAGACACGAGGTCTTTGACCCTTCTATCAAGTTTCCTTTATTGCCCCTAACACTCTTTTCTAACCTGTTGTGCATCCTTGTCCTTTCCTTGCATCTGTTTTTCGTCCTTCCTCTTAATGTGTTTACGGTTAGGATAAAATGTGTTTATTGCGGAGGAAATATGTTTTTACAGTTGGGAACCGGCAAGACTGTTGTAATTATGTTCCGGCTTCCTGAAACATGAACGCGACCCTTTTGAAGTTTATTGTGGGAACTGAGTTGTAACCTTTGTTCGCCATACTGTGCTATGGCAAAAACTTGTATAAAAGGACCGATCCACTTCTACGAATTTGAAGCAGTCTCCGAGAACCTACACGTTGTGTACTTCTTGTGACCTCTGTATCCCTGCAGTAAATAAACGCTGATCTCTGACGTCGCTGGAAGTGTCCCGTGTCTCTGTGTTTAGTACGCCAGAACAGGTAACCCACGAAGGTTTCAGGTGTTGTTCCCTGGCACCGCTGGGTCTTAAGAATAACCCAGTCCTTCAGTTGGCGCCCAACGTTGGGCGACATCAACGGTACCGGTCCAAAGCCCGACGATCGTGAGGAACTTCGTGTGAAATCTCCGAGGGAAGGTGCACCCCGCTTCATCGATCCAGTTGTCGAAATAAGTGGCCCGACGTCTTTTCCCGTGAAGATCCCCGCCTCCTGACGGCTGCGACGGACCGATGCCCTGACTGTCGACCTGTTTTGGCGCCTGGCGTAGTCCTTTGTACGGCGAGACGATCAACGGGCCTTCCTGGTGACGCCATTGTTCTCTCAGTTAAGTATTTGTGGGTCGCTCCCAGTGTTGCTTTGTTGTTTGCATGGTTCCATAGCATTCGTGGTTCTTAGTTGTTGGGTTTTATTTGACGATTGCAATTGCCAAAAACCGAGGGTCTTGCATTTTTGCGAGGACATCGTAATTCGATAGCCCTTGAAGTTTGTATACTCGGCTAGTGTGCGCGATGCCTGGCCGTAGTACTTTGTTTGGGTTTCTCAAATGTTGTAGCATGGATTCCCGGCTGGAGGATTCATGTCCGATACCTCCGGTTGGAACTCCGATTTACGAGCTCTATAGTCGTCATAGCGTGGGTCCTATTATATATAATGAATATTGGGTCCGTTACACTAAAAATGATGGCGTCCTTAGTTGGCCATCTCATGGTAGTTTCGAGACTGCCGTTCTAGATAATTTGGAAGCTAAATTGTTTAAAAAGAAAGCTAGGCCGGCCATGTTTGATTCCTTCCGGTTATGGCGGAAAGAGGCCAAGCAGAAAGAAATCAAACAGAATAAGAAAAATAAGAGAGAAGGTGTTATTACGGTGATGCGAAATGCAGAACAGTATCAGTTAGACAAAGATGAGAAAGAGCAGGAAGTTAGTGCTCGGCTTCACCATATGGCAGTGGATAAGTGTTATCCGGTGCTACCTTCTAATATCGACAAAGTAGGAGAAGAAGCGGTGGAGGATTCGCTCTTGTCTTATCTGATGAAATCGCCACCTCCCTATGCTCCCGATGTTATGGGTCCCGTACATCCACCCCTTCCTCAACCTGCTGTTGTGGCGGCTGCTGGTCAGCCCGCCGTTCCTCCCGCTCTCCCAAATCCCCTTGTGCCACAGACCGTGCATCCTCTTGTCCCGGCTTCTCTCCCTACTGCGCCTTTCCAATTCCCTCCTCAGCCTGTCGTTCCCGCTACTCCTGCTGCCGCGTCTACTTCTACTGTTTCCACCCCTATTGTTGCAGCGTCTGTATCTTCTTCCTCTTCTCCTTCTGTTCGTAGTCGTCTCCTGACTGCTGTTGCTTCTCTTTATTCTCCGCTTTTTGGGCCGATACTTGGCTCGACTCTTTCAGATGTCGCTCAAAGACGCAGTCAGCTTCCTGATGGTAGGGAACGTGAATCGTTGGTGAAAACGGAACGTAGATGGATTCGTAATCCTGTTAAATACACCTCACGTATAGTGTTTGAAACGTTTTCTCAGTTTAATGTGCCGACGCAACGATTTGTGTTTGAGGAATTGTGTAAATCGTTGAAGGAGGAGTGGGACGATGATATGGCTGATAATATACCACCTGAGGTTACCGAGCTACAGCATCGGTTTGCCACGGGTGTAATCGTAGGTGATAAGGTTCGAGAGGCTCTAGAGCGTTTGTTATCCTTTCGATGTACAGTGCAACCTCGTGCGTTGTTTAAGGACGAGACTGCAGAATGGATGGCACAACCTGGTCAATATCCTATGCGAGAAGTTCCCCCAGTGTGGATGCCAGATGATCCTGCTGCTATCCCTCCTGTCCCAGGCCGTTTCCAGCGAGTGTGAATACACCTCCCTTGGAAACGATCGGAAGTTTTACAAGTGAAGCAATCTTTGCCTGATCCCCGAAAGAATCCTGCAGGTTATTATAAGGAGCTGTCCCAATTGGTGGATGCTACCGTTATGAACCTTGCTGATATCGACATGTTGTTTGGCAATGTGGTGCCTCAGCCGATTTGGGCGAAAATTCGTCACGAGAATCACGTAGCCGAGTTAGGCGGTGACTGGGCTGCCCTTACGGCGGCAGACGCCCAGCAGGTCGGTGGGGCTAAGCCTGAACAGCTTATTGTGGCTTTGCCTCAGAGGATAATTACTCTCATGAAAACGCTTATGCCAGCGATGCGCGTCAATTGGGACAAATTATCGGCATGCAAGCAAAAGAGGGATGAAAGCGTTTCTGATTTCTTTACGAGATTTGAGGAAGCGTTTGTTGATCATAGTGGTCAGGACTAGGGGTGGGCGGAATTTGCGGAATTAACCTTCGCAAATTATCGCGAGAATGTTTAAAATTATCGCAAACAAGCAGAAATATCGCGAAGATGCGGAAGTTTTTTTCCGGCATGTTCGCGAGATTTTCTGCATGGTTGCGGGTCGCCAACTTACCCATGTGGTTGCTTGCGGGCGCGGCCATCTTGTTTTGAGTTGTTCTCGCGGTGCATGATCGCGAGAAGAAAGACGTGATCGCGCGACGCATGACGTCACTGCGGGCGCGAACTGTCGCGAGACAGCGCAAATGGCTAAAAACAATACAACATCTCATGGAGAACGCGACCGGATCAAGAAAACTTGTCGGCGAACGCAGGGATCAGGTAAGGCGATCGCGCGCGCGCGAGAATGTATTATTTTACAGCGCGAGCAAGAAACAAATTATCGCCAAGCTGCGGAAACCGGAATTTTTGACATTTTCGCGCTCTCCGCGGAACGCAAAAATGCCAAATTATCGCAATTTCCGCGAACGGAACGAAATTTTTGCCCAGGCCTAGTCAGGACATGGGTTCCGAGGGTGGTCAGCGGCTGTTTGTCGATAAGTTTGTATCGAACTTGTTGCCCGAGCTTAGCAACAAGTTGAAGAATTCCGAGAGTTCGTGGGCTGTTTCTACCACCGCTCAAATATTGGCTACGGCCCAATATTACGAAAATAGAGAAAAGGAGGAAAGTGAGCGTGCAGATAAGAAAACGAAGGATCTTAAAACAAAGGTCTTATTGCAGCAAGCCTATCCTCCGCGTTCGAATTTCAGTGATACCCAGCAGCTAAATCGATCCCAATCACAGTTCTCCAGATCACAGACGCGAAATGCCCCTCCCGCACCTCGCTTTGTGTTGGGATATAATCAATGCGCATATTGTCGTGGGGAGGGCCATCTGAAGTTTGATTGTCCGGTTCTCCGTGATAGGAACAATGGTGTGTCGGCTCGAGGAGGACGTAGTGGCCCTCAACAGGCTTCCCGTGGTAGAGGTCGTGGAGTTACCCAGAATCAGGCTGAACGCTTTGCAACGTCTGCGGTCTCGCAAAATTGTTTTGATAGGCGCGACCCGTCGTCCGTTCGGTCTGCACAGTATCATGTGGATGACTGTTATGTTGGGTGTGATGTTGATACGGATGATATCTACTAGGACAGCCATAGACAAAGGAAGGGAGAAGTATCAGTTCCGGTTGATCAGAGAGGGCCTTATGTTGCAGTAGCCACTTTGGGCGTCGTTGAGCCTTTTCTGTTGGACACTGGTGCAGCAAAAAGTTCCATCATGCATTCGAAACTCCCTGGCGCGCCTTTGTCTGGCTTAACGAATGTTTCCGTTGGATTTTCTGGCGCCCCTGTTAGCAATCCAGTTTCTAGCCCTTTACCCCTTACGATTGGGTCTCATGAGCTAGAGGCTCCTTTGATTTTGACTACTGGTTGTGGTGAGAATCTTTTGGGCTTAGATTTGTTGAAAAGGTTGCATGCGACTTTGTACTGTTCTCCTACGGGTGTGGAGCTTACGTTGGGTAAGAGCGTGATTTCCCCTATGTATTTATCGGTCGATAAGCTCCCATCGGAATTGAGATCTCTTCCGGACTCCTTGTGGGCGACAGGTCCCAACGACGTGGGCCTGCTGGATATACCACCTTATGTTGTTCAATTGAAAGTTGGTGCGCGCCTGCCGCGCATACCCCAGTATCGTATTTCCCTTGATGGTGAACGGGCACTATTAGCGATCATTTACGATTTGATCGGTAAAGATGTTATTGAGGAGACACGGGGTAATGTGTGCAATAGTCCCGTGTTGCCTATTCTGAAACGAACGGATCCCTCCAAGCCTCCCGTGTATCGTCTAGTTATCGACCTACGGGAGGTGAATAAAATTGTTGTTCCACAGTTTCCTGTGGTGCCAGACATTACAGCTTTACTGACCTTGATTCCAGCCACTGCATCATGGTTCTCGGTAATCGATTTGAAGAATGCGTTCTTTAGCATTCCGATCGCTGAGGAAAGCAGAGACTTGTTCGGTTTCTCATTAGGTGGTCGCAGCTTCAGGTTCAAACGCGCACCTCAGGGCTACTGTGAGAGTCCATCAATCTACAGCCAAGCTCTTAAGGGTCAACTTGATACGTTTGTGTTACCGGCTGGCGCGGCCTTAATTCAGTACGTTGATGATCTGTTGGTAGCTGCTGACACTGAACAGCTTTGTAGAACCGCTACAGTGTCTCTGTTACAGCATCTTTGTGCCTTACACCATAAGGTGTCACCTTCCAAACTGCAATATTGTTGTCAAGAAGTAACCTATCTAGGTCACTTATTGTCAAAGGCGGGAAGAAGGTTGACCCCTGAAAGAATTGCAGCAATTGTTCGAATGCCTGTGCCAACAACTCAGAGAGATGTGCATGCCTTTCTAGGTATCACGTCATACTGCAGACAGTGGATCCCGAACTTTTCACTGTTAGCGAAGCCATTGGTAGCTCTCACGTGCAAGGACGTTTCAACTCCTTTGCCTTGGACGGAGGAATGTCAGAAAAGTTTTTCTGAACTGCGTGATGCACTGTGTTCGGCTCCTGTGTTAGGTACTCCTGATTACAGCAAGCCTTTCACATTATACGTCCATGAGAGGGACGGTTGTGCGTTGAGTGTTTTAACGCAACAATTTGGTGATAAGCAGCGTCCGTGTGCATATTTTTCCTCCACCTTAGACCCGGTAGCTAGAGCGTTGCCGAGTTGCTTGAGGGCGACAGCGGCAGCGGCGGCGTCTATTCGACAATCCGCAGGTCTGGTCCTGGATAATATGCTCATAGTGATGGTTCCGCATGCAGTTGATACGCTCTTGAATCGGACAAAGACTCAACATCTGATGAGTGCAAGGTTGTCTGGGTACGAGCTGACCCTTTTGGCGAGTCATGTACAGATCAAACGTTGTAATGTACTGAATCCGGCGACATTGTTGCCGATTAATATGGAATCAGATGATGTGCTGCCACATGATTGTTATTTACGGACTGAGGAAGAAACAAAAGGTCGTGTGGACCTGAAAAACACTCCTTTGGCAGATCCCGATGGTACCTTGTATGTGGATGGCTCGTGTTTCAAATTGTCGAATGGCGATGTGACGACTGCGTACGCTGTGGTGACGTTGAGCACGGTTGTGGAAACTGCGAGATTGAACCAGAATTCAGCACAAGCGGCAGAATTAATTGCATTGACAAGAGCGTGTGTTTTGTCTAAGGGAAAGCGAGTGAATGTGTTCACTGACAGTCAGTACGCATTTGGTGTTGCGCATAATTTCGGAAGATTGTGGAGAGAAAGAGGATTTATGACATCGCATGGTATGAAGATCCAACACGGGCAGCTCGTGAATGATCTTTTGGATGCACTTACATTGCCTAAACAAGTGGCGATCGTGAAATGTAGTGCACATCGGAAAGTGACGGATGATGTTGGTCGTGGTAATGCGTTTGCGGATGAGATTGCTAAGGAAACGGCTAAGAATCTTGCGACTCGAATGTATGTCGCGAGTTCAGCAAGGTGGCCGATGGAGACTGGTATGTGTGAGAATATTGTTGAGAGTGTGAAAGCAATTCAGAACGAGGCCACTGAAGCTGAAAAGACCAAGTGGAAAGAAAACACAGCAAGATTGGATACGCATGGATGTTGGGTTGATCTGACGGAATGTCAGAGGTGGATGTTACCAGATGCGTATGTATTAGCTGTTGTGACGATGGCTCATGGGTTGTCACATATTAGTGCGAAAGGAATATGTAAGTTCTTGTCTCCTCTATGGAAGAATGATGGTATTGCTAAATGTGCTGAGAGAGTGGTTAAGAATTGTATGGTGTGTTTGATGCACAATCCCGGAAGGGGCACCCCCACTCCGCCTGGTCATTTCGCTCCTCCTGCTTGTCCCTTTGAGGTTATCCAGTTGGACTTCATCCATATGGAGAGATGCAATAACCTGAAGTATGTTTTGGTTGTGGTTTGCGCGTTCTCCAGATGGATTGAGGCCTATCCTCTTAAGGATAATACTGCCCTGTCCACAGCAAAAATCCTGCTGAAGGAGTACTTCCCTAGGTACGGAATGCCACGGATTGTGTGGTCGGATAATGGAAGCGAGTTTGTGGGAAGTGTGATGCAGAGTGTGTGTAAGGGCCTTGGAATTCGACAGAAATTCCACAGTGCTAACCATCCTCAGGCAGCGGGTTTGGTTGAAGGGTACAATGGTACCCTGAAGCTGAAACTCGCTAAGATCCAAGCTACGACTGGACTGTCATGGCCTGATGCCTTGCCTCTGGCTCTCTTATCGACCAGAGCGACTGTACACTCTCGAGTAGGGCTTAGCCCATATGAGATTGTGTTCGGCCGCCCTGCAAATATTTGGGGTGTCCCGAGGCCGAGGGCTTTTGATAGTCTTGAGTATCCAATGTTGATTGATTATCTGCATGATTTGACCACTAAACTACGGTTAATCCATCAACAGGTCCTTGAAGCTCTACCGGCGCAGACAGAGGGTCCTGGGCACCAGCTCCGGCCAGGGGACTGGGTTGTTACCCGAAACTTCGGTCGGAAGCGTAACCTGGAGCCAAGATTCGTCGGACCCTATCAAGTTTTGTTGACGACGAGGACAGCGGTTCGACTGGAGGGCCGGAAAAACTGGGTCCATGCCAGCCACACAAAGAAGGTACCGATCCCCTTACCAACTGACGGTTGGGTGAGGACTGGGATTTCGGCCACAGAAACTGAGACTCCTTTGCACTTTGTGCCGTTTAGTGACGCTCAACTTGTGGAGGAGGATTCGTCACTGCCAAACCCACATGTGGAGTCATCAGTAGCAGAGAACCCAAGGTCTGACTCGTTGTCCACTTCATCGAACACTGTTGCGCCAGCTGAACAATTGTTTGTAGAGCAAACTCGACCTGGAAGAAGTCGATACTTTCTTCGTTCAAGGACTATTAAAAATTAGTAGTATAATTGTTTTTTTTGACGTTACGAATACTATGGACAATTACATCCTTTCTTTTTGAGTTTTCATGTGCTTTTCCACTGCTAAGAGATTTGTAATAAAACTGAACGTTTCGAGGAAACCTCTCCATCCGGGTTACCGTAGGGCCGTGCGGGTACTCCTTTCTGTTTAGCAGGTTTCTGACGTTAGGTCGGTTACTTTTGTCGATTCCTGGGAACTCCTGGGGATTGATAATCGCTACTCAGGATGAAGTGCGTCAAGTACGTCACGGACGGTTTGTAGAGGATGGCATTCTCTAAGCTGTTGGAAGAAGAAAGGGTGTCGGCACAGAGATTAGAGCTATGGAGGGTTGTACGAACAAAATGTTTTTTGTTTCAGGTGTTTCTACTGTTCCTAACCGTATCTATGTTATTGGTGGGTGGAGTGTATTTTGGAGTACCGTTGTTTTTGCCTTCTGTTTCACCTACCTTTTCTCCTAACTTAAGTTCCCTCACCACTGTCTCCCCACATTCCTTTCATCCTTTGCCTCAACATGAGCAGGTTAGACGTGCGGAATTCATGAATAATTCCTTTGTGCAACTCCTACATCAGCATCAGTTGGTGGTGAATACTACCAATTGTTGGGTATGTGGGTTAATGCCACACACCATGGATAGGGGTATTCCGTACTTGGTCCTTCCTTACAGCTCCCAGGGTTCAGCTCGAGCATTCCAAACTATGTTCCGTAGTGCACTAGATTCCTACCCCAGTCGAGAGCCACGATCTGCCAATTTTGGTCCTGGGCCGTACCACAAGCCTTTGGCTATAGCAATAGCGGATCTGGATAGAGATGTTTTCGATGCATCACTCATTCCGGATGAAGAAGTGCAGGCCTATAAGGATCTGGGCGAGGCTGAGTATAGTACGTCAGTGGGGGATAGACAGCTTAAGAGCTCGTCCCCGATATGGATTGTACCGCACCTTGGTAATTTCTGCTTGAAGGGCTTGGGTCGAAATCCGAGAGCACAACTTGGGAACAGTGCTTGCACTGATACGTATGTTCTACCGATGCTCTCCTCCCCTGTTTTTCTGACTGCTAAGGGCACCTATTTTGTATGTTATGAACGCGCATATACATGGTTACCCCGCGCCTTTTCGGGTACCTGTTATATTGCGAATCTTCTGCCTCCGACTTTCACAGTTGCTTCAGACTACCACAAAACCAGAGTTGTGAGAGGCGTTATTAGCAAAGAGGATACTGCTGGTCAAGAAGCAGGAGACTTCTTTAAGGGTTTCTTGCCGTTTTGGGGACCTATGGTTAATAGTAGGAACCTAAGACAGTTGACCCGTGTGGTTGAGTCGACTGCTAATATTACTGCAAATGCCCTTGGTAATCTAACAGCTGAACTACAGGCGGATAGACTCATGACGTTGCAGAACCGTATGGTTCTAGACGTTGTTCTTGCAGATAGAGGGGGTGTGTGTAAAATTATCCATTCGAGTTGTTGCATTTTTATTCCTGACAATGCTCCAACTGTATACCAAGCCATCTCGAAGTTGCACAAGATTTCCGAGTCCATACACGTGGACGAAGGCAATTGGACGCTCTTAGGATGGTTTTGGGGCCTGATGTCAACCTGGGGTTGGGAGATTCTAATGATCGTAGGGGCTGTTGTAGCGTTTCTGTTCACGTGTTGTCTTTGTGTACAGTGTGGTCCTGCCCTATGTGGCCTATGTGCTACGACGTGTATAAGGCGGCCATCTGTTACCAAGGAGACGTTGATGAATAGAATGATGTTCCAGCAGCAGCTGAACGATCTGATGAATATTGACATAGACTCCGATCTTGACTAGTGCTTGCCTACATGAGGGCAAAAGGAGCGTCTGAGGTTCCGTGTGAGACGGGACGGCACTTTTGAGTAGTGACGAATATGGATGATTTTGGTATCTACGAACCGCAAATGACGAGTATAGTGGGTGTACGAAGTTTCGCTATGCAGCCACGTATGGTTCGTCTCATTTTTGGGTTTGTTCATCCGAACCCTTGGGTTCCATTTTAGATACAGCATCCATTTTGTTTCTTGCCCTCAGGTAGTCAGCGAACGGGCTTTGTCCGCTTCGTGACCCTGGGACTCTCAAGCTTGTACGAGGGACACGTGTTCCTTTGAGGTGACTTTTACGATGAGGGAAATGACACGACTGAGGCAGATGGCCCTGCTCAAGGCTCATCTTGCCGCTCCGGTCTATTGTTTCAGCCACGCATACATTAGACACGAGGTCTTTGACCCTTCTATCAAGTTTCCTTTATTGCCCCTAACACTCTTTTCTAACCTGTTGTGCATCCTTGTCCTTTCCTTGCATCTGTTTTTCGTCCTTCCTCTTAATGTGTTTACGGTTAGGATAAAATGTGTTTATTGCGGAGGAAATATGTTTTTACAGTTGGGAACCGGCAAGACTGTTGTAATTATGTTCCGGCTTCCTGAAACATGAACGCGACCCTTTTGAAGTTTATTGTGGGAACTGAGTTGTAACCTTTGTTCGCCATACTGTGCTATGGCAAAAACTTGTATAAAAGGACCGATCCACTTCTACGAATTTGAAGCAGTCTCCGAGAACCTACACGTTGTGTACTTCTTGTGACCTCTGTATCCCTGCAGTAAATAAACGCTGATCTCTGACGTCGCTGGAAGTGTCCCGTGTCTCTGTGTTTAGTACGCCAGAACAGGTAACCCACAAAGGTTTCAGGTGTTGTTCCCTGGCACCGCTGGGTCTTAAGAATAACCCAGCCCTTCAACCTGCATCAGGTACAACTGTGCCAACCACCACCCCCACCACCCCCATTCCTGCCACATCCCAGGAGACACCCAGGAGCCCTGCCCACACACAACAACGCAGCCAGTCTGCCCAGGAGGGACAAGGTTCTCCGGGCACCCAGGAGGAGGCAGGCGACACCGCAAATGCCATCCCTCAGGGGTCCCGGAGACCCGATGTGCCCACAACGGCAGACCAGGCAGGGATGGTGGGAGTGGAGGACGGCGGAGGCCCGAACCTGCCCAGTTGGCTCAGGACCCGGCTATGGCACACGTCAGAACCATCCTGGATGCATACCGGCGTGACTCCAGAGGCATCGCCCAGGTAGTGGGGACCCTCAATGAGATGAAGGCCCTGCAGGTTGAGCATCATGCCAGGATGGAGGCAAGACATGCAGAGCACTTGGCGGTGCACAGGGACGTGAGCCAATCCCTCCATCAGATCGCCCAAAGCCTGGCAAACCCTCCCTGTGCCACCAGGCGTAGAGCAGCACCACACACAGGGAGGGAGGAGGAGGAGGATTCATCTGACGGAGCGTCCCTTGCATCGTCAAGGCAGGCGTCTGAGGGTCCCCGCAGGAAGGTGGGTCGTCCACGAAAAAGACCGTGAGAGTCAGCGGAACATCACCATCTCCCAGGTCACCTGGCCTGGCACCTGGCCCTCTGGCCCAATAGCAGCACAGCAGCAAAGGACATTCTCTGCCACGTGGCCTTGCTGGTCACTGTCTGACCAATGTTGACAAAGACTGTGGCACAGACTCTGATGACTGTCAATGGCAAGGACACCAACTCCCCCTGTGAACTTTGGATTCTACACTCCCGCCAAGCACCTCTTGTCACCCCCCCAAACACGTACCCCAGCACTAATAAAATTCATCACAATCACAAGATGATGCCGTCATTTTGCATTATTCCACTACATGTGTGTGTTGTAAAGTCAAACCATGCCTGATTTCTGAATTAACTCCGAACCACCATACCCTGAGGTCTGAGTCTGGCACAGGACACACATGGGTCACAACGTACCATCCAAGACAGACATGAAGCACCATACTCACCTGTGATGGGCCCAACCAGCTGAGGGGTTGCCCGCACAACTGTGCCCACAGACCTACTTAGAAGAGCAACAGTCATGCGCAGAGATCAGGGATCATGTGGAGTGTCCCAGGGTGGGAGTCCCAGGTATGTGTAGACACGTGGCAGAACCATGTCCTGCATGCTTGAGTCAGGTGGATGTGGAGAATGGTGGGGCAGCCAAGGTTGGATGCATGGAGATGGCATAATTGGGTGTTGGATCACAGTGCCACAAGGTTGTGTTGTGGGTGTGGGCTGCATCCTGAGGGTGTGCGTGGATTGAGAAGGTCATCCTGCAGCTGGCAGTGATCCACTCCCCCATCTCTGTTGGACGTTGATGTGGCCTGGTCGCCGGATGTAGTAGCAGAGCTGTGCAGATGCACCCTGGATGTGGACAAGTATCATGGGATTTCTAACGCACATGTCCGTAGAGTGCAGGGTAGGAGTAGACACGGATGTCATAGTTGACCTGGGGGATGGTCTCCCTCTTGCCTTGAGGTGGATGGAACTGGGGATCTTGTGCATAATGCAGAGTGTGCTGCCGCATGAGACACAGATGCTGCTGATCAGCATAGCACATGTCAGCAAGCAATCCATGATGGACACCAGCTCGTTTGCGTGGACACTGGGTGCCCTTGCAGCAGGGCCTGCAGCAGCATGCGCCATGTCAAGGAAACAATGCCACAAGTAGCACACAAAGACAAGGATCTCAGGAAGGAACCATGCAAAAGGTGTATGTCAAGGAAGGAATGTCTGGTTCAACATGGCACACACACACACAATGGATTCACATGCGGCACAGTGGCCGTCGTGGAGACTGACATGCCACAAAACCTACACAGCCATGGACATCATGCACAATACAGAATCTAATCCCTGACAAACAGCTTGCATCTTGCTACTCTACACATAGACTCATATGCACCATCTCTGAGAACAATGCCAGACATGCCGCATGCACAGTGGCAACAGACCACCAAAGACAGAGATGAGGCACCTTGGAGGCAGAGGGACACCTTTATTACTCATGTGTGTCGGAATGCTAATGCAACTCTGTCAACACATACACAGGTCATGTGTATGAACACGTGGGACCAACACTGGCATCCCCCTTACCACCACAGATGCTGGAAATCCATGGCACTGGCACACAAGTGACGGGTTACAGCTAAACACCCCCTGCTGTTCACGGAGAGCCTGCTATACACCATTGAGCCCCTAATGGGGAATTCACACACCATGTCAACCCGGTGCAACCCGTATGTTTCCGAGGCCAGTGTTACACACATTGATGGCTCCATCACAATCCCATTACAGATGACTGTCACCAAGTCTGACCATCAATTCAGGTGAATTCTGCTCCAGGTCATGTGCCCCATGGTGATTCTACATGTATGCAAAGTAACCAAACATGAACAGGAGCAGTGCACACACATTCAAAACAAATACCACTCCCAAAAAGCCGTGCTGCATCCCTTACCCGAAGAAGATTTTCAAACTTGTCCGTGCATGTAACGCTGATTCAGGACATGTTGCTGTGTTCATGAGGAATAACAGGAGCACAACAATGCCACCAGCAGACAGCATGCGCAAGTACCTGTGGATGGGAGACACACCAGAAGTCAGCCAAAAGAAGTACATCTGCATGCATGTGCATGTACTCGACACATATTAGATTGTCAACATGCTAGGTGACAATGATGACTCTGGAAAAACATTCTTCTATTGCATCATCACTCGAGTGACACATCCAAACACACCTCAGACTCACTTGGAAGACATGCAGATGGACACACACATTGCAACACATGCCACACACAGCCCAATGCGTGCACACTCAGACACTGGAACTCACCACTAAGCAAAGAAGTCGCGTATGTGCCGACTCCGCATGTCCTCTACCGCCTCCTCCTCCTCCACATCACTTGCCTCGTGCCCAAGCCCTTCATCCTCCACGGGTGGATGGTCCTGCTCATCTGGATCCAGGATAAGTGGCACAGCTTTCTCCACTGCCATGTTGTGCAGCATGCAGCACACGAGGAATATCTTGCAGACCTTCACCGGTGCATATGGGAGTGCGCCACCGGTCTTGTGGAGGCAACGGAATCGGCTCTTCAGGAGGCCAAACGTCCTCTCTATCACTCGCCTGGTCCGCCCATTGGTGTTGTTGTAGCGGTGATTGGCAGCCGTGCTGGGGTTGCGGAGAGGCGTGATCAGCCATGGCATGTTGGGATAGCCAGCGTCCCCTACATGGAAACATCATGGACAAGAGTGGGTCAGGAGAAGCAGTAAGACAGGAAGATGACGTTAAATACAGGACTGGCAGAGTATACCCACCAACAATACATGCTCGTTCGTTGCGCAGCTGCAGCATCATTTCAGGCACCCTGCTACGCCTCATGATGTACGCATCGTGTGCTGATCCTGGAAAACGAGCACAGACATGTGAAATCACCATGTTGGCAAGACACACCGCAAGGGCATTAATGGAGTGGTAATGCTTGCGGTTACGGAAGGCTACCTCCTGTGCCTGTGGTGGTACCAAAGCCACATGTGTTCCATCTATGGACCCAATGACATGGGGCATCCCTCCCAGGGCATAGAACACACTCTTGACAGCTGTCAACTGCTCAGGAGTTGGGAATTTTATGAACTCATCAAGGTGCTCCAACATGGCCTCTAAAAAATCATGCAGAACACGGCTTAACATGGTTTGGGACATCCCACCGACATGGGCAATGGTATGTTGAAAGGTACCCGTGGCCAAGAAATGTAGGGCTGCCATCACCTTCATCTTGGGTGTCAGTGCACCAGGATACCTGTGTAGCGGTTGGAGGTGTGCTGCCAGCCGTGTTGTCAAGTCCTCAATCAAACGTTGGGGGAAGCGGTAGCGGCGTATACAGTCATTTTCCCGCATGTCAGCCAAGTCCAGAATTGCTCGAGGGAGAGGCGGAGCCCTGCAGTGAATTAGAAGGGACAACGAAGAGTGAGTACAGTACACCACTAAAGTCAGGTCTGTGCAATATGCCCTGGACACGTATGCCAGCCATGTGACACTCCTACCAAGAGACAGCTCCAAACGTTTATTCTCAACCTCATAATGCCATGCCAAGAAACTAGCTGTGGGCCAGTGTAAGTGAGCAGGCAGACGCATTACAGGAGTTACAGACAACCAAATATGTGCAGAGGAAGGATGTTTATTGTACAGACAGGTTGCGGAACACTAGAGGCACAGGTCACATGTAATAGAAAAAGGACAGACCACACACCTTGCCATGAAGGATTACATTTCAAGAATGATCACACATACATTGAGAGTATGCAGATATGTCCTTGTTTTGAAACTCCGTGTCGATGCATACACACACACCTTACGTCGGATTCCACATGTGGCCTGGTATGCGTAACACTGTGCCATGGCCATCTACACACAGACACATGTTGGTTGCAGCAACTGCAGATGCATTTGACCAAACACCTACAGCAAGCTAATCGGAACACACGACCCATACATGACATAGTCACATCGTGCAATGCGGGTAGTCACATGTCAGGTGTGAAAACCCCTGTAGCTGGCATCAGGGGACAGTTGCGTGTGTTGTTGACTGTGCCATTGCAGTGACGCTTTTTACAAGTGTTCTGTACTACATGCACACATGTCAAAGGAGTGAAGGGGATGTCTGGCACATAGTCCACCATCACACATGACATCTGTACACATCTCATCATACATCTATTGCCTTCACAACTCAGGAGTAATGTGCCACATTACAGCCTGACACACCTGTGCCCCACACATGTAGTACTGCACAGACAATGCCTTGATGTCCAGCCTTGGACAAGTATGTCAGCTCTATTCCTTTCTGTGTGCTGCCTGTCACCACTGTCAGGTGTGAAATGCACCGTACATGCGCTCTGAGGGCGTGTGTACGTTCCCCATCACTATGGGAGTGCTGCCGTAGGCCTACCCATAGTGAAACGGGCCGTACACGCGTGTGTATGGGGCGTATCACTATGGGTACGCATACGCGAGCAAAGCCATAGTGAAACGGCTCATACACGTGCATGTACGGGCAGTTTCACTATAGGTTTGCTCGCATATGCGTACCCATAGTGATACGCCCCGTACACACACATGTACGAGCTGTTTCACTATGGCTTTGCTCGCGTATGCGTACCCATAGTGATACGCCCCGTACACGCGCGTGTACGGGCCGTTTCTATGCATTTGGGGTGCCCTAGGGCCCTGGAACTCACCGTACCTGTGTGTGAATGTCCAAATTACATAGGGGACACATGAGGGACAAGTATAAAGCCCTACATGCATGCTGGTTGTCATGGAGACCGAGTTTAAAGTTTGAATTTTTTTCATCAGGTGCCCAGCTAAAGTCGGTTTGAAAGAATCTACTTTGTTGCAAAGTGGTTGTTGGGTTGACATCATGCTCAATAAAAAAAAAACAAAGCCACTGACTGTGGTAGGTTTAAAGGGATTGGAGGAAACATAGGATGCAAATGTGAGTGACCAATCACTCTGTACTCCTGTGAATGAAACAGGGCAGCAAGGGAGATATAAGGCAGCCAGGTCCCATGAGAGAGCACTTGCCTGCACATCCTTTGATTCAACTACACTGCTGCTGCTCGTGAATCCTCTGGCACCATGTCCAGGTCTGTGGAGAGGGCCCAGCCTTTCACCCAGGAGGAGAACCAAGCCCTGCTGGATGTGATCCTCCCACAGTACCCCATGCTGTATGGTCGACCAGGGGTTCAGGTGAGTGCTGAGTCCACTAGCAAAGACTGTGCCCCTTTTTTGTGACTGTGACTTCTGCCATTGTGTCCAGGTGTAACACACATGTAATGTACTGTAGGGTGGGTCCCGGGTGGGGGAATGCCTAATGTCTCCCAGCCAGAGCATGCTGTGGTGCATGTCTGCTCTCCTCACTTGCATTGTGTGTACTGTGACTATCACTGCATGTGGCATTACACATTCTGCCTGTCTATTCCTCCTGGGAATGTTGTTACTACAGTCCTTATGTGAATCTGTGGTCCCCCCAGTGTGACAGGTGGCAGTACCCACAGATGTGTGTTTGTTTAGTGTACATGTGCTGAGAGTGTACAAAGGATGTGTTTGTCCCCTGGACATTGGTGTGTGTGTGTAAGTCCCCTGTCATGTGGGTGAGTGCATATGTGGAGTGTAGCACCCCAGCTGCATGAGGGATGGATATACCCTGCCCATCTGATGTGAGCAGGGAGCAGTGCTGTGTGTCTGCGATGATGGGCCAGCCCCACACCTGTGACACCCCCCAGTCTAGTGGCACATGTGCAGAGTGAGGTGTGTAGCTGCAGTTGGCAATGGCAGGTGATTGTCCTGTGGCTGTGTGTGTCTGTGTACTCTGCTGAGGGCGCCTCAGTGGCCTGTGGCATGTGACTGCTTTGAGGTGCTGCACATAATCCTGGTGTCGCTTGTGATGCACAGTGTGAGCCTGGATGATTGATTGTGTCGTACCCCTCATGCCACCTGTGTACTCTACAATGCCACCTAGTGCTTTTTGCCTTCCACAGAGGAAAATGTCCCTATGACACAGGTGTAATGAGTTTGATGCATTCTATGCCCTGTTAAAACCAGCCAAATTGTTCTAATGTGTGTCTCTGTGACATGTCGCAGGTGTATTGATGTTGTCTCACTTTTTCATCCTCACAGGTAGGCGCCTGTGCCAAGGAGCAGATCTGGAAGGATGCCGTCAGAGCCGTGAGGCAGACGGATGGTCGGAAGCGGCGCCTAGCCCAGGTGAGGAAACGCTGGCAGGATATCCGGTGCTGGACGCGGAGGATCGCACGGGTCCTGCTGGGGGACTCACCTGTGAGCCAAAAGAACCATGGGCGCCGCCGTCTGACCCACATCCACAAGCGTGTGCTGACGGTCGTCTTCCCTGACATGGACAGGCGCTTACGGGAAAAGCAGCAGCAGGAAGGGGGTAGGTACATGTGTGTTTGTTGTGTGTCACCAGCATTTGTAAGTGCACAGTTGCATGGATACACTGCCAGGGTTTACATGTGCAGTGCAGTTCCTGGTTCCCAAAGTGTAGCAGTGCTGTCCTTCCTCCCTTCCCCTCCTTGGCATGTGTACCCTGGTCTGTGTGTAGTCACACTTGCAAAAGGTTATCTAGGCTGCCAGTTTATCGATGTGCCCAATGCTTGCAGCTTCATGTGTGGGGGTGGTGTGTAACAGGTTGTGGGACCTTGCCTGTGCCCTGTCCAGTTCAGTACTTGTGGGGTCCATGTCAGTTGTCACTGATGCTGAGTCCAGACATAGGAGTGTGTCTCTAAAGTGTATTGCTTTACAGCATGCATGTCCTATTTTGTGGCCTGTGACATGATGTGCATGAGTGTGAGATATGCAGAGTGCAGGGATGGTGGCTTGTGTTGCAGTCATTACCATTCAGGACCATGGAGTAGTGTGGCCACTACTGTCCCCTGGGGCATCTTTTCCTAGGTATCATGTGTGTAATCCAAAAATTTCGTCAATCTCTGTGTCTACAGCATAGGTTGTGCTCTGTGCCATTGTACCCTGGCACCATTTGTGTTTACGTAAACTCTGCTACATGTGTCCACTGTACAGGCTGACCAAATGTCCCTTGTTCATACTCACGGGGGCCAGTGCCTGTGTGTCTTGGTAAAATGATCTGATGATGGCCATTTGTAGATGATGTATTTGTACCGGCACACCAGGGGTATTTTGTGTCCAATCAGGATTTCTTGCAGGCCATGTGTTTTTATTCCAGACTAAGAGATGTAAGTGCTTCCTGTGTCTCAAAAAATTGTCTCATGTAGGGGGTGGTTGGTGCGGGCAAGGCCTACATGTCTAGACCTGAAGTCTCCTTGCTAGGTCTGGCCAGTGTGTGATGTTTGTCTGGACATACACTCAAGGTGCAGTGACCCATTAATGTTGGGCATGTTTTTAAGTATTGCCTTTGCAGCATGTGCCTACAGTTAATAGACATGGTTCCTGCTCATCCCTTTTTACGCCAACGCTGTGTGCTGCAGATGCTATGCTGGATTGTCCCCAGTGCCTGGCTCCTCTGTCCAAATCCATATCATGTTATTTGCTTTTGTGTCATGCTCTCCATAGTTGGTCAGTGGCATGGTGGGTCAACCAACTGTGTGTTGCAGGGCCTACATATGTACCTTGTATTGTAGATGTTACTCATGTTGCTTTTCAGGCTATGCACTGTGACCTATGTGGATTTGACTCATGTGACATATGTATACAGGTGTCTGATTATTTCCTGTCTCTTCACCTTGCCCACAGCATCGTCGGGGGACACCGAGGGAGACACTGGCACGGATGGTGAGGAGGGAGCGAGCACCAGTGCCAGCAATGCAGAGTTGTCTGGCACATCGAGTGGCACGGAGGCCGACGGGAGTGCAGCGGAGGACCTGTCCAGTCAAACCACCACCGACTATGACGCAGACGGGTCCGAGGCTGAGCACTCCGAGGGGGCGGTGGCTGGTCCCACAGCTGACACCAGCACTCCATCACTACCCGCCACCTCCATTCCGATCACCGGCCTCCCACTTGCTCGTGTCCCTTCCCGCTGTGCTCATTCAGCACGTGTCTCCTTCTTGCCAGGCACCGCACCCCCTGCCCCTGTCTCCACTGCTGCCACCAATGCCGAGTCTATGGACATCCTGCGGCAGTTGCAGGTTGGTCAGACTGCGACGCTTAATGCCCTCCATGGCCACAGCCAAGTGCTCAACCAGATGGAGGCATACTTGGAGGGCATTTCAGCCGCGCAGTCTGACCAACGCAACTTGCTGAGGTCCATAGACTCGACACTGACTGCAGCAGTGGGTCTCCTGCAGCGCTACGTCCCACCCCCTACCCCTGCCCCATCCACACTTCCCACTCCATGCCTGTCCCACGTACACCCAGACGTCAGCATGCACGCACCCCACCAGACACAGGCACCACACCAGCAGGGCAGGGCAAGCGCATACCTCCTGGCACGCACACACAGGGTGAGGTAGGCACACCCACTGGGTCGGGGGGCAAACGTAAGTCACGCAGCCAAAGTGGGAGTCCGCATTCCACAAAATCCACTCCCTCCAAATCCACTCCCCTCAGCTCTCCTGGCCACGAATCCAGCAAAGATTCCTTCATGGCCGCTCTGTCCCTGAGCCCAACTGTGACACCACCCTGCAAGCGGGCAAAGGAGTCCCCGGTCAGGGTAGTTGAGTGCCCCCCCTGTCCACACCCTCCCCCAGTGGCGCTGCGACCCATTCCTCTGCCCCCCCCCCCCTCCTTGGGGCCTGGGTTCCTTCCGGTGCAGGGGATACGCTGGGGGACCTTGCTGACGTGTGCAGCGCCATCCTCACCACCTCCTTTGACGCTGCCCCACCCCCTGTGGTGGAGTCTTCCGTCCCTGCACCCACAACGCCTGCCCTTGCCCCTCCTGTCCCTGCGGTGCCTGGTCCTTCCCCCCCACATGATGCCCCCCACCCCTGTGGAAGACAGGGTGGTCTGAACTGTGCAGGCAAGCTAGGGGACACGCGTCCCACTGTGTCCCCCATCCAGCTGTGACTTATGGACTGCCCTATGGGCTTTGTAAATATTGAACTTTATCCACAAAAACATTTTTTATAATGCTGAATAAAGCCATTTTTTTTCCTTAGAACACTACTGCTTTTGTGGTATTGCTGTTGGTGGGGCTGCTACATGAATTTGGGTGGTGATCATGTGTTGGGTGTGTGGGAAATGTAGTAGTGTGCTGGTCATAGGGGGGACCCTGGTATCAGTGTGCCATCACAAGGTGTTAGCTAAGTTTCTTTGTTCATGTAAGCAGTTACTGCATGGTGAAATTGTCCCAAGGTGTGTTACTTCCTCTGTGTACCCTGACATCTTCCCTGCAGGGTGTTTCCAATATGTTGTGCTGAGCTGTATCTACATTAGCTGGGTGTGTGATGAACCCCTTCAACTTTGGCCATGCATGCAGAGCGATGTCTCCACCTGCATCATTCGTGGCATCCTTGGTGATCACTGTACTTGTGTATGTAGTCTGTTGACATGACTTCATGTGGACATGTTCCCTTTTAGGCAGTATGCATGTGTGTACTCCCAGCCTCGCACACATGTTTTACATGTACTGCAGGGTCTTTGTGCACCTGACTGACAATTGCGGCCATTGGATCTGTGGGTACTCCACCCTTTTTCTTTCCATGGGCACTGCTGGGGGCCTCTGCACCCACCCCTCCTATGTCTGGGCACTGCTGGGAGGACTCTGCACCCACCCCTCCTGCGTCTGGGCACTGCTGGGGGCCTCTGCACCCACCCCTCCTATGTCTGGGCACTGCTGGGAGGACTCTGCACACACCCCTCCTGTGTCTGTGCACTGCTGGGAGTGATAGGCACCCACCCCTCCTGTGTCTGGGCACTGCTGGGGGGACTCTACACCCACCCCTCCTGTGTCTGGGCACTGCTGGGAGTGATAGGCACCCACCCCTCCTGTGTCTGGGCACTGCTGGGGGGACTCTACACCCACCCCTCCTGCGTCTGGGCACTGCTGGGAGGACTCTGCACCCACCCCTCCTGCATCTGGGCATTGCTGGGAGGACTCTGCTCCCACCCCTCTGGCATCTGGGCACTGCTGGGGGGACTCTACACCCACCCATCCTGCGTCTGGGCACTGCTGGGAGGACTCTGCACACACCCCTCCTGAGTCTGGGCACTGCTGGGAGGACTCTGCACCCACCCCTCCTGCGTCTGGGCACTGCTGGGGGGACTCTGCACCCACCCCTCCTGCATCTGGGCACTGCTGGGAGGACTCTGCACCCACCCCTTCTGCGTCTGGGCACTGCTGGGAGGGCGCTGCACACACCCCTCCTGCATCTGGGCACTGCTGGGAGGACTCTGCACCCACTCCTCCTGCATCTGGGCACTGCTGGGAGTGATAGGCACCCACCCCTCCTGTGTCTGGGCACTGCTGGGGGGACTCTACACCCACCCCTCCTGCGTCTGGGCACTGCTGGGAGGACTCTGCACCCACCCCTCCTGCGTCTGGGCACTGCTGGGAGGACTCTGCACACACCCCTCCTGCGTCTGGGCACTGCTGGGAGGACTCTGCACCCACCCCTCCTGTGTCTGTGCACTGCTGGGAGTGATAGGCACCCACCCCTCCTGTGTCTGGGCACTGCTGGGGGGACTCTACACCCACCCCTCCTGCATCTGGGCACTGCTGGGAGGACTCTGCACCCACCCCTCCTGCGTCTGGGCACTGCTGGGGGGACTCTACACCCACCCCTCCTGCGTCTGGGCACTGCTGGGAGGACTCTGCACACACCCCTCCTGCGTCTGGGCACTGCTGGGGGGACTCTGCACTGACCCCTCCTGCGTCTGGGCACTGCTGGGAGGACTCTGCACCCACCCCTCCTGCATCTGGGCACTGCTGGGAGGGCTCTGCACACACCCCTCCTGTGTCTGGGCACTGCTGGGAATGATAGGCACCCACCCCGCCTGTGTCTGGGCACTGCTGGGGGGACTCTACACCCACCGCTCCTGCGTCTGGGCACTGCTGGGAGGACTCTGCACACACCCCTCCTGTGTCTGGGCACTGCTGGGAGGACTCTGCACACACCCCTCCTGTGTCTGTGCACTGCTGGGAGTGATAGGCACCCACCCCTCCTGTGTCTGGGCACTGCTGGGGGGACTCTGCACCCAGCCCTCCTGTGTCTGGCCATGTACGCTCCATACATACATGGGTGGGGGTACGGTCCATACATACACAGTTGGGGTGGGGGTACGCTCCATACATACACTGATGGGGTGGGGGTATGCTCCATACATACACTGTTGGGGTGGGGGTACGCTTTATACGTATGCGGGTGTGGGTACGGTCCGTACATACACGGGTGGGGGTACGCTCCGAACATACGCGGGTCTGGGTACGCTCCATGCATACACGGGTGGGGGTACGGTCCGTACATACACTGTTGGGGTGGGGGTACGCTCCATACATACACAGTTGGGGTGGGGGTACGCTCCATACATACACTGTTGGGGTGGGGGTACGCTCCATACATACACTGTTGGGTTGGGGGTACGCTCCATACGTACGCGGGTGTGGGTACGGTCCGTACATACACGGGTGGGGTGTTGGTACGCTCCATACATACACTGTTGGGGTGGGGGTACGCTCCATACATACACTGTTGGGGTGGGGGTACGCTCCATACGTACGCAGGTGTGGGTACGGTCCGTACATACAAGGGTGGGGGTACGCTCCGAACATACACGGGTCTGGGTACGCTCCATGCATACACGGGTGGAGGTACGGCCCGTACCCAGGCCTTTGGAACGTGGGTACGGGCCGTACTGCCATTATTGGGGTGACGTAGGGGTGGGCGTGGTACGACTCGTACCCACGCTCTTAAGGCGTGGGTACGGTACGTACCAGACTTGTTGTGTTGCCGGTTCGCGTGTACATCCACTTCCGTTGCTGAACATGCCCCCACCCCCTCAAAGTGACCAGGCCCTGAAGGTTAGGTATGTCCTGGGCATGTATGATTTGTGACTTGGGTGGGGGTTTTGTGTCCTGCCCCTGCCCCCCCCTTTGCCCCTGGATGTTGTTCTGACCTTCTGCGGCGTCTGCGTCGGTTCCTGTAGAGCAGGTGGACTGCTATGAGGGCTGGGATGACACGAAGGTTCAGGTCCATGGCTGTCTGTCGCGTACAGGTGCTCCTTGCGTGCGTCGTCCTGATTTCCCGGCAGTTTTTGGCAGGCGTAGAATTTTATCCGTGCGGGGTGACGTCGGTGCGGATCGTACTTCCTGGTTCGTGAAACGCAGCCTGCATGCGTCCCGACGTCACGTCGGCGCTTTCCCGGATCACATTTGTATGTATATTTTCGTCGGTCGGTGTTTTTTACGATTCGTACGGAAATGGTGTTTCCCTGCGAATCGTACTTGCATGTTTGTAATGTTTTTTTCCCGGGTACGAGTTGGACGGAGAAAACGCTCCGACTGACGGTTCGTACCCGGTTTTTCCAGGATCGGAATCGGCACCTAATTGTCTCATCTGAGTTAGTTTGGTAGCATTATGCTGCCCAAGCAGTACTATGCTTAGAAGGGGATTAAGTGGTGGGGGGCACAATGAAAGGAACTCTCGCATACACAAAGTCATGCATTCTGCTCCGTCCAGCTGGCAAAGACACAGAGCTCTGATTCACCCCTTCAGTGGCGCATTTTCAACACCTTCAACACATCCTCAATGGCCGCTGGGTGAAATGTGGGGTGTAAAAGCTGGGAATGAGTGCTTTGACGTACAGGTGGGTCTGCCATCTATGTCTGAGGCCACTGCAAAGGATGAACAGTCAAACATTTCCCCATCACGTGATTACTTATCCCAACCTATCCAAGGTCACAAAAATTTCGTACAGTCAATATGTTACCTATTTTGATGTGGGTATGAATGCCATAAAATCTGTCCCTTCTCACAGTAAATACAGTAGAAATGACATTCAATAAAGGAGTTACTTCCAAATTAATTGTTTTATAAAGGTCCTGCTGTACTATTTAATAGGAAAAGTCCAATTTCCCAGTTGTGTACTTAATGAGCTTCGTTCTGCATTCAGATATATCCATGCCTCCCGTACCTGAACTCCGGAGTCTCACTCAATACCATTTGATCATAAGTCCACCACTACGGCAAAACTTGAAAAAGCATTACATGGAAGGTATAGTCTGGCTTGTTCTGATGGCGGGGTGCTTCCTTTTGGATGGCTGCACACCGCCAGAGACTGGCCATCTGTCCGCTTCCTGTCGCACAGCTGCACGTCAGGTTGAGCGGTCACTCTACACAAGCTGTTGCTGTAAAGTTAGTGCGTTAAATGGGAAAAAATAAGTGCAGGTACTCATTAATATGAGCTAGAGGCGTGGCGAGTGGGCTGGGCTAGGGGCGGGGCTTAGGGCAGCATGACGATACATAATGACTTCTATATCAGTTGCAGCAACTAGGAAAAACACATGAGAAATGTGTTTATGTAAACGAAACAGATTAACTCATTACACAAAATGAAACCCAAAAAGGATGATATGTGAACAGTTCCTCGTTTTGTAATATTTGCTGCTTCTTAATGCCATACTGTTATTTGTTGTTGTTTGGCACAATACTATATACTCTCAGGCACACACACACACACACACACACACACACACACACACACACACACTCACTCTCACACTCACTCTCACACTCTCACACTCTCACAATTCCCTTTCATCTACTGAGTGTTCTGATTCTCTCCACTTGCTTCTAATCTTTACCCAGCCTCTAAGCTTCTCTCACTAGTTCTGCTCCTCTTCCTCCCACCTTTTGCTTACTCTCCACAAGTCTTAGATTTTCTACCTGGTTTTTCCATACTTGTCTCCTGTTCTCCCCTCCATGATGTACTCATCTCCTAAATTTACCATCTGGAAAATTAAAGTTATGAAATGCACCAGATTTATGACTTTACCATTTCTGAGAAGATTCATGATTTCAAAACTCAAATATCTGGTATTTTTTATCTGAAAATAAGTGGCAATCCTAACTTAACCTGCCGCCTCACTTCTTTACATTCATCTCTACTCCTTCCGTCCACAAAGAGAAGCAGCTCCTGTCCTGATCAAAAAGATTAAACGAATACCGGCTTTGGCAAAGGGAGAGGATTTTGTTGGGCTGTCACTCGCTTTAGAAAGGCCAGTGCAATCAATATCCTAAATAGGATTGGATTACTGACTGACTGCCCGTCCCAACCCATTTACACACCTGAGTGAGAGGGGCGGGGGTGAGGCTAAATCCCTTTCAGCCGAATAGTCGTCAGGTGCCTGATGGACAGTGAAGGGTCTGTCTAGACCCTGTCCTGTTAATCACAGCATGAAGCAAGGCAAGCCCTCTTACAACCCTGCAGTCTCAGGCCATTCACATGGGCGCTGCTGGAATCTCCAGCAGGGACTCTGCAAGAGGCTTGGCGTGCTTACAAGCTCCTGAGAAGCAGAGCGGCATCTACCCTGTGCTAGAGGAGATAAATAACTGGAGCCTGCAGTGCTATCTATTAGGGTACCGGCACTCACCCTGGCTAATGAGAAGTGCCGGTACTGAGGGCCAGAAAATTCAGAAGTGCCGGTACTCACTACCGGTGAGTACCGGCCCATTTAAGCACTGTGTAAAGCGAATATCAAATATCAGGTATCTACATTTCCTCTGATGTCATTAATAAGCTAATGAGTTCACAGTCCTAAGAATTGTGAAATCCTGAGAGTTTTGCAACAGGCAGTAATTTTTATAAATAATGCTGCATTGGAACACGTGATAGAGGGTGCCTGATCACGTCAAATGCGTAATAATAGTCAAGGGACCGGTCGCTTGACTCCTTTATTAGGTCCAGGCTAGTGGGACACCTGATACTTTCCTATTGTTATACAATCGTGATTCATTTTGATCTTAAATATGCTTTCAAATCAGGTTCATGTGTATAGAAATCACAAATAGTTTAAAACGGTGAATGCCAGACACTGTAAACATGCCTTCCTTGCAATGATCTTTAAAGATGTAGGGCCTTGTTTACAAGGTCTTAGCACTGGGCAGTGCACAAAAGAATCTTGCAGCACTGTCCTGCATCAAAAGCAAAGGGCAGGAATGTGCAAGCATCAATTAGATATGATGCATTACTGTCCTTTTCTCCAACGCTGGTGCACAATGAGCTACCATGCGTCAATGGCCATGCCATGGTGCAAGGGTGTCTGCGTTGTAGGGGTAATTGTTTTTGTCCAGCAATGGACACCTTCCTGTACAAACACAATCACAAGTGGTGTTTTCATCTTTCTATGTGAGCTGCAGAATACAACACACATAGAATGAGAAAAAAACAAGGAGAAATAAGGATATTTCTCCTCTTTGCGCCTCCCTAACTCCACCCCTTGGGTGGTGTTAGAATCTGATGCATTCCCAGGTTTACGATTCCTCGTAAATCTGGGAATGCTTTAGATTCCAAGGGTGTTGTGTGGGAACACCCACATCAACACTGATGGAAAACCCCTTTCACACAGTGTTTTGTGTGAAAGGGGCACATATTTACAAGGCCATGAAAAGCCACACAAAGTGGCTTTGTGTGGACTTGTAAATATGCCGCGGTACATTGCTCCACCGGAGCAACAAAAAAGCGATGCTCTGGCGGCGCAAAAGTGCCATTAGGAGCCTAGTAAATGAGGCCTTGAGTTGCAAAAATGATCTTAAAGGAACATGTTAGCTTTTGTTAATGCACGTGAAATTGAAGTGTAATGTCTGCTTAATACCACATGTTTTTTTCGGATAACAAGCTTTAATGTGATGCAGCTTGTATTCATAAAATGATAGGCACAGATGTTGCTTCAGGTTTACAATTTTAGATACAGGGGTGGCCCCAGACTGTGCATGAAAACAGAACGTGAACGTTTTCATAATTGGTGTATTATTTCTAATGCCGAATTGGGGTGAGGCTCCAGTAATTATACATGAATGGAAAGTAATCCTGGGCAGTACTTTATGTGTGGCCTGGCATGCATCTCTGACTCATGCTGCCTTTTCCTAGTTCCGTCTCCAACATCATGCACAATGCCAAAATGCTGTTCAGAGCACCACCATAAGAAAAACGTATCAAGGTCCGTATTTCCTGTGGGGCCTTTCAGTTGTGTTTAACAGTACAACTAAATGAGTACATAGAAGCCAATGGAAAGTTCCATATTCTTTATTTTCAAAATCTAACTTGAACAACAGCCAAAAGGTGCTCGTCGAGGTCATCAAAAGATGGAAACATGATTATTCTTAGACCTCTCTGGACTTTTTTGATCTCAATATATTTTTTCAAAATGGTGGCGTCCCACCATCGTGAAGCTTCTTGTTTTTTTAGTTTTTCAAGTCTTACGAACTTGGATTTCAGTCCATTCTTATTGTCATTATTCCCTGTCATGTTGCCATGATTTCTCTCTTGGAAGAGTTCTTGCAATAGTTTATCTCTGTCATCCCGGAAGTTGGCCATTGGTGGGATGAGATGATTTAAGATATGATTCTATAAAACAGTGAGAGTAGAAGGAATAGAAAGCCCGGTGGAGTAAACCCTAGTATTTTCCTTACTTGATACTAGTGCTTAACAAACCATAATATACAATCAACAAACACAGCATACATGACAATGGGGGTTATATTGTTAGCGAAAGAATGTCAGTTCTGGCGAACCAATCTCCAATGGATGTGTGCACTTTCTCACTGAAACTCAAAGAGTTTCTCCACCACCATTCAAAAATAATAAATCTTATTTGAAGAAATAATTCATTTGTATTGTTAGCACATACAGATTTCAGGAAATTTGAGTACACAAATGTCAGGTTGGCAAACTTTCCATTGGCTTCTATGTAGTCCTTTAATTGTACTGTTGAACACAACTGAAAGGAACCACAGGAAAAACGGACCTTGATACTTTTTTCTTATGGTGGTGCTCTCAACAGCTTTTTGGAATTTGTGTGTATGGCTTGTCACTACATGTGGCAATATTTGGATGACATAGTGTCTTTTGTTTCATTGAGCACACCAACCTGACATTTGTGTACTCAAATTTCCTGAAATCTGTATGTGCTAACAATATAACCCCCATTGTCTGTGCTGTGTTTGTTGATTGTATATTATGGTTTGTTAAGCACTACTATCAAGTAAGGAAAATACTAGGGTATATGCCACCAGGCTTTCTAGTCTTTCAACTCTCACTGTTTTATAGAATCATATTTTAAATAATCTAATCCCACCAATGGCCAACTTCAGGGATGACAGAGATAAACTATTGGAAGAACTGTTCCAAGGGAGAAATCCTGGCAACATGACAGGTAATAAAGAGAATAAAGATGGACTTAATTCCAAGTTTGTAAGGATTGAAAAACTAAAAAATCAATAAACTTCACGATGGTGGGACGCCACCATTTTGAAAAAATATATTGAGATCAAACATGTCCCGAGAGGTCTAAGAATAATAATATTTCCATCTTTTGATGACCTCAACGAGGACCTTTTGGCTTTTGTTCAAGTTGGATTTTGAAAATAAAGAATTTGGAACTTTCCATTGGCTTTTATGTACTCATTTAGTTGTACAGTTGAACAAAACTGAAAGGACCCACAGGAAATACGGACCTTGATACTTTTTTCTTATGGTTGTGCTCTGAACAGCTTTTTGGAATTTGTGTGTATGGCTTGTCCCTACATGTGACACTATTTGATTGAAAGAATGTCTTTTGTGTCATTGAGCACGCCAACCAGACATTTGTGTACTCAAATTTCCTGAAATCTTTATGTGCTAACAATATAACCCCCATTGTCATGTATGCTGTGTTTGTTGATTGTATATAATGGCTTGTTAACCACTACTATCAAGTAAGGAAAATACTAGGGTTTACACCACCGGTCTTTCTATTCCTTCTACTCTCACTGTCCTATAGAATCATATCTTAAATCATCTGATCCTACCAATGGCCAACTTCAGGGATGACAGAGATAAACTATTGGAAGAACTCTTCCAAGGGAGAAATCCTGGCAACATGACAGGTAATAAAGACAATAAAGATGGACTTAAATCCAAGTTCGTAAGACTTGAAAAACTAAAAAATCAAGAATCTTTAAGATGGTGGGACACCACCATTTTGAAAAAGTATATTGAGATCAAACAGGTCCCAAGAGGTCTAAGAATAATCATATTTCCATCTTTTGATGACCTCAAGATGACCTTTTGGCTGTTGTTCAATTTGGATTTTGAAAATAAAGAATACAGAACTTTCCATTCGCTTCTATGTACTCATTTAGTTGTACTGTTGAACACAACTGAAAGGACCCACAGGAAATATGGACCTTGATACTTTTTTCTTATGGTGGTGCTCTGAACAGCTTTTTGGAATTTGTGTGTATGGCTTGTCCCTAAATGTGACACTATTTGGATGACATAGTGTCTTTTGTTTCATTGAGCATGCCAAGCTGACATTTGTGTACTCAAAGTTCCTGAAATTGTGCATAATGCTATTAGAGGCGCTGCACACGAAGAGGGAAGAGAGCAAGGAACAAAAATGGGCAATCACTGCTTGGCTTCATAAGAAAGTTGATTGACCATGAAAGTGATGTTCTGACCACTGGAGCATAGGCCCAACGGTGCATCCTGAGCCAATTCAGATACTGATCCTTTGCTGTTATGTTACATCTTGAGAGCAGTGCCTGGACCTGCTCAGGCAGGCAAATATAACGCTCATTCGAAATCCGGGAGGCTGCAGCTGTAATGCCCCCGGCTCACTAATTGAGCAGATGAGGAGACACATTTAGGGGCCGATTCCGATCCTGGAAAAAACGGGTACAAACTGTCGGTCGGAGCGTTTTCTTCGTCCGACTCGTACCCGGGAAAAAAACCCTACAAACTTGCAAGTACGATTCGTACGGAAACACCATTTCCGTACGAATCGGAAAAAAGACCGACCGACAGAAAAATACATACAAATGTGATCCGGGACACCGCAGACATGACGTCCGGACGGAGTTTGGCAGCTTTTTACGTACCAGCAAGTACGATTCGTACCGACAGCACTCCGGATGGCAATATTTTTACGGCACCCAAAAAGTGCCGGAAAAGCAAAATACGCCGCGAAGCGTGAGGAAAAGGGGGCCCGGTACGCGCCGAACACCCCCCTAGCTCCCCCGTAAGTACGTGCCGGACCCCCAGCCCCCCCGTGGATGGACGCGCCGTACCCCCACCCGTGTATGTACGGAGCGTATCCCCAGCCCCCCGTATGTACGGAGCGTACCCCCACCCCCGTATGTACGGAGCGTACCCCCAGCCCCCCGTATGTACGGAGCGTACCCCCAGCCCCCCGTATGTATGGAGCGTACCCCCAGCCTCCCCGTATGTACGGCTAGGAGGGAGATGCAAGGGTAAGATAAAGGGCCAAGTAGTGTCTAGTTGTGGGAGAAAAAGAAATGAGGTAGGTTGAAGATTAGGAAGCCATGGTATTACGTACCTCAGCGTTTGATAGCGCTGGTCACGTGCTTCTTAGCAAATCTTTGGGCCCAGCACTTACTCATTTTCAAATTAAGCTCTGTTTTGTGATAACATAGTCTACTAACACCTGCAGCTGTTGTAGCAAGATGGGCCACTGGAAGCGATAAGGTAGGCTAAAATCCAGTTGAATGCAACTTGATCGACAGATGTCAAACAAGAATGAGATGCTGATGCAAAATATGCAAATACTAAGACCTCAAAATGCCAATATGCCTGAAGTCCTGTTGATGCAACAAAGTATGCCAAGTCCAAAGCTTAATATATTATAATCAAACAAGGGAACCAAAAATTGGTCGGGGACCTTGGGTATAGACTGTTTTAAGGAACAATGGTCCCCAACAAGAAGGTTATAGGGTCAAAGCATGTAAAAATAGAGAAACAGGGATGTCTACGTTTTATGTCCTATTGGACTTGATCATTTAATATGCATGGTAAAAGGAGAAACATACAAGTGGGAATATAATTATACCATGGATTACAGGCAAAAAAAGAAGAATTGTGGCCAAACAATTTTCACTATACAGGCCACTGATAGATAATTAGCGCAACCTAGCACATTTTTGAAAAATTATACAGTTATGCTAAGGTGCGAGAAGTCGAGAATGTTTTGATCCCACTACGAGAATGCAGGGATCATCTTTTAGGACAAAGGAATGAATGCCTGTGGCAATTTCCTACTGGGTAAAATGGCGGCGTGGGAGGCAAAGAAGGAGGGAATGCGAGGAGGGGGTGGGAGGAGGGGAGGGGTAGATAATTAGCGAAGGGATGTAAAATCTGTACAACATTTACACTCATGGAAAGGTGGATGATGCATGCCAGCATGCCTGGGGGATTGATGAACATATACCATCAGCCTTAGCTGTGGAACATGCTAAAGTGTCCTGTTGTTGAATGATTCTACATGACTGTGAACAAGGTGAATATGAGCAGTGGGGGTGATGATAGGGTTGACAATGGGTGGCTAGGGTACCTGGATTAGATTGTAGAGGTGTACGAGTGGAAGGGTGCCGTCCATGGAAGTGGAGTGGAGGAGATCAGGGGGTTTCTTATCAATACCCGTGCTGAGCATTCTACTGTAAAAACTGTGGAGGTCCCAAACCTACCCTCTCTGAAAAACAAGTCCAAAGAGCAAATTGTGAATCCTATTTTAGCTAAAGTAGCTGTGAAGCCAGGTCCCCTTGAAGAGGACCATCAGGTTGTGATAGGTGATTCAACTTCAGTCAATCTATTGGGCAGGGTTTTACTCTGTAAGCATAATTGTGTGATCTATTGTATACCGAATGGCGTTGAGCTTCAGTCACATAATGAAGATGCAGAATTTAAACGGAGTACAAAAAAGTCAACTGTTATATTGTTCCTGGTTTTGCAAAGTAAGACTTATGTTCTGACTTAAAGGGCTCTGTTAAGGGGGAAGTCTCTGATTTTGTGGTAACAACGTTGGCTTGATCTGCATCACTCTTGAAGCCCAACTCAAGATTTCCTATGATAATTTTCCTCAAATTCAGCCTTCAGTCTAAAAACATCCAGTGCTCTTGATGGAACATCCGACTCATGGGTTTGTCGCTCAGGACTTTCCTGAACGGCCTTCTAGGGCAGACACACTCACAATGGGAGCTACTCTAGTCCACGGTTATGCTCCCATGTCTAATGTAGGACTAGCACCTGATGTGATGGGGACTGTCCTAGCTGTGAATGTACCTACTGGGCTTGGGGCTCGCAGTTGAGGACTTGGTGCAAGCAGAGACTCTGAACAATAGGTGCACTTGCAACTCTGTCAGCAAGCTGAGGGTCCCCGGAGCTGCTGATTTCCTCATGCCTGATAAACTGTCTTATAAGGAGGTAGTCAGGAAGTCAACAGATCATCTAAAAGTCATCACTTGAGTCACTGTCACTAGTTACATCCTTCCTTTCTGTGTTCCTCCCCCCTCTAGTAATTTCTTTCTATCTGCTCTTTCTCTTGTTATCGCAGGTTACATTCTTATACCCCCAGTTACATTCTCTCTCCATTCTTGCTGTACTGCATCTAACCTTGCTCTATCCAACTGCGGACCTTATTTTTTGCTCAGGCCTTATATTTCTCCTTCTCTTTTGCATGCGCAGTATGGTCCCTCGTAATGATCAGATATGGTGGGAGTTTCATCTCAAACATATATGCTTTGACCCCATAACTTGCCTCAGATTCATAATTATTCTCAGATTAAATGTGATTAAAGGTATCATATGGTGTAAAAATCAAGGACTCTTCATTCATAGTGCTATTCTTCCATTGTGTAATCTAGATACACATATGTAACCCTACCTTGGTTGTCATTTAATGTGTGGGTGGGCCCTCTGGAGGGGTTTCCTCACCCTCACTGACAGGTATTCTTGCGTCATCACTAAACAAAAATTCAATTTTTACTCCAACACAAATCTATGAACTTCAATTGAAATACCAGGCATTTCTAAGCAAATCACATGAAATACACAACAACACTAACATCCAGTCTCAGACGACACCACAGCACTGACCACTCACAGCACGCCACTCTCTGATTTGATGACCAATAATAACCTGGCCCTCATACCAACCGACCAATACCAGTGTGGCACTTTATGACACACCTCTCAGCAGCTCTCACCTCACAGTGATCAGCTTCACACAAGCAAATTATTGGAAACCAAAAACAAAACAATAACACTTGTCTGTTCCACTAATAAAAAAATGAATTCACAGATCACTCTAGAGGAAGAATAGGAATTAATGCCCTACTATTGCTACTGCTCAGACTAAGCAAATTCTCGACCAGTGTGAAATCACCCTAACTGGTGCTTAGTTAAACTTGTATACCATTTTATTCTGTATGTCCTGCTTGTATGTCTTTTTAGTTTGCTATCAGTGCTCTTGAATATGTCCTTATATAGAAATTTGACAATTTTATCACTAATTGAAGCTGTGCCATTTATTTCAGGTATCTATCTGTCTATCTATCTATCTATCTATCTATCTATCTATCTATCTATCTATCTATCTATCTATCTATCTATCTATCTATCTATCTATCTATCTATCTATCTATCTATCTATCTATCTATCTATCTATCTATCTATCTATCTATCTATCTATCTATCTATCTATCTATCTATCTAAACCTATCTAGCTATCTACCTCTCTGTCGTTTTACCTTCCTATCCATCTTTCTATCTACCTGTCTTATCTATCTATCTATCTATCTATCTATCTATCTATCTATCTATCTATCTATCTATCTATCTATCTATCTATCTATCTATCTATCTATCTATCTATCTATCTATCTATCTATCTATCTATCTATCTATCTATCTATCTATCTATCTATCTATCTATCTATCTATCTATCTATCTATCTATCTATCTATCTATCTATCTATCTCTATCTGTCTTTGGAAACCACTCTATCTATGTATCTTTTCAACCCTCTCTATTTATTAGTAATAAAGATTTACAAAACAACATTAACAAAGGCAAAAGTTTGTCAGTCAACTCCATACCAATTGCCTTTTTTGGTCTGGCGTTCACAAAGACCTTTTAATTTTGGTACAAGTTTGTGTATCATATTAATTAGTTTGTTTTGGGTTATAAAGAACTAATAAAACGTACATAGCCATAAACAAGATTATCTATCCATTCTTGTTTATATTTGACAATAATATCTTTATAGCTACCCCTTCCTATTCTTATGTGCATCCCCTAGTTTCAGAGCTGTAATAGGGCCAATTTTGCTTGGTTGCACTGGGAGTTGAACCAAGTGGGAGGGTCGATGTTAGGGGGATTGATGTGTTTGTTTGGAAAGTCTGAATGAACTTACATAAAATGGCCCTTGGTGTCATATTTATCTGACAAGGGTCCAACTAAAGTGTGAAAAGTATTATAAATGGTTGTCATAGAATTTATGTTGTTCATAAGTTTCCCCCATCTGATTGCTGTCCTGCTGTTGGTCAATGATAATGCACTATTAGAGAGGTCATCAATATTACTATTAGAGTGAGGGACTGTTGTATTGATAGACAAATATAATGGATAGTTATCGCTATCTCCCCTCTTATGCACACTAAAGTCAGATATAGTATGCCAAATATCTAGGTCTAATAGATATAATCAATCTTGCTCTTGGACCTACCCATAGTGAAGGTGAATTCTCTAAAGGCATCTGATCTAGATCTACAATTGAAGGCTCGTACACCAAGTTTGAGTGACAGCATGCTGAGCTGTAGGGCCATAGTGGATCATTTTTTTAGATGGTCAACATCCAGTCTTTGGACATCGCTTGCCCTGTCCTCCATTTCCATAATGGATTCAATTGGAGTCATTGGTATAAAAGAGACAATAAAACCCCCAGCAATGATCAATGGCAAATTGGGGTAGATATTAGATACCATATTATCTCGTTTACAAAAAGTGAGTGACTCCTTTGTAAATTCCCTCGTCGATTGGAGACATTATACATATTTGTGCAAAATCTTTTAGGTCCCTTAATAATCAACCCCATTATGTCTACACAATCAGAAGGAATTTGCCTCACAATCAAGTTCTGAGTAACCCAAACCCAAATTAGGAATCCCTCCTTCGGTCTTCCCGTCCCTTAGGACTTTAAAGCACTGATGGCATCTCTGACAGGCTTGCCCCTAACAGTAGCAAGGATTGTGGGGCTGGTAGTCCCCCTGCCCGCTCCACCTTGACCCACTGAGCGGATTATTGAAAAGTGCCTTATAGTGCTGATGGTGTCTCTGGCATCCTTTCACCCAACAATAACTGGGATTGTGGGCTGGTAGTTTCCCTGCACACTCATTCTTGACCCGTGCAGCAAGATAGTGAACAGCGTTTTACAGTGCGGATGGTGTCTCTGTCGTCCTTACCCCCAACAGTAGCAGTGATGTGGGGCTGGAAGTCCCCCTGCACGCTCCTTCTCGACCCGTCCAGTGGGATAGTGAAAGCGCTTTATAGCGCTGATGGTGTCTCTGGTTTCCTTGCACCCAACAGTGGCAGGATTGTGGGGCTGGTAGTCCCCCTGCATGCTCCTTCTCGACCCGTATGTGTATATCATGCTTAGTTCAGTTAGTTATAGGGGTTTTCAGTCAGACTTCATTCATTAGTCTGTTGTATCATTCATATTTTTCTTCACTGTGAATTATAGTATGCTGCCCTTTCAAAAGGAGCACATCACACACAAAGTAGTTCACTTCAGTACCCGGAACCGCAATGATAATTTGTGCTTTTTTTTTAGACCCAAAAATATTTTTCTTTAGCAATTTGTTCTTGCTTAGATTGATGTGAGCCCAGCAGTTTCCTCAACAATGAAGTTATGCAGAAACCAGGACAGAACAAAATAAGAATTGAAAAAGCCAAAATGCTGATGGCTAACACCAGGCCCATTAGCTTTGCCAATGCATGTCGTCCTTGAAGTCAATATTTGAAAGATTAAACCAGCAGTTCTGCCACTTGCGCAGAGCGTGATCAGTCAAAATACCTGCCTCTCACATTCTCAGCTGCTCAGTGCAAATAGATATTTCATTCATGCGCTAAAAATCTGATTGCAGCATGGGAGCATTAAGCACGTATAATGTGCCTTCTGGAGTTAAGGCATCAGACAATGAAGAAGGCAGCCCTCTGCGGTCTTCTGATAACATTTTCCATTTTCTGCGGACATCTGGTTGCTACCCGTGGTGCGTGGCTTTGGGGAGAGCTCATTCTGGCTCTTGGCAGCAACAGCTGCAGTGCAGAGTTTAAGCACCCTTTACAGCATTGTCCTCTAGCCCAGAGCAAGGTGGGCCAATATGTCAACACAGCAGAGCAAAGAATTGTGATTCTGGTCATGAGAGCTGCCAAACCAACTGCACCCAGAGCTATTCGCATCATCCATTTACTTGTAATAAAATACTTGGTCTGCTTTTTGAATCTGCCAATCCTTCTGATAATACAGGCATTTCCAGCGAACGCAGTTCAGGTGCAAGCTTAAAATGTTTCCATTGGCACAACAGCCCTCTCTTTGCTATGCATTGCCACCCTGTTCCAGGGGCTCCATCCCTGATACTCTAATGCCAAGCACGGCGGCCCTCATGTAAATACAACAGGCCCTGTGATGATCAATTACCATGCAAAGAACCAAGGCTGCATTTAACTTGGCCAAATTATACTCGCGGAACACACGTCCTGCACCCTCTGAGTCAGAGGAAGGTCACACCTGCATAGACACTGCAAACCAGGATACTCAGTTATGTGGTCTCTTTACCATCGCTGGTCTGTGCACACACACTTGCAACACATGTCTTGTGCCATGGGCTCCCAGCATGTTATTTGCTGATGCAATTGCTGGCCTGTTAGGGCCCTCCATGAGGTCTCCAATCTTGCTATTTTCTGCTGGCACTTAGGGTAAAATTAATGGCTCCCATAACATTTTAATTTGTACTGCTTCGAGGAAAGAGTGTCACGTGTACCAAATGGGCAGTGCTGAACAGGCTCTCCAAGAACGTTGGCTCAATCGCCACAAGGGCAGTGTGAATTTCTGACTACCAGCCTCTAGTTCTCGGGGCATATCCAGAAGGCAGATGTTCTCTCTGGAGCAGGAATGGTCTAAAGATGGCTGCAGCCCTACACAGTGTGTCCCTGAAGTGTCACTTTTCATGAGAACTGTGATATCCAGTTTCAGTTTCAAAGTTTATTGTTTAGTTAATAAAAACTATTACAATTGCATAAAATCAGCTAAAAGCAGATAACATATTTAAAGTGCAATATGCAAGCCAATGTGCGGTAACAGTAGGCAGTCAGTGCTTTGCTAAGGCAGCCACTACGCAGCGCATTGGCCACCAGGAACAGGACCTTTGCTGGGGCCCGACCTGACTTACAGGATGTCGTATAAAAGTGTGTTGAGAAATTCTATTCCCCAAGCTAAAAAAACATTTAAAATCTTCAAAGTGCAATGTGGTGAGGACCAATGAATGGTTATGATGCGCAGTCAGTGCTTTACTGAGGCATTTGGGGTTGAAAGTAGCTAACCAGTCATGCATTAAGGCCCAGCCTAACTTGCTGAGAATCGTCTTGACCAGGGAGAGTTCTTTGAGATCCTTGGACACCAAGATCGGAATCTCCATGTACATCTTGTCCTTCCCACTGGGGCAACATATTCTGTTATTGGGTTATGCCCTTGATTGTAGCGTAATATGGCAGCGGTGGTTAAGGAGACCTGCTGCCAGAGTGTTTCGATGAATTTGGCACACCTTGACAGCACTCAGGAGGCAGAGTTCTTGAAGCAGATTGGCATCTTCTGGGCACGTGCACGCCACTAGGAGCAAGAAGACCAGTTAAGCAACAATTTCCTTTGGTGGTCTAAAGATGGACAAAAGCAAAGCAGATGTAACCAAGGTGCATGAAAATAATTACACAGCCTGCAGTCCCTTTTACCTCCTTAGCCAACCCAGGCTAGATTAACGTCTTTTATTGGGAGCACAAGTAATCATATATACATTATCTGTCTGTGCGTTTCCGCAATTTTGGCTTCCAGAAGTTAGGATATTGTGATACTGAGCAGGTTTCCATTACCAGCTGATCGCTATCACCACACTGCAGCAGGAGCTGCTTTAAGACAAGTCTGAGTGAGAATGGTTAGAAAGGTACCAGAAGGCAGTACATCCCGTCAGGCACGCACTGTTGACCATTTCCACCATAATAGCACCATACACGCTAAGTCCTACCAGACAACTGGTCCCTGTGGACTCTAGGCAACCTTGCAGCAGCATCGCGACCTTCTCAATTCTCTGAAGATAACACCACTTAAATGTTTTTTCTATGATGTTATTGCCTGGCTATCACTTACTATAGAAAAACTGGTCTCGTTATTCCTGCTACAAGAGTCTTCTTGTCCATCTGTAATGAAGAAGTGGACCCACCAGCTCCAGAATGTAAGTTTGCAGTCCTAGGAAAGAGCAAACAACCCTCTGAACAAACTTTTATGACAACCCGACCCCCGCAAGCATTAAGGAACAAGCAAGCTGAAACTAATGACATAGAAAGGCATATCTGATTGCTTATTGAAAGGGCCATGCCAAAAAACCTCAAAGCTGATGAATCAGTTGATTCTCCCTTTCAAGATAAGTGTCTGCAAATTGTGATGAGTGTCAACCATGCAATATTATACAGAAAAACAGAGTGGACTTGCAAGACTTCCTAAACATTAACAGAAAGTCTTTGTATCCATTGAAATTGCCCTTTCTGAGAAGAAGTTTTATTATGTTTTCGAGATTCCTCATGAGAAGGATTGTACAGCTTGCTCATGTTACATACACATCAGGGAACTGCGGGAACCAAGGCAGGAATATGGTAACGGATGGGACTCCCTAGTGGGGGAACCAACACAGAGGATGTGTTCTCTCACTACCTGCTTATCAGTCTACAGGACTACAGACCTGCTAGCTCCCCTTGTCATGGACCCACAAAGAACCATGCCCAAGCAGACAGTCAGAGCGGCTATCTGAAATTCTCTAGACCAGCCACACCTTTTCTCCGTGATAGACGTGGTCTAGTTTATTAATCAGCCAGCTTAGCCGAACCTATCCTTTTGTAGCTGGAGCAAATGTTGCCTATTTTGCGCAGCCATTGAACAAAGACATTTCCTGGACGGGAATTCTGAGAGTTTTATGCGTATTTGAATTGGCTCTAAAGACAACATTTCACAGTTTGCGCTAGTCTGCATTGTCTTTTGTGTTTTTTTCTGTCAGTCGTATTTACTGGCTTCTTACCCACTTACAGTCTTTGAGTTCAATGATAATGTTTTAGGGTCTGGTTACACTGAGCCCAAACTTGGATGCAGAACTTCCTGTGTGATACTGTACTGAAATGCAGACCCAATCTTCTGTGCTTCTGTAGAACAATAAAGATAAACCTCCATATGTATTCAAGTCAGGAGTATAAACTCTCTGCAAAGCACAGACACATCAGGCTGAATGCCAGTTTGATTTTTGTTGTATTTCACTGCCATGTGCTATGCTGTTATGTTATGTTTTGTACAGTGCAATGTTGCCATAAGTGGCCACCTGTTGTTCTGAAACCGAGACCTGCCACATCACAACATAGTAATTTGTCAGCCCAAAAACAGAAAGTTTGAAGGTGATGCTTAGAGGCAATGTTGTCTGCTGATAATCTGACAGCAAACGAAAGTTTATTCCATTTAGTGCCTGTCTGAACTGAAAAGGCAACACTAGGAGCAGAAATACACAGGAGGACTGGAGCTGAAAGGCCTTGTATGTTGGGGCGCACTTAAGAGTCCCAAGAAAGGGTTCCTGGTAGCATGTCACTGTTTACACCAGAACTGCATTCTGACTCTACAATTCATTTGCTCAGTCGTGCAGGCACAAATCTGTTGAGAAGGATATGGATTTTGTAATTTGAGATTTACATGGCCCACTTCAAGAATATTAATCAACTGTTTTTAGAAATTATGTTAATGCATGTGCCTGCAAAGCAGAGGCGGGGTTTGTAAGGAATAGATGCGTTTGTCCCAGATTTGATTTCCACAATTGTCTGGCATCAGTGCTTCTTTTTCTTTGCAAGATTTCTTTATTTTTATATAACACCAAGAGTGCAAAACCGGGACAGGGCATAATCACGTTGTACATTTGTTTTTACCAAGTCCTCGGCATATGACAACGACAGAGACCCTCCAGCTCTGGGAAGGAGCAACATGGTAAACACACCAGGTAAGTGCTGCCTACCACAGACAGTGCCCCAACCATGGTGAGCAATGGTGTCCTGCAAGGACAGAACAACCGTGCAACCTTCCCATGGAAAACGTCACCACTCCGTCCCTCCCACCTCCCTCAATCCCACCACCTTCATCCTATATCCCCAATAGGACCGGCCAAAGGATCTGACTCAAAACCATGAACATTGCACCATCCAATAGTGGTATTAACCCCCCATAGACCATCCTTTATACCCTGGGCCGGATGCTTCGTCAATAACCTGCAGACTCATACCGCTCCTAAGTGCCTCCTCACCCATACCAGTGGTTAGGTGAGTGCTCCCCTAGTCCGCAATGCGATAATCATCAAAGACAAACAAGCATAGATCTGTGGTACAGTGACCGTAGGAAGGAAGCCCAACTTTCCCCTGTCCCTTTAATCCCCAGAGGCCCCTAAACCTCGCTCTCCTGTTGTCTGAAACTTTCCTATATTGCATCATAGAGTTCCATCTGGTCATTCATTTTGTATGTTCTACGTTCATTCACAGTCAGCTATTTTCGACAACTCAGTAAACCATGTCTTCGCCGTGGGAATCGACGGTTGCCTCCAGTGTCCCAAGATGCACAGTCTTTCCATCCCCTGTCCAGTCGCCAGCCAGCGTTTCCCATGCTTGGAGGGAACCACCAACACGACCTTATCATGCGGTAGGACAAAACACACAAACCGTCGAACAATGACATCTTCCAGCCTGGTCAAATCAGACCCTGCATCCTCACAGTGCCCAGACAGCTGAATTCAGCCCGAGAGGACATGGGCCATATTGCATCCCCCTTACCCACAGCGCCAACATGCATCATGCAGAATCAGTCCTGCCCTGTGCAGCTTAACCGGGGACCAGTACCAACTGTTCAGCAGTTTAAAGTAAGTAAAGTTCAGTCTAGCTTCACAAAGTAGAGTATTGTGGTCACCTATCAGCGACTCCCAGGCTTTAGGCAAATAGGTATGTCTCACAGCAGTCTGCCAGCGAGGCCGAGTGGCTTCAGATGTGGGAATAAAGTGGCAGCTGTCCAGCAACATGCCCATACATCAATGACAACACCCCCCTGGTACCCCACTTCTCGATGTAAGTGTAAATGGGAGAGGGATCCAACATTAGTAACCCCACCTCCAGTTTGCCCTTGAGGCAGTGTAGTATTTGGATATACTGCCACCTATGCCCATGCCCCAGGCCATACTCCAAGTGTAACTCCTCGAACGACACAAATCTTCCTTCCAATGTGAACAGGTCAACCCTCTTTATGCCCCGACTCTTCCAACCAGGCCAGATTACAAGTAGCCAACCTATCTGCATGCATGCATTGTGCAAGAGGGGGACTGACAAATGAAGCGAAGGTGGACTATTCAGTATGTAGGGGCATATTATCAAGCACGGCGTTAAAATTATCGCCGCTTTAGCAGCAGAAAACTGCCGCTAAAGCGGCGATAATGGGCTTGATAATATGCCAATAGAAGCCCATGTTCACACCAGAACATGGGCTTCTATTGCAATTCTCAAGGGCATATTATCAAGCCCATTATCGCCGCTTTAACAGCAGTTTTCTGCCGCTAAAGCGGCGATAATTCTAACACCGTTTCTTGATAATATGCCCTATAATGTGCTCTTTTCTATATATATGCAGTGTGTGTAGAACTATCTATTTATCTGGGGACTGAAGGATAGACTGGGGGAATATAAAGCATTTAATGTGTTTTTCGCAACAGACTGGATTTTTCAATCTGTATCCACTTCTGAGGATCCTTTAGAGCTGGCGACCAGTTTACCAAATGAAAGAGGTTCTTAGACAAATAATGGGAATCCATATTCAGGGGCCCCAGTCGTAGGTAAGTGTGTGTTGTCTTAAATCAAACAGGGTGGCAGGAAATACCCAAGCTTGTTTATATAATCCCACAAGCCCTAGAGACTGTCCGGACCCTTGGCCTTCCTTTCTCTAGCACAAAACACTAAGGCCCTAATTACGAGTTGGACTGCCAGACTCGTGTGGCATGGCGGTGGCGGTCCAGCCATCACCGCACGAGCGGTTCGATCGCCCCATTGCGAGTTGGGACCGCTGCCAGGGAACCGCCGTTCCTGGCAGTGGCTCAGTGGTCTTGAGGCTGCAATTTGCTTGGCAGGACTGTTTTTGGCGTTCCCTTTGTGGTGCCCATTTTCTGAGGCACCGCCGTGGAAACGCAGAAAAACAGCCCGCCAGACAGGAGAAAACTCCTAATCTGGCGGGTGGCCGGACCATGGCTTTGGCGCAGCAAGAGCGCGGTAGTGGCGTACCACCCACTCCCACTGCACCAAAAGTCATAATCGGGCCCTAAATGTACACCATGGCTTACTCTTCCACCTGCTGCAACCAGAGGCACCCCCTTCTGAGCATAGTACCTAAAGCATCCATTAGTGCAAGGCTGGATTGTTGGCAAAATACAACAATGTGAGTCATGACAAGAAAGGGTTCTAGTTTACATGTATACTTTACATTCACATTCAGAGCAGGGGGTTGAACCTCCCCCAGTTTCCCCTCTATTGCACCATCTGCATCAGAGCCAAAGATGTTTATTTTGCGAGCAGCCAAAAGGCAAAGACTGCCCCTCCCCCACAGAAAGATCAAAATATTCCTGCGTGGTAACCCCCCATATAATTTAAAAACAGTTCCTCAGCTAAAGAGGGATCCGTGCACTAGATAGTAGAGTGTCCAGTCCATGGGACTGTCAGAGCCTATCCTGAGTCTCAGGATAGCAGGCCTGCAGCATCAGACTCAAAGCTCAGTAGTAACAGTTAAACGTTACTTCAAAGGGGATCACAACGAATCCTTCTCTCGGCCCTGGGTCAGTACATCCAACAACTTGTTCAGGTCAATTCTGTCCAAGCATCTGTGGTGGGTCAGTAGACTGGAATGCTGGTGTGTTGTATTCACGGTGTGCCAGATAGGTTGGCATTTATGTGGTCCAGTGGGGGGGGGTCCTTCAAATCCACCAGAGAGGGCCAATTTTTATTGTATTACCCATGGTGTCTAGTTCGCCAAGTCATCTGGGTCTTCAAATTCCGATCTGTGACCATGAATTGTCACCATCATCATTGGTGGACCAAGCAGGCCAAACTTGATATCATCTCTACGTAGGAGGGGGCCAAGAGCCAGTAACTTCTTGGATTTAATTGCCATGTAATGAGAAACGTCAGCTGCCACATGGATCGTCAGTCCGTCCCATAGGAATTAGCATCTGATTAATTGTGCCATCTGCAGGAGGAGACTGGTATGATGATGGCACAAGAGGTAAGCTGTTATAAGTCTGGGATGTTGGGTGTCTTAGAGGACTGGATGTGAATCCTGTCACAGGAGGTAAGCTGTTATAGGTCTGGGATGTTGGGTGTCTTTGAGGACTGGGTGCGAATCCTGTGTGCCATCTGAAATTCCAAGAGCCCAGGAAATGTAGTTTGCAACAGGACGGGTAGAAAGATGCCCAGGAACCTAATCATATCATCCCCTTCCATCCCCGCAGGCATCCTGCAGAGACAGATATTGTCATGCCTGGACCTGTCCTCCAAGTTGGTTACCTTCCTCTGTAGACACAGGGATATCAGCACCCCAGTCAGGTTGCGCACTGACCATATGATCTAGATTGTCCTGGCACATGTCGGTCACATCCAAGCAGATATGCAAAGCTGTGAAATCGAACTGAAGCGACTTAAGGTCAGTGGCCATCTCCATCATGATAATATCGAATGAGGTAATCTTTGAGCTCATGGAAGTCACCTCTTTGAGGATCATGACTACCGTAGCTTCAGCCATTGTGAAAGGTTTAGGAGCCATTTCTGATAATTCCCCAGACTATGCCGCCACAAAAGATAGTTGAGGGAGAATTTCAGGTGTGCCATGTCCCCAAGATGCATCTCCAGGCCACAACAACTCAAACTAAAGCGGGGAAGAATTCTGAATGGGTGATGGTCGACTGCAGTAAAGTAGTAAAAATGATCGTGGCCTGTAGCACGTTTCACCTTCTCCCCTCCATTACATTGTGGCCTTGCAGAGCAGGGACAGTTGTCATGTTCTCAGAAATCACCAGAGGGGGTCCCCACCTCTGGGACTATGTTTCCCCACCAGGTGTCTCCCATCAGTCCAGATGTAGTGAAAGGATACAGCTACTGTGTCACCAACTCCATGATTATGGTGCACCCATCATCCGAGTCCATCCATGGGCCCGTGTGTCAGCGGAGCTGTTCCAGCAAGTCCCTATAAGGCTCAACCACTGCATTTTGGGTGTGGTGAACAGAGAGCAGGTCCAAACCTCAAAGTATGCCGGTCGCAGTCGCTAGTGGGGATAGACAAAAGCACACAATTTGGGTAGATAGCTGCTCAGGCTCCCAATTATCGAAGCCCAGACCTGCAGCTCACCTATCCTTCAAGGGAGGGACAGGTGGGGCCTTCAGGGCTTAATGGCCAAAAAGGCCTGTCTCCACCTTGACCATGGTATCTGGAGAATGTGAACCTTGAGCACTTGCAGTGACTGGAGCAGAGTCTGACCTCAACAAGAGTAAAGGTCATCCGGAAAAGCCCCCAGGGTGCTGGAGCTATTCAGACAGACACCATCTTGGTTTGTCCTTAAATTGACAGTTGGTACAAACTGAAGATACGGTATACACAAAAAAGTGCCAACTCAAGAGAAATAAGAAATCCTGGTAGCTCACCTCCTTTTACACCGACATGAGTATCTATGTATCTACTCCAGGGAAAGAGAACGCAGTCCTGTGTGCACTAAATTCATGTTGTGATTGCTTGCCTCACTAAGAGACATGAATGTGCAGCCACTGTCTCTTCTACGAAGAAAAACTCTTACAATAGACATGTTGCAATCCCATCAGTGAATGTAAAGATTTCTCCTTCCACTCAGAGATCACGATGTCTGTTTCTGTACAGTTCCACTCCTCTCAGTAAAGTTTAACAAGAACAAAATACCAATGGAAGTAATTGACCCGCAGCTTCTGAACCACATGGTCATGCTTGGGGGAGACTTTACATTCCTTTTACGTTTTAGCATTTGGAGGTGCAGCCACTATACATGGAGATGTATTGAGGACATGTCTGAAGAGTGGCACTATGAATAGAAGTGACCCAAAAAGCTACATACTTCCATTCTTGGCTATTAACTGCCTTCAAACCTGTCACCCTGCTATGGCAAGAATCGTCCTTGCAGTAAGTAGAAGTCATGTGATTTTTAGTAAAGCACACCGCCATGCTGGAAGGAGATGTGCTATTTTCAGCAGAGTTCATTGGCATTTACTTTTCACAAATGATGTTGCATCCCCTACATTTACCTGTGAAGAGCTTCTTCTTTCTTATATATATATATTTTTTTGTGAAGGAGACAAAAACAGAAAGAAGAAAAACATTACATCACCATATTACATTCTTTCAAAATACATATATACATTCTAGTAACCAAGTGGAGAAATCAAAGCAAATAGAAAAAATGAACAGAATAAAAATGCCACAGATTTTCCAAAATCAATCCTGATTTAAGAGCTTCTTCTTCCAAGGTGGGCTGTGCACAGCTCACAGCATATTTTATGTCACAATCAACGTCTCCTGTCTCTGCATGCCTTACAACTGTATATCCCCTCTTCAACCTTGTGCCCTTCCCTGTTCTACTGTATAACTTTGCAAATCCCCTCTGTAAGAAATTGGGTTATTGGTTGAGTGGGATGGAAGCCCTATTCAAGTAGCAGCTACAATCCCTGTCAGGGTCAATCACAAAAATCATTAAATTAACCTGTGATTTTAACCTCTAGTAGATTGACACAAAGCAGTCAGGCGTAATTTAGAGGAAATGTGTACAGTAGTTATGCGGAACACAAATGGTAATAGAGTGAATACACAACACAAGAAAAATCCCAAAAGCAATTTAGACAAGTAGAGTCAAATTTAATAAATGAAAAATGACACAAAAACAAGCAAAATTCAACCAGTACAGTCAGAAATATAGTTTTTCACAGTTTCTAAAGAAAGAAGTGCTTAAAAGCACAAGGTGCCACTCATAGTCGTCTGGTCACGCTACACTGGGAGAAAGTCACAAGTTCAGGCCAACCGGGATGAAGCTTTCATCAGAATACAGGGAATAGGATCATCCCTCTGAAGTGTTACCTTCTTAAGGCTGGTGTGAAGAGTTCCATTCGCATTGGCGGAGGCCCCAAGAAGGAGATTCCCGGCAGGAAGAGCATGTCAAGTGTAGTGGATGGTCATTGCTGTATCGCGAAAAGCCGGTTGTCGCTGGAGCTCTCAAGCTCAACACGGACAAGATGGAAGTCCTCATCTTTAAGATCAACACCTCTCCATGGACAGACACATGGTGGCCCACTGAACCAGGCCCATCCCCGCCCCGAAAGACAATGCCTGCAACCTTGGCATCATCTCGGATAGCAAGCTATCTATGAAAAAACAGGTCAACTCAGTCTCATCCACCTGTTTCCATACCATACTCATGCTTTGCAACATCTTCAGGTGGCTCCCAGCCCACGGCAGAAGGACCGTCACGCAGGCCCTTGTCAGCAGTAAGCTGGACTATGGGAATACACTCTATGTTAGAATCTCTGCATGCCTCCTGAAGAGACTACAAACAATACAGAACTCAGCAGCAAGACTAATTCTTGACCTCCCCAGACATACACACATCACACCCCACCTCAAGTAGGTAAACTGGCTCCCAATCCAGAAGGGATGCCAGTTCAAGATGTTGACCTACGCATACATAGCCCTGCACAATGAAGGACCAGCATACATCAACAAACAAATCACCTTCCACCAACCAACCAGACACCTACTATCCACCTCCCTCTTCCTTGTAGACACCCCCTAGATCCGCTGAAGCAACAGCGGAGGATGCTCCTTATCACAACTGGCAGCTAAAGCTTGGAACGATCATCCCCTCAACCTCAGGACCGCCTTACTGCACCACACTTCAGGAAAGGATTTAAGACCTGGCTGTAACAGATAGCGTTGAAGCAGCTAGTAACTACAGTGCCATGAGATCCTCACAGGTTTTTTGCTGTGCTTTACAAATCCCTTGATTGATTGATTCAGTTACCTAAAGTGGGTGGAACCTTCCGTATGCATTTGGCAAGATTGACTTTGACTCACTAGGGTTCATGAGGGGTTAGGCTATACCCCTGAATCTTTAAAGGTACTCAAAACACAAACAGAGTGCATGGCTCACAAGGCTGAGCAACTGAGAAAATTCCATAAATGAAGTAATATCAATTTGTATACACTTGCCCAAAAATAAGGTATTTTGCCGGATTGCTGTTAATGGTATGAGACATTTTCAGACACATGCAAACTGTGACCAAGGTAAAGGAATCAATTATAAAAATTGGAGGAGCAGAGGGAGTAATAGGATATACTTATATATACATTACCTACTGAAGGTCGCCAGTAGGTAGTTATAATTAGGACCTAGTTTCCCTAGGAAGAGAATTTTTTTGTTTCTTCAATAACTTTGACGTCAATTGTCAATGTTAAATGTATACTTTAGTCAGCCAGCTGGTGTGTTGAACGTTTTGGGGTGGTCTGTCAAGTGGAGGCTGAGAATTTTCCCATAGAGATTTTGAACACGACTACAGCCCGAATCGCTGAACGCAATTCCACCAAATGTGGCAGAAAGTTAGATGTTTGTCCAGAAAGCATGCTTTTTGTGATTTGGTGTAAATCCGTTCAGTAGTTTTAGAGATATTTAAGGGCAAAAAAAAATAGGTATCTAAGGATACGGATCATCTGCAATCCAACAGGTCTCTTGACATTTAATTGGCTGCTAACACTTTTAACAGGTAGTGCTAGCAGCCCTCTTGGGACTTGGATTGAAGCAGTCTCCATAAAATCCTAAGAAATAAAGGTAGGTAGGTAGGAGGCAGGAAGGAATACCCTGACCCCCATGGAGTGGTGTCCGGGTCTTAAAGAGACTCCGCCAGGGGTCAAAAGCATTTCTTATCATTTAATTTGCCATGGATTCACAGGCTTGATCCCCTAAATAAAAAAAAGGCAAGGCCATGAGGGATGGTGTTCCCAGGGCCAAAATCAGCCTTGAAGGGGGGCCACGCAGACCCCTTCCCTAATAAAACAAATAAATGTGAAAAAAAGACATGGCCCAGCAAGTTGCTGGAGGCCTTTCCCCCTTTCACCACCACTCTGCAAACGCGCCTCCTGGTGCACTATTAGTTGGGGGATGAGGTCCCCATAGCTCCTGAGGGTTCCTGGGGGCCAACTAACCCTTCTGTTACCTCCAGTAAGACCCACACAGCGGTATTGCTGAGAGGTCATCAGAGGCCCACCCCCTTTCTCCACTACTCTGCAAATGTGCCTCCTGGCACACTACTGGTTGGGGGATAGAATCATAGAGTCCCCTTGGATGCTGAGGCCCCTTGGGGGCCAATAAGCCCTCCTGTTACCTTCAGTAAGATTGCTGTGAGCTGGTCGAAGGCCCTGCCCCCTTTCTCCACCACTCTGCAAACACGTCTCCGTGTCCAATGCTGGTTGGGGGTGGCGTTCCCTTGGATGCTAAGGGTCACTGGGGGCCAAAAACCCCTCCTGTTACCAGTTAGCCCGACACTGCAGAATTCCTGAGAGCTGGCTAGAGGCCCCACCGCCTTTCTCCACCACTTTGCAAACACAACTACTAGTTAAAAAAACATAGAAATTCATTGAAAAAACCAAAGGTTACAGGGACTTTATGGTTAGCGAATAGAATTTAAAAAACCATAGAAATTCACTGACAAAAACAAAGGTTACAGGGACGTTATAGTCAGAATTAGATTTCACAAGTACAAAACCATAGACATTTAGCAGTTATAGTTACTTGCGCTAACTATAACTTACGCCTCGCAATGCACTGCTTACGACCTCTCATACTCCATCACCAATGCCATGGTCTGTAACATCACTGATGACATTTCAAATGACATCAATGATGACATCACTGATGACATCATCCAGTGAGAGTAAGTGTTTCTAAGAGTTTATGATTGTTAAACTAACCTAGTTTGAAGTTTGCCAATAACTTTAGAGGCTGTCTTGAAAGTTTAGGAGTGATTCGTCAAGTGGGGGCAGTGAAACACATTTTCTCCATGCAATTTCCCATCCAGATTTTAGACACAACTACAGCCCAAACCCCTGGACGGATTGACACCAAATTTGGCAGAAAGGTAGCTCTTGATCTAGATAAAGCACTTTTTGTTATTTGGTGGTAATCTGTTCAGGAGACTTCTTAAGACCTGGCTGTTCGAGCAGTAGCAGCACCCTTACCCCCCCCCCCCAGTGCCCTGAGACCTCACGGGTGAGTAGTGTGCTCTACAAAGGCTCTGATTGATTGATTGATTGTTCATTAGTTTTGGAGATAATAAAGGACAAACACATTTGTATACCTAGAGGCACAGATGCATCATGAATCCTTTGTAATGCATCATGAATCCACAAGCTAACACCAATGCTGTGATTGGCTGGCCACAACCTGTGGACAAAGTTGTGCCCACCATTCTGTGTAATGGGACACAGTCCCGGAGACCTCAAAAGATTTTTGATAGTACTAGAAGGGGTCAGAGTAGAGGCACCCTGACACCAAGGCTGGAAAATAAGGGCCTTTCAGGGACCTCTTATGTGTATAATATGTCCAAAAACATTTTTTTCCCACATCTGATATTTGCACATCCGTTGCTCTGTAACATCACTACAGATTTGCGAATATCACAGAATTTATTAAAAACATACATTCACACACTCACTCAGACACTCATGCACTGACTCATAGACCCACTCGCGCTCTCTTACACTGAAACACAGACCCACAGAGAGTGTTAAACACCCACTCACAGACTCACACAGATACTCCTGCATGCACTTATAGATCCACTGGGAGAGATACACCCCCTCATAAACTCACACAGACACTCATGCACCCACTCACAAACCCACTCAGAGAGTCATGCACCCATTGTCAGACCTACCCGGACACTTAAGCACCCACTCACAGACCCACTCAGACACTGACGGACCCACTCAAAGACCCATTCAGAGACTTTTGCACCAACTCACAGACCTACTGAGAGACTCATGCCCACACTCATACACCCACTCAGAAGCACATGTACCCTCTAATAGACCCCCTCAGAGACACATGCACCCACTCACACACCCACAGACACACACATCCATACACAGATCCAGTCAAACACTCATGCACCCACTCAGACACTCATGCACCCACTCACAGACCCACTCAGACACTCTTACACCTACTCACATAACCATTCAGGCACTCACATACCCACTCACAGACCCACTCATAAACTGATGCACCCGCTCACAGACCTACTCACAGGCTCATACACCCACTCACAGACCTACTGTGAGACTCACATACTCATAGACCCACTCAGAAACTCATGTTCCCACTCATAGACCCAATCAGAGACACATACACTCACCCACACCCACTCACAGATCCAGTCAGAAACTCCTGCATTTACTCCCACAGAGAGACACACACACCTTTTTCACAAACTCACACATACACCCACACACCCACTCATATATCCACTCATGCACCCACTCAGACACCCATGCACACATTGCAGTCCCACACAGATACTCATGCATCCACTCACTGACCCACTAAGACACTGATTCACTTCCTCACAGACCTCACAGAGTCTCACACACCTGCTCACAGACTCACGCAGGCACTCACACACCCACTCACAGACCCACTGAGACATTCAAGCCCCCATTCATAGACCCACTGAGAGTCTCATGCTCTTATTCATTCACCCACTCAGGCTGTCACACACCCACCAAGAGACCCAATGTGTGACTCATGCGCCTACTCTCAGACCCACTCAGAGATGCATGCATCCAATACCAGACAGTCAGAGACTCATGCACCCACTCACAGACCAACCCAGACACTCATGCCTTTACTCACATACCACCTCAGGGACTCACTCACCCACTCACAGACCCACTCAGAGTCTCATGCATTTACTCACTCAGACTGTCACCCACCCACTCAGAGACCCACTCAGGGACTCATGCACCCACTCAGATACTCTTTTACATACTCATAGACCTACTGAGAGACTCATGCACACACTCACAGACTCACACAGAGAGTCATGCACCCACTCTTAGGGCCAGACACACCAACGGCTCTGTGGTGAATGGGTGATTGCAAGCTGTGAAGTAAGTTGCACGTGTCATGTTGTATAATGGGGCCTGGGCCGGGGTATTTAAAATAAATATTGAAAGCTTCAGAAGGGTTTAGGGTAGAGTTACCCTGACCCCATGGGTGTAATATAGGAGTCTTTGAGGGACCCCTTATATGTACAAGATGTCTTAAAATATATTTTTTTCGACTATGTGCGATATTCAAGAATCTGTCATAATGCTCAGCGTAGCCCCCTTGTGTACCATCTTGACGGATTCATGAATATTACCGATAAATTATAAAAACAAATACATTTACACAATCACTAAGACAGTACTGCGCTCACTCATATACCCACTCATAATGACGGATTCATGAATATTAACGATAAATTATAAAAACAAATACATTTACATACTCACTAAAAAAGTACTGCACTCACTCATATACCCACTCATACTCTCTTACACCCACTCACAGACCCATTCAGATACTCACCCACTCACAGACTCATGCACCCAGTCACAGACCCACTCAAACACTCATACACCCACTTACACACCTACTCAGTCACTCCCACTCCCACTCAAACACTCATATACCTACTCACAGACCCACTCAGCGACTCATGCACCCACTCACTTACCCATACAGACACTTATACACCCATTTACAGACCCACACAGACACTTACATATCCACTCACAGACTCACTCAGAGATTCAAGCACTCTTTGACAGACCCACTCAGAGACTCATGCACCCACTCACTCACCCACACAGACACTAACTCACAGACCCACTCAGAAACTCGTGGACTCACTCACAGACCCATTCACAAATATTCAATTAAAAAAATACAAATTCTGCAAATTTCATACAAGTATACCATTCATTTATTGCTGATAGGCTTTAGGCTAGAAATGTGTTTTAATAACTTTAAAAAACACTCTGAAAATGTACCCTTTTCTCAAATCTTGGACTTATGCATTTTAAATTATCAAAAATGGGAAACAACATTTACTGCATGGTCGGAACCATGCATGCAGATACCACGCAAGCTTAACCACTCATTGGTGTTTACCACGCTTGCTGTTACATGATGACATCACTGAGGACATCATCCCCTAAGTTTAAGTGTTTCATAAATGTTTCTGAGACTAAAAGATATATACTAAGCTACTGCATAAGTTACATTTTTATCTTTTTTGTAATACTAATGAGTGATACTAGTTCTAAAATATGTCATCTGAGTGGCTATGTGAGTGTCTGTATGGGTGTGTGAGTGGTTGTATGTATGAATAATTGGGTGTGTGAGTGGCTTTTTGGGTGAGTGAGTGGCTATGTCGGTGGCTGTATTGGTGAGTGAGTATGTTTGTGAATGGCTTAATGGGTGAGTTAGTAGATGTATGAGTGGCTGTTTGGATGTGTGGCTGGGTGTGCGTGGTTGCATCAGTGACTAAGTGGCTGTGTGAGTGGCTGTATGAGTGAGTGACTGGGTGTGTGAGTGGCTGTATAGGTGGGTGAGTGAATGTATAATAGACTGTATTGGCAAGTAAGTGGCTGTTTAAGTGGGTGTCTGGTTAAGTGAGTCAGTGTGTGAGTGACTGTATAGGAGAGTGCATGCCTGCATGAGTGGCTGAATGGGTGAATGAACAGGTGTGTAAGTGGTTGCATGGATGGGTGAATGAACATGTAAGTGGTTTTGTGGGTGAGTTAGTAGGTATGTGAGTAGGTGTATGGTGAATGTCTGGCTGTGTTGAGAGGTTGTATGGGTGAGTGAATGGCTGTGTGAGTTAGGTATTGTTGAATAAGTGTGTGTGTGAGTACTTGTATGTGTGAGTGTATGGCTGTGTGAGTTATATGGGTGATTGAGTGGTTGTTTGAGTAGTTGTAGTGATGAGTGACTGGGCTGTGGGTGCCTGTATAGGTGAGTGACTGGGTGTGTGAGTGGCTCTATGGTTCAGTGAGTGAGTGTGTGAATGGTTGTAGGGTTCTATGAATGGGTATTTCAGTGGTTGTGTGGCTATGTGAGTGGGTGCATGAGATGTTGCATGGGTATGTGAGTAGGTGTGTGAGTAGTTCTGTGGATGATGTCATCAGTAGTGTTATTTGAGATGTCATCAGTAATGTCATCAATGATGTCCCTGACCATGTCATGAGTGATGTAATATGTGAGGTCATAAGCAGTGCATTGCTGGGACGTGAGTTATGATAAGCTCAGGTAAATAACTGGTGACTTTCATTGGTTTTGCATGAGTGAAAACTGAACCTAACTATAACGTCCCTGTGACATTTGGTTATTTTCTGTGAAGTTCTAAGTTTTTTTGATTCTACTTCCTAACTATAATGTCCCTTTAACCTGTTTTTTTTTAGTATATGTATGAAAAGCATTTTTCTATACTTTTTGATTATCCATTAATTAATAAATCAAAATAGATTACCATTGAAATCGCTTTTATTTTTATTTTAAATATAAAACATTTAATTAGTTGCTAGATTAAATTAATTAAAATAAAGGTAAGGTGTGTAGCTTTGAAAATTATTGTTTAAAAATGAATATTTATAAATTAAATTATATTTAAATTATTGTATTGTTTAATGCACATATAGTTTGATTAGATAATGTTTCCTAAAAAGTTATTGTAATATTTAGGTTCATAATAATAACATGAATTTAATTTTTATTTTGGTTCTACAATTAATTTTTTCCAAATAATAAACTTCTTCAAATTACCCTATATTATCCTATAGAGCCAGGATACCCATTATGGGTGATAGTGCATTTTAGAAATACACATAACATAACATAGGAGATCTCAATCTCGGTGGCAGAGATCTTCTCTAACATGTGAAAATTTAGCTGTAGTAACTCTACACCCATAGATCCATTCATAGGAGATTCATTTGAGGACATGGAAACATGTAAGTCTGCACCTAGGTGTAATTCTCCACACGAAAATGGTGTAAAGAGCAAAGTGGAGTGTTACACCTAGGAGTAGGAGTAAATATAAGTGTTTATTTACCTTTGTGAGTTGGGCACTACATATCACAAATTGTCCGTGATTGAAAGACTGTTACTGTGTCATAATCTGAAATTGGGAATTGCACTGTTGACATCATTATTTTTCAAAATCAACATGATTCTCACAGATGAGGTCCAATTTTAGCTAACTGGCATTTTGTCACATGTCTATCAAGCTATTTCCTCTACATCAATGGTCTGAGGCCTACTCAGGGGGTCTGAAATTGTTTTACAGCATTAGATAATATTAGCATAAAAAAATTAAAATGAATAAAGTATAAACAATTACAGAAGCAACATTGAAAATATGAAAACTTGTTCTATATTTGGTTGTGTATTAATTTATTTCAATATTTAAGCATTTATTTGGAAAATACTTGTTTTTTATTTTGTGTGAACTGTTTTGAGGTTTAAATGATAGAAATTGCTTAGGCGGGGGAGGGATGGGCTCCGACTTCCAATTATGACTCAGTTGGGTGGCCCAGACTGAAGAAATGATTCAGTGGGGGTCCACAGAAGTCAAAAGGTTAACAACCGCTGCTCTACAACAGGGCGAACAGAAGTGGTTCAACCTGAAAATTTACAACACATACAATGTCTACATTTTACCCTCAAACAGCCTGAGAGCAACTATTTTCCAAAGCAGGGGAGTGAGGGCACTACAGCAGCGGCCGGTGCAGATTAGCGCGGTGAGGCGGGGCCAGGGGATGGCAAAAGACAACAGAAAAGGGAAAATTAAATAAATAACTCCTATTCTGTCGTCTGTCAACATACCCCCACCCCCCACACACACACAGTGTCCCTCACCTCCCCACCGCGCTTACCTGCACCGGCCACTGCTGGACGGCTGGGGACCAGCTACTAAACTGACATCATGGACGTGATCAACATAGTAGTTAATTCATGCCTTGGTGATTTTCTTCATCATTTGTCATGCTTTTTACACTATGATTATTTTTTGGTACAGTACTACTTTATGGTGGACTGTTAAATGTTCTGCTGCTAAATTTCCAGGCTATTGTTTGTGTCAACACATAATACATTTGTTTTATCGTTCCATTTTTTCCTTTGTTCATAATTTCAGTATTCTTTTTTTGATATTGTTCAGCTGGCTTGTTTACTCTCCATGTTTATTGATTACCAATGTTACGAAAAGTGACCTCTGCAACTAAAGGCGAGTCAAAACGTTGATGAATTGCAAAGTAGAAACTATCTGAAAATGTTCCCTGTTGTTTCATTCATTCAGTTGTAATTTTCTGTGCTTTGGGATTTTTCTCTGTCCCATTTTGTTCCGATTCCCACACCCTTCCTTTACTATATGTTTCTTTTTGTCACAATTGGAGTGGATAATTGAATTCCCACATGTTTTGCTATTGAGATTGTAACCAATGATGTGCTTATGTTTATGTGTCACTGGTATTCTTTAAATTGGGGCACAATGCGTTGTATTCTTGTTGTCCTTTATCAGTCTCTTTCAAATGAGGATTGCTCATTTTTCTTTTTAATTATGTTATTTCCTAGTCTACCCGTAGTTTTCAAACAGAGGGATACATTCCATATTATATAGCTCTCTTGGTCTGGCCAAGGGCAGACGTCCAGATTAAGGTTGGCTAGCCAACTAGTGCCTTGAAGTAACCTCTAAGGTATATTGTGAGCCCCATGTGTTTCTGGGCTTTTACCATTTTGTGCCTTACCGCAGCCAGAGGTTGGCACAAGTCTACTGAACATTAAATGCACAATATAACTTGACAATACTCTCCTCTGCCCTTGCAGGTACTCTCACAACTGTAATTTCAGCTTTAATTGCTTTGAACCTCATGAACCTCCATGATTCCAAATCTGAACATATACCATGTATACAATACTCGGTTTTTTTGGGAAGAATAGTCCACAGCATATTCTTTAACTGCTGGTCGGTCCCCAGTTTACCATTTTCCTTGCAGGAGTACCAGTCCATTGTACATTACTGTGTTGCATTAGTTTATCAAGTTTCTTTGTGTTCTGTGCTTTTTATTGAGATGAATAAAGTTTGCACTGTAGAAATATATTTTATGAAAAGTGTTATGAACACACAAACCTGGGTGGACAATTATCCATGATATCTGTATTACACTGTTCCAAGATCTGACTTAGATACCTCCCAGCTTGGACTGCTCACAACTGTCTTTCCAGTTATTGAGACACATTCTGTTGCAGACTAGCAACACTATGCTCTGATTGTATAGGACCTTGAACATTGTCTCCCAGGGGCTGCTGTAATTAGCAGTTCCTAGGAACCCACCGATGCACCGTTTCTCCCCAGTGGCACTCCATCAACTATTCTTGCCTGGGAATGGAATTTGTGCTGATGAGCATTTTCAGCCTAACTGTGGTCTAAACTCTGCTTCCAAAAGCTTCCATGGTGCTATCTCTGCACCCAGGCTAAACTCGCCTCTTCAGCATTTCACGTTTTGGGGTCTCTCTGTTCCTCCCTGTCACTCCTCCTCAGCATTGTAGTTCGTCCCTTGTCTCATACTCCTTCCTCAGTCAGTGCTGATGTGTGGCTCAGAGAAACCCTCAGTGCCCCAACTTAAAGTACCTCTCTGGCTTTCAAAGGCCTGACACCAGCCTTCATTGCCTTACGGCTACATGCCCGGTCAGTGAAGAAGGCGGTCGGGTTATTCATTCTTACCAGAGGCATGGGTTCTGTCTACTAGCACAGTCAGTCAAGCACCGGAGACGATTTGTGTGTGCAAACAATGCTTGCACGTTCTTGCAGCTTCTGCTTCCCTCTTGGCCTCTGGCATCCCTTCTTTCACCCTTTATTTCTCTTTGCAATCTGTGCAGACCCCATGTGCCATTTGTGCCATCTGCACCATGCACTACCAAGTACACACAGGGCTAGGCCTTGAATCCTGCTTTTCACCGCTAAATTATAAACTTACCTGAGCGCCCCATGCATACTGCTCTGGAACCTGTTCACCTAGCTTCCACCCATGCTCCTCCATGGAATCTCCACTCTCCCCTGATTGGCTGACTTCTCAGTGCCACCGATCTGCTGCATCCGTAGTTCTGCACCTACCCCTGAAACTATTCTCGGTGTGTGCCAGGGAGCTTGGAAGGATGATGGGCATTTTTCCTCTGTTATCTGTGTTTACACCAAAATCATGCTCTGATGAAGTCCATGTGCTACCTTGACACTGTGACCAAGGGAAACCTGTCCTGTGGTACCTGGCCATCTTGCATGCGAGGAAAGCTTGCGCTGCTGACTTCCATGTGAAATGTCTTTTGTGTGTGTGAACCTCTCACTGCTGTTGTCTGCGGTATACCACTTGTGTGCATGAGATGCACATTTATAAAACAGGTGCTTATGTAGTAGTAGTTCGAAGCCGGCAAGATGGCTTGGTGGGTTAACACTTGCCACTCCATTTGCTTTCACCCTCAGTTCATCAGTTGCAATCTCAGCAATGGCAACTCATCATTTAATCCATCCGAGGTGCGTAATTTGAGTCTCATTAAAGTGGCTCATCGTAACCCCCTTTAATCTAAAGCACATAGGGGAATATCAGCAACAACCGGCGATAATTATCGCTAAGCGCACCTAGCGCTAGGATAATTATCGCCGGCTAGCTTGGAGTTTTATCGCTGAGATAGCGTCCTATTAGCAACGCTTATCTCATAAGCGAAAAAAATCCTAGCGCTAACTGCCAAACTTGAGATTATCGCTGGAAACCCAGCGATAATCTCACGAAGTTTGGCGATAGCTTGCCATGATATCCACCTTCCATAGGGTATCATGGCTAAGTCAGTTTCAAAGCAGGCGTAAGGAAAGTAGCGATAACCTCTTTTATCGCTACTTTTCTTGTCACTATGCTGCTTTGCGTGAGGCTTGATAATAGGAGAAATGTCGCTTAGCGATATTTCTCCTGTTATCCTGGGGAGGAATGCCCACTTTGCATCTCATTAGAGATGTAAAGATGGGCGTTAGGAATTCAGGCGCTAAGGCAAGGTTTCACGCGATAGCATGACCATGCTGATTAGGCGATAAAATTATCGCCGCTTTTCGGCCGAAAACGGCTGCAAAAGCGGCGATAATTTTTAATCGCTGCCTTGTAGATATGTACCATAGAAATGGCACAACTAAGATATATGGCGTTAGTTAAATAAAAACACGTTATTCAAATTATTATTCTGTGTATGTGTGATGGACTCTTGCACTGAAGACGCGCAAGTGTTACCTGAAAACAAGCACTTCTTCCAGTGTTCTTTGCACAAAGGAAGCTTTCACCCTGTGCTTCCCTTTGGGCCTTTCGTTTCCCTATTGAACTAGGCAGGTAGGTAAAGTTTATTGGATAAGATTCATTATAATCATTACAAGCAAAGTATTAAAAAATCAAATGCCAGCAAATGAAACGCCAATTATTTTCTTACGTACAATATATGCATGGAAAGCAACCTCCAATAGTTCATAAATAACTTAAAACATAAAAGAGCCGTTCAGATAAAATACTTTTTCTCTAGATGCAAAGAATAAATGGAATTAAAAACACATCTCACAACTAAAGTAAATAGGTGGGAGCATTCTAAAAATAACGTGATAGAATTTAGCAGCTCATCTTAATTCGAATGTTTCCGGTGTTTAAGCAATTTTTTAATGCTTTCGTGCATTCTCAAGGGCATATTATCAAGCCCATTATCGCCGCTTTAGCGGCAGTTTTTTGCCGCTAAACGGCCGATAATTTTAACGCCATCCTTGATAATATACCCCAAAGTATGTTGAAAGAAAATGTGTATCTATATCTTGATCCCGGGACTGCTGGGTAAAAAAAAATGCAATAGTGTTTCTTTGTGATAATCACACAACCTGTATCTTTGATTAAAAATATGTTATTTACACCAACACGACCTAAATTGTTTTATAGGAAGTAACATAAAACACATGTGAATGGAGAGGCATATCAGCAAGCTGGCGATAAAAAATTATCACCGCTTTAGCGTCCGTTTTCAGACGAAAGCGGCAATAATTTTATCGCTTAATCAGCAAGGTCATGCTAACGCGTGATTCCTTGCTTTTGCTCCCTTTCTCATAACGCCCACCTTTGCATCTATAATGAGATGCAAAGTGGGCGTTCCGTCCCAAAATAAGTGGAGAAATGTCGCTAACCGACATTTCTCCAATTTTCAAGGGAATCGCTAACAGGCATAGCGATAAGAAAAGTAGCGCCAACCACAGTTAACGCTACTTTCCTTATGCCTGCTTTCACCCTGACTTAGCCATTATATCCAATGTAAGGTGGATATAATGGCTAAGTATGCCTTGCCTTATCAGCCAGCTAACGCCAAAATGTGTGAGATTATCGCTGGATTTCCAGCGATAATCTCACTTTTGGCTGTTAGCCCGAGGAATTTTATCGCTTTTGAGATAAGCGTTGCTGATAGCACGCTATCTCAGCGATAAAATTCCACGATAGCCGGCGATAATTATCCTAGCGCTAAGTGCGCTTAGCGATAATTATCGCCGGCCCTGGCTGATATGCTCCTATATTCTGTAGGCATGATTTATGTAGATTTTTCCTTAGACAATAGTAAGAGAAGTGAATATTGTTTGAATCAATGATTTAATTAGCATGTCCATTTAGGATGAACTCCCAGGTCCTTAACACCCTTAAGAAAATACTTGTACCATGGGGTTTTTTTTTGTTACGATTGTCCTCTATACTTTGCTTTAAATCGTCTTTCAAAGAGCCCTGTTTTGCATTTCTTATAAGATGGCAATATTTCAGAAAATAGGCTTTACATGCCATGTATTGTCAATACAGCGCTAATTCTAGGCACCTTTTGTGCTTTGTGTGGGCCCTGAGGTAAATAAAACAGTTTCGTAAAAGTGCTGTACTGAATCAAGTCGGAAGTTGATGCAAAAACTCCATGAAATGCTTAGCCATAAATCAAGGCGGGCAAGAATTTCCCTCCTATAGATCATAAGATTGAACTAGATGATGGACTCTCTGGGGGGCATATTATCAAGCACGGCGTTAAAATTATTGGCGCTTTAGCGGCCAAAAACTGCTGCTAAAGCGGCGATAATGGGCTTGATAATATGCTGCAGAGCATTCCAATAGAAGCCCATGTTGAACTACCAGAACATGGGCTTCTATGGGAATTCTCATGGGCATATTATCAAGCCCATTATCGCCGCTTTAGCGGCAGTTTTCTGCCGCCAAAGCGGAGATAATTTTAACGCCGTTTCTTGATAATATGCCCCTAATTTTACATTGAGTCTCCATAGTGAGAAAGTTAGAGCCGCACCTGTATTCTTTATGGTTGATAGGTGCGTTGAGCATCTATCTGCTAACCAGATTCACAAATATTTTGATGCTGAAACATAACACAAGGAGGAAAGATGGCAGTTTCAAGATGTTTTGGTTTCACTTACTGAAGCTCCTGATTTTTTTTGATTTTTTCTAAATTACATTCAAGTTGCTATTTAAGTGAAATGTTAATTTAATGTTCTCTAAAGGCCTCTGAAAGTTTGGTCTCAATTACAATGTTATCTGCACATTGCAAGAACACAAAGAATAGTTTCCTGACAGATGGCATCAGTACATGCCTCCTCATACAACAGAAGAGGTATCAAAGACGATGAGTGGTGCAGAGGAGGAGAGGCGTTGTGGATGCAGGTGATGCTTCAGTTGCTTAAGGCGGTGCAGGGTCGTTGAAGCTTTGCTGTTCTTAGACGATGGGCTTCGCAGAGGAGATGATGCTTCGATTGCAAGGCCCTTGCTCCTGAAGGCGATGCAGCATTGATGATTAATCGATGTCAACAGCGTGATGTGTTGATTCTATGCCATCGAAGTCAAACCACTGAGCGGAAGGCGATGTATCAGTTGAAATCCACGCAGGGCCACGGTTGCGTCAGAGTCAGAGCAGTGCATCACAGACATTGGTGAAGCAGTGCTAGAGACTCACCCAGTGGTAGTTCTTTAGAGGTGCTGCTGCAAATTCGGTGCTGTGTTGAAAGTTGAGGTCATTGCATCGCGCACTCGATGGGCAGTGTCCATGGCTTCGGTGCAGACAGAGGCAATATGTTAATTTCACAGGGATGCATCGGTTCCAAACTGACGCTTTGGAGTCTATGGATCGTTTTCTTAATTGCTGCACCAAATTCACCTGCAAGGGCCCAGGAGTGGATTTCACATCACTTGGCAGGGCAGGACTCATAGCAGAGGAGCCCAGGTGCTGGTAGCAAAATGCAGGTGAAGCCTTTGATGTCACTGAGACTTCAGCAACAGAAGGCAAGCTCAGTCAAGCCCTTGGAGAACCTTACAAAACAGGCTGCACAGAATAAAGTCCAGTTATTCAGCATTCCGTCCATCATTTGTTCCATTTGTCTTTGTTGCCCACTAGTAGCATTTGTTTTACAGGCCCTAGGCACATGAGGTGCACTGTACTAGGGACTTATTAGTAAATCATCATATATGACAATCATGGAGAAACCAAATATCACTACATTTAAAGCAAAAAGCACATGCACTTTAGCACTGGTCTGCAGTAGTAAAGTGCCCAGAGTCCTAAAAACAGCAAAAATTAAGTTCAGCATAGTCAAAAACAGGAGGTCAAAAGCATAAAAACAGGGGAAAACAATCCAAATGATTCCAGGTCTAACAAACAATCAGAGAATATCATAATAATTTGGATTTCCTGTGCACCTGCTCCTCTAAAGTTAGTAATTACTAGTCAAAAGAAGTCCTTAAGTTCATTAGGTCTCGGACTAGGCAGTGCATGCGCTGTCTCGTTGAGAGATGCTGTATACAGTATAGTGGGGGAAGCTCCGCCCACTTTCCGGCTATCTTTTTAATTGGCCGAAATTGTAAATACTGCATTCTCATTGGTGTTCGGCAAGTTAGTCCCGCCTCCTCACGGCCATGACGTCATTTTTATCCCTCCATGGCTATCAGCCCCTTTACTTTGAAAACACTTCTGTTCCCCTGACTCTCCCATTCCCTCCTGCAGTTCGTCACTTCTCTGCCCACCACAACCCCCCCATCCACTCCGTTCCTGTCTTCTTGTACAACTGCAGTTTTATTTACAATGCAATAGGGCTCGCGTAAATATGAGTCCTATTGCATTTGTAAATGCTTGTCTTCTCCTCTCATTGGCTGACTGGATTTGCACTCTTTTTTGCCTGACCTTTCCAGTCCCTTGTTCACACTGCTTCTCCGTTACCCGGAAGCGGAAGCATGGCGGCTGTAATACAAATGCGCATCCTGCTTTACCGACGGCAGGCAGGAGCTCGCAGCGCTCTCCATTACCAGGACCTCAATGGCGGCTGCACCTGGGGCGCGCTCTCTGCTACCTAGACTGCGCTGGGTCCGGGGCCCACAACCCTAACGGGAGTTTGTGCTCAAGTTTCCGCAAACACACACCAGAGAAGGGCAGGGTCTGAGGTCCGATGGAGGCACCCGGCCATCTTACATGCATGGGTGTCCTGAGAGGTGCACAAAATGGTAACTGCAGGCAGCACAGTAACAGTTCTGAAGCTAAATGCGACCGGTAATCGCGGTTCCAGGAAAGCTGCACCCTCTGACACAGAGGGAGGAAGCGGGACGGGCTGCTCTCCCTGCTTGCGAAAAGTGCCCTCGCTGCTAAGGGAGGAAGTCGCAGTGTGAGTGAAAATAACGGTAGACTAACCAGTGGATGCGGTAAGCAACGGGGGAATTGTGCCAAAACAGACACATAAATACGGATATCACCCACTGAGAGAGAGAGGGGAAAGGCAGGCTGCTCCCACCGCCACCTCCCCGGGGCCAGAGTTGCAGTCTCACCGCAAGGAGGAGGCACAGGTGAGCAGAAGGCTACTAGAATGCAAAGCCGCTGCTCGCCGCCACATCAGTTAAGTGTACCGGCATGGTGCTCTGAGCAGAGCGGGCTTGGCGTGTTTAACATATAACAGGTGTGTGCACATCCTCATGCTTACTGTGCACCTTCTTCCACAGGGTCTAAATTAGAGCCCGGCGACCTGATCTCAAAAAGTGTGTGGGCCATTGGCATCTAGTCTCCTTGGGATTCACAATCTTCTTCTCAACCATTTCCCTATACGATCCTGGATAACTAAGCACAGGAATATTCTTCTCATACGCGAGTTTGAGCTATTCACATTGTAAATAACAATGCCTTTTATTTTTGAATTTAAAACATAAATAAAAGGCTTTGCCGTTTAAAATGCCAAAAGCTAAAACTCGTTTTGTAATATAGCCCAAACTCGAACTGAAGCAATTAGAGCGCTTTACATGTGCGCCAGTTACATTACACAAGGACACACTCGTTTTTGGTAGGTACGGGAGCTTAAGGAATTTGCCCAGAATCACAGCATGCTAAGCTCTAACCTAGTTACCCAGGTCCAATCATGCAGCTCTCCTCTTAAGCCACATATAATTTCTCAACTGGCCGTGTTCCCTGCTTGTTCTTTTAAAGGAGCCTATGGGCGCTGGCAGAAGTTAAAAAAAGATACATTTAAAAAAAAACACCTCTGCTGTTCCAGCACCGGACCATAACATTTCCCCACCAAGCCTCCCTCTGAGTTGCCTTTGTAGAATTGTCAAATGAATAGCAAGTTTCTTTTTGTGCGAGAAGAGTCAGGTTTATTGGGAGGGAAGAGGTTGTGTTGCTGCTGTGCCCCTCCTCATTTAATGACCCAGAGTCCATAGTCCGAAAGTGCAGCCAGGAAGTGATGCGTACATTGTGCCTCCAGGAGCACAAACCAGTTCCCTCTACAGTGACGTAAAACGAAATTATGTGGCATCGGAGCGCAGACTGTGAAGAGAGGCCTCCAAATCTCCCATATTTCACAGATATTCCTTGACCTGAAAAGGACCCCACTAAAGGCTTAGGGGCCCTTGAAGGATTGGGCCTCCTACACTGCAGTGGCCTGCGTTACGCCCCTGCCCCTCTATGTCCACTCTAACGGCAACCTGGCCATATTTCAGCTGCCGTGTGGCAGTGCAAGCATCCCACACCAATTCCGGCCTGTAGGTGAATATCACGTGATATAGTACGCTGTGGGATCATATTGGCTCGCTTATATGTGGCCACTTAATCTTCCCGTGCCCAACAAAAACAACAAAAACAAATGTGTCCTCATGTAATGCAACTGGTGCTCGTGTAAAGCGCTGTAATACCCGTTAACTTTGGGTCAAGTTCGCGCTATATAAAACTCCGTAACATGATAAATAAACAAACACGTAACATACACACATTGTATATGTGTTATTGTTCCTTTATTTTTTCAAGCCCTGGTGGAATGATATTTACTCCTGTGAAGGGTATTTGTGCCATCCATGCACCTGGTGGTTGTTAGTGTGACCATCGCCGCTACTTGCAGGTCAAGGTTGAACACACTCACGACAAGTATGTGACAGTCGTGGCTTACACATATGTTGATCCATGTGGTAGGCGGGAATGGCTGCAGGGTTTCCAGGAAATGCTGCAAGGGTAACTGTTTGTTACACTGATTTCCGACTGTTTGCGTGTGGTGTCATGGTGATTCTTAATTTGTGTACACCAGGTGCCTTTGTGTTTGTTATCCCCTGGCAGGTGTATCCTAGAGGTGTATTATTTCGCTTCTCTTACCAATGTTGTTGTCTGTGTTCACAACGAGACCCCATTTCATTGGTTTAGATGTGCTGTAATGTCACCTCGTTCTACAATAAAAGACTGGTCTTCCAGAACTTGTTCTTGTTATGGCGAATCCAATTTAACTCAAAAGCATGTTCCAATGGGCAGTGCAGCACATTGCTAGTTTGCCTACTTTCGCTTTCTTTTACAGGTCTCTTCAGTGGATAAATCAAACAGTAGTCTGCTTCACGATTCGATCAAATAGCAGTGTTAGTAGCCTGTATACTCGCAGCAAAAATGGTGGGAATGGGTTCAAAAATAGCTGAATATAGCTGATACGTTACCAAAGCTTATACACAGCTTATACACAGCACGCATACCACCTTACCCTGAATTCTTTTCTGAATTGCTTTCATCCAATAATCAAGCCACAGTAAAAATTGTGTGCACGTTTCAGAACACCAATATCTCTAACGCTCACAAATGAGAAACTGATTGCATTGCAATTGCTTGTTTTTAAATTGACTTCTGTGAGATTCTAACTTGTAGATAAATGGGACTAACCTTTAGCACTGAGTGCTACAAAATGTATTTATGCAACTTTTCAGAGAGATACACTGAGCTAGACCTTTTCCTGTTAATGGATGCATCATTTTATTGGTATTTTCCAAGCTGGTCTGATAAAAACTAGGCCTGGGCGTGACGTTAATAGGGTGTTAATCGAGGGTTTCAGCCATGCAAGTTGAGGATGTGGGTGGAGCCAATGGAGTAAGTGGGTGGATCCAGTGAAGGAAGTGGGTGGGGCCATGGGGGAGTGGGTGGGGCCTCCTACAAAAATTTGAGCACCTGGACTTTCTATTTTACAAATTAAGCACTGAGTCCGACTTAGATAAGAGTGTGTTCGAATGAAGACAGACTGAATGGAGTGAGAAGGAGAACTGGAGAGGAAAGAGTCTATATCATGAGAGGTTGATAAGAGAAACATAACAAGAGGAGGGCATAGCCTGCCCATAGATGGGGTTCCGAAATGGATAGCAGAGAGAACCAAAGGAGAGCCGAGAATCAATATTGAGATCCAGACTAGAGAGGGCATGTGTGTAGAGATATGAGGGAGGCCATATAGAATGATGGGAACGAGAAAAGCGAGAGACCCAACTTAACTGGAGCGAATCTCATGAGGGAGGGGGTACAGATCAAACGACAGATAGAAAAAATCCATGCGCAGTCAGTGCAAGCAGCACAGAGGAGAAAAGTGGGAGGGTCACCTACTCAGTCCAAGTCAGAGAACAGTGAAAGGTATTATGGCTGCAAGCCACCTCCAGTACCTCGAAAGTAGTTAACAGCTGCAGCGTCTATGAAAGCATGCACAAAGTCCCTATTTTAGTTGTTTTCCTGGACATGCCCTGGCTGCCAAATTCATCCTGCTCTTTCCCAAAATTCTCTGCCCCAACTCCGCTATGAGCCAGCCCCCAGCTACAATTGGATAATGGGAGGCTACGACCAAGGAAGTGATAGAGTGCAATAGAGCAGTGACGAATTGGGAAACTAGTGTGACATGAGAACAGAACTTCTATGGGTCACCATGTCAGGCGTGAATACATCATCATACACACTGCCTAGTTCTGGATCCACTTGGGCCTGCCGGAACATATACCAAGTTATTCATCCGGCTAGTTACATCTTTCATTTTTTTTTTCAGTTTGGGACCTACACCAACTGGAGAAAAAAACATGTAGACCCGGTCCTATAAAAAAGTGCTGATGCAATGCACCAGAAATCACAGGCTCACATTAAGCACTGACCACATTACGCCAAGGCACAATTTGGGAAGTTCTGGACTAGTCAACATGTATAAAAGCTATTCTCATATTCCAGGAATTCTACAAATTAAGAACCTTCATGCTTCAATTTTTAGGTTTACAAAAAAGGACTAATACAGAAAGATAGTGTACATTACAACTTGAATAATAAATAATTTATGTAAACTTGTCTTCCCAGGTCAGGCTTTAGTGCTGGTGGTGCTAGGTGGCACAATCTTATTTTGCCCTCCCCCCAGTGACCTCTTTCTCTACAGATTCCCTCACTACCATCCTCCAACAACGCCTCTCGTTTCTCCATAGCCCTTCTCTCACATGCATTTCATTTGTTTTATAGCGCTACTCATGCCAGTGTAGGATGTCAGAGCATTTGACATCCCACACACATTACACAGAGACAATGAAACAAACGTGTAAATCAGTCTGTAGGAAATGGTACATAAGACAATAAGGATTATAAGGTGTAGGAATCACATATCACCCATACTGGTAAGCATTACACTTTAAGAGTGTTTGGTCTGGAGATCACAAACTAAGGATTAAAAACTTACCACAGTGGTTGAGGTTGGCTTTGGTAATAAGAATGTATTTCTACCCAAACAAACATTTAGCAACATCACAATAATGAATGATAAAAAAATTAACAACTTTCTTACCTATGCCATACAGATTGCATGCAGCTCTTTGATGACAGTTCATATGTCACTGTGCTATATTAGGATTGTAACTTGTGAACCACAAGTAACAAAAGGATTATTGTGACAAAAGCAGTAACCCACTAAGATATCCAAATAATATACCGTTCTGTGATCCGGAACACATTCTTTCTATGCTACTTCAGGATGAGTCAAAACTGCTACTAGACAAAACTCTGAGTTCTATCCGGTGGAAATATTATTTACCAGAGTTATACTGACATTTTTATTGTTATCTAAAAACTGCTGGTCACACAAGGAACTCTGCAAGAGGTTCTTTTAATCCCACGTTATTTCTAAACACAGGCTCTGCCCCAAGATCAGCGCCAGACCAGGTTGCACCGTTCAGACCAACCTAAAGCCTACCCAGTTTCTTCCAAGTAAAACAGCACAGCAAGTGATAAAATATAAGTTGGAATAATTCTAGAAAAACACTGAAATAAGTATTTTTTACCTAAATTATCGACACTGATAAAACAGTGACCATACATGTTTTTATTTGGTTTGGACGGAGTTCACAGAATTCCACTACGTGGAACTCTGCAAAGTGACCAAAAAACTCCACCATGCTACGTGGAGTTCCACAAGTGGTGGAGTGCGTTAGGTCACGCTGTTCAGGCTGATTTTTAGCACCAGATGTTGGTCCCACGCTGGAAAATCCGCACAAACAGCACTATGTGCAGCACAAGGGGGCACTGGTTCTTATTACCGCTCGAGTAGATGTTCTTCTTGAGCGGCAGCTTCCTCAATGCAAATGGAAGAATTCTCAACGTGAGTGGTAGCAGGCATTCGTGACTGCCCGCTTTGAGAAATCTTGCCGGGAGGTGGTCTGGAGCAAGATTTTCCTCACTCACCAACTTAACGATGGCGAGCTAGAAAAACTCTGTGCCGAGTGGGAAAAACTCCACAAACTCCACAAGCAGAGAGAATTTTCACGCCCAGGCCTAGTTTGTATCAGACCAGCTTGGAAAATGCCAATAAAATGACACATCCATTAACAGGAAAAGGTCTAGCTCAGTTTGTCTCTCTGAAAAGTTGCAAAATACATTTTTCAGCACTCAGTGCTAAAGGTTAGTCCCATTTATCTACAAGTTAGAATCTCACAGAAGTCAATTTAAAAACAAGTATTTGCAATGCAATCGGTCTCGCATTTGTGAGTGTTAGAGATATTGGTATTCCGAAACGTGCACACTATGTTTTACTGTGGCTTGATTATTGGATGAAAGCATTTCAGAAAAGAATTCAGGGTAAGGTGGTATGCGTGCTGTGTATAAGCTGTGCATAAGCTTTGGTAACGTATCAGCTATATTCAGCTATTTTTGAACCCATTCCCACCATTTTTGCTGCGAGTATACAGGCTACTAACACTGCCATTTGAAATGCACACGCTGATCGAATCGTGAAGCAAATTACTGTTTGATTTATCCACTGAAGAGACCTGTAAAAGAAAGTGAAAGTAGGCAAACTAGCAATGTGCTGCACTGCCCATTGGAACATGCTTTTGAGTTAAATTGGATTCGCCATAACAAGAACAAGTTCTGGAAGACCAGTCTTTTATTGTAGAACGAGGTGACATTACAGCACATCTGAGCCAATGAAATGGGGTCTCGTTGTGAACACAGACAACAACATTGGTAAGAGAAGCGAAATAATACACCTCTAGGATACACCTGCCAGGGGATAACAAATACAAAGGCACCTGGTGTACACAAATTAAGAATCACCATGACACCACACGCAAACAGTCGGAAATCATTGTAACAAACAGTTACCCTTGCAGCATTTCCTGGAAACCCTGCATCCATTCCCGCCTACCACATGGATCAACATATGTGTAAGCCACGACTGTCACATACTTGTCGTGAGTGTGTTCAACCTTGACCTGCAAGTAGCGGCGATGCTCACACTAACAACCACCAGGTGCATGGATGGCACAAATACCCTTCACAGGAGTAACTATCATTCCACCGGGGCTTGCAAACTAAAGGAACAATAACACATATACAACGTGTGTATGTTACATGTTTGTTTATTTATCATGTTACGGAGTTTTATATAGCGCGAACTTGACCCGAAGTTAACGGGTATTAGAGCGCTTTACATGAGCACCAGTTGCATTACATGAGGACACATTTGTTTTTGTTGTTTTTGTTGTTTTTGTTGGGCACGGGAAGTCTAAGTGGCCACATATAAGCGAGCCAATATGATCCCACAGCGTACTATATCACGTGATATTCACCTACAGGCCGGAATTGGTGTGGGATGCTTGCACTGCCACACGGCGGCTGAAATATGGCCAGGTTACCGTTAGAGTGGACATAGAGGGGCAGGGGCAGGGGCGTAATGCAGGCCACTGCAGTGTAGGAGGCCCAATCCTTCAAGGGCCCCTAAGCCTTTAGGGGGGTCCTTTTCAGGTCAAGGAATATCTGTGAAATATGGGAGATTTGGAGGCCTCTCTTCACAGTCTGCGCTCCGATGCCACATAATTTCGTTTTACGTCACTGTAGAGGGAACTGGTTTGTGCTCCTGGAGGCACAATGTATGCATCACTTCCTGGCTGCACTTTCGGACTATGGGCTCTGGGTCATTAAATCAGGAGGGGCACAGCAGTAACACAGCCACTTCCCTCCCAATAAACCTGACTCTTCTCGCACAAAAGGAAACTGCATAGTCTGTTCTTGCTATCTATTCATTTGACAATGCTACAAAGGCAACTTAGAGAGAGGCTTGGTGGGGAAATGTTATGGTCCGGTGCTGGAACAGCGGAGGTGATTTTTAAAAAAAATTATCTTTTTTTTACTTCTGCCAGCACCCGTAGGCTCCTTTAAAAGAACAAGCAGGGAACACGGCCAGTTGAGAGTGGATGTGGCTTAAGAGGAGAGCTGCATGATTGGACCTGGGGAACTAGGTTCGAGCTTAGCATGCTGTGATTCTGGGCAAATTCCTTAAGCTCCCGTACCTACCAAAAACGAGTGTGTCCTTGTGTAATGTAACTGGTGCACATGTAAAGCGCTCTAATTGCTTCAGTTCGAGTTTGGGCTATATTACAAAACCAGTTTAAGCTATTGGCATTGTAAATGGCAATGCCTTTTATTTATGTTTTAAATTCAAAAATAAAAGGCATTGTTATTTACAATGTGAATAGCTCAAACTCGCATATGAGAAGAATGTTCCTGTGCTAAGTTATCCAGGATCGTATAGGGAATTGGTTGAGAAGAAGTTTGTGAATCTCAAGGAGACTAGATGCCAATGGCCCACACACTTTTTGAGATCAGGTCGCCGGGCTCTAATTTAGACCCTGTGGAAGAAGGTGCACAGCAAGCACGAGGATGTGCACACACCTGTTATATGTTATACACGCCAAGCCCGCTCTGCTCAGAGCGCCATGCCAGTACGCTTAACTGATGTGGCGGCGAGCAGCGGCTTTGCATTCTAGTAGCCTGCTGCACACCTGCGCCTGCTCCTTGCGGTGAGACTGCAACTCTGGCCCCGGCGCAATGTTTGAATTATTTATTTATGTACTTACCTCCGTTCGGCCGTATGCCGTAGTTTACTACCCCCCGCCCCACTCCACCGCAGCGCAGCACTCCATCGAGGAGCCGCTACTGCTTCTGAGGAAAACGTGTACCCCGGAACCTATTCTTTTACAAATTAAGCACTGTTGTTTGGGGTGTCTTTCGCAACGGGTTATCTCTTTACATTGACTGCAATACAGCTTAACGAAACAGGAATGATCAGATTAGTGTTTTTATTTTTGGGACTGCAAGAGCTAAAATCGAAAAGCTTATAATTATAAACAAAGCTTCTGGTGCCTAACATATGTCCCATGCTGCGTGCCACTCGCTGAATTTGGTTTGAGTTCAGTTCTGTTCGAATATATTCATGAAAAATCACGTCTAGTGCAGGAAAGAGCGTTCTCTTAGGGACAATTTCAGTGTTCGATTTATGTGGAAAATGACTTGGCACACCTTTAATGTCACTGGGCTTAATCTCTGTCTTTGCATCAAACATGCTAAACCCAATTTGCCGAATGTTGTAATCTGCTTCGTTCCAAGGATTTCAATTAGCTTTATAGGTGTTGGGGATTAGCAGTACTTTAAACCAAAGCATGAAAAACGATTGATACGCGTGCAGTCTTTAAACCTTCAATTTCAAAAGATTTGGGAAAGACAACATGGGTTGGCTGTTATTGCATTGACATTAAATAGATGAGAAGGTGCTGGCTGGTGTGTTCTTGCTTTCTCGCCTCTGTAGAAGTGTTTTGTATTGCATCAGAAGTATCTCAATATCTACGTCTGCTAGCATGTATTATGTTTTTTCAGGACATGTATATTTGTTTTCAGTCTCTTTGGGCGGTGCATTAATGAAGGCATAGAGGGAATCTGTGCATATGTGCACCCCTGTTTTGTTGATCAATGGGTAGCAAGGATGACCATCAAGAGGGCCCTAATGCAAGCAAGTAAAATTGGCCCCATCCTTTGGTGCGTTGGTAAAAATGTTTATAATTGGGTTGCACAGGGCCACTTAGACCTCTTGTCTGATGGAAGATGTGCACTATTGCTACCCATTCCCAATGCTTATTTTGAGATGGTGGTTGCCGGTGGAGCCCACCAGCACTTAATTTTTGGGGACCATAAGCTATTTTTCCTCAACAGACTTTGATCCCGAGCAAAGAGAGAAAAACACTATGGGGCATATTTGCAAGCCACTATCGATAACGGAGTCTCACTTTTTTGCATACTCTGGTGGTGTAGTGCCATTTCCAATATTTACAAGGCTGGTCCAAGCTACTTCGCATGACTTAATACCACCTTGTAAATATGCCCCTTTCCGCCTCAGCCCTCTGTGGCAAAGGGACTTGCAATTGGTGTTGCTGGGGGCTTACCACAGCACCACCCATTGCTTTTTGACGCTGCCCCAGATTTACAGGGCTGATACAGTGCCAAAAACAAACGCCATGGAATACCAGGTGTTAGAATGGTGATACGAAGATAAATTATTAATTTCTCCTCATTCGTTTGCTCTTTCTATGAGTCCTGCTAGAAAGAGCAAATCACCATTATTGATTGTATATGTGCAGGAAAGTCTCCCTTCCTGCACATAAACAATCATCCCTGCAGGACAGGCACCCATGCAACATGGCGGCAGGGTGCCTGCGCTAGGCAGCACTTTTCAAAATGTCAGAGCGCACTGCTACCAAATTTGGCACAGCTTCGCACTCAGAATTTTTTTTGTAAATATGCCCCTTTCGGTAGAAAGAACGAGCAAGAGAAAAATGTAAAAACAGTGACATAGGGAGAAAGCAGGGATGAATAAAACAACCAGCACAAGTGAGATAAAGGGGCAGGAAGTGCTTGGTCATTGAGAGTGTTTAGTGGTTGATTAAAGAGGCATGAGATGTAATCAAGACTACACAGCCTTAGCATTTGGCCCCCCAACCTCCTAAAGCCCAAGCTGTTGGCTTCTGAACCAAACTTTGGGCCCTGGCACTTATTTTTCTACAAATTAAGGACTGCTTATTCACCTGCTGTCGGTGCTAGTCAGCATATATGTGTAGCAGGGTCAAACTGGCCTGTACGGCACTTCACCATTGCCAGAAGGGCTTGTCTGACAGTTTAATGAGTGGGCCTTTTTGTGGTCTGTTTGGGGCCCTGGTTTATGGTCTGGTGGGCCCGTTTTCCCTCTTGATTTTCCTGATATTATCACAAGCACTGCCCGCAGAAGCACAAATGCTTGTAGTCACTCATACCTTGTAAAACGCCTATACAGTCTGTCTTTACAAGCTAAAAATTGCCTTGATGTGCAACTGTGGGCCACATTTTAGTAATTTGATTCACTAAAGAGGGACACCTTTATTTTGGTGAAAGAGCCTCATTTCTGTCTGAGTTCGACCCTGGTTTGTTGTCTTCTGGCAGTTTGTGTATTCAAAGGTATGTGGGAGAAACCTGCCCTTCTGTTCTCTGTAAGTGTGTAAGTGTGCGTGCGTGTGAAAGAGTTTGGCAATTTCAGTATCCCTGTTTGTTTTGGTTGCTTGTCCTAAATTTCTGATTTGTCGGTTTTTGGCTTTGTGTGCTCATGGTTTAGTCTGTGTTTATTTTCTATCTTTATGAAATTGCTATGTGTTTGTTTGTATAATTAAAGTTTATGAGCTGGTACTTACGTTTTCTGTTACTTAAGCTCACGAAGTGTGAAATATGAAATGAGGATTATCTGGTAAAAGTATACTGAAACAACCATTAGCAGACACGTGTTGGGAGAAGCAGAGAGATAACTAGTGAAAGAGATGGAGCGGGAGAGGTAAAGAGTGCCATATTTTGTCATAAGCACTGAAAATGACATGCTGTAGAACAAGTGATCTGTAAGGGCGATCTACCAAACTGCAACCACATACACGCACTCTTGCTTCTCCTAGCCATTCCTAACGCCTGAGTAATTCAAGGAATACAATGCCCTCAAATATATATATATTTTTTTTAACAGATTTTATTCATCAAATGACACGTATACAGCAGGGCTCTGTAATCCAGAGACATCTGCACAATAGATGCAAAGCTTCCTGACTTTGATATTTCAATAATACTATCTAGAAGAAATGGAAAGCAATACAGATGAGAAAAAAGACCCCTATGAAAACACCACCCACCCAACAACCCCCTACCTCCCAATCGCACTGATGGTTTCTCATCGAAGATCTAGCTGTGCCCATCCACCACCATCACCACACGTTCCAGTGAACGAAGAAGAAGGAAACTACAGTGTGCACCATCAGGGTATTATTAAACTGGATGGAGAGGCCCTGCTGCTTCATCCGGCTCCAGTAACAAGCCCCGGTAGTCAGCCCATCGCTTTCAGATCTTATAGTGTTTCTGCGGGCAACCTCTTGCGGTGAAAATAGGGAGTTCAAGCCCATATAGAAGTCCAATCCCTTCTTCCAGACCGACACCGAAGGCGGCAGCGATGCCTTCTATGCCCTAGCAATGTCCCTCTTCGCCAGGGTAAACCCCAGTAGCATATGGTGGTGTTTATAAATATTGCCCCCAATCCCCTCCATAACATGGAAGAGCACCAATGTCGGCGAATGGGGCAGATCCCAGCACAGCACTTCAGAAAGGCAGATCAGTACCCCACTCTAGAACCGTGACAATGCCAAATTGTATGTATCAGGGTCTCTTCCTCCCGCTCACATCTAAGACATATAGGGGAGGCCACCAGACCCGCCTTCCATAACCGGGTGAAATAAACCCTATAAAGATATTTAAACTGGACAAGGAGCAGGGGAGTCGCTACGGCTGCCCCCCTCCTGGAGGCCAGGGCCTCCGTCTAGTCTTCCTCATCCAGTGAGCCAACATCCCCTCCCAGGCCCCTCTAAGCTTCTGCAGTGAAGGGGAGATATGGGTGACTAGGGACTGGTAGATCTTGGAGATTTTATGGTCCTGAAGGTCCCTCATAAATACCTTCGCTTCTATTGGGCTGAATTCCGCCAGGGACTCCAATCTCGCTAGACTTGGGGAGAGGGCACATCAAAACTGGAGATATTTGTAGAATTGGGTTCTCGGCATTTGAAAATCTTTTTGCAAATCTTGAAAGGACTTCAAGACCTGCCCCCTCATGACATCCCCCGGGGTAGAGATACCAATATTGTTCCAGCCACGAAACCCTGCCAGAGTAGCTAATTGTGGCAGGCGGCGATAATTCCAAAGGGGGGTCTCCAGTGTCAGCGTATTCCACCACCCCATCCTCCGCAGAGCCTGTCGGCAAATTTGGAAAACCACTTGATTCGCGGGCGGCAAGGTTCTACGAACCGGTGCTGAGTACAGAATCACGTGTACGGATAAGTCCCCCATAACACGCCGCTCCACAGCATAGGCAGGGTCATCTCTGCCCACATACCACCACTCATTTAAGACCAATAAATGGGAGGCCATGTAATATGACAGTATATCAGAGTTCGTCAGTCCTCCACAGTACCTCGAGAGGAAGCACGTCCGCAGGGCGACCCTCACCGCTCCTCCCGCCCATAGAAATTGATCCAACGCTGCATTGGCCTGCCTAAACCATCTAGTGGGAATCAGATATGAGTGATTCTGCAGTTGGTATAGTAAAAGGGGAAGAGAGACCATCTTGAAAATGGCCGCCCGACCATAAATAGACAGCGGCATATGGGACCATGTCTTAAGATCCTCCCGGACGCGTTTCCAGACCGGGGCCAGATTCCTTTCACACACCACAGTGAGGGAGTCCGATAAAAACACCCCAAGATATTTCATCCCGCCAGTAACAACCCGAACCAACGAGGCCCAGGCGCCCAGTCCTGATGCGTCCCCAAGAGGCCACACGGTAGACTTACTGCGATTCATGTAGAGACACGAAGATTCCCCAAAGATCTGCATAATCCGAAGCAGCCGCAGCCCTGTCTGGTCCACGTCAGTGAGAAAGAATTAAACATCATCGGCGTATAGTGCAATACGATCCGACAATCCGTGCTCCCATTCAAAGTCAGACACCTGCGCGTCCATACGGACCCAGGCGGCCAAAGGCTCCATCGCAAGGGCAAACAAATATGGGGACAGCGAACAGCCCTGCCGGGTGCCCCGTTGCAGAGAAAGGTGGAGGAAATAGAGCCCGCAACCCGTACCGAGGCACTGAGATCAGTGTAGAGTAGGGACAGGTGGGACTGACAGCACGGTCCAAGATTCAATCTGCATAGCAGCGCGAAGAGATAGACCCAAATAAGGGAGTTAAATGCCCTGTCCATATCAGCCACTAAGACCACCACCTGTACCCCTAGCCCACAGATAGCCACCACAGCAACCTGTGCCCAGCGAATATTGTGTCTGGTCGCCCGCTGGGGCATAAAACCGGCTTGATCTGGGTGTATCAAGGTAGAGATGGGGGACCGCAAAAGGTTGGCCAACGCCTTGGCCAGAATTTTTGGTTCTACATTTAGAAGTGAAATAGGACGATAGCAGGCATGCTGATCTGGGGATCTGCCTGGTTTGAGGAACACCACAACCTCCACATGTCACCAATCCCGAGGGAGACACCCTCGCTCACGGGACTCCTCCACCACTCTGCGGTAATGAGGTCTGAGTTGTAAACATTTTTTTTAAAGAATTCACGGGGGAACCCATTGGGCTCTGGAGCCTTTCCCGAATTAAGGACTCCCAGGGCTGCACCCAATTCCTCCTCCATAAGCGGGAGATCCAAGAGCTGCACTTGCTTCATCAGACAGGGCCCGAGGCGGTAGGTCATTAAAAAACCAGCCTACGACGTCTTCATGGAGGCATTCTCTGGGGGCATATAGCTCCGCATAATAGGTAGAGATGCTCTCAGCAATACCCTGGGCGTCTGTAAGAGGCCTACCATCTAGGCCCACTATATCAGGAAGGGGCTGGGAATGAAACATCCCCTGACACAACCGATGCAGCATCTTGCTAGATTTATCCCCCATTGGTAGACCCTACTGCGCGTTGCCAGCCAGGCAAGGCGGGCCGCATCCATAAGAAGAGCTGCATAGTTTTGTTGCACCAGCAACAACTGCTGCCATGTATGGTGACCACCATCCCCTCTACTACGAAGGTCAAGTAGTCTCCGCTTCTATCAGAGCCTCCCTCCGCGTCCTGCGGGCTGCCGCGCAAAAGGATATATCTTCGCCCCGCATTGTGGGCTTCAGCGCTTCCCACAGAGAGTCAGCCCCAGATATCGAACCCACATTGAGCGTCAAGTATTGATCAAGCGCGTTTTCAAGACACTCTCTGTATTCTGCCTTCTGGAGGTTCCATGTCGATAGGCACCAGCGGAAGGACTGTTTCGCCCAGCTCATCTGCATCGTTAGAGTAATCGGTGAATAATCCAAGAGCCCCCTCGGAAGGATCTCCGCCCGCAGCACTCTTCCAGCTGCCACCCGAGGAAAGAAAAAATAGTCGAGGCGAGAGAAGGAGCTGTGGACCGCAGAGAGGTATGTGTACCCCTGAGTGTTTCCATGCCTTTTACGCCAGGGGTCCACCCAATCTAGCCCAGTCACCAATGAGGAAAGCTTCGTGGCCTGTTGTGTAGTCCCACTCTTCCCGGGCCTCCAGCCGTCCCTGGACACATCCAGCACATCATTCCAATCGCCCCCTATCACGGACAGGCCCTCTGGCATATCCACCCACAACGATAACAGCTGCTCCACTAGGCCCCATGAGAGCGGGGGAGGTGCATAGACACAGCTCAATACCACTGGTTCCTCTCTAATTATGCCCTGCAGGAACAGGTATCGACCCTGGGTGTCCGACCAAGTCTTAACATGTGTGTAATGGACCCGGCGGTGAACCGAACCAAAATTGCCACCCCCCAGAACCCCCATGCAAATCCCAAGTGGAACACCTGAGCGTAGCCATAACACTGAAGGCAGAGTACCTTCAAACCTATAAGATGTGTTTCTTGTAGCATGAGTATATCGGCAGGAGCCCTCTTAGCCTGCTGGAGAACCACCCCTCCCTTTATTTTATCTAAGACTCCCCTGACATTCCAGCTCACTATGTTGAGAGTCCCAGGAGATTCCCGGGAGCCACTACGTGGATCAGCCATTAGATACCCAGATGAGAAATGATGGTGCAAGTGAAAATATGCGGTGAGTGTACAAAGGCCTAACAGTACCAAAACAAAGTGCGACTTGTTGACAGAACCATACAAATCCCAACAAACCCCCCACCCTACACTTCAATAACGATGAAGCATCTGTCGCGGCGGGCGCTGCCAGCGGACCCCAACGGGGAGTCCCGGCATACCTCGATCAATGGATCCCCAAGTTACAGCCCAACATCGGCAGGCAACCTCTCCGACCAACGGAGAAGCCGGCCCACATTTAGGCTCCTCCGGTCCAAGCAACCATGTCAAAGATAGGCAGGACTGCGGACCCTCCCTCTAATCAGGGGGATAATGTAGATTGTCTGGAGGCCGAGCCAGATCCGGAGCATCTGTGGTCCTTAGGCTTCAGTGGAGGCTGCGTACAAGCCGCCTTGCTGAATGAGGAGTCGGAGTCACGCCGGGGGGGGGGGGCGCATGAGGTCACAATCGCACCGTCTCATCTGTCCACTGAAATACTTCCTCTGGTGAATCAAAGAAATGTGTCCGGGATCGGTTCACCACCCGGGGTCTGGCCGGATACAGCAGAGTATAAGGAAGTTTAAGCTCGCGAAGTCGAGCCTTGGTCGACAAAAAGGATTGTCTCTGTTGATGGACCAATTTCGTGTAGTCCGGGAAGATCAAAATGCGGGCATTATCGAATAGCAAAGGTTCCTTGGCCCTGGCTTCTTTTAAAATGACGTTCCGGTTGTGATAGTTCAGCAGCTTTGCGATAACCGGCCTCCGATGGGCTCCAGGCTGGGGCTTCTGCATGAGGGCTCTATGGTCATGCTCAACTACGAAACAGCGGGACAGGGACTCCGGGGAGAGCCAGCTCTTCAGCCACCTAGTTAGGAACTGCTCCATATCTCCCCTCTCGCATCCCTCTGGAAAGCGCACAAAGCGGAGGTTGTTACGCTTGGCCCGTCACTCCGCGTCCTCCACGCGTGTCGCAAGGCCCCGCTGAGACGTCTCGAGGGTGGCCACCTGCTTCTGCTGAGTGGCAACTTCGTCCTCCACCCCAGAGATCCGCATTTCTGTCTTCGTGATGCGGGCCACTGAGTTCCACAGTTTATGGCGGAGGAGTAGGACATCGGAGCCGACCACTCCGATTTTGGCATCTAGGGCATCTCTAGACTGCGTGATAGCAGCCATGAGTGCAGCATTGTCCGGCATATCTGGCACAGCTCCCTGTGCCCCTCCAGGTGCTGCGGCGGCGGCCCCAGGGCCCTTATATTTGTCCAGGGTATTTTGTTTGGCCGAGCCCCCACTCGTCTTGTCCCTCATCAAGGCGCCCGCCGAGCCTCCCTATTCCAATGAGACTCAGCACCAGATCTCTAAGCAACTGCACTCGAGGAGCACTCCCCCGTCTGGGTACAGGATAAAGCATCTTGCTTCTGTAAGCGTAGCTGGCCAAGACCACACCCCCAGGTGCAGAGGAACGCCAAGCGGAGGGAGGACCCTAGGCCACGACTCTGGGCCCCGCGTGACCCGAGCTGGCCGCCAAACGCAGGAACACCAGTATGTTAGGGTAGAGAGGCAGCGAGTGGAGGGGGCCCCAGGTAACAACCAAGGTCCGGCAAACTTGAATCCAGGGCCCCTGCCCGCTGTAGAGAGTCGCTCATCTTCGTTCAGGCCCCACCACTATCTCAACAAGCGGTATGGCCTCTCCCAATGGAGCGTAGAGTCTGGGTAGCAGGGGACCCCAACACACACTCAGGGGCCACCAGAAGTGTCTCAACTCCCTTCTGGGGAGCCCAGCCATGATTCAGGACCCCCAAGAACTTCTGCGGGTCCCCCAGCCATCCTCGCCAACTCCCGCGACCCGAGATGGCCGCCAGTGCAAGTGTATAGTGGCCCCAGCCCTGAGCGAAGCTACAAGGACACCTACTGCTTCCCCTAACACAAGGTTGAACAGGCCTTGCTCGACCCCCGGGCGGCACAGCAAGCTTCAGGCTCTGGCGACAGCACCCCCTTCTCACAGCATCTCCATTGCGGCCCAATATGACCGCCGCTTCCGTTGGCTAATGTCTCCCCTGCAGCCCGATATAGCAACCAACCGCACTGCAGTAGCTCCGGCGGGAGAGTAGGAGGGAAGGGGGCGGCCTCACTTAGGGCCCCCGCGGCTAAACAGACAGCGCCGCCGACCCCATTACCTCCTCACCGCCTCAGGGTGCACACAGCAACCGGCACCGCGGCCTCTCGGAGCCCCAGATGCATCGCTCCACTTGTGTCGGCTGCGGCTCCGGGCTCCGACGCAGCTCCGCCATTCCCAGGCCATGGCCACCATGGCTCATCACGCAGAGATGCAGGGTCCAAACGGGCTCAGACTGCAGCCCCCTATCGCACCCCACCAGGGACACGATCCACGCGTATGAAGGAATCGAAGGACAGGATAATTAAAGGATTAATGTCGTAGGCTGAACGAAGCGAGCCTAGCAAACGTCCATCATCTTGGCTGACAGGCCACGCCCCCCTCAAATATTTTTTACAAGAATCTTGCACTTAGCATCTAGGATTTGTGAGCGTATGAAAGCACTTTGGCTTTAGAACTTTGCCTATATGTTTTAACACACCCGTTTCATGATTTGTAGTATTTCTTTACCGTATATCTGGGGATATAAAAATACAATTGTATTATTTCCATGTGCTTATCCCTTGTCCTAGAGCATTTCCCCTAGAAAATATGCTATCTTTTTGAATAAACGGTGGCAACTGCAGTGGCCTAACATTAGTAACCTCAGCCCCCGGGTGTTGTGGACCCCCCTCAGCCCCTTCCCGAGCTCCAGGGGGTCCCTCCGGCAATGTGTATGGGTGGTGGGCCCCGGGCCTGAGTGATCCTGATACCCTCCATATCGGTTTTTAGGGGGAGGGGCTCAAGTTTAGTTACGCCACTGGGGACAGCTGAAGTATTCAGAAGCACTTACCTTCTACTGGTTTGACTGTAAGTTACATATCAATGGCATGTATTCTGTACTTGAGCTATTTAGCAAAATATTCCAACGATGTCCAACTTGTCAGCAAGAACGTTGCAGGCAGTATAGTGTTAACCTAAAATATTGTCTTTACGAGCCATTGGCTTACACACAATGGGGCAGATGTACAAGGAAGTGCCGCAGCATGGCACCGCAAGCCCTTTGGCTGTGCCACGCTGCAGCACTTCCGAAGCACATGGTTGCGACATATTTACAAAAATATGGCTCATCTCTGTGCTTCCCCCTGCGCTGGAGCACAAACTGCAGCCATGCGCTGGCGCAGGCACCCTTGCACCATGGGGTAAGGATGCCTGCGTCGTGGGGAGATTGTTTATGTGCAGGAAGGGGCACCTTCCTGCACAAAAACAATCTCTACAGGCATTTTCCTCTTTCAATGCGTGCTGTAGAATGCAGGATGCTTTGAAAGAGGAAAAAAGGAGGAGAAATGAAAACTGCTAAACCTACCAAAATCTTGCTTGACAAAGGACTTCCAGGACCAGGGGGCCTCGCAGCAGGAGCCGCGTTTCATCTGCGCGCCAGCCGGCGCTTAAAGCCCGCCACTGCCTCCCGCTCTGCGGGACGCGCTGCTAAACCTACCAAAATCTTGCTTGACAAAGGACTACCAGGATGCCACACGGCAGGAGCCACGTTTCATCTGCGTGCCAGCCAGTGCTTAAAGCCCGCCACTGCCTCCCGCTCCGCGGGATGCGCGTGGGTGTGCCCAGGCGAAGCTCGGGCCAAGGGCGGGCCCGTCCGCACCCGTCAGCGACCAGAGGAGGTCGGGCTGTGCCCTCCCCCTGAGACCTGCATTAAAAAAGGTACAGTGGACGACTCCTCTACTTATATATTACTCTAAGATAATTGAGTCACCAGCATCTACCCTTGTGTGATACACATTTGCCGTGGTGAGACAATACCAAGATGAGCAAGAGCGAGGGGAAGGGGAAGAGTGTGCAACCGGGCGGGAGCATTGTTGGTACTCTTGACCAATTTCTGATTAGTGCTACCTCCGTATTGGAACATGAAATAGTGAGGACAGAACGACGCCTATCCTTGGAGCCTTTTGCAAATAAAAGATCTTCATTGGGGGGTTTGGCTTCCTTCTCTACTTTGGATTGCGGACCTAAAATTGATCAATTGAGTGAAATAGTACCAGATGTAGCCCCAGAGATAGTCCCCGAACCACTCACCGAATTGACACCTTGCGAGTCTAATTCCGAAGTAGAGTCAATTTGCACCAAGCAAAGAGCTATAACCAGGGCATCAGGAATGTCAAAGTCATCGAGCTTGGGTCCAATTCCTGACCCTGTGGTGAAGAGGAAGGGGGTGGGGCACAGAGACCCAAACCTTCAAAATCTGCAAGGCAATCTAGAAGAGGGGGGGATGATTCAGCTGACCACGGAGCAAGAGTCCATAGTCTTGCAGAAACACCGATTACTGATACTTCTCAAGCATCCTGCTTGATTACAGATGAAGTTGCGTGGCAAAGGCTGGAAACTCTGGTCTCTACTATCTTAACCCCCAGTGTATTGAGATTGGTCCAGATAGAAGATAAGCTTAATGGCCTTGAATCTTTGGTCAAGTCAAACTTTCGTGCAATAGAGGCATTATTAATTAGGATTAGGTCCTCTCCAATGCCTAATGAAAATGTCTGACCACTGAAGTTATTTCCCGGAATACTAGTAAACGGGTACTCCCCGCTAAATCACCCATTCCATCTATAACGACAAAGCCTGTACCCCAAACCTTGGCACAACCCAAGAATATTAACCCAGCGAAAACTAAGGACGAAATCAACAATCCAGCTGATACTTCTGGCGAATTTGCGCAAACTTCCACGAGTCCAATGGCTGCCAAAACATTAAACAAAGCCGCTGATGTAAACAATCCACCAATAGCCATTATTGATTGTGAACCCACCGGACAAAGCTCAATATATTTGGGGCAGGGAAGCTTAGGCGTTAATGGGAGGATTGAAAGACCGTCCCGAAGTTCAACAAAGTCTGATACCCAGTCTAATACTTTGCACCTGCCACCAGCGGCAGCACCATTGGTGGTGGTATTGGGAAATGTGCCATTATTGCGGGAGTGTCAGGCTGAATCCACAGTTCAACTAATGACTAAAGTCACGCATTTGGTGGACCAAAAGTTGAGGGGGGCTGGGGTGTGGGACAGGAACATACAAACCCAATTGATTATGGCTAGAAGAGTAACTTGGATAGGGCCTACAAGGAAAGGAAAGGGGGGAGATTGTGTAGTTTTAAATTTTAATAATGGTGTTATTGTAAATTTTCTTCTGGATATGATGTACACCAATTTAGACAGGAATCCTAATAACATCATGGTGTTACCATTGGGATTTTATTACAGACCTCCCCATCTAATAACACCACAGATCCATCAACAATGCTTGATGCGGCAGAGACAGACCCGGGCTCCCTCAGAAGGCCTACCAAGGGAATTTAACCTAAACAGTGAAAATAGATTTGCTCCTCTCTCTGATTTAGAAGCTTGCGATTGACTACAGCCTTCACAATTGCATTATACTGTGAGTAGCATAAGCCAGTCTCCAACAATTTCGCCTAATGGGGTTAGTGCACAGGATATAATACAAACCCAACCAGAGAGTAGTGAGAACCAGCCTTCTCGGCTTCTGCCGTTGAGGACATCCTTCTACAACCTATTAGACTGGAGGGGTCCCAAAATATGGTATCTAACGTAGATTCTAGGATTATTTTAGGAAATGACCTATGACAATGTGATGAAAATCGGTTAAACTTACAGCAAAGTCAAGATTGCTCAGAGCCATTTTCTTCTCAGCTGTCACTAGGGATTGCTACAGCAAAAGTAATGAAACCAAGCGAAACTCTAATCATGCAGGAAAATGTAAATCAAGAGTGCATTGATTCCCCTAATGCTGACCCCGTAAGCCAAAGATCATTAGGCATTGCACCGTGGAATATAGCTGGTCTACAATCCAAGATCGTATCCACAGATTGGTCTTCCTTTATAGAGGGACATGATATCTGGGTCTTCCAAGAAACATGGACACAGAATTCTATTTTCCGTCAGGGATTCCTGAACTTTGCAAAAGCAGCTATTTCTAACCAAAAGGGGAGACCCTCGGGGGGACTAACTATCTGGGTAAGACAACATCCAGGTTATAGGATTCAAGAGATATCAACGGACAGCCCAGATATTTTAGCCATTATACCAAGATCACAACAAGATTTAGATATAATAGTGATTAATGTTTATGCAAGAGGGTTGGCGGGTGGAAAATGTTCAAATACAGTTTCCACATTAGATACCCTCATTAAGAACCTTAGGGGGAATAATTATATAGTCATTGCGGTGATTTCAATTGTACTTTTGAACCCCTAGGCTACGAAGATGGTGGTCTTAGCTGTGAAGAAGACTCCCATTGGGGTATCCCGTTGTTAACTTTACCTCCGATAAAAAAATGGCCAGAGGCAGCACTCCAGTTAAAAAGCCTGTGCCTGGAGTGTGGTATTAGGGCTGTAAATTGAAGGAGTCTATCTGATAGTGAAGGCCAGCACACCTTCAATAATGGGTTAAGAAGTAGTCAAATTGAATATTTTCTTATTAGTGTGGAGCTATGGCCCGACATATAGATATGACAATACAACCGAAAACTGAGAGTGACCATAACCCCTTACTGCTAACTTTACAGGTAATGGGTTTGGGTAAGCAAGCAGAGCAGACTGAGATAGTGACATCTGATGTAATTATGACAAATGACATGAGAAGGGTAAAATGGATAACGTTATTGGGAAATTACCATAACTTAGAGCTGATGAAGATTGCAGTGGAAAATACATTATTAGTTATTTAAGCTTTAGATTCCAAGGTAGATAGCAATATTGCAATCATAAAAGCTCATGAAGAGCTCTTTGCTAAACTTGAAATCTTTTTTATTAAGACTAATAAAAACAGCAACCGAGCCTCTAAAAAATCAGCCAAGTGGTATAATAAGGACTGTAGAGTTGCAAATAGGCCTTTGTCTCAGGCTATAAGGGGGAAGGCAATAGAGGAGGTTAGCATTGCACGGACTGCGTATAAAAAAGCCCAACACATAGCTAAAAAGGAGTTTGATGAATTAAGATGGAAGGAATTAATGCAAGCAAGCTCCGGGAAAGATATGCAGAAATTCTGGCAGATTGTAAAATGGGGAAGTGGTGAAATTATGCAAACCTCGGTCAACAACGTAGCACCGGAACAGTGGGTTTCTTATTTCCAGGCACTATTTATCTCCCCGCCAGACATCTCGAATATAAACCTCGATTTAGTCCCAGAGATGACACTGACTTTTAAGATCAGGGAAGTTGAAATAGCCCTGGATGCAATCCAAACTGGAAGGGCACCTGGCCCGGATTGTATTCCAGCTGATTTATTTAGCCAAAATAAAGCCAACTGGGTTAAATACATCCATATTTTAGCAAATGCCATAGCTAGAGGGGCACCTATCCCAGATTCTTGGCGTGGAGCCGAGATCATACCGATCTATAAAAAGGGGTTCGCACCTGCCCAAAAAATTACAAGCCAATAAGTTTAATAGACATGATGCAAAAGATTATGGCCCGGCTCGTGTTGAGTCGAATAAATATGTGGATAGGTGAATGTAAGATTCTATCAACACTACAGGCTGGCTTTCGCCCCCATGTCAGTACCATAGGCCAAGTCTTTAGATTCATGATGATTTACTGGAGTACAATAATCTTGGCAGGGGGAACCATATACGTAGCCTTTATAGATCTAAAATCGGCATTTGCTCTAGTCCCCCGATACAAACGATGGGAATCCCTAAAGGAAGCAGGGATGCTCCAGAACGACTCCTTGTGATTGTTAAATTGCATGAGTTTAACTATGCTCAGGTCCACTGGGGAACCCAGGGAAATGTTACCGAATGATTTCCAGTAGGTAAAGGGGTACGACAAGGGTGTGTTTTGGCACCCACCCTTTTCTCGCTTTTTATTAATAGGGTTGTTACCTATTTTTTATAATATCCAACAGATGCTCCCTCAATAGCTGGCTCTAAGGTACCATCACTAATGTTCACGGATGATACCATAATTCTATCCAAGACACAAATGGGTCTGCAGCAGGCGTTGGATAGATTTACGGTATTCTGCAAAGACCACGATCTAGTGGTTAATGTAGATAAAAGAAAATTTATGGTCCTACATAGATATAAATCAGTAAAAGGGAGAGTAGTAATGGATAATGCCGTACTGGAACAAACAGATACATTTACATATCTGGGAGTTACCCTGGTAAAAAGGTTAAATTGGAAACCACAGAATGACCTATTGGCTCTAAGGCATGCCCAACTTGCAGGTGTCCTTTTAAAAGAATTCCGGCGGGTAGCATGTTCCCATCCAAAAAAGATTATAAGGAAGCTTATTGGAATATGGTGAACATTAAGTCACTGTCACTGACACAAAACACCTCTCTTACTGGCATTTTCCTGGAACACAAAATTGAACCAAGATTTGAAGCATATTGGAATTTTATCACTAGACCTTGTGACAGAAAATTGTTCAATCAATTTATAGTAGGTTCATTGCCCATACAATCTTTTACAATAAAATGGCAAAATGAAATAGATACTAAAGGCCCTTCATGCCATTTGATGGATGAGTCCATAATGCATATTCTATTTGTATGCCCTGCATATAAACGCCCGAGAAATAAATGGCTAAAGTTGATTTGCTCTAATCTTGGCACAAGATCAAGCATAACTGCTTTCCGCATCTTGAAAACAAACCTGCGGGAAGACATAGCTATTGCAATGGCTAAGTTCTTGAGCTGGATGTAGGACATTCGCAGAAATAACATTAATAAACTAGTGGAACTTAAATAGGGATTACATGGCATCGTAGGTTTACCTCCCTTAGCTGCTGAGTTTTAGAAAAACACTATATCTAAGCTGCTACATACATGGGTATTACTTGTGTTATACTATGAAATGTCTAATGCTCTTCAATTTTTTTTGTAAACTATTTATAATACTTTAATATTTTAACTTTGCATTTTACACTATTTGTATTATCAAACTATGTAGCCAGTGGTGTTTGAGGATCAATGTACTGCATTTTTTATTGTGTCTTTGGTGATTGAAATTATCGAAATAAAGACTACTTTGACCTTGAAAACATCTGGAGATGTGTCTTGTTCCATGGGTGTTGCATTGGAACACCCACAGCAACACCCGTGGAACGCCCCTTCCACACAAAGTGCTGCGTTTGAAGGGGCCGTATTTACAAGAAGAGAAAAAGTCACGCAGGGTGGCTTTTCCTTTCCTTGCAAATATGGAGAAGTGAAATGCGCCTCCAGTACGTCACACAAAGTGACGTACTGGTGGCGCAGGGGGCTTGTAAATCTGCCCCATTATATGTCCAGTACAACAGTATCCTAAATTACTGTAAAAAAAACAATAGTTTCATAATGGTTTTAGAAGCACTGAAAAGTAATATGACCTAAAACGTGACACGTTGTCACTTTGAATTCTTTTTCAATGTTCTTTTAGTAGTTCATATTTGCATTCATTCTCTTTCGAAACTAACTTTCATTGTTGCATTTTATATCTTGTGTGATTTGTATGTTTTCCTCATCCGTACAACGGTTTATAAGTTATGATTTATAATGAAAGTGATGTTCTTTTGCATAAAACGACTCCTCTGCACATCCCCATCTATATTGCTGTTGTGATTGTGTTTTACTCTTCGTTGACTCTCAGCCAAGGTACTTGAGAGTAATAAAAAATGCTAGGTGAGCAAAGATCCCACAACAGCTGCTCACGTTCGGTCATTCGAATTGTTCCCATACACACGCACTAAATTCTTTCTGTGAACAGCACCTAATTATCAGGCGTGGCTTGATAGCATCACTTGGGGAATTTTACATACCACGAATAACGTGAAATACTGATATTATGCCAGATAACGAAGCTTAGTGTAAATTTCCACCGGGCCGATATATTATATTCAAGTTTTTTTCTAAACCTAAATTAACTTTCTACTTAAAACTAGCCTGGATCTGTGGCAAAAAGCAGTTTGATACCACTGGAGCATGAGCTGACTAATGATGGGGGATGTGGAGGGAAGCAAAATCCTGCACTACAGTATGCTAAAATAACCACTGATTAATTTGAGTCCGTAGTTCCAGATGGAGGCCACACACACTCATTTTTGTGGACCGACACTTACTTTGTCCACATCAGACTTTGACCAAGAACAAGATAGAGAAAAATACAAAAGGGGAAAGAAGGAGGAATGGAAAAGCAGTGTAAAATAAAGAAAGCAGGGATGAAAAAATATAAAAAGTGTGAGGTAAAGGTGAGGAACATTTCTGGTGGTGGATGACAGAGGCACAAGGCAGAAGCAAGACTACCAAGCCTTGGTATTTGCCACCCTGACGTTTCATAACACTGCACATGGGCTTCTGAGCAAAACCTTGGCACCAGCACTTACTATTTTGCAAACTAAGGGGTAGACTTTCAAACATTTTGCACTGGGTTAGCATCACATAAGTGACACTAACCAACACAAAATGTTTTGTTGGGAATTTACTTTCCAGTGCAAAACTTGTTTTGCACTAGAAAATACCCTAAAAGCAGCACAATCCAGCGCAAAGCACTGCTTTGTGTTACTTTGCGCCAAGGGGACGTTACATGGGTTTACATTGGTGTTCCCAGGCAATCAGACATGGCTTTTGACATAAAACCCTATCTACAAACAACTGTAAACAGGGTTTTGCCCCAAAAGTTAACGTCACTTCAACGGCGGCACTAACAGGAGAAATGTTTTCATTTCTCCTTTTCTGCCACCTTTGCATGCGTGCTGCACTGTGCAGTACACATACAAAGTGGGAAAAGTGTTAAAACTTGTCTAGGCATGGTATTTTGTACAGGAAGGATATACGTCCCATACCATGGTGCTAAGGTGTGTGCGTGGCACTTGGCAGCCGAAATCAGCGCACTGCTAGAGAGAGGGGAAGAGAGATCCATATCCCTGAAGATATGGCCCTCTCCTGCTCCCTCCCAGTCAAGCAATGCAGCCTAGTGTAAGTTAGGCAATCATCAGGAAACAGGAGCCATACAAAAAATAGGCTCAGATTTATTGCTTTTTGCCATAACACAGCAAAACTAAAGGGGATGATGGACAGAGTAATGAACATTGCAAGCTCTCACCACCAGTCAACTGATCTGGATTTAACCCATCATCATTCTTTAGCTCACTCCCCCACCCAAGTTTAGACATGACCATATGCAAATCAGTCTGACCCTGTGCCTCATGGGAACAGTCCAGCCCGAACTGCCAAGCCATGTCTTCCCTGGACAAGAAACAAGCATCCTGGGACTGTTCCCATAAGGCCTTTTAATCTTAACTAGATCACCAACAGAAACTCTGGTTGTTTTAACAGCATGTCTCACATCATGATTTTCTTTGCTCTTTAAGCACTTCTGATCTTCCTTCTCTTGCCATGATGTAAAATCCAGATCCCACCCTTGACCGAAAGAAATTTATTTACCCTTGGTGGTTCTAAAAAAGTATCAGGATGTCTCCCACGAAACAAGAGAAAAGGGGATTTTCCAGTTGTAGTATGAGGAGCAAAGCGATATACACAAACTCTTTTTGAAATTTCATCTTTCCAATTAAGACCATTTTGTTTTGCTAGAGAGACAGTTTCCTTTCGAACTCTATTAAATCTCTCAACAGTACCGTTGGACTCAGGGTGATATAGAGCACATTTTTTGTGAACAATACCACAATTATTAAGAAAATATTCCATATCACCAGAGACAAGTTGAACACCATTGTCTGTTAGTACTTTCAGAAATGCCCTCCCTAGCGATAAGTTTTTTCAGAAAATCAATCACAGTATTGGTATTCACATTCTTTACAAATGATATTTATGGCCACCTCGAGAATAGATCTATAATTACAATGATAAAAGTGTCAGACCCATCACCATGTACAGGTCCTAAAATATCAAGGGCTATGTCCTTCCAGGGACCACTAGGACGAGATCTTTTCTCCATGGGTTGAGTACTAATTAGGCCTGGGCAAAATTTCCGTTCCGTTCGCGGAATTTGCGATAATTTGGCATTTCCGCGTTCCGCGGAGAGCGCGGAAATGTCAAAATTTCCGCATTCCGCAGCTTTGCGATAATTTGGTTCTTGCTCGCACTGTAAAATAATACATTCTCGCGCGATCGCCTTACCTGAATCCCCGCGTTCGCCGACAAGTTTTCCCGATCCGGTCGCGTTCTCCATGAGATGTTGTATTGTTTTAGCCATTTGCGCTGTCTCGCGACAGTTCGCGCCCGCGGTGACGTCATGCGTCGCGCGATCACGTCTTTCTTCTTGCGATCATGCACCGCGAGAAGAGTGAAAACAAGATGGCCGCGCCCGCAAGCAACCGCATGGGTAAGTTGGCGAGCCGCGAACACGCAGAAAATACCGCGAACGGGCGGGAAAAAAACTTCCGCATCTTCGCGATATTTCTGCGTGTTTGCGGAGATTTTAAACATTTTCGCGATAATTTGCGAAAGTCGCTTTCGCAAATTCCCCCCACCCCTAGTAATCTTTAAACTTTTCTCACTAAGAGAACATTGAACACATTCTTTAACCAAACGCTCTGAACGTTTAGGCCTAGGCCACCAATAACTGGAGCATACTCTTTCTTTAGTCTTTAGTCTTAGAGATTCCTAAATGTGCTTCATGAGCTAAATCTAATAAATCTTTCCTTAAAGATAAAGGTGGAACTAATCTGTGACCCCTCAAAAGCAATCCTTCACAACTGGAGAGCTGATCTCTCATAGACCAAAGATCTTTTACAAATGAACCTCCCTGTTCTTTATGATGCCAACCATCACAAATAAGATTTAAAACATCTTGAATGACTACATCATCCTTACAAGCATTTAATCAACGTTCATGAGAAATTACTTTGTAATCAACCTCATAAACAAAATCATGAGGGTGATCAAAAGCTGGATCAGTGTGGATGTCTAATTGACCAGTCAGAACCAATCTTGAAAGTGTATCCGCAACAAAATTATCAGATCCAGGGACATGTTTGACAGTAAAATTAAACCCTTCTAAGCCAACAATCCACTTAGAGATTCTTGGAGAAATGAAATCAATACCTTTGCTTGTCAACACTTCGCATAAAGGTTTGTGATCAGTTCTTACTACAAAGGATGTACCCCAAAGGAATTTTTAAAAATTTGTAATGACCCAATAAACCGCAAGAGCTTCTCTCTCAATTACTGAATACCTAGATTCAGCTCCTTTCAAACTTCTCGAAACAAACATGATGGTGTTATCTGGACATGTGCCACCTTGATATAAGACAGCACCAAGGCCTTTAAGACTTGCATCAATAGATATAATGGAACATTTAGTGGGATCAAAGTTTCGAAGATTAGGTACATTTTGCAATTTAAGTTTTATTTCAATAAATTATTTTTCACATAACTCGTCCCACACAAATTTTCCTCCTTTTTTAAGCAAATTTCTCATATTGAATGTGGCTTCCACAAAATGTTTAATAAGTGTATTATAGTACTCAGCCATCCCTAGAAAACGCATGAGTTCTTCTTTGGAAATGAGAGCAGTTCTTTGATGGTGTTCACTAGCTCTGCCTTAGGAACTACACCATCCGCAGTTATGGTGTGCCCTGAATAATCAATTTTGTCAAGACCAAATTTGCACTTTTCACGTTTAATAGTTAGATTGTGAGCAGCAAGTCTGTCCAACACTTGTCTAATTCTCTTACCATGTTTTAACTCATCACACCCATACACCAAAATATCGTCTTGGTAAACACAGACTCCAGGCACATTAACTAATACCTTCTCCATAACTCGCTGGAAAACAGAGGAGGCGGAGACCAGGCCAAAGGGAAGTCTTATAATTCTAAAAGTTCCAAAAGGTGTAACAAAAGCAGTCAAATCTCTGGAGGACTCATCAAGCAAAATCTGGTGGTATGTGGATGTCAAATCGATTGTACTAAAAATCTTTGCGCCACACACCATACTCAAAAGCTCAGAGATGTTTGGGAGTGGATATTTATCCACAAGTACACATTTGTAGAGCTGTCTGAGATCAACACATAATCTCAGAGACCCATCGGCTTTCCTAGCAGCCACTACCGGAGCCAACCATGATGTCCCTTCTACTTCCTCAATGATGCCCTGAGATTTAAACTTCTCCAACTCTTTTAACATTTCATCTTTAAGAGTGAAGGGAACAATACGTACCCTGCTAGATACTGGAACAGATCCTGGAGACAATTTTATTTTATGACAATAACCCTTTAAACATCCTAGCTTGTCTCCAAATACTTGCGGATATTCTTCCATCAGCTGAGTTTGAATGGAAGAGTGATCAACAGACTTGATAACACTTCTCTCTTTAACAATAATGGGAGGAGTATTATTGGGGTCTAACATGACACCCAGATCTTTCTGATGCCACCAACTAATTATAATGTCAACCTTCTTGGAAACATAGATTTTACCAGAAGTAAAACGACCTTCATACTCTATTAGACCCACAAAATATCCTCTCAGTTCAATGGGCTCCCCTCCATAGGCAGTGGGGCGAATATCAGCTTTAAACAGCTTAATTTTTTAACTCAAATTATCACTGAAAAATGTACTTGAAATGATAGTAATTTTTGTACCGGAGTCGAACAACACTTTGGTTTTATGAACTTCCACAAATATAAAATCTAAAGACCCATCACCTCCGACCTGAACAACAATCTGTCCACATTCAAAATCATGTTGATCAGTTGTATTCTCATGAGAAACTTCATTGACACTTCGTTTAAAAGCTTTGATTCTGCAGGCAATAACAAAATGACCCTTCTTTTTACAATAAGTGCATATAGCATTCAAAGCCGGACAAGATTTATCATTTGCACAGTGCCCAGAACTGTTACATCTATAACACTTATTTTCCTTATTAAACTGAAAACAAGACTTGTTAATTTGTTTGTCTTTAGTTTGAGATTTAATTTGAGAGTCTTGTGGCTTGGGAGCTAAATTTGTGTTGACCACAGAAATATCTTTATTGAGATCTTTCTTAATTTCTTTGACACTCTCTAGTGAATGCTCAATTCTTTTGGCCACTACTAGGACTTCATCCAGAGAGGGTTCATCCTTGAGCCATAATTCATCATGCACCTTCTCAGACGCACAACCAAGCATAAATTGATCTCGTATTCTTTCTTCAATGAGTGTATCAAATTTACAAGTGGAAGCTAAACGTCTTAGATCAGTGACATAATTTTCAATACTTTCACCTTCTTTTTGCATACGTCTACCTAAATGGTAACGTTCCAAAATAGTACTGACTTTAGACAAGTAATGTGCATCAAGTTTATAAACTCACTGCTCAAATTCATTCATATTTGCTGCAGCACTGTCTGGAACGTCTGGAAGATGATCGAAGACATCTTGTCCCTCCGATCCAAGACAGTGCATGAGCAAAGCAGTTTACCCCTCAACACTGAGAGAGGTATCACAAACACGAGCATAGCGCTCAAAAACTTTTTTCCATTTAAACCATTTGATAGGAGGATCTCCTGGAGATTGTAAGAAAAATGGAGCTGCAGTAACGCTCTGCATGACTTTATATGCTCTGTATAATAAATAAAATATAGAGCAAAATAAAGTTAAACAAAATTTATAAAAGAAAATAAATGTAGATGAAGCTGTGTGTGTCAGCACGGTGGTGAAGACACACTGGAAGTAAAAGAAGTTGTGCCGTACGTAGAATTGTAATTAAATCGTGGTGAAGACAGCACTGGATGTGAATGAAGCTGTGTGTCTCAGCATTGTAGTGAAGACACACTGAATGTAGAAGAAACTGAGTGTGTCAGCGCAGTAGGTAAACCTCCACTGTATATAAAAACAAAAGTTTATCGAATTGTCCACAGAAAAAGAAGAATTCATATACTTCAGCGTAATCAAACAAGAATACACGAAGAAGACACGCTGTGAATAGATTAACTGTGCGTGTCAGCGTTGAAGGTTGTTGTGCACATCAGCATAATAAATTAAGAGTACACAAAGAAGGCACACTGTAGACAAATCAGCTGTGCGTGTCAACACTGTAGTGTACATAAGCGTAATGAAGCAAGAGTGCACGTAAAAAGACATGCAGTAAATAAATCAGCTGTGCGTGTCAGCGTTGTAAATGTTGTGCACATAAGGATAATAAATCAAAACCTGTGCGTGTCAGCACTGTAGTGCACATCAGCGTAATGAAGCAAGGATATACGAGGAAAACACAATGTAAATAAATTAGCTGTGCGTGTCAGCGCTGTAAAAGCTGTGCGTGTCAGGACTGTAGTGCACTTTGGCACAATGAAAGAAGAATACACGAAGAAGACACGCTGTAAGTAGGCCAGCTGTGCGTGTCAGCGCTGTGAACTAACGTAGAGTAAAGACGTTGCTAGGAGATGGTATCTACAATGAACCTCGAACGTAACCAGGTAACAGAAACAACGAAGATTCCAACTGGAGGCTGAACACGTCGTACGTTGCGTTTCACTGGCAGCACGTCAAGGCTTCAGTGACGAATGCAGGAAACGAACAACAGTGTTTTCAGCACATCAGACCTTCAGTCACAGATGCGGGAGACATAAAACGCAGCGCTTCATCAGGCTTTGAATGACGATTGAATTGAAGGTGAAATGAAGAGCGTGACAGCGCGAGGAAAGCAGTGAGTGCACTTCAAATAAAAATAGCGCAACCGCCAAGTTCACTGCAAAATGTACCGACGGTTTAATACTCGAAAATAAGCTGAGTTGCGTGTCACAAAACTTGAATCCCACACTCCAACAGCGCTGTGCGCAAACGTACACCAAGAAAGTAAAAATATCTTTCTTTTACAACGTTCTAAATTTACTCCGAGAAAGTCAAACACGTTGTAACTATAAGTGTGATAATCCAACTTGTTAAGCTGCAAGCGCTGAGTATGAAATAAAGCAAGATCTTACTTGAGAGTTCCGTTTTAAAGTAAAACAGCAACGTAGAGGCGGCTTCTTTAATTATGTAATTTTCGAAATTACAGCTTATTCTTGAAGCTGGAGTTGAGCTGTTGTTTAACCCAGTCATTGCCAGTGTTAAAAAGAGGGTTCTTTGGTGAATGAAGACTTAGGAATCTGGAAATCTTCTAAAGTAGTTATTCTTAGTTGAAGATGTTAACAGCTCAGCCACCCAACTGACAGCAGGCTCATCTCAGTACAGATCCAAGCATTTTAACTCTGAGCCAGGGCAGCTTATCATTCTAGAACACAAATAGGTCTCTGGGAGATAGTAATGATTTCTAAACACAAAAGTATCATTAAATATCATTACAACAACAGGCCAGAGAAATGGCCCCTTGCTGTCAAAAATACATCCCCCGAAATCCCTTTTAGGGAACTCTAAGCCTTATCTAAGCTTGTGAAGGTGGATACATATTTCCCCACACAGTTCACTAAGCCTTCAGGAGACAAATACACTTTTGTGTCCTCACTAGGCTCATTTTTCACAAAATCCCCCAAATTAGGGCTGATGCATAAAAGGATAGCTTCAGTCTCTCTGCGTTAGTGTTCCCAAGGAAACAAACTGATCTTTGTGACCAAACTCTTAGCATTTCTGGGCCTTATTACAATGTTGGGCAGACCGCCACTCACAGGCCTTTGGTGGCGGTCTGCCCGAACGACAGGCCATCGTTCCGACCACCACATTTGATGAGTGCCATCGGACCGCAGAGGTCGGGGGGAAAGACCACCAACTCCGACAGGATGCAAGATCCCATTGCAGTCGGAATCCCATCCTTAAAATGGAAAGGTGTGCCAGGCATCACATGGTGCCTGGCACACCGTGCATGGATGTGCGCAAAGTGCTTTTATCTACTGCAGCTAGTAATGCGGTCCTTTTCTTGGGCTGTAGCACAAGCCGCAGTAGAAAGAAGCACTTTCTGACCACCATGCTGGCTGCCTCATTGTAATAGGGTGGATGAGACCAGCGACTCATTGTTGGACAGTCTCTTGTCCGATGCGATGGCGTCCAACCAACTGTCATCTTAATTAGGGCCTCTGTATCCACAGACACTGACTTATGGCTTTCGCTGCTATTACCATTATCCTTGCTAGAGGGCCAACTACCTCAAGAAGCCTATCCTGGCACTGTTTAAGTGCCCTTTCTGGGGTCTCGACCCATCTTAAATAAAAAAACTGATCAAATCATTGTCTAAATCTGGGTTCATACATGCCTGATTTTCTGGGGTCACGACCCATCTTAAATAAAAAAACTGATCAAATCATTGTCTAAATCTGGGATCATACATGCATTATTCTCAATCACCAGGCAAGAGCATTCTGCTCTCATCACAGACCTTGCCTCTTTCTCCAAAGGCCTCTTATCCAAAGACTTAAATATTCCGTCAAATGAGCCAGCGGCCACCAGTCTGCACTCCTAGGATGCATTACCAAATAAGGACTGAACATATCTATCCCCTGAGACTCTTTCACCAAACTTTTTTCCTTCCTTTTCTTCTCTACTTTATCATAATCTAAATCCCATCCATCATCCTCATAATTGGCAAAGGCAAATTGGTCACAACTCTCTCCATCACAACTCTAGGAGTTATCATCATTAGTTCCAACCTGATTCTGATGTGTGCCACCAAGGACACCTTCTTTTGTGCCGTGCCAGACACCCCTCCTTTTGCGTTGTGCCTAGACCAACTCACTGCCAGGCTAAAGACTCACTCTTATTATCTTTCTCAATATTCCTTCTCTCCATCTTTTTCTTTCCTGATAAATACATTTTTTCTCCTCCTCCTCCTCCTCCTCCTCCTCCTCCTCCTCCTCTAGGGACCAAAACTCCACATCTGACTGACCCGTTAGCTTTCTCTTCCTCCTCAAAACAGATCCCAAAATGTATTTTACCGAGGCCCTGGCCTCATCTTGTACCATTCCCTTCATCAAATCTTTATTTCCTTCCACACCTTTAGCCTCACTTTCCTCTCTCATGTCTGTCATGCTTTTAATATGACGGTACTCCTCTCTTTTTTCTAAACTCGTCAAACCTACTCACTTCGATTCTATTTACTTTCCAGCTACACCAAAATCATTGTGGGAAAATACTATTCACTTGCCGTTTTGTTTATTCAAACTGATGCCAGCGAATCACTGAGAGAAAAACGGATCACAACACACAACATCATTGATAAACAAAGACTTCAGAGAGTACGGAAGCCCTCAGAGACCTACGCTCCCTACGCATATACCTGAAATTCAAAGTTCAGCTCCAAGTCAGTCACGAGACAGAATTGAAAACTGCCTCGTGCTGATAACTGTTTCCCTCTCCCTGGACCCTCTGCAAAAACTGGCGACACGCAAGGCTCAATACACTTATTTTAAACAGGTCTAAAATGAACTAACAGTACATTTTGTACGTATCCCAAAAATTGGGAAATTAAAATAAAAAACAAACTATATGACATACTCCTACCTGAATAACATTTCAACACATTGTTCTATGTCAAATACAGTACATATTTTTGTCTAATTATCATATTCTTGCCTAAAGAACATAGAATACCAAAATGCACAATGCAGTGCTAACAGGTACTTAACTGGCAAGAAGCAGCAAATAAAAGAGGAAGATGGCTGCTGGTCTTTGGTTTATATGGACTGTGAAGAGGATCTAATTCTGGAATTTGTGTGGGTGAAGTATTCTTTAAAGTGCTGCAGGTTGGAATAGCAATAAAAGGTTATGCATAATGCAAGCCTCCGGTCTTGATAAGAAATCTAAACTCTTACATCTTTCAGCAAGCATTGCATATCTCCATGAAGTAACAGATTTCCTGGAACACACGTTGCTATGAATATTATTTGTCAGGGAGCAAAGTAGATGTGATGACTTTATATTCTAGCTGTTCATTGGGGATATTTTTCTTTGGTGAAAGCAGCTCCTGATATATGCCATTTGGCATTTCACCAAAAAGAAGTAAACATTGATGGAGAACCTAAATCCCAGCCTGAAGAAGCTAGCATTACTTTAACAAGAATTGAAAAAAATATAGGCAATGTGAACTTTTAATAAATCAGGCACTGCAGGTTTTTGTGGTCGGTTTATAGATGTCTTTCTGATCAGCAACAGAAAATACACAGTGAATCATTCACATTACCCTCATCTGCTAGGCTCATTTTGGGGATGGTTCATTTTTCATGCGAGGAGGTGATGCACTTAACGCATTACTGATCGAATAATTACCTTCCATAGTACAACACAATTAAGCGTATTCCTGCAATACATTTTCTGAGTATGCAAGTGATGACTGCAGGAAAAACAGACCTGATGTACGTTTCTTCACCTACAAAGTATGGTTATTATGATTTGATGACAATGGCATTGTACTGTCACAGGTTTAGGAGTATAAGGGGCCCCTTGAATGAGGAGAGATTTTGGTTGCCAGAGGTTAGGAGCAGTGCTTACTTGTAAAAGAATGAGTGTTGGTGCCCACAGCTCTGGCCTCTCTATCCACTACCAGACACTCCCTCCCCTATATCTCACTCTTGCTCTTCCTGCTTTCTCTGTTTGTGGTGGTATGTACATCCTTCTTTCCTTGGTGCGTGTTTGAACCTCCTATGCTGGGTGGCAATATCTGATGAGGACAAAATAAGGGTTGGTCACCAAAAATAAGTGACAGTGGGTCCCACCTGCAGCAATGAAAAACTGGTTAAGGAAATACTCATTGTGACATTTCTCCATTTTGTTTACTAGATATGTGTGTGTTTTCCCATTTATGAATTTGTGGGCGAGGCAGAAAATTTTGAAGGACTGTACATGCTCAAAGGTAGCCCCTGAAATCGCAACAGGAAAGTGACTGCAACGTCCTGTGCACATCAGAAATCAAGAAAGGAACATTTGTAGCTTAACTGTATCACAAGAACGAATAATTATTTGAAAGCAGTGATACATGTAAATGGACGTGAAAATGACAATTCAGGTAGAGACCAAACTCTCAAACGGATTTACAACACATCATATGTTCTCAAGGGGCTTAAATATAAGAAGATTTTAAGTAGATAGTTATTATTAATCTTTTCTAATTGTTGCATGATGAAATATTGCTGACAAAAATACTGGGGACAAAAATATCGTCTTTACATACTTCATCAAAAATGTTGACAGGTAAGTATATTGAATTTTAACTATTATATAAAAAAATATTAACTTTAAAAATATATTAACTTTAAAAATAATAATACATTTCTAATAACATATCTATGGCATATAAATAGTAAAAAGTATAACTTACAACCCAAAAATATAATCATATATACTTTAAAATAGTCATGAAAGTAATCAACATAATATTTGTAAAAAATGGTTCATTTAAACATAAATAATCAAATCTAAAAATAATCATTATAAACCCAATGGGGCCGATTCCGATCCTGTAAAAATATTCCCCGTACGACTCGTATCTGGATTTTTTACCGTCCGAATCGTACAAGTCACGTACAAACTGGCAAGTACGATTCGTATGTTAAATAGTCCATACGAATCGCATTGGGTAAATTCCCCGACACGTCCTCGGGTCGGAAAAAGTGTCCGACACGTCCCTGGACATTTTTACGTACGAATCTGAAAACTGAAGTCCGAGCGCGCAACTACGATCCTTCCTGTCCGTCCGAATACACAACCGTATGGAAAAAACACCATACGGAGCGAACTCCTATAGCAACAATGGAGACATGTGCCCGCATAAGCCCCGAACACCCCACCCCAGACCCCGTATGCACGCGCAGAACACCCCCCCAGCCCTCGTATGTACGCGCCGAACCCCCCCAGCCCCTGTATGTACGCGCCAAACGCCCCCCGTCTGCGGATGTACGCGCCGAACCCCCACAAGTGATTGTTCGGAGCGTACCCCCACCCGTGCATGTATGGAGCATACCCACACCTGTGTATGTACGCGCCGAACCCCCACCGGTGTATGTATGGAGCGTACCAACACCCGTGTATGTTCGGAGCGTACCCCCACCCGTGTATGTACGGAGTGTACCCCCACCCGTGTATGTTCGGAGAGTACCCCCACTCGTGTATGTTCGGAGCGTACCCACACCCGTGTATGTTCGGAGCGTACCCACACCCATGTATGTTCGGAGCGTACCCCCACCCGTGTATGTACGGAGCGTACCCTCACCTGTGTATGTATGGAGCGTACCAACACCCCACCAGTGTATGTTCGGACCGAACCCCCACCAGTGTATGTATGGAGTGTACCCCTACCCCACCAGTGTATGTTCGGAGCGTACCCCCACCTGTGTATGTTCGGAGCGTACCCCCACCCATGTATGTTCAGAGCGAACCCCCACCTGTGTATGTTCGGAGCATACCCCCACCCGTGCATGTATGGAGCATACCCACACCCGTGTATGTACGTGCCGAACCCCCACCAGTGTATGTATGGAACGTACCAACACCCCACCAGTGTATGTTCGGAGCATACCCCCACCCGTGTATGTACGGAGCGTACACCCAGCCCCCCCTGTATGTACGGTGCGAAACACCACCACCAATGGACGGTGCGGACCAACACCCTGCCCGTGTCTGAACGCACCCTACCCCAGGCCCCTACACCAGCACCCTCACCCAACCTCGCGCATGTACGAGTCGTACTAAGCCATAGCAAAGGTCAGCACTGTACAACAACATGGCCCATGTACGCACCGTACAGACGCCAAAAACACTCGTACTGAACCAGGACACAGCAAAACAACACAAGGAGAGTCAATTCGATTCGCACAACACCACAAAACATGTCCAACAAGCCCAAATACATCCTATACACTGACCTGCAACTACCAAACAGCCAAACAGAGGCCCAAAACACAACCACTCCTTATAACACACCCACCCAAAGTTCAAACACAGCCACACCCACAAATGGACCAATAAAAAGGCCCAACACACAACAACCATGATCCTTTGCAACAGATCCACTACTGCCAGACCACACAGACAATGCACTGCACCAAACTACATACATCAATACACCTTACACTTGCACTCCTTCACACAACCACCATCACAAACACCCCCTCATCACATTCACACACACACACCTTCACAACCACACTCACACACCCACAACCATCCACACCCACACCCACACAACCATCCACACCCACACCCCACACCATGCCCACTAACAGGAATCCAAAGTTCACAAAGGAGGAGCTGGAGATCCTTGTCGACGAAATCATCAGAGTCGAGCCACAGCTCTTTGGAACATTGGTCAGACAGACCAGCATAGCCGAAAAATCAGCCATGTGGCAGAGGATTGTCAATTCTGTGAATGCTGTTGGGGCCACCAGAAGGACCATGCATGAGTGCCAAGCCAGGTGGTCCGATCTGCGGAGGACGGTCCGCCGCAAAATCACGGAAGATCACAACCAGGGGAACATCAATGGAGGAGGGCCGCCCCGCAGACGGGTACAATACCATCCCTGGGAGGAGAAGGTGATGGCCACGCTGCCGCCGGTGGGAGTACACGGACTAGAAGGAGTCTGAGACCCTGGTGAGTACAAAAACAACTCACCTCACATGGGGGGAACGCCATACACAACCAAAATACCAATCATGCACGCAACCCCCCCAAAGCCAGCACCGGACACAACCACACTCCAAAAACACACACATGCCACTAGCGCCTCCATGCCCCATGCACCAAGCAAGGCCATGCCAAGTCACAGGCCACACAAAACACCAACACAAGACAGGATGTCCCCGATGCCGCGAGGGTGGGCCTCAAAACTAACATTGAGCAACTCAGAAGCACACAACAATGCCCTCAGCCCATATGGCCCAGGGCACAGCCATACAAACAGTGTGTCCCCACACAGTACTGTGTTGCCTGCAAATGGTGGCCGCGTTGCAGGATGACATGGGTATGAAGGCACAATTTGCAAATAACAGCAGCTAATGAAGATGCAACACTCTGAAAGAGTGTCAGCACACACCGCCACAGCAGCAGCGCAGACTCAGACACTCCGCCCAATGGGTGCCCGGTGATTAGAAACAAACCCACATGAACAAGCCAATGGCCTTTGAAAGACCTGCAAACTGTGTGTGCCCAGGAAGCTGGGCTGAGGTGACAGAGGGTGACACACAGAGGGAGGGAGAGGGGGAGAGAGAGGGAGGGAGACATAGGGGGACACAGGGAGACAGACAGAGGGAGGGAGAAAGGGAGACAGAGGGAGACGGACAGAGGGAGGAGGGTGACAGAGGGAGGGAGAAAGGGAGACAGAGGGAGACGGACAGAGGGAGGAGGCTGACAGAGGGAGGGAGAAAGGGAGACAGAGGGAGACGGACAGAGGGAGGAGGCTGACAGAGGGAGGGAGAAAGGGAGACAGAGGGAGACGCACAGAAGGAGGAGGTGACAGAGGAAGGGAGAGAGGGAGACAGAGGGAGACCAAATCACCCTTGGGTGGTGTGGCCATGTCCGCTCGTCAGCAGGTGGACTGTGTGCATGTAGACAAGGTTTGGCAGTGCCTTAACCCCCCCTTTTTCCTTTGAGAAACACTGGGCCATGTGTCAATCCGTGCACGAGTACATCCGTGCTGCAGGCACAAACCTAACCTTACACCCAGTATACCCACCCACTGTGTTTGTCAGAACCCTGTCACAAATGCTTAAGTTACCTACCTGCATTCTCAAATAGCATGGAAAAAACACCACTTGGCCACGTACAGCTGCCTGCGTTCCAAAAAGATGCATCAACTAAGATTGTGTCACACATAGGTAAAGTGTCGAAAGCTGTGGCCAAGGGACATACCCATGCACAAGTGCACTGTGAGAGGAATGCAAGACATATCCAACTACCCAGAGGAACTGTGCCAACTCACAAAATGAATGAAATATGGATGTCGCATGTAACACAATTAACATTGTCTCTCTCACACACAGGTCAACGTCGTCGATCTCCCCCCAACACTGGGGGGAAGACTTACAGGACCAGGCTCTGCGTGAAGAGGACCCCACCGGCAGCGACGACTCTCACCACTCCGTGGATGACCCAGACCAACCTGGCCCCTCTGGTGTCCAAACACCTGCAGCACCTGCGTCAGGTACAACTGTGCCAACCACCACCCCCATTCCTGCCACATCCCAGGAGACACCCAGGAGCCCTGCCCGCACACGACAACACAGCCAGGCTGGCCAGGAGGGACAAGGTGCTCCGGGCACCCAGGAGGAGGCAGACGACAACGCAAATGCCATCCCTCAGGGGTCCCGGAGACCCGATGTGCCCACAATGGCAGGCCATGCGCAAGTGGGCAGGGGTGGTGGGAGTGGAGGACGACGGAGGCACGAACCTGACCAGTTGGCTCAGGAGCCAGTAATGTCACACGTCCGCAACATCCTGGACACATACCGGCGTGACACCAGGGGCATCAGCCAGGCCGTGTAGGCCCTCAACCAGATAAAGAACGTGCAGGCCGAGCAATATGCAAGTCAACAGCAACACCAAGGACGGATGGAGGCAAGACTGGCTGAGCTCGTGGCAGTGCAAACGGACATGACCCGTGTACTCCGTCGGATTGCCGAAAACATGGGCAACTGTCCCTGTGCCACCAGGCAAAGAACATCACCAGCCACAGGGAGGGATCAGGAGGAGGAGGATTCATCCGACGGAGCATCACAAGCATCGTCACGGCCTGCTTCTGAGGGTCCCCGCAGGAAGGTGGGTCGTCCACGCAAAAGACCGTGAGAGTCAGCGGAACATCACCATCTCCCAGGTCACCTGGCCTGGCACCTGGCCCTCTGGCCCAACAGCAGCACATCAGCAAATGACATTCTCTGCCACATGGACTTGCTGGTCACTGTCTGACCAATGCTGACAAAGACTGTGGCATGGACTCTGATGACTTCCAATGGCAAGGATATCAACTCCCCCAGTGAACTTTGGATTCTACACACCCGGCAAGCACCTCTTGTCATCCCCCCCCAAACACGTACCCCACCACAAATAAAATTCACCACGGTCAAGAGATCATGCCGTCACTTTGCATTATTCCATTACATGTGTGTGTTGTAAAGTCAAACGATGCCAGCGTATTTTGAATAACTACAACCATCCATACCCTGGGGTCTGAGTCTGGCACAGGACCCACATGGGTCACAATGTATCATCCAATACAGACATGGAGCACCATACTCACCCGTGATGGGCCCAACCAGCTGAGGGGGTGCCCGCACAACTGTGCCTACAGACCTATTTAGAAGAGCAACAGTCATGCGCAGAGGTCAGGGATCATGTGGAGTGTCCTGGGGTGCTACTCCCAGGTATGTGTAGACAGGTCGCAGAACCATGTCCTGCATGCTTGAGTCAGGTGGATGTGGAGAATGGTGTGCCGGCCAAGGTTGGATGCATGGAGATGGCACAATGGGGTCTTGGATCACAGTGCCACAAGGTTGTGTTGGGGTTGTGGGCTGCCTCCTGAGTGTGGGCGTGGATTGAGAAGGTCATCCTGCAGCTGGCAGTGATCCATTCCCCCCATCTCTGTTGGACGTTGATGTGGCTTGGCCGCCGGATGTAGAAGCAGAGCTGTGCAGATGCACCCTGGATGTGGACAAGTATCATGGGAGTTGTAACGCACATGTCCGTAGAGTGCATGGTAGGATTAGACACGGATGTTGTAGTTGACCTGTGGGATGGTCTCTCTTGCCTTGAGGTGTATGGAACTGGGGATCTTGTGCATAATGCAGAGTGTGCTGCAGCATGAGGCACAGATGCTGCTGATCAGCATAGCACATGTCAGCAAGCAATCCATGATGAACACCAGCTCGTTTGCGTGGACACTGGGTGCCCTTGCTGCAGGGCCTGCAGCAGCATGCGCCATGTCAAGAAAACAATGCCACAAGTTGCACACAAAGACAAGGATCTCAGGAAGGAACTATGCAAAAGGTGTATGTCAAGGAAGGAATGTCTGGTTCAACATGGCACACACACACACAATGGATGCACATGCAGCACAGTGGCCATCGTGGAGACTGACATGCCACAATACCTACACAGCCATGGACATCATGCACAATACAGATTCTAATCCCTGACAAACAGCTTGCATCTTGCTACTCTACACATAGACTCATATGCACTATCTCTGATAACTATGCCAGACATGCCGCATGCACAGTGGCAACAGACCGCCATTGACAGAGATGAGGCACCTTGGAGGCAGAGAGACACCTTTATTAGTCATGTGTGTCGGAATGCTAATGCAACTCTGTCAACACATACACAGGTCATGTGGATGAACGTGTGGGACCGACACTGGCACCCCCCCTTTGCACCACAGATGCTGGAAATCCATAGAACTGGCACACAATTGACGGGTTACAGCTAAACACCCCCTGCTGCTCACAGAGAGGCTGCTATACACCATTGAGCCTCTAATGGGGAATTCACACACCATGTCAACCCGGTGCAACCCGTATGTTTCCGAGGGCAGTGTTTCACACATTGATGGCTTCATCACAATCCACAATCCCATTACAGATGACTGTCACCAAGTCTGAACATCAATTCAGGTGAATTCAGCTCCATGTCAAGTGCCCCATGGTGATTCTACATGTATGCAAAGTAACCAAACTTGAACAGGAGCAGTGCACACACATTCCAAACAAATACCACACCCAAAAAGCCGTGCTGCATCCCTTACCCTAAGGAGATTTTCAAACTTGTCCGTGCATGTAACTCTGATTCAGCACATGTTGCTGTGTGCATGAGGAATAGCAGGAGCACAACAATGCCACCAGCAGACAGCATGCGCAAGTACCTGTGGATGAGAGACACACAAGGAGTCAGCCAAAAGAAGCACATCCGCATGCATGTGCATGTACTCGACACGTATAAGGTTGTCAACATGCTAGGTGACAATGATGACTCTGGAAAAACATTCTTCTATTGCACCATCACTCGAGTGACACATCCAAACACACCTCTGACTCACTTGGCAGACATGCAGATGGACACACACATTGCAACACATGCCACACACGGCCCAATGCATGCACACTCAGGCACTGGAACTGACCACTAAGCAAAGAAGTCGCGTATGAGCCGACTACGGATGTCCTCCACTGCCTCCTTCTCCTCCTCCACATCACTTGCTTCGTCACCAAGCCCTTCATCCTCCATGGGTGGATGGTCCTGCTCATCCGGATCCAGGATGAGTGGCACACCTTTCTCCACTGCCATGTTGTGCAGCATGCAGCACAAGAGGAAGATCTTGCAGACCTTCACCGGTGCATATGGGAGTGCGCCGCCGGTTTTGTGGAGGCAACGGAATCGGCTCTTCAGGAGGCCAAACGTCCTCTCTATCACTCGCCTAGTCCGCCCATGGCCGTTGTTGTAGCGTTGCTCGGCATCCGTGCTGGTGTTGCGGAGAGGCGTGATCAGCCATGGCATGTTGGGATTGCCAGCGTCCCCTACATGGAAACATCATGGACAAAAGTGGGTCAGGAGAAGCAGTAAGACAGGAAGATGACGCTAAATACAGGACTGCCAGAGTATACCCACCAACAATACATGCTCGTTCGTTGCGCAGCTGCAGCATCATTTCAGGCACCCTGCTATGCCTCATGATGTAGGCATCGTGTGCTGATCCTGGAAAACGAGCACAGACATGTGATATCACCATGTTGGCAAGACACACCACAAGGGCATTAATGGAGTGGTAATGCTTGCGGTTCCTATACGCTACCTCCTGTGCCTGTGGTGGTACCAAAGCCACATGTGTTCCATCTATGGACCCAATGACATGGGGAATCCCTCCCAGGGCATAGAACTCACGCTTGACACCTGTCAACTGCTCAGGATTTGGGAATTTGATGAACTCATCCAGGTGATCCAACATGACCTCTAAAAAATCATGCAGAACACGGCTGAACATGGTTTGGGACATGCCACCGACATGAGCAATGGTATATTGAAAGGTACCCGTGGCAAAGAAATGTAGGGCTGCCATCACCTTCATCTTGGGTGTCAGTGCAGTAGGATACCTGTGTAGCGGTTGGAGGTGTGCTTCCAGCCGGGCGGTCAAGTCCTCAATCAACGGTTGGCTGAAGCGGTAGCGGCGTATACAGTCACATTCCCTCAGGGCAGCCAAGTCTGGCCTTGGTCGGGGGAGAGGCGGAGCCCTGCAGTACATTTGAAGGGACAACGAAGAGTGAGTACAGTACACCACCAATGTCAATCAACATATGCTACATATAGAGTCAGGTCTGTGCAACATATCCTGGACACATATGCCAGGCAGGTGACACTCCTACCAAGAGCCAGCCACAAACGTGGATTCTCAAGCTCAAAATGACATGGCATGAAACTAGTGGTGGGCCAGTGTGAGTGAACAGGCAGACGCATCACAGGAGTGCCAGACATCCGCATATGTGCAGAATAAGTATGTTAATCATACAGACAGGTTGCGGAACACTAGAGGCACAGGTCACATGTCATATAAAAAGGACAGACCACACACCTTGCCATGAAGGAGTACATGTCAAGACTGATCACACATACATTGAGAGTATGCAGATATGTCCTTGTTTTGAAACTCCGTGTCGATGCATACATACACACCTTACGTCGGATTACACATGTGGGCTGGTGTGCGTAACAGTGTGCCATGCCCATCTACACACAGACACATGTTGGTTGCAGCAGCTGCCGATGCATTTGACCAAACACCTACAGCACACCTATGGGAACACATGACATAGTTACAGCGTGCAACGCGGGCATTCACATCTCAGGTGTAACATTCCGTGTACCTGGTATCAGGGGACAGTTGCGGGTGTCGGTGACTGTGCCATGCCAGTGACGCATGGCTCAACAAGTCTGTACTACATGCACACATGTCAAAGGAGTGTAGGGGATGTGTGGCACATAGTGCACCATCACACATGACATGTGTACACAGACCATCATACATTTATCTGCTTCACACCTCAGGAGTAATGTGCCACATCACAGCCTGACACACCTGTGCCCGACACATGTAGTACTGCACAGACAACGCCTTGATGTCCAGCCTTGGCCAAGTATGACAGCTCTATTCCTGTCTGTGTGCCGCCTGTCACCACTGTCAGGTGTGAAACGCACCGTACATACGCACTGAGGGCGTGTGTACGGTCCCTATCACAATGGGAGTGCTGGCGTATGCGTACGACATAGTAATACGGACCGTACAGGCGTGTGTAGGGTCCCTATCACTATGGGAGTGCTGGCGTATGCGTACGCCATAGTAATACAGACCGTACACGCGTGTGTAGGGTCCCTATCACTATGGGAGTGCTGGCGTATGCGAACGCCATAGTAATACGGACCGTACAGGCGTGTGTAGGATCCCTATCACTATGGGAGTGCTGGCGTATGCGTACGCCATAGTAATAAGGACCGTACAGGCGTGTGTAAGGTCCCTATCACTATGGGAGTGCTGGCGTATGCGTACGCCATAGTAATACGGACCGTATACGCGTGTGTACGGTCCGTATTACTATGGCGTACGCATACGCGAGCACTCCCATAGTGATAGGGACCCTACACATGTGTGTACGGTCCGTATTACTATGGCGTACGCATACGCCAGCACTCCCATAGTGACAGGGACCCTACACACGCCTGTACAGTCCGTATTACTATGGCGTACGCATACGGCAGCACTCCCATAGTGATAGGGACCGTACACGGGTATGTACGGTCCGTATTACTATGGCGTACGCATACGCGAGCACTCCCATAGTGATAGGGACCCTACACACGCCTGTATGGTCCGTTTCACTGCATTTGGGGTGCCCTAGGGCCGTGGAACGCACCGTACCTGTGTGTAAATATTGAAATAACATAGGGGACACATGAGGGACAAGTATAAGGGCCTAAATGCATGCTGGTTGTCATGGAGACCGAGTTTAAAGTTAGCATTTTTGCATCAGGTGGCCAGCAGAAGTCGGTTGGAAACAACATACTTTGTTGCAAAGTGGTTGTTGACTTGACATCATGCTCAATTTTTAAACCATGCAAAACCACTCACTGGGGTAGGTTTAAAGGGATTGGAGGAAACGTAGGATGCTAATGTGAATGACCAATCACTCTGTACTCCTGTAAATGAAACAGGCCAGCAAGGCAGATATAAGGCAGCCAGGTCCCATGAGAGAGCACTTGCCTGCACATCCTTTCATTCTACAGCACTGCTGCTGCTCGTGATTCCTCTGGCACCATGTCCAGGTCTGTGGAGAGGGCCCAGCCATTCACCATGGAGGAGAATATGGCGTTGGTGGATGTGATCCTCCCACAGTACACCATGCTGTATGGTCGACCAGGGGAGCAGGTGAGTGCAGACTCCACTAGCTTAGACTGTGCCCCTTTTTTGTGACTGTGACTTCTGGCATTGTGTCCATGTGTGACAGACATGCAATGTTGTTTAGAGTGGGTCCCAGGGTGGGAAAGGCCTCATTCATGTCTCCCATGCAGAGCATGCTGTAGTTCCTGTGTGCACTCCTCACTTGCATAGTGCTTACTGTGACAATCAATGCATGGTGCATGTCACATTCTGCCTGGCTACTCCTCCTGGGAATGTTGTTTCTACAGTCCTGATGTGATTATGTGGTCCCCCCAGTGTGACAGGTGACAGTACCCATAGATGTGTGTTTGTTTAGTGTACCTGTGCTGTGAGTGTCCAAATGATGGGTTGGTCCCCTGGACATTGGTGTGTGTGTGTAAGTCCCCTGTCATGTGGTTGAGTGCATATGGGGAGTGTTGCACACCAGCTGCATGAGGGATGGATATACCCTGCCCATCTGATGTAAGCAGGGAGCAGTGCTGTGTGACTGCCGTACTGAGCCAGCCCCACACCTGTGACACCCCCCAGTCTAGTGGCACATGGGCAGAGTGAGGTTTGTACCCGCAGTTGGCAATGCCAGGTGATTGTCCTGTGCCTGTGTGTGTCTGTGTACTCTGCTGAGGTTGCGTCAGTGGGCTGGGGCATGTGACTGCTTTGAGGTGCTGTGCATAATCCTGGTGTAGCTTGTGATGCACAGTGTGATCCAGGATCATTGATTGTGTGGCACCCCTCATGCCACCTGTGTACTTTCAATGCCACGTAGTGCATTTGGCCTTCACCAGAGGATAATGTCCCTATGACAAAGGTGCAATGAGTTGCCTGCATACCATGGCCTGTTCAAACAAGACAAATTATTAATATGTGTGTCTCTGTGTCATTGCTCAGGTGTATTAAAGTATTCTCACTTTTGCATCCTCACAGGTAGGTGGCCATGCCAAGGGGGAGATATGGAAGCAAGCCGTCAGTGCCGTGAGGAAGACGGAGGGTCGGAAGCGGCGCCTAGCCCAGGTGAGGAATCGCTGGCAGGATATACGGTGCTGGACGAGGAGGATCGCACGGGTCCTGCTGGGGGACTCACCTGAGAGCCACAAGAACCGTGGGCGCCGGCGTCTGACCCACATCCATAAGCGTGTGCTGGCGGTGGTCTTCCCCGACTTGGATAGGCGCTTACGGGAGAAGCAGCAGCAGGAAGGGGGTAGGTACATGTTTGTTTGTTATGTGTCACCAGCTTTTGGAAGTGCGCAGTTGCATGGATACACAGCCAGGGTTTAAATGTGCAGTGACTGACCTGTTCCCCAAAGTAAACCGGTGCTGTTCTTCCTCCCTTCCCCTCCTTGCCATGTGTTCCCTGGTCTGTGTGTAGTCACTCTTGCACAAGGTGATCTAGGCTGGCAGTTAATCCAAGTGCCCAATGCTTGCAGCATCATGTGTGGGGGTGGTGTGTAACAGGTTTTGGGACCTTGCCTGTGCCCTGGCCAGTTCAGTCATTGTGGGCTCCATGTCAGTTGGCACTGATGGTGAGTCCCGACATAGGAGTGTGTCTTAAAAGTGTACTGCCTTACAGCATGCATGTCCAATGTTGTGCCCTCTGACATGATGTGCATGAGTGGGAGTAATGCATAGTGCAGGGACTGTTGCTTCAGTTGCAGTCATATCCATCCAGGACAATGGATGAGTGTGGCCTCTACCGTGCCCTGGGGCACCTTTTCCTAGGTATCATGTGTGTCATCCAACAATGTGGACATTCTCTGTGTCTTCGGCATAGGTTGGGCTCTGTGGCATTGTACCCTGGCCTCATCTGTATTTACGTAAACTGTGCTACATGTGTCCACTGTACAGTGTGACCCAATTTTGCTTGTGCATACTCACAGTGGGCAGTGCCTGTGTGTCTTGGTACGACAATCTGATGATGGTTGATTGTCAATGATATATGTGGACAGGCGCACCAGGGGTAGTTTGTGTACAATCAGGATTTAGTGCAGGCCATGTGTTTTTATCCCAGAGTAAGAGGTGTAAGTACTTCCTCTGTCTCAATCACATTGTCTCAGGTAGGGGGTGGTTTGTGCGGGCAAGGCATACATGTAAAAATCTGAAGTCTCCTTGCTAGGTCTGGCCTGTGTGTGATGTTTGTCTGGACATACACTCAAGGTGCAGTGACCCAGTCATGTTGGGCATGGTTTAATGTATTAGCTTTGCAGCATGTGCAAAACGTTAATAGACATGGTTCCTGCTCATCCCTTTTTTGGCAATGCTGTGTGGTGCAGATGCTGTGCACGATTGTCCCCAGAGCCTGGCTCCTCTGCCCAATTTGATATCAAGTAATTTGCTGTTGTATCATGCACTCCATTGTTTCTCAGTGGCATGGTGGGTCAACCAACTGTGTGTTGCAGGGCCTACATATGTACATTGTATTATAGATGTTACTCATGTTGCTTTTCAGGCTATGCACTGTGACCTATGTAGATTTGGCTCATGTGACATATGTATACAGGTGTCTGATTATTTCCTGTCTCTTCACCTTGCCCACAGCATCGTCGGGGGACTCCGAGGGAGACACTGGCACGGACCGTGAGGAGGGATCGAGCACCAGTGCTGTCTTGTCTGGCGCATCGAGTGGCACAGAGGCCGAGGGGAGTGAGGCGGAGGACCTGTCCAGTCCCACCACCGACTATGACGCTGACGGGTCTGAGGCTGAGCTCCCAGAGGGGGCGGAGGCAGCTCCCACAGCTGAAAGCAGCACTCAATCTCTACCCACCCCCTCCATTACCATCACCAGCCTCCCACTTGCTCGGGTCCCTTCCCGCCGTGCTAGGTCACCACGTGTCTCCTTCTTGCCAGGCACCGCACCCCCTGCCCCTGTCTCCACTGCTGCCGTGAATGCCGAGTCTGTGGACATCCTGCGCCAGTTGCAGGTTGGTCAGACTGCGATGCTTAATGTCCTCCATGGCCACACCTGAGTGCTCACCCAGATGGAGGCATACATGGAGGGCATCTAAGCTGCACAGTCTGACCAACGCCAGTTGCTGAGGTCCATAGACTCGACACTGACTCCAGCAGTGGATCTCCTGCAGCGCTGCGTCCCCCCCTACCCCTGCACCATCCACACTTCCCACTCCCATGCCTGTCCCATGCACACCCAGACGTCTCCATGCACGTACCCCACCAGACACAGGCACCACACTACCAGGGAAGGCCAAGCGCACACCTCCTCTCACGCACACACAGGGTGAAGTAGGCACACCCACTGGGTCGGGGGGCAAACGGAAGACACGCAGCCACAGTGGGTGTCCACATTCCTCACAACCCACTCCCCCCGAATCCACTCCCCTCAGCTCTCCAGGCCAAGATTCCAACAAAGATTCCTTCATGGCCGCTCTGTCCCTGAGCCCCAAAGTGACACCACCCCGGAAGCGGTCAAAGGAGTCCCCCGGTCAGGGTGGTTGAGTCCCCCCCTTGTCCACACCCTCCCACAGTAGCACTGCGACCCATCCCTCCGACCCCCCCCCCCCCTCATTGGGGCCTGTGGTTCCTTTGGGTGCAGGGGAGACGCTGGGGGACCTTGCAACCGTGTGCAGCGCCATTCTCACCACCACCTTTGGCGCTGCTCCACCCCCTGTGGTGGAGTCCTCCATCCCTGCACCCACAATACCTACCCTTGTCCCTCCTGTCCCTGCAGTGCCTGGTCCTTACCCCCCACATGATGCCCCCCCCCTGTGGAAGCAAAGGAGGTATGAACTGTGCAGGCAAGCTAGGGGACATGCGTCCCTATGTGTCCCCCACCAGGAATTGGACTATGGACCTTGTACATATTGAACTTTTATTAACAATTTTTTCTTTTCATGCTGAATAAAGCAATGTTTTATTTTTCCTTTGTACACTACTGCTTTTCTGGTATTGCTGTTGGTGGTGCTGCTCCATGATTTGGGATGGTGATAATGTGTTAGGTGTCTGGGAAATGTTGTGGTGTGCTGCTCATGGGGTGGACCCGGGTATCTGTGTGCCATCACAAGGGCTCTGCAAATAATCTTTGTTCATGTGTGTTCTTACTGTATGGTGAAATTGTCCCAAGGTGTGTTCCTTCCTCTGTGGACCCTGACATCTTCCCTGCAGGGTGTTTCCAATATGTTGTGCTGAGCTGTGTCTACATTTCCTTGGTGTGTGACGGATCCGTTCAACTTTGGCCATGCATGCTGGGCAATGTTTTCACCTGCATCATTAGTGGCATCCTTGGTGGTCACTGTACTTGTGTATGGAGTTTATTGACATTACTTCATGTGGACATGTTCCCTTTTACACACTATGCATGTGTGTACTCCCAGCCCCACACACATGTGTTACGTGTTCTGCAGGGTCTTTGGGCACCGGACTGACATTTGTGGCCATTGTATCTGTGGGTACTCCGCCCTTTTCTTTCCATGGGCACTGCTGGGAGGATTCTGCACCCACCCCTCCTGTGTCTGGGCACTGCTGGGAGGACTCTGCACCCACCCCTCCTGTGTCTGGGCACTGCTGGGAGTGATAGGCACCCACCCCTCCTATGTCTGGGCACTGCTGGGAGTGATAGGCACCCACCCCTCCTATGTCTGGGCACTGCTGGGAGGACTCTGCACCCACCCCTCCTGTGTCTGGGCACTGCTGGGAGGACTCTGCACCCACCCCTCCTGTGTCTGGGCACTGCTGGGAATGATAGGCACCCACCCTTCCTATGTCTGGGCACTGCTGGGAGGACTCTGCATCCACCCCTCCTGTGTCTGGGCACTGCTGGGAGGACTCTGCACCCACCCCTCATATGTCTGGGCACTGCTGGGGGTCCTCCGCATCCACCCCTCCTATGTCTGGGCACTGCTGGGAGTGATAGGCACCCACCCCTCCTATGTCTGGGCACTGCTGGGAGGACTCTGCACCCACCCCTCCTGTGTCTGGGCACTGCTGGGAGGACTCTGCACCCACCCCTCCTATGTCTGGCCATGTACGCTCGGGACATACACGGGTGGGGGTACGCTCCGTACATACATGGGTGGGGTGTGGGTACGCTCCATTCATACACGGGTGGGGGTACGCTCCGTACATACACGGGTGGGGTGTGGGTACGCTCCATTCATACATGGGTTGGGGTACACTCCGTACATACACTGGTGGGGTGTGGGTACGCTCCATTCATACTCGGGTGGGGATACGCTCCGTACATACACTGGTGGGGTGTGGGTACGCTCCATTCATACACGGGTGGGGGTACGCTCCATACATACACGGGTGGGGGTACGCTCCGTACATTCCCGTACCCACGCTCTGCAGGCCTGGGTACGGCCCGTACCCTTGCCTTTGGAACGTGGGTACGGTGCGTACCACCATTGTTGGGGTGCCGTAGGGGTCCGCATCGTACCCAGGCCTTAAGAGCGTGGGTACGGGTCGTACCACGCGTACCCCTACGTCACCCCAACAATGCTGGTACAGCCCGTACCCAGGCCTTTAGAACGTGGGTACGGGCCGTACCGCCATTGTTGGAGTGACGTAGGGGTACGCGTGGTACGACCCATACCCACGCTCTTAAGGCCTGGGTACGGTGCGGACCCCCAATGGGGTGCCGTAGGGGTACGCACGGTACCCAGGCCTTCAGAGTGTGGGTTTGGGTCGTACCACGCGTACCCCTACATCACCCCAACAATGCTGGTACGGCCCGTACCCAGGCCTTTAGAACGTGGGTACGGGCCATACCGCCACTGTTGGGGTGACGTAGGGGTGGGCTTGGTACGACCCGTACCCACGCTCTTAGGGCGTGGGTACGGTACGTACCGGAATTGTTGTGTTGCCGGTTCGCGTCAACATCCACTTCCGTTGTGGCGGACGCTTGCGTTGCTGGACACACCCCCACCCCCTCGAGGTGACCAGGTCCTGCAGGTCAGGTATGTCCAGGGCATGTCTGATTTGGGACTTGGGTGGGGGTTATGTGTCCTGCCCCTGCCCCCCCCTTTGCCCCTGGGTGTTGTTCTGACCTTCTGCAGCGTCTGCGTCGGTTCCTGTAGAGCAGGTGGACTGCTATGAGGGCTGGGATGACACGTAGGTTCGGGTCCATGGCTGTTCGTCGCGTACAGGTGCTCCTTGTGCGCGTCGTCCTGATTTCCCGGTAGTTTTTGGCAGCCGGAGAATATAATCCATGCTGGGTGATGTCGGTGCGGATCGTACTTCCTGGTTTGTGAAACGAAGCCTGAATGCGTCCCGACGTCATGTCGGCGCTTTCCCAGGTCACATTTGTATGTATATTTTCGTCGGTCGGTGTTTTGTACGATTCGTACGGAAATAGTGTTTCCATGCGAATCGTACTTGCATTTTTGTAATGTTTTGTGACCGGGTACGAGTCGGACGGAGAAAATCCTCCATCCGACGGTTCGTACCCAGTTTCTCCAGGATCGGAATCGATGCCTAAATTTTGAAAAGTAGGAAAATTATACAATAAATTAAAATTATTTTAAACAAATGAATACAAATAATTAATATTAAACTTTTTTTAAAATTAAAACAAAAAAGTATATTAAAGGAATTCAAAAACAATCATAATAAAATTAGACTTGGAGGGATCCAATTCACTACTCCTACTTCTATCTAGTCAACAGTAGAGCAAGCTTTCGATTTTGGAGGGGTCAGATTTACTATTTGTAATCCGATATAGACAACAGTAGGGAATATGTTGAACTTTGTAGGGGCCGGCTGTACTGTTCTCATTCCAATTTAAGCAACTCTAGGGAAAGTGCTGGACTTTTGAGGTGCTTTATTTACAATTCCCATTCCAGGTTACGCAAAAGCAGCAACATTGTTGGACCTTGGAGGGATGACATTTACTACTCTCACTTCAACCTGAACAGCAATAGTGAAAGTGCGGGTCAGATTTACTATTCTCGCACCAACATAAGCAGCAATAGGGGAAGTGTTGGACTTTTGGAGGGGTCAAATTTACTATTGCTGTTTCAAAATGAAGAAAAGTAGGGAAAGTGTTGGACTTTGGAGAGATCAAATTTCCTATTCCCACACCAACCTGAGCAACAGTATGGAAAAAGTTGGATTATGGAGGGGTCAGATATACTATTCCTACCCTGGCATAAGCCACCACATTTTATATCTTAGATTTTTGAGGGGTCAGACTCCAGCATCAGCAGCAGTAGGGACAATGTTTGACTGGAAAATTGATTTAATTTTCCCAATATTAAATTAATGCAAACTGAATTGCATGTATATATAATAAATGAAATAACATATATTTCCATAAATATATAAAAAAAATTCTTAACATTATATAATGCATATAAATTAATAAAATCTAAATACGCTAATTTACCATTTGCAATTATGCATTCAATTATTGAAAAATATATCAATTACAAAAATGAAAATTGATTTAAATACTTTGCAACCTATTATCCTACAATTCCCAAAAACATTAAATCCAAATTAAATAAAAACAGAAAAATGAAAAAGATATTATGTAAAAAATAATAACATCATAAAATTAATTATTTTATCAAAATCGTAAACACAATACTCTTAACTAATATTCAAATTAGTAAAAACAATTCAATAATTAACACAATCATTCAATCAATCAATCAATCTTGTAATTTGTAAAGCGCACTACATACCCGTAAGGGTTTCAAGGCGCTGGGGGTGGGGGGGGGGGTGCTGCTGCTACTGGTCGAAGAGCCAGGTCTTGAGTTGTCTCCTGAAGGTCAGCAGGTCTTCGGTTTGTCGTAGGTACAGGGGGAGGGTGTTCTAGGTCCTGGCGGCGCGGTGGGAGAAGGACCTGCCTCCGGAGGTTGTTCTACGGATGCGCGGGACCATGGCCAGGGCGTGGTCAGCAGAGCGGAGTTTCCTGTTGGGTACGAAGAAGGAGAGTCGATTGTTGAGATAGGCTGGTCTGGTCTTGTGGAGTGCCTTGTGTGCGTGGATCAGGAGCTTGAAGGAGATTCTCCTGTCGACGGGGAGCCAGTGCAGGTCCCTCAGGTGGGGGGTGATGTGGATGCGGCACGGGACGTCGAGGATCAGGCGTGCAGAGGTGTTCTGGATTCTCTGCAGTCTGTTGATGAGCTTTGACGAGGCTCCGGCGTAGAGGGCGTTTCCGTAGTCGAGTCTGCTGCTGACTAGGGTCTGGGTGACTGTTTTCCTCATGTTTGTCGGGATCCATCTGTAGATCTTGCGGAGCATGCGGAGGGTGTTGAAGCAGGTGGAGGAGAATGCGTTGACTTGTTTGGTCATGGTGAGTTTTGAGTCTAGGATGATTCCCAGGTTGTGTGTGTGGTCGGTGGGGGCCGGGGGGGACCCCAGTGCTGCGGGCCACGATGAGTTGTCCCATGCTCTGAGGGGTTGGACCCGAGGAAGAGGATCTCCGTCTTGTCTGAGTTCAGCTTAAGTCGGCTTTCCTTCATCCAGTCGGCGATTGCCTTCATTCCCTGGTGGAGGTTGGATTTGGCGGTGAGAGGGTCCTTGGTGCATGTCGTTGGCGTAGGAGATTATGTTGAGGTCGTGCTTTCGGGCAATGCGTGCTAGTGGTGCCATGTAGACGTTGAACAGCGTCGGGCTAATGGAGGACCCTTGAGGGACGCCGCAGATAATCTCAGAGGCCCCAGACCGGAATGGGGGGAGGCAGACTCTCTGAGTTCTGCCGGAGAGGAAGGAGGTGGTTCAGTCCAAGGCCTTCTACCAGATCCCTGCGTATTGGAGTCGCGTGCGTAGTGTGCGGTGGCGGACGGTGTCGAAGGCGACGGAGAGATCCAGGAGGATGAGGGTCGCCATCTTGCTGTTGTCTAGAAGGATCCTGATGTCATCTGTGGCGGCGATGAGGGCGGTCTCGGTGCTGTGGTTGCTGCGGAATCCTGATTGGGACGGGTCCAGGTTGTTGTTGTCTTCGAGTTGACGGGTGAGCTGGGTGTTAACTATCTTCTCAATGACCTTTGCTGGGAACGGAAGCAGGGAGATGGGTTGGAAGTTCTTGAGGTCGCTCAGATCCGCCTTGGGTTTCTTCAGTAGGGCGTTGATCTCTGCGTGCTTCCAGTTCTCAGGGAAGGTGGCAGTCTCGAAGGAGAGGTTGATGATGTTGCGCAGGTGGGGTGCGATGGAGTTGCCGGCTTTGTTGAAGATGTAGTGCGGGAAAGGGTCGGACGGTGATCCGAAGTGGATTGTGCCCATGGTCTTGATTGTGTCCTCGATGCTCACGTTGGCCCAGGTTGTCAGGGTGTCGTGGGCGGTGGGGTGCAGTGGGTCCGGTGCGGCGAGGTCTGCAGGGGTGGTCCGGGGTTTAAAACTGTCATGGATGTCGGTGATTTTCCGGTGAAAGAAGGTGGCAAGGGAGTCGCACAGGGCTTGCGATGGTGGGATGTCGTTGGCACTGGAGCTGGGGTTGAAGAGTTCCTTCTCGATGGTGAAGAGCTCCTTGCTGTTGTGTGCGTTGTTGTCAAGGCGGTCTGTGAAGGAGGTCCTTTTGGCGGTCCTGATGAGGTGGTGGTGGTTGCAGATGGCGTCTTTCAGGGCAGCGCGGCTGTCTGGCGTCTTGTCGCTGTGCCATATGTTCTCCAATTTCTGGCAGGTGCGTTTTGAGTCGAGGAGTTCCGGGGTGAACCAGCTGACTCTTTTGCTGGTGTCTCTGTTGGTGGGTTTTTTCAGTGGGGCTACGGTGTTGGCTCAGTCGTTCATCCTGCGTTCGAGGGTGAGTGCACCCTCATCGGGGTTGGTGGGGTTAGTCGGAGGGTTGAGTGCGAGGCTTGTCTGCAGTTGTTCTTCAGTGACTATGCCCCAGCAACGGCGGGGGGTCTGTAGGGTGCGGTGGTGTGTGAGGGGTTTTCGGAAGGAGAAGTGGACGCAGTGGTGGTCTGTCCAGATGAGTTCGGAGGCGTGGCTGAAGGGGACGTGGGGGCTTGAGGGGAAGATGGCATCTGACGTGTGGCCGGCAATGTGGGTCGGCGTCATGACGAGCTGTTTCAGTCCGAGGTTGTTGAGGTTGTCGATCAGGGTGGAGGAGTTGTTGTCGTTGTTGTTCTCCAGGTGATAGTTCAGGTCTCCGAGGAGGATGTAGTCGGTGGAGGTCAGCGCGTGCGTGCTGATGAGGTCGGCGATGGAGTCGCAGAATTGAGGCTGGGGTCCTGGCGGTCTGTAGACGAGGGTGCCTCTTAGGGTGGTCTTGGGGTCCGTGTGGATCTGGAATTGCATGTGTTCGGCGGTGCTGAGGGTGTCGTTTATGTTTGTTCAGACCCTGCTGGTGTTTTTGTGGACGATGGCGATTCCTCCACCGGCCCTGTTAGTGCGGTCTCTGTGGGTGATCTTGTACCCGTCTGGGATGATTATGGGGATGTCTGGCGAGGAGGCTTCGTTCATCCAGGTCTCCGTCAGGAAGGCGAAGTCCGGTGATGCGGTGTCGAGTAGGTCCCAGAGTTCAACGGCGTGTTTGTGTGCGGAACGGGTGTTGATCAGGATGCATCTAAGCTGGCTGGGTTCTGTCATGGCAGGCGTCTCGGCGTTTTCGAGGCAGGAGAAGCTGCAGGTCCAGCAGGTGAAGAGATCATTATGTCTAACCAATCAATTAATAGATTTACAAACAGAATTATAGAAGACAGAACTGAAGCAAAAGAACAAAAAAGGCAGGGAATGGAAACAAGGTGATGGATAGTATAAGAAAGGCATGACAAAATAGGTAGAATGTGATGATAAATAAAAGAGAGTGAAAAATTGAACAGGTGAATCATAAAAATAATTGACTTTAATAGAAGAACATTTGTAAAAAGTAAGGCAGGAGACAAGTTAAAAGTAAAACACTCAAAATAAGGTTACAAAAAATAAAGCAACACATATTAAATGCAGAAAGGTATTTTTAGGAAGTGCTAGGAGAATAGAGTACAGAAAGGTGACACTGTAATATAAAAGAATGAAAGAGAAAACCAAACACAGATAACTAACGAAAAGTTGAAAACCGGAGAAAATAAATTAATCAAGATATACAAATGAATCACCTACTATAAAATATTTTTAATTTATGTTTGGAATTTGATATAGCGTGAAAGTAGCTTACAACAGCATGATGGGGTTATAAGGAGAACCTATACTTTTTTGCTGATGGAACATCTCCAACACTGATACAGTTGGTTATTACATTTCATATTTGTCTGTTACACAAAATTACACTACACATTCTTCAGGCACCATAAGATAAATTTAGTTACTGAGATTCACAAAACCTTTGGTCAATTGCCAAAACCACAATAAGAATCCAATTCTTGGGATTAATCTTTTCTGAAAATTAGCCACCTATTCTCCCTGTTACATAGACCTGCGTCAGATGAAAGCCACCTTGTTTTACAAAGTACAGCTGGGCTTATGTATTATATTCATAGCTTATATTTCAACATTAAGGTATAGGTCTGCAGAGCCAGCTAACAGTAGACCTTCGTCAAACGGTGACCTGAGCAATGGCCAATTACATTGCTTTTCCATTCCCTTGAAAAATACGAAGAAAAACATGTGCAGGATAGTCCTTTGCTTAATGATGGCCACAGAAGGGGACAGTTGTACCACATCTTCATTTTAATATGAGTTCCTGAAAAGATCAACAGATAGAAATAAGAGAAAAATTTGGATTGATGCTACTATATTTTCGTTGCTTATGACATGGTCTCTGTGGCACAGCCGGTTATTCCTGAACACTCACTGTCACACACGGTGACTTTTGAATTTTTATTTTTTTATTTTGCGGAGTTTTATATATCGCGAACTTGACCCGAAGGTATCAGGTAGCTTTACATAGCACCAGTTGCGTTACATGAGGACACATTAATTTTTGTTAGGCACGGGGACATCATGGGGCATATTAACAAGGGCCGGCGATAAATATTTATCGCCGGCTATCTCTGGAATTTATCGCCCGGTTTGCGCGTTATTAACAACGCGCATCGCCGAGGAGACAAAAATTCCAGAGATAGTTGGGATATCGCCGTTTTCCGTGGTGGAAAACGGCGATATCCTAGATGATTGGGCCTGTGGTCTTAGCCACAAAATCCACCCCCCTATGTTAAGTATGCCTTCTTTGCTGATAAGGCGATGAAATTATCGCCGCTTTTCCCCCGAAAACGGACGCAAAAGCGGCGATAATTTCATATCGCCGCCCTGTTAATATGCCCCCAAGTGATTTGCCCAGAATCACAGGATGTTCAGCGTTATTACCGAGACTGGAACCCAGTTTCCCAGATTCGAGGTCGACCGCCCTAGCCCTTAGGCCAACTCCTCTCCACATACATTTGTGTGCATGACCATGCAGGATAACATTCTCTGAATGTGCTTTGCTTACATTGTCACTTCGTGGGCATGCTATCATGACACCTTGAACATTCATTACAAGGGATAAAGTTTACTGCGTTAATGTTATTTATGTTATTTTTCGGTAAGTGACGACGATATCCAACTAGAATAAACAATTGCAGCCTGACAGGGGTTGTAACATGGACACATGGGTGCTCTTATTATATATACAGAACCACTTCCTTGTTTAGTGAGAGGAGCACTCAGCTGACACAGTGAGGTCACTACATGCTGGAATTCAGCTGATTCCTGTGCATCAACACAAGGGATGTCCAGCTCTACAGCCTAATAACACTTACCTGCAGGCAATAGGAGTTAGACCACCCAGGCCAGGATTTGGTAGATCACCCACCCTAGGCAAGACTAGGTTAGGAAGCACTAGGTAAGAATGTACTATACACAGTACCTATATGCTTGCATATATTCACTGTCTTAGCACAATGATGGAAAGGTTCTCCTTTTTCACTATTCTTATTATGCTAATTACTCTAATCTGTTTCATTCTATTGATTATCGCAGCACACATATTTGATACACGAATCACAATGAAAAATATTGAAACACCTTGCAGACTATTTCTTGTGTCTTTCTTTTGTTTTGCATGAGAGGCCAAGCAAAAGGGTTCTAGATCTGTTACCATTATTTTCTTGAGGGAACTAGGATGTGATTTTCTGAGGTTTCTCACACATGTTTTACCCTGTTTGGTTAGGGGTGCAGATGATGTACTGCGGACCAGCAGGGATAGAGGCCAACATATCTTGAGGCTGTGTATGGATTCAATCTGGCACAATCCTGACCTTTATGTTGTCAGACAAACACACAGTTTTACCGATGAGGTACAAGCCGTACGACATGGCACCGCTAATTTCATAGGTTGGGCTCTATCTTAATGGATCGCCTGAGCACTTTTCATTTGCATATCCAAAGATCCATATTCACCTTTTCACAGGAGAAGATCCTCGGTGTTAGGGAAAAATCCTCCTTGGCTGAGTAGGTTAACCCTATGTATTGGCTGTAGGTTGTTAAAACTTGAACATTTCAAAGGATCTCCCCATAGGAGTTAAAACGCATTTTTATGGCTGAACCAGCAGCATTAAACATACATGAGAACTGTAGACATGCAGTTACTCAAAAGCTGCTACAACATGATTTTGCACTTGCGGATGGGGGCGTTACCTTCATGGTTGAGGCACATGAAGCATTTAGGACTGAGGTATTCTATTCATGGGTTACATTCAAAGCAGTGAAGGATCGCACAAGGTTGTTTCACATTTACACTGCAACTGACATTTCAAATAATTATACAGCTTACAAAGTATTAGAAATGCCATTAACATACACAGACCATCAAAACTGGTTTGAATGACCACTACCACTCTCTATAGAAGAAGTTAGACAAGGTCCCTTCAGCAATGAGGGAGCAACATGGCCAGTCTCAGTCAGTTACACACCGCATCCAAACATAGCTAATAAGACAGTACCACAATTACGCACACAATATATTAGTCTAATCAGAATATATAGAATTCTGACACAGTTTGTCATACGAACAATGGCAGTAAATCTTGCGAGGGCTGCTCAAACTGCATAACCACAATTGCCTACATCAGGCATTAATCCACAGACTATCATTGCTGTTATGGGTAAAAGTCCTGCTAGACGGGAGGAAATTCCATTCTGAATTGCACAAAAATGTAAATCAGATTGAAGCAGTGTTTCCCCATACTTGACTCCTGGAAAAACACAGAATGTTTACAAGATGCTTGCAGATGGGGATGGCTCTCCTTTGGAGGAGCCACTTGAGGCACAGTCGTCACTGCAGTATATGCCAGGAGTCATGGTAACCCTCAGTAGCTGTTTTGCCAGAAGTGCTTAAACAGATTCAAATTGAGCTTGGGGCACCCCTTGCCCTGGATTTGGGGATGAAACTGACAGGCAATTTTGCCGCAGTATCCGCCATTATGCTAGCTTCAGGACACTTTCACATGTGTGTCAACACCACAAACCTGGTGATTCATATAATTGTGGGTGCATCAGGATATACCTATTTCTCATTCAATGAAGTAGACACTGAACCCATAACATGTAAATCACATTTATACACCAATGCTGACATGTGTTTTGCACCGACAGAAAAGATTCTGACTGTAGTACAGACTGCTGTGGTGAGAGAGAGTGCATTGGCTCAGGGAAAAAAGATAATTGTTGTGACTCCAGTGCCGGTTCATAAAATTCTTCAGTGACCAATCAGGGGGGTGGTTAGTGTGGCTGATAAATGCTAAAGGATGTCATGCACAACCTACATCATGCTCAGACACAGCACTCAAGGTTAGTTTTGGGAAATTATGCCTTAATGGGCGAACACCTCAACATTGTCCCAGGTGAAACAACACATGTCTCTTCTTTCTGATGACATGGGGCTTCAGGACTTTTTATTAGGTCCTCAAAACGAACATTAAAATTGCTTCTTGCATGCAATGTACAATGAAATATGGAGGTTGCAAAATTGGCAGGGAAAACTTAGAAAGGGCTCTAGCAGTAGTTGATAATGCTATGACTACATTGTCCACTGGGATATTCTCTCTGGTTAATATTGTGTCATCCGCAATAGATATCATTCTGCATGACATATCCTCTTTACAACATGGGCAGTCACAGCTTAGATTAATAATGTTATTAAGCTGGACTCTGAAGACACTTAATTCTGGTAGCACACCATGGTGACACCTTAATGCCATGTGCTTGTTTTTACCCTACAGCCATACAAAACAGCAAACCAACATAGCAAGAAGGGACAGTATGTACACTATGTTGCACATAGAGAAGATAGAGTAATTACCATTCACTGTTGCAAAAACACCTTTCGCAGATTGGATTGTCCATAGGTTTATTTCTCTGCCAATCTAGACATTCCTTTTACAATGTTGTTTACAACACCATCAGGTAGGCAGACATGAAGTGCTAGGAGAAGGATATGTGCATGAGTCATGGATCTTACTTTTTAGATATCACTGTAGAAATGGTAAGACAGAAGTCTTTCTTAGTGGGACTGAATACAAGAATAATTTAAGGCATTCCTTGGTGTGCAAGGAGGCTTTGCTTCATGGTGCATGTAATGCATTCATGACAAATTTGCCCTGCAATCTGAAGGGTTGTTCAGCTGCTGTGAGATGTCTGGCTTTCAAATTGCTCTTGAATGGGAGATATTTGATGTTGAATGACCAAAGTTGCTGCAGCCTGAAACCGAGCATCGCCTATCTGGTGACGGTCTCTGCAGTTTTGACTTGTTGCCCACAAGTACTCTTTCCACCTGCCTGAACAGTTAGCAAGGCTATACTTTGGCCTCCGATAAAGCATTCTAATGTGCACCTTGATGCTTTGAGCAGACTGAAAGCATTATTGTTCCAGAAGGATGTGACCTTAACATCTGCAAAGGAGACATTTGTTCTTCAGGTTGCAAGGTTCTCTTCTGGAATACAGTCCCTACTGCTACCTAATTTCCCCCTACATTTTGGGGAACTTGTGCACCGCATTTTTTACATGTCTAGTACTACAGGAGTGGTGCACTTTTTTAAGAAAATAGGCTTGGGCTTGGTTAGCACCTTCTAGACAGTCTTAGGAGCTATTCCATCATTCATATACTCCGTGCTGGGAAGCATTTTTGGAGGTCTTAGCTGGTATTGTTACTGATTGTCAGGAATTTTTCTGCTCTGCAATGAAAGTCCTATTAAGGGAGCAAATGGAACTAGCACTTCCACATGTGCTCCTGTGTTATGAATGCATGATACAGTGTTTTGTCACACCCTTGCTTCAGGAACAAAATGAACACTGGCTCTTGTCTTTTTGGCCTGTGTGGCTACTCTGCATGAAGCCCGTATTTCGCTATCTTCTGTGTACTTTCGAGTGTGCCCTGGACATATGCCTAAGAACACACCTGGTTCAGTCTTTGGACATTGGCCTACTGGTAAGCCAGTTGACAACCCACTTGTACTGTAGTTCTTTACTCTTGCCGTTGCTCCTGATCACATTCTAAATGCCGTACTGGGACGCTTCTGCTTCTAGTAATCTGAATCTTGGCTCAGCTTCTGTGAATCTTGCACTGGCTGCTCCTCCTTTAGCAGCTGCTGAGGGGGACGGATGGGAGCATATTTGCTCTCCGAATCTGATTTGATGGGTGCCTCTAGAAACTTCGTCTGTGGTCGCTGGAAACAGCAATGTTTTGTCTACCTCTTGGAACATATAAACAATCTGTCAGTTTCCAGTCGTGGGATATTTTTGATTCACCTTTATTTATTAATGCTGATTTGCTTTTTTAAATTTGCTTTCAATACAGCTTTTATGATTTTAAAATGTATTTCTCTATGCTCTTTGCTATTAAGGAAGTGTGATGCTTTTTTAGATTTTAGTAGGTTTTCTATACTTCTTGACCCTTACATTTTAGCATTTGTCTTGTGATAGTTCTCATCAACTTGCGTCCAAGGGGGGGGTGTCATGTGGTCAGGTTAGGCCCAGTTAGAAATGCCACGATTCACATACTCACATTTCTTAAGTTGTCTTCTCTTTTAAACAAGGTGACTTTTGTCTTTCATTTGCATGTGTGACCATGCAGGATAACATTCTCTGAATCTGTATAGCTTACCTTTATACTTTGTAGGCACACTATCACCACACCTTGAACATTCAGTACATGGGATAAAGTTCACTGCGCAAATGAAGTTTATGTTATTGTCTGGTAGGCAACTAAGCTATCTAACTAGAATAAACAATTGCAACCTGACAGGGGTTGTGACATGGCCAAATGGGTGCTGATATTATATATACAGAAACACTTCCTTGTTTAAGGAGTCATGCTCTCAGCTGACAATGCGAGGTCACTACATGCTGGAATTTATTGTCAGCTGAATCCTGCATACCAACACGAGCGATATTCACCTTTACACAAAGCCAGACAGCCTAATGACACTTACCTGCAGGTTATGTGGAGTTAGACTACCCAGGTCAGGATTTGGCAGATGAGCCACCCTAGGCAAGACTAGGTTTGGGAGTGCTAGGTAGGAATATACTATACACAGTACTTATCTGATCGCATATATTCACTGTTTTAGCACCATGGCGGAAATGTTAATCTTTTTCACTATTCTTATAACACTAATTTCTCAAATCTGTTTCATTCTATTGATTATCACTGCATGCTTATTTTATACAAGAACCACAATGCTTCGATAAATATTGAAAAGCCTTGCTGAGTATTTCTTGTGTCTTTCTCTGGGTATGCGTGAAAGTCCAAGAAAAAGGGTCATAGAACTGTTACCACAATTTCTTTGGTGGATGTCTGTTGTCATGTTCTGAGGTTACACACACATTTGTTACCCTGTAAGGTTAGGGGTGCAGATGGAGCACTGTGGGCTAGCAGTGATACAGGCCAACATATCCTGAGGGTGTGCATAGAATCAGTCTGGCATAATCCTGACATTTAAGGTGTCTGGCAAACACACAGTTTTACTGATGATGTACAAGCCGTACGACATCACTGAAACTTCAGAACATCAATCTTGTCTTAAAATATAACAGAATGATGATTTAGATATGTCATGCCTGTATTGTTTCCATATTCCTATAACAAACTATTGTAACTTTCATGCAACATATATCAAATCCATTCTCAAACTTACCAAAACATAAATATTAATTGTAAACCCTAGAGAATCTTATACCCTTTTCTGCCACCATGTCAGTATATGGCTAGATTCTCTCTCTGTCCATTTGTAATGTAAACCTGATATAAATGTTCCCCAAATCTTACATCTTGCCCTACTTTTAAAACTACTCTGCATGTTGTTGACCAGTGGTATATCTCACGAGCTACTATCTGACCTCCAGAGCAATCATTCCCTTGTTAGCTTATGGAGACTCACACATCAGTCAGTACATCGTTCTGTATCTGTGCATGGCACCAGCACAAGTATCAATTTCATCATGCTATCAACCTTATTACTGCCAAATGTTAAACAGAGTTCTAATCTTGTAAGTGACATATAAGATCATGCACCAATCTTAAAGTGACAACATTTTGGCTTTGCAAAACCCCCTAATGGATGCTAGCATATGGATATCGTTAAGTGCATACTTCCTGAAGAAAAAAGGATAATTGGATTGCACCTCACTGACTTTTGTATGTACGAGTGCTATATGTCCTTGGAGCAGACATTATGGGCAACTAGCAATATCTAGGTGTGGTGTGTTGAAGAAGGGATGTCACCCTGTGGAAAATGTTAGCCGTAAAAGACCAAAGTGAATGTTAGGCAGCTTACACTTTGCAATAACACTAGACTGAGAACCCAATTTTTATAAGACCTGGCAAGAGTTAAATATGAATTAAATGTGCTTTTCTCTTAGATTCTAAATTTAAGGTTAAATTTGGTCAAATAAGGATGAGAAAATGAGAAAAGGGGAAAAAGTCGGTAGACGTATGGTGTTACAAACCCATCAGAAAGAATTAGTATCTACTATCCAGGTGACCTGCAATTACTAGAGAAGCATACTTACTCAAGCTATGGACATTCTTAATGAATTCATAACTATCCTCACTAACCTTTATGGTTCTACTCAGACCTCAACCTTCTATCTGGAGTAAACATTCCTGGCAAGGGTTAATCTAGCAGTCATATCAAAAGACCAGAGAGCCTCTCAAAGCAGTAGCAAAATCAGAAAAGGAAGTTAGAACAGTCATAGCAATATGCGCACGTGTAGGGCACCGTGTGACAGTGGGTTTCCAATAGAGTAATATAAAATTAACAAACTCGGAGTCGCAGAGTTCTTGTGTGTGTCAAAGTAGCCTGTGCCCTGAATTTAACAGGGCAATAGTATTACTGATATGCAAACCTGCCAAGGACTGCTTAAGTTGTACCACATACAGACCCATATCTTTTCTCAGTACTGATGAAAGGATCCTTACAATAGTACTTGCCAATTTTCTTGGACAACTTTTATCTTCTCTCCAACTTCCTGCCGAAGTGGAATGTTTTTCCAGATTGTCCTTTGGTGACATCATGAACAGCTGCTACATCTACTCTGGCAGGCTAGGAGGGACTGCAATGAGAAGGTGAACCTTTTGCTAGATCCAAAAACGGTTTTGATCAAGTGGAATGGGGTTACCTTTTTAGAGCTCTTGAATGGCCGAGATTTGGAGTTGACTTCATTAGTAAAGTCTCATGTCTTCATACAGAACTCAAGGCCCAAATTGCTTAGAATAGTTTCACCTCTGATAGTTTTAGTGTCTGACAAGGCATGTGGCATGTGGCAATTGATACCCACTGTCTCCCCTACTATTTACACTGGTGATGGCAAATCTGGCTGCCAAAACATGCCATCTTAATGCAATAAAAGGAATTGACACACCGAAGTATCCACAGAAAACCTTGCTAAATGCACTTGATGTCTTTTTAACACTGTAGGGATTGGCTTCCTCCATGCCTGCCATAGTGTACATAATCAACACATTTCATTCAGTCTTCTACAAAAGCAACTGGTCCAAGAGTGAAGATCTTCCAAAGATCAGGTCCACCCATAAATTGGTTTTGAGTACACAACCCTTCTGTTGGGTACCCAAAACCTTGAGTTACCTGTGCATACTAGTCAATAGATATCTCACAGACATTGTATGTGACAGTTGGCATTTATAAAAGAGTTGAAGACTCACCTCTTTAGAAAATACTACATGCATTAACTGTCCACAACTCAGCTTCCTCTCCTATTAGTTGCTGATTTTAAGCTTTACCATACATAGTGCTCCACGTCCAATTTACACACATATATTGTATGCCCTCTGTTGTGTAAGATGGCTTTCTCTGCTGGTCAGACCTGCAGCTCTCTCTGTGGGGTCAAGTTCAGACCATACCAATGTCTGTGGCATCATGGTTTAACTATGTTTTTGCAATGCTCTCTCTGCAAATTGCAAGTTCTACCTTGCCATAAATTGTCTCTCTCATTAAGAACTATGTGATTCCAAATACACTCATGTCGGAGAAGCTTCATGCTGTGTTTATTAGCTGAGGTTTACTGGTAAGAAAAGATGGTGAATTACCACCTGGCACATCAGCGGGCACATTTTCTTTGCAATTGCTGGTCAGAACAAACCCATCCTGATCAAGTCTGAAAATCACTTAAGGCATCATTATGATGTGGGTCGGACGTGATCTCGGGACCGACTGACTTGTAGTCGGTGGTCCCGACTCCCGGCACCACAATTACAATGGGACCGCACATGGTTCAGTCGCAAGCTCCCATTTCTCTATGGGAGCTTGTGCTGCGATGTGAAACCAGCTGCAGCACAAGCTCCCAGGGTCAAATGACAGCTTCTGTTAATCCCTGCACCTTATCTTGCCTGCCACGTGCAGGGATTAACAGAGGGGCATCATAGGTGCCCCCCGCCCTCAACTGGAGGCCACTGAGGGATGTGGGCCCTGCCAGGGCCCCCTAAGTTGCTTTCTGACAGCCTTTTCATGTCGGAAATCCCAACATGAAAAGCCTGTAGGAAACCGACATCATAATCCTGAAGGTGGAAGCACCATCCATAAAGGATTATGCAAGGTTATCAACTGGCTGACGGGCTCCTTCAGTCCATCAGAAGTCAGTGTGAAAGACCGGCAGGTTTACACTCCGACTGCCTAGATTATAATTGGACAGTGAGACTGTAAACCCGGTAAGCCTACGATGAACGGTCCGAGGCTTACCGACCGACATCGTAATCGGCCCCACATTGTTCTAAAGCTGATCTTGACCTTCTGTATTGCAGGTCTGATAGAACTGGAAAGTTGTGACTCTATTTGGCATTCAATGACTTTTTCCTGCTGGACTGCCCACAACTGTCTTGCAGCTGACAGTTGCTGTTAATCAGGAGCACCACATTAGGGTAAAGTGGGCTTAAATATAGGCAGTGGAGAACTGTAATGGAAGGATTAGGTGGAGACAGGAATTGTGATTGAAAGTGACCATTGGAAATATTTTAATGAGCTGCCAAAGGAATTGGGATACATTCTTTATATTTATTCAAGGAATACTCTCAGGACTCTGACGAAGAGAGCATTTAGAGTCAAATAGCAGGAGAAGCTGTAGATACAATCTCTCTCACTAGGACTGATCTGATATCCTGCTACCACATGATAAGGGTCTTTGAAAGCTGTTGCTTATATCTAGCTACTTTATATACATAAACAGCACTAGTCCCCACACAAATTGCATTTAGCCCAGACGAATGCAAACTCAAACTGTGTGCACCGCCAAGATTAACCCTGTGCGTAGTTCGCGTAGTAGCGCTACGTGTAGCTACGCAAAGTGCACTTCGCACTACGCGAGATACACGTAGCGCTACGTGAACTGCGTAGTACGCTGTTCGCGATGATTGCACAGTGCCGGATGCTTGTCCGCACTGTACAATCATTGTATAACGATCTTGCACAGTGCAAGCAGTCGTTTTCTGCTGCTCAAGTAGATTTTTACTCGAGCGGCAGCTTTCTCAACGCGGACTGGTAGTTTCTCATCGCGAGCGGTCGCGAGCATATGCGACCACTCGCAATGTGAAACCTGACCTCCCCGCGTTGAGAATCTCGCCGGGAAGTTTTTTTTCCACGCTCGCGATCGGCAACTTGATGTTGCTGATCGCGAATGAGGAAAAAGTCTCGCCGGGATGTCATTTTGCTCGCTCGCGGTTGCCAACTTGATGTTGAGGACCGCGAGCGACCAAAAAATGCCAACTACGCTACACGATTTTGCACTGTGCTACGTGCAATTCACGTAGCACGAAGTAGCACAAACTACGCAAACTTCGCGAGTGTAGCGTAGTTGTCCTCCCAGGGTTAGTCAAGATGTGACATTCTACATATCTTCTAGTCTTGTCTAGGCCTGGGTGAATTTTTAATTGTGCTAAAGTGATTGGAGTAATTTTAGTAATCACACATTACTGTTCTGATGCAAAATTATTGAAATTATGCGATGACTCCATCCAGCGGCGTCACTATGGGGGTGCGGGGGGAGCGGACCACACCGGGTGACACCCTCACATGGGGTGCTACCCAGCAGGGCACAGGGGGAGGGCGAAGGCAGTGCGGAGCGAGGTTGCCTGCCTCTGATCACCGAGTTGTGGGCCCATCTTTTGAGCTGTCGGGAGGCCTGCGAAGACGACTTTCAGGCACAGCAGCTCTGTGTACAAGCTGAGGCCTCTCGCCTGCTAGCCCGGCAGTTCTTCTCTTACTGAAGACAGTGGCTGCAAGACGGGGTTCTCACTCTCTTTCCTCTCCTTTCTTTTATTTGCTCCCCTGTGAAATGGATCCAAAAACAGAAAATCACTTTTGCTGGCAAATCAATGTCGTATTTTTCTGACATTTAATTCCAAAGTGCTGCATCGGGAATAAAAGTTTAAAAATATGCAAAATAAATAACTAAATAAAGTAAGACAGAGTGGTAGCAAACTGGCCAGATTGATTTTATTCACACCCAAACACATTAGCACCACTTTTACAGAGTTTGCCAGTAAAGCGCTATTTTTGTTGTCTTTGCCTTGTTTTCCCAGGGCTTGGAACTAGTGCACCAATCCTGGAGGTACTGCAATGTGAGGATTGAAAAACAAAATTTGTACTGCTGCGCTGCATCTAGGGATGTTGTCTTTTTTTACCATACTGCTTACGTTTTGTAAGGATATAAGCAATGGTCATTGAAATGGGTCCGTTCAGTGCCCTGTTGTGAGTGTAAAAGCGATAAGGTAAGCATCTTGGGCCTCATGTAGGTAGCCAAATACCGGTCGGTAATGGCTGATTTTCGGTAATTATACCGTTACCGACCGGTATTTTGGCTTTTGGTATGTAGGGGGTGAATTTCTGTATTCGGAATTTACCGAATCTGTAAAATTACCGATTCGGTAATTTTACCGATTCGGTAAATTCCGAATACAGAAATCAGGATGTAGGGGGACTGTGTGGGTGTTGTTTCGAGTCGGTATTTACCACCAACTAATAGTTGGTGGTAAATAAAGTATGGATGAGTAAAAGCATTTAAAAGCGCTTAGAAGTGTGCACATGTGGCAGACATACATGCCCTTAGGGCATGTATGTGTGCCACATGTGCACACATGGCCGTTTCAGGGGTGCAACAGGGTGTCATTGTGACACCCTGTCACCCTTGCATGTGTTCCCCCCATTACCGAATTGGTATTTACCGATTCGGTAATGAGGCATACCTTCCCATCAATGGGAAGGTATACCTCATTACCGAATCGGTAAATACCGATTCGGTAATTACCGAATTTTAACGAATCGGTAATAATTACCGACTCATTACCTACATAGCATTTACCACTTCATAAATACCGAATCGGTATGATTCGGTATTTATGAAGTGGTAAATGCAAGCCCACCTACATAAGGCCCTGTGTTCCTGCTTACATTTCACATGGTTTTCAAAATTTTGCATTCCCTATGATTGTTTGCTTTTTCCAGGATGCTGTCACTTTTTACTTGTAGGCCACATATTGCTCTTGCCCAGTGCGTAATTTAAATTGAGCCGCATCCAGGTGTTTATAGCTGGCAACAATTGGGTTGTAGTTGAAGGCAGTCTGAGTTTTTTTCAGTGGGGCAGTATGGTGTTCAGTGGGGGAGAGGATGTGGCAGTATGGCCAGAGCTGCTGAATTTGGAACTGGGGAACCAGGTTCAGCCTTAATAATCAGTCCACCAGACCACTCTCCTGAGAGAACACTATCTCATGCTAGACCTTAGAAGGCTTCGCAAGACATTAGAATCCCTGGTGTCGTAGCACCAGCAGGTGGACCCTAGCATGACTAACCTTCAAGGCTTGTCCACCACTATTCATACTGAAGTTCACCTCCAGTCTTGCGGGCAGGCCTATGAAGCAGCACACCCTAGAACAACAGTGACCCTGTCACTGAGATCACAGGACCCTTGAGAAGGGCCAGCTCTAGGGCGGTGCAATCGGTGTGACCGCACCAGGTGCTAACTTTAGGTGGAGGCATCATTTTTGCAAGTCTATTATGGTTTTAAAAGCGCTTGCTGCCTCCTTCCTGGCCTCCAGCAGTTTTCGGTAACAATAAAAATGTCATGATGACGCTGGTGATTAATGTGCTTCCTAGACAGAGATCGGAATTTTGTCTAATGGAAGATTTGACTCATGGAAAGGTAGCTCAGAGGGTTAATGTACCTGCTGCAAAGAACATGTACCATGCAGATCACAAAGTGCACATAATGTAAATAGGCCAGTGGGCTACTGCTTTTGTCAGAGAGATCCTTCTGTTACTTGAAGTTAAAATCCTAACATAGAACAGTGAGCTATTAACTGTCATCTACTCCGCAGCAACACATTTTTTATCAACTTTAGATACGTTTGAGCTACAAACAATTTATTAGTTGAAATGGTCAGATCATGCTGCAGATCTTGCATTATGAGGCAAATATGGCAGAGCCATTATTATTTAGAAAACATTTGCAAACTAGGATTTTTAGCCATTCATGTTTGAACTGCTGTTGTGGAAAAGGGAGAAGTGCTGATGACAAACTCCATGGCTCGGAGACAAATGGCTTGTGCTTTTTATCGTATTTGGGGACATTCTGTGATTAGAAGTATATCCCACTTTGTGAATACATTTTACTGTCAATAACTCATTATAACCTTAAATAATCATGTGTATCCATTGGTTGATAAAACTGGACAGTGAAACCAAACAAATACAAAAAATTGGGATGTTTGCACATTCTGGCCACACCTCTGGCTCCGCCCACTGATCCAATCCTTGGGCTCTTCCCGCCCTCTGATTCTCCGCCCACAGTTCCCCTACTTATATATCTTATATATATCGTGTTGCTGGATAGTGGGAACACCACACCAGTACAAAGTACCATACCTATGATATTATAAATTCCAATAAACTGTTTACTAGCAGGTAGCCCACTGTACAACCTGATTAATGAGTCATTATCACACTGTTGTTAACAGACACATTTCGTAAATATAGAACCTACATTTACAAACGTTACTAAGGATTCTGTATGTTCCCGTTATTTGCCAACTGTGTCCACTGGCGGACGCAGAGCGGAGGAGGTCCATGCGGTAAGTCGTGAGGGGGTGACACCATGAGTTACCCGCACCGGGTGACACCAACCCTAGTGACGCCACTGACTCCATCTAAGTAACTAAGAATATTTTAAGGCAATAATCCTACCATAGGGGCACAGGACCAACAAATTATGAAGGCTACTGCTGTTCATGCCCAGTATCCTCTGTCCCATTTTGAATGCAAGAGTGCAATTTGCACTATGAAAATAGCGCTAAATGCTGTATTACGCTTGTCATACAATAACACATAATTACGAGTAATTTTGTGGTAATTATGAGTATTTACACTAAAGAGAATTACACCAGTTACTCCCACCCCTAGTCTTGTCTCAATCTTACACATAACTGGCAACAAGTAGAATCCTCTAGGGGAACTTCCTGTGGATGCCACTGTTATCTATCGGCCCGCTGATCCTGCTGCTTAGTCTTTCCAATAGTGAGGGAATGACTCTGCACTAGAGGAGATGGATAACCACAACTCTCTGTTGCTACATTGTGAACACTAAGACTTTGGAAATCACTGCTGACTTCCAAATAGTGGGACTGGTTTAAGAAGATATTGGCCATGATCTGTTGTGAGTATATAATTTATAAATTCAATAATCAGTTAACTTATTTTAACATAATTTAGGATCGCTTTGTGAAAATGCCATAGGCTTGTGGATAAGTGGGCCCTCTTGGTCATGGAACACTCTGTCTACCCTCTGAATACTATTCTAAGACTCGTGTATTCCACACTACTCACTTTGCCCTCTTGCTTTATATACAGGACCTCCCTCTTCACATTCCCTAATGGTTTGTAACATTTCTGAAGTCCTATTGTGCTGCCCCCTAACTCTGCTGGTGATGATACTATCTTCTTTATGTGACTAACAATACTACCTTTGATGCCAGCTCCCACCTAACATTTCAATGACGCCTGAATCCAACCCCAACCAGTACCCCAATCCTACTTCTTTATTTGTTTCTAGAATGGACAGAGTTTGACGAGTTGGCTCCAGGAAGAGCTGGGAATGTTTCTGGATTTTCCACCATTTGTTGTGTATTTTGTCCATCACTCCACACTCCTGCTCCTTAAATACTATTCCCTCTATATTCACAAATTGCTTTATCTAATGGTATAAACATCCTAGTGTCAGCATATATGTTGCTCCGATTATTGACCATCTACTGTTATGTTCTATTGTGAGCAATGCCCCAACCTGCTCTATGTACTATTTAAAATCATGCATTATTGTGAAATGATGAATGACGGATAACAAAAAAGCAAAAATGAATTGCCTCTTGCTACTTCATATGGATCTTTATAATTGACTCTTTGTCTTTTGGAGTTGTGCAGCTTGGTTTAAAGTCTATTGAAAAAAACATCTCTTGATAATGAGGCCCTGCACAATTTTCGACCCACATCACATTAACATTTTTATTGCATATACAGTGGAGTGCCCAATGACAGTTTACTTACTTGCAACTGCACAAATAACTTTCTGGGCCACTTCATTTCCATTTTCTGTGCTGTTATGAGCTCTCTGAAATGCCAGTTGTAGGAAAGTGGAGTGCTAGGTGGTGTGGGAGTGAGACCTCACCATATAATACTATTACAATAACCCAAAAATGGTCCTTGGATTCACACTAGTAAATCTTTATCTCAGTCCTAGTAATGTGGCAGAGAGCAGTCAGGCTTTACTAGAGGGACATTTGTCACCCATTTAAGAGTACCAACATGGATGATAAGTAATTGACACGACTCGAAAGAAATCAAACCTGAATTTATAAAAATAAAGGGTATTTTTATCTTAATTTAGACACTGAAATGAACTGAATTGCATACATACAATCACCGTTATAGATTTTAGAAGTCATAGAAGATCAATTCAAAATAATACAATGAAAATGTAATATTGAGGTCAGTGGGAAAATACCCTAGTGACAATTGGACACTTGCAGGTCGAGTTGCAAGGTACCCTTGCAGGGTTAAGGTAATGTCGGTCCCAGGACCAAGCCTTGACAGTCAGTTTAATTTTACCTGGGCCATGGAGCCCGGGTGCAGAGTTATCCTGGGTGCCTTTGGTGCTGAACACGAGATGCAGGAGGGCTGCTTTTACAACTGAGACGGCACTGCAGGGTAAAAAGATGTAAAAAGACATAAAAGGTGTGGTTGCTGACATCAGTCAAAGGTCAGATGGAATTCCCTCTTATTTCAGCGTCGAGTAAAGGGTCAGTTACCGGGTTGGCGACCAACAAGCCTTGGCAGCGGTAACCAGTGCTAAAAGTAACTTCGACATCTGGTGACTCAAGGGAACACGGTAGTTGCCTGTAACATTGTAGAAGGCAGGACTACAGTCCCAACAAGGAACTAGACCATCTGGAGTCGGGAGATCCCACAGAGGGCTCGATGGCCAGTGATTCTTTGGTTTCAGAGCGTTGTTTTATTTGCAGTCTGAAGGGGAGTAATGCCACTAGTTCAGGGGAGTCTGAGGGTACCTCAGGCTTCCACAGCATTCCCCCTTGCTGGGAGAACTGAGGGATAGCCTAGGACAAGTCTCGATTCAGCAGTTCAAAGAGCGTTGCCACAGGTTTAGGGTATCTCTCTTTTGTTTTAGACAAGTATTGTTGTTGCTGGTGCGGGGATCTTCTGTTCTCTTTAATGCAGGTTGCTCAGAATTGAGACTATGTGCCAGGGGGTACCCTACATTTTAGATGTAGGGTTGTTAGAGGTGTGGAAGCTAGTAGCCAATAGGCAGCTAGTCCCTGCAGCTAGCCTGTCCCTGAGGTGACCACATCCAGGGGTGTAGGTCACCTTTTCTACCCAGGACCATCTATTTTGCCACTTTTAAAGATGTCAGAAATAACATTTCAGTGTACAGACCAGGTGTGGGTAGCCTTTTTGGGGTTTACACCTCCTTGCATAGCTAGTATTATGCCTGCCCAGGTGCAAATGTGCCTGGGGAAGGAGGAGAGCAGTTTACTCCATTGGGGGACAGCCCTGCTGCATATCAGAGGCAGTGCAACCTTTCAAGCTCAACTCTTTGATATGCCACTTCACTAGCCTGCTTGGGAGGAGGGAGGTGTGACCTCCTTCCTGCCCAAGCCTTTGTTTCCGACTACTGGGAGTGAACACACTGCCTTGCAGGAGTTCAGATTTCTGTCTAGGAGGCAGCAGGTATGGGAAATCACAGGCTTTGCTAGCCACAACACAGAGAAGTTGGGGCAACCAGGTGGGCAGCCTCTAAGGTAGCCATCTGGGTGCATGCCAACCCACCCAGGGCAGGAGATTTGTGTCAGGCATGTTGTTTGATACCAAACATTTCATATTTTGACTGTCCCATAAATGAGCTGCTGCCCTTGAGAATGCCCGGGTGGCAGCCCTTGTTAGCTTATGGATCGCTAACACTTATAGTAGTTTCCAATGGGGAACGCTACTATAGGGACATAGAGGCTTGCACTTATATCTCCTCACCTTTGACATGCTGCAACCTGCCTCCTGGGCTGAGGAGCCCTTCCTTAGGGGTGCCTGACATATATTAAAGATAGTGTATTGACTGTGGCACACATGTTGAGGGCACAGTTGAGTTTGAGTAGTTTGCACTGCTCCTCCAGTCTGCAATGGAAGGCCTGCTGCTAGTAGTTTGCTTGGGTAACCCAGGGTGGCACAGGACCTTGCTGCAGCCTTGGTGACCCATTTACCACCTATACCCTGGTACCATATATTTGGGACATATAAGCAGTTAAAGTCTTTGCAAATTTGGGATTACCAAGTCGAATATGCCAGTTTTGGGAGAGAGCACAGGCACTAGGGTCTGGGCAGCAGACTTCAGTGTACTTTCAGAGGTGTAACCATCAGCATTTGTAGCAAAAAGTGGGAGGGTGGTGACCATACAAAAGGGGCACTTCCTTACAACCGTAGTGTACATCTGAAGTATAGTGTGGAAACGTTTAAGCACTAATTCTGATAGATCTGTTTGCAACTTCAACAACTTGGCATCCAGTTCATTCCAATTCTTCCTTGAGTTGTTGAAATTGCCATTAAAATTAATTCTATACCAATAGAAGGATAGAGTGCTGTAGCTTTTTGCAGTCCTGCTATTATATTATTACCTGCAATCACTGGCCAAATTCCAGCAAGCATGAACACTTTCATCTATGACGAGAATAAACTAATTATTCTGAGTCTAAAAGAAACTATTGACGAGTAATCAACATTATTAATTTCTACGTTATGTTATGTTGTGTTATGTTATATTATGTTATGTTATGTTATGTTATGCTGCATTGGCAGTTCAGGAAAGGAAGGAAGCAGTTAGCCAGTGAGAGGTGAAATTAAAGGTTTTGACCCCTTCCCCCCCAAAATGTGCTTTAATCATATATTGTGCTGAAACAAAAAAACAATCTAGTCGCTACTAGGTGTCCCTCACAAGTCAAATGCAAAAGCATTGAAACCCTTTCATGAAGCAGCAGTTCCACTAGTCGTTACTAGGTGTCCCTCATGAGTCAAATGCAAAAGCATTTGACTTGAAGGACACCTAGCAACGACTAGTTGAACTGCAGCTTGATGTAATAATTTCAATGCTTTTGTATTTGACTCCTGAGGGACACCTAGTAACGACTAGTTGAACTGCTGCTCTTTGTAGAAATATTTTGATATTGGATACTATAATAATTACTGCCCACTGCTAATCTCGTCCCATAATGCTTTGCAGGGCCTTTGGTTGGGATTGTATTTTTGCCCATAACTGTGCTTGGAGTGGTCCTAAGAGGATGGGACCACCACTGAATCGTTCAGCATGATATGCTCGTTGTGTTCAAGGCATCTGCTTGGTCCTCCCCCTAGGTTAGGGGGGACCCCAATTTCGTCACCTCTCTCATTGCCTGATATTTTTCATTTTCAAAGTTCACTTTTGTGAATTGGTTATATGCTTTTTAGCATGTAAAGTTGCTTTGTCACAGCATTTGTGAGTACAGTTTAGTAGCTGACTCCGCTACGTGGAGGGGAACGGTGTTTTTGCCTGAATTCCGTGGTTTTAATGGAATGCGTAGATAACAAATCTCCACAGAGCGGAGTTTATTGCACAGGCCTATGGAAAACTAGCAATTGTAAACAGGCCATTCATATGGGATGATTGGCTGTAGAAAGGTATTCAGACCATATATCATCTTGTGTTTGATGGCACCTTTAAATCCTTTACAGAACTTTTAACTGAGTTTGCAGAAAAGCTAATTTTGGAATACTTACAATTGCATCACTGCCTAAAGCCCGGGTTAGGGGCACACCAATGCGATACATCACCCTTTCTACTACATGCCTATGTGCTGAAATGGGGTCATTACAAAACAATTATCTGAGCACTGTATGAACTCAAAATAACAGAACTCTACTACAAGATTACAGAATGCCTCCTCAGATGTAAATGGCACAAGGTAACAAATATCGTACACTGAGGAGGATTGGTCAAATCTTGTAAACACTCATGACAGAGATGCCAGAGAAGCTTGTCTTTAAATTTATTTTTAAGAATTTGCAATAGTGATAATAGAACCCTTAAATACTGCATAGGGCTAAAACATCATCTTCCTCGAGTTACTGGCAACGTGCTCAAGCATAGAGAGATATACTCCATTCTCTGATACTAACCTAACAAACAAACCTTCTGTCATCAAATATGGCACACAATCACTGAGAAAAGTGATCTTCTTTTCACACCTTTACCAGCACTAGCGATCCTCCATGACATGGATATTACAAGGACGAATAACCATAAGAAAAGATGAATTGGCTTAGCACTTACAGTAATTAAATTGTGTATTCTGTGATGATAAAAATTAACAACTCCACGTACAAAGACAGGATAGATTTCATAGCCCTGATGGCAGCACATGAGATACTAATCTATTAGCTCAAGACCCAACACCACCGAAGGGTATTGACAGAAGTACAACGAGGTAAGAAAGTCAACCTTTATTTCCTGCATCATCATATATCGTCACAAATTTCTTCTAGGAACTTTTTAATACTTCCTACATGGAGGAATAGGTCCCTTTCACTTATTTTTCTCTTTTGTAGTGCCGATAAGTTATTTGCTCGTAGTTTCAGATAGAAGGGCTACCAAAACGTTCACGGTTATTCTCCTATTCCTTCTTCTACTCAATAAACATTATGATGGGCATTATCTGCTCTTTTGGACAGTGTTCAGATTGCCTAAATATATTTTATGTATGGTTGATATATAGTTGCTCATGAGAAAATCTTGATGAAAAATATTCAATAACAAAAATATGAGATTCGTTCACCAACTCATAACCAGCTGACAAGGCTGGCAAGATCAACACCTCAGGCTGGCTGTCATCCTTGATTCACCTGAATCAATCATTCATATTGCAAAAGTGGACTCAGTCACATGCCTCTGCCACACAGTGGACTGGAAACGACTACATCTGATGATCTACTAGGTGCTCCCAGGGATGCACAAAAACACGGGTTCAATGAATTCAGTAGTTCAACAGAAGGGAACTTCTTGTCTGCCAGTGCCCTCATAGTGAAGATCCTCCCTCTCCATAACCAGGCAAGTCAACAACGTCTCCTCGGCGTGCTTCAACATCCTTCGCATGCTACGGAAGATCTTCTGGTGGATCCCCACCGAGACCAGGAAGACCGTCACCCAGGCCCTCGTCACCAGCCGACTGGACTACGGCAACGCCCTCTACGCCGGTACCACCGCCAAGCTCCAGAAGAGACTCCAGCGGATCCAAAACGCCTCAGCCAGACTCATCCTCGACATCCCACGAACCAGTCACATCTCCGGACATCTGAAAGACCTTCACTGGCTCCCCGTCAACAAAAGAATCACCTTCCGCCTCCTCACCCACGCACACAAAGCCCTACACGACCAAGGCCCGAGCTACCTCAACAGCCGAGTCAACTTCTACGCTCCCAAACGCCACCTCCGATCAGCCAACCACGCCCTCGCCGCCGTCCCCCGCATCCGAAGAGCGACTACAGGAGGAAGGTCCTTTTCCTACCTGGCCGCCAAGACCTGGAACTCCCTCCCGACCGACCTGCGCCTGACCCAAGACCACCTCTCCTTCAGGAAGAAGCTGAAGACCTGGCTGTTCGAGCAGTAGCGGCACCCCCCCCCCCCAGCGCCTTGAGACCCTACGGGTATGTAGCGCACTTTATAAGTGTCAATGATTGAAATGGGACCAGCATGTCAGAGGAGATTTCTAAATATTAAGAAGTCCACCACCTGGTCACTGGTCGCAGGTCACTCTTTCACACATCTGACCAGGAGATGAGTTGGAGTGTCCACCAAGGGCTTCCCATTTTTACTCGTTAAAATCACTTAATTCTGAGGAATTTTTTTCCTGAGAGAACAAGGTGAGATTATGTGAAATCCAGGAGACATTGAGAGGCATTCCAGAGATGTTAGTTGTTCCAAGGGCTTAAAAAGGGCAGCAAACTATTTTCCCGTTAGCATCAATATTAGTATAATAACTCAAAAAATCATTTTACACATACCTACTTGCTCTATTCTACAGTATTTTGTAGAAGTTGTACTCCGAGTCTTCCTTCACTTCTTCTCCTAGTAGCTACAGGCTCTGAACATTCTTTCTTACCTGTAAATCAGTTCTTCCTCCCATGCATCAGATAAACCCAGAATCTCCTATAAGTGATGATAAATCAAAAGCTGTATATAGCAAAGCATTAGAAATCCAAAAGCCAGTTCAGACGTGGAAGTATTCTTCTAGACAGATGACTTTTACAGGCACCCTCATCCTACAACTGGGTAAAACTATTTGAAGAAACATTCCAGCATATACAAAGTCATAATTTGCTCCTTTTCGCTTCCAGAGCCACCAGTTATGCAATCCAATCAAGTAAGTGCTACTCACCTAGTCCTGACTTTAGTAAATAGTCTCACAAGTGCCATGTCACAAAATCACACAGAATCTCTCCCATATATTGCAGTGACTCACTGCAGTTCTCTACAACTCCTACCTCTGCATTTTTAAGGGCCATAATGGCCCCAGAGAATTTCTCCTCAGGATAAGGATGCACCCGCCATTTTGAAAAGTTGAATGCGCTTCCTTTTTCTTTCAAGCTTGTCACTGCTATTTTTACGTAATTCTCATCTCTAAATGTTTTTTTGTGGTGACTTTGGCGTGCCTCTTCTAAAGAAGATATATTTATTACATTTGGAAAATCTTTTCTCTCCTCAGTAATCCATCCCTGTTAAACAATTTCTTCAACCTCATGACAGATATGTCATTGGCTGTTTTTATATAGATATTTGTCATTGTTTAATGAAGCCTCATTAATATTGTTGACAAAGGAGGTCAACTCTGTGAATTTCCTTTGTATCCTGGACATTTTCTCCTCCTCACTGGGTTCTTGCTGTTTTGGGGGTTTCTGTAATTTACCTGTGGTCTACAGCCTGCACAGTACTTTTTACTGTATATGGGGAGATTACAGAATACAGAATCTTATACCCTCAGCTGCCTCCAAACATATTGTGAACTCTGACTCAGATTCCACTCACGACGACATAGAAGAAACATCTCCTCATAAAGCTGACCCTTCACAAGGCGCCATTCTAAAATCGCAACTCTTAATTAAGATACCTGTGGGAACATCTAAAAGACCTAAGAAAGACCTTCTGTCTCCAGTGCATACCTCAACAACCTCCATGGACATGATTCTTGAAGAAATTTGTGCTCTAAATCCTTTCATGGAGGAAACTACAAAAACACTGCAACTTCTGAATGACAAATGGTCCTCTTTGGAAACGTATGTGCTGGTTGTGGAGCAAAAGACGGAATCTACTTGCTCTCACATTTCTTTTCTGGAATCTGAGATATCTCTCCTTAAGAAGCATATCAAAGGCTTGGAGAATCGAAGTCGCAGGAATAACCTATGCATATACAGACTCCCTGAAAACATAGAGGGTTCTAACCCGACAGCTTTCTTTCAGACTTTCCTACCCAAGCTTCTGGATATGTCTACTACTGCTCCTCTCAACATACAACGGGCTCATATACTTGGTCTAAAGGTCTCTACAAAACCACATGGCATCATTATGTTCTTTCTGCAATATACTGATTAACTACAAGTCTTGTTGGCTGGTAAATCCAAAAAACACGTTTTTTGGGAGGGACAAAGACTGTTTTTCTCTCAAGATGTTGCACAAGCCACTGAGAATTGTCAAAAAAAAATCCTGGACCTTCGTCCTCAACTCAGAACTCTAAATGCTAGATATGGTCTAATCCACCCTTGCCTGTTCAAAGTCACCTATAAGGAGAAGACTGCCACTTTTGAAGAACCGGCTGCCATACAGCATAGAGCAGATGTCATGGACACTTACAACACTACTTGATTGCAATTTTGTTTTGTTTTATGTAGATGTCCCCATTTCTGTATAATTCTTTGAATGTTGTCTCGATCTTGATTCATCTTTGTGAAGCTTTTCTTTGATCTCCTTTCTTCTTTTTCTCTTTTTATCCTCTTCTTTATAAGTATTAATCCATACTATTTTTCTTTTTCTTAATACAGGTATATTTTCATCCACCATCTTCCATGTGATCTCCTTCATTTTTTATATCATTTTCCATCCAAGGTTACCCTGATGTCCGATGGAGTTCATGTGCTGTCATCGTCGTCTCCTGGTGTTGCCACCTTCATATAGTTTTTGTGTTTATAGGTATGTTTTTCAGTCGTCATTTGTATGACTTGTACTGTCTTTTTGTTTTTAGTTTATTTTCCCCCTTGTACGTGCATTTTCAAATGGTTCTTCTTTATCACCTTCCTCTCTCTAGTGTTTACTACACCACTTTTTTCTTTCTTCTTTCTCTTATTAAACAAATGTTCTATACATATCTTTTTTGTTTTTCATATTTTATTTATTCTAGTCTTAATAATGCTACTGCAAGCATATTAAATGTTCATGTTCTTATCAGTACGTTACCTTCCAGGTTACTACTTGGAATGTCAAAGGACTAGGTAACCCTATTAAAATACAACAGGTGCTATCCCATCTAGCCAAGTTGAAGACTAATATTGTGCTGCTGCAAGAATCACATCTTTCTGAGTCCGAAGCTTCCAAATTGAAGAGAACCTTGATAGGTCATGTATTCAATTCTTCTGCCTGTGGTAAGAAAAAGGGGGTCCTGATTCTTTGCAATAAGAAACTGCATGTTTCAGTTGTTCAACAAGAATCTGATATCGAAGGCCAATGGGTTGTTGTTAAACTACTTATTGACAAGATACCCTAAGTCATTTTCAATGTTTATGGCCCTGTTTCAGTTGGTAAGGATTTTTGGACAAAAACTTCTGACAAATTGCTTTTATTTGATGATGACTATATTATATTTGGTGGTGACTGTAATCAAATTTGTGATCCCATATTGAAAGGCACTCGACTGTTAAGTTTGATCTCAATAAAATATATTCACAATTTACTTCCACTATACGCTGTAAATCGTTTGTTGATATCTGGCGATTATGTCACCCAGATCTTCAGGAATACAGTTTCTATTCAGCACAACTCCACTCACAATCTCAAATTGATTATCTTTTTTGGAGTAAATCTTTAGGTCAACATGCTCTTCATGCTGAGAGAGGATCCATTTTAATATCAGATCATGCACCTGTGCATGTTGACCTAGATCTTATCGCTTTATCTACACACTCAGGCAGATGGCACTTTAATAATTCCTTACTCTTGGATACTAATTTTAGCCAACAATTCAATTCCTTTATTTCTGAATTTTTTGCTATTAATTCAACCCCAGAGACATCTTTTGTAATGATATGGGATTCTTTTAAAACAACAGCCAGAGGTTTCATAATACATTTTGTCTCACAAAAGAAAAAATACTTAGATGCCCAGTCTACCCAACTACTTAACAAAATCAAACAACTTGATTATACTTATTATTACTCTAATGATGAATCTTCTTTGAAAAATCTCATTGATGCTAGACTCACTTTAACAGGATATCTACGGACAATGCCTCTTCTACCTATTGAAATTTAGTAGTAGGTATTACGGAAGTCAGAATAAAATGGGGAAACTACTAGCTAACTATTTAAAAATAAAAAAGAATGGAATTAAGATAGAATCTTTACAGGGTTCTGTGGGGACTCATTTTTAAAGATAAAGATATTTTAAACAAATTTGTCTCTTCCTATAAAACCTTATACTCTCAGAAACACAAAAAACAGTCTGACCTCTCTGCATATTTTCAGGCCATTCCCTCTCCATCTTCCCATCACATTGTTTTTGATTAATTAGAAACTGATATTGTATTATTGGAAATTACCCATGCAGTCTCAGTGTTACATCAAAGGAAGGCCCCCAGGCCTGATGGCTTTACATTGAATTTTATGATCATTTTGCAAAATCTCTCTTACCCATTCTTTTACTTCAATTTAATTCATTCAATCATAACGGTATATCTCAAGGGACTTTTCAAGAAGCCACGATTTGTTTAATTCCAAAGGAGAATAAGGATCTCTCTGCCTGTAAGAAGTATCTAGTTAATACTGACTGTAAGATCTTTGCCAAGATCCTAGCTTTGTGCATTGACCCCATCTTGCCAGATCTGATAGGCCCTGAGCAATCTGGCTTTGTTACAGGGCAACTACCCTCTGATAATTATTGAGTCTTCTTTAATGTCCTTAGCAAGGCTTCTTCTTTGGATCATCCTGTAGCTGCCATTGCTTTAGATGCGGAAAAAGCTTTTGATAGGATTGAATGGGATTTTATGTTTCATGCATTAAAATTGGTTGGTTTTCCACCTTAATTGATTTCACTAATTTTTCTTGCCCCACAGCTTCAATTTTTATTAATGGTAGGACCTCAGATTATTTCCCTCTCCTTAGAGGGGTACGACAAGGGTGCCCATTATCACCTTTATTGTTTGTCATTGCATTAGAACCCTTTTTAACTAAAATCAGACAAGACACATGTATTTCAGGTTTCCAATTTGGTTCTCATCCGGTTAAAATGTCTGTTTATGCTGATGACATCTGCTTAAACTGTTCTAACTGTGAAACCTCCCTCCCCCCTTTTTTTCAGCAAGTTAACACATTGTCTTTACTATCAGGCTATCGACTTAATATCAATAAATGTGAGGTCCTGCCATTAAATGTTCTATGCCAAAAACATCTTTATGATTACTCTGGCTTCTCTGGGCAACCCTCTAAAATAACATTTCTGGGTTTTTGGTTCTCTTTGACTATTCCTGAAACATTAAAATTAAATTTTGATCATATTACTAAAACACTAAATGATACAATTACACGCTGGCATCCTCTTTTCCTTTCCTGGTTGGGCCGAATGGACTCCATCAAGAAGGTGTTCACCCCTCTGATTTTATACATTATTTCTATGGTTTCAGTTCACATTATTATTTTAAGAAAATTGAATCTCTCCTAACAAAATGTATATGGAGATACAAACCCCCTCACAATGCTTTAACCTCCTTAAAAAAAGATAAATCCAATGGAGGTCTTAGATTCCCAGAATTTAAAACATATAATTCTGCCTTTTCCATAAAACAGGCCACCTGCTGACTCTCTTCAAAACTCTCCTCATGCTCCTCCTTGTGATTACAGATAGAGAAAGCTTTTATTTCCCCCTTTGATTTTCAGGAGATTCTTGCTTTCGCTACTAATATCTCATTATTTCGTTCTTCTATTATTTCTCACTCCCATCATCATTTCCTTCACTTCATTTCTGTCAACAACAACCCATTCGGCACAATAAATCATTACAAGTTAAGAATCGCACTATTTATTGGAAAAAATGGCATTCTAGGAGATTGTGATGGATCTCTCAACTTCTACTAGACAATCAACCCCTTTCGTTTACTAACCTTCAAAATAAATTTTCCTTACCAGTAATTTTAAATCACAATACGATCTTTTATATCCCTCTCTCAACCAATACTGGCTTATGCTACCAAATAACTCCAACCCCCTTGCAAAATGTATTGCGCTTTCTCCATTACTAGATATATCCACTTCTGCTTCCATTATTTATAAGACTCTACAATTATCCTCAGGCAGACTTAAATTCAAAACTAAATTAGCCTGGGAAAAGGATTTCTAACAATGCTGGCCAACTGAAACTTGGGATGAGCTATGGTCTAAACTTCCCAAAACGTCTTGAGCTGCTAACACCACACAAACTCTTAATTTTGTTTACCAATGAGTGTTATTTTCTCCAATGACTTTAGCATCTTTTTCATCAACCACTTCCTCTACTTCTTGGTCGTGTCACTGATCTAATGCTGATTTAAAACACATGCTATTTGAATGCCCCCCTATTCATCAGTTTTGACTGTTAATTTGGACACAAATTCAGAAACTTTTCAAAGTTAATGTCCAATTTTCTCTAACTAATATATTTTTAGGCACTTTCTCACTCCAATGGCCGCAGTCAAATTTTAATTTGCTAGCTATTGCTTTTCATTTAATAACTTCAAATTGGAAACAAGCTGATAAAGTTACTTTTAGATCCTGGTGGAATGCTGCATGTTTTCATCATAGATTAGATACTAATTATGCCTCTCCTCTATCTTTAGCGATTAAACGGGATCTCTTATGGCTTCCAATAACCACATACTTATCTTTATATGCCTCGTCTGCTGTTAATGTTAATACTGTTTCTGATGATGTACGGAAACCACCTTAACCTCACATTTTGTCTTTTTTCTAGATATTTAGTATGTATTGTACACTTATATCTTTACCAAGTTTATTAATCTTTCCTGATTGTCATGCTTACAGTATAAATCATTTATCATTTATTTACTTATTTTATTATTACTTTATTATTCATGTTTTTATTTTTACATCAAAGAGTAATTATATATTGTCCCCCCTATGTTATCCCTTAAATTTATTGTTTATTTAGTACATATGTTTTTCTCTTTATACACAGCTTCACAGTTATAACCTTTACATATTATCTTTCCCTTATCATTACTATGTTAAATAGGACCTATGGTATTCATTGTTCGCTGTTCTTTTTCTTGTGGTTCCCAATAAAATCAAACAAAAAAAAGAAGTAGCCCACCTCCTTTTCACAGCCTATTAGCTCATAATTCTTATGAAAATAATGCACTGTACATTCAGCCTGAAATGACAAGGAACGGCATGATCTTCCTTCCTTCAATGAAGCAGACATCCTGAGTATACCCTTGTACCATCCAACATTCTGAGGTACTCTCTTTGTATAAAAAACATTTTATTCTCCACCCTCCTGATGTCGATAAAGCTTCTAAGATTCTACAGGGATCTTAGGGTGTGGTAGTAGGGCTAAACTAACTCTGTCCCTCCTTGGAGATGTTGAAGCTGGAAATGCAGTTAGAACTACCACTTTAAGGACACTACAGGCAGGATCACTGCTTCAGTAGTCACCTTGAGTGACCTGGCTGACATTTCACGGAAGTATCCAAGAAGGATTATCAAAACTGGGAGGTTCAAACAATCAAATAATAGTGATGCAATACCTTTAAAGTAGTTCCACCCTAACAAAGTGAATCAGCACCTCCTCCTGTTTCCTCAGTTAATTCTCTTAATTTCTCAGGAACTATCACTCTCTGTAAATCTACCATTCTGTAATGTTACTGAGGCTATTTTTGTGCATCTATGATGCATTTTGCCTAATTCAATTCACTCCAAATCAACAAGATCAGATTGCCAGGTCATTCGCTTGCACCCTAAGCAAGCTAGGATCTCCCTCATATTAAGCTTCACCTTGGTTAGCAAAAATAACCTCCCACAATATTTGCAACGCAGCAGATATGCATAGTCACAAAAAACTCTTGACATCCCTTCATATCCAGGCACAGCATTAACCTTTGGGGTTAGTAAAGGTGGTTGAAATACTAAGCCATCTGATCCTATCAGAACCAAACCACTATGTGCTTAGGTGCTGCCACTGCTGAGAGGTGTTGGAAAGTGAACACCCTGACAGCCAAAGGGAAAGCAAGCCCTTAATGTTCTATTATTGTAAAGAGTAATGTGTAAAAGACACATCAGCAACTTTAGATAATCAGTTTTGTTCACTAGTTCCACCTAACTAAAAACCAGAAATGCCTCAAACCAGGGAAGAAACTGACCCAGTGGGGGCTGTAAGGCACTCTGCAGCTCCTTTATGGGTAATGTGGGGTTAACATGAATAGGTAAGTGCCACTGAACCTGAACGCTCTCAGGAATGAACTTTCAATGCCCATGTAGCAAAGTAGAATAAAACAATCGGACATTACTGACTGGTGCTAGACGCTAGCCACTGACTTTTCCACAGCAGAATGAAAAAGGTATGAAACACAATCATCCCTTTATCAATGATGAGTGGTTGATGGTCCCTACATTCCCAAGCAAATCAGAAATTCTCTACACTCAAGTGACTCTGTGCACTAAGATTCCCTTTCATTAACTTCAACACTACAGAATACAGCTGCTTGTGTTTTTGATAAATCTTCTTAAGTATTAGCACAATTGCAAGTTCCCACATCCTTACACTGCTTACGATAATTACCTAGAATCACTTGCTTTTGTTGGTCAGGTACATGACCTTCCAGGACCTGCCTCCTCTGCATGCGTGTCGCACCACTATGATATCTCAAATAATTTTGAAATGTTACTCTGAGAAGATCAGGTATGGTCCAAGACTTGAAGTTTTGACATAGTACAGTTAATTCTTCTGTACCAAGACACCACTAGTGCCAATGCACTTGACTGGATTCACTCAGCTGTTTCTATCATATTAACATAACACTCACTCATTATGTTACCACTGTCAAGTCATTTATCTCCTGGAGCCCATATTATGAAACCAATATTGGCATTGAGTCCCTCAGAAAAGCAATTATTGAACACAAAAGTAAGCAGTGTGGTGGCTCGCCTTTTGTTTTTTGTGTTTTTTTAAAACAAACTTTATTGGGTTTTGGTAAGTAACACAGTACAGCTGGGTACATCATCATTTGCATTATGTGCCAGGATATCCATTTTTGGTGCAAAGATAGACCATGCACTGTATCTGCATGTAGTATCATTAAAGACAGTATGAACATTGTGGAAGGCATTATTTCATCTGCGGCATCATATAATGGTAACTGCCATATTTATCCCATAAGTATAAGAACATGTACACTCCCTCCCACTGCCCACCTACTGATCACAGACATATGGTAGAGCTTATGCAGTAAAATGAGCATTCCAAATGTGATCACTACGTTGTTCAATAAGATCATTTAACAGAGTACCCCGCATTACCCTGGCACAGGGAGTGGATCCTGCATTATCATGTCCTTGGCTATGCTATTTTTGTGCACCTTCTAATCAGGGTACAAGTCCTAAAAAAATAAGTGGGAGGACTAACCTAATTAATGAGTATGCAAGTGGCATCACGGGTGCGTGACATCACTCACGGCGCGTGACATTGAGGCGAGTGAGACACGTGTCATCACAGGAAGTAGCATCACAAGAAGACATCAGATCTTAAGCCCTCATATATATGTTTAACATGTCTATCATAAGTACATTTGAGCACATTTCGAGTATACTTGCAAACCCTCCTGATTTAGGCAGATTTAGGCAGAAGAATCACACTTTTGTAAGGTTTACATAAACCAATGTTGCCTTTTGTCAGCATAATGCTTCCTCTACGCATAGTGCTTTAAAAGAAAAAACTGTGATATTTAAATTATTACAACGCCTCCTCAGGGGTAGTATGCGCTATATAAATGCTATTAATTTTGTGCAAGTACTGGAAAAGACCTACACATCTGACATTCTTAAAGTGCATGCATATCTTGTAAACAGAGCCTGAACAAAGTGAAAAGCTGCCTCTCTTAATTATGTGTGAAGTGCTAACAAGGTGTGAGCCTTTGTTTCCCCTCTGCAACATCTGCATCTAGGTGTGAGGCTCCTGACTGCTCCCAGCGAGGAGACTCGAACAAAAGGAGGCCTGATGGCTCCTCAGATTCGGCCTTTGTTGTGGGCCCAGCAGGATTCTGCAATACGAAAGCCCCGTCCCCGCCTCCAGGTTGTTGTGGATCTAAAGCAGACAATGTGCAGGTGCCGCTGAAAGTGTCCCGGTGTTTGGAAATTACACCGGGATGAATTCAGCATCGTTTTCAGTGGGGCCCAACTTCTTGGCAGGGTGGAGTCCACCCTGTGAAAAAAGTGGATGGACACCGTCCACCCGCGTGTACCCCCGACTCGTACCCTGCTTCGAATGCAAGACAGTAACCAACAATAACATTATGTGTAATATAGGCCATGTCTCATAATTTGCAGCCATATCACACCTCAGACCCGAAGTACCCTCCACCACTATTGATCATTAGTCTAGTCTGAAGCTTTGAATGATTCCAATATGGAATCCCGGTCCATGGCTATTGGCCTCTTCCGTAACCCACGGTATTCCTCGCGGAGGAGCGCCTCCACCCTTCCCCATCTGTCCACCTCCCCCCTCCATGAAACAACAGTGTGGGGGACAGGAGTTTCTGACTTTCATCTCCTACCAATGAGTTGTTTCACCAGGAGGAGCAAATCTTGCTTGTACCTGACAGCTTTTGGGGCAAGGGTACAGCCCTAGAAGGCTGCTCTCAGCCATTCGCCAGGTGATGCCTCCTACTACTTGCCCTAGTGTAGTACTGATCAGCGCCCAAGAGAATGAAAGGGTTGGACAGTTCCATAGCATGTGCAGTAGAGTAGCATCCTGTTCAGGGCACCTGGGGCACACTGCAGAGTCTGCGGGAAACATTGTGTGTAATATGTGTGCTGTAGAGTATGCTCAATGGACAATTGAGTATTGTATGAATTTGAATTTAGTATTTCAGGAGGCTTTTTTGGGAAACACAAGTGTCGAGTTCCATTCGTTGTCCTGAAATTCCCTGCCCATGTCTAGTTCCCACTTGGTCCGCAAGCATGCCAGAGAGATAGTTAAACGTGCACAAAGGCCTCGATAGAGCCACCTTATGAAATGCCTTCCAGTGCCCATGATGTAGACTGAATGCATAAATTCATGTGTGGGTAGTTCTTCTACCTCCGGTGCCAAGTGAAGTTTAATATACCTACTGATGTTTGCGTGTAGGAGGAACAATGAATCAGGTAATCCCTGCTTATTCACATAATCTGCATGGTTCAATAGTGTTCCATCTGCAAACATTGCCCCCACTGTCATTACCCCGGCCTGTTCCCATTTATGTAGTTATCGTTGTGTCCATGTCCAACTGGGGTAGTGAGTCCCAATAAAGGTATATATTGGAGGATAAAGGCCCGTTTGTGCAGTGTACTTCAGGTCCATTCTATAGTATGCGAGAGACAATTTTATCAGTAAAGGGATCTCTAGGGGCTTGTACCCTGGGGCAGAGCAGTTTATGTAGTGTGCCCTGCGCAAGCATAGGAGGTGTATAGGCTCTCTTTTGCAGATTAAGGCCTGTAAACCAGTAGGAAAGCCACTGCACTGGCCAGCCAGACAATAAGCTTGAAGATCTGGCGCTCCCATTCCTGCAATCTCCAGTGGTGGCTGTAACTTTGCTAGGCTTATACTACTTCTGCCATTCCCCCATATTAAATCCATCAGTATGGTGTTCATTGCCGTAAAGCTTCGAGTGTGGACGACCAACGTGAGGTTAACAAAGAAATAAAGTAGGCGTGGGAGCATCACCCTTTTGGAAAAGGGGAGAATTCCAGTCATGGAGAGTGGCAGTGAGGGGTCAGAAGGATACCTGAGAGCGCAAAACAATTATTGCTCTTTGCAGGTTCACCTCTAGCAGGTCTCTCTGTATCTCTTTATAACTATACCACTGGTAATTTAAATGTGGTTGTCGCTACTCCTACCACTTTGTCACCAACTGGGACTGTTCAGGCTAGGGGGTCGTCTACAAAGAAAAATGCATGGGATTTGTCCACGTTTACCGTCAGTCCAGATATGGATTCAAAGAGAGCGAAAGTTTGTGCTACTGACTGTAGATTATTTTGTAAATCTTTAGAATATAAAATTGTATTGTCTGTGTATAATGACAATGCTTGGGTCATCTGACCTACTGGGATAACCCACTTGTGAGCGCCCCGCTGAAGTTGGTGACCTAGGGGCTCCAGTGAGAGTACAAATAATGTTGGGGATAGTGGACATCCATGTCTTGTGCCGCGGTATATATGGGGAAGGCATCCGATATATTGACTCCAGTGCGTGCTCTCGCTGTGGGGGAGGTGCATAGCAGCATTACCCATTTAAGGTAGGCATGAGGTAAGCTAAACTGTCTGAGAGCACCTAGCATGTAGTCCCAGCTTAATGAATCAAATGCTTGGCGGAGGTCAAGCGAAAGACAGACCGCTTCATGACGTGATGCAGTAAGGCCAGCCATTACCCGCCAGAGACTTCATATATTTAGTGCGGTAATATGGCCAGGTACAAAGCTGCATGTATAGGTTTTTGCAAGAGTGGGAGTAGTCACTGGGCCAGGACCTTGCACAGTACTTTGCACTTAGTCGTCAACAATGATACGGGTCTGTAAATTGTAATGTCGTGGGGTCCCTACCCAGGTTTGGCAGTGATGTCACCAAGGCCTGCACAGTGGGTGGAGGTAGTGCTCCTCTGTCCAGCGAGGAATGGTAGAGACACTCAAGTGGGGAACCAGGTGTATGGAGAAGGTGGTGCAAAATTCAGCCGGTAGGCCATCAAGTCCAGGGATTTTACTACAGGGGAGTTCCCTAATGGCCTCCCGCATTTGAGCGGCTGTCACCGGAGCAGCCAGTGCTTCCCGATCCGTGTCTGGGAAATGTGGCAGTGGCAGTGTATCGAAAAAGTCAGTGACAGCCTGGGGTCCGGAAGCAGGAAGGTCCGTGTATAACTTTTTGTGAAGAATCATGAAATGCACTATTAATTCCACTCTGAGTAGTTTCTTTCTTTCTTTACTTTACTTCTCTCTCTAACTCACATACTATTCTAAATCATTCCCCTTTCTCTACCCCATTCTCCCTCTACTTCATGTCTCTTACTATACTCTTGTCTACATACCTCTGCCAATCTCCTGTATCTAGTCAATCAATCAATCAATCAATCAATCAATCAATCAATCAGGGGTTTATAGAGTGCGCTACTCAACCGTGAGGGTCTCAAGGTGCTGGGGGGGGAGTGGGATGGGCAGCTCCAGCTCAGTTGAAGAGCAAGGTCTTGAGGTCCTTCCTGAAGGCGTGCAGGTTCGGGGAGCGTCTGATGCTGACTCTCACATTGAGGTATTTAGGTCCGATGTTGTGGAGTGATTTGTAAGTGTAGGTGAGAAGCTTGAAGGTTATTCTCTTCTTGACTGGGAGCCAGTGTAGGTCTCAAAGGTGTTGAGTCATGTGTTTGTGCCGAGGGGTCCCGAGATCAAGCCTGGCCGCGGCATTCTGGATGGTTTGGAGCTTGTGTAGGAGGGTCCTGTTGACACCGGCGTAGAGGGCGTTTCTGTAGTCCAGTCTGCTGGTTATGAGTGCGTGGGTGACAGGTTTTTTTGGGTTCGGAGGATCCATTTGAAGGTCTTTCAGAGGATGCGGAGGCAGTTGAAGCTGGTGGAGGCGACTGCGTTGATCTGGCGGGTCATGGTGAGGGAGGAGTCGAGGATGATGCCGAGGTTCAGAGCGTGGTCTGTCGGGGTGGGAGGACTCCCGAGGGTGGAGGGCCACCATGTGTCATCCCAGGTGGAGGTCGAGGGTCCCAGGATGAGGACCTCTGTTTTCTCTGTGTTGAGCTTCAGGCAGCTGTCCTTCTTCCAGGCCGCGACATCCTTCATTCCTTCCTGGAAGCTGAGCTTGGTGTCTTCGGGATCCTTCATGAGGGAGAAAATAAGCAGGGTGTCATTGGCGTAAGAGACTATGTTGAGCCCATGCTGTCTGACAATGGCGGCGAGGTGGGCCATGTAGATGTTGAAGGGCGTGGGGCTGAGCTATGATCCCTGTGGTACTCCGCAGTTGATCTCTGTAGGTTCGGAGATGAAAGGGGGGTCATCAGGTCCTCTGGGTACTGCCGGAGAGAAAGGATCGGATCCAGTTGAGGGTACCTTGTATCCCGGTGTTGTGCAGTCTGGCTGCGAAGGTGTGGTGTGAGACGGTGTCGAAGGCCGCGGAGAGGTCTAGTAGGATGAGGGCTGCGGTGTGTCCCTGGTCGAGTATCATGCGGATGTCGTCAGTGGCGGCGAGGAGGGCATTCTCCTGTCCCATCCAATTTCTCTTACTCTGCAGGGTGACAGTTAACTGAATAGGCAGTGAAATGCACATACATAAAGAGAAGAAGCAGGACATGGCAGTGAAAGAGAAATTAGTAGACAACTATCAGATTTTAAACCTTTTGAATGGTGAAAATCCTTAGAGCAGCGCTTTGATTTTTACTGTTGCAGCACAAACAACAGTAACGAAGTAGGTTATATTTATGATTACAAATATTCTGCAACTAAAGCTACAATTTCAAAAGGTATGGTCGTATATTTTTATTTTATTATTATGCAGTAGTCCAGTAAACATCTCCCAAGTCACCATCAGCATGATTTTCCTTCAATGGTAGGGACAAGCTGGTTGTACACTGATTTACACATAAAGGGCCTAATTAACATAGGTAAACATACCTTTGTGAATTGGGCCCTTAGACTTCTGGTCTAAACTTAGACTTCAGGTCTAAGTTTACCTTTGTGAATCGGGCCCTTTATGTTATTTCTGTAGCTAAAAAAATCTTGACACAAATTCAAACGAAATGGCTTTATCAAGGCTTGTTCACGCTTTCACCTGACACTATTTAGCTGGCAGACACCTGACAGCTTGAAGTTTCGAATATTTTTGCATGGACCCCTTTCTGAAGGTTTAACATATTTAGTATTGTTTGTCCTCACGAGACCTTAAGTGTATCAAATGGAGTTAATTCAATAAACGTTGGGGCATATTAACAAGCTCAATTCCGCCTCTTTAGCGGCCGTTTTTGGCCGAAAAGCGGCTATTTATACATCGCGAAATTATCAAGGACACGCTAACACGTGTTTCCTTGAGTAAGCAGCCCTTTTTACTCCACTTTGCGTGTCAGCAATTATTATCGCTAATGATATGCAAAGTGGCCGTACCTTAGCAATACTAAATGGGAAACACTCGCTAACTCCGCATCTCCATATTAACAAGGCTGCCCCTGACCCGTGTTGCGAGAGGAAAATGCGCGCTAGGCCCACTTTATCGCAGGATTTAACTCCTGCTAAAATTCCGACTTAGCCATCTCTTCCATGGGAGGTGGATTGATGGGCTAAGTCCACCATGGCCTATCAGCAAGGATTTCACTATCGCTGATTTTTATCGCTGGATTTCCAGCGATATTCCTGCATTTCGCCACTATTGCTGGATTTCATATCGCCAATGTGCAAAGCGTTGCTAATACAGCGCTATATTGGCGATGAAATCCAGTGATAGCCGGCGATAGAATAAAACGCGCTAAGAGCGTTTAGCGATAATTATCACTACTTATTGTAAATATGCCCCGTTGTTCTTAACAAGGGATCCAATATATATATTGCCGGTGGCCAGGGCCAAACTGGGAACCGAAACCAGCCCTGCCAAAGATCTCGGCCGGCCCGGGTGCGGGGAAAAGGCCGGTGCCCGCTACGACCAGTCCAACCCTGCCAGTGGGGTATCAAAGTTTTAAGATGTCGACTTCATACATCTAGGTATCGAAACGCACACTCTTTTATCTGTGCCAGTTTGTTCCTCTAATTTTCCTCATGTTCTCTGTAATATTTAAAGAGATGTGCTTTTTTGGTATCCCGAGATACTGAAGACAAAGAATGGAGGACTTAGCATACACTGTGCTTGCTCACATCTTTGGAACTCTCTATTTGCAGCCCTGGGACCATTTCAAACCTTGTCACCTTCTGTAAAATGTTCAAAACAGAACTCTTTCATTTGGCATTCGAGTGATACCGTATCAGCCAGTTCTCTAGCACCTCGAAGCCTTTGGCGCTGTATAAATACATGTCTGGCAGATAGATAGATGGATAACAAGATCTGCACCACAAGTAATGCGGTGGTAGATAGATACATAGACAGACGCAGTAAGGGAGGATGAAAAGGTCAGACCTGGTCAGACAGACACGTAGTGAGTGCTGGCACACAAGTTATGCAAATTAGCTCCAATCTGATGTGATAAAAGCAAATGAAACACTATCCTAGCTTGCAAAGAAACCAATTAGTAAAATACCTAAAAATCTGACATACAATTACAGAGAAAGAGTCGTTAGGGAGACACAACTGAAAAAATCTACATTGAGATCAATTAAAATTTCTGCAGAGTACAATTAATAGTGATGGAAACGCTCGCACTGAATACGATTTCATTGCTGCTCTAACAAAATATGACAATCCAGCTCATAAAGAAAAATGACAATCAGACGTAAAACGATCATTAACCAGGAAAATTGGTATACAAAGGGATGAAAGTAAATGAACAGAACGTTATTTTCTAGCTATATCGGGCTCTAGCTTTAATGCATGCACCATGCTACATAATTTGTATTTTGAAATCGACAGGAAGGGTCGTGAAGGCCTATTGTCACAAATCCCCACATAGTGTTGCATCAGAAATAACTGAAATGACAGGGTAATTCAGACATTCAGAACAACAATGTACTCTATTCTGGAATTTAATGGCATTCAAAAATCTCTAGACATTGTACTTCTGCCCATCATGTGATCCCAGAATTGTGCTCAGAGTATCATAAATTGGTTGTGTAAATATGGATTATGTTGACGAATTTTGAGAAATTCCTGCATTTCCCAAATTGCGTGAAATTCAAGAAAACTTAGGGCCTCATTTATGAGAAGTGACGCATCGCTGCGTGAAAGCAGTGATGCGTCACTTCTCAGTGCGCCCTCCTTGCGACACCAATGATGCGTCATATTTATAATATGACGCATCATGTCGCAAGGAAGGACAGATACGTCAGTATAACTGACGTATCTGTCGGCACAAAAAGTGGCGCATTGCTGGAGTTGTGTCGGAAGCCTGACGCAACTCCAGCAATGTTCCTTTCACATGGGGCAAGCCCCATGTGAAAGGGCCTGCGTCACCCTTACGCCTGCCATGAGGCAGGCGTAAGGTTTTGACGCATTGGCGTCCTAGAAGTGGCGCAGCGAAATCTCATAGGTTTCGCTGCGCCACTCCTACGACCCTTTCTTGCGGGGGTACGCCCACCCTGCATACATTATACCTGGCGCAGGTATAATGTAGCGCAGGGGTTTACGAAGTGACGCATCTACCTAGATGCGTCACTTCATAAATATGGCGCAACATGGCGCATGTTTTGCGCCACTGGCGCGTCACAAAAAGTGACGCACCTGTGGCGCAAAAGTGACGCAGGGGTCATAAATGAGCCCCTTATTTTATGTTATCTGATTTAGCATACTTTGACCAAGCCCGGAAATGTTCACACAAGAGGCTTTTTCAGAACTCACAAGCCCATTGTGGAATGTCGCATAACATTTTTTACTCAAAGCATGCCATCATGTGAAAAACATAACGAATTTACACATGTGGGAGTCCTTGAAAGATCCCTGTATTCCTCCCATGGGGTCAGGACACATCCAACCTGACCCCTTATGCCAAATTCTGCCATTTAATATCAGCCATCGGGACTATCCAGATAAACTAAAAATGTCAACTGCAAATCTCTGCTCAGGTTGCGGCCAGCCAATCACAGTATTCCTATTGGTGCGTGCATTTGCGATTTATCATGAATTCATAGAGAATTATCAGTTGTTTTTTTCAGATTAAAAATCCATAAAACACATAACAATAAAAACAACATTTTTTACATACAATAATCACAAATAACATTTTAAGCCATTAAAAATATAAAACCACATAAAGGGCAGATGAATAAAATAATGGGGAATGGAGCAAAGACCCTAGTAATGCATATCCTTTTTTAAAATGTTTTTTTTTTTTAGAGTTTTATATAGCGCAAGCTAGACCCGAAGATATCAGGTATCAGAGCGCTTTACATGACCACCAGTTTCGTTACAGATGGACACATGCATTTGTTTATGTTAGGCATGAGGAGTTTAACCCCTTCAGTGCCCGCCCCTTTCCCCGCCCTGTGCCGGCCGTTGTATTAGCGGGCGGGGTCTATGACGAGCTGGACTCGTCATGGGCACAGCGCCACCGCGGCCCATGACGAGTCCAGCTCGTCATGGGCACTGAAGGGGTTAAGTGATTTGCCCAGAATCACAGGATCTTGAGCGTTGATGCCGAGACTCTAACCCAGTTCCCCAGCTTCGAGGCCGATCGCTTTAGCCCTAAGGTTACATCCTCTCATCCTTGACCTACAGAATGAGCATTGCTATATTTCCCCCTTAGAACATTGGTCAAATTGAATCAAGTCAGCCAGTACTATACACCTCCCTTATTCCGATGTCCATAGGAGTACAGCCCACCTTTTAGGCTAAATGTGCCAGGTCTTCTGGGTTGCTTTAAAACATTTGACTTTCTATATACAACCGATCTCTCAATACTAAAGTTACAACAGGTTCTAATGTTGCAAAATGGAAGTTCCTGTTTGCATGCGTATAATTCATGCAGCATGTAAAAATGTAGCCATACCAACCATAACTACTTCCCTTGTGTCCGACTTCAGTACCCTTGAGGCTACCCCTAGTGTCCTTATGCCCATAACATGACATACAGGAATAATCCACTTCTTACAGTGGATACTATAGACAGAGCAGAAGAATACAAAGTGGATAATAGTGTCAAGGCTCATATTGCACACTGGACAGACTTTGCTGAATCCAGTATCCTTTCGCCCATCTCCCTGTAAACTCTGCTACGGGAAATGTACTGAGTCTAAACTTCAGATAAAGTTGCCTTGGAAGGGAGCCTTGGCCCCACAGTTCCACTGCATAGAGGGCTGCACTTTTTATCCTGACTTAATAAGGTTCTAAGGCTGGGGTTAAGTTCTTAGATGTCATTCATTTGGCCAATTAAAGAACTGCCGCAGACTGTTGTTGGAGTTTTAAATTATGGGACAGGGTTACCCCTAACCCTGGGCAAAGCACTACGCTACTTTGCACTACGCAAATTGCACGTAGCACAGTGCAAACACGCATAGCGTAGCGTAGCGTAGTGCAGCGGTCATTTTTTGCTTGCACGCGGTCCTCAACGTCAAGTTGGCGACCGCGAGCAAGCAAAATGACATCCCGGTGAGACTTTTTCCTCGTTCGCGATCAGCAACATCAAGATGCCGATCACGAGCGTGGAAAATAAACCTCCCGGCGACATTCTCAACGCGGGGAGGTCAGGTTTCTCATTGCGAGTGGTCGCGTATGCTAGGGACCGCTGGCGATGAGAAACTACCAGTCTGCGTTGAGAAAGCTGCCGCTCGAGAAAAAATCTCCTTGAGCGGCAGAAAACAACAGCTCGCACTGTGCAAAGTGCCGTTTTCAATGATTGTACAGTGCCGGTTGCTTGTCTGCACTGTGCAATCATTGAAAACGGCATCTTGCAGAGTGCGAACAGGGTTCTACGCAGTTCGAGAAGTGCTACGCATTGCTCGCGTAGTGCGAAGTGCGCTTTGCGTAGCTACGCATAGCGCTACTTCGCGAACTACGCCCAGGGTTAGTTACCCCCAAGTAAACAAAATCAAACACACTTTCAAGGGGGGAGTTATTTACCAATATATTTGTTTGGGAAGTCCCATGGAGGTTCAGTATCATGTATTTTGTTTTACTTACATTTAGTTCTAGACCCCAATCGAAACAGAACTGAAGAAATGATTCCAAATTGCTTGCAGGCCGCTTGGGTTTTTGGAGATTATCTACATTATAGATATACAATTTGGATTTCCTTTAATATCTTGCAAACTACTGAACTGATTTACACCAAATAACAAAAATTACATTCTGTGAACCAAAAGCTAGCTATTGTGCCAAATTTGGTGTAATTCCGTTCAGCGGCTCAGACTGCAGGCATGTCTAAAAAATAATCATGAGAAACACACTTTGTTTTATCTCCCCTTTTCTCGGCCCCAGCTTCATGGATCCCCCAAAACTTTCCATATACAACAAGATCCAACATGACTCTTTTTTGCGGCAAATGTCGTGAAGATTCGTCAAACGGCGCCAAAGATATAGGCAAGTCAAAAAATGCCTTTCCTTTAGAAACATGGTCCTAGCTGTAACTACCTACTGCCGATATATATTTTTATGCTCTCTATTCCTCTCATAGCTACTCACTTGCATATAGATACTGCCACACCCACTCACATACCCATACAGACACTCTTACATCCACTCTTACACCTACGTAGACACTGTTACAACCATTCACAAACCCATATAGAGACTCTCACACCCATACTTACACCTATATAGACAGTTTTACACCCACTCACATACCTATACAGACATAATAATAATAATAATAATCCACATTTGTAAAGTGCAAACAATCACCCGTAAGGGTCTCTAGGCACTGGGGGCCGTCAGGGAAGATTAAGCAAGCTATTGCCCAGAGTCACATGGTGCGGGGCTAATCTGCCACCGGCGATCGAACCGGGATCCCCAGATTCTGGAGTCAGTTGCCCTGGCCGTGGTGCCACACCTCTTCCTGTCACCCTCTCACACCCACTCTTACACCCATTCAGACACTGTCACACCTATTCACAAACCCATACAGAGACCCTCACACCCACACTTATACCTATATAGATACTTTTCCACCCACTCACATACCCATACAGTGCCACACCCATTCAATTATCCTACATACACTGTTATACCCATTCACAAACCCATACAGACACTTTTACATCTATATTGACACTTTCATAGTCACTCAGAGACTGATATAGAGAGTCTCACACCTACTGATAAACTCATACAGACACTGTTATAGTCACTAAGATATGCATTGAGACAGTTATGCACCTAAAGTGATATCCATTTAGACTCTGTTATACCCACTGTGATATCTATGCAGAACCTTTTACTAGAAATATTAAATGTGCTCTTTTGCATTAAATTGTGCTTTTGTTTTGCGGATCCGCAATGGATCTGCAGATTCTTTGCATTTAAAAAAAAAAGGATTTACAGTTAAAAGTAGCAACTGTTTGGGACATAGGGTGGCTCTTAGAAGAACTGCTGTGTTTGTTGTTTGTTTATGATGTCTATATATACGAGTGGACTCAGAGTTTCAAGTTCCTCAGAAATACTCTGTTGCCTTCGTCTGTGAAGTTAACACCATCTCTCCTGTATATTCCATGCATGTGGAAGTGCATATTATTATTATAGATAGAGCAAATGTTATAGTCTCTGAGGAATGCTGAAGCGTTTTTATTAACATGTTTCATGGCTTTCTCTATCTGTAGACAAAATTCAGAAGACCACTTACATTTCTTCCTCTGGCATATGTTAGAAAACACCAAGGCAGTGTGAGGGAAAAGTTGCATTATTTGTTTGAAGTTATTCTTTATTAGGATTTCCAGTCCTACACTAATCAGTGTGCCCAGGTCATTGCCACCACAGTGCGAAATTATGAGGTCTGGATGTTTGGAATCCATAATGCTTTCAACCAATGGAAGCAAGTGCTGCCACTTTAACCCTCTCTGGCCAAACCAAATAATATTCACATTAAGCAAACCCAGATCCCTGTCAATCCCATTCCTTCTAGCAAACTCTCTAGCTTAGAACACAAAGCTATGACCTACAATTCACACTCTAACCATTTTGAAGGATGGAGCAGAAGCACACAGAAGAAGGCTGGAGAAGGCTGTAGCTGAATGAGTCTGTTTTCAAAATAAAGTCAGTTTAGCAAGTAAAATGTAAAATACCACATTTGTTTGGATGCAAAAATTATGACACTGTTTAAAAGCCGGTGGTGGTATACATTTAAAGTAAGCACGTGTCTGATTGACAATGTGGGATATGTTTCTAATTGCATACAGTCAACCACTCCTGCTGTCTTGGGCATAGGAGTTAGCATGCTACTGTAGAGACTGTTGTGAGCTTGTGACCTAATGCTAATACAGAATGTTGCCATTTTGGTCACCGTGGAAACAGAGCTACAAGAGAATGGGAGAAGGGAACCTAAACACCCTAGACTGTCAATGTGAGGGGACATTGTTCATGAAAGAAATAATGAATAAAAATTGTTTGGGTCTATATTTAGGGATTTGTAGAAAGTGGTGTGTTAGTGGTAGTGTTTAGGAAAAGTTTACAAAAAAGATTTCGGTTTGCGTGTCTCTGTGATCCACCGTGAGGTTAAACGGGGGAGCCGTGCTGAGTGTCGTGAATCTGTTCATGAATTGGCAGATCTCACCCAAATCCCCTACCCAATTTGGCTCTCTTTAGAGGAGTCAAACAAAGTGTTAAGAAATGTGGCCATTCAGAAGAGCTGTATGATTAGTCAGAAAATGAACGCAATTTGTTTGCAGCCTCTGTTACCTTGAAAGTATAGTTGAATAAGGTGCCATTAATAGTTGTCTTGCATGAGAGTGGTCTACCATTCTTCTGCTCGGATTTTGTGTGAATTCTTGAGACTAGTTTGACAACCTGATACTGAGAAAGAAAAATACTCACCAACAATCACATTTCACAGGTATGTGAATTAAGCTGTAGCATAAACATTTTTGATACAGAAGTAGTGAGTGTGACTAATGCAGATGAAAATGAGCAGGATGTTTGAGAAAACCAAAAGGAAATATTGAAAGTGAGTAGAAGATGAAAATTAAGTAAAGTGTACTGATCAAGAACTATGAATAAAAAGTGGTGAAGAAAGCAAAACACAGGTATACACCAATGTAGGGAGTGGCACAATGAGTGAAATGCTAATGTATGCAGTGAGATATTAAGGCATTTTATAGGCCTGGGAGTAGTTTACGGAGTTTAGCTACGCGGAGTTACAAAAAAAACTCTGCGAAGTTCCGAGAGTGGCGGAGTGCAGTGCAAACTGCAGTATATGCTGGTATTCCTGCCGCTCGGGTAGAAATTCTACCCGAGCAGCAGTTCGTGCTCACAAAGTTATCGTTCGCGATCGCAAGCGAAGTATTCTGCACTTCACGAGCTCTGCGGAGTGCAGAAAACTCCGCAAACTACACGAACGGAGCGAAGTTCACCGCCCAGGCCTAATTTTATTATGTATAAAGCTATGCAATGACAAATTCACAGATATATAAATTAAGTGGAGAGGTGTGATGCAGCAGCCAGGGCAGCTGACTTCGGAGCACAGGGTTCACGGTTCGATCCCCGGCTCAAGCAGCAGCTCAGCTCAGCACCATGTGAATCTGGGCAAAAGCTCACTTAATTTCCACGATGGCCCCCAGCGCCTTGAGACCCATTAGGGTGAGTAGTTCACGCTTTACAAATATGGATTTACATTTTAGGGCATGATTACAAGTATGGTGGCCCAAGGACCGCCAGACTCGTGGAGGTGTGGCAGTCCAGCCATCACAGCACCAGTGGTACAACCGCCCTATTACAACTAGGGCGGTCAGATCACCATTGCACTTCCACAACCACAAGGGATCAGAGATTTCTGGTGGTTGGGCTGCGGTCTTGAGGCCGCAATATGGTTGGCGGGACCACTGTTGATCCACCAAGCATATAACGAGTTTCCTCTCCATCACAGTTTTCATGGCCATGCCTATTCCATGATGACTGCGGTGGAGAGGAAACAAAGGGGGCGATACAGGGCCCCTATGTGCCTCAGGGCCCTAGAGTGCATGCAAGGGGGCACATGTTGTGCCGCTCGGTGTGCATGCCCCCAGTACCTACACGGCATGGACTGCCCAAGTCCTTGCAGGTACTCTCTTTAACAGTCCCACTGCGGTGCCTATTTCATGTGGCGGTGTGGTAGCGGGGCAACGGATGGTGGTCCTGCTCCCACACTGCCAAACTTGTAATCGGGCCCTAAGATAAGCTGATTCACACTGATGCTTCCACTAAGACAGCAACGTATAGTTAATACTTTTCACACATAATGATATAGCTATGCAAACAGTAACAGAGCAAAGGGTACAATGATGCATACATTTACAGAGTCAGAAGGAAGCCGATGTGTGCACTAAGACACTTAGAGAGATATTGATGTATGCAGTTAGATAACTAGCTAAATAGTAACATGTAAGCTGAGGTACCCAGAGAGAAATTGAAGTATGCAGTAGGACATGTAGAGATAGTGAAAGATATAGTGAGAAATTAAAGGACACAATTATTTATACAGTAAAACACTTATAGACATAGGCACAATGTAATGGGGCTTTGATACAGGTATGACATACAGATAAGTACTTAGAGATCCTAAACAGACACTGTAATGTAGGGACAATCAATGCAAAGTAGATAGTAACATTTATAGAATGATACCCAGCAAAAGAATAAAGTGGTATTTACAGGACCAGATATAGAGTGAGACACACAATAATAAACTAAGTGAAACAGTAATGTATGTAGTTATACACATGTGCAAACATGAATACCTGGAACAATACATTCACTGTATCTGTAATACCTATGTATAAGAGAGCTAGATGGATATACAGTTATATATGTGCACTGTACAAAGCAGAGGAAAGAATAAAAGGACAGTGTTGTTTGCATAACTATTTACAAACTGTAGAGTAGAACTATAGGGAAGCTATGGACACAGTGATGTGTTCACTAATACACTAACACATTCACTTATGCATACAGTTAGACACCCTGGGGGACAATGATGCATACAGTTACATACTCATGGACAAACTGACTCTGATACTTAGTTATATAGACACTCAAAGACCCTGGGACAGATTAATAAATACACAGAGGCACCTATGTAGACAGAAGTACACTCACTGACTCATTTATACACTAACATATACAAACAATTACACACTCTGGGACATATTGATACGTACACTGACACAGCCATGCACACAGTGTTGCATTCACTGATACACTCACATAGTCACTTATACACACAGTTAGATACCTTGGGTATTTTGATATAGACACAAGGACACCCATACATACCCTGGTGCACTCCCTGAGTTGCTCATGTACTCAATGATACATAAACTCAGACACTATTGTAGACACTAATACACTGATACACTCATAAACACAGGGATGCATTGAGTGACATAGTGACACACTCACTTATACACAGACTCAGATACCATGAGAGAGTGATAGATACAATAAGACACTGCACACTCACTTATACAGGCAGTGAGATATTCTGTGACACATTGATACATACACTGAGCTATTTGGTGATACACTTATGCAGTCATTGACTTAGTCAGATTCTCTCTAATAAATACAGTGAGCCATCCTGGGACAGAGTAATACATACAGTGATACACCCAAGGACACGTTAATACAGTCACTGACTCACTGACACACTCAGTTATACTTAGCGTATCTATTGTACATATATCCAAGAGAGGTGTATGGATTCAGAGTTATATCTGTGTACTGTAAAAGACAGGGCAAAAAAATAAAAGGAAAGTATATCTTGTGTAACTGATTATAAACCTTTGACTAAAGAATAACCAGTTAGTCAGTAAATTAGTAATAAAGTTATTTGTTCTAGATGTTATTTTATTGTTTACAGACATCTGATTTTATTTGAGAAAGAAGATTTACAATGCCGCCTGACAAGAGAGAAAGATGAAAGAAACAGAGAAAACAGCATTATGAACTGCAAACTCAGAGAGAAAAACAAAACAAGGAGGAGAATATCCAGAGTAATATCCAGAGTAAAAGAAGAGAAGCTGGTAAGAGTGCTAAGCAATTTCTCAAAACAAATATGTCGTAAAATGCAAAAGGTGACTAGAGTCTTGTCTAAAAATGTAATCTACACATCAAGTGGAAAAAAGCAAGGAGTATATGTATCTAAAAGTAGGAAAGGTTTTAAGAGATCAGCGACTTTGTCATGGAGACAGAAACAGTTTAATGAGTTGAAAGCTAAAATGTTTCGGACTAGAGTAATGCAAACTTTGCTAGAAAGGATGAAGGAGTATAAGAGGACAAGTGCTGCAATTAAGCAAAAGGCACACATTGATGGTGTTGTTGAGAGAGTATTTGCTCTGAAGAGGAAAGTATTTATCTTAATATTGAATAGAATGAGGATACTAGACAAAACAGTGTTGTGTATGAAGAAAAGAACTGTTAGAAAATAGCGTATTAATAGAACTCATTTTTATAAGATTTTTAAGGGTGAATGGAAGCATACCTCTAGTACAGAACCTTATCTTAATGACGAAAGCAATTTGCAAGAGAACACAACAGTGCATGCAGTTGATTAAACTGGTCGTTGTTATGAAGTAAAAGATGGTATTCCTGTTGCAAAATAGGAGATGGTTCCTAGGAATTAGAGGAAGTGGTAGCTGAGGAGGTGCAAGGAAGGTGTACACAGGCCCCAGTTTACACAAATGGAACTGTAGTACTATATGCAGTATTCATCAGGAGGCAACTGATTTATTAAAAAATATTATATGTGACTTTCCATCCAGAAGTCTCAAACCGAAAATTGCTATTTTGCAAAGATTAGATCAATGCAAACTGAGAAAATATAGTAATTTACAGGGACATTCATTGGAATGTCTTTCAAGTAAAGTTTGCAGAAGCACCTTTCATCATTTCAGGACTTTACTATGTAAAAACACCTGCCTTATGTTTAGGAGAGATAAACAGTTTTATTGTATGGAACACTAGCAGAGGTAGAAACGGTTTGTGAAGATATTCCATTTCGGTTGTTTGGTCCAGAAGAGGAGTCTAGGGAAAATGTAGAGTTGGTACTGGAGTTGTAGAAGAACAGGATACAGAAATTAGCACCAAATACTTTGCACAACAGATTGCAAAGTTTAACACAGTTTATTCTGAGAAATCAAACTGTGTTTGTATTTGTTGTCAACGCACTTACTACAAAATGCAAACTCGCAATGTAGCTGTGTATTCTAAAGCTGAAATAGGGAACAATGATAAGTGGCAAGAATTTTGTGCATATTTATTTGTTGAGGAAAGATTTGATTTGTACTCACAGCAGATTACATGCAGGTACTTCTTTGATAAGTTAGGGGCATATGTATCAAAAAAACGATTAGCGATTCTCAAAATGCGATTTTTTGCGAATCGCATTTTGAGAATCGCTAATTGCGATGTAAAGTCGCTAACTTTTTGCGATTTCTTAAAAATCGCAGAAAATTCTGAGAATCCCATTTTACGATTCCTTAATTGCGATTTTTGCAAATAAGAAATCGCAAATTTAGGGAATCTGCAATTCAGGTGCAGCTTGATGACATCACACCCAGGAAGAGGGAGTGATTTGCTGCACCTGATTACCTGAGGCAGAGTCAAAGGCTGTGAGGAGAGGCAGAGGAGTGAGCACACCAGTTAAACTCAGTAGCGGTCCGTGGAGGGAGTGACGGTGGGGCAGTGAGGCGGGGCGGGGGAGGGGCAAGGTGGTGAAATGTAAACACCGGAATATGGATGACCGGAGGTAAGTACACATTTAAATAAGTAAAACAAATTCCTTTGCGCGCGCTGCATCGCATTTTGCGATGCAGCGCGTGCAACGAAATTCGTTTTACTAATTTAAATGTGTACTTACCTCCGGTCATCCATATTCCGGTGTTTACATTTCACCACCCTGCCCCTCCCCACCCCGCCTCACTGCTCCACCGTCACTCCCTCCACGGACCGCTACTGGTTAAACTGGTACAATGGAGTCCCAGGACACACAGAAGGACAAGGAGGGTGCAGGAAGAAAAAGAAAACAGAAATTCAGTGTAAGGGAGCAGGAGGTGCTTATTGAGGAGATGGTGTGCAGCCATGAACTCCTATTTGGGAAGAAGGCACTTCGGGTACCTGAGTCCAGGAAGAGGAAGATCTGGCTGAACATGCAGGAAAAGGTCAATGCAGTTGGTGTGACCCAGCGCATGGTGAAGGAGTTAAGGAAGCGCTGGTATGACATGCACCAAAGGTCGAAGGAGAAGGTGGCAGCCAGGCTGGCGGAGGCCAACAAGACTGGGGTTGGAACATCTACTGCCACCGACTCAACACCCCATGAGGAGTTGGTGGAGTCAACCGTCCTGCCCGAGAGCGTCAGTAGTGTGGCTGACATAGACAGCTCCAACCCTGCATCCACCAGCCAAGGTAAGATGCATGCCAAATGCAGCCGCACACATCACCATCCCATTCACACACTCAGGAATGCACCAAACACAAACTACACATGTCACTCCGGTCCACTTTTTCCAGCACACACAGCAATGCATCATGGGAGACATAGTCCGAATCATAACAGTGGGGCAATGAGACATAGCAATGCTAACGCAGTATGTGAATTCATGTACAGGGGAAAAGTGAGAGATAGCGGTTAGCCAATACAATGCAGAAAACTTTTTTGAGTGAGAAATGCAGACAAAGGCAAAAAATCATATATTCCCCTTTCCATCCGCATCACAAGCAAGGACACAGGAAGACAGCGCAGGCTGTGAGGAGTCCGAACATTTGGATGACCAGGCAGGTCATGGGGACTCAGACTCAGACACAGAGGCAACACCTGACCCACATAGGAAGCGCACCATTGTGCCACCACTGCCACCACTGGAGGATGAACCACAGTCCACAGGGGAGGAGGATAGACAGGCAGAGCCAGTGCAGATTGCCACCGAGGTGCGTGAGCAGCACACACCCCAACATAGGGAATCAGGAGCAGTCAGACCCAGGGTAAGGGCCAGGACCAGCTGTGCCACTGACGAAGATACCACATTGTTCGCAGGACTGGAGGGCAGCATGCTGCAGATTCAGTGCCTGCAAAACAAATCAATGAGGTCAATTAACCATCAGCTATGCAGAATGAACAAAAGCCTGCGCTACATGGGGGAGGGCATGATGGGCATGGCAGGTGCCATCCGTGAACTCTGTGCAACATTAAACAGGGACCAGGCAGCCAGGCACAGGGCTAGCCAACGCTCAAACCTCCATCTGCATAGCTACACCAAGGCGGTGAACCGCCTGTGCACTGCCACTAGCCAGCTGACACGTCGCAGCGTCAGCATGCAAGTGGAGATGTCCCACTGCTGCCACGATGTTGCAAAAGGCCTGGCACAGGTCACCACTGCAGTTGAACAACTGCAGACAGAAAAAGCAGGTGGCACAGCACTCTCAGGGGAGAGTGAGGAGACATCCAGTCGGAGCAGTGTCAGATCCAAGGAGGCGCAGTGGGAGACGGGGTGCAGCACCTGTGGACCCAAGGTCTGCAGCCGTCCGTCCGAGAAGGAGGTGAATCTGGAACAAAGAGTCACGCTAATTGGTGAGGCAACCCATTTCTACAAGACTCAAGACTTGACAGACTTGCCTGACTACCTGCACTGTGGATCTAACATGTGCTACGGACAGCGACACTCATTGTGATGCTCAGACTGTGCAGTTAAAGGTATAAATAAACACAGATCTGCTAAAAAATGTATGTTGCCTCATGTCATCATTACTCACCTAGAAGTAGTTCTGTGTGATCTCAGCCCGTCTCTGCTGTCCAGCAGCTGCCCCAACTCCAACTGCTGGTCTGCCAGGGGGACGGGGGCCATCATCGTCCGACGTATCTGTATCACTCAGTTCAATTGGGATGCCTTTTTTTCATTGCTATGTTGTGGAGCATTGCACAGGTAGCCACAATCTTGCAGCAGGTCTCAGGGATGTTTCGGAGTGCTCCTACGCTTTTATGCAGGCAGCGGAAACAGCTCTTCAGGATCCCAAACATCCTCTCTATTACACAGCGCGTAGATTTGTGTGCACAGTTGTATCTCCTCTCCCTTGCATTGGCTGGATTTAGGTACGGGGTCAGGATGAAGTCCCGCACTGCATATGCACTCTCACCTGCAGGGATGGAAACAAGAGTTGAGTCAATGTCCCACCCCCAAAGATGTAATGTATGTAGGGATGTGTGCCATGCATTTACCTAGCAGGTAGCCCTCACCAAACCTGCCAGCATTCAGACTTCTTTGTATACCACTATGTCTAAAGATGGAGTCGTCGTGAGTACTGCCTGGGTATTTGGTTACAATGTCATTGATGATATGTTTTGCATTGCAGACGACCTGTATGTTCAGGGAATGGTATGATTTACGGTTTCTGAATACATATTCATTGGTTGATGGGAGTGTGAGGGCCACATGGGTCCCATCTATTCAGCCAATTACGGGGGGAATCATGCAACCTGGTAAAAGTCCAGTTTTGTTTGCTGTAATGCCTGTTGTGTGCTGGGGAATTGTATGTGATGTTGTAGCTGCTGTAGCATTGCATCTAAGAATGCATGGAAGAAGCACAACAGGCAACTCTGTGAGACCCCACCTGCTACTGCTGTCACCCCTTGGAAACTCCCTGAGGCCAGTAGGTGCAGTGAGCACAGGACCTGCACATGGGTGGGAATAGTTTGGGACCTGCGTGTTGGGTGTTCCAGATAGGGTTTCAGCTCCTCTATCAGGTTTAAAATGGTCTTTGGGTCCAGCCTGTACTTCTCATGGATCTCCTCCTCAGAGTGCTGGAACAGAGTGATGCGCACTCTGAAGATCCGTTCTTGTCGCATCCTCCTCTGTGCTGTTGCCGCCCGAATTCGCAGCTTCCTAGCTATCACATATAGCGCTGCCATTGTGGAAGTTCCTCTTGCATTGTGGGCCTGTTTATATAGCTTGCGTCTGGTTACCACCTGCATTCACTTGGTGGTAATTTTTGAAGTGCAAATTTGCGATTTTTCAAAATTCGCAATTTGCGATTTTTTCATACATTCCATAGCGACTTCTTAAATTGCGATTTCTCCATTTGTGATTATCGCAGCCTGCGTATCGCAGACTGTGAATTCGCAAGGATATTTCCAGAATTCAGGCCTCACAAGTTAAGAAATCGCAAAAAAATGCGTTTTCTTACTTTGCGATGTAAAAATGTGTGATACATCGCATTTCTCTATTTCACGTTCACAAACGCTGTTTTTTTGCGATTCGCAGCGTTTGCGAACGCGAAATAGTTCCATACATATGCCCCTTAGAGAATAATACAATGCCAACTAGAGCCATGTATAATAAGTTAGAATTGTTGTCTGTCCCAGAAGAGCTTAAAGTATGAAGGGGCACATGCATCAAGTATTTTTGTTTTTACAAAGCTTGCAAACGCAAAAAATGCTTTTCAGATGCAGCAAAACCTATTTTGCAAATCGGTTACCTGTTACCGAATCGCAAATTGGGTTCAAGATTCGCTATTAGGAAGGGGCGTGATTAGGGCGCCCCTTCATACATACCAAATCGCATCGATATGTAGGAATGTTTTGTGACCAAAATGCGGTCGCAAAACATAAGCATTTTACCACCAACTTCAAGTAGGTGGTAACACATTCGCAAATGGGAAGGGGTCCCTTGGTGAATGTCTGTAAAAGCATTTTTTAAGAGCAGGCATTGGTCCTGTGGGCTACTGCCTGCTCTTAAAAAATGAAAGGAGGGGGAGGAGCCAAGATGGCGGACGGACAGGACGTCTGAGCTCCCGGCTCCGCAGCCCGTTTGCTGTTTACATGATATCCTGATCTTTAATCCTGCCTACGGCGCGAGCAAATGTAACCACGAATGCGCTGATGCTTTCCGCATTCCTCCGATGTCCCCGCCGGCTTTTTTGGTCGGGGATTCATAGAGTTTGCCGACTTTGGACTTTGCCCACGCATTCTGGCCCGACCACCGCCACCGGACACCGCTTATCACGTACGGTGAGACGACCTGGGGCTGGACCGGCGCCTGGGGAAGTGTGGCCGGGCGTGGAGTGGGCGGCCTGGCGGAGCCTTCTTCGCGACGGAGAGAATTCCGGTACGATTGGGTCCGGGCTGGCGAATCTTCCTTTGTCCTCCTACCAGCGGCCAGAGCGGTATCCGTTTGAGAGCGCCCACCACCTGCATTGCGACACAGCCGAGGGCTCTCCCATCGTGTGAGCCCCGTATAGCGAGCAGTAACTCCTCTTGCCTTAACTACTGTTCCTCCGTCCTATGGAGTCGCCCTCACCCCTCCGAGGTGGGCTAACGGCAAAAATGGTACCGGTGCCGGTCTACCTCACCGGAAAGGCGGAGGCCGCCGTGTCCCTGGCGCGGGCTTCCCTGCCTGCTGTCGAGCTGGGGGGTGTCCCGGTGGCGCCTTTACATGCTGTCGGCGTGCTGGGGCGGGGAGCCGGCCTGACCTATGGTGATATCCTTCTAGCCCTGGGGGACTTGCGGGCGACATGGTGCCAACGCACTCGAGAACTGGAGCGGAAGATCGATGCCGCTATGCCATCCAGGGAACTACTGCGGTTGTCTGACCCCCCAATGCCTCTTATTCCCTTCGAGGCGGATACAAATTGGCGACAGGGGGATACTGTGGAACGTCCTCTCCCTGGTTACAGTGTCGAGGGTTCTTTTAAGGACAAAGTTGCAGATACAAAGCTCCCTTCCACTTTACAAGCTGAGACTCTGCCTCTGCAAGTGTTGCCATGTCTGCCTCAACATCGCCGGAGTGTGTGCCGTTCTGTGGGGAAAACTATGTTTGTCACTATCGATGTGGTGCTGGTCTACGACTGGGAACTCTCGCTTCTTCTCCCTCTGCGTCTTCTTTGCCGGGAGCGGCCATCTTGCTCCTTTGTTCTGCCTGAGGTACACTCCCAGCGGCGGCCATGTTTGGTGGGGTCTCCGCGTTCAGGCCAGGGTTGATGTTGCCTCCCTAGATGATCCTGCCTGACCGCCTGGCATGACCCGGACTAGAATATTTGTTTAGGTATCGGTTGTGCCGCATGTGTGTAATTTGCTACTGTTTATTGCGGGGGTGGATCTGTGGGGCCACTTAGGATCGGGCCGGGGCTGGGCGATTCCCTTTAGTTTGCTATCCGTATTGGCGGGCGGGGACTAGGACGAGACTGCTAAGTATCTGCTTTACTCGCACATTTGGAATGGAGTCTCCCCACCTGCCGTTTTGCTTGCTACTTCAGTTGTGCTGATGATATTCAGGGTGGGGGATGCTTAAGGGGCTGTGGTGACCGGGAGTATGTAAAATTTCCTCCTCCTGCCTTCTCTGGGAGTCGGAGACTGGGAGGTTATTTCCCACTCTCCAGACTCTCTTTCCTACTTGGGGTTCATTTGGGGCGACAGGCATGCCTATTGGGGGGGGGGTGGGCCGTGGCCTTCCGCTGGTATGCAGGGTGGGGGGATGGGATGTGTTCTATGTCTTCTTCGTCTCTATGGCCCTCTTTCTCTTTCTTTCTCTCTTCCTCTTTGGTTTCTTTCTCTTTTATGTTTCTTTGTTTCTTCGGGGTCGGGGTTCAGTGTTAGTAGGGAGCTTATTGTCTTCTATCATTCTGTGGTATAGTGTATGCTCTTAGTTCCTGGATGGTGGCCACCTGTTTCCTTACCAATGCCTTCCTATATAACGCCTCCTTCTGGGTGCTCCGTGAACGGTGCTGTCTCTCCTGGTCAGTGATTAGCTTCGAACCTTTTCGAAGTTCACTACATCGTACTCGACGAAACCATAAAATTAAACCTTTTCTTATCCTGACATTATTGTTTTCTGTTCTCCAATGTCATAGCGGCCGGCCCCGAGGGGTTGTAGGCAGACGCTGTGTATTGTGCATCTACCGAAATAAAGGTTTTTAAAAAAAAAAAAAAAGAAAAAAAAAAAATGAAAGGAAACCTTTTCATTTTTATTTTTGTAAAGTAACCAGTTTTCCACTAAGGAAAACAGGCTGCTTTACTAAAAAAAAGATTGCTTTATTTGAAAGCAATCAGGGACATGGTGGTCTGCTGACCCCAGCAGGCCACCATCCCTGTGATTTTTGCAATTCCTTGTGGGTTGCAAATTGCGACCTACCTCATTAATATTCATGAGGTAGGTCATTTGCAATCCCCTAGGAATCGCAAAAAGTGTTCAAAACACTTTCATGCATGCCGTTTTGCAATTTCCTAATTGTGAATCACAATGATTCGCAACTAGGGAATCACAAACGGTGTATTGATGCATCGGCCCCTAAATGTTTATGAATCAATTCTAATACAATGTATACATCCATTGCAAGCCATAGTTCGCTTCAGCCAAAGACAGGAAAATGACCTTCAACTGTTTTAGTAAATGGTGTTCCAACAAGAGGAGAAAATATGGCAAGAGTTGGTAAATGTTAATAAGGTCAAAAAAGCAACATTTTACCTAGCAAAAGATAATGTTTACTAAAAAAATTTTGATGTTGCTGAAAATGTAACTTGTGTATACAGGATAAGACATTAGTTTCAAGTGGACAGATTGAAAAAGTGGATCAATGCAGATCAGAACAAATTTATGAACACTACAGCATCCATTCCTTGCAATCATTGGTGATGCTATTCAGCTGTTTCAAATGAAACAAGCAAAAGGAGTTCTTTGATTGATGGGAAAAAAGTTTGAGCCTCACTGTTTTCCCCCAACTGTTTCCCACTGGAGCAGGAGGCAGCTATGATGACCATGCTGTACACATAACAACAGCTGAATAATGCTCAACACAACTATATTCAGAGGATCCAAGATTTCGTCAGTGCATTCCACACATATTCCACCTTCTGTTTGAAAGTGACTTGTCTGTACTTTCATATGGTGGGAATCATATACTGAAGACAGGTGTTAATCATCAAAATCCCTCTACAAGGGAATTTGTTGATAAAGTTCAAGAAAAAGATGAAAACTTAGAATATAATAATTTGTCTTGTCAACGTGGCACCAGCAAGTATTGGTATTGTTGACATGGGGAACTCAAATGTATGCTAAGAAACCTATGTGAGCCAACTTTTTTTTATTTTGGGAGTTTTATATAGCACACACTCGACCCGAAGGTATCAGAAGAATTAAAGAAAAATTGTGCCATATTTGTATATATTAATCATTAGGTGTATGGTGTAGGCCCTGCGGGCAGCAAACATCTTGAAATACAAGTAAAAAAAAGAATTAGAAAATGAAGAGAGAAAAAAGAATCAATCCCAGGATGAAAGACAAGCTCTCAAATCTTTGCAGTTGAACTCAGCTATCATCATCAAAGCTGCAGGAAACATAGTGGTGATGGATAAAGAGAAATATATCAAAGAAGCTAACAGACAATTAAGAGATGGGAACAGCTATGCCAAGCTCACTAATAATTATGGATCCCAGTTTTACGGTATTTATTTTTTTAACATTTCCATCCTTATTTATCCATATTTACTTTTTGCTCATTTTTTCTGCATTTATCTATTTGTATTTTGTGTTTTCTGTATAAATTAAGCAGCAATGGTTATTTTTCCATATTTTTTCAACTGATAAATGTATTCTCACATTTGAATGTCCCAAAGGTTTCAGCAGTATACAGTGCAACAGTGTTATCTGAAAACATTTGCATTGTAGAATAGCATAAATAGCTGTATATCTGCGCTTAATTAAAATTAATTAGGAAATCTAGTGTCTTTTTCGATCTTCCCTACCTCCCAATCTGAACCCCTACTGACCTGGCACTCATGGCTGACAGTAGAAAAAAGTATCCAAAGAAGGCCTATCTTCCATATTTTTCTGTATTTAAAAATAAACATAGAGAGGAAAATAGTTTTCGGTCTGTATTTATCTGCCAGTATCAGTAAAAACGGAATAATCCAATAATGGTGATCAAATGATGAGAAACTGAAAGAATTGCACAACAAATTACTTATCAACGACGATGAACTTAAGTTCATAAGAGCCTGACTAACCCTCGGGGAAACCTATAGTATCTGTTTGTAAGTCTCTATTAGAAAACATATCAAGATACAGTGACCACTATCTTGCTCCTATGGTATGAGATTTAAGTTCTTATATCAGAGAAACTGTAGACCTGCTGAGGATTCTTAATGAAATCACCTAGCAAGAGGAATAGCATCTCGTAACTAGTGATGTGGTATCATTTTTACACATCGATTGGACATGAAGTGGGCCTTCAGGTATCTGCTTACTTTTCGAAGCAACGTAGAGTGGGGGAGTTGGAACACTCAAAGATGCTTTTGGCAATGGTGGAAATTTGCCTGAACAGCAATGCATTTCTATGCAACAAACATGTGTATTAACAGAAGAGCAGGACCACCATGTGTGTGTCATTTATTACCAGCATTGCAAATTTAACTATGGGCTTTTGGGAAAAGGAAATTTCCTAGGTGAACTTCATGAACATTACATGGACAAAGTAGTCCTATGGAGAAGATAGATTGAAAATGTATTTATAATTTGGAACAAAGCCATCCAAGAATTCAAGTCATTCTTCAAAGCTTTAGATTCCAATGAAGTGGGCCTATGATTCACACACACAATTGACAAGACAAGTATCCATTTTTTGGATGTCGCTATATACATTGAAAATGGGAACCTGCAAACAACTTTATACCGCAAAGTGACCTCCACTAATTCCACATTACATCGCTCATCACTGCTCTTCACTCAACAGTATTCTATATGGGGGATTACTAAGGCTCAAATTTGCTTAACGCAAGCAAATTTTGAGAAGAACAGCAACATTTCTTGTCAAAGAATACATGCAAGGGGATATCATCAACAACATATCCAAAGGGGATATGAAAGGGCACTCCCTATCAACCACAACCATGTAGAGAAGCTAGTCACCAAGAAATAAAAATCAAGGGATAGTTCCATGGACCAAGGGATGTACGTTCTTATGACGCATTCTTTTCCCCGCAGGGAATCACAACGCGGTTTTTACAACGACCGCGTTGTGATTCCGCATACCATTACTCTGCAAGTCATAACAACGACTTGCGGAGTCGGGGCGCTGGATGTTGGAATAGTATAATTTACTCTTCCCACTCCAGCCTGTGCGGACAAAAGGGAAGGTGTTGGATTTTAAATCCAACACCTCCCCCCCCTCCGCAAGTCGTTGTTCCGACTTGCGGAGTAATGGTATGCGGAATCACAACGCGGTCGTTGTAACAATCGCGTTGTGACTCCCTGCGGGGAAAAAGAGTTGTGGTAAACGTTGTTTACCTGGACCAAGAAATCAGACTGATTCTAACTTACAATAAAGAAAGCATGCTTATGCAGCTAATATATATATATATAGTCTCTAGTTGGCAATGGTTTGCACCTTTGTCCAAATATGGTCCCTTGCTTCTAGTCAGGGAAAGGGGGGTACACTCCTAAAATAACCCCTGCTCACCCCCTTGGTCGCTTGGCACGAGCAGACAGGCTTATCTCAGAGGCAGTGTGTAAAGCATTTGTGAACACATACAGTAATACAGTGAAAACACTACAAATGGACGCCACACCAGTTTAGAAACATAAGTCATCTTTAGCTAGACTTAACACAAGACCAAAGGACAAAAATCCACCATTCAATATCAAGAATATGACTTTAAAATGGGAGAAATGCAGATGGTAAATGCGACACTTTACATTCAAAGCACCTTAGATGCGTTACGCAAAGCAAACAAAAAGGGTCGCAGGGAAGGTGATGCGCCATTCCTTACACTCAGGGGAGTGGATGCGTTGGTTCCTTACTGCTGTAAAGGGGAGTTGACGCACCGCTTCCTTACTGCGTGGGGAGTTGACGCTCAGTTTCTTACTGCGTCCTGGGTACGATGCGACAAGATGGCGCCTCGATGCGATGCGACGATCCGGTGCGATGCGACAAGATGGCGTCTTTGATGCGATGCGACAACTTGGATGCTATGCGTGCACGCCTGGCGGCCGTGCGGCAAACTCGGTGTATTCTTGAGCCGCGACAGGCCCTGCGACACGCTTCTCCGGCGATGTGACACAACCTCTGCGGCGGCACGCTTCTCCAGCGATGCAACACGTTTCTTCATCAATTTGTCGGCAAAGAGCTGCGGCACGCTTCTTCGGCGATGCGACAACAACAGCTGCGGTGGTGACATGCTTCTTCCTCGTTGCATCGCGCTTCCAGCTCCCAGTGACACGCAGTCTCTGGAGGTCCTAAAAACAGCAGCAGGCACCTCTCTGCAGGTAGTATTCCCAGCAAGGAAATTATGGGAAGCTGGTGGTGAAGTCTTTGTGTCCCTGAGACTTCAGAACAGGAGGCAAGCTCAGCTTCAAGCCCTTGGAGATCTTCCTCAAGATGACAAAGTACACTCAAAGTTCCTTTTCTCCTTTCCTTGGCAATAAGTAACCACTGCAGGCCAACCCCAAACAACAAATAGCACAGGGTCAGTCTCCTCCTTCAGCTTTCTTGGTTTCTCTCCTTGGCAAAGGTTTGTCTTGATTCCCAGAAGTGATCTAAAGTTCTGGAGTGTGGGCCCCAATATTTATACTACTAAATCCTTTATTCTCTGAAGGCAGAGAGTGTCTGTACCTAGTCTAAACCAGTTCTGTCCTCTTTGGTGCAGCTTCCTGGCAGGAGGTGGAGACAGCATTGTTGAAAGTAGACCTGGCCCAGGTAGCTGAAAGGAAAGCTCCTCCCCCTACTCTCTATTCAATGTAGGCTCAGGCAAGTGAAAGGAAATCTCCTCCCCCTACTCTCTATTCAACCCTGGTCCTATTCAGCCCAGCCCTGACTCATCAGACTGCCGGAGCCAAAGCCCTCTCGAGCCCCCTGTCACTCACAAACCAGACGTAATACACAAACCTAGCAGAGCATACTGGATGGTTAGGCAAGAAAATACCGACCTTCTAAAAGTGGTATTTTCAAACACAGAATGTAAAAATCACCCACACTAAAAGATGTATTTTAACATTCTGAGTTCAGGCATACTAAACTCAATTTTCTACCTTGGTCCCTGGGTCAGTTAGGATTATAAGATGTTATTATCAAACTGCCAATTCTGGCCTATGGGAACAGGTAGCCTTGCAATAGTGAAAAACGAAATTGGCTGTGATTCACTATCAGGACATGCCACACACATCAGGGCATGTCCCTCCTTTCACATACAATGCACCCTGCCCACAGGTGTACCTTGGGCCCACCTTAGGCGTGACTAACATTTAGAAAAAGGAAGGTTTAGGGACTGACAAGTGTGTGCATTTGTCAAGTCGACATGACAGTCCCAGACTGCACACATGCTCTGTAATGGCAGGCCCAGGCCTGAGACACACTTTACAAGCTGCTTCTGTGGGTGGCACAACCAGTGCTGCAAGCCCACCAGCAGCATTTGATTTACAGGCCCTGGGCACACATGGTGCACTGTACAAGGGTCTGACAAGTAAATCGAATAGCCAATCATGGACTCACGAATCCATTACAATGATTTCCAATAGGGAGCCCTTGCACTTTGGAACTGAATAGCAGTGGCAAAGTGCCCAAAGCATCTAGACCAGCAAAAACGCAGGAGGAAACAGCAAAAAATGGAAGAGAGACCCACGCCAATGGTGCCAGGTCTAACACATGTCCCCCTCCAGCTGAAATGTGGGGAGAACTACCCACCCTCTTGGGAGTTCTCTTCACCAAGGCGGAAAAATCTGGACAGACCATCAGCATTGACATCCACCGTAAAGTTCATCCCCTGTAGGGAAATGGACCACCTCAACAGCTTTGGATTTTCACCCCTCATCTGCATCAACCATCTGAGGGGCGTGTGGTCGGTCTGAATGAGGAAGTGAGTCCCAAACAAGTATGGCCTCAATTTCTTCAGTGCCCAGACCACAGCAAATGTCTCACGCTCAATTGCACTCCACCCCTGTTCCCGTGAAAGTAACCTCCTACTATTGAAGGCTACAGGTTGGTCTAGGCCCTCCTCATTTATCTGTGAAAGTACAGCTCCCACACCATGCTCTGAAGCGTCTGTCTGCACAATGAATTCCTTTTAGAAGTTGGGCACCTGAAGCATGGGCGCCGTGCACATGGCAGTCTTCAGGGCATCAAAAGCTTTCTGACAGGTGTCAGTTCAGTTCACCTTCCTGGGCTGCTTCCTGAAAGTCGGCTCTGTCAAGGGTGCAACAATGCTGCCATACCCCTTGACAAACCTCCTGTAGTATCCTGTGAGTCCTAAAAAGGCTCTCACCTCTGTCTGGGTCTTGGGGTGTGGTTTTAAAAGAACAAGTGATTTTCAATAAAAGATTCTCTTTAACTACAATCAAGACACATGATTTTTTGACATTTTCTTCTGGGAAGCTGTTCTCTTTTCAATATATTTTTCTATTGTTTAAATGTCATACACTAGGATATTTATATAACACAAACACTTATCCTTCTCGGGTGCAGGGTCAATATGCAGTTGTTGAAAGTGGTGGTTTTTAACCACCTATTTGAGATGAATGTGGGTCACAATCCAGACCTGCTGCACCGAGGCACAGTGCTGATTTAAGAGGCTTAATAGGTAGAGACGTTTGGTGCTGGACCTTCAAAGCTCTGACCCTTTTTCTTTTGTGATAGTTACCTGAGCTAACTAGAATTTATGCCCCCGCAATGCGCTGCTTATGACCTTACATATTACATCACTCATGACATGGTCAGTGACATCACTGATAACATCTCAAATGACATTACTGATGGCTGTATGGGTCTGTGAGTGGGTGCATGATTAGTTGTGTGGGTGTGTAACTGTTTTTGTGAGTGGCTGTATGGATTCTGTGAGTGTGTGTGTGATTGGCTGCACGGGTCTTTAAAGGGGCTGTATTGAACAGTAAATACAGTAAATCGGTGTGTGAGGGTCTATACGGATCTGTAAGTGCCTGTGTGAGTCGCTGTATGGGTCTGTGAGTTGGTATGTTAGTTGTTTTGTGGGTGTGTGAGTCGCTGTATGGGTGTGTGTGTAATTGGGTGGTTTGTGGTTTTGTGGGTGTGTGAGTGTATGCGGGAGTAGCTGAATGGGTATGTGAGCGGGTGTCTGTGTGAGTGTGTCAGTAGCTGTGTGAGTGACTCGGCCAGAATGGAACCTCACCTGCCCCTTTATCCGACAAGAGTACACAGTTTTGCACAAAATGTCTGCCCAACTGGAGTACATTCTACTGCTTAATTAGTAAGTGCTATCTCATTGGGTAATAACTAGTGCATAGTCTACACTACAGCAGCATAATGGACCACAAGGCAATGTCTCAAGTGAGCCTCTGTGCATGTAATTTTGGCAATGTGATTGTTCCTAGTGCGTTTTGATCCACAAATCTGGCATAACATGAATCCTCATCTCGAAAACTGGACGAGACTGCAAAGAGGGGAATCTCCACCAAACAAGGGTACTTCCTCCTAACTATATGAAGTACGTGCTTTTTTGTTTGGTGTAGATTAGGGGTGAGTGGAACTCTCTGAGTTGTACTCCATGGAATTCTGCTGAGTTACTTAAAAACTCCATGAGATTCCACGGATTCCGGCGACCCCCGAAAATAAGTCCTTGTCCCCCAAAAATTATTGCCCGTGGACCCCACCTGCAACCTTCATAATCCCACATAGCAGATTGTGAGGTGGAGCTCGAATGAGCTCTGCGCAATCGATAAAATGATTAGTGAGCAGTTCCCGTCTATTTCTTGCATAGGACCCTTGAGAATGTGAAGAGAGACCCAGCGAAACTCAAAGCATGGGCCCAAAAATAGAATATGCTTACCGTGAACACGAGCCATTCCAATCAAGATGAAGCACAACAGATGAAACACAACAGAAGCCTTAAAACACATTTGTACAATGTGAAAGCACAAGCGAGTAATACTGCATGTGAGAGGCCACCACACTCAGCGAGACTGAGCATCATGCTTATGCACCAACGGGCAACACGGGCCAAAACAGGCCTCATGTGCTTTCTGTGGGTGAGCAGACTCGAGTCATTTGCCAAATGGCCTCTGCATCCCAGATGAAGCTGATCGAGGAACATGCTCAGCTAGGGCAGCTGCAAGAATTGAGGCAGCTCAGCAGTCTGATGAAAGAGGAACTTATGGCTTCACCTTCATTAATAAAAATCCATCCACCCGTCATGTTTAATGACATATCTACTCAGATGAGGTAATCCCTGTTAGCAGTAGGTGCAGGGTGGGGTGGGAGTTTACAGTGGTTTCTGGGGATGTTTGGCAGGGCTGTCAAACTTAAAAGTAAGAGCGAACAAAGATAGGGGTTGTGCTTTACACAGGGACTTGATGGAGACCTGATGGCACAGAGAACCCAGAATGAAAGACAAGGGTAGTTGTGCGCACAGTTGACCTGACAAATATGTAATATCTCTAAACAGCTGATGCACTTTTAGCCTGGGAAAATGAAATAGCAACTTGGTATACAAAACACCTTTCAGAGTTTATAACAGTCATGGATATATATTTATTAACCTCATGAAAAAAATGAGAGTAAAACCACATGTACTTCTATCTACACTGTCTGGAAAGCACATAATACACCATACACCGTGAAATCCAAGCAGCATAATTGCATTATTTTACAATAACTCATTAGCGCACAGCCCTGGGCAATACATATGTATGATAATGGTAAGGGGGGTCATGCACCCCTCACCTCAAGCCTCTTCAGGCCCTGCAGACCCAAGCCGCCAGGGTCTATGTTAAAAGGGGATAGGGGTTGTGTGGCCTCCATCCCCAAGCCGATATCAGACCCGAAGATCCCATCACTGGGGCCTGGCAGCATTTTGCAGGGGGTACATGCAGTTCCTGTGCCTGGGCTAATTTGGGGTCTGGAGACCCCATTCTCCTGGGGCTCTGCAACATTTCTATGGGGAGGGGGCACACAGCCACCTCCCCAGGCCGATTTCAGACCCAGGGACCTCATACCACATTGCCCAGAAATATTTTTATGGAAAGGGTGCATGGCGCAACAAAAGGACCCCATCCCCGGGCCCAGCAAAATGTTTATGGGAAGGGGGCATGGCGTAACAAAAAGTGGGTGCCCTGGTGCCCACCCAGGTCACCCACCATACTGTCGTTGGGGGCTGCAAGGGGGAATTCCAAGCCCTTGCGAGCCTAGCCAGTACCCACCTACAGTGGGAGCTGACATTGCTCCCACCCGCAGGGAGCAGTTAATAATGTCTCTCCCTGGGAGTGGCTGAGAGTGACCTTTTGATCTGTTTCCTTGCCGGCATCACTCTAGACAGGGAAACAGGTCAAAAGTCCACACCCAGTGGGCAGGATAATTTTTTAAGCTCCTGCCAGCTGGAAGGGGACGTGGTGTTTGCTCCCGCTTGGTGGGAGTTTTGAAAATGCTCCTGCCAAGTGAGATCAAACACAGTAGAAACCGCAATGTTCCAAGGTGGGGGCGACATAGACTCTGAGCCGGTTTTGTAGGATGGGGTCTCCAGGACCATTAATGGCTCAGGGAGTGGGTCTGCATGGCCCCCCTACCTTAAAGTAATCAGCCGTGCGAGTGGGCACCCTGGGGCCTTTTGTGGATCAGGAAGGGGGAGTGTGCAGCCCCCCTCCCTACTTTGTGAAGTTTTGACCCCTGTGGTGGGCTTCTTGAAGCCTTTGGAGGCACCGGGAGGGGTCTGCGTGGCTCCTCCTCCCTATACAAACATATTTTAGCCCTGGCGGTGGGCTCCCCGGTGCCTCTGCAGGCACAGGGAAGGGCCTGCACCATCCCCTTGCAATATATGGTAATTTTGGCTCCTTTATAACACAGCCCTGGGTGGGCACCCAAGGACAAAATAATTAATGAATATGGCCCAGCAGCACTTTTGTTTTATTTTTTAATTTTCAATCCTGCAAGCGTCTTTCAGGATCGCAGCATTTGTTGTTGTCTTTTTTTTAATTTTAGCCCCGGGGGGTCCCTCTAGGTCTCTTCCATGGGGCCTAGGGTTTGGGGCATCCCTACTTTGCCCCCTTATAGTACTTTTCTTTTTAAGTTCAGGACATGTGACCAAGTCCCAGAGTCCTGTAATGGCTGCCTGCAACATTCTCATGTTGCTGCCAGCCAATTAGAGCGCTTGCTCTCGCGGGAGTCTGACTCCAGCAGGAGTGAGATGGATGGAGGGAAATAAAGTTCCCTTGGCCAATTAGAATTCTCCATTTTCAATTTGCCGCTCCCGTGAGTCTGTCTAGACCCTTGCGAGCCCAACTGCAAAAATATACAATGATTTTTTACCCTTAATTTCTCAAAGAATACTGAATGATTTTACACCAAATCACCAAAAGAAGTCTGCAGACCAAGCTCAAGCTTCCAGCCAAATTTGGTGTAATTCTGTTCAGCGGTTTTTGCTGTAGCCTTGTTTAAGCCTATTAAAAATGCATGGGGATTTTACGTTTTGTAACCCCTTTTTTTTTCTTAGCCCCCGTTTGCTGATGGATCACCCCAAATCTTTCCAGGAATGATGAACTTGTGTGTGGGAAAGTTTTGTGACGATGTGAAGAGTCTTCAAACAGGGCCAAAAAAATGAGTACACCAAAAACCGCAAATTTGTTGTGGATATGTGTGTGTGTGTGGAGCGAGAGAGAGTGCGTGACTGTGGACTGTGAGCATCTGTGTGCATGTTTGTTTACACATGTGACCTGTAAACTGTAGGTGGTAATTCGAGTGCATCCTTTAAAATTCATTGTTTCCTAACATTAACACTCACAAACAGCACCAAGAGAGAATTGAATTTGTATCATCCCTGATGCATGGTCACTGTTACTACTATTGCTGTGATATCACTTATGTCAATCATTGAGCAGCGGATCAGCATCTTCCTAATATATTTCATCGCTGCCCTGTCATGATAATTCCATTTGCAAATCTCCCAGCAAAATGGCGGCTCCATTTTTAAAACATTCTTCAGTGTTCTGTTTTCACGGAGACAGAAAGCCTGTGTATACATCTCTCACGTCTACGGGTTTCTTTCTTCTGCATTCCTGAAATATTTCGGAACATCTGCGGCTCACATGGCAGCAGGTTTGTGTTTACTTATTTTTAAGACGTTTAAGTGCTGGAATACTGCTCCTAGCTCTCCTGGGATTGTGCTTGCAATCGGGCCTATACTGTTCGTGCTCACCACACGTTCTCTAATGGATGTGTTTTCCAATAACAGTGTATATTCAATATGCTTGTTTGCGTTTACTGTCGAATCCGTGACTGGGCACAACTCTCCTACACCGCTCCACATCATCCACATTTACAAAAACAGGTTATGCTTCTCTCTCACTAACAAAAGCATAAAGGGGCATATTATCAAGGACGGCGTTAAAATTATCGCCGCTTTAGCGGCAGAAAACTGCCGCTAAAGCGGAGATAATGGGCTTGATAATATGCCGTAGAGAATTCCAATAGAAGCCCATGTTGACACCAGAACATGGGCTTCTATGGGAATTCTCAAGGGCATATTATCAAGCCCATTATCACCGCTTTAGCGGCAGTTTTCTGCTGCTAAAGCGGCGATAATTGGAACGCCGTTTCTTGATAATATGCCCCATAGTAACTGTGAGGCATATCAACAACAACCGGCGATAATTGTCGCTGAGCGCACTTAGCGCTCGGATAATTATCGCCGGCTAGCGCCGATTTTTATCGCTGAGATAGCGTGCTATTAGCAACGCTTATCTCATCAGCGATAAAAATCCTAGCGCTAACTGGCTAACGTGAGATTATCGCTTGAAACCCAGCGATAATCTCACGTTAGCTTGATGATATGAACTCACAAACTTAGCCATGATATCCTCCTTCCATAGGATATCAGGGCTAAGTCAGTCCTGAAGCAGGTGTTAGGAAAGTAGCAATAACAGGTGTTATTGCTACTTTTCCTGATGCTATGCTTCATAGCGTGTGGCTTGATGATAGGAGAAATGTCGCTTAGCGACATTTCTCCTATCATGTCAGGTCAGGAACGCCCACTTTGCATCTCATTAGAGATGCAAAGCTGGGCGTTAGAAATCCCCACGCTAAAGCAAGGTTTCACGCGTTAGCGTGAGCTTGCTAATATAGCGTTAAAATTATCGCCACTTTTCGGCCGAAAACGGCCGCCAAAGCGGCGATAATTTTTTATCGCCTCGTTGTAAATATGCCCCTATTTGAGTCCGCTGGTGGGTACCATCCATCTGTCCATCATCATAAATGATAAAATAAGTCTTAGCTTTAGCTAAAGATCCTTAAACTAAGGGCAGATTTATCTACACTTTGCGCCTGTTCAAAGAGGCAAGAAAGTGAAGCAAACTGGTGCAAAGTTTCGATAAAATATTTACTTTCCAGTATAAAACCTTTTTTGCACTGGAAAGCAGCCCCGGAGTAGAGCAAATGATTTGCACTGCTTTGCATTACTTTACGTCAATGCGGCGCCTCATTTGCGATACATACTACCAGCCATGGCTTTTGATGTAAAGTGCTGCCTACTAACAATGATAGACAGGGTGTTAGGCCAAAGACTAACACCTCCTTGGGGCAGGAGCTAACAAGGAATAGTGGTTTTATTTCTCCTAATTTTTGCCACATTTCATGTGAGCTACGCTGTGCAGCACACATATACTATATTAAAAGTTTTAAGGTATGTCTAAGCATGGTATTTTGTACAGAAGGCTAACCTTCCAGGACACAATCTATGCCAGACATCGAACACACACCTTTGCACCGCTTCCTTGCTGCGTTGCATTGGGTTAGAAAATAGGAAATCTTCCTATGAGTCTTGTGTTATCTTCCAACCCAGAGCCGGCCTTTTAAACCCACTGGCACCTACGAGGGTTTGTTTCCCCACATACTGGTAGCTTTGACACTAATATCTTGCATTGCAAGCAAATACTTTTAGCTTCTGTGCATGGAATAACAGGGATTACATTTACCTCAATAGTAGTGAAGTTGCAAAACTGTGTCACCAGCTTGTGTATGGTATATCATAGGTTATTTATACAGTGCTTGCAACTGTAAAAATCTGTTTCAAAGCACAAAGGGACACTTAGCTGTGTGTCTGTAAGACAACGTTATTATTTTATGATATTGGGGTTGCAGTGTTTAAGTCCAGCTGAAAGATATATTTACGTCCTCCATTTTCCCTGTTCACAGGTCCAAGAGCCGAGACCCGGATCCGCTACATAATTGCCGCTTTAGCTCTTCCCCTTCCCATTTTTGCTTAACCTAACACCTTCTCCTGCAGGTGCTTTAGCTGTAATTGTAATTGTAACCTTTATTGTTTAGTTGATTAAAACCATCTCAATAGATAAGATCTGCAGTGAATAAAACAGTTGTCAGATAAAATTCTTAAAAACGTGCAAATAGAATCATTTTGAAGAATCGCTCAGTGCATTACGGCATATATTTGCTGGAGTATAACTAAAAAGTCATGGGGCTGTGATGGGCGAATAGCTCCTTGGTTCTGCTAGAAATGTAAGCATTTAAAAATTTGCTGAAGCGTGCGTTCCAGAATGCTCCAGCCTGCGCACAGACTACTATGAGATCGGACTGTTTTGTGGGAATATGCCCTTCCTTACTGGCCGTGGCGCATCCTGCCAGGACGCAAGGGGCTGAGTGTGAAAAACAAATGCTGGAATCTTCCAGGCATGTACTAGACCCGAGGGCCAGGCATACTGGTTTAATTAGTTGTCTTCTCTGAAGTTCCAAGGAGGGGCAGTAACATAGCAGGTGTAACCATGATTCTTTGAGGAAAGGGCAACGCCTGCAAGCTCTCTGGCCTCTGTGGCTGGCCCAAGGGGGACTGAAATATTTGATTGGTAGAGCTAGCGATCTCATAAAGGATCTTTCTGTGAGTTTTCACATTTATGGCTTCCCGTAGATATGGCTGTAGAGTCCCGACTAGGTATGAAGCGTTTAATGCCTGTGTCACTTCTGAGTCCCTGCGAGTCAGCAGATCTTGGCCCCTCGAGGTAGTCTTTAATTTCCTATTCATTGTATTTTTCCAGGTGGTAAATGGAACGTTTCCCACCTGGTGGATGGAGACTTTTATTTGGAATGACCAGACTGCGTTAGTTACTTGTTTATACCAAGCATTGTCCCGGGTTTCAAAGATGTATTTTTAGCGGTCATGTGTCTGCCATCCTAACCCTAATATACTTCATCATGGCCGCTTGACAATCTAAAGCCAGAGACATCAAACCAAATTCCAGCCTTAGCCTTGAGTGGCAAACAAAGCGAGGTTGTTGGAAGATTTTCTTGTCTGCCCTACAGTGAGCTTGTCACAAGTCTTCATCTAAGGTGCCACGTTACGCAAAGTGGCCAGATAGCACTGCACGAAGAAATATCACTTTCATAACTCCTAATATTGGTGCTGCAGAAGCACTCCTTAATTGTCAGTTAACTCGATCAATCCCATATCTAATGCAAATGCCCTTTTTTTAGGTCTCGCGAGCCAAAGGCTCGAAGAGACATTTTATATGTGGCATTTTCAAAGTGCTACCCACAGTCTTTTGGCTGGCCTAAAACCTTGAGTGCATGATCACATGCACGTGCACAGCTGCTCCTCTGCTTATTTGCATTCCCCCCTCCCTTCTCACCCAGCCCTTTGATGCTCTGCTCCATTACTTTCACTTTCGCCGCTTTGATGTTTGATCGCAAACGCGATCACTTCCGCTTGTTTTTAATTACTTTAGTTTACTTCACTTGCAGGAAATGTTCTAATTTTGTGTTATGTAAAAGCGGGTAACAGGTCTGTCAGCACCGGGCCCTCTACCAGCCGAGTTCTTTGATATGCGTTAAACATACCGACATTAATGTGTGGAATACTTCCGTGTTTACACAACTGCATTTCCCCCCCCCCATGTCCTCTAGCCATTCTCTCCTCCCTTTCCTGCTCGTTCTCCCTCTTGTATGTCCTTTGGTCCTACTCTCCTCCCTTTCCTGCTGTTTCTCCTTCCCCGCTGTCCTACTGTCTACGCTTTCATACTCTCCTGTGTAGTGTCTTCTGTACAGTTTCCTGACGATTGCCTAGTCCCTTCTAGTCTCTATTCTTTTACCTTTCCCCTATGATCTGTCACCCCCTATGTTCGTTGCTTGCTGCTCTGTTCCTCTCCCGTCACTCCTTTCTCTTTCAGTTGCAGCAACACTCTAGTGCCCGAAGTTACATATTACATAGCATAGCCTAATCCTTACACATGGCACTTTTGCACAGCGTTCTGATCCCGTTCCCTCAACGCCGAATGCCTCCCTGTTCCTCAAATCTCATTCTCTGAAAACTGCATCTTATTTCCTCTGTTTTCTCTCCTGACTCGTTCTCATTCACGTATGCACTCAAGAGGATGCACAACTTGCCGTCAGCCAGCTTTGCCTTTGACATGCATTGGTTGTGTTAACTCACCCTCCCAGCCCCCGCCATTGTTTTTAACAACTCATCCTGCTTTTAAACCACCAACTCCTCCTCCCGCTCTCTGCTGATTAACCCACCCCACTTCTTCAGCCACCTCCTGCGCCCTCATTTGTGTCCCCGAATGTATTGGAGTGCTTCCTGCAAGCTATTTACTTCACGCACAAAAATCTGGGGTTTCAACAATTCACAGCTACTTTTCAGTATTAAGACACTTATCCCACTGCTGCGCCGGATAGTGCCCCGTCACCAGGCACCTTAATTCCACATGAAAACACACTTACAAACACAGGGCAAAATGCAAAGTACTGTGGTGGGGGAGGGAGGGGAGCGCGCACAAGCCCAAAGACGTGCAAGCCCGCTCCATTCATCAGCTTTTGGATGTGTTAAAATCCACAGTAGTTTAATACACCATAACATAGCATAACATAACATAACAAACATAGTCTAGCCTAACATAAAATAACAGCATAACATAACAGAACATAGCCTAACATAACAAAACATACCATTACATAACATATTAAAACATAGCCTAGCGTTGCATACCATTGCACAGCATACCATAACTTAACAAAACATAACATAACAAAACATAGTCTAGCCTAACATAACATAACAAATCATAACATAGCATAACAAAACATAACATAGTATAGCATAACATAACATAGTATAGCATAACAAAACAAAGCATAGCATAACAAAACAAAGCATAGCATAACAAAACACAACAAAACATAGCATAGCATCACAAAACATAGCATAGCATAACAAAACAAAGCATAGCATAACAAAACCCAAAAATAGCATAGCAACAAAAAATATCACAACATAGCGTAGCATAACAAAGCATAACAAAACAAAACATAGCATAGCATAACAAAACATAGCATAGCATAACAAAAAATAGCATAACAAAACTCAACAACACATAGCATAACAAAACATAGCCTAACAAAACAAAGCATAGCATATCAAAACAAAGCATAGCATAGCATAACAAAATAAAACATAGCATAGCATAAGAAAACACAAAACATAGCATAACAAAACATAGTATAGCATAACAAAACACAACAAAACATACCATAGCATAACAAAGCATAGCAAAACAAAACATAGCATAACAAAACATAGCATACCAAAACACAACATAGCATAGCATAGCATAACAAAACACAACAAAACATAGCATAACAAAACAAAGCACAGCATAGCATAACAAAACACAACAAAACATAGCATAACAAAACAAAGCACAGCATAGCAAAACACAACAAAGCATAGCATAAGATAGCATAACAAAACACAACATAGCATAGCATAACAAAACATAGCATAGCGTAACAAAACACAACAAAACATAGCATAACAAAGCATAGCATAACAAAACACAACAAAACAAAACATCATAGCATAACATAACAAAACATAGCATAGCAAAACACAACAAACCATAGCAGAGCATAACAAAACATAGCATAGCATAACAAAACACATCAAAACATAGCATAGCATAACAAAACATAGCATAGCATAACAAAACAAAGCATAGCATAGCAAAACATAGCATGGCATAACAAAACGTAGCATAACATGACAAAACACAAAACATAGCATAGCATAACAAAACAAAACATAGCATAACAAAACATAGTATAGCATAACTAAACACAACAAAACATAGCATAACAAAACAAAACATAGCATAGCATAACAAAACACAACGTAGCATAGCATAACAAAACATAGCATAACATAACAAAACACAAAACAACATAGCATAGCATAACTAAACAAAATATAGCATAGCATAACAAAACAAACATAGCATAACAAAGCATAGCATAACAAAACACAAGAAAACATAGCATAACAAAACATATCATAGCATAATATAACAAAACATAGCATAACAAGACACAACAAAACATAGCATAGCATAACAAAGCATAGCATAGCATAACAAAACATAGCATAGCATAACAAAACAAAACACAGCATAACAAAACATAGCATAGCATACACAAAACATAGCATAGCATACACAAAACATAGCATAGCATAAGAAAACATAGCATTGCATAGCATAACATAACATAAGAAAACATAGCATTAAGTTTGATAAACTCATAGTAGCGAGCTAGCTAGCTTTAACGGCCAGTGAGTGTAAGCAACTCCGTCAACCCAGAAGCAGTCACTCGGTCACCTTTGCTCTTGTATTGCAGTGGCTTCGTTTATTAACCCCTTGAGTGCCCATGACGAGATGGTCTCGTTATGGGCCGCGGTTGCGCTGTGCCCATGACGAGTCTATCTCGTCATGAGCCCCGCCCGCTAATGAAACGCCCGGCACAGGGCGTGGAAAGGGCGGGGCACTCAAGGGGTTAAACAGTGCCCATATTTATACTGTTAGCACTTTACTTGTGCAAATTTCAGGGCTCACAAAACTTTAATGAATCGAAATTCACAACTGAGGCTGTTAAGTTCGTGCTATATAAAACCCTAAGGATAAATACAAAACATTGCCATTTACAATGTGAATAGCTCCAACAAACACAAGACCTTTTTCAAAGTACAAAACATTGCCATTTACAATACCAATAGCTCCAGCTCCAACAAATGCGAGACCTATTGTATTTCCAATGCTTGTTTAAATTGCATTTATTTGTGCCATAGCTGTCCTACTTTCAGTGAACCACACGCCGAGGTAGTTATACTTCCTAGCCATGCCGATTATCTACCTGCCGAGCAGCCTGGAGATGTTGTTTTTATTCCTGCAGTGACCAAATATCAGGACCTTTGCCTTTTCTTGGTTAACTATGAGCTTGTTAGCCTTGTTGAAAGTATTCAGGGCATTCAACGCCCTCTGTAAGTCACCCTTGTGTGATGCATGATCACCATGTCATCAGCGTATTGTATTATTTGGAGCTTGGCAGGTTCTAGGTTTGCTGGGGCTAAGCTGCTGGGCTCCAGACATTTCCCCAAATCAGCAGTGTACCAATGAAAGAGCAAGGGAGAAAGGACACAACCCTGCTTTAGGACCCGATTTGTTTAATTTTTCCAGGTGGTCGAGCACAGGCCTGTAGTCATGTGGACCCATGGTTCCGAAAACAATTACATTATATTGCTTAACAACATTGCAGGTAATACCCCATGCGTTCAACTTCCTCAGTAGGGATTCCCCATCTACCCTGTCAAATGCCACTCTATAATCGACAAAGCAGAAAAATAAGGGTAAGCTGCTATGTTTGGTGTCTTGATGCCTTAGAAAGGAAAATGCTAGGATGTTGTCCACTGTTGATGCCCCGGCTCTGAAGCCTGATTGAAAAAACAGTAGAATCTGTTGGTCATAGGTCCAAGACTCCAGTTGCCCCAGCAGAGTACAACTATACGTTTTGGCCTCCAATAAGTGCAATTAAGCGGTAATTTGCTGGTACTGACTGACCCCCCATTTGTATATGGGGCAGAGGATTGAGCCTCGCCACATGTCAGGAACCATCGCCATTTAGATCGCACTGTTGAAGAGTGTGGTCAGTGTCCTTGCCCAGTTGTCCAGAGTCTTTTTAAACAAGGATGCTGGGAGAACATTGGGGCTGGATGCCCCATCCTTTTTACTGAGCTTTACAATTCTATTGACCCTCCTAGGGCTTGTATGTTCATGTCCTATGTGTTCAGGTTCTTCTGATGAGACAAGGAGATTGGGCCCAGAAGATACTCTGGCCTTCTCCCCTGTGCTTGTTCTCCTGTGGCTTCTTCTGTGGGCACAGTTTGCTTGCCCATCTTCTCCTTCAATTGGATAGTCAGGTTGTCGGTGTATAGATATGTGATGTGGCTGACCCAAGGTGCTACTGAGACTCCATGCTCCCTTGTGTCATTGAGGGTCTTTAATTTGTTCACATGCTCCCAAAAGCGCACATGGTTAGGATCCTTCAACAGTTGAAATAGGGTTGCCAATTACATTTTCTCTTTTGCCTCCTTGTGGTCCAAGTTATTAACTTGAGGATTCTTCTCTCTTGTTTGATGTCTGCCATGGTGTGGGTTGTAGATTTTTGTTGATTTAGCCTCTGTGCTCTAAAGAGGGCCCTTCTAGCTAAGATGATAGATTTGTTGTATTTCAGTGCCAGCCACCTGGCTACACCTGGTTTTAGTTGGTGTGTTCTGTTTGTGTTGCCTTTCAAGAGGATTTTGTGTCCCTCAGCTATCTTCCCCCACCATTTAAGGATCTGAACCTGCTGACTCGGGTTTATTACATGGGCCTCATCGATTAGCCAGGTTGCTACTACTCATGTGTGTTCCGGGCTCCATTTTAATCTTTTTACTAAATTAACTCTCTCCTCACCCGTTGAAGAGCCCACAGACGTACTGTTCAGAGGGGCTGTAGCTGGAGATTCACAGTGCATTTTAGGGGTTTGTGGTCACTTTCCCACCTTTCTGTGATTACAAAGTGCATCTGCTGCCTAGCCGGGTGCTCAAAGAGGAAGACATAATCAATGGTTAAGCATCCTTTGCAGGTTGGGGGAAATGAGACGTCATTTGCAAGCATCTCCCATTGTGTCCATACCAATTTATAAGTTGTCAGAAATTCTGGTATAGTTTGCCTCCCTCTCTTTCGAGGAGGAAAAATAAATGGCCCTCATAACCCACTGATATTAAAATCACCCAATAATATGAGTTCATGAGCAGGGTGGTTGAGAATAAGTGATACCAGACTATCCAGCAAGCCCTGAATCATTAACTGCTTAGATTTGTTTGGGACGCTTATATAGCAGTTGATCAGTATCAGGTCTGTGTTTTTCCAGTTCAGTTTCAGGCCAGGGGACACACAATAGCATGAGCTGCTTGACTATCATTTGGGTGTGTGTTGACCTCTAAGTTTGCTGAGTGGTTAAAAAAGATTCATAGGACCCCAGAAAAACGGCCAAAGATGCCTGTTCGCCTTGCCGGTGAAAAGATCTCATAGAAGCCTGAGAGGAGCGAGGGGGCAAGTTCCCAGTTAATCTGGAAGCAATGGTATCATTTGTTTCCAAGTAAGTCAGGGCATCCTCACTTGCTATAACACTCCTGAGTCCTGCCACGTTCTAGAAGAGTATTGATAGTGAGTTAGTTGGTACCAAGGGCCGGGTATCGAGGGCTCCTGCGAGGCTAGGGTCTGTACCCCGGTTTTTCTAGTGGAATGTGCGCCATTTACCCCAACTTGCTGTGTGCGAAGTTGAGTGTGTCTGAGCTCACCACCCATTGATTGTGCATGCAGACAATAGTTAGCCTGCATGAACCCTTTGAGTCCAAAATCTGATGTTGGTTTGCCCTAGTAGTTCCCTTCAAAACAGTTGAAGCATTTTCCCTGGAAGTTGAAGTTAGAAGGACATGCAGATATTTTACCGTGGGATGTATGAATAGATCAATGCCCCATTCCACAGTGGACACACTTTCTGCCCACACAGCGTCTTTTTGGGCCTTTCTCTTCCATGTTGATTTGGTGACCACCAGTTGAGTTTAGATGGAGTGGCTTGAACCTTACCCCCTCCTTATCCTCTGAGGTTATACACCTCAATGCCGGGACGTGACTAAGAAGCTTTATTAGATTCCCTCTGTCGAGGTGTCCATTGAACCTGTTGAGATGTATCGGGGGATGAACAGTTACTCGACGCTGGCCTGCCCTTCCTCTTCTCGTGTTGAGTGGGCTTCAGTGTGAGTGGTGAAGAGGCCCATGCTGGCTTGCCAAGAGTGAATTAGAATATACAGTTGATTAGAAGCGCTGCACTCAGTCCACTGTAGTGGACCATTGGAAGCCTCCCTCTTGCTGGTGAACAGTTGCCCCCCTGTGTTCTCTGTGGTCTGTGCTGCTCTCTTGCTACCTGGACTTGGTTGTTCTGTTGTGCTCCTGATGTTCTGGGGGCATGCTACAGATCCTGTCTGACCATTAGAAGCCTCCCTAATGCTGTTGATCAATTTCCACCCAGAACTTTCTGTGGGCTGTGCTGCTCTCTCACAGACTGCGCTTAGATGGTCTGTTGTGTTCAGGGGGTGTGCTGCAGGTTTCGTCTGCCAACAAGCTAACAACAGTTCCAGGGAATTGCATTCGGATTGTGCCCCTTGGTCTGAAAGAGTTCTTTGAGTTCTTGGTTGCCCCACAGTAGTTGTCACTTTCTTGCTTACTACAGCTGGTAAGGGTGCTGGTCCAGCTAAGATCCCCTTCGGCGTACGAGCCTTAGATGTTAGTGTGCTCATAGAGGAAGGCTGGGTTTTTTGCATCGATGGGGGCAAAATGATTGGAAATAATTTGGCTGGCTTTTCACCTTCCTGATTCTCTCCAGATTGTTAATTGTGTTTGTTATTGAACATCTTCTTAGGAGGCATTGCTTTTTATATTGCTTCTTTAGCGATTTTTGCCCTTCTTGATAGGCTGGTGGAATTAGCTCGAGGGGGCATTTGGTGGAATGTTGACAGAGTATGCGTTTGCTCTCTCTATTACTATCAGATCCTTGAAGGGAGCTTTAAGCCTTTCTTGCATGGGGACTCACTTACATTCTCTCTGAGTTGTATTTGATGGGCTGCAGTCTCAGTTTTGTTTTGCAATGTGGTTTGCGAGACGAGGGATGTTAAAGGCAGGGCAGCTATTAAAGTGTCTGTGACTTGAGTGCTTGAATTGTGGGCCTCAGGGGTAGGAGCGATTACTGACACCATCTGGGGCTCTATTCCTGTTAAAGATGCCTTGACTGCTCCAACTAAAGCTCCCAATATCTCTGGTTAGGAGCTTAATTCATCAATAATTGGGGAGAATGGACACTGTTTTGTCCTTCTCAAGTGATTTTAAATAGAGCTCCAGATGATTTAACTTGCACCAAAATTCTACTAGGTGGGTTGCCAGTGACTGTATCAAGTCCAATTGATCTTCCATTTTATTAGACTGCCAAAGAAGCGACCTCGTAATGGTGTCCTGTAAGGCTCCTATTGCCGCCCGCTCTTGAGTGTACTCCAGGTGGCTGGGTCGTAACCTTTTCTGCCCATTACACTCTCCGCTAATGTGGTTTGGCTGAGTGTTTCATCGAGCTGTGATTCGATATTAATGTGAAAGCGATCTGACAGGAATCCCAGTTCCTACTCCATAAAACTCACCCTTCTTCTTTTCGAGGACGTGCTGTTTAGATTTAGTGGTGGACCGTTGAATTGTTGTATGCTTGGTGGAGGGCACGCCTGCTCTGGGGTCCACTCTAACTCGCAAATGACTTGGGCAGCAACCGTCATTCGTTTGAATTTGGTTTGGGCACTAATATGGGTGAACTCAGGCGATGGTGTTGAAGGCATGCCGATTTTCTTTGTATTTATGATGTCTTGACGATTATAGGAGGAGGGGATTGGCATAGATGATTACATTGATGTCTTTCTGGTTAATTCTGATAGGTGGAGGCTTTCTCTCAGGCTTGGGCAAGAGAGAGATCTTTGTGTTCTGAAATCCCCTACAAATTTCACTTCCAGGGCTGAAAGATGCATTTCGTTGGGGGGGCTACAGACCAACTGCTGGTTCTTCTCCTTTCATTCCCTGTGCTACTGGAGAATTTGCTCATACCCCCATCATGTGGTCTCTATTGCATGCTTTAGTTTACTATGTAACTAAAGTATGTAGAACAAATGATCAACATACAACAATGGCTCAATTGTTTGGTGCCATTGACACCTATTGGTGGATGTTATGGTGCAGTTCTGAAGTTTAACCAATATTATACCAAAGGAGCAACAACTGACATGGACTACCTTTAGCTCCTGGTAACTTTCAGCCACAAGGGGACCTCGTAGACAGTGGTTTCCGGTTATTACCTTAGGTTGTGCCACTAATGTTCCCATGTGAATGGTAGACCTACATACTTTAAACATATACCCAGTACATCCTGGGGACTGGGTCTCCATTGATCCTGGATGGACTCAATGTAGTACCCCCTGAGTGAGGTAGAAGTATCTCCTAAGGTGGCAGGGATTTCATAAAGTACTTTCTGTGTGGCTTAAAGGTTTTCTAGGGGTTTGATATATCTGTTATTGCCAAGTAAATTATTATTCTCAATACTCAGTACGTCATAAAAGAACATGCAGATGAAAACATTAAAAACATTAAAGCAATACAAAAGTTCTATTTAAAAATATACTCATTCATTGAGAGAAATTAAAAGTATGATTAGATTCAAACAGATGGCCGCAATATAGACACAATAAAGTTGCATTAAAAATTAATAAAACGTCATCATACACAAGGTGAACCTACTAGAATGATGACACATTATATTAACTTCAATGAGCAGTTAGTGTTAGATTGTCTTTAACACAAAACACAGCTTGTTCCATATGCTTGGCGATAGTATTAGGAATGCATCGATTTTCATCATAATAGAGTGTAATAATGTCACTCATACCAGGTGATTTAACATTGCAGCAGCTCCACCTCTACATCCCTTCCAGTAACTGATGACAAGCCATGTTTTTGCCTAATTCACCACAATGCTAGTAGAAATCTTGAAACAGCAAATACTATAATTTGGGTGGGGTCAGATCGTAGGATCCTATTGGCCTCCATATGCTGGGTGGATCCCAAGTGCCTGCAAATTGGAATTAGCCATTTGGACCTGGCTCTACTATATTCCGGGCAGAAGAAAAGGGCATGAACCACTGTTTCTGCGCCTAGTCCAAAGGACGGGCAGTTCTGCTCTACTGATCTATCAAAGCGTGCACATTTGTTGGTGTATGTACACAGTGGTAAAGTTCCATCTAAATTGCACATAAAGCTTTCTAGCCAAGTTGTGTTCAATTTTATCTAGAAACTGCTCAGCTTTGTAGTGATCCTTGAGCTGCAGGAAAGGTCAGGTTTGGACTTACCATAAGGAGACTTAATCTAAAGTTCTCAAAACTCCTTTTCAGGTCTGTTTTGCTAATTAAAGACTTACAATAAGGAGACTTAATCTAAAGTTCTCAAAACACCTTTCAAGGTCTGTTTTGCAAATTAATATACCACCTCCAGCCCAGAATCTTCCCAAAGCCTTTCTTTTCCCAGAGTGTCTCAACCATATTTTATCCATGGGAGATCGCCTGCCCCCAGCATACCAAGTATCTTTTCCAACTTTCTGTGTTAAGAAAGCAGCTCGGGAGTCATCCAGACTCTTCTCTGGGACAATATTGGTCTAAAGGCAATCCCTTTAGAAATCGGCCTAAGCGCCACATTCAGCCTTAAAGGGATCAGAGGGGTACTGACCAAGTGGCACATTAACGGCCTCAAAAATCAATTCTCTGCAGCGTCTAGGGTACAGACAGCCTTATGTGTCCAAAGCTCTACACTGCAAAGTGTGGAACGTAGTGCTTGGTATCAGTACATTTGTATTGCTGGAGAGACATGTTTATAAAATGATCCCTGGTGGAGCTTCAACTGCCCACCAATATGTTGCTCCATTTTAAGTATTCATTTGGCAATGTGCGCTGACCAGTCCTTCCTTTCATTGAGGGTAATCCCAAGATACTCAAAGATTTGTACCCACTCTAATAGAGTCCTATTCAAGGTGGGATTGGGTTGCATTGAGCGACTCAGATTAAATAACATATATATTGTTTTTTCCACATTGATTTCAAAACCCCTCTGAGTGCAGATGCTGCTGAATTCGCCCAAAATCCTCTGGATACCCATGGGCAACTGGGATAAAAGGAGAGTATCATCCACAAACATTAAGGCATGGACCTTCATATTAGCTAGTCTAGGAGCATCATTAACATACATATCCATACGGGTAACCGAATCACACACATACGATATAAAAAGTGTTAAGGCGAGGCACAGCCCTGTCTAATGCCTCCATTAACTGAGAGTGGTTCCGTCACTTCTCCTCACTGGACAGATCTGACCTGTGCAAAGTTCTGATCATGGAGTCTTTCCATAGCTACATGAAGGTAGGTTGGGACTTCCAGGTCAGTCAATAGTTGCCACAAAATCTTTCTAGGGACCAGGTCAAAGACCGATCTCAAATCTATGAATACCATATTTAGCCTACCACCCTCAAGGACAACAGTTTTCCAATATAATAGCTGCAGCCTCAATACTTGATCAACAGTGGGCGTACAATTAGGAAAACCTGCTTGCAAGAGATTTAGAATATCATTAGCCTTTATCCTCTATTTCAATCTTTCCAGGACAAACTCTACTAAACAATGGGTCTGTCATTGGTTGGCAACAGAGGGGAGCCCTATTTATGAATTGAAATTATTTCAGCCCCCACCCAGGATGCAGGAATATGCATCCCTTCCATTAAAGCGTTAAACAATAGTGCAAAGTATGGAACCCGAACATCACTCTCAGCCAAAAACAAGTCAATGTTGTTTTCATGGTAACGTCACCCTCATTATTGCCTGTGACTACTAAATTCCAAATAGTGGTTTGAGCCCTTATTTTAGCAGCAACAAATAAGGTCTCCCATTTCCCTCGGTCCCATTCTTCTTGGCATTACTAACAACGTTTTTATGGGCCACACTCTTAGCTTGGATTGCATTTCTGTCCTATTGCTTGATCAAAGTGATTAATGCAAGCTTGGCCTCCCTACAATGGCTATTGAACTACCAGGGGGGTTCCCACATTTTTAGCGTTTACATAATAGAAGTTCTTGAGAACTTCAAACTATTGATTATGAATTTTCCCGATCCTTGCTATAGATACTTCCTGGTCCAAAAGGGGGTTCAGGTTACTCAAGACCCCTAGACTCCTTTCTACCAATTTATAAATGGACTTGACTGATTCCTGTGAGCAGGCTATTATGCTACATTATATTCTGTGCCTATTAGTTTTTAATTGGTGCCTACCATCAAGGGGTTCCAGTCGGGTGAATATCTCCTTGCTGACAGGAAGATCCATGTCAAGTGCAGGGGCATTTTGTTCACTATCTTACCTTGACATGATTACTATATCTATAAGACAAGGCCAGAGCCTAACAGGGACTAGTATATAGTCTATTAGACTAGTGTTTTTGGGGCCAGATGTACGACCCTTACAATTTGCGAGCCGCAAAATGCATCGGTTTGCGACTCGCAATTTGCGAATTGCAAAATGTAATTTACATCAGTGTCTCAGACACTGTTTGCGATTCCTAATAGGGTCGCAAATTGCATGTCCCATTAATATTCATGAGGAAGGTGCAATTTGCAGCCACCTGGCACTGGCTAGCTTTCCCAGAGATGGTGGCCTGCTGGGGTCAGCAGATAACCATGTCTGTGACTGCTTTTTAATTGAAGCAGGTTTTTTCTTTTTTAAATCGAGCCTGTTGCCCTTAAAGGAAAACGGAATGTATTTAAAAAAGAAAAATGAAGCCCTTCTGTTTCATTTTTTGAGAGTAGGCAGTCGTCCGTGAGACCACTGCCTGCTCTTAAAAAATATTTTCTCATCCTTTCCCGTTTGCGAGTGGCTTACTACCTACTTGAAGTAGATGGTAAACTTGAGTGTTTTTCGTACATTGAAGTGTGAATTGCTATTAGGAAGGGACGCCCACGGCACGCACGTATTTTGCGAGTCGGTAATAGGGTATTGACTCGCAAACTAGGGTTTGCACATGGGGCAGACCTATTTGCGGTTGCGAAAGGGGTAATTTCCCATTTGCGACTGCAAGAAACAGTCATACATCTGGCCCTTGGTCCAGTTGAAAGGAAGGCCTCCCCTCTCTATTTGAAGAGGTTCTCTCATTACATGCACGTACAGAATGGTTTAAAGTCAGGGCATTTATTTGTAGGGACAGTGGAGACCACTTCTTTATGGGGTGGATTGTCGGGGCGGGAATAGACCAAAGCCTATCCTCCTTCTGCACAAGGTCATTAATCTTCATATACAAAGGTTCGAAATGATAATTAAAGTCACCCCTCACTACTTTTTAGGCGCCCTCCGGCATGGCCACAAAGCGAGCAACGAGCAATTTGATGATTGGTAATTCCCTTCTGTCGTCCATAGGTCTCAAGTAAATGTTACAGATGTAAAGAACTAGCTTGGGTGGAAATTTAAGGTTTACACATAAGATGTCTTCCGATGCTATCTCTAACTCTTCCACTGTGCACCCAAGAAGACTGCTTACCCAGGTCATCAAACCCCCAGAGGGTCTACCCCTGCCCCCAGCCTGTTTGTTGCACCTTTGTGTTTAGCCAGGTTTCTTGAAAGAGGCAATGGTTGAACTGGTCTATGAAAAACACCCAACCCATATAACCTAATTTAGAGCCTAAGCCAGCAACATTTCATGAAAGGATCCATAGTGGGGCAAGAGATTGAACAGCTCCTCGCATCTCCAACGCCCCATCTTGAGTTGCCATATCTTTCACAATCAGACTGACTGAGTCAAATAAGTGCTTCCTGACTTTGGGCTCTCCATTTCTACTAGAATTGCTGGGTTTCTTAGCACTAGATTTGTAGTTAGTAGTGGACCAAATGTAAATACAGGCCCGATATTAGCAGGGCCTGGTTTAGGGCATATGGCTACCATGTAGGGGTGGATAGACAGTCACATTGAATTTCTATTGTGGTTCTTGGTAGAGAATTAATATGAGATAGCGTTTGTGGGTTGACTTTGGGCCTATTTTTGGCCATCTGATCAGTAGATTTTACAGTGCTCCCACCCCACTTTTTGCAAAAGTCCAATATTATAACAGCCTTCCCTACTCCGTAAAAAAGGGAAGGTACACTTTTTGCCTTCTTTGTCAATAATTCAATCAACTTCCTCCAGTACGAAAAAATGATTAGTGACAGAAATGCTATAAATCCCATTATAACACTTTAGACCGTTCATGAATAGTTTTATGATGGGCTGATACTGTGGCAACAGCCAAGAGAGGCTGTGCCTAGCAAGGGAACTACATTTATAAAAAATAACCCAGGGGTAAAAGAGCAATTTTCGACTCCCCTTCCTGTATATGCACTCCATCACAAAGCATCTTTAGAACCATGTAAGGGCCTTTAGAATTGATAATTACACAGTTCCCCGGGCGATCCGCCTCACCCAATCCACCCCACCCTGCGTGTGAAAAGTATATTATATGCCTTTTTGACAGGAAGTTCCTTAATTTTCACAAGCCAGTTCAGGCATTTATTTACAAGGTCATTATGCATTTCCCTCTGGAACTCTCGGAACTCCTGAGATAACGATCACATAGGAGCAGGATGCAGGGGGTAAATTAATAACTGGAAGACTAGGTATTTGTCCAGTACTAACAGTACTGTGTGGTCCATTGCTTCTTTTCTTCTGAATGGATTGTTCCCCTTGGGCTCTCTTCGGTTAGAGATGATGAATTAGTTTCGAATGATGGTAGGGGTGCAGAAGGAGGGGAGCCACTGTTCGCACAACTCGGAGTAGTGCACCTAGATGATGAGGTGAAATTTCTAGACACAACCCCTGCTCCTTCTGGATCAACTGAACCTGTGGCCTGCTGGGGTTGGGGGTGTATTTTTATGGTATATTTAAGCATTTGCTCAATCACTACAAGTCACGTCAAAATTTGTGTGAGTTTCATGCATAGGATATGTTTGACTCTGTCCACCTACACCTCCACTAATTGAGCCATCCAGCTTGGTTTGGTATGAGAACACCTTCCAGCAGTTGAGCCAGGAAGTTGCGCAACCACAGGGGCATTAGATGAAATATCAACTTGAGTGCCTGGATGGTGGTGTTTATTCCAGACTATCCTCCTATATGTTTTCTCTGTTTTTTGGCACTCAATAGGGCATGCATCAGAAGGAAGTGCCCCAATAGGTGCACTGGGCAATTGATCAAAGGCTCTGTTGGTCACACTAGTAACACCCTCAGGAGTACCAATAGCAGCAACTGAATCAAATGGGAAGATTGATGATTGTGAAGTTACCCTGTACCCAGGGACAATCTTCTCTCTGTCAATTCAAACTTCATTGACACAACCCCTAACACCCTCTGCAGCATCCAATCCATTGATATGGCTTGGGGGGGAGTGACAACCTGACGCTCTCTAGCACACTTTTACTTTTTCCATATGTCCCGGTTTATGAAAAGAACCACTCATGAAGAAAAAACAGGTTTATAATGACAACCTTATTGCCTGCGTTAGATGCAAGTGGTAGTTAGGGAAGGCCACTGAAGACTGTCTGGCCAGCAATCTAGGGAGTGTGTTGAATTGCCAATCAGTTAAATAAAAATACACTCACCCAGGTTCCAGAAGAGAGATGTTGGAGGAAAGGCTCAGTCTGGCTTATCTTGCCATGGACACCTGCAGATGGGCCCACTCTTGGCCCGGGATTTGGCTGGGCACAGCCTGCACACGTCCCCGCAGCAGGAGCAGCAAATGCGCTATATAATGCTGATAATGTCAGGTGGCAGGCAGATGACATGACCCTCCTCCTCGGCCCCTGGGTCAGCTAGGACTCATAGTCCATCCCCTAAAGTGCTGGCTACCTTGCAAACAGCCCAAATCCTCCTCACAGCGGGCGCAACAAACGCGCTATATATCGCTGAGTGGTGTCAGATGGTAGGCAGTGACAGGTCCCTCCTCTTCGGCCTCCGAGTCAGCTGACTATAGTCTCTCTCCTCAAATTTTGGCACTCTCACAAGCAGCTCAAAACCCCCTCAAAGCAGGCGCAACAAACAAGCTATATAGCGGTGAGTGGTGTCAGGTGGCAGACAGATGGCAGGGCCCTCCTCCTTGGCCCTTGAGTCAGCTGGGATTTCTAGTCCTTCTCAAGTGCTGGCAAACAGCTCAAATCCCCCTCACAGATGGAGCAACAAATGTGCTATATGGTGCTGAGTGGCGTCAGGTGGCATACAGGTGACAAAGCCCTCTTCCTCGACCCCCAAGTCAGTGGGAACTCATAGTCCCTATCCTCAAGTGCTGGCACTCTCACAAGCAGATCAAAGCCCCCATTTACATAAACTACCTATTTTTTAGATTAACAGTACCTCTTGTAACGTAAGAGTCCTCTGGGACTCTTGGATGAACTCCATGTGATGCCCTCTAGCTGCATGACAGTGTCCGACTGCTTTGCGCCTTGTACCTCATTCTAATGGTCCATATAGAGCTAATTGGGTTCTTCACAGTACCTCCTGTAGGCTGGACTTTTGCTGTACTTGGTAAACACCACAAACTAATGCCTTGATGGCTTAATTTGCATTCCATTGGGGATGGTCCAGTGTCACTTCTAGCATTTTTATAATTATAGGGACAAACCTATAATGGTAATAGGGAAATTAAGAGCCTCAGAATACTTAGTACTGTAGCCTGAAAAACCTGATAAGCTGGTGAAATGCAGGATTAGCTAGTAATCACCCTCATCACTTGGGACCAGTTGACAGCTCATGAAAACAGACCCTAGAACCCAGTTCCCATACCGATGGTACATTACCAATCATACAGGCTCTGTGCATTAAGTATATTTGGCGATGTCACTAGCTATGAAGAATGCCATCCCTGAATCAATGCTAGAATGGAGCAGCTGTCAAACTAAGCTCAGTGACACATTTTCACAGTAATCACAGTAAATTGTTCTGACTATACATCTAATGATTTTCAGGCCAAAGGAAAAATTAGTGCCTCTGCCAACTTTATAAAAGTGGCATTTTCAGACCTGCAATTTAAAAAACAACTTTAATAAAAGATGTGTTTTTGGATTGTGAGTCCAGAGACACCAAACGTATTCTTCCTATATTTTCCCGATTGGAACTTATGCTTCTAAAGTGTTACTAGGCAGCTCCAATGCTAACCGATGGCAGTGACAGGCCTTACTGTAATGAACAACAAATGTAGCAGTGTGTCCCTATTAGGACATATAAAACTCCAAAGTATATGTCCTTTCTGTTAAATAAACTGCGCCCTGCCCATGGGGCTACATAGGGCCTACCTTAGGGTTGACTAATATGCAAAACAAAAAGGGAAGGTTTAGTCCTGGCAAGTAGGTAAACCAGCCAGGTGTGGCAGTTTAAACCTGCACACACAGGGCTATTCATGAAGGTGGCACAATTAGTGCTGCAGGTCCACTTGCTGCATTTGATTTACAGGCCCTGGACATATGCAGTGAACTGTACTAGGGCATGGTCAGTAAATCCATGCCAATCATCGAGAAACCAAATGCCATTACATTTTAGAGTCAGAGCACATGCACTTAAGCGCTGGTCTGAGTATTGTTTTTGAGACCTCGTGACAGCTCTGCTCTTACAGACAGAAGAAGACACTGGTGTATGTGTTGTTGACAAACAGTTTATTGGGCGGCCAGCCATAACTATATGAACTCGTCCTTTTGTGCCACAAAATAATCCCAAGAACACAAGTTTGCAGAAAATAGTACTACATATTGATGCATGTCCCAACCACCAATTGCACAGTGCCACCTACCACACAAGTAAGTGATCGCCAGTAAGCATGTACGCAGAAAGCTGTTGTACACCTGAAGGTCTTTTCAACACTGCAACTCATACTCTACCACCGCGTGTATAACTACACAAGAGAATTGCCCGGGTTACGTCATCCTGCTATGGGTGGACTGAGAGGCCTCATGCAGGCCAGTTACTACAGTGAATCTACTATTTCATAGCCACACATTTCCAAGATGCTGAAGCTACTCTTTGTATTGACTATTCCAACCTTTGATAGGGATTCCTGCTCTGTCAAACATCAGAAGTGAATGCACTTCAGAATTCGAATAAGTCCTGCACACACAGTTTGTTTTTGAGGTGCCTGCTAGTTACACTTTAAGAAAATGCAAGAACAGGGCGCTCGTTTCTTTATCTGTTTCCACGGCTGATACACCCTCTAAAATGAGACTTTGAAAAGGAGACAGACTTGTTGGTTGTAGGTGTGCCATCAAGAAAGTAGCAATGTAGGACTTGACTAGCTTTTAACTCAAGGTTTTGGCAGGCAGTAAATGGTCTTACGATATTTTGCATCTTCCACCAAAATAAGAAACAAACAAACGATTCTAGAAAACAAAACATTCAATTTACAAAATTGAGAGAGGCAGGCCTGTAGACTATTTTAATCATCAATATAAATTATTTCAGTTTAAGACAAACATAGATATCAACTCCCCACCAGAAAGAAAAGACTAAAGAAAAGTACAACACTTGGTAATGGCTTTGTTTTCAAAATACAAATTTTCACTCAATCAATCATTTCAATAAAATGACATATTAGGGGACTGATTACAGGTGCCACAAGTCTGATGCAATAATTATCGCACCAGACAATATTTGGCACCAAGGTGTCCGGAATTTATTGGGTGTCTTAATTCCCACCTATTCAGACTCTTTGGGGAATAGCAAATAGATGTTGGTGTTTACCTCACCAATACGTGCAGTTTCCAATAAATACCTGGGCCTTTCTACCCTGTTAAATTATAGAAGGTGTGATCTGTGAAAATGTAATGGAAGCTATGAAATCACCTGGTAATTACTGGTTGCAATAAACCCTTGGCCATTTAATATTGTGATCCCTGCACAAACTGGTTTTTGTGCACAAACAGGGTTTGTGCAGGGCTCACAGTTTAACAAGCCTCTTATAATTAGGCTCTTCATAATACTGCTTCCAAATACAGTCACGCCTGCGATTTTCATATCTCTTTATCGAGCGCCACAGTCACTCCATTTCATGCATGAGTACATCAGACAGTATTTTGTTTACCCAGTGCTTAGGTGTTTCCAATCCTGCATTCATAAAGGGGAATTCTAAAGTATAATAAATACATTCCAGTATGCAAAGTTCGGAGCAGGGCTGGATGTGGGACATCTTGAGAAGTATCTCTCCATCACTAACAATACTGATACTGAAGTTCACAGAAAGGTTAGACAAAGCTTGTTCTTTTATGGAGCGCTTTAGACGGTGTGTTGTGAGCAGTTATACAAATGTCTTTCTCTTATGCCTCTCAGCAGTCTGAAAACATTGAAAAAAATGCAGTACAAGTCTTGTATCCTTCAAGGCCAGTGCTTATTAAAAATGTAAGAGCAGAACTGGATGCATATTGATATCCCATCAGGAAAAGTTTCTGAGATCTCTAACATGTTTGAGAATTGAGGGAAATTGAATTTGGTACGGAAATGTTTACAAATAAGCTTTTTTCCTGGCAACAATAATACTGAGGTTAGAGAAGTAGCATTTAGCCAAAGTGCATAACAAGAGCATAGATGGAAAGTGGTTCCATATCATAAGTGCTATCTTCAAACGGCCTTGACGTTTTCGCCTTCTGCACTTTTCCTGTTGGGTATTGTAAGTAAAGTAGAGTGACAAGTACCAGAATGCGAAGTGCTTTTGAAATAAAAAGTCAGGATTGTGTGGTGGTGTCGCCCATCTGACTGGGATATTTGTGAGCTCTGTAACAAGTGAATTTCTCTGAAAGATGTCGATGAGGCAAATGCACCTCTCCCTGTAAGACTTGAGGATCTACTGCACACCCCAATCCGCATTCAATGAGATATGTTCGATTTATCCAACCTAAAAATGTCCTTATACAGTTTCACTCTGCAGAGGGATAGACTCATACTTCCAAACGAAAATCAGCAGGCGACCAAAGACAGAAAGGAGTCTGGTGTTCCTGCTGAGGACCAGCTTTTAGGGTCAGGAGGAGACTTTGAGCTAAAATACTTCTTAAGGAACCTCCGTGTCCAACATTACTCAAATGATTTCACTTGTTTATAATAGGAAGTAGCTTCGTTTAGTAACTGACAGGACATCAGCGAAAACATTCACTGTCCATCAAGTAGAGTGCATCTGACCATGTTATATGTTATATGTTATATGATTTTTGTATAGCGCACGGATGCCGCAGCAAAGTGGCGTCCCGGCGCTTTGGAGAATAATAAACACAACATGACAGAAAAGGTGGAAAAGATGGGCCTAGATTGTGGTAAAAAGGAAAGTTTTAAGTGCCTTTCTGAAAGGAAGCAACTCAGGAATGGAGCGCAAAGGGGCAGGCAAAGAATTCCAGAGAGTAGCCGCCAACACTGAGAAAGAGCGTCCGCCCATCCTAGATTTTTTGAAACGTGGCACAATGGCCAAATTAGATCCAGCAGAGCGAAGAGCTCTGGCAGGGACATAGTGCTGGATAGTCTGTGCAAGGATGGGAGGGGAGGCTGCTTTGAGAATCTTAAAAGTTAAGCAAAGAGCTTTAAACTTAATTCTCTGCCCCACCAGCAGCCAATGGAGATCCTGAATAGTCCGACGGGCCGAGACAAACTTCGGAAGGCCAATAAGCATCCTAGCTGCCGCATTCTGAACTCTCTGAAGACGAGATAGCTCGGCCTGATTAAGGCCCAGAAACAGGGAGCTAGCATAATCTAGTCTGGTAAGAACCAGGACTTGGACAATAATCTGTCTGGTCTCTGCATCGAAGAACTTAAAGATTGGTCGGAGACACTGCAGGGTACCAAAACAGGTACCGGCCACACGTTTTGTGTGGGAAGTGAAGGAGAGCTTATGGTCGAACCACACCCCAAGGTTTCTAACCTCAGTTACAGGGGAGGGGACGGGGCCAAGATCAGAAGGCCACCACTGATCTCCCCATAATTCACTTTCCCTACCAAAAATAATGACCTCGGTCTTAGAGGCATTAAGTTGGAGCCGATTGTTCGCCATCCAGCCGGCCACAGCTTTTAGAGCTGACTGAAAGGTGGGGGCATCCATGTTGTGGTCGCCATTAAGAGCCACCGCCAGCTGCGTGTCATCGGCGTATGACACTAAGGAGAGACCAAAACTGTGGGCTACCTCCGCTAATGGCTGAACATATAAGTTAAACAAGGTAGGGCTCAGGGCCGACCCTTGGGGAACACCCTGGAGTATGGGGCGTGAAGCAGAAACAAAAGGGGGTGTGGAAACCTTGAAGGCTCGATCTTTAAGAAAGGAGCGAAACCACTCAAGTGCCACCTCTCCAACTCCTGCTTCCATCAGGCGATGTAAAAGAATCTGGTGAGACACCGTATCGAAGGCGGCACTGAGATCCAAAAGGATCAGTGCCGCCGTCTGACCCAGATCCAACAGCTGCCTGATGTGTTCCACCACAGCCAGGAGGGCAGTTTCTGTGCTGTGGCCTGCACGAAACCCATTTTGGGAATTGTCCAATATATTTGCTTCCTGCAGGTGAGAAGATAGAATAGCATTAGCATGAGCTTCTGCTAATTTAGCTGGCCAGGGAAGAAGGGAAATAGGTCGGTAGTGTTCGGGCTTGGTGGGATCAAGGGCGGGTTTTTTAAGAATTGGAATAACCGTCGCCTGTTTCCAAGCTTTAGGAACACTGCCCGTGCTGAAGGACAAATTATTAAGGCCATGAAGAGCAGGGAAGCAGCCTTCAGCGAATTCCCGGAATTGAAAGGGTCTCATGGGGTCGTCCGGGGAGCCGGATTTAACTTTAGTCGTCAAGGCAGAGAATTCATCCAAGGTCGGACTAGGAATAATCAGTAATGGTTTATGAACCAGTGACGTAGGGCTAGTCTCCGCAATAGGAAGCTGGGCAAATGACTTATAGATAACCTCCACCTTTTCGACAAAAAATGAGGCTAAGTCCTCACAGTGCGTCATAGAGGGTTGAAGGGCAGCAGTATCAGTTCTTTTACTAGTAAGGTCCTTACACACCCTGAAGATGACCTTGGTTGGGTTGATGCTGTTCTTGATCTCCTGAGAGTAAAAAGCCGCCCTGGCCGCACATATGGCCCGATGATACACTCTAGTGCAAGCCCTATAGGCTGCCTTGAGGTCAGTATCATACTTTTTGCGCCACGCGCGTTCTGCCTTTTTACAGGAGATTTTGAGAGTTATGAGGGAATCATTATACCAGGGGTTAGAAGGGCTAGATCTGGTCTTACTCCACTTAGCCGGAATAAGTGAATCTAATGCGTTATTTAGCCACTCGCAGAAGCTGTCATAGCCGCGGGAAACTTCAGTGGGGGGTAGGGGATGAAATTTCATCAGGAGCTGATGGAAATGCTCTAGATTTAAGTTTCTCCAAGGGCGTCTAAGACTGGCTGAGGGATTGTTTTTAGGAAGGGAGCAGAAGGTTGTAATACGAAATTCAATGAGATGGTGGTCAGTCCATGCCATGGGTCTGGGATGGAGCACTGAAATATTCGTAGAAAGATTCGTCAAAACAGGATCCAATAGATGGCCACCTGTATGAGTAGGGGATTGTACCATTTGGATCAGTTGGAACGCCTCAAGATCAGCCAGCAAGCTATGGATCGAGTTGGAAAGTGGCGCGTCCATATGCAGATTGAGGTCGCCGACAATCGTAAAGTTGGCAGTCTTTAAAGCTAAGGAGGAAATTACCTTGAAAGATTACAGACCAGCCAAACCCAGCTTAAGCTTCACAATCTTTCATGCTTGAGCAAGATGGGAAATTTAAAGGAGGGATTCTTGGTGAAGGCTCCTTTAATATCTCATAGTGCTATCCGCGGATTATCAACTTGGTGCAGACATTGTCTTCTTTGGTTTCCACTCTAATCCCCAAGAGTTCAGACACTGATGTATGTCTCTCTGATCGTTTCAAGCTTTTCTTTATACCAACCGGTCCTTCGCGTTTCACGCATGGAGGGGCAGTGATTGGCATTCATTGAGGTCTGATGGCTCAGTCTGATGTACAGAATACTTCACATTTAAATCTATGCTTCTCACCCTTTTTATCTTAAGATAGAAAGATTTCAGCTGTTGATATTTTGAGTAAGTACCTCTGGGCGAATATTCACACAATGTCAAAATAGTTTTGCTGTTATGGCCAGGTGGAAAGCACAGCATATATCAGTGGTCAAAGATTCTGCAACACATCTGTTTTTTGGGAAAAAGGTAAGTGTATCGATGTATGTGAAAGAGAGCAGGAAAAATGCTCAACATTTCTCCTTGCGTTTTCTCATTTATGGGTAATGTACTAAGAGATTTTCATACTGTTTATTTGTACTTACTTTCCAACTGTTGCTGACTTTCAAATATATATTTGCCACATTTATGTACAAGTTTAATTTATTTTTTATTTGTTTCTCAAAAAATCCATTCTGCCAATGTTGAAAGTCATATTTTTCTTTTCTTGATGGGTGAAGAGGTAACAGGACAATTGCCTAAAGTCTCCTGTCTCAATAACATGCTGATATTCTTTACATCCTCATCACATTCTGGTGTGTACAATTAGTTTTTAACCAGATCCTCATGCTGGACTATAAGACAGAAGATAAACAGCATGCAGGACTTCACAAAATCCTCTATATAAAAATAAAGGTCAGCGAATAATGTCAGAATCTGGGGACCATGACAGCGTAACTGAAAATTGACCACAGAATGTGTGTGATCTGACCAGGGGAAAGAGCAAAATAATTGTTTACCGCACAAAAAGCTTTTTACAAGCAGCAAAAAGAAGGATGCTTGACCACTGAACACATTACTTGTAAGGTCACAGCTAAAACTTTATTTCAGGATTTGGAGTCAAAAGAAATAAACAGTAATTTCTAAGAGTAAAAAAAAACAAATATCAATTTATTTATAAACCGATTACTTTACCAAAAAGTACTCCTAGCACTAGAAGTCAAAATATTATCTAAGGAGAGGACAAGGGGTCAACAGTCACTGTAAAAAATAGTCTTCCTTGGACAAATTACTGAGAGAAAGGGCAGCTTCTGGAACTTTGTGATAAATCTCTACAGCCAGGAGCGTAGCTGCGGGGTGGGAGGGGTGTTTAAGGTGTTGCACCCTCCCCCAAGAACCCAATAAATGTATTTTGTGATAAATAGCTGGGTAAAAGTACTTTCAGTCGGGTATGGTGAGGGCACTGTCGTATTTCACCTGGAACTGGAATTTTCACACACACAGACTAAAGACGCACACACACACGCTTTCCCTTTCTCTGTTTGGAAAGAGAATGAAAAAAATGTTGATTATTTCGCAAAATAATGTGGTTTTTCTCCCTTAGTACCCCTACCAATCCTCATTACTCTCCCTTTCCACTGCCTTTAAGGCCCTCTCGTGCCACTTGCTTGTCATATAATGTATTTTAACATTATAAGGCATATTTACTAAGATTTTATGCCGTGTTTGCATCACAAAATGAACACAAATAGATGCAAAATCTTTTTTTTCCTTATTTACTTTCCAGCGCAATACTTGTTTTGCCTTATAAAGTAAAGCAAAAAAGTGCATAGCGCTGCTTTGCATTACTTAGCACAAAAGGGGCGTTCCATGGGTGGTGCATGTGAGTTCCCATGCAACCACCAATGTTTTTTTACACAAAGCCCTATTAACTAAATATAAGTAGACAGAGTTTTGCGTAAACAAGTAGGGGTCATTTTAAATAAGCACTATTAAGGAGAAATGCTTTTATTTCTCTTTTTTTCTGACTGCATGTGTGCTGCACTGTACAGTACACATACAAAGTGGGAAAAGCTTTAAAGTTAGTCTAAGCATTGTATTTTGTACTGGAATGGTACACTTTAGTACAATATCTATGGTAGACTCACAAGTTCCTGCTCTATCCTTCTCTAGAAGCAGAGCTCAGCATATACAGCTGCTGCGCTGCGTGAGAATTTGGTAAATAGACCCCTGTGTGCCAGCGTGATTGTAGGTAAATCTGAGGTTCTTGTCCCCCAATCTTACTGACAAGCTATTCCCCTGCTTAAAACATCACGAAAAAAACAAATTGAGCAGAAAGTGTAGGGTTGGAAAGGACCTAAGGTGTGACCGAAGGTGTGAATAATGAATGAGCAGACTGCATAGATAAGGTCATCTTTTCCTGCCACCAAATCCTATTCCTTCCATCTGACTTTCAACCAGTCCTTCTGACATCAATAGTTAAAGCAGATTCCCAGTGCCCAACATTTCCAAATGCAATACCGAGTAGAAGGCCTATTTTGAAAGTTATTCCTTCCTTCCCCCTCTCCTTCCAAACAAATAGAGCACGCTGGCAGAAATTGGACTAGCCAGGCCTGGACAAGAAGGAAAAGCAAAGTAAGCACAAACTGCAGCATCAGCTCCCACCTTGAGGTTTTGGACTGTTCAGCGTTGATTGCAAGCAAGGCCTGACTCTTTGCGCCCCCTTTCACATCACATAAAGTTAGCCAAAAATCCTTACATCCATTATACCGTTTTGTTCATCATCACTGATCTGTCACAAATCACATTTTCCATCCGATAGGACATCTGCTGGTATTAGCCGTAGCCTGATGATGACAGATCACTGAACTCCTTGCTCAGGCACACAACATTACAGGATCACATTTACCTCGCAAGACAGAGCTCTTTCTTGTCGCATTTAGCCACCGAGGATGACCTCAAAATAGTCACACATTTTTATAGCATTTTTCTTAAAGATATAACAAGAGCGCCGTGAAATAAGTAGAAATAGAACTATAATTCGAAATAGGAATAGAAATAAAACAAAACACGCAAAGTACAGTTACATATCCAATAAGTGCCATTATGAAACTGGAAAAGGAGGTTTAGGAGTGAAAATATAAATATTTTCCAGAAACTATAGGGAATGGACAGGGGAATATCTCTTTATAAGTGATAGAGACAAAAACACATAAGCTTTTAAAAATTCAGCATGTGTGCCTGTTGGAAATGCTCCCTTCTGCAGGGTCACCACCAAACTCCCTACCCACACACACACACTTTTTGCTGAAATCGTTTTTGTTGGCTGTAGGACTCTGGGCACTTTACCACTATTAACCAGTGCCAAAGTGCATGTGCTCTCAATTGGCATACTTAATTTACTTACAAGCCCCTAGTAAAGTGCACTACATGTACCCATCACTTGTAAATTAAATGCTACCAATGGGCCTGCAACACTGACTGTGTCACCTACTTCAGTAGCCCTTTGACCATGTCTCAGGCCTGCCATTGCAGAGCCTGTGTGTCCAGTTTTAAACTGGCAAGTTAACCCACTTGCCAGGCCCAAACTTTCCTTTTTTTTAATACATATGTCACCCCCTAGGCCATAGAAAACCCCAAATAGGGCAGGGTACAGTGTATTTAAAAGGTTGGAATTGTACTTTTAAGTTTTACATGTCCTGGTAGTGAACAAATCTTTACATTATTTTTTCACTACTATAAGGCAAATCTTGCCCATAGGTTAGCATTGGGATTACCATGTTCCATCTTATAAGTGTAATTTCCAATTCGGACAAGTAGAAATTCTGAGCTTGGTGTCTCTGGACTCACAATTTAAAATTACAACTCATGGTGAACTATGATTTTAAATTGTAAGTCTGAAAATGCCACTTTTAGAAAGATCAATGTAGAAAAGTAAAAAGACTGCTGTTTAGCACTCAAGTAAACAAAAAAGTAATGAAATGTATACAGAAGAAACAAATTGTATTTCTAAAGTGTGCACCCTCTGAGGAGGCTCTGCTCAGCCACCCGGTTCAGAAAGAAAAGGAAAAATAGGGCCTGTGCCCTAGACACAAGGTACACTGCTATTAATCACTCAAAGAGTGTGTACTATTTACATTCAAATAGTGAACAAGCTTAGACACTGTGTATTCCAAATTGAGACAGAAAGCAACATTCCAATGTATAAAAATCGATCATTGAGTCATCACTGAAGCACTGAATTTGACTCATTCGTATTTCATTTATCAAACGCAGGTATATCACGGGAGAGTCTGTTCCACATGAGTTAGATGGTATTCAAACATTTCACACGTTGATAAAACAAGTCCCAATGCATTTCGGGCATAAACAATAGCCCTTCATCACGGGTACCTACAAGCAAATTGAAATAACAATGAAAATTGGTCATACTAAACTTGACAAAGCCAAAAGGATTCAAATTAATGCCCACTAAATCCTATGAGGCGAACATCTGAGAATTGAAATCAAATGAATGACTCTCACCAGTGTCTTGATTGTGCCTATCCGATAATACAGAATCTTCCACACGGTAGCCCAGCACCCGGCGCAGTCAAAGACTTTAACACAAAACAAACAACACCTCTAGAAAAGGGTTATATTTTACAAAATGCAAGGACTCTCTCTCTCTTTGAATAAGGCTTGAGGTTTTATTTTACACAATGCTCTCTACCAAAAAAAAAGCTTTCCCAGATGTCAAATAAACAAGATTCAAATACACAAAGAGATATTGATATGTTTATGTGCAAGCAATAATAACACACTTGGTAAATATATCGTATGAATAATACTGATGAATAAACAAGCAGCAAATAATATGAGATAAGACTCAAGCAAATATACTGGACGTTCTGCAAGAGATCAGAAAGATATATATACATCAAATGAGTACTTTGGAGGTGCACCCTGACTCACTCACACATCACAAAGAAAACACACTCACTCACACATCAAATGATCACAGCCACTGGCTCACATCACAATGGCAATAACCGAAACTTAATACATCACCTGGTGCAAAAACACCGCATCTCAGACTGGGGAAGTAAACAGCCGTAATTGAGAGCCTCAGCAACTAGGGTTCACTCTGAGGTAGACACATCTGCCCCCACTCAGATTCCAAACTCCCGGTTTCCAAGTCCACAACCCTCAGCTTTAAACACACTAAATGGTTTGCGTAAGACCTGCCCCTGGGCCAGAGGAATCTTACCAGAACTGGCCAGGTTCCAAGCAAGCATTCCCACGGCAGGAAGGAGCTCTCACGTCCCCTTCTCCAAATCTCCCATGTTCCAGCCTTTATCTTGACGAAGCTCACAAAAGACTTTCAGACTACATAAACAATCCTTCACAAAAACAGAAAGACCTTGAAAGTGAATAACCCAAGCAACTTGCAAGTGCTGCTGTGCACGCAGAAAAGCTGAAGCAAGGCAAAGCCAGGGAAAAAGGATGACATGAGGCCATGTCAAAGCCAATAGTAAGCACTTCATAATTCTCATAACCCAAACAACTTACAAGCGCTGCTGTGCACACAGAAAAGCTGAAGCAAAGCAACGTCAGGTCGTGAAAGGATTTGTACAATATAACTTAATAAGAATTGTCCTTGGGTAAATGTTAAATATGGCCCAATAAGATGATATGATTATTGTTGACAAAATTATTGGAAAATCGTCCTTTTTCATTATAATGCACATTCTAATGGGCTGTTGTTATTTGAGAGGTCATGTTGCAGACTTCTATATCACAGGATTATTGTCTTTCTTCAAAAAGCAAATTGAACAGATAGAGAGCCCTACTTAGGAAACCACAAAGTAAAAGTGCAAATCACACAAACACAACCAAAACCATCACCAAACACAATCCACATGTGATTAAGAAGTGAAACCACTAGCAGACCATGTATTGAAAATGGTCAAATTAAACGATAATGAAACCTTCGTTCGCAGTTCGTGACGTGTTTATGTGTAGGCAGGTGCCCCTTCCTAGCCAAAACGAATCCTGCATGCAACGCAGGCACCCTTGCACCATGGTGCAAGGGTGCCTATGTTGGGGCTGGGCTGTCAAAAGGGCACCAGCACAGAGGACATAGCAGGAATATGACATATTGCCTTAAATATGGTGCATTCCTGCCATATCCCTGTCACGCAGTACAGTGCTGCAAGGTGACTTGCTGCGCTGCACTGCATGACTTTTTTGTGAATTGTCCCCTCAGTTTTCATTTCACATGGGCTGTTTTTAAGTGGCGGCTGTCAAACCTATCACTTCATTCAAGTGCATTTCACTGACTGTAAATATTGCTTGTGCCTTCTAAATACGGGTTTTTTTTTAAGTTGAGTGTAAAGTATTGGTAAGAGACTCTGAATATGTTTACATTCATTTGTGCAAAGAGTACCGCATTCTGTTGGCTCAAAACATTTCTTTCCATCCTTTTTTGCCCTCCGTGGGTTTGAGGAAGATTAGAGAAAAGAAGACTGGCAAGTAGCTCAGTAGGCTGGATTCTCTCACTAACCTTTCTCGCAACACATCAGCCTCCATCCTCACTCCACAAGTTCCCCAAGAGCTATGGCATATTCAGACTGCGGTCAGGAACTTAGGACCAGCTGTGGGCAAACTCTCTGCCAATATGCAAGGCAAAATCATGACCTTGATCACACTGTATGTGAAAAGGTTGGTGTGCAGACAGAATATCGAGTAAACAATATTGGTTCAGAAACATCAACAGCAAGAATATCGTAGGCAAGAATATCGACTTAAGGTAAGTAATATCGATTTTAAGAATATTGAAATGTTTAATATCCTTCGCAAAAATATAGTTGTTAAAAATATTATTTTTGTTAATGTTATGTATTTTAGTATATATTTTATATGTACGTGATAGATGTTTTTCTGTATAAGAATTGATTGTATTTTGAATATATGTGTTAACTTTTTAGTAGTTAATAATTTTTTTTATTTGAATTTTGCGTTTTTGTTCCGTAGGGGGTTGTGGGTTTATAGGGGAATAGGGTTGGATGTAATTTAATTATTTCAAATTGATTGATTATTTTTTATTTATTAATATTTGTTTACTTGAGGTTTTATAGTTTTAAATGTGTAAAGTAATTTATTTGTAACTAATTAATAATTGGTTGTCAATGATTTTAATTAATTAATTGGTAAATAATTATGGTAATTGTGTAAATAATTGTAGGTGTGTGTTGTGGTGTTATTTGTAAAGGGTGGGAAGGGATTTATTTTTCATTGATGAAGTAATAATTGGATGTTAATTAATAATAAATAATTAATAGGCAATTAATTTCGGTATTTGTGGAATTAATTTTAGGTGTGTGTTTTGAGGTTTATAGGGGTAAAGGGTGTTAAATAGTTTACAAAAAAAGCATTATTAATGTTTTGTTAATTGATAATAATTAATTTATTAAACATTTAATTTGGTAATTGTGTAAGTAGTTTTAGGTGTGTGTTGAGGTGTTTATAGGAGTAAAGGGTGGGAAGTAATTTGTGTTCAATTAATTAATATTGGGTAGTTAATTATTGTTAATTATTTGATATTTATTTTGGGTAACTGTTTATTTTGTGTGTGTTGTTTTAACTTTTAAAGTGGTAAATGGTAGGTATTAAATACATTTTATTTACTTTATTATTAGTTCTTATTAGCAATAGTTTTTGATTTATAAATACATTTTAATTGTGTGTTAATATCTTATAGTTTAATTTAGCTGTGTGTTGTGGATATTACAGTGTTAAAGTGAGTGTAGTCAAATAATGTTATTAGTGTTTTTTATCAATAATATTTTTAATTGATTATTAATTATGTTAATTATGGAAGTAAATTTAATTTAAAATGTTGAAGTGTTTTGTTTTTGGTGTGGTGTTATAGGGTAGGAAATACAATAAATCCATTTATGTTTTAATTAATTTGTTTGTTTGCTAATATTTTCTAGTTTACATTTTTGTGTATTTATGTATTCTTTTATTTTATATATTATTTGTAGGTTTTTGTTATATGTAATTAATATTATATGTTTTCTTTTGATATATTGAATATATTTGATTTACATTTTTTAATTATATATTTTTTAATAATTTTATTACATTTTTAATATATATTTTTTTATAACTGTGTGAATAGCAATTTTACTCCGCTATCCAACACTTTCCCTAATGTTGCACTCACTGGAGTAGGAATAATATTTTTTACCTCTCTGCTATCCAGCACTTTCCCTACTGTTACACTCACTGGAGTGGGAATAGTAATTTTTACCCCTCTGCTATCCAACACTTTCCTTACTGTTGCACTCACTGGAGTTGGAATAGTAAATTTAATTTCTCCGCTATTCACCACTTACCCTACTGTTGCAATCACTGGAGTGGGAATAGTTATTTTTACCCCTTTGCTATATAACACTTTCCCTACTGTTGCACTGATTGTATTGTGAAATGTAAGTTAACATATTTTGTAATAGTTCAATGTTTTAATTTGTTAAAGATTTTAGTTTTTTAAATATTTTAAATCAGTAATATATATATATATATTTACACATTATTTTTAACTTTTAACATATATGTACAAATTATTATGTTTGTCATGATCTGTGTTCATTATTTTATTAAGTTAATTTGTTATATTTTATTAAAATGTATATTGAATGTATTTTATTTTGTTACAATTATATTTAATATTGAATATATTTATTTTACATTTATATACAAGTCAATATTTTATACATCTATCTTTTCTACATCGATATTTTTAGTCAATATTTTTGTACTTACCTGTTTAAGTATATGAGTGTATATTTTGTACTCGATAAATTTAACGTAGATAATTTTTACATAGATGTTACGAAGATGAACCAAAAAGGTTATACCTCTTTCGAGCACCCTCGTCACACATTCAGAGATGCATACATACACACTTTTATAATTATTTTTTATACAGCTCTTGTTACTGAATGTTAAGTGACCATAGAGTTGAATATTAATTAGCCTCTGCTATTAAGCATTAAGGGAGTCATTACGATGGCGGATGGACCTGAGTCCGTCCGCCATCGTCCCGGGGATGGGGATGGGGACGGCCTGCCTATAAGGTTGCAGTCCCACACATGGAATTAAATATTACAGATGCCCCCACGGCGGTCGTATCTGCAATATTTAACATTGTGGCAGGTGCTGTTAGCTGCAGGTCACGCCTCAATGTTAGAGTCAAAAGAGGGGAAGGAAAACAAGGGCTTTTACAATTAGGTCCAGCATACGTACGCATTAAACTATGTGAACACAATTAGTATGCAGTTCCTATCAAAAGGAAGATGACGAGTCGTAACTGTTGGGTTGAAATCAATAAAACACAGGAGAGAAATCTCCCTATTGGAAAAAGACCCTCACACACCCAACAAGAAGGTGTCTTGCTTCATCATCGGGTCTGCTCCTACTCGGGCCGGCGCTGCAATGCCCGATCAGGCGCCCGTGATGGGGCCTACTTAACGGAGATCTTTATTCCAAGGCCGGCAGGTGAAGTGTGAGTGAGGGTCCTAGTGTTGTGTAGGTGAATGTGGAGTGTAAAGTGAAGTTTAAAATAGGGATAAATAGTCCGATCAAAATAATTTTAATGAAGTTGGCTACTCCCCTAATTAAAATGAAAAAATCGCGTATAGTCACTCAGGTGCCGATCATGATCTGGTAAAAAATATCCCCGTGCGACTCGTATCCGGTCTTTTTACCGTACGAATCGTACAAGTGCCGTACGAACTGGCAATCACGATTCGCATGGTAAAAAGTCCATACGAACCGCATTGGGAATCATTCCCCACACGTCCTCGGGTCGGAAAATGTGTCCGACACGTCCTCATACGAATTACCGTACAAACGTGAAAGGTGAAGTCCGACCGAGGAATCACGATCCATCCCGTGCGTCCGAGGTTACAACCGGATGGAAAAATCACCGTCCGCACCGAACTCCCATAGCAACCATGGAGACGTGCCCGCATACGCGCCGACCCTCCCCCCCAGCCCCCGTAAGTACGCGCCGACCCCCCCCAGCCCTCGTAGGTACGCGCCGACCCCCCCCAGCCCTCGTAGGTACGCGCCGACCCCCCCCCAGCCCCCGTAGGTACGCGCCGACCCCCCCCAGCCCCCGTAGGTACGCGCCGAACCCCCCTGTATGTACACCCGTGTACGTTCGAGTCGAACCCCCCATGTACGTTCGAGTCGAACCCCCCCGTGTACGTTCGAGTCGAACCCCCCCGTGTACGTACGCGCTGGGGGATACGCACCGTACATACACGGGTGGGGGTACGACACAAACGTACACGGGGGGGTTCGACTCGAACGTACACGGGGGGTTCGATTCGAACGTACACGGGGGGGTCACCCAACACTAACAGTGAAAAGCGGCCACCCTTACAGCACCCTAAAAAATGTGGGGGTACCTTTAGTTTCAACAAAAATTATTAAGTGTTTAACCCTTATTGAGTCTGTTCCGGGCCATAACAGTACCGGTTGCCGTCGACACTGAATTCTAGTGCCCTTTCATGAATTGGATCCAAGATGTAGGAAAGCAACAAAGGGTAGGTTGCTTCCTGTGAAAAAGTCCTTAGTCAAGTAAAAGTGCTTGAAATGAAGCGTGGTAGTCCGTGTGCGGAATGCCTCAGCGCCGATATCTCCAAGGTAAACGATCCCCTAATTAAAAGTAAAAGTAGCGCGTATATTCACTTAATGTTGTGAATTTCTACGCTTATAAATGTAGAAATTCACAACATTAAGTGAATATACGCGCTACTTTTTCTTTTTAATTAGGGGAGTAGCCAACCTCATTAAAATTGTTTTGATTGGTCTATCTTTCCCTATTTTAAACTTCACTTCACATTTCACATTCACCTACACAACACTAGGACCCTCACTTGCACATCACCCATCGGCCTTGGAATAAAGATCTCCGTGAAGTAGGCCCCATCACAGAGGTCTGATCGGGCATTGCAGCGCCGGCCCAAGTAGGAGCAGACCCGATGATGAAGCAAGACACCGACTTGTTGGGTGTGTGAGGGTCTTTTTCCAATAAGAAGATCCCTCTCCTGTGTTTCAGTATATTCCATTTCTCGGTTACAACCTATCTTCTTTTTAATAGGAACTGCTTACCAATATTGTTTATATAGTTCATTGGGCATGTATGCTGGACCTAATTGAAAAAAGCCCCTTTTTTCCTTTCCCCTCTTATGATTCTATGATAAGTGTGTCCATACTGTCTAATAGCCATGTCGCATGCTGCATTTTGAAGTGACATAGTCATGTCTACTGGTAAAAACTATGGCAACCCCCAAATGAGAAAAACAAACAAAACTAATTATTATAATAATGAGCTGATCTCTACCAATGAATATTTTTCTGGACCGTTTTCCATTGCTTTGTTTGCTTTCTGTGCAGTTCCATACTGGAACACACCATCGGCATATAAGTCTTTGCCCCATACTAAATAGGACAGCCAAGACCAAACTGTTCCCTCTAAATGGTCACACGTGTAATGGGATGTGTTTCTGCCTTGTTGTGCATTGTTATCGACGTGCTACTAATGCACAGAATCCTGCGCCTCCTTGAATGCTGCCAACATGTCATTTAACTTCCAATACTATGCTGTTACCCTTTTGTAATTCACTCAATGAGCTGTGTGTTTAAGTGATCCCCTCTCAACGATACACTGAACTGCAATGCTGCATGCTCCTATTGCATCCTGTCTGCTGCTGACTCATAATGGCCAAGACTACGCACAACACATACAACCTGTGTCTGACTGCAAACAGCAATCCATGTATGGCATATGGTGGATCTACATTAGCACCACCCACTCCTCTTCCCTGCTGCGTCTAGAAGCAAACAACATCCGTGACCTCATACTCACTTGGGCACCATTTTCTCTAGAGCCGGCCCCCAATCTGTCTGTTGATCTCATTGTCTTCAGATTAGCACTGAGGCAGAAGGGTACCCAATATTAACGTATTCTTTACATCATCTCCACTGCCTGAAACTATCACCTGTAACACATTCTTCTCTACTGCATATGCATCTCCAGGCTTTCCAACTCCTACACCCAATTGCAAGGCAAAAGAAACATTTACCTCCGTGACACATTGTGGTATTCCACCAATTGAGGCCTGGTTTGAATGTTGAGTCATTTAGTTCAATGCTGAAAGGCACATCCAGCACACTTCAATTGGTGCACTGAATTTAGATGGAATTGTCCTTGGCACCAGTAGAATCAAATTTGTTTCTGCAGAATGACAGAAGGAATGCCTCAGTACTGCCAGTCAGTCAGCCAGTCAAATGTATTTATTGGTTATTTAAGCCATTACAATCATAAGGTCATGATGCATTTAAGTCATAATTACATATAACTGGTTATAACTGTATCTGTACTGTGCAACACCCTTTGTACAAAAGCTGAAACCATCATGTATATGCAATAAAAGTTCCCCTAGTTGTGACATTATAGTGTGGGTGTGCCTTGGGTACAAGTTACACAAAAGACAGTGCTGCTTCATGCTTGTGCTTCAGTTTAAAGCTTGGGGCCATGCTTAACAGGCATTCTGTACAGGGGCGCTGATGAGGACATACACTGTAAATCAGTGATGCTTTATATGAGCTTCACAATTGTTTGCAGATCCTGCAATGCAATACTTCAGTGCATCAATAGCAGTAGGTCTGAATCTTAGTGTTGCCATCTGTTCAACGTAGTGTTGTGTTCTGTTCAAGGCAGTGTTGGGGCATCAGTTATAGTCATGATGCTCCCACCCATCCCTCAATGACCTTGTAGGAATTGATCCCCAGCATGGGGCTTTTTGCCTCTTTTGTACCCACAATGAAGTGCGACCAGGCAAAGCACAGTGTTAAAGCCCTTGTTGATATGCCCCAGTGTGAGTCCGCATTGTTGCTGCATGGTTTGGAATGGTATCTGGCCTCCACTGTAGAGGCCCAGGCCCATCCTCATTAGTTGTAGTCTTCTGAATTTAGGTTTGCACTGTGTCTGTTGGGCAAAGTAGGATTGCTCCTGCAGAGGGTTTTAATGGCATAAGACGTCTTCAGTGCTATGGCATTTGGCCATGGTCTCTGCAAGCGTTTAGGGCGGTTGCGCTTGGCCATATTTATGGTGACACACACGTTGTCATCTGAATTTCGTTTCTCAATAGCCTTAGTCAGCTATTTGACTTGTTATGCGTAACAGTGAATACATGTTTGCTAGATATGTGATAAAATCAGGCGTGATTACTTCCCTTGCGTAATCAAAACGTGTGTGTTTCAGAGTCATTGTATTTCAAAGAGTAAAATACTTTTTAAGCTCATCTAATTTATTAATAGGAATTCATTTTTAAAGCCGTTTTTGTTGCGCTAATATTCAGTATATAGCCGTCTGAGAACATTAATTTGTCTGTCTGTCAGATAGCTCAGAGGTCGGGGCACCTACTGTAGAAATCTGTGTGTTAAAAGAGGATACAGGTTATAAACACAGGGGGGGGGGGTTTATTTACAAGCCCCTTGCGCCACTTTTCCGTAACTTTTAACATGGGAAAAGTCACGCAAAAGTGGCGCAAGGGGCTTGTAAATCTGCCCCAGGCTTTCAAGCGCAAAGTAATATCCCTGCTCACAAACAATGGATGTGCAAATTGCACGAACTGAGTTTCCTCTTTGCAATTCAGTTACTACTCCATTTCAGATGTCACTCCTTCTCAATAATTTGCGTTTGCAATTGCGATCACAAACCAATATAATATGTCCCTTCCACTCTCTCCTAATTACATATTCAAAACGTTATGAGGTGTAGTAAGTGCAATAAAATGCAAATAAAATACAACACGAAACAATATTGTTATGCTGCAAGTCAGAACGGCTTTTCTAATTTACAAAAAGGGTTTGTAGATTTCAAAATACTTGGTTACAGTTGCAAACCCTATGTTGGTTCCATTCAGCCATTCAGTCAAGAAGTAATTTATATTGCTGCTGTGTAAGGGTTCTTTGGTGCTGACTGATTCCAGCATTCTCCTCTTTCACCTAGGTTTCCTTTAATTGGAATTCCCACTTTCTGAATCTGGTTACTCTATGGCTGATAACATACAACAGACGAGACATGCTGCACAGTGGGCAGCACTCAGATGGGCCCATTGGGCGTGATGGTCATTCAGCGCACACTTAAGTATTTCCTTCATAGATTTTAAGCAGGTTGTTTTAACTTCTTTGTGACCAAGAGACAAGCTGATACATAGCAACACATGACTTTGTTGTTTGTCCTGCGGAGGCCTTTTACTCATCGGCCGAAACCTGTCGACACCGACCAGTTGGAGCTCAACCATCAACAAAGAAAAACAGATACGGATTTAAACCTGGTGGATATTACATGCACCAATGATTGGACATTTTGTATCCTTCCAGAGTGTACATCATACTACCAAGACGTTGTACCACAAAGTGAATCTATAGAGTGGACCCCCTGATGTATAAAGATTATACAACAGGGCTGGAGTGCAGTTGTATGATTTGAATAATGAGAAATTGTTACAATGATCAAATAAATTGATTCATTTATAATACAGAACTTGCTGTATGCAAATAATGTAATGTCTTATGTCTGGGTCGTGAAAGGATTTGTACAATATAACTTACTAAGAATTGTCCTTGGGTAAATGTTAAATATGGCCCAATAAGATGATATGATTATTGTTGACAAAATTATTGGTAAATCGTCCTTTTTCATTATAATGCACATTCTAATGGGCTGTTGTTATTTGAGAGGTCATGTTGCAGACTTCTATATCACAGGATTATTGTCTTTCTTCAAAAAGCAAATTGAACAGATATGTAAGTGTTATTCTTAATTGATGAGCACAATGAATAAACTAAATAATATCCCAAATTGACAGCAGAACCAAATAGCAGAGGCCAAAGCCTATAAGGTCAAGTTAGAGTAGAAGAAATTAATTTGACACCCTGTGAAAAGAGATTGGTAGGTTTATTTTTAAAAGATGAAATGGAAGGACATTTCATTGGTAAAGAAAGACAAAAAATGATTTGCCTTTCTTCATTGTTTTTAGGAGATGAGATGGTCAGGCAGGCCCACTCAAGTGTCAATGATTCTAATTATGTGCCTCAACTATGGCTGGCAAAATAATGCAAATCTACTTTTATATGTAACCATATTGAGAAGATCAAGAGTCAAGTAGTGTGTCGCTATTTCAATTAAACTTTTGAGAGTTATGGAGTTATAAAATATTTATTAATATGTCTCAAACTTAATTGGGGTGGGGGTCTCTGAGCAAAGGTGTAATCATTTTTTTTTATCTGAAAAATTCAAACTACTAACACTATTTTGCAACCTCCGAAGATGTCTGATTTGAGCTTGGGGTAGACCGTAGGCAGCATTCACATTCTCAGTCTAATATTGGCCAACGCTATCACTAACTACATAAGGTCCTGAAACACTGTGAAACTAATTACAGAAAAGCAGCTTGAGTTTTTGCACCCCTCTTTTGATAGGTAAACTGTTGTCTTAAAACAGCACATCATTTCTAAATTTCAAACTACAGTCTTATAAACCTCCAAAATGTGTTACCTTCTGTGGCAGTTTCTTATGGAGCCGTGGAAACTCTTTTGCCTCCTAATTATTTTTTATTAAATCTTCAGGTTTTTGTTTTCTTATACAATATTATTCTGCAATAGCCGGTCCAATTTTTTTAAAGATTATGTGAAGCAGTGTGTACTGATCTTGTGATTAAGTGTCCATACATAGAGAAAGAGAAAGGTAGTGTGAGAGAGAGAGAGGGATAGAGAGAGAAAGACAGTGCGAGTTGGAGGGGAGAGAGATCTATAAGCTGTAAAAGACTCTTGTCCATTTACAAAGTAGTATAGAAGTGTATGCGAAATCAGGTAAGAAGCTATCTTCATGACAATGTAGAGGAAAATACAATATACATCATCAAAAGTAATAGTCTATTTAGTTCTGTTGGAAAATGGCCCTCTCTGAAGGGTCACTCCAAACTTTTTGCCTTCCTCCTCCCTGTTATGCTGAATCTGTTTTTGTTGGCCTTAGGACACTGAGCACTTTAACATTGCTGACCAGTGCTGAAGTGCATGTGCTTCTCCCCTAAACATGGTATAATTGGTGTACACCTATTTGACAGATTTAATATACTTGTAAGTCCCTTGTGAAGTGGTATACCATATACCCAGGGCCTCTAAATTAAATGCTGCTAATGGTCCTGCAGCACTGATTGTGCCACCCCCACAAGTAGCCCTGTAAACATCTGTAAGGGCTGCCATTGCAGAGCATGTATGTGCAGTTTTACTGCCATTTTGTCCTGGCATTGAAACCCCTTTGCCATGCCTTAAACTCCCTTTTTATTACATATGTCACCCTTAAGGAAGGCCCTGTGAAGCTTAGAGTGTAGGGTGCTGTGTAAGTAAAATGTAGGAAGTGTACTTTTAAGTTTTGCATGTCCTGACAGTGGAAAACGCCTACATTTGTATTTCTCTACTGTGAGGCCTAATCCTCATAGGTTGACATTATGAATTCCTTAATGCACTTTTAGGCTGTAAATGCTGATTAGAAAGGAGTAGCTGTGTCATGTTTTAAATTATCTTTGGAAAGGTAATAATAAATACTCTTTACTGGTAAGGTTGTATTTAACATTACTGTTTTAGAAATGCTACTTTGTGAAAGTGGTCATTTCTCTGCTCTTACAGCTCTGTGTGCCTGCAGTCTGTCTCCAAGACACCTCTGGGGTGGGTAACAGCCACACTTTGTGCATTCCCTCTAGACAGCCATAAACACAGGAAGGTTAGGTGTGTCTGAGTACTCCTCTGCATTCTGACTCCTGGCCAGGAAGAGAGGGGGGAGCAGACTCACCTGTTTAGGCAGGGTCCTGTCCCCACACAAAGGGCTGATCACCCCCTACAGTTAGTCCGGAACCAGGGCTGGGAAGAAAGGGCTTCTGTGCACTTCAAAAAACCTTCTTTGAAGTCACCCCCACTTCAAAGGCCCAACTGGGTATAAGTACTAGGACTCTACCCCACCAAATCAGACACTTCTGGACCTGTAACTGAACTCTCTCAGATGCATTTCTGTGCTGCATCAAGGAGGGACACTCCGCTGCACTGTTGATCTGGAAAACCTGCTTTTTTGCCTGCTGTTTTCTGATCCTATTGATGGAGAGCTGGACAACAGAGATCTCCAAATGCTTGTGGTCTTGCGTCCTGTTGCTTGAGACTCAGGGCTATCAAAGTTTCTACACCTGCTTCTGTGCCTGGTACACTAGAAGTGGACCCAGATACCTGCACCAGAGAAATCAGTGCATTTCAGTCTGCATGTAGCTGAACCAGCACATTGACCCTGTTTTGGAATTAGGTTTCGCACATTGTTCTCAGAACCAAAGCATCGCCTTGAGTTCCCGACGCATCGGCACTGTGCATCTCTGTCGCTGCAGTATAGAGACATCAATGCATCCCCTTGACTGTGTGGAGAAATCCGGTGCATCACACTTCGGAACAAACTCATCTCAGCTCGCGCTTCATCTTTGGAACTGCTTGGAGAAGATCGATGCATCACCTCAATTGTGGGGTCGACATTTACGCATCGCTCGTCTGCACCCTGCATCTCAATGTTGCGACCAGGATCAAGGTACTCTGTTCACTGGGCTGGTGTGGCTCCTTCACTTCATCGTGGTTGGCCTGAACTGTTGACTTTGCCTCAGTCCAGCATGACCAGATTAGCCCCATTGGTTCTTATTGATTCTAAGGGCTAGAACTCTTTTTATTCTTTAGAAATTCATAACTCATCTTCTACTTATTGAATTTTTGCCGTTTTGGCCTTGATTTAAAAAAAAAGATTATTGTCTGTTTTTCTAAATCAGTGTGAAGTCTTTTGTGATGTTTTTATTGTGTTACTGTGTGTTGTGTTGCACAAATACTTTACATATTGCCTCTTTAGATAAACCCGACTGCTTTGTGCCAAGCTACCAGAGGGTGAACACAGTTTAACTTTTAGTGAGTATCTATCTTACTCTGACTAGAGTGGTGGCCCCTACTTGGACAGGGTGCATACATCTGCCAATTAGAGACACATTTCTAATAAGTGCACCAAAAAAATATATAAATGATAAACTTACTAAAATCAGGTAGGTAAAAATTACATGAGATTAGAAAACCTGAGAAAAAGTCATATTAACACTATAAACCAGGCTAGAACAGCCACGGCCCGTATAGGGCGTGCTACCGGGGTGCTGACGTAGGGCGGAGGAGGGGCAGGGTGGGGGATTGTAAAATGTGGCATACGGCCGATTTCAGCTAAGTAAGGAAACAAAAAAAGAATTTTTTTGCGCGTGCTGCATCGCATTTGGCGATGCAGCGCGTGCAACTAAATTCGTTTTTTTTTCCGTTACTTACCTGAAATCGGCCGTATGCCACATTTTACAACCCCCTACCCTGCCCCTCCTCTGCCCTACGTCACCACCCCGGTAGCACGCCCTATACGGGTCGTGGCTGGGCTAGAGTCTCAAAAAGTTTAATTATATGTCCCCAACTAGACACACCATTGTCCCAGTGCTTAACATTTAACACCCCAACAAACCAGCTCTGGGGAAGTGGGGTCCTGTTCTTGAACAGCAGCATCCAGCTATACATGCCGAAACCTTGCCGGTTCTCTTATTCATAGAAACATATTGAAATGACTGAATGCAGCATGTTGCCTTAATTTAATGCTGGATAACTTGGATAATGGCATGACACTGACAGACTTGAAATCGTCAGATTAGGTGATTAAACTATTGGACTGAAAGCCTCTAGCCATGATAACCTGAGATTGAGCTGGACTAGAGCTGTGCACAAGTGCAAGGCTCTTTTGAATTTCACAAAGATTATTTTGCTTTTCTGCAAAATACTTACATTAGTATTGGGGGTGAGTCCCCTCAGCAGAGTATGTCCAATGTTATCAATAAACCAATTCAAATTATTTGGTTATAAATAACTCATTACTGGTGGATGCCACTCAAAAAGAGGACATGTCCCCCAGGCCTACTTTCCAATATGTTGGGCTAAGGGAAGAATTCATCAAGCCCAGAGAAATGCTGACATCATCCCATTGCTGAATGACTCACTGTATAATTGTGACAGCAACCTGATAATGGACTGGAGACACTGTAGGTGCTATGCTTCATGGTCTTTATGGATGAAGAGTTACTCTAACATGCAAGCCTTTATCCTGAATATGGGCTTGAGTGCAATAACCTAAAAAGCGCTTGACTTGACCCATAATTATATTTATAAAGTAGGCTGATTCTCCTTGTTGCAAAATTGATGTTTTGTCCAGTATCAGAAAATTGTCTCTGGTTCACAGCCGGCATTGTAGCTGATGCTGTTATTGGTCAATACACAGGGTATCATAGTGTACTGTACATCAGATTCCTGGTCAGACCAAAGAGCTCTACAACATTGGATACATCGACATTTGAAAATAAATCAGATAATATTAAAAGCAGCTTCCTGAACACTATAGGTTTTGTTGCCGCAAGCATGTGGACTCTTTCTGTTGACTAAGGTTACAACACAGATGTCCATATGCATGCATGTTTGCATGTTCACATATGTATGTGATGTGTACAGTGGGGCACACAATTAAATCTCCGTGCAATATCTTAGTAAGATTCAAACTCTTCAAGTAGGCACATCAACATTTGCTGCTGTAATCTCCCTCAACCTGCCCAATTACTGCAAACTGTAATCTTCTGATTCCATTTTCCCCTATCAGGACTTTACTTGTTTGTTTGCCTCACCCTGAACTATACATAATAGAAATAATTCTTCTTATACAACCAACTCTGCATGCATACGCCATAAAGTTAGCCATAAACATACAGACAACAGCATGCATCTCTAATAGATTCTCAACAATCACATGCTCGACTTCCAACACATCATCACACACATGCACCTAACGGAACCTGAAATACCACTTTGGTGGGTATCAGTATGTTCACAACAGATCTATAACCAAACACCTGCTAGTAGAATAAGCCACTGCTTTCATTAAACAGAACAATATATGCACACCTAACACTGTCACATAGTTAATTACAACTATCTTACAGAAAATCACTAGGCACTAACATACACCACACATCTTTACTGCAAGTTAATGCCCCAAACACATCCAAAGCTACCTGAATTTGTATTAATCACCCAACAGCAAATGCCTCCCCAAGCTATACTTAACACAAATAAACATCTCCTGGGCAAAGGACATGTGTCCCGAACAAAAACATATGCAAACACCCAACTACGGATCTCTGGCCTCACCAAACATATCTACAAGCCACTAGGGCCCTCATTATGATCTCGGACAAAAAGCCATCCGAAAGCTCATCGGAGGCTTTCTGCTCAATTTCATAGGTTTACGTCCGACCGCCATATTAAGATACTGGTGGTCAAGGGAAAACCCGCAGGGAATGTCACTCTGCTTCTGGCGGGCCCACGGAACCCGTCGAGGCTGCGGGCAGAATTGTAATCACAAAATGGCCTCGGAGCTAGCCTGGGCTCTGCCATTGGGGTTACAATGTTGCTTTCCACCTGCCCTTTCATGGAGGTCCGCCCGCTATGAAAAGGCAGACAGAAAGTGGCTTTGGGGACCACTAGCAGGGCCCCTACCCACCCGGCCCTCGCTATGGGGCGTGGGAGGCACCTGTGGTGCCCCCTGAACATCCCTCCACGGCAGGCACTGCATTGTGCTGCCAAACGGTGCAGGGATCTTTGAAAACAAACATTTTTCTATTGCAGCTTGTGTGCAGTTCTTTTTCAGCCAGAAAAATGGGTGTTTCAGACCACTCATCGAGCGGTTGCATCCTTTTACTGCGGGTGTATCCACTGACTAATAGTCGAGCAGATTCCATCCTGCTACAGTGTTGGTGGGACACTAGTCCGACCAACATCGTAATAGGGCCGTAAGTGTGACACATTCACCGAATAAAAGGAACTTTGCTTACCCTCTGCAAACCTAGTCAGACACCGGCTTAAGAAGGAAACATTGCAATCATCTGGGAGTACATCACTAGGGCGTGGAAAGAACTGCAATTCCACACAAATAAAGCATTGTGTGCAACAGAAGTATCAAGTAGCAATAACAATTTCACAGTACATCAAGTAAGCAAATTATTATGTATTGTGCAGGAATACAGCGCGGTTTACTCACAATCACATTCTGTCTCCTGGGAGTGAGTTGAGACATGAACTCATGCCAAACACAACAGCGTGCTACATCATTGAAGCAGAAATGGATATCCATAAACTCCCCCTTGAGCAAATGCAAATTAACTCCACTTTGCAAAACAACCACCCTCACTTACCCACACTTGAATTTTGTTCTCGGTTATTATAATTTAGTCAAAGAAGATCTTTGCGTGGGTTCAAAACATGTATTGTTCTAGTTGAGGATGATGGACAGTCAATTCCTTTAATTGCTAGGTATAACTATCTATCCACCCTGAGTTGGCTCATACTAGGCGAGGCATGGCTCACAAAAGAAAGTAGGGTTGTACATAGTTTTTATTACACAAAGTTTTGCAAATTTCCCAATTATGACCCTCATGCAGCATGTGGATATTCATGTTTTCCCTGCCCTTCCCTTTCCAGACATTTGCCGCTTAAGCCGTGTAACGTACAAGTGTTTTGCACACAAGGGAATATCCCATGAAGCTCCCTGTGGGTATTCCATTTGCAAACAAAAGGGTGAAAGTATGAATAATCAGATAATAAATGTATCATAAAAGTCCTGGTTCTCACTCAAATGCCCCACTGCCCCTACAACTTCACACACCTCTAAAAAGATATACAAATCCAATCAACAGACAATAAAATAAAAAAAGCCCCACTGCCCCTACAACTTCGCACACCTCTAAAAAGATATACAAATCCAATCAACAGACAATAACATAAAAAATGCCCCACTGCCCCTATAACTTCACACACCTCTAAAAAGATATACAAATCCAATCAACAGAAAATAAAATAAAAAATGCCCCACTGCCCCTACAACTTCACACACCTCTAAAAAGATATACAAATCCAATCAACAGCAAAAAAACTAACAAAAAATGCCAATTAAGTACGTATGCAATCTATGGTATCGCCGAAAGAGGCTTGGATTGGACTCTGCCTTCCCACCCTGCTGGCTGGCAGCTCTTTGTTGATAGCCTCACCCAAGAAGCCAATAAAAGAGCAGGTGGCGTGCCTTCCTTGGGTAGCCCTCCCTCTACCAGAGCAAGGGTCGTGCTCATAGAGGGGGCTGCATTAGCTCATCCCACACTCGCATTGCCTGACCCTGTTGCTCATGACTCCAGATAACCTCTGGCAGGCTGGGTGCGTTCCCACGCACGCAAACCCACTAAAAAAGATAAAAAGCGCGTAATGAGTCTGTTCTGTAATCTATGGTGAACCACAGTCACGTAAGTAATAGGTAAAGCAACCGAGACGAGTTTTCTGTTTACCGTTAACATGCACGAACATTTCTCACTGGCCTGGTTCGTAATTCAATTCTGTCAAATTCTGCCCAGAGGAATTTTGATTATTTAGGCCTGGGTGTGCCGAAAAGCATCGAGATTTACACACCTTGCTCCTTTTGCTTGTCTGAATCAGAAATTTAATTTAGCAAAACAAAGTAATTTGTGACTTCTTTTCGGCCGGTCTGCAGTGTCCTATTTCCTACTAACTTGAGTCATCTCCTCAGACTGAGGCGTGACTGATGAGCCACGAAGCCTGTACTAAACGTCCCCTCATTGCGCTGCAAAGATGCTCGCGCACGAGAAGGAGCCATAAAGCTTAATGTCTGGGGCGGCTATCTGCCAGTTAATCATTGCGGAGGGTCCACAGGCCAGCTGGGTCATATCTCACAGATAAACATGGTGCCACCGAGGATGCATTAAGATTTCAAACTAAGCACAGGCCGAAGAAACACATTTGTGACCTCTGAACCCAAAATTATTTTTGGAAACTGTCAGTTTGTTTACAAGCCGCAAATCCTCTTTCTCTTGTGTGGGCAATCAGCCTTCTGGCGACTGGGCGGCATGCTGCGTCTCACTGTCTTCTTTGAGAAAAGCGCTGATGGGCTACATGGCCCTCTGATGGGCTACCCTGGAACTGATGTCCTATGACCTATTACATCAAAAGATGCTCTTCCTAGACATGTGGAACAACAGCAAGAAACCAACACTAGAAACATTCTGCTAACAAAGTCACTGACTTTGCTTCTCCTGTGAAAATATGAGTGTGAACCTCAGAATTTACTCTCACGCACACAACCATTTAATACACATACATTGGTAAATATTTTGGATTCTGTAGATATAAAAAAACAGAATAGAAGGGGGGTAGGGGGCTTGTGAGGATGCACACAGATTGCATAAGAGGAACTTAGCTTTTTGCAGCTTTCAGGCCTCCCTGCCAGCTCCACTGTTTCTGTACATCATCTGTTTCTACTATGGAGGTAGTAACCCTGTGACTTTTTCTTAGATCCTTCCTGTTACAGGGAGAGCCACATTCATCAAGAATGGAAACCAAGCAGAATCTGGTGTTTTTGGGTCTGCTTCCGTGATGTGGGACTAAGTGAGCTTCAACTCAGCTCTACAGTATTGGGGCCTTATTTACAAGGAAGTAAAGCAGCACGGTGCCGCAAGCCATTTGGCTGCGCTGCGCTGCCTTAATTCTGAAGCAAAGGAATTTGTCTTATCTACAATGATATGACGGATCCCTTTGCTCTCCCCTGTGCTGGTCCACAATTAGCTGCCCTGTGCCGACGCAGGCACGCTTGCACCATGGTGCAAGGGTGCTTGAGTCACGGGGATGATTGTTTTTGTGCAAGGAGGGACACCTCTTCCTGTGTGTGCTTCAGAATGCAGCATACATAGATAGGGGAAAATTAGGAGAAATGGGGACGAGTAGTGTTCTGACGCATTTCCAGGTGTACAAATTCTCGTAAATATGGAAATGCAGCAGAATACATGGGTGTTGCGTGGTAACACCCACAGCAACAGCAATGGCACGCCCCTTTCACACAAAGTGCTGCATGTAAAGGGGCCACATTAACAAGGACAAGCAGGGTGGCTTTACATGTCCTTGTACATATGGGGCTGCAGGTTGCGCTGCCACTGCGTCACAAAAAGTGGTGCACCAGCAGTGCAAGGGACTTGTAAATAAGCCCCTGGATGTCTTCTTCAACAAACAATTAGAGGTCCTGGAAAGTTAGGAGAGCAGGGACAAGTTGTCACTGAAACGCTCTGTGTTCTCTTGTCCTGGGCTGCTCCACTTCACCATCCATGGTAATAAATTCCCATTTCATGAGTGAGAGGATTTATGTTTGCAGGATAGCTAGCTTTAGCCTAAGGCAGTCCACAACCCACAACCACAACGTTCCATTTTGTCTCAAGGAGACCAAAGGGCTTGGCCCACGTCCATCAATACTCACAATCTCACTTCCCATTAGGTGCAACTGTGACACCGTTTCTCCACCGCTCCCTCCCTATGAACAACTTAAGGGGACTATAATGGTTAGTTTCTATGTCTCTCCAGCTAAGGATTTTCTTGGAAGATACAGCCATTGAATCAGTGGAGTTCTGACTGTACTTCATGCAGGGAGGGATTCCCTGTGGCCAGACAGGATGAAAACCTGCCTAGCTTGCTCTGCTAATCTAGGCCCTGGTATAGGATCTGCAGAGATAATACAAGGCATAAGGGAAAAGGCAGCTGGGTGCTAAGCCCTGATTCCTTCCTTGCATGAGGGACACCCTAAAACCATACCATGGAGGATTTGTGAGGTACCCTTTATCCTCAGAGATTGTGCACTCATTTGAGTCATTTTATTGTGTTGGGCCACGAGTGTAACTTAGCCCGGAAGAATGTGCTAAAGCAATTTTTCTGAGAGGATATTTCTTGAGGCACAGCTCCTGAAAGCTTGTCTAGCAAACCTGAAGCCTGCACTCAGTCTGTTCGAAGTGGCATAAAGAGTTGCTGAGAAATAACATGTAAGTGCCTTCTTTTCATCCTGGAGTCAGTAGATCCTCTTTCCACATCCAGGACATGATTTCACTTACATGATATACTGCATCGTTAAACCTTTTAAATCACTGTTGATAAACAAGGCACATGTGTTACCTCACAATGTGCACTTAGGAGACTCTATAGGGAAACACATCTCCACTGAGGAAAAAGTATTTGGGTGGCCTGCTGAACTTGCCAGTAAGTCTTGACTGGGATGTCTCCAGTCTCATTACTCATTAAACATGTCTACACACACACACACACACAGAAACACACACACGTCACAATGACCATCTTATGAGCAAGTGGCCTGGCGCACAAAATATTGACATAGATTCGCAAATAGCCTTGTGGTCATCCATATATAACACAATTATATTTTACTTTAAGTATTCCCCATTATAAGCTCTGTGCAGTCTGGCACACAGTTTGGCCTTCTTATTAGAAACCCTCTGCATGTAAAGCACTGTACACAGCCAGAATTGGATCAACATATCCAATGCTACGAAAACTTATTTGTTTGGTGGGTAACTAACAATTTGTTTACATGAGTGATTGTGGGAGGGAGGGCTACATCTAAGTAACTGCTCTCACACCCTTAAAATCAATTTGATCTTTAGTCAGGTTAACAGAGCATTATTGAATTGTTTCCGCTGTGGTTGGGAGACCTGAGGATGATAGCTGCCTAACAGGGCATTTGGCCAGCCTGTTTAATGATCTCCCGTATCCCAGTGATGGGGATCCAGAAACTACAGACTTGAGTGAATTGTGCACAACATTGGATTCAGTTGTATTGCTGTCTGATTTGCTGCACGGTGCAGCAATTGGATATATTGCACCTGGAGCACTGCAAGGGATATCATTCCCAAGACATGGTGAGGTCGCCACCTATCCAAGAGATCCTCATTGGCCTTCAACTCTTTACCTCCCGGTCCAGCTTCGGTTGGACCTGGGCTGCCTCAAAAGATGCCGCCAGCAAACAGACTATGGCCCCTCCAGAAAATTATGCAGAGCTGACATTTTCACATGAGACAAAGAAGAATGCTGGTCAGGTTAAAGTGGAGCACAGTGGCCTGCTTTTAGTTGTGGATACAACGAGGTACTCTTGAGCTAATGGAGGTCCCCACAACAAAACCCGGATGGATTGGAACAGAATTTTCTTAGTGGAACTGCCAATCTATTTGGAGAATTTTACTGCAAAAGGAGTCATATGAATCCGTTTTTAAAAAGCCTTGGATGGAGATATGGACATTCCTCTCCAAACCTCGGCATACAGGGCTGAGCTCAATAACTGATCTCACTCGATCGGTGCAATAGTCTGATGTTAAAACATGTAACATCTCAGGTGAAATGTTGTCTCCCCATCGAGCTCTGAATGCATAACATATATGCTATTCCAGAACACCCCATACCACCTATTCCCCATTCTCAGGCTTTTACAGTCAGAGTGCATTTCTTAGGTTACAGTTCCACAGCACACAATGGCACTGTACATGTTGCTTGTTGCCTAACATATCTATTGTTCAAAGAACATAGACAACCCATGCTCGTCAGCATTTTCCTGTTTTTTAATTGCTCTAGATTGTTTCTTGTGACATTTTTATATTTTGCGGAAAGTGTCATGATGCCTTCACCGTCTTCATTTAGCATTTCCTGTCTTTCTACTGAAACAGGCTTTAAACTTTCCATACATGCTATCTGAATAGTAAACTGTTCTGAAAGAATACTGGGGGATATTATCAAGAAGTGGTGATAATTATCGATAACCGCCGTTAGCGTGATTTTTTTATCGCCGTCTACCATGGGAAATTATCACCGTGTTAGTGGCGTATTAACAACACGCCGCTAACAGGCGATAGTTTCTCTTACCGGCTGAAATGTCCAGCGATAAAATTAGCAGGACAGCGATAAAAATCCTCGTGCTAACGTTAAAAAAGTGGTGATAAGCCCATTCATTAGCGATAAAAAACCACATGTTAGGTAGCCCAACATGAGTGATTTTTCCCTCGAACTTAAAAAAGAGCCTAACAGTCCACCTCCCATAGAAAAGATGCCCCCCCAAAAAGTTTAATGCAGATTGGAGCAGCCAGGGCCAAGTGCAGCATATAACAACAACCCCCTCAAGCCACCCAACATCAGGATGACCAGGATGAGAGCCTGGATGCCCCGCTGGACCTGCGTTTTGAGCCTGGATGCCTCCCTGGACCTGCGTCTGGAGCCTACATGCATCCCTGGACCTGCGCCTGGAGCCTGGATGCCCTGCTGGACCTGTGTCTTGAGCCTGGATGCCTCGCTGGAGCTGCGTCTTGAGCCTGGATGCCTCCCTGGACCTGCTTCTGGAGCCTGGATTCCCGCTGGACCTGCGTCTTGAGCCTGGATGCCCCGCTGGACCTGCGTCTAGAGCCTGGATTCCCCTCTGGACCTGCGTCTTGATCCTGGATGCCTCCCTGGACCTGCGTCAGGAGCCTGGATGCCCCGCTGGACCTGCGTCTAGAGCCTGGATGCCCCGCTGGACCTGGGTCTTGAGCCTGGATGCCTCCCTGGACCTGAGTCTGGAGCCTGGATGCCCCGCTGGACCTGCGTCTTGAGCCTGGATGCCTCGCTGGACCTGTGTCTGGAGCCTGGAGGGGGATGTGGAGGAGCTGTGGAGTCGATGAGCCATGGCGGGAGACATTTATGCATGATGATCGGCAGTACCTGGTGGTGAAGTCTGGCAGGTCACATGGAGCCACGTAGCTGACCTGTGTGAGGAGACCGCCCAGCGAACCTTGGAGCAGTTAATGGTAGAGGCGCTCCTGCACACCAAAGTAGTGACATCCGCATCGCATACTACAATCCACCACTACACCGGGGTGCACGGAGGGGATTACCAACAGTTTGTGCCGTCTCCCTGCATCACAGGCCAGGTGATGTTGGGCTGGCCGTACGCTGTGGAGGCTGAGGCCCCTGTGCTACAGTGAACTTGTGTGGCATGAGCGCTGTCCTTTCACGGCTAAGGGGACCCTGCTGCATCAACTGCATCGGGAGGTCTACCAGCGTACTAGGCGGTGACTGCTGTACCCAGCCGAGTGAAATCACACCTGGCTGAGGCTCTTGCTGGCTGAGTCACAGATTTGGAGAGAGTGCAGTGGATTGTGCCAAGGTGTCAATGTCCAGGTAAGGAGAAGGTGGGATGCGTAGCGCAAGAGGGCCGGGGAGTGAGTCGCTCATGCCTAACACACGTAGAAGACACACCCCCAGTGGCATCTCTTCCGCTATGGTGGAAGAGCGTTGCCCCACTGCCTCAAGCAGTGCAGAAGAGGAACAATCATCACATGATGATAACTCAATCAATGAATCAATCAGGGGAATTGTAAGCACGCTACTCACCCGTGAGGGTATCAAGGCGCTGAGGGGGGGGGTGCAGAACTGTTACCCAAAGAGCCAGGTCTTGAGGGTCTTCCTGATGGTGTTCAGAGGGGGGGCGCATCTGATGTCTGCCCGCAGCTCGTCCCAGGTCTTGGATGAAATGTGGGAGAAGGATCTGTCACCTGTTCTGGCTCTGTGGATGTGCGGGGTTTCGGCCAGTGCGAGTTTGGAAGATCATATGTCTATTTTGGGTACGTGGAAGTTGATTCTGTTGTTGAGGTATATGGGTCCATTGTTGTGTAGGCCTTTGTCTGCGTGAGTGAGGATTTTGAAGGTGACTCTTTTCTCCACGGGGAGCCAGTGGAGTCTACGTAGGTGTTGGCTGATGTATTTGTGCCGGGGGATGCCGAGGATGAGTCTGGCGGTGGTGTTCTATAATGTCTGGAGTTTGCAGAGTAGGAGCTTGTAAATGCCGGCGTAGTATGCGTTTCATTAGTCCAGTCTGCTGGTGATTAGTGCATGGGAGACTATCTTCCTTGACTCCGGGGGGCTCCATTTGAAGGTCTTGCGGAGGATGTGGAGGGTGTTGAAGCAGCTGGAGGTGACGGTGTAGACCTGTCGTCCATGGTGAGGCATGATTCGAGTAGGATGCCGAAGGTTTTGGTGTGGTTCAAGGGAGTAGGTGGGCTTCTGAGCGCGGCGGACACCAGTTGTTGTCCCATGCTGAAGGGGTGGTTCCAAGGACGAGGACAACTGTCTTCTCGGCGTTGAGCTCCAGGCAGCTGTTGGTCATCCAGACTTCGACGACATGCATTACTTTCTGGAAGTTGAGTCTGGCGGTGGTGGGGTCTTTGGTGAGGGAGAGGATGAGCTGGGTGTCATCAGCATAGGATACAATGTTGAGGCAGTGTTGTCGGAAGATGGTGGCGAGGGGGGCCATGTAGATGTTGAAGTGGGTTGGGCTCAGAGATGACCCCTGTGGGACTCCGCAGGTGATTTACGTGGGATTGGAGTGGAAGGGTGTCAGTCTGATCCTTTGGCTTCTTCCGGTGTGGAATGATCGGATCCAGTCTTGGGCTGTTCCTTGTATGCCGGCGTTGTGTAGTCTGGCGACTAGTGTGCGGTGGGAGACGGTGTTGAAGGCCGCTGCACTGAAAGGTTGAGTAGGATGAGGGCTGCAGAGTGGCCTTGGTCTAGGAGGGTGGAGATTTCATCTGTGGGGGCGAGTAGAGTGATCTCGGTGCTGTGGTAGATGTGAAGAGGGCAGGGGTCGGTGGGGGCCCTCAAGTGGATGCTTTTCATGGTCGAGGTGGTGTATTTGGTTGTGACCGGCGTCCAGGTGGAGATGGTGGTGGGCTGGCTGGAGTGTCTGGGGCGGGGGCGTCCGTGGTATCTTGTGGATGGTCAGCAAAGTTGTTGTAGAGTTTTTTGATCTTGAGGTGGAAGTAGGTTCCACGCTTATCGCAGAGGTCTTGAGACGGGGTGATGTCTGTGGCTTTGCTGCGTGGCTTGGTGAATTCATTAATGACTTTGAAGAGTTGCTTGTAGTTGGTGGAGTTGTTGTTTGGTTGTGGTAGTCCGTCATGGCGTCCTTTTAGGTGGTGTAGATTTTAGGTGTCTTCGTGTTTATCCAGTTCTTCTCCAGGCATCTGCAGGTGCATCTTGTTTCTTGGAGATCGGTGGTGAACCAGGCAGCTTTCCTGGGGCGCTGTTTGTTGGACTTGCGTAGTGGGGCGAGCTTGTATGCGCAGTTGGAGATCCATGTGTGGAGTTCTCTGGCTGGGACACTGGCGTTGGATGTGTTGGAGGCCACGGTGGTGGTTAAGGTCTGGTGGCAGTGTAAGCAGAAGAACTGGCCTTGGGTCGTGTTTGGTTAGGCCTGTTGTCAGTCCCTGAGTTTTCCGTGGTTGAGTGCGTGGAGGATGGCTGAACTGCAGCAGTGGCTGGCTCAAGATCCAGGGTTCCTGGTGCTTGTCGCGGTCAGGTCACGGATGGACGCAGACAGGCTTGGCTTAGGCACGCCAACTGCTCGCCAGCGGCGCATGTCCGCTGCACAACTGCACAGCGTCCGCCATTTAGGAGGGGAGAGGAACAATCAGCTGGGAGGCGGCAATGGGTGAGGACAGGGGTGCGGGGCCACTGGGGCAGCAGCGGCAGGAAGCGGGAAGTGCGGGCTCCGAGAAGCCAAAAAAACAGATCACAAGTTAAAAAGGAGGGATAACTAAATGATGTAATCATGCTATGTATCATGAGGGGGTGGGAGGGTGGGTAGGACAGCCCCAAACACAGAGCAGGGCATGGGCAGATTGGCATGCCCACTCAACTGCGCAATAAATGTTTGGTCGTCCCACTCAGGCCGTCCAAAGCAGTCATGCGCACTTCCCTGTTCGCAATGCAGGCTGCATTACAGCCTGCATGGAGAACATGGCCACCCCTCTGGCCCTGGCTGCAGGACTTGTCCCGTTGCCGATTACCAATCACACCGCTGCATCGCAGCATTGTGATTGACTCAGGAGAGGGAGCCTGGCTGCCTACTTCCTTTTCCTGGAAGCAGATGCAGGAGAGCAGGAGCTACAAAGACACGGGACACAACTTCGAGGTAAGACTTCCCTCAATACATTTTTTTTTCTTTTTATTAAGATGCATCGACATAAACATACAATACAATGAATTTGACATTTGAGAATACAGTGGAGACAGACTATGATCACAAATACATCATAATGTTCTGTTGGGTGCTATGGAGAAGGGATATCATTGCTGTCTCTGCTGTGGGGTGGGATACATATCTTTGCTCGATATGAGTTCCATGGGTCCCAAATTTTGGACCATTTGCGGGGGCAACCTCGAGCTACTTTGACTGTACGTTTTCCCTGTACATGCACCAATCGAGGTCTTTTTTCCAGTCTACGATCGTGGGTGCATGTGCGGCTCCCCAGAGCTGTGCTATTTTTCTTTTGGCAACCTTGAGCCCCAGTGTAACCCATTGAGTTGCGTAAGTGTTGAGGTCAGTGGGCTCCCAGGTGTTTAGGAGGCATCTATGAGCCTCTGGGCGGAGAACAACTGTCAGGACTTCACTGATTACCTCATGTACCTCTCACCAGTAGTATTGGATATGGTCGCAGTCCCAGAGTATATGGATAAAAGTGCCAAGCTGAGTGCACCCCCTTCTACAGTCCCCCCCGACCGCCCCCTTATGTAGCAGTTGAGGCCCAGTGACAACGATTCTGTGGAGGATTTTGAATTGGTTCAATTGAAGACGTGCTGGGATCGCGACTGTCCTAGGGGAGGACACCGCTTCCTGCCATTCCTCATCATCTATTTCAATGCCGTCCCTCACCCATTTTTCCCATAGTTTGTGGAGGGGGTTTTCCATGTTGTTTATAAGCTTTTTGTATATTAAGGAGATAGTTTTCTCGGGTAGATGACCGTCAAGTATCCTGTCCTCTAAGGGGGAAGCGTCAGGGAGGGAGGATCCTTCCGGGAGAAGTGATCAGAGAGCGTGGCGGGACTGCAAGTATCGAAACCGTTCCAAGTCCACCAACTCATGTTGGTGTTGAAGTGCGGCAAACGATTTCACTTCACCTTTGTCCCAGAGGTCCTTGATACGCAAGATACCAATAAGTTCCCATTTGTCGAAGACCTTTGATTTCCACAGGTCGCCCAGCATTTTGGGAGTCCCACAGGGGGGTTGCGAGAGTAAGTTTCTGCCCCCATCCGAGCGATTTGTTGGCTGAGTGCCAGACATCGATCGAATGCTTAGTGGAGCAGTTGATTGTAGGTTCCCCCTGGGATGTGCCATCTGTCCATGAGAAAGACAGGATCATCCGGTCGGCCATACATGCCATGATTAATAGCCACAAGGTATGCTGCCCAATAATATTTCTTGATATCTGGTAAGCTGATGCCCCCATCGTACCAATTGAGTGTTAGTTTATGTAGTGCGATGCGTGGTTTTCCGTCCCACAGAAGATCGCGCTGGACTCCTTCAATTTCTCTGAAATATGAGTTAGGGACTGGATTAGATGAGTTCTGCAAAGCGCATAAGAACCGGGGTAGCGACATCATTTTAAAAAGAGCTGCCTTGCCCAACATCGAGAGTGGAAGTGATTTCCAGCTGGTTATGTCTTGTTTGAGTCTTTGCAGTGGGGGAATCAGGTTACGGGAGTAGCGAAGCGTCCGATCAAGGGAGAGGAATATTCCCAGATACTTAAAGCCTTCTGTGGCGATCTGTATTGGGCAATTTTGTGGTGGAGGGGGCGGGTCTCCCCAGAGGGCATAAAGGAGGAATTTCTGCCAATTGACACTGAATCCGGACTATTTGCCAAATCTGGCCAGAATGTCAAGGACTGCAATCAGAGATTTTTTGGGGGAAGCAAGATACAGTAGGATATCATCTGCATAGAGGGAAATACGATCTTCCCAGTCTGGGGACCAGCGCAGTCCGCGTATGACTGGGTCTCTCCGGATCCAGGATGCAAGGGGTTCTAGGGCCAATGCAAATAGTAGGGGAGAGAGAGGGCACCCCTGTCGGATCCCCCGATTGAGACGAAAGGTGTCAGATTTTTTGTTGTTAACTACTACCTGAGCCATAAGCTTGTGGTATAGGAGACGTACCCACTGAACAAAACCAGGTCCAAATCCCATTTTTGCGAGTACAGCGAAGAGATAGGACCACTCAACCGTATCGAATGCCATGGTGGCATCCAGAAAGACAATTATGGCCTGCTCTTGAACAGTGGCCACCCTACCCAGGACCCCATGGACCCTGCACAGATTCATTGCAGTATTCCTGTGTAGCATAAAGCCGGATTGATCAGAGTGTACTAGGCCCCCTATGATTTTAACTAAATGGTTAGCTAGCAGTTTGGCCAGGATTTTAGGTTCTGCGTTGAGGAGCGAGATAGGACGGTACGAGGAGCAGTCGGTTTTGGGTTTCCCCTCTTTGTGGATGGTGACAATAGTGGCTACCTTCTGATCTATGGGTAACAATCCTCGTTCTCGGCTCTCCTAGTACATGGCCTTCAAGTACGGCGCCAGCTTATCTGGCCGAAGTTTGTAGAGTTCAATAGGGGTACCATTGGGACCCAGTGCCTTACCGGAATGTAATGACTGTATTGCTAGTGCTTTTTCATCTGTAGTCAGAATGCTATCAAGATAGGCACGGTAATCAACCGAAAGTGTGGGGAGAGAGATGTCCCTCAGGAGCTCTGCGGAGTCGTCTTCAGAGTATGGTGCTGTGGAAGTATAAACAGTGCGAAAGTGGTCCGTAAATTGGCCAACAATGGCCTGCGGGTCCGTTATGGGAGTCATCTCTGTGTTTCTAAGCTCGGGGACCAGTCTGCTAGCCCACTCCTTTTTAACAAGCCAGGCAATCAGTTTCCCAGCTTTGTCACCCAAGTCATAGATCCTGCCCATCCTGTCCCTTTCCAATGCTTTGGCTTTTTCGGTCACCAGCGCCCTATAATCATTTTATTTCAGGCGGAGTATGTGGAGCGTCTCAGGTGTGATGTGCGAGTCTAGTTCCTGCTCTAGTCTGTATATCTCCGCCTCTGCATCTGAAATTTCCTTATGTCTATCCTTTTGCATTCCGGATATCAACAATAAGGCTTGACCCCGGAGTACAGATTTTAAGGCTTCCCACAGCATTTGGGAAGAACCCACCATCCCTCATTTTCTCGGAAATAGTCATCTATGGATTTTATCAGGCCTTTACGGAGTTTCGGATCCCGTAGATAGCACGGTTTGATGGGGGCAATCCTCCCCACCTGCGTTCGACCGAGGACTATGTGTACCCATAGTGGGGAATGATCGGATATGCCCCTGGCTAAGTGTCTGATTTCGTGGATGTACGTGACCTGCGGTGCGGGGACTATAATATAATCAAGGCAGGAGAGACTGTTGTGTACCCCGGAATGGAACGTGTGTTGTATTTTATCTGGGTTGTAAGTTCTCCACCCATCAACAAGCCTCATGGCCGCCAAAAAATCAGACAACCAATGTGACGACTGACCCAGCACATGGGGTGGGTGGCGATCCAGCATGCCTGAAACTACGGAGTTGAAGTCTCCCCCAAGTACTAGCAGCCCATCCAGTAGTGCCAATAAAATAGCACTGAGGTCTCTAACAGTGGTGGCTTGTAGACCTGGCGGAACGTAAATTGAAATGAGTGTTATGGTCTGCCCCTCCCATGTACCTGTGACCCCAATGTACCTACCCCGATCGTCTGCCCAAGTGGAGTGAACTGTTATGGGAAATGATTTTTTCATCATAATGCCCATGTGAAGCCAGCGTGTGTGATCATCGTGTAGCCCCATCTATGCATTGCCTTACAAGAGTTACCAACCAAGTGTGTTTCCTGGCGCATGACAATGTCAGGTGCAAGTCTTCTGATATGCTGCAGGACAACACTATGTTTAATCTTGTCCCCAAGCCATTAACATTCCAACTCAATACTCTAACATTTTTGTACCACTGCGCTCATATTGATACCAAGATAAATTGCGATTACCTTTACTATGAGGCCAAACTGTATTGTCGATGCGAAACCGATAACAATAACCAACAACCCCCCTCCCTGCTTCCCTGCACTCTGGGCTCAAAACTGCCCATTGTATACTTAATGCAGAGTGCCTGTCGCCCAACAATTTACTAAAAGAAGAAACTGGGGGAGAGTAAGGAATCCCGCATCCACCCCTCGCTGCAACGTTAGATCTTGAGTTCCCCGGGCCCAGGCAGGGTAATGTTACAGTACTGTTAGTCGTCCTGGGCCTCCAAGCATACACTCCTCTCGATAGCGTTCTACCTGTTCCTGCTCCTGGCAAGCGGCGATCAATCTGGAATGGGCAACTACTCTGGCACCTGTTTGGACTCTCACTGCAAAGTTCGGTCGGTCAGACTCAGCGGCCACTAGAGTTCTTCTCTGCCGTCTCCCACCATCCGTCGAGCCATTCAGCAGCAGCTTCTGGGAAATCGAAAAACCTAGTCTTTCCTTCATCTTCCAATCGGATACGGGCCGGGAACAGCATCGCATATTTCTGGTCCCTGTCCCAAAGTCTCTTTTTGACATCCAGAAATGAGCACCGTTACCTTTGTACAGCTTGCGTAAAGTCTGGATAAAAGGTGATTTCTGAGTTCACGTACTTGATCGGTGGAGCGACCCTGCCAAATTGCAGGATAGTGTCCCTGTCCCTGTAGTTCAATAGCCTGGTGAGTATCGGGCGGGGAGGCCCCCGACTTCGAATGGCCTCCTTGCACCCTGTGAGCTCTTTCAACCACAAATAGTTTGGATAGGCCTTTTGGTTGTAGATGCGCTGTGATTAAGTTTCCAACAAAGAGATCCATGGCTGGTCCCTCCGATTTTTCTGGCACCCCAAGAATGCGCACGTTATTGTGCCTCATGCGTCCTTCATAATCGTCCAGCTTACTTTCCGTGAATTTCCTAAATACTTTCAGTTCTTGAATCTCGGTTTGCAGCTGCAAAACTTCTTCCACCAGGCTCGCCGTGGTAATTTCCAGCTGTTTGACCTTTTCTCTATTCGTGGTGAGGTCGGCTCTAATAAGCATCATCTCAGAGGAAAGGTTGTCCATCCGTTGTTCCATGGAAGTGCGCACCCCGTTGATGGCTTCCATGACGTCCTTCAATGTCAGGTCTAGAGTAGCACATTCTGCTCCCCCCTGCTGCTTATCTTTAGTCTGCCTCTAGTCAGGTAGGTCTGCTTTTGGGCAGGTGTAGCGGTTCTGATTATTTTGTTGAATCACCTTGGTGCTCTTAGTTGTAGACATGGTAAGATCTGTAGGGTCGTAGGATCCGGGCTCTACAGCTGGGGACAGTATTTTAGGGCTAGGGCAAGTTCTTGCTGGAACACTGTAAAAGAGGGGAGGCAGCAGAGCGCAAAGCCGAGGTTCCAGTGCTCTCTATGTCAATGACATATCTTGGTGCCCACAGCAAGTGTCGGGGCGCTGCCCACAGCTTTCAGCCTCAATTTGGGCCTACAGGGCAAGTTGGTAGAGCCCCTCAGGGCTATTCAAGATGGCAGAGTCCCCAGCTGCTGCTTAGGTTCGAAGACTCTTCAACGCTCTCAAGGGTCTCAGGCCCAGTGATGGCTCGCACTGTCAGTCCAATCACGGGGGGCCCACTCCTTCTGCAAGGCCCAGGTACGCTGCCACAAATCACCGGACACCAAGTAGACCAACCATGGAGTGTGAAGCGTGGGGCCCAGTACTTCAGTTGTTGCTACCTTGGGACACTAAATCCACCACAGCTGGGCCGATTTTCATGGGGCGCGGTCCTCTGTTCCTGCACCTCTCGATTCTCGGCTCCGCCCTGGGGTCCCGTGTAGTGAAGGGAGCACGCAGCTCCTCGGAATTCCAGTGCCCTCTTTACTGTACCTCTTCGACTGCTCCGCCCCCCCCCCCCTCTTCCGTGACTTTTCTGTCACTCACCTTCGGGGCCCTTTATACGTAAGACACATTGATGTTGGGGCAGCCGGACCTCTCAACATGCCATCAGCTGTGTGGCGGCGTTGTGAAGAAAGCCGTTCTGCGAGCTCATGCATATAAAGAAAACTCGCCGCTCACCCCTTGCATGGTATGGCAGCTACGCCGGTTCCCGGCTTCTACGTCGGTGAAGGCCTCAAGCGATCGCGCCGCCAACTTCGGCTCTCGAGGTCCGTCGTCATTGAGACTGGGTTCGGCACGCTCTGCGGCACCTCCGGTTTTCGATTCTTGCCTTGGGCGAACGGATTAATGTGACGGATAGGCGTTTTCAGGGAGGGAATTATGGAGACACCTCAGCTTGCAGCCATCTTACTTCGCCACGTAGCCACGCCCCTCAATACATTTTTAACAACCCACGCTTGCACACACATCCCCGCGTCTACGCACCATCCAGTGTTATTTCTGGCGTTTACCACCTCACAGATGTCCAGCACACCCCGCACTTCTCAATGGTGGCCACGGTGCGCCCATGCACAGCCGGCGTACCACTTGTGTGCGAAAGGCACATACGTAGTTGCGACGCATGCCATCACCTCGCATTCCATTCCAATGCATACAAATACTTGGCACATTGCAACAGTAGAGTGGGCGTTGCCTAGCGGAAACATAAAGATCATTATTCCCGCGTCAGTGAGTGCAACCCAAAACTAACCTTTGCACCACAAACCCAACCGTGAACCCTGGAATTCCTTTTTTGAGCCCCCAATACACGCACAAGAATCACATTTGAGACAAATGCACACCCCATTTTTCATATTTTACCCCAAAAAACACCAGATTTTTCATATTTTACCCCAGAAAACACACGTTTTAAAAATATTTTATCCCAGAAAACACACGATTTTTTATATTTTACTCCAACAAACACCCCATTTTTCATATTTTACCCCAACAAACACCCCATTTTTCATATTTAACCCCAAGAGAAACATACATTTTAAAATTTTACCCCCAAACCCTTACACACCTGAGAAACTTTAAATTACCTCATTACTGACCTCACAATGCGTTGTGATCAAATGCGATGTTAAGGCACCCGCGTTGTCAGAGTTACATTGTTAACGATGTACTGCCTGCATTGTAATGTTCATCTCCCGTGCCAAAGGCAACCCATAGGCTACATCGGTTGCGTCCGTCTGCCCCTGGAACTCGCTCAGCACCAAGGAGCATTCCTCTTGGACACTCCACCGCTACGACGCCAGCGCCCTCCTTGCCATCAACCCTGGACGCCACCTCGCCTGCCAGGACCAACCTCTGTTCCATGCCGGACATCGCCTTCACCATCACTGACGGCTACAGTATCCCCCGCAAGGAGCACCCTGACCGTCATGGAGGAGGCATTGCCGTCACCTACATAGGCACACTCCGACTGACAATGCACTTTAATATGCCTACGGTGACCATGGACTTCATCAACTCCCAGATCTAGACCAAGCTCAAGAAGATCCTCTGCGGCACCCTCATGTGGAGGTCCCCCGGGCCATGGCCCCCCATTCTCAAATACCATTGTAGACCTTATTGCACCCCAGGGTCTCCCATCCACCGACGACATCCAACTCGGTGAACTCAAGTTCCATTTGGACAACCCCAGTGACCAGAGCACCGCCCCTTCCTGGGGAGGGTCACCGACATCATACGCAAACAGCAAATCACCTCAACAGGCCACATAGCAGGACACAGGGTCGAGCACGTCACCTTGGCCAGCGGGTACTTCAACTACAGCCAAAACACCGGACTCTCCTGGACCGGCCATCATTGGTAACATCACGTCTTCACCTTGCCCACCGGACGCCACCGCCATCATCGCACCCCTTCGCACCGGGATCAAGGCCAGCGAAGAACATGTCGTCAACTCCCTCCGCACCAACACTCCACCAACGCTTCCAAACGATGACACCACAGCGCGCATCCACCACCGATGGATCTCCAACAGCACTGACATTCGGGCACCCCTCATGAACAGCACTGCGTCAGTACCTTCCGCCTGCCTGATGGCAGGCTTGAGGGTGAGGCAGTGGAGTTGCGTCATGGTTATGACACAACTTCAGCAATGCGTGACGTTAGCGCAGGCAGATACGTCAGGATTCTTGCGTCATGGAGCGCTGTCCAGTGATTATAGCGCATCCATCCTGTCGCAAGAAGGGTGTAGTGAGAAGTGTTGCAGCGCTGTCTTGTCGCAGCGCAGCAACACTTTTCATGACTGTGGCACAGGAATGCGCACTATCTTATTGATTGTGTGCATTCCTGCACCGTAGTTTTGTCACAGGGCATCGCTGCGATATTGCTTGCAGCGCTGGCCAGCGCCCAAACCTGCAGAGATATGGGCCTAAGTTTTAGCACCATTTTTAAGACCAGCTATTTTCTGGTCTTAAGTAGCTGGCTCTAACTGCAGTTAGAGGCAGTTTTTCGGCTCTTCAGAATTTCAAGGAGCCCCTTGATAATATGGAGTAGTGGTGTTTGCGTGCCTTTTTGCACGGGAACGCCTACTTTGCATGTCATTAGTGATAAATATCGCTAATATGCTTTGAGATAAAAAAAGTGCTGCTATAGTCAGAAAACTCGCACTACGGCCCGTTAGCTGCAGCTTGCTAATACGGTGATAAAATTATCGCCGCTTCAGCTGCAAAAAAGCGCCGCTAAAGCGGCGATAGGCCCTTGATAATATGCCCCGCAGTGTTTTAAATTCATTTCTTACAAAAGTCTGTCATATTGTTCCACTGAAACAGACCTCAGCCTTGCTAATCATGCTATCCTTGCACAGTAACCTGTTCTGAAAAGCTTTCCACTATTCTCTGAATTGCTCAAAGCGAGTTTTATTGTTACTGTATTTGTGTTTATCCCTCCACACTGCAAACAATGCCTCCCAGCTGCTTTAATTTAAGATGTTTAAGCCCAAAATCGAAGTCCAGTCATAAAGGGGCAGTGCTAATTTTAATTTCTAGTACTGACCACCAAAACAAAAAGAGATATATGAAAACATTTTTAAAATGACATATTTTATATCGTTTTTACAACAGTATTAAAGAGCTTGTTCCCTTACATGATCATACAACAAAACTGACCACCCAATAAAGGATGCATTTGGAAGGCGATTTGTCTTACATCTGGATTAATTTACTTTGCACAACGCATAACTGACTGAAATTAGTGTTTCCGCCAAACACACTCTGAGATACTTCCCGAAAAGTCTCCCGTCTAGATCAATATTGACACATCCATTTGGGATGTGGTGAGACTGATATAACATGCAAGCTACACTTCTTCAGACTTCCTTCCACCCTTGCAAAATAAACTGCTCTCGGCATAATGGCTACATATTTTCTGCCCTGGAGTGCTTCGACATATTGCATCCATTAACTCGCACAACTTAAAATGACAGCCTACAACACAACCAGTCTAGCTTTATTAGTGTCTGTGCAAATCTAACGTAAATATCTCATGTGGGAACGGAGCAAAGATGTTTTCAAAGTCCCTCTTATCTTGCAAAGGGGCTTCCAAGCAAGCCCTTACCAGCTGAAACTGATCGGGGAGCTCGGTAAGTCGTGTTGCATGCCCTGAAATCCTTTCGATCTGCACCGACTGCACAGCCTCGTAAGTGGAAGCCTTCAGTTGCTTGTCACTTAGTTGTGCTTTCTGTACCTGAGATCCATGGCTGATATAATTGAAGGAGATAGCTTAACCTCAATTAGCCACATACCACAGTTAAACCAGTGGCCACTCTTTTGGACTTGACAAGTGCTGTCTCTGGCTTTCAAAACTGGGAAACTTGAAATAATTCCTGTGCTTGTAAAGAAAAATAAAGAGGGCTGTAGGGCTATTATAGCCAAATGCAGAAACAATATCCACTGATTTCAACTAAGTTTTGGAAAATAACCTACAGAATAGCACAGTAAAAATAGTTGCTTGCATCAAATATTTTGATCAGAACATTCCTATGACACCCCATACTAAGATTTTCAGTCAAAGTTGAGTTCTATCAAAAAGAGACTATGGGGCATATTATCAAGCACGGCGTTAAAAACTGCCGCTAAAACGGCGATAATGGGCTTGATAATATGCCGCAGAGAATTCCCATAGAAGTCCATGTTCTGGTGTCAACATGGGCTTCTATTGGAATTCTCTGCGGCATATTATCAAGCCCATTATCGTCGCTTTAGCGGCAGTTTTCTGCCGCTAAAGTGGCGATAATTTTAACACCGTTTCTTGATAATATGCCCCTATAGAAGTTGTTACCATCAGTGTTACATGTGTCCTTGTTGAACTTGAGGGCCTCGATCCAAGAGAGGAGACTTTGCTGATCCCTGGGTTCTATTGACCATTTTGTAAGAGGACATAAGTTCTCAGTAAGGCCTAACTTTGTTTATCTTTTCTGCAAGACATGGACCCTTTTTCGATCTACCACCTGCTAGATCCTACCCAAAGCTCTTGCATTACAGAATTTGCAAGGGCTTGCTGTTGCCTGGTGTACTAGTCAATTCACACATAGAGTTTCAAGGAGTGCTAGGGAACCAGCATTATAAAAGACTAGACTCATGAGCGAGCACAGGCATTCAAGCAGTCTATTTCATAGGCCAGCTGGGTTAACCCCAGTGCTTAATTTGAGCCAGTGGTTTCCCGTGCTCAGCACCAACATGTAATCATCTGCACCGGTGCTTGTAGAGCAAACTCGACCCAAAGGTGCTTTTCATGAGCTCCTGTTATAGACACATTCATTTTTTATAAGCACATGGAGATTAAGTGATACTGATTTGCCCAGAATCACAGGATGTGGAGCCTATGCAGAGACTTGAAAATGATTCCCCAGCTCCAAAGTCAGCAGTTCTGGCTGTTAGGCCACATCCTCTCCTCACCTGAAGGTTTTAATCGCTAGTAGTTAGTTCTGTTATAGGCGCCGCTAATAGGAGCAATGGGCTGGTGCAAGCTGCCTCTTTAAAAGAGGCCCAGCACTGATGTTTTCACAAATTAACCATTGGTTAACCCACTATGTATGCTTAACTCAGAACCTTAAAAACGGATCTCACTAACTCAAAACTAATATCACTAACTCAGTCATAAACAGCCAGACATGGGTGGATCTCTTCTCTCTGATTTACTCACCCACTAAGTTAACCTCTATAAAGCCAGCTCGCAGGGACCTTCCCCAATTTATAATAGTTTTCATACAAGAAGTCACTGCCACTATAAAGCAGAGCTCAGGGGCAAATCACCGAGGACAGATGGCGCCCCCATAGATTTAATTAAGTGCAATATGAACCTCTGGGCCCCTCTGCTGACTAATGTTTTCAATAATTTAACCCTTTCTACTATACCAAAATCTTGGGTGAGCTCTGTCATTTTTCCTAAGATTAAAAAGGGGGATCCCTCTAAACCCCACTGTTACCGTCCAATTTAGCTGATTGATATCCCAGCTAAAATCTTAGGATGAGCTCTTTATAACAGGACACAGGAGTGGGTCAAGGACATTAACATTCGAAGTACTTGCCAGTACGGTTTCCACACTGGCATTGGCATGGTGGAGCAATGACTAAATTTAAACGTAGTTATTGGGAAATACACAGTGGCAAAGCAGACTTCCCTCCATCTTGCCTTTATAGAGTTGTCCTTTGGTTTTGACTGTGTTAACCAGTCGAAGCTGTGGCAACTTCTTTTAGAGATGGGGCTGGACGAGACACTTGGGCATTCACTTGTATCACTCCACATAAATACAAATTCCAGGGTCAGGTTCGCTGGCATTTCAAACGAAATTTGCAATGGGCGCGGGGCCTGCCAAGGATCTGTGCTGACACCATTCTTATTTATTTTATACATTAACAAACTCAGCTCTCAGCTGATACTGAGCACTTCGGATGTCCCTCAAAACAACTGCATCTTACTTCGGGCTCTGCTCTATGAAGACAATGCAATATTAAGTTCCTGCATTCCCAATGCCCTCTGTCTATGGGTCCGTACCTTTGTGGACTTCATGGCCAAACTCAAGCTGACAACAAACGTTGTCAAATCCTTTATAATACCATGCGGCCGCACGTGCATTCAACTGTTGAGTATCACAGTCGGCCCTCACTCCATACCATGCGCTAGCACTTTTTCTTATCTGGGTGCCACCTTTAACTCCTTTCACTCATGGGCCCCACATATCTTCCAATGTAGGGCGAAGCTATCTAGAGTGGTTGGATCATGTCGTAGCCTCCAATGCCCCCTGTGTGGCAGGGCATTGGCCTCTGTGTTGTAGATATACACTGCCCAATGGCATATTCCATAAAATTCCAATTTGTTGGAAAATTCTTAGTTCATTTATTGATACAGACACTGTGAATCTTATATGTCAGAGTCACATGTATTCAATAAGAAACAGCCAACACGTGTATGGCACGCTCCCGGCATAGAAGCCTGTGCTTTTTCAAGGCTAATGTGTAGATGGCACCATGAATAACACATTAAAAAAACAATTCCAGAAGTAAAGCAAACACTAAAGGAAACAATGTATAAAGTATAGAGGGCAAACAAATAAAAAATGTAAATAAAAATAAGCAAATAATATATACTAATGCCATTCCAAATGTTGGTCACAAGATTAACATCCATCATTAGAAATTGAGGAAGAAATATTTTGAAAATTTTAAATGGGAGGTTCCCATATCAACCAATCAACAGAAGTTATGACATAATTATGAAAATTGTAAGGTATAGAATCATGGTATGCACAATAAAATATTTCAACATTATAATGTAAAGATCCATAGAGCATGTTAAATTACATACAAGGTGACCCAGTGACATATCCAGAGAAACTCCAGAAAAGGAAGGAAAAAGTGCCACATAAAGATAAACACAATTAATGGCAAATATGTCAAACCAAATACATACGTCATTTGCATGGTCAATGATGCAATGATGATATGTTTCAAAAGGATATAGAAGGGAAGAATAGAAGAAATTGTATAAGTGGAAAATCCCTGTCATTAAACAATACTCATATTTAGCCCCTTTTCCTTCCAGCACTCAATTCTACAGTGAGTCTCCCTTGTCATTATCTACAGCTAATAATCAGCCCTGAAGGAAAAATGAGGTGGGAGGGGGTGAGGGGAGGGAGAGCGGAAGTCGACGGTGAGGGAAAAAGTTAATGTGAAAGTAAGGTCAGGAAGGAACCAATCGGAAGAGGCTTGCATAATGGTATATTGTGGTTATAAAGCGGTTATGCTTGCCACCATAAGTCAGCATATCAAGGGTAAACGATCAGGGATACTAGGTGGTCTGTAGCTCTTACTGTAAGGTAACAATCTAGAGATGGTTACATCATCTCAGAATGACCTTCTATTAGGCCATAATCAATAACCAAAAGTATGTCAGGAGTAGACCATGAACTCAACATTCTTAAACCTTTGTTCACTTCACTATGCTTTAACACTTATGTCACAGTTTTTTGGAGTCTTCCAGAAGCCAAAAGGGTTCTGTCATTGCTAACTCACACGACACAACAAATAAGACCTTGAAAACACACCTGCAAAAGAAAAGAACAACCTGGCAGAACAAAATACATTTAAAAACAGAGGCCTTTAGTCAGGATAACTTTAACTAGGCATTTAAACGTAAACTTCAAATACATGGTTATACTTGTGCAAATGTAACTCAAGAACAAACACTGAGTGAATAAAAGCATACGTGATTGCTCTTTTAAATATGAATTTCAAAATAAATGCAAATGTGGCTTGGAGCATTAATGCAACTTGAATAAAAAATGAATGTCTTCTTGTTAAACTGAACATTAGTACACATGTTATCAGTTTCACTGTGGTCACATTTCATTAATGCTTTTATATGTTCATACACGTTAATAATAAGGCACACAATATTATTGTTAAATATAAATGCAAATTGGGCATTACTGACATGTAAGGGCTGGAGTCTAAACTGCGCTCCTCCAACAGTATGGACACTACATATGGTGGAAATGGGCATATTGGTATAACTGTTGCCTGATGTTATGAAGTGTTGTTGAGGTGTAAACCTGTATGGTGTAAAAGTAATACAGACACTTGCCTCGAACCACTAAATTATGTAAGTTGTCTCTTTGACAACACTGATGGGGAAGTAAGACTTTATTTTACACAGGGACTTTCACCATAACTTGACCCAATAATAACCAATCTTACTGGCATCAAACTGTTTGTGAAAGAGAAAACCTTATTTATGGACAAAAATCCCCTAGTTCCCCCCACACCCATTTAGGAGAAACAATGACATTGACTTGACATCACATCAGAGTTTTGCATGCTGGCATCACTGTGATTGGTGAACCTAATTGTGATTTGTAGGGTGTAACGCATTCAGTGAATATGAGAGGGGCATAGTCTGCTGAAATTGAAATCAGTATAAAACATGCATTTGCAATGCAGTCCGACTTGCAGTGTTCAAAGTTAGAGCTCTTTGTGTTGTAAATGAGAAAGTTTTGGCCTTTTGTTTTGTGGTTTGCAAACATTCAACACTGCTGGGCAAACTATGTAAATCGGTTCGAAGCTTATGACTTATGTGGAATGTTGACAAACATTCACTTCTGCGCTTGGAGGGGTGGTAGTGGGGGCGGGCAAGGAGTGTTGTGGGAGGGGTGAAGGGCTGAGCGGGATGGCATGGGGCGAGTAAGTGACTCCCAAGTTCCCTTGAGGTATGTTGTGTAAAGAAATAAAATTCCCTAGCAAACCAGCAAGTTACCCTGGCATGTATTTTTGTAATAACGGTTGCTCTGAAAGTATTTATCCACTGAGGAAAAGCAAACAAAGGGGGGGAAATGCTCCCAGCTCCCCCTGCTGAATGCCAATTACTTGATGCAGCTGCTGGGAGAGGAAATGGAGGATGGGGGAGGGAGGAGGACTGGCAGGGAGTGTGCAACAGGCTGGCTACCTGTAAACTCTTTGGGACGAGTTTTGTGACTGAACCGAGTTCCCCACTGCAATAAAAGCATCTGGTTAGGTTGTTGCAGGGATTCTGCTCATGCACAGAACTATGCGCAGGAAACCAGGACCTCAGTGAATTGCGGTGTACCAAAAACCCACCTCAGTACCCAGAACCCCAATCCGACTAGCATCAGTATCCCATTCATTATCCGTATTCTCTCGGAGCTCCCAATGTATAGACAACCCAGAACAAGCGACTTAGAGTACTCTCAGGAATGGTGGGAATCAGAAATACCTGTTCGTTATTATTCTCATATCAGTCCACAACAAGAGTAGTCAGAGACACGGTAAAGTTTTTAATGTTTATTTTTTAAACTACGTGTCCTAAGATGCAGTACTTTGGCTAACATAAGCAGACAAATGATTACAATTAAAACCATCAGCATTGTTACAATACCATAGAAAATGAAGGGAGAAATCACATTATAAATGACAGTGGAATACAACCACCCTCCCTTCGCTAGTGAGCTAGTATTATTATACTAATAGAAGGTCTCCAGGTTTGACTGGGGAACCCCATACCGTAAAGATCAGCTTAGGTGAATCACATCACAGGATCATCTTTTCTCTGCACCTGGAAAAGTTCTTCTCCAGAATGTGTGTGTACTGCATGCAAACTGCTCTCGATTCTCAGATATTTGCAGCTGTGTGCGTGTTATGGCTAGAGAGTGGGCCGATCAACCTGAACTCAAAAACATACATTGTTTGGTGGCTCAGACCGTCTCTGCACACAATGTTCAGACCAAGGTCGCAGTGCACGTCTAGCGATGTAAACAACAGACAGTTCCCATGTGAAGAAAAGGCAAGCAAGCAGTTTTTAAATAATAACATGTATCTGCATTGTTGTGTGCAAAAGCAGCAAGAAGTGGCAAGATGGCGTTTCTAACATCTAACGCGCTTATGCTAACATAGCAATGTATGTATGTAAAACTCTGTCTCCACTACACCCCCCCTTGGTCGGACCACGAACTATTAGGGATACAATCAAGGAACGCAGAGTTGAAGTTCAAAAGAGCGGAACCAAGTGCATGTATTGGAAATCCAAATAAAGGGGAGTGAACGATAAAGGGGAGTGAACGTTCGAATAAAAACCGTTAAAAAAAAAAAATTAAGGGAAAAAAAAAATGAAATAAAAAGTAGTAACATTTTGCAAAGGCTCAGCGAGCCCAAAAATGTCGAATCAAAAAAAAAAATGTGTGGGTCGTACAAGGGAAGTCGGACAACATCCAAGTTAACCCATTAACGTGTAAGCACAGTAAGTAGCGACAGCTTCCAAGAGAAAGTAATTGGAACGTTCTGCAAAAGTGTCCGCCATCCAGTCTAAAAAGGTAAACGAACATACATGTTCCTCGGCCACTGGGGCCTCTAGCACAATCAGATGACAACTGGCGTGTTCTTCAAGATAACTTCTTGCCAAGAAGTCATACGCTGCCGTACCGATGTCCCAATTCCCTAGGACTCCATGTGCCGTTCCACAGGCCATAATCCTGAAACCAGAACAGTCCAACTCATGGTTCATTAAGGGACTCATCAGTCGATCATAATCCGGGGCAGGAGACACCGAGTTTGAAGCACAAATCCAGAGCCCATTCGAAAGGAAAATCTAGGCAATGAAAAATAGGTTACACGCATGTAAAGTAGGGAAACCGGAAGGACAATCCATAGGCTATACTCTGGGTTGCCAGTGGTAATGTTCCATAATATTCAAGCAACCGGTTACGAAGATGGAGCAGCCGGGACAGGCTCAAATTGTGCAGCCATTGCGCAGTAAGCAGATCAACAACAGCACACCAGCCGTGAGGGCGAGAATCAACGGGAGCCTGTCAAAGACGCTGGAAAAGATAGAATTAAAAAATGCCGGTATCACACCAAAAATAGTTTGGAAGGAGGTCACGAGGCCGGAGCCCACAACTTTGAAAAAATGTCACAAGCCAGTTGTTGACGAGGCATTAAATATAGTTTGAATGAGGGCACCGAAATGTAGTGGGAGATCAGTATTTAAAAGCGCATGCACCTCGGTGCGGGTGTTTGCTTCGTGAAGGACAAATGTTTCACGGGACAAAGTCAGAGCGACTTCTTTTTGAGACAATAGAGCCCTTATTCTGCTCATCTTGTTGAACTCTGCTTTCAAGGTTGGAATTGAAGGCCAGATGGATACATCCAGCCGCCCATGCGGGGGTGGGAAAGGGACATTTTTACAGCAGACTCTCTGTGATACAGTCACAATGTAGAGAATTCCCACTAGCATCCCGCAGCAAGCCTCGGTATTTAAAAGCAAATAACTACCGTTGGCTAAAAACGTGAAAGAGGTTGTAATAGCTGGCACTGGAATCCCTTTCAGGACGCATGCTAAATTAGGCGCTTGCACATTGCACCCGCCATGCAATTGGATGTGCCTACAGACTACAGAGTGATCAGGTGTGGAAGTACATTCCTCACTCTTCAAATAAACTTCTTTACCTTCTCTCATGCACCTGTATGTTAAAGCGAGTGACCAAACTTCATGCAGGAAAGCAGTACCCAACGGTTCATATCTGCCTAGGGCATAATGTTTCATGCACAAACTGAATTTAAACAAAGAAAATGGCAATGTGATTAACCCGTGGATAAGCCACACTGCTGAGTTCAATTCAGCCAAAGAGAAAGGCAAAGGTTCTAACTTTTCAATATGCAGTAATGAGTATGTTGCATCTTTCATGGACATGAATTGTTGTTTCGCAGTTAGATTAAAGGGAAGGACAAAGATGAAGTATTCATGTAGTCCCAGGGGACTTTCCCAGCCTTTAACGTTTACAAAGTCCATGCGAACTGCATGATAGAATGTAATTGATTTTGACCATTATACAAAACAGACACGTCATCCTGCACAATATCAACAACAGATGAAACAATATTATCTAATGTGTAAATTCTGGAAGAAAGGGTGTTAATGCTATTATCGATAACAGCCAGAAATTTTTCCAAATTGGCCTGATCAATGGCTCTCAATCTGGAAGCTGCTTCAATTTGCGATAATTTCCAAACCTCGTTATAAACAGCATACACCCATCTTTTGGACCTGACACCTACAGGACCCTTAACAAAATCATTCAAATCTATTTTGTCATTTAATTTAGATAAATAAAGTTTAACAGATGCCAAGGTGGAATGTTGCAGCCAACATTGGCATAACTTCCCCACAGCCGATGGCAGCAACAAAGGATCAGCAACCGTATGCATCTCAATAGCAATATCAGGCATGGTGGTAGAAGCCGGAGCCAAAACAGAATTTCTCAGCATCGCAGGGCAAGAAACCGCTGGAGTCAGACTAAGAAGAATCGGCCACTCGCTGTAGTTTGACATTGTCAATGGAGATGTACCTGTTATCCTTGCGACCAGGAAGTGGAGGTAAAATGACTGTTCTTGTACCCTGCACGCCAAGCACTGGAACCGGGGCACGATAAGTGGGGCCAAACTCCTTCTTGTTCTCCACCTTCTCACGGACCAGGCCTCCAACTCGAGGTAGCCAGCCGACTACCGGAATCTGAAGCGCAGCATCAGATGTGGAGGGCAAGTGTTCTTTTGCGAGACTGTCTCTGGTCTCTTGCAGACTCTATAACACAGCACAATGTTCATCTACGTCAAAGGGTGCAGCAGTCGCCGCCATGTCTAGACCATCAAGGTCCGGGACAAACATTTTTATGCCAAAGAGCATCATGTATGGGGTCCGCCCACCCAGAGACCTTCTAGGGAGATTATTAAGTGCACGTTGAACATTATACAGATGGGCTAACCAGTTCCGGCCAGTGTCTAAAACCCTGGCTGTCAAGGATTGCTTTAAGACACGGTTCATTCGCTCCACTACACTATTACCCTCAGGTCGGTATGGAGACGAAAATTTGACATGGACACCCAAGGATTTCATGGCTTCTTTGTATGCCTTAGAGTCGAACGCAGGGCCTTGATCAGAATGAAAGGTACCACATGCAAAAATCCCCACAAAGACACGCAAATCCCTTATGACAGTACGAGCATCAGCACTCCTTTGAGGCCATACCCAAAGAAAAAGCGTGCACGAATCCACTGCAACTAAGATGTACTTATACGCAGTATCAGAGGGGAAAGGACCGCAGTGATCTAAATAAACACACCCAAGTGGTTTGTTAGATATGTACAACTGAGTTTGTGGTGGGCGCGCAGCAGTCGAAGTTTTAATCTGCTGGCAAATGTCACAATCAAGAACATAAGTGCGAGTTTGTTTATACAATCCGCGCCACCAGTAACGCTGTTGTAACTGAGTAACAGTAGCTGACACGCCGGCATGGGCAGAGGCCATACCCTCGTGAGCCGCTGTTATCAAGGAAGGTCTGCAGTCCCCGTTGGGAATCAATCTGTCTCCAACGTCGTTAATTCTCACATATGGGACTTTATCAGGACTTAAATGATAAGAGTACCGAGAAGGGAAACCTCTTGGGTAATTACCTCCCTTATCTGTAGCAGCAATAGCTGCCAAGATGTCATAATCGATCTTACTTTTGGATCTTGTAACTGCTGCTACTAGATATGTCACCACTGCTGTTTTCGCTGCATCGTCAGCCAAGCTGTTGCCGACAGCGTGGACACCAACTCGCTGGTGACCAAGAGTGTGAATTATATTCACGAGAGGCAGATGTTGTTTAAGTTCTTCCACTCGACCCCAAAGCATTTTATGTTTAATTGTGCTACCCTTGGAATCACGATATTCATTCTGAGACCAAAATGAGAATAGATTGTTGTTAAAAGATTGAACACAGTAAAACGAGTCACTCACTATAAGAGTAGTAACCCGAGGATCAGCAAACTCCAGTGCAAGCACCAGAGCCCGGAGCTCCGCCAACTGTGCGGTACAATCACCCAATGACTGCGTATGCACGACATCAGACTTTAATTCTCCATTCACGAAAGTACCTGCCACAATTTGACAGGCCGCTGAGTAGGCATGCTTCGATTCCGTCGCCGGTTGCGCCGAACCGTCAGTATAAATGACACAATGGAAATCTTCAAGCGGACGCAAAGACAGAGGAGCCGGATGAACGAATTCATACTGCAAATACTCCTGTGTCTGCAATGAGGCATCAAAGATATAGGTGACATCAGGCGATGTCAGAGTAGTGGCCCATTGTATACAACGTGGATGCAAAGCTTTAGAATTAGGTACACTGGCCTTTGTCACTGCCTCTAGAGCAGGATATGGTGTGACCACCAAAATGCATTTTCCTTGCGATAGCGCTCGTTCTTTAAGAATCGCCATCTGCACTGCAGTCAAAACTTTTTCGACTGTGGAAAAGCGCAGTTCAGCCGAAGTGTACAGGTGTGATTTGTAGGCAATGGGGACTGTGTCGCCCTCATTGAACGTTAAGTACGTTAAACCCACTGCGCCTGGCACAATTCTTATAACCAGGTTAGTGTGGTTATCATGTGTCAGTAAGTATTTCGAAGCAAGAATATCAGCTTGCAAAGATTGCAAAATAGCTGAATGCTCTGGCAGCCAGCTCGCTTTGGAAAAAGTAGGTTGTACCAAGGCATATAACGGCTTGATACGCTGGGCATAATCGGGAATGTACGTACGACCGAAATTCAGAAAGCCCAGCAAAGACTGTAATTTTTTCAGTGTTGTAGGAGCACGCAAGCATGCGCACTTCTCCAGAAAGTGAGGAGCTAACCCTCGACCCTCATTGTTGAGCTCGTAGCACAAAAACAACACTGTATACTCTGCAATGTGAGACTTCGCAAAGTTACATTTGTAAACGAAGTCTGCAAACATAACAATGATGCGAGCAACGCGACACAGATGCGGCCACAACTCGTCGTCTGGGAGATAGATATCATCAACATACGAGTATGCATCAGGGTCAATGCTCTCTAACAGAGAGACTACACGTGTGGCAAAGACGCCAGGGCTGTATTTATAGTCCATTGCCAATCTCTTAAATAGTTTTTGATTGCCGCCAGAGGTAAACGCTCTCCACTGACTACTCACTGAGGACAGGTTATGGCTGTAAAAGCCATTGGTTATGTCAAGTGTGGTTTTAAACCTTTTTCTCACAAGACTATCAACGAGGGCAGAACTGTGGGTATTCTGTACAGCACAGGTCCGACAATGAGAGTTTAAATGCCGGTAATCCAACATTAGGCGGTACGACCCATCAGGCTTCGTTACAGTGAATAAAGGATTATTCATTGGTGACACACATGTTTCAATAACACCCTGATATGCCAATTGCTCAAGGATTTCCATGACGTGAGATCTAGCTTCGCGGCGCATGGGATATTGGGGCAACGGCTGGGGCATGGACCGTAAAGGAATCTCATGGCTTGGAGACAATTTATCCCACCCAACCTGAGTACGGTACAACGCCGGAGCAAGCACCTGAGCCCACTCTTCGGCAAACCTTTCAGTGTGTTCCTTTGGCACTGTGTGCGCAAAGGACGGGAGGATTACCTCCTCCCCTCTAGGAGCATCCAAAATGAAAGCCGGGGGCCAGTCTGCCTCCGCTAAGAGAATATCATAGGAAGAGGTCAGATTATCCCCAAAAATCCCTTGTATTGTACGTTGTATGTCACCTTCAATTAAAAGGACTATGTCATATAGCCTATCAGGGGGAGCCACTCTAGTGTCAGCAGTTTCTACAGTAATGAACGTGTCAGTTGCTGTCACCTCCAGATATGGATGCAGTGCTTGCAGCACTACTGTAACCTCCGCTGCGCTGTCGAGCAGCGTTAGTGCCCATGTCAGGTTCCGAAGCTGCGTTCTCACTAACTGTGGCATACCTCCCTGTTAGCACAGCAACTTTCTTCTTCTGAAACGGGGGACGTTGACGTGCAAACTCGTCCTGCTTGCCTTTACCGTTAGGTTGACGGGGCTGCTCACGTCCTTGTTGGGCACCCCGACCTTTGCCACGTTCTCCGCCACCGGACGGTGAGACTGAGGTTTCCTGTGAAGAATGAGGAGAACGTTGTTCAGTAACCTGAAATCTATCAGGTTACCTATTATTAGAGCAATCGCGCAAATCGTATGTGTGTTCACCACTCGCCTGTACTGGAGACGCAGGACGAGACCCCAATTTCTGTTGCTGCTTTCCCTGTTTCTTTGTTCACCAATTTTGTTTAGGAAAAGTTGGACGATCGTCTTTGACAGACGAACTCCCCTTAGTCTGCTGTATTAAGTCTGAAATGACAATAATTGGCTTAATCCCTAAACTACTGCGGCCAATAGTTCTATATGCTTCCGCAATAATTTTAGGCAACTCTCGGGGCTTGTCGAGCTCATCGACGCGGGCTAAGCGATTGCCACTTGAAATTGCACTGCATCTCCCTTGAGATTACCAAGGACTAAAGCGGCAACTGCGTCGAACACACCGACAAGCCGCATTCCCAACTCGACTGCCACTTCCGGACCGTGTTGATGACGGAGGGAAGGACAGCCATAGATGGGGTGCCGAAGCACTTCGAGTAGACCGCTGCAAAAAACTTACCACAGTTGTCACAATCGGACACCTCTGGGACTAAGTCCTTCTGCAAACTAATGGTGATGATCCTGTGTTTCTCCACAGGAGTAGAGTGCGGAAATACTGATTCCAGCTGGTCAAATTTCTCAGCAAGCCAATAAGGCAAATCGTCCTTATTCTGGGGGCGCTTGTCCATTACTGAATTAACCATGACGGGACTAATAACAACCCCGGCCTGGCCAGCTGGCTGACCCGCAACAGCAGGTGCCCCCTCCTGCACGTTGCGTGAGATGTATTGCACTAAAGCCCTATACACAGTAATCAGGGCTGAATGGAGGACACGCAACTCATCCACTGCAACATTCAAATACCGAGGATGAGGCGTAAATCCAGCCAACACCGGCCAAGAGGCCCCTGGAATTGACAAAGGGCCCATTCTAACCGGTGTAACCGCATGGGGAAGGGCGCCATTAAACCAAATGCGATGCTGCCAAACTGAAATAGGAATTTCTTGCGTCCTATATGGCGTATAGTTTGCTGGGAGCCGCGTGGGAGTATAGGAGTGAAACGTATCGTCATCTGCATTTACCGCCGGCATAGTCACCCAAGAGTAAAACAGCTCATAGGGATAGGATGCATCAGCGCTCACCACAGAAAATAACGGCCATCCCATCGTCCGGCACCCCAAACTGCGTCAAATGACATCACAGAGGTGTTCGACTATGCGCTGCAATATCGACCGCCATAACGACACAGAGAAGAACAACAATGGATATTACAGTAGCACAAGGGTTCAGAAATATAAAAACCTTTTTAATTAACAAGCTTGAAGGAACCAATCGCACAAACAGGTAGGTTAAAACCGTCACTCCCGCTATCTGTAAACAAGAGTGAGGGTGTTGTGGACTAATATAAGCACTACTAAGGCGTTTCAAATCAAAAGACCAAACGTTAGGTGCGCCATGTTGCAGGGATTCTGCTCATGCACAGAACTATGCGCAGGAAACCAGGACCTCAGTGAATTGCGGTGTACCAAAAACTCACCTCAATACCCAGAACCCCAATCTGACTAGCATCAGTGTCCCATTCGTTATCCGTATTGTCTCGAAGCTCCCAATGTATAGACAACCCAGAACAAGCGACTTAGAGTACTCTCAGGAATGGTGGGAATCAGAAATACCTGTTAGTTATTATTCTCATTTCAGTCCACAACAAGAGTAGTCAGAGACATGGTAAAGTTTAAAATGTTTATTTTATAAACTACGTGTCCTAAGATGCAGTACTTTGGCTAACATAAGCAGACAAATGATTAAAATTAAAACCATCAGCATTGTTACAATACCATAGAAAATGAAGGGAGAAATCATATTACAAATGACAGTGGAATACAACCACCCTCCCTTCGCTAGTGAGCTAGTATTATTATACTAATAGAAGGTCTCTAGGTTTGACTGGGAAACCCCATACCATAAAGATCAGCTTAGGTGAATCACATCACAGGATCAGCTTTGCTCTGCGCCTGGAAAAGTTATTCTCCAGAATGTGTGTGTAATGCATGCAAACTGCAATATTAAAGGCTCTCGATTCTCAGATATTTGCAGCTGTGGGTGTGTTATGGCTAGAGAGTGGGCCGATCAACCTGAACTCAAAAACATACATTGTTTGGTGGCTCAGACCGTCTCTGCACACAATGTTCAGACCAAGATCGCAGTGCACGTCTAGGGATGTGAACAACAGACAGTTCCCATGTGAAGAAAAGGCAAGCAAGCAGTTTTCAAATAATAACATGTATCTGCAGTGTCGTGTGCAAAAGCAGCAAGAAGTGGCAAGATGGCGTTTCTAACATCTAACGCGCTTATGCTAACATAGCAATGTATGTATCTAAAACGCTGCCTCCACTGCAAGGTGGGTGTGCAGTTGTGTGCTCTTCCTGAGCTGATGGTTCAAGGGGATGGGTTTGCGAGGGCAGGCTTGTTTGAGAAGGCACGTGCAGTCGGGCATACACACACGCACACAGACACACATACACTCAAACACATACAAACACCTATACATTTCTGTTTGCCTGGAGGTGCAGGATAGAGTGCTCACTCTGAACAAAATAAGGTTGCAATGGGGTAGTGTGTGCTTTTAAAGAAAAGAAGCATATTGTGGCAGTTAGGTTAAAGAGTGCAAATAATCAGGATAAAGGAAAGATTTACGGCCATTGAAGAAGCGGCTACGTGCGGGTGGTGTTGGGGGACGGCACGGAGAGATATGGTCATTTATGATATACATAAAGCTTGATGGCCATCGTGCTAAGAGGCGTGCGGCAGCACACCCACAAATAGTGGTGCTATTTTTAATTATAAATTACAGTACATGAATCAAAATTGGTTCTGTCAGAGCAGCAGCGAAGTACCAGTACCTCACATTGTACCAGTACCGCGCACAATGAAAGAAAGGCGCACGTCCGCCATTGTTCAAGATGAAGCATGGTGTGTAGCACTGCAAATAAGAAACATTGAATGGAGCAAAACTAGATTTGGGTGAGAAGCGCACAACAAAAGAAAGATACGCAGATGACATTGTTCAAGATGAAGCACGGCGTGTAGCGCTGCAAATAAGAAACATTCAATGGTGCAAAACTAGAGTTGGGCGAGCTATGCACAACAAAAGAAAAGCGCCTTGCAGCCATTGTCCAAGATGAAGTGCAGTGAGTCGTGTTGCAAATAAAACAAGCATTGGCATTGCCAATAGGTCTCGCCTTTGGGACCATATGAGTGGTTAGCCATGCAGCACACTAGCTGCGAGTTTACAAACATCAGAAAGAAGACAGAGCAACCAGTTACATTTTGTTTAACAGTGGTAGTTGCGCTGGACAATTGTTCAACCACGTGTACTTGAGGCTTTGCGCTTATAAATTGATTTAAATTTTAATTATAACATATTCAGCCTGTTCTAAGGCAATTTTTCTCCACGAGGTCGGACACTTCTTGGGAAGCCTAGGTGGAAGGAAGGAAGGAGCGAAGATAACACTAACTGGTGCTCGTGTACATCTTTGGGTGGCGTTCGCAATAAATAAGAGCAATATAAAACTGCAAACTGATCAAGTGCCCTGAGGACGTCTTTGTTGGCATGTGTGCACTACCCACACGTTACATACATATGTGCATACCGTCACTACATTGAGCGACTGACTAAATATAAACTTTAGATGTGAGAACACATGACTGCACTTGTAGGCAATCAACCTGGCTCCCGTATCTCGACCATGTGCAGCATCCTCAGATCCCGAGTGAAAACCCCTGGCAACTGGGGTGGGAAGCCCCTTACCACGAGAGATCGTGCACGATAGCGCCTAAGTAGGGACAGGGAAGAATGGGTGTGAAGAGGGGAAGAAGAAAGGAAGACTGGGAGTGAGGGGAGAAAGAAGACGAGAAAGAAAGCGCAAGACAGCGAATCGGGGAGTGGGTGTGGGAGAAGGAGATGGAGAGGAGGGAAAGGAGCCAATATAGTGGTGAGAGGAAGAAGAGAAGGAAAAAGAGTGAAGGTGATGCAGTGGGTGTTAGAGAGAAGAGGGGAGCAAAAGACAGAGAAAACAGACTAAATGTGGGTATGAGAGAGAGTAGCAGGGAAACAGAAAGGGCAAGAAACGGGGGGACTGAAAAGAGAGGAGAGAGGCAGAGGAACGAGAAGAAAACAGATTACCCTGGTCACTACAAGTACAATAAAGGCAGTGGGAGAGGGAGGCAGTGGGAAGAAGGAGCACGCAGGAGAGAGGATGCAAGAAGGGTGTCCCATAAAACTACGTAGCTCGTCACATTGTGAGTATTCTTTTAACCGTCAACTTCCACAACAGCCCTTTGCACAACACGTGAATCGTTCTAAGGTGGTAGACTGCCATCAGGTGTCGGCGCTAATTCAGCTAATTGATTTCTGATGTGTGCCGTTTCCCGCGCTCACAGCAGGCAAGGCCAAGCCCTGGAACGCAGATTTCAGAAGTGAAGCGCAGCAGTGTAAGATGCACAACTATAATGAAAAACCAGGGAAAGCACCTACCCTATACGCACTTTAACTTTTCCATGTACAACCTTACCCAGTGTTTTGTTCCCCGTTTTACCCAGTAAATGCTTGTGACACTGTCAATCACAATATAACTGAATTGCCTCTTTAAATAAGATCTTCCCATCCTGAGGAAATATATTAACTTAACAGTGAGGAAACTGTAACATGATTATTAATGTACACTGACCTATGAAAAACATAATTGGCATGATTATGTAACCGTTATCGCAACAGAGATAATCATCAAATGCATTAAATAAAATCTTTAGTTCGGGGCATTCTTTACAAATTTGACAAACAGATGTCAGTTGTCTGAGGTCAGTTGTGATGAGATTAATCGGAATTACCAACCACTTGAGAAACAAGAGACATCTAGAAATGCACAACTGAAAAAGGCCAAGTGTTCAAGTATAAAATCAAAACCACAACAATGAACTGTAGCACCTTAGTCGGGTTTCGAAATGGACTCCTTCACCGATGTTAAGCGTGGCCGCATTGAAATAACACAAGCATTACACTGCCAATAGGTTTCGACTATGTGAGACCTACTGGCGTTGAAATATTTTTTTCGACATGTTGCACGCGCGCGATGCTCTGCCACATGCCTCAAAGTAAACAAAACAAGCTTTGGAAACGCGGCCGCGAAAGTGAAAGTGATCGTGATTACGATCGCTACGGAGGAAAGACACATGGCGCTGCGCGCGTGCACGTTCACGTGCACTGTAGCTTTAGGCCACGGCAGCACTTTGAAAAGCCCAGATATAAAATGTCTCTTCGAGCCTTTGGCTCGCGAGACCTAAAAACATTGAATGGGCAAAAATAGAGTTGGCTGATCCTTGCACATCAAAAGAAAGGCACATGACCGCCATTATTCAAGATGCCACGAAAAACATGGACTGTTGGCTTGCATGCTAAGCTACAAAAAACAATTAAAAACACAACTAAAATTACACAAGAAACTGAACTCCAATTATACTAACAAGGTGTCTAGGAAGGGCGGTCAGGGAAGTGCATAGCTGTCATGCCTGCAACACCAGCTACTGCAACACTAGCTACGAAAAAGTCATTAACAAAAGAGTGCTGACAAACTGTAGATAAAACATACCGAGTATGATTACATGTAATCTAACTCGGTATGTTTTATTTACAGTTTGTCAGCACTCTTTTGTCCTCATGGGAGGTTACAACAGTAGAAAGGGAGGAAAAAAGGAGTGACTTCCAAACAAATAAACCAATGAAAAAGAAGCATTTACAAAAGACAGTCAAAGCAGCCAATTAAAAACGCGGGCAGAACATGGGCGGAGCTTAAAACCAATATTCTGGATACAGCCAGTCTCAAAAAGACAGCTCAAGTGCTGCCTAGGCGAGACCTAAAACTACACACAATCTCACACATCTCTGAAGACTGCCAGGGTTTGTCTTGAAAAGCATTAATTAGGGCAGCAAAGACCTATTTTACAGAGAGCCTATACCAAAATATAAGTAAGTACATTTTTTATTGTACAGTTAATTAAAACCTTTACAAGCATCTGTCAAGTTACACAATTTTCATAATAAAAGTACATGTTGTGACACATTACCGTTGTGGCAAATCAGGGATAAAAGCCGCTATTAAATAAGAGAGATAAAAGCTATTAAAATGAGGCTAATGATATGGCGTAAAATTAGCCTGAGCACTGACCCGGTCCTTGTCTAAAAGTGCAACATTCACAGCAGGGTATCTTAGGCCTGTAAAAAGCGAAACAAAGTAAAGTGCCATGTGCACGGGTGACAAGGGCAGGGCAGCCAGGGAAGCATTAGGCAGGCAGTTTTGTTACTCAAAGCCTATATGCTCGGGTGAGGCGCATGCAATGTTGCGCTGACCTTAGGAGCAAGTAGCAGAGTCTGTATGCACAAAGTTGCCTCGAGATCTACAATCAATAGAGTCCGGGTGGTAGTTAAAGTTCGTGCTTCATATTTGCTGAAAAGTGCATGATGTGCCTAGTGTGCACATTTTTTTCAAAGCTAAGGTTCATGGCAGGTGAAGCATAAAATAAGTTAAAGATAATGACTGGCAGATATTGTAGGCCTGTGATTAGAAGCATAGCCTGGCCATTCAGCCTCGCAATTGGGTGCTTAGCAGCGGTCTAGTTCAGACAGCGGGCAACAGTGTGCAGGTACACTGGGAAAAGTGCTTGGTGCAAGAGTGGCATTAAGAGTAGGTGCTAAGAGTAGGTGCAGGGCATCAGGGGTTGTCCTGCCACCTGGCCTTGAGCTATCTTATTCATCATTTCAATTCAATAAATGATTAAAGCCTATAAGACAGAAAAACAGTAGAACAGATGATTTCTTAAGAGTCCATTAAAAGGATACACAGAGCAAATTGTACAAAAGGCGGGAGTTTCAGGAAAGCAACTGAGCCCTGCTAGCTTATTTGTGAGATCATTGCCGCTGTCTCTGCGACTTTAGGTCCCTGGTCCTGAAATTAACAGTAGGGACCGACCTGCAAGCTGGACCCTCATTCCCTCCTGATTACTTGGTCCTATAATAGTGCAGGAAGTTCGCAGATTTCCGACGCTGAGCTTCTTGATGCGGTAATGGTACGAGAGTAAACCTTCTCGATAAGGATCATGGAACCTGGTTCCGCACTGCATCTGGAACGTTATTGTCTGCTAGTCCTTCTTTCCGTTTCTTAAAGTGGACTTCTGTGGCTACTAGGAATTTTACCAAGCGGCGGCTCAGTTGGACATTGTCGCCAAGGAAGCTTGCCAGCACCGCTTGCCTGCAGAACCGTATATGGGGCATATTTACAAGCTGGTGATAAAAAATTATCGCCGCTTTTGCAGCCGTTTTCGGCCGAAAAGCGGCGATAATTTTATCGCCTAATTTGCAAGGCCACGCTAACGCGTGAAACCTTGCTTTAGCGTCGGGATTCCTAACGCCCAGCTTTGCATCTCTAATGAGATGCAAAGTGGGCGTTCCTGACCTAACATGACAGGAGAAATGTCGCTAAGCGTCATTTCTCCTATCATCAAGCCCCACGCTATGAAGCATAGCGGCAGGAAAAGTAGCGATAACCCCTGTTATCGCTACTTTCCTTACGCCTGCTTCAGGACTGACTTAGCCATGATATCCTATGGAAGGTGGATATCATGGCTAAGTTTGTGAGTCCCTATCAGCAAGCTAACGCCACACTACGTGAGATTATCGCTGGGTTTCCAACGATAATCTCACATTAGGCAGTTAGCGCTAGGATTTTTATCGCTGAGGAGATAAGCGTTGCTAATAGCACGCAATCTCAGCGATAAAAATCCACGTTACCCGCCGATAATTATCCTCACGCTAAGAGCGCTGAGCGATAATTATCACCGGTTGTTGCTGATATGCCCCGATGTTTTTTGTTGAAGAGCGGTCTCTGGAGAGTCCACCATTCCTGTAGTAGCTCCACACATACGGTGATGAGGTGCACTATGTTTTCTTCGCCATCCCCACAAAGTCGGCAAATTGCTGTCATCGAAGGGCGTAGCCATGGCCGCAAGTGATTTGCGGAGGGCAGCAGCCCTGAACGAAATTTCAAGAACTTCTCTTTCATATTTTTGGAGAAACTGGTGTGGAGATATGCTTGGGGCGAGGGTTTGGTATAAGATTGTATGGTAAGCAAGCCATGTGCTCGCTCTGCCAGAGAGGCTTTATCTTGCAAGAGGGATTCTTTCTTGACTATATTGTTTACTGCCTTTTTAAAACTTGCAAGGGTCCCTGGTTGTTCCCATAGTTGCCGTAGCCTCAGCTGATTAAGAGCAGTCTCCAGGTATAGTCTGGCAGGGCAGGCCTCTTTGGCTTGTAGTTCTTTTCACAGAAGGCCATTTAGCGCTTCCGGTTCTCACCTTCTGATTTAGTGCCAGCTTTTGATAAATGTTCCTTTGTGTGCCAGCTCTTCTCTTGGTAGCCCAAATTCTAGCCTCATTTGTGCGGGTGATGTATATCCCGGCAAAGCAAAGATCATTTTCAGTGCTCTCGCTACAGTGCCGTCTAATGTATCAGCGTCCCTCCCTCTCATACCTTCGCTACCATAGGTGATAGTCAGAATTAATTTTACCTGGATCACCCTTGTTAAAGGAAGGAAGCTTGGGCCAGTGATCTTATTTTTTAGATTCCTTAATGCCACTGCTGTCATTATTCCTCTCCTTTTTATAGCCCACCATTAAGGCTTATAGTTGCCTTTATTGTCAATGATGACCCCCAGGTATTTGTATTCTAATATGGTCTCCAGCTTGCGTGATGCCAAGTACCAGTTATTTGATGTTTTTGTTTTGTGGGTGTTGACACACATAACTTTGTTTTTATCTTGGTTGATACTAAGCAGGTTGGTTTCCGAGTATCGCGACGTAGTGTCCAGCTAGCGTTGTAGTCTTACGGGGCTCGGGCTAATAAGCAACAAGTCATCCACATAAAATAGGTTGGATAGCTGGAAGTCCCCTAGCTTGGGTGGATGCGAGTTGCTTTCATTCAACAGGGCGGATAGCTCTGCAATAAAGAGATTGAAAAGTGTTGGTGCAAGCATGCAGCCTTGTTTTACCCCTGTACTTGTTGGAATCTTCCTTGTTAAATATTCTCCTGCACCTACTTTTACTTGCACCCAGGTGTCACTATGCAAGAGAATTAGTTGGTTTAAAAGCAGCGGTAGAAAGTTCAGCTTTTTTAATTTTTGCCACAAAAGGTTTCTAATAACATGATTGAAATCAGAGCTGTAATCGATATAGCACAGGTATAATGGTTGTTTTATTGCGAGTGCAGGGTCTATCATTAAAGACAGAGCTAAAATGTTGGTTGTCGTCCCCATATTTTGACAAAAGCCAGTTTGGTTGAGTGGAATTGCTGTAACTTCTGCAGCCCAAGATGTTAGTTCCTGAAGTATTAGGCCCGCAAAATATTTGGCCTCGTTGTCAAGTAAGGCTACTAGTCGGTAGCTTCTTGAATCGTTCCTGTTTCCTTTTTTGTAAATTGGGGGAATAATTGCACCCCTCCAAGATGATAGTATTGTTGATGTTTGCAAGATTTTTTCAAACATTGGTTTGCATACAGAGGCCCAGAATTTCGGCTCTTGTTTAAACAGTATGGGGGGATCCCGTTTGGACCTGGCGCGCCCTCGCATCTGTCCTTTGCAATTCTTCTGCAGATTTGTGCCTTCAAGAATGGAGTTTCCTGTTCTGCTGCTTGATTATCGTTGCTTCAGGGTTGTGCGAGAGATTGTTTGTCCCAGGTCTGATTTATTGAGCTTTGTTAAAGTGTGAGTTAAGGAAGGTTATCCAGGCCTCTTCTGTGACATGGGATTCGATGACCTGACACTGCTTGTTGGCCGGATTGTTAATCTTTTGCCAGAACTGTGAGCTGATGTTGGTTTTGGCATTGAGTAGATGTTTAGCTCTTAGAGTCTCGTCTGCTTCTTTTTTGAGTTGCCATGTCAGTTTTCTGCAGTCATCCTTTAGCTGTCTCAGCTCCTGTTGGGCAGCGGGATCTTTCGTCATTCTTTGAAGTGCTCGGTTTATAGAGACTTTTAACTTTTTTAGTTCAGCATTATTTCAGAAATTTGGTTATTTGTTGTACTTCTGGGCTTGGGCCGCTCCTTTAGGTCGCAGGTTTCCTTTTTTAGTTCCAGTGTTGTTTCGTAGTGTTTTTGTGAATGTCTCCCAAGTCTCAATCATGTCTGGTTCTGCTGCTTGTGCTTCACCCAGTATCTGCTTTGCACGAGAGAGGTGACTTTTTGGGTCATCCGTTCTACATTTTATCCGTCTCTCGTTGGCGGTGTACTCTACGCTGTATATATTAGCTAATGTTGAGTGTAACATTGAGAGAGCCTCAATCGTGATTTTCTAGAGCAAGTGGTCGCTGTAATCTAGTGAACCAATGTGGAAATCCCTTGCCTTTGGGTACAAACCACACGAGAAGAATGTGAAGTCTATTGTAGAGCTGGCCGTTGCATTGTGGAACCTTGCTGCTATACCAATATATGACAGGGCTCACTTTAAAGAATCATATTCTGTAGCAGTTGTTGAGTGCCCATCCTTCTAGTCAAAATGGTTACTCATGTGTTCCCTTCACTGTTCTGTGAATCAAAAGGTTTTCTGAGAAATGCCGGCTTATAAGTGGCAATGCCTCTACTTTTGTAAACAAAAAATATACATATATACCCACCTCTTGTAACTCTATATTTTCACAAGCTTTCTGAAGTCCACCTTATAATCATTTTTACACTTTTTGCAGATTTCCAATACCGGTATTTTAGGTTTCACCTGCACAACGCTTGCGGTGTGCTTGTGAAATCTCTTGTATTTAATATATCTTATAAGGGGTCTCTTATCAGTTTCCAAAAACAGGCAGCCACAAGTGTAGTTACCTTGCAGACAACAGGGACATGATTTGAATGGTGCAGCAGGTGCAGTAGCACTAGGCCCAAAACGTTGTCAGAACTCTTCTTAATACCTAATATTGCTATATTTGACTACTAAACAGGCTGTTACAATTGCAGTTAAAAGGGACTTTATTTGCATGGTACAACAGATGCAGTGACACCGGGGCCAAAAGTTCCAGAAACCCCACTAAACCCAGATTATTGCTAACATTTAAAACTAAACAGGCAAGTTGTCATATTTCCAGTACACATCAAATATGTGAAACAGTCGGAAAGACACTGGCAAAGCCATGTGTGTTCCTACTACACAAGCGCTGCAACGCTTGCCTTAACCATACATATGCCTTAACCAAGCATATGCGTTAGAGTAGTTTCAGGTACAGCGCAGGGTGGGAGGGGGTTAGGGTAGTGTATGTTAAGAGACAGGGTTTTAGGCCTCAGTGCACGGGGAAGGGACTGAGTAGTCTGGTAAGTTTTTTGGACTTGGGAGAGGATGGGGTAGTTTTTTAGGGCTCAGGGGGTGGGGGTCAGGGTAGTGTTTTAAAATAGGGGTTAGGGTTTTAGGCCTAAGGGCAGTGGAAGGGGTTGGGGTAGTTTTAGGGACAACACGGGTGGGAGGAGGTCAGAGTAGTGTATATTAAGGGTTAGGGACAGCATGGGGGGTGAGGGGGTTGGGGTAATTGGACCTCAGTGCTAGAAGGCAGGTAGGGGGTTTGAAGCTTAGGGCGGGAGAGGGGGTCACAACCTTAGCCACGCATACCCCTCTACCATTCATGCCTTTACCATGAAAATAAGAGGTGAAGGCATGCGCAGTAATGGAATGCATTCTTAAGATGCATTTGTAGTTCGGGATGTGTGGTAGAGGCAGACATGGTTTACCCATGTGGGCCTCTATCATACAACCATCAAATATAGCTATGTTTTACAACTTAGGGGCCGATTCCGATCTCGCTCAAAGGGCTCCGGACGCTATCCGGACGGAAAAAAGTATGAGCCGTACGCGTGTTTTTCATCCGACTCGTACAGCTGTAAGAGCGAGCAAGCACGATGCGTGAAACACGAAATCGCCGACCAAATCGTTTCCGGATCCGAACCGCTCCGTACGTTTCGTCCATAAGCAAACCGTGCCGCGCAATGGAGGCGATTTACGACCGAGCCAGTACAATGCACGAATCGGACAGCCGGATCGAGTTGGAGCATCTGACATGTAAACGTTCCGGGAATTGGACTTCGGGGGTCTGCGCCGGACCCCCCTACACCTGTAGCCTTACGAGTCGATCACAGGGTTGGGTCCCCTACATATGCATGTACGGTGCAGGTGGCACAGATGCGTCCCCAATACAGGGGGCGTCTTAGTGCGCAACGTACCTTTTTCATCAATGGGAGCCTATGTACACGTCGTACAACAGGCTCCTACTGACTTCAATGGGGGCTCCGGGCGACCCGTGTCTGTCACCGCTTGTTCGCATCGTACTTGGGCGCTCGGAGCCCCAGAGCATGAGTCTGTCAGAAAGCCCTCCGGATCCGAGTTGGATGGAGCCTTCTCCCAGTGAGATCGGAATCGGTCCCTAAATAGGCAGTCACAGGTGCAGGTATCTTTCAGGTCCTAGGTTCATGATTTGAATGGTGCAGCAGGTGCAATGGCACGGGGCCAAAAAATTGTCAGAACTCCTCTAAACACCTAATATTGCTATGTTTTACTGCTAAACAGGCAGGCACAATTGCAGTTACCTTTCAGTTGAAAGGGGCTTGATTTAAATGTTGCAGCATGTGCAGTGGCACCGGGGCCAACTAATACTCATAACTCCACTAAACACCAAATATTGCAATATTTTACTACTAAACAGGCAGTCACAAGTGCAGTTATCTTTCAAGCCCTAGGGTCATGATTTGAATGGTGTGGCAGGTGCAGTGGTACCGGGCCAAAAATTTGTCAGAGCTCCTCTAAACACCTAATATTGCTATATTTTACAACTAAACAGGCAGTCACAATTGCAGTTACCTTGCAGTTGAAAGGGGCTTGATTTAAATGGTTCAGGAGGGGCAGTAGCACTTGGGCCAAAAGATATCATAACTCCACTAAACACCAAATATTGCTATGCTTTATTACTAAATGGAGTAACAAGTGCAGTTATCTTGCAGGCAACAAGGTCATTATGTGAATGGTGCAGGAGGTGCAGTGACACCATGTCCAAAAGTTGTCAGAACTTCCCAAAACACCTAATATTGCTATATTTTATAACTAAACAGGCAATCATAAGTGCAGTTATCTAGCAAGCACTAAGGTCATGATTTCACTAGTGCAGCAGGTGTAGTGGTACCTGAACCAAAAGCTCCAGGCACCCTACTAAATACCTAATATTGCTATATTTTATTACTAAACAGGCATCCACAAGTGCAGTTACCTTGCAGACAACCGGGTCATGATTTGAATGGTGCAGCAGGTGCAATAGCACCGGGCCAAAAAGTTGTCAGAACTCCTTCAAACACGTAATATTGCTATATTTGACTACTAAACAAGCAATCACAAATTCAGTTATCTTGCAGGAACTATGGACATAATTTGAATGGTAAAGTAGTTGCAGTGGTAACAGGCCCAAAAGTTGCCAGAACTCCTTTAAACACATACATTTGCAATTACATCAATTAATTCAAATATTTTCCTCTTTCGCTTCATTTTTCAAAGTGTTGCTACTACTTGCCCGCACTATACCACCAGTAACAGCACAATATATTGCCTTTTTGTACATAAAAAAATCATATCAATTTAACAGACATTCTGTAACTTATATTGTACGACTACTCAGCAAGCCACAACTTACAACAAACAAACAGCTTATTATTAATCACATATGGTGAAGCTTAATGCATTTACCAATGCTTGTTAGTGTGGTCGCCAAAAGGAGGCACAAAGCTCTGCATGTTTCAGGATATGGCCCGAACACACTGAAGAATTATTTCTCTGGGTTTAAAACAGAACCACATTCAAAATCAGAACCGACCAAGAGAACCCGAAAGGCACAGGAGGTCTCAATGAGACTCAACCGTGGCTGGCAGCAACCAGTACAGGTGGTAGCAAGGAGTACCCAACTGTCACGAGAAATAACACGATTGGACGACATCATGGCCGGATGAAAGCAGTGCCGGATGGGTGACAGATAGTGGCACAAAAATGTCGTAAGAGTCACCACAATAGACTCTTACTATTATTACTAATATTAACAAGGGCTTTATCTATGCTTCTTTGGCTTTAAAAGCCAAAGAAGCGGAGATGAAAATATCGCCCTATCAACAACAGGGTGCTAACATGCAAAATCGCATGTTAGCACCCTTTTTCACTACGCTTCCCTGTGCATCTCTAATGAGATGCAAAGGGGGCGTTCCAGAGCAAAATAATAGGAGAACTGTCGCTAAGCGACATTTCTCCTATTACCAAGCTTCACGATAACCCTGTTAGAGACATAAAAAGCAGCGCTAACCACGGTTAACGCTGCTTTTTTACATCTGCTAATTTTCAGACTTAGCCATGTAATCCAATGGGAGGTGGATTACATGGCTAAGTCCATCATGGGCTATCAACAAGGATATCCCTATCCTTGTAGTTTTATCGCTGCATTACCAGCGATAACCTTCCAAAATGCCGCTATCGATGGATTTTTTATCGCCAAGGCAGTTAGCGTTGTTAATAACGCGATAACCAGGCGATATTATCCAGCGATAGCGGGCGTTAAATTAAGCGCCCTTAGCGTTAATTGTCCCTGTTCCTTGTTAATATGCCCCATAATCCTTACAGGCTGATGACGCCGGGGCCCTCTTGCCCATTCTGCTGAAACACTTCTACCCCCTGGTATTAATCGAACCGATTGGAACTACTGTAGGACATTACATTTTCAGTTACACAACTATGTAAAAGCTGAAAATGATATTTTCAATGAGTCAATGTGCGCAACAGAATTGATCTTTTGACCTTTGAATTTCTTCGTTGTGAAATCAGTGATTTATTTCAAGAACACTCATTCCGGCATTGACTCTCATTCAGGGACGTGGCTGCCATGCATGCATAAGGTGAAGTGGCATCTGGGCTCATGGGTGTATGTACGACAAATACGGCTGCGTGCGAACAAAGGGGCATATTATCAAGACAGGCGATAAAATTATTGCCGCTTTAGCGGCAGAAAACTGCAGCTAAAACGGCCTTAATGAGCTTGATAATATGCTCTAAGGAATTCCAATTGAAGCCCATGTTTGATGTGAAGGACGTCTAACCTGAGCATCAATTGGAATTCCATAGAGCATATTATCAAGCCCATTATCGCCGTTTTAGTGGCAGTTTTCTGCCGCTAAAGCGGCGATAAATTTATCACCTGTCTTGATAATATGTCCCAAACAGGGGCTAGAATACCATTTGTTGCTTGTATTAAGGCGCAAATCACTCCTGCCACGTTATGTCTTAATGTGGTCAGTGTATAATCCGTTCACTGTATTCCCTTCACCCTCTATGAAAAGAAAACTTTGAAACTGTTCACACTTTCTTAGCACTCATTGGGGCAGATTTACAAGCCACTTGCGCCACTTTTGCGTCATTTTTAACATGGGGAAAATGACGCAAGAGTGGCGCAAGGAGCTTCTAAATCTGCCCCAATGTCTCTATTTATTTGTGACGCACATGATGAAGGCCTAAACCGGAAGATGTTCTCAATCATAAGATCTCCGGTGCTGTGGGGTCAAGCTTAAAGACGTCCCATGTGATCGGTCAATAGGTATTTCTGGGTGCAGGGATCGTATTTAAATTCCCTGGATGTGTATTTTTCTTCGAAACTTTTTGAAGCAACGCAGACAGCTGAAATGTGTCCCAGACAATCTTCCAGGAGCCATGGACTTGCGTAATGATTAATTCTGACACCTCCCGAGGTGTGATGTGAAACTTAGTAAAAAAGTAGTCAATTAGTCACCGATTATACACCTCTGGCCTGATTACCCAGCGAGTTCGTACTGATAATAGGATAAATATTCAGAGTTTCCCACCAGACTTGTTACTTATTGAGACGGTGGGAATGCCCCCTTCCGGACAGCTTGACACATCTTCATGCTGCCACACCACCCTTCATTGTCAATCTCCGCAAACCGTAGCAAGGGGGTCTTATCACATCTTAGAAGGTTGTAACAGGCTTCTCAATGGCGCAGAGAATGAGGACACTTACAGCGTTGTCGGCAAAGGCAACAGTTTGAAGCGTTTCGCAGAAATTGTGGTCAACCCTGAAATATTCCCTGCGCCCAGCTGCAGTCACCAATCCTACTTCAACCTGTGCTCGGATTCGGTAGGATAGTTCTGAAATCTGGATCTTGTATTAAATATCTATGGGGGAGGAAAGGCTCCGTAGTATAGGTCATACTTTGCAAAAAGGAAAGGCCCCACAGAGGGAAGGGATGGTTCCCCCACCACAATCCTACTCTTTGAGGAAAGAAAATGTCTATTAAATCTGCGAAGCCGGAGGCCTGATACCAAGTCCTCCTTTTCATAGACTTCATGCGCAGACTACATCAAGTATTTGATAAACCTGTAGGAACTCGTTGCAGTAGAGACATTTGCCTCTTCGCATGGGCAAACAAAAAAACTCCAAATGTAATTGTGTGGCCTACAGAAGATGCACTGCCCCATGGGGTTCTGCCTGCCCTTAACAGCACCTATAGACCAAAACTGGCCCTGAACAAGCCCAATATGTCGATCTTAGGAAATGTTCACTGGTTCAAATGATTCGTAGGTTAGACAAATGTATTCACTCAGGGCTAACCCAAAATCAAGTATATAAACATTGACAATAGGTTGGGGTTTTGCATAGTCTCAGAGTTTTTGCTGTAGCTCTATTGATGTCCAAGATTGACCACATTGACACTTCACATCTAGCACTAAAGTTTTGGGAGCATTACCTATTAGGCTATCAGACTGCCAAAGTTGTGAGAGCCCCCCTGCTAACGTGATATGGCAATCCGGAATGATCTGGTATTTCCAATTCAGGTGGAAATACTATTTTGAGCGAAAATTAGAAGAAAAAAAGTCTTTAAGTAAGCAAGGGTCTCTGATGCTTACATAATTCACCCCTCCCCCTGACATCTGCTCCAACAAATAACCAGCTGCACGGATAGGCCCTTGTCTACTGAGGAGGTGTGACGAAGAAGGAGCAGCTGCTGCCTGAAGTTGAAATGGAGAAAGATGGGGTTGGAAGAGCAAGAGGGAGGAAGGGAGATAAAGAGAGAGGGGGAAAACAGGTGTGGGAGTAAGAGATTAGGAGAAAAAAGGATGTGCCATCATAAGGCTTTACATTCTATAGGACACAGGAGAGCCCACTCTTCAAAGGCCCTCCTCTAAGCCTGTTGGAATCAGTAGGATGCCAGAATCCCAGGACCACCCCCACATTTTACAGGTGTTCATATTTAGTTGTCTCATAAAGCGCAGCATACACTAATGCGGTTTCTTGGCTCTGAAACTGTTAAGGAGTATAAAGTCAGAGACTGCTGCTACATGGAAACTACTTGAACAAAGTCATTTTTAGAAATGTTCTCAACAAAAGAATAGAGGATTGGTTATGTAACTGTAGTGGCACGGTTTTCCTTAACTTAGCAGCAGTCGCTAACAATACCCGAGCTCCATAAATAGAGGTTCGAGTCCTAGGGATTTCCGAAAGGTATTGCCCATTAGAACACAGATGCTTGGAAATACAATGCTTGGAAAATGTATTGACCAAAAATAAGTCATTTTGGCAGTGTGTGCAATAGTGAGAGTTTTAAAGAAAATTATTTTACTGCTAACCAGTGTATTTTTGTCTTTTCAGAGTGACAGAATACATTTTTTTCAGGCATTTTGAGCCAGTGGAAAGTGCTGATGTATTTTTTGGGCCAGACAATATAATTATTACCCTAATCCCTTCTAGATTAAATTAAGGCATTAGCCACTGGAATTATGGTGTGTTTGTATAAAATTGTAAGGACAGATTTATGTAAGTTAAATTGATGAAAATAGTTTTTGTAGTGTTGTTGACCTGAGTCGAATGAGTGAGGCTGGAGTCCATGTAAATCCTGAGGATTTAAACCACAGTGACAGGTCCACATGGGTGTTGCAAATGGTTGTCCGAGGGAGGTTTGTCATATTCATTTATTGAGGTGGGCCATCATTTTAATTTATAGCACTGGAGAACAATAATGGTAGAGGAAACAGGATAAGATAGATTGATGGAATGAAGTGAATGATAGAAAAAAAGATGAGCAGCAGGGGCATAAAAATAATGTCAGAAATAAACTGTGAGAATAGAGAGACGAGAGAAAGAAACAGAAAAAGGAAATGGGGAGAGTAAGGTTATGGGAAGGAGAGGAAGGCAGAGCAAGTGTGAGAACAGGATTGTGGTAACTTTTCACTTTAGAAGATGATCACAAAGAACACTGGCAGACACCTCAACAGAGACACGAAGAATTGACTGGTTGTGGACTTAAACTCAGCATCAGATACTGATGCACACATAAAGGTGGTGTGAAGGGCACACCCTGACGAGTAGTATAAGGATGTGGCATCTTTGGGCAGTGTGCAAGCTCAGCGCTGGCTGCCAGTGTGTGTAACTAGCACAGGTGGACAGCATGCTGAGCCAGAACTGGTGGAAAGAGTATGGAAGTGGCACTGTTGAAAAATGTAAGGAAACAATACTAGTGGGAAATGTGAGGAGATGGCACTGCTGGGCAGTGTGAGGAGGCAGTACAAGTAGAAAGTGTGAGGCTTAGTCTATTTAGCACCATAAAGCGCAGGGTCTTGTGGGTACTGCAAAACAGCGGTAGATATGTTACATGTGCATAGCTGTCACTGTTGGGGCTGATGAGAACCAGGCAAAGTGACATTTCTCATTTTGAAGAGTATCAATTTTTGGGTACTGAACAGATGTTATTGGTAGGTACTTTGCAAATGTGGCACATGTGACAGTGTTACAATCAGGCTCTGTGACAAACATAAATTGGTAAGCCGTGTAAGAAGATGCCACTGGCGGGCACTTGAGAAGCTCATATTCGATGGTGAGTCAGGAGAATGTACTGCTGGTTAGACAAGGGAGTGGACACAGATGGACATGGCATGGAAAAGTAAAATAAAAAGACTACCTGCTATTAAGTACCACACAGTCCTATTTTGTGTATGGCCGCAGCACTGTGGGCAGAGTAAAATGATTTGTCTACTGAGGATGACGTAATACAGACCGCATGCTACTGCAGTGCAGAACTTCACCTTTTTAGCAATACCTACCACAATTCGTAAGTTAAACTGTACTACTAAATGTAACCTTAATATGTGTGATCTCCTGCAAGGGGTTAAAATGAATATGTATGCCTCACCTTTCTGAATGAACATCAACATCATACTTTTAAAAAAAAAGTGTGACAAATTGGGGGAAATCCAATCACCCCCAGAAATTCATGTATATTTGAATTTTTCACCCAATCCTAGACAACACCAATAATCGACTCATCATCTTTGGTACATCTGTTCGAGTTTAAGGCAATTGAATGAAGCAAGACTCAGAGCTCTGAAAACCAACCTTCTCCAGAGGAGATACAACATGCGCAAATGCACCTCAATTTTTCCTCAAGCACTTTAACTGTTGTGATCTATCCAATTTCCATCGATAAGGAGTATGAGGTTGTCGTAATTGCCACACAAGTCTTGCTACTTTGTACCCCTGGCACTGTCCTTGTGACTCCTGCTCCACGTTGATATACCACAAGCACCAGTAGCTGAGATTCAAATTATTACTTTCTGTAATGTGCACTCTTTGCCCATCACCAAGTCCCTCGAAAACATATAAAAGGGCATTGAGAGACTTTAGCTGGCATAAAGGGCAAACGCCATAACGTCTTCGGAGATTGGAGGGCAGTCATGGCATTTGGTTTGTGGTTGCTCATAGCCCACACTCTGATATTCTTAAAATTAGTTGCATCCACTGGCAACGTCATTAACTATTTCTGTAAGCAGAAACTCCGACAATGCATTTGGTGAGGTAAATAAACTGTATAAACACAACAGAATAGGGGGTCTAATGGTCGACAGCACAAGATTAGAGAAAAGGAAAAAAAGTGTGTGAAATATCAAACCCATACATAGTCAGAGCAGAGCACGGAAAACCATTAAACCGACTCAACCAAAGAGACCAAAATTGAGAGCAAAGTCACCTCTCACGATCAGTTTATATCATGTGGTCTCCACCTAGAGCCGAGGTATGCCTCTTGATCATAGAGACTTCCTCGTTAGTGCAAGGCTCTATTGCTCATTTGGGTTGATAAAGAGAAGTCCAGGAGTCACGTGACAGACTGTGACCACCAGACAAGAGAAGTGCAGTGCAAAAGAAAAATATGGGGATTAGAATTTGGGCAGGTCTTTAAATATTTTTCCCTTAGACCCTTTATCCAGGTGGCAGTTTTGAGGTAAATAAACTCACAATTCATCGAAGACAGCAAACTCCTTATCACAAAAATCATAGGGGCAGATTTACGAGTTCTGGTGCATCTCTGCAAATCAGCAGGGATGCGCCAGAAAAGATGCGACACGCAATTCCCTCCCTGCGCCACCACGGCGCAAGGATAGGGCGATGCGGGTCGCTTCCTGTGGCGTAAGGGCGGCGCATTGCTGGAGACGTGTCACAAGCGCTACACGGCTCCAGCAAAGCTCAGGGGTGCCCTGTGCCTAACATGCTGTTTCACTCCTTACGCCTGCTTCAAGCAGGCGCAGAGTTTTGACGCAGCAGGGACGTAAAAGTGACTCAGTGAAATCTTGTAGATTTCACTGCGTCACTTCTACGAGGCGTTCCTGCGCTGAAACACCCGCCCTGCGCCGGAACGCCCACATGAAACCTAACGCAGGTTTCATGTGGCTCAGGGCTTTACAACGTGACGCATCTCCATAGATGCGTCACGTTGTAAATAAGGTGCAATGTGGCGCACGGTTTACGCCACCGCTGCATCACAGAAGTGACGCAACGGCGGCGTAAATGTGGCTTGTAAATCTGCCCCATAATTTCTAAAGGTGTAAAAGGAATTACCGCACATCACAATTAGCCAGGCCACTGGTAAAGAGGGCCTAGTGCGCTCATCCCTTTTAAACCTAGCCGCGGCAGCTGCATATTTAGGGGCAGATTTATGTTGCCTGGCGCATCTCTGCAAACCAGCAGGGATGCGCCAGGAAAGATGCGGCACGCAAGTTTACCCTTGCGCCACCCATGATGCGCCGCATTTACAATGCGGCGCATCATGGCGTAGGAATAAACAGATGCGTGTCACATCTGGGGCATAAAGTTGGCGCAGTGCTGAAGTAGTGTAGCGTGCGACACGCAACTCCAGCACTCTTCCAACTTGCCCTATCTGTAATGTGGTGCGTCAAGCCGTACGCCTGCTTCAAGGCGCAGGGTTTTGACGCATCAGCGTTGGAAAAGTGACTCCGTGAAATCTTGTAGATTTCACTGAGTCACTTTTCAGGCGACGGAACGCCCCCCCCCCCGCGTGGAAACGTCCACATGAAACCTGACACAGGTTTCATGTGGCGCAGGGCTTTACACCGTGACACATCTCCATAGATGCATCACGATGTACATAGGGCGCAACGTGGCGCAGAGTTTACGCCGCCGCTGCGTCACAAAAGTGACGCAACGGCGGCGTAAAAGTGGCGCAAGTCCAACATAAATCTGCTCCTCACATTCAGAACAGAAGCAGAACGGATGGTGTGTGCAATGTTAACATTCCCAAGTTTCACAGCTACTTTTTAACCGATGCACGTCTTTCTTGTCAACTGCTAATTTTAGGATTCAGTGAATAATAATTAATTTCCACATCAAATGGAAGCATATTTGTATGTGAACCCTTTGTCTGTATTCTGTGTGGATCACCACGGATTGCGTTTCATACATTTTCGTGTAATCATCTTTACAAATAGGCAATGTGTTTGCAAAGCCTCTACACTGTCCCTCAAGGCTGAGACAAAAAAAGGGAGCCGTAGGAGGAATCGATTACATTGAGAGAATTAAATATTTCCGCTACAGAATATCTAAAATGAAAGCTATATATTTGTAATGGGATAATCTCCTTTGAAGAGACAGGTCAAATAAAGATTTTTTTTTCACTCACCTTAGTCGTTCAGTAGTCTAGTCGGAAAGAATGTTATTTACAGCCGGATGTGCAATGAAAGACAACTCCCTTCAGGCGAATCCGCGCCACCCATTTGGCCTTCACACCGGCTTGCAAACTCTTCCTCTGGGAATGTTAAACATCACTTACCTCTTGTATGTTGAGGCTCAGAGGGACCTCTTCCAAGTTGTTTCTTGCTCTGGTAACCCTTAATGAACTGGCACTTTGCCAGTCCCGATAAAACCTTTCGTGTATGATAGGTGCTAAGCATTTTAGAAGGCAGACCGTGACTGGCCAAGTGAACACTTCCCATTTCGCCTTTGAATGGCAGCCTGAGATGCAGACGATAATGCCCGTATAGATAGATGATCGGGTTTTGATTCATATGGTCTGAACTTCAGAAAGCAGTGTTTTTTAATGCTGTATAACTATACCATTTCCTTTTTTCGAAGCATACAAAAAGCTTAGCTTTACATAACTTGTTTTTGAATCTTCCAATCGCTTTGGTGAAAGAAAGTCAAAGTTGCATATTTAAATTCATAGGGGCAGATTTACAAGCCCCTTGCGTCACTTTTGCGTCGCTTTTAACATGGGAACAGTGACGCACATGTGGCGCAAGGGGCTTGTAAATAAGCCCCATGCTATTTTCGCTTTGGAGTTGTTTCCCTCCAGTGTCATCTCTGTACAGTCGTGCGCAGGCTAGTGGTTGAAGGGGCGGGGTATCGAGAGGAAAGAAAAAAGGAGGAGCGACGGCTGAGGGGGGCAGTTAGAATAGGGACGGCAATGTAAGAGGTTAGGTGTAATAAAGCTCCGTCAGTTACGATCACGGTGTCTGTCGTCATTGGAAATACCACGACACGACAGCTGGCGACGAGGGTGGGATGAGCGGCATGCTCCCCTGAACCCTGAAGAAAACCGTGGTCTGTCCCCTGGGCGAGGCGCGAGAAAAGAAGTCTGAAAGCAGCGCTGCCCGCGCTGAAACCGGAGCCTGTGCCGGATCAAGTGCCCTAAGAGTGCAGGGTGAAAGCGAGACCCTGGCCCCGGCCCTGACCCCTGCTGCGGGGACTAGGGTGCAGCGTCGATCTCAGGCGAAGAGCAATTCGCCGAGTGGAAGTCAAGCCCAGCGTGAAGCCAAAGTCACGTGCGTGCCAAGAGAAGTGGCAGTAACAGCGCGCGCCTACCCTGTGGTGAATGAAGTCCCACGGAGCTGCTGAGCCGGTGAGTGAGACCGCCGATGTAGCGTGATTCATGTGGGGAAGAACCCGAGGAAGTGCTGAGCCTCGTGTCAAGCCCCGTGTGTGGTGCCGGTCCGGCGGCCATCTTTAAACCAGGCGGCTGCCTTCAGGACACCCTCTGTAAAACAAGCAAGCGGCCATTTTGAAGTCAGGCACCAAACAAGCACTGGCGAAGGCAAGAAACAAACCCAAGCAAAGGCAAGGAAGGAACTAAATAAACCCAAGCCAAGGCAAGAAACCAACTAAACAAACACGAGCAAAAGCAAGAAGAAGAGTAAACAAGCACAAGCCAAGGCAAGAGAGGAATTAAACAAACCCAAGCCAAGGCAAGAAAGAAAAGGGTAAAATCAAAAAAGCACGAGCAAAGGCAGGAAGAGAACTGGACAAGCACCAGCAAAGGCAAGACGAGAAGTAAGCAAGCACAAGCAAAGGCAAATTACAAGAAAACGATCAAGCCCGAGTAAAGACAGGAGAGCGAATAAGTAGGAATTAAAACGATCGCAAGAGAAGCACGATGTCAAACCACGGCTCGCCCGCACGTCAAGAGGTGAAACCCGTTGTGATGGGAATGTCGCACTTTCGCCCTCCAGAGCCTCTGGCGCTCGTGGTTGGGAGTAGCATGGGGCCTCGATGGGAGGAATGGATTGAAGATTTTGAAGACTACATCAAAGGCTCCAAGGTGCTTGGTGATGAAAACCAACTCATAGCGCTCCGCAACCTTGTGGGAAAAGACATCAGCAAAATGATTAAGGAAATTCCAGCAGCGGATGCAGGGACTTACGCCAAAGTACGAGAGGCGTTGGATAAGAAATTTCTACACAAGAAGAATGTAGACTACGAGAGGTATGTGTTCCAGCGGGCGCACCAGGGAAAAGATGAGATGATGGGTACATACATAACTCGATTACGCCGGCTAGCATGCCACTGCAACTTTGACGCGTTCTAGACGGACGACGCCATCCGGCTGCGCGTCATTGACGGGTGCCAGTCCGAGACGCTCAGGAGAAAACTGTTGAAGAAAAGTCACACCCTTGACGAAATAGAAGAAATGACGAGGGTGCACGATCAGGCTGAGGAGCACGCTAGGACCATGGAAGCAGGACGTATGGAAGTATGCCATGTGCGGACCAGTCGCTCCTGCCGAGGGTCATGGGAGCGAGGGCGGCATTCCCGGCCATCGTCGCGCCACCGTTATTCTGGACACCGTCAGCCGGAAGCAAGGCGGAGAAGCAAGCGTCAGGATCATGTAAGAAAAGCACCAGCACGGAAATGCTACAGATGCGGGTACGATTTCCCGCACACCGGAGCCTGCCCAGCTATGGGACAGCAGTGCCGCAAGTGTGGGCGGAGCAACCACTTTGAGGCCATGTGCAGTGAGTATCGCCGGGAGAAGGACAAGAGCACGCACAGGACGTCACGTGGCGACACCCGCCAACACCACGCGCGAGCGGTGCATGACCGCCCAAAGTCGTCGTCAAGATCCTCTCACTCCAGCCGGGAGTCGCAGACATCGCGATGGTGAAGGAGGTCGCCATCTCGAGACTCCAGATCACCTTCGGACGAACGAGAATACTCGGTTGAATATGCCAACATGATCGCTGACCCAGATCAACTTAAGAAATATCCCCGACTGGACATCAGCGTCGGCGAACATAACACAAAATTCGTAATGGACAGTGGTGCGTCACTGAGCTACATCCCTGTGACGGAGTATAACAAAATGAAGCCTCGTCCTCGACTAAGTCCAGCACATGTCCGAGTCTACACCTGGATGTCCAGGAAACCACTTCCTTGTCTCGGAAAGTTTTCAACTGTACTTAGACACCAAATGATATCAGTTCCTGCCATTATACATGTCATAGAAAGGCCAGAGGCTGACTGTCTCCTTAGTTTGCCGACGGCCGAACGACTGCGGTTGGTAGAGATCTTGTATCGTGTCAGCAATGACTGCAACATTGTCCACAAGTTCCCAAAGCTGTTCATGGGACTCGGCAAAATGAACAGGGGCCAGATCCGTCTACACATTGATGACCAAGTCCGGCCGGTTGCCCAACATCCGCGGAAGGTGCCGTTCCATCTCCAGCAGGCCGTGGAAGATGAACTGCAAGATCTGCTAACGGCCGACATCATCGAACGGACGGAGGGTCCCACACCATGGGTGTCACCAGTGGTAATTGTTCCGAAGAAAGGGACTCCGGGAAAGGTGCGGTTGTGTGTGGACATGCGGATGCCCAACACCGCTATCGAGAGAGAGCGTCACCCAGGCCCCCACCTGAGTGACATGATAGCCGCACTGAATGGTGCTCGAGTGTTTTCCAAGCTCGACCTCAACAAAGGGTACCATCAGTTGGAACTTCACGAGAGCTCTCGGTACATCACAACTTTCGCAACGCACCTGGGGCTATACCGTTATGAAAGACTGAATTTCGGCATCTCCTCAGCCGCCGAAATATTTCAAGAGGCCATTCGCCAGACCATCCACCACATCCCCAACACACTGAACTATAGTGACGACATCCTGGTGTATGGGGCGAATGTCCAGGACCATGACACTGCCCTGGACCGAGTCTGCCATGCCCTTCTGGAAGCAAACTTAACGCTCAACAAGGATAAATGCGAGTTTCACCAATCGAAGCTGAAGTTCTTTGGGCACGTCTTCTCGGGGGCCGGGATGAAGCCCGACCCTGATAACGTGAGCACGCTGAATGACACCGAGAGTCCACGAGACGTTAGCGTTGTGCGGTCCTTCCTGGGAATGGCAAGCTACTGCTCGAGGTACATCAAAGACTATGCCACCCTCAGCCACCCACTCCGAACACTGACCAAGCAGGGACAGCCATTCGAGTGGACTCGTGAGTGCGAGCACGCCTTCCAGGAGATTAAGCAAGCGGTAGGAGCAGCTGGGAGTCTGGCATACTTCAGTCCTGACCGCAAGACTGAAATAACGGTGGATGCCAGCCCTGTCGGCCTAGGTGCCATCCTAGCGCAATACGACAACGACACAGATCAACGTCACATGCCAGCCGGAGTCTCTCCGACACGGAGAAGGCATATTCCCAACCTGAAAAGGAGAGTCTGGCAGTAGTGTGGGCCTGTGAACACTTTCACTTGTTCATATATGGGAAACACTTCACCATGGTGACGGATCACCAAGCGCTCGTTACCATCTTCGGGAATCCACGCTCCAAAATGCCGCCTCGCATTGAACGCTGGGGACTGCGCTTGCAGGAGTATACCCACACCATCGTACATAAGCCGGGAAAGTCAGCTAACCCGGCAGACTACATGTCGCGACACCCCAGGTCATCCCAACTCTCCAGACCGTCTGTGGCCGAGGAGTATATCCACTTCGTGGTGGATCAAGCGTGACCGCCTGCTGTTCCTCTGGAAGTCATTCAACAAGCCACGTCACAAGATGAGATGTTGCAGGGGGTGATCCGCAGGGTGCAGACACATCGATGGAGGCACGAAGAGCCCCAGGAAGGGAGTGATCCGACGACGCGTCAGGAACTGCAGGCGTTCAGAAACGTAAGCGGAGAGCTGTCTGTCACCGCTGAGGGCCTGCTACTGAGAGACCACCGAATTGTCATCCCCAGCCAACTGCGCCAAGGAGTCATTAACCTGGCTCATGAAAGTCATTGAGGTGTAGTTGCGACAAAGAGGGCCCTCCGAGAGCGGGTCTGGTTCCCGTTTCTTGACAGAATGGTGGAGCACACTCTGAAGGACTGTCCGCAGTGCCAAGTGGTTGGACACGGGGATCCTCCAGCCCCACTCCAGATGACGCCACTACCACCCGGGGTATGGCACGAATTAGCCATGGACTTCTACGGCCCAATGCAATCGGGCAAGTATGTTCTCGTAGTAATTGATGAATACTCACGATTCCCCATCGCCCAGTTCGTGCCATCCACCAGCGCTGCCACCACCATTAAAGTGTTGGACGAAGTCTTTGCAGCCTGGGGTGTGCCCAAGGAATTAAAAACAGACAATGGTCCCCCTTTCAACGGACAGGAATTCAGCGACTTTGTGAAGTTGATGGACGTGAGACGCCGGAGAATAACGCCCCTATGGCCGCAAGCCAACGGCACCGTTGAAAGGTTCATTGCCACCCTAAAGAAGACATTCCAGCAAGCTACGCTTGACAAACGAGATCTGCAAACGGCTCTCAATGATGTGCTTCGATCCTATCGAACAACACCCCATGCCACCACTGGCAAATGCCCGGCCACTCTCATGCTAGGGCGCCCAATCCGAACACGGATACCCACCTGGGAAGGAGCTCTACAATCAGTGTCTCCAAGCCGCATCCATCACGAAGTGGCAATCGCGGACAGAGCAGGCAAGGAAAACATGAAGGCATATGCCTACGGCAGGAGACAAGCCAGATCCCTCTCCCTTCAGGAAGGGGACTGTGTTGTGGTCAAGCAAGAACAAGGCCGAAAGACAGACTGCAGGTTTAGAGCGGAGCCTTTAACAATAACTCGACGAAAGGGCACCATGCTGACTGCGGAATCAGAAAACCGGCGCATCACGCGGAACGTGTCTCACTTCCAAAAATGCAGTCTGGCCATGCAAGAAGCACTTGTGGCGGGGCCAACGACAACTGGAACTGAGCACTGTGAAGAACAAGGTGAGGCTACCACCAATCAGGAAGGGGATGATGGAGGCCCCGCCGGAACTGTGGCTGAAGGCCGGTCTCTCCGACCGCGACAGACAATTCAACGGGCCAAGAGGTTAATAGAAGAAATATGAACTTATGTCACATTGTTTTGTTAACAAAGGTGGAGATGTACAGTCGTGCGCAGGCTAGTGGTTGAAGCGGCGGGGTATCGAGAGGAAAGGAAAAAGGAGGAGCGACGGCTGAGGCGGGCAGTTAGAATAGGGACTGCAATGTAAGAGGTTAGGTGTAATAAAGCTCCGTCAGTTACGATCACGGTGTCTGTCGTCATTGGAAATACCACGACACGACAATCTCCATGATACACATGTCAAAAACAGGACTACCAGCTTTTTTTGTAATTATTTTGAAATTGTTGTTGACTTCTCGGCTTTAATTTATATTGCATTTTGTGTGTCTTAATTATAGCACACAAATACCATAAATGGCAATTGAGGAAGATTTAGTTTACCACCACTGCACCAGTAGACAGAGTACCACACTGAAGGCTGGTTAATTTCACTGTCTCCCAATAAATTGGGAAAGTCTGGCCCTTCTCATAGACAGTGGCAGCAAGGGGAAATAACGTTGAGCAAAATAAATTATCTTATATGGCTTTGGAAGGGAATACATTTTTTCTTAGCATCTCTATGGTCATATGAGGAACTAGTGGGGGAATGTGTGCCAATGAGGCAGCATCTGCAGGTACAATACACAGTGAGTTAAAATAAAGTTTCTGGCCTTGACCTGTGTACACATCTACTTCATGAGTGACACTTTATTGGTGGTGCTAGTTGAGGCTGTGCAGCTGGGAAGTGGTGAGTTGAGGCTGTGAAGTGGTGGCACTTGCTTGGGGTTATGGACAGACCATCATGAGCTTTTCTCAGATTGAGAGGTGATATTTGCTGATGGAATGCGTGGGCCTCCCTTAGGGCAGGCATAACTGGCATAATTCTCTCTAGCATAATTACTCTTAATTACCTATTATTAATAATTATGCTTAATTCCGTGAGAAGTGTAATCCAGCATAGTGCTATTTTCAGAGGATCCATTTTGCATTAAGAAAATAGCGCAAAATACTACATAACACAAACAACAGTAGTCATCAGCCACTTGCTTTCTCTTAGTTTGTTGTTCCTGTGCGCCTGCCATAGCTGCTGGAAGCACCAGCAAACCCAAAATAACCATGCTGGAGTTCAGATGGTGAATGACCAATAACAATGGTTGTAAATTGTGGTTTTATTAGGTCATGTTTGCTGTGCTTCAATGACACAGGGGAAATGTCAGGCTATGTGTCATGACAGATTGCTGCTAGTCTTTTAAAATGGAAATTGGTAATTAATTTTCTTTGTCTGGTTGCAAAGTGAGAGGATTTAGTGAAGTGAGCTATGTGACAGTCTCCCTGGGATAGTGAGGGTGTGAACGGAAAGGTTGTAGGATAAAAACATTTTCAACAACACAACAACATTTAAATACCCATAAATGGACTGTGCAAATATTTGTCACAAAGCCCAAATGTTGTTAAATATGATGGATTTTTGATAGGATCAAAACAAATCAATAGACTTTACTCGGTGATGAGCAAATGATAAAAATGTACTGAAATCCAAATTCTACACATTACCGTTTGTGTGCCAAGTAGTTTTATCAGTAAAACTGTATGTTCGTGCTAATTTAGCGTCCATTTCAATTGAAAATGTGCTGTCTGTAAATAACAGCAGACTATGATGATACATTTGTGACAACGTCCTCCAAAATGCACCAAAGGCCCCATACCATACCCTTACCACTTTCTTGCTGAATGTGTGAAGCTCATTTGGTGTGCTTATCTTTGTGTGACACTTAAAGTTTTCACAATCCCTGTGACTTCTGTGGTGTAACATTGGAGGTAGCACCCCTACTCTGAATATTGTTCCACCACCACTGGCTCCATCAATAGGATATTTGCCCCAAATTACTCTTAATTACTCAACCACCTTCACTTTGTGCTACCATGTATCCAAGTGATCAGAGTCAGATTGTAGTAGAGAACCTTAGTATTTCCAAGCTGGACTTTTGCAATGCTCTTTGTCCTCCACTGCTGGCATGTCAAATAAAATAGCTTTAAACTTTCCAAAATGCTGCAATTTGTTTTTCGGCCTTTTTCGATCTCAGCTACCAGAGAGCATTGAACTGTCTTGTGGGTGAAAGTCTATTATGCAATAACAACAAAAACTTACATTGGGTTTTGGCCCAGCCCATTACTTGTTATTGGTTGTCTTTGGTGTCACTTTTATTCACTTCCGTTTTTCCAATGGATCTCCCTTGCCATCTTGTGTTTTTCTGTTCCCTACTTCTGTCTGTTCCCCCTTGAGGCATAGCATCTTTTATTTGTTTGTTTTTAACTTTGTTTATAATTTTTTTTGGATAAATGAGAACATACAGAAAAAAAGCACATTGCACATAGGTACAGGACTTATCGACTTGATACATGGCATATAATTTATGAGAAAACAAGCAGAGAACAAAATAATAGCTTTTCATGATCATAAGGGTATCGCAAATAAGTCTCATGGTGTGGGACAGTCGTAAGGTATGAGAAGAGATTTAGAAATCATGGTAAAATTGATGTGTAACATATCGAAAGTGTATTGTTCAACCTGAGTCAACCGATTCCAACGTGAGCAAGTAGTTTCTCAGAGGTAGCCAAATATCTTTAGGCCTGAGATGAGGGTTTGCACCTGTGCATAGTCTTCACTAATCTTGTCATATTGAGTCCTGATGTTATGGCAAGCAGAGTCTGTGGGGAAGTGCCTACTACCCCAATGCAACAACAGCTCCAGTTTAGCAAGTAGAAGTCCCACAGAAACAAATGTGTGGACAGATTTGGGGATGTCTTGGGTATATCCCAGCAGTGCTCCCCTGGGGCGCAGATGCAATCATGGCATCCGTCTTAGTGGAGATTAGGTTAAAGTTAGTGGCCCAGTGTCATCCTTTGTGGACATGTCCAGGTTAAGTGTGCAAAAGCAGCATCCAGAGCATGACACTTGGAACATTGGGTCGAACATGTAGGGTCAAATTGTGCGATATCTGGGGACAGACCGATGTACGCCCAATGTAGGAATTTAAAATGTGGAAGTTTATGTTTATGATTGATAGATTCGAGTTTCGTTTGGAAGCAGCAATAAGACCAAACTTTGTCAGAGAGTGAATAACCCAATCCAGCAACCCAGGCTTCCCTGGCACGCTTCGAGGAATCAGGTTTCATGACCAGACAAGTGGGATATAGCCTAGAGACTAACCGGTCTCTGCTAGTGTCAGAAATGATACGTGTCAGTGGTGGGAAGACATTTGAGGCTAAAGATATGTGGCATTTGGGGCTAAAGCTATGTGGGTATGCGGGAGCGCAAAGTGCTGTGGAGCCGCCTCAGAGCAAAGTGGTCCATGTAGGAGGCATTCTGAAAGCAGATGTCAACAGCATGTGCTAGGACATGACCATCAGGGAATACATCTCTAATGGTATGTAGGTCATAATGTCGTAGGGTGCATTGGACGAGTTTCTCATGTGCGAGAGGGAGCCAGGAGTTATTAGCCAGGGGCAGGGCAGGTGAGTAGAAGATGCCCCTTCATGCACAGCAGAGTTTCTGCCATGCCTAGCGGGTGGTGGATAAAGTTTGGATGTTGGAAGGGTCCAAAGGGATGCCCTTCTGTAGTACAGATGAGGGCATTAGTTTCCCAAATTGGCCTCTCTCTGATTTGAGATAAGGGACTCGGGCATCTGAGTGGAACCATTCTAATTATCGCCACTCACCCCGCCTTAGAGAGTAGAAGTTTAATCAATCGCTACACTTGCGTTAAGAGCTTTTTAAATGGCTGGACCGTAATTGAGCCGAAGTATCTGGTCCTTGCCCCTATGCAGGTGTATGCCTAAATATTTGGGGAGGTTTGTGTTCCATGTTAAGGGATACTCAACAGTCGCAGGGTTAGTACCCTCAGTTAGTGGGAAAAGCTCAGTTTTGGCCCAGTTAATATGGAGCCCCAAGATGCTCTCAAAACATAGAATTTCACACTCAGAAGGGGCAGATTGTTGAAGGGATGACAGACAAACAGCAGTATGTTGTCTGCATACACGAAGAGGAGAAGGGGACCATGTATGAGTTGAAGGCCATGATGCTTGTGTCGTTCCTGGAGGTGATAAACCGGGGAATCCATCGAAATAATGAACTGGAGAGGGTGAGAGAGGATAACCCTGTCTGCTCCCTCTAGCAATGGGAAAGGTGTCTGTGAGTGAGCCGTTCACCCTCAGTCGTGCCACCTGGTTGGATGCGAGGAGCATACCCACGAAGATGAAGCTGCAAGGGAGACCTAGCTTGGAGAGTGTCGCTCTCAGGAAGAACCTCTCTAGAGAGTCAAATGCCTTCTCGGCGTCTAATAAGGCCACCACCGCAGGAGCTGTCGGAGAGATTCTGTTCAGTACTGCAAATATAGTCTGCAAATTAAGGGAGGTGGACCTACGGGGAACAAAACCCGACTGGGTGGCGCGGACTTTAGCTAAAATCTTGTTGTCGAGGCTGAGGATGGAGAGTGGGCAATAGGAGGGGCATAATTAGGGGTCTTGGCCAGGTTTCAAGAGATGTGTAAGCACAGCTTCACGCAATGTGGGTGCTAGAGAGCCCACATCCAGAGACGCTGTATACATGGAGAGGAGGTGCAGGGCTAATTGATGTTTATAAGCTTTGTAAAATGCTGCAGTAAGGTCATCTAGACCTTGGGGTTTGGACCCATCCGGGGATTATATATTATATATAATTTCTTCCCACGCTATAGGCTTGCTTAGGAAGCATTGTTGGCCGTCTGTCACCCATACCATCGCAACCTCTGCAAGGTAGGTCAAAATCTCAGACTCATTGTTTGATGAGTGGGAGGTGTACAATAGCTCATAATAGAGCCAGAATTCAGCCAGTATGCCCTCATTGTCAGAGATATTGTCCCCAGTGGAAAGGTGTAGTTCAATGATGCACTCACTAGGGTGGTTAAAGTGAAGTAATCATGCCAGTGTATGGACAGGGCACTCCCCCTCCCCGTAACATCTGGCGAAGGCATATTTCTCCATATATGCCACCTCCTTGTCAGCCAGGTCACGGAACTTGGTCATTAGGGCCTAGCGTCTATGTAACTGGGGAGTGCAGTTTGGCCGGGAGTCAGCTCGTGTGATGTCTCACAACTCGTATGCAACCTGGGTTAGTTGAGAGTGTATATCTCATAGGATAACAGCCTGTTTTCACATGCAGATACTGTGGATGCAGGCCTTAAAGGCCGCCCAGAGAGTGGCCTGAGCTGACACACTGCCTGTGTTTATGGCAAAATATTCAACAATAGATTAGTGTAGTTCAATGCGGAAGACCTGATTGTGTAGGGCCTCACCAGGGAATCTCCTGGAGCGTTCCAGGCTGCCACCATAGGGTGCACATAGCCGCAGGAGGACCGGGCAAGGGTCAGACAAAGTATGTGGCAAATACTTCACCTCAGTTGTCCAGAGGGAGGTTTTGACAGATTGGAGCCAATGATTGAGCTGAGTCCACACATGATGGGGAGTGGAATAGAAGGTGAAGTCGGAGTTGAAAGGGTGATGCATGCGCCATATATCGTTGAGGGCATATGTGTCAGCGATCTGACAGAGAACTCCCCTGGCATGTGGTTTCCCACTCTAGTTGTGTGCTGGTTGATTCTACTAAGGGGTTCTGCACCATGTTGAAGTCTCATCTCATTATGCTAAAAAAAAAATCTGCTTCCACCCAGCCCATATGTGCATATATGTCATGAAAGAACTCAGGTGTGTCAATATTTGGGGAATAAACATTAATTAGTAATATGCGTTTGTCAGCCAAGGTGCCAGTCAGTATGATACAATGGCCCTCTGGGTCTGCATGGCTTGTGTGGAGGGAGAAGGGAACACTTTTATGTATGAGAAGACAGACTCATCTAGAATAGGAGCTATTGCAGGAGAAGCAACGGTCTGTACCCCAAGTGGACGAATATGTCTGGGAGTTTCTAGGTTGGAGATGATGTTCCAAGAGAAAAGCTATTTTATCCCAATGGCAGGATAAATACGAGAGGACTCATTTGCCCTTTCGTGGATTGTTAATGCCGTGTATATTCCAAGTAAGGAACGTGATGACCGCCACCCTCTCCCTAACCGTCACATGATGTCAGTCAGAAGAGAGGTGTATAATAGAACGTGCCATGTCAATAAATAGCACATTAAGTACCCAGCAAGCAATGAGAAACAAACAAAACTAAAACAGACGAAATCTGAGTCACTACCCCTCACCCACACCAGACGATAAGACATCTAGTGAATCCCTAAACATTAAACATAAAACTAAACAACCTTGTATGCAACAGGCCTGTGTACACTACTGGGGGGAGGCAACGTCTCGGTCGATGTGGTCTATATTCACAAGCAGAATACTGTGAGAGCAAACAGTGGCCCGATGCCAGCAGAGAATCCACACCATGTTTGCACTCAGGTAGGGCGCCCACGAGGGGCTAGTCATCAATGAGAAGAAATTGCAGATGAGGCCAATGTTATACAGGTGGATTGCGTTGCAGAGCTTGGGGAGCTTGTGCGCTCCAGAGTGTTCTGCCTGGAGGAGGATGTGTCTGCAGTATATTGTTTGAAGTAGTCTTTTACCTCTGCCGGGGTGTAAAAGAAACCAGGATTTCCGATGACTTCAACATGTAACCATGTCGGGTAGAGCATGATGTATCTGAGGCCTAACATGCGCATCGAGTTTTTGACATCAATATATTTACGGCGTGCTTCTTGTACAGTGATGGTGAAGTCGGGAAAGAACGAGATAGAGGAGCCTTGGTATTGTAGAGAGCCATAATTGGCCTGCCAGAGCACAGGGTTTCTCTCCCTATAATTGAGTTGGTGGGCTATGATCGATTGCGGAGAGTTCCCCACCTGTGGTCATGGGCAAGTGGGAGGTGTGCTCGCTCAACTGCAAATGTAGTTGGGATCGAAAAGGCCAGTAAGCAATTGTACAGCTATGGTGTCTGGTTGTCACATATTTGTGGTCTCCGTAATACCCAAAATGCAAACATGGTTCCTATGAAACCACGCCTCCGGGTATTCATTTTTGATAGCTACTGTTTTCAGGATGTGTTCCAATTTTTCCAAGCGTTTCATTGTGGTCACTACGATGTCCTCCAGTCCAGAGATATGCTACTCAGCACTGTCTATTCTTGTACTTTGACAGTCCAGGTGCTCACCTATACCATTAATGAGGCTGATGAGTGCATCGTAGCAAGCATCTATGGAGCAGAACAGAGCCCTCAGTTCTGCCATTATGGCAGCTGTGCCACTTGCAGTGTCGGAGCCTGCTTCTCTGTCCAGTGGCTCAATTGTGTTGGAATGGGTGCCCTGGCATCACGTTGGTTTGGATTGCTCAGACAGCAGTTTGCTTTGCTTCAGGTTGCCTTGACCCATCATGAGGACCAAGTGTTGGAGGCAATGAGAGGTCTGGTGTGTAGTGTAGAAAGTTGCTATCGCTATGGTGGTTAGCGGTGGGTGTAACAGCCACCCCGGCCAAATATGCGATTCCCAATCCCGCACAGACACCGCTGAAGGGGAGCAGCAGGAGGGTTCTGGATGTCAGCAGTTGGAGGCTGGGTTTAACTACAAAATGTGGGCTTAGGTGTATTCTGTAGAGCATGCAGAGATGTCTCCCCTGATCTCAGAAGGACTGCCAGTCCTCAATGCATATGTAGCCACTGTGACGGAAGAGATAGCACCCATGGAGTAGCACTATAGGCACATGCCTCCTCTTATATGCACGACCCGCGCAGCACCAGGAAAAAGCTGATCACAGTGCAGCACCTCTCCATGCAGTACTTCACCCCTCATGAGGTTGGGAAGAAAGGAGTAATGGGCTCGAAAGAGGCGTGGGCTGCAGGTGACACTGTGAGACATCTGAGGGGCACAGATTTAGAGCTCAAGGTGGGCACCTACAGCTGTCAGCACTTGTAGAGGAGTGAGTCTAGCAGCGTGCAGCCCTTACAGCAATATTGGTGTACAGGGGGGCAGGGCAGATCACGCAAGGCATTAGGTGTGGGCCACACCAGCTGCAACGCATCATGTGGGGTGCAGCGGCGAGCAGCCACACATGATGATTTAGGCCATCCAGCCTCACATTGCTGACATAGAGGGCCCTTGTCACTCTACCAGGAAGGCACAATCACCGGGCACTCAGCTACGATATCAAGAGCTTCCGATGGCTGTGAGGCTGCACCCATAAATGGGATGGGTAGCAGGTGGGAGTTGTCACAGCCAGTTGCAGATTAGGCAGAGCAGGGGCCAAAGATCTCCAATGGTATGCTGGCAGGTCAGTCCATTCTGTAGCAGGGAGAGACGAGAGCCCCAGAGAAACTTGGTAGTCTCAGCCTCGCCCGCATCCCCTGTCACCTCAGGGCCTCCGAGGTGATGTTGGTCAGCGTGGGCCTCTCACAGGGAAATGGGGCTAGCGGTCAGCATTGGCAGTGGGGGAGCCAGCAATGGGCATCCTCCTACCACTATTGGCTCACTCCCATGGCACAGATGAGGTTAGATGTAGTGATAAAGGCGATCCATGCCGGTTGTAGGTCACAACAGCGGGAGCGTCACAAGCAGTTGGCCATGGTTGCTGCCTTGGCCATGCCACTTGAGGCATGGCATCTCTACCATCATTTTGATTCGATGACTTGTACCCTTCTATTGCTCATAGTTACAGAACAACATTTTTGTTTTTCTTTCAGCACTCAATGAGAGTGCATGTGTTTTCTAGCTCGGTCCCTCATGTGTTTCTCCTCCACCAAATACAACCGTCAATGTTCCTTTCTCTTGATCAAGTACTGCTCTCTCTTTCTTTCATGTGGTTTCCCTCCACCAAACCCAAGGCCCTTTGCTGCCCTATCACTTGTTGTCCTCTCCTCTCGCCACCCAGCTTTATTTTTATTTCATCCCCAAACCCCATTGCTTACTTGCCCATTACACTACCCGTGATGGATATTTACATTTTTGTAGTTGCATTTCTAGAGGATCTGGTAGCTGCCATGTGCTACCCAGTGCCCAGCTTAAATTTGGTGAATTTTGTATTTCATTTTTAGGTGCTTGAAATGGTTTGCAACTAGAACCATTTAGGAATATCAGGGTACTCATATGCAGGGACTCTCATCTTTTACAGCCTGTCCTCCTACAGAGACATGCACACTTCTTTTCTCCCTCTGCAGGAAGGCAGGAGTCTGGACTGAAAGCAGACACTCAGCTCCTCCAACTTAGGGGCCTATTCCGATCCTGGATAAACCGGTTACGAATTGTCGGACGGAGCGTTTTCTCCGTCCGACTCGTACCCGGGAAAAAGACCTTACAAACATGCAAGTACGATCCGTACGGAAAAAAATCCGGATACGATTCGTACGGGGAATATTTTTAACGGATCGGAATCGGCACCAGAATGTCCAGACTACAGATGATGTATCCTTACCTCTGGCCAACTAGCAGTCAGGCAGACACCAGCTCTTGTCACAAAGCTTCCCTTCAAGTACTCTGCAGATCACTGCCTTGCCTGGTCATGTAGAAATTAGAATTGGAAAAAAGTGGGGTGGTTTGGACCCCACTGTTATACATATATCACTGTGAATGTGGATAAACTGTCTAAGGTTTTAGAATCGATTTCAATTTTTTCTCTTTCAAATGTGCAATTTTCTGGCTGTTGCTCAGTTCCATCTTCTGAGCGAGATAATTGTTCTCACTGTAGATAGCAATGTTGTAGGCTTCAATCAATTGAGAGCAGAATGAATTATGAGATATCTGAGGGTACATTTTGGAAGCAAAATGTTGCCATTACTAAATGCACATCTGAAGGAAGAATGATTCTGCAGTAAAATACAACTGATGCTGTATGAAAAATGGATGAGGCAGCAATAAAGATTTCAAACAAGTAATGGCAGCTATAAAGAAAAAGCACATATTTCTTGAAATAAAGATGCTGCAGAGATGTTACAATGATACAATGTCCATGTGGCAGTAATTAAACACAACCTCATAGACGTCTGATTCTGTGTTGTCCATGATACTCGACAGTGACTGGACAAACTATCAATCCAACTGGAACAAATGGGGACATTTTCTTTCCCTCAGTTATTTGAGGCAATCCCTCTTTATAAAGAATGTCTTGTATCATCCACTAATTCACCTGGTAACTGCAAACTGGTATATTTTGACTACTTGTTTGAAAAGGTTATTGTAAAATGCATATCATCAAAATCACAAGATCCCGATTGAATGTGAATATCTGTCATCTATTCTAATACAAAATTGTAGGCAAGGTTCTTCAGTCATTTCCATCTGCATACAATTCATTCTACATAATGCTTTTATGGTAGGACGACCATCTTACTCCAGGTCATGAGAAGAAAAAGGGGAATCTTTGGAAGTCCTACCTGTACGGTTTATTACATTTTCAATCGAAGGTTTTCATTTAGAAATGTATGTGCCAAGTGTGAAATACATAAAGTATAGTTCCAGTTATTTCAAGATCCTAAAAATATGCTCCACAAACTCATGTAAAATAACCTGTAGTTGACCACCATTCCATTTTAGAATCACTTTTTAAAAGGTCATGCGTTATGTAGGAGCATTGTTAGAGTTAATGAAGAATTGGTAAATCTGAAAGAAGTTGAAGCAATGGGCGAAAAGTATTTTGAGCTATACTTTTGTCTTATCCCACCACAAACAGATCATTAGATTTTCCTCTTTAGGCCAAAAACCTGAAAGTTGGTTCACTGACAAAATATCAACTATCAAAATATTTACATACAAAAATATAGATGAAAAAATATCGATGTTCAAAATATCGACTCCCGATACTTATAATAACAATCATAAAAATATTGAAAAAGATATTGTTTTGACTAATATAGTTGTGTAAAATATTGATTTTTAAATATATAGAATTTTAAATAATGAACATCAATTAAATACAATAATAATAGTAATAATAATGATAATAATAATAATCATAATAACAATAATAACATAATCAAGATAAAACGGAAAAATATTTATAGTTTTGAAATATTGGAACACACACATATATTAATATACATATTTGTATGAACATATATCAAATTTAATATTATTAAATTAATATTTGTAATTTCTAATATGTTTTAAATGCAAGAATATAATATATCCTATAACATAAAGGTGCCGATTCCGATCCGTTAAAAAAATTTACCGTCCGACTCGTATCCGTATTTTTTTACATACGAATCGTACAAGTACCGTCCAAACTGCGAAGTACGATTCGTACGTGAAAAATACATACGAATTGCGTCGGGAAAATGGTCCGAGAGGGAGCCGTAAATTTTTACGTCCGAATAGCGTCGGGAAAAGTGTCTGACAGGGAGCCGGACATTTTTACGTGCAAATCGTAAAACAGAAGTCCGAGCGTGCAAGTACGATCTGTACCGCCCGTCCGAATACACAACCGCATGTAAAATGCCCCGTACGGAGCGAACGCTGTAGCCTACATGTACACGGGTAAACTTGTGCCCAGATACGAGTCGTACAGCCCCACTCACCCCGCACATGTCAGCACCGTACCCCCGTATGTTAGCACCGTACCCCCGCTCCGCACTGTACCCCAACACCGTAGCACAGCCTCGCACCTGTATGTGCCACACCCCAGGCCCGTCTCCCAGCCCCACACCTGTACACCCCATACCCCAGGACCATACCCCAGCCCCCCACCTGTACGTGCCGCACCCCCGGCCCATCTCTCAGCCCCGTACCTGTACATACCGTACCCCAACACCGTAGCCCAGCCCCATAGCTGTACGCACCGTACCCCAACACCGTAGCTCAACCCCGCACCTGTACACACCCTACCCCAACACCCTAGCACATCCCCGCACCTGTACGCACCGTACCCCAACACCGTAGCACAGCCCCGCACCAGTACGCACCGTACCCCAACACCGTAGCACATCCCCGCACCTGTACGCACCGTACCCCAACACTGTAGCACAGCCCCGTACCTGTAGGCACCGTACCCCAACACCGTAGCACAGCCCGCACCTGTACGCACCGTACCCCAACACCATAGCACAGCCCCGCACCTGTACGCACCGTACCCCAACACCGTAGCACAGCCCTGCACCTGTACGCACCATACCCCAACACCTTAGCACAGCCCCCCACCTGTACGCGACGCACCACAGGCACATACCCCAGTCCCGTACCTGTACGCACCATACTCCAACACCATACCCCAGCACCCTACCCAGCATCGCGTATGTATGGACCTTACCTACGCGAAAAAGACTCGTACAGAACCAGGACACTGTAAAACAGCACAAGGAGGGTCAATTCGACTCGCACAACACCACAAAACACGTCAACATGACAAAATACATCTCCATGACTGACCTGGCACATCCAAACAGGCAAACAGAGGCCCAAAATCACAACCACCTCTTATAACACATCCACCACAAATTGAAACCCAGCCACACCCACAAATGGACCAATAAAAAGGGCCCACACACACAACCCATGAGCCTTTGCAACAGACTCACTGCTGCCAGACCCCACAGACAAACAACTGCACCTTACTTACACCTTATCTACACCTCCACTTACACACCTTCACACAACCTCATTCACAAACACGCCCTCTTCACATTCACACACACACCTACACCTTCACTCCCACACACCCACAACCATGCACACCCACACCCCACACCATGCCCACAGACAAGAATCCAAAGTTCACAAGGGCGGAGCTGGACCTCCTCGTCAACGAAGTCATCAGAGTCGAGCCACAGCTGTTTGGAACATTGGTCAGACAGACTAGCATAGCCCAAAAAACAAGCCTGTGGCAGAGGATCGTCGACAAGGTGAATGCTGTTGCGCCCATCCGAAGGACCAGGCATGAATGCCAAGCCAGGTGGTACGATCTGCGCAGGGCAGTCAAGAGGAAGATGAACGAGGAATACGCCCAGAGTAACATCACTGGAGGCGGGCTGCCCCGCAGACCCGTACATTACCATCCCTGGGAGGAGAAGGTGATGGCCATGCTTCCGCCGGTGGGAGTACACAGAGTCGAAGAAGTCGCAGAGCCTGGTGAGTACACAAACAACTCACGTAACATAGGGGGAATGCCATCCACATCACAAATACACCAAATGCATGCAACTTCCCCCAAGCCCTCACCGCACACAACCACACTCAAAATCCACGCTCATGCCACTAACGTCCCCATGCCCCATTCACAAATAAAGGCAATGCCATGTCCCAAGCCACACCAACCACAAACCCAAGACTGGATGTCCGAGATGCTGGGAGGGTGGGGCTCACACAACACATTGTGCAACTCCGAAGCAGACACCAATGCCCTTAGCCCATATGGCCTAGGTACATACCCATGCACCATGCCCAATGCACAGGGACTGGCAAAGTACTGACAAGGTAGCTGACACTTCGCCCTGCTGTATGCAGCACAAGGCCCTTCTGTGACCACTGTACACTCAACCACCAACTACACAAGCTCAGATAACTAGCACAGGCCCTAAAACTCGCTGTCATGCCAGCATGCACCATGAGGGGACAGACACATCACCTGGGAGACCCAATGACAAATCACACTACACCCAACAGCAGGCCCAGTCACACCCCCCCCTCACACAAGCACACACCCCCGGGGCAGGCAACGGATTTACCCACTCTCACAATAGACATGTGACACAACAAGACCAATCCATCGCCAAATAAGCATCCAAGCCAAAATTCTACTGGTCAAACACTCAGGAGAACATACCAAACTGTCCCCATGCAGCATACCCATCCCCAAGTGGACATTGAGAGGAATGCTAGGCACATCCAACTACCTGGAGGATCTGTGACAACTTGAATATGTATGAAACATGGATGTGGCATGAAACAGCATTAGCATTGTCTCTCTCTCACACACAGGGCAACGTCATCGACCTCCCTCCAACAATGGGGGGGAGCAATCACAGTCCCAGGCTCAGCGTGAAGATAATCCCACCGGCAGCGATGACTCTCACCACTCCGTGGATGACCCCGACCAACCTGGCCCCTCTGGTGCCCAAGCCCCTGCAGCACCTGCATCAGGTACATCTGTGCCAACCACCACCCCCATTCCTGCCACATCCCAGGAGACACCCAGGAGCCCTGCTCGCACTGAACAACACAGCCAGGCTGACCAGGAGGGACAAGGTTCTCCGGGCACCCAGGAGGAGGCAGACAACCCCGACAATGCCATCCTTCAGGGGTCCCGTAGACCCAATGTGCCCACAACGGCAGGCCAGGCTCATGTGGGCAGGGGTGGTGGGAGTGGAGGCAGGCTGAGGCACGAACCTGACCAGCCAGCTGAGGGAACTGGTATGTCATACATATGCCACATCCTGGACACATACCGGCGTGACACCGGGGCATCAGCCAGGTAGTGTCGAGCCTCACAGAGATGAAGGGGGCCCTCGACGAGATGAAGAACCTGCAGGCCGAGCAACATGCCAGTCAACAATAACACCAAGGACGGATGGAGGCAAGACTGGCTGAGCTCCTGGCGGTGCAAACGGACATGAGCCGTTCACTCTGTTGGATTGCCGACAACATGGGCAACCCTCCCTGTGACACCAGGCGAAGACCAGCCCCAGCCACAGGGAGGGAGGAGGAGGAGGAGGATTCGTCCGACGGAACATCAAGGCCATCGTCAAGGCCTGAGGGTCCCCGGAGGAAGGTGGGTCGTCCACGGAAAAGACCGTGAGAGTCAGCGGACCATTCACATCTCCCAGGTCACCTGGCCTGGCACCTGGCCCTCTGGCGCAACAGCACCACCCCACCCAATGACATTCTCTGTCACATGGACTTGCTGGTCACAGTCTGACCAATGATGACCAACACTGTGGTCTGGACTCTGATGACTCCAACTGACAAGGATGCCATCTCCCACTGTGAACTTCGGATTCTATGCACCCGGTAGAGCACCTTACATCATCCACCAAAAGACTTACCCCACCAAAAATAAATACTTTATTTTGTCATGAGTTGTTGTTGTCATTTTGCATTATTCCCCAACATATGTGTGTGTAAATGTCAAACTATGCCTGAGTGTTGAACTAAATCCACACATCCATACCCTGGGATAGGAGTCTGGTACAGGACACACATGGGTCACAATGTATCATTCAATGCAGACATGGAGCACAATACTCACCTGTGATGGCCTCAAGCTGCTGAGGGGGTGCATGCAATACTGTGCCAACAGACCGATTTGGAAGAGTACCATCAAGGCGTAGAGGTTATGCCTCATTCGGAGGTTCCTGGGGAGGGAGTCCCAGGTATGTGTTCCCAGGTGGAAGAACTATGTCCTGCATGCTGAAGTACGGTGGATCTGAAGAATGGTGGCCAGGTCAAGGTTGGATGCACGGAGATGGCACTACGGGGTCTCGGATGACAGTGGTACAAGGTTGGTGTTGGGTCGGGGTTGTGACCTGCCTCCTGAGTGTGGGTGGGGAGTCTGAAGGTCATCCTGCAGCACACAGCCATCCATTGCAGCTATCTCTGCTGGACGGTGATGTGGCAGGGGTGTAGGATGTTGCAGCTGAGGTGTGCAGATGCAGCCTGGATGTGGACAAGTGTCCTGGGAATTTGGATGTGGCTGCCCCATAGAGGGCAGGGCAGTATTTGTCACAGATGTTGTCGTGGACCTGGGGGATTGTCCATCTTTCCTTGGAGTGGATCTATCTGGAGATCATGTGCATAATGCAGAGGGTGTTGCAGTCTGCGGCACAGATGCTGGTGATTACCAATGTCCATGTGAGCAAGCAATCCATGATGCACACCATCTTGTGTGCATGGACACTGGGTGCTTGTGCGGGGCTTCTGCGGGTGGGACACAAGCAGTTGACCCAGCTGTAAGGGGACAATCCTCAGATGTTGACCTCAGTCCTGTACAAGTCCAGCCTCAGGTGGCTGCTGTTCTGCCATTCATCAATGGATCTCATGCAATCTAGAATATTGGAACTGGCAATGTCTGTGCCCTTGGTGAGGGTGAGGAGCACCTGGATGTCAATGGCATACAAGTTGATGATGAGGTTGTGTGCGCATGTGATGGTGGAGAGGGGGGTCCTGGACACATTGTATTTCGACACGCTGACAGATGATACCTGTGCCATGTGCCTCACAACGACAGCATACTACATGCAGAAGCCTTGAGTCCTACTCCCATGTCCTTGCCAGGGTACAGAGCCGGTGGGGAGTAGGAGGGACATGACATGGTGGGTGTGACAGGGCCTGGAAGGCGTGGCAGCACTGTGTAGGCAGTTGGAGTTGCACAGGTGTTGTCTGTGTGCTTAGTGTATGCCTGAGAGCTGGCGGCAGATGTGTGGATGGACATTGCTTGGAGGGTGGCTGCAACATCAGACTGTAGTGTGATGTGGGTCATGCAAGGACATGAGGCTCGTGCAATGTGCACGTTGCATGTGCAGATGGTCCAGCCTGCGGGACGGCGTGTCCGCAACTGTGGCACAGACAAGCTGATGACAGCCAAATGAATGGGTTGATGGAGGAAGGGAGGAGCATCTTTGATATGTGTGTGTTGCCAAATCAGGAAACTTCGTGTGCCCTTGCTGCAGTGGCTGCAACAGCAGGCGGCATGTCCTGGGAACTATGCCACAATTTCCACACAAAGACTAGGATGTCAGAAAGGACTACTGCAACAGGTGTATGTCAAGGAAGGAGTGACCGGTTTTCAATGGCACACCCAGAGACAAAGGATGCACAGTCCCCAAAGATGACTGACACCGGATCATGAAACTGAAGGCCAAGCTGCGCACAGGAAACACACCCCAGAAGGTGTTGACGGCCCGTTGTGGGGACCAACATACCAAAACACATACACAGCCATGGACGTCATGCCCAATAGAGAATCAAATACATGTAGAACAGCATGCAGGTTGCTAATCTACACATAGACTCATATGCACAATCCTTGACAACCATGCCAGAGATGGTGCATGCACAGTGGCAAGAGACCTGCATTGACAGAGATGAGGCACCTTGGAGGCTGAGGAACACCTTTATTACTCAGGCTCACACCTATGGAAATGCATCAATATTAACAGACTCACATGGTCTTTTGGATTAACATGTGGGACCTACACTGGACACCCCCATTGCACCACAGATGCTGTCAATCCATGGGAGTGGCACACAAGTGAAGGGGGTGAGCCAAACATCCCCTGCTGCACACGGAGAGGCTGCAATTCCCCATTGAGCCTCTCATGGGGATGTCCCGCAATATGTCCACCCGTAGCCTCCCGTATGTTTCCGAGGGAAGTTGTACATACATAGATGCCTTCATCAAAATCAACAATCCCATAACAGATGACTGTCACGAAGTGTAACTATCAATTCATGTGAGTCATGCTACATGTTATGTGCCCCATGCTGAGTCGACATGTATGCATAGTAACAATACCTGCACAGGAGCAGTGCCCACACATTACAAACAACTACCACACCCAAAAAGCCTTGCTGAAATCCTTACCCAAAGGAGACTTCTCACCATGTCCATGCATGTAATGCTGATTCAGCACATGTTGCATTACTCATGAGTAATAGCAGGAGCACAACGATGCCACGAGCAGACAGCATGTGCAAATACCTGGGGATGAGAGACACACAAGAAGTCAGGAAACACATAGTCCTCCGCATGCATGGTCATGTACTCTACATGAATAAGGTTGACACCATGCTAGTTGTCAATTGAGTGTGTCAGCTAAAATGTGTGGAATGACATCAGCACTTGAGTGACACATCAGCACACACCTCAAAGTCACTTCGCATACAGTCAGCTGGAGACACACATTGCAACACATGCCACACAAGGCTCGAAGCGTGCACACTCAGACCCAGGGACTCACCATTATGAGAAGAAGTTGCGTATGAGCTGACTCCGGATGTCCTCCTCCTCCTCCTCCTCCTTACTTGCCTCGTGACCAAGGCCGTCATCCTCCACGGGTGGATGTTCCTGGTCATCAGGATCCAGGATGAGTGGCAAAGCTTTCTCCACTGCCATGTTGTGCAGCATGCAGCACACAAGGAAGATTTTGCAGACCTTCACCGGTACATATAGGAGGGACCCGCCGGTCTTGTGGAGGCAACGAAATCGGCTCTTCAGGAGGCCAAACGTCCTCTCAATCACTCGCATGGTCTGCCCATGGGCGTTGTAACGGTGATCTGCAGCTGTTCTCGGGTTGCGGAGAGGCGTCAACAGCCATGGCATGTTGGGATAGCCAGAGTCCCCTACATGGAAACATCATGTACAGAAGTGGGTCAGGAGATGCCGTCACATACTAAGATACCGCTGAATACTGGACAAACAGAGTCTACCCACCAACAAGACATGATCGTTCGTTGTGCAGCTGCAGCATCATTTCTGGCACCCTGCTACGCCTCATGATGTAGGCATCGTGTGCTGACCCTGGAAAACGTGCACAGATATGGGAAATCACCATGTTAGCAAGACACACCACAAGGGCATTAATGGAGTGGTAATGTTTACGGTTACGAAAGGCTACCTCCTGTGCCTGTGGTGGTACGAAAGCCACATGTGTCCCATCAATGGACCCAATTACATGGGGCATCCCTCCCAGGGCATGGAACTCACCCTTGATACCTGTCAACTGCTCAGGAGTTGGAAAATGGATGAATTCATCCAGGTGCTCCAACATGGCTTCTAAAACATCATGCAGGACACGGCTGAACATGGTCTGGGACATGCCACCCACATCAGCTATGGTCAATTGAAACGTACCGTTGGCAAAGAAATGTAGGGCTGACATCACCTTCATCTTGGGGGTCAGCGCAGTCGGATAACTGTGTCGCGGTTGGAGGTGTGGGGCCAGCCTGTTTGTCAGGTCCACAATTAACCGTTGGGGGAATCTGTAGCGGCGTATGCAGTCGCGTTCCCTCATGGCCGCCAAGTCTGGCATTGGTCGGGGGAGAGGCGGTGCCCTGCAGAAATTTGGAAGGAATAACGATGATTGAGTACATTGCTACACCAATGTCAAAGAACTGAGCACATGTTCAACAGCTAATACACATATGCTCCATACAGAGTCTGGCCTGTGCAATACATCCTGCACACGTATGCCAGCCAGGTGATACTCCTAACAAGAGGCAGCTACAAACGTGGATTGTCAAGGTCTACATGACATGCCATGAAAGTAGCTGTGGGCCAGTGTGAGTGAACAGCCAGACACATAACAGGAGTGACATACATCCACATATGTACATTTGAAGGATGTTATCTCATACAGACTACTGCCGGCAAGCTAGACGCACAGGTCACATGTCATGGAAAAAGGACAGACCACACACCTTGCCATGAAGGGGTACATGTCAAAAATGATCACACAGACATTGAGACTACGCTGATATGTCCTAAGCTCGCAAGTCCCTGTTCGAATCATACAGACACACGTTACGTGTTATTCCACATATGTCCTGGTGTGCGTAATAGTGTGACATGGGCATCTACACACAGACACATGTTGGATGCAGCTACAGCAGATGCTGTTGATGGAACACCAACAGCAAGATCATGGAAACACATGACACACACATGACATAGTCACATCGGGGCACGCTGGTAGTGAGATGTCAGGTGTCATCATCCGTGTACCTGGCACCAGGGGACAGTTGCGGGTGTTGGTGATTGTGCCATGCCAGTGATGCAGTGCTTGACAAGTTTGAACTACATGCACACATGTAAAAGGTGTGAAGGGGAAGTGTGCCACATAGTGCCCCATCACACATGACATGTGTACACAGGTCATCACACAACTATTGGGTTAAAACATGAGGAGACATGTGCCAGCTCACGCCTGACACACCTAGGCCCTACACATGAAGCACTGCACTGACAATGACTTGATGTCCATCCTTGTGCGAGTCTGACACCTCCATTCCTTCCGTGCGCGCCTCCTATCACCAGTGTGAGCTGTGAAACGCACCGAACACGCACTCTGAGGGCGTGTGTACGGTCATATCACTATATGGGGTTTGGGTAGGAGTACGCGTGTGTGTACGGACCGTACACACATACGTGTACTCACTGGTCCAATCCCTATGGGAGTGTCGCCGTAGGCGTACGCCATAGAGATACGGCTCGTACACGCGTGTGTAGGGCCCGTAGCACGATGGCAGTGTTGCCGTAGGCGTACGCCACAGTGCTACGGGCCGTACCCACGTGTGTAGGGCCCGTAGCACTATGGCAGTGTTGCCGTAGCTGTACGCCACAGTGCTACGGGCCGTACCTGCGTGTGTAGGGCCCATAGCACTATGGCAGTGTTGCCGTAGGCGTACGCCACAGTGCTACGGGCCTACCCGCATGTGTAGGGCCCATAGCACGATGGCATACGCCTACGGCAAAACCACCATAGTGATACGGACCCTACACACGCGTGTACGGACCGTATCACTATGGCGTACGCCTACGGCAACACTACCATAGTGATACAGACCCTACACACGCGTGTACGGACCGTATCACTGGAGTAGTGGTGCCCTAGGGGTACGTGTGGAACGCACCGTACCTGTGTGTGGATAGTGAAATAACATAGGGGACACATGAGGGACAAGTATAAGGGCCTAAATGCATTCTGGTTGTCATGGAGACCGAGTTTCCAGTTCAAAATCTTTCATCAGGTGGCCAGCAAAAGTCGGTTGGAGACAATATACTATGTTGCAAAGTGGTTGTTGAATTGACATCATGCTCAAAGTTTGAACCATGCAAAGGCCCTCACTGGGGTAGCTTTAAAGGGATTGGAAGAAACGTAGGATGCAAATGAGATTGACCAATCACTCTGTACTCCTGTAAATGAAACAGCCCAGCAAGGCAGATATAAGGCACCCAGGACCCATGAGAGAGCACTTGCCTGCACAACCTTTCATTTCACACCACTGCTGCTGCTTGTGATTCCTCTGGCACCATGGCCAGGTCTGTGGATAGGGCCCAGCCTTTCACCCAAGAGGAGAATGAGGCGTTGCTGGACGTCATCCTCCCACAGTACCCCTGCCTGTATGGGAGACCAAGGGAGCAGGTGAGTGCTGACTCCACTAGCTTTGACTGTGCCCCTTTTTGTGTCTGTCACTTCTGGCATTGTGGCCAGGTGTGACAGACATGCATTGTTGTTCATGGTGGGTCCCAGGGGGGGAATGCCTTATGTCTCCCATGCAGAGCATGATGTGGTTCATATCTGCACACCTCACTTGCATTGTGCTTACTGTGACTATCACTGCATGGTGCATGCCACATTCAGCCTGGCTAATCCTCTTGGGAATGTTGTTTCTATAGTCCTGATGTGATTCTGTGGTCCCCCCAGTGTGACAGGTGACTGTACCCACAGATGTGTGTGAGTTGAGTGTACCTGTGGTGAGAGTGTCCAAATGATGTGTACGGTCCCTGGACATTGGTGTGTGTGTAGGTCCCCTGTCATGTGGGTGAGTGACTATGTGGAGTGTTGCACCCCAGCTGCATGGAGGATGCATATGCCCTACCCATCTGATGTGAGCAGGGAGCCGTGCTGTGTGTCTGACGTGCGAGCTAGCCCCACACCTGTGACACCCCCCAGTCAAGTGGCACATGTGCAGAGTGAGGTTTTTACCCGCAGTTGCCAATGGCAGATGATTGGCCTGTGCCTGTGTGTGTCTGTGTACTCCGCTGAGGTTGCGTGAGTGGCCTGGGGCATGTGACTGCTTTGAGGTGCTGTCCATAATCCTGGTGTTGCTTGTGATGCACAGTGTGAGCCATGATCAGTGATTGTGTCGCACCCCTCATGTCACCTGTGTACTTTCAATGCCACGTAGTGCTTTTGGCCTTCCCCAGAGGATAACGTCCCTATGACAAAGGTGCAATGAGTTGGCTGCATACTATGCCCTGTTCAAACAAGCCAAATTGTTCTAATGTGTGTTTCTGTGACATGGAGCAGGTGTATTGATGTTGTCTCACTTTGTCATCCTCACAGGTAGCCGCCTACGCCAAGGGGGAGATATGGAAGCGGGCCGTCAGGGCCGTGAGGTCAGTGGAGTGTCGCAGTCGGCACCTGGCCCAGGTGAGGAAACGCTGGCAGGACATCCGGTGCTGGACCAGGAGGATCGCCCGGGTCCTGCTGGGGGACTCACCACCACGCAAACACGGCGGGCACTGGCGTCTGACCCACCAAATGAAGCGTGTCCTGGCGGTGGTCTTCCCTGACATGGATAGGCGGCTACAGGAGAAGCTGCAGCAGCAAGGGGGTAGGTACATGTATGTTTGTTGTGTGTCACCAGCTTTTGGAAGTGCTCAGTCGCCTGGATACACTGCCAGGGTTTAAATGTGCAGTGCATATCCTGTTCCCCCCAAGTCACCCGGTGCTGTTCTTCCTCCCTTCCCCTCCTTGACATGTGTTCCCCGGTCTGTGTGTAGTCACTCTTGCACAAGGTAATCTTGACTGTCAGTTATTCCAAGTGCCTAAAGCTTGCAGCATCATGTGTGGGGGTGGTCTGTGACATGTGTTGGGACCTTGCCACTGCCCTGTCCAGTTCAGTCATATTGGGGTCCATGATTGTTGGCACTGATGCTGAGTCTCAACATAGCAGTGTGAGGCTTGAAATGAACAGACTTGCAGCATGCATGACCGATGTTGTGGCCTCAGACATGATGTGCATGAGGGGGAGATATGCATAGTGCGAGGACGGTTGCTCCTGTTGCAGTCAGATCTATCCAGGACCATGGAGCAGTGTGGCCACTACAGTCCCCTGAGACACCTTTTCCTAGGAATCCTGTGTGTCATCCAACACTGTGGACATTCTCTGTGTCTTCAGCATAGGTTGGGCTCTGTGGCATTTTACCCTGGCCTCATTTGTATTTACGTAAAGTGTGCTACATGTGTCCACTGTACAGGGTGACCCAATGTGGCTTGTGCATACTCACTGTGGCCAGTGCCTGTGTGTCTCGGTACAACTATCTGATGATGGTTGTTTGTCAATAATATGTGTGGTCAGCCCCACGAGGGGTAGTTAGAGTGCACTTTGGATTACATGAAGCCCATTTTTGTGATCCCAGATGAAGAGGTGTAAGTCCTTCCTCTGTCTCAATCACATAGTCTCAGGTAGGGGGGGGGGGTTGTGCGGCCAAGGCCTACATGTCCAAACCTTATGTCTCCTTTCCAGGTCTGGCCTGTGTGTGATGACAGTCTGAACAGACACTCAACAAGTATTGACCCAGTCATGTTGTGCAGGCTTTAATGTTTGTGCTTTGCAGCATGTGTCTAAAGTTTAAAGACATGGTTCCTACTCATCCTTTTTTGGCAACGGTGTGTGGTCCAGATGCTGTGCTCGACTGTCCACAGACACTTGCTTCTCTGTATAATTAGATATCAAGTTATTTGCTGTTTTGTCATGCTCTCCATTGTTTCCAAGTGGCATGGTGGGTCAACCAACTGTGTAGTGCAGGGCCTACATATGTGCGTAGTATTGTAGATGTAACTCATGATGCTTTTCATGCTATGCACTGTGACCTATGTAGTTTGGACTCATGTGTCATATGTATACAGGTGTCTGATTATTTCCTGTCTCTTCACCTTGCCCACAGCATCGTCGGGGGACACCGAGGGAGACACTGGCACTGACGTGGAGGAGGGATCCAGCACCGGTGCCACCTGTGCTGGGGAGTCTGGCGCAGCAAGTGGCACAGAGGGCGAGGGGAGTCAGACGGAGGACATGTCCAGTCCCAACACCGACTATGACGCTGACGGGTCCGAGGCTGAGCTCCCAGAGGGGGCGGAGGCTGCTCCCACAGCTGAAAGCAGCACTCCATCTCTCGCCGCCCCCTCCATTCCCATCACCGTCCTCCCACTTGCTCGGGTCCCTTCTGTCCGTGCTAGGCGACAACATGTCTCCTTCGTGCCAGGCACCGCACCCCCTGCCCCTGTCTCCCCTGCTACCGTCAATGCCGAGTCTGTGGACATCCTGCAGCAGTTGCAGGTTGGTCAGACATCGCTGCTTAATGTCCTCCATGGCCACACCAGACTGCTAACACAGATGGTATCATACATGGAGGGCATGTCAGCAGCGATGTCTAACCAACGGATGTTGCTGAGGTCCATGGACTCATCACTGACGGCATCAGTGGGTCTCCTGCAGCGCTCCGTCACCCCCTACCCCTGCACCATCCACACTTCCCACTCCCATGCCTGTCCCAAGCACACCCAGACATCCCCATGCACGCACCCCACCAGACACAGGCAGCACACCAACAGGGAAGGCCAAGCGCACACCTCCTGTCACGCACACACAGGGGGAAGTAGGCACACCCACTGGGTCGGGGGGGGGAAACGGCAGACACGCAGCCACAGTGGGAGTCTGCAGTCCTCATGACCCACTTCCTCCAGAACCACTCCCCTTAGCTCCCCTGCCCAACAGTCAAACAAAGAGTCCTTCATGGCCAGTCTGTCCCTCAGCCCCAGTGTGACACCACCCCGCAAGCAGTCGAGGAAGTCCCCAGGCAGGGGAGTTGGGTCCCCCCCTGTTCACACCCTCCCCAGTAGCACTGCAACCCATCCCTCCGACCCCCCACCCTCCTTGGGGCCTGTGGTTCCTTCGGGTGCAGGGGAGACGCTGGAAGACCTTGCGACCATGTGCAGCGCCATCCTAACCACCACCTTTGGCGCTGCCCCACCCCCTGTGGTGGAGTCGTCCATCCCTGCACCCACAACACCTACCCTTGCCCCTCCTGTCCCTGCGGTGCCTGGTCCTTCCCCCCACATGATCCCCCCCCTGTGGATGAAAAGGAACTCTGAACTGTGCAGGCAAGCTAGGGGAGACGTGTCCCAATGTGTCCCCCCCGACGAGTTCGCATATGGACTGGCCTCTGGGCCTTGTATATTGTGTACATTTCTATTCAAATATTATTTTTATGCTGAATAAAGCATTTTGTTTTTCATTTGCACACTAATGCTTTTCTGGTGTTGCTGTTGGTGCTGCTGCTCCATGAGTTGGGGTGGTGATAATGTGTTAGGTGTCCGGGAAATGTTGTAGTGTGCTGGTCATGGGGTGGACCCTGGTATCTGCATGCCATCACAAGGTCTCTGCAAATAATCTTTGGTCATGTAAGCTCTTACTGTATGGTGACATTGCCCCAAGGAGTGTTCCTTCCTCTGTGGCACCTGACATCTTCCCTGCAGGGTGTTTCCCAATTGTTGTGCTGACCTGTGTCTACATTTCCTTGGTGTGTCACGGATCCCTTCAACTTTGGCCATGCCTGCTGAGCAATGTCTCCGCCTGCATCGTCTGTGCCATCCTTGGTAGTCACAGTACTTGTGTATGGAGTATGTTGCCATGGCTTCATGTGGACATGGTCCCTTTTCCGCACTATGCATGTGTGTACTCCCAGCCTAGCACAAATGTGTTACTTGTTCTGCAGGGTATTTGGGCACCTGACTGACAATTGTGGGCATTGTATCTGTGGGTACTCCACCCTTTTCCTTCCATGGGAGGCAACAACTTGTTGGCTGCCCCAGCACCTGTACATTCCTATCAGTCCTGGAATGTGCGTGACAGTGTGTGTTCCCTTAGGCTCTCTTAGTTTAGTAGGGTTTAACATGAGTATACAGTCTTGTTGCATGATCTCAGTGTGTGTATTGTGCTGCCACCGCCAGGGGTGGGTATTCATGTGTAATTTGTCATCACACCCACATGTGGTGTGTCATGCAGTGGGGGAAGGACATCCATCCTCATGGGAGTGGGACACTGCTGTCAGTGATGTGTTGTCATGGCACTCTCAACATAGTCGCACTTTGTGGATGCCTTCATGCACCCATGGAGTTTTGGTCATCGGAGGAGGATGTACACCCCCCTGTCTCTGTCCACTGCTGGGAGTCCTCTGCACCCACCCCTCATGTGTCTGGGCACTGCTGGGAGTGATAGGCACCCACCGCTCACATGTCTCTGTCCACTGCTGGGAGTCCTGGGCACCCACCCCTCATATGTCTGGGCACTGCTGGGAGTGATAGGCACCCACCCCTCATATGTCTGGGCACTGCTGGGAGTGATAGGCACCCACCCCTCATATGTCTGGGCACTGTTGGGAGTGATAGGCACCCACCCCTCATATGTCTGGGCACTGCTGGGAGAGATAGGCACCCACCCCTCATATGTCTGGGCACTGCTGGGAGTGATAGGCACCCGCCCCCATGTCTCTGTCCACTGATGTGGATCGTAGCACGACACCCACCCACCCGCCTGCACCCTTGGTGCAGTACACTGCTCACCTGGCCATACACTCCCCCCAATATGCTGGTCAGATGCTGCACCAGGCCCTATCCCATCATTCATGGCGTGTGTACGCCTTGTATCAATGATGTGCTGGTGCCCTAGGGGTACGCGTGATGCACGCCGTACCCACGCTCTGAGAACGTGTGTACGGGTCGTACCACGCGTACCCCTACGTCACCCCAAGAATGGTGGTACGACCCATACCCAGGCCTTTAGAACGTGTGTACGGGCCGTACCGCCATTGTTGGGGTGACATAGTGGTACGCGTGGTACGGGCCGTACCCACGTTCTAAAGGCCTGGGTACGGGCCGTACCACCATTCTTGGGGTGACGTAGGGGTACGTGTGGTGCAACCCATACCCACGCTCTGAAGGCCTGGGTACGGGCCGTACCCGGGCCTTTAGAACGTGGGTACGGGCCGTACCGCCATTGCTGGGGTAACGTAGGGGTACGCTTGGTATGACCCGTACCCACGCTCTTAAGGCGTGGGTACGGTGCCTACCACATTTGTTGTGATGATGGGACGCGTCCACGTCCACTTCCGTTGTGGTGGGACGCAGGCCTTGGTGGACACGCCCCTCCCCCCCTGAAGTGACCAGACCCTGGAGGTAAGGTATGTACAGGGCATGTTTACTTGTTAACTTGGGTGGGGGTTATGTTTCCTGCCCCTGCCCCCCACCTTTGCCCCTGGGTGTTGTTCTGACCTTCTGCGGCGTCTGCGTCGGTTCCTGTGCACCAGGTCGTAGGCTATGAGGGCTGGGATGACACGTAGGATGGGGTCCATGGCTGTCCGTCGCGTACAGGTGCTCCTTCTTCGCGTCGTCCTCAATTTCCCGGCAGTTTTTGGCTCCCGTAAAAAATGCTACGTGCGGAGTGACGAAGGCACGAATCGTACTTGCTGGTTCGTAAAACGCTGCCTGACTCCGTCCGGACGTCACGTATGCGATGTCCCAGATCAGAATTGTGGGTATTTTTTGGCCGGTCGGTGTTTTGTACGACTCGTACGGAAATGGCATTTCTGTACGAATCGTACTTGCGGGTTTGTAAGGTGGTTTTCCCAGGTACGAGTCGGACGGAGAATGCGCTCTCTACGACCATTCGTACCCGGGTTTTACAGGATCGGAATCGGCACCAAAATATTTTTTTTAAAAACCATTGTAATTACAAATAAAAAACTAAAACAAAATAAATATTTGCAATTTACTTAAAATAAGAAAATATAAAATAGATTAACAATTATAAATCTTAAAATTTTAGGTAACCAAAAATATATTAACATAGATGTAAATAATATAAAGTAAACTACAACATTTTAAAATTGATACATATACTATTCCCACTACAGCTTATAAATAGTAGACAAAGGGCCCAATTTGGTTTCCGGTCTGTAAGCCTCCGACTGCTCATCGGAGGCTTGCCGACCGACATGGTAGGTTTATAATACGACTGCTGAATGACTATGTCAGTGGTCAGAGTGTAAACCGACTGGTCAATCCAAGTCTGTTCCGATGGACTCAAGGACCCCGTCAGCCAGTTGGAAACCACATGTACTCCCTTACAGATAGCATTTCCACCGAAGGGATTATGATGATTGTTCGCGACAGCCTTTCCATGTCGGCCTTTACAATATGGAAGGCTGTCAGAAAGTGACTTTGGGGGCCCCTAGCAAGGCCCCCATCCCTCAGCAGCCTAAGGTTGTGGTACTGGGGGGCTCCTATGGTGCTCCACTGAAAATCCTTCCACTGTGTGGCAGGCACTGTGAGGTGCCTTTCACCGTGATGTGCCTACCACACGGTGCTGACATTCGCACAAACTCCCATTTCTCAATGGGAGCTTGTGCTCTGGGCAGTTTACGATGGCACCATATGCAGTTGCATTGTAATCAGGTGTGCGGAACCGCCAACCAATGGTCAGTCGGTTCTCACACCAAGACAGTGTCCGGTGGACGCAAGTCTTCCCGACATCGTAATGAGGGACATAGTGTTGAATTTAGGAGGTGTAAAATGTACAAGTCCCTCTTCAGACAATACAAGAGTCAGTGCAAGAGTAGATTGACTGTTGGATGTCAGAGAGGTAATATTTACTATTCCCACTCCACTTAGTACTATGGTAGGTAATGTGTAGGATTGCAGAGGGGTAAAGTTTGCGATTCCCACTCCAGTCAAAACAAAAGTAGGTAAAGTGTTGGATTGCCGAGGAGTAAAATGTACTATTCCCACTTTATTCAATATAACAGTAGAGAAAGTGTTGGATTGTAGAGGGATACAATTTACTATTCGAACCCCAATAAGTGCAAAAGTAGGGAAAGTTTTGGATTGGGGAGGTATAACATTTACTATTCCCATTCCAGTCAGTGCAACAGTAGGGAAAATGTTGGATTGTGGAAGGAAACAATGTAATATTCTCACTGCAGTCAGTACTACAACATAAATAAACAAATTCTCTGCAAAGCAATAAAAGAATTAAAAAAACAAAATAAAAAAATACAAATATATTTTGTATAAAAAATTATTTAAAATAAATACATAATATAATGTTAAATAAATATCATAAAGAATTACAAACATTATTAACATTTAAATTTAAATCCAAAATAATTTTCATATAAAAAATAATTAATTACAAATTATTTATTAACAACAAATTACTTTATTAAATATTTTAGTTACCACCCACCATATACCAATACAATAAAAAATAATTCTAACCTAATTAAAATGTAATTTACTTCCTACCACATACCCACGAAAACCCAAACCCACACCTAAAAGTTTAATTAAAAAAAGTATTACACAATTAACATAATTAATTAAAAATTAAATAATCAGTATTAAATAAAAATAATAATATTAATTAATTATAATTATTTTACTTGCTATCCTGTACTCCTATAACCCCACAACCCACAACTAATCAACAAAAATATTTACACATTTAACATAATTAATGATCAATTAAATATTTAATATTAATTAACAATTAATTAATTAAAATTAAATGACCTACGGTATAACCCCCAAAAACCCCACAACCCACACATAAAATGTATATTTAAAAATATATTTCACACTATTAACACAATTAATTATCCATTAAACAAGTAATATCAATCAACAGCTCATTATTAAATACTTAAAATGAAATGACTTCCCACGGTGTACGCCTATAAACCCCACAACCCACACATACATTTTAATTTAAAACAAAAAAATCCACTATTAACATAGTTTATTATTAATTAAAAAAATATTATTTAATACAAATAAATCATTGATTTATTATAATTAAATGACTTTACACCCTGGGCCACTAAACACCCACAACCTGCTACTGTACTAAAAATAACAAAAATGACTTTAATTTAATTTAATAACTACAAAAAAGTTTACAAATACATAAAAAAATAAATACTAATTATAAAAAAATTACATCATATACATTTAAAATATATACCAAAATACATAACAAGGTGTGACTTATGCAAAAGATACAATTGATGGACGGAATGCTGGACAATGCAAACATTCAACCACAGTCACAAGGATCTGGGTTTAATCCATTTTTCTTTTGCTCACCACTCCACCCCAGTTTGGACCCAGCCATATGCAAATGAGTCTTGACCCTGTTCCTTATGGGAACAGTCCAGCCAGAACTGCCAAGCCAGGTCCTCCCTGGACAGGAAATAAGCATCCTGGGACCGGTTTCAGGGCATCACACTTCAACAGCCAGGCTAGCTTGAATCCAGTGGTGTAGTGAGAACGGGACCCACGGCTGGACATATCCTTTCCACTTAGGGTGACTTATGCAAAAGATACAATTGATGGACGGAACGCTGGGACAATGCAAGCATTCACCCTTAGTCACAAGGATCTGGGTTTAATCCATTATTCTTTTGCTCACCACTCCACCTCAGTTTGGACCCAGCCATATGCAAATGAGTCTTGACCCTGTTCCTTATGGGAACAGTCCAGCCCGAACTGCCAAGCCAGGTCCTCCCTGGACCGGAAACAAGCATCCTGGGAACGGTTTCAGGGCATCACCCTGCATCAGCCGGGCTACTGTTCCCATTGGGCGCAGGGTCAAGACCGATTTGCATATGGCTGGGTTCAAACTGGAATGGCATGGGTAGCAAAAAACAATGGATTTATGCCCAGATCTCTGTACTGGGGTGAATGTATGACATTGTTCCACATTCTGTCCATCAATTGTTATTTTTGCATTAGAAGATAAGGGTGACAGGAAGGAATACAGGAATACGTCATTGGCATATTTCACATTTTTTTTGTCAAGGGTATGTTGGAAATAGGAATGTGCTTTATTTTCTTTTTTAAATGACATGATCAATTACTCTAATTTCTCTCCGCACTTTAAAATAGTGTGTGTGTGGCATGCACAGTAACATTTGCTAACTTTATTAAACAATGGGCCAGTAGTCTAATCCAGTTGGGCTGAGAAAGGGCTAACTTGTTGCACAGTATTTTAAGTGTTCCAACAGGATTTGCAAGGAACTAAGGGGCTCATTAGTAACCCTGGGCGTAGTGGGCGTAGTGGGGCTACGTGGAGCATCGCGTAGTGTGGCCAAATCTGTGCACACTCGCGCGCTCCGCGTAGTCCCACTTCGCGCCACCCGCCTCCCGCCCACCCTCCTTTTAAAATAAGTTAAACTATGATAATAAGATGAAATGCCTTACCTGCAGTGCGGCGTCCCGGGGCTCCCTCTTCGTCGTTGACGGCAACTTCTTTTCACAAATGCGCATGAACGCCGCACTGCAGGTAAGGTATTTTATCTTATTTTTTATCATAGTTTACCTTATTTTAAAATGAGGGCGGGCAGGAGGCGGGCGGCGGGCGGCAGGCAGCTCTGCTTCGCCCTGGCGTGTGCGTAGAGCTGCCTGCTACGCCTACTTCGTAAACCGCGAAGCAGGCAGCGCTATGTACACTCCGTGGGCGAAGCGTAGTACTACGCCCGGGGTTACTCATTAGGATTGCAGACGGACTGAAGTCCGTCCGCCATCCTGGTGTAATCCAGGACCGTCCACCATGCATGCGGCGGTCCCACACATCCGATCAGGATGCGACCGCCACCATGGCAGATGGATCCTGCATTTTAACATTGCGGCGGGTGCTGCTGACATCCGCCCCCGCCGCAATGTTAAAATGCCAAGTTGTGCATTTCACAGCACTACGTGGCAGGCACCACCCCAACACAAGGGGGGCCCGCAACGGTCCCCCATCAGTATTCCCAACTAGCCTTTCGATGACGGTATCACCGCCATGGAAAGGCCTGAAACACAAGGCATTCTAATTTGGTGGACGGTGCCACCATTTGGGGCGATCTTGTCCATTCGCCAGGCAATCTGTTAGATTGCTTTTGGCGGACACATGGCGTCAGAGCGAGATTACCGTGATATTCCCTCCGCCATATTACGATGGCGGAGGGAATATCACGGTACGATTACGGAAGGACCGCCAACGCATACCTGGCAGTGACGAGCCTTCCGCAATCATAATCAGCCCTTAAGTTTGTGCTATCTCAGTATCTGCTTGTATCCACAATGCTAACTGTTTTGGATAATTATTATTAATGTTTTTTGTAGAGCGCATCTATTATCCCCAAGGGACATCACGGCGCTAAGATGCTATCTGTCATTATGCAGTGGCACTAAATAGCTCAGAGAAAATGTTATCTGACCCCAAACAACCAAGGCCCTAATTACGATGTTGGGTAGACACCGTTGAGGAATGGGAACCGACCAACCTCAGGTCGGCGGTTCCGACCGCATAATTTTGATACGCCAGCACAGTGCGATGAGAAATATACATTTCTCTACGGGAGCTTGTGCACCATAAGCTCCCATAGAAAAAATTATGCTTGCAAACATCCCTGCACTGTGTGACAGGCACTGTGAGGTGCCTGACGCATGGTGCTGGGATGCCCAGGGCAGTATGAGGAGGCCGTGGAGGTATGGGGCCCTGCTATGGGGCCCCCAATGGCACTTTCCAACAGCAGTTCCATGTTGGAAAGGCCAACATGAAAATGCTGTTGAAAAGTGCCATCATAATCTCGATGGTGGAAATGCCATCCTTTAAAGGTTTATGAGGCTTTTCCACTGGCCAACGGGCTCATTAAGCCCGATGGAATTGTGACGGATTCTCCAGCCAGTTTATACTCCCACTGCTGTCATTATCATACAGCGGTCAAACTTTAAACCTACAATGTCGGACGGAAAGACTTTCTGACCGAAATTGTTATTAGGCCCCAAGTCTTTAATTGCTCCTTAAACCCAAGATGGTCTTCAGTAATACGAATATCTAAAGGTAGCATATTTTACTGCGCTGCTGCCAGGTGCAAGAATAAACAGCCTCCTGATTTGACTTTCTTTATTAGTATTGTTTTAGCAAATGCAAGATTGCGTGATCACAGGTCACATGTTGGAGTAAAAAATTCTAGTTTAGCTTGTAAGATTACTGGACCCACATTATAACGTGCCTTGTCTGCATGGCAAAGAAGTTTAAACTTCGCTCTATGACGCATGGGCAGCCAAAGCAAAGTGGCCAAATACTTGTAGAGGAAAAAGGTTTTAACACCAGAAGCAGCTCAATCATCCCTGACTCAAAGGTTAGGAACAAGGGTAGTGAAAGCAGCAATAGAGTCTCCCTCAACACACTCACATAGTAAAGAGATACATGCTTATATACACCCACAGAGAAGACATCCACCTAGAAGGCATCCACAGTAAAATTGTAACAATAGAAAACATACTAAAAGGTGTATGAGGAACATTTAAGAACTCTGACATTTTAGCCATTAATTGCTGCGGTTTCAAACTGTAATGGCATGGGGAGCAAAACAAACATTGGCAATGCCAATCAGTCTCGCCATATTGATGAGTTTAGTGTTGTAGTAAACAAGGCATACATCAATCGTGACGCATACAGGAACCCATGAAATTCACTCTGCAATAAAGCGAGCACCACTGGAGTCACAAGGCAGATGCTTAGTGGTAGCCGCATTAGGTTCTGAATTTTGTACACGCTATGTAGTGTGGCCACCGCAGGATCGTAAAATGACTGCCACTGGTGGCACAAGTGGGCTCAAGCAGCTCGTGGTGGCCCCAGTGTGCTTGCCATAGTGATCCTAATGGTGACAGCTGTGGGCGATGGAGTCCGCTGTCTGGTTGCGTCAGACCCCTACAGGTGATAGCAACGAGGTATGTGCCCCTCATGGTTCTAATAACATGCCCTACAAGTTACAGAAGTGGGACCACCTCCCACCATGGTGTGGCATGGGTTCTCCTGCTCCAAGCGATGGCAGCACCAGGGTCAAAGGCTGATGGGACACCCAGCCTCTTACCTTAGTCTAGTTTGAGTAGGTCCTGTTCAGAGTTTCGCTCCCTCCCCAGTGGGGCTCATCCCCTTGCAGGAGCAGGGCTTGCTGTCTAGCTCTACACCCCCTGATGTTTCCTGCATGCACAGGCTGCTGGGAAGCAGCAACACCTGTGGTTCTTTGCCAACCACTCTGCCGCATTTATCTGTAGTGTGACGACTGACAGGCCGTGGGTGCATCCACCTTCCTAGAGCGACTGCTTTGCATATTTGTGGAATGCACATGCGCCCATCATATACATGAGCGGCAGGCAGGTAGAGAGGGTGGATGGCGATGTGTTGGTGTTTTTCTCTTTCTTTTTTCAGCAGTTTTATTTAGCCAAATCCCAAGTCCAGGAAGGACACAGCAGATCCTAAGGAGTCCGTGGAGAAGGAGGGAGAGGCTGGGAAGGCTGGTGTGGAATATAAACAGACCCCAACTTGGGATAAAAAAACACCATTGTTTGGCTCCTGCAGTCTCGGGGACTGCGCTCTGAGCACAGCAGTTCCTGTAAGGAGTGCTGGAGCTCTGCACCCTCGTAATTGCAAAGGTAGTAAGTGCGGGAGAACGCCGATCAGTGAACAGATTTGGGAAGTGGAGTGCTACCCACTGCAAACATGCAATGAGCGTGGAAGCTGATGCGCTTCCAAGTTTAATGAGCCAGAGTCACGGTAGAGGACACAGCAGTAAACAAGCAGCCACATTGTCCTGGCTGTGCACGTCATCCTGCCTGCAGCAGGAAAAAAAGAAAATAGTGCTTACAAGTCTAAATAACAAGTAGGGTGTAAAAAACGAAGTAAAGGGGCCAGTAACCATGGGAGGTTACAAATGACGAAATGGCAGTACTAAAGGAGGGACTAAGAAGCCTTTTAAGGAATCAGAAGCCAGCATTTAAGAAGGACAAACACACACAAAAAAAAGTCACTAAAAATATGGGCAGGGGGTGGGCGGGGCTTCTCTCCAGCACTGAACTACAACAGATCATCGCCAGAGCAGCGCTTGCGCGCTGACTCATAGTCGACCATAAAATGATTGATTTGGACCCAGATCTCTGTACTGGGGTGAATGTATGACATTGTTTTGCATTCTGTCCATCAATTGTTCTTTTTGCGCTAATTGCTGCATTGTCAGAGGTACAGCCTCCATTGCCCTAGCCATAGACAGCATTCCATATCTAGAGTTTTCAGCTGGTGCTGAGTGGAAACAGCATTTACAACGCTGTCATTACATTGCAATACCATTACAACGCGGTCATTACAACAACCGCGTTGTTAGTACACAATGCATTTACATTGCAAGTCATTACAACGACTTCCTGTAGGGAGCGCTGAGGTATTTGAAATGAATTCCAACACCTTCCCTACTGTTGCTCAAACTAGAATAGGAATAGTAAATAATACTATTCCTAAGTCCAGCATGTCCCCTACTCCAATTCGTTGTAATGACTTGCGCTGTAAATCCATCGCATAATAACAATGCGGTTGTTGTAACAACCGCATTCTAAAAGCACACGTAATGCATCGCGTAGTAATGAGCTATATTCGGTGCAGAGAGACCTTTCAAGGGCACAGTATGAGCACTTATGTTGAAAATGCACAATGCTCCATCATAGCACGACATAAAAACATTGCTCAGTGATTCACATACCTCTCTTTTTCAAAAACACCCAAAACTAGTTTTGGTGTTGAAAATTTTTTTTATGTCCCTGAGGGAACTGGGAGTTTTTTCCCAGTATACTGGAGACATTGCTAGTTTGTTCCTGCATGGAGCCTGTCATTCCTTGCATGGTGGGACCTAGACAGTACAAATTCCATGAGCATCCTCACACTACATGGGCAGACTTTCTGATGCCATGTATATGACTGCCTTTCTGCAATCCCCCCACTGTAAAGAGGTTCTGATGGCAAAGGCAGTTGAGGCTCCACCATCTAGCAAAACAGTCTCCCACCTCTTAGTAAGGCATTGGAAGCACGAACAGTTTGGATGGGATATTCTATGATTTCGGGAAGTTGACCCAATAAATGACTCCCTAAGTAATGAACTGCACAACAGAGGAAAAATCGCATAAACGGCGATAAGAAAACACCACTATTGGTCAAAAGCATTGGCAAAAGCCAATAAGGTATGCTTCTAATATTATAACACATATAAATATAACATGGGCAGATTATAGCCAAGCAGATCTAAAGTGGACACAAAGAGAAGCAAGTATCAAATACCTGATGTAGTCATTTGTACTAGTAATATAGTTCCTCTTGTAATTAAACATAATGACATATTTCATTGTTGGGAGGTTGATTACAAGTGAAATAAGACAAACAAACAGTTACAAGCAATGTGAGAAAAATGCTGCGAAAAAGAATTACAAAGTCTCAAGTCAATGATTGAAAAAGGCCAGTCAAAATGCCAATGGGTTTCAGAGGTGGACTCAAAGCTCATTTTAAGCATATTATGGATAATAGTTCTATTTGACAGTTGTCAAAACCCAGGATAAACTCATAAACCACTGAACACGGTATTGTAACTCATGTAAACATTTCAAGATTCTTTTGTAAGAAGTAGCTTAATAGCCCTTGTCTGTCTGACCTTACAAAGTATGCACTCAAGTATAGCTCTGCAATAAATGTTGAATAAAATATTCATATTAGATTATAAATGAATGATCGTCACTCAACTAAAAGACTTGCTCAGGTTACATTAACAATGACCATTCCTTAATGAATAATTATTTGCTTCAGCGACCATTTAGCACCTTTCAGATGATTGCATCTTCTAAAATATAGTAGTAGGCTCATCATTTTGAGCTTTCTACAATTTCCAGTTTTTAGCGAGACTGATGTCTTCCAAAGGCCTTCTTTGTTTTTTGCCTCATGTCTTCCATTGATAGTAAGAGCCCCGTTACTCTAGATGATCACAAGACGATGGTGTGCCTAGACTTATATGATGACCACAGTGGCAGAAATACAGATACATCAAACTGTGAGAAAAAAAGACCTAAGGGGCCATTTCTTATTTACATGTGTTGCAGTTTCGTTGTTCAGGAGGACAGATAGTACTGGAGTTCCTGCGGGTCAGATAGTGCACTTCAACCTGTCTTATGGATTGGTGAGGAAGAAAGTCTATAGACGCAATAATGGAAAACTGCTCCATATGTAGTAAAGAAACCATGTAGCTGCGTGGCATTTTGATAAACAGGAGAATAGCTAGGCTAGATACCTGGCCCTGTGTCTACCTTTTAGTTACAAAGGATATGGCATGTCCATACATACACTCATGTTTTGCAGCACATCTCTGTCATCGCCACCTTACTCTTCTGTCCCAGATCCACATCCTGCATCGTATTGCAGCTTCCCTATGACATTTATATGCTTTCCATTGAAACGTTACCCTAGTTCCCTCTTCAACCTAGTGGCTGAGCTGAAGATACACAGCTTCTTTTACATTAGACATTTTCCTTTCCCAACAATAAGCCTGAGGGACATTCACAAACCTTTGTTTAGTGCCCGTAGCTAATGGGTTACTGCTTTCTCTACTGATTTCATGGACAGGACACTAGGCCAATTGGGACAAAGGCTAACAGAGGAGCTGACCAGCGTAACATCTAAAGAGCACTGTCCATAATAGTGATGTAGCGGAAATCGCATATAATCCTGACATGAAGTGTTAGAATTGTGAAATGTATTAACATGAAACATGAAGTGTTTAGGCCATTGAATGGTAACTTGGAGAAAATTAAGGGGCATATTAACAAGTCAGGCGATAAAATTATCGCCGCTTTAGCGGCAGAAAACTGTCGCTGAAACGGCGATAATGGTCTTGATAATATGCTCTATGGAATTCCAATTGAAACCCATGTTAGATGTGTAGCACATCTAACCTGGGCTTCAATTGGAATTCCATAGAGCATATTATCAAGCCCATTATCGCCGTTTTAGCGGACGTTTTCTGCCGCTAAAGCGGCGATAATGTTATCGCCTGGCTTGTTAATATGCCCCTAACGTTCGTGGAGAACTTGTTTTGTGAAATTTACAATTATTCATGTACTAAAAATGTTTATTAATTGTGTTGTTTTATGTGTGGGTAAATTTAATAATTGGAAGAGTCTTATTTTTCATGCAAATTCAGAAAGCTTATATGATGCTTTCTTATTTTAGCTGAAATTCTTAGGCCTGAAATGCAGTTCCCTGGAAAGTCTCCATTTAGAATTAACAGTCGAATTTCATGTGCATTGTGGAATTTGTTCTTTCTCACGTATTGTGCTGCAGGTGAAAGAGGTGCTCTTGTTAGCTAGAAAAATGTCTTTGTTTTAGTAGTCAGGCAAGGAGAGAAGACGTTACAATTGTGTTGCCTGAGTGGATAAAGGAAGGTCCTTGTGCTTCACACATGAGAAGGCCTGGGAACCAAGGACAACATGTTGCAAGAAAAGAACTCCATTGTCCCATGGAAAAACACCTTTAGCATTGTACCCAGAGCAGATGGCATGATCCGCAATGAATCTTGGGAACGTTATCTATGAATAATGTGATGACGTGAGTAGGGAAAGTGCCCACTTCTTCAGCTTTTGGAGAGAGAGCATCAGAGACCCAGCTCCGTCTCTGTAGCTTTATGCTACATGACCCATTGACTGTGGAGAGACTTCTTTGGAATTTTCCACATGCTGACACCTTTTACCCGTCTTTCTGAAGAGGCTTATGTAGGGATATCATCTACATGTTAGTGTAGAGATAGATTAATGCTTCTTGTGCATCAACCCTCGATGGAGGGACATTTGGGCTCATGCTTTCTGGTCCTCTGCAAACTGCTTCTTGAATTAATTGCATTGCTTATGCTACATCATCTTAATTGGATATGTAGATTTGGCCATATGCTAATCCCGATGTTTTTCTACACTCTTGTCTTGAGGTGTCTTTATGTTCAGTTATTTTTGGCTTTGTAATAAATCAAACTAACTTTACGCAGTTGTCTGTGGTTACTATGAGTTCAAAATTATTCTTGGTTAATTGGTTGGCTTGAAAACAAATTTCCTTCCCTCTACACTTTCATGCTGCTAAAAAGAACCATTAGATTGTGTTTCTAGAACTGATCCATAATTTATGGGCCCTGCCCTTTCAGTAGTAACTCCTCTACAAAGCAAGGCCCACAATATACAGCCCTCCAGGCAGAAAATCTTTCCCGTAAAGCCACGCCAACAACAGAGAGACCAACCTATGAGAAATGCCATTTCACATTATTCTGATCTACCTACAATGGAAGTGCATCAACATAGATGCATGGTGTACAGAGCCATGCTTCTTGTGATCTGAGCCAATTATACATAAGCTGAAACTCATCAAAGCATCCATTCACAAACATGCACAAATAGAACCACCATTCACAAGTACATACTCACACAAACCTCTATTCATAGCATGTACACATAATTACACATACATGCACACGCACCCAACATTTAAAAAAAAAATCTGCGGGCTGCAGCTGTGATCCAGTCTCGGCCGGCATTTCTTGCGGGTGGTGGGGCGGGGGTTCGTGCGGTGGGGATGCCTGGGGAGGTTACACGGAGAGATTGCCAGGGGAGTTAAATTTATTAATTAAAAAAAAAATTCAACTTACCTTTCCACCGGCCGGGTCCCTCGTCTTCTCCGCTCCTGCTTCTGCTCTCCTGCATCTGGCAGGAACAGGAAGCAAGCAGCCAGGTTCCCTCCCCTAAGCCAATCACAACGCTGCACGCAGTGTTGTGATTGGTCGGGATGCCCCCCAGCCAGGGGCTTACAGGGAGGCCATGTTCTCTATGCAGGCTGTATGCATGGCAAAACTCTTCAACAATTTCGGGCAAAAGCACCCATATATATATATATATATATATATATATATATATATATATATATATATATATATATATATATATTATCTACTGGCGGTCGCCAGTAGATAGTTATAGTTAGGACTGTGTTTCCATAGGAAATCTCAAAATTTTATTTTGAATAACTTTGGCGCCGGTTGACGAATCTTCGCGAAATTTTCAAACCTAATGGGGCGCTCCGCTCAGCTCCTACCCTGAAAGTCTCGGGGAGATTTGTCAAGCGGGGGCCGAGAAAAAAGGGGGGTCCCAAAACGCGTTACCCCATGCATTTTCCCATAGGACCTTTAGTCGAAGTTACAGCGCGAACGGCAGAACAGAATTACTTGAAATTTGGCAGAGAGGTAGTCCTCAGGTCAAGGATGTGCCTTTTGCATATATGGAGTCAATCTGTTCAGTAGTTCCTGAGAAAATTGCAGTTAAAAGCACATACATATCTATAGCCGCGCACCGTGCGCGCACCGTGCGCGCACCCTAACGTGCGCGAGCGTAATTCTGATTGGTTGTTACATGTCAGTCAACGTTCGAATCGGTCGAAATCAGGAAGTGTCGGCCGCCATTTTGTTTGTTTTCAGTGCGAGAGTGGAAAAGGAAGATGGGGAACGTGAAAAGGGGGCAGGGTAGAGAGTTCCTGACCCCCTAGCCTTTGTCAGGGGGTCACTGAAGGACCCCAAAGGCAGAAAAAAACATTTAATTTTTTTTTTTTTTTAAATCGCGGGGATGCGCGCATGTGTAAAACCATAAAAAAAAAAAAATTTGAATACGTAGTTTATTGAAAAAAAAATATAGAAAAAAAAAAATACATACATAACTTAGCATTTAAAAAACAGTACAAATTCACTGAAAAAACCATAGGGTTCACACACGTTATAGTTAGGAATTAGCATTTAAAAAACCTTGCAAATTCCCTTAAAAAACCATAGGTTTCACACATGTTATAGTTAGGTGGATATTTCAATTTTAAAAAACCAATGAAATTCCCCCGTTATAGTTAGTTCAGATAACTATAACTCGCGCGACCGCCACTCTATCACAAGGATGATGTCATCAGTGATGTCAAGAGTGATGCCACTGACCATGTCATGAGTGATGTAATATGTGACGTCATGAGCAGAGGATTGCGGGCGCGCGAGTTATAGTTATCTGAACTAACTATAACGGGGGAATTTCATTTGTTTTTTACGATTGAAATATCCACCTAACTATAACATGTGTGAAACCTATGGTTTTTTCAGTGAATATATATATATATATATTTATATATATATATTCACTGAAAAAACCATAGGTTTCACACATGTTATAGTTAGCGGAAATTTTACTGATAAAAAACCAATGAAATTGCCCCGTTATAGTTAGTGCTGGCAACTATAACTCACGCGACCGCAATCCTCTGGTGATGCTAATACTGTATTTAGACACTTATTTGCCCATGTCTTCTTCCATACATTTTTAGCTATACATATATTACAAATATTTTTTTTTATAAAGACACATATGTCATCAGCAGAAGATTGCGGTCGCGTGAGTTATAGTTGCCAGCACTAACTATAACGGGGCAATTTCATTGGTTTTTTATCAGTAAAATTTCCGCTAACTATAACATGTGTGAAACCTATGGTTTTTTCAGTGAATTTGCAAGGTTTTTTAAATGCTAATTCCTAACTATAACGTGTGTGAAACCTATGGTTTTTTCAGTGAATATCTAAACTCTTAAATCTGCTTTTCATTTATTTATTTTTATTTTTTTTACCGTACGCTTACCGTAAGCTTACCGTACGCGTACCCCGTGATTTTTTAAAAAATCAATAAATGTTTTTTTTGTACTTTTCTGTCCTTCTTTGACCCCCTTACAAATGTTAGGGGGTCTGTAACTCTCCTCATTGCCCCCTTTTCTTGTTTTCACTCTTTTTTTTCAGAGTGAAATACACAAAATGGCGGCCGCCGCTTCCTGGTTTCGGCCGATTCGAATGTTTACTAAGATCTAAGAGCCAATCAGAATCGCGCTCGCGCACGCCACCGTACGCTTACGGTAAGCGTACGGTAAGCGTACCGTAAGCGGGCTCAGATATATATATTGATTTAAAGGCTATTTTCTCAGAATCTACTGAACAGATTTACACCAAACCTACAAAAGGCACTTCCTTGACCTAGGGACTACCTCTCTGCCAAATTTCGAGTAATTCTGTTCAGCCGTTCGGGCTGTAGCTCGTTCTAAAGGTCCTATGGAAAAATGCATGGGAAAAACGTGTTTTGGGACCCCCCTTTTATCTCAGCCCCCGCTTGACGGATCCCCCCGAGACTTTCAGGGTAGGAGCGGAGCGTAGCGCCCCACCTATTTTGAGAAATTCGCGAGGATTCATCGACCGGCGCCAAAGTTATTCAAAATAGAATGTTGAGGTTTTCCTATGGAAAAGGGGTCCTAACTATAACTACCTACTGGCGACCGCCAGTAGGTAATATATATATATATATATATATATATATATATATATATATATATATATATATATATTCACTGAAAAAACCATAGGTTTCAGGGGTGTTATAGTTAGCTGGACTTTTCACTTGTACAAAACCATTGAAATTCCCCCGTTATAGTTAGTTCAGCTAACTATAACTCGCGCGCCCGCAATGCACTGCTGATGACGTCACATATTACATCACTCATGACATGGTCAGTGACATCACTCATGCGGGCGCGCGAGTTATAGTTAGCTGAACTAACTATAACAGGGGAATTTCAATGGTTTTGTACAAGTGAAAAGTCCAGCTAACTATAACACCCCTGAAACCTATGGTTTTTTCAGTGAATTTCTGAGGTTTTTTAAATGCTAATTCCTAACTATAACGTGCCTGAAACCTATGGTTTTTTCTGTGAATTTCAAAGGCTTTTTAAATGCTCATTTCTAACTATGCCTACAGAGATAGGACATGTGAAGAAAGAAGAAAACATGCACATAAAGAAAAAAAAGAAGTGCAGAAAGAAGCAGCAGAAGTCCTCAAAGACGAAGAAAAGTGCAGGAAGAAGGATAACGTGGAGAAAGAACAAAAAGAGGAGCAGAAAGAATCCTTGTTGCAAAATCATCCTGTACCCTCAACTTTTTCAGACGGATACTGGTGGTAACTGAGTCTGACTAACCAGTCCTAGAGCCAGTGCTATGTTAAAAGACACTTAGAATACAGTGAAAACACCTACATACACTAGGGAACATTATGCCATGGGGTCCCCCTGTGATTAGCATGACCTCCTCTGTAAGCCCCTAGTATATGATAGGGCAGGGGGATTAAAACTACCTCTTAAAACAGGCCACAGGGCGTTTTTGCACACGTTAACTCAGGCCCCGGCCCCTCCCTTCACCACTGTGTAAACACGCCCTGTGTCCGTTTTTAGTTGGGAGATTAAGTTCATTTGAATGCTGAGGGTCCCTAGGGTCCAACTAGCCCACTAGGTACCTCCAGTAAGTGCCACAGAGCTGCGTTGCAGAGAGGTGTAAAAAGTGGCACAGCCTGGACCACCTCTCTGCAATGCAGCTCAGTGGCGCTTACTGGAAGCACTTGGTGGGCTAGTTAGCCCCCAGGGGCCCTCAGTATTGAAGGGAAATTATATCCCCAATTTAAAACGTGCCATAGTGCGTGTTTGCACACGTCACCTCAGGCCCCGTCCCCTCCCTTCACCACTGTGTAAACGCGCCCTGTGGCTGTTCTAAGTTGAGAGATTAAGTCCCCTTGAATCCTAAGGGTCCCTAGGGTCAAACCAGACCACTAGGTACCTCCAGTAAGCGCCACAGAGCTGCGTTGCAGAGAGGTGTAAATAGGGGCTTGGCCTCAGAACACCTGTCTGCAGCGCAGCTCCCTGGCGCATACTGGAGATGCCTGTTGGGCTAGTTGGCCCTCAGGGACCCTCAGTATTGAAGAGGAATTAATTCCCCAACTTACAACTCGCCAGGGGGCGCGTTTGCAGAGTGCTGCAAGGAGGGGGCGTGGCCTCCGGCACCATGCCAGTCTTTTATTTATTTTAATTTTTTAAGAAGGGGGGCTGTGTGGTTCCCCTTCTTTTTCTAATTTATTGGCCCTGATGACCCCATCCCCCAGGGCCTGTCTCCTAATTATATTTTTTTGACCCCAATCCCCAGAGCCGGCCACTATTTTTTATTATTTAAAAAAAATATATATTTATAGACACACCTAGGACATGCTGGACAAACCGTACGTACCTATCACCATGACGATTTGAGTGATATTCATTAAAAGGCGACTATGCATACAATAAATCCACGTGGAATGTATTTACACCACTAGTGAAGCTCTGACATGTCTGATACCCTACCGTGCCTAATCCCGGTAGACACCCTTGTTGTTTATTTATACAAACATGGGTAGCTATTGACGGGCACATTTAATACACATGCACACCAAGCCATTCAAAGGGGATTCGACAAAAATTCGACCAAAACTATGTAAGAAACCACCCTCACGGTTAATATAACACACATCCACTGCCGGATGTGTAATACTTTTTATTTTACTCTCTGGAAAGGGGACGAACATCACTTGAGAGTCACAGCGTGCACCTGGCAGAGCCCAATGCTGTGTTACACCCACCATTGCCTGCCGAGTGCCACACACCTCTGTGTTGTATTCCACCAGCTAGTGCATATGCTATGACACTCTCTAGCCCATGTGCACTGTAACACCACCCCGTGAATATGTCATGCCACACTTGTCTTCGCACGGGTTATTTTGCCCCATCTAACGTGCCTTCCTCGATGCCTATGTTATAACGCACAGTGCTATGCCATACATATTACAATCTGGGATCCATATCTTTGTCACAGTGCATATGCAACGTTACACTCCCCAGCACATATTTTATATTACAACTTTAGAGACTAGTTAGGTTACACAACACTGCCCTGTGCATATTACACTCCAAGGCGCACTTCGCATAGCACGCGCTAGTGCCTGTGCTATCTCGCGCTCTCCAATGAATCTGTCATTGTGCACAATGTATTGCATATTATATTTCACGCCCGGTTCATCTTATATCACACTTTTTGGTGCATAGTTTATACCATACACTATATCTAGTTTTCATTTTCAATCGTGCTCTCAGGACTATGTTCTATATAACACCGTGTTCACCTACCCTTTTCACGGGCATTACATTTTGTGATAGGGGGTGGAGGGTCAGGGTTTTTTCTGCCAAGTGAGCCCGGAGTCACAGTCACAAACGTCCTCTTCTTCCTGAATAAAAGTGAGATTATGCTGCATACTTGTTCATATTTTAAGTAGTTCGCACAGACACACATTTTAAAAACAATAAAGTTCCTAATACCCGCCTTCTCTGAACAGTTAGCTTGCTGCCCGATCCACCTCCTCCCTATCCTCTGTTGTGTGAATCCATGGACTAGCCTCCTCCCGCCTGCCATGCATGGTCTGATGTGCTGCCACTGCCCTCAATTTAGTATGATGTACCAGTCCCTCCTCCTGCCCTCCATTTCCCAATTCTATGCCCCATCATTGACCTCCTGCTTAAACTCTGTGCTTAGCTTGCTGCCCCTATTCTCCTTCCCCCTGCCCTCCGATGTCTTTGTGCATGCCCCTGCTCCATCCTTTTTGCCCACCATGTTCCATGGACCTGCCACTCCTATCTACTCTGAGTGTTCTCTTGAGCTGCCACTCCCCTCCCACCTGCCTAGCATTGTCAGATGACTGTAACCTGTCCCTGCCACCTCCACCCTGCCTGTCCACATGCCATGCCCCTATCCTCTTCCTCCTGTCCTACATGGTCCATTGTACTGCCACACCCTTCTGCCCTCCCTGGTCTGTTTTGCTGCAACTGCTCCTCATGCCTGCCCTGTGCGGTCTGTTGTGAGGCCCCTTCCCCTGAACTTTCTTGTCTGTGCACAGGTCCTGACCCTCCCTTCTATCCTCCATCGTCCTTTGTGCATGCCCCTGCACCCTCCTTCTTGCCCATCATAGCCATTGTGCTGCCACTAACCCTCCCACTTGCCATGCATGGTCTTCTGTGATGCCATGGCCCCTCCCACCTTCCCTGTGTGGTCAGTTAGCTGCCCCTGACCCCCTCCCACCTTCCCTCCATGGTCTGTGTGTATGCCATCACAGTCTCACTGTTGCTCTTCATGGTGTGTCTTCCTTCTAGTGCCCATCCTGCCTGACCTCCATGGCTATCTTGCTGCTCCTGCCCTGCCCCCTTGCCCAAAGCCCTCTGTTTACATGTGCAGACCCCTACTCCCTCCCTCCTGGCTTGTCTGTTCCATTGTAATGCCCCTGACTCGTCCCTCCTGCCCTTTATGGTCTGTTATGCTGCAGATTTCTCTCCTGTCTGTCCATTATGGTCAGATAGCTACCATTGCCTCTTGCCCCTCTGTTCTCTGTTGTCCATGTGCATGGTCCTGTCCCCTCCCTCTTGCTTTCTATGGATTGTTGTGCTGCACTCCCGTCCCACATGCCCTGTGTGGTGTATTGTGCTGCTGCAAACCCTGATGCCTGCCCTGCAGGGTCAGTTTGGTGCACCTCTCCATGTCCCTCCTGTCCTCTGTTATCCAAGTCCATGTCCCTACCCCATTTCCTTCCATGATCCAATGTACCATACTTGCGAACATTTTGAACTTGGTAAGAGGGAGATTTTGAAAAAAAACTGGGGTATTGATTTTCCCCTTTGAGTTACATTGAAAAAGAGGAGATTGTAGACAGGAGACAGATCAAATAAAGCCCATTTGAGCTTAAAAACATTGGACGTTTCCTGGCTGAATCGGGTCTGTTGGCATGTATGGTTGTACTACCATTGCCTCTTTCTTCTGCCCACAATGGTCTATTACATTGCCACAGCCTCTCTTGCAAGTCCTGTATTGTTGGTTTGTTGCCCCTGCCCCCCTTTCCACTGCCCTCCATAGTCTGTTGTGCTGCCACGGCCCTTCCTGCCTGCTCAGTGTGGTTAAATTGTTGCCTTTGCACCCTCCTACCTGCCTTCAATTTTCAGAGGCTGTGCCCCTGGCCTCTGCCTCTCAACAGTATCCTAATGAACAACTAGATTGCTAACATTCTATATTTATTACAAAAGTGTGGAACGCCTGACGTCATCTTGATGTAATCAAAACTGTAATACCTAGAGCATTTCCTTTAGAAATTACATATATGAGAGGGTATTATTGGCATCAAAATTATGGTTAGTGCTCTAAAAGACTAAAATAAGGACATATTTTCTGAGTTTTCAAATAGCGACAAAGCACTTTTAAATGATTTGTTATCTTTATGTTTTTTTATCCAGTTGACCACTTGATTAAATGTTGCACTTAGGGGAGAGGATGTGGTGTTACTTCCAGAACTGCAGACTTTGCAACTGGGGAACCAGGTTGGAGTTTCTGCTTCAGCTCGACATTCTGTGATTCTGGTCAAATCACTTAGTCTCCCCATGTCTACAACCAAAATGAGTTTGTTCTTGTGTGATGTAACCAATGCTCATGTAAAGCACTCCAATACCTGACAAGTCTGCACTATATAACACTGCAAAAACACAAAATAATAAGTGTTTTGCACACTTCTGTCATTGGGCTATATTTGGGCTACATCTGGGTGATTTTGGGCTACATTTGGGCTCTTTTGTCTCCGGTGGCCATCTTGGGAGATTTATTTGTTATGAAGTTTCCTAATTTCCTCATGTACAGCAGTCTCCTCAGTAGGAAATGCTTTCAGTTTTTTACTTTGATTCCATCATGAAGGTATTCAGATATGTCACACATTTGCCATAAATTCTGAAAGTTAGCACTCTAGTTGCTCATTAGATCACTGTAGTAAAACTACTGTTCACCATGGAAGTCTGCTTCTGGTATTAAAAGTGCATGTTTCAGTCTGCATGTCAGAATTTTTTAATGAAATAGAAGAGGATTTGAGAAGTCACTCAAAATGTGCCCTCATTTTCTTTCTTCAGCATTAATCATAATTTCTATGGCAAAATGAACCCCTTCATTACTCAGGTGTGCCATACTTTTGTCATAATGAAGACAGTAAGCGCTCTAGTTTTTTTTAAGAACACTCTGGGACATTCTGTCATTGGGCTATACTTGGGCTACATCTGGGTGATATTTGGGCTACATTTGGGCTCTTTTGTCTCTGGTGGCCATCTTGGGAAACTTATTTGTTATGAAGTTTCCTAATTTCCTCATTTACTGCAGTCTCCTCAGTAGGAAATACTTTCAGTTTTTTACTTTGATTCCATAAAGAAGGCATTCAGATGTGTCACACATTTGCCATAAATTCTGAATGTTAGCACTCTTTTTGCTCATTAGATCACTGTAGTAAAGCTACTGCTCACCAGGGAAAACTGCTGCTGGTATTGAAAGTGCATGTTTCAATCTGCATGTCTGAATTTTTTAATGAAATCAAAGAGGATTTCAGAAGTCAAAACGTGCCCTAGTTTTTCTTTCTGCAGCACTAATCATACTTGTTATGGAAAAATAAACCCCCTCATTTTGTTCCTTTTTAAATTAAATGTTTTAAGAGTTACCACTTTCATCCAAGCAAGATGGCTTCAGGTGTGCCATACGTTTATCATAAGTAGGACTGTTAGCGCTCTAGTTGTTCTTTGGAACACTCTGGGAATCTGCAGTAGAACACAAAGGAATCAACTGTCAGTCTCTGCCCTTGCTGGATGTACATGTTTTACTGAGAATGTCAGACTTCATTCTCACATGACTGAGAAAGATAATGTGAATTTATAGAAAATAAGCTCTCAGTTTAGCTTATAGATCACCTTCCAAACTTCTGTTGGAAAAGCATGAGAAAATATTTTTCTCTTAATCATGATATCCCAGCAGAAGGCTTTTCCACATGGTGAAATCACCTTAATACATACCACAATTCCTAAAATGAGTATGGTACCATCAACACATGATTTATAATGTAACTAAAGTCTTAAAACCTTCAATTAACTGCAATGCTTTTTAATGAGGTGCTATCATGTATATTGGTCCCAAGATGGCTGCCAACACTTCTTGGATGAAGTGCTGACAGCCAATGAGATCTCAGGATGAGATGTGTGGCTAGGCTCCGCCCAGATATGTATGTGATTTTACTTTTGATTTTCTCAGGAACTACTGAACAGATTGACACCATATATGCAAAAGGCACATGCCTGACCTGAGGACTACAAATTTCAAGTAATTCTGTTCAGCCGTTCAGGCTGTACCTTGGACTAAAGGTCCCTATTGAAAATTGCATGGGGAAAACGCGTTTTGGGACCCCCTTTTTTCTCAGCCCCCGCTTGACGAATCCCCCCGAGACTTTCAGGGTCGGAGCGGAGCGCCCCACCTATTTTGAAAATTTCGCGAGGATTCGTCAACCGGCGCCAAAGTTATTCCAAATAGAATGTTGCGGATTTCCTATGGAAACACGGTCCTAACTATAACTATCTACTGGCGACCGCAGGTAGATAATATAGAGAGAGAGATATATATATATATATATATATACACACAAACAGCGGCGGCTGGCTCAGAACAGGGGTGGCAGGCAGGGTGAAGGCAGTTGGGGAGAGGTGAAAGAGAAAATAAAAATCCCACTTACCTCCTCTGCAGGGCCTCTGCCTCTCCGTCTCTCCTCCGGTCTTGTCTTTCCACCGGAAACAGGAAGCACACAGGCTCCCTATGCCAATCGCAACGCTGCTGTCACCAGCATGAAAGCAGTATTTTGATTGGTTTGAGTACCGTGGTTTGGCGCTCAGACAGGCAGTGGGAGCCTGTGCATTTTCTCCAGCAAACTCTGCATTACAACCCGGTGGAGAACACGCAAAGTGTGCATGACTGTTTAACCAGCCCAAGACGGCTGGCCAAACCGTCATGTGCACTTAAGTGCATGAACCACTCCGCTCCCTGCTGACTATGACACAGCCTAGCCCACCCCACCACATAAAACGTGTAAGAGACCCAGTAACGGCACTGGCGCGTGTTGGCGTTGAATGAGTTGAAGACGCCTTGCTCATGAGGACAATATTGAATTGACAACCTTTGAGGCGAAGGATGAGTGCCCGCCTCGAGCGTTGCTGTCAGCAAAAATCGAAGGGACTGCATATATACATATATATATAATATATATATATATATATATATATATATATATATATATATATATATATATATATATATATAGATATATATTACCTACTGGCAGTCGGACCTATTTTCCATGGGAAATCCGCAACATTCTATTTGGAATAACATTGGCGTCGATTGATGAATCTTCGCAAAATTTTCCAAACTTTTGGCCAGCTCCGGTCCGCTCCTATCCTGAAAATTTCACAGTGATTTGTCAAGCGGGGGCCGAGAAAAATTCATTTTGGTTGTAGACATGGGGAGATTAAGTGATTTGACCAGAATCACAGAATGTTGAGCTGAAGCAGAAACTCCAACCTGGTTCCCCAGTTGCAAAGTCTGCAGCTCTGGAAGTAACACCACACCCTCTCCCCTTGGATGCAACATTTAATCAAGTGGTCAACTGGATAAAACAACTAAGATTACAAATAATTTAAAAGTTCTTTGTCGCTATTTGAAAACTCTGAAAATATGTCCTCATTTTAGTTTTTTAGAGCACTAACCATAATTTTGATGCAAATAAGACCCTCTCATATATGTAATTTCTAAAGGAAATGCTCTAGGCATTACAGTTTTGATTACATCAAGATGACGTCAGGCATTCCACACTTTCGGTCAGGAGCACCGTGTTTTCAGCAAAACTTGTGGATGAGTACGATGAGTACAAACACGGAGCCCCCCCGAGCGAAAACTACTGCCACTGGGCCGTTATGTTTGCGAGGGGAGAAAGGAGGCAGCGCGTAGTTGCCTGAGAAGGATGCGGACGAGGATGCGAGCCGAATTGATCCAGGTGGAATATGCAGTTTGAAGTCCAGCGCCATGAACTGTGGGGCATTAATAGGTGTCTGTTTTCCCGTCACTGTATGAGGTACCACGTTGGACTGCCAGTACCATCATGCAGTTCTCCTGGAGCCCAGCGGCACCGTCTCATTCACCTGACTGTAGTGGGAGGAGCTGAGAGACTGCTTATCAGGACAGATCTCCAAGCTAACAGTTGAATTCACCAGCCTGTGATACCGGCACTGATGACGGCCACGGAGGCCAGAAACGCGTCTGCCATTGCTTCACGGACTGTTTTGCCAAAGCTGGGAAATTTTGCTCATTAAATTCTTTTCCGCATCCGGAGCTGTGTCCTGCTTACTTTTGTGTGTAAGGTGAGCGTTGGACTCTATGTTTAGCCGGTGTGCTGATGCCGGCCTCGAACACGCCCTTTCGGTCAGGAGCACCGTGTTTTCAGCAAAACTTGTGGATGAGTACGATGAGTACAAACACGGCGCCCCCCCGAGCGAAAACTACTGCCACTGGGCCGTTATGTTTGCGAGGGGAGAAAGGAGGCAGCGCGTAGTTGCCTGAGAAGGATGCGGACGAGGATGCGAGCCGAATTGATCCAGTTGGAATATGCAGTTTGAAGTCCAGCGCCATGAACTGTGGGGCATTAATAGGTGTCTGTTTTCCCGTCACTGTATGAGGTACCACGTTGGACTGCCAGTACCATCATGCAGTTCTCCTGGAGCCCAGCGGCACCGTCTCATTCACCTGACTGTAGTGGGAGGAGCTGAGAGACTGCTTATCAGGACAGATCTCCAAGCTAACAGTTGAATTCACCAGCCTGTGATACCGGCACTGATGACGGCCACGGAGGCCAGAAACGCGTCTGCCATTGCTTCACGGACTGTTTTGCCAAAGCTGGGAAATTTTGCTCATTAAATTCTTTTCCGCATCCGGAGCTGTGTCCTGCTTACTTTTGTGTGTAAGGTGAGCGTTGGACTCTATATATATATATATATATATATATAGATATATATTACCTACTGGCAGTCGGACCTATTTTCCATGGGAAATCCGCAACATTCTATTTGGAATAACATTGGCGTCGATTGATGAATCTTCGCAAAATTTTCCAAACTTTTGGCCAGCTCCGGTCCGCTCCTATCCTGAAAATTTCACAGTGATTTGTCAAGCGGGGGCCGAGAAAAATTCATTTTGGTTGTAGACATGGGGAGATTAAGTGATTTGACCAGAATCACAGAATGTTGAGCTGAAGCAGAAACTCCAACCTGGTTCCCCAGTTGCAAAGTCTGCAGCTCTGGAAGTAACACCACACCCTCTCCCCTTGGATGCAACATTTAATCAAGTGGTCAACTGGATAAAACAACTAAGATTACAAATAATTTAAAAGTTCTTTGTCGCTATTTGAAAACTCTGAAAATATGTCCTCATTTTAGTTTTTTAGAGCACTAACCATAATTTTGATGCAAATAAGACCCTCTCATATATGTAATTTCTAAAGGAAATGCTCTAGGCATTACAGTTTTGATTACATCAAGATGACGTCAGGCATTCCACACTTTTGTAATAAATATAGAATGTTAGCAATCTAGTTGTTCATTGGGATACTGTTGAGAGGCAGAGGCCAGGGGCACGGACTCTGAAAATTGAAGGCAGGTAGGAGAGTGCAGAGGCAACAATTTGACCACACTAGGCAGGCAGGAAGGGCAGTGGCAGCACAACAGACTATGGAGGGCAGTGGAAAGGGGGGCAGGGGCAACAAACCAACAATACAGGACTGGCAATAGAGGCTGTGGCAATATAATAGACCATTGTGGGCAGAAGAAGAGGCAGTGGTCATACAACCAGACATGCCAACAGACCCGTTTCAGCCAGGAAACGTCCAATGTTTTTAAGCTCAAATGGGCTTTACTTGATCTGTTTCCTGTCTACAATCTTCTCTTTTTCAATGTAACTCAAAGGGGAAAATCAATACCCCAGTTTTTTTCAAAATCTCCCTCCTACCAAGTTCAAAATGTTCACAAGTATGGTACATTGGATCATGGTAGGCAGGAGGAATTGGGGTAGGGACATGGACTTGGATAACAGAGTACAGGAGGGACATTGAGAGGTGCACCAAACTGACCCTAAAGGGCAGGCATCAGGGTTTGCAGCAGCACAATACACCACCTAGGGCATGCGGAACGGAAGTGCAGCACAACAATCCATAGAAAGCAATAGGGAGGGGACAGGACCATGCACATGGACAATAGACAACAGAGGGGAAAGAGGCAATGGTAGCTAGCTGACCATAATGGACAGACAGGAGAGAAAGCTGCAGCATAACAAACCATAAAGGGCAGGAGGGACGGATCAGGGGCATTACAATGGAACCGACAAGCCAGGAGGGAGGGAACAGGGGTCTGCACATGGAAACAGAGGGCTGGGGGCAAGGGGGCAGGGCAGGAGCAGCAAGATGGCCATGGAGGTCAGGCAGGATGGGCACTAGACACAAGACACACATTTGGAGAGCAACAGTGAGACTATAATGGCATACACACAGACCATGGAGGGAAGGTGGGAGGGGGTCAGGAGCAGCTAGCTGACCACACAGGGAAGGTGGGAGGGGCCATGGCAGCACAGAAGACCATGCATGGCAAGCGGGAGGGTTAGTGGCAGCACAATGGCTATGATGGGCAAGAAGGAGGGTGCAGGGGCATGCACAAAGGACCATGGAGGATAGAAGGGAGGGTCAGGACCTGGGCACAGACAAGAGAGTTCAGGGGAAGGGGCCTCACAACAGACCGCGCGGGGCAGGCAGGAGGAGCAGTTGCAGCACAACAGACCAGGGAGGGCAGAAGGGTGTGGCAGTAAAATGGACCATGGAGGACAGGAGGAAGGGGATAGGGGCATGGCATGTGGACAGGCAGGGTGGAGGTGGCAGGGACAGGTTACAGTCATCTGACAATGCTAGGCAGGTGGTAGGGGAGTGGCAGCTCAACAGAACACTCAGAGTAGATAGGAGTGGCAGGTCCATGGAACATGGTGGTCAAAAAGGATGGATCAGGGGCATGCACAAAGACATCGGAGGGCAGGGGGAAGGAGAATAGGGGCAGCAAGCAAAGCACAAAGGCTAAGCAGGAGGTCAATGATGGGCCATAGAATTGGGCAATGGAGGGCAGGATGAGTGGACTGGTACATCATGCGAAATGCAGGGCAGTGGCAGCACATCAGACCATGCATGGCAGGAGGGCGGAGGCTAGTCCATGGATTCAGACAACAGAGGATAGGGAGGAGGGGGATGGGGCAGCAAGCTAACTGTTCATAGAAGGAGGGTATTGGGAACTTTATTGTTTTTAAAATGTGTGTCTGTGCGAACTACTTAAAATATGAACAAGTATGCAGCATAGTCTCACTTTTATTCAGGAAGAAGAGGACGTTTGGGACTGTGACTCCGGGCTCACTTGGCAGAAACATCCCCTGACCCTCCACCCCCCATCGCAAAATGTAATGCCCGTGAAAAGGGTAGGTGGACGCAGTGTTATATAGAACATAGTCGTGAGAGCACGATTGAAAATGAAAACTAGATATAGTATATGGTATAAACTATGCACCAAAAAGTGTGATATAAGATGAACCGGGGCGTGAAATATAATATGCAATACATCGTGCGCAATTACAGATTCATTGGAGAGCACGAGATAGCACAGGCACTAGCGTGTGCTATGCGATATGCGCCTTGGAGTGTAATATGCACAGGGCAGTGTTGTGTAACCTAACTAGTCTCTAAAGTTGTAATATAAAATATGTGCTGGGGAGTGTAACGTTGCATATGCACTGTGACAAAGATATGGATCCCAGATTGTAATATGTATGGCATAGCACTGTGCGTTATAACATAGGCATCGAGGAAGGCACGTTAGATGGGGCAATATAACCCGTGCGAAGGCAAGTGTGGCATGACATATTCACGGGGTGGTGTTACAGTGCACATGGGCTAGAGAGTGTCATAGCATACGCACTAGCTGGTGGAATACAACACAGAGGTGTGAGGCACTCGGTGGGCACTGGTCGGTGTAACACAGCATTGGGCTCAGCCAGGAGCACGCTGTGACTCTCAAGTGAGGTTTGTCTCCTTTCCAGAGAGTAAAATAAAAAGTATTACACATCCGGCGGTGGATGTGTGTTTTATTAACCGTGAGGGGGGTTTCTTGCATAGTTTGGTCGAATTTTTGTCGAATCCCTTTGAATGGCTTGGTGTGCGTGTATATTAAATGTGCCCGTCAATTGCTACCCATGTTTGTATAAATAAACGCCAAGGGTGTCTACTTGGAGAGTACCCACTGGCGGGGGCGCCGGGATTAGGCACGGTAGGGCGTCAGACACGTTAGAGCTTCACTAGCGGTGTAAATACATTCCATGTGGATTCATTCTATGCATAGTCGCCTTTTAATGAATATCACGCAAATCGTCATGGTGATAGGTACATACGGTTTGCCCAGCATGTCCTAGGTGTTTCTATGAATATATATTTTTTTAAATAATAAAAAACAAAGGCTGGCCCCGGGGGATGGGGTCCCCGGGGCCATCAGTGGCCTGAGGAGGGGGGCAACGCAGCCCCCTCCTAAAGAATTAAAAAAACAAAAGGCCATGACCCGGGGTTGGGGTCCCCGGGGCCGATTAAGGCCTTGGGAGGGCCAAATGTATTTTTTTCAACAAAAAAAATTAGGGTGCAGGCCCTGGGGGATGGGGTCTCCAGGGCCAGTAAATTAGAAAAAGAAGGGGGGCCACAAAGCCCTCCTTCTTAAAAAAATAAAATAAAGAAAAGACCGGCATCGCACCAGAGGCCACGCCCCCTCCTTGCAGCACTCTGCCCCCTGGCCAGTTGTAAGTTGGGGAATTAATTCCCCTTCAGTACTGAGGGTCCCTGAGGGCCAACTAGCCCAACAGGTATCTCCAGTATGCGCCAGGGAGCTGTGTTTCAGACAGGTGTTCTGAGGCCACGCCCCTTTTTTCACCTCTATGCAACACAGCTCTGTGGCGCTTACTGGAGGTACCTAGTGGTCTAGTTGGACCCTAGGGACCCTCAGGATTCAAGGGGACTTAATCTCCCGACTTAAAATGGCCACAGGGCGTGTTTACACAGTGGGGAAGTGAGGGGGCGGGGCCTGAGGTGACGTGTGCAAACACGCCCTGTGGCGCGTTTTAAGATGTAGTTTTAATCCCCTGCCCTATTATATACTAGGGGCGTACAGAGGCGGTCATGCTGATCACAGGGGGACCGCAACGCATAGTGTTCCCTAGTGTATGTAGGTGTTTTCACTGTATTCTGAGTGTCTTTTAACATAGCACTGGCTCTAGGACTGGTTAGTCAGACTCAGTTACCACCAGTATCCATCTGAAAAAGTTGAGGGTACAGGATGATTTTGCAACAAGGCTTCTTTCTGCTCTTCTGTTTGTTCTTTCTGCACGTTATCCTTCTTCCTGCACTTTTCTTCGTCTTTGAGGACTTCTGTTGCTTATTTCTGTATTTCTTTTTTTTCTTTCTGTGCATTTTTTCTTCTTTCTTCACATGTCCTATCTCTGTAGGCATAGTTAGAAATTAGCATTTATAAAACCTTTGAAATTCACTGAAAAAACCATAGGTTTCAGGCACGTTATAGTTAGGAATTAGCATTTAAAAAACCTTAGAAATTCACTGAAAAAACCATAGGTTTCAGGGGCGTTATAGTTAGCTGGACTTTTCACTCATTCAAAACCATTGAAATTCCCCTGTTATAGTTAGTTCAGCTAACTACAACTCGCGCGCCCACAATGCACTGCTGATGACGTCACATATTACATCACTCATGATATGGTCAGTGACATCACTCATGACATCACTCATGACATCTCAAATGACATCACTGATGACATCATCCTTGTGATAGAGTGGCAGACCTCCTCTCCCCCTAATATAACCTTTGATACACACATTCAAAAATAGAAACTAACATTTTCAAAACAATGGACATACCAATATCAGTTACAACAACCTATTCAGTAATTCTAAGATCCACATACACATCTACTCATTCACCAACAGTCCTATACAGTCACTCATACATGTACTCACTCATCATATGTACTCATACACCTATACATCCTGTTACACAACGCCACTCATCCATAGAGTTACTCACACACATAGTCACTCATGCTAATAAAGAATCAAACATCCATTTACTTGCATATGCAGTTATACACACACACCACCACACTTACTTCTACAGAAACTTACACATACTTAGTCTTTTAAACAATCACTTATAGAAACACATACTTATTCATATAGGAACTCTTTCAATCTCTCACTCTCACATATACTCACTTATCAATCAATCAATCAAGGACACTTATAAAGCGCGCTACCTACCCGTAGGGTCTCAAGGCGCTGGGGGGGGGGGGGGGGGTGCCGCTACTGCTCGAACAGCCAGGTCTTCAGCTTCTTCCTGAAGGAGAGGTGGTCTTGGGTCAGGCGCAGGTTGGTCGGGAGGGAGTTCCAGGTCTTGGCGGCCAGGTACACCAATAGTCATATATACTAGTTTAAAACATATGTAGTTACTCATAAAGACACTATTGAGAGTGAGACAGTCATTCACTCACTAACACACCCATGCACACACTCATCCACCCATACAGTCCTGCACACATGCTGTCTTCAACACAAACAGTGAGTCACTCATTCATGCACCTATGCACTACGTAATACCCCCCACCGAACCATACAGACACTCAGACACTCATACTGATACTCAAAAAACCAACTAATAACCAATATAGACACTCATGTAGCTACTCACCAACACATGCAGCCACTTATACACAAAGTGAGAGACTGATACAGATATTTACATATTTAAACATTACTCACTAAGCTATGTATTCACAAAGATACACTTAATCAGTCAGTTATACAATCAATTTTTCAAAAACAAATCATCCATTTAGACACTTAAATACCCATTTATTCTTCCATCGACCTTGAGATATACATATATAAAACATATGTAATTTTCAGAAAAACTCACACTCACTGGATGATGTCATCAGTGATGTCATGAGTGATGTCATTTGAGATGTCATCAGTGATGTCATGAGTGATGTCACTGACCATGTCATGAGTGATGTAATATGTGACGTCATCAGCAGTGCATTGCGGGCGCGCGAGTTATAGTTAGCTGAACTAACTATAACGGGGGAATTTCAATGGTTTTGTACGAGTGAAAAGTCCAGCTAACTATAACGCCCCTGAAACCTATGGTTTTTTCAGTGAATTTCTAAGGTTTTTAAAATGCTAATTCCTAACTATAACGTGCCTGAAACCTATGGTTTTTTCAGTGAATATATATATATATATGACACCACAAACTCCTCCAAAGAAAGAGCAGAGGCCTCAGCGGGCATTGAAGGAAACTCCTTTATTGAATGAGCGACATGATGAATTTCGGCCCAGTCGGCCTTCGTCGGATGCCTTAATGTTCAGGCAGCTTGTCACAATGGTATTTAACACAGTCCTGCCACTTTCCCATTGGCGGGAACTCACTCCACCCCAAACCAGTGTCCGCTCACCACCCGTAGTCCTTCGGAACTACGGATCCCAGAGTTCACCTGTACCAGGTAGGTGCTGCGTGGGGATGTGTTAGTTACTGCCCGTGTGGGCTAGCGAGGTGCAGGATTGTCCACGATGTTGACAATGCCAATATCCTGCTGAGATTCAATCTCGGAGCCTCCTCTAGTCCCCAAACCATTCCAGCCACCAAATACAAGACCCCACAGGGCAGGGACAGGAGTGACAGTGCACCCTGTGCCTCAGTGAAGTCACATATCGCAATGCAGCCTCCCTTGCTTCGCCTTAGGTTAAGGGGACGGGCCAGGACCATTCCAGTACCCTGGACGAGAAAAGAAATCCGCAAAAGCAGAAGCCAGTGATATCCGGACCAACTTGCGGAACGGGGGCATCTGAAACGCGTCTCCGGCTGATGCGTATAATATGACACCACAAACTCCTCCAAAGAAAGAGCAGAGGCCTCAGCGGGGATTGAAGGAAACTCGTTCATTGAATGAGCGGCATGATGCTTTTCGGCCCAGTCGGCTTTCGTCGGATGCCTTAATGTTCAGGCGGCTTGTCACAATGGTATTTAACATAGTCCTGCCACTTTCCCATTGGCGGGAACTCGCTCCACCCCAAACCAGTGTCCGCTCACCACCCGTAGTCTGTCGGAACTACGGCTCCCAGAGTTCACCTGTACTAGGTAGGTGCTGCGTGGGGATGTGTTAGTTACTGCCTGTGTGGGCTAGCGAGGTGCAGGATTGTCCACGATGTTGACAATGCCAATATCCTGCTGAGATTGAATCTCGGAGCCTCTTCTAGTCCCCAAACTGTACCAGCCACCAAATCCAAGACCCCACAGGGCAGGGACAGGAGTGACAGTGCACCCTGTGGCTCCGTGAAGTCACGTACCGCAATGCAGCCACCCTTGCTTCGCCTTAGGTTAACGGGGTGGGCCCGGACCATTCCAGTACCCTGGACGAGAACAGAAGTCCGCAAAAGAAGAAGCCAGTGATATCCAGGCCAACTTGCGGAACGGGGGCCTCTGAAACTCAATCCAATATTGTGTTCATAAATGTTTCATCCGAATGCCGAACAACCCAACACATTTCGGCATTGAATGAGTTGAACACGCCTTGCTCATGAAGGCAATATTGAATTGACAACCTTTGATGCGGAGGATTCGTGCCTGCCTCGAGCGTTACAGTCAGTAAAATTGGAAGGGACTGCATATATATATATATATATAGAACTAGAGAAATTGACATCAAATGTACACATAACCCTGTTCCCTTTACAAACGTCCTTTTATAGCAGCCAACCATACTTCATGTCAGGTTAACACAGTTGGCAATCAATGGTTTTTACAATTTAGAATTGTTTTTAAAACAAACTGTTTTTATGGGTATTTATATATTTATATATTTATATTCTTTATATACTTGTATATTTATTCATGTGAGTACTTATTTATATTTGTCACCAGATTGACTCCAGTACCATTCCTTATACAACCCTGATATTGACAAGTTGCTATTTAATCCATATATTTTACAGGCCTTTATTCCATACTGCACTGATGTTTGGGTTTTTGTCTAGAATCAAAATATGAATTGGCCCATGTATTCAATATTATGAAATGGATCAGCGATATTATGAACACCTGTTTCAGATACTATAGTCCCTTCAGTCCATATTTATTTTGCTGTTTTACACATGCCTTTACTCATTTTTTTGCATATACCGATATTTTGTCCAAGCCTATTAATGTTGTTCATTAATACATTAGTGGTAGCATATACTCTATATGTCAACCAGGGGGTTACCTTTAGACTCTATCATGTATTAGGCATAGATTGTAATGGATAGCACCCGAATTGCTTCAATCTTCTCTTGATGATCTTCATTTAAATTTCGACCCATCTACAATACTACAGAATCATTGGTATTTTACCGATATTACCACGCATAGACAGAACAGGCATTTATCCATAATTAAATTGCCTATATACACAGTATTCTGTAGACTATTCCCACCACATTTGGTCTCCAATGTCCCCTGATATCACATGGGGAATGATTCTCTATATCAGAATTTCCTACTGGCACCATTATATACAAAACCTCCCATATACGATAACAGCTGTTTTTCAAGATTTTCATTTTATTTCTTTAGCACATTGCACTCTATCACATTTATTGCACTTCAGTCTACACCGCGTGACTTATCAATACAATTTGTAAATACACAAAGAGGGGACATTATCCTCAGGGATAGTATTGTGTATAACATGGATGGGTGAGAATAATCACCACTCGTAATTTGTACAAACATTGGACTGATGTATTTTACCATCATTGAGGAATTACCATGTTTTTTACAGGTTTAATTGTATCTATTTGACATTTATAATTTAAAATTTTTTGAGAATTATATATAAAATGTTTTAATCTCTTAAATGTTTACTTAATACACTGTACTCGATACGACATCTTACAGATAGTATGTCTTCCCATTTTATAGTGTTACGTGTCACGTGGTCAGATTGTTTCTATTGCACTGTCACTTTAAAAACCCTCACAAAATGCCTGGCTGTGTCGAGTAAACAAGGCTCGTTGAGCTGAAACGCATCTTAACAGCAGGAATAACCCTGGGTGTCGTGCTCCGCTTCGCCCACGGAGTGCACGTAGCGCTGCCTGCATCGCCGTTTACGAAGTAGGCATAGCAGGCAGCGCTACGCACATGCCACAGTGAAGCAGAGCTGCCTGCCACCCACCGCCCGCCCACCCGCCCGCCCTTGTTTTAAAATAATTTAAAGAACGTTAAAAGAAAATAAAACACCTTACCTGCAGTGAGGCGTCCTGGGGCCCCCTCTTCCTGCTTGACGGCAACTTCTTCACACAAATGTGCATGCGCGGACGCCCGCGCATTTCTCGTGAAAGAGGGGACATTATCCTCGGGGATAGTATAGTGTATAACATGGATGGGTGAGAATAATCACCACTAGTAATTTGTACAAATATTGGACTGATGTATTTTACCATCATTGAGGAATTACTATGTTTTTTACAGGTTTAACTTTATCTATTTGACATTTATGATTTTATTATATAATTATAGAATTATATATAAAACAAATTGTAATCTCTTAAATGTTTACTAATACTAATACACTGTACACGATATGACATCTTACCGATAGTATGTCTTCCCATTTTATAGTGTTACGTGTCACGTGGTCAGATTGTTTCTATTGCACTGTCACTTTAAAAACCCTCTCAAAATGCCTGACTGTGTCGAGTGAACAAGGCTCGTTGAGCTGAAACGCGTCTTGACAGCAGGAAGTAAATAAAAATCTTCAAGCACAAAATTGGGTCCGTGTCCGCAACGTTTTGTTTCCGGAGAGTTGGATGCAGGCTGGAATCACGCAATATATATATATATATATATATATATATATATATATATATATATATATATATTCACTGAAAAAACCATGGGTTTCACACACGTTATAGTTAGGAATTAGCATTTAAAAAACCTTAGAAATGCAATGAAAAAACCAAAGGTTTCACACATGTTATAGTTAGCTGGACATTTCACTCGTAAAAAACCATTGAAATTCCCCCGTTATAGTTAGTTCAGCTAACTATAACTCGCGCGCCCGCAATGCACTACTGATGACGTCACATATTACATCACTCATGACATGGTCAGTGACATCACTCATGACATCACTGATGACATCTCAAATGACATCACTGATGACATCATCCAGTGAATGTGTGTTTTTCTGAAAATTAAATATGTTTAATATATGTATATCTCAAGGTCGATGGAAGAATAAATGAGTATATAAGTGTCTAAATTGATGATTTGTTTTTGAAAAATTGATTGTATTACTGACTGATTAAGTGTATCTTTATGAATACATGGCTAAGTGAGTAATGTTTAAATGTGTAAATACCTGTATCAGTCTCTCACTTTGTATATAAGTGGCTGCATGGGTTGGTGAGTAGCTACATGGGTGTCTATATAGGTTATTAGTTGGTTTTTTGAGTATCAGTATGAGTGTCTGAGTGTCTTCATGGTTCGGTGGGGGTTATTACGTAGTGCATAGGTGCATGAATGAGTGACTCACTGTTTGTATGTGTTGAAGACAGCATGTGTGCAGGACCGTATGGGTGGATGAGTGTGTGTATGGGTGTGTTAGTGAGTGAATGACTGTCTCAATAGTGTCTTTATGAGTAACTACATATGTTTTAAACTAGTATATGTGAGTATTGGTGTTTATAAGTGAGTATATGTGAGAGTGAGAGATTGGTAGACTTCCTGTATGAATAAGTATGTGTTTCTATAAGTGATTGTTTAAAAGACTAAGTATGTGTAAGTTTCTGTAAAAGTAAGTGTGATGGTGTGTGTGTAACTGTATATGCAAATAAATGGATGTTTGATTCTTTATTAGCATGAGTGACTATGTGTGAGTAACTCTATGAATGAGTGGCATTGTGTTACAGGATGTTTAGGTGTATGAGTACATATGATGTGTGAGTACATGTATGAGTGACTGTATAGGATTGTTGGTGGATGAGTGGATGTGTATGTGGATCTTTGAATTACTGAATAGGTTGTTGTAACTGTTATTGGTATGTCCATTTTTTGAAAATTTCAGTCTCTATTTTTAAATGTGTGTATCAAAGGTTATATTAGGGTGAGAGGAGGTCTACCACTCTGTCACAAGGATAATGTCATCAGTGATGTCATTTGAGATGTCATCAGTGATGTCATGAGTGATGTCACTGACCATGTCATGAGTGATGTAATATGTGACGTCATCAGTAGTGCATTGCGGGCGCGCAAGTTATAGTTAGCTGAACTAACTATAACGGGGGAATTTCAATGGTTTTTTACTAGTGAAATGTCCAGCTAACTATAACATGTGTGAAACCTTTGGTTTTTTCATTGATATTCTAAGGTTTTTTAAATGCTAATTCCTAACTATAACGTGTGTGAAACCCATGGTTTTTTCAGTGAATTTGCAAGGTTTTTTAAATGCTAATTCCTAACTATAACGTGAGTGAAACCCATGTTTTTTTCAATGAATTTGCAAGGTTTTTTAAATGCTAATTTTTTTTTTTTTCTTCTTTTTTTTTTTTACATATTTTTATTTTAATTGTCTATCCTTTTTTAAAGACTATGGTTAAATTTTAAAAATTCTACAATATGTTTTTTTTTACAATTTTTTTAAAATAAACAGGTAAAATTTATTAGCAATAAATTTTTTTTTTATTTTGTTTTTACCGTGCGCGTACGGTAAGCGCGCGTCTTGCTATAATTACGTTAGATTTCTACGCTGTTTGCGTTCATATACGCAATTTGCGTAGACGCACGTCACACGCGTATAGCGCGTAACGCGTACGCTGCACGCGCACGTTATGCAGAAGTGAAGGGGCGTGCCTGTTTTGCGCATGCGCGCGTTCGCGTGTCTTTTTTACGCGCATGCGTACTTTTGCCGTAAGCGCACCGTAAGCGTACCGTAAGCGTACGGTAGGTCATGTGATCATGAAACACAACTTTTGATTGGTTGAAACTACTTTCAGTTCTAGAACTCTCCTACACCACACCCATTCCCCTCATTTCTGCTTGTGATCCCTTAGGAGAAGGAGCTGGGTTGTCTTTGTGATACGATGGCAGAACAGCAGAGCTCTTCTGAGAGTGAGGCTAGCAGCACTACCTTGAGGCAGAGAGCGAGGAAACAAAAGACCTCTTACATATGGGAGTATTTTTCTTTTCCAGAAGGCCAGCAAAAGGTAAATGCACCCTTAGTGACTTGTAAGCTGTGTAAGCGTGTACTTTCAAGAGAGAATCCCGACAGGAAGTATTCCTTTGGGAATCACACCATGATGAGACACCTTAAGGATGTACACAGAAGGACACATGCTCGACTTACTGAAGGTAACCCTTCAGTAAATCAACCAAGCACATCCACAGCAGCTCAGCCTGGACCATCATCTGCAGTGCCGAGTCCTTCTTCTGCAGGTCAGGTGAGCCCTTCATCTGTGGGGGGAGCATCTCCTTTTTCTGGTCCTCTGGAAATTAACCCTCGGTTTATGAGGGTTGAAGTACGGTGCGCCACTTGTCATGATCTAATTTGTTATAGGGAGACCAGTATTTCCCTAGTGAACAATAAAATAGATCAGCACACTTGTCGTACCATCTAATATTCCCAATCTTTCTTTCCTCTGTCCCTGCATGAACACAACGGCTCTTTTAAGAGCCAACCTTACCTTTCATCTATTTTTTATATATGTTTTTAAAAACTTTTTTTAATTTTTTTTTTACCGTACGCGTACGGTACGCGTAATTTATTTATTTATTTATTTTTTAAAACACTAAAAATCAATTATCACATTACAAGGTCCTTGAGAGACTACAATTAAAAACTGAAAATGTGATTCTAGAGAAGTGGAAAAAAGGGACCATGATATTATTGACTTACCATACCCACTCAAAAAAATATTTATTCATTTAAATTTTTTTTTAATTGCTTTAAATATGGTTCTAGTTTTCGAAAATTTTCTATCTCAATCTGAAAAAAAAGAAAAAAGTATTAATATTTAATAAAACATTTTATAATACAGTACACATATTTACATATTTTTTAAAAAATATTTTTGCCTTTTTTTTGCTGTTTTCAGAATATATTGCATTTCACTATAAATTGTGAAAGCACTTGCATTCATCATTTAACAGCGGGCAAAAAAAAAATTAACAATCTCAAAGATTGTTTTAAAAAAGCCCACAATCTCTTTTTGCATAAACATAACTTTATAGAATTGCATAATATTCTTAAAAAATATCATCTAATATCAATACTTATTTCTAATGCAACTGTGAAATTACCAGAGCAATACGCAATAAATCTCTGTCTATAATTCCTCTTTGCACACAGAGTCATGTTTTCACATTAGTCACAAAACGAAATTTCTTTGCCAATTTGAAAGCACACTTACTACTCTTTTTTTTGGCAAGTGATAATCACTTTTACAGACTGACACATTATGAATCCACTTTTCAGATTTTTTAAAAAGCACATGTCCAAACTGCTTTTTCAGACCAGCACCATTTGTAACCTGGGTGACTGCCTACACTCCAGCAAGGGCAACCAGCCTTAGTGATGCTGAATGTATTTGCATTACTGACTGAAACCTCAAACCCCACTCGCTTGTGAATACTGTGCATGATTCCACATGGTAAGCAGCTGGGTGTGTGCTAAGAGTCTGCTTCTGCACCAAAAAATGGCTCCCCCTTTCCATCTAATGCAACTGTGAAATCACCAGAGCAATACGCCATAAATCTCTGTCTATAATTCCTCTTTGCACACAGAGTCATGTTTTCACATTAGTCACAAAACGAAATTTCTTTGCCAATTTGAAAGCACACTTACTACTCTTTTTTTTGGCAAGTGATAATCACTTTTACAGACTGACACATTATGAATCCACTTTTCAGATTTTTTAAAAAGCACATGTCCAAACTGCTTTTTCAGACCAGCACCATTTGTAACCTGGGTGACTGCCTACACTCCAGCAAGGGCAACCAGCCTTAGTGATGCTGAATGTATTTGCATTACTGACTGAAACCTCAAACCCCACTCGCTTGTGAATACTGTGCATGATTCCACATGGTAAGCAGCTGGGTGTGTGCTAAGAGTCTGCTTCTGCAGAAAAAATAGCTCCCCCTTTCCAACTAATGCAAATGAAAAAGTACCAGAGTAATACGCAATAAATCTCTGTCTATAATTCCTCTTTGCACTCAGAGTCATGGTTTCACATTAGTCACAAAACGAAATTTCTTTGCCAATTTGAAAGCACACATACTACTCTTTTTTTTGGCAAGTGATAAACACTTTTACAGACTGACACATTATGAATCCACTTTTCAGATTCTTAAAAAAGCACATGTCCAAACTGCTTTTTCAGACCAGCACCATTTGTAACCTGGATGACTGCCTACACTCCAGCAAGGTCAACCAGCCTTAGTGATGCTGAATGTATTGCATTACTGACTGAAACCTCAAACCCCACTCGCTTGTGAATACTGTGCATGATTCCACATGGTAAGCAGCTGGGTATGTGCTAAGAGTCTGCTTCTGCACCAAAAAATGGCTCCCCCTTTCCATCTAATGCAACTGTGAAATCACCAGAGCAATACGCAATAAATCTCTGTCTATAATTCCTCTTTGCACACAGAGTCATGTTTTCACATTAGTCACAAAACGAAATTTCTTTGCCAATTTGAAAGCACACTTACTACTCTTTTTTTTGGCAAGTGACAATCACTTTTACAGACTGACACATTATGAATCCACTTTTCAGATTTTTTAAAAAGCACATGTCCAAACTGCTTTTTCAGACCAGCACCATTTGTAACCTGGGTGACTGCCTACACTCCAGCAAGGGCAACCAGCCTTAGTGATGCTGAATGTATTTGCATTACTGACTGAAACCTCAAACCCCACTCGCTTGTGAATACTGTGCATGATTCCACATGGTAAGCAGCTGGGTGTGTGCTAAGAGTCTGCTTCTGCACCAAAAAATGGCTCCCCCTTTCCATCTAATGCAACTGTGAAATCACCAGAGCAATACGCCATAAATCTCTGTCTATAATTCCTCTTTGCACACAGAGTCATGTTTTCACATTAGTCACAAAACGAAATTTCTTTGCCAATTTGAAAGCACACTTACTACTCTTTTTTTTGGCAAGTGATAATCACTTTTACAGACTGACACATTATGAATCCACTTTTCAGATTTTTTAAAAAGCACATGTCCAAACTGCTTTTTCAGACCAGCACCATTTGTAACCTGGGTGACTGCCTACACTCCAGCAAGGGCAACCAGCCTTAGTGATGCTGAATGTATTTGCATTACTGACTGAAACCTCAAACCCCACTCGCTTGTGAATACTGTGCATGATTCCACATGGTAAGCAGCTGGGTGTGTGCTAAGAGTCTGCTTCTGCAGAAAAAATAGCTCCCCCTTTCCAACTAATGCAAATGAAAAAGTACCAGAGTAATACGCAATAAATCTCTGTCTATAATTCCTCTTTGCACTCAGAGTCATGGTTTCACATTAGTCACAAAACGAAATTTCTTTGCCAATTTGAAAGCACACATACTACTCTTTTTTTTGGCAAGTGATAAACACTTTTACAGACTGACACATTATGAATCCACTTTTCAGATTCTTAAAAAAGCACATGTCCAAACTGCTTTTTCAGACCAGCACCATTTGTAACCTGGATGACTGCCTACACTCCAGCAAGGTCAACCAGCCTTAGTGATGCTGAATGTATTGCATTACTGACTGAAACCTCAAACCCCACTCGCTTGTGAATACTGTGCATGATTCCACATGGTAAGCAGCTGGGTATGTGCTAAGAGTCTGCTTCTGCACCAAAAAATGGCTCCCCCTTTCCATCTAATGCAACTGTGAAATCACCAGAGCAATACGCAATAAATCTCTGTCTATAATTCCTCTTTGCACACAGAGTCATGTTTTCACATTAGTCACAAAACGAAATTTCTTTGCCAATTTGAAAGCACACTTACTACTCTTTTTTTTGGCAAGTGATAATCACTTTTACAGACTGACACATTATGAATCCACTTTTCAGATTTTTTAAAAAGCACATGTCCAAACTGCTTTTTCAGACCAGCACCATTTGTAACCTGGGTGACTGCCTACACTCCAGCAAGGGCAACCAGCCTTAGTGATGCTGAATGTATTTGCATTACTGAGTCCAACCTCAAACCCTTAAACTATTCTTTTTTTATACCAGTACACCTTAATTTATCGTGAAAACATAGTCCATATTATTTTACATGTTCCTCACATTTAAATTTCTCCCAAAACAGAAAATAATAAACACAACTTCAACAAAAAGAATTTCATTTCTATTATTCATTTCTTAATTTACCATATACATCCCCTCTCAAACTCTAAACTCACCTTTAAAATTAGTTAGTTGTGAAAGAAATGTGGCACTCAAACAGCAGATTATCAGAGCCAGGATCTCTGTTCTTTACACCTCTCTCCTCTCAGCAGAACCAGATAATGGCAAACTTTCCCTCTCTTTTTCCACACATATACATGTTAATTTCAAATCTCAGTGCTTCCCCCTTTTTTTCAAATGTAATCACACATTTCTATTGGTTGAAAACCAACCCTTTTCCAAAAGTACCCTTCCCCCAACTTGACTTCTGCCTAGTACCCTTCCCCCAACTTGACTTCTGCCTGCTACCATAGCAACAGCTCATGGAACACTGCTGTGTGGAGTTAGGTCAGAAGTTCGCCAAACAATGTTTCAATTCCACAGAGCAAGAGTGCTTGACTTTTCTAACCTAACAGCAAATCCATAGTACTATTCTTTGGTAACACATTTTTCTGTACCAATACAAAACATGCTTCTATAAATTTACACATACAGCCTAGTTTTTAGTGTAGAATGGTATGAAACAGCCAATCAGTTCTTTTTTAAAAAAAAAAATATGTATGCCTCCATTTCCAAACTGTCTTTCATTTCTTTTTACCATTCTACTGAAATACACCTCCTGAGTGCATCCAGATCTCCCTTGAAGATGTTCACAGTGTGGATTGTAGGACACAGCTATGTCTTCTGGAGTGAAGAGTTTGCAGAGAAAACAGGTATGGTGAGAGACCTTGCTTTGCCAAATGTAGACATTAAATGGATTGGTCAGAGAGGGTTAAAGTGGCACCAATTGATGCCATTGGTGAAATCCTTCATGCAAAACCAACACCCTGACCTCATAATAGTGCACTGTGGTGGCAATGACCTAGGCACTTTGACTGGGGTAGGTCTGGAAATGCTTATGAAGGACACCTTTGCACAACTGTTTTCACTTTTCCCTAAAACTGCCTTTGTGTTTTCTAACATATGCCAAAGGCAAAAATGGAACTGGTCCAATCATTTCTGTCCGCAGATTGACAAAGCAAGAAAGCACGTCAACAAATCTGTTTCTGCTTTCCTCCGTGACTATGGTATGGGTTCCATTTACCACAACAACTTGCGTTACGACATGCAAGACATTTATAGAGGAGATGGTGTGCACTTCAATGATGAAGGGAACAGAGTCTTCCTCTTGAACCTTAGACTCTGCATCGGTACTTACTTGTAGGTACCACTAAAAAATCACTTCATAAACACAACGGCTCTTTTTAGAGCCCCCTAATATCTAAACTCTTAAATCTGCATTTCATTTCTTTTTTTTTTTTTTTTTTTACCGTACGCTTACCGTACGCGTACCCCGCGATTTTTTTTAAAATCAATAAATGTTTTCTTTGTACTTTTCTGTCCTTCTTTGACCCCCTTACAAATGTTAGGGGGTCTGTAACTCTCCTCCTTGCCCCCTTTTCTTGTTATCACTCTTTTTTTTCTGAGTGAAACACACGAAATGGCGGCCGCCGCTTCCTGGTTTCGACCGATTCGAATGTTTACTAAGATCTAAGAGCCAATCAGAATCGCGCTCGCGCACGCCACCGTACGCGTACGGTAAGCGCACCGTAAGCGCACCATAAGCTGGCTCAGATATATATATTGTTTTAAAGGTTATTTTCTCAGAATCTACTGAACAGATTTACACCAAACCTACAAAAGGCACTTCCTTGACCTGAGGACTACCTCTCTGCCAAATTTCTAGTAATTCTGTTCAGCCGTTCGGGCTGTAGCCCTGTCTAAAGGTCCTATGGAAAAATGCATGGGAAAAACGCGTTTTGGGACCCCCCTTTTATCTCAGCCCCCGCTTGACGAATCCCCCCGATACTTTCAGGGAAGGAGCGGAGCATAGTGCCCCACCTATTTTGAAAAATTCGCGAGGATTCGTCGACCGGCGCAAAAGTTCTTCAAAATAGAATGTTGCGGATTTCCTATGGAAACGTGGTCCTAACTATAACTACCTACTGGCGACCGCCAGTAGGTAATATATATATATATATATATATATATATATCAGCAAAAAAGACTCCCTCACGTTTCCTTCTTCTTTTGGAAAGAGAGAGTCACAGACCCAAATTTGGTGGCTGAAACAATTTATTGTTCAAAAAGCCATATGACGCGTTTCGGGCACTCAGATGCCCTTGATCACATGAAGAAACGCAGTCCGCTTTCTATTTTTATATTACATTGTGAGCTACACCCATAGTGAACATAAACAAAATACTTTCGTTCGCACACTTTAAATAAGTCGGATTTTTAGGTTTGTTAGATTGTCTATTTTGTGCTTAGCTAATTTCACTAAGGGATTTGATCTATATATTGATATTATTATATACATACACATTTTGTCTATATATATTGCCCAGTTGATGTTTTGAACGCTGTATCTAATTGTGACAGATACATTTGTTTTCGCTAAAATGTATAAAATCGCTTATACATCTTATTTGCGCTAAAAAAAAGTATAAATATAAATATACATATACATAAACAAACTTTCAATGATAAGAACACATATTTAAAAAGTGTAAAAACCTTTACCGCATAAATGCTTGAAAGAATGTAAATAATAGCTTTGTGCAGATATTCCAAACATACATTGATTCACTTATAAGTGATAATTTGAACTTGATGGGTATTGTAGGCATTAATACCTTGGTCTTGGTTGGAATTTATGAATTTATTTTGTAGAGCATAGTTCTTCTCCCTCCATAAATGCTGGACCTAACCTACACATACACATGTAAACATACTTGTGTGTATCTTTGACCTGGTTAATATGCTTATTGTTGATAAAATACCGTGGACTAATCAACTCAAACCAAACCGACTCTATCCAATATTTAATTGCGTATTGTCATAAAGTGCTATGTGCTAAATAGTACCACTTCTCTTAAACATAATTGTTATAATAAAAAGTGCTGGTGCTTAAATACATTAAATTAAAATTAAAAATAAATAAATATAAAAAATTAGGGGGATAGCAGCTGACAATAAACTGTGATCTTAGTATAAGATTTAAAATGTGCAGTTAAATCTTAAAACTCACTTAAATCTTTCTTAATGATATCATGGCTAAAAAAGCCTATGCATTGTGCATTACAGTTGCAATATTGAGTTCCCATTTTTCATACCATTTGGTATATCGGGGGTAGCTGACCCTTAATGGTGGAAATCTTTGTGGAGTTGATTTATTAGGAAGACATATATCGGGCTCTGTTAGAATCCGGGTTCTCTGGTTGGCACAGGTAGGTACTTGTGACAAGCAGGGAACCTTTCCTCTAGTCAGGGTAAGGGGTTACACTACTAAAACAACCCCTGCTCACCCTCTAGGTAGCTTGGCGCGAGCAGACAAGGCTTATCTCAGAGCGTTATAGGTTAAGCATTTGTGAACACATACAGTAGCCAAGTGACAACACTACAAATGGACACCACACAGGTATTTATATTAAAAATAAGGATTCTTTATATAGGATTATCACAAGACCATTAAACGATTAAAAATACACAATACGGTTGCTTAGTTGGTAGAAGATTGCTTAGTTTCTCTTAAGTTCTTAAATGCGACACTTTAAGTCAATGTACTTTAGATGCGGCACGCAGGGCAACAAATGTGTTGCAGCGATGCAGATGCGTTGAAGTTCTTGGTGCAAAAGAAATAAAGACGGGATCTTCCAGATGCGTTACGCTTCTCCGGTGTTGCGAGAAGACTCAACTCGATGCGTCAGCTACAGCGGCGTCACCTTTGGCGAGATGCGATGACAGCGGCCTTGGCAGCGGCACTCTTCTCCGACGTTGCGACACGCTTCCTCCTCGATGCGAGACTCTTCTCTCGATGCGGTGCAATGCGACAGCTACGATGGCTGCGATGGTGACACGCTTCTTCGGCGTTGCGAGACACTTCCGGAATGATGCGAGAAGCTTCCGCTCGATGCGATGCTGCAGCGGCGACACTCTCTGCGAGGTGCGACGGCAACAGCTCTGACGGCGGCACGCTCCTCTTCCTTGCGTCGCGCTTCCAGCTCCTTGCGACACGCAGTCCCTCAGAAGGCCCAACAACAGCAACAGGCACTTCCAAAAAGACTCTGGGGAGCTGGGGGTGAAATCCACTGGTCCTGGGACTTCGTTCAGGGGGCAAGCTCAGCTTGAGCCCTTGGAGATCTTTTTAAAGTACAAGTTGAAGCAACGTCTTTAGTAGTCTTTCTCCTCTCCTTCAGCAGAAAGGCAAACACTGCAGGCCAATCCCCCAGGTCAGGGACAGTACTACTCCTACAGCTTTCCCAGTTCCTTCTCCTCTGGCAGAGGTTCTTCTTGTTTCAGCAGGATCTAATTTCTTGGTAGCAGGGTCCCAATACTTATACCCCTAATTCCTTTGTTCCTCTGGGGTTGAGGGGCCTTTGCCCAGTCCAAACCAGTTCTTGAGCACTCTGTTGACATGACTCTGCCTTTCTATTCAGGGTGCAGGGCAGACCCATCAGCCGCTCCGCAGGAGGTGGAGCCAGCATTGTGGTAGCAGAGCACAACCCTATTCAGAGCCCAGGTGTACTCCTCCCACCCATCTGACTGCCAATCTTCCTATTCACCACCAGGCTACCTAGCCCTGCCCCTCTGGGTTTACCCAGCCCTGTCACTCACGCAACCAGACAGGCAGATACACATCATAGCAGAGGCGGGCTGAAATGGTCAGGCAAGCAAATACCAACTTTCTAAAAGTGGTATTTGCAAGCACAGAATATTAAAATAAACTTTACTAAAAGATGTATTTTATTTTTCTGAGTTCAGGCATACTAAACTCGAATTTCTACCATGTTCCCTGGCTCTGTTAGGATCATAGGATGTAACAATTCTAACAGCCCATTCTGGCCTATGGGGAACAGGTAGCCTTACAATAGTGAAAAACGAAAATGGCTGTAATTCACTATTAGGACATGCCACACACATCAGGGCTTGTCCTACCTTACGCTTACAATGCACCCTGCCCTTGGGCCTACCATAGGGGTGACTAATATGAAGTTAAGGGAAGGTTTAGGGACTGGGAAGTGGGTGCACTTGCCCAGTCAGCATGACAGTACCAGACTGCACGCAGGTTCTAACGCTTACCACAAGTTCATCATTAATGAGCTGGACCTTCTGATTCCGATAAAAAAGACTAGGATTAGGATTAAACCATCTGCGCAATGGTACGATGATGATCTGCGACTGTCAAGACAGCACTGCAGGCGGGCCGAAAGAAAGTGGAGGAAGGGATTTCTCGACATGGATAAGTTGGCGTTAAGATCTGCACAGAGCAGGTACAAGCAGCTCATTATGGAGCGCAAAGCTAATTTTTATGCCGACTCCATAGTGAAAGCCCCAAACGGGGCTAAGGAACTGTTTAAAATCGTCAAATCCATATCGGCTCCGCGCTGCTTAGAGAACAAAGTTGTACCATCACAACGGTTGTGTGTTGAGATTGCCAGCTATTTTAAGGACAAGGTGACAAAGATAACTGATCTCTTCAAGGGCACCGATACCGCTGATGAGGATTTAGACAAGGAGATGGCCAATGAGAGATCGGGCAATTCCTGCTCTCTGACCACCTTCCCGCCCTTTACGGAAGCGTCGTTTGTTACAACGGCACTTAGTATCTCCTCTGGCTCGCCTCTTGATCCCTTACCCCAGAGGGAATGGAAGCTATATGGTTACCTGACCTTCCCCTGGCTGTGCCAGATCTGCAACCAGTCTCTGGAAGAGGGTCTGGTTCCAGATAATTGGAAACAGGCAGTAGTCTCTTCCCTCATCAAAAAACCAACTCTGGATCCAACTGTTCCTGCTAGCTTACGGCCTATCTCTCTCCTTCCTTTCCCTATCAAAATCTTAGAGAAGGTCGTGAGTAGGTCCCTCTCGGACTACTTAGAGGAAACCCATCTGCTGGACAAGGATCAGTTTGGTTTCCGCCCCAGTCACGGAACGGAGTCAGCTTTAGTCACCATGCTGGACTCGATGCGTATGCGGGCTGACACCGGGAGCACCGCTGTTCTGGTGCTCCTGGATCTGTCAGCCGCATTCGATACCGTGAGTCATAAAATTCTGCTGGGGCGGCTGAAGGAGTTTGGTGTGGGAGGCCAGGCATTACAGTGGCTCCGCTCTTATCTAGCGGGGAGACACCAAATGGTGACTCTGGGCTCCTTCTCCTCAGACAACACCCCCGTAGACTTTGGAGTTCCACAGGGTTCCAGTATCAGCCCCATTCTGTTTAATATATATCTGCAGCCGCTATTTTCAATCATCAAAGCGTTCGGGGTGGAGCTAATCAATTATGCTGATGACACACAACTGGCCTTCTCTTTGGAAGGTAAACAGGCAGTTTCAAAGTTGCATGAGGCTGACTACTGACTGGCTACAGAGAAACTGTCTGCAGTTCAATGGAGATAAAACCGAGCTGCTGTGCTACGCGCCGATAAGGCAGTTTCAACATCTACCAGTGGACTTCAGGCTTGCCCCGGACGTGGCTCCACTGGTCCCAGTTAGCACAGTACGGAATCTCGGGGTCTTATTTGACAGTAATCTCCAGCTGGACTCGCAGGCGAACAAAACATCTAGCACTTGGTTTAGACTACTGCGGCTTTTACGCCGTATTCTTCCATTGCTGCCTGCTGACTCTCGTAGTACGGTCGTTAGGAATACGGTGCTAAGCAGAATGGATTACTGCAACTCGCTGTATCTAGGAGCCCCCCAATATATTCTGCAGGGGCTACAGAGAGTTCAGTCAGCCGCAGCGAAGTTGGCATTAAATCGTAAGTTTGACTCTTCCTCTACTCAGGCACTACGAGAATTACATTGGTTGCCTGTTAGAGAAAGGGTCCTCTACAAGTCCCTCTGCTTGGTTCATAAAGCAATTCACGGGATGGGACCAGTTCCTCTCCAGGAAAGATTCTTAAGGTACTCCCCCGTAAGGCAGCTGCGATCCTCTGATGCCAGCTTGTTGGCACAGCCCAGGTTTAAGCGTGCAAGGTTAGGTGGAAGGGCTTTCAGTGTGGTTGGAGCTCGAATCTGGAACGAGCTCCCACATGAGCTTAGACAGACGCAGCCGTTGATGGAATTCAGGAGGAGCCTTAAGACCTGGCTCTTTCCAGCAGCATGATATCCCTCGACCTGTTCCCCTCAGTATTAAATGATCTCGTTTTGTCTGAGCGCCTGGATACCCGTAGGGTCGCAGTCTTTTTGCGCTTTATAAATATCTATACAATACAATACAATACAGGTTCTGCAATGGCAGACCTTAGATACATTTTACCAGGCCGCTTCTGTGGGTGGCACAACCAGTGCTGCAAGCCCACCAGCAGCATTTGTATTTACAAGCCCTGGGCACTCCTGGTGCACTTTACTGGGGTCTGACAGTAAACCAAAGAAGCCAATCATGGAATCCAACCAACATATACATTTTAAATAGGGAGCACTTGCACTGTGGCACTGGTTGGCAGTGGCACAGTGCTCTGAGCAGCTAACACCAGCAAAACACATGAGGCACAGCGACAAAAAAGTGGAAGGGAGACTCACGCCAAGGTGCCAGGTCTAACAGGCCCCTTGTTAGTTATCATGTATTCTCTCTTTTGGAACCAACCTGAGAAATTACAGAAAATTGTGCAAAACTTCGGTGTTGTTAAGCCCGTTGGGGTGTTTGCTATCTAGCTCTACAATTAGACGTGATTCCAATTGGCGCAGGGAACGTTCTCTGTTTCCCCCTCTACGCAATTTTGGTACTGAGCTAATGACAAAATAACTGAGGCACTTGAGGTCATTATTGTGGATTTGTTTAAAATGCCTGGCAACTGGATAAGTATTGTCGTTGTTTACAATTGCTCGAATGTGCTGTAAGATCCTGACATGAACCTGCAGCTTAGTACTTCCCACATATCTAAGCCCACAGGTGCACGCCAGGACATACACAGCAAATTCAGTTTTGCAATTGTAGTTGCCTCTAATCATTTTGGGTTTGGCATTAAACGGAGTGGTGTAGCTAGTAGTGTTTATCCCGAACTTACATGCTCTACGGCTCGAACATTTAAAAAAAACCTGTCTCGGCTGTAACCACGTTTTGCTTTGATAAACCTCTGGGCTATTCTTGACTAACTGTGTCCTCATAGATTTGCCTTTCCTGAACGCAATATTGGGGTTGTTCGGCATGTATAGTGCCAGTACCGCATCTGTGAGGATTATGAGCCAATTGCGTTTTAGGATGGATTTTGTTTTTCTCTCTTGTTGATTATGTATAATAATAAGCCTAGGTGCAGAATCTTCCTCTTCTGTCATCTGGATATTGTCAGTTGCTGGTTCTAGGAGCCATTCTCTGCTTCTCAATTTAACTTTAGCCTGTGCTTCTTGGAGGACAGCATCACTGTAACCTCTTTCCTTAAATCTCTTGATGGCCTCTTGTGTACATCTCTCTAAGTCATGTTCTTTGCTACAGATTCTTTTAATTCTGAGTAGTTCTCCAAAGGGAATACTCCTCACTAGATGTCTTGGGTGATTGCATGAGGCATGGATTGTGGAGTTACCTGCGGTTGTTTTTCTATGCAATGTTGTGACAATCTGATCATTCCTGATGTTGACCTCAACATCTAAAAATTCAATCCTTTCTATGTCTATATTGGATGTGAATTTTAGATTAACCACATTATCATTGATAGTATTATTGAACATTTGTGCACTATCCACATTTTCCTGCCACACCACAAAAACATCATCAATATACCCGAACCAATACTTGGCATGCTGATTGTATACCTCTGCGTGGGTGCCCCTGAGAACCTGCTCCTCCCACCAGCCCACCATCAAACAGGCATAGCTGGGAGAGAAGCAGGATCCCATGGTAACGCCGCACAATTGTCTGTACACATCCATACCAAATAGAAAGAAGTTATTGTTGAGACACCAAAATATACATTCTAGTAGCATGGTGTTGTGTTTATAGCACTCAATAGGTCTTGAATCCAGGACGTACTTGATAGCTTGAAGTCCGATATCATGTTCTATGCATGTATAAAGGGATTCGATATCAAGAGTCATAAGGATCATATTTTTGCCCATTTTATATTTTTGATTTTGTTTAAAAAATCCCCGGTGTCTCTCACATAGGTGGGTAGATCCTTGACTAGTTCCTGTAAAAAGAAATCTATATATTGAGATAGATGTTCACTCATGCTATTGATTGCTGATATTATCGGACGTCCAGGAATAGTTACGATGTTTTTATGTATTTTGGGAATAAAGTAGCTTATTGGAATAATCGGATATTCTACTCTCAAAAATGTGTATTCCTCCAGTGAAATCATCCCTTCTCTTTTAAACTGGTGTAGCTTTTTTTCTAAGGAATCTTTAGCCTTATTGTACTCTTTCCAATTGGTTTTCACATAACATGTATCATCCTGTAATTGTCTTTTTGCTTCCTTAATGTATTGAATCTTGGGCCAAATGATGATTTTGCCTCCTTTATCACTTTTGGTAATAAACACTTCATGATTTTTACTCAGTTTGTCCATTAATTTGCGGTATTTTAACTCATTATAATTCTTCTTACGCCTTCTGTTGTTCACCTGGAAATTTAGTTTTTTAATTTCTTCCATCACTGTTTCATGAAAAATGTCTATTGCGTCTTTTGGCATTACCGGTATAAATGTTGACTTAGGTTTAAAGGGGCTGCTCTCAGCCCCTTGTTGTGTAATGTCCATGCTAAGTAGCTGTTGCTGTGTAGACATTTGCAGTGTCTCATCATTTGTTTGCGATGTTACTCCTTCTTTGAGTTCGTGTGTGACTCTTAGTAATGGAATGTCTGTGACTTGCAGCCCTAATCTTTTGCTGGGGTTGATTTGTATGCCTTGTTGTTGTTCCTTCAAACCATTTTTTATGGTGAAAAACTTTCTTAGTTTTAATTTACGGATATCACCGAATATGTCTATCCAGGTTTGTACATAATCAAATTCATTGGGTGGGCAGTATGACAGCCCCAGGTTGAGCACTTTTTTCTCTGCAGGTGTTAATACTATTGTTGATAAATTACCAATAGTTTTATCATCCTGGTATTCTACTTGCACCAATAATTTCTTTTTGATTTTGTTTTTTGTTTTTTTGCGCCGCTCTCTTCTTTTGAAATTGTGTTTTTTCCTGTTGATTGATCTTGTTTCCGAGGTCTTAATGTGCTGCGCCGGTCTGTCACTAAAAAATCCACCTCCTCCCCTAGACTCAGTCTTCTTTCGTCAGCATTGGTTATACTGCTATTGCTGTCTTCTGAGCCGATGTCGCTGCTTAGGGATGCTGCATCAGATACTGATAACGAGTCTTTAGATGTGCCTACATCTTGTAGTTGGATAATGTAAATGTCTTTTGATGAAACTGCATTTGTTCTTAACTTTTAAGCATTGACAAATTTCCGGGCAAATGTATAAATCCTGCCTTGTTCATAATCAGCTAAATCACGTGCAAATTCATAAACTTTGCGTGTTTTAATTTTATCCTCTTGTTTTTTGAGGCGTCCTTGGATCTCTTGTCTTGTTTTAGCTATATACTCATTGGGCTCTAATAGATTTAACTCCTCATTGATTTTTTCAATTTCTTTCACGAGCTCCAGTCGGTCTGACTCGGCATATTTAATTAAAATTCGAACAAGATTCATAGAGGCATCCAAGTTGCTTTGCCCCCATTCTTTTAGCATGGCGGGATTTGGGTTTTCAAAACTGGGTGCTAAACGAATCCTCAGTCCTCTTGGCACCCGCCCTACTTCCTCATATTTTATTAAGGACTTATTTTCGTGACTTCAGGCCTTTTACACTTCTCCAGTTTTTTCAGAAGCTCCCTGGCGTTGGAATTGTTTCCGCCATTGTCGGTATTTATCTGCGCACTTGCCCCCGTTGTAGGGATCTTTGGTAAGTTTTTGAATGTATATATATATATATATATATAATAAAGGCTATTGAGTGGCACTTTAGCAGTGATATAAACGCGAAGGACCAGCAAAAGGTTTTTATAAATCCACGGAGTCTCAGTCAAGGAACAGATTTGTCCAACATCTAGACCTGTTGTTTAAAACTACTATTTCTGAAACGTGTGATGGGTGTATCAGTGATTGATGTAATATGATTCTGTGCCATTTTTGGTCCGAGGGCAGTTCTGGAATTAAGACGGTAAAGGCTGTTAAAAGCAGCAACGCCACTTTCGAAAGCTTGGAAAACAAAGCCTATTTTCGACTCTGATTTTTATTGAGGTGCCAGTTGCACGCTCATTAGATCTTTTATCCTCCCTCCTCCTGCTTATCTCTTCAACCCTGTCCGAGGTGACCACCTCAGCATATTCTGAATTTCAGAGTCTGGGAGCAGGGCAGGGAAGGGAGAGTTCAGAAGGGATAGCTTGCCATTATGCAAGGGCTGCTGCCAAGGATGTGTCTTCCCCTTGTGGGAGTTTCGAAACTACAAGTAATTGCATCTGTTATCTTCTCTTTTGAACATTTATGGCTTTGGGAGGGTATGATACCTTTCTCAGAGTGGCGCCTCCTGCTAACTTATTGAGGACCAGTTCTCCGACTTGTTTTATTTGAGATGATGTTTTGGGAGTTAATGATTGGAAGAGATATGTAAATTGATATCTTGTCTTAGAAGGTTCCCATGCCCGTTCAATGCAGAATTCTTGTTCATTTTCTCACACTGTGAAGAGGCAAAGACTATTACAAAAGGTAAAAGTGTGATGAACTAGACAAACCACGCAACAAAATCACAGTTATTGAAATGTACACCATGACAAACCGCGGTGTGCTGTGCTGAAAGGATAAAAAATAAAGTGATACAAACTTCTGAAATCCAACTGACTTAACAAAACAATCTATACACACTGACATGACACTGCCAGGTAACCAACATTGCACCAGTCTAGGCGCATGCATACACGTCATTATGAGGCTCTTCAACACTACGAAATCCAACAGCACCTGCTAGACAAGGCTCAGAGTGTGCAAAACTGCTCAACCAGAAGACTCCATACTGAACGCGAGCTACACCATCTCAAGAAACCCAACACACCAACACACACCAGAAACACCTCTACAACACTCTCTGGCGACCAAGAAACCCCTGGGCTGCACTGCCCAGCATGCCCACTCACACAGAACTTACATCCAGCACTGAAGTCATACCATCAGTCTGCAAGTCAGACTCTTATATGCGCGAAGCCCCAAGACCACTGGAAACAGCAATGATCGGTGGCCAAAAGTGTTCTCACCACTGCATGTTGCCGCCAGCGTCTAGAGCCCAGCTCCCACATTTGTGCACGCTCACATACAATGTCTGGGACAGGTTGTGTAACTCCATTCTGGCAGCGATGGCCTCAATGGCATCTTCAAATGATGCCAAGGTGAACACTCAAACTCTTCCAGTTCAGAAAAGGAGGGGTGGCATGGGCACATGTTGGCAGAGTCCATACTGGCTTGCACCAGCTCCTTGTATCTTCTTTGTGCTCAAACTCAAGCCCACTACCGAAACAAATGAAGAGCCCATCGTGGTCACAGCAAGCATCTTGTCAGTGTTTTGAAGTACACCCGCTGAGAGCCATCGAGATTTTCTTCATCACCGAGCTGTCAAAGGTGCTTCTGTTACTTGTGCTTTAAATGCCAACCGCGGATGTGTTTTCTTCTTATCACAAAGCCATTGAAGGTGCCATTTCATCTCATCTATCTTTTGTAGCGCCTTTTCGCCCTCCCTGGCTACATTCACAGCTATCTGTGGACTGGTCAGTGGGGATTGAATGTGCCCCAATGCAATCACAGATTGGGGTTGTAAATTGCTTCCCTCTGCGGCACACTGCAAGTAGTTTTACAAGGTCTCACCAGATAGCCTGGCAGTGCAAACCCCACCATGGGCTGCAGTGGGCCGACATCTAGTTCCTCCTGCATAGCTCCTCTTCTAGCTGCCTTTCCTTCACACAGGGATAACTCCATCGCGCGTCGTGGTAAGCCTGATGGCTTGTCTCCTCACTGTGGTTCAAGGCAACTGCTAACAACAGGAATCAAAACTTCCAGATTCCTGTTCATGGACCTGAAGTTGATGGAAAGTGACCTGAACTCTGGAGCTCATATGTCTTCTTCAGTGACCAAGGGTTCCACTAGCATGGACCCCTGGCACACCGACTGAGGGTTTTGCCCCAATGCTTCTTCTGACTTTACAGACATACATCATGGGTTCCTTTTGTCTAGCTCTGGAGTTGCTTTCAGAGAGTTTCTCTCATTTTCTGTCTCCCCCCTCAACACTGGTCAAGCCACTGTCTCTAGTGTCAACAGGAAAGATGGGGTTGGCCTGGGAGCCCCCGTCACGAGACCCAAACCAAAGGCACAACATAGGGAGAGGCTTTCCCACTCCAGTTCAACACAACCTGCTAGGGGTAACAGGTCTGGTTAAGGATGGAGCAGGACGGGAGCAAGGAGTGTTCCGGCGCATCAAAGGAGCCTTCTGTTTGCATCATACTACCACAGCAGTGTTGTGTACTTCAAGGGATCTCAGGGACTATTCGGCAGAGTCCTACAATTCACACTGATATCTGAGGGCTCTTCCATCTACGTGTTGTGCACCATCCACATACATGAGATCCTCAACTGATTCTTAGGCAATATAAGTTAATGGGGCACACATGCCACACTATTCCTGCTACACATACACCATGTGCACGTGAACGTACATGCACACCCATGTACCAAATGGATAAAGCGGAGAACCTAATTGCAGTGGATGAGAGCACCGTCTGACAATAAGAGAGATCAGTAGGCCACTCTTGCTGTGCATGACACTTGTACAAAGCAGTGCCATGCAGCAATAAGCAGTCTCTACCACTGCCAGTCTTCCACAGGCCCTCTGGGAGGGGTGGAAATACTGTAACTCCCCAGACCCCTGGGTCTCAGTCCATTTGCACTGATGCCAAAAAGCAAGAGTCTCCAGAGTCTAACTACTTCAGGAACTCAGGGGGGTGCTCTGTCGCCAGAGCCATGCTGGGGCATTACCACCCCAACGCCACCCTCCAAAGGGAGGCCTTCTATCTGGCCCTCAGGTGCAAGGGATTGCTGTTTATTATTTACATAAATGTAATAGAAGTTGCTTGTCCAGTTTTCTGCATAGTAAGCCTTGTTTCGTTAGTTAAGAATCCGATGTCCAGACAGTGGGTTTGAATGCTTCATTCACGTTCGCCTTAGGCGTTTAGAGGCACTGGAGACACAGCTTCCTCTGTCAAGGTCAAAATAAAAATACAGGATTCAAAAATGGGCTTTTTATACGTTGCCAGACCGTCGAAATGTCTCTCCGTTGCCTGCTACAATTCCGACTTCTGGCCATTTATCTCGTTTAGTGCTGCTGGAATCGCTGCTTGCGAGCCTCCATGTGTTACAAATGTCACTTTTGTTTAGTTTTACCATACGGTGATAATATTACGATTGGCCAGATGCGCCCAGCTCCCGTCGGGGGAAAGGCAGTTCAGGCTCAGCGGTTTCTGCCCTGCTTAAAGAATTAAACATGACATAAAATCGTCTCGGTGTCTGAGGCTGCTTCAATATCACGCCGGAGAAACCTGCTCCGAAGATGCCGCATCATATTCTGGCTGTCACTTTCATTCCGGCGGTATGGAGGCGCTAATGTGCAATTAAGACTGGATCATCGTTTTGAGAGCCTATAGGGTCTACATATCTTAGAACAAGACGTAAGTATATTACACGACCGCGGGCTGGGAAGATTACTTCCTTGTTATGCTCGTCGTTGCATCTGTCAAGGAATGCAATGAATAATGCAAAGAACAGAGTTTGTAAAGTTGCTTAAAGCCTACATTTCTGAGAATAAACTCTCCTAGGAGGAGCAGAAAGCTGTTCTTTTTTAGGTCTCGCCTAAAACAGCTCATTCTCTGGCTCTTGCGAGACAAATAGTGGGATTAGAGGCTGCATATTGTTTACCATTAGCTGGTTTCATTGTCTCTCTCATTTTCTTGCTTCTTAGTCAGCTGTCGTAGACCTCCTTCCTTGCTTCTCATTGGCATTACAATCCTTCCACTGCTTATTTCTTTAGGCACTACTTTTTTCTCTACCAGAGTGTGCCTTTTTGCAGCTGCTTCACTTATGTACTTCTCCCCCTCTATGTTGCAGCCTCCTGCTGATCCTCTGCTGTCTGCTGTGTTGTATCTCATTCCTGCTCTCCCTCTGTTGTCCATGTTACCCTCTAACCACTGTCCCTCCATTATCCGTGTTGCCCCCACCTGCTAGCCCTTCATTTTCCATGTTGCCCCCATCCGTCCTTCCTTTCTTGCCCGTGGAGCCCATACCCCTGCCCTCCCTCCATTGTCCCTGTTGCCTCCACCACCTTCCCTCCCTCCAGTGTGCGTTTTGCCCCTTCCACTCGTCCTTCCTCTATTGTCAATGTTGCACCTCGGAGCTGCTTTTCCCCTCCCTCCCCTCTACCCCGTTTTTGCTGCTCTTGCTACCCTCCCTCCCACTGTTGTCCGTGTTGCACCCACACGCCATAAAAAAGCGCTAGCTGCGTCAAAGCCCTTTTTTGCTCATACCCTTAGTTTTCCATGTACCCACCCTGGTACCCTCCCTCTGAGTTGCCTCCCGCGCACCCTTCCTCACACCGGCAATAAACATCGCTATGACAAGGCCAGAGCTGGACATATCACAGTGCTGTTTTTTTTTACCTTTCAGCCATTCTGCACAACAACACTCACATAGATGAGACCTATTGGCTTTGTCAATTCATTTTCCAGCTTCCTTTTAGCTTCTTGCGTGAATAGAGGATGCAGTAGTGAAACTGCAGTGCCCATTTATTTATTGACACTGCACATATTTGTTGTATGTTACAATGTGCAATTGCTTTATTTTGTAACATTCCTCACACAGTGTACAAGAGTGAATATGGGCCCAACTTTGTTAATGATTGACGTGAGCACAAGCCATTGCAAAGTGGTCCAAGCTGTAGCATCAATTAACCTTCGCACACAGAGGGTGTTGATGTTGAAAGTCTCCAAAAGCATACGTCCAAATAGAATGATGTTGTGTATCACGAAACCCCTGGAAATGGATGTTAAGTACTTAACATGTACCTACTATTGTGGTAGTAAAGATGATATTGAGATTAGCCAGTAAGAGTTTAATGTGTGTGTACCACATGAGGACTTTCCTGACGCGGGCTCTCGGTAGTCCTCCCCTTCTTATCCCTTACCTCCAAAGAGACCGACCCAACCTAAATATTTTATAATGAGGATATAGTAAAGTCTCAAAAAAGGGTGGAGCAAACAGTCTTCAACTGGCCTGTCTGGCACGCTGGCATTAGTAGATTGGCCATCTTGAAAAGGCCCATGATATGGCCATTTTATTGGTCCAGTCACAGCCCACAGGACCAAAGAAATGACCCACAAACAGTCCCTTTCAAGCTGGCCTATCTAGCTTTGCCAGAGTGCATGACAGGCCCAACCCTGATAGCAAATCACAAAGGGATGAAGTCACCTACTGTGGAAACTAAGTGACAAAATCAACATGTACACTATAAGGCAAACAAAGGCAAGATCTGTAGTAAATAAAGATATTTGAAGAGTAGGATAGCACTCCTAAATTCGAGTTTCATTCAATAAAACATCTAATGAAGTGACAGACTGTACAATTTTAGAGTCCTTTGTGTTTATATTAATGATACAATATACAATCCCAGAAATTAATTTTCATAAATTTCTGATTGTAACAGTTGTTTAAATGAGTATTTCGAAAACAATATCTTCAGGGAAATTGGTCAATATATGTCAGAGGTAACACAAGACGTTGCAAATATTGTTAGTCCTTGGATCAAAATGTTCTTGCTGGTAATACTCACTATAGGCAGAAGATAGATCCTATTGCAATAATGTAAGTCAACGAAGAACCAGTAGACATGTTTTGTCCCATCTGGAATTTTTTAAGGTTGCTACAATATAAAATATATGAATCTAGATCCAACTAGATCTATGTCTAAATACACATATCTGATACCCAATATGCATAAAGATATCTATATGAGAATTTTTTTTTAATTTAATTTATTTATTTAGTGTTTTATAGGGCACAAACGTGACCCGTTATGGTATCAGAGCACTTTACAGGGATAACATGTTGTATACAAGTATGAAATAGTCAAAGAAAAAAAAATACCATAAGTATGAGTAGAAGGAGGTGAAACATTTGGGGAATAACACGGTGTATACAATGTTCAGATCATAATGCAGAGAAATCCAGCAAATACATTTGTGGGAGTACAAGGTCAGTACAAGATGGATAGCAGCCAGTCAATTCACAAGAGTCAAGAGACTTTAAGGTGCGTTACCACCTCAATGTCACTTAGCATAGGTGATTTGATTAACTTAACACACATGATGGATTCCCTTATAAATATCTTTTCACACAATGGGTGTCAGATATGTGTATTTTGACATATGTTTGGTTGGACTTTTATTTGTGCAATTGTCCTTCTGAGAAAGTATGTTTCTTTCAATTCTTTATTAAAGAAAGCGATTAAGCTTTCCAGGTAACCAATTAATGTAGAAATACAGGTTTTAGTTAGGTTTTTGCTCTTGGTAGAAGCAATATAAAAAGAGTAGGCTTAAAAAGTAATAAGCGTAATACATTCTTGCTTTTCCAAAGTTTATTTATAAATGGTAGTTCAGTCTATGTAGCAATATTTAAGGAGTAGTGCATACCAGCTGCAGACCTTATAATCCACATGTTTTCCAGTCAGATTATTTTTTTTTAGATAGAAATAAATGAGTAGTTATATAAGAAACTCTTACCAAGCGAAAGCTAGAAATGTTCTTCTTCACTAGGGTATCATTAAGACGGACAAAAACATAAGAATTAGTAATACAATCACTCTGTATCATACTCTGTCACTCTCACTTACATGAGGAAAAAAAAATCCTGTCCTGAGTTATTACCATCACTTCGAGAGGAGTGCAGAATTGTTTACCATGTTTGCGAAATGTCACTAATTTTACACATATTTATGTGAATGGTGTAAATGATGGTCATGTAACTAAAAATGTTCCTCAAAGGGGTAACCTTGTTCAAAAAAAGTCAAGCAAGATACTGGCAAGTATCTGGTGCAACCAAAAAGATTCCTCTGCTTATGTCATGAAATTGCCTGATGAAAAATTTCATAAATATTGTGAATTTTGTGTCATGTGAAATTTGTGAATTTCCCGAGTGTTATTTACATTTCGCAAGGGCCTAGTCACTTTTTTACTACAGCATCTGGCCTTGGAACATATATTGTAAAACAAGATTGCACCGCACACATGATAACATCAAAACTCTGCATATCATTTGAAGCATGCACATAAAATCACTTACAGATACATGTAAGATGCTTGATCAACTTTGGCTCAAAGTATCATCAGTGTTATACCATTTAAGAAATATCAGAACAGCTATCATTTCCAATAAAAATGATAAAAATGAATTGAAAACAAATACAAAGCAGTCATCCTTAGTCTTCTGGTAGATTTCCCTTGAAACTGAAGGTGCTGTTTACTGCCCCAACAGAACTATTACAGATATATAACGCTAAGTGTGTTGCAACTCCAATGTATGGAGCAGTTATATGGGGCTACGAGGATGTGACTGCTCTGCAGATTATAGAGAATAGGTTCCTGAGATATATATTGACTCTCCCAGCCAGCACCCCCTCTTTTATCTGCCACAGTGAACTAGGCATTCATCACCTTATGGACCTAATAACAATCCAAGCAGTACTGTTAAGGTTTAGGATCTGGACCACAGACCAGACAATTTTAAATAGACACATTCTAACAGATTGCCTCAACTTGGGAGGGGTTAAGAATATAAAATGGCTAGATTATATCAGAAAGTTCATGTTCAATATAGGCCACCCTGAGTATTTTACTGAACCAACCACAATAGGCTCCATATCTAGGAAGGATTTTAAAAATAAATGTTTGTCTTTTGTGGAAGATCCTAGAAGAGGGGCAGAACTAAAAAAGCCAACAGTCCTTGCCCACTACTCCACCTTCACGTCCTTCCAAATCCAGCCCTATTTAGGGCTGCACATAGGAAATTACAGTAGGTTCCTGCTAACATGTTTTCATCTGGGAACCATACATAGATTAATCTCATTCCCAGAACAGAATGATTGGTCCAGGGATCTGTGTAAATGCCCTTGTGATGGCCTATCGTACCAGTCGAATATCCACGTACTATTTTTCTGTAGATTTTACTTGTGGGAAAGAAAGTACTGTATTCTCCCCCTTTTAAGGAAAACTGGCCTAAGGCAAAGTCATCCGGCTTTTCTTGTTTTACAACTACTGGAAGATGAATTTACTATTAAATCTGCCTTATCGCTCTTAAAGAAAGTTTTTAAATGTAGGAAATCAATTTTAACCTAAATCATGAAGAAAGTTAATGACGCGATCTCTTCTTAAGAATGATTGATATGATGTATGTTATAACTTATTTTATGAGATTCCTTTCTATTGTGCTTTTATGATTATCATGTGTTATAATCAAATAAAGCGAGTTTTGATTGATTGATTGCTGGTGTGCAAAATTAATGCAAGATTAATACTCTGCTGGCAAACCCCGAGAAGATGGCATTACAATGAGTTACAATTAACTTTGTGTGACAAGACATCGCTACATTGATGGACAAGTGCATGTTGCTAATTGAAAACTATGTTCTTTGGTTCTAAGTCAACCCAACTTTATGTGGTTGTAATCAGACATCTGTAACATTGGAGAGAACTACAATATTACTGAAGACAATATTGACTTGCTTGAGGTCTTTTGGTAGTGGCGGAAACTAAATGTACTCATTCACTCAATGAAAATGCAGGTAACAAATGCTCACAATTCCTGCTCAAAGCAGGTTGGGAAATTTGTATAGACATTACCACTATTGATTACTAGAAATCTGTTGAGCAAAAAACTAAGCCAGTGGAGAAATAGGACAGTTGCACAATAAAGACCGAGGTTATCCATCATGGTATCCCAATCATCTATGATAGTTTGTCAATCCAACTTGCACAACTTTATGATGAATTCTTTTTTTGTTTAACTTTCTTTATTCTTTTTACCCCAAAAATAACCAATCAGTACAAACATCAGGTTGCAGTGCTCAATAAAAATTGGCTTAGTCACATAGTTACACCATCAGTAAGCATTGTAATGCCATCATGATCATTACTGCCAACACATTTTTACAATTATACATATAGTACCCAACAGTCATTATCCTTTGGCCAAGATATCAGCGCTTTACACAGTCAACATCGGGTGATCCCACCTCCCTCCAGTTGAGTCATTCCCTTCCCTTGGCTGTGAGTTCGACTCAGAGACCCTCTCTAGGAGATATTGCTGCAACAGCTGCCATAGATCGCGTGGCCTACATGCCACAGTAAGCAATGTAGCATATAGATTGCAGTTTGTGTTGCAGCAAATTAAACTATTTAGCCAAGCTTTTTGTGTAGGGTTATGTCTGCTTCCCCAGTGGATTGCAATCTCCCTTTTGGCCACCAATAATGCAATTGCAATGAAATGGTGCACAGGTTTTTTGGACCTCACGGATATAGCCAACAGTGCCATCTCTGGCGTAGGCTAAATGGAATGGTGTACCATCTGTGTTACTGTTGTGAAGACTTCCCCCAGAATCCGCCAACCTTTTCGCAACCCCAATTCATGTGAGCAAAGTCCGCCTGATGTGAATGGCATTTGGGGCATGTCTGCGGGCGGGATGGGTCAGTTAGATGCAGTTTTGCAGGTGTCATATATGCCCTCTACAGGAATTTGAAGTGAATTAACTTGTGCCTATGGTTAAAAGATACCATCCGTGTTTGTGTGCAACAGTATTCTCACTTGGAGACCAACACTGGATGTCCCAAATCTGGTTTCCATGTCTCGTGATTCTTAACATCTCTGCTTGGAAAGATGGACATGCTGGCTTTATATAGCTTGGAGATAAGGCATTCTCCCCCGGAATCGGATATGATAAGTGTTAGTGGAAGAAAGCTTTCCGACTCTAACGGGAACCCCGGGATCTGGTCATGTATAACTCTCAACAGTCTATTTAATACGAACTGATCCATTAATGACGCTCCCTGAAATCGAGCATCCTCGGGAGGAACACATGTTTCCCCCGGGTACAGCTCTCCCACTTGCTGATCGAGTATTTGGTGAGAACACGCCGGGCCACCCCCTATTTCATGATGGGCAACCATGGGTTACTCGCCAACGGGATAGCAGAGGAATAGAGCAGGTGACCGCCAGTCACCAGGGGCAGCTTTTTCAATGCCCAGCTAGTCATGGAAACCGTTTGGATCTCTTGGGGGACACGAGAGAGGCCCAGTAGTAGCAAAACCACTAGTGCGGTCGGATTCGCCAAGTCCGCCTCAGGCTTTGCGAACGGGATCCGGGCATCGGGATGGTACCAATGGTGTGCAAAACTGCACTGGGCTACTAAATAATAGATTCGGAAATTAGGGACCCCAAACCCCCCCCCGCTCGTATGGTAGAGTCATTGTGTTCCAGTTGACTCTAGGTCTCCCGCTCCTCCCCCCATACCAGCCTGATCAAGGTGGACCGCAGTGTTTGAAAGAATGCATTAGTAAGTGGAATGGGAATTCTGTAAAACAAATACAGGAACCTGGGCAGTACCACAACCTTTATAATGGCAACGTGTCCTGCCAATGATAGAGGGAGCCTGAACCATTGTTCTACTTGCAATTCCAATTTACTTAATGCTGGGCCATAATTCAAAGGTATAACCTGCTCTATGTCCCCATGGAGATGAATTCAAAAATACTTTACAGATGTTTCACACCATGCCAGGGGATAGTTGCAGCGCACCCTCATTGTTGCTCTTGTCAAAGGGAACACCTCAGACTTATTCCAGCTGATGCACAGCCCGGAGACACCACCAAACCTGACCACTTATCTAATTATCGGTTCCAAGTTGTCTTAGGGGTGACAAACGTAAAGTATGATGTCATCTGCATATAATGTAATCAAGAGTGATCCTGTTTGAAACTGTAGCCCTCTATGGAGATGCCACTCCTGTAAATGTCAGACTAATGGCTCAAGCGCGATGATGAAGAGGAGGGGAGAGTGGACATCCCTGCCTCGTGCCTTGGGATAGCGTGAAATGTAAAGTGAAGGTCCCATGTACCCATATCCGAGCAGAGAGTTGCATGTAGAGCAGAGTAATGAGTGCAATGAAACCCTTAGGCATGCCCATCCTACCAAACACCATCAGAAGGAATGGCCACTCAAGGGAGTCAAACGCCTTCTCAGCATCTAATAAAATTGCAGCAGAGGGAGTGTCAGAAAAGAAACGGTGTAACACTGCGAAAAGTGTGCGCAAATTCAAGGCAGTTGACCTATGCGGAACGAACCCCGATTGAGCCAGTGAGATGATTTTTTCCAGAAGGAGAGCCATCCGTGTCGCTATAATTTTGGATAATATCTTGTTATCAAAATTAAGTAATGGGAGTGGTCTATATGAGTCACATTCCAATGGGTCTTTCCGGGCTTAGGGAGGAGTATAATACCTGCTTCACATATTGTGGGTGGCAAAATCTGGTTCTCAAGAACTTCCTGATAAACTTCGAGGAGGTATGGGGCTAGGATATTTTTATATGTCTTGTAATATATGCCAGTATAGCCATCGAGACCTGGTGCCTTAATGCCATCCATGGCCTCTATGGCGTTGATTATTTCCTCCTCTGAAAAAGGCTCTGCTAAAAATTGTTGGTGCGTGGATTCCAACCATACCATGGCCATCTCTTCCAAGTGCCTCATTCTCTTGTGGTATCATCTGTGAGTTGGGTAGTGTAATGGTCAAGAAGTGTATCTCGTATGGCAGGTGTATCTGTAATTAATGTGCCAGTACTGTTACGGAGACCTGTAATATACGATTGATATCTTGGGGGTTGCAGTAACTGGGCGAGGGTACGCCTTGATCGTTCCCCCTCCATGTATCTCCTAGCAGAGGCATATTCACTGAGGAAATGCATTTCCCTTTCCGCAGCTTCTTGGAACTCAGCTAGCAAAGTCATCCGGCGATGCACTGTCGCCAGAGATTCTAGCAACACCTGTTCCTGATCAAGAGTGTGTAGCTGCTCCTCCATCTGAAAGAGTGTGCGCCGGAGGTCTTTTAGGATATCTGAATGTTTGGAAATACAGATCCCCCTCATATATGCTTGAAGGCCTCCCATAGCGTAGCTGCAGATCCGACAGACCCCTTATTAAGGTCGAAGAAGTCAACGATAGTAGTCCATAGCTCGGACCTGAAAACCTCATCACGTACTGATTGCCCTAGGAACCTCCAAGGTCACTCACATCCACTGGCCCTAGGCACTAGTATCTTAAGAACAACAGGGCTGTGGTCTGATAATGTTCTAGGGAGATGTTGTATATTGGAATGCCAAGTGGCCATATTTGGTGATAGCATCCAGTAATCCAGCTGTGTCCAATTGGTATGGGCTGCTGTGTAATGCGGTTATGAGGAGTCAGAGGGATGATAGTTACGCCATAAGTCCAGTAGACCATATGTTTTGCAGAGCTCCGAGACTGCCCGGTGTGCCCTGGACTTAGTATTAGATGCAGTAGCAGAGCCATCTCATCTTGGGTCAAGCAGTAAGTTGAAATCTCCCCCCACCACCTCAACATGCTCAAATTGGGCCTGCAAGTTGTAAAAAAGTTCCGGACTGTCCATGTTGGAAGCATATACACATATAAAAGCAATGCTGTGATCCATAAGATGTCTTACCACAATGGTGTAATCTCCCTCGGTATCCAACTGAGTCATTGTAGGCTGAAAGAGTAAGGATTTATGTATAATGATTGCAGTCCCCCTGGCACATGTGCTAAAATTTACGAAGTATCGGTGCATGCCCCATGCGGATACGAACCCAGGAGTAGTTATCGGAGGCAGATGAGTCTCCTGTAGGAAGACTATGTCAGCCTTGTGTCGCTGCAAATAATGTAGTACCTGTTTACCTTTCCGTTCGTTATTTAGCCCTCTTATGTTCCAAGTGACCAGCGTTATATTTGAGAGGTCAAACAGTCTGTCCTACTCAGCCGTGTCCAATCTTTCCGAAGCTAAGGTGTATGTGCCAAGTGCTAAAATGTGTAAAATGTGAAAAGTACCACAACCATGTCATGCAACCAGCAAACATTTTTCTACTAAGCTTAACACTAGTCACATCCCCCCACCCATCCCTGCTATAACCAACACAGGGAAGACCCCACATAACGTACTTCCTCTACATGCGAAACACCAGGAAGATAACGATTAGAAGACAACGGAAAAGAGAAAATAGGAAAAGTGATAAAGAGCGATTAATTAGAAGAAAGTGATACACACTCAGAGGGTGGCAGGTCGCCACACCTGTTACCCAATCTTGCATAAGGTATCAAAATCTGTAATATGATATTTATTTCCGCCATATCTTAAATTAACAGAGTACTGGAGTTTCTTTAGCATCTTGGTATCATGATCTGGTTAGGACAGTAACATAATGTCTCTGGTGCTGCCTGCCCGGGAACTCGTTATTCTGAGGAGAATAGTTCCACGCTCATTCCTGAGCTGCTGTGTGGTGGAGAGCCATCAGGGCCTCCACCTCTGTGTCCACTCCTGGCCTTCGAGAAGTCTCAACAAAAGTCCTGTGCCTCAGTGGGGTTTTCAAAGAAGCATACTCTGCCCTCCACCATCACCCGAAGCCAGTCCGGGTAGATCATCCCATATTTTAGTCCTAGGTTCCGCAGCTTGGCCTTGACCCCAGCGTATTTGCATCTAGCCTCTTGTACGATAGCTGTGAAATCAGGGAATAATGAGATTTAGGATCCCTGCCAATTCAACAGACCCTTCTCCCTGGCAAGTCTCAGTGCAGTGTCTCCATCCCAGTAATTCAGCACCCGGGCAATTATCGCCCTAGGGGGGCAGCCCGGGTTGGGGAGATGCCCCAAGTTGCGGTGGGCCCTTTCCACCAGGAATGCGACGGTGAAGTATTCTTTGCCAAAGAGGTCAGACAGAAGAGTCTGCCCAAAGTGATCATTGCTGCCGGTGTTGGTTGTCTCTGGAACACCAAAATATGGACATTGTTGCGTCGACTACGTGTCTCCAGGTCTTCGTTCTTCATGGCTATGGTCTTCAGAAGTTTTTCCACCTGATCTAGCCATTTTGTAGTCTGAGCAACCCCATCTTCAAGGTCCGACACCCTGCCTTCGGCAACATCCAGCCATTTTTCGTGGGTGTCCAGCCTGCTCCGATTCCGTCTGGTCTCTTATCCAGGGCATCAAATCGGCCATCTAGGGCCCTAAAGTCCACCCTGAGTTCCAACATAATGGGGTCTGCGCTAGCAGAAGTGGTCATGTCTGGGCCAGAGGCGCTCCCTCCCTCAGCGATCGATGTACCAGAGGGTGCCGAAGCGTTCCCCGTCTTGCTGAATGGTAATTGATGCTGCCTAGGATCCCTGCAGACCATATCTTATATCCCAGCTATGGTCGCTGGTTTTCTGTGACCCGTTTGGGCAGGCCCCAGGAGCTGGTACAGACTCCCTCTATGGGCAGGCCCCACTGTGTGATGCGCCAGGTTGTGTCGGCCGCTATCCCCCAGCACTTTTAACCGAGCTGATTGTCCCATGGTGGCAGGTGGGAGGGCACAAGCGGCAGCGGAGGATTGAGGGCGCACGCTGTGTAGGGCTGATCACTGTAACCCTGGTCCGCGCCACGCTTGCAGAAGCTGCGGCGAAGAAACAAAGATGGCCGCTGGGTCCGGCAACAAGTTAACGGTATGAGAGCAAGTCCAGGGGGTCCAGTAAGGCTATGAATCAGTGCACCATGGCAACAAAAGGACGATCATCGCTAATTCGGCCCCCATAGGAAGGTAGGTGTAGTGTATGAGGCTGAGCCCCCGTGCTCCAATCCCGTCATCCGGGCAGCCGACTCCCAGGCTTCCCTATGGCCCCTATCGCCACGGGGCCTCTGGGAGCACAGCGGGAGGGCTTACCTTCAGCGCGGGGGCACCCTCTTCCCCTGAGGTTGTTGCGGCCTCCTTCACTTTGCTCAGCATGGTCTGTTGAGTGCTGGGCAGTAACCATGCAGGCCTCCTCCGAGTGTCTTGCTCCGACAGGCCTGGCAGCCCCACGTCCAGCCGCCGTAGTGCTCGGGAGATTCCAACAGGATACAGGGCTCAAAATCGGCCGCTGAATGGGTCAAGCGCTGACACTCCACTCCGCAAGTAAGGTTCCCTTCGCTACCGTAGCGGGTAGGATGTAGGAGTAATGGCGAATGTCATCGGGATGGCTGGCAGAGCTACAGCGCTACGCGGCCATCTTGGCCAGCAGCCTGGCCACGTCCCATGATTAATTCTTATAAGACAGTTAGCATCCAATCAGTTCTGTAAATCCTTTACTGTGTGCCTATCCTTGTAACATCACAAGGGAATACTGTACAAAATAAGTCTGTTTTCATCAATGCCACTTAAAGATTAACAGCCACCATGGCATTGAACTATCTTTGCTTCTTTCACCATGTGAGATTTAGGGTCTGATTAAGATCTCGGTGGACAGGTTACCCCTTCACAACGGTGACTGATATCCCAGCCGCTAAAGTATAAATCCCATAGGATATAGTGGGATTTATAGTTAGGCAGGTGGGATATCCATCACCATTGTGATGGAGTAACCTATTCGCAGAGATCTAAATAAGGCCCAATATAATTTATGACACAAACACTGCCTTCCTCTAGGAGCATGAGCATGAACTCAATTTAGACAAATTCCTCCCAACTTTCTAGCATTACTGTACCACCTCATCAGCTGAGCCTCTCTACCACGCATGACAGGCTGCAGAACACTTCAGACAAGATTCTAGCCACACCACTGAATGCAACAAACTCTAATGAGTTGCACAAAAAGTTAATATTTCAAACCAATCATTTCCCAGGTATGTTGTTCAGTTGTCTCTTCCTTCATCACTATATCCTAGGGTGCCCTGTACACATGCAATATCTGCCATTGTACTTCAAGTAGGAAGTTGATTGCCAGGTTCCACAATGAACAGTGGCACAATAAGCATATGTTTGCAATTAAGTGAAATTTGAACCTCTATCTCAGCCTTCAAATGGCGATATTTGAGCATATTGCACACTTTGCCCTCTATTTTTTTCTTACATGTGTATTTTGAGGTACAATTCTTGAAAATGCTGCTTTCTTCAAAGTGCAGTTAACAATGGGTAGTGGTTGGAAATAGAATGTTTAGGGATTGTATAGCTTTAATGAATCAATTTCTTATAAAAAGACATTTGTGAGACAGTATTTGTATGTGATTTAGTGGCTACAGTATTTTGGATATACTTCATTTGCCACATTATGTGCCAAATACCTACCATAATTTGCTGATTTCACAAAAAATGGCTCAAATGGATAAAAATAATACTGCTACAGAATGTGCAGCAATATTTGTGTTTTTGCAACAAAATTTAGATCACCTTGCCTCAAACTTTGGCCCCTGATTTTGAGTTTTACAGACAGTAATGTTACTGTCTATCATACAATACAGAGAGTGGGAAACCAGGAGCTTATGAAGGTCCAGTGCCCATGCTCCAGAGATTGAGATCAATTCAAAGATGGGGGTCACTGTTCCTGGGAAAAACATAGGGGACAGTGAAAAAGACTGATTCTTGTTGCCCGCACGGCACATTGAAAACCCTCCAGTACCTCCAAACCAAAAAAAACCTGATAGGGGAATCCATATATTAAAGGTTTAAGTGATATCCCCTCAGCAGTTTACACCACCTCACCAAGACATCCCTCGCCCTCATCAAACGGCGTAAACAACCAAAAGATCTCTGCTAAAGTTACCCTTTGGGGGACCCATAGGGCATTGCAGCCCCGGCCTGACAAGGAGCAACCACCCGATGATGAAGCATGACATCCCTTAGTATGTGTGAGGGCAAAAAGAAACCGTCTTTTTCACTGTCCCCTATGTTTTTGCCAAAAACCTAGATACCCTCTCTTCTTTCCTTACCCAGTAATCACCCTACTCCAGTGCATCCTATGCCACCGCTCTCTATGCCAGCCCACTCTATTGTACTGCAAGCCACTCCACACCACCCTATGAAAACTCCACTATATGCCACTCCACTTTATGCCACTCCACTCTATCCCACTCCAGTCTTTGCCAGTCTAGTCTCCCCATGCCACTCCACTCAACCCAGTGCCACTCTACGCCACTCTACCCGACTCCACTAAACACAATGCCACTCTACTGGATGCCACTGTACTCTACCCCACTCTAAAATAACCCCACTTCAATGTTTGGCACTCTATGCCACTGCACTTCACTTTAATCTATGCCACTGCACTGTATGCCCCTCTTCTCTGCTGTGCACCACTCTCCTCCACTGCACTGTACGCCACTCTAGTCCTGTCTACTCTACTACACTATATGTCACTTCACACCACTCTACGACATAACACTCCACTGTACGCCACTTCACGAGAAATTAACCAGAAAATAATGCAATACTATTGAAATGTAACCCAAAAAATTATATATGAAACAATTAATACTTCAATTAACAACATTATGTGATTAGAAAACAATTTAAAAAAATATAAGAAACATAGAACTTCAATGAAAAAGCCAAATGTTAAAGCCTAGTTATAGTTACGAAAAGTTCATTTAGTATTTCTCTACAAAAGCAACTTAAACTAAGCAAATCTTAGAAATTCTAAAGTTATATTTATAAATTAAGGTTATAATTTGTTCCCAGGCCGAAATGTGCAATAACACCTGCACTTTCATACACAGAGCTGTGAACTCGCGAGCTACATTACATTAACTATAACTTGGCACTTTACCATACACAGTGTTCTCATGAATGGTGTCATGAACCATGCCATTAGTCTGCTAATGAATGCTATCATTTAACATGCTACTGGTGATGTAATATCAAACGGTATAAGTAGTGCCTGGAGAATGGATAAACGCTCACACGCACCACACACATACACAAACAAACACACACATGTAGCTAGTAAACAAAATAACGCCCCACTTTGATTTAAAGCTCTGATGGCACCAAGTAAGCTAAGCAAGTGAGGTCGAACCTCCCTAGAAAAGCTCCCTTGTCTCTTCAATTCAAACATACATCAATGCATCCTTTCACTCTTTCATCCATCCACTGATATCCAATATTTCACCTTTGTGTCATTGTTTCATCCATCATCCTTTCATCATTCACATCATCCATTGGCCATTCCCAACATCCATCTGTTAACATTCATCATTTATGCATGCATCCATCCGCCCACTCATCCATCAATAATTTTATGTAGCCATCCATCAATAAAGTATTTTATTCAACAGCTGATCCTTTTGTGCATCCATACATCCTCTCAGATTTCCATTTACTCTGCCATCCTTTCACCCTTCCATCCACCTGTCCATTTACCCATCCTTACACCTTCTCATCCAACCATCCTTCCTACTCCCTTCCTACCGTCCTTTCATCCTTCCTTACTTTTAACTTTCCATTCTGTCAATCCTCTTCCCCTTTTCTATCAAACCATGTTTCTTTCTTCTTACACTGTCAATTCTGATTTTTTGTCTGCAGAGTTGCAGACAGAAAAGACCCAAAAAGGGCTCCACTCTCTGCTGTATGTTCTAAAGCACAAGGCTCACGACACACCTGTATATTTACAGGTTTTGCATAGTAGGGAAATTCCAGCAATCAGACATAATGCTTTAGGCTAGTTACCTTAATAGCCACACCAGTTCTGACAATGGAGTCTTAAATGAAAGTCTAAACGTGGGTGACCATGAGGTAAGAGTTAGAAGAACAGATAAAGTAGTGTGTTTAAGAGCAGATTATGATGCAATAGCATGTGAAAAAAGTGTTTTATGTTACATCAATTTTACCTTTCTTTCAATGGGAAGAAATTCCTTATGCTTACTGGCACTAAATATTTACTGAGCAACGTTTTCAGAGTCCAATGCATTGTGGTAATTCTGATGTGTTTAGTTGGGAGGCAGATTCATTTGGAAGGTCAATAGAAGACCAAAAATTATTTTGGCTTGGAGATTATTGTCTTCCAAGGTCTGGAGTTGAATCTGAGATCCGGTATTCATCTTCTATGTAAATGTTCAACACTTGTAAACATGGTTTATTATCTTCTTCACAATCATTCTGGATCAGTGGACTAGAAATGTGTTAAAGATTATCCATAAGTAAGTACAATCAAAAGTAAATCAAAATCATGCAGGTTTCGCTGGCTGCTGGTCAAACAGAAAATCTGTTAAAATGTCTTATTTCTGAAAATACGAATTTTTCAAAAGTGAAAAATGATTTCCTAAATTACTTCTGTAATAGTGGTTGAAGAGGTAGAAACACGGGTGGAAGAGGATTTTCTTCAACACCAGGTCCTCATAATTAATAGCAACCAGACCAGAGCAGTGGTCAGGTTAAAGTAGACAAGGTAACTCAGTGTGACATTTAATGTGGTGTGGGCAGGCTATATGTTTGCTAGTGGTGAGGTGACAGAATGTTTAGTGGCAAAGGAGGAGGTGGCTGAGGGGATAGAGTTGATAATCATAGCCAGATTCAGCAACACTAGAAGTAATCGTAAAAGCTGACTATACGTCTCTCTTTTCTACTCCATGAATTCACACTGCAGGAAGCTGCATATAGTGAAAGTTAATTAGGGGACATAATTTCCAAAGGCACTCAGATCTAGAGCTGTCAACAGTATTGTAATAGGGACATCCAATCTAAGGGCCTGATTTATAGTCTGACCGATGGAATAGCGTCCATACTGACATTACTTAGTTCATCAAATTTAGAGATGACAGCCAGCCTTGTGGTCATCTCTTTGCTTTGAAAGGAACTACATTCATGGTGACTCCCTTCTAGGTACAAACAGTTTCATGGACAGCCCCCATCAGTTTTTGATGGATGCTCACTGAACGTTCATTTATTTATGTTTTTCAGAAATAAACTACTAAAGCTGGGACACACTGAAACTTTTCTCCCAAGGTGTGGGGCTATCAGTGTTTTTTTCTGTCCCCCACTGCCAGGCTTATCCTGGTGGTGAGGGACACAAAATTAAAACCATTACACCATCTACTCTAAATAGAACTGGCAGTGACTTACGAAAACCGGCCCTACTCCATCAGGTGACCAGAGTACGCTTTACATTGACGGAGGGATCCACAGCCGGAAAGCTTATGGTCAGTCCTCCTCTAAATGAGGCGAGTGGTTACAGAGTTGGGTTCCAGAGTTTGGCGGATAGGGTATGACGGAGTACCCTGTACACCAAAGTCTAAATAAGCCTTTAAATAATATATGTAACATCATTTTACACAGACATTGAGCCAATTGCGGGATTGTCTTTCACATGATATTGTCTAGAATCTAAAAAAAATCCCTTCTGTCTTTACAAGGCCAACAAGAAAAGTCCTTGGTATTAGCTGAGAGCCCACTGATGACTAATTGTGATGCATGTATGTATAGCTGACCTCAAACTCTCATTGCAGAGGCTTAAACAAGAATGGAGTTGTTGTAATTCTCCGTATTTCATTAACTATGTTCTGCACACATTTGAAAGCCAAAGCCTTGATTCTTTGTTATGACATTTTTCAAGTGTGGGATTAATTTCCAGCATAATGGAGAAGAAAAATGCCTGGTAACCGGTGACCTCCCTCAGTGTTGGGAAGTCAGCAAATAACCTCTGTTAATTCTTGTATAAATTCCTTCCGAGAATGTTTATCATTTCTTCTGTATAAATAAACGTTTCCTGCCTTTTATCCAGTCGGAGCTTTTTAAAGCAAACTGCATGGATCGTGTGTTGGCCAGAAGATTGTGGAATTCACATTCTTCAGTTTGGAACTGGAGTAGGTTAACAAAAATGTTCTTCAATTTTTGGTCATATATTTTATGTTAATATAGTTTAAAGAAACATCATTAATGCTGTATCAATGCTAAGGAGTATACATTGCCACAGAGTTTCTTCTAAAGTTTTTAAATTTATAAATTTAAATAAATGTCCTCTAATTTCCTACTGAACACTGCACTTCCAAGTCTAAGTGAACTGGTTTTTGGAGAAAGATGATCTTGTTCAATTTAGAATAGGAACGGAGTTCACTAATATTCACCATTCTAGAATTGTTCTCTGTAGCCTCGTGATGTGCAGTTAAAAGGGTATGCAGTGGCAGCCATGTTCCTTTCTCGGAGGGATTTAGAGGAAGAGGTTCAAAAGTCTCATGGATGCCTGCTGCTTTATCTGGCCCAACATCTACCTTATACTACTAGCCTCCTCATTATGCAAGGAAGTGGGCATTAATACCATCACTGGAGTATTGGAAACCTGATAAAGTCCCTAGCCCAACACATAACCTTTATCAAGCGTCTCTTCATTATACAAGAGAGTGGACATTAGTACCATTAGCTGAGTATTGGAAACAACCCTTTTCCTGTTGCCAAAACTTTATAGACGGTAAAAGGCATGATTTTTCTGCTGGTAGTATTAATGTTCAATTTTTGTTTAGAACCACTTTTTCCTCTTTCTGTATCATGGTCCAATTTATGTCAGTTTTGCAATAAGCAGTGCAAACCAGGAACTGAAGTTAGAGACAGCTGCGATTAGAACACGTGTGTTAAGTGCACTTTGCTGAAATGCATAACTGACCCTGAATGAATGAATGAATATTAGTCTTATAGAGTGCAAACTTTGCCCAAGGGCGTCAAGGCATTATGGATAGAGTGGGAGGAAGCACAGAAAAGGGCCTAGCAATTAAGAGAGAAGATCCATGTTCTTAATGCCTTGTGAAACAAAAGGTGAAAAGTGTTCACATGAAATCGTTAACAACGGTGGTTTGGGCAACCTCGTTTGCCTAGCCATCCACTAACTTGGGGAGAGGAGTTGGCCTAACGGCTAGGGCGCTCGACCTCGGACCTGGGGAACTGGGTTCGAGTCTCGGTAATGACGCTGAACTTCCTGTGATTCTGGGCAAATCACTTAATCTCCCCGTGCCTAACAAAAAATAAATGTGTGTCCTCATGTAACATAACTGGTGCTATGTAAAGCGCTCTGATACCTGATTGGATTCGGGTCAAGTTCGCGCTATATAAAACTCTGCAAAAAAAAAAAAAGGGGGGGATTTTAGCAAAATATGTGTTTGAGTTGAGTCTATGAAGGTTCACGGTGCACCTATGTGTGCGGTTTTTAATACAGACTTATTTTTTTGTAGTTCCTACAAATCTAGATAGGATCTGTGCGTTTAGACAACATGAACTAAGGGCTTGGTGCCTAGACTGATTCCAGACACCCCCAACGGATATATTAGCCTTTAGACCAGCTAGCTCACAGGGCCAGCATAAGCCCCCCACCCTTACCAAGGAGCGAATCGTTACCGGTAACTATCAAACATGACAACCCTTGATCCTCAAGGGATCGTGGAAACAGTACATCACTTTTTGCTCAGTCCGCTCACCTAGTCTCAGACTAAATGATGGGGACTTTTTTAATAAGCATTTATTGAACCAGCATCATTCTAATATAAAACACGTTTGCTGAGACAATCATTAGACAGAAACAGATGTATAAGATTACAAGCGCCAACAGAGTAAATACAATTTGAATTCTACCATTCTGCCGTGCTAAAACAGTGAATATGTGCAGGCATATATATATATATATATGACAGTAATCAAGCATACTCCTACGATGCAAACCCTATCTAAGTGTACCTAGCATGTATGTGGGTGTAAAGCCAAGAATCCGCTAGGAAAGAGCCAACCCCATTACCTGATGGGAGAGAATGAAGGACCCTGCCTTGGTCTCGAGTTGGACACCCCACAAGAGATGTCAGACACTTGCGTGCTGGAGCTTTTGCAAGCAGAGACCCAGACTGGTCTGAATGATAGGAACCAATGTTGGCTCAGCTCCGGACGCCGAGGTGTTCCCAGATGGAGTACTATGCGTTCACGGCAATGTGGTACAAGGAGTGCTTTTTCTATCTCTGCAGGAACTACGCTGACCACTGCATAGCAGAAAAATTAAAACCAGGATACCCGCTACAAGTAGTAGGATCAACGGAAGCCCTCCAAAAACGCTCCCCAATACGGAGTGCATAAATGCTGGAGTATCTCCGAAGATTGTCTGAAAGGTGCTTAATAGTCCAGAACCTATGCTCTTAAATAGGTGCACAATCCCCCTCATATCAGACATGTTAAAGATACAATGTACCATTTCCTGAAATAGAGCGGGAAGTTCATTTGGACTAGTGCCTGTATCTCAGCAGAAGACCTTGCAACCTGGAGATTAAAAGTCTCTCGGGCTGAGGTTAAGGCCACATCCTTCTGTAAAAGCATGGCTTTCAGTCTGCTCAGAGAATCAAACTGTATAAAGAAACATTCAACGAATGCATAGCGTCGCCTCCCTAATTGTGTGGGTCAGTGGAAACAATACTTGCATACAAAAAATCACCCTGGTACTTACTGTGACCAGATATGCGATGCCTGGTACCATCCCACAACAACCTTGATCATTCAACATCAAATAGCTCCCATTCGAGAGCAGTTTGGTCTCGAGTTGGACACCCCACAAGAGATGTCAGACACTTGCGTGCTGGAGCTTTTGCAAGCAGAGACCCCAGTGTTGTGTTTCAGTGTGGAAGCTTCTCTTGCTCTATCTAGTGTTTTATACAATAAAGATAGTCTCAGGGTTTGTTACATAATCGATATGTTGTGAGTGTGATTATGCAAATGAGCCTAGAACAATTCCTGTGATTATGCTAATCAGTTCTTTCGCGCTAGGATGAAGATGACCATGACTTTTAAACAGAGTATGTTCATGTTGTTACGTGCGTCATATGCAGAGACTTTTCTCAGAATCTTCATGCATAATAAATGAGGCTTGTTTCAAGGAAACCGATCAACATTTATTCAGCACATAACTGGGTTAAAGGTCAGTGCTTAGAACCGTTATGCAGAGCAAGGTAGGACAAATGTAGGTAAAAGATTGTGTAGCTGCCTAGGCCTAGTTTAGGGTACATTGGGGTTCATAACACCGACTCCTCATCCGAAGGTCTATAAGGGCAACTAATGCTAAAATATGCCTGTTTAAAAAGCATAAAACATTGTTGTAAAACCAATGTTTAAAAACATGGTATATGTAAAAACGATACTAAAAACAATTTAAAAAGCTCTATAAGTCTGCTAAATAGTCAATATACTGTTAGACCAACTAGTCACCTTGAAAGCCATGGTGCTCACTGAGAGCAAAAGAAAATACAAAACAAAAACAATGTTTTCATATTGCAATTTGGCTTGTTTTGGAAAAAGGCCGAATTGTTCCCATCACACTTAGAGCCAAATGTTAATATGTCCTGTGTGGAAGATGAAACATCACTGTTGCTTGCACTTGCAGATGACGGTCCCTGTAACACCTCTTGTATCAGGTCAATGGAGCAAAGGTGATCATCTTCAGTTTCCACAGCAGCCGCTGAGGAAACACTCCGTACCTGTGAGCTTGTTGCAGAGCTGGTTTCCGTTCCGACAGGAGTTGAAGCATCCCATGGAGGCTCTAAGAATGGCATCATCAACATGGGAATACGCTGAGGACACTGTAATAAGTGATCCTTTAAGTGTCCAGTAGGACCTCTACGTCTCGTGGTGTAACCAATGGAAGGGTCAGACATATGTCTAACATGCATTTGTATCTGCAGAATAGGCAGCGGAGCACAGGCAAGATGCAGTCAACCCAGACTGGTCTGAATGATAGGAACCAATGTTGGCTCAGCTCCGGACGCCGAGGTGTTCCCAGATGGAGTACTATGCGTTCACGGCAATGTGGTACAAGGAGTGCTTTTTCTATCTCTGCAGGAACTACGCTGACCACTGCATAGCAGAAAAATTAAAACCAGGATACCCACTACAAGTAGTAGGATCAACGGAAGCCCTCCAAAACCGCTCCCCAATACGGAGTGCATAAATGCTGGAGTATCTCCGAAGATTGTCTGAAAGGTGCTTAATAGTCCAGAACCTATGCTCTTAAATAGGTGCACAATCCCCCTCATATCAGACATGTTAAAGATACAATGTACCATTTCCTGAAATAGAGCGGGAAGTTCATTTGGACTAGTGCCTGTATCTCAGCAGAAGACCTTGCAACCTGGAGATTAAAAGTCTCTCGGGCTGAGGTTAAGGCCACATCCTTCTGTAAAAGCATGGCTTTCAGTCTGCTCAGAGAATCAAACTGTATAAAGAAACATTCAACGAATGCATAGCGTCGCCTCCCTAATTGTGTGGGTCAGTGGAAACAATACTTGCATACAAAAAGTCACCCTGGTACTTACTGTGACCAGATATGCGATGCCTGGTACCATCCCACAACAACCTTGATCATTCAACATCAAATAGCTCCCATTCGAGAGCAGTTTGAACACCGGATGAATCAAGGCAGCTAGGAATCCTTTCAAGTGGCTCGCTAAGCAAGTAGTAGAATCATTACAGGCTCTGTGAAGCAAAATATCCTGACAAATTAGAGACCCACTTAAAGAACTCTCACAGTCTGAACCACTGAGAAATACTTCAGTGTACCCATTCCTACATCTAAATCTGTACAGTAAATCCCAAGACTTATGTATGTATCCCTGTCCCAACACTTCATACATGCCTACCTAGTAAAACTGTAGACAGTATTGAAAGTGGAATGCCGTGACTGGCAGTGTAATATGGCCATGGATTAACCATTCTGTGGAAGGTGGCTCAGCCCAAGTTAAAAGGTAATTGGTCACATTTTTCAATATGTAGCATTGTATATTTTGCATCTCTTTGTGCCATTGTTGTCTGTTCTTCTGTTAGATTGTATGCAGAAAACAGAGACGTACTGTTGATATACCGCTGGGGCACATGACCCAAGCACAATGATTGTAGTGTCCAGCTCAATATTAGTATGGATCGCAATTGTGATTTCCCATGTTGAAGAATAGACAAATTCTGTTCTATTATATCTATAGCAGAACACACAATTTTGCCCAGTGAATAAATCCTGGATGTTAGGGTGGTCATGCCATTATCGACCACTGCCAAAGCCTTTTCTAGGTTAACCCTGTCAATCTTATGCAATCTCTCAGCAGCCCAGTTTCCATACTTCGTTGTAAATAGCATAAGAAGCGTTTCTGAATTGGTTTCTGGGGACCTAATCAAAAATCCCTCAGATCCATGTCATCTGACAGTAAGGACAAGTGTTGTTTCACCTGGGGCAGTGTTGAGGTCACTCTAAGCATAACTTCCCAACATTGTAAGATGTCACCACCCCCAAATGTTCTTGTTGTACGTAGCGCTGTTCAGGCCTATGGATACTAAACCCTTTGGTGGTACCTCTGAATCTTGACTGACACCTATTTGTGTTGATAGGCCAAACCAGCCATCTCTTACAATTAAGGTCTGATGAATTGCACGATCCATCATGTAGAATGCCATCTAGTGTATCCTCACTATGTTGTGTGTAATTCTGCCAACCCTCAAAGTGTGTAAATGAGGGAATCTGAGGTGTATTCAAATCCTTTATCTTAGCTAACCCAAGACAGGAAGTCCGTTGCACAGTGTCATTCAGGAAGATGATTTCCTGAGGTATGAGGCATGCTCTAAATAAGGCCTCAGTTCCCTGAACCTGCCAATCTTTAGTCCCCCAAACAGATTTTGTGTCTATGGTGTCCCTCCAAAAGTCGAAGCCTTGTAAAGACAGCTGGGAAATAAATGAAGCAGAGTATATACGTTATGTATTGGTTAGCATATTTTTCTTTGCAAGTGTAGGTGCAATCTTATAATTATAAGAGGTCGGGTCTGAAGTGTTAAACCCAGAAAATTTGCAAATGTTTGTGAACTACTTTCCGGTGGTGTCGAGCACTGTTCCCATTGATGGTAAGTGAAAGCATTACGTGGTATACTTGCTTTGTGCAAGAAATAATGACCATAATGTTGGTAATAATACATGGTGTCAAAATCAGGTGTACCATCATACAATTTGGTACTGGAAAATGCAGCAGATTGTTCTAAATCAGACAGAAAATTATTTACAGTACCAAAGTCCCAATCATCAGAGAAAGTACTGGAGGTGATGATATCACCTAAAGAAATTTGTGGTATTTTCAAAAGTTCAGTTGGACCTTATACATCATATGAAACCCTAGCCCAAACTATTCATTCTGGAACTGGAACTGCTGTAATGTTCACTAAGGACAGGTCTTGTTGTTCATGATCTGATGATGTATGTGGTTTCATGGCCAAGTTCACATGTTGTACTGCGGAGCGTTCTGGGAGGTAGTGTAATTCAGGAGCAGGAAAAAGACAGTCATAACACCTATCCAAAGGACTAGGAAAAGTAGACCAATTGCAATCCAGGGCTGTAGCCAGGGAACAACAAAGTAAGTCTTTTTCAGCCACATGTAGAGCTCATGCATTATTTGCTTGTGGGAAACCGGAGCTGATGGTTACTCGGGTTCACTCGGATTCAGAGAAAAGGTGTAAAAATCAATGAAGTAGCCAGACGCAGTTCGATCGATCATTGGTAGCTTAGCAGGTTTTGCAGAACTGGCAGATGACTCGTTATGAGACAGATTCACATAGATATCGGTATTAGGCCAAATTGAGATTTGTGTATCATTTGTTTTTTGCCGCTGTTCAATTTCAACAGGCACGAGTTCCATTGCATTGCTGGCATCTCCTTCACTTTGTAGAGTAGACTCTTTAAATGTATTTAATCTTTCTGTCTGAACTTCCTGTATGGTAGCGAGAGGGGATCGGTGGCTACCCAGGAGCCCACAAGGATAGCTATTCAGTATCTGCCATATAGTGTAGTTTTATCAGATCAATGGAGACCAATCTCTTTTCTTTCTTGCTTTCAAGGGGCGGAACAAGTATTGTTCTTGTTCCTTCAACAGCCAAGACAGGTACAGGCGCTCTGTAAGATGGCCAAAATTATTTTTTGTCCACAATCTTTTCTCTGACCAGGTCCCCAATCTTTGGGACCCAGGCAGGTCTTGCCAAAACAACCTTCACTTCCCCAGTGGCGGTGCGTTGTACTTGGATGTTGCCTTGTAATGCCCGGAATGCATTGAGTTCCTGTAAAACAGCAAAACGATCATTGATGTCAAATGCTTTTTCATCCGTCATTGTGCTGCCACAATCAAGGTCGGGTACCCACATTCTAGTCCCAAACAGGACTTCTGATGGAGTATGGCCTCCCAGGGAACTTCTTGGCATGTTATTAAGTACCCTCTGGATCCCATATAGGTGATTGACACAACTGCCACCGAGCCTAATACCTTTGCTGTTAAGGATTGCTTTAAGTCATGTTTTTTCCTCTCCACAATCGAATGTACCTCGGGGTGATACAGAGAGGAGTACCGCAAGACCACATCCAAACTTCCCATGGCCTCTTTGTAAGCCCGAGAGCTAAAATCAGGGCCATGGTCAGAATGTAATGTGCCAATTGCGTATGTCCCTATAAAGACTCTCAAAACCCTTATAACATTTCGAGCATCAGCCGAGCGCTGGGGCCAAACCCACAGAAATCTAGAGCATGAATAGACTGCCACCAAAATGTACTTGTAAGCCCCGTCAGATTGTAAGGGGCTACAGTGGTCCAAATAGACACATGCAAGAGGTCTGTCTGAAATCAGTAACTGTGTTTGTGGTGGTTGTGCTACAGTGGAACCCCTCATCTGCGGACAGATGTTGCACTTAGTACAAAGCCTTTGGTCTATTTAGTGAGACCTGCTCACCAATATTGGTGTTTCAGTAGTGAAACTATTGCAGTAATACCTAAACCCAGACCCTTGTGTGCAGCTAGAATTAAACCTAATCTGCGATCCATATTTGGCATTATCCTATGCTCCTCTCCTGGAATTTGAGCATACAGTTTGTCCATCTAACTTGTAGGAGTACTTGAGTGGAAAACCTTTTGGCAAGCCAGAGCTGTAATTTCGCATAGCGTTGACAGCTACCATTATCTGTCCGTCTATCCTTGTGCTAGAACTAGTAATTACAGCAACGGCAGCAATTCTCATTGTTGCCTTGGCGGCTTCGTCAGCCTGTGAATTCCCTTCAACGTGTATGCCAACATGCTGATGACTCAAAGTGTGAATTACATAAGCCCGTGGCAAGCCTTTTTTCAGCTCTGCCACTTGTTCCCAGAGTAACTTGTGCTTTACTGTGCAAACTTTAGAATCCCTAAACCCATTCTGGCCCCAATAGTGAAGATATTCATTGTATGACTGGACACAGTAAAAGGAATCACACACAATCAGCGTGGGGAATTCCCTATCCATATTTTTAGTGCCAATATCAGGGCTTTTAATTGTGCCTTGAAATCTCCTAGAGACTGCGACTGCGTATTGCTAGGACAGAACTTGCCGTCCCGCATACGTCCCTTTACAATCGTACAGGCAGTAGCGCTGTATTGCTGTTTACTTCCTACGGCAGGCTGAGCAGATCCATCAGTGTAAATTTTTTATTCATCCTGATCTAGAGGCATAATTTCATCGGGGAGAGGATATTCTTGTCCGTACTGAAGAAATGCTTGTGTTGTCAATGTAGAATTACATTTGTAATCTACATCTGTTGCAGTGAGAGAATTAGCCCATTGTATCCATCGTGGATGCAGTGCTTTTTCGTTTGGAATGCTTGCCTTTGTAACAGCCTCTAAGGTTGGAACTGGGGTTACGACAATTATTTGTTTTCCCTGAACTAATGCTCTTTCTCTCACTATAGCAGTGTGCACTATCATCAGTATTTTTTCAGTTGATGCAAAACGCATTTCAGCGTTTGTGTACAAATGAGATTTGTATGCAATGGTACAGTTTCGCCTTCATTGAATGTGAGGTAGGTGTATTCGGATTGACCCGCTATTACATGGATCACCAAATTCGTGGAGTTTACATGTGTGTGTAAGTATTTGGAAGCTATCATGTCAGCTTGTAAGGAACAGAGAATTTCTGTGTGTTCCTGTGTCCAATGTCAAACTGAAAAATCAGGTAATATTAAGTTGTAGAAAGGTTTTACTTTTTCTGCGTAATCCAAAATATATGCTCTGCCAAATTTTAGGAATCCTAAAATGGAGTGTATATTTTTCAGAGTTATTGGAGGTTAAAGCACTGCACATTTTTCTAAATAATTAGCTACCTTCACTTCAGAGCTTATATCCTAAAAACAGGACTTTGAGAAGGGCATTTTTTGATTTTTTAGAATTAAATTTGAAGCCCTCAGATGCACATCTCCGAATTATGTTGTTTACCTTGTTCAATTGATCCAATAGCTAATCGTCCGTCAGATAAATGTCATCTACATAGGACAATGCCTCCCCATCAACATTTTAAAACAATTTTGATACTCTTGCTGAGAACAACCCGTGGCTATTCTTATACCCTTGGGCAGTCTACAAAATTGGTGTTGAGAGCCTAGGGCAGAAAATGCTGTCATTTATCTGCTTACAGGCACTCTATTTTGGCAAAAAAAATCAATTTGAGATATCTAGCATTGTTTTGTATTTCTTCCGCATAATGTTATTCATTAATGCGGTAATGTGTGCATTTTGTAGTGCACATGTTTTTGTGCATACGTTCAAATGCCTGTAGTCTAAAACTAGATGGTATGAATTGTTGAGTTTCACTAAGGGAATCAAAGGATTATTCATGGAAGAGGTGCAATTCTCTATTACACCTTGGTATTCAAGTTGATCAAAGATCTCCCTGACCTGTTATTTTGCATCATGGGTTATTGGGTACTGACTTTGTGGAGTTGGAGTAGTTTTAACTGGGATTTTGTGGTGTGGTGACTCAGCATCCCACCCTACATGATTGCTTTATAATGCAGGAGCTAGTGCTACTCCCCACTCCTGCGCATATGAATGTTTAAGTGATCCTGAACAAGATCAGAGAATGCTGGTAATATTACTGCTTCTCCTTTTGGTCAGTCCATAACAAACTCAGGTTGCCAATCTTTTTCAGCCAAAAAGATATTGTATCCAAAAGTCAGGTTCTCCCAAAAGAGACCTTTCATTTTTATAGGTATGTCCCCTTCCATCTGCAGTGCTATTTCATGTAACTGATGTGGGAAACTTATCCTTGTATCAGGTGTTTTCAATGTGATATGCTCATTCAATGCTGTCACCAGAAATTCAATTAGGTTCTGAAGGACTATTGTTACTTCTGCTGTGCTGTCTAGTATCGTCAGAGCCCATTCCCCATTCAGAAGTTGAGTCCTCAGTTGCCTGGGCAGTTCCTATTTTAAGGCTAGCTACCTACTTCTTTTTAAATTGAGGTTTTGTGTTTGGTTTATCTTCTTGTTTGAAAATGTAGTCTGAATTGCGATGTGTGTCTCTTGGCTTGACTCGCTATTCTGATCTACGTTCTGACCGTCCTTCCCTCTCTGAGTTTTAGGATGAACCCTGAAAGGAACGAGAGGGATGTGTATCAGTATCCTGATACCTGTCAAGTTTTTTAATATTGTCAAAGTGTCTTAAGGTATATTTTTTGTCAGAAGGTACCTGCTAGCGAGACCCACCCTGTGATTGTGATGCATTCTGCTTATTTTTTGATTGTTTATTATTCTATTTCTTCATGGAAGAATTGGGTGCCTTGTTTGAGTTATCCTTTTCAAGATTACTCGTTAATTGTGGTTTCAAAGGTCTAGCTCACAAATTGTCTCTACCCAGCGAAGCATAGGTCTCTTCGATAAGTTCAGGTAATTCTCACTACTGTTGTGCAGGAGTGCATTCCCTCAGGCGTTGGTGTATTGCCACTGCTGATGCCTCCCCTTTTATGTTGGCTAACAAAATTGTGGATACCTGGCAAAATTTCCTATCAATTACATCCCCAAGTCCAGGGGAGCTATACCCATTGGCAAGTAATCTGTCAGTATTCTTTGTTTTTCTTGTGGGCCTGTGTGTGGAACACTGCCTCAGGCCATGCTATTTTCTGTGCTATCCAGAATGGCATTTGCTCATGGTTAGTGGGCATTCTTCCCATAATTACTTTCAGTGTTTGTTGGGTGATTTTTGTTGCGGATCCTTGTAATTGACCTGTTTGAGTGACCCTTGTAGATTGAAGTGTAAGTGTCCACATTACGAACTGTGTAAGATTTCTGTATAGCTTTATTATTCCTCTGTGAAATGGATGTAAGTATGCTGCTGGCAATGTGTCAATTTGTGGATGCGGTGTGTAAGCAGCTAGAACCAGCCAAGTCGCTCTGTCTCTGCTGAGCAGACTGAGTCTCAAATTATCTGTGGTATGGGGAGGGCACCTCTAAACCAATGTATATGCTCTTGGTAAGTTAAGGGGACATCTATGTCCTCATATGGAGAGTATTCATCCGGTATTTAATTTGGAGTGTAAGAATGAAATGTATTTGTGAGTGCATATGCAGATGGTAATTTGACCCAAGAATATAACACCTATGTTCTGTATGCCTCATGTGCCTCAATCACAAAGGTAATGGTCACTACTAATGCTGAGAGACCAACATTTTCTAATTTTACAGCAAGTGCATTTCTGCAATTTTCTTCAATTTTTATAGCACCTTCTTGCTCAGCATCCTCCCTATTAGCACCAGCATTAATACCAGCACCAGTTTCTGCCTGTTGAGACATTATCGGTGGGAGCTCTACAAAAAAAATAAGAGCTGCCTTTTTGCACAGTATGCGAAACTATATCCTTCAAGATTGAACATACCTACAGCCAATACATAGGGTATACCTCCTCAGCTGTTGCGGATTTTCCCTCCCTACTCCAGATGTCTCTGGGTAAATGTGAGTAGGTGTCTCTGAGAAAGCACGACTGAATTACTCAGAGTTGATCATTAAATAAGAACCAAACCAATGTTGGCGTCGCCATGTTGTGTAGATCCTACAAATCTATATAGGATCTGAGGGTTTAGACAACATAAGCTAAGGGATTGGTGTCCAGGCTGATTCCAGACACCCCCAAAGCATATGTTAGTCTGTAGATCAGCTAGCTCACAGTGCCACTATCAGCCCCACTACCTTACGAAGGTGCTAAAAGTTTCTAGCAACTCTCAAACATGACAGCCCTGACCCCTCAGGGATCGTGGAAACAGTACAGTACTTTTCGCTCTGTCACTCGTGCTCACTTGGTCTCAGAGAGATACACAGAATAAACGGTGTGGATGTTTTCAATAAGTATTTATTGAACCAGCATCATTCTAGTACAAAATACGTGTGCTGCAACAACCATTAGACAGAAGCAGGGCTATACGATTACTAGGCCTGGGCGGTAAATTCCGTTCCGCTCGCGGAATTTGCGAAATTGCCAAAAATTCAGGGATCCGCTGCTTCGCGGAATTTTTGCTTGTTCGCGCTTTCAAAATGCATGTTCGCGAGATATTTTCCCCCAAGCACGCAAACAGTGTTCGCGAACAGGAAAAAAGCATTGCGAATGGGCGTAACAAGCATTTCCACGGGTTTGCGGAACTTTGCGTGGTCGCAGAGATTTTTTACTGTTTCGCAGAGCTTTGCGTAGAGCGACTACGCAAATTCCACCCACCCCTAACGATTACAAGTACCAACAGTGTAAATAAAAGGTAGAATTCTACCATGGTGCTAAAACAGTGGATACATGCAGGCATATGGATACATGGCAGTAATCATGCGTACTCCTAAGATGCAAACCCTCCCTAAGTGTACCTAGCATGTATGTAGGGGTGAAGCCAAGAATCCCCCTACGAAAGAGCCAACCCCATTACCTGATGGGAGAGAATGAAGTACCCCATTTGGTCTCCAGTTGGACACCCCGCAAGGGATGTCGGACTACTGCTTGCTGGAGTGTCTGCATGCAAGGGCTTCAGCGTCTTGTGTCAGCATGGAAGCTTCTCCTCTGGTTTGCCCAACGAAGATGTGGTACATATATACCTGAAAGATACTCTCAGGGATTCTACCTAGATGTGTCATGGTACTGTGGGCCTGTCGTCCATGGATGACGATAGCGGTGACATTTGTACAGAGTTATTATGCAGTAGATGGTAATCCTGCTGTGGTACCAAGAATCCTCATGCATAATAAATTAGGCTAGTTTTTGAAGAAAACCACACAATATTTATTCAGAATCTAACTAGGAAAAAGGTCAGAGCCAGAGCCATTATGTAGAACAAGGAAGGACAAATATAGGTAAAAGGTCATGCAGCTACCTAGGCCTTTTTCTTGGTTACATTGGGGCTTATAACACACCCACAACAATAAATTTGAAAAATCAAATAAAAGTTCAAATAAATGTTGGTGCATGCCCTCTTATTTGTGAAATCTTAAATACAAAGTTCTGAAATCCAATGGTATATATGCAGTAGCCAAAGAGAGTGATTCTTCCAGCTCCAAATACAAATAGAAAGAACCAGGAGATGGGCAAAGCACTGGGAGGAGCCTGCTGGACAGGAACAGGAAGTTGGAGTCTCTTAGGCACTTCCATCATGTTGGAGAAAAAAAGGTTTTAAAAAAAAGTCTTGGACTTGAAAGGTCCATTGGAGAAGAAAATCCACTCAAAAACATCTTTATGAGTAGATTAAGCTACTTTTCAAACACAAAAGGTACTCGAGGTGTGTTCATGAGTGGCACTATATTGGTGCGGTCAACGTCAGAAGCTGTGTGTGAACAGATGTGAAATCTTGTGTGCACTCATTAGCAGCCCAAGCATATTGTGCCACTCACTTGCAAGCCTAAAAGAAATCTCAAGCACACACACGGAAACAGAATCTCTGCTTCACACTGGATGGCGGAATCCAGAAACTCTGCACTAATCCACGTAGCGCAGAATGCCCAAATTCTGAAAACTCAGTGAGTGGAATGGAGTTTTCTGCCTTGGACACATTTCAAGCCCAAATCCCAGTTAAAGTTGCATTTGTGATAAATATTTTAGAAAAGGGACTTTTGAAAAGTCACCTTTCCCCTGCCTGAAGCATCTAGAAGCCTATTTGCATAAGCTTTCAACCATCACCCAAGGATTGAATAGCCCTTGATGATCATGCTCCAAAAGCTCAGAAAAAGACCTTAGGTGAGGGAAAGTGTTCTCTTCCTCTGACAGGAGGACCATCTGGGCTGCATTAAAAAGTGTCATTAACTTCAAAGAAGCCTCTCCTGTCTCAGGCAGATGTAGAGAACACCTGGGCATATCCTCTCCTTTGTCCCTCTAACTGCCTCCAGAATGAGGTTTGAGTGACCACAGAGGAGGGGTTGCTTATTTCCCTGGACATGCCCCTGGGGTGAGCATAGGAGCTCTCTACTGTGTAGGAAAATTTCTGCTGTCCTGGTTTTAGGTGTAAAGGGGTACTGGTTGCTCATTTCACATGACATGCCAGGTCTAAACTGGGATGGCACGGTGAGCAAAAGAATGATGGATTTAACCCAGATCTCTTGACTGGGGGTGAATGTTAGGATTTGTTCTGCATTCCGTCCATCAATAGTGTGTCTTTTGCTTTCTCGCCCTAAGCGCGCCGGGTATGCTCACACGTGGTACCGGGCTCACTGTGCCACTGGATTCAAGCTATTCTGACTGATGAGGGGTGAAACCCTGAAATTGGCCCTCGGATGCTTGTTTTCGGTCTAGGGAGGGTCTGGCTTGGCAGTTTGTGATGGACTGTTCCCATGACGCACAGGGTCAAGACTGATTTGCATATGGCCAGGTCTAAACTGGGGTGGCATGGTGTTATAAATCACTTGCTCGAGCGCACCTTTTCATCGATTCCGGTAGGCCAGATGGGTAACACTAGGATGCCTTCACTGGGATTCTCTCGCAGGCTTAGAACAATCGGGAACTACAGTTCCCATGAGTCTTAGCGATTTACGTTGAGCGTAATGGAAACCGCTGTGCAGGGGACAACAATTCTGTATTTACTGTCCATTGCATCAACACCTTTAATTTCAGCCCTCTCCTACTCTTGTAGAGCCATTAGGATAAGGCTCTTGCTGATGCTGATTCAATGTGAGTTCCTACCTGAAGACTGTTTCATTTCTACAAGGTGGAATCACGGTTAGTGGTTCTTTTTAGGTTATCCCAGACATTTTATTTTGCTCTATTGAGAGTACGTACACTGCAGAAACCTTTTCCATTTGTTGAAGGTTGTTTGGATTTTGCACCTGGTTAGACTGGAATGTGATATATATGAGGTATTATTGGGATAAGTCTTTTTATGCATTTGCTGTCTCTTTGGCTCTATTTAACAGGGATTATTACCAAAGCGGTACAGGACTATGCTCAACCCCTGTGATGACATATGGAATCGATAAAGGGTATGTCACTATCTGGGAAGAAGCATTGATTCCATAGCATTGATATTAGCATGTATGATTGTTCATATGCTGTTATAGAGGTTTTCTATCTATATCTATGTGTTCATACAGCAAACCCACCAGAAAAATAAATACTTTCCCACCAGATCTACGGATTACGTAGGGTACTGCATTCTACATAGGAGTATTATTTTTAGTTACAGGTATTATTAATGTACGATCTAATATGGAATAGTGATGTGTAAATTACATTCTGCAGCACTCGACAGAATGACATTTTTTGTTGATGTAATTTCAGATCTCCCTCCTTGCTGTTCCCTCCCTATCCTTCCCTCACTTGATCATCCCACTGTCTTGTACTATTATAGCTGTTCTGGCTTGGGACTATCAAGAGGTAGACCATTCTGAGCAACAAACCGACCCCGAGGATTCGTACCTTGACACTTGGTGAGCAAAAGAATGATGGATTTAACCCAGATCTCTTGACTGGGGGTGAATGTTTTGATTTGTTCTGCATTCGGTCCAACAATTGTGTGTCTTTTGCTGTCTTATACTTTTGGGGTGGGCACAGGAGCTATGTACAGTATATGAAAGGTTCTGCCATCTTTATTTTAGGAATGTTTTGCAGTAGGGCACACAGGAGCTGCTGAAAAAGTGGGTAGGGTTACCAATGAGAACATTTTTCCTATTGATTAGAGAGGGGCCAGGAATCACCCCCAACCACAGGCTAGTGCCAGGCATAAATATGGCACCCATGGGTACCCTCTTAAGAACATGATTGGACCTGTGGAAGGCAGAAAAAGGACTGCACCTGCTATTAAGACCTGTAAGGAGGAGTGAAAGGCTGGACCTGCTCCCACATGCACCAAGGACAAGGAAGTGGACCCCAAGGGTCAGATAGCTGACCTCCTGTTATGCAACCAGAGGACAACAAGCTTCTAGAAGCTCTGTTGACTAATTACAACTGGACCTGCCCAGGACTCTGCTGGTGACTTCTACTGAAGAGAATCTTGACCCCCACTCCCACAATTGCTGTTCCTGAGGTCCTGTGACCCTTGGTTGTGTTACGTGTAATCCTTTTAACAGTCTGAAAAACTTGGGACTTAAAAACTGGTTGGCCCCAAAGAGCTTAGGAGGACACAACAAACCTGCCAAGTAAATCCAACAAAGCCGAGTTACCGCTGAGCAAAAAAGATTCAGTTGTCTCCTACTCAGAGCTTTTCCGGGCAGCAGCAAATTCATTTCAGTGAGACGTCACAGAGTATCCAGCCTTGTTAAGCTTTTGTCAGCTATAGCTTGCAACCTTGCCTCACTGGAGGAATCTGAGCTTCAAAAAAGTGATTAAGTCCAAACAAATAAATCTTCATTGGTCTAAGGTACCAAAAGTAACTGGAAGGCAAGGACTCTCCTCTGGGCGCAAATTTTAAATTTCTCCCACTTTGAGTTTTCTCATTAAAAGTCAATAGCTTCCCATGTCCAAATGCTATCCGGCATGTGGAGCCTTTCTTGGTCATACCTAGGTCCCAGTCAAGCACAACTGTTTTGGTACTTTGAAACTCTTTAATTCATGTTCTTAAGTTAAGCCTGTCTGCTGTGTGTATAACACCAGGGGTTCAGTTCAGATTTACTTGACTAAAACCTTTACTGGACCTCAAAATAAAAGTGACATTATTACTTGTGGTGGACTACCATCCACCCCAACTAATAACTCACTTTCCCACAGGTACCATATCAAACAAATTGATATATTTGGCACTTGATGCTATATAAAGATTATAAAAGATAAAGATAAAAAATATATATAGATATTAATCAACAAGTTTTCAAAACTTGGCGAGAGGACATAAACCTAGAACTTCAACTTTCCTCCAATGCCAAATCACTCTGATTCACCCTAGACACCAATCTCACTCTCCAGGAACATATTCTGACAAAACCAAGGCATCAAAATACCCGCTCTATTAATTTAGAAAAGTGAAATGATTTCTCACATAAAGCGTCTTCATAGCTGCTATTCAAGCCTTCACACTCTTTCATCAGCATGGTGGCCATGCTCTGCTCCACTGCCTCCCAGACTTCACACTGGCCCCTTTGAATGACATCCTATCTGCTGCAGCATGTCTGAAGGCATAACCACATCTTCTCTACCATTATTTGGGTCCAACGACTCCCCTTTGCGGACTGCACCATCCTTAACTGGCTGCATCATCTTTAAATTCATCAAGACTAAACACCCTTGCTTGTTGGCTGACAAGATCACCCTCTTCAGTGACTATGGCACATGTGTTGCAGTACACCATCAGACTGGAGAGTCGTGCGTAAAAGAGAAATCAAGGCATTTTTCCATCTATGCATCTAGGATCTGGGATGAAAGTCCATTTACCCCATGACACCGTCAAACTGGAGATTAAGAAGTACAGAAAAGACAACAAGCTTTTTCCATCTATGCACCAGGGGGCAGATTTATAAGCCCCATGCGCCACTTTTGCGCCGCCGTTGCGTCACTTTTGTGACGCAGCGGCAGCGTAAACCCTGCACCACGTTGCGCCTTATTTACAACGTGACGCATCTAGGGAGATGCGTCACGTTGTAAAGTCCTGCGCTACATCAAACCTGCGTCAGGTTTAATGTATGCAGGGTGGGCGTTCCAGCGGAAAAAGCCTCGGAAAAGTGACGCAGTGAAATCTACGAGATTTCACTCAGTCACTTTTCCAACGCTGCTGCGTCAAAACCTTGTGCCTGCTTGAAGCAGGCGTAAGGCATGAAGCAGCATGACAGGTATGGGTAGCCCCTAAACATTGCTGGAGTTGCGTCGTGCTTGCGACATGACTCCAGCAATGCGCTGCCCTTACGCCATCAGATGCGTCACGCATCTGTTTATCCTTGCGCCACAATTTGCTGCATTGTAAATGCGACGCATCAGTGGTGGCGCAAGGGCAAACTTGCGTGACGCATCTTTCCTGGCGCATCCCTGCTGATTTGCAGGGATGCGCCAGGAAACATAAATCTGCCCCCTGGCATTTTGAATGATAGCCCATATATCATAGGATGGTCCCAACTCTGCTGACATTTAGGAATTAGCTGAGGATTCACCTCTTTAAAGACCAGTATATCATGATGCAGTAACAGTCTACAACCGAAGCTATACCTCCTAAAACACATTGACTGTTTATTTGTCTGTGACTATGTACAGCATGTGTCTGCCTTTTGGCTAGGTTTGTGCTATAGAAATACTACATACATTTATGTAGAGAAATACTGGATTGGAAACTCTTTTCATAGGATGAGCTCAATATGTCACTAATCAACGCTGCAGGCAGTAGAATGATCAATCCTTTCAAATAATAAGAGCTGTACAGGTGTTTTCATTTCTCAGTAGAAAATAATTTACAGTCAATTTATTCACTTCCTTTTCTAATTGCTACCAAAATCTAATGTCACAAGCAAATATACCAAGGGGCAGATTAATGAGGACCTTGCGCCTCATTTACGCCGCCGTTGCGTCACTTTTGTGACGCAGCGGCGGCGCAAATCCTGCGCCATGCTGTGGGGTATTTACAACGTGACGCATCTGGGAGATGCGTCACGTTGTAAAGCCCTGCACCAGCAGTAGGCGTACCTGTGCAGGGGGGGGCGTTCCGTCGCAGGAACGCCTCCTAAAAGTGGCTGAGTGAAATCTACAAGATTTAACTCAGTCACTTTTGAGCCCATGCTGCGTCAAAACCCTGCGCCTGCTTGAAGCAGGCGTAAGGATTGACGCAGCATTGTGAAGATAGGTCCCCCCAAAGCATTGCTGGAGCTGCGCCGTTTTTGCCCCATGATGCGCCGCATTGTAAATGCGGCGCATCCATGGTGGCGGAGCTGTGGCGCACAATACCTGGCGCATCCCTGCTGATATGCAGGGATGCACCAGTTATTATAAATCTGCCCCCAAGTTTCCATCACACAGCTGCCAAAATCTATAGTTTGACAGTAGATCACCCCACTTAGCCTTTCTTCAGAGACATAGCCAATTTCTTGCCTCTTTCTCTTCAATTTAACTTTTGACACCCAAGGTAATGTATTGCTCTTCAAATGAACTTTTAACGTGGTGTAATCTAAAACGTACCTCTGCTATGAAAGGGTTTCAAATCTATTACTAATATCAGCTCAATCATTCAATTTACGAAAGAATTTCAGATGTTGTTAACTTTATTGATGACATATATCTATAAACAATACGATTATTGCTATTTTTAAATCAGGATGTTTCAATTTCAAGAAAACATTATCCTATTATGTAATCCATATTTTGCTGCCTATTTTCTGTCGGGGAATGCCAATATCACCACGATGAACTCAGATTTCTTTCCCTTAACCAGAACATAATTAGTACTTTTATTCAATTGTCATATAACAACATCTTCCTGTGTCATATGGGTGACCCATCACAGGACTGCTTCCACTGTATTTCCATAGCTCTAGAATGATTTTACCAGTAGTATTTTTATATAATTTCATGCACACAGCAGCAACTATGATTTGCACGTGTTACCAACTGCAATGCCTTGGTGTTGTTATTCATTTGCAGGGCTGTAAGTATTGCCACATGGCACAATTGGATTTTGGAAAGAGTCTTACTCATTATAACAAGGACAGCAAAGTCACTGTTATAGGTTTTCTGATAATATTAATAGATAGGGTATACCTACATATGCGTATATCTCTGAAGAATTGCAAGCGCAACAAAAACAAAGATGCTGCAGAAACTAAAGTGAAATATACAAAATAAAAAATAGGTATATAAAAGGAAAGATTCTGCATCTCAGTCAGAGACAGGTAAAGGTTAAGCTGATATGCAGACATATGATATGCCATCACAACTGAAACTCTGGAAATTTTCATATGTAAGGTAGCAAAAATGAGGAATGGAACTAAAGTAAAAAGCAAATTGTTGATGGTGGCAATGTTATGTTTTGTGTATTTGTAAAGGGCACTATCATAACCAAGGGAATTCTGGCACTGAACTGTTGTGTGTGTCTAGTGCTGCCTGTAGTAGGTTAGTTAATTGAAAAGCCTGGTCTTCAGTATCTTGAGAAATTCTAAAAGACAGGAGGAGGCTCTGAAGTGGCGTGGGAGATGGTTCCACACTTTAGGAGTGATGTAAGAGAGCACCCCTCCTCCTGATCTGGTTCTGTGTATGCGTGGGATGTCTGAGAGAAGGAGCCCAGTATAGTAGAGGTGTTTGTGTGATTGATGAAAGGAGATGTGACTGTTCAGGTAGGTGGGCTCTAAGTGTAGTACCTTGAATATGTGTGTGAGGAGATGGAAATGAATGCTTTTGTGTATCAGGAGCCAGTGGAGCTCCTTGAGGTGTGCTGTGATATGAGTTATGTGTGAAAGGTTGAGGACAAGTCTGACTGCCAGGTTCTGGATGGCTTGTAGTCTTCTAGTAAGCTGATTGGTGATTCCAGCATTGAGAGTTTTCCTGTAGTTCAACTTGCCAGTGATAAAGGCGGGAGTGACAATTTATCTAGTTTTTCTTAAGAGACATTTGAAGATCTTCCTCAGCATCTTGAGGATGTGGAAGCAGGATGGAGTGATGGGGTTGACTTCAGCAGTAATTTCCAGTTTGCTGTCGATGAATATACCGAGGATCCTGAGGTGGAAGCTGGTTGTGGGATTTCGTTTGAGTTCACCCGGCCATCAGTTGGAGTTCCATGGTTTGGTGTTCTTGCCCAAGATCACTACTTCTTTATTGTTGGTGTCGAGCTAGAGACAGTCCTCCTGTTAGCAACTTCAGTTATGCAGGCGGTAAGCTTGTTTCTTGTGTTGTGGGTCTTGTCCGAGAGGAAGTGTATAAGTTACATGTCAGCGGCAGAGGAGAGGATGTTGGTATCGTGTATCCAGATGACGTTGGCCAGAGTAATCATGTATGCATTGAAAAGGATGGGGCTGTGTGATGAACCTTGGGACACTCGGCAGATGAGTTTGCGGGCTTCTGAGAAGTATGTTGCCTGTCTTCCTGCTTGTGCTCTATCCATTAGGAAGGAACAGATCAAGATCCAGCAGAGAGTAGGTCCTTGTATGCCAATCTCATGCAGACACCTGATGAGGATGGAATGTGAGAGCATGTCAAATGAGTTTCAGGAGAATGAGAGCTGACATGTCTCCTCTATGAAGGATCTTTAAAATGTTATTTGTGGCGGTGCAGACTGCAAGGCATCAAGGAGCTGGTGGTTCCAGAGGGGGTCTGTGAGGCATCAGTTGATTAGTTTCTATAAGACATTTGACAGGTATAACAGGAGGAAGATGGGTATGTAGGAAAGCATGGATGGGTCAGCTGATGTCTTCTTCAGCAGGGGCATAATGGTGGCATTTTTGGCAGGTATTCTGAATGTGACTGAGTCAATGGAGGCATTGAGGATGGTGGTTGTGCTTTGCTTTGCTGATCAGAAGGAGTCCTTTGGTGAAGGTGTGGTGGGGGCTAGGGTCTGATGGGTCCCCCAAGTGAATGGTCTGCATGATTTTGATGGTCGTAAGGTGGGCCATGAGGTGAGGGTTCATCCTTCCGCTGTGATGGGAAGTTGAGTTACAAAAGTGATTGGGGCTGGTTGAGGGTCAAAATTGATGTATTTGCAGCTGATTTTGTTACAGACGAATTCAGAGATTTTATTGCAAAGGGATTGTGAGGGAGTGGTGTTACAGTAGGCGGCAAGAGGTGTGGTGACATGTTTGATGATGGCAAAGATTTCCTAGCTGCTGCTAGTGCCGGCATCAATAAGATCTGCATGAGCTGTGAGCCTGGTGTTCCGTATCTGCTGCTGGTAGTGTCTTAGGGCCGATTTGACGATGTCTCTATCTGTTGTGTCTTGACTTTTTCTCCATTTGCGCTTCTGTTGCTTGCATTGGTGTTTCATCAGCCGAAGTTCCTCAGTGTACCATCTGGCAATACAGCCAAAGAAGAAACAGGCAATTAGTTTAATATTAAATGAGAACATAAATTTGTCTCTTGGAAAAGGGAGAATGTGAAGAGGGCAAGCTTTCAAATTATTTGATAGTCCATTTAGAGATTAATGTTAGGTTAATCCAAAAAGAAGCCTTTTAAGTGACAAATGAGTTTTTGGATTCGTAATGAACTGCCATCAAGACAATTCAGGTGCAGATTTGTATTGACTTGTAATTGGAATAATTGGTTTAATTTGTGTCTAATTGTGTCTATTGAATTCAGGGGATATTTTAATGTAGCCTGTAACTTTGGTTCGGATTTAGGTTGTATAATTATATCCACAGGACAGATTCCCAAAACTCAGTTGCATCAAAAAGATCTGGAGGAAAGCTTTGTTGACAATCTACATGTGATGGTATGCCGACAAAAGGAGATTGAGCTGAAGTATTCGCAAAAGTATGCACTGAGTCCTTAACAAGCACACATTGAACAGAAGACCAAGATGTGTCTGTATACAAACCACGACACTCAAACAAACTTATTGTGCATCAATAAATGTATTGCAAACCCTCAGACGTGCTGCTTCATTGATGCAAATGATGAAAGGCCTCTAAACTCAGCATGTTATCTAGACTTTCTAATGTCCCTACTGAGCCTCAGTCTACTGTGATGCTGTGATTCTGATCCATACTATGCTTGTACGCGTTTTCCACTTATTGCCCCTGTTCTGATAAGTTACACAATCCAAGCAGAACAGTAGTAGTTCGTCTATGACCGCACAAGTGTTTATACTCTAATTTTACTATTCAGTGCTACACCTCCAAAAATGCCCCTCTGTTCACTAGCTCCATAATACACAAAAAGATTGGAATAGGGAGTGCTACCAAAATAATCACTGGGGCATTGAGATAGTATCCATATTAACAACAAAAAGAAAATATAAAGATAACTTAGTCCATCCAGATGGGTAAAGAAATTCTTCCACCAGTTCATAAACACATGAAAAAACATGCAGGTGAGGACTTCATCAGAGCTGTGAAACATAGCGGGTGGTAGCTAGTGCAATCTTCCATCCATGCAGAACTGAACCAGCAGAGCACTCTAGAACAAGTTTTTTTTCAATCAAAACAGCTTCTGCTGTGTATCTGCACATGTGTTAATGAGCTTTAGATCTCAACAGCTAGACCACTAATATATACATACAGTCACCTTCCCTATTTGTGGTGAGAAAGGTGGTAGAGAGCGAGGGATTTGCCACGCTCGGTTTTTTAAAGAATAAATAGCAGAAAGAAATGCCTCTATGCTGCCCTTTAATACTCTCATCACACAGCCCTTCTGGCTCCATATTGGCTCTTTTGTTTATTAGATAGTCCTAATTTCTCTCTCACTGTCTCTCTATCTAGTCCACTGTCTCTGCCATTCTTTCCCTTCCTTGCTTTTCTCTCTTTTTCTGTTCTACCTTCTTTTTTCATGTTAATCTCTTCAGCTTACATTTCTCTATCTCATTAGTCTCTTGTACTTTCCCTCTCTTTTTGTCAGACTCAGTGCTCTTCGGTTTCGCTCGGGAGCAGAAAGTTCCCAACGCCCCTTCCCAGCTCTCTGGGCCACTCGTCGATTGATACAAGTAAGCCCAAGTGAACCGGTGGGGGGAAAGGGGAATTGGACAGAGAAGAGACAGTCACTACGTCTTTTTCTTTCTTGTGTGTTGTCGCTCTTCTTATCTTCCACTGCTGTGGTAGAAGCGGACGTACTGTGAGGAAAATAAATAATAATTAATTTGCGCCCTACTCTAATCTCTTCTCTACTACGCCCTAAGTGACCTTTCTTAGGTTATACCCACCCTAACGTTTGTGACCGATGCTCCTCTTCTGTTGTGTGGTGGTGTGTCGTCTTGTGGTGTAGGTTGTCTGCAATACAAATGATCTTTCTTAGTTATCCTACTCTCTCCCTCTACTTGGCTTTTATTTCTTGCTACTGCTGACTCGCTTACCCTAAATACCACTGACGGCGCCTCTAACTGGATTCTGTTGGGGAGTACTTCTTCTTCTTCTACTTAATGAGTACAGCTACCATGTCTTTTCGTTTCTTATTCCTCCTCGTGAAGTTGCTCAACTGGAAGGATTCCTAAGAGGCTTCTTGGGAGTCTTTTATCGCTACTCTGAAGGGTTCTGCCCCACTACATTGATTTGCGCTCTGCTCTACTATTTCACTACCCTGAGGTAATCTCGTTCAAGGCAAATTCCTGTGGGTTGAAAGTCGGGTTCCTTCTCCGACTGCTGACTGGACTTTTTACTGAGGTACATAAGATTTACATTTCTCGTGGTCACTGAAAATTCTCCTCACAAACTTCTCTTCAGAAACAGGTACTGATAATATGAATTCTCCTCACAAACTTCTCTTCAGAAACAGGTACTGATTCTATGACAGATTATTCTAGTATAACGAGATAACATGAGTTCGTCTTTCTCCGCTAAGTTCTCTCTTGCAGGTAATAACTCTCACTAGTATACTCCGAGGGGAGTTACGGAACAGTCTTACTTAGTGCTCTGGAAACTTGGACTTATTCTCCTCTCAAAACTTGACGTCGAATTCTCCTCTCAGACGAATGGCACAAACTACGACTTTCTCTCCTCACGACTCCGGTGAAGTGCGCCTCTCCACCGGGCTGACACCTGGATCCTATTGATTGTCCTGGAACGCTAGAGCGCTAACTTGCTGCCCAAGCGTTCCAACAGCGGCGGCCATCTTAGATTCCAGTCTTACTCCTTTTAGCTTGGGGATCACTGTTGCGCCTGCTCTGCTGGTCCTGACAGTACCCCCTCTCAAAGGGCGTCCTCCCACCCTGGGCTTATTAGGAAACCTCCTGTTAAATTCCCTAATCAGACGAGGAGCATGGATGTTTGAAGAAACTTCCCACGCTCTTTCTTCGGGCCCATAACCTTTCCAATCCAATAAATAGTACATTTGGCCATTTCGTATCTTGGAATCCAAAACTCGCTGTACCTCAAATTCTTCCCCCAATTCAGTTTGGATTGGTTTTGGGGGGATTTTAACTCGTAGGCCTCTTGAAACCTTTTTCAATAAGGAGACATGAAAAACGGGATGCACCCGCAATCCTTTGGGTAACTTCAACTGATAGTTTACAGTACTTAGTTTTTTCTCAATTTCATATGGCCCTATAAATCTGGGTTGGAACTTCCTAACCCCCTTGAGCCTAAGGTTCTTTGTGTTTAGCCAAACCTTTTCTCCAACTAGTAAGTCAGGTTCCTTCCTTCTTCTTTTATCAGAATAGAATTTGTAAGTCGCCTTTGCCTTGGTTAAATTGTCTGTGGCTAGTGAATGCACTCTTGTCATGTGATCAACTAAATTTGTTACTGCTGGGACATCTACCTCTTGAAAATCTACAGCTTGATGGGGATGTCTTCCTGTATTTAAATAAAAGGGGGAATAACCTGTGGACATGTTTTTTGCATTATTGTGGGCAAACTCCGCTGCCCACAAATAATCCGGCCAGTCTCCTTCCTGTTCTAATAAGCAGAGTCTTAGATACTGCTCTAACTCCTGGTTTGTGCGCTCCGTTTGGCCATCTGTCTCTGGGTGATAACTAGTCGTGTACCTAGAGTCAATACTTAATTTTTTAGTGAAGGCCTTCCAGAAATGGGATAAAAATTGGGATCCCCTATCGGATATCACCACCCTGGGTATGCCATGGGCTCGAACTATGTGTTGGCTAAAGGCATGCGCCAGAATTACTGCCGTGGGTACTCCCTTCAATGGTACAAAATGTGCCATCTTAGTAAATGCGTCTACACACACCAAAATAGTATCATAACCTTTACTGGATGGTAAATCTACTATTAAATCCAAGGTTATCGTGTGCCATGGGTGTGGTGGTGTAGGCAAAGGTTGCAGTAACCCTTGCGGAGCTTGTCTTTTTGGCTTTCCTCTAGCGCAAATGTCGCAAGTGGCCACATATTGTCGCACATCCTTTGCCAAACTGGGCCACCAAAAACGTCGCCTCACAAGATCTTCAGTCTTAGTTATTCCTTTATGGCCTGCCAACAGATCATCGTGACTTTCCTTCAAAGCCTGTTGCTGCATTTCGGTTGTCGGCAAGTAAAGGACCCCATGATGATATGGTAAGCCTTCCCGAACCTCTCGACCAGAATCTTCTCTCACCCATTCTTCCAGTTCCTCTTGGGTCATAGAGAATTGCTTCTTCTTGTCCTGTGATTCTCGCAAAACTGCTCCAATTATTTTCTCGGAAGGGATGATGGTCTGATCCTTAACCTCCTCCATGACTTCTTCAGTTCCCCTCCTAGATAGGGCATCCGCCTTACCATTCTGAGCCCCTGGACGGTAAGTAATTATGAAGTCATAATCCGCAAAATATAATGACCATCTCAATTGCCTTGGTGTCAAAGTTCTCGCAGACTTCAAGAATTTCAGATTTCGGTGATCCGTGTAGACGGTCACCACGTGTCTGGCCCCCATCAAGTAGTGTCTCCAGTCTTTGAAGGCATCCTTGATGGCCAACAACTCCTTCTCCGTGATGGTATAATTAACTTCTGGTGCCGTCAACTTCCTCGAACGATAGGCCACTGGGTGCAGTTGACCAGTTGATTTGTGTCTCTGTGATAGCACTCCTCCCAAGGCCCAATTGGAGGCATCTGTCTCTACAAAAAATGGCTCTGATGGATCTGGATGCAATAGAATTGGGGCGGAAGTAAAATCTCTTTTTAACTGTTTGAATGACTCTTCTGCCTCCTCTGACCACTCAAATTTGACACCCTTCCTTAGCAGCCTTGTCATTGGAATTAACTTCTGAGAGAAATTTTGAATAAACCTCCTGTAAAAATTTGCAAATCCGATAAAGCTTTGGATTTCCTTCACGGACTTCGGAGATTCCCACTCCAGCACTGCCTTGATTTTATTCTCGTCCATAGTCACCCCACTGGGGGCGAGCACAAAACCCAAGAATTCCACGGATGATACCCCAAAGGCGCATTTTTCCAGCTTGACATAAAGACGGTGCTCTCGCAGTTTCCGCAACACCTTCTTGACATGTTCTTCATGCTCTTCCACATTGTTCGAATAAATGAGGATGTCATCTATATACACCAATGCATGCCGATCGATAAACTCCTTCAAAACATCATTGATGAAATGCTGAAAAGCTGCTGGGGCATTACATAGGCCATACGGCATCACTTGATATTCAAATAGGCCATGTTTTGTCCGAAATGCCGTCTTCCACTCATCCCCTTCCCGTATTCGGACCAGGTGGTAGGCCCCTCTCAAGTCTAATTTTGTATAGATTTTTGCTTCCTTCACCTGATCCAGTAATACAGAAATTAAGGGCAAGGGATACCGATTCTTCACCGTTATTCTGTTTATTGCCCTGTAGTCAATGCAGGTTCTTAATTCCCCACTCTTTTTTGGAATAAAAAAGAGTGGCGACGACACGGGGGATTGTGACGGTCTTATGAAACCGTTCTCCAGATATTTGTGCAGATACTCCTTCAAGTGCTCATCCTCCTTCTCAGTTAGAGCATAGATTCTACTGCATGGAAGATTGGATCCGGGTTCCAATTCTATCTTGCAATCGAAGCTTCGATGCGGAGGGAGTCTTTCCGCCTCCATTTCACTAAATACATCTTGGTACTCTTCATATTCCTCTGGTAGTTCTACGGTGTTGATCACACAGATTGTGGATTTTCCTTCACTTAAAAGAAGGGCCTGGGTTTTTTCTGGATGTCCGGGACCTCCCAAATAACAATGCTCCTTGCAATACTCGGAGTTCAAGGACACCGTTCGAGCTCCCCAATCTATTGTAGGGTTGTGTTCGGTCAGCCAAGGTAACCCCAGGATTAGTTGGAACTGCGGAGCATCAATCAAATTGAATTGGATATCTTCTCGATGACCTTCTTCAGATTCCAACTCCACGACTTCAGTATGACTCACTATGGGTCCAGATGAAAGATTCGTGCCATCTACTGCTCGAACAGCCTCACTTCTTTCCTTTTTGATGGCCCTCAATCCAATCTTTTCCGCGAACTTCAGGTCACAGAAGTTGCCGGTTGCTCCCGAGTCTAACATCACTGCGACTCGCCGTAACGTTTGTTCTCGGTAACGTAGCGTCATCATTAAGATTAAGTGCGGAGCTGCTGACTGCAAGGTATTCGCCAGGGTCTGCGCATTTGGAGCTGTTTCTTCATCTGCAACCACCAGTCCAACTCCGCTTACTGGTGGTGCGAGGCGTTTCCCGCCGGCTTCTGCTTGGGCTTCTTCTGGCAATCCCGAACAAAATGCCCAGATCCTCCACAATATAAACATTGCTTGTTCAGCCTCCTTCTTTCCTTCTCCTCCTTGGTAAGTGGACCTCGGATTGTCCCAATCTGCATGGGCTCTCCCCCACGGGCAACGTCACCTTCCTTACTGCCTTCAGTTCTCACCCGATCAAACCTAGGCACACTTGGACGATAATCTCGCCTCCTTTCTCCTCTTCTCTCTCCTTGACGGAAGTCAATTTCTAAAACTAGATCGATCAATGCGGATATCTCCGTGGGTCGATTGGGTACTTGTGCTAATGCGTCCTTCAACTCGTCCTTTAGGCCTCGATAAAACACAGCAGCTCTCTTGTTGTCTGGCCATTCCGTTTCAACCACCAACTTATTAAATTGTGCCAAATAAGCTACTAGGTCTCTGCTTCCCTGTCTAATTTCCAATAGTTCATTGTCTGTGGCCTGGGATACTCTTCTTCTGTCAAAAATGCGAAGGAATTCTTTCTTGAATTCATCCAGATCGTATAACAATGGAGCGTTGCAGGTGACCAGAGGCATTGACCATGACGCCGCATCTCCACTTAAGTACGACAATATGAAGGCCACTCTAGACTGCGCATCAGGAAATAATGCCGGACGACACATAAAATGTAACGTGCATTGGGTCAAAAATACCTGTGCCTTCTGGGGGTCTCCACTAAAACGCTCTGGGGGCGCCAAGGGAATTACAGGTGACAAGGAATGGATTACTTGTGTCGTTACTTTAGGCTGAGTGCCTGAAGACTCACTGGTAGTTCCTTCTGAATTAACTGGGTACCTAAAACTCGGGTCCGAGGCTATGCCACTCATTTTTAAGTTTAAATCTGTGGTTTCTTTTCGCAACTCCCTATTCTCCTCCCTAACGGAAATTAACTCTCTTTGGATTCCTTCTAAAACCTCTCCTAATTTTTTCAAGTCCAAACTTTCAGCCATTCTGCTCAAGAGCGAATAAAAAACGTGGGCACTTCACTCTGTCAGACTCAGTGCTCTTCGGTTTCGCTCGGGAGCAGAAAGTTCCCAACGCCCCTTCCCAGCTCTCTGGGCCACTCGTCGATTGATACAAGTAAGCCCAAGTGAACCGGTGGGGGGAAAGGGGAATTGGACAGAGAAGAGACAGTCACTACGTCTTTTTCTTTCTTGTGTGTTGTCGCTCTTCTTATCTTCCACTGCTGTGGTAGAAGCGGACGTACTGTGAGGAAAATAAATAATAATTAATTTGCGCCCTACTCTAATCTCTTCTCTACTACGCCCTAAGTGACCTTTCTTAGGTTATACCCACCCTAACGTTTGTGACCGATGCTCCTCTTCTGTTGTGTGGTGGTGTGTCGTCTTGTGGTGTAGGTTGTCTGCAATACAAATGATCTTTCTTAGTTATCCTACTCTCTCCCTCTACTTGGCTTTTATTTCTTGCTACTGCTGACTCGCTTACCCTAAATACCACTGACGGCGCCTCTAACTGGATTCTGTTGGGGAGTACTTCTTCTTCTTCTACTTAATGAGTACAGCTACCATGTCTTTTCGTTTCTTATTCCTCCTCGTGAAGTTGCTCAACTGGAAGGATTCCTAAGAGGCTTCTTGGGAGTCTTTTATCGCTACTCTGAAGGGTTCTGCCCCACTACATTGATTTGCGCTCTGCTCTACTATTTCACTACCCTGAGGTAATCTCGTTCAAGGCAAATTCCTGTGGGTTGAAAGTCGGGTTCCTTCTCCGACTGCTGACTGGACTTTTTACTGAGGTACATAAGATTTACATTTCTCGTGGTCACTGAAAATTCTCCTCACAAACTTCTCTTCAGAAACAGGTACTGATAATATGAATTCTCCTCACAAACTTCTCTTCAGAAACAGGTACTGATTCTATGACAGATTATTCTAGTATAACGAGATAACATGAGTTCGTCTTTCTCCGCTAAGTTCTCTCTTGCAGGTAATAACTCTCACTAGTATACTCCGAGGGGAGTTACGGAACAGTCTTACTTAGTGCTCTGGAAACTTGGACTTATTCTCCTCTCAAAACTTGACGTCGAATTCTCCTCTCAGACGAATGGCACAAACTACGACTTTCTCTCCTCACGACTCCGGTGAAGTGCGCCTCTCCACCGGGCTGACACCTGGATCCTATTGATTGTCCTGGAACGCTAGAGCGCTAACTTGCTGCCCAAGCGTTCCAACAGCGGCGGCCATCTTAGATTCCAGTCTTACTCCTTTTAGCTTGGGGATCACTGTTGCGCCTGCTCTGCTGGTCCTGACACTTTTCACCTTCATTTGTCTTTTCACACGTTCTCATACCTTCAGCTCCCTCACTCTCAGCATTCAGACTTGAATCTCTCTTGCTATCTTCTATCCAAATTTAACCTGTTATATATATATACCTTCTCTCACACTCTTCACATTTTCGTACTCACTCACCTCCTCCTAGCTCTCACCAATCCCCTCTCTGTCTTCCTCCTCTCTACTGGATCAGTCTCATTCTGCACCAGTTAGGGAATTCATATGGATTTCTACCAACTTAGTTCAAGGTATGTTTTTCTGTACCACCTTCTATGGCAATGGTGTCATCTATGGGCTTGTACAGGTCATATGACACCTCCTTCCAGCCTAGGCATCCACTCAGTATATTTTTCTCACAATTATTCATATTCTGTCCTGTGTCTCATACTGCTTTCTTCTCACAGCCAATTTCTTGAACCCTTTCAATCATTCATCTTCCTTCGTCTTCTGAAATACATGATCTTCACACTTTCCCTTCTCACCCATTGAACTCCAATTCCCAATATCTCACATATAAACCTCTCTCATATCCCTTACATTTTCACATACAGATTCTTATTCTTCCTCTGATGTCATGGTTTTTTCCCTTTCTTATTCCTTTAAGCTCACCACACATTATGGGCCTCATGTAGGTAGCATACGAGTTACCACTTCTAAAATACCGAACGATACCGAATCGGTATTTTAGAAGTGGTAACTCGTATGTAGGTAATGAGTCGGTATTTTTTACCGATTCGTTACCATTCGGTAATTACCGAATCGGTATTTACCGATTCGGTAATGAGGCATACCTTCCCATTGATGGGAAGGTATGCCTCATTACCGAATCGGTAAATACCGATTCGGTAATGGGGGGAAGACATGCAAGGGTGGCAGGGTGTCACATTGACACCCTGTTGCACCCCTGATTCGGCCATGTGTGCACATGTGGCACACATACATGCCCTAAGGGCATGTATGTATGCCACATTGCACACGTCTAAGCGCTTTAAAATGCGTGAAGACATACATTCATTATTTACCACCAACTATTAGTTGGTGGTAAATACCGACTCCAAAAAACACACACACACTCCCCCTACATATCATTTTTGTATTCGGAATTTACCGAATCGGTAAAATTACCGATTCGGTAATTTTACCGATTCGGTAAATTACCGAATACAAAAATTATCCCCCTACATACCAAAAGCCAAAATACCGGTCGGTAACGGTATAATTACCGAAAATCGGCCGTTACCGACCGGTATTTGGCTACCTACATGAGGCCCTATGTGTGGGCACATTTTAAACTATGGTAGAGTAATTTACCTAATTCTGCTTTTTTACACTTGTTACACAAATTTACAAAATGACATCAATTTTTCACTTTGAACAATTATGCACCATTCACAACAAAAGCTTAATGTTAATGTGCCATTTGTGGTAAAAAAAAAAAGTACATGGGTGCCGCTAGGCTGCAGGGTTGTGCTGCGGTTCCCGTGAAGATTGCGTGTCGCAGGGTGGTCGCCCTGTTCCACCTGAAGGGTGAGTGTACGGAAAGTGTGCAAGGGTTCTGATTCTCGCTGTGCGCGGAGACATGAGCTTTCCGGGAGAGTTTATTGGGGTGGAGGTCAGATTTCTGCTGATGATTTTCCAATTTGTTCGGCCTTGAGCCTTGAGGCGGGCCTCTAGGCTGTGGCCTTTTTGAGACGCGGCCCTGTTTGGGTTGCTGAGCCTTCCTGGGGGTAAACAGTGTGGTGGCCGAGTGGTGGAAGCGATGGACTAGGAATCCATTGGGGTCTCCCTGCGCGGGTTCGGATCCTGTCGACTACGGTAGTTTTTGGAAGGGAAAGCGCATCTTTTTAACAGCGGGGGTCGGGGGGGCTGCAGTGCTCGCAGCAGGGCTCGGATAGCTGCGTGCCCCTGTCTCAGGTCGGCCTTGCTCTATGCTTGCGTCAGGCACCGTGTTTCCTCGCAGTGGCATTGTTTTTTCCTGAGAGGCGTAGAATGGGAAACGTATGGTCCTTGTTGCTGAAGACGCTTAGGTTGTCAGGTGGGAACTCTGTGGCAGTTTGCAAGGTCCTCCTCCTCTCGCGATCGCTTTGCATTTTCAACGCACAAAGTGTTTTTGCCTAGCAAGACAGGACTGACTGAAGGAGTTATTGGAGGGCCTTTGGCGGGGTATTTTGTGGAATGGTGCCATTGGCTTATAATGGGACCACAACTTATTGGGAAAACGCATGATGGCCGCTGAAGAAGAGAAGGGCCACACAAGTGTTGCAGGGAAACATAGTAGTGTGATAGAAACTGTATCTTTCTGCGCGCTAAAAGTCTGGTTTGCAATATTCAGGGGCCTTGGTGGAGTTCGTATTTGTTAATGATGTGGCTTTTGTCGGCGGCTTACCCTCCGGCCGATAGCAGTGGCGCTGTTCTGTGTTTGTTTGCTATCGCTCTTACATGAATTGGCTCAGTGGTGCTCGGCTTGTGGTACGTTCGGGCTGGGAGTTGGGGGATGTTTTCTGTGCGCATACGCTCACGGAACACACTCATGTGCTCTCGTTCCCACCATTATAGCTATGGATTGCAGGGTGTTGAAACATTACCCAGATCACTGGTGCCCGTGGCGTCATCTTAGATGGCTGGGTGGATCCATATCATTCTTATAGTGATTTTATGTGTGTGTGTGCACTAAGCACAGGATAACGTGGTATGCACTAGATACGTCATGCTTCTGGTACGTCTATGGGTGCACTAAGCATACTGCATATGCATTAAACACTCAAGGCAATCACTGCCGTGTTTACAGTTGGTGTGTGTGTTGACTAGGTCCATGAGATGACACAGTGCCATGTTTACGGTCTGAATGTGCGCAAACAAAATGCGAAGAACTACGTAGTACTGTATTTATATTTATACAGGTTAATTCAGGACATAATGCACATACTACCATTGGTATAGTCGGTAGGGTGCACTGAGGATACAAGAACATACAGAGTCCGTGGGTTCATCAGGAACCATACCAAAATTACATACTCTGTGTGTTACACTGGGGAGAAAGGGAAGCGCACAGTACCGGGTTTGTAGTCTGGGTATACACGGGGCACACAATACAGGTATACATAACCCCAAGTTTATGGTCTGTGGGTGCAATAAGTAGATAGTATTTATATAATACACTTAGTGTTATTGTTAGACTGCATGCGGAATGGATGTGCCCTGGCAGGGCACACACTAGGTAACCCATCATGGGTGGATGCTGCCTTGATTGCGACCGAGCGTTAGGAAATACTGGGGGTGTCTGGACGCATTTTACGTTTAAGTAGCTTCTGGCAATGCCTATAGCGACGGCTTGGTAAGGAATGTACATTTTGTGCCATGGCTTCAGCATCCCTTAAGTAATCATGAATGCGCTATTACACTTCACTCTATATCCTTGTACCTATATTAAAAGTAACTGTGAACGCGCTATTACTTTCCACTGTATACTCCAAGTACATTCTTTAATTAGTGGGGCACTTTCACACATGGAGTACACCTTTCTGGGGGGCCGGGTACATGGTATGCTGTTAAATATAAGCCTGTTCTTTAACGAAATCGATGGCTTTCATTCCCCTATAATCGGTCATAGGGGGTATGAAAAGGTCCCCAGGTATGCAACTGGTGCTAAGCTCGCCACCCTCACTGTAAGTTTACTTTCAAATGTGAGTGTAAGATACATATTACACAGGCAGTATATTGTCCTGCTCGTTCATAGATCATACAGCTACCTCTGAAGAAATTCTCTGGTCTGTGCCTTAGCTTTATTACATGGATTGCAAACACAGTGATAGGATTAGATCCATCACTTTGTCAATTTTGCTGTTAAACTCAGAGAATGCATTTTGATGCAAATATTGGAATTAGGTTTCTTGGATGGTTCTAATTAATTAGCAGCATTATGCTCAGATTCTGGTATTCCAGGAGCTGTAGTCATGCAAGAAACTTCAACTGAGCACGTCCGGTAGTACAACTAGTGCTATGCTGAGCGCTCTCAGCGGACAGTCTGATGTTAATGCACTTTATGGAAGGCTACAGGGTTGCACATTTTGCGACATTTCTTAGTTCGTGAGTTAGGCTCAGCATGTTAACCGATGCCTTTAAATGATTATGAGGTTCGGCCCACTAGGCACTGGCCTGAGGGGAGGGTCACTTAAGGAAATTCTCAACACGTATAGGCCTTGTTGTCACACCGTCAAGGGTATCTGCGTGTGCGGTGTGGGGGTACATAGTAGGGAGGGGTCTGGGGCAAGAAGCCCTAGGCGCTATGTGCAGGGGAATTAAGCTGCAGGAGGGCGTTAAGTCACACGGCGCCTCTGCGCCGGTCCAATTATACACGTAGGCACTGGATTCCGATGTCTGCTCAGTGTCTGTACACTGGAGTTCAGGGAACACATTTATTTGCATACATGCAGGCACAATGATATATTGTATCACACAGTATCTCTGCATTTATGCGCTTGTGCACTTGTTATTAGTACGTCGTATGGCAGACACCTGCAGACTATACAGACAGCTGAGAGCAGGGTGGTTTCCAAGTATCTTTCCTTGGCCTCAGTCAGTTAAGGGGGTTTTTATGACTGATCTTCTGAAGAGACACAGTCCTTCGCCATAATAGTTCTTATAGTTAGTGGGGGAGCGACTTGCTACCACTAGGCAGAAGGGTCTTGCTGGAGGAGGTAATCTCCAAGGTTGGCTGGTTAGCACAGGAGTGCCAGGACTGCAGCAAACGCTGGTCACATGGGGTGTCAAGGTGAACTGTGCTTCATAGAAGTCGGGGTCCACTGGACTAGGTTAGGTGATGAAATAGTGTTGAAAAATTTTCGTAAGCTTTGTCAGGGAATTGAGGCAGGGGCATGACCTTTCTGAGTTTTAGGATGGGGGGGCCAGATAGTCGGTCAACTATGCTGGCCTGTGGCGGTAAGGTCATGACTGGTGAGCAGTAAATTTAAGGTCCTTAAGGGGCGGCGCCATTCACGGATGGGGTCGCCCAGGAGGAGGGACAAGGGGTCTCTCCTAGAAGTCCAGGGGTGGTACATCCGGTTGGATGGATGGGTGCGGGGAAAGAGGGGAGTCACGCTTTCTTTAGGCTGGTTGGCCACCCCGCACTGGTATGGACGTCATTAAATGGCGCAGAGTGCAAGACCCCCCAAATTGGAATGGAGTTCAGGGAACGTATGGGGGTAACCGGGGGGGGGAGTACCCTCTCGGTAAGCGGGCCCTCTGCGCATGCGCAACTCCTACGGGAGGGTGTGGCTAATTGATAAGGATCTGACGCCGGTTGCGACCTTGCCGTAGGCTCAAATAGGATACCCAGAAAGTAATTAATGCATGATTATGTCCAGATGTTAGATTCGGATAGAAAAACTATGTATTAGAGATAGTTTAAGGTTAGCCATCTGATATCTGTGCATATGAATTGTAATCAAATGTTGTGTTATGTTTCTGCGTATAATTGTGTAAATATTGTTTATTTCAAAATGTTTAATTTTGTTTTCATATTTTAATAAATACGGCCGGGGGTTGTACGACCCCCGCCTCCAAAAAGTAATTACCTTCTCATGTCCCTCATTAGAAAATGTGGTTTACGCGCAGTGGGAGGGGGAAATTCGGTAGTCCCAGACCATAGAGAAAGGCGGGTGCCAGTATCGGCCCCGCCGCAGATATGGCGGGGCACCGACCCCCTCCCCCCCCTCGCCTGTTCGCCCGGCCCGGCGCGTCTACCGCGTCAGTGTGACGCGGTGGGCGCGTCGCGGCCGGGATTGGGTGGCGGCAGGGAACCCTTGGCCCGGAAGCAATTAAGGTGCTTCCGGGTCAAGGGGGCAGCAGGGGACAGGCCAGTTAGAACTGGCCTGCCCCCAGTGTTAGGATAAAAGGCCGGGGAGCGCGGGACGCGGTCTCTTGGTCCCGCGCTCTCAGGCAACTGGACGCAGCCCCTGGGAGGCTGCTAACTATTTTTTGCCCACCCACCATCCCCTGTTGCAATATGGTCATTGGGTAATGAATGTGACGGTGCGGTTTTGTGTTTTGTCCTTAGGTTTTTTCCCGTTTACAGGTCATCTATCGTCGTATTTATTGCTATTCCTTGGTCAGGCGGTAAGGTCATGACTGGTGAGCAGTAAATTTAAGGTCCTTAGGGGGCGGCGCCATTCACGAATGGGGTCGCCCAGGAGGAGGGACAAGGGGTCTCTCCTAGAACTCCAGGGGCGGGACATCCGGTTGGATGGATGAGTGCGGGGAAAGAGGGGAGTCACGCTTTCTTTAGGCTGGTTGGCCATCCCGCACTGGTATGGACGTCATTAAATGGCGCAGAGTGCAAGACTCCCCAAATTGGAATGGAGTTCAGGGAACGTATGGGGGTAACCGGGGGGGGAGTACCCTCTCGGTAAGCGGGCCCTCTGCGCATGCGCAACTCCTACGGGAGGGTGTGGCTAATTGATAAGGATCTGACGCCGGTTGCGACCTTGCCGTAGGCTCAAATAGGATACCCAGAAAGTAATTAATGCATGATTATGTCCAGATGTTAGATTCGGATAGAAAAACTATGTATTAGAGATAGTTTAAGGTTAGCCATCTGATATCTGTGCATATGAATTGTAATCAAATGTTGTGTTATGTTTCTGCGTAAAATTGTGTAAATATTGTTTATTTCAAAAATTTTAATTTTGTTTTCATATTTTAATAAATACGGCAAGGGGTTGTACGACCCCCGCCTCCAAAATGTAATTACCTTCTCATGTCCCTCATTAGAAAATTTGGATTACGCGCAGGGGGAGGGGGAAATTCGGTAGTCCCAGACCATATGGATTACTGAGTAGCCACCTGAAAAAACTATAATCACTCATTTATGCCCCTTTTCTGTCTAATCCTTCAGGAGGCTCTTTGAATTCTGATGAGACAAGGGATCATGAGCCAGGTATGCAAAACATTTTTGCAGTCGTAACTAGCCCGATTCGCAGAATAGGACCATTTGCAATCGCAAAAATGCCTTTTCTTATGTATAAACCACAAATTGTGATTCAATACAAAGTTATTGAATCCTAATTTGCTACCAAATGCCATTTTGACATTTGGAAGGGGGATGTTTAGGGCATGCCTTCCAAATTCCGAATAGAATGTGTATGTGTTAATCTTTTGCGACTGAATTCTGTTCACAAAACATTAATCTTTTGTCAGAGAAGGTAGTAAGCCATTTGCAAATGGGAAGGGTCTCCAAGGGACTCCTTCCCTTTTGTGAATGTTGTCAAATAAATTATTTACGAGAAGTCAGTGGTAAATGTACCACTACCTACTCTTAAAAAATGTAAATTAAACTTTTCAATTTATTAAAACGAAATTTACTTTATTTAACAACAATCAGTGACATTTTGGTCTGCTGACTCGAACAGGCCACCATCCATGTGATACCTAATGGATCGCAAGTTGTGAACTGCCTCATTAATATTCGTAAGGTAGATCGAATGGCGACCCAATATGAATCAGTAATTTGCAACGCGATGAATTAGTACATAGCCTTATATTATGTAACATTACATGCTTTCTAGATGTTTCCTGAAGCAAAGGTTGGTGCATAATTTTGCTGCACAGGTGCAATGTTAATGTAATGCGGCTTCAGAAGCGATATTAACTAATGGGCAAATTTAGCAAGCAGACTAAGTTACAATTACAATATAACTCCTTTATACGCGAAATCAGCAGGCACCTTTAAGCCTCAGTATCCAGTATTTTCTGTTAGCAAAGGCACCTTACAAAGGAGAATAGTCCCTGCATGTTTGAGAACCATATTTTAACTACAGCTCATTGCCTGTACAAGAGAAAATTCATGTGCCACTGTGCAGCGAGACGTTGATTAATGCAGCTGGTTTCGGCAATCAGTAAACTAATCAGAGAGCAATTAGCACACCGTGATTAAAATAGTCATGATCTCCAAATGTATGCAACTCAGATGAAGGAACATTAAAAGCCTCTGGATGTTGTAGAAGTAAAGCTGAAGAAAATTCTTTTTAACATTTTTCCTGATCTATATAAAGTGGGATGATCAAAGTGGTCAAAACATTTAAGAGAAGATGGAGTCAAAAATGATCATATAGTTCCATCTTTTCTTATGAGTGGTTTCAGCTTTCAGGCGATTGCATGTGCTTAAGTAGGGTTACACCATGATCAGTAGTGGCTGACCTTTTAGAAACCATGGGAAGTGATGGATTTCCCATGAACAAAGAAGCAGGGCACTTACTCAAATTTTCATCTTTTCAGTTCAGCTTGAGTGAGCTTTGTGTCACAACAAATGCACACATATATAGAACCGAACTTTCAATACTGTATGTAAAGTAGATAAGTGCAAGCAGTCTATTAGGTTGCTTCCTGAAAATTCATTACACTGTGACACAATCAAGTGGCCAAAAAATGGAGCTGTCTTGAATTGGAGACAACACCATGGGCCAGATTTACTAATTTTGCTCAGAACGTAACACAGCAACCGAATTAGTAGCTCTGCGTTTATCAAGGAGAACATTTTCTGTCAATTTGCAATATTTTGTAGCACTTTGCACTGGTGCAAAGCTTTAGTAAATCTAGGCCCACGAATTACTAGTGGTGAAAAAGAATGTCAGATACAGTGACTTTGGAAGCAGAGGAAGGATAAGGGGACATGGGTCCTAGAGACTAAGGTGCCGATTAGGATCCTGGAAAAAATGTCCCAAACCGAATTGAATCTGGACTTTTTTCCGTACAAATGGTAAAAGCGCCGTACAAACTGCCAAGTACGATTCGTATGGGAAAAAGTCCATACAAATCGCATTGGGAAAATTCCCCCACACGTCCTCGGGTCGGGAAAAGTCTCCGACACGTCCCCGGACATTTTTACGTACAAATGGGAAAACTGAAGTCCAAATGCACAAGTACGATCCGTCCCATCCGTCCGATTGTACAACTGTATGGAAAAAAGACCGTCCGGAGCGAACTCCCATAGCAACAATGGAGATGTCCAAACAAGTGCCCGGTACGCGCCGTACCCCCCCCGCCCCCCGTATGTTCGTGCCGTGCCCCCAGCCCCCCGCGGATGGGCGTGCCGTACCCCCAGCCCCCCCGCGGATGGGCGCGCCGTACCCCCCAGCCCCCCGTATTTACGGAGCGTACCCCCGTACCCCCCAGCCCCCCGTATGTACGGAGCATACCCCCATACCCCCCAGCCCCCTGTATGTACAGAGTGTACCCCCGTACCCCCAGCCCCCCGTATGTACGGAGCATCCCCCACCCCCGTATGTACGGTGCGGACCCCCAGCGCGTAGCGCTGGGGGTCCGCACCGTACATACGGGGGTGGGGGTACGCTCCGTACATACAGGGGGCTGGGGGGTACGCTCCGTACATACGGGGGCTGGGGGGTACGGGGGTACGCTCCGTACATACGGGGGGCTGGGGGGTACGCTCCGTACATACGGGGGGCTGGGGGGGCTGGAGGGTACGCTCCGTACATACGGGGGGCTGGGGGTATGCTCCGTACATACGGGGGGCTGGGGGGTACGCTCCGTACATACGGGGGCTGGGGGGGCTGGGGGGTATGCTCCATACATACGGGGGCTGGGGGGTATGCTCCGTACATACGGGGGCTGGGGGGGCTGGGGGTACGCTCCGTACATACGGGGGGCTGGGGGGTGCGCTCCGTACATACAGGGGGCTGGGGGGTACGGGGGTACGCTCCGTACATACGGGGGGCTGGGGGGTACGCTCTGTACATACGGGGGGCTGGGGGGTACGCTCCGTACATACGGGGGGCGAGGGGGTATGGCGCGTACTGGGCCCCCTAATCAGCTCGCATCGCTGCGTACTTAGCTTTTCCGGCACTTTTTAGGTGCCGTAAAAATGTTCCCATCCGGACTGCAGTCGGTGCGAATCGTAATTGCTGGTACGTAAAAACAGGCCTAAATCCGTCCGGACGTCACGTCCGCGGTGTCCCGGATCACATTTGTATGTATTTTTATATCGGTTGGTCTTTTTTCCGATTCGTACGGAAATGGTGTTTCCGTACGAATCGTAATTGCATGTTTGTAAAGTTTTACAACCCGGTACGAGTCGGATGGAGAAAAAGCTCCAACCCACGGTTTGTACCGGGTTTTTCCAGGATTGTAATCGGCCCCACAGTGTTAGTGAGGCTTTCAGACAGAGGTAAATTGCAATTCTCCTTATAACATGACAAGAGAATCTGGATTTCGTTAAAGACACAGAGGCTAACATTGGTTCAAAAATAACAGAAAGAATCAAGGCAGGAACTGCATTGATATTGGGAATCAAGAAATGAGGATGCTATTGTATAATATTACTGAGATCAGGAACTGAATCAATGAAGAACACGGTTGCCTTCATTTCTGTGATACAGCAGAATTTTCAGTCTCTTTTTTCAACTTCTCTTAAATTAGCCTATGCCAAAATCTAATTTCACAAGTAAATATTAATTTGTGTATCAACATGGGGCAGCCAACATCCGGAGTTTGACAGCACATGCACCCGCTAAGCTTGTCTACTGTAGCATAACTAGTTTCCTGCATCTTCTTCAAAATAACTTTTGTAACCATGAGATAACCTATGGTCCCTCAAATATACTTTCAACTTGGTGTTGGTCTAAAACGTATCAGTCCTTGTCCTCTTTTTCTGTAAAGCGTTTTTACATCTACTACTTCTAGCGACTCACCTTTTCCAGTTAAATCAGAGATTCAGGCATTTACAATCTCTTCAATAATGACACACCTCTAATAAATCTGTGATTTGTTCTAATTTTATACGAGGAAGATCACATTTCTAGAACATATATTATTCCAACCTACACCTAATATTTTGTGCAATAATGATTACTTTTCAGTGCTACAGGACACACTACGCTATGTAAGTATATCAATAGATTCTTGTGCACAAAACTTCAAGAGAAGAGAGGTCTCAACAATTTAGGGTGACATAATAGCAAGACAGGACATGGGAAAAAAAACATGTTTCAAATCCTGGATACCATTTTGACACAGATTACAAACATTTGAGGTACCATATCATTTAGAAATTAAAACATTTAAAAAAGTTTATCCAATCTAATTAAAATGCAAAAGAGCCTAACTCCATGTGGCACATTCCATGCCACATATGGTTGCAAACGTTTCATAATAGCAGATTTCAATAATTCTTCAGGCCTCTTTTTTTTAACAAAAAAGATCGGTATCCAGGCATTGACTTAAATTTACAGAACCTTGTTTTAGGCAGGCCTTCCTTGAGTTGGCAATTATGAAACTAACACATTTTGGTCTAACTCAAATTGGTCATGAGCATTCTTAAAATTTCTTAGAAACAAAGACTTTTCTCTTTTTGAGTCAAAATTGCCCCTACATTTAAGTTGCCTTAGTGAGAAAACGTAACTTCTCATCAGGCAAGATGTTCATCGTACCACTCCCGGCATGCCTTGTGCAAATGAGCTTGTAATTTTAAATTCTAGTCATAGAGCTGCAGCCCTCGTCATAGTATTACATAAGGATTATCATGAAAGACTTTGACCTTTAGTCGTATCCAGAAAATCCCATCTTGCCACATCTATTAGCTCCACTGCATAAAATAAGGTGGGAGGGATCTTAGCCTGGAATACAGAGAGAAGGTAATACAAATATCTCCTAGTCACAGCATTATAAAATCTGCCAAGTCCCTTGGCCTGTGTCTGCGCTTTACACACATTGTTTGAGATATGATCTGTTAGACCTGGCATCATTGGTGTGGGTCTCCCCTGTATTTTTGCCTTTGCCTCCTGTATTTTTGCTGTGTGTTGGACTTTGTTTTGCTCTTCTAGGTGCTTTGGGTACTTTGCCACTGCTGTTCAGTGCCAAGGTGCAAGTGCTCCCTTTGAAAATAATTGTTATGGATTGGTGATTCCATGATTGGCTTGTTTGATTTACTCGTCAGTCCCTAGTGCCCAGGGCCTGTAAATCAAATGCTGCTAGTGTGCTGCAGCTCTGGTTGTGCCACCCAACTAAGCAGCCTGTAAATGTAACTCAGGCCTGCCATTGCAGAGCCTGTGTTCAGTCTGGTACTGCCATGTCAACCTGGCAAGTGCACCCACTTGCCAGGCCCTAACCTTCCATTTTCTTACATGTTAGTCACCCCTAAGGTAGGCCCAAGGTACCCCTGTGGCAGGGTGCAGTGTATGTGAAAGGTAGGACATGCCCTGATGTGTGTGGCATGTCCTGATAGTGAAATACTGCCAATTTCGTTTTTCACTATTGCAAGGCTACCTGTTCCCATAGGATAGAATGGGGAGTTTGCTTATAACATCATATAAACATAACTACCCCTTGGTACAAGGTAGGAAAATAAAGTTTAATATGCCTGAACTCAGAATATTAAAATGCATCTTTTAGTGAGGATGATTTTTGCATTTCTGTGTTTGAAAATACCACTTTTAGAAAGTAGGTATTTTCTTGCTTAGCCATCTAGTGTGCCTCTGATAGGATGTGTATTGACTGTCAGGCTATGGAGTGACAGGGGCTGGGACGTGCAGTGGCTCCAGAGAGTCTGGATGAGTCAATGCAGGGCTGAATAGACCTGGGCTCCATTTAGAGTAGTAGGAGGAGATTTCCTTTCACCTGAATGGTCCTGGTTTGCCTTCCACAATGCTGTCTGCACCTCCTGCCAGGAAGCTGCACCAGAGAGGACATAACTGGTTTTGACTGAGCGCAGCACAGGTCTGCACCAGAGAACAAAGGATTTTGCTGTATAAAAAGAGGGGCCCAGACCCCAGACTTTAAGATCACTTCTGGGAAATCAAGATGAACCTTTGCCAAGAAGAAGAGCTGGAGAAACTGAGTACTGCCCTGTACTGTTTGCTGTCTTGGGTTGGCCGACAGTGGCTACTTTCTGCCAAGGACATTGCTCTTTGCTGTGTCCCCTGCTTGAGGAAGATCTCCAAGGTCTTGAAGCAGAGCTTGCCTCCTGTTCTGAAGTCTCAGGGACACAAAGACCTCACCCTCAGCTCCACTGAACATCCTTGTTGGGAGTTCTGCCAAGACGTGCCTGTAGCTGTTCTGGACCTCTGAAGGTTGTTCTGGCTGTTAGAAGCTGGAAAAGCAACGCAACAATGAGAAGCATGACGCATCTGTGCCTGTTTCCGAAACCAATGCAGCGCCTGCCCACGGCTTGAGAAAGCACTGCATGCTCCATCAAATGCATCAGTCCCCGAAGTCCGAGATCACCCCACTGATTCTGACACAAGCCCTGCTGTGCGGTGGCAAGATATCACGCATCGTCCTGGAACATCCCATCGCAGCAAGGCACCAGGTCTGTCGCATTGTTGGGGGACGCAATAAGAAATTGATGCATCACCTCCCCACACAGTAATAAATCGACGCATCATCTCCTCTCTGGTAAGGAGCTGACGCATCACCTCCCCTGCACAGCAGTAAAGAAGCCAACGCATCACCTCCCCCCAGAGCAAGGAACAGCTGCATCACCTTCCCTGAGTGTAAGTAACTGCCGCATCACCTTCCCTGCGGCCCTTTTTGTTTGTGTGCGCGACGCATCCAAGGTACTTTTTGCTTTGAACTGGACTATTTCTACCACTTGAAAAGTCATATTTTTATTACTGTATTTTGGATTTTTGTTGTTTTGGTCTCATTGGGTTCAGATAAAGATTACTTATTTTTCTAAACTGGTGTGGTGTCCATTTGTAGAGTTTTCCCTGTGTTACTGTATGTGTTTACAAATGCTTTACACACTGCCTCTGAGATAAGCCTGTCTGCTTGTGCCAAGCTACCAAGGGGGGGTGAGCAGGGGTTCTTTTAGAAGTGTATCCCCCTTACTCTGACTAGGACAATGGTACCTACCTCTGCCAACTAGAGACCCCCATTTCTAACATTATCTAAATCACTAAGTGAGCGAGACATAATATTTCCTAAGAAGCAATACGATCTAATCCTTTCCAATATTTGAAAAGCTCAAATACCATGAACAATTTATTCTTTTGCACCCTTTCTTACCCTGAAAATATAAAATGTATCATTTTGATGAATTCATCTTGAGATAATGCAGGTCTGCATATTGTTGAAGCACTGCCAACCAGATATTTAGGCCTTTCTAGATAAGATCACAATTACAATATCATCTGCATAGAGCAGACAATTTAAAGAGCGGCCTCCAATGCTTGGTGGAATACCCAGACCTTTCGATATGAAGCTGGGAAGATATTGTACGTTCAGAGAAAATAACAATGGAGCAAGTAAACATCCTTGCTTCAGGCCGTGTTTTGTTGGAAAGTCCATTTCTAGACCCCAATCTCCATCCAGCAAAACTTTACACTAGGTTGAGGAGTGCAGGGCAATTATTAAGCCAGGTCTTGAGGTCCATCCTGAATTAAGGCAGGTATGGTAATTGCCTGAGATTCATATGAAGGGAGTTCCAGGTCCTTGCAGCGAGGTAGAAGGATCTTCCTCCAGCGGTGGTCCTGCAGAACCCAGGCATGGTGGCCAGGGCCTGATGGGCAGTGCAGAGATGTGTGGTGGGGGTGTGGAAGGAGAGGCGGTGGTTGATGTATGCGGGTCTGGCGCTTTGGAGGGATTTGTATGCATGCATGAGGAGCTTGTAGGTGATCCTTTTGGTGACCGGGAACCAGTGGAGGTCTTTCAGGTGGTCGCTGTTATGGCTGCAGCGAGGGATGTTCAGGACGAGTCTGGTAGAGATTCTTATTTAGTTTTTTTTCATGGTGCCAGCATGGAGTGCATTGCTGTAGTTGAGTCTGCTGCTGACGAGCGCTTGGGTGACTGTATTCCTTGTCTCGGTGGGGATCCACTTGAAGCTATTTGGATGCAGGCAGAGCATGTGGAAGCAGGAGGAAAAGACAGCATTGATCTAGTGGTTCATGAGAGCGAGGAGTTCAGGATGATGCAGAGGTTTCGTGCATGGTTTTGTTGATGTTGGGGGTGTTTCGAGCGCTGCGGGCCCCAAGAAGTCGTCCCAGGTGGAGGAGTTGGGGCCCAGGATGAGGACTTCGGTCTTGTCTGAGTTGATCTTGAGGCAGCTGTCCTTCATCCAAGTGGCTACTGCCTTAATTCCACTGTGGAAGTTGTTCTTGGTGGCTGTGGGTTTGTTGAAGAGGGAGAGGATCAGCTGGGTGTCGCCGGCATAGGAAACGATGTTGAGCATGTGGTTTCTGCTTGCAAGCTGGGCCATGTAGATGTTGAAAAGGGTGGGGCTCAGGGAGGCGCCCTGTGGTACCCCGCGGCTGATTTCTGTGGGTTCACAATTGATAATTGAATTTTTTAACAACAAATTTCTTCCGTCATGTCATAACGTTTTGGGAGTTCCAGGAAATGAGGTAGAGGTCTGCATTTTCCTCCCCATTTCGATGGCATTGTTATGCTATCCCAGTGCTGAGCCTATTAACTCTCTTGGATGCAATTTAAGTTTGGTGCAAGTGATTAAAGTGAACTAATTTAGAACAGGAAAACTCTTGGGCTCTATTTAGGATCCATTTGAAGTCTCCATCATCTATGCCCCTTTTGATAACTGTTGGACATTTATCTTGCGCACTATACAGTGTAACTTTAACTTGGTCATGGAGTTCCTTATATAATAGTGATACTACCCTGGTTCTTCCAATGGTTGTGCAACTCATTTGTAGTCCTTTATATGTGGGTGCATGACAGCTTCCTACTCCCCACACTTGCCTTTCAATGACCTCTGTAATAGGAAGTGCACAGCTGGTATCTCATAGTCCCTTATTAAGTACTTGAGGCCTGGAGGGTGCATCTTTTGAAGAAGTCACCCATTCTTGCTAGTCCTTTCTCCTCCCACATTTTCAATGTCTTCTAGTTTCTCTGTGTTGGAGGGTGGATATTTCCAGTAATTGAATCCCTAGTGCATAGGGCTGTCTCATGTGTGTAGTTTATTGGCAGTGCCACCAGCAATATTTGAGAATCCATGGCAATCTTTGTAGTTGTTCTATGCCCTCTTTCCCCGGTGGTGCCTAATGGCGCAGTGACTGATGGCTCACTGGACTAATCCACTCCAGGAATCAGTGTTTGTGTTTGACACCATGGTCACAGGTTTGAATCCTGGTAAACCTACACAATATTTCATTCTTCTGAGGTCAATAAAAGGAGTAAAATTGAGTTAGGTAACAATTAACAAACAAAAGACCCAAAGGTGAACGTGCACTTTACAAGTACTTACGTTATGTTAAGAAGGGTAATTGTTATTTTTACTGGTGTGCTACCATCTGTACTCTCACTCTTTTTTCCACTCAATCGATCAATCATCAATCATATCATTTGTAAAGTGCACTACTTACCCGTGAGGGTCTCAAGGTGCTGGGGGTGGGAAATGCTGCTACAGCTCGAAAAGCCAGGTCTTGAGGAGTCTTCTGAAGGTCAGCAGGTCTTGGGTCTGCCGTAGGTGGGTGGGGAGGGTGTTCCAGGTCTTGGCGGCGAGGTGGGAGAAAGATCTGCCGCCGGAGGTCGCTCTTCGGATGTGGAGGACTGTGGTGAGGGCGAGGCCGGTGGAGCGGAGCTGGCGGGTGGGGGTGTAGAAGCTAAGTCGTCTGTTGAGGTACGCTGGCCCGGTGTTGTATCGACATTGCAGCTGTGAAGCCACATAATGTAATACGGCTAAGTCCCCCTCCTCTGCATGAATCTGGGTTTTAATTAGTGTTACTCTGTGCCTTTCTGAGCCCCAAATCCCCTAGTCCAGTAATAAAGAGTCCAATTGCCTGACTACTTCTTTGGGGATTCTCATAGGTAGTCCTGCAAAGTGGCGCAGCAAGCACGGCAACTCCACCATTTTTTATAGGGTTTTCTTGATGCCACTGAGAGGGGCGCAGTGTGGTGATCGCCCTATTAAGTCTGAGACCAGCCTCGGTAATCAGTTGCACATGTGACATGTATAACAAGCATTGCCAAAGTAATTAGGTCTAGCTTTAATGTGATCAGCCCATTAAAGTCCGACCTATTGTCTTTGCCAATGCATGTTTTTTGCACCATCACAGCGGAACAGATGCCATCATGAGTTTGCATTCTGGAATACAATTGAGAATTTTATTTGTTTTCAGTGTTCTTACTCATTATTTTTCTCTGGATATTTTAGGAGTCTTCTAGGGTGGTAGTTCTTAGAAAGGATGCAAAATAGAGCAGTTCTGTAGCCAAATGGATATGTTATGATATGCTGTGTAGTGGGTAATTATATGTGCAAAAGAAATAAGATGTTCGAAAAGTTATGTATTCTTAAAATAGAGAGGATAATGTCTTTGAGAATCTGAAGTTCTGTGTGCAGAGAAGCTCATTCATGGACAAACAATGTGGTCGGTTGAAAATGTATCATGATAGGAGCTGTTGAGAGTTCTAAATTTAGACTAGATATGTGTTTTAAAATTCAACAGCTGTAAAAGATGGTCTTTCAATAATTGGTAATCTTAGGGCTTTATTACACCAGAAAATACTAACTGTAGTCAAGAATGTTGTTTTATTAACTCCCTTTAACGTTTAACTGTGCACCTCTCAGTTTGGCTGTATGAAGGACTCAATAAAGGCTTTTAAAAAGAAAATCTAATTGTCAGTAACTGGAGTTTTTCGTTTATTGAAAAGCATGGACAGCAAAATCGATTATTTTGTGTATTTTGCATAAAGACTGGACGATGTCATTATAAATGACTTGCCCCTGCAGTCATCCAACCGTATCGCACCGGTCTTCACCCTTTCGGAGTGTCTAAGTGCCATCAATCATAGGGAATGGACTGCGAAAAGTCCTTGCAATCGGTAACGTGCTTGTTTCTTGATCTGGCTGGTATGAACACATAATATAGAATATTCCCTTAAAAATACTAAGGGGCAGATTTACAAGAAAGTGACGCATCTATAGAGATGCGTCACTTTCCTTGCGCCACCCTAAAAAATGCTTGCGCCACCATGGATGCGCCGTATTTACAATACGGCGCACCATGGCGGAAGGATTGACAGATGCGTCAGAAATGTTGACGCATCTGTTGGGGCAAAAGTCACGCATTGCTGGAGTCGCAAGCACGACTCAACTCCAGCGATGTATTTTGTGGCCTATTCCCACTACAATGCGTCACTCCTTACGCCTGCTTCAAGCAGGCGTAAGGTTTTGACGCAGTGGCCTTCTAAAAGTGACGCAGTGAAATTGTGTAGATTTCACTGCGTCACTTTTACAAGGCTTTCCTGCGTAGGAACGCCCCCCTGCATACATTATACCTGACGCAGGTATAATGTGACACAGAGCTTTACAATGTGACGCATCTCCCTAGATGCGTCATGTTGTAAATAGGGCACATTGGGGCAGATTTACAAGGACTGGCGCATCCCTGCATATCAGCAGGGATGCGCCAGGTAAGATGCGTCACGCAAGTTTACCCTTGCGCCACCACAGATGCACCGCATTTAGAGTGCGGCACATCGTGGCGCAAGGATAAACAGATGCATGACGCATCTGATGGCGTAAGGGCGGCGTATTGCTGGCGTCGTGTCGCAAGCGCGACGCAACTCCAGCAATACTCAGGGGCTGCCCATACCTAACATGCTGTGTCACGCCTTACGCGTGCTTCAAACAGGTGCAGGGTTTTGACGCAGCGGCGTCAGAAAAGTGACTCCGTGAAATCTTGTAGACTTCACTGCGTCACTTTTCCGAGGCTTTTTCTGATGGAACGCCCACCCTGCATACATTAAACCTGACGCAGGTTTAATGTAGCGCAGGGCTTTACAAAGTGACGCATCTCCCTAGATGCGTCACGTTGTAAATAAGGCGCAACATGGCGCATGGTTTACGCCGTCGCTGCGTCACAGAAGTGACACAACGGCCGCGTAAATGTGTCACAAGGGGCTTGTAAATCTGCCCCATTGTTTGTGCCGCCGTTGAGTCAAAAAAAGTGACGCAATGGCGGTGCAAAGAGGCGCAAGGGGCTCGTAAATCTGCCCCTAAATGCCTATGTGTATTACTGTGGACTCTACTAATGCATTTAATTGAGTGGTCATGACAGAACCTTATTAAATGCAAATCAAATTCGTACTTGTCCTTCAGTATATCAATAGAAATTCAGTCTAATGGCACCCAGGCAATTTTTGCAATCAGGCACACATACAAAATTGGGTGGCAGCAGACCACGATAAGGAAGCGTGGCCCAACTGGAAATGCCACGTGCCTTCCACATTTATAATTGTGAGATTATCAGTGCAGAGGTGAAGGCCCTGGGTGTAGCATTTCATCTGTGAAGAGGATTCCATGCAGTCTGCACTTTCCAGTTGAGAGTGCCTCGCTGGAAAGTGCTCCCTAAAGGCAGGTAAGACAAAGCACAAGACCTGCTCTGCTGTCTGCCCCTCCTTGCATCCGTCCTTCACCACACCGCGGCGGCGAATCCTCGATCCATTCGTGTACGAACACACGAAAAATGGCAAACTGTCCAACTAATCTCTGCTTTCCCCAGCAGGCCAAGAATATCTTCAATTCATCGGCAGAAGTGCTACATTGTCCCACTTGGGCTACCGACTGCACAGGGTGAATGGGCGCATTGTCAGAAGCCCGGTGGTGAAATGTGTGTTAATCCTGGCTGTCTACATAGATACAGAAACATGTTGGTTGGCAGGAGCCAAGCTTCCTTTCATGTATGGTTTTCTGTACAAACAGTAAGATGGAGGTTTTGTGCGCGTGCCAGATTGCAAAAAAAAAGTACATTTTTCAGCCTTGTATCCAGTGCTTTTTGCTTTCATTGATATAAATGTCAAGGCGGTCTTCAGGCGCAGAAGGTATGAAGGGTAGATGGGAATGATATGAAGAACCGATTAAAATTCCTGAAATGAAAGAGCTGCTCTTGGGATCTTGTCATTAAGGATTAAGTTAATGAACATGATGAAGGACTCAAATCCTCTTCCACTGCTCTGAGCTCTAGAATTAAGAGAAAAGGCTGCATCGTCTAACAAGACTCATGCTATATGATGATTTTGCTGTGTATCAGGAATACCCTGTTGAAACAGTCTTTGAGAGTGTGTGTCTATAGGTGTACAATGGTGGTGGGCCCCAGTTGAAGGTGCTGTTTTAAGGATTCTTGTAGTTCAATATGGGGATACCCTGTGTACCTCAGCACCTTGGGTTGTCATGGTATGCATTCACCAATGGTTCTGTCAGTTCTAATTTACAATAAAGCGGTATTTGTGGAGGCTATGTGCCCAATCAGTCCAGTCCAGTAATATACATGTTCACATACACAACCAAAAACCATGGGGTTTCATATAAAAGTATACTGTTTTAACAATAGTTTATTTCATTATATTAAGAATTTAACAAAAAGATGGGTGCTTCGTGCGCATTGTGCAAAATCGCTTGTGCAGTAAGGTGAGCATGAAGTACAAAGAAAGGGTTTAATATTTTCGCACTGCATATCTCTCCAGTCTGTACACAGAAAACCTGAAGCTTGTTTAGTAAATAATACAGGGGCATATTAGCAAGCCTCAGCGATAATCATCTCTGAACGCGCTTAGCGCGTTTTGTACTAACGCCAGCTATCGCAAGAAATTATCGCCTGGCTAGCGCTGTATCAACAACGCTTAGGGCATTGGTGATAATATTTCCAGTGATAGCCGGCGATATGGGGCGCCATCGCTGGAAAGCCAGCGATAATCCAACAGAATTGAAGATGAGCTTCCTGATAGGGCCCTGTGGCCTCAACCCTAGAATCCACCTCCAATAGTACACATAGTGTAGTCAAAAAGATACCAGACGTTAGGACCCAGCGTTAAGGGGCATTAGCGCAACTTTTGTCGGCGCTTCGCGGCTCTGGGGCATCCTTGTAAATATTGCGATGCTGTGTCAGCGATGTTTTACATGGATTCAATGTGAGGAACGCCTACCTTGCATATAATTAACGATGCAAGGCGAGGCGTTTGGAAAAAGGCAGCTAACATGCGCTAATGCATGTTAGCGCCGCCTTGATGATTGAGCGATGTTAGAATCGCCGCTTTTTCGGCGCTATGTGCCGAAAAAGCAGCGATATGTGTCTTGATGATATGCCCCACAGTCTTTTAGTGCCAGTCCATGTATATTGTACAGCCAGCCATGTTGGTCGATGTTTCCACCCTAAAGAAATAGGTGTAAGTAATTCATCAACCAGGGTCTTCTTCAGGACAGTGAATTAAAGCACCCTATGAGTGTCAAATGGGGATTCATGTTACTTATATGCATACCGGTAAATTTTAAGTGAGTTGGAAGGGTAAATAAGAACACTCACTTAACTTCAATCGTGAAAGTGTTCAAGAGTCCAAAAGGAATCACCTTAACGCTGTCGCTGTTGTGTAGAAGCGTACTACAACAGTTAAGGAAAAGATAGTATTTTGTTGTTCACAGACGCAAAATTATATTCAAGAAAAACTCAACAAACCACATCGTTATGAGTTATTTAGAAATAAACGGCTCCAAACGGTAGCCTCAATGTCAGAAGTGGTTTGGTTTTAAACATTGTCTACATTTCTCGCACCCTAAAATAAAATGGTTATGCAAGTAATTCATCACATTTTTAAATGCAGGTAAAAGTTATACCGGTTTCTGACATTCAACTATTCCACTAATCCTAGAGCACACTTCCGTGCTTATTTTTGTATTTTTTGTTAAAATATGGCTTTATTGCATTTATTTTCCTTAAAAACTGAGAGTCTCTGCGTCAACATGTGAAACAACATGACTGGCTCCAGTATACTATTACACACATTAATTACATGTAGTAATCCATCAACATTTTGTATATTAAGGCATCTAAGTGCTGCAGAATGTCCATCCTAGATATAGGTCGAGTAAATAAAGGTAGTTGATAAATGCATCCGGACATAAGAAATGAAACAAAACATTAACAATACATGTTTGAGAGGAGTAATACAAACACTAAATTAGATCCAGTATCAAATTACATCAATAAAAAGCATCTGCAAGGAAATAGGTCTCGCATTAATGCAAGTTTGAGCTTTTGGCATTGTAAATGACAATGCCTTTTATTTCTGTTTTGTAGCTTAAACTCTCACAAATGTGAGACCTATTGCATTTCTAATGTTTGAAGGCATCACTGAGTTGCCCCCTTCTGTCTTCCATGGCCCCTGAAGAGCTCCCCATTTGCTAGGTGTAAAAGATGCCGATGGTCACAACTGTGCCCGAGAGACCCTCCTGCCTTCCTGCAGTAAGAGAAACTCATTAAAGAAAATAGTGCTTACAGACTAAAGAAGACGTACGCGTAACAACCGAAGTAAAAGGGCCAGTCCTCATGGGAGGCTACAAATTAAGACAAGGCAGTACTAAGGAGAGACTTGCAAGCCTAATAGCAAATCAGAAGCCAGCATTTACAAAGGACAATAACACAAGCCAATGACAAATATGGGCAGAGTGTGGGCGGGTCTTCAAGTACATACTCCATACAGCATGGCTCGCAGGGCAGTGCATGCGCTGCCCAGGCTCGACTTAAACACGGGGTGGGGAGTGGTGGAAGCAAGCAAATACAGTGAGGGTGAAGGCATGTTACCCAGCTTTCATCACATGGCACATCTGTTACTGGGAGGAGGTTACACAGTTTTTCAGCCAACTTGAGCACTTAGTTATCCCACATTGTAGCCACTCCGCTAATGACCCTCTCGGAACATGGCATCTGCTTCCGCCACTGCACACTTGTTCACAACTCCACACTTGTTCAAAACTCTGATCTAGACCAGCACCAGGAGTGGCCGTCTTGCAGAACATCGCAATCTGATACTTAAATAAAATCCTTCAGAAGGTCACACATTTCAAAAAGTGTTTAATGTTTTATGTGTTAGCAGTTAATCCCAGTAGATATAGCAGGGGATCAGGGGCAAATGGTGTAGCAATCAACTCTAATATAACCTCCATCACTCTCACCCATACCTGTGCCAGAACAGGGCACACCCATACCAAAGGAAGAAACATCGCATCTGGGTGTCTGTAGTGTGGGCATTCCAGGTACGAGAGCAGAAACATCCTGTGTGCACAGTGTGGCACGATGTAAATTTGGTGTAGGTAATACATTGCCTATACTTCAGGCAGGTGTTACGGAAGACTTGCTTAACATATTCCTGGGCCATCCCCCATTGTTTATCTGAGAGGACCACACCCATTTAGGCTTCCTTCGCATTGCCTGACCCTTGGCTAATAGTGCGACCTTACAGTACCTTGACAGCCCATCGTCCCATCCCATTAGTAATAACACATTGTAATCCCACATGCTTCTCTGGTTCCTGTTGACCTTTCCCCCATGTGTCCTGCACCACTACCACAAATGCATTGTATGCCACAAAAGACCCCCTCCTAATCCACAAGTAGACTGCAGATCAGGAAAAGTACACTAAATCCCCTCAGTGTAGAGGTTTGCCCCCCAACTGATACCATCCTCCCACCACGGGTCAGTATTATGGATATTGAGGATGTTTCTCACTCTTGGCACACTCCAATGCAGCAGCCATGGTGCATAGGGACTTGGTGTCAAGGCTGAATGCACTTGTTCTAGCAGGACTTAGCCACCCATGCCAACCTACTCAGCACTCTCAGAGTACCTCAACCAGTTTAGTATCTTGGTCCCACAGAGTTCCCCCTGGGCAGCCACACTTTCAGCCATTGTATCATTGATTAGCCACTACATAGACCACTGTAATTTGGCAGCAGCTTAGTATAGCTGGAGGTCCAGTACCCCCAGTCATCCCGCCAACAACAATCATTGGAGCTTGGCGATCGATATCCTCTGTCAACCTCCACCCCATACAAGGTCCAACATCAAACCCCTTATTTACCTAAAGAAGGTTCATTTGAGCACTACCTGTAGGGCTGTATACAAAAAAGAAAGTGCAGTAAAAGTAGTATCTCTCCATATGTTCCATAGCATCAGTACCTCATAGTGTGCCAGTAGTTTGAACAGAGCCGGCAACACCCTTTTGCCCGTGAGCTCAGGAGCGCACACACAGGGAACAAACCATCCAGCTTTCTGTTGCAGGTATCTCGCTTTATTGTCTCTGGGTAAACATTCAGACCTGACGCGTTTCGAGGACTCCCTCTTTCTCAAAGGTCGTTTCACCAGTTGTCACACTGGAAGTTCCGCATGCATTTATATATCCTTGCTAAGTGCAATCACATTGAGGTGCATACTGGGACTTGTGGTCCCTTCCAGAACATGTATTATCCTTAAGTAGGTTCAGTGTGTACAGTCTGATGACCAAATTTATTATTAGCCCTAAGTGGGCCCCAGGGCTAATAATGAATAGAGTGATGCAGTGCAGTGGGAATAGGCCTCAAAATGCATTGCTGGAGTTGTGTCATGCTTGCAACACATTTCCAACAATGTGTGACTTTTGCCCCAACAGATATGTCAGAATTTCTGACACATCAGTCAATCCTTGCGCCATGCTGCGCCGTATTGTAAATATGGTGCATCCATGGTGGTACAAAGGTTTCGTAGGGTGGTGCATTAAGAGTGACGCATCTCTACAGATGTGTCACTTTCTGTCTGTGACAGGTCTGTGGTCTTCTTGGACGGCACCCACGTCCAGGACTCATCTGGTGTATGAAAGAAGTGGATCTCATCTGAATCTACTACTCAGAGTCTTACCGGGAAGAGCAAGGTATATGACAAACCTGGGGTTATATTTACAAGAAGTAGTACTCCACTGTTTTTCCACAGCAGAACAGCAAAAATGTTATTGCTGCGGTACAACAGATCCTAACGTCATGTTAGTGTCCGATTTACAATATGGCATTACATGGCATTAGTAAGAGCTAGTGGCTCTGAGATGTGCGTCAAGTTGTTAAAAAAAATCACACTACAGTCCAAAAGGTGATGTTCAGAAAATTAGTGGCTGGGAAATGCACAATAGCCATCCTAACATATTTACCTGCTCCATCACTGGAAAAAATACAAAAATGCAGATACTTGCAAAAAAAAAGTTCAACTTACCTGAAAGCAGCAATGGAGCAGCCAGGAGTGAGCACAGCACAGGGCAACAACCCTAGCAACCCCACTACCAGCCAGGATGGCCAGCCAGAGCTCCAGGGGACGAGAAAGAGGAAGTGCAAGTTCAGTCAGGAGGAGAATAAGATCTTGATTATGGAGGTGACGGAGCACCAACAGAAGCTCTTCATCATCTCCAAAGTGTCATTGGGGAGGAAAAAGAACATATGGCAGTCCATAGTGAACACGGTGAACTGCGTTGCCAAAGTCAAGAGGACAGTGACTGACTGAGAGAAGCACTGGCACATTTCTAAGTGCACAACTAAGGAGAAACTGGTAAACAATCTCAAGGCAGCACTGCAGACCGGAGGTGGTAGTCCAGTACCCCAGGAGAAGCTGGATCCCTTGAAAGAGTAGGTGTCCACAGTCATCTCTGAGGAGTCGGTGGTTGGAGTCGTGGGACAGGACAGTGCTGCCTATGATGAACTAAATCAGCAACAGGGTAAGTCCCAACAAAGGCCAATGTGGTGAACTACATAATGTTGTGCAGTCCAGGTAGCTATGTACAAGCGCTCTGCGGCACTCTCTGCAGGACAAAGGATAGGCGCCTGGCTTATCTCTGGTTAGACAATACATCAATGGAATTCACAAAAGCATTTCCGACAGCATACGGAAGGGTTGCAACCCTTCTAGCTGTGCTACGTCAAAAGGAAAGGGCGGCAATATGTCATTTCTACAAGATATGGCACATTCCTATCCTTAAGGCCTGCACTGGCACTCAAAAATCAGACGTCCTCCAAAGCAGGCACCCCTGCACCATGGTTCAAGGATACCTGTGTTGGTGCTAGCCAGGAGAATGTGCACAAGCATGAAGGAAAGCACAGAGATGCACTGTATTGTTGTTAACACAGTGCAACCCTGCACTTTCCTATTCACACAGCTTGGTGCAGCAAGATGGTTTCTTGTGCTGCACTGCACTGCACCACATGTCTATGAAAGATGTCCTTCTGTCTCACCTGGGCTCATTTACATTAATGTAGCCTCCAAATCCCTAGCACAGAATTGGTATACCACAGGACAAACAACACACCTGAGGGGTGGAGATATGTGGGCCATGGGTAGTACCTACACATAAGGATATTTCAAGAGTCATGGCCAGACTCACCTAGATTAAACTAAAAGGTATGCAGCTGTCCTAGCATGCAGGCTCAGACCACACAGCTGTCAGCTGGTGTGATGGGGACCACCTGAACTTATCTCATCAACTAAATATGACTGGGTGTGTGGGTTAATGCAAATGATGAACACCAGAGGACCATGGAGCATATTTAAAATGAAAAGGAGCTGTGCATGATTGCAAATAAATCTTCAGCGCCAAGCTGCATCATTGCAACAATGCATGAATGGGATATATTTACTGGACTATGTGCCACCCCTGTGCTCACCCCTGCACCACTGCAATAAGAACATCTATTCGCGAATGCAAGCACCCTTGAATCAGGGTGCAAAGGTGTCTGTGTTGGTGTTTAGCTGTTCTTATCTGTGCCAGCGCAAGGGAAAATACATGGGGTGTGCCATATCCTTGTGCGAATGGTGCTTTTTTGTGTTTGTGGCATGACATAGGGTGGGGCAGTCAAGTTGCTTTCACCTCCGTGTCGTGCCATTTCTATATGAACATGCTCCTCAGTGGGTACATGTCACCATTCCCAGCACTACTACCCTCTGTGGTGCTGCCTAACACATCACTCTATAACAGCTCACCATGTCAGTCCATTGGATATGGTCACGCATAATATAGGTGTCATAGGCAAATGAGAGTCAATGTATGATTGGGGTGCCATCACTGTTGGGCAGTAAGTTGGCTGCCAATACCAAATTTAAAAGAGCCAGAGTAGGAATGTACACCTACAAGTGTATAGGTCTGATTAAAATGATGTGTGACACTCTGCAAATATCCAATTTTGGAGCTGATGAAATGGCTTGAATGTCAGTGAACGTAACCTGACCGCTATGAAATCCTGTCATCTTAAAGGGAAATACAGTGCTATTTGCAATCCATACCTTGTGTAACAGCTGTCATATGCATCAATGAGGAACTGAAAGTTTAATGTATTGCACTTTGATTGTCAACTGCATTACTCATGTCAACATCTAAGAGATATCAACAATAGCATTTCCCCATCTCATTGCAGAGGATAAACCCTCACCTCCTGGCCAGCACCCTGTCCCAGTCTTCAGTGATGATGGGGATAATAAAAACCTTCAAACCAACGACCAAGACACCCTCCAAGAACTCCTGGACTCCATCAGGACACCATCTCCGGACCCATGGAGGGTCAGCAGCATCGTGGTGTCTCTATATACCATGCCTAAAAACCAATGGGTACCACCTCCCATCCCACCCAGACCCCTGGACTCTGAGGACTCACAGATTACCTTCCAATGTACTGCAGTAGGAGTCCATCAGGAGTTGGCATAGCAGGTGCGGGTGGGGATCAAGACTGTGGATTCCACTCTAGAGAGAGTCCGTGGGTGCCTCAGTCCCAATAGGGACAACACTGCCACCATCAGAGGCACCTACTCTCCGCTCCATGGCCTCCTGCAGTCACTGGCTAACATTGCTGGTGTCATGAGACAAAGGCATCAAAAACTTTACCATCAGAGATTTATTTTGCTGAGGTTTAAATAGGGTTTGTCACATTTTTGGTGTCCTATCCTTCTAACATTTTTTCTGAGAAAGAACTGGATTTATGTCCATGTGATGCGTTCCACCTCAAATTCAATTGGATATGTTCTTTTTTTGTGAAATCTATAAAAAATACAAAAAATGTTTTTAAAACCACTTTTAAATATTAGGAAATGTAGAGAGGCATTAAAATATTTGCAACTGCTCTGAACGGATCAAGTTTGTATTACTGTATATAGATTTCTTACTCACATTATTAAATGTAGGAAAGCAGTGGGAAAATAACAAAGAACTTTTATGATTCTTAAATTTTATTGAATTAAATGTTTTATTGTTATAAAAACTGTTTTAAATTTGCTTGAAGCACTCAATCTGGACATGATTATTATAATTTGAAAAAATCTGTACATAGACCAGTGTATTGAATGGATGTCTTAATGTTTTATTGAATGCTTTTATGGTTGTAAAGTATTGATGACTGATTGACATTGTGGTCATCCTCCTGTCTGGAGCACTCCTCTTCTCCACATGTCTCATGACATGTTCTCCACATGAACTCTGTCTGGACATCCACTGCCTTTAAATATCCTTTGGGGTTGTTGACCAATACATTTTACCACGAGCCGCTTCAACATTTTCACATATAAATAAATGCGCATAGAGCTAGCTGTGTGGTGTCTGCCTGTAGGAGTCAGGACCTGGCTGGCCATTGCACATTCTCTGATGTAAACACACTAACTATTAGCCAAAGAGATATTTGTATTTTTGTGGGGTTAGGGACAATGCTAGGCAGTGAGAGTGTAACATAATTTGTAAACACTATTTGCGTGATGACTAGCAAGTGCTTCCTCAAGGTTGCAAGCACTGAATGACACTGAAGTCATGCAGTGAATGGTAATGGTGAATTAAGTCACCCCACAAGCGGCAGGTCCAACCTTGGTAATTTGCAAGTATACAACATTGGTCTGACAAGTAAATGCTGCAAGTATAAGTGGGTATGGGGTAGCAATGTATGTGTTTGACTCCAAAAACATACAAATTGTCCAAATGCCTTAGACCACAACATCTCTCCAAAGCATATTGCATAAAGTACCCACACAAAGATATTTTATTTGAACACATGATTTGCGATGTCTACATTTTCCATCATTGTTGCCATGTCCACTGCTCAACAATGTATGACAGTCAGATGATGTAAAGTCATGGGCAACCAGACAGATCCCTGTCCATAGGTAAGATACCTACTCACACATGTTGCCGAACACTGCTAGCAAAGACATATGCATGTAGATAACATTACCTGAGCACACATGCTAACTCCCACACAGTAAATCATGATGTAGACCTGTATGTTTCAAACAATGACATTTAATGTCAACTGAATGAGAAAAAATCCTAACTACTAAAGCTAAACTAGAAAAAGCAACTACCCTAATATACCTATAACTATATACTAATTATATCTAACCTTAGCTTAGCCTACCTAACACTATACATTTTGCACAACATAATAAACATCAACCCTCCACCCCCTTTAAGAGAAGTATACACACAAGAACAACAGAACCTATACCTAAAAATCAACTACGCATATAGTTCTAAACAATATTATAATTTTTGTTATTTTTTTACATTTATTTTTAATCTTTTATGTTTTAATTAATTTTATTCACACTGATATATGAACACATCAACCCCACCAACCCCCAAATAACATTAAACCCCTAAATACTTACATCAAGCCCACCCCAAAAAAATTGTAACCTTAAACGAAGCCTACTTTAACTAATCTATACAAATCTAAAAACCCATCAACGAAACAAATATTAAAACGGGTTCTGGAGGAAGGGTAGGTTGGCTACCTGTGACGGAGATAACACTAAAGCTTGAACAGTGCCTGCTTAATCTCCTCTAGCATTGTGAGGGTCCTGTCCGTAATGCTTGGCTAATATGCTGCTTTGTACACATGGTATGGTATACATTAGGCCTGGGCTAAAATTTCGTACCGTTCGTGGAAATTGCGATAATTTGACATTTTCGCGTTCCGCGGAAAGCGCGGGAATGTCAAAATTTCCGCATTCCGCAGCTTGGCGATAATTTGTTTCTTGCTCGCGCTGTAAAATAATACATTCTCGGGTGCGCGCGATCGCCTTATCTGAATCCCTGCGTTCGCCGACAAGTTTTCTTGATCCGGTCGCGTTCTCCATGAGATGTTGTATTGTTTTAAGCCATTTGCGCTGTCTTGCGACAGTTCGCGCCCGCAGTGGCGTCATGCGTCACGCGATCACGTCTTTCTTCTCGCGATCATGCACCGCGAGACAACTGAAAACAAGATGGCCGTGCCCGCGAGCAACCACATGGGTAAGTTGGCGAGCCACAACCATGCAGAAAATCTCGCGAACATGCGGGAAAAAAACTTCCGCATCTTCGCGATATTTCCGCGTGTTTGCGATAATTTTTAACATTTTCGCGATAATTTGCGAAAGTGGATTTCGCAAATTCCGCCCACCCCTAGTATACATCACAAACTCACAGAACAGTAGTGTGCCTTCTGCAACCTACAATGGCCATCATGGCTAATGGATTTTTCCACAGCTACATGTCCCAATCGTGCCAAGTACGTTTCTTGTGTCAGAATCTGGCGTAACTTATATGCCAATGACCCATAGCAAGACACTTTGTTAACTATACTGAACACATGGCATTCCTCACATGTAAAATTGGATGGTGGATATGTAACAAACATCACACAAGCACATATGACACTTCTCCTAGCAGGCCTATTGTAGGTCCATGGTGGACCAGTCCACCATGGTGACATACGTTCTGAAACTCACAGATCCACAGACATGTACAAATGTGATTCATCAACCACAAATATTCACAGATCCTGCAAGTGTGGCCATGCCTCCCCTGTCAGGCCTCCGTCATGAGTTCCATCACAGATTGGCAATGTATCATCATCGACATCAGTGAGTGACAGACTAACTTGCAAATGTCAAGCAAGCCCCACTACATCTCATCTATGATCAAATAAATAAATGTGTCTTAGTGCAAGGGATACACATCATTGCAAAAAAATTGCACTGCATCAGACATCACACTCACTCCTTCTGCAACAAAATTAGTACAGATGAAGGCCCTCACTCGTAATGTTGGGGTCCTTGAAGGAATCCACCTCAGCACATGAGAATGATGCTGGTCCACCTACAAGATATGACATGTAAAACAATTCATTCACTGTTGGACACATTCATATTTAACATGTCAAATTAGCAGTGTACATAATTCAAACATATTAACTATACAACCCTTCTGGTTACATTTAAGCAGATGACTCAGTTGTTTGACTTGGCCATTTTTGCATGGTCATCCCAGAACTTTTTGCCTATTTCTGACCTGTTGTTGGTGGTTTTATGACTCTGGGCAGTTTATCACTGGTGATCAGTTCTAAAGTGCATGTGCTCTCTCTTGTAAACTTGGTGAGATTGGTCTACACCTGTTTGGCATATTTAATTTACCTGTAAGTCCCTTGTACAGTGGTATCTCATATACCAAGTGCCTGTAAGTTAAATGTTACTGGTGGGCTTGCAGCGTGCTTGCGCCACCCACTGAAGTAGCCTTTCAAACTTGTCTCAGGCCTCTGCAACTGCAGGGTCTGCACGCGCAGTTTACTGCCACCTTGACGTGGCATATAAAGTGGTTGCCAAGTCTGCAACTCACCTTTTACTACATGTAAGTCACCCCTAAGTTAGGCCCTAGCTAGCCCTATGGGCAGGGTGCTGTGTAGGTAAAAGGTAGGACATGTGCCTTAACTGTGTGGCATGTACTGGTAGTGACAAACAACCTATTTGGCTTCTCACTACCGTAAGGCTGCCCTCTCATAGTGTTGCATTGGGGATTCCCTGATATGTGCTTCAGTGAAAATTCCTGACATTAAAGGTGTAGCGTGGCCATGTTTGGCATGTTTGGAATAGTGGTGATAAATCCTCCTTATTGGTGGAAGCAGATTTATTATTACTATTTTAGAAATGCCATTGGGAATTTCTGTGTGCTTATGTGTCTTTGTGCCCTGTCCGGATGTGTATTGACCATCTGGTTCTGACTGACAGGGAAGAGGGGAATGTGCATTCACTCTAGCCAGTCACACTGGCTCACTCTGCCCGCATACTAGACTGGAGCGCCTCCATTGCTGTGCCGCGTGGGTAGTGCTGCCCTCTCCTCAGGTGGTTCTAGAAGCAAGAGAGGAGACCTATCAGAGAAGCCGGGCTCCCACCTCTCCCACTCCCAACATCTCGTCAGGGGACTTATCGGTGGATGAGGTTCTGCTAAGTGGTCCCGGGCCACAGCACACACAGCGCACCAGTAGCTAGGAAGCCCAGCTGGGAATTCCTCTGGAAATGCCAGGGCAACGCTGTCATCAGAAAGGGGGCATGGACCAGCCAGAAGAGAAACCAGAGGGAAAGGAGCTGAGCCTATGGAGACTTCGCTCCGTGCCAGTCTACCCTTGGGGGCTTGACTGGGTTTCTGACAGTGGCCACCCACAGGCTTCCTTTCTCCAGTGCCAAGCCGAGGAGGGCAGCAAGTCAAGAAGGGTGGGGCAGTATTGTGAGTAACTGGCAGCCCCAGCCATGAAGTGACCGGCAGGAGACTGAGCCAGGTCTTCCCGCTTGTGTTTCAGTGTGGGTGTACCACATTGCATCCTTGGCAAGGGGTGATCAGCAGCTGCATGGCCGGGCAGCTACCAAGGCAGAATATTTCAGCAAGTGGGACCCAGGGAGGTCCCCCTGTGACCTCTACCCATGTGACATACCAGGGGAGCTGAGGAGCAGCAACTTTGTTTCCCGCCCTGAGGGGCCATGGCTGACTTACTGTGTAGATTCACGTCGGCCTCCTTGCTTGTCTCTGTCCCGAGGGACCGTCATTTGCTGGACTCGAGTGTTTGTGTAAATTACTGTATTCCCTGTTGTAGGTGGGCAGGCGGTCCAAGAACCTACTTGCAGGGAACCGGGGCACCAGATACTATATAATAGCAGCACCGGTGCCGCCCTTTATTGTTTTTGTGGTGATCTGCCTCTGTTGGCACTGCATTGATGACCCCTGTGTTCGTTAACAAATATCCGGTTGCAGCCAGGATTGATGTATGACCTAACCTGCCTATTATGCCCTGAGGTGGATATATGTAGTGTTACATTGCCAGTAAAGATTTCCATAACACATGCAACTTACAAGTGTTTTCTGTAGTGCACTGCCGATGATAGTAGGACAATTGCCTGATTGGCAAAGTACTTCCTGATGTCTGTATTGTTATGACAATTACCCTATGGCAAAGTGATTTTGTGATTCTGTGTGAAGTCATGACCAGTGCCTATTGGCACAGTAATATATGTGATTGTGATCTAATGTGTTCTGATGAATAATACAAAGGATATTTTTATATAACCCTGTGTGGAGTCTCTTTTGTTGTATGCCTAATATGTAACTGTTCGGTGAGTGTGTTGCGCAAACGCTTTACACATTGCCTCTGGGATCAGCCTGTCTGCTCTTCCAAGCTACCAAGGGGGTGAGCAGGGGTTATCGTCAGTTTTTAACTCCCTTACCCTGAGTAGAGTTGTGCATACCCTAGCCAACCAGAAACCCCATTTCTAACAACAAGCATGACCACTGCACATTGGTAAGGGAGGTTGAAGTGCAAAAAAGATTAATGATTGAGGACATCCATCTCTAGAGAATATTTGGCATCCGCAGTACTGACAGATGTCACCATGGCAGCTGAGCCTCAGGAGTTGCACAAGCTATATACCTCACAGGCCTGCCAGGGTTTGCCTAAAACCATGCCCAGATCAAAGTTGACACCAGGAAATGAGTCCCTTGCAGATGTCACACATCAATCTTACCTGAACCCTTTGTAAGGGCAGTTCTGTACATGTCAATGCTACACAGTACCAGATGCCATTCCGTCATGTCTCAAGCATACCTAAAATGCACATTTTGACACTTCACAATGCCATATATTTCAGCACTCTTTAGATGTGCCAGATACTGCCTGTAACACCCTGAGATACAGTACAATGTATGTGTGATCATCTCTGACATACATTGAGTGTCATACACACTTAACATGTACAACTGGAGTCATATATGTTAGCACAACTCCAGTGGGTCAGCCCTCACCAACACCTCCATGAGGCCATGCAAATCCAATATGTGAAATTTGTGTTGCATACAGAGGTATGCAGCCAGATAAGCCAGTGATAAGCACAGCGTGCCCATTATAAACATCAGAGAGATATACCAGTCTTATTGAGCTTAGTGATAAGGACCTGTAATCATTTTATACAATGCAGTCACTGATTACCTGAGCATGGTAAGGCATTGCAGGCCTCAATTAATACAGACTACCCAGGGAAGGCATTGCAAGGATAGTCATTGGCACATCATTATGTGTAATTGTAAATTGGAAGTGGGAAAACATTCAATGCACACTTTCAAAATTGATTCTATTGAGAGCTGTCCCTTCCAGTAGTAGCATCTCATTAATGTCAGAAGTGCACACACGTGTGCAGCATAGGTCAAGTGTGTGTGTGTATGTATTAGCCTAGGACAACAAGGTGCAGAAGTAAAAGTAGCTTGCACCACTGACTCCACACCATATCACAAGTGTATGGTGAGACAATACCACAACTAGTGGCCTCAAATTAGACACCATAGTTGGTAAAGGGAACCTCTAATACTCAGCTGCCTGTTCCTTCCTCAATGCCTCCTGCAGGTATCTGTGTTGCCAAAGTCCCGCCAGCACAGTGCAAATTCGATAAGTGGTGAACAGCAATATCACTTGTGAATTTCACTACCACAGACTTTTCATTAGCACTAGAAAACTGACTCTAATGGGACTTAGGGGCATATTATCAAGGACGGCGTTAACATTATCGCCGGTTTAGCGGCAGAAAACTGCTGCTAAAGCGGCGATAATGGGCTTGATAATATGCCCTGGAGAATTCCAATAGAAGCCCATGTTCACACCAGAACATGGGCTTCTATTGGAATTCTCCAGGGCATATTATCAAGCCCATTATCGCCGCTTTAGCGGCAGTTTTCTGCTGCTAAAACGGCGTTCATTTTTAATGCCGTCCTTGATAATATGCCCCTTAGAGCCTGTTTTTCAAAGTAGTCCCATCTCTTAAAATCCTTGCATTTATGGCAGCATCAGTTTTGCTATGGTTTTTCCGATTGAACACCTACCTTGCGTATCATTACCATAAAATGCTGCTAGCTGATCTGGCTTTAAAAAAAATAGGCGCTAGCATTGGAAAAGTGATGCTAAGGGGCTCTACCGTCACTTTGAAAATAAGGTGTTAAAAAAAGAATGCTGCAGCTTCAAAAAAGTGAAGCTGTGGCGGCATTAGCTCCTTATAAATATGCCCCCTATGAGTCCGAAGTAATGTCTTAACAATTGTAAAATTATTGTGTTTCTTCTGAACTTCAACAGTATAGTGCTGGCTAGGGCATGATTGCAGGTTCGCTGGACATCTGTTTATGGGTTCTTCAGAAGAGTGATGAAATGAATATGGTTTGCTATTTTGTTTGTGCATTGTTCCATGTATGTTAGCATTCACGGTACCATTTTATGTTTCTCCGCCATTTTGAATCATGCCATTAGCTGTTTATTGTCTCCTCGCGAAACAGGCTGTGGAAAGTTTAAATTCTCCAAGGTTAGGCCTTGCTCTGCTAATGAGTACACTGTTCTTATTAGCACATACCTTTCCCACTAGATAGAGGTCTTCTCCCACTAGTCTAGTGGCAGGCATGGACAGAATGACCTTGGGAAGGAGATACTGTGTGCCCGGCCTCAGAATCGAAACCCATCCAACTGTGCTTCTTTGTGTTAGCTGCACCTGCTTGGAAAATTCCATTATGGGCGGGTTTTCCTTGGTTCTGAAATGTACATAATGTATCGCTATGTTAGCTGAAGTCAGTCCTCTCTGCAGCACCCCTAAGCGACTAGGTAGACGGGGCTCCACTCAAGGGTATCTGAATAAACATTTACTTGGTTTGTATTCTCTACTGTCTGACTGACGCTTCATTTGGTATGGAAGGCTGAGAGGTGGTCGTGAGTGATCCGAATGACCCTAAACGGGCCACTACCTTCGGAGTCATGACCCAGGGAAGCAGAGTATATACTTTGTCTGCGGCAAAGGAAGGAGGTGTTGTATTTGTTAAGAGTCATGACAAGATGTGGCCCAACATTCATTTCCAATCTGTTATGTGTCCTGATTGACTCATACACTTTGTTTACTTTAAGAGACGTGCTATGACTTTGTGTGGCATACACACAAGTAGGTTTTGGAAATGACTGACACTGTGCTACACATACAGGAGTGCTGTCCTCTGCAATTCACTTACTATTTGTCATTCTGGTGAGCAACAATGCCAGGCAAGTGCTGATTTGTCACCAGTAAGGAGAGTCAATTTGCGATTGGGCAGACATATATCTCACATTCATCTATTGTGTCTATTACTGGCTACTATTGCCATTTCTGAACTAATCCCTGTCTGATTTGACAGCATGTAACAGGAGCTGGTGATGTGTTTTACTTCAGTCACACATATTTTGCATTGAGAGTTGGAGTCAATGTTGTTCAGTGTGTTCTACCATGGGAACAATAGTAAGTGGATATCAATGTGAAACATCATAGTATACACATGGCAGTGCACAGTGTCCACTATGGTGATACTACACAAGGGGTTATAGATATGTGTTAATCTTGCACTGTACAGTGCAACTGGTAGATGAGCTACACTACAGTGCCCCACTGCTTGTGGACAGTGTAAGCTATATCTTCCACATACATCAGTGCCCCGGGTTCTGTGGCTACGCTGGCTCAACCTGTGCAGCATTGCTCCTAGACAGACAAGTTATTTCCATGAGAACTGTATTGTTGGCTGAATTTGGAGATGTAGTTTATGAATGAGGCTGCGGCTTGCTGCACAGTCTTGTGCCTTGGATGAATGCAGTAGTGGTTTGTGCCCAAGAAAATGGTGTGCACATAGGATGTGATGTGTGTATATTATGAGTAATGTAATATCTCATGGTAGAGATGATCCTATGAGGTTCAAATATGACAATATTTCTCGGTTTCACAAGTCTGGGATACATCTCATGCCTCATGGCCTTGGGATTTACATGTGAAACACAGACTAGAGACGGATATTACCTTGTTTAAACATTTATTGGGTGCATCATTTTACTAGATATTGCATTTTTGAGGGTCTTTGAGACCACTGAATGCACATGAAGGACCTCATGTAGCAGTTGTTGCCACTAGGCAGCAATGGATGTAAAATGGCTGAGCTGAACTACATCCAAAGTGAAGTGGTGGAATGTGCCTTTTAGTTGACATACAGCACATCCACATGATAGTGATTAGTGCCAACACCACCCTACTTGCACCATGGTGCCCGTGTCAGTTTAGTGTCCTCACCTGACATCATGCTTTAAGGGACACAATCCAGCACCAATACCACACAATCTTTGTAATTCCCTCCTTCAATGAGTTGTGCAGAATGCTGGACACATAGTATTCAGACATGACAAAGAGAAGTGATTATGTATCCTCATTTAATCTCCTCTTGGGAGGCACACTATTTGCACACTGTCCCGGGCGCTGAACATTGTGTGGAAATATGTGAGATCTTCATTGGTGTTGGATGGGAAAGGCCACTGCAAGGTCCATGGTAGACATTCTTAACGTAGCGTGAATGAATGCTGCACTTTGGTGTAGCTTGCTTTACTGCATACCAAGCAGACCATGCAATGTCATGCAGATAGACTTTGCATTGCCACATTCATATGATTTTGGGAGCTGCTCAACCAGAGCATCATGAATAGCGATTGTCCATCAGCACAGTTAACTTATACTTGTGGACCACAGTGTCGTAAGCGGTCTCAACATGTGTGACTTGTAGGATTGTGTTACGCATAGGCCATGTAATATGGTGCAAGTATGTAGGCCCACATCAACTACGTATGCACTGTCTAATTGAACCCAAGGCTGACATGTTCAAAGTATTCCTACTTAATTGACTGCCATGTGGTCTGTAATGTGCTTGAAATGTACTTACCCACTAGTACGCTGATCCCATAAGTCTCATTCTGGAAGTGCTCATTCATGACGGGATGATGGAAGACGAATGAGTCATGAGCACTGCCCGGGTACTTTTGCATGCATGCTCATGGAATATGTGTGCTTCCTGTTGCAGTAGAGGTGTGATGTTGGCGCTGGAGACACAAGTTGCACATGTGTGCAGTCCATTGGGGAAGTAGAGGTACTGGCGCATGAGGCTTATGATGGCATCTAGGACTGTAGAGAGGAAACTAGAGAAGGATGCCTAGGATACTCCTGCCACAGTGGCTGTGGTGGTTTGGAAAGTTCCAGATGCCAGCATGTGGAGGATAGCCAGTAACGTGTCCGGCGGAGGATTGTTAGTGCAGCGCTGCAATGTTGGCTGCAGCCTTGGTGCAAACTACTGAAGGAGGCAGATAATGGACAATGAAGTAGTTGAGCTTGCCAAAATGATTTGGGTATGTTCTGATTTCATACCAGTGTGCTGGTGTCCTTTTTTAAACCTGCTTTTCATTAGCAGTAGCAAACTGACTCTAATGGGACTTACTGCCTGTTTTTCAAAATCTTAAAATCCTTGTACATATGGCAGCATCAGTTTTGCGATGGTATTTCCGAGGGAACACCTACCTTGCATATCATTATCATAAAATGCTGCTAGCTGATCTATGCAAAAGAAACAATTGATGGATGGAATGCCGGACAATGCAAACATTCACCCCCCAGTCACAAGGATCTGGGTTTAATCCATCATTCTTTTGCTCACCACCCCACCCCAGTTTGGACCCAGCCATATGCAAATCAGTCTTGACTCTGTTCCTTGTGGGAACAGTCCAGCCCGAACTGCCAAGACAGGTCCTCCCTGGACCGAAAATAAGCATCCTGTGAACGGTTTCAGAGCATCACCCTTCATCAGCCAGGCTAGCTTGAATCCAGTGGTGTAGTGAGCATGGGGCCCAAGTCTGGGCATACCCTTCCCACCTAGGGCATCATATACAAAAAAAACAATTGATGGATGGCATGTCGGACAATGCAAACACTCACCCCCCAGTCACAAGGATCTGGGTTTAATCCATCATTCTTTTGCTCACCAAACTACCCCAGTTTGGACCCAGTCATATGTAAATCAGTCTTGACCCTGTTCCTTGTGGGAACAGTCCAGCCCAAACTGCCAAGCTAGGTCCTCCCTGGACAGAAAACAAGTATCCTGGGACAGGTTTCAGGGCATCACCCTTCATCAGCCAGGTTCGCTTGAATACAGTGGTGTAGTGAGCACAGGACCAATGTCTGGGCATACCCTTCCCACTTAGGGCAACATATGCAAAAGAAACAATTGATGGATGGAATGCCAGACAATGCAAATATTCACCCCCCAGTCACAAGGATCTGGGTTTACTCCATCATTCTTTTGCTCACCACATCACCCCAGTTTGGACCCAGCCATATGCAAATCAGTCTTGACCCTGTTCATTGTAGGAACAGTCTAGCAATTGAGCTCCCCTCAGTGTTGACTGCGGTGTGAACACTACAGTCAACACTAAGGTGTCAACACTGTGGTGTCAACACTACAGGCAACACTAAGGTGTTGACTGTAGTGTTGACTCTACAGTCTGCACTGAGGAGAGCGCAAATTGTGAACTGCATTACCATGATGCAGAGGAGAAAACTTTTCTGGGTTTTGATGTAGTGTCTGGCCGTACCCTTTTCCTCGCCCAAACTGTTTTTAATGACCTTCCCTACCATTTATCACACATTCCTAATGTTCTTTTTTGTAAAAATAGAAATCCGGCCCATTGATTACACTTTATCCGGCCCCAGCCGCAGATTACGGCTTGAGACGGAGAGTACGGCCCTAGCCGGAGAGTACGGTCCGGGTGCGGAGAGTACGGTCCGGGAGTGGAAAGTACGGTCCGGGTGCGGAAATTCCGGCCCTAGTGCGGATGTAAAGTTAGCAGTCATAAGTGCATTCTGTGAATACCAAAAATCGTAAGTGCATTCTGTGAATACCAAAAGTAGTAAGTTTAGGATTTTGCCTCAGATTATTTTTGTGAATCGAAAAAGAGGGACTATAAAAGCACAATCAAATGAAATCCTGGAATTTGCTTCTAAGCTTCAAAACTTCAGGGGAGATTTACTAAGCTTTTGCGCCGTGTTTGCGTCACAAAAGTGACACAAAACTACGCAAAATCTTTTTTTTGTAATTTACTTTCTCACACTAAATTTGTTTAGTGCTGGAAATAATGTACAAGTAATGCGAAGCAGTGCATTGCTCTGCTTCGCGTTATTTTGCACCATGGGGGCGTACCAAGGGTAGTGCATGGGCGTTCCCATGCAACCACCGAAGGTTTCTCATTCTAAACCCAATTTACTAAAAACAATAGATTGGGATTAGTGGGAAAAACTGCGCCCTTTTCAACTAGGCGCAAGGAAGAAGAAATGCTTTAATTTCTCCTTCGTTTTCCTACTTTGCATGTGGGCTGCACTGTTTGGCATGCATACAAAGTGGGAAAAGCTTTCCCTTGTGTCGAGCATTGTATTTTGTACAGGAAGAGTACCCTTCCTGTACAATACCTATGCTGGACTCATGCACACACCCTAGCGCTGCGGCGCTAAGGTGTGTCGATGGAGCACAGCAGCTGTAATCAGCGCCGGCACAAGGGAAAGGGGAGGAGATAGCCATATCTTTGAAGATATGGGGCTCTCCTGCTACCTCCCTGTTGCGCAATGCAGCGCAGCCTCGCTGGGGGCTTTGCTTCATTACGTGACTTTTTCATGAATCTCCCTCTTCCTCTTTTAAACACACAATAATTCTTTTAATCAGCATAACAAACTGAGAAGTGCAGCTCCCTACTGATAGAGTCACAATGCTTTCCAAGTATGGGAAGCATTGCTCTCTGTGGAACTACTTTGGTGATCACCCAAGTGTCAGTGATAACCCGTGGCGGGCACCATTGCATTTTAAGATTCAGCTTCACTACTGGAGAAACACAGGTGCAATCGGGCACTTATCTCAGCAGGTAGATTACAAATCAGAAATCCTCTTAATTTCTCATCAATCCTCTATGAACAACATTGCAATATGCATTTTAAGAAGCAATGAAAACGAAGTTTATAATTCATATAATTGTGAAGTACTAGTTTGAAAAGTCTTGCTTTTAAAATTCATGCATTGCACATCTATGATAAGCCATGCCTGAATTATTCCCAGGTTATTTTAGTGAAAGAGAAGTAATACTAGTCTCAATTCTAAATTAATCTTCACATTTTGTAAATTTTAATCGAAACTATTTAGATGGATAGATGGATGGATGGATGGATGCTAACCTTGTTGTGTCGGTGATTGATCTTTCAAGTGGTATTGTGTTTTTTTATGCTGTAGGTCAACACATTTTCTAAAGTTGAGGCCTTCATATGTTGAATTCATTCTATTGCTAATTGGTCAACACCACTGTGATACTTAATCACGTTATTTCGGTACTCCACAGAGTCATACAATGGTTGTAACTTTTAGCCAAACTGTCCAGCGCTGGATTTCCACTCGGTGATCAAACATGCATAGAAAAAAAGATTCGTTCATCTTTTAGATTAGATCTTTTTTTACCTCAACACATTTATATATTGGTAATATAATAGTTTCAACGTGCACCTCTCAATAGGCCATTTCAGAGCTTCTAACAGTGAATGCAGATACAGGAAGGAAGCAGTAAACACACCATTATTGAACGAATAATTACTAACACATACAGCATCTCCTATTTCATGGCCTTCACACTGATTAATTTTCTCAATAAGGTTTCTTAGTTCACCAACAGTTCATGGACAACTGCGCTTTTCACTTCATTTCTTGACTCTTGGTAACCCCATATTCGGTTCGGTGTCAGAGTCAGCTAGGTCCATGCTTCCAGACTTATCTTTCTCAGGCTTCTTTCCCTGTAGTTAAATGATGCTCACATTTTCCCTTTTGTGGATTTCAGATTTCAATTAATCCTGCAATCCTTTCTTAGACTGCTTGGGTATTTCAGTATACCTGGTTTGTGTGGACTTTTGGACAGGCATAGCATTTTGAAGGTTGTCATCTGCTCCACTGGAATTGATTGTGAGCACCACAGGGTGGCTATTTTGTGGTTCCTTTCCTTTCAGCTAAGGATTAGTCTGGTTGGGTGGTTCTAGACTAGTTCACTCGATTTGCACTGCTCTGCGCGAGGTGCCAGGGAGAATGTACATAACGAAGAACACACAATAGACCAATAGGTTCATATAAAATTGTCCTGGACTTATATTCCATTGGCAGCACCTACCTTTTATGGTGATATGACATTATCTGACTTTCAAATCGTTATTTTAAATCTGTTAATTTGCATTTGCATGTTTCCTAATGCTTTAGAGTGAAATTATTTTCCTTGGGGTGTATGACTGGACCTCTTCTAATAGATGGATTCGTATTTAAGTATTGCACCACACAAACATATGATGTAAGTTAAAATTAGTGTACTGTCAGATTTGGTGGTACATTACACACCACCTAAGGATGCCATTTACCACATTGTCACTGATTTGTTACCAGACTTACCTTCGGCCATCACACAAAGTCGATTCAGGAACTGAAGTAAAACTGAAATTAGTGGCGTAGCTGCGGGGTAGAAGGGGGGATTACCGCGGTCCGCCCTGGGCAGCACTCTTGGTGGGCGGAAGAGGTGAGCAAGTCGTGTCTGTCAACAAACACCGTCCGACTGCCCCTGAGAACAAGTCGTCCGACGGCTGCCACCCCCTGCTCTTACCTGCCCCAGACGGCAAACTTAGGGGCCACCCTGGGCTCCACTAGGCATAGCTACACCACTGGTTATGGGGTTGTGCTGTATAACTTTCACAAGTTGAATAGAGGCATCGAAGAATTTTGTGGTGACAGCTGTAAAAGCAGGTTCACAAAGTTCAATGACCTCCATGTTGCATGTTTAATTGAGTGGGCTGTGAGCTTCAGTAAGCTAAATGTCATGGATTTAAAAGCCTCATTTGTTTTGGTGAATTTGCTTCAATGGGCTTCAGACTTCCTTCAAACAATTCCCATCCTGATACTTATTCCTCACAGAAAACTGAAACTACCTGCAATACAAACGACACACCATTAACCACAGGCACCTCAGACAAATTAACACCAATTACTTATCTGTCAACAATCCATGCCTCTAAAGTTGCAAGCAGTATAATGCTTGAATGTCTCTCTGCACTGACAGACTTTGACTGCAGGGTGGCATTCATAGAGATATGGAAAAATATAGAGATTTGGAAAAGGAAACTTCCTACCGAAAAAGACAGTATAGTGATTTATACAATATTAATGAAAGCATATTTATTTATTACCCATCCATGCCTCACATTCATTCATATATGTTGATGCATTATATGTCCATAAACGCTTTTCAGGCTCATCAGGCCCAGGCACAGTGTATTCAGTATCCTTGTTAAAAGAAGCATGGCTCACTCCCATGTTTGTCCAGTTTGATTAACTGTTCCATGTGGCAATACAGTCACACACCAACTACACTCTCAAAAAGCAAGCAGTGTCCTTGCTATCTTAAACAATTCGGTTTCCCAGCTCACAGCTCTCTATGGTTTGCCCTGTGCTGGCTTTTAACACCTCTCTACTCAACATGTCCTCATTCTAGCTCAGACCACAACCTTCCATCTGAACTGCCAGCCTCCAGGACTGTCACGTGACCCATAGGGACATTGCAGTTTTCCCTAAGTTAGCATGAGCACGCTGCGGCTTGCCTGCTGCTTTGCACATGTTACTACATGTCTTTATTTTTTGCAATACCTTCTATGGCTGCTTTCACATAAGATCTCAACGCTGTCTTCACTCTGTGCATGTTCCTGGGATTTTGACTGAACATTATGTGCAAGGTCGAACAACAATACACCTTGTTATTTTGTTCTGACCAGACCTTAACCCTTAGACAAAACATACCACTGCAGCTGTTGTTTGGACATTGTTTAGTGAGGTACACAAATAGGTGGCACACACTTGGAGAGGACATAGATTTTCAATAGCCATGCCACATATGATTGCCCTCTAATGAAATGAATTGAATTGTTTTGTATAAATCCATCTTTCCCTTTTCAGAAAAATATATAAATCCTTGTATGGTACTCTTAGATACTGTGTACTAAAGGGTATTTTGTTAATGAATCAACATGTTTGAACATCTACTTTTGGAAACATGAACATTCAATGTAATTCAATGTATTAAATCTACTATCATTGTGAACATTGTATAATTGCATTTGAGGAGACAATGTTTTTATCTGTTCTCCCTTTTCTATTTATAATATTACATTGTCAATATAAATAAAAAATATTTTTGATACCTTAAACATGGGTTGTCATAAACTGTCTATGTACATATTAAGGTCCACTTTTGTAATCAATTTCCTAAATGTGTTGTTTTCACTCAACACACTTGGAGAGGGGCCTTTCCAGCCAGAAGAGCGAGACAGCACCTATGATGTAGATCTACGATCAATAGGCTAAGGTATGGGGTCTGCCCACAAAGCCCAGAGATCTTCTATTATATAATAATACTTCTTCTTAGCAAGCGGAGGGAGGTTAGGCACTGTAGTCTTTTCTCCATTGTCTTTCTATGATTACATCTCTCTTAATGATATATGGAATAGCTGCTATGCTGACTGTATTTGTACTATGCATTTTCCTGCTTGTCCTGGCACGTATACTGCATGTTAGGGTACGTTAGTTAAAATAAATATTTTAAACTGTTTGGTGTCTCTTTCAGATCTTATTGTGGACAAGTACAAGAGTGCGAGAGAAAGGGTGTGTCTTGTTACTGCGATTCCTGAGGAGATCTGGGAGTGTTGTGTTCTGGGGTGTCTAATCATTTGCTCTCCTACTAAACACTTGCTCTCCTACTCACTCTGTGAGTGAGTAGGAGAGCAATTGAGACACTATAGCTAGTTGGTCCTGGGTTCGTGGGACTAAGGTGGTAGGAAGGCACAGTCCCTATACACTAAGGTCGCATATTCCTCTGCATAGTTCTGTATTTGTGCAGAATCCCCGCAACAGGACATACCAAACACACTTTTCTCAGGGTCTCTGCTACCCTGAGAACACTAATATCAAATCTTTACATAACGTATGCTTGAACATTGTTTACTCTGGCTAACTCAAATCCCACAACCCGTCTTCCTTTCCATTTCAAGAATAATGTACAAGTTCTTATGATGTCAACCCTCCTTTCTCTGTCCTGTGTAAGTCCTCTTTTGCTAACTGTCAGACTCATTCAAAAATCTTTCCATATTTAGATAGTGAGATTCTTAAAAGATGTCCTTCACCCCACTTCCTCTGGTTATTTGACACATTTCACAAAATTGAACATATACTTTCAGTCAGAAGCCACCTCAGACTCCGTGTGCTGCTTTCCCAGTGTTCTGTCTTTGCCTGCCCCATGGGCAATGAGAATACTTCATATCCCCCAAGTCCTGATCATCCTACTAGTAAAGTATCTGCTGCTCTGCAAGTCTCCAACTGTGTCTCCCCACTGAGAGGTCTATTGGTCCATGCTCACTGGTTTCCTGTCCCAGAGAAGAGTTCCTGTTTCTCATCTGGGGCTGGGCCATGTCCAAGTAGGACATTGTCTTCTAGCAAGAGCATGTTGTGAGTGAAATTTCAAAGGAAGATAGGATCTGCAAGACCCGATAGCGAGCTCCAGCACAGTTCCCTATTTAAACTGTACCCAGGCCTGGCTAGGCTGTTTTATCTAATGAATGCTGGTCAAGTGCATCTTCTCTAAAGATTATTATGCTAGATCACTCCATCCATTCATTCAGCCTCATTCAAACTGCATATTGTAATTTATCATCTGTTGATGCTGTGGACTCAATGGTACAAAAGAACAAGGTCACTTAATACATAGTGCGATCGCATGACACACAGAAGCCAGGATACAGAGTCTCCGACAGGATAAAAGTGCTTTTGTTGGCAGTTTTGTATACTTTAATCATTTGAGAACTAGGAGTTAAAACTCCACGGGGACTGTATTCGAACTAGAAAGCCTGAGTAATTCATTGAGGTGAAGGGCTTGCCATAGATCTGAGCAGAATCAGGTTCTTAGATGCTACCACAGAACTCTCAAAACACTGATGGAGATTTGTTAATACGAGAAGAATTGGAGCAAGAACTGAATGCACATATTGGGTGTGGCACATGTAGGCTCAGATTGGCAGGGTGAGCAATTGGCCATAGACTGATGGGCCCGTGGCTGAGGCCAATTGGTTGGCTATAGTTTTGGTGGACTAATCAGTTCAATCAACCGGGCCATCCCAGTCTTCCTTGCAAGTGTGAAAGGCTGTTGCTACAGTCTTTGCATACATAGAATGAGCCTGACCTCTGTCATGCCAGCTAATTGTCAGAGGCAGAGTGACAATGGACAAAGTCATTAGCATTTCTTTTGCAAAGGACTAGGTTAGGGGGAGGACTGGAGAGTTAGGGTGGTGCAGTAGCATAGCAAGACCTTTTGCCACCCATGGCGTTTGGGTAGTTTGCCATGATGGCTGCAGGTAAGAACGGGTGTGGGGGTGACGTTCCCTGAGTCTGCAGCCCTGCGATGGCCGCAGGTAAGGGGGGATCTGCCCCCTCCAAAACTCGTGCCACATGGGGCAGACCGCCCCCCCTTCCTCCGCCACTGCGGTGGGGGAGGGCTTGTGAGGGCCAGCAAGGGAGCTCCTCAGGTTATTAGTGTCCACTCCCCTCCATGGAACAGGGGTGGATAAATTAGGCTCTGTTGTTCTACTTTGCCTGACAGATCATTAGTACTGCAGTCAACAAGGAGAGAATGTGCCCTTAACTGACTTTGAAATTGGTAAATCAGGTTTGAATTCTTTGCAGCTCAACATCCTGTGATTCTGGGCAAATCACTTAATCTCCCAGTGCCTAAAAAATAATAAAAACATGAACAGGATATTATGTAATCTAATCTGGTGGTCATGTGACGCTCTCAAATGCACTCAGGCCACGTTTTGGGACAAATAAAACTTAAAAAAGGAAAAATAAAAAACAAAACCCACATCTCTCTTCCCTGCTCCTCTCACTGAAAGTCCATCTGCCCACTGAATCTCAGTAGCAGAGATAGTGGCAGATTCAGTCGTTCACTAGTCCACTTTTCTTTTTTATGTTTGAAAGCTTTATTAGAGAAAAATAAGTATTACAATAAGGTGACATCAGCAAATATGAGAAAAAAGGTATAAGATGGGACAAAGAAAATAGAAGCAGCCAATATCACAATGAAAAACAAAGCATTTTAAGTTATGGGGAGGGAAGGAGGGGGGGGAAGGGAGGAGAGAAGAAAACAAAAACATGGTATTTATCGTAGAAGATGGGTAAGCAATAATAGGAAATACAGTAAATGGCAATCAAAAAGTACAGTAAAAAACCATCATATGAGTAATTGCATGAATGAAAAAGAAGTATGAAGAAGGTCAATACAAAGCTAAATAATTACAATATTGAGACTGAAAAATATCATGAAAAACTGCAGGCAAGAGTACATGTGTTCAGGGGGGCTTGAAATTATCTGAAGATAGTGGAGAGTAACTCTTTTTGGCGGATTGATCAAGGTATAGAGTAAGAGGTAGCCAGTAAAATTCAACATTTCGGGAGGGTTTACAGGAGGAAGCAAAGGCAACATCAAGTCTGTGTGAGTGACATACAAGATTCCACCAACAATTGAGAGACAAATTGTTCAGAGATTTCCAATTAGAGACAATATGCTGTAATGCCAGAGCCAGCATAAGGTCAAAAAGGCCGCGAGAATGTGGGGGGAGGTCTAAATCCTCTGAAAGGCTACCAAGAAATACTAAAGAAGGAGAAAATTGAATAGAGAGGTTGAAAATGCGAGAAAGGCGAGAGAATAGCTGAGACCAGAAAATACGAGTTGAAGGACAGAAGAAGAAGAGGTGGAAAAGATCCGCAGAAGGGGCATTACAGGTCCAACAATTAGATACAGCATCAGGTTGAAAGCGAGAGATAGAAAGAGGAGAAAGGTATAGTCTGTGGTAAAAGAAAAATAGGGATTGAGTGAGAGAGGCAGTACGGGAAATCTTCAAGGATCGAGCCCATATTTTGTCCCAGAGAGAAGTCGGCCATGAAGAATGTAAGTCTGTCTCCCAAGACAATTCTAATTTTGATTTGAGACGATCTGGATTGGGGGCTGAAAAGTACCGGTAAATGATGGAAGCTTTAGGAGTTGTAGAAAGGACAGTGAGTAGAGAGGAAGATGAGGTAGGTAGATCTTCAGAGGGGAGAGAGTAATAACGATCTAGAATGGTTTCCATAAGGATAGGGAATTTCTTTGCAAAAGAAGGAGGGCAATGGAATTGAGACCGAAATGCAGGAAATGAGCAAGGGGATGACCCATCAAAAAGATGACGTATCCAAATGATACCTTTCGCTCTCCATGAGAGCCATGCAATAGGTCGGTTGTTAATTAATAGAAGTGGATTGTACCATATAGGCAATAGTAGGAAGGATTCCTGCGTTACTGAGGAAGGTGAAACTAAAGGGCGCAGAAGAGAAGAAGTATGCTTGAATAAAAGGGGATTAAGGCATGGGGCTTTAGAAGTAAAACGAATTACTTCTTGGAAAGAGTACGGAAGCAGTAGTTCCTGTTCAACAGAAAGCCAGAGGGGAGAAAAAGGGGAGGGTTCCTGAGATAACCAGCGGGAAGCCTGTCGAAGGGAGAAGGCCTTATGATAGAGGCGAAAGTCTGGAAAGTTGGTACCACCATTAAGTTTAGATTTACGTAAGTTGAAAAGCGATATGTGGGCTTTTTTCTGTTTCCAAAGAAATTTGGACAACGCAGAATCAATGCGACGGAAATAGGAGTTTGGAATATGAAGTGGGAGCATGGATAATAAGTAAATCAAAATAGGGGCAATCATCATTCTGATGGAGTCAAGACGGCCCCACCAGGAAAGAAATAGTGGATTCCAAGAGGTGAGTAATGAGTCTATCCTAGATATGACTGCATTCATGTTGAGTTGAATGGAGGAGGATATAGAGCTAGAAAAAAGAACACCGAGATATTTAATTTTTGTAGAATTCCAAGCAAAACCAGTAGCCGTGAAAAAGTGGGGGAGACAAAGTTTGGTTAAAGGAAGAATCTCTGTTTTGTCCGAGTTTATTTTGTAACCGGAGACCAAGGAGAATTTCTGAAATTCGTCTAGTAATGCGGGGACTGAGGTGGGCGGGTCAGAAATAAATAAAAGAATATCGTCAGCATATGCAGACAGTTTAAGATGACGTTTACCGTACGGGAAGCCAGAGATGGATGGATTATTGCGTATGGAGGTAAGGAAAGGTTCAAGCGCTAAAATAAATAAAAGAGGTGATAAGGGACAGCCCTGACGAACACCACGTTGGAGTGTGAATGGGGAAGTGAGTTGACCATTAACGAGAACAGATGCTTTGGGCATAGAATATATCAAAGAAATATAAGATATGAATTTGGGGTTAAAGCCGTGCCATTTTAAGGAGGCCAGAAGAAAAGACCAGTCGACTCGGTCAAAGGCTTTCTCAGCATCTACTGAAATGGCTGCAAGGGGAATCGATAGTGAAGGGGCTTTACTTAAGACATTAAGGAAGAGTCTAGAATTATCCGAGGTCAAGCGGCCTTTAACAAAGCCGCATTGTTCTTTCCCTATAAGATGTGGCAGGAGCGGGTCAAGGCGAAGAGCTAATAATTTCGCAAAAATTTTATAGTCAACATTAACTAGAGATATAGGTCGATAATTTTTACAGAACTTAGGGTCTCTACCATCTTTAGGGATAAGGCATATGGTAGCGTCCTGAAAAGAGCCTTGGGCTGATCCAGTAGAACAAAAAGACTGAAATAGAGATAGAAGGTGGGGTAAGAGAAGGTCTGAGAAATGTAGGTAAAATTCAACTGGGAAGCCGTCAGGTCCTGGGGTTTTCCCCTTAGTGAGGGAGGATAGAGCAGAGGAGAGTTCCGAAATCGTAAGATCAGAATCAACGGCCGAAATATTAAGGTGGGAAGTATCTGGATGAGGTATGTCGTCAAAGTAGGATTGAATAAGGTCTGGGGTGGGAGGGTTTTCCGGAGTATATAAAGTCTCATAAAAAGAGTGGAATTGTTCCAAAATTTCTCCATTGGTATGAAGAAGTACATTAGATGGGGAATAAATAGAATCAATATTAGTACGTTCTTTACGAGATTTTAAATAGTTGGCTAACAGTTTACCTGATTTATTTCGACCTCCATAAAATCGCGCGCTGCTCCGGAGAAGAAAAGAGGAGGCAGAGTCTGTGGTAAGTTTGTTAAAAGCAATCTTAGCCTTAAACAATTCAGGAGACATAATCTTATCGGAGGAAGTATAGAATTTATGTTCCAGAGATTTAATATATGCAAGGGTGACTTTACGTTTTTGAAGGAATTTTTTCTTTTTTTTAGAGACAAAGTCAATAATAAAACCTCGGGCTGTGGCCTTGAAGGAATCCCAAAGAATATGAGGTGGGGTATCAGGCGTAGAATTAAGATGAAAAAATTCGGAAGCAAAGGCACGAAAGGAGGAGGAGAAAAGAGGATCAGTAAGAAGAGAAGAGTTGAAGCGCCAGCGAGAAGATTTAGGGGTAGGAGGAAGAAGGTCGAAAACAGTAATAATAGGAGCATGGTCAGAGATAACAATCGGTTCAATAGAGGAAGAAATAAGATGTTGAGAAAGAGATGAAGAGAGAAAGATATAGTCCAAGCGGGAGAAGGAAGCATGAGGAGGAGAGAAGAAGGAGAAATCCATAACGTCTGGGTGAGTGAGCCTCCATGAGTCTACAAGGTGAGTTTGGGTAATAGTGTCAAGGAATTGTTTATGTGGTTTATGAGGGGAAAAACGAACAGAGGATCTTCGGTCTAAAAATGGGTCAATGATCTGGTTACAATCTCCACCCAATAGAAAAGCATCATCTTTATGCTGAATACATTTTGCTGTAATGGAAGGCCAAAAAGAGGAGTCAAAACATGTGGGACCGTAAACATTGAGTATCGTAAGTGGGATATTGTTAATTAGTAGTTTAGCTAAGACCCAGCGTCCCTCGTCATCCTTTTCTTCTAGAACTACTTTACACTGGAGTCGCTTATGAATCAAAATGGCTACTCCATTCTTTTTCTGAGAAGCAGGTGAAAATAAAACAGTTCCAACCCATAGTCGCTTTAGCTTTAAAGATTCGATGTCAGATAGGTGAGTTTCTTGGATAAGGGCGATATCTGGATTGTAAGAGGAAAGGTGGGAGAGTACTCTTTGCCTTTTGATAGGGTGATTAAATCCTTTCACATTCCATGAAACAACTTTGAAGGTGAAAGCTTACTAAATTGATCTAAATCAAGAATTGCAAAAGTATACTGTACATGTAATAATAATTCAAACTGTATAGAAGTGTTAACCATAAAACTCTTCAAAAAGGAAGAAGGAAGAACAGGTAGAAAAGGAAGAAGAAAAGGGAAAAGGGAGGAGGAGAGGGATGGGAGAAGGGAAGGGAGATCAGTGGGGAAGGAAGAAGGAAGAAAAGAGAGAATGCATAGAAGACAGTACAAATCCAGAAGGATGACTGTATTAAACATACCTGAAAGAGAAAAAATACACATAGGGAAGGTGGGGAGGTGGTGATGCTTTACAAGACGTACGGACCAGGATCAGGAGGAGAACCACATCGAGACCGCACAAAAGGAACATGGAATGGGACAAGGTGTTGAGAGGAGTATCCGATACATATCCGTCTGGGGAGGAAAAAGGGAAAAATGTTAACCTACATAACATGTAGACGTAAAAACAGAAGTCCAGAAAGTAGAAAAAGAAAATAGAAGGATATATAGGAGATGCCAGAAACAGATAAAGGAGAGAAGAGATACGAAAAGAGAGTGTAAAAACTGAGATGAGAAGTAAGGAGAATATATGAAGTCAGAGACAAGCCATTAGGAAGACAAACAAGTTAAACAATAAAAATCCAATTCAGCCACTGGTCGAAGCAGAAGAGGAGGCGTCCATCCCTTCTTCACGGTGTAGAAGAAGAAAGTTCCTTAATTCTCCAGGTTCCTGAAATGACCAAGTCTTTTCTCGATAGGTGACTCTGAGAGTACAAGGATGAAACAAGCCATATCTTGCTCCTAAGGCGCGCAGAGAGGGACGCATAGCCAGAAATTCCTTACGTCTGGAGGCAGTAACGTTAGAGACATCCTGAGATAGATATACTCGTTGACCTTGCCAAGACACTTGTTTTTTACTCCTCGCAGCTGAGAGAATCAATAAAAGATCTGTGTATTTCAGAAATAAAATGATGACTCCACGAGGTTTTGAGGAGGAGCCCGTTCTGGCACCTAGTCTATGGGCTCTTTGTATACTAATGGAGGTGGAAGGTGGTAGGTCCAGAAGTTTCGGCAAGAAAGTGGTGAAGAAAGTTACTGGATTATCTCCCTCAAGATTTTCCGGCAGATTGTAAATACGGAGGTTATTCCTCCTATTTCGATTTTCCAAATCCTCTGTATGCTTTTGGAGTGAGAGGACTGTTTTTTCTAAAGAGTCTATACGTTGTGTGTTAGACTGAACTTCAGGAAGGTGCTGTTCAACAATAGAAAGACGGGCATCCATGTTTTCCCATTTATCCTTTAAAAGCTGCATATCTGAACTCGTTTTTTCAATAAATGGGCGCAGCGCACGCAATTCCTCTAGAATTTGGTCAGTAGAAGAATGTGAAGGATTGTCTTCTGGCGTAGGAGAATTTTGCTTGAGGCGCTTGCCCGCCGGAGCGGGTGGGGAGGACTTACTGGTGTTAGTATGAGCCAATGATGATTTTGGAGTCGTCATTTTCGCAGATGCAGTGGCTCTATTTGTAACAGATGAAGATGCTCCTGAAGTACTCCCCGATGGTGTAAAGACAAATTTAGGTTTGCGTAAGTTGACCATAGAAAGAAATGAACGTGCGACAATATAGTCTCAATTCCCTGTGAGACGACTAAAGGTGCATGTGAAATGTTCCAGAAATATCTCCAAAGAGAGGGTGAAGCACCAAGACGTAACTCAGTGGAAAAAGCGACAGGGAATTAGATTGTGCTAAATAACGAGTACAAAAAGGGGAGGATGACTAAAATGGAAGCACAGGAAGGAGCATCTTGAAGTAGCTGAGGCGCAGGAGAAACGGGCAGAAAGTCTCAGAGAACGTTATTGTCATAACTTCATGAGGAAGAAATTTAGGATAAAAAGTATTTCAGAGCAGTGAGCATGTTAGGGCGGGAAACATCCAGTTGTCAGGGGTGAAGCGCCGTAAAAACTGCGTGTTTGGACGTTTCCTCTAATGTGGAGGAGGAGAGAAAAAATGCAGCAAAGGCGTCTTGCGCAATATATATAAATCTCACCCCTGAAATGAAGTCGGTGTCTGAAAGTTCATTGGTGTCCAGTGGCACATCGTGTAATGACAGCTCCTGTCAGCAGAGGCTCCGATGTTCGGAAGAGCTTCAAAATGGCGGCTCCGTGAGGGGCAGGGAATTCATCGCGGAGAAGGGCGAAAACGGCTCCACCAGCGGTGAAAAGCTGCTCCGCTGATTCCGTAAATGTTCCGCCAGCCAAATCCGGCGACGGTGCTCAATAGCGGTCCCATTTACATCGGGAAAAATACGCTGTGAGGTGATCGATGCGGCGGAGCTCCGTACCTAGTCGGCCATCTTGCGCGGCATCCAAGCCACCTCCACTAGTCCACTTTTCTGAACTTCAAGTAGCCCTCTAGAGGCCTCTGCACCCACAGATGTGATAACATGCCTTATTCAGGGATTTAAGTTGCATAGGCTGTGGTATTTCATGTTCTACATATTCTACACCCACATTTTTCATTCTTACAACTATCTAATTCTTGCAGTTCTTTTTGCACCGAGTGCGCAAATCGACCGTGCACTCAGGAAACCCTTGCTCTGTAACTCAGAATAAAATGGTGGTGTGTTTTTCCACTCTTGCACTCTGTGCCTTGTTTTATGTGCCCTTTGTGCTAACACTGACAATTAACAATTTAATTGCGTGTGCAGTAGTTCTAAATTGATGTGGGGCTTCGTCAAATTAGGGGACGCGCTGAAAATAGATTCATTTTCAACGCACCTGAGTAAATAAACACGCTTGTAAAGGGCTCCATGCTCTCTTTAGCCACTTCTAACAAGCGTTATGGTTCTCTAAAGCAGTGACACCTTGGAAGAAAGTTCTGTCTACCTTCGAAGGATGTCAGGCTGGGTGACTTTAGTGATTCCAAGCTGAACTCTTCAGTCATTCCTACTAAAGCCTACCAATGCTGCAGACGGGAACCAGGTTCGAGTGCCAACATCAGCTCAATATACCCTGTGATTCTAAGCAAATCACTTAATCTAAACGTGCCTAAAAAATGAATCTGACCCAACTAGTGCACATTTAAAGCACCCCAAAGTCTTTGGGCCGAGTCTTTATTAAAAAAATGGCATGCATTTGGGTAAAGCTACACTATTTTTTTTATTTTGGGAAATACAAAAGAATCATTTCCCTTTGTTGGAACTTACAAGTAATGCTGGCAGCAATTAAAATAATCAAGCATTTGCAAAGACAATAGGTCTCACCTATGCGAGAGCTTTTGGACTTGCCAGTGAATTTTAGACATGTTGTACAGCAGCATGGCTGCTGTTCATCATGGCTAAAAGCTAGTGGCATGAAGTGGAGCAGAGCGGAGTGGAGTAGATTGTCATAGAGTAAAGTGTTGTAGAGTGGAGTGTTATAGAGTGCAGTGGCATATAGTGTCATAGAGTGGAGTGGCATTGAGTGTCGTAGGGTGGAGTGGTGTAGAGTGGAGCATTTGAAGATGCTTTCATATGCGATGGTGACCGAAAAGGAGGATCTGTAACAGAAAATATTTGCCTATAATCGCACAGTTTGGTTATGCAGGAAAACCGTGATTGATCCAGGTTTTCTGGTTTCACTTTGTATAGATCAGCCACTAAATTAGCATTTATTTAACTCACCAATTTACCTCAAATATTAATGCTTTGTTTTTACCTCTATTTGTAGAACCAGATTAGCAGGCAAAAAATACGTGAAAACTCGGCTCGTAATGGGCTCGAAGTTCCAACGAAACCTCAAACTGAACCAGAGCCAGGCTTTAGGCTGGAACCTGCCTCGAGCTTTCAGCAGCTTGACTATCTCCTCAATAAAAGTATATATTTAATTCCTTTTTTGGAAATGAAATAAATGGTATGGACAGCTATACAATGAACCAAAGTGTAAAGTGAAGAGCAAAGATTTGCTGACAGGAAGATGCCTTTCAAAAGGTCCTTAGGGAGGAGAGACGCTTAGACACATGTCATCAAATACACTTGTGCCTCCCCAGTCTACCAGATTTTCATACACCCCATTTCCCCAAATATATTTTAAAACCAATATAATTTGGTCCACTGTGGCTGAGAACCAGAGCACACATGGCAGCCTTGTTCTCTGGCCAGACTACTCGTTTCCAGAGCCCCCAAAACTACTGAAGTTCCAAGAGCGGGAAGGGGATGCTCTCCCTGAGGTGTTCTAGTAGATTTCTCCTCATGAGGTTTTCTTCCCCCTTACCCATTGGAAGCAGGAGAAGTGCAATCTCTGTGAACCTGGCAACATCAAGATTGTGGCACCAGCACTCCTGAGCCCTAAGAATGCTGGGCCAGAGTAGGTACAAGAGAGGGCCACCATAGGGACCCTGCTGACTTAAAAGTGACCCACATCACGAATTAAGAAGGATGAGAGGTAACCAGAACAGAACACCAGCACATCCCAGTGCTTGCAGAGCGCTGTGGAGCAGGACTGGCGTTGTGGGCAAGGTCCTACGAGTTAGGAGTGTCCCAGGCGAGAGAGTGAATGAATGCTGTAGCATGACAGCTGATCCTGGAGGCCTTGGCAAGACAGTCAAGCTCTGCACTTAGAGAGTTGCGTAGCACTGAACTTACCATGCCTCCCAAAGAAACAAAAATAAAAGGATTTGACTTTATGTCTCCCACGATGTCCTTAGGGCATAGGAAAAGGAATAGGGAGATGATGGACATAGCCATTGAATCTGATGCTGGGACCTCTAGAAGGGAATCTAATTCTGTTAGCCCTAAGAGACTTGTGGTGAACCAGATTTGAAGAAGGTATCCACTTTAGAAACGACAATAGCCACATTGACCAGCAGCTGCACTAAACAGATGAGACAGTACAGGATAAGGACTAACAACCTGGATGCCCCAGTGATAGTGCTACAGGATGATAACAAGAAGCTCAGGGAATTCAGGGGTTGTGTCGCTTCGCTTCTAGTTCGCATGGAGTCACAAAGAGAATGGCTGGCAAGAGAGATCTGTGCAGTCAACATTTTCTTTCTGGGAGAAGTGAGACATTTTTAAATGACTAGAATAGAAAGGATTTTGAATTGTGAGTCCATTCTAGCTGAGAAAGGCTCCAGAGATACAGTAAGGAAAGCATGCTGACTCTCCACAAAGAAAATGGGAGATACTAAGAAATCCAGTGGAACTATCATATCAGAACTTTTAACCCCACGAGAAAGAACATTTTTTAAGAAGGGCATCCAGTCGCAAGATAACAACTATAGATAGTGATCCAATTAAAATTGTTCTCATTTACAGCAAACAGAGCAGGCATCAGAGAAAAGGTGAAAGTAATTAAAAAGGAGCGGCTTAACTTAGACCTGGAGACATGTTGCCAAAATGAATGTAACCCTTGAAGTAAATCCCATGTCTTCAAAGATTGAAGCAGCAGAGTCCTTCCTTCAAGGAAAGAAAAAAGAAGTGTGAATAACTTTAGCTGGATATGAACTAGCGCTTGGACTGGACCTGAGCTGCTGCTGGGATTGGCATTCATATATCATCCCTATGGGGCAGAGATTGAGGGAATCTTTCAGTTTGAGACTGAGTGTGATCCCTGGTTGTGATGGGGGTCGGCTTTCTTTTTTCCTGCCTGTCTCTCCCCTGCGCTCACACCACTCCTCTATCTCAACTGTTATAGGAGGTGGGTCAAAGTGGGAATTCAGTAGGAGAACTTGGAGATAGCACATCTTCTATTCCTTTAATCAGGTTATGTTCATAAGTCTGTGCCTTTTTGGAATCCTTAGTTTAAGTATACAGGGTGTTACAATAAAATATTATTTAATCCTAAAGTCAATGTATTTTGTAATTGTAATTGTAAAGTATGTCCCTTCTTCATGACACGTGGAAACAGTAAAATGGATCCGAGTGTGAGTAACAGCCTGATTAGACCTATCAGTGGAAATGAGCTTAAGGGTTCTGAGGGTAATTGGGTTCTTAGGGAGCTAACTGATGATGAGCTATAGCATTGAGGCTTTAGAGAGTCACAGCATTTATGTCTAACCCTCTACTCCAAAAGGTCTCTTAGTGCTATTTTAGTATAAACAGTGGACATGGGTCCCTGAGGGTGCAGAGCAGTCTAAAGATCTAAGAGTGAATATGATTCTCTGGAGACCAGATGGTCACTGGGAAGTAAGGATCTTTAATGAGCATCAGAAACTGTAGAGCCTGATGGCAGACAGGACACTCAGGGATCTAATTTTGAGCACGGGCTACGGGACCTAAGTTTGGGATGCAAATTGAGGGACCTCAGGGAGACATTTATATCACTAAAGATTAGCACTAGAAAACTTGTGGGTGTGCTGCGTTGGAATAATTTTGTTTTCCGTCTTGACAAAAGATAAGGGCCCTACAAGCTTTAAAATACTTTTATAACCACAAATGTTTGCCATCATTAGCTCCATGATGCTAACCAAGCAATGGTTTGGGAACGGTAGCGTTCTGCGAATGTGGGCCACTTCCTTTTGTCTGCCCTGGCTTAATTGTGATCCCAATCCAACCTTGGGCAAAGTGATGTAAATTGAATAGTACAAGAGGTTTTATTGTTTATAGATTAATCAATGTCACATTGTAATTCAGATTTATGATATGTTTTCCTGTCATTTTTCCAGGTTAGGAGTGATAGTTAACATTAGCAGAGTTCCCATCATTGTACTTAGTAAAACACTAAGAAGCAGTTGCACAAAATAGCAATCAAGCTGTGTCAGAAGTCAAAGAGACAAAACCCTTATGCGGGTTCTCACAGTAAATACGGACTGGAAAAGGCAAAACTGTTTTGCACTGGACAAGTAGAGTTATACTTGATATTATATAGTTTCGCACAAATTTCTTACATTTTTAGGTCCCAAGTCACTGATTGTCCGTTCAAACATCTGAACAGTAGATACAAAGCAATGCAATGGACAGCGTACATTTCAGTGGAAGACACAATGTGTTTCTCTATCCCTTTTTCCTCCCTGCCTCATTTCACTTCCTTAGGACCCCAATTCTGAAGCAATTGGGGTACAGTGCCAGTTTGAAGACGGACGTTGGAACAATGTCACTCTTGCAAGACATGTTCACTGGGACGCAGTTTAGTGGTTCAGGTTCTGATAACGTCAGGGTCTTACACGCAACCATGCCCCATACAAAATGTTGAACCTTATTCATACATAGCCTAGGTACAAATATGAGGTTAACTGCAACAAAAAAAATACAACAATATACAGCTCTTATGTAAATGGAGTTCCCAAAACTCAAAATATGAAACATTGCCCACGGGGGAAACATTACCAAGGCTTAATATAACTACTATTTTAAATCTATCCCAGTATCCAACAATTAAACCAAGGGACTCTAAGAAGCATCGTTCCCTCCTCCATCATCCCAGGGTCGATACAACAATTGATAGACATTAATTAATATTTATTATGAATAGAAAGACATCAGACAGAAGACAGAAGTTACTGACACCCACTTTAAAAATCTTCAGGCAATAATGTTAGATCTCTTTCTAACATTTGACTATACAAACTTTAATACACAGTCACTAAATTTCTCTTCCTGTGGCTCTCACACCAATCCCTAGTTCATCATTGCAGCCAATGTAAATCCAATACATGTTTTGATTTTACAAAGCACTGGGTTTGGTAATACTTAACGATGAGTATTAGAACATTTCCATATTTGATTTAGCGTGTCGGTTGAAGATGAAGACAATGTTATTGCCCTTAATCCCTGAATGTTCTATATCGCTAAGTTACTGAAACAGAACGGGGATGGTAGGAAAAATAATATAGCCCTATAGCTTTCTGCCGAGGGCTATACCGGTTGAAAAAAAAGCCCTGGACTGGAGCAATATGCCCAAGCCTCAAGTGAGGGCCTATAATGAGGGAAAGGGCCTATAACAACCAGTATAGCCCAAGCAGAAGGGCTATAAGGCTATTAGAACAGTTCACCTACTATGGGTTTTCTAAATTGGAAATAAAGAAAAACATTGAAATGTTGGAGCAGATGGCTTATACCAGCCATAATAAGCCCTGAGTTACTCCATTGTCTTAAATGGAGCTCTCAACAATCCAATGTTGCAATATTGTTGACATAACAATGATTCAACCGGAAGGGTTTTTATTTTGCAGCTCAAACAATGCAAAGAGCAGAACACATCATTAACAAGGAGACAAGCATGAAACAGAGTTGACTAATCAAAGGAAAATTAAATAACACGATGATTGAAAATCGCCTTTGTAACAATTTAGCAGTACTGTTTAAAGCATGACCTTTTAATTGAATTAAATATGGTTCAAAGAAACAACTGAAAAGAATGTGGGTCATAAAACCAATTGAATATATGTAGAATTGAAATACATCAGTGAATGAGTTTACAGTATTATTGTATTTGCTGGCCTTGAACATAATACACTTTGAGAGTTAAATGTCTGAGTTATGAGATAAATGCAGTTAAGCACTGATGAATACAATAAAATTCAAAAACATGAGTAATGGAGACTTGCACCAACGAAGAGTGCAAGGTGAAATCTGGACATATCTACAGAGGATTTGCATCAGTACTGAAGGGTTATTTTGTTATAGCATCACTATTGACTACGGAATACCATCCTTGAACATGACACAAGCTCATATGGAACTATACAACATAGGAGTGCAACTAAATGTTGTGACTGATCATTGGAGATACCCAAGATTGAATTTTTTCATGAAATGCAGAACTCCAATCCTATCCTTCCCATTTGAAGCCTCTCGCCGGTCAGGGAACACCCCTTTGGACGGCCTCAGTCTAGAGCACAAGCCTTCCCATCCACTGACTGCGCACAGTTTCTTGTAATACGCTGCCTGACTGCCCAATCAGTGCATTGTCTTCCTCTGAAATAAAGGCTTGCTTCCTTGGGCAATTTCTCAATGAGGAAATAAAGCCAAAGATCTTACTGCTTCTCAAAACACTCATCTATTGACCTTCATATCCTGTCAACTTCACCTTCATGGGAGATACCTTGAACAATCAGTCACCATCCACTGTGATAAGAGCGTTTGAATTCAGTTCATTTCCTGTGTGTGTAGACTGCATATCAGGCTTTTTCAGCTGTTCATTCAACTCTGAGCTTACACAGTACATCAACCCTTCTCTTTATATTATCCATTCTGATAATGTTGGTTACTCCCCCATCTGTCCTAAAGATGCTCATGTTGCTTTCACTCCTGGTCAAATCTTTCCTCAAAGCCTTCAAAATCCAAGAGTTATGAACCTTAACATATGTATGTCTTTGATTGGAAGACTCAATCTTGAATAAGAGATTCTGTACCTGGTTATTCACTGCAAAAGCACAGCAAGAGTTGGAAACTCTTATGTTATGTTGTAAAGGAATTCTAGTCTTCTCTGTCAGGGCTTTCTAAGGGAGTCTGTCAGTGCAGCACTGGCTTTAGCACGGCTTTGGCAAAGAAGGGTGTGGGAAAGAAGGTATGAAACAGGGGGTGTTAGTGGGGGTGGCAGAAGGCAATTTTGTCTTTTAAAACTTGTTGGACCGGTAGGTGAGGCCATGTTCTATTCGGTACATCTATTTCTCCTTTGCTCCTGCATAGCAGTTGAAAGCAGAGGCAGATGGTTTGGGGCGGAGGCCTTACATAACACAAAATTGCTGATGGGTAACTGTGAATAACGCAGATTTTTTTCACCACAGGATTCTGAGCAGTATCATGTAATGTCACTCAGACCACCTTGGTGAAAACATCCTTGTTATTCACTGTCACACATCTACATGTCTATATGTTCCTTATTCCCTTTACAAAATACCACCAGATAACTGTTCTCAGTCATCTGTGTCCCATTATTCTACCTATATCAGGACACACAAGACCATGGCCAAACTAACATGTTTCATCACTGGTGCTATTTGCGAATTGGCTAGAATTTCTTGTGATACCAACTAGAAATTTGCATATCTGCAAACTTTCAAGTCTTGCATTTGATCAATTACATCTTTCAGGAACCTCAAGCCCTCCAATCCCCTTACAGCTTCAGGACTGCAGAACAAGCCTTTGAGCTCTCACCTCTTGATAGTAGCAATGCACTAGCCTCCCCAAATTCGTTCTGTTTCCCCCAAAGGCCATTAAACATGCTGCACACCAGCTTGTGACAGGTGCAAACAAACAAGACCACAGATTCACTACCCACCTGAAACCTTAACAGGCTTTAATTTGAAACCAGAATAATATTTAAAGTGAATGGCACCCATCACAAATTAAAAGACAGTACAAATCAGTTTACGCATTCATTGAAAAAAAAACTATGTATCACAGGCTGTAAAAGAAACATATGGTGCACATGCCATCACCTTTTTTGAGTAAGATGTAACCCTTTAGTGGCTATGGATAAGCTCAGATGTGGTCCCTTGCTCACTATGCCACTGGATGCAAGCTGCACCCAACTGGAGGAGAGTATGTGGCTTAATGGCTAGAGTGGACGACTTTGAAGCTGGGGAACCAGGTTCGAGTATGCGGGAGGTTCAAGCATCCTGCAGTTCCGGGAAAATCGCTTAATCTACCTGTGCCTAAAAAATGAATGTGTCTGTCTGGTGCTGATGTAAAGTGCTCTGATACCTTCGGGTTCAGTTTGTGCTATGTAAAAACTGCAAAAAGATAAAATAACTGAAAAGCCCCAATTAGGTTGAAGCCAGTCTTCGGTTACTTGTGCTAGGGTTGAGAAAGGACATAGCTTTGCATTTCAGGCTGGACAATTCCTACTGGAGCAGGACCAGGACTGATTTCCATATGGCTGGGTTTCATCTGAGGTGGTATGGTGGGCAAAAGAACAATGGGTTGGAATGATACCACAAGAGATCGACAAATTGCAAGCATTCCCCCCATCACTTTTTGTGAGATTGACATAATGCTCTAAGGGCCCAGGATATGCCCAGAGGTGGGCCCCTTGCTCACTGTGCCACCGGAACGAAGCTGCATCTGACTGACAAGCCCAAACAGGGCGAAACTGGACTTGAGATTAGTGTGTTCTGATTTGGCGAGGCATTGGCAGTTCGGGTTGGACTGTTCCTATTGTAGCTGAACCAAGACTGATTTGCATATACGTTTGTGTCTAATCTGATATGGCACAGTGGGCTAAAGAACAATAGGTTGGAATGCTACCCTAGCACTTTCTAGTTGTTAGAGAAATTGCAATAGTTCCCCCCATCCCACCTTGCTATCCTTCCATAAAGACTCGAAGACACCTTAAAGAAACGTGTCTCCCTTTGCAAATTACCTGTTCCGTTTTTTGCCTCAACTGTTATTTTTCTCTTGTTCACATTCAACATAGAGCCCATGCACCATTTTGTTTAAGTCTAAATGTAAAACAAATGCAGTATGCTTTCAGGAAGTCCTTATTTCCTCTGTTTGCCGGATTTTAGAATGCTCCTGGTAGAGACAGATATTTGGGGGCAGATTTACATGCCCCTTGCGCCATTTTTGCGTCACTTTTAACATGGGAAAAGTGACGCAAAAGTGGCGCAAGGGGCTTGTAGATAAGCCCCATGCTTTCTTTGCTCTCGAATGGATCACGCATTCGTTTTTCGGATCTGAATAGACATCAATTGATTTATGAAGGCCACAACCCTGCATTAATAGGCACGTGTTATGTAACCTTCTTCCTTTTCAGAAGAATATTTCTAAAGAACTTTTCCATTGCAATGTGGTGGCACATTTCACAACACTGGCAATGTGAGAGGTGTTAATTGGCTTCTTTTGTGCTCATCCAAAAACAGAAAAATATGTTTATTGTCATTAACACCAATGTTTCAACTCGAAAGTGGATTTTCGAACAGTACATTTTTATAGTGTGTCTCAGAATGTTTTATATAATAAACGTGAAAAGCACTGTATGCTCGACATGCTAAAAAGGAGCAGACAGTCTTTTGTTATAAAACCAGCTTCTGATGTACTTATCACCCTTCCTTGTTGGAACCCGTTGTATGGATTTGTATGGAAGCGGGCAGTTATCAAACTGCAATGGCCTGGTTTAGAGGAGGGTAGAGAGGGTGGATATTTCACTCTCAGGAACTCATTTCTGACTCTACCGTCAGATCTGCTAAAGTGTTTTAGAGAAGGGCCAAATGCACAGTGACTCTTCTGACGCCTTATTTACTCAAATCAGATATGTGAAACACAGCCATGAAACGGATGAGGCACTTTTATAAAACGATAAGCATGATGTCCAAAACATGCTAAAGGGGCACCACAAGAGAGTTAGAAAAACTAGAATATTGGTCAACAGCACTGCCTCCGCCCTCCACACTTTGGAGGTACATGCATGTAAGCCGGACCTGGTGGCTTAGTGCACTAATACACCCCCTATAGGGGCTTGTGTTTGACCTCATGGTCTAAGGTTCAAATCCATGTAAGTCCTCTTAGCCTTTCATCCTTCTAAGGTCAATAAAATGAGTAACGTTGGGTAACAATAAACAACTGTGATTCAGCGCTAAGATATCCTTTTGGGTGAACAGGCACTTTACAAAAACATGTCATGTTATGCTGAGGTAATTTCCATGAGAAGGGCAAGAATTAATTGAATTGTGGTTATTTTGCCATGTAGAGACTCATCCATAAATAGACACAGCAACTTTGGCAGAGATACGGCTGGCCTATTAAGAGGGTATTCAACATAGAGTGGATTTAGCTCCACATGTTAAATGAGGAATTTGTATATTTTGCAATAACAGACATGAACTCTGGTCCCCGAATTCGAACTCAGTCTCACAGCCTACTGGAATAAGAGACTGAGAGGGTCCTCGAGAGTTTAGCAGGTACAAGTCATTTGACAAGAACAGGAGATACTATGATGTTTCAGGTGGTGGAGTCTGTGCAGACTCCACTTTACGAAACCTTTTACAGATAGATAGCCAGTGCACTATAGAACCATCAGTCAATGTATGACAATCGGTGTGCCCTTTCGAAGGTGCTCCTTCGTACATACATTTTTCCTGTTTGGAAACAGCAGCATTATCCTGGTGGTTTCAAACAGAAACTCCCCTCATACATTTGTAGAAACCTCCAACCGGTCCAAAACCATTCTCATATTTGTTTCTCAGTAAGAAACTCCTGCTTTCAGAGGGCCATATTCTCAAGGAGCCATCGCTGAGTTAATGGCATTTTATCCCAGCCAAAGTTGCAATAACTTTATCACCCCATTTACAAGCTGGTGTAAACAGCCCATTGCACCTTGTTTACCTGCGATAGCAGCCGCAAAAAACATCGCCACAGAAGACCCCGGCAACTATCGCTAATGAGATGCAGAGTAGGCGTTCCTTTGCAAAAAGCCACGACAACACCACTCCACAACATTCTCAATGACCAGCCATATCGGCGAAAAGACCACAAAACATGCAATAAGGTGCGTTAGCAGTAGAAAACTAACGCCTGCTCGGACCTGGTGCAAAGTCGGACGGCAGCCTGCAACAGAAAATGGAGCCCAGCCCAGAGACACACCTGAAGAACAACAGATACCATGGAGCCACTGAACATGCATGCCGGACACCCAAAAGGGAGACAACACCCACCGCCACCACACCCAGGACCACAACAGAAGCAGCATGGAGAAAGACAGCGGACCCACAAGAAACGCACCAGCCACACAGACTTAACATCAGAGGATGTCATTGCCCACCACAGGTTCAAAAGGACAACCATCCTACGCATCCTGACCATCGTCGCCCAACAGGCCGACGGCACCAACACACCAGACAACCAACATCCCACCCCACACAAAGCTGCTGGCTGTGCCGCACCTGTTGGCTGCAGGTACCCCTTAACTACAGCCGCCAGAGTCTGAGGAGTCTCACAGGCAGCCACATCCAAGCCCCCCCAAATGTCTTGGATGCCATCATCTGCTTGGTACCACACTACCTATCCTTCCCCCACACTGTGCAGGAACAGCTGGAGACCAAGCAAGGCATCAAAGCCATAGCTGGATTCCCTCACGTGTCAGGGGGCAATTGAATGCACACATGTCCTACTTGAGCCCCTGGTGACACAGCACACAATATCCGCAACCGAAAGCACACGCATACCATCACTGTGTAGGCAATAGTGGACCACCTGGGAATCTCCACCAACCTCGACACCAACCACCCATTCTGAGTGCATGAGTCCTACATCTTCCGACAGCCCATCTTCACCCGGCGCTTCCTGGCTGGCACCTACGGAAATGCGCTGCTCATTGGCAAGTACCAAATGAACACACCACACACCTCAACTCCACAACCAAGCAACTCACAACACTGGGAATGCACACGTCACAAACTCACATATAACATGCCAAACAACATGCCCAACCAACAGATACGACAGCACAACTCACCCTGGCAACCTGGGCCAGCCATGCACATAAGCCAACAACTACATGGCACCTCAGCCACATGATAGCAGATTGTGGGAAGAGGTGGGGACCAGGCATGTGCGAAGGAGGCAACTGACCGATGAATGACAATGTACACAAGTGTGGCATCGAAGAGATGGCCAGACTGCAGTATGCAGACCACACACATATCCATGTAGACATACACCGCTGGTGTATGGAGTGCAGGGAACAGTGGACGCAACCATGTCACCCCAGCCAGTGGGGGAGATCCTGTAAATGTAGCTTGTTACGTCTCCCCGTAAGCGTGAGCCGAGTGGGCTGGCCCGGCGTGCACCGAGCACTCGTAGGGGTGTGAATAAAAAGCATGTCGCTCTGGGCGTGGTCCTCTTCTGGAATGCCCAACGACTCTGCCAGGGCGGCACCCATAACCCCACCATGAGGCCGACGCCGTGAGCAGTGTTGCCTGCGTTCCTGTGCGCCTGCTGCACCCCGGGCCGCAGGGCCCCGTATCAGTCCTGCCAGGCCCTGAGCACCCAGGCCTCAATGCACACCTGCCAACACCAGCGTGTGTCGATGAGGGCCTCCCACGTGCCGGTGCAAGCTCCAAGCCACAGTGCCACGAACCAGGCAGCCTCCTCAAACCATCACGGCCTCCGCGACACCGGCACACTGTACTCCCTTCTCGTTGAGGTACTCCACCTGCATGCACAGCGTAAAAGTAGCTCACACATTTGGAACTGAGTCTTGATTACACTATGGCAGAGAACAACAATTATGGCATATTTTATCTCACTATACTCCTATCGATGTGGTGCCACAAAGTCTATGCATAGCAGTCCATCCACAGATGTCCGTGGGCCCTTGATGACTACGCAGTCGGCCTACACTGCAGTCCAGCAGGCCTCACGCCAATCCAAGCCAGTTCATACCAGGCAGGACATGTCATCGTCACTGACTGAACACCTGCTCGGCTCTGGTGCTTTTGCCTCCGTCAACCACAAGTCACACCCAAATTTCATGTCAACGTCGTGTGTTAGAGTCTCAGGAGGTTCTCGCTGAACTGCGCTGACCGCTGCCTCAGGCCTCCACTGCGGTCGAGTAGGTCACACACTATTCGAATTCAGTCTTGATTTATTTATGGCTGACTTGATGTCATTGTACAGGCCTCAACGCAGACTGCATCCCCTTTCAGCCCCGGTGCCACTAAGTCTGTTCCCCGAGTCTCATGGACACTTTCTGGTTGAACTTTGGTGGCGACCGAGTCCATGGACTTTGGGTTGTCGTCACCATCATGTCGGTGATACTGACGTTGTGGCTAGAACAATGCCGTGGCATTACACTCCTCCATTTGCTGCTTCCGGATATCTTCCACCCTCTGCATCATGCCCTGGAAGACACCTTCCACTGTCCCACGCAAGCCTCTGCCATGTCCACCTTGGACATCGACAAGGACCCGCTCAGCACTTCATGGGGCCCTATCTCACTGCACCACAAGTCACCGTGCTGTGGTGTTGTGCCTGTGCCGGCCACAGTGCATCCGGGGCCACTGACTGTGCTGGTCTGGTCAGGGACCCCTTCTTCTGAGATGTTGGATGGCCTCTGAGGCGATGGCCATGGGGGCATCAACGACATGTGTCTGTGGCCCTGTGCTGTCCGCTGCCTCAAATGGGGCCCACCAGGTCTCACACAGCAAATCAAGTCCGGACCGGACGTCGCATCACCGCAGGAGGCACACGCCACCACCGCCAGGACCAACTCCAACTGCCAACTGAAAGTGTCAAAATGGTCGTACTGGCAGACTGACTGAGTTGCCTGCACCTGTCATGGATGCCATCTTCTGCCTGATCCCCTGCTCAGCATTCCAGGTGCCACTAGCTCTGTGCACCATGAATCATCGTCCATTACTGTTTTGGTTATGTACTGTGGAGAACTCACGCAGCAATGTCACCTCAGGCAGTGTGGGAGACCTGGGACGGCGATGAGGAAGATGATGCAGGTGTGACCCCCCCCCCCCCACTGCAGCTGCATCAGGAATGTCCAGAAGGGACACAATCCTATACATTTTCTTCACATGAGCACGCTCTGCTCTGGGGCCCCAACCGCAGTGCACTGCAACTCACGGACACTTCTGTTTGTATGTTGGGTGACCTCTGTACTTCCTCCGGCGCACTCCATGTTGCTTATCAGTTGACTCTGTTATGCAGGTGTTTTCTGTTTCCATTGCACTGGTGTCCACTGTTCAAGTTGTTGCCAGCACCAAGCACTCTGTGCAGGCTGCCTTATACTCACCCAACACACATCCAGCACAGGCGTCACTGTACATGTGGCCCTGCCAATAAAGGGGCCGGGCGCACGTGCCCGTAGCCAGTTCAACATGATATCTGCATGTGTCCCTGTCGTCTTGTATGCATGAGGGCCCTGGGACATTACATTGTGCGGCGTACAGCATAGGCAGACATGTCACCACAGGCAGCGGGTTAGAGCTTGGACATGTAGCCTTGTTTTCACCCACTCAATTTGTAAGGGCAGTGGACTGTGCCGTCGTACGCAGAACCAACATGGGTGTGTGACTGATATGTTCATGCCCCTGGGTGTGGTTCTGTACTGGGAATGTGCATCTGCATGTGCCTCTATGGCAGTGTGAGTCTCCTTTGTGGGGTGTAGGTGGTCCCTGAAGGGTGATAAACATCCACGTATGTGCTCTAGTTCACCTTCCATGGGTTCAGAACATACTTACACCTGTTGGGCCACCTCCTTTTGGCATTCTGATATCTGGCATTGGGGTGCCATGTGTGGTTCGGTGAAGTGTTGTGAGCCTGCCGTGCTTGCGGGTGCTTCCTGCTGTGTGGTCAGTTTCAGGGGCTGGGTCCTCCTCTAAGTAGCCTGGATGCCCTGGTTCTGGTGGTGGGCTGCGTGGGATGTGCATGGGCTGTTGGTGTCGAAAGTGTGGTGGTCCTCTCCGGCATCACTGATGTGTGGTCTTCTCTGCTCTGCTGGAGGTGTTGTGTGTCCCTCTGCAATGTGGGGGGGAGATGAATGTTGACATTGTGTAGACATGTGTGTTGGCGCATTGTTCTTGTTTACATGCAGACTGTATGACAGTGTACATTGTGACTGTTTTGTAGGTGCAGGATTTAGATGCGGGACAGTGTACATTTGGACTACATGACGGATGTGAGATTTTACGGGTACATTTCCATTTCACAGTTTCCAGCTCTGTAAGATGTGGTGGGCCTGTTTCTGTGCGTGTACGGAGCCAGTTGTGTCCTCTGTTCTGCAGTGCCGGGGTTGTACACATTGTCATCAATGTGGATGCGCTGTTATTGCTAAGTGTGTGTGCTGTAGTGTGCCACGGGGATGAGGGACATGATCCAGCGTCATTGTGGGTGTGCAGTGTGCTCTGCTTATTTGTGCATGTGTGCCATTGTGCCCATCTCCCCCGGTCCCCCCAGTCCCTGGTCTTTACTCACCCTGTTGATGTTGTGTCAGGTCCTCCCGAGCTGTGTCCGCACTCCCAACTCCTTGCACCATCTCCGCACTGTTGACTGTGGCCTCCATTTCCTCCAGCTCCTCCTGTGGCGCAGGACTCCCACCTTCTGTCGCTGTTGCTGCCTTCCTGTTGGCGGTGTCTTTGTGCCTGGTTTAGATTTTCACGTCATGCCAGCACCTCTTGGCCTCCTCCATTGGCCTCCTCGACACTCCGGCTGCATTCAAGATAGTCTGATTGTGGGTCAGTTGCTGGTTGTGTTCTGTCACCTCGGTGACGCTGGTCTTGTTTTGATGCGGACTGCACCCCGTCTTCCTCTCCCTTTTCTCCCTGGCCTTCCCCGACCCCGTTGTTCCTTGCTGGTGGTCTGTGGGGGTTTGGGGTTCGTGTTAGCCTCTGCGCTCAGTCAGGGTGCATCCATGTTGCTACGCACCTTGGATTGTTTCTGGTGTGTTTTTCTTGTTCTGCGTTTATAGTGCATTTTCCCTCCAGATGCGTGGGATTTGCAGGCCTGCCGCTGGTTTTCGCTGCTTTTTGTATCGAGGTTGGCCTCATCACAGCTTTTTCTGCATTCTTGTTTTGCATTTTTGCGGCGTGGCGTTGGTCTTAACGCGGCCATTTGATGCATTATCTGATGGCTGTCGCATGGTACCGCCGTGTTGTGATTACTTGGTTAGCACGGCGTAAACTTCCCGAGATATACTGCTATGTTGGAGGTTGCGTTAAGTAAATTTTGTGATGGTTATCACACGTTCTTGAGAATATACCCCAGAGTTTATAAAAAATAAAAGTGGGAACATACCCACTAGATAAAGTTTCCTGCCTTCGCTAGATCCACAACATCGGTGGCTTCATTGAATGTCTTAGAGACCCCTATCAGACCGATCATGATCTCTAACCCTAGCCGGCGTCCTCTATTACAGGACCTAAAGGGCCAGCTGACTGTCCACCATACACTTAATGACCCTCAAAGAGTCTGATTTATAGAAGGGTGGGAGGTTAATGTCCATTTCAGAAGAATGAAAACTGTCTACAAGTAACAACCTCTATAAACAAAAATAAATATAAGTGATATAATTAATCACATTTTTGCTCTTGCAGCGAGAATGTACTAATAAAATGGTATTCTGTTTCTAAATTAAAGAAGAAATCATTAATCATTAGCGAGTTGAATTTTAAATGATATTTGCAGAAAGTGTATACTTTCCCTTCCTAAAGCTGAGATAATGGGCTTGATAATATGCTCTTGTGAATTCCAATAGAAGCCCATGTTCTGGTGTGAACATGGGCTTCTATTGGAATTCTCAAGGGCATATTATTAAGCCCATTATCGCCGCTCTAGTGGCAGTTTCCTACCGCTAAAGCGGTGATAATTTAACGCCGTTCTTGATAATATGCCCCTGGTTATCTTCCATAGTGTTGGGATCCTTTTGTATCACTGCATGTGAACATATTAAAATAACAATATAATAGTGCCATAGAATATACTCCATTATTTCATCCTAATTAGCCTTTCTTTGCTACATAGTTTGCTTTGCTTTTCCATGTGATTTAGTCAAACCTGCTGCATGGATTAAACCCTCATTACTTCATATTGCCAGTGGCCCTCTGTCTAATCATCTGACAAGCGGTGGTAATGTAATTTACACCATAAATGATTATCAGAGGATTCAAGTGCTGTCTGTCTAGAAATCAAACCTTCGTTATTGGGATTTTGCTGAAATCCCCATATGAATCTGATACTAGCTTCCTGAAACACATTCGTTGACGTATGCTGCTTCAGGTGCGCCAAAGCTTTAGCATCTTTGGTTTCCATCAATATTTATGCTTTATTAATGCAATAAATAGCTTGTATCATAAAAAAGGGTCACTTTTTGATGGAAAATATACTGTATCGTCATTTACTGCCTTTGTTTAGAGTTTCCTCCCACTTTCCACATTAGTAATTTCAAATTGATCTTTCTTGCTCTTCCTCTTGTTGCCAATGCCCCATTGTCATCAGAGTTTATTATGTAAGCAAGTTTAGTTTGTAAACATATGTTTTTATTTTGGTTTTATAGAAAACACAAACATTACTCCAAGGATCATCAAAGCACTGCACACCCTAGAATGATACAACGAGTAGCTTCTCACACAAGTGGTGCTGCACACCATTGATGTCTAGGGTGCAATTTAGAGCAGTTTACAGAAGTGAGCACATTGTGCTGAGGCAGGAGATGGTAAGATGCAGTTGGAACAACTAAGCTATAGAGAGGATGTTTGAAGGTTATGAATGTTGGACCCATTTAAAGTTTTATGCACATGGGAAGATTGAATTGCTCATTATCATATGATTAAAGTCTGCAATTACCACTCCCGCTGGACCTCATTTCCTCAATATTTAATGTATTACCAATATAATCACAACCAGTTCTTATATGTGGAGATTAATAGTGAAACTGTTCATCTGCTACAGATTGAGGTTCCCACATACAACCAAAAACCAAACAAATTGTAATGAATGGATGGAACACTCATAGACTGTCTACTGCACTCAACAGTGAATGTCATCTGTTTACTGGTTTGACTTATCTTGTTGATTTCCCTTTACTTTGTCAGTCTGTCTTTGTCTCTTGATGAGGCTTATTTTGCATTAGAGGCTAACACAATTCATCCCCCCATCACCACTGATTCTCGTCAGTTTTTAGCAGCTATGCTGTTATCTAAGTGTGAGCTCCAGGCTTGCATCAACTGGTTACTTGTTCCATACAGGGGAAGACATATTATACTAGATATTTTTCTTTGTAAATTAAACTTTCAGTCAATGTCATCAAATAAAGCAGCTTCTTATATAATGTAATCCTATTTGCAGTGCAGATCCCTGCATGACTCCACAACAAAGGATTTAAAACAGCTATAGGTACTGTTAGAAATTGGGGGCATATGTACAAGCCCTATCGCCATCATAATGTCACTTTCAGTGACTTTGTGGTGGTGATAGGGGCCTCACCTTATTTCAAGGCAGAGTTAGGCCACTTAATGTGGCTTAACGCTGCCTTGTAAATATGGCCCCCTTTCACTCTATGCTTAGCATGAAAGGGGTGGGCAGTGGGTGTTGCGGTGGGTATTCCACTGCAACAGCCATTGATTTTGATGCTGCCACCTATTTACAAGGGCAGCGTAAATAGGAGGCAGTAGCAAAATTAAGACCAGGAAAACCCTTGTCTCAACTTGGCGACACAAGGAGAAATGCTTTATTTATCCTCGTTTTTGCTTTTTCCATGTCTGCTGCCTTGTGCAGCACTCATGGAAAAGCAAAACGCCTTGGATTGTTTATGTGTAGAAAGGTGACCCTTTCTGCACATAAACAATCCTTAAAAGAATTACATTTTGTATCTTCCATGTGTGCTGCATTAAGCAGAACATATAGAAGTGACAAAATGGCATTTCAGGATTGGTAATGTGCCGGAAGGGACACCTTCCTACACATAAACAATTCTCCCCTGCACACACACACCATTGCACTATGGTGCAAGGCTGCCTGCGTTGGTGGTACACTGCTAAGTGTAGCACCAGCATAGGGGGACACGCAAGGCTGCACCATATCCTTGTAAAGATGGTGCAGCCTTACATTTCTCTAGTGGCAGAATGAGGCATTAAGCCATGACGGCTAACGCCTCACTCTCCCACTTCCCTGTACATATGCCCCTTGGTTTCTCATTTGCAGAGGTATTCACCCTGTCCAAACAGGAACCGAAATCCTAGACATGGTAAGTCAGAAACATACTTTAAATGATTTTGTGCTCACCTTCTAGTAGCTCAGAACAGATCAGTCAGCTTAACTTAAGAGGCAACGTGGAAAGTGTTTGTGCGTGCAATAGCACAATGAAAACATCACAAAAAGACTCCATACCTGTTTAGCAAAATGGAGAATAACTTTACAAATAAAACAAGACCCAAACAACAAAATTTAATCAGTAGAAGATATGATTTTTTAAAGATCAAATGCAAAAGTAACTCTTAGAGGCAAATAGAGTTCAAAAAGTAAATTGATCGTGCTGCACAGGGACAAATTCACGAGTTCAGGCCACCTGTGATAGAGCACAAGCTGGCTACAGGACCAACGCAGGGCAGGCTGAGCAAATGTTCCTTAATCCTTGTCACAGAATGAAATGCATCGATGATCCCCACATAGTTGGGGTGTCGCGCCAGATTTCTGCATGCAATTGCAGCAATATGTCCATTCTGTTGAGCGAATCATTGGTTCTGAGTGTGGCTGTTCCGAATGTGGTGCACCAAATTAATTCTACTGGAGAGGTGATGGGTCAAATTTCTCCACGCAGTGGCAGAAATGCATTGGTTCTGTAGTAGTGGTTCCAGAGGTGATGCAGCAGTTCTGAGAGCGATGCACTAACCTGGTTCCTGCAACAGCAGTGAGGTGTTGATCCCGATCTTGCTGTGGGAGATGTGTCAGTTCAGATCAGAGCACTGGCGTCAATGTGCAGGCTCTAGACTTTAAAGTCACCTCCAAGTGTGCTGAACTGGATTGGCACCACTTGGCAGACAAGCGTTACAGCAAGTAAAGTCCAGGTGCTGAAAGGAAGATGAAGGTGAAGTCTTTGATATCCCTGAGACTTCAGAAACAGGAGGCAAGTCAACAAGCCCTTGGTGAGTACTTAGGTTCTCAGATCTAGAGATGCACGTCCAGTCCTTTTCACTTCCAGGCAAGAAGCAGCAGGTAGCTGTCCAGCACAGCAAAGTAGTTTAGCAAAGTTGCAATCCCTCCTGGCAGCACATCAGTCATTCTTCCTGATAGAATGTCCTAATATCTAGAAGTGTTCTGCTTTGGTGGTGATAGAGTCCCCAAAGCTATACCCGGTTGGGCCCTTGAAGTAGGGAGACTTCAAAGCGATATATTTGATGTGCACAAGACCCTGCATCTGCTGACCTGGCTTCAGACTCACTACAGGGGTTTTTGTCACCTGTTGTGTGGGTACTGGGCACAGCCCTTTCAGGTGTAGGGTGTCAGCCCCACCCTCCCATCCTACTCAGGATAACCCTTCAACTTGCAAATGGCTACTCATTCACACCTACCCTTCCTTTGTATGTGGCTGTCTAGAAGGAATGCAGGAATCCAACTGCCACCCACCCCTGACTTGTATTCCAGAGATAGGCAGAAGGAGCCAAAGGTTTCAGTAAAAAAATGCCAACTTCCTAGAAGTGACATTTGCATAACTACAATTAAAAAATCAGTTGTGTTTTTATATTGTTAGTACATGAACACTAAATGTGGGTTTCCCATCTCTTCCCAACTATAAAAAGTGCACTTATAAAATGTAATAAGGCAATCCCAATGTCAACCTATGGGAGAGATGGGCCTTGCAGTAGTGAAAATCAAATTTAAATGTATTTCACTACCAGGACATGTAAAACTTAAAAGTACATGTACAACTTTTTAAATACTCTGCATCCAGCGCATGGGCTGTCCAGGGGCTACCTTAGAGGTGACCCATATGTAATCAAAAGGATGGTTTGGGCCTGTCAATTAGGTTAATGTTGTGGGTTACTATTTCTCCTTCTCCTTTTCCTTTTGGTCCTACCTTGCTTTCCCCTCTTGTGTCTGGAATGTATGTGTACATTCCGGGCCTCATGGGGTGGAATTGTGTGGGGAGGTTCTGGAAGGGTGGGAGCTTGGGCAGTTGAAGCTGGGACTGTTGGATGCTGTGCCACTTCTTATCAGTGGTCCTATTTGTTGGAACTTAATTAAATCTACAAGAAGACTATCATGCCTCCTTCGTCTTCTTTACACTGGCGACGAGTTGAACCTGTGTGGGGACAGGTGTCAGGACCACTGGTTTCCCCATCGAACCCAGACGTGTGAGATGAAGATTGCTTCTTCAAAAAAAAAAAAGAAAAAGAGTTGACGATTTCCACTGTAAAACCTGCTAGGAAATCTGCTATTTTTACTAAATTCTGGAAGGACTAATATTGTCTGTACCTCGGAAAGTGAACGATTGACAACGGCTGTACTCTGCCTACCTTGGTTGCCTTGACGACTGCCGTTGGTCGCTGGATCCCTGCTGTGGAGATCTCCTGTTTCGAGTGAAGGTGACGCTGTCAGCGAGCTTCGCGGAGAGGCAGGGCTCCGGTGCGACAGGGAGCACATTTGAGTTTCCGGAAGATTTGGAGCTTGCGCACTCGCGTCAGAAGCAGCAAGGAAGCAGCGATCTTTGTGAGAAGATTTGGAGCTCGCGCATGCGCGTCGGAGGTAGCAAGGAAGCAGCGATCTCGGAGCTGATCCCTCTGACATGCGCGCTAGTGTGTGAAGCTTCTGTCCATGCGCGGTGATGCGCACACCACTGTTTCGTTAGCGTTAAGTTTTCAGTGCAATATATGCGCGTTGGGGAGTGGTTCTCTCTGAATTTCTCACGAGGGCTGAATCTTTCTCTGCGCGGTGACGCGCACACCTTCATTTTGTTGAGGAGCCTTGTTGTTGCCCTGCACATGCGCGGTGATGCGCACACCTCTGTTTCATTAAAGGATCCTTATTGCCGTGATGCACGCACTGATGCGTACATTTCTTCATATTTGTTCATGATCAACGTTGCTGTGGAGGTACTGTTATTTATTTATCTTCGGCATGCACATTTCTTCGCGTGGAGTTTTAAGGGGCATTTCTTCACTGCTTCGTGATCTCTCCGTGATCAACACCAACATTCCTTACTGAAGTACTGTTTTCTTGTGGGTGTGGGTCAGTGGTACTCTTTTATCAATTGTAAGACATTTTTTTTTGTACATTTGTTAACGTAACTATAGGTTTAGATTTAGTTTCTTTCGTGTGCTTTTACACCATGGCTACTGGTATGTCACAACCCCCACAGTTTCTTTCAGATGCAGGTGATCCCATCTTACCGTGGAAGAGATGGAAGCCTTTGTTTGATTCGTATTTATTAGCTATTGGGGGAGAAATATTTTCAGCAGTACGCAAGCAAGCCACTTTGTTACATAATTTGGGGGTTGAAGGCAGACATGTGTATGATGGATTGGATGAGATTGTTCTTGGACGTGGGGAAGGTGAGCCTGAGAATATTTACGACATGTCTATCATGATGCTTGAGAGGCACTTTGGTTCTAAAATTAATGTGGTTTTGGAACGTCATAAGTTTTTTAGCAGGGTTCAGGGTAAGCATGAGAGAATTACCAGTTATGTGGCTGCTTTGAAGACATTAGCTCGCACTTGCGAGTTTCAGCAACTGACTGACTCTTTGATCAGAGATCAAGTTGTTAGATGCACAAACGATGTGAAGGTGCAGCAAAAGCTTCTTGCCAAGAATCCCGATCTTAAGGAAACCCTAGCCATTGTTGAGGGTATGGAGAACACTAATATGTGGGTGCGAGAGATGAGACCTGAGAAAGGTAATGATGCTTCAGCTGATGAGAAAGCTATTCATGAGATAAAAAAATATGATTTAAAGAAAGATGCTGCTAGGGAAGGTAAGGTGGGGTTCAAGGGTAATGTTGGTGACAAGGATAAAAAAATTCAAGACTCTGAACAATCTACTTTTAATTACAAGACTTCCAATTCTGAACAGAGTGGGTTCAAGAATATCAGACCTGGTTTTAAGTGTTTTAGGTGTGGTAGCGACAGGCATCTTCCTAATAGTTCTAACTGTTATGCAAGGTCTGTAATTTGTAATAAGTGTGGCAAAAAGGGCCATTATGCCAGAGTGTGTCAGTACAAAGGTAATCAGGTTGTGCGTTATGTTGAAGAGGAGAAGAAGTTTGTATGTAGTGTCAGGGAGAATGGACTGGTGGATGGTGATGGTTTAGACATGCCCATGTGCGATGTATGGATTGGTGGTCAACAATTTCCCGTTTTGGCTGACTCTGGTTCACCCTATACGATGGTTGGTGATGCCAATTGGGATGCGGTTTTTGGTCTAGATAAGATTGAGTTATTCCCTCCTGACATCAACCCTGTGGGCTATGGGGGTGTCAGAATAGATGTTTTGGGATATGTGGTCAGGAAAATTCAGTATAAGGACAGGGAAACCGTGGGGAAGGTGTATGTGGCTAAGAGAGGTGATAATCTTTTAGGCTGGAGGCACCAACGGGACATGGGGATCATTTTGAATCCCAATTCTCCTGAAAAAGTTTTACTTTTGTCTCAAGAGGTGTTAACTGGAAAGGATGTCAGTTTGTGTTTTCCTAAAGTTTTCAGCGATGAGTTAGGGTTACTGAAGAACTTTGAGCATAGAATCGTGTTGAAAGAAAATGCTCAACCTTTTGTTTCCAAAGGGAGGAAAGTTCCTCATTTGATGATGGAGCCTTTAAAGCAAGAACTTGATAGGCTGTTGGTCATGGGGGTCATTGAAGAAATTGAGTGTTCTGAATGGTTGGCCCCCATTGTTTTGGCTCCTAAGGATGGTGGGAAAGGGATCCGCATGTGTGTGGACTTGCGCGGTTTGAACAAGCACATTTGGGTTGACAGACAGCCTTTGCCTAACATTTCTGAAACTCTTGCTCTTATCAAGGATGCTAGGTGTTTTAGTGTCATGGATCTGTCATCCGCATACCACCAGGTGCTACTTCATCCAGACTCGAGACATTTGACGTCTTTTGTGACACCTCTGGGGGCTTTCAGGTTTGTTTGCATGCCTTTTGGTTTGGCTTCTGCCGCAGCATGTTTCCAGAGGGTCATGAATAAGGTTCTGGTAGGATTGTCAAAGGTTCTTATCTTCCAGGACGACATTCTTGTGTATGGGAAGGATCAAGAGGAACATGATGAGCATTTATGGATGGTTTTGCTGAGTCTACAGGAAGCTGGCTTAGTTATTAAGAAGGAAAAATGTTAATTTGGGGTGTCCTCTGTGAGTTATTTAGGACATACCATCTCTGCTGAGGGGATTAGTCCTAAATTGGATCTAGCAGAGAGCATTGTGAAGGCTCCTGTACCTATCAACAAGGATCAGGTACGATCATTTTTAGGACTTGCGGAATTTTGTTCTAAATTTGTACCAAACTTTGCTGTGATTGCTTCTCCTCTTAGGTTGCTGCTTAAGAAGGGGGTGCAATTTTCATGGTCTGATGATTGTTCTTCTGCCTTTGACTCCATTAAGGGGAAAATTGGTTGTATGCCGACCTTAGGGCATTTTGATGCTCGCAGGAAAACTGTATTGTGCACTGATGCTACTATGCTTGGGTTGGGGGCAGTTCTATCACAAGTTGTGGATGGTGAATCCAGAGTAATTGCCTTTGCGTCTCGTTCACTCAAGGGTGCAGAAGAGCGCTACTCTGTGATTGAGCGGGAGGCATTGGCGGTTTTCTGGGCAATACATCACTTTAAGTTTTACCTTTGGGGGATACCTATTGTTATTAAATCTGATCATCGCCCTTTGTGTCAAATTTTCACCTGCAGGGAGGCTGATAATATCTCACCTAGGATCAAGCGCTGGATGGAGGGGTTGATTGAATTCAATTTTGTGGTTGAATACGTGCAAGGTTCAAAGAATGCAATTGCGGACTGTCTTTCGAGGTTACCCTTGCAGCAATCAGGTGTGGAAGTGGAAAATTCCTTGGTGGCATGGGTGCATGAATCTGCTGTTGGTTCTGATGAGTGGTCTTTCAATTCTCATGAGGATAAAGATTTGGAGATGCTCAAGGAGTATTCTGTCAAGGGTTGGCCTGCGGACAGTGAGGTACCAGAGCCCTTGAAGCCTTTTCTTAATGTTAAGGATGAATTGAGTGTTTTTGATGAAAAATTGTTGAGGGGTAATCGGGAGATACCTCCTTAAGGGCTTAGGGGGAAGATTATCAATTTGGCACATGAAGGGCATTTGGGGAGGAATCTGACCAAGGCCAGAGTACGTGAATGGTACTGGTGGCCAACAATGGATCGGCAGGTGGAAGGTGTTGTAAAAGACTGCTGGGAATGTGCCAACAGTGACAAAAGCAAAAAAACTCGGGTGGCACCTCTTTCTCCAGTAGATGTTCCTTCTGAGCCATGGTCCAAGTTGGGTTTGGATATTGCTGGGCCTTTTGAGCTATTTCCTCCTGATGAGCGTTATGTGTTGTTATTGGTGGACTACACCTCTAAATGGGTGGTCACTAAATGTGTGTCTGTTGTCAATACTAGAACTGTTATTGAATTCCTTTCAGAGGAATTTTCAAGAGAAGGCATTCCCAAATGGCTTATTACAGATAATGGGGTGCAATTTGTCTCGCATGAGATGAGCAGATTTTTAAAAGAGTTGTCTATCATTCATTTCAAGACAGCGTTGTACTCACCGCAAGCCAATGGTCTTGCGGAAAGCATGAATAAATTGGTTAAAAATTGTGCCCAGAGGGCTTTGCAAACTAGGTCTTCTCTTAAGAAGATGCTCAGGGAGACGTGGTGGGCTCATCGCACCACTCCAAATTGGCTGACTTCTGTTTCTCCTTTTTCTATTCTAAGAGGAAGGAAGGCTCGTGACAAGCTGAGTCCTGCTTGGTTGAAGTTGGATGTGAATGATTTCAAAATGAATGAGCAGGTAGACTCGAGGAGAAGTGTCTATCAGAGAGAGTATAAGCGCAGATTTGATCAGAGAAACTCCACATCCTTTAGACACTGGTGTGTGGGGGATGAAGTATTGATCAGAAATCCTGGTCTGTTGAAAAAAGGGCGGCCGCGGTTTATGGGGCCCTTTGTCATTAAGGAGGTCAGGAAGAATGTGGTTGTTTTGGACTCTGGTGAAGTGTGGAGCATGTCCAGGTTGGTCAAGTGGGAACCTGGGGTTGATGTTCGTGAATCTGAGCCGCCATGTGAATCTGTTTCCAAACCAGCCCACAGCAATGCCACTTCCCAGGTTCCAGGTTTTGGCACTTGTAGAAGGTTGAGATGTAGGCCGAATTGGCATAAAGATTATCAGATGTCTTGAGATGTCTATTTTGTTCTTACCTCATTTTCTTGCATTGTTGTGTAGTGTTTTTTTGACTTCATGTATTCTGTTTCTTGCATCTCTGTCCCTTGCAATGTAATCATCCTTTATTGTAAGGGTGGGGGATGTGTTGTGGGTTACTATTTCTCCTTCTCCTTTTCCTTTTGGTCCTACCTTGCTTTCCCCTCTTGTGTCTGGAATGTATGTGTACATTCCGGGCCTCATGGGGTGGAATTGTGTGGGGAGGTTCTGGAAGGGTGGGAGCTTGGGCAGTTGAAGCTGGGACTGTTGGATGCTGTGCCACTTCGTATCAGTGGTCCTATTTGTTGGAACTTAATTAAATCTACAAGAAGACTATCACGCCTCCTTCGTCTTCTTTACAGTTAATTTGCCAGGTCGTAATGGCACTTTAAAACTGCACACATAGGCTCTGCAGTGGCAGGCCTGAAACCTGTTTAAAGTGCTACTTATGTGGGTGGCATAATCAGTGCAGCATGCCCTCTAGTAGCATTTAATTTAGAGGCCATGGGCACATGTAGTGCACTTTACTAGGGTCTTATAAGTAAGTTAAAGATACCACTTGTGGATAAGCCAATGTACTATGTTTGAAGTATAGAACACATGCACTTTGCCACTGATTAGTAGGGGCAAGGTTCCCAGAATCCTAGAGCCAGAAAAGATGAGGTCAGAAAAAGAGGAGGAGAAAGGTAAAAAGTCTGGAGTGACCCTGCAGAAAAGGCAATTTTCAACAAGTAGTGCGCTTGGCTGTCAGAAGGAAGAGACGATGCAATTGAATCCTCATTCTCATTTGCTTTCACTACTTGTGACCCTATGTTCACTCTGTATTATTTCCATTCACAGATACTGACCAGATTGCCCAACTTAATTCCTATGCAAAAATGGAAAAGCACTGCCAATAAATGGGCTAGTCTACATTTGGTCTTGGCAAATGCACCAGTATGACACTCAAAATTGGTTAGGGGCAAATCCTCCGACCAGATTCCTAAAAAAGCTCGACTCATGAAGGCCAAAACTTGACTCATGCTGACAAACGCTTAGCTCATGCAGACAAACGCTTATACATTGTTGAATGGGAAAGCAAAACACAGCCTGTTTTCTAGACAAAGTTAGCAATATCTCAAAAAACGTGCACAGTATGTACAGATAAAGTTCCAGATTCTAGGTACATTGTACAGTATGGTGCCATTGGTGAAACTCTGTGAGTTCCCACAGAGCATCAAGAAAAAGTAAAACTGCTTCACTCCATATTAAGCTACTCTTCGTTCACTTCTCATAAGGTTCTTCCTTCCTCCTTAGATATCTTATCATCAATTTCCTGACATATGAGCAGTTAGTCATCTATTCACGTTCAGCCCATGACCCCTACCCTGTTACAGTGATGAAATCATTACTCAGTAGTAGGCACAGATGTATGTGATCTGATTAACACCTCTCAAGACACCAGTTTATATTCTTAGAGGAAGCTATATTCATTCCATTAGTGAAAATATCCAACATATATATCACTATAGCAACGTTAATATCCCTGTGAACTGCTGGAAAATATACAGACAGTGACCATCTACAGAATTTATTTAAAACCAGCCAGCCAATTCTTTTTATAGTAACAGAAAACTTTTCACCTAACTTCAGGTCGGAAAATAATGCGAATCTAAAGATTACCCTGTTAGGCGTCAGAATCTGCCCTTTTCAAGGGTTATTTGGTATGTTAACAAGTGCAATTATTATAAACAATGCACACTGCCATTTTAGCAGACTTTCAGCTAAGTTAGCCAACTTCTGACAAGTTAGCTGCTCACATTGATAGGCAGATTTTCCACAGGCTGTGTTTATACAATTAGACAAAAACCCAGTGTTTTACTATGAGCTTAGATGAGTGAGTCTGTCCACGGCTGGTATTCCAGTCTTAAAATGCGCATTTGCAGAAAAAGACAGAATTGACACAACATTCCAAGGGGCATATTATCAAGCCAGGCGATACAATTATCGCCGCTTTAGCGGCAGAAAACTGCCACTAAAACGGCGATAATGGGCTTGATAATATGCTCTATGGAATTCCAATTGAAGCCCATGTTAGATGTCCTTCACATTTAACATTTAACATCAAGCCCATTATCGCCGTTTTAGCGGCAGTTTTCTGCCGCTAAAGCGGCGATAATTTTATCGCCTGGCTTGATAATATGCCCCCAAGACTTTAATATTTTCCAGGTTGTGGGTGATTGCAAATAAGACGATCATGTATCTGTGTTCTTGTTTACTATTGGCTTTTACAAAATACTGGGAGGAATGCAAATTAGTTATTTCTGATGTCATCATTCTGAAAGACATTTCATGAGAGTTAGATGAATTGAAATTACCAGACCTGGGCATAATTAGGGCGCTTTTCAGTTGATAGCAACATGTTTGGATAGAATGTTGCTTCTTGCATCAGGCTTTACAATAGCTGGTTCTTGTGGCTGAGTGGACTAAAGCAACCACTGTATTGGGACTCTGATTTACCTAATGGTCACAGGTTAAACTCCTGGTGGGTCCTTGCAGGATTTCATCCTTCTGAGATCGCTAAAATGAGTAATAGTGAGTTGGGTGACAATAAACATCTGTTATTTGGCACCAAGTTACCCTTTGGTGAATATGAGCTTTGCAAACACACGTTATGTTATATCATATTATATGTGACCCTTTGGTGACTCGTCGTCAAAGGGAAATTTTCAGGAGGCCCAGCTGGAACACTTATGAAAAGTTTGGTGGACATGCAGCTGAGGCAGCATCTCTGCGTACACACCCTCATAGGGTTCTTTATTGGAGGTTACATATTACCAGAAGTGCTTCACTCAACACTGGAAGATCATTTTTGGTGAAAATAGAATGCCATCCAGGTTGTGATCTTCTGGTGGTCTTGCCTACATTTTTTGGTTCAAAGAAACAAACCCCCAAACTCGAGGTTTGTTTCTGATACCAAAAAGATAAGTCCTTGGAAGTTTTGTCCCTGCACATGGTGGAGCAGAACATCTGCCCATTATGGTCACACTCTAAATAACACCCACAAGCATAAAAATACACAAGGTCAGAAACACAGATCCAAGCATGGCAAGCTTCTCAGCTATAAGTGATCACATTGTATCTGAACAAATCTCAAAAACAACAATGGTGAGGCTGGATTTGGAAGTGATACGAAGAAAATACATATACATGTAATGGCAATACATTTTCATCTCTCCAGAAATATCCGTTCCGTTTACACAGGAATTCAACAAAAGTACATAGTCAGGCAATTTATTTGTTTTTAGTGTCTGCAAAGTTAGGTTTCTGAACTCAAATCTGTAAAAGCTAACTGCTGTTGAAAAAAGTATTAAATCATGTCTATTATAGCAGTGTTCTGCTAGTCAAAGTAAATGCGTGAACTGCCTTCCAACACTACGATCCTAACATTTTAATATGAGGAACATGTTCCAAGCTGTGCAGTAATAATCTTGCACTAGAGAGTTGGGAGCAATTGAAATAATGATATGAATTTAATTGACTTAGTTGAATATGTGAGATGAATTAAGTTAATACCTGGGGATTTCAGATAAATGCAGTTTGTGAAAGGAGTGGGTAGATCCCAATACAGGATATAATGTCAGTATTTATTTTGCACCCAAGTTCAAGATCAGGGCATGAAAAACTATAGGGAGTTATAGCGATTACAAGTGTATTTTTTACATTGAAAAAACAAAACAACAAAAAACACACACAGTCATACACATTGATACTGTGTAATTAATTATGGTAAAGCACTCAGTTAACATTGGGATGGGACAGGATCAGGAAAGTTTATTGAAAGATGAATCCTATTGAAAATGGGAAAGTGAACCAGCAAGAGAAAAGGTTTGCTAAAGCTTTAGTTCATAGGAACTCTCAAACATTTTCCTAGGGGACACAAATTATGATCTATGGTGTGTCCAAGGGCTGCATTGATGCCTGCAGGGTGGCAGTAGTGCTTTGTGGGGCTGGGGTGTCTGTAAGGTGGGCGTTGAGAAAGCAAAGCATGTACATGGTTTGGTCAGTAAGTCTAAGAGTTATTTTGAAGGTTTCTTTCCATACTACCTTTTATATAAACCCCCAGTTCCCAGAACATTCATAGATTTCAAAATTCTGTGTTATGCAGTATCTGAATCTCTATCCCTTCTCTACTTGCTATCACTACTTTGAGGGAGTCAAGCGTGAAAAAAGTAACTTCTTTACCGATTTGAGATGAAATAGAATTGCAAAATGGGAAACAGAAAACCTTCCATCTGTCCTGGCTTCCCCACTCAACCACATTTTGTGATCCCAGGCAACTTTTTTCTTTCTCTTTGCCTCCCTTTTCGTAATTATCACATGTAAGTGAACCTTGAAATACATGAGTTCATGATGTGCACTGTAGAAAACCTTCTCTTGTGTTTGATTTAATAAACTATAATCTTGTTCATGTGTAATAACAACCGAGGACACCCATTAGGCCCCACAAACAATTCACTTGCCCCTTGGCTCACTATTGGCATTGTTGTTAGGGTGGGAGGAGACATTGATGTTTCGACTGTCATTTTATGTAGACTATCACTTTTAAAAAATTCTGATCAATGCACTGATATAATTTGATGTACTAAAGTGAAAAGCTTGTGCATATCAATGAAGCAAACGTTTTTGAATGTTGAAGAGACTTTACCATTTTTATACACGTTTGTTGCAAGAGGTCTTAAAAATGAATGTGTTCCTAAAGTTAGGTGGTGCTGGATACCTTAGTTGCTTCTTTGTCTTCAGTTATCTTGTAAACAAATGCTTGCCCCTTTATGTAACATCTTTTTGAAGGTTAGTGCTCTCTTAACTAAACAGCAGCCCAGTGCGATCACTCAGCAAATGGCTGCATGTGAAAGTCAGGAGGGCCTCAAGCAGCCCCCTGGCTGTACTTTGAGTATCACTGCTTCAGTGGGATGCACACACAGGCACCACATAGATGGCAAAAGTGTGAGATTCCCTTAGATACAAAATATATTCAACAGCGACAGCAACAAATATTCTCTGAGAACCAAAACATCTACAACACAGGTATGGAGTGTGCAATCCTCACTCGTATGCTGTAAACAGGTAATGGGCAGTCAGCTTTAGTACAATGTTTCAACATGCACACAATAGAAACAACATGTGAAGCAACAATGGAAGCTTCATTCACCCATGTAATACATGCACATGCAGAGGCGTGCAGACAGATACACAAACACACATGTAAATCAGGGACACAGAAGTATAGGCTTTCTTTGTAAAGACAGAATAAGTAGACTATTGGTGGTGGCAGGTCATGATTCTCTCGAAATGAACAGACAGCAAAGCAACAGTAATGCAACATTCACTTATATAAAACTGTTTCAATGCAGAAAGCAACAGTACCACATTTACTCACACATAAACGGTGCACCATGGGTAGCAATGGTGCAACCTTCCCTTACACTCATAGCATGTAAATCTTGGGAAACAGTAGTGAAAGCTTCTCTCGCATGCACAGACACACACCTACCGCACAAGCAGCTGTAGCATCAACCTCCCTTACTCACAAAGGGTACACCATAGTTAGCAGCAGGGCAAGCATTGCTGATAGATTAGTTCAAAAAATTCCAAACGGTAGTAGGTTAGGTCACTATCTGACCTACCTCATCAATATTCATGAGGAAGATAGCTAATTGAGACTCATTTCAGTTATATGCCATCACAGGACTGGTGGCTTGTAGTAGTTCAGCAGACCACCACGTCTTTGATCGCATTTGATCAAAGTTTTGTTTTAAATGCTGCCCATGTTCCTTGAAGGAAACAAGACTGCATGTAAAACAAAAAGTTTCAGCACCATGCATAGCTCACCTTGGCGAACGTGTGACTATAGGGAGCTGCCCTCGCTCCCCAGCCAGTTCAAGCATTGCAGTATTAAAAACATGTGTGTTTTTTTCACCTCTATATAGCAGCGACTTAACTTGCGAAGCCCCACTTCTATGTGTGTGTGTACAAAAGAAGAATCTCAGACACTACCACTTCGGGAAACAACCATTACAACGCAGTCATTACAAAGCACTACATTTACAACGCAGTCATTACAACACAACTGCCTTTACATTGCATGCCATTTCAATGCAGCCATTACAATGCATGTCACTACAACGCATGCCATTACAATGTAAGTCACTACAGCGCATGCCATTACAAAGCATTATAAGGTAAGTAATAGGGAATAGTAGTTTTTACCACTATACTATCCAACACTTACCCTACTGTTGCACTCACTGGATTGGGAATTGTAATTGTTACCCCTACACTATCCAACACTTACCCTACTGTTGCACTCACTGGAGAGGGAATAGTAATTTTTACCCCTACACTATCCAACACTTACCCTCCTGTTGCACTTGCTGGAGTGGGAATAGTAATTTCACCCCAACACTATCCATACTTACCCTACTGTTGCCTTAAATGCATTAAGCGTTGAAATGGTATGCGTTGTAATGGTATGCATTGTAATGGAATCCGTTGTACATGTAGTTTCTAAAAATGCATTGTGATGGCATGCGTTGTAAAATCATGTGTTGTAATGGATGTTGTGATGTAAAAACCACGTTCTAAAGGCATGCGTTGTAAATGTTTGCATTGTAACATGTCCTATTCACCACTGCAGTACACTTCTAGACCTGTGGAAACTCTGCCAGGAAGAACAATTGCTGTGCTGCTTCAGTGACTGGCACTATTCTGGACTATTCTGGACCGCTGCTCTAAAGAAACTGCTTCTCTGTTGTGCTGGCTCCCTGGGGAGGAAGGACTGGTCCTTCAATTTCATCTTGAACCCCAGATCCCAGAGTGACTCAAAGGCCTCCTGTTCTGAGCCCCAGGAATACAAAAATGCTGCCTAAAACCTCATGGACCCGTCTTCAGTGAATTCCTGTACCCTAATTGGTTGGTCTCAGAGCCTGGACCCTTGGTGTGGTTCACAGGATCCTAAAGTCAAGCTTTTGGACTCTTCGTGACAGAGAATGATCCACTTCACACTAGAACTGCGCTGCTTGCACTGAAAATCACCATGAGCCACCATCAACCTGCCTCTTAACACACCAAGCATCGATCGCCCATGGAGGACTGCCAATGCAAAGCTCCAGCCCACCCATCTACGACACCCAGCCTGCACCCAACCTAGCGACACTAAGTTAAGCCTGACTACTCTGTGATAAGCAACCGGGGGGTTGAGCACAGGTTAATTTGGAGGCTGCTAGTGCGTTACCCTTACTAGGATTGTGGATGCTGCTTGACCAGGGCTCACAACCCAGTCAACCATTTCTAACACATACATACATACATACATACATACATACATACATACATACATACATACATACATACATACATACATACATACATACATACATACATACATACATATATATATGTCTGTAGCCTTTTTAAGTCAGTCCTGAGAGCACAGCTGTCTCAAAAGCTATTCTTGCCAATTTAATAAAAATATACATAGAGTTGTTTCTGGCTTTACCCAGATGAGTCTCTCTGATGTACATTGTGCAATATATTGCATGTTTGGTTTATCATTTCATTTCTCTTAAGAAGGGCTTACATTGCAATTCACTGGGGACTATTTTACATCTCAGTAGTAGGCTGAATCACTACATGTCATGTTTTTAATGTCACTCATACATTTCATACAGAAAGCTATAATTTCTTTCTTTCCTTTTGGTATTTTATAATTAAATGGCCTTCCGTTTTGGTCCTCTTCAAAGCTGTTGCATCTGCATCAGGGTTACAGTTTACGTCGCACCGGTCCAGTAGTTTGTTCCAACTCTAATTTCTCCAGGTAGAATTTTATGAGGGGTGAACACTCATCATTCATAGTGCTGCAGCTAACAACGGTGGAACGGATTAAGGGCCTGAAATTGCCAGACAGCTGACTTTGTCACAAACGTATATCCCATCCTCCTTATTGCAAGTGCATTATATCCTAATGCACTTGTAATACGGCAGAGAGGATGTCCATCACATTTGTGGCAGAGTTACCCTCCAAAAACTTTGAATCAGGTTTTTTTCTTTTTTCCTTATGATGCTCTAGTCCTTCTTCAATTGTGACCTACAAATCTTGGAATTGTGAGGGCATAAGGCATTGGAGAGAATCCAAACCCCGTTGAATCAATATTTCTATAGCTGTTATTAGTGCAAACAAAATACCCCAAAAACAGAGTACGTAGCTTTGTGTCATGTCAAAGTGGCAATAATTTGTTGATAATCTGAGGTCAATAAAAAAATGTATGCGTTGCTCTCCTCATATTCAAGGTACAAAATATGTAGACCTAGCAATGTCAGTTTAACAGTTTAATCTGAACAGTAAACTAAACTCCACCCCTGAAGCACCTAGTAGTTTTCAGACTTATATGTCCAAATATGGCAGCCTACAGACATATTCTTGCAAGCAGAGTTGTGTACATTATGGGAAATATTTATCATAGGGATGTGTCACTCTTGCGCCATGCAATGGGGTGCAAAAGTGACCCAACCTTTAAGTGCAATTTATCAAGCCATGCAATGCCACATGTCATGGCCCTGAGTTGCTTGATAAATCTGGAGTAATGGGACGCAGCACAAGACATTGCGTTCCTCTGCTCCAAGGAGGCATTCCACAGGTGATGCATGGGTGTTCCCACGCAACACCCAGGGATTTTGGTGAAGTTCCAGATTTCACTATAGGTGGTAGTCCTGGGAATCTGCCAATACTGCTGTGCATCATTTGGGGAGCCACAACGAAGAGAAATACATTTACTTCTCCTTGGTTTTTTCCTCTTTCTATGTGTGCTGCATTTTGCCTCTGGGGATTGTCTTTGTGCCGGAAGCTGTCCCTTCTGGCACAAAAGCTAATCTTGGTTACAGCGCAGGCAACCTTGTACCATGGTACAAGGGTACCTGTGTTGGCGCTAGGAAGCACAGTGTGTTCAAGCACTGGGAAAATATAGGAATGCGCTACATATTCCTAAACACAACGCATTCCTGCCCTCTCCCTGTCACGAAGCACAGCTTAGCAAAGTGACTTGCTACGCTGCCCCTATATGTATATTGCCCTTGAGTAAGCAGTCTGCATCATATACAATATATGGCATTATTCCGTGGTAAAAACTACTTCTTAAGTGATTTATGTTCTGTAGAAATGAGACTGTAGTTCACAGGGGAACAATTCAGAATTTGAAATAAGTTCCAAAAAGCACTGAAGAAATTTATGTCCAATAGGAAAGTGGATCTTCTTAGACCATATCTTCAGATAAATACATTGTGACTAAAATCATATGCTCATAACTGTGTTCCTTAATAATAAAGCTGTAATTTTACTCCAGGCCTGAATAACCCTCAGTAGCACTGCACCCAAAGGCTTCTTAAAACATGTGTTAAAGACCACTGGACCTAACCAGCCTGAGCTGTTGCACATGAAAGTGTATCTGTACTCTCCCAAATTATCATGCATTCTCTTCCCTGGGAATTCTCTCTATGCAGCTGTATGAATCATGGTAGGGTGAGATGTTTTAGTCACCAGTAGGTTGTTTTAGTTAAGACCTTGTTTCTATTCAAAAAGCGTTTTCTCTTTTGCCAGGAGGCATCGAGGACAACCAGGAGCTCGATTCGAGCTGTCCCACAAAGGATGTCGAATGCTGCAGCGTCGGTACCCAGGTTGGACACAACAAGCCTTGACAACAGCAACCCACATGGAAAGGAGAAAGATGCTTCGGTGCAGACCAGCAAGAACTGAGGGACTCACCACTTGGTTGGGAGTCAGGGCACATCTGGAGCAATCAGGGAAGCCCAAGGAAAATCAAAGTTACCCCCTCTAGGACCCACCAGTCGACGGACCAGGGATTGCGAAGGATTCTCTAGAGGAAACACAAAATGGCGGCCCACGGGTCACTCAGGGTGACTATACCAATCATCTTTGGTGGATCTTCTGCTCGAGGTAGGGGCTACAAGAAACCCCAAGCATGACTTCAAGAGATGTTCAGAAGTCAATGCACTTGCAAAAGTGCACGGTGATCAGGAGTTCTAGTTCCATGCTACTCACGAGGGCTGTGGGTCTCAGCTTTGCTGGGGACTTGGGTTGGCCTCTGAGATGTCTGGAAATCCTCTTCCTGGGCTGCAAATACTTCAGAATTCGGCAGGAGCTTCGGAAATGCAGACTGGTAAATTGCTTTGTTGGTGCCTGCCAAGCAGGGGAGTCACTCCTTGACCCCAAGGGAGATTTCTTCAGTCCTCTAGTCTTTAGTAGAGCGTCGAAGTTCCAGGATTCAGCTTCAGCATTTCGTCCAGGGATATCTAAAGTTCTGGTTACAGAGGTTCCTTACTTATACCTAAGGAAGGGGTTGGACTAGCTCTGGGGACCCACCTATGGGAGGGTTTGGAAAGAGGGGTGGCTACACCCATTTCCTTTGTCCAGTTTCATGCCAGAACAGAGGTTGGAAGCCCCTGCACCGGTTTGAGCTGGACTATGCACAGGGACACCAAATGTGCCGCCAGTGCAGGGCTTCAAAGCACTCAGAGAGGGCTCCCACCCAGCCCCAATACACATCATCCTGTCTGGGAGGTGGTTACACCTCCCTGTGACAGGAAACCTATTGTCCAGGCCTCTGATGCCAGAGTTTCGGTCAGCAGCAGGAGGCCAGACCCCTGTCTGTGTCTGCAGCATCCATTTTGTGATGTCAGGGCTCTATTAGATTTCTACCGGGTATACCAGTACTGCCATGTCTCTCTCTCTAGAAGGCTGGGATCATATCCTCACATCAAGAACTGATGTGGGGCTATGATTCCAAGGTGTTTAACACCAAACATGACATGTTTCTGTGTAGCCAGTCCAAAGTAAGCATTAACCGTTTAAGATATAATGCACTTAACAGTATATGGTCAGGCTGCACCACTGACAGCCCCGGAGAAGAGATTCCGAAGGCTGAAGAGAGGCTCAGCTCATGCCTGGGCACCCTCTCACATATAACCAAGCACCCTGCCTTCAGGATTGATAAGACCTGCCATAGGGGTGACTGATAGGTTACTATGTACAGTGATAGGTGAGGTATAGTGAACCTATACCTCAGTAAGGGGTGCATGCACCACCTTACCCAGGCTGCAGTAGCAGACCTGTGATGTCATTTTGCATGGCTTTCCAGGGGTGGCACAGTACATGCGCATGCCCCTGGTAGGCCTCTGGGGTACCTATGCCCTGGGTACAGAGTATACCATATACTAGGGACTGACAAGGGTACCCCAGAATCCAATCTGGAGTGTACCTAAAGTACACGCAATCAATTTAGAGAGGAATCAGCTAGGCTGGGGTCCTGAATAGCAGGGTCCCAGCCAGACTAAAGTCGACAAACAGTAAAACACCAGCAAAAACTGGAGGTAAACATGTGAAGCAGATCCTACTCTCCTATACTTTGTGCCCTTCTCTTTCCCCTTTCTGCACCCCTCTTGCCTTGCTATGCACCTCTGTTGCTTCTTTCTGCACTTCTCTGGTTTCTTTCTGCACCTCTATTGCTTCTTTCTGCAACCCTCTTGCCTCTTTCTGCACCCATTTTCCCTCTCTCTGCACCTCTCTTGCCTCTTTCTGCACCTTTTTTGCCTCTTTCTGCAGTTCTCTTGCCTCTTTATGCATCTCTGTTATGTCTTTCTGCACTTGGTTTGCTTTTTTCCTCACCTCTCTTGCTTATTCGCACTGCTCTTGCCGTTATCTTCACCTATCTTCCCTCTTTCTGCAACTCTCTTGCCTCTTTCTGCACCTCTCACCACTTTCTGTAACTCTCTTGCCCTTTTCTGCAGTTCTCTTTCCTCCTTCTGCACCCTCTTCTGTCTTTCTGCACCCCTCTTGCCTCTTTCTGCACCTCTCTTTCACCTCTCTGCACCACTCTTTCTTCTTTCTGCATGTCGCTTGCTTCTTTCTGCACTTCCCATGCTTTTTCCTGCACCTCTCTTGCTTCTTTCTACACCCCACTTGCCTCTGTCTGCAGTTCTTTTGCCTGCTTCTGCACCTCTATTCCTTCTTTCATCACTTCTCTTGCCTCTTTCTGCATCCCTCTTGCCTCTTTCTGCCCCTCTCTTGCCTCTTTCTGCATCCCTCTTGCCTCTTTCTGCACAGCTCTTGCCTCTTTCTGCACCTCTCTTGCCTGTTTCTGTAACTCTCTTGCCCCTTTCTGCAGTTCTCTTGCCTCCTTCCGCACCTCTGTTTCTTCTTTCTGCACTTCTCTTGCCTCTTTCTGTACCCTCTTCCCTTTCTCTGCACCTCTCCTGCCCCTCTCTGCACCTTTCTTGCTTCTTTCTGCATCCCAGTTCCCTCTTTCTGCAAATTTCTTGCCTGTTTCTATAACTCTCTTTCCTATTTCTGCAGTTCTCTTGTCTCCTTTGGCACCTTTGTTGCTTCTTTCTGGATGCCTCTTGCCTCTTTCTGTACTCATGTTCCCTCTTTCTGTACCTCTATGTCCTGTTTCTGCAACTCTCTTGCGTCTTTTTGCAGTTCTCTTGCCTCCTTCTGCACCTCTATTGCTTCTTTCAGCAGTTCACTTGCCTCTTGCTGCCTCCCTATTGCCTCTTTCTGCACCGCTCTTGCCTCTATCTGCACCCCTCTGCCCTCTTTCTGCACCTCTCTTGCCTCTTTCTGCACCTCTCTTTCTTTTTTCTGTAACTCTCTTGCCCCTTTCTGCAGTTCTCTTGCCTCCTTCTGTAGCCCTGCTTCTTCTTTCTGCACTTCTCCTGCCTCTTTCTGTACCCTCTCCCTCTTTCTGCACCCCTCTTGCCTCTTTCTGCACCTCTCCTGCCCCTCTCTGCACCACACTTGCCTCTTTCTGCACATCGCTTGCTTCTTTCTGCACTTCCCATGCTTTTTCCTGCATCTCTCTTCTTCTTTCTGCACCCTACTTCCCTCTTTCTGCACCCCTTTCTGCACCTCTCTTGCTTCTTTCTACAATTCTCTTGCCTCTTTCTGCGCCTCTCTTTCTTTTTTCTGTAACTCTCTTGCCCCTTTCTGCAGTTCTCTTGCCTCCTTCTGCAACCCTTCTTCTTTCTGCACTTCTCCTGCCTCTTTCTGTACCCTCTCCCTCTTTCTGCACCCCTCTTGCCTCTTTCTGCACCTCTCCTGCCCCTCTCTGCATCACTCTTGCCTCTTTCTGCACATCGCTTGCTTCTTTCTGCACTTCCCATGCTTTTTTCTGCATCTCTCTTTCTTCTTTCTACACCTACTTCCCTCTTTCTGCACCCCTTTCTGCACCTCTCTTGCCTCTTTCTACAATTCTTAATTAATGCGCGCTGCATCGCATTGTGGAAATTTAGATCGTAACTGAACATTATCTGCGCCATCTTGTCTCTCTCCAACGCCGCACGCAGAAACACACGGCGGCCATTTTAGGCACCATGGCCCCTCTCCCCGCTCATTGCCGATCGCCAGCGCGTCCCTCTGGCGCTGCGAACATCCCCCCGCGCGCTGACCACCCCCGCTCTCTCATGCATGGGCCATAAAACCTCTCCTTCTGCGCGACTCTGCCATGGAACCACATCCTGTGCTTGACCAACACCTCCCTTCATCCCTTACATGGTCACACATCCCTTTGATAACCCCACTTCCTCTGCACCCGATTGTCCGAGCCGATCCCAGGCCATCACCTAGCCCTGCGGATGCAGTTTATTGCCCCTACTGTAAGGGAAACACCTCACATCAAAGGGATTACAGTAGATCAAGGCCCCCACCCCCTGAGACCCGACCAGTCGCACACACCCCCGGGAATTGGCGGAATGTCCAGCTGTGTGATAGCCATCTCCTACTGCGGGTGGGGTGGGGACTTCTACTGTAGCTATGTGTGGGAGCTGATCTGAGCCGGGGATTCTGAGGATGTTCTTTCATGTATCAAAGCGATCTCAAGAATGTGCCATGTAAGATAAACCTGCTAATAAAGTCATAAACGTGTGTATAAGAGACCAGGTCTCAGAGATGCAGTTAGAGCACCTCGTGACGATACCTTGGTGTCCGATCTGATGTGTTCTGCTCCGACGGAATAAAACTTTGTTTCCTGCCTTCCAGTCTCCGGCGCCTGCCTCTTTTTTTGGTTAATCATCGAATGGTATAAGAGGCGATTACCGCCGGGCAATACTTGAAAGGTTATCGACTGAACCTGCCGCTACCATTTAACAATTGGCGTCCCAAACGTGGGGCCCATCAGCGACACGTGGATCCAACGTGAGAGGTCCTGACGACAGAGTGAACGACTGCAACGATCGGGAAGAGCTCCTGCCCGATAGACCCTCGTCTGGCAGCCGATCATCCGAACTTCACTGGTTCCGAGCAGACCTCTCTCGAGTGATCTACGGTCCTGACTGGGAACCATCAGGAGTGCCGCGGCAAATACGGAGAGTAGAGGACGATCGGGCGCTGGAGGCGGAAGACGAGAAACTGTCCATGCGGTCCGGGTAAGGTCGTGTAACACGACAAATTGCGAAACGATTGATTGAAAATAAATACTAGTATTGCTTATTTGATTGTTCTTTTTGAGATATTCGCTGCCTACAAACGGGGAAGAGTAGAAATACTCTCTCTCCCTTTGCAGATAGTGAAGGGTAGGTAACGCGGACTTTTGTCCCCCTTTGTAACCTGTCGTGCCTATTTTTCTACCCACTGATTGATTGTCCGAACATTGATTGTTTTTGACGAATAGTGCTTTTTGAGATATTCTCTGTTTGCAAATAACGTAGAATAGAAATATTCTGTCTAGTCTTTGCAGATAGTGAAGGATAGGTAACGCGGACTTTTGTCCCCCGTTGTAACCCGTCGTGCCTATCTCTTCCTCACCATTTGATTGTTTGATTGTCCGAACACTGGTTGTTCGATATTGGTTCTTTGGAGGTATTCTCTGCTTACAAATAACGTGGAATAGAGATATTCTGTCTAGTCTTTGCAAGCAGTGAAAAGATAGGTGGTGCAGACTTTTGTCCCCGTTGTAACCCGTCATGCCTATCTTCTCCCCACTGATTGGTAGTTGGGTCTGCCCGGACCGCTTATTAGAGATGAACCATCCGGCTCCACTGGAAGGCACCCCTAATAAGGACATGTTTACTAAATATGGACTAGTCGCTGTAGCCTATAGCAAACTATGGCATAAATATACAAAGAAGGACTCCGAAAGTCAGTGGCCACTGATGGGATCCTTTGATGACCATAAAATAGAAACGCTAGAAATAGCTCTACGTAGCAATAAAACGACACCCACTATGCTCGATAGTATCGGCATGTGGCGCAAAGAAGCAACGCAACGGAAAAAGAGAGAAGAAGTAAAGGCAGAAAAAGAACTACGAAAGGCAGCTTACCTTGTCGCTAGAAAGATAGAGGAAGAAATAAAGGAGAGAAAGGAAGCTAAACAAAAACAAGAATCTGAAACATCAGGCCAGTGCCCTGTTAGGACCCCCTCTATGCTCTACCCTGAGTTGCCTTCCAAGCAACGGGCAAACGATGAATTGCTATTAGGTCCTCCGATCATCTACATGCCCCCTCCATACGCTCCCTCCCAACCTATAGTGCAGCACCCACAACCCCCGAACGCAAGCGAAAGCAGTACCAGGGCCTCGGTCCTCACGGCCTCCGCGCCGGCTGAGCCTCTTGTACTGAACACAACATTAGCAATAACGTTAGATGACCCCGAGATGAGAAAGAAAGATTCCGCCAGAATGAATCGGCTAACAAAGTGTGAACGAGCCGGAATCGATAAGGTAGTGAGAACACTAGTAGAACGGAAGGAAAGTGAGGAATATGTGACAGATATGTATAACTCGTATGCCGACAACCACAGACGACACTTTGTCGTACGACTTTGTTATCACACTCTGAATGCCTATGAGGATAGGTACCAGGATAGAGGTCCCGAAGGCTTAGCAACCTTGTATAGAAAGGTTGATATTGGGGAAGAGGGAGAGGGCGATGTGACGGACCTCTTCACACGTACACTCGAAGTCTTCCGACATCTTAAAGAACACAGGCAGACGACCAAGACAGAAACCCCCATAGCGACTGAACCCCAGGCAGGAAAAGCTGATACCATGATGCCCATCAAGGAAGCCGCTCCTTACTGGGTCCCCCCACGAGGTCAGGGAACACACGATGACATAAACCACCAAGATGCGAAGGGAAGGGTTGTATATAACTGGGTCTATCAGCCATGGGACCGACAAGACATCCTGACCTTTAGAAAAACCCTGCCCGACTTAAGAAAGAACCCGACTGACTTTTACACAGAACTAGGTACGGCCTTAGGTTCAACTATAATGACCATGGCGGATATCGATTTGTTCTTCGGGTTATGTCTGCCGGCTGATGTGTGGAAACAAATCTGGAAAGTCGACCACGCTGAGCCGTTCGGATATACCTGGGTACAACTCGATACCATAGACAAGCAGCGAGAACCTGGACAGAAACCTCTAAAGGCCATATTGGAACTCCCAGACAAGATTGTTCAGAAATTAAAGACCCTAATCCCAGAAAGGAAGGTAGACTGGTCGATAGTGACGGCTTGCCGCCAGAAACCCCAGGAGGATGTATCCGAAAACTTCTCTCGATTCGAGACAGTGTTTTCCGATTATAGTGGCCAGGACATGACCACTGCAATCGGACATCACCTCTTTGTCCAGAATTATGTGAAGGGTCTGTCACAGGAAGTCTCCCAGAAGTTACAGACCAGCGAGAGTAGTTGGGCAGCCTCCAAACCCGCGGCTATCCTCCAGATGGCCCAGTACTACGAACACCAAAAGAATGAGAACGATAGGGCGTCCGAGAGAAAGAAAAAGGAGCTGAAGGAAAGGGTAATGATCGCACAGTTGCAAGGGGTGACCATAGGAAGGGAACCTCCCAAGGGAAACTACCAACCGACTGCTCCTAGAAAACTACCCTCTAGAGACCATGCACCCACACCCTACGCTGGACGCAGGGACTTAGACGAGAATCAGTGTGCGTTCTGTAAAGGGTTCGGACACTGGAAGTCCCAGTGCCCGGTCCTTCTGGATATGAACAAGAATAGGGACACGAGAGACATAGCAAACAGCCCCAGAAATAGAGGACAGGGACGAGGGTACACGAACGACACCACCAATGACAGGCCAGACAGACCAAACACCTTCGACCGCCCCCGACAGAACCAGTGCCAGCAGTCCGACTACGAAAACACCCATGACTTTGCATAGGACCGCCAGGGGCAAGGGAGGGGTCCAGTCGAACTCCGTGTTGACCAGCAAGGTCCTTACGTCACTGCTAAGGTCCTGGGCACAAAGCCTCCATTTTTGGTAGATACTGGGGCGACACGTAGTGCGCTATCTAAACGACTGATCCCAAGAGCACCCTTGTCTGGCTCACATGTAACCTCAATAGGCTTTGATGGAACGCCCTCCACTAATCCCTTGTCCGCACCAATCTCCTTTGACTTGGAAAATAACACCACTGACACGACATTTCTGCTCTCCTCCAACACCCCAGACGCCATTATGGGTCTTGATTTACTAAAACATTTCCGGGCTACCATCAGATGTTCCCCAGACGGAGTTCGAGTCATACTGCACGATAACCCAGATCTGTTCAGGCCTTGTCTCGCACGACGTATGTTCTCCATAACCGATGCTGACCTGTCCCTACTTGACACGTTACCCACACATCTATGGGCTAAAACCGACTCAGACGTAGGACGCATGGTGATCGACCCTGTACACATAACTGTCCGACCGGACGCAGTGCTCCCAAAGCTTCCACAGTATCGGATATCGCCCGAAGGCGAGAAGGCGTTGGTGGAAATCATCCAGTCCCTAGTCGATGCAGGAGTGGTAGAAGAAGTAGTTAGTAATGTTTGCAACAGCCCTATCCTACCCATTGTTAAGAAGGCGAGGGAGATGAGAAAGCATACCGCTTCATTGTCGACTTATGAGAGGTTAACAAAGTAGTCATACCTTAGTACCCCGTAGTCTCAGATATCACCACCATCCTCACCCTGATTCCGTCCACTGCCACTACCTTTACCGTTATTGATCTCAAGAACGCATTCTTTTCCATCCCCATCCACCCAGACAGCCGCTACCTTTTCGGCTTCACCTTAAAAGCCCGTTCGTACAGATTTTGTAGGGCACCACAGGGCTACACTGAGAGTCCCAGCATATATAGCCAAGCCCTCAAGAGACAACTGGATGCAGTTCAACTACCGGACGGAGTGGTTTTAATACAGTACGTCGATGATATTCTTTTGGCGGCCGACACCACTCCGCTTGCAGTCACAGCCACCATCCACCTCCTCCACTTCCTCGCGGAGAACGGTCACAAGGTCTCCAGGAAGAAGTTGCAATTCTGCCAACCCCAAGTGACATACCTAGCCCACCTCCTATCCAAAGATGGGAGGAAGCTTACACCTGACCGAATTCAGACCATCCTAGAAACCCCTGTTCCCAAAACTCAGAAGCAAGTGCGGTCTCTGGTAGGCCTCACCTCCTTCTGTCGACAGTGGTTGCCAAACTTCAGTCTTATTGTAAAACCTCTGCTTTCCCTGTTGGCTAAAGATGTCCCCTTCCCCCTCCCCTGGACACCCGAATGCCAATCCTCCTTCAAAGAATTACGAGATGCCCTTTGCTCAGCACCAGTCCTAGGAACCCCAGACTACACTAAACCTTTCTCCCTCTTCACCCATGAAAGGGAGGGATGCGCGTTGTCTGTTCTAACCCAGTCCATAGGTCCCAAGCAACGCCCTTGTGCCTACTTCTCTGCCATTTTTGACCCTGTAGCCAGAGCTTTGCCCGCCTGCCTTTGAGCGGTAGCCGCCGCTGCTGTCTCTATCCGACAAAGTGAGGGGATCGTGCTTTCAAATCCCCTCACCGTGCTAGTACCCCATGCAGTTGACACCCTCCTGAACCAGACTAAGACTCAACACCTGACTAGCGCACGACTGACTGGTTATGAACTGACTCTGCTTGCACCCCACATCACGTTGAAACGATGCACCACTCTGAACCCAGCCACTCTGCTACCTCTCCCTGACAATGACCCCAATGCGTCCCCTATACATGACTGTGTGACCCTCACCGACGAACAGAACAAGAGTAGGGTTGACCTCCGAGATACTGCCTTCCCAGATCCTGACGGAGAGCTGTGGGTAGATGGCTCATGCATCAAGCTCCCCGACGGCACCACTTCAGCCGCCTATGCAGTCACCACGGCCTGAACAGTTGTTGAGACAGCCCGCATCACACAGCGATCCGCACAGGCGGCTGAACTGATTGCTCTCACACGAGCAGGCATCCTAGCAGCGGGGACAACCGCAAACATTTACACCGACAGCCAGTACGCCTTCGGGGTGGTTCACCACTTTGGGCTCCTATGGAAGGAGAGGGGATTCCTGACTTCCCATGGCACACCCATCCTACATGGAGATCTAGTCTCCGCTCTGACCGAAGCAGTCCTCCTCCCCACACGGCTAGCTGTGATCAAATGCCAGGCACACAAAAAGGTGACGGACATTATAGGACAGGGAAATGCGCTGGCTGACATCACTGCCCAAACCACAGCCGAGAATACGAGAATAGGTCAACAACACGCATGTACGTGACCAGGTCACAAACTGAAAAATGGAAGGATGCTAGGGAAACCATTAGAGACATACAATTAGCCAGCTCACCACATGAATTGACTGAATGGGCACGGGTGGGATTGAAAGACGATGAAGGCTGCTGGCGAACTAGAGACACGAACAAATGGTTGCTACCTGACTCATACCTGATTCCCATGCTGACCATGACACACTCCCCCGCACACATAGGATCTGCCCCCATGATTGAACTCATCTCCAAAGTCTGGCACAACGACAAAATCCCAGACTCAGCTAAACGCCTAGTCCAACAATGTCTGATATGCCTCCAACACAACCCTGGTAAAGGAACTGCTGTACCCTGGGGAGGGTTTGGGGTTCCTAGTCACCCCTTTGAGGTCCTCCAGATGGACTACATTCAGTTAGAAAGGTGCCAAACCCTGAAATACGTGCTTGTCGTTGTGTGCGCCTTCAGCAAATGGGTGGAAGCCTACCCAACCCGCGACAACACTGCTATGACTACCGCAAAAGTACTACTGAAAGAATTCTTCCCTCGTTACGGCCTTTGTCGAATTTTGTGGAGCGACAACGGCCCCCACTTCGTAGCCTAAGTTATCCAACTCATCTTAAAAGGGTTGGGTGTAAAACAGAAATTTCATGCGGTCTTCCACCCCCAATCTGCAGGCTTGGTTGAGCGACATAATGCCACATTGAAACTCAAGCTAGCCAAAATAGTTGCCACCACAGGACTGAAATGGCCAGACGCCCTCCCACTAGCATTGCTATCAATGCGTTCCACTCCTACCAAACACCACTTAACCCCCTACGAGGTCGTCTTCGGGCGACCCATGAACCTTTGGACTGCACCAAAACCAGCATCCATTCACGACGTCCCGGACGCCTCATGTCTGACTATCTGTACAATCTAACTAAAACGTTGTCTGTTATCCATCAGCAGGTGCTGCAAGCCATTCCCGATGCTTCCAGGGGCCCCGGACACGACATCCAACCCGGCGACTTTGTCCTAGTGCGCAACTTCCAGCGCACCAAGAGTCTGGAGCCCCGGTGGACGGGCCCCCTGCAAGTCCTGATCACCACCCGAACAGCTCTTCGAGTGGAGGGGAAACGTAATTGGCTGCACGCACACCACTGCAAGAAGGTATCATCGACCCTGACGACCACCGACAACATCACCGCCCAAGAGGAACTTCTGGACAAAGACCGACCATCCCTGAGCTGCTACCCGAATACAGAGACACTTGAATTGACTGAATATCCCGATCCCACTGTGCCATCCAAAGAAGGGTATAACCTACGACGAAAGGAGGGAACTTCGGCTAAGCAGACCACGAACTAAGTTGAAATCTCAGAGCGGTAGCCTAGTCACCTCGAAGGCCTCTAGGAGAGAAACTAAACAAAGTCTGTGGTTCTGCCCGCTACCGAGTCCCTTGAAGGTGATGGAAGCGCCCGACATGAAGATGATGGAAGCAACCGGACGTCCGAAGATCCACTACAAAAACTCAAAGACTGACAAAATGCACAGCTCAAAGACTATTGCACTTTTTATTACCCTTCTTCTCATGGTCACTTTCTGGATCATGGAAGAAAACGCACCCGCTCATAAGACATTGCTGACCACTGCTCAACCCACCACCATGAAAGAACACCATCTGATTTCACTTTCACCCCAACTCCGAGAAAGACGTAAGGAGTTCTGGAATAATTCTTTTGTGCAACTGCTCCACCAACACAACCTTGCCGCCAATGCCACTAACTGCTGGATCTGTGGATTGCTACCACATGCCACTGGACATTCTATCCCTTTCATCCCTTCGCCCTTCTCTGTCCATGGCTCCTGCCTCGCTTGGCTAATCCTCCTGCAAGAAAGTTACAAGGACCATGCCACTTCCGGCAAAACTGTGTTGCACTTCTATCATGGGTTCTGGCTGAACCAAACTGGAAAAACCTCCGCCCCCTTTTGTCCTCTGAGATCAAACACCTCTTTCCATATGGACATCCCTGCCAAGGAGCGAGTTGAAATGCAGGTGTTCAACAACCCAGCCAGACCCACCTTCTCTTACCTCCGGAAACGAACGGCCGCCACCCTAACAGTGGCCCTATCCGTCGTCAACATAACAGGTCTGGTGTGCCTCGAAGGCCTAGGAACACAGCCGGTAGGCCACAGTTCCTGTCTCATCACCCGAACATTGGACTCAGTTGACCCACCCTCCTTTGTTACCTCCCCAAATATGTACTTCGTCTGTGGTACTAAGGCCTACACCTGGCTTCCGAAAGGTTGGGGAGGCACCTGCTACATCGCTTTTATCCTTCCTCCAACATATGTGGCTCCAGCAAACCATCACCGGCAGAAACGTGCAAAGGACATTGTACAAGCCGACTCCACTGGAGCACAGTTCATGGATGCAGTAAAGGGACTTGTTCCACTGTGGGGTCCAATGGCAAACAGCCGTGCCATCCGGCACCTAACCCAGGCAATCGAAACCACAATGAACATTACAGCCGGCATCCTCACCAACAACACCGCTGAGCTTCAGGCCGTCTGCCTGGTAGCTCTTCAGAACCGCCTCGTTCTAGACGTGGTTCTGGCTGATCGTGGAGGAGCATGCCGCATCATTGGGTCCAGCTGTTGTACCTACGTACCGGATAACTCACCCTCAGTCTACAAGGCAATCGAACACCTCCACAGACTTTCCGCAGAGGTTCATCAGGAGCAAGAAGGATGGTCGCTTGGGAGTTGGTTTTGGGACACTATTAAAAGCTGGGGGTGGAGGTTGTTTACGTTTATCCTAATACCGATTGTGGTACTGTGTGGATGCTGCCTGGGGATTCAATGCTTGCCACCTCTATGTTCCCTTTTCACGAACTGCATCTGCCCTAAGACTCTGAACTTTGAAGCAGAACATATGAAAGCTCTGTACGAGGTAGAAGTACGTGGTATTATGGGGATAGATCCGAACTAAACAAGCTGGCGAGATATGTTAAAAGGGAGGACTGTGGAAATTTAGATCGTAACTGAACATTATCTGCGCCATCTTGTCTCTCTCCAACGCCGCACGCAGAAACACACGGCGGCCATTTTAGGCACCATGGCCCCTCTCCCCGCTCATTGCCGATCGCCAGCGCGTCCCTCTGGCGCTGCGAACATCCCCCCGCGCGCTGACCACCCCCGCTCTCTCATGCATGGGCCATAAAACCTCTCCTTCTGCGCGACTCTGCCATGGAACCACATCCTGTGCTTGACCAACACCTCCCTTCATCCCTTACATGGTCACACATCCCTTTGATAACCCCCCTTCCTCTGCACCCGATTGTCCGAGCCGATCCCAGGCCATCACCTAGCCCTGCGGATGCAGTTTATTGCCCCTACTGTAAGGGAAACACTTCACATTAAAGGGATTACAGTAGATCAAGGCCCCCACCCCTTGAGACCCGACCAGTCGCACACACCCCCGGGAATTGGCGGAATGTCCAGCTGTGTGATAGCCATCTCCTACTGCGGGTGGGGTGGGGACTTCTACTGTAGCTATGTGTGGGAGCGGATCTGAGCCGGGGATTCTGAGGATGTTCTTTCATGTATCAAAGCGATCTCAAGAATGTGCCATGTATGATAAACCTGCTAATAAAGTCATAAACATGTGTATAAGAGACCAGGTCTCAGAGATGCAGTTAGAGCACCTCGTGACGATACCTTGCTGTCCGATCTGATGTGTTCTGCTCAGATGGAATAAAACTTTGTTTCCTGCCTTCCAGTCTCCGGCGCCTGCCTCTTTTGTTGGTTAATCATCGAATGGTATAAGAGGCGATTACCGCCGGGCAATACTTGAAAGGTTATCGACTGAACCTGCCGCTACCATTTAACAGCATTTGGATATGCAGTGCGCGCAACAAAATTTGTTTTATTAATTTTTTTCGTAACTCACCTGAACTCGGCCGTTTGCCGCATTTTGCAACCCCCCACCCTGCCCCTCCTCTGCGCCACGTCACCGCCCCGGTAAAACGTTCTACACGGGCCGTCACTGCCAGCTCCATCGGAAGGGTGGTTATACCAGGGTGAGAATATGCTTTTAAACAGAGGAGTCACAGTCCCTGCCAAGAGAGCTACAGCTCTCAGCGTTTGAACCTCCCCCTCCGCATATGCTTTCTCCTCTTCTCCATTGTCGCACTCCTTCCATGGGGGCACGCCTGTCTTAAAATCCAAATTGTGGTAAACTGGTGTGCTGCCAGATCGCTGGTGGTGCACAAGAATTGGCGCTACCGCTAGCGCTGTAAATGTGAAAAATATTTTCCCCAACCTTCTATGATTAAGGAACCGGCACTCGTAGTCATGGGTGTTCTCCTGTTTATTGCATAGGCTGCATCACACACACAAACACCACAGGGACGCATTTCGGCAGTCTAGCTGCCTTCTTCGACCTGCCATGCGCCATATTGGTGCTTCTTTTAAAGTTAAAAAAATTGTAAAAATAGAAGATGCCCTATATGTATATATATTTATTCACTGAAAAAAACCATAGGTTTTACAGACGTTATAGTTAGGAATTAGCATTTAAAAAACCTTAGAAATCACTGAAAAAACCATAGGTTTCAGGGATGTTAGAGTTAGTTGGACATTTGACTCTTATAAAACCAGAGAAATTCACCCGTTATAGTTAGTTGAGTTAACCATAACTCACGTGCCCGCAATGCACTGATGATGACGTCACATATTACATCACTCATGACATGGTGAGTGACATCACTGATGACATCACTGATGACATCTCAAATGACATCACTGATGTAAAACCTATGTTTTTTCAGTGAATTTCAAAGGTTTTTTAAATGTTAATTTCATATTTTAATATTTATAAAACCTATATTTTTTCTATTTTTTTTGTAATATTTTGGAACTCCATTATCCTTTTTTGTTTTTAATTTGAAAAATATGTAATGTTTTATATCTTCAAAAAAAAGTATGTATATAGTTTTATTTTTTGTTGTTGAGAAAACTGAAGTCCTGTACCGGTAGTCTACCAAGCTCCATCAGCACGTCAATCCTATCCGCCATATTGCTAAACTCATAAAGGATGGCCATTTCGTATCCGATGTGTTTGTGGCACCGCGTCCCGCGTAACATCATATACATATCTGGTCGCGCCAGCTGTTACTTTGGTATGCGACGGGTACGCAGTATCAAGCCGCGTCTTCGTCATGTACATATTGGGTCACGCCCGCTACGCGTTGCGTATGCGACGAGTGCACGCTGCCAGGCCCTGTGTTACGTCATAGACGTATGGTGTCGCACTGGGAATGCAATTCCCTCATTTTTTTGTCATCTCAAAACTATATCTAAATAAGTTTAAAGTGTATTTGAGAACAAACGATAATCTAAAATATTTTAAACATTTATATATTTCTAACTGTAATAAACTTATATTATGGCAATATCTTCTCAAAATCGCGTTTGCCATGTGACCTTACAGAAAAGCATTTGATTGGTTCATAACATTTCCAATTGTAACAGTTGGAGAACCCCACCCATTTCCGCCATTCTCTCTACAGCGTTTGATGAAAGACTCCTCTTCTGCTTACATAGCTTTTTTGAAAACTTTGTACACATATCTGACAGTGCACACAACATGCAACCATCATCTTCATCAATATTCATGCTCTGTAAAGCAGCCTTCCACGTGTGATAGCTATGCATCTAAAAGCTACATAACAGAACTTTTCCCCACTACCAGAGGTAACATGGTTGCATACGCTGTCCACAGCACAATGTAATGTGGTACGGCCCAGGGGCAGTATCATGTATACATAATGAACACACAGACACAGATAGATAGTGGAAGTGGGTACAGGCACGTGCGCTCAACTCCTTTTTATTACCAGAGTCACATATCCAGTGACGTCTGTGCTGGATGCGTGTGGGGTGAGTGTAAACCAGCCCTCAGGGAATGGTTGCTGCTAGCATCAACTACAACAGTAATCATTGGATCACACACAGAGATTCAATAATAAAAAGGTCAATAGTTTGTGCTGCAGAAAGGTAGGGACATTAGATGTGTAATAATTCAGAAAAGATTCTATCGTAAAACAACCATATCTTGTGGTATACTAAGATACAGGCAGTAGATCTGAAATAATACACAAAAAAGATTGTATCATAAAGGGTCCATCAGGTCTAGTGCACTTAGAAAGCCATATCAAAAGCATTCAGCATGTGCACAGCCAGCGATGATGTGTGCTGCAGGCGGGCTGTACTAGGAGCAATGTCTGTTGCCTACAACACTACATCATCTGCAATAGCGACTCGATCTGAATTGTAAACACTACTGTCTGTAGTGTAGGCCAGAGAGTGGTCAGCAAGGGCCCACAGCCATGTGGCATTGACTTGAGCTGCCCAGTTTGCCGTACGCGAAGCAACAAAAACCGTGTGCGGACCCTGTGATGATGCATATGCGTGGTGCGGACAGAGCACACTGGAGCAATGTATTTTGCCTACAGGACTGCGTCACCTTCAATAGCGACTCGATCTGAATTGTGAACACTGCTATCTGCAGTGTAAATTGAAGGCAGTAGTGAGCACAGTCTTCCATGAATACTTTTTCGCACGTCCTCTTGACAAAATACAACAACATAAATTACACAAAACTCTACAATCAATAAATCAAAACAATTTGAAGTGCAATCTCTGCTGTCCACTGGGTACACTGTTATTCAGTGTTCTTTACCACTACCAAGAAGAATTTGGTCATTGTACTAGACCTATAAGTCATCTTAAAAAACTTCTTCAAGCAAGTATACTAAAAGGCTATTGTGTATATTTCAATAGAAGTTGTAGTTAGTTGCCTTCTGGATTCTGTAATTAAACAATCACCACTCGATCTGAATTATGAGCCCTGCTGACTGCACTTTTGGCCAGAGGCAGTGGTCATTAACGCCTCACAGCCACGTGTCGTTGGATTTGGAAACCCACAGTTGGCTGCACCTGATCGAAGTGGGTACACAGAAATCATCACAAACTTTAACTTCTGACATCCTCAATCACAGAATCAAGACCCCGTTTCACTGTTCTGACCTGCTGTACCACGGTGTACTCCACCGACTGCAGTCAACCAAGCCCAATATTCATGTGCAGCAGTTAGCTACGGAAGCACAGAGTCTGATGCACCTCAACAGAGGGAGTTCTGTCAAAACCAAGCAGCAAGTAATATTGGACATCGTCCATTTTGGGATCAAGACACCGTTCCACTGTTGGGACGTAGAGTTGGTTGCACCTGGTCAAAGGGACTACCTTCATCACCACTCACAGATACAGTTCTAACATCATCCATTGTGGGATCAAGACACCATTCCACTGTTGGGACCTAGAGTTGCTTGCACCTGGTCGCAGGGAGTACCTTCATCTCCACTCTCAGATACAGTTCTAACATCGTCCATTGTGGGATCAAGACCCCGTTCCTCTGTTCGGACCTGCTGAACCGCGTTGTACTCCACGACTGCAGTCACCCAACCCCAATAATCATGTGCAGCAATTAGCTATGGAAGCACAGAGTCTGATGCACCTCAATGAAGGGAGCTCTGGGAAAATCAAGCAGCACGTAATATGGTCCATTTTGGTATCAAGACACCGTTCCACTGTTGGGACGTAGAGTTGGTTGCACCTGTTCGAAGGGTGTACCTTCATCTCCACTCTCAGATGCAGTTCTAACATCGTCCATTGTAGGATCAAGACCCCGTTTCACTCTTCGGACCTGCTGTACGCGGTGTACTCCAGCGACTGCAGTCAGCCAAGCCCAATGATCATGTGCAACACTTAGCTACGGAAGCACAGAGTCTGATGCACCTCAATGGAGGGACTTCTGTGAAAACACACAAGCAGCAGGTAATATCGGACATCGTCCATTCTGGGATCAAGACACCGTTCCACTGTTGGGACCTAGAATTGGTTACACCTGGTCGAAGGGAGTACCTTCATCTGCGCTCTCAGATGCAGTTCTACCATCGTCCATTCTGGGATCAAGACCCCGTTCCACTGTTTGGACCTGCTGTACCGCGGTGTACTCCACCGACTGGTGTCAACCAAGCACAATAATCATGTGCAGCACTTAGCTACGGAAGCACAGAGTCTGATGCACGTCAACGCATGGACTTCTGTGAAAACCCACAAGCAGCAGCTAATATCGGACATCATCCATTGTGGGATCAAGACACCGTTCCACTGCTAGGACCTAGAGTTGCTTGCACCTGGTCGAAGGGAGTACCTTCATCTCCACTCTCAGATGTAGTTCTAACATCGTCCATTGTGGGATCAAGACACCGTTCCACTGTTGGTACCTCTTTGACTACTGTGTTAGTAGTATACAGAGCACTTCACGGTGCTGGGCCTCAGGCTGGGAGCTGTCTGCCTGTGTCGCGGTAGCCAGCGTTGATCTCAGGAGCCTTCCCAGCTCGCAGACCTTGGCCCAAAAGCTTCCGCCGGCACGTGGTGGGCCCTCTTTCACATATGACGGTGTCGAAAGGTGAACTGTGGGGCATATGTGCGTCGCAGCTGCCATGACGGTTTCTGGGTACCAGCAGGCTGAGAGCATTATTCCCGCAGCCACCTTCGCTCACGGCGTCAGCCTCGTGGCGGTGTAAGCTGCGCTGACCTGACAGACATGTTTACCATTCCGGAACAGAACCACACCCAGAGAAACTTGCCTTTTATTCATACCCCTATGCTAGCCTTGCGTACACTGGGCCAGCACACTACGCTAAAGATTTGGGGGGGCACGTACACGCTATATTTTTGTAATCTTCCCTACTAACAGTACTATCATGGTTGCGTCCACTGTCGACTTCACTCAATAGACCATCAGTGTATGTTGGCAAGTAAATGTCTGTGCTCTGGATACTCAAGTCTGTCCGGCACATACCCTCAACACTTTGCATTGTATACTTTTATAATCGAGAATCACTTGCCACCTTTGCACATACTTTGCTCCCATCTCTCCCCGCATTCTGCATTGTGTGGCAGAGGTGCCATGCCATGTTTGGTTTGTGTACATGGCTAGCCACAGTTCCCACAGTACGTAGTGTCATTGTGTCTGCTAGGTGTACATGTTGTTTGTCATGTTGTTTGTGATTATATAAGGTAGCGCGTTTATTCACGAGCAGTGGTTTCTCTCATTTACATATCGCTGTCTTAAAGAGGATACCGAAGTTTTTCTCACAATTGAAAAGTGGGTCCACAATGGCAATCATTCATTACTATGCAAGAATGTCCAACTGCACAACGCTTCTAAGCTTACAGCCCCCAATCATGTGTGCTTTCTTAAAAGCACGCCAACTCCCACAATCAGACCAACATTCACACAACTTTCAAAAGGCAGTTATCTGCTTCTTAATAACATGGACTGCTACACAATGTGAGCTGGCATATCGTATGTCCTTACTGTTTCAAACTGGATAACTTCCTCTGGCAATCTCTATTTCCACCCACACAAAGTAACTCCCAAAGTTCAACTTGGCCTTCAATACCTAGCTTGAAAACAGATTTTATTAAATGGAGCAAACTGAAAGCGCTTTTGTTTCAAACAGAAGTGTCCCTCACTTCTCCAAAAGTAATTTATCGACTGCAGATAGCACGAACTTCAAGTAAAATACACTCCCTTTTAAATACAAACCTCCAATTACACTTTGTGAATTTTTACACATCTGACATTTAAGGTCTGGCACACTTTTTTAATACTGTATCCTCTGGCCTTCTCACAGGCTTTCAAACAGTTTTAGTCTAATACCAGACTTCATTCATTCGATCATCTCTGGAATAACAGCAACAGTGCCCATAATTCTTGCTCTGTTTACGGCCATCCTACTACTATTTTAGCTTGTTAAAAATGGCTACGCTCCCTGTGGTAAGAAGCATGTCCGACAAAATACGCCTCTACGCAAAGCTACATCAATACCGTGAAAAAATGGAACAACTTTTCGGCTGCCTCCCTCTATCTATTATTGGAGCCATCTTCAACATGACATTTATTTACACATATACAATCTGCGTGCAACCATCTTTTTATTGCAAAACTTGCCCAATCGACTGGCGAATGGATCTATGACTTGCCAACATCCCAGTAAACGCTCCCGATATCCAGCAGGTAATGGAGTATCTTGAAAGCCATGAACTAGATTGTTCGGGCAGCGGAGCAATGGCGGATGCAACACAAAAAGGTATCCTCGCGGAACGGGATTTCTGCGCAGCCACGATAGATCTCCTGCAGCGTGCGCCCTTTGACAACATCGCAGATTGCTTGTCAATTCTAATTGCCGCTCCAACATTCGAGGAACATTACTGTCCCTTCGAGGATATTAATTGGATCGCTTCGCTTTTCTCACTCGATGGCAACAATCGCCTCTTGGAACATTACGCATCTCAAGCCGCTGAAGAACTTCCGGACTGCAATGTCCAAGACTTGTAAGAAATTCACTTTATCCTTGGATTGATTTTTTCCAACTTTTTTGACTTTTTCCTATTACATTTTTTAATACACTTCAATTGAACTATTTTCATATAATAACTTTTTAAGTATGCTTAAGCATTTGAACTCTGTTTTTATTATTGGCCCTTACCTCTCCACACTAACCAGGGATGGATGATGTATGGCCTATGCAAATACGCTAATTACTTGCTAAATTAGCCTAAACCTGACATCCATTTTGAAACCATATCTATTCTTTGTACACACGTGTCTCTGCCTGCCTCTTATCCACAAAGCCCTTTTACACAAATTAGCTAATCCTCAGCCTCTGCTCACGAACTGGCGATCAAGATCAAAAAACACAGCATTGTTTAGGAACTGGTTGGCACAGAGTGGTAATCGTATCCTACCTTTATTTTCATTCTACAATTTACAGTCATTCATGTCTAATATGGATTGTTTATGTCACATGGAACTGTAACATGTAATGTGGAATTGACTGATGCAAAAGCTTAACTTTGAATACAGCAGAAGCGGTTGGAGTTTGCCTCAGCTGGATGCCTTAGCTCTTGCACCAGTGGTTCCATTTATTGCACTTACATAAAGACACTTTTTATATAACTTGCAGACTCCACCGCTTTATCCCACACAGCCACTTTCTTAAACACACCTGATTTCACCATTTGTCTTCTGTGGCAATGCAACACTCTGCATTATATTCTTCATGATTATTTCTTTATTGCTGCTTGCTAAAACACTCCATTAGCCGGAGGGGTGAGTAGTTTGCTTCCCACTCCCGCTATAGTTTAAACTCATACTAACACCACTTGCACAGCTATGCTACAGCAGCCTGTATGCTACAATGCCAGGAACACATCAGTTTACAGCAATCAGCTCACGGTTTAATCCCCGAGTGTATTGGCACCTCACCTCAGCACCAGCTCATTCTGGTCAAAAAACAGCACTTTCACACCGCTAGGGGTGAATACTTCACTTCACACTCCCTGTATAGCACACCCTAACCACCCCACAGAGCTCACACCACTATACTCTAAACCCATACAAACACCACTTGCACAGCTATGCTACAGCGGCCAGTATCCTACAGCGTCCAGAGCACATCAGTTTACAGCAATCAGCTCACGGTTTCATCCCCGAGTGTACCGGCACCTCACCTCAGCACTATCTCACTCAGGGCAAAACAGCCCTTTCACACCAGTAGGAGTGAATACATCACTTCACACTCCCTGTGTAGCACACCCTAACTATCCCACAGATCTCACAGTGCTCCTACCCTCCTCTTTCCTACTATTTTTGCCCTTTTTTCCCCTTACTCGCTTCAACGGAATCACAAAATGGTGGACAACACTTCCTAGTTGCAACCGCTCGTAGCACTCCCAACCAATAAGCAGCAAGCTCGTGCTCATAATGCCTCAGCCAATCAGATGGCAGAATTCCCAAATATCGATATCTGTAAATTTCGATATTTCTCGAAAACTACTGAACGAATTTACACCAAAAAAACAAAAGCGTGCTTTCTAGACCAAGACCCTTCTCCCTGCCAAATGGGGTAATTCCGTTGACCCGTTCGACCTGTAGCCTCGTCTAAAGTTTCCCATGGAGAAAACATGTTTTGGGACCCACCTTTTTTCTCGCACCCCCCCTTGATCAATCACTCCCAAACTTCCCACATAGGAGCTGATATAAACAAAGAATTAGGTTGGAAAATGTCATGAAGATTCCTCAAACGACGCCAAAGTTATAAGCAAAACAAAAAATTCTCTTCCTATGGAAACTTGGTCCTAACTACAACTAGGTTCACACCAGAACCTGGGCTTCTATGGAAATTCACAAGGGTATATTATCAAGCCTAGTATCGCTGCTTTAGCGGCAGTTTCCTGCCGCTAAAGTGGCGATAATGTTATCGCCGTTCCTTCATAATATGGCCCTAGGTAGGTTGTTGTACTATGAGGCCGTCTACAGTGTTTGGAGATTACATGGAGAGGAGATGGAGATAGTAAAAGTGATCCATTCCTTTTATATGTACGCATAGTTTGAATCATTTGAATATAGGTTGAGACATAATATGAACATGGTTTCTAGTTTGCATTTGGGTATAGTTAATAGTTTTATTAGTGTGTGACTAGTGAATAATAAAAAGGTAGATATACTAAAATATATGGTAGCAAACATATTAATTATTGGCTGTTCTTATGAAATAGAAGTGTTTGGGGAGTGTTTCTTTAGAAGAGATTTTTTATAAATGTGTGAGAGATAAAAAAGAAATGAAAATGTTATATTTTCTGTATGACTTTCTTGACATTAGTAATGTACATGTCATTACTAGTGATAGTAATTGTTAGGCTGTCTTCCTGTGCTGAATATATGTAGGCGTTTAAGTGGTCCGGGTTTTTCCGGTGCTCAGTTTCACTATCTCTTTTGAGACGCTCGTCAATTTTTTTATTCAATTTAATGTCCTTAATATACATACAGTAAAGGGACAGTATATCAAAAGTTTGGGAATTGCAACTTTGTTTACTCTCCCCATCCTCTGCTATACACTGTATAGAGTGTTTAAACGACTTTATTAACATACAGATGTATAGCTAGTAAAGGTGGTGTAATGCCACTGGGACCATTTATAAACCGTGCTATGGGTTGTTTTATGTTTTACCTGCCAATTTGCATGTTTGAATAGTTTTTGCTGATAAGCGTTCTGGTAGACACGTTAAAATTAAGCTTGTGTATCGGTATAGCAGCGCTACTAGGAATGGTGGCGGTTTCTCTTTGATTTTGTACGGTTAAGCAATGGCGCGGGTGGGGTGGGGAGGTGGGTATGTTGGTGATTAAAACACAGATCTTAGTAATGTGCAGATGCCTAGCTACTAAAGGTGATGTAGTACCACTGGGACCATTTATAAAGCGCCCTATAGATTGGTATATGTTTTACTCGCAAATTTGCATGTTTTAATATGTTTTGCTGATGAGTGTTTCGGGAGATATCTGTTGAAATTAAGCCTCTGTATGGCTATAGTGGCGCTTCCAGGTTTGGTGGGGCTCTTTGTTTTATTGCGTAAAGTTCAGCAAGGGCGGGTGGGGAGGTGGTGTAGTGGGACTATTTATAAACCGCCTTATGGTATGGTGTATGTTTGACTTGGAAAATTGCAGGTTTCAATACCTTTTGCTGATGAGCGTTCTGGCAGACATCTGTTGAAATTAAGGCTATGTATGGCTATAGTGGCTCTAACAAGAGTGCTGGGGCTCTTTGTTTTATTGCATAAAGTTCAGCAAGGGCGGGTGTGGAGGTGGTGTAGTGGGACTATTTATAAACCGCCTTATGGTATGGTGTATGTTTTACTTGGAAAATTGCAGTTGTCAATACCTTTTGCTGATGAACGTTCTGGCAGACATCTGTTGAAATTAAGGCTATGTATGGCTATAGTGGCTCTAACAGGAGTGCTGGGGCTTGTTTTTTTGATTTCGTAAAGTTAAGCAAGGGAAGGGGTGTGGGTGGGAGAGGTGGGTAAGTTGCTGATTATAATACGGACATTTGTAACGTGCATATGTGTAGCTAATAAAGGTGATGTAGTGCCACTGGGTCAATTTATAAAGCACTCTATGGCATGGTACATGTTTTATCCGGAAATGTACATGTTTTAATACCTCTTGTTGCTGGGCGCTCCGGCAGAGACTTGTTCAAATTAAGTCCCTGTATTGCTATAGTGGCTCTACCAGGTTTGCTGGGGTCTTTCTTTGATTTCGTAAGGTTAAGCAAGAATGGGGATGAGGGTGGTGTAGTGGCACTGGGCCCATTTATGAAGTGGTTTATGGTATGGTATACATTTTTCTCGCAAATTTGCATGTTTTAATACCTTTTGGTGATGAGTGTTCCAGCAGACAACAACGAAATCACACAACATTTCTGTGGATAACAAATCTTCGTGCTGATAGACACTCTTGCACTGTGGTAGAAGGCTGCCAGTGTTGATGGCAAATTATTAAACTTGGTGCCATTGTACATTTAAATGGAAGCCTGGATCATTTCTTTGTTACTATGATGCAGTGAGGGCTTTAAGTGGGAAAAAAACTGGGGGTGCTCTAAAAGGGGCGGGGCAAACCTGTTAAAGGGGTGTGGGCTATCCAAGTAGGGGCGTGGTCTACATGAAGATAACTATCATTGTGTGCTTAAGAAAATCCCCTCGAATTATCCTACGTTCGGGAAACACGCTCTTTAAAGGATTGCTCTCCTACAATGTGGCTCACGTAGCATGATGTCTCCACTTCTCAGTAGTGAGCAAAATGAGCATGCGCACATCGATGTGCATGCTCTGACTGCAGTGCAATAAAAAAAAAAAGAAAACTTGACTACCCTTGCGAGGGCCGAAAATAGAGCCCGATAGAGACCCGTTTCGAGTTTTTCTGAAAATATGCCGGTGCTCAGAGCCGGCCCACTTAAAGCCCTGCATCCATTCATTCTAAGCACTGCACCATCCAACTATCTTTCAATTTATTCAGACATTCCTACCTACATACATACATACATCTGTCCCTGCAGTTATTCTAAGTATCTATCAGCCCACTCGCCTATGGTAAGCGCTGTGCCATCCATCCAGTTATACGCCCATATATTCATACATACATCTGTCCCAGAACCAATCCTATGCGTCTATCAGCCCACCCATGTAGCCTAAGTACTGGTCCATGCATCCATTTATTCTTCCATTCGTCCATATATCCATCCATCCATCCATCTAGCTATCCATTCATCCATCTGGCCATCCATCCTTTATTCAACTATTCGTCCTTATTTTCATGCACTCTCCGCCGCCGATCTGAAATACTGCTTATTATACTCATCCACCCAGCCTCTTAAGGGGCTGAAAAGGCTGGCGATAATCATTGAGAGGCAGATGAAGTTTCTGATAAAGAACAAGAAAGCTTTGAGTTGCTCTTTGTGGACCAGAGTTCACCACCCTTCTCTGGTGGTGTTGTGAACAAAGGTTGATGTAGGGAAAGAAATGTAAAGCAGCTTTTCAGTGTAAGACGTTAATTTAGAAAGATAACGCGGCATATTATCAAGAACGGCGTTAAAATTATTACCGCTTTAGCAGCAGGAAACTGCCGCTAAAGCGGCGATAATGGGCTTGATAATATGCCCTTGTAAATTCCCATAGCCGGCCAGGTTGTGGTGTGAAGCTGGGCTTTTATGGGAATTCACAAGGGCATATTATCAAGCTCATTATTGCCGCTTTAGCGGCAGTTTCCTGCTGCTAAAGCGGCGATAATTGTAACACTGTTTTTGATAATATGCCCCTAAGTGAGCCAGGTAAAGCGTGTGTTTTCGTAGCTCTACATCAACACCCTGTGAAAGGTGAGAGCAAGGTTGTGTTGGAGTTGGCTGCATGTGGTCGTCTCCAAATGTGCATCCAGAATGACATTTCGGGGGAGGCTATTTCTTTCAGAAATAGGCAGAGTGGGGATATAGGGCCTCTAAAAAGGGGTGGGAAAAAACAGAGCATCATTTACAAGCAAATGGTCTTTTGAAGACTTGTGAAGTACTCGGGTGCAGCTCTGTGTGTGCTATTGGGAAGCTGTCTCAGGGAGTCCGGGGCAATGGGCGTTGTGCGCCTGGTGGTCTCTATGCTAATCACGCCACGATGAGTTCCTCCTGCGCTGCAAAAAGAGAAGGAAATCTTGAGAGAAAATGTCTCTCTTTAAAGGATTTCTTTTCCCCTACAACGCGACTCACCTGGCATGATGTCTCCACTTTTTAGTAGTGAGCAATGTGCATGGTCTCACTGTCTCACTACAGTCCAATAAAAAAAAAAAATCAACAGACTACAGACTACCTTCGCGAGGTCCGAAAATAGAGTCCCATAGAGATCCATTTTGAGGCCCCCAAAAATAAACTGCCAGTGCTCAGACTCCCTCCCCTCCAATTAAAGCATTGGGTGCAGTGTTATCTTTGCAAAGTTGTAGATAAAATTGTGAGGCTATTAATGGTAATTTTTCTGTTTGCCGTTTGGTTGGCAATATCATCCTAAGTATATAGATTACAATTTTTTAAAATATTATCTATAAAGTTGTCTGCGGAGGGTTGCAGAGGGAGTGTGTGGGATGGTGGGGTTCGGTGGAGAGGTGAAAAGTATGAGGTAGTGCAGTTACATGTAAATTGTAAAGGTGTATGTAAATAATAAAATAAATACTTGCTGTATGTTCTATGGCACTACCCATCATCCTACTGCTCCCCTGCTGTGCTCCATCACGTTGCAGCACTGCCTCAGGAAGCCGTCAGTAGAATTTATGTAATTATATGTTATTATTGTAATATATTGAACTGATGTAAAAAATTATTGAATCTATTTTTTTTTTTCATTTTGATAAAAATGTGAAAATGCCTAGATGAACTGAGAAAAAAAGACAAGAAATGAAGCATTTATATTTGCTGAAAAAGAAAAGATTTGGAATCACACAAAAAACGAGGGCACTACACAAACAGTTTCTTCTGGTAAAAACACTAGACAATTTCTGAAAAAAATATTACGAACATTTAATGAAAATAACATCACACAAAGGAAAAAGAAGAATTTTTCAAGTAAGGAGAAGGAGACTTCAATTTCAAATACAAGGACAAGAAAACATGATAAAGAAACAGTATCTGTTACCCGGAGACAAAAACAGTTTCAAGAAATTCGTCAGAGACTTTTTCGAAGTAGAGTGATTCAGAATTTAATGAGAACATGCTGCAAATATAAAAAGAAAGTTCTGCAATTCAGAAACAGAAGCAGCGTATCTAAAGTATAGTGGATACTGCTTTTACTTTAAAACAGAAGTTATTCATTGTGATTTTGAAGAGGATGAAAGTATTAGATAAAGTAATCAAAGTGTTGAAAGAGAAAAGTAGAAGAAAAAGACTTATGAACAGAACCAACTTTTGCAAAACCTTTAGTGGACATTGGAAACCTACTTCTAGTAGTGAGCCTTTTTTTAATGAGGAAAGTTACTTCCAGGAAAATAGTTTACCATTTGCAGTTGATACTGGAGGTTGTTACTACGAAGTTCAGGATGGTTGTCCACTTCCAAAAGAGGAATTGATGGGTAAAAGTGCAGAAGAGTTAAAATTTGAAGAAGTGCAAGGGAAACGTACACAAGCTCCTGTGTATAAGCAGGGTTGTAGCAGTATTTGTAGTATTCAACAGGAATCTATTGATATAATGCGAAATCTGCTACGAGAACATACACAGAAAAGTATTCAACAGAAGATTAAGTTGTTGCAAGGACTAGATCCATGTAATGTAAGAAAATATGCTGAGAAACATGGGTGTTCTCTGGCTTGTCTTTCAAGAAAAGTGAGTAAAAGTGTTTTTCATCACTTGAGGATGTTAGCAGTACACCATTCAGAAATGCGGAAGTTTGTAAGGAAATTGTACTATGTAAAAATTCCTGCATTATGTTTAAGTGAAGTGAATATAGCTCTTTTATATAGTTCTTTATCAGATGTTCAAAAAAAGTGTGATGATATTGAAATGCGATATTTTGATTCAGAAGAGCAGTCAATAGAAAGTGAAAGTTTGACAATTACAGGTGTTGAAGGAGATGGGAAAGTGATTAGGATTGATCAGTTTGAAGAATAAATTGGAAGGTTTAATGTAGTGTGCTCTGAGATACCAAACTATGTTTGTGTTTGTTGTTGACGTAGTCATTATAAAAGTCAAACTAGGAATGTTGATTTGTATTTGAAAAGTGAAAAGAAGAACAATAGTAAGTGGGAAGAATTTGCAACTTACTTGTTGGTGGAAGGTCGATTTGAGTTAGGTAGTGAACAGCGTATATGTAAATATTGTTACAACAAATTAGAAGAGAACAAAATGCCTGCTAGAGCAGTACATAACAACTCATAATTAGTAGCTATTCCAGAGGAACTGGCAGAATTTAATACATATGAGTCGGTTCTAATTCAATCTGTTCATCCTTTTCAAACTATAATTCGGAAGGAGCCTAAAACAGGTAAACTGCCACCAACAGACGTGCAAAGAGGGCTGAAAGGAAGAGTGGTGTATTTACCTTTGGATTTTAAGAAAAATATTGAAACTATTGCTGGAGCGAAAGAGGAAAATGAGGCGGTAGTCATTCTAGTAAATGGTGTACCAACAAAGAGTCAAAAAAATATGGCATGAATTTGTGGATGTTAATAAAGTTGAAAAGGCTACCCTTATATCTTATAGAGAACAATATTTATTACAAAACTGTAAATGTGGATGAAAAGGTAAGATGAATGTGAAATTTCAAGTGGTCAAATGGAGAAAGTGGAAAAGTCAAGGACTGAAGTGATTTATGAGCATTACACAATATGTCCTTTGCATTCAAAAGAAGTAATAGGAAGCAGCATTGAGTTATTTCAAATGAAAAAAGCACAGGGAACTCCAATGAGTGTATGGGAGAAGAGGTTGGAAGCTCGCTGTTTTCCACAGCTGTTTCCTACTGGAGAAGGTGGACGATATGATGACCAACCTGTACGTTTTCCAGCTTCAAAATATCGGTCAACAAGATTATATTCTGAAGATCCTAGATTTCGACAGTGCATTCCATACATATTTCACCTTTTGTTTGAAAGTGATTTATCTTCTCTGTCGTATGCAGTGAACCACATACTTAAAACTGGAGTTCATCAATCACTTCTTTCTGCGAAAGAATTTGTGGAGAAAGTTGAAAAAACAGATGAAAATTTAGAAGCACAGTTAATCAATTTGATGGCATATCAGAGTGGAACAAATGAGTATTGGTATCGTCGTCATGGAGAACTCCAGTGTATGTTACGGAACTTAGGTACACCAACATGGTTTGTCACACTTAGCTGTGCAGAGTATGCATGGGAAGATTTGCTTGAGTTTCTAAGAGAAGTGAATTCCAATATTAAAATTTTTGAAATAAAGACTCCTTAGTTTTTAACTAATGTTTGTTGCGCTGTGATACGGACTGATTTGGCTGATAAGAGAGCGCGCTTGCGATCTCTGTATTGCACTGTCTGTGGGGCTTTTGTTGGGAGAAGTTTTAGTGAACTGTGAACTGTGTGAACTGTGTTCTAGCTTAAAGACTGTAACAGAATTTTTAAAAATACATGCACTTACCCGCACTTTAAAATCAGATTCACTCTCGTGTTTGCGAGGGATAGAGCACCGGCAACGTTCTGCTGAGAAGTATTTGTCCTCACTTCCGGGTGCCACCTCAGCGCCGCCATTTTTGTTGACGCTCTAGTGGTTCAAGCCGACACAGCAGACCCTCTATTTAGGAGGGGCCATGCAAGCGCGCAGCGCGCGCGCGCAGCGGGCGCGCCGGAGGCACGCCAGAGGCAAGCCCGTCTGCGCCCGTCCGCGCCTCGGTCGCACCTAGCAACAGCCACGATGCTGGAACCGGGGTAAGTTCAGTGAAATATACTAGGGAGCAACTATTAGCCATAAGGAACAAGGTCAGTGGGGGGAAGAAAGTTACTGTGACGCCACAGGCCAGCCTGGTCCTTAAGTGTGGCCTGATTAACTGCCGGTCCTTAGCAAAACATCACCAGGAAGTCTTTAATATGGTGGAAGATCTGCACTTGGATGTGTTATTCCTCACGGAGACGTGGTGTAGTAATGACTCCTCGGTGGAACTAGGGTTTGCTTGCCCGGAGGGCTATAAGATCTTCCACAAGCCCAGAGCTATTGGACGGGGTGGAGGGGTCGGGGTGATGTTTAAGGATATCTGGGGCTTTGCCCCATTTGAGGTTGATGAGGTGGCGGGTATCGAGTTACTGGGATTCTCCCTACAAGAACAGAGAGGGAGGCTCCTTACAGGGATGGTCAGCTACAGACCCCCAAGTTCCAACACACAGTACCAAGCGCTCCTGGATGTCATTGCGGCCCAGTCGCTGACTCACTCAAGAATGCTGCTCCTGGGGGATTTCAACATGTGGGAGAATGGTACCTTAGACGGCCACCTAAGAGATCTCAGGGAAACCTGTGAGAGTCTTAGCCTGCATCAGTTGGTCCAGCAACCTACCCATCAAGGAGGGCACACTCTGGATCTCCTGTTTGCTGATCTCAACGAAACTGAGGTGGTTAATATTCTACCTCAGACCTGGACCGATCATTCGCTGATCCAGTTTCGGATCTGTATACCTGACGGAAAAACCACTAGACTGCCTCCTGTTACATATCGTATGGGGAGAGACTGGGCAAAACTCATGAGGAGCAGGGCTGAGCCACTTTTTCAAAATTTGCCTCCTTTTGATCCTCATGAGTCAGTGGCCGTGAATTATCGTCTGTATCAGAATTATATCCTCGGTGTATTAGATCAGCATGTACCTCTGAAACGCCTGAAGGCCAGATTAAAACATTCTGCACCATGGTACACTGAAGAGCTGAGCATTATACGTAGATCTTGTCGACAGGCGGAAAGGAAATGGCGCAGGCATTATGCTGAGCAGGATAAAGTGGCCTTTAAAAAGGTACAAGCTCAGTATAAAGAGTTGATGGCTAAGGCTAAGGCGGACTTTTTCATCAACTCCATTCTGTCAGCACCAAACAGCTCCAGAGCCCTTTTTAAGATCATTAGAGACCTCTCTAATCCCACTAGTGTGGGAAATAAAGTGGTCACGTCACAGGCGCTATGTGACAGAATCGCCTCTCACTTTGAGGAGAAAATCGCAAAAATTGTAGGGGGGGTAAATATGTGCGGCCCCTCCCCTCTAAATGATAATGGACACATGTCTCCGGAAGAACAAGGGATGGTAACCTCACTGGAGCACTTTATACCTCTCACTAATGAGTTGTTTAACAACTACGCACAGAGGTGCCAATTACGATCCGGCAAAAACCGGGTACGAACCGTCAGACGGAGGCTTTTTTCTGTCCGACTCGTACCCGGTCGTAAAACTTTACAAACATGCAAGTACGATTCACACGGAAACACCATTTCTGTACGAGTCGTACAAAACACCGACCGACGAAAAGATACATACAAATGGGATCCGGGGAAAGAGCCGACGTGACGTTGGGACGCTCTCAGGCCGCGTTTCACGACCCAGGAAGTACGATTCGAACCGACAGCAGTCCGGACGGCAATATTTTTACGGCACCCAAAAAGTGCCGGAAAAGCGAAGTACGGCGCGGAACGACCAGAGTAGGTGGCCCGGTAAGCGCCGTACCCCCCTGATGAATACAAGCCCCAGCTAGGCCCGCAAGAGACAAGGGTTCGCTCTTCTGTAACGAAATCTACAAGGAAGTTGGCACGGAAACTGCAAAGTACAAAGACAACGTTTATTAACCCTTAAGGGTGGTCCTACAATCCACACAACACTCTTCAGTATTGCAAGGAGTAGCACAAAGAACTTACATACACAGTCCCCTTATATACACAACAGAGGGGCTCATGAGTGGGTGGATAGCACATGGAGTCGAAGAACATTACCATTTAGGGTCATTCTCGATTCTAAATCAATACATGGGCGGAGCTAACACACTCCTAGAGCCCGCAAAAACACATGGTCAAGCAGAACTAATTATAACAGATGTGGTCAGTTCTGAGCATGCGCCAGATGGACAGGAGGGCTATTTATAAACTGTTGCTAGGCAGATTACAAGAGCAACTAACACAGAGGTCGGACTCTCCTCATGGCGAACACGTGGCAGCATGTCAATACAAAATGGAGTCCAGACTTCGGCCAACATACTGAAGAGAACACGATAAAGGGAAGCATTAATGTTTTCAGTAAATGCTTAATCACGATCTGCTTTAATTTACAACAGACGACCCTTTCAGCATTTACTGAAGACATCTGGCTTCCAGGAATAATCATCGTATATATCAATTATCATCATTCCTTTAACCTCTTTAGCTAGACCCTTCTGGCGAGCAACTTCGGCAATAGCTTTCTTATCTGGAATGCAGAATGAAATGCATACAGAACAGCATAATGGTCCACATTGAATACACATACAGAGAAAGAACAGAATTGCTATGATAATACAGAGACCAGTTAGAACCTTCCAACCCCAGGCAGTAACCAACGCCCAAAACCATCCAGAAAAGGACCATGTGCCGTTTTCCGTGTGGATTTCGGCGGCTATTTTATGCAGCTTATTAATGGCACTATAAACAGATGGCGTATGATCAGGGATAAACACACAGCAGCTACTTCCGATAATTTTACAAGCTCCCCCTCGATCAGCTAACATCACATCCAATACCATACGATTCTGCAATGCAACAATCCTTGTAATTTGTAGTTCTTCCGTAAGATTCCCAAGAGCAGCAGCGGTCTGATTAGTCACAGCTTCTACCACTCTCGTTAATGTTCGGATTTTCCTACTATTCAAAGCAGCTCCAACAAAGAAGAACAGTCCCAAGTTGAAATCAATATACTGTTGCAAGCTAGTGTCCGTCTGATCCACTTCATTAATTGATAAAGTACGTTTATATCTATTTACAGTCACATTATTCAGCAATTTCAGGTCTTTATGATACGATGCAGGTGCTAGGAATACAGGGGGTAATAGGAATGATACATAGCATACCCCGGACCACCCAGCTGGCAAACGGTAATAACCTTTATTCCCGCACACAAAGTAGGTATTATGGGATGCTAGGAAGGTGCTGTTGTTCAGCCCGTCAATGTTTAATACTGTTATACAATCACTGACACCAACAGGGATAAAACCCACACTCTGGACACACAGGTCCGCTTGGGCTTGTGCCACTTGGATTACAAACTTATCCTTCCCCACAGTGTCTCTAGTGTTTGTGAAGATATAGGGAATGGATTCATTGTCCGGTCGGTACTCTTCCCATTCCCAAATTGTTCCATTCGCTTGTGGGTATCCATTTCTGTCCTGATGACATTCTTTATTAAGTCTGAACAGCAATCGTCCCACTGTCGGCTTCCGAGTAGCAAACAACAAAGTGTACCACGCTCTACAAGAGCCATTGTGAGAGAAAGGAAGTGGTATGAATGGCGTACCTCCTTTCTTCTGATGAGCTGGCATCATCCCACATATCCAACAGTTCGTAGCGTTCGTAGCAACGTGGGTATGATGCAGCATCTGGATGAAAGTGTTATTCAAATAGGACTGCCGATGCTTCAATTCTTGATACGGCAATGTATAAAAGTAGTGCTCCGCAGGCACCGGAGTCGTCAGCACAAGTGTGTTCCGAGCAGGGGTGACCTCCTCCACAAACCATGTTGTTATGCCAACAATAGCTATTGTTAGCATGAACCCCAACGCACAAAGGATTTTCTTCTTCTCCATGTCAAAGGAAACAATACTCTGATATCTTCCTGAAACTAAAAAAAAAGTCTGTCAGAACTCTTCCCCTTGGGCAGCGGTTGATTTCTTCACCAACGGGCCAAGACGGGTGTCACTACACTAATGCAGGGCTGATCCCCCCCCCTTGCCACAGCGGCTCTCCGTTTCACTAACCCAAGGGCCGTTCTGACAGTATGTCCCGGTACTGAAGATCTCACTTCCTTGGTCGCAGATGATATCGCCTTCCTCCAGAAGTCGTGTGGTCCGAAAAGAGCTCCTCAGTGTCGTTTGGCTTTGCAGCACGGCCTGTCTCTGCTGCTAGGACTTCTCGTTGATCGGTCAGCACGGCAGACTCCACCAATCCGGGCGGCACCTTCCGACAGTGCAAGGAATGGATCCAGTTCTTCCTGTTCGAGACTCGCACTGCCGTCCTCGTCGCAAGAAGAACTTGCTCAGGTCCGGTCCATCTGGGCTCCAGACTGTTCGACCTGTCGAAGACCTTGATCATCACCTGATCTCCGGGCCGGAGACCATGTCCTTCGCCAGTAGACCGATCAGGGAGCGCCTCTCGGACCTGTTGATGAATAGAAACCAAGTTATCCGTTAACTGTGCCAGATAATCACTCATCATCACACAGGGTACATCATACACAGCCTTAGGTCTCGGTGGACCCCAAATATTCATTGGGCGTCCAAATACAATCTCATAGGGTGTAAGGCCGGTTCGAGAGTGTGGCACCGACCTAATGGACAATAACGCCAGTGGCAAGGCGTCTGGCCAAGTCAAAGATGTCGAAGCTTGGATTTTGGCAATTTTAAGCTTCAGTGTACCATTGTACTTCTCGACTAGTCCTGCAGACTGGGGGTGGAACACGGCGTGGAACTTCTGGGTGATGCCTAGGCCCTTCAAGACATACTTTATAACATCCGCTACAAAGTGAGGGCCATTATCACTCCACAGAAGTCTACAGACGCCATATCGAGGGAAAAACTCTTTCAGCAATAGCTTCGCTGTAGTCATCGCAGTATTGTCTTTCGCAGGGTACGCCTCAACCCATTTACTAAAGGCGCAAACCACTACTAGAACATACTTCAAATTATTACAGCGCTCAAGCTGGATGTAATCCATCTGCAGAACCTCAAAGGGTGCAGTGGGCGTCGCAAATCCTCCTGCTGGAGTTCGCGTGCCTTTCCCTGGGTTATACTTCAGACAGATCATACAGGTCTGTACCACCCTCTTTGCTGCGCTAGCAATCTCTGGATGCTCCCAGACTTGGGTAAGCAATTTTACAATTGCGGAAGCTCCAACATGTGCTAGCCCATGTGCCATTTGAACCATAGGTTGTACGAAAGCCGTGGGTAACTTCCATCTATCCATCTGTTTATTTCTCCAGCAACCCTCGTCATCCAACTCTCCCTCGCTAGCCCATTGCTCCCGCTCCTTATCAGAAGCGGTTCTTTGTATTTCTCGCACTTCTTCCTTTGCATCACGCCATCTCTCCATCTGTGATTTCACTACATACATGGCAGTAGTACCGGGCTGCATCGCAGTCTCCCGTGCCACTCGGTCTGCTAACGCATTCCCTTCTCCAACTTTGTCAACTACTTTCCTATGGGCGCTACATTTAACAATAGCAATTTTCTTTGGGTACGTCAATGCAGTTAAAAGATTGTGAACTAACTCTCCATGCATTATCTGTACCCCATGTGACGTTAGAAACCCTCTCTCCTTCCAGAGTAGACCGAAGTCATGTGCTACTCCGAAGGCATAGCGGCTGTCTGTGTACACATTCACACACAATCCTGTACTGAGCTCACATGCTCGTGTTAACGCTATCAGTTCTGCTGCTTGAGCTGACTTCTGTGGTATGCGTGCTGTCTCCACTATCGTTTGTAACGTGGTAATTGCATACGCTGCTGAAGTCGTACCATCTGGTAGCTTCAGACATGACCCATCTACCCATAGTTCTCCATCTACCTCTGAAAAGGGCGTATCCTGGAGATCGATACGACCCTTTGTCTGTTCCTCAGTCACAAGAATACAATCATGCGCTTTCTGTGCCTCCGGCTGGGTCTCGGGGTATGGCAACAATGTGGCCGGGTTTAATGTCACGCACCTTTTCAACGTAATATGAGGAGCCAAAAGCGTCAACTCATATCCCGTTAACCGGGCACTGGTCAAATGCTGCGTCTTTGTTTGATTAAGCAGGGCATCAACAGCATGGGGAACTAACACCAACAGTTTATGGGACAACACAATTCCTTCACTCTGCCGTATTGACACAGCTGTCGCCGCAACCGAGCGAAAACACCCCGGCAATGCTCGGGCGACAGGATCAAGTACGGCCGAAAAGTATGCACAAGGGCGCTGCTTATCACCATGCATTTGCACTAAAACTGACAATGCACATCCATCTTTCTCATGCACATATAATGAAAAGGGTTTTGCATAATCAGGGGTCCCTAACACTGGTGCTGAACAAAGGGCCAGTCGCAATTGCTGAAAAGCAGCATCACACTCATCTGACCACGGGATTGGGATAGGCGTATCTTTTGTCAAGAGAGCTAGTAATGGCTTAGCCGTGTGTGAAAACCCCAATATCCACTGTCTACAAAAAGAAACGAGACCCAAAAATGCACGCACATCCTTCTGCGTGGATGGTCTCGGTGTGTCCAAGATTACTTGGATACGGTCTGGTGTGAGTGCACGCCCCTCCTTAGACAAAAGGTGACCTAGATAAGTCACCTTTGGTCTACAGAATTGCAATTTCTTCCTAGAGACCTTATGATTGTGGGAGGCTAAAAAGGAAAGTAAGGATAGTGTGCTTTTCTCGCACAACTCCAGGGTGTCAGCCGCCAGCAAGATGTCATCGACATATTGAATGAGGGCGACCCCCTCGAGTAAAGCAAAGAAATCCAACTGTCGTTTCAAAGCCTGACTGTAAATACTAGGGCTTTCTGTGTAGCCCTGGGGAATTCTACAAAAGCGATAAGATCTATTGTTTAATGTGAACCCAAAAAGAAATCGGCTATCGGGGTGAATGGGAATAGAAAAGAAGGCATTTTTCAAATCAATCACTGAGAACACGGTCGCCGTAGGCGGGACCAAAGTAAGCAGCGTCGTGATATCGGAAACCACCGGGTACTGAGGTATCACGATCTTGTTTACCTCCCTCAAATCAATAATGAACCGATAGACCTTTGCATCCGTGTCCTTTTTCAGAATAGGAAGAATCGGACTGTTACAAATATTATAGGGAACTTCTTCCACTACTCCTGCTGCGATCAAATCTTGCACAATCTGTATGAGAGCTTTCTCGCCCTCCTGCGAAATGCGATACTGCGGGAGGCGTGGTAGCACCGCCCCCTCCTGGACACTAATGTGGACCGGAGGAATCACCATTTGTCCCACATCCGTGTCCGAAGTCGCCCATAAAGCGCGGGGGAGGGTAGCCAACAAAGCCTCCTCTGAGATCGTACACATCCGCTCGGATCGGGGGTAATTGTCATTTAGAATCACTCTCACACCCTCAGGGGAACAGCGAATCGTAGCCCTAAAGTGTTTTAACATGTCAAGGCCCATAATGTTATCCGGTGTATACGGGGCAAGCAGAAACGAACAGGGTGCAGAAAAACAATCAACCTTAAATGCGAGGGGCTGCGAAAGAGGGCTGCGGGAGAGCGCACCGTCAAACCCTACCGATGTAACCATTGAGCCGGATGGGGGAGCCCCTGGAGCCAAGTACCTAGACAATGCACTACGTGTCGCTCCTGTATCCACTAGGAACTGATCAGTAGAACCCAAAACCTCAGCCGATACATAAGGACCCGTCTGATCGACCGGCACCTCAACTGCTTCAGACCCCCATCCAACGCATTCCTATGCATGCTGAGAATCATGATATCCTGAGTGATCGACGTCTGATACATGATACTGGTGCTGACGATCGAACACGTTTGAGCTATCCCGGTGCTGCCCCGCAGTGTCGAAGCGGACATTATCATTAGAATTTCCTCTAAAGTTCGAGAAGCCCCCTCTACCTCTCTGGCCACCCGGGGTGTGCCCCTGCCGTGAAGCATGCAACGCTGGGCACTCCCTGGCCCAATGGCCCAACTGCTTACAGTACGCACATTGGTTTTTATTCAAATCAGATCGGCCCGAAGGGGGACCATAAGATCCGCCCCTTCCCCTATTACTATTATTACCCCGGCGGGGCGGGCCATATACTTGTGCTAACATTACTTTTGTTTTGAGATCTTTCGATTTCTTCTCCTCCTGGCCCTTCGCCTCTTGCTCCTGACGCTCATAATACTGAGCGATGGTCAGAAGGGCCGTCGGTGTCGCGGAGGACCAAGAACTCTCACTCGCTTTTAACCGGGCCGCAACTGCCGGCAGCAGATTAGCCACATATTTGTCCGCGAAAAGGTGGCGGCCTGTGTCGTCGGTAAGCGACTGGCCACTAAAGTCATGGAACGTTTCTTCAAAGCGCGTGAAGAAATCCGCCACTGACTCATCAACCTTCTGCTTACATGCCGCCAACATATTCCAATCAATCTTTTTGGGGGGGATTATTGTTTTTAATTTAGCGACAATAGCAGCAGGAAGATCTAGAATATTCCGGGGTGGTTTCTGTGCGGGCTTCCGCTCCCTATCCTCATCCTCAAGGTCAGACCACCGGGCCTTAAAAGCAACTATATCATCCACCTTTCGGACAGATCGCCACGTGTCCGGTGGTAGAATAAGGCCAAAGAACAGATCTATATCCGCTAAGGTCATAATGCAAGAATTCAAGGCCCCCTCAACTTCTTCATAGAAGGCCGCTGGATTCTTGCGGGGGTCAGGCAATGCATTCTTTAATGCCATAACATCGGCCCTATGCCAAGGGGTATAAACCCAGTTATACACAAAATATCCCTTAGCATCGGCGGAGTTAATATCGGAACTAGTCCCCGCTCCTTTAGGAGGAACGTACAAAGGCGCCGCTTCTCGCATTGGTTTAACATGCACTACAACATCCTTATCTGACTGGGAGGTGGATGAGTGGCCCCCTGCTGCAACCGAATCCTGCTGCTGCTCCTCCGCTCGTTGACGTGCTTTCTCTCTAAGCGCCAGCACCTCGTCCCGTAAGGCGAACAGTCGTCGAGCCGCCTCTGGAGCCTTAGGGGGAGAAAAAACACCATCATGTAATGCTCTAACCTCCGAGGTCACCTCTGCAGGCTCAAAAACACCGGAATATTTTCGGAAAGCAGCAATTACGTCGTCAGCAAAATGAGACAAAAAATACACCCTCTCTCTATCTTGCCATGACCCCCAAGTTTGAAATAAGTCGTCTAAGGACTCCTTGCCCTTAAGTGCACGAAAGGAAAGTTTCCGAAGGTCAGCCATGTGCTCGGCCGATAACATGGACCGCGTGTCTACCTTACCCGAAGCTGGGCCAGAATCTTGCGGCCGTGGAGCAGATGCGCCAACATAAGGGGGCGGAGAGCGATCTGGTAGATAAAAATCATCATCAGGATTATTAAGGACAGGATAAAGCGGCTGGCGAACGACATATTGACCCGAAACTTGGAGCCTACGCTCTTTCTCTTGTTTCTCCGTCTGCTCTTTGTCCTCCCGACTCTTCGCTTCTTGTGCTCGCACATGATCATTCTTTCGTTGCTCTTTATCAAACAGCGCTTTCTCACGTTTCTCTCGCTCACGCACTTCCTTCACCCATAACCGCACACACTCAAACATATCCTGACGAGCACGACGCTTACTCAGACACTGTTCCACATACTCAATCTTACGCATATCAAACGATCCATACAACGGCCATCGCAACTCAGGATCCTTCCTGGTATATTTCCTCCACAATGTGCTGTACATTATGGAAGAAAGACCATGCTTCACATACATATCCCTATTAGGAGTCCCCTCTGGGGGAGCTGGAGCAGATTCCTCGAGGTTCAACCGGTTTCCAAAGCAGCAACACCACTTACGGAGTGCGCTAAAAGCAGGCATGCTAAAAATAATGCAAAATATGCAGTATTATCAAAATCAAAATGGCACTTAATCGTTGCGCCGTTCCAAGTTTACACAGCTCCGGAGAAATTTCTCCACATTACCTGCCTATATGTGTTGCAACGCATATATTTCACAAAGACAAATTCAAAATATGACTAGTCATCACAAATTAAACTCAAATAGCCAACCCAGGCTTCAAAACTCGGAGCAAGTACCGTACAACGGTTCTTACCAATCAAGAGTCCAGGTTCCAACTGCCAAGCTCCACAATCGCCCAAACGGCTCTCACGGCAGGACCGACAGAAGAGGTCTCAGTCGATGACCGGCGCCACCCAGACGGTCAGCTCGGAAGGGAAGGAAGAAAAACCTCGGGATGCCAGGGCTAAGACGCCGCTGGCAGTGATCACGTCCCCGGCCAAACTCCTCACCTTCGTCGCGACCAGTCCTTCGAGCATCCGAGTCGCCGATGAGCCCCACGTGACGGGCGCCAATTGATGAATACAAGCCCCAGCTAGGCCCGCAAGAGACAAGGGTTCGCTCTTCTGTAACGAAATCTACAAGGAAGTTGGCACGGAAACTGCAAAGTACAAAGACAACGTTTATTAACCCTTAAGGGTGGTCCTACAATCCACACAACACTCTTCAGTATTGCAAGGAGTAGCACAAAGAACTTACATACACAGTCCCCTTATATACACAACAGAGGGGCTCATGAGTGGGTGGATAGCACATGGAGTCGAAGAACATTACCATTTAGGGTCATTCTCGATTCTAAATCAATACATGGGCGGAGCTAACACACTCCTAGAGCCCGCAAAAACACATGGTCAAGCAGAACTAATTATAACAGATGTGGTCAGTTCTGAGCATGCGCCAGATGGACAGGAGGGCTATTTATAAACTGTTGCTAGGCAGATTACAAGAGCAACTAACACAGAGGTCGGACTCTCCTCATGGCGAACACGTGGCAGCATGTCAATACAAAATGGAGTCCAGACTTCGGCCAACATACTGAAGAGAACACGATAAAGGGAAGCATTAATGTTTTCAGTAAATGCTTAATCACGATCTGCTTTAATTTACAACACCCCCCCAGCCCCCGCATGTACGCGCCGTACCCCCCCAGCCCCCGCATGTATGCGCCGTACCCCCCCAGCCCACGAATGTACGCGCCGTACCCCACCCAGCCCCCGCATGTACGCGCCGTACCCCCCGTGTATGTACACCCGAGTACGTGTCGAACCCCCCCGTGTATGTACACCCGAGTACGTGTCGAACTGTACGTGTCGAACCCCCCGTGTATGTACACCCGAGTACGTGTCGAACTGTACGTGTCGAACCCCCCCGTGTATGTACACCCGTGTACGTTCGAGTCGTACCCCCACCCGTGTATGTACGGTGCGTACCCCCAGCGCATACATACACGGGGGTTCGACACGTACAGTTCGACACGTACTCGGGTGTACATACACGGGGGTACGGCGCGTACATGCGGGGGCTGGGGGGGGGGTACGACTCGAACGTACGGGGGCTGGGGCGGGGACGGTGCGTACATACGGGGGCTGGGGGGGGGGGGACGGCACGTACCGGGCATCTGTTTGGACGTCTCCATGGTTGCTATTGGAGTTCGGTGCAGACGGTCTTTTAACCATACAGTTGTACATTCGGACGCCCGGGACGGATCGTGATTCCCCGGTCGGACTTCGCTTTTCACGTTTGTACGGTAAATCGTCCGAGGACGTGTCGGACACTTTTTCCGACCCGAGGACGTGTGGGGAATTATTCCCAATGCGACTCGTATGGGCTTTTTACCATGCGAATCATGATTGCCAGTTTGTACGGCACTTGTACGATTCGTACGGTAAAAAGACCGGATACGAGTCGTACGGGAATTTTTTTTACCGGATCGTAATTGCCACCAGAATGTGAGGTCAGGGTCCCCATTAGACCCCCTACCCAATAAGATCTGGAAAGAGCATGCTTCGGCTGTGCTCCCTCGGCTGTGGCAGATATGCTGCCAATCTTTGGAGGAAGGGGTGGTGCCTGAAACCTGGAAGCTGGCAGTAGTTCGACCACTACTAAAGAAGCCCTCTCTGGACCCAGGAGATCCTGCTAGTTTTAGACCCATCTCCCTGCTGCCTTTTCCTATAAAATGATTGAAAAGTTAGTGAGCAGATCTCTTTCTGGGTATCTGGAGGAGTTCCATCTCCTGGATAAGAGCCAGTTTGGCTTTAGACCAGGTCACGGAACGGAGACAGCCCTGGTCACGGTGTTGGATAACCTTCGGATGCGGGCTGACAGAGGCCTTTCGTCAGTATTGGTCCTCTTAGACATGTCAGCCGCATTCGATACGGTAAACCACCGAATTCTGTTGAATAAGCTGGAGCATTTGGGAGTGAAGGGATGTGCCTTGAGATCGATACAATCCTATCTCACAGGGAGACAACAGGTGGTCTCTTTGCCCCCTTTTACCTCCAGTAAGACCTTGATGGAACATGGGGTCCCTCAGGGATCGGCTATCAGCCCCATCCTTTTCAACATTTATCTGCAGCCATTAATTCCTATTATCAAAGCGTATGGGATCGATCTTATTAACTACGCGGACAATACCCAACTAGTGTTCTCACTGGAGGGCAAAGGCGCTTTGAATATGGAAGATTTCAAGAAGTGTATGCGTCAGACCTCGGACTGGCTCAGGGCTAACTCACTGCAATTCAACGGAGGCAAAACTGAGGTGATCTACTGCCCCCCAGCGGGAGTAAGAGATTTGCCTTTTGATTTCAGAATGGCCCCAGATGTGGAACCCATTGTCCCAGTGACAACGGTGCGGAATCTGGGGGACATGTTTGACAATGATCTACAGATGGCCTCTCAAGCTAAAAAAACAGTGGGGGTGTGCTGTGCTCTCATGAAAGCCCTACGGAAGATTCTACCTCTCCTGCCTGTGGAGAAAAGACCTTTGGTGGTTCGTAGTATCATCCTAAGTAGGCTGGACTACTGCAATTCTCTGTATCTAGGAGCTCCTCTTTACATCTACCAGAGTCTGCAGAGGGTCCAGTCTATGGCAGCCAAACTGGCGCTGAATAGGAAACGTGGCTCCTCAACCACGCTGGCGCTTCCAGAGCTTCATTGGCTTCCCATGATGGAAAGGGTTAAATTTAAATCCCTGTGCATTGTCTACAGAGCGGCACACGGTCTTGGCCCTATCACTCTACAGGAGAAAATATCCTGGTACAAACCTCAAAGGGCTCTCCGTTCATCAAATGCCTTCTTGCTAAACACTGGTAGGATCAAGAAGGCCAGGATGGGAGGTAGGGCCTTTAGTATAGTGGCCCCGCGACATTGGAATGAACTCCCTCTGAATATTAGACAGGCTAACTCCTTGATGGATTTCAGGCGAAGTTTGAAGACTTGGCTCTTTCCCAGGGTGCGGCATATGGCCTCCTAATTTTCCATTCTTTGATCGGTATCCGTTTTCTATCTTCCCTCGTTTTTTCTGTCACTGCTGCTACACACTTTGTTGGTTCAGAAGTTTCTCTCCATCACAGTCCGAGCGCCAAGATACCCGTTGGGTGATAGTTGCGCGGTATAACAACAAAATACAAAATACAAATACTTGTGAACTGTGTTCATTGGATCCTGTAAATGTGTGCAGATATTTTAATCATAGGTTTCAAGCTATGATGTCTTTTATCTGCAATAAAAGAATCCACCTCTTGGAGAAGTTACCAATTTCTTTTGGAGAAAGGAGTACCAAGCAAGAGGTGAACCTCATAGACATATGCTACTATGGGTCAAGGATGCACCTAAATTTGGAACTGATTCTGATGAAACAGTATTGTCTTTCATCGAACAGTATGTGACTTGTGAGATTCCGGGAGAAGAAGGAGATAGAAGCTTGAGACAGCAAGTTTTACGTTTCCAAAGTCACTGTTGTGGAAAGTACTGCAGAAGAAAATACACGTCTAAAGGAAAATTTTACACCAAATGTCGGTTTAGTTTTCCACGTCCAGTCATTTGTAAAGGAAGAGTAAATTCTTTTTTTTCTTCTGTAAGGCACACAATAACTTGGAAATCTCCAAAGAATACCAACAACTTAAAAAGAACAGAAGTGTCAAAGTATATCAATGACTACAATCCAGTCATTTTAAAAATGTGGAATACGAACATGTACATCCAGTATGTTGCTGATAGCTCAATTGCTGTTGCCCGTTATGTTACATCGTACATAACAAAATCAGAAAAAACAGAGATGAAACAAATGTGGGAAGAAATTGCCCAAGAGAAAAGCATTAGCAAAAAACGTGTACAGCTTTACTTTGAAAATCCTTTCCCACTGAGAAATTGGATCCTATGAATGTTCAGACCGCTTGTGCTCTTCAAGTTTATATTCAAAGTCTCGAGAAATCATTTGGGTAAGTTTAGGTCTTACCTGCTCACGGAATAGAGTGTTGAAATCATTAGAAGAAATTGAATACTTAGCAGCAAATGAACCAGACAGTACAGGCATTCTTAAAACTAATATGTTGGACACATACTATCCGAAAAGGAGTCCACATCTGGAACAGCTATGTCTGTATGAAGTACTTCAACATTACAGCTTCAAAAGAAATGTTAAACAGAATTTAAAAGAAGGAAAATATGCAGTAGTTGGATGTCATGGTTGTTTAGTAAAACATGCAATGGGTAATCTTATAAATCACAAGAAACTCAGTTGTGAAACTCCAGATAAGCGAGAAATTTACTATTTAGCACTTCATCAACTCTTTAAACCATGGCGTAGAGAAAGTGAATTACTTGGAGACTTTGACTGCTACGAAGATTCCTTTAATGCATGTAAAGATAGCATTGCATGTACAATTTTCCCTACATATTTAAAAATGTTGAATGATGAAGTTGAACAGGAAAAGACTATTACAGCTGAAATAGCTAATGAAAGTTCTCAAGATAGTCAAGGTAGTGGTCAATGTAGTCAAGATCCTCTTGGACAACCAATACTGGAAAATGAAGCAGCGATTGCTATGCATGAAGTCGAAATTGCAATGCAACAAGCACATGAGGAGAATATTACATTGGAAAAGTTAGAAGAACAACTAAATGTTGAACAGAAAGAAATATATGTACAAGTGAGAGAACAGATAGAACATGGTTTGTTGCATGAAAAAAAAGAATGTGGGTGTTCATCTTTTAAACCTCTTCTGATGTACATCAGTGGTCAAGCTGGGACAGGTAAAGTTTTTTAATTAAAGTTTTGACCAGATATCTTCAAAAAACTACTGGTTCACATTTATGTTCTGTGGTAACAGCTCCAACTGGATTAGCTGTACACAATGTTAAAGGAGTTGCATTGCATACATTACTGATGTTACCAGTTGAGGATGATAGTAAATTACAATATCAGAAGTTGTCTGGAGAAGCTTCTCATGAAGTGTCAAGAGTGTTGAAGAAAATGAAACTTTTATTAAGTAATGCTTGCTTTTGTACACTAAAGATTGCAGCAGGTATCAAAACAGATTATGACGTTCTCTTTGGAGGAAAACATTTAATTGTATTTGGAGATCTGCTACAACTAACACCTGTAAAAGGAGAACCAGTGTTTAAAACTCTTCTACATGAAGACACAAAGAAATCTCTGGGAAGCATTGGAAATGTGAATCTGTGGTTACATTTTGAATATAAAGAACTCACTCAGAATATGCAACAAGCAAGAGATGAAGATTATGGAAATATTCTAAAAGATGTAAGAATTGGTGTTCTAAGCAAACATGGTAAAGAAGCTTTTCAAAGTCGTCTACTAAAGAACTTGTTTACAAATGAAAACACATCATCAGAAGTAATGTACAAGAAAATGAAAGAAAAAGTCCATAGTTTGCTTAATGCCTACAGTGGAAGAGTGTTATACATTTAATAGAGAGCTTATGAAATTGGAAAATGAAGAAACAGTTCACATTGAAGCTATTGATAAAATCGAGCATCAAGGAATAACAATTCTTTCAGAAAAACTATAGACTAAATTGGATTCTTTGGAAAGGTCTGTATCAAAAACTGCTGGCTTAGAAACAAATTTAGATGTATGTTTCAACTGTTGGGTAATTTTGAGGTGTAATCTGAATGTAGTAGAAGGTTTAGTGAATGGAGCAATGGGGAAAGTTGCTGATTTTGTAGAATATCAAAATAGAAATGGAATTGAATTCTTGAAAGTTAAATTTGATCAGATTACAGAGGTAAGACAGATTGTGCGTTGTGCTGTACGTTTTTGCTTGTAAAAGACTTGTATGTTCTTAGAAAACAGTTTCCCTTCTGTTTAGCATATGCAATAACTATTCATAATCTCAAAGTTTAAGTGTAGATAATGCTTTGATAAATGTAGGAAGAACTGTGTTTAAAGATGAATGGTATATGTTGCATTATCTTGAGTTAGTACGTTGTCTGGTTTGTATTTAATTGATTTTGATGAGAACAAGGTTAGTGCTGATGTTAATTGTGTAAGAGAATATAATCGTTTGAGAAGGCTTTATGCTCCAAGTTTAGGTGAATATCCTATTTATGAGAAACGTGTTGTGTGATCAAAATTCAAACATGGTGAAGTATCAACTATGGTTGGAAACAGAAACAAAATCAAGAGAAAAGAAAAGATGTAAAGAAGCAGAAAATACAAACAAGTGATGATGTTGTCAGATTCCAATTAGAAAATGCTTCTGGTGTCAACTGCTATGGTAATGCTATTCTAAACATTATATTTTATCTTGAAGATGTTTATGGTGAAATTATGGAAAGTCAGGAAAAAAGATTATATTCGGTACTTTATACTTTATTTCAAGAATTGAGAACTGATAGAAGTAAGATTCATTCTGCTGCTGGTATTCGCCAACTGTTGGATACATTTACTGGATCTTTAACGTTCAATGCTAATATACAACAAGATGCACAAGAATTTCTGATAGTTATGCTTGGAGTACTAGAAGATGAAGAAATTCAGATTGAGAGTTTATTTGGACTCATTTACAAATGGGAACTTAAATGCAAATAGTGTTAGTTAACTTCAAGCACTATAGTTGACAGAGAACGATTTCTATATTTGCCAATACATGACTGAAAATCTGTACCATTTTCCAAATTACTAAAAGAAGCAGATCACGAGATTATCTGTTCTTGTTGTAAATCAACAATGCTATCTACATTATGACTACAAAGGTATGGAAAATATTTGAATATAATGCTACAATGCTGTAGACCAAATGGAAGAAAAGTGGAAACCATAATTAAAAATGTTGTTGCTAGTCAAGTATCTATTTCTGGAAGAACTTTTGCAACAGTTGCTATTGTTTTCCATGCTAGAAGTACAACCACAAGTGGACATTTTACCGTTTATTTAAAGTGTAATAATGGTTGGAGTCACTGCAACGATACACACTTGGAAATGAAACCGAGATTGCCTTATGAATTAACCAACTCATACTTGATATTTCTGAAACAAAGATTTTAGATACACCATTCGGCTTTGTGGGAAGGTGTAAAGATACTTTAAGGAATTCATACTGGATGCTTTCAAAGCGAAATTTTTGATACATTATTTGGTGTATTGAGAAAATGTTCATAGAAACTACGAAGTAAATGTAAGATTTGAAGATTGGAAATAGTATTGGATGTGTTATTTGTGTTGATTTTGTATTATATTTGTGAGAATTATAGATTTGTTTTTTTTTAACAATCTAGTTGATTGTTTTTTTTCCCTGCTGTTTATGGTGAAACTGCTCTGACATCACTGTGAATAGTGAAGTTAAGTAGTAGCTGATGACAGCAAAAAAAGGGAGAAAAATAGTTTTCTGAATGTTAAATTATTTTGTATTATTTAAAAACTCACTGTAATTTGTGAAATATATTACATTACATAGTAGTTTTGCAGTTTATTTTATGTAGTTGAAAAGTTAGAAAAAACAGTAGTAATGACAAATAGGACAATAGTAGTTCGATATTTAAAAAACCTTTGAAATTCACTGAAAAAACCATAGGTTTTACAGACGTTATAGTTAGAAATTTGCATTTAAAAAACCTTAGAAATTCACTGAAAAAAACATAGGTTTCAGGGACGTTACAGTTAGAAATTAGCATTTGAAAAACCTTAGAAATTCACTGAAAAAAACCCAGAGAAATGCGCCTGTTATAGTTAATTGAGCTAACTATAACGCGCGCGCTCACAATGCACTGCTGATGACGTCACATATTACATTACTCATGACATGGTCAGTGACATCACTCATGACATCACTGATGACATCTCAAATGACATCACTGATGACATCATCCACGTGATAGTCTGACACAACTCTTCACACTCTAATATAACATTTAATACACTCACTCTAAAATACAGACTACCATTTTCGAAACCATAGACACACCAATACCAGATACTAGATACCCATCCACTGATTCCTATCTATATATTGTGAGCCAGACATACACTGATACAGTCACTCATACATGCTGTCACTCATCATTACATAGGTATAATATCCACTCATACACCTATACATACATTCACACAGTGCTACTGATCCATAGAGTTACTCACACATCTACTCAGTTATGCCAAAAATCAATCACACACCCATGTACTCACCTATGCAGATATATACACACCACCTGACTTATTTATACACACACCACTTCCCTTATTTATATAGATACCATCACATACTTACTCTCTTATACAATCACTAATACAAGTACACATTTGTGTATGTAGGCACTCTTGCAATCCCTCTCTCTCACATATAGTCAATTATACACCCCTACACTCACATATACTGTCTAAAACATATATAGTTACTCACATATATACAACTGAGACATCAATTCACTTATCAACACACCTGTACATACAGTTAGCTACCCATACAACCCTTCCGAGATGCAGTTTTGAATGTATAGAACCAGTGAAACAGCTATTCAGTCATGTATGCACAGAATCAGACACCGCCCACCCACTCAGATAGACACTCAGACACCCATACAGATACTCATACAAACAATCAATAACCCATATAGACACTGGTGTAGCTACTCACCAACCCATGCACCTGCTTACACACCAAATGAGAGACTAATAGAGACATTCACACATTTTAGTCACTAATCCATGCATTGAGTAACATATGTTCAATCAGTGACTTATAGAGTCAGTCATGCATCTACTAAATAATCCATTCAAGCACTTATACATCAACTCATTCTTCAATAGACCTTGGCATAGATATATAAGAAAAATATTTACAGTTTACAGAAAAACACATTCACTGGATGATGTCATCAGTGATGTCATTTGATATGTCATCAGTGATGTCATGAGTGATGTCACTGACCATGTCATGAGTGATGTAATATGTGATGTCAACAGCAGTGCATTGCAGGGGTCTGGTCTGAGTTATAGTTAGCTCAACTAACTATAACAGACAAATTTCTCTGGTTTTGTACGAATAAAATGTCCAACTAACTATAACGTCCCTGAAATCTGTGTTTTTTTCAGTGAATTTCCAAGGTTTTTTTAAATGCTAATTTCTAACTATAACGTCCCTGAAACCTATGTTTTTTTCAGTGAATTTCCAAGGTTTTTTAAAGGCTAGTTTCTAACTTTAAGGTAGTAGCCAAGTTTGCAGAGTGGTGCAGGAAGGGTCCTGGGCCTCTGACCAGCACTCAGGAATTCCACAGTGTTGGACTTACAGAAGGTACCAGGAGGGCTACTTGACCGCCAAAGTCCCTCAGAAGTAAAGTGGACTTCATCCCCCAACCAGTGCTGTGCCAGGAGGCGCATTTGCAGTGTGGTGGAGAAAGGTGAGCGTGGCCTCCGAAGACCTCTTAGCAATCCCACTGTGTGGGACTTACTAGAGGTAACAGGAGGGTTAGTTTGCCCCCAAGGTCAGCCTTGGGGGCCAACTAACCCTCCTATTACCTCTGGTAAGTCCCACACAGTGGGATTGCTAAATTGTCATAGCAAGCCACGCCCCCTTTCCCAACCACTCTGCAAATGGACTCCCTGGCACGCTCTTGGATGTGGATTAAAGGGGGGGGCGCATGGTACCCTTTCCTGGACCCTCACGTTCGGGACCACGGGAGAGCCCCAATGCCCCCGCAGTCCCAGCTGGCTCCCTATCTCCTGCAGGAGCCAGCATTGCTTTTGGACAAGGGGAGCTGTTGACATGCAGCTCCCCTTGTCCAAAAGCAATACTGCTTTGCTTCATGGAAGCGACAGCAGAATTAGGTTTCCTGCTCTCACTTCCATGAAGCAAAGCAGAAGTTTGCAATGACAGGGCAGGAGCAGTGTTCCAGCCCTGTCATTGCAAACTGCAATGTCCCGGGGTGGGCACCCCGGGACATTGCTGGAGCCGGTGATGAATACAGGCCCCAGCTAGGCCCGCAAGGCACAAGGGTTCGCTCTCCTGTAACGGAATCTATAAGGAAGTTGGCACGGAAACTGCAAAGTACAAAAACAACGTTTATTAACCCTTAAGGGTGGTCCTACAATCCACACAACACTCTTCAGTATTGCATGGAGTAGCACACCGAACTTGCGTACACAGTCCCCTTTTATACACAACAGAGGGGATCATAAGTGGGTGGATACAACATGAGGTCGAAGAACATTACCATTTATGGCCATTCTCGATACTGAATCAATACATGGGCGGAGCTAACACACTCCTTGAGCCCGCGAAAACACATGGTCAAGCAAAGCTAATTATAACAGATGTGGTCAAGTCTGGGCATGCGCCAGATGGACAAGAGAGCTATTTATAACTGTTACTAGGCAGATTACAAGAGCAACTAACACAGAGGTCGGACTCTCCTCGTGACGAACACGTGGCAGCATGTCAATACAAAATGGAGTCCGGACTTCGGTCAACATAACGAGGAAAACATGATCTAAAGAGAAAGCATTAATGTTTTCAGTAAATGCTTAATCACATTCTGCTTTAGTTTACAACACCGGCCCTGGGGGTGGCGGTCCCCAGGGTCATAGAGTGTTCCACAATGGGGGCCGCATGGCCCCCTACCAATGTTAAAATTTCCCCAGGGAGGTGTTGGTCCTTGGGGTGTGGGTCCGCAACAGACCCCCAGCTTCTTTTAATTAGTGCCTCATGGGGTGGTGGTCCCTGGGGCTGCGGGGGGCCATGTGCCCCCTGCATTTGCTAATTAAAAGCCTGGGGAGGTGGTGGACCCCAGGGCTGCATGAGGGGGCAGGAGCTCTCCCACGCTTATTTTTTTCTTAATAATAAAGCCAAGAAGAGGAGGCAGTCCCTTGGGCTGCGGGGGGCCGCAATCCCCCCTGCATTTCAATAAGTGCTGCCCCGGGGAGGTGGCAGTCCCCAGGGCTGTGGGGGCCACCCACAGGGCCCCCACATAAACATACAGAAATACCCCGGGACCTGGCCCACCCGGGGGATCATTAAAACAAAGCGTGGGACACCGTGCTTCGTTTTTTTTATATTCTTGATGGGATTCACACACCCAACGCCGTTCCAACAGAAAAAAAATCAAATGATTTTTTGGGCCCTAGGGGTCACTTTGGAACCCCCTAACCAGGCCTAGGGGGTCAGGGTATTTCTACCCTGCCCCCTTTTCTTCATTATTAACCTTTATGTTACCTTTTTCTTGTGACTCAGTTAAACCGAGTCACAAAATGGCTGGCAACACTTTTTGGTTTGGAGTGTTGGCGGGCCAATCAGAATGAAGCTCATGCTCGGGAGGGTTAGCAGATCCACCACAGTCACCAGATATCGAATTGTTTTTAATTGTGAATTTCTAAGGAACTACTGATCGGATTTCCACCATTTACAAAAAATGTCACTTTCTGATCCAAGAGCTAACGTTTTGCCAAATTTGGTGCAATTCTGTTCAGCAGTTCGGGCTGTAGCTTTGTCTAAAGTTTCCTACGGAAATTAACATGGAGAAAACGAGTTTTGGGACCTCCTTTTTTCTCGGCCCCTGCTTGATGAATCACCACAAAACTTTCAAGACAGGAACTGACCAGAGCGCCCCATTAGTATTGGAAATTTTGCAAACATTTGTCAAAACGCCGCCAAAGATATTGGCAAAAGAAAAAATGCTATTTGAATAGAAAAGAGGCCCAAACTATAACTACCTACCTATATGTATGTATAAATATATATTATATATATATATATCAAAGCCACAAGTTCCGGTAATGGGATCAATCTGTCACGGGCGGTCCGAGCCAGGAAACCGGATTTCCTAATATATGAAAGCACCTACTCTCGCCGTAACGAAAATAAGCTCGGACTCGAAGTTGCATGCAGATTCTTTAATGTTCAAGTGCAAGACGACGCGTTTCACCTTTACGACTTGATCACGCTCGAAAATGCAACAAACCACCATGTTTAAATACATTAGTTCATTAAAAGACGGGCTTTCACATAACAGCAGGAAGGATGTTACTTGGGCGGCCATCTTGTAACGTTGTCTTGATGCAATTAATACGTACAAATAATAACAAAATGTTACAATTTCAAATAAATACATATTTGCAGACATGAAATATTCAATTGTAGTGGTAATTATCAGAAGTATTGTATAATATCGCCCGAACGAACGTAAACACGCAGTAATTACACACTTAATATCGGATAGCCTGTCATGTAACGGGTAACTATTCATCCACAATACCATATTGTCGTATGCCTTACATTATTGTACCCCAAATCATTTGTAAATACCTCTGTGGGGCTGGACCCTAAGGAGAATATGTAAAACTTCGTGATGACGTGAATTACGTTATCGTCTATAATCCAATCGCCCAAGTGGGCGGGACCAAATAGTCTCTAGTTCATGTAGAAATTATGTAGACTCATGAAACCTACGACAAAATTGAATATTTCATGTCTGCAAATATGTATTTATTTGAAATTGTAACATTTTGTTATTATTTGTACGTATTAATTGCATCAAGACAATGTTACAAGATGGCCGCCCAAGTAACATCCTTCCTGCTGTTATGTGAAAGCCCGTCTTTTAATGAACTAATGTATTTAAACATGGTGGTTTGTTGCATTTTCGAGCGTGATCAAGCCATAAAGGTGAAACGCGTCGTCTTGCACTTGAACATTAAAGAATCTGCATGCAACTTCGAGTCCGAGCTTATTTTCGTTACGGCGAGAGTAGGTGCTTTCATATGTATATATATATATATATATATATATATATATATATATTACCTACTGGCGGTCGCCAGTAGGTAGTTATAGTTAGGACCACGTTTCCATAGGAAATCCGCAACATTCTATTTTGAATAACTTTGGCGCCGGTTGACGAATCCTCATGAATTTTTCAAAATAGGTGGGGCGCTACGCTCCGCTCCTACCCTGAAAGTCTCGGGGGGATTCGTCAAGCGGGGGCTGAGATAAAAGGGGGGTCCCAAAACCCGTTTTTCCCATGCATTTTTCCATAGGACCTTTAGACAGGGCTACAGCCCGAACGGCTGAACAGAATTACTTGAAATTTGGCAGAGAGGTAGTCCTCAGGTCAAGGAAGTGCCTTTTGTAGGTTTGGTGTAAATCTGTTCAGTAGATTCAGAGAAAATAGCCTTTAAATCAATATATATATCTGAGCCAGCTTACGGTACGCTTACAGTACGCTTACCGTACGCGTACGGTGGCGTGCGCGAGCGCAATTCTGATTGGCTCTTAGATCTTAGTAAACATTCGAATCGGCCGAAACCAGGAAGCGGCGGCCGCCATTTCGTGTGTTTCACTCAGAAAAAAAAGAGTGTTAACAAGAAAAGGGGGCAAGGAGGAGAGTTACAGACCCCCTAACATTTGTGAGGGGGTCAAAGAAGGACAGAAAAGTACAAAGAAAACATTTATTGATTTTAAAAAAAATCACGGGGTACGCGTACGGTAAGCGTACGGTAAAAAAAAAAAAAAAAAAATGAAATGCAGATTTAAGAGTTTAGATATTAGGGGGCTCTAAAAAGAGCCGTTGTGTTTATGAAGTTATTTTTTAGTGGTACCTACAAGTAAGTACCGATGCAGAGTCTACGGTTCAAGAGGAAGACTCTGTTCCCTTCATCATTGAAGTGCACACCATCTCCTCTATAAATGTCTTGCATGTCGTAACGCAAGTTGTTGTGGTAAATGGATCCCATACCATAGTCACGGAGGAAAGCAGAAACAGATTTGTTGACGTGCTTTCTTGCTTTGTCAATCTGTGGACAGAAAAGATTGGACCAGTTCCATTTTTGCCTTTGGCATATGTTAGAAAACACAAAGGCAGTTTTAGGGAAAAGTGAAAACAGTTGTGCAAAGGTGTCCTTCATAAGCATTTCCAGACCTACCCCAGTCAAAGTGCCTAGGTCATTGCCACCGCAGTGCACTATTATGAGGTCAGGGTGTTGGTTTTGCATGAAGGATTTCACCAATGGCATCAATTGGTGCCACTTTAACCCTCTCTGACCAATCCATTTAATGTCTACATTTGGCAAAGCAAGGTCTCTCACCATACCTGTTTTCTCTGCGTACTTTTCACTCCAGAAGACATAGCTGTGCCCTACAATCCACACTGTGAACATCTTCAAAGGAGAACTGGATGCACTCAGGAGGTGTATTTCAGTAGAATGGTAAAAAGAAATGAAAGACAGTTTGGAAATGGAGGCATACATATTTTTTTCATAAAAAAAAGAACTGATTGGCTGTTTCATACCATTCTAGAAAAAAAACTAGGCTGTATGTGTAAATTTATAGAAGCATGTTTTGTATTGGTACAGAAAAATGTGTTACCAAAGAACAGTACTATGGATTTGCTGTTAGGTTTGAAAAGTCAAGCACTCTTGCTCTGTGGAATTGAAACATTGTTTGGCGAACTTCTGACCTAACTCCACACAGCAGTGTTCCATGAGCTGTTGCTATGGTAGCAGGCAGAAGTCAAGTTGGGGGAAGGGTACTAGGCAGAAGTCAAGTTGGGGGAAGGGTACTTTTGGAAAAGGGTTTGTTTTCAACCAATAGAAATGTGTGATTACATTTGAAAAAAAGGGGGAAGCACTGAGATTTGAAATTAACATGTATAAGTGTGGAAAAAGAGAGGGAAAGTTTGCCATTATCTGGTTCTGCTGAGAGGAGAGAGGTGTAAAGAACAGAGATCCTGGCTCTGATAATCTGCTGTTTGAGTGCCACATTTCTTTTACAACTAACTAATTTTAAAGGCGAGTTAAGAGTTTGAGAGGGGATGTATATGGTAAATTAAGAAATGAATAATAGAAATGGATTTCCTTTTGTTGAAGTTGTGTTTATTATTTTCTGTTTTGGGAGAAATTTAAATGTGAGGAACATGTAAAATAATATGGACTATGTTTTCATGATAAATTAAGGTGTACTGGTATAAAAAAAGAATAGTTTAAGGGTTTGAGGTTGGACTCAGTAATGCAAATACATTTAGCATCACTAAGGCTGGTTGCCCTTGCTGGAGTGTAGGCAGTCACCCAGGTTACAAATGGTACTGGTGTGAAAAAGCAGTTTGGACATGTGCTTTTTAAAAAATCTGAAAAGTGGATTCATAATGTGTCAGTCTGTAAAAGTGATTATCACTTGCCAAAAAAAAGAGTAGTAAGTGTGCTTTCAAATTGGCAAATAAATTTCGTTTTGTGACTAATGTAAGAACATGACTCTGTGTGCAAAGAGAAATTACAGGCAGAGATTTATTGCGTATTGCTCTGGTGATTTCACAGTTGCATTAGATGGAAAGGGGGAGCCATTTTTTGGTGCAGTAGCAGACTCTTAGCACACACCCAGCTGGTTACCATGTGGAATCATGCACAGTATTCACAAGCGAGTGGGGTTTGAGGTTTCAGTCAGAAATGCAAATACATTCAGCATCACTAAGGCTGGTTGCACCTGCTGGAGTGTAGGCAGTCACCCAGGTTACAAATGGTACTGGTGTGAAAAAGCAGTTTGGACATGTGCTTTTTTAAGAATTTGAAAAGTGGATTCATAATGTGTCAGTCTGTAAAAGTGATTATCACTTGCCAAAAAAAAGAGTAGTAAGTGTGCTTTCAAATTTGCAAAGAAATTACGTTTTGTGACTAATGTGAAAACATGACTCTGTGTGCAAAGAGAAACTACAGGCAGAGATTTATTGCGTATTGCTATGGTGATTTCACAGTTGCATTAGAAGGAAAGGGGAGCCATTATTTGGTGAAGAAGCAGACTCTTAGCACACACCCAGCTGGTTACCATGTGGAATCATGCACAGTATTCACAAGCGAGTGGGGTTTGAGGTTTCAGTCAGTAATGCAAATACATTCAGCATCACTAAGGCTGGTTGCCCTTGCTGGAGTGTAGGCAGTCACCCAGGTTACAAATGGTACTGGTGTGAAAAAGCAGTTTGGACATGTGCTTTTTTAAAAATCTGAAAAGTGGATTCATAATGTGTCAGTCTGTAAAAGTGATTATCACTTGCCAAAAAAAAGAGTAGTAAGTGTGCTTTCAAATTGGCAAAGAAATTACGTTTTGTGACTAATGTGAAAACATGACTCTGTGTGCAAAGAGAAACTACAGGCAGAGATTTATTGCGTATTGCTCTGGTGATTTCACAGTTGCATTAGAAGGAAAGGGGGAGCCATTTTTTGGTCCAGAAGCAGACTCTTAGCACACACCCAGCTGGTTACCATGTGGAATCATGCACAGTATTCACAAGCGAGTGGGGTTTGAGGTTTCAGTCAGTAATGCAAATACATTCAGCATCACTAAGGCTGGTTGCCCTTGCTGGAGTGTAGGCAGTCACCCAGGTTACAAATGGTACTGGTGTGAAAAAGCAGTTTGGACATGTGCTTTTTTAGGAATCTGAAAAGTGGATTCATAATGTGTCAGTCTGTAAAAGTGATTATCACTTGCCAAAAAAAAGAGTAGTAAGTGTGCTTTCAAATTGGCAAAAAAATTACGTTTTGTGACTAATGTGAAAACATGACTCTGTGTGCAAAGAGAAATTACAGGCAGAGATTTATTGCGTATTGCTCTGGTGATTTCACAGTTGCATTAGAAGGAAAGGGGGAGCCATTTTTTGGTGCAGAAGCAGACTCTTAGCACACACCCAGCTGGTTACCATGTGGAATCATGCACAGTATTCACAAGCGAGTGGGGTTTGAGGTTTCAGTCAGTAATGCAAATACATTCAGCATCACTAAGGCTGGTTGCCCTTGCTGGAGTGTAGGCAGTCACCCAGGTTACAAATGGTACTGGTGTGAAAAAGCAGTTTGGACATGTGCTTTTTTAAGAATCTGAAAAGTGGATTCATAATGTGTCAGTCTGTAAAAGTGATTATCACTTGCCAAAAAAAAGAGTAGTAAGTGTGCTTTCAAATTGGCAAAGAAATTACGTTTTGTGACTAATGTGAGAACATGACTCTGTGTGCAAAGAGAAATTACAGGCAGAGATTTATTGCGCATTGCTCTGGTGATTTCACAGTTGCGTTAGATGGAAAGGGGGAGCCATTTTTTGGTGCAGTAGCAGACTCTTAGCACACACCCAGCTGGTTACCATGTGGAATCATGCACAGTATTCACAAGCGAGTGGGGTTTGAGGTTTCAGTCAGTAATGCAAATACATTCAGCATCACTAAGGCTGGTTGCCCTTGCTGGAGTGTAGGCAGTCACCCAGGTTACAAATGGTACTGGTGTGAAAAAGCAGTTTGGACATGTGCTTTTTTAAAAATCTGAAAAGTGGATTCATAATGTGTCAGTCTGTAAAAGTGATTATCACTTGCCAAAAAAAAGAGTAGTAAGTGTGCTTTCAAATTGGCAAAGAAATTAAGTTTTGTGACTAATGTGAAAACATGACTCTGTGTGCAAAGAGAAATTACAGGCAGAGATTTATTGCGTATTGCTCTGGTGATTTCACAGTTGCATTAGAAGGAAAGGGGGAGCCATTTTTTGGTGCAGAAGCAGACTCTTAGCACACACCCAGCTGGTTACCATGTGGAATCATGCACAGTATTCACAAGCGAGTGGGGTTTGAGGTTTCATTCAGTAATGCAAATACATTCAGCATCACTAAGGCTGGTTGCCCTTGCTGGAGTGTAGGCAGTCACCCAGGTTACAAATGGTACTGGTGTGAAAAAGCAGTTTGGACATGTGCTTTTTTAAAAATCTGAAAAGTGGATTCATAATGTGTCAGTCTGTAAAAGTGATTATCACTTGCCAAAAAAAAGAGTAGTAAGTGTGCTTTCAAATTGGCAAAGAAATTACGTTTTGTGACTAATGTGAAAACATGACTCTGTGTGCAAAGAGAAACTACAGGCAGAGATTTATTGCGTATTGCTATGGTGATTTCACAGTTGCATTAGAAGGAAAGGGGGAGCCATTATTTGGTGCAGAAGCAGACTCTTAGCACACACCCAGCTGGTTACCATGTGGAATCATGCACAGTATTCACAAGCGAGTGGGGTTTGAGGTTTCAGTCAGTAATGCAAATACATTCAGCATCACTAAGGCTGGTTGCCCTTGCTGGAGTGTAGGCAGTCACCCAGGTTACAAATGGTACTGGTGTGAAAAAGCAGTTTGGACATGTGCTTTTTTTAAAAATCTGAAAAGTGGATTCATAATGTGTCAGTCTGTAAAAGTGATTATCACTTGCCAAAAAAAAGAGTAGTAAGTGTGCTTTCAAATTGGCAAAGAAATTACGTTTTGTGACTAATGTGAAAACATGACTCTGTGTGCAAAGAGAAATAACAGGCAGAGATTTATTGCGTATTGCTCTGGTGATTTCACAGTTGCATTAGATGGAAAGGGGGAGCCATTTTTTGGTGCAGAAGCAGACTCTTAGCACACACCCAGCTGGTTACCATGTGGAATCATGCACAGTATTCACAAGCGAGTGGGGTTTGAGGTTTCAGTCAGTAATGCAAATACATTCAGCATCACTAAGGCTGGTTGCCCTTGCTGGAGTGTAGGCAGTCACCCAGGTTACAAATGGTACTGGTGTGAAAAAGCAGTTTGGACATGTGCTTTTTTTAAAAATCTGAAAAGCGGATTCATAATGTGTCAGTCTGTAAAAGTGATTATCACTTGCCAAAAAAAAGAGTAGTAAGTGTGCTTTCAAATTGGCAAAGAAATTACGTTTTGTGACTAATGTGAAAACAAATGTAGTAATATATTTAAATTAAAAAAGGATTTTTTTTTTAGTTTTTTTCAGGTATTGCTGAAGAGCAGTGAACAAAATTTAAGATGCCTACAAAATCCAGAGTACAAAAAAACCACAAAAAAAAACTATATTTGAAGACAACTGGAGGACCTAAGTTAGTTGAAGATGCTCATGTTGGGAAAAAGAAAAAATCTTCTGGTAAGCAGACAAAATTTTTTCTAAAAAACATATTCAAAAAAAGGAAAAATGTACAAAATGTCTGTACTGGAAAGAATGTTCTCAATAGAAAAGGGCAGGAAAAAATTGAGAATTTAGTTAATGCAAATATACCTTCTGGAACTGAAAAAATTAACTTAAACAGAAAAACAGCGTTTAAAGAGATACGTAGAAAAATGTTTCAGAGAAGAGTTATGTCCAATTTGATAAAGGATGTGAAGACATATAAGCAAAAGGCTAAGTTTTATAAGAGAAAAAACGAAATTGAAGCCATTGCAGCAAAGGCATTAGAATTAAAAAGGAAACTATTCATTTTAATTTTGAATAGGATGCGTACATTAGACAAAATGGTTAATGTACTGAAATCACATAGCAAAAGGAAAAGAGTAGTGAACAGAACAAACTTTTCTAAAGTGTTTTTAGGAAAATGGATGCATAGTTCAAGTAGTGAACCTTTTTTTAATGAAGAGAGTTATTTTCAAAGTAATAGTTTGCTGCATGCAGTTGACACCAGAGGTCGTGCTTACGAAGTGAAAAATGGTTGCATAATGGAGAACGAGATAATGGTTCCAAGAGATGAGGTACAAGTGATGGCGGATGAGGCTATGGGGAGACGTCCTAAAGCCCCAGTGTACACTTGGAATTGTAGTAGTATTTGCACCGTGCGTCAGGAATCTATTGATACATTTCGTGAGTTTCTAAGAGAATATAGTAAAAAAAAGTGTAAAACAGAAGATTAAGGTGCTTCACAGTCTGGATCCATGCAGAGTGAGAGAGAATACTGGTTTGCAGGGTCATTCTCTGGCTTGTCTATCTAGAAAAGTGTGTAATAGTGTTTTCCATCATTTTAGGATGCTGGCTGTTCATCATACTGAAATGAGAAAGTTTGTGAGACGGTTGTATTTTGCTAAAAGTCCAGCAATAAAGTTAGATGAATTGAATAGGGCTCTGTTCCGTGGAACGGTATCAGATGTAGAGAAGGTTGTTGATGAAATTCAGTTTTGTTACTTTGGTCCAGAACAAAACAGTGCAGAGAAGGACACAGTAAATGAGGAAGAAGTGGAAGAGAATGTAGAACCCTCTGTAAGTAAGACATTTAATGATCACATAACAAAATTTGCAATAATCTCTAATGAAAGACCAAATATTACTTGTATTTGTTGCCGCAGAACTCATTATAGAAAACAAACTAGGAATGTTGATCTCTACAGAAAGAGTGAAAATGAAGATAATTATAAGTGGAAGGATTTTGCCACATATATATTTCTTGAAAATTGTTTTGAATTGGGTGAAGATCAGCGTATTTGTAAATACTGTTACAATAAGTTAGAGGAAAATAGAATGCCGACCAGAGCTGTACATAATAATTTAGAATTGGATGCTATTCCTGCAGAACTTTCTGAATTAAATACATATGAGTCTATACTCATTCAATGTGTTCATCCGTTCCAGACCATAGTACGTATGGAGCCCAAAACTGGAAAATAACCTCCTTCAGATTTACTGAGAGGTTTAAAAGGTAGAGTGGTGTATTTGCCCTTGGATTTGAAAAAAAATATGGAAACTATTGATGCGGATACTTTGGAAACTGAACCATTAATTATTCTGGTTAATGGTGTACCTACAAAGAATGAGAAGATTTGGCAGGAGCTGGTAGATGTACAGAAAGTACAAAGAGCAAATTTGTATTTGAAAAGGAATAACAAATGGTATGAATCAATTTATATAGAAGAAGAAGAAGAAGAAGATTTACAAGAAGACACAGAAACACCAACTGGACAAGTTGAAAAAGTGGACCAGTCAAAGGAAGAAGAAATTTATGAACATTTTAGCATACATCCTCTTCATTCAAAAGAAGTTATGGGAGACAATATTGATCTATTTCAGATGAAGAAAGCAAAAGGAACTCCCGTGAGTGTATGGGAGGAGAGCTTGGAAGCTCGATGTTTTCCCCAGCTGTTTCCTACAGGAAAAGGAGGACGATACGATGAACGTCCAGAACAGATTCCAGCTTCTGAGTATCGGACTACAAGACTATATGCTGAAGATCCCAGATTTCGACAAAGTATTCCTTATTTGTTCCATCTTTTATTTGAAAGCGACTTGTCTGCACTATCTTATGCAGTAAATCACATTTTAAAAAGTGGAGTACATTTACAAAATGTGTCTGCTAAGGATTTTATGGAGAAAGTGCAGCACCGAGATGATCATTTGGAAACACAACTGATCAATCTGATGGCTTGTCAGCGTGGGACAAATGAATATTGGTACCGACGCCATGGTGAATTAAAATGCATGTTACGGAATTTAGGAACACCAACATGGTTCCTTACCCTAAGCTGTGCCGAGTACGCTTGGGATGATTTACTGGATTTTCTACGAGAGGCAAATTCAAACATTAAAAACATTGAATACAAGACAGCAGGAGAACTGTGCTCATTGGATCCGGTTAATGTTTGCAGATATTTCAATCATAGATTTGAGGCTATGATGTCCTTCATCTGCAATAAAAAAAAATCCACCCCTTGGAGAAGTAGTGGATTTCTTTTGGAGAAAAGAGTACCAGGCAAGAGGTGCTCCTCATATTCATATGCTGTTGTGGATCAAGGATGCCCCAAAGTTTGGAACAGATACTGATGAAGCAGTGTTATCTTACATTGAAGAATATGCAACACGTGCTATACCAAAAAGCACAGAAGAGAAAAAGTTAAAGGAGCAAGTTTTACGTTTCCAAAGTCATCGGTGTGGAAAATACTGTCGACGGAAATACAAGAGCAAAGATAAATACTACACTAAATGTCGATTTGGATTTCCTAGACCTGTTCTTTCAAATGGAAGAGTAAACAGTTTTATGTCATCTGTGAGACATACTATCACAAGAAAATGACCTAAGAATACCTACAACCTTAAAAGAAAAGAAGAATCAAAAAATATAAATGACTACAACCCAGTCATTTTATCCATGTGGAACGCTAACATGGATATACAGTATGTAGCTGACAATTCCATTGCTGTTGCTCGATATGTAACGTCTTACATTACGAAATCAGAAAAAACAGAATTGAAGGAAATGTGGGAAGAGATTTCTCACGAGAAAACTGTCAGTAAGAAGCTCTACAGTTTCAGTTTGAAGATGTTATCGCATCGAGAAATTGGATCCTATGAATGTTCAGATAGGTTATCTTCTGCAAATCTCTACTCGAAATCAAGAAGAATAATTTGGGCAAGTTTAGGCCTTGCAGCAATGAGAAATCGGGTACTGAAATCTGTTGGAGAAATTGAATATTTGGCCGAGAATGACCCAGAAAGTACAGATATTTTGAAATCAAACATGTTGGACACATATTATCCCAAGAGAAGTCATCATCTGGAGAACATGTGTCTCTATGAAGTGCTGCAGAGCTACATTTATTCACGGAAAGCCACAGAAGACATCAACAATGGAAAATATAAAGTCATTGGTGAAGAAGGATGTTTGGTGAAGCAAAGAAAAGGAAGTTTGATAAATCACAGGAAGCTGAGTTGCGACACTACTGACAAAAAGGAATTTTACTACTTGGCTCTTTTACAGCTGTTTAAACCATGGCGTACAGAGGATGAACTACTGGGAGAATTTCAAAGCTATGAAGATTCCTTCAATGCTAGCAAAGACAGCATACAATGCAGTACATTCTCAACTTATCTGCAAATGTTAAATGAAGAAATTGAACAGGAAACTACAATTGCAGCAGAAATAGCTAGAGACAGTTTTTAGGACAGCCAAAGTTCAGGAACACTCAGTCAAGATCCCCTAGGACAACCAATCGTTGAAAATGAAGCATCAATAGCCATGAATGAAGTGGAAACGGCTATGAATCAAGCTCAAGAAGAATTTATAGACTTACAAAATTTGGAAAGACAACTGAACGAAGAGCAGCAACAAATTTATGAAGAGATCAGAAACAAAATTGATCACGGATTTCTACATGAAAAAAAAGAGTGCTCATGCACATCATTTCATCCAATCAGGATGTATGTAAGCGGACAAGCTGGAACTGGAAAAAGTTTCCTAATAAAAGTCATCAGAAGCTACCTACAGCAAAAAACGGATTCTACTTTGTCTTGTGTGGTTACTGCTCCAACTGGGTTAGCAGCATATAACATAAAAGGAATCACTTTACATCGTTTGCTAATGTTACCAGTGGAGCATGAGAACAAAATACAATACAACAAGCTAACTGGAGAAGCATCCTTGGAAGTTTCAAGAGTATTGAAGAAGATGCAAGTTCTCATTATTGATGAGGTGAGCATGGTATCAAACTTAATGCTTGCCTTTGTGCATTTAAGAATGCAGCAAATTCTGAAGACAGACTATGACGTGTTATTTGGAGGAAAACACGTCATAGTTTTTGGAGATCTTTTGCAACTTACTCCAGTTAAAGGACAACCAGTGTTTAATACTGTGACACATGAAGACACGAAGAAGTCATTGGGAAGCATCGGTAATACAAATATTTGGTCCTTCTTTGAGTACAAGGAACTTACTACTAATATGAGGCAAGCAAACGATGAAGAATATGGAAGTATTCTGAAAGATATCAGGATTGGACTACTGACTGAAGCTGGCAAAAAAGCATTACAGAGTCGGCTGCTACATAATTTATTTCCAAAGGAAGAAATACTTGCAGAGAAGATATACAAGAACATTGCAGAAAACAAAAGTGTCATCTGCTTAATGCCAACTCTACGTGAATGCTCAATATTCAATGAGGAGCTTTTAAAATTGGAAAAGGAAGATATCAGGAAATTGGAAGCAGTGGACAAAATTGAGGATGGAAGAATTTCTATCACATTAACAGGCAAACTGAAAAATAAATTGGATTCACTAGAGAAGAACATTTCCAAAACAGCTGGATTAGAAAAAAATCTATATGTTTGCATGAACTGTAGAGTATTTTTAAGGAGAAATTTGGATGTTGAAAAAGGTTTAGTTAATGGAGCTATGGGAAGAGTTGTGGGTTTTATTAATTATCAGAAAAAAGATGGAATTGAATGTTTAAAAATAAAATTTGATCAGATAGAAGAAGTTAAAGACATTTGTCGTTGTTCAGTTCGTTTCATGCTTGTGAAAGACTTGTATGTACGTAGGAAGCAGTTTCCGTTTTCGCTAGCATATGCTGTAACTATTCACAAGTCTCAAGGATTAACTGTAGATTGTGCATTTGTGAACATTGGTTCAACTGTGTTCAAAGAAGGTATGGCATATGTTGCTTTGTCACGAGTGAAAACATTATCAGGTTTATTCATGATAGACTTTGATGATTCAAAAGTTAGTGCTGATACAAATTGTGTAAAGGAGTATAATAGATTAAGAAGAAGCTATGCTCCTCATTTAGGTCAGTATCCTGTGTTAGAGAAACGTGTAGTTTCTCGTAAAAGGAGAAATGAGAATATCTGTAATGAAGATGTAGAGAGGAGGAAAAAAAAGAGGAGTGATGTAATTGCAAGCAAAAAGAATAAGGAAAATGAAGAACAGGTTGTAGGATGTCATTTTGAAAATAGCTCTGGTGTCAACTGCTACGCTAATGTAGTGCTGAATGTTGCATTTTATCTGAAAAGTTTGCAAGAGCAGATAATAGTAAATCAGGGAAAAAGATTCTGTTCTGTGCTGAGTCTCCTTTTTCAAAAGCTGAGTAATGATAAAACTCAAATTGAAAGTGCTACTGAAATTAGGAAACTTTTAGATGTATGTTCAGAACGAACACAGTTTTCTCAAAATGTACAGCAAGACGCACAGGAATTCTTGATGTATTTTCTTCAGGTACTGGAAGAAGAAGGGGTTCCCATTAAAAATTTGTTTGGTCTCTCTTATAAATGGGAACATAGTTGTGAAAACTGTTATAATATATGTGGCTCTAATGTTGATAATGAAAGGTTTATTTATTTAACATTGCCAGAGAGTAAAACAGTCACTTTTGCTAAATTAGTTAAAGATGCTAATCATAGCATGCAATGCGGTGAGTGTAAATCTGAAATGTTTTCAACGTTAATTTTATAGGAATACGGACAGTATGTAATTTTAATGATGCAACGATGTAGAGCTGATGGTTCAAAATTGGATACTTTAATAAAGAAGTTTACAGGACAGCAATTATCAATTTCAGGAAAAACTTTTGTAACAGTTGCAATAATTTTCCATAATGGACCTACTGTAGCTTCTGGTCATTACACAGTTTATCTTAAATGTGAAAAAGGCTGGACACTGTGTAATGATTCCCAATTGATTTTTAAGCAACATTTGCCTTTTGATTTAGCAAATTCCTATCTAATCTTCCTGAAACCTAAATTTTAGAGAGACTTGGCAACATCTGGACAAAACAATTTTACCATTTTATTGGATTACCATTGGAATTTACAAATAAAAAGATTTAACAAATTATCATTTGGCCTAATGGAAAGGTAACCAATTGGAATGTGGATTTTTTCCATTTTTTAAGGAAACTTTGGAAAACCAAAAATTTAGACAAAAACGGTAACATCTGCACAATTTAAATTTTGGAATGTTATTGGATTGCCTTTGGAAATTTTTTCAAAAAAGATTTTTAAAATTACTATTTGGCCATGAGGAAAAGTAAACAATTCTTTTGTGGACTTATTTAATTATGAATAAATTTTTCGGAAACCAAAATGTTACAGAGAATCGGTGAGATCTGTACAATTTAAACTTTAGAATTTTATTGGATTACCATTGGAAATTTAATCAAAAAAGAATTTTAAAATTACTTTTTGGCCTATAGGAAATGGAACCAGATGTATTGTGGAGTTATTTGAGATATATTTTTGTGATTATACTTCTGAAACAAAAATGTCAGACGGTATTTTAAAGAAATAAGTATTGATATTAGATGATATTTTTTTAGAATATTATGCATTTCTATAATGTTATGTTTAAGTAAAAAGAGATTCTGGGCTTTTTTAATACAATCTTTGAGATTGTTATTTTTTTTTTGCCCGCTGTTAAATGATGAATGCAATTGCTTTCACAATTTATAGTGAAATGCAATATATTCTGAAAACAGCAAAAATAAGGCAAAAATATTTTTTGATAAATATGTAAATATGTGTACTGTATTATAAAATGTTTTAAAAAATATTAATACTTTTTTCTTTTTTTTCAGATTGATATAGAAAATTTTCGAAAACTAGAACCATTTTTAAAGCAATTTTAAAAAAAAATAAATGAATAAATATTTTTTTCAGTGGGTATGGTAAGTCAATAATATCATGGTTCCTTTTTTTCTACTTCTCTACAAACACATTTTCAGTTTTTAATTGTAGTCTCTCAAGGACCTTGTAATGTGATAATTGATTTTTAGTGTTTTTAAAAAAAAAAAAAAAGAATTACGCGTACCGTACGCGTACGGTAAAAAAAAAATTAAAAAAAGTTTTAAAAAACATATATAAAAAATAGATGAAAGGTAAGGTTGGCTCTTAAAAGAGCCGTTGTGTTCATGCAGGGACAGAGGAAAGAAAGATTGGGAATATTAGACGGTACGACAAGTGTGCTGATCTATTTTATTGTTCACTAGGGAAATACTGGTCTCCCTATAAGTAATTAGATCATGACAAGTGGCGCACCGTACTTCAACCCTCGCAAACCGAGGGTTAATTTCCAGAGGACCAGAAAAAGGAGATGCTCCCCCCACAAATGAAGGGCTCACCTGACCTGCAGAAGAAGGACTCGGCCCTGCAGATGATGGTCCAGGCTGAGCTGCTGTGGATGTGCTTGGTTGATTTACTGAAGGGTTACCTTCAGTAAGTCGAGCATGTGTCCTTCTGTGTACATCCTTAAGGTGTCTCAACATGGTATGATTCCCAAAGGAATACTTCCTGTCAGGATTCCCTCTTGAAAGTACACGCTTACACAGCTTACAAGTCACTAAGGGTGCATTTACCTTTTGCTGGCCTTCTGGAAAAGTAAAATACTCCCATACATAAGAGGTCTTTTGTTTCCTCGCTCTCTGCCTCAAGGTAGTGCTGCTAGCCTCACTCTCAGAAGAGCTCTGCTGTTCTGCCATCGTATCACAAAGACAACCCAGCTCCTTCTCCTAAGGGATCACAAGCAGAAATGAGGGGAATGGGTGTGGTGTAGGAGAGTTCTAGAACTGAAAGTAGTTTCAACCAATCAAAAGTTGTGTTTCATGATCACATGACCTACCGTACGCTTACGGTACGCTTACGGCGCGGTTACGGCAAAAAGTACGCATGCGCGTAAAAAAGACACGCGCACGCGCCCATGCGCACAACAGGCACGCCCCTTCACTTCCGCGTAACGTGCGCGAGCAGCGTACGCGCTACGCGCTGTGCGCGCGTGACGCGCGTATACGCAAATTGCGTAAATGAACGCAAACAGCGTAGAAAACTAGCGTAATTACGACACGACGTGCGCTTACGGTACGCGTACGGTAAAAAAAAAAAAATGTATTGCTAATAAATTTTACCTGTTTATTTTAAAAAAATTGTAAAATAAAAACATATTGTAGAATTTTTAAAATTTAACCATAGTCTTTAAAAAAGGATAGGCAATTAAAATAAAATATGTAAAAAAAAAAAAGAAAAAAAAAAAAATACCATTTAAAAAACCTTGCAAATTCACTGAAAAAACCACGGGTTTCACTCACGTTATAGTTAGGAATTAGCTTTTAAAAAACCTTGCAAATTCACTGAAAAAACCATGGGTTTCACACACGTTATAGTTAGGAATTAGCATTTAAAAAACCTTAGAAATTCAATGAAAAAACCAAAGGTTTCACACATGTTATAGTTAGCTGGACATTTCACTCGTAAAAAACCAATGAAATTTCCCCGTTATAGTTAGTTCAGCTAACTATAACTCGCGCGCCCGCAATGCACTACTGATGACGTCACATATTACATCACTCATGACATGGTCACTGACATCACTCATGACATCACTGATGACATCTCAAATGACATCACTGATGACATCACTGATGACATCATCCAGTGAATGTGTGTTTTTCTGAAAATTAAATATGTTTTATATATGTATATCTCAAGGTCAATGGAAGAATGAATGGGTATATAAGTGTCTAAATGGATGATTTGTTTTTGAAAAATTGATTGTGTAACTGACTGATAAAGTGTTTCATAGTGAATACATGGCTTACTGAGTAATGTTTATATATGTAAAAATCTGTATTAGTCTCTCACTTTGTGTATAAGTGGCTGCATGGGTTGGTGAGTAGCTTCATGGGTGTCTATATAGGTAAATAGTTCTTTTTTTAAGTATCAGTCTGAGTGTCTGTATGGTTCGGTGGGGGGTATTATGTAGTGCATAGGTGCATGAATGAGTGACTCACTCTTTGTATGTGTTGAAGACAGCATGTGTGCAGGACTGTATGGGTGGATGAGTGTGTGTATGGGTGTATTAGTGAGTGAATGACTGTCTCAATAGTGTCTTCATGAGTAACTACATATCTATTTAACTAGTAAATGTGATTATTGGTGTATATAAGTGAGTATATGTAAGAGTGAGAGTTTGGAAGAGTTCCTGTATGAATAAGTATGTGTTTCTATAAGTTATTGTTTAAAAGAGTAAGTTTATGTAAGTTTCTTTAGAAGTAAGTGTGGTGGTGTGTGTATAACTGTATAAGCTAATAAATGGATGTTTGATTCTTTATTAGCATGAGTGACTATGTGTGTGAGTAACTCTATGGATGAGTGGCGTTGTGTAACAGGATGTATAGGTGAATGAATACATATGATGAGTGAGTACATGTATGAGTGACTGTAGAGGACCGTTGGTGAATGACTGTATGTGTATGTGGTTCTTAGAATTACTGAATAGGTTGTTGTAACTGATATTGATATGTTCATTATTTTGAACATTTTAGTTTATATTTTTGAATGTGTGTTTCAATGGTTATATTAGGGGAAGAGGAGGTCTGCCACTCTATCACAAGGATGATGTCATCAGTGATGTCATCAGTGATGTCATTTGAGATGTCATCAGTGATGTCATGAGTGATGTCAGTGACCATGTCATGAGTGATGTAATATGTGACGTCATCAGTAGTGCATTGCGGGCGCGCGAGTTATAGTTAGCTGAACTAACTATAACGGGGAAATTTCATTGGTTTTTTACGAGTGAAATGTCCAGCTAACTATAACATGTGTGAAACCTTTGGTTTTTTCATTGAATATATATATATATACACATATATATATATATATATATCTATATATATATTCACTGAAAAAACCATAGGTTTCAGGGGTGTTATAGTTAGCTGGACTTTTCACTTGTACAAAACCATTGAAATTCCCCCGTTATAGTTAGTTCAGCTAACTATAACTCGCGCGCCCGCAATGCACTGCTGATGACGTCACATATTACATCACTCATGACATGGTCAGTGACATCACTCATGACATCACTGATGACATCTCAAATGACATCACTGATGACATCACTGATGACATCATCCAGTGAATGTGTGTTATTCTGAAAATTAAATATGTTTTATATATGTATATCTCAAGGTCGATGGAAGAATAAATGGGTATATAAGTGTCTAAATGGATGATTTGTTTTTGAAAAATTGATTGTGTAACTGACTGATTAAGTGTATCATAGTGAATACATGGCTTAGTGAGTAATGTTTAAATATGTAAATATCTGTATCAGTCTCTCACTTTGTGTATAAGTGGCTGCATGGGTTGGTGAGTAGCTACATGGGTGTCTATATAGGTTATTAGTTGGTTTTTTGAGTATCAGTCTGAGTGTCTGCATGGTTCGGTGGGGGGTATTACGTAGTGCATAGGTGCATGAATGAGTGACTCACTGTTTGTATGTGTTGAACACAGTATGTTTGCAGGACTGTATGGGTGGATGAGTGTGTGTATGGGTGTGTTAGTGAGTGAATGACTGTCTCAATAGTGTCTTTATGAGTAACTACATATGTTTTAAACTAGTATATGTGACTATTGGTGTATATATGTGAGTATATGTGAGAGTGAGAGATTGAAAGAGTTCCTGTATGAATAAGTATGTGTTTCTATAAGTGATTGTTTAAAAGACTAAGTATGTGTAAGTTTCCGTAGAAGTAAGTGTGGTGGTGTGTGTATAACTGTATAGCAAGTAAATGTATGTTTGATTCTTTATTAGCATGAGTGACTATGTGTGTGAGTAACTCTATGGATGAGTGGCATTGTGTAACAGGATGTATAGGTGTATGAGTACATATGATGAGTGAGTACATGTATGAGTGACTGTATTGGACTGTTGGTGAATGAGTGGATGTGTATGTGGATCTTAGAATTACTGAAGAGGTTGTTGTAACTGGTATTGGTATGTCCATTGTTTTGAACATTTTAGTCTCTATTTTTGAATGTGTGTATCAAAGGTTATATTAGGGTGAGAGGAGGTCTGCCACTCTATCACAAGGATGATGTCATCAGTGATGTCATCAGTGATGTCATTTGAGATGTCATCAGTGATGTCATGAGTGATGTCACTGACCATGTCATGAGTGATGTAATATGTGACGTCATCAGCAGTGCATTGCGGGCGCGCGAGTTATAGTTAGCTGAACTAACTATAACGGGGGAATTTCAATGGTTTTGTACAAGTGAAAAGTCCAGCTAACTATAACACCCCTGAAACCTATGGTTTTTTCAGTGAATTTCTGAGGTTTTTTAAATGCTAATTCCTAACTATAACGTGCCTGAAACCTATGGTTTTTTCTGTTAATTTCAAAGGTTTTTTAAATGCTAATTTCTAACTATGCCTACAGAGATAGGACATGTGAAGAAAGAAGAAAAAATGCACAGAAAGAAACAAAAGAAGTGCAGAAAGAAGCAACAGAAGTCCTCAAATACGAAGATAAGTGCAGGAAGAAGGATAACGTGCAGAAAGAACAAAAAGAAGAGCAGAAAGAAGCCTTGTTGCAAAATCATCCTGTACCCTCAACTTTTTCAGACGGATACTGGTGGTAACTGAGTCTGACTAACCAGTCCTAGAGCCAGTGCTATGTTAAAAGACACTTAGAATACAGTGAAAACACCTACATACACTAGGGAACATTATGCTTTGGGGTCCCCCTGTGATTAGCCTTACCTCCTCTATAAGCCCCTAGTATATAATAGGGCATGGGGATTAAAACTACCTCTTAAAACAGGCCACAGGGCGTTTTGCACACGTTAACTCAGGCCCCGTCCCCTCCTTTCACCATTGTGTAAACACGCCCTGTGTCCGTTTTTAGTTGGGAGATTAAGTTCATTTGAATCCTGAGGGTCCCTAGGGTCCAACTAGCCCACTAGGTACCTACAGTAAGCGCCACAGAGCTGCGTTGCAGAGAGGTGTAAAAAGTGGCACGGCTTGGACCACCTCTCTGCAATGCAGCTCAGTGGCGCTTACTGGAAGCACTTGGTGGGCTAGTTAGCCCCCAGGGGCCCTCAGTATTGAAGGGAAATTATATCCCCAATTTAAAACGTGCCATGGTGCGTGTTTGCACACGTCACCTCAGGCCCCGTCCCCTCCCTTCACCACTGTGTAAACGCGCCCTGTGGCTGTTCTAAGTTGAGAGATTAAGTCCCCTTGAATCCTAAGGGTCCCTAGGGTCACACTAGACCACTAGGTACCTACAGTAAGCGCCACAGAGCTGCGTTGCAGAGAGGTGTAAAAAGGGGCTTGGCCTCAGAACACCTGTCTGCGGCGCAGCTCCCTGGCGCATACTGGAGAGGCCTGTTGGGGGCGCGTTTGTAGAGTGCTGCACGGAGGGGGCATGGCCTCCGGCACGATGCCAGTCTTTTATTTATTTTATTTTTTTAAGAAGGGGGGCTGTGTGGTTCCCCTTCTTATTCTAATTTATTGGCCCTGATGACCCCATCCCCCATGGCCTGTCTCCTAATTATATTTTTTTGACCCCAATCCCCAGGGCCGGCCACTGTTTTTTATTATTTTTAAAAAATATATATTTAAAGACACACCTAGGACATGCTGGACAAACCGTACGTACCTATCACCATGACGATTTGCGTGATATTCATTAAAAGGCGACTATGCATGCAATTAATCCACGTGGAATGTATTTACACCACTAGTGAAGCTCTGACATGTCTGATGCTCTACCGTGCCTAATCCCGGTAGACACCCTTGTCGTTTATTTATACAAACATGGGTAGCTATTGACGGGCACATTTAATACACATGCACACCAAGCCATTCAAAGGGGATTCGACAAAAATTCGACCAAAACTATGCAAGAAACCCCCCTCACGGTTAATAAAACACACATCCACTGCCGGATGTGTAATACTTTTTATTTTACTCTCTGGAAAGGGGACGAACATCACTTGCGAGTCACAGCGCGCTCCTGACAGAGCCCAATGCTGTGTTACACCCACCATTGCCTGCCGAGTGCCACACACCTCTGTGTTGTATTCCACTAGCTAGTGCATATGCTATGACACTCTCTAGCCCATGTGCACTGTAACACCACCCCGTGAATATGTCATGCCACACTTGTCTTCGCACGGGTTATATTGCCCCATCTAACGTGCCTTCCTCGATGCCTATGTTATAACGCACAGTGCTATGCCATACATATTACAATTTGGGATCCATATCTTTGTCACAGTGCATGTGCAACGTTACACTCCCCAGCACATATTTTATATTACAACTTTAGAGACTAGTTAGGTTACACAACACTGCCCTGTGCATATTACACTCCAAGGCGCATATCGCATAGCACGCGCTAGTGCCTGTGCTATCTCGCGCTCTCCAATGAATCTGTCATTGCGCACAATGTATTGCATATTATATTTCACGCCTGGTTCATCTTATATCACACTTTTTGGTGCATAGTTTATACCATACACTATATCTAGTTTTCATTTTCAATCGTGCTCTCAGGACTATGTTCTATATAACACTGTGTTCACCTACCCTTTTCACGGGCATTACATTTTGCGATAGGGGGTGGAGGGTCAGGGGGTGTTTTTGCCAAGTGAGCCCGGAGTCACAGTCACTAACGTCTTCTTCTTCCTGAATAAAAGTGAGATTATGCTGCATACTTGTTCATATTTTAAGTAGTTTGCACAGACAAAATGTTTTAAAAACAATAACGTTTCTAATACCCGCCTTCTCTGAACAGTTAGCTTGCTGCCCCATCCCCCTCCTCCCTATCCTCTGTTGTGTGAATCCATGGACTAGCCTCCTCCCTCCTGCCATGCATGGTCTGATGTGCTGCCACTGCCCTCAATTTAGTATGATGTACCAGTCCACTCCTCCTGCCCTCCATTGCCCAATTCTATGCCCCATCATTGACCTCCTGCTTAAACTCTGTGCTTAGCTTGCTGTCCCTATTCTCCTTCCCCCTGCCCTCCGATGTCTTTGTGCATGCCCCTGCTCCATCCTTTTTGCCCACCATGTCCCATGGACCTGCCACTCCTATCTACTCTGAGTGTTCTGTTGAGCTGCCACTCCCCTCCCACCTGCCTAGCATTGTCAGATGACTGTATCCTGTCCCTGTCCCTGCCACCTCCACCCTGCCTGTCCACATGCCATGCCTCTATCCTCTTCCTCCTGTCCTACATGGTCCATTGTACTGTCACACCCTTCTGCCCTCCCTGGTCTGTTGTGCTGCAACTGCTCCTCCTGCCTGCCCCGTGTGGTCTGTTGTGAGGCCCCTTCCCCTGAACTTTCTTGTCTGTGCACAGGTCCTAACCCTCCCTTCTATCCTCCATCTTCCTTTGTGCATGCCCCTGCACCCTCCTTCTTGCCCATCATAGCCATTGTGCTGCCACTAACCCTCCCACTTGCCATGCATGGTCTTCTGTGCTGCCATGGCCCCTCCCACCTTCCCTGTGTGGTCAGTTAGCTGCCCCTGACCCCCTCCCACCTTCCCTCCATGGTCTGTGTGTATGCCATCACAGTCTCACTGTTGCTCTTCATGTTGTGTCTTGCTTCTAGTGCCCATCCTGCCTGACCTCCATGGCTATCTTGCTGCTCCTGCCCTGCCCCCTTGCCCCCAGCCCTCTGTTTACATGTGCAGACCCCTACTCCCTCCCTCCTGGCTTGTCTGTTCCATTGTAATGCCCCTGATCCGTCCCTCCTGCCCTTTATGGTCTGTTATGCTGCAGCCTTCTATCCTGTCTGTCCATTATGGTCAGCTAGCTACCATTGCCTCTTGCCCCTCTGTTCTCTGTTGTCCATGTGCATGGTCCTGTCCCCTCCCTCTTGCTTTCTATGGATTGTTGTGCTGCACTCCCGTCCTGCATGCCCTGTGTGGTGTATTGTGCTGCTGCAAACCCTGATGCCTGCCCTGCAGGGTCAGTTTGGTGCACCTCTCCATGTCTCTCCTGTCCTCTGTTATCCAAGTCCATGTCCCTATCCCATTTCCTTCCATGATCCAATGTACCATACTTGCGAACATTTTGAACTTGGTAAGAGGGAGATTTTGAAAAAAAACTGGGGTATTGATTTTCCCCTTTGAGTTACATTGAAAAAGAGGATATTGTAGACAGGAGACAGATCAAATAAAGCCCATTTGAGCTTAAAAACATTGGACGTTTCCTGGCTGAATCGGGTCTGTTGGCATGTATGATTGTACTACCATTGCCTCTTCCTTCTGCCCTCAATGGTCTATTACATTGCCACAGCCTTGAAGGAGGGTAGATTTTGTATCACAGGGGGCCCCTGGCCCGTTTTGTCCACACCTGAAGTATGAGACCCTTGTCCTTGCCCTGCCAGCCGCATTTGTAGGCCGTATTAAATTGACCAGCGGGTCCTGTGTTGCTATATAATTATCATGAGACATCCTTACCACTCAGCCAGCATAAAACCCCTGTGTAGGCCCTTCTGTTCAATATGTAGGCCTCTTTGTTAAATTGACCATAGCTCTGCAATTTTAGTGTATAGCAGTCTGAAGGCAGGTCTGCGAGGCCTTCTGCTCCAAACTAGTAGCCCCCACCCTACCCGAGTGCTCCGTGCTCGGTATCAAAGTTCAACATCCCCCTGAAGCTGTCGACATACAGTAGGCTGCATCCTGGACTGGTACTTGCTTCCTGGGCAGGTTTCCCGCTTTTAAGGAAGTGGCAACCGCAGAGCATCAAGTTAGGAGAACTGAGGAGATTTTATACATGAATATATTGAATTCCTGTACAATACCCATTATTGTCTGCTTGCTCTATGGAACTTACGATAATCGATTGGCCTGAGAGACTGACCTTTTCACCCAGTCCATTGTCAGCATTAAGTGGGTAAATGACGAAATGTCTGGTAAAATCTGCAGACGAAGCTTTTGGGTAACATACGTAGGTAGATGTAGCGTGCAAAGGAACCCACAAAATGATATAAAAAGGGAGCACCCACAGATATCAACGGACAACCTCGCCGTCTGTATGTAGGTTAACAGGCTGTGCAGGTTTTCCCCAAGAACTGGGAGCTCTTGTCTTCCTTTGCTTAAAATGTCTTGCTCTGCTTTGCTTGAAGTATCTTATTCTATTTTACCTATATGAAATGTCATGTTATGTTTAACCATTGTTCTCTTTACTTTTGAATTTAAAAGATGTTGTATTGTAATTGCAGGAATGCTTGCTCTAAGAGTAAATGTGAGTGTTCCTAGGTAACATTTTCCTTGGTGTAACTTGTTTCTCATGATGCATTTATAGATGTGTTTTCTCTCTCTCTCTCTCTGTCAGTCCATTAATTGAGATACAGAGAATATCATGACAGCTGTATGATTATCTGGATTCTGTATTTTGTACTTTATGTCTCTATTCTGCGGTTTCTTTGAAGTTGCATCTTCTCATTAAACTGCCATTGTATTCTGCCTCCAATTCCATGTCTCATATGTCTGTTTTCTTCATTTTTGGAGCAAGCGTTCCTAGGCACCCCGGCTCAAATTAAGGTGCCCCTTTTGTCCCTGACTCACTCTCCTGCTCAGTTCTGTGGTGGCTCCCGGGGCTCTGGGGACCGCCCCTAGCTTCCTTGACCCGTAATAGATCTTCCCTCCAACAGCCTCTCTTGCAAGTCCTGTATTGTTGGTTTGTTGCCCCTGCCCCCCTTTCCACTGCCCTCCATAGTCTGTTGTGCTTCCACGGCCCTTCCTGCCTGCTCAGTGTGGTTAAATTGTTGCCTTTGCACCCTCCTACCTGCCTTCAATTTTCAGAGTCCGTGCCCCTGGCCTCTGCCTCTCAACAGTATCCTAATGAACAACTAGATTGCTAACATTCTATATTTATTACAAAAGTGTGGAACGCCTGACATCATCTTGATGTAATCAAAACTGTAATACCTAGAGCATTCCTTTAGAAATTACATATATGAGAGGGTCTTATTGGCATCAAAATTATGGTTAGTGCTCTAAAAGACTAAAATAAGGACATATTTTCTGAGTTTTCAAATAGCGACAAAGCACTTTTAAATTATTTGTTATCTTTATGTTTTTTTATCTAGTTGACAACTTGATTAAATGTTGCACTTAGGGGAGAGGATGTGGTGTTACTTCCAGAACTGCAGACTTTGCAACTGGGGAACCAGGTTGAAGTTTCTGCTTCAGCTCGACATTCTGTGATTCTGGTCAAATCACTTAGTCTCCCCATGTCTACAACCAAAATGAATTTGTTCTTGTGTGATGTAACCAATGCTCATGTAAAGCACTCCAATACCTGACAAGTCTGCACTATATAACACTGCAAAAACACAAAATAATAAGTGTTTTGCACACTTCTGTCATTGGGCTATATTTGGGCTATATCTGGGTGATTTTGGGCTACATTTGGGCTCTTTTGTCTCCGGTGGCCATCTTGGGAGATTTATTTGTTATGAAGTTTCCTAATTTCCTCATGTACTGCAGTCTCCTCAGTCGGAAATGCTTTCAGTTTTTTACTTTGATTCCATCATGAAGGTATTCAGATATGTCACACATTTGCCATAAATTCTGAATGTTAGCACTCTAGTTGCTCATTAGATCACTGTAGTAAAACTACTGTTCACCATGGAAGTCTGCTCCTGGTATTAAAAGTGCATGTTTCAGTCTGCATGTCAGAATTTTTTAATGAAATAGAAGAGGATTTGAGAAGTCACTCAAAATGTGCCCTCATTTTCTTTCTTCAGCATTAATCATAATTTCTATGGCAAAATGAACCCCCTCATTGTGTTCCTTTTTAAATTAAATGTTTTAAGTGTTACCAGTTTATTCCAATCAAGATGGTTTCAGGTGTGCCATACTTTTGTCATAATGAAGACAGTAAGTGCTCTAGTTGTTTTTAAGATTTTTAAGAACATTCTTGGACATTCTGTCATTGGGCTATACTTGGGCTACATCTGGGTGATATTTGGGCTACATTTGGGCTCTTTTGTCTCTGGTGGCCATCTTGGGAGACTTATTTGTTATGAAGTTTCCTAATTTCCTCATTTACTGCAGTCTCCTCAGTAGGAAATACTTTCAGTTTTTTACTTTGATTCCATCAAGAAGGCATTCAAATGTGTCACACATTTGCCATAAAATCAGAATGTTAGCACTCTTTTTGCTCATTAGATCACTGTAGTAAAGCTACTGCTCACCAGGGAAAACTGCTGCTGGTATTGAAAGTGCATGTTTCAGTCTGCATGTCAGAATTTTTTAATGAAATAGAAGAGGATTTGAGAAGTCACTCAAAATGTGCCCTAATTTTTCTTTCTGTAGCACTAATCATACTTTTTATGGAAAAATGAACCCCCTCATTTTGTTCCTTTTTAAATTAAATGTTTTAAGAGTTACCACTTTAATCCAAGCAAGATGGCTTCAGGTGTGCCATACATTTATCATAAGTAGGACGGTTAGCGCTCTAGTAGTTCTTTGGAACACTCTGGAAAGCTGCAGTAGAACACAAAGGAATCAACTGACAGTCTCTGCCCTTGTTGGATGTACATGTTTTACTGAGAATGTCAGACTTCATTCTCACATGACTGAGAAAGATAATGTGAATTTACAGAAAATAAGCTCTCAGTTTAGCTTATAGATCACCTTCCAAACCTCCGTGGGAAAAGCATGAGAAAATATTTTTCTCTCAATCATGATATCCCAGCAGAAGGCTTTTTCACACGGTGAAATCACCTTAGAACATACCACAATTCCTAAAATGAGTATGGTACCATCAACAAATGATTTATAATGTAACTAAAGTTTTAAAACCTTCTATTAACTGCAATGCTTTTTAATGAGGTGCTATCATGTATATTGGTCCCAAGATGGCTGCCAACACTTCTTGGATGAAGTGCTGACAGCCAATCAGATCTCAGGATGAGATGTGTGGTTAGGCTCCGCCCACATATATATATTGATTTAAATGCTATTTTCTCAGGAACTACTGAACAGATTTACACCAGACCTACAAAAGGCACTTCCTTGACCTGAGGACTACCTCTCTGCCAAATTTCAAGTAACTCTGTTCAGCCGTTCGGGCTGTAGCTGTGTCTAAAGGTCCTATGGCAAAATGCATGGGAAAAACGCGTTTTGGGACCCCCCTTTTTTCTCAGCCCCCGCTTGACGAATCCCCCCGAGACTTTCAGGGTAGGAGCGGAGCGTAGCGCCCCACCTATTTTGAAAATTTCGCGAGGATTCATCGACCGGCGCCAAAGTTATTCCAAATAGAATGTTGCGGATTTCCTATGGAAACAGGGTCCTAACTATAACTATCTACTGGCGACCGCCAGTAGATAATATATATATATAGATATATATATATATACGTAGGTTTCAGGCACGTAATAGTTAGAAATTAGCAATTAATAAACCTTAGAAATTCACTGAAAAAACCATAGGTTTTAGTGAAAGTTATAGTTAGTTGGACATTTCACTCGTACAAATCCATGGAAATTCCCCTGTTATAGTTAGTTCAGCTAACTATAACTGGCGCCCCCGCAATGCACTGCTGATGACGTCACATATTACATCACTCATGACATGGTCAGTGACATCACTGATGACATCACTGATGACATCTCAAACGACACTGAAGAAATCTGGGAAGGGGCGGGGCCTCTGGCACGATAGCGGACGCGGACATTTTTTTAATTTTTTTGTTTTTTGTTAGAAGGCGGGTTGTGTGGCCCCCCTTCTTTCCCCTTTTTTTGGGCCCTGGGGACCCCATCCCCCAGGGCCTGAATCCTTTAAAAAAAAAAAGAATGAATGGGAAGGGGGCCTTGTGGGCCCCCTCCCGTGGTCAATTCCGGCCCTGGGGCCCCCATCCCCCAGGGCATGGCCAAACACTGTTTTTTATAGGAAGGGGGCTGCATGGCCCCCCTCCTAAGGCCTCTATTGGCCCCAGGGACCCCATCCCCCAGGGCCTGCCTTTATCTTTTATTTTTTTGAGGGGGATGTGGGCCGGGGGGCCCCCCTCCTGGGCCACTTCTGGCCCCAGGGACCCCATTCCCCGGGGCCTGGCCATCCTTTTTTTTATTTGGTGGGGGCTGCGTGACCCCCCTCCCAGACCACTTCTGGCCCCAGGGACCCCATTCCCCGGGGGCCTCTTGTTGGGGACCGTGGGGGGAGCCCCAAGGCCCCCACGGTCCCTGCCGGCTCGCCGCGTCCAGTGGGAGCCGGCATTGCTTTTCCACATGGGGAGCTGCTGACATGCAGCTCCCCATGTGGAAAAGCAATCTGGTTTGGATTTTGGAAGAGAGAGCATTCCAAAATCCAAACAGGGTGGGAGCAGTGAGGCTCCCGCCCTGTCAGAGCAAACAGCAGTGTCCCGGGGGTGGGCACCCTGGGACAATGCAGGAGCCGGCCCTGGGGGGTGGTTGTCCCCAGGGCCATCACAGGCTCAAGGAGGGGGGCCGCGCGGCCCCCTTCCCAATGTCTACACAGCCCCGAGGAGGTGGTGGTCTCCGGGGTTCGGAGGTCCTTAATGGACCCTCAAATTTACATATTAGTGCCCCTGGGAAGTGGCGGTCCCCGGTCCGTGTGATGGAGCTCGAGCCCTCCCCCCCCCCCCCCACACAGGTATTATTATTTTTTTTAAAAGAAGCCCCGGGAGGTGGCGGTCCCCAGGGCTGCGTGGGTCCCGCTGGCCCCCGCAAATATTTTTTGACATGCCCCCGGGTCTTGACCCAACCGGGAGCTAATTAATACCGAAGCGCGGGAGCTCGCGCTTCGTTTTTTTATTTTCGCGACCTGATCCGTGGATCCTGCGTGCATCTCGCGATTTTAAATGCTTTATTGGGCCCTGGGGATCCTTGTGGGACCCTCTAAGCAGGCCTAGGGGGTCAGGGTGTTTCTACCCTGCCCCCTTTTCTTGTTTTGCGCGTTTGTTTTTCTGTTTTCTTGTGCCTCGGATCTACCGAGGCACAAGATGGCTGCCAACACTTCCTGGTTTGAAGTGTTGAAAGCCAATTAGATTGCAGCTCGTGATCGGGAGTGTGCGTGGATCCACCACGGCCACAGATATAGAAACTTTTATTTTTTTATTTTCTCAGCAACTACTGAACGGATTTACACCCTTTAAAAACAAGCATTGAAAATGCAATTGGTGGAGGAGGAGCCTAGCGCGCAACCAAGATGGCCGCGTAGGTGCGAGGCTCCCGAGGACCTCCGCGACCTCCTGAATAAATCCTGGAAATATCCTGTCCTTGTTAAGGGGACTGTGTCGGGGAACCCGAGCTGAGGCGCTACCCGTTTTTTGGGCTCGAATCGGACCCCGAACACCGGTGGGAGCATCGACTGAAGGTTGCGGCCTTCTCCTCGCCGGCCCCCCGGATTGGAGTAGTGGGGCGATCCGGGGACAAGGTGAACAACAGCGGCGAGCGGGGCTGGGCGACTCGCGTACCCCGCACTTTCACTTTCGCTTTTGCGCCCTCCTTGCTCTCTGTCGAGGTCGGGCTGCGGAGCGGGGTGCGGTGGTGTGGTCTTGTCCAGGTGCCCAGCTGACCCGCCGGCGGTGGGCTGACCCGCGGCTCGGTGGTCGCCCCCCGCCCCCCCCCTTGACACCCGTGATTTGGTGTGGCGGCCCGTTTGGAGATCTTGGCACGACGGTGGAAGGGCCAGCATGGCCACCAAACAAGATGGCGACCGGGTGAAGGTGAAGACGACCCGCCGTGGCACGGCGCACCAGGCCAATAGTATGGACCGCTACACGCTCCAAAAGGGTTCTCCGGAGACATCGCGGTCATCCCCGGTGGGCCCGACGGAGGCAGCTGCCCATCCGGTGGATCTAACCCTCCGGGACGTCATGGGCGCCATCGCTGAACTGAAGGCCTCAGTGGACCAGCGTTTTGATACCTTGGCGCAAAAAATTGACTCGGTCCTGGTGGATGTGGGCCTTGTGAGGGCGGACTTGTCAAAAACGAACGACCGAGTCGACTCCCTGACCCACACCACAACGAGCCTCACGACTGACGTGGTGGCCCTCCAGAAGGAGGTGCGCCGGCTTGGCCAGGCGAGCGCCCTGATGGACCGGCGGCTGGAGGATTCCGAGGGTCGGGCCCGGAGGAATAATATCCGCATTATTGGTGTGCCGGAGGGACGTGAGGCGGAGGCGGCGGATCTCTTCGTGGAAGACTTGATCCTGACCCATCTCCAGCCCCGGGGGCTGAGTAAGCTTTTTGCGGTGGAACGTGCCCACCGGGTCCCCGGGGGCCGCCCTAAGACCGGTGCCCCGCCGCGGCCCCTTATTGCCCGAATTTTTAATTTTCGGGACCGAGATGCCATCCTCCAGACCTCCAGGCAACAGGGACCGGTCAGGTTGGACAACATGGACGTAAACTTCTACCCAGACTTTACCCCGGCGGTCCAGAAGCAGCGGCAGAGCTTTATTGGCATCAAACGTCGTTTAAGGGACCTAAATCTTAAGTACTCAATGCTCTTCCCGGCTAAGCTGCGGGTGGAGGTGGATGGTCGCACGCACTTCTTCGACCGGCCCGAGGCGGCTGGGGACTGGTTGGACACCTTGCCTGGAGGTCGGGGCCGGGGGGGCGGGGGGAGCGCGGCTGGCGAGGAGGGCCCGCTGGATCAGAATTGAGGGGTGACTGTATTGCCTTGCTCGGGTCATTGTTCCTTCACCATATACTGCTTCTGTATGTTCCCCTCCCATGGAGGTCATGTGGGGTCTGCTGGGGGCTTCCCTCCTCCTCTGGGGGACTAGTTAGTATTTAGCTATGGGGCGACAGGCACACTGCACTTTGGGGGGGCTGTTTGGGCTCATGCAGGGGTGCAGGGAGGGGGGAGTTTTGTTGGGACCGGGGGGTGGGGGGGGTGTGTTGTTTGTTCGTACCGCAAGGCAAACCTGCAATTGTTTTGTTGTCTTTAGACTGCTCGGTGGGGGACGACCGATTGTTTCGACGTATGATGGGGGGTAGGGACTTGACTGTGTTGTCATGGAATGTCAACGGCCTGGGGGATAGGATTAAGCGTGGTGTGGTCCTGCAGTATTTAAAACGTATTTCCCCAGATGTTGTCTTTCTGCAAGAGACGCACCTTATAGGTAACACCTTTCATGCAATGAATCGGAGGGGATATCGTTTGGCGGCCCACTCTGGCTTCACCTCGGGCTCGCGGGGGGTGGGTATCATGGTTAAGAACTCGCTCCCGTTGGAGATTGATGAGGTGCGCCACGATGAGAGGGGGCGTTACACTGCTCTGGTGGGACGTATGGAGGGTAGAGGGTTCAGTTTTGTGTCAGTGTACGTCCCGCCTGGGCTACAGGCCACTACATTTGCGGACCTGGGGCGCCTCCTTCTGGAACTTCCGAGTGGCCTGTTGGTGGTTGGAGGGGACTTTAATGCGGTTGCTTCTGGGTCTATGGATCGCCATCCCCCTAGGGACCTCCCCCGGGCACAGGCGTGGCTGCCTGGCCTTTTAGACACACTGGGCCTGGTGGATTGTTGGCGCCTAAAGCATCCCGTATTGCAACAATACACCTTCCACTCGGGGGCCCATGGTAGTCTTTCGCGGCTTGATTACATCCTTGTCCCGGCAGCCCATGCGGGGAGGGTGGGGGAGGTGCGCCATCTGGCACGGGGTATTTCAGACCACTCCCCATTGTTGTTGCATTTCGATGTCTTCCCGAGGGGGGATGGCAGGGTGGCCCCGATTAACGCCTGGTATCTGCGCGACCCCACCATTCGTGCCGACTTGATCACATCCTTGCAGCGCTATTTTGAGGAGAATGTGGGGTCGGTCCCATCTGCCATCTCCCTATGGGAGGCTTTCAAAGTGGTTCTTAGAGGGGAGGCCCTCTCCTTTATTGCCAATGCCCGGCGGCGCGAGCGGGAGGAGGTGACCCGGGTGGAGGCCGAGATTGCGGAATTGGAGGGTGACCTGGGGAGCGGGGTAACAGACGCCAAGTTACATGTTCTGCAGTTAAAGCAGGCGGCCTACCGGGCCCTCGTCACGGAGGCGGCCAGGGGCCTTGGTAGAGAGCAGCAGGGGCGCTTGTATGATGTGGGTGACAAGGCCGGCAAATTGATTGCGTGGTTGGATAAGAGAGAGAGAGCGAGCCGCGTGGTGCCTTTGATTGAGAGTGTGGATGGTGCGTGTGCCACGGAGCCGGAAGCCATTGTCTCCTGCTTCGCGGATTATTTCCGCGGAGTCTACTCCCCTGTTTCTCCCTGTTCGGAGGCGGATTCCCATGCCCTGCTTCGGGACATTGCACTGCCCTCCCTTACGGCGGAAGACAGGGATTCGCTGGACGTCCCTCCCACCTCGGACGAAATTGCCTCGGCTATTCGCTCGGTTGCATCCGGCAAGGCCATGGGCCCCAATGGCATTCCCATTGAGCTATATAAGCTACGCCCGGATGTGCTGGCACCCCACCTGCGTGCGATGTTCCTCGCGGCCCACTCGCGGGGCTCCCTCCCACCGGACCAGCGTCTGGCCACAATTGTGGTAATCCACAAGGAGGGGAAGCCCCGTGAACGGGTCACATCCTATAGGCCGATTTCGCTTTTGAACGCGGAGCCCAAAATCCTCGCCAAGGTGTTGGCCAACCGGTTGGTTGGCGTGGTGGGCGATTTGGTCCACCAAGACCAATCGGGCTTTATCCCACACCGCAACACGGCGCTTAATCTAAGGCGCTTGCACGGGGTGCTTGCGCGTGTCCCATTTGTGCGGGAGCCAGCCATCTTGGCGTCCTTGGACGCCACCATGGCGTTTGATACGCTCGAATGGCCATATCTCTGGGCGATGCTGGCGAAGTTTGGGTTTGGCCCGGGTTTCATTAGCTGGGTCAAATTACTATATTCGGGCCCGATGGCGCAGGTTGTGGTGAACGGGCGTGTGTCGGCCCCGTTCGCGCTGGGGCGGGGCACGCGACAGGGTTGTCCCCTGTCGCCTCTTCTGTTCGCCCTGGCCCTGGAGCCCCTGGCGGAGTGGCTGCGGTGGCACCCTTCCATCCGGGGTCTCCGCTGGACCCCCGAGCACGAGGACCGTGTGTCCCTCTACGCGGACGATATCCTTTTGTATCTTGCCTCCCCGCGCAAGTCCCTGATCGTCCTAGTTGATGTTTTGCGCTCCTTCGGTCGCAACTCAGGCCTAGTCATTAACTGGGCGAAATCCTGTGTCTACGTGCTTTCCGGGGAGGCTCCGGTCCTGCCGCGGGACTGCCCGATCCAGATTGCCTCCCAGGGTTTCCGGTACTTGGGTATATATATCACTCTTGACCCGGAGGCCCGCTATGAGCGGAATCTGCTGCCCCCTCTCCAGCGTTTGAAGGAGGATGTGGTGCGCTGGCGGCGTCTCCCGCTCTCGCCGCTCGGCCGAGCGGCCTTGTTTAAAATGATGTCCTTGCCGCGCTTCCTCTACGCCCTCCAGAACACCATGGACATGGTCCCGGCACGCTACTTTCGTGAGGTGGAGGGCCTTCAGCGGCGCCTGTTCTGGGACGGGAGGCCGCGTATTGCTCTGGCTAAACTGACGCTCCCGTGGTACGATGGAGGGGTCGCCCTTCCGGACATTAAACGGTATTACTGGGCCTCCCAACTAGCTGCAATTAATCATGGCCTTTACGGGCCCGCCCTGAACCCGGCATTTGAGATGGACAAGATGCTCCTGCCCGGTGGCGATTACAATCGAGCGCTGTACTCTGGCGCGCTCGGCTCCCGTCTGACGGGACCGACGCGTGTCATGGTGCGGGTTTGGCACGCGGCTAATGCAGCTATGGGGTGGAAGGACCGTTTGACCCGGGCGTCTCCACTGTATGCATCTGAGAGGCTGGGCTCCCTGTGGACATCGAAGGGCTTCGAGAAGTGGGACACGATCGGAATCAGCACAGTGGGGGATCTCTGGACGAGGGGGGGATTCAAAACTTTTGAGACGCTGCAGGCGGAGTTCCAGCTGCAGGGCAGTGAGTACTTTCGGTACCTACAGGTCCGCCATGCGCTGGGCTCCGTCTTCCCGGATGTTGCATCCATTCCGGAGTCTTCCCCCCTGGAGGACAGAGTGCTAGATGGCCATGTCCCGGACAGCACGATCTCCCTCATATATAAGAAGCTGATTAATGATAGATCGTGCCTGTTAACTAGTCTACGCGAGGCCTGGGTGGCCGACGGGCTGGAGCTGGACGACGAGGATTGGATTTCCGCGGTGGCCTCTCCGAAAGAGGTGGCCATCCCGGCTCGCCTTCGTTTCGTCCAGCTCAAGATCCTTCACCGGGTCTACGTGACGGGGCCAAGGCTTCTACGTATGGGTTTTGCCGGTGACGGATTGTGTAAGCGTGGCTGTGGTGCGTTGGCGACTTTTATGCATATACTGTGGGAGTGCCCGAAGGTGGAGCGATTCTGGCGTGGTGTGCATGAGGTCCTGCGTGTGGTCACGCGTGTAGCGCTGCTGCCTGAAGCGAGGAGGTGCTTGTTGAATGTATGGGAACCGAATGACTACTCGGTCCCGCAGACGCGGTGGGTGACGCTGGGATACATGATAGCGAAACGTGATATTGCTCAATTGTGGGGATCCCAGAGGCCCCCTGCGGTGTCGGCCTGGAAAGAGCACATGGATTGGTGTATGTTCCGTGAAAAGGTGGTGTATGTGGCGAGGGGTAAGCCTGGGGCGTGGGTGAAAATCTGGGGCCCCTGGAACGCCTACCGTGGGGGCATTTGTGAGCCGCCACAGCTGCCGGCTGCCTCGCCTGCTCCGTCTCCCTAGCTGGACCCTCTTGCTCGGCCGCGGGCACGCGGCCCCCCAGTCCTTGATCTCCTCCCATCCCCCTCTTCAGATTTTTCCTGCCAGTCTGGATCCCCCACTATGGAGCAAGTGTTGTCACCTTGAATCACGGGTTGCCTTGCGGTTGTGGTTTTTTGATGTTGTTTAGTCTTTAAAATGAAACCGTACTCTGTGGCACGACGCCGTGAGGCCTGCACCATTGATTACTCCTGTGTTCCTACTGTGCACCGCTGAGAGACCTTTACTGTCTGTATGTACTATGTTTGTGATGCTCTAGCGGCCGGCCGTGCGGTTGTAGGCCCATACCTGTAACCTTTTTTACGAATGCAATAAACGGTTTCAAAAAAAAAAAAAAAAAGAAAATGCAATAGGTCTCGCCTTTGATTAAGTTAAAGCCATTTGCTTTGCTAATGGTATTGTACAGCAAAGCAAATGGCTTTAACTTAATGAAAGGGAGACCTATTGCATTTTTAATGCTTGGTTTTGCTTGCTGGGGAGTGATCATTTAGAAAAGCAAGTTCACAGCACTATAACATTTTGTGCGCAACTGCATCACTAGAGAAATTAACAGCTGTAAGAATCAGGGAAAAGTTTTGCTTAACACAATAAGATGACACATTTACGTTAAGTGTCTCCCTCGCCCTGGACTGTCCGCGAGTTACCCTCTCCCAGCTCTGTCTTTTTAGCAGGGGCTCTTAGGGATAAAAACAGAATTACGAAGACTAAAATGCAACTAATTTTGTGTTAGCCAGCAGATCTGAGAGTCACAAGCATGAGCTAACTATAAACTGTTCAAAGGCAATCGGTAAACGTAGTTTAAATGGAATGTGTGCCATTGTGACCTTCTAAATGAGAAAAAATGGACAGGTGTCTCCATGATAAAAAGTTAAAAATGTATTCTGGATTTGAGTTATGTCGTTTTTTTGTGGTTTTTATAAAATAAAAAATAAAAAACACCACATTGACTTTTCAGCTTCTCTGGCTAAACATATTTCTGAATCTACACAGAGACCCACCCCAAAAAGTGTGTGCGTGTTTAAAATACATACCGCAACTGGATCGTAGCTTCATACATGGTGGGGAGCAGTGTTTTCCATCAAGTTGCAACTCCTATCCCCAATAGTCTAGGATGACTACAAAGGAATGTGGGATTCCTTGGTGGCAGACAATGAAACCCAGAGCCTCATTGCTTGCCAGTCGTCATGTTTAGTTATGGCGGCAGACCGCAGTACAATAATGTAGGAGTTGAAACAAAGCTTTTTTTAAACGATTCGGGAAGCGTGTGTGCGTGCTTCGGAAACCTGTTTCTTTATTTTTCTAAAGCACACACATGCTTCCTGAAGACTTTTAAAAAACGAATCGTAACGACTAAAAGTCAACAACGCAGCAGGAAGCGGACCAACTTAAAGAAAATAATAATAAAAAGTGTGTGCATGCGACTTGCAAAGGAGGTCAGTTTGTGGATCTTCAAGTTTAAAAGACACATTTGCACCCTAGTTACAATCTGAGATTTACTCTTGTCCATGGCAAAAGTAAATCTGTATTCATGGTGGAAATTCTCACAAAGATGGCGTGGGTGAAGGTAGCGAAGTTTCAACACATGGGGAAAATCTCAACATTTTAAAGTGCAATTGCAATTTTGTGTTATGTGTACACACGCTCAATGATCCAATGCATAGATTTACAAATACATGAATGGAAACCTGTGTAAGCAGCATGGAATTTAAAAAATAACTTCACTACCAATCTGTGGATCTGCGATTGTTAATATCCTTGTTAGTCAGAAATGTACTCCAAATGTAGACTGAAACAAACTTACGCTACAACATTTCCAGTTGTGCCCGCCCTCATTTAACGCTTCACAGTATCAGGAACGCAGCGTTACTTGCCGAAGGGGCTACAGAGACCCTCACCACACAGCAAGGCCAGCCAGGAGCCACCCAGACTCAGCATGGCACCGACCTCTACCGGGCATGGACTCAGCCTCGCAGTCAGAGATTCATGTGCAAGTTATATCTCTCTAATGATGTCATGCTAACCGCATCCCCCCTCAAATCATGATTTTAGGGATCAGGCCGGACCTATGCGTGCACTGACCTGTCCAGGTAGAGCCCGGAGCGGGGGAGCAGAGGAGACACCCCAAGAGAGGGCTCTCCATGGGATGGGAGGAGGGGCGGGGTAATCTCTCAGACCCACACTCGCCCGTGACATTTGCTTCAATTACTCCTCACAAGTCCTCTCCACCCCACACCTCCTCCCAAACATGCTCCTGTGCATGGGAAGCAGATGGCTAAAAGGGTGGTGAGGCCGACAGAGACATAGATGCTTGTGGGGTTTTGGGAGGAATCTGTAAGTGAGGCACGCATTAAGGAGACGGCGGGGCTGTGGAAACAAGACAGGTTAAACGAGGAGGGATGTGGAGTGCATGAGAGAAGATGGGGTTAAAGCCGAGCGGAAAGAAGGAAGGGTGCGGGGGAGGGAGAGCAGAGAAGAGATGTGAGGAGGTGGTGGAAGCGGAAGGGATACACCAGATGAAAGCCACAGGTTGGACAAAGTAGTGGGTTTGTCTGGTAGAGGAGGGCTGAAAAGGGGAGACACCTCATATGCCCTGTCTTCCACCGACGGAGAGCCTGTGCAAGGGGATGGACTGGCCGAACCGGAGGTGGTGCACCAGCAGCAAAAGGGTCATGTGGGCAGCAGGGGTTGTGGGGGGCATACAGCCACGCCTCCTCTCCCTACACGAGTCAATCATGAGACTTGCCCTGGGGGGTTCTGGATCCCACAGCACCTCCGCAATACATGAAAGCTCCAGATATGCACTGGACCGCCCCTGCTCATGCCACTCCGGACACCCCCTCCGCTCCGGAGCCTTTCACATGTAAATCACGAATTTCTGCTGTTTGTCTGGACAGGTCTAGATAAAGGGACTCGTTCATGTGATGTCTCCCGCCTGCTCATCTGCAGCTTGCCGTCCAGAGAGGGGTCTTGCAGAAGAGCAGAGTGTGTCATGAGTTTTAGGGGGAGAGCTAAGGGTGCGACGTTACTGAAACATAAACAAGGAAAGAACACACGCAAAAAAAAGGGCTCACCAGTCAGCCACTGTTTATTTTTGCATTGCACTGTCATTTTAAGTGCGTCGCAAAAATAAACATGCGGCCTGCTTTCCTTCTGCCATGAAAGGTTTCTTGTCTTCATGGGGCCGTGTGTATGAAACACATGGCCCCATAAAGATAAGAAAGCTTATACCACACACGTAAGTCAAGCGAGCCAGTCCAACTGGGACGGCTCTAAAAGAGAAAAGTGCACATCACTGGAAGTTCTGTTTCCAATGGCTGGCCACCGTTTAGCATAAACAGTGACTCCAGCCAATGGAAACCCCGCTAGTGAAAGCTACCCAAAAACATAAAATCTCGCCAGCGAGACTGCGCATGTCTGCGCAGCCTACGCTAGCTGAGACCTAAAAAGGTCTCTTTCTGATTCAAGGGCTACCTTCTTGCCAAATTTGGTGTAATTCCGTTCAGCAGTTTGGGCTGTAGTCGTGTCTAAAATTTCCTATGGGAATTAACATGGAGAAAACATGTTTTGGGACCCCCTTTTTTCTCGGCCCCCGCTTGCCGAATCACCCTGAAACTTTCAATATAGGAGCTGACCGGAGCGGTCCATAAGTTTTGAAAATTTCGTGAAGATTCGTCAACCGGCACCAAAGTTATTGGGAAAACAAAAAACGCTTTTTGAATAGAAACAAGGTCCTAACTATAACTACCTGCTGGCAACCGCCAGTAAGTAATATGTATATATGCACATATATACATATGTGTGTTGAAAAAATATATTATTCCTAAGTAATTACATTTTTACATTAAACTTAATCATGTTCTTAATTCAAAAAATAAATTAAACTTTTACATTTTTGTGAAAGAAATTACATTTAAATTCATTCAACACACAACTTTTAACAACATTCTCTATTTATAAATAAAAATAAAATGTTCTAGAGGGTGAGATTTTTTTTTACTATTATTGCTTAAACTTATTTATGTATTGAATTAATATGAGTATATGAATTAATAGTTTAATACATATATAATTTGTTGAGTTAACATTTTATTGTATGAGTTAGGTTGTTATATTTACTACTTTGAGTACCAAGATTTACCTAGAAATCATACGTTTAAAATGATGTATTTGAGCAGGTCCTAAATTACAGCGGCATTGCATTAAATTTGTGCATTTTCTCCAAATGATTAATTTTCACCTCAGGAGACTTGGTCACTGGTAATGTCTTTGCAAGAGACATTTTGTGCTTTGAACAGTCAGCTGCTGGTATCTCTTGTGACAATTTATTTTTTACAAAGTATGTTAAAATCACACTTTTTGTACTGAACATGAAATCCTGTGAAATTCTCATAAGATTTTACAACATTTTGGGAAAAATCTCTGTAATTTGGTACACAAATTGGCCCAAATTTACTAACATTTAGCATTGTGGTTGCCACTTTTTTAGTGTAGCCACAATGCAAAATGCTAGTTGAAATTTACAAAGTCACGCAACAGCCAATTTACGTAGCCATGCACGGCTTTGTAAAAAAGGTAAAACTGCATAGGGTAGGCATTACATAGGTGGATCATGGGCGGTCCCAAGTATTCCACTCATGTATTTTGATTGAATACTATATTTACTAAAGGCAGTAAACCAAGGTTTGTACTGAATTAGTGTGCCAACCCAAGTGAGGTGTAACAAGGAGAAATATGTCCCTTTGTCCTTGTTACTTTCTCTTTCCATGTGCAGTGCATTTTGGAGCGCACACATCAAGAGGAAAACACCTCTAAGAGTTGTTTTTGTGCAGGAAAGTATCCCTTCGTACACAAAAGCAATCCTGCTTGTCCCATGGCACAAGGGTGCCTTCATTGGCGCTAGGCTGCCTGAGGTGTGCCAGTACTATGAGACAACTCAAGTGTGTCATATGTGAATAGATATGGTGGATTTTTGCTCTCTCGCTTTCAAGCAATGTAGCACAGGAGATTGCCTTGTTGCAATGCATGAACAGTAAGTAAATCTAGGCCAATTAATGTTGGGGTAGGAAGAGTAATGTTTATTATGCATGCACATTGCATTGGACAATAATGCTCTTTACATTGATTAGTCCTGTAAATTGACGGTCATAAGGAATAAAAGTGATTCTAAAAATATTAACTTCAACTATTTCCCAAGTGGGTTTAGAACTTAATCTAGTCAAGTGTGCCTTACGTATAAACCTCCTGATTCGCAGTAGCTTATGAAAACAATGACATCATTTTTCACAGAGGTAGGCAAAAGGGATTCTTGGAGAGCATACATCTGGCATACCACCAAAATAGCCACACAGCACCTGGAGGCCAGAGTTTGTTTAACAAGGCAAGCCCATGACACTTTTTTGTTGAACCTAACTTCCAAATAATCATAGTCTGTGGAGTTAAGCTTTACTTCCACATAATCATAGTCTGTGGCTCTATTAATTTTGGTCCTGCTCACTGATCAAGTACACAAATCTAACTGACTTTACCAAAAAATAAAAGCTTCTGTAAGTTCATCACTGTCATGAACTCACCTGGTCCCAACCACAGAAACGATACTGGAGTCGATGCTGGACCTCTTATCTCTCTCAGGGTCGAGCCTGTTCATGAAACATAAACTCTGTAAACCAAGTGCTGCCCTTGGGGGGAAGGAGGAGTTGAGATAAAATAAGAAAAAAGAGACTTGTGGGAATGGATCTACTCAGTGGAAGTGCGACACTGCATAACAGTATTTGTAGCTCCTGAGACCTTCTGGGTCTGCGAGGTAGATATGCACTGGACCAGAACCTCTGGTTTTGCGATGACGCATTACACTGGAAATACCAAGAGGAGGCAGTTACCATAGGTACACTAACAGGCCTCGGTATACAATGACCATGCATTGACTTTGGTGACATACACTTACAGGTTTCATCAACCGCACAGCATGAGAGCAGATTAGTAAAAATCACAGAGTGGAGTGTGGGACACTCCCAAGAATTAAACTCAGAATGCAGATTGGAGTTACTGGTACTCCCAAGGATTAAACTCAGAACACAGATCTCGGTACAAGGTTCATACATATGTCAAAGTATATATGAAGTGCTTTCTCTTGGCACTACTGTTCATCAGAGAAACATGGAGCTAAAGTGTTTAGTTCTTCCTTAATCACAGTTCAAGCGCCAAGGTTGCAAGAAGGGTCCGAAGCATGAACACACAAGAAGTGCTGGAGAAAATCACGGAGAGGGCATGGAGGAAAAGTCTATAGTCTTTGAAGATGATAGCACTCGGTCTGCTTAACACTATAGGAAGACCAGTGTGCACTAGCCTGAAATCATGTACTTAACCTTGTTCTTCCACTTGTCTGAAGTTCGAAGAAGATCTCTAGGTATTGACCTAGGGAGTCGGGGAGACAGGAGTACTGTGCAGGAGAAAGAGATGAAGGAGGAGTCAAGGGAGCTGCAGCAATGGGAACCACCGATTCAAAGTGGACTTGAAAGAGACTAGAGTGCTTCTCGATTCCGGTTGGATTCTTCAGGTGAGTGGGAAGGGTGAAGCTTATTCCGCAGGGAGTGAGGCCAAGCCATGACTCTGGATTGGGCATGGTTTATATACCCTCTCGAAGGTTCAACTGATGTAGCTAGTTCACATGTGGTATGTGGAGGACATGGCATTATGTAAGGTTCTCAGTGGCACGGAAAAGAAAGAGGTGTTAGTACACTAGCTTTGAACTTAAAGGAAGGCCAGGTGCAACTTGCGGTTTGGAAATAATTAAGCAGGAATCAAATGTATTGTTTTTGGTAGAACGTGCATAATGGAAAACAACACCAAGGCCCTAGTAACAGCGGGTGCAGTACACTCTATTAGTTCATGGGATTCTGGGGGAAGCTTGCATTGACTCAAGCGCAATGGAATACCAGACTTTGGGGAACATCAGTCATGATATTATTGAGTGCCATGAAACGTCACAGGGGTAATAGAATAAGAGCCCTGTGCGCTAGGCCTACTACACAGAGGGGTTTGTGACAATCCCCAGTGGATTATCTTTGTCTACAAATAAGTTAAAGTCGCTGCACAAGTACAGGTGTGTGGTCTACAAGAGCCACATCACCCCCCCATGCGCCAATAGGCAAACTTTTTCTTAACACTCTCTGGCCAGTGAAAAACTTTTGCAAATCAGCTCTGCAATAGCTAGGGAGGGTTCACGGTCTCTTCATTGCTTCATTGTCGATGCAGCCTTTAATGAGCCAACAACCTGAGGGCACCAGCATTGTTATCCAGTACTGGAGTTTAAGAAACGATCAGAAAACATGGATGCTCATGAATCTAAAGTGGCGCCAGGAGAAATATTCTGATCTGAGACTCTTGAGACCTAGTAAGGGCTTCTCTTTCCTGTCCAGGGATACAATTAAAGCTGACCAGCTGATCTCCCAGCCCTTCAAGCGCCCTCTCAAGCAGAAAGCACAAACCAGAGAGGAGCCATGAAAGAATCCCACTTCAAATGCTTCCATCCCCGCTCCACGAACAAAGCGCTCACGTTTAATGATCTATTCCAGGGAGATGATGCACTGTGATATTAATCTCATCAAAGAGCCGGGCAGGGAAGGAGCCAGGGAAGTGTGTTCTCGACTCCCTTGTCTGAAGCACATGATGAATAGCTTTCTGAGGCGTCTCCCATTCCTTCAAAGCAGGAGTGCTCCTCCAGATTCACTGCTCGTTCATGTCCGAGCAAAACCAACAGCAAACAGGCAGAATATAATGGATGATCTGCTGCAGACCAGGACATCATTGGGCCTGTCCACAGGGCTTTAACATGGGCACATATATACTATGATGGAAAAAGGCATGAAACAAAATGTGCAAAATGTTTATTCTTCACGTGAATCACGGAAGCCATTAACATGTACATTCTGCACACTTACACCACACAATAATGCTTTAATGACTATTCCTAAACAATAAAAACATATGCATATTCTGTTTATAAACTGCTCATATTTTATTGCATCGCACTCTGTTGCACATCAGGCTGACAACAGTCCCAAAGACCTTTCTACACTCTTACATTTTCAGGTCTATCTGCGCTAAGTACGTCTGGATTAGGATGCAGTCTCTACTCATACTTGTTACATATTTACTGGGGGACAATTTATCACCTAATATTGATGTTATCCATTTATACAGTGCATATAGTAAACGTTGTCAACAAACTTATTTGAATTTGGGAATCTTCACCCTTCTCAATGAAGGGCACATTTTTCCGATGCCCCAAGATGGATGTGGCATCAGACTGCAAGCAATAGTTTTTCCTTACTGTCACTCAAAAACGCACTAGACCTCAGTGGGTAGGGGTAAAGATGACAGCTGCTGCTCAGCGATTGCATACCTCTTGTGTCCTATGCGTCTCTTACTGAAGGACGTCCTGCAGCAGTGAATGAGATGTATGTGGTACCCTATGTGACTCTTACTGCAGGATGCCCTGCAGCAATCAATGAGTTGTACGTTGTACCCTATGCATCTCTTACTGCAGGACACCCTGCAACAATCAATGAGATGTAGCTGGTGTTCTATGCTTCTCTTTCTGAAGGACGTCCTGTAGCAGTCAATGAGATGTAGTTGGTGCCCTATGCGTCTCTTACTGCAAGACGACCTGCAGCAGTCAATGAGATGTAGGTGGTGTGGTATGCATCTCTTACTGCAGGACATCCTACAGCAGTCAATGAGATGTAGGTGGTGCCCTATGCATCTCTTACTGCAGGATGTCCTGCAGCAGTCAATGAGATGTATGTGGTACCATATGCATCTCTTACTGCAGGACGCCCTGCAGCAGTCAATGAGATGTAGGTGGTGCCCTATGCTTCTCTTACTGCAGGATGTCAATGTAGCAGTCAATGAGATGTAGGTGGTGCACTATGCATCTCTTACTGCAGGACGTCCGGCAGCAGTCAATGACATGCAGGTGGTGCCCTATGTGTTTCTTAGTGTAGGACGTCCTGCAGCAGTGAATGAGATGAAGGTGGTGCCCTATGCTTCTCTCACTGCAGGACGCCCTGCAGCAGTCAATGAGTTGTATGTGGTACCCTATGTAGCTGTTACTGCAGGACGCCCTGCAGCAGTCAATGAGATGTATGTGGTACCCTATGCATCTCATACTGCAGGACGTCCTGCAGCAGTCAATGAGATGTAGGTGGTGCCCTATACTTCTCTTACTGCAGGATGTCCTGTAGCAGTCAATGAGATGTAGGTGGTGCCCTATGTGTTTCTTACTGAAGGACGTCCTGCAGCAGTGAACGAGATGTAGGTGCTACCCTATGCTTCTCTTACTGCAGGACACCCTGCAGCAGTCAATGAGATGAAGGTGGTGCCCTATGCTTCTCTCACTGCAGGACGTCCTGTAGCAGTCAACGAGAAGTAGGTGGTTCCCTATGCATCTCTTACTGAAGGACGTCCTGCAGCAGTCAATGAGATGTAGGGGGGGCATTGGTGGCAAATGTAATAGGCTGCCCAATGATTCACTAGTGACGCTGAGGAAGAAAACGTTTTTGCTTCCATGCGGCATACTTTTTTTTACCTTCCTTTTTAAAAAGATTGGAAACAAGAGATTGATTTACATGGTTTAGTTGCAAGAAATCGGGAGATTACTCCTGCTGTGGTTCCACTAAATTATATTAAGATGAGAAGTTTTTACCTGATTGACATCTATAATGTTACAGCAGACTTCTGCACAACATACCTGAGGGCTAGATGTAGTCAACATTTTTACAGTTACAAAACATCTGAATCACAGTCTGCAACCACCAAAATGTTTTTTATGCCATAATAACACAATTTGCTTCTTAATACAGAATATTTGGTAAGGGTCTGATGTGGGCAGCACTTCCAAACAGCCATTCAATATGAGTTGTATCAATGTTTTTTGACTGAAATGTTGTTGCACAACCTTAAAAATATGATGTACTCCTAAGTTATTATTGTAATCGATGAGAAAAAGCCTCTTTTTGTGTGATCAATCCTATTTATTTTTGTCTGACTGTACACTGGGACCCTGAACAACAGGCCCCAGCTCATGTGCTCTGAGCCCTACAAATGGGTCAGATTGGTTAAAAAGCCTCACTGACATTTTTAACTTACCTATAGGTCCCTAGTATATGGTACCCAGTGTACACAGAGCATGTAAGTTAAATGTCACTAGTAGACTCGTCAGGCCTGCCCCTGCAGCCTTATTGTGCAGTTTTAAAACTGCAAATCCAACCTGGCAAAATAAACCTTTTTCCAGGCTTAAACTTTGTTTTTTAATACTTACAAGTCACTCCTAATGTGCCCCCTAACTGCCCATATGGCAGGGTGCATGGTATTCAAAAAGTACAACATGAGTATTTATGTTTTACATTCCCTGGCGGTGAAAAATCTTCAAAGTAGTTTTTCACTGTGGCATGGTTGGCTCTTCCATAGGAAAGCACTGGGTTACATTATAATACTATAATTCATAACTTGTGTTTGGGAATAGTAAGAACAATGATTCAAGGACTCAAATGAATAGTAATTTAAAATCCAATCTAATGGTCAAGTTGGATTTTGAATAACTATTTTGAAAAATGTCACTTTTAGAAAGTTGCCATTTTCCTGTATAAGGCGGTGGCGATCCGCCCAACATAATCCCCCTCCCGCCTATAGTGGCGGTGTCTGCAAGATACCGCCATCCATATTTGCATGCAGGCGGGGAGCAGCCTTTCCGTGGCAGTGTTGCTGCCATGGAAAGGCATGTGGGTTTCACATTTGTGGGCCCGTTGCGGACCCCAGAAAGTTGAGGAAGTGCACATAGGGGGTACCTATGGTACCCCCCTGTATTTGCATGCACAATGCGGCAGGCAGCGTGCGGTGCCTGGCAAGTTGTGCATGCAAATGCACAACATGCATTTTTGGCATTGCAGTGGGTGATGCTGAAAGCACCGCCCACCGCAATGTTAAAAATGCAGGGTGCGCCCGCCAGTGTGGCAGGCATATCCTAATCACCCCCACAGGACCGCCGCACTTATGGCGGGCGGTCCCTTTTCACGTCAGGACCCGCCATCCTAATGATGCCCTAAGTGATTTGCCTAGAATCACAGGATGTTGAGTGTTGTTGCTGAGACTCGAACCCGGTTCCCCAGCTTCGAGGTTGACTGCTGTAGCCGTAAGGCGACATCCTCTCCCCATGCATCATGTTTTGTTTGAGCATCTTCAGATAACATTAGCATACAGGGTACTGAATAATTATTCATATACTGGGACAGTGCTTAAGTGTTAAGGTAAAATGAGTTTTATTTTTCATGTGCTCCGATTTGCTGATGAAATGCTACATGTATTCACAACACAATGACTTTGCAGATACTGTAATTTCATATGCAAGCAGAATGTATAAAAGCCCTTGTTTTTGGAGGTGAGACAGAAAACTTCACTGATGACCTAGATGCTGCTAGGTATGTTGTAAATGTTATCTTAATTTTGCTGCCCACTTAGGGCTAAGAATAATGTCTGATTTATTAATTTGTTGAATAACTGCATTTCAGAGCCTTATGCATTAACACTGTATTGCCTTATCTTTTAATTCTGTAATAAAACACTTTACCTTTCCATTGATTTGGAACTCAGTTGTTGAGTGGGTCCATCCAATCCATTCCATTGTATTCACATATGATTTTGCTATTTTTTAAAACTTGGAAGGTGCCTTATGTGGGGACACATTGCTTAATTAAATTGAGGTTCAGCACCACCTCTAGTCCAGTAAAATGCGGGAACACTAATTGAGGTAGATTTGGGATATACAAGTTCTGGGCTACTATTTTTGTTCCCACACAAATTGCAACCAGTTTATTGCAACCAATTGTAATACATCTTACCTCTTGACATTTAGCGGCAACAGATATTTTAAAACCTACAGAGCCCTGAATATTGTACTTGCTGTATTTATGGCACCTCAATGATGGACAACTGTACTGATTTCCTCATATGCTCCACAGGACAAAATATATTATTTTTGGGTTATTACTCAGAACCTATTAACTTGTAAATCTGTACTCTAGTCATGATAAACCCAAACACAAACACCCTCCAAAAGAAGGATAGTTAGCACATCCAGGCAAATAATAATCTAATATCGCATCTAAATGCCATCTCCAGGCTGCATAGAACTTGTTTCCTGGGTACAAGTTGAGGTTGGGAGAGAATAGAGACTTTCTGTGTCACCCAATTGCTTTGGATATGCATGAAATAGTCGTTCTTACTTTTAGCTTTCCCCTGAACAACATGCATGCACTGTCAGCTAAATATATGGCTTCCCATTAATTAAAATGATTAGATTCCACGTAACTCTTGTTTCTTTGCTTCTGATTGGGCAGCACCTTCTGCTCCTTCTTGCTTCCTCCATCCACTGCTATTGAGTGCCCCTGCCATGGAACATTGACCTAGTACAGCTTCCTGTCTGCAACCAGTGTCCTTTTACTTGCAACTTTCTCCTGCAGCAGTAGCGGTCCGTGGAGGGAGTTCCGTGGGGCGGTGAGGCGGGGTGGGGAAATGTAAACACCGGAATATGGATGAACGGAGGTAAGTACACATTTAAATACATACAACGAATTCCTTTGCGCGCGCTGCATCGCAAAATGCGATGCAGCACACGCAACGAAATTCGTTTTATTTATTTAAATGTGTACTTACCTCCGTTCAGCCATATTCCGGTGTTTACATTTCCCCACCGTGCCCCTCCCCCGCCCCGCCTCACCGCCCCACGGAACTCCCTCCACAGACCGCTACTGTCCTGCAGGTACTTTTTCATGTGCTAAATGGCTTAAAGTAAATAAAAAAAGATGCTACGGCAGTCAATTCTGGCCTCATAATAGAGCATTGCTTCCTTTTTTCAGGTGGCCTGAATGGAAAGCATTTAGTGCCTGCGGCTCCCGAGAAACAATTACATTTGGAAGGTGTGACTAGGAGAAGGCACTGGTTCTTCTTGCTGCCTCTCCATCAAATCATACTCATAAAAATGTTCTCCTATAACTTATTAGGCTGTAGCTCTTTTCTTCCCTAAAAGATGCAGCTTTGTTCTCTCCTTTCTTTCATTTTGCAAGTAAAATATTTTACATTATATTGAAAACTGTTTGCTTAATACACTTAAAACATTATGCACAGAGCCTAGAACAATGTTGTGTAAATGTATCTTGGCTACGGCATTCCGTAGATCAAGATATACTTCTGTTGTTGGAACCCATCATCCAGACTGTCATTAGGTTAGGTTTTTGTATCACATGGGTTCACATCTTTTTTCAAGCAGTTCCAAAGAACCTGGCCTTTTGAAGTACATGTCTCCTATGCAATCTTCTTAGAGGAATTTGTTGAGCGCATTCCAGAAAAAGTTGAAATGCACATGTATTATTTAATATGCCACACAAAAGAGATTTCACTCCTCTCAATCAGACCTTGCTGGGTTCTAGTGACTGAACCTGGCTTAAAGTAAAGAAAATAACCCTCTATGACGCGGTCAAAGCTTGATACATCATAGTGCTTTTTTTTACTGTAAGCCATATTACACAGCAACTGTCATTGCAGTGCAACATGTCTGAAAAAGCATTGATAAGCCAATAGATCTCGTATATGTGAAACCTATTGGCCGTTCCAATGCTTGTTGAATGACTTTTGAAAGATGTTTAATTTTAAGACTGTCAAATAATTCAGATCCTCAGACTTGGAGAGGTTTCTCTAAAAAAATCCTCGAACCTCAAAACGTTTCTCCCAAAAATCTATGGGCCTGATTTCGATGTGGTCAGGAAAGCATTCCTACCGAATTGGGTTAGGAATGCTTTCTGTAAGAATCGCACTCCAGGAGTCCCACCGGCCGATTACGATGTGTCCGTATGTTTATGGACTCGGTTCGGTCGGACTCCCATTGAATTCAATGGGAGCCTGTGTACCGAACGTGAACATAGGCTCCCATTGAAAAAAAGGGTGGGTGGGGAAAAGCGTGCACCCTGTGGCGGGCATGGTCCCTGCCACACTGTGCATGCATGAAAGCGAGGAACCATGGGTTCCCCCCCCTGCGACCGATTTGGATGGCCCCAGGTGAAGGGGGGCCTGCTGCAGGGCCCCAAAGTCCAATTCCCACAGCCGTTTCATCTCGGCTAAACCAAGTCGGTACGGCTGTCAGAATCGGTCATCGTACTCGGTCGCTCTGAAGCCATCCCCATTGAGCTGCACGACTCAGGTCCAAACGAGCCGGACTGCCTGAATCACATTCAGAACCGATTCAGTCAGCCCGGACGGTTTCCTCGCATCGTACTTGGTCATCCGGAAAGGTGGACGATTCGGTCGGAAATATAGGCTCCGAATCGGATCCCATTTGAAAACTTTCCTAACAACATTGAAATTGACCCCTATGTGTCTTATACTCAGATATTATGACAGGAGTCTGCTTTGGAGCGGACTATCAGCCAGCTCCTTTAGTTTCACTCAACAAAGTGAGTAATGGAGGGATGCCTTTTTGTCTGGAATATGGTTTAAAATCTCTATTTACTGATTCCTAAATCAACATGAGTAGACACAAGGAAAGGTCTCCCAACTTAAGGTCTGATTTATATCTTGGCCGATGGGTCACCCCGTCATAACTATGACGCATATCCCATCCGCCGAAATATAAATCCCAAAAGATATCATGGGATTTATATTTCAGCAGATGGGATATCCGTCACCACTGTGACAGAGTAACCCATCCGTCAAGATCTAAATCAGGCCCCTAATTTGATAAGGATCCCCAATCCATTTGACACTGATAATGTAGCCCTGTTGGGTATAAAAGACTGCTCAATGTTGAAAGATCTTGTGACATTTTGTTCAACTTTCAAGCTTCAGATACATGTGTAAACATCCTGTGAACAGAAGTACATTTGAGGTACACTTTTGCATTATCTGGGAGGCCCTAAAGTAATGCAGCCTAAAAAGAGGACCGCTAAAACTGGGGCCTGACTGTCACAATTGAATAAAGTAGGCATGTGAGGAGTACTGAGGATTAATTTCAAAATTAGGTGTTGGTTGGTGGTAATGTGCTAAGGATTCAGTGTAGGCCCTAAAACATATGCACAGTATAAGGCAGTGGAAAAATCATGAATTGAGAATCTATTTGGGGTGGCTTCGTCACCATAGATTTGATAATACGAATTAAAGCATGCTTTGAGAATGAATTCAAATGTAGACCCCTTTTATATTACAGTGTTTTTAAGATGCACAGGGAAGTTCGCTTGCCTTGTGCTCATTTTTCCTAAACTTAGTTCCAATGCTTTGTAGCAATCTCCAGACAAGCCAGCTAACTTGGACCTGACTCATATAAATCAGTTCTTTCATGCCTACATGATAACTCATGCAGTAGTTTGGTACATTTGTCATACCTATAGCATATCAATAGCTAATATTTTGATCAAGATCAGGCAAGGATAGATACTCCTAAGGAAATGAATACACATATGTCCTTTTACACAAGATTCAGAATACCATGTCTGTGGAGAAACTTTAAACGGGTGTGTTGCTGCTGTAGATTAATGGTAGTCGAACTCAGTAAAGTTTCAAATACCTTCATGATGTGAAATTCCAGATTTTCATAATACTGAAATGAATGGCCTGATTTTGAGTTTGGTGAACCAGTTACTCCATCACAAAAGATTTCTTGTCCTCTTTATTACAAGTGCATTATGTCCTATAGCATTTGTATTGATCAGCCAACCTCTAAATCAAGCCATAAGGTTTATTCGAGAAAGCTGCTTTAAAAGTTTGACATAGACACAATTGTGAGTGAACATAAAGGCCCAGTTTTATCAATATTTAATGCAGAGCAACACAGCAAGACAACTTGCTGCACTGTGCTGCCTCAAATGGAGAGAGCCGGAATGTGCTAGATTTACTAACATATGGTGCATTCCTGCTCTCTATCTGAGCTGCGCTGGTATGCTGATAAGTGCCAATGCAGGCACACTTGCACCAACGTGCACGGGTGCCTGAGTTGCAGGCAGGATAATTTTTGTGTAGGAAGGGGCACCTTCCTGCACAAAAACAACTATTTGAAGTGTTTTCCTATTTCTAAGTGTGCTGCATTCTGCAGCACACTTAGAATGTGGAAACAAGGAGAAATAAATATATTTCTCCTCGTTGTGCCTCTATCAGGTAGGTGCACAATTTCAATGCATTCCCAGGTTTACCTGTCTTTGTAAATCTGAGAATGTGCCAAAATCCATGAATGGATGCGTGGGAACATCCACTATCCACCCATGTAACGCCTTCCTAGCGCAGAGTAACTTAAGGCAGTGACTTGCGCTGCCTTGCGTTACTACATAGTCTACCAAGCCACATAGTGACTTTTTGCAGCTTGGTAAATCTGACTTAAGAAATGTGTTACCCCATGTCACCTTAAGTGGTGCAATTCAATCCTTTAAAAAATCTGATCCAAAATGTCTTTAATAGTGTATTGCATTTTTGTGTAATACATGTTAGAAAAAAAGGCACTATATTATATTTTGTGTTTGTTAGATGAACTATGGAAATTAAGCTAGAGGTCACACTCCAGTTCTACCGGGGCAAGTGTTAGTTTCACTATTTACTTCCTGTGTTCTTGCACTCTCCACTAGGCAGTGTGATGTGTTGACTTTTCAGCTTTGATCTTAGCTCCCTGACCTTGTGCTATCCACTTACTGATTTCCAGTGTCTTGGACAAAAGTATGAAGTTGTCTTTTATTTTGCACCCATGTCAGGCTTTGTGTCAGAAGGCTTTTCCTTTCATAGTGTATAATTCACAGAAGGTTTGACCATGTGTCATATCCCCATACTGATTTTCAGTTTCCTGGACAATCTTTATGGCTTGACTTGCATTCCAGATCAATGTCTGGTTTGGTGGAAGCCTGCTGGCTTTCCCTGTCTAAGACTGCAGTCCTAGAATTCCATGATCTGATCTGTCTTCACACTTACAGGCCAAGCATAGATGGAAGGAAGAGCTAGGAGACCTGTGCCTGGTAGGTGCTAACTTGATCAGACCTGAGGCATGTGACTGTTAGTGAGCTCTTCATAAGCCTTTGCTTGCTTCAGTTCAGTGTTGATTATTGATTCATTGCTTCTGTTTGGCTGAGCTGCTATTTCCAGAGATTCCTGATTCCTGAGCTATAGTAAATCCTTCCTGAATCAGCAGTGTTTATCTATGTACTCGTATTTCTTGAACCAGCACTGGTTTACATTGTATCCTTGTTTCCTGAATCTGCACTGAATCTTTGTTTCCAGAGCTGACAATATCTTAAAATGTTTCCCTGTTTCTTGAACAGATACTGGTGTTGTATTAACTTAGTCTGCCTTTGTTACTTTGTGCAGAGAATCCTCACTGAAATCCTAATATCTGATTTCATATGTGACTTTGGGACACTATTCTACAAATATTCTGATCATTTTGTCTACTTTGCAACTAGTCCTGACCACACCCTTGACAGTTAGCGTCACACAAACCGGGAAACTCATGTCGTTTACACTGCGTTGGCAGACCCAGTAAATGGCAAGGATTTACACTTCATTGTATTTACCCAAGCAGGTGTGCTGTGATGTTGGTAAAACACCTTTTTAGCAATACATTCCACCTTCTATTCACATGGTTGACTGGAGATGATTAGGTTTGCTGACATGAAACATACAGAAACTATTAGCTGAACAGCATCTTGGAGAGGACAGCAGGCTATTTTAGAAAGTCAGAGGTTAGTGTTGTGACTCTGCGGATTTGTTCTGGGAAGAAAAGACAGGGATGGAGATTAGGTCTATTGATTGTATAGCCTCAAATATCACGCAGAAGTATTGATTTCAAGTAGGCCACCTCTATCCGTTTCATTTGCAGGTGAAACTGCTGCAAGGCTGCAAATATATTTCTGAGCTTAAGGACTGCAACTGAGCCAGTATAGATTTACTTTCATCTCATGAAGAGGGATTTATTTGTGTGAACCACAGGAATGTAGAAAGTTGGATGACGGCCCGGGGGAAATTGTTTATGATAGTCATTCTGGAATATTTGGATTAGCATCAGAACTGCTGGAGTCCCTACCTTGTGTTTCATCTGAAGATGTTGTTGGCAGGGAGTGCTGCTTACACAGGCGAAACAAGAATGCTGCAGTAAACACCAGGTGATATTTAGAAAAGTATGTGTTCTCCAATGAGGCTCAGTGCGGGCAAAGGGATACATACGCCGTGTTTGACTACTGACCTTTAAACATATTCTTGCAGTGTAACCTTCACAACCCCATATCAAATCAACATCTCAAATATTTGCCTGTGCCATTCTGCATTAGCAAGCAGAGAGTCTGGCACACGTTAAACAAATAAATAAATACAGATTTTAATGGGTTGATTATTCCTGTAAGACTTCCAGGTACACCATTTTCTAATATGTCTATGGCTAATCATTGGCTAAAGACAGAAGTACCTGAGTGTCACCATTTCGCACCATTATGTTAGTGAACTGTCTGTCGACTGACCTTAGTGGAGGAGGATCAGGCAGCTGTCTTAAGGGGGGACTTATAATCAGACATGCTGCTGCCAAACTGCAGAAACTAGCATCTTTACTGTCTGGTCCTTAGGGGTGTAAAAACCTAAGGCCTACAAGCCAAACATAGTAGCATTATTGGCATCAGGCACAGCCTCACTAGTGTCACCTCAAGCAGTGCTGTATCAGTCTTTGTGACTATTGTGGAAATCCATCAGTTTGCATCCGGTTTAGAAGCTGCGATCAGCATAAACTTCTTCATGGTCACTGCAGTCAAATAAAGTAGGGTGAGAGGAGACTGATCTTTTGTGTCAATAAAATAATCATTTGCTACTGCCTCACTTCCTCCTCCAAGCTGACAGCTGGTTTCTGATTGCACTTATTTTGGCCAATTTCACAAAGCTTGTCATCAGCAGAATATCTATCTATCTATCTATCTATCTATCTATCTATCTATCTATCTATCTATCTATCTATCTATCTATCTATCTATCTATCTATCTATCTATCTATCTATCTATCTATCTATCTATCTATCTATCTAAACCATGGGTAATCACAAACATTTTCCCGGGGCCGCAAAGCACTATCTGTGGAATGCCCGACGGCCGCACCGATGCCAGCAATGTGAGGGTCATGGTGATAAAAGGTGGGCGTAGGGGTATGCGAAGCAGATGCATGGTGTGGACCTCAAACCAAGCCTTCACAGGACTTCTGTCTGCCACCAGCGCCCTATTCTCATGCACCAAGAATTAAAGTCAAAACATTAACTTCTAAGTTAAAACGTGAGAGACAAACAGTTACTCAACTGGTGGCTGAATTGCAAAATGTGAAACCAGAAAACCTGATTATCAGTCCTGGCTTCCCCACTTGTGTGATCCTAGGCAGTTGGTTAATTTCACTTTGCCTCCTATTTCTTCATTACCACATATAAGAGCCCCATAAATTATACGAGTTCCGAATGTGTGCTGTACAAAACCTTTTCTTGTGTTGTATTAATAAACTATAATGTTGTTCCAATTATATAACAACCAAGGCTAAGGTGCAGCTGACAAATGACTTGCCTCTTGGTTCACTAATGGCATTGTTTTCAGAATGGGGTGGCTTAAATGTTTCCAAGATCATGTTTGAAAACTATCATTGATAATAAATGCCTGTCAATGCAGTGAAATAATCTGATAGACTAAGGTAAAACGATCATGCATTTTAATAAAAGACACTTTTGTGAAGATTGCAGAGTGTGTATCATGCTTTTAGATATTTAGAGAAAGATGTCTTTAAAGCTAAAGGTGCTCCTAAAGATAAATTATCTAGGACACTTTCTATTCTTCTTTACAATTACTTTAGTTAATGTGTAAATAAAGTATGCCCGTTAGTTTCGCAGCTCTCTTTTTCAGTTTTAAAGGAAAGTTTATTGAAAGTTAAATACAAGAATAACAATAGAGCATAATGTCTAGATACAACTCAAATGCAAACAATGTCATAGGCGAGGGGAAGAAAGAAAGATACAGGGGAGAGAAAGAGAAGGGAGAGGGAAAGAGATTATTAATTAATAGAGCAAAACATATGCATTAAAAACGTAAACATTAGTATATAAAAGTATGCAAAAAGTGTATACAGATACACTAAATATAACAAGACTTCTCCAATAACGTATGCATAAAATAAATATAAAATACTCTATATGAATATATACATGAAACCATCAGGAATATTTTATGGAGGTTTGGGAACTTCTTCTGTACAAGGAGTATGTAAAGGTAGGGAACGTGCAGCTGCATTTAAAAAGTTTGTAATGGGTAACCATAATAAGTCACGTTTAATAGCAAGTGTAATGGGATAAACATAGGCCCTGTCTAATCTGTGATGATAACAGACCCCATACCACCAAGCTTGAAAAGAAATATTCGAGGTATGCTTCCAAAATTTAGTGATTTGCTGAAACGCTACAGCTACAAGTAGATCAATAATGGAAGTGTTATTAATAGAAGAAGACCATATGTCTGAAAGACTGCCTAAGAAAATATGTGAAAGAGTAAAGGGGAAATGGGTGGAATTTTTTTTATTAATCTGTTGCCACACATCGTTCCAAAACTCATAAATCACCGGACATGTAAACAACATATGTTTAAGATCTGCCAGTGAAGCTGAACAAGACCAGCAAGTGGAGGGAATGGAGGGATCAATTATATGTAATTTGGCAGGAGTAATCAGAAGTCTATTATATATAGAAAATAGTATTTGGGTTGTATTAGCTGCTCTAGACGATTTCCTTATCTTGGTCCAAATTTTCTGCCACATGAGGACAGAAAATGAGTCCTCTAAATCTGACTCCCAGTCCTTTTCTACCTTAGATTTATCTCGAGTGTTAGAAGTATCTCGAAACTTTTTGTAGATTTGAGAAGCGGAAGAAGAAGCAAGTAAATAAGGGAGAGGAAGAGGAGAGGAATTGGTATGAGTGATGGACTCAGAGAGGGAATCATAACTATTCTGTGAAGCCGCACTCAGTAGTCTATATTTAGATTCAAAGGATACTGGTAAAGAAAAACGGGATTGAAGAATAGAGAAGGAGATACAAGTACCTTCTTGAAAAAGTTGGTGAGTCCAACTAAGGCCAAGATCCTTCCAGTCCTTCCAAAAAAGCGTCCTATTTCTTATTTTAATAAGGGGATTATACCACAAGGGGGATTGTAGAAAATGTGAACGATCATCTAAACCTTCCAGAAAAAGAGGAGAAAATAATTTCCGAGAGTTTTTAAGAATGGGGAGAAATAATTTTTTGGGAATATGGGACAATGACACAAATTCTTCAAAATTGAAAGGGTGAAAGAAAGAGGATTCAATGTCTACCCATAAAGGCTGAGAAGAGATATCAGACATATGGTCAGATAATAAGTAAACAGAATGCTTAAGAAAGAATGAAGTATGATAAGAAGCAAAATCTGGAAAGTTAACTCCACCCAACTGTTTAGGGCACTTAAGTTTTGCAAAAGACATCCTAGCTTTCTTATGGTTCCATAAGAATTTTGATAAGGTGGAGTATATATTGTTATAGCAGGATTTAGGGATATTAATTGGAAGATTAGAGAGATAGAACAAAATTATTGGAACTAACATCATTTTAATAGAGTCTAGTCAGCCCCACCAGGATAAAAACAAGGGGTGCCATCGAGTTGTAGAATCTTTTAGAGTTGTTTGTTGGTTTTTAATATTTAGTGCCACAGTATCTTTAATAGAGGATTTAAACCACAAACCTAAGTATTTGATCTTAGCCGGGCTCCAATGGAAAGAAGAGGCCAGAAAATCCGCATGGAAACAAAATTTATTCAGAGGGAGAATTTCACACTTATCAACATTAAGGGGCAGATTTATGTTGCACTTGCGGCACTTTTGCGCCGCCGTTGCGTCACTTTTGTGACGCAGCAGCAGCGCAAATCCTGCGCCATGGTGCGGGGCATTTACAAACGTGACGCATCTCCCAGATGCGTCACGTTGTAAAGCCCTGCGCCACATGTAGGCGTTCCAGGGCAGGTGGGGGCGTTCCGGCGCAGGAACGCCTCCTAAAAGTGGCTGAGTGAAATCTACGAGATTTCACTCAGTCACTTTTAGGCCCATGCTGCGTCAAAACCCTGCACCTGCTTGAAGCAGGCGTAAGGATTGACGCAGCATTGTACAGATAGGGCCCCCCAGATCATTGCTGGAGCTGCATCGCGCTTGCGACGCAACTCCAGCAATGCGCCACTTTTCGGCACAGATGCGTCACGCATCTGTGCCGGTTTTTTCCCCATGGTGCGCCGCATTATAAATGCGGCGCATCCATGGTGGCGCAGCTGTGGCGAATAATATCTGGCGCATCCCTGCTGATATGCAGGGATGCGCCAGTCGTCATAAATCTGCCCCAAAGTTTATAATCTGATACCTTTGCAAAATCAGAGACTTCAGATGAAAAGGATGGAATAGAGGATTGGGGGTTGGAAATGAATAAAAGAATATCGTCCTCATAGGCAGAAAGTTTTAAATGCTTATCCCCATATGGGAAGCCGGTGATATCCTTATTCTTTCGAATTTTTGTCAAGAAGGGTTCCAATGCCAAAATAAAAAGAAGAGGAGAAAGGGGACAACCTTTCCGGACACCTCTGAAGAGGGGAAACGAAGAGGAGACAAGACCATTAGCTAAAATAAAGGATCTCGGAAAGGAGTATAGTAAAGAAATATAAGCAAGAAATTTCGGGCCAAACCAAACAAGAACTGCGAACATAAATTGCCAATTAACCCTATCAAATGCTTTTTCAGCGTCTAATGCAACAGCAGCTAGAGAGTGCTGGTAGGAATGAGATTTACTTAATACATTGAAAAAGAGACGGGTGTTGTCAGAAAGGTGACGACCCTTTATGAAGCCGCATTGTTCTTTACCAATTAATTTAGGTAAAGTTTTGTCGAGACGAAGCGCTAGAATTTTTGCAAATATCTTGTAGTCCAAGTTGATTAAAGAAATAGGTCTATCATTTTTACACAAGGTATGGTCCTTATTATCTTTAGGGAGAAGGCAAATTAAGGCTTCCTGAAAAGAGCCTTCAAATTTTTTGGACGATATAAAGAACGAAAATAACTGGTGAAGTTTAGGAACAAGTAAGTTGGAAAAATGTAAATAGAATTCTATCGTGAATCCATCTGGCCCAGGAGCTTTGCCTTTTTTAAGCACCTGAATGGAGTCTAGAATGTCTTTAGGACCTATATCTGCTTCTAAGGGGGCAAAATCGATTTCTGGCAAGGAAGGAGAGGGGATAGAGGATAAATAATGATCGATGTCAGTTAACAGGGAAGGAGACTCCGGAGTATAAAGATTTTGATAAAAGTTAGTGAATTCCATCAGAATATCTTCGTCCTTATGCAGTGTGATATTAGATGAGGAGACAATAGATTCGATTTTCGTTCGCTCTTTTTTAATTTTAAGATACTTGGCAAGAAGATTACCTGCCTTATTTTGTGCAGAATAATACTTGGCACTAGATTTGAGTAAAAATAAATTTGCAGATTCTGTGGAGAGTTTATTAAAAGAGAATTTGGCCTTGAGAAGTTTATCTAAATCAGAATGAGATTTAGTCAAGTAATAAGAATGTTCCAATTGTTTAAATTGCAAATTAATTGTTTGTAAGGAGTGAGAGGCGGTACGTCTTTTACGGGAGACGAATGAAATAATGAAATCTCTAGAAGCAGCCTTGTAAGTGTCCCATAACACCTGAGGAGATACCATAGGAGACCCATTTTCTGTAAAAAATAGGAATGAAAACTCAAGGAAGGCTGGGGTAAATTTAGGATCTAAAAGGAGAGAATTATTAAACCTCCATCTTCTAGTACCTTGTAAGGGAGGGAGTAAATCTAGGCGCAGGGAAACTGGGGCATGATCAGAAATTAAAATAGAGCCTATTTCAGCATGGGTAATGTGCTGAGTCAAGGCTTTAGAAATAAAAATGTAATCAATCCGGGACTGAGAAGAATGAGCCGGTGAGTAATACGTGTATTCCCGAAGTGTAGGATGGCAGAGTCTCCAGGAGTCAACGAGAGAACGTTGGGATATAGTGGAAGTGAACTGAGTGTGTACGAGAGAGGGTGAGAAATGGGAATTGGACCTTCGGTCTAAAATAGGATCCACAATTGTGTTGCAATCACCTCCTAAAATGAGATAATCATCAGAAGATTGCATCAATGAGGTGAGCATCTGGGGCCAAAATAAAGTATCTTGTAAAGTGGGAGCATACACATTAAAAATAGTTAAGGGGATTTTATCAATCAACAAAGATACAGTAACCCACCTATCATCGGAGTCATTGGCTTGGTTTATAACTTTGATATTTAACCGCTTATGACAGAGAATAGCAACACCATTACGCTTCCCTGAACCAGGGGATGCAAAGACATGACCTACCCAATTACGGCGTAAATTGATAACTTCAACCTCTTTAACATGTATCTCGTGTAATAACACAATATCTCCTTGTAAACTTGCTAAATGAGATAGAACACGTTGCCGCTTAATGGGAGAACCCAATCCTTTAACATTCCAGGTAAGTATATTCAACGACATCTAAAAATATAACGTATATCAAAAAAGGTAACAATTATGTACAAAAGTAATAGAATATAAAGCATCTTATAATAATTTGAGAGAATGACATTGCCATTAGAGGAGCATTGATAGAATAAGGTAGAGAAATATGAAATAAGAGAGAGTCTTGGAAAGAGAGATTGTGAGTAGAGAAACATGAAATGAAAAACTTGAGAGTTAGAAATATGTAAGAAGAGAAATACCAGGGATAGAAAAAAAAAAGGCCAGAAAGAGAAGCGAAAGAAGAAATAAAATAAAAAAGGAGAAAAGTAAGAAGAAACATGTACTACAAAAAACAAAGGAACAAAATGACAGACACAATTGATGAAAAAATATGATAACAAATAGACATACCACAAGAAAGAATGAAGAACGGGTTTGGTGAAGCCACATAAGGAATATGGGACACTGAAACGGGAAACTCCAGGACAACGGTAAGGAAGGGACATCTGCTAGGCAAATTGAGGAGAACAAGGAAAGACGAGGGATCACAAGGTCGCCACCTATTGGAGAGAGGAAGAAAGAACAAATTATTTCAACATAATGGTACATAATACACTAGGCAAGGAATTAAAACATCACGAAAGGTGAAACAAACAGATACTACTAAAATAAATAAGTCTGTCATGACTGAGGCACTTCCATGGACTCTGTTCTGCAGTTGTTCAGAAATTGTTGGAGCTGCGCTGGATCTTCATAACTGGTTGTTTTATTATTATTAGTCACCTTGAAGAGACAGGGATGGAATAAACCGTAGCGTGCGTTTATGTTGCGTAACGCAGGCCTCATCTCCAAAAACTTTTTCCGACGGTCAGCAGTCATCTTGGCATAATCCTGAGCAAAGAAAAGATTAGAACCATTCCAAACAATTTTCCCTCGCTGTTTGGCAGCTTGACGGATTCTGAGTAAATCCGTATATTCCAAAAAGTACAAAATAACTCCTCTCGGCTTAGTAGATGATGATGGAGAAGAACGGGCTAGATGACCCAAACGATGCGCTCTTTGGATATTCAATGAAGGGGTTTCAGGAAGACCCAAAAGAGTTGGCAAAAAAGACTGGAAAAAAGAAATTGGATTAGAACCTTCAAGTCCTTCAACTAATCCGTAAATGCGCAGATTATTGCGCCTATTTCCATTTTCTAAATTCTCAATCTGCTGTTTAACTTTGAATAATCTCCTGAGAAATAAGAGGAACTTGAGCTGTAAGACTTTGGACAGAATCAACACGTAGTTCTAGGTCTCCAACTCTCTTTTCAGTGAGAGACCAGTTGGCATCCAGATTCTGAAGTCTGACGTTAGTTTCCTCCATATGTGGTTTGAGAGCACGAATTTCGTCAAGAAGGAGCTCCATAGAGATCAGGGATGATGAATTGGTGGGAGAGGGTGGGTTAGCTTTCACTCGTTTGCCAGAAGTAGATGATGACGCAGAGGGTATTTTGGAGCCTTGTTTAGTGCTTAAACGAGGAGTGAGTGGTGTAGCAGACTTGGAGCCAGCAGAGTCTTTGATATTGTCATCAGTATGATCCTGCAGAATGTCAAAAGGATTGTTTACCTCTAAACTCGCCTCGTTGGAGGGAAGAGCACCGCTACAGTTGGTGCGAGGCATGGTGATACGTGAAAAGTCACTCAGAGTCACTCAAAAGGAAGCAGAGCCAAACTCGGGAAAAAATTAAAGGAAAGTGAGAAAACACCAGTCCATACAAGCATCAGCTCATAACTCCAGCAATGAAATAAAAGAAATAATGTTCAGTAGCAACTGTAAGCTCAGAGGAGAAGGCATCAATAGGAACAACACCATGAACCAAATAAGAAGAAACGCGCCGCCCAAAAATGAAGGAAGAAGATGATAATATCAAAAAATGGGCGATCAACTGCTAACCAGCAGCGCCACACAGCCTCAGGCGGGAAGCAGCAGAGCACCGAAAAAACTAAATGGCGGCCGCAATGCTGAGGAAACAGAAAAACATTAAAATAAACTTGTCAGTCTCAGCCTATGGCCAAATAGTGGCAGCATTGTGACGAGCGGGAGTTCCGACCGCCATATCAAGCAATTCCGAAGGTTTTAACGATGAAATATTGCCTGCAGAGGTCGCGCTACCTCACGTCTCGGCGGAGCTCCCGGGAACAGCGGCCATCTTCCGAGGCTCCGAAGCCACGCCCCCAGTTTCCCAGCTCTCTGAATGTCCCTGCTCTGTGAAGTGAACAGCAGCCCAGTGTTGCTGTTCACAAGGGGGCCACAATTAAAGGTCAGGAGTGCCTCATGCACGCCCCCAGCCGCACTTTGATGATCCCTGCTCTAAATATTTATTTCATGTTGTAATTGCTAAATGGATGCATTCCGAGGACAAGGTATATGGCAGTGATATTGGGCCTTCTGGGACAGTGGGAGGGCACAGAACAGATGCCTTTGGGAGGCCTATTGATAGATGGCACCAGTGCAATGTTGCCAGCAGGAGCGTCCTTACACCATACTGACTGAAGGATTTTGCATTATACAGACATAAAAATACGTTTCTTCATGTTACTAAATAATTATGGAAGACGCTGAAAAAAATTACTGGTAGGACTTCTTCCTTCAATTATTGCTAAATGCAGATCACCAGTTATAGTAACCAAAGCACAGAATACACCCCAAAACTGAAAACATCAATTTGCCAGCAGTACAGAAGCAAAGGAAAGAGCTATCAACTGTACAACACACGAGTTTTGGCATGTGTTGTTTCCAATGATTACCAGAACTTGGATTTTCACGTTTGGGCCAGAACCATAACTCAATTATGAACTGTGGTTTTATATTCTTGGCTAAAAGTGGAGCTGAGAAGGAAGTGATGTCAACAAGATACATTGTATCTGTGGGATACACAGTGATCTGATAGATGGTGAGGGGGTTGCAGAGGAAAGGCACTTTAATTAACCTGTTATGGCTCAGCCCAATCGTCATACCTTTGGTATGACTGATCTCCTAAATGACATTGATACAATGTTTCATTCAAACCTCCCTAGATTTCGTCCCTATACTCTCCTAGTCCTCTGAAATATACAGACCTTCCCACTAAACATAATTGGCAGTAAACAAATGTTCTTTGCTTTGTGTGCCTCCAAAAAGGCCATAGATGTGCTGTGGGGTAGAGTTAAATAAAACTCCTGACTCAAGGCCCTGCTGTTATCGATAGTGGGAGATTTTGGAGATGGAAACATTTCCAAGGCTCTGGAATAGAAAAAGGACTATGAAACACACCGGGGACACTTTTGTCTTTTTTGTCCTGCTACTTTATAGAATGTACTTTCCCCAAATACCTGAGAGTCCAACAAATGTTTCCTCCAGATTTTTCTCAAATACCCTGAATTAAAATAGCATGATGCATTGATGGAAGAGGAATAAATCGGAATATATATGTTTTGAAGCTCCTACTGGCTGGAACACTCGCTTGTCTTGAACAGCACATATGATACTAACACATTATGTGGAAGTGGGAGAACGATGTTAAGCTCTTTATCATGGATCGCTTTTTTGGAGTCAGTTTACCGTTACTGATACTTCCCTTGCCAATCAGGAGTAGTAGGTAATGTATATATACATTCTTGAAATTAATAAAACAATTTGATCGTGAAAAGAATCTCCAAGCACATTCCTTTCAAGAATGAGCGAGAGACTAAACTGGTTTTATATTGTATGTTGTAGACAACATTATTTCAAACCTCTACTTCACCTACAGCATCATAGGGCAAACAAAACATAAAATGAAGGGCCTAGTTGTGAATAAAATTAAAAGATCGGGGTGGGATCCAAAACAGGTTGAGATGGGCCTGATGCTCTGCAGAATCTTTTCACAACCAGTCACTATGCAAATTGTTTCCATTTAAATTAATTGAGACGTAATGTACCATATATCTATACCCACTGATCTCAAAAGCAATGCTTGACACTTCTTTCTTAAGGAAAGAGGTTTTTCAGGACTCAGTAGTGAATACACGGCTTCTCTGCTAATCTCAGGTCTGTTAGAAGGGTGTTCCTCACCTCTGCTTTTAGCACTTCGTACTTGTGACTGCCACATGTGGATCCATGAAATACAGACTATTCCTAGAAGTTATACTTACTGAGATCAGATTGTGAGTCACCACATGTATGGCAGCCAAGTGCTAAGAGCTTTATCCAGACAGGTATTTATGTACTAATTGCAGGGTCTTAAACCCAAACTTGACTCAAGGAGCCAATGAAGTACTCTGGTTGTGGGTGATGTCATTTCTTACCGAGGTTTCCCACACAATGCATCTGTTTTACTACTGAGTTCCACAGATGGAGGGTTAATCAGTAGGACAACATATGGCAAATTCCTCTAAACCAGCCAGGCATTGATTATTGTGCCCATATTTAGAACTAAAATCAGGTTTGTGGTTACATCTGAAAAAGAGTAATGCGCATTAGCTTTAGGTAGAAAGAGAACGTCTAACATTCTTTATTAACACTTTCTCTGTCTACCTTTCCCATAGGAGTTGTGAGAATAAAGCACTTCACAATACAAAAAAGAAAAGAAAGGTGGGACAGTACAATACATCTGTTCATTGGTCTGAATTGCATAGAACACACAAAATACATGAGTGCTGCATCAACAGACGAGTGCAGTTCAGCACCATTTCCGTGATTGATTTTCAGGAGACGACTAGTTGGAGCAGAAAAATAGATTGTAAAATGGGGCTATCTTGGGCCAACACAAAAAAGTGGCCAGGGCTATTGAGAGAATATGGTATAGCTTAACCGAGGGACATCATCTGGAGGTTTCCAGGGGTCGCGGCTGCAATGCTCTTACAACCCCTGGACACTGAGTGGGCCAAGATAGCACCAGGAAGAGGAACAGTGACATGTTAGTGAAAAAATAAATGCCAAGGGGTGGGGGGGAGGGACTACCGAAACAGGTGCTGCTGATGAAGGCACAGCAGTTCGCTGGGATTGTAGCAGTTGCAACTTTTACAATTTAGCCTGAGCAGTGGTAGTTCACACTTAAAGAATAAAAAGGGCTAATGAACACTTTCAATCATACCATTTTATGTCAGCTTCATAATAGACAACTGTGGCTCTTTTTGCATTAGAGTTGAAACGTCAACCTTTCCTGGGGTTGTCATTTACACTATTGCCCAACCAGGATTTCTGGGTGGATATGATTTGGACATGATGTAGAACGTTTGTACGCCCTGGGTTGTTTCTATTTGTAAATATGTAAATATTATCACACACTGGGCAGTATTTGCGCTCTGCACCATCTGTTCCTGAAAAGTTTTATGATGTTGAAATAATACAGTATAAATGAATGTGCGCATTTTAATCATTATGGTGCACATGCATCAACATTCTGAAAAGCGATTCCTTAATAGTGAAAAATAAAGAATCGCTAATAAGGAATCGCATTTCGGAATGCATGAACAGATTCAGTATATCTTAGCGTTTCCTTAAAAATCGCTAATATTTACCGAAAACTCAATAGCGATTCCTTAAAATGAAGATTAGTAATTGCCGAATTCGGTATTAGCGAGTTCGGAATTAGCGAATTCACTAAAAACGGGTCACACAAGAAGCGGGCTGATGACATCACAACCAGGAAGTCAACCAGCCCATCCCTCATTCACTGCCCTGAGGAGCTCACAGGAGGAGGCAGAGCATACAGGCTGAGGAAAGAGACTTCACCCTCTGAAACCATCCACCCTAGCTTCATCCAGGATGGACAAGGATGCACCTGCCACTTCAGACATGCCCAGGAAGAGGAAGAGAAAGTTCTCTGACAGGGAACTTGAGCACTTGATCGAGGGGGTGAGCAGCAAGCATGACAAGCTGTTTGGGAAGCTGTCACTCAAGGTGCCCGAAGCTGAGAAGAGGAAGATTTAGCTTCGCATCAGGGAGAGGGTGAATGCTGTAGGAGTGACTCACCGCAGCATCGACGACCTAAAGAAGAGGTGGTATGACCTCAGGAAGAGTGCAAAGGAACGCATTGCCGAAAGGGTCAAGGAGGCAGCTGGCACAGGAGGGGGGCCATCCACAGTACCTGCCAACACTGCCCTGGAGGAGCTCGTTGAGGGGACCATTGAGCCAGAGGCAGTCGTCGGAGTAACCCAGATGGACACCTCCGGCGCAGCTACCACAGAACAAGATAAGATGCATGCGTGCGCCCATACACTGCGTATTGTATACCCATCCCACCAGGTCAATCACAGTGTGCAGGGAGAAGTGCATAACACATCTGCCCTCACATTAGTATTGCATCATGGGAGTCGTAGTCATGTCAGCCAAGTGTGCATGTATAGTCACCAATGCACAATAAATTAGATGAGCAGTACAGGGCCAACAGAGTGTCAAATCATGTAATTCATTGTAGGAAATAAATGTAGATTGACAAACAGATGTAGTCACAAAATAAACTAACAATGCACTGTTTCACACACAGATGCATCTCCTGGGGATTCTGATGACAGTGAGGGCCTCATCATCTCCGAGACACCGGCAGATACCGATGGCGACACTCCGCAGGAAGGTCAATCCCCACCACCACCAGCGACAATACCACCACCACCAGCGACAATACTACCACCACCACCACCACCATCAGTGACAATACCACCAAGATGCAGGGCACATGTCCCCTCCCTGCAGGTGATGGATGCAGACCCGAGTCAAGCACTCACAAGTGGCCAAAGTCAGACAAGTGTCACACCGCCAGCCCCACCACCAGCACATGGCAGAGTCACACAGCGGCGCAGGTCCATGCACAGTACTGCCGAGGGAGGCGACCAGCCAAGGAACATCTATGGTGGTGTCGAGGCCCAGATGCTGCGTGTTCAGCGCCTGCAGGGGAAACACATGGGGACAATGAACCTCAATATTTCACAACTCGCAAAACACATGTGCACTCTAACAGACGCTGTGCGGCACATGACCACAGTTGTGGCAGAGGGCAATAGGGACATAAGTCAGAACCTCCAGGAGCTCACCCGTGCCATCCGAGCAGGACAACACAGTGAGCGCAGGAGGCATAGGCAGAACTTGCTCCGTACCACTGCATCGACCAGGGCCATCACAAAGCTCTGCAATAGCACTGCTGTTTTGTCCCGCCGCTCCGTGTCACTGCAGGTGGACCTCGGCCATTACTGTGGGGACGTGGCGAAAGCCTTAGGCCAGGTGACCACTGCAGTGAAACACTTGCAATCAGGGACACTCAGTGGCAGCAACTTGGGAGGGGAGGTTGGCATTGTGAGCAGCGCGTCGGTGCTGGAGACCTGCACCAGGAGGCGCAGTTCGCGCTGCTCCACAGCCACAGAGACACAGCGTGGTGAGGTGGAGGAGACACGCAATAGGAGGCTGGGGGTTTGTGGGAAGCACCACTAGACATTCAGTCCTGCATCCCTGACCATGGTGGGGTAACCATGGGCCACTTTAATTTTGCCTTAGCACTCCCGTGATGCCTACGGTCATGTTTTTGCCCACAATTTGTGGGGGAACTGTAATTAGCATGTTAATGTAACATTACTTACATAAGTACTCATGTGAAGTAAACAGTAGCACTCCTAATGATCTCGTCATGGCTCATTCTTACCTGGCTCTGAAATGATATTGTGTGATGTATGTCCGCCTCCTTTGACCTTCAGCTGTGTTTGGAACCTGTGACTGTCGGTGTTGTGCGGGTGGTTGATCATCCCGATAGTTTTCATTTCTGTCCACCTCTATGGGTATCCCCCTTCTGGTTGCAATGTTGTGCAGCATGGCACATACTGCTGCAATCCTGCAGCAGGTATCTGGTTTACATTACAAAGCACCACCAGTCTTATGTAAAATCCGGGCCGACTCTTCAGGATCCCGAATGTCCTCTCAATCACATTTCTTGTGCTAATATGGGCCGCGTTGTAGTGTTGCTCCTGTGGTGTAGCTGGGTTGATGTAGGGGGTGAGGATATATTCCCGCAGGGCATATGCACTGTCACCTACAGGGGGGAAGCAAAGGTTTAGCGGCAGTTATGATGATACATGTGTGATACAGATGTTATGAATAGGTATGAGTACGTACCAAGCAGGAGTCCCTCTCCGAATTCTCCATTGAGCAGACGCCTGTGGATGCCACTGTGTCTGAATATATAGAAGTTGTGTGTGCTCCCTGGAAAATTGTGCCACTATGTCCGTGATGATGTGCTTGGCATCGCACACGACCTGCACGTTGATGGAGTGATAGGACTTCCTGTTACGGAAGATGTACTCATTGGCTGAGGGGGACAGATGGGGGCATGCGTGCAGTCAATGCATCCTATGACATGGGGGAATTGGGCTACCTGGTAGAATTCCTGCTTGGTGTGGTCCATCTGCTGTGGGGTTGTGGGGAAGCTGATGTGGGTATGTATCATTGTCAGCATGGCATCAATGAATTTACGGAAGAAGCGTGAAAGTGCGCTTTGTGATACGCCTCCCGCTACCGCTATGACCCCCTGGAAACTTCCAGACGCCAGTAGGTGCAGGCTGCATAGGACCTGGACGTGCGCTGGAATGGCATTGGTCCTACGTGTCTGGTGCTGCAGTAGTGGTTCCAGGTTAGCAATTAGGCGCATTATCATTGCACGATTGAGACGGTACTTGTCATATACTTCATCCTCATTTTGGCCCAGCAATGTAATGCGCACTGTGAATACCCTCTCCTGGATCCTTCTCCTGCGCTGTGCTGCTGCATTTATTCTCATCCTCCTTGCAAGCACGTAGAGGGCTGCCATTTTGTGAATGGAAACAGGGTCTCCAGGCCCAATTTTTATGGCTTTCTGATTGATTACATCTGTGGTACACTTGTGCTTTATTTTTATTTTTTTTATTTTTCTGCAACTTTACCTCCTGGTTCTGATTCCCCTTAATCTGCTCATGCTAAATAGCGATTTTGGAGATTTTCGGTATTTGAGAGTTTTGATGCATTCTTTTGCGATTCTTTATTTGCGAATCGCTAATGCCAGGCGCTATTTGAATTTTCGGTATTGCCGATTCTTTATTTTGTAATTCTTTATTTTCATGGGGTTTTATTAGTGATTCTTTATTTTAACGGGGATTATTTTAGCGATTCTTTATTTTTTCGCTATTGGTGTTGATGCATTGGGATTCGTTGTTTGCCACTCGCTAACGGGAGTATTTTTGCGAGGTGATTTTTGCTTGATGCATGTGCCAGTATGTGTGATGCTACCACACTCCACTGTGCTTGCTTTATTCAGATGGGTAAACCTGTGGCTCAAACCTGTACCTCTGTGACCATTGATTCGGATAATACCACATGACCCGGGTTCTAGTCTGGGTGTAAGGGTTAGTCCTTCTTTTTTATATCCCTTTTTGTGATGTCACAACATGACAGCCAAAGCTCCTGTAATGTCAGTTCTTGAGGTGTCCTTAAGTTAAAGCACTTCCTGTGATGTCAAAGAGGGTCAAAGTACACATGATGTCAGTACCGCGATCCGTAGCATTTTGGTGAATAGAGTTCCATAACTTAAGCTACAGCAGAAAGGATTTCTGCTGACATGACCCAGCAACGCACAGGTTGAAGTTCATCTAAAAGACATGATATGGGGAGAGGCTGTTGTCTGACTGCTAGATTCCTGACTTAGGTGCTGGAAGCCAAGGTTCGAGCCTCTGGGTCGAGTCCACATCATGTGATTCTGGACAAATAACATTGGGGCATATCTAGAAAATAGAAAATTACCGCCGCTTTTGCGGCCGTTTTTGGCCGAAAAGCGGCGATAATTTTATCGCCTAATTAGCAAGGTCACGCTAACACGTGCAACCTTGCTTTAGCGCACGAAATCTTAACGCCCAACTTTGCATCTCTAATGAGATGCAAAGTGGGCGTTCCTGACCTAACATGACAGGAGAAATGTCGCTAAACGACATTTCTCCTATCATCAAGCCCCACGCTATGAAGCATAGCGGCAAGAAAAGTTGTGATAACCCCTGTTATCGCTACTTTCCTTACGCCTGCTTCAGGACTGACTTAGCCATGATATCCTATGGAAGGTGGATATCATGGCTAAGTTTGTGGGGCCCTATCAACAAGCTAACGCCACATTTCGTGAGATTATCGCTGGGTTTCCAGTGATAATCTCACGTTAGGCAGTTAGCGCTAGGATTTTTATCACTTTTGAGATAAGCGTTGCTAATAGCACGCTATCTCAGCGATAAAAATCCACGCTAGCCGGCGATAATTATCCTAGCGCTAAGTGCGCTTAGCGATAATTATCGCCGGTTGTTGGTGATATTCCCCTTAATCTCCCAGTGCCTGAATGTGTCCTTGTGTAAGGTAACCGGTGCTCATGTAAAAAACTAAATATATGAAAACAGTCTGGCGATATCTAAACAATAATAAGTCAACAAAAAGATGGTTTAAGAGGAACATCCCATACCCTTATCAGAATTGCCTTAATGGGCAGTGCGAAAGTCAGACTTTACCATATCTAGAATAGGGGTGTGAAAAATCTGTATTATTTGCTTTTGCGTAATTACGCAGAATTTCAACAAAATTAGATGAAATCGTACATAATTATGAAAAAAGAAAAACTGGCATGTGTGCTGCATTTTAGCGTGTAATGGGAAGTTACCGATATTACACTAATTCCACCGGAGTATTGTAAATTTCGCCCGGGCCCATTAAAGAACTTCATCTTAGTCCACATGTGGCTCTGACTTCTTGATCATGACTAGCTCAAGAATCTTAGTGATCACTGGCAACTTGTTTATTCATAGGTATTTAACCATGAATTGTGGGTCCTCTCCTGGTATAGTTTTTGGATGTGTGATGAAGAACATGGTTTTGGGGTGTTCCAGGAAAAGCCTTTTTTAGGTTTTCAACCTGCCCACGCTTGGATACACTTATTTAGTTGGGCTATGGATATTAGAAAGAAGAAGAAGGTACTTTAATTCAGGGTTTGCATGATATACTCTACTGTAGTAGTGGGACGGTGTAGTCTCTAAGCAACGAACAAAATGTGCTTCAACTTCCTTCAAACAGGGTGTCTGGGTATAATGGCATGATGAAGAGGAGGATATGGCCTAGCATGCCCCTTTCAAGCCTTCGAAGGAGGAGGGGGAGAAGAGGGCTAATGACAACAGAACTTCCAGTCCAATCCCAACATTATTTTACAACCCCAGAAATCAGGTACAGTAACACTGGGCCAGTGGCAATTGCATGGATCAATATACTACCTCAGAATATTACTCTGTTCAGTTTATAATTGGGTCACAGTTGGCGATCATGGTACCATACATTATTCATAATTAAACATCTCGAGACACAAAGGGCCTCATTTACTAGGTTTTGGCACAGGGCAGTGCCACAAGGAATCTTGCTGCTCTGCCCTGTGTCAAAAGAGAATGGCAGGAATGCGACTTACCTACGAGATACGGTGCAATCATGATCTTCTCCCCAGCGCTGGCGCACCATCGGCTGCCATGCGCCAATGCAGGCTTACTTGTGATATGGTGCACAAAACCAATCACAAGAGGTGTTTTTCTCTTTCTATGTGTGCTGCAGAATGCAGCAAACATAGAAAAAGGGAAAACGAGAGAAAAATTGGTGTTTTTCCTCATTGTGCCTCCCCCTGGGAAAGCGTAGTAATCAAACGCATTCCCAGGTGTCCGAAACCTTGTAAATCTGGGAATGTGTCAGATTCCATATATGTTGAGTGGGAACACCCACAGCAACAGCCATGGACTGCCTCTTTCGCACAGAGTATTGCATGAAAGAGGACCATATTTACAATGCCATGAAAAGCCACACAGAGTGGCTTTGCGTGTCCTTGGAAATATGGGCCAGCACACTGCGCCACTGGTGCTTAACAAAAAGTGAGGCTCTGGTGGCGCAAGCGGCCTCGCGAATTAGGCCCTTATTTTCTTTGCACCAAAATTTATTGACACCGATGAAGCAAAAGGAAGTAGTGAAGCTGGTCCTGAAGCTTAACTCCAAAATCATACATCTATAGCTCCAAGAGTATGGCATAGCTACCTAATGAGCAACAGGAATCTGCAACAGATCATCACAAGCTGAACCAGACTAAGGTCTGCCGTGGTAGCCTCAGCAGTCACGTGGATGCTGATGGTACAATGAGACCCTTCCAGTGACAGAATGTGTGCTTTACAAATACATGAACCTAAAATAGCATTTATTTGTTTGAACGACGGTCATTCCCACTAGCCCTACTAATAACCAAAGACTCTAATTTTTTCTACTCTGCGATCTGCCTAATGGCTATTTTATAGTGGTCCTACAGCAAAATGTTTCTCATCACAGTTAAAAAGAAACCTTTATCAGTACGGATACATGTGCCTTTTTAGAGTAACGAGATGTGGTTTAACAAGCCTCGTAATGCAATTTAGCCCTCGCCGTTCTAATACTATTTGAGGCAGCCCCAAACGGATTATGCTCTTAATGAGATCCTTAATTAATGGCTTTCACATCAAAGGTTCTAACATAGTTTGACTGGCTGTGAATTCCATTTGATTGATGGTTTCTTAAGATGTTCTCCTGGTGCAGGTATTTATATTCTGAGATTTGCTAATGAACCAAGAAATATTTAAGTAGAGTAGGACGATTAAACACCTTCAATGTTTCTCATCTTCCTGGTTCCCTACGTTTTGGTAATATTTCCATTATCACCCTTCTACAGCACAGGGGTAATTTACGTGGAATGCATGTGCCTATTGCTTTGCTGACTTTAAACTGCTAAAATGTGCATAAAATATGTCAACATTTTAGAGAGTGTGATTTGCTGTTGTAGTGATGTTACATATCTCACTGTTAAACCAAGTCTAGGAGAATGATACAAAAATACCTTTGCAACAATAGTATTAGTCTCCACCATGCAAGAAATCTGGGACAAAAATGAAAGGGTCATTAGGCATAGCTCCAGAGTGAGTAGAGAAGTGTAGGTCTGTTTTCAATATGACTTAACTGTAGTTGAGCTGACACCGCAGATTACAAACAAATTGGAAAGCAAGGTTGGGAAGCACTAGCGTTCCTTGACTTTTCTGGTGGCAGTGGTCTCATCCATATTCTTATGCCTCTCATGTGTCTCCACAGACCAGATGTGAGAAGTTGGCCTGGTATATGCTCTCCACTAGTTAAAGTGGGCACCTTGCACCAGTCCAAACTACCCTTATTGATGATTAGGTTAAAGACAACCTTTATTGAAAGCTATCCTAGTGGTAGCTATGGAGAGCAGCCTTCAGGCTAAGTCTCGAAGGAATGTAAAGCAGCTTTGTTTACCAGACTATAACCTCCTGAATGACCAAATGAAAGGAGAACCACACAATGTATATATAAAATATATGTATTTATTACTAAACACTCTCTACTAACCTCTTTGAGATTAGAGAACAAGATACACAATATTAAAGCACTAGAACAACAGTAAATAGCACAATACACAGTGGGACCCAGGGGGAGACCGAACCATATACTAAGAAAGTGGTATAACAACCACGACTTGACTAGACACAGTGCCTAGAGCACGTAGAATCGCTGGGACCCCAAGGAACCACCCAAGGTAGTGACACAGGGAACCCACGGGGGACGTGTGCAGTGGGAGAACACAGCCGCGAGCTCCGTACAATCCTATGGGAAAGCCACGGTTGGAATTTTAAAGATTAAGGACACTTAGGAGAGGACTTTGAGCAAACCCTTTCAAACTTAGAAGGTTCTAAGGCCAGCACCCATGTGAGCACCGGAGTACTCGTGTTACCTAACCCAGGGAAGCCAGGTGCATAGGTGTCAAATGGTGTTGGGAATCTTCATCGTTTTCAATGGCGTGATGCTGCTAAGTGCTGCTGCCGTGAAGAGGAAAAGTGTCCGGTGTGATCCAAGCCTGGATCGGAGCTGAGAAGAACCTGAAAGCAGATGGGACAGAGTCTGGGTCACTTCAGGGTGACCAGGGGCTCGGTAGACGAATGCCCACCGCTGTCGGGTGTTTCAGGTGCGAAGAGGTGAAACTTGACTCTGCAGCCACGGGGACCGGGAGATGTTGACGATAACCAAAGCATGCAGGTGAGCTGTCCCATCAAGGATGTCAAGTGCTGGGGGGTCAGTGTCCAGATTGGAGACCAACAAGCCTTGGCAACTGCAACCCACATGGTCAGAGAAAAGATGATTCGGTGTGGACCAGCAAGGTCCTGTGGACTCCCCAAGTGATGGAGAGTCAGGGCACATCTGGAGCAACCAGGAAAGCTCACTGAAAGTTAAAGTACCCTTCTCAGGGACCCACAGATCGACAGACCAGGGATCACAAAGGGACCTTGAGAGAAATCACAAAATACCAGCCCACGGAACACTTGTGGAGTGTAGGCCAGTAATCTTCAGTGGAATCACTGCACAGGGTCTGGACTACAAGTAGCCCAAAGCACAGCCTCAGGGATTGCCAAAAAGCATATGCTGCAGCAAATGTGCACGGTGTCCAGGGGTACGGGTTGCACGGTCCCCACGAGGGCTGCGGGTATCAGGTTTGCTGAGAGCACTAGTCGGCCTCGGGGAAGCTTAGGAACCCACCTCCTGTGTTGCAAAATCTTCGGAGTCCTTCAGGAGCTGGGTATATGCAAACTGGTCAGATGCGTCTTTGGTGCCTGCCTTGCAGGGGAGTAACTCCTTTACTCCAAGGGAGATTCATTGGACATCCAACGTAGTGTAGATAGTTGAAGTACTTGGTTTCTGTAGGAGAGTTTCATCCAGGTAAATCTAAAGCCCTGTAGCTAGGGGTTCCTACTTTATACCCAAGGAAGGGGTGGGACAAACTCTGGGGACCCACCTATGGGAGGGTCAGGACAGAGGGGTGGCTACACCCATGTCCTTTGTCCAGTTTCGCGCCAGAGCAGGGGCTGATAGCCCCTGCAACCGGTTTGAGCTGAACTATGCACAGGGACACCAAATGTGCCCCCAGTACACACATCAAAGCACTCTCAGAGTGCACCCACCGAGCCCCAATACACTAAAGCCTGTCTGGGAGGTGGTCACACCTCCCTGTGACAGGAAACCTATTGTCCAGCCGTCCCCTGCCGGAGTTTCATCCAGCAGCAGGAGGGCAGACTCGTGTCTGTGGCTGGCAGCATCCATTTTGTGATGCCAGGGTTTGTAAAGCTGGTACCGGGTGTACCGGTGCTATCATATTTCTCCCTCTAGTAGGGTGGAATCATACCTCCCACACCAGTTACTGGTGTGGAGGTATGATTCCAAGGTGTTTGACACCAAACACAACATGTTTCCATGCAGCCGTTTTAAAGTTAGCATTTACCGTGAGGTTATAATGCACTTAAGTATATATGGTTGGCTGCATCACAAACAACCCCGGAATATAGGTTCCGAAAGCTGCAGAGGGGCTCTGCTCATGCATGGGCACCCTCTCACATAAAACCCAGCACCCTGCCTTCAGGATTGATAAGGCCTGCCAAAGGGGTGACTGATAGGTTTATATGTGCATTGATTAGGATAGCTATAGTGAACCTATATCTAAGTAAGGGGTGCATGCACCACCTTACACAGACTGCTGTAGCAGACCTGTGATGTCAGTTTGAATGGTCTCCCACGGGTAGCATAATACATGCTGCAGCCCCTGAGAGGTCTCTGGGGTACCTATGCCCTGGGTATATAGTATACCATATACTAGGGACGTATAAGGGTATCCCAGAATTCAATATGGGGTGTACCTAAAGTACATGCAATCAATTTAGAGAGAAATCAGCTAGGCTGTGGTCCTGGATAGCAGGATTCCATCCAGACTGAGTCAAAAACAGTGAAACATCAGCAAAAAGTGGTGGTAACTATAAGAAGCAGATCCTACACTCCTACACCAGAGGGAGACAGGACAACACAAGAGGTACTATACCTACACCAACCACCACATTTCCCTGTCAACACGGACAAGACCCATGCTGAAAGGGAAAAAGAAGATGTGCAGAGTGGTGCCGGCTCTCCACTCATATAATAGCATAGAACTTGACTTTGGCAGGGAGCGGGGAGGTGAAATGTACTGAGGGTGGTGGGGGTGAGTTGAAGGATGCAAATTTAGGGATTGGTTAGCAGGATGCCATGTTTTTTCTTTTTGAGCATGGGACTTTAAATGTGGAGGGTGATAGCGGTGGGGATGGTTGTTAGGAGGCCAGGTATATTTTTATATTTCAGTTGAGGATGGTAAATGTAAAGGGTGGAGGGGTGGCTGGCAGTGAGCCAGGTATTTCTTTTGTTTATTTGGTGTGTGGGGCTAATGTAGAGAGTAGTGAGGATGGGTGTTTTATTTTTGGGAGCAGATGCCGTGTCAAGTATGGCTCCACCATTAGTCTTCTGGCCTGATGAAAGCAGGGGCAGGTAATTTGTGGGCACTGCCAGAACCCCCTTTCAGAAGGCCACGGGGTAAACAGGGGTTAATGGGCCCCACCTGCGGTGGTAGATGCCTTTTACAACTGGTGTCCTGGAGTCCGACCTTGTATGGATCTTGAGCCAAGTACCCCTTCTGCTCTGAACTCTCAGTGGTAGCTGTGGACAAGCAGTCAAAGGCTCTCTCGGGGGAAAACTGTGGATATAGATTAGAATCATAAATCAAAGAGTGCGCTGCAGTCTCAATAAATCAATTTCCAGTCAAATAATTATTTTTATGCTAACAAGAAGACTTTTATTTCTAACGCTGGACCTTCAAAGGCAGGTTATGAGATTTATAGACAAAAACACATTTACCCCTTAGGGTTGGGGTTCTAGTGTTTGATTAGAAAATCCCTGTCCCATCCGTTCCTTGAAATGTGGCCAGGGTTATTCCTCATTCACCGGTGGCTGCATTCAGGGAGTGCTCACAAGTAGGCAATACCTCAAGAGTCCATTCCAATTCTCAGAAAATAGTCGAAAGTGTCCTGGTGCCGCAGAGCTATTAACTGTGAGTCCCACAGGGCACTGTATATCTGAAACCAGTCTTACCCTCTCCAGCAGAGAGGAAGAGCACAGAATCTCAGCAGGTACCCTGTCTGTGGGCACTCACAAGCCTCTGATCCTGCTCGGTGATTTGGTTGCACACAGGTGCAAGATTGCACTTTGCAAGTGCAGACTGTCCTCTGAGCCCACATGGTCATCTCTGGAAGCGATCGGAGGTGTTTTCGTACTCCTCTTGTAAATTAAGTTCTGCACTCTCTAATAGAGGAGGAGTGTGGGGTTTGATTCAGATCCTCCTAATCAGGGTTCCACTGATGTAGCTATACATCCTCGGTGTCCTCACTCAGTCCACGGAGTCAGGTCAGGGGCAGTCCTCAATACTGTTCATCAATCTTAAATCAATCGATCAGTATTTGTAGAGTTCGCACTGTCACCGCTAGGGACATCTGGGCGCTGAGGTGCCATGCCTCTGTCAAAAATCCAACTCTTGAACATCTTTCTGAACTATGCCAGGGAGGGGTCTGTACGGAGACAGAGGCGTAGGCATTCCAGGTCTTGGTGACAATGAAGAAGAAGGAGCGGCCCCCGATGCGGCTGCAATGGATGTGGGGGATATGCAAGGGTGTGTGTGGCGGAGCGCAGATGTCTTGCAGGTAGGTGGAAGTTCAGTCAATGGTTGATGTAGACTGGTCCTTGGCAGTTTAGAGCTTTGTATGTGTTCTTTATGACCGACGGGCCATCACAGTCTCACAGTTTCGGCCCGATCCTCACAGCATGATTATTTCCAGCAGCCCCTCCTGGCAAAGGGGGCTGCAGCACCACTGCCCCCAGAGGAGCTGGCTCTCGCCACACAACATTCTGTACCATGATGGGCCTCCTGGCACACCGGATTACGGCTATGATTCTGCACAAGCTTTGGCCCATGTTATCAGACAGTATATTCTACTGTGGCCCTTCCTGTCTTATTGTGCTGCAGCGGCTTTGCTCTGACCGCATGGCATACTTTCCACAGCTATGTTCATGGCAGCCCTCTTTTGGTATACGTTGGTTGCCGACGTGAATCTACACATGGGCAATGAACCAATCGATGCAGCAGCCATCTCCTTTCACCTCGCACTGGCACTCGACAGCGCTCCCCATTGGACCTTGCTTCCTCCAACATTCTTCCTAACAGGGCACACTGGTCTTGGTAAACAGGAGGTTGTTGGTGGTCTTGGTTTTCCCTAGGCTATGTCCCCTCCCCCAGTATGGTGGCCTTGGCCCCCAGTCCTGGTCACAAGCAGAAGGCTTGTAGAGCTTCCCCTCTTCACACAGCACATCTGGCTGCTTGGTAGATGACACTTTTTGAGGTCTCAACCTCCCCTTCTTAAAATTCATTTCCAGACACCAAATATGATTTAGTATTTTAAGTTTATATTGGGGTTCTGCTTCTTTTGAAATACACACTTCTCCTCTCCTTCTTCCTTTTGAAAGGCCATCTGTCACAACAGCAGCGACTCTGAAGCTGATAGTTCCACAACACAGGCTATGGGAGTGACAAGAGTTCACACCTGGATGTCAGCCACAGTGATATGTGCATCAAAAGGTTAATCCCAGACTCCTAGCCCTACCATTTATGATTCACTTATCAGCCCTATCTCCTCCCCGAGATGTGTCCAAGCCCCTTGCTTGTGCTCTTTCACTGAATCAAAGAGCACCATTTGAAGTTTATAGGGTGAGTCTCTCTCTCTCTCCCTTCTCCAGTGTGTCCCACCAAGCTCACAGGAACACTGAAATACACAAATATGTCTGGGGGGATTTCTCTACCTCGTCATGTCTTTACCAGGCAGGCCTTGGCTTCACGAAAAGAAACCCAGGGTCCTCCATGTACTGTACCAATACAAGCACAGTTGCACTCAGTATATGTACATAACACACACATAGACCGGCACTGTTATCTCCATGTATCGTGCCACCACAGGCAAACATACATTCAGCACACACATTCACTCTGCGCACACTCTCAGTACTGTAGCTTCTCTATATTGTGTCATTTGCAGGCACACAAATAGCCACTGCACACTTTTACCTTGCACACGCTGCTCAACACTACACCCTCCATGTATTGTACTCCTTGCAGGTACACATACACTCATTACATGCACTCACATTGCACACACTACACAATACTGCTCTAACCCTGGGTTGTACCGTTCTCAGGCAAACATACAACCAGTACAGAGTCACCAATCCTGTGCTGCACAGCACTTCACATCTAACTCATGTAGGCCAATGATGAGATAAGCAAAAGGTGAGTGAGCCTGAAGGCCTTACTCCAGTGGCACAGGTTAAAAGTGATCTGCACACTTCTACTGATCACTACAAGTTATGCTGCCACCATTGCTCTTGTGCTGCTTACCAACTGGTGAAGGCAGTAGTCTTCCACCATTATGAGGGTATTGCTTTTGGCTTCCTGTCCAACAATATCGTAATCCATGAGACAGGCCAATGTCATGGCGCACATGCATGATCCCTGTTTGCCCATGACAACAAAAATCAACATTGGGTATCCAGACTACAGTACATTGGGGCACTTGGGGCAATGGTACATGTCCATTACCATGCAGAGGACCTTTCCGTTCCAACAGACACCATACATAGTATATAATTAAAGATGGGACAAAAGCGAATAACAGGGATGTTTTTCACTTTAGAGTTTTGAGTCACCTAATAGATAACTTGAGCTTTGCTCTTGTTGTCTATTTGATGTCACTCAGAGCCCTCAGTGAAAATCATCCCTATTATTCACTGTTACCCATTTATAGTTCTATATAATAATCTAAATCTACTTCTAGTCTGCATTCACTGACATTTTCTGCTTGCTTATTGAACTACCACAATCTACTAATATGTCTTACCTCCAGAAGTGTCCCCGTAAAGTAAAACTAAGAAAGTTAGCAACTTTCTCCAAAACTCCTAACACCATCTTTCGTGGCCTGTCAAGCTCAGAATTCTGCTTTTCCCAGCTCTCCACTCTCAAACTGTCCTCCTTCCTGATGTGCATTGTACCATGCTTTTTAAACACTCTGGGGCTTAGTTAGAAGCCCCTTGCTCAGGCAGTACCTAACTTTTTCTCATGTTAAAAGTGACGACCCGGTGGCGCAAGGGGCTTGTAAATAAGCCCTTCTGTCCCATACTGTACTAACAATATGCGCTTGCCCTCCTATCATAAGACATGTAGTTGACTTTATTTATTTATTTTGTGTTGTGAAACATGGTCCAAAAGTAAATTTGAGTGACCCTGAGGAAACAAGCAGTGTGCATCTAATTGTCCTTACTTTTACCAACTGACAGTGACAGTTAACAAACGTAGGCCATGAATATGGGCACCCCTTAGGGAAATGCAATATTTATCAGAACCAGTAAAATATGATACCCAGATGTTCATAGACTTTCGGGTGTGATTAACAGCATCTTTTATGAATTTGCCTAATATTTGGGGTTGATATTTGTGCTTTTTCCACCAAAATCCACATACTGGTGAATACCATGCACTTACCCTGGTATATTTTTTCACATTTGAGCTGTCAACATGTAACTAGTAAAAACCGTGTGGGTGTATAGTTGTTCTCTCTGCAAGGTCATCCCCTAAACATTTTGCCTTCACTCCTCTTATATTTCCTGAATTTATTTTTGCTAACATGTATTTTACCACTGCGCACCAGTGCTAAAGTGTGTATGCTCATTCCACTAAACCTAGTAAAACTAGGTTACACCTGAAAGGCATGTTTAATTTACTTATAAGTTCCTTGTAGAGTGTTATGTCATATTTGAAATTGCCACTTTTAGAAAGTTGGTATTTTCCTGCCCTTTGATATTTGGTGCCTGCAATCTGTACTAGGTCACATAACTGGGGGTATTTGGTAATAGGGTGGGGGTGAAGTTGGATACGCCCTCACTTCCAAATGAATAGGCTGTGTTCTTCCTTCACACAAAGGACTTGTAATCACTGCATTGTTCCTGCAGCCAACTTGGAGCCAGGGCAGGGGAGCCAGGGAATTTTAAGTACTTCAAATAGAAACCTCTAGAAACTTCCCCTTCTTCATAGAAGGCACCATATATGAAAAAGGGACCATCAGATATACTCCTCAGTTCACCTTCTGGACTTGTGGAAGGACTCTCAGAGGATTACTTGCTTTTGTGGCCTGCTGTGTACTCAACAAGACTGCTTAGCTGCACCTGGAAGGACTGATTTGCTGTCGGAATCCTGACTTGGAACCTCACAGGCCTGCCCTGCTGCTTGAACCCTCCTTCATTACTTGAACCTAGGACTACTAGAGTAACTCCAAGAGCTAGTTTGCTGGCCTCCTGTTTGGATCCACCGTGTCTTAACAGGCTCCCATCGTCTTGAACCTGACCTGAACCTAGCCTGAGTGAGTCCTGAGGATGTATGACGTTACAACGCATGCTTTTACACCGCATGCCGTTACAACGCATTTTTTACACCGCAAGATCTGTTACAACGCCAGCCTTTACAACGCATGCTTTTACAACGACGTACACTAGATGGAGTGCTGACATTAGAAATGTATAATTTACTATTCTAACTCCAGTCCACGTTGCAGTAGGGAAGGTGTTTGGATAGTAAAACTACACTATTTCTAATGTTAGCACGCCATCTAGTGCATTTCGTTGTAATAGCATGCGTTGTAATGGCATGCGTTGTAACAGATTTCGCGTTGTAATAGTTTCGTTGTAATGGTAGTGCGGTGTAAAAGTTGCGTTGTAAAGGTTGTTCACCGAGTCCTGAACCCCAAAGTCCCTCCCATCCTGGATCCTTGGTTGTGGTGTTAAAGGTGCCCAGATAGCCAAAATCCCAAATTTAGGAACTTTTTGGGCTAGAAACTGCTCTGTGAACCGAAGGAAGACCAAGACCAACTTGCTCATTGATCTGCTCGAGGTGCATTGCCAGTCAGTCTGACTTCACAGCAGCTCCTGCTACGCTCTACTTCGCAGCAGAAAATCGTATTCAGCACTACCTCGGCATAGTAGTATCCAGCCTCTTGGAACTCTCATCAGCTACAGCCTCCAGCTTTGCCCAGATGAGTATTTTTAACTTCCAAAAAAGAGACGAAGTCCGAACTTAGAAACCTTCCCTGCAACTTCATTTGGGGCTCCTCGTCTATGAGTCTCCCTCCTCAGACACCATCGGCAGCCTTACCCTGCTGACCTTTACCTTCTGATATCATTTTCTTCAAAATATCTTCTAAGTCTGAAGGTAAGCTCCGACGAGACACAACCAACTATATTCTTCAGTTTTGACCCTGTCTCGCACGACTAGATGTCTGTGGTTGGCACTTTGATCTTTGAGATACTATTTTTTTTCTAAATACTTTAAAAATTCATAACTCTGGTTCTACTGATTGCATTTTTGTTGTTTTGGTATAAAAAAAAATGTAAAAATATTATAATATACCATATTTTCTAAATTGGTGTCAGATATTTCTTGCACTGTTTTTTAACTTTATTACTGTGTGTGTGCTGCATAAATTCTTTACACATTGCCTCTAAGTTAAGCCTGACTACTTCTGTTCCAAGCTATCAAGGGTTAAGCACAGGTTAATTAAGTGACTTTTGGAATTCACCCTTACAGGGATTTTGGCTGATGCTTGATTAGGAGTCGCCCCCCATTCATCAAACAATCTGACCACAGGGATAGGAATTTTCTGGGATATATCTCCTAGTCCTCCAAGAAGATTGAGCTGCATCAAAAGTAGAATGGTAGAGCGACATCTGCAGAGTCACAGAGAGGTGAGTTGAGGAGAAAAGGAGGGTTTGGTTAGTTTTGCATTTTCAAATGTGTGAACAATGACGGGTCTATGCTGTTTTGTGAAGATCTTTCTGTAATAGCTGATTTCCAACCTAGAAGAGAAGAGTTTTAGACAGAGGTCTTTAACCCTACAGATATTTTGATTGCACTTGCCTCCCTGTATGCTTTAGAGTTTCAAGTCTTAGAATAAATGTGTTTTTCATATTTCGGTTTATGGGCAAGGAGCAGCAGCGAGAAGCAAGACTGGCAGTAACTGCGCAAGTTTTTCTAGCAGCCTTGCTTCTCGTAAGCAAGGACCATAAGTACAAAGTGTGGGTTTACACATCCCTTGCAGGTTTTCAAAAACATTTAAAAAAGGTATGGTCATTTACAATGTCAATAGCTCAAACTCTCGCAAATGCGAGATCTATTGCATTGCAAATGCTTGTTGCCTGTATGTAGGAGCACGTTGGACCAGGGGTTGTCTATCCGGTCCGTTTGTTGAGCGCTGTTTGCAGCCTCCTTCCTAGCTCGGCCGGACTGTGCCTGGAAGCACATCGCTGCTCTCATGTAAACTAGTTTGTGACTTGGCGCGCCAGCAATAGGTGTGTCCATCACCCAACAGGGCGACCGTTATTTAATGGACGTGGAATGTAGAGCGGCCCCACCAGGATTGAAACCTGTGCCCTGCTGGTTCTGAACCCACTGAGCTAGGTGTGCTGGGGTTGTTCTTGGCGCAAGTGAGGAGGTGCGTCATGCCTAGCACCCCACCCCTCCTCTTTACACATCAGTTGGGAGCTCCCGCAGCTTCTTGAGGTCTTCTCCTGGTGTGTGTGAGCCTCGGCGACCCCTCAGAGCCTCTAGATGTGTCACATGGCACCATACGTTTGCAGGAGCGTAGTTACCACTGATGCAGCAGGTTCAGTGGCACCGAGGCCTAGAGCCACGAGGGCCTCATTGAACCCAGACAAATGTATTTTCCTACCCCAACAGCAGTCAAAGGGACACCTTTCTTAGCTCGTGTAACTCCCAGTACATCCTTGCTAAGCTTCTGTACTCCAGGTCCTATATAAGCCCCCACGGCCTGGCCTCCAGCGGATCTGGACATGCTGTAGGGGAGCCAGGGCGCAGCCCCAATGGAGACTGTGTAGGCTCCTTCACTTCATATCATTGCGTGGTGGCCGCACATTAGGGCGCTGAGAGCAACACTGTAAATTCCATGCACTGGCCGGTGGCGTAGCTGCTGTCACTGGCCTTAGGCTTGGGAGAAATGGGCCCCTGGAAGCTGCTACCTTGAATTGTCAAATACAGCAATAATGAGGGTTCAGTGGGCCCTCCTCAGACCTCTTGGCCCCGGTGTCCCGCAACCTGCTACACACCAGCGCACTCTGCGCCGCTGGCACTGGCTGGAGCGCAGTGACTGCTCTCTCTGCTCAAAATGTTGTGCCACCTCAGAGAACTTGGCTATATGTTCTCCAAACCCCTCTCCTCCGAGCATTTTTGGATCCCTCCACCCCTCCAAGCACAACCCACCACCACACACACACAGACACATAGGCAGACATGGAGACACCGGAGGCACTCACACACACAAACTGCACAGAATCCCCCCCCCGAAAGGTGGCCAGCGCCCCAAAGCTAAAACGTTTTCCAAATCCATGCCTGACTAATTAGACCAGGTCTTATTTTATGTTTTTTTAGAATTCTGGGACCTGTAGTCTTTTTGAAAGCGGTAAAAAATAAATCTGGACTACAAGTTCCAGAATTTTAAGAAAAAAACGGACTGGACTATAGTCCCCCGTGGACATAGGAAAGTTGGGAGTTTCCTCACATCCATGCACTTTAAGGTAAGGGCTGCTTCGTGAGTGACTGGTGAGCTCCTGGCAGTATGCCAGCTCGATTGCAGTGTCCGTGGAGGGGTGTTCAATCCTCGGGTTGGCTCTCTGCTTTCGATTGTGTGCTTCAGAATTTCAATTAGGTACGAATCGGCACAAACGTCTCAACTAATTCAATAAGCGCCAAGTATAATGCACTGCTCTCTGCACATGCACCTGGGCCTGTAGTGCCCACCTCCCCCCCAGAGGAGGAGAGAGGGGGAAGTATAGGGCAACATAAAGTGAGAGCGAGAGTGAGAGTGAGAGAGGACAGAGCCAGAGGAGAGAGAGGCGACAGTAGGAAGAGATCGAGCGGCAGAAGGGGTGCGCTCGAGTGGGAAGAGAGAGTGACGTGGAAGACAAGCGGCAAGGAGCAAGTAGATTGGACGAGAAAGATAGATGGGGAGTTAGGTGGAGAGCGAAAACCTGCTGGTATAAAGGTAGGAAACAAAAAACAGAAACACAAAATAGGAGGGAGGCTAAACAAGCGCGCCCCGGTGAGTGTCGCATACAGGAAGGGGAGTGGCCACGTGAAGAGGTTGTGAGAGAGAGGTGGAGCAGGAAGTGAGTCTGTGAGTGGTGCACGCACACGCTTGGGAGAGTATTCTTCACTTTGCAAGCACTGCACTCGTGCTTGTGGCGCACCGCTGCTCGCTCCCGCAAGGTGGATGCCGCCACAAGCACGAGTGCAGTGCTTGAAAAGTGAAGACCGATGGCTAAAGGCCTTCCTAGGGCAGCGCATGCACGCTCCCTAGGCGAGACCTAAAAAGCTTTTGATGTGGCCATCTGCATCATTATGTAGGTGCGTGAACCATGCATGTGCATGCTTACAAATGACATGAGTGTTTCTTTGTATTTTTATTTACCAATCCCAATTAGGTAAATAAAGAGGAAAAATGCACAAAGCGTTTTTTTATGTATGTGGGGGAAGAACACAGGCTGAAGCACTGCAGGAGGTAGAAGCAACACAGGAGGCCAGGGGGTGGGCAAAAGTAACACGGGCACAGGTGGAGACAAACAGCACAGGTGGGGGATACGGCACGTAGGGTGCAGGTGGGAGGTAGAGAAAATCTAACAGGAGAGAGAGAGAGCACATCGTAGAGCACAGGGGTAGAAAAGCAAATGGGCAAGAGAGAGCAACATGGAGCTGGGGAGAGAATCATACAGGCAGGAAAGCAATTCAGGAGGAGAAGCAGACAAGGGTGAGTTTATCACGGAGGGAGGTGGGAGAAGCACAATGGTGAGAGACAGCAACACGGAGCTTGAAGGTGGAAGAGAAGCACACTAAGGAAACAGCTGGGAAACACATGCACTTTTGTGGAGTGCTGAAGAAAAAAAGAAAAGCAAAAGGAACAAATGATGGACGGAATGCTGAACAATGGAAACATTCACCCCGAGTCACAAAGATCTGCGTTTAATCCATCGTTCTTTTGCTCACCACAACTCCCCAGTTTGGAACCAGCCATATGCAAATTAGTCTTGACCCTGTTCTGTTGCAGAGATTCTGCTCATGCACAGAACTATGCGCAGGAAACCAGGACCTCAGTGAATTGTGGTGTACCAAAAACTCACCTCAAAACCCAGAACCCCAATCCGACTAGCATCAGTGTCCAATTTGTTCTCCGTATCCTCTCGAAGCTACCAATGTATAGACAACCCAGAACAAGCGACTTAGAGTACTCTCAGGAATGGTGGGAATCAGAAATACCTGTTCGTTATTATTCTCATATCAGTCCACAACAAGAGTAATCAGAGACATGCTAAAGTTTAAAATGTTTATTTTATAAACTACGTGTCCTAAGGTGCAGTACTTTGGCTAACATAAGCAGACAAATGATTAAAATTAAAACCATCAGCATTGTTACAATACCATAGAAAATGAAGGGAGAAATCATATTACAAATGATAGTGGAATACAACCACCCTCCCTTCTCTAGGTCTCTATGTTTGAATGGGGATCCCCATACCGTAAAGATCAGCTTAGGTGAATCACATCACAGGATCAGCTTTGCTCTGTGCCTGGAAAAGTTCTTCTCCAGAATGTGTGTCTAATGCATGCAAACTGCAATATTAAAGGCTCTCGACTTTCAGATATTTGCAGCTGTGTGCGTGTTATGGCTAGAGCATGGGCCGATCAACCTGAACTCAAAAACATACATTGTTTGGTGGCTTAGACTGTTTCTGCACACAATGTTCAGACCAAGGTCGCAGTGCACGTCTAGGGATGAGAACAACAGACAGCTCTCATGTGAAGAAAAGGCAAGCAAGCAGTTTTCAAATAATAACATGTATCTGCAGTGTCGTGTGCAAAAGCAGCAAAAGTGGCAAGATGGCATTTCTAACATCTAAGGCGCTTATGCTAACATAGCAATGTATGTATCTAAAACGCTGCCTCCACTACAGTTCCTCTTGGGAACAGTCCAGCCTGAACTGCCAAGCCAGATCCTCCCTAGACTGGAAACAAGTATCCTGGGATCGTTTCAGGTCATCACCCCTCATCAGGCAGGAGAGCTTGAATCCAGTGGCGCCGTGAGCACGGAACCCACGTATGGGCATACCCTTCCCACTTACGACAACAAAAGCAAAAGGAACAAATGATGGACGGAATGCTAAACAATGCAAACATTCACCCCCAGTCATAAAGATCTGGGCTTAATCCCAGTAGTTTTCTAAAAGTGAGCAGTGGAAGGACACAAATAAACTGGATAAGCTTCAGGGAAGTAGAGACACAAGAATGACAAGGCAAGTTATTGACAAAGAAGCAGGCTATTGAAAGTGACATTTAAGCCAACCAATGCTAAGCAACAAGCACCTCTATTTTCTTGGTAAGTTCACGGTATGCCTTTTGCAACCAGATAGCTGTGCTGTCTGGTAGCCTCAGCCTAAAAATGCTTCTAGATGACACTCAGCAGCTCTTCCTGTGCCATACTGCCAAATACCAATGCGTTTGCTTACTTTTCATGCACCAACTGTGTGCTGTTCACCAGGGCCTGTTTTTCCTCATTTATTAATCGCCATTGTGGGTTTCACATTTGATTTTTCATTAAAGGTGCCAACCAGTGTAGACAAAACACAACATTTCTCCTACAATAAACAACAAAAGACATTCTAGGATGTTTCCTTCTTTGATGATGTTTGCTTTGGTTTTGAGATCTATTATGATACATTTACAGGATGATGGTGGTAACGTTTTTTATGAAACTCGTGGAGTTTCATGGAAATGGTGGTGTAAAAAAAGGTGCAAACCTACTTTTCGCTTTTGGCATGTTGGCTGGATTACTAAACATACTGCTTCGGTTGTTTGCTATACATTAGCAAAGTCAATTAATCTCTATGTCTGTGATTTTTATAGTGAACGAGAAAGAGGGCTATGGAGTCTTTCAGAGCAGACAAATAGCCCACAACATTATTATGTTTTAAGGTGCAGTTCATCGACAGCACTCACCCACACCCAGGCAGTGCGCTCAAAAGGCCTTTTCAACAAATTGCAATATTGTCCTGCTCGTCCTGCTCCAATTCCTCTGAGCACAAAAGAAAATAATGGCATTTCTTGACAACTTTTCAGACAAGGGTGAATACAAACCTCCACGGCTGCCAAAAGTGACCTTCCCTCTAATAATTCAAAGAATGTGAAGTTGAACTCCGATGAATCAAAAGAAAAAATAGCCGTGTTCCTCTGACATTCCTGGATGTTCTGTGCGACACACATATTCTTGTGTGCTGATAAAAACTATTGTTCTCCCAGCATTCTGCTCGGCACGGGCTGGTGTCCCTCTGCCTCGAAGGGCACGCGACGGTGGCGGTATTCAATGACTCCATGAACAAGTACGCCTTGAGGGGCAGTGTACACAATTGAGCAGCATGGCGCCGCTGAAAAGACAGAATAAAGGGAGAAAATGGGTCAGGCAGCCTTCATTATCGTCTGGAAAACTGGACTAGCCTGGGCATTCTTAGATTATCTCCTGCTCTGCTGTTCCTGGGAAATCAAGCAGCTAAGAACACCGAGGAGATGACCCATATTAAAGCAATAATTAAGAGAAGACACTTGCTGATGTAACTTTTTGCTTACTTTTCAATAGGATTATATGCAACAGTAGGGATGCTACAAAACCGACTGACTTTGATGACCCCATTTTTCTTCAGTACTCCACACTCGGTAGTGCCATGAGCATTCTTAAAATGGTTGTGGATTTTACTAAATTAATCTGTCTCCACCAGATCGACTCCATCACATCAGCTTGTAAATTCCTGATAGAGACTGTCAAATTGCTTTTTTTTTTTAAATGATACAGACCACACTATGAATGTCCAGTGGAAAAGACCTGATAGGAAAAAAACGGCCAGGGTCTTCCTGCAGAAGCAGGTTGGCTATGACCCATGTATACAAATCATTGGTTACAATTTAATTGCCGCACTGTGTCCATTAGTGAAGTGTTCTTCTCCAGAGATGCACACGCGTCACAGAGGGAATACAGGAATGGGTTACTAATATCCAGGCATTGTTAACTGATACTAACTTTTAATTTAATTTCATGCATTTTAGAATGTTTTTGTCAAGCTTGAAAAACGAGGACAGAGATAAAATATAATGAGCATAAATTTGGAGCAGCATCAAATGGTATGGTTAAATGTGGGTCTTATCAAAAAGGGGGGCACACAGCAGAGCAAGAATTGACAAAGGTAATTGGTCTCACCATTAATATGCAAAACAACTATATTGGCTTTGACAATGTTTGCTTACCCTGGCATGCTCAAAAGTATTACAAGGAGGGTGCGCATGTTTGTACCTGTTTGCAGATGCATGGTTGACCAGTTTTTATTTTATTTTAAAGTGTAACCAAAAATTAATGCAACATGGCTACTGTGCATGAACAGCCATGCATATCTAATGCAGCCATCTTCCAATGATTTTGTTATGGTTTGACAAAATAATTCTGAGATGGGTGCATGTGCTGCCGAGCAAATAAAGCTTCCTCTTGCCTAAAACATTAAGTATTGAAAGGAGCTACAAAGAATGAGAAGGAAAAGACAATGCAACCAAAGATCACACACACTAATGAATTCATCAACCATTAAGATTCATGATTCCCAAAGATGAGGTCGTCTTTGTTTAATTCCTAGATCAGCACAGCCAAGAATACTACACTAAAAAGACTGCCTGCAGATGTATAAAATAATCACTGTCAAATACTTTGCTTTTCATTGATGCTTCAGAAGATACACACATTTCAAATAACAAGTATTGGCAGTTCCAATAGGTCTGGCTTTAAAGGTATGTTGTATGTTAATGTGAAGCATTACAAGTAAATAGCATGGGAATAGATATGCATTTTATGTGGCGGCAAAGTATTGTAGAATAATATTAGTGTGGGTTCAAAGGTCAGGATACAGTTGTACTGTCAGGGCAGACCTAAAGTCCATGTATGGTAAATACTGCCCTCCTCCTGTCTGTTTTGCTGCTAGAGAAAAATAACATAAACTATCTACTTATCTCAGACACTTTAATAGCATTTCAATATCATGAATGTACCCCTGAAGTTTAAGCTTAGGCAACTGGATGAACAAATGATCACAGATGCATGGAGGGCAAGCACCTTTTTTTGTGGAAGCTCACAACTTCTGCCTAATCAAAACATGTACTCCTGGATTACAACATGTGGGAAGAGCCAAATCCCCTGTCTAGTGATGCACACATAATTGTCTGCTGACAATACCTAACCTCTCAAAGTAGAAATGACCCCAAATGAATGTGCATAAGATGATCCATTCACCAACCTCAGTTCATGTACATTGTACCACTCATTAATCTAGCTCAGGAGCAACTAGGGAAGCTTCAGTAAATTGTTAGGCTTTGGTGTAATACACATAACACTTTCGAAAAGATGATAGGATGACCAACATTTTTAGCTGCTTTTTGCCTCCAGTGATGGATATGAGTTCATTTATATAGGCTACACCTATAAGAGTATATGTTTGAAGTCTGGCGAAAAGGGCATTCAGTATTGGTTATAAATAGGGCTCCCTGTTTTATGGCATTTATTTTTTCAACATTACCATCTGTATTTATCAATATTTATTTTTTGCAATTTTTTTCTGTATTTATCCATTTTTATTTTCAGTTTTCGGTTTGAATGAAGCTGTAATGAGTATTTTTACACATTTATTTGACTGATAAATGTAGATTCACATTTGAATGTCCAAAAGGTTTCAGCAGAATACAGTGTAATAGCGTTATCTGAAAACACTTGCATTGAAGAATAGCATAAATAACTGTAGATCTGCACTCAATTAGGCTTAATCATGAAATGTATTGTCATTTTTCATCTCCCCTAACTCTCAATCTGACACCTACTGACATGGCCCTCATGATTGACAGTCGAAAAAAACATTCCAAGAAGATCTATTTTCTGTATTTAAAAATAAACACAGACAGGAAAATAAATAGTTTTTCTGTCTGTATTTATCTGTAAAAATCAATGAAAACGGAAAACTGGGAGCCCTAGTTATAAATGCTTTTAAAATTGGTTATATGATATAACCCATTTGCTATTCAGATTTATTAGTGGGGAGAATGCCGAATTGTTATTTGACTAGGAAGACATTTCATTTGTTCACTGAGGATAATAATCTCCCTTTTAAAGGACTTTATTCACTTGTATAGAAGGAGCCAAAAAATAGGTAGGAAATTAGTTAAGTAGATAGATTTTAGTACCTTGCTCCAATTACCACATGAGCGTTGATGATAACTTCTGTATTTGGACCAACAACGGTCACAAATTGCATCCCTGTATTTTTTCACATGCATGGGGTAAACTGATTTTAGCACAGATTTTTAGAGAAGCTAGATGAAATGTTAACATTCGTAAAACCCTAGGGGCATCTTTAGTAGTGTTTAATTTATCAATTAATCATGAAGGTGTAATTATGTTCTTTGGTAACAGCACTTTTTGCTGAATTGGGACATGGTATAAGCAATTACAGGAAGTTGACTTGGATGGGATTTGTGCCCAGAACTGTGCAAGCTGTTCCTTGGATTTTGCATCTATGTTAACGTGTTTGACCTGACCAAGCTGATGGGATAAATATCTAAAATATTTTTTTTCCATCCCCCATATTACAGAGTTCACCCTGTCCATGCAGGCCAAGAAATTGCTGATCAATGGTTTCTTTTTCAGGGCGCACAGAGAAATGTGCCTTCAACAATTTTTAAACTACTGTCCAACATCAAACCATTCACCAGGAATTCAACATGCTGAAATATCTTCAGATAGTTAAAAGTGATGCGTGTGAAGATATTGATCCTTTGGTAGTTTGTGTTTATCTTTGATTATACTACTTTGTTGTAGATTTAGACATGTGTCTTTCCAGTGTAATAGCTACGAATGACCATTATGTTAGTATGTGTGCTCTTTAGTTTGTCATACTGTATCAGTATTTCTAGCCCTCTACCACATCAAAAAATATGCTTTGACTGTGCTATCCCCAGAGAGTAAAGAAAAGAGAGAAATGTGTATATTCAAGTGTAGTGAAGAGTATTTGCGACCCTTTGATGCCACTGACAGAGCAGTATGCACCAAGTATACAGCGTAGTAACCAACAATTGCCCTTGGACCCAAAAAAATCTCCTCTCAGGTTTTCTTTGCTCTAATCAGCTGCACAGAGTGCCATAATGCTCCACCGAGTCATCGTGTTTTCTCATACATATCTGTCCCTAGCTCATATTGGTCTCCCTGCTTATCATCCTTTCAGAATTCAGACCTTAGCACATGCAAGGTTTTGAGTGGCTGTGTAGCAACAACCATTTGGTGCAACATTCTGAAAGGCCTTAGGATACTTCCAATTATAATACCCCAGGAAACTATACAGAGTAAACTTCAACTACAAAGAAATCCCAGAGTTGAAGCTTCTTGCTATGTATGTTCTTTTGGTTAAATGCATCTATGTGTGTGATATTTAAACCCCTGTCTGTGTATTTTGAATGCAGATAACCCTTACAATGTTTACCTGCATTCAAACAGTCCCCATATGTTCAATGTGTTACATTTTAGGTATGAGGACTACACACAACCAGAGCTTTCTTACTGGAAATATGCTGGCATTGATCTACATGTTCTTCGTCAAGGTTGAAATTTATGTTGCCTCCACACGTACTTAAGTGGACGCCCATACAGCTACATTTGTCAGGAGTTCCACCTTGATTGTTCATGAATATGTGTAATACAAAATTGTCCACTGATGTGTAAATTGCTCTTATTATTTTGTGAATTGAACACAATAATAATGTAATATCAAGAATATTGATAATACACATAGAATCATATTTGTATAATTAACATAATCACCCTATCATCAATGCCATTATTATCAATTATATTGTGATAATGTGGTTTACAGTAACTAATTAGCATTGTATTTTATTATGTTTTTCATGAGCACAGACTTTCTGCTTTAATCACAATTTTCAGTGCTAAGCCATTCTACAGAATCTTCCATTCGCTTCACCATCTGAGTTAGCCAAGCGATTTTCCCAATTTTCATAGATTTGGTTTCCACCTAAATCTCTCCCCCTTATTCTCAGCTTGTATATGCCTTATCACCTGTGCCTAGATCTAGAGCTTATATTTGCCTTTTCACCTGTGCCCAGATTTAGAGCTTGTATTTACTTTATCACCTGTGCCCAGATTTAGAGTTTGGCAGGTGCTTCATTGCAAATGCAAGTGGGAATGGGAAGAGGTACTTCCATGCCAGTTAGGACTGCAACAGGACATATCAGTCACTCACTACACCTGGAAATTCCTATACAAAATTTCCTCCCTTTCTCACATACTGACTTTCCATAGTTCTAGAATAATTCTTGATCCATACAGGATCAGGGCTATTGGTGTTATTGATTTGTTGCCACAACATTATTTAGCAAGTTTATTAAACATTGCAAATTATGTATAGTAGATACCCCAATTAATTGTAATATGATGGACACTTTCATTTATAAGATTGAATGCGACTGCATACGTTTTTATTGTGAAACTATTAATACCTAGAGTTTTACATTCTGGAATGACATGCTCTTTGCAGTGAGAAACGTGCCTTTCGCTGTTTCTCCACGAGAGGTTCTTAACTTATGTTTTTTTCTTTGTTTTACTCGAAGGTTGAACTAGATATGCAGGGGCATATTTATCAAACTTTCACACAGTGCAGCACAATGCAGCAAGCCACCTTGCTCAGCTGCGCTACCAGAAAGGGAAATGGCAGGAATACTCCATATATAACATTATACTGCACATTCCAGTCCTTCCATTGCTCTTGCACCCTTTTGCCTGCCTAATGCCAATTTAGCACCAAATGGAGGGCAAGCCCAATATACCCTTGAGGGCTTAGGCGGATAGATTGATAAAGTGAAGTTGCCGACAAGGGATTTTGTTCGTAACAAAGTGATTACTTGGTTATATTTCTTAGCCAGTTGTTTTATGGGTGTATTTAAACAAATTTTACACCAGCAGTAAATTTATCAACAAGAACAATCTTCAGATATAAAGAGTACACACACGGGAATTCTTTTTTTGTGAATAAAACACAAATCGTTTTATGTATAGATCAGAATAAAAAAGAGTACATAAGAACCATTGGTTTGAGCAATAAATCATGAAAAGCGGGTTAAATCAGATCCACATTTCATCAAAAGACATCTATTTCGGTACAGTTTTGACAGAGACCAATCTCATTGTTGAGAAAATAATCAACTGCATTTATCGAATATTACGAAAAAAGATGATGGAGTCGACGTTTCGGTCTTGGATGGCAACTTCACTTTATTAATGCCAATTCAGGCACCCTTGCACCGCGGTTCAAAGGTGCCTGTTTTGCAGACAGGATTGTTTTGTGCCGGAAGGGGAACCTTCCTTCATGAAAACAATACAAAGAGGCATTTTCCACTTTCTACGTGTGCTGCAAAATGCAGCACACTTAAAAAGAGAAAACAAGGAGAAATTAAGATATTTCTGCTTGTTGTGCCTCCCCTGGGGAGGTGTGGAATTTTGGAGCATTCCCAGGTTTAACAGTGTTAGTGAATCTGGAAATGTACCAAAATCCATTGGGGGATGTATGGGAACACCTACACTGCATCCATGGACCATCTCCCTAGTGCTGAGTAACACAACAAAGTGATTTGTACTGCTTTGCGTTACTCCAGATCTATCCATGTGTCCTTGTGTGGCTTGATAAATCTTACTTTAGTGTTGCTTCACCCTTGTACCACCCTCACGTGGTGCAAGGGCGACACAACACATTGATAAATATGCCCCATAGTATAGTGGTTTCTGTAGTTGAATTGTATATTGAGTGAATTTAAGTAGTTCTTATTCTTCTGTAAATTACTTATTGTGTAGATACACCCCAATAATAACTATAATACATGCATTAAAGCCGTACTGCGATCATCACCAAACAACATTAACTCTTAGGTGCCATTCAGTAGGATAATGAGCTATAACATTTAAACATGATTGTATGAAAGTAATTGCCCAAAAAATAACTGAGCTTCAAACTTCAAGATTAGATAATGGCATTTTATTCATCTGTTTTTCATGGCTAAGTTTATTTACCATCATGGACTCCCATCTTGATGCTTCAGCTTCTGATGTCCTTTTTATCATTGTTCATCTTTCACTGTCAGCATTTTCTTACCTTTAGAATAATTACCTTTTTAATATTTGATGCACCCATTTATTGTCAAACACATTGGCACTGTGCGCTGCCACATAAATATGCAAAATAGATAAATAAATAAATAACTGCATAAATAAATAAAAATATCAGGAAAATACTACATCTTTGGGTTCTGCATTGCATATTAAACATGGCCTAATGTTCAAGTGCCTCTCACTTCCATCAGTGATTCTGGTGTGGCATGCACACAAGTTGACCGTGACCGTGAAGAGACCTCCATCTGGTGGCTATTTAGTGATGTAGACAAAATAAGCTTCTTGATGTCAGTTTATTTCATTGTGGTTTCCTGTCAAAAACAGAAAGACTTCTCACTGCAAATTATTTTTTAGTTTTGAAATGGAATTGTAACTGTAGTTATATAGCGCTTCATATCTCTGGTGTGCTGCTCAAATGATTTAGTGTATGTTTAGCATGCTACACCATTGGGCAGTGCTTGGTTGTGAAAGTGTTGAACCAGGCTGGACAGGCCTTTTATTCCACCGGGCATTTTCCCACTGGGCTAGAGCCCCTGGATACCGGTTTTTAAAGTCCAGGGCACTCCTGGTACCTCAGTCACTTATCACACCCCTCAGTGTTAATTACAGCAGGCATGGGTATGTTTGGAGAGAGAGAGAGAAAGAGAGGGAGAGGGAAGGTAAAGAGAAAGTGATAAGAGAGGGAAAAGAGAAGTGGAAAGAAGTAATTAGAGAATGAATGGATGGAAGGAAGGAAAAGAGTTACCATAAGGAGACCAGGGGAGTGGGGCTGGTTTAGGCTCTCTTCCAGTGCTGCTTTTGATTCCCCAGTCCTGCCCTTGTGGTAAATTTCAGGTTGACTTATGGGAATTATTTTTATGTCATGTGTAAATGCTCAGAGTGGTGCTCTTAATCTTCCTTGTGTTGCGGTGCCTATGCATGTGATGATAGGAGGTAAAGTATAAAATGGAATGGAATTACTTTACATATATTTTGTTAGTATAAATGTTTAAGTGGAACTCTAGAAATCCACCAAAGAGGAAGTCAGTGGCGTGCACTGGATACAGTAGGAGCCTATGCTCTACACAGTCCTCTTGGAGTGACAGATGAACGATCACCAGACATGAACTGTTCACTGACAGCTGTATTAAATGATCTCATGTCCACCTATGAGTGAAGAGGAGGAAGCTACATCAATGCACAGGAGATATAGAGTCATAATAAATGCTCTTCAGTAACAGTGAGGGCCATCAGAAGTGCATTGTTTAAAGCATGTAGAAATTCAGCTCTGTAAGACCCATCCAGTAGTGGAAATAGGAGACCATATGAATGCATTGGTTACAGGCAGCCACCATACATGACCATCCAGGTCGATTCAGAAGCAACTGATTGGCAGCTCTTGACCTGCACTGGAAACAGACGGACATCTCAAAAGGGCTAAGGAGACAAGAGATGACAGATAAACTCTAATTATGCAAGAATATTTCAATCTTTTTGATTGATCTTTAAAATTAACTCAATGTGTTTGGAGGTATTCATGAACGCATTCCATGGAGCGAAAAGGGAGGGAGTGCAAAGACATACACTGCCTACAGGCATTCAGTGTCCAAAATCCTAGTCAGGCATGGAAACTCACATACACAAAACGAGACTAAAGGAGACAAAACATGAATGCAGCAAGTCACAGAGCGAGACACTATTCACTGCATTGACCATAAGCTGCCATAAGTTCTCTGTAGAGGCCACCCAAAAGCAGTAAAGAAGCAGCCTGTGTCCTCCAATGGCTACAACAGTGCTTACTTTTTAAAAGAATCAGAGCCCAAAGCACTGCTCCGAAGCCCGTGACCAGTGCAATTAAATGTCGGTGCAACAAATAGCAAGGCTGTTCAGTCTTACATCCACCACAGGCCTCCTCAATCCACAACCAGACAATCCCAGCCTGTTTATCTAACTTTTGCAGGTTCCTGCTTTCTCCTTTTGTGACAATATTTCCATCTTTCTCTTTCTCCGTCTTTCTGCTTTGCCTGTTTTCCCCTCTCGGCTTGGTAAATGCTTAATGCAGAAAAATAAGTACATATCCCCAAAAATAATTGCCATTTTAAAGGCTCTGTTGAGGGCACCTAAAGGAGACATATGGGCAGCTTGAGGTTTGCAGTGGTTAGAGACAGCCATGTTAAATGCCCTGTAGAGCATCCCCCAGGAGTAACAGAGAAGCAATCCATGGCCTGCACTGGCTACAGGCAGGTAAGGCCTAGTAAAATAGCTCAAACAGATGGGTGCTTTGTGCTTAAGCTTTCTTGGTGGATAAAAGTATGTTCATTTGCATGTCATTTACATGTCATTTACTGGTCATATATACAAAAGAAATGCTTGTGGTATCTTAACTTCTTAACTTCTTAATACTTGTTTGTGGTAGCTCTTGGAAGTACTAAAACAAGCAAAGAAAACAGTTGCTATTTACATTTATTAAAATACATTTCAGAGCTGTGCTGTTTGCTGTGCAAGAGCAACCAAGGAGTGTTTACACATAAGTATTTGAGCTGCAGACAGTCAATATTTTTTCAATTGAACTGTAAGCTCTTGCGGCAGTGTGCAGGTGCACAACGGACCTGCGGATTAGCCCTAGATTTTAATTTTATCTCTCTGCTTATCCTATTGGAAGTCATTTTTTTCCATCTGCAAACTGTGCCTCAATATATTCATAATTACGTCACCGTCTATAAAGTCCTCCTAAGACCAGACAACTGTGATAGAACAATCCCGTCCCTCCAACTATATTACTCACTCTCTAGTTCAGCTAGCGTATGTTTATATTGCCTTTGTTAAGCATCTTCACCAAAAATGTCTTGTTCCAAACCTTAATTCATGTCTCATTACAGAACATAAAGTCCTTTCATCATCTCAACTGTCAGATGTTCTGCACAGAGAAAAGTGGACCATAGTTGAATTGATTCAATTCCCCCTTCTGTTCCAAAAATAAGCAGATAACCTGGTTTCCCAAATGTCAAAGACTATTTTTGATGAAAAATAGTTCACACCTTTGAATACCAGCTGTTCATTGTAAAATTTGTGATGATGAACAACAAAAAGTGCTCACATAATTTAGTTTTGACTCAGTGGGAGTGGGAATTTAAAGCCATCTCAAAAGCTGTACTCTTATCCAGAGACATTATTTCTAAAACTCTTACTGAGCCACAGTCTCCTCGATGGAAGGGGTGCACGGTTGGCAGAGACCTGGAAGCATTTGGGCTAGCATGACCTTGGACTTAACTTTAAGCTGACTACTTGTCGACTACTTAAGCACCCCTGCTCTGGGACACTTATCGTCCTGAGGAGGGTTTTACCAAGACACATATTGATTATACAATGTGGATATTATAGCCTACACATAGTAATAGAGACCAAACTGTGAATATCATTGAAAGATCTTTTTCAAATGTCTGATGGATCTTTCTCATGTTTATATTCAGTAGCCTGGCTCCTTTTCCTCTCCTATAAGATGAGACAGTAATATCATTGATGAATGCCACACGATAAGTACATCCACTAATTGAGTGGTATAACACTGTTCTGTCCAACTTACAGTCCCTGTGGGTTTTTAGTTGTTACACACTTTTGAAAATGTCCTCTATTTGCCAAAAATATAGCACTCTTGGGATACAGGAAGACATGTCTTATTTATAGGTGCATGAAATTTAGAATCATATTTGGAGCACATGTTACTTGCTTGTAATGAAACATTATCCCTGTTTCTGTCTGCAATAGGTTTACAAATCACATCACACATTTCAGAACTGTTCTGTATCGCACAGCACAAATCCTTAACTGATTTTACAGATCTGTCTGTACTTACACCAATCTCTAAGGGTTATTACATTCATGAGACAGTTTTGTGCCTAAGATGTTGCACCTGGATATTTTTATTAGAACAATGTACCATGACAATGGTCTTCTTTGATGATCATGCAGCAGGTATATTAGTGGATGCTGAAATTAGTGGCCTTTTCTTCTGCTAGATTTAAAATTGACAAGGTGGGGGCGGAGCTTGGCCGTTGGCTAAGATGGCTGCGTAACCCAGGAGCTCCGTGCTTTGACAGATGGGTTCTCTACGGCCGGAACTGTTCTTTTGGTTCTGCATCAGGAGAAAGTCTGACTCCGACTGCAGAAGGCATGAAGAGCATGTGAATACCTTTGCCTATGGTTTTTGCCTCATATTTGGGATGTGAACATGCCAGCTCCATTTCTCTTCATGTCGACGGCCATTTTGTATTGAACTTCTCTGCTCTTCAGTGTTCTTCTCTCCCCTGCGATGTGCATAATCCTTCCCTCACAGGTTTTTTATTTTGTCTTTTTGTTACTTTTGAGTTTATGCTTCAATCATATTTATTTGTTTTTGAGTCTTTTCTGATTTTGCTGCACCCATTGGTCCTTCATCTGATCTCTGCATTGAGGTTGCTGATGGTTTTTGTTGTGGCTCCTATCTCTTCATGCCTTGCTTGCCCTGTGCTTTGGTGTGAATGAAGACAGCATTTCATACTTTATGGGAAGATTAAAGAAATATAAGGCTTCTCCTCATCACGTATCGTATTCCTCACAGAAACAACTGCTTGGCCAAAAATATGACAAGTGCTCTTTGAGTAGGCCTTCTCCCTCACCAAACATCCCTGCTTCATGCTACAAATGGTCATACTGCTCCATCATCTACTCACATGAGATTTATACAGGATCCACCCTCTCCTGTTAAGTCATCTTCTCTTTCTTTTGAACTTGTGCTTGATGAAATACGTGTGCTACGTCCATTTGTGGAAGAAACCAACTTGCGTATACAGAATCTAAATGACAAGTGGTCTCAAATGGAAACAAGAGTTTCATTAATTGAGGAACGTGTCACTGATATACAGGACTAGGCTACTAGAATCTCTGGTTTGGTAAAAGGAGTTTCATTATTGAAAGCTCATGTTGAAGACTTGAAAATAGAAATAGGTTGAATAACCTGCACCTTTATGGTCTTCAGGAAGGTCTTGTAGGTAATGATCCTGTTGCTTTTTTTACTTCCTTCTTACCTCAATTGGTGAGCCTTCCTTCCTCCACATCACTGGATATACAGAGAGCCCATCGCCTTGGACAACACTTTCAATTTTCATTTCCCTCAGCTAAAGCCATAGGAGTCATTATTTTCTTTCTTGAATTCACTGACATATTGAAAGTCCTCAATACAGCAAAATCTTAACAATAACTTTTATGGCAGGGGAATAAAGTCTTTTTTCCACAGGATGTTTCAAAAGCTACCGCGGGCGAGCGGAAATAATTTTTTGATCTTCACCCACAACTTTGCTCTTTAGGTGCCCGCTTTGGGTTGTTCCATCCTTGTGTCTTTAAAGTCACTTTTCAGAATAAAACATCTTCCTTCACATCTCCTGTGGATCTTAGAGAGTTGCTCCTCCTTCATTCCTCCAGTTACATGGATACTTCTGGTCCTTCTGTAAAATGAATGCATTTTAGGTTCTTTTTCAAATATTGCATAGAAATGTAAGAGTTTGTTTTGTTTTATACATCGTCAGGCTTTTATTGCCCTTACCTTGCTATAGATTTTTTAATGAACTAACTTCTTCTTTATTTGCGGTTTCCGGACTGTTTGTTCTATTCTCATCTTGTGATGTTTTACCCGTCCAGCAAAGCGTTTTTTCACCCCCTTGCTGTGCCGTTTTCACCCTGTGTTGTCATCGATCTCTCACATTTGTTCATCCTTACCAGGTATGTTCTTACAGTCGTCATTGTTTGACTTGTACTGTCTCTTTTTTCTGCATCTTTTTCTGTCCCTTTTTCTCTTTCCTTTCCTCAGATCCAGTTTTCTTTACTCCATCTTTCTTTTTCCTTCTACTACTTATGATTATGAAATGTGTTGTCGCAGAAGACTTTTATTTTGTATATAGTATTGCTTGATTTACCATTCAGAGTTACTTCATGGAACGTTAAAGGGTTTAATAATCTCATAAAAAGGAAGAGAATTTTGTCACATTTAGCTAAAAATTGTCCTGACCTTGTTCTTCTGCAAGAAACTCACCTTACTGACTCTGAAGCTTTAAAGCTTAAACGTGGATGGGTGGGTTCTGGGTTCTGTTTTTGTCTCTCCTTCTTCTGCCAGGAAGAATGGTGTCATTCTTCTTTGTCACAAGAATCTAAAGTTGGTAACTATTTCCCAGGAATCAATATACAAGGTAGATAGCTTATTGTTAAATTACTTGTTAATGATATTCCTCTCACTATTTGTAATACTTTTGGCCTTAGTCATCTGGATACTCCTTTTGGCCTACGATCTCCAAGAAATGTCTATAATTTGCTAATGACTTTTTCATTCTAGTAGGTGACTGTAATCAAGTAATGGACCCTTGTGTTGATCGTCAATCTACAGTTAAATATGCGCCACACAAAATGCACAAACAATTCCATTCATGTATTTCCCAGCATCTCCTAGTTGACTCATGGAGACTTTGCAACCCCTCTATTTGGGATTTTTCCTTTTTCTCAGCACCACATGGCTCCGTTTCTAATCTACTTTCCTAGAAACTTCTTAGCTCCTCTATCGAACCTATTGTGATTTCAGATCATGCCCCCGTTATTACAGATTTTGATTTTATCCCGGTACATTCCAAATCCAATCGTTGGAGATTTAATAACTCTCTTCTGCTTGATCCTGCTTTTTCTTCATCCTTTACAACTTTTATTGAGGAATTCTTTAACATTAATTCAGAGCCTCAATTGCTATGGGGCACTTTTAAAGCTACAGCTCGAGGTCACATTATTGATTTTATTTGCAAAAAGAAAAACTTTTCTTTTATCTTATTTTCAACATCTGAAACATCAACAGTAGGACAGTGAGATTTTAGCTGAATTTGTAAATTATTATCAGTCTCTCTTTACACCTTAATCTTCATCCCATCCATCTCAGATTGATACTTATTTGAATGAAATTGATAAATCTAATGGTGAACATATAGATCTTTTGGATTTGGAAGCTGATATCTCTTTGTCGGAAATTCTTCGAGCGCTTCAATCCCTTAAGAAAGGTAAAACGTCAGGAACGGATCGATTTATGGTTGAATTTTATCTTCACTTTTCTAACTCTTTCCTTCTCAAGCAATCACAGCTTTTTCAATTGTTTTCTTACTCAGGTTCTACCTGCGGCATGTTTCAGGAGGCCACTATTTCTCTTGTTCATAAAGAAGGCAAAGACCCCGGTTTTTGTAAGAACTATCGACCAATCTTATGGTGAACGTGGGGATTTACACCAAATTATTAGCATTGTGTCTCAAACCTTTCTTGCCTTAGTTGATTGGTGAGTAACAAACAGGTTCTAGGTAATTTTTTAATGTTCTGTAAAAGGCCCTGTCTCTCTCTTCTTCTATGGCAGCTATTTTTATAGATGCTGAGAAAGTATTTGATTGTATATATTGTTCCTACTTGCTTAAATCTCTGTCTTGGCATGGGTTGGGCCCTCATTTCATCTCACATATCTTTACTTTATCAATCCCCCATGGTGTCAGTTTTGGTTATAGGGAAGCTCTCTAGCTATTTTCCGTTAAAACGTAGAGTTTGTCAAGGCTGTCCACTATCCCCTATTTTATTCGTTTTGCAACCTTTTCTTTCCTGTATTAGAAACAATGCAGAAATTAATGGTTTCCGATATGGAGACAATCACCTAAAACTCTCAGCCTATGCTGACGACATACTTCTCTTCATATCTAATCCTGAGCAATCTGTACTGGCCCTGTTCCAGGAGATAGCTGCCTTCTCCTCAATTTCAGGTTATAAGATCAATTCAGATAAAACTGAAACCCTTCCAATTAGTAAGTTCACCTTTAGCCAACCTTTTAGTGTCACAGGTTTTCATTAGAATTCTTCCAGGATTAAATATATGGGTGTCTGGTTTACTCCTTCCATTAAAGATTCTGTCTCGGCTAATTTCATTGATTGTTTAGATAAAGTTCATAAACTTCTTTCTGTCATGGAACCCTATTTTTCTCTCGTGGTGGAGTTGTTCAGATTCCATACAAATTATGATTTTGTCTATAATTGTATATGTTCTCTCCATGACCCCTGTATATTTATCTGCTACATTAAAAAAAATTCAAATTATCTAAATTTCTAATAAGAATGTTTCTTGCTTATCTTCGCAAATCTAAGAGGGTGGGGTTAACTTTTCTGTATTTCCAAATTAACCTGTTTTTACCTTAAAAAAATCTAATTGACAACGTACTGAGGATATGGCAGGGTGCAGTTCTGGTACATGTGCCTCCAAAGAATTCTGAGAGCTTGATTGTAATTGCAATCTGTTGTTAATGTTATTCAAATCAGCAACGTTAATGTTATTCATATCAGCAATCTTTTAGAGTGGGTGGACGTTGTAAAATCATCTATAAATTACAGAAACAGGTATACTTGTGTGGATGTTCATGGTGCACAATGCAGAGGCCCCAACCTTCCTGCCTTTTCAAGCCATACATAATGGCAATGTGAGGAATGAGGGAAAGAGGCCAATGAATTCTGCATTTGTGGAGTTTTCCCTGACCTTTGATACTGTTATAGGCTCTGGTCCCAGTGCCAGGGCTCTTGTTAGGAGGCACCACACATTGCCCCAGCTGTGCTGCCAATGAGGAGAGCAGTTGGCCTAACGGCTGGGCGGTCGACGTTCAATCTGGGGAACTGGGTCCGAGTCTCGGCAGTGACGCTGAACATCCTGTGATTCTGGGCAAATCACGTAATCTCCCCTTGCCTAAAAAAAATTAATGTGTCCTCATGCAACGCAACTGGTGCTATGTAAAACACTCTGATACCCAATTCAGGTGAAGTTTGCGCTATATAAAACTCTAAAAAAAAAGAAAATGATAGTAACAACACAACTACTACCTTCACACTCCTACAAGTGTGACAATTCGGACTATTTCAGGCCACAAAGCTATAAGAATGGCTTGGGAGTCAGGTAATAGTAATTTTTAATGCATATTGAATTAATATTTAACTGTTGTGGTCATCTCTAAATTAGGCAGATAGCGCCACCTTGTGGAAGACTGTCACAAGCGCCGGTTTTGAAAATGAAGAGCCGGTGCCAAGCACTGGAAACCACTTACTCAAATTAAGCACTGCTCTGGTCCAACATCCCTCAGCTGGGGAGGTCCCAGATAGCTGCTCCACATCATTAGTGAGCTGTATATTGATAGATTGGCCAGAGAGAAGTTAGCAGGACTGAACCTATATTTAGTCATTCTATTATGCAATTGGGTGGCGTGCTTGCTCCTTACTATTGATATAAGTGATGTTAGAAAAATGGAACGGTGAACAAGGTTCCATCTGAAGCAAGGAGGCAAGCATATTGCATCTTCTTTTATGCAGACAAAATAGGCCTTCTGAACAGAACCCCAAAAGATAAATAACGGGGTCCAAAATTCATCTAGTTTTATGCAAATAAAAATAACCTTAGGTTTAACTTGGGGGAAACCTAGGTACTCTGTTTTAGATATAAATCGGTCACTCACAGCTGGGTCCTGGATGCATCAAAGTATCTTTGAGTTATCTGTGTTGGATCGTTTTCCTTTGAAAGGACAGGGGTTAATTTAAGATGGGACTAGGATTTGAAAGTTAGAATGAGGAATTTCATTACATTTGCAATACTTGCTCCGGGTCAGACCATAGCAATGTGTTGCCGTGCCAGGATACCCTCCCAGATGTGTTGTGTGAACACTGTTGCTGCCATATTGCATAGGGGGACCCTAAACAGGGCTCTCAAGTCTACAAACTTTAAAGACTACCCTTTGAATTGTCGTCTGGATATCTTCATGAGTGACAAGCAGCGTTCTATATCCACCATTATATTGCATTACATTACATCACTTTATTATTCCTAAAAGAAGCATGCTGGCCACTCTCTGAAAACCAACACATGCTTATGTGCAAGGGAATGCACTCACTTATCCAAACACATCATGCACACTATCCATGCAGTTACATTCAACCAGTCTAGCCAAGTGCTAGAGAGGTGTCTTGTAGTGCTTAGAAGCTGACGTATAGTAACATTCATTTTATAAACATGGACGATCACTCCTCCAGAGGTCTTGGTCTACTGGTCATCACTCTTGCTTTGGAGTGAGACTTTGCAAGAGTGCATGCAAGCCTCATGGTCCATGCCCTAAAAAAGAGAGGTGTTTTGTAGTGCTTAGAAGCTGACGTATAGTAACATTCATTTTATAAACATGGACGATCACTCCTCCAGAGGTCTTGGTCTACTGGTCATCACTCTTGCTTTGGCGTGAGACTTTGCAAGAGTGCATGCGAACGTCATGGTCCATGCCCTAAAAAAGAGAGGTGTTTTGTAGTGCTTAGAAGCTGACGTATAGTAACATTCATTTTATAAACATGGACGATCACACCTCCAGAGATCTTGGTCTACTGGTCATCACTCTTGCTTTGGCGTGAGACTTTGCAAGAGTGCATGCGATTGTCATGGTCCATGCCCTAAAAAAGAGAGGTGTTTTGTAGTGCTTAGAAGCTGACGTATAGTAACATTCATTTTATAAACATGGACGATCACACCTCCAGAGATCTTGGTCTACTGGTCATCACTCTTGCTTTGGCGTGAGACTTTGCAAGAGTGCATGCAAACCTCATGGTCCATGCCCTAAAAAAGAGAGGTGTTTTGTAGTGCTTAGAAGCTGACGTATAGTAACATTCATTTTATAAACATGGACGATCACTCCTCCAGAGGTCTTGGTCTACTGGTCATCACTCTTGCTTTCAAGTCAGCACTTTGCAAGAGTGCATGCAAGCCTCATGGTCTTAGTCGCTCTGTTAATTCACCCTGGACATAAAAGCTAGCATTGATCGAATGAAAGTTAGTGGTGAATGCTTAAACAAATGTGCGGTGTTCTGTCTTTGCAGTAAGTTCTGAAATCAGCTCTGTTAAATCAGCGTTTCCTCCCACTGTGATGAATGATGAAGCAGAGATTACCATGTAAACCCTTGCAAAACCATTTTAACAGCATGCATGTTTATGCACCCGTTTCTGTAGAATAGTATATCCTTTTTTAAGATGCTTTTTGCCCTTTTGATTATATTGTACCAAAAATAGATCACAGGAAACCCGAAATCAGTAGTAGGAAATATTTCACAACTGGAAGCAAGTACTGGTTACTAAAAAAAGGTGGAAGGTGTTCCCAGTCCTACCCTTCTGTAAAAGTTCCTCATTCTCTAAAATGTCGAGCTTTTTAATAGGCCACAACACTTCTAAATCCCGGTTAAAATGGCCCTGGTTCCACTTTTTAGACAGCTGTCTCACTTCAAAAGATCTCAATTAAAACAATTTACCTCTCACTTAAGAGGCCCAGAAACGCTGCAATCAAACTAAAAAACGTAAAGCAGCTGAGAAGAGGAAATTAGAGGCAACACTTCATGGGAATGGGAATTGAAAAAACAGTCTTAATTTGGTTTATATTGTGACAATGAGGCTTTCGAAGCAAATGGGGGCTGTAAGAAGTTGTGCACAGATCTTAAGCAATCACTCAAAATGAAATAACCTTGGTATGAGTTAGGCACTGACTAAAAAAACAAGAACTTCTAATTTAGGTGAGCAATTCTAAAATGTGCATAGATTTGCTACACATAGATGTGCTTCAGATCTGTGAATGCTTTGAACTCTTATGGGAATACTCATACTCATTAAGACTCAGTGTAAGGAGGAGTACTGATAAGTAGTATCAGTGCTGGGGCCCAAAGGTTTGCTCAGAATCTACCGCCCGCTGGAGAAGGTCGTGGTGGCGAATACCAAAGCTGCGTAGGCTTGATTCCGCCTTATGCATCTTTAATCCATTATCAGGCACTCCCTGCCCCTCAATTTAATTCCTCCACATTCTTTTTCATCTCTGCTTTCTCCCTTTGTCACTGTTTTTCCGTCTTTCTCTTCATCTTTGGTTCCTCCTTTTGTTTTTTCTTCTATCTAGTTCTCGGCTAATGTCAGATGAGGAAACATAAGTGACGGTGGGCCCCACCTGCAACCACCTGTTCAAATTTAGTGGAGACCAGTGCTTTGAAAGGGAGGGGTACTCAATGGTACTGAGTACCCACACGTTTTAATGTTTTCACCTAGAGTACCAGAATTTCTCCTCAGACACGGCGAGTACTGGTACTCATAGGGTCAGGCCTTGACCCAGGTGGTGCCGCTCTCGTTATCTTGTTCCTCGGCCACACTTTCCCCATGTCCCGCACTGATTCACAGTGAGAGCCTGGGCTGAGATGGCACAAGAGCCCCAGAACAGCAGCTCTTGACACCAGGACACAGCAATTTGCAAGTCATCAGAGCAGGGGTGTGGCGGTAGGGTGTTTGGTCTACCCTGTGATCTTGCACAGTGGGAGTTGAGAGATGACTGTAAAACCTAATGGTCGAGGGTGTGGGGCGCATTCTTCAGGGCAGTGTAGCTTTTTAGCATATCTGTTGTTTTAAATGACTGAAAACCTTGGCTCATCAGCAACTTAAATCTTGCATTTGACTTGAACGTAAATCCCTGTCCTCTCCACCAATTTTATGATTGACAGACAGAAAAAAAAAAAAAGTCTGCAAAATTTTTACAGAGTGGTTTTGTGCATTTAAAACCCACAACTTCTTGTTTCGTATTTGAAACCAGACATATAGCAAATTAACACAGGAGGCTCCATGGAATATATGATGTATTCCAGACAGTTCTGGATGTTAGTTGGCAATGCTTTTGCACTCTGGGACTTGTAGTTTCCTTTTCTCAGTATAAGCAAGGGTTTTTAAAATTCCAACATGCAAAGCTTTGATGACAGAAATCAGAGAGTGGTTGAACATACATGTAGCATAAAATGGAGCCACTTGGGAGGTCCAAAGCCCTAGTATACATATGTTTTGGGTGTACACACACACACACATCATCCATATAACCATAGATTTGGCTTTATTTATAGTGAACAAGGGGTCCTTTCAAGGCACTGCTTCTGGCATAGACCCTATTCATTCATCTATTCTGGCAGTGAGACCTTCTATGTCTTGCCATTTGCTTGGATAATGGATAAGATACATCCTGGCAGAGTATGCATCCTCCATACTAGAGGCCCTTCTGATGCCTGAAGTGGAAATATTATGTAGGAGGTGGTTAATGTACTTGCTGAAAATATCTGAGTCCATTCTAATCAAAGTTTCAACTCACCATAAAATTGCATTGAGGGTCAATGTTCTTGTTGGAAAGCACAGCATGCAACAGATTCGTTTTTATGTAGATAGTTCAGGTGGTTGCAGTTTTTGTTGCAGAGATCCTTGAACTACCTGCAGGTCACAAGTTAAAATCCTTGTAATAATGCTAGTGACTCACTATGCATTATGACAAGGATTTGAACTCGAATCAAGGAGCTGTATCCAAAGAGCAAGACATACATTTGTAACCTTACTATGGGGCATATTATCAAGCATGGAGTTAAAATTATCGCCGCTTTAGCGGCAGAAAACTGCCGCTAAAGCGGCGATAATGGGCTTGATAATATGCCGTAGAGAATTCCAATAGAAGCCCATGTTGTCACCAAAACATGGGCTTCTATTGGAACTCTCAAGGGCATATTATCAAGCCCATTATCGCCGCTTTAGCTGCAGTTTTCTGCCGCCAAAGCGGCGATAATTTTAACTCCATGCTTGATAGTATGCCCCTATGTTTTTCCTTTATCATTAGTTAATTTAGGGATGCTCTAAAAAAGGGTAACTTTGGGTTTTAATTAACAACTTGGGGTATATTTAGTACACCAACGGAGTGTCACTTTTTTTGATGATCTAGTAGCGTAGTGCCATTTTCAATATTTACAAGGTGGCTTTAAGCCTATTAGCTTGGCTTCACACCACCTTGTAAATGCCTCTTTCCACCTAAACTCTCTTCGACAAAGGGGCGTGCAATGGATGTTGCTCTGGGCGCTGCAACACCGATTGCTTTTCGACGCTGCCTGAGATTTACAATGAGGTGTAAATCTGTGGCAGCACCAAAAACTGACGCCATGCAAGAGCAGGCATTAGAATGGCACAAAAGGAGAAATGCTTTTATTTTTCCTTGTTTTTGCTTTTTCTACGTGAGTTGCATTCTGCAGCACACATAGAAGGAGCAAAAAGCCATTAATGAGTGTTAATGTGTAGGAAGGTGACCCTTCCTACACATTTACAATCATTAAATAATGACTATTTGCTTCTTCTATGTGTGCTGAACGCAGCACACATAAAAGTAACATATAGTCATTGTGGATTGTTTGCACATAAACAACCATTCCCTACAGTGCAGGGACCCTTGCTCTATGGTACAAGGGTGCCTGCATTGGTGCTAGGCAGTTAAGTTTAGTGCCAGCGCTAGGGGAAATGCAGTGGTGCACTGTAGTGTAGTATATACGGCGCATCCCTGCGTTTTGAAAATGTCGTAGCGTGGCGCTGCCAAATTTGGCACATCTCCATGCTCCAACATTTTCTAGTTAATAAGCCCCTTAGAAGTAAATGCTGTGTGAATAGTTTTAGTGTCATAACTATTGGACAGACACTTTCAACATTCTTACGATGCATGAGGGTTTTTTGCAAGCATAGCCTTGAAAGGTCAAAACCCTAGCCCCACCCCATACCTGCCCTTAAGACCACCATAATGCTTGCCCCACACTCCGCCCTCAGTCAACCGCTCCTTTAGAGGAGTTCCAGCACTTATTCTTTTGCATTTCAAGCACTGGCACTGGCCAACAAATGTTAAATATTCGACAGGATCCTGTTTGGCGTATGAGCCATGACCTCTAAGAACTCTTTTGGAACCACTGTTTTCAAATCACCACTGAGAAAAACAGGCTACAATCTGGTAAACTGTTAAATCAAAGGTCTCAACATTCTGCTATAAAGCAACAAGGAAACCTTCCCTCTGCAGGAAAGCAGCATTGCTAAAGTGGACAAAGCACCGCAGGCCCTAGCCATTAACTGTATAAATATGGTGGGCAGTCAAAATATCGAAAATTAAATATCGACCCACGCTAATATCGAGTTGATAATATCGAAGGGACAGAGTATCGATGGACAGAATATCGATGGACAGAATATCGACCTTAAGGTAAGTAATATCGATTTTTTTATAAATCGATGTAAGTAATATCGAAGTTAGTAATATTGATATCAAATATATTGATGTTGCTAATATTGATGTTACTAATGTCGATATTTATATTGTTGTTATGTATTTTATTATGTATTTAATATGTATGTGTTATATGTTTTTTGTTAAGTTAGAACACTTATTAGAACACTGGTTTTAAAATATATGTATACAATTTTTATATGTTAATAATGTTTTTTTACGTCAATTTTGTGTTTTAGTACCGTAGCGGGTTGTGGGTTTATAGGGGAATAGGGTGGGAAGTAATTTAATTTTAAATAAGTAATAATTGATTTTCATTTATTGGTACTGATAATTATATTATTCTTAATTAATTAATAATTAGTAATTATTTTTATTAATTGATTAATTGATAATTATGTTAAGTGTAGTATTCAGCGAAGACATCGCCGACTTCATCAGCCCGCACGCCCTCCCCTCCGCTGACTACATCCTCCACGGGGACCTCAACTTCCACCTGGAGAACAACAACGACCGCAACACCACCACCCTGCTGGACAACCTCGCCAACCTCGGACTCAAGCAACTGGTGACCACCCCCACCCACTACGCCGGCCACACGCTCGACCCCTTCTTCTCCTCCAGCAAGGACATCACCTTCAGCCACGCCACCGGACTCCACTGGACAGACCACAGCTGCGTCCACTTCAGCTTCAGAAGGACCACGACTCACCACCACCCGCAACTGGTCCCCCGCAGAAGCTGGAACAAGATCACTGCCGACCAGCTCACCACATCCCTGAGCCAGAACCCCCCCACCAGATCAGCGAACCCCAACCAAGCCGCCAACAACCCCACGAAATGGATCAGCAACTGCGCAGACGACCTCGCTCCACTGAAGACCCCCCCCCGCCAGACCCGGCACCAAGAAAGCATCTTGGTTTACTGACGAACTCAAGAGCTCCAAAAAGAACTGCCGGGCCCTCGAGAAAGCCTGGCGCAGAGACCCACCTACAGACAACATGACCACCCTCAAGCTTGCCACTCGAAGACATCACCAGCTGATCCACGCCACCAAGAAATCCGCATTCAAGGAACGACTGGACAACAACGCCCGCAACAGCAAGGAACTCTCCAACATCGTCAAAGAGCTCTCGAACCCCAGCGCCGGAAATAACGACATCACGCCCTTGCAAGACCACTGCAACTCGCTCGCCTCATTCTTCCACAGCAAGATCGCAGACATACACAACAGTTTCAGCACACAGCCAACGCACCCTATGACCGGAACAATGCCCCCCACCACCACCCTCTGCGCCTGGACCCCAGTCAACACCGAAGACACCATCCGCACGATGAACTCCATCCACTCAGGATCTCCAACCGACCACGTCTTCAACAAGGCCGACTCCATCATCGCACCCCACCTGCGGGACATCATGAACGCCTCCTTCGACACCGCCACCTTCCCAGAGAGCTGGAATCACGCCGAACTCAGCGCCCTATTGAAGAAACCATCAGCGGACCCCACCGACCTCAAAAACTACCACCCCATCTCGCTCCTTCCTTTTCCGGCCAAAGTCACCGAGAAAACCGTCAACAGACAACTGGCCGCCTTCCTCGAGACGAACGAATCCCTCGACCACTCGCAGACCGGCTTCCGGGCCAACCACAGCACCGAGACCGCCCTCATCGCAGCCACCGACGACATCCGAGCTTTGCTCGACAACGGGGAAACAACGGCCCTCATCCTCCTGGACCTCCCGTGGAGTTCGACACGGTCTGCCACCGCACCCTAGTGCAGCGCCTCAACAACATCGGTATCCAGGAGAAGGCACTGGAATGGATCATCTCCTTCCTCGCCGGAAGAACACAGAGAGTCCGCCTACCCCCGTTCAGATCCGAGGACACTGAAGTCATCTGCGGCGTACCACAAGGATCATCACTCAGCCCCACCCTCTTCAACGTCTACATGAGCCCCCTCGCAGCCATCGCACGCCAACACAACCTCAACATCATCTCCTACGCCGACGACACCCAGCTGATCCTCTCCCTCACCAACGACCCCGCCACCGCCAGAACCAACCTACACAAAGGGATGAAAGACGTAGCCGAGTGGATGACGAACAGCCGCCTGAAACTGAACTCAGATAAGACGGAAGTCCTCATCCTGGGATCATCACCCTCCGCCTGGGACGACTCCTGGTGGCCCCCTGCCCTTGGCAGCGCACCCAAACCAACAGACCACGCACGCATCCTGGGCTTCATCCTGGACTCCTCCCTCTCCATGACCAGACAAGTCAATGCCGTCTCCGCATCATGCTTCAACATCCTACGCATGCTACGTAAGATCTTCCGGTGGATCCCCACCGAAACCAGGAAGACGGTCACCCAGGCCCTCGTCACCAGCCGACTGGACTACGGCAACTCCCTCTACGCCGGAACCACAGCCAAACTCCAGAAACAACTCCAGCGCATCCAGAACGCCTCAGCACGCCTCATCCTGGACATTCCCCGACACAGCCACATCTCCGTACACCTGAGAAACCTGCACTGGCTCCCCGTCAGCAAGAGAATCACTTTCCAACTCCTCACCCACGCACACAAAGCTCTCCACAACCAAAGCCCATGATACCTCAATGACCGCTTGACCTTCTACACTCCCATCCGCCAGCTTCGATCAACCAGCCACGCCCTCGCCGCCGTCCCCCGCATCCGAAGAGCCACAACAGGAGGAAGATCCTTCTCCTACCTGGCTGCCAAGACGTGGAACTCCCTCCCCATCCACCTCCGCCTGACCCAAGACCACCTCTCCTTCAGGAAGCAACTCAAGACCTGGCTGTTCGAGCAGTAGCGGACCCCCCTCCCCCAAGCGCCTTAAGACACTCCAGGTGAGTAGCGCGCTATACAAATGCTTGATTGATTGATTGATTGATTGATTTTATTATTGGAGTGTGTTGTGTGTTTATAGGGGAATAGTGTTGGAAGTAATTAAAATCTAATTAAGTAATTATTAAATGTATTGTTGGGTATTGATAATTAATTTATTGGACATTAATTATTAATTGGTAATTATTTCAAATTATAATTTTTTGGTTATGAAAATTTATTTAGTGTTGATTAATCATGAATTGGTAATTAAATGTTATTACGTGTTATTTATTGATATTTTTAATTAATATATTAATAAGTAATTATTAATTGGTAATTAATGTTTAATACTTTTTGTTTTTTGATATGAAAAATGATTTAATTGTTCTATATTTTTTATTTGGTGATTACTTTTTAATAATGAATATGTGTTTTGTTATGAAAATTTGTTTATTGTTCAATATTTATTATTTGTGAGTTCATATTTATTAATTATTATTTATTAGTATTTATTATTAATTTATTGTTAATTAATTATGCATTGGTAATTATGTTTTTAATATTTATTTATTGGTATTTGTAAATAATTTAGAGTTATTTAATAATTAAATCATTAATTATTTACAAAAAATGTAGTGGGAATAGTAATTTTTACCCCTAAGCTATCCAACACTTTCCCTACTGTTGCACTCTATGGAGTGGGAATAGTAATTTTTACCCCTACACTATCCAACACTTTCCTTACTGTTATACTCCCTGGAGTGGGAATAGTAATTTATATCCCTCCGCTACCCAACACTTTCCCTACTGTTGCACTCTTTGGAGTGGGAATAGTAATTTTTACCCCTATGCTATCCAACACTTTCCCTACTGTTGTACTCTTTGGAGTTGGAATAGTAATGTTTACCCCTATGCTATCCAACACTTTCCCTACCCTTGCACTCCTTGGAGTTGGAATAGTAGTTTTATTCCCTCCGCTATTTAATATTTTTTGTATTATTTTAGCTAATGTAGTTTACATTTATTTTAAAAAATTTTAAAGTAAATTTAATTTTTTTAATTTGTTATACATAATTGTTTAATTGTTATTTATGTTAATGTTTTATGTGTATAGCTGCATTGGTAATTTATAATATTTGTTAATAATTATTAACACTGATTATGAAGAAAGTATATATAATATATATTATGGTGCCGATTCCGATCCTGTAAAACCCGGGTAAGAACCGTCGTACGGAGCGTTTTCTCCGTCCGACTCGTACCCGGGAAAACCACCTTACAAACCCGCAAGTACGATTCGTACAGAAATACCATTTCCGTACGAATCGTACAAAACACCGACCGGCAAAAATATATCCACAATTCCGATCCGGGACACCGTGTACGTGATGTCCGGACGGAGTCAGGCAGCGTTCTACGAACCAGCAAGTACGATTCGTGCCTACGTCACTCAGCACATAGAATTTTTTACGGGAGCCAAAAAATGCCGGGAAATTGAGGAGGACGCGAGGAAGGAGCACCTGTACGCGACGGACAGCCATGGACCCCATCCTACGTGTCATCCCGGCCCTCATAGCCTACGACCTGGTGCACAGGGACCGCCGCAGATGCCGCAGAAGGTCAGAACAACACCCAGGGGCAAAGGTGGGGGGCAGGAAACATAACCCCCACCCAAGGCAAAATGTATACATGCCCTGTACATACCGTACCTCCAGGGACTGGTCACTCGGGGGGGGCGGAGCGTGTTCACCAAGGCCTGCGTCCCGCCACAACGGAAGTGGACGTGGATGCGTCCCATCACCACAACAATTGTGGTACGCACTGTACCCATGCCTTAAGGGCGCGGGTACGGGTCGTACCACACCTACCCCTACGTCACCCCAACATTGGGGGTACGGCCCGTACCCAGGCCTGAACAGCATGGGTACGGGTCATACCACGCCTACCCCTATGTCCCCCCAACAATGGTGGTACGGCACGTACCCACGTTCTGTAGGCCTGGGTACGGGCCGTACCCCTACGGCACCCCAACAATGGTGGTACGGCCCTTACCCAGGCCTGAAGAGCGTGGGTACGGGTCGCACCACGCGTACCCCTACGGCACCCCAACAATGGTGGTATGGCCCGTAGCCAGCCCTGAAGAACGTGGGTACGGGTCGCACCACGCGTACCCCTACGTCACCCCAACAGTGGTGGTACGGCCCGGACCCAGGCCTGAAGAGCGTGGGTACGGGTTGCACCACACGTACCCCTACGTCACACGAACAATGGTGGTACAGCCCGTACCCAGGCCTGAAGAGCATGGGTACGGGCCATACCACCATTGTTGGGGTGACGTAGGGGTACGTGTGGTCCGACCTGTACCCACGCTCTTCAGGCCTGGGTATGGGCCATACCACCATTGTTGGGGTGACGCAGGGGTAGGCGTGGTACGACCCCTACCCACGCTCTGTAGGCCTGGGTACGGGCCGTACCCCTACGTCACCCCAACAATAGTGGTACGGCCCGTACCCAGGCCTTCAGAGCGTGTGGGTGGGTGTTGTGCTATGATCCACATCAGTGGACAGAGACATAGGGGTGGGTGCTTATCACTCCCAGCAGTGCCAAGACATATGAGGGGTGGGTGCAGAGGACTCCCAGCAGTGCCCAGACATATGAGGGGTGGATGCCTATCACTCCCAGCAGTGCCCAGACATATGAGGGGTGTGTGCCTATCCCTCCCAGCAGTGCCCAGACATATGATGGGTGGGTGCAGAGGACTCCCAGCAGTGCCCAGACATATGAGGGGTGGGTGCAGAGGACCCCCAGCAGTGCCCAGACATATGAGGGGTGTGTGCCTATCACTCCCAGCAGTGCCCAGACATATGAGGGGTGGGTGCAGAGGAACCCCAGCAGTGCCCAGACATATGAGGGGTGGGTTCCTATCACTCCCAGCAGTTCCCAGACATATGAGGGGTGGGTGCAGAGGACCCCCAGTAGTGCCCAGACATATGAGGGGTGTGTGCCTATCACTCCCAGCAGTGCCCAGACATATGAGGGGTGGGTGCAGAGGACTCCCAGCAGTGCCCAGACATATGAGGGGTGGGTGCAGACGACCCCCAGCAGTGCCCAGACATATGAGGGGTGGGTGCCTATCACTCCCAGCAGTGCCCAGACATATGAGGGGTGGGTGCAGAGGACTCCCAGCAGTGCCCAGACATATGAGGGGTGGGTGCAGAGGACTCCCAGCAGTGCCCAGACATATGAGGGGTGGGTGCCTATCACTCCCAGCAGTGCCCAGACATATGAGGGGTGTGTTCCTATCACTCCCAGCAGTGCCCAGACATATGATGGGTGGGTGCAGAGGACTCCCAGCAGTGCCCAGACATATGAGGGGTGGGTGCAGAGGACTCCCAGCAGTGCCCAGACATATGAGGGGTGGGTGCCTGTCACTCCCAGCAGTGCCCAGACATATGAGGGGTGTGTGCCTATCACTCCCAGCAGTGCCCAGACATATGAGGGGTGGTTGCAGAGGACTCCCAGCAGTGCCCAGACATATGAGGGGTGGGTGCCTATCACTCCCAGCAGTGCCCAGACATATGAGGGGTGGGTGCAGAGGACTCCAAGCAGTGCCCAGACATATGAGGGATGGGTGCAGAGGACTCCCAGCAGTGCCCAGACATATGAGGGGTGGGTGCCTATCACTCCCAGCAGGGTGTGTGCCTATCACTCCCAGCAGTGCCCAGACATATGAGGGGTGGTTGCAGAGGACTCTCAGCAGTGCCCAGACATATGAGGAGTGGGTGCCTATCACTCCCAGCAGTGCCCAGACACATGAGGGGTGGGTGCCTATCACTCCCAGCAGTGCCCAGACATATGAGGGGTGGGTGCAGAGGACTCCAAGCAGTGGACAGAGACATGGGGGTGTGTACATCATCATCCCATTAGCAAAACTCCATGGGTGCATGAAGGCATCCACAATGTGCAACTATGTTGATAGTGCCATGGCAACACATCACTGACAGCAGTGTCCCACTCCCATGAGGATGGATGTCCTTCCCCCACTGCATGACACATCACATGTGGGTGTGATGACAAATTACACATGCATACCCACCCCTGGCGGTGGCAGCACAATACACACACTGAGATCATGCAACAAGACTGTATCCTCATGTGAAACCCCACTAAACAAGAGAGCCTAAGGGAACACACACTGTCACCCACATTCCAGGACTGATAGGAATGTACGGGTGCTGGGGCAGCCAACAAGTTATTGCCTCCCATGGAAGGAAAAGGGTGGAGTACCCACAGATACAATGCCCACAATTGTTAGTCAGGTGCCCAAATACCCTGCAGAACAAGTAACACATGTGTGCTAGGCTGGGAGTACACACATGCATAGTGCAGAAAAGGGACCATATCCACATTAAGCCATGGCAACATACTCCATACACAAGTACAGTGACTACCAAGGATGGCACAGACGATGAAGGCAGTGACATTGCTGAGCAGGCATGGGCAAAGTTGAAGGGATCCCTCACACAGCAAGGAAATGTAGACACAGGTCAGCACAACAATTGGGAAACACCCTGCAGGGAAGAAGTCAGGTGCCACAGAGGAAGGAACACTCCTTGGGACAATGTCACCATACAGTAAGAGCTTACATGACCAAAGATTATTTGCAGAGACCTTGTGATGGCACGCAGATACCAGGGTCCACCCCATGAGCAGCACACTACAACATTTCCCAGACACCTAACACATTATCACCACCCCAACTGAGGGAGCAGCAGCACCAACAGCAATACCAGAAAAGCATTTGTGTGCAAACGAAAAACAAAATGCTTTATTCAGCATAAAAAAAGAGTGGATTTGAAATGTACACTATATACAAGGCCCATAGGCCAGTCCATATGCAAATTCCGGGGGGGTACACATTGGGACGCGTCTCCCCTAGCTTGCCTGCACAGTTCAGAGTTCCTTTCCATCCACGGGGGGGGCATCATGTGGGGGGGAAGGACCAGGCACCGCAGGGACAGGAGCAGCAAGGGTAGGTGTTGTGGGTGCAGGGACGGACGACTCCACCACAGGGGGTGGGACAGCGTTAAAGGTGGTGGTTAGGATGGCGCTGCACACGGTTGTAAGGTCTGCCAGCATCTCCCCTGCACCTGAAGGAACCACAGGCCCCAAGGAGGGGGGGGGGGCGGAGGGATGGGTTGCAGCGCTACTGGGGGAGGGTGTGGACAGGAGGGGGACTCAACTTCCCTGCCTGGGGACTTCCTCGACCGCTTGCGGGGTGGTGTCACACTGGGGCTGAGGGACAGACTGGCCATGAAGGACTCTTTGTCCGACTGTTGGGTAGGGGAGCTAAGGGGAGTGTTTTGGAGGAAGTGGGTCGTGAGGACTGCGGACTCCCACTGTGGCTGCGTGGTTGCCGTTTGCCCCCCGACCCAATGGGTGTGCCTACTTCCCCCTGTGTGTGCGTGACTGGAGGTGTGCGCTTGGCCTTCCCTGTTGGTGTGCTGCCTGTGTCTGGTAGGGTGCGTGCATGGGGATGTCTGGGTGTGCTTGGGACAGGCACGGGAGTGGGAAGTGTGGATGGGGCAGGGGTAGGGGGGGACAGAGCGCTGCAGGAGACCCACTGCTGCCGTTAGTGAGGAGTCCATGGACCTCAGCAACATCCGTTGGTCAGACATTGCTGATGACATGCCCTCCATGTACGACACCATCTGTGTCAGCAGTCTGGTGTGGCCATGGAGGACATTAAGCAGCGATGTCTGACCAACCTGCAACTGCCGCAGGATGTCCACAGACTCTGCATTGACGGCAGCAGGGGAGACAGGGGCAGGGGGTGTGGTGCCTGGCACGAAGGAGACATGTGGTCGCCTAGCACGGACAGAAGGGACCCGAGCAAGTGGGAGGGCGGTGATGGGAATGGAGGGGGCGGCGAGAGATGTACTGCTGCTTTCAGCTGTGGGAGCAGCCTCCGCCCCCTCTGGGAGCTCAGCCTCGGACCCATCAGTGTCATAGTCGGTGTTGGGACTGGACAGGTCCTCCGCCTGACTCCCGTCGCACTCCGTGCCACTTGCTGCGCTAGACTCCCCAGCACTGGTGGCACCGGTGCTGTATCCCTCCTCCACGTCCGTGCCGGTGTCTCCCTCGGTGTCCCCCGACGATGCTGTGGGCAAGGTGAAGAGACAGGAAATAATCAGACACCTGTATACATATGACACATGAGTCCAAACTACATAGGTCACAGTGCATAGCATGAAAAGCATCATGAGTAACATCTACAATACTACGCACATATGTAGGCCCTGCACTACACAGTTGGTTGACCCACCATGCCACTTTGATACAATGGAGAGCATGACACAACAGCAAAGAACTTGATATCGAATTATACAGAGAAGCTAGTGTCTGTGGACAGTCGAGCACAGCATCTGGACCACACACCGTTGCCAAAAATGGATGAGCAGGAACCATGTCTTTTAACTTTTGAAACATGCTGCAAAGCACAAACATTAAACCCTGCACAACATGACTGGGTCAATACTTGTTGAGTGTCTGTACCGACTATCATCACACACAGGCCAGACCTGGCAAGGAGACATAAGCTTTGGACATGTAGGCCTTGCCCGCACAAACCACCCCCTACCTGAGACAATGTGATTGAGACAGAGGAAGGACTTACACCTCTTAATCATGGTTCATAAAAATGGGCTCCATTAAATCCTAATTGCACTCTAGCTACCCCTCATGGGGCGGACCACACATAATATTGACAAACAACCATCATCAGATAGTTGTACACAGACACACAGGAACTGGCAAGTGAGGATGCACAAGCTACATTGGGTCACCCTGTACAGTGTACACATGTAGCACACTTTACGTAAATACAAATGTGGCCAGGGTACAATGCCACAGAGGCCAACCTATGCTGAAGACACTGAGAATGTCCCCAGTGTTGGATGATACACATGATTCATAGGAAAAGGTGACTCAGGGGACTGTAGTGGCCACACTGCTCCATGGTCCTGGATAGATCTGACTGACTGCAACAGGAGCAACCGTCCCCACACTATGCATATCTCCCCCTCATGCACATCATGTCTGAGGCCACAACATCGGTCATGCATGCTGCAAGGCAGTTCATTTTAAGCCTCACACTCCTATGTTGAGACTCTGCATCAGTGTCAACAATCATGGACCCCCAAATGACTGAACTGGACAGGGCACAGACAAGGTCCCAACACATGTCACAGACCACCCCCACAAATGATGCTGCAAGCATTGGGCACTTGGATTACCTGCCAGCCTAGATTACCTTGTGAAAGAGTGACTACACACAGACCACGGAACACATGTCAAGGAGGGGAAGGGAGGAAGAACAGGACCGGTTGACTTTGGGGAACAGGATATGCACTGCACATATAAACCCTGGCAGTGTATCCAGGTGACTGAGCACTTCCAAAAGCTGGTGACACACAACAAACACACATGTACCTACCCATTCCTGCTGCTGCTTCTCCTGTAGCCGCCTATCCATGTCAGGGAAGACCACCGCCAGGACACGCTTCATTTGGTGGGTCAGGCGCCGGCGCCCGCCGTGTTTGCGTGGAGGTGAGTACTCCAGCAGGACCTGGGCGATCCTCCTGGTCCAGCACCGGATATCCTGCCAGCGTTTCCTCACCTAGGCCAGGCGCCGGCTGCGACCCTCCACCGACCTCACGGCTCTGACGGCCCGCTTCCAAATCTCCGCCTTGGCGTAGGCGCCTACCTGTGAGGATGACAAAGTGAGACAACATCAATACACCTGCTCCATGTCACAGAGACACACATTAGAACAATTGGGCTTGTTTGAACAGGGCATAGTATGCAGCAAACTCATTGCACCTTTGTCATAGGGACACTATCCTCTGGGGAAGGCCAAATGCACTACGTGGCATTTAAAGTACACAGGTGGCATGAAGGGTGCGACAGAATCAATGGTCATGGCTCACACTGTGCATCACAAGCAACACCAGGATAATGGATAGCACCTCAAAGCAGTCACATGCCCCAGGCCACTGACGCAACCTCAGCGGAGTACACAGACACACACAGGCACAGGACAATCACCTGCCATTGGCAACTGCGGGTACAAACATCACTCTGCACATGTGCCACTTGACTGGGGGGAGTCACAGGTGTGGGGCTAGCTCAGCACGTCAGACACACAGCACGGCTCCCTGCTCACATCAGATTGGTAGGGCATATGCATCCTCCATGCAGCTGGGGTGCAACACTCCACATAGACACTCACCCACATGACAGGGGACTTACACACACACCAATGTCCAGGGGCCGTACACATCATTTGGACACTATCACCACAGGTACACTCAACTCACACACATCTGTGGGTACAGTCACCTGTCACAGTGGGGGGACCACAGAATCACATCAGGACTATGGAAACAACATTCCCAAGGGGATTAGCCAGGCTGAATGTGGCATGCACCATGCAGTGATTGTCACAGTAAGCACAATGCAAGTGAGGAGTGCAGAAATGAACCACATCAGGCTCTGCATGGGAGACATAAGGCATTCCCCCCCTGGGACCCACCATGAACAACATTGCATGTCTGTCACACCTGGACACAATGCCAGAAGTGACAGACACAAAAAAGGGGCACAGTCACAGCTAGTGAAGTCAGCACTCACCTGCTCCCCTGGTCTCCCATATAGGCAGGGGTACTATGGGAGGATGACATCCAGCAATGCCTCATTCTCCTCTTGGGTGAAAGGCTGGGCCCTCTCCACAGACCTGGACATGGTGCCAGAGGATTCGCAAGCAGCAGCAGTGGTGTGGAATGAAAGGTTGTGCAGGCAAGTGCTCTCTCATGGGTCCTGGCTGCCTTATATCTCCCTTGCTGGGCTGTTTGATTTACAGGAGTACAGAGTGATTGGTTAATCTCATTTGCATCCTACGTTTCCTCCAATCCCTTTAAACCTACCCCGGTGAGGGCCTTTGCATGGTTCAAAATTTGAGCATGATGTCAAGTCAACAACCACTTTGCAACATAGTATATTGTCTCCAACCGACTTTTGCTGGCCACCTGATGCAAAATTTTGAACTGGAAACTCGGTCTCCATGACAACCAGCATGCATTTAGGCCCTTATACTTGTCCCTCATGTGTCCCCTATGTAATTTCACTATCCACACACAGGTACGGTGCGTTCCACACGTACTCCTAGGGCACCATTACTCCAGTGATACGGTCCGTACATGTGTGTGTAGGGCCCGTATTACTCTGGTTGTGTTGCCGTAGGCGTACGCCATTGTGATATGGCTCGTACCCGCATATGTACGGCCCGTATCTCTATGGCATACGCCTACGCCAACACTACCCTAGTGCTACGGGCCGTACCCGCGTGTGTAGGGCCCGTAGCACTATGGTAGTGTTGGCGTAGGCGTACGCCATAGAGATAGGGCTCGTAACCGCGTATGTACGGCCCGTATCTCTATGGCATACGCCTACGGCAACACTACCATAGTGCTACGGGCCATACCCGCGCGGGTACGGCCCGTAGCACTATGGTAGTGTTGCTGTAGGCATACGCCATAGAGATAGGGCTCGTACCCGCATATGTACGCCCCGTATCTCTATGGCGTACGTCTACGCCAACACTACCCTAGTGCTACGTGCCGTACCCGCGTGTGTAGGGCCCATAGCACTATGGTAGTGTTGCCGTAGGCGTACGCCATAGAGATACGGCTCGTACCCATGTATGTACGGCCCGTATCTCTATGGCGTACGCCTACGCCAACACTACCCTAGTGCTACGGGCCGTACCCGCATGTGTAGGGCCCGTAGCACTATGGTAGTGTTGCCGTAGGCATACGCCATAGTGCCACGGGCCGTACATACGCGGGTACGAGCCGTATCTCTATGGTGTACGCCTACGCCAACACTACCATGGGGATAGGACCAGTGTGTACACGTACGTCTGTACGGTCCTTGCACACACGCGTACTGCTACCTAAACCCCATATTGTGATACGACCGTACACACGCCCTCAGAGCGTGTGTACGGTGCGTTTCACAGCTTACACTGGTGATAGGAGGTGCACAGGAAAGGAATGGAGGTGTATGACTCGCACAAGGATGGACATCAAGTCATTGTCAGTGCAGTGCATCATGTGTAGGGCCTAGGTGTGTCAGGCAGTGAGCTGGCACATGTCTCCTCATGTTGTAACCCAATAGTTGTGTGATGACCTGTGTACACATGTCATGTGTGATGGGGCACCATGTGGCGCACTTCTCCTTCACACCTTTTACATGTGTGCATGTATTTCAAACTTGTCAAGCACTGCATCACTGGCATGGCACAGTCCCCAACACCCGCAACTGTCCCCTGATGCCAGGTACACGGATGATGACACCTGACATCTCACTACCAGCATGCCATGATGTGACTATGTCATGTGTGTGTCATGTGTTCCCATGATCTTGCTGTTGGTGTTCCGTCAACGGCATCTGCTGTAGCTGCATCCAACATGTGTCTGTGTGTAGATGCCCATGTCACACTATTATGCACACCAGGACACATGTGGAATAACACGTGACGTGTGTCTGTATGCATCTAACAGGGACTTGCGAGCTTAGGACATATCTGCGTAGTCTCAATGTCTGTGTGATCATATTTGACATGTACCCCTTCATGGCAAGGTGTGTGGTCTGTCCTTTTTCCATGACATGTGACCTGTGCGTCTAGCTTGCCGGCAGCTGTCTGTATGTGATGACATCCTTCAAATGCACATATGTGGATGTATGTCACTCCTGTAATGTGGCTGTTCACTCACACTGGCCCACAGCTACTTTCATGGCATGTCATGTAGACCTTGACAATCCATGTTTGTAGCTGGCTCTTGGTAGGAGTATCACCTGGCTGGCATACGTGTGGAGGATGTATTGCACAGACCAGACTCTGTATGTGGCATATGTGTATTAGCTGTTGAACATGTGCTCAGTTCATTGACATTGGTGTAGTAATGTCCTCAATCTTCGTTATTCCTTCCAATTTTCTGCAGGGCACCGCCTCTCCCCCGACCAATGCCAGACTTGGCTGCCATGAGGGAACGTGACTGCATACACTGCTACGGATTCCCCCAACGGTTAATTGTGGACCTGACAAACAGGCTGGCACCACACCTCCAACCGCGACACAGTTATCTGACTGCGCTGACCCCCAAGATGAAGGTGATGTCAGCCCTACATTTCTTTGCCACCGGTACGTTTCAATTGACCATAGCTGATGTGGGTGGCACGTCTGAGACCATGTTCAGCCGTGTCCTGTATGATGTTTTAGAAGCCATGTTGGAGCACCTGGATGAATTCATCCATTTTCCAACTTGTGAGCAGTTGACAGGTATCAAGGGTGAGTTCTATGCCCTGGGAGGGATGCCCCATGTAATTGGGTTGATTGATGGGACACATGTGGCTTTGGTACCACCACAGGCACAGGAGGTAGCCTTCCGTAACCGTAAACATTACCACTCCATTAATGCCCTTGTAGTGTGTCTTGCTAACATGGTGATTTCCCATGTCTGTGCACGTTTTCCAGGGTCAGCACACAATGCCTACATCATGAGGCATAGCAGGGTGCCAGAAATGATGCTGCAGCTGCACAACGAACGAGCATATCTTGTTGGTGAGTAGACTCTGTTTGTCCAGTATTCAGCGGTATCTTAGTATGTGACGGCATCTCCTAACCCACTTCTTTACATGATGTTTCCATGTAGGGGACTCTGGCTATCCCAACATGCCATGGCTGGTGACGCCTCTCCGCAACCCGAGAACAGCTGCAGATCACCGTTACAACAACGCCCATGGGCAGACCAGGCGAGTGATTGAGAGGACGTTTGGCCTCCTGAAGAGCCGATTCCGGTGCCTCCACAAGACCGGTGGGTCCCTCCCATATGCACCGGTGAAGGTCTGCAAAATCTTCCTCGTGTGCTGCATGCTGCACAACATGGCAGTGGAGAAAGCTGTGCCACTCATCCTGGATCCCGATGAGCAGGAACATCCACCCGTGGAGGATGACGGCCTTGGTCACGAGGCAAGTGAGGAGGAGGAGGAGGAGGAGGTGGAGGAGGAGGACATCTGGAGTCAGCTCCTACGCAACTTCTTCTCATAATGGTGAGTCCCTGGGTCTGAGTGTGCACGCTCTGAGCCTTGTGTGGCATGTGTTGCAATGTGTGTGTCCAGCTGACTGTATGCTAAGTGACTTTGAGGTGTGTGCTGATGTGTCACTCGAGTGCTGATGTCATTCCACACATTTTAGCTGACACACTCAATTGACAACTGGCATGGTGTCAACCTTATTCATGTAGAGTACATGACCATGCATGTGGATGACTATGTTTTTCCTGACTTCTTGTGTGTCTCTCATCCCCAGGTAGTTGCGCATGCTGTTTGCTTGTGGCATCGTTGTGCTCCTGCTATTCCTCATGAGTAATGCAACGTGTGCTGAATCAGCGTTACATGCACGGACATGGTTAAAATTCTCCTTTGGGTAAGGATTGCAGCAAGGCATTTTGGGTGTGGTAGTTGTTTGGAATGTGTGGGCACTGCTCCTGTGCAGGGTATGTTACTATGCATACATGTCAACTCACCATGGGGCACATGACATGTGGCATGACTCACAAGAATTGATAGTCACACTTCGTGACAGTCATCTGTTATGGGATTGTTGTTTGTGATGAAGGCATCAATGTGTGTACAACTTCCCTCTGAAACATACGGGAGGCTACGGGTGGACATATTGCGGGACATCCCCATATGATGCTCAATGGGGAATTGCAGCCTCTCCGTGTGCAGCAGGGGATGTTTGGCTCAACCCCTTCACTTGTGTGCCAGTACAATGGATTTACAGCATCTGTGGTGCAAAGGGGGTGTCCGGTGTAGGTCCCACATGTTAATCCAATAGACCTGTGAGTCTGTTAATGTTGATTCTTTTGCATAGGTGTGAGCCTGAGTAATAAAGGTGTTCCTCAGCCTCCAAGGTGCCTCATCTCTGTCAATGCAGGTCTCTTGCCACTGTGCATGCGGCATCTCTGTCATGGTTGTCAAGGATTGTGCATATGAGTCTATGTGTTGATTAGCAACCTGCATGCTGTTCTTCATGTATTTTATTCTCTATTGTGCATGATGTCCATGGCTGTGTATGTGTTTTGGCATGTTATTCCCCCCCACAGGCCGTCAACACCTTCTGGGGTGTGTTTCCTGTGCGCAGCTCGGCCTTCAGTTTCATGATCCGGTGTCAGTCATCTTTGGTGATTGTGCAACCGTTGTCTCTGTGTGTGCCATTGCAAACCGGTAACTCCTTCCTTGACATACACCTGTTGCAGTAGTCCTTTCTGACATCCTAGTCTTTGTGTGGATATTGTGGCATTATTCCCAGGACATGCCGCCTGCTATTTCAGCCACTGCAGCAAGGGCACACGTAGATTCCAGATTTGGCAACACACACACATCAAAGGTGCTCCTCCCTTCCTCTCTCAACACATTCATTTGGTTGTCTTCGGCTTGTCTGTGCCACAGTTGCGGACAAGCGGTACCAAAGGCTGGACCATCTGCACATGCAACGTGCACAATGCACGACCCTCAGGTCCTTGCATGACCCACATCACACTACAGTGTGATGTTGCAGCCACCCTCCAAGCAAGGTCCATCCACACATCTCCCGTCTGCTCTCAGGCATGCACTGAGCGCACACACAACACCTTTGCATGATGAGTGTGGAACTCCGACTGCCTACACAGCGCTGCCACGCCTTCCAGGACCTGTCACACCCACCATGTCATGTCCCTCCTACTCCCCACCAGATCTGTACCCCTGCAAGGCCATGGGAGTGGGACTCAAGGCTTCTGCATGTAGTATGCTTTCGTCGTGAGGCACATGGCACAGGTATCATCTTTCAGCGTGTCAATCTACAATGTGTCCAGGAACCCCTATCCACCATCAAATGCGCACACGCCCTCATCATCAACTCGTATGCCATTGACAGCCAGGCGCTCCTCACCCTCACCAAGGACGCAGACATTACCAGTTCCAATATTCAAGATAGAATGGGATCCATAGATGAATGGCAGAACAGCAGCCACCTGCGGCTGGACTTGTATAGGACTGAGGTCAACATCTGAGGATTGTCCCCTTACAGCTGGCTCAACTGCTTGTGTCCCACCCACAGAAGCCCGGCACAGGCACCCAGTGTCCACGCACACAAGATGTTGTGCATCATGGATTGCTTGCTCTAATTTGCCATGGTAATCACCAGCTACTGTACCTCACACTGCAACACCCTCAGCATTATGCACATGATCCCCAGATAGATCCACTCCAAGGTAAGACGGACCATCCACCAGGTCCACGACAACATCCGTGTCAAATACTGCCCTGCCCTCTACGGAGCAGCCACATCCAAAATCCAGGGACACTTGTCCACATCCAGGCTGCATCTGCACACCTCAGCGTCAACATCCCGCGCCCCAGCCACATCACCGTCCAGCAGAGATAGCTGCAATGGATCACTGTGTGCTGCAGGATGACCTTCAGACTCCTCACCCACACTCAGGAGGCAGGCCACAACCCTGACCCAAAACCAACCTTGTACCAGTGTCATCCGAGACCCCATAGTGCCATCTCCGTGCATCCAACCTTGACCTGGCCACCATTCTTCTGATCCACCATACTCCTGCATGCAGGACATAGTTCTCCCACCTGGGAACACATACCTGGGACTCCCTCCCTGGGAACCTCCAAATGAGGCATGACCTCTACGCCTTAATGTTACTCTTCCAAATAGGTGTGTCCTCACAGTTTCCCTAGCACCCCCTCAGCAGCTTGAGGCCATCACAGGTGAGTATTGTGCTCCATGTCTGCATTGAATGATACATTGTGACCCATGTGTGTCCTGTACCAGACTCCGATCCCAGGGTATGGATGTGTGGAGTTAGTTCAACACTCAGGCATAGTTTGACATTTACACACACATATGTTGGTGAATAATGCCAAATGACAGCAACATCTCATGACAAAATTAAGTATTTATTTTTGGTGGGGTAAGTCTTTTGGTGGATGAAGTAAGGTGCTCTACCGGGTGCATAGAATCCTAAGTTCACAGGGGGAGATGGCATCCTTGTCAATTGGAGTCATCAGAGTCCAGACCAAAGTGTTGGTCATCATTGGTCAGACTGTGAACAGCAAGTCCATGTGGCAGAGAATGTCATTGGGTGAGGTGGTGCTGTTGCGCCAGAGGGCCAGGTGCCAGGCCAGGTGACCTGGGAGATGTGGATGGTCTGCTGACTCTCACGGTCTTTTCCGTGGACCACCCACCTTCCTCCGGGGACCCTCAGATGCAGGCCTTGACGATGTCTGTGATATTCTGTTGGACGAATCCTCCTCCTCGTCCTCTCTCCCTGTGGCTGGTGCTGGTCTTCGCCTGGTGTCACAGGGAGGGTTGCCCATGTTGTCGGCAATCCGACGGAGTGAACGGCTGATGTCCGTTTGCACCGCCAGGAGCTCAGCCAGTCTTGCCTCCATCCGTCCTTGGTTTTGTTGTTGACTGGCATGTTGCTCGGCCTGCAGGTTCTTCATCTCGTCGAGGGTCCCCTTGATGTCTGTGAGGCTCGACACAACCTGGCTGATGCCCCTGGTGTCACGCCGGTATGTGTCCAGGATGTGGCGCATGTGTGCCATACCGGTTCCCTCAGCTGGCTGGTCAGGTTCTCGCCTCCGCCTGCCTCCACTCCCACCACCCCTGCCCACACGAGCGGGGCCTGCTGTTGTGGGCACATCGGGTCTACGGGACCCCTGAGTGATGGCATTAGCGTGGTCGTCTGCCTCCTCCTGGGTGCCCGGAAAACCTTGTCCCTCCTCGTCAGACTGGCTGTGTTGTTCGGTGCGAGCAGGGCTCCTGGGTGTCTCCTGGTGTTAGAAATGGGATTTCTGGTTGGCTAGGGCTTGCGCCAACGCCAGGCAGAAACCACCACTCTAGTCAGGGCTGGGGAGTTACATGCCAAAGATAACCCCTGCTCACCCCCTTGGTAGCTTGGCACGAGCAGTCAGGCTTATCCCGGAGGTAATGTGTAAAGCGTTTGCACGCGCACACAGCAACAACACCCTAGGCCCACCACAAAGGAAACTCCACACAAGGTTATATATAAAAATAGCCTTTGTATTATACCAAAACACATTAGATAATATTCACACAATTTACACTGTGCCAACTGGCACTTGGCAGAATTTTACAAGGGGCTATTTATACAGGACAGGGCCACATGGACCACTGTCAGAATCAGCACAAATCACCAATTGTACATGTAGAAAGGTAGAAAAAATAATAAATGTAGCGCACAACCAGTAACTACTGGCGCAATAATGACCTCAGCGTCATCACACTAGCATCAGGTATAAAACCTATCCTGCATCCATCTCAGGGGCATAAACACATTATGCAATTTCTCATTAGTCTAACGCATTAGACCTAACCACCTAAGTATAACTACACTAGGGGCGTACATCACACGGGGAAGTATTATCTCCCTAACATCAACCTAAACAGGTAAAACAACCTCCTAGGCAGAAATGACCACATTTAGAGGGACCTGGAAACACGCAGTCCCACCCACTCCTTCTCCGCAGAGTCAGGACGTGAGCCCCTACACCGAGACCTAGCTGGGTTACTCTGAACCTCTTCCACCACGCTGGGCTGGAAGACACCTCAGCCACTCCTTTTGGAATCACTCCCCAATGCAAGCTCCCTATCCCAGAGAACTCACACCAAAGTATTCAGCAAGCTCCTTATTTCAGAGAACTCACACCAAAGTATTCAGCAAGCTCCTTATTTCAGAGAACTCACACCATTCATCCACACACACAACCCCCAGACTGGTAAGACAGTTTCTACCGTCCCTGATTTCTCAACCTGACCACCACGTGACACAGGTACCATTACTCCAGGAACTGGGAATGGGACGTTCACATTCATCCAGCGCATTACACATTCATCCCCACCCCTCCCAAGACTGGTAAGACAGTTTCTACCGCCCCTGATTTCTCAACCTGACCACCATGTGACACAGGTACCATTACCCCGGGGACGGGGACGGGGAATGGGAATACATGCACTGGACACACATCTGCTGCCACCACTGGATCCCACCCTTACTGGTGAATCCAGAAACACATTTCCACAGAAATGACACTTAAAACAATTTAGAACAATAATCCCTTTCCATGTGATTATCTAAAATGCAGAGTTTTGTAGTGCATCCAGTCGTTGCTGTGGTACTGCGCAAACGCAAGTCCTAATCCCACCGCTGCCACCAATGTTAGAAATGGGATTTCTGGTTGGCTAGGGCTTGCGCCAAAGCCAGGCAGAAACCACCACTCTAGTCAGGGCTGGGGAGTTACATGCCAGAGATAACCCCTGCTCACCCCCTTGGTAGCTTGGCACGAGCAGTCAGGCTTATCCCGGAGGCAATGTGTAAAGCGTTTGCGCGCGCACACAGCAACAACACCCTAGGCCCACCACAAAGGAAACTCCACATAAGGTTATATATAAAAATAGGCTTTGTATTATACCAAAACACATTAGATAATATTCACACAATTTACACTGTGCCAACTGGCACTGGGCAGAATTTTACAAGGGGCTATTTACACGGGACAGGGCCACATGGACCACTGTCAGAATCAGCACAAATCACCAATTGTACATGTAGAAAGGTAAAACAATTAATAAATGTAGCGCACAACCAGTAACTACTGGCGCAATAATGACCTCAGCGTCATCACACTAGCATCAGGTATAAAACCTATCCTATATCCATCACAGGGGCATAAACACATTATGCAATTTCTCATTAGTCTAACGCATTAGACCTAACCACCTTAGTATAACTACACTAGGGGCGTACATCACACGGGGAAGTATTATCTCCCTAACATCAACCTAAACAGGTAAATCAACCTCCTAGGCAGAAATGACCACATTTAGAGGTATAAAACACAGGGTGCGCAAAACATGCTATACACAGTACATTTCCTAGCAACCAACGCATTAGTATATAAAGCACAATAACACCTAAATCACATTAGGGTCCAGGTTGCGCCAAAACCTAAACGTAGCAGCTGCCCACTACTTGCTGGGCAGCTGGGGACAAGAGTAGGGCCTAAACGCTGCAGCTGGCACTAAGTGCTGCGCAGCTGTGGAAGGCAAATAGGAGGCATGGGCTCTCAATGGCCCCTGAAACAATATGCTAAAACGTTGGAGCCATCTGGCTCAGAAAATAACATGTCCCCATGGAGCGCACGGGCTCCTGAAATAAAGGTGCGCCAATATAGGAAAGGAACTTGCCCCAAAGTACTGTGGAGCGCACTGGTGGTTGAAATAAAATATGCCCCCGTTGTTGGAGCCTTTCCTGGCTCTGAAACAATAATGCCCCCTTCGTTGGAGCCTCAGGGCTCTTGAACAATAATGCCCCCTTTGTTGGAGCCTCAGGGCTCTATACCAATTATGCCCCCGTCGTTGGAGCCTTTCCTGGCTCTGAAACAATAATGCCCCCTTCGTTGGAGCCTCAGGGCTCGTAAACTAAACATGCCCCCATAGCGTTGGAGCGGCCCACTGCACAAACGGAGCCGCTCTGACTCGGTGCCTCGCACCGAACACCAAACCTGCTCCCTCGGTGGAGCGTGAGGGATGTGCAGCCCTGTCCCCTGCCCAGCCCTTACTCACCGGGCTCTGGGGGTGAAGGGTCCTCTTCACCCGGTTCCGCTTCCGGGACCGGGACTTTTTCCAGCCCGCACCTCCGCCTCCTCCTTTTCACCCGGACCCCCTCCTGGGACCTGGGGCTTCCCTTCATCCAGCCATCACCGCGGGGCTCTCCCTCGAGCATGGGAGCCCCACGTCACCACGTACGCCGGCACTTCCGCTTCCGTCCGGCGGCCCCGCCAACAACCAGGCGGGCCGCGGGCGGTAGCGGCGATCTCGGCAGCAATGAGGGGTAGGCTCCCTCCTTCATAACCACGTACAGCGGGGTGGGCACCCACTTATTAAAATATAAAAATAGGCGGCCATGTGGGGTGGGCACCCACTATTAAAATATAAAAATAGGCGGCCATGTTGGGTGGGCACCCACTAAATAACGATAAATGTTGGGTGGGCACCCGCGAGACCAGCATCACGGGGGAATCCCTACGTCGGGATTCCCTCGGCGGAGATAGCAGCCCAGCGCTGCAAAGCCTGCTCGCTCCTCCTCGGGGAAAAATAAAGCGCTTGGCTCTCGATAAAGGAATAAAGCGCTCACCGGGCGCTAGGAGCAGGCAAAAGTCCTGCAGCAAAGGAGAACAAGTCCAGGAGAGGTGTCAGGGGCAGGGCTGGGCCCAGGGGCCAGCACACAGGGTCCTCCAGCAGGGAGGCAGCCCCCATGGCGGTCCCTCCTGGGCCCCAGCAGCAGCAAGCCCCCTCCTCCGTCAGGAACAGGAACAGTGAACATTTTCATGGGGTCCCAGCCCCTCTTTTATACACAGAATCCTTTGTTTTAAGGTGCAGGGAAGGGGCGGACCAGATGCAACTGGTTCCTGAGCACTTTGTTTTGCTCAGCCTCTCTCCCAATTCACAGAACAGGCCAGGGTCATCAGTCGCTCCACAGGGGGTGGAGCCAGCATTGTGTGGGGAAAGCCCAGCCCTATTCAGGTCCCAGGTGTACTCCTCCCACCCATCTGGCTGCTGATCTCCCCATTCACCACTGGGTGACTCCTCCTGACTCTGGGGATTCCCTAGCCCATCACATGACCTCAGCCAGCCAATCGCCAGACAAGGCACTCATCTCACACTGCACACAGAAATGCCAACTTTCAGAAGTGGCACTTCCACACTAGGTACATTGACGCCGCACACATCATCGCGCAGCATTTCATCACACGAGTCCGCACATACCAAACTCGTACCTGCACTCCCCACGCATCAGGAACTACCAGGGACACATACATTCCCCCATGCATTCCTATGGGAGGGCAGGTCAGTCTCACTCAATGTAACCCAGAGCGCACGCACTTTACACTGGGACACACTGTTAAAGCGCCTAGAGGCCTAAATCCACTAATACACCATAGGGAAAAAGTTCTAGGGGTGAACTTGCCAGAAGGGCCAAGTCCAACACCTGGGATGTGGCAGGAATGTGGGTGGGGGTTGGCACAGATGTACCTGACGCAGGTGCTGCAGGGGCTTGAGCACCAGAGGGGCCAGGTTGGTCGGGGTCATCCACGGAGTGGTGAGAGTCGTCGCTGCCGGTGGGATCATCTTCACGCTGAGCCTGGGACTGTGATTGTTCCCCCCCATTTTTGGGGGGAGGTCGATGACGTTGCCCTGTGTGTGAGAGAGAGACAATGTTAATGCTGATTCATGCCACATCCATGTTTCATACATATTCAAGTAGTCACAGTTCCTCCAGGTGGTTGGATGTGCCTAGCATTCCTCTCAATGTACACTTGGGGATGGGTATGTTGCGGGGGACAGATTGGTATGTGCTCCTGAGTGTTTGCCAGTAGATTTTTTGCTGGGATGCTTATTTGGCTATGGATTGGTCTTGTTGTGTCACATGTCCATTGTTAAAGTGGGTAAATCCGTTGCCTGCCCCGGGGGTGTTTGCTTGTGTGAGGGGGGGTGTGTGACCAGGCCTGATGTTGTGTGTAGTGTGATTTGTCATTGGGTCTCCCAGGTGATGTTTCTGTCCCCTCATGGTGCATGCTGGCATGACAGTGTGTGTGAGTTCCTGTGCTGTGTATGTAAGCGAGTGGAGTTGTTGTTTGAGTGTACAGTGGTCACAGGAGGGCCTTGTGCTGCCTACAGCAGGGCCAAGTGTCAGCTACCTTGTCATTACTTTGCCAGTCCCTGTGAATTGGGCATTGTGCATGGGTATGTACCTAGGCCATATGGGCTGTGGGCATTGGTGTCTGGTTCTGAGTTGCACAATGTGTTGTGTGAGCCCCACCCACCCAGCATCCCGGACATCCAGTCTTGGGTTTGTGGTTGGTGTGGCCTGGGACATGGCATTGCCTTTATTTGTGAATGGGGCATGGAGACGTTAGTGGCATGAGTGTGGTTTTTAGGGTGTGGTTGTGTGCGGTGAGGGCTTGGGGGTAGGTGAGTGCATTTGTTGTAGTTGGGGTGTGGATGCCATTCCCCCCATGTTACGTGAGTTGTTTGTGTACTCACCAGGCTCTGCGACTCCTTCAACTCCATGTACTCCCACCGGCGGAAGCGTGGCCATCACCTTCTCCTCCCAGGTATGGTAATGTACGGGTCTGCGGGGCAGCCCGCCTCCAGTGATGTTACTCTGGGCGTATTCCTTGTTCATTTTCCTCTTGACTGCCCTGCGCAGATCGTACCACCTGGCTTGGCATTCATGCCTGGTCCTTCGGATGGGCTCAACAGCATTCACCTTATCGACGATCCTCTGCCACAGGCTGGTTTTTTGGGCTATGCTGGTCTGTCTGACCAATGTTTCAAACAGCTGTGGCTCGACTCTGATGACTTCGTTGACAAGGAGCTCCAGCTCCGCCGTACTAAACTTTGGATTCTTGTCAGTGGGCATGGTGTGGGGTGTGGGTGTGGATGGTTGTGGGTGTGTGGGTGTGAATGTGACGGTGTGTTTGTGAAGGTGAAGAGGGGGTGTTTGTGAAGGAGGTTGTGTGAAGGTGTGTAAGTGAAGGTGTAGTTAAGGTGTGAGTAAGGTGCAGTTGTTTGTCTGTGGTGTCTGTGAGCAGTGGGCCTGTTGCAATGGCTCATGGGTTGTGTGTGTGGGCCCTTTTTATTGGTCCATTTGAGGGTGTGGCTGTGTTTGAATTTGTGGTGGGTGTTTTATAAGAGGTGGTTGTGATTTGGTCCTCTGTTTGGCTGTTTGGATGTGGCAGGTCAGTCATAGAGGTGTATTTTGTCATGTTGATGTGTTTTGTGGTGGGGTGCGAGTCGAATTGACCCTCCTTGTGCTGTTTTACAGTGTCCTGGTTCTGAATGAGTCTTTTTCGCATAGGTACATACGCGATGCTGGGTGAGGGTGCTGGGGTATGGTGTTGGGGTATGGTGCGTACAGGTTCGGGGCTGTGCTACGATGTTGGGGTGCGGCGCGTACAGGTGCGGGCTGTGCTACGGTGTTGGGGTGCAGCGCGTACAGGTGTGGGCAATGCTACGGTGTTGGGGTGCGGCGCGTACAGGTGCGGGCTGTGCTATGCTGTTGGGGTGCGGCGCGTACAGGTGCGGGCTGTGCTATGGTGTTGGGGTATGGTGCGTACAGGTGCGGGGCTGTGCTACGGTGTTGGGGTGCGGCGCGTACAGGTGCGGGCTGTGCTACGGTGTTGGGGTGCGGTGCGTACAGGTGCGGGCTGTGCTACGGTGTTGGGGTACGGTGCGTACAGGTACGGGGCTGGGCTACGGTGTTGGGGTATGGTGCGTACAGGTGCGGGGCGGTGCTACGGTGTTGGCGTGCGGCGCGTACAGGTGCGGGCTGTGCTACGGTGTTGGGGTGTGGCGCGTACAGGTGCAGGCTGTGCTACGGTGTTGGGGTATGGTGCATACAGGTACGGGGCTGGGCTACGGTGTTGGGGTACGGGTGCGTACAGGTGCGGGGCTGTGCTATGGTGTTGGGGTGCAGCGCGTACAGGTGCGGGCTGTGCTACGGTATTGGGGTGCAGCGCGTACAGGTGTGGGCAGTGCTACGGTGTTGGGGTGCGGCGCGTACAGGTGCGGGCTGTGCTACGCTGTTGGGGTGCGGCACGTACAGGTGCGGGCTGTGCTATGGTGTTGGGGTACAGTGCGTGCAGGTGCGGGGCTGTGCTACGGTGTTGGGGTGCGGCGCGTACAGGTGTGGGCTGTGCTACGGTGTTGGGCTGCGGGGCGTACAGGTGCGGGCTGTGCTACGGTGTTGGGGTACGGTGCGTACAGGTACGGGGCTGGGCTACGGTGTTGGGGTACGGTGCGTACAGGTGCGGGGCTGTGCTATGGTGTTGGGGTGCGGCGCGTACAGGTGCGGGCTGTGCTACGGTGTTGGGGTACGGTGCGTGCAGGTGCGGGGCTGTGCTACGGTGTTGGGGTGCGGCGCGTACAGGTGTGGGCTGTGCTACGGTGTTGGGGTACGGTGCGTACAGGTGCGGGCTGTGCTATGGTGTTGGGGTACGGTGCGTACAGGTACGGGGCTGGGCTACGGTGTTGGGGTACGGTGCGTACAGGTGCGGGGCGGTGCTACGGTGTTGGCGTGCGGCGCGTACAGGTGCGGGCTGTGCTACGGTGTTGGGGTGTGGCGCGTACAGGTGCAGGCTGTGCTACGGTGTTGGGGTATGGTGCATACAGGTACGGGGCTGGGCTACGGTGTTGGGGTACGGGTGCGTACAGGTGCGGGGCTGTGCTATGGTGTTGGGGTGCAGCGCGTACAGGTGCGGGCTGTGCTACGGTATTGGGGAGCGGCGCGTACAGGTGTGGGCAGTGCTACGGTGTTGGGGTGCGGCGCGTACAGGTGCAGGCTGTGCTAGGGTGTTGGGGTGCGGAGCTGTGCTATGGTGTTGGGGTGCAGCGCGTACAGGTGCGGGCTGTGCTACGGTATTGGGGTGCGGCGCGTACAGGTGTGGGCAGTGCTACGGTGTTGGGGTGCGGCGCGTACAGGTGCGGGCTGTGCTACGCTGTTGGGGTGCGGCGCGTACAGCTGCGGGCTGTGCTATGGTGTTGGGGTACGGTGCGTGCAGGTGCGGGGCTGTGCTACGGTGTTGGGGTGCGGCGCGTACAGGTGTGGGCTGTGCTACGGTGTTGGGGTGCGGGGCGTACAGGTGCGGGCTGTGCTACGGTGTTGGGGTACAGTGCGTACAGGTACGGGGCTGGGCTACGGTGTTGGGGTACGGTGCGTACAGGTGCGGGGCTGTGCTATGGTGTTGGGGTGCGGCGCGTACAGGTGCGGGCTGTGCTGCGGTGTTGGGGTACGGTGCATACAGGTACGGGGCTGGGCTACGGTGTTGGGGTACGGGTGCGTACAGGTGCGGGGCTGTGCTATGGTGTTGGGGTACGGGGCTGGGCTACGGTTTTGGAGTACGGTGCGTACAGGTACGGGCTGGGCTACGGTGTTGGGGTACGGTGCGTACAGGTACGGGGCTGGGCTACGGTGTTGGGTACGGTGCGTACAGGTGCGGGGCTGTGCTATGGTGTTGGGGTACAGTGTGGGGGGGGTACGGTGCTGACATACGGGGGTACGGTACTGACATGTGCGGAGTGAGGGGGCTGTACGACTCATATTCGGGAACAAGTTTACCCGTGTACATGTAGGCTACAGCGTTCGCTCCGTACGGGGCCTTTTACATGCGGTTGTGTATTCGGAAGGGCGGTACAGATCGTACTTGCGCGCTCGGACTTCTGTTTTACGATTTGCACGTAAAAATGTCCGGCTCCCTATCGGACACTTTTCCCGATGCTATTCGGACGTAAAAATTTACGGCTCCCTCTCGGACCATTTTCCCGACGTAATTTGTATGTATTTTTCACGTATGAATCGTACTTCGCAGTTTGTACAGTACTTGTACGATTCGTACGTAAAAAAATACGGATACGAGTCGGACGGTACATTTTTTTAACGGATCGGAATCGGCACCTATATGTACATGTTTAATTAATGTTTTATTAAATTATATATATTACTTAATAATTTTAAACATTATAAAATATTTTTAACTAAGTTTATTTTATTTATAAGTATTATTTAGTTTATTTTACATAGTTTTTTTAACTAGAAAAACCCCAATATTTTTAATAACGATATTTTTGACATCGATATTTTTTTTCTCGATATTTTTGTACTTACCATGTTGTAGATAGGGTGTCGATATTCTTGACATCGATATTCTTGGTTCGATATTTTTGTAGGTCGATTTTTTGACCTTCGATATTTTGTCAGTGATCCTATAATTATAAACAACACTCTAGCAGCTGGTAAATCAAACACGATTAAAAAATGCACATTCTGCAACCACATCCACAAGTGTCAATGAGGGCCAGAACAGTAAGACTTTCTCACTAAGGGGACACACACAAACCATAAATGGTTAGGGACTCAGTTATTGTGCAAATACTATACAAAACAATGAAAAGTGTCTTTGGAGAGAAGAGGAAAAAACACCATAGGACAAAAGAACTTATGAGACACTGGCAAATCATAATTAACCCACTACAGAAAAGGTCCAAGTAAGAAACATATTCAAGCTCTCACTTGTGGTCCCATTGACCACATGCTGGATACATGCAAACTTACAGTAAGAAGTATTTTCAAACTCCAGAATAGTGATGTGAGAGAACTTTATATTAGAACAAGGCACGAGGACCCTTAATGCTAAAGGAGAACTTACTAGAAAGGTTCTGCCTTTCTAAAGAACATCTCTTCATAATTGCAGGAAAGTCAATGAACAATAGCCAAAATAAGGGCCTTGTGAAGGTGTAATTGGCATTCCATATTAACCATAATGTTGGACAGGCCTCACAGACGGCTCGCGCCCTCCCCGCTCGACAAGGCCCGAACTCCGGACCACCTGGCATAACCCCGCAACGAGCACCTGCACCCCGTCCCCCGACGGACCCTCTGCCCTCGGACCCCCACTCATCACGGGGTCCGGCCCCACCGGCTTTCCCGGCCGGGTCCAGCCGCCATCTTGGACCCTGTACCACGCGGCCGCCTGGCCTCCCCTCGACCCTAACCCCGGGCCTGGCCGGCCCCGACATTCCGGCACCACCATCCACCCAGGAGGTGAGCGGACCACTTGGCAGGTCAATGGGAGACCGAAGTGTCAAGGGCTCTCCCCCGCCAGGTGCCGATCGCTCCCCGCTTCCCCGGGCACTGGCTCCACCCCCCGCTGGGTGTCTGGACACCTTCATCCCGGACCCTCCGACCTCCAAGTGCGAGGGTCCGGACATCAAAGGGCACCAGCCCTATAACTGAGGCAGCTCCGGAGCAGGAAGGCAGTTGTATCCTGGAGTCGAGAGACACCGAGTGAACTCAACCCTGACGGACTACTGGCGCTGCCGTAGCCCGCTCTTGTGAACCATCGTCCTGCCTGCTGGCGCTGCCGCGGCCTTCTGCAACAGTCATCTTCCTGGGACCTGCTGGCGCTGCCGCGGCCCTCTGCAACCTTCATCTTCCTGGGACCTGCTGGCGCTGCCGCGGCCCTCTGCAACCTTCATCGTCCTGGGACCTGCTGGCGCTGCCGCGGCCCGCTGTAACGACCATCCTCACCGGGACCTGCTGGCGCTGCCGCGGACCGTTCACCTTCCCGGGACCTGCTGGCGCTGCCGCGGCCCGTTGTATCGACCATCCGCACCGGGACCTGCTGGCGCTGCCGCGGCCCATACCACCTAACCACCAAAGCTCGAGGATTGTGAGCTCATCATCATTACCTGATTGGTAAATAGACTGTCCCGCTACCCCCTTCCCTACCTTGCGAGACTCTAATCGAGGGGACCCCTGAGTCCAGACCTCCTTGTACCATTTGACCGTACCTTACTTAAGTACCTATAAAGATCATTGAACCTTCTCCGTGTGTGATACTTGTCTGTGGGGGGGAAGTTACTTGTCTGTACGATCGCTGGAGACGGCTCTCCCCGGAGACCTCTCCTCCTGACCCCGGCCGACCCTCCCGGTCCGTCTACCTTTTCTAACATTGGTGGCCAGCGGCGCGATCCGAATCAACGCGTAATCGTACAGAGAGTAGCTCACCCCACGACAAAGCACGATGTCGACCAAAGATAGCAGCTCCACCGAGAAGTTCCAAATGGAGAAACTAGACGAATACAACCACCGCGAACTGAGACAATTTTGTATAGAACTTGGCATTGCTACCACCGGCCTGAGTACCAAGGATGATCTAAAGCGCGCCCTTGAGTCGTGGACAGAAACGGGGGTCACAAGACCCTCCGACCCAAGCGGCATCACACCAGACCAAAACAGCGTTACACCAGAGGGGAACGCCACGTCTCCCGAGGAACGGGGAACGGGCCTCTCACCGGAAGAGATACGAGAAAGAGACAGGGTCAGACTGCACGAGTTGGAGATGGCACGACTCAAGATGGATGGAGAGCTCAAGCTAGCTGAACAAAAACTCAACCTCGAACATATGCGGATTCGAGAGGAACGGGAAGAGAAACAGAGGCAGAGAGAACTGGAAGAGAAAAAGATAACGCTCGAGCACGAGCGCCAATTGGCAGAGATAGAACTGCGCAAACAGCAGAAGGACTTGGGGGTGCCTGAAAGACCACACACCCCGGGACCAACGGAGAAAAAGGTGCACATCCCCAAGGATGTGGTCCGCGAGTATGTCCGAGAAGACGACATACAGCAGTGGTTTAAGGCTTATGAGATCGCAATGACCTCCCACCGGATCGACCGGAGTGATTGGGGAGCCGGACTTTGGGGAAGATTTATTAACGAGGGTCGCGATGCCCTGCTGCAGCTCCCCGATCACCAAATGTCGTCCTACGACCACATGAAGGCTGCCCTCCTCACCCGCTACGGCCTCACACCCGAGATGTACCGCCAGAGGTTCAGGGATTGCACCCGGATCCCAGGTACAACTTGGGTAGAATACGTGAACTATTTCAGCCGGGCCTTCGAAGGGTGGATCAAGGGAAGTCAGGTCACCACTTACGAACAACTCTTCAACCTTATAGTATGGGAACACCTGTCGAACAACTGCTTCGTCGAGCTCAGGCAGCACCTGCTCGACAGTAAGCTGACTGACCCCCGGCAGCTCGCCGCAGAAGCTGACCGGTGGGAAAGCACCCGAGTGGGCCGGAAAGGGCCACACGACCAGAACAGAAACAACCACGGCCAGCACCGACCTCGAGGAGGAGGAGGAGGTCAGGGGCGTGGGAGAGATGCCGTACCAGCAACAACCGTGACCAGCACTCCGCCGTCGGCCGGCCGGGGCAACCCCCCGTTGCGGCCTGGGTACCGAGCCAACGTCACGTGCCACCGGTGCCAGCGACTAGGCCACTACGCCAACGATCCGAGCTGCCCGCTGAACCAAACGCCCAAGCCCCGCCAGGTAGCTGCCGCTGCCCTGGGGGAGGAGCAGTTACCGGAAGGATCCGAGGAGTATGAGCAGGACCAGCAAGGGTGGGAACCGGCCGCCATGGTCCTGGCATGCTTAGGGGGAAGAGACATGGTTCCGCGGGTCCCCCTACCCGCCAACACCAGAAAATACGGTCAGTGGGTGACCATTAATGGACAGAGAGCCGAGGCCTTGCGCGACACCGGCGCCAGCGTGACGGCCGTCCGCTGTCACCTGGTGAAGCCCAAGCAGATCCTGCCGAACATTCTCTGCCCCGTTCGCTCGGCGGATAACTCCGAAAGCATGTGCAAGATGGCCTGCGTCCCGTTTGAATGGGGAGGGGTCTCCGGCCTACTGAAAGTGACGGTCCGGGACGATGCCCCCGTGGATTGCCTCTTGGGGAATGACCTCGAGAGTTCCCCGTGGGCCACCGTCGAGAGGAGAGAGCACCTGGGGATGCTGGGCCTCCCGGACTGGGCCTGCATAACCACCCGATCCATGGCCGCCCCCCGATCAGAAGAGACCGAATGGCCGGCACCTCCGCCCCCGGTGGCCCCCGTAGACGACAACGGCGAGCCCGACCTCCCAGACCAGGCCCCCGAAGAGAATGCGCAACCCCAGGACCTTCCAGATCTGGCTCAGTGGCAGCAAGAAGGGGGGCCCACCCAAGAACAGTTCCGCCAAGAGCAAAAGGCCTGTCCCTCCCTCGAGGGACTCCGCCGACAAGCCAGCACCCAGGCCGCCGGGGACACCACCGGCACCCACTGGGTCTACTGGGATAACGACCTGCTCTACAGCGAGCAAAGAATCGCCGAGCTGGGGGCCAGTCGAGTTTTGGTGGTACCGCTCCGCTTCCGAGACTTTCTGCTCAACCTAGCCCATGATGTCCCCCTGGCTGGGCACCTGGGCCAAGATAAAACGTACAGTCGACTGGTGACCCACTTTTTCTGGCCAAAAATGAGGAATGACGTTCTGAACCACTGCCGATCATGCCCCACATGCCAAGCAAGCGGGAAGAGTGGCCGGAAGCTGAAGGCCCCTCTACAACCCTTCCCGGTGGTCACCACCCCGTTCGAGAGGGTGGGGATAGACATTGTAGGACCGCTGGATCCTCGCACGGCTCAAGGACACAGGTTCATCTTGGTACTAGTGGACCATGCCACCCGCTATCCCGAGGCGGTGCCCCTACGGACCGTGACCGCTCCAGTGGTGGGCCGGGCTCTGATGGGGATCTTCTCCCGGGTAGGCTTCCCCCGAGAAGTCGTCAGCGACCGAGGCACGAACTTCATATCGAGGTACATGAAGTCCCTCTGGCAACAATGCGGGGTCACATACAGATTCACGACCCCCTATCACCCCCAAGGGAACGGACTAGTGGAGCGGTTCAACCGCACTCTTAAAGGGATGATTGGGGGATTGGAAGAGCCTCTCCGTCGCCAGTGGGATGTACTACTCCCGTGCCTCCTCTTTGCCTACCGAGAAGTACCCCAGAAGTCCCTCGGCTTTAGCCCCTTTGAACTCCTATACGGACACCCTGTGCGAGGGCCCCTCAGCCTAGTGAAGGAGGGCTGGGAGCAGACCCCCCGAACGACTCCTCCAGACGTCTTCAAATACCTCATGGCCTTGCGAAACCAGACCCGGCGCTTCAGGGAGATGGCCAAGGCGAACCTCGAGGCCAGCCAGGAGGACATGAAGAGGTGGTATGACCACAATGCCTCCTCCGTGGAATTCGAGCCAGGACAGCAAGTATGGGTGATGTCCCCCACCGAACCGTGTGCTCTGCAGGATAAGTGGACAGGGCCCTTCAAGGTGGTCGAGCGCAAAAGCCCCATCACTTACCTCATCGACATGGGGACCTCCCGGAACCCCCTTCGGGTCCTCCACACCAACCGGCTCAAACCGCACTTTGTGCGCTCCGAACTAAGCCTCTTGATGGCTACAGACAGTGGCACCGAAGAAGACTCCGAGCCCCTCCCGGATCTCCTGACGACCCAAGAGAAGGACGGCTCCGTGGACGGGGTCCGGCTCTCTGACGCCCTCTCTGCGGAACAACGACAGGACTGCCGGGACCTCCTGCTGCAGTTCGCTGCCCTGTTCTCCCTCACCCCCGGGGTCACCCCCTGGTGTTTGCACGACGTAGACACCGGGGACAGTCCCCCTGTCCGGCACCGGGCCTACCGCGTACCAGATCGGGTACGGACCTGCATACAGGAGGAGGTGGCCAAGATGCTCACGATCGGGGTCATCGAGCCCTCGGACAGTCCCTGGGCCAGTCCAGTCGTACTAGTTCCTAAAGCCGCTGCCCCCGGTACCGCCCCTGAACTGAGGTTTTGCGTCGACTACCGGGGCTTGAACGCTGTCACCCGGACCGACGCTCACCCCATCCCCCGAGCAGACGAACTGATCGACCGGCTGGGGGCCGCCCGCTACCTCAGCATCTTCGATCTAACGGCGGGCTACTGGCAGATCGGACTCACACCCAGGGCTCAGGAACGGTCAGCCTTCTCCACCCCCGATGGCCACTACCAATTTAAGGTCATGCCCTTTGGCATGAAGAACGCCCCCGCCACGTTCCAACGCCTTGTGAACCAGGTCTTGGCGGGGCTTGAGGAATTCAGCGCTGCCTACCTGGACGATATCGCTGTGTACAGCCACCACTGGTCCGACCACCTCCGTCACCTCCAGGAAGTCCTACAAGCCCTCCAGCGGGCCGGCCTCACCATTAAGGCCGGCAAGTGCCAGATCGGCCAAGGGTCCGTGACCTACCTTGGGCACCAAGTGGGGAGCGGGCTGGTGGCCCCCCTACAACTTAAGATCGCTGCCATCCAGTCCTGGCAGCCTCCCGTTACCCAGACCGAGGTCCGAGCCTTCTTGGGGCTCACCGGTTACTACCGGCGGTTCGTGAAGAACTATGGCAGCATCGTGGGGCCCCTTACGGGTCTCACATCCAAGAATCAGCCAAAGAGGATCAATTGGACTCCTGACTGTCAAACGGCCTTCGAGGAGCTGAAGGCCGCCCTGTGCACCGCCCCGGTGCTCCAGGCCCCCGATTACAGTCGGGAGTTCGTGGTGCAGACCGACGCCTCCGACCACGGCATCGGAGCCGTCCTCTCTCAGCTGAACCCCGAAGGTCATGACCAGCCGGTGGCCTTCATCAGCCGACGTCTCCTGGCCCGAGAACAGCGCTGGAGCACCATTGAGAGGGAAGCGTTTGCAGTGGTGTGGGCCCTCAAAAAGCTCCGGCCCTACCTCTTTGGTACCCACTTCCGGGTACAGACCGACCATCGACCCCTGCAGTGGCTGATGCAAATGCGGGGGGAGAACCCAAAACTCTTGCGCTGGTCCATTTCCCTGCAGGGAATGGATTTCACCGTGGAGCACCGACCGGGCCAAGACCACGCCAACGCGGACGGCCTGTCCCGCTTTTTCCGCCTCGACGAAGAGAGTCCCCAAGGGGATGGGTGACTCTCCCCGCCTTCAGCTGGGGGGGACGCATGTTGGACAGGCCTCACAGACGGCTCGCGCCCTCCCCGCTCGACAAGGCCCGAACTCCGGACCACCTGGCATAACCCCGCAACGAGCACCTGCACCCCGTCCCCCGACGGACCCTCTGCCCTCGGACCCCCACTCATCACGGGGTCCGGCCCCACCGGCTTTCCCGGCCGGGTCCAGCCGCCATCTTGGACCCTGTACCACGCGGCCGCCTGGCCTCCCCTCGACCCTAACCCCGGGCCTGGCCGGCCCCGACATTCCGGCACCACCATCCACCCAGGAGGTGAGCGGACCACTTGGCAGGTCAATGGGAGACCGAAGTGTCAAGGGCTCTCCCCCGCCAGGTGCCGATCGCTCCCCGCTTCCCCGGGCACTGGCTCCACCCCCCGCTGGGTGTCTGGACACCTTCATCCCGGACCCTCCGACCTCCAAGTGCGAGGGTCCGGACATCAAAGGGCACCAGCCCTATAACTGAGGCAGCTCCGGAGCAGGAAGGCAGTTGTATCCTGGAGTCGAGAGACACCGAGTGAACTCAACCCTGACGGACTACTGGCGCTGCCGTAGCCCGCTCTTGTGAACCATCGTCCTGCCTGCTGGCGCTGCCGCGGCCTTCTGCAACAGTCATCTTCCTGGGACCTGCTGGCGCTGCCGCGGCCCTCTGCAACCTTCATCTTCCTGGGACCTGCTGGCGCTGCCGCGGCCCTCTGCAACCTTCATCGTCCTGGGACCTGCTGGCGCTGCCGCGGCCCGCTGTAACGACCATCCTCACCGGGACCTGCTGGCGCTGCCGCGGACCGTTCACCTTCCCGGGACCTGCTGGCGCTGCCGCGGCCCGTTGTATCGACCATCCGCACCGGGACCTGCTGGCGCTGCCGCGGCCCATACCACCTAACCACCAAAGCTCGAGGATTGTGAGCTCATCATCATTACCTGATTGGTAAATAGACTGTCCCGCTACCCCCTTCCCTACCTTGCGAGACTCTAATCGAGGGGACCCCTGAGTCCAGACCTCCTTGTACCATTTGACCGTACCTTACTTAAGTACCTATAAAGATCATTGAACCTTCTCCGTGTGTGATACTTGTCTGTGGGGGGGAAGTTACTTGTCTGTACGATCGCTGGAGACGGCTCTCCCCGGAGACCTCTCCTCCTGACCCCGGCCGACCCTCCCGGTCCGTCTACCTTTTCTAACACATAAGAACATGAACACCAAGATCAGGAGAATTCTCCAGGCAGTATGCTCATTGAGACAGTCATTAAAAGTGGGTCAGGTTAGGAGACCAGGACACAGTACTGTACCAGGCCATTGTACATTAAGTTAGCAAATCTGAGACCTGGTAATTCCTGTACCAACCTTTGAATTGGGCTGCGGGGGCTACGGGATTCTGCTGCGCATGGTGTCCACCTGAAAACTTAAGGGTAGCACGAGGCAGCAGCAAATGCTCTCCTGTCATCTTCATTGCCCTCACTCTGCCACCCCCACCAGGGGCCTCAAATCATCCTCTGCTCAAATTTACTACCTGATCTAAGCAGGCGGTGAATGCATAAGAATTTGAGCCAAATATTTTTTAGGAAGGGTGAAACATACAGAATTGGACCCAGTATGTCTGAATCTGGATGTTTCCTCTATTCTGAGGGCCAGCTTTAGGTGTGAGTATAATGGTTGGAATGAAAGATTCCAGCCCTCCAGTATCTTCTCACCTAACTCAAAATGATACCTTAGAAGGAATGTAGAGCCATATTGCCAATCAATGTGTGTACAGAAAACTCTTGCTTTCTGTTGGACAGGCCTCACAGACGGCCCGCGCCCTCCCCGCTCGACCAGGCCCGGACTCCGGGCCACCTGGCATAACCCCGCGATGAGCACCTGCACCCCGTCCCCCGACGGACCCTCTGCCCTCGGACCCCTACTCATCACGGTGTCCAGCCCCACCGGCTTTCCCGGCCGAGTCAAGCCGCCATCTTGGACCCTGCACCACGCGGCCGCCTGGCCTCCCCTCGACCCTAACCCCGGGCCTGGCCGGCCCCGACATCCCGGCACCACTATCCACCCAGGAGGTGAGCGGACCACTTGGCAGGTCAATGGGAGACCGAAGTGTCAAGGGCTCTCCCCCGCCAGGTGCCGATCGCTCCCAGCTCCCCCGGGCACTGGCTCCACCCCCTGCTGGGTGTCTGGACACCTTCATCCCGGACCCTCCGACCTCCAAGTGCGAGGGTCCGGACATCAAAGGGCACCAGCCCTATAACTGAGGCAGCCCCGGAGCAGGAAGGCAGTTGTATCCTGGAGTCGAGAGACCCGAGTGAACTCAACCCTGACGGACTACTGGCGCTGCCGTAGCCCGCTCTTGTGAACCATCGTCCTGCCTGCTGGCGCTGCCGCGGCCTTCTGCAACAGTCATCTTCCTGGGACCTGCTGGCGCTGCCGCGGCCCGTTGTACCGACCATCCTCACCGGGACCTGCTGGCGCTGCCGCGGCCCTCTGCAACCTGCATCTTCCTGGGACCTGCTGGCGCTGCCGCGGCCCGTTGTAACGACCATCCTCACCGGGACCTGCTGGCGCTGCCGTGGACCGTCCATCTTCCTGGGACCTGCTGGCGCTGCCGCGGCCCGTTGTAACGACCATCCTCACCGGGACCTGCTGGCGCTGCCGCGGACCGTTCATCTTCCTGGGACCTGCTGGCGCTGCCGCGGCCCATACCACCTAACCACCAAAGCTCGAGGATTGTGAGCTCATCACCATCTCATCCGGATTACCTGATTGGTAAATAGACTGTCCCGCTACCCCCTTCCCTACTTTGCAAGACTCTAATCGAGGGGACCCCTGAGTCCAGACCTCCTTGTACCATTTGACCGTACCTTACCTAAGTGCCTATAAAGATCATTGAACCTTCTCCGTGTGTGGTATTTGTCTGTGGGGGGGAAGTTACTTGTCTGTACGATCACTGGAGACGGCTCTCCCCGGAGACCTCTCCTCCTGACCCCGGCCGACCCTCCCGGTCCGTCTACCTTTTCTAACATTGGTGGCCAGCGGCGCGATCCGAATCAACGCATAATCGTACAGAGAGTAGCTCACCCCACGACAAAGCACGATGTCGACCAAAGATAGCAGCTCCACCGAGAAGTTCCAAATGGAGAAACTAGACGAATACAACCACCGCGAACTGAGACAATTTTGTATAGAACTTGGCATTGCTACCACCGGCCTGAGTACCAAGGATGATCTAAAGCGCGCCCTTGAGTCGTGGACAGAAACGGGGGTCACAAGACCCTCCGACCAAAGCAGCGTCACACCAGACCAAAACAGCGTTACACCAGAGGGGAACGCCATGACTCCCGAGGAGCGGGGAACGGGCCTCTCACCGGAGGAGATACGAGAAAGAGACAGAGTCAGACTGCACGAATTAGAGATGGCACGACTCAAGATGGATGGAGAGCTCAAGTTAGCTGAACAAAAACTCAACCTCGAGCATATGCGGATTCGAGAGGAACGGGAAGAAAAACAGAGGCAGAGAGAGCTGGAAGAGAAAAAGATAACGCTCGAGCACGAGCGCCAATTGGCAGAAATAGCACTGCGCAAACAGCATAAGGACTTGGGGGTGCCTGAAAGACCACACACCCCGGGACCAACTGAGAAAAAAGTGCACATCCCTAAGGATGTGGTCCGCGAGTATGTCCGAGAAGACGACATACAACAGTGGTTTAAGGCCTATGAGATCGCAATGACCTCCCACCGGATCGACCGGAGTGATTGGGGAGCCGGACTTTGGGGGAGATTTATCAACGAGGGTCGCGATGCCCTGCTGCAGCTCCCCGATCACCAAATGTCGTCCTACGACCACATGAAGGCTGCCCTCCTCACCCGCTACGGCCTCACACCCGAGATGTACCGCCAGAGGTTCAGGGATTGCACCCGGATCCCAGGTACAACTTGGGTGGAATACGTGAACTATTTCAGCCGGGCCTTCGAGGGGTGGATCAAGGGAAGTCAGGTCACCACATACGAACAACTCTTCAACCTTATGGTATGGGAACACCTGTCGAACAACTGTTTCGTCGAGCTCAGGCAGCACCTGCTCGACAGTAAGCTGACTGACCCCCGGCAGCTCGCCGCCGAAGCTGACCGGTGGGAAAGCACCCGAGTGGGCCGGAAAGGGCCACACGACCAGAACAGAAGCAACCAAGGCCAGCACCGACCTCGGGGAGGAGGAGGAGGCCAGGGGCGTGGGAGAGACGCCTTACCAGCAACAACCGTGGCCAGCACCCCGCCGCCGGCCGGGGCAACCCCCCGTTGCGGCCTGGGTACCGAGCCAACGTCACGTGCCACCGGTGCCAGCGACTAGGCCACTACGCCAACGATCCGAGCTGCCCGCTGAACCAAACGCCCAAGCCCCGCCAGGTAGCTGCCGCTGCCCTGGGGGAGGAGCAGTTGTCGGAGGGACCCGAGGAGTGTGAGCCGGATCAGCAAGGGTGGGAACCGGCCGCCATGGTCCTGGCATGCTTAGGGGGAAGAGACATGGTTCCGCGGGCTCCCCTACCCGCCAACACCAGAAAATACGGTCAGTGGGTGACCATTAATGGACAGAGAGCTGAGGCCTTGCGCGACACCGGCGCCAGCGTGACGGCCGTCCGCTGTCACCTGGTGAAGCCCGAGCAGATCCTGCCGAACATTCTCTGCCCCGTCCGCTCGGCAGATAACTCCGAAAGCATGTGCAAGATGGCCTGCGTCCCGTTTGAATGGGGAGGGGTCTCCGGCCTACTGAAAGTGACGGTCCGGGACGATGCCCCCGTGGACTGCCTCCTGGGGAATGACCTCGAGAGTTCCCCGTGGGCCACCGTCGAGAGGAGAGAGCACCTGGGGATGCTGGGCCTCCCGGACTGGGCCTGCATAACCACCCGATCCATGGCCGGCCGGGCCGCCCCCCGATCAGAAGAAACCGAATGGCCGGCACCTCCGCCCCCGGTGGCCCCCGTAAAGGACAACGGCGAGTCCGACCTCCCAGACCAGGCCCCCGAAGAAAACGCGCAAACCCAGGGCCTTCCGGGTCTGGCTCAGTGGCGGCAAGAAGGGGGGCCCACCCAAGAACAGTTCCGCCAGGAGCAAAAGACCTGTCCCTCCCTCGAGGGACTTCGCCAACAAGCCAGCACCCAAGCCGCCGGGGACACCACCGGAACCCACTGGGTCTACTGGGATAACGACCTGCTCTACAGCGAGCAAAGAATCGCCGAGCTGGGGGCCAGTCGAGTTCTGGTGGTACCGCTCCGCTTCCGAGACTTTCTACTCAACCTAGCCCACGACGTCCCCCTGGCTGGGCACCTGGGCCAAGATAAAACGTACAGTCGACTGGTGACCCACTTTTTCTGGCCAAAAATGAGGAATGACGTTCTGAACCACTGCCGATCGTGCCCCACATGCCAAGCAAGCGGGAAGAGTGGCCGGAAGCTGAAGGCTCCTCTACAACCCTTCCCGGTGGTCACCACCCCGTTCGAGAGGGTGGGGATAGACATTGTGGGACCGCTGGATCCGCGCACGGCTCAAGGACACAGGTTCATCTTGGTACTAGTGGACCATGCCACCCGCTATCCCGAGGCGGTGCCCCTACGGACCGTGACCGCTCCAGTGGTTGGCCGGGCCCTGATGGGGATCTTCTCCCGGGTAGGCTTCCCCCGAGAAGTCGTCAGCGACCGAGGTACGAACTTCATATCGAAGTACATGAAGTCCCTCTGGCAACAATGCGGGGTCACCCCCTGGTGTTTGCACGACGTAGACACCGGGGACAGTCCCCCTGTCCGGCACCGGGCCTACCGCGTACCAGATCGGGTACGGGCCTGCATACAGGAGGAGGTGGCCAAGATGCTCACGATCGGGGTCATCGAGCCCTCGGACAGTCCCTGGGCCAGTCCAGTCGTACTAGTTCCCAAAGCCGCTGCCCCCGGCACCGCACCTGAACTGAGATTCTGCGTCGACTACCGGGGCTTGAACGCTGTCACCCGGACCGACGCTCACCCCATCCCCCGAGCAGACGAACTGATCGACCGGCTGGGGGCCGCCCGCTACCTTAGTATCTTCGACCTAACGGCGGGCTACTGGCAAATCGGCCTCACACCCAGGGCTCAGGAACGGTCAGCCTTCTCCACCCCCGATGGCCACTATCAATTTAAGGTCATGCCCTTTGGCATGAAGAACGCCCCCGCCACGTTCCAACGCCTTGTGAACCAGGTCTTGGCGGGGCTTGAAGAATTCAGCGCTGCCTACCTGGACGATATCGCTGTGTACAGCCGCCACTGGTCCGACCACCTCCGTCACCTCCAAGAGGTCCTACAAGCCCTCCAGCGGGCCGGCCTCACCATTAAGGCCGGCAAGTGCCAGATTGGCCAAGGGTCCGTGACCTACCTTGGGCACCAAGTGGGGAGCGGGCTGGTGGCCCCACTACAACTTAAGATCGCTGCCGTCCAGTCCTGGCAGCCCCCCGTCACCCAGACCGAGGTCCGAGCCTTCTTGGGGCTCACCGGCTACTACCGGCGGTTCGTGAAGGACTACGGCAGCATCGTGGGGCCCCTCACGGGTCTCACATCCAAGAACCAGCCAAAGCGGATCAATTGGACTCCTGACTGTCAAGCGGCCTTCGAGGAGCTGAAGGCCGCCCTGTGCACCGCCCCGGTGCTCCAGGCCCCCGATTACAGTCGGGAGTTTGTGGTGCAGACCGACGCCTCCGACCACGGCATCGGAGCCGTCCTCTCTCAGCTGAACCCTGAAGGTCATGACCAGCCGGTGGCCTTCATCAGCCGACGTCTCCTGGCCCGAGAACAGCGTTGGAGCACCATCGAGAGGGAAGCCTTTGCAGTGGTATGGGCCCTCAAAAAGCTCCGGCCCTACCTCTTCGGTACCCACTTCCGGGTACAGACCGACCATCGACCCCTGCAATGGCTGATGCAGATGCGGGGGGAGAACCCAAAACTCTTGCGCTGGTCCATTTCCCTGCAGGGAATGGACTTCACCGTGGAGCACCGACCGGGCCAAGACCACGCCAACGCGGATGGCCTGTCCCGCTTTTTCCGCCTCGACGAAGAGAGTCCCCAAGGGGATGGGTGACTCTCCCCGCCTTCAGCTGGGGGGGACGCATGTTGGACAGGCCTCACAGACGGCCCGCGCCCTCCCCGCTCGACCAGGCCCGGACTCCGGGCCACCTGGCATAACCCCGCGATGAGCACCTGCACCCCGTCCCCCGACGGACCCTCTGCCCTCGGACCCCTACTCATCACGGGGTCCAGCCCCACCGGCTTTCCCGGCCGAGTCAAGCCGCCATCTTGGACCCTGCACCACGCGGCCGCCTGGCCTCCCCTCGACCCTAACCCCGGGCCTGGCCGGCCCCGACATCCCGGCACCACTATCCACCCAGGAGGTGAGCGGACCACTTGGCAGGTCAATGGGAGACCGAAGTGTCAAGGGCTCTCCCCCGCCAGGTGCCGATCGCTCCCAGCTCCCCCGGGCACTGGCTCCACCCCCTGCTGGGTGTCTGGACACCTTCATCCCGGACCCTCCGACCTCCAAGTGCGAGGGTCCGGACATCAAAGGGCACCAGCCCTATAACTGAGGCAGCCCCGGAGCAGGAAGGCAGTTGTATCCTGGAGTCGAGAGACCCGAGTGAACTCAACCCTGACGGACTACTGGCGCTGCCGTAGCCCGCTCTTGTGAACCATCGTCCTGCCTGCTGGCGCTGCCGCGGCCTTCTGCAACAGTCATCTTCCTGGGACCTGCTGGCGCTGCCGCGGCCCGTTGTACCGACCATCCTCACCGGGACCTGCTGGCGCTGCCGCGGCCCTCTGCAACCTGCATCTTCCTGGGACCTGCTGGCGCTGCCGCGGCCCGTTGTAACGACCATCCTCACCGGGACCTGCTGGCGCTGCCGCGGACCGTCCATCTTCCTGGGATCTGCTGGCGCTGCCGCGGCCCGTTGTAACGACCATCCTCACCGGGACCTGCTGGCGCTGCCGCGGACCGTTCATCTTCCTGGGACCTGCTGGCGCTGCCGCGGCCCATACCACCTAACCACCAAAGCTCGAGGATTGTGAGCTCATCACCATCTCATCCGGATTACCTGATTGGTAAATAGACTGTCCCGCTACCCCCTTCCCTACTTTGCAAGACTCTAATCGAGGGGACCCCTGAGTCCAGACCTCCTTGTACCATTTGACCGTACCTTACCTAAGTGCCTATAAAGATCATTGAACCTTCTCCGTGTGTGGTATTTGTCTGTGGGGGGGAAGTTACTTGTCTGTACGATCACTGGAGACGGCTCTCCCCGGAGACCTCTCCTCCTGACCCCGGCCGACCCTCCCGGTCCGTCTACCTTTTCTAACACTTTCTGTCCAAAATTAAGTCTAGCAAGCTAAACAAGAGAAAGCACAGCACCAGAGTAGAACCTGAGAGGATCTCAAAGTGCCACAATATCACACAAGTGCACATCTCAAAAGGAGTTACAGAGATATCCGAGGGTGTGAAAACCTGCCTCCTCCTCAGCAAAGAACACAATAGGCCCGATTACGACGTCAGGCGGACTGCAACTGACCGACCGTCAGTTGCTGTCTGCCGGACATCTGACATTACAGTCCACCCGCATGATGCGGTGGGCGGAGGCATCGTGCAGAGGGACTGTCCGCAGTGCTTCCGACAGGCTTGGGTTCATCGGAAGCCATCCATAATCCCCTAATGATGCCATCCGGTTTATGATGACAGTATCCGGCAGCCCTTTCATGTCGGCCTTTGGGACAAGGAAAACCTTTCGGACAGTGTTTTTGGGGGCCCTCTGCTTTTGGGCCTGAGGCGCACCTATAATGGACCCCTAAACATCTCTGCACTGTGTGGCAGGCTCCATGAGGTGTCTCTCACAGGATGCAGGGATGTTTAAAAAACCATCAATTTTACAATGGGAGCTTATGCTGCGTGCCTATTCTGCCCGCTGCACAAGCTTCCGTTATAGAATGGATGTTTCCGACCGCCCTATGGGCGGTCGTATCTTAACACAGATGTCGGAAACGCTGACCTACAGTCGGGCAGTTGCAGACTGATACGGCAACATCTTAATCAGGGCCATAGTTCATAATTGAAGGACAAGTGTCAGAAGCTGGGCTAGTATATGATGCACACTTATGCAAGTGGGCACCCTGCATCAGTCCAGACAACCCTCATGGTTAGTGGTTTTACACAACATTAGAAGCTCTGTAAGTGGTAACTGTGGAGAGCAGCCTTCAGGCTGAGCAGAAACACAAAAGAAGAGATACATATAAAGTCCAAGTCTCAGATCCAAATATATAAATCTTCTTGCTTTATTCCAAGCACTTGCCAACATGTGTTTCGTCTAAGTGTCAGTACACCATAGACTTCATCAGGGGAAACGGACACTAATCATAATGACTGTATTCTTAGAAAGCTAAAATCCCGCTGAAAGATCATATGTGTCCTTAAAATCCAAGTTCTGTCTAGAATATCATGTTAATGTTAGACGGTCCGTAATAAAACAGGAATATACACCGTAGAGGTCACAGTCAACCATGTATCCTTAATTGGGCATCACAGAGGAGCAAAGATTCCTCATGTTCCTTCGCGGCGTGTTGGCATTGTTGGCATTGTTTTATGGCTTGGACAGCAAGTTTTGAGAAGATTGGAATATGTAAGTGTACCTAAAGTGCTTGGAATAAAGCAAGAAGATTTATATATTTGGAACTGAGACTTGGACGTTATATGTGTCTCTACTTTTGTGTTTCTGCTCAGGTTGCCGATCATTAATGAATTGTATTATATGTGGACCTAGGCCTACAATTTTACACTGTGGGGTGGTCGCTGTACAGAGACCTTTAAGCATTTTCACTGTTAGTAACATTTGAATCTGAGATACCTATACACTACCCTGCGCAGACTTCCCCTATTGCCTGTTTTGTTTAGTTTAGCCTTCAGGCTTAGTCCAGAAGGAGTGTAAAGCAGCTTGTTTTACCAGAATATAATCTTATAGGTGTTGATTAAGTCAAAAAGAACCACACAGTGTATTTCTAAAAGTAAATATTTATTATACGACACTCACTAACACATACCGAAGGAGATATACAATATGCACACAATATTTTAAGATAGAAACAGGTTAGTAACTTAGTACCATATGCTAGGGACTTATCAGGGTACCCCAGTATCCAATCTGGGATGTACCTAAGTACTTACCATTACAATTTAGGGGAGAAAGCAGAGAGACTGGGGTGCAAGGCAGTTGGCACAGCAATGCACCAACATAACGAAACTTCCCCTGCTGCAAGGCACCTACGGAATCCGATGCTCATGCTATGTTGGTCTGTCTGGCTTACGCACATCCCAGATCAAAATGGCTAAGACCAACCTGCAAGCAATTAGGGACACGTATTTACAGGGAAGCCATGAAAATTCTTAAATCAGATACAAGACCACTGTTTCCTTGTGCAGTTGCTAAGTTCCATGGCAATATGTGGGCATTGGGAAAAGGGCTCAAGACTGTGATGGGGGACTGGTGCACACAACCCTTCCCCTTTTATTGCTCCTCTGTTACAAAACTGTATCCACTATAAGTAAAATAAATTGGACATGACTGAGAGTTCTCTAACGAGTACTAGGCAGCACTGTTTGACCTGATTATTTTAACTTAGCAAAGAGGTCAGTTCTTTGAATACAAATTACATTTTTTAAAGGACTTTTTTATTTGAAGACCTTGGCAGAATGATTGTACTATTCTTGTACACATGTACCATTCAACCCGTAATGTTCTCTAATCCCACAGACAACCTATTTTTAGTTATTTTAATTATGATGATAATTTATTCAAGCCAAAATTGTGAATTGTTAGTATTCAACAGAGAAAATGTATTATAAACGAGGGATTCTGTATGTGAGCTGAGAATGTGGAAACGTTTATGTCATGCATGCCGAAATATAGTATAGGATGATGATCTATGTTGCTTCTTTATCTTTTCATTGTGTCAATGTGTCCTTTTAGTATGTGCAGCACAGGCATTACTTATTGACATGTTCACATTGTGTTATTGTAGGGAGGATTGCTTCAAAGGTGTGTCGAGCTGAATGTGTTAGTACTGCGACAGCTTGGGGGGAAGTTGAGCGCATGTAGGTTTGACTTGAAGGATCTGTTATGAACAAAGTCAAGACAGCCTAGGAAGATTCTCTGGTCTCACACGATGGAGAGATTGTTGCGGTGTGCTATGATCACATAAACAGCATCTAGGCATCTGAGAGTGCTCTTTTGTTCAGGAGGTGGTATAGATGTCATCATGAAGGAGCAGGAGAATATGGGAAAGAGGTCAAGCAGCGAAAAATAGGAGATTGGCATTCCTCTGTGTCATGATTACAAAAACTCATGACTTTGAGGTGTGTTGAAGACAACTGCGTAGTCTCCGTCCATTTCTTGGAGGATTTGGGCCAGGATTCTGTATCCTGGTGGAAGGGCCTCATGGATGATTGGTGGTGCTACCTCACCTAGACCGGTTCCAGCAATCAACAGGAGGTTAGCACGTGAGACAAAAAGCAGACCATAGATATTTGTGTGTCTTTTGACCATGCATTGCTGAGGAGACAGTTTAACCATTTAAAAGTACTTGAAGTACTATTGAGCAATGGCATAGGAGGAAAAGAGTAGGAAGATATGTACATCGAGGTAGAAGTGGACAGTTCATCATCAGTCACCAGGAGACAAAAAAGGGTCTTAACATGGTTATTGATGTTAGTAGTACAAATAAGTAATTGGTGGGTTTTGAATGAGGGTACACAGGAGGTATTAGAAAGTGTGGAATAGATAAAGTATCCAGATGAGGTGTGGAAAGGGAGTAGAGAAGTAATGAATGAGGATGACGGTTAGTCACATTCACGAGAGAGAGTGTGAGAGAGAGGCATTTGCCTTCTTGTATTCTAATGAGCAGTGGAGAGTGTATTAGAGGGGAGGAATATGAGCTTAATGCATGCTCAAGTGTTTAAAAATAGGCAAAAGATGTGATACATGGAGGGGAATGTGGAGGGGAATGTCCGGAACAATGCGGCTTGTGCTGTAACAATGCAAGTGCCTTCACGCTTGCCTGAACAACGAATCTGCCTTAACCATATGTATGCGTGGTGAAGGCCAATAGTGGCCTAGTGTTCAGGATGAGTGGGGAGAAGAAGAGGAAGCGTCAGAACAGGAAGCTCAGTATACGGCAGATAAGTGGGGGTGGGGCTGGGGGATAGTTTTTAGGGGTGAGGGTCACTTTTACGGCTTAAGGTGGAGAGGTTGGTGCAAGTTTGGGAAGGGCGACGGTTTTTAGGGCTCAGGGTTGGGGGAATGGGTTGGGGTAGATTTTATGGCTGAGGCTGGTTTGGGGGTAGGTTTTAGGAATGGGGTTGCTTTCCGGGCTCAGGGCGGGGGTTCAAGGTACTTTTATGAAGGGGCAGGTTTTTATTGCTCATGGCGGGGGAGGGGGTTGAGGTAGCTTAAAGGGCTGAGGCTGGTATTGGGGGAGTTTTTAGGAGTGGGATTTAGGGCTCAGGGTGGGGGGGATCGGGGTAGTATTTTTGTTTGGAGGCAGTGTTTTAGGCCTCAGGGCAGTGGGCGGGGTTGGGTTAGTTTTATGGACAGCACAGGATACGTTTTAGGGCTCAGGGCAGGGGTGCGGGGGTTGGGGTAGTTTATGGTAGAAGCTGGATTTTAGGCTGCAAGGCAGGGGCATGGGAAGCAGGAGTTTTAAGGGCAGGGCTAGTTTTAGGCCTCAGGGCTGAGGGCAAGGTAGGGGGTTAGAATGATAGAGTTTCGGGCAGGGTCAGGGTATTGGCGATCTTAACCACATATTCCCCCTTACCATCCAACAAAATTGTGTGGTAAAGGCATGTGTGACAAGGAATGCGTGGTTAAGATGCATTCGTGGTAGAGGCACGAGTGGTTTAGCCATGCGTGCCTCTGTCATACAACCAGGTAAGGAGAGTGTGAAAGAGGAAGAGTAACAGGAAGAGGAGATAACGAAATAAGTGAAGCAGAATGTAACAGAGGGATTGAGGAAGGTAAGAAGTGGTTAAAAAGTCAAGATTGTGAGGAAATATGGTAAAAGGCGGGCAGAAGGAGAGAAAAGAGTGATTAAGATTAAGCGAGAGTAAAGACTGATTAAAAGCTTGGAAAAAAGGTGGTTAAGGTGGTTGGGAAAGGGAGGCATAGGTGGGCTGTGTGAGAGGGAGAATAGAGATTGGAGGCATGATGTTTATAGGGAAGGGAGGAGATGAGAGGGCAATAAATTGATAATGCAGTGTGGGAGGCAAATGGTAGGGTAAGAGGCAAACATAAATGGTAAGTAAAGTAGAACCATGAGGGACGGGAGAGAAGAATAGGAGGAGAGTAGAGATTCAGATATCTAAATTGGCTGCAATAAGCACACAATACAAATATTGTACTCATTCGCATCTAGACAACAGCAACTGCTCTTTTTTATGTGTATCTGCAGAAACATGTGGACCGCTGTCAGTGAACTAACCTCAATATACAAACAGTGTAATGTGTTTAATCTGTGTGTCTGGCTACTCAAAGCACATGATACTAATAATGCACGGTACACAGTCTCTATGCGTGCCTGATTGTACTAAGCACATAATGTAAAGGGAGCAGTGATTGTTGCATGTATGGTTCTACATGCGCTAAGCTCATACCATTGAGGAAGAGGAGGCAGTTTAGATGTGATCTGCACTATGAAAAACGATACTCACAGGTCATTGCTTGCACTCTGTGTGCCGGCATAGAGCAGTGACTGCAGTCTATTTCAATGTCTACCTATGCTAAGGATACTGTAAAGGCAATAAACCAATAACAGTTTGTATGCAACGAACACAATATCAATCATGATAGTTACATATATCTAAGGCCACTATGTACATGATAGAAAAAACAACAAAAAAAATCTTTGGCTTGCTGTCTGATCTGCTGCATGGGTACCTACACTTAGCAAGTCTACTCTAGATTTGCATGCACACCTGCCTTTGTGTCTTGCAGCAATTAGCATGTTCAACAGATTATTTCTGCGTTTAATCCCTTTCTCTTGTTATTTACTGCATTTACAATGTTACTCTGATTAGTATACATTGTTGTTTGTAGGTGTTAATTCCATGGTGATGGACGGTTGGAGATCATCAAATCAGTTCATACATGTTTGGAGGTGATTTGCATGTCTATTTGACTGCTTGTAAAACGCTTATATTGCGCCTTATGAATTTACTGCTGATGCTCCCCGATTTGATAACTGTTGTCCTGTAATTAGTGATACTTTTAAATGCCTTAATCATTAGCCTGCCTTGCCTGAAAAACATGGTGGCTGTTGACACCATTTATGAGCTAGGATAAGACTCTGTTTCTGTCCTGAGTAAGACATCACCAATTATAATTAGGACCAAAACATTAACATTATGTCTACTGATCATTAGACAAATCTTTATACATCTGGGAACAATTGCCTGTTATTTGAGTTCTTCTGATCATTGTTTTACTTACATCACGCTCTCTTTCAGTTATGCACTTCCTCACTGTGTCGTTTTATGGGGCATAGTATATGTTGCAACAGCAATAGTTAATAAATGTGTACACATACAACTCAGGCCCTTATGCCACTTTTTCGCAAATATTTTTGGGAACATCTCTGAAATACTTGGTGGAAGGATATCTAACATTCTTTAGAGACTTTAAACAGACACTTCAATCTCTAGTAATTCCCAAAGTGGATTATGGAAGTATTGCTCTCTGCGGCCTACCCAGATCAACGACCGCTCCCTTAAGAGCCACAATCAATACAGCTGCTAGGCTCGTCACAAGCTCCAAAAGAAACAGCCACATCTCCCCTGACCTTCGTGCCCTCAACTGGCTTCCTTTTGAGGCCAGAATTCATTTGAAAATCGCTTGTATGACACATAAGGCCTTACATCACAAAACACCGAGATACCTAGCGGAGAAATTGGTACTATCGGGTGGCAACAGATCCACTAGGAGCTCCAACAATCTTCTGCTTAAACCACAACGGTTCTCCAAGCAGAAAACATACTACCGCTCCTTCTCAGGAATGGCGCCCAAGATTTTGAATGCCTTGCCCCAAGAAACGAGACTTAATCCATCCGCAGCTTTTTTTTTTAAAGAAGTGAAATCTATTCTTCTAGCCAAATTCACGTGATTCTTTTGATACTCCCTTGTAAATATGTGATACTAGTGTATGCTCATCTTTACTGTACTCACCTATTTCACAATATTTATATGTTTTCTATGTTGTTATCTCTGTATTGTAAAGCGCTCTGATACCTGTAAGGGTCTTGTTCGCGCTATACAAAACTGCTAAAATAAATAAATAAATATTTATCATACTGCATGAATTTGTTCAGAAATATATCCTGGGAGAACATTATCCTTTTTCATCGATCTCAGGTATGGCTCCTTCAGGATGTCAATATCCAACAACACTTTCCATGCTTGAACTTGTAGTTTTACTTTCTTAAATATAAATAATGCTTAAATGCCCCACTAGACAAAGCACTGTTGACTTAAAAAAGGATAAATGGATAAATATGTCACACCTGGTGTGTGATTATTTTATAGCTGGAGGTCCCCAGCTGTCATCCGTCTGAAATACATCGGAATGTTTGCAAAAACTGAAGATGTATCTGTGCCCTGTTGGCCATAGCGATGTCTATAGTCGACGTCCTGCACTTATGTGCTCTGGTGAGCTGCAAAAGTAAGTAGTCTTCAGCACAGAAATTGCTTCTGAAGGCCAATAGGATATAGGAGGAACAGCAGAGTAAATTAGAGAATTCCTGCTAATGAGAAAGCAGCACCTAAAACTTTTTTCACCACATTGTGAAATTATTCCTTGCATCTCGCTAATTATGTGCCTGCTGGGGTGCCTTTAATCACTCCAACCTGCAACATTGTTTGAAAAATTACCTTCATTATTAGTTTAATTTAAATATGTAGATGGGCGGATATATATATTTTTTTAAAAAAAAGCAATTCCCTGCCTCATTTATTCATTCACATTCTTCTCTGCAGATTTAAAATTTGATTCAAAGCAAGGATTGTGAGGCATTCTAGCTATCTGCGGCGTTTCACAAGAGAAAATCTTGTCTTGAGAGTGAGGACGTCATTTTGGGAAGTGAGAAACACGAATGTTCTCAATCAATCAATCAATCAATCTGTTCTGACCAAGATCACACAGTGCAGTTTATCAAATGAGAAAGGGATGACTTCTTTATTTGTTTGTGACTTTATTGTTACATAAAGTGCTGTCAAAAGAGTAGAATATATTATTAAATACAAAACCTGTGTCATGCTTTTTGTTTTGGTAGACTAGTTTCTTTTCCGAGATAAAATACAGCGTTGACAAGTGGTTCAGGTCATGTGTTATGCTTTTAGCCAGATCTGTCTTTTCAGTCCTCTTTGCACCAGTTTTGTTTTAACCCATATTAGTGCGACCCTTTTAGTCCAAGCATCATAATTGCTCTTGGCTCTGTCGGAGTGTGTCTATTTGACTACTATAAGGGGAATACATGTCGTTACTACGCATTCCGTTGCAACGCATGCCTTTACCACGCATGCGTTACAACGGAATGTTTTTTCTACGCATTGCCTTTACCTCGATTTTTCCTTTACCCCGGTTTTTCTTTTTTGGGGGGGAGACCCCCCCAAGCCCCCTTTCTTCTTTTTTTTGCCTTTTTCTCACATCTTCGCCGACACTAAAAAAGGACTGACACATTTTTTCGGATGAGGAAGAAGACTTTCCGTGATGACGTTGCTTGCGTGGTAAAGACGGTCGTGGAAGCAATACGCGTTGTGAAGACGTTTACGAGGTAAGTGTACCGTTGTAAACGTAACGCGTAGAAAAGCCTTCGTGGTAAAGGCTATTTCCCCTATAAGGGTAGACTTTCTAGTTCTCGGTTCACCCACAGTTTATCTTGTCTTTATACTGTGCCCCCATTCTGTCTAGATATCTACACAAAATATAAGGTGCGGATATCACACAACTAAATCTGAGAATCCATGTTCTTTGTGCACAGTCACTAATAAATAACAAGTGAAGATTTGTAAACTGGGTCAGAGAACAGAAACGTCTTAGGTGATTTTCTGAATGTCAAATGTATTACATATTATAAGTTAAAATGCACTTGTACAGAGCAACCATAAGGTGCCTGCAAGAGAAGAACTGTGTACTGGGCCCCACAGTCAAGGCTAACCCACGTCACAGGGAAGCCCACAAGCAGATGGATAGTTGTCTATGCCATAAGTCACTTATTCATCTACTCCTAAAACCACAATGTTAAACGTGCCATTACAAGTACTAGATTGCAACATGATTGGTCCTGTATCAGTCTGTGCCTCAGAAAGGGCTCTAGGTCAGATGAGCTTTGAAGAAGTTCATTAAATAGGGGTTAAAGTCAGAACAGTGAGCACCCTAGTAAGTGTTAAGTGCTGGGTCATTAGAAGGAATCTAAAAAATGATAATCAAGGCCACTGGAATTATACAGCACTGGTCAGACCAAATTATATGGCAGGGTTGAGTATATTCTGCAATTAGAAAAGGTAAGTTATGTGGAGTATTGAGACACATTTTGTAATAATATCACTTTATTATTTTGTTATTTTTACTTCTATTAACTGTGTATGGGCAAACGTTTCACTTCATTATTACCAGTTTAACACCCAAACACAACAATAAATAACTAAAAGGTGACCAGTCAACCTATGCAGAGAACCTCTCAACTGTGTGGCAACGTGTTGCCACTGTTTTTGTAAGTTTTAATCCATTTGTGCTACTTTTGTATTGTGTAAATTTGCAGATTATGCAGCAGGTGCTGCATTTTATGGCAAATTTGACGAATCCATAGTTATGTGGAGAACGCCAATGCAGCAGAATCACATAATTCCAGTGGCCCTGATTATAATGCACAAGTGCAACGTTTTGTGAAGGTGTTATACTTTGCAGCTCATTAAAGTGGTCATGTTTGCTGCCCACCTGCACAGAACTTCGCCTGTGGATGGACGTTACCATGACAAATGGCTTGCTGGAGACTTTTCCAATAATTCGTCTATAAGACAGTGCATTTTGCACTTTTTATTTCTCCCACTGCACCTGTTTTTTTCAGCATTGTTCACCTTATATTTCTTTATAGTTCTTTAAGTCCGCGGAGTTCAGCTTCTCACACTCATGACCATTAGAACAAAATGATGACGTTAAATTTTCACATTTTTGAGAAGCAAAAATGTACATAATCTTTGAATTGAATAGCTCAATCAATTTACTGAGTTTTTTCAGGATCAATCAATCAGGAGATTGTAGAGCTCTTTACCCCTGAGGGTCTCAAGGCACTATGGGGCGTGGGGGGTTTGCTGATCCGTCTAGGCGTGGATGTTCAGTCGGATCAGTGTCGAAATATGGCATTTACTTTACTTTTACGACATTATCTTCTTAATTCTTGAAAAAAACTAATTGCAGAAATAAATAGTATGTTAAAGACAATCTGTGTATAGACATCGACTGCAGCCATGTACAAATCCCGGACTTCTTCAAATGTGATTATTTGGCTTGCTACAACAACACATATTGTTGACTTGATAATTGTTAATCGGCTAAAGAATAGAAATAACTCACGGTGGATCAATATTTCTTGCTGAAATATGCAGAAGCATCAATACACTGTTTGCTTTCTGGTATTACTATGTCATAACCTGAGTATTGAAAGACACCATTTGCAATTTGCAAATGAAATCAAGACATTTCACCCATTGTTTCTATTGTTTTCTTTATTTCCAAAAGATTCACACCTGATATTCTCAAAGCTGAAAGATGGGGGGTGGCTCTCTTGATTATTTGGGACAAGCTGTGACGTAGTGGTAACGTTACATCCCTCTTCAATTCAATTCCTGTAAAAAAGGATGTCACTTTTTTCAAATGCTGGGTCTGTCCCTCTATGTCCCTGTGCCAAAGTCCCCTTGTCTGTGGAAGATTTGGAAGTGCCTAGAAAGGATTCGGTTAGCTCTCTAGAGTGTGTGCAAAACGAAAAATACATTTATTCCTATTTATCCAAGGTGAAATTCCTGAATCTCTTTGAAGCGAGTGACGCAACGACCTTATAGCTCGTAAACCTATGAACAAGTCTTCAGAATTTGGTGATCTGGTGCACCCCCAACGGGCTATTAATTGTCCTAGAATAGAATCTAGTTCACTTGCCTTGTTCCAGCGCCTAAAAAGCACAGCAACACGTTAATTGGGTCAGTGTAAGAAGTCCATACCTACAACTCTCCGAACACACTAGTTTGTAAATAGAAGGCCAGGGTTTGAAACACAGAGGGCTGACAAACCGGAGCTCGGCGCAAGGACTATCATCTCATAATAAAATAATCATCACGTTTGTTGACAGTGAATTGCTAGACGGTTCTATGCATCTTTCGGTGTCTATAACAATGGGGTTCTGACTTCCTGACAGTGTCCAAGAACTTTGCTTTAACACCAGAGAGTTCTCACCAGCTTCCAGTGATTCAAGAATCTCTCTTTGATAACAGTTTAATTATTTCCATGTTCCAGTGACTCGAGGAGTTTACTTTAATACCAGTTGCATTCTCGCCAGCTGTGGTGCTTGAAGAACATTTCTATACTAACAGCTGAGTTCTAGCCAGCTTTCGATGTCTCCAGCTCTGGAAATAGACTGCAGCGTCCTTGTGCAATGACAAATTGGACTCCATGCATTGCAGAGGCTGTGGGATTATGTTAAGTCAGTGACTATGGAAAATAGCAGATGGTAGGGGAAGAAAGGAGGAGTTATTCTCATCTGGATGAAATGAACCATCTGGAAGACCAGCAGATGGGAATACATCAAAGGGTAATTGATTTGGCAGCAAGGTAATACAATTTGACCTTGTTTCTGCACCCAACATTGAAGAGATGAAAGTCTTCAAACTGTGTGGACAGCTGTGTCATTCTGACATTTTTCACTTCCTCCTCTGTGTGCTTATCACCAACCTCACTGAGGGTCCCTTATATTGTTACCATTCCCTCAACAGAGCACCTGGCTCTGCTGGCCACTGGTACAAGAAGTTGTCTATCACGACCCTAGGTGAAGGTCTCGTCTAACCACTCAAACATGTCCATTAGGAGACTGATTGTTAGTGGCAGGTAAGTCTTTAGTTCAGGAATACAGGCCTTCTTGTATCACCAGAAGAGAGGATGTCTCATGCTTGACCTAGTTGCCCTTTGAAATTCAAGTACACAACAAGAGTGCAGTGGTACCTCAGACTCTGAGACACCAGAGCTAAATGACAGTGCCCACCTTTGATACTGTCACACGACCACTGCCTGGCTGAGGACTCACAGGAAAGGCCTCACAGCCATCTACAATATAAATATATTGTTTCATTAACTACTGTAACAAGAAATGTATGCATCTATTTTTTTTTTTTTTTTGTAATCACAACATTTAATCTAGACCGTTGCTATGGGATACAAGTAACATCAAATCTAGAATTACAGCACATACATACCCCAGAAAGGGAAGGGTGTTAATAAATACTATTTCAGAGGAGGAGAACTCAAAGAGAATTAATCCTAAATGTTTTTATTAATTATATTTAGTAAATTATCTAATGCTTTAATTTCTTTAACACTAAAAAATAACAGGCGTTGAGTCCCCACAGCACATGTAGTACCCCCCCACCCCCACTACGGAAGCAGAATTGACTGCACATTTTCGACTATATATTTTAGTTTTAGGCATTCTATTCGCAGACAAAAGCCCATCAAACAGAAAGGTTAAACCCATTAACAAACCAGTGGCTGATAACATCCCAAAGTACAGCAAGTTCAATTTGTTTGATGATTACAGAAGTGATTTTGCTTGATTCTTAGGGGGGGGTCAGTGCATATCCACGTGACAAGTCTACACGTTTTTGCAGACTCTGGATATGCTGGGCTGACGTGAAAAACAAAGTCTTTCTTCTATGGAAAACATGTCAATTGCCCTGGTGAGTGAAAGTGAAAAAGGACTTGGGGTCTGATTAAGAGTTTGGTGGTGCGGCCCTGGGTCCGCCCCAGCGCCAAACCCATGGTCAGGCCGCCCACCAGATTACGAGTGTAACTCGTTTCCGGCGAGCTTTTTATTTTTTACCTTCCCACCGAGGTGCCCTGAAAATGGGCACCACAATGGGAACACCAAAAATAGTTCCTGCACGGCAAGGACAGAAAAGTCAATGCAATGCTGAAACAGGAGTTCATGGGCAATAAATGTATGCATCTATTGTGCAGTCATGTCTCTCAAGTTGCTATATAGTACTGACAGTCTCTTCCTCCGTGGAGGTGGTCTATCCTTTCTGGGATGTACTTCTGGAGATGGCAGTGAAGAAACAATGGTGAATTTGAGGGACCCATGAACATCTGGGGTCATGGGCCACACACACAGAAAAGAGACAGCGCAAGATTTGCACATTCACAGGATGATGAATAAATATTGTAAGCGCTTAAGAAAGTAAACACATATATTTCACAGGAAAAGATTTATCATAGCTATCAATAATTTCATTCAATAGACCACCTAAGACGTAGCACGTGCACTCTCAAGCTATTTTCCTAAGTCCGTGTTCACAGGTTCATGAGCTGTTAAATGTTGTTGTCATGTTTGATGCTGCACTTTTACTTCATACATCACAAATTCGGGTCATTTCATGGAGAGATTGATTGATTGATTGATTGGAGTACTTATAGAGCGCAACTATCACCCTACGGGCATCTTGGCGCTTGCATTGGGAACCCGTCCTGGTTTTTCCCTGTAAGATAACCCGTACTGGGCATCCCCAAGGTGAAAGCCAGGCATCCCGCCACGGGGGGCCGTTGTGGAGATTAAGCAGGCTTGTTGCCCAGAGCTGCATAGTGTGAACTTGTGCTTAGAGTGGGCACCGAAACGAGAATTATCGAGTCCGTGGACAATTGGGTTCTGGACCCTGCCGCGTCAGGAATCGAACCCAGGTCCCGGGCCTGATCTCTGCTTCAGGGTATGCCTCCTCTAACCAGTGAGCTACACTTCTGTGGTGGCTTGATTTTCTTATTTGTAAAATGATTGGCAAAAGTGGCAATTGTGCTTGTTTTTTTTTTTTTACTTATAATGGATTCATAATTGCAAGACATATGAAATATTGGCAAACTTTCCTTTTTTTCAAATATATGAGAGTGAAGACTGCATTGAGTGTAGACTAGTCTTTATGTAGATGTTCTACTCCCTTTAGTAAAGTTGCTCTTGGGAAAGCCTGAAACACACCAAGAGTCAGAACTCATTTGAAAGTCTGCAGAGGTGGGAGAGGGAAGTTATCAAATAGTAGGCTTTGTTTGTAAATTGCAGGGGCACCAATTTGAATACATACAAATGCAGGCACTTAGCAAATGCACATACAACATTATACTGACGTAATACAGGAGTAGTAACTCAATAGCAAGAAACGTGTGAATGTAATTTCTGAAGCGCAAATATTTGTGCCCACAGGCCACTCAATCCGCACTCGTTGTGTGGCCTTAACTGTGCGCTTGGAAACAAGAGTCCATCTTGCTTCTGAAGTTGTTCCACAAAAGCATCAGATTGAAACGTTCAATCACCATTTAACACTATAGGCACCGTTTTAGGCCTGGGTCAGAACCTGAAAAGGCACAAAAAAGGTTCTGCTTCGACCACAGAAGTTTGTGTACTACCCAGTTTCTGACATTGCCCACAGCCAAAACTGGTCATGTACCATAGTATTTTTGTCACGTGAGTGATATTTGCAATGAACCTCGAGAAAATGTAACCTCAAGTTTTTAAATATTATGAGCTTCTGTTGTGGGATCTAAGATTAGGTGAGATGTGAGGAGTTGTGGACACTTGGTTTGAGACACACCTTGACTACGCCGTCTCTTGGTACTATTGGATATTTTAGATAACACATTCATCCACATTTACTCTGTTCCTAACAATTCTTTTGGGTGCCCGCTGACCAGTACTTGTATGTGTCTGCTATTATATGTTCAACACTATCCACATTACAGCACAGCTTGCAGCCAGATTTAAGATTTAAAATAGCCGATCATTGGAAATATGTTTCAGAGAGGAAAGGGAAGGCTAGCGTCCACAGCTGCCACTCCACTACTACTACCTTATCAGTGAGATGCTTTGTAGCAGCCAAACACCAACACACAATGATTGGTACATCATGCTATACACGTTATCTCAGTCCTGTTAATGAAACAAAGCAAATTGCTGATGGCCCCTCAGTTGGTCATCTAAACCAGGCACAAGGATGCTACGATGCCACGCAGGTGTGCGCCACACACTGCAGCTACCATTGAACTCTCCGCTCTTCGCCCTCCGGTTTCAGCTCCAAGTTCTTGGCCCCCGGCTCTTGACTCCTGGCGTTCGGCTCTCGGATCTTGGCTTTTGTCTATTGCCACTCAGGCTCCACGGCTCCCGCCATCGGTACTGGTCCACCACCGGCAAGGGCTACGAGGGTCACGGCTCACTATTGAAACACTTAAAGAAGTTTAAAATCAAAATCTCAATGGAAAGTGACCATTCACATCAAGATCTAGAGCTAATGCTAAATCCAGTTGAACATCAGCAGGGGCCAGAGGAAATCACAAGTTTTACAATCAGTTAGTCTGAAGCGTCTACTCTGGACCCATAATTCCTTCTCGAAGCTGGACGCAAAGGCGTAAGCAATACTGCAAGCCAGTATATGCCATATGTTAACCCAATCAAAGTATGGTTTATGTTATCAACAAAGCTGCTAAAACAGCGCCCAGTTTTGTCGTTCAAAAGAATGAAAACCTCACGGAGTTCAGTAGGTATAGTGCTAAAAACCCCAGCCCTAAGAAAAGAACTAAGGGGCATATCAGCAACAACCGGCGATAATTATCGCTAAGCACACTTAGCACTAGGATAATTATCGCCGGCTAGCGTGGATTTTTATCGCTGAGATAGCGTGCTATTGGCAACGCTTATCTCAAAAGCGATAAAAATCCTCATGCTAACTGCCTAACGTGAGATTATCGCTGGAAACCCAGCGATACTCTCACGCAATGTGGCGTTAGCTTGATGATAGGGACTCACAAACTTAGCCATGATATCCACCTTCCATAGGATATCATGGCTAAGTCAGTCCTGAAGCAGGCGTAAGGAAAGTAGCGATAACAGGGGTTATTGCTACTTTTCTTGCCGCTATGCTTCATAGCGTGGGGCTTGATGATAGGAGAAATGTCGCTTAGCGACATTTCTCCTGTCATGTCAGGTCAGGAACGCCCACTTTGCATCTCATTAGAGATGCAAAGCTGGACGTTAGGAATTCCTATGCTAACGCAAGTTTTCACGCTTCAGCGTGAGCTTGCTAATTAGGCAATAAAATTATCGCCGCTTTTCGGCCGAAAACGGCCGCAAAAGCGGCGATAATTCTATCGCCTCGCCTTGCTGATATGCCCCTTAGGCACGAAATCAAGAAAATAGGGAAATTCAGCTCAACTGCTTAAAGATGCGGAAAAATAAAAACCGTGAAAAACAATCCAAAAAGCAACTCTGGGAAGATCGGAAAATAAAATCTGAAGAGTTCTGGGGAAGGCCTCTGTTTAATTCAAAACGCACAAACTCCACAGCCTTTTGGGCAACTATCAATGGCATTGGTAGAGATGTAAGAATGATAAACAGCTCAAGCATACAGGAAAAAGCCTGGGTAGCTCACTTGACTGAGATCTTTGGCAACCAAAAGTGCCTATCCATGCCAGACACAAAAATCTACGAAGAGACAAGCAGGATCGACATAACGAGGACGTCTGAGACTCCAACCCAACCAGTGGTACGGTACTGCACCTCTGCAAAAGTGGCAAAGATAATCATGGCAGGTTGATGAGACAGGGCTCCAGGTCCAAATGGCATCCCACAAGCAATTTACAAGCTCGATCCGGAGTACTGGGCCTGCATACTGTTGGCTTTAAATAATGAAGTGAGATTAACATGACTAATTCCCAACAGCTGGAGAGGTTCAATAATAAATTCAATTTTCATGGCAGGGGAATCGATCAAATCCATCGAACTATAAATTAATTGCCCTTATAGATTCAGAGGCCAAATACTACGGCTAATTAATCTTGGAAGACTTGGTGGAGTGGTCTGACTCCAACAACAAGATTCCTCTTAATCACACTAGATAATGAAAAGGTTAAGGAACCATCATTAACACTCTAGTAGTAGCTTCTATTGCTGACAAATGTAAGCAACTAAAGAAAAATCAGTTTTTATATTTTACAGGCCAGAAAGTCACCGATGATCGAGTTGATAGAGCCCTATTGTGGGCAAAACTAAAGTAGTGAGGGATCCATGAAAGAACTCTATGAGCAATAGAAAAACTGTACACTGACACCTGGATCAAAATCAACTTGAGAGATGGAACGCGGCTGTCCAGGCATATATACTCAACGCTCGGCCTAAAGCAGGGCTGTGTCCTGGAACCCCGCCTTTTCAATGTATTTATAGCCAAGCCATCATTGGGTCTTGATCAAGTAAACTCTCACCCTCCCAGGCTAGGAACACTGCTCCTGACACACTTGGCATTTGCGGATGACGTGCTGCTGAGCCATACAAGAGTAGGACTACAAAGGTCAATGGATGTAGTCTCGGCATTAGCCTTGACAAACAAACTAGAAATAAACACAACTAAAACAAAAATGATGACTATGGGAAATGGCACTGCCACCTCACCAAGGATCAAGTCAAACGACGTAACCCTATAGGAAGTCAGTAGCTACAAATACCTGGGCTTCATCATAGATAAAAAGCTAAATTTCATGATGCATAGACAACATTTCGTAAAAAAATAGTAAGGCGCTGACGCATGCCTTTTGTGCACTTGCCAAAAAGCTGGATGGCCCTTCTTTTACACCACTATTAGCCATTATCACCTCAAAATTACTGCCATCACTGTCTTTTGCAAATGCTGCCATGCACTGGAAAGATTCTTCCACTCTAGAGAAAATACAGACAAATACTTACAAAGGAGTCCTTGGGCTCCCTCAGAGTGGCTCCCCTGCCCAAGTTCGACTGGAATTCAGTCTAATGAAACAAAGCATTACAAGAAGATACATTACCATCAAAACATGGCACAACATATAGAGTAATCATAATAGCCCATTAGCTAGTTATGTTATGTTATCTGTGATTTGGAGAGCGCGCAGCTACTCCAGGGAGTGTCCCGGCGCTGCCGAAAGACCAGCAACAACTAGTGCGTTATGGCAGTCATTGGATAATGACAATGACTCAGTATACAGTAAATACCTGAGGTCCTCACTACTAGATACAAATACCATAAACCTATGGGACATAAATTTACCTTATTCCACGTTCTTCCGAGCCATCAACAAAGTAGCTCAACTGTATTCCCTCATAGAAAACAAGCATAAGCTAACCTCACGGTCACATGCCTGGATTGTAGTCCAATCCTACATTAGTCTAAAACCAGCAGAATACCTCAGAATGACATATCCAGTATGTCTAAAAAGATTGCTGATGGCTCTTAGATTCAGAGTTCTGCCATCCCTGGGTGACCAACCCACATGGAGATACAAAGGTTCAAGAAAATGCAGAATCTGTGATGCTTCCAGGAAGACATTATCCACCTAGTCTGCCTTTTTACAGCTTTAAAGCAACCCTGATCTCTAATAGTTAAACATGCATTTAACAAACGGGGGATTCAAACATGCTGGATGGCAATAATTAAGAGCCTTGCTCCCACAGATCCCAATATCAATATCAAATTGTTGAAATTTCTGACACTGCACGAGAAACAAGTCAACCCTGCTCGACTTCTCAGAACATAATACAACCTCTGAGTCACCCAGGCTATCCCATTACAGAAACACTATTTATAAAACCAACAGCGGCAAAATTAGGTTATTTTAGCCGAAGAATCACCACTTGAAATTTAGTAACAACTTTAAACAACTCATCCGGGATAATGTGTTCACTCACAATCATGCATGCAAGCCATCACTCACTTGACAGCCAAAGGTTCATCTTTTAACCCACACATCAGACAGACTGGGAACAATGATACTACTATGAATACAAGCCCAGCTATATAAAAACTGTATGCACAATGGCACTTTACTAATTCTAATTACAATTGATTTTAGAACACTATGCATTTTATAATGAATTTTGAATTGTACATATAGTGCCAATTGTATTCACCGCTCTATATGTAATGTTATTGTGATGGTTTTTATTAACTTATAACACTAAAAGATTGATTGATTGAAGCAGCTTTAGCATCACTGGGGCATCATCAGCACCACTGTAATTCCCATTTCCTGCAGCAGCACATTAATAGAGCACAATCTGATAATAACAACTCATGCAACTCCTAGATGGAATGACCACTGACCTGGTCAGTGTGACTGCTCTCCCCCGTGCAGCTCCACCACTAAATGCTGCCCCTGAGCTCTATTGCAGGGTGTTCGAGGCCCTACTCCACTGGTAGGCTCCTGACTGTGCCTCATCCCTGGTGGTCCAGTGGGAGAGCACTCTGCTCTTCTGCTGCTCTGCCTATGCCTCTCATGCCTGTTTCGCTGTGTTCCCCTTTTTCTCTATCATTCCTTCTACCCTTCTGTCACTTTTCTCATTTTCACTTCCCACTCATTCCTTCATTTTCCTTTATTTTCACTTTTCACACTTTCCTTTGTTTTTCACTGCTGCTGTTGCCCCTGCGGCCACTCCAGTGTATCCGTTCAGCTCCTGCCTCCCAGCTGACTCGCCCTCCCCAATCCCTACTTTATGGTGCCCACTGCCTGGCAAAAAGAGAAAGACCACTGACCTGGTCAGTGTGACTACTCTTCCACATATACAGCTCCACCACTAAGTGCTGCCCCTGAGCCCCCTGAGCTCTGTTGCAGGGTGTTCAAGGTCCTCCTCCAACCGCAGGCTCCTGCCTGCACCTCATCCCTGGTGGTCCAGTGGGAGAGCACTCTGCTATTCTGCTGCTCTACCTCTCATCTCTTTACTTTTATGCCCCTTTTCCTTTGTTCTGCCCATCTGTCACTTCTCACTCTTTCCTTCGATTTCCTTAGTTTTCACTTTTCACTTTTCACTTCTCACTCTTTCTTTTGTTTTCCCCACCACTGCTGTCCCTGTGTCCCCTCCCACCTCCAGTGTGTCCTTCCCGCTCCCGCCTCCCAGCTGATCCACCCTCCCCCAATCCCTACTTAATGGCAGCCGTACGCGCTGCCGGCGTGCTGGATGCAAGCCCATCTGTGACCCTCCGCAACCCGACCACAACCAGCACCTGGGACCCTGATCCTCTGCCCCGGCTCTGCTACAATTCCAGCACCTTATGCGATCTCAACCCCAGATGCAACAACAACTGCCAGCTCTCAACGCTGACCAACACACACAGTTCTCTCTCCTGTCTATACTGCCACCTCACCTTCACCCACCACCGGACCTCAGCAGCATCTCCCAGCCTACAGGACATCACCGCTCACAAACCACTCAACTGCATCCTCCTCAACGTACGTTCCCTACACAAGCACACCATAGAAATCTGGGACCTCCTCAACACCTACTTGCCCGACATCATGGAAACCTGGACCAACACCAACTCTGCACCCAACATCACCACCGCCATTGCCAACGGATACAAGATCTTGCACAAGGACTGCCCCCATCCACCCAGGAGGAGGCATCGCCATCATTCACAAAAATACCCTCCGTATGACCACCCTCCAGGATGACACAAGGACCCTCATGGAGCACCTCTGCTTCGAGATCCAGACCAATCCCAAAATGGCTCTCAGCGGAACCCTCATCTACAGACTGTTTGGCCCCGCCCTCCCTTTACAGAAGCCATCACTGACCTCATGGCACCCCACACCCTTGCATTCACAGACTGCATCCTACTTGGAGACCTAAACTTCCACCTGGATAGCCACCACGACTCAAACACCACCTCCCTCCTAGAGAACCTTGCCAACATAGGACTGAAATAAACTAGTCACTGTCCCCACACACACAGCAGGACACGCACTAAACCCAGTCTTCACTGGGGAAACAGCGTCTCATACAGCCACACCACAGAACTCCTCTGGACAGATCACCAATGCATCCACTTCTCCTTCAAAAAAACCTCTGTACAAAAGCACGCCCACTGCCTCCCCTGCACAATCTGCAACAAAATCACAGAAGAACAGCTCACCTCCACCGTCATCAGCACCCGACCACCGACTACATCAGATGCAAGCACAACAGCATGCAACCTACACCGCTGGATCACAAACTTCACAGACACACTCGCCCCCCTCAAGAAAGCCACTGGAAGACATATCAAGAAAGCAAGCTGGGTCACCCCAGAATCTAGACGCTCCTGCAGATGACTTGAAGAGACATGGAGGAACAACAAACCCCAGAAACATGTGCCGCCTACAAAGCAGCTACCACCGCACACCACCAACTCATCAAATCCACAAGGAAGAAATCCCTCCAAGACAGAATCCTCACCAACACACATCACACCAAAAAGCTCTTCGCCATCATCAAGGAATTCACCACACCGAAACAAGAGACGTTCCACCCTGCCAAGACCTCTGCAACAGACTCAGCACCTTCTTCCACCACAAGATTAAGATGATCTAGGACAACTTTGACAACCATGACCATCTCCCCGCTCCAGCTCCCCCTTATGCAATGCCACCAAACAGACCCTGCTCAAATGGATCCCGATCACAACAGAACACACCTTGAAGAAAATCAAAAGCATCCACTTTGGAGCATCCTCAGACCCCTGCCCACACCACATCTGCCACAGAGCCGCAACTATGTCAGACAATCAACCGATCCTTCAACTCGAAACACGCCAAAGTCAACCCCCTCCAGAAGAAACCCTCCACGGACCCCACGGACCTCAAGAACTTCAGGCCCCTCTCCCTGCATCCATTTGCAGCAAAGGCCATCAAAAAGGCCGTCAACACCCAGTGAGCAAACTTCATCTAAGCTAACAATGTCCTCGACATCTCCCATTATGGATTCTGAAGCAACCACAGCACCGAGACCGTCCTACTCGCCGCAACCGATGACATCCGCTCCCATATCAACTAGGGCGAAACGGCAGCCCTCATCCTCCTGGACCTCTCATCTGCATTCGACACTGTCTCCCACCTCACCCTAGCCACCAGTATCCTCGACGCCAGCATCTGCGGCAAGGCCCTCAACTGGATACGCTCCTTCTTTACTGGCAGAACTGAGTGAGTCAGACTCCCTCCCTACCTCTCAGAACTGACAGAGACCAACTTTGGAGTGCCCCAGGGCTCCTCCCTCAGCCCCACCCTCTTCAACGTCTACATGCACCCCCTGAGAACCATTGTCAGGAACCATGGGTTCAACATCGTCTCTTATGCCGACAACACTGAGCTGATCTTCTTCCTCACCAACAAACCCAACATCACCAAACACATCTTCCAAGAAGGAATGAAAGCCATCACCACCTGGATGAAGAACAGCTGCCTGAAACTCATCTCATCCTTGGCTCCACCCCTTCCAAATTGAATGAATATTGGTGGCCCTCTGCCCTCAGAAATCCCCCCACCCCAATGGACCATACACAAAACCTCGGCATCATACTAGACTCATCGCTCACAATGAACCGCCAGATCAACGCGATATCCTGGACCTGCTTCCACATCCTCTGCAGGTTTCGAAAGATTTTTAAATGGATCCCAATTGAATCCAGATAAACTGTCCCGCGTGCACTCATCAGCAGCAGACTGGACTAGGGCAATGCTCTCTATGCCTGAATCAACAATAAACTCCTTTGCAAACTCCAGACTCTCCAGAACGCCGCAGCCAGACTGATCCTCGACATCCCCTGTCGCATCACCCAACACCTCCGGGATCTCCACTGGCTTCCAGTTGAAAGAAAAATAACCTTTAAACTCCTCACACACGGATCAAGGCCCTTCACAACACCAGGCCTGCATACCTGAACAGTCGCCTTTCCTTCCACACACCCAAAAGACACCTCCGATCATCCCAGCTCTCTCTGGCCACCGTCCCTCGTATCAACAAGACCAGAACGGGAGAAAAATACTTCTCCAACCTCGCAGCCAAAGCCTGGAACAACCTCCCCCTCAACCTTCGGCAATCTCCCACATTGCCCCTGTTTCAAGAAGGACCTCAAGACCTGGCACTTTGGATGACCCCAGCACTCAACACAGCTGCCCCTCCACCAGTGCCTTGAGAACCTCACAGGTGAGTAGTTCCGCTTTACCAACCCTGATTGATTAATTGATTGGTTGATTGATGACATCAGATGCATGTATCCATAGTGGATGAATTGACAGTCCCGGTACATAGGGCTGCAGCTGCCACCACCAAGTACAACTGTCCACTGAGCAAGACCTCCACCAAAATGACCTCTACCACATCTGCATGACGTCTTCCCATCAGATAGTCTCATCCAAGACAATCACCCATGCCACTAACAGCCACAGATGACAGAAACAATACAGGCTAGTGCTATCATTACTATACAGCACTATGTGGAATTATGCTTTAGGCAATGTGGCTGAAGCAGATTTAAAGTAAAAGTCCTGCATACGGACTTTCTTTCATATTTTATTTGGCAAAACATTAGAAAACCTCTACTTAATAGCTTAAGCTAGATCCAGCAGCTCATTAATTTTCAGAATGATTTCACATCCTCTCCAATATTCATAAGACTTTCCTTACTCAAAACAAGTATATTATGTTACTATTATATGTGTTTCACACAGCAAACTTTGCTGGTCAACCTGTCCCACAAAGTAATGCTGGTAGATGTGGCTGACATGATATCGTCAATTGACAGATGGTCTAAGCAGCAATATTTTTTGTTGTGGATGGCTAAAGCATCTCTCCCAGGCACAGCAATCCAGGGAGTCCCCAGACTACACCTCCAAACACCACCATTACAGAGCATTTGAATGAAGAGAAGAAAAATGCTAGGCCAAGGAGTATTTTTTGTGAGGGTGGCATAAACTTCCTTAATTTGCAGCATTTTGCCATATCCTCGTTACATGCAATTCCCGTAATTATGGCATTATTTATGGTGACATATTTCAAAACCATATTTTGATTGCTTCGGAACAACTATAATGACAAGAAAGTGGGAGTTCACTGTTTGAAGCACTTGTGTTTTTGTGCTATTTTTAGCACAATCTATAGGGCCAAATGGCAGGTTTCTATTTTGTGCCATTTTTATGTGGGACTTGCGCCCATTTTACGCCGCCGTTGTGTCACTTTTGTGATGCAGCGGCAGCGTAAACCCTGCGCCACGTTGCGCCCTATTTACATCGTGACGCATCTATGGAGATGCGTCACGGTGTAAAGCCCTGCGCCACGTGAAACCTGCGTCAGGTTTCATGTGGGCGTTTCGACACGGGGGGGGCGTTCCGTTGCAGGAACACCCCTGAAAAGTGACTCAGTGAAATCTATAAGATTTCACTGAGTCACTTTCCCAACGCTGATGCATCAAAACCCTGCGCCTGCTTGAAGCAGGCGTAAGGCTTGACGCACCATGCTAGGGATAGGGTAGGTTGGAACAGTGCTGGAGTTGCGTCATGCTTGCGACACAACTTCAGCACTGCGCCAACCTTACGCCGGCAGATGCGTCACGCATCTGCTTGTCCTTGCGCCACGATGCACCGCATTGTAAATGCGGCGCATCTACGGTGGCGCAAGGGCAAACTTGCGTGACGCATCTTCCCTGGCGCATCCATGCTGATTTGCAGGGATGCGCCAGGGAACATAAATCTGCCCCTCAGTGTGTCGTTGGTGCAGGGGCAGAGGCTCTTTCTAGGTGACTTGACACTTGAGCTCTGGCAAGAAGACTAGGCATCTCTCCCGTGATACTATAAGGGATTTCTCTTATGATGATTTTAAGTACCTAGTAAAGATTGTTTCCTACTTTAATGCATTTTTAATGAACCAATCGAAATTTGAGGTAAAAAGATTTCATGACCTGACCTTCAACACTGATCAGCTCTATAATGAAACTACTTGGGTGTCTAAATAGTTTAGCAAGGGAAAAACAGTATTTCTGCTTGATCTGAGCAAGATTAACGTATACAAGGTTTTATTTGCGATTCTGTTGCACAAGTTGATATTGTTAAGAATGTTGTGTATTTACAGAAAATATAATTGTTTCAAAAACTCTCTTATAATAAAAGTACAGGACAAAAATCTCCAAGATGCCATAGGAAATAAGGGTTGTCGCCAATCACACTCCTGTTACTTTACTTTCTGTAGGAGAACTACACTCAGTGTTGCTAGCTTGAGGCATTGCTGTATGAAGGAAAGAATAATCATCTTATTTGAAATGCACCTATGCTTCATTGCTAGTGGCCTTCAACCACACTGGATGGAATCTTTTTTAACATCTTGGTCAAATATCGCAAATTTAGAAGATCCTAGAATTCAGTGCACCCTGGAGGGCTCATTTATGAAAAGTGGCACAGTACAGAGCAGTAAGTCACCTTGGTGTGCTGCACTGTGTGACAGGGAGAGGGCAGGAATTTGCTGTATTTAAATCAACATGGTGCATTCCTGTCCTTTCCCCCATGCTGGTGCCCTTTTAGCAGCCTAGTGCCAACACAGGAACCCTTACACCATGGTGCAAGGGTGCCTGTGCTACATGCAGGATTGTTTTTGTGCCGGAAGGGACATCTTCCTGCACAAAAACAATCCTGGAAGGCATATTCCTCTCTCTATGTGTGCTGCAGAGTGCAGCACACATAGAAAGAGAACAAACTCCTTGTTAACCCTCCCCTTGGAAGGCATAACTTTTTGGCGCATTCCCAGGTTTATAAGAAAATCTGAGAACATGTCAAAAACCATGAGACTTGTGTTGTAACACCCACGCAATGCCCACGGAACGCTTTCCCGGGGTAGAGTAACACAACGCAGCGATTTACGCTGCGTTGTATTTCTCTAGATTTTTTAAGCCACTCAGAGCCGCGCAAAGTGGCTTTGCGTAGCTTCATAAATCTGACTTAGAGGACCATGTTTTGTTGGGCAAATGCAATGCAAACCTCTCATAAATATGCCCCAGGGTTTCTCCTGCCCCCTTTCTATCTCTTTGCTGCGCTGCGAATTGAGGTGCATTGGAGAGTTTTTGCTGCATGCTGGTTCGTTGCAAACCAGTCAATGTACTGATATGTATATCAGGGAGCAGAGAAATTGGATTTTTTGGGCCCAAATTTTCCCTTGTCATTTTTTGGGAAAGAACCAGTCTGAAATATATGTAACGCATTTTAGCACAGGTGGAATACTTGTTTTAATGTTCTGTCACGAAGACATCTTGCATGTAGCATATACCTTGCATGCCTTACCCTCTTCCACTTACATTTACCCCTACCATTACATTTTTTCAGTCTGTAGTGAAACCGTCCATTCACATCTGATTTCAAGATATGTACATTCTCATAAGGCACTCTTCACCTTGTATTGTGTGCCCTGTGGGACTCTCTCATCTGTATGAGCATCTTTGGAGGATTATGCCATAAAAAGCAGTTGGAATGCTCATTGTTACCAAGGTGATTTTTAGCAGTATAGCACATATTGGAATAGTGTGCAACTTGCCGAAAAACAAACACTCCATCAGGGGTGACTAGCGTTATTTAAATGCAAACCTTTTCCCTCCTCTATCCCTCCCCTATCATTCTTAATCCAAATAACTGACTAACGTATCCACCACTCAAATGACTTTCATATTTTACTATACTAATTCACCACTTATCCTTTATGGGTTCCGGAGTAGCGTGCTACTCGCTGAAAAAGCACTTCAACACCTCGTCAGGGGTATTAAGCGCTATATAAATGCAATTACAATACAATATTGGAAAGGTTTGCTATTCTGTTCCCTTTGTTTTAGAAACAGTTAGAGCTGTTTTTGTTTTAGAAAAAATACATGTAAACAAAGACGATTTGCGAACATAGACTACCCTGAAAGGTGGATAAAAGTGTGCAGTTTTTACGCCCTTACCGTATGCAATATGACACTAAACGACATATTAGTACAAATTAGCACCACTCGGCCAGTTTATGAAATGTGCCCTTCACATTATACTGGCTCCTTTTGCGGTCTAAGAAATTACTACCTCATTTGCCACCTTCTTATTTTTGGCTGGAAAATGTGCTGCAATTTTTCCATATTTTTTACGACTGCACTAAAGCTTCCCGTCACATTTAACGTCTCCATTGCAATCCATAAACAAGCGGCAGAAATCTTTAGGATGCTCTGGCCGAGTGGGTAATTGGGTTCTGTGGTGTTTGTTTGTGTGATGTTGGGCCCTAGGCCCGCATGCAGGGGGTAATCATAGACACCAGACACATAGTCAGGGTAGTGGGTTAATGGCCACGAGCACGTGCGCTCGGCCTTTTTATTAACAGCGTCACCTGACCCAGTGACGTCTGTGGTGGGTGGGTGTACAGTGTATTCCACACACATAGGAACACTAGAACGTGTCCCTGCTAGGACACTACAGTTTGTAGCTGCAAATGCCCGTGAATTACAAACGCAAAGATTTAAGAGTCAGATTTTTGTCTTTCACAGCCTCCTTTACAAACTCATTAAAAAGCGCTTAAAAGTAACATTACTAGGGGTGTGTTGCGTAGCTAGGACCACTTTCATGTGAGTTTCACGGTTCGGATTTGATAATCAGGTTATAATCGAGCGAGGGGCACTGCGCCACGTTCAATCAAAGTGTTGATCCTCTTAATAATATCTAAATTTAAGCACAGGCCTGTTTGAAAGCACGGAGGTTTACCTGACTGGCAAATGTCTCTGAAAGGCTGACTGCTCCAGAGGAGAGAGTTATACATCAGGCGGACATGACGTGCGACATAATCTGATCATCCCGTCTTCCTTGCTTTTGACAGACAATGGCATGTTGAGAAAACTCGATTTTTATAAGTCTTGTGAGTCCGTTGACTTTGTCCCAACTGCATCAGCCATTCAAAAGAACAGGTTAGCTTGTACATTTCCTATATGGCTCGTCAATTTCCTGTTGGCTTCCTCATTCCATTGCCGCTGTCACCTTTCATCAAACACTGGCCATTTCTCCAGGGTTCATGCTAATGTGAATGCCCTGATTACTTTGGTAATCCTCATTACTCTTAGTCCTACTCAGTTCAGTTCAGTTCAGTAAATCTTTATTTCGCTGATTAAAAATCAACATAAAAAGTACAAAATACAAATACAATATACAGTGTACAGTATATATACATTAGATCTGAACCGACGGACATTAAAATCAGGTTAAAAACGAAGCTTTAAAAAGGCACTTTATACAGGGCACATTGCATTATTAATTCATCATTATTCAATCACGGGTATTCCTCAATCTTACCGACACTCTCAAGAAATTTAGAATCGAGCACAAAGTGCGGGTGTCCACGGCCATTTGTAAGAAATTCAGGGCACTCTTGGCTTCACGTATTTTAGCCTCCTTTAGGATATGAACAAGAAATTTGCGACGGGGGATTTGATAAAAAGAACACAGAAGTACAAAATGAAGGGTGTCCTGCGGAGACCTATTGTCGCAGCCGCAGGCACCCTTCTGCTCAACCGTTACTGTGAAACCTGGAGGATAAGCTAAAATGTGGTGCAACAGGTTGAGCCTAAAACGGCACATTAAAATCTGTCCTGATGATTATGCATTAGATATAAATAGGGCTCCATTCCTGCTCCATTACTCACTCGGTGGTGTGCTATAACTGATTTCTTTAAGGAGTCAGTGCTTGCTCTTTGTGCTTCAAATTTATCCAGTAGCTCTCTTTTAATCTGGTGTCTACATGTGGGGGAATGGAGTTAGGATCACTGAAAAGAGATAGGTGGTTGGTTGAATCCAATGTCTCTTTTATGTACCTCAGCCATGGGATACGTAGGTGGTTGTCCATTTGCAAGCAGTCCCGGGCTATTTGCCTGCTTAGTTCCGCTGCGGGATTCACCCATAACCTGAGCCATAACATAATGGGTCTCACCTTTACCAAGTCGGTGATATAAGGTAACCCCAGTTCTGTGTGTGTTATTCCTGCTGGGGTACCCTGTGGTAGCTTCAATATCCTCCTAAAAAATGTATCTTCCTCCAGTTGCAGGGGCCTTACATCTCTAAATCCCCAGACCTCCGCTCCGTAAATGGCTTTTGCAGTGCTGACCGCCACATACAGATTCATCACCTGTTCCGGCGACCACCTCCCCAGTCTACGAGCAAAGTTATGAATAGCCCCATTTGCCGATACCAGCTTTCTGCATCTATCCTCCATTAACAGATCAAACTTTGTATCCCCGTCAAACAGTAGACCCAGATAAGAAAAAGAGCTCACTGTTTCCAATTTGTGCGACCCTATTTTAAAAGCAAATTTCCTGCTTGGTTTCTTGCCAGCTATCATGACATACGATTTGCTCAAATTTACGGACAAATCTAATTCGTCCATAAACTCCACAAATCCATTGACAAATTGTTGTTGGCTCACGGCCGTCCTGGCAAGCAGGACGGCATCGTCAGCATACAGTAGAACCGGTATGTGACGATTTCCAGCTTTGGGACAATCCACGTTTAAGGCAACCAACCTTCTCTCCAAATCGTTAATGTAGAGAGAGAACAAAAATGGGGCAAGGATACACCCCTGCCTCACTCCGCTCGTGCAGGGGAAGGGATCCGTGCACCCCCCCCCTGTTGTGCAGCGGACCCTGGCAGTGGTGTTCCAGTGCAATTCTTTTAAGATGTCAATGAGTCCAGGCTCAATTCCCAGGTTGGTCACCAGATCCCAAAGTTTGCTCCTGTTCACATTATCGAAGGCTGCCGCCAGGTCCATGAAGCCCATGAATAGTGTGCCTTTACCAGCCTTTGTGTATTTAGTTATTAATAGGTACAAATTCAAGCATTGGTCACTGGTAGACTTGCCTGGCCTAAAGCCGTATTGAGTGTCTGCTATAATGTTGTGTTCTTCTGTCCATGACATCAAGCGACTCAAAATTGCCCTGCCCAGTAGTTTGGCCGATACGTCTATCAACGATATTGGTCTGTAGCACTGTGGATTGTCCCTACACCCCTTCTTAAAAATAGGGACAATCAGTGCCGTAGACCAAGACCGTGGCAGACCCGTGGCAATTGCTGCATTTAGGACCCTCGTCCTACTCATCCGCGGCCCAGTCATAACAATTGAGGTAATATTCCGCTGACATGAAACAATACAGGAAACGCTTTTAGGATCCACCCACCTTCCAGCATGGGGATATAATAGCATAGCCAACAGAAAGCACTTACTGACATACCAAGCACAACAAAGACCCGGACCAGGGAGAGTGGGTGGGAAGCATGACTGGGCCGAGGACGAGTAGGACTAAGAGTAATGAGGATTACCAAAGTAATCAGGGCATTACTTCTATGTCCCTCGTACTCGGCCCAGTCATAACAATTGAGGCATACCAAATCAAACCATACACCAGAAGGCCTTTGGAACATCAGAAATGAAGAAAAACACACACAGGAGTGAATTGAAGCAAATAGAATTGTTTAATAAGAGAACATGCTCAAGGGGGAGCAGCAGGCTCCACCGCACTCAACACACCAGATACAAAATTCACACAATCATTCAGAGCGCAATTAACCCAGTAGTGCCGAATAAACGTAGAATCCAAAGCCCACGTTCCAGCACAACAAATCTCATCAAGTGAAACCCCATGAAAAGCAGCCCAGGAAGCCGAGACACCCCTTGTGGAACAGGCCTGAACACCTGCAGGACAAGGCAAACCAGAGCCCTGATAAGCCAAGCCAATAACAGACTTGATCCACTGACCAATGGTGAGGCGATGAGCAGCCTTCTCCTGACCAGCTAGACCAAAAATCACAAAGAGAGCATCTAAAGACCGAAAAGCAGCAGACATAGAAAGACAAAGCACGTTTAACATCCAAGGTGTGCAACAACTGCTCAGCAGGAGAAGAGGGAGATTGAAAGAAAGAAGGCAACACCAATTCCTGCAAAACATGAAATCGAGAACGCACTTTAGGCAGAAAGCCAAGATCCAAACAGAGGACCACAGCATCATTCATAAAACGCAAAAAAAGAGGAGAACAACGCAAAGTAGTAAGTTCACCCAACCTCCAAGCTGAAGTAATGGCCACCAGAAAAGCCACCTTAAAAGTCAAGAATTTAAGGTCAACAGAGTGCAGAGGTTCAAACGGAGATGCTTGAAGAGCCTGTAGGACCTGAATACGATCCCAGGGAGGAACAGAAGGATGAACAACAGGAGAGGAGAGGGAAAAACTCTGAAACACCTGAGAAACCAACAGGCCGTCAGAAGCGGGCAAGGAGCTCGGATCACAGAAAGCACGAATAGCAGCCCACTGCCCCTTCAAAGTAGACAAAGCATACTGCTTGCGGAACCCGCCCAAAAAGAACTGAAGAACATCAGCAACAGGACAGGTCACAGAGGAGGGACCAAGCCTAGAACACCAGGAGTCAAAAGAAGCCCAATGCTTAGCAAAAGAGGACAAAGTAGACCTCCTACGGGAGGACTGCATCACAAAAATAATGTGGTCAGGTAAGCCTCCTTCCCCTAAGTACCGCCGTTCAACCTCCAGACCGCTAAGGTGAGAGGGACCAGCAGCGGAGGGGAGGATGGCAGGAGCGGAGATGGGAACCGCGGCAATATCCAAGCAGGAGCCACCGCCAGGCTGAGCAACAGTGGGAAGCAAGACCGCCTCGGCCAGTGAGACAACACTGCTACCACCTGACCCCTCACCCTCCGAACCTTCAGCAGAAAAGCCGGGATGAGAGGAAAGGAGCACTTCCCACACACCCTGCTCCGGACTCCAGGAACAAAAGAGGGGAAGCAGAGCATTGGACCTGGAAGCAAACAAATCCAATCTGGGAGTCCCAAACCTCTGGCAAAGCAACTGGAACACCTTGGGGAAAAGACACAAGCCAGGGAGGAAGGGAACCCGCAGCTCAGAGCATCCGCCACCACATTGTCTAAGCCCCGGATGTGTTGAGCAGAAATTGCCTGGAAATGAACCTTCACCCAACTGGATATCTCACAGGCCACCAGATTTAAGGACCAACTGTGAGTACTGCACCAGAACATTGCAACCCAGCAGGTGAACCTGGAAGAACTAGAGGGCCCTCTCCACAGCAAACAGTTCCCTCCAGTTGGAGGACCGGAGAGAATCTGTGCCCCGCCAACGGGCCTGAACAGACAAGTGCCCCAGAGTAGCCCCCCTACCTGAAGCACTGGCATTGGTCCTCAACACCACAGGAGAATTGGGATGTAACCACACACCCCGGGACAGATTCGACGTTACCAGCCACCCTTGCTGAGCTGATACAACCTTTGTGCAAACAGGAACCATCACAGAGAAATCCTGAACAGGAAAAGTTACACAGGTGAAAGTGCCACAGCAAGGGGTGAAGATGCAACCTGGCCCACGGAACTTTAAACACAGACGCAGCCATGTGGCCCTGCACCTCCAGCCACTGGAGCAGGGGCACTGAAAGCTTAGACAACAGCTTCTGCAAGAGAGACTGGAGACGAAGGATCCGGGATAAAGGCAGGAAAACCTTGCCCCGAACAGAATCGAAGTCAGCCCTATAAAGTTCCTCTGGTGGCTGGAAGAAGCTGACACTTTGAGAAATTCAGGAGAATCCCATGGTCTAGTGTATGAATGGTCAGCTCCAGATGGTGTGACATCACCAGGGCAGAGGGGGCCTGCAGGAGCCAGTCATCCAGGTAAGGAAAGATGGAGACACCCAGAAGGTGAAGATGCACCACCAGAGGAGTCACCACCTTGGTGAAGACCCTGGGAGACAACCAGAGGCCAAACTTGAGGACACAAAACTGCCACTGGTGACCACCCAGACAAAACCACAGATACTGCTGGTATACCCGGGCTAACGGGACATGAAGATATGCATTCTGAAGATCCAGAGTAGTCATCAACCAGCCAGCCTGAATCAACAGAATCACACGCTGCAGGGGCTCCATCTGGAAAGGAATCTTCCTGACGAATCGGTTCACAGGCTGGAGATTAATTACGATCCCAAATCCACCTGTCACCTCCGAGACGAGGAAAATGATTGAGTAAGTCCCCTGACCCCATTCTGGCCCAGGGAAAGGTATAATCACCTTCTTCAGAAACTGGGACTGCACCCCCTCCAACAAGGCATGACGATGAGACACCTCCTTCGGTAATGACGTCCTCACACAGCCCGATGGCGGAACCAGAGAAAGGAACTTGATCGGGTAACCCCGGTCCAAGACATCCAGAACCCACTGGTCCATGGTAGAGAGCTGCCAAGCTGACTTGAAATGACGCAGCCTCCCACCAATCTCTGGCAGCACCCCAGTCTGCACGAGGCGGCATAGTCAGGAACGCTGACCTCCGGGACCAGCATTCGGACAGGGTTTTTTCTGGAAACGCATGTGGAAACCTTTCCCAGGGCCTCACTGGTTTTTGAAAGAGTTTTACTGCAGATGAGAAGGTTGCCGAAAGGACCTTACATTAGAAAAGAAGGACTCCTTACGAGGCTGTTGATATTGAAAAGACAAACAATCCTTCCGCTATTTAAACACTTTGTGTAACTTCTCCGCAAGTCCTTTTCCAAAAAGACGAGCACCAATAAAGGGCAACCGCAATGCCATGGACCGATGGACAGCATCAGTGTTCCAACCTTTCAGCAACAAGTTCCGTCGGGTGGCAATAGAAGCACCACACAACATGGCCGAAGCCTGCACCGAATCAAAGGCAATGTCTGAAAGAAACTCAGTCTGCCATTCCATGGATTTCAATAACTCAGGACAACTACCACCCTCTTGCATAGTGGCGAACAAAGTCTTAAAGTCAGACAACAAGGACTGAGTGACATAGGCACCATAGATCCCAGAACTGATGGCGAGATGTGAACCAGCATAAGCCTTTTTTACAGCAGAATCAATCTTTTTATCAACACCATCCTTCAGAACATTGTCTTCAGCCATGGAAGGACATTCCACCAAGCTGCCCACAATGGAGTCCACATGAGCCAACTCAAGAATAGTATCTTCCATATCCAGTAGAGAGTACAGCTTGGACATGAACCGCAACATCATGATGTGGTCAGGATCCTTCCATTCCTTCAACAAGACACCCATTACAAAGGGATGAATAGGTAGCGCCTTCATCGACTGCTTACGAAACTTGAGCAACACTGTGTCCTTGGACGTGCTGGCCACCCCCTCATCAGGAAACCCCATGTTATCACTCATATGTGATAAAAGGTCCGGCAATAAATCCTTAGAAATATATTTGCCCTTTAGGTCCACTGCACCCATCGAGGAATCCACAGAGTAGTCTGAACTGAAAATATCGGAATAAAGATCAAGACCCCCACCAGAACGCACACTGGCAGACTTTACGGACTTAATAGGAGATAAAGTCTCAAGGATCAGCTTCTTAAGGTGAGCGTCATCACTCAACTTCCTCTGCTTCCTAGGAGGAACAGAATCCCCACTGTCTCCTGAGGAGGAAGGAGAAGAAACAGGAGAGACATGAGAGACATGCCTGCGCTTCTGGCTACGTTTCCCTATGGTCACACAATGGCAAGAACAAAGATGCATTGAAACCACCTATTAAATACAAAAATATCCCTCCAATTAAGCAAACCGGAGGCTGAAAACCAGCCCCAAATTAGAACAATGCGAGTGCAGCAGAACTCTCCCAGCTAATAGCTGACGCAAGGAATCCGAAGCTGGAATGAAAGGGGTATGGCCGCATGACACAGCGCATCCTAAACTATGCCGGAAGCGGCTGCCAGAGGCCCACAGACTGCACTTGCCAGAAATTGAGGTGGCCGGCACAATCTGAGAGGACGCAGGATCGTTGCTCCACTGGGCGCCTGCTCCGTTCTGCTAGAGCGGCTACCGCGAGTCTGCCTCCACCTCCTCCCAGAAGGACATTGAGCAGTGAAAACAGCAGCGGGAGCTCCCATGCAGCATCGAAGGAGCTCTCTCGAGAACCCAAGGTGGCCCAGGAACTAAACCAGGCAGCATGAGTTTTCCTCACCAGCAGGCAAGAGACCGAGGGAAACAACCCTCCCTCTAAAAAACTATGGCGGGAAAACCACCACCAGGGCACTGTGCAAGGTAGAATAAGAAGAGGAAAAGACAGTTGTGACTGGCAAAGCCCAGAAACCCAGCCCCAACTGCACTTTCCGAGTCCAGGAGGCCCTGCGACCTGACTCTAGTTGCTCCTACAAGGGTCGAATGGCGCCCCTCAGCGCCATCAAAGGATGAAGCCAGAGGACATACAGCGAACAGGTAAGAGCCAGGCACTGACAGGAAACAAAACAGGAAGTGCTTTCTGCTGGCTATACTATTATAGACCCTGGATGGAGGATGGGTGGAGCCTAAAACTGTTTCCTGTTTTGTTTCCTGTCAGTGGAATATTACCTCAATTGTTATGACTGAGCTGAGGACGAGGAACGTACCGGTAATTATTGATTCTGATCTGCAAAACCTTCAGTGTTCAAGGTAGCAGAAAGCTTGCAAATCTCACGTGTCTTACCTCACACATTACAAACTATTCACACTAGGTATTTTCAGCATTTTTGTCAATGATTGTCAACCAGTTTTCCTTTAACAATCCAGTTGTACATGTTTATCATTTAACAGGACACCAACAAGGAGGGCCTTACCCAGACCAGATGAAGCTCCCATGATGCTGCCAGAATGCGGTAACTTGTTTCTTCAGTGGACCAGGTCGCGTGCAGTGGAAGCTCCCCATCCGCAACGACTCTCACTAGAGTATGATTCACTATGCAGCAGCCATCATAGCACGGAACATCACCACAGCATCCCCCATACAGCACTTTTCCTAAAAACCGAATTGCGGCTAATCTTCTCCTAAAAGGTCCTGTCTTCCAGTTGAGATTTTAACTCTTTCTGCTCCAGTTTCTTACAATTGTTGATGGAAAAAAAACTATTTTCTGACAGTCATTGAGAAATGTCTTAGCCCCAGCACAATCTTTCCCATCTCCCACAGTGTTGCACATCAAGCCTATTTTCGCAGGCTCTCGCAGAGGCAGCCCCCAACGGGGGCATAAGAGGCCGGCGCCATAACCAACACCGGGCCCCCCCCCCCACCCCCGCAAAACCGGTTTTTGGCGCCAAGAAGCGCCCACAGTACAGGAAGCTACCCGCCCCCCCCCCGGCCGCAGCCACCGGCATGGCGCCAACCCCCCCGGCCAATGGGGGCCCTAGCGCCATACGAACGTCCCAATGAGGGGCGAACACCGGCAGGGGCGAGCTACGCTGGGGGGGATATAAGCATGGCTCCCCCAAGCTGGCTACTATACTTGGGAGCGGGGGAGCAGCACCGGCGAAGGACCCCCCTTTTTCTGTGACCCACCCACCCACACCTGAGGAACAGCTATGTCGCAGGGCTGAGGAACAGGCAGGACGCTGGGCGGAGAACGACGGGGAGAACAGTCAGTACGGAGGCACACCGGAAGGCGGTGTGCCGGGACAGGACCACTCACCTTGGGATGCCTTACGGCTGGGCGAGTGGACCGAAGGGTGCACGTAGGACCACTCACTTTGGGATGCCTCACGGCTGGGTGAGTCGGCCTACCAAGAGGGGGTAGCAAACGGAGACGGCGCTCGCAGCCCAGCCCACGCCGGTTGGCAGGGCACAACACCAGTCCGGCAAGGTAGCGAGTTGCGGCCTAACTCCGGGACAGCTGCTACACCTCCCACGCAGAAGTAAGGGGAAACCCAACCGGAAAGAACCGACAGAAGGACCAAGAGACAAGACTAACATGCCAATAAAGCTTTTACCAAACTGCCAGAATAACTACATGTATTCCTAATAAAACTGCGGCCAACAAATGACCACCACAAGAAGTGTGTACGTTGGCTTATTTGCACAAGGGATACAACGTGGGGAGAGTACTACTGGGGGGGGAGAGTGGGCTAAGTGCGGGGGTTATTGCAATCTTTCCTCTTCTGTGTATGCACCTTGCTGCCTCTTGGAGGTACTGAGAATTCCTGCAGCACTTCCATCATCACAGAACTGTTAAGTTGACAATTGTAAACCTACCACCTTTTACTCATTCGTTTTAATCAATAATCTTCACCAGTGTACACGGGAATGATTGTCATAGAACTATAGCAATATCAAGCCCTAATTTTATGATATTCCAACTCTCTCACTTGCTCAATGCAAAGTAGCATCCAGATCGTCGTTTCCCATATCCCTTTACTTTTCTTAGATTAATTATTTCTACATTCTGCAAAAATAATGTTTTGTAAGAAGCAGAAGTAGGACACAGCATGTTCAATGGGAGGGCTGTTAAGAAACAAGGACCCCGCCGTGACAAGAAACGTCTTAATTGATTCCAGTGGAGTGAACACAAACCTGGGCTGATAAGCAGCAGCACCTCACACAGCCCTGTAGCGACTGCAGACTGCTTTCAACAGAACGCCTTTGACAGGAGGAGAACAAAGGCAGGCAAACAAACACAACACATGGAGAATTAGATAGTAGAGAATCAGGATTCAGTCGCCAATGTTTCAAGTGTCTCACGTTGATCTGTTATTCCATCAATGGACTACATAGATTTTTTTGAGATGACTTAGCTTTTTAGGTAATATCAGCGCTCGTGATGCTGTTTATTTAAGTATGTATTGGTATTTGTACAAAGAAAGCATACTCCTTTCATCTAAAACAGAGCCATAGGTTTGTAAAAAAAAAAAAAAAAGACATGCACTTCAGGGTTTGGATAAGAATAGAAAGAACACCAGAGTCTGCCATTTAAAAGGGATGGTTTGGTACTGTCCCTTCGAACCAGCATGCCCACTGTGCTAGCACAAAGCCAACAGCCTTTACGTAGCTCGTGTTTCTGTGTTGGTCATCCACGTTGGAACTTATGTTGAGCCAATCTTTTTAATTTAATGCATGACAAATTGGCTTTAATGTACTTCATGACAATCTGCAATGCACACCTTGGCCACATTTTCAAACCGACCTTGTCGCTCACGAATTGAACTTGCTGTTCAGCAAAATATGTAATGCAGGCATTTCTAAAATGTGAAAGTTTCACAAAAGGTCATCTTTCCAGATACACTTTTACTGACTTGTTTTGGGCATGCGGAACGTACAATGTGTGTGTAATAGCAGAATCCTTCTTTTTGCATATGTTAAATAGGAGCATTCCATAAGTGTGCTAAAAAAGGTAATACATATGAGGTTCATAATAAAGTTAGAACAAGGCGTTTCAAATAGAACGGTGATTTCCAATGTTTAAAAAATGAGGGGCAGATTTATGTTTCCTGGCGCATCCCTGCAAATCAGCAAGGATGCGCCAGGAAAGATGCGTCACGCAAGTTTGCCCTTGCGCCACCACTGATGCGCCGCATTTACAATGCAGCGCATCGTGGCGCAAGGATAAACAGATGCGTGACGCATCTGATGGCAAAAGGGCGGCGCATTGCTGGAGTCATGTCGCAAGCACAACGCAACTCCAGCAATGTTTAGGGGCTGCCCATACCTATCATGCTGCGTCATGACTTACACCTGCTTCAAGCAGGCGCAAGGTTTTGACGCAGCAGCGTCGGAAAAGTGACTGAGTGAAATCTCGTAGATTTCACTGCGTCACTTTTCAGAGACTTTTTCCGCTGGAACGCCCACCCTGCATACATTAAACCTGACGCAGGTTTAATGTAGCGCAGGGCTTTACAATGTGACGCATCTCCCTAGATGCGTCACGTTGTAAATAAGGCGCAACGTGGCGCAGGGTTTACGCCGCCACTGCGTCACAAAAGTGACGCAACGGCGGCACAAAAGTGGCGCACGGGGCTTATAAATCTGCCCCGGAATTCGCTGTATTTTTATTATTCCTGAACTGTCCCTGTCACGGCTAGATGTAAGTAAAGCAGTACCATTATTGTCAAAATTAGTCAGCGCTATATTTATAGTGCGCTTTGTAGGCAGAAACATGTACTTGGGTTAGTAAATCTTGAATCCCTTGCAAAAATCAATGTGCCACCTTTTATGAATAGCATTTTGGGTCAGATGTACAAATCTATTTCCTGCCGCAAACCCTGTGATTCACAACATCACAGGGCTTGTGACCATCCATAGGATTTTTGCGCTCTACAGAACACATTTCGAATCGCAAAGGAGGGTTTGCCTCTCATTCCCAATTGCAATGAATAATGGGCATAAAGGGGACGCCCCCTCCTACCTTGGAATAAGATGGATCCATATTTCGCAACCACAGTTTGGTCTCAAATGACTGACGAACTATCAACACCTCTAATGAGGCAGTGTATGATAGGGAAAGGGAAAGCTGTTCAGTTAAACAACTTCCGCTACGGTAATTGCTTAAGGCAGCCTTGGTGGGAGTAGGCAGTGGTCCCAGGGACCACTCCCTTCTCCCTCCGATGTACTCCCAACCTGGAAACATTTTCATTTCAAAGGAGCACACGTTGATGTTGTATGTGTTTCAAGTTTTCTAATTTTTACCTTTCAGAAAATCAATAAAAAGAGCGATTTAAAAAAAAAAGTTTCCTGTTTGGGAATGTAAATGCAAGGATGGTGGTCGACTATTCCTGACTTGCCAGGACCCCTCTGTTTATAGTCAAGCACAGGGGGTAACAAATGGAGACCTGACTAAATAATAATCATTGGCAGGTTTTTCTGTGACTCCATGTGACTCAAGAGTTTATGACCTATTAGTACATGGGTTGCATTGTAAATTGCAGAAAGGTTGTAAAAGAGCGCACGATTGTGATCTGTGTTTGTATATTGGGTCCTTAATGCTTAGACACAATGGAGCAAGTGGAATTTGAGCCTACATGGAGTGATTCCATTTTCCTGGTTGATATATATTGCCATTGTCATACTGCACTATGCCTTATTTCACCATTACTTGAAAGGAAACAATTGCAAATCACCCCAACATTCACATTTACCGCAGAGTTACAGCCTCAATAGGCCCTTGGAGCATTTTTCAACGAAAACCCTAAACCTTTGTGAGCCACAATATTACTAAATTATCCTAGTAAGGTTATCCAATGCTGGTGTTCATCATACATTTGCACCATGGTTATGCCACACTAGTGCAGTCAGGTAGGAGTATGTATATCAGTAAGTGCAGGTGTGACTATTCAAAAGGTTTACACCCTGATCCCATTGTTTGATATTGTGCTCTAAACAAAAACATATGCAAGAGGAGTGGGCCTGGGTGGAGGGATATTCGGAGGTCTCAACAGAAGAGTGATCTGTCCAGACTCCCAATTTGATTGATGTGTCCAGAACCATAGCTGGGAGAGACTCACTCAAATCAACTAATAAGAACAGAGCTCATTCAACATGCCGATGGAAGGTAACGTTCTTGTCTGAAATCTTGCTGTGCTGCATTGAGAAAAAAAAATCCCTACAGGGTGCAAAAACATCACACTTTAAAAACAGACCTGAATCTCCGATTCACCCAGTCCTGCCTATTTTTGGTGTTTTTTAAATGCGGACTTTTCTTTAATGTGTTTTCCGTGGGTTTGCCATTTTATCAGTATCCTTGCCTTGCTTACATCAAAGAAAAGAAGAACTCATATCTTAACAACAGAAAGTCATTTCAAGCCTTGAGCACATGCAGATATTCCACACTTTGTCTTCATCAATAACGTTGCAGTATTGATTTAGTGTGTCTTAGCTGCAGAAAAAAATCAATGCTGCCAATAATTCTGGAAATGCTCGTTTGATCTCGGTTATTTTTTTCTTGGCTCTGCTGTAGAAAACAGAAAAAAGATAATAATTGCCTCACGTTGCTGCAAGATAGGGTGAAATGTATGTGTACTCGGTGCAGGAAGCTGGCAGAAAAGATGAAAGGTTCTTTCTTTGAGAAGTTCCCTTTGCACTATTTTGGGAAGCGGTGCGTGCCATGCGCAGCAACGCCTGGAATTAATTGCATGTTTAATATATGTCTGAATTTATTTAAATTTACTACTGTGCATTGCAGTGTCTCATTAGATGACAGAGAGCCAGGATGAAAGTGGCAGGAACAGGGTTGGAGGGGGATGAAGAGCATGTGACAGACAAGGAGAGCATGACATGCTAGCCGCTCAACTTCGGCCCCACCGAGTTCTTCACAAAATCCCTTGACTTCATTATTGGCTATCAAGACAATTGTTCTGATATTTCCAACCCTATGCTAAATGTAATTTTTCTGCAGTCCTCTTTCTTGATTTTAAGCCAGTCTTGTGAATTCAAGGGAGCGAGCCTTAGCCAAAGTCTCCCTCTGGTGATACACGAGCCTTGGAACCTGTTCGCTCTCCCACCACCATTATGATCAGAAGTTTCTCAGGAAGACTCCAAGGAAAATAAAACCAGGTAACACCTTACAAAAAGACAAAATCTGAGTAAACTTGAAAAAATGCAAGGAAGCAGTGGAAGGAAGGTGAGCTTTATGTGAAAAAAAATGTCACTCAGAGGGTCGATGGACGTCAAGCAGCAAAAGTGAAAAAGCACACGTAGTAGACCTTGCCTACGCTTAATTACCTCTTATTGCATTTCCTACTTTTCAGAGCAAGAGAGATGGACAAGTAAGTAACAGATAAACTGATCAGAGATTTCATTTGCCAGTTCTTGCAGTGAAAAATATAGCAGGATGTTTGATGGAAGCTTGATGCACGTAGAAGTGAGAGGAATGTGGAATGCAATGGATGTCTTGAGTGCCTAAGGTTTTATCAAACGATTTTTAGTTTTCAAGGTATATGTTAGTAAATATTGCTTTACGATCAATTAAATAGATGACCAATAGGGTCACTGCTAATGTTAACCCAATGTATGGATGTCTGACATGGGTAGTGATTGAGGTATGTTGGAGAAGACTGATTATTTCTATTATTGGATAAGTATTTACTCTGAGCTATCATCCTCAAAAAGTCCATGAAGATGTCATCCATTCTCTAAATTGCCTGTTGGTGGATGTCAGATCTAGGTCAGCCCATTTGTAAGGACTTAGCAATCATCTCTGACACTAAGCCCTCTCCCTCCTGTGGTCTTTGCCTTTTTTCAATGGTAGGTCCTTCCTATTGTGCCTATATTATATAAATACCATGCTAGATCTACTATTGTTGTGCACTTAGCCTTGTATGGAGCATATGCAAGCAGATTCCGTAGATATTCCAAATACCATAATGTGCGGTGTATGGTATTAAATGGCGCTTACAATGAGCTTATACATTTGGATGTGTTATTAAAACAAAGATTATTTACCACATTCACAGGCTTAGGGCATTCACTTTCAGTCTGGGACCACAAATCGGTGTCCATACATCAGTTTTCCCCCTACCAACTGATCCAATGTTTTCTGGGCCCACTTGCTTACCATTGGCCCTCAGATGGACCTTCTTCTCCTTTTGAGGGGTGATGGGAGTTAGCATTAACCACAGGTCCCTTCTGTCCTCGTCCCATTCATGACAAGTAGAGATAATCATCTCCTGAGAGAAAAAAAGAGCAGAGGAATGCTGGGACCCTAACCCCAGCCCCTACCACTGGGAGTACATAAGACGTACTTACCCTGCATTCACCCTGAACAACCAAGCCCTCTGTTCTTTTTTTCTGTCTATTGACAGAATTGGGACGAGGTGCTGGTGCTGCTCTTGCTTGACTGGGGTGTTTTTCTTCTTCGCCTCCCCGTCCGGCTGCCTGGCTGTGCGGGTGGGGTGTCTGGTGGTCTCCCTCCTGGCCTGCCTGGCTTGCTAGGAGGCTTTGGATGTTCCCGACCGGCTCTTGCATGCAGGCTGGCCCTTTGCGGGTTGCTGGGCACATCTTCCTGTGGCTCTGCTTGGCAGGGTGGAAGACGTGCCGTGTTTGCTGGTTCCCCTGCCTTCCTCGCTCCTCCTGCCTTGGCGTGGATGTGGTCGGGCACTTTGGGCTGGCTGGCGGTGGACGGGGGGGCTCTGTCCTGTCTCCCGCCCCCCTGGTTAGTCCCACGTGGCGGTGTCTGTTTTCTATAGATAAACAATGGAAGAGTGTGTCCATTAAGTATGAACAAGTGCTGGAGGATATTGGAAAGGTGAATCACTATGTTTTAAAAGAACCCTCACTCACCAACCTAGTTGGTGACATGCTTCATCATTGGGTTCCCACCGGAGAGACCGAATGCCTCCCCGGTGTGCTGCGACGCCTGAAGTACAGCGGAGCTGGTTTTTTGTGTTTGAATGCAGTGCAATCCGTGATAGTGTTGGTTAAAACATGTCACAGTTTGAACCAATAACCAATTTTAATAGTGGTAAACTGGACACAGTTAAAAACAATGTGGTGGACGTGAGAACTCTGGTGATAATTGGGCCAGCTACGTCCTAAATAACGTGCAAAGTGATCAAAGTGGTCGACATGTTTCTGCTTCTGGCGTTATTACATGAAGCATTCTTCAGGACCTAGTGGAAGACCACCACGGCGGTATACGCTCGCTAAGGCGTACCCTAACCTGTGGGGTCTAGAACCGCTAAAAACTTACGGTCATAATAAAGTAACCCTTCAGGATTTCTGAGAGCTTTAGTTCTGTTGGAGCAAGAAAAAGGTGAAACAGAAAAACAAACAGTGATTCACAAAATACATATATATTCACAGAGAACAGGCTTAGGGTAATCAAACAGATTTGTGATTGGGTTTCATGCTCACACAGGGCGAAATTTCCATAATATCAGAACCTTCGGGAGTCCACACTCGTATCAACCCGTGTCGGTAAAGGAAATATCCTGTGGTGCTCATTAGCGCTAGAATGAATAGTGCCGGAAAATGCTACTCCCTGGTAGGTGGTAATTACGGCAAAAATGCCTGAACAATTGGCCATCAAACTCTTAGTCAGCGCTATAATCTGGCTGACTATGGAAGACAGAAAAACGCTTGGCTTTAAAAATGGAGATGCGAGGAATTATCACACTAGTTGGTAAACACCAAGAAATCTGTAAAAAGGTGCTTACGTGATGTTCAAATCAACTTCACTACATGAGTCCGGGTGGGAGGCGGGACCTATAGTCACACTCTAAACAAAGAGTGATGGAAGTGAAATAAATAACTTACATGGTGTCTGTTTTCTCCCTGCTGTGCACGGGCTGCCGGAGGGCTGTTTCTGAGCCTTTGCTGTGGGTGAGGTTGTTGCCTGGTGCTGGTGCCCCCGACTTTCAAGCTGTGCATACAGGTTTGTGCCTGCTGTCCGCTCTACATCCTTTGCTTCTACATATGTACATGTCCTTGACCAGTGCACGTTTCTGCCTTTCTGCAGCTGTGTCTCTTCCTTGCACACGCTGGAGGGCTCTGCATTTTCGCATTGGGGAAGCCTGGGGTTGTCGGGGTTTGCGCCTGGGGCCTCCTACGTGAAGTAGCATGTGCTCTGCCGCTATGCTACTTCCCCACTTTTGGCCTCCTCTTCGCTGTTGTGGCTCCTCTTTCTGCCGGTCGAGCCCTGCAGTGCGGGGCGGGTTCCCGCCGGAGTCCCTGCTGGTGTCGTACCTGCTGCCTTGCCTGGTGGCGTTGGGGCTCTGTGCTGTAATGCTGCAGCACTCCCGTGGTTCTGCTTGCTCCTGCCCTGGCGCGGATCCTGGGGGTGCGCCTTGGGCTGGCTGGGAGTGCTTGGGTCCGAGTGAGTGCCGCATAGCGGTGTCTGAGTCCACCTTTTATGCTGTGCTTTGGCTGCTTCTCTGTGCTGTTGCTCCTCTCCCGCGTCCGGATCGCTGGTGCAGACTGTAGTACTGTTTTCTGCTTGTCTTTGTGGCTTCCCTGGGGCTCTGCCACCCTGGCTGCGCATGATCTTGCTTGGTCTCAGTAGTTATGCAGTGTTGGGCCTGGTTACTACCACATATGTTAAAGCTCTGTCCCTTGTTTTACTCTGGTTACTGTCTGGTTGGTTGACCTCCTGGTGATACCTGTTGTGGTTGGCTAATATTTGCCCTCCTGTTCCTCTGGTTCTCTTTTGTGATGGGGGGCCTTGTTCGGGGTCTGCAGGCCCCCCTAGTTGCGCACCGCATTGTGGTTGTGGCTGTTTGTTGTGGTGGCTTGCATCTTCTACCTTCTCTTTGGGGCTGGCTTTGCGGATTTCTGGCTGGCCCTCGTGTGTGTCTGGACTTCTCACCTGGCTGCTTCCCTTGCTGCTGCTCTGCATGTCCTCTTGTGTGTTTATCCTGGCCCTGTTGGTCCCTGTTCTTGCCTGTCGCTTTTTTTTGTTCACGTTGGCTGCCCGGGGCTGTTGCTCTCTGGTGGGTTTTGCGCAGGTGGCGGATGATGTAGTTCTGGTTCTCCGGTCTGTGGGGCTGTTCTTGGGTCCCTGGACCCTCTCTTGTCTGGCTTCTCCGGCTCTGGTTCTTGCCTGTTTCTGGGTGTCGCTGTGGGTTTTGGTGTGGTCCTTCCATGTTTGTGTGTTCGCCTGGGGTTGTCACAGGCTGTGGGGTTTGTCCCTCCTGCGATATTGCCTTTGGGGGAGGTTTTCTTCGTTGTGTCCTCCCTGCCTCCAGCTGGGTTTTATTTGCTGGGACCCTGGTCTGCTCTAGTCTCGGCCCTTTTTGGTGGGTCGAGCCTGGTTGGTGTCTTGCATGTGCCTGCCTAGGTGGGCCGGGGGCTCTGAGCTTCTGCTGCCTGCTGTTCTCCTTTGCCCTCTGGCGTTAGGTTTCCTGGTTGGTGGTCTCCTTGGTCTTCGCCCATGCCGCATTGTGTCTCTTCCACTCTGGCTGCCTTGGTCTCCACCTGTGGGTGGCTGTTCCTTCGTCGTCATGTCCTGGTCCTTGCGGGGTAGGGTGGTCCTGTCCCTTGTGGCCTTGGTCCCCCTTTCCTGCTGCACCGGTCTTTGCCTGGGCAGCTGCTCATGTCTTCCCTGCGTGCCCCCTCTTTTGGGCCCACTCTTGTCGGCAGTGTCTGTCATTCTGTGTGCCCTGCCTCTCTCTGTTGGAGGTGCACTTGCGGGGTGTTGGTCTTGCCCCTTGGGTGCCTGCCTGCCTGGCTGCTTGTTTCCCGGGGCTAGCTGCTGTGGTTTTGGGGGCTGTGGGGGGCTTGTGCCTCTGTTTCCTCTAGCTCTCCCAGGCCTTTGCCGGTGCCCTGCTGGGGCCTTCCTCGGTTTGGGCCTTCCCCGAGTGTGGATTGGGCCACCGGGTCCTTCTGTTTGGGCCGGTTGCTTGACTTCAGCCCTGGCTTCCCATCTGCTTGTCGCTCGGTTGCCTTGATTCTGCCCTGGGGGTTTCTCCCCTGCTCCTGCCCTTCCTTGGTGTGTCCTGAGCCATGGTGTTTGTGGACCTGGGCGGTCTGCTTGGCTTCTACCCTGGCTTCTGTTCCCTCTCCGGCTTGTGTGGTTTTGGAGGTTCTTTTCCCTCCCCTCGGGGGTGGGGGTTTCCGGGCTGTGGCGGTTGGCAATGTCCTGCCCTTCTGGGCCTCTATGGGTCCGTGTTGTTGGCCCCCGGTCTTTGCTGGCCTCACTGTTGTTGGTCGGTGGTCTGCCTGGCCTCTTTGGGGATGTCTCTAGCTGACCTGTTCTTTTGACCGTTTCTGATCCTGGCTCTTCTGCTGCAGGTGTTGGGGCTCACTTGGGGTTTCCCTTGCTGTGGTCTTGGGTTCTCTGGGCCACTTGGTCGGCTGGCTGTTCCTTTGAGGGGCCGTTGCATCTCTTCTCTGGTGGTCGGTGTGTGCCTTCTCCAGGCTGTGAATTCCTGCTCCGGTTTGCGGTTGGGGTGTTCTGCTGGGGCTGTGTTGTTTAGGGTGAGGTCTCCCTCTTGTTCTCCTTTTCTTCTTTGGTTTACCCTGGTCTTGTTGGCCTTGGGGGTTGGTCTCGTTGGCTCTTGCTGCTCGGGCTTTTTCTCTTCGGGCTCTAGTTCTGTTTGGGACCTTGCTCTGTGGGCGGTGTTTGGCCCTCCTGGGGTTCTTATCTCTGCTGGGCCTGCTCCCTTCTGGCTCTTAGGGCCTTGTAGGGCAGCTTTCCAGGCTTTGTGTTTCCCCGGTTTTGTTTGTAGGTGCCTTGGCCTTCCCTCTTGGCCTGGGCTCTGTCTCCACCTCCCCGGCTGGGTGCTTGATGGTTGGCGTCTGTCGGCTCTGGTGGTTGGTACTAGCAGTTCTCTCCTGGGGCCTGGTGCTCCTTTGTGGGGTTTCGGGGGCTTGTCCTCTGGGCTCTCTGGGACCAGGTTGTTCTGGTTGTGGGAGCTTGTGCCTGGCCTTTTCTTCCCCCACTTTTTTCTGGTTTGGCCTGAATGGTCTTGCCCTTTGTTGGTTCCTTGTGTTTTCACCTTTCCCTGTTGGCTGGCCCTGTCCTCTTTCCTTTTTTGAATTGGTCCTGTGTGCCTGTCTGGTGGTGCTGGGCTTCTCGGCCTTTTGACGGTTGGGCGCCCTTGGCCCTGTTCTGTTTGGGCTTCATCTTCCTTGGCCAGCTGCGAGGTATTGGTTGCTTTGGCACCTGTTCCCCTTCTGGGGCTATGCCTTTGGGGTGCCTCCTTCCTGCTTCCTTTTTTTGGCCTGGTCGCTTTTTTTGGCTTGCTCCCCTCCGCCTGGCGGTTTGGGGTTTTTCCCTTTTGTTGGCCTGGGTGCTCTGTTACTCGTTTTTCTGGTTGGCTGCTTCCTTACTGTCGCTGTTGCCTTCTGTTTTCCGTGGTTGCGGTTTCCAGTCTTTGGTTGGGTCCATCCTGGTCGGGTCTGGCTTGCTGGACCATTGAGCCACTGGGGTTTTCTTTGGGTGGCCTCTTCGCTGTCCTTTGTTGTTGGCAGCCTTGGTTGTTTCTTTTTGTTTGGATTGTTCTCCCCCTTCCTTGTTTCTTCGGGTGGTGCCCCTGCTGTATGCTGGTTGTCCTCTGTGGGTTGACCGCCTCTTCGTCTTGGTTGTCTCCCGTTGTTTTGGTGGGCGCATCCCCGCTTTGGTGGGGCGCTTTCCTGTCTGGGTGCTCTGCCTGGTGTTTTCTGCGGTTCTCCCTTTTTGCTTCCCTTGGGTTGCCTGCCTTTGGTGTGGCTTCCAGGGTGTACTTGGGGGTTTGGAAGGCCTGGCTTTTGCTTTGGTATTCTCCACTTGTCATGAATGGAATGAGGACAGGATGGGGGTAATGCTCTATTACTTACCGGTGATCTTCATTACTCTGGGTCTTGTTGTTCTTGTCCCATTCATTACGCCCGCCCTCCCTCCTGGACAGTCGGCCTTCTTGCTGGGGGCGTGGTTGTTCAGGCAGAATGCTCTTTTTTTCTGTCGGGAGATGATTATCTCCACTTGTCATGAATTGGACGAGGACAACGGGATCCGGAGTAATGAAGATTACTGGTACGTAATAGAGCATTAACAGTCAATCAGATTTCAATGAACAGTGCAACCCATTTGGCTACACAATGAGAACCAAGAATTGGTAGCCAAGTTAAAAAGGTTTATTACAAGTTAATAATCAAATTAAAATAAACAACTCTTAGTGCAATGCTATAAAGATACAGTTTGAAAACTGGGATCCCCAGATGCTGAAAGAAAGTAAGGTGAATTAGTATCAAACAGACAAGTAGTTCTGTGACTGCGATGCAGAGCAATAACATTACGATCTGATGCTCAGAGAACAATCTAAGACTGTCTCTCCTATACATCAGAAAGCCAAAAATTCTGAGTCCAGAGGATGGTCCAAGTAAAGGAATATTAGCAAATAAGGTAAACTCCATAAAGGAAACTAGGTCAGGGGAATAAAATCAATTAGGAAAATATTGTATCTCAGAAGCTCAGTCAAGAGTCTTCTATGGGTCAAGAATACATGTCAGCATATGCCACACTGAGCCAAAAATCAGGAAAAGTATTTGGGGCATAGAACCTCTCAAAGTCCATCAAGCTAGGAAGGAGGGAATCAAGGAAAGGTGTCTGCAAAAGTCAGATCAGCAACAGGGAACAGATCAGTAAAGGAGACTGCTCAGAGTTGGTAAGGAATCTTGTCTCCATTCCAAAGGGGAACGGTGTATTATAATGAGCAAAATCCATTGGGCAACACCCCCCTCAATCACACCATCAGGGGTCCACTATAACCCACGAACAATCATTTTGCAGACTAACATTTCTGGGTTGTCTCACACTGGGCATGGGAAATATATCTTTCTCTCAAACACATGTAGGTTGCAACGTTTGGACAATAGTTCATTCAGTTAATGCTATGTTTCTCTGTGTACCTTTCATTGTGGTCCTTTTCTCAGACTCATGTTCCCCCTATCTATAGTACATTAATATATCTGTTCTAAATTAACAATGCATGTGAATACTGCAAGAAATTTCAAATTAGTAGAAAAATGAAATCAGTTTAATGCAGCATGGTAAAATACAGGCCTACTAATGTTAAGTTTAGTATTAACTTCAATCGTGCACATTTAATATGCATGCACACCTTTAAACTCAACTGAATATAAGTTTCTAATGCATTAGGCTTCATACTACATGTAACATTCAATAAATCATCATAATACTGAATGATTACTATAAATGAGAAGTGAACTACATCTTAATTAAATATATGTTATATTAATGCACACATTACATACATCAATTGTCGTTTCTAATAGGATTACATTCTGCATATATGAGAAAGTGTTTAGTCACAATTTTGATTCATTAACTGTTATTCACGTGAAGTAGCACACACATTTAGAAAGTCAAGTTTCAAATCTATGGCAAATACATTTTTAACTAAATGAAGGTGATTCTTTATTAATCACACTAAATTAAAACAAGACATTTATGTACAGTTATGATCTCAAGTGCAACACTTACATTAAATTGGTAAACCCTACATGAATAATGTGCTAAGTGCACTTTCATACAGTGTATTTCTCAAGTGTCTGTGACATTTTTGACGTGTAAAGGGTGGCAATCTTTGTGTTGCACAAATGCCCCCACTAATGGCGACTCATGCCATCAGATCAATCTCTTATCAGATGGACAATTCACAATTTGGTTGTTTTCATCATCTTTCTTCTGGATTCCTCCAGAATATTCCATGTTTGCTCGCTTTCTCTTCACTACCTTCTGCGCTTGTGCACATTTGTACACCTTAATAGTCACAATCAGGAATAATCCCGAAATACTAGGGGTTTAAGGATGCTTCCAACAGTTCAACTCCCTAGGTTTACAAACCACCTGCCTATAGTAGAATATCCATTCCCTATTGCTTCCCAAGCACCTGTTGCTGTCAACCCTTTCACATCTTTCTTCAGGTTAGTAATATTGCTAATGTATTTCTTCAGATCTTTTCTCTCATCTGGAATATAAGAACAACATTGATGAGCTTTTAACATCTGGCAGACTCCTCCCTTTTTTGTGATAAGGACACGTAAAGCAAGTCGATTCTGCAAAATGATTGATCTAATGGTAACCATTTCTGTACCTATAACTTAGAAACCTCCAGCTGTACTACTACATAGTTTATCAACTACAGTATGACGCGTTGAAATCTTGTGTGAGTTGAGTATCACTTCTACAGATGAAATCAAACCACCAAAAATGTCTCTTACAATCTCACTACCACCTATTTTTCTTCTCTCTTGTTGGACCCTTGCCGGATCATCAATTTGTCCCACTTGATATGTTTTTGGAAAGACTGTCCAGGCTGAATGGGGCAACGTTTGACCCCAACCCATTCGCACAGCAAATTGTGTGATCACAACGATCTGTCATATCAACCATATTTACTCAATGTTACTTCAATTTTTGTTCAAATTTTCATCATTCTTCAAGTTATGTCCACATGTAGAGTCTCATGCCATTTCACAAGCTTCAAGTGTTTAAGATGTGCCCATTCGGAACTCTCTCAAAAACACATTAGAAACGCATGATAGGTTCAAAGCAGTGTTCTTTTATTGAAACCCAATGCATTTCGGGCTCCTCAGGCCCTTCTTCAGGGGAACTGTAAATGAACAATCATACATTCACTATTACTCCATTTTACTACGTTTTACATAGTAAATAATCAATACCATCCATCTAATGTAGTTTAAAACCAAAAGCCTAATGCAAATCATATCAAACAGGAGCTTAGTGCTGTTCTACATTCATGCAGTTTATTCATTTGTATTATCTTTCTTAATCTAACCTGTTGCATTCTTCTAGTTGCTAATGTATTTCTCTAGATCTTTGCTCTCATCTGGAACGTAAGCACAACATTGATGAGCTTTTAACATCCGTCAGACTCCTCGCTTTTTTGCGATAAGGACGTATAAAGCAAGTCGATTCTGCAAAATGATTGATTTAATGGCAACCATTTCTGTACCTATAACTAAGAAACCTCCAGCTGTACCACTGCATAGTTTATCAACTACAGTATGAAGCTTTGTAATCTTGGGTGAGTTGAGTATCACTTATACAGATGAAATCAAACCACCAAAAATGTCTCTTACAATTTCACTACCACTAGTACCTATTTTTGTTCTCTCTTGTTGGTCCCTTGCTGGATCATCAATTTGTCCCACATAATATGTTTTTGGAAAGACTATCCCCATATAACATGCTCCATACCATCTCTTGGGTAATTGGTGGAATGCACATTTGGGGTATAGTAAATGGAACAACCCAGCTTGCACAAAAGATCTTGTCCAGCTAATTATATAGGACTTGAATCACACACCACAAATCAGTGATTCCCTCAAAGGACCCTATGTTGACAGGTACCGCTTCTGAAACTGGGCTAATTATTGTTTATTTGCAACTCCTGCAACTTGTATTCTGAGAGGAGTAGGTTGGGAACCTCTGCTGTTCTCACAGTAGAGTGGGTAGAACCAGGGTCGACGAGGAATGAAACAGGATTTCCATTTATCTCACCATCCATGTATGAACCACCCTGGTCTGCCTCTAAGGTAGAGCCAAGTACGCAATCCTCCTCCCCTCTCAGGCCCTATCATTGCAATAGGTCTGAGCCCAAATTCATCATCTGTCTAAATCAGGGAGTACTGTTGAGGCATACTTTGATCCACAAAGGGATTAGTGTTTCCATTGGGAATTCGATTTGCGTTGTCTCTCTGGACATTGACATTTTGTTGTGGCATAGGGACATGTGGAACCTGCATCAATTAGGCTTGGCGCACATTGGGATTTTCAATTCCCTGTCTATACACCTGCTGTGTCTGTACCCTATTATTCCCCTGTGTTTGCACAAATCTATGATTCTGAAACTGATTTCCATTAACCATGTTATCAATATTTAACCTACATTCGAGCTTCCAAAGCCCTAACCTGCTGCAAACATGACAGGGGTCAGATTTCTTCAAAGTCTGCACATTAACCCCTGTACTCAGATCAGTCAGAAAACCATGACCTCTACCTTGTGGTTGGAAGCCTTGCTTTTGAAATCCTTACTGTTGAACCCCGTTACCACCTTAAATTACCGGAGCACCTGCTGATAAACTCCCTGCATGGGACCAGCATTCCCAACAAACTATGGATTCTGACCTCTCTGTGCAGATTTCATCTGAGCTAGCATCTATGTTTCCTTCAGCTTCTTCTGTTTCATCTCTAATTCATCACTGAAATACTTAGCATATTGCAGAATTTCACCAATGGGCTTTCTCTTCAACAAATGAAATGCTGATGAATCATGGAACTAGCTTCAGGCTTTAATCCATTCATAAACCTGTAAACAGTAATATTGCTTTTCTACTGCAAAGTGTTCTAACTTCTTTGGGTAATGTTTGCACTATATGAAAATGCATAAATACATAACTAAATAAATAAGGGGATCGTCTGTAGGAACCAAGACATTGAGCTCGAGTGATGGTCATGCCGGTCCGTCATCATTTAAATCTTTTGGCTATAGTGGTAAGTGTAAAAATTGCATCAGCCTATGCTCAACTCACATGGAAGCACATTCCAGGATATAACCTTTGCTTCTTACTGTACCGAATTACCCACAGAGTGTCAACTTTCGAGCTTTCCTTTATATACAGAGGAATGCCTATCCCAGAAGTGATTTCAAAGGAGGGTTTTGGCCTTCCTATCGAGATCTAACCCTTCCTAAATACACACTTTAATCACTTGACTCATAGGTTGCACACAAAGCAGTCGAGAGGTTACTCTTGAAGATGGTCAAGGGTTAAAGATTTAAAACTTCATGAGTCATAAATTAACTCCTAATTAATCAATTGTTCAGCCAGTGCTTGTTCTTGCATAAAAAGTACTTAATTCTACTCATGGCACAATACAATACAAATACACAAATAACTTTGCTACAGTGTTGAACCATTTACCTTACTTGCTGTATGAAGGACTCATTTCAAGTGGCAAGTTGCCACTGTGCCCAACTGGTTGCAGCTTGTTTGTCAGCCCGGCCACAACATTGTCAAGACTCCTCTGCATTCTCACAGAGGGGTCTGTCCTGACCAGTTGCAGTCCAGGGTGCAGTGATCACAGCCCAAACCAAACCTCCCCCGGGTAAAACAAGATGAGAGTCCACCCAATGTGTCACTTGAAAAGGGAAGCAGCCTCACATTCAGGTGACGTTGGAATCTGATGATGATGACTATGTTTGTCCCTCACTCACCTGCTCTCGGTATATGCAGCTGCATTCCACACCATGGAGGAGGGCAGAGGTGCTCATCAGGGCCAATTAGAGAAAGCCAGAACAGGCATTTAGCACACATGGGTGTATGAACCTCAACGGTTTGAAGCATTGATCTCACCCTGGGATTTACTGGTCAGGTGTTGCCTGTTGAACTTGTTCAATCCTTCCTCTGGTCAGCTCCACTTTTTCCAGGCAGCTGGACTAGCCTCTTCTTTGCACCGGCGCCTTCTCTAGAAACACCTTCTGGGCTTCTCTCTCAGCAGCAACGTCAGGTTCCACTTCTTCTCAGCATTTCTATCAGCAATCTTTGGAGTCCTCATGATATACCCTCCCCTGGTTCGGAAGCTGGATTTTAGAGACACCATCCCCTGACCACAGAAGATTCTTCAACACCCTTGCAGAGATGTTACCTTGGTAAATGTATTGGGAAAAGCCCTGTATCACTGGTTGATGTTTCCTGCTCATTATCATATTGTTTTTCCATACAGCGCTTGTGGATTCCAAAGCTGCAGTTCTGGACTAGTTTCCTTTTGCATATTCCATCAGTCAGGCCAGCCATTTGTCTTCGAGTGTCGTCAGGCAGGAAAGGCGGGGCTGGTACTGGCCGGTTCAGAGAGACACAAAACGTGGACACAAAAGAGAGACACGCCTTCACACTCCACACCTATGAACCTAATGGGGTATCCATTGGGAGGTTGAAAGATCAAGACCAGTACAAAGACTATATATGCACTTCTGAGAAATCAGAAGTCTCCTTTTTTTTCACCCTTAAGTCACAAAGGTTCCAGGAATGCATTGAGGTAGCCCCTCAAAATAGTTTGCTCATCTGGCAGTCTACTTTCATCTTACATTTTGTAAACCATTACCACAGAGGAAGTCCAGCATGGATTCTGCTGTGTCTACATGCAACATGACACATTAGTTTCTTGCTCATTCCCCTATACACACCATATATACACATGAGTGGCACCCACTCGCAGCTGTATGTAGTTAAGGATTTGGGAGACAGATTTAAAAGGGGAGACCATGGGTATTTCACCATGCATAGGTTAATGGCATATTAACACATATTAACATATGGTTGCTACTACTGTCAGCCTGCTACTGCACGATGAGCTCACTTTAGACACACTTGATTAGGAAGGATGCACATAGTGTAATCGTTTGCACCATACAGTTCTAATCTGGGTCGCAATCCCGGATACATTAACTCTTCAGCATAGACACGATAGTTGCATGTTTTGAAACAAAAGTAAGAGGCAGAACACAAGAGTGTCAACCATTGGTTAACTATTGACAGTGGTGCATACTTTTAATGTCATGGAGGAGTCATCCTTTCCAATGGTGTTTGGAAAAAATATCAATTTAAAAATATCGAATTGCAGAAATATCGGAACAATAATATCGTGGTTGAAAAATATTGTGATGCAGAAATATCATTGTCAAGAATATTGATTTTTTCGGTAAGTAATATAGCTTTCATAAATGTTTTTAATATCGTTTCCATTACATAGTTGTAAAAATATAGGTTTTTAATCATCTTTGTGTTTTAGTTGATGTATTAAGTTTCTGTGTTATTATTGTTTGTATAATTGATTATATATTTTTAAATATGGTTATTAATTTTAAGAGGTTTATACATTTTAATGTAACTGATACTAGTAATTTATAGTGTTGTAGCGGGTTGCTTGGTTTGTAGGGGTATAGAGTGGAAATTAAATTAAGTATACTTAATGAACAATTAATTAATTTATTGATTATTAATTATGTAAATTGTGTTATATTTAGATTTTTTCGTTTTAATATTAGGAATGAATTGCTTGGTTTGTTGAGGGATTGAGTGAGAAGTTGATTAAGCAATAATGAACAATGAATTATTAAGTTAATTATGAACTATTTAATTGATTATTAGTTATGTAAATTGTTTACTAATTATATTTTGTAAGTTATATATTAGGTGTTGGTTGATATGTTTCTAGGGGTATAGGCCAGGAAGTTAACTAAGCAATAACAGACAATGAATTATTAAATTAATATTATTATGTAATTGATAATTAGTTATGTACACTGTTTATTAATTATGTTTTAAACTTATATATTATATGCAGGCCATTGGGTTTGTAGAGGTTTATGTTGGAAAACAAATTGAGTAATAATTGATTAGAAATTAATTAATGTATTATTACTTATTTAATTGAATATTAGTTATCCAAATTTCATAAACATTAACATTTTTAGGTAGCATATTAGGTGGAGCCTTCTGGGTTTGTAGGGGCATATGGTGGGAAGTAAATTAGATAATAATACATTAATTATTGATTATTAATGTCTTAATACATATTTAATTGATTATTAATTATGTTAATTGTGCCAAACTCATTTATTTTAGTTATTATTTAATTGTGGGCAGCTAGGTTTGTGGGTTATAGTGTTGGAAGTTAGTTAAGTAGTATAAATATATATTTTTTTAATTGATAGTTAAATTGTACAATGATCATGTGAATTCTTTTATTTTTATTTTGACAGATACAATGTATTGTTTGGTTAATTAATAATGTTCATATTAAGAGTTTTACATTTGTTGTAAACTTATAGGGTATTTAAATATGTCATGTGTTTGAAGTGAAGTACTTAATTAGAAGTAATTTTAACTCCTCCAAAGTTCAATGTTTCACTGGTACTGTACAGGCTGGAGTGGGAATAATAAGTATAACCCCCTGAAGTCCAACGATTTCCCTACTGTTGCACAGACGGGAATGGAAATAGTCAAATAAATCCCTAAAAAATCCAATGCGTTTCCTACGGTTGCACAGAATGGAGTGGGGTTAGGAACTTTTACCCCTCCAATGTCCAATGCTTTCCCTACTGTTGCACAGACTGGAAAGGGAACCGTTACGTTAATCCCTCCGAAGTCCAATGCTTTCCAAGTTGTTGCACAGACTGCAGTGGAAATAGTACATTTTACCCCTCCAAAATCCAGCGCTTTCACAACTGTTGCACAGACTGGAGTGGGAGTAGTAAATGTAATCCCTCTGAAGTCCAACGCTTTCCCTACTGTTGCACAGACTGGAGTGAGAATGGTAAATTGTACCCCTCCAAAGTCCGATGCTTTCCTTACTGTTCCACAGACTGGAGTGGTAATAGTAAAATGAATCCCTCTAAAATAAAATACTTTCCCTCCTGTTGCACAGAATGGGGTGGGAATAGGACATTTTACCCCTCCAATGTTCAAAGCTTTCCCTACTGCTGCATAGACTGAAATGGGAATATTAAATCTAATCCCTCTGAAGTCCAATGCTTTCCAAATTGTTGCACAGACTGGTGTGGGAATAGTACAATTTACCCCTCCAAAGTCCAGCACTTTCCCTACTGTTGCACAGACTGGAGTAGGAATAGTACATTTTACCCTTCCAATGTCCAACACTTTCCCTACCATTGCACAGACTTTGGTGGAAACAGTAAATGTAATCCTTCTGAAGTCCAACGCTTTCCCTACTGTTGTACAGACCGGAGTGGCAATAGTAAATGTTATCTCTGCAAAGTCCAACACTTTCCTTACTGTTGCATAGACTGAAGAAAGAATAGTAAATTGTACCCCTCCAAAGTCCAACACTTTTTCTACTGTTGCATGAACTGGAGTGATAATAGTAAGTAGTAGTCCTCCGAAGTCCAGTGCTTTTCTTACTGTTGCATGGACTGAAGTGGGAAAAGTAAATTCAACTTCGATAAAAGCCTATGCTTTCACTACTGTTGCCATGTGAGAAAGCATCAAGCTCCTTGAAGATATTTTTATCAATTTTGTTTGTGTTATAATGCTGCTGTCCTGCATTCAAAGTGTCTAACAATCAAACAGAGAATAACATCGATCTAAGCAGTGGCAGTAAATAGCTACCAGTTATGTAATTCAAACCAACTCTAATGCAACTTTTTATATTGTTAATAACAATTAATGTTCTGTAGCATTTGACCAACAGAAACAACTTGTTCCAGAGTGTCACTTCCTACACAATACTTCCCTGTCAGATACTAGATTGCTCATGTATGTTTGGCACAATTGGTTTAAGAATGGTAGTCCAGTGCCACACATTGATCTAAATATATAGTACAGAATCCTTAGACTAACAACCTGTTCAATAGGTTGCCATTTCAGTGACTTTCTTAGACTCAAGTCTTGGAACTCTTCATTTACTCACAAAATCTATGTGATAACCTATCGTAAACTCTCTAGAATTAACCACACAATTTCGATGAAAGAAGTCTGCCAGTGGTTGCAATAGGATATCTGACATCTACAACCATCTAAACCTTAAACAGTTATGTTTCAAAAAAAGAATAGGCACTATTTTAACATGCTTTTTGGGTGGAAGGTAACTGCACTAACCTCCGCAGTATCAAATAGCAACTTCGATGTAATCATCATCCCAAAGTTCTATGTAAGGCACAATACTTTCCCTAAGGATTGGAGTCACAAAAAGCATGATCTTAAGGAGGGTTGCTTATAGTCAAATAAATCTACATTAGGGGTCTGATTTTAATGTTGGTAGGTGGCCCCAAAGCCGGATTTGCTTCTTGAAAACACACAAGAAAATGCTAACCTCACCTTGGGTGTCCTCTCCCATGGTGAGGGGAGCATTTAGCAGTTTTCACTACCCCTTACTGCCAGAGTTTTCCTGGTGGTGAAAGGCAGTGAAAACTGACCAATATTGTAATGCTGCCCATCTAAATCATGTAGGCTTAATTACAGGTCTGCCTTCAACGATCCTTACTCCACAAATCTCTTCTGAGGGGTTTAATCACTGATAAAGAAGTCTCCACCATGATTAAACCAAAGGTTCGCTTGCATCTAAATTTAGACCACATCCTTGGAGGTAAGGATACTCCATTGCCATTGTGACAGAGTATCCTTAAACACCAGGAATTAAATAAGGCCCTAAGTCTCTACATTAAGCCTGAAGGATTCGAACAACTACAGACACATTGCTTTACATCCATTTTTTGGGGAAAATCCTGGAGAATACAATGTTCAATCAGCTGCAAAGTCATGTTGAAGACAACAATATTTTAGAAAGCTGTCAAGTGGACTTCTTCGAATTTAGGAACACTGAATTCATTTTGGTGTCCTGCTCTTGACGACTTGCCCAGAATAGTAGATTGTGGTGGTGTTGAAAACTTGATCACGTCACCATCAATCCCACACTTGTCACTAGACTTTCTGATGTAGACATCTCAGAAGTAGTTTTCAAATGGCGTAGTCTGTCTCAAAGGCTCAACAACAAATGTTGGCATTTCTGCCCCACCTTTTGGAAGCTACAATTCTCAGTTGTAGCATACCAGAACGGTCAGTCCTGTCACCTATTTGGTTTAGCATTTATGTGTTCTCCCAAGTCAAATTATGTCACCAAATGGGGCACATTTTAACATGTATGCAGCTGAAACCCAGATGATTTTTGGTCTTGCCAATCCCTCCAACCATCATGGTGCCGACCAGTCTTCCATGGCGGACTCGCTGTCAATTTCCCATTGGTGGGTGGCATCCACATTCATGAAACTTAACTTACTCTATACTGAACCTGTTCTTACCACTACTGGCCATCAGCTGGCTAGAACTATTGACTCACTATTACCTTCCAACCTCAGTTTGAAATGTGGCTATTATATGATGCCAATTTCTTGCTGATGAAACAGGTTGCCAAATTTTCTAAAACTTGTTTTTTCCAATTAAAGATTTTGAGATCTCTACTACAATTCGTAGACAGTCATATCCATGTGCCTCTCATCAATGCTCTAATTCAGTGGAGGCTAGATTGCGGTCATTCCTTATATCTAAGGAGCTCCTGATGCTCTTTTGAATCAATTCCACGTGATGCAAAATTCTGCTGCCCTTCTCATTTCCTGTATGTCAAAACACTCAGATAGCACCCCTGTATTGAAACAACTATACCAGCTACCAATCACAAGTACCGCCACATTTAAAGCAATGGCAATTGTACACAGTGGTACCTACCAAAATATTCCTCATTTTCTAGCAAAGAAGCTTGAATGATATGCTCCAAACCTAGCCCTCTGCTCTGCCCAACAATGTCTACACATAGTTTCCAGAACTTGAACAGCAACATGTGGAGACAAAACATTTTCTGGATGTCACCAATGCCTGAAACTCTCTGTCTCCATGTCTTAAGAAAACATCTAGCTTACAAGGTTAAGAAATGGTTTCCTGCTTGATTCAGTCAAGCAATTTCCTCAAATCATCACCAAGAAGCTTTGGCAAATTCGCGCTTTACAAATACACCTCAGTAGACATTCTTAGAGCAGGTCTCTGATTTTCTGTCATTAAATCACAGCAAATTGTGCAGCAACCAATTCCGAATTTTGCTGCATCCAATTCTGCAGAGCCAACAATGCTATGCACAAGCTGTACAAAGGGATGAACAAATAGGTACAAAACAGGATGTCTATATGGGTGCCTACACTCAGATACTGTACTGTTGTCGTGTGTATGTTATAATATTTATACATATGTGAAAGTATTTCCCCCTATCCAAACGGATATCTATAATTACATATTTAACACATTTTCTGTCAGAACGAGTGGAAGATTCCAAAATAATACACAGAAGTGAATTGTACATCAGATGTCTTTATTTATTTTGTCTTGTAACAGTGCAGTTTCTTAGAAAAATGTTGATAAACTGTAAGTGAGTACAGAGTGGATGTAAGAAGTCAATGCAAAATAAGTATCACGGCAGAAAGAAGGCATTTGTATAATTCCATTATTATTATTTTTTTAGGTTTCATTATATCTTTTTTATTGTTAAGCTGCTGAAAATTTCAAGAAAGGTACAAGTAATGGATTAACAGTACCAAATAAACACAAATGCAATTATGTAATTTGCTCATGGATGATTCTGTGCTGATGCTGCAGCTTGGTTTAGCGGATACAATTACAAAACAGTCAAACTATTATGCTGAATACATTTTCCAAGATGACAACTTATTTTTAGAGACCAAACATGCCTTTTATGAGACATGCTCAAAATTAAAACACTTTTTCAGACCATGTCAAAAGCAGAGCAGTGGGACCCACTTTTCACTGATAGGTCATTCAATTCAGGATTCCCAGATGTGATGTTTAGCAACATATCCACTCTCCACTGTAATATTTATGTCCCAGGATAGATTTGTATTTACTGCAGTGCTTCAATATTTTCTTCTCTCAATACTTAATACACATATATATATTTTTATCATCATAAAACTAAATTATATATTGGTTTAATGTAAGCTGGTATACCACACCACCACTGTCTACTTGTGCTGGACCAATGAAAGGTACCTCAAAGTTCAGGATAGTGCGATACTGTTTGAAGGGAATAGAGGCCGAAGCTCTTATATAGCTTTATAAGCAAGGATAAGGCCAGACTACCTTGACGGACAGAGAACACAAGTGGAAATAGCTGCACAGTATCAACCCACCTTTACTGCCCTGTAGATGTGTGGTTAGGAGGAAGTAGGTCATGATGAGCATGTGGCTAATGTCCGTATATGAAAGAGGAGCTAAGAAGGAAGGTATGGGTCAATGCCTGCTAAGAAAATCTGTATGATTTGCATGAACCAGACTTTTCTGACTAATGAAAGAAATCCATAAACAGGGCACCGGGAACACAGCAGAGATGTCCGTTTTTTCCTTGCAGCGTCTCAAGGCCTGCTGCATTAGTCAGAGGAACCATGAACAGATTAAGAAGGGACCTCCCACAATGTGTGTGCTGTGAATGTGCATTTTCTCTATTCTGCCTTTTGCCTTCAAGCAGGGTGGTGGAAAAGCGAGATGTGTCTCTTTTACCACTTGCATTCCACAGGAGGTTGCATGTGCTCTTTTGTTACCCTGCTCTTTCATGCAGGCAAATGGGAATGTACAGGTGCTCCCTTCCGCTGTGTGCATAAGCGGTAGTGTGACGGTACCTGCACGTGCTGTCTTCTGCTCTTTGCATTGAGACAGCTGATGGAACCTGCAGGTGCTTCTTTCTGCTATGTGCATTGAGGCAGTGTGTTGACATGAGCAGGCACTTCTTTCTGTTATAGGCATTTAGGCAGTGCAATGGAATATGCAGGTGCTCCCTTCTGCTGTGTGCATTGAGGCAGTGTGATAGAACCTGTAGGGGCTCCCTTCCGCTATGTGCATTGAGGCAGTGTGATAGAACCTGTAGCGGCTCCCTTCCGCTATGTGCATTGAGGCAGTGTGATAGAACCTGAAGGGGCGCCCTTTTGCTATGAGCATTGAGGCAGCGTGATAGAACCTGTAGGGGCTCCCTTCCGCTATGTGCATTGAGGCAGTGTGATAGAACCTGTAGGGGCTCCCTTCCGCTATGAGCATTGAGGCAGTGTGATAGAACCTGTAGGGGCTCCCTTCCGCTATGTGCATTGAGGCAGTGTGATAGAACCTGTAGGGACTCCCTTCCACTATGTGCATTGAGGCAGTGTGATAGAACCTGTAGGGGCTCCCTTCCACTATGTGCATTTTGGCAGTGTGATAGAACCTGTAGGGGCTCCCTTCCGCTATGTGCATTGAGGCAGTGTGATAGAACCTGTAGGGGCTCCCTTCCGCGATGTGCATTGAGGCAGCATGATGGAACATGCAGGCACTCCCTTCTGCTGTGTGGATTGAGGCAGTTTGATGGACCCTGCATGTCCTCCCTTCTGCACTCTGTATTCAAGCATTGTCCTGAAAATGTGCATGTGCACTCTTTTGCACTAATACTAGGAGGGTTTGAATACATGTCTGGCATCAAGCAAGTCATCCTGATTTTGAATTCTTGGGGGATTTGAGATTGATTGAGTTTAATATTTCCAGTTATTCTTCATAGAAAATCAGTACTTAACTTGTGCCAGTGGTTTCTGGTGGGAAACACTGGCATTTATTTTGAGGCACCAGGGCTCGTTTCACTTTCTCCTGCAGTGTCCCAGTCTGCCCCTATGAGAAATAGCATCAGGACCGTCCTTGCAGGGGAGACCAAAGGGCCAGGGTATTAGTGGAGTCAACTAAGGGACATCCCCTCACACTTTAAAGTCATCAAGGATGGGAAGGATTTCCCCCAGTCTCAGTAAGGATTAACATCTACTCCCCATGACTTCTGCACATTTTAATGGGAGAAGAGGGTATGTTAACCCTCATCACCGTGCTGGAATCCACTGTTGGATTCCAAAAAGGCAGCTTGAGATCAGATGACCAAACACTCCCATCAACCTCTACTGAGAGAGGGCTTTATCTTGGGTCTTTGACATGTGTAACTAGGTAATTGCCCCATATTTAAAACTCATGCCCCAAACTGGTGATGTGAAACTATGTATAGGACTAACAAAATTAAAGCCTACTTTTGTGCCATCTTGAGATGAGCCAATGGCATTGATTGCAGGACTTTGAAATGTGAAAGTTGAGATGTTTTGGGTTACTAATTGGTAATTTTGTCTCTAGAACTGGTCTGCCTTCATTTGGCACTTTTAGTTTTAGCTGCATTCAGGAGCGTGATGTAGAAAGGTATGCATTGCTCACTCAGCTCAAGAGTGTCCTGTCCAGAGCTCCAACATCTTCATTTTTTGTTGCCTGTACACACTCTCATGTCTGGGCCATTCAGAGTATTCAGTAATGAGATATTTGGTTCAGAGACAAAATATCAAAACCACAAATTTTTTGGTATATAATAGTGTTGTCAAACATATCGAACACAAAAATATTGTTATCCTATAGGTATAATTAATGTAAATATAAAAATATTGAAAACAAATTAATGTTATACATTAATATTGAAGAAAAAAAGATCATTTGTTAATTTTTTTAATTTATAATATAATTATCTAAGTTTTTGTAAACTTTAAAACAAAATATGATCAAGGCCCGCAAGGGCCGAAACGCGTATTGGCTTACAAAAAATAAAATAATAATATGGCACTCACTCTGTGGTCCGTGCACGCTTATCCAGAAGATACGTTGGGAAGCAGTACAAGACTTCGATATATATATATAATATCCAAGTTTTGCGCTGCTTCCCAACGTATCTTCTGGATAAGCGGGCATGGACCACAGAGTGAGTGCAACATTATTATTTTATATATAATATTGTTTTATGTATAATACATTAAAAACCATAACAAATTAACTGGGTCATTTTTTTTAAAAAAGACCAATTTATTTACTCATGAAAAGGTAAACAATACAAAAAAATGACATTTTAATAAAAATATATTACATATTACAAATGTTACTAAATTAAAAAAAATACAATTTTTAAATACACATAAACATAATTATATAAATGTAAGCAATATAAACAGAACAATACAATTGTAGGAATAATACATATCTAATTCCCACTTCAATCTCTGTAACAGTCTTGAGCGCCAGGACACCTTAGGGTAACTGCTGCGCTCTATAAATCCTATTAACATAACATAACAGTAGAGAAAGTGTTGGACTCAAAAAGGGTAAAAATTACTATTCCCAATCCAGTCAGAGAAACAGTAGGGAAAGAGTTGGATTGAGGAGAGGTAAAATGTACTATCCCCACTCCAGTCGATGAAACAGTAGGGGAAGGGTTGAATTCAGGAGGGGTAATGATTTACTATTCCCACTCCAGTCTGTGCAACAGTAGGGAAAGCGTTGGACTCATGAGGGGTATAAATTACTATTCCCACTCCAGTCGGTGCAACAGTAGGGAAAGGGTTGGATTGTGGAGGACACTAATCAAAATGATGCAATCAGTTTATAAATAACTGCAAGGTAACCTACATTCACTTACTTGGTCTCGGGGCCTGACGTTCGTGACCAACCCACGTGATCTATGAGGACAGCGATATTATAATGGTCCTCTTTGATCGGGATGTTAAACTGCACCACTGGTCGGTGGATTCAAGTTATTGGGTTCCTGTTCCTGGCTGTTTGGATGCCATACCACTTTTGTTAAAGGCAGAGATGAGGTACTGACAGTGGGTACAGTTAGTATTTAATAATACTTTGCACTAGGTTTTAGTTTGCATCGTTTTTAGCATTTATTTATTATATAATTAATTTAACAAGCTGGGCAGTGCCTCTCGTGGTTCAGTCATTAAGATGCCAGAGACACAGTGATGGTCTTGAAGCCAAGTATAGCTGTCAGGAGGGGATGTTATAGGGGGCAAACTATTGTTCAAATGCCTAATTTCATACTCTACATTTTACAGTTGAAATGTGGTATATGAGGGTGAAGAAGAGGCTTGCTTCATGCCACTTGTCAGTGATGGCATCATATTCTATGGGATTTTCTCTCATTTAACAGATGACAGTTTGGCGTTCAGGCGATGCTGCTAACATGAACAGGGGACATTTAAAATGCAATTGTTTCTTCTATAAGTTGCTGAATTTGAGTAAATTGTTGTTTCAGTAGGTGCTGTGTCTCCTTTTAGAAGGCAGTTATATACAGTCAACGGGTTGAGCCTTGGCGAGTCCACCTGTTACATGTTGTGCTTTGCAACAGGCCATTTGACTCTGGGCTATTTTGTGATCAGCCAGAATCGTGATGGCACAGAATACGTATATCTCAACAGTAGCCGCGTATGGCACCAGAGTTGGCTTCCCATGATTGTTACTCCCTGAAGGTTCTGGGCACACAGACATCTTGGGACAGGTGCCTCTGGCACCATAGGATCATTTCCATTATTAGTTTATTTCGGCGACAAGACCCCATAAAACACATAAGATAGTGTATAAAATAGGTACAAATCGAAAAATATGAAATGCAAATTATATATACAAATACAAATAAAATTATTGATAGCCTGACCATACAAAAAACAGAGTTGAGCTGTTATTTCATTTCAATCTTTTACGTCACAATTCCAGCATGGGCCCCAACCCGGTTGAAATTAGTCCTGTGTGTCAATAGGAACCAAAGGTACAGCTAATACCAAAGTTCGTGAGTGGTCCTATATGGTAATGGGTTGGAGCACCTATAAATTGAGTTTGGTTATTCCGTGTGCCAAAGTGAAAGCCTACCTGCTTCCTTTGGAGCCAATATCATAAAGAAATGAACTCATTGTAAAAACGACGAGTGGGCTGGTGTGCGTTTGACATATCCTTGAAGCAATAGGATGATACCTAATACCCAAATTCCAGCCTAGGGTCTAAGCCACTTTCTTCTGGCCCATTTGTACATCACACAGAAGAATAGTAGGTGATCTATGTCCTCAATTATATCGTTGCAAAATTCACAGATGCTTTGATCGTCAGCACTATACTTCCACTTAGAAGTGAACCCACTAATTAGTCTGAATTTGGTATACAAATATTTGGCTTGGGATTGAATAATATTCTCTATATAAGGTTCGAAAGTGGGGGCAGGATTGCGGGTTAAAAAACCTGGCCATCAGGATATTAGGTTTTGTATTTCTATGAAGTTGTTCTATCAAGTAACCCCAGAAAGTAGACTTTACAGGTAGGCTTTACAATATCCCGAGAACCACATTTTATGGTTAAAGGGTCATTCCAGAAAAATTCCAGTCCTATGATTTGGAGCCAAGATTTTATATGGCAGATCTAGGGTATAGAGTGTGACTTGTCAATATTCAGGTTCTCAAGGAGGCCTTTTCTATAAGATATTGACTCTGGATTTGACCACAACCTAATAAAGATGAAGGGGTTTTAGAACAGCTAAACCCCCGATCCTGCTAAGCCCTGTGTCAAAGAATACAGGTATGGTGGGAGTGCTTTGGTGCATATTAAATAGAGATCATAGAAGGTTTTCCTCTTTGCATGTCTGGTCTTTAATATTCCCTATACCCCAAATGTATGCCTCATAGAGTGATGCATTTTGCACCTTAGCAGTCTAGACTTTGAATACCGACAAAACAGATCTTGGTGCTTTGGCTTCTTATTTCTTAATAACTGCAGAAGATCTATGTAGCAATATTGCACCACTTTTCTGTATATGTGATTTCCGTATATTCATAATGTCAACCCTAATTGAAAGATAGTCAAACCTATCAACCTTTTGCAGACAAATACCCTTCATTGAAAAACTACCTATAAAGGTTTAATGAGGTTTAAAAGTCATATACTTGGTTTTGAACATATTCACCTCCAAACCCTGAAGGTCGTCGAAATCAATAGAATTATTTAACAAATTTTGTATTCCCACTGGGGTATGGGAGATCAGAAGAGTGACATCCACATTCAGAAGATCAGGTATTACAATGCCTTCTAGTTTCTGTGAATCGCGCACATCCACTGATGATTTACATATATGGGAAAAGAGGGTAGGAGGTAGCACATACCCCTGGTATACTCCTCACCTTAAAGGAATGTGATCCGTGAGCTCTCCCTGGCCTCCTCTACGCATCTGGGCATAATTCTCTTTGTAGAGTCTAATAAGGGCATTTAATAAGTGTTGCAAAATGCCCATTGACGTGGTTGCTCCGGAGGAGCTGCCAGGAGCAAGATCAAAAGTCACCTTCAGGTCAACAAATGCCACATGCAAATGATTCTTGGTTAGCCTCAGATATTCCCACTCAAAGCAAAGATAAATCTGGTCTATGATGCTGACTGTAGGACAAAAGCCAGTTTACAGTTGGGAGAGTATATGAAATTCGGCCATCCATTCCAACAAATGTCCCTAAAACTTGGCAACAAAAACCTTCTGCAGGTTATCTATCGGGCTAATGGGGTGGTTGTTCCTTGGAAAGCTCCTATCACTCTTCTTAACAAGCATTTGCAATGCAATAGGTCTCGCATTTGCGAAAGTTTGAGCTATTGGCATTGTAAATGTGCGTACACAAGCACTTTGTACTTATAGTCCATGCTTATGAGAAGGAAGGCTGGCAGTCTGTTTTAATTAATAAAAGGCAGTCATTTACAATGCCAATAGCTCCAACTCTCGCAAATGCGAGACCTATTGCATTGCAAATGCTTGGTAGAGCATTAGTTGGTCCAGCCTTGGGACACAAGTGGTAAACAACCCGAATCATATGGTTGGGGACCAATAAACCCGGGTTCCACAGGACCCCCAAACAGAATCTTTTAGAAGGATGTATTCTGTATTTAATATGCTGATTTAAATGTTTGCTTTTGCACATGTGAGTAAGGTGGGCTTACGATTTTTTTTTATATCTGAGCTTCAGGACCTGCAAGTTTTGTCTCTCTAGATTTAGGAAGGGAGCAAACCAGCCTTTTCTTAGTGAGGGGTGTTAAAGTGCCCATTGTAATACACACAAGTGTGTTGTGATGTTTAACTAGAGAGTAAGTGTTTATGCGCTTTTGTTTTAGAGGACTCCGGTAATAGTAGAGCTGAGGGGATCTAGGCGTTTATTTCTTGTGTTTGGATTGAAACTGCTGGCATATTCGAGTGATACTGATAGAGGATAGTATAAAGGATCGATAAGTCAAACAAAACTTGTATGGGGTTATCCACTATTCCACGTGCGAGAGTGAACCACTAAAAGTAATGAAATTAACATGTGTAAACCCTCTGGCAGCTTGGCATAGAAGTAATCAGGCTTAACTTGCATGTGTTAAGCACACAAGCAGTAGTAAAGTGAAAACACAACTCAAGAAAAATCCCACACAAAGTTAAGAAATATAGCCATCACACCTTCTTTTGCTCCAGTAAAATCGTGTCTGGGAGCTATCAAGAGCCTCAAAACTAGCTGCCAGTGCAATGAAGAGAGAAAAAGGCACAACGCTTGTTAACACTTCACAAGTGCTTAAATGAAACTACAATTTGAAGGCAGGTTTTCGACTGTGTTCAATCCCTGTATTTATAAAGGTATGCATTCACTGTAAACATGCCAGATGTGATGGTCTGTACAATTATTTACAAGAAACCAATTTAAATACCATTAATCTTTTTATAATCTCTTTTCTAGCGCTGCTCAGCCCGATGTAGTGTCAGAGCACTTTACATCACACGAAAACATTATACATTGACAATAAATCATACAAGGGTGTAAATCAGCATACATAATTGTTGCCTAAGACAATGAGGGTTACAAGGTGTAGGAGTCACATATGGACCTTCATACTTCACTTTGCTATATTAGAAGGATTTCAATTTATGAACTGCAAGTAACAAAAGGCACTCTACAAATCCTTAGCTTAGCATAACTGTGACTAAACAAAACACCGGTCTCTTCAGCGAATGCATACACCACCAGTTATCTTAATATTATTATCATTCCCTGAGATTTACTGGGCACACCGATCTCTGCTGCAGATGCCTTAACCTTATAAGATACGTTTGCAAACAATTAAGGCAGAACATATTCACTGTAAACATTTCTCCTTGTTGCAAATTTCTTTGTTGCAGAGTTTAAAAAAAAAATATACAAGTTGAGACCTAGATTTACTAAGATTTTGCATCAGTGTTCTGTCATTTTTTGTGCAGTCGAGACGCAAAATTTATTTTAGGATTTACAAAGCCTAGCAAATCCCGATTTGCACAGCTTTGTGAAAAAAAAAGTTAACAAGGCAGCACATAGCCCTGCCTTGCCTTACCAGACATCAGGTAGGTGTTACATGGTGGTGCGTGGGCGTTCATATACCCTTTTATTTTGAGGCAAATCCATATTTACGAAGATTTGCCAACATGGTTTTCTGGCAAAATGGTGTGCCTACCCGAGACTGGCATAATGATGAGAAATATTTATTTCTCCTGATTTTCTCTTTGCATATGTGGGTCACAATGCTTATTCTTGTGATTTCACATGCGTTGTCATGCGCCTTGACATCACTTGCATACTGCCTAATTTAGTTAGTCCCCCCACTTCTTTTGTTAGGCCTTGTGCCCTGGACAGCCCCTTAGTGTTTCTCCACTGCCAGGGCAAGAGTATTTCTTCAGTGGTCACTTGGCCAAGTAAACTAGCCAGGGCCAGCACGGGAGCTCTGCCACTGAACCTGGGGCGAGTGTTGTCACCTCTGGGACTGGTTTGGAGTATATAGGGGGCATGAGGGGCTCGCACTCCTGCTTTTCCTCATTTGTTTGCAACAGCAGGTGAAAGAAAGAGCACAGAAAGAAACACAATTCCCTTTCAGATGATTATCAGGTGAGAAGGGAACGGTGGTGCTCTGCGGTTCCCAAAGGGGGCATTTGTGAAAACCCAGGCTGCAAAGCCATCCAGTCTGAGCAATGAGCATGGGAGGCAGGAAGATCCCGGCATCTGTGAGGACCTCTCACTCCAGGACCTGCTTCTCCTCCTGCCATGTTCAGAGCTCATGCACAGCGCACTTGTAGTACACACGAGGCTCGCTCGCCTTCACCTGCTCGGGCAGGCGCGTTGTTTACAGCACACGGAAGTAACGCATCACAGCTCGTGGCATCACGTACATTGATGGGTGACAACACCCCTGCGCAGTGTGGCAAGGAGGGCTGAGACGGTTGAATCCTTCGGATATAAATAACACTTAAAGTTCATGAAGGGCCAAGGGAGCGGGTGGGGTGCATCCCAGAGCTACTCATGCAACGACCAGCGGGTCAGAATCAATGCAAGGGACACCAAAGGGCACTTACACAGCAGCCTCGGGGTCGAATATCAATTGGATATGTGACCTGAGCCTCCCTGGACCACGTCCAGTCACACACCGAGCATGATACTTCAGTCCGGGGTCAGCCCTATCCCTCTATTCCTAGTCTTGGTCTCTCATTTTATGAATGTGAGAAAAGTCGAAGACGAAGCCCCCCCTCTTCGGAGAGGGGCCTCGACTTCTGAGGGAAGTGCTTGGAATCGCCCGCAGCACGAGGTGCCCACCTTGAGCGAATGTCTGTCTTCGCAGGAGCATGCGCGGGATACGCTTTCATTAACTGGAAAACTGTAAATAAACACATACATAATTAGTGCCAGATAAAAGCCGGAGGTGCAGACCGCGTGCAGTTCTCCGGTAGACCGCGGTCGGTAAAAAGAACAGAGAAGGCGGCGGCTTGAGGGGCACATGTAACTATCCTGGAGAACCCGACGGGTCACAAGGCAAGAGGACAGGCATGTCACCTTTTCTGTCTTCGATATTCTTATCTATGCACACTGCATGACTAGTATAAAAATATTTGGTATCAGGTAACATGACGGTGCACGATAACTGGAGTTAATTCCAGCAGGCACGGGGAGGATTCGATAGCGAGAGACACCAAGCACGCAAGTGGTGCGCGCGCGCCACAGTGAGACATCTGTTTTGCATTATCGGGCACGATAATGCAAAACAGATGTCAGCCGTGCAGGTAACAGACACCAATAGGCCGTGGGTGGGGCAAATGCAGGACATGCGCCCACATTTTCCCAATTGCGTGCTGTCTTTGTTAGAATAACGCACGCAACGCCCAATAGCCTGCAAGGAAAATAAAACCACACGCTTGTGGTCCGCTTTCCAAAGCCCTTTTTCCGGTTCGCGAGCAGTGTTGCGCAATGCAACGCTAGGCGCGAGACCTAAAAATGGGGATAATTTCCACACCATGACGAATATCTGGGAGACTATCCACAGACATCATACTTTTAGACAGAAGGTTAATGTAAGGGCCACATAGTGCAGTCTCAGAATGGTAGAAATACATGGGAACCTTATAAGGCATGGGCGCTTTCCCAGGTTGTAAAAGTAATACTGGTCGCCTGTTTTAAAGAGAAGAAAGGGATGTCAAAATCTGAGATGGACACGGTTTGCTTGTATCTAAATCTAGCCTCTCTGATCCCCTCTGGGTTGTGTGATTTAATGGGTGTAATTATTAAAGATTTTGCCTTACAGCAACCGCTATATATCCACAGGGTATTCTTAGTTGTCACAAGTAGAACACAAGTGTTTCAGGACCGTAAACAAAATTGAATGGAGTTGTGTGATTGGAATACCACTGCTATGAGGATCAACAAACGATCTAAAAGGATGTTAAATATGTTATAAATTTGGGTTACGATGCCAGGTTTGATTCTCAATTTTTGACATTTAAGAGATCTTCTATTATTCCAAAGGGATACACATATCCCAGAGGACTTGAGAGCTGCTGTGGAATCAAAGAACATAATACCCCTTAGTGATAGATTTAGCACATTATGATATCTGTACGCACCGTACCCAGGCCTTCAGAGCGTGGGTACGGGTCGTACCACGCCTACCCCTACATCACCCCAAGAATGGTGGTACGGCCCGTACCCAGGCCTTAAGAGCGTGGGTACAAATATGACTTTGTTTTGACCATTGAAGATGTTCTCCAAGAAAAAGTTCAAGATATAACTGAGAGTCATGAATGTGAGCAGAAAGATAATAAGTGGTTAGAATTAAAAGAATACATTAAAAATGGCTGACTAAAAAAAGACAGAATAAAGTCAGAACTTTTACCATTTTACAATGTTTTGAAAGAGCTAGAGTTAGAAAGTGATTTCATTTTCAAGTCAGGAAAATGTATTCCTCCAGAGGGCATGCATGAGGTCATTTTACGTATTGCACATAGAACCCTTCCAGGCCCATCCTCTATGAAACGCTTAGTAAGAACATATTTTTGGTGGCTGGGAATTGACTAATTTATTGACAGAACTGTTAGAGAATGTCCTGAGTGTGTCTCAAGTGAGAGGATGCTTAAGGTGCACACTCCACCACTCAAGATAGTTAAATGGCCATCTGAACCATGGGAAAAGATTGCGTTTGATATTTCTGGCCCTTTGCACATGCTACCAGAATCCTCACTCAAACCAGGTTTGATAAGTAAAGGCGCTAATAAATTCAGTGAGCCAATTCAAATTAAAAGAGTTTTTACCAATAGTGTAATGACACAAGATGGGAAGATTTGGAATGTGAAAAGGTTGGCTAAGTGTCCCATGCATAACCTTACAAAAATAATCAATCTGATGTTGATATCAATCTTGACAAGTATGATTCTGTTGCTCACAGAGATAAAGATTTTAGACGTATTATTAACATACCAAAAAGATATGCAAATTTCACGTAACTACATTGTAACTACATTATTATGATTATATGCTGTATATTTTTCTTGTTGTGTTTTTCTTTTCTGTTTCTTCATTTTTCTTTCTTTTGTTTAATAAGGGGGACGTGTTGCATTCTCTGTTTAATATGACGACTGTGTTTCTTTAAGTTACTTGTACTCTGCCCCATGCCTTTGCATGCAACATGTTATGTTTCCAAGGGAGTTCCACATTCCACGAGTGGGAGGTCAGTTGGAAAGAAAGGTTGTTGGAACCATTGTGGCTACCTAGACTTGGGAGATGCTTGTACCTATTGAACATGCTGCCAAATAAATACTACAATCTTATTCCTGGATGGACTTCAATTCTTAATGCAAAGTCTTTATGGTGAAAATACCCAAGTTGAAGGCAGGGCAAAGGGAAAATACGAGTGCATTGATAAACAAGGAAACCATCTGAATTTGATTCCACTGTCACTGCTACTCAATGATACATTAAATTGATTTTAAAGGATCTAGAACTCGTGGTTAGACTACTGGCATTGGACACACGAACCAATCCTGTATCAGGCTCCAGCATAGCATACAGTTTAAACCCAATCCAAGGATGATAGTAGACAAGACTCTCATTAGGGTGAATACTTTTCCAGCTAGCTATAGGCAGCAGGAAGCATCCATAGGGCATAGCAATAGTGGGCAGCAGGGCACTTCCAGTCCAACAAGCCCATCTGTCTCTCCACTGATAGAGGTTGATTCACTACACAATCCAAGGCCATGAGGCTGAAATAGAGTATCTCGTACTAGATTAGCATGTCTCCTCAAGAAGACAAATTCTCCCTCAACAGTCTTGTGCCTGAGACTGCAATTCTTGCAACGACAAATGATCAGAAGGAAGTAAGTTACAATGGATTCACCCTAAGTTTAGGAGCCTTCCATTGACAAGATATGATCAACGTAATTCTAATTCAATGCAGTGTTACAACAATTGAGTGTAGTTTGGATCCTGTGGGATTCTGCAACCCCACAGCGGTTGTAATGGAACATAGCAGGGCTATGTGATAAAATTGAAGATCCATCATGGGGTAATTGTACTGATCAATTTGCTATGGTAGTGTTGCAGGAAGACTGGTCCCTTGAACCACTATTTGCATCTGGTTGCACAAACTATACTATCGAAGCAACCCCTTCTAAAGCTGGCTGCCCTTTAGGTGGTATTCTAATCTGGGATAAAATATCTCTAAAGTTAGTAATCAAAAAGATGGAGATAGATAGCCCTGACATTATTGGTCTGATTCTTCAGGAGTGTAATGGCTAAGCTATGAACGTGGATCTTTATTCACTCCATGCCAAAAAAGAAAGAGTCCCCAACACTTTCATTACTCAGACACATCTATTTGGTCTTGCTGTTAGATCCCTCCTTTTGATAGCCAGAAATTTCAATGTAACATATGTGCCTATAGTATGGATACTCATACAGTTCCTGAGGCTGAATCAAGAGGCATGCAAAGGGCTGACTGCTGATCCAAAAAATCCTGGATAACAGTATCTATCCAGCTAGCCACTGGAACTCTCTTGTTTGGCTTATGTGCTTGTAAAGGCAATTCTAAAGCATATGAACAGCGTTCACATACCTTTTCCAGAGGGGCAGGCAACATATTATATCATTCTGGACATAGAATTATGGCCCATTGTTGGACCTGGCCTCGTGGCGTGGTCCTTAACCCCCTGGATTGTGGCCGTTCCCCGCCCCGGCCGTCACGGGCCACCCGTCTGGACTGCACCAAGGGCCTTCACCCGGAGCTACACGTGGTCGCATACTCCTCGTGGCTCCGCCATCTTGTTGGCATCCACGTCACACCGTGCCCCAGCCGGCGCGACCCCGCTCAACCCCGCCTCACCCCCAACGAAGCCCCGACATCGAGGCACCACGAGCTGGCCAGGGGGTGCCGCAGGAACCATCCATCGCCCCGGCGGAGGACAGTATCGATGGGACCCCCAACTGTCCTCCCCTCTCGAGGTGTGATCACCCTGCAACCTCCCATGGGCCTGGCGCCTCTCCTGCTGGGCGTCTGGCCACCTCCACCCGGCCACTCCGCCCCCTCGGGCGCATAGGTCCGGACATCAAAGGGCTCCAGACCTATATCTGGGGCGACCCCACCACAGCTCGGCAGTTGTATCCCGGAGTCGAGAGCCCTGCTGATTGAATCGCGGCTGACCTACGGAGAAGAACCCTTGTCGGAACCATCACGAGCCCTGCTGACTGCGTCGCGGCTTCTTCTGTGAACCCTTTAAAGCCACCTGGAACATCGGAGCCCTGCTGACGCTGTCGCGGCCCAACCTCGCTGGAACCTTCCTCGGAGCCCTGCTGACGACGTCGCGGCTCGAGCTGAACAGAGACCATCTTGAGAGCCCCTGCTGATTGAATCGCGGCTCCCCACGAACTGTACGCCAGAGCCCTGCTGACGCCGTCGCGGCTCGACCCCTCCGAGATCGGAGGTCCTCCAGCGTGAGGATAAGAACTGGGCCCCAGGTACCCTCGTACCACATTCCTGCCAAAGACTGTCCCGCTACCCCTACCCTTCCAAAGAGACATTGAGACTTTTGGTGGATCCCTCGATCCCTTCGTGTAAATATTGAGCTCGTAACCTTTTATTGATGATAAAGAATTGCTTGTCGTAAGACAACCTCCTTGAGTCCTGTGTGGTGGTGTTACTGTGCTAGTACGTGATAGGAGAAGGATCTCTCAGGAGACTTCTCGGCAGCGCTCGGCTACTTCATACAGTGTGAGGGCCTCCCTTGGTGGTCTCGCCGACTCCTCGGGGTACGCCTTCCAACATTTGGTGGCCAGCGACGGGATCCGAGCCGAACGCAGTACGTACCAGCCAGTACCCACTAGCTACCCATCCAAACGAATAGCATCATGAGCAGCCAGGAAAACAACGCGACAATGGAGTTCCAGCCCGAACGGCTGGAAGAATATACGCACAAAGAATTAAAACAGTTCTGCAGAGACAAAGGCATTGCAACCACCAGCCTCGGTACCAAGGAAGAGATGCAGAAAGCTCTGAGGGCATGGTTGGAGGCTGGGGCAGGCCCCTCCCAGGAAGAAGGGCCCTTGCCCCTGACGGAGACCACAGCAACCGCACTGACCTCGGCAACCGGAGGAAGAAAGAGCCTAGAAACCGGCCTCTCCGAAGAAGAAATACGAGAGCGGGAAAAGGTCCGGAGCCACGAACTAGAGCTCGCCCGACTGCGGCTGGACGGCGAACTCCAGCTGGCCGAAAAGAAACTGGCCCTCGAGCAGCTACGCCTTCAAGAAGAAATAGAAGAGAAGAGACGACACCGGGAGTTGGAGGAAAAGAAACTAACTCTTGAGCACGAGCGCAGTCTCAAGGAGCTCGAGATCAAGGCCAAGAACGGAGGGACCAACACCCCCAGTACTAGAGACACTCTACCGCCCCCCGAGACCAAGGTGCATATCCCGAAGGAGGTCGTCAAGGAGTACTACAAGAATGACGATATCCAACAATGGTTCAAGGCCTACGAGGTGGCCATGACCTCCCATCGGGTGCCCCGAAAAGACTGGGGCGCAGGCCTGTGGGGGCGGTTCCTGAGTGAGGGTCGAGACACGCTGCTCCAGCTGCCGGAGGAGGTGATGACCTCCTACGACCACATGAAGGAGGCCCTGCTCACCCGCTACGGGCTAACCGCGGAGATGTACCGCCAGCGGTTCCGAGACTGCAAGAAAATCCCGGGTACCACATGGGTGGAATATGTGGACTTTTTCAGTCGGGCCCTAGAAGGGTGGATCAAAGGCAGCAAAGTAACCACCTACGGACAACTGGTCGACCTCATCGTCTGGGAACACCTTTCCAATAATTGCTTCGTGGAACTGAGACAGCACCTCCTCGACAGCAAAATGACCGACCCGCGAAAACTTGCCGTCGAGGCCGATCGATGGGTCAACTCCCGGGTCCCCCGGAGCTCAATGGGGGAGTACCAGCGGAACCCCAACGGACCCCCACGCCAGCGCGGTGGGGGGGGAGGGCCGAACAGGAACCGAGACCCTCCCGCCGGGGCCCCCAGGAGCCCCCCTCGAGGGCCACCGCAGCCACCTCTCTCCCCGAGCCTAGCGCGAAGGATGGGCCCGGCCCGACCCGGACCACGGCCACCCGTGACCTGCTATGGCTGCCAACAAACCGGACACTTTGCCAGCGACCCGGCCTGCCCCCTGAACCGAAGAAACGGGGCCGGCGGGCCTCCGCCCCGGCAGCTGACAGCCGCCGCCTTGGGGGGAGAGGAGGAAGAAGAGGCCCTCGACCGAGAAAACACTGAGTGGGAGCCGGCAGCCATGTCCCTGGTCTGCCTGGGTAGCCGAGAGATGGTACCCTGCACCCCCATCCCAACCAACACCCAGAAGTACCGGCAGCAGGTCACGGTCAACGGACAACGGGCCGAAGCCCTTCGCGACACCGGCGCCAGTATCACCGCTGTCCGCTGCCACCTGGTGACCCCTGAACAGATTCTACCGAATGTGCTGTGCCCTGTGCGGACGGCCGACAACAGTGAAAGCCTATGCCAGATGGCCCTGGTCCCCTTCGAGTGGGGAGGGGTGACGGGCCTGCTGAAGGTGACGGTGCGCGACGACGCCCCGGTCGACTGCCTCCTGGGGAACGACTTGGAGAGTTCCCCCTGGGCTCAAGTAGAACGACGAGAGCACCTCCGAATGTTGGGACTGGCTGATTGGGCCTGCGCCATCACCCGGTCCATGACCGCCCAGGCCCCCCGCTCCTCCTCGACCTCCGGGACGGCCCGGCCCGAGGGGCTCACACCCCCTCCCGCCAGCAGCGAGGAGGAGGCGGACACCGCCCCCGGGCCCAGCGAATCCTCCCCCGAAGAGATGACTTCTCCGAGCGCCCTACCAGAACTGACGCAATGGCAACATGAAGGGGGCCCCACCCGAGAGCAGTTCCAGCAAGAGCAACAGTCCTGTCCCTCTCTCGAAGGGGTCCGACAGCAGGCGACCGCGCAAGCCAACGGTGACCAGACCGGCACCCACTGGATCTACTGGGCCGAGGGCCTGTTATACAGTGAACAGAAAGTGGCAGAACTCGGGGCCGGCCGCGTGTTGGTGGTCCCCCTCCGCTTCCGGGAGTTCCTTCTCAACCTGGCCCATGATGTGCCCCTCGCCGGACACTTGGGGCAAGACAAAACGTACAGTCGTCTGGTGACCCACTTCTACTGGCCTCGGATGCGGAGAGATGTGGACAACCACTGCCGGTCCTGCCAGACCTGCCAAGCCAGCGGAAAGACGGGGGGTCGGGTCAAGGCCCCCCTCCAGCCCTTTCCCGCCGTCAGCACCCCGTTTGAACGAGTCGGAATCGACATTGTGGGAACCCTGGACCCCCAAACCGCCCTGGGCCACCGCTTCATCCTGGTCCTCGTGGACCACGCCACCAGGTACCCGGAGGCGGTCCCGCTCAGAACTATAACGGCCCCTGTGGTAGGCCGGGCCTTGATGGGAATCTTCTCCCGAGTGGGATTCCCCAGCGAAGTGGTGAGCGACCGTGGCACTAACTTTATCTCCAGGTACATGCGGTCCCTGTGGCAACAATGCGGGGTCACATACAAGTTCACGACCCCATATCACCCTCAGGGGAACGGGCTGGTTGAGCGGTTCAACCGAACATTGAAAGGGATGATCCAGGGCCTGGAAGAACCCCTCCGGCGGAAATGGGATGTCCTGCTGCCCTGCCTCCTGTTTGCCTATCGGGAGGTCCCGCAGAAGTCCCTGGGGTTCAGCCCGTTTGAACTATTGTATGGGCACCCGGTCCGCGGACCACTCAGCCTGGTCAAGGAGGGCTGGGAGATGAAGCCCCGAGGCGCCCCTCCTGACGTCTACCGATACCTCCTGACCCTCCGAAACCAGACCCGCAAGTTCCGAGCCATAGCCGAAGCCAACCTCGAGGCCAGCCAGGAGGACATGAAGCGGTGGTACGATCGCAACACTTCTACGGTAGAATTCGAGCCAGGTCAGAAAGTATGGGTCATGGCCCCGGTCGAACCCGGCGCCCTCCAGGACAAGTGGACCGGGCCCTTCAAGGTGGTGGAGAAGAAAAGTCCCGTCACCTACCTGGTCGATCTGGAGTCCCCCCGGAACCCCCTCCGGGTCCTACATGCGAACAGGCTAAAACCCCACTTCGCCCGGACCGAACTGAGCCTGCTGCTGGCGACCGACGAGGGGAGCGAGGACGACTCCGAGCCCTTGCCCGACCTCTTGCAATCCGACAGTCACGATGGATCGATCGAAGGGGTCCAACTCGCCTCGTCCCTGACCCCGGAGCAGCGCAACGACTGCCAGCGAGTACTGCGGGACTACGCAGCCCTCTTCTCTCTCACCCCGGGGGTGACCCACTGGTGCGTCCACGACGTCGACACCGGGGAGAGCCCCCCCATACGACACAGAGCCTACCGGGTGCCTGACCGAGTGCGGGCCTGCATCCAGGCCGAAGTAGCGAAGATGCTGGCCCTGGGGGTCATCGAGCCTTCCGACAGCCCGTGGGCCAGCCCTGTCGTCCTGGTGCCCAAGGCCGCGGCTCCCGGTCACCCCCCGGAGTTGCGATTCTGCGTGGACTACCGAGCCCTGAATGTAGTAACCAAGACAGACGCACACCCGATACCCCGGGCCGACGAACTGATCGACCGCCTAGGGGCCGCTCGCTACTTGAGCACGCTGGACCTCACCGCCGGGTACTGGCAAATCCAGCTCACCCCCGGTGCCCAAGAAAGATCCGCCTTTTCGACTCCGGATGGGCATTACCACTTTCGGGTGATGCCCTTCGGAATGAAGAACGCCCCGGCCACCTTCCAAAGACTGGTGAACAAGGTTTTGGCCGGGCTTGAGGCCTTCAGCGCGGCCTACTTAGATGACATTGCCGTGTACAGCAACCACTGGGCCGAGCACCTCCTCCACCTGGAGGCCGTCCTGGCCGCCCTCCAGCGGGCCGGGCTCACAATCAAGGCCAGCAAATGCCAAATCGGCCACGGATCCGTGACCTACCTGGGCCATCAAGTGGGGAGCGGGCAGGTGGCCCCCCTCCAAGCGAAGATAGATGCCATCCAGACCTGGCAACCCCCCACTACCCAGACCGCTGTCCGGGCCTTCCTGGGCCTCACCGGATACTACCGGCGGTTTATCCGGGACTATGGGAGCATTGTTGGCCCCCTCACAGAGTTAACGTCCAAAAAACAGCCCAAGAAGGTACACTGGACACCCCGCTGCCAAACAGCCTTCGACACCCTCAAAACGGCCATGTGTACTGCTCCGGTGCTGCAAGCCCCGGACTACCAGAAGGAGTTCGTGGTACAGACGGACGCCTCCGAGTATGGGATCGGGGCCGTCCTCTCCCAAACTGACGAAAGGGGGCTCGACAGACCAGTGGCCTTCATCAGCCAGCGACTACTGCCCCGGGAGCAACGCTGGAGCACTATTGAGCGCGAGGCCTTCGCTGTGGTGTGGGCCCTCAAGAAGCTCCGGCCCTACCTCTTTGGCGCCCACTTCCGGGTCCAGACCGACCACCGGCCCTTGCAATGGTTAATGCGAATGCGGGGCGAGAACCCCAAGCTGCCGCGATGGTCCATCTCGCTACAAGGGATGGACTTTGACGTCGAACACCGGCCCGGCAATGACCACGCCAACGCCGACGGCCTGTCCCGCTTCTTCCGCCTTGACGAGGAGAATCCCCAAGGAGATGGGTGACTCTCCATGCCTTCGGCTGGGGGGGGACGCCTGTTGGACCTGGCCTCGTGGCGTGGTCCTTAACCCCCTGGATTGTGGCCGTTCCCCGCCCCGGCCGTCACGGGCCACCCGTCTGGACTGCACCAAGGGCCTTCACCCGGAGCTACACGTGGTCGCATACTCCTCGTGGCTCCGCCATCTTGTTGGCATCCACGTCACACCGTGCCCCAGCCGGCGCGACCCCGCTCAACCCCGCCTCACCCCCAACGAAGCCCCGACATCGAGGCACCACGAGCTGGCCAGGGGGTGCCGCAGGAACCATCCATCGCCCCGGCGGAGGACAGTATCGATGGGACCCCCAACTGTCCTCCCCTCTCGAGGTGTGATCACCCTGCAACCTCCCATGGGCCTGGCGCCTCTCCTGCTGGGCGTCTGGCCACCTCCACCCGGCCACTCCGCCCCCTCGGGCGCATAGGTCCGGACATCAAAGGGCTCCAGACCTATATCTGGGGCGACCCCACCACAGCTCGGCAGTTGTATCCCGGAGTCGAGAGCCCTGCTGATTGAATCGCGGCTGACCTACGGAGAAGAACCCTTGTCGGAACCATCACGAGCCCTGCTGACTGCGTCGCGGCTTCTTCTGTGAACCCTTTAAAGCCACCTGGAACATCGGAGCCCTGCTGACGCTGTCGCGGCCCAACCTCGCTGGAACCTTCCTCGGAGCCCTGCTGACGACGTCGCGGCTCGAGCTGAACAGAGACCATCTTGAGAGCCCCTGCTGATTGAATCGCGGCTCCCCACGAACTGTACGCCAGAGCCCTGCTGACGCCGTCGCGGCTCGACCCCTCCGAGATCGGAGGTCCTCCAGCGTGAGGATAAGAACTGGGCCCCAGGTACCCTCGTACCACATTCCTGCCAAAGACTGTCCCGCTACCCCTACCCTTCCAAAGAGACATTGAGACTTTTGGTGGATCCCTCGATCCCTTCGTGTAAATATTGAGCTCGTAACCTTTTATTGATGATAAAGAATTGCTTGTCGTAAGACAACCTCCTTGAGTCCTGTGTGGTGGTGTTACTGTGCTAGTACGTGATAGGAGAAGGATCTCTCAGGAGACTTCTCGGCAGCGCTCGGCTACTTCATACAGTGTGAGGGCCTCCCTTGGTGGTCTCGCCGACTCCTCGGGGTACGCCTTCCAACACCCATTATGGTAGACTTTGACGTAAAACAAATAACGGACAGATATCATAATGTGCTAAATCTATCACTAAGGGGTATTATGTTCTTTGATTCCACAGCAGCTCTCAAGTCCTCTGGGATATGTGTATCCCTTTGGAATAATAGAAGATCTCTTAAATGTCAAAAATTGAGAATCAAACCTGGCATCGTAACCCAAATTTATAACATATTTAACATCCTTTTAGATCGTTTGTTGATCCTCATAGCAGTGGTATTCCAATCACATCACTCCATTCAATTTTGTTTAAGGTCCTGAAACACTTGTGTTCTACTTGTGACAACTAAGAATACCCTGTGGTTATATAGCGGTTGCTGTAAGGCAAAATCTTTAATAATTACACCCATTAAATCACACAACCCAGAGGGGATCAGAGAGGCTAGATTTAGATACAAGCAAACCGTTTCCATCTCAAGGCAGAATTGAATCAATGCGAATTTGCTTGATCTTTTGGAAGCTTCAAAAAGAAGAGCTATGTTAGATTTTTGGCAACTCACAGCAGTACAGGATCATGTGGGGGGGAAGGACCAGGCACTGCAGGGACAGGAGGGACAAGGGTAGGTGTTGTGGGTGCAGGGACGGAAGACTCCACCACAAGGGGTGGGGCAGCGCCAAAGGTGGTGGTTAGGATGGCGCTGCACACGGTCGCAAGGTCTTCCAGCGTCTCCCCTGCACCCGAAGGAACCACAGGCCCCAAGGAGGGGGGGGGGGGTCGGAGGGATGGGTTGCAGCGCTACTGGGGGAGGGTATGGACAGGGGGGGACTCAACTCCCCTGCCCGGGGACTTCCTCGACCGCTTGCGGGGTGGTGTCACACTGGGGCTGATGGACAGATTGGCCATGAAGGACTCTTTGTTTGACTGTTGGGCAGGGGAGCTAAGGGGAGTGGTTTTGAAGCAACTGGGTCGTGAGGACTGCGGACTCCCACTGTGGCTGCGTGTCTGCCGTTTCCCCCCGACCCAGTGGGTGTGCCTACTTCCCCCTGTGTGTGCGTGACAGGAGGTGTGCGCTTGGCCTTCCCTGTGGGTGTGCTGCCTGTGTCTGGTGGGGTGCGTGCATGGGGATGTCTGGGTGTGCTTGGGACAGGCATGGGAGTGGGAAGTGTGGATGGTGCAGGGGTAGGGGGGGACAGAGCGCTGCAGGAGACCCACTGATGCCGTCAGTGACGAGTCCATGGACCTCAGCAACATCCGTTGGTCAGACATCGCTGCTGACATGCCCTCCATGTACGACACCATCTGTGTCAGCAGTCTGGTGTGGCCATGGAGGACATTAAGCAGAGATGTCTGACCAACCTGCAACTGCTGCAGGATGTCCACAGACTCGGCATTGACGGCAGCAGGGGAGACAGGGGCAGGGGGTGCGGTGCCTGGCACGAAGGAGACATGTTGTCGCCTAGCACGGACTGAAGGGACCCGAGCAAGTGGGAGGGCAGTGATGGGAATGGAGGGGGTGGCGAGAGATGGAGTGCTGCTTTCAGCTGTGGGAGCAGCCTCCGCCCCCTATGGGAGCTCAGCCTTGGACCCGTCAGCGTCATAGTCAGTGTTGGGACTGGACAGGTCCTCCGCCTGACTCCCCTCGCCCTCCGTGCCACTTGCTGTGCCAGACTCCCCAGCACTGGTGGCACTGGTGCTGGATCCCTCCTCCACGTCCGTGCCGGTGTCTCCCTCTGTGTCCCCCGACGATGCTGTGGGCAAGGTGAAGAGACAGGAAATAATCAGGCACCTGTATACATATGACACATGAGTCCAAACTACATAGGTCACAGTGCATAGCATTAAAAGCTTCATGAGTAACATCTACAATACTACGCACATATGTAGGCCCTGCACTACACAGTTGGTTGACCCATCATGCCACTTGGAAACAATGGAGAGCATGACACAACAGCAAATAACTTGATATCGAATTATACAGAGAAGCAAGTGTCTGTGGACAGTCGAGCACAGCATCTGGACCACACACCGTTGCCAAAAAAGGATGAGCAGGAACCATGTCTTTAAACTTCAGACACATGCTGCAAAGCACAAACATTAAACCCTGCACAACATGACTGGGTCTATACTTGTTGAGTGTCTATTCAGACTGTCATCACACACAGGCCAGACCTGGAAAGGAGACATAAGGTTTGGACATGTAGGCCTTGGCCGCACAAACCCCCCCTACCTGAGACTATGTGATTGAGACAGAGGAAGGACTTACACCTCTTCATCTTGGATCACAAAAATGGGCTTCGTGAAATCCAAAGTGCACTCTAACTACCCCTCGTGGGGCTGACCACACATATTATTGACAAACAACCATCATCAGATAGTTGTACCGAGACACACAGGCACTGGCCACAGTATGCACAAGCCACATTGGGTCACCCTGTACAGTGGACACATGTAGCACACTTTACGTAAATACAAATGAGGCCAGGGTAAAATGCCACAACCTATGCTGAAGACACAGAGAATGTCCACAGTGTTGGATGACACACATGATTCCTAGGAAAAGGTGTCTCAGGGGACTGTAGTGGCCACACTGCTCCATGGTCCTGGATAGATCTGACTGCAACAGGAGCAACCGTCCCCGCACTATGCATATCTCCCCCTCATGCACATCATGTCTGAGGCCACAACATCGGTCATGCATGCTGCAAGTCTGTTCATTTTAAGCCTCACACTCCTATGTTGAGACTCAGCATCAGTGCCAACAATCATGGACCCCAAAATGACTGAACTGGACAGGGCAGAGGCAAAGTCCCAACACATGTCACAGACCACCCCCACACATGATGCTGCAAGCTTTGGGCACTTGGATTAACTGGCAGCCTAGATTACCTTGTGCAAGAGTGACTACACACAGACCAGGGAACACATGTCAAGGAGGGGAAGGGAGGAAGAACAGCACCAGGTGACTTGGGGGAACAGGATATGCACTGCACATATAAACCCTGGCAGTGTATCGATGCGACTGGGCACTTCCCAAAGCTGGTGACACACAACAAACACACATGTACCTACCCCCTTGCTGCTGCTGCATCGCCTGTAACCGCCTATCCATGTCAGGGAAGACCACCGCCAGGACACGCTTCATTTGGTGGGTCAGGCGCCGGCACCCGCGGTTCTTGCCTTCTGGTGAGTCCCCCAGCAGGAACCGGGCGATCCTCCTGGTCCAGCACCGGATGTCCTGCCAGCGTTTCCTCACCTGGGCCAGGCGCCGACTGCGACCCTCCACAGATCTCACGGCCCTGATGGCCCGCTTCCATATCTCCCCCTTCTCGTAGGCGGTTACCTGTGAGGATGACAAAGTGAGACAACATCACTACACCTGCTCCATGTCACAGAGACACACATTTGCACATCTTTGATATGTTGAACAGGGCATAGTATGCTGCCAACGAATATCACCTTTGTCATAGGGACATTAGGCTCAGTGGAAGCCCCAATGCACTACATGGCATTGAAAGTACACAGGTGGCATGAGTGGTGCGACACACTCCCTGATCATGGCACACACTGGACATCACACGCAACACAAAGCTGATGGCCAGCCCCTCCAAGCAGTCACATGCCCCAGGCCACTGACCCAACAACAGCAGACTACACAGACACACACAGGCACAGATCATTCACCTGCCAGTGGCAACAGCCGATACAAACCTCACTCTGCACATATGCCACTTGCCTGGGGGGTATCACAGGCGTGGGGCTAGCCAAGCAAGTCAGACACTCTCACCACAGCTCCACTCAACTCACACACATCTGTGGGTACAGTCACCTGTCACACGGGGGGAACACTGAATCACCTCAGGACTATAGAACAAGAAGGGCCAAGAGGATTAGCTATGCTGAATGTGCCATGCAGCATGCAGTGAATGTCACAGTAAACACAATGCAAGTGAAGAGTGCACACATGACCCACATCATGCTCTGCATGACAGACAGGAGCCATTCCGCCCACCCCCCGGGACCCAGTCTAAACAACATTTCATGTCTGTCACACCTGGACACAATGCCAAAAGTGCCAGTCACAAAAAGAAGGGGCACAGTCAAAGGTAGCGGAGTCAGCACTCACCTGCACCCCTGGTCTACCATACAGGCTGGGTAACTGTGGGAGGATGACGTCTAGCAACGCCTCATTCTCCTCCTGGGTGAATGGCTGGGCCCTCTCCACAGACCGCGACATGGTGCCAGAGGACTCACAAGCGTTACAACAAACAAATGATGGACGGAATGCTGACAATGCAGACATTCTCCACCAGTCAAGAGATCTGGGTTAAATCCATCGTTCTTTTGCCCACTACACCACCCCAGTTTAGACATGGCCATATGCAAATCAGTCTTGACCCTGTGCCTCATGGGAACAGTCCAGCCCGAACTGCCAAGCCATATCTTCCCTGGACTGGAATCAAGCATCCTAGGACCGGTTTCTGGCTATCAGCCGTCATCAGCCAGGATAGCTTGACTCCAGTGGCGTAGTGAGCACGGGTCCCACGTCTGGGAATACCCATCCCACTTAGGGCGAAAAGCGTTACAACAAACAAATGATGGACGGAATGCTGACAATGCAGACATTCTCCCCCAGTCAAGAGATCTGGGTTAAATCCATCGTTCTTTTGCCCACTACACCACCCCAGTTTAGACATGGCCATATGCAAATCAGTCTTGACCCTGTGCCTCATGGGAACAGTCCAGCCCGAACTGCCAAGCCATATCTTCCCTGGACCGGAATCAAGCATCCAGATCTCTTGACTGGGGGAGAATGTCTGCATACACCAGTGACAGCATTAGCATTTTTTCGAATTTGCAGCATCATGTCAAGTCAACAACCACTTTGCAACAATGTATATTGTGGCCAACTGCTTTTTCCAGGCCACATGATGCAAAAATGTGAACTTCAAACTGGGTATCCATGACAATCAGCATGCATGTAGGCCCTAATACTTGTCCCTTATGTGTCCCCATTGTAAATTTCAAATCCCCACACAGGTACGGTGCGTTTCACACGTACCCCTAGGCCAGCACTACTCTAGTGCTACGGGCCGTACCCGCGTGTGTAGGGCCCGTAGCACTATGGTAGTGTTGCCGTAGGCGTACGCCATAGTGCTACGGGCCGTACCCGGGTGTGTAGGGCCCGTAGCACTATGGCAGTGTTGCCGTAGGTATACGCGATAGTGCTATGGGCCGTACCCGCGTGTGTAGGGCCCGTAGCACTATGGCAGTGTTGCCGTAGGCGTACGCCATAGTGCTACGGGCCGTACCCGCGTGTGTACGGCCCGTAGCACTATGGCAGTGTCGCCGTAGGCGTACGCCATAGTGCTACGGGCCATACCCACGTGTGTAGGGCCTGTAGCACTATGGCAGTGTCGTCGTAGGCGTGCGCCATAGTGCTACGGGCCGTACCCGCGTGTGTATGGCCCGTAGCACTATGGCAGTGTCGCCGTAGGCGTACGCCATAGTGCTACGGGCCTTACCCGCGTGTGTATGGCCCGTAGCACTATGGCAGTGTCGCCGTAGGCATACGCCATAGTGCTACGGGCCGTACCCGCATGTGTAGGGCCCATAGCACTATGGCAGTGTCGCCGTAGGCGTACGCCATAGTGCTACGGGCCGTACCGGCGTGTGTAGGGCCCATAGCACTATGGCGTCCACCTACGGCAACAATGCCATAGTGCTACGGGCCCTACACACACGGGTACGAGCCGTATCTCTATGGCGTACGCCTACGGTGACAATCCCATAGGGATAGGACCAGTGTGTACACGTACGTGTGTACGGTCCGTACACACACGCGTACTCCTACCCAAAACCCATATAGTGATATGACCATACACACGCCCTCAGAGCATGTATACGGTGCGTTTCATAGCCCACACTGGTGATAGGAGGTGCACAGGAAAGGAATGGAGGTGTCAGACTCGCACAAGGATGGACATCAAGTCATTGTCAGTGCAGTGGTTCATGTGTAGGGCCTAGGTATGTCAGGCAGTGAGCTGGCACATGTCTCCTCATGTTTTAACCCAATAGTTGTGTGATGACCTGTGTACACATGTCATGGTTGATGGGGCACTATGTGGCACACTTCCCCTTCACACCTTTTACATGTGTGCATGTAGTTCAAACTTGTCAAGCACTGCATCACTGGCATGGCACAGTCACCAACACCCGCAACTGTCCCCTGATGCCAGGTACACGGATGATGACACCTGACATCTCACTAACAGCGTGCCCCGATGTGACTATGTCATGTGTGTGTCATGTGTTTCCATGATCTTGCTGTTGGTGTTCCGTCAACGGCATCTGCTGTAGCTGCATCCAACATGTGTCTGTGTGTAGATGCCCATGTCACACTATTACGCACACCAGGGCACATGTGGAATAACACGTAACGTGTGTCTGTATGCATCGAACAGGGACTTGCGAGCTTAGGACATATCAGCGTAGTCTCAATGTCTGTGTGATCATTTTTGACATGTGCCCCTTCATGGCAAGGTGTATGGTCTGTCCTTTTTCCATGACATGTGACCTGTGCGTCTAGCTTGCTGGCAGCTGTCTGTATGAGATAACATCCTTCAAATGCACATATGTGGATGTATGTCACCCCTGTAATGTGTCTGGCTGTTCACTCACAGTGGCCAACAGCTACTTTCATGGCGTGTCATGTAGACCTTGACAATCCACATTTGTAGCTGGATCTTGGTAGGAGTATCACCTGGCTGGCATATGTGTGCAGGATGTATTGCACAGACCAGACTCTGTATGTAGCATATGTGTATTGGCTGTTGAACATGTGCTCAGTTCATTGACATTGGTGTAGTAATGTACTCAATCTTCGTTATTCCTTCCAAATTTCTGAAGGGCACCGCCTCTCCCCCGACCAATGCCAGACTTGGCTGCCATGAGGGAACGTGACTGCATACGCCGCTACAGATTCAATCAACAGTTAATTGTCGACATGACAAACAGGCTGGCCCCACACCTCCAACCATGACACAGTTATCCGACTGCGCTGACCCCCGAGATGAAGGTGATGTCAGCCCTACATTTCTTTGCCACCGGTACGTTTCAATTGACCATAGCTGATGTGGGTGGCATGTCCCAGACCATGTTCAGCCGTGTCCTGCATGATGTTTTAGAAGCCATGTTGGAGCACCTGGATGAATTCATCCATTTTCCAACTCCTGAGCAGTTGACAGGTATCAAGGGTGAGTTCTATGCCCTGGGAGGGATGCCCCATGTAATTGGGTCCATTGATGGGACACATGTGGCTTTGGTACCACCACAGGCACAGGAGGTAGCCTTTCGTAACCGTAAACATTACCACTCCATTAATGCCCTTGTGGTGTGTCTTGCTAACATGGTGATTTCCCATGTCTGTGCACGTTTTCCAGGGTCAGCACACGATGCCTACATCATGAGGCGTAGCAGGGTGCCAGAAATGATGCTGCAGCTGCACAACGAACGAGCATGTCTTGTTGGTGGGTAGACACTGTTTGTCCAGTATTCAGCGGTATCTTAGTATGTGACGGCATCTCCTGACCCACTTCTTTACATGATGTTTCCATGTAGGGGACTCTGGCTATCCCAACATGCCATGGCTGATGACATCTCTCCGCAACCCAAGATCAGCTGCAGATCACCGCTACCACAATGCACACGGGCAGACAAGGCGAGTGATTGAGAGAACTTTTGGCCTCCTGAAGAGCCGATTCCGTTGCCTCCACAAGACCGGCGGGTCCCTCCCATATGCACCGGTGAAGGTCTGCAAAATCTTCCTCGTGTGCTGCATGCTGCACAACATGGCAGTGGAGAAAGCTGTGCCACTAATCCTGGATCCCGATGAGCAGGAACATCCACCCGTGGAGGATGAGGGCCTTGGTCACGAGGCAAGTGAGGAGGAGGAGGGGGAGGAGGACATCCGGAGTCAGCTCATACGCAACTTCTTCTCATAATGGTGAGTCCCTGGGTCTGAGTGTGCACGCTTGGAGCCATGTGTGGCATGTGTTGCAATGTGTGTGTCCAGCTGACTGTATGCGAAGTGACTTTGAGGTGTGTGCTGATGTGTCACTTGAGTGCTGATGTCATTCCACACATTTTAGCTGACACACTCAATTGACAACTAGCATGGTGTCAACCTTATTCACGTAGAGTACATGACCATGTATGCAGATGACTATGTGTTACCTGACTTCTTGTGTCTCTCATCCTCAGGTATTTGCGCATGCTGTCTGCTCGTGGCATCGTTGTGCTCCTGTTATTCCTCATGAGTAATGCAACATGTGCTGAATCAGCGTTACATGCACGGACATGGTGAGAAGTCTCCTTTTGGTAACGATTGCAGCAAGGCTTTTTGGGTGTGGTAGTTGTTTGTAATGTGTGGGCACTGCTCCTGTGCAGGTATTGTTACTATGCATACATGTCGACTCACCATGGGGCACATAACATGTAGCATGACTCACATGAATTATATAGTCACACTTCGTGACAGTCATCTGTTATGGGATTGTGGATTTTGAAGAAGGCATCTATGTGTGTACAATTTCCCTCGGAAACATACGGGAGGCTACGGGTGGACATATTGCGGGACATCCCCATGAGAGGCTCAATGGGGAATTGCAGCCTCTCCATGTGCAGCAGGGGATGTTTGGCTCACCCCCTTCACTTGTGTGCCACGCCCATGGATTGACAGCATCTGTGGTGCGAAGGGGGTGTCCAGTGTAGGTCCCACATGTTAATCCAAAAGACCATGTGAGTCTGTTAATATTGATGCATTTCCATAGGTGTGAGCCTGAGTAATAAAGGTGTTCCTCAGCCTCCAAGGTGCCTCATTTCTGTCAATGCAGGTCTCTTGCCACTGTGCATGCGCCATCTCTGGCATGGTTGTCAAGGATTGTGCATATGAGTCTATGTGTAGATTAGCAACCTGCATGCTGTTCTACATGTATTTGATTCTCTATTCTGCATGACGTCCATGGCTGTGTATGTGTTTTGGTATGTTGGTCCCCACAACGGGCCGTCAACACCTTCTGGGGTGTGTTTCCTGTGCGCAGCTGGGCCTTCAGTTTCATGATCCGGTGTCAGTCATCTTTGGGGATTGTGCATCTTTTGTCTCTGGGTGTGCCATTGAAAACCGGTCATTCCTTCCTTGACATACACCTGTTGCAGTAGTCCTTTCTGACATGCTAGTCTTTGTGTGGAAATTGTGGCATAGTTCCCAGGACATGCCGCCTGCTGTTGCAGCCACTGCAGCAAGGGCACACAAAGTTTCCTGATTTGGCAACACACACACACATCAAAGATGCTCCTCCCTTCCTCCATCAACCTATTCATTGGCTGTCATCAGCTTGTCTGTGCCACAGTTGCGGCCACGCCGTCCCAAAGGCTGGACCATCTGCACATGCAACGTGCACATTGCACGAGCCTCATGTCCTTGCATGACCCACATCACACTACAGTCTGATGTTGCAGCCACCCTCCAAGCAATGTCCATCCAAACATCTGCCGCCAGCTCTCAGGCATACACTAAGTGCACACACAACACCTTTGCATGATGAGTGTGCGACTCCGACTGCCTACACAGCGCTGCCACGCCTTCCAGGCCCTGTCACACCCGCCAGGTCATGTCCCTCCTACTCCCCACCGGCTCTGTACCCCGGCAAGGACATGGGAGTGGGACTCAAGGCTTATGCATGTAGTATGCTGTCGTTGTGAGGCACATGGCACAGGTATCATCTGTCAGCGTGTCAAACTACAATGTGTCCAGGACCCCCCTCTCCACCATCACATGCGCACACAACCTCATCATCAACTTGTATGCCATTGACAGCCAGGTGCTCCTCACCCTCACCAAGGGCGCAGACATTGCCAGTTACAATATTCTAGATTGCATGAGATCTATTGATGAATGGCAGAACAGCAGCCACCTGAGGCTGGACTTGTACAGGACTGAGGTCAACATCTGAGGATTGTCCCCTTACAGCTGGGTCAACTGCTTGTGTCCCACCCGCAGCAGCCCCACACAAGCACCCAGTGTCCATGCACACAAGATGGTGTGCATCATGGATTGCTTGCTCACATTTGCCATGGTAATCACCAGCATCTGTGCCTCAGACTGCAACACCCTCTGCATTATGCACATGATCTCCAGATAGATCCACTCCAAAGAAAGACAGACCATACCCCAGGTCCACAACAACATCTGTGTCAAATACTGCCCTGCCCTCTACGGGGCAGCCACATCCAAACTCCCAGGACACTTGTCCACATCCAGGCTGCATCTGCACACCTCAGCTGCAACATCCCGCGCCCCAGCCACATCACTGTCCAGTAGAGTTAGCTGCAATGGGTCACTGTGTGCTGCAGGATGACCTTCAGACTCCCCACCCACACTCAGGAGGCAGGCCACAACTGCGACCCAACACCAACCTTGTACCACTGTCATCCGAGACCCCGTAGTGCCATCTCTGTGCATCCAACCTTGACCTGGCCACCATTCTTCCAATCCACCGTACTCCAGGATGCAGGACATAGTTCTCTCACCTGGGAACACATACCTGGGACTCCCTCCCCGGGAACCTCCGAATGAGGCATGACCTCTACGCCTTAATGGTACTCTTCCAAATAGGTCTGTCGGCACAGTATTGCATGCACCCCCTCAGCAGCTTGAGGCCATCACAGGTGAGTATTGTGCTCCATGTCTGCATTGAATGATACATTGTGACCCATGTGTGTCCTGTACCAGACTCCAATCCCAGGGTATGGATGTGTGGAGTTAGTTCAACACTCAGGCATAGTTTGACATTTACACACACATATGTTGGTGGATAATGCCAAATGACAGCAACATCTCATGACAAAATAAAGTATTTATTTTTGGTGGGGTGAGTCTTTTGGTGGATGAAGTAAGGTGCTCTACCGGGTGCATAGAATCCAAAGTTCACAGGGGGAGATGGCATCCTTGTCAGTTGGAGTCATCAGAGTCAGACTGTGACCAGCAAGTCCATGTGGCAGAGAATGTCATTGGGTGAGGTGGTGCTGTTGCGCCAGAGGGCCAGGTGCCAGGCCAGGTGAGCTGGGAGATGTGGATGGTCCGCTGACTCTCACGGTCTTTTCCGTGGACGACCCACCTTCCTCCGGGGGCCCTCAGATGCAGGCCTTGACGATGTCTGTGATGCTCCATCGGACGAATCCTCCTCCTCCTCCTCCCTCCCTGTGGCTGGTGCTGGTCTTCGCCTGGTGTCACAGGGAGGATTGCCCATGTTGTCGGCAATCCGACTGAGTGAACGGCTCATGTCCGTTTGCACCGCCAGGAGCTCAGCCAGTCTTGCCTCCATCCGTCCTTGGTGTTGTTGTTGACTGGCATGTTGCTCGACCTGCAGGTTCTTCATCTCGTAGAGGGTTCCCTTCATCTCTGTGAGGCTCAACACTACCTGGCTGATGCCCCTGGTGTCACGCCGGTATGTGTCCAGGATGTGGTGTATGTGGGACATACCGGTTCCCTCAGCTGGCTGGTCAGGTTCGCGCCTCCGCCTGCCTCCACTCCCACCACCCCTGCCCACACAAGCCTGGCCTGCCGTTGTGGGCACATCTGGTCTACGGGACCCCTGAGGGATGGCATTTTCGGGGTTGTCTGCCTCCTCCTGGGTGCCCGGAGAAGCTTGTCCCTCCTGGTCAGACTGGCTGTGTTGTTCAGGGCTCCTGGGTGTCACTTGGGATGTGGCAGGAATGGGGGTGGTGGTTGGCACAGATGTACCTGACGCAGGTGCTGCAGGGGCTTGGGCACCAGAGGGGCCAGATTGGTCAGGGTCATCCACGGAGTGGTGAGAGTCGTCGCTGCTGGTGGGATCATCTTCATGCTGAACCTGGGACTGTGATTGTCCCCCCCCATTGTTGGGGGTAGGTCGATGACGTTGCCCTGTGTGTGAGAGAGAGACAATGTTAATGCTGTTTCATGCCACATCCATGTTTCATACATATTCAAGTTGTCACAGATCCTCCAGGTAGTTGGATGTGCCTAGCATTCCTCTCAATGTCCACTTGGGGATGGGTATGTTGCGGGGGACAGTTTGGTATGTTCTCCTGAGTGTTTGACCAGTAGAATTTTGGCTTGGATGCTTATTTGGCGATGGATTGGTCTTGTTGTGTCACATGTCCATTGTGAGAGTGGGTAAATCCGTTGCTTGCCCCGGGGGTGTGTGCTTGTGTGAGGGGGGTGTGTGACCGGGCCTGCTGTTGGGTGTGGTGTGACTTGTCATTGGGTCTCCCAGGTGATGTGTCTGTCCCCTCATGGTGCATGCTGGCATGACAGTGAGTTTGAGTGCCTGTGCTAGATATCTGAGCTTGTGTAGTTGGTGTTTGAGTGTACAGTGGTCACAGAAGGGCCTTGTGCTGCAATACAGCAGGGCCAAGTGTCAGCTACTTTGTCAGTGCTTTGCCAGTCCCTGTGCATTGGGCATGGTGCATGGGTATGTACCTAGGCCATATGGGCTCAGGGCATTGGTGTCTACTTCGGAGTTGCACAATGTGTTGTGTGAGCCCCACCCTCCCAGCATCTCGGACATCCAGTCTTGGGTTTGTGGTTGGTGTGGCCTGGGACATGGCATTGCCTATATTTGTGAATGGAGCATGGAGATGTTAGTGGCATGGGCGTGGTTTTAGAGTGTGGTTGTGTGCGGTGAGGGCTTGGGGGAAGTTGCGTGCATTTGGTGTATTTGTGGTGTGGATGGCATTCCCCCAAGGTTACGTGAGTTGTTTGTGTACTCACCAGGCTCTGCGACTCCTTCAACTCCGTGTACTCCCACCGGCGGTAGCATGGCCATCACCTTCTCCTCCAAGGGATGGTAATGTATGGGTCTGCGGGGCAGCCCGCCTCCAGTGATGTTACTCTGGGCATATTCCTCATTCATCTTCCTCTTGACTGCCCTGCGCAGATCGTACCACCTGGCTTGGCATTCATGCCTGGTCCTTCGGATGGGCGCAACAGCATTCACCTTGTCGACGATCCTCTGCCACAGGCTTGTTTTTTGGGCTATGCTGGTCTGTCTGACCAATGTTCCAAACAGCTGTGGCTCGACTCTGATGACTTCGTTGACAAGGAGGTCCAGCTCCGCCCTTGTGACCTTTGGGTTCTTGTCTGTGGGCATGGTGTGGGGTGTGGGTGTGGATGGTTGTGGGTGTGTGGTGTGAATGTGACGTGTGTGTGTGAATGTGAAGAGGGGGTGTTTGTGAATGAGGTTGTGTGAAGGTGTGTAAGTGAAGGTGTAGTTAAGGTGTATGTAAGGTGCAGTTGTTTGTCTGTGGGGTCTGGCAGCAGTGAGTCTGTTGCAAAGGCTCATGGGTTGTGTGTGTGGGCCCTTTTTATTGGTCCATTTGTGGGTGTGGCTGGGTTTGAATTTGTAGTGGGTGTGTTATAAGAGGTGGTTGTGATTTAGGGCCTCTGTTTGCCTGTTTGGATGTGCCAGGTCAGTCATAGAGATGTATTTTGTCATGTTGACGTGTTTTGTGGTGTTGTGCGAGTCGAATTGACCCTCCTTGTGCTGTTTTACAGTGTCCTGGTTCTGTACGAGTCATTTTTGCGTAGGTAAGGTCCGTACTTACGCGATGCTGGGTGAGGGTGCTGGGGTACGGTGTTGGGGTATGGTGCGTACAGGTACGGGGCTGGGGTACGAACCTGGGGTGCGTCGCGTACAGGTGGGGGTCTGTGCAACGGTGTTGGGGTACGGTGCGTACAGGTGGGGGGCTGTGCTACGGTGTTTGGGTACAGTGCGTACAGGTGCGGGGATGTGCTAGGGTGTTGGTGTACGTTGCGTACAGGTGCGGGGCTGGGCTACGGTGTTGGGGTATGGTGCATACAGGTATGGGGATGGGCTATGGTGTTGGGGTACGGTGGGTACAGGTACGGGGCTGGGCTACAGTGTTGGGGTACGGTGCGTACAGGTACGGGGCTGGGCTACGGTGTTGGGGTACAGTGCGTACAGGTACGGGGCTGGGCTAAGGTGTTGGGGTACAGTGCGTACAGGTACGGGGCTGGAGGACGGGCCTGGGGTGTGGCGCGTACAGGTGGGGGGCTGGGATACGGTCCTGGAGTATGGGGCGTACAGGTGTGGGGCTGGGGTACGAGCCTGGGGTGCGTCACGTACAGGTGGGGGGCTGTGCTAAGGTGTTGGGGTACGGTGCGTACAGGTGCGGGGCTGTGCTACGGTGCGTACAGGTACGGGGCTGGGCTACGATGTTGGGGTACGGTGCGCACAGGTACGGGGCTGGGAGATGGGCCTGGGGTGCGGCGCGTACAGGTGGGGGGCTGGGGTACAGTCCTGGGGTACGGGGCGTACAGGTGCAGGGCTGGGAGACGGGCCTGGAGTGCGGCACGTACAGGTGCGGGGCTGTGCTATGGTGTTGGGGTACGGTGCGGAGGGGGGGGGGGTACGGTGCTGACATGTGCGGGGTGTGGGGGGCTGTCCGACTCGTATCCAGGCACAAGTTTACCCGTGTACATGTAGCTACAGCGTTCGCTCCGTACGGGGTATTTTACATGCGGTTGTGTATTCGGACGGGCGGTACGGATCGTACTTGCGCGCTCGGACTTCTGTTTTACGATTTGCACGTAAAAATGTCTGGCTCCCTGTCAGACACTTTCCCGACACTATTCGGACGTAAAAATTTACGGCTCCCTCTCGGACCATTTTCCCGACGCAATTCGTATGTACTTTTCACGTACGAATCGTACTTCGCAGTTTGTACGGTACTCGTACGGAAAAATATACGGATACGAGTCGTACGCAACTTTTTTTTCCCGGATCGGAATCGGCACCCAATTGTGTTCTGATCGCACGGTAACCGTGATAGACAATCAGCTGTTACATTTTTCTTCCCAGGTACATAAACAGTGATAAAGTTGTATTCTTGTAATTTTGACGTTAGTCTGGCAATTCTGGCCGTAGAATTCCAACCTCCTCCCACCGATAAGATATTGACCAAGGGCTTATGGTCTGTCCTAAATGTAAACTTAGAACCCCACACATATAATCTAAAGTGTTCTATTGCCCAAACACATGCTAAAAGTTCCCTTTCTATAACAGCATATTTGCGTTCACATTCATTGAGGGTTCTTGAAGCGATCACAACATTCCATTCAACATTTCCCTCTTTTTGTGACAGAACACCACCCAACCCATACAGGCTGGCGTCAACTGTAATAATACACTCTTTGTTAATGCGGAATGGTTTAAGTGTGGGAGCATTTATGATATTGTGTTTAATTGCTTCAAAAGAATTTTGTTGTACATCACTCCATTCGTACTTAACACCCTGTCTTAGATGTTTTCTCAAGGGTTCCATTTTTGTGGCAAAATTAACAACAAACTTGCTGTAATATTCACACATGCCAGCGAATGACAGGAGTTGATCTCTGTTCTCTGGCGAAGGAGCCTTGGAAATAGCCTCTACATTAGATCTTTTCGGAACAACACCACTACCTGAAAGAGTATGTCCCAAATACTCAACAGATTTTTTTAATAAATTGCATTTGTGTGCTTTGAGGGTTAACCCATTTTGTTCTAACCTCCTAGATACATCTTGCAGATGCTTTTCATGTTCAGCTGTATTTTTGGAAAAAAACAAAATGTCATCCTGAAAGCATTTTACATAATTGTCAACATCTCTGAAAATGTGAAACATTATTCTCTGAAACACAGATGCGGCAGATGCAAGTCCGAATGGCATGCGAGTATACTGGAATAAGCCTTGTGGTGTGATGAATGCTGTGTATTGTCTAGAATCTTTGGTGTGTTCTATTTGGTGGTAAGCTGATCTGAGATCAAGAGTAGAAAATATGTGTGCCCCATCTAAAAGTGACACTAGCTCGTTTATGTTTGGCAAAGCATGACAGTCAATGATTATATTAGAATTTAACGCTCTTAAGTCTACACACACTCTCAACATTTTTTTATCCGGTTTTCCTACTAAAACTATAGGAGATACCCATTCTGATGACTCTATTGGTTCAATAATGCCCTCTTTTAATAAATCATCTAGCATTGCTTTAAGTTCATCTCTGATATTGATAGGGACACTTCTGAGTTTCTGCATGGCAGGGGTATGATTAGTTTTTAATACAATTCTGTGTGAAATTTTTAAGCCTACCTAAATTGACACTAAAGACATTTCCAAAACTTTTAATAAGTTTGTCTGCTTTTTCCATATCTGTTAATTCATTATTAAAAGAATTGTTTACGACAGAGACGGTGTTCATGAGAAGATCATCACATAAGGATACTGGTTCTTTGGATCGGGAATTTAAGATGATACCCAACTTCCATTGATCCAACCAGCCTAACACGTTTACTCCCTTCTGAGAAATATACAGTTTGATATCAGCCTTCCTGTGTTTGAAGTGTAATTTTAAGGGAATGAATCCTATCATATCAATTCTTGTACCACAAAAACTTTCAGCCACAATGTCAGGTTCTTCCAATCTGTCCAAAGAAATACAGTCTGCTAAAGTGTCAACAAAATATTCATGAGAGATAATGGTCCATGGGGACCCCGAGTCAAACATAAATAACAAATCAATACCACATACTTGAAAAGTGCATTTTGGAGATTTTTCATGTACTTGAGTGTAATTGTCTACTATAGACAGAGTTGGATTGGACTCGTGCTATGTGGAGCAGGAGAACTTGGCAGCTCCTCGGTTGGGTAGTCTGAAATGTACTTTCAGTATCCAGCGGGAGGATTTTGTTTGCATAAAAGCTCTGGGGGGATGCAGACTGTTTCAATTCCTCAAACTCTCAAAGTGAGACATTAACAAAAGCGTGTTTCATTTGAAGGACTGTTTATTATGAAAATGTTTACCAACCGGCAAATCCGATTAAATGTGACTTTGCCCCCGTAATAATTATTTGAAAACACTGTGTCATTGCATTGTTTGCTTTCGGAAGTGGATACTGGATGATTATGATGTCATTATTTACTTTTCATTGCTGAATGAGATTCTGGAATATCATGTGATTATTATTATTTTGTTTCTCACCGCATTAACAGGGGGACATGTGGTAGAGTTCCAGGGTTTACTCTTCAGTCCCCTGTGAAGTTTGGTGGGTGGACTGTATACGTAGGTGATACTATCCTATATTACTTAAGATTCATTTTGATAACCAGAAGTTGGATAGGAAGATGGTAACAGAATTGCTCTTTGTTTTGTAGAATTCCTATGTTGGATTTGGGATACACATTCATCCCTTATAAAAAAGGTACTCCCCCAAAAATCTAGGAATATAGGATGATGGAGTGCTTTTGTTTATTCACAGGTATTTATATGATTCATTAGATGTTTCTTATGTTTAGTTCTATAAACAGCATATGGGGTTGCCTACATTGCTTTTTCTTTATTCTAGGTCTCTCTCCTTGCTGTTCCCTCCCTTTTATTCCCCTGCTTGATTACTTCAAAAGTCTGCGCTATCATAGTTTTCAGACTTGAAGCTATCGAGAGTTGGACCATTCCGAGCTTCGTTCCGATCCTGAGGATTTATCATGATGATAGTAGACAATCAGAACTCAGGAATCATTAGGTGCCTTTTGGCTTCACCACTAATACCGAGTTACAGAGAGTGCTGATTTATGCACCAGACCGGCCCAGCTATCATGGACCCGCCTCCTGGCTGAGAGCAGGGATAGCAGGCTTCCGAATCCTGACTGAATCTTCCTGGCATCCCATGCCGGTGGACACGAATTGCTAATTTATGCTCCCAACCAGTGAAGCTATTATGGACCCCATCTCGTGACTGACAGCATTATCATTGATTTCTCTGCCCTGGCCAAATCTTTCTGGCATTCCATGCCGTTGGCTGAAAAATGCTGATTCACCCATCAGACTGGAACAACTGTCATAGACTCCACCGCCTGGCTGACAGTGGGATTGTGGGCTACTGAGGCCTGCCCAAATCTTGATGACATCCCCAGCAAAATTATAAAACAAAGTGGCCCTCAACTGGTGCGATGGCAGGTTCTTTCATAGCAGTCTAACATTCACTTTGCTTTCTTCCTACCTGTGTCTGTCTCTTATGGACAATGAGCATCAGTCTGCTTTCACTGTGGCTTGGGGCTTGAGGCCAAGTCTGGCGCTGGTGGAGTGACGCCCGATCTGACAGATTTTTTTAGCACCCCTTTCTCCTCCCAACTTCCTTATGAATGGATTCCACCACTACCACCCTATAGTAGTCTCCCTTCCTCTCTCTCATTTGTACTTTCACTACTCAGCCCAAAGTAAGGGGTCAGTGTGCTTTACATCACATACACATTGACACAAGTGCATCGATATGTGGAAACTTTGCATGTGAAACTGGGGGTACAGAGTGTGGGTGTCACATGTCATCTGCACAGTTGGGCTTGTTATATTGAGAGTTGTATGGGACATGACACACTGGTTGGTGTGGTCTGTACAGGGGGGAATTTAATTAGGGGCGGGTCGAACTTGTGGAGTTTCACTCAATGGAATTCCACAGTTACTTAAAAACTTTGCAAGATTCCAGGGAGTTTCGCCAACAGGCAGAAAATATGCAGCTTGCACTGCAATTTAGCACTTGTTGTGCGAGCTGCTCTGAAAAATCAGTGCGAACTGTATCATGCGTTGCGCAAGACAGTGCAGCCATTCAAGTTGATTTTGCTTCCATTCAAGTAGAAAATCTACCCAAGCGGCAGCACATCTACTCGAGTGGCAGCCCTTTGACTGCAACAGCTTGCGACCACCCGCGACCATCCACATTAGAAAATTGTGCTAGGGAATGCCAAATCTCACTAGTGGTTACCAGCTCACATTTTCTGGAGCCACCTGGAGAACAATTTTATCATTGGGAGAGGATGTGGTCCGTCGGCTAGGGAGACGATGTGGTCCGTCAGCTAGACTGCCAACTTTGGTGCTGGAAACCAGGGTTCGAGCCTCGGGGTTGCGTCCACATCCTGTGATTCTGGGCAAATCACTTCATCTCCCCGTGCCTGAATGTGTAATGTAAATACGGTGCTCATGTAAAGCGCTCCAATACCTTCGGGCCGGGTTCGCGCTATATAAATGTGCAACAACGAAAAAAAAATGTGGCAATTGGGAGAATTTGGCCAGAAGTCTGCGTTAAAGAGTAACGTGGAGCGACCAAAGTTCTGCGACCCCTAAATGAAATAATAGCCAAGCACACCTGTTTTGGAAGTAGTGACAGGCTGAGAAGAGAAGAAAACAGTAGGTTTCTGAACCAGCACCATGCAGTGCTTCGAATGCATGATTGATGCCTCATGCTGTCTGGAAAGAATTGGTGCACTACAAGCAACATGAGGATCTCTGAAGTAGAGGTGGCAGCGACCCATTGAATGGGTTACAGGGAATACAGATTTGTGATCTGCATGTTACAAATGGTACTTGGCAGCGGGTATATGGACCATCTGTGCTACTTTCCAAGGGTTGGAACTATGACTGGTCAGAGTGCGGATCTCGCCAGCAGGAGCATTGGCTGCCAGAGTGTTTTGCCAGGGTGGTGAGGTTGGACAAGGTAGTGTTGTTTCAGTGATCCATGTCTTGTTTACTTCCTTGGAGTGTTGTGGCTTTTAACTAGAAGCACAATGCATTCTGGTGCTCAAACTTTTTTTCAATAATGCTAATGTAGATTAAACAGTTTAAGATAGTGGAGGAAACCAGAGACAGACTGGGGGTGTCACACGTGACACTGACGTACTTTTCAGCTATGCACGAGTGAAATATTAACACATCAGGTCCATATTAATTCCAGGATATTTGTCACCTGGACTTACAATCCGAGGTCCACACAGAAAGTGAAGGGCGGATGGGAGAGACCTCGCAAATTTCAAAGGAGTCCTATGACTGTAGTATGTTTCGAAGGAAGCAAGACCTTTGCTCAAGGAGCACAGTTTATTTGTTGCAAAGACAGGCAAATACCATGCAAGCTCCTGCCAGTAAACACAATAAAAGTTGGAATGATTCAGGCATATAGTGTCCTAAAAGATGTACCAGACAATTGTATGCCAGCAGAAACCGACCCAGGTCCCTGCTCCACTGGCCTTTCTAAGGTACTTGCCTGCCATGCGATCAGGCGTAATTCCAGAGGCCAGTGATTTCTGGCATTGTTCAGCCTGAGGTCAAACAGCACAGTGTTGCTTTTACCTAAAGAGTCGCATTCACTTGGCAATGTTTATTTTAAAGTTTGTTTATTTACACCCTCGTTAGGGGTGATAGCAGCATTTGTTCCTGACCCTTTGGTAAATAACAGGCACACTAAACATGCCAATTTTTTTTTTAATGTTTTATTTAAAAACAGTTTTAGCGTAGGAGATAACTGATTGTGTTTTGAGGAACTTCGATTTTCGATTGTGATCGTATCGACCCGCCATTTTGTGCTCCGCCGCCATCTTGTGTTGCCCTCACTCAGGCAGCACGACGATCGAAGTCTTTTTCTGCTTTTTCTGCAGCTACGTGTCAAAATAAGTCTTCTACCTCTATTTGCAAAACTGGTGTTAGGATTGGCCGAGTACACTAATCCCTGTCTGGTTTTTTTAATCCTCTTCTCAACTACCTGTTGGTTCACACTATTCTCCTCTGACTTTATTTTATCGTCTGGCCTTCGCTGTTCTCTGCTAGCATTCTCTCGTTTCACAACTGTCCTCCAACACACACAAACGTATCTCGCCACCTGCAAGTTAGTTGTGGATCTGTTAATGAATTAGTTTGAGGGAGGGGAGACAGACACAGTTGGAGGAGAGGTTTCTTCGAGTCATCTGATACTTTGTTTTCAAACCTTTCCTATTGGTGCTGTCCTGTTTTCCAACTTTTCTTATTGGCTCTTTTCTATATCTTCTGGGTGTGTATTTAGTTAATGTATATTTTACATATGTGGTATATAAGATTGTGTGCCACGGAGTGAAGTGGCAGTCTCCTGAGAACCTACCTCGTATACTTCTGGGACAACTGTACTAGCTGCAGCTAATAAATCTAATCTTTTACGCCGACAGAGTGTCCCCGTGTCTCTGTGTAGCTAAGCAGGAGAACCCAGGAGATTAAGGCATACCCTGCGCCGCCAGGTCCAAAAGGTTCTGGTTCTTCAGTTTCCGACCTCTTTCGGCCGTGACATTGCCATGTACGCCGGAAAAATGTAGATAACATTGCAAGTAAATATGCCAATATTTTAATTTAAAGGTTTTCTTTAGAAGCAATTTAATGAGGAGAGAAATTTGCACTTGTTCCTGACCTGCTTTGACCTTGACATTACTGTGGGATTCCAGTATTATGTATTTACTAGTCGTAGTAAAATGTTAATGTTCTCTTTTAAATGCTAGCTTTAAAAGCCATTTCATTATGCACGATACTTGTCCTTGTCAATGAATTCTATTTCCCTTTGAGATACCCATGACATTCCGGCATTATTTATTTAAATGTCTCAGTAACATGACATTATTTTTCCTTTAAATACTTTGCTTATCAAGTATGATATCTGTGTTGTGGCTTACCTTCCTTGCTGTTGACATTTCCTGGAAATCCCGTATTACTTAAGTAAATAACTTCAGTGCCATGCCAATTCTTCCTTTGAAACATTTTCTTGATCAAAAAAACAACTTTTATTACATAGCGTCCCCATTTCTCCTTGTCTTTACCATGGGAATCCAGTATTGCGTTTATATTAGTTCTTGTAATCATGCCAATGTTATCTTTTATAAATGTTTTCTTTATAACGATGTCATTAAGGGTGAAAACTGTTTGCTTCTTACCTTCTTTGGCACTGGATATTACCATGGAAGCCTTGCATTAGGTACCCAACAATCTCAGTAAGCATGCCAATGCTTAATTTTCTCTAAGACCAATTTCACTAAGGTTGATAGCCATGCCTTCATAAGCTGTTTCATTATGCACAATATCTGCGAGGCTCCTGACCTTCTTTCAGCCTTTAAATTACCAGGTAAATCCAGAATTACGTATTTAGATGCACTCAATAACATGCCATGTTTTTTCCTTCTGATGTTTCTTTTAAAAATCGAGTTGATTGCGAGTGATATCTGGTTTCATTGATGACCTCCTTTAGTAATTGAGTGCCAGATCAAGGTTTTGTGTTGCCCATGCGTCTCGCAAGGGGTACAAGGACGATGCAAAACCTAAGTGAGATTTATCAAGACACACCAGGCCACCTTGCGCGACCCTGCATGGCTTGATAAATCTAGAGTAGCACAAAGCAGCACAAGTCACTGCTTTGCATTACTCTGCCATAGGGAGGCGTTCCATGGGTATTCCCATGCATCCACTCAGGGATTTTGGCTCATTCCCAGATTTACCATTAGTAGTAGTAGACCTGGGAATGCTTCAAAATGCTACCCCTCCCGAAGTGAGGCATAAGAAAGAGAAAGAGCTTTATTTCTCTAAGTTATTTTGCCCTTTTTACCATTCTGCAGCACATGTAGAAAGAGGAAAATTCCTCTCAGAATTGGTTTTGTGCAGGAAGGTGCCCTTCCTTGCACAAAAATAATCCTGCCTAAAAGGCTGTGCCTGTGGTAGCACTAGGCAGCTAAGTGCACGCCAGCGCAAGGAAAGGACCATATTGTGCCATATAATGTTAAATACGGTGCATCTGCATTGCTCTGCATAAAAAACTGATACATATGCCCCATATTCTTAGTCTTGACATTGCCACAAATTCTGCAACCTGCCAGTCCTTTCTTCAAGAGATTGCCTTTCAATAGCACTTTCATTAGAAGCCTTAGCAAAGCTTTGTTGGGGTCACCTTTACCCTTTACATTATCATAGAGGTCCAGCATACCATGAATAAATAGTCTCAGAAACATGTCAATGTTTTAAATGTTTTCTTTAAAACTGATTTGCTTAAGCACAATACCTGTGTGGTTGCTGACCTCCTTTGGCACTGATGTTACTTTGAAATCCTGGGGGCAGATTTATGAGCCCCTTGCGCCACTTTTGCGTCACTTTTCCCATGTTAAAAGTGACACAAAAGTGGCGCAAGGGGATCATAAATCTGCCCCCTGGTGTTTAGGTTTTAAGAAGATGCAGAAAAATGCCAATATTTCTTCAGAACTCCCGTCATCCTGCAAGAGTTATCTGTGGCCTATTGGTTATTATGTTAGATGTTTAGGGCCCAATCAGGGTCTCAATCTTGGTCTCGGAAAAGGCTTTACAAAGGAGGGAGCCTCCAAATAAAAAGAAATCAGAAATAGCTGGAGGAAGAATTGTCATCTTTCTTAGCAGAGAAAGGGAGCCCGCACAAATTTGCCTCTAGCAGGTTTGACCACTCTTCCCCTGTGGAAATGGAAGAAAAACCATTAACACTGCAGAAGGGATGGTTACCATCTCAAACAGCCCCTCGGTGGGTCAGACCAAAATTCGGGGTGAATTACTGTCATAATACAGTTAACAAGGATGATGATTTGGTTGTGACTGGAGTGGGTGAGAATAAAACAGACAGTGATATGCAGGTTGGAAAAGATAAGCGCATCACCCCATTTTGTATAGGTTTTACTCAGGGACTCAGGGAAGTATGGGAGCAGGCAGAGGCAGCAAACATACAGACTAGATACGACTAATAACTCCAAAGCACAACCTTCTTACCACATGGGTCAATCAGTAATTACATCAGTCTCCTTGTTGGTGGCTGAATAACTGACCTCATACTCAGAGGGGTTCTAGGCAGGGCTAAGGAGAAAGTGTGGCACATCCAGGACATTGTTATTTTTACAGTTTTAGAACACATAAGGAGAGAGACAGACACAGTTTGGAGTAGTAGCATAGAAATCTGCAGTATGGAATGAAAGGGGTATGGCCTAAGGAACACATCACCCACTGGATGCTTTGCCATGCTGATAGCTTTCACAATTGGAAAATACCCAGTACAGGGTATAGCCATGGTGAAGTATAACCAAAGTGTGGTAGAGAAGTTTGGGCCGTGTTTAATTTGAGCCAGTGATTGCAAGTCTGACTAGTCATGGGTGAAATTTTAAGTACGCCGGAGTAATCGAGTAATTTTGGTCATTTTGTGTTACTCTTTTGATGTGAAATTACAAACAATTTCATGATTATTTCCGTTTGCTTAATTATGAGTAATTTTTTGCAAAAACCTTGCTACAGGAGCACAGGAACAACACATTTAGCAACACAATCGGATTCTGGCTGCTGCTCTGCATGTTCTGATGCATTTTGGCACTATTTTCTTAGCGCAAAATGCATCCTCTGGTCCATTTTGCATGGTACCATTTCTGCTAAGAAATAGCATTAAATGCTGGGTTACACTCCTTGCATAATTTCATGTACTATCGCATAATAGTGCTATAATTTCTCATAATTGTGCTACAGCAAATTAAGCAATTTACACACATTCCTAGGTCGGACCCACTCGCAGTCCTTTTTGAGGCCCGGCATTTATTTTTTATCATTAGACTTTGATCCAGACCAAGAGAGAGAAAAACACAAAAGAGGGAAAGCAGGATGAAGAGAAAGACACAGGGAGAAAGCAGGGACAGCAGAGAAATTGCAGAAAGGAGCTGAAGGGGTAGGGAGTGTCTAGTGGTGGATTAAAAAGGCATGGGGAGGAATCAAAACTACACAGCCTTGGTATTCAGCACCCAACATTCGATAGAGCTGGCCACATGTTTCTCAACAAAACTTTGTGCCCAGGCACATACTTTCACAAATGAATCACTGACAAGATACTATAGTGTAATGACTTGGTAGCTATACCTATAGCTATAATGCCCTCTGTTTGCCTTTTTTTGCTCGTTCTTCCCTCTTCCAGCTGTTTCCCTCCTCCCACCAGGATGTTTGTTTCCGGTCCAGGGAAGACCTGACTTGGCAGTTCGGGCTGTACTGTTCCCAAAAGGAATAGAGTCAAGACTGATTTGCATACAGCTGGGTCTGACCTGGGGTAGCGAAGTGAGCTAAAGAACGATGATGGATTCAACCCCGATCTGTGACTGGGGGTGAGTGTCTGATAAGTTTCAGTGCCCAGTCCTCATCTACTTGTGTTTAAGCCTGGGCGTTGAACTACGCTCCGTTCGCGGAGCTTGCGAAGTTTTGGTAACTTCGCGCTTCGCGTAGAGCGCGAAGTTGCAGATTGCTACGCAATCTAGCGCGTAGCGTAGTAAATTTGCTTCCTCGCGCGCTCAATATTCATTCTCGCGCGCGCGGTAATGTCTTACCTTGATTCTGCGATCGCCAACTTGCTTTTCTGTCTGTTTGCGAGCGCCACGAGATTTGTACTATGGCTGCCCAAGCCCGCGAGAGTGTGCGCCCCCGAACACGTCATTGGTGCGCGCGAACTGACTTCCGGCGGCTGTTTTGGTAAGATCGCGATCCCGAACATGGAAAAACTGCAATCTGGCAAAGAATATCTCGCGAGCTTCATAAAACCTTCTCTAAAATGTTCATTTTGCTCAGAAAACTCCTCAGATTGTGATCTTGCTGTAGTCTTTGTGTAAGAAAGAGTCCTTTAATTTTTTTAACACTTTTTTTTCAAGAGGAAGGAAGTGCCCCTGACACTGCAACTTCCTGTTCCTGTCCAGCAGGCTCCTCCCACGTGCTTTGTGCATGTGTTGTTCACTTTCATTTGGATTTGGAGCTGGAAGGATCACTTTTTGTGTCTGTCTGCTGCATCACACCATTTTTTTGGATTTATTTGAGGAATTTTTGATTTGAGATTTAATTTACGACAAGTAAGTTGGAGAATTGGTGTGATTGTTTTATTGGGGCTTGTTTGTACCTACATTTTTCTGGGATTTTTATTGTTTTAAAAAATTATTGTTGTGGTGGGTGGCCTGTACTACTTTCAATATGGGCCTAGTTGTTTTTCTCTGCAATTTCAGCCAGTAGGGTACCCATAGGTCCATGTTTTGTGGTGTCTGTAGAATTTCTACATCATGTAGGGCATGGATGGCATAGGATTGAAATGCTAAACGTGGCTGTGGTGTATTTCACTGTTGGTGTGTGTGTGTGATTTACCTTTGTTGGATGTGTGTGCTTGTGGCCTAGTAGTCTTCCACTAGGCCCAGAGGTAGTCAGCCTCCAAGCTTTGGTGCGTAATTTTGAATGTACAGTTGGTGTTGTCTGGTGATTTTCCTTTACTCCACGGATGGCTTTGGATTTTGTTGCAAAAGGTGTGTTTGGGGTGCAATAGCATTTTTTGGGTGGGTGCTAAACAGATTGGGCTATTTTGGCCTGCATTTAAGGCAAGGGATTCAGCTCGCGAACTTTCGGTAACTCTGCACAGCGCGACAACGCGGACTTACAGTTTTCGTCATTTTTGCGCTCGCAATATGCGTGTTCGCGCACGCGAGAAAGCCTTTTTGTACAGTTCGCGATCCCGAACACGCAGCTTTTGCAATCTGGCAAACAATATCTCGCGAGCAACATAGACCCTTCTCGAAAACGCTTTTTTGGGCATTTCTGCACAAAAAACTCCTCAGGCTGTCATTGAGCTGTAGGTTTGGAGCAGGGAGAAGCTGTTATTTGTCTGGAAAACATTTTTATGAGAGGGATTAAGTTCCACAGACACTACAACTTCCTCTTCCTGTCCTTTCCAATCACTTTTTTGTGTGTTATTGTGGTGGGGGGGCTGGGCATGTGTGTGGCGGCCATTTTGGGAAGGCATGCATTGTGCCTTTGCCATAGGCGTCCATTGACTGTCTCCCATTTCTTGTGGTTGTTGTGGGTGTGTGGCGGCCATTTTGTGAAGCCATCCAAGCAGTGTGCTTGCTTTTGCCATCCGGAAGGAAGTGCCCCTGACACTGCAACTTCCTGTTCCTGTCCAGCAGGCTCCTCCCACGTGCTTTGTGCATGTGTTGTTCACTTTCATTTGGATTTGGAGCTGGAAGGATCACTTTTTGTGTCTGTCTGCTGCATCACACCATTTTTTTGGATTTATTTGAGGAATTTTTGATTTGAGATTTAATTTACGACAAGTAAGTTGGAGAATTGGTGTGATTGTTTCATTGGGGCTTGTTTGTACCTACATTTTTCTGGGATTTTTATTGTTTTAAAAAATTATTGTTGTGGTGGGTGGCCTGTACTACTTTCAATATGGGCCTAGTTGTTTTTCTCTGCAATTTCAGCCAGTAGGGTACCCATAGGTCCATGTTTTGTGGTGTCTGTAGAATTTCTACATCATGTAGGGCATGGATGGCATAGGATTGAAATGCTAAACGTGGCTGTGGTGTATTTCACTGTTGGTGTGTGTGTGTGATTTACCTTTGTTGGATGTGTGTGCTTGTGGCCTAGTAGTCTTCCACTAGGCCCAGAGGTAGTCAGCCTCCAAGCTGTGGTGCGTGATTTTGAATGTACAGTTGGTGTTGTCTGGTGATTTTCCTTTACTCCACGGATGGCTTTGGATTTTGTTGCAAAAGGTGTGTTTGGGGTGCAATAGCATTTTTTGGGTGTGTGCTAAACAAATTGGGCTATTTTGGCCTGCATTTAAGGCAAGGGATTCAGCTCGCGAACTTTCGGTAACTCTGCACAGCGCGACAACGCGGACTTACAGTTTTCGTCATTTTTGCGCTCGCAATATGCGTGTTCGCGCACGCGAGAAAGCCTTTTTGTACAGTTCGCGATCCCGAACACGCAGCTTTTGCAATCTGGCAAACAATATCTCGCGAGCAACATAGACCCTTCTCGAAAACGCTTTTTTGGGCATTTCTGCACAAAAAACTCCTCAGGCTGTCATTGAGCTGTAGGTTTGGAGCAGGGAGAAGCTGTTATTTGTCTGGAAAACATTTTTATGAGAGGGATTAAGTTCCACAGACACTACAACTTCCTCTTCCTGTCCTTTCCAATCACTTTTTTGTGTGTTATTGTGGTGGGGGGGCTGGGCATGTGTGTGGCGGCCATTTTGGGAAGGCATGCATTGTGCCTTTGCCATAGGCGTCCAAACTTGTGGCCTAGTCGTACAGTAGGCCCAGGGGTACAACTCAGCAATCATCACGGCGGTTTTTTTTTCCTTGCTATTCTTCTTCCTAAGTGTACACTACACAGTACAAATACAACAGGATCCCTGGCCTTGTCAGTCTCTTAATGGCTGGCTATACTGTTGATGTTGTTCACTGACTGCATGAAATTTAAGAATTGTGATGACCACCCACGAGACAATAATAAATTATATATTATATTATGGATCTTTTGACTGATGTTCTTCTGGCTTTTTTGCTTTTAGGTGCACAAAAGACAGAGGTGTGTCATCATCATCCACTGTTGTGGTGCCAGACCGACGTCCTGCTGCTGTAGTGTACACAACGTGACGTGTCAGCGACCTGACCAGGCATCTCTGCAACTTGTGCAACTGAGTGCTGTTTTGACATCTGTTGAAGATGCCCCCAAAGAAAGCAGGTAGCAGGTCCTCCGGTACCAAGAAAGTTGCCATGGAGAAGAAGGAACAGAAGAAGAAGGAAGTGTCACTTAAGTCTGGTGTGCCTCCCAAAACCTTTTTTGGTTCAACAAAAATGAGGCCTGCAGCAGCGGTGTCGGGGGGGCAAGCTGGGGGCAGCACCTCCACATCAGTGGGCCCAACCCACCAACCCATGCCCAAGCAGATGAGTGTGGAAGAGGTAGCCAGCCTTATGGTAGAAAGCAGTGATGCTGAGCCTGAACTAAACTTATCGCTATCTCAAAGTAGTACACAATCCACGCAGGAGGGAACATCATCAACACAGCAGATAAGTGGTCAACAGCCGCAGCTACCGCCCGCAATAGTAGCTGTTCCTCCTGAAGTAGGGGCAGTTCAGGAAATTGAGCCTCATGCAGAGGAAGAAGAGGAAGCCACTCCTTTAGAAGTTGCATTGGCTTTTAAATCCCCAGCAAGGAAAAGGAGGGTTAGTACATCAAGTTCTTCACCAAGCCCCCCTTCTGATGATCTAGATGTCACTTGGAAGCCACAAACAGAGTCTGAGAGGGAAACACATCACAAGAGCAGGCATGGCAAAAGGAAGGTTCCAGAAAGCCTTACACTTATGGATGTTGATGTAGAAGAGCAGGTTGATGATGATGATGAGCCAGTCATCACAAACATCACTCCCGGGCCTGAGGAGATGGAGAGCAACATTTTTACATTATCCAAAATGGATGCGAGGGATGTAGCACGCATACCTCCAACACAGGTAACACCAACACGACCTCCAGCTTCCATATTTACATTAGCAAAGGGCCGGCAGCGTCCTACATCCAGCACAACAAGCACCACCTCAGCAGAAGTAGGTAGTGGTCCTGCACAGAGTCAAATTCAACACACACCCTCCAGTTCATCCGGCATTGGAAGTGGGAGTGGCACCTCCAGCAGGAGACAAAAGTTAAGCTCCCCAGTGTGGGACTACTTTACGGTTAGCCCAAAGGAGGAGAACATTGCTGTATGCTCCGTTTGTCATTCCTCTGTTAGCCGTGGAAAGCTTGGTACAAACTATGGTACCGGAGGCCAAATGACCCATCTGAAAAAACACCACGCAATCCAGTGGGAGGAGCACCTTAGGCTCATCAAAACTGGAGCCATTGCTGTTGGGCATAAACGAGTAGAAAGTCCGCTCACGGTGGAACAGGAAGAAGAGGGAGACATTCTCTGTGCTAGTGGTACACAAAGTAGCCCTGTCCCCAGCACTGCAGTGGTAACGCCCACATCCTCAGCCACATCTCATTGGCACAAGAGTAAGAGCCAGCCTGAGACACCAAGGAGTACTGCTGGGCAAAAAAGTGCGACGTCGACCACAGGAAGGAATACCATGCAGCCTACCATTCTTAGCATGTTTAGTAGGCCGGAGGGGCAGTACGAACGCAATCACCCAATAGCACGTTTGTACAATGCTAAGCTGGCAAAAATGTTAGCACTGGACCTTCTCCCTTTTTCTTTTGTTGAAGGGGTGGGTTTTCTTGAGTTTGTGACCACCATCTGCCCAAAATGGAAAGTTCCCAGCCGCTACTATTTTGCAAGAGTTGCTGTTCCAGCACTACATCACGACGTGCTGGAATTGCTTGGAAAAGCCTTAAAACAGAGTGCTGTTCAGAGTATACACCTGACAACAGACATGTGGACCAGTTGCCAAGCCACTGATTACATGTGCATCACTGCACACTGGGTCTCTTTTTCGGGTGTTAAAGATAAGATATCTGACGGCGTTGTTGACACCGCTGAGATTTTTAAAGACACTCGCAAACATGCAACTGTAGCCATGTTTGCAATGGAGAAATCTCATACTGCTGCTAACATTTTGGATGAGTTTAACAGCAAGGTGTTGGAGTGGCTGCGACCAAGAGGTCTTACCATTGGTTTTGTTGCCACGGACAATGGCAGTAATGTAGTTCGGGCCATGAAAGATGGTGGGTATTTCAGGGTGCCATGTTTGGCACACTGCATTAACATTGTTGTGCAAGACTTTCTGAAAAATGAAAGCAAAGTCAGCAGCTTACTGACCACCTGCAGAAGAATATGCACACATTTCAACCATTCTTTTAAAGCCCGGAAGGAGCTGAGGGTGATTCAACGTGAGCATAAAATGCCAGTCAAAGCACTCATCCAAGAGGTGCCAACACGTTGGAACTCAACGTATTACATGCTTGAGCGTCTGTTTGAGCAGTATATACCACTTAATGCTTATGTCATGAAAAGGTCAGGGGATCCTACAGTGAAAGGCATGAGAGTTGAGATGACCCAATGGGACCTTGTCAAAAGCCTGACAGAGATGCTACTTCCTTTTGAGGTCTTCACCCGTGAAGTGAGCCGGGAGGACTGTACTATGGGCCAAGCTATCCCATTGTTGTACATGCTAGAGCAACAGCTGAAGGATGTGGCAGAAATGTACGCAGATGTGGATGACAAAGTAGAAGCACATTCTTTGGCAGACACCTTATCCGCTCGCTTATCTCACAATACAAGGCTTCAAAATAACATTCTGTCAGATCCACATTACATTACTGCCTCAATTTTGGATCCACGTTACAAATTATTGCTGCGCAGTAATGAAGTCATTCCTTTTTCAGAAGTGAATGTTGCCCAGTACAAAACTTGGATAGCTGAGGAAGCCACTGAGTTTGAAAACGAAAGGATCTTCATTAAAGGCCCGCCCCTCCAGGTCAGAAAAAGTACTGCAGGGCACCCAGAATGAAGTTCTACTTCAGAAGCCAAGAGCAGTGCGTTTGCCTCCCAGCAGTCAACACTGCCAGCAGCAATAACATCAACAGCACCAACAGGATCATCAGGCACATTTCCAAAAACGGCAGGGGATTGGTTTCTACGGAAAGGGTATTGCACATCAATGACTGATGCAAAGGCAAAAGAGGCCCAGGAAATCGGAGCACCCCTGAACATTGAGCGGATGGTTCAGGCCTATCTAGATGACACAACAGAGGTCTACATGGAGCAAAGCCCATTGGTGTATTGGTATGGGAAAAGAAGCCAATGGCCAGTGCTCAGCAGGCTGGCGATAAAGTATGTGGCTTGCCCTGTTGCAAGTGTCTCTTCAGAGCGTGTTTTCAGTGCTGCTGGTGCCATTGTTACTGTCAAAAGGACCAGTCTCTCGCCCAAAAGTGTTGAGAGGTTAACCATGATCAAAATGAATCAACACTTTATACCACCAGAGTACAAAATACGTGAATCACAGGAGGAAGAGGAGAGTGACTTTGATGACATAAGTAGTGGATTGTTAGACGTACTGCTGTCCGAACCACCAGAGTTTGAGGACGAGCTCCTCTTCCCTGACAACTAGGCTTTCAAATTGTTCTCCCTTCCTTTATTTGTGTGTGACTGTGTGTATCTGTTTTTCTGGTTCAAAATCTACATTCACAACAATGCCATCAACAGTCTCCTTTTTTTATTTCCCTATTGGAGTTGCACGTCTGTGCATAACTGTCCACTCCACTCCTCAGGGTCCTGCTCCATGTTCCGTACTCTCCCTAAGTACATTTCAAGCAAGTCAGACATTGGATGGAGATGGAGAATAGTACAATACATGTTGCCTCTAACAGTCCCTCCATAAGAAGTGAAACGTGACTCCACCTATATTCCATTTTGTTTCCAATCCGAAAGAAACTCATCACTGACTGGCAGAAGGCTAGGCAGGCATCAGATCAGACAGCCAAAGAGAACACCAAGACAGGTAATGAGTGATTATTGTGAATGATGGTGGCATGCATTGCATTGGATGCTGGCTCACTACGAAGAATTGTGCATGCCATGAAGTAGAACTATACTAGTTTACCGACAAAGTACAAGTGACTCAGGTGTGGTGACAGTTAATGTTTCCTTGCTGTTTAATAATGACCACATTGTACTCCTACCACTGCAGGTGCCGGCCAATATCCGTTGCAATTTGGTAATATGGAATATATTATAAACTTAATCAGTCACTACAGACTGAGTTGGTGTTGGAGAATACGTACCACACGGTCACCATCATTGAGGATGCTGAGCATACTATCTTTGCACACAGTCAGTTGGATTGGAGAAAATGTATGGAATAACGGCGTTTGATGGGCTGACATAAAAGGTAAAAAGTTTGAAGAAGAACCACAGCAGACCTAGGCTAGATGTCCTTGTAGTGGTGTGGACTGGAGTAGAGTGTAGTGGTATGACGGACAGTGGCGCATTGATTTAGTCACTTCATTGGGAAAATTCTAGGTTGCTGCAGTGCATTTGACATTTCTCTGGCTCGGTCAAAATGTAAGTAAGGGGTAGGGTGCCTGGCCTGTGCCGCGGTTCTCCTGTCCTGTGGCTGTGCTGGCTCCTGAATCCTGTCCCGTTGTTGTTGTACCTTAATGCTTGCTGTAGAGTAGACACACTATGTAGCCTATCCAAGCTACCTCAGTCTGAAAGTGTTCTCTCCAGAGTGTTGTCTTGCACTCCACTGTAATTGAGTTTATTGTTGTAAAGGCTGTAATTTTTCAATACCCCGTTTGTTTTTCCATCTACACTTACAGGCCGGCCTTTACCCTGTGCTACAGTGGGAGAAACGACTCACACGTACCTTACCAATACGCATCAGGCTTTTGATGGGCTGACATAAAAGGTAAAAAGTTTGAACAAGAACCACAGCAGACCTAGGCTAGATGTCCTTGTAGTGGTGTGGACTGGAGTAGAGTGTAGTGGTATGACGGACAGTGGCGCATTGATTTAGTCACTTCATTGGGAAAATTCTAGGTTGCTGCAGTGCATTTGACATTTCTCTGGCTCGGTCAAAATGTAAGTAAGGGGTAGGGTGCCTGGCCTGTGCCGCGGTTCTCCTGTCCTGTGGCTGTGCTGGCTCCTGAATCCTGTCCCGTTGTTGTTGTACCTTAATGCTTGCTGTAGAGTAGACACACTATGTAGCCTATCCAAGCTGCCTCAGTCTGAAAGTGTTCTCTCCAGAGTGTTGTCTTGCACTCCACTGTAATTGAGTTTATTGTTGTAAAGGCTGTAATTTTTCAATACCCCGTTTGTTTTTCCATCTACACTTACAGGCCGGCCTTTACCCTGTGCTACAGTGGGAGAAACGACTCACACGTACCTTACCAATACGCATCAGGCTTTTGATGGGCTGACATAAAAGGTAAAAAGTTTGAACAAGAACCACAGCAGACCTAGGCTAGATGTCCTTGTAGTGGTGTGGACTGGAGTAGAGTGTAGTGGTATGACGGACAGTGGCGCATTGATTTAGTCACTTCATTGGGAAAATTCTAGGTTGCTGCAGTGCATTTGACATTTCTCTGGCTCGGTCAAAATGTAAGTAAGGGGTAGGGTGCCTGGCCTGTGCCGCGGTTCTCCTGTCCTGTGGCTGTGCTGGCTCCTGAATCCTGTCCCGTTGTTGTTGTACCTTAATGCTTGCTGTAGAGTAGACACACTATGTAGCCTATCCAAGCTGCCTCAGTCTGAAAGTGTTCTCTCCAGAGTGTTGTCTTGCACTCCACTGTAATTGAGTTTATTGTTGTAAAGGCTGTAATTTTTCAATACCCCGTTTGTTTTTCCATCTACACTTACAGGCCGGCCGGCCCTTTACCCTGTGCTACAGTGGGAGAAACGACTCACACGTACCTTACCAATACGCATCAGGCAGGCAGTGATACCCAAGATTGATGTGCGGAGTGTCCATGGAAGGGAGGACCAAGAAGAATGACGAGAATGATGCAACTCCTCATTTGGACCAGGATAATACAGTAACTTTAGTATCATCATTCGTCTTTACATTTATTTGCTTGCTTTTTTCTCTTTAATCATTACGACTGTGTGTTGTGGTTTGTTTGTTAATTGATCCAACTTTTTTTTAGTTTCCTTAGCTAGCTTGAAAAATGAAAGTAAGCCCGGTAGAGCAGGTAATTGGGTTCGGTCTGAGCTCTGAGGGCGTCAGACAGGCAAGGCAAATTTCAATTTCGTCCCTGACTGTACTGTCTCATTGGGTCATAGTAGTTATAGTACAACTCATTATCTCATTAACCATCAAGTTATCCTCCTCAGCATGCATGCATTTGCTTTCTCTCACTTCATACTTTGATTTCTTTGATAATGGATCATGGTCGTCTTACAAGATTGTGTTTTACTTTTGTTGTGTCCATGCATATTGTCTGTTTTTCTTTCTCAAACCTTTCCCAAAACCCCACTTCCCATCCAATCATCAATCCCTAACCCTCTTCCCCCGGGCTGTGTGATTTATATTGAGGTGTGATGTGATGACTATGTACACCAATTGATCACACGCTTGCTGGGGCAGATGTGGTGAAAGCAACAGTAATTCAATTTCAACTAAGGCAGGGCAAGGATCTTCTTCTGCTTGACCACCCATGCTGTAGTTTACTTTGTGTTCTGTTCCACTCCTCCTCCCTGAGTCTCAGTCAAGTGACTTTCTCTTTCTTTTTTCAAACGCTATTGCCAGTGTCTACTACTACCACCACTATAATGGCATCTACTCCGTCAATTTGAGAAACCAACCATGCAGCCATCAGTGTGCCGAACTTCATCATCAATCACAGGTAAGATAAGTTTGGTGGGAGGTATGGACTAGGAGGAGAGACTGACAGTACTATGACAATTAAAAATAACTCAGTGAGGGGTACTGCATCTATCGGTTTGTGTGTTACAAAATCGGCAGATCTTTTAAATCAAACACTGGCTGTGGGCATGCAGCAGCACGGAAACAAAGTAAACAACCATGTAACTTACATTGAATTCGGAAAACTGTAACCCACCACAAAAAACATTAACATCATATAAATAAATAGTAAGTATATTTTTAATATCCCCTAACAAAAATAAACTATCCCGCTCTGACCTAACCCACCCCCCTCCCTAACCCCAACGAAACGAAAGTCCAAAGTCCCAATGTCCGTTGAAATCCCCAACGCCCACAAACCCACCCACCAACAAAAGGAATTAAAAAAGGGGCAAACGACGAGGTCCTCTACTGTCGGCGGGCCTTAAGGTGTTTGTCCACCAGGATCTTGACCCGCTCCTCCATGTTCTCCTCCCAGCCGGCCATCCGGCGGAGCAGCTGGCGGCGAAATGCCCTAAAGTTGCTTCCAGGGTGGGGGGCAGCAGTGCTGGAAATCGAGGCGCGGCGGCGGGCAAATGCCGGACCACGGCGCCGTGAAAGTGGAGGCCGGGCCTGACTGGGGCCCGGGGCATTGGAGGAGGCTGCAGCTTCAGCCGCCTCCTCCTCCTCCTCCTCCTGAGCCACCAGCCGGCGATAATGCTCGCAGATGGCCTCCAGTTTCCGGCGCCGGGCCCTAGCGGCCAACTCCTTCCTTGATGGTTTATTGGAAGGAGTATCATCTATATCAAAAAAGAAAAAGAACATGTTGGAGCCAATACTCTTAGCAAAACAGGAACACTAATCATTCAACACATAGTGTCACAGTATCACTAGCAAGCACAGTTCATAACATTTGGGATTTGGTGCTGGGGTAAGTATCTCTAATCCTACTTCCTTGGACTCTAACATTTGTGACCGTTTCAGACATTATTTATAAATATAATCGTACTATGTATGTACTGCGGTACACCAGTCGTGCTGTTCTTATCTGTAGTTTAGCCCAATTACATAACCTTGTTGTAGGCGGCATGCCAGGTCCATCAGCTAAGCTTGCACCCAAGAGAAACAGATATGAGCCACATGATGATGCAGACTCACGTTACTTTTATTTACTACTACTGTCTGCAGGTGGGGAAGCTCATCTTTTTGTCTGACGCCTTACGGCCGTTGGCACTGGTCATACTCTGTTACATGAGGGCAAATGGCATGCACAATTTCACTTACACCCTACCATGGGTACTACAAAAAGGCTGATTATTTATTTATCGGATCCAACGATCATTGCTTATATTCATATTATAGATGCTGCTAGTGCTAATACGATATACGACATCAGGTCGGTAGCGGTCGGTGGTGGGAGTGCTGCCGGTCGGTGACGTGGGAAGGTGCAGGGTGGGGATAGTAAACGATGGATTAAGGACATTCACAGGTAATTAAAGAATACATAAAAAAAAAAACATTGCTGCACACAGTAGCACACACTGCATCGCATTCGGCGGTGCAGTGCGCACCTTGAAAATAGTTTAATTTATTTTTATGTTGATTACCTGTATTTGGCCGTAACAGTAATACACAGTTTACTCGCCAGTGCCACCCACCCGTCCCCTCCCCATGTCGCCGCCCGCCAACAATCCCACCACCAACCGCTACTGCAGAGGGTACATTGCTTTCATTGCTTGTGTAACCAATATACATAAACATTAAACAACAGATAGGCCACCCTTTGCAGGCTGGCTGCCCCAATCGAAAATACATTAATAATAATAGGTAGGGAGTGGTCCCCAGAGTGGGAGGAAGGGGTTTCCGCTTGATAATATATGACGTGCTTGCAAACTACTGCAAGTGTACTGTATGCTCATAATACTACCTTGATTCCTCTAGGCTTTGCTACTGTCGCGCAGTTTCTGTTACATTTTCTTCAAGGTAAGAATCTCCAGTGACACTTTCCACCTATACTGTCTCTTGGTGATAGTACATCCAGGCATACATCCATTAAAGTAAACGTCTATCCTTTTGTATATATCTCTTAACAAACCTTAGTTGGTTTCACCAACAAACACCCATGCTTCTGCTCCTTCCTTCCTTGCCTTGGCTTTGAGTTTGAACCAAAAACACCGCTGATTCTTGCTATCTAGTACTATCCACCCATACTGTGTCGCCCACCCAGGCAGGCATTCTTTCACCTTCCACCCATCCTTCAACAACCCATGCATCTGATCTTATTACTATCAGACTCCTATACATGCTTCCAACAACATATCCTTCTCTGCCGGTCAGTCATATTGTTTATCTCGCCCGTCCTTCCACCCTTAGTGCTTTCCCTCTATGTTCAACACATCCATGAAGGTCATCTGATCTGAGTTTGTCTTCTCCATAAAACATTCACAGCTGATTTTGGAATCAAATAGAAGAGGCCATTGGTTACTCTACTCACGCTGGTAATGCTACGTAAAGGGTGTCTTCTTCAACCGTTGTATAATGTCGCACAGTACAGTGAAATAGTGAACACAGTTCCATCTAGCTGTAATGTCAAGAAGTAATGAATATAACTTACCGCCGCCGGCCACTGCTGCTGGATCCCCCCTGGGCCCTGTGTCTCCTGCAGGTGCCGCCAGTTCGCCTGCCCCCTCCGGAATGGCCGCATCGCTGGCCCCGACGGCACTGGTGGATGGTAGTGTGCCTAGAAAAAAGCATCAAATTTTTTAGATGCCTGTAAACCTCCCCCTATTTTAAGTGTTCCCTTGGAACATTGAACAAAAAGTTAATGCGATGCAACATACATCAGCACTAGACAGTAAGTACAGTCAGTAGACAGACACTAGTAGGATATGGTTCCACTTCCTAGGGTCATCTAGTCCTACTCTACTCTTTTGAAAGTTAGCCTGAGCCATGAGTAACCCTTTTAGATTCATCATGTCGACTACTACTCTTTTGGTGCATATTATACCTGCCAGCGTATTCATGTGCAGTAGATGCCTTTAAGGCCGCTTGACTGTTGCGTACAAGTGAAGAGGTCGAAAAAAAACAACATATTGACTTTGTTTAGTTTATATTGCTTAGCCATCACACATACATGTTACACTTTTTGGCATGACTGCAAAATGCTAGCATCATTCACCAGTATACTATCTAACGGCTAACTCGCAGTGTTTTTCTCATATATCATAGGCGAAAGATTCCCTTCTACAAACCAGAGATTTACAGAGCATAGTGGATGCAAGATGATGTAACCAGTATTTCTACGTTCTACGGTGAGGGATCTTCCACAATTATAAAGATCTTGGCTCTTGTTCTTGTTGTCAATCATGCACTTGTAAATGTTTACTGTTTTAATGTTAGGCTTTTTGCTGGCTTATTGACTATGGCTGTCGTAAATTAAATTTCATATTAACGATGTACAGAATTTGATACTTGTTTCAAATAAACCTTTTGAACTTACACATAGACTCTGTGGTATTTGGTGTGGTGGAGTGGACTTACACAAGTGTGTGAGCAAAATGGTGTTTGTTATTATGTTCTGGATTGTCTCTGTCTCCGTCATCATCAACATTGTGTATCGTCTTCGTGGGGGGGTCGGGAGTGGGACCCTAATGTGAGACACTATAGCTAGTCTGTTAGGGGATCCTGGGTTTTTCGGACTGAGGTGTGATCAGTAAGATCCAACCTCCCATCAGCACCATCCTATTTTGTTGTGCATAGTTCTGTATGTGGCTCTGCAGAATCCTAGACAATAGTAGTATCATGTACTATCCGATCAAAAATACTAGTCAAATATCTGGTTGGGCATTTTGTTTGTGGTAATTGTCAAAGCCTCAACATTGAGAAGACTTGAAGAGGACAACCCAAAGGACAGGACCCAGTGGCTAGAGCTATTTGTCAATCAGAGTTTTATTGTTGCAAAGAAAACCTTCTATTAAAGAGTGGGCAACTGTGCAAGCTTCGCTACACACAGAGTAATAATAGTAATAGTAGTAGTAGTAGTATTAGTAGCACAGAGAGTCATAGCAGAGGGAGTTAGAAGCAACTTCGAGGCAGGGATAAACAGAATTAGTAAACAGATAGTCAAGGTCAAAGAAGTAAGCTTTTGTAAAAAAGAGATTCAGAAAGTGGAACCATAATTTAGAGTTTGGGAAAAAAAGATGCAGTAACATAACATTTAGGGAAATATAAATGTCAATCTAACCAATGGAGGACTTACTGGGGCCAGCTGCAGGAGCCTCAGTAGAGGAGAGGTCCTGGGGTTCCCCCGCCGACTCCGACCCCGTCTTCTTGCCCCTGGGTGGTGCTGATGATCATGTAAAATATAATACAGAAAGAGACCAACATTAAGGAGTGCTGTGAGAAAAATAATAAATCATTTGGAAAAACAATAAGTCAAAGAACATTTTAGGAAACAACAAGTGCAATAAAATTGACCTATCTAATCAGATGGATCGACTACTGGCTGCTTCCTAGTGCATTTACGGATCGTCTACTTATTTATGAACAATCCAGTGTTCCTTGATCATTCTGATTCCAAATACTAACAAAGCCTAGTAAGTACCACCTGACCTACACCACCTATTCCAGACGGGCCAATTGTTCACTAAGTCTGCACTTCAATTTTTTTCAGCTATCAAATGCATAGATGATGAGATGGAGGACACATGCATAGTTGCATACATTAGTGCATACATACAACAAATTGTGGGTTGGTTGCATAATGCTGATCTAGTTCTGCTACTGACTGACCATGCTAAGCCTACCACACACTAAACAAAGTACAAAAGGTTCGACGGAGGACTGGGGTAAGCAGCACTCAGTGACAGAGGATGCGTCACGCAGACCGCATAAAACAATTAGTAACTACTACTAACAAACTAAACCTAGTATCCAATATCCATCCACCACTATTTCACAGTAGGACAATGGAAGGACTAGAGTCTCTCTAGCAAATCGCATTACCTAACTTCAGTTCTGTAAAGTAAACTCTTACATAATCAGCATCAGCACAAGCTAGCGCAAACTACGTTGCAAACAAGTAAGAGTACCACCGTGCACCTGGGTCCTTAAATCAAAGAACATTTTGCTTTTTGGAACGTAATACCAGCAACGCTTGGCACGCAGCAGTAATCTTGTTGTTCATCTAATTTAATATACACAATCAGTTACTCACCAAGCCCGATGACCTCGACACCTAGCAGGTCCAACAGGTCCTGCTCCCGGTCCAGGATGTCGGACCACCGGTGAGCTAGCTGGTTGTGGGTGCGCCGGATCCCAGTGCACCGGAACACGGCCCGGCGCACCTTCGCCCACCGACGGTGCCGCTCCTGGGTAGCGTACCCGGAGCCGGGCCTGCCGCCTGCTGCCAAGGTCAAGGGGAGGAGGCGCTGGATGAAAAAAACAAGAGCCGCCACCTCCTCCTCCCCAAACAGTTGCCGGGCCTGCACCCCTGCAGGACGCATTCTGCCGCAAGGCAGGCGGCGCTTCTCTGCGCCTGCAGGTCCCTTGCCCTTGGGACTTGGTGTGCCCTTGGCCATGGTTCTGGGGTGGGTGGGAGGCGGAAAAGAAAAGTCCGAAGGGGAAAAAAAGTTAGGGGGAAGAAGATAGAAAGAACTTTATAAAAGTAACAAAAACACAGTAAAAGTAGAAATAAAATGCAAAATATAAACTGAAGCAAACAGAGAGATAGATAATAACTAAAAAAAAGTCAGGAAAAAGGCTTTAAAGACAAAGGATTGCTGAGATAAAGGGAGGATACAAAAGTAGGCCCAGAAACATGGCATAGAGTGAAAAACAAGATGGCCGCGCCCATTCGCGACCGCGTGGGTAAGTTCGCGCGATATTTCTCGCGAACGTGTACAATTTATCGCGAACAAGTAAAATGCGCTCCCGAACACGTCAATGCACATCGCGAACACGCTATCCGCGACCCGGAACAGGAAATAAGGCATCGCGAGCGGGCGGGACTATAGAAAAACAAGATGGCCGCGCCCATTGGCGACCGCATGGGTAAGATCGCGAGATATATCCCCCGAGCATGCAAACAGTTCCCCGAACATGCTTACCGCGCTCGCGAACAAGAAAAAGCCATCGCGAACAGGTTGCCACAAGCAACTACGCAAGCTCGCGAAGCTTCGCGAAGGTCGCGTAGTGCAATGACATCTTCGCGAAGCTTCGCGAAGCGCGACTACGCGAACTACGCCCAGGGTTACTTGTGTTTGCTTTGTTCACCCTAAGTTGGCAGGGTATGCCCAGATGTGGGTCCCTTGCTCACTTTGCCACTGGATTTAAGCTAGCCTGGCTGATGAGATGTGTTATCCCGAAACCGGTCTCAGGATGCTTGTTTCCAGTCCAGAGAAGACCTGGCTTGGCAGTTCGGGCTGGACTGTTCCCATGAGGAACAGGGTCAAGACTGGTTTGCATATAGCTGGGTCCGGACTGTAAAAGAAGCTACTTCGGTACTCTTTTCCTGTACTCTACCGCCAGACTTGGCCAGGTTTGGGAGATACATGGCCGAGCTTCGACTTAGGCTTATGGTAGAAGAGGGGCCAGGCAATACGAAAGACAATTTGGTTTATTAAATAATTAGTCTCCAGTGTCCAGCCGGTGAAGATGTTATTTCTAACTATTAAACTATAGAACTCGTATTCAATTTGCTAAAAGGTTGCACTGGCAATCTCTCGCCGTTTTACTAATGTATATAATCCATCCTTTTATCATGTTTTGATAATGTTGTATGTAAACGCATTTTATGAATGGTTCTTTTAGCTCTCTTTCAAATTGTTTGTAAGTTATATTGCAAATGGTTTTAAGTAACTGTGCAATACAAATAAAAAATTTATTCATTCATTCATTCATTATAGCTGGGTTTGAACTGGGGTGGTGAAGTGAGCTAAAGAACGTTGATGGATTCAACCCAGATCTGTGACTAGGGGTTAGTGTCTGAAAAGTTTCAGCACTCTGTCCATCATTCCCTTGTGTGCCCGTCACCCAGCGCTCCGCCCTCCCTATCCTCGTGCCAGCTCCCCCTGAGACAGTTCTCCAGTCCAGCTTGCCCGCAGTCCACCACCTTCTGTTACCTGTCTACCTGCTGCCCTCTGTTTGTGCCTCCTTTGCTCCTTTCTTGCTCTGTTTTGCCTTTTATGCTTATATTTCAGCCCTCTTCTTTACCTTTTTCTTCTCGTTTTCTGCCCTCTATTTGACCATTTCTACTCATTTTTCTGCCCCCATTTTGCCTTTTCTGCTTGTTGTTCTGCCCTCTGTTTTGCTCTCTTCTGCTCTGTTTTGCCTTTTCTGCTTGTTCTTTAGCCTTTTCATTTTCTGCTCGTTTTTCTGCCCTCTGTATTGCCCTTTCACCTTAGTTTTCTGCCCTCTATTTGGTCTGTTCTGCTTGTATTTCTGCCCTTGATTTTGCCCCCTTCTGCTCTGGTTTGACATTTCTGCTAGTTTTACTGCCCTCTGTTTTGCCTTTTTCTGCTTGTTTCTTCCCTCTCTCTACCGTTTCCTCAAGACCTGGCTTTTCAACAGAGACCCACACCCCAGCTCACAGGTACCCCCAGGGGTGACAGTGCCACGCTCTACAATTGCTGATTGATTGTTTGATTGATCTACGACTTGCACTTCAGGCAATGTGTGGAGGAGACATTAGCAGGAATGACATGGGATCAAAGAACCCCTAGAAATTGATGAACAGATGGAGTCAGGAGCTATGAATAGGTCACCTAGAATACTTCTCTCTGTTTTATCAGGGAGGGCAAGGCAATCTCTTGCAGCATCTACCACTAACACCACAACCTGCCATGGCCAACAGCTAACAAGACAACATGTAGGGAATGGGATGCTAGCTACACCTTTGAACCCACAACATTTGCACAGGAGCTGCATCCTATCATACAGAGGTAAAACAACACAATGTCAGTCCCCTCAACACACCGAATGGGCATAGCAGCATGCATAACCAGTACCAGCCCTACCACAGTTAAGGTACAGTGCCAGTGTCATCTTTAGGATTTTAGGAGCCCTGGGCAAGACAAATTATGGAGTGCCCGATATGGAACAGATTTGAATTCCATGCAAATTCAAGCCCCATTGATGCAAACAGTTCTAAATAAAATGTAAAACTTTAACAGATTCACACAAAAACTCCTGAAATATGTCTTGCACAGTACCATAAAAACTCTTCAAATGACACTGGGATGAAAGACGGAGTCAGAGGAAGAGATAGTTAGAGATCGACCGATGTCTATATGGAGAAATATAATAGACAGGGGTAAAATAGAGAGAAAGTTTATTTTCCCAGAGTCCCCCTTGGAAGGTGTGGGTCCTGGGCAATTGCCCAATTTGCCCATGCTTTAAACGTTGCCGCATGTCACAGCCACAACAATACTATTGGCAATGGCAGGTGTGTCACCCCAGTAACAGTTGGGCGAATTACCAACGCCACCGGCAGCTCTCTGGGATTCAGGGACAACAACAGCAAATATATAATGGAACAACACAGCAACAGTAAATATATAAGGGAGAAACACAGCAACATATGCAGGTCGGTCATCCCCAAAACTCATCAAGATGTACCCTTCGTCCTGTCACTGCAGGCTATTCCCGACCTGCCAAACTCTCAGCAAGGTTTAGCTGGACAGGTGTGGACTACTTGTCTGTCATCCCAAATAATAGGGGAGCATGCACTGTCATTTTACCCTCCCCTAGTCCAGAGTGCAGAAAGGACCAGACCACTGCACCCTAAAAGAAATTAGGGCAAATTTTGCCGTTGCTGAAATGCAGGTAACAGTAGCTGGAGTGGAGCCTGCAGATTTCAAAATATTCATGCCGTCAATGGTGTTTACCACACCTCTTTTTCCATTCCACAAACCACCAAAGAGATGTGACAAGGGAACCATTTCCCAACCCAGCATTATTGAGGCCACACTGACTAAAGCCCTTCACTCATCAGGTCAACATACTGAACGCCATCTTCAATACATACCCAAAGACATCGGACAGGAACTTTTGCATGAAGGTTTCAAGGTTTCTAAGAAGTCGTCTTTATCCCTTAACAGTGACCCAAGGCAGGAGGTCAACCCCTAAACTGTGTTCCTTTTGAACTCCTCATCTACATGGCTTAATTGTGTCTCCCTTGGTGTCATACCCAAATGGGAGAAGGGAACGATCCACCTCAAATGCCACCACATTTCTTACTACCAGGGGAATGCAGTCAATAACTGTCTTTATCTGAACTCTTGCTCCGTTTCATTTGCTTCCGTCGATGAGGCATTGGAGCTCATAAAGGCAGCTGAAAAAGCGTACTTTTGACAAAGGTAGATATTGGGTTAACTTTCATGCTACTGCCGGATCACTCTGACCGCATTCATCTCGTAGGATTCCAGCTTAACTTCAAATTTTATAATGGCATATGTGTAGCCATGGTTTGTTTGATATCATGCGCCATATTTGAGAAGTTCAGCTCCTTCTTGGAGTGGTTCACAGACCAGACAGAGATTGCAGGATGAAAAGTTCACCACTTGGATTTGGTGTCAGTGCGCATATGTAGTACCAACAACTGTTGTGCTGCGATTGCCAAATTTTCAAACTAGACAACCACCGTAGGGATTCCTTTCTTCCCTAACAAGACGGAGGGTCCCACAACCATTCTGTTATTCATAGAAATAGAGCCTTGGCCTGTGCCACAGGAGAATGTAGAGTCATTCTACGCAGTAAATCGGGTGTATTGTCGAAGGAAAAGGACTCACTAAAGGCGTTTGATATGGAAGCTTAATTTTGTGGCCCCTGTCATCCCAGTATGTAGAATTTTTTTCAAGCTCCTCTTGTGAGCAGCTGTGGTCTCATCACTGAACACAATTTCACAACACTAGAATGCAGGCCTGAGGAAGGATTTGTGAATGTGGATCCATTCTTAGAAACCTTCAATGGATCCTATTGATGGTAATCTCATGGAAGTTCAGACAACAAGCACAGCTGTTAATATGCGCCTCGGCCAGACATGGTGTTGGAGCACTTTTGGGAACTGCCTGGTATGCGCTTGCACCCATCAAAACTCATAAACATCACAGACACAACAACTGGGCCTCTTGGTACATGGAAGAACTAAGGGACACCAAAAGATACTAAAACAACCTGGGAGAAAGTAGAGAACCAACCATAATTCATACGCCAATCAGCCTAAAGGGCCGTCCTCAGGCACTACCACCACCTCCTGAGAGTTACTAACAGAAGATACCTCATGGATTGGATCGAAACCAATTCCAACAGCAGCAAAGAGATATTTGTTATCATCAAGGATCTCAGAGCCCCAGACGCTCTCAACTAACCCCATCACCCCCTGCCAGGAACTCTACAACGGCCTTTCAAATGACTTCCACAAAAGAATTGAGAAGATCTACAGTAACATTGAAAAGCAACCAAATCCTGAGGACATCCTCAGCAAACTGGTGGAAAAGTGTGGCTCAATGATTAGAGCGGCAGACCCTGATGCAGAGGTCTAGCCCGGGACCAGGGTTCAATTTCCCGCCTCGGCGGGTCTTGGGCTCAAAAATTCCACGGACCTGATAATTCTCGCCTCGGTGCCATTCCAATCATGGAGTCCCACTCTGCAACTCTGGGCAATAGCTTGCTTAATTTCCACAACGGCCCCCACAACGCTAAGGATGCCTGGCCTCCACCTTGGGGGTGCCCAGGAGTAGACGCCTCACAGGGAAAGCCAGGATGAGTTCTACAGCGGTATTCGTACAAGCGCCTTGAGACCCTTGCGGGTGAGTAGTGCGCTATACAAGTATCAATTTACATTTTACATTTACAAACTGCACACCTACCACTCTTACAGTTACCTAACCAACTGGAGAAGACTCACCAAGAAAGACACCACCTCAATCATGAAGACTGTCCACTCCGGGGCCAAACCCATGCCCACATCATATCTACAACCTAGGAGGGTCCATGATCAGCAAATTCCTCACCCACATTATCAACTCCTCCTTAGGGTCTGCAACTTTCCCTGAGGAGTGTAAGCATGCTGCAGTCACCGCCCTCCTTAAAAAGCCATCAGCTGTCCCCAGCAAACTGAGCAATGTCCAAGCCATCTCCCTACTACCATACACAGCAAAAGTGATAAAGAAAGAAATTAACCAGCAACTTACTAACCAACTGGAACTCTACAATCTTCGATACCACTCCCAATCCAGCATTCATAGTAATCACAGTAAAGTGACAGCACTCATTGCCACCACAGATGATATAAGTACCCTAGAGGAAGGAGAAACCGCTGTCCTCATAATGCTGGACCTCTTGGCAGCTTTCGTCACCTTGTCACACTCCAACTTCATCAAATGATTACATGCTACAGGCATCCAAGGCCAAGTAATCGGCTTGATATGCTCCCTCCCCACAAGGAGCACACACAGTCAGACTCCCCCCTACACATTGGAGCCCAAAGATCTTATCTGCTGAGTCCCTCAAGGATCATCCCTCAGCCCTGGGGGCGTGGCAAGCCGGCTGCGAAGATGGCCGCCAGCTAGAGAAGCTCTTGTTATCGGCCGGGCCCAGCGGCGATTCCCCCCAGATTATGCACATCATTCCGCAACAAAGCCAGCGTCGAGGACAGCGGAGGCAGAGCTGATTCCAATAAGCCGGGCCGATTCCAGCCTGTAATGGAGAAACACCGTGTCGGAGGGAGCCCGGGCCTGCCGGCGCTATCACATCGGGTGCCTAGGTGGGCCCGCACAATGCGGCGTCCCGAGAGTGTATGGTGGAGCAGCAGCCTGGTGCCAGGTCACTTATCTAGCCCAGGCTGCGTGCTGCGGCGGGCTCAGGGTCCTGGGTATCCACAGTGTTCGGAGGGGCGGAAAGCTGGCTTTTGATCTACGTAGTCCTTAAAGTGCACAGACCTAGCCTGATCCTCTTCACACCATTTTTGCGGCATGGGACGTAAGGATCCCAGGCAAAGAACCCTACCTTTTGAGAAAGTAACTGAGGGAACAACGTCGGACTCCTCTACAATGGCGGACAAGGCACCCGCTGTGGAAACGCCAGAACCCTCAGGTGCTTCTGTTGCTTCACTGCTACTTGAGATGAAGGCAGGATATAAGGCGCTGGACTCCCGTTTCGACACTCTGGACCAGACCATCGCATCTCTGGGCGCCAACATACAGGTCCATGATCGACGTTTAGACGCGGTGGAGGCTCGTGTCTCGGACTTGGAGGACGGGACAGTCCAGTCCTTGAAAAGGCTGGAACAGACAGAACGGCTGCTCAAATAGGTAGCCATCAAGAACGAGGACCTGGAAGCACGCGGGCGCCGCAACAACGTTCGCATTATGGGGGTTGTAGGAAGGTGGATATCTGACTATGGTTACCCCCAAATTTTTGCCTAGTGTCTAGCTGGTTTTTCGACTTAGTTGGCCTGAGATCCTGTCATTCCGGCTCTCAGGCTATCTGCTCTCTCTGTAAAATGGACTCCCTGTACCCTAGGTACATACCCAATTGGTTGGATCACCCTGTCAGCCCCTGTACCAGTGTACACTAGGTACCCAGGGCATTGGTGTACCCAAGGCCTGCCAGGGGCTGAAGCATGTATTATGCCACCCCAGGCTTGGCCTAACAAATTTGACACAACTGGCTGATCACTCAGCTGGGGTAAGTTGGTGTAACCACCTCTTACTTAGGTGTAGTATACCTATACCTAACCTTAAATGGGACACCTGGTAACCTATAAGTCACTCCTATGGCAGGCCTTAACAATCCTGAAGGCAGAGTGCTTGGTTCCATGTGAGATGGTGCTCTGGCATGAGCTGAGCCTGTCTGCAGTGGTCGGAACAACTTCCTTCTACTGTTTCCAGATATCGTCATACCATATACTCTTAAGTGCATTATGAACCTCGCGGTTAAATGCTATCTTTGGTTTGGCTTTATCAAAACATGTCGAATAAGGTGTCATACGAATTGGAATACTAACCCCTCGCCAATTCTGGCGACGGGGTTAGCATTCCACCCTTCTAGAGGGACACGACATGTACAGTACCTGAAACCCGGGTAAGATCAGACATAGCCTCAGCTCCACAAAATGGATGCTGCCACCACAGACACAAGTCTGCCCTCCTGCTGCTGGGAGTCCTTCCAGCTTGGGAGGTGTGGACAAAGGGTTTCCTGCCAGGGGAGGTGCATGCACCACCCCAGACAGGATTTTGTGTATTGGTCAGGTAGGGCTTGAAAGAAACCAGACATGCCTGTGGCTCACAAGGAGCCTCGGTGCATATGCCAGTTCAAACCGGTCCTGGGGCACACCAGTCCCGGGCCTGGGGCGAGCTGGACAAAGGATTTTGGGGTGTAACCACCCCCCTTCCTGGTCCCACCCTTAGGGAGGGACCTAGCAGGTAGTCCGGCCCCTAGAATCCGCTTAAAGGTAGGAGCTGTGTCCTAAGACTTCAGACATCCTGGAATCAACTTGAAATTAAGAAGAAGACGGGAACTTCGACGCTCTGCCGCACAGAGGACTGAAGCCAATCTCCCCTGTGGTCAGGGAGTGACCACCTTGCTAACGCAAGCACCATCCAGTGAATCAACATCTGCTTTGCTGCCGCCTCCCGCCGGAGCCCGAGCCCAGAGACTGACAAGACTTGGACCTCCAGACCTCTCACCGCCCGATCCACAGTCCCTGAAAAGAGGAGACCCGTGGAGGCACCGAGACACGTGGAGCCAGCCATCTTGGAACGACTACGACAAGCTGACAAGCGCAACAACCGAGGTTCCCTCCAAGTTGTGCTTTGGGATCTGAGAAGCCCAACATCCGAGCAGCATCGGCATCAAAGGTGAGCCCTCCAGCATCTCCACGATCTGTGTGGGGCCCTTCTGCATTTTGCCACTCGACGCGCCTAACCGGTTGCTGGCCCGCTGGCTAGTAGCCATCTTGGCGACGAACTTCACAAAATACACCGCTGGTCTGGTTGCTCCAGACTGGCCCTTGCTCCCTTCCAAAGGAGCAGTCCCTCTGACCTTGCTGGTCAGAACCATCAGCTTATTTCCTTTCCTACAACAATTGCTTTTGCCAAGGCTTGTTTGCTTCGATCAAGTCGCCGACACCGCCGACAGCGAGAGCCTGCGTGGGACAGCTCGTGACCCGACTCCTGGACGTCGTTGACCTTCAGGGACCACGTGGCTGCAGAGACAAGCTACACCTTTCTTCCTGTTTGCACCCACATCGCCTGGTACCCACCTGGTGCCACGCTGGTCACTGGCTAGTGACTGTGAACACTGTCCCCTCTGCTTACAGGTCTTCAACATCTCCGATCCACTCTTGGATCCACCGCATCTCTTCCGGGGCGACCGCCTGCAGCATCTTTATCTACAGGCTCCATTGAACAGATAGAAGAAACCCGACGCACTTCGACGCCTATGCACCCGCTTCCTGTGGGTGAGGTAAAGCTGGCACTCCGGTGCCCAAGTGTTGAGAATCATCTCTAGTGTCTGTGTTTCCAATCTTAAGTTCCTAGCCCATCCGGAAGATTCCTTTTGCAGTAACTTTGTACTTTTTACGCACCCATTGAAAACCTATGGGAGCTCGCGTTTGACTATTTGCTCTGCACAGGCAACCCGTGGACCTCCTGGTCACTAACTGAAGTTAGCTCCTTGTAGGCCCAGCGATTCTAGAGGCCCTAGGCCTTTTCCCTTTTCTGTTCGTGGTACTTATACCACTATTTTAGTATATGGTTTGAGTGGCCACCAGGGCCTATCCATATAAAGTGCAACTTCTGTGTATTCTACTGTAATCTTGTTTGACGATTTGTGCTCCTGTGCTCATAAAGAGACTAGGGTTTACTTTGAGAAATAAATACATATATATTTTGAATATATATCTGTGTGGTGTCCTTTCATTGGTATAAAAGGGGGTTACATTTGGTAAAACAGCCTGCTTAACACGCATCACGAGTTTAGCCTCAAAGACTGCTTAGCCTACGCTACCACTAGGGCAGCTAGTCCGAAAAGGTTGACTTACAACCACACCATAAGGGTTGCTTGGCATGGTACAAGGTGGTCACTTTTACTAGTGAACATCTTATACCAGGCCAACTTCTCACATTGGTGAGCAGCGGGTGGATTTGAGCTTGCTGTGTTTTACCATTGTAATCTCTTGGTTACCAATTGAAAGATCACATAGGTACCTGTAGGTACATATAAAACAAGATTAGATATACTTAAGTTCTACTGAACTTAGTTGTTGTAGAGCAAAGGGAGTAGCACACCCTGACTACAACTACTAGATAGGTTTAGTAGGTAAGCCCAAGTGTAGGTAGATTGCAACACATCCACCCACACTTAAGAGCAATGGCTGGGGCAGAGGGGTCCAATGTACCCATCTCTGTTGAGAGTGACCCCAAGAGGGCACCATCCATCTTTGCTACCCTAAATCAGAATGAGCTCAGGCATTTGGCAACTCTTAGAGGCCTTAAACAGCCCAAGAACCCTACCTCTGCTGAGCTCAGAGAACTCTTGCAAAATGATGAAAATCAAAGAGAGCTCAAGAAAGCTTCCCAGTTAGCCCCCTTAGGGACAGGAACAGGAGGCCCCCCTTCTGAAGATTCTACTGAGGTACCCCTTTCCAATAGCCATCCCTTAGATGAACACCATACTACAGAGGAGGAAAGTGAGGGGGATACAGATGTGAGTGAGGATGAAGGGAGAACTAGCCCAGTGCCAAGTGTTATACTTGGCCCAGCTAAACTAAGGCTATTGGGGACTGTTAGTGGGTTTACCCCATTGGATCTCCCCAGTGGACTTAACACAGGGCTTGGGAGGCAAAGGAATCGCTGAGGCGAATCCAATGCTTCTCATGGCTCTAGAGGCTCTCAAGGTCACTCCAGGAAAAGGATGACCACCCCTCAGAGGAGGGAACATGAGGCCAGAATGCAGGAAGCCCAGTTGAGGATCAGGAAGCAGGAGCTAGAAGTAGCCCTGATGGAAGAAAAACTGAACAAGGCTAGGCAACCTAGAGAGAGTGGGTCTATACCCACTGGTGGCAGCATTGTCCCTAGGGACAAAGATAGGGTCTTTGACAATAGGAACCTGTCCAAGATTGTGCCCCCCTACAAAAGTGGGGATGACATCCACAAATGGATGACTGCTCTTGAGAGAGCCTGCAAAGTGCAGCAGGTTCCTGAAGACCAGTGGGCAGCAATCTTATGGCTCTCCTTTGAGGGGAGAGGCAGAGATAGACTCCTCACTGTTAGAGAAGAGGATGTCAGAAATTACAGAGTCCTGAAGAGTGTCCTAGTTGATGGGTTAGGCTTAACCACTGAACAGTACAGGTTAATGTTCAGAGACAACCAGAAGACACAGACTCAGGACTGGTCTGAATATGTGGAATGTGCAACTAAGGCTTTGGAGGGTTGGTTGCTGGGAAGTAAGGTGTCTGATTATACAGGATTGTACAATTTGATGATGAGAGAGCAGATTTTAAGTAATTGTCAAAACCAGCTTCTCCATCAACACCTGGTAGACTCAGATTTGACCTCTCCCCAAGAATTGGGAAAGAGGGCAGATAAATGGGTCAGGACCAGGATCAGGCCTAAAAACCAGGGTGGTGACCAAAAGAAAGATACCACCAAGCCTCAAGAGAAGGGTGGGGATAAAGAAAAAGAGAAATCTTCCTCAGGGCCCCAAAACTCCACACAGGGTGGTGGGTCCCAAGCTCCCTCCTCTACCACAGCTAAAAAGCCTTACTGCCATGAGTGTAAAACTCCTGGGCATTGGAAAACTGACAGCAGTTGCCCAAGGGCTAAAAACAAAACTGTTCCTCCAAGTACTCCTGTCACACCACCTATTACTGTCAGCAGTAATCCCCCAGGTGGTGGGAGTGCCCCCATAAATATGGGTGGGTTCACTTGGGGAACACAGGGGGACCCTGGCTTAGCCAATTCCCCTACAGCAACTACTCTTGTCTGTGATGGTGGCATGGGGTTTGCCAACTTCACTGTCTGTCCCAACACTTTGGGTAGGTACAGACAGGAGCCCTACATCAATGGTACAAAAGCTGAGGCCTACAGAGACACTGGAGCTAGCATCACTATGGTGGCCCATTGGCTAGTTCCCTCTGAGCAGCTTTTGCCTGGGTTCTCCTACCAGGTGACTAACATTGTGGCAAACAGAACAGTCATCCCATGGCAGAGGTATGTCTCTGCTGGGGAGGGGTCACTGGCCCTAAAAGGGTGGCAGTGTCCCCAACCTTGCCTGTAGACTGCTTACTGGGGAATGACTTGGAACTCTCAGCTTGGGCTGGAGTTGAACAAGACACCCATTCTAAAATGGTAGGCCTTTCACAAAAGGGTAGTGGGGTTGTGCCATTCACAACCCCTGTCCAAATAGATTTCCTCCCTGAAAAGGTTGGAAGGGCAGTGGTAGCCACAGCCCAGGCACAGACAGACTTCCCTGTAGAGACTGGCAGAGCTGTGACAGTCACAGCTCAAACACAAACTGAGTGCCCCCCTGAAAAGGTTGGCAAGGCTGTAATGGTCTCAGCCTATACTCAGACTGACATAGGTGTAGTGAAGCCTGAAACTATGGATCACTCCACATAAACAGAGAGTAGTGGAGAGGAAGAAAAGTCTCCCTCTCCCCAGACATTAGGAAAAGGTCAGCCTCCTCAGGGATCTGACCTCACCCCTTGTGAAGGAACTGCCCCAGAGGTAGCCAGGCCTGGCCTGGCAGAGCCTCTGATGTCAGTGGCCCCTTCCAAGGTGGGACCCAGTCTGGTGCAGGTAGCCTGCCTCTCTCTACCCTGCCTCAGTCAGCCCAGGGCTGCAGAGGTCAGGGAGGCCAATGGACCCCCAGAGGGCCCCTGTCCACAAGAACCCCCCCATCAAAAGAATGAGGATTGCCTGGCTAGTAGCCCTAGTCAGGTGATGGGTAAAAACATTCCTGAGGGATCTCCTTTACAGGTAGTTAGGGACCTCCCCCAGAGGGATTCTGTTGGGCACAGGCAAACATGGGACCTTAGGGCCCCAAACCTGACCTGTCCCTCCAGTAAGCCCACAAAAGGGACCCAGCCTCCAGCTTTAGGTAGCCAGAGGCTGACCCTGAGAGCACAGTGCAACTCAGTTAAGGAAAGAAAGGCATCCATGATGGAGGATGATTGGAGGAAGCTGAGGCCTCACTTTGAGGACACTCACTTCAGTACTCCATCTCAACACCAGCCTTTTACTTTGCCAAGACACACCAAAGGTAGAGATTCCCTTTGGTGGAGACCCTCTGATACCCTTAGGGTGAGGGATTGCTTAGTGGACCATGAGACAGGGGGTAACCATGCCAGTGCTGGTTCCTCCTTATATGGCCACTTGGGCAATATAGGCTTACCTGGTCAAGGTCAGCCTTATCTCCCTTCGTTTGGGGGGGGGGGTTGTGTAGGAAGGTGGATATCTGACTATGGTTACCCCCAAATTTTTGCCTAGTGTCTAGCTGGTTTTTCGACTTAGTTGGCCTGAGATCCTGCCATTCAGGCTCTCAGGCTATCTGCTCTCTCTGTAAAATGGACTCCCTGTACCCTAGGTACATACCCAATTGGTTGGATCACCCTGTCAGCCCCTGTACCAGTGTACACTAGGTACCCAGGGCATTGGTGTACCCAAGGCCTGCCAGGGGCTGAAGCATGTATTATGCCACCCCAGGCTTGGCCTAACAAATTTGACACAACTGGCTGATCACTCAGCTGGGGTAAGTTGGTGTAACCACCTCTTACTTAGGTGTAGTATACCTATACCTAACCTTAAATGGGACACCTGGTAACCTATAAGTCACTCCTATGGCAGGCCTTAACAATCCTGAAGGCAGAGTGCTTGGTTCCATGTGAGATGGTGCTCTGGCATGAGCTGAGCCTGTCTGCAGTGGTCGGAACAACTTCCTTCTACTGTTTCCAGATATCGTCATACCATATACTCTTAAGTGCATTATGAACCTCGCGGTTAAATGCTATCTTTGGTTTGGCTTTATCAAAACATGTCGAGTAAGGTGTCATACAAATTGGAATACTAACCCCTCGCCAATTCTGGCGACGGGGTTAGCATTCCACCCTTCTAGAGGGACACGACATGTACAGTACCTGAAACCCGGGTAAGATCAGACATAGCCTCAGCTCCACAAAATGGATGCTGCCACCACAGACACAAGTCTGCCCTCCTGCTGCTGGGAGTCCTTCCAGCTTGGGAGGTGTGGACAAAGGGTTTCCTGCCAGGGGAGGTGCATGCACCACCCCAGACAGGATTTTGTGTATTGGTCAGGTAGGGCTTGAAAGAAACCAGACATGCCTGTGGCTCACAAGGAGCCTCGGTGCATATGCCAGTTCAAACCGGTCCTGGGGCACACCAGTCCCGGGCCTGGGGCGAGCTGGACAAAGGATTGGGGGTGTAACCACCCCCCTTCCTGGTCCCACCCTTAGGGAGGGACCTAGCAGGTAGTCCGGCCCCTAGAATCCGCTTAAAGGTAGGCGCTGTGTCCTAAGACTTCAGACATCCTGGAATCAACTTGAAACTAAGAAGAAGACGGGAACTTCGACGCTTTGCCGCACAGAGGACTGAAGCCAATCTCCCCTGTGGTCAGGGAGTGACCACCTTGCTAACCCAAGCACCATCCAGCGAATCAACGTCTGCTTTGCCGCCGCCTCCCGCCGGAGCCCGAGCCCAGAGACTGACAAGACCTGGACCTCCAGACCTCTCACCGCCCGATCCACAGTCCCTGAAAAGAGGAGACCCGTGGAGGCACCGAGACACGTGGAGCCAGCCATCTTGGAACGACTACGACAAGCTGACAAGCGCAACAACCGAGGTTCCCTCCAAGTTGTGCTTTGGGATCTGAGAAGCCCAACATCCGAGCAGCATCTGCATCAAAGGTGAGCCCTCCGGGGCGTGGCTTGGACGCCGACTGGAATGGCCGCCTGACTTTGGAGCTCCGCAACACCGGGACGGACTTTCAACCCGTACGGAGGCGTTTCTGCATTGTTTCCATTTTTTCTGGCACTTCCCAGCATCGGAACGTAATGTGCACCTGGTGAGGTCTGGGGGTCCGCTCATTTGTCAAAAATGCCTCATTTTCGGCGAATTTGCTAATCGTCTCAGCGCGTCCGCCATTTTGTGATGACTTTACGATGCCACCGCGTTTGAGGGGAATGCTCCTACTGTGGCTCGCTGCTACTCCCTGAGTCTGTCACATCTGCCTCAACGCTCCTGAGAGGTGAATTAAATTGATTTCTACATAATGGGGGCGCATAAAGATAGATTCTGCACCAGAGCCTCTCTTGCTGTGACATCTACACAATTTTAATGAAGCATCACAGAACTTGTTTTCTTCAGTCAAATCTCACATGGCGCTAAACCTACTATTGGGCAATGTTATTTAATCACCAATCCTGTATGAATTGTTTCTGGTGGCTGCGTCAGGGGGATATGTCATTTGGCTCCATGTGGTCTCTTTATTAATGCCAGCTTCTGAGACTTCTTGTGGCTCCTGTAAACGGATGGCTTCGTGCTGGAGATGTGACTGCCAGATTTCGCTTTCCTGCAGTTGCGATGTCTGCGCGTCGCTGAGGTGATTACAGTCATGCTCTTCCTGCTCTTTCTCCAGTCACTAGACTTTACTCTAGCCAACTAAAGACCTCTCCTCTGTGTTTTGCGCCCTGTCAGTGCGCTATCCTTCCAACTTACTCCTCATGTTGGCGCTCCGTTTTATGTGTCCTCTGCCTTCATGCCTTCCTCGCAGCTTGCCACATACGCTGTGCTCTTCAATGATAACTTACCTCAGTTCCAAGGCGTAAGACTCATTTTTCCGTCTTTGTGCCAGTTTCTTTTTTTGCAATTATGCTCACCAAGTCTTAGTGCGCATGGCTTTCGCGCCCACTGGTGATCTCCTGGTTATTACTGGAAACACCTTCTATCATCTGCTGGCATTACCTCTGGGTCTGGGGTTTCTTCACGATTTTTCCAAGTGTCCTCCGCTACTCCTGCTGATCGCTGGGCTCTTCAGACCGGACATATTGACATTCTCTGCTTTTGAGTGCAGGTCGTTGTGTTGGTTTGCTTCTTTGTCTTCCTGTCACTGTCACCGGCACGTTTAGGCTTCTATGGGCAAGCTACGCAACCCAAAGTTTGTCTTTGTGCCCTCGAAGACTCCATCCTCCTCCGCCTCTTCCTCATCAACAGGTCATTCTCCCCATCCTCCTTCCACAGATCAAATGGCGACAACAGCCTCCACCCGCTCTTTTCCATCACAACTTACCTCCAGTAAGTCTTCTCCTCCTGCCTCCTTACCTAAGCGCTTGAAGCAGGACTCCTCTCCTCCTCCATCCGAGTCATCTCCACCCCCTCTATCTATGGAGTTGATACATGAGGAGATTCGCGCTTTGCGCCCGTTCGTGGAGGAGACCAATACTAAGATGCAGCTTTTTGAGGCCAAATGGTCAACTATGGAGGCTCGTGTTTCTTCTGTGGAGCAGCAGGTTCCAGAGATTCAGTCAAACTCTCAACGCATCTCCTCTCTGGAAAAGTCTCTTCTTGCCATTCAGCAACACACTGAAGACTTGGAAAACAGGAATAGGAGGAATAACCTACGCGTTTATGGCCTGCCGGAATACTTGGAAGGAGATGATCCTGTCACGTTTTTCTCTTCTTTCCTTCTGAAACTACTGGACCTTCCCGCTACTACCTCTCTCAGTATCCAACGAGCCCATAGACTTGGCCCTCGCTCCTCCTCCTCAACCAAACCCCGAGGGGTCATCATCCTCTTCCTCAAATTTACTGATCTCCTTCTGGTCCTCTCTACAGCCCGAGCGAAGCGCCAAGTGTCCTGGATGGGTCAAAGAGTTTTTCTCTCTCAGGATGTCTCTAATGTCACTGCTGCCAGAAGAAAAGAATTCTTATCTCTTCGTCCTCCTCTGCGCTCTATGGGAGCCAGATATGGCCTCTTTCACCCCTGTACCTTCAAGGTAACTCATCAAAACAACACCTGGACTTTCCAAGATCCGGCTGAACTTAAGAATTTCATTCACATTCAGACTAATGCTGGCATGGACACATCCAATCCCCCTACTGGTTGATTATTTATCTGTTTGGTTTTTCTCCTTACAGGTTCCTGCTGGAATTTTTTTTTCCCGCCTTGGTTTGATTCTTCTTCTGCTTGATATGATTATATAATGGTTGTTGTTTGGGTTTTCTGTTTTGCATACAATGTCTGTATTTTGTATTGTTTACCTCCCCATGACTTCTGCATAACATGTTCCTTTTTCCCTCCCTTAGATTTTCTACTCGATAAACCCTCTTGTATCCCTCTTCATATCATACGGTCCGTCTTCCTCATATTCCGTCCTGGTGCGGTGTGTTGCTCTCCGGCTTGGGGGGCTGTTCTTGTCGAATCCTCCCATACCCCATCGTCATCTTGTCATCTCCCTTCCCCCTTCAGGTATGTTTTCCTCAGTCATCCGTTTTGGATATGTACTGTCTCTTCTTCTACTCCTCTTTTCCTCCCTTTTCCTTTCTTTCCTTTTTCTTTGCTCTTCTCTTGCTATGTCTTCTGACTTTCCTTTGTCCTGCTCTTTTCTCTCACTCACTTGTTATTCTCCTTTATGGCGTTTTCGGTTTTATGTCTTTCCTCTGTTCCTTGCACATTTTATTGTTATTTAATTCAAAGTTATCTCATGGAATGTGAAAGGTTTTGTAAGCCCTATTAAACGGCAGAGAGTGCTTTCCCATCTAGCCTCTTATACTCCTGACTTAGTTCTTTTACAAGAGACTCATCTTTCTGAGGCGGAGTCTCTTAAGTTAAAAAGAGGCTGGGTGGGAACGGTTTTATTCTCTCCTACATCTAACAAAAAGAACGGTGTGGCCATTTTGTGTCACAAGAAGCTCAAATGTAAAGTTCTTTCTCAAGAAAATGATACTGAGGGTCGTTGGGTCTTAGTTAAGCTGTTAATCAATTCTGTATCCTTGACTGTTTTTAATGTATATGGCCCCACTCATCCTGATTGTAATTTTTGGCCTCTGATAACTTCTAAGTGTTTTCAATACAGTGATTCCCTGTTCATTCTGGGTGGGGATTGTAATCAAGTTGTTGACCCGTTTCTTGATCGCAAATCCTCTGCCCGCTTCACCCCCCACAAATCACATACACAATTCCTTGACACTATTTCCAAATCTCACCTTCTCGACTCATGGAGACTGTCCCATTCTGACTCTTTGGACTATCATTTCTTTTCACCTCCTCATGCCTCTTTCTCTCGGATTGACTACATCTTCCTTTCTCAGTCTCTTTCTCAAAATCTTCTTTCCTCATCCATAGAGCCGATAGTTATCTCAGACCATGCTCCCATTGTCACTGTTCTTGATCTTCTTCCTCCTCATCCCAAATCCTCCCGCTGGCGTTTCAATAACTCTCTCCTCCTGGATCCCCTCTTTTCTTCTTCTTTTCTTTCCTTTGCTATGGAATTTTTCCTACTTAATTCTGATCCCTCTTTACCCCCTCATGTTATTTGGGGCTCTTTTAAGGCTACCGCTCGCGGTTTTGTGATTGACTTTGTCTCAAAGAAAAAGAAGTCTTATCTTAAGAAACAGGAAGACCTTCTCTCCCATATTAAATCCCTGGAGCATAAATTCTACACCTCTTCTACTAAAATGGTTTTACCAGACCTTATATGCGCCAAACTCGATTTTAACAAAATCTCCACTGACAACGCTTCCTCAATGTTACTTCGCAGCAGCGCCCGCTACTACGGTGGTCGCAACAAGTCAGGTAAACTTTTGGCCAACTACCTTAAGTCTCGCAAGGAGCGTAACCTGATTGATTCAATATATTCCACCGATAATCTTCTCTTGCACAAGGAGCAGGATATACTCGCCCAATTTCAACAGTTCTACCAATCCCTTTATACTCCTGAGTCCGGCTGCTCTTATTCAATCCTACTTTGATAAAATTCCTGCCCCCTCCACTTCTCATCTCAACTTCCCTGATCTTGAACTTGATCTTTCCATTACCGAACTGGATAGCGCCTTAACATCTCTAACCAAAGGTAAATCTCCGGGTCCGGACGGTTTCTCGGTGGAATTTTATCTACATTTTTCAGATCTCTTGCTTCCTAAACTATTCTCCCTCTTCCAATCCTTCTTTACCTCTGGCACAGCGGCCGGTACCTTTCACGAGGCTACGATCTGCCTAATACCCAAAGAGGGTCGTGATCCGCAATTCTGTAAAAATTATCGCCCAATATCCCTTGTCAATGTAGACTATAAATTATTTGCTAAACTTCTTGCCCGGCGCTTAGATCCTTTCCTCCCACATCTCATAGGTAAGGAACAATGTGGATTCGTAAAAGGCAGACTCACTTCAGATAATTCCCGCCTTTTTCTCAATGTTCTCAATAAGGTTCCTTCTCTCAACTTCTCTCTAGCTGCCATCTCGGTTGATGCTGAGAAGGCTTTTGATAGAGTAGATTGGTCCTTTCTCTTTGCCTCCCTCCGTTGGCACGGTTTTGGTCCTAATTTTATTTCTCTTGTTTCTTTACTTTATTCCTCCCTTAAGGCGTCTGTTTTAGTTAATGGCCAGCTATCCCCTTATTTTCCCTTGCAGCGTGGCGTCCGTCAGGGCTGTCCTTTGTCCCCTTTACTTTTTGTCCTAGCTTTAGAGCCATTTCTTACGTCTATTAGAAACAACGTTTCTATTTCTGGCTTCCCTTATGACAAGACTCATTTGAAACTCTCCGCGTATGCGGATGACATTCTTTTGTTTATTTCTGATCCTGACCAATCCATTCCGGCCTTACTACTTGAGTTTAACTCCTTTTCCCAAGTTTCTGGTTACAAGATTAACTCTGATAAAACTGAGATCCTTCCGCTTACTAAATTTTGTCTCCCTCATCAGTTTTCGACCACTGGTTTTGCATGGAACTCATCTAAAATTAAGTACCTTGGAATTTGGTTCTCTAACTCCATCTCTTCATCTATTCGGTTGAACATGTCTGCTGTACTATCCCGTATGGATAAGTTGTTCTCTTCTTGGAATCCTCTCTTTCTTTCATGGTGGGGTCGGCTGGACTCGATCAAAATGATGATATCTCCCATTCTTATATACATCTTTTCCATGCTCCCCATTCATATCCCTGATATCTATTTTAAACGCATTGACTCTTGTCTCTCTAAGTTTCTCTAGAATCATAAAAAATCGAGAGTGGCGCTAGTTGCTCTTCGTAAACCGAAGTCCAATGGCGGAGTCAACTTTCCGGATTTTCGTCTCTATCATAAGTCTTTTCTCTCCGTCAGGCTTCTAATTGGCTTGTTCTTGCACCCTCCCCTCTTGCTCCTCTTTGGCTCTCTATTGAACGCTCACTCCTCTCTCCTTTCTCTCTATCTGAAATTGTACATTTCACTGCTAAGAATTTAACCACTCCTTTACCCCTGTTCAAGCATACTTCTTCTCTTTTACATGCTCTGGTCCGTCCTGACCCGGTCTCTCGTGAATCCTTTTTGGCCTCCCCTATCTGGTACAATTCGCTTATTCTCCTCAATAATCGTCCTATTTGTTGGACGGTGTGGAGAACAAAGGGTCTGATGTGGGTTAACCAACTTTTTGATGGTCTTCTTCCATGTTCTTTTCCTCGATTCCGACTTCTGTTTCACTGCCCCCAGTCTTTTTTCCGCAGATTCACTGTCCTTATGGCCATCATACTTGATGTTTATTATTCACTTCCCTTGTCATCCTCTCCCGTATCCCATTCCCCACTTCTTCAGATCTTGTCTACTCTCCCTAAAGCCTCTCTTATCTATAAATTCTTCTCCTCCCCCAATCCGACCCGCCCGAAATCTAAATTAGAACTTGCTTGGGAGCTAGATTTGGGCTGCGACTGGTCTATAGCTATTTGGGATAAAGTTTGGGCCAGGTCTTTAAAAATTTCCCGTTCCGCCTCACTAACTCAATCCTTGTTCTTTCTATATCATAGACTTTATCTCTCTCCTGTTTCCATTTCTCGTTTTTCTCCTGATAAGGACTCTGCCTGTTGGACCTGCTCTGCCCCTAATGCTGATCTTTTTCATTTACTCTTTCTGTGCCCTTCTGTTCTCGCACTTTGGGATCAGGTGTGGTCTTATATCTCTCGTCTATTTTCTATCTCTATTCCATACTCTATCCCTCTTCTTTTTTTAGGTAGTATCTCTGACACTCTTAATATTCCTTCTCGCTCCTCTGGTCTATTAGATCTTATGTTGGCTCTGGCTTTTCAACACATTTCTTCTAACTGGAAGGATCTCTCTAAGCTCTATATACAATGTTGGTGGAATTCTCTCTGTCACTATCACAGGCTTGATGTTCGTTTTGCTGCTGCCTCCACCCCTACCCTTAATAGAGATTTATTCTGGTTGCCTCTTACAGCATATCTTGACCGCATGGCTCTGAAATCGAAATCTATCTCTCCTTTATCCTCTGAGAATTTCAAGCCCCCATAAGTGACCTTTGCTCTGTCCCTCTTCTTCCTTTCTTCTTCTCTACTCCTCTTATATCTTTTACATTTGCATTTTTCTTTCCTGCCTTTCAACTATTCCCTACCCTTGGCTTATTTGTTCTTTCTATTCTACCTACTTTTTCTCTGATCTCTTCATCCATTCTTCTCCTAACGCCTCATATTTACTTTTCTCTTTCTCCTCTCCCTTTCTTCCCTTCTCTTCCTTTTTTCTCCTCTTTCCCCCTTTCCCTCCTGGTTGCCTTTAAAATTTTACAAAATGCTTTTTAATTTTCCCTCAGGTTTCTTATGTTTAACACATGATGACCCTCTATTGTTTTTTCTCTTTTTGATTCTGTATGACAATGTTCTTTATATGACCTGTATTTTGTTGTTCACTATACTTTTTCTTCAATAAAGCATTTCAAACATAAAAAAAAAGGTGAGCCCTCCAGCATCTCCACAATCTGCGTGGGGCCCTTCTGCATTTTGCCACTCGAAGCACCTAACCGGTTGCTGGCCCGCTGGCTAGTAGCCATCTTGGCGACGAACTTCACGAAATACACCGCTGGTCTGGTTGCTCCAGACTGGCCCTTGCTCCCTTCCAAAGGAGCAGTCCCTCTGACCTTGCTGGTCAGAACCATCAGCTTATTTCCTTTCCTACAAGAATTGCTTTTGCCAAGGCTTGTTTGCTTCGATCAAGTCGCCGACACCGCCGACAGCGAGAGCCTGCGTGGAACAGCTCGTGACCCGACTCCTGGACGTCGTCGACCTTCAGGGACCACGTGGCTGCAGAGACAAGCTACACCTTTCTTCCTGTTTGCACCCGACATCGCCTGGTACCCACCTGGTGCCACGCTGGTCACTGGCTAGTGACTGTGAACACTGTCCCCTCTGCTTACAGGTCTTCAACATCTCCGATCCAATCTGGATCCACCGCATCTCTTCCGGGGCGACCGCCTGCAGCATCTTTATCTACAGGCTCCATTGAACAGATAGAAGAAACCCGACGCACTTCGACGCCTATGCACCCGCTTCCTGTGGGTGAGGTAAAGCTGGCACTCCGGTGCCCAAGTGTTGAGAATCATCTCTAGTGTCTGTGTTTCCAATCTTAAGTTCCTAGCCCATCCGGAAGATTCCTTTTGCAGTAACTTTGTACTTTTTACGCACCCATTGAAAAACTATCGGAGCTCTCGTGTGACTATTTGCTCTGCACACGCAACCCGTGGACTTCCTGGTCACTAACTGAAGTTAGCTCCTTGTAGGCCCAGCGATTCTAGAGGCCCTAGGCCTTTTCCCTTTTCTGTTTGTGGTACTTATACCACTATTTTAGTATTTGGTTTGAGTGGCCACCAGGGCCTATCCATATAAAGTGCAACTTCTGTGTATTCTACTGTAATCTTGTTTGACGATTTGTGCTCCTGTGCTCATAAAGAGACTAGGGGTTACTTTGAGAAATAAATACATATATATTTTGAATATATATCTGTGTGGTGTCCTTTCATTGGTATAAAAGGGGGTTACATTTGGTAAAACAGCCTGCTTAACGCGCATCACGAGTTTAGCCTCAAAGACTGCTTAGCCTACGCTACCACTAGGGCAGCTAGTCCGAAAAGGTTGACTTACAACCACACCATAAGGGTTGCTTGGCATGGTACAAGGTGGTCACTTTTACTAGTGAACATCATATACCAGGCCAACTTCTCACAGGGGTCCCGGAGACGACATCTACAGGCCGGATGGACCTCTTTGTAGAGAAGCTACTCATAGAACTGTTCGACAGCAAAGCTTTCACGCCTGGCTTTGTTATACAGAGAACCCTGGCCTCCCCCCGTGACTCATCATAGCGAGACTCCTGAACTTCAGGGACTGCGACACCGCGCTAAGACTGGCACGAGAACGTGGTGTAATTAAATGGCAGGGTTCAAAACTGTCCTTCTACCCAGACTTCACTCCAATGGTCCAGGAGGCACGACGAAAATTCCAGGGGGTGGAGGCAACACTGCGAAACCTAGGGCTCAAATACGGAATGTTATATCCAGCGGGACTTAAAGTTGACTTTGGCGGTAGGTCCAGAATATTCAACACTCCGGCGGAGGCCCAGGAATTCTGCCGCACGCACAAGATGAGGAACATGCAAAACTCAGCGGAGGGTGCGCTCGCCTCTCCGCCTCACAGCGGATTGGATGCAAGTGCGGAACTCTTCTCGAACTCCGGAACTGGGTGATGCTTTGATTGCTTGCGCAGTATCAACAATTCACAATGGGGAAATTGTGTGATTTAGTGTTGTTTATTGCTACGTCACTTGACCGGTCTGATTTCTGGCTGCCACCCTCCTTTGGTATATCCAATGTGTTTGGCTCATTACCATATTGGGGCCCATTCTTGGTCCTCAATTGCTAGCCCGGTGGTCCCTATGACACCTGGGTGGGAGAAGTTGCTCGGGATTGGCCACCTTGAGGTTGGAAGGCGGCTGGGTGGGGGGAGGTGGGCAGGGGGAAGGACCGCACATTGTACTTGCTGTTATTCACACTTTATTTTAGCATTGCTTGCCAAGTTGCCATTGTATAAATGTCCTGACAAATAAAAGATTTCACAATGTTTAGATGTCACGGTTAGGTATCATACAGGGGCCTTCGGCCATCACCTTCATGTCCTGGAATGTTAGAGGCCTCAACAACACCCGTAAGAGGAGGCAGGTGATCCATTATCTTATCCGACACAAGGTTGACATTGCATATTTACAAGAGACACACCTCCCTCCCACAGATTCGGCTCGTTTTGGCGCTAGCTGGGGCACACACAGATTCTTCACTAATTATAGCAACTACGCTAGGGGCACAACTATATTAATTCACAGGAGACTCCCTTTCACACTTATAGATGTGACCCGGGACCCGGTAGGCAGAGCTGTAATAGTCATGGGCAATCTATATGGCCATAAAATCACCTTAGTAAATGTGTATGCTCCCAATGTAGACTCCCCTGAGTTTTTTCATGACCTGAATGCCCAGATCACGAAACACGACCCTCACGCGCTGCTTTTGGGAGGGGACCTCAATCTATTGATGCACCCCACACTGGACAGCACTTCAAATGCACCGGACGCTAAACCACGGGCGAGGTGCGCCCCGAGGGACCTCTGTGATCAACATTCACTGATCGACATCTGGCGACAGCATAATCCCACCCTCACCAAGTATACCCATCATTCTGGCCCACACGGCACCTGGTCCAGGATAGACTATTGGCTGATCTCGCCCATAGTCAGGGATTGGTTTAACTCCCACACTATGCTCCCTTGCACATTTTCTGATCACTCCCTGATTATTTTACATTTGATGCTCCCACGACCGGAAGGGTATGAGAGAGAATGGCGTTTCCCCAGTAAAACCCTCCAAGACGACTTGTTCAATGCTGAAGTTCGGGAGGCAATAGAGCACTATTCTGAACTCAACACAGGCTCTGTAGATACCATGGCGGTACTTTGGGAGGGCTTCAAGGCTGTTGTTCAAGGAGTATGCATCTCCAAGCAGGCGGGGGTACTCAGAGACCTCCGACAGACGATGACCTGCATCGAACAAGAACTAGCCACATTGGACTCCCAACTCGCAACCCTCCCTGTCCCAGCGGATCAGGCTGAGAGACTCGCCCTATTGGCTGAATATAGGGACACAGCCGAGCACGAGATACTATATCTGGGAAAGTATCACACGGCACGAAGATACGTGAAGGCGAGCGCCTGGCAGGGTACTGGTGCACATGTTAAGGCCACCTTACAGTAAAAATTACATCACTGAACTACACTCAGCTGCCAGTACGACTCTCACCTCCACAGCGGCTATTCGGGACGAGTTCCTAGACTATTATGCCACACTGTACTCGTCCAGGGCAGAACCCGATGGCACGGCCCAGACTGCATACCTAGATGAAGATGCATTGGTGTTTTTGGAAAAATACAAGCTAGACTTTATGGCGGAACCAATATCTGTTGCAGATGTCACACTAGTCATAGACACCCTGCGGGGTTCTTCAGCCGCGGGGTAGGATGGCTTCACCGGGGACTTTTATAAAGAGTTGAAGGACATTTTGGCCCCCCAGTTAATTGAGGTCTATGCGGAAGCGTTAGAGAAGCAATGTCTCCCCCCCACAATGCCTGAAGTCGTGATAATACTTCTCCCGAAACCAGGCAAGGATCACAAGCAATGTGGCTCGTATCGGCCGCTGTCCCTATTGAATCTGGACTATAAAACTTTGGCGAAAGTGCTCGCAAACAAGATTTCACAGCTGATGGAGTACATAATTTCCCCAGTGCAATCGGGTCCCAGACGCTCGACATCCCTAAATCTATGAACGCTGTTTGATGTGCTACACACAATACAGTCTGAAGTACCGGCAGCGGCGGTATTACTAGACGCAGAAAAAGCGTTTGATTCCTTGGAGTGGCCCTTCCTCGTAGAAGTGATGCAGCGTATGGGACTGCCTTATGGCTTCATTGTCACAGTCTCCATGTTATACAGTAGCCCCTTGGCACGACTCTGCCTGAACGGTACTCTGTCCAGACCATTTCGACTATATCGGGGACTAGACAGGGTTGCCCCCTGTCCCCGCTATTATTCACCCTAGCTATGGACCTTCTAATCTGACATTTTCAAGAGCGCCACCTACATAGGGGGCTGCAGTTTCGCACGGGCCCTCTTCTAGCTTCCCTATACGCAGACGACACCATCCTGTATGTCTGGGAACCACACCTCAAACTGTCGCCTCTTATCCGGGAAATCATCCGTTTCGGTAGATTCTCGGGCCTGGGTATCAATTGGCATAAATCCATCATATTCCCGCTAACAGAGAGCACAGTCAAATGGGACTGCGAATACCCTCTTGAATGGTAACAAGATTCAGTGAAGTATCTTTTTATACATATTCACCTGGACACCACTCAAATTATACGCTTAAATTATGGGCAGACTTTCCAAAAACTAGAAGAGCAGGTTGACGGATGGCTGAGGTTGCCCTTGTCGCTAGCGAGCAGGGTGGCCATATTGAAAATGGTGGTCCTTCCCAAATTTCTATATCTCTTTAATATTATTCCAATACCCCTATCGGACAGCTTCTTTCGCACTCTGCACACACTCATGACCCGCCTGGTCTGGGATAGAAAACAGCCACGCGTTCGCTGGTCCATATTGACTCTGCCGTATAACAGAGGCGGTTTCAACGTCCCGGACTTCCAACTGTACTATTTGGTAGCGCAATGCCCCTATGTGTACGCCTGGTTTCACCCAGATGCACACATCCCGTTCCTATGGCCAAAGGTGGACCTGGTTCTCCCAGATAGGTTGAGCGAGGTACTACCAGGGGGTTTCCCACGGGACAGATGTGACATCCAGATGGTATCCAAAGCCGCCTGGGCGTGGGGCAACTTGAGGAAGCGTACAGGTGCTGCACTTCTATACTCCTCCGCCCTGCCGGTACCCAATGCCAGATGGTTCCCAATCACTGGGGAAGGGATAGTACATCGTACATTGTCTGCATTAGACATCGTGAAGATGGGCGATCTCTTCCCGGGGGGTCACATTTTCTCCATCGATGAGGACGCCAGGTTCATTGACTGCAGCTTCATGACCCGCTTCCTAATGAGCAGAGTGAAATCCGTGCTACACGCTGCGCTCCCCACATACCCGGTTGAACCAGACTCGTTTCCCCCACTCACTTTGGTGTTAAAGAACCCAAGTGGCGCACACCTCATTTCTAAAATGTACAAAGCCTGCGCCCGAATGTTCCCGGTGGACGACTCAAAACTCAGACAGGTCTGGGAGGCGGACACGGGAGGGTCTATATCAGATGAACACTGGGTAAAATGTTGTGAGGCCACTAAGGACATATCACTCAACAGCCGCCATAAGCTGCTGCATTTTAAATTCCTCCGCCGCGCTTACTTTACACCAGCCATGGCGCATAAGATAGATGCCACTAAACCCCACACTTGTTTAAAGTGCGCTTCCCCACACACTGACTTTCTGCATCTGGCGTGGACCTGTCCCCGCTTGTAGACCTACTGGACAGAGGAACACGTGACACTAGGGAGGATAATTGGGCTTCCACTTGATCCTCTTCCCCAAATTGCAGTTTTAGGATATACAGTTCAGATACTAAAAAAAGGAAGAAGACTAGCATCACTGGGGCTACTGCTGCCTAAAAGGGAAGCTGCCATCCACTGGGGCAGGAAAACCGGCCCCAAACTACAAGATTGGCTGGGAAGTCTGGTGTATTGCAATACCAACGCAGAGATATATGCCAGTCTTATGTCACCAACATCACGTCCCAAAGACATATGGGGACTGCTGAGGGCACATTTGGATGCCACCAAGCAGGCTTCCAACGCACAGGCAGACAATGGCATTGTGCCAGAGGGAGTGGGCTGATGGGAAATTCTGATGACATGGTCGCTCTGTACAGTACAGCAAGACTCTGGGGAAATGCAGTTATTCGGCTCTACTAGCAATGCATTGTTAGCCTTAACGTATTACACCTTGGATTGGGACTGTGGGAGGGCGCGGGGGGGACGTGTCGGAGACAGGTTGAAATTTTATATATTACCACTGTAAAGGCTGGCATCATAACCACTATCGTACTGAACATGTCAGGCACAAATTGCTTTGATTGAAAGGTACTATATGCAATGCAATGTGATTTCTCTCCTTTATTTGAAAAATAAAGTGTTTAAAAAAAAAAAATGATCATCCCTCAGCCCTACCCTGTTCAACATTTACATGACACCAATCTCTGACATCATTAGATCTCATGGCATCTCCATCATCTCCTCTATGGATGACTACCAGCTCATTCTCTCTATGTCAAATAAGTCCCCTATGACCAGGTCAGCTTCACCAAATGCATGATACATGTAGCAGAATGGATGAGAACCAATTGCCTGAAACTCCTCATGGACAAGACAGAAGTGCTGATCTTCAGGAACAATAACTCCCCCCAGGACTTCATCTGATAGCCATCATAGCCCGGTCAAATAGTGTCACCTTCCAAACATCTATGTAACCTATGGCTCATATTCGATGTGAAACTCAATTTGGCCACACTGGTGAATGCAGTTAATTCTGGCTTCTTTCACATGGTATGCAGCCTCAAAACAATATTTATATGGATTCCGAAGAGCACCTGCTGTATCATCACATCAAGTCCTAATCACCAGCAGACTTGATTATTCCAACGCATCCTGTTCCCTAACCCCCAACCACCTCCTCCACTGTCATCAGACCATCCAGAATGCCCCTGCTAGAGCTGTCCTGGACCTCCCTCAGTTCACCCACTTCACACCTCACGTCAGAGATCTTTACTGGCTGCCGATACATAAATGCTGCCAATTTAAACTCCTCACATGCATTCAAGGCACTGTGCAACATTGGACCGTCCTATCACAACTGCTGCCTCCACTTCTACCAGCCTACCAGATACCTATATCTGCCTCTCTCTATCTCTCTCTCTCTCTCTCTCTCTCTCTCTCTCTCTCTCTCTCTCTCTCTCTCTCTCTCTCTCTGTCCCACACACACCCTACATCTGCAGAAGCAGAACAGGATGCTTAGAATTCTCATACCTTGCACCCACAATGTGGAACGACCTCTTTCTTCACATAAGGGTCTCCTACTTGTTTTTGGAATCCTGGCTCTTCAATTAACACCCAGCAGACAACCTTCACATCTGCTCCAGTTCCTAGATATACTTGGATAGTAGGTCACACTTTACAGATCCTGATAACGTAACATAGCATTAACATAACATAGCATAACATAACATAACGTAACAATGGTCTGCTTCCTGGCCTTCAAACACAGGCCCAAGAACACTACAGTCTTGGAACTCTTCCTCCTTTTTGTTGCCCTGCATATTTGGCCCGACAGATTGCCTGAGTACATGCTGATCATTTGGTCCGACAACATGGCAGTATACAAGCAATAGCTTCACAGTTTACATCATGCCTGTTAGACCTGGCATGGTTTCCCTTGACTTTTTACCTTCAGCCCTCCTGTTTTTACTGTTTCATTCTTGCTGGCTTCAGGAATCTGGACACTTTACCACGGCTAATCAGTGCTTAAGTGCATGTGCTCTATAGTCAAAGCACGGTAACATTGGCCTATCCACAATTGTTATATTTAATTTACTTATAAGTCCTTAGTACAGTGCACTACATGTGCAAAGGGCCTGTAAATTAAATTCTACTAGTGATCCTTCAGCACTGATTGTGACACTCACTTAAATAGCCCTTTAAAGATGTCTCAGACCTGACAATGCAAGCCTTTGTGTGCAGTTTTAAAATGCCATGTCGACCAGACAAGTTAACCCACTTGTAAGGCCCAAACCTTCCTTTTTATTACACAGAAATCACCCCTAAGGTAGGCCCTGGACAAACCATGGGCAGGGTGCAGTGCATTTAAAAAGTAGGGCATATACTTTTATGTTTTAAATGCCCTGGTAGTGAAATTCTCTTATATTTGTTTTCCACTACATCAATAGGATAACATTGGGATTGGCTTATTATATTTTATAAGGGTAATTTCCAATTGTGAAGAGATGGGACACCCAAATCTTGGTGTCACTAGAATCACAATTTAAAAGCACAACTTCTGGTGAGGTTGGGTTTTAAATTGCAGTTTCTTACTGTAACCATTTAGTGCTTCTGCCTGTCTCTGAATACACGTCTGGGGTGGGTCACAGCAGGCTTTGTGCATTCCCTCTAGACAGCCACACACACAGGGAGCTTAGGTATGGGCCATCCTGGGCAGGATGGAAGGGAGGAGCTAACATTTACACCAAAAAGGGCTGCATACTCCCTGTAGTGAGTGTGTAGCCAGGGCAGGAAAGGAAGGGACATGTGCACTTCAAAGGCATTTCTTTGAAATCTCCTCCACATCAAAGGCCCAACTGGGTGTAAGTGCTGGACCTCTGCCACCACTAACACAGATAACTTCTGGAACTGAGGGCATTCTACCTGGAAGAATGACTGCTGTGCTACTGGAAGGAATGCCACTCTGCTGGACTGCTTTGTTGTGCTGGCCTGCTGCCAACTGCCCTCTTCCCTGGGAGTGAGAATGACTGGACCTGCCTCTCTACATCCCAGAACCTAAGTATCTAAAAGAGCTTGTTGATTTGCCTCCTGTTCTGACGCGTCAGGGATATCAAAGACTTCTCTTCAGCCTACAAACAGCACCTGGACTTTGCTTGCTGCATGTCTTGATCTGCTGAGTGGTGCCAACACCGTCGTGAGCCCTTGGAAGTGAGTATAAAGTGCTGCATCTGCTAGAACCCATGATTCAATATCGTTGCGCCGATCTGAACTGATGCATAGTCATCACTGCGGGAACCAGATCGTTGCATCACTTCCAGAACTCATGCTTAGAAACCAATGCATTGCCGCCACTGCATAGAGAAGATCAATGCATCACCTCTACGATATGGAGAAACCTAGCTCATACAATTCAAAACCACCACACCTTGGAACTGGCACATCACACACAGACCCAATGGCTCACCATCGGTGCGTGAAGAAATCTGACGTATTACCCTTAAATGCGTGGGGATCACAGACACATCACTCGGCTGTATCCCACATCTCATATTTTGCGACCAGGATCAAGATTCTTGTGCTCAGCAGGCCCTGCATGCTGTTTCCAGCCCATGCTCCATTGTAATCAGCCTGAACGCTTGAAATTGTCCTGGTCCAGTGTGACCAATTAAATCTTCAAGCACTTACTGCTTCTAAGCGCTAATTTTGCATTTAATTTTAAAAAGTTCATATCTCAACTTCTGCTAATTGGATTTTTGTAATTTTGGGCTTTGTCATTTTGGTCTTGCTTTATTTATAAAGTTATTCTCTATGTTTCTAAACTGTAGTTGAGTCTTTTTTGAGGTGTTTCCACTGTGTTACTGTTTGATGTGTTGCACAAAAACGTTACACATTACCTCTTAAGTTAAGCATGACTGCTCTGTGCCAAACTACCAGAGGGGAGCAAAGGATAATTTAGGGTGAGTTGTGACTTAACCTGACTAGGATTGTGGTTCCTGCTTGAACAGGGTGCCTACCTCTGCCAAACCAGAAACCCAATTTCTAACAGTGTCCCATTGTCCTTGGCTGACAGAGGAATCTAATCATGCATAGCTTGCATTTGAACAAAGACATGCATGAAGGTGTGGCATGTGGAGGGGTTAGGAACAAGGCTACTGACACTCTTTCTCATTCCCAGTGGCAAGATTCAGAAAAGAGAAGCCCGAGGCAGACACTCAGATGACCCTGTTTGGCTCAGAGCAGCGGAAGTTGGTGCAATGGAAGAGAGAGACTCGAGAATATAGTGGAGATAACTCTGTGTCCAAGCATGCGCCATCATTACCATCAGTGTAATCAAATGTTTTTAGCACAGGTACCTAAGATAACACCTGAGCCCTACAGCTGTAGTGAGAGCAGGTTAAACATTGCCATGATGTGGGCCAAGGGAATGGGGAAATCTCATTTGTGAGTTACAAAACACCTGACAGCCAAAGCTTACCACCAAGACTCCAAGAAATGCCGCATCCCCAAAATGTTTCCTACTAAACCAAGCATTGAAAGACTGGACTAGAACCCAGCCCAAGGTTGGCAACAACCAAGTCCCGATATGCTTTATCAAACTTCAACACATTCTAGATCATACATCATGACATGCAGCTTGCAGTTTGAGACCAGCCTCTTGAAAGGCAGAATTTACAATTTCAGTTTTTGGTTTCTTCTGTGTAACAGAACTGGTGGCTTGCTCGAGGGAGGACAGCAGTGTGGCTGTCAATGAAATTAGAAAAAATAATGTTTACATCAATGTACTAGTATGTAAGTTAAAAACTGATCAAAGGGCAAGGAAAGGGTTATGCCTCTAAACAAAGTATGGTCTGATGTCCATTATTGACCTGTAAAACTGCCAACTTCCTACCGGTACGCTCCAGAAAGGGGGATGGCTACTTGTTTATCCACAAGGACGGGTCTTTGTTGATGATGTACCATGGTGTTGGCAAAGGCTGAGCTTAATGGATGAGGGCACTTCACCGCCTGCTCTTTTAGGATCAGTGCAGCAACCATGGCATTCAGAAAAGGCATGACAGAGTATAAAATAAGAAAAATTAAGAGGTGGGAATCCGACCGATTTGAGTGCTATATTCGACCACAGGAGCAAAGTACTTGTAATTACCATATCAAAGGTTTTGTCTGGAACTCTGTTGTGCACGTTTGTTAATTGAGCTGATGTTTGACTTTGGTAGGTTTATAAAGCAATGGTATGTAGATGTAGGATGTTGTTTTTAAGTTGTCAGAGCTCAACATAGAGGGGAACCCTAATGGTAAACTTAAATGTAAGTTAGATTGGTAATAGTAAATCATGTATACAAACCAAACAGGGATTTGGTGGCACTTTATTTACTCCAGTTTATTTTCTTTGCTTGCAGTAATCAAGAGGGTATGGGGGATGAGCTCAACATGTCAACTTGATCAATATCAGTGAAAAGCTTGATTTTGTCTGCATAGAATTAGTATGAATGGGAAGGCCAAGCGTGCAGTGGGACATGTTGGGGGGAATCATCAAGTTACTCCGGGGACACTCCCCAGCACTTGACGTTATAGAAATACATTTCGATGGAAATGCCCTCACTGCTGAAGAAAGGCATACACTACTGATACCATGGTGGTTATGAATAGATTACTTGGGGTCACAGAATCATTATGGTCCATGATTATCCCTAGGCAGTATCACAAGAAAAAGTATGGTGTCCGGGAAAAAGTGAAATGGTGTTTCATTTAAATTTTTCTACATTGTGCCTCTGGGTTGCGTGACGCATGGCCTAATTAACCTGGGTAGCCCTTCAAACTATGGCCGTTATGGAGTTCACCTGCCCAATTTGGGAATGGGAACCTTTACATCCAGAGCATACATCATTCCTGATCACAATGGCTTGCAAATAGACTTTGGAAGAGTAAAAGGCTGTTATGGGGGACTTGTTTTTGACATAAGTGTCCTGGAAGACATGGTAAATGTTACAAGCCAATCCAATGCAGCCACCAGCTCAGCCGTCAGCCCGGGCGGTAAAGGTGGCACCAAGGAACCCCAGCTATACAATGGTCCACAATGACACAGCCAAGGGCAGAATGACAGAAATGATTGGGCACGAGATATAATGTTGTCAGTGAACTTTCAGCAGTAAGGGCAGGCATGGTTATGGAGTGGTACAGCCATATTCAAAGTGAGGGTCAGTGAAGCACAGCCGCCCAGTGTGCCTGTCTGACTGAGGCATGGCTGCTGGAAGTGGACGGCCTCCCGGCAAGCCTGATGCACTGAAGTTAACGAAGCATGTCTGGATTAGAATTGTGAACATTGAATCACTGCCATCAGAAGTGAAGTGTCTCTCGGAGTTCCAGATTGAATGGGGCATGGCTTCCAGAAGTGGACAGCCACCCGGCATGCCTGTGTAGGCTGCAGCCACAGTTTCTGCTTGGTTTGTCATTAATGATTAATGATTAAGCATGGCTACAGTACGGTCACAAGCCCGCAGCCACATGGCATGCCTGATTTATATGAAGCATTAAAGGAAGGAAATACTACAAACGCTATCTACTAGTTAAACACAGAAAGCAAAGTGAATTTGAAAGGATATTTTGTAAGTGAAACGAGCCAATATACTGTGGCCTTTTTTCTTCCAAACAAACTAGTGGGGTCTCTTTTACTACAAAACAGGTGAGTGACCACCTTATCGGTACCATGGCTAAGCCTCGTGCTGTCCCGCCTATTGTCTCGCTATACTGTCCCACCCGGGCATAGGCACAGGCATTCCTGGAAGCACGATGACATGATTATCATAAAGAGATGGAGCAGCTCAGCTGGACAGGCTGCGGTTCTGCCTCTGTGTAGGTTGTGGCCTGATTTGCACCGCAGTCTACATGTGGTCTACATGCGGTCTAAACTAATTGGTTTGCCACGGCACTCACGGCCTCTGCCAGCCCAGCAGCTCTGTTATCTAACTTCTGATCATGGGCTGGCCCCATTGGCTTATGACTTTTAATCAGAAGCAACACTACGGCGGAAGCAGGTGCCAGGTAAGTGACAACCCCCAGCTTCGGTAGGTGGTGCTAGAACTTGGAGCACCAATACTTGAATTTTTTTTCAATTGGGCATTTATAATATTTTCTATCGAAATAAAGTGAACCTTCTTAATGCAATGTGCTCTGCTTGTGTATCTTGTTTTTCCTTTACCATTTTCAGGAGTTTATCCAGTGGCTCTTGGTACCATGGTCTAATAAATGCGCTATGTAAATGTTCATATATTTTACATTTCTCCGAAGTCAGCCCTCTCCTCCTCTGGACTGTCATCTACCTGTGACACAGAAACATACCTCTTTCAGACACCACGTTTCAGAAACAACAGGACTGGGCACTGTACAAATCATTTCTCAAAATATTGAAATACAGTTGAGTTTGACTTGAGTTGTGATGATTTTAAAAAAAGTCCTTTATTGGTAAGAGCCTTTAAACACATTATCCAGCTTATTCAAGCTCCTCTAACTGTTTCACAATTCAATATCAACATTTTCAGAACAGCAGTCCCAAGGATCTAGCTGTGTGAGATTCAAGGCTCGTGCATGAAATTCCACACCACACCAGGATACCACAGAGCTTACCCTCTTGACAGCCCAACTCAACCACACCTCATTCCACTCCTAAATTCCAAGGATAAATGTACTGGGATAAGTATATACATTGTAACAGTTCCAAAGATATACATTTGACAATGGCTATACATATAATTTTAACTTTTACAGAGCAAAAGTCAGTTCTTCACTGTACATCCGAAAGACCTGGCTCAGGTGCGACACTGCCATTTGCCTGCCCTACTCTATGCTGGCACGCATCCCAAGCTCCATGCAGATTTTGTTAACTATATGCCGGATCTTGATCTATTTGTGAACCAGACCAAGGCAGTTATAATGAAGTGTGGGAGGAAATCAGGCACCTGCCGGCCAATTAGAATCAAGGGTTCCATTATCGAACAGACCAACATTTTTATCATATCTTGGTGAACCCTTTGACAAGGATGGCACTTGGAGTCATGCAATTAAAACAAGGTCACTGCTTATTAAAAACGCTAGCATGGCCTTACGCAAATTTGCCATAAGTCTTGGTTCTAGCCCGCCGCGAGAAATGCTCATCATCTACAACGCAAAAATGTCTCAGCAAAGCATTATATTGGTCAGGCATTTGGGGTTACTGAAATTGTATGACCGTACAACTAGTGCAGAATGAATTTCTAAGATACCTAATTACCAGCCCTATATCTGCCCCAACTTTTGTCTGTCATGCAGAATTGGGAGTTTCTTTCCTGGTTGACCTTATCAAGACCCAACCGATTTCGCTCTGGCATAAATTATGGTCATCAGTGCACACCCTTTTAAATTGGCTTGTCATCAGGGATTGCTTAAACTCAAACCACTATGCATGAATTCCGTGGTTAACAAATATTAAGCATTTTTGCCAGGGCTTGGGGCACCTAGAATACTTTACCTTCCCTGATTGTTTAGCCGAACTAAACAGGAAAGAACTAAAGGCCGACTGTTTGAATCATCTTGAGAATATCAGGTTGTCTGCAGAATAGTCAAAACCCTCTGTTTTAACAAACCAGCTTATTTTAATAGTTACAACATGCAATTATACCTTAGATATGTGCCACTCCAAAAGCATAGGTATATTTTAACTCATTTTAGGATGGACATTTTCCACCGTATGGTTACCTTTCCGGAACCAAATGACTGGTCCTCCAATTTATCAAATTGTCCCTGCGATAAGGTCTCCAAACAGACAACTTTATATGTCGTACTTTTTTGCAAATTTTCTAAAAAATTGAGAGAATTTTATATACTGAGTTATTTAAAGCAGCTAGACTTTGCTCAATGCCGCCTGGCCTATCTATTCTTACAGTCTTTATCGACTATTGACATTTGTGCAAGAATGTCATCCTTTTTATGGAGTGTTTTTTAAGCAAGGAAGAAGGGTATTTTAACTTAACGAACAAGTTAGCTAAATGACGCTGTATGTGCAATCTTAACAAATATTTTTGGACTGGGCAAGTGGAACAGGATCGTATGGCGGACCCTAATTTGAGGTTCTTACCCTCCTGTACGCTGCCCTATGACCTCAGATATAGACGTCTTTCTTTTTTCCTCCAAATGATCTTACGCTAATATAACCTTTTAGAAGCTTTTTAAACTGATTTGGTATGAATTGTTTTTAAGATCGAAAATTAATTATTAGACTCCTTTTTTTGTAGTACAGTAACAATGTAAATTTGATTTGTAACAGTGTTTATATGGTTTTAGTTGTGATTATGTTAGCTGTATGTCTACCTGTTTGGTGCTTTTATTGTCTAATATTTCTTTTGACTGAATAAAGATTATTACTACCAGTTCTTGGCAGAATGAGGGAAAATAGTAACCCCTCCCTTTAATCAGTTAACTGCAAAGTCTTTAAAACAGTGGTCAACGTGTCGGAGAAAAAGTAGGGGAACTGTGGGCGGAAAACCAGAGGGCGGGAATAATCCGTGGATTGGGTCAGTGGGCGTTAGAGCAAAATATCCTAATTTTTTGTATTTGTTTCCCATTTCACTAACCGGTTACAGCTTATTACGTTATTTAATTTAAACAATGGATACACATGTTTATTTAAGGTTTAATACGTTATTGACATTAAAGTACATTCACAGAGTGGGATACGTTTCCAATCACAGAATGTCCCAAATATCCTTAAAAGTGGAATCGCCAGCCATTTGTCTCCCAGCCATGGAATCTCTCTCATCAGCACTTCTCCTACCTTTTTCCACAAGAGCTGTTCAAACATGAATGGCAAAATATCCTAGTTTGCAAATGTTTTCCACATAATTATGGCTCTGCCATATTTGCCACATAATACATAAACTGCTGCATAATCTGACGATTTTAACTAATAAATTGTTTATAGTTCAAACTGATCAAAAGTTACTAAAAGTGTTGTGACTTGTGCTGCTTGGAAGTGGAGGGCCCTTTGCAAAGGTTGACTGGTCACCTTTCTCACTGCTGCAGTTGTATGTTCAACTGGTACTAATAAGGAAAAATCTTTGCTGAGACTGTCAGCATGAGTAAAAATGTCAAAATAATAAATATCAGAAAATTTACAGCACCACTAATACCGGTGTAGGGTGTCAGAGCACTTTACATCACACATATTACACAGGGACAATCAATCATACGTGTGTAAATCACTGTCTAGGAAAAGTTACATAATACAAAGGACTACAAGGTGTAGGAGTCACATGACAACCATACTAGGAGGCAGCATAGATTAGTAGTGATTAGTCTGGAGAAACACAAATTCAGAATTTAAAACGTAATACCATGGTTGGGGGTTCTCTTTAATAATCAGAATTGATTTCTACCCAAATGAACCCTGGTTTGCAACATTAAGATAATCAAAGACTGGGGGAAAAAACATAACGCTCTGATTTATACCTTGCAGTTTGCATGCAGCGCTTACATGACACTTAATAGCTCACTGTTCTATGTTAGGATTTTAACCTATTAGCTGCAAGTAACAATAGGGTCTCTCTGACAAAAGCAGTAGCCCACTGACCTATTTACATTATGTGCAATTTGTGATATGCATGGTACGTGTTCTTAGCGTCAGGCACATTAACCCTCTGTGCTTCCTTTCCATGAGTAAAAATGTCCACTAGACAAAACACCATCTCTCTCTACTAAGAGCGTTAATCACTGGAGTTATCATGACATTTCTATTGTTGCCGAAAATTGTTGGATGCCAAGAAGGAGGCAGCAAGTGCTTTTTAAAACCATAGTATACTTGCAAACATGATGTCTCCACTCGAAGTCAGCGCCAGCCGCGGTCCGTGCAGATAACAATGGTGGGGCTGGGTAAGGTGGGATTTCAAGGGACGATGCCAATGGAAAATTAATGATTTATTTAATTTTCCCTCTGCATCGTCCCTCGAATTCCCCCCTTACCAGGCCCCTCTGCCTCACTGCTGTTACCTGCACGGACCGTGGCTGGTCAGTGTCTCACTGACCTAGAGTCTTTGACCTCAGTGACAGAGTCACTGTCACTCTATGGTGTGCTGCTTCAAAGGCCTGGCTGCAAGACTGGAGGTGAACTTCAGAATGAATTGTGGCGGACAAGCCTTCAAGGTTCACCCACACTTGCCAATACTAGGGTCCACCTGCTGATGCTAAGACATCAGGGATTTTAAGATCTTGCGGGGCCTTCTAAGGTCTAGCATAGGAATGTGCTCCCTCAGGGGGAGTGGTCTGGTGGGCTGGTCATGAAGGCTGAACCTGGTTCCCCAGTTCCAGACTTAGCAGCTCTGACCATAGTGCTGCATCCTCTCCCCCACTAAACACCATACTGGCCCACTGCGAAAAACGTGCACTGCACTGACCCGCTATAAACACCTGGATGTGACTCAATTCAAATTACGCACTAGACAAGAGCAATATGCTGCCTAAAAAAAATTTAACAACATCCTAGAAAAAGCAAACACTCATAGGGAATGCAAGACTAAGTAAAGCATGTGAAATGTAAGCAGGAACAACATAGTTACCTTTTTCTTTTTACACTCATTATTCAGAAATTAGTGAGTGTGTTTGCCTGAAAAGTTAAGGCCATGACTACAGGGCCCAGAAGGGACCCTTTTCAATGCCCTTTGCTTATACAAAACTTAAGCAGTATGGTTGAAAAAGACCACATTCGTGAACACACAGCCACTGTACAAATTTTGTTTTCCAATTCACCCATCAGGCAGGTATTTCACTACCTCCAGGAATAGTGCGCTTTCCCACCCAGGGAAAGCAATGTTGTTCAAAGAGATGCGAGAAAACAAAATTAGCATATCACTGGCAAACACTGTAAAGTGGCGCTAATGTGTTTAGGTGTGAATAAATCAATCTGGCCACCTTGCAACCACTCTGCTTTGCTTTAGTTAGATATTTTTCATATTTTGAATGTTTTATTTCTCTCCAGCCCGAGGCTGCACTTAGAAATTGAAAAAGGTTAGAAAAGGGGAGGAGCCTAGCGCGCAACCAAGATGGCCGCGTAGGTGCGAGGCTCCCGAGGACCTCCGCGACCTCCTTAATTAATCCTGGCGACATCCTGTCCTTGTTGAGGGGACTGTGTTAGGGAACCCGAGCAGAGGCGCCACCCGTTTTTTGGGCTCGATTTGGACCCCGGACACCGGTGGGAGCATCGACCGAAGTTTGCGGCCTACCCCTCGCGGGCCCCCCGGATTGGAGTGGTGAGGCGATCCGGGGACAAGGTGAATAACATCGGCGAGCGGGGCTGGGCGGCTCGCGTACCCCGCACTTTCACTTTCGCTTTTGCGCCCTCCCGGCCTTGTGGCGAGGTCGGGCTGCTGTGCGGAGTGCGGTGGTGCGGCCTTGTCCGGGTGCCCTGCTGGCCCGCCTGCGGTGGGTTGACCCGCGGCTTGGTGGTCGCCCCCCGCCCCCCCCTTGACACCCGTGATTTGGTGTGGCGGCCCGTTTGGAGACCTTGACACGACGGTGGAAGGGCCAGCATGTCCACCATACAAGATGGCGACCGGGCAAAGCTGAAGACGACCCGCCGTGGCACGGCGCACCAGGCCAATAGTATGGACCGCTACACCCTTCCGAAGGGTTCTCCGGAGGCATCGCGGTCCTCCCCGGCGGGCCCGACGGAGGCCTCTGCCCATCCTGTGGATTTGACTCTCCGGGACGTCATGGGCGCTATCGCCGAAATGAAGGCCTCAGTAGACCAGCGCTTCGACACCTTGGCGCAGAAGATCGATTCGGTCCTGGTGGATGTGGGCCTTGTGAGGGCGGACTTGTCGAAAACAAACGACCGAGTTGATTCCCTGACCCACACCACAACGAGCCTTACAACGGACGTGGTGGCCCTCCAGAAGGAGGTGCGCCGGCTTGGCCAGGCAAGCGCCCTGATGGAACGGCGACTGGAGGACTCAGAGGGTCGGGCCCGGAGGAATAATGTGCGTATCATCGGTGTGCCGGAGGGACGAGAGGCGGAGGCGGCGGATCTCTTTGTTGAAGACCTGATCCTGACCCATCTCCAGCCCCGGGGGCTGAGTAAGTTGTTTGCGGTGGAACGTGCCCACCGGGTCCCCGGGGGCCGCCCTAAGACCGGTGCCCCGCCACGGCCTCTCATTGCCCGGATCTTTAATTTTCGGGACAGGGACGCCATCCTACAGACCTCCAGGCAGCAGGGACCGGTCAGGATGGACAACATGGATGTGCACTTTTACCCAGACTTTACCCCGGCGGTGCAGCAGCAGCGACAGAGTTTTCTTGGGATTAAACGTCGTCTGAGAGACCTAAACCTCAAGTACTCGATGCTCTTTCCGGCTAAGCTGCGGGTGGAGGTGGATGGTCGTACGCACTTCTTTGACCGGCCCGAGGCGGCTGGGGACTGGTTAGATACTTTGCCTGGGGGTCGGGGCGGGGGGGGAGCGGCTGGCGGGGAGGGCCCGCCGGATCAAAATTGAGGGGTGACTGTATAGGCCCTGCTCTGGACATTCTTCCCTTTCGATATTTTGCATCTGTATTCTACCCTCTCATGGAGGTCGGGTGGGGTCTGCTGGGGGCTTCCCTCCTCCTCTGGGGGACTAGTTAGTATTTAGCTATGGGGCGACAGGCACACTGCACTTTGGGGGGGCTGTCTGGGCTCATGCAGGGGTGCAGGGAGGGGGGAGTTTTGTTGGGAACGGGGGGTGGGGGGGGTGTGTTGTTTGTTGATACCGCAAGGCAAGCCCGCAATTGTTTTCATGTTAGTAGCATGCTCGGGGGGGGACGACCGATTGTTTCGACGTATGATGGGGGGTAGGGATTTGACTGTATTATCATGGAACGTCAATGGCCTGGGGGATAGGATCAAGCGTGGTGTGGTCCTGCAGTATTTAAAACGTGTGTCCCCAGATGTTGTTTTCCTGCAGGAGACGCACCTGATTGGTAACACCTTTCATGCCATGAATCGGAGGGGATATCGTTTGGTGGCCCACTCCGGCTTCACTTCGGGCTCACGGGGGGTGGGTATTATGGTCAAGAACTCGCTCCCGTTGGAGATCGATGAAGTGCGCCATGATGGGAGGGGACGCTACACTGTTCTGGTGGGGCGAATGGAGGGTAGAGTGTTTATTTTTGTGTCAGTGTATGTCCCGCCTGGGTTGCAAGCCACTACATTTGCGGATCTGGGGCGCCTCCTTTTGGAGCTTCCGAGTGGCCTGATGGTGGTCGGGGGGGACTTTAATGCGGTTGCCTCTGGGTCTCTGGATCGTCATCCCCCTAGGGACCTCCCCCTGGCACAGGCGTGGCTGCCTGGCCTTTTAGACACACTGGGCCTGGTGGACTGTTGGCGCTTAAAGCATCCCGTATGGCAACAGTACACTTTCCACTCGGGTGCCCATGGTAGCCTCTCCCGACTCGATTACATCCTTGTTCCAGCGGCCCTTGCAGGGAGGGTGGGGGAGGTGCGCCATTTGGCGCGGGGTATCTCTGACCACTCCCCAGTGTTGTTGCATTTCGATGTCTTCCCGAGGGGGGATGGCAGGGTGGCCCCGATTAACGCCTGGTACCTGCGCGACCCCACCATTCGTGCCGACTTGATCAAATCCTTGCAGCGCTATTTTGAGGAGAATGTGGGGTCGGTTCCATCTGCCATCTCCCTGTGGGAGGCTTTCAAAGTAGTCCTTCGGGGGGAGGCCCTCTCCTTTATTTCCCATGCCCGGCGGCGCGAGCGGGAGGAGGTGACCCGGGTAGAGGCCGAGATTGCAGAACTGGAGGGTGACCTGGGGAGCGGGGTAACGGAGGCCAAATTGCATGTTCTACACCTAAAGCAGGCGGCCTATCGGGCCCTCGTCACGGAGGCGGCCAGGGGCCTCAGTAGAGAGCAGCAGGGGCGATTGTATGATGTGGGTGACAAAGCTGGCAAATTGATTGCGTGGTTGGATAAGAGGGAGCGAGCGAGCCGTGTGGTGCCTGTGATTGAGGGTGTGGATGGTGAGTGTGTCACTGAGCCGGAAGCCATTGTCTCCTGCTTTGCGGATTATTTCCGCGGAGTCTATTCCCCGGTTTCTTCCTGCTCGGAGGAAGATTCACGTGCCCTGCTTCGGGATATTGCACTGCCCTCCCTGGCGGTGGAAGACAGGGATTCGCTGGACGCCCCTCCCACATCGGACGAAATTGCCTCGGCTATTCGCTCGATTGCATCCGGCAAGGCCATGGGCCCCAATGGTATCCCCATTGAGCTCTACAAGCTACGCCCGGACGTGTTGGCGCCCCACCTGCGTGCGATGTTCCTGACGGCCCACTCGCAGGGCTCCCTCCCGCCGGACCAGCGACTGGCCACAATTGTGGTGATCCACAAGGAGGGGAAGCCCCGTGAGCGGGTCACGTCCTATAGGCCGATCTCTCTCTTGAACGCGGAACCCAAAATCCTCGCCAAGGTGTTGGCCAACCGGTTGGTTGGCGTGGTGGGCGACTTAGTCCACCAAGACCAATCGGGCTTTATACCACACCGCAACACGGCGCTTAATCTGCGGCGCTTGCACGGAGTGCTCGCGCGTGCCCCATTTGTACGGGAGCCGGCCATCTTGGCGTCCCTAGATGCCACCATGGCGTTCGACACGCTTGAATGGCCGTATATTTGGGCGATGCTGGCTAAGTTTGGGTTCGGCCCGGGTTTCATCAGCTGGGTCAAATTGCTATATTCGGACCCGCTGGCGCAGGTGGTGGTCAATGGGCGAGTTTCGGCCCCATTCGCGCTGGGACGGGGCACGCGGCAGGGTTGCCCCCTGTCGCCTCTCCTGTTCGCCCTGGCCCTGGAGCCCCTGGCGGAGTGGCTGCGGTGGCACCCCTCTATCCGTGGTCTCCGCTGGACCCCCGAGCATGAGGACCGTGTGTCCCTCTATGCGGACGATATCCTATTGTACCTCGCCTCCCCGCGCAAATCACTGATCGTCCTAGTTGATGTTTTGCGCTCCTTCGGTCGCAACTCAGGCCTGGTCATCAACTGGGCGAAATCCTGTGTCTATGTGATTTCCGGGGAGGCTCCGGTCCTCCCCCGGGACTGTCCTATCCAGATTGCCTCCCAGGGCTTCCGGTACTTGGGTATATACATCACTCTTGACCCGGAGGCCCGCTATGAGCGGAATCTACTGCCCCCCCTCCAGCGTTTGAAGGAGGACGTGGTGCGCTGGCGGCGTCTGCCACTCTCGCCGCTCGGCCGAGCGGCCTTGTTTAAAATGATGTCCCTGCCGCGCTTCCTCTACGCCCTCCAGAATACTATGGACCTGGTGCCGGCACGCTACTTCCGGGAGGTGGAGGGCCTCCAGCGGCGCCTGTTCTGGGACGGGAGACCGCGCATTGCTCTGACTAAACTGACGCTCCCGTGGTACGATGGGGGGGTCGCCCTCCCGGACATCAAACGGTATTACTGGGCCTCCCAATTAGCTGCAATCAATCATGGCCTTTACGGGCCCGCCTTAAACCCGGCGTTTGAGATGGACAAGATGCTCCTGCCCGGCGGCGACTATAGTCGAGCGCTCTATTCTGGCGCCCCCGACTCCCGTCTGACGGGACCGACGCGGGTCATGGTGCGTGTCTGGCACGCGGCTAATGCAGCTATGGGGTGGAAGGACCGTTTGACCCGGGCATCGCCGCTGTATGCGTCTGAGCGGCTGGGCTCCCTGTGGACATCGAAGGGCTTCGAGAAGTGGGACACGATCGGCATCAGCACGGTGGGAGATCTCTGGACGAGGGGGGGATTTAAAACTTTTGAGACGCTGCAGGCGGAGTTTCAGCTGCAGGGCACTGAGTACTTTCGGTACCTGCAAGTCCGCCATGCGCTGGGCTCCGTCTTCCCGGATGTTGCATCCATTCCGGAGTCTTCCCCCCTAGAGGACAGGGTGCTAGATGGCCATGTCCCTGACAGCACGATCTCCCTCATATATAAGAAGCTGATTAATGATAGATCGGGCCTGTTAACTAGTCTACGCGAGGCTTGGGTGGCCGACGGGCTGGAGCTGGACGACGAGGATTGGATGTCCGCGGTGGCCTCTCCGAAAGAGGTGGCCATCCCGGCTCGCCTTCGTTTCGTCCAGCTCAAGATCCTTCACCGGGTCTACGTGACGGGGCCAAGGCTTCTACGTATGGGTTTTGCCGGTGACGGACTGTGTAAGCGTGGCTGTGGTGCGTTGGCGACCTTTATGCATATTCTGTGGGAGTGCCCGAGGGTGGAGCGATTCTGGCGTGGTGTGCATGAAGTCCTGCGTGCGGTCACGCGTGTCGCGCTGCTGCCTGAAGCGAGGAGGTGCTTGTTGAATGTATGGGAGCCGAATGCCTACTCGGTTCCACAGACGCGGTGGGTGACTCTGGGATACATGATCGCGAAGCGTGATATTGCTCAGTTGTGGGGATCCCAGAGGCCCCCTGCGGTGTCGGCCTGGAAAGAGCACATGGATTGGTGTATGTTCCGTGAAAAGGTGGTGTATGTAGCGAGGGGTAAGCCTGGTGCGTGGATGAAAATCTGGGGCCCCTGGAACGCCTACCGAGGGGGTATTTGTGAACCGCCACAGTTGCCGGCTGCCTCGCCTGCTCCATCTCCCTAGATGGCCCCCCCCTCCCCCGGCCACGGACACACGGTCCCCCAGTCCCTGCTTTACTCCCAGTCCCCCCTTCAGTGTTTTGCTGCTGGTTTGGATCCCCCACTACTGGAGCACGTGTTGTCATTTTGGATCATGGGTTGCCTTGCGGGTGTGGTTTTTTGATGTTGTTTTATGTTAAGAAAATGGAACCGTACTGTGGGCTTGGGGCGGTGAGGCCTGCACCATTGATTGCTCCTGCTTTCCCACAGTGTACCGCTGAGAGACTTCTTACTGTACATGTGTACCATACTTTTGCTTTGCTAGCGGCCGGCCGGGTGGTTGTAGGCCCATACCTGTAACTTTTATAAACTGCAATAAACGGTTTCAAAAAAAAAAAAAAAAAAAAAAAAAAAAAGAAAAAGGTTAGAAAAGACGACGTTTCCAGCAAAGGTGTCCTTCTTTTTTGGATCCATTTCACATGGGAGCAAATAAACTAAACGAGGAAAGAGAAGGTAAGTATCTGTTTTCACTAAATGAGGAGGAGCGAGACAGAAAGAGAGGGAAGAGAGGGAACAAAGGAGTGGGGTGGGGGCAGTTGCCAGCGACAGGAGAACTGGACACTGTCCTTTTCTTTTTTCTGGGCACGAAGGCAAAGACGGAGTCTTTTTCGTTCTCTGCCCGTTCTCTTCGTCCCCAAAAGCAGAGCCTTAACTATCAGCCTTGGCGATTTCTGCCGTACAGGAGGCATGTTTAAAATAAGAAAGTAGGGAAATGGACTCTATGAAATTGAAATTGAAGAAGGAGGGGCACGCCGTGCCCTGCGGATCCCGCCCACTTTGACCACTGCTTTAAAGTGAGGTTGGCATGACCAAAGGTCTTGCACTCCTCCTCGCTCTGCCACAAACCCCCATGCTCATCGAGTCAGTGGTGCGTTCCACGTGACTTCTGTCATCACACTTTGAGTGGTATGGCGCAACTCTGTTTAATTTCCACACCCTGTGGTCTTCCATTGTAATCACCTTCCTAAACAGTTTAATCACTCTCTTGAGTTTGCTAAACTTGGAACTCCAGACCGCCCACAAGGAAGTCTGATTTTAACCCAATCACTCACCTTCACCCTCATTACTTTACCACACTTCTGCTTATCAAACTCTTCCTTCATCCTCTCATCCTTCTCCACTCTTTCTTTGCAAGCAGTATCACCCACCTTCCTTTCTCCTTCATCAATACTTTTTTGTTCATCCAACTTGGGCAAATAGAACTATTAGGCCTCCTGCATCTAAATATTTCAAAATGTGTCACCCCTGTAGTAAAATGGGGAGTGAGCCTGTACACATTCACCTTATCGCATACTTCATCCTTCCATGATTTTTCACTCGCACTCACCTGTTGAATAGCTTCTTTATAACTTTATTGAACTTGTCAAGAAAACCACTACATTCGGGATAATAAAATGCAGACATTTTATAAACAATTCCCCTGTTCTTAAGAAAGTTCTCCATCTATTTTGACACTTACTGTATCCGATAATCTATAATAAAGACTGAAGGGTACCCTTCACAATCAAATTACGCATTAAAAAACTTGTATCACAGCACGTGTCTCAATGGACGTCACAATCACCACTTCTGGCCACCTTCAATACAAATCTATGCAGCTTATTAAATAATGATCGACACCTGAGAGACGAATAGGATCCAAAATGTCCACAGAAAGCTCCTCCCAAGGACCCGCTGGCAATTTCCTGACAATCATATGTTGTGCTCTACACTTTAAAATCTTATCACTTTCCAAGCAATCAGTGCACTCTCTTAGTTTACTTTCCACCATCATATATACACCTGGCCACCCAAAATCAGCACAAATTCTCATCTTGGTCTTAGAAATGCCGAGATGACTCTCATAAGCTAACAAAATTATCCAATCTGTCAAAACAATTGGGGTAATCAACTTATCACCTCTCAAGAAAAGACTTCCTTTCACTGTCAACTCTTCTTTCCCCTTCCAGTAGCTCTTCCTTAAATGACAATGCCCCCAATTATTAGGTCATCCAGAAGTCACCAAGCTCATAACTTGTTGCAACTCCTCAACCTACTCTAACTCCTCCATCCACTCATCTTCAAATATGACACATCATGTCACCTCATACATCATTAATTCCTCCTCATTTAACTCACCACCAAAACAATCGCCTTCAATTTCACATGAGTGGGTTTCCAGGCACAAGCACGAAAATCATTCAGTTAAGATATTCTTAACACCGGGAACATAAATGACAGCATAATCAAACTCTTGCAGAGCAATAACCCATTTACATATCCTGCTGGAAATAGCATCAATTCCCTTTGACATGAAGACCTCTCTCGGTTTGTGATCAGTCTTGATCACAAAACTAGATCCCCACAAAAACGTGCTCATCCTTTTCACAGCCTAGAAAATACCCAATGCTTCCTTCTGTATGGCTGAATACTTCAACTCAGCTCCCCTCAACCCCCTAGAAATAAACAATTTTTTTTTTTTCTGACCATTATTTACCTGGATGAGGACCGCCCCAAAGCCTTCAAACTAGCGTCAGTCATTAACAACGTCACCTGACTCGGCTCAAAGCTCGTTTAACTAGGGGCCTTCTTCAATCCTGGCTTCAGCTCTTTAAACTCCTTTTCACAATCATCCTTCCATGAAAATTATATGATTTTCTTCAGCAGAACACGCATGCTCTTACTGTTCTTAGCAAAGTTTGCTATGAACTAGCTGCAGTACTCTGCCATGCCTAAGAATTTTACCAGCTTGTCTTTCGGGTCGGGGATGACATATCGCCACTTGCAGTTACTAAATCTTTTTTTAGGTGAATGCCGCTCGCAGAAATCTAATGACCCAGGTACTCAATGTTGGTGACCTTAAATTTATATTTTTTCAGTTTCAACATGAGATAACTTGAATCAAGCTTCCTAAGCGCTCTACCCAATTGTTCATCATTTTTCTAGATTAAACCCCCAAACACCAATACATCATCCTGATATATTTTCACTCATAGGACCCTTCTCAAAACATCCTCCATCATCCTCTGAAATACAGAAGAAGCTAATATAAGTACGAAATGCATCCTGACATATTTGAACATATTAAATGTAGTGATGAATGATGTCAGTTCTTGCGACAAGCGATGCAATTTGATTAATGCTATGCGGGAGTCCAGAGAAGAAAAATACTTGGCATCCCCTGAAGAGCTAAGCATCTCTGTAATATAGGCAATGGACACCTATCTACCACAGCACACTGGTTCAATTCCCTCAAGTTCACACACAGTCTCACTTTTATGTTCCTCACTGTGACAACTGCCGGCAACCACTCAGACCCCTCAATATTCTCAATTATACCAGCAGACTCTAACCTTTCCAATTCGCAGGCTATCACATTTTTCACAAGTAAAGGGACATCCCTCACTTTACAGGCCTTGGGTACTGATCTTGGCTTAAATTCTTCAAACATCCAAACTCTTCTCTAAAGACATTAGGAAATAACTCCTCATACTTTGGATTCTTCATAGGGAAGTCAGTTATAGGAGAATTGCTAGTACTGACTTCTTCTACCATCTCTCCCAACCTGCATGGGGGGTCATTAGGGTCCGGGTACACCCCAAATTCCTTTTGATGGATCCAACTAATGTGAGTATTACCTCTCTAAAAAACACCTACAAAATAACCTAAGAGATTGATACGTTCAGCTCCATAACCCAGAGGAATATATGAGGTTTAAAAAAGTCTGAATTTTCCTTTTATTTCTTTATCATAAAACAGTTGAAGTATAAGGGCGATTTTGGCCCCAGATCAAACAACATTTTTGCTTCATGGCTTCTACTCGCATTTCATCCATGTGACCATCCTCATATCTGACTCCAATTTGTGATATAATAATGTCACAGTCACCGTCCTGCTCTCACTCTACTTCACTTACTCATCCTTTGCTTCCATACGAACTTCAGTTTATCACAATTTGGACTTTTCTATCATATTTTTTACATATAGCTTCCCATCTTGGACAATCCTTGTTACTGGCCAAATGAGAAGTGCTATTGCAACGAAAATAACAGAGTTGTTTCTTAAACTCCTTGGATTTATCTTTACTGCTGACATTTTTAGGACCATCTTTTTTTAGCATTTTATTTTTCACACTCCAGATCATGTCCCTATCACCTCTCTCTTGTGACACTGAATCTTTATTCAGAGTGTCAACACATGCTATGGAGTGTTCTAGCGTTTTTGTAATGATCAACACTTGATTCAGAGGGGGGTTATCTCTTGGCTACAAAGATTCCTTTGCTTTGTTAATTACACAGCCAACATGAACTGGTCTCTTAAATGTTCTTCACATAAAGCCCCAAAATTACAGGTAGAAGTCAATTTTCGTAATAAAGCAATTCACTCTTCAACAGATTCACCTGGTTTTTGCATTCACTTCCCAAAGTGATGATGTTGTAGGACAATACAAATTTTTGTGAGATAATGCAAGTCACGTTTTTTCATGCATATTTTCAATTCATTTAGACCAGATACATTACTGTCAGTCAAATCTGGAAGATGCTCATACAGTTACTGGCCCTTTGGGCCTAGGAAAATTTGTAACCGAAATGTTTTCCTTTCAGCACTCAAAAATGTACCACAAACTCTGGCATAATGATTGAATACCTTTTTCCATTTTGACCAGTGGAGGGTTGGCTTCCCTGGAGAAGAAAGGAAAAACGGAGAAGGACTTATATTCTGCATTATGATATTGTAAACTTCTAGATAATGTCTAACAAATACAAACTGATTAAATTAAATAATACAAACACACACCACAATAGAATAAAACTATGCACCGGTATATGATAATTACCCGATCTCCAAACCTGTTAGGAAAAAATAACGTACAACAATAAACGATGAAGAAGTGCCTCAAAGCAGAGAATACTTGGTGTAGCTGAAGCTATTCGTAATCCAGTAACTACAAACTGAACTTTGTCTAAAGCCCTCTAAAAATGCAGACCACCGACAGTGCAGCCAAACTCATGAAGATCAGATGGAAGATGGAGCACGCTCTGTAGACAAACTGAAGAGTTGCCAGTGCCCAATCCAAGATGGCCAATCTGGATAACGTTGCTAGACAATGGGTAACCACTGTGTGGTTAATCTTTCAGAATTGTCTAGTTAGAGACAAGCATTGCAGCCCCTAAATGTGACGATCTGAAGGGAGCACATGCCATTACAGGCTGTGCGTGCCTTGAAGCATTGTTGCCAAGAAGAAACATGTACTGTAGAAACAATGCCAATCCAATCTATTTTGGAGAGAGTGAAGGTGTGCTTTCCGGTGCTAGGCAACTGGAAGCTTCACATGTTGTTATGCCCGCAGGCAAAACACAAATCAAATGGAGTGTAGAACACGTACGTTCTGTTACTAGATAACTGGCAGCCTCACCATGTCGCATAACCGTGAATGATTGGTCATTGTTTATTAGATACGCCGGCTGTTGCTAGGCTGTGCATAGAAATAAGCATGTTCTCGATCTCCCCCGGCAATCTCAAAACGACAATAAATAAATAAACGTGGACAATAAAATGAAGAGGCAAATGCTACCAGCTCAAGTCTCTAGCACGAGAGCGCTTAAGGGAATCCCGAGAGATTAAAGTCGCCAACTAAGAAACACACAGCAGCATAAACAGCAAAATCCACAGATCATATAGATAGTGCTGTATGGTTAGGTTCTAGGTAGGCATGCATGCTTATCGGTACTCACAAAGTTCTGTTTCACTCACAATGAAGGTGAAATCTCAGGCAGCTGTATGTACAAAGCTGTTGAAGTGAAAGTTTCCCGACTGCTTCAGGGTTCAGGGTTGCTTCAAGGTAGCTTCCGCTCATAGCAAATGTAATAAGCTTCGGCATGACTAGAGTTGTGATGATTACAAAACATCCTTCATTGGTAAGCTCCTTCAGACTCCTCCTCATTTAGGCCCCTTCAACTGTTTCACAATTCAATATCACCATTCTCAGAACAGCAGTCCCAGGGAGATAGCTGTGTGAGATCCCATGTGCATGTATGGAATCCCACTCCACACCAATATACCAATAATATATCCAGGTAATGTTTGTTCCAGAATCTTTTTGTATTTCAGCTGAGAGCTACGAAGGATTATTTTGATCGAATACATTTTCAGTGGGCAATGCTTGTTCTCAATATTTTATGTTTTTTTATTCTCCTACTGAAAATGTGCAGTTCTGCTGCTCCTTTACCAACCATGTTACCTATGAGCAGATTCCTTACTACTGATTAATATAACCAGTACCTGCATCTCTGTTTGGTCTACTGGGTCCTTTTTTGATCTTGTTGAGCATTCTATACCAGCGGGACTAACTAAGCTTGCTTCACAGTTAACTATTGATAACCATAATGTTGTTTACAGAGTTCATAACTATATTTTCCACATTAGGAATCCTCCTGTTGGCTCAAGGTACAGTGTCTTATCATTCTTCATAACACATTAAATCAAAATGTTGCTCACGATTTAAGTTCATAGTTTGCTAATGTCGCAGAACGTTGTATTTTGGCAGATAAAAATAAAGGTTACTAATGGCGGGTGGAGTAGAACAACATCATGGATGAAATGTAAATATATGCGACTCCTGAAAGAACATTCAAAGGTTACATGCACACACTTACATATTAATGTCAATATAAAACATTATCTGACAGTTGCTTTGATGAATGATTAACTTGGGACCAGTGACGTTTTTCTGAAATGCCAACAATGTTTTTAATATTCTGTCTACCTATTATCGTCACTACTGCCTGAAAGAGACTTACATTGCATTCGTGTACTTCAAGCAGCCTTTGCATGTGCTGCTATGTATTCTGCTAAAAGCTTGAAATCCCTACTCTCCATAAACATTGCCTAAAGCTATGAATGACACATTTTTTGGGATTCAATTATTTTATTTAGAGCGACTGAAAGATTGGATTTTTATTTTACATAATCTGACATCTCCAACATTGAACTTGTGAGCACACAAATCTCTTGAGCAAAGTGTGAAGCAACCATCAATGTGATATGTAATCTATAAAGGCTCTTAATTGAACACACATCTATTGTTCTTGGCTAACTGCTTTTTGTTTATAGTGCGAGTGTGAAAATTGTAAAAAAATGTTTAGAAGTAGCAACACCTTAAAACTTACTTAGAGAACCTGGAATTTCCATGCCTCCCTAAGTAAATAAATCTTTGCCATTGCAGTGGAATGGAGCATCACACAAAATAGACATCATTATTTGCATTTGATGTTCAGCTGATAAAGAGAGGTTTAGTAAAGTTTCCAAAGTTTATTTTCTCTTTAAGAGATTAGTTAGTATTGTTGTTCTTTTTTTAAGATTAGTCAAAATAGATCCAATTACAGAAATTATCAAAAATAAGTTTGGTTAAAACAAGCATAGAAAATAACAGCATGTTCCATTCAGAATTATTGTCCCTGTTTTAAACTAAAGGACCTACCCTGCCTAATGAGAACCCATAAAGAGTTCCCTTTGGAAAAGAGCAAGTAAATTCTGGGGCAAAGTCAGATAACTACAAACGGCGGAACTCCATAAAGAGTAGTTCCGGAGACTCAGCCGACTTCTCCAAACAGCTGCAGTAGCAAACATTAAGACAGGTAGAAGAAAGGAACCACAGCAGTAGCTATGATTGACATTGGGATAGAAAGTCTTCTCACTTAGAGAAAGGGTTATTGAAGAAAATCACAGTTAGCAATAGCTTAGGGTAATTGGAGCTAGCACCATAAATGCTAAGGGGCATGGCAGAAGTGCATAGAATGTCTTGACTCAATAGCTAGGAACACATACTATATAGAAAGCCACTAAACATGTTGCAAAAACAGGTGAAAATGTCATCAATGTCCAATGGAGGAAGATCTTCCGATGGTCTGTTGTATTCCTCCTCGATTTCCACAGAAAACATTGATGTCATTGCGAAGTCACTTTGATGTCATTGCGAAGTCACTCAGATGTGGCTTCAACCTATTACAAAATGATACAGCTAAGAAGATTCTCATGAGAAGCTTTTTGCAAGCCTACTCTATTAGCTGCTTAGTTTCCCATTGTGTAACAATGAGCTGTTCTGTGAAATGAAGGATTTAAAGTGAGTATGTCCTGGATAGATCACGAAAATTAAGATGCAACAAGAATTTTCTCTCATTGATACCCTTGTTCATTAATGAATATGTGGCAGAAGAAACAATCTAAATACAGTGAAATTATATGGTATGAAGCAAAAGAAAAATACAATTCTCAGGAAACAGCACATTTCACAAAGAAGTCAGGTTCTACGATTCAGAAGGTTAGATCATCTTTTGCCAAAAGCATTTGTATTCTTCAAAGGGATAGAGGAGAATAAAAGAAAAGTGAGGCCTGGCAGTGAAAGAACAATAGAAATGAGAGCTTTCTGCAGAAATTAGTAGCAGTTTCACTTTTGCACATTTAATAAAGGCATATTTTCCTAACGTCTATTTCATTACACATTTTATGTTAATGTCAAGGCACATTTCTATTTTAATGGAAGGTACATTTCTTGTAAATGTTTTCAACTTCCTCAATGCCCAACCTTGTGTATCATGTGTAAAATTTAACGTCATTATGGGAAGATCTGTCTACACTGTTCAGCGTCCTGAAATTATCACAAAGACGTCTTCCAGACAATGCAGAAGCAATAACCACATCTTAACAAGTTGGAAAGGTTCTCCCTAGATGTAGCCAACAATTGTTAAAGTTCATTGTATTCAGTAACATGATCCCAAGTTAACCAATCTTGTGGTTCTTGAAACCTCTAGAAACCTGAACCCAGACTCTTCTGTTATTTCCAGAACATGGTGTCAAAAGAGGTATGGTTTCTGTGTCACTTGGTGATGACAATCCAGATGAGGGTGGGACAGACTGGGAAGAAATGTAAAATGCATGAACATTTATATAATATATCTTTGAGACCATGGTACCACGATCCATTGCAAAAACTCCTGGAACAGGTCAGGGAAAAACGAGATTCCCAAGCAGAGCACATCTGATGATGAAGGTGCAATCTTTTTCAGTAGAAAATAATATAAATGCCCAAGAGAATAACATACATTTTTATGGAATACCTAAATAAAGGGAATTTGTTGGAGAAATAAGAAAAATGAAAGCATAACAATTATAAGGTAGATATACCAGAAATCCATTGAGCCTCTTTACGAATGCCTCAGTGATGTAGCTGTAAACCGCTCTACTCCTTTGGTATTACCGTTGCTGTCAGAAACAGTAAATCTGGGATATTGCCGACTGATTACAAGCAAGGCCCATAAGATGCACTGTGAAATGAGAAATGTTCAATTAATGAGTTTTTAATTTCAGTCTCATTCCCCCATTAATTCTGCATGACTTCCGGTATTTCACTCCAGGTGAAATGCAATAGACCTGTGGTGTTCTCAAAGGACTTGTTATTCTAGTGAGGCTGGTAGCTCCTGTTACTAACCCCACTGAAGTTTGAGGGCACCGTGAAAGGTGGCCCTATGTGCTGGCATCCCAAATCTGTATTTCCAATTTCCATCAGGAGTACCTGCATAGAACCTGTTTTTGTGAAAATACTTGGAGCTTCAAAATTCTATGAGAATGTGTTACTTATCAGATGGGCTTTTCATATGATATATTTCGTTTTTTTGCACCTTTGTGAAAAATCTCACAAAGTGCTCACCTACTCATGTGAACCAGGCTTTCCGTTGCTGCCAGGACTGAGTTACCTTATAGGCACATTTTAGCTTTTCATAGCAGACTAGGAGAATGCTCTACTCTGTAGAGCTACTTTCAGGTATTCATTGGTGCTACCACTGTGAGCCTTCAGAGGTTACATCACAATTATTTTGAGTATTATTGTAGTTGGACATGTCCTGGGTACTCACCTCTGCTTTATCTGTAGAAGTAATATGAAGTAGTATGGTGGTGTTGCTCCCATCATCTATGCTTCAACAATCAGGCTTCTGGAGCTTGAGGCCTCAGGTTATTCTCTCTGTTTGGTTGGTTGTATGTGTAAGTGGAAGGGAAGTGATCCACAATGATCGAATAGCAGTGACCAGGCATACTATCACAGGCTGTAGGATAGTTTTATATTTAATCAATTGTATTTTTCAGTGAAAAATAGAAACTTGCACAGAAGATA